>NW_026294758.1:1197500-6797500 GCF_026119805.1 Tympanuchus pallidicinctus
CAGACGTGTGGCAGAGAAGATTATTTTCATGTACTTCTTTAAGTCACACAAGTACATCTCCAGGCACAAACTTGGCTTAGGCATGTGCTAACATTTTAACTACTCAGCTGCCGTGAAAGAACAAGGAGTATTAAACTATTTCTTCTAGCACACTACTGAAAAAAGCTACTGATTAAAAAAATACTGAAATAAAAACATGGACAATGTATAAAAATACTTTATTTTGAAATGTCACACTCAACTTTTCCAGCTCATTTCTGAAATGAATGACGACTACTGCCATTGTTAAAGGAAACAATAAGGCTGAAACAACCAAGCAACTAATGTACACGTGAATGAATCTGCTTTCTTCTGTCCCACAAAGTCAGATAGAAAAACGTAATTCAAAGCTAAGAACATGCTTAAAATCTAACTTCAGCCATTTAAAAAGCTGACTTACACACTATTATTGGTTAAGGCTTACACCATTCTAACAAGCTTTAAACACTTTTCACGCATATAAGGTCAGAAAATTCAAAAGCAGCTCACTCTTCCTGGTGATGATCCAAACTTCAGAGTCCATCCAGGCGGCTACTGCTTTGGCAGAATGACTGAACACTGCACAGTGGTCTGAAATGCAAAGTCAAAGTAGGTGAGTGCTGCCAAAGCAAAGCACTTTTGTTGTCTTAAAGGCAAGCTACATAGTTATCATTCTGTTTACAAGCAGGTGCAACTCTTTCCATGCGTGCAGTAGCATTTCCAAACTTCCTGAATGCCACCTAAGTTTGAAGAATTACAGGGAGGGTGCACTGACATTGAGAGCCAACAATCTTGCATAGACACTACACTAAAATTCAGTTATTTAGGCTTGTAGGCTACAAATGAAAAGCTGTGCAGCTTATTTTTTGCTTACATGCATTAGTTGTCTTTATAGAAACCTCTTTACAAAGGTGAACAGAATGCTCTGAAAGAGAAATTTCCTGAAAAGGTTTTTTTTACATGTTGGTTCACCATCAGCTCTGAAGCATAGCTTTCATGTACAGAAATCTTTCTCTAAAGGTGCACGAGTTGGAAGAAAATTAAATTAATGCTCGTGATACGTAGGGACAGGTAACTATGGTCTTATCCTTGAATGGGTCTAAACAACATCAGTTTCAGCTTTCTTGAGAGGCCCTTAGCCTGTAAGGCTGTCCACAGTACACAGAACCTTTCTGCCTAACTCAATTCACAGCCTATATACAGTTATACTGATTTGAGATTGTTTTTGACAAAGAAAATTCATCAATCAAGAATATTTTAAGATCAGAGCTCTACATATATAAATGATGAATACAGTTACCACCTGAATTAGTCTAAAAAAGAAATTAGCTATCAAACATACTATAGTCCCAGCATGTCAAAGATGAACGTGATAAAACAATGTCTAAGGATGCCTTCTCCAATCCAAACTATCCTGAAGTCTTCACTCATTGCAACTTCCTTACCAAGTACAACATCATTCCCTCTATCAGAACTGACAAACATTTCTCACTGGCTAGTACAGCAGTCTAAAAAAACAACAGGGAATAACAGCAGAATTCCACAGTTAAGAAATTCATGAGGAGTATTCACAGGAGATCTAACACTGTACGAAACGCTGATTTTCTTACATTCACACAGTAAGAAAAATCAGTTCTAATGTGAAATTCCCTTTATTATTTCAGTACAGATTCTCTTCTGAACTTCTAGGGATTGAATTGTTAATAATGAAAGGTACAGAACTCAATTCCCAGTTTTTATAAGTTAAAATACTTTTTAACAAGTCAGTTTCACTTTTTTACCAATACCTTTCCCAACAAAGATAAACAAGAACCTACTAATCACAGAATCACAGAATTGTAGGGGTTGGAAGGGACCTCCAGAGATCATCGAGTCCAACCCCCAAGTCGGATCCCTCCAGAAAGTGCCTGCTGCCATTGACTTGTTTACTTTATTCTGTAATAAGCCTGTACTTTCCTTGGTCAGTTTCTGATACTACACAATGCTGAAGTTGCTCTTGTCACCTTTGATGTCTCTTTCAGCTGCCAACTACAGGCAAGCTGGTTTCCCTCAAACCACCCCTAAACAGAATCACAAAATGACCAGGCTTGAAAAGGACCACAGTGATCATCTCATTTCAAACTCCTGCTACATGCCTGGTCTTGCTTCTGGATTCATTGTTGTTTGTGGTTGCTTCTGACACCTGAATGCTGCATTTCTGCACCAAGGTCTGTCAGTCACTCAGCAAAGTCTGACTCCCGGTGGGTCTCTGTGACAATCACTCATATTTGAAGAATAATGCCTGCCTTCCAGAGCTCCTTGTCCCTTCAGAGCTGCCTCCCATGAGATGCTGCCTACCAGTTCAAGGCCTAAACAAGTATGCTCACCTGAATTTCTGCACCTGAACTCCTTGCATGCCACAGGCTCTTGATTTTCACTATTTCGTAAGTATTATAGCAATTAATGCCAATGATTATCACTCTACTATATACTTCTCATTGAACCAGCAGATCCAGCTGAGTCTCACCCATGGATTATCCTATCTAGAAACTCCCCTGACATCAGTCAGACATTATGTGGACCACTGTTATCATCATGTTTCCTGGTCAATGACATAAACACACAGGGACCACACTCTGTTCTGAAAGAGTAAGGGCTTTGTAACCTGATGACACCTCAGACTAACAGGCTGTGGGAAGATGCTGACCTTGCAGAAAAGTTAACTCCAAAACTTTTGTTCAGACTCATGTAATCTGATCCTGGAGAACGGTCTATTGCAGCAATATGGACAGCAAATACCTGAAGATGTACTGATGGTTAAAGGAAATGACATTCAAATAAGTCGTGAGCTGAATGGCATACCACTGGAGAAAAAATACACAAAAGGGAATGTTCTCCTACTCAGACATTTTCGCTTCAGCCCTCTATGGTACCACTGTGAGCTTCAGAGATGACATCAACTCTCGTGTCACTAAGGAGGATGCACATCTCCAAGGAAAGGAACAAATGTAGAGCGAGGAGCTTTGCAGCAATTTTGCTCCTGCCTGGTGATCTTCCTACAGTCATACAGCCAGATTATGGAAGCCAGAAAGGAAAACCTGTTGCTCACGGAGTGTTTTATGGTTTCACATGGTTCCCTATATGCATATGAGAAACTGACACTGATAAATGCCTATTTTGGATATCCAGCTGTAGCCTGGGTGTAAGCTGGTGCAGTTTTCCTTTGTTACTGATAGCAGAGCATCAGCATGCACAGCTCAGCTCCTTCTTTGTTGGTCTTCCTGACCACATTATTTTAAGGTGTTCAAGAGGTGCTGCCTTCAGCACTGGGAAAAAGTATCTCTGAAAAATACTAGTTAAAAAAAATGCTGATCAGCTGACCTTCAAAGATTCTCAGAGCAAAATCTGTAGAATACATTTACATAAATATGAACCTTTTAACTCTTAATGATGCAAACAAATGCATGCATAGAGGCAAAACTTATATCTCTCTTTGCTGTATCACATAACTGCCTCTTTCTTTATTCAAAATCACAAAAGCCTAGGACCAGTTCTTCATCTACCACCATTTATTATCTAAAATGGTAAAATTTCTAGCAATTCCAGCTGTTCCTAAAAAAAATACAGTAAAAGAAACAAAAAAGGAAGACTTCAAAACCTCAGATCTTCCTGCTACTTTGTTGTATTTGTTTTGTTTTGTTTTGTTGTATTTGCATTTGTTGTATTGAATCAAAAATAAAGTGACTCCTACCCTCCTGACATCAACTCTCAACTTTATTACCAATACCCAGTTCCTGTTTCCAGACATTTTAGTATCATCAGATCAACTTCCCTTCTCAGCATATTATCACTAAAACCTGGCCACTAGTAGCAAAAACCATAAAAATAAAAGAAATGCTGAGCTATATCAAAACTACTTCATCACTAATACTAGGCAGCAGCAGAGAATGAATCTAAGAAACAATACTGGAAGAAGTGTCCCTTCCTCTCAGCATGTCTCATTTTCTTTCAGCAAATAGCAGTTCAATAGCTCCAGAAAGCAACTGAAATGGTGTTTTGAATAGCTGAAAGTGAACTGAAACAAGAGCTTGCATTTGTTATTGAAGGAGAACTTTACAAACACAGTTTGTTCTTTCCAGCACCTTACTCTTCTTCTCCCTATCAGAACCAAGGCAATCACACAAACAAAAGCAGGACTCAAACACACCCGCCAAAACTGGCAGGAAGGTGATTCCTGCCTTAGCAGGGATACCTGAGAAAGTTTCCTTTCACACCAGCATGAACAAAGGTGCTGAGGAATTTTTGGTGCATATTTTAAATTATTTGTTTGAAGTTTTCTTTTTTTTTTTTTTTTTTGAATAAGTACACATCTGTATTGAACAAAAACACTTTTGTTTATCCTCTGAGAAAGTTCTCTGTAATTAGAGGGTAGGTCTGGTTCTGCTGTGTATCTTGTCCATTCAAGACAACCAAAAACTGCAAAAGGAAAATGGAAAAAGCCTGTTGCCTCTCACAGATGTGTAGAGGGGACACGAAAAATAGCTAACAGCTGTTCCAGATTACTGAACTTGGGTGGGGAAGAGGGATAAACATAATCCATAATCCTAAAAAAGACCACGCTGCCTAGTTAAGAATCAGTAAAACATTGATTTCAAGGATTTCGGTGGAACTTCCATAAAGAATCTGGCCTGTTCATCTATGCTGAAATGAGTTCACAGGAAATTTTACTTAATGTGACTTTCTTTTAGGACGTTAATTAAACTACACATGACTGTCACTGACCAGAGAATCAGACTGGAAAAAAAATTTCAATTTTCATCCCCTTCAGAACACTGAAAATTTTACTAATACAGACAGTTCTGTTGATAGTTGATAGGGACATACTTTGGCATAAAAGGAGACATGATTTATGTCTTCTGCCTATTTTTTTCTGTCTTAGTCACTCAAACTTCAGAAAATGTATTAAGTTTCTTTAAAGACAAAAAAAGAACCTGAAAGTTGAGAGAGTCATTGGAGACTGGATTCCTTCACTTCTGCAAAAGGCTTCCTCCTCTTCAGGCTGCTGCACCCGCTAATACAGCTCTCTGTGGCCCTCTACTGTTTGCTTTCCTCACATAGGTTCTCTTTCCCCATTTCCCATATCATCCCAATGTAACTCTCAGTCCATCTCATGCTGCACACCCTAGCACTGTGAGTACTCATGTGTCACAGAAACCCTGTGAAGAAGTTGGATGGACACCATTCTCTTACTCTACCCTATAGACAGAAAGGAATCTCAAGCACTCCACTGAAACTGCAATAATGTAAAACATAAAAACAAATTTTTGTCTAACATAAACATAAAAACAAACCCTTATCTACAGAAAAATTCTGCCTAAAAATTCCTTTACTGAGATCTTCGGTAATGTATCCTTTTCTACTCTTTTTTTCATGCACTTTGGATCTGAAAGCATGTGAATGAACACAGTTTCAGTAACACCAGACTGGCTAATACCCATATGTTGTGACAAACTCCTCTCCTACAAATTGGAGCAGATGCAATATCTTTGATGCAGTTCAATCTTTCCCAGTTGTCTCACTGTTCTAAGATCTAAGTTAAAGCTGAGCAGAGGTAAAGGTTTTCACTCTGTACCCTTATCCTGAATCTTACCTATGCTATAATGGGTAGCATTTAAATCCTCAACCATTAAGTTTTATAGCATTTCCTATGAAACTGAAGCTAAAGTTGAAGCTAGATCTTCAAAACAAAGCTTGTAAGGTTCTTAACCAATTTATTTGCCCATTTTAAATGGATCAGGTTTGTTAAAGCACACACTCTAAACATTTACAATTTAAGCAGAAACATTTGGGAACATGTAACAAATGTCTGCACATTTACACTGTCCCCATTAGCAACTGAGCTCCATGTACTTACTTTCAGGGTGTGCAGGGTGTCCGTCCATTCCATGGAACCTATCTGAGGTATGGCACTCAGGAGTATGCTAGTAGCCTTGTTTGCATTTTCTTTCAGTGTCTTCAAAACTTTATCCACTGAAACCTACAAATACAACAGAACTGAGTGGTATTTCTCAATTTTCAGGGCACAGATTTTAAACCTCCAGCTTGACTAAGCAGAAATGTGGAGCACAGACAAAAGCACAGTATGTATCTTAAAGTGTCATGATCCTCCTAACTTGTAAGAACTTTCCTGTGACTGTATCTTTGACTGCATTTTTTACCTTGCTTCTCATTCTATGAACTTTGTACTTAAAAAAAGAAAAAAAAGTGAATCTTTTCATCTGAACACATTAGAAGTAGTGACACTGGTGAAGAAACATCCGCTTTCTAGCCATGTTTAAATGCATCATAATAACAGTGAACAAAAATTAACATATCTAGATAGTGATTATCTAAAAAAAAAGAAAAAGCAAAAACTAGATAAGCAAAACAGTAAAGTAGACAAAACCTCTGTAGAATTCTTCAAGACCTGCTGGCTCCATAAAAATGTACACTATCTCTATTTTGCTGTTTTTGAAGCACTGCTCAACCCATGTTCAAACAGCTCTGTAGAAAACAGAGGCAACACTGAGACTGTATTTAAGAAATCAAGATTCAGTAATACTGTACAGTGATGCTACAGGTGGGAAAGATTTTATTTGTATAATAAAATTTGAAAGATAATTTTTAGTTACTGACACAAATTATCAAGTGTCTGACTAAGTTAACTGGTATCTCTCAAGCAGTAAAGCTGTACTGTTCCTTCCTATGATGAGTACGACTTAATAGGCTACCAGGAGAAGTTACCCACTCATAGCTGCTGCTCAGTTGTATCCCATGAGAAAACAAACTAAACAAGACATATCCTTTTGCACAAAGTTGCAAAAGAAAAAAATACCAAATCAATTACAGGACATAAGCTCACACCAACGTCATGCATACAAACTCCTGATTTAGACACAAGGAGGTAAACTGTTTGCTAGCAGTAAGGAAAGTTTATGAAAACGAGTGAAGTCACAACATTTGATTCTGTTCCTGCTTTAACATTTGCTACTCCAGGAAAACTCAGTGGTACTAATTTAAGTAAAATCAAATTCAATTCAGCATGTGACCTCTGTCAAAAGCTACACACAGGTTCTTATCCAGACCCCTCTGGACAAAACCTAGAGGAAAAAAGTTTCAACTCACCGCTTCTTCATGCTCCTTCCAGCAGTCATAATCTGTTGCCATAGCAATACTTGCATAACTCATTCCAGCTTCTTTTGCAAGAATCACTTCAGGCACCGTGGTCATGTTGATAACATCCGCTCCCCAGCTGCGAAACATCAAGCTTTCTGCTCGAGAACTGAAACGTGGTCCCTCAATGGTGATCATCGTCCCCTTGGAATGACACTGGAGACCAAGTTTCTTTGCAATCTCAATAAGAACCTGCAAAACATGCCAGGAGAAGCAAGTAACTTCCTTGATGCACTGCTTCACATCTGACAAAAAAGTCCCCCAAAAACAGCTGTTACACACAAAAGAAGTTAGCCTGACACCAAGCAGTTGTGATTCACTTGGCTACAGCTGTCCAAATACAAATATCATTTTCAGTTTTCTCATCCAGTATCATAAATTAATGATCCTACTAGTAGGAATGATCTTGAACTCACCTGAGTTTGTATCAGATTATTGTTTTCAGTGTAGGAGATTGGAAAGCAGAAACATTTAGCATGATTATTTAGGCTTTACTTTGAGAACAGAATGGTGGAAGACCTAAATGCTGATGCTAAGTGCTGCCTTGCCATAATGGTAGAGCTCATCTGGGAAGAATATGAAATTCATTTTCTGGAAGTCTACTGTTGGCAAAAGTATAACCATATGCTTCAAAAAATACCCTGAAAATGTGGAAATAAATTACAACATTCTCCCATGCTACTGACCGAGCTTTACATAGTAGAAGTAGAAAGACTATTTTGCAACAGTCTTTCTATTTCCAAGAGGATCTAGTTATATGCAGAATCACCATCACTTCCCTTCTTGGAAAATGGCCTGGCAACAGTTGATACAGTAAAAATGAGAGTGTGAAGGCATGCATAAAGCGGGCCTAGGAAAGCCACAACTGTCCTGAGCGTGCTACGTGATCTTCTGAGTGATTTCTGACTTGGCTCTTGGATCAGGGGGCTGCTAGGAACAGCACCAATACCCATGAACCTGGGGTACCTGTATCTCCTTCAGCAGGGAGATAAATGGGCAAACCTCTACTTCAGAAGAGTGGGTATGCTTGTGGCCCACATGTGCTGGGGAAGGGCGTTGGTGCATGCAGCTGTATGAATGCATGTGGATAGCATAAAAGAGAGATCTGGGAGACTAGCTAGAGAAGGACTCTCAAAACTTTGTAGCTGCTTATTAACGTGCTTTGCTAATTACTCCGCACACTGATTCCAAATGTGAAATTCATCAACTGCCTATTAGTTACGTTAATAAATCAGTAAACAATTGCATTTGTGATTTGACTTAAACAACAGAAGCTAGGTAGTATTTCCATGAAACTCTTTACCCAGCTACCACTTAACTCCTTGCAAGATACTGCTGTGAGTTTCTGAAAGTAGTAAAAACCAAGGCAGCCTATGCAGATACTTTCCTTTCCGATTCTCATTTGATTCATGGTGTGCAAGCCAAATAAAATGGAACAGTTCTACATATTTGCAGAAATACAATTTAATAAAAACTTCTCAGATTTTTTATATAAATTCCTTAATTAGCCCATAACATAGCTGTTTTGGTATTATTATTAGTGCATTTAGTTATGACGTTTCTCTGAATTATGATAAAATGGGCTGAAATCATCCCAACAATTTCAGGAACACTTCCAGGAAAAAAAAAAAAAAAAAAAATTAGATTTCTTTTATCTGGTATCTCTTTTCAGGTTCTCCAGCAGCTCAAAACCACATGTTCATTTAAAACATCTGTTAGGCTGATTAGAATGCACAAGCTAATGAGATAATCACCACATGTCAGACTGGAAAGTACCTAAATGTTTGTTCTCTGAAAAGGAGCATTTCTTTGGCTTTTTTACAAAGATTAGTACCCAAAGAGCACTGTTTATAGCTATTCAGCAATCAGATGAAAACCTGATGTATGTTTCTTGCAACCACAGTAAATTACTTATGTCTGCTTAAACTTTTTAAAAACAACAAGAAAAGAAACAAAGTGTGATGTGTAGCCAATTATTTCAGTAATAACATTTTTTAATCTGTTATATAAAACATACAGTTAGCTCCCAATAAACAACTTGTGTGTCTTGTGGCACGACATCAAGCTCAAAGACAGTAAGCAACTATGCACCAACTAATTTTTGGTAACAGCATGTGGGTAGGCTCTCACTGCTTGAAAAATCTGAAGTATTTTGTATTGTTTGCAGCCCAGAGTAAGGAGGGTAGTGCAGGCAATGTATAATATGACTGTCTCCTCTTCAGCTTTAAAATGTCTTTACTTCATTGCATTCCTAATGTGCTAAATGCTATTCCACTAACAATGCTGTGGACCTACTGGTGGAAATCTTAAAGCCACACAGTTTCCTGTCTAATTAATAAAAATAACTTATAATGGCAGTGAATTGGTGACAAGCAGAATAGCTGGCAATATGAACTTTTGTACATGCTTAGGGTACAAATTGAGCCACCTGCTTCGTAACTCAGTTCTGACCTGCTCAGTGTAGCAACTGGCTGCATAGAGAGTAAACCTGTTGGATGGATATGACTAATCCTGCAGATTCCTGTTCTCCTCGAGAATGTGACTCCCTGCAGCTTCTGATCAGACCGTTCCACAAAAACACATAACAATGAATTCAATCTTCACTTTCCTTTTTCCTCCGATTGAATACAATGAGAAGGTATATTTAGTCACAGATACACACTTTCCTGAAAGGTTTTAACTGTATTGAAAAACAGCAATATCACAATATTTAGTCTAAGCGTTTTTGACGTTTGAAAATCCTGGAGTCACTAAACAAAGGAAAGCAAGATTTAATAAAAGACAACCGTGATTCGATTTGTGTCTACATTTAATATCATACTAGCAAACTCTTCGCTCTCTACCACTACCAAATGCTAAAATACACAATGAACACAATAATGGCACTTCTGTGAATGCTGAACATTCCTCTTAATTCCTTGTACTTTAAGTACATACAGTGCCCCAGCCACAGATGCTGTTTCATTCAGCATGAAAAGGAATTAATCTCTAAATCTGCCTTCCAACTCTGTTCACACAGATTCTCTTCACCTGTTATACGACAAAAAAGGTTTTTATCCTTCTGAAATCTAGGATGCCAATTGTCTTTTTAGAGTGTTCCACATAATCAAAGATCTTTTACTTTCCATGCCTTTCAATTGCATTTTTCTTTAGCACTTATGTGAATAACAGCAATATCATTTTCATGGCCCTCCTTTGGATTCTCTCCAATATGTTCATGTTGCCCTTGTAAGAAGAAACCCAGAACTGGACCAGGCACTAGAGCTGAGGTATCACCAGTGCTGAGATGAGGGGGAGAGATGGACATCATCTCTATATTCTGATGGTGGCTAATTAGACTATTATACTATAAATAACAAGCATCATAAATACAACATTTTAAAAAAACATCTTTATAATTCACTAACCTCTCTGGTTTTAGTGCAGAATGGCTCTGACATTGGAATATGACACACTCCTGAGAGACTGCAAGATTGACCATCATATAAAGTACAATGCCTTTTATTTGTCCTGAAAAAGCAGAAAACACACTCTGAGTGAAGAACAGGGATCAAACAGAACAGAAAACAATAATCTCATGGAAGGGAACAAAAAATATCCACACGATAGCAATGGCTACCTATACTCACAGAATGACAGAATGGCTGAGATCTCTGGAGGTCATTTGGTCCAGCCCTGTGCTTAAGCAGGGACATCTACAGCAGGCTACCCAGGACCACGTCCAGATGGCTTTCAGATATCTTCGTGGAGGGAGATGCCAGAATTTCTGTGGACAGTCTGTGCCAGTGCTCCAAGATCCACATGGTAAAGGAGTGTTTTCTGATAATCAGAGAGAGCTTCCAGTGTTCCACTTGGTGCCCACTAACTCTTGTTCAGCCACTGGGAACCACACAAACCCACCCAGCTCTGTCCGCTTTGCTGCCTTCTTTGTGTATTAATACACACTGTAAGACCCTCCATTGAGCCTTCTCCAGGCTGAAGGCTCTGTCAGCCCTTCTCCATGGGGAACGTACTCTAATCCCTTCATCATTTTCATGGCCCTCCTTTGGACTCTCTCCAGTGTGTTCATGTTGCACTTGTAGGAGGAAACCCAGAACTGGACCAGGCACTGGAGCCGAGGCATCACAGGGCTAAGTGGAGGGGAGGCATCACTTCTTTCAGTCTGCTGACAATACTTTGCCTACTGCATCCCAGGATACCACAAAGCCCTCTTTGTAGCAGCTCATGTATAAAGTGATTTGAATATGAAGACTAGCCTTATTTTACAATTTTTGTCTTAAACAACTTCTACTCTTAAACACAAAATGGAAGAAAGCTATGTATATTTACTACCTTCATTCTTCCATTAAACAATTTAATGAACACACAGAATGTTTCTGTGCAAAATGGTTAAAAGAGAGTACTTTATTTTTTATGTGGAAGTTCAATTTTGCCAAAACACAGTCTAATGCAATGTAAGACTTCACCAGATTACAAACAACAACAATATCACTCATTTCAGGAAATTAAGAAGCCATGTTGTCCAATCACAACAGGAAGTTAGAAATTTGAGTGGATTAGTATATTTCAGTGGATTTCATGGTGTGGGTTTGTGCTGCACAAATAATAAACTATGTTTTTTTAAGAAAGACTTTTTTAACTGTAATTTTCAGCACCAGCATATGTATCTCCATAGTGTGCTGTCAAGCAACACACCTTCCCCACAAATGTAGACATGCTCAACTGTTAAATTTTAGTAACGACTTACTGACATAGAACACACTTTTGAAATACAGGCTAAACACTAAAAGAAGCAGTTTTATTTACCTGCTTGGTATGTTCCTGTGTTTGCAAGATAGAAAGTCCCCAATCATGAAACAAAACTGAATACAACAAAACTGAGTACAACGAGAACAATCTGAAGTCAAAGGCAACATAATAAGCCATTTTTCACCAGCCTTTTTAACACCGTGTGTCTTCTTGATGGCTGCATTAGCAAGACCTCGTTTATATAAACAAGAGAAATTAACACTGTGCAGTTTGGCCTTGCCAAATTCAGTTCCACACCCACCTCATGAGCTCATCAGCAAATATTTAAATGAAGGTTGTCATATGTTACTGCAGATTTGAAAAAGATATATAACTTATTCTCAAGGAAGAGGTTACATATTTGGAAGAGAGTTCAGCAAAATAAAAGTACATGCTAAATGATCTGCAGTTTAAATTTGGTTGAAACGGTAGTATTAATTTTTCTCTTAAAACACATTGAAGAGCTGCCATCAAAATCTGATTTGACATCACATTTTAAGCGTTTGCTAATGAATTATTTAGAATTGGAGGGATGGGAAAATCATAATCAATTTCCTGCACTATAGTATTTCACATGTTGTTGGTTGAACCCTTTTACTTAGAGCAGTTTTCTATATACCAGATACCTAAGAGATCACTTAAGAAAGATCACATGCACAAAAATGTATTTCTGACTTCGAGGTACCCTGTTTTTTGGAGAGAACAGACATATCACTAGATGGTCAAACAAGAAATCCTACAATGTTTAGCACCATACATACAAACTGCATGCGAAGAAACCATGACCTATGGCTGCTCTGATTAAGTGACAACTTGTACTTGCACCAGGGTCTAACAATTTCCCTTCCACGTGGAAATCTACAATTCTGAAAATGTCACAGCCACCTGATATGCTATGCTTACTGTTAAAAACAAACACAGATTTGAACCAGCCTCTGCTTGTTGCTATCTATGAAGCAGTGGCTGGCAAAGAAGAGTACCTTTCAGCCTCTCCTGCCTGTTGCCCTGTTACTTCAGTCAAGGGCTGGCCATCCTTATCTGTCCCACTAACCTGTCTGCAAGGCAGGGAACAGCTGCACTAAATTTTCAATGCTGCATTACCATTATTTTGTATTGACTAAAGAAAGTCACACTGATGGAACAGGAGTTGTCCTGGGCTGCATATAAAATACGTAATAAATTTAATTTATTTAAGTTACAAAGTTTATAAGTTACTTTTATATGTATTTGATAGTCAAAATTAAAAAACAGAAAGCAACAAAAACCTAAACAAAAGGGATTTTAGACCTTCTTTGTGAAACTAATACACCAGGATCCTAAGAATGGCAGTGGCTGCCAAAGCAAAAAAACAAACACGGTGTCAAACCCTTCCCTGTGGAGATGGAGTGGGCACAGAGTAAGAGGTCCAACTTCAAGGGAGCTGTGGATCATATAAATTCCCTCTACAAAAACTAACTTGTATGGGGGAGGGAAAGTGAAAATCAATCATTTGTGCAGTTCTAAGAGCTGTTCTTACTGCTGCTGTAGAGATCTGCAACCAGCAGCACACAGTAGAAACCCAAATTGATCCATTTGCCCTACACTGATCCTGTCCTTTTAACCCTCAAAGAGCCTCTTAACAAATACATCTGGAAGGCTCAAGACAATCAGAGGAAAATGTACAAAACTAACCATCTGGACTTTACCTACCTTCTAACTGTGACTCAATTGTGACCAGGAAGATTTTTTTTTTTTTCTTTTCCAGTTTTGCTTTCTCTGACCTTGGTTCCTCTGGAACTGGGAAGTTCTCTCTTTTGCTTTCGAGATGCTAACGAATGCTGATCCTGTTGCTGCGTCTCCCAAGTTCCCTTTCTCTCCCTGCTCTTTTCCCTGAGAACACTGCTGGTATCATTAGTGTCACTGTTTCAGACAGGCATCTTCTTCAGATTAATTTTTGTAATTGCTTATGTTGACTCCATCACGCTCACTGGATGGTTGTGGTCCCATGCCCATATTGGGCATACGGGGAACATGGGACCGAATTCTAATTCTAACAGAGGCATAACCCTTTCAACCATGGTTAAGCACAGTGTTGAAATGTATAAGAAGATGAATGGGGCCAGGATAATACTGGCTAACTCCCCCAGCTCCTGGGAGATGCAGGACAAAAATAAAGTTAGGGTGTTGGATGCAATAAGTGATCAACATGCACTGCAACACTCCTGCAGTCTTCCCTGTCAGCAGTGGGAACCAACCAGTGATTCTTATCTAATGTACTATCTCAATGGGAAAGAACTAACATAAAAGACAATCAGTTAATTGTAGATGCATTTACCATAATTCAAAAAAATGTCTTCCTAGCTCTTAGTTGTAGAAGGTAAAGGAAACACTTTAACCACTAAAATTCAAAAGGTGATCTGAGACAATGCAAAGAAATTGGAAAGAGAATTTCAATCTTGGTCACATCTAGTTAATTTTACTTATGATCCTGTTAATAACTATGCTACAGCTTTTGTCCTAACAATACACAGTGCTTCAGAATACCGCACACACCCAATCACTGTGCTAGGGCTGAATCACAGTGGGGTTATACTCTACTCATTAGAACACAAAACATGGACCCAGTGAAATGGAAATGAATGGCAAATGATTGACATTAGTTCATGTTCTGTATGGGAACAACAAGGATTTACTCGTGAGAGTAATACCATAAAGGCTCAAGACCTTTGTCTTGACACGGAGCAAAATATTTGCTGTTTTGAGAGGTATCCCAATGAGACCCCTGATATAGTGCTCATCTATATTGGAAAAGGATGTGTGTGTATGAGAACCTCTTATAATTTTATACTCATAGCCAATATTGCTGTAGATACAAGCAATCATTCAAATGTGTGTGTTTGTAACTTCACTAACATCATGGGATGTGACTTCAATTATTCAGTTCCAGTAATGTCATGTCAGTTGCAGCAATCCAACTACATATTAATCCAGGATTTGCTACCTGTCCCAAATGGAATGAATCTTGCTTTAGTAAAGAATTTACTGCAACATGATGATATGTACCATCTAGAACACATCCAAGACAATGAATAAAAAAACCCTAATTACTGTTCACCATGATACATAAGAGATACACCTGGAAAGTGTGAAGAAGAATGGAAACACCATTGGTGGGAAACACTTTTTGGATGGTCACCAACAGGAAAAGGAGTTTTTAATTTTGCATTTCACTCAGATGTGATTTTACAAATCCTAACATAGATGTGTTCATTGCTTGTAATCACAGTATATGTGAAAGTCTGGTACATGCTGAGGTGACTGGCTCAGCTCAAATTACCTGAAGAATCTGAAAAAGCTGGCTTAGGTATTAGATTACTTTACCTAGCCTCCTGGGATCCATGAGTAAGGCGAGTTCCATTAAGTGCATTGGTGGTACTCATGTTTTGCTCCTTTGCTATACTTGATTTCAACATGTATCCTTCCCTTCTCCCCTCATTCTCCTCAATCATTTTTTTTCTTGAAACCACCACGGGACAGTGATAACAAGCTTTGCACCAGAGGGTGGTGTGAGAAGTGAGAACAATGCTTGGCTCAGAGCCTGTTCAATGGCACCCATCCAAGACATGACCTGACGACTGACATTCACTGACACTTGCTGAACATTTATGGAGCTCAAACAGTGCATGTGAGCACAGTGAGGGGTAGGTGGTGTGTTTCAGCAATGGCAGCAGTAAGGCACTTCCACTCTTCAGATGTGTTTTTTTGTTTGTTTGTTTTTCTTTTGTTTCACTCTCCTGTCCTGCCTTCTTGCATCAATCTCCCTTTGTGCCACAAGAAGTGAGGTTTTCACATCATCCTATAAAAGCTTACTACAAGAACATTATTAAAAACAGCTGTTACTCACCTATCAATGAATTGGTCAATTATGACAATATCCCCAGGTTGTATTTCTTCTCGTAACGAACCACAGGCAGTAGTCACTAGAATATGTGAACAGTTCTCTTCTTTTAATGCCCAGATATTGGCACGGTAATTTACATTTGATGGCATAATTGTGTGATGCCTTCCATGTCTGCAAAGAAACATGTTGCCAGAGAGTAAAACAAATCAGCATGAAATTGCTTTCCTTCTCTCAAATAAGCAATTTCTGTGAACAACACTAGAGATGGCATTGACCATATTAGCAACTTGCTCTATAGCTTGTTTTCATCATTGTATCAAAGTTGCTTCAACATCTGGTTCACAAAGTAGTGCTGCAGTTTCTTTTTTTTCTTTTCTTTTCTTTTCTTTTTTTTTAAGCTGAAGTTAATTTTAAATTCTTTAAACTACAATCCAAATACAATTCAGTAGTTTTGAGAATTTTAACGGCATTTTCACTGAACTCTGTAAACCATTTCCATAGATTGTGAATATCTACCCATGGCAATACTAAATATTCCATTTACCAGAACAGATCTCTAAGATTTGTATGCAACTCTACAGATTTTCTGCTCATAAGCAGTGTTTGCATTCTCCCACCCAGAAGAGTGGCACATTATAGGTAATTAAAAGGAAAAATCACAGTTTTAAGGTTACCTTCCCAAAGGAAACAGTAAGATCATCAGATTTACCAACTTGCTCTTAAAATGATCTGACAGCTTTCATAAATTAAAAGAATGACTTTGCATTGTTGCAGATTTTTTTTTTCACCAGTACAGAAAATAATTAGTCTTAGAAGCAGAAGCTTTCATTTTATCTGTCACAACAGCAGAGGTACATTACATCCATAACTATAAAACACATTTGAAAGATATTCCCAACCATGTAAGAGAAAAGAAGGAACTTAATTTTGTGATTAGCTCCTTCACAGAGAGTGAATGGTTTTAAAATTTGATCAGTTGGGAACTGGGAGCTACACGCTGCATCACCAAGTACTGTCAGGCAGTCACTAGCATTTCTGATAAGCCATGAAGTGTGCAGACTTACTAAGTAGTACTGCAGATGTTATAATAATCCTCTTCTTTATTATATATGTTACTTTTTTTTTTTTTTCAAATCTGACATTCACAAGTTACCTTTTTTTTCCCCCTCCAAAACACAAAACAAAGGTGCAACTACCTTGGTCTCATCACCTCTACTTGCCTGAGACCGTTGAGGGACCTTGCTATCAGCATCTAGCTCAGCCTATGCTGTCCCAGTGCTGTATTAGTGTTCTTACATATAATCTAGAGCACACTAGTCCTATATAAACACTTCCAAGTAGGCCACTGTGAAATTTCCAAGCATCCACTGGATGCTTCCAGTATCTTCTGAATAAGGTGACCCAGGAACTACACGGAATGCAACCTTCTAAGCAATAAAATTAGCAGACAGAGGACTCAATAATCAAGAAAGATTTTACAAAGGTACCAAATACACAGTTCATCAGGAAACAGACATTTTCCTTTTTCACAGATCTGCAAACACAGGAGGCAGACAGATTACTGAGATTTTTCTTCCAAAGTCTAGACAGTATTGTTAATGTTCTTAGCCTCTACATCACTAAATCTATACAGGAAAAATCCAGACTTCTGATTGGCTTTGTGAGCAACCATACAGGGCAAGAACAAGTCAGAATTCATCTAATATAGAAGGAAAACACTTCAAAACATAATATTCCTTAAAATGTTAATTTACCTTGCCAACAGCACACAGTCCACATTTTTTATCTTCCCCAATATCAAAGCATCTGATGGCTACAAAACAAGCAAAACAGAATTAGTTACTGTCTGTCAACCACATCAAAAATCTTTACTGCTGATAAAAAATAAGCAAGATGGTTATGAAAGGAAATACTAGTTACAGAAAGGAAATACCTCTTCAGTCTTACATTGTCTTCAGCTCACAATAAGTCTGTGATTTGATGTGGCAGATTTATTAACAAGAGTTTAGAATCAGAAGATCACACTTGGCATCCAAAGGATCACCACAGTTTTTTTGTGTTCATACTAACAACGATTGCAACACCTTACTTCGGGGTTTTAAACAGTACTTTGAAACACTGATACTTTCAAATATTTTGACACAGTATTTCAAACAGAACAGAATGAACATAGGAAAGAATAATGAATAAGTAGCCTTTACATCAGTTAGTGCATTTCACACTCTCCTATAAAGCTGTTTCTTTTTTGCTAAAGTCATTCCCTCCAGAAATCCCCCTTCCGACAGGAATCACTTTTAATCTGTCTCTTCCCCTAACATTTCCTATTGTCCCCTTTGAGTCATCAACTCCTAGCTCATTCTCATGTCCCAAACTCCTCTAACCCACCCTTCAGCTGCCCATGCTTCCCATAAAATCCCTCTTCCCCAGCTTATTAAAGTGAGCTTCAACCTGACAAAACTACTCAAGGAAGCAGGGTTGCACTTGCTCAGCCTAGCATATACTCTCACCCTCCTCTCACAGCTGTAGGCCAACACACATTCCTCCTGACTAGCCAGGAAGCTTGAGCATTGTTTCTGTAGATGCATGGCTGGAACACGTGCCCTGCATCAAGTGATCTCAAGCCAGCAACTGCTAAATAAACTGTTTTGTGGGGGGTATTCTCCTTCTGGGCTATACACTTCAGGGATCTGAAATGCACAATTCTAGCTTCCCATCTTCAAAACTTTTTGTTAAAAATATGTAAAGGCTCTGTTTAGGTGAATGCTTCTGAACACTCGTGCAGTTGTATGTGTTGCTGCTCCCACTCAATTCAGAACTTCATCCATTTTATTTTCCTTATTTCAGTTTCTAAGAAACTGTAAAGCTGCGGGAGGCCACTCTTCTTCCTGGGATTTAAAGCTGAAATAGTTATTAACAACACTGTCATTTATATTCTGAAATCAAGCTTGCAAGTGACTCAAGAATTCACACACTCATATTTAGAAATGTCTATTGTCTACTACTTGACACATTTTTTATACTTTAGTGCAAGCTATAAGATTTCATTTCTCATTTATAGTTGTTAATTCTATTAAACATAAAATATACAGGGATTTAGAATTAAAAAAAATGTAAGTCCTATAGAATTGCATTTCAGAAATTTTTACTTCTAATAACAATACCATCTTCTATTTCCTTTTGCACAAGTCTCTTTGGTCATTCTTAATGTGGAATCTCTCCAAAGCACTTACTGAATCACCTAAGTTTAAATTCTGCCAAACACAGACTAATCATCTTTTTTTAATGTAGGGAGTGTTTCAGAGAAGCTGTTTTCAGAATTGAAATGTATTCTGTGTTCCATTGTAAGTTTCCATTTTAAGAAGTCTCCATTTAATATTAAGCTGTTGACATGTAAATGTTTAACCTTACTTTATGCTCTTATGCACCAGACGTGGCTATAGGATTATAATTTTCACATGGAGAGAAGGGCTTACTGCCCACTTGCTAAGTCAGTTGCTCCTCCAGCGTTCCATAACAGTGATGGATCACAATTATTTGTGTTTGGAATTTTGTTTTTTGGGGATTGTTTTGTTGAGGAAGCCCATAAGAAAGATTTGTGTGTGAGGTCATAAGCAAGCAAGCAAGCTAGGTCCCGGCAGAATAGAGAAAACAATCTGGAACAAAGAACACAGTGCTAAACGATGAGCTGAGATTACAAAAGGAGTTTGGAAATACTGCATTTGGGGGGTCAACAGAATAAAGGAAATAAAGATAAACCAGCATAAGCAAAGTTACAAGGATGTGAATGATACAGAAATATTGAACTGCGTTGACTACTCAGCAGAGCTAAGGTGTTCTCCAGTTCTGCTCATGTTCTCTTGCCACCTCTTTGCAGCACTGAATCCCTGCACCACTACCTCAGCACTGAAGAGCTCTGAAGTGCTGGGAGAAAAAAAAAGTTCCAAAGGAACAATCTCAATCCAAGCTCTACCAAAACCATGTCCCACCCCATCCCCGGCACCAGGGTGTCCTGGCCTGGGGCACGGTGAGGCTGCAGTGCCCTGCCATCAAATAGTATGGCACTGTGCTTCATTTGTGAGGAAATCCTGTCTGTTTTCAAAGATTTCAAATAACAGAATTCAAAGGCGTGTGTGAATTATTAATTAACTACTTCCTCCTTCCATAAAATCCGAGCCGTGCGTCTATTACACAGTGTCGCAAAACGGAAGAGGAAGGAAGGAACCCTGTGTGTTTCACCCTAAGTTATGACAGTTCTAACAAACAGTTTAAACAAATCTCCTCTTCACAACATGTTTGTGGTGCTCGCAGAATTAATTCATTCCAGTGGCCTAAGCTTGGAAGCAAGATGGAACAGAAAACAAAATGAACAGCAAAAGCGTAACGGGAAGAAGCAGCTTTTTTCATCCCCAAGCCTGCAATCACAGTTTTATGAAACAAATGACTGGTGTACTTCTGGGCAGGCAGGAGATGAGTGTCAGTGTTACCTGGTTTCCCGCTGCCAGCACACAGAGCACATATGCAGAATAAAAACAGAACCTGTTTTGTTTGCCAGAGAAACCCATAAGGAAAAAAGGAGGGGCATACAATAGAATATCCTAAAGCAGGATGAGAGCTATCGTCCAGAAAGCAGAACCTTCTAATTGAGAGTATATTCGGAAGGAAGTTTTATTAGTAGCTTCAAAATACACTGCTGAAGATAAATGCTCTTGCAAGCCATTTTTCTGCCTTCCAAGAGGGCAGTACTGTCCATATACAGAGATAAAATGCCAAAAGGTTTTGAGGTATTTACACTAAATATTTAATTTTCATCCCAATGTTTTATGCAAAGGGAATGATGGGAGCAGAAAAAATGAGAAGATATAAATATATACATATATATATATACACACACACACAATTTCACCTGTATATTTAATAAAACTAATTTAATACATTTCCTCCATTATTACTAACATATCTTGAAAGATTAGGAAAGACCAACACTGATACAGAGAAACTGCAAAACTTTTGTATTATTTTCCTTTTTCAGGAACTTTTCCAGATTTCTGGAGAGAAAAAAAAATCCCCACTTGGTTTTCAAATGATTCTTAGAATTCAAGATGATCAAAGCAGATGACAGTTCAAAGAATTTATCTGAGCAAAATGCATGCTATTACTGTGTTTCTAAAGGTAAAGAAGTAGCATTAAAAAAAAAACAACCGTGTATTTCACCATTCTCAAATGTCAAATATGTCAAGGAACATCACCTACCCTGAGGTTTTCAGCAACAAGGCTTTTTCTAAAGTTCTTCCCAAGACACATAACAATTAAACAACAACATGTAAGGGGAGTGGGACTGTGTTCTTCACATTTTTACAGCGTAGAAAGAAACAAACATACATGTTTAACTATGCTCTCCACTTTCCCTTTGGCATTTAGACTTTCATTTTGCTACTTCCTAGTTCTGCTTAAACAATATAGACTTCATGTTGCATCTTAATATTCTAACCAGTTAAAAGGCCACAAAGACCTGAAGTGTTTATTAAACTAGGTTCTTTACTGATTAAATTTTCAGGCAGACTACCTCTTCTTAGTTTTCAAGGCTCTATGAAAAAGCATCTTTATGGCAGAAAAAAAACCAGTTAGGTTTTACATCAATAGCAATCATGAGGAAGAAGATGATGCATCTCTAGGAAAAAAAGACCTACACTTCTAGACTTTTCCACATATACCTAAATGTTTATTTCTGTTGCTCTAAAATGAGAGCAGCAAGCTGTGTAGTTCCTCCTTCCTCAATGCTAGAACAGGCAAATATTAATTCACCTAATGATACCCATTACATTAGTCAAGTTTGCTTCTGCTCTGTCTTAACTGAACCAATTCAAGCCATTCACTGCACCATAAACAACTGTACCTTGTGACCCAACCCCTGCACACCTTAATGTCCACCAGCTCCATGAGGATGAAAAGTGCATTCATTCAAACATCAAAGTTAATGTTGCTCTACAGAGGAGATTCTGAGGGCAATTCTAAAGCACTCGGGCTGCTCTGGTCTTACAGCACTACCGAAAATCTCAGATCCAGTTCTTTCTATAAACTTCTCGTGTCAACTGGAACTTCTCTCTTCCCCTTTCCCTGCCCATACTCTCCTGTCCTTTATCTTTCTCTTCCTGTGTGTATTTCACAATACACTAGGCACTGTGTATAGAGCAACATCCTCAGCCTCCACTCCCTCTGGCAGAAGAAAAGGGCTGAAGCAATATGAAGGACAACAGATCATGACTACCTTGACACACAAGCAGTTTCTAAGCATCGTTTTCCAGTCTGTTTCAAATGATGCAGCCGTAAGCAAGACTGCATGGACAACACTATATAAAGTGTATAAAAGTATAATTAAGGTTTTACAGGGAACACGGGAGCTCATATACCTCAACGAATATTTTTCTCCAAAGTCAAAAGGTTTCTGGAACTCTCTGACATATAGTGCAGGCCACACAATAGCACAAACATGAAAGAGGAGACTCTTGACTGCAAATTCAGGACTGAGTTTGTAAATGAATCCAATATACAAAGGAGAAGAGGTGCATTCTCCTTTGCACACCATCATCTTTTTAAGACTTTGTGAGCAGCACGTGGCCATAAAAAGGAAACAGTCTCGTGAGAGTATCCATTTAACACAGACATGGATCATCTAACAGAGAAGCCTGGTCTAACAATTCTTCAAGCAAATAAACATCTTTAAAAATGGGGAAGAGTCTTGTAATGATAAAACATGTTATACAGACCTTGCCATAGGGAGTATCAACATATTTTTCTGTTCTTTCTTCTAAGATATCTGGATCATCTAGGCCAGTTCCACCAATAATTCCAATCTTAAAAAGAAAAGTACATTGTCAGCCTTCTTGAAATTACACTCCATTTAACAATGTATCTCAGTAATTACTTGGGCAGCCCCAAATCATATTTTCTGCTTGAGATGGGGCTAGACTATGAAGTTTCCCAAAAATAAATTTGCCATGACAGCATTTAAAAAAAAAAATTATTTAACTTGACGATTTCGCACGATTCTTTTCTTTAAAGATACCCAATTAAAAAAGCTACGAAAAAAACTTAAAAGATGTGCCAATTCATCTTTTTTTTTTTTTTTTTCCAACAGGAAAATGAGAGGTATTTTCTGGGAACGTCTCTATGAATCAAATATACCTGTAAAAGCATCATACAATAAAGGCTCCTTGTTTCCAGAGAGAGGAGCAGTCCTGTGTATGCAATACTAAATACAAGATAGTATAATATACTATTATACAAACTTTCTTTTTTTTTTTTTTCCTGAAAAATTAGAAGTCTTTTGAGTTGACTAGCGAAGACCTAAGAACCACCTTGCTTCTGTAAAATGTTTCTGTACATCTTTGGAAAAGGAAGACAGCTAGTAGTACCTGAAATGAAAGGAACTTGCTAACAATGTCAGCTGCTTAGAGCACTGCTAGGCTTCTCTGCAAAAGAACAATTAGCTCTTCTAGGATGTTGAAGAGCAAAGATACTCATCCAATATTTGCCCACAGCAGCATCAAACATTCTCTCCTCCATATGTTGGGGTCAGATTTTATTCAACACACAACCTTAAGTAGAAACATAAACAGACTCCTGTTATTCCTACTTTTTAAATTTAATCCTTTGACGTTAATGTACTTCTTCTGATTTTTTAATGAAATAAACTGATAGTTCTAAAGCATAATGGAATGAAAAAGAGAGGGTCAAGCAGAGGACCACTCAAATGTATTTCACTTTCTTGGGCAATCAGGCTGGAAAAACAGTTTGAAACTGTTTTGATACTTAGTTGATATACTAAGTAAGTATGAAATGAATCACAAGGACAGGATAGAGGGGAAAGTCACCTCCCTTGATCTGCTGGCCACCCCTTTTTTGATGCAGCCCAGGCTGGGTTCCAGCTCTGGATTTACTGGAAGCCTCAAGCCTTTACAGTGCTGCTCTCAGAGAGATCTCCCAGTCTATACATATCAGGGGTTGCCCTGACTCACATACAACACGTGCACTCCACCTTGTTGAGCCTCCTTAGGTTACCCTAGGCCCACTTTTTAAGCATGTCCAGGTCCCTCTCAGTGGTATTCGTGCCTTCTCTTGTATCAGCTGCATCATAATCATTCAGATTAGCGTCATCCACAAACTTGCTGAGGATGCACTCAATTCTGCTGTCTAGACTGCTAATAAAGATGCTGTGTAACACTGGTCCTAAGACTGATCCCTGTGGAACTCTACTTGTCCTTCACCTGGACATAGATAGGTTGACTCTGACCCCTCTGACTGTAAACCAATTCTTTACCTGCCAAATCTAGCCTTCCAATCTATACCTCTCCGATTTAGAGATAAGGAAGTGATGTTGGACTGTATTTAAAGCCTGCCACAACTCCAGGTAGACATCAGGTGCCCCTCTGTTGTCCACCAATGCTGCCACTCCGCTATAGAAGGCAACAGACTGGTCAGGCATGGTCAGCCTTTGACGGAGCTGTGCCAGCTGCTCTGGGTCACCTCTTCTTGCATGTTCCTTAATATATCACCCAGGAGGATCTGCTCCTTGTTCTTCCCAGGAACAGAGGGGAGGCTCACTGCCTTATAGTTCCTTGGTCTTTCTTCATATCTTCTTCGAAAATGAAAGCAATATTCCCCTTCTCCAGTCACCCAGAGACACTGCCTGATGGCCATGACTTTTCAAATATGATGGAGAGTGGCTTGGCAATCACATAAGACAGCTCCTTCAGGACCATGAACTGCATACTGTTTGGCTCCATAGACCTGTACACACTCAGCCTCATGAGTCTCAGATCTGATGTGATCTGCTTTTACAATTTTTCATTCCCCGATCCATGCCTACAGGTTAAGGGATGTGTAAGGCATGGGAATCCTGACTACCAGTGAAGAGTGAGGCAAAGAATATGTTGAGTACTTGAGCTCTATAATTAGGTGTGATCCCTAATTTTAACCCACAAACTCCCAACCTCAGAATGGCTATTCTTCAGTGCCAGCTCTTTGCAACCTATCCATTTCTTAACATAGAATGCATTTCTTCCACTCCTCCTTCCCTGTCTATTTCTTCTTAAAATCTTGTAGCTCTTGATTGTAGTGTTTCAGTGTCTGTGATTCATCCCACCATGTCTCTGGGACAGTAATCAGGTCACAGTTTTCTAATTGCACCATTGCACCATGGTTTCCAGCTCTGCTTATTTCCCATCCTATGCAGTTCAGTTTAGAGACACTTCAGCTGCGCAATTGGCTGAGTTACCTTCTTGGAGGAGCCCTCCCAAATTTTTTGGGAACAAAACTGTGGCTTTCCCATGTTGCTTTCTAGAGTGACAGCATTTCTCAGTCCTTCCCTGTCCCTTGGAAGTACACCCCCTTCCCTCATGAGATCTAGTATAAGGCTCTGTTAATCAGTCCAGCCAATCTGCTGCCCAGAACATTCTTGCCCCCCCGCTGTCAGTTCCATCCCATCCAACACCAGTACATGTGGTCTCTCTAAGTGTGTCCAAGATCACAGCACCCAAAATGCCCAGTTTAACACCATCCACACAGCCAACCATTCAGCTGGTCCATTCTCCTCCTGCCCAAATCTTAGTCTCTAACCAGAAGGATTAAGGAGAATACTGCCTGTACTCTCAGTCCCTTCAACATCCTCCAAGGAACATAAAATCTTTTAAAATATTTTGCTATTTTCTATTTGCACTCTCCTGTGACCAGTTTGAAAGAGTGGGAGCAAAAACTAGTTGCTTATCAGACCTGGTAGCTTCTTTCCAGTGTCCGAAGTGTGGGTTTCTGGCAGGCAGTAAACTTCTCTAGAGACTGCAAAGGCAGCAAATGGGAACCTCAGTGCACCTTTGTGCACTGAGTCCCCAGTAACTAAGACTCTTTGACTTTTTTTGATGGCACTGGTTCTGACTTGTGTCCTTGACTGGATTATCCTAATGAGCCTGTTTCTGTGTCCAAACCATTATCCACACCTTTTTCTCTTTCCAGCCCCAGTGCCTCCAAACAGTCATTTATGGGTACTTCAGAGATAAGCGGGAGGATCCTCCTCCAGAAACATACGTGCCATCCCCAACATCTTGTATGTTACTGTGGTCTGTCTCCTCAGGGATGGAAGATAGCTTAGCTTCTCCTTCTTGCAAGGACTTCTGCTCATCAGGAAGTCTCCTTGTGTGGATATGCTAGCCAGAAAGGTTGTGGCTCCCCAGTCTGTTCTGCCTTGATCCTGGTAATTGCAGTGAGTGCTCATCATATTTGCTTCAACAGAGTGCTGGTCCCTGCTGCTCCCAGATGAGAAGACAGTGGACCACATTCTGCCCTCCTTGCATGACCTGCCTATGTGAACTAACATGCAAGCTGCAGCACTACTCTGTTTGTCCATCATGGTTGCTCGCTCTCCCAGGAGGATGCTTTTGTACATGTAGAGGTGCCATACTGCTGCTCAATCACTCACTTCACAACCTCCCTCTCACTACCTTGATCTCACATTGTGCTGCAGAATGCACGAGCAGTGCTGCTAATTGCCTCAGAATAAAGAATAAAGAGCATAAGGAAATGTTTTATTTACCATCTAATGCTGAAATAGGCTTCCCAGAGAATTGGCTGATGCCCCTTCTGATGTCTGTCAGTGTAGTAACACAACAAGGGATAACAGTTTTCAACTAAACAAGAGTAGATGCCCAACTGATGTCCGTCAGAGTTCAAGAGGCATTTGGATAATGCCATCACCAATATGCTTTAATTTTTTATTAGCCCTGACAGGTCAGATAGTTGGGCTTTGTGATCTTTGTAGGACCCTTTCAGTGGAACTGTTCTGTTCTAGTCTATTCTATTCATCAAGTGATTAATTTTAGAAGAGACTTTATGGTCGTCTTCACACGTCAAAACCACTACCTCGAGGAAACTGACCACGGGCAGATAGTCTCACGGCTAATATGCTGAAGCAGCTCCAACGTCTCGTTGTCTTTTGCTACCCCCTTGTGGAAAGTGAGGAGAAGGGCAGCAGAAAATACTTTGAAAATCCACAAGCCCCAACTCTGAACATATTCAAGCATTAGGAAGACATGATTACTGTCTCCATAATATTGGATGTTTCTCACGCTGCTTATATATCACAAACATTTAGATTAAATATTAGACTTAACTTGCTCATGAAAATCTTGAAATTCACGCAAACATTATGACGAACAAACTTTTGCCTTAAGAGTGATACAAGAAGTGTGCAACATGAGCAGTCACAAAACTCAAAATCAAAAAAGGACCATTTTTAACAATGGCCAGGCATAAATTCAGTAAACAAAGATTATTATTTTAACAGGAGTCAGGATCAAAATGGTAGCTTTCTCTTTCTCGATTCCAGAAAAATATAATTTCCTTCAGTAACTAGTTTTATCTGGTATTATACTTTCTGGCTTTATTACTGCCCTATGATTTAATGTTCAAAAGGGAATGCTCATCTGCCTAAATATTTATGTCTGGAGAAGAAAAAGGTACATGCTAGAGATAGGTGCTACAGCTGTATGACATAAACATCATTTTGCTGTGGGCTGGTTGCCCCCCACTAGAATAAGCTGCCTATGGCCCCATCCAACCTGGCTTTGAACACATGCAGGGACTCGGCAACCTCTGGGTAACCTGTTTCAGTGCCTCACCACCCTCAGCAAACAATCTTCTTCTTGACATCTAACAGAAATCTACTCTTGTTTAGTTGAAAACCGTTATCCCTTTTCTGTCACTATACTCTCCAGTGAAGAGTCCCTCCCCGTAGGATCCCATTAGGTACTGGAAGGCCACAGTGAGGTCTCCTAGAGCCTTCTCTTCTCCAGGCTGAACAAGCCCAGTTCCCTCAACCTTTCTTCAAAGGAGAGGTGCTCCAGCCCTCTGAGCATCTCTGTGATCTGCTCCAAGAGCTCTGTATCATTCCTATGTTGGAGGCCCCAGGCCTGGACACAGTACTGCAGATAGGGCCTCACAGGAGGTCCTGAAGAACGCATCTGATCTCAAGAAGGCTGATGACTGCTCCAGTCAAAACACAAACCCAAGCGTTCTGCCTCGCCAGCCTCCTGTCTGTGGCAGGCCCTGAGCCTTCCAAGAGATTTTTAAAAGGCACAGCACAGACCAGCCCTGCTGTGATTTCTTCTGCCTCATTCAGATTGCAACCCTGCTGGAACTTCGCATGTGCTCCAGTCACTTTCACTATCAAATCAGACCCACCACAGCCCAGCCAGAAATCCGGGAAGGCGCAGCTCTCCATGGGCCTGCAGCTGGACTACCATTCTTTTACAAAAGCAAAGCAAACCAAGGCAAAGCAGAGCAAAGCAAAACCCAGAAGCCCCACGGCGTCTCAGGCACCGCTATCGACCCGCGTCGGCGCGAGCGAGCCGGGCCCGCGGCGTGCCACCGCCCGCCACGGGGACCGCCCTGCCCGCGCTCCGGGGGCCGCTGCCGGCAGGGCAGGACGGGACGGGACGGGATGGGACGGGGGAAGGGAGCGAGAGAGAGGCGGAAGGTCAACGACCCCGTGCCCAGCGCCGAGGTGACAGCGGCGTGGCCGCCGCACGGCCCGTTCCACGCGGCCGCTTCTGACGCTCAGCAGCGGCTCAGGGGACTGCGATAGGCAGGGAGGGCAGAGGCAGGCAGGCAGCAGGCAGGCAGCAGGCAGGCAGCAGGCAGGCAAGCGAGGCGCGCCTCCGGCTCGCCGGCAGCTCCGCGGCCCTTCCATCGCACACTTACCTTCACGGCCGCCGTGGCAGCCATGTTAGCAGCGGGCGGGCCTTTCCGCCCGGGGGTGCGGGCACGGCCTGGGGGACGCCGTGTCAGCTGTGATGGCCGTTCATTAGGAAACAGCTAAGAGTCTCCCGTAGTAAGATCTGTGCTATTCCGATTTCTGTGTCTTCAAAAGATGGCACGAACAAGTTTGTTTGTTTCTTTCTAAAGATGCCTCCTCTCCCCGGAAGCCCTTGGGCTGCACCGAAGGAGGGAGGGGGGAAGTGAACCTAGCGCTCCTGAGGCCCCGCTTGCAGTGCTGAATCCAGGCACGGGGCCCCAGCACGAGAAGGATACAAAGAGCACAAAACACCGTTTGATAGAGCGAATTCTCTGCTGCAGAACACTTGTTTTCAGCATAGTCCCCGTCATTGGCCGTGCATTTTTGCTAGCAGTTGACAAGATGCTAAATGCCACGTCTGTAAAAATCTGCGCCAGTGGAGGTGACCTGACTGTTGTTACCACTGCTGAAACTCTCCACTTGCTGCCTTACTATGCTCACATCCACTGCTTGGTCTCCATAAATAATTATTGAGCTTAGGAATGTCAGTGAGTGCAGGCTTATTTCTGCATGGAGGAATTCAATTATGCACCTCTGCTTCATAGGCATTTCCTCAGCAGTGCCATTCTGCCAGACTGCCCCTCTGCTGCCATCAGGCACGTGGCAACAACATATAATATAATGTTGGTGGGAAGGTGTGGGAATACAAGAAAAACTGTTCAGAGCAGCAGCTGTGGAGCAAGATAGACAGCATGAGAACCAAGGACACCTCTAAAAGAAGAAGGAACATCTCACAGCTCTGGTTGGATAAGTGCCTGCATGAATGATTGAAGAGTGTTTGTAGAATGCTCTTTTGACATGTAAAGGTGGATGGGAAAGATGTAGGGGCAGATGGAAAAGCTAGAAAACTTGTGAAGGTATATAAGTGATGTGAGAACATGTAATAAACAATTTGGATTGTTCACATCTGAGTCTGTGCATTAGACGCTGCTGGAAGGTTCATCCTCTGCTGCTGAACCACCAGCACTCACCTTTGACCTTGTCGGCCTACATTATAAAATAGAAGGCATTATTTTCAAAGCAGCACTTGTAGTATTTACTGTTTTTATATTTATAGTATTTTTCTTCTTTCTGCAAACCTGTACTTGCAAACTGAACAATTCAGTATAGCATATGATGTTTCAAGTTGAGAAATATCAATTGTTCTGATGTATTTATGGTTCTATTAACATAAGTACAAATATCAGGAAGGTAGGTATCAAAAACATCTTGTTAATTAGATGTTCTTTTAAAGAGTATTTGTTATGTATTTTCTTTAAAACAGCTTCATCTAGCAGAGATGACTCAGGCCATTTACTACCTCCATTTGCACTAGTTATTTCTGCACAGACAGTTGCCATGGATGTTTAGCACTGTACCTTCCCAAAAAGTACCAGCTTTGCAGTTTCATGCTCAGGGATTTTCTGTACTGTATGTGTTCCATGGGAGTGATGCTATTTAAAGCTCTGTATATAGCCTGCGCAAATCAGAACAGTAAGCAGAAAATCCTGCTCATGGTGTGTTGGAAATAACACACATACTTAGAAAATTCTGTAAGCTCACAAGGAGAATCACTGTATGCAATACTGGAAGGTGTCTCGTGTGAACCATTGCTCTGGCACATTCTAAATGGTGAGAGAGCTTAACTCAGAATCAGTAAAAACATCTGAAACACTGTATTCTTCCAGACAAACTAAGTACTTTATCAAATATAATGCAGTGTTCATTTAAATTTAGCAGTTAACAGTCTTGGAGAGCAGTCTTAAGAGAGCAGTCTCTCTAAAACCTGTGTAAATATGACACTTTGCACTTCTTCCAGTCAGCTTGCTGTAAAACAACAGTTAGTGCGTTCCCACTGTTTACACTGGCCGAGAACCTAGGCTGAGCCTTCAAAATTATTTAACTCTTCAACAGCAGGTAGGAAATAGAGCTTTCGAAACACACATTTGTAAGTGCTTTCCCTTCTGTTGGCAACATACTTTTGGTAAATAAAGTTTTACTTACTTTATTTACTTTTAAAGTTTACTTTTTGATATGAGATGATAGCTCTGTGTTTTCCCATAGGGTGCACTTTTCCATCTAAATGATGGAATGCAAATCCATATGTATATATATGTATATATATATATTTTTTTTTCTGAATAGAAGTATGCCATCTATTGGGTTTTCACTCCAGTTTTACAAAAAATGTAAAATGACATAGATGCTCAGATCAAGGCTCTTCAGACTTGTATGAAATGTTTTGGATTTTTTTTTTTTTTAATTGCATTTTTTTTTTTTTTTAATGTCTCTGAAGAATCATGGTGAAGGTCCACATGCAGTAATACTTAAAAACTCTGTTGTTAGTAGCATTATAATTAGGTCTGACACTTTAGGTGCCTGCATCTTGCAGTTTTGGCCCTATGCTTCACTGAGTTTGGTCAAATTAAATTGTACATTCTTTTCTTAGTGTAATAAGTACTGAAATAACACCAGTGCTGTTTTATTTAGTTAAAAATAGAAATCATTCTGCAGATAAGAAAATAATCTTTCATAGTGCAGACCAAATTTGGAACAGGGGTAGCTAACACTGAGGACAGTGAATTAGGACACAGTGACCCTTAAGTTTAAACTCTCTTTTGTCATCAGATATCTGTGAATTTAATTTCACCTCAGTCCCTCCCATAAGCCATAATATAATAAGAATCAATTATGTTGAAGGATGTAGTGCAAAAGCGCCTGTGTTTCTGTGTAAGGTTTACCAATCCTCTAGAAAGTACATGGAGACAAGTTAATATTCATCGGTTTAACAGAGAGATACTCACGGTACCAGAGGCATCTCGTCTGGTAGAATCTACTCCAAATCCTTGGTACCAGTGGTGGCCAGCCATGGGGTTTCCTCCAGCTGATGCTGGTGGTGGCTGGCTTGCAGGATGTCCAAGCAAACTCTGTGTATCCTGGTCATATATAACAGCAGGAGACAACAAAGCATCGTATCAGGATAAGCAAGGATACTTAGTTACAACTGCAGAGTAGTTTCTCATAAGCGAGTTTCTTCTAGCTGCATGCTAAGGACAGACTGGGGCTCTTTCCTTGTGCTCCCAAGCTAACACAAGCACTTTCTCATAAGCTAGTTACCTGTTCAGGCCATGATCAGTATTTTTTCATACACAGGGGTTTTTGGATTAGCTAGATTTTATTTATGAAGGTTCTTTGAAGATAAAAAGCAGTGTATCAAGATAAAAGGTCTTATTTCTCATTATAATGCAAGTTGCTGTAAAGAAATGCTAGCACTGTGCACACAGAGCTGAACTTTGAATTGGTTTTGTGAGAGTTACTTCAAAGAATCAGCATCCACGATAAAGAGGGTGAAAAATAAAGGCTCAGGCAAGTCAGGGTTACCTTCCGCATTCACAGAAGTTCTTACCACAGAACTGGTTGGAGCTTGCATACTGTATCTAAATTTTTTTTTTTTTTAATTTTGTCTTCTGGAAGCATTTTGTTAATATTTTGAGTTAATATTTTGAAAGGTTTCCATGCAAATAAATGCACTCTGCATGAATCATGTATCTAAAATCTATTACAAGATAAGATGATCGGGTTCAGAGCCTTGACATTTTAAGTTAGTAACACAAGTATCTTCAGAAAGGGAAATCCACTCTGTAGTCTAGCAGTTGTGCTTTTCTTCACAATTGCATTGCATGGCCTTAATGTCCAAAGCTGAGCCTTGCTCTCTATTGTTGCCACAGACACAGAGAGGAGCTAAAGACGACGCTGAGAATGATTACAGAACATGAGTATTGTTTCAGTTAATGAGTGTGAGAAACATTCTCATCCAACAGGTTAGACTCTGGCAAGGACCTTAGCGAAGCAGCATCTTTGTCCTTTGTTTCTGTTTTTCTTCTTCCTTTCTGACATACACTTTCTGTGCTTCCCTCAAAAGACTCTCTAGTGGTTGTTCATGCCACCCTTCTACTTTCTGAAGAGTCTTGTATATTTGGCTATGTTTTAGCTACAGAGTTAACCTTCAATATTCCCTGCACTGCATCCTTGATTCCTAGGGTTATTATTTATCATAAATCCTTCATACATCCCCTGTCATTTTCATTGTTGTCCCATTCTGGGTCTGTTATTGGATATTTTACTTCTAGGATTGCTTCTAGACCTGAAGGCTGCCTTCTCTCCCACTGCTGCACAGCATGTTGCCTAATCATTCCTCTTTCTTCCCCACTAGATAGCATACTTAAAATAGAAATCCTCTCACCCCAAGAGTAAATATTGGGTCCCAGAAATGGATTGAATTGTTCTGCTAGCCCGATGGCGTCTTCCATCAAGGATTTAACTTCCTTCATAATGCTTCTCACCTCTCCATTAGTAAGGGAAAGTTTACGTCCCTACAAGGATACATAGAAGTGTCAGTAGTGTTAGTTTTCAAAAAGGGGAGATCTGTAAGATCCTTTTTGCATTGCTCTGCTTAAGCAGATAGCAGATTGCATTGCCCCTAAGCTGATAGAACTTCCTCTTTCCAGCAGGAGTACCAGTTACAGAGCTTTGGCCATGTGGACTGAAAAGGGAATGGTCAGAGCCAATATCCTCTGTTCCCTTGACAAGCTCTGATTCTCCCTTCTATAGTAACAGGAATAGGTGCAGTATCAGAATTATAAGGGAGAGGACACTGCTCAAAAGGAGAAACTTGTTGAGATCTAATTCTGGGTACAGTTATAGGACAAAGTAAATTATCCAAAGGATCTGGAATATTTCTGATCTTCCTTTTGACCAGAATTCTATCCAGTTATGATAAACTGTGTCATCTTCCACACACAGCAAGCAACATAAGCCAATTCTTCCTTCAAAAGAGGGACGGCCAGCAGGCACAGGGAGGTGATTGTCCCCCTCTACTCTGCTTTGTGAGGCCCCAAAAGAGCATTTGCAGAACTGTGTCCAGGTCTGGAGCCCCCAGTACAAGAAAGACAGGGAGCTGTTGGAGAGGGTCCAGAGGAGCCACAGAGATGATCAGGGGACTGGAGCACCTCCACTACAAAGACAGGCTGAGGGAGCTGGGTTTCTTCAGCATGGAGAAAAGGAGTGACCTTATTGCAGCCTTTAGTATCTAAAGGGAGCCTACAGACAGGAGGGGAATCAACTCTTTGAAAGGGTAGATAATAGCAGGACAAGGGGAAATGGTTTGAAGTTGAGGGAGGGGAGATTTAGGTTGGGTGTCAGGGGGAAGTTCTTGACAGAGAGAGTGGTGAGGTGCTGGAACAGCTGCCCAGAGAGGCTGTGATGCCCCGTCCATCCCTGGAGGTGTTCAAGGCCAGGTTGGATGGGGCCCTGGGCAGCCTGGGCTGCTATGAAATGGGGAGGTTGGTGGCCCTGCCTGTGGCAGGGAGTTGGAGCTTCGTGATCCTTGAGGTCCCTTCCAACCCTGGCCATTCTGTGATCCTGTGATTCTGTAAAGCCTGAGATACCAATCTTTGTCAGACACCTACTCTGGCCAGAGCACTGACACTCCTTTAATTGTCCCATTAGGCCATTCAAGAACAAAATATTGGATCATTTTCTCTTTATCTTATGTTTTTATATTTCCTTTCCAGTTTCTCAGCATGCATCCTAATGGACTTTTAGCAGGCACTGCCCTGGAGTCCTCTTCCCTGTTCCTATTTTCCTGGAACTCTTATTCCTCATTTCTCTTAGCAAACTTTAGTTGTGCAGGAGCAGGCCTCCTGCAGGGTACCACACATTAAAATTCTGGTTCTAAAAAATGAGGTATAGTGTTGAGCACCTTATCATGCAGAAAGATACTTTATAGCATAAGTGTCCAAAACCTGACCCCTGAGGTAATACTTAATCATGAACAACTGATTGGTTGTACTTGGTCTTACCTTGGTCTGTGCACAGTGTTACCAGGAATTATGAGGTCAACTTCTCAAAACTGCAGTGTCTACTCTCCCTTTCATTTCTCCAGCTGTTCATGGATCCTGCCAATTTAAACAGCCTTGAGGCTTTGGTCAGCTCTCCATCGGACTGCCTCCACCAGCCCTAGGACAGCTGAAATTACAGCAGGGTTACGTCCATCTCATGGTGATAAAGGTCTGTTATAGGCAACTTTGGGTTCTGGGTTTCAGCACCAAATTGTGAGGAACACTCTCAGCCAATAAGTTGGACTCTGGTGAGGTGCTTAGCAAAGCAGCATTTTTGTTGCAATACATTTTGTGACATACATTCCCTTGTGGCGAGGTAGAAATCATGCCTTCCCACCATGTACACACCATAATATACACTTTCTTTGGCAAGGTAACTTCTCTCCTGGCCACTCAGTGACTGAGCATCCCAGGCTCACAGTCTGCTCCACACAGTTTCAAAGATATATTTCCATATAAGGGCTGTTACCAGCCTGTTGTTTTTAAGTATATTTTGTATTTCTCTATGGAGATAGGGCAATACTTCTTAAAGATATCACATTCATTCTGTTCTATGCTTAGGGATCAAAGATATCACATTTGTTCTGTACTAGGCTCTCCCTACCCTGCATATTTACTTTATCTCAGATTAGTCTCTATTCTACCCTGGTCAGCACACTCCTGTTTCTGCTTTCAGAGCAAAGTTTGTCATATTTGCCCTATCTTGTGCTAGTGTCTGCCTTAGCAGCTTTTTGTGAAAAGCAATCTATGCTACCATTTTATAAGAAAGTTTTAAGACTAGTAAGAGCCTATATTTTGGAATGATATTGGAAGTTCCTACTGCAGAAACACAGCGTGACTCTCACATAAGCTCACTGGTCTGCTAGACCTGGGTACTTCTCCGTAATACTTTCTCGGTGCCAGTTGATTAGTTCTCATACATGCAGAATTTGAATACATCCTTATCACCTGCTCATGGAAGCACTTAGGAGGTTTAGTTCAGTTGGCCTCAGATGAGCTATCTGCTGGACAACTGCCATTGGCTCTGCTGGAATGTACTTAGCACAGATCTGCTGCCTGCTTCTACTTCTGACTTTAAAAAAAAAATCATATACATTATCTTTAATTCTACATCAATCGTGCAGAAATTGAAAAGGGAAGAACAGAAGCAGCTGGCACAAAGTTTCCACTGGTCTGCATGAGGTAGAGTTCTGCAAACCTCAGATGTTTTCCTGGATCTTGACTTTGCCTGTTCTCCTTGGCTATGCTCAGACAAAGCTGCAGCGTGACTCATGACTAGAAGTTCTTCTCCGTGATTACAAACTGCACCACCAGGGACTGGGCCTTGCAGGCATCATGACTCAGAGCCTCTGATACAGGCAATCCTCCTCCACTTCCTCCTTACTCCAGGCTTCAGGTACACGCTGCTGACCTCTTGTGTCATCCAGTTACTGCATGCCCACCCCAGATAGTCCTGCTGCAGCCAGTGGCAGCAGGAATGGGGCCAGATCTTCACCTTCATCATATCTCTATGCACTCCCAGTAAATGGGCTCACAGTCCCATATCTGTGTTTGGAGCCCTGGTTTGGTGGTCTTACCTCTGAAAGAGGTAAATAGGTACATGGGTATTTAGGGCTTTGTTCTGAATTTGATGGCACTTCTAGCCAACATCTAGCTATACTTTGCCAAACAGAATCCACATCACTCTTTCATGTAAGTCCCTTTCAAGTACAGTTTAAGTTCTTCAGCAGTGTGGTTTACCCCTAGCAGAAAAAAAAAAAAAAAAGCATGAGATGCTTTTTTTGCTTATGTAGCCTGTGCAGTAACACGAGCTGAGCAATGATGTGTATGTCATTTTAGAGCTCATTACACAGCTCTAAACAGCAATTAAAAATTAGGCTCAGAGATGTTACCTGAAAAAAAAGAGGAGTTTTGTGTGTCTGCTTTATTTACCATCTTCAAAAATAATAAAACAGATACTTAAGCTAAGAAAGTGACAACTTAAAAAGAGTTTAGTTCAGCAACTATTGTAAAATATTTGGAGTGAAGCTGTTGTGGCTTAAACTGGGAGACAACTAATCACCACAGCCAAAACCAAGACTAAATTTGATTATAAATTTAAAATTTATATTTGGTACTTTAGTTGGTCTTTTACAGAACGACTGGGACACTGCAAGAAGAGAAGTATGAATGATACATACAACATAAATACATACAACATACAACTTTCCAGACTGGAGAGATTGCTTTGAACCAAGAGTTCATGTCTGCTGGTATCTGTTATGTGTATGTCATTCATGTAAGCACAGCTGAGATGCGTGACATATTTTAGAACTATTTATCCTAAAAACTCACAAGGGAGATGGGAAAATTACTTACAGCTGATAGGTGTGAGAAACACTCAGCTTCAGTAATTCTCAATCAGGCAGAGTTTTCGGTGAAGCAGAGTTGTTCTTATTCGTTATTGCAGTAGCAGGTGTGCACACCCTTGTGGCGAGAGAGAAGTCATGCATTTGATCGGCAAAACACTTCTCATTGCATACCCTTATCTCCCGTTACGGGTAATGGCATTCTTGTTCCTCTATTGGCTGGGTACTCCAGGCTTACAGTCTACACAGTGCATTTGCTAATCCATTTCTCCCTGTGAAATCTATCACCAACCTATTATTTTTAGGATTACATTTTAAGTTGCTGTGCGTACAGGAGGATAATATTTCTTGAAACTGTTATACCTGTTTTATTCTATGCCAAGCTTTCCTTACCCTACTCTGTATTTTTCCTCCTCTTCCTACTTACAAAAGCTGTGTTTAAGAAGAAACCCATATCAGAAAATATGTAAAGGCTACTAAGCCCCAGTCCCTGATTTATCATACCTATCGCAGTGTGCACTTGCAGCCCAGAAGGTCAACTGTGTTCTGGGCTGCATTAAAAAAGGGGTGTCCAGCAGGGACAGGGAGCTGACTGTCCCCCTCACATAACACATAGGGATGTACTGAGACAGGGGAGGTTTAGGTTGGATTTTAGGAGGAAGTTTTTCCCCCAGAGGGTGGTGAGGCACTGGCACAGGCTGCCCAAGGAGGCTGTGGATGCCCCATCCCTGCAGGCATTCAAGGCCAGGCTGGATGTGGCTCTGGGCAGCCTGGGCTGCTGGTTGGTGACCTGCACACAGCAGAGGGTTGGAACTGGATGAGCACTGTGCTCCTTTGCAACCCAGGCCATTCTGTGATTCTATGATTCTATGATAATGCTGTGCTAGCAAGCATAAATTTAATTATACACTGATGTTTAGTTAGCAGTCTTTCCCTTCTGTATTCTTTCAGAAAAGCCCACATTTTTAATGTTTGGTAACAGTAGGTATTGCTCAGGCCCTCCAGATTAATGTCTTACCCTGGTTAGGGTGTCCTAGTCTCTGTATTATTCTGCTGCTTAGCATCTTTCTTATGAAAAACAACATAGGCAGCCATTTTTTGGTAAGAAAATCAGAAGTTCACTAAGGGCGTATACCTCACTGGAAGTTTTCATTGCAAAAAGACAACCTAACTCTCATATGGGCTAAAGACTTGATAAACAAAGAGGTGACAGTGTAGAAGTACTGAAGACCTCAGCTACTCCGAAGACCAAGATCTCCAACTTAGTGATTCTCTAATTAGGGGGAGAAGAGCACATTTTGTAATGAAATCCAAGCATCCCAAATACCAAAAGAGCTTGTGGGGTCAATTCTGTGTTGTTCCTGGCATAGGTGGAGTCTTTAGGCAAAAGCTGAGCATGAAGGCAGTGCAGTTCCAGTGGGTACTTCTGGGTTGTTCGCATCTGCAAGAGAAAGGAAAGAATTATCCAAAAAGCCTTTTTTGGAGAATTCTTTGGGTTCCAACCTCTCAAGTGAACACAGAAGGACACTTTCAGAAGTCAGTTCCCAAGTGTCTGAGTCTGATTCAGACATAGACAAAAAGAAAACAACAAGCCTCTCTTTAAGAAGACCTTTTTAAAAGCTTCCCCAGCTTTCCCCAGCTCAGTGCCTAATAAAAGATTTGAAATTTAATGCCTTCAGAGAATTCTCAAACATCTATGGAAAGCAGAAGGAAAGCTCAGAAAGACCACGATCATCTCTAGAACTCCTCAGTCTAGATGAAATAAAAAAGAATAGCTTTGGGCAACTGAGAAAACAGATTGATTTAGGGAACTGTCTAGCAGGTTTGTGAGTTCTATGGAGTTGACACTATGACTGGCAGTGTAAAACCTGCACCTCTGTATGCTAATAGACCTGCCAGGAAGAAAGGAGGCTAGAAGAACTTTATTCTGCATAGACATACTGCAAAGCCCAGAAGGGTTGTTTGCAACAGGTCTATGGTCTGAAAGATCACATGGTTGAGAACTTCTTTGCATTGCTAAAACAAGATATACCACAGTTTATACATTTAGATAGGAGCTAAAAAAGAGAGGAAAAAAAAAGCTAGAAGATGCCTGATGGAACTAACATTCTTCAGTTGCCATGTGAGAGAGAGCTGAAGAAGTCATTCTCAGTGCTCTCTTTAGAAAGCACATAAACTCCTTGCCTTCAGGGCAGCTCCTGAGGAACACACTTTCAACAAGTGTGTACAAAAACTGCTTACACTGCAGCTGATTGCAGGATCCCATGACTCATTTGAATTGTGTGAAGGTAAGCTGCCAGGCAGTATAAAGAAAGATTGACATAATAACAAAATAAACAGTAACTGATGTGTGGGCTGGCAGGACACAGTGCTATCCTGTGCAGTGTGGGTATACACACCGATGACCTGACTGTGCTGCTTACTATTGGTAGGAAAAAGTGAGGTGGGAAATTGTAAAATCTCTAACTTTTGTAGGCCAGGCTTCAGTATTTCTGCTACGCAGATGCAGTCTCTGTTTTGATCTGTTTGAGGAATGCTTCCTCCTTAAGGAGGAGGAGAACTGTTTTGAGACAATGAACTTGTTAGGTCAGATTCAGCTTCAGATAGATACATCAGTCCATGTTCTCTTTACTCCTTCTAAACCAATCAGTGTGGAAGGAAATGGAATCAGAATACAGAAAACTCATTTACTGGTCTTTTAAACTAAAGCTAAGAGGTACTTGGAGAAAAAATAAGGCATCCTTGCACAAAAAGTAAAGATTTACCTTTTAAAGTACATTTGCTACTTTTTTTTTTTTCCCCATATTTTTCACTGTAAAGCTTCAATCATGTCTTCATATAGTCTTCTCATCCCCCTTTTTTGCTTCATTTTTGCCCATCTCCTGTCTTACTTATTTGCCTCATGAATTCTTCCACCTCTCTTCCTAATTTTGAGGTTTCTGGGGAGAAAAAAATTAGTGGCTAAAAAATCTGTTATTCTTGTGACTATTTCAGGTAATTGTGCCTTTCTCTGCTTCCATCACAATGGCAAATGTGTACGCTTGGCAAATTTTCTCAAAGAAAATCTGTGCTAGAGTAGGTTTTAGTGTGGATTGTTCACAGGAATGATTTCCTGAAGCTTTATCATTCTCCATTAATGCTTTGTTCTTATTTTGTCATGCTTTGTCAAAACAAACACCTCTCTGACAAGCTTTCACTGAACTTATCTGGCAACATTTGAGTGGCCCTTCCATGCTGGGAAATGTTTCCTGTTGCACACCTTCTTTTCCAAGTGGGCTGAAGAAACTGAGTTGACACACCATTTAAACATGCTGTCTGCTTGCCCAGCCAACTGCCAGGCATGTCGTAGCACCGCAGCATTGTGCTAATCAGAACAGAGAGCTGTTAACTGGGCTGACTGATCAGTCCTTGCTGATAACATTTTGTGAAATGTAGGAAATTGTGTCTCATAAGCATGTATGAAAATAAATTATTTTGTGCTATTGCACGTTGTGCTACTGCACTGTAGGGACGTAATATTAAGGAACCTCTTTTTAAGGAAAATGTTTTATACTGTGTTTTGTTGTTTTGTGTTTCTTTTTTTTCTTCCATTTTTTTTTCCTTCCCAGTTATGACACATTAATTGGAAGAGATCTACAAGGATTGTTAAAACAAATCCCAGGCTCCCCACAGGACCATCCAAATTTCAAACCCTCTGTCTGAGAGCAGTGTTCAAGCACCTGATCTCCAGCACCTGGTTATAACACGGAGCAAAGAAAAATGCTCACAGCATAAGCACTGGCTGAACCTAAATTGTTTAAAGGGGAGAGATACCTAGCATTCAATTCTGGCTGGTGGATAGCTGTAGGAAAATAAAATATATTTGTGGTTTTGCGAGGTAAAAGATTCAACTAAACAATATTAGCAGATCATAAGCTGATTTAAATGCTGCTTAATAATGCTGAAGGGATGATATTACTTATGCTAAAACAATAGCTTATCAAACACAAACACATAAACATCTAAAATATATAAATAATTTATCACGTATTCAAATAAATAATGGCAAGACAATTATGAAGCATGACTTGATGACTAATATCTGCAGATCTGTTTGCATATGCAAATAACCAGATTATGTATTAAATAAATGTCTCACACTAACGAACATTCAGCAGAATCACAGAATCACAGAATGGCCAGGGTGAGAATGGACCTCAAGGATCACGAAGCTCCAACTCCCTGCCACATGCAGGGCCACCAACCTCCCAGTTTAATACCAGCCCAAGCTGCCCAGGGCCCCTTCCAACCTGGCCTTGAACACCTCCAGGGATGGACGGGGCATCACAGCCTCTCTGGGCAGCTGTTCCAGCACCTCACCACTCTCACAGCACACAACTTCCCCCTGACATCCAACCTAAATCTCCCCTTCCTCAAATTCAAATCATTTCCCCTTGTCCTGCTATTATCTGCCCTTTCAAAGAGTTGACTCTCCTCCTGTTTTTAGGCTCCCTTTAGGCTGCACTGAGTTCACCCCGCAGCCTTCTTTTCTCCATGCTGAACAAGCCCAGCTCCTCAGCCTGTCTTTGTAGGGGAGATGCTCCAGTCCCCTGATCATCTTCGTGACTCTCCTCCAGACCCTCTCCAACAGCTCCCTGTCTTTCTTGTACTGGGGGCTCCAGACCTGGACACAGTACTGCAGATGGGGCCTCACAAGAGCAGAGTAGAGAGGGAGGCAGGTTTCACTCCACATAAATACACTGCAAATACCAAGCTAAAGGCTGTGTTGGCAGAAGCTTCAGGCTTCTTCTTTAGCATGTATTTGGTCTGATGAGTGTATAATGGAGATACATTACTCTTAATAATAGTCTACCTTTGTGTAGGCAAAGAGCAACAACGTTACGTGAATCTATCTGAGCACAGCCTGTCTGCTGACTGTGAAGAAAGCAGCACTCTCTTATGGCTTTGAACTGAAGACATCTGACATTTACGAGAAACACAAGTCGTTACAAGAGCAATGATGGACAAAACCAGGATCTGTTTCTTCAAACTTTAATCACTCTCAGTCTGTTGGTAGTACATGGGTGCAGATAATCTGCCCTAATCGAAGAAGAAAATAAAGATGATGTTGCCTGAATTTTTGTTCTGTAAAGAAATAAAAAAGTAGTCCCAAATACCTTATCTCCATGTGCTTTTGGCTGTCATCTCAGCCCACCAAATTATACAAGCATCGGCTAATAATATTAATTTCATCATGCTGTTCTAGTGAAATTAATTAGCACTGTTTTTGAATTACTTTGATTTCACATCACAATCAGCAGATGAAAAGCCAAATAATTTCTTCATTGACTTCTTGTGCATCTTGAATTTCGTGTACGCTCATATCACTTTCCTGCTGTCTTGCTGTTAATATCATTCCCCTATGATCTTGGAAATCGTGAACACCTACAGCATTCAAGTTAGGTGTGTTAGATTTGTTTCTGAAATATTTGGCACTTACCAAGGATTTTGAAATAAGATTGATAGGAAGTATGGGAATCAAATTATTTTTGCTTGCTTATCCAGGTAAACTGTTTTATATATCTGAGTCATCAGAAACATTAAGCCCACACTGAGCTTCAAGCATGAAAGCTGTCACACTGGCTTCAGCACTTGAACTTGTGTTGAACAGCCCTCATTCAAGAAATACGTATTTGTGCAAACTAAGGGGGAAAAAATATAAGAAAGCTCCCTCCTCACAAAATAGGGCAGAATACTTGAACTGGAACTTAAAATAAATCTACGTTGGGTGTATTTCACACCTATTTGAAACAGAGAATTCGATGCCCTCTTGTCAGTTAGGTTAAAGAGTCACTGTCCACACTGAAGCGTGCAAATCAAATACATACCCATTTATTAACTTGTGCATTGAAGGGGATGGACTTGCCAGTTTCTTTTTGCCAGAGGAAATTACTACTGCAGGGAGGTACTTTTGTGAAGGTCTAAATAGAACATAGCTCTGTCAAGAAACTCAATTAATGAGAAGGAAAAAGAAAAGCTCCAATTTCTTGTTATTAAAAAAAAAAAAAAAAAAAAAAAAAAGCCTACTTCCAGCAGTTGCACTGTACAACAACAGCAAAGTTTTGAAGCATGTGTGCAGTTCGAAATTTGATCAAGAATACACTTACAGGCAAACACTTTTGCCTGTTTTACAGTTTTGCCAAGTTTTACACTGCTATGCATGAGATGGCTTGCTTTTCTCTATCAAATATGTTTTTATTTGTTAGTTCTCTTTAACAGAAATAAATAAATAAATAAAAGCATCATCTTCCCAAGGGGAAAAAAAAAATCAGCAGGGGCAAGAGAAATGATCTTACTAAACAAAGAAACAAACAAACAGAAAAGAAAAGAACAGGGAAGGAAAGAATAGAGAAGAGAGAGGAAGGGAAGGGAAGGGAAGGGAAGGGAAGGGAAGGGAAGGGAAGGGAAGGGAAGGGAAGGGAAGGGAAGGGAAGGGAAGGGAAGGGAAGGGAAGGGAAGGGAAGGGAAGGGAAGGGAAGGGAAGGGAAGGGAAGGGAAGGGAAGGGAAGGGAAGGGAAGGGAAGGGAAGGGAAGGGAAGGGAAGGGAAGGGAAGGGAAGGGAAGGGAAGGGAAGGGAAGGGAAGGGAAGGGAAGGGAAGGGAAGGGAAGGGAAGGGAAGGGAAGGGAAATCCACCAGCTAAGCAACTGATCTGAATTGGAAATCCAAACATTTACTTGGAGCCCCCAGTCTTTCTACCCTGTCTGAAGGAGCAGCCGTGCCAAAGTCGCATGAGCTGCCAATGTTCCCCTAAAGCCAGAACTCCTCAGGGATTAAATACCTTGCATGAATCCGAACTGAGATTCTGCAGGAGCTCCACAAGAGGGAGGCAGCAGAGCGGGATGCAGCGTCGCGCGAGGAACACAGGCACGATTTTCATCTCTTGGAAACACGAGAGGAAAAAAACGTCAGATATTTTGTGGAGGAGAAAAAGCACTACTGTTATCCCTCAAGTTTTGTTAGAGATGCTGATGAGGAAAAGAAACATGTTTATACACAGAGATACAGGAAAATAAGTGTTAGATATAATTCTGACTATAATATAGATATTCTGTAGTGCTGAAAGATCTTGTACAGCATATTAGTTGCCTATTGTCCCCTAGTAACACTATTTGGGGGGCAATTTCCATTTACATGAATTCATTCTTTGTTGCTGCAGAATATCAACAAGTTCCTACAAAACATGGAAAATCAGGTGAAAAAAGATTTGAAGTGCTGTGAACTTCACTGGGTTCAGGTAGGCTGAGGGAAAAAGATGAACACCAGTGAGTGCAGACAGGCTGTGTCCTGATGGGGACACAGGTTCTGCAGACTCACTCTCCGAAAAAAGCCTCTTCTGTCATGACTCTTGTAGATGTTTTGCTCTGCTTAGCCACAGCTCAACAATCCCAAATGGTAGCAATTTATAGCAAATATGCTGTTAGCCTTCACTAGAGGAACAAATGGGTGGGTTGGACCATATGCCCAGCTACACACAGTACATTAGGGTAGAGGCAATGTACTTAGTCATCTTTTCATGTTTCCAGCTTTTGCTGGTGAGTTTGCACCCGCGAATATTTACAGCCTATTTGAAAACCTCCCAGACTTTTTTTCTGGGTGTTTTATAAATATGATCACCAGGACAAGTCCCTGCAACAAAATTCATTCAAAGTATAATTTCCTTAAAAGTCACAAAGCAAGACTTTGGCATCCTTCATATCTAGGAAACACACATCAGTCAATGAAATTGGACTGAAATACATTGTGATTAGGAAACTAGCGTGGGCAACAGAATTGTGCAGCTATTGCTTGGAGAGTATAAAATCTGTGCTATCAAAGGCTGACTTGGGAAAGAAGAAATTCAGCCCACTACAAATGATTTGTGCTATGTTGCATAATACACAGGGATGTATGTACTGAGACAGGAGAGATTTAGGTTGGATCTTACGAGGAAGTTTTTCCCCCAGAGGGTGGTGAGGCACTGGCACAGGTTGCCCAAGGAGGCTGTGGATGCCCCATCCCTGCAGGCATTCAAGGCCAGGCTGGATGTGGCTCTGGGCAGCCTGGGCTGCTGGTTGGCGACCTGCACACAGCAGGGGGTTGGAACTGGATGAGCACTGTGCTCCTTTGCAACCCAGGCCATTCTGTGATTCTATACTTTGTAAAATGCAATGCAGTGCAGAGGAAGAACTAATGCAAAGGAACAATTGTGATGTGAATTTGTAGTGGTGGTAGGGATCTTGGAGAAAAGCAAGAGAAGGGGAATGAGATTGTATAACAGTATAACAAATAAGTTTAGCATTCTTTTTGATGAAAGTTTCACTGTATCATTAGCCTAGTCTATCTAAAAAGCCTTAGTATATTTGTAAAACCACAAAACAATCCTGCTGGATTGACATGAACAAATGTACTGTTCTACTAATTTAATAAGATTATCAGAACATAGGACAAGATATGTAATAATGGCATACTTGAGACATTTAGGCAGTGGTGAAGACTGTCATCACTGAGCTGGTTTCAGGGAATAGTGACGTGCAGAATCAAACTCTGTAACCCAAACAAGATTCCAAAGCAGGTACGGTTTGTTCAGTGCTGTGCAGACACTGGGTGCAAGGCGGATAGATCCGCCTGACTTGCACAGTGTCAGTAAAAATCCTGCTACAGATATAGGCCAAACTAATGCATAATCAATAGTTTTCCCAGAATTTGGGTCCATTTTTATTACACCCCTGAGAGTTCATTAGCATGCAGACCCTCCCCTCTTGCCGTGCACAGTGGGTCGTGGGATGAAGATTTGTCGTCTTCCTCCCGAAGGCTTCTGACCTTTCTCGCTGTAAACTTCTGACCTTTCGGGGGGGCAAACCTCCAAACCGGTTTCTTCTTGCCCTGTGGACATCTAATCACCTCCCTGCCAGATGTCCTCGGGCTGTTCTCAAACCTTATCTTTACGGCCTTCATCCCTCACTGTCCCAGACCCACTATCTCCCACTATCTGCCATCCCTTATTTTCTAACAAGCTCTACATTCTTGCTTCTATAAACTATCTCTAACTATTCCCCTTCACCCCCCTTGTTCTCAGTCACTGTGAAGCCTTCTTGCCTTTTTACTTTCACTTAATCTCACCTTTGAATAGAATTGCCTGGGCTGCAGGACAAGGTCACAGTAGCAGGAGGATGTTGTGACCAGTCACCCTTGATCATCTCTGGTTCCACAACTTAGGAATGATGAAAACTAGGGAAATGATGCCCAGAGAGCCAGAGGCCATCAATCTGAGTGAACTGATTCACAGCCCAAGGATCGTGAAAGTGGGTCAGCAGTTGCCAGTGTTGGTGCCAATGTTCACACCAGATTGCAAGCATCATGTACTGCAGTGTGCACCTTCTTTACCAGGTGAGTTTGACCAGACACAGCAAGCTGAGGCCCATGCTGTGAGCTTGGATGCTCAGTGCCAAGAAGGGTAGGCTTTCAGACCTTGGAGCACCCAGAGCACTCACAGATCTATGAGCAGACATCATAACCATAGTACTGTAGCACTAACACAGCTGCATACTGCTGACTTTGCAGTTATCCACAACCATCATTATAGTTATCACATAGGCATCACCCGCAGTGCTAGCTGTAATAACTACTGACATACCTGCATTACCAAATGCATATACTACAGTTATATAAACTCTCACACTACAGATGATATTAAACATAGTTCTATAGATGTGAAATTGTCACATTTTTTGTCTCTGACAGTGCTTCATCCATCCACCCCAATGGCATCTATGAGCAATGTCCCCGAACTGCGTCAGCATGTGGAGTGACATTTCTACACACCAGAATGGGCAGGTAGTTTGTAAACAAGCTCTGCCTTTACAAAGTGCCCTAGCTGCTCTAAAAAGGCAGATGAAAAAACATCAATCTAACAAACAAGCAAACAAAGAAATACAGCAGTTGAAGTAACAGATATGATTTTGCTTCATGGCATGTTAAGTTTACCATTTAAGCAGCAGAAGATCTGTTTTGAGGAGGGAATTGCAAATTTTGGTGTGAATTCCACACTTGAATGTCTTTTCTCTGGGCAGGTGTTTGTTATTTGCTGTAATCTATGAATACAGACTCATTATGTGTAAGATAACAAAAATTTGTAATTTTGTGGACAACTTTCTCAGTACTAGGTAGAAATTATAGCAGTATCCCGACTCATGAACTGTTAGTCTATTTCCTAGGACATATATTTGGGATCTAAAACAACAATCTTGTAGCATAGTGCTCTCAGGAGGGGACTGAGTCTGTTTTACACCAACGTACAACTCTTACTTCAGCACAAAATTCTCTTTATTGAGTATTCTAATTGTCTGAGAGACATTAAAACCTAAGGACATCTGGATGAAACCATATCCATTCCAGCACTGACACATATCAGAATGGAAATTAACCACAGATTGCTTCATAGAATGATGCAAATATGTGAATTATTCCATAACCATTTCTCTGAGTCTTAGCAAGAAATTTTTCTTCCATCTTTAGTGTGATAATGGAGTACTGAGCCACTGAAAATACCAGTGTCCCTTCATTCTCTGTCATTCGCAGAGAAGAGAAAAATGGACGTTTAAGGGTGCTATCTTCTCCTCTTAGATGGCAAAAGAGGAGAGAAAGAAATTCTGAGAAATTTGAATGCTTGAGAAAGTCCATATCATGGCAAACATGGAAAACCCTTGAAAACCTTTGCAGTTTGCCCTTGACATTTCCTGTCTGCAGTTAACAGTTATGCAGGTTCTGCATTTTGTTGTTTAAGTACTCAGTGGAATGGCATTAAGAATTTTCAGCATCTGTATGGCTTTTACTGTTGTTGTACAGCAGTACAAAAAGTAAGACAGAAATGATCAAGCATTAGATACTGAAACTGTAGCAGAACTGTCACCCAGAGATAAAGGAAGACTAAAATGACTGCAAAGGAATTTAGAAAATATAAAACAAAACGGCATTCTGCCTACTGGAAAAAAGGATCTGCGGCTTGATATTATGTCTATTCCTGCTGAAGTGATGAGGGCATAACATAAAGGGAATGTGAGCCAGCTGTGTAAACGCAACAGCAAGAACTTTTTGGTTTGTTAAAGGACAGAGGCATAGCTTAAGCCAGGAGCCACAGCTGAAGGAGATGGATTCCTGTTTCTATTTCTCTGGTGCTGGACTTTATGTCAATAAGCCTAAAAAAAAAAAAAGAGGGGCCAAAAACACTTCTGGGAGCCATATACTCTACAAAGGCTCAGCTTATACTGTGTTTTGTGATCTACTGAAAGCTTTGCAGCCACCAGTGTTTTCTGGTTTCTCCTGTCTGTGATGTGTTCCTACCCTGCATTTCTGCTTGCCAGCACTTAATAGCTTTCCTGAGAGAACGTCCTCCAAGGGAGATGGAGGATGAGAATTAGATTTTCTGTTTTGAAGAACCATTTACAGTGCTTCACCTTCACAATAAGCTCATACAGAGCAGAGCTAGCGGATCTTCAGGGTGGCTGTTCTTACGGCACAAGAGCCCTCTAGCTCAGGTATAGGAAGTCAGTGGAGGAAGGAGAAGCTGAACTGGAGCAGCCTGATCAAACTGAAGAGCAAGAAGAAAATGCACAGGCAGTGGATGCAGGGACAGCATCTTGGGAGGAGTATAGGGATACTGCTAGGCTGTGTAAGGATGGGGTCGGGATGGACAAGGCCCACCTGGAGCTGGAATTGAAGTGGAGTGCAATGAATAAGAAAGGTATCTATGGGTATATTAACCAGAAAAGGAAAGTCCAGGAGGGTGTATCCTCCCTTGTGAGCAACACAGGCAGGCTGGTAACTATAGACAAAGAAAAGACTGAAGTACTCAACAGCTTTTTTATTTTTGCCTCAGTCTTCACTAGCAACTGCTTTCACATGTCCCTGGAGTGGACCACTTGGAAGATAGATACTGAGTGAAAAATGTTTGTCCCACTGTAAACAAAGATCAAGTTCAAGATCATGATCACCTGAGGAGCCTGAACATCCATAAGTCTACGGGCTCTGATGAAATGCATCTCAGAGCCCTGAAGGAACTGGCTGACGTAGCTGTCAAGCCACTCTCAATGATACTTGAAAAGTAATGGCAGTCAGGCGAAGACCATGGTGACTGGAAAAATGGCAATGCTGTACCCATTTTTACGTGGGGTAGAAGGGATGACCCAAGGAACGAACTTGCCTCACCTCTGTGCCAGGGACGATCATGGAGCAGATCCTCCTGGGAGCTGTGTTAAGCCACGTGGAAGACAGGTAGGTGACACAGGAGAACCAGCAGTGCTTCACCAAGGACAGGTCCTGCATGGCCAACCTAGCAGCCTCCTATGATAGCAGAACTGCATCAGTGGGCTGATGTCATCTATCTGGACTTCAGTAAGGCCTTTGACACATTCTCCCACAGCATCCTTCTATCCAGACTGGAAAGATGTAGATTTGACCAGTGTACTTTTTGATGGGTGAGGAATAGGTTGCTAGATCATACTCAGATAGTGGTGGTCAATGGCTCAGTGTCTGAAGGCAGATCAGTGACGAGTGTTATCTCACAGGTATCAGTACTGGGACCAATGATCTTTAATATTTCCATCAGTGACATTGACAGTGGCACTGAGTGTACCCTCAGCAAGTTTACAGATGATACCTACGTACATGGTGCAGTCAACATGCCTGGGAATGGAAAGCCATCCAGACAAACCTAGCCAGGTGGAGTAGTGGGCTCAGGAGAATCTGATCAGGCTCAACAATTCCAAATGCAAGGTCTTGCACCTGGGTCATGGCAACCTCTGCTATCAATTCAAATTTGGGGACAAAAGGATAGAGCGTAGCCCTTCTGAAAAGGAATTGGAGGTACTGGTGGATGCAGGCTGGACATGAGCCAGCAATGTGCCCTCCTATCTCAGAAAGGCAACTGTGCCCTGAGCTGCATCAAAAGTTGTGGCGTGGTAAGCACTTCTAGGGAGATGAGGTGATCCTGCCTCTCTATTCTGAGCTGGTGATACCTCACTGGAGCACTGCTTCCAGATGTGGAGTCCTCAATACAGAAGAGACATAGACCTGTTGGAGCCCCTCCAGAGGAAGGACTCAAAAATGATCCCAGAGATGGAAAACCTCTCCTATGAGGACATGCTGAGCGAGCATGGAGAAGAGAAGGCTCTGGGGATGCCTGAAAGCAGCCTGTCAGTGGGATTTGTAAGAAAGAAGTCAGACTCTTCAATAGGGTCTGTTGTGAGAGGAGAAGTGTGCCCACCTGTGCCCAGGTGGCTAAGAAGGCCAATGGCATCCTGGCTTGCATCAGAAACAGTGCTGCCAGCAGGAGCAGAGAGGTGATTGTTCCCCTGTATTCAGCACTGGTGAGGCCGCACCTCGAGTGCTGTGTCCAGTTTTGGGCCCCTCACTGCAAGAAAGATATTGAGGCCCTGGAATGTGTTCAAAGGAGGGCAACAAAGCTGGTGAGGGGTCTGGAACACAGGGCTGATGAGGAGCAGATGAAGGAACTGGGAATGTTCAGCCTGGAGAAGAGGAGGCTCAGGGGAGACCTCATTGCTCTCTATAACTTCCTGAAGGGAGGCTGTAGTGAGCTGGGGGTCGGCCTCTTCTCTCGTGTCATCAGTGATAGGACCAGGGGGAATGGCTTCAAGCTACGGCAGGGGAGATTCAGGCTGGACATGAGGAAGTGTTACTTTTCGGAAAGGGTGGTCAGGCACTGAATGGATGCCCAGGGAGGTGGTGGAGTCACCGAGCCTGGGGGTGTTCAAGGAAAGGCTGGATGTTGTATTGAGGGACATGGTTTAGTAGGAGCTATTGGGAATAGGTGAACGGTTGGACTGGATGATCTTTTAGGTCTTTTCCAACCTTGGTGATTCTATGATTCTATGATTCTATGAGAAGAGGAAATGGTTTCAAAGTAAAAGAGAGAAGATTTAGATCGGGTATAAGGAAAAAGTTTTTTTACCATAACAACGGTGAGGCACTGAAACAGGTTGTTCAGAGAGGTAGTGGATGTCTTGTCTTTGGAGGCATTGGAGGCATTTAAGGTCAGGCTGGATCAGGCTCTGAGCAACCTGATCGAGCTGTTGGCATCTCTGTTCATTGCAAGATTGTTGGACTAGATGACCTTTAAGAGTCCTTTCCAACTCAAACTATGCCACGCCACGCCACGCCACGTCACACCATCCTATCCTATCCTATCCTATCCTATCCTATCCTATCCTATCCTATCCTATCCTATCCTATCCTATCCTATCCTATCCTATCCTATCCTATCCTATCCTATCCTATCCTATCCTATCCTATCCTATCCTATCCTACCCCATCCCATCCCATCCCATCCCATCCCAATTCTATTCCATTCCACTTCACTCCATTCATTTTTCTGGATCTTTTATCACTAGGTTTACATCCACAGTGCATAGCTCTTGTGTGTTTTCTAGAAAACAGGTACAAAAAGTGGTTCAGGATGTGTGAGAAGGAGTGTGACTTTGAGGTGGGGGGGGGAGGTTTGCTACATACAACAACGTTTTCAAGCCTGTGTTTCTACCATCTGGTTACGTATCTGGCTATGAAACATGTTTTTAACTGAACTCTGTACATTTTACCAGGTGCCTTGGAAAGTGTGATTTCATTAACACAATAACTGCAGGTAAGTGAAGCTGATAGCAGGAACTGAGTCTGGGACAGAGGTGTGTATCCATTTTAAAAGAGGGAATACTTGGCAATACATGAAGGGGTGGAGAGGCAAAGGGAAGAGACAGCAAGACTTAAGACTACAAAAAAGATGCTGTCTTCTTCCAGAATCCCTTGAACACTGGAGTGTATTATGTATTTTATCTATTTATTTCTGCTGGGGCCTAAACAAAGACTGCACACATGGCTGCACCAGCAGCCACTTTCTCTTGTTTATCTCTTTGTGGCGAAAAAATCATGAAAGTCCTGTGTGACAAAAAGCTGGAGGGGACTGGGAATAAAAAGACTGTTTCTGTCCTGTATGAATTTAAGGAACTCATTTTGCTTCCCTTGGTCTGAGACACCAAAACACAAATGCTTGCAACACACTATATTGTACAGAGGATAAACGGCTGCAGGAGTACCAGCTAGTATTGCTGTTTCTGACAAGTCAGAACCTCCAGGAAGGCATGGAAAAATGATGACTGTACTATTACATTCATAATTAGTCCATCACTTCATTTCACAGCCATGAGGGAGGAAAGAGGGTCAATTGGATAACTGACAAAGGGGCAAAGAAAATAAGCAAGAACAAGGCCTGTGGACTCTGACCAACCCTTCTGATGCTTGTAAAACTTTACGTTGGCCTTTCCATCTCTCCTCATGAACTGCCTTATTCTTCTATGCAGTCTCCGTTCTCCCCCATAACACATCACAAATATCTAATTGCTGTTGTTATCATCTTTTGTCAGTTATGACAATTATATCAGTTTGATCAAATGCTGACGGTGAGGTCGAAGCACTCAAGGGATGATGGAAGCAGTTTGCTCTGCATTTATCATATTTAAATGTACAAGTTTTGTTCGTCTTTAGCTAAATACCTAGTTACTAACAGCTGTAATGAATCAGCTAGAGAGGGGAATAGTTAAAAAAGGCAGCAAGAACACTGGGCTACAGTAGGAGAGCAAGTCTGTTCAGGTTATGCCTAAGGTGGTTTTCCAGTAACACTTATGAGTTTATCACTGTTCATATAAAACTGGAGATGGATTTTATATAGTTAATCCTGCCATCTTTGTACTAACCCTACCAGTTTCAGAAACTGCTCGTAGTGACTTTTTTCAGGGCATGGTGCCACACTTTCATGTTGGCAGGTAAAATAACATTTCAAATGGATAATATAGGAAGGCAATTTGTCTTACACGGAGCCTTGGATATTCATCCTTCATGTCATCTCTCTCATAAAGGTAAAGGTGACAGTGAAATGTGAGGTCAGTGTTACAGTTGTTGTCCACGTTCTTTACCTCTAGCTCAGAAAAGTAAAAAGAACGCAGAGCTGTAAGCTATCAGAAAGGATATTTAAAGGTGTCCAGTTTTGCTTAATATCTCCACACCATGCTTAATTCTGTTTGCCAACCACAAGTGTAGACCTCCAGAAGAGAAGGTGTGGAGAATTGGCATCTTCAAACACTGCTAACTCATTTTTGTTGATCTTCATCTGTCCTCAGTGTCACCAAGACATGTTAGGGGAGCCAGATAAGAGCAGCCCCAATCTGAATTAGAAGAACAGACTAAGAAAACGTTACTTTAACTTCTCTGCAAAGAGACGAAGGGTCAATAACAATTGTGATGGGTTAACACCTACCTACCTACACCTTTGGTGTGAGGCAAGTTACGAAAATTGACAATAACATCCACACAGCTGTCAGGCTGAGGATTTGTCAGCCTTAAATCCTTACAGTCCATACCAGCGTTGCCTTTAAAAAACTTTTCTGAACACTGGAAATTCTGCAGAAATTTCTTCACAGAACTGAGTTTCCTCCCCTGGAAAAGTTATCTTGCTGAAATCCCCATAGGAAAGGTGCACTCTTAAGCATTTCAAACATTTTCTCCAGATGCGTTTTTTTTCTGTTGTTGTTGCAGTTTTTATTTGTTGGCTTGTTTGCATTTATTGAGAATCCAAAACATTCCCATAAAAGTGAAGCCAGCTTTTCTCCGTGAGCTTTTATAAAAATAAAGACAGGAAGGCAATGTTCAGGGTATCATCGAGGAGCATACTACCAAATGGAAGCTAAATAAATAAAAATGAACTGCTAGCCAGATCTCTAATGGTACGCTAGATACAATTTGTGGCTGCGTGATCATTTTCCACAATCTCAGGTTGCACAAGGGGTCACGCACCAATTAGGTCAAGAAGCCATTAAAACAAAGCAAGAAGACAAGGAGAAAATTGTTTCTGGGAAAGCTTAGACATTGGGTAGTCCCCTTGCCACTTGTTATTCCCTTTTCCATTTACTATCTGGGAAATAGGATGGTAGGAGCCAGCAGACAAGAGCACATCAGATATTTCTGCAATAAGAATTCAATTTCAGTTTTCATGTGAGACTCGGTGATATTTTTTTAAACTCACTAATAACCCAGTGATGTTATAAAATATTTTTCATGTAAAATCCATCAGAATTGTTTATTTTCTGTAATAAATAATATGTGCACTTGTAACATATATAAGCATATATATAACTGGAATATAATAATATAAATATTGCCACATAAGACAGAAAAGTGATGAATTAAATCCAAGAAATCTATATTGTTTATGGAAGAAACTCAACTCTGTTTTTAAGTGAAAAAGAAAGCTTGAGAGAAAGTCCTTAAAGGCTTTATTTTTAGAACTAAAATTAGGATTATGGTGTTTTCACAAGAATGTTATAATTTCCCTTATTATTATGAGATTCACAGAGCTTGATTTGCTACCCTGAATACTGTAAAGGGAATTATGGTATCAGATCTTACTCTACAGATATCAGCTACATGGAAATCAGTGTACTACATGGAAATTCAGAATGATGTTGGAAACTAATCTGGAAGTTTCGCTTTTTCCCAAGACTAATTCTACATGTGAAACTGGAAAATAATATACTGAGCCTTTTTTAAGGCATCATCTAATGTCTTTGTGATGGAGCAATAGGCACCTCTTACACACCAGAGCAGAGTATGAAACCATGTTCAGTTCTTGCCACGGTTGCAGGAATTATTTACATCAGCAAGGAGAAAGGAGAAAGTCTGATTAGCTGATTTTCTGCTGTATAGTTTTGCATGTAGAAAGTAGGAGGAGAAGGAAATGAGGAAAAAAACAAAAGCAAAAGTACAGAAATCTTTCCTTGAAATAGTATGTGCTTCTGTTCTTTAATGAACGGAGGCAGAAATCAGGATACATTTATGTGCTCTGCCACACTTTATCTACAGATCAAATTTCGCTGCAATTCGCTCCCAAAAATGCACAATTTCTAACACACCCAATTTCAACAATTTCTAAATTTAAAGCCTTCCCAGGTTTTAGCCCTTTTTTTTCCTTCTTTCTTTTCTTCAAGATTGTAAAGTAAGAGATGTTATCAGCACCTTGACTGAGAGTATTAAATAATAATAAAAAGAAGGAACATGCTCTATTCTCATGGAAATTTCCACAATTCCTTAGAGAACACAACACTGAACAATTAAGTGCCCGAAACATGCATTTGGATCTCATGATGTAATTAGCAAATTACACCTTTGTAGAAGTTTTTACAGGTTAATGGTGGAAAAGAAAGCAGATCTTTTATTAGTCATTCTAAACTATCTCCGTATCAGAATTGCTATTTAATTAACTTCTCTGTTTAAGTCTGTCTCACTGCATTATGAGATCTGAATCACGCTTACGTGACCTCTAATACCTTAAAAATGGGAAGGGCAAGGGAAGTTAGCTCAATAGGAACCTGGGCTGCTGATTGTTTTAATATTAACCACACCATTGCACTGCTGAACTCCTGCAGCCTCTGCCCTGAGCCTGGCTTTGTGCAGTAATAGTTTTGTCATGCCTTAGACATACTGACAACCCTGAAGACGAAGGGGTTATTTAAAAAAAGAAAAAAAAAAAAGGTGAAGAGAGGAGCTTCTTTAGGCTGTAAAACACACAAAAAATAAAATAGTTACACGTTAAGAGCCTTTACTGCGGTCACGCTCATAATGAGATAAAATGGGTTTTGCTTTTCATCTGCAGACTAACTATGGCACTCCTTATCTCAGTATAATCTTGATCTCAGTCACATTACTTTATCCTTTCCGTTAGGTTTGTAGTTAAAGTTTATACACAGAAGTTCTGTAAAGATCATCATCAACCAGTCAATTTCCCAGGAATTAAATGAGATAAATTTCCTAAGCAGAAAATTCAGTATCTACTGCATAGGACTGTAAGGTTACTTAGAGTCGTAAAGCTGAGACACTGATGGTAAGTATGAATACTGAAAAGCAATTTTAAAAGCCCCCTGACTATCATCCTGACAGTTTTTGCTTTATTCATGCTGAGGATTACTTTACAGAATGGTTTCAGTGCAGATACTTCCATAGCAACACAACAGACAGAAACGGGGAAGGAAGAGTTGTTACTTAAGAAGTGATAGCTGGAAATAAATAGTTTTTATTTTTCTTTCTTGAAGAGACTTAAAACTTCCACATCATTCTTTTGCAGAATCAGACATCTAATAAAATTACTAGAATTTACACCATTGTGAGGTTAGAGTTCGTAGAATTTCAAATAGGATTTGCAAGAATTGCTAGAATTTCGAGCACCGTGATGATGATATCCTCCAAAAAGTAGAGCAAGGGGCTACTTCATTTATGAAAAAAAAAATCTACTGCATCCCAGAAGTTCACAGCACAAAGTGGATACTTGGAAATAAGCGATGAACACCAGAAAAGGAAAGAAAACAGAACTTCTTAAACGTTACTTCAATTCGAAAATAGTTTTCCTACTCAAATAAAAATGTATCTGCAAATGGAGGAAAATCAAACAATTCTCCATCCACACCAGCACAGAAAATGAGCTTGTTCATGAGGTGAGTTTCTTGACAGTGTCATTGCTGCCAGCTACTGCCAGAACAATACCTCAGATTTTCTGACAAGTTTGGTCCTGTGTGGGCAATTAGAGTTAGTTCTTTTAACTGCCTTTGAGTCACTCTCATGCAACTTTTAATAGGGGCAGCTTTAAGGGTAGATAAACAAGGTACGTTGACAAAGAAAGCAGATTCTTGAATATCAGTTATGTTTCCTTTGCCAGAAACAAACAAACAAACAAACAGAAAACAAACCAAAAAACAGACAAAGAAGAAGTTTCTTGTTGCAGTGGTTCATTTCATATATGCAGTATTTTGTAGAGATATTTTAATTTCCAAATAGGTGAATATCTCCTGCATCCCCCTGAAAATAGGTTGTTTCTGTTTGTGTTGTTACATGAGCAGTAAGATTTGCTATTCACCATTCACACCGGTTGCATGTTTTTGCATTTTCCCTGCTTGGTTTGAAAGCATATGGAGGGCAGGGGAGGCAGGGAGAGGCGTCGGAGAGGTTTATATCCAGTTCTAGACAAACCTGATAATAAGATGGGCAGGAAATGATGGGATTTTAGTACCTAGTCCTTACCGGCTGTGTCTAGCCCTTGGCACTCTCTCGCTCTGCAGAGGGAGCAATAGCAGGGCAGAGGACAGGGTCTGAGATGGCCCGAGTCTGGCAGGCACTGAGGTGCAGCTGCAGCCCCACTTCTACAGCTGTGCACAGGGATGTTCCTTCTCCTGCCCTGCGCAGCAGCCAATGGTGCCATGCCATGATCCAAAACGCTGGGGGAAAACACCCCAGAAGGCTCAGCACGAGGCTGTAATGGAAACATTTCCCCCCCCCCTCCCCCCAGATTTCTCTGCAGAGTCATTTCTGTAGCACCACAACACCGACAAAACTTAAGGCCACGTTAATGTTGCTAATGGTAGGATACATTAGACTCACACAGTACCGTTTTCCCTTAGTGGGTGTATTCAGCTCATTTAATTAAGCTTGTGAGTGACTGCACTTCTTTTCTGACTAGGATGTGACTCAAAGATAGCGAAACTTAATAGCATGTTAGTCATCTGCCCAGAAGTGAAGTATTTTGTAATGAGCTAGAAAGCCAGCAAATTCTGTATGTGCGTGTGTACTTTAATGCTATTCTGCTAATGAAATTTATTTACTTGTACTAATGAAATTAATATAAAACATCATCTCAGCTGATGAGTATGCATGGGTAATACAGTTTGAAGGTGTTGCAGGTTGCGTTAGGATGGGGTGTTAAATATAATTTATAATATGCCAAGGGTTTTTTGTTTGGTTTCAGTTGTTTTCCTTGTATTTTGAAATTATTCCTGCTGGTTAGTCTGAAGTTGTTGGCATAGAGGTCATGAAAATATGTACACAGAATCACAGAATCGTAGGGGTTGGAAGGGACCTCCAGAGATCATCGAGTCCAACCCCCTGCCAAAGCAGGTTCCCTACACTAAGTGCTGACATAAGATGCTGACAATTTAACAATCCCTTTTAAAGTTTACATACAAACACTTTAAAGTTCAGAAGTTATTCTTATAAGAATCCCAGATAAAAAAAAAGAAGAGAAGTAGAAGCGTGTTCTGATTTACATCTATTGATGTGATGCTTTTCTTTAAAACTGGAATGATTGATGCCTCTGTTCCTGCTACGCATTGTGAAGAAAGAAAGTGACAGTTCATACAGAGAATACCCCAAAACATCTGTCGGCAGGTTTTTTCGTCCTTTAAAAGACACCATGCAAGTCAGGTGTGTGTACAAGTGGGGGGGAAGCGGGGCAGGACGCAGTGATTCAGAGGACTGGCAGTGGAATAAAGAACCCATGGAAAATGGGTTTTGCTTGGAGGCGTAAGGATGAGTGATGGTGTGGCTGAACCCTTTTCTCATCCCCCAAATCCAGGCTGGCACACCACAGCCCTGCAGTGTGCCCTGCTTGGCTGCAAGCCCTGTGCTCACCTCCAGCGTGGCAGCAGCCGGCTCTGCTGGGAGGTCTGCCTTGTCTTTGGGCACCGAGGGGACGCTGCCAGCCGTAATCAAAAAGGTAGTTTTACACAGCACAGCTGCAGACCGGAGAAGAGGGAGGGCAGCTTTTGCACCCAGTGGTAGCTGAAGTTAACCCAGAGTGCAGGCAGATCCAAGTTCCTGGTTCCTCAGCGTTTCTGATGTTTATGGAATGCTGACATACCTGGTGCTGTTTGAGAAAGCGTGCGTACAGTACATTTCACCTAGCTGGAGGGAAGCTTGCTGCTCTCAGTTTTAATTATTGCTATGCAAAGCAGTCTTGAAGAAGATCTGCGCAGCGCTGAGGCACTGTGCTACAAAGGGTGAGCCTGGTCCTGCTCCATGGTTACTGACAGCAGAGAAGAATATGAATGATTTCAAACAGGACTGATATTACCGTGTGCCTCTCCACCTCCTGTTTACTAATGCAGTATTTGTTGTCAGTTATGAACTTCTGTTTACATAGAGCACTTTCAATTCATGCTAGGCTGACATAGTATTATTGGCAGATATAAAGTGCAGGGATATCAACATATTTATTCAGACATTTAAGAGTTATTTTCTTGACATTCCCTGAAACAAAATTATGTTTCCTGAAGCTTAGAGTTTGCATGTCAAAAATGTCAGTAGTACCCAAACTGATTTACAGTTCTAGGACCGATTCACCTCAGACATCTTTTATTTAATCAAGTGTGTAAGCTGGTGGGTCACAATATTTATTCACTCTTGTATTGTTTTAATTTGTATTCTGCTGTTGTTATTTCATTAAGCCACTTTCACAGTCCAAAAGTCCTCGTCTTTTTTAAAGTATTTGTTCAATCACTGAGAAATAAGACAGACTCTATTGGATCTCCAAAAACCACTAGACAAAATAATCAAATACTATTAAAATAATTTCTTTTAAAATTATATATATATATGTGTGTGTGTTTATGTATGTTTGTATGTAAATTTCAAGCTTCTATACAGTTTCAATTAAAAATGAAAAAAATGTGTGCTATCACACTGAACTGCATGGACATTGTTATGTGTGTAGGTCATTTTATACTCACACTCAGAGGAATAAGGAAATTTGAGCAACGTACTAAGGACAAACCAAGTATTTTTCACAAAATTTTGCATGTTTGCATCAAAAATTTATATACATAAGACAAGAAGACCTAAGCTAGCTGTGTAACTGAAATCTGAGGCTGTTCCAGTCATCAGATATTACGATTTCTTCTACAAAGAATCCAATGGCAACTGAAGATACTTCACGAATACCTGTTAATGCTGCTTAAAATTGTGGGTAAATCTGATGTCAGTTTATTGAGGTGTTACTAAGGTCTCGTGAGTCATTCTTAACCAAAGCAACCAATATTTAGTTCTGCTTGTGCAAACCTTGTAAATTCAGGAGCAACGGAAACGCCGCAGGTTTGCTCTCATGCAGGGGAGAACAGAAGCTGGACTGCTGACTTTAACATGCTTACCACCTCAGCTTCAATGGTAAGAAAAAAGGTGTTAGACTTGTATTGTACTTCCTTTGATTGTTTTAATAAAACGACCAGCTAATTTACCACATATCTACTTATCAGCTGAGAAGAAGTAAGCTTTGAAATAGCATGAATGAGTGCAGGATGCGATGCTCCATCATCGTATCATACACTGAATTGCTGGAGACTTGTCAAGGCAAACAACTAACACTGCTCGGCAGACTTCCATTAAATCTGCACATTCCATGTGGCCTAGGAGATAAAATAATAAGTTCTATTCTTCCTATGATATGAGAAACTAAAAAGACCTAATGTACAAATAAGAAATATAGTACAGGAGATAAAATAATAAGTTCTATTCTTCCTATGATATGGGAAACTAAAAAGACCTAATGTACAAATAAGAAATATAGTACAGGAGATAAAATAATAAGTTCTATTCTTCCTATGATATGGGAAACTAAAAAGACCTAATGTACAAATAAGAAATATAGTACAGGAGATAAAATAATAAGTTCTATTCTTCCTGTGATATGGGAAACTAAAAAGACCTAACATACAAATAAGAAATACAGTACATATATCAGGAAAGGATAAGATGCCCTTGTTTTTGTAGAGCTTTTGAACTCCCCACTGAGAGTATTTGCAATTCTGCATTACTGCACACAATTCTGAATTATCCACACAAAGATAGCAATAACTTCAAAAAAAATATCAAAAATCCTTTCTATACAAAGTTATCTTGGGATCCAGTGTCCCAGATTTGGGGTGAGAAGGGGGTAGAACAGAATCACCCCCTTCATTTACACCAAATTCATGAGGACGGTTATGTGCACTGAAGAAGCAAAAGGAGATCGACTGTGGCAGTGCAGGGAAAGCACAGCCAACACACACACGTGGGATTGGGGAGGACGAACTGTGACAAAAAGGGTAGTTTTGCAGCCCACAAAGACTGGAAACATATTTCACTTCAAGAAAAATGCACACTTGCTTTTCACTAAAATTTCATTGGGGCAAACCTTAGCTTTTTTCTCTCTCGTACATGCTTACATGTAAAGATATATATATATGTATATAGCTACATGTATGTTTCTTATTTGCATGTATGTCTCTGACATACACAGACAATGGTACATACAGGTACATGCAGGTTTCTGATCTTTCCTTTCCATGTTCAGGCAATTGCTGATATAACAGCCTTTCAGAACAAACTTTCTGTTACTTCAGCTGATACTTAGAAATGAACAGCCAGCACTGCATGTGGGTCACAAGAAATCATTTTAAGAACTTTTGGTCTAAAGTTGCTCATTTCCCTCTAAGAATATCTTACAGAGACGAGCTGTATGCACTGAAAAAAACAATCTGTGAAACAGGTTCTCAGCACTGCACAAAATAGCATGCCAGTTCCCTGTTATTTTTAATTGCTCCTTGAGAAAAATCACAAGGTTCTTAGGGAAATGCATGCAAAATTTCATGCGATGGAAACCTTCAGGCCTGGTTCTGCTACACTGACACATGAGGGCCAGTGTCCACCAACTCACGTCCTGTGTAAGTTTAAGTAAGTAGTGGTGGAGTCCAAACTGTTGGTGCACAAAGGATTCTGTCATGTTCTTACCATGTCTCCATATCAAGTCTGGATTTTGCATGATATATATGTGTGTATATGTATAAACATCCACATTCCCGAGAGAGTGCACACATGTACGAAGGAGAAGGAACTTTCTCATCACTGTTCTTCCTTGATAAGAGGAAACTTGACCTAAGTGCAATGGCAAGTGAGTCCGTAAGTATCTAATTATCTCTAAAACAATGATTTGCCCTGGTTTCAGTCAGGATAGAGTTAATTTTCTTCTTAGTAGCTGGAACAGTGCTGTGTTTTGGATTTAGGATGAGAATGTTGTTGATAACACACCAATGTTTTAACTGTTGCTGAGCAGTGCTGCACTAAGCCAAATATATTTCAGCTTCTGGAGGACACAAGAACTGGGAAGGACAGGACTGGAACTGCTGACCCAGGCTGAGCTGAGGGATGCTAGAGGCATTGGACACTGTGCTAAATAAAGCTGGGAGGGATCTGGCTGTGTGGGACTGCTGCTTTTCAGGGACTGGCTGAGAATCTTTCAGTTCGTGGTAATTGCACTGTAATTGCACTGTTTGTCACTGGCTATGTATATTCTTTCTGCTATTGCTTTTAGGTTTCTTTTCTTTCTTTCTTGTTTAGCTGTGCTTATCTCAGCCCACAAGCATTTGCACTTTTCTGTTTTCTCCCCCATCAGGGGGAGCAAGGGAACAACTGCGCTGTGCGCAGCATGCCACCAGGTCAAACCGCAGCATGATGCCTGTTCTGCTGAGAGGTGTTTTTGCTGCACCTCTGTCCACCACAGCCTTCAGGCAGATTTGGATTACAAAGCACAAATCCTGGGAATCCCTCCGAACCATTCTGTTATCACTTCAAAATTAAACCAGAAATAGAACAACTGTGCACCTTTTGGCTGTTTGGCGTTACTTTATAAGCACGTACCTGTAAGGACATACAGTGAATGCAAATATTGCCTTAGCAGCTGCATACAGCATTTGCTGAACAATATATAATATGAAAACATTCATATTACTGAAGAGTTTCCCTACAGTAAATATAGATTTTGGAGTGAGTAAGGAATACTGTATGCCAAATATTTTGGTAAAAATTTTACAAAAGTCAAATTAATCATTAAGTCAAATTAATCAAATTAAGCTTGGGCTCCCTAAAAGATCTTCTTGAGTGTAATGCCATAAAGAAGGCTGTAGTCAGACAAGTTTTTGTAAATTTTTTTTGTCTATACTGTACAGCAACTAACATTTCCAAGTAAATGCATCTAAACGAGTGCTGCATTTCACTAACATTGTGCCATTCCCCTGCATGCATGCATGCATGTTTGTATGCATTTGTTTTATAAAGAAAAAATGTTTGCTGAGGTAGAAATTACCCTTAGGGAAAGCCATAAAACACAAGGAAGTCCAGCAGTACAACTGAAGCAACGTTTGTGGGGATTGCGCTTTACAGAATACAGAAACAAGGCAGCAGGTCAAAGATTTTGACAACAAACAAATACACAGGCAGAGCAAATAAAGACAAAGGAACGTCCCTTCCAACTGATCAGTTGTGAAGGCAATGAAACGTGAAATTGCATTCATTCTCTCCCAGGCCAACAGCTGCAGATACCCACTGCTGGGTTTCCTCTTTCCCCTCCCTACTTTTCCCATCTCTTTTCTTTGCCTTCTGAGCCCCTTTGCCAACTTGCCAGCAATAAGTCTGAGAGAGGCCCAGTAAAGTAAATGTAAATTTTGCCAACAGCTTCAGTTAATTCAGGCTTGGGACCTAAATGTATAAAAATTGTATGCAGCTATGCTAGCCTCTAAAGGGAAGAAAATGAATTGCTGGATAATTGGGAAGAAGACTTCTGCACTTGCTGAATCAGAAAAAGAAGAGATAGGCAATCTAATATGTTTGCACTTAGCAGTTTTATTTGACATGACAACTGAAATTTTGATCAAAGGATTGACAAACATGAATCATATTCCAATTGTCTAGTGAAGTCTGCCCACATTGTTCTGTTATATGCTGTCTAATTTTCAGGGCGGAAATCTCTCTAAATCCAGTGCTTTGAAAACACAATTAGTGGTACATCAGTCACACTGCCTGGCAGCTCAAGTTCTTCTGATTGATCATGTAACACAGCCACCCTGGTGGAGGATTTCAGCTCTCAGGGACTCAAAGCCCTTAGCACATGCATGTCTCTAAGCATGTAAGAGGTCCACTGGGAGCAAACGCAGTAAGTCTCATGCAAAATGTGTGGCTGGATCTGAGGCCAAAGATTACACATATAAGAAAGAAAAGAGAGGAAATTCCACAACAGTGACTGGAGCAGATAGAAGAAGGGTAGAGGAGCCAAGGCAGCAGCCACTTCCTGAACCATGGCCATGAGCAACACCGCTGAAAGTCAGCACATTCATTCTCAAGTCCATCGTGTGTAGGATCAAGGGATGGAGAAAACCACCTCTGGGAAGCCTGTGATGAGTTTGCACCACCGCATAAAGCTCTAACTACTTTCACGCCCCCCAAAATAATGCAATGCTTGGATGCATGAATAGTTGCAAAATCAGCCAACGTCTTTCTTTGCTAAAAATTCCAGTGCCAGAAGCCATATGATTGACTCAGAGCAAACGGCATTTCAAATGAATCACACATCCAGGCAAGCCCAGACAGGACACTGTTAGGTATAAATTGGCCATCATAACGGTTATCTCTCTTTAAGAACTTCAGTGTCAACAAAATCCCTGGCAAACACAGACCAATCACACTTGCTAGGCCCAGGCCTGCACTCCTTCCAGTGGTGAAGTTCCCACAGCTAGCAGCAGAAACTTTATCCTAAGATCCTGTACAGCTCTCTGCCTTTCGAGTGAAGGGTGGAGCTTATTTTTCTGCAGGGAATGAATAGCTCCAAGCATCTTCATATTGCTCTGCATTGCATCCTAACTAGAGAGTCTCCTGTTGGAGCATCTGGGAAAGAGAGGGCAAAGTATTGGGAAAAATGTGGTCTCTCTTCTACCCAAAACAGTTGATGTATAGCTTATCTACCTTCCTTCCTAGACACACCTCTACAAACGCAGCCAAGCCACTCAACAGACTTTTTCTCTGTGTTATTAAGGTATTATGTCTGTTAAATGCTCAAGATTTATTTTCTGCCATTCTTACATGCTAAGTAGGTAATTAACCAAAATAAACACATGAGAAAAATCTCATGTCTCAGACTGGAGGGATGAGCTGACAGTTCTACTGGCAGTGTGGGAATGAGCTCATCAGTTTACAGCAAGCCAAACCTGACAGACAGCTTGGGCCAATGCTCGTACGGTGAGCATAAGCAATTCAGGTTTACAGGAATACATCAGATGACCATCCCTCTGCAGCCATTAACTACAGCTCCAGAGCTCTATCAGTTTCTCCAGCTAGTCAGGCTCTCTCCCACTGAGCATGGGAAGAATTTCCCTTAAAATGGAAGACAGCTGACTGGTGAAGTGATTGAAGGAGCAGTGGATGAAAAACAACTGGTAACTGTGATGCGGAAACGTCCCAAGCAATTTGAAACAGGACAGAGCAGGATGAATTTTATCTTTTTACATGCTTTCTCATAGCTCCCATCTCAGTATTTCTAATATGAGATCTAATACAGAAAGCTGGGTAGCTTCAACTTGCAGGACTGTTAAGTTCTACTTTAATATATATGTAGGTTGCTCTGAAAGTAATGTCTCCTGTTTTGTTCCTACAAATTACAACAGAGTCCAATAACACTTTTAGGTAAAGCAAATTCTCAGCAACGAAGCATTAGTTTTCAACAGACACCGTGCATTTTTGCCAGGGGTGAATAGGAACCTCCATGTTGAGCCCACAAAAATCTGTACCAGGCTGACCCAACTGTTGCTGTTGCCACTGCAGAATGCACCACCCACTGCCTCACTGTGCTCTCATCCGTGGTTTGGCCTCCATAAATGGTTCATCACTGGTGAATGTGAGTGGATGCGTTTTTTTCTGCACGGATGAATGTCAATCTGCCAGTCTGCCTTCTGACACACAGCAACACAGTGTAATGGTGGGAGGGTTCACCCTTTAATGCCATACCACCCACACCCGCCTCTGATGTCGTGGGCCAACATAATAAAACAGGAGGTATTACATTCAGAGCAGCCCTCATACTTTACACACAAATGCGATATATACCTTAACCAGAACTGGGGTGTTTCTCTTCCAGCTTTGTTTAACTGCAGATGTGAGGCAGTTGTCCTCGCTGAAGTTAGCCAGGACAGTACTTTGTGTATTTACTTTAAATTATGCAGAATAATTGATAAAACTTAACTGTAACAACTTCACAGATGTGCGGGCAGAGTATGAAAGCAAAATGTTGCTTAAAGGTAATAGTTAAAGACTTTGCATCTTTTCTTCCAAAGACAAGGCAACTCTTATTTCATTTGCCCGTTTGTCCTTCATTTATTGTCAACAGAAAACATTGCTCTGTTTTCCTGCTAAAAATTACCACACAATGGATTTGGTGACAGGAACCTCCCATTTTCTACCTCAAAGGCAGCTGCAGCAGATGCAATAATGACAAAGTGCTCTCCTACTTCCAGGATGTTCTGTGCAAGACGGATCCATTTTCCACAGATCTCTTTGAGATACTCACAGCAGAAGCTGCTGTCCAGAATCAACAGTAAGAACTCTGACTGCTACTGAAAGCAGTCCAATCACGTCAGTGCATAGCCTCTATTTTGATACTTACTGGCTTTTCAGTTCAGTCATAAAAGGAAAAGAAAATGTATTAGCAGTTTTATTTTAAACAAACAAACAAAAAAGAATAAGCCAGTAATAGAAGAGGAGATCATCCATAGCACAGAAGAAAAATTTTAGGATAGAATAGCCATTGGGCACCAAACACAAACAAATCCAAGACCATTCACAGTAGATTGGCAGATTAGCAGAACTTTTGTGTTTTTGTTTGTGATCAGATAATGATGATGTTTCTTCTTTGCTTTCAGAGATCAGCCAATATGCTTGCTTTTGTAGAGCTGCCTCAGTTAGGGAGACAAGCTAACGGTGTGAACTATTTTCAGTTCTGGACTGAGTATTTAAATATTCCTATTTAATGGAAATATGAATATACAAAGCTGATTTTCCTGGCATCTGAAGGAAATGAAAAACGGTGGTAAACTTCAGCGAAACGAGTGCTGAGAGGACTGTCCTCACTGCTGGTCCTCATGCTGTGCTGACTGACAAACAATTCCTCCATCCCTGTGCTGGCACAACTAGTACCAGTTAAATCCCTAAATCCACATAGCATAGTCCTGCTTCAGTTCTCCAGTCTTTGTAACTAGGCTGCTTTTAATTGCTCATTCCACTCTGTCTAACCAAAAAAAAAAACGCACTCAAGCACAGCTATTGGCCAAAACCAAAACTCCAGCTGTCTCTGGCTCACCCTTCAGAAGGCTGGCAGTCATCTCTGCACTCTGGAGTAACAGCTCCATCCCTACTACTGCCTTTTCTTCTACTAAACCTGGCAAAACATCACTAGGTTTAACATTAGAAGTATAAGCATTCAAAACAGGTTTGGGCAGCTGCCTGTTACAGACCAAGATGAAAAGCGAAGCAATCAGAAGTATATGATATAATTGCAGGGTAATAAAACTATAAACATCATTAACACATTAATTTAATATTTGGCTTTCTCATCTGGATGCACCAATCCACTGATCTTTTCAATTTAGGCTAAGCAAAAGTAATATTTTTTTACCAATGCCCATCAGTATGTATTTTTTCATCCATGGCACAGAAAAAAAAAGAAGTCAGAAATATTATCAAGGGAAGTTCATCTCCCCACAGCGTGATTGAAAACCATATGAGAAAATCTTCCACTTTATAATAAGGATTTAATTTACCTGGGTGTGAAAAAGTCCCTACTGGAGGAAAAATGTTTGTATAAAAGTAGAGAGGGCAAAATGTTATTGCTGTCAAGGAACATCCCCTCAACATCCAACTTTCTGACTCCTTCCTGAACACTGAGAAGTTCTGAGACTTTTGGACGACGCACCGCTTCAGAGCAGGCCCGTATGAGCAGCTTTCCCACAGCCAGAACCTTCCTGTACTGGAAGCTCCAGCAGAGGGAAAACTATTCATACATTCATTTTTGGAGTGGCAAGAAAGGAGATCATAGCATGGCTAACAAACAGTACTTGTGACAGAGAAAACCTGCATCTTGAAGCAGGAAGGGCTGCGTACAAGGTACAAACAGGGATGGAAGTGGGTGAGATGCAGGCTTCATTCCAGGAAGGGACTGGAGATGAGGACAAGAGGGGTACTGCAGGCTGGTATGTGATTTGGGGCCACATCAGATATCAGTCACCTCGTTCACAACTGGATCAGACCTCAATGTTGCAAACACAGTCCTCTGAGAGCACCAAACACTTTTATGCTCACAATGAACCTGTGGAACTTGTTTTGATTTGCTTAATTTAGGCTACCTCTACAAAGAAGAAAACTCCTTGAGAACTGGGCACTTGCTGTTCTTCATTTGCTTTTGTGTTTTTTGCACTTGAAACTGTACAAGAAGAAATGTTTTGGGTGAAAAAAGAAATACCAGTAGCATTTAAAAGGCTGTTCTTGGATGTCAAATAGGGAGTCCACGTCTCTTTCTTGTTACAACAATGCAAAGCTGCCACAAAGCTCTCCACCCCTGATTAAAAGTGGGGGTTTCTGAACGAGCAAATTGCCAGACCAAAATCTATTTATGCCACCTACAAAACACTCAGATGTTCCAAGTGTGCTCCATCTCAGTTACCAACACCAACACGCCTGCAGTTAACTCACTGCTCTGCTGACATCTGAAAAGTCTGCTAAAATCTTGCAGGAAGAAGACAAACAAACAAAGTCAAAACTAATGAAAACAAATCAAAAAACACCAAACAGACAAACAAAAACACCCACAACACCTTGTCCTGCAAACTGATATTAAAAATGATTGCATACATTCACAGTAATGTGAGGGATTCTGCATATGCATAACTCTGAATTCCTGCTGGTAGAGTATAACCCTCTGAATGATAGAAAACAAGATAAGACTCTGTTAAAACATAATAACATTGAGGGATCACACTATGAGAGCCTCTACTTCATTTTGTCCTTGTGGGATGGAAACAATCTACCCTGATGTGTATTAGCTGTGTCCTACACAGTCTTACATTGCTTTTCTGCATCCATTTCTGGTGTGCAAGTTGAAAACAAAGCACTCTTTGTTTCAGACTCTTAAACATCGCTTTGCAGATTATGGCTTTAAAAACTTATTTTATTTTATTTTATTTTTTAAAAATAAAAGGTCTCATCAGAGGACGAATCTCAAATCCCATCAGTGCAGGCAGTGGTCTAATCACAAGTCATTTTACTCTGAATTTGCTTTGAAGAGGATGTAGTGCTTGCTTTTCTAACAACACCAAATGTATGGGTGATACTTAAAAATATATATATATAGTGAAGTAATGGAGAAAAAGATGAAAGGGATGAAAAATTGCATTTTCTTAGGAAATAGCTATAATATTCTGTTTTCAGACATATATTTCCGAGTGTTACTATGAACAGAACCACTGCTTCCTTTGTTAAAACGAGTTGTTCTAAAGGAATGATTGCAGCTGGTAAGGCTCACATTACTTTTGTACTATCCCACCCCAGAAAAAAGAGAAGGAAAAGAAAAATTACACAAGCTCCACAAACATTTTAATATAAATCTCCCTATAAATACACCAAGAATTATGTATAGAAATTTATATATATATAAAATAAGTCATAGATTACCTGCGGTGAAAATGTCGCAGTCATATAAGAATGCAGCGGAACGAAGCCCTTACTCATAATGAGAGTCAGATCATAACAGGAAAGGAGGTGAAATCTGGAAGCCGGTTCCTTCTCGAAAACCACAACCGAGAGGAAGGCTGCAAGGTTCTCTATGAATCAGCCAACCTTCTGATCTCTGGGGGTAATTAACTGCCTGAAAACAAATGCACACTTGGAATCCTTCTGTTGAATATCTGTTCAGCAACAACAACAGAACAGAAGCAACCTAAGTGACAAAGCTCAGGAGCTTCTGGTGGTGACTGCTGCAAAGGGTTTCAAATTCTTCAGCAGAAAACAAGGGACTGATGAACAGAAAGTAGAGATAATAAAAGGTTTAGCAGTCGCTTTGTGATCTATGTAAGCAAACTAAAAAGAATTTGCACGAGTACTGCATGGAAGCATGACATTAAAAAAAGAAAGAAAGATGAGGAAAGTGGTGCAAATTAAATTGCGTAGAGGCTTTTTTTTTATCACAGTCCTAATGACCAGCTGGAGTGCAGGCTTCCTGCAATGCACCTATAACATGGATGTTTCTCCACAACCTGAAAAACAGTAGGAAGTACAAATTGAAGCTGAGACATCATATCTTGCTGTAAGGGTCAGAACTGCATCATCCCAATGACATCCCAGTGATGCACTTTCCTGTAACACTAAATACCTGCAGAACAGGGCTGTTTTGTTTGCTAACTTCAGTCTACAGTCTGGATATTCAAAGGCTACTCTTATATTTCTACACCTTCACAGGGACAGAAATTCAACATTCAGATGTCCTTTGGGAATGGAGGGGTTAAGTTTCACCTCCACAACAGAGTGAAAAGAGGTTAAGGTGGCACAGAGCACTGCAGTGTGGAGATTTCAACAGAGACAAGATGGAAGCTAATACCAAGGGTCTAGTGCACTGAAAAATTGTTGAAATTTAATCATAGAACCATAGAACCATAGAATGGCCTGGGTTGAAGAGGACCACAATGATCATCTAGTTTCAACCCCCTGCTGTGTGCAGGGTTGCCAACCAGCAGACCAGGCTGCCCAGAGCCACATCCAGCCTGGCCAAGAAAGCAAACTCAAAGAAAACATGCTGAGCTTGGAGAGAGCTTAAAATTTCTGAGGGACTTTTCCATTACGTAGCTGGACACCTGTCCATCCTTTGGAGAGCAACAGGCTGACACAGAGTGGGCACCAGCCAGATGTGTAGGCTGGGGAGGGATTCTGTGGAAGCCTGGGAAGTCACAGCTCTTTCCCTGGCCTTCCTATAGGCAGCGCCACCTCCTGAATGTGCTCCTCCTCTTTAGACTCAATCCAGTCCACTTTTCATTCATGAAAATGGTACCCTTTTAGAAATTATTTAGATTTGTAGGTCTTCATCATATCAAGCAGATGCCTGCTCTCTCTTAACAAAGAACTTTGTTTTGCAGCTAAGGTCCATTGGTGTCCCTGATGCTTTGATTGCTAGCCTGTTAGCGTGAGTATAGGCTCCCAGCCTTGTGCAGTTGAATGTTCAGATGCAAAATTTAGCTTTCCCAGTCAACACCTCTGACTGCAGCTCTTTAGACTAAACATGCAGAGACCCATACCCTTCAGGTTGTAAATGAACACAGAAAATTACCATATTCACCTTGGCGTGTGAACTCACTGGGAAGAGTCATCAGTTGGTCTGGGATCCCTTTTACAGCAATTGCACAGACCCTGTGGGAACTATTATGTAAACATTACTTGCTAATACAGATATGAATAGTACTGATGGCAAGCTGTCTGGATGTAGACAATCATTTCATTTCTTAGAGTTCATTTAATCTTTATCAGTAAGACAATTTACTTTTCTTGCTTCAAAAGTTTTCTTTGGTGAGAGACAAAAATGCTGTCACCCAAGCAGTAGGGAACAGTAGACATCTGTTCCATTGGGCCTGGGCTGTTTCCCTCAATGTTGCCTACTTTCTGCTACCTCATATTTCCTGCTTTTTTTTTTTAATTTTTTTATTTTTTTATTTTTTGCTAGAACAGCCAACCTGTTCTAGCAAACATGATGGCAAGGAGCCAAGTTAGAATATGCTTTGTATTAATTTTTGTCTCTCTCATCTGATTAGCAGATATTATGGGAAGAAAACGGAAGAAATCTTTGCACATGCTGGAATTTTCAGAAGCGTATTTACTGGATGTAACAACTTAGATGGATTTCTGACACTGAAGAGAGAAATATGTCTTTGCATCTACCAGGCATGGCAAATATTGCCTCCCTGATCATCTGCTTTGGGAAAGAAATACATATGAAAAATGTGTACCTATCCACAAATACAGAAGGAAGAATCATGGTTCAAGCTACAGAGCACCATGACATGTGTTATGTTCTGGTTTCAGCTGGGATAGAATTAATCTTGCTCCAAGTAGCTGGTATGGCGCTGTGTTTTAGATATAGAAGGTCAGCAATATTGGTAACACACCGATGTCTCAGTTGTTGCTGAGCAGTGCAGCACAGATGCAAGGATCCATTTCAGTTTTTCAGCTTACCATACTGCCCTGCCAGTGAGAGGACTGGGGGGCACAGGGAGCTGACCTAAACTGATCATGGGGCATCCCATGCCACATGGCAATCATGCTCAGAAAAAATACGGGATGAGGTTGGTCAGTTGGTAGTGAGAAACTGCAGTGTGCTCCACCTGTTTTATTCAAAGGCTACCATCATTCTTTAGGTGCTTCCATGTAGCTGGAGCCAGATCTCACATAGAGAGATGAGTCAGAACACATGAGGCGCTGGGGAACTTTGCAGAAGTGCGTTTCATAGGGTGATAATGTCAGTGATTCATTATGTCATCAAGACTCCTTACCTATTCCTTCTAAGCCATGACTATCAAACTCAGCCACATGCAGCTCCCCAAATGGGAAGGGAATGGGCAAATCCCAGTTTAGACCTGATGAATTCACATGTCTGTGTCCTCAGGGCCAAATCAGCTGGCTACCCAGGCAGCAGACCTGTCAGTGCAGCCTCAAATCTAGCCAAGGGCTGTCTTCCATGCTATACTCCATCTGGTGTGTGGCAGATGGCCTTGTGCCTTTTGGAAGCCAGTTTTTGGCAGGCAGCATTTGACAGTGGAGCAATTGCTCCATTGCAATGCTTTGTGTCTCTGGCATTCTCAGGTTGGAGAAATTAAATAAAAAGAAAAAACACCCCCTCTCAACACTAATTAATAGGAATACATAAAAAATATTGTCCAAGCTGAGAATCAGCATGATTATCAGTCTGAAAAACAAATCTAAAGACCTGGATGTGCTTCAGGACTTCAGGCTTGTGTCCCAAGCCATGCACTCATTCGCAACAAGACCAGAGATGCAGCAACTGCAAGGTTTGGTGGTGAGTCATAGCCATGAATATTCTTGGAGTCCTAAATCTAATGAATAAACCTTCAAATAAGCTAGGTCATGGTGTGGCCAAGAGATGAGCTGAGAAACATGCAGAAGGCTGTGTAACAGACAAAAAGATCGTGGGCACTGACATATGAAGAAAGGTGAGATTTTTCTTATTCCTGCTGGACAAAAAAAGCGTGAGTTTTGTCAGCTGTGTGAGGAAAAGCAGAGTAGTGGGAAGACAGAATCATTTTGGAAGTTAGGCAGGAAAGCCAGCACCTGTTTAGAAGAGAAGCAGGCCTACAGAAATGGTGTAAATAGACTAAGTATTAGAGTGTGTGTTGCGAGGATGGGACCAGAAGCATGGAGGTGAGATGTGTCACAGTATAGTGAAGGTGATGCTAGAAGCACAGAGGGTGATAGCTAGAAGGCTGTTGATTGCTGGACATGGACTTCAGGGTTCCCTAAGATAAAAGGACAGCTTCCAAAAGCATACACCACGCATATTTTAAGGCAGATTGATGAAGAAGGAGCCAAATGGGGAACTTTTCAAGATTCCGCTTTTTGCACCAGGGAATGACAATTCATTGGAAATAAGTATTAGGCATGAAATGGTCAAGTTTTGAGGACTGTCTGGGCTGTCTATTCACGCTATCACCCAGCTTTCCAAAACACTTAGTATGCAGGTTTGTAACTAAAATTCTTCTATTTGAATTGGAACAGGAAAACCTCTTTGTTTATAATAAAAACTAATCTTCTTAATTTTTCCTTTTTTTTGTTTTTATTATTTTTTTCTGTGTTTAAGCCTAACCAAAGAGCTTCAGTGCTATCATAATCTCAACTGGCCCAGATCATTCTTGGCTTTCAGCACCCTTTAACAAAATAAATCAATACATGTAACTTTTGGGAGGAATTTTTCCAGCTTTTTTTGCCAGCTCTTCTCCTGGTGATCTGGTTATGGGGACAGACAAGCTCATCTGTAAAAGGACGAAGACATATACGATCTTTGCAAGGGACACTATCAGACTGAAGAAATTGTAAAGGAGAATTCAGTCCTCAAGTAGCTCAATTCTGCCTGTATTATCAACTCACAGCCAATGCTCCTTAGCTGCCTACCCAGCAAAATAAACACACAAGCCAACCAAAAAAAAAAAAAAAAAAAAAAAAAGAAATAAAAATGTAAATGAGATTAAGTGAAGCTTGAAATGGCCCAGTGCAGGCCTATAGGGTCCAGGAAATGAATGAAAATATGAAGCGCAGTTTCTTCTCCAGGGGATGTAGTGGGGGCAGAAAAGCTTAACTTTAAGACTCATTATCTGAGTCATCATGCAATTAAAGCCTGCGGGCTGAGCTTGGGTCTGTTCCACCTGCTTTGCATCAGTTTCAGTGATTTTATACAGTTCAAAACCTACTTCAGCTGCCCATCAAATAATGCCTTCAGTGTAAGGAAATCCCCGGGAGTCAATCTTTAAACGTTGTCTCCTGGCTTTTTGTGTCAGGGCAGGGCTAGTGAAAGTTCCTTTTCTGGGACACCTACAGGCTCCCATAATCACTGGTGTCTGGGCAGCGAGTGTTAAATTCACAAGCTCATGGCTACTTTAATTTACAGAGATGGCTACTTGATAACATACCCAGCAGCACCAAAACAGCACAGAACCAGAGACCAACAGCAAGGTGAAAAGAAGCTGCCTTTTGTGACTGCAGGCAAAACACGTTCGCTGTTCATGACTCCAAAACTAATAGAATCATTATTTTAAGGCAAGTCTTTTCATTAGACTGGCAACAAATACACTGAGGGTGCTGAGTTTCAACTGGACCCACTTAACTAAAGTGGTGATATGCAAGAATAACTCCAAGGAGGACTGTGGAAGACTGGAGGAGAGAAAAGACAAAAAGCACAGGGTTGATGCTTGACAGAATCTTTCTTAAAATCAACTGAATTTTTCTTAACACAGTGACGCTGCAATGAAACATATTTCTGTAGAAGTTTTGCAACAGCTGTAAAAACAGACTGTCCCCCAGAAAAAGGACATAGCAGAATAGCTCTGCTCAGCCACCTTGAGGACCTTTTTGCCAGCTCAGGTTAGCATCCTTTCCAAGGCCACAAAATCCGATTCAGGAGCAACACTGGTATACAGTATACTGAAGGTATCCTAAAAACTTGAGTACATACTTAGTGAACAAGAATATTCTTTTTGGCCCAAATGTTTTCTTCTCCTCTCCCCATCAGAATAAGATGGAGAGTGAAAATTCCCCAAACCGCAGGCTCCCTATAAAGCATGAACTGAGATGTGCTTCTAAAGGTAGAAGAAGAGATTTCTAATGCTAAAGGTTTTGTCCAAAAAGTAAGTGAGAAAGGTAGCAGAGGGAAAAAGAAAAGTGAAAAAAAAGAGAGAGATCTTTAAAATTGTATTCTTGTTTGTAAAAGAGTATCTTTCACTGGTAGTGTACAGCATGGGAGCCTGCAACTTCAGGATCATGACTACCTTCAGAGACTTTCACACATTTCTCACCAAACATCCTGGTTAATGAACAATTCCTCATTATATAACATCAGTCACTGTAAAAACTGACAAATATCAGGAATTATTCTGGAAGGGCAAGCTTTTGTCTACTCAGTTTACCATCAGTGGTGTGAATATCTACACAGTGAGGTTAGACAAGGAAATATTAAAAATGTTAACATCTTAGAAGGATAAATGTATATGCATGTATATACGTAATATTTTCCTGTATATATTTGTACATGCACAGACACATACCCAAAAATAATTCATTGAAGTGTAATGAGTTTTGAAGAGGACTTGGCACAACTGAAATATTCACATAAACAACCTGAAAAATAGTTGTCAAATAATGCAAACCAACGCAAATAATATCATATGCTGTGTTAAATACATAGCTTACTTAGATGCTTGCTTGGACTTGCCGGAGAAACTTGTAAACTGAGATATGTAGTCAGAGTGCAATGGCACATAGGAGTATGTTTTATCATTTATGTTAATTACGACTTTTCATGACGGGTAGTCTCCAGAGAGACATTGGAAGATCTCTGAAGCCAGGCTGATTGCAGGAATAGGCTGTCTGCACTTATGGATCAAGGGGTGGAGTGAGGAAACAACCTCGGACCTGTCAGAGAAATGCTGAGTGGTATGAGGGGCTCAGGGCAGCACTGAGTCAGACCAGGCAGATTTTCTCCTAGGGGGAAGGGAGTGGAAGATCAAGGACTCCAGTGCGGGAAGGCAACCAGGAAAGAAGCATCTGTGGGGAGTGGAGGAGAAAAATTCAAAAGATCTGTGGGTGGCAGAGTGGGAACGCATAGTCATTGCTGAAAGAACTGAAAATTCAGAATTTGTAGCCTGGAAGTCTAAGCCATCTTCTGGGGGCTTGGATATCTCGCTGGTAACTATAAGAAGGGTTGTAGCTCCTAATTCAAAGCCTCAGTTAGGACCCCAAGGATGATACACAGAACTCAAGAATTTCCAGCAGATCTACATGTAGAACATATTCAACAAATGTGGAAAAATCCTCCTGAACTTCACTGTTACAATTTATTCTAGGCATTCCCACTGCTGCCTTAAAAAACAAGAATGATAGGATAGGATAGATAGGATTTCCTGAAGAGATTAGGTAGGATTTGGGAACGGGTATCTGCTGCAATAAGGAATTCTGCTGTTGCTGTTATTTGGCAGGAACATGCTGTGAAAGTGCCCTGGAAAACTTCCTCTTAGGTCATAAGAAACTGGCTTTACACACAAGTGTGGTTCTGCTGAAGAAGGAGAAGAAATAGTATGGGGTTCAGTGAAAATAAAGTCATTCAAATATAAGAAAACTTTCAACTGCATGTCAACTTCGAAGTCTTCTCTTTTCTTAGCACAAATATTAAGGAAAAGCAAGTATTCAACTCTGATAATGGAATACTAACTGCGAGTAAAACACCAGCCTGAGCAGGGCTCACTTGTGCAGTATTTTTACTTCCACACGGGCCTTCCACAAACAGTAACACATTCTGTTTGTAAGCAGTAACATATTCAGTAGGAGTGCTTCATACAGCAGCAAACTTCAAAGAAAGTGCTGGATTCCGTTGTCCATAACGATGTTGTTACTTGAAAGCTTGGCTCTCTCCATTCTTTGGCAATTTACACAGCAGCAGTTTACCAGGTACATCTTTGAGTCAGCAAGGAGAAATAACATCAAGGCAAGAGAGTGCCCATTCTGCTGATGATTTAAATACTATTAATGTTGACTTATGCTATTTGTCTTCTTACGAATTTCAACTTTGACAGCAAAAATGTATCAGCCACATGAGTTTTCATCATTTTAATCTCAGTATCTTTTAATTTTCACTTGCCAACAATGAACAGTATTTGCATGTCACTGGTGTAAAAATTCATATTAGTATTAAAGTTATAAATAAAAACCTACGTAATTATATGATAGAAATGTCTTTTTTCTCTCTTTCCCAGCAAAATGCCTCTGCTCTTTTAAACATAGTCAAGTGAGAAATTTTGGTTAGAAAAATAATGCCAAAATACCAATTTATAAAGAGTATATTTACATACAAAACTGTAATGAGATAAAGGCAATCAGAGAAAGCAACCATGTTACAAAAGTTATGCATTATATCCTTGTACTTTTCAAAGGTTTGAGCTTCAGTACTTGCTATATACCATACATAAAACTGAAATAAATCGTAAGCACAGAAAAAAACAACTGCAAGCATAATGAACTCTAATTTTAGCCCTTTGCAGCCTTGATCGTGCAAACTTTAACTTACTATTTTATTTCTGTGAGTTTCTAAGTACTTGTGGATATTTCATGGAAGCCAATTAACATTGCTCACAGGAGGGCAATTCAAGATAATTACAGACTGTAGAACTTGCTTATATATTAGAATTCACAAAATTGTCTATGTATCACCACATACATGCAATCATTTATGTATGATGCCAATCAGCTTTTGCTTTACTTTTCACCAGAATTTTAAAACTAACACAATTACTAAGTCTCCAGGCTTTGCATTTTAGGGAAATACAGAATCTATGTTTTGTAGGAATTACAGAAGAAAATACAAAGAGGAGTAAGCAGTTTTTCTCAACAGATAACATGATCTCCTTCATCACATTGGTCAAGTGCCAGTATAAATCACACACAAGGACAAAGAGAAGTTAATTACCGTGTGTAAAACCCAGTCCTTTCTATGACTCACTTGTTCTCAATTAGATCTTCCTCATGCTAACTGTTAAAACAGTACAGTCATTGCGTATTTGATAATTAATGCAAATTCCAGGACTCTGCCTCCGTCAAATGTGACAACACACATCCAGTGTTAAAACTTGAATACTTTTTTTCAGTTGCCAGAAGACTCAGTTATGTACACTTGATGCTTGATACTGCAGTCCTTATTCATAGGAGAATTTTATCTGATTAATAATTTTGGCACAAATGTCCGAATCAAAACTGTTGCAATGTAATCACTTTCTTCAAGATGACTCATTGGAGGGCTTGCCAATTACGGCCTGTGCATCTTTTGCTTGCACCCTGGAACAGTATTTTTAAAATCTTCAGTATCCCAGGTAACACAGCAGATTAGTTTTGCTGCTAGCATGGTGTCCCATTGACTCTCTGGCCCTCCGTGAGTACAAATTTAATTCTTCCATCTTAGGCTTTCTCTGCAGAGTGCAGAACTGAACATTGCAAATGCTACATATAAAGGCTACACAGAAAACCAGTCAGCATGAGAAGAAGTGAAAGTAACCACTATGCTCTTCTTCTAGGTTATTAACAACCTCCCTGGCATCCCCAGATGCCCAAAGACAATAAGATTTAGAGATTCATGATTGAATTCCTTATGAAAGCAAAACAAAGCAAAACAAAAAACAAACAAACAACAACCAACCAAACATACAATAGCACACACAAAGAAGCCCAAAACCCGGGAATTCTGATCCCTGAAGTATATTTTCCTAAGCTGGGAGACAGAGATGAGAAGAAAAATAAACCCATCACAACTTGGGAGGAAACAGTGATCTGCTACTCCGTCTGGACTGTGGTAAGCCCATAGGATCAGATGGGATCCACATAAGGGTACTGAAGGAGCTGGTAGAAGTGATTGCCAAGCTGCTTTTCACCATCTATGAGCAGTCCTGGTCAACCAGGGAGGTTCCAGATGCCTGGGTACTTGCTGATGTAAAGACCATCTACAAGAAAAGTCAGAAGTAGGGTCTGGAGAACCAGAGGCTTGTCAATCTACCTGAACTTGTGCAAAGCATTTGACAGTGTCCCACACGACATCCTCATCACCAAATTGGAGAAAGAATGGATTTGATGGATGGATCGCTCACTAGATAAAGAATTGGGGGCACTCAGAATATTGAAATCACTGGCTCAGAGACCAAGTGGAGACTAGTCATGAGTAGCATTTCTTTTGGTGTCAGTGCTGGGACTGGTGTTATCTAACAACTTCTTAGGTGACATGGACAGTGGGATCGAGGCCACCATCAGCAAGATGACATCAAGCCGAGCAGTGCAGTGACACATCAGAGGGAAGGAATGCTATCTAGAGGGATCCGGACAGCCTTGGGAGGTGGAGGAAAGGTGAAGAGGGTGGAGAGGGGCTTTTTACAAGAGCATTTAGTGATAGGACGAGGGGAAATGGTTTTAAACTGGAAGAAAGTAGATTTAGACTAGATATTAGGATGAAATGTTTTACTGTCAGGGCTGCGAGACACTGGAACAGGTTGCACAGTGAGGTTGTGGATGCCCCTTCCCTGGAAGCACTCAAGGCCAGGCTGGATGGGGCTATGAGCCACAAACTTCCTTGGTTCCTCCCTGGGCCCTGGCCAGGCTTACAAGAAAGACACTGAGGCTCTGGAGTATGTTCAGAGAAGGGCAATGAAGCTGTGAGGAGTCTGGAACACAAGTCTTATGAGGAGCAGCTGCGAGAACTGGGATAGTTTAGTCTGGAGGAGGCTCAGGAGAGACTTTCACTCTCTACAACTTCCTGTGATTAAGTGGGTGTCAGCCTCTTCTCATGAGTAACTAGTGATAGGAGAAGAGGTAATGGATTCAAGTTGCACCAGTGGAGGTTCATGTTGGATATAAGGAACAATTTCTTCTCAGAAAATGCAATCTGACATTGGAACACATTGCCCAGGAAGGTGGTAAAGTCACCATGCCTGGAGATGTTCAAGTATAGAGTAGATGTAGTACTTATGGACTGGGATATATTGGTGGTAGGTGGACAGTTGGACCAGATAAACTTAGTGGGCTGTACCAATCTGAACAATTCTATGATTCTGTGATGATCTGGACCTAATGCTCATCAATGCAGAGGAGCTCATTAAAGCCCTCTATACTGTAGTGACCAGAACCTGGTAGACTTTGCCATTTCAAGGAAAGATATGTCAAAAAGCAAAGTCAGGACCCTGACCTTCAGGAGAGCAAACTTCTGGTCATTTCAGGAATTACTGGATGAGATCTCCTGGGAAGCTCTCCTTACAGACAAAGGAATAGAGTGGTGCTGGCAACTCTTTTGCCTTTCTGAAAGCATAAGAGCTCTCTCTCCCCCAAATGAGGAGTATAAGCAGATGAGGCAGGAAAATTGGCGTGGCTGGGAAAGGACTTACTGGTGAAACTGAGGGATAAGAGAAAATGTATGGGCAGTGGAAGCAGGGTTCTGTAGCCTAGGAGGAATACAGGGGTTCTGTCTCAATGTGCGGAGATGGGATTAGGAAAGCCAAGGCACAGATGGAACTGAACTTGACAAAAGATATAAAAAATAGCAAGAAGGATTCTACAGGTACATTGATCAGAGGAGACAGGTCAGGGAGAGTGTACTCCTTATGTGTAACTGTGAAGGGATAACTGAGAAGGGAGAACTTGCTTCAACAGACATGGAGAAGGCTAAGGTACTCTGTATGTTATTTGCCTCACACTTAACTGGCAGCCAAGCATCCTGTGTCTCACATCCTTGAAGCTCACATCTCTGAACCTCTAAGTATGGGCTGGGGGAGAAAAATCCTCCCCACTGTAAGAAAAGAGGATATCAGAGAATGTGCCATGAATCTGAACGTGTGTAATCTATGAAAGGCATTCCAGGCCCTGAAGGAACTGAGTGATGTGCCAAATGATGTATATCCTAGGGTTCTGCAGGAATCAGATGATGTGATTGACATTCTCCATCATATTTGAAATGTCGTGGCCATGATGCAAAGTTCATGGTGAGTGGAAAAAGGGAAACTTCACTCCCTGTTTTAAGAAAGACCTGGGGAACTACAGGCCCATAGAATGACTACCACTGTGCCTGGGAAGATCATGGAACAGATCCTCCTGGAAGACGTGTTAAGGCACATGTACCGTGTTACCAGCACTGTTGGAGAAGATCTGGGTATCCTGGTGGTTGAAAAGCTTGACATGAGCCAGCAGTGCATGCTTGTGGCCCAGAAAGCCAAGATCATTCTGGGCAGCATCAAAAGTGGGTGGCCAGCAGAGTACGGGAAGTGCCTGTTTTACTGTGCTCTGTCCTTGTGAGGCTGAATCTGCAATGTTGCAGACGAGCTTGGGGCTCTCAGAATGAGAAAGATGTGGAGCTATAGGGTTAGGCCTAGAGGAGAGTTACGAAGATGATTTGAGGGCTACAGCACCTTTCCTATGAAGAAAGGATGATGGGGCTGGGTTTGTTTAGTCTGGAGAAGAGAAGGCTCAGGAGAGACCTCATTGTGATCTTCCAGTACTTCCATAGTGATCTTCCAGGGAGCTTACAAGCAGTAGGGGGATCAACTATTTACAAATGTAGATATTGGTAGGATGAGAGACAATCATATCATAGAATCTGTCATGATTTTGTGATTTTTATTGGTGGCATTCTACATCATATCATGTAAAGCAGTGGGAGTTAAAAAGTTAATGTTCTGGTTCCGTGGACTGCATTTTTGGGTGTTTGGTTCTCGGAGGGGGAGATGAGAATGCCGCTGGGCATTCCCCAGAGGACTTTGTGCCCAAAGGAAGAAAGATGGAGCTCCTGGCAGGTCACGAGTCTTTTTCTTTGTTCCCTGCAGAGGAGCACATGATCCCTGACTGCTTTCACAGGATCACAGAATGGCCCGGTTTGGAAGGGACCTCAAGGATCACGAAGATTCAACCCCCCTGCCACATGCAGGGCCAGCAACCTCCCCATTTAATACTAGACCAGGCTGCCCAGAGCCCCATCCAACCTGGCCTTGAACACCTCCAGGGATAGAGTATTCACAGCCTCTCTGGGCAGCCTGTTCCAGCACCTCACCCCCTCATAGTAAAGGACTTCCCCCTGACATCTGACTAAATTTTCCCTCTCTCAACCTCAAACCATTTCCTCTTGTCCTGCCATTATCTATCCTTCAAAGAGTTGACCTCCCTCCTGTTTGTAGGCTCCTTTTAGGCACTGTAAGGCTGCAATGAGGTCACCCCACAGCCTTCTCTACTCCAGGCTGACCAAGCCCAGCTCCCTCAGCCTGTCCTCATAGGGGAGGTGCTCCAGTCCACTGATCATCTTTGTAGCTCTCCTCTGGACCCTGTTCTCTTCACCCACAGTGGCAGAGTAAGGTCTTCAGTTTTGGACACTCTCTCTCATTTTGTTTGATTTGTTGGCCTCAATTCCAATTGTATTGTGTTGTATTGTATTATTTTGCATTCCTCCTCAGATCGCTGTCAGTCTGTCCGCCTCTTGCTTGTAAGCTCCCTGCAAGTACTGAAAGGATGCAATGAAGTCTCCCCAAAACCTTCTCTTTTCCAAGCTAAACAAGACCAAACCCATTACCTGTTCTCATAGGAGAAATGTTCCAGCCTTCTGATCATCTTCATGGCCTTTCTCTGTACCTAGTCCAACAGCTCTGCATCCTTCCTGCACTGGGAGCCCCTGATCTGGACACAATACTCCAGAATAGCCTCAAAAAACTTCTCAAGGAAGAACCCATCTATTGCAATTGTGATTAATCTGAAGGAGGGGAGATAAAGATTAGATGTCAGTGGAAAATTTTTCACTGAAAGTGTGGTGAAATGCAGGCACAGACTGCCCTGAGAAGTTGTTCCTGAGCAGGCACACAAGACCAGCTTGGATGGCAAATTAATCTAGTGCCAGATTCTGGTATGACTGGTAACCTGCCTAAGACACGGGGGTTGAAACTAGATGATCTTTGAGGGCCATTCCATCCCAATCCATTCTATGGTTCTTTTATTCTATGACTCTATGATTTATCTAAGGGATGAAAAGAGAAAGGCTTCCATTTGAATATGACAGAGTTTTAAGGTAAACTTTTAGGGACAGTGAAAATATCAGAATAATTAACTGTATAAATCATGTTAAATAACATTTCACAATCTTCAATTGCCAGATCACTGGTACACTGGCACTAGTTAGTAAATGAGGTTGCAGAGGGTGGGAAATTAATTTCAATTCATCACCTCAGGGAGAGAAGATAAATGTTTGGTATGCAAAGTGAAATCCATCACTTTCTGGCTTTGCACTACTTCCTTTGGCAACACTTTTGTTCCTCTTAAACACCTTGATATTGAGTAATTCTGATTCAGACTCAGCTTTCTTAGGAAATTCAGTGCCTTTGTAGTTGTTACGTGTGTCAATCTGTTGCCAACCCTCTCCTTCCGATCCAGCTTTATTAGCACAATGATCAATTAAGAAATGGTGGTGAAATTGTCTGAACTGGAGTAATATAAATTATCCATGGTAAAAAGGGTAAGTATGTTTCTGTGACTCACCCAGTGATACAGTCATCCTTTTGATTGGCTCTGAGAACATTGATAGGCCATAGTCACAAAGTGACATAGTCACAAAGACAAAGCAAGTGAAGTCTAATTTCGTTGTTATTCCCCTTTTGTTGGATATAGCCTTTAAACATCAATATTTGCATAAAAATATCTGATACCTCAGATTTTCTTCCACCACTTTGTCATCTGCTCTAAAGCACTTAGAAATCATAATTTCTCTTTCAGTTCATACACTTGAAGACACTTATCTCTAAGATGACTACATGATTTTCATCTGGCAACACAAGCAACATCCATCCTTTTACTTCTGCTTGGCACATTATGTGTAGAACATTCTTTAGAAAGGCATAAATAGTAAAGGTAGAACAGATAAAGAAGCAGAAATGTCTAAGGTCAGGACTTGAATATCTGATGATAGTTTCACATTTTTATGTCACTATTTTAATAATATATTTTTATTAATTTATAAAATATATTTGAATAGATTAACAATTCAGCCTCCTCTCAGACAGAAAAAGCCAAGAGTTATGCCTTTGGGACAGCTTAAATCACAGGGCTTTGAGCACCTGAAGAAAAATTTCCAAGCCCTTCAAAATGGAAGGTCTCAGAATTATGTTTCATTCCATTCTCATTTCACATTGCCCTCTTGCTCTTGTGCTGCTTTCCAGATCAAGATTTAAGAAACTCATCCCAGCCATCGCATTCAAGTCCCTTCCCTCATACACTTTCTTCTGGTAGCAGTGACCATACACTTAGTATATTTTCTACTGTGCTTGGGAACACTGAGTTTAAAGTCACATCAAGAAATCAATGAATTTCAAATAGAATTGTCAAGCTGTCCTTCTCTTGAAGACATTCAGTGCCACAGATAAGTTAGAAATCATAGAATCATAGGACATAGAATCATATGATGGCCTGGGTTGGAAGGGACCTCAAGGATCATGAAGCTCCAGCTCCCCTGCCACACGCAGGGCCACCAACCTCCCCATTTCACAGCAGCCCAGGCTGCCCAGAGCCCCATCCAACCTGGCCTTGAACACCTCCAGGGATGGACGGGGCATCACAGCCTCTCTGGGCAGCTGTTCCAGCACCTCACTGCTCTCATAGTAAAGAAATTCCCCCTGACATCCAACCTAAATCTTCCCTCCTTCAACTTCAGTCATGGTCTAAAAGCCATTGCCTGGGGTTTCCTTTTGAGGCAATAGCTGAAGTAGAAGCCAACTTTAAGAAACTTAGTTCCTACTGTATGTTTTTTTGGGAAAACAAACCAGTTTTTGGAGATGCTTTGCTCATATTACTCCACATTTGGAATAACAGCATACAATCATATGAGGCATACCAGTAGCTTTCGAAGTCCTCTGAAGAGCTAAAAATCAGAAAAATCTTTAATTAATCTGAAAGACCTCCTCAGCTTAAAAGAGACTGGATGTGCTGTTGACATGAAACACTTCTGCTTCCGTGGAGAGTTGGTTCAGAATTTGTCATTCTTGAGAGGACTGCATTCAGATGTAGGTGTAAAAAAAACCAGCAGTGACGTATGTCTGGCAAACCCAGGATATGAGTCATTATAGCTGATATTTGCATTATTTTCTTCCTACATAGTAATTACCTAAAAAATAAAAGAAGGAAGAGAAAAAAATAAAGGCTAACAGAAAAGTGTGGAAACAGATCCCCTTAAGGTTGGGTTTTCCCTTTGTCCATAAACATTCACCTTAATCTCCTTCGTCCTTAATTACATGAAACACAGAAAGGATTAGGGAGAAAGGTCACAGTAAATCAATCAACAGTGAGAGGACAATTGGTTGACTAAAAATTACGTGTTTCAAAAGACAGTAGCTAAAAAGTTCTCCCCTTGGAAAGCAAGATTCATTCTACTCCATTTCAAACTGACCTGAACAGATCAACCTGCAGCTCCTATCTTTCTGCTCAGCCAAAACCGGATCTTGAAATTCAAATGAGGCAGAGGAATATCCTTGTTGAATCTTTCAGGAACTACCAACACTAACAATGCTGTCACCTTGAAGATACTCAGATGCTCGGCGTATGAAGGTAAGGGCAGCATTTCAGTGATTTACATATATAAACTTTTTCAGCTGGAGCATTGAGGGGCAATCAGAGCAGCTTTGAAATTTTGATATTGGTATATGTATTTGTATGTGGGCATTACAGTTTTGTTTTTTCTAAGATGTGGTGATGGAAAGATTCTGAGTAGTGCTAGTGAACGTTCAGTGATCGTGCTTGTGTTAGGGCAAACAGGTTTTGACTTTAGAAAAATTTAATACACATCATGGTATCACTTTTAATTCTTAAATGATGTGGCCAAACGCATATCTTCTGAGTTAGCTTGTGATCATTCATTCTTTTATCCTGCCTTCCAATCCTTTTGTAGTGGGATTTTCCTAAAACTTTGTACTACAGGCAATCCACACACACTTGCTTCTCTTGCATCCTAGGTTATTGGCTTTATAAACTCTTTGTTTGCTTATAAACTTTATGGAGTTCAGCTAAAGTGCAGATAGTAAAGAAAATAAAATAAAACAGGCTGAAGTGAAAATTGATATTACTTGAAAAGACAGTAGGTGCTCTTAGTCCTGAAGATTCTTTTAAAAGGTGGTAGTAAGTGCCCTCCATCCAGCACTATCACCATCCTGGCCAACCACAGGATGATACTAGCTCTTATGTCTACATGCCACATGTCCTAAATGAGGTTTACACCCAGAGAAGAAGATGTGATCCAGAAAAACCTTCAGATTTGTAAGTGCACTCAGAATAGTTAAAACTTACTGTTTCTCCCATCATTTCACACACACACATTAGTTTAAAATATAGGCTTGAAACATCTGTTTTCTAGCTAGGACATTTGCTTTTGTTACAGAGTCCAATGACATAGTTAGCCTGTAATCTCTCTTGTAACACTCAGCTTCTCAGATGCAAGAGGGAAATCTACAGGAATATTCCCTGTTTCAGATAAAAGGTGTTCCTGGCTAGAAATTAAGATAGGTGCTTTTAAAACACTGTTTACTATTGCTGGCCACCTAGGATAAATACAACAGCATTCAGCATTCAGCATTCAGAAATGACTCAGTCGTACAAATACATGCCTGACGTGTATTTCGTTACTTATTCACCCCCAGCTCCTTTTGCCTTCTTTCTCTTTATATGTGTACCAGGAAAGACATTTTACAATTTCACTGTTGGTTTTAGAATTTACTCTAGCATTTGTCTTTGAAATATGACCAGTTGTTATATTTAAACTCAATCTGAATCTTTTAAAACCTTTTACTAGAAAGAATCACATATTAAGCACTATTAAGCATGAAAACTGTTCCTCTTCTAGTGCAATACTCACACTCACAAAGTCAGCATTTGCAAAAATGCTTTCGTGGTCAGGGCTGGCTTTTGTGTTTGCTTAATAAAACGGGGAAAACACCATATTTTTAAAGAAAACTTTAAAACAAATGAAGATTAGGTGTCCAGGAGGTATTACCTGCAACACCTAAAGAACAGAAAACCACAAAGTTGATGTTCTTTCTGCAGTGAGCAATACGTGCAATCGAAAAGTTTTCAGTCTGGGATTAAGTCATTTTCTTGAGAAAAAAAAAAAAAAGAAAAGAAAAACTGTACAGCTCTTGATGTGTTTCATTTTTATAATATCTTACGTTTAAATTTGGATCCTCTTTACCACACATACAGGAGGTAAAGTTGCAGTAATCCACCTTTTGAGAAGCTTTTTTTTTTTTTTCCCAGCAGATATCACAACAGATCAAAAATATTGTTAACAGTTGCAAAGCTGTTCAGAAACTTCAGTAAGTAAAACAGCAAAAATTTTTTCTTTGCAAAGTGTGGTGTTTTCACTGGATCTGATTTATACCTCGGTTTGTCAGTTTGGCAAATGATATTTAGCAAAATACTCCAGGCAGCTGTTGAAATATTGTCTCATTCAACATTTTAGCTTTAAGTAACCTATTTACAGTAATGGTTGTGGTGATTCTATTGGAGACCTGTGCTTTACCTTTAATCTGTTTCTCTCTTAAGCTAGAGCTAGTAAAATTGCTCAAGGAGTATCTATAATTAGCCTTGGCTTATAGGATAAAATTTTCTTTATTTTTTGCTATGGGTGCACAAAAGTGCCACCTGATGTCTTCTGCCAGGCCAAACCTGCTAAACAGCAGATATAGGTTATGTCACTGTGATCCAAATGGCAGTGATAGGGAAAACAGTAAAGATATAATAAAATATGTATTTTAGAGACTCTTAGTGCCTCTACAGCCGCCTCCAGTGTTAAGAGAACTTAAGAGAAATGTAAATTCACAACAGTTAAATGCAAAGTCAGTAGGGAGAGAGACATTTCGTGACTGTTTATGCCTTTGAAAACACCCTGTAGATGTGTTACATGAGCATTAATAAATGCAGTCCTGCTGAGTGGGCAAAGGTTGGAAGTAGGTGGCAGTCTGACGAATCAATTGCAATCAGTTTCATAGAAAACACATAGAAGAAATCAGAGCAGGTGTCTGCAATAGAAAGCCACAGCAAGTAGCTGTTCAGGGCAGACAAATTTGGAACTGAGCAGTCCATGGGGAATGCAGCATTCAGATTTTAAAATAAATAAATAGGCTAATACAACCTGCATCTTTCAGCAGATTTTTTAGGACACACATTTCTTTTTAAGCAGTCCAGGTGGACAGTCTGAGTGTAACTGAATGCAGCAATTGCTAGTCCAGCTTGTGCATCAATCATTCTGCAGCTGAAGCTGTGAGAAAACCCCCTCCTCTTCTACAGCCCTACCAAGAATGTGGTACTTTCCCAATTTCCTCCAAAGGCAGAATGTTAAATTATTAATATTAAGAAATACCTACCTTGAGGACACCATGCCTCTCAAGTGCTTTTCTTCTGCTGCAGGGTGAAAGAAGAAGAATCCATTTTGTAAAGATAATTGCCTGTCTAGGGCAGAAGGACTTAAGAAGGGAACTGACTAAAGGGAAATTAATAAAACATTAAAAAATAAAATAAAATGGGAAGGATGTGTTTTGACCCTTTTTTTCCTCTGATATCCTGTTCAGCTACCAAGATCTCTTGAAGATCACAGAGTTCACTTACTTGCTCTCTAACAGAAATTTCCTCATTCATATCATCCAAATGCTCAGTAGTGCTGGGTAGAAATCTAAAAGTTAAGTCTGTTAAATTAGATTACAAAATTACCGTTATTAACACCAGCTTGATCAACTTTGCTCAAACAAAGTTTCTGTTTTGTTTTGCTGACCAAAACAAAAAACATTGCCAAAAGAAAGGTGTTTGTATGCAAATTAGTTATCATAACAAGTAGCTCTATAAAAGTTATTATGGATCATTCTCATGTTATTATGGATTATTATTAACACGTAAAGGGAATTTTTGCAACAGCGAGTTGCTGTTACTTTACAATCTTTTTCTGCACTGGGATAAATTTTGAAAAGTATTGTAGTAAATTGTAATAAACTGAGTCTAACTCAAAGTAAAGATTAAATAAAAACAATCTGATATCAATCAATCAAATTTAATGTGATTTTCAAAGCAATATAGGTGATACAGATATATTACCCTTAATTAAAAACTATACTGAATATCTTCAGAATTTCTACTGAAAGAATGTGCCTAGACAGTTTTGAATACTCAATTCTTTAGGGTAATCTGAAAATCACTTATCAAATACGTTGTTAGGTGTTGCATAAAGGAATTTACTGCTTCAAATTACACTAGAGTGAAAATTTATTTAAAGTTCATGTTAGTAAGAGAATGTTACTGTTCTATGAGTGGGAATAAAACCATCCACATCCTCTAAGTATTTGGAATCCCTCAAAAGTGGCATCTGCAACACACTTCAAATAGAAGAAGCTTAATATTGTGGTTTATATGAGAATATTCTTTATTGCTAGTTCTACAAAGCCTATTAATACATGGCTACATGGGAAAAGGTATGCAGGCCTCATCTACTTCTCCAAAGCAGAAATCCTTCATAGATAACATCCTTAATAATATTTTGTATGGTATGAGACATTAACATTACGCTTACATTTCTGATCAATTTTATTCTAGAGAAAGCAGCATGGAACCAGAAAACCTCAGACTAGAAGTCCCTCTGATACCAAACTACTGTGCATGCAGTGTTTGTACCTATGAGGGGCAAATGCACACATAGATGTGCAGATGATAGTTTTCTGGAAGATTTTGAGCACAAACCTGATAGGTTAGAACAATCACACCTAAGCAAGCCCTATCTCATGGCTACTGTAAATGAAAGAATAATTAATTATGTCTTTCAACAGAATTAAAACAACCTGGAATCATATCCATTACTTAAAGAGCAACCAAACGTGAGTTATAAGGGAAAAAATAGCAGCAAGTTAGAGTAAGGCAGAAACTGCATGATGCTTTCTAAATAAGAAAGCATGTTCTATAATTCTTATGCAATACAAAACTGAGAATAGATGTACATACATATTGATTGCTTTATATACGTTATTTATTATAAAGATGAGGACTGTAACAAGGTGAAAGAGAGAATCCTCTCTTATTGTTGATTACCAAGTTGTAAAGAAGACTGCAGTTTTTAGAGAAGATGAGAAACAAATCCACACTTCTAAGAACACAAGCCACGTGCACTGCCACCACCGGAAGCCACAGCAAAGGACTTGGCTGTATGCACTGTTTGGAAGTAGGGGTGAGGTCTTGCCTATGTGGAATATATTACAAAATAAGTTAGGGTGCATTCTGTGTGTACTGAACTGTTTTTTGTCATCTAGTATGCCCTCTCGTATTCCAAAGCAGAAAGGTTTCTCAAAGAGGGCTTTCATTAGTGTTAAGATACTCATGTGCCATACTGAAGGAGAGCACTGAAGACTCCAGCCCCTTACAGCAACCTGGTCTAAAGGGAGGTGTCCCTGCCTATAGCAGAGAGTTGGAACTAGATGATCTTGTGGGTTCTTTCCAACACAAACCATTCCATGATTCTATGTAGTGTATCTGCTGCTAAATGTGGTAAACGTTCTGTTTGAGTCTAGGCTGCTCTATTTCACTCCTTCTTCTGAATCTTACACTTCAAAACTTGTTCAAACTTCTTCATCTGCACTAAAGATTGCATCAGGAGAAAGGTTGAAGGCTTTTTTTTTGCCATGGTTTTAGAGGAAGTTGTTTCTGGTCTTTGTTCATCTGTTCCCAGAGGCTTGCAGGCAGACAACAGGAAGATCACAGAAAAGGTAGAGCAGGAGAAACCACAGGAATGCATTCAGTGGTTACTTTTGGGATCTTTCTTAATGAGAATCATTGCTGATAATCCATTAATTTCATTACTTATTCTCAGCCTCTGTCACTGGCTGTCTTCAGACTGGAGAAATGACTGAAAAACTCAGGTAGAGGACCCAAAGTAGCACTGCTCAGAACTGCATTGCCAAAACTACTAAAATCTCACTGTATTGTCACATTCTGCTTTTTTAGTAAGCTGCAATCTAGAAATAAATTAGAATCATAGGATGATTTGGGAAGGAGGGACTTCGAAGATCGTTTAGTTCCAGGTTGAATGAAATACTGGGTATTTAGTCAGTTACAACATAACAAGATCATAGGGGTCATGGATGAAGAAGAGAAAACCATGAACAAATAGAGTCAGAGATAGTGATTAGTAAAAGAGGCAAAAAATTGAGGTAAGGAAGAAAAATCAGGTTACATGGAGGCTTTAGCAGAATGTGACTTAGAAACCACAAGAAATTGCTAGGATACTATTTAGAACGTGTTTGTATATTAATGATGGCTAATTGCCCTCAAACGTCTTCTGAAGTAAGAATGGCAAATAAAAAGTGCAGTATTTACCTGAAAATCAAACCTTGCTACTTTAGTTTTGCTTATCTAAGAAAAATCCGAGCCTTTCACAGGTTTTTACACTAATTAAGCTTCAACAGGTCAGTGGTGACAAATACACAGGGTAAAGCCAGAGGGTACAGCCAGACCCCAGTGTTTTCTAGAGGACCCACACAGATTTAATTCAACTAGAACGATCTATGAACATCTTAAGCAAAGCCCTCTCAGTTCCTATGGGTGTGACATAGAGACATCATGGCACCAGCCATGCTGTGGGTCACGTTCCAAGGTTTGTACACAAAAGCAATTCTTAAATGAAAGTTACATGTTCACTGCCATTATCTTGTGTTTGCGTATAGAATATTGCAGTGACTTCTTCAAGTGAGTAGTGAAGTCCTGCTACACAGTTCTCATAACTGCTGTGAAATGATGGTAAACTAAAACGCTTTCTAGTTTACAAAAAACGTCCATCTAAAAATCTACAGCCTACTCATATTTGAGATACGTCCTGACTATCATTGAATCAGTTTCTTGGTCGTATTATTGGCTCTCACCTACTTCTTTATCACACCTGGGCAACCATTTGGAATGGGCCACAGAATCAGGGCAGCTGATACTCGTCTGCCAGACCTTCATCCAGCATGTAACTTTTTACAAAGTCTCCTCAGTAAATACGTTTTCTTGTTTCTTCAGTGCTAGAGTTGAGGATGCAAAGCTGTATAATGAAAACAAGGAATAAGAAGAGAAAGATGTCCAAAAAAGAACATTTCAGGACAAAGGGATATACTAATCAATTGAAACAGATTTCACATTTCATAAGGACTATTGATTAAGAAACTGGATACATTTTATCCAAGTATCAGTGGTTCTGGGGCACCCAGACACAACAAGTAGTTCTGCTCTCCTCTACTGTGCTTCAGAAACAAAAACAGTGAAAGAACGAATAGTGCATTTTTGTCACACTGATAATTACTTTTACGACCAAACTTGGGAGCGGTTGCAATCCTGCAGGTGTAATCACTTTGTTCAGTCTTACAAGCTCTCTGAATGCTTATTTTGTCATTTACTTGTGGAAACAGCATTGGCAGTGAAAAACTGAACTGCTTTCTCACACAGTGGGGTGGGCACCGTGAGATCAGTAGATGCCTGTTAAAAGAGACTGCAAAATGCTTTTGTCTGTTGAAGACTACAGGAAAGTTCATGAAATTTGACTGATTTCCCCATAAAATTTAAATCTGGTGGATTTCATTATGATTGAAAATCTTGACAGATTTTGCTGCTGTAGAACAGGAGCCTTTTTCAAAAGGTGATAAAAGCGGCACTGTGTTCAGGAATGCTCAGGTAGTATGCAGGCATTCTACATGAAGTTACAGACAACCAGATAGCTCCAAACAATAACCTTCAGATTAAGCCCTAATTGATTCCACCTCTCGGTAATTAATTGCCAAGAGTGCTGTGCTCTGCAGAGGCAGGGCTGTGTCCCATGGGTTCTGAAACTAGGTAATTCAGTGCACGTGGAAGATCCTTGCATGAAATACAGTTTAAACATACTGTTTACACATCTCCACAGATGCCAAAGGAGGCCACGAACAGAGCATTGGGCAGAGTTTGTGCAGCTGTACCAGATTGCATACAGGTGTCAGCAGCAGCATGGAACTCAACAGGCTGCAAATCCTGCTCTCTGACAGCTCTGTAAATAAATGTGGCCTGCACTGGACTCTGTGCTGCAGCAGTGGCCTTGCCCACAGCATGCAGTAAGGAAACAACTCAGGTGTGTCTGCAGGAGCTGCAGCACCCACAGTGTAGTTCACACCAGCCTTCCCAAAACTCCTCTTGCACTGAATTAATTGACAAGCTTAATTTGAAACAGACTGAGTTGCACATTAATGCATATGGATAACTGTGCTTACTGTAGGCTTGGCAGTGTCTAATGGACACTGCAGGTGCTGCCTGCATGCACGTCCACGTTGTGTTAAGGCGCTGCTCTTCTATTCCCAACTTTTAAAACAGAGGCACAATTTATTGAGATGATGTCCTAAAACTTCTTAGGTGTTTTCCAAATATCTGCTTCCTTTAAGACTCTACGGAACACTCCAAAAAGGAAAGACTCAGCAATAGCATGTGCTGCCTTATAAATGGAGCCCTCCTTCTCCAACAAGGCTGTACCACTGAAATAAAAACACCTTCTGTCGCACACAGCTGGGAAACCACCCCCATCAGAATTAAAAAAATATATATGTTCTACTCATTCCCATTTTTATTAACAGATTCTGTATTTTTCTCAAAGGAATTGATCCAAAAAATACATTTGCATATGATCAACTCAATGTATATGTGCAGTCCAACTAAATTAAATGTGTGCACTGAGAATAAAATATTGAAATATAATATCCATAAACAGAATCTCAGAATAGTGTGAATAGACACAGCATGACTTACTCTGTTCTGACCATCCAGATGCAGCACACTGCTAAGGAATCAAATTTAAAATATCTTTCTATATTAACTAGTTCCTTCCCAGCCTCTGTAACTAACAATATGTTTTACCATATATTCAAGGAATGTTTGGATTTTGTGTTGAGGGACATGGTTTAGTGAGTACTGTTGGTGATAAGTGGATGGTTGGACTGGATGATCTTGAAGGTCTTTTCCTACCTTGGTGATTCTGTGATTTCATATCATCCTATAACTCAAAAATTGTTCAGTGCCAAGCAACTTTGTTTCCTGTGGCATAAAGGTGTGGAAAAGCCCTGGACTGACATTCTGCACCTTTTTGCATTCAGGTGTCTCATTTAGAGTCCCATATCAGAATTTAAATGTCTAACTGAATTCACTGGAACTCGGCCCAGTAGAACTGAGCTCTAACTGAGCTCTACATTACCAAACTCGGTAACAAACTGAGTTCAGTACTCTACAGTCTTTGGTAAAATCCTAAGTCTCTGAAGAGGTGTGGTACATGCATAACAATAATTGTATTGAAACTAGTATAAGTTTGCTCGCTTAGGTGTCAGACAGATTTCAGGACAAGGCCAAAGAGCATGTATAAACTGCAAAGGCAGAAAGTCAGTTTTCTTATTTCATTCAAATAAATCAAAAACAAGCTGTAATACACACTTTATACACATTTTATGTATATATTACGTGTGCTCTTCCATAAATTTTATTTACTTCAGTTGCTCTGAAAGTAAAGTCTCCCATTTATTTCCATGGAAACTACAACTGATACAAAAGAGCACAGTAACAGTTTGATACAGCGAAAAAGCTACGAAATGCTATTTTTCAACATAGTCATCACCATTAACTGTGCATTTTCATCTGCTGTGAGCAAGAGCCTGCAGGCTGTGCTCCTAAGAGTCTGCACCACTGAGATAGTCACCACTGCTGAAATGCACCAACCACTGCCTCACTGTGCTCTTGTCCAGTGGTTGGTCTCTGTAAACTTTGAACAAGCACTGATGAATATCAAATGGGTCCCATTTTTTCTGGATGGAGGAATTCAGTTCCACATGTTTGCTTCACATGCACTTCCATGTCGGACACCATTCTGTCAGACTGCCCCTCTGCTGCCATCTGTCACGTGGCAACAACATGGAGTGGAATATTGGCAGAAAGGCTTAGCCTCTACTATGTAACCAAACCCGCCTCTGATATTATGGGCCAACATTAAAAAAAAAAAAGGAGGCATTATTTTCGGAGCAGCACTTGTGTATGGAAATACCGTTGAGAATAAACTTGTTCCTTTTGAACACCAGATTCTGACAATGACAAGAGAGGCTGGCTCTGAATGTCACAGTGTATGACTCAATCTTTTTCTTTTTCTCTTTCTTACCGAGAAGCTTCCAAACTGCTTGAACTGAATGCCATGTTCTCAAACAAACAACTTTTCATCCTTTTCATATTTAAAATTCAATGTTCAGAATATGCAAAATAGAAAGCTTTTCCAAAATAAAAGGCATCATTTCCCAGGAAAATCTGGGATGAGCGTATGGAAAATTTTCTTCACTGTGTTTCGTAGAGCCTGTCCACGTGACATCTACAGACATTACTGACAACAATTCTATGACCTTATTGAGCAGCTGTTGTTTTTTTCGTTTTGAGTGAAGAGCACATGCCTCAGCTATTTGAAAGAAGTCATTTCAATCGGCAGTAAAAAGCCTTGAGGGAAAGAGGAGTTTAACATTATTTGAAACTCTGAGTTGATTAGTAAATTGCCATGAATTGCTTTCAGAAAATATAGTCCATATTCAATGATATTCAAATGGATCCCTTCTACTGGCTTCACACAATGACAATTAAATACAGTAAAAATATTGTTCTCCTATTCCTCATCAGCATGCACACAAATATGCAGTATTGAAGACTAACTTCTTTTAACTGATTCTCCCCTTACCAGGTGTTGTTCTGCAAAAAGTGTATTTTAAGCATTCATCAGATGACAGAATCACAGTATCTCAGAATGATAGAGCTTGGAAGGGACCTCTAGAGATCATCAGTTCCAGCTCCCCTGCTATAACACACTCCCTACAGCAGGTCACAGAGACTGGTCTTGAATGTCTCCAAATGAGGAGAAATCCACCACTCTGGGCAGCCTATTCCACTCTTCTGTCACTCCTGCAGAAAATAAGTTCTTTCTTGTATTAGCACAGAACTTCTTGTATTCAAGTTTTTACCCACTGCCTCTTGTTCTATTGTTGTTCACCACCAAAGAGTCCATTTCCAACAACTTGACTCCCACACTTCAGACATTTATAAACAGCAATGAGATTCCTCTCAGCCTTCTCTTCTGCAGGCTGAATGGTCCCAGGTCTGTCAGCCTTTCCTCACATGGGAGGCATTCCTTGCCCTTAATCAGCTTTACAGCCCTTCCACTGGACTCTCTCTAGAAGCTCCCTGTATTTTTGAATAGAGAATCCTTCTCTGATTCCTATACCAGCAGAGCAGCAGCAACTGCACTGGCTGTTTTCACCTCTCTCTGACCCTGCTGCTTCTTGTAACCCCACCTGTACAAAGCCCCCAGAGAGCATCAGCAAGAAAGATGAAGAGATTTTAGCCTTTCAAATATTCACTGCCTAGGTCAGGAGGGAAAAGAGAGACCAAAAAAAAAACATGGTTACCCAGCTCAGATCTTTCAAAGCCAGCAAAAGCTATGCAGGGACAGTAATTTTGATCTGTAATTGATCTGATGGAAGAAACAGGAGATGAAATACTCAGAATGCAATGCTGTAAATCTTGGATTTTTTCCCCTGGTGTTGACACTTAAGAGATTGTTGTGCATTCCAGGTTTCATCTGCCTCTTAAATTTCAGTACAGCAAAGCTACCCAAAACAATACAGAGTGTGCCTTTTGCATGATATGCTTCTAGGATATTTTTTCTGACTGAATACAAATAAGACTTCACAAATCAAATCTAGTGCAGTTCAGTGAAATTTTGGAGATAACTTCTGTAATCCAAATTTTGCCATATGCCAGTAGAGGTCTCCTGAGCAGTCTCTCTGTGTGTAATGCACACTCAAGCAAAGGACCTAAACCTTAGTTTCACTTCTTTATAATATAAAGAATCACTGACCTATTAGTCTCATTTAGTAATTTCACTGATGGCTTTATTCATTTGCCATTATGTGCAGATGCAAATTCACAGCTGCTGTGACAATCACACTACTCAGATAGGGTTCTACTGTGGCACACTGCATCCCAAAACTTCTGTCCCTTAAGAAGGAAAGATTGAGATTTCTGTTTTAATTCAGAAAATGGAAAGTACATTTTTATGTATTTTACACTTTATAAAATGTTTTACATTTTCTAAAAACATTTTTTTAACACTGCATCTGAATTAACTGTGTTCTCTGACCCTCAGTTTCCTCATCTGTAACGTGAGGCCACAGTGCCTACCTACGTAAGTGTACTTATCAAGTACTGTGAGTGCACAGCACAAGGCCAGCCAGACATACAAGTGAAACCGCTGATTCAGATTCACTTTCACACTCTGGGCTCTGGAACATAGAGCAATTATTTTCCCCAGAATTTCAGAAAGTTGTATCACAATTTTACAGAGATGTGATTAATGAAAAGGCATATAGATGGATGTGTTCTACTGTCAGTGCAGTCTTCAAGTCTTCAATAACTTACTTGTATCTGGCCCATAATAACTGATATTTACTAGCATAGATATACACCCAATCCTTCTTACGTAGCACACTGTGCTGTAAGTTATATATTTTTCCTATATCCAGTTACCTGGAATTTGATCTGAAAATCAAATATTTGATCTGAAAATCAAAATATGATCTGAAGAAATGAGTAAGCACAGAGCTGAATCCCTTCTAACAATATATATTTATATTATATATATTTATATATATATATATTTATATATATATAGAACAATATGGAAAAGAGCAGTCCATGATTTTCTCACTGAAGAGTGTGAGGACTCTGGCATATATTCTTCTCCAGCTTTGTGGTAAATTTCCTTTCTAATGGTCAGCTTCATGCACCCTATCATAACCTCTGATACATTTCCAGTATCCCACAGTACTCCTACAGTGCTAGAATGAAATAAACACGTATGAGGGTTTAAAACTCAGTGAAGTGGGAACTGTTGGCTGTGAAGGAAAACACCTGATAGTATTCAAATGAATAATAGCAGAGCTAGTTTTGACTCACTGAAGTCCTTCACCTTTTCATATAAAGCAAGGTAAAAAACAACGGATGTGAAAAACTGCAACGTTTAGGAAATGCAAGACATCTAATTTAGGTTAGTAGTCAATATGCATTTGATTAGCTTTTGACAAGCGAACTGCCTTCGACTCCTTTAGATGGGAATGTAGGTGGGGGTGTGGGGAAGCAGCAGCATCCTACTTTTACTGTTCACTAAATTTGATGTGGAGTTATTTGCCTGTGTTTTGCAATTTAAAGGAATATACAGAACTTACTTTGAACTTGGAGAGAGCAGTGTAAATACCAGGCAACCCAAAATCTATGTGAGTGGTAGGTGCAATGTAATGCGCTGCTTGAGAAGAGGCTCTCCAGCTTTATTGAAAAGTAATCTTTTGGAAAACACCTGCAACTGTGTGGGTTGGCAGTAGGTTCATTTGAACCTTCTCTGTTTTAATAGGTTTGGTGTGATAGACAACCAGAGGGAGCATTGGTAGTTATAAGGTAGCTGGTATGTGTTCTTCTTAATCTTATAGGTAAAAGGATTAATTTCATGAAAGATGTCCCTTTTATCCAGAAAGAAAGGACAAAAGGATATTAAAGAGTCACAACCAAATAAGCATTTTACCATTACAGAGCATATGGGCTTGAGTAGGTCTTTCCTGAGCTCCATATTTCTGTGCACATCTTCTAGAGTTCATGATGTAGATCTGAAGTCTGAAGGTTACTCATTTCATCTTGAACTCATGTCTCCTTTTTGGAACGCCAGCTCTCTCAGTGGTCTGTCTGAAGATAATGAGGAAGGGAATGGAGTAGGTCAAGTAAGCTGCTAGACACAATATTTGATACTGCTATCAGTGAAAAGACCTTCAATTTCTCTGTCCTTACTTCCCAGACATTTCCACCAGGGAACCTCCCTATCCTTGAAGGAGGATAGCATTGATGGAACAAAGATACCTGAGCTGATCTGTCCCCCCTGCCCCATGCTGCAACTGCTCTGTCTCATTCCTGCTGAGTCAGGACAGAGATTGCACTCTGGAGCTCCTTGCCCAGCTACAACATTGACTTCAGACTGTTCCCTCAGCATGGTTTCTGATCTACAAAGCACACACTGTCTGCACACTTTTCAAAGAAGTGTTCGCTTAAATGGCTACGTCCTCAAGTTAAAAATGTATATAAATGTAATGTAATATTATATATATGCAACATATTAAGTTAAACACTATATGCATAAATTGTATACATAATTTAAATATTTAACATATAGGTTTATATATATATAGGAGTGTAAAATAATTGCATTAATGCAAACTTACCAAAATTGGTGATTATAATTTACATTTTAGAGCTTTAACATCCATCAGAAACAGGCAGAATGGCCAGTGAGTTTGTAGGTACTTCTAGAAATGCAATTCTCTGTGCAGTTGCAGTTTAAACATTAGGTATTTGTCTATGGTATATATATATATACAGGTTAGTGACAACAATACAGTTATCATTTTAGTGTGTTTTTTTTTCACTCTTTCCCACTTTGTCCACAATTTTATGTTTTATGAAGACTTTCGGGTTTTACCTGATGAAAATAAAGATGCACAAGAGAACTGAAAGTAGATTTAATTGTATGTTTCCTTTAAGATACGCCTTAAAAACAAATTGAAAAGTGAGACACAGCTGTGTTTATAAAGAACAAAACAGAAGCACTACCACTAGGTAAAAAAATAATGCTTTTAAGCTCACGTCTACAGAGCACTTTACAATTCGTAACAAACAAATCATCATAACCTCCACTTTTACTACTAGGTAAGAAGTAGATTTGATTGCACTGGATAATAGTATCGCAGCACGCATGGACAATCTAAAATATTTTAACAAAAAAACAGCAAAATAAATGCTCACTCTACATGGAATCAGTGGATGTTGCTTGCAGTTCCTGACTCAGTTCACTGAGCATAGACAAAAAGACAAAAACAATGGGTGACAAGGTCAAGTTGATGCACTCCATTTTTCAGTGCTGTGTAGCTGCTGTTGCTTTTCTTCTCTAAATAATGTTATTAATATCTAAAAGGTATGGCCTCAGTGCAATCATTAAAATAATTATAAGGCCACTCTTGTTGGGAGCCTGGCTCTGCAGGGTCGGCTCAGCTGTTTTTGCAGCAACAATGACCCTTGAGGTTAGAGGACTGTTCAGCACCAGCAGATGCTACAGAGGAAGGGTGGTTCAGAAGTTCAATAGACTCCTTCTCCAGCTGTTCTCTTCAGTTGCTCTGATGTTTAATAGAAAGTAATGAATGAACAAGCAAAGGATAGACAAAGAAAGAAGGAAAGAAGGAAGGAAGGAAGGAAGGAAGGAAGGAAGGAAGGAAGGAAGGAAGGAAGGAAGGAAGGAAGGAAGGAAGGAAGGAAGGAAGGAAGGAAGGAAGGAAGGAAGGAAGGAAGGAAGGAAGGAAGGAAGGAAGGAAGGAAGGAAGGAAGGAAGGAAGGAAGGAAGGAAGGAAGGAAGGAAGGAAGGAAGGAAGGAAGGAAGGAAGGAAGAAGGAAGGAAGGAAGGAAGGGAGGGAGGGAGGGAGGAAGGAAGGGAGGGAGGAACGGAGGAACGGAGGAACGGAGGAACGGAGGAAGGTTTCTCTGCTGTTAGTTTCTCAAGCAAACAGTTTCTGTGTTTCTCACGAAATTGCACTGCATTAGTTATGACTGGAAGCACTGTAAGCTTGGTCAGTATATGTGGACATTGCCCACACTGTGAAAAGCACCTGAGAAGCAACTGCCCCAGTCAGGATTGTCCTGCAGCAGACACAGCCAAGCTGTAACACACGCAGGTAAAACGCGGAATTGCATCGTGGCTGTGTGGTCTGTCGGAGCCATGCTGGTCATGGAGTAAATCAGCAAGGGCTTACATGAGTTGAACATATTCTTTCTCTCCCTCAGCAAGCTGATGCTAATTAAAACTGGTGTAACTTTACAGCTGGTAAGCAGAATGCAGCCAGTTGGTTTGAAAGGCAAACGCAGGGAAGAGATGTCTATCCTGAGTCAGAAAAATGTCTCCTGCAGGAAGGCTGCACTGTCTCTCAGAGGTGGCATTAAAGAACAGCTCTTAACAGTCTGGATGTGGCAGAACTAAAGATCTTATTAATGCTCCTGAAAATGTCATCTCATTTTTTTTTCCTCTTGTCTTTGTACCACAGACTGTTGTAGCCTGACAAAACGAGGTAAAATATTGCAAAAAGAAGGCTTCAGTATGCTTCTTGCCTTCGGGGAAAAGTGGACATGAGCAGAGGTCCAAGCCATGGCTGCTCAACCAAAACTGTATGCTTTCCTTCATCGTACCAATTACGTTGGCAAACTGAAATAAATTATTCAGAGGGAATACCTAAAGCACATCTGAACAGGGTACTACAAAGCACAGCTGTCAATCGAAGTTCAGAGTTGGATTTTACAAAAATATAGCTGCTCTGTCACTTCTGTAGGTTTGCAACTGCTTTAATTTCAAAGCAGTGTATCAAACTGATGTGAGAGCACACTGCACAAAACTGCATAGAACTACGCAATTGACTGAGCATAGAGGGAAACACTGGAAACTGTTGTGCACAAAGCTTTAGAAAGTGTATAAATGAGAGCTGGAATAAAGAAAATTGTATTTGCCTGATCACTGATTTCTATTATAAACCATATTGGAAGTAACTGTAGCTAAGTTTGGAGGTTGGCATTGCTTTTCATCAGCAGCATGTTTCTCTGTGTTGTATATATGGCTGTGTAGTCATTGGAACAAAAGCTCACAACTGCCTGTCCTGTATGGGAGCATTAGCTCGAAGATCGAGCTTTAAAAGAAGTTTATTTCTATTTGCAGCTTCTACCCCAAACCTGCTGGACTGTAAGAAAGAACCAGAAAGGAATCATAAGGATTTTTCAAGAGCACCAAGACACAAAATCAAGCTGTCCACCTGCCCTGCCCAGCAGGCATTCACCACCTTCAATCCCAAGCAACTCAACTGATTACTTACAAAACTGTGCCTAACTTTTCTGTCATTCTCTATTTCTCTTGCTTTCTTTCTTTGTTCTCTCTCTCCCTTTCTCTTTCTTTTTTCTTTTCCTCTTTCTTTTTAAATTCTCTTTCCCTTTCTCTCTTTTTCCTTTCTTTCTCTCTTGCTATTTTATTGTCTCTCTCCCTTCTCTCTTTCTTTCCTTATTCTTTCTCCTTTTCTTTTTCCGTCTTTCTTTATTCTCTTTTCCTAATTTTCTTTTTTCCTTTTTTTCTTTTTATTCTCATTCTCCCTTTCTCTCTTTCTTTTCTTCCACTCCATTCCCTTTCTTTGTTCCCTTTCTCCCTTTCTCTCTTTCTTTTTTCCCTTCCATCTTTCTTTATTTCTTTCTTTATTCTCTTTCTTTATTTATTCTCTTTCCTTTCTTTCCTTTCTTTCTTCATTCTCTTTCCTTTTCTTTTTTCCTTTTCTTTCTTTCTTTCTTTCTTTCTTTCTTTCTTTCTTTCTTTCTTTCTTTCTTTCTTTCTTTCTTTCTTTCTTTCTTTCTTTCTTTCTTTCTTTCTTTCTTTCTTTCTTTCTTTCTTTCTTTCTTTCTTTCTTTCTTTCTTTCTTTCTTTCTTTCTCTTCTCTTTCTCCCTTTCTCTTAATTCCCTTTCTTTCTTTATTTTCTGTCTCCCTTTCTCTTTCTTTCTTTCTCCTTTCTCTTTCTTTCTTTCTTTTTGTTCTCTTTCACTCTTTTGTCTCTTTCTTTTCCTTTCTCTTTTTATTTTTAAAATTCTCTTTCTGTTTCTTTCTTTTTCCTTTTCTCTCTCTTTTTTTTTTTTTTTCTTTTTGCCCCCTTTCTCCCTTTCTCTCACTCTATCTCTTTCTTTCTTTCTCTCTCTGTCTTTCCCTTTCCGTCCGCTCCGCTTCCCCGCTGCCTTCCACGGGCAGAGCGGCGGCAGGTGAGCGATGGAGGCAGCGCAGCTCGGCTGACAGCCGTAGCGGGCGCACGAGGAGCAGCGGGACGGACAGCCGCGAAGCGCCCAGCCCGACCGGCGGATGGAAGGGATGGAAGGGATGGAAGGGATGGAAGGGATGGGATGGGGTGGGATGGGGTGGGATGGGATGGGGTGCGATGGGGTGGGATGGGGCGGGGCGGGGCGGGGCCGGTGGTTCCTCCAGCGACTTGGGGCCCTGCCAGAACCATCTTAGAGCGGAGTCTTTGCGCCGGCGGAGAAGAGAAAACCACGGCAGGAAGCCGAGCTCCGAGACTGCGGCCGGAGCTGCCCGGCCGTCTCGTCGGCTTCGCTGCCCGGCCAAGGTGTGCACGGGTTCCAGGGGCTGCTGGGCGGCCACCGGGGCTAGGTGAGCTCCCGCTCCGACGAGGAGCGCTCGAGCCGGCGTGGGACGGGCGGCGGCGTACCGAAACAGCCGTCTGCCAGGATCGCCGGAGGACGAGCGCAGGGAGGAGGGCGGCCGTGCTCAGGTGAGGGCGCGGAGCCCGGCGGGTCTCGCGGCGCCCCGCTCCGTGCGTGCCGGCGGACGGCTGCCTTTCGCTCTCACGAGGACTCGCTCCTTTGTCGTTCTTTCCTTCTTTCCTTCCTTCCTTCAGCTCCGTGCAGCCGAGACCATTAACAAAATACCTGTAACTTGTAAGCACTATGGAACCTTGCGCTTTCCTGCTGTTTTCTCTCTGAAAGCACTTTTAAATACAAGTTATATTATATATGTATTTTCAACGTATTTCTTTGAAGACAGGATTCCTCTGTGGCAGCGGTGTGTTTGAGAGGTATGGGCTGCCTGCTGGTATCTCCACCAGGTGAGATCTCTGGCAGTAGAGCGGCAGTGCAGGCCACGGACCTGTGCTCTGCAGTGTGCAGAAATCTCCAGTTTCCTTTTCTCTCATTCAGAGGGAGTGCTTGTTGGCTTTTGCCACATAACCATGTTGTCCATCCTCCTTCTGATACCTCACCTTAGCTTTGTTTTTCAGAAAATTACTTAAAACAGTCATAAATTCTGCTAAGGCAGAATTAAATGCTTGCACTGCACGTGCGTTCAAGGGTGCAGGTTTTACTTTTCTAAAAGAAAAAGAGTTCTGTAACAGTGCTTGGGAACATCTGAGCCCACGTACGTTCTGCTAAAAGTCAGTAGGATTAGGTGCAAACGAGAGGAAAAAAAAGCCATACTTCTATAAAACATGATTGGGCAAAGTGTATTCTGAGCAAGCAGTCTTTAATTCTTCTGCATTTACGTCTTGATTCTAAACCTGGTGTCACAGTTGCGGGTAGTCATAGATTTGTTAATAAGTTCTACATGCCTATTTGTACGGAAGGACTGAAGAAGATTTAGATGTGTAATTGCCTAGGTTGTGACTGAATCCTCAATTTAAATAAAACCTTCCTTCGTAGGGAACACGTTTTAGGCCTCTGAAGTCAAGAGTGGATTTTCGTTATCGAGGGAAACCTGGTGTTGTCTTCAAAGCAGCAACCCATTCCTTGCAGACAGCAACGTAACAGCGTGGGAGTGGAAGAGTCATGGGTCTGTGTAACTGTAAAAATGGGGCACAACCTCCAAGTTAAATGCACTAGCACAATTGCTGACCTCATATTTTGGACTTTGGGCAAGTAACAAAGCATGGATTTTATGTTTGGTTTTTGCTTGTTTGGGTGTGCTGGGTTTTTAAATTTTGTTTATTTTTAATTTGGGAAAACAAACAGGTTGCTGTAGGTATTTGCAGGGTATGCTGCAGTTGCAGAAGAGTTTCTTGCCTGCAAACAGAATAACCAGTTGCCATTGCTGTCTTTACTGGCTATGTCTGAAACGTAGATCTTGAGATGAGTGGGAGATGGAGCTGCAGTGGACACTGGGCAGCTTTTCATGCAGTGAATTGAAAAGGTCTGAGACCGAAGCAGAAATACAAATCTTCCAAGGTTTGTACTGGAGCAGGACAAAACCACACTTAAAAAATCAGAAAATCTGATCAACCCCAGTAAATCTGCCATTTATTTCCCAGAAAAATATTCTTGATGTAGTAGGGATCCTTACTTAATCATTGTGTTTTATACCTACATAGGTTGCTGTGGACAGCGTGTTCCTATTTTTAAGAACATTTTGAGTCCTAAGGATGCATCTGCAAAATGCCTGACCTTGGAAGGAGTAACCCAGGGGGAGTGAAGGATACCTTTATTAGTGATACAGAACAGTGAAGAACACAGAATAATGTACTGAATAGCAGCAACCTTTAAAAAAAGAAATGTTGGTTGCAAAATTGCTAATGACTGATCGTGTTCATATATGTTATGGTTGTGATGACACAGTCATAATGCAAAGGTAACTTGACCCATACTATGTATCTGTCTGCAGCCTGCAGTAACTTTTCTGGCAGCCTCAGTGCTTTCCTTTTTCAGGAATCAGTTTCTGGTTTCTACACTGAGTGGAGCAACGAGGCTGAATGATTTGAACACCTGTGTCAGCCTGTGCGCTGCGAAGCAGTTTACAACTCATGTGATGTACCTTATTTCTAGATTTAGTTGTTTAATCGTTAAACTGTAAAGGACCAGGAGATTAATAATTATTAATAAGCTTTATCCACTTACAAGTCCTTCATAAATGCCTTACAGTACAGTCCAGGTGAAACCTACAAGGTAGAAATCGTACATGCTTTGGCATACCTACCAAATTCCCAGCCTGCTCTGAATTCTGCAGCTCTGCAGGACAAGAGCTGTACTCTGTTCCTTGGTTTTGAAAGTTATAATTGCTGCAAAGTGCTGATGACAGAGTATTGCCCTTAGTTCAGCAGTGATACAACATGATGCATTTAAATTGAATCTTATTCATGAAAGCCTTTTGCAAGCATCTCTCTATATCCCGTGGCCATTGAGCATCTTGCAGCCAGACAAGTGATGTGGGTATTTCTTTTTTAGGGCATCAGTAGTAACTGAGTTGTTTGGATGAACACGACAGCAGTTTTCCTGTTGCTACTGCAGGCTGTGCCTGCTTTTGTTTCAGTACGTTTGAACAAGTGAGGGAAGAAACCAGAGGTGTTCTTAGGCAGTAAGGAACGTCAACCTATGTAGCAGGATTATGTTTTTCATGGAACAGCAGTTACCCCTGTGATTTTTCCAAGGAGTGTGTATTTCTGTCGTTCACATCTGACCTCTTTGTGAGCTAGAGGTGGTTAACCTTGTAAAGCAAGAGGTAGACTGTCTGATAGAGGCTTTTCACTGTGCAACTTGTGTAATAGTAGTGTACAAAATGCTCCTTAAGAGAAATCATGTCAATTATTTTCATGATTAAAATATTATTGATATGAGTCTTCCAGAGACAAAGCTAAGCTTAATATAAGCTCACAAAATACCCTTCCCTACAGGGTATTCCCTATAGCAAGTCCTACAACCTGAAGACTGTAGGGCTTCCTATAGTGGATGTCTTGTAGGAGTCTGAAGATTGTAGGACTTCCTGTCATCACTGACCTTACATTCCAGCAGTTCTGTTCACTATTGCATTTGGCTCTGCGTATATCATCTAACTGGCAGGAGAAACCAGTTCTCATCAGAGAAAGGAAAGTGTTCAGAGAAAGTGAGTTGCATTTTTTTTTTCTTTCTTTTTCCTCAGTTTATTATTCCCCACGTAGTACCAATACCTCACAGAGTGCTCTGGAAGAACAACATTATTACAGGAGAATGGAGCAACATCACTTGATTTTAGTTTTGTTCATAATCTTATTTCCAAATGCAAGCAATGATCTGTTCCTTCTTACGCCTAATCCATAAAAAGGCACTGGCAAAATCTGCTTGTATGGAATCACAGGATGGCCCGGGTTGGAAGGGACCTCAAGGATCATCAAGCTCTAACCTCCCTGCTGCAGGCAGGACCCCCAAGCTCCATGTCTAATACTAGACTTTGCAGAAGGCCGTTTTGTCAGCCATCAAGTGATGTTTTACTTCCAGTAAGGCAGTGAGGTGTAAATGGAAGTCTGGGGAATCTTAAGGGACTTGTAATCCAGAATTGTTTCTACTGTATCAATTGAATCATTTTCTAATTGTAAAGATAGGTAAGAAATTTTAATATAGGCTTGGAAATGTCTTTACTGATTAGTTGATGACTGCTGTCACTGTTTTTGACCCTTCTGGGAAAAGAGGATGATTTAAATTTTTTAGAAAAATATTTTTCTGCCTAGTTTCCCTCCTATAGTGGATGTCCTCACAAAATTCCTCACAAAATTTTATTGTATATCCTGTAAGTTGGTAGTTCAGATTTGGGTAACAGGTGTGCTAACATTCCAGTTAAACAACACCGTACTGCTGAAAGTATCATATAGCTTCAAGGTTTTGAAGCTGATGTAACAAATTACTTTATGGAAGAAGCTGAAATTTTACTTGAGGAGCTGCATAACGTGCAGCGAATTGTTAAAAACAGGGCTTTCATCCTTCAAGTATTTTTTTAATGCAAAGGCTTACATGAAAGCTGCAGGGATTTGTTGTATAAGTAAGGATTGAAGATATATTTGCAGATCTGTAGTGTCAGATGTTTTGTCTATTTTAAATTTTTAATGTTTTTTTTGTGGTGGTGCTATCCAGTTCTATATAAGCCTTGAAATTGGCTTTTTTTTGTTTTGTTTTGTTTTGTTTAATATGCAGTATTGCTCAAAGATGCAGTTAATGTTGCAGGCTTTACCACTGCAGCGTGCTTAGTGTACTGCTTACTCCAAATATTGGTGAAATGCTTGTTTTTCTAAAAATGCATGCAAACAAATGAAGTTAAATGACAGTTGCAGCATCTTTGAACCAAGATAATGTAGTGTAAGCTGGTGTTTTTTGAAAGCAAATTGTGAGACCAGCTGGGTAAGCGTCAGCTTCTTCATCCTCATCAGGTGAGGTTCCATACTGGCCTGTTAAATTTCAGTGCCAACCAGTTCACAGCTTGAACAAAATCCATCTAGCTCAAGCACCTCAGTTATGGTTCTTAGATCACCTTAAGGTTGCTGATTCTTCCAGAGGCTTAGGATTCAGAATATCTGAGAAAACATGCCTCTGTGGGATGCTTCAGTGAATTATTACCTTCCTGATAACCCCTTGTTTTGAAAATGCATGTTTTTTGTTATCCAGAGAAAGACAGACAGCATTTCTCAGAAGGTGTGCTCTATACTCCCACTGCAAAAAAAGTAAGGAATTTTTAAGGACAAAAAATATGGCTTAGAGAATCATTAGTTCATCTCTTGTAGTGGTGTTAGTTGTGTGAACTCAAAGCAAGCTATAAATTATCAGAGGAATGCTGTGGGAGAAGATGAGAATCCCTCAATCCCCCACTGGCTTCAGCATGGAGATGTGAAGGTGAAGAAAAATCTGCAGTTTGTGTTCGTGTATTTTTTTTTTTTTTTAAGTTCCAAAGAGGTAAAGCTAGGGATTAACAAAAAAAAAAAAGTGCATGTAGACTTAATGGGCTCCATCCAAAATACAGTAAATTAGTTGGAATCTGCTCATCATACTTTTGAATCTGGTAGTTTTTGCCACCGTGCAGGAAAATGATATGGAACCAGCCCTCAGGAAATCTCTGCAGTGTTGGGAGTAGTGAAGAAGAAATAGGATTTTCTTACATTTAGGCAGATGAATATCCAAGGAAAATTACTGTGGAAAATCCTGCAACTAGCAAAAGAGAACTGTTCCACTCAGCCGAGTCCAATTAGAACTAATATTTTATCCTGGAATAAGTGAATAGATAGTGCAGGATAAATAATTTTTAAAGTTCTCTGCGGCCAAATAATTTGGTGTGAGGAATGAATAGATTTGAATCCTTTGAAAAGTGGTAAGTTTTTCTTCAGTGAACATTCTGATTGCTCTGTGTGTCTCTTCTGTTTCCAGCTGTGCTTTTTAACATTGTTTATGCATTCCCACCTGAAAACTTCACATCAAAGACTGATGGCAAAATCAGCTGTTGCCTGCTTATTCCCTGTTATCTGCTTTCTGGTGCAGAATATGTTGATATTTTCAGAAGTCCTCCACCAAATACAGTACTCTTTGAGAAGCTGGTCTATGGGACAGCTTTAGTTTCCATAATCTTGCAGTTTGCAGCACCTCCTGATTTTTCACCAGTCCAGTGGGATTCAGAATGTGACACTCCAGTGTTGTGTCTGCATGCCTTACTTCCTTTGAACTGAAACTTTGGCTGTCTTCAGAAAACGTGCCTATGCTGTCTGTGTGACAGATGGAAATTATTTGAAATACAGTTCAATCATTTCATGACAGGTCCTTATCGTTAAAAAGTTCAGGCTATTATTCTGAGGAAATTAGGCATACTCTCTCTATAATTAATGACAAAATACACTGAAATAGTTAATGCATGCCAGAAGCTACCAAAATACTTGTTTTTAAAACAAAGATCCTTCAGGGAATGTCCTAGACTCCCAGTTCTATGGAGCTTCAGAATTCGTTTGCAAACCTCAACGTTATCAGACCTGCATGGTGACAGGCTTTAAACTGTACCTGTTAGGCTGCCTGTTTTTTTTTGTGGTGTTCTTCTTTGCATACCCTGCTAAGACCAGCTCAGGTGCTGGAGCTGATGGTGGGAGCCGTGTCACAGAAAAGGCTCCAGGCAGCTGCCAGCACTTCAAATATTGGTTGCCTAAACCTGGCCAGAACACGTCTATATGCAGAATGTGGGTGATGCTGGGGGCTGGAAGGTGTATTTGTGTTCTGTGCTGCAAGGTCACGGTGACACAGATCTACAATAGCTGTTCCCTTCCTCCCTCCCCTCTGTGAACATTGCTGGCTGAACTTTATGAGGAGTTTAGCCTTTGTTTCAAGATACTTTTACACTTAGGGTTTTGCTTTTGTGAGGCAGCAGTGTGAGAGAGGGAAAGGCTTTAATTAATTTAATGAAGTCAGCCTGTAGACGGCTGTCCTCATTGTATGCCAATCTGGTTGTACTGAAGAGAAATTGTGTACTGCTTCTGAACTTTCAAACAGAGTAAACAGATGAAATGGGCAAATCATTGAGAAAAATATATTGCCTGCCTTCACCCTTCCCTCCTCCGCTTTTATTAGCTACAATAAATCTTTCTGCTAAATCAGAAAATGAGTCTTTCAACAGATGGTTTGCTTTGTGCCTTTGGTATATTGACGTATATTTGACATACTGCCAGGCAGTTAACCTTTTTTTGTCTTGTTGGTTCATAGGACCTCTGGAGAAGCACTGAAGTCTGCAAAACACCATTAATTGTATTAGATTTACAAGTCATTTTGTTTCTTCATGAGAAACTTTTTTTCAGTAGCTTGTCAGAATCGTGCTGTCCCACAGGTTGCTAATGGTAGTTCCGCAAGCCTTAGAGGTCTGATTTCAGTTTCAGGGGTGATTTTTAAATGGGATTTTAACTTCCAAAGGCAGCCTGCTACTGCTGCAAAGCATCAGCTTGCCAGTGGTTTGACCCAATTGGTAGTGCTAGACTATACTGCGTGCTGAATCTTTGTGTTAATGGCACAGCTGGGGTATGCAGCTGTGAAGTAATGCTTTCACTGTTCTAAGTCCAGATGAAGCTGAAGTTCACACACTGGAGAATTTTTATCATAGAGAAATTTTATCATAGCATTTTTATCGTAAGGTATATTTGAAGGTAAAGAAAAGGTAAGCATACATGCTGCAAAGCATACTAGCAGCATAAATTCCAAGGGCAGAAATATTTAACAAATACAAACTAGGCAAAAAAGATAATTGTGTCTTTTTTTTCAATATATCCACAGTTATTATAAAATAAGCATTTTGAGCTTAAAAATTACTTCATATTTTGAAGAATTAAAACTCTTTCCAGAGATAGACAAACTGGACAATTCTAGTGAAATTCACTGTTGTTATTTTCAAGTGGGAGACTTAAAAGCTGTTGCTTACACTGGATTTAGAAACAATTCTGAAGGTAATCTAGAATGTTATGTCATTCACCTCTTTGACTCTGCACTGCTCTGCTACAAGGGAGTAACCAGTGGTGAAAGGGGCCTTCGGCTGTGTGAAGCAGTGTCAGCCTGCATACTAACTGTAACGTTAATGAAAGACATAGGTTAGCAAAAACAATTTCCATTCTGCCTATGTGCTGCGTGCAAAGATGCCTTGCTGTCTGAGCTCTTCAGGCAGCTCTGGATTGTACATGGTAATGGAAAACTGCTTTGTGACTTTAACACTGGTCAGAGCTGCAGCGCGTGAAGGAGGCAATGCTGTGTGAAAACCACAGCTTTTACCAAGATTCACTGGAACATGTTTTCTGCAGATCACTTACAGCATGCTGTGTTGTTAGGGTGCCTTGTGAAATTGCCTACTGATTCAGTTTTCTAACGGTATAAGACTGTGTTTTAAATATCTTGCTTTGGCATCTTCTTTTCTTTTTTATTTTTGGTCTTTGTTTTAGGTAAATCTAGGGTGAAGAGATCAACCAAATCTACAAATTGAGTATTTAAAATGAAGTCACTCCAGAATATGCTTTTGCTACTCTATGGGAGATACTTCCCTGCATCTGCCATGCTCTGTGCTGGCTTTTGCCAATGTGTCCTTAAGAGAAATCCTCAAAATGTTGTTCCTGTATAAAGAATAGGTAAGCAAACACTGGCTGTGCTCTGTAACTGTAAGTACAGAAGTCAAAACGACCCTTTCTCAAGGCTTTTCTGAGATCATACAGCTTCAGGGGTAAAATACGACTCAAAGGAGAGTTACTGCACGTTGTGCTGTGGGATTGATACGTTATGTTTTACGTAAGTATAAATCTTCTACCTAAATTTTGGATTTCTATTGCAGGTTATATGTATTAAGAGGTTGTATGGTTCTTACAGATGTCTTTCTAAGAAGTTCCTTCATGCAGAGCTGGAGGGCAGGCAAGATGTTGGCATAGCTGTTAACCTAAAAACCTGCTATGCCAACATATTGTCATCTTTCTTGTCTCTGACGCAAACAAGTTCGAAATTGTAATGGACTTTTGGAACAGCCTTAGTCTTCATAGACAACCAGAAATGCCATTTCTCTGACCCAGCTTTTGAGTTAATGAGCAAGAAGCTGTTTGTTGTGTTGAAGGATTGGCAGGATTTTTGTTTTTCGTTTTGTTACTCAGATGACATACAGTTTAACTGGCTCTCACAAAAATGAGTGAGATGCAGAAAGGAAGGGGTTGGGCAGGTCTGAAGGAGCTGACAGGGGACAGGAGAAGTGCTGAGTGTTTGTTCTTTGGTAGTCTGTGTAAGCTGTAATTCTATTAATGTATTTTTGCACTAACTGATTTTTTTACTGTTTGTGTGTTCTGCTGAGAGCTATCTAAAGAAGAGTTCTGAGCAATGAGAATATGCTGGTAGTCTAAGAATGAAGGAGCAACAACTGAAGGAATGTTGTAGCTGTGTTTCACTGATCTGTTTCCAGCCCTTGGGAAAAAAAAATAATAAAGTAAACCAGATTAAAACAAACAAACAAAAAACCCCAGTAAAATGTACTCTTGAATTGGGCTGACGTGGCAAGGTTTTGTAATGGATGTGCTACAGGCAGGAATGATCTCTGTGAGCAAAGCCCAGCTCTGTCCTGTTTCAGGACAGACCAGGTCCAGGGGCTCCAAAAGGGACATACCAGCACTGAGCTGCGAGTGATGCTGGGTGCTGGGCAAGCAGACTGAGGGAAGGGAAAACCACTGCACAGCAACAGCTGGGAAAGTGCAATGAGGAATGTGAGTGGGAGAAGACCTGCAACCAAGGGCAGTGCAGGAGGGCAGGAGGTGCTGCAGGCATGGAGCACATGTTCCCTGCAGCCCTTGGGCACCTCACAGAGCTGTCTCCACATGTGGCCATGGAGGAGCCCACGGTGCAGCAGGGGCAGAGAGCAATCATTGTGGAGCAGCAGAGATGAAGATTTATGGACTAATCGTGGCATCCATTCCCCTTGCACTGCTCAAGCAGAGGAGACAGAAGACGGTGGATGGGGGGGATGATGTTTTTCTTTTCTTTTTGGTTCTCACAGCTCTATTCTGTTAATAATAGACAATGAATTATATTAATCTCCTTACGCTGAATCTGTTCTTCCTGTAGCATTCGTTGCTGAGTAATCGTCCTATCCTTATTTCAACCTGCAAGATTTCTATTGCATTTTTCCCTGTTTTGTTGAGGGAGAATAAGAGAGCAGCCGTAATGTGTTCAGATGCCTTCAGTATTAAACCATTAATGAAGATGTGATGCGGTGACGGGAGCCTCAAGAAAAATGTAAATTTCATGAATGAAGAAAATGCTTTGTCTATTTATTCTACCTGTGATGTTATTTAACCAATTAAAGTTTTGCATTGAAAAATCTACGTTGAGAATCTTATGATCAGTAGTGCTATTAAAAACAGGAAACAAAACAACAGAAACCCAAAGCAAAATAAAACAGACATTGACTCCAAATTGTATGCAATTGTTTTGCACCGACAACTCTACCAGTCTCATATCTCTTTAAAATTGCTTTCACAAGTACTGAATTTGACCAATATTTGTTTAAAAAACAGTGTTCTTAGATGAAGTCACAAGCAGAGATGAAAAAAATGCTTATTTGTGCAAAATTAAAATATCCTATATCTCAATCTTCAGAACAGAACTCAGGCCTCTGTATCACCTGACACAGATGTTGTGTCTTTGCTGGAGCTTAGTCAAATTATTAGAGTGCTGTTATTCATTACTACCAAGATATCATATTTAAAACATGTACACCAAACTTCAGTCCAAAGCAAACTGTACCACAAGTGTGATATCTTAACGTAGGCATACTGATCTATGTTGTCAGATTTCCCCAAAAATCTTTTTCAGGTAGAATAGAACTAATTGCAGACTACATTGTACTAAATGTAGAAGATGTTGTTGAACAGATATTGTATTCTTTGAACTTCACAGAATTATATACCTGCTGTTTTCTGAAGATTATACTTTGTTCATTTGTCAAAATCAAAATTTTGGCTTGGTATTTTACCATCAAAACCAAAAATTCTGAACAGTTTGGTAGTTCTGTTTATATTGAGAACATTAACCTTTTAGAAATCACATTCATTTGTGCAGCATTTGCCAAAACCAAAAGCTTTCCTGTTTAGAATACTTTTTTTTTTGGTGTTTCCCACAATATCTCTACTCTTAAGCCAGGGTGCATATGGTGATCGCAGATCTGCAGATGATGTTCTTTTGTTCTTTTATTCTAATGAATTTATATACAATCTACTTTCCATTTTTTTCCCCTGATAAATGATGGATATAGGATGCAATGCAAGTCCATGGGGCCGGGTGGCATCCACTGGAGGGTGCTGAGGGAGCTGGCAGACATGACTGTCAAGTTGCTTTCCATCATCTGCCAGTGTTCCTGGTCAACCAGAAAGGAGCCAGAGGGCTGGAGGCTTGCCAGTCTGACTCCCATCTACAAGAAGGGTCGTAAGGAGGATCTGGGGAACTGTGGGTGTCAGCCTGAACTCAGTACCAGGGAATGTTATGGAACAGATCATCTTGGGAGAGATCATGTGCTACGTGGGGGACAGCTGGGGGATCAGCCCCAGCCAGCATGGATTCATAAAAAGCAGGTCCTGCTTGGCCAACCTGATCTCCTCCTTTTTACTGGGTGACTAGCATGGTGGATGAGGAAGGCTATTTCCTCATCCTCAGGCTCAAGGGTGACATTATTGCTCTCTACAACGACTGGAAGGAGGTTGTAGGGAGGTGGGGGTCAGCCTCTTCTCCTGTGTAACTAGCAATAGGATGAGAGCGGACTGAAGTGTCATTGGGGGAGGTTCAGGTTGGATGTTAGGAAAAATTTATTCTCTGTAAGAGTGGTCAGACAGGCATTCAAGAAATGTATAGATGTGGTACGAAGGGGATGATTTAGTGGGAAATATTGGCAGGAGATGGACAGTTGGACTGGATGATCTTGGAAGTCTTTTCCAATGTTGGTGATTCTATGATTATGTACCATGAAAGCCCAGTTTTAAGTATTCATCTTAATAGCATCCCCTGGACAGTTATAGTCAGGACCTTTACAGAATCACAGAATCACAGAATCACCTGGGTTGGAAGGGACCTCAAGGATCATGCAGTTCCAACCCCCTGCCTAGCAGGGCCACCAAACACACACATTCAGATCAGGTTGCCCAGGACCCCGTCCAACCTGGCCTTGAACACGGCCAAGGACGGGGCATCCACAACCTCCCTGGGCAGCCCGTTCCAGGGCCTAACCACTCTCCTTGTGAAGAACTTCCCCCTAACATCCAACCTCAATCTTCCCTCCTTCAACTTGGATCCATTTCCCCTAGTCCTGCTGTTGTCAGCCCTTCTGAAGAGTTTACTCCCCTCCTGGCTGTAGGTTCCCTTCAGGTATTGATAGGCTGCAATGAGGTCACCCCGCAGCCTTCTCTTCTCCAGGCTGAACAAGCCCAACTCCCTCAGCCTGTCCTCATAGGGGAGGTGCTCCAGCCCCCTGATCATCTTAGTCGCCCTCCTCTGGACCCTCTCCAAGATCTCTATGTCTTTCTTGTACTGAGGGCTCCACACCTGGACACAGTACTCCAGGTGGGGCCTCACAAGAGCCGAGTAGAGAGGGACAATCACCTCCCTCTCCCTGCTGACCACCCCTCTCCTGATGGAGCCCAGGATCCCATTTGCCTTTCGAGCTGCCAGAGCGCACTGCTGCCTCGTGTTCAGTCTCTCGTCCATCAGGACCCCCAGGTCCTTCTCTGCCGAGCTGCTCTCAAGGACCACTCCTCCCAGCCTGTACGGGTGCCTGGGGTTCTTCCGGCCCAAATGCAAAACCTTGCACTTTGGCGTGTTGAACCTCATCAGGTTCACCCGAGCCCAGCCCTCAAGCCTGTCGAGGTCCCTCTGAATGGCATCCCTTCCTTCCACCGTATCAACCGCACCACTCAGCTTGGTGTCGTTATGTGTGATATATGCTTACATTAATTTTCCATCCTCTCCCTGAAGTCTCTGTTTCTTTCAAAAGCTGTGTCTTTTTTTACCAACTAACATTCTTGTAATCACATGAGACTGGAATGGTTTGTATATTTCTTGTTTCAGATAAGGCATGAATCAAATCCTTTAAAACTCACAACACCATTTGAGAATGCAGTTGTATTTTTCTTCTCCTTTGAATTTATCAAAAAAAATATTTTACATTTGCAAGTAATATTTCTTAGCAGCTCTTGGCAGCTCTTTCATTTCAAACTAAGTTTTGGTTTCTGTTGCTGGATTCTATGATCTGTATTATGATAGAGCAGTGACCATGGGACAGCCCAGTAGTTGTGGACATGCAGCCTTGTTGTGGTTCAACCTGGCAGGTGTTGGGTTCTGCATGCAGAAGCTAGTTCTGCTTCCATTGGAGTTAATTCTTCTTTAACCTGGGTGGTTGTTAGCACAATACCGTGAACAAGACACATAACAACCATAATAATGATGACATGCAGCGTTATATAGCAATTTAACATACTAAGTTTTATTGGCTGGTGTCACCCAGCAACCAATCACCTTGAGGGGCAAAATGGGCATCCTCATCCTTTTGCATTACCCACTGCTTACCCAAAAGCAATCCCATTTGATAAGCCTGCCTTTTCCTGAGGCAGGAGTAACCGGGACTGTCTTGCTCAGCATGTTCTTTTTGTGCACCAGGACTTCCTCTCACTCTTCAGTATGCAGAAGGTTCCACTGGGCAGGAACAGCTCAGTTGGCAGATCCCCGAGTGCTTACTAAGGTGGTGTTTTGCTAAACCGCCACCAGGTGGTTTTTGCTAAACACAACTCGATGTTTCAATGTGCCAGCACCCATTGCTCTCAATACAGTCCTTTAACAGTCTGTCGCTTCATTCAGTCCAGAGGCTGGAGCATGATAAAAGATGTGATACACCCACTCATGCCATGCTCAGGTGTCTATGAGGTTGTTTTGGAAATGATCTTGTTTGCTGATTCAACTCTTTCTGGAGTAACGTTGTCATCACAAGACTTGCTTTTCAAGATCCTGTATAGCATTTTGGGCAGGGATTGCAGCAGTGGCGGGGCAGTGGCAGTGCACCCTGAACTGCTCAGTGGAGCAGTGGAGCCCAGCACGCTACAGTGATTTGTGCCTGCTCAGGATTGCCAGGGCCACAGTAGACCTTTTCCAAATATTCTATTTATTTTTCAGGATTCTGCAGTTGCTTAGGGGTGAAGTTCCAAACTTCTGGCAGTGCCTACTGCTCTAGGTACCTGCCCATGCCATCCCACATTGCCTGCCACTCATAACTATCCCACGTCAGGGCAGATCTCTGCACGATATTCTTAAATAATTGTTTAATCTCAAACATGATCAGAAACACATTCACAACATATAGCAATAGAAACATACTTGTTTGAACATCCCATAGTTACTCAGAATTCTCAAAAGCTGTTGTAACGAGTTCTTGAACTCTAGGGAAAGAAGGAAAAGTGAAATGGAGGCTGAGGAACAGCTGGAAAGTGTCCTCTCCTATCTCCTCCATAGCCAGGCTCCCTGAGACAACAAAACAAAGGGTGTAATTACTAATAGTATCAAAAATATGGCTTCTAAAATCCAAAGATGTCTGCATTGCTGGATACACACAAAACTTCAGTTTCTCAGCTGCCAATTTTGTGAAAAGCGATGGCCACATGGCACAGCAAAATAAAAACCTTAATTCAACCCCCAGAGGTAGCATCAAACGCAGGAGGAAAATCAACATAATGATCAGGAATTGCCAAACTTCCACAACACTGTGTGTTAACACACTCTGATCAGGTCTGCTCTCATCTCAACCCTTTGTGCCCCACGCTGGGTCTGAAATGTTGGCTGAAGTTTAACCTGGTAGGTGGCTAAGCACCACACAGTCATTCTCTCACTCCCCCTTCTCAGTGGGATGAGAGAGAATCGGAAAAAAAGAACAAAGTGGAACTTGTAGATTGACATAAAACTACTCACTAAGATAGAAGGAAAAGGATAATGATGATATGCAAACACATGAATGCATGTAACAAGTGATGCACAAGCAATTGCCCACCATCCCCTGGCTGCTGCCAAGTAGCCTCCCCCAAGCAGTGGAAAAAAAGCAAGATGGGCTCCTATTCTCTTCAGAACTCTTTCTCCATGCTGTCATATGGTATGGAGCATCTTTTGGCCTGCGCGTCAGGGGCCAGCTGTCTTAGTTCTGTTCCCTCTTAGCTCCTTGGGCCCTTTGCTATGAATGGCCTTGTCTCAGTACAGCACTGCTTATCAGCAACTGGTGTGTTATCAGCATTGCTTTTGTCCTACAACCAAGACATAGTGTCATAACGTGCACCGAGAAAGAACAATTCTGTTCCAGCTGAAAACAACTCAAGCCTTCTTTCTTCCTGAAGCTGTTTCACAAGCTTAAGGTTATTGCATATCACCTCATGAATCAGCTGAACTAGAATAGATCACAAAAATAGAGAAAAAAAAATTGCAAATGTCAATTTAAAAGGAAATAAAAATCACAGAATGCCATTTAAGAAACAAGTTACTTAGTAACAGATAAATAGAGATAGGTGAGCTTTTTGCTATTAAATCTGGAGCTGCCTTTTTAAAAGAACAGGGTGTGAATCAAGTATATTGTTCCAGACCTTCTCCAAAATAAACACAGCTGTCTTGATGCAAATACAAGCTATGCCTACCTGGTAACTTCAAAATGGTAAGCAAAAAAAAAAAGAAAGAAAAAAAAAAAAAAAAAAAGGATTCCTTGTAGAATAACTCAACTAAGAAGTACTTTGTTTATACTGACACACAATCAGTGTGTGCTAGTGAGTCTGCTGGTTTGCCATGGCTGCACCCTGGCAGAAGGCTACTGCCAGGAAAAATGTGGAGACCCAGATTGAGGTCTCATGCACTCATGAAAAGAAGGCTGCTGCTATGCTGCTAAGAAATATGTGGAGACTCAGACTAAGGTCCCAAGACAACACGCTATTGGAACTCAAGAGCAAAAGGAAAGTTTATGGTCTTTGGAAGAGTGGGCAAGCTACTTATGATAACACAGGTACATAGTGAAGATGTGCAGGGAGAAAATTATAAAAGTCAAACCTCAGCAAGAAGTGAGCTTGGCCAATAAGGTAAAATATAGCAATAAATATTTCTGTAAGTACATGAACAGTAAGAGGAGGGCTAGGGAGAATCTCCATCCCTTGTTGGATGCTGAGAGCAACATGGTGACCAAGGATCAGGATAAGGCTGAGGTACCCAATGCCTTCTTTGCCTCAGTCTTTAAGACTTGTTACTCCCTAAGCACACAGCTTCAGCTGGTAGATAGAAGTGTGGAACAGAATAGGCCCTGCATAATCCATGATAAGATGGTGTTGGACCTGCTCTGAAAGCTGGATGCTCACAAGCCCATGGGGCCAGATGGATTGCACCCTGGTTGGCAGATGTGGTTGCCAAGCCACTCTCCATCATTCTTAGCACTCCTGGCTAACCAGGGATGTCCCGACAGACCAGAGACTGGCAAATGTGACTTCAAAAAAGGGCTGGAAAGATGATCCTATGATACAGACCTATCAGTCTCAGCTCAGTGCCAGGGAAGGTTATGGAACAGATAATATCGGGTGTCATCATGGACCAGTTAAAGGTCAACCAGGGGATCAGGCCCAGTCAAGCATGGGTTTACAAATGGTAGATCCTGTCTGACAAACCTGATTTCACTCTATGGCAAGGTGACCCACTTAGTGCATGAAGGTAAGGCTGTCGATGTGACCTACCTGGGCTTCAGTAAAGCCTTTGACATGTCCTCTACAGCATCCTCATGGAGAAGCTGGCTGCCCACGGTTTGGATGGGCATAGGCTCTGCTGAGTGGATGGCTGGCTGGATGGCTGGGCCCAAAGAGCTGTGGTCAATGGAATGAAATCCAGTTGGCTGCTGGTCACGAGCAGTGTTTCCCAAGGCTCATTACTGGGGCTGCTTCCATTTAATATCTTTATTAATGATCTTGATGAGGGGATTGAGTGCACTGTCAGTAAGTTTGCAGACAACACCAAACTGGGAGGGAGTGTTGATCTGCCTGAGGGGAGAAAGGCACTACAGAGGGACCTGGATGGACTGGATCGATGGGCAAGGTTAACTGTATGAGTTTCAATAGCACCAAGTGTCGGGTCCTGCTTTTTGGTCACAGCAACCCCAGGCACCCCTACAGGCTTGGGGAGAAGTTCAGATTCTTGTTTTAGTGAAATAAGCATACAATTTGATCTCGTCATTAAGACTGGATTTATTTCAAATAAAAATGAATTGGAAAATTCATTTCAATATTCAATATTCATTTCACACAAACCACCCATCTTGTGAAGCATTCCATGCTTTTTAGATTTGCTGAACTTCCAAACATTCTAAAAAGTTTTGATTTGTCAGTTCTGGAAAAAATAAACAACATATTACCAATAATAAAACTGTTTCAGCTTCAACTCTAGAACTATGGATCATAAACAATATTGAGCCTTACCCTGAATGAACTGCACAGAAATCAGCATTCAAGATCCTTGAATCAAGATCAAGGAGCTGAATCATAGAATGATAGAATCCCAGAATGGCCTGGGTTGCAAAGGAGCACAGTGCTCATCCAGTTCCAACCCCCTGCTGTGTGCAGGTCACCAACCAGCAGCCCAGGCTGCCCAGAGCCACATCCAGCCTGGCCTTGAATGCCTGCAGGGATGGGGCATCTACAGCCTCCTTGGGCAACCTGTGCCAGTGCCTCACCACCTCTGTGTGAAAAACTTCCTCCTGATATTCAACCTAAACCTCCCCTGTCTGAGTTTAAGACCGTTCTCTCTTGTTCTGTCACTAGCCATCCTCGTAAATAGTTGTTCCCTTTCCTGTTAAATCACAACAAACATCTTATTTCTGGAGGACATTGCTGCACTGTAGAAATATATCTATAATACTATGAATATTGCAGATAATACCTAATGTATAATGGAAAACATTTTTAGTAACTGATTTTAAGGTTATCTGGTTTTCTTGTTCTGTGGGTGTATACTTAAAATTTGTGTTACATATGGCCCAATGTGTTCAGAAGAATTTAAAAAAAACTGAACAAAACACAAAGAAAATGGTCCGTGCCCTTATTGCGGCACACAAGATTCAAGCAGAGTTACAAGGAGTGAGAAGGAAAGGAAGAGGAAAGACTCCAACCTGTGTGTCAGCATAACTACTGTTCTGTCTTTATTCAGAAAGAAACTACGGCAGTGGAATTATGTTTACTCTGAAGAAGGTCTGTTATAAGCTCTCTTTTACAAACTACGTCAGCTGCTCCAAAAGCAATGCTTCCTATTTTATTATGTTGGCCAAGGTATAAGTGGCAGATGGTGGTGGTATGGCAGTGGAGGCTGAAGCTTCCCAACAGTATTCTGTTGCATGCTGTTGCTGTTCGACAGATGGCAGCAGAGTGCGTGCTGGCTAAAATGCACAGCTAACGGTGGTGACTGTGTAGAAAAATAACGCTCTGTAGCTGAGAATTTGCTGTATCAAACAGTGGTATTACGCTCCTTGTATCTGCTGCAGTTTCCATGGAAATAAATAGGAGGCATTACTTTTGGAGCAACCCACGTACTCATAATGCCCAGGCATTCTATTTCAATCACCAATATAGTAGATATCCCACTGCTCCCTCTTTGATACAGCAGCAGAGGGAATTTGGAGGCTTCTGTGCATTAGCTGAAAAGGAGAGACTTTGCCCCAGAGGGAGCTTGGGAACGAACACAGTTCAGCTCTTATACTGAATAATTTGTCTGGACATAGAAGCTATTTTGTTTATGTCTTCTACTATTTCTGCAGTGTATGTTTAACCACTGAGGATAAATTGCATGAACTCTGGTTAGTGATTTCTGAACTAGTAACTAATTATTAAAAATTGTTTATTTAAGTTATGTGGGCTTACATTTTATGCTTACTGCTACATGTATGTTCTTTGAGAGCTGAAGGATTTTCCAGTACTGAAATGCATACCAATCTGGAAAGCAAGGAAGAGGAAAATAGACACGGCTAGATAGGAAGTGAAATGAGACTTGCCATTCGAGGAGGAGGAAGTACTGAAGATGGAAAAGGAAAGATTAAAAATGTTGCTAGGAAAACAGTTCTATTTACTAGTGAACAAGAAGGATCTAGCAGAAAGTCTACACGGACAGAGAGAAAACTTTTTCAGACCATTCTTTCTTTTTCTATCACCTGATAAAACTAGTATTCTGAGAGGTTTATTTATTGGTTAAATAAATTGATAGGTGTGTGTGCACACAACAGTAATTCTGAAATATCTTGACCAAGACCTACTTACTATATTTTAAAATTAATACAGCATTAAATTGTTCTTTTTTAACATTTTCACCTTCTAATCCACCGTTTCACTTTTTAATTCACCCCATCACTTCTGTACCGAGTGCTGAAGCATTCTGCAGACATATCCCCACAAACAACGCACATTCCGCCACTTCCAGCTTCTGCTGAGTTTATAGAATAGGATGCAATAATTCATTTCTGTATGTATTTGACCTGCTGAGCATATTCTCATTAATGAGAGGTTGTAAACCTGGAGAAAAGGGAGTAGAAAACCTCATCTGGAATTTAGGGGCTTGGACGATCTCCAGTGTTCTCTCTGAACAACAGTGACTTGCAAGAGCCTCATCCGCTGCCACCACTTTGTACACATGTCCAGAACATGCTATAATGATGCTTCAAGATTCAATCTTTTGTTAACACTGTTATTTTATATGGCAAAGAAAGCTTGAGGGGTGCAAGCAGAGACAATATCCAGCTGTATCTTCAACACTGTTAATACAGCTTATTTAAGAATCTCTCAGTGACTTCGTGCAGACTGCTTGCCTTGATTACTTCAGTCAGCAGCCTATAGTTTGTGGGTGTCCAGCCTTTGGCGTTTAGTGAATAGAAATTATCTTGGGCTGCACAAATTTGGAGATTGCTACAAAAGCAATGCCTTCTATTTATTTCCGTGGAAGCTGCTACTGATACAAAGAGCATAATAACACTGTTTTGTAGAGCAAATCTCAGTGACAAAATGCTATTTTTCAACACTGTCGCCACCGTTGACTGTGCCTTTTCACCTGCAATGAACAAGAGCCACATGCTGTGCTTGTAAGAACCTGCACCAGCGGAGGTGACTCAATGTCACACGGCTGACACAACCCTCCTCCTCACTGTGCTCACATCCACTGGTTGGTCTCCGTACATTCAGAAAGCATCAATGAATGTCAGTGGGTGCCATTTTTTCCTCATGGAGAAATTCAGTTCCACAGCCTCGTTTCACATGCACTTCCATGTCAGATGCTGTCATGTCAGACTGCCCCTCTGCTGCTGTCTGCCCCATGAAAACAAAATGTAATGGGATACTGGTGAGGAGACTCAGCCTCTACTGCCATACCACCTCTGATGTTGTGGGCAAAAAGAATAAAACAGGAGGCATTACTTTCAAGGCAGCCCTTGCAAAATATACAATGCAGTTAATATATAGGCAACAGAATGTTTTAATTTAAAATATTTTTCTTGGAACATTAAATAAAGAACATGGACAAAATGTTAAACTAATGGGATATGTAACCTTGCTTGTGTGAAACTAACACACCAGTGGAGTTCAGTGGCAGTGTCTGCAATTTTTACTGAGCTCTCAAGGTGTTCATCTGAGATTTTTGATAAAATTTTACTTTTCCTGTTTCTCATCCTTGACAATGATTATTCAAAACGTGTGTATGGCCAAAAAGTGCGATTGTGAAGCAAAGGATGTTCTTCTCTGCTTAGATGGGGATTATGAAAATTCAGTAAAGAGACATGATTAGATTTTTGTCTTGAATATTTGCTTGCAATTCTATACATTCCATTGGAAAATTTGTAGGTCCCATCATTATACGAACTGAAAATGGTCACACAAATGTAAATTGAATTTTTTTTTTTTTTTTTTTTTTTGGCAGCCTTGAAACTCCAAGCTGTGAGATGTGGCTGACACACCAGAGAGATGGGATGGCATCCAGAAAGACCTAGGCAGGCTGAGCAGTGAGCCCAGAGAACCTGGGGAAAGGGGGGAAAGGGGAGCCATAAGAAAGAAGGGAACAGACCCTTTATCAGGGTGTGTGGTGATAGGAAAAGGGGAAATGGTTTCAAATTTAAAGAGGGGAGATTTAGGTGGAGTATAAGAAAACAGACTTTTGCAGTGAGGGTGGTGAGGCACCGGAGCAGGCTGCTCAGAGATGTGGTGGATGCCCCATCCCTGGAGACATCCAAAGCTAGGCTGGATGCGGCTGTGAGCACCTGGCTGTGCTGTGGATGTCCCTGCTCACCGCAGGGGAGTTGGACTAGATGACCTTTAAAGGTCTTTCCCAACTCTATGGATCTTATGGTTCCATGATTCTGCTCTCAAATCCCTTCACAAAACAGAAGGCACAGCTGCGTACCCTTCGCTGTTGGGAGCGCTGCGTCCAGGCAGCGCATCAAGACGCACGCGGTGCTGCGCCATGGCTTGAGTCAGCGCTGCACAGCACTGCCCTCCCCGTGCCCTGCTTGCAGTCGGCGCAGCCGGAATGGCGCTCTGACTGCGGCTATTGCTGAGCCATGGGCGCGTGCCCAGGGCTGCTCTGTTTGAGGACATGCCTGTCGCATCTCTTCAGGGCAGCGTGGAACTAGGAAAAGTATTTCCAAAACCAGACGTCTTCGCAAAGTACCTAGCACCCTCTTGTGTTCGTGGTGCGCAGAGATCAAAAGCACCGGAACAAGCAGTTCTGAGTTCAGAACTCACTGCTCGGTGCACTTCCCCTGCCACAAATCTGGCGTGACAGCAGGTAGCTGAAGGCTCATACGTGTTCCTCCATCAGATGGCTGTTGCCCAAAAAGCGAAGCAATGATTCATGCAGCTACGCATACCTTGCTTTGTAGTTTTCACAGACAGAGAAAGCTTGCTAAAATTTCACACAGAAACCTTCTGTGTCAGTGAAGACTAAATGAGCATTAGCGCCAGTATTTCTGTGAAACTACCACTAGCTTTCCAAGAAACAGAGTTTTCATCCTATCTGCAACAGAAGGCAGAAAGTCCTCTGTGGGCTCTTGAAATTTTCTACACTTTGTTCTGTCAAGGATTTGTTGCATGTAATTCGCACAGGAAAGTGCAATAGCAGTGTAACAGCACGAGGAGATTCAAGGTGGAACAAATATCCAGTGTGGCAAGGGTGCAGCACCAGTAGCTACCCAAAAGTGTAGTTAACGCCTAACAGTAGAACAATTCCCTTATTTGTAAAACTAGAAAGTCTGCCAGCTCCTGATGTGTCCATAAACTATCTGTTCAGACTACCTTACAGAGAAAAATGGAATTGAATATAGTTTGCAAAGAATTATTTGGAGATGCTACCCAGCTGATGCAGTATTTAACAGAGAACTGCCTTTTTTTGCATCTTTTCATTACACATCTACTGTTCTTAGTGGGGAATCTTAGTGATTAATACCCTCCTGGGGTATTATCCCAGTACTACCACAGTTTTGTGCTTAATTCTGTGGGCTACTCTGTGAATTAAGAACTCAGTTTGCGTATTCTATACAACACATAACAATAATTTAACAGATTTTTTTTCCTTATCTATGAAGATTTTGTAAATCTTGCAAACAAAGCTTGCAATAACCTTTCCATAGAAAGATACGAGCAAAACTTGGTAAATAAATCCAATACAAATTCATACAATGTTTTTTTTTTTTTTTTTTTAAAAAAAGTATAAATATTGTAGTAGGTGAGTTCTGCACTCATAAATAGCTACAGATACACTTGAAGAACTAATTAATTCTCATCTAAACAACTGACTGAGCATCAAGGAAAGGACTTTGATGACAATTCTCAGCCTGGCATTGTCCCATGATGAGCATGAGAAGTAACAAAAGCATTTAAAAAACAATCTCTGTCTCTCAGGGCACAGCAAGCTTTGTGCATATTAGGAGGGCGAAAGATTACAAACTGAAAATTGCAAGATCAGCTTGCCTGAGGACTCAGAGCTTCTGTCATCTAGCGTGTATCAGGAGCACAGCAGTGTGTGGCTGTTAAGGGGTCGGTAGATGGCAGCCTGCTCCTGCAGCCAAGGCGAGCTGAACTGCACCCAGTGAGGTGGTGTGCCCTCACATCTGCTAGCCTTCCCTATGTGTGACGAAGGGCAGCATTCCAATAGTGCTTGTATGTAACTGTCAGGGCAGCAGTAGTCCTACTTTATTTTTGTGTGATCCTTGTGCTAAAAATAAAAAGCCTAATTTATCCTCGGTTTTGCCCTATAAAACAAGGCTTAGAATCACAGCGTTAGCTTCTCAAAAAGTGGTTTCAATAATGTAACCCCTCCAGACAGCGTGTTGGTAGTTTCTTCAGGTGAGTTTATGAAGGGTTGTGCTCATATGCAGAAAAATATTGCCTCCTAGTGGATTTTGAAAGGATAATTGTGAATTTCATCAACACGCACACAACGAAGTTACAATAAAACTGCAGCTCATGCAGCATCCTCCAGAGATAAGGCACATCTGCCAGAATATGATAAGCTGTTACTTTCCTCTATGCTTTTCTCACTCTCCGTTGCATTTGGTGTTGTATCTCGGCCTTTTGTGATCATTAGCCTTGTTTCAATGATAGCTCTTTGGTAAGGACACAAAAATTGGTCTGAAATGTTACCTGGGCAAAGGTGTGTTAACTGCTACTAAAATGCAACCTGGGAAATCTGAATTTGCACACATTAACAAGAGAGAAAACCTGAACTGAGAGTCTTTTCCAATGCTTTCACAGCACCAGCAGCTAAATTGTGTGAATTGTCATCAGAGTCATTTCCGTGGTGCCGAATTAAGTGTTTTGATCAGAATTAATTTGTTCTTCAAATATGTCATTGACTTCTTCAAATACATCATGACTGACTTTCAAAGCCAGGCTCTGAGCGACCAGATGGAGCTGTGATTCCCTGTTCATTGCAGGGGAGGTGATCTAGATGACCTTAAAAAGCTCTTTCCAGCTCTGAGGATTCTATAATTCTCTGATTAGTTTATGTACATATGTACAGATGAAAAACATATTCTCCTACATACACAGATAAACAAGAATATGTGGATCCAGTAAAATATCTCAACAGCTACTCCTGTGAAACAGATGCATAGAATTTGGTAGATCTTGGAGGTGTGCTAATCCAGGGGAGATGCTGGTCTCAGCCTGCTGTAATCCATGAGAGCTCAGAAGGTCTTAATTAAAATCATGGTCTACCTGGCCACTAATGTCAGTTTATTTTGTCCATAGAGTGGCAGTGTAATTTCCTCTTGCCTCATAGACAAAAAAAAGTAAAGGTTTTGATGGGGGACAGAAAACAGGCCACCCCTTTTATGACAATGGATAAATTCATCTGATACTGATTTTGTGTTCTGTCTTTGCCAGTAGAGTCGTACGCTGAAAGTCATTGTGGTTTGATTAAGTCTACTGGAACAGTTCCCACAAATGGTATTTTTGCTATGACATGTTGTCCATTTTCACTGAAAATCTGGTACGCTCATTGTTTAAGGTCTATTTTAAAGGAGATGTCAGAAATGCTCGAGTAATTAGGCTTCCATAGGAAACATACTGATTATTCAGTTGCTGTAAAGTTCTAGAATGCTGGTTGTCCCATTTCCCATAATATAGTTTTAAGTATTTCTTCACACTATTAGCAGACTATTAGCAGGTTCGATTTGCCATTGAATCATGGATAGTAAGGTGTACGAAATACACATATTATTCTTTCTCCCCGTTTTGCCCCCCTCCTCGTTGTGGCCTTGTTGTGGTTTAAGCAGGGTAGCTCAGCACCACACAGTCCTTCGCTCACTCCTCCCTTCCCAGTGGGATGGGGGAGAGAAAAAAGAAAAGTAGAACTCACGTGTTGAGACAAAACTGTTTCCTAAGGTAGAGGAAAGGATAGCACTTATGAATACGTACATGTATGTGAATGTATACAAGTGATGTACAAGCAGTGGCTCACCACCCCCCACCTAATGCCCAGCTAGCCCCAAGCAGTAGAAGAGAGTGAGATGAACTCCCACCACCTTCAAAACTGTTTCCACTCAATGTCCCTTTGGCCAGTTTACATCAGTTGTCCTAATTCAATTTCCTCCCACCTTCTTGTTGAGAGCTTTGCTGAGAATGCCTTGGTTCCGTACAACTCTTCTTATCAGAAACCATAAACATTGGAGTGTTACCAACACTGTAGCATCATACCAGACGCTCTGAAGAAAATCCCTTCCACCTGAGTCTAAGACAGCCCCCAGTGTCCACACAGTGAACCATGTTGGGCTGCAGGTTGCAGCATTGGCCACGAGTGCTGGGCAGGTTTTGGTTCTCAGCTTAAACATCGTGCTGCTGTGCCTGTCCAAGCAGCGTGCTGCGTGCTCTCTGAGCAGTGAAACAGCATTTCATCAACAACATGCTGTAATATTTACTGCAACCAGACGTGTTTGTGTCTCTGAGGTTGGCTTTACCCTATGAGCTCCTCTTGCAATAGCTGTTTTGATTTTCATTGTAGGTGTGTGAGCAGAAGTGCTTTTCCCCCTTGTTCTCTATCTCCCAGTATTACTCTTGGTGGGCAGATGGAACTGATGGAGTCAGCAGTACATTCTGTTGGTTTACCCTTCGGTGCTTCGTCCCTGAAGCTCACTGCTGCACAGAAGAGTACACGCATGTTTATCCCAGTGCTGCAGTAAACGGGAGCCTGGTTGGCATAGCAGTGAGCAGCACCTAACAGGCTCTGCAGAGGATGTCTTTGCAGAAGGATCAGAAGTGCCTGTCCATCTGTACCCTCTGACACATTCCGGCAGCGTTGCACCACCTGTGGTCACAACGACTGAATGCAGGACTTGGCTTGGAGCTGCCACTGTGGCACTTACTTCCTGGCTGTTTGCCTGGCAAAGCACCCCACACCCAAGGCAAGCCTTTGTCTTAGTGTCATGTTTCATGCTATCATCTGAACCTCAGGCACAGGAGGCAGCTTCCCCACAAGGAAAGGAGGAGAAAATGAGGTCTAGTTGGGAAAGAAATTTAAAAGCAGTCTGGTAGTAGTTCTGTATTTCTCCTGTCTCCTCCTTTATTTCCATACAGGTGAAAGATCACTGCTGTAACCTGCCCTTGAACTAAAAAAAGGACTCTAGCGTGGATTTTACATGAGCCCTGCACTGCAAAGTACGCTGTTGGGAGGAAGCATCCATCTGCCTGAGGGTAGGAAGGCCCTCCAGAGGGATCTGGGCAGGCTGGAGGGCAGTTGTACAAGGCTCAACAAGACCAAATGCCGGGTCCTGCATTTTGGTCACAGCAGCCCCATGCTGGGAGTGGTTGTGAAGGAAAAATGTGCATTTCTACTCTTGTCAGAAAGGAATTCTTTCCTGTAGCAGTTCTTTGTAAATGTAATGAGCTTTTGCTATGGCTGAGTTTGAGCAGCAGACATTTCAGCAGCTCTGTCAGGCTCTGCTCCCAGTTCAAAAGTGATAAGAAATGGCTGCGAATTCAAGGGATTTGTTTACCTTGTTCTGATCTCTTGCCAGGTACGTGCCACGTTTTGTCCCCCAACATGGTTTAGCAGCCCGTGGCGCACTGTGTTTAGTAACACAGCCTCATCCAGCTTTGATGAGACACTGGTCACATGTGGGTTTTTTCCACTTCCCCTCCAGCTCAGCCCTCAGAAGGATGTTGTTTGTAGTGCTGTGACCAGCTAGGCTTAAGGAAACCAATCCCTTAGGCAAAGAGCCTAATGATGCAAGCAGAAGAAATCCATGTTTTCGGAATTTTTCTGGTCTCAGCAGAGCAGTTCTTTTCATGATTCGTCTCAGCACTTCTTGAGCATCCAGCGGAGCAATTCACACTGAGCACTGATGGGAGTCACTATGGATTCTCCCTCTCTTTAATGCTCCTTTATGTGGTTCTGCTGGCGTTTCTCAGGTGCTAAAACAAAGTGTACAGAATTGGCATGCATTGCAGCCTGTGCTGAATTGTGTAGGGTAGAGAGTGCAGTCCTTAGCAATCTCACAGAATATCTGATAGAAAAGAACATTATGACTTTCACAGGGAGCTGCTTCTTTGGATGGTTTATGTGTGCAGTCACTAAATAGAGGTTGTTCTTCTCCAAGTGACAACTTTTGTTGCAAAAGTGAGTCTATTTCTGGAACACTTGCCCATGCCAGCCGGTAACTGAGGCTAGTTCTGACGAAGTCTGTCAATAGTGTGCTGTGTTAACAGAGAAAATATAAGTGTGTTTCTTTTCTGTTCCTGCTTGTCCTACTCTGATGGGCATCACATGCAGTGAGATCAGCTGTAGGCCTGTCCTGGTTTGGATGGTAGTACAGTATGAAGCTCTGATTGGTCTTTTTGCCTGACTTGAGCCAGCAGAGTGAGCTGCACTCTTGCTTTTCAAGAGAGAGAGAATCCTTCCGGCTATACTGGTGTCATTGAAAAGCTGCCTTAAAAGCTTTATTTCCTTTATCTAGATGGACGTGAAAGTTATAGCACTGACAGACTCAGATCTGGTGTTACAAACATGCAAAAGCATTTTTCCCATCCTGCCTGGATTTTGTCACCCAAAGACATGTCATCTTCATATTCACCAAGTTAAAGGAAGGTGGCACTTCTAGTGAGCAAAGGATCGGGTCAGTGGACCAGCTTTTGTGTCAAGAGGGTGCAACATATATTGTCTGCTCCTGTTTGGCCTCAGTGTTGGTTGAACTGCTCAAGTAGAGCCTGCTTTGTGCTTACAGTGGCACTGTTTGCACCCCGTGAACTGCAGCTGTAGCTTTGGTTTCCCTCTTAACGGTCTGCTATCACCTTAAACAATTGACCTTCTAGGACAAAGAACACAGGAAAGGATGGGGCGAAATGGACAAAGCCACCTGTCTGCATCAGTGCCATTACTGATTAAGTATAGAGAGATGCATCTTTGCATTGCCTGTGATACTGCTGCACCGCAGGAAGAGAAGCAACTGTTATTAGACTTGCAGTTCCTTGTTAAGTGCTCATGATAAGGACTGAGTGCATTTCCAACAGCTTTCTCTGCAGATGTGCCTCACTCTGAAATCCTCCTCATTTGTCCTCAGCTCCTCACCACGCCTGTACGCTCTGTTTCTGACTGAGAACAAGGGGAAGTTCCTGCTGACCCATAAGGAGTCATCTCTTAATATTCCAGCTATTGCTGCTGCCCATGCTATTAAGAGATATGTTGCCCGGGTGCCGGACAAACTCTCCACATATTTCATATGTGGCCCAAGACAGTTCTTTTTCATTTATATGGCTCAGTCAAGCCAGAAGTTTGGACATCCATAAGAGACAATATCTCACAATGACGAGTTAAATGTTAAAGAAGTGGAAGGATTTAAGGGGAAAAATGGCATAAGGGAAAGTCCACTCAGTTTTTGAGGTGTAGTTTAAAATTCCTTCACATCTTAAGTGAAGAACAATCAACAGTGGTATCGTTTGCAAATGCATCTGATAAGAGGAGGGACCTATTAAGTGTAAACTGCTGGATGCACTCACTCCCCCAGAGAAATAGCTGTCATCTGCTCTGGGAATTGAGTGGATGAGGGAAGAGGCCATAATCATCCTGAAGTGCAAGACCTCCTGTCTCTTGTCCTCACTGTACCTTTGCAACCCTTGCACTTCATGCGGTATTCCTGACAGTGACCCAGAGATCCCCAATTCATATCCATCAACAACAAATCAACAGCTTCTCTTGCTTGGAATCCTTCCTGCTCTCTTCCCATACACTCGGGAAGTTCTGCCTGCGTGGCAGTCTGGGTGCTGTGACACCTACCTCTGTCCTCAGCTGTAGAGCTGCAGTCAGTAGGGGTTGGCAGCTTACACAGGAGGACTGTGGTAAATTAGCCTTAAATTACCAAACGCAATGTACTTGTAGCTGCAGAGAATGCACTTCAGGCTGCAAAACTTGAGGGCCTCTCTAACCTCACTGGTGTCTCACTGCATTTGTGACCCCAGTAGCTTAAAACTTGGCAAGTCTTTTATTCATGCCTTTGCTACGAGGCAGGTATTTGCCCTTTACATCAACTGAATCTCGGGAGTGCAGCACAGTGTTTAAAGAATTTTGTACTGCAGGTCTTTTGCTCGTCCCTGTTGTTTATGTGAGTGCAAAGTTCACTGCTTTGCAAAACAGTCTTTGTTCTATTTAATTGGAGCTTCCACTGACTGGTTTTCATCCAAGTCCAAAGCACAGCGGGAGGAATTACTTTGGTTCAATGAAAGAAATACTCCAGCGAAACAAAACCTTTCCTTTGAGATTACAGTGCGACCTGACAGCCTTCATTATTTCTTCTGCAATGCTACCAGGTGTTAATCAGCAGGTGGGTGCAATGAGTTTGAGTCCCCAGAGAAGCTCTGGGAAAGAAGACCAAATGATTTTACTGACAGCAGCATGACACCCCATGTATGTATAAGGTCCTGTCAAACCTTTCTTCTTTCTCGTTTCTCTATACGGATTCCCATTCAGTGAAGGATATTGAGCTCAGTGCTTCTGCTGTGGAAAGAAGCAGCTGCCTCAGCAGCAGAACTGGGAACTCTAAGTTCCCAGAAGAGCGAGTTTCACTTTACTTTCAATGTTCTTTTGATGCTAGACCAAGAGTTTGGCCGATTAGAAGCGTACTCTGATAAAGATCATGCAAAAGCATAATGAAGTGCAGGTCCTCTCCAAAGAGCCCGTGGCATTTCAGAACTGCGCCCTGTCTTCTGGCCATCAGTTGTGCAGTTCTTGACTACAAGAGGCATTACGTCCTTGCATCACAAAGTCAGTACTGCACCTTTGTGTGCGAAGAACAGTTTCGCAAGTATTCTGGCTTCAGCTGTGGCTGTGAAAAAGGAATTGTATGGCAGACAGGATGCGATTGGGCAGTTCGTAAGATGGGCAAGACTGTTCCAGCAGATGGGTTACAATGAGGTGGATTTAATGTTGTTGCTCAAACTTTGCCAAATATATTTGTGTAGACCTTGGCAGGAAGCTTTAATGCAGAAACCGCATGCCCTTCCTTCCTCTGTGTGTTTAAAATCTCCTTCAGGGTGAGTCATCGAAATCCTGTGGCTTGTGTATCCTGAGAGGAGAAGGGATTTCTGTGACTATCAGACACCACGAAAAATGAGCAGTTTGAAAATAAAATGATAAGGAAGTTTGTTACTTCATAGGAAATACCTACTGATGGTTTTTGTTCTCGTCCTGTAAGTTCCTGTGTTGGTTTGGAGGCTGCGTGGGTGTACAAGGACCTCTTTGGCTTTGTTTCATAGACACACATCGTTTTCAGAATTCCTGCTGCATTGCAAGTAGAGGGATCTCCTTATGAGCTGAATTAAATCAGATTCAGATGATAAGCCTCCTGAAAGAAGGGAGTCATTCTAATGGTTGTGCCTGTGCTGAATGGCTGCACTCTCAAATGCCAGGTGCATCTTATCTCACGAAACGGGGAACAAAGATCTCTTTCTTTCTGAGCAAACAGTCTTCGTGACAACTTGTTCTGTATATAGAAGATGAATTTAATTTCTGTATTTTCTACTGTCATCTCCTAACTGGAGAGTAGCTGATTTTTTCTGCCAATAACCTAATGAAAATTACAGTGGAAGATTTCTCAAACGTTGCTGATCTCTTTCTTACATCTATTCAGCTTCGTCCACAAAGTGAGCTTTGAGCTGCCTTTGGTCACGGTCCTCTGACAACTCCTTAAGTTTTTTAGGATTTGTGTTGATATAGAATGTCCCAATGCAGTCATGACATCAATGAATATCTGACTTGGATTCAGATATCTCCTTGTGATCATCAAATATTGTTTCTTGCTGCTAGACATCCCAAATTCACAAGTCCATTGATTCCTTTCCCCAACTTCTCCTGGATGCCTAACCAGTTCCTTCAGCAGGAAGGCTTTTCCTCCTGAATTGCTTCTCCCTGCTCTTCTTCAGCCTCCCCAGTGCCTTCTACAGTCAGCAACCGTCTCCACCCTGTTTCTTTGCACACTGGAGAGAGCAAAAGCAGGGCTGGCAGTAACATGCTGCTGAAGACATGCAGTGCCTTAGAAATGACCAGAGAAAGCACTGTGTGAGGGTGTGGGAAGGAATCAGAGAAATTCAGCTAAGTGCAAATTGAATATGAGTGAGAAACCCAGTCAACAGGGCAGTTCTGAAAGAAAGCAAATAGTTAACCTTCCATTTTTACCTTGGGTGTCTGAGTAAAAGTCAGTTTGCTTTGTGATTAAGAATGATCTTTTCAGGTGTCTGAGAGAGGAATGTAAAATCCAGCAGTAAAAAGATGAATCAGAGTCTACTGTGGTTGATTTGTAAAGTCCCACTGCATAGCAGAAGATAACAAATCCCAAGACTGAATTCTTCCATGTTCAGGAGATTCAAGATAATAAGGCAATTATTTTTGTCTGTCCCGCAGCACTCGGCTTTCCAGTATAACGAGAGAGCCTGAGTTAATTGTTCAGTAAACATTGAACATAAATGCTCTTTAATCCCTTTGGTGTCTGATTTTCCCAATGATTCTGCCTTAACTACCTAGAAAGTCAGTCATCAAACTAGAAAAATGAAGGAAGTTGGTGCTAGATCCAAAAAATTATTTTGGTATCTAAGATGAGAACTGCATGTCAGTTAAATACTGTGTTCTGTGCTTTAGCACTGAGTCTACAGGTTTCTTGTCTGCTTTGTCCTGGAAGAAACTATTAGCCAGAGCCTTCGTCTCTGAGCTGTCCAAGATGTGGAGAGGGCTGTTCAGCATCCAGAAATGAGGCAAGTTTTCATCCACTTTGCTGGATAATCCTGACCCATAAGCAGCTCTCACAAAACACTTGGATCTTTGGCATTGCACCTTTCAGTATGTGAGGGAAGGCTGTAGGAAAGAAGGGGACTGACTCTTTAGCAGGGTCTGTTGTGACAAGACAAGGGGAAATGTTTTCAAACAAAAGGAGGGGACATTACTTTGAATAGAAGGAAGAAGTTTTTTACAGTAAGGGTGGTGAGGCTCTGGCACAGGTTCCCAATTGTGTGGTGTATGCCTCATCCTTGGAGACATTCAGGTTAAGCTGGACCAGACTCTGAGCAACCTGATACAACTGCCTTGTGCACACAGGAATGAAAGCCACTGAAGTGCTATCTGTGGTTTTTTTGTACCCTCTATTCCCAGCTCTGTGATTTGTGCTCCTTCAGCAGAGAACTTCAGAAGATGCTTGGAGTGCCTGCTGATCTTCAGGGAAACCCCCTAGATTTCCTTGTTTATTATTCATGGGGTTTTCCCCACCTGGGGCAGAAAATAACACCACATTTTGAAAGTTTAAACAAAGGAGTGGTCATAAATATAATTTGTTAAGCCATGCAAGTGGGAAGAATGCACACAGAAAGTAATATTTTCCATAGTTTTCAGGATGTTTTCTTAGAATAGCATTCATAACACAACTTAGGACATTAATAATGGAAGTCTGTTGCTTTGTAACCATGATTTTTATAACAAGATTGGTAGGACAGAAAGAATAAATTAATGGAGCTGAAAAGTAGAAAATAAAAAGAAGGGAAAAAAAAGGGAGAAATGAAAGATGGAGGGAGGGAGGGAGGGAGGAGGAAGGGAAGGAAGGAAAGAAGAAAGGAAAGGAGGGAAAGAGGGAGAAAGGAAAAGAGAAAAAGAGAGAAGAAACTCAAAGAGAAACTCAAAGTATTTCAAAAGAGAAAGAGAAACTCAAACTGAGGGCACTGGCTACAACAGGGATCTGTACTTGCTGTTTCAATGAAGTGAAGGAGGAGAACAAGCCAGTTCTGCAGAGCTCTTTGCTCAGAGTGTCGTCAGGAAATGAGGGTCCTCAGCTGCCTGGAGCAAATGGCCCCAAGTCCTAAGCAAGCCATCAGAAATAACAGTATGTTTATGTACCCCTGAATGTCCTGAACACGTGGCAGGAAAGAATGCCATACCCAGAGAAGACATTTTCACTTATTAATTACTGGTATTTACTAGTTTGCTTCCCAACAGTAACAGTATCAGCAGTGGTGTATTTTGATCATTGCCAAAAGACAGCATATCATCTTGGAAATATTAGAGAAGGAAAAGAAACATGACAGATTCAGAAGGCATTCTGCATGCCATTAACCAGCCTGTGATGTCTCTGCATCTCAGATTATGTGCTTCGTAGTTGAGACAGGTGTTACAGTGGAGGTCAACAGATATTTAAACCTGTCACTAAGTCAACGGATCTGTGCTTTATCCCTGTGGAGTGGGAACTCTTTTGGGCAAATGGATGTGTATCTCTTTGTGCACTTAAAAAAGCAGGGAAGTCATGATGAAAGGAGTCTGCTTGTCACTGAAGCTTGAAGTAAATGGAGCTGGCCATAACTCCAGAAGTAAGCATGTGTGTAAATTGCTTTTACTCCCTGCTATCTTCAAATTCACCTTCTCCTTTTCTTCAGTGGCTCTTAGCATATATTCATATCATGCTAAAAAGCACTCCTCCAGCACAATGGGCCACAACTGCTGTCTTTCAGGTTTTCAGCAGTGTAAGGACATCTGTTTTCTATTTGCAAGAGGTGCCAAATCTCACAGAAGCATTAAACTTTCCAACAAAATGAGAGAGTCTGAGTCAAATCTTCAATAACCACTAACTGTTAGACATGAAACATTAAATGTTCTTAATCCTTCTGGTCTCAGATTCTCTCAGGTTTTGCCTCTACCTCTTTTTTTTTCTGTTATCAAACAAAAATGATCAAAACAACGAAAGGTTCCTCATCTTCAGTTGAAAGCATATCTGTAACCACACGCACCTTTATAAACGATGGGGAAGTTGAAAGAAAATTGCATCTGTGACTCTAGATGGAAATTTTTGTAGGGGCTTTTGTAAGGACTGGAATTCACTGCAGTCTGCTTGAAATACGTTGAGTAAAATCTGGAGAGGAAATGCTTTTTTATATGCTTAAGAATGAAACTAGAAACTATGAAATGATCACTTGTCACATTTTGAGAACAAAAAGCTTTTGCAGTTAACATTCAGGGGTCATATTTGGATGGAACTAACCATAGGATGAACTTTTCCACCTTATGTTTCAGTTCTGAGTTCTACATCTTGAAATCAGTAAACCTGAGTTAAAAGTCCTATGCTAAGGTATTTGTGGAATAACGCAGCCACTAATTTTATACATTTGGATGAAATGTAATGGCTTAAAAGGGTGCTCATTCATTTTCTAATTTAGCTGCAACAAATACCTGCCCATACGTTTGAGTGTGACTTTCCTCTTTGGCTCAGTGCTGCCTTCTGCAGCATGTGCAGAGCAGCCTCCAGGCCCTGCAGGGCACTTTTGAGTCCCTCGCATTGATTACTGCAGACACTGAGCAAGCTGGACTGACCTCTGGCTAAGTTGGTTGGTGGAGGCTTGAGCCAAGGCTGCATCTCTGAGATGGCTTGTTTTTATGCTATTAATACCAGTTGTCAGAGTGCTTGAAAGGCAGCCAGAAAACCCCTGGTGAAAGATGTAGTAATGCATAATGCTGCCTTGCTTTCAACTTTGGGTTCCTTTTCCATCCATTGGTGGTGAATATCTTGCTTTGCAGGCTAGACTGGGAGAGAAAAGGAAATCAAAGAGCAGATGTGAAATATGCTGCTTAAGTAAGACTTAGCTTCAAAACCTGCCTGTGTTCAGACACTATTCTAGTACACAGTCTTCACAAATTATGAAATCAGACCTTTTTCTAGCTCCTTTTCTTCTAAGCAAAATAAATAAAGTGGAGAGAGAAAAATTCTTATCCTTGAACCAAAGCCTTCATCAAGACCAGTTTGGAGCACCAAGTTACCAAATCAGAGATATCCCAAGCCTGACAGCTTGACACTAAGCCCACCCCACACACATGCATTTTGGGGTTCAGGTTTGTCAGAAAATTCATGGAGCTGAGGTCATGAAGATGGAGCCTCCCGAAACAGAGGTGAAACTGAACAACTACTCTGGAAGGAGGAAGTTTGCTCTGGCTGCTATGGAGAGAAGCCATGGGTCGTGCCTGACCCAGATGGGGGGCACGAGAACTGAGGCCCTGCTGCTGGCTCAGGCTGTGGCTGCACAGGGCCATTGAGCAGCAGACCTGAGCACCTGAGGAGCTCCTTGTTGGCCGGTGCCTGCAGAAGTGTGGGCCCAGCCTCCTGCACAAAGATGTTTCACGGCTCTCATGGTGGCATGACTGCAGCCAGCAGGTCACTGGGGTGCTTTCAGGTCTGGCAGTGGGGCTGTACCCTTGCATTCGGGGACGCTGGCGGCCTGGGACGGTTGGTCACCCAGCACAAACCCTGGCACTGAACACCAGGTTCCACTGGGAGCAGCACAGGGCAGGGCAGGAGACTGGAGCCTTTTGCCAAAACCAAAGCTGCCAACTCCTCCTTGCTCAACTGCATCCAACCTCCCCCTCTCCACAACTTCAAGCAATGTCAAGCCAAGGAATGCTCGACATGCCTAGCTCCAGCAGCATGCACATGGGAGTGTGCAGATCACCTCCCCGTCCTGACACACACATCTGACGTGGGATGCAAATCAAAGACAGGTAAAATTCAGTGAGCAGCCTCAAGCATCACACATGGATTAATCCAGACTGCTTGGTGGCTCTGCAGCTTGAGAGCCAAGGAATTTAACTATGGAACGGCCACAACTAATTTCTGAACAAAAGCTTTAACATGAGACTGTCAAACTGAGGTTTTCAAAAGCTTTCAGTGCCTGGCTCTGCCTCTCGTGAACATCCACGGCCCCATCAGCAGCAGTGTGCCTCCCAGCCAAGAGCATGGCAGCTCTGACAGGGTGGGTGTGCAGGGGCAAAGACGGCCTGGTGTCAGTGGGAACAGCAAAATACGAAAGTCTGAGTGAGCTGTTTTCAAATACAGAATGGCTGCAGCAGATGACCCTGGAACTCATAGAGCCACACAGCTGACTACGAGCAGCAGCAAAATACCTCCTTGCACCAAATGATGCTGTCAGTTCCTTTTCTATCAAGACAAGCTCACCGAGTCAACTTCCCATCCTGATTCCCTTCCTTCAATCTCTTCTGCTTCCCCTCCAAATGCCTGCACGAGGATGGAGCTGCTGCTGCACACTCTGCCTCAGCCAAAGGCACACACATGGCACAGAGCCATGTGAGCATGGAGCCCTGGCAGCCCATATGGCCCAGGTTTGCAAGCGGACATCTTTGGGGTTTGCAGTTGCACAGCTCCAATAAAGCACCTGCATGAGCCTTGCTGTATGTTTTTAGCTAGAGGACACTTAGAAAACAAAAATAAGCAACGGCCAGAAGTTTGCAGAAAGTGTCAACTTACTTCTAAGCACCACAGAGATCATAAAAGGAAGTTCTAGGAGTTTTTCTGCTGCTCCCCAGGAAAGGCACACACACTTGTATTCACTTGTGGCTCAAGAAGCTGCAAGCCTCTGCCTTTTTTCAAGCAAAACTTTGCCCAGTTTCCAAGAAAAGTCACTCATGCCTCTGCTGGCTTCCTCCATCCCTTCTCATGCAGGTACACAAGGGCTCTCACACTGCACTGCCTGCTCACCCACCAGCTCTTCGAGGAACATAGATGAGAAGCATCACCACCCAGCATCTTGCAGACTGCAACTGCTCCTGCACCGCCCTGTCAGTCAGGCGTCTCATACACCCAGCTTGCTCACCTGGCACAGCCCAGAGCACCTGCAGTGGCCCCAAAGTGCTCTGCAGCAGGAGGCCGTGCAGCTGCCGGGCTGCTCTCACTGCTGGGGGCTGCTCTGGAGTTCTCTTCTCTTGGCATTCCCAAAAGTGCCCTGCTGATGGCAGAAAACACCTCCTTCTGCCTAGGATTCTGACTTCTGGAAGAAACAGCTGCTTTTCTGTCATGCCCAAGATCTGCCACCAATCAACAGCTGGATAGTGGAAATTGAAAATGAAGCATTTTTAAACATGACTGAAGATGAGACTCCTACTTTATCATACTGGCCTGTGACCTCAGAGGCAGATGGTGGTGGTTTGGCAGTAGAGGTTGAGCCTTCCCACCAGTATCCCATTGCAGGTTGTTGTGACAGATGGTAGCAGAGGGGCAGTCTGACAAAATGGGTCTGACATGACACTGCAAATGAAGCAAAGGTGTGGAACTGAATTCCTCCCTGCAGAAAAATGGCACCCACTGACATTCACCAATGCTGGCTCAACGTTTATGGAGACCAATGGGTGGACGTTGGCACAGTGAGGTGCTGGGTGGTGTTGCAGCACTGACACCATCACAGCACCTGGGAAACGACTTGCCTCCACTGAGGCAGGTTTTCACAAGCACTGCATGCAGGATCTTGCTTATCTCTGGCAAAAACGCATTAGTGATGGTGACTATGTTGAAAAACAGTGTTTGGTAGCTGAGAAGTGGCTCAGCATTATTGTGCTCCTTGTGTCTTTGTATTTACCACTGAAACATACAGGAGACATTGCTTTCAGAGCAACCCGTGTAATCCCTTTTGCCTTTCAGTCTTCTTACAAGCAGCTCTCAGACAGAGCATAAATCCAAAATGCTTTTATTACCTTATATTACATAACTTCCTAGACATTAAGAACTTTTAATCCAAGTTTGCATTACAGCATTGTTTTGCCAGCCTTGATCGATACTTTCAGGTTACAAATAAAGGGAGGTGAGCCATAAAAGCACATCACATTCAGCAGGTTCTTGCAGAGATTAAACTTCATTCAGCTCATGTGTTTGTCCAGGAGCCAGACAGCAGGGACTGTTGGGTTCTCTCTCTGAGCATCACCAGGCAGAAACCTCTGGGCCGCTGGCAGCAGCGTGTCTGGCTGCTCAGAAAGCCTGAGCAGCTCAGTCTCAGCTACCCTGTATGATTCATCACGTGTCTTCCAGTGAGGCAGGGAAGAAAGAGAAAAGGAAACCCCAGAAGGAGGTATGTCTCCACCAACGGAGGTCTGTGCTGGGGGAACGGCGTCAATGAAGCCATCTGCTCATGCTGGAGCACTGACACATGGCTGTGGGAAGACGGGGATGCCAAGAAGTTCCCTCTTGGATCCCACCCATTATACCCATACCTAAGGCAGCTCTGTGCACAAACAGGAGGCTGTGACGAATTCTGAGTGGGTGAGAGATGCCTGCACATGTGACACCTCCCTGGTGCCACGCTGATCACAGAGACCTGAGTGATTATCAGAGCAGATAACTGACCAACATCTGAGGCACAGCAGGGAGTTTCACAACGGTTCTCTGCTGTCAAAACGTGAAAGAAGTGCTAATAAATGCAGTACCACAGAGCAGTCAAGTTCCTCACCAACGTGCTGGCTGAAGACCTTGGACTCATGTGGGTGAGTGCCAGTGCACGCCTGAGAGCACCCTGGTACTGGGGCTGCTGGAAATCAGGCAGTCCTGAGCCACGGGGGGCTCTCTGAGCATCCACAACCACTGCCCGTGCCCTTACCTGCCCCAGTGCAAAAGCTGCATGAAGGGTGATACAGGGACAGTATAAAATGACAGAATCATGTGCAAGCACTAAGGTTGGAAAAGAGTTTTAAGACCATCAGGTCCAATCACTGACCCACTGGCAGTATGCCCACTAATCAGTGCCACGTCTCCAATCTGTGCTACAGCTCCAGGAACGGTGACTCCGTGTTTTCAGCTGAGCATCAGGCACCGACTGGAAAATGCTCTGAGTCCGGGGGACACGGAACTCTCCCAGACGAAAGAGCGAAATGATGAATTTCTGCGTCGTTTTCACGACAAGAAAACCACAGGGAACTTTCCCAAAAGTCTCTCAGTGTTCCGCAGCAGGAGGCCGCGCAGCTGGTCCCAGCGCAGCGGCCGCTCCAGAATTCCCTTCTCCTGGCCCCGGTGCTCTGAAACGCGCCCTGCCGGGGCAGAAAACGTCCGCTTCTGCCTGGGACTCTGACCTGCGGAGGAAACAGGAGCGAAGGAGCCGCCGGTAATTTCTCAGCCGGGCGGAGGTGCCGCCCTTCCTCCCGGAGCGACGCGCAGCGCGGTGCCGCCGGGTCCCCGCGGGGAGCCCGCACCGCACGGGGCAGCACCCGCCCCGGGAGACCCCGCCGGAGTCGCGACAACCGAAAGCCCCTTCCGCTCCTCCGTCGCCTCGTGATGGGAGCCGGAGCCAGAAGCGGCGGGACGCGCCTCTGCGGGCGGTAGCTGCCCGGCTCCGGCCCCGCTCGCAGAGGCACGCGTGCCGGGATGCCGCGTTCGGTCCCTCCGTGACAGCGGGGCGCCTCGCGCGGAGCTCCCGAGGTAAAGCGGAGGATGCGCGACGCGGCCGCGGCGTGACCGCGAGGAGTCGGGGGAGGGAAGCGGTCCCGCGCCCCGCATCGCTCCCCCCGCCCGGCTCGCTCCCGAGGGGCTCCGGGGTTGCGGCAGCGGGGGGGTGGCGCTCACCGAGCAGCGGGGAGGGGTCGGGGCAGAGCCTCGGCGCGGACGGCGCTGCGACGGGCCGGGTGACGGGCGGCGGGCGGGGCGGCGGCTTCGGGGTCCGCCCTGCAGGTAGCGGAGCAGCGCGACCGAGAGATGCTGCGCGCGGAAGGCAACGAGGAGGCGGCCGTCCCGCTGCAGTGACGTGCCAGGAGGCGTCAGCTCCTTCGTACCGCCGCGCCGACGAGAAGTGCGTGCCGCTTCTCGCCGCCGCCGGAGGCGGGATGGGGTCGGGCGGCTGCCGTGCCCGCCGCCTCTGCTCGGCAGGCTGAGCCGACTACTGGTAGCGCGGGGAGCTGCCCGGGACTTCCCCGTTATCCCCGCGGCCCTCGCGGGCGGTGTGCGCCCGGCAGGGGGTGTCCCCGCCCCGTGTCCCCGCTGTCTCCGTGTCCCCGCTGTCCCTGTGTCCCCAGCCCCTCACGTCCCGCTCCGTCTCGCAGCTTCCAGCGAGGGGCAGCGGCGGACCTCCTCTGTTCCGCTCTCCTTCGGTTCTGGGAGTTCTAAAGCGCCTTCCCTCGACATGGCTGAGCTGGTGAACACGCTGATCTGCATGCCAGCCAGTGGCCCTCCTCGTGTTTTCTGTTGTCTCTGGAGTGGAATTGGGTTTTTTGGAGTATCTGGTATGATGCTATGATCTGGTATGATGTCTTGGTTTGAGGAGAAAAGCAATGCTGATAACACACAGTTGCTGCTGAGCAGTGTTGTACAGAGCCAAGGCCATTCATAGCAAAGGGCCCAAGGAGCTGGGAGGGAACAGAGTTGGGACAGCTGACTTACACTGGCCAAAGGGATTTTCTGTTCCATATGACATCACGTGGAAGGAGTTTTGAAGGGGGTGGGAGTTTGTCTGGCTCTCCAAGAGCAATCTTGAATCTGTACAAAGATTCCTGACTTGGGATACAGGAGCTCTGTGTATCTGGCACGACAAGGAGCTCAGGTCTCAGTATCTCCTTGCTCTTCCCCAGTGGCTTCCAGTCACTGCTTGAAAGTGCCTCTGCACTTTTGCCGCAGGAAAGCTCTTGAAGGAACAGTTGAAGTACACGACCAGAGACATTTTCCTCCTCTTCCTCCTCTTTAGTTGCACATCTCTCATTCTTTCTGATACGTTATGGAAGTCAGTCCAATAATTACTAATAATTTTGTTGGACCAGATGTTGTTAGCATCGAGACGGTAAGGCAGCTGCCTATGACACTACTGCTGTCATTGCAGCGTTCTCAGCCAACATTCCACTAAATGCCAGCTCCTAAACTGCTTTCTCAACTGAGCAAGCCTGGCTTTCAAAGCCTCCAGGCTCACTGTACCTCTCTTATGGTTGATGAGCAAAAGGCAACCCCCTGTGTGAGTGGCAGAACACCGCTGTTGGTTTTTCTGTGGGATCGCTGCCTTCCTCTTGCTGAAAGTGGCTTTGGAAGCAGAGCTAAAGATGAGGGAATACTGTGTTGCAGCCAGAAGTCATTTGCATTCTGCTTAGATGGAGGTGTGCAGCCATGAGGAATGATGAGATATGGGTATACGTGGTATGTAATGGTGCCTTCTGGTTGTGATGAACCAGAGAGCAAGGAGGCAGAAATGCATGCTTTGCAGAAAAAATGTGTGCATGCATACGTGCCTTTTGGCTCTCCTACACACTGCACTTCAGCCCCTTCCAGCTGGTCACAGCGGCTGTCTCTGCCCCAGCCCAGCCAAATGAAAGTCCTTGGAGCTCTCACTCTGCCACATCAGCAAATCAGCTTCTAGCTCCCCATCTTCACTGTGCTGCTGATGTTCTTCTCTGGTGAAGGTACTTTTGGGCTTTCTTTTCTCTCTACTAAGAACTGCTGTGTAACTGTACTGCTGTGCTGCACGTGAGCACACCTGCAAGTCTGCCATGCCTAATGACTTGCAAATCCGATTTTAATCCACGTTGACAGAGGGAAGGCACCATAAACGTCCCAAATGAGTGCTGAAACAACCCAGTGCTGTGCCACGTAGTGGAAGTTCACTGAAACAAGGCGAGTTGTTCACAGGTGGAATATGCAGTGTAAGGAGAAAGAGGGGGATTGCAAGCTGCATCAGCCTGCAGGAGCAGTGTGTCCCCATGGGCATGACAGAGCTCTGGGCAGGATGTGAATGCTGAATACAGGATGGGACACGTGGAGTGCAGGACAGGGCAGTGCCTGGTCCCAGCTCTGGAGACTGGAGAGCCTTCTTCCTCAGACTTCTGTTTCGGATGGCTGCTGCTGTAGTTCCTTCTGTAGCACAGAGCTCAACTCATCTGTTACTGCAGCTGAAACGTAGATCCATTGCAAGGATCCTGGTTGTTTTCACTAGTGCGTTTCTTGCTTATCCACTGTGTTGGCTCCTGTGGCAGATGGCAGCAGGCGGAGCACTGTCCAGAGCTGCCAGGACCTGATTGTGACATCGAGTGGCATCTTGTCCAGAGCAGAATGTGGGATGTGGGTTATGCACAAAGGTGTGGTTTGGTGCCTGGCAATTTCATGAGGAAGACATTTTGTGTAGCAGCCGGATCCTCAAAAATACAGCTGCTTGCAGTGCTCCCAGTGCTGCTCTGATCCAGCAGTACGGTTGTAGATGTCTGTAGTGTGAATATCATAGAATCACAGGATCATAGAATGGCCGGGGTTGGAAAGGACCACAGTGATCATCCAGTTTCAACCCCCTGCTGTGTGCAGGGTCACCAACTACCAGACCGGGCTGCCCAGAGCCACATCCAGCCTGGCCTTGAAATGTAGTGATTAAAAAAAAGAGATGGGAATCAACTGTCTCAGCATAATTGATTACAAACAGCAAAGCTAACTGCAAGTTTTGAGAGGAATAGAAACCAAAAGCTACAGGATTTACCTGGGAGAAACAGAATGGCTTTGGCTGTGGGTGACCATGCCCTGCTATCTGATGCCACGTGAGGTGGCTGACTCTGGTTGTTTGTAGATACATACCCAAGGGTTTGGACACAGATCCCTCAAGTGGCATCGTGGAAAAAAAGGAAGCTCAACGTCACCTTTATGCTGCAGGATTACGGAACGGCTGAGATTGGCCAGAATCTCTTAAACAGGTACCCATGGGTACATTTCTAATTAAGCCCAGAGCTTAGCCCCTCAACCTTTCCCTATCCCTACCTAAATCCACACTGCCCCCTCGTGGAGTTTTCTCATTGTTGCAAACAATAGATGGATCTAAACAGCAGGTGCTGTTTAGTTCTTTGGTGAGGGCAAATTTAGTCGCCCTTGAGCCCTAGAATGTTTTTGTTGTTGGTGGTGTGGGGTTTCCATTATGAGCCCACCAGTCCTTGCAGATGTGACGTGCAGTGGCCAAGCTCCATGTTCAAGCTTTCTGCCATCTCCTTGCTGATTGCAGGTATTTGAGGGCTTGCATCAGGAAGGGAATCTCTAAGTTCTCCTTGGGCCAAGTGGCACAGCACTGAGAGGTTCAGTTTTGTTCAGTTTTGGTCGTGCAGGTTCTGGTGCAAAATCATAACCAGAGTTTTCTGTTGGTCCACCCACCACAACGCCAGATGTCATTATCCCACACTGTGGGATGGCATGGGGTATTAATTTGCAGATTCGTTTGGACGGGGCTGAAAATGATGCCTCGTTTAGCAGCAGATTGAACGTTTCCTGCTGCTGCCTCTGCGCTCTTCAGCTGAGTCCAAAAGCATTTCATGATTTTCAGTGGTAAGGGTACCTACTCGAGCCTCTAATTTCTCTTGGCTTCTTCCTGAAGTCAGTGACGTTTTCAACTAAAGTTGTGAGGGCAAGGGAACTTGAATACACCTGACTTTCAATGTCTGCTAGCGACAAAGAAGGCGCTCAGCACTAAAAGGGGAGGATTTCTTCTCCGGTTCTTCTCGTTACATTATGTCTGCTATTAAGCAGGAAGCCATTGGCTTTTTGTGCCATTTGGACGTGCTTCTGCTGCACCTTCTGCCGGCTGTCAGTTAACAGCCCCACTCCTTTTCCTCCACTGACGGGCATGCTGTGGTGTCGCAGTGATCTCTAGCGTCTTCGCTACAGCACAGCTCCGCTCAGCCTCGCTGCGGGGCTGCGGCAGCCGTGCCGGTGCTCTGCGCCCGGCCGCTATGCACCGTGCAAATCGTAGATCGCGGACTAGTCAAAAGAGGTCGGAAACGAAAGACTTCTAAGATCGCCTAGTCCAACCACCAGCCCACCCAAACCGTGCCCACTGCCCGCGTCCCTCAGTGCCACATCCGCGTGGTTTCTGAACACCTCCAGGGACGGTGACTGCGCTACCGCTCTGGGCGGCCACAAAGCGTGGGCAGCAGCGGCACTTCTACGATCTGGGCCGCGCCGCGCCGTGCAAGCCGTTATCTTCGAGTCAGCTTGCGCTTCTGTGCTTCTGAGAAACGCCCTTCAGCAATTGTTTTGCACGAGTCCCGGGCGCTGGCGCGCGTTGGGTTCTGTTGTTTTCTTACTAGGAGGTGAAAGGAACGCGATCTGTGTTAGGGGCAGGTTTTTGTCTCTCTTAGGGGCCATCAGATTGGACCCGTCCTCTTTTTGCTGCGGTTGGGGGCGGCTAATTTGCTCTTGCCTGGAACTATGTGTAAAGTGCAGGACTGGAAGCTGTGATCGTCGAGTCTCCTTGGATGAGCCCGAGCCGGGATTCTCTCACGCCAACCGAGCGCGTTTTGACCAGCACCGTTGCATTGTTGCAGTCACATTCCTCTGGAGCGCACGAGAGGCAGGCAGGAGGCTCCTCGCAGAGAAGCGCCAGCCGAGCGCGGAGAGGCTCTAAGATCGGAGCCCACTGGCTCGGTAAGGCTGCACCGCGGTTTCTGAGGCTGCACGGCGAATAACGCCCGGCCCGCGGCACCGCGGTGCGGTTCGTGCCAGCCCTGCAGCATCGCCGACGCTAGAGGTCAGTCGAGCACCACGCTCTGGCTCGAGCGGCTGCGTTCGGGTAGCCCGGCTCCGACGGCGGCCGGAGCTGGAGCTGAAGGGCGGCGATCCCTTGCAGCCTGATGTCGGGGAACCTTGCTGATGGCGATCCTCAGTCAGGGTGCCATGGTTTGTGCACCGTCGCTGACTCGAAGGCTGCGATCCTAGGGGCCCCGCTGCCCTGTGCTGGCCGTTCTCCTCTAGATACCTTCTGCTCCTGCTTCTACGCAGCTGAGAAAGACCCTTAGCAATGTCTTGCATGAATCCTGAATGGCAGCATGTTTGGCACCTAGTCAGTGACAACTTGCAGGGGTAGATTTTAGATGATAGCTCCTTTGTGGTTGGCAACCTGCCCATAGCAGGATGGTTGAAACTGGGTGATCGTTGTGGTCCCTCTCAACCTAGGCCCTTGTATGACTGATTCTATGATTCTTTGTATTTGTAATTTTGAGAAGCATATAACATAATTTGAATTCCATTGCTTTCACACTGGCAGGTGGAACGAGTGCTTTTTGGGCTAGGTGGAGCCACGTTCTTGATATCAAGATCCCTAATCTTGGTAACGGTGCTCTCTAACATCCTTAGCAGTGACCTGGGCAGTGGGATCAAGTGCACCCATAGCAAGTTTGCATGCAACAACCAAGTTGAGTGGTGCTGTTGATACAACAGAAGGAAGGGATAGCAGCCAAAGAGGATTCAACAATACCAAACACAAGGTGCTGCACCTGGGTTTGGGCAGTCCTAAACATAAGTAGAACTCCTTCAGAGCAGCCCTGCAGAGAAGGACTTAGGGGTTGCGGTGGATGATAACCTTAATGTGTAGCAGTGTATGCTTGCAGCTGGGAAAGCCAACAGCATCCAAAGCTGCATTAAAAGAGTGATGACAGCAGGATAACAGAAATTATTGTCTTCTTCTGCTCTGGCCTTGTGAGCACTTGGAAGCATCAAGGGCTGGGGCCCCCAACATAAGAAAGCTGTAGAGCTGTTGGAGTGGGTGCAGAAACAGTGATGATCACAGGATTGGAACACCCCTTCTATGGAGAAGATTTGAGGGATCTGGGCTTGTTCATCCTGGAGAAGAGAAAGCTCTGGGGGGTTCTTATTAAATTCCCCCCAGGACTTAAAAGGAGCTTATGAGCGGGTGGGAAACCAGCTTTTTACATGGTCTGATAGTGACAGGACAAAGGTGAATAGTTCAACTAAGAGAGGGTAGATTTAGACTGGAAGGAATTTTTTTTTTGTTCAGAGGCCCTGGCACAGCAGTCCAGAGAAGCTTTGGACATCCCATCCCTGGAAATGTTCAAGAGGAGGTTGGATGGGGCCCTGGCCTAAGTGTGTGGCAGCCCTGGCCAATGGCAGAGTTCTATGACTCTGTGATTCTGTGAAAATGCTAAATAGAGTGACTGCATGTACTGTTTGTCATTGTTCTGGTACTGAATGTGCTGGTATGCAACCAGGAATTCAGACCAAACAATTCTCTTTCTGTAGAACAAGTTTCAGACCGGGATTCCAGTTATAGTTGTGTAACTAAAACTAGCTACAACCTCTTTGCTGTACAATTTCCTTCATTTGAGAATGAGAAGTAGGGAAGAGATATGTTTGAGGATGAATGTACCCGGAGCTTTGCTGATTCCCCTAAGAATTTTGATTTCTGTTTACTGGCAGGTGCCAGGTTAGTGTCAAAGTATAACTGCAGAAAGGACACCCACAAGGAAATATTATTTATCTGTTTGTTCCCTGGGTAGATCAGTGGTCACCAGACAGTCTGCCATCTAAATATGCTTGTTTCTATATTTAACATCCTTTTCAGAGGTGAAGATTGATGTGACTTCATTTGTTTTAATTTTTTTTTAATGTAATTTATTTTTAATTATTTTTACTCTGCACAGTACACCTTGAAAGAGCGTAAGCTCTAAAGCCAGATTTTAAGACACTGTCAGTATTGTTCTACTATGTAAATACCAGCATACTCATGCTTTTTGTATCAAAGCTAATTTTCTTTCCACTATTGCACTATCTCTTATTAAACAATAAGTCTGAAACACAGCTCTGGATGTTTATAGATTTTTTCTCTTAAGTTATATTCACATCTTAGAAAGGCTACAAAGCACATCTTCTGCTCTTTGCTGAGGTTGAAAGTGCAGCCTTCATAAAGTGAGGTAAGATCCCACAAAAGACCTCTGCCTCTGCTCCTTACTTGGCACCTGCCTGCTTAAATCTTAAACTGGTTAGCTGACATAGGTAAATAATGAATCCACATCTGTGGGCTTTTATTGCTATCATTCCAATTCTCTTCAACTGAAAATAGTGTAAGTACCAATTAACATTTCTCTGCCACTTCAGACACTGTGTCTCTTGCTATTGTTACCATCTGTCTCCAGAAATAAAAGCTGGATGTGCTTTGTAAGCTTCTTGGTGCTCATGAGCATTCCTTACTTCTGGAAACATTCAATAATCTCTTTCATCATTGCATACTAATTACCATAATGACACCAATGATGGGACAACTGATTGTCAGTTAGCAGCACGGCCTCAATCTATTTCCATCCATATGAAACACCCCAATTTGTTAGATCTTTCTCAAGGACTGCATTTTTATAGCTTTGTTGTTCTCTGGACCTAGCCTACCAGAAGAGTTCATACCAATGGTGGCTGCATTTGTCGTGCAGATTTTACTCAGTTCATACCTCCTCCTTTTTTTCTAAACATATGTTCAGCCGTGTTGCCTTGTTTCTTTCCTTTCTTCCCCCTGCCGTGATGAACCTGCGTTTCCTGCAATTGTGTAGTCATTTATACACAATTTTACATTTATCCTTCCATGTTTTCGTATTATTGAAGGCCACTTCTTACAATTGCCCAAGATAACTTTTAGTTTCAATCTTGTTTTCACTCAAGCGTAAATCGAAGTCATTGTTTGTGTGTGTCAGTGCAACTGTACCACCATGCAAAGTAGGGAGATTCAGAGAAGAGGAGCACCAGGCCCAACATGGCCAGCTGGGGGAGGGAAGGGGTTGCTCTGCACTGCTCTGTGCCGGTGCAACCTCACCTCAAGCACCTTCTGAAGGTTTGGTGCTGCAGTGTAAGAATAACATAAAGCCATCAGAAAGCATCCAAAGGATGGAAATGAAGATGGGGAAAGGTCTGCAGGGCGCAGTGTCTGAGATAAGACACAGGTCATAGTGGAGAACAAGTATTTCTTCATAATTTCAAAGTCAGCCAGCCACTTCATCCACCTTATCAGTACTCAGCTAAGAGGCTGGTGAAATAGAAGGAATATTTTTCCTTTCATGGGGCAGCGCTTATTCAACACCAGGCCTGCTGGTGAAAGAAGGGTCCTGTCTCAAAGGGGAAAAAGAATTCTGGCCCAGGAGTTGGGAGAGATTGTCAATAAGGCTTTAAACTAGATTTGAAAGGCGAAGGGGATAAAATCAGGCTTGGTAATGACTAGCCTAGGGGCAACATGTCTGGGTTGAAGGTGAGGCCAATAGCCCAGCTGAAGGAAGCCGAATTTCAGAAAAGCCAAATTCCAGCTCTTCAAGGAGTTAATCAACAGAGCACCCTGGGAAACTGTCCACACAGGTAGGGGTGCAGAGCAGGGCTGGCAGATCTTCAAGGAAGCTTTCCTCAGGGCACAAGAGTTCTCCATCCCTGGGTGTAGCAAGTCAGAAAAGGAAGGCAAGAATGGTGTGGCTGAACTGGGACCTGCTGGTCAAACTGAAGTGCAAGAAGGACATGCACAGGCAGTGGAAACAGGGAAGTATTGTTGGAAAGTCAAAAGGGAGCTTCTAGGCTGTGTAGGGATGGGTCAGGAAAGCCAAGGTCCAATCTGAACTACATGTGGCAAAGGATGCCAAAAAGAACTAGAAAGGCTTCTATGGGTACCTCAGAAAAGGAAAGTCCAGGAGGGTGCAACCTCCTGGTGAGTGGCACAGGCAGGCTCGTAACAACAGACAAGAAGAAGGCTGAGGTGCTTAACAATGTTTTTGCCTCGGTCTTCCCTAACAACTGCTCACTGCACAGCCCTCAAATTTTTGCCTTTGTAGGAGAGGAATTTTTTGTATGTCCCTTCCACTGTGAGCGACGATTGGGTTTGTGACCACCTGCGGAACCTGAGCATCCACAAGTCTATGGTGAGATGCATCCCAGAGTCCCGAGGGAAGTGGCTGATGTGATTTCCAAGCCATTCTCAATGGTATTTGAAAAGCCACAGCAATCAGGTGAAGTCCCTGCTGACTGGAAAAAGGCAGCATCACACTCATTCTTAAGAAGGGTAAAAAGGATGAGCCCAGGAACTAGTGTCCTGTCAGTCTCACCTCTGTAATGAGGAAAATCATGGAACAGATCCTCCTGGAAGCTGTGCTAAGGCACACGGAAGACAGGGAGGTGATGCTCTTTAACATCTTAATCAGTGATGTTGACATAATGATGGGAGGAGAATATCACCCAAGTATCCAGCACTGATGATAAAGAAAATCTGCTTTCTAACACCGCAACTTGAGTCTTAGTCTCCTGGTCAACCCCTTTACAATATCATGGGGTGATTAATGTTGTTAAAAAGAGTTTGGTGGGCATGGCCAGGCCACAGCACACTGCAGTGCTTTGTGCCTCTCTAGAAGTGCTAGGATGTCAGCAAAGCCTTTTCCAGATATTTTGCTAGTTCTTCAGGATTTGGCAGTTGTTCAGGAGTAGATTCCAAACGGCTGGGGATGCCCACCTCTCTGCCCATAGCATCCCACGCTCCCTGCCACCCAGAACTATCCAGCCTCAGGGCAGATCTCTGGGTGACATTCTTAACCTTATTGAATCTTAAAGAAAACCTGGAATACATTCAGGAGTCATACCAATAGAACATCCAAAGGATATTCAAAATTCATAAAAGCTATTGTAACTAGCCTATGGGAGAAATGAAATGTGAAAGAGAAAGGGGTGGTGAGGAATCAGTGGAAAGTGTTTTTCCCTCACATCCAGGCTTTCAAAGAAGACAAAGCAGAGTGTAATCAGTAACAGGCTCCAAAATGTGATTCCAAAAGCACAAATATGACTGAAAGGCTGAGTACAAGCACCGGATTAGTTTCCTGACCAGTAATTTTACTGTATCATCAGCCAAGATCACACAGCACAGCAAAGTGACAACATTAAACTAATCTCCAGAGATGGCAAACAACAGAACAGGGAGCATTTATGGTTCCAAGATTCTGAAAGAAGCTCCTTACAGTTTCTCAAGGTTTTATTATTATTATTGTTATTGTTATTATTTATAATAATAATAATAATAATTTTCATGATGCCATATAGACAGAACTATCCCTTTGGTCAGTTTAGGTCACCTGGTTCTGTCCTCTCCCAGCTCCTTGTACCCTATCAGCTCCCCTCACTGGTAGGACAGTATAAGAAGCTGGAAAACGAAAATGTCCTTGGCTCTGTGCAGCGCTGCTCAGCAACAACTGAAACACCAGTGTGTTAACAGGATTTTTCTCCTAAAACCAAAACATGGCACCATACAGGTGCTCTGAATAAAAAAAAACCACAAAATCATTTCTGCCCCAGCTTAAATTGGGACTGTAACCATGCCTGAAAACAGCAGACTGTATGTCAGGTTTGTATTTGTTGCCTCCAGCTGTGCCAATTAATCATCCTAATTAATTTTACAAATTGAGTAGGGGTGCTTCCTGTTCCTAGCAGCTAATTAGTGACACAGAACACCACTGATCTGAGCAGAGTTTTTAAAATCCTAACCTTACAGAAAAAATGGTATTCAGTTTCTTCTTCAGCACTCTGGAACAAGATCACTTCAGTCCCCTCTTCTAATACTTTCCTGAGCAAGAAAAGTAGTGGGAAACATTTGAATCATGTAAGAGAAAGGAGTAATTTGTCCAGTGTAGGTTTTTTTGTTGTTGTTTTTGTTTGGGCTGTTTTTTTTTTTGTTTTGTTTTTTAATAGAGCCAGAATGTATTCAATGTCAAAATTAAAAGGGTAGGAAGATACAGCACCGTTATCCACTGGAGACGCTGGCCCATTTCCTCGTGCTAATAAGTAGAGCAATGTAAGGCTGAAAACTGTGCTTGTTCCTGACTCAGTGTCCCGGTGAATGCTTTCACTAACCATGCATTACAATGCTCTGTCTTTAGATGTGGCAATTGCTGGGGAGGACGGTTGGTATTTTCTTTGCCTTTTGACTCTCCAGTCGCCTTTTTGCTGCTACTCACCCGTCTCTACACAGGAAACCAACGATTCACCTGGCCTTCCATTTTGGCTGCCTGTGCTTCTCCTGCCACTGCTGCTCCTGAGTCCTTCAGATGTGCAGAGCAATTTCCAACCCTGACATCCCGTGCTGGCAGCTGCGTGCCCCGAAACAGAGCCCATCTCACGCCTCGCAGCCTCAGGCTCTGACTCTCCTATTTGTTGTAAGCAACGCAGCCTCGGTCAGGAGCGAGTGCTCACAGCCCCATTATCTGTTCATCTAAGGCTAAGGACAGCGCTCCTGTAATCCAAGATGGGAGCTCACAGGGCTGTTGGTGCACAACAACTGCACAATCCTATCTCCTGCAGGCTTTTGCTGAGCAGCTCTTCAGATAAACTGGCTATGGCAGCCGGTTCTGCACTGCAGGCAGAGGGAAATTGATGAACCAGGCACTGTGGACAACATGCAAGTTTATTTTCAAGACTGAAAAGACATGTGAGAGGCACGTATCAGGGGCAGGACTTGGCCTCCCGTGTCATTCACTATCACTGCTCTGTGCTACTTTCCATTTCATTCCATTCAGGCGTCCCCACTTGCCAAAGGCAAAAAGGAGCTCTGGCATGGAGTGACAAGGATAAACACAGAAACACTGGTGTGAAGATGTTGTGTTTTTACTGCATCGACTCCTAGGTAGAAACTGCAAGTTAGCACTTCGGTCTTGGATTTCTTTTTCAAATTCACTTAGAAGAAATGGAGCACATGAAGTTGAGAGCTCTTCATCGCATGCTTACAGACTCAGTGTGTGAAATACCATGAAGTAATTATAATACAACGCTGGGGTGTGATGACATCATCACCTACTGGTTTTTAGTACTCTAAATTACCAATATTTTCAGTAATTAGATTCATTTTGGAGACGTTTTGACACCCAGCCTGTCACTTCATCTGCTGCTTTTTTATGTTAACTGTATCACAAAGGAAAAATATTCTGTTGGTTACAAATAATTACAATAATACTTATTTCATTTTCCTACAGAGAATTAATAGAAGGCACTGAATTATGTGATAACAAATATTCATCACATATATTATTTGTGATTTCACTGTTAGTTCCTGGGGAAGTATTAATAGTTTCACGGCTGAAATAGTTATGTCCTTCTGGTACAAACAGTGAAAAAGAAGTAGTGGGAACATACAGCTTTTGGATCTCAGAAAATTCTCACTCTTTTTTGCTATGTTATATCTAAATAATCTTTTCTTTAATTTGTATTTTTTCTTGGAATGAGGGCTCGGATCAACCTTCTTGCGTTGTGAGCAGTACAGTGCAGTCAAAAAATGAAGAAAACGAATTCTGATGGAGCAGATTCTGATCACAGTGTGATTAGTGAGTGCACCATTGAATTTTAGGCCCCGTGGTCCAAATCTGGATTAGGCTGAAATTGGAATACAGGGATTCAGACGGGAAGTTGGGCCAAAACTGCAGTTCAAATTGCTCTGCTAATCCAGGGATGCAAGTGGAGATCCATAATATATGGAAGGACTTTCTTGTTTCCTTGTAATTTTCACATAATCTATGTGTGTAATCACTGCATTAATGCAAATACCCTGGGTGTTTAACAGCATACAGAAAAGACTACATGTTCTGCTGGCACGCAAATTAAAGCTTGCTTATTATTATCCCTTTTGTGCTTCCAGGCATGTGGATTTTCAGCATGGTGGAGAATTTTTTCTCAGTGGTGCTTTGTGTATCAGCACAAAGACCTGAATTAACATCTGTGAGTGTGCAGAATTTCCTGCTAGGGCTTACATCTGGTGGCCTGTTGCAAGTTTACTGGCCACAGTGGAACCGAGTGGCAAATTCCCCATGGCTGTGCCAGCTGCCACTTCTTGCAGAGCCCACACTGCCACCTTTCAGAGCCCACTGCTATTTTCAGCAAGAGCAGGCTGCAGCTCTAGCACCCACAGCAGGAGAAAGGAAAGGACAACGTGTGATCTGAAAGGTGTAAGACAGTTTCTGGGGATCCTCTGCCATTTGGAGGTACGGTGTGCATTTCCAGTGCAGACGAGCAGTAAAGCTGTATTACTGCTGCACCTGGACCAACGTGTTGTTGACCAGCAGTTTGCAGCCAGCATTTTTTGCTCTCCTCATCCATCATGCTGCCACTGACAGAGAAAAAGGCCTGTGGGGGAAGGACCACATCTGCCTGGATGTGTTTCCCACAGAGTGGCTGGTGGGGCACTCTGCAGCTCCCAGGTCCCCTTGTGACAGGGACGCCGTGGAGGCATTCCCCCAGTTTTTCAGAACCTGACATTTGCTCCCCACCCCCATTCTGCATTTTCTGCACCCTGTTCATAGTGTCCTAATCTCGGTCGGTCTGAGGGAGGCCACCCTTAGCTCTAGTTGCCTAGTTAATGACCCTATGTGTCATGGGATTAGTGCCTGGATGGAAAGGGGAATGAGCAAATGAGAACCGATCCTTTTTTTTTCATGCAACATATCACACCTTAGCTTTTCTAAAGCAGTACTGAAAGAGCAACTGCATCCTAGAAATTTAAAACAAAAATAGATCAACAAATCTTCTTCTCTGTGGTAATGCTGTGCCACTACTCAGAAGGTAATGATATCAAGTGAGCAATCTTTTTTCATGAAGAAATTGAGTATCTCATTCCTTAACTTATGCCTACAATATTTCAGTGGTAGCTTTTCTACGAGGCTGTAATAGGTAGTGCTTTCTTTCTATTAAATAAAACAACAAAAAACAAAAAGCAGCATAAAAATCACAAAAACAATGTAGCTTGCTTTCTTTGCCTTTTCATTTAATGAGGATATTATTTTATCTTAGAAAATGGTGGCAGGATAAGGTTTTGCTTGCAAAATAGCAAGGCAGATGCAGTATTAGAGACAACCTCAGTACCATTCATAGAATTTATGAAAATGCCTTGTTCCCCAGAGGCTAGCTGAGCAGAAAATGCTGAACAATTAACAGTGAGTTCCCCACTGCAATTGAAAGCAAATAAATAGAACGGCAAAGGAACGGCCCTCCAGCTTGTGAATAAAAGAACAAACAATTCCCTCCTTGGACATGCTTTGCACACTAATAGGGAAGAAGGGTGGGGAAAGGAAGAAAGGAAGGAAGAGAGAAAGAAAGAGAAATGGCTGCAGACTGCTATTTCACCAGGTTAGAGAGATGCCACAGGCTTGCAAGTTCAAGTGCATTTTGCTCAGCGCTGATCAAGAGAAGAGCAGCAGAATCTGCTTTTACTGTGATTACTTATTTGTTGAACTCTGTGACAGTGACTTGAGGCATTTTCTTCCAAGTATCAGATGCTTTTTGTCAGTGTAGCACTGGAGGTTGTGAATAGCTCGCTGTTCCTACTCTCTGTGATACCGCAGTGATCCTTTATCTTTTGTTCCCATTCTGTTTTCTCACAGTTTTTCATCTAGTTGCCAAAGTAAAGATCTTTTCGTTTGATATGCAGCATGAATTGTATCACAGCTGACAATACTTGTAAAATATTGGCAATAGATGGAAGCACACACAGTGCAGTTTATCATTTTGGTACTTTGGTGTAAGGGATAAATCAGCATGCAAACAGATGGGCAGTAATCTTCACTTTTTCACACTTGTACATCTGCCTAGGTGCATGAAAAGCTTCTTGTATTACGTGTCAGACCACGTTATGTAGACAGCAAAATTCTGCTCTACATCCAGGAGAAAACTGCAGAAGTGACGCCACAGGGTGCATACGTAAAACAAAGAACATCTTCTGATTTGCACTCATAAACATGTCCAGTGTTACTAACAATGTTCTGTACATCAGAATCTTGTTATTGTCTGCTATTAATTTCTATAGCTTACTTTTTGTTTTTGTTTTTTTTTTTTTTTTATATTGTGGTGGCCATTCTGATGCCTGATTCCTCGCTTGGCTCGTCTGCCCACTTAAAAAAACAAGTGAAGTTACAGTAGGCTGGCCAGTGTTCTTGATTTACAGGTGGTGTATCCTAGGCTTTAAGTGCCTTTGAGCCTTACAATATTAACTTGATACCTGTTAAATAATGGAAAACTCCGAGGGTATTAAGATGGGCTAAGACAATATCAAGCTGAAAGTCCCACAGCTTTGTGCTGAGTCTGTGTTAAGTGAGGTGTGTGACTAGATATCTTTGCTATAATGACTTTAATGGATTTTGGAAGTCAGATCAATGCCATTCCAGTCCTGTCCTTGGAAATATGATTTAATTTGCCAACTGCAAGGCTTGTACCTGGCTTGAGGCAATCCCAAGCATTAATGCAAACTGGGGGATCATGGAGTACAGCTCTTTGGGAAATGACATGAGAGTATTGGAGAAAAAGCCTGCATATGAGTTGACACTGTGTCCATAGCCTGGAAGGCCAATAGGATCACGGGCTGCATCAAGAGCTGGCCACAGCAGGGTGAGGGAAGTGACTGTCCCCTTCTACTCTGTCCTTGCAAGGCCCTACTTGGAGTACTGCATCCAGATCTGGGGCCCTCAGCACAAGAAAACATGGAGCTGTTGGAGTGGGTCCAGATGAAGCCACAAAGATGATCACAGAGCTCGAGCACCTCTCCTGTGAAGGAAGGCTGAAGGAGCTGGGCTCATTCAGCTTGCAGAAGAGAAGGCTGCTCTGAGGAGGCATCTTTGTATTCTTTCATCAGCAAGAAAGATGGGGAGGGACTTTATATCAGGGGCTGCTGTGGTAGGACAAGGGGTAATGGCTCTACTCTAAGAGAAGATAGATTTCAGTTAGATATTAGGAAGAACCTTGTCCCTATGATAGCAGTGAGACACTGAAACAAGTTGCACAGAAGAACCATGGATGCTCCGTCCCTGGAGGTCTCAGTCTGGATGAGGCTGTGGGCAACCTGCAGCAGTGACTGTCTCTGCCCATTGCAAAGGCTTTGGAGCTAGATGATCATCAAGGTCACTTCCAAGCTAACATGTCTTATGATTCCATGATTCTGTAATATCAATACAGAATAAGAGTTAAATAGTTGCTTTTATTAAATATAATTTTGCTATAGTTAGATGCAAATTTTGGGGAGAAAGAGCCAGCAGCTATTAGATTGGAGTGGTCTTTACCTCCTCACTGCAGTCAAAGCTGCAGCACTGTGACTGCAGTGCTCTGTAATTGAGGTGCTGGGAAAGCCTGGTGCTCCACTGTGGAAGTAACTTGGAAGGGATGGGCTGAGGTGCTCTGTCTCAGATGCCTCCTGACAGACAAAATCCACTGTGTGGAGAGCCTATGGCCTGTTTTGACCTGTACTCAAGCTCTGTCTTCTTGCAGCTTTCGTTTTGTGCTCACCACACCAATAGAGTCTGTGCACGGATGTTATTGATCCTAGAGAAACCATAGAGTAATTAACAATGGAAAAGATTTCTAAGATCAACAAGTCCAAACATCAACCTATCACCACTGTGCCCACTAAAACATGTCACTGAGCAGCATGTCTGTGTATTCCTTGAACTTCTTCAGGAACTGTGACTCCACCACTTCCCTGAGCAGGCTGTTCTACTGCCTCATCTTTTGATGAGTCTTCTCAAGAAGTCTTCTCTTTTGAGAAGAGTTTTTTTCCTGATATCCGCCCTGAACTCCTCCTGGCATAATTTAATACCACTATCTCTTGTCCCATTGCAAGTTATCTGGGAGAAAATACACCTACCTATCTACAACCTCCTTTCATATATGGTTGTAGACAGCAACAGACTCTCCCCTGAACCTGTTCCAAACCACGGGCTGCCAACTTCTCCAGGAGAATATTGTGGAAGAGAGTGTCAAAGGCTTCCCTACTGTCTAGGTAGAGTACATCTACAGTCTTTCCTTCATCCACTAGGTGGGTCACTGGTCATACAAGGAGATCAGGTTGATCAAGAAGGACATGCCTTTCATGAGCTCCTGCTGACTCGGCCTGACCCCCTGGTTGTCCTTCACATGCCTTCTGATTGCATTCAAGATGATCTGCTCCATGACTTTCCCTAGTATCGAGGTCAAGCTGACAGGCCTGTGGTTTCCTGGATCCTCCTTCTAGCCCTTCTTGTAGGTCGGAGTCACATTGACAAGTCTCCAGCCATCTTGGACCTCTCCAGTTAACCAAGACTGTTGATAAATGGTGGAAAGTGGCAGAAAGATGCATTTCAGCTGCCCTATTGGTGTCACTCCAAACCCTTGCATGCTGCCCTTATATTCATCTCCAGAGAGTCTGGTATTACCTCCTTCCCCCTTCAAACCTTGTTTACAACCATTTCAACAAACTGCCAACTCATGGTCTACAGTCCTTTTTCCCTTTTCAGACACTGAGTCCCATCTGTCACCAGCAGGCCAGTTGCTAAGTAAGCTGCCTCAGAACTGAAAAAAAAGGCGTAATTCCACTGATGGCACCAGCTTCTCTTCCGTGTGTCAATCAGGGGGCTTTCCTATTCCTCAACAGTTTTTTCCTGCTACTGGAGATACAAACAAAAGCACCACCTGTGCTCCTATTGCTTCAAGTAGTTGCCCCACCTGAAGCCTGTTTTGATAGCCCCTCAACATCATCACTGCCAACCTGAACGATCAAAATTGGGTAACAATAGAGATCAGGGAGTTTTCTAATAATGTCACTGACCTGGGCTGCAGGGAGGCAGCAGACTTCCCCAAGGAAAGGTCCAGTCAGCATATTGGGTCTTCTGTCCCCCTCTGAAAGGAGTTGTCTATAACAAGTACTCTACTTTTGCTCTTGGCAGAGGCAATCTTAAGGTGGGAGATTGACAGTCACCCTAGGCAAGGGACCTACTGCCTGGGTAGACTTTCTTTGACATCCTCGTTTGCCCATCTCTTAACTTGCAGAGCCTCATACCTGTTGTGGAAGGGTGTCTGGAGAGGCAGCGTAGGCTGGGAGGGCATTTGCCTGCCACATCAAACAGGGACCTATTTCCATCACTTCTGTATCTTAGGTCCTCTCCTTCTGATGGGTGGAGGGTAGGGGATCTGCTGCTATTTGTAGAGTGTCCTCCCACTGCCTTTCTTGCAGGGATGTCAGGATGTTGCTCCACTAGTCTATCTCCTGTTCACACGCCCTGATGCTCCTTAATCTTCCCAGCTCCTCTTGCAGCTCACCAGGCTGAGGAGATTGTCACCTGGTCATACCACACACAGATGATGTCTTTCTATGTGTAGGGGAATATGTGGAGGTTCCTGGCCCCATCCCTGCTGCGTCAGCGGCTCTCACAAGGACTGGGTGACCCGGGGTGACCGTTTCCGTGCCCTGGGGGCAATTACAAGAATTCCCTTGATGGTCCCCTGCTGTGCTGCAGATCGTGTGTGCATTGAAGCTGATTTCCTTGGGGGGGAAGGAGGGGGGAAATTGTAGAAAATGAAATGTGACATAAAATGAAGCAAAAATCTGTTTTGAGAGAATGCACAGGTGGAATCAAACTCCGTAACCATGCATCGTAAGTAGTTATAAAGCAGGTATCATCTGTGTTTATGCTGGGTGCAGGGGGGGCAGCCCCTTCCTAACCTGCACACCAACAGCAGGTAGGCGTCTTTATTTACAGAACGAATACATGCACATTCATAATATTCCTAAGAAAAGGAGTGGTTATTACAATTATTTCTAGGACTTTATTACAATATTCCACACCCATTCTACACCCCGAACTCCACCCCTAATTAATGCTCATATGCGTGTGCAGTGCCTCCTGGTGGTTGTGGGGATGGTGGCCTCCTCACAGTGTACTTCTGATACCCATGTAGTTTGAAGAAGTATTCTGTCTTCAGCTGGTTCAGTTATTAGGATGTGGCTCCTTGGACCAACCAGCAGGCTTATGGTTGAGGTATCGCACATCTTTCCTATGGCTTGTGCTCAACAGCTTTAGCAAAACAGCCCTTTATTCAGCACTGTCCAACCCTCTGAGACTGTGAGAATATACAGTATAATATAACACAATATAAAGTAAATATAAATATAGGTCTGCTTAACTTTGAGCATCACTGTATATTTGCTGCTAAACAAGTGAAATGTTAAATAGTGTGTATGTGGAGTAGCAGTGTCTCCAGGTAGCTGTAGATTGCATTTGCTGCATACTTTGCTGAGTTTACTCTTTGGAAAAGATGATAGTATTCAGAGAGCCAAACTGAATTCCAACACTGAAGCAGCTGTGTGTGCTAAATTCAAAGTGATTCTCAGATGGTTAAGTACTCATTTTTTAAGGTGAGTGTACAGGAAAAACAAATAGAAGTACAGATTATTTTATGCACTTTTAGCATTTACTTGGGAATTACCTGTTAATTCTCATGAACTGAAAAGTTGTAAAAACAATGGAGATTGCCTTTTTCCTTATCAAAGGACACTTCTATAGCTTCGAATGCAGTGAAAATTAATATGAGGAGCGAGAAATTTTTCAACAGGAGCCTTCAGAGAACTACCAGTTGGGCAGTGGCTGCAGTGTTAGAGTTGACTTCAGTCATTTAGATGTTGCTTTGTGTTCTTTGAGCTCCTGAAGCCACAGCTCTGGTTCTCATTGACAGCTGTGACATCTTCCGAGGGAGCTGTGTTGGTCAGCTGCACACTGCTGTGCTCAGCAAGCACATAGATCACGTCCCATTGCAGCTCATCTCTTTGATATTTTCTCCCAGGTTTTGAATGAATCTCCAATACACACAATCAGCAGAACCTCTGGGCAAAATGTTTATTTGAAGCGGCTGGTTACACAGGATCAAAGAACTATGTTTATTAATCTTGACTGAATTTTTACTTGATAAATTATTCAATTATCAAGAAAAAGGTGCAGTGTACTTAGAGCAGTGTTTGCAACTGGATTAATAAGTACAAGCAATACTACTAATTGCCTTAGCAAGGAGGTGCTATGTTGACTGGGCTTACACATTTCAGTGGTGTGGTAACTGCAGCGTGGAGGCAGCACTGGTCTGCAGGGTGGTGATGGTTCTCCTCTTCAAATGCTTGCTTTTATTACTGCACTCATGCATGCATAAATCAACACTCATACATGAGTGTTGTGCCAGGGAAACAGATAGCTGTAGCATCTGCAAGTGCACAGGAATGAACTTCTGTTTCTTTCAGTTGCCTGCATTATATCTGACAAAACAGCATAGTTATATCCACCTGTTTTGCAAAGGTTTTTAAGTGATCAAAGTGATTTTGTCTAACCATTTCTATTTTGTCGTTGCTATTCACATTTTTTAAAGCTGTATGTTGAGCAGCAGTCTGTATATTTTAACGTATTAAGAAACAGAAGGAGTTACCATTCATAAAATCAAGAGTTTTGTTTTTAATCAAATACTTTGTGTTATCTAATTAGTTGTAATATGTAGTGATAACATAAGAGTGTAATTTTAGGTCTAATACAAAGAGAAAATAGTGATTTTTCACATTTTGCTCAGTAAAAGCAAGCAAGTGTCAAAGACTATGAGAGTCCATATCTCTCTGTAGAAGTTAATAAAGAGTTTATTAACAGAGAAAATAGCCAAGTTCCGAGAGACTGCAGCAATTTGCTACCAGATTATAATGCAGAGTTGTCTATTGGAAAAGCAAAATTGTACGCTCACTGGGAATTTCTCATGCAGACAAATATTGCATGAATGTTATTTTTAAGTGACTGTATGCAAAGCTTGGTTAAGTTTTATGTGTCTATTATGATTTTTAATTTTTTCCTTGTGCCCCTTAACAATGAACGTTTTCATAATGCAAATTATATTCATGGCCACAGTTTTGTTTCTCCAGCCTTTTCCCATGAATTGCCAGTGCATAGGAATACCTACTCTGTGTGGGAGTGCAGCCAATGGACAGAACAAAAAGGGTAAGAACAGTACAGAATGTAAAGGCTAGAAATACGAGGTGGCTCAGCTGCTTTCTTCTGTTCTTTTCTTGATTTATTGATTGACATTTGTTTAATTTGTCTTCTAGTTCTTAGTTAAGTGTAGAAGACTAAACTAATTCTTTGGAAATAAAGAAATATAATAATTGTTAGTGTGAAATACAGTGCCATCTGAAATCAGAGAAGAAAACTGCCTAACTCCCATGTGGAATTAGAAAGCTTTATTTATTATCCTTTATTCCTCATGATATACATTGGATGACTTGACAAATTAGATGTGTTCTCTCAGAGTTTGAGTTCTACATTTAAACAGGTAAGACACACATGTGCAGAGCATTGGCATACATTCTTTTCCAAGAACTCATTAATATATGCTAATGTCCCCCTGGGCATACATAGTAGGGACCACTGGTGGTCTTTGACCACTTACTTCCTGCTCATTTTTCCATCACCAACTTCATCATGATAACATTCAGTCAACGTTTACCTGTTTTTCTCCAATTTGACAAGTTTTTATTGCTTCTATTGTTTGTATTTCTCACACTATAATGAGCACCTTTCATAACTTGGCGCACTGTAGCCCAAACCAATGTATGTGAGATCCAAGGGAAAAATCATTGTGCCTGGTGGGTGCAAAGAGAAAAGTGGTTTATTGTGACTTCAGTGCTTCTGTGAAGTTTTGCACCACACAAAGCTAAACCGGAAATTTTCAGAACCAGCACTCATTGATTCCTTTTGCTAAAGTAATATACTGGTCCTTAAACTAATATACTGATCCCCATTGCTAAATCAGCCCGTGAACAGGAAGGAAGGCAGATGACTTCTGCAGGATATTCCCAGTATGACAGGGGTCTCCGTGGGCCTTTTTCCTCCATGAAACTTCAGAATTTTTAAAAATTTAACCACAGTCTTCCACTCTGTGTCAGTGTCCATGTCAGCAGAATACTTCATCTAAAGGGGAATTTTTGTTTTGAGGGTAAATCCAGGGTCAAAGCCAGGCGCAGCAGATGTATGAGAAGTCTCTGGATGCACTGCTGCTTGCTGTGGGCTGCTTCTTGTAGACAAACAGGGTAAGTCCAGCGGGACGGCTCCCAAGTCCTCATGCAGTTACAAGTATTTGGAACAGACAATTTTTTTTGCTATTTACATCAGTAGAAATGTGGGGATAGTTCTGACAAATTCCACCAGGGACAAATTTCCATGAAGGTAAGCTTTGTGCTGATTAGCCTGCATGGATCTGTGTAAGGTAAATGATCTAAGTTTAGTCTTTATCATGAATTCCACTGCTTTTATGGAAGAAGAAAGGGATGGGGAGCCTCTTGCCCTGCCATATTTGCACTGACACTCTGAGTTCATGGCTAGTCAGGCAGATGGACTACAACGTTCTCTTTGACCTCTGAGAATATGACATCGACTCAATTAGATATTTTCTGAAGGGAGTAGGACATTTTTTAAGAAAACTTTCAACTTTGCATGTTATGACCAAATTTGCACAAGACTAATGAATGACATAGAAAGAGAAAAACAACAAACAGGGTATGTAAAAATGTTTCCATAATATTTAGAAATGAGAGAATTATTTTTCTTTACTTTTCAATCCATACAGAGTACATAGAGAACAAGGAAGGCCTAAGCATTGTGGTAATTACTTACTTTGTCACTTACTTAGTGCTCCAATTGACTGGGAGAGAATGATTTCTAAAAACATTGTTACTGTGAAGGAAGGAAGGAAGGAAGGAAGGAAGGAAGGAAGGAAGGAAGGAAGGAAGGAAGGAAGGAAGGAAGGAAGGAAGGAAGGAAGGAAGGAAGGAAGGAAGGAAGGAAGGAAGGAAGGAAGGAAGGAAGGAAGGAAGGGAGGGAGGGAGGGAGGGAGGGAGGGAGGGAGGGAGGGAGGGAGGGAAGGAGGGAGGGAGGGAGGAAAGGAGGGAGGGAGGGAGGAAAAGAGGGAGGGAGGGAGGAAAGGAGGGTGGGAGGGAGGGAGGAAAGGAGGGTGGGAGGGAGGAAGGGAGGGAGGGAGGAAGGAAGGAAGGAAGGAAGGAAGGAAGGAAGGAAGGAAGGAAGGAAGGAAGGAAGGAAGGAAGGAAGGAAGGAAGGAAGGAAGGAAGGAAGGAAGGAAGGAAGGAAGGAAGGAAGGAAGGAAGGAAGGAAGGAAGGAAGGAAGGAAGGAAGAAGGAAGGAAGGAAGGAAGGAAGGGGAAGGGAGGGAGGGAGGGAGGGAGGAAGGGAGGGAGGGAGGAAGGGAAGGAGGGAGGGAGAGAGGGAGGGAGGGAGAGAGGGAGGGAGGGAGGGAGGGAGGAAGGGAGGGAGGAAAGGAGGGAGGGAGGGAGGAAAGGAGGGTGGGAGGGAGGGAGGAAAGGAGGGTGGGAGGGAGGGAGGAAAAGAGGGAGGGAGGAAGGGAGGGAGGGAGGGAGGGAGGGAGGGAGGGAGGAAGGAAGGAAGGAAGGAAGGAAGGAAGGAAGGAAGGAAGGAAGGAAGGAAGGAAGGAAGGAAGGAAGGAAGGAAGGAAGGAAGGAAGGAAGGAAGGAAGGAAGGAAGGAAGGAAGGAAGGAAGGGAGGGAGGGAGGGAGGGAGGGAGGGAGGGAGGGAGGGAGGGAAGGGAAGGAAGGAAGGAAGGAAGGAAGGAAGGAAGGAAGGAAGGAAGGAAGGAAGGAAGGAAGGAAGGAAGGAAGGAAGGAAGGAAGGAAGGAAGGAAGGAAGGAAGGAAGGAAGGAAGGAAGGAAGGAAGGAAGGAAGGAAGGAAGGAAGGAAGGAAGGAAGGAAGGAAGGAAGGAAGGAAGGAAGAAGGAAGGAAGGAAGGAAGGAAGGGGAAGGGAGGGAGGGAGGGAGGAAGGGAGGGAGGGAGGAAGGGAAGGAGGGAGGGAGAGAGGGAGGGAGAGGAGAGAGGGAGGGAGGGAGGGAGGGAGGAAGGGAGGGAGGAAAGGAGGGAGGGAGGGAGGAAAGGAGGGTGGGAGGGAGGGAGGAAAGGAGGGTGGGAGGGAGGGAGGAAAAGAGGGAGGGAGGGAGGGAGGGAGGGAGGGAGGGAGGGAGGGAGGAAGGAAGGAAGGAAGGAAGGAAGGAAGGAAGGAAGGAAGGAAGGAAGGAAGGAAGGAAGGAAGGAAGGAAGGAAGGAAGGAAGGAAGGAAGGAAGGAAGGAAGGAAGGAAGGAAGGAAGGAAGGAAGGAAGGAAGGAAGGAAGGAAGGAAATAAGGGAGGGAGGGAGGGAGGGAGGGAGGGAGGGAGGGAGGGAGGGAGGGAGGGAGGGAGGGAGGGAGGAGGGAGGGAGGGAGGAAGGAAGGAAGGAAGGAAGGAAGGAAGGAAGGAAGGAAGGAAGGAAGGAAGGAAGGAAGGAAGGAAGGAAGGAAGGAAGGAAGGAAGGAAGGAAGGAAGGAAGGAAGGAAGGAAGGAAGGAAGGAAGGAAGAAGGAGGGAGGAAGAATGAGAGATTCAATCAATAACATTATTTTGGTTTCCAGTTCCTACTTAGGGTTCTAATTTATTTTTTAATGAAACTGGTCTGTGAGCTAGGAAGAAACTAATGAGACTTTTGCTATTTCTGGGAGGAAGAGATTTTGGTGCCAGCATCATTATTATCTGGCAAATAAGGCATGTGCCTGGGTCATGATGGTTAGAAAGATCAGGGTTTGAACAGAACAGATAGCAGACATGAACTCTGATTTTCTTTGAGCTGGAGGCATGATCAACACACTAGGCTGAAAAGGAGCATTCTTTTTTCTCTTTAATGGTATCTAAATATCTTCCAAGATTAGCCTGAATGAAGTTACATTTTGAAATGTGAAAGCAAGGTGCTTTTATGTATTTGTCTCTTTCCTAAACTTTTTCATTTTCTCTCAAGATCAAAGTAAAATATCCATGTGACTTATAGAATCAAACTCTATAACCACAAAGTAGTTATAAAAGCAGGTATGTTTTAATCAGTGCTGCGCAGACACCGGGGGCAAGGGGGGATCGCTCCACCTAATTTGCACACCAACAAGCAAAAGCATTACAGATTTATAAATAGATCTTATACACATTCAGAAGATTCATCTACACATTCATTGACTCATTTACACGCTGCCCTCTCCCTCAACACAATGCACAGTTGGAAGCGAGGGTCTCCCTGTGGTGGTCTTGGGGATGAAGTCAGACGTCTCCCTCGGCCTGACCTTTTTACCTTACAAAAGCTGCCCCACTCAAACTGGTCAAAACCAATTTCTTCAGGCTGTTCCTCCCCTCATGTTTGCACGGTTCCTTTGGTTCTGACAGCAGAGAGGTCGACGTGTCCTGCTGGTCTTCCCCTATTGTTTCTCTAAGTTTAGTATACCTAACCCTTATGTGACAGCCCGATTTACCTTATTCCTAATCTAACATGTAGTTTTGCTTTGAGCAGAACAGAGCCTATAAGGGTGGCTTTATTATGTCTGCAAGTACAGTTTTCACAACACTTTTCTAAGCAGATTTTCTATACTAATTTGAGATGTATATCTCATGTTACTGAAGTGTGACCACAAAAGAAACCTTAGTTTTGTGATTAATTAGTTATGAAAGAAGGATGTAAGAAGGAACAAACCAGAGGTAGGCTGCTGTTATTCTACTGGCTTCATGGTCTTCCAGCAAGCAACTTACAATGCTGTGTCTGGATCTGAAGTCTTCTGGGTCCATCCCATGCATTCACTGGTCATCCTGCCAGCACTGAACTTCTCTTTGCAGAATTGCTGACTGTATCACAGAACAGTATTCTGCTTCTTCCTTTCCTCTTTGCATCTTCCTCACTCATATTTATTTGCTTCTGCCTTTTTATTTTCCTCCTCATTTTGACATAAGGATTTTTTTTTTTATTCCTCTATTCTTTGTATTAGTGGCAGATAATTACTGACTCAGTGTGAACTCAATGCTGGCGCTAGCAAACGTGGAGCTGCTTGTATGGAAGCCATTTCAACAACTTCAAGTTACTATGGAAAAGTTATACTCTAAAGCTGAGTGATAATAGAGTAAGCTAATATCAAGTAACTTTAGATTGAGAGATATATGTAAACGGCTGTTTCCTGATAATAGTAATTGTCCTAAATGGCTTCTCTGTGTTGTGGTCTAAGCCAGCAGGTTGCAAAACACTGCACTTTCCTTTTTGCTCTCCCCAGCTCCCAGTGGGATGGAGGACAGAATCAGAGAAAGAAACACAAAGTAGAACTTGGGTTAAGATGAAAACTATTTGCTAAGATAAAGAAAAGGAAGAGGGAAAAATAGGATAATAGTTATGATGAAGATACATGATGGTAATAATAATTACCATGTAACATATACACAATGCAAATGATGCACCAGCAAGACGGATCTTCCTCTGATATAAAGGGGCTTAGCACTGTGATTCTGTGGGGTGACAAACTGCATGATACAGCAATGTCACCACTGCTGAGTTTCAAAGGCCTAAAAATCCTTCAGCAGCACCGTGCTACAAAAAACCTGTCTCACTGTGACTCGAGTGCATTGAAATGCAGTAAATAATCAAAGACAAGCAAAAGTCGAAAATAGGGGAAGTTGCAAGACCTCTACTGTTGCTCATTTACCTGGGATAAGTTTCTAAGTTTTCTGTTGAGTAGTTCTGTGTTTAGGATCTTGTGCACAGATTCTAAATTTATTTGGTTCCAGGTCTTTCTGTAGAGTTCTTTTTAATTCAACTGCTCTTCCGGTGAACTTGTAATGGTCTACCAGTAGCAGGATGGGCAAACTTTGGAGTACTTTTTTTCCAAAATTACCTTTAAATATTATTACAAGCTTTGAAGGCATTGGAAAATGCTAGGAACAAGCACAGAAGTCCCATAACATTGTACACTGAAAGAAAAAAGTAGTATTCAATTGTTACTGGAGCCACTTGAGGAGTGAAATGACTGGGTGAAAAGCAAAGGAAGCTCATCACATTTTAATTCACCTAACTATACAGCAATCCAGATAGATTTAATTGGGAGTTATCTATGTTGCAGAAGAGGGGAGGAGTCTTCAGTTAAACTTATAGGAAACAGCACTGTTTTGAATACGATGAACTTGAAGGTTTTTTTCCAGCCTGAATGTTTCTACTGTTTCCACTATACCATCTGATTGCTTGTAATAGAAAACTTTCTCATCTCAGCAAAACAGTTTCTGAAGTACAGCAGGTCATGGGATCCTGACAAGTTTTGATAGAAGCAGGAGTGCCCAGCTGCAGTCCCAGCTGCAGTCAGGACCAGCTGGAATGGCTTTGTCTGGAAAAGGCAGACCTGAGGTCACCATGGGCCTGGATCACCAGTGGTTTGATACTTCAGAAACAATTAAGAGATCAGATTCATAAAAGGAAAATTGCAAGAACTGATCAGTGACCTGTAGATGTGCAGTGACTCTTAACAGAACATGCTGTGACTTCTAGGAGTCAGTCCAACTTTATCCACTAACTGAGGGAAAAGTAAAAAAGGTACAGAGTGCACCAGGAACTTAATTACAGAAGTCTGCCAGCTCCCTTTCTGCTGGAGATCAACACTTTCTGTTGCCTCTTTTGAATTTCCATGTATTCCACTGCAGTAAAAACACTATTGGAGCAGGGAAAGTTTTGGCCATGACAAATACATAAAAGCTCAAGAGAAAATAGAAAGTTAGATGTCACTTGACCTGCTGCCTTGGTCAGAAAAACAACATTTGTTCTTTCTCACTTGTAGCAGAGTACGAAGATCTGTCAGCATAACAGGATTTATACCAGCAAAGAAAAGAGGAAAATCTAATTCAAACACTTCCCAGTGGGCCTGGAGAGGACTATCAATACATTCTGTGTATTGATTACAGTAATGTTATTTAAGAGCCTTAGAACGAATAGAGAGAGCTCAATTCTGCTGAGTTATATGTGAAATTTTCCGTGAATCTGGATAAGGACTGTTGTCTTCATTGGAGTCACTGCTTATGAATGCCCAGTGTGAACTGAAGAGGTTGGGCTACTCTACTGGCTGCAGCAGTTCTGCGGGCAGAAAATGTGTGCTAAAAGTTTCATTTAACTCAGGAGTCATTCCAGGAGATCTTTGAGGCCAATTGTAAACAGACATTATTGATTTACTTATCTATTTGCTGCCATGGAGTGGTACCATTAACACAGCTGTGTAGTGAAATAATTTCTGACAATTGAAGCCCAGAAAAAGTTTGGTTAACAATGTAGAAGGAATTAACTACTTGTTCAGACAATGAAAGGAAGCATTCAACAGTGAGGTTAAAAATAATCCTTAATTGTATAGTATAGAAAAAGACAGTGGAAAATGAGTGCACTTTAGCTAATGCCACTGAAATGAGTAAGTTTGAAATGGCTGTCTGAATACTGAAAAGAGCACAGAGAAGGGAAATGTCTGACATCTTTTAAGCAATCAATGAATTCTTTTAGGGTCTTTAAAATAACACTCTTCCTCTCTCCTCTTTTGCCTGCATCTCCTGGAAAAGTAGTTTACATTTGTTACATTTAAAAACTTGAACTCAGCTGTAATTTTGTTGTCTCTTTCTAAATGAGAATGGGCAAATTTGTGTGGAGCCTACTGCATAGTCTCCCTCATCTCTTTCTGTTTTGTTCACTTGCATACTGCTGAAGGGGATGAATGCTGAAGTAGAACAGTGTAAACTGCTGCTGCTCCATTTTGACTCCAGACATGTAGGCTGAATCCGGCCCCAACAGAATAAACAGTTTTGTATTCTGCTTCCAAGGTGAACCCTTCCCCCCACCAAGAAACACAGCAAAAAAAAGCCCCTAAATCTCCCCACTTTTATTTTAAAACTCTTCTCCCTTGTCCTATCACTATCAGATGGTGCGAAAAGTTGTCCTCCCTCCTACCTATAAGCTTCCATTAAGATTTGTCTGGTTGCAATGATGTCACCCTGTAGCCTTCTATTCTTCAGACTGAACAACCCCCAGCTCCCTCAACCTCTATTCCTATGAGAGGTTTGGAGAGGTTTGGAATGTCTTCTCTGCATCAGCAGATGCATATGATGAAACGAGAATGTCAAGCATTAACAAAAATACAAACAAGTGGAATGGGATGTGAACTCACGTGGGTAGTAGGTGGTTGGCTGAGCAGCACGTGTGTTTTTCCCTAGAGATATGTCCAAGTCAAATCATCTGAAGTATTTAAAATGCAAGCAGCTGAATGGTTCTGTAGCAGAACAAGGAATGTGTGAATGTACATACCAAAAATTTACTGGGCTATGTAAAATAATGTAATGTCTGTTTACTGTATTACTTAAGAAACATGCCATTGTATTTCTTCTTGTGTTCTTCAGCCTCTAGGTGGGAGGTGGATGAGTGAAATCTTCTCAGTGGAAGAGCAGAGCAAGTTCAAGACCATCTCATGATTCTAAATATAGACAGGTCCATGGATTTGGATGACATACATCCCAGGGATCTGAAGAAACTGCCTGATGAGTAGTGATTCATCTTGGGATTGGCACTCTTTAAGACCTTTATCAATGACACAGATAGTGGGATCAAGTGCACCCTCAGCAAAATGGCAGATGACACCAAGTTGTGTGGTGCAGTTGACACAACAGAAGGAAGGAATCCTGTCCAAAGAGACCTGGACAGGCTCAAAAAGTGGGCCTGCGTGTATTTAATGAGGTTCAACAAGGCCAAGTGCAGAGTATTGCACTCCAGGCAATCTCAGATGTGTGCAAACTGCAAGAAGAACTCACAGAAAGCAGTTCTGAGGAGAAGGACTTGGGGGTCCTGGTGGAAGGAAAGCTGGAGATGATCCAGTAGCATGTATTTGCTGCCCATAAGTCCAACTACATGCTGTGCTGCATCAAAAGAGAGATGGCCAGAAGGGAGGGGAAGGTGATTATCCCCCTCAATTCAGCCCTTATAAGGCTCCAGCTGGAGTACTGCATCCATGCTTGGGGCCCACAGCACAGGAAGGATGCAGAACTGTTGGAGATGATTAGAGATCTGGAGCATCTTTCCTATGAAAAAAGGTTGAGAGAGCTGAGATTCCTCATCCTGGAGAAGATAAAGGTCCAAGGAGACCTCACTGCAACCTACTAGAGTGTACTTTCTGTGATTCTTAGTATCTGCTTATGACAGATTTTATGTTCCTATTGCTTTTTATTATTCCTCATTACAAAGAGGAATTCCAAGGAGTGACTTGTCATTTTGACAGTGATAAAAGATGGAAGTTAGAAATCTCAGATCAATGTCTGGAAAGAAAAAATAAGAGATAACATGTACAAAATTAAATAGATTGTTATGACAGTGTAAAACACAGTAGTTCTCTGTATGTTTTTTTGCTCATTATTGAAGTAGAAATTAGCAATAACTGTTATAGATGTTTAATATCCTACAAGATAACCTAAATGTACCTTAGGAGAGTTCCTAGGGTAGTATCTAGACATGTTTCTAAAATTTTGAAAAGGCTCAACATGTAAAGAATTCTTTAATTATAGTAATGAGAATATAGGTTAAAATACCACTGTCAGGGTTTGGGCCACTTTAATTAGCCAGCTTTTATAAAGTTATTCACCAGTGAAGTTGATGAATTTCTATTTTGCGCCTTCTTTTGCTGAGTTTGAGAATGAACACAGCCTTCTTCGTACTGCCACATTTCCCCAGTATCTTTTCACTATTTCCTGCCCAGAGACAGAGAAGAACAGCGTGATGCTGTTTCTGGCAGTGATGTCCTAGCAGATGCATAGGCTTCTGTTGAAGGGACATGTGCACTGCTGTATAAGCAATGGGGTGTACACAGAGTGCACAATAGAGTATACAATTTCTGCTGTGAAGGCCCTAATTTCAGAAAAAGCTCTCCTATTAGGAGAGCATTACTTGAAATCTTCTTTGCTGAGAGTGTAACCATCTCATTTGGCTCCACTGTGAACTTCTTCACTAACATTTCACTCTGTATGTGATGTGTATGCTTGATTCCTACTTCCCACCTTTAACGAACATCAGAAAAATTATCCTCAGTGATAACCAAGTGAGTCAAATGAATACGTTTGATTTGTTTCAAAGAATAGCTATTTCAGGCAATGCAGCCCTATAAGCAATTTTCTATGTGTGAGAGAGATACTCCAAATAAATAATTGTATTCAAGTCACAAGGTTATACATATACCAAGAGTCTGCTGTAGCACAGATGTAAATCTTCAAGTAATGAATAGAAACCTGGGAGGTAAGTTGTCACAGCAATTCATCACAGGCTATTTTTAATTAGGATCCAAGGCGCTCCAGAATTTTTGAATGTCTGTAGAAATAAATTGGCTTCCTCTAACTAGTTATTCTGGGGCACACTGAGCTTCTGTTGAAGTGATGTGTTGATCTGGCTGTGCTCTGCATGGGTTCATTTTTCTTCATTGAACATGCCCCAGGAAGAGGCAAATGTATCAGGAATGGAAATTGGCTGTCAGTATGCAAATTGTTTCTGAATCTGTTTCTGGCTAACGCATTATGATATCATCGATTCAAAGACAGACAGGATGCATCACTGAGAAAGTTCTCAGCTTGTTTCACAGCAGAAGGGTCCAACCCACAGCCCCCGGAGGCTGTAAACATTCAACATTATTACACGTGTTTAGGGATATATGTCATGAATTAACTGTGCAGTTAAAGCGTGGACTGCACAGATGACTCCACAAATGCTGTGAGGGGAGAGAGCAGTGCAGTGCTAACTCTGCCTCTCATGCTCATCACACACGCTCAGGTCAAAACCTGCACGTATTACACGTGACATGCACTTGTGCCACTTGTGAGTAAAGCACAGTGATTACTTATAGAGAGTCTTTCAACCCACCTATGTGTGTGTGCTTGTGGAGACACATTTCTTGATTATAAGAGGACATAAAAGTCTATAAAGCTGTGAGGTGCTGGCTGGGGTGAGCAGCTGGCCAAGGGCATTGGTGGGTGGGTGGTGAGACATTGCATTGTGTAGAGACATATATATACTATGTATGTACACAAATGCATACAGTTATATAGGTATATAGAATTACATACACGTAAGTGTATAGTTATGTCGTTATATAGTCGTATATACAAATAATTCTGTAGATAATTCTACAGTTGTAGAATTTTTTAAATTTCTATTTTCCTTTTATGTCTTGGTAAATATTTTTTTATCTCAAACCACGAGATCTATTTTATTTCCAGTTCTCTCCTTCATCACAGTGCGGGAAGCAGTGATTGAATGGCTGTGTGGTGCTTAGCTGCCTCCAAGGTGAAACCATAACAGTACAGCACTGACAAACTTTGTCATTTTCTATGTCTTAAAAGCTGACACAAAAATATAAAATAATCTGTGATACATTTAAAATTAGTTTTGTGACATGCATTTAATTAGTATTTCTGCTATCCTGACCACATGGAGGCAATTTGAGAATAGGTCTCAAGATTTCTGAAAAAACATCAGTTTTTTGGACAGTTGTGACTCCATTGTTGGTTGACATAAATATATTACCCATGGCTTTTCAAAGGAAATGTATAGATTTGCAATCAGGCATCCAACTGAAAGAAAAAATCAATCTTGTTTCTTCAATAGACTTTCATAATCCCTATCTTACCAGAGAAAAATATCCCTTGCTTCATCATCATGCCTTACTCATGTCATTGCTGTTTGGCAATATTTACATTTGTGAACAACTTTTGTGAACAACTGTTTTCAAGTATTAAAAAATAATTTTTTTACTTATATACATTTAGTATATTATAAAATTTATATATGGCCCAGTATGATTTTTCGCCACTCTGTGTGGCCCAGTCGAGACAAAAGATTTAACACCCTTGTTTTACAGCATGCTGGACAGCTTCCTACTTCAGGATGTTGCATAAAACCATTGCCTAGCAATCTCATGCATGTCCTGAGCATGTCGTGGGCTGTGTGCACTGGGCATTTCTTCTCCCTGCATCCTTTCCCCACAGAAAGAAAGCTCTAGTTTGTGTATGCAGAATACAACCTTCCCAATGGAAGCAAGGCAAGGCCAACAAGCTGCCATTATAGGCAGGTTATGGGATTCATAATTGCAGGGTGTCATTACGAACTCTAACTGTATTCAGTTTGTACTGATGAATATTATACTCAGAGAGCAATGGAAATGATTCTGCCCTTTCTGGTAGGAGTTTTCTCATATGGTCTCTAGCTAGAGGGATCTCATCACTAGTAAGTGCAAAGCTGGTTGCTGTTTTTTTCTCAGTCTCTTTGAATGTACTGCAGCTTTGTTTTATTCACATCTGCTGCATATTTATGTGAAAATTACTTTATTAGAGACATTAATAATAAAAAAAGTACTAATATGTACATAGTCAAACTCATTTTATTGAGGTTCATAAAGACAATGGCCAGCAGTCATCCAAAGTGAGCTCTTAAAGACCAATCACCAGTGTGCTCTGAACAGTACAATTACACTAGTGCAAGTCTACTCATGCAGCATTTTTTACTTTGGAATGAGAGTACACGCAGGCAAGTAGTTGTTCTGGTATTCCTCTAGAACTACAATTCTACTAATGTTTATCCAGTACATTTTTAAATGCAAACAACTTCTTGTCATTTCTTGCATAATGCATAATGCCATTGTACAGGAGAAAATAGAAACTGCATGAAGAGCCGTAACTTTACAAGAGATTGCCAGAGACGATAACAGGAGAAAGTAAATCCCTAATTACTGAGCCAAGACAGATGTGTTCTTTTGGTGGTAAGACAATGGGCCTAGGAATGCAGGAATAATTTAACAAAACGTAAAGAGGTTGTATTATGATGGCAGTGGAAAGAAGGTGAAGAAGGTTAAATAGCAAAAATAAAAACTCACCACTGGAAAAAAATACTTCCATTTGTTTTATCATGGTCTGCTCTAGTAGTCAAAGGCAACTGAATGATGTTACTGAAACAAAAGAAATGCACCAGCGAGTGTATCTGGGAACAGCAGAATCGGCAATATCTGTCAGTTATTAGTGGAGAAAAGTCAGATCCTGAATCTTTGGCAATTGGATATAGCAGAACACCCAGGGACTGGCACCGTCCGATCCAATACCAAATGTGTGATTAATTCTTCCAAGTCAAGATGTTTCCAGATAGCTTGAGAAAAATTTTTGCTTGCATCCTGAGAATAGCTGCCAGGGTCACAGTGATTATCACCATCTTCCATTTATTGATGCATAAGGCAAGGCATTGGTTAGAATCCAAGCAGAAGAACTGGAATTTTTTTATCACAAGCATGAAATTATATTAAAAAAAAAAAAATAGAAATAGTGGTAAAAAAAAAATTCTGCAGTTTCTCTGTTTATAAAATATGTGAAATGTGAGTTATGAATTAAGACAAATCAACTGTTTTTTCCATGCAAAAGACCTCTCCTGTACAACAGCCATTTCTTGAAAGAGGTAAATGGATCTTTCTGCTTCAAAATTGTTAACAAACACACAAGCAAATAGAAATTTTGCTAGCAAATTACCTTAAGCACAGCATTTTTCTACTAATGCATTCAAGTAAAATATTACCTTTGTTAATATTCTCAGTGTGAGAGAACAGGATGTGAGAATGAGTAGTATATTAAAATGAAAAAAGGCAGTTCTGCAAGTTGAACAGCAGTGGTTTCCATCATCTGCTAACTATTATATCAATGACATTTGCAAAAAGTAAAGTAGGACATTTCCAACTGAAATGCTTGCATGCTACTTTTGAAGCTGTGTGAAAAGTGTAAGTCTGTGAAGCTGAACATTGTCATACAGGTTAACATGACGCTTTGAAAACTGCTTATCTGAGCCACATCATAATTTTTTACTTTATTTTATTTTATTTTGTTTTATTTTGTTTTGTTCCCCAAAAAAACCCAAAATGACTCCAAAGGCTCAATTTCAAACTGTCCTTCTGAAGTTCATGTTCTTATTATATGGCTTCTTCTGTTCATAACCAGTAAAGGATATTATAGTACCCGATTCATCTATTTCAGCAGCAGACAATAGAAATAATACTCTTGACCTAAATATACTCTTGATCACTAGTATAGAATTGATGAAAGTCAGAAATCAGTACACAGCAGAATAAATAACATCCATTTGCCCTTTCCAAGGGATAAGCACTGACCTTAACGTTCAGATGCAAAGTGACCAGGTACAACCACTATGCTCTATCAGTTTCTCGACAGCTCTATTTTTCCTTCTCACTTGTATCACTTTTGTTTGAGTAGCTCCAGCAGTGGAGCTGAGTTTTCACTTGGAAAGCTTGCCTTATCTGAATTCGCTGTGATCCGGATAGATAATTTTATATGGAGAGGAACTAGAGATGATAGCGCTAGTATAAAGATACACAAAACAGAATATTACTTTAATCTGAAATTATTCTCTCAGATTCTCTCAATTGTAAAACCTGCAAAACTTACATTGGAAGCAGCACTAGGGAAGCTTGGTGTGCTGACTGTGAGAAATACAGCACGGAGCATGCAGCAGAATGTAAATACCTTAGCCAGGGTCTGTGATAACATCACAGGGACAAGGACTCAGTCTTAGAATGGAATTAATGAGCTAAGTAGTTGTCACTCCAAGTCAGCAAGGGTGACATTTTCATTTTTCCATTTTTCTGCTACACCAATTGCAGCAAAGAGGTGTCTGATTACAGTCACTTGAGCTCCATTTGAAATTAAGAAATAGTGTAAAATGGCTTAAGAGAAAAGGAATTTGGGAAGGATACCAACACATAGCAGGCAGGAGGACACCACTGACATCTGGGACCAGTGGACAGTCCGCCCCTTCCCTCCCCTGCGCTGGGGCAGCTGTTGGGCAACATTTCAACACTACTTTATACCGAGTTCTTTCCCAGGAAACTTACAGATCTCTACAGAATTGTTCATGTCAGCTGTACTGTTCATGTTACTGTACTCACACATGTTCTGCAGACAGTGTATTAATCACTGGCAATCCAAAAGAATCTGTCATTTATTGCTTCAGTAAAGAGCAATAACTTAACTAATGTAAGAATTTTCACTAAGCATGGACAAACTCCTTGAGAGCCTGTTGGAATGTGACTGGATTTGTAGCACCAAATTGGGTGCTACACCTTTAATTGAAACAACAGCAGAGTCCAACTTGTCCAAGGCATAGCAAAGCTGAACATGCCTCTTGTACATAGGTGTAGAAAAACACACTTATTGGATTCTGTTCTGTCTGTACTAATGAGAAGCTTACCAGGGATCAAAATACAGACTATGTTTAATATTTGCCTAATATCCTAATAAGGATAGTAAGCCAAAATTCTGTGTTTTATACGTGAGCCTTAGAGTTACCTGTTTGTTAATGAATGATTGAATTCAAGTTTTGTATGGTGGCAAATATAGTTACTGTGATACTGATACAGATCAGCCTGCACTGGACATGTTGCAAATTGTCCTTGGTTTTCCCACTCTGCTGCACTGTGGGACTCAAAAAAAGATTCTAAACCACAGATGATATTCATTACCATCTTATTTCCCTTCCTCATGGAAAAATAACAAAAATGTTGTGACTCTACTGTATAAATTAATAGCATTGTCTGTTACATGTTAATGATTAAATGAAGAATTTGGGGGTCACTGCTGTTATTTATTATTATTTCATAAGCATTAAAAAAAGAACTTGCTTTTGCATGAGTGCTAAATAGCACCTAAATCTCCTGTCAGGATAAAACCTAACGGCCTCATCTTTCAGGATAACAACACAAATACTCATGCAATCATCTGCTCTTGTATGTAACTAAACTGGTTTTGTATTCCAGGAGTTGTTTTTTCAGAAGTGAAGTGGATGAGAAATTTTAGCTCTTTTATCAAAATGAACCATTGTTTACTCTGTGGGCATAGAAGTTTTATCTAAGGAAGTTTCTTTTTGTTTGCATAGGTGCCCAGAATTTGAATAGTTATTTTGTCAAGCATTGCAAAAATAACCTATAGCTCTCTATAGCTATGGAAGTAACTACCCTAGTCTTACATCTGGGCAAAAGCCATAGCAAAAAGGGTCAGTAGTCACTCAGACTTCCTCTGGGCAACTAGAAGATAAACACAAGACCAGGCATCGAAATATTTCTTTGGCAAACACATAGCTAATCTGCAGTATGCAAAAGGCAAATGCTCGCCTATCAAAATTGTGGACTTTCCTTCTAGCAAGGAACAGAGCTGATAAAGTGAAATTAAAGTAATATTTGTCACAGTGCTCGGAAGTGGTACTTCTGCAGAAACTGGCTGACTAAGCACATTAGGAAGTTCTAAGTGTTAAAGTAACCCTGTTATTCTGCTTCTTTGCACATTTCAAAAACTGATGTAAATGGTGGTTTATAAATAATGCTCTGTTTTCTTGTCATGTCACAAAACACTACACAAAAAAAAAAGCTTAATTTTATTTTGAAATTTAAAAGACTGTCTCATTCTAGAATGTATTTTTAATGGTAGCTAAGTGTGAGAACAAGTATATAAAACATCTGTAATTGCCATAGCAGCAGGCTGAACAGAACAGAGCTATTGCTGTAACATATACCTATTCTATTCTTTTAATTAAGAACAGCACATCAGATGGTTCAACTTCTTTCTAACTCACCAAGACCTTCCACATTTTGTTGAGGTGGTCACTTGGGTGGGAAGAAGAGGATGTAACTTGCTAATTTGAGGATGTTTTCACTGCAGCTAGTTAAATATTTGGTGTTCTGTCCATTTCTAACAATTCTGCAATTGTAGTGTATCATTTTATCCATCTTCAACAAATTTTCATATCAAAATTGCATTCAGTGTAGAAGAGTCTTTCCTAAATATACACTGTGCTCAGAATATCCTTCCTTCCTTCCTTCCTTCCTTCCTTCCTTCCTTCCTTCCTTCCTTCCTTCCTTCCTTCCTTCCTTCCTTCCTTCCTTCCTTCCTTCCTTCCTTCCTTCCTTCCTTCCTTCCTTCCTTCCTTCCTTCCTTCCTTCCTTCCTTCCTTCCTTCCTTCCTTCCTTCCTTCCTTCCTTCCTTCCTTCCTTCCTTCCTTCCTTCCTTCCTTCCTTCCTTCCTTCCTTCCTTCCTTCCTTCCTTCCTTCCTTCCTTCCTTCCTTCCCCCCTTTTCCCCTTCCCCCCTTCCCCCCTTCCCCTCTCCCTCCCTCCCTCTCTCCCTCTCTCCCTCCCTCTCTCCCTCTCTCCCTCCCTCCCTCCCTCCCTCTCTCCCCCCCTCCCTCCCTCCCCCCCCTCTTTCCCTCTTTTCCTCCCTCTTTCCTTCTCTCCTTCTTTCCCTTCTTTCTTACTTCCTTTCTATTTATTAAGCAGAGCATTAGAAGTTATGTCATAACAGAAATGAATTATGAAAGATGAATTCATTAATGTGTTTCTTGGTGCCTTTCATTCAGGATATAGAAGACTCAGAGGGAGTATGCACAATGCTGCTTAGCTGTATAGACGAACATTAGAACGTAGAAATTATCTGCACTGGATAGGATGGGATAGTGTGGAAAAGAAGGCATTGTGATTTGGTTTTAAAAATGACTGAGGACCAGAGGATGAAATCGTGTTGAGAGAAGTGTGCAATGCATTTCAATCAGAATAAAAGCTTAAAGTAAGAAATAACATGGCAGAAGCCATGGACAGCACCTACCATCACCTCCTGTCAGGCAGTGGGGACAGGCAGCTAGAGGTGAGCTCTGCCTTCCCTTCCCATTGGGAATTGTGCCATAGGAATCTTGCTCAGTCACAGAAGGGGCAAGGGGAGAAACCACCACAACTCTTAAAGATTGTGTCCAGAAGACCTCTAATGACATTTTCTTTCATTTCATGCCTGTGAGGGATTTTTAAATGTAACCCTGTTAACAGAAAATATCACGTGAATGCATCTGTGTGTACAGGGATGCTACAGAAGTAATCTGTCCTATTTTATTCTGTTGGCCTACAGTGTGAATTATGGATGATGGCTATATGGCAGTAGAGCTTGACCCTTGCTGCCAATATTCCATTACATTTTGTTGCCATGCAACAGGTGGAAGCAGAGGAGCAGTCTTTAAGATGAATTGTGTATTGAAGGTCTCCAACGTGGAAAAAATTGCAAATTTCCATTGAAATTCATTGGTGCTAGCTGAGTGTTTATCAAGACCCAACAATGAATGTGAGTACAGTGAGTTGGGGAGTGGTGCAATGACTCTGACAGTAGATCACTTCTGGTGCAGATTTTTACAAGTGCATCATATGTGCTCTCATCCTTTGTGGTAAAAATGCATAGCTGATGGTTTTGACTATGACATATGAAATATTTGATGAGTGTAAAAACATACTAAGAGGCTTCCTGATCTACATTAGGATTCAAATAAGGAATTTTGTAATGTGATTGAGATTATTCCTCTCTCTATTCATTCATATATACATAAAATGCAATATTTGAGAAAATTTGCTGGGAAGTAACAGAATTTATTTTATTTTATTTTATTTTATTTTAATTGTAATTTTTTAAAAAAAAATTTAATTAGCATTTCCAGCATGCTGAAAGATTGCAAGTTGGAACTATAGAACTTACGTATTTCAATTAAGATTGTCACTGCTTATCTTTCAGTATGCTAGGGAACATTTATTGGGCATAGTTCTGAATCCCACAAAGAGTTAGGAAACCTCAATGTCACTGTTGATGCTATGCATTACTGAGATATCAAGCTAAGATTACAAGTGCTAAGAAAATATACTGAGACATAATTATCAGTGTGCTTTAAATTCAAGCTGAGAAGTGATGTGTAAGTCATATTTAGTTTGATTATTCAGGCATTTGTTAATACCAGGACATTTTTGCCATAGTCTTTAGAGGAAACAGTTCTGCACAGACTCAATGATGGTTTGAAAGGTCGGGACAGGGGAAGTCCATTTTGATGCAAGTAAAGATCAGGTTTTTGGCTAGTTGTAAAACCTGAACATCTGTAAGTCTATGAGTCCTGAAGAGATGTGTCCTAAAGTCCTGATGGAACTGGCTGATGTGGTTGCCCATGATGGTACTTGAAAAGTCATAGCAGTCAGGTGAAGTTCCTGGTGACTGGAAAAAAGGCATTTTCCCCCATTGTTACGAAGGGCAGAAAGGATGAACCAGGGAACTACAGACCTGTCAGCCTCACATCTGTGCTGGGGAAGATCATGGAATCGATCCCTCCTGAAGCTATGCTAATGTGCATGGAAGGATGATGTCCCTCTAGTGATGGTGTTTCGTATCTTCATCAATTACACTAGCAGTGGGATTGAGTACAATATCAGCAAGTTTGTGGATGACACCAAGTTATGGCATGCCTGAAGGATGGGATGCCATCCAGAGAGACTCGGGTAAGTTAGAGCAAAGCCAAGGGCAAGGTCTTGCACCTGGGTCAGAGCAATACCCACTCTGAAGAGAAGCTGTGAGATGAAAGGAGAGATTACAGCAACTTGCGCTTGCTACAGAGAAAGCCAAACGTATCCTGGGCTGCATCCACAGAAGTGTGGCCAGCAGATTGAAGGAGGAGATCCTGCCCCTCCACTCTGCACTGATGAGACCACTGATGATACAGTAATCCAGATGTGGAACCCTCAGTACAGGAGAAAAATGGGTATCCATAAGAAGGGCACAAAAATTATACAAGGGATGAAATGCTTTCTCTATGAGGAGAGGCTGAGAGAGCTCAGGCTGTTCATCCTGTAGAAAGGAGGGCTCTGGTGAGACTTGAGAGCAGCTTTTTTGGTATCTAAAGAGGAGAGAAAGGGAGAGACTCTTTTGCAGTGTAGGTTGTGATAGGATTCTATAATTCTGTGATTCTATGTATGCTTTGGACTTCGTGTGCTTCTGTGTGGAGCCAGTGGTTGGACCTGGTGATCCTTATGGGTCTTTTCTAACTTGGTATGTTCTATGGTTCTGTGGATCTACTGATTCTGACAGATTCTTCAAGAGTTAATTGTAGCAAACCATAAGTCTAAGGTGCTGCAGCAAAAGAATACTTGCATTTCAAGACCTCTTCCTCATCATATTTCCCTCTTCATCTGTTTTAGCTTTTATTTTTTCCTTGGGTCTTAATTCTTAGTCAGCTGTAGCCTTTTCTGTGCTCAAAGACATTCTATAGGAGAAAAGTAGATGATAAAAATGCATGTCTCACTTAAGTGATTCTCAAGGACACTTATCTTAAGATTATCTAAGTAACTTATCAATTAAACTCAATGTTAATTTTCTGAGTTCTAAAAAACTTTTAAGAATTCTGTGTGGGTGTAATATGGCCATTGAGATGACCAAAGGAGGACAGCACTCTGTCCATGAGAGTAGAATGGGAATAGAGAATAGTACTGAGAATGGTACTTTGCAGTGTTCTTCACCTTGCTGCTCACAAGAAATGTTTTCAGTGAAACTGTGAACAAACACAAGTTTTGGTTTGTATGATTTTCCTCTCTATATCCTACAAAAGCTATTCTTGCATCTTCTCCTCCCTGATCCTCAGACCCTGATCTGAGGGTCTGAGATGAGTGCATCTGAAGCCTCTCCTTGACGTTTGACTGCCTGGGAATGGGCCCGAGTCTAAGAAGACAGCTATGCAGCTTGCTTCCAGGAGGTTTGAGAAGTCCTGGTCAGGGATCTCACTATTCGTTCTCTTAGAGCAGGCTTTTGGGCTGAGCTCTCACCTTTGTTTTCCACCTGAGCTGTGTTGCAGGGACGCTGTGCCCTCACATTGTTTTTCTTATGTGGGCCTGATGGTGCTGTACCTTTGTTGATGAGTCATTGCCTCTATTGTCCTTTTGGTGCTCAGCTGTGGTTTGTCTTCCTTGCAGAACAGCCTGACCTTGCTGCTTCTGGACACTCAGGTACAAACCTATCAACAAGAATGAATCAGTTTAAAGCAGCGAATATTGTCTAAGGAAAGCAGAAGCGCTTATTAATGCATTATTCTCAAGCACACAGCCAGGCAGAGCAAAAGGGCAGAAGAGTGAGATCTTATTATTTTTCTGAGTTCTCTGTTAGCACCTGGCAAGCCGAACATTTCTATTTTGAAAGATTTTAATTTCTTTTTTTTTTTTAATGCAGCTTTTTTTTTTTTTTTTTTTTTTGACACTGGAAGAATGGTTTGGAGAGCTAACTATTGTATAAAACATACAGGGAGCTTCAGGGAAGACTTTTGTGTTGAATTTGTCATTTTTCCTCCAGATTCTAGAAGGTGGGGAAGAACCATTATTCGTGGAATATGCAAACTGAAATGTCATCCTTCATTTGAATGTAATCTTTGACATTTCCCTTTTAACGAGACTGTGGTTGGATATTAGCACAAGTTGACAAAGGTCTGCAATAATTAATATGTATGAGAAAAGATGCTAACAAAACAAAAAAGGAAATAGCTTGTAAATATTAAAATCAAAAGGGACTTTGATATAAATGTTGATGACAACACCTGCTTACAGATGGGAAAAATGAATAAAAAGCAGAGAAGGAAAGAGTAAAACTGTATTTGTCTTAACCTTTTAATTCAAAGTGTAAGCAGCCTTGAGTTCTACCCATAATACATTTTCATTTAGTCATCAAAATTGATAGCTACAGGTATTAAGCAAGAGGGCAAAAGAAACTTTTTTTTTTTTTTAAAGCCCCTGTATTTGAGAGTTTTTGTTGAAGGTTTGGTTTGATGACACAGAGGAGCAATTACATACACTGCTCCAACATGCACATTCAGCATTGGGTTACCAGAAAGCTGAGATGCCTGGTGACTGGCAGTCTCACATCCTGTTAGTACTCTGTCATGATACCCTGGTAGGGGAAAATCTTCTGGAAGGGAGGGAGGACCACTTGTTCTAACCTCTTAACTTGATGGCCACACTTAACTATAGATACTGTTTTCTTGATCAAATGTGGAATGGATGCCAGAGTGTCCATCCCGTCAGCTTTGTACAGACATCATGGGCTCTAAATCCTTCTTTTTATAGCCACCTCTTCATTTTTTCCAGCTCAAATTATATGTACATACGTGCATATTCCTTTGCACATCTGATGAAAATCAGATATTTTTGCATCTGAATTCGTCAGTGGATCACATGGTTAGTTTCACTTAGCCACAATGCATTATTGTCTTCTGGAATACTAATGGGGGAATAAGAATTATTTGAAAAATAATAGAGTCCGTCTAGGCATGTAGTTTACTGAACATGGGGTCTTCTTTTGATCTGCAGTAGGCTTTACAGGTCAGCTGAGGTTTGCCCTGTACCTGTGATCTCACTTACAGATATGTGCAGAGAGATGATGGTGGTGGAATGACTGGGAAATAAATACAGTTTTTCATGTTCTCTGGATAACATTCTCTGTGAAGGTGGACACTAGACCTATTTGTGAATGAAGTTGATGTCAATTTTACATAATGAGTCAAGCCAACAAGTGTTTGATTATCTGACTGTATCATTGACTTACAGGAAAAATAACTTTTTGACAATCCTCAGATAATCTAAAACCAGATTTCGTTCTGACCTTCAAAAATTATACAATACTAATAAAACCATAAGGTTCAGTAAGTAACTCTTCTCGTAATCAGAAGTAATTTCCAATTCAATATAAGCCCTCTGTTCATTTTTAATTTTGTAAGTATCCTGCAAGCTTTAAGTTGATAAAGCATCAATATTCCTCTGTTTTTGAGCAGTTTTGTACTTGGCACATTTCACAGATGCAGCCTCTACATTTCCCTGTGGAAACTCAAATGTGACTAGCAAATTTATGTATGGAATAAAGTTCCAGATCAGCTTAATCAGTGCAGAGAGAATAAAAGAGCAGTATGTAAAGACTGAGTGACAAAGCTCACAGGCGCTGTGTTACTGAATGGTTGATGTGGATGAGAAGTATTTTGAAGGTCAGTTATCTGTGGTAGGAATGATTTCAAGGGGGAAATACAGGTATCAAAGGCTCTCTTAACAAGAAGGCTGGATAAGGTAAATGGTTTCAGACTAAAAGAGGGGAGATTTAGATTGAATTTAAGGAGAAAATCTTTTACAATAAGGGTAATGAAGCAGTGGAACAGGTTTCCCAGAGAGTTAGTGGATGTCCAATTCCTGGAGACATTCAAAGCCAGACTCTGGGCAACCTGATGGAGCTGTGGATGGTGGATGTCCTTGCTGATTGCAGGGGAGTTGGACTGGATGACTTTTCTTTCAACTTGAACGATTTAATGATTCCATGATTCTTTATTCATGCATTTAAAACACCCAGCTTAAAAAGCAAATGATCAATCTTGAGGACTGAAGCATTCATTAACTTGGTTATGCTTGTAATCATTTGAAAAGCTTTGGATGTTGTTAGGTAATATACATGCTCATATTGTCTTGGAAGAAGGGGGTTTTCAAACTACACTATTTTATAGCGAGTGATAATGAGATAATGAAATTAAGTTTATCATTATTCTGTTTTCTGCTGTTTCATTTCTGCTGAGGTCTCATTCATCTTAGGGATACCACTGCATCAAGTGATTTACACTTTCTTTGTGTCTGACAAATTCTGTAATAGCATTCCATGGTGCAGAAGTGTACCATGGGGATGTATCATTTTCTTTCCGTCCTCCACGAAAATAACTGCCCACAGTTGCAAAAACTCCATCTGTTGTAGAGAACAGAGCCAAACAATTGCACAGTTTACAACTTGGCTCTAGTGGAATTACCTGGGTTTTTTTTGTTTTGTTTTTGTTTTTTTTTCCAGTTGTGGTTCCCTTTTGAAAAACCACTCTTTTCCTTTCTTTCTTTCTTCCTTTTCTTCCTGACTGTAGATTTCACCTTCCTAACTCAGCTAAATTACAGCTTTACTTACAAAGAGTAAGTAAAACAGTGAGCAACAGAGAATGGATCATTGAAGGATTAGTGTTACCTTTCAAATGCAAAACAATTTTTTCTTATTATTCCTTTTGGATCAGAGATCTTTGGTAATACAAAGAAGAGCATGTGCAAGTCAGGCAGGCTGGTGCACTGATACAGAGAAAGGATAAGAGATTCTATATGATTTATCAGATATTACATTTTTTACTCTTTTCTTTCCTGAGTGCAAATTCCCACCTTCCCAACCTGCTAGAAGCAATCATAGTTTATGGACATCAGTGTGGACCAAAGGTCTCTTACTATCTTTTTTTTTTTGAAGAAGAAGAAGAAAAAAATCCTCCCAAATTTAAAGGAAAAAATTAAACTATTATGAGAAGTGAAATGGCTGATGCAGTCTACATACTCTTCTTCGTTGTTGCTGTTGCAGTATTCAGATACCCTTACTGATGATCCATAGCATTTAACTAAGGCCATATAGAATTATTTCATCAATTGAAAAGCTGTTTCTCACTGAAAAAGAAAAAAAAAGAAAAGAGATAGAGTGATAGGTAAGAGGTAATTATTTTCAGATTCCTCTTTTGGCTGCAACATGTGACCAAAGGCTTGTATCAGGTGACAACCATGGGCTGACGTTCTCTGAGATGCACGTCTTGCATGTCCTGAGTGTAAGTTTTGGCTCAGCAGCTGAGGAGAACTCTGGAGATTTCAGTCTGAAGTCACATCCTGCATACTCACTTTTTCAGTCAAAACTGATCTGTGTCTACCTAAAATTCAAGTTTCCTTTTCTTCAAAAAAGCTAATTTATCCACAAAGTCTTTTCTCCACCAAAGCAATTTAGAAACTCCTCTTCAGTTGCTAGAGGTTTCCTTTCACTTCACTCTGCCCCTCTAAGCAAAGATGAACTATGAGGAACAGTTTTAATTACTAGAGTTTCCATAAAAACTACAGCAGATAAAGGACCATTTTGTCTGACAACCCTTCTGCTGCCATCTGTTGCATGGCAAAATATAAAAACATATAAAAAACCAAAATATAACAGGATACTGGAGGAAAGATTCAACCCAATGTCTACTTCTGGCATCCTGCGCCAACAAAATAAAATAGGAGGCATTACTTTTGGAACATCCTTGTGCATTGTGTGTATGCATATATCTGTATGAGCTGTTATTTGTTTACTAATAAGCTGTTTTAGGACAGGCAGGCCCACTGCCTTCCAGGCATTATTTGCTCCTTATTCTTCAGGCTTTGCAATTCCTCTCTGAGGGTTTGTGGTGCATTTCCTGACAGTGTGGAAGTTAAAATACTGACCTTCAAGGTTATCTCATCTCTGGGATGCTTTTTAGACTTAAGCTAATGCCAGTAGGTTGATTATAAATCTTGGCTCCGGGAATACCTAAGACTAATGCTTTTTTATTTCATGAATAGTACTCCTTACTGATGCAACACCTTATAGATTCTTTTGGATCACAGATGATAAATACACTGTCTGCTGAGTATGTGTGTGTCCCGGTTTCACCTGGGACAGAGTTGATTTTTTTCCTTCAAAATGTCTGGTATGATGCTACATGTTGGCTTGTTGGCTTTGGGAATAAAAGCAATTTTGACAACGCAGCAATGTTTTTGTTATTGCTGAGTAGAGCTGTAGGGAGCCAAGGTCATCACAACTTATACTGCCCTACCGCTGCAGAATGCTGAGGGGGCACAAGGAGCTGGGAGTGGGCATAATAAGGACAGCTGACCCAAACTGGCAAAAGGGATAATCCACAACATATGATGTAATGCAGAAAAAAAACAACCCAAACCCTTAAAATCAGTGGGTAGTTGGCAGGGGGTGGGAAAACAGCAGCTGCCTGGGGACTGCATGGACATTGGTTAGTGGGTGTTGAGCAATTGCACTGCACTTCACTCGTTTTGGAAACAGATAATACATTCTTGTAATTACTACTATTTTCCTTTACTTTTCCTATTCTGCATTAGTATCTCTCATTTTAGAAACCTATTATATTATTATAATTACTATTATTTTGGTTTTTGTCTTCCTTTTCTGTATTATTAAGTAGGTTTTATCTCAACATACAAGTTGTAACTTCTTGTTTTTTTTTCCAGTTCTCTCCCCATCCCAGTGTGGGTGAGGAGTGAGCAAACATATGGTGCTCAGCTGCCTGCTGAGTTTAAATGTACACTGGCACAGGCTGCCCAAGGAGGCTGTGGATGCTCCATCCCTGCAGGGCATTCAAGGCCAGGCTGGATGTGGCTCTGGGCAGCCTGGGCTGCTGGTTGGTGACCTGCACACAGCAGGGGGTTGGAACTGGATGAGCACTGTGCTCCTGTGCAACCCAGGCCATTCTGATTCTTTGTTCAGAGATAAAACTGGGAGTTTTGGGAATGCGAGTTATTTGGATTGGTTGATTTGCTGGGTAAGTGGGAGGCAGTGGGGCACTGAGGTGACTTACTGAGTCAGAGTTACCCTGAGTTACTGAGTTAGAGAGATAGGGCTCACTGGAAAGCAATTTAGTGGTTTGACACTGCAGGCAGACAGCAACTCTGGCAAGGAGCAGGACAAATCAGTTGTTTCTCAAGTTACTGATGTGACAAACCTCCATCTTGTATTTTTTCCTCAGTGGAAGAAGTGCCAGACACAAGAAGGCTTTCAACACATACCACTTATTTCATTAAAACAAATCAGAATGAGGTGGCTTTCAAATAAATTCAGTTTTGCTGCCTGAGATGTAAGTCTTCCAGCTGTTCCTTTGCAGGATAGGTGCTTCTACTTCCTGGTCAGCAAGTTTAAATGAACCAACTCCATATCGTGTCCTCCCAAAGGAAGGACTCACTCTCTTGACCTGCGTTGCTCAGTGGCAGACATGCTTTGGCTTTCTGCATGTCCCCACACTGAAGGCACACTGTGGGGCTCCTGCATGGTGGAACACACTCCTCTGCCACTCTGTTCGAGGACAAGAGGAACACCACAGCTGTTGTTGTGTTAAATGTCAGAGGCTTGGATAAGCAAGCTGCTGTAAACAGTGGGCTTATAGCACTGTAGTTTGAACCTGACATTTTCCCCATCTTTTTCTTGAAACATGGCTGATGTTTCCCATGCATTCTTCTAAAAAGCTACTTGTGAAACACTGTCAGCCAGTTTGTGGGCATTTGTACCTCTGGGATTCCAGCACAGGCATGTATTGCTTTACAACTGGAGTCCCAAGTTTTGCTAATTTTAAATACTGTTAACCCAATTTCAGGACAGCTGACCTGTTTTTATGTCACTTTTTGTACCTATGATGTGCTGTTTCTTTTCCTTTTACCTTTTCATCTCAGCCTTCACTGGAGACAGATTTCTCCATTGCACTGAATTTTCTTTGTTAAGCGCCTCCTTTCCAGCTTTGCTGCTTTGCATTTGGATTTGGGCTTATTTGCATTTTTTTGTTTTACTTCTAGATCAGAGGTTTATTATTAGTTAGTAGCTTCCACTTTTGTTGTCAGCCTGTTTTTACCAAATGGCTTCCTTTCACTTGTTTATTTCAGGAATCTCCAGAGGTTATACAACTTTCCTTGGACTAAAAGTACACAGAAAACTGAGTGGACTCGAAGAGAAACAAATTTATGATTACTGTGGGAAATAAAACCTATGATCATTAAAAGGGAAAAAAAAAGTCTTGTACGACTTAGTGAAATATGGTGTCTTTAAAGATAGGCCTGCTAATAGTTGTCTCCACCAGAAAGTTGATTGGTGTCTTATCTCAAATGTAATAGCAGTCACAGTACAATGATTACCTTGCTCGGCACAGATGAAAATCAGCAGAAGGGTTTTCATCCAGAGCACTTTGTGTATACAGAGACAATGACAAAAGTTAGTGAGATACAGAACAATCTGTATTGTTAACTTGCTAAGGAGCTTAAGAAGTAACTGATTTTTATTTATTTGTTTGTTGGCTATCCTGACTAGTTTTTAAGTATCCATGTTGGATGGGAGGTTATGTTTCTGGGTGGTCTGTGTGATAAATGGCAGACTGGACTCTCCTGATCACATGCCAAGGTTTTCCTTTAGATATAAGCAAGTACTTACAGTCAGATGCTGCACTCACTGAGAATTTCAAAGGGTTGAGCATCTCTGCTAAGTCTGTGACAACCCTTGGTATGAGATGGGTGACAAAGAAGGATAGGAAATGCTGATTTGTTGAAGCAGGTTTAGAAGCCAAAGAGACATTGTCTCTTAAGGGTATGAAAACAACTACTATTTTTATATCCAGGTGCAGTTGTAGGGCAAAGAACAGAAATCAAAAGGAAAATGGTTCTTCAGGCTGCCAATCATGCAAATGTTTTTATAGCCATCCCCCTCCACTTCAATAAACGGTTTTCCTGTCAGATCTCTCTCCTGAATGCACAGAAGTTCCCCTTTGATATTTTTCCCTATTCCTCTCAGTAGCTGAAAGAAGCTGGTCTTATTTCTCAGAAGGTTTCACTAGTACTCTTTAAAAGAAAAAAGAAAAAAGCAACTTTACATCTTGTGTACAATTGATCTCTTTTTCTTCATCTGCTGTTTTTTCACTTTAAAGAGACAAGATAATGTTTCAGTTGGAAATGGGAAGTGAGTGAAGTAAACCTACAGATTTTGCCCCCTCGTACTCTAACAGGGGACTCCTTAAGTGACAAACACATGAGGATACTGGAAGGCTGAGTGTCTGCATCCCATCTGCACGCTGGGAGTAAGAGCTCTTAGGGGGCAGTCTGACCAGTCTCTAGGTGGAAAGACAAGGTATCAGAACAGCATCCCTCTGGACTAATAGTGGGACAAACAGGTAAGCTGAGAGATGATTTCATATTTAGGTAAACTTGGAGTTTGCCAGTTAGATGCCTTTATCAGCTGAAAAATCTTTTGAGGTAAAGGCTCAAACAAGGGAGAACTGGATTATAAAATTCTTACTTACATCCCTGTTGAGCATTTGTTATTATTGTGCAATCTGTTTTTCCTAAAGCATATCTAGCTCTTTGGTTATCTGATGTTCATTTAATTTGAATGTGCTTTACTTGTTAAGAGTTTCCTTTTCCAAATCTGCATTTCTACTATGTGTTGAGGTGATAAGGAATATCTAGATTGTGGGATGCTTTTCATACAAGTGGAATGGCTGCTTTGGAGCCTTGCTGGATCAACAACACCTCTCAAATGTTAAAAAAATATTGCTCAATTGCTAAGTAATGAGCAGTGTGCATTTATACTGTAGCTGTATGTGGGGATAGCACCAACTCTAAATTTGTTGAATACTCTGAAACACAAGAGGAACATGGAAAATGTTGTCATGTATCTCCTATTAGCCTATGCAATTTGGTTTCAGTGAAAAAAGCAAAGCGATGAACTTTAAAAGGTTCATTTTTCCCTCAGTTTTACTTGTGGAGAGGATGAACGAAGCAATGCAGGTGTTAGGAACTGTTATGAATAAAACAGAAACAATATGCATTTTCTTGCTAGAGGCATTTAGGCAGTGAATATTATTTATTTTAAATTCAAAACAACACGAGGTTGTAATCAATGAGATTAATTAGAAAGTTTGGTATCTTTACTTTTTTTTATGTCTTTACTTGTCTTGTCATGAAACCATTTCAGTTTTGGCACCATAGATCTTAGATCTACAGCTAATTAATATATACACCAACATTATTCTCAAATTCTGGGCTGTGCTCTCTGTCTTGTAGTCTCAGCACAGACTTCTCTTGACCAAACTTAATTTCACTCTGATATCACTTTTCCATGGTCTTCTCTATCTTAGAGCCTTTATACAGTGCTATAAAATCAAAGATGTTCCGTTGCCCCAGGATTCAAACAAGATCAAAGCTGTAACATTATGTTTGTGTCTGTCAGGCTGCTAAAAATGCATCTTAAAAGATTTAATTTGCAGGAAATCACTTCCCTAATTGAGCTTCAGTATACATCCACAGAAGTTTTTTAAAGTGCTTTAATCTTTGCTGAGTGTGGTGCAAAGAATGGTGCTTTCATGGTTCTAACCTGATTGAGAGTATTTTCATAATGACTTTGCATTGTCAGTGATTGTCATATAAACATATCTGTAAAATATTAGTTAGCCATTTTTAACTTTATTCTCCTCACAAGTGTTATTACTGCTATAATACAACTCACCATTTGTATTTAAGCAGCCTAGAACATGCTCAAGCATAGTCATAGGTACACAAAGAAAGCTACTGAAACAGTGACCATTTTGGCTTTGTCTTGCAAATGTGCAGCTTAAGTGCATGAACTTCTTGATCTGAACTTCTGCCATGACCTACCATTGCTGCCACTTGTGCATTCTTAAAATCAATTCAATCATTTGTGCCCTAATAATGAGCACAACACATATTCAACCAAACAGATTCTGAGGGTACGGGAAATTTGGAACAAGTGCCTCACAACCTGACTCTTCCTCTGCTCCCCAGAAATGCAGGAAGCAGTGGCCATTTGTAACTGCATGCTGTAGTAGATTCATGTGTGTTCTGCCCTAGTAGATAGCTAAAACAATGCTATAATAACTGCCAGTATAAATACCAGGGTTTCTATTGCATAACTGTGTACAGGCTTTAGATATGTTATTCAAATTCCATCCTAGTTAGTTTAAATATGCTGTGGCTGAGGTTTATTTTCTTCTTCTGACACAGATACCGTTTTTCACCTATATGTAATAAAAGTTAAAATATACCATAAATGAATACCTGGTGACTGTTCAGAAGGCATGTAGAAATTTTCACAAAACGTAAGTTTTAAGACCTTTTTCTTTTTTTTTTTTGCTCTCCTGCAAGAGTTAGATCTTTGGATTGGACTGAAGATGACAAATCTGAGTGTAAAAATAACAAAACATTATTCTGGCGTGGTTTCTTGACACTCTGCAGATGCTATTTATATGAAATGCTGCTGATGTGGCCCAGCGTGCCAACAGTACTTACCGAAATCAGCCTCTTCAGCCCTACCATACAGAGCCAATGCAATGATTCCTTTGACTTTGGTTGAGGCACTTGGAATCATGGGTTAGCCTGAGCATTCGAGCTCTTGTCTGCTGCTTCCTGTCTGTACTTTGATGATGTTTTCTGTGCACGTCTGTATGAATTGTGTTGTCCTCCTGCTGTATCCAGGAAGGATAAAGAACTGGCAAACACTAAGACTCACAGGCATGGGAAGGCAGAGAGTAGAGTTTTATTCTTGGCTTTGCTGCAGTGAGTGGCTGTGTGATCTTCAGCAAGCTATTCTGGTGGGAAAGCTCTGCTGCTCCTTCAGACCCCCAGTTCCTTTCTTTGCCAGGCTCAGTCTTACTCCTTCATCCCTATTTTCTGCCTCCTCCTCATTCCTCTGAGATAAGTACCAGTTTGTAAAGCTTGCAGCAGACCCACCTTGTCCTCAGGCCATTGCATGCCATGTCTTGAACTGCATTACTACTGGCAAAGAGGAGCATTTCCATCAATCACAAAATGAAATGAAAATACATTAAAAATATGCAATATCCTTCTAGTAATTGCACCAGAACTCTGTCTGTGTGTGATTTGTCAGCAGCTGTTCTACAGCTACCTTATGTAGGCATCCTATTATCACAGACATCTCACTAAAGATAACTCATATTCAAATCCCACAGCATGCAGCAGGGTCATTGAAGCATGCTGCTGCTTGAATTTGAGTTAGTGATAGGTTAGTTTTTTATTGTCATAGAGATCCTTAAACTAAAAAGAGCTGAGGCAATAATTGAAACCTCACAAAGACATTTCACAAATCTTCTGACGTTAAGTCAAATCGTGGGGCACGATATCTGATAAGAAATTCACGTTCTTTTAAAGTACTATCTTTGTAATAAATCCAAGCAAAAATGTTTATTGTCAGACTGCTGGTGGTTGCACAAGACAATCTGCATCAGGGCCAACAGGTGCTTTTCAGCAAGCAGTATAACCACCAGTTTTTCTGATCTGTGTCTGTACTTGTAGTACATTCTCTGTCTCAGTGATTAGACATTTCTCAGGGCACTGCGGTGTCAGTTTCTTCTAAAACACAGCTTCTAAGACTCAGATGTTATACCTCAGAATTCCTCACATAATTTCTCCTTTTTTCATAAAAGTGTCAGTTGCAGTAAAGGAGGAAGGACAACAGCTGTCTCAGTCCTTCTTTGATGAAATGCCATTTGAGAGCCAGTTTTCTGAAATTTAACTTCTGAATGGTTATGTAAAAGGGGAGGGTGAGAGTGTATTTGCTCTTGATAAACAGTCATCTTAATAATGATAAGTCTGAATGTACCCAGTAAGTTTTACCTAATCCCTAGAGCTATACTGTTCAAATACTCTGTGTCAAATTGAGATAAAGTGACTGTCTTTTTGTGAATGTTCTTTTTATTAACACAGGAATTTATGTGCTTTCCCTGAAAGGAGAAAGGTTTGCTTCTGTGGCAGTCCTAAAAGATGTGAGCGTCACATATTGGAACCCAAGGACACCCTCAAACCGAAGTCACTTGTATTTCTTATGGAAATGTTGTGTCAGATAGTGAGACGAAGTTTTACTTTGAGTTTTGTTTTGCAGGTTATCTTTCATTTTTATTTCCAAGTATAAGTGATGAGTATAGTGCCAGGTTATCCAGTCTGTAAGCCAGCTTCAATTAAATGGATGTAATGTAGCAGAAGCTACTACTCTCATACTCATTCAAGGCCAAAGAGAGGGTAGTTATCTGTCTTTTTTTTTGCTTCCTGTGCTCCATCCCCTTTACCCATCTCTTCTTCCTATGTTGCGCTGGCTGAGTTTAATATCAGGCTCTGCTAAGGAAAAAACTGTGATAAAGACTTGGCAGTTAATAAGAGATGTACTGAAAAGGTATCTGCTGCAGGGAGGCAAAAAACACATGGGAGGCTGTACTCCTTGACAGTGAGAATGAGGTTCTTCACTGCATCTGTTTGCCTTGTGACTTTCGACAACTCAGGGCAGGGGGGCTGTGCCCCAGGGGAACGAAGCTGCTATATGAGGAGCAGCTTACTCTTCTTCAATGAGGGTGAAGGATTCTGCTCCTCACACCCATCTCTACATTAAAACATACAAATGGTGTAGACTTTTGTTTTGTTAAGCATTTTCAACTTTTTGAATAAAAAAATTACCAAACTCATACCCACAATCCTCCTCCATTTAAAAATACACTCGTGTGTGTCTGTATTACTTTGTTTCGTGCTACATCCACTAGGAGTATTTTGATCTAAACTTTTATCAGTTTGGTCCAACATAATCTCCTGTACATTAGTGTTGCTAAAATACCATCACTATGAGTATGGAATCATCACAGGATCACAGAATGGCCTGGGTTGCAAAGGAGCACAGTGCTCATCCAGGTCCAACCCCTGCTGTGTGCAGGTCGCCAACCAGCAGCCCAGGCTGCCCAGAGCCACATCCAGCCTGGCCTTGGATGCCTGCAGGGATGGGGCATCCACAGCCTCCTTGGGCAACCTGTTCCAGTGCCTCACCACCCTCTGGCTGAAAAACTTCCTCCTAAGAGCCAACCTAAACCTCCCATGTTTAAAACCATTCCCCTTGTCATGTCACCGTCCACCCTTGTAAACAGTCATACCCCCTACTGCTCATAAGCTCCCTTCAAATACTGGAAGGCTACTATGAGGTCTCCTCAGAGCCTTCAAATCAAGCTCCATCTTTGAGCTGGCTAGAAGTAAAAGTAGCAGCCTCTGGAGTGCTTTCAACTTCTTTTGGGCCCTCCCTCTATTCTCCAGTCCAAATGTATTCATGGCCTTTTTATACCATCTTTTCTCCATCTCCTCTTATGATTTGGGCAAAATAGCACTCTGAGTTTTTCCAGATATTAACATTAATTTCCTGCAGTCTTTCCATCCTTCAATGCTATTCCTAACTACAGAGAGAGGACTTTTCCTGTACGAAAGCTCTGCTAATGACTTGATCTAAAAAAAAAAAAAAAAAAAAGTATATCTGGGAAGTTTCAAGAGGAATAGAAAATACCTTAAGGTCAAAGAAAATATTTTCATCCTTGTAGTTACACAACCAGAGCTGCAGTTGTTTCTTGTCATGTTACACTTCAGCTGTGTTTAGATTCCCAAGTATCATAGCCTGGCAAGAGCTGGCCTGCGGACTAAAATGGTGAATTCTACAGGCCTGATGTCAACAGTCTACCATTTTGGGGAATTAGGGTGAGATGGTTTTTAAAAAGCACTAGTCTGCTTGATTCATGGTTGGAGTATATAGGTAATTTCTTGAGGAGCATTTGCATCTCCTACATCATCCAAACAGAATGCAGATTTTAAGGCCTGAGCTTGCTCTGTGGCATCAAACAATGGGTGTGGACGCAATTGGAAAATTCCCTTCCAAAGCCTACTACCCATCTGACATAATATGCTCATGTGCCTGCATCTTTACATCTTCTTGTTAGGGAATACTATTGAAGGCAACGTTCCTATAATAGGCATTTCTCTTATGCAGGCTTCAGGTGATATCCCTGGAGTACTTGAAACAAACTGCTAGGATTTCTGCAAGTGGAAGCCCAGATTTATGAGTTTAATTACTGTAGAGAGATGTTAGTATTTCTTTCAATATGAAGTGAAACCATAACATTTTGTGCTAGTTGCTCCCTCAGTCCAGTTTGTACTTGATCTTTTTAAGATTAATTCTCAGTAAGTGTTGTTGATTTTTTTTCTCTATTTCTTTTCCTTCCTTCCTTCCTTCCTTCCTTCCTTCCTTCCTTCCTTCCTTCCTTCCTTCCTTCCTTCCTTCCTTCCTTCCTTCCTTCCTTCCTTCCTTCCTTCCTTCCTTCTTTCCTTCCTTCCTCCCTCCCTCCCTCCCTCCCTCCCTCCCTCCCTCCCTCCCTCCCTCCCTCCCTCCCTCCCTCCCTCCCTCCCTCCCTCCCTCCCTCCCTTCCTTCCTTCCTTCCTTCCTTCCTTCCTTCCTTCCTTCCTTCCTTCCTTCCTTCCTTCCTTCCTTCCTTCCTTCCTTCCTTCCTTCCTTCCTTCCTTCCTTCCTTCCTTCCTTCCTTCCTTCCTTCCTTCCTTCCTTCCTTCCTTCCTTCCATTAGTAGAGAAAAAACTGATGTTGAAACTGCCTTTAGATGGAAAGTCATTACAAAACAGGCCCTCTCTACTATGACCTCTTATACATCGATATAGGCCACATTTCCTTTTCATTCATTTCATTGTTGAAATACTGAATGAAGGTGTCATTATTATTGTTATTATTTTTGATATTTCATTTTCCATTTCTAAAAGTGGACTAGAATACCATTATTTGTCAAGGAAACAGAAAAACAAAGGACTTGTAAGTCCTGGGTGCTTTGTGCATCAATATAAAAGCAGAGGATGGCCTCCTCTCAAGTGGTTTGGCACGTTTAGTCTACCGTGGAAATATTTCACCCCTCCTGTACTGTTTTTCCTTCTAAGTTATAATATATTCTATGATAAAATTGTTCTTGTTTACTCCTCCTGAAGCTCCTCGTTTCAATGAACAGACAACACCAACAGCTCCATTCGCTCTGGAGTATTTCCAATACAGAATTTTCCAAAGGAAATACTGAAGAGGACATGTACAGTTCTTCAGTATCATTTCTTATTGCTCCTAGCATTGATAGAACAGTCAACAGTTTTCTTTACTTTGCCCAAGTTCTACCACATTTACTTCCTGAAGAAGGCTGAGCTGAGCATCTTTCAGACATTATCTGCTGCTTTTTCTCTGACATCCAAGTGCAGTGTGATTGTATGTCTACTGGGTCTCATAATTAGGCAAAAATTACAGTGATTAAAAACTTCAAGTAAGGTCCTCACCTAAAGAAACCCGAGATAGGACATGGCACCAAAAGATTGATATGTGTTTTATTTCTGTTTTCAGAGGCCTGTCTTAGAGAAAGGGTCTTACTATCCCTGCCAGGCACTGTCCATGTACCTTGAGGAAGTCATTCTTGCCCAGGAGAGTTACTCAAGTATAATTCAAAAAAATGAGTGGATGCAACAAACAAGAGAACAAAGGTGAAACACCAGTGGAATAAAATTGGCTGGTAAAATTAATAAAGGTCAAAGCTCACCAGCTGCTTTCCTGCAGAGCCTATGATTCGCTTAACAATGGCTGGACTGAGTTTAAGAGCATCTGAAGAAATGCAATTACTGTTGCAATGGTTTCTGAGCATTTGGAACAGAATAGATTCCAACTGTGTTCACATCTTTTCTAGTAACTCACAGGCTATTACAATCCCATCTATTCAGAAGTATTTGTATTTTTGAACCAAATTTCTGCTGGCTGAAGAAGCAGCCATGTTTATAATTCAGAGGCACAATAACTCTGCTGTTCAAGGAAAAGCAGCTGTGCTTGAAAGCTTTACAGGAACCAGTGGTACTTTCTTTCTTTTCTTAAGAGATGTGTTTTGAAGCTGCCATGACTTGTGGTATTTTCTTCCTGTAAACTCATGGAAAAATGACTACCTTCAAGATGACAGTCTATTAAATAAAAAATAATGTTCACAGGGAGGCACGTCATTGAAAACATGCCCACACAAAAATAATGTGTTCCTCCTTCTGACAGCTTCTGTGGGAGGTGCGTTTGAATCAGGTTACGTATCTGTGTTGCTCTTCACTAATGTCAAATGGTTGTTTCTTTTTTATCAAGAAACATCATAATACAACAGGCACTATGAAATACTCCCGTACTTCTCAACTCTTGCAATGATTCAGAATTCAGATGCTAAACAACACTGTTTAATTCCATGCCAGATACTTCAAAGAAGTTGCCAGTACGGCTATTGATACCCACCTCAACATTAGGAAGATGGTGCCCAAATCTGTTTTATGCTGTACATATTTGATCTAACCAGTCATCTGTCAGCTATGAGCCCAGTGCCAGGCATTCCTCTCCCTGCCCCTGCATTTTGTTATCATGCACTTTAGAAAGCTGCATTCTGCCAATTTGATATTGTCAATAATGGCAAGGTGCTTGTGCTGTCATGTTGTTGTTAAATTAGGGTTGGCTCTGGTAACTTTTTAAAGACTTTTGTCACACATGATTTCAGTTTAGAAAGTAGAAGTGTTAATTCCTGCTGGATCTTCCTAAAACTCCATGCTCAAGTATAGCTGAGCTTCATTAACTCTGCTCTTCACCTCCTTCCTGTCCCTTGAACTCTGTTGTAGTTGCAGTTTTTAAAATAAATATAAAATAATGCCCAACAGCAAGAACAGTAGCACCTCAAATCTCCCCAGACTTGTTTATTTTGTAGAGTTTTTTCAATGATTCAGATAATAGGAACCTATTATATATACAGAATTGCAAGGAAGGAAAGGAAGATGCAGAAATATCCAGAATTTAGGACTTTCAGTTCTGGAGCTAAAGTTTTGTTCTCTAATTTCTGTCAAGCTGTAAATTTTAAAGCCAGACAGATAGTACTACATTTTGTAGTTAATGATAACCAAGTTTTCTGCCCTTTCTGGTCTAACTGCCCTTTGTTGCCCTCCTGACAAGGAGCTGCACCTGCTGCAGGCTTTTTAAAACAATGTGTGGATCCAAGAGAGAGCACAACAGAGACCTGAGAGAAGTTCTTTGGTATTCCATCTAATCTGGAACTATCGAGGGCTTGTGAGTGCAGGCTGTGAGAAGTAAAGGATCAAGCACACAGCTCTCATAAAGCAAAGCTGCAACTGTTAATTATTTTTTGTGGAGTTCCTTTCATGAGATAAGAAGATACATTAGCATTTTAATTTCTACTTTTATTGTTGTCTGATGCATGCAAGTAATTATTCTGCTTACTCACATGACAATTTCATCAAACAAATAAAAGAGAGAGGCACGATGCAAAAGAAGAGGGACTCCTTTAGAAAAAGGAAATGCTTTCAGAGCAGCTAAAATGTCACTCAGGTTGTAAAAAATTAAATGAAGGAAAGTTTTAGTAGAGAAATGTAAATCCCTGTTTTGAGTGCTCAGATAAGACATCAGTGTGCAGAAAACCAACAAAATGAATGCTTTGCAGATATGTAAATTTTAAACACATATAGAAGGATAATAATATGATAAGTAATTGCTACGTGTTGCAATATTGCCAGTGACTGTTGGGTCAAAGACAATGAAAAAAATTGATGATGCATATCACGTTGTAATAATGAATCTACTCATTAGCACATACTTTTGTGTGCTAGCTTGTCAGTAGAATAAGCAGTTCACAGCAGAATTGCCAGAGGCCTCCATGTTCAGAATTTGGTTTTGAATTACTAAATAAGATGTTCCCCAAGTGTTAATCCACATTAGTCACCTAAGTAATACCCTAGCAAAGGAGATTTACAAGGCAAGAATGTCTGAACTGTGAAGAACTTTGTTGTTTCGATCTTTGCTTGAAGGAAGTGCTTCCAAAGCAACTGCATCTTTGACAATCTGCAGTGAAAACCAAACCAGGAGTCTGTAAGCCAAATTTTAACAGGGCATGTAATAAACTTTCCATACTTATATTCATTTTCAGATGTGTGTTTTTATGTTTTTGATTTTGTTCTGTTGTACTATGCTTTCCACACTCCTGCATAGCGAAGATATGTGTGGCAAGATCAAGGTGGTTTTCTTGGAGGATCAGTGATTTCTAGGCAAGTGGAGATATAAAAGGGAAGCTGGTATTATCATATCATTGCTTTGGTTTACTATTAAATTTTATTCCTTTTACATAAATGGAGGCAATTGGGGATGAACAATTTAAATTGGTCTTTTAATTAGTTTTTGTAGGTAGTCTGTTCTCTGACACCTGTTACTTCAGGCTTGACTCACATCTGCAAGCTGAAGACTGGCTTCAGATGTCTGAATTAATTTTCATTAATTTTTAAGTGATTTCCTGAAGAAGTGAGTTTGAAGATTGAGCAATAGCTGTATTTTCTGTATCTGCTATTGCTGTAAAGATCAGAAAGGATGAGAAGCCTGAGACTTGAAAGTATACCAGCAGTGGACACTGTTTTTCCCTCAACAGAAGTGAGGATCATTCTTGCAAAGTAGGACCAGAAGTCAACATCAGCAGTGTTTTTTTCCATGGGGGCGAGGGAAAGATGATTTGGTGCCAATTTAAGAGAGATAGCAGTGAGAGAGGAGAAAAATTGTGGGTTCTTTTTTCTTTTTTGAATGGATTACCTGCGCTACATTTAAACCATCTGTGTCCTGTAGCTGTTTTTCTGTAGCAGAAACAAAGGAGAAAGGGTGAACACATATCTAAGTTCTCTGCAGATACCAGTCAGGACTAACTATAGTTGAAATAAAATAAAAAACATTTGCTGCTCTAGAATAGAAACAGCAAAAAGAAACATGTTGTTATGCTGGTACTTTGTTGTACTTGTCTCAAGGAAGCTTTGCCATTGACAGGCTGCAGGCAGAAGGTGACACGTGGCTTTGTGCTCCATAGCATATTGTGTCCCTTGAGGCACGCCAACACATGCTCACATTTGCATCATATGGTGACAGTATAAGGCCAGAAACCCGAATCACTGAGTAAGCAGAACAGTTTGTGTGCCATTGTAAATTGTGTCACAGCACAGGGCCTGGATGCACAGCTCTGTGGAGAATTTGGCTAGAATTATATATCTATATCTATAGCATTTCCAATTTGAGAAACTCTGCCTGAAAGTTTCCTAACAATTCTCTTTTGTTGGAGTTGTTATAATGTTTGCGATCCATTCTCTTCCTTTGCAATGCACACAATTGAAAAATGCCTAATCTGTATGCAATTCAGAGCTATTTCTTCTTTTCCTTCATCCAGGAGACACAGGGACATAGTTATTAATTAATGCAGTACAGTCCCTAAATCAAAGAAATATCCCTATGATCTTGGTCCTCACTCCTCCACTCTGACCCTTATGTTTCCAGTTACTCCCCTCTGAAAGCTTCCCACTCATGCAATAATTTCTAAATGGTGGTGCTACAAGTAGAGAACTCCCATTAATAACTGTTATATTCCTGTGCGTCCCTTCATGAGTACTGATTATTGACACTCTTATTAGTACCTGATATGAAGTCTTACTGCAAAAAAATCTGAATTGATAAATCTGGTCCCATAGAGTCCCTCTATGTCCTTTCTGAAAAGCTTCATGGTGTTTCTTCAAGATGAATTTGTGTTATTGATTATTGGCACTGAAATATAATACTGTGCACACATTGTTTTCTCCAGGTGTCGGGTTATTTCAATGCTCTGTGCCAAAATGAGGGCAATCTTTTCCATTTCAGACACACAAAAAGCTAAGCGCACAATCTACTCAAGAATTCCAAGAATTACTGGGAATACAAGTATTCTAACCACTTTTGTGTATTTTTCATTGTAGCTCCCAGACAGGCTGTATTTCTACAGTATACTTACAGAAAGGTCATGAGAGAGAAGTCAGCACCTTTTCTAAAGTAAGAGATATCCTCTGTCCATTTACAAAGCTTGCGAAGGCTTTGTTTTTTAATCTTTGTGGACACTGTCTTGTAGGCCAACATGCTTTCCCTCACTTGTGTTTTTTAGCTATTGTCAGGACTGCCAGAAAGGATTTGGCTAAGAGAATTAATGGAATGATATCTTGAGGTCTGTTTGATCCCTCTTTTCTGTGGTAGAAATCCTGTGCTTCCTACCCGCTAACCCTATCTAAGGCTAGTGAATCCATCCTACAGAAATCCATCACATAAAACTCTGTTATTTGTCCTGCAAGGAAGAGCTGGAACAAAGACATGCATTGGGTTATTAGTGAAAAAAAAAATTTTGGAAAATAAAAGAGCTTATTGACAGAGAGCTGTTGGAGAGGGTCCAGAGGAGAGCCACAAACATGACCAGGGGACTGGAGCACCTCCCCTGTGAGGACAGACTGAGGAGCTGGGCTTGTTCAGCCTGGAGAAAAGAAGGCTGCAGGGTGACCTCATTGCAGCCTTTAGTATCTAAAGGGAGCCTACAAACAGGAGGGGAATCAACTCTTAGAAAGGGTAGATAATAGCAGGACAAGGGGAAGTGGTTTGAAGTTGAGGGAGGGGAGATTTAGGCTGGATATCAGGGGGAAATTCTGTGCTGTGAGAGTGGTGAGGTGCTGGAACAGCTGCCCAGAGAGGCTGTGGTGCCCTGTCCATCCCTGGAGGTGTTCAAGGCCAGGTTGGATGGGGCCCTGGGCAGCCTGGTCTAACATTAAATGTGGAGGTTGGTGGCCCTGCATGTGGCAGGGGGCTGGAGCTTCATGATCCTTGAGGTCCCTTCCAACCCTGGCCATTGTGTGATTCTGTCATTCGGTCATTTAGGAACACATCTCATCCTTAATTAAGGGTCAATCGCATAAAAAAGTCTTAGTTGAATCTCTGCTCTCATATCTTCTTTCTAGTTCAGAAAGGTTAGGAACTTGCTAATTTCACTGGACTTACTTAGTAATCCTCTGTTCTGCTGCAATTTTTCTACTTGCAAATCCTCCAACAAATATCAAGTACTTTGACATGGAAGTTTTGAACTCAACACAGTTATTTGTGCATCACTGCTTCAGGCTTGGGTTTATGCCTACTGCTCTCATTGCAGATGTGAGATACTGTACACTCTGTGTGTCTTTTCAGAAGGAATGATGGGCAGAAAATGTGTAGCCATGCTGTAAAGACCAGTGTGTTGAAAAGAGACATGATAAATGTTTCTGTTTGTGGCTGTCAGGATGAAGAGAAAGATGGGGAAAGTATGGAGAGGACAAACATCTTTTTCACCTGTATATGATAACTTTTGGTAGATGTCAGAGGTGCAGCCAGCCTACTCTAGAGTCAGTACCTACTTTGTCTACAGCAATTACTATCAGGCAAGAGAAGAACTAAATACCCCTTAATACACACAGCTTAAAATCTGTGACTTTCCCCTACCAAAATCCAGCTTTATGTTACAATATATTTTTAAAATCTGGTCCCCCCTCAGTGACCTTTAAAAATAATTATACAAAATGTAATAGTATGTGCAATAATGCCTGATACATTAGTGCCATGTTTCCCACTGCACAAGTATGTCAAACATGTAAATAAACAAAATTACACAAGAGTTATTTTAATAGTGCTTCAAGCCTTTTACAGCAAGATTGGACTCCACAGGAGGCAGAAAAATATAGTAAGGACTGCTTCAACCCAGAACTCCTGTTCACTGGGATGTTTCTTCTGTTCTTTGTACTTGGAAACACATACAGGGATAGTTTTGCAGTTCTCTGCTGAGTTTAAATAATATTTTAAGGTGTATCTTAAAGGAGTATTAAATAATGGCACGCAATTTTTTTTCCCACTGAGCTGTAGGGGTGTTAGGTATCCCAAAGCTAGACAACTCTGTGTTATCAGAATGCCAGTTTGCTGTGGAATGACTTCACCTCCTGAATGAAACAACTTTAGCAATGAACAGAACCTGTCCCAAGCTTTCATTTCATTTCTAAAATATTTGGCAGCCATTACAAAAATCTGAAAACTGTATAATGATCTTTAGCAATCCTGTGTTGAGAAAGCATTTTTGTTTTGTTTTGTTTTTTGTTTTTCAGCTCACAGTAAATGATTTCACAGAAGGTGCAGAAATATTTGTGAATAAAATGCATCATATGAGTCTCTAGCTTACAGTTGTCAGTATGCAAAAACAATTCAGATCCGCTGTGGAAAATAATGGAAGTCCAGTAGTGTCAAAAACAAGTTTCAGTGGTCAAATCCCTCTCAATACTGGTGCAAACTGGGGCTATCTTGTTTAAAAGGGTTAGGAAGGAAATGAGGCATGAATATTACTTGCAGCAGGATGGATGTTGCTCTCCCTAGTCTCTGCCTTTCAAAACATGCTCTCAAGGAGTCTGTGCAGAGCTGTTGCCTCTGAAGACTAAGGAAAAAAACGTTGCTGAGTAATTCAGCCTTCTCCTTGTCCATAGTTACCAGACTGTCTCTATTATTCTCTGGAGCACTACATCCTCCTTGACTTTTCTGGTTTAAGTGCATGCAGAAGCCCTTCTTATTCTTCTTTTCTCCCCAGTCCAACTCCAGTTTCAGGTGGGCCTCCACCTTCCTCACCCCATCCCCACACAACCTACTAGCATCCCTGCATTCCTACCAGGGTACCTATCCCTACTTCCATGAAAATGCCTGCGCGTTTTCTTCTCACTCTCCAGTTAGACCAGGAGGCCCCAGTTCTCTTGCCTTCCTTTCCTGTACACAGAATCACAGACTCACAGAATCACCTGGGTTGGAAGGGACCTCAAGGATCATGCAGTTCCAACCCCCCTGCCTAGCAGGGCCACCAAACGTACACATTCAGATCAGGTTGCCCAGGACCCCGTCCAACCTGGCCTTGAACACGGCCAAGGACGGGGCATCCACAACCTCCCTGGGCAGCCCATTCCAGGGCCTAACCACTCTCCTTGTGAAGAACTTCCCCCTAACATCCAAGCTGGGAAATGTACAGCTGGGGACTAAGAGCTCTTGTTCCCTAAGGAAAACTTCCTTAGAGATCTGTCAGTTCTGCACCAGTGCCTTCCCCTTGAGGACAAATTTCCAGGGGGTTTTGCTGGCTAACTCCCTGGAAAGCTGGAAGTTGACTTTCTTAAAACATAGGGTCCTTATTTTACTCTTTGTCTGTTTGACATCCATCAGGAGTGTGAACTACACAATTGCATCACAGCTGTATCACTACATCCCAGGCAATCTCCAATCACTTCACAGGCGTTGATAAGCAACAGATCCCCCCTGCTTCAGTGACCTATATACTTCAGATTTTATGATGAGATTGATATTTATTTTTGCAATTGCAGGGAAGGCAGTAAGACCAACGCTTTCAAGAGCTTGCATTGGCTTTGGAACCACTTCTGGTATTCAGCCTCATGCATTCAATTGGGTGGGTATTTCAGACAGGATCCTAGTATCTTATGACAGTCGAGTATAGCTGTCAAAAAATTAGGCAGCCAAAATTTAAAGCCATTTCTAAAACAAACAAACAAACCTCGATTGACCAGTGTGGAAATATTAGGTGTTTCAGCAAAGTTTCTTCATACAGGCACACTGAACTTAGAATGAATACCACAAATGAACATAATGTATGCTTATACATGTAGTGGGATAGAAAATACATGGTGTCATGCAGCTCTCAATTTATGAAGAGATCTAGAAGAATTATTCATTTCTCTGATTTGTCAGTAATTTGCAATTAACCTCCTTTAAATTGAAATCAAATCTTTTGCAACTCATCTGGAAATACAAAGTATTTGCAGAAGAAGAAGTAGAAAACAGATTTTTGCCAGAAATACTGAGAATATTGAGTGCTACAAAAGCTATAACTGATCTAAAATTGATCCCCTTTTTTAAATTTTTTTTATTTTATTTTGGAGTACAGCAATACAAAGGGAGTAGAGAACAATTTCCTGCATACTTATGGACTGGATATAAATAACCCAGCTGCCAATGTTAAAGTTCAGTTTTTTCATCTCTGCTTTATTTTTCAAGGATCATAACTGGTTTTGTGTAAGTTGCCAGATGAAGTGTACAGAATTTGAAGAAGAAGAAATTAATATAGAAAGCGGATTCGACTTAGTTTCCATATCTCCAATACAGAAGAGTTTCTCTTTCCATAAAATCAGCATTTCTGAGTATTGTTCCTCTTTTTCTCTATTAATAATCCATCTAGATCTTCCCTGTTATTGTAATTTACCTAAAACATTCCCAAATCCATTTTGCTGAAGGAGAGTCTGCAGTGGAAAAGGAGCAAAATCCTAAGAGTTGATTTTTTTTTCCTCATGGTAAATACATGGTGGGCATAAGATTCTCTTTTGGAATATGAAGAAAAGTGTTGCACGAAAAATACTGATCAGCTGTCAGCTGAAAAGTGACACTAAGGATCCTATCTCGTTTTCTTTTAAATATTAAACACACAACTTTCAACTGCATGTAGTTATGTACAACACGCTATTGCTGCTAGCAAATAGAGCAAAAGGGAAAGGGGAAAAATGTGCTGTAGAAAGGAAGAAAACATTATGTGTATCATCCTTGATGAAGCAATACTTTTTTTGTTGCTGCTTTAAAATCTCATTGCTCTGATTATTCAACTAACATACTCAAGTGAAGTATTTTCCTCAAAAATCAGAAGAAAGACTTTTGTAGGATATAATTCATGAATAGTTTGCTGGGAGAATCTCTCCCTTTGTGCACTGACTGGTCATTGGACTTTGTGACTGTGCAGCTATCTCACCATCTTTGGAGAGGTGTTCCTGCCACACCATCAAAATGGAACGGGCAGGATGTTAAAAAGTAAAATAAAATAGGTGCACTGCATTTTATGGCCAAGCTTGTTAATATTCAGCTGCCTTTATTTGATTTACTGTCAGTGGAAGAGCAGGTAAGACTGCCAGGGCAGATAAGACTACTATGCTGCTATGTGTTACCTTTCTACTTCCTAATGTAATCTCAAAGCCCATATGCAGAAATAAAGAAACACTGAACAACCCATAGTATTTGAAATGCTTTCTTGTAGTGACTCACTATTTTGCCTCAGTAAACAAAATTATTTAGTAAATATTAGTGCCTTACGTCACAGTCTATTTTAATGCTGACACCAAATTCTACAGTGGGACTGGGGACAGAATGATGTCTTACCACAGAAAGAACTTGATTTCAGATTCCCTCTGAACTGCCTTTTGAAAATCCAGATGTATGAAATTGTTCTCCTTTCTTAACATGTTTTTTTTTTTTTTTTTCCCAAGGAAATCCATCAGATTTTTAAATATGTCTGCCTTTACTGGGAAAGCAATTGGGGATCCAAACGTCAGTCGGGATAACTCCTTTACTGAGGACTTGTTGAAATGTGTATGATCAGTATTCAAGGTTTTGAGGCCTTGGGTCTGGGAGTATCCAATAATCCCTGAATGTAATGATTGGATAAATCCCCAGCTTACATCTATGTCTGGCCAGAAACAAGCTTCTCTCAACATTATGGCCAAGCCCAATAGGCATTTTTACAACTCACTGCCAATTTCTGTTCTCACTTTCTTCCTTCTACACAGGTACTGCTAGCCATTCTCCAAAAATAACTTACTAAATACTCCATATGGCTAGGTCTGTCCCCTAGCATCTAAGAGCACATAATCATAGGATGGCTTGGGTTGAAAGGGACCCCCAGGATCAACCAGTTCCATCTCCCCTGAAACATGCAGGGCCACCATCACCCAGATCTGGTACTAGACCAGGTTGCCTAGGGCCCCATCTTACCCAGTTCTTAACACCTCCAGGGATGGAGCATCCACAGCCTCCCTGGGCAGCCTGTTCCAGCACCTTACCACTCTCTGTGAAGAACTTCCCGTTGACATCTAATCTAAACCTTCCTCCCTTGAGCTTAGCACCATTCTCCTTGTCCTATCACTGTCTACTCAAGTAAAAAGTTGATTCCCCTCCTTTTTGTAATCCCCTTTTAAATACTGGAAGGCTGCAGTGAGGTCTTCTCACAGCCTTCTCTTCTCCAGGCTGAACAAGCCCAGCTCCCTCAGCCTGTCTTCGTAGGGGAGGTGCTCCAGCCCTCTGACCATCTTTGTGCCCTTCCTCTGGACCCTCTCCAACAGCTATATTGGGTGCCCTAAATCTGGATGCAGTACCCCAGGTGGGGTCTCATGAAGGCAGAGTAGAGAGGTCCCTGCTGGCCACCCCCTTCTGATGCAGCCTAGGTCACCATAGGCCTTTTGAGCTGTAAGAGCACATTGGTGGCTCATGTTCAGTTTTTCACCCACCAGGACCTCCAGGCCCTTCTCTGCAGGGCTACTAGCAAGGAGTTCTTCTACATATCTGGGATTACTCCAACCCAAGTGCAAATCCTTGCATTTTGCTTTGTTGAACCTGACTATGCTGCATGTCTCTCTTTTGTGTCTTGAAATCTTGAAACCCTCTGGGCTGAGTTTCCTAATTGTCAGAATATAGAGTAGGGTTTCCTCAATTACTCTTACTGTGAACAAAATAATTCAATAGCGGTTACAAAGCTCTACAGACTAATGGCCGAGGAAATTGCTTGGGTCTTGGAAGCCTGGATTCTTGTCATTGTACTAATGAGTGTTTAAATTATATGCTATTAATAGCCCAGTTTCAGAGGACTGTCTAGGTTAGTGGCTAGAGCAGTGAGCTACAAGATGCATATTACAGTCATCAAGCAGAGGAAGATATTTGTTCTGCCTCTCGGATGAACGCTGAGCAGACAAAGCATGGTGCAGGCATCATCACATTGTATTCTTCCTTGCATTTTGTAGGGAGCAGTGATGAATACTTTGCCCCAGGAATCAGCTTGGATCTGGGAATGTATTCTGAGCACTGTGCGGTGTATTCTTCTGCTATGTGCCATGATGCTTCAGATGGAATCTCTTTGCCAGTGAGACCAGGTTGCCACATTTCTTCTCAATTTCCTAGTTAGATGACCAACTCTTTCAGTGTAATCCACAAAGCTTATATTTGTAACATACAGGGAAATATTATGGATCACCTTAGGTGCCTAGACAACAGAGAAATGTTGCAGCGCTAAGAAATACGGCATTTAATTAGATGGTTGGTGTGATGCAGAGTTAATAAGCCTCTAGTTCTTGTCTCAGAGGTTTAAGTGATTATCTGTGGAGTGGAATGGATATTCTGAAGAGAGAAATCTCACTAGGTAAACATTTCTTGTATTAAATAGTTTATGTTCCAGTGTAATAGAGTTTATCTTTTTGCACAATTACTGCAAAGATTTCCTCAAGTGACAGATAATTAAAAAATCATGATTAAAAAAATCCCATCTACAAGGAAACATTTTGGTTTAGGAGTAACTTACACCATGCAAGACACTGAGCTACAATGTAAAACAGGCAAATCTTAAAATAAGACAAGACATCCCAGGATCCATGTATTACATATTTCTATCATGAATGAGCACCTTTCAATTGAATTTTTGAAACCAAGTAAATACAGACTCATAGATATTCGAAGATAAGATTGTGAGGTGTTACTGAGCTACTAATTTAGATTCTTCTTCTATTAGCTTATCATACAGTGGTGGAGTGGGTAGGGATGGGCTGATTATTTACCATTTCAACATCTCATTTTCATTTCCATGGAAACTACAACAGATTCAAAGACCACAATAGAACAGATACTGAGACCACTTGATAGAAAAAAGTAGTGGCTACAAAACACATTTTTTCAACAGTCACCACCATTAGCTGTGCATTTTCACAATGAAAAAGAGCCTGCATACTGCACTTGTAAATATCTGCTTTGCCATCTAGAATGTAGCTTGTTTTCATGTCACTGTCACAACTGCTGAAACACACCATCCACTGCTGCAGTGTGACCACATCCACTATATGGTCTCCATCAATGTTCAGCAAACACCGATGGATGTTTATGGATGCAATTTTTTTTGCATGGAGGAATTCAGTTAGACACCTTTCCTTCATACACAAACCCATGTCAGACACCATGCTCTCAGACTGCTCCATCTTTCCTGCCATCTTTCACATGGCAACAGCATGGAATGGAATATTGGCAGTAAGGTTTAACATCTATTGCCATACCACCACCATCTTACCTTGTGTGCCAATGACACAAAATATGAAGCATTACTTTTGGAGCAGCCCTTGTGTGTTTATTTGTAGCTAAATGGAGCTAACCTGTTGTTAAACGTCTTAAAATTCATCAATGACCTTATCCTTTCATTATATTTCAGCAAGGTAAAACAAGTGGGACCCTCCTTACAGAAAAGGATGCAAAGGTTTTACTCCGTAGCACTGGAAATTTCTGGATTTATAGAAAATTGCTATCAGACAGTTCTATTTTCAGAGATTCCTAAGATGCTATATTGTGCCAGACAGCTTTATAAGCCCAAGTTAAAGATCCACTCTCTGTAAGAAACAGATATTGAGTTTTTTCCTTTGAATCTCTGTTTCATTTGTTCCCATCTAATCACAAACATATACAAGAACATGTTAATTCCTTAACCACATTTATTTAATGTCTTCATGCAGAAACATGAAGAAGGTAGAAAAATATAATAATATGCACAGTTCTTCAACATCTAGATGGAAATTTCTCAGCGTTGTACTTTAAAGTTCTCATTTAACATGTCTTTTAACCACCAGACTACTGCTATAGAGAAAGTGCTCTCCAATTATCTGTTGCCTCTGACAGCAACACCTACTCCCTCTTTCCATAACCAGTGTAATTCAAGTAATCTATTTTAATATGTTTATATTAATTTAGTGCTCTTACTACAATGCTACAAGAGAATGAAAGCCACTGTGAAAAATAGATGTCTTAATGCCTTCTGTGCAGTTTGCTAAACATATGTCCTGTTCCATAATCTGATGAAAAACACTGTCAAATTTATGTTATTCTAGAAAAAAAGGTTTATATCCATGGAAATGGCCCCTGTTTGCTTGCTCAGCACCATCCCACCACTTTGTTCAGATCTGGAATACATGCACCCTCCAGCCAAGTTCTAAGAGATAAAAGCTCGTACAGGAACTGAGAAAGTGTACTAGCTGTTAGTAGCATAGAACTTAGCTTAATTTTCAGAATTGCTATGCAGCTCATGTAATGATCATTCTGGCAAAATAAAGGAGCTAAAAAGTCCCAAAAGATCTGCCATGCTGTTTCTAACAGTCTGATATAAGTTGCTGATTGTGTATGCCATGTTCTTCACAAGTACAACAGAAAAGGCTCTGCCCACTTGACTCTACTGGTCTGTTACACATACATTTAGAAAAACTTGAATATTTAAAAGTCTCCTGAAAAGTAAATTGGGTTAATTCTTGCACAAGCTGAGGATAAATTGTGTTAGGGTGAGCTGGTCATTATTAATTATGAGTTCTTTGCTTGGACATTGTACATAAGCTTGGCTTAAACAAATGTTATGAAGTTGGAAACCTTAGGAAACTATTGCTTTAGTGCAGCAATAAATTAACAATTTTAGTATTCTCTTACAAAATTACCTGAGGAAGGAATATTGCTTGTCACTGCAGGTAGATCAGTTACAGCCAAAGATACACAAGTACAAATCACAAGATGAAGAATAACGATGAGAATAGTTTAATAGCTTTCAACTGAAGGCAATGTGGCTTTCTCTTAGTTGCTACACTGGACATTCCCTTTCAAGCAGGGCACATCATTGTCAAAGGCTGGGCAAGGATAAATTTTGGCTAGCAAGGCATGGAAAACACTTATGAAAATACGCAACACACACTCCTCACTTAGCTGTTCTGAGTCATCTTCTAAGTATTTGCTCTCTGTAATGCTAAATAATAGAGCCTAGGAGTAAAATACATGACACAGAAAAACAGAAGAGTCAGAGATTATCCCTCTGCTTACTGCCAAGTCCTTAGTGCTCTTTGCCTTCATGGTCTGATTATCTCCCAAGGGAGAAATACTCATCTAATCCTGCCCCTGGAGGGGCAGCTTGGTGCTCATGAAACTTATACATCTACAAAAACTGAGCTGAAGAGGAGGGATGTTGCAGCCCTCTCCTCTGTCTGCTGAGGACTCACATTGTTTGAGAAGTAGCAAGATCACTGGTAGAATTGTATTTAGAGAACATACATCTTACATCAGGCAAACCAACTTTTGTCACTCAGGACTTGGGCCAAAATGATATTTGTACTCCACAGGGATAAAATCTGTTCCTAGAGTGTGTCACTGTTATTTAATTACTGACATTCTTGTTGTGGCACATCAAATTTAGACAGTTTCTTTTGTCTGTATGCTGTTCTTTTCGCCAAAACATCGCATCTCATTTTTATAATTGTACTCTTCAATTCCCATGTGTCAGATTTTTACTTTTTTCCCCAAATATCTACTGTTACTTCCATTTTGGAAATGCAGTTTCTTTTTTCTCACTCTTTACCATTTTTTCCACCTCATATAGCTCATCTTTACAGTTTCTGTATACCGTCATCAAGGAGGGAAATTTAGGTTGGATGTCAGGGGAAGTTCTTTACTATAGAGTGGTGAGGTGCTGGAACAGCTGCCCAGAGAGGCTGTGATGCCCCGTCCACCCCTGGAGGTATTCAAGAGCAGGCTGGATGGGGCCCTGGGCAGCCTTATCTGGTATTAAATATGGAGATTGGTGGCCCTGCATGTGGCAGGGGGCTGGAGCTTTGTGATCCTTGAGGTCCCTTCTAACCCTGGCCATTCTGTTATGCTGTTATCGTAATGACTGTTGTCTTAATTTAATTTCTGTTTCTACTCTCATCACTTTTCCATTGCAGGCCAGAGACCAAGGAACAACACTCATCAATTTGCATTGCTTGTAACTAATTACAAAGGTTTTTTAATGAGCATAGTTGGCAGCATTGCTGTGCAAGTGCATGCATTGCCTCACAGCATGCATAGGTGCCAATCCTCCCTCCAGTGTGTGAACCGCGTGTGAATTCTCACAGGTTGAGCACTTCTAACTTTCTAGTCTGCTCACAGTGCTGAAGTCACTGTGGCACACACAGACACAAATGTACTGGCAGCATTTTTGCCTACAACACAGCAGCCATCTTTCTGCAAACGTAAGCCTTTGTGTTTCATGAGAAAAGCATGCCTCTGCACAAACTGAGTAATGCTTCTCACATTTTACTTGCTATAGATTTACCCTCCTAACCCAGCTTCTGCAATTAAAACTGCCACTGTCTTTTAGGACAGTTTTCAAAAACAAACATTCAGGCTAGATTTAAAAAAAGTGTATATGTTTATTATCTGGAAAGAGATCTTTGTGTGGAAAGACAGGAACATCTTCTGGCAGCTGCATTTGGTCTGTGCAAATTCCTGTGGAAATAAAAATGCTGTGCTTGAAACAGAGTCGAACAGGTTGGAAGGTGTGAGTAACACTGAGTGAATAATTTATTTTTCAGCTGTAGAATTGGGAATTAGGAAGTTTAGGTTATGATGAAACCATGTTCAGGAGTTTCTTTTCAGCAGATGGAGCTAGAAACTCTCAATAAAGTAATTACAAGTGGATTGTTGCAACAAAAGGAAAAGCATGAACATAGAACTTGACCGTACGTGGCATTATTCTGTTAGTCTAAGGCACACAGAACATTGCAAAGTCTGAACACCTTTCTGGCCTTACTGGGGAGTCTTGCCCCACAGGACATCAGAATGTGCTCCAAGAAGAGACATGCTCATGCAGTTCTTTTGGAACTTTTTTGCATTGGAAGAACAGCTATTCACTGGTGCAGGAAAATACATTATGGTCATTGGCTTCAGGTCTTACCTGTCAAACCACAAAAGCATGAGCACATTGTGAGGCATTTTTGTTTAACATCAAATTTAACAGCCTTGGTAGGCGAAGTAGAAACATTTTTGTTCTAGTTAACTCAAGCAGAGAAGAGAGCATGAAAAATGTGTAAAGTAGGAACACTGAATAACAGTTAATTATTAGAGAAACCGGAGCTGGACTTTAATGATTTACTTTTGTCAATACAACTTCAGATGATTTACCTCTGTGTTGTAACAGCTTGGAAACAGGTTGCTAGTTAGGGTAAAATCCTGTATCAGTCAGGGGAGAAACTGCTAACTGATGAACTTTGCGGGACTGCAGTTTTCAACCAGGCAGAAAAAAATGTGAGAGTTCATTGTAACTTGCATGGCAGACATCCTGATAGCATGGCACTTTTGTCCTTCATCATATTTCTAGACTCTGTAGAAATGTCTTAGCACATAGTTTTGTAGTCTTACCTACTTATGTTGATGCTGCTTTCGTTTGCATGGTAGCACCGATCAGTTTAATAGTAGATACCATCTACACTGTGCTTTCTGCAAAGTCACACTGATGAACAGGGCATTAGAAACCTGGTCCACATTCACCGAGTCAAAAATAATAATAATTAAAAAAAAAAAAAAAAAAAAAAAAAAAGTAGAACCAAATTACTACCTTCTGCAGAACTGGTCACTAGGGTTAGAAGATAGGAAAAATTCAAGAGGAACAACTGTGAAACTTCCTTTTAGCCACCATTACATATTGACTTTCTAAGTTTTCTTCGTCAGTTTAAAGAATAAGCTTCTGGTAAACAGAGCAAAAATAGGCTAGGTGGTTTTTGTGAATAAAAAAAGGCAAACATTTTACAATGTGGCATTTTTTATCATCAGTGCATCACTCAACATGTTATAAATAAAGAATGGATGTTTTATGTCAGATAACAAGTCTGTTCTCTTTTGTCTGTTATGAGCAAAATATGCTCATAATGTACAAATTACAAAAAAGCTTGATGAAGCTGAAAAAAGACTTGCCAAAGCTGAAGTGGCTCTACAGCATTAATAAAGAACACTTGCAAACAACTAAAAATTGGTTTAAATTAGCAGCAATGTAGCAGCTTCACAACTTGGGATGACAGCCCTGTCAGAGATATGATTTGGGCATGGGAAGGGCAGCAGGATTAAAAAAAAAAGGCAACTCAATGTTAACTCAGTGTTAATAAAAGGCAAATGAGCACGATGGCGTTAGCTTGTAGTGAATCATCCTTTTTCAACATATTCAATGGAAGAGAGTAAATGCTGAATTTTCACACATGGAGGTAACAGTAAAAACAGTTAGGGGTATTGCAAAGGATGAGGGCTGCTCTGAAAGGAATGCCTCCTGTTTTGTAATGTAGGCCCACAGCAGCATTAGATGGTGGTATGGCTGCAAAAGTTGAACCTACCCATCAATATGCTCTTACATTTTGTTGCTGTGTGACAGATGGCAGCACAGGGACAGTCTGCCAGAATGGCATGTGGCAGACATGGAAGTGTGTATGAAGGAAAGGTGTCTAATTGGATTCCTCCATGTAGAAAAAGTGGCACCCATTGACATTCATTGATGCTTGCTGAACATTTATGTGTCAGCACGGTGAGGTGGTGAGTAGTGTGTTCCAGGAATGTGCAACAGCAGTGTGAAAGAAAAAGCCATGTTCTGGATGGCCATGAACAGCTGCCACACCATGAAATGAAGAGCTTATCAGTCAGCTCATCTATGCAAATCAGTGGATTACAAACAGGGAACAGTGTACAGAGGTGAATATTGGCTTCAATGGGTTGGAAACCATGATTGCAACATTGGAATATCACAAAGTTTGCACCAGGTGGGACAGAAAGAACACTGTATCCAACTTTGTAAGGACTAACTGAAGCAATATGAGGATGAAAGTGACAGTTTCCTGGATCTCTTTATTAATGGTGATGAGACATGGCGGAGTCAAAATGAAATGAGCTGGAGTCAAAACGGCAGTGCATGGAGTGGAGACATGTGGATTCCCCATAGAAGAAAACATTCAAGATGCAGCCCTGACTGGGTAAAGTGTTGTGTACTGTATTTTAGGTCAGGAAAGGGGTGATCCTTATGGATTTTCTGGAACCCGGACAAACCATCAAGCCATGATACTAAACTGAAGACTCAAACTTTTGGCTAGGGCAGAGAAGAAGATAACATTTCTCTTGCAACATGATAGCGCCAAGCCCCACGGCATTGTGAAGATTGCAGAGCACACTGCCATTCTTGGCATGAGGTGTGTGAAGGCTAGCTAGATCTATGCACTTTGGAGAAGACTGGCTGGCTGAACAGAGGGATTCTGTCCTTAAAAATAAACTGTCTGCATTGCTGAGTAGTATGTGACAGAGAATTAGACAGTATGTTGCTCATAGCATTGTCTGACATTTGCACTGTCATACCTGAGGCAGTACCATTTAGCTACACGCCATATTTGTTCTGCAGTAAGGATGACAAAGTGGAAAACATATTCGTCCATATCTATGACTGGTGGTGATAGGTCTGCATGAGATGTAAGATTATAGAATCGTAAAAGAACTAGCTTTATTCAAACTGGTTCAACACTGATACATTTGAAATAGGAAGAATAGCTTGAGGAAAAACTTTTGGGACACACTTGTTAAGAGCTCCACCGAGTTGCAGAGATGGATTTTACACAGCTGAAATTCAAAAATTTACATCCTTAAAAATATCCTCTGAACATTAAAAGTGTCTAGCCTTTTCCTCAGGAACACATTTAATTTTTGGCTAAGTAATATGGAAATAGAGTGGATAAAGGAGAGAAGTGAAGAGAATTACATGTCCAAGAACAAAAATTTCATAAAAATTTAGGAAAGTTTCCTAACATTTCATATGCTTCATTGAATTTCATAAAACTGTCTATCACTTCAAATAGCTGCTTGGTTGCCAAGCTTATGAAACAATAGCCACACTTCTTTTATAACTACCTCCTTTCCCTTGCTTCTGTTTATTCTAAGAAATTTTGCACATTTCTTTGAGAGACGATTGCTACAAACAGAAGCACTACATAAACGGATATCTGAGCACAGCATATCTTAAGCTGTGTTATGAACACAGCTTAAAGGTTTTAGGTATGATGGTGACAATAAGCAAAGAGAATTTTGTGATGTGGGATCTGAATGCACTGCCGAATTTGTACAATCTTTCAGGGAATCAGAACTGCAGGACCAATCAAAAACCCCAGTAAACACAATCCAAGAAGCAATCTTACACTTCATATTCTGGTTTTGGAGGAGTACTGACTATAGGTACCTACACTGCATTTAAGATTTGAAAGCAATCATACATGGCAGGCATCTTCTAAAAGCAAAGCCTTTCGCATTTCATAGTAAAGTAATATTAAAAAAACATAGTAAGCAATCATATTATTAATTACACTAGAGGGAACTTTCCAAATATAACTTTCCAATATAACAACTTCGAAATATAACCACTGCAATATTTTGATGTTAAATGGAGTCGCTGATGATAAATACCAATGGAAAAATATTTATTATTCAAATAAGGGTAAATGAAATTTATTTAGGATATCAATTGCTACCTGAATAGAAATGACATTTAGATGAAAAGCTAATACTGGTTTGTACACTGCCGACTCTGCAAGGCACAATCTTATAATTGGATGAAAACACTCTCACTGGCCTTAAAAGACAACAATTTTTCTAGTACTGGAATCTGTAAAATTAAAACTCTCACAGTTGATAAGTGCTGCACACTTGAAGTCTCTGTTTTTGCACAGGTTATAGTAGAAATAGTGCATGTCAGAATCCCAGTAATTGTGCTGAGCCAAAGGTCTGTTACAAAACTGCAGTCAGATAAAACATAACACAGTAGTGCATGGGAATCAGGTTGAATCACAGCCCAAACCTCTGACTGACCAGCTGAGGCGAGCAATAAGTCAGCCAAGGGAGCACAGGTGAAGGTATTTCACCTGTGCTACCGGAAGGGGTGGATCCTGGCTCCACCTCTCCTAGATCCCATTTAAGTGCTGGCTGCCACTGAGGAAGGGATCTCTTCTAGAGATCACTCCTTGGGGAGGATGTTGTGAGCCTACAACATCGGTAAGCATTTTCTATTTATTGTCTTGTTGTGATAATCCTACTTAGCCTAAAACTCTGTACGCCGATTGATTTTACACCCCTGTACACTTACTGATTGTACGTATAGTCACCAGCTCAGCACCTGTGATGGCTGTGCAAGATAGTATTAGCACTGATGCCTTTAACTAGATGAGAAATGCCTTTTAGATGGTAGTATTTCCTGATAATGAGGAAGAAAAAAAAAAAAAAAAGAGTAGGAACATGAGAGGGAGTCATTCAGCTTGCACGATATCCAAATAGTTTCAAAACACCCAGAAAGCTTGGAGAAGTAACTTAGGGAAAAATACTTTTGTGAACCCCATTTCACATTTTCAACCTGTTTAACAGTAATAAAAATTTTGCTGGAAGAAAAAACAAATCTAATCTTTTAGGGGGAAAGGCGAGCAGCAATTATAGATATCTCTACAACTGCAACCCCAAGAATTAAAGCATCCCCTCTTGAAAATTTCCAATCCAGTGGCCTTGTCTTTAGAGTATAATGAACACCTTTTCTAAAGGTGAAGGTTTTGAACTACAGTGAATCTGCATTTTTGTTGCTAATACACTGAAGGAGAAGAAGAATATGCAGATAAGTGGGCTAGCATAAAAACAAAAGTAGAAACTGTAAAGCATTCTTCTTTATAGCATGTGACAATACAATCTGCATCGTATCATCATATCTCTTCTCCTGCTGCCATGGAATGCTTTCAAATGGTCTTTGAAATCAGAACAGGTCCAGTAAGGGTGAGATGCTCACAAGTACAAGATAGAAGTGGCAGGTGTATGTAGAGCCATCTGGTACTTGAAGCCCTGCCAGATGTTATGCAAAAGGTAACTTGCACACATGGCACATACACGTAGTTTCCATCTCACCATCTTGGCAGCAGCACTGTGCAACTGTTTTGCTGTTGTCTCACAAAGCACTTTTTTTTGCTGCAGTCTGAAGGATCTTGCAATATCATATTCCTATTTGTGCTAGCTCCGTTTCTCTTACTGTGACTCTGCTTTCACTAAGGGCACCTTTATGTGTATGTATATGCTCAGCCATATACCAGCTTGTTTTTTGCCATCTAAACGAGGCTGTTTGCTTTAGTGATTTGCATTCTAGAAAACCCTAGACCTTCTGATTTCAAGATACTGAAGAATAGAATTTCCTAGTTTTTTTTCTTATTCTTTTTTTCCCTTTATAGTATTTTTACATTCTTTGACTTTTTCTACAAGTACAGAATTTTTAATAATTTTAACAGGGGCCTGGCAGGTGTACAAGCAACAGGATAGCAGCCAAAATAGCTTTCTAATACATTTTGTTGTAGCCTATGAATAGCTGCCACCTCAAATATTTCACAGTATTTCTTCTTCTCAAAAACACAATTCTTCCTGCATCTGTTGATCTTCCTGTCCCACTGTTTTGCTCAACAGCATTAATCTTCATCTTGCAATTAGTGAGCTTAGAAAAAATAAATCTATTTTCCAAACATCTGCAAAAATCATCATTGTAAAATGAGACCTGCAGCAGCTGTCTTATTTCATGCAAAGATGCATGTGCACTCATTGACACATGCATATACATGTGTAAAAATTGCCTATTTGGCAATGCAGCAGGATGGTAATCAGTAAGAGCAGTTTCATCCAGTAATAACAAAAAGGTGAAAAATGACAACAGAACCTCCAACATCAAACAGCTCATGCTTTATCACAGGGGTTCAGGGTTATTATTTTAGTATGCTTTAGCAGTTCAGAGCTGTTCGTGCAAATTTATTTCTGACACAGAGGAACACAGCAACTAAATTCATGTGAAATATGTATTCTATTTCCTAAATTAAATACATTCATTTTTTCAAAGTGAACTTTAAAATTACTTCAGAAGGGAAGATATTTGATTAAATAGCATCTGTGTATTTACCTGTGTCATATAGAGGAAGGCTTACCCCCCTACCTATGAAGAAGTACTCTCACCAATTCCCTCCATAGACCTTGAAACTGCAGTGTCCCATCCAGGCTGAACAACAGAACTGAAACAAAACCAGCAGCAGTTCCTTAACATGCTGTGTGATTAGTATGACCTCTTGTGTTAAACATGGGAATACTCATTTGTTTGGTCACATAATGAATCTATCAAGCCAGCAGATGAAATATCTACAAGCAAGTAATAGCAGTGTCCTTGCCAATTCTACTAATAAACAAGATATCGGCAGGATGTTAAAACTGGGATTTGTAACTGATGTATGTGAATCAGATAAATAAGTGCAAACGTTTCCCTGTAGAGAACATAGCCACCATGTATTTTAGTCCACTGAGACTTTTAAAAGATAATTCTTTCCTTTACAATTCTAACAAAATTGTGCGTGATCAGAGTAGGTGAAATTACATGACATTGATTTGCTGACTTCTAAATACAACATGCAGATTTACAAATTTTCTAAGAACTCCGTTGTGGTAAACTGGGTTCTGAGTATTTTATTTTCTGTTGATAGAAATATGTAAAATTGAATACCATTAAGAAAATGTTGAAGGCATGACATGAACGGAGCAGGAAAGATGAAACCAATCCTCATTAAAATCTTTAGCTAGTCTGCAGAACATTCTGACAGCAAGTCACTTACACGGTGACACAAGCATAGGTTCCCCAAGACTTTCATGCTTCAGATTCTATGTGATTTGTATATCTTTGGAAACAGACAAAATAGGATCACTGAGATATAACTGAATCTGCTTTTTTTTTTCTTCCTCTGACTTCCATAGAGAGCATCCAAATAGAGTTTGATATAAAGCACAGAGTGAGATAGCAGGAAAGTCCCTCATCATTCATGCAAGAATGTTGGTGGATTCTCCTTAAGACTTCATTGTTGAAGAAATGTGGTATACGACATCGTATACCAGGCACTTCTATTATGGGTGCTTCTTTCAAAATAATCTTCGCTGTACCCAGGGATTTAAAAGTTTTTGTTCACTCCCGTCTATCGCGGTTTTAGAACCACGATATGCCAAAACAAAGCTGAAGTCTGAAAGGAAACTGAACGCGGTACGATGTCCAGCAATTACACAGCTGGACAGCGTTAGTAAATTCGGCCCCGGCTGCCACAGGTCGGAAAAGCGCCGCGCACGGCCCAATTCCCGCGGCCCGGCAGCCGCAGCACGCGGGGTGGGAGGGGGGGGAGTGAGGGGCACGGGAGGGGGGCGCCCTGCTTTGCTGGACAGCTCCGGGGAGCGGCGCTGCGCCCGCGTTCCGCACACGGCGCAGACGTGAGCGCCGCCGGGCGGAGGGAGCGCCGGTACCGCGGCGGCGCTCCCTGCGCGGGCCCCTTCCGAGCCGGGAGCTCCCGGGCTTCCTCGGCGCGGGGCTCCCCGGCAGGGGTAGGGAGGCGGGGGCAGCCCTCACCTACGGGCGGCGGGATCCCGGCAGGGGCGGGGCCGAGCGGTCCCAGCGCCGCCTCCGCCGCCTCACGCCACGGCCGGTCCCCCCCCCCCCCGCAGGTGACGCCATGCCTGTTGTTTTGGTCCGCCCAGCCAATCGGACGCGGCGGCTGGATTCTACGGGAGCCGGGATGGGCCCGTCGTGGCGGCAGCGGGACTCTCCCTTACCGACCATAACGCATTGCGCAAGGTGCAGCACCGTCCGGTACTCCTGCGGCTTTAACGACCCGGGCATGGAAGCGCCGCGGCACTTCGCGCCGGGTTTCGGCCCGGAGCAGCAGCAGCAGCAGCAGCAGCGCCCGCCGGCGCCGCTGCACTGCCGGCAGAAGCTGGACAAGGCGAGCCTCCTCCTCCAGCAGCAGCAGCAGCAGCAGAGCCCGTGCCTCCAGTGCAACAACTGCGCCTACTACGGAGCTGCGGCGGCGACCGCCGGGGATAACCTGCCGCTGCTGCTCCGCGCCTCCTCGCCGCTGTCGGGCACCTTCCGCACCCGCTCCTCGCCGCTCTCGTCTGTTGCCTCCTCCCGGCAGGGCAGCCAGCTGAATGTCAGCGAGCTGCCCTCAAGTCATGCTGGCGCAGCGAGGCAGCCTTCCCAGCACGCTCCACACCACCAGTGCCACAGCCTGCAGCAGGCGGCGAGCCCCGGCAGCAGCGGCAGCAGCGGCAGCGCCCACCACCACCAGCAACAGCAGCAGCAGCCCCAGCAGCGCCGGGAGAGCAATCCCTTCACCGAAATAGCTATGAGCAGCTGCCGGTACAACGGCGGCGTCATGCGGCCACTCAGCAACCTGAGCTCGTCCCGCAGGAACCTGCACGAGATGGACGCTGAGTCCCAGCTGCTGCAGCCGCCGCTCTCCAGCCCCAACGCCGCCGGCCCGGAGGTCGTGGTCTCCAAGCCCGAGCACAACAACTCCAACAACCTGGCGATCTATGGCCCCGCCGGCCCCGGCCCCGGCCCGGGCGGCCCCAACAACGGCGGGAGCAAACCCGCCAAGAAGAAGAATCAGAACATCGGCTACAAGCTTGGGCACCGCCGGGCTCTGTTCGAGAAGCGCAAGCGCCTCAGCGACTACGCGCTGATCTTCGGCATGTTCGGCATCGTGGTCATGGTCATCGAGACCGAGCTGTCCTGGGGCGCCTACACCAAGGTACTCGGCCCGGCTCCGGGTCGCTCGCTCTCCTCGGTCACGCCGCTCCGCAGCCCGGCCCGGCCCCCCGGTCCGCTGCCACCCCGAGGCGAGGCGAGACCGGCCCGGCCATCGGGGCACTGCGGGTTGGCAGCGGCCTCGCGCGGGGCTCGCTGAGGGACGGTGGTATTTTTGTGTTGCAGGAATCGCTGTATTCCCTCGCTCTGAAATGCCTTATCAGCCTCTCCACGATCATCTTGCTCGGACTCATCATCGTGTACCATGCACGGGAGATCCAGGTAATGCTTCCTTTGGCGGTTTTTCGGAAGGTGGTAAGTAGCCTCGGGAAGCACGAATTATCGGTAGGCACTAACAGGAATTCAGTGGAGAGCAAGGTGACAGGCAGCCTGGTCACATAGGAGCCGGGGAGCTTTGCCTCTTTGGAAGCGGCAGCAGCAGTGATGCTGTAGGACCGCTCAGCCCTAGGTGGTAATGCACTTTGTGTGTGACATGCCTGCTGTCTTCTGTAGTAGATGTACAGCAACACTCTTAGTTTTCCAGTGAATAAACTTCATGCCATGCATTTTCCCTCGGTGGCAAGGTTAATTATCGGAGATGTGAGTTATGTAATTTTTGCTATGCTGTCTCAGAAACAACATACTTTAAGAGTATATTTAAAAAGAGGAGGAACACTCATGTCTGACCTGCTTTATTTAATGCCCTGGGATGGGATGGAGGAGAACTGTCAGGAAAAGCTGGGCGAAAGACAGGGAAACATACCAGCTGAAGTGTATATTAAGTCTAACAAATACTGCCATAGATTCTGTCTGAGAGACTTATTTATAATACCAGTTGTAAATTTTTTTGACCCAGCAGTTAAAACTTGCTAATTCAGCAAAACCAAAACATAAAAAAGATCTATTTAAAACTTCTGAAGTGAAAAATGCTGTACTCATTGGTGCTTTTGATTTTTCTAATTAGAACTATCTTCAGCTACAGGCTGAAATGACAGTCTTCAAGGGCAAAGGTGTTTTTCAGCAGTAGCAATCAATAAAAAGGGAATTTGACAGTTAAAAGTCCTGGTGAAATGGGAAGATTAGGGGTAGACTTGGCTGCAGCAACCATGAAGTAATAGAGTTCAGGATCTTGCATGGAAGAAACAGAACAATTAGTGTGATTGCAACCCTTGACTTCAGGAGTACCAACTTTGACCTCTTCGATGAGCTGCTTGGAGGTATCCACTTGGTTAGAGCACTGAAAGCTAAGGGAGTCTAGGAGAGTAGGTTAGCGTTCAAGCACCATTTCCTCCATGCTCCAGATCGGTGCATTCGTAAGAATAAGAAAAAGAAATCAGGCAAAGGTGGCAGGAGACCTCCGAAGATGAGTAAGGAGCTAATGGAAAAAGCTCAAATAGGAAATCAAATTTTATGAAATGTGAGAAAAAGAGTCTGGCCGCTTGGGAAGAGTATAGAAATGTTTTCAGGGATCTCACAGGGATGCAGTGAGAAATTAAATCTGACAAAGGAGGTTAACAATAAGAAGGGCTTATCTAAGTAGATCGATAACAAAAGGAAGAGTAGGGAAAATGTGGACCCGTTAGTAAATGAGGTGGGTGCCCTGGTAACAGGAGACAATGAGAAGGTGGAGTTACTGAACACCTTCTTTGTTTTAATCTTCAGTGATAAGAGCGGTCCTCGGGAGTTTGAAACCTTGCAGGTAAGAGAGAGAATCTGAAAAATGAAGACCTTCCCTTAATCGGGGAGGATTTGGTCAGAGATCACCTAGGCAAACTCTATACACAGAAGAAAAATCCATGTACCTCAGTGGAATGCACTCAGAGGTATTTAGGGAGTTGACTGAAGTTATTGCTGAACAACTCTCTGTCATCTGGGCAAGGTCACTGAGAATAGAAAAGGTACCTAAAGTCTGGGGATAAGCCAGTTTCACTGACAAGAACGAGGTCCCAAGAAGTGACAGGCCAGACAGGTTCACCTCTGTCTTTGGGAAGGTGGTTGAGCTATTTATTGTGGATATCATCTCCAACTAAGTGAAAGAAGAGAAGGTTATCAACAAATCAGCATGGGTTCATCAAGGGGAAATAATGTTTGACTTATTTAATAGACTTCTGTGATGGCTGGCTGGGTAGATGAGAAGAGAGCAGTGAATGTTATATATCTTGACTTCTGCTAATGTTTTTGATACAGTCTCTGATAACATCTTCATAGGTAAACTTAGGAAGTGTGGGATAGGTGAGTGATCAGTGAGGTGGTCTGAGAACTGGCTGTCTGTGTGATCAGTGGCTCAAAGTCTAGGTGAAGGTCTGTAGCTAGTGGTGTTCCCCAGCAGTTGGTACTTGTTTAACTAACTTCTTCATTAATGACCTGGATGAAGGGATAAAACACACCTTCACCAAGTTTGCTAATGATATAAAGCTGGGAGGAGTGTCTGACACACCAGAAGGCAGAGCTGCCATTAAGTGAAAGCTAGACAGGGTGGAGAACTGGGTGGAATGGAACCTTGTGAGGCTCAGCAAGAGCAAGAGTAGAGTTCTACACCTGGCAAGGAGTAATTGCACTCAGCAGTGCAGGTTGGAGGCTGTCTTGCTGAAAAGGAGCTCAGTCGAGAAGGACCTGAGTATCATGGTGTGCAGCAGGTTGAACATGAGCCAGTAGTGTGCTGTTTTGGCCAAGAAGGCTAGGGTTATCCTAAGGACCATTAAAAAGACCATAGCCACCAGGCTGAGGGAGATTATCCTCTTTGCTACCCTTTTATGGAGTACTTTGCCCAGCTGTGGAGTCCCCAGTTCAAGAAAGACAGGGAACTTCTAGAGGGAGTCCAGTGAAAGGCTACATAGATTTGTTAGGGGCCTGGACCTTGTGAGGAAAGTCTGAGAGACCAAGGACTGTTTATCCTGGAAAGGAGAATATGGAATCTTACAGTGCTTATAAATATTTAAGGTGCAGGTGTCAAGTGGAAGAGGCCAGAGTTTTCAGTGGTGCCCAGCAGCAGGGCAAGGGTGATGGGGACAAACTGGAACATGGAAAGTTACACCTGGATGTGAAAAAGAGCTGCTTCATTCTGAGGGTAACAGAGCACTGGAACTGCTTAGAGAGACTGTGAAGTCTCCTCTGGATGTGGTGGAAACCCACACAGACACTTTGCTTTACAACCTACTGTAGAGAACCTGCAGCAGAGTTGGTGTAGATGATCGCCAGCTGTCCCTTCCGACCCCTATGATTCATTTTAATTCCCTTCTATGCAAATGAATGGTGTAGCTCCAATGTTAGAGGATATCATAGTCTCCTACTATAAAGTTGGAGAAATACTATGTAACTGGAGACTGTTTTCCAGGCTGCTTCCTGTCATGCTGTTCTTCCACATGCAAAACTTCTGATTCAAAAGCCAGTTTATTTGCTATACTATAGTTTTATAGTATCATGGGTATCAAAATCTGTTTTATAATGTAAGCAAACATTCTTCTGAAGTAGTGTCTCTGTGAGCTACTTAGAAGGACGGTTTTCTTAATCTATTGCTGTTCCAGTGTGAGAGCCTCCTTTTCTGATGCGCTGTCCTACAAGTGGTGCTTGAGGCATTAGGAACAAAGATTAAAAGAATGCACTGCAAATAACTCAAAGCATTTCCCAGAAACTTTGGAAAATTTTATGCAGGATAACCAAATATTTGTAGGTCTCTATTTGCATCAGCTTGCACTATGTAGTTACTTTGAGACTTGGGTTGTATTTTTGTTGCAAATTTTGCATTCTTTTAGAGTTGTGTTGTGGATCAGACAAAAACAATCTTTAAAAACCTTTAATAGTAATTAAAAGTAATTTCTTTATTTATTGGTTGTTCCAAACTCTGTCATTCATCTTGAAAATAAAAGTTCTGTGTTCAAGGAGCCTGTTAGAAGGGAAGGGCATAATGTCCCTGAGCTGTCCAGTATCTGACAGCTTTTTACTTTCAGAGCAGTATGCGTTTGTTTTCAGTCTTGACTTTTTAAAACAAGGTGAAGAAGATGCTGAGCAAAACTTACATCCCTCTGTGCTGACAAACTTGTGTTACACATGGCATCTGAAAACAGGAAGTTCCTTTAAAATACTTAGGCTTAAGTGGATATGGAGCCTAGTCCAGATGAAATAAAATATTCTGTAATGATGATAATTGGTTGTTTTAAAATAATCTTTAAAGCTGTCTCTATTTTGAAGGCGAACTAATTTTTAATTCAAGCAAATTCATGAATTATTTTCTGTAGAATCCTGCTCACAGATGGCTGTGTCCTAGAGGCACCAGCTATTCGTCAGTTGTGTGCAGGTTTAAGCCTTGTGGTTTAATTCTTCTCTGAAAGACTTTACAGGGGAGCATTGTATAAACTAGCTGGACTGAGCAGAGAGAAGAGTTCTGTAGAAGAGAAGAATATTGATTCCGCACTGTTACGTGTGGTATGTTTTTAAAATTTGAGTGTAAACAAATCGCCCTAGCTAAAAGTAGTTTTTTCTATGAAGAATAAAACAAAATATGAGTAAGAGGATGACGATAGTAATTATTAAGGCTAGCTGATTTAATATTCAATGACCAGAAATGTCCATTCGTGGCAGTCAGCTTCTCGATTCTTTTTAGTAGTCTGTGACCTTAGTGGAGAAGGAAGTCCGAACAGTCATGCTGCCAGCAAGTCAGTGGGAGTGCCTCACAGCACAGCAGGTGACTGCAGTCTTTCCACTAACATCCCACATGCGTTGGAAAGAGGTCACGCAGTCAGCTAAACCAAACCCTTGAATCCACCTGCCTCAGCCCCGTTGCAAGGGGACTGGAAGGGAGATTTACAAAGACTTACCGGAATTCTTCCCGAGGGCTAGGAGTTGTGCATGTGTGCGGAACACGTCCGTGTTCTATGCAGATAAATCTTTCTTTCATCCCGCTCGGAGCGCGCTTGGTGAGCCCTAGGGGAGCGGCGGCACCTTCGCGGCCTCTGGGGGAGGAGGTTCACCCGCCGCCCTTTCAGCACCGCGGACAGCTCCACGCGGTGCGCCTGCCTCGGCGCTGCCTGGCGGCGGACAGCGCCGTCCCGCGGCTCGCGTTCCGCCGCGGGGCGTTCGCTGTGCCGGCGCAGCGCCGCGCTTCTCGAGGTCCCCGAGCCTGTGCCGAGCTCTGCAGTGGGAAGACGAAAGTCTCCCGTGAAGCGGTGGTTTTCAGGCGAGAAGTGGTGTTTGGATGCTGTGTTGTCCGGTGAAGTACTGCAGGTGCTAACTTGTTTAGCGTCTCGACTATTATACTGCGTTATCCTAAATCTGCAGTGCGAGCTGTTGCTAAGCTTAATCAGTGTGTTAAGACATATAACATGTACGAGGCATCTTTAAGCCAGAAGTCATTGCTCACATTATTGTTTCCAGAAAAGAGCATAGAAATTACCAGCAACATTCCTTCCAGGAAGGAATTCTGTTTCCTTCATCCTCCCTTTGAAAACAAAAAAACCCAAACAACTGAAAACTAAAAACTAAAAATGCAAATGAACTACAGTAACGAGGGTGGCATTGGATATAGGAACAACCTCAAGTTGGTTTATTCTCCTTTTAGCCCACTGATGTCATGTTTGTAATATTAGAACATTGGTTTGGGAGACTACAGAAATTTATAATTCTCCCTCCAAATTTTTGTGGTTGATTAAGTTCTTCAGAGCAAGCGTCCTGTGTTTGGAAGATTTCTTTCATCAAATTCATGATTATCACAGCCTAAAATGGGTTTTTCTCTTACTGTTTCTTCAGTTGAGAGCTTGGAGATGTGGATGAGGGAAAAGTGAAGAAAGCAGCGTGATCCAATTATCATAATAATGTACACTGCTCTAATTACCCACTTAATGCATAAATAGTTTTTTACTTGAATGCTATTTTACATAATTAAAGCTGCAGTGTGCGACATGGTTACAGCTACTGTTTCTTGGCAATTTACTATTCTATTCCACATTTCTTTAATGGAATTTGCTTTTAGGTTAATAAAGTGGAATTAAAAAGTTCACATGGCAATTTGACATGCAGTTCACATAGTAAAACTGCATGTCCTTAGGGAGGAGGTGTATGTCCACAGAAAAACTTTTGTTTTTGGTGGACTACTTAGGTTATCCACTCCGTAAATAAAGGACTTTATGTGCCTTTTTGTTGCTCTCCTGGACAGAATCTGGACCTCTTTTTCCGTCTCCCTGAGATAGATGCTCTCACTTGTACAGGAAATACAGTAATTGGTGCTGGGTAGGAGTGAATAAAATCATTATTTTTCTCCGATAATTGACAATTTCTAATCAATTCTAAAATATACTGCTAGTTCATGCTGAGGTAGAACTCTTGCAAAGTGCAAAGCTGAGGGTAAGCTGTGGCTTCCACAGCAGAACAACTGGATCTGCTTGGATAAGGCACCGTCTGTCCTTATGTTATTTTTCCACCACTTCAGAACAACGTGATGCTAATGGATTTGGAGATAAATATATATCTTGACCTTGTTATTGTGCAAATTAATTATGTAATACATGACTGTAATAAAAAACTGTTCATGGGACTTTCCTTATCCAACCAACATAAATGGAAAGTTCTTTAGTAAAAGTCCTGCATTCACTAACAAAATTGAAGTCAAACTCTCTTACAGTTACTTATCACAAGGAGTAATGGGTACTATGCAGGCCAGATTACTTTTTTATCTATGTGGGTTTTTTTGCTTTTCTTTCGTGGTTTACTTGCATCTCATTGGCTGCTTCTGCTGACTTTTTGCAAAAAGTAATGATCAGACATGCCTTTGCCTAGGTTATGTTGAGTTATGAGGGCTAACAAACATAGACTAAAACTTCTGCTGCTGCTGCAGCAAAAAAAAAAAAAAAAAAAAAAAAAAAAAAGGGAACTACATTGAATACACGAAAATTAAGAAATAAGCTTTGATAATTCTCATCTACAGTTTGTTGAGAAGTAGTGATTTCTTTCTATTTATTACTGTTGATGTGTAATTCAGCAACTTTATTTATAGACTTGAAAATTGCTTTCTACTTGTCAAGTTCCAACTCAGTTCTGTAGTTTTATGATTCTGTTTGTTTAATACACATTTGATGCAGCAGAAAATGAAATAAGATTCAAATTAATGCAGTGAGTGTTTATGTGAAAAATACTTGGTTTCAGTTCCGTTCAATACATTTTAGAGTACCTTTTGTCTGCAGAGCCTTTTGACCTCCAAGGTGTTACAAGAGCCCAGTGTCTGCAGAAAGGAGCACTGTTGTGTACAAGATGTGGAAGGCAGAATAAGAAATCCTTTAATGTTCAACATCCAAAAGGATTGGAGGCGTTCTGCACTGAAGCTGTGTGTGTAAGATGCTTACTTCCAACAGCCTCTATGAGGGTTTAGGAGGAGTTTGTCTATGATGTACAGACCACTTAATGGTTGGCCTGACACTACTTATGACTGCCTGTTCACAGGCACTGTTGTTTTGAGTGTCTTTCCTGAGAATGTGTCTCATGCAGACAAGTTTGGCAGAAAGCAAACACCGTTGCTTTCCAGCTTGTCCTCAGATATGAGAGGGACTGGGGAGACTGGGGTTACATTCTGAGTAATACAATTCAGTACAGTAAATCAAAACTGCTGGCTCAGGAAAACAGTTTATCAGTTCCGAACATATCAACGAGTCTTCATCCTTGAAGGATGATCATGGGGTTTGGCCATGGGATCTCCACCCCACTCCACACTGTCACAAAGTCATTGTCACATATCCTTACTAGAGGATGACTAACTGCTCTAACCCCATGAAGCTCCTTTTAAAACATCAAACACCTCTAAGAGGAGAGGCTATAATTGATATTATAATTAGCTTTCAGGTAAGATGAGCATATCGTTCATTCTACAAGCATTCTTTTATTAACTGACAAGGAACTCCAAAAGTTTGCAGCAAAACAAGAAATGTTGTGGGGAAGTAAATTATGTTCAGTTAAATGAAAAATAGCACTTAACTTTTCATGGTGATTTTTTTTTTTAATATGAACTACACAGAACCGAAAATATGAATGGAAATACTTCCACTCAGAAATATCATGTGTGAAACATCTATGTGCCACAGTTTATTTTTATTGAAGTTGTGTAAATTGGCTTTGTCCAGTTATTTAAATGAAAGCTTCGTTAGATAATTTCTTCTTGTGGCTATCAGAAGATTGAAAGAGATAATCACAGGAGTGAATCTATAGCTAGAAAAAATAATTACTGTGTAAGTAATGTGGTAAAACATATGCGTTTTACACTTGAAACTGATGTATTTTGCAGCCAAATATAAACACATCAGTATTTTATATAGTATAGTTTTAATGTAGATGCTGGGGATCATACATTTGTAACTTACTGATTCATACAGCTCTTGTCTCCTGGTGTCTGCAATTGCATTCATTCCAAGGTGTGAAAAATATTCCTTAATGAAAATTGTTTTATTTTGATATTTTAAGTTAGATACTCCATGAAAGAATGAATAGGGGAGATGAATTCTGAATAGAGATGTGCACACCTAAGCTGCTTCATTATCTCATTCATTTTGCTGGAGAGTCACAGATCATTCATAATTAAATCCTTTTTGAAGAAGTACCAATCTTTTTTGTGACTGAAAGGAAATGCATCTGTGAATTGCATGTAAATTAAAACCAATGGATGAGCTTTAATGCCTTTACATTTTAGAATAGCTACCCACTCTTAATCTTTTTAAGGTTTGTTTTTTTTTTTTTTTCCCTTTAAAGAAACAGATTTATGACAGAAAAGCTCATTCTGTCAAGGGGCCATCTTCTAAGCTTTTATGCTTGTCAATGTTGTAGAGCTATTGAGATGAAAAGGGATGAGCTGGGTTCTGTATTTCTGAGCAACAGATTTGGTTTCTGATTGAATACACATAACAAAGTTTTAGGCAAGAACAGGAGCCACAGGCTATCTATCATAATAGATAGTTTAAAGGCTATTCAGGCATAATTCCCAATGTAATATGTCTTGCAAAACCACAGCCAGTGATAAGGGTGCCTCTCTAGGAAAGTATCTAGCTTGATGCTGAGTCTGTGTATCCATGAGATGATACCAGAGGCAAAGAAAGAGCTTATGCTTTTAGCCAGTGTATTTGAAATAAGAATTGAGAAACAAATGTGTGTGGGCTCCTGTAGCACCATTTTATTGTCTTCTTTCAGTGTTCATCCAACTTTTCGTTGCTGTGGACTATCATATTGAACATAATAGTTGTGAAAACAAAGCTGCTTAAAACATCTTGAGTAGCAACTTTTTAAGGTACTAAAGATGATAGTGTTGGTAGCACGCAGTGCAAACTTGTTTCACTTATTTGATTGCAGGCTCTTTTGAAAAATAGTAACTTAGGGGATGGTGAATCTTTAGTTCCAATTAACCAGGCAAGTTTAATAAAGCTGTAACATTCAAATAATTAAAGGGCAGCAACAAGAATAATGTATGCCAAGAAATGTTGGAATATGCTGGTTGTTTGGTTTTTTGTTGCTCTTGTTTTTCGTTTGAAATGGTTTTTATTTTTCTATTTTGTTTGGGTTGGTGAAGCAACTCCAGTCATAATTATTAGTGATCAAATGAAACAGCATTTTGCTTATAAACAAGTCTAGGTAAATACTTCTAAAGAAACTTGATTTTATGTTGTTTAACCTGATGTTGAAAGTTGCTTTCTTTAAGGTACTTTAACTTAATCTTTGAAGCAGCTCAAAGACTTTATCTGCTGCATGGTTTATCCAGAAACTCACATCAGGCCTTCAGAAGTAAAAGGTATGAAATAAACAGCGGCTGTTTCTGCTTTGTCCCAGTTTTACCTGCCAGGGTGAATGACAGAGGCAATTGCTGCAGGGATGCCTCTATACAGTCAAGATTTGTGCATGACTATGTTTATGTAGATGTTTAAATTCATGACAAATCAAACCCCACTCTCTCCTGCTGCCCTGTTCTTGATATTCAGTAGTTAGGTACAATGGTTAAATACTTCATACTTTTCTATATTTGGAGTTTCTTCAATTTTAATCGTAAATAGTATCTTAAAGTATCCAGTTTAAAGGTTTTTGAAGTGGCGAAGACTCTACAAAAATGACTTTATGATTCCCGTGGTGCAAATGTGTACTCACTCATGGTCAGTTAAATAAAAAAACCTCATCGGTTAAAAAGCAAACACACGAAATTTCCCAAATACCCAAAGAATTTATGTCAAATGCAGATGATAAGGAAGGGGAAGAGAAAACAGATACTTGTATATACAATGTGTTGGAGCCAATTTTTCCTTAGAAATACATTCTAAGTTTAGAATTGCAGGTGCTCTCCTTCAGCAGAACGAATGAGTAAGCTCATTTTATCCAGCTTCAGATTCAATGTTTTGCTCTGTGATTTCCGTGTCCCCTATTTGCATTCAAAAATAGTGCCAAATTATCCAGCAAATACATCCTTTTTTTAGTGGGTTGCACTTTCCCTACTAGGAAGCTGGTCACGTTTGAAGATGGAGGCTTCTTTCGCATTGGAAACAGTGGCAGGTGGCAGCCATTTTGTGTAGTGGCAGTTCTTCGTGCAGTGATCTGTTCAACATGTTACTTTTAGTAATGAATGAAGAAAAACAAGTGCTAAATGAAGAATTTAAAAATAATTACTTAATATAAAAATAGCACAAAAACATTGAAATGCAGGTAGTTCTCCCCTTTGATATTTGCTTCTTTATGTGGATAGAATCAGAATTTCTTTGTTACTTGGAAGGGAGCAAAATGTAACAGACCATCAAGTGTCTTCAGGGTTCTAAAAATCAGTTGGGTGAAATAGCTCTGTTACTTTGTCATCAGTTACGCTTTGTGTTTCATAGACAAAGTCACAGAATTGCTGATTCAGTGCAAAACTTAATTTGGTCTTAACTTTGGAATGAGACCAATGTTTCCATCCCCATACTGCCTACATTACTCTGCTAATTGCAGCAGACCACCTAAAAGAGAAGTTTTTGGAGGTTTTTTTGTTTTGTTTTGTTTTGTTTTTTTCAGTTGTTTTGGGTTTCTTAGTATGATAATCCATTCATGGTGACCACTTGTTTATACTGGCGAAAGTGCAAAGAGAATCTAAGTGATTCATTCAGTATTTCTTTGCAACTTGCTCTTGCAGATGTCATGAAGCTGGCATAGCTTATGTCCTGCTGTACTCTGGATACTGAGAGCAAGAACCAGTCTGGAGAAGCAGAGTGCCATATGGGGTGGTTACTGATGGAATCTGGGTTCAGAGCAGGCTGTATTGTGGTTAGCTTAGCTGGTGATATGTTTCCTGGGACCCTGTTAGATCCAGACAGCCTTGTTCCATCCCTAGATTGTTGGGAACAAAGCTAGGTTTTAAAACTATGTATATTTTTAATTCTATCTTTGTTAAGTGGATTAAGCAGCTGTTCTAGATTGCTCTGGATCACCCAATCTGTTCTCTAGTAAACATGCCTGTTATGTAACAACATGTATTTCTTTTTTTTTTTTTTTTTTTTCCCTTACTTTCTAAAACAAAGCAAGAAATGCTATAAATCAAGAAAACTGACTTTTTTTAGTTAGTTTCATATTGTGCAGAGGAAAGAAGCAGAAGTGTAGTCTCCACTCCTCTAAATTGTTCTTCCTGCACTTACGCTGTCTTCAGATCTTTATTATATGCTTGGAGAACATTTTTGACTGTCAGACTTCTGGGAATCCTAGGTACCACATGGAAGTCCAATTCCTTATTTGAAGACCATTGCAGGACACTGCTTAAGCACTTACCTTGCATTTAATCCCTAAAATAATAATTATAATAAATTGGAAAGCTATCAACAGACATAACATCTTTGACCTCAACTGGAGTTTGGCCTTGTTTGTGAAGCACGGGACTCAATTGTATAGGAGGACTTTGTTCTTTTATTGTGTTCTTTTTTATATCACTAGCATGATTCACCATTCAAACAGGAGTAGATTCTGAAAATTAATGCATGGTTATTGCATGCATTATTATTAGTATTGGGATGCACTATTATTATTAGAATTGACTGAAAGCAGCTGAGAGCGCTTGTGCATTTGTATGTGCTGTTCTTTCCCTTTTCATTCACTTACCTTTCTCACTTTCTGAATAGGAAATTTACTCAAACAAGCAGGCATTCACAAATACCTTCCACAAAAAAAACCTGAAATTTGCATTTACAAGATTGCATAGTTGCAAATGTATAAAATGTACACGAAAACCTGCATCTGTGATGTTTTTTTTTTCCCTCCATATGTCCCAATTTAATTGTTACTCACAGCCTTTATTACAGGCTAGTGTTTGTGAGTACTTGATAGCCATCATGGTTTGAATGTAGAGACACAGAATTTTTTGGAAATTTACCTAAAAACATGGTTTTGAAATATTAATATCTTTATGAAATATAATTTTTTACATGATCTGTTGGTCATTTGTAGATTCTGCTGTTTTCTACCTTCCAAGTTTTCACCTTCTAAAGATCATTATATGATATCTGAAGATATTACCACTTTCAGGTACTATTTATCTTAGAAGCAATTGGTACATCTGAGGTCGAGGAAAGTTGATAGGCAGCTCCTGTGCCTGCAAAGCATAATCCATTCTATTGAGCAATACTGAGAAATTTCTTTTTTTGTAGCATGTCAGGATTTATTCTACTGAAAAGTGAATATATTCTCAAGTATTTTAAAATGACACTTCAAAGTTGTTGGGTTGTTTTTTGTTTTTTGTTTTTTTTTTACCATATCAATGCTTACATAATACTTCTCTTCCATAAAGATTGTACGGTCAACTTCTAATGTAGACATTCTTTTATTCTCATTTTTAAATTGAATCTGTACTTAAGATACCATTTTTCATGAACTGCTTTCTCCATTATGTATCATTAAGTACAGTTATTCTAGAAATCTGTGGAGAAGTTGGGTAAAAAGGGCAGATGAAAACCATTGTATTTTTCAACTGATTTTGTAACTCTAAAAGAAATTTTAAAACACTGCCCACTTAAGGTATATTTTAGAATACTTGGCCTTGCTATTCACTTGGTCTTTTCATCAGAACACTGTACAATATTTGAGAGATTTGGCTATATTTTTATATATATATGTAAATATTCTTTTTTTACGTAGGTCATTGTGAAGATAATGCCTCCTGTTTATTTCCATGGAAACTACAGCAGATACAAACAGCACGATTACATTATTTAATACAGAGAATTCCCAGCTACAAAACACTTTCTCAACATAGCTACCACCATTAGCTATGTATTTTTGCCAGCAATGAGCAACAGCCTTCATGATGCTCTTGTAAAAATCTGCCTGAGAGGAGGTGACCCAAAGCCATCGTCAGCTGAAACGGAGCACCCATCGCCTCACTGTGCTCACATCCAGTGTCTGGTCTCCATAAATGTTCAGCAAGCATCAATATGTCAATGGACACATTTATTTTTTTCTGCATAGAGGAATTCAATTAGGCACCTTTTCTTCATACACGCTTCCATGTCAGATGCCATTTTATCAGACTGCCCATCTGCTGCCACGTATCGCATGGCAACCTTATGTCATGGGATACTGGTGGGAAGGTTCAACCTCTATTGCCATGCCACCAACATCTGCCTTTGACTCTGGCCTGATGTAGTAGAATAGGAGGCATTACTTTCAAAGCAGCCCTCATGTGGATAATCATCTGTATTACAAGGTCACCTCTCGATAGCCATACTTTGATATGACTGGCATTGAGAGACTGATCACAGGAACCAAATGGGCTAGAGCTATAGTGTAATTTGAATAACAAGTAATACTTCCACTAAGTTAATAAATAAATTAATAGATTGGTCTTCCTACCAGTATCAATTTTACAGTTATTTCTAGTATACAAAATGATCTTATGTGAAAGAAGGTGCATGTGCTCATGTTAGCAAACACTAAACCCAGTGTGTTTCTGTAGCTTAATTGAACACTTTGTATTTCTTTGCTATTAATACTGTTGCAGTGGAGGTAAGATCTATGCATTAGTGCAATGGGCAGAGCTTGGCCAGCAGCCAAGTGCCAGCTTACCCCCTCAACAGGAAAAGGAAAGAAATTAAGAGGAAAACTTTATGGGCTGAGATAATCGGGAGATCGCTAATCACCACTGGAAAAACAGACTGATTTGGGAAAATTTGGCTTTCTGTCAATTAAAAGTAGAGTAGGCTGTTAAGTAACAAAAACAAAACCCCCCCTTCCTGTTGATTGTTTCCAAGCTCACCTTCTCTCCTTCTGCCCCACCTCCTCACCAAGCTATGCAGAGAGGTGGGGGATGTGGGTTGTGATCTGATTATTACAGTTCTTCTACCTGTCCTTCCTCCTCACACTACTCCAGCATGGGTCTTTTGTGGGCCATGTCAGGAGAATCTGCTCCAGCCTGGGCTTTTCACAGGCAGCAGAGCCTTCAGGAAATGGGCAGCTGCTCTGATGTGGTTCCTTCATGGACTACAGTGAATACCATTCTCTCCATAGTCCTCCATGTGTCTTCTCCATGTGTCTTCTCCATGGGCTGCAGTTCTCCATGTGTCTTCTCCATGTTGCAGTGCCTGGAGGACCTCATGCCCCTCTATTTTCACTTTAGTGTTCACCAGGCTGTTTCACACACTTCTTTCCTTACTCCTCATTGACTGTTCAGTGTTTTGGCTTTTCTTAAACACATTTGCATGGAACAGGCACCACCTTCACTAACAGGCTTAGCTGTGTCTCATGGTAATCAGGGAGACCATCCTTGCAGCTTCCCCAGCTATCAAAACCTTGTCACACATACCCAATGAAGTAAGACAGAAGGAAAGAGCATAAAGGAATGTAAGATATGACCACAAATACAACGATCTATTTTGTGTTGTTTCTTACTACAGTTAACTTCTTTGTTTCTTTCAATGTCAGTACAACTACAATAAATTTATAATTATCATTTTCAAAAACAAATTACTGGAACAGTTTTCTGGAAGACAAATGAATTTACTGGAGATTGCAGAGTGTGTTTCTGGTTTTAAACAACTTATACAGAGAGATCAAGCTCCCTTTTCTAAACTCTTGGGATTTCATAGGATCACAGAACATCCTGAGTTGGAAGGGACCCACAAGGGTGACCACACTCCAAGTGCTACACAGGAACACCACCCACAGTTCAAATCCTGTATCTGAGAGCGTTGTCCAAATGCTCCTCGTACTCCAGCAGCTTGGGACTATGACCCTTGCTCTGGGGGGGTCTCTTCCAGCCAACGTCTGGTGAAGAACCTTTTCCTAACACTCAATGCAGTTCCGTGCCATTCCCTCTGTCCCACTGCTGTCACAGAGATCAGCACTGCCCCTTCACTCCCTGCGAGGAGCTGCAGGCCACCATTTTGCCTCCCCTCAGTCTGCTCATCTCTGAGCTGAATGAATCAAGGGACCTCAGGCACTCCTTATACATCCCGCCCTCCAAATCCTTAGTCATCTTCATAGCTATCCTTTGATCCTCTCTAGTAGTTTTAGGTCCTTACATTGTGACGCCTGAAGCTGCACACACTGCTCGAGGTGACGCCATACCAGTGCAGAGCAGAGCAGGAAATTGGTAGATGGAAAAGATGGGAAGGGGTAAATAACAGTGCAGATGAGGAATTGTATTTTTAGCTGTGTGTAGCATGCTGGAAATAGTTTTCTATTACTGAGGAGAGCTTTATTTGTGTATTTATTTTTTTTTCATTCTTTAAATTGCTTCTGATTTTTTTTCAGTAATCCAATTTTAAGTTATTATTGTTTTTTTAATTTTTCCTCATGCATATAATGAACAGCTCTGTCTAGACTACTGCTAAAGTGAGTCTTCTCCTGTGATCATGTAGTATCTTCTTAGTCACAACGTTCCCTTTTTGGCACATAGCCTGTTTGCAAATTCTTACATACCCCTTACTCACTACTAATTAAAAATATTATTGAAGTATTAATTTCACAGTTCCTTAGGAATTTACTAAACAGTGTGAAATGTGTCAGTGCTTTTGTTCCTGGTTGGCGAACTGAGGGCCTGATTATACAAGAACCAACAAGTGCATTTGATTTTCAGCTTCTAATAGATGTCACCTGCCTGCCTGGTCTGCTCTGATGTTTGCAGGCTTTTCAGGTTTTCCTTATGAGATATCTTTTTGAGTTGTTCAGCTTCTGAGAATGTTTTACATTATCAATCTGTTTTGGTACTTGAAGACTGAAGTAAGCTTGCACAGCCTTCAGAAGCTATAATATCGTGATGGCTGAAGCATAGGTATGTTCTAGAGAGAGCTTAACCTTAGAATGTTCAGTTTGATATTTACCTCTGCACTCTAAAAAAATCTTCTTCATTTTTTCTCCAGTTTATGAACTTTTAGCTAGCAATTGATTTTGAGGTTTAGTTGATCCAGAGTTTTGCTTTATGAGAAATGAAAAACAATGAGGAATTTTTAGGAAATCATGCATCAAAATACAGTTTTTTAATGTATGAAAATATACATTTTTAAAAATGGTGAAAAAATATTTTTGGTGTAACCAAAGTTATGTTTCACTTCGTAGCAATGTAGTAATATGATTTGTTGAAATGGCGTATTTATTTTTTTTTAGCAGTCATTGGTAGCTCTGAAAGCTGTGGTATTTTAAAATGGAATTATAAAAATGGTTTGTTAATGACACACTGAAGTTAACTTTATATTTTATTATTTCAGTTGTTCATGGTGGACAATGGAGCAGATGACTGGAGAATAGCCATGACTTATGAGCGTATTTTCTTTATCTGCTTGGAAATACTGGTGTGTGCTATACATCCCATACCTGGGAACTATACGTTCACATGGACAGCCCGACTTGCCTTTTCTTACGCTCCATCCACAGCAACAGCTGATGTGGATATTATTTTATCTATACCAATGTTCTTAAGACTGTATCTTATCGCCAGAGTTATGCTCTTGCATAGCAAACTTTTCACTGATGCCTCATCTAGAAGCATTGGAGCATTAAATAAGATAAACTTCAATACTCGTTTTGTTATGAAGACTCTAATGACAATATGTCCAGGAACTGTACTGTTGGTCTTTAGTATCTCATTGTGGATAATTGCTGCGTGGACCGTCCGAGCTTGTGAAAGGTAAGATTATTCTGGTTTTTTAGTATCGTTGTTTTTGTTGTTTTTTTTTCTCAGTTTGCTTTCTTAGTTTTTATTTTGGGGGGATCTAAACATGAAATGGGATGGAACTTCTGGGTACTGAGTATTTGAAGTGCTGTCAGTGTAGCACTCTGTCACTGACTGCCAGGAACACCTTGCCTTTAATCTGAAGGAACTGCAAAGAGAACTTTGTGCTGCACTGGTTACAGCAGAATTGCAATTTGATTTAAGTGTTTTGGTCTAACTTCAGATATGTTGGCTAAAACACAGGGGACAGATGCCATGCAATATATTTAACTGTGCTTGTTGGTATTCTGCATTGATATTTGCTTTTGTTTATTTGTGTAAGAGTAGGAATTTATTGAGAGTAAAATAGCAGTGTAAAATTCCAATGAATGTATTTGTGTATGTGTGTGTGTGTGTGTGTGTTCTTGCTGTTGGTTTTTTTTTTTCATTCCTGAGTTTATTGTCCTGTTTAAAGAAAACAGAAAGGAAATGTATCTTTCTGGACGCCGGCAAAATCAAGAAAGGGGAAGAGCGATAAGTTGCAATAATATAACATTTAAGGAAATGCTGATGCCTTCTCTTAAAAATCAGAATTGCATTTGAGACTTAGATTGTTTGTTTCATGTGATTTTTTTTCTAACCTCCCCTTCTCACAGTCCTCAGTGTAGGTGCAGAATCAGTTCTGCCACCTTGAAAATGAGGTTTTTGGGCATACCTTTAACAAAAAAGGTAACAAACTTTTGATTGGATAGAATTATCTAGGAACATGAGAGCTAATTTTAAGGGGAAATGATGATTCTGAAAGACTTAACAACTTGAGCAGATCCTGTGATAAATTTCTGCTAATGTTGACAGGAAGATTTTCTTCAGCATATTTAAGGCATTACTATTGCTGTTTGTTGACCATTTTGTTTTTCCTCTTTCTTACCATGTCTGCCAATTTTGGAAACAAGGTAGGGGAGTTATTTGTGTAGTTACCAGCTAACTGATTTAAATCAGCAGCTAAATTGCATGCCAGCTGCGAGGTTACTTGTGGATGTTATTCCTTGCCATTTTACTTGATTAAGAAAAAAGCCAGATTAACAGTAACATACTTCCAGAATATTCCCTGCAGTGGAGGCTGGTAGAGCACTCTAGGTATTGAAACTAGCTATGGCAGTTATATTTTAATAAACACGTTCTCATCTCCAATGTGACTGACTTTTGCAGAACTTCTCCCCTTTTCTCTTGCATTCTCTGTTCCTGTTTTTGCTCCACAGAAACACAGCACAGGAATTCATGAACGTCTACTTAAGAATTTCCCAAATTGTCACTTGCGAAGTGGCTCAGAGAAACTTCAGCATCCACTGCTGTCTCTGTTTTGCATATTACTGGGTTTTATTATTATGAAGTAGCAATGAAGTGTCATGATGTTAATTTTAAAGAGATGCACATTCAAACATGTAGAACTTGTGCATGTCACAGTGAAAATTGTTGAGCAAGAACTGCATCTTTCTGCATCTCTTGTGATACTGAATCAGGGACACTGAACTCCACAGTTGCAAACAGAACTGACTTTTTTTTTCAAGTTGATAACAAACTGGTTGTGAATTTTCCACATTTTAAATTGAAGTTGGTGCACCTACAGTTACTGTTATTGTTGGGATAGTAAGCTGCATAATCAGTCACTTCTTAAAAGTAAAGCAAAATACAACTAAAACAAGTTAAATGTGGAAGTGACTGTTAGATTGATGTATCTCAAGCGTAACTAACTAGTATCAGTGGAGTCCTATCAAAGGTCCTGCTCCTTCAAACATGACAGACTTGTTATTTTTACATTTCAGAAACACTAGTAGAGATATGTTTTGGCTTTGGGAATTAGTTACTTGTGTCATTCATAATTGTTTCACAGTCAATTTTGTGTGATCTGCCTTCTAGTTTTCTTCGAAGTATTAGGTAAGTACTTTTGCCAAACGAATGATAATGGCTCTAGCTTCCAGTTACTAATTAGTCTACTGAATTCTAGTAAATTCATAGCCCATATAGTAGTACATCTAAAAAACTCCACAACTTCCATATGAGAAACTCCAGACCTCACACGTGGGAATGCTCTCAGCACTCTGCTGCCTAAAGTGAAATGTCCTGTTTGGCATAGCTGTAGACAGATATAAATGCCATTTGTCATGGGAAAGGGCAAATATGGCCACTAAATCTATTTGTGCAGGGGCTGTGGTTCCAGGGGATATCCCCTGAGAGCTTAATGGCTTTGATTTGCTCCATGGTTAAAGTTTAGTTTACACTAATAAGATACGTTTATTTCATCTGTTCTTTTTTTTTTTTCTTTCTGGGTTTTAAGCAGAGGAAATCTTTATTTGTTAGAGTAGACTATTTTATGTACAGAAAATTATTCAGAAAATAAATGTTACAATTGCAGTATTATAAAAATACAAATAATATACATTATTTATTATTATATTACTACTGTAATATAATGTAAATTGTAATAATATATGTAATAATATAAATGTTACCATTGAAGTATTTGCTATTGAGCTTGACAGAATACGTAGAGCTGTAATGTATTTTGTTACGCTTAGCAAAAAATAGGAAACAGTGAACAGTGTGGTGCTTTTTTTCTTTTTTCGTGAAGGGGAGATTTACATGAACAAAATCAAGTGGTGGTGAACAGTTCTGAAAATCACTCATACTACTGCTATGTTGTGGTTTTATGGAAAGCTTTGCAGATTGTTTTTGTATTTCTGTACTGTTTCCTGGCCGTCCAAATCAGAGTCATACCATGGAGATAGGACTTATTATAATAATCAGATCAAAGCTGTAACATGACAGAATGGAATTTTAAAATTCTTACACTACTTCCAGTGTCTTTGATGAGGGGGCAGGTGGCTGCAATTAATGTCCTTACCATGAAGTTGTGGTTTCTCAGCAGGTAGCCCTGCTACTGAATGACAGCAAGATTTTTAGACTGTTGTTCTATTCAAAGTCAGATTTATGCCCTCGCAGGCTGTCCTGTGAAAAGGAAGAGAGTTGGAAGCGCTGCATTTCTTGGTGAGGAAGATAACACAAAGGTGCATCTTCATCTGTTTTTGCAGGGAGGGACAGTTTATATGTGTTGAGGCAGATGAGCTCACCTTCCTGTGTTGTTTTAAGTAAAGACCTCACTACTTTCATGATCATCTGACAGATCACTTGATGCACGCTGAACTAAGACAGAGCATGTGTCTATCTCAGTGCCTTAATGGCTGTATTGTTAGCTCGCAGAATGCTAATTATAGCAAGTGACACTTTGGGTTGATGAGCAAGGTATTTTCCAGGATTGCAGTTTAAGGTCATCCACAAGGGCAAGAATGTGGCTGCGATAATTATGGTGGACAGCCCTCATGCAGCTGGGTTGCCAGGGCTCCAGAGTAACATGCCTGCAGAGTTTGAGGGGAAAAGGTGGTGAAAACACCGAAGTGTCACTGTGTACTTCAAGTCAGGCACTCTTGCTTTTTTATTACTTCTGTTTCTATGTCTCATTTGCAGGGAAGATTACATTACATGTGTAAATATCTGCTTGTTTATTGCCAGCATTAATATATTGCTGCCTATCGTATGTGAACTTCATAATGGAAACCTAATTTCTTATTAGTGCTTACTCAGTATAGGTTAGTGTTTATAGTATCTGTGAGACTCGTGATCAAGAATGCTTATGATACATCGCTTCTGTAGATAAATCATGAACTGTGTAAGCAGATTGCTTTTTGCAGTCCCTTGTACTTGTTGCTGACATACCTCTATGCATGGTAGTTAATTGTAGCAGTTAAAATAGAGGTTTTCTGTTTCTCAGGAATTTGTGCTACTGTGCATAGCATTCATCCTTGAAAGGTCTGACAAATACACTTTAAACTTTTAGAATAGTTACCTCTTACATGAGATTTGTGTTTTCCTGGGTTACGTAGAGTGTAGTTGCTGTTTTTCTTTGAAAAAAAAAAAAAACCCACAAAAGCTTGCCTTCTGAATGCATACATGGCTGAGACATACCCTGTGTATCAGGATGACATGTGCCATGTTTACCCACATTACACTGTTGTATGTCCATAATGGCTCATATCACATGCCGAGAGTTCGTATGGATTTACAGCAGCAGAACTGAAAACAGAGCTGGATTTTCTGCCTCCCCAGAGACTGCCTTTATGGCACCATTTTTAGTTCTGCTTGTACTTCTCTCTAACACCTGGTAGTGAAGTCGCTTTGGACTAAGTTGTTTAGTCAGCATATTTTTCCCCTATCAGCCTCTGCTATGTTTTTTTTCCCCTTGATTTAACAAAACCAAACCAAAACAAAGAAATCCATCAGCATGTGAAGGCGATATCACATAATCGTAGGGGTTGGAAGAAACCTCTGGAGATCATCAAGTACAACCCACTGCTAAAGAACGTTCCTTATAGTAGGCTGCATTGGAAGACATCCATATGGGTTTTGAATATCTCTGTAGAAGGAGACTCCGCAGTCTCTCTGGGCAGCCAGAGTGCTGTCACCCTCACTAAGGAATTTCTTCTTCATGGTTGTATGGAACTCCCTCTGTTTCAACTCCTACCCTTTGCCCTTAGTGCTGTTGCTGCCACTGAAATGAGCCTGTCCCCTTCCATGTGACTTTGGCACTTTAAATGTTCACAAGCAGTGCTTAGATCTCCTCTCAGTCTTCTCTTCTTTAAGGTGAACAGTCCCAGGTTACTTTTCCTTTCCTTGCTCCAGACCCTGACCGTCTCTGTAGCTCTCTGTTGGATTATCTCTAGAAGATCCCTGGCATCCTTGAACTGAAAAACCCAGAACAGGACACAGTATTCACAAGTATTCACAGCACTGTGAATTCTTAGGTTTAAAGCTAAATATTAAAAACAAAAAACCACACACACAATTTTTTCTGTCCCAGAAGTTCAGCAGCAAAGATATTTTGTTTTTATTTTTTGTAGCTGGTGAGTCTAATTACTGACAGCAGATAAGATGTTTGTGCATTGGTGATACCGTGCTGTTCTTTACCTTCTCCTGTCTTGCTGAAACTAACATATGTTACTTGCAGTCACATTTCTTCAGTCACGATAAAAGTTAACTGTTTAAATATTCAATACAACAGTGATTCAGTATGGTTCACTATCATCTTGAATCTGTGCTATAAAAGGCTGAATTATTCTGTTTCCAGTCTTCATTTTTGTTTTTTCAAACTGCAGATTAACTGTAAATGTTAGGTTAGTTTTTTGTTGTATTTACATCTCAAAATCAACTTCTAAGAAAAAACAGATGCAATTTTAAATAAAATTATCATTTTTTAAGTGTCTGATATTTGCAATAGACATCAGGTTTATTCTTTGATCAAATAGTGAAGGCAACAAAGGAGTTCATCATAGAAGTACATCAGTGTATGTTCAATATATATAAACCAGGCCCCAAAGAGATCAAGTGATCTAAATAAAACATTCATTTTCCAGGTGTATCCAGAAGAAGTAATAGTTGAGTGCTTTCTTCCACAGCTTTTCAAAGGCATGAAAGTATTTTAATGGAAGAAACAGAGGGAGTTAACCTTGTAATTGTGACAGGTACCAATAACTGGTACAGTAAGCCAGGGGATATAGTCATCATCCTTAACAAAAGATTTTCAAGCCAATAGATGGGTGTTTCTGTAGTCCAAAAATAGCAGGCCTAACTTGGGAGAACGGGGAGCAAAAGGCAAAATAGAATAGGAAAACAAGAACAAGCAGATCTCCTTATTCTGAAGAAAGATCTTATGATTGCTTTATATGTTTTCAGGGTCATCTAACTAGAGTAGGAAGACTTTCCATTTATTTATTTATTTATTTAAGGTCATATTCCCTTCTATTTACATGCAGCACTGTAAGAACAGAATGAAGTGGAAGAGTGCATATGTAGCTGCAAAGTCTCATGATACTATTTCTCCAGCAGCAAAAGGCTGAAGAGATGAGAATATCTATCAAGGGCTACTTATCAGATTTCAAGGACAAAATGCTTTTTTTTTTGTTTGTTTTCCATTTGTCTGTAATCTGCAAAACATAATGCAGGGAGTGATCTGTCTTCTGCTCAGCAAGGATGGTCCAAAAACTTCCAGATAAGAGCAATTTATGGACATATTTTTATAACATCATTTCAATGATCAAAGATGATCATTGAGCAACCTCTGGCTTTTGCATTACTGCAGTTTTAAATGCAGTAGTTCACTTTTTCTTCTACCTATTCTAAGCAACACATTAAACTAGCCAGGATGGCTTGCTTCAAAAGGAGTGTTTACTGTACCACTTAAAAAAAGCAGTCCTTAGAAAATGCAGTCATACTGAACCAGAAATCAGTTTGTTATCACTTGAAAATATGATTTCTTGCTCTAGGAACTTAATGCATTTGAAAATACACCCATAAATGAGGATTTATGCTTTACTACTTCCATTAGTTTCCTAATCTGGCTGTCAGGCTACAGCGAGGAGTTTGTATCATGATAGTTAGTACACTGCTAACTCTGTGTAGCAGTATGCTGGCTGAACTCAGACTGTAGGCGTTAAATCATCCTTTCCATTGAGAAATCAAGATTCAATTACATAAATCCAAGTCTGTAAGTTGAATTACTGATGAATTAGAGATGGTTGGCGTGGGAGAAGTTTAAAGAAATTAAAGAAAGGAAATGTTAGAAGGTGCTTTTAATGTATTTGGTATGTTCTTTATTTTCTAGTGCTCTTCTGGTTGTTTCAGCACATTCAGATGTATGTATTTTTGTTGGCATTGTTTTCTACTTTGTGAAGCTCAAAATTGGCTACAGTACTTGCTACAGCTGTTCAGCCACTTGGTAACTGGTATTGCAGAGACATCATTGTAGTGGCCATCCTGCTGCCTAGGGAAACAGCTGTAACAGTTAAGTGTGGCTTCCTGTACAATCCCCATGTAGTTAACGTATATGTGGAAAGTATGTGCAACTCACCAGATGGAACTTTGTTACCCATAGGTGCCATAGCTTTACTTTTATATATATACATATATATTTTTTTTCCCAATTTACCAGGTAATTTACTAGTGGCTTGTTTATTTTCAGGTCAAAAAGTATTGTATTAAGACTGTTTGTAGAGGATCCCTGATCCTGTTCTCTTGCATACAGTTCAGTTGTATACGTGAGCTCACAAACCCACTGGAAACATTTGATATCTTAACATGTAACAAAGCTTAAGAGCAATTACAGAGAGCCCAAATTTTCATCAATGCTCATGCTAAAAACCAGTGCTCTTTGAAGGGAAAGGTCTCATCATTACCACACTGGAATATTGCTGAGATACTATTACATTGATTCAGACTTTTGAAATGGCAGCTTCCTTTTCTGGTGGGGTACAAGTGAGCACAGCTCTGACTGTGCATCTTCCTGCTTGTAGGAAATGAGTGCTGGAGGAAGAAGGCGATGCTGCATTGGAGTGATTTCTACCACATGCATTTGTGAGAACCACCTCGATGTAACACCCGCAAGTCAGTCTTTGAGCTGTGTGCAGTGCAAGAGCCACACCGGTGACTCTGTCTGCTCACTTGCCTCTTCTTTTAGGTATCCTATTATTTATTTTAAATGGCTTTATAGAAGGGTTATTTAGTCAAAAGTAAGTGAAATATTAAAGGGAAAGCTTTCCAATTTCATTGCAAGTGACAAGGCATTTACCTATTTTGGTCCAAAACACAGGGCCTCTTACATCCTTGCAGCAGTATTTATGTAAAGCTTCAGTTGTGTTTGAAATCCTGATACCTATTTCAGCCTGTTTAATCTATAGTAATTTAAATCTTTTCACAAAAATACCCTACATTGTATCATTTGTAGTATGTTTTAAATAGTTACGTTTGGGATCCTGAATGAGGAGGAGTGCGTGATGACTTGTTTTTAGAAGAGCTTGTTCCCCTTCTTCATCTGTTCTTGTCAGTGAGCTTTGTACATGTTCTGGGATCACGGTGTTCTCAGATGCAGTGCTCGATAGCAGTGAGTTTGGTCTGAAGGTTGAGATGCATGACTTTCTTAATTATCTAACCCTGAAGGAGGTAGTGTATTCCATCACATACAAACATGCTTCCAAAAACAGTGATTAACAGTACTCCAGAGCTTGTAGGCCCTGATTGTAGGGACAATCAAGAACATTTCTCAGTTAGAAATTAGAACGTGAATCTTCTTGCAGATATTCTTCTCTGAAACACACAGGGTTTATTGTAGTTTAAATACAATCCATTGGCAACTTTCCTCTTGAGTTTCCACAAGAATAGCTCTCCATATTGAGGTGCATAAGTGGAAAGCTGAAGCTATTGGTACAAGATGAGTTGCTTTTCAGACTAAGCTTCTGGGTCAGGGCTATCAGTGTATGCATGTGCACTGCTGGGCACAGTTATATCTGAGAGTAACTCTTCCATCTAAGATACTGCAGTACTAAGTGATGCTTGTTATGCTTTTTAGTGAGGGAAAGAGACAGCAAAGTACTTCTGGAAAGTACTTATATTCAGATGAAGATGAATGTGGTCACATGTTGCTATGGAAGTTTAAGATGAGCTGTTTGATTTGATGGATGCTGGCCGTGCTGAGAGTTCACACTGGAGAGTAGTGCCAAAGCAGGAGGACAGGGTTTTGCCAGCACCATGTTGTACTTATCCAGCAGAGGAGCAGAAGTGAGCAGCTCCACAGGTGATGGGACCTTAACGTTCACTGCATGGCAGGTGTTCAGCTGTACTGCACAGAGCGATGCTGTCAGTGCACATCAGGTGGATTTGGAGTGACCTGGCACTAAGCTGGTGTCTTTGCAGTGTACTCCTTTATGAAATGCATGATGTAGCATGTGAGCCTGTCTTTTGATGCCAGCAAAAGAGGTTATCTCTGACTGCTGGGAAGGTGCAGTGAAGATAAAAAGTATCTCTGGTGCCCCAGATTATCAGCTACCTGGAAAGGGTGGGAGCTGGGATGGATGGTGTCACTGGCCTGAGGCTACAGCCTTGTTTGGGGTTTGATATGGAACTAGTGGAAGGCAAAGGATTTTCACTGACTTCAAGGGCCTGGAGTGTGGAGCAGAAATGATTGTTTATAAATATGCAGATCATGCCAAGTCGTTAGGAAGAGCTTTGGATGTAGACATAAGTATCTCTTGTAAGGAACTGTGCATGCATTTGAAAGCAGGTGTTGCAACAGGAGGAAATAGGGATGCATGTCTGAAAAGATGTGCAACTAGTCTTACTGGTCCCAGTGTATGTGAAAGGCAATTTAGAATCACCTTGGGTTGTCTACCTCTGTGTGTATTTGGTGAGAGATAAGGGTGTCTGGCAGTAACATCTGTTACAGCTAAACAGTTGTTTGGCTTCTTTGTTATTGTTAATTTTAAAAGACTCATTTTTTCCATTAATACAGTAAGTATTTAAAAGTAAATTGGACTTGCAAGGCAGGTTAACAAGGTGAAAATACTAAAAGTTTGCAACAAAGACTGTGTTTGATACAATAAAACATGTTGTAATGCATTGAAAAGAAATGACAAAATGATTAAATATGTAACGAACTGTAGGACAGAAGATTTTTATTGCTGTTAATGCTAATTAACATAGTCTCTGACAATGATCACCTGGCAGTATAACCCAGCAATTCACTTAATGCAAATGAATGGGATTTATATTACCAAGTATTATGGCTATGCCAGGAGTGCAAGATTATATCCTAATCTTTGGAGTGCATTAGATTGTTCATAGGTGTTTATTTTGTTTTGATGGCATAATAAAGTAGAGGGTTGTCATGTTAGAGATTATTTTTAATATTCGTAAGCTTGAGTAAATATAAATCTAGTCACATAGCATATGTTTTGTCTTATTGGTCAGGTTGCACTAATAATATTTCCAGCCCTCTGCAATTTTGGAGTACAAAGCAAAAAGGGTTTAAAACCCTAGGAATTTAGAGTTGTGTGGGCTGAACAAATGAATGTACTCTGACAAAGACCAGATTTTGCAGAAGTTTAGCATGCTAAAAGCTATCACTTCCAGAGTTTTTGCAATTCAGGGATTGTCACTGCAAGTATGCTTTAATTTCCTTACCTGAAGTGCTGCGACCCCTCTGTCGGGTAAGATTATTTGGGCATTGTCAAAAGGTGCAGAAACACTGTGAGCATGTTGTACAGTACTTGAAAGTGCAACGCTTTTATTACTTGCTGGTGGACCAGAAGCTAGCTGGGCTTTAGTGCTCTGGTAGACTAACAGTTGAGGTATTCTTCACTTCAGTGAGTCTCCTGAGGAGCCTCCTGCTGGCCTGGAAGCCATGAGTTAGATGATGTGGTGAAGGGTCAGCCTCCTCAGCACCCAGCAATTGTCCTGCCAGCTGCTGCATTGCCAGCTCCCACAGTGCCTCCAGTGCTGGTGGATGGACAGTCCTTGCTGACCCCAGCTAGACCAGCAAACATGGTTGCCATCCTATTTTTGTCATTCATCTTGCCTCTGTCAGTAATTTGGCTTTCTCACAGCTCCTTTTCAGGAGTCTGGACCAGCAGAGCACTACTTGGCTGTTTAGAAACAGCCACAGAGGCCAGTAAACCCTGAGGGGGAGGACACCCTCTGTGAGTGGAGAAAAAGTGGATTACAACTGAAAGGAGATAATTATAATTTCCTGCACTCAGACGCCTTCATGTTTATAAAGTCTCAGAGTGTTTTAAGTTGGATAATTTTATGACTGTTGGGAGACTGTGTGTTGTTAAACCTGATGGAGTTAATGAAAGGCTCCTTCACAAAAATCAATTTAATTTCGCCAGAGAAATTCCGAAATGGCAGCTGCCACTTCTCATGCCAGCTGTTTTGCGTTAACGAAGTAACTGTAAAGGCAGTATGTGGTTGCTGGCACTTATGTATTGGAATTCCAAGTATCCTATGTTGCTATGTCCTCTGAGAAACAAGAGTTGGCATGTAAATAAAATGTGTCCCTGTCTGATTCATCTTAGTTGCTTGATGTTTCAAATGCGTTTTTGTGGGAAATGTTTGCACTGAGCGTAATTTGTCTTAGGTCATAAAAGTATGTCTTAGTAGCTGTAATTAGGCAGGTGACAGCATTGTGAACTGCTGTTATCATCAGGAGGGTATCAGTCCTGCTAGTTAGAGGAAAACTCAGTTGTTAAGGCCCCAGGCACAACTATATTATGCATGCCCATTTCAGTGGGTGTTTCCATGTCTTTAATTTGTGGAAAAAGTAAACATTTGCATCCTATCACTCCAGCAAAGTAGCAGAAGTTATGGTTTCTTTCATCCTTGCATCTCTGATAGTTTCTTCCTTAGGATCAGTGACAGAGCAAGAGAGTTGTGAGGCACACTCTTTGAAAGTGCCAGTCTTCTGGCTATTGTGCAGTAGAGCAAATGGATAAAGACTTTTAGTTAATTGTCTTAAAAGCTTGGGGCTTAAGCATAATAACATGGCAGTTCAACTTGCGGCTCAGTGATCTCGTTCTCTCCTAAGACAGCTTGACCTATGCAGATCTGTATTTGGGAACAGCTACAGACTGAATAAATTGATAAATTATCCAGGTTTTTGTAATCTTTAAAGCTTTCTTTGTTGTTGTTGTTTTTTTTTTTTCTATTTTTTGTAGTAAGACTTAAGTCAGTGTCTAATTATTGACTTTAAAATAGCTGATTTTATGTATTTATTTATTTACAAACATGAAAGTTATTGGGGCGGGGAAAAAAAAAAACAAACCCATAACTAAACCCTTGTTTAATATTGTAGTTTAACCCGACAGGTAGCTAAGCACCACACAGTCATTTGCCCACTCACCCCTCCTTGTGGGATGAAGGAGAGAACTGGAAGCAAAATAGAACTTGTGAAATGAGATAAAAGCTGTTTACTAAAACAGAAAAGGCAATGAGAGAAAATGCAATAATAACTGTGCGTATACTGCGTGATATACTATTATATGAGTACTACATAATAGTATGCTACATATTATATACACTATGCTAGGTGTATATATTATATATTATATAAATAATACGTTAATTAATAAATAATAAAATGTGTATATATTTATATATTATATAAACTATACTACGTACCAAAATATATTGTGTAATATTATTATTTAATGTTATAAATATTAATATATTTATTATATTTTAATAAATTATATAATATATATTAATATATGGCATATATTAATGTATATTTATTAATATTAATTTATATATATAGAAAACAATACAGCTACTCCCCACCCACTGACCGATGCCCAGCTAACAACTACCTGCTGTCCAACGTCAGCAACACAAGTTCCATTGACCTCTGCCTGCTCCCCACAGCTGTAAAGTTTCTAATCCTTTCCTGTGGTGGCAAAGGATATGGAATAACTCCTTATTTTATTTAGTCCAGCTGTCCTGGCTCTGCCCTGCCCCCTGCTACCAGGCCATAATGATGGCAGCTCTTTCACCAAGTGGCCCAGTCCTGGGCATTGCCAAACATACTGTGCAATTGACACTGTCTCAGCTGCACTCAGGACACATAAGTACCTAGTCTTTACTTGCAAGAAGTAGTCTGAATCAATGCTGCCTTTTCCTCCCCCCCATTGGTTTGTTGCGTATTAGCTGTCTCATGCTGTTGGGCTGCTTTGAAATGAAACAAACCAACAGAGAGTCAGAAGACAGTGTTTGCCTAGCTGACCGTGCAGGTGTTAAAGTGAAGGAACTGATGTGAAAGGAGCAAGAAATGTTTTAATCCTCTTGCGTGCAGCTTGATGTAGTTTGAGGGGAGCTGTGCAGTTTGGCTGGAGGCATTTTCCTTTTTTGGCTTGTATTCTGCTGCTCGTGAGGACTAGTATAGCACATGATGTTCAGAGAGATGAAATTGCTTCCTTTTTCCAACACAGAAGAGTGTTGAAGGGCATGGAAAGTACTTAATAATCAGTTGTGTCACAGTGTTCAGTGACTTTGTTTTGAGTTTACTATTTGAGTACATCTGAGGGTGAAGCTTAAAGATGGGCTTATAAAACATTGCCCAATCCAGCCTCTGGACTGATTGTGGTGAATGTGACACACTGGTGAAGAGCAAATGTGCTGTCCATCTACTGCTTCAGGCTTGTTTCTGGTAGCTTTGATTATTTTGCCTCTTATTTTAATTACTTTGACCTAAGAATTGTACAAAATGTTTTTCTTTGCGACGTTAGTGTCAGTCCTCAAGCTGGACTGCATCCTTCTAGGCATGCACTAGCACATGTATGACCTTGCAAATGATTGACATTAAGTGTCATCTAACGAAAGCAATTCTTCACTGTGCTTCAGAAAGAACAGTATAACCTTTGCAGGTCATATCTAAAATCATAGAGATGCAACGTGGCCTGAAATTAGACAGTGAGATTTCAGATTAAATATTCATGCTGAAGTACCTATCTTTCTGTTTTTAATCATTCATTTCCTCAGAAAATTGTTATATGCCTTCAGACCAATAAGCTGCTAAAATTGTAACCTTCACCGTTTAATCCTCAGTGGTAAATTGCAGAAGATTTTTTTTTCCAAGGTATTCAAAAGAAAAATATATTTTCCTTCTAGTTAATTTAACACCAAGACATTTGTCAGCTCTCAGTAATATTTGCAGCATTACTTTTCTATCTGTTGTAAGTATTCCAAAGTTTATCAAAGGTGGTGCATGGTAATTTTTAATAATACTGCATTTAGCATGATATTTACTCAAACAGTTGCATCTCCTTGCAATCAGATTGATTTGGTTGCATTCTTTGTTCTTTGTGTGCTGGAAAGCAGAACTGCTGATGCAGTCAATGTTCCACAGCAGGATACTGTTATCCTTCAGTGGTTGTACTTCTGAAGGAAAGAAATGTGATTTCTCTTAATCTTTAGAACAGGATGCTTTGGCACAGATAATTAGTCAAATGCCAAGGATAGATGTTCCAGTGTGTACTGGAGGTGCAACAATCTGTACCAGGAAATGCACATTGGGTCAGCTCATCTTCATTTTCATTTTTAAGAAAAATACAAATTTGTACTAGAAATAATGCTAGCATAGCCTTAATGATGTCAATGATGTTTGTTTTGCTGTTATTCAGATAACAGGCTGTGTTGTGGGTGGGATAGAACATTGAACTGAAGGTCTTGGTATGCCAACATAAAACTCACACATTTCTAAAAATATAAAAATGTGCAAAACTTCAGTGGAAAATGCGGTTAATTATTTAGACTGTTCTGCCCTTGAGCAAAGTTTATGGTTGGACTCTATGATCTTTCAGGTCTTTTCCAACTTGAATGATTCTATGATTCTAAAGTCATTTAAGCTCTTTTGTCTCTTCCATGAAGAGAATTATAAACACATTTGGTGTGTTGATTTTCCAGTGAATAACAAGATGGTTCAAACTTAGCCAGCATAAAGTTCTATTGTAGTACTACATATGGGAGTGCATATCCAGTATGAATAAACCAATTTCACATACAGATTTTTTGCCCAAAGTTGGGTACTAGGTGGGAATTCCACTAAGCTAGCACACCACCTTCTTAAGCTTCATTTCTGTACTGTTTTCACAATGTTAGTTATGGTTAGGATCCACCCAGATACCTGCCCTCTGTCAGGAGACTGGTTAGTGATTTGCTCACAGTTAAGAAACTGTTGATATGACTACATTTGCTCCGTAAGTAAGGGTCTCCAGGGGTGTAATTTTCATGTCAGAGTGAGCTATATTCATCGAAAGGACATTACTTTAGAAGAATACACCGAGTTTTCATAAGCAGTAAGGCTAATTAGGCAATGCTTATCTGGTTTCTAGGACATACATCCTTCTGTTGTTCATAAACAATGTCATCCTGACCCATACCTTATCCAAATGGTTTCAGTTTGGCAACGCTATTAAAGAATGTTAGAAGTGCTAGTGTTTTTATATTGCTTAAAATTATTGAGCGGGTAGATGTCCAACCTAGTTCTACCCATTCTTGGAGGAAGGAAGTGTGTCTGTATGAAAATATAGTTAATTTAATTTATTCTGTATGCTTACTTTATGATTTCTCAGTCTTTGGGAAAAGACATTCAGGAAACATGGGCTATCCCAGGCAGGAAGATTTGTAGCTGTCCTTCAATTCTGCTCATACTTCTATTTTGTCACAGCTCATGTAGCTATGGGAGGAATTGAGTGGAGATGAGTGGTGTGGAGAATCGAGACACTGGATCTGATGTACTTTCCATGGATTTTAAATTAGTGTGTTGAAGGTCACTGTCTTCCTTCACGATGAAGAACACGCAATTCAATTTCTTGAGTGCAGAAATCTAGACAAATCTGAGATCATTATTCTGTAAGATAAATAAGAAGTAATTTTACTCAAACATTTTCTTGAGTTAGTATGTCCCATTAGTACATTTGCATAATGAACACTTTTTAACTGCAGAAATACAATTTAGGTATAAAGTGGTCCCAGTAGCAATAGAGGAAGACATATACTTTGAGTTTGGTATCTAGTTCTTTTCTTCTCTTCTAGAACAAACACTGTCTATTGTGCATATCTGACTTGTTTATTCTTCAGTGTTATGGACTTCTATTGGAATGAGGTGTCTTTGGCCTCCATGTTGTTTGTCATCATTACTTACTTGAAATAAGAGTAAAAATAAATAAATAAATAAATAAATTTCTTCTTCTTCTTTGGAATGCTTTCAAGTGATAATTATCGAAGAAGGACAGCTGAAAGCTAAGACACCGGAAAAAAACTGTAGGTCTCCAGTGGTGTTTGTAAGTTAAAATTTTAAATTTTAAATTTAAAATGATTTTTATTTATTTATTTTTTAGATGGATTCAGTTCCCTTTATATGTAAAATCTTACAGAAGGACAGTTCAGCCAATAAACTCAGTGGAGAAGGACAATTAGTAGCTCCCCATGGGTAGTTCCCTAGAACTAGACCTGCTCATGTGTATGCACTTCTGTGAGTCTGTCCCATCCATGAGCTCACCTTCTGTACAGGGCTGAGAGACCACTGTGAATTAGATTTCAGGTTTTAACAGATGTCTTCTTGCTCTTGCTGGCTATGTTGAAATTTAATGCTTATTATGTTGACAGCCTTAATGAACACAATCTGGAAAAGAATAATTAGCAGGTGAAAGTAAAGAAAATATTCAAGGCAAATCAATAAAGGTGTAGAAAGAATCACAGAATCACAGAATTATAGGGGTTGGAAGGGACCTCCAGAAATCATCGAGTCCAACCCCAAGAACAAAGTCGTGTGTTCCCACCCTGTACACCTTTACTTCGTCAGGGACTCAGTTCCATGTTTTGTGCTTTCTCACTCGAATCCTGTGCAGTTAAGTATGAAAGTATGATTTGCCTAGGAATTAGCTCTGTTGAGGAATCCATAGACACTAGGTAAATTCTGTATCATTAGAGGATTTTTCTAACACATTCAGCTTGTAAGCCCAAGACGCATGCTGTAGGTGTAGGTAGTGAAAAAGGTTAGTTAAGTTCAGGATGGACACAGCTGTGAATTCAGACTTCTTACCTCCAGTAGAGCACAGTGACTGTATGCAACTGCTCTTTCTTTCTGAAATATCACTAGCTGAAGTTCCTTGAGAGCAAAGAATTTCATTCCTTTCTTTGGCGGAATTAAGAGAGACGAGAGATCAGAAAGTATTTACTGCAAGACAAGTATCAGTCAATAAAAGAATCTCGGCAAGAAGAGTTTGGAGGCTCAAGGAAATCTCTCTAGTACATGATATTTAGAGAAAACATTGCAAGATCTTTTTTTCTTTCTATCTTTATTGCTTTTTTTTGGATCCCTACAGGACAGATGCTCTTTGAGAGTTATGCTGTCCTGAAAAGCAAACAAACTAGAAACTGAAAAACTAGCAAAACCAGTTTGATTTTTATCTTCACTCTGATGAGAAGATAAAAGAAGCAAGCAGAAAACTTAGATTTCATACAGATTCACACAGAATTTGATATTAAGCCATTGTCTAAAACAGAGCAAAGGGAAACTTAACTGCATCTGGCTTTTTTAACACTGAACAGCCGAAGCCTCTCAAGCATTTTCTTTCTATCTGGACAACGCTTCTCCCTCCAAATCTGACACCACAGAGGCCTGTAATGAAGGCAGCAGTCCTTTGTTACCATCACTGTAGCTAAGCACTACAGCTGCATTATGTTTCTGATAGCCTGACTGAAAGTATTATTTCAGTGTGTAGTTGCACTGTGAGACTTGTGACAGAACTTCTGTCCCATATGTGATCTGTGTATGCTTTCACTCCGATGTAAGGCATACAGCAATATGGAGGCGTCGTACCAAAGGGAAACAAAAATTTTGTCTCCTGCAGTAGGTGAGTGTCTCTAGATTTATTACAGGCAATGTGATTTCAGTATTTTCCTAGCCTTTGGATCAGAGATGAAAAGGACAGAATTGAAAAAGAGGAGCACTTTTTTTCTTTAACATTGTTTGCTTCATGCTAAAGCTTCACATGCAAAAACACGTTACAAGTATTTTCTTTGTCTAATACACTATGTAGTATTATATAATTACATTTTATACTTCTTTATATTTCATAATGTCAGTGTATTAATTTTTGCCATCAGTGCATGGATAACCAAGTGGTGGTAAAAACCGGCACAAATTTCAGGTGACTGACATAATGTCAGGTATACAGACTTTATGTTTGGAATTGTTTCATGAATATGCAGTAAAATCTGTGTAGTATCAAGCATTGTGACTTCAGGAAGCTGAGCTCAATGCAACCTGTCACTTTCAGGAAGGATATTAAAATACATTCATTAAAGAAATACATTTTAAACTGATTTAAGTTAAGCACATTTCCAGCCATGCCTATGATACAAATTGCGAGCTTTGTCCAAACAGGCAGTCAGATAATTTTTTTACCACAAAGATCCAGCTGAAAAGAAATTCTGTTCTTTGTAAACTTTTTAATTCCAAGGTATTGCATAGGGCAATCTTATTGTTCTGTGTGTAGCAACACAGCTGTGGGCAATCTTATTGTTCTGGTCCAGTATTAAATGTGGAAGTTGGTGGCCCTGCGTGTGGCAGAAGGGCTGGAGATTCATGATCCTTGAGGTTCCTTCCAACCCAGGCCGTTCTGAGATTCCGTGTGCCTAGAACATTTGAATGAATCTAAGTATTCCACTTTTAGATTCCAATGAAAATGATAAATTCTCTCAGGTCTTTTTTATGGTCATCTGCTTACAATGTGCTTTTCATAAGTACTTACGCTGGTAATACTGTTGACGTTCTCATGTTTGGGCACATAGAGTGGGCATTATGACTTTGAGCTTGTACTTCCTTTTGGTTAGAGGAAATACATCAGCTTCTGCAGTAAAAAGCAAGATACTGAAAAGCAGTAGTTTGCATACCGATAAATGCTATTAGTTCCATGGGAGAAAAGCACCTTCAGAGTGCTTGGTTTGTCACTACGTCTTCTTTGAGAATTCACCATCATTGCTGTGTAATTTGTAGTCCTCCTGTTATCTCCCATTTACCCGTGTCTGCATCCAGGAGGAAAGGAAGGCTAGCTTTTATGTTGTCCTGGCAAGTATGGCACAAAGAAAAGATAGTGGGCTTATTTTTAGATGCGTAATGACTAATTCTATAAACCTCTGTGTCTAAAATTTATATTCAGCAAATTACTTCAGATTCTTTAGGCATCAGTTGATTATATTTGGCATTCTGAACTTAAAAAAAAAAAAAGAAAAAGAAAAGAAAGAAAGAAACAAAAAACAACAGAAGAAAACAGAACAACTCCCAGTTGGGGCTTAAGTATCAAGGTATCTGGAGAAAATAAAAAATGCAAAATAAAGGAAAATTTTAGCAGGGAATTAGTTGCTGCTGAATATACAGAAGGATTAACTGTAGAGCTCATTAAGAAACTTCCTTTGATTTTTCAAAGATTGATATTTCAGTAATTATACAACTTCATCTACTTCTGTTAGAAACTTAGAAAAATTGCAGTGAATCTTTGAAATAATATTCATTCTGACTGAATCCCCAAATTCCAGACTTCGTTAAATGGATGGCTGCAGAAAGGAAACACACATGAATATGTGTCTTATTTTGTAAGATTACAGTATCAAAAAGCATTGCTCCAAAGCCATTTATGTTGCTTTAGTTTGGCCCAATTATATTAATGCATTACAGCGTTCTTTTAACTGGATGTATGTTTGTAATAGCCTCTGTTCTGAACCTCATTTGGTAAAAAATGATATACTGAGCTATAGGAAAAGCATCTACAGGAGGTTTTCTTTTTATTTTTCTTAACTGAGTGTGCTGGTAGTCTCAAGGCTTTCTGGGTTACTTTATAAACTTGGCTTTGAAAGCAGAACTGTTATTTACTGAGAAGTGGTTTGTCTACGTTTGGCACTGATGTGTTTCTTTCCCCAACTCCTCTTCTAAGCATTTTAGGCAGTATCTCTCCAGTAGATTGAAGAGTCATCCTCTCTCGATCTTGAATTCAATTCAAAGTTGAAGTAGCTCTGTTCATTTTTCTCTTTTGCGCCAGACACAATAGCAGCTGCTTCTCTTCAGTCAAGCTCCCTGTGGTCCCTCAGACTGCTTGCATGTGGGTTGTGCCAGAGTCCCTTTGCAGGGTGAGGGCCCCCTGGCTTCTGTTCACCAGCTTTGTCAGCAAGTGCGGTGCCACAGGTCTGGACCTTGTGCTGCTGACAGCGTGGCTCAGTCAGAAACTTGGAGTGCCTGACCCCAGCCTTGTTTGTGGTGCTGTGTCAGGCGGCGGCCCTTCCTGCTTAGCTCCTGCTTGCTTCTTCTGTCTTCCTGTCCTCTGCTGTGATGGACCCGTGCTTTTCAGTCTGTCTGCAGCGCTGCACAGTAAAGATGGTGCTCGGGATGCTGCTGCCCTGCTGTGAGGTATAACTGTAGCTCACTCCTTCTGCCCATGCAGATACCTGTGTGTATTGTTCAACACTGCTTCTGCTTTAAGTCAAATGTGAATCATAAAGAGATTAGCAGATCCGTCACACGTGTTTGTAGGTATAACTTTGTCCTACTGCCTGACATTTACTCTTTGCCTTGTGCTATGAAATTCGAGGATTAATGTCTTGTATACATTTTTGTCTTGCTACTGTAACCTTGGTTGTTTTTGTTATTCATGCTACTGGATTCAGCTTTAAATCCTCCTAAAATATGATTCTTCCATCTTATCTAATGTCAGGAAATATCAATGTTAATAAAGCTACCTCCTTTTATCTGTATTTAACTTGTTCTCCTTTTCATTCAGGGAGTCTAGGAATTCTATTTCCTAAACCAGACACCATTTTTATTTAAAAGATCTTTTCAGTAGTTTTGTTCAAAGAAAAAAAAAACAACCTTCCATGCTAGCTTTTCCCTAATTTTGATAGATTGATGCTAAAACATATTGCAGCCAGATATGTATAATTTTTATTTGTTGCTGGTTTTTTTTTTCCATCACTTTCACAATTTTCTAGAATTATATATAATTTCTGTAGACTCTTTTTCCTTTAAAACGGATACAAACTGATACAGCTAAATCTTATTAGAATCAACAAGACTGGGACAAATATGGTATCACATACGCTTCTCGAAATGTTCAAGTTTATATTCTTACAGTTCATGGCTATAAGCCAATATATTGAGCATATATAGTAACTATAAGAAATGTTTGTTTTTCATAGTAACCATGAAAAAAAAAAAAAGCTATTCTCCTTGTTCAAAAACAAATTGAGTTTTTTGCTGCATTAAAGTAGTAAGCAGAGAGGTACAAAAGAGTAGGAAAAAAACCAAAATAAAAACAGGCTCTGTTTGGATGGTAACTTTCCTTTTCTGGCTGATGATGTAGTCTAAGAAGGCAATGAGGGTGTGCTTTCTAAGTTGAAGTATGCTAAAGCTCCAGTAAAGTATTTCATTTGTATTATTCACCAAACAAACAAACAAACAAACAAAACCTTTTGAAAAGCATTTTATCGCTTATTAATATTTTTCTTCAGAGTTTTCAGCAGTAGAAACACTGAAGATGCAGTGTTTCACCAAGAGGTGAAAGGGAAGTGGAAGCTGTTAACAAGTTGCTGTGCAGAGTGTGGGGTAACAGAATTAGCTGTGCTTCATTAGCTGAATGAAACAGTGCTGCTTCTCATGATGGTGCAACTGGATGACTCCAGGCAGTTTCTCTGTGTGTTTTGTTTTGTTTTCTGTGTTTTGCTTTGTTTTTCTTAAAAGAAAGGCTGCTGGTGACGGGCAGAATGCAGAGCCAGCAGAACTTATTCCGGCCTCCAGCACTTAAGGACAGTTTCTGGTTTAAGACTTAGAAGATAGCTTTCCAAGATCATTAGCTTGTTCACCATTCTACTGAATCTCAAGCACACAGCACATAAGGATATGTTATAGTTCAGTATAAGTTCCCAAATAAGCATTAATTTATTATTAATGTTCTTTATTTATTTATTTTATTTGTAATACTTCTAAATGTTGAAGAGGAAAAGCATCACATTTTACATTTCCTGTAAACTGGAAGTTTAATTAGCTCAGCAATTTTCTTGGAATGTTTCTTGATAGTCATACACATAACAGTGGAGGTTTCCTGGCACCCAGGATGTGAGATGAACACAAAGGCACAGTAAAAATTCTGAAATGGATGAGCATGGAAGCACTAACTGGAAACATTTTAGAAAATGCTCAGCTGAAACTTTGACAAAAAGAAATTGGATTTCTATTTCCTGATCCCAGTGAAGGCAATGGGAATTTTGCTGTTGACCTTAATGGAGATAATGTTTCTCGTTGGTTACACCACTACAAGGAACAAAAACAACTTGACGTTGCTGAAAAGAAAACGGTAGGAGTAAAAGTGTGATCAAGTTGGGGGATAAGCCCTGAAGGGTGAGATTTGTGTGTGTGAGTGCGCTTCTGAAACAAGGAAAGAAAAAGGATCCTTGAACAAACTATCAGAGAACTTCCATGCTACTCATTTTCTTATAGTCTAAGGCCTGAAGCAGTAGTTCTAACATTATTCCCAATAGCTCCTATCTGTGCATGTATACTGAGCACTCACCTGTGCTGCAGTTTCTTAGCAGATTGCTGTCTATCCCACCTTTACAAGTGTACCAGTTTCCCAGCACTTGCAGAATTCCTTTGCAGCTTTCCTTCACACTTTTACATTTATTTAAAAGATAAAGAAGAAAATGTAGGTAACACTTCAAATAACTTTAGAAACATTGATATATTCGATTAAATTTGAAACCAAATGGCTTTTCTTGGAAAAAACATAAACTCTTTCCACCTCCTAGCACTGCAGACAGGTATAGTGATTTACAAGAGTATCAGCTCCAAGAAAGCAAGACAAGAGTGTCAGGAGTGTCAGGCAAATAACTTCAGTGCCTTTTGAAAAGGCACTCTACCCCGTATCCAAACATTGATATATGAAAGTATTTAGGGTTCAAATCCTTGTATGTCTCCACACTTATGTTTAAAATATGATTTATGTTCCAGAATAATGATAAACTTTCTTAAAACGTGCCATTTCACCTTTCTGTTATTGTGTTGATTTCTCTTTCTCCTGTCAGTTGGTGTCTTTTGGATTACTGTTTCTCTCCAGCTTGTTAATATAGTGCACGTGCTGCTCATGTAATAATGTTTACTTAACATTTCCCTGTTGGTTTTGTTAATTTTACATGCATTTCTCCACTGATATTCTTAATAGTAAAATAATTATCATTTTAACCTCTGTAGAAGGAATCCAGGCTGCTTGATCGCAGCAGTTGTTTCGACTGAGTTCAGTAGTGCTACTGGATTAAGTGCTAGTGGATTAAGTTTGGTGTTTTTTGGCAAAGCATTTTTGCTGCTGTTCATAAAACATTTGAAGATTTCAATAGATGTGACAGAAAAAAGAGAAGGTGTGATATCCCCCCATGAAGGTAGGCAGCATTTCTGCCAGTAACACCGTTGGATGAGTCAGTGTTCCTGTTTCATCTGAATGCATTTATGGGTTTCTTTTGGTTTTTTTTCTTTATTTTAACAGAAGAAAAATCTATATTAACAGGAAAAAAGCTACCAGTGTCTACTGTCTAAGACTTTACAGGCACTTAGTAACAGAATGGCCCAGTGATGTAATTGAGTGCTAATAGCTAGTTAGATCAATCAGCGTCTGTGCTGAATCTTGACAAATTTCTGCTTTAATGGGCTGAATCTGTTTCCATGGAATAATTAGTCTGAAATTTTTAAGTCTTCACAGCAGTAAACTGCCCAGATGGGCTTTGTACTGCAAGCTTCAGATTCTTTTGTGATTACTATCAAAGCTGACCATTTTCTTCTCTACAAAAAGGAAAATCTTTTCACCTTCATCTTCAGTTGTTTCACTGATGCGTTAAAGAAAGCAAAACTAAAAAGTTGGAAGTTATCAGAGGCTGGCTTTAGAGGCAAGGTGAATTGAAGTGAATCTGCTAACCGTCAATTAATATGCCAGTAGTTAAGCTAAGAATTATATTTGATTTTCTGTTATTTACTACTTTATAAGATTAATGTTTATTAGATGTCAAGATACTCATTTGTGATAAACTGCATGAGGCTAGGAAGGAGATGATTTATCTGAAATGAAACATCATCAAAAAGGAACATAATTCTGAAGGAGAGCAGAACTGAAAATCATTATACTGATAGTGAAAGCAGCAGAAAATGTTGCTCAGTAAAGAATCTGGAATATAGCTTTGACAACCCTAGCAGCTGAGGAATGTATTTATATCTTCCTGAGATGAATGGTAAAACTCCCACTCAGTTTGGTTTGGAAGGGCATCAAGTTACTCTATTTTTGCACAAGTCTAACGATTCAGCTATTTTTGGTTTAAATTAGAGTAGTTTCAGGAGTGATGCATGCTAGTTAGTGAGAACTGACTTGTGGCATTTCACAGGAGGAGGCTTTTCTGCAGAGTAGCGAGTTCCAGCTGTAGTGCCACCTGCCTGCCAGCACATTCATTGTTGGAGAAGGAAAGCAGAAGCAGTAAATTATACTTCTGCTTGCGCAACTTCAGTCAGGGATTTTCTTGCCTCCAGGGAGTACACAGCTTTTCTAAATGTCCCTTTATTCTGCTACTCTGTGGGACTGGATGTCATCCAGGAAACCAAACTGTGTATAGCTGCAGTTTTAACATAATTAAGTGTGAACGTGTATCTTCAATTTTAAGTGACTCACCATGTTTCTAGTCCAATTTTTTATTGACTAAGAATAGTGGAATTTAAATATTTTTTTCTAGTGATTAAAAAAAAAAAAAAAAAAAGCTATGTTATATTTTCTGAAAGAAAATTTTTATTTACTTTGATTTTCTTCCTCAGCTTTTGAGTTTCCATTTTTTCATAGCTCTCAAACAGAATGAATAGGTAGTTTAGGAAAAGTGTTTTTCTAGAGCCTGTTGTATCCAACCTATCTTTCATGATCCATCTGGAAAGAGGAAATGTCTGTAGAGATTGATGACAACTAACAGTGAGTGAGACAGCATTGTTCCTGTTAGCTGTGGGCAGCTTTTATCCTCAGTGTAATGTCCATTACAACAGCTCTGTTGGAGGTAGTCACAACAGTGAAGAACACAGTGATGTGGCTGGCTTTTCTCAAGCCTTGAAAGACAGACATTAGAGGTGCACTGATTGATGGACATGCTTATTTTCCTGCATGAACAGAGTTCAGTCTTTATAGTTGGGGTGACTTCGAAAGCAAGTCAGAAAGGGTAAATTTTCTGTCTGCCTCCTTGAAACAAAGGAAAAATACCTAAATACCTCCTGACTTTCTTTTCAGTAGTTCCCATGGCTGTACAAATATGACATTGCAATTCCTTCTCTTTTAAGAAATTACTTTTTCTTTTTTTTGGTTAATTTTTTTTTTTTTTTTTTTTTTTTTTTTTTTTTTTGGCTTAATTTGGTTACAGAAGTAGGATAGCCAAAATCCAAACTTGCAGATTCTGTTGTTGCTCCCACTCCATTGGAGGGAGATCTTCCTGCCAGCTTGGTCTTGAACCCAAATAATCATGTTGCATAATGACACAGCATAGTAGTTGGAAGGATATTCTTGTCATCTTACTCAAATCAGAAGGGCTTATGCACGTACCAGAACTGTTCTCCACAAAGACTTAACAATCACCAGACAGATTACCAAAGGAAACAAAATAACATGGCAAAACCCATCCATCTCCCTGTAAATCTGGGGTAGGCGAAGACTATCAGGACAGTAACTCTTCTTTACATTGTCTCAATTTTACTGGAGGATTTTTAATATGAGAAATTCCTCATTTCACAGCTGTGAGAGAAGCACTGTTTGCAGTAGGCTTCTAGCTGGTGGGCTTTGCCATTCTTGGGCAGTTGAGCCCATACAGGTGACACACAGTATTCTTTGCATCTCAGTCACAACAAAATAGTAAGCATTGATGAGGGCTTTTAAATAGTGTGCATCATTTGACTGCTGAACCATAACCTTAAAATCTTAATCAAATGAGAGATTTTGGCAGTTTTTATGTCCTATCAACATTTCTATAGTTAGCACCACACAGCACTGAAAGTTTAAAAGACGTAGAAATTCAGACAAGATGTAGGAAAAATGCATGTTCTTTGTAGGTAAACTGATTTCTATCTGAACTACAGAAATGACCAGGTTCAAAACCCGAAGATGAGCACTAGGGAAATATCTTATAAATACTTATTTGGGCACTTACTGCTATGTAACTGACTTGCTAGCTTTTGAGTATGTGCTATGGCTTTAGTTCACTTATGGTGAAGCTCATCCAAAGCCTCTGGGTCATATCAATTATGTGATACTCTGTAGGAGCTTGCATGATGCACAGGCTCTCTTCCTGCCTCCTGAATGGGATAATTATGTCTCTCTGTCTCTCTGTGCATATATTTCACAGCTGTTATATGCTAAGTCTATAAGATGTAGTGTAGAGCAGACTGGAAAAAAGCAATGCCAGATCTCTTTTTGTTGTGTAGAGCTTAATGGAGATGAGTTAAATCAATTTTACAGCTCTGCTGTTGTTACTACCATTGTTCTGGCTGTATTTATGTAAGTCACTCTCATCATTAGGAGCTCTATGTGAACTATTGCCACATTTCTCGTGATGCAGAACAGAACAAAACACCTTCGAAAGTTTGCATGAAGTGTGTGAGAAGAACAGCACAAACTGACAGAGATGAGGACACAGGCAGACAGTGAAACAGATGGGTTGGGATCAGTTGATGTAGTCGCTGGCAGGTAAAGAGTTTGGAGGTCGGTGTAATCATAGGTGAGGCTTCTAAGAAAATAACAAAGTCATTTTGCAGATACTTGCAGTGAACTGCAGTTTTCCTGAATGTTTCTTTCTGCTTATTCTGCATTCCTGCTCCATTTTTGAGGGTGCATTCCAGGAAGAAGAAGACTGAAGCAGTTATTTTGGTGGTCAAAAGCAGGTTGCTTTCAGATTTATGAGCGTGTCCTCTGATGGCACTGTTTGACCTACTGATTTGGAGACTGGCTGAAATGACACTTGTCATGATCCAGTGGCATCAATTACTAACCTGAGGTTTCACAGCAGCTGTGGGCATTATTGCAATCTTGAGTCTGCAGAAGCTGTTGCAGATAGTCTGTGCTGCAGAGCAGCTCTGTCCATCTGTGTTATGCTATTAGACCTTTTTGCCCCCACAGGATGGGTGTCAACAATAGGTTTTATTCCTAAAACGTGCCATCATGGCTTCCCAGTTGATATTTCTGTCATGTGAAGAGAATTTATTCATCAGAGCTTGTTTTCTTTGAAGGAGACAAATAATTGTATTAAATTTGAAAATTGAAACTAGGACAACAAATGGCACATAGGAAATAATATTTAATTTCACAAAAGGGAGATTTTCTTAAATATGAGATGAAGATGTGCTTTGAGTTCAGCTTTCCCACACATCCTTTTATGTCTCTCACTGCAACAGCAATAGTAGACTGATGTCTTGTAGCACTGCAGAGGATTAGCAGGTTTTGTGGCCAGGTGGAAAAATTTTTATAAAAGCCAAGAGATTTATGCTACTTTGATGATGGTAACAGAATCTAATATAAATAAATACTAACATACAGGGTGTCTGGAGAGTCACTGCTGCTTGTGCTATTATTGTGTCTTCAGATTCCTTACAATTTATGTTCTTTTAATAAGCATTTTATTGAATTCCTTATAGCTGTTTTTAAAAAAACAAACAACTGTAGGATACAAGAGTGCTTATATGACCAGTTGCTGAGATTTCTTTATTACAGCCCTAAAAATTAACTGAAATGTTCATGATAAAAGTGTTTGTTTTCTTCTTCTTCCGAGGTACCATGATCAGCAGGATGTTACTAGTAACTTCCTTGGAGCCATGTGGTTGATTTCAATAACTTTTCTATCCATTGGATATGGTGACATGGTACCTAATACATACTGTGGGAAAGGAGTCTGTTTACTCACTGGAATCATGGTGAGTGTTTTTGAATTTATTCATTGGATATGAGATTGTTTGCTGCAATTAATCCCAAAACTTGTAGTAGTCGTAGAGAAAATTTTATTTGATACCCTCTTAGAGTACGTAGACTCACTTGCATCCTTCTCATGGCCTTCATCCCATGGTAATAAGGGGTTTACTTCCTCTTGATGTAGAATTTAACATACGTGTAATGAAGTACAGGAAAACAAATTCCACCATGACATAATTTTCATCTTCAAAATTTTAATAGAACCTTTCATTAAGTAGTAATAGATTACATCTTCTCAGTTGTCTTTGGACATGTGCAATTGGACCACTGCTACAATTCTGCTTTCTATTTCTGAGATCAGTTGCAAATCTAGAAACATGCTGGCTTGTATTCTGATAAAGCATTTTACTTGTACCTGGTTTTCTGTGCTCTTTCTTATAATTTTGATAACATACTGTACGTAGTATTCCATTGCTTTAAGGGGATTTATGCAGTGCAATTTTTGGCATATTTGGACTTTTTGCTATCATTGATACAGTGCATCATTGGCTAGGCCATGTGTGTTCAGTACATATTAATTAACTGTCCTGCATATGGGTTTAAGTTTTTCTGTATTACACAGAATTGGTCAAACTTAGGGAGTAGGACAACATATGAGTATGTATTACAATGTCTGGGAAATCTGTGTGCATCTACTGTAAATAAGAAAAGCTCCTCATCGTGCCATTCTTATTTGTATTGACTCCTGTATAAATGTGACTGAGAGGAGCACTGTATATCCTAAATACGACAGATAGGTATGTTTTCTGAACTCTTGCCACCGATCACTGATGGAGCTCAAGCATCTACTTTCTTTTCAAACAGAAATATTAGGATTATGGCTGAAAACAAATGGTAGGAAAAAAAATTTCTCAGTTAAACAGACATTTGGAAAATCTGTTTTTTGTAGAAGTGCATTTTATCTGCAAAGAGTAAAATAGATTAATGCATTTTTCTGATGTTTTGCACTTTTTCCTTTTCTTAAAAGCAAGCAAACAAATTAAATGTCTAATAGGGTTTTGGGTCTCTGACCTTTACTAGAAAATATTTCCACTACATTTTTCTGGTAATGGCAAATGCATGGTTTAAAGGTGGTTATCTAAACTCAGATCTGCCATCTCATGGGTTGTGTTTCTTTTTTCCTCATTTTGAGCTGGATTTTGATACTTAAGAGAATGAAAAGTGGTTCTAAGTTCATTAGGAAAAAAGGAGGACGAGCAGGAGATGTTGCCACAGGGATGGATTCAGAACTCTGTTATAATTTCCTTCTTTCTAAGCACTATTGAGAAATAAGAAGCAAATGCTTCAAAATGCAGGTATCAGATCATTATTCCTCCTCATTATCATGTCTGACTAGACTTTCTGATCAGAAGCAGCTAAATTCTAGGTTAGCTTGCAATGAATATGCATTCAAATTGTTCAGCACTATTGGCATTTCAGCATGAAAAAAAATTACTGTAACAAATCTTAGAAGCTTCAATGCTCTGCAGAAGTGCAGTGAGAATTGATGCTAATCCATGGGTTTCACTGCTGTTGGGATTGTGGTAGTGTAAATGGCAGCAGCATCCAATCTGTTATTTTACTGGCTGTAGATAGCCATTTTATTTTGTGAAGATGAAAACAAAGTAAAAGCAAAGCCACAGTAACGGATTATTGCACATATTATTCTGCACGCCTGTGAATTAGCCAGATAGAAAATGAAACAATAAGACATTTTTGTCATTTTGCTTTTCAGAGTACTGCTTACATTCAGATGCAAAATAATATGTCAGTTGTTTCTATTGCTTGGGTGAAAAAATTGAAGTACTGTTTATGTACCATTTACACAAAAAAACATTTCTTTTTCACAGCAGAAACAAGATATGTTCCTTTGAAAACTAAACTTGTAAAGTGTTCTGACACCTTCATGTCTTTAATTGGTCTTGGCTTGTATGGATTTTTGTTGTTTTATGTTTTCAGGTTGTTGGTTCTTTTTCTATGATTAAATATTCTGCAGATACTTTGGAACCACTGAGTCTCTGATCAGAGTTGCATGGTAATGAGTTTGGGATATGTAATTTTGAGAGAGACACTCTTGACAAAAAAATAAAAGGGGCAGAGTCGCTGGTATGTTAAAACATCTCTGAAAGCTTGACATCCCTAATTGCGTTCTAAGAAATTGTCAGCAAAATGACTTTGGCAAATGATGATCTTTCAGAAGAAAATTACAGAGCAATGACAAATTCAGATCTTGGAATTACTCTTTTTCCTCTTTTCATATTTTTTATTTCCTGGTAAAGGATCTGAAAAATATGAAGTATGAAACATTGAATTAATAATGAACTATCCTGCAGCCTGACTTGTTTGAAGGTAATTATTTAAATACAGCCACTCTTCAAAAGCAGCTCTTGAAGCAAGCAATTTGTGTTTGTTGGGGAAAAAGCAGGATATTAAAAGAACAGACTTGTTTTTTTTTTTTTCCTATTTCAATGGGGATGATTAATAGTCTATTTAAAAGATATACCAGGATAACTGTGCAGTGATTGTAAGAAATAAAATCAAGCCATATATGCGATTTGAAGAGGAGGAATGTAACTCCTTAACATCTAGTAGCAAGTACACTGTTAGACTGGAGGGCAACCAATGCAGTGTCCTTTTGGTTAAGGCACCCATTGAAAAAAAAAAAAAATAAAGTAAAAAGGAGAATGAATAGAAATCCTTATGAATGCACATGTAGTGACACAGACCACTGTAGAGTAAATATTGGCTTTGCAAATCTGGTGGCTTCAGCAAGGCTCTTTTGGTGTCTTAACTCCAGAGAAGGAGGAGCCCTGGTACCACTTGTGCCTCAGGAAATGCTTTCTGTGAGATGGAAAATGGACTGCATGGGACAAAGGCTGAACCTTTAATGAAGATACTGACGCAGTGTAGTACAGAAATCGTGCAATGGGTCTATGCAGAAATAGTTTGTATATGGAGAAGTTAAACTGGACTGGGTACCTCACTGGATTGCCTGTCAGTGTCTTCCAATGAGATTTCAATAGGTTGTAGTTGTAGACTGTGAATCAGGTGAAGTATAAATCAGATAATAAACATGCTATCTTCCATCTCTTTGCATTAGGTAGGCCTGCAAAAGAGATGGATAGAAATACAAGTGCCATCCTTGTTGTCAGAGCAGAGTATAGAGGAGGTGAGGAGACCCACACTGTCTTCACTGTGCAGTGGTTATCACTGCACTTTCAAGCAGAGCTCTCAGGTCATGGTCAGCAGGCTGAGCTCAACTGCAATTGGAGTACTTTGTGCTGTTTTATGTATGCAGCACTTCCACCCACTTGATGACTTTATAGAGGCAGGTCCTTGGAGTGGTTTAAAGGAGATATTGGTAGGAGTAAAAAGAGGGGGCAAGTTTGAAAACGTTTGGGAAGTTGTGTAATTATTGACCAAGAGAAGAGAAGACTTTGAATGAATGAATGATCTCAGAGGATACTGAGAAGCACCCGCTCTCATGAGACACCAGGGCATCTACTTATATCAATTCATAATTTTTATGTTTAGAAAAAGTACAGTTGGTTCTTCCTGCTATATTATTGCAATTCTGTGGAGTTTGTAGCACAATTGTTGGCAAGTAACTTTTTTTTTTTTTTTTAAATAATATTACATGTAAAAAATGTATGCCAGATTAAATAATATCAGTCCATTCTTATGACTGCAGATACAAGCAACTTTTGCAAGGACTGAGAAGTATTCTTTTCCCTTTGTGTTGAACTTTATGTGGTGAGCTTGTGCATTTACTATATGATTCAGAGATGAGGATGCAGAATCTTCCTGAAGGGCCAGCTGCCCATAGTTGAAAAGCAGACATGCTGAACTGGTAAGCCAAATTTATCCTGCCAGAAGAAAATTATGAGTGGCAAGGGTATGCAAAGTTGTTGGCTGCGGCTTGGATGAAGATTGCTTTAGGTGAAATAACTGTTCTTTCAGAGTCATGGCACGTTGTTGCCAAAATTGCAGCTTAAATGGTTCTGTTACTGAAAGGAACTCCAAATTATCCTATGAAAGAAACACTTTAAATATGAAGATTTGCTTAAATATAATAACGTTGATGTTTAATCTGGAACACTTTTAAGTAGCATCTTTGAACCCCTTTTGTCTAGATGAAGAGCTCCCACTTGAGTAGTTAGAAAGTAGTCGATGTGTTTCTAGATTGTAGTGTCCAAATACGAAGCTGCTCGATAGCAGAACTCTGTTACAGAACTTCTTATGGATAATGTACTAAAATTGACATTGTGGGATTTTTTATAAAAAGATAATTCTTTACATTGATTCTGTGATGAGTGGCAGAATTATGTAATTTTTTATGAAATGCAGAAACATGTTTTGATTTGCACACTTGTGTACTACTTGTGGGTGGGTTGAACTTGGGTTGATATCTGACTGAACTGATAGAAGAGAGTCCTCATTTTATAGTGGCAGAACAGGAATAATAGTTTGTGTTTGCACTTAAAGGTTTGCTTAGAACATTTTGCACACTGATCTGGAATCTCTAAAATTTCTACCATTTGTATTGCTTGGTGGCAAAAGATAGCAGTGTTCTGATTAATTTTGTTGATGAAAAGCCTATGGGAAGAGTTAAAAACTGGAACACAGCTCAGTTTTTGTTTCCTTAAAAGTATAGAAAGACACATATGAGAAGCTCTTCATGCAAATTGGTAGTGTTTTGGGTCTGTGTTTCAGGTATATGGTATCATTCAATAATAAGTGATGTTAGGTTTCAAAAGAGACTGTGTCTGTTCCTCTTAAAATAAATAGAATGTAACTAGATAGTGTGTCAAGCAGAAACATAAAATGGAAAAGACAATTAAAGGTTTTTGCATTGTGCAGTGAAACTATTAAAAGTTTCACAGATCAGAAACTCTTGAGCTCCTCTAAAAAGAACATCTGAATCCCTCCATTAGAAGTGTATTGTGCTTATATGGCAGTGTTACGATGGTGGGAAGACTGAAGAGGCCAGCAGGTGTCTCATATCCAACCAGAGCCATCTCTAGCTGCCACAAAAGGGACCAGCAATACTGTTGCACTTCCAGAAAGCATATTTAAGAAAGAGAAAAAACTGCTGCACAGGAGCAGATGAGAGTGAAATATGTGAAACAGCTCTGTAGACACCAAGGTCAGTGCAGAAGGAGGACAGGAGGTGCTTCAGGTGTGGAGCAGAAGTTCCTTGCGCCGTAGGAGAGGCCCGCCGTGGAGCAGGGGCTCTGAAGGTTTCCAATTCTGCCTCTTTCACTGCAGAGCAGGGAAGTTTGTGAAGTGTGAGAGGAGCTCTATTTCCCACTCATATCTCATTAGGATTTTTGAAGTTCATAGGCAGACAGTTACTAACTAGAATGAAAAGCAGTTGTCCCATGATATCTTCATTTTACATAAATATGACCGGAGCTGGTTGTTGTAGAATAGATAACCTGTACTTTGTTTTGAAAGTTTGTAAGTTGGTTTTGTTTCACCTGCAATAACTTCGGATTTCACACAAGACCATTAGTATACTTTTTTTTTAAACATGTATTCTTAGGAGAGTTTGTATTTACCATACCTTTTGGGCAAGAACATCATAATTAGGTATCATTCTGTCTAATGGACTAGTGTTCCCCATCAGCTTTGTAGGCTGATGAGCTGCTTGTTAAGTGCAATGGGATTTTGTCTCCTTGCTCAGTAAAAAGTTTTTTTTTTTCACGTTAAGTATGCAGCATCATGATTGCCAAAAGGGATTTTATGGCCACTATAGGTTTCCCAGGAACCCAGCCACCATAGTGCCTTCAGTTACCAGACTCGTCTGAGTTAGCAGCACTGCCATTTACAGGTTCCTTCTTAGAACTGAGATTGTCTTTCTTTTCTCCAGAAGCCTTTCCCTGTACTCAACTTGCTTTACTGAAGAAGACTTCACTTCATCCCCCATTGCCACTTCCCCTTACTGTGTGGGAACATTTAATCAATTTCAGTTATTTTCGTAGGGCATGAAATTCTCATTACTTATTTATTGCATCATTGATGAAAACTTTACGGGCTAATGGGAAGTAGAGGAATCTGCTCATCTGCTGTTCATGGATGAAAGATTTATAATTCAACAGAATTCTAGCTGCAGTGCAAACTCCCCTGAAGACAGTAGTAACCATGCAAATATTGAATATATGAAAACATAAATAATGCAAAACTATTTTTAGTCATATTTTTGGCTGAAACAGTATAGTTTTTGTCCTATTACTCATCTTCCTTTGGTTCAGGGTTGCAAAGTTACGCGTCTTTCCCAGTGAATGCTGACAAATGCAAAATACACTCATGCAGCACCTCTTCCATAGCCTCTGTCTTGTGGATGGAGTCCTCCCTCAACTTTCGCATTGCTTGTTTTGGAGATTTATTTTTTTTTTTTACTTCAAGATTTTTTTTTCCCTTCCCTTTGTGGTCCACTAATTCCACCTTCCAGACAGCCGAGTGAAGAGAGTATCTGTTTAAATTCTTAAAAGCTTTTCATTTTATGCAGAGCAGCAGGAAGAATGTTGCGTCTTTTCTGGTGCAGAGCTAGATTTCCCACCAGAGCCATGTGTCTGCAAAGCAGACCTTCTCTCTCTCCCAGTGGATCCCAAGGGAAATGAGCAAGAAATGTGGCAGCTCTCTCCTTTCACCTTCAGGCAAGTTTAGCAGGACACGTTCATGACAACAACAGCACTACAGACTGCACTTCACTTCCAGTCCAGTAAACCAAAGCTGCCAGGAGACCTTCAGCTGAAACACTGATACCCCATGTTGCTTCCTTTTTCACCAGTAGAATCCTTCAGGCATATGTGTTATATATATGACCTCCAGGCTGCTGTAGAAATTTCTCAGTTCACTGTTGTCTTGTAAATGTATTATGGAACCTTACCGAAGAAAGAACCAACTGGAAATGCCAGATGCATTTACTTGGAGTATGGGGTTTCTCCGAATCACAGCCTTCTGAACTGCTGTTGTTCGCAGTGCAGTTCATCAGCCAGTGTTAACTCTCCTTCTCTTAGATTGTGAGATAACGAAAGTAACCACCAAACATAACCCTTTAGTTGAAGATTCTTCAAGAACCTCTCTGGTTTTCTCTGCAGCAGCTCCCTTGAGGGCACTCATTGCAAGCAGTAGGTTTTATTACCTCTTAATCTGAACCCTGCCATTTTGGTGTCACTGTGTGTTGTGTCAGTTGAGTGGTAGGAAAGGCATGATCTCAGCCAAAACTTCATAACCTCACTATCATCAGATCTGATTTCTGTCATGTTAATCACTCTGGGCAACAATAGATTTTACCTCTAGCTGACATGACTCTGTCTGCTGTGGTTTGCCATAGTGTACAATTTCCTATCAGAACTTGAAGCTAGCCAGCTCTGGACAAGCAATCCTGATAGGGATGGAAAGCTGAGGGTGAGCTGCTTCAATAAAGAGAATGATAGAGGGCAAAAGGCACATCATCTGCTATATGAAAGAATGCATTAATGCATAAGCTAAGCAGAATCTAGAGGAGAAGAAAGACAGTCAGGTCTGGCATTATGATGTGTTGTCTTTAATGATGTTGGTTAATACCCACCATATTCATTTATTGTCATTTATAGTACTGCAACCCTTCAATACTTTTAAACATGTTACCCTATTGGTACCGTATAAAAATACTGCAAAGAAGATACTCCAAATTCCTGAGCAGTTCAGCATCTTAGTCATGTAAAATGAATGGGGAATGGTGGTATTGGTGGTATTAGGTGATCTTAGCATAGCATGAATCCTCAGTATTGTTTTGTTTGGATTTGTAGGAATAGCCTAAAAAAGACTGGGATGCATGGTGGGGGAGGATGTAACTTGAAAGAAAACTACGTATTAGATTTGTGCTTTCTGGGGAGAAGTTTTTCTTAGCAAAGGGACAGTGCAAAGGATTTTGTCTGAAAAAGGGATTATCAGAACTACAACACGTTGCTTCCATACTGATGAGTTGGAAGAGCCTAGAGGTGTAAAATACTGAAACTGAGGTTAAATATTCCTGTATGATGCCACTGAGAAGGGAATTTGCTTTATTCAAGCAGATGAAGCAGTGTTTAGAATAATTCAGATCTAAATACCAAGAGGAAAGTTTTAACTGTCTGAGCAGTTAGGAAATGCTGCAGTTTGAGGTCTAGTGGCAAAGTGAAAGGCAGTGTCAAGTCACGGTTACTTTGTTCTGAATAGAATATTTAGGGTTTTTTTCAGCTGGTAAATTTAAAATATAATTTAAAATTCAATTAATTTCACCTTTCTTGTCTGTTTTTTGTAATAGCATAAGCTTTATGTCAAACAGCCAGTGCTTGTTGACATACTCTATTTTTTTGGCTCAACTTAGTCCATGCTACCACTTTTTCAGTCATCAACTAGGCTTGTGAAACTAAGGAAATAAGCCTACAAGTATTTAACAAGTGCATAAATACATGCGTGAGCCCATATATGTATAACCACGCACACTTCTATTCATGCAAATTTATTTTGATTATATGCAGTAAAAATAGCTAAGGAGAGCTTTCCTGGATTATTGCTTACTTGTGTGAGCATCTAAACTTGAGTCGTCATTCTTTGTTCTGGATAGAATAGCATGCTTAGAATATTAGATGCAAAGAGTGTGCTGAAGTTGTTCACAGGTAAAGCAAAATGTTTTCATGCAGGACTGCGGCTGTAAGGTTTGACAGTCAAAGGGTGTTCTGCCCAGTGTAATGGCTGTAAATCTTATGCTTCCAGATTTTACTGATCATGAATGCAAGTTTTAAATGAAAAAGAGAGATCTGATGATCAAAAGGAGAGATATGATGCCACTATGCAGTCAGATCCAGGCCAACGTTTGTTTTCAGCCCACTTGAAAGACTGAGCATGGTGTTATCTCTTTGTTTTCAGACTTTGTGCTTTGTGAACACCAGCGGAGAATCTTTTATATCAATCAAGCATTCAGAAGATCTGTGTCTGTCAATGCTAGATCTTTACAGCAATAATATAGGCTTCACTCAGTTCATTAGCAGAGTCTTTGTCATTTTAGAGAAGCCAATTTTCAGCTCATATCTTTTATGCTTCCCCTGGTTTGGTAGTTAAGTTTGTTCAGCTACCACATTTTTTGTGAACCTAATCAGATTCAACAAGGGCAAATGCAAGGTGTTGCACTTAAATTGAGCCAGTCCCATGTATGCACAGCAAATTGAGAGCAGACCTATGGAGAAGGGTTTTGGGGTGAATGAAAAGCTTGATTTGAGCCAACAGTGTGTGCTCACAGCATGGGAGACCAACAGCATCCTGAGCTGCATCTCATGGAGCCCATCCGGAGTACTGAGTCCAATACAGGAAAGATGTGGAGCTGTTGGAGGGGGTCCAGAGGAGGGCCACAAGGGTGATCAAAGGTCAAAGGGCTGGAGCACTTCTCCTATGAGGAAAGACTAGGCAGCTGAGAGTGTTCAGCCTGGAGAATAGAAGGCACTGGAGAGGCCTCATTGTGGCTTCCAGTACTTGAAGGGGATTATTAATAGGAGGGAGGCTGTCTTTCTGCACAAACTGATATGCCAAGAGGGAATGGTTTTAAATTGAAAGGTGTTAGGAGGAGATTTTTCTCACAAGGTGGTTAGGTGCTGGATCAGGTTCCCCAGAGATGTTGTGGATGCATCATCCCTGAAGGTGAGGCTGGATGGAACCCTGGGCAGCCTGATGTATTGCTTAGCAACCCTGCCCATGGCAGGGCGGTTGGAACTAAATGATCTTTAAGGTTCCTTGCAATCAAAGCCATTCTGTGATTTTTCTGTCAAGCAGAAAAATTCAGACAGATTAGTTTTTAAACTTTATGATTGCTGACTAGCTCTTTTTCATACAGCACGTGAAAGAAATGCTGGATGGTTAATTCTGTTTTATCTACTTGCATGTTTCTAGCAAATGGAGCAAGTTACCAACATGCTCAAACCTCCATCATGCAAAATTTTTCTGCAGTTTTGAGAAACTGTGAAAGCTAAAAAGCCAAAAGGGGTAATTGCATCTAACATGCTGCATGATTGCAAGAATCTGTTCTGGTGGTAATGGCAATAGGAATCTAGTATTTGTCTTTCCTTGGCACAAACAGCTGTTTTGTACTACTTTGCCAGACCAGACTTTTTTAACCACCTCAACCTATTTTAGCATTCTTGCTGTAAGCAGGCAGAAATCAGATTACGTCACTGGAGCAACATTTGGCCTGTTATTCTGAGTGGGCCAAAAGATTTCTGCGTTTCCCTTTTTTTTTTTTTTTCTTCCTATTGTATGAAATTCTTACTCTTTTGCCCGCAGAGAAGCATCTTGCATGATAGCAGCTCCCTCCTGCTATCCCTCATGGGAAAGAGACTGGAAAAGAGCTGTCTGTGGGGGGTGTAGGGCACACGGTAGAGAGCAGCTCCTGCCCAGACCTCGAAAAGCTGGGTGCATTCCTGAAGCCCTCAGTCCCCAGTGTTAGTTGTCTTTATACGTTCCGTCATAGAATGGGATGTGGGAATGCAAATGAATGGCTGTAGCTGTCCCAGTTCTGCCTTTGTCTCATGAAGAGAGACTTCAAATGTATGACAGCTTTGCTCAACACAGTGGGCTGGCAAGCAGAGGGAGAGGGCACAGCAAAGTTTGAAAGCTTGGGTGGAGGACAGAAGAGAAGCTAGATGGGGAAGTGCAGCAAAATCACAAGGGATACATTGAAGAGAATGTTAAAGAGTGCTGTGCCTTTGCAAGGTAAGAACTGACTGCAGAGATCATGTCTGTCTGAGAGAGCAGGTGATTTTCCTGGAATGATCTATCATTGGAATGGAAGCTTAATTGGAGACATTGTGAATAAGGGGCTCCAGTGAGTTTATTTTCCATTCTGTATGTGTTTAGTAGTGGAATTTGTATTCAGGAAGCTAGCTTCAGAGATTTAGTCTGCGTCTTCTGGAGACAGCAAGGCAAATATTGGAGCAGAAAGAAACTGAGAAAACAAATTAACAAGAGAAATACAGAAAGTGGAAGGAAGTTCTGTGGCTGAAAATAGAGCAAGTTTGAATGTGCAACAAGAGACAGCTTTACACTAGAGAATAACTGATGCAAGTGTAACAACGTGTAGGTGGGACTGAACATGCAAGTTAAATGCAGCCTTATTTATTTAATGTGATTTTTACACTTAAAAAAAAGGAGAACATATAGAGATTTAAAACAAACAACAAACAAAAACCCTACAAACCCAGCTGATTTTAGTAATGATGTTCAAGTAGATGATACCTTGATTGTGTATAATACATGCTGTTTCTCATTGTGTGACAAATCGTTTTTACAATGTCCTTTCCAAGCACAAAGGACACCAACACCAAGTTAAAGAAATGGGTTTATCTTTACTTACACTTAAAGCAATAAAATAGTAAGTGAAATTAGTCAGCAAGAACAAAACAAAGCAAGGTGAAATGAGACAGAAGTAATAGAACATGTCGAGGTAATGCACCTGATCATTACAGTGTAAGATTAATTGCAGTGATTAAGAAAGAAACATCACCAATTGCCCTTAATACATTGCCATCATCCAGATCCACTGGAGAACCCTGGTTACAGCAATGGTTTGGAGAGTCTTTCCCAGCAAATGGGATGTCCTATGTGATGTATCCATCCTTAGGTGAGTTCTCCAATTTCGCTGCAAGAGGATCCAGCTTTTATATTGTTGGATAAACAAGTTTCCACTGCTTCAAGGGCAGAAACATCTGGTATCGTTCTCCTTTTTGGATTCCACCTCAAGCCTGGCCAGTTCTCAAGGAGGAACCAAGGGAGTTTGTGTACTTTTTAAAGTTGTGCCTTTTTCAGGCATTAAATACCATGCTTCTAAACAAGGCAAGGTTAATATTCTCATAACATTTTATTTAAGCTACATCTCTTTCTGATGAGACATTTTATCTAAGCTGTATTTCAGTAATGATCAGATAGTGCTTGGTTGTGAGGTTCATCTAGAGGTCAACTTTGGTGGAGATTATTGTTAAGGTTTTAATATTCTTCCCATTAACCCCTTTAACCACTCCAGTGCCCGCCCCCTTCCCTCACCCCCCCAAAAAAAGACCCCACAAAAATTATAGTGGTAACAAACATACTTTGCTTGGACACTAGGAACAAAAGGAACAAAGGAACTTGGATGCTAGGAGCATGGATGTGTGCATATGCAATGTGTATGCATACATACAGGCAGCACCAATTAGGAACTTGGTATTTTCTCTACCCAGCTTTTACTAGATGTGTTGTTTACGTGTGCTGTTTCAAATGGTAATAAGCAAAGCAGAAGTATTGTAGGAAAAAGTCAGTGAAGTCTCCAGAGAGCAACTTAGAAGTATATTAAAATGAATAAATACTGCATTGATAATACATTTATTTTTGGCCCATATAACAAAGTCTAGGAAGCTTTTTTTTTTGTGTGTGTGTGTGTGTGTGTCCTAGATGCTCATCTAATCCTGTTTCATCTTTTGCAATTGCTGTAACTTTGAGACAGTTGTTAAGAGCAGGGTATATTTTGCATTTCTTTACTAACATTGTGGGTTTTGGAAGGTGTTTTGTTCACCAGCCTCCCTTTCTTATGCACCAGAAATGGGATGTCTTCAAATTTTTAACCACTGGAGGAAAAATACAAAGCAGGACTTTTAAATGATGCTGCTCACTAATTATTTGGATGCTTTGACAGTTTACCAGCCTGTAACTGCTGACTTTTTCTATTACTTTCAATAGAAATAGCTGTAGCATCTTCAGTGTATTTAACAGGCTTGAAATACCTGATGCTTGCTATATTTCTACAACAAAGGAGAAACTTCCACTAAAAACTCTGCAAAATGCAGTAGTAACATTTTGGGGGTTTGTTTTATTGTTTTCAGGGTGCTGGGTGCACTGCACTGGTGGTAGCTGTGGTGGCAAGGAAGTTAGAACTTACCAAAGCTGAAAAACATGTGCATAATTTCATGATGGACACCCAGCTAACTAAAAGAGTAAGTCACACTTTATATTCACAACTGAAAAGGAAATGTATGTTAACTTACTTTTGCATTTGTTTTAAGTGGTCTCCTGCTCCATTCTTCTACTGGACTTTTTCATAATTGTGATTTTGAAAGGAGGAAATTGAATGCTCTGAGCTTTTCTTGGAATTGAGGATAAATGCAGATTTTTGATGATTTGAGTATTCTTCTGTGGAGGCTCTTCCAGCTGTATGATAATTGGAGTAAACAACAGCAAAATATGGTGAAACTAGAGGGCTATATGTTAAAGAAATCCAAAGCATAGGAGGAGAATTTATAGCTAAAATAGGTAAAATGACTGAAAAGTAAGAATTTCAAGCTATACAGGATATTCTTAAAAAAAAATAATCCCAATTCATACCTTGTGAATGAGGGAGTCTTTGCAACTGCTTGGTGTGCTCAGCACAGCATTCATTCAGCTACATACAGTAATGAAGCACCCTGAAAGATGCTTTGTAGATAACAGAAATACTTCAAAAGCGATTATTTAACAAAACGAAACAAAAAAGACTTCAGAAGTTGTTAGAACTCGTTAAAGAAACACCAATTTCAATTTGTATGAGACATTCCTATTTTTTTAATTCACGAATAACATCTTAGAAAATGAAATAAGTCCATTATAGAAGAAAAACAGGTCACTGGTGAGGAAACACAAAAGGGAGTAGGAGCTACAGACAGCTTCAGTGCTTGCCCATGGTGAGGTAAGAAGTTGCTGTTTGGAAGAGCTGATAGGAATATTTTTTCATTGAAACCGACAACTGAACTCTAAATGTCCTGTAGGAGAAAAGAAGGCTTTGCAGAGATTGGCCAGATTTTGAGCCTAGTGTTCACTTGTGCTGTGTAAAGCTTCTCCTGTATACCTTCATGTAAATCTAATTATCAGTCTCATAGTGTACCTGAGTGGTGCTTTGTAGCTTCAAACTCATGGCACTCAAAGCAAATGAAAAAGCAAACAAGTCTGAGGTGCACGACAGATTACTGGCCAGCATTACACAGACAGTGCAGAGGTTTCCACGTCACTTGGAGTTAGCCATATCTTCTGGGAAAACTGCAAGGGCTAGGCAGAGGTTGTGCAGCAGTCCCTAAAATGTGACTTAGCTCCCACTGAAGTCAAGCCCAGGGTTCTGCAGTGCACATAGAAGGTGGGAACCTCCTGCTGGATGGAGCTGCTGCTTTGCATTCCTACAGTGCCATTACCTATGCAGTGGCTTACTTTGATGCCACAGCAACTGGCATAATGTACAGTTGGAAGGAGAAAATATAAAGATCAATAGCCTTTGCAACTAACCTACTAATTCTGTTAATAAATACTGCACTGAAATTCTCTGTTGGTTGTTTTCAGTCGTTCTTGAAGGTAACGGAGGAAGGAACTGTGGGTACTCTTTAACATTTTATGGAAAGTCTCTTTTAAAGAAAAAAAAAAAATCAAAACCCTTAAGAAACAAAACATTGTCTACATTAATTAGGGAGTTTTGTTTTCTTTTCATCTCCTCTAAGAATGGTAAGGAAAAAACACGACGGAAAAATGTAAACAACAAAAACACGCTCAAGCAGCTCTGGATGTTTAAAAGGCTGTAAAAACTGCGAAGAGAAAGAAGGTAATGACAATACAACAAGAACGAGAAGAACGTTATGACCTGATAAAATATTGTAGTGAATTACCATGCAGATAATTATCGGTATTTTCTTGCTGTAATTTGTATTGCCATAAATGCCGGGTCGTACAAGCTCTGTTAGAGAAGGACAGGTGATTCTCAGATGTAAAGATAGTTGGTAGCATTATTGTAAGTAACAACACAGAAATTGCTCAGCAGTGCCCTTGGTCCAGCTTCTGTTCTCTGCTGTTTCTGCTGCAGCTCCTTCATGTACCCATTTCCCATGTTTTGGCAGGGACATAATGAAAAAGCAACAGGAAAACAAAACAAAACAAAAAAACAACAAAAACATGACATAATAATATTTTTTGTCAGGTTGGTGTTTTTCTTTTATTAAACAGGTGAAAAATGCAGCTGCCAATGTACTCAGGGAAACATGGTTAATTTATAAAAACACAAAGCTGGTTAAAAAGATAGACCATGCAAAAGTAAGGAAACATCAGCGCAAATTCTTGCAAGCTATTCATCAGTAAGTACTATTTTGTTTTGGTTTTCCTTTCCAGCTATTTTCTCTCCCTTTTCCCCTTCTTGTCTCTGTTTCCTTTAGTTTCTACTTCCTACGCTCTCTTTCTCCCTTTTCAGAAAATATTGCTCTTGAGTTTTTTATTTGAGAATGACAAAAATAAGGTTTTACTGTATACCTGCTTTCAACAGAAGGTATGTTAACTGTGTATGCCCAACGCAAGTTAAATCAGAGTTGTTTGTAGTTTTCTTAGTTTCCCATGCTTCCTAAAATAGCTAAGACATATTTGTCTTTTGCCACTGTAACTGTCCTTTGCTGTTATGTATTTGTTTACAGGTAGTAAGATACAAGCTACAACAGATAGAAGAAAAGAAAAAAAAAATCATTTGTAGATTTGGTAATTTCAGATCAGAATGAAATAGTTGAAGAGAGGATATGAGTATTTATGTAGTACTTAATTAAGAGTGTGCATCAAGCTTCCTTTTCACAGCTTAACAGCAGTTTGCTTCTGTTTCCTCAGTAGAGGAGGTCAGGTGTTGGTGTGCAAGGTATGAACCCAATACACAGAAAATTATCATATTCCAACAGACATTGTACGACCCTTGAATACCTCTGCTGTAATTCCAATGAGTTCTTCCTCCCTAATGAACTCCCAAATGTTTGCAGACAAGCATGAGAGCTGTGAGCAGTAATATAATAATGCCAGACTTTAAGTATTAATTGAAATTCATAGTATGTATTTGTCATTAAGCACATAAAGCTCAACGGACCTCTGTGATGATTCCATTACTCTTTGGATTATATGGGGGGTGAGGGGGAAGAGGCTTTTGTCCCCAGGAACCACAAATTCATCATAAGAAATGATCAGCACCCATGCTGCTATTTATCCATGCTGCTCGATGTCTGTATCCAGACTGAGGAAGCCATTTGTTGTAGGGCCTATGAAATGGGTTTTCTGAGATCCTTGGGGAAATGTGGATCAAGTATTTAAGGTTCATTTCGAACTGATATTTTGATAAGTTCTCCCTGAGAGTCTATGTGAGCCAGCCTGCAAGGAGAGTGCCCATGTGATCCACTTCTGTGCAGTGAAAAAGGATTCCTGGCTCATCTTCCATGAGGCAGAGAAAGAAAAGCAAGGTTTCCTTACTTCCTATTAGTAAATATAGGCTTACGGACATTGCTTCTCAGTTTCATAACAATGTTTTAAATGAATAGGTAGTTAAGCCTTGAAGGTATTAAGCATTCAATAACCTTGATTACTACTTCATACTTAGCAAACTTGCAGGATTAAATGTTACTATGCCACAGATACACTTGAGGCAATAAAAAGACTGCAAAAGCTGAGACATTCTTCTCATAAGTAAAAAGTGTATTAGCCTAGTTGAGTTATCCTTTTCAGCTTAAAGGACTGGGAGGCAGGGAGAGGGCTAGCTGGGGTTTTAGGGTAGATGATGGCATGTCCTGTGTATCCTTTGCTGGACTTGAATGCCTTATTGCAAAGATTATTCCTTAACATTTTAACCTCACTGTTTCTTGTGTGTATGTATGCGTGCACTTGTATGCAAATAAGAATCTAAAAAGCACAGCAGGCTCGATCTGCAGCTCATTCAAACTCAGAAGAGCTTCATAGTCTGTAAACTGCTGTCCTGCACCTGCCTTAAAAATTCATTAATTGGGTTGGGTGGAGAACATGGCAGCAGTAAGTTCTTCCTTGCTGTGCCAGCCAAACTTCAAACAGGTGTGTTAATAATCCATGTAACTCTGCCCCTTAGCACTGTGTATCCCGTTGCAAAATGTGTTATATTCAACCACAAAATTTTTTTACAGTATGCTAAGGAATGCCTCATGGATGAAAACATTGCTCTAGCAGTTTGCTTCCCTCTAGCTGCAGCTGAGTAGCTGAATGTGATTTATTTTCTATCCCTGTACATCTCTGAGCTTTTTTCAAGGGTCCAAGAAATTCGTGGTAGAATATGGCTCTCTTCTATCTTTATGGATTCTTATTTTTTTTTCCTGGTCAACTTCCTTCAGCTTTCCAATCATTTGGCTGAGGATAGAAATAAAACAAGTGAAGCTTCAGGGCCAGTTTCATACTTAAAACCAGAGCAGATTATGATAACAGTTTCAAACTCACAAGTTCAGTCCTAATATGGTAATCTCCATGGCTGGCCTAGATGATTTTGCTTTTCATGCATACTAAATAAGGTGAAGGTCTTATTATCATAGTAAACAATAATATATTAGAAGCCACTTTTAAAATACTGTGACTAAGCAAATGTACAGATGATACTCAGTGGGAAGGTTTGAAGTTTCCTTCATCATAACTTCACCTGTGGCAATTGCTGGGAGCAGTGGCAGTTCTCTAGTACTTCTCACCTGCTGAATTGAGCTCACTGTGCTCATCTGGTTGTTTTAGTATCTTTTACAGTTTTTGTTTTTTTTTTTCTTTTGTTTTGTCTTTTTATTTCAACAAAATGAAAATAGAGCTCGGAAGTAAGTTTTATGAGCTATTCCTTTCTAAATTTGCAGAATTTACCACTGTCTGCATGCAAAAAAATAGAGTTTTATTTGTGAACTTCAATGGTCTGATTGCTGCCATGGAAACGTGATCCAGAATCATGATCTTTTGCTGTGATAAGTGAAGTTTATAAAGTCAACATGTTTCGTACTTAAAGAATTTAAGAACAACAATCTGACAGCTTTCTTTATATCTGGCTGATGCAGCTAAAAACTTGCCATTACCTAGGGATACATGTTCTGAGTTGACTGTGGTTAGGAATTATCATGTTGGTGTCAGCTAGCACCTTTTTCTATTTTTTTTCCCAATTTCTAAACGTGTTCAAAATTCTACAGTTGACATGCTCACTTAGCAAGTAGAGAAGGAAAACAGAAAACGTGCTCTGCAAATACTGAGAGCTACTGAGACAGCAGGATTGCCATTCTCTAGTCAAATCATTACATACTCACCTATTGCTAGTTATTCTCTTCTGAGACTGTAATGATACATGTCCATATTTCGGAGATGCCTCCGTATTTTGGTTTCAGATTAGCTCCAGTTCATAAGCCTCTGAAGGCACCATTCCTACAATCTGAATTAATGTTGTGCTCCAAAGGAAGCCTTCAGGGAAAGGCTTCTGGAATGTCAGTTTTTATGCAAGCAATTGGAGTTACTTCACTTTCTTTCTCAGGGAGGTTAGCCTAGATATTAAAGAAATACGTGCTACATATCAAACTACAGATTTGAACAAAAAATTTCCAAATTTTAGAGTATTTTGAAGAAGACTTCTCTTGACATCTACTTCTGTGTTTAGGAGGTCATTTGTAGCCATTTCCCCTGTGGGAAAATTAAGCAACACTAGCAGGGAGTCCAATTCTGCCTCTAGATTAAAATAAAATAACTGTAAGCCCTGACAGAAACATACAGCTGTTGAAGATGAAGAATGTTGTTTAGTTCCAGAAAACTGGCGAAACAACTCTGATCCCATTGCAGACTTCAGCAGTTTTGTCATTAATTTTAAAGGGGATCAGAATTTCCACGTTAGTGTTTAGGGCACTTAGAGGCCCACAGAAAGGAAGAAGAGTAACTCCTTTACAGCTGCAGAGGGTGTGCCACAGTGATACGGGACACTTTGGTGCCACTGCTATGAGTTGAGTTCTTGTTTATACAAAAACAGGTTTATATGCCTGACTGAAATCATGTTTGCTTTATAAGATACACTTAACCTTGTAAGTTGCACAGTAATTGGGAAATAGGCAGGGCAGCTGGCAAATCATATGCCACAAAATGCTGCCAAGTTATTTTCATTTGGTGACAGCTATCAGATGGTTATCTTGGTTGCCCCATAACATCCTATAGACTGCATGGCACCTTATTGTGTCTTTTGTAAATCAGTGTTATTTTTTCAAAAAAGGTTGTATCTTGCAGCATTCAGCAGAATGACTGAAAGTACACAAAATGCTGCAAAGCACTCATGTTTGCACAAGAAGTTGTTCGTTTGTGAAATTCACACCTCTAAACCACTCCTTTAGGAGTTAATGTAAAAGAAATATTTACTTTGATTCAGGGAACCTATACAAATGTTTGTGTGTATATCTTTCAAATATTGTGCATAACTAATTAGTAGTAATGCAGATGGCTAGGTATTAAAGAGAAAAACATTCTCCTTCTTGCATACTTTCTCACTGCTCTAGTTTAAATAGTAGCCTGTAAATGTATGTCTAGTGTGAGTTTAAAATGTAAGCATATTTAGATTCACAAGTTATGTAAGAAAATTAAGCGTATTGGCAAGTGTGCTGATTATTTAGCTGCTAGTCAGATGGGAGTTGTGTTTAAATGAATGTGAAACTCACTTATCACTGTATTTCCATCAGGTTCAAACACCTGCCAACCCAATCCATTTCCGACAGAACAGGGCTAATACCTGTATCTAGTCATGTAGGCATGGGAAGATTCTTGCTTACTGCAACACTGATGGAAAAAAACCCAAAACAGTTGTTCTATGTTTCTTCCTATATCTACTTGTCACGATACTGAGGCTTTGAGGAATGTTTTGGCTTTCTTTCATGTAGTCCGGATAAACTTTTACCTCCCTTTTTGAATTCAACTTTAATCATGGCAAACGGTTTTCTCGAGGACATCACATTTCCTTGCTCTTTCCTTTTTTTGTGGTGTTGAAGAAGCATGCTTCTCATCGTAGCAGGCACATGAACGGTTTTGACTTTACACAAAGTACTCAAGGCATTGTCCATGCAGTTACTTGTTCTTGTGAGTTTCTTGCATGCTTTTTAGAAATCCTTATGTGATCTCTCACACGCGTCTGACTTGAAATTCCACTTTTTAGATTAAGAAGTGTAAAAATGGAGCAAAGGAAACTGAATGACCAAGCCAACACCTTGGTGGACCTGGCAAAGGTTAGTAGGCAATTATTCTTGTTTTAGTATTCATCCTTTCAAAATGGAAGAGTTTGCAAATGCAGGTACTGTTGACAAGTGTGTGTGTACGTTGTGTTTTTTTTTTTAAGGAAATGAAGGTATGGATTTGTTTTGGGTTTGGCTTATTAAATGAAACATCTTCTTTGTGCCCCTGACCAAAATTCAAATTCTTTTTATTTTTTTTTGGCTATTTGAAAAAGAGGTGAAGAGGGTGACCCTGAGAGCTGATGTGACTGCAGTGGTTATGGTAAATACTGAACTGCAGCTGGGCCTCAGCAATGCAATCCTGTGTATTGAAGAGGTTTCCTGTCCAATGAAAGTGACTTTACCTTGAGGAATCATAGCACACAGGCTCTCCCACTGAAATTAACAGTTTAGTGTTTATTTCTCCTTTATTTTAGAGAATCACCTGACAGTTTGAGTTACTGAAAATACATTTCACTCTACTGCTTCCTGATAAGCAGCTGATAAGGACTTTTCAGAGATTATTTAATGAAGAATGCTTCACTTTCGGGGATTGTGTTGGTATCTTGAAAGGAGGGGCAGAGAAATGAGTTGTCTGCACTCATCTGAAGTATTTCATACTTCAGGCAGTCTGTCCTTCAGTTAATTTTTATTCTCTTTGGATGGTTTGTGAACTTCAGCCAGTTTGTCTGTTGAATTATATGCACTTTTAGTTTTAAGTCTAAACCTCAATTTACAAGATGGTGAAATTCAGTATTTTTGACCACTTACCTGCCTCGCACAAAAAAAAAACACAAAAGGAAATGGAAAATAACAGACAGTGATGATCTCTGTGACGTAAATTCTGTACACTGTGACCTTTTAAAGTTCATCCTGTATAATTCCCGTAGCCACCTGCTGTTTTTGTAGAGGGAAGGTGAATAGGAGAACACAGAAGTGGAGGAGTACGCAATTCAGTTGTACTCCTTGCACTGCAATTCAAAGCCAGCCCACTCAACTACTGTTACTACAGGCAGTATAAGAAACTTTGGTCAATTTAAGGAGAAAACAAATGAACAAAATTTGTGTTCTGCTTAAAAGAACGAAAGCTTTTAAGAGGAAATACAGTAGAGTCAAGGGATACATAGCTGCTTTGTCATGCTTAGTCTTATGGCTTACACTACTAACTTTGTTCACGTCTCGTTATGGCGCGTTTCTAAGCACCTGAGCTTCTGAATATAGGCCTGGTGTTTTATCTAATTCATTCACATTTTGACTTTCAAAGTGCTTCTCAACACACATTACATTTCTGTCAACAAATGTAGCAGCAAGTTTATACTGGACGCTAAATAATTTTATTCTGGAAGTGTAATTATTTCACAAGGCTACATCTTATTATATTTTTCTTTTGTTGTGTGTGCTTGTATGTCTGGTGTGCATAAGTAGATTTTACTGCGTGTTGGAGTATTTGCAAGATCTATCTAAACCTTTGCTTACATCCTTCTGCTTTCAGACTCAAAACATCATGTATGACATGATTTCTGACTTAAATGAAAGAAGTGAAGATTTTGAGAAGAGAATTGTTACTCTGGAAACTAAACTGGAAACCTTAATTGGTAGCATTCAAGCTCTCCCTGGACTGATTAGCCAGACGATCAGCCAGCAACACAGGGATTTCCTTGAGGCTCAGATGCAAAATTATGATAAGCATGTTACCTACAGTGCTGAGCGATCACGATCTTTGTCAAGAAGAAGGAGATCCTCCTCCACAGCACCACCAACTTCATCGGAGAGTAGCTAGAAGACAATAAGATAACTGCAAAATAAAGACTTTTTGCCATCATATGGTCAATATTTTAGCTTTTATTGTAAAGCCCTATGGTTCTAACCAGTGTTATCTGGGTTCTGATGTCAGAGTCCTGGAAACCTGAACACAATGTTTTAGGCCAAAACGAGTGAAAACTCTTCTTTTTTCTTTTTTTTTTTCCCCCTCCTCCTCTCAGATGCACAATGAATGCACCTATTATTGCTATATTACATTGTTCCTCCTGCAATTTCACTGACTTTTTATTCATGCATTTCAAACAATCTTTACTTACTAGAATATATAATATAATAAAGAAGTTAATTTCTGCACATTGTTTCTTGATTACTTGAACTGTAACAGTTTTTTAAAAAAGCTCACAATCACAAAGTCTAGTTATAAACCTTTAAGAAACAAAATTGAAGCATAATCATTATCCCTCAGAAGTAATACTGATTCTCTAAACTTTGCTTGCAGTGGAGGGGGAAAAAAATCTGTGTTCATCTAACAGTGTGCTGAATAATGTATAGTCATTTTAAAAGATCAACAACAGCTTCAATTTCAATGGGGATTAATTAAAAATATAGTTTATCCTAGAAAATGAATTATGAAGTGTGGTGTCTTTTTTTAAATCCTTTTAGAGTTTTTGTACACATGGCCATAGGTAATATATACATACACATATGTATATGAAATTAATTATGCACTACAAATGGCAAAGAATTTTTAAACCAAATATTTGTAAAGCTGCTGGTATGCAAAAAGCAGATGTAAGGTCCTGCGAATAAACACTCCTACTCTCATAGTTGTGCCAGGTAAGTAGATCCAGAGAGAAGCATCACTTTTAAAGTGGAAATCTTCAATGAATGCTGTTTTTGTTTTGAAAATAACAGGTTGCTCCTGATTTACTCCTCTCTCTTTTTTTATGTTTCGTTTTCCTGGAGTGAATTAAGGACAACTGGTGTACAACTTGCATGATGGCAGTGCACTGTTCTGCACATTGCATTTAGGTGATCCCTATGGTTTCTGCTATGCAAGGAACTTTTAACTTTTTCCAAAAATTGTAGTAAACCTACTGTAGACTACAGCTACAGCACTGAGGTGTCTGTACGACTTTGCTTCCCTGCAGGAATAATAAGGCCTCCTGCTTTCTTAAAAAATACAGAGCATAGTGTTCACGTATGTGAAAAAGTTCTGCCTCTTCTCCTGGTTTGTGTTCCAAAGTAGCAAGCATAAGTAAGTTTAAATGCTCAGCACATGCAACTTGCATTCTTGATTCTTCTTTATAAACAGAAAGTTATTTGACCTTTGTAATATTTTGTAGTATTCACTGTTTATAAAATATAGTAGCCCTGCCCACCTCCCATTAATTTAATCTCAAGGGTGACACAGGATCTAAACACAACAAGTAGATATACCTGTCTGTTTTAAACAAGTACAATGTCAGTCCAGATGTAAGCAACATCCAACTGAAGGAAGTGATTGTCCTACGGAAAGTTGAGAGGTTTGCTCAGTAGTGGTAGCCAAGGATAACAGTAATGTAGAAAGTCAGGACAGAGCCATGCTAGACAGGACAGGAGAGCAGTTCTCTCCAAGCCCATGAAATTCTCCAAACCATATACATATACACATTCTGAAAAACAGCAGACACTTTGGGACTATTTGTAGCAAGCATGTCTTCTCCAAAAGTAATGCCTCCTGTTTATTTCCATGGAAAATACAACTGATACAAAAACACAGTGACACTATTTGGTGAGGAAAATTCTCAGCTACAGAATGCTATTTTTCAGACTCATCAACACCACTAGCTGTGCATATTTGATAGCAATGAACATGAGCCTGCAGGATCATAGAATCATAGAATCACCAAGGTTGGAAAAGACCTCAAAGCTCACCCAGTCCAACCATTCACCTATTCCCAATAGCTCCCACTAAACCATGTCCCTCAACACAACATCCAGCCTTTCTTTGAACACCACCAGGGTCGGTGACTCCACCACCTCCCTGGGCATCCATTGCAGTGCCTGACCACCCTTTCTGAACAGTAACACTTCCTCATGTCCAGCCTGAATCTCCCCTGCCGTAGCTTGAAGCCATTCCCCCTGGTCCTATCACTAATGACACGAGAGAAGAGGCCGACCCCCAGCTCACTACAGCCTCCCTTCAGGAAGTTATAGAGAGCAATGAGGTCTCCCCTGAGCCTCCTCTTCTCCAGGCTGAACATTCCCAGCTCCTTCAGCCTCTCCTCATCAGCCCTGTGTTCCAGACCCCTCACCAGCTTTGTTGCCCTCCTTTGAACACATTCCAGGGCCTCAGTGTCTTTCTTGCACTTGTACTTGGATGTACTTGTACAGATCTGCACCAGCAGAGGACAACCACTACATCTGAAACGCACCACACACTGCCTCGCTGTGCTAACATGCAGTGTTCTTAGGTCTCCATAAACATTCAGCAAAAGCTGATGAATCATAGAATCATAGAATCACAAGGTTGGAAACGACCTATAGATCATCCAGTCCAACCGTCTCCTCATCACCACTGCCACCACAAGCACTAAACCACATCACGCAGCTCCTCATCCAGGTGCCTCCTGAACGCTGCCAGGGACGGCGACTCCACCCTCCCTGGGCAGCCATTCCAGTGCCTGGCCACTGGGAGGAAAAGTTCTTCCTTATGTCCAACCTGAACCTCCTCTGGCACAACTTGTGGCCACTGGCCCGTGTCCTGCTCATTGCCTGGGAGAAGAGGCCAAATCCCTCTTCGCCACAGCCTCCCTTCATGCAGTTGTACAGTGCAGTGAGGTCTCCCCTGAGCCTCCTCTCCTCCATACTAAGCAATCCCAGCTCCCTCAGCCGCTCCTCATAAGATTTGTGCTCCAGACCCCTCACCAGTTTTGTTGCCCTTCTCTGGACACGCTCCAGGACCTCAACACCTTTCCTGTAGTGAGGAGCCCAAAACTGAACACAGTGCTCAAGGTGCAAATGTCAATGGATGCAGGTTTTTTTTTGTTTTGTTTTGTTTTTTTTTCTGCAAGGATAATTCAATTACACGCCTTTGTTTCATACACATTTCCATTTTGTCAGACTGCTCCTTTTCTGCTGTCTGTAACATAGCACTGAAATGTACCAGAATATTGGCAGGAAGGTTCAACTTTTACTGCCATACCACCAATATTCATCTCTGACTAGGTGGGCAAATGTAATAGAATAAGAGTCATTACTTTCAGAGCAGTTCTCATACAATCAATGAGATCAATGAGATTGTTGATAAACAAGTAAGAGAGGTGATTGCCCCCCTCTCCTCTGCCCTTGTAAGTACTGCACTCTGATCTGGGAAAGAAATTCTTTACTCAAAGGGCACTGAAAGTACCCAGAGAAACTGCAGATGCCCCATCTCTGGAGACGTTTAAGGCCAACCTTGATGAGTTCCTGGGCAGTCTGATTGTGGTTGGCAAAACTACCTATGGCTAGAGGATTGAAATTAGATATCTTTGAGACCTCCAATCCCAGCCATTCTGTGATTCTATTATGCATACTTTTTTTTCTTTAAAGGAAGTCCTCAGTGCACTTCTGCCTTTTCAGATGATTCCAAAATAATTATTAAGAGGTAAAAAGCAGCCCAGTGAAGGGAGAAGAAGACATGAAAGCACTGACACTTCAGTATCATGCCTAGCAACCTGTTTTCCTCCCAAGAGTTTATGTACATGACCAGGTAGAAAGAGTCACAAATTTCTTTCTCCAGGCTACCTTCCTAGAAGCCAGCTGAGCCCAGAGGAGCACTGCCACAGCTGTATATGCTATGGTGAAGCTCACACACATTCAGAGCCAAGTGCTTAGAGGATCAGAATCATAAACATCCAGTCCAACTGTCCACCTACCACCAATATTTCCAACTAAAGCATGTACAACATCTAAACGTTTCTTGAACACCTCTAGGAATGTTGACTCCACCACCTCCCGTTCCAGCCTGACCACTCTCTCAGAGAAGAAATAAATAACATCCAACCTGAATCTCCCCTGGCACAACATGAGGCCATTCTCATCTAAGCTGGGAGGATTGGCTGACAGCCTGAAGGCTGTGCTGCCATTCAGCGAGACCTGGACAGGCTGGAGAGCTGGGCAGAAAAAAACCGGATGAGGTTTAACAAAAGCAAGTGTAGAGTCTTGCATCTGGGGAGGAATAATTGCATGCATCAGTACAGGTTGGGGGATGAGCTGCTGGAGGGGAGCTCTGCGGAGAGGAACCTGGGTGTCCTGGTGGACGACAGGTCGGCCATGAGCCAGCAGTGTGCCCTTGTGGCCAAGAGGGCCAATGGCATCCTGGGGTGCATTGAAAGAGCGTGGCCAGCAGGTCGAGGGAGGTGATCCTCCCCCTCTGCTCTGCGTCCAGTTCTGGGCTCCCCAATACAAAACAGACAGGGATCTCTTGGGAAGAGTCCAGCGGAGGGCCACCAAGATGGTGAGGGGCCTGGAGCATCTGTGCTATGAGGAAAGGCTGAGTGAACTGGGTCTGTTCAGCCTTGAGAAAAGACTGAGAGGGGACCTGATCCAGGTCTATCAGTATCTGAGGTGTGGGGGCAGAATGGCGAGGCCGGACTCTTTTCAGTGGGGAGTGGAGACAGGACAAGGGGAAACGGCCGGAAACTGCAGCATAGGAAGTTCTGCACCAATGTGCGAAGGAACTTCTGTGCAGTGAGGTGAGGAGCACTGGAACAGGCTGCAGGGAGGGGGGGAGTCTCCTGCTCTGGAGATGTTCAAGACCTGCCTGGATGCCGAGCTGTGCGACCTGCTGTAGGGAACTGCTTTGGCAGGGGGTTGGACTCGATGAGCTCTGGAGGTCCCTTCCAACCCCCACAATTCTATCATTCTGTGATTCTGTGATTCTCCCTCATCCTATTGCTAGTTACGTGGAAGAAGAGGCCAACCCCTGCCTGACCACAACAGCCTTTCAGGTAGTTGTAGAGAATGGTAATGTCACTCCTGAGCCTCTTCTTCTTCAGACTGAGCAATCCCAGCTCCCTCAGCTGCTCCTCTTAAGACTCGTGCTCCAGACCCCTCACAGCTTGTTGTCCTTCTCTGGGCACACTTCAGGGCCTCAGGGTCTTTATTGCAGTGAGGGGCTCAAGACTGAATGCAGTACTCAATGTGTAGCCTATGTATGTAGGATGAAATTTATTTAAACTTAGTAATAAAATTAGCCTACATCTCTCAATTATTTAGACTCTAATTCTGTATCTGTTAGCACAAAGTTAGAGAAGACCGGGTTGTAACACCAGTTACCCTTTTTCCTTCAAAACTGAAGAAATATCTACATGCATCTTTGCACTTACTGTAAAACAAAGAAAAAGAGATGCTTAAGAGATGTGCTATAGTGTGTCAAGTGTGTACTGATATGTCTCTGATGTGCATGAGTGGCACACTGCCTGCCTACTAGCCCTCATCCAGGAACTCTGCAGTAAGCAAGCACATTGTGGAACATCATCTATCATGAACAGCATGATGTGCAAGTTGAGTAGAATTAAACAAGAGAGGGGAGTTCTGTTAATTCATGCACATGACGTAAGGCTTAGCACAGCACCAAACCTAATGCAGACATTTGACTTCCTGCCAAGGAGTGCTTGCAGCCAGGCAGCTCAGCATATGGACAGAACAGGTGCAGTACAGTCTGATCTAGCTTGTGTAGACACGCTCTTGAAAAAGCTAGAATGGAATCTGTTGCTGGGACTGGCATGATATACATACTGTGTGTTAGGATTTCTCATAACAATGTAGTTAAAGTTTGACTGGGCCAATAATTTCCAAAAGTTTCTTCTGTAGAGGTGCAAGCCTTTCTGAATAATTTATGGTATGCAACACAACTGGAGTGCTGGAAAAACGGTAATCCACAAACATGAACCTGTTGTAATCAAGCATGGCAAGTATCCAAATGTGATGGAGAAGTGTAAAATTATACTTACTTCCCCTGCATCCAGATTCACTTAAACCCATTAGCGTCTTCAAATATTCAGGAGAATCAAGACATTTTTCAATTATAGATGGTCAATGCAACAACCTTTTTTTCAGAGTAAGGTGTTCTACTTTAGAAGGATTTTTACTCTCACCTTACTGGCTTCCAAACCTGCATTTTCAAATATGCCTAAAGTCTAAGGAGAATCTCCATGTTATGCTGTGTGGTTACAACAAATCAGATCACTGAGCAGAGAATCATGTCCACTCCAGATAAATGATCAGACATCACACGGCAGTGGGAATAACAATGAAGTGAGAAGTAAACGCTGAGACAGATTAATTGAATAGCTACAGGCTTCAGAGCTTCGAAAAGATTCATGTGAAAATGCTTCAGTTCTGAAATTCATAGACATCAAATGAAAGGATTGCAGTTATGTTTCCTGATAAAGAATGGTACTGACACACTTTGCTTAACAGTATCCACCACCTGGTAGAGAGGTCACCAAATTATTACAGAGGTATGAGGGCCCTGTGAGGAATGTGTTATTGTCAGGAAGTACAGCTACCTCCACTGCAGGGTCTTTCTTTGGCCCCAGTGCAGAGTCTTTTCTGCAGAAATGCTAGAAGAGATCTATGCCGTCTGCATTTACCTGGTCAGCAGGCATGGCAACACCTTCTGCTGAGGGTTTATCACCCCCCAGATCAGGTTTAGAGAGAAGCAGATTTCCTGTGAGTTCCCAAGCTACTCTGGGAGATTGCAGAAATAGCTGGCAGAGTTCTGTTCCTTCAGCCTTTTTAGTTACAATTTACACACAAAGAAACCTACTTGAGTATTGAAAGTGCAGCAGCAGGGAAATAGGCCACACATCACAGCTAACAAGTGCATAAAATGAAACATAAAAACTGTAGACTGCTTTCCCAGAGTCCAATACTCATGATTATATTTCCCGGTTTGCAGTTTTCTCCAATGTATAAAATACATTTAGTGATGAAGACACATTTATTTTCAATTTGAAGCAATTGCTGTAGTACAGCAGCATGAAATAGGTGCTCTTCCAGAACTACAGATAGTCTTTTCAGTGGAAACAGGAGAGAGATGGGCTAGCCTTGAGCAGGCTTTGCAATCAAGAATTGCAACCGCTTTCACAGTGGGAGAAATAGGGCACCCCTGGAACCTCCCTGTCAGTGATCACTGCATAGATCTGAATTTCTTTTGGAGGCCACATCCACCCATGATGTGGAGCATACGTGGGCTGTTTCTGTAGACATGCAGACAAAGTTTAGGGCATCATCTTCTTCTGCAGAGAAGGACCTGGGGGTCTTGATAGATGAAAAGCTTAACATGAGCCTGCAGTGTGTCCTTGCTGCTAGGAAGGCAAATGGAATCCCAGGCTTCATCAGCAGAGAGGTGGCCAGCAGGGACAGGGAGGTGATTGTCCCTCTCTACTCTGCTCCTGTGAGGCCCATTTGGAGTGCTGTGTCCAAGCGTGCAGCCCCCAGTACAAGAAAGACAGAGAGCTGTTGGAGAGGGTCTGGAGGAGAGCCACGAAGATGAGGGGGGATTGGAGCACCTCCCCTACAAGTATAGGCTGAGGGAGCTGGGCTTGTTCAGCCTGGAGAAAAGAAGGCTGCGGGGTGACCTCATTGCAGCCTTTCAGTACCTAAAGGGAGCCTACAGACAGGAGGGGAATCAACTCTTTGAAAGGGTTGATAACAGCAGGACAAGGGGAAATGGTTTGAAGTTGAGGGAGGGAAGATTTAGGTTGGATGTCAGGGGGAAGTTCTTGACAGAGAGAGTGGTGAGGTGCTGGAACAGCTGCCCAGAGAGGCTGTGATGCCCCGTCCATCCCTGGAGGTGTTCAAGGCCAGGTTGGATGGGGCTCTGGGCAGCCTGGTTTAGTATTGAATGTGGAGGTTGGTGGCCCTGTGTGTGGCAGGGGGGTTGGAGATTCATGATCCTTGAGGTCCCTTCCAACCCAGGCCATTCTGTGATTCTGTGATGCTGTGATATCTGTTTGTAGCCCAGACTGCACCAGTGCAAATATCTACTCCCTGCCATCTTTCTGTTCAAAGATCTCCAGCTGTTCCATACAGTATTCACAGATGACTAGACAAAAAGAGAAAAAAGACAAACTGCTACTGTAGAAAAGATTTGCTATTAGTTGTTCAAAATTCACCTTCTCTTTCCCCTGCATAAAAAAGATTAAGAAGGAAGATATGGAGAACAGTATTGGTTTTGCTCAGTAAGAACACACTGTTTCCATGACATTTATGTATTAAACTTTTTCTAAATGACAAGCAGATTGGCAAAATCTCTCTCTCTCTCTCTCTGGAGCTGTTTTCATCCTCCACCCATTCATCTATGCTCCATGGCTGTAAGAAAGATATTGTCAGATGCAGACGGTATTTTGTAACCTTCTGGGCTGATGAAGAAAATGTTTCTTATTCATATATGAAGTGCCCTGACAATAGCTGCTGGCATTTGAATGCACGGTTCAAAATGTGCAGTTCCACCTGCCTTGACACACACAATTGCCCCTACATTTGCACTGTGTCAGAAGTAGTTTGTAGTTATTTGAATTGCTGTGGCTTACTCCACCTGAGTGCACAACCATGTAGCCTGAGCACCAAGTCGAACTGCAAGGCAACTGCACAAAGAAGCACAGCGAGGCATGGGGTCACTTTGACCTTCTGGAGAGTGAAGAAGCATTATCCCACTGTTCGATGATTCATTTAGGCAGATCCATAATTTTCCCTTCATGCATACTGTGGCTCCAAGCAATTTTCAAGATGATGTCAGAAAACCTTGATGGCTAGTAAACTCCTATTTCTATTCTATACTGCGGCACTTACTGTGGTCTGGGTTTTCTTCAGCCTGGAGAAAAGAAGGCTGTGGGGACCTAATTGCAGCCTTTCAGTGCCTAAAGGGAACCTACAAACAGGAGGGGAATCAACTCTTTGAAAGGGTTGATAACTGCCAAGGGGAAATAGTTTGAAGTTGAGGGAGGGAAGGTTTACATTGAATGTCAGGGGGAAGTTCTCTACAGGGAGAGTGGTGAGGTGCTGGAACAGCTGCCCAGAGAGGCTGTGGATGCCCCGACCCTGGAGGTGTTCAACACCAGCCTTGTTTAGTATTGAATGTGGAGGTTGGTGGTCCTGCATGTGGCAGGGGGTTGGAGCTTCATGATCCTTGAGGTCCCTTCCAATCCTGGCCATTCTGTGATCCTGTGATTCTGTGATATCTTGTAGAGATATTTCCCATGGAAGAGAAGTCACAGGTAACAGCGTTTATCTTTGTAAATTAATCCATTGGAAATACTGCTTTTTTCTCTGAGATCCCCGGGGAACACCTCTCATGACTGGTCACCAGCTGTATTTAACACCACCAATCTCTGCGCCCAGCCATCCAGCCAGTTCTTTACCCAGCAAAGAGTGTATCTGTCCAAGCCATGGGCTGCCAGCTTCTCGAGGAGAATACTGTGGGAGACAGTACTGAAGGCTTTGCTGAAGTTGAGGTAGACTACATCAACAGCCTTTCCCACATTTGCTGTGTGGGTCACATGGTCGTAAAAGGAGGTGAGGTTGGTCGAGCAGGACCATGACCTATGTTGCCTGGGCCTGATCCCCCAGTTGTCCTGCATATAGCACTACAGTTCTATGTATATATGTATAGTTCTATAACTTTACCTGGTACTGAGGTCAGGCTGATGGGCCTGTAGCTCCCCAGATCCTCCTTATGACACTTCAGTAACATTAGAGTATCTCACTGTTTTTTTCTCTTAAGTGTGCAAAATCACATTTATTTTCACAAATCTGCTCATCTTCACAGGTATCTAACACATTCTGCTTCAAGATATTGAACATCTACCAGAGCACTAAACAAAAAGAGGCATATTAAAAGCAACAGGTTCCTGCAATGAATAGTGTGATAATCAAATACAATTAATCCTCACATCATTTAAAATATATACTTCTGTATGTTATGTTATTTGGCTCTACAGATGGGTTAAAATTCACTGCACTATTTCCCTGTAGACTTTTAAAGAGATCCTTAGGCACTGGAATGGGCTGCCCAGGGAGGTGGTGGAGTCACAGAACCAGGAGTGTCCAAGGAACATTTGGACATTGTGTTGAGGAACGTGATTTAGTGAGAGCTATTGGTGATCAGTAGATGGTTGGACTGGGAGATCCTGTGGGTCTTTTCCAACCTTGGTGATTCTATGATTCTATGATTCTATGATTCTATGATACATACATTGCCCATGCTACCATGTTTTTATCTGCTTCAGTTTTTCCAATACTTGCTGGTCACTCTTTGGTCCAACAGGGAAAGAAAGTAAGAAGTGGAAAGTAAGAAAGTGCAAGATTTTGTTTACTAACAATGCATTGCCATGTCTTATTCATGTTGCTGTTGGAAAAACATAAAACATAGCTAGATTGAGCCTTGAAAATCACTATTCATTGCAGGGGTTGGACTGGATGACCTTTAAAAGTCCCTTCCAGCTCTATGAATGCTATGATTTTATCTGCAAACCTATGAATGCTTTGCATCACAAGGCAGGAGCCCTCCTGCTCAGATGCAATCTCTTGTCAAATCCTCATTGCTGAAGTAAAAAATTACCATTGTTTTTGATGATCCTTGTTGAAACAATAGAGCAAAATAAATTTATGATAGTTAGCAAAGATCAGAATTTTCCTGTCACAATACATGAAGTGTCACAGCACACAGTAAAACCCCCCTCCTCTCCCAAAAAACATACAAGTCTATGCAAATTTGAAAGCCCACCAAATTCACCAGATAAGACTATGGTAGAATTTGGAAGGTGCAATCAAGATCATTATTATTATTTCATTATACAAGACCTTTCCATTAGTCTTTGTTTGTTTTAAGGACAAATATGCAACTGTATCGATTTCATCAACATATTTACCATATATTGAGATCGTGCTTTCAACCCAAGTTACACTGCTGCTTGTGGAATTTCACTTTTCCTTTTGTTCTGATACCTGCCTACACATTCACTGCAATTTTCTTGGATATGGCAAATAACTTGAAAGCGTATCAAATATAATCTACCTAAAATTAAGAAAAAATAACAAAAAGCTCAGATTGTAGACAACCCATTAGCAAGAATTAAGATGAAAACATGTATTGATAAAATTAATCTACCTACAAATTTAATTGTTGGAATTTTCCTTCTGTTTCTTAATTCCTGTGGCCTTCATCTCCTACTTATTTCCCATGCTGCATGCATTGGTGTAGAGATGCTTCAGGACAGTTACTGGTAGCATTACTTTCTCAGACAATCCCTCTCAAGGGACAATCCTGAGGTTTTCCCCTACTGTACCCTGAAGTGACAGCATTTCCTGGCCCTTCTCTGTCACACAGAAGTTCTGTCGTTTCCCTGCTGCAGTCTCCTGAGACCCAACTGGCATGCTAATGAATAGATAGTAGTCATTCTGCTTTCACTGTACTAGTACGTAAATAACCAGTTTAATTTTAGAAGCTAAAGCATTCTGAAAGCTCTATCAAATTTCTTGATACTTCACACATTATAATTCTTGTAAGGTATTTTAATGCCAAAAAACAAACAAACAAAACAAAAAACGAACACAGAATTGTGTCTAATTTAATCAGACATTTATATTGTCTTTTGAGCCCTTCAGAAAAACTGAATGTATTTCTGTCATTGGAGATACAAAGTTCCCATTCTCTTTAATAGGTTTTTCTGAATCTTCTCAACACTAAGGACTAGTGATGTTTTTTAGCTCCTCACTTCAGGACGATCAGCAGCACAAGACAAAATGCTTCTTAGCACTACAGTACATAAAGAAGACAAATGTCCTCCTGCAAGGTCTCTTGAAGTGAAAGGTTTCTGTTGTCTGCTAATGAAGTTAGTAGCAGAAAGGTGAACAGTAGCCATCCTTCCAATCAGTTCAATGATTCCTGGACGCAAATGGCAGGCAGGCCAGTGACAAAACGCAAAAAGAATCTTAAGAGCATTGTCTTTTGTTTCTAAACAGTCTGTTTCAGGGATCAGAGGCTTTAAATGAGTCTTTGTTTTTGTGTATGCTTTCTCTATGAGATAGTGAAGGAAAGGTAACCAAGGGCAAAACCAAATCAGGTTCGTCGTAGCACTGCCCTTTTGCAGTTGCACATTGAGAAGTGTAGGTCAGAGATGCTGCACTTCTTCAGAAGGTGCTAAAATTACAGTTTTAGAAGATGTACATATTAGTGACTGCTGTTATATCTTCCTAACATATAACTCCTCAGTCAAGGCAATGATACTCCTGGCTGTGTTTACACTGGAATAATAACTAATTTCTCGCTACACTGGTAGCATGTTCCTTTGTGGACTATGTGCTCTCACCAACCAGACTTCTGCTTTTCCCAGGATCACTGTGGAATAGTGGAGTTTCTCTGTGCAAAGATGAAGTCTTGCATGCATTCAGAGTGTATCTAGAATAAGAAATACATGCTGAGTCTGTCTTCCTCAATTCAAAGTAATAATAAAGAGAGTCCAAGCTCTCTGTGACATTATCTTGTTGCTCTGCAGTCCTGATCAGAAGCAAATGAAGCTTTGGTGCAGGCTAACTGCAGTCATGAAAGAAGACGAGGTTTAGGAATGCAGGAATGTACCACCGAAGTCTACTCAGCAATAAATTAAAATGTGGTCAAGATGACACAAGTGCCTATCTAGTTTTTGTTAGTCTGGATGACTGCAGCATTTCTGGGCTGGACTGGTATTTCATGGGAGCACACCTTTCTCCTCCACAGACCCAGACTTCAGCAGCTACCCCTGTCTAAACAGCAGAGCTATCAGTAAATCTCTTCTCTCTGCAACATATTGCTCCAACCATGGTATGAATCCTGGCCAAAACAGGAAGTTTTTAATTCAGCTGTAGCACTCAGCATGATTTTTTCAGCGTCCACATAAACAGAGTTAAGGAACACTTGCTATTAGAGGAAAATTTACAGAGTTCAGTAACTGTTGTGACACCACTGGCAACGGCCTTCCAGTTTGCTTTTGAATGAAAAAGCACTCGAGGAAAATAAATGAGACACTAACATACTGCCCTCCAACAGAACATGACCGCTGCCTTGGGACATATGCACACAGAGGAACGAGCAATCAAGAATTGATTTGTTTTCCCACCTTCAAATTTCTTCCACAAGCTTGTGAAGCGTGTGTGGAAATTTTCTATTATATAACTGTGGCCATCACATATCAACAACATTTATTTTTCTATAACTTCAGCAGGTTGAAGGCAACTGTTGTCAAAGAGGCCAAGTGTGTCAGAGAGAAAGAGAGAAAAAAAAAAAACTACACTAATTACCAAAATGCAGACAGTGATACTGTGATCAGCTTTGGGATTGCCCTGAGCCTGTGATGGAGAATCCTGTAAATAAACTTTTGTTTACTTTATTTTAAACTATTATACTTACATGCAAGTGTTGAGGATAGCCAAAAGCAAAAAAAAAGAGAATACAATCTCTTCTTCAAGCATCCATCAAATCCTCCATCAAATACGACGAGCTAAGTAAGAAGATAATATTTGAATTGTGAAGTGATGTTCACAGTCACAATATGCAAAGACTTTCACTGTACTCACAGAGCAGACGAGAGAAAAAAAACCTATCATTTAAATCTTATAGCATCTGAAAGTGGTTTCTTTAACATCACGAGCCCCTGGCCCTGTAGCACACATTCATTTCTGCCAACACACCAAAATCCCAGAGCTTAGAATGAACCAGCTGATTCAGAAAAGAAAAAAATACTGCTTCCAGTTCACAAACTGTACTGCTGTGACCACAGAGCTGCCTTCTGGCACCCGGCTGAGTACCAGCTACAGCTGCCTTCCCATGCAGGAAAATAAGCCTCCTGGGAGATCCAAACGCTTCTTTACGTTTAATATTAACAGCAGATCCATTTGGGGAAGGGAAAACTTAAATTAGGTTGCTATAAATACTGCCTGTCTCAGAGTCATAAGAGGGAAGTTCAATTAAATCAGGTAAGTCCCAAAAAGCGTATTCTGAAAATGAGATAATGACGAAACTTCGTAAGATTTTGTAGCTTCTTTTATTTTATTCTTTTTGGTTTTAAGTTATCCATTCTGTCAGGATCTTAAATGAAAGCTCATCAGAGGCAGGGCAGGAGAGTTGTCTGTTGAAATGCACCAGCTGCTTGTGAGGCCTTTTTGAAATCGCAGTGAAACCTGAACCATTCTGGAGGGAAGACTGAAACAAAATAGCCCGTAAAGAGCAGCTGTATCTGAGGAGTTCAGGCTCAGTGTTGCTGGACTTCTCAGAGAGCTTTTTCAGCCTCCGAAAAGAAATCTCCCAAAAACAGAATCAGAGGAATTTTTAAACTTCCCTTTACTTCACAGCTCTCTGTTTTGATTTTTGTAGCCTGTGGGGATCTCCAGTACTGCTAACAGCCTCCTACTGGTATGTGGATGAAGCAGCCATCTCTTTAATTAATTGGGAAGGAAAGCTCGACCTTGTATATTAAATAAAGAAATTTAACAAATGTATACATCCCAAATTGCTTACAATGGAAGTTCAACCATCTCGAACTCCATGCTTCTACACTACAGAAAATAGAGCACAGGACTCTCCTAAACATTGTCTTTTCACAACAAAGTCAAAAATTTGTCTCTTTTCTGTGTGTTGCCACTTGTGTCTATGCACTCACAATACACGTACCCTTTGCAGAACTTTCCACTTATGCAACTAATATGCACGGGAAGCTTTATCATGCATAGAACATAGCATTGGCTTTGTGGTGCTGGCAAGGAATTGACTTCTACAGAAGCTTGTACAAAAATTAAACCAGGACAATCAACAATGAAAGCAGGCAAGAATTACTTAATCTGCAGAGAGTGCACCCAGACCCCAAGAACTGCCAAGCAGTTGCTCTCTACACAGCATCTGGTTAATTTGGCGTGCCTTCCCTCTGCTGTAAGCATTGGTACAGACAGCAAAAGAGGAGATCTTGCCTTGGACTTAAAAACTAAATGCAGACAGTTCAATGTTCAAAGTGCTGTCCTTCATACTGATATCAGAAATCATGTGAGTATACAAGGGCTGCTCAAATTTCGCAGTAAGCAAAGATGATATGTGCAGGTAAAGCAAACTGGCAGTTTTTGGTCACAATTCAGATTTGGGGCACTAGGGAAGAATAATGCTGACATAGAGAGATACTCCAGCACTCTCCCTGTGCCTGCTGGAAGTGCTGAACACCGCACAGGAGCCTGTGGCTGGAGCTAGGGTGTTACTTCCTCTGTGCATTGCTCTTAGTCTCCGCTGTCGTCTTGCATTCTCTTCCAGAAGGAAGCTGACTGACTGCTACATTCTTCATATCTGAGGTTTTCTTACTGCCTGCATTCCCTCATTGCAGCCTGATGCCTGCCAATCACATCAGCACGGAGGGCAAGACAAAGACTGATTCACCAGCATGAGGGCTATGTCTCTGTCAGGTGGACTTGCAGGAAGCTGCCTCTTTCATATGCCTGATCAAAGCCTCCATCCCATTTACTGCTGCTGCCCAGTCACATCCCTTCTTTGCAACCTGGTTTTACCACGACAGCACCAGCAGGAGGTTTGAAAGAGAAGATAAGGATCCAGAGGTTGACTGTCTACCACTTTCATTTTTGGAACCTGAGAGGAGAGTCAGCAAGGATGGGAGTGGGAATCATAGATCTCAGTTGACAGCACCCTGCTGGGAGCAAGGCAGTAAGCCAACATTAAGTGTTTTCCATTTCTAATTTTTTCTGCCCTGCCAAGGGGAACAGCTCAGAGGAATATAATTTCACAGTACGTGTTTGCTCATTGGCAGCTAAGCATCTTTCTTACCAACTGTGTGGTGAGAAAGAGGTATAACATACTTCATAGAAAGTATGAAGTATCTCTTCCACTTCAGCTCAGGTACCGCATTTAAACTCAGGAACTGTGTTTAAATTCAGGTTTTCCTCCTTGAACCTTGTCTGAGCTGTCTTGCAGATGTGCTCTTCCCAGCCTTGCATCTTGCTGGCCCTGAGCAGCTCCCTTTGTTCACCTTTATTCATGCTTGAGTAGGAATGGGGAGGTGGGGAAATCCATAGAAAGAGATCTTTTGTCTCATCCTCCCTCTAAACTTGCCTGCTAAGCACCCCCTGCAGCCTGTGCAGGTCCCATAAGTTATCAGCAGCAGTTTTCAGATTATCTTTGAGGCAGATGCTTCAGGGCAGGGACATTCCCTCTCACATGTTTGCCCAGCTCTGATGCACTGAAGCCCTAGGCTAGTCAGTGTTCTGTTGGATTTTCAGAAAGTGTCAATGTCTGAAGTCACAGCTGACGGTGAGCTGCAATCATTCCAGAGAATTAAGTGCCTTTCTGGGGACTTGCATTCCCTTAACTTGGTTACACAGGAGAGTTACTCTACTACCAAGCACTTTCAAAGTGCAGTTTATTTTGATTGGTTCTGGTAGACTGTGCACTTGCTACCTTCTTATCCCTGTTCAGACCCCACAGCAGAAAAACAAACAAATAAAAAATATCTAGGGCACTGAATGTTTCCATTTACTCATTTATTTATTTGGTGATCTTTAGAAATTGTTTTTCCTGAAATGCAAGAACAAAAAACCTGCTCTTTCCTTCCTGACCCAACAAATATATTTAGATGCTGGAAGCTGTTTATTCAAACAATACCTCCACAAAAACCTTTACAAAAACATAATGTCACGTTGCAAAAGCATGTGTGGGAGTTATCTCAAGCAAGTTGCTCTGTATCTTTTTAGCCAGTGAAGCAACAACAATAAAAAAATTGCTCTGGTAAGGATGCATATTTTTTCCTTTCTTCTTACAAAATGTGGCTGTCTTACCTAGTCACATAAACTACAGGCTACTGATGTATAAATGTTCCAAGCTACCTTTTGATTCAAATTCAATATTTTTTAACCTGATTTCTTTCAGGATCAGAACTTTTTGCCATGTAGCACTTAATTTTCTGAATGGAAATCAGATGCAAATATATAAGCATTGCACTGCCCCACACAACACTCTCACTTACTGTAAAATGAAAAACAGTTTAAGATGTTTCAGCCATACACTTGGTAGGAGTATGTTAGTCTATCCACACTGTGCAGTCATATGTATCAAAGTATTCACACGTTTTGGTTGAGACTGATCTAAGTAACAACTGCTGTATATTGTCAGGAATGGGGCTGTCAGCAGGAGAGGAGCATTGAGCACTAAGTCCTGTCACTACTCCCCCTTCTTCCAGAGTCACTCAGTGCTAAAAGGAGCTCTTCCCTACCAGATCACGTCTACTTTCATGCAACAAAATAATCTCATCTGCTCTCACACTCTGCTCTGTCTTACCTATTACTACGTTGGTTGACAACATCAGCAGTAGATGTTGGCCATATGGCAGTAAGGGTTGAACCTTCCCAACAATATTCAGTTGTTTCTGTGCAACAGAAGGCAGCAGAGGGGCAGTCAATCAAAATGACATCTGTCATGGCAGTGGATATGAAGTAAAGTTGTGTCACTGAGTTCCTTCATGTAGCAGGCGTTGCACCCACTGACATTCATCAACACTTGCTGAGGTTTTACAGAGACAAAATGTGGCTGTTTTCACAGTGAAGTGGTGTTTCTTGCATTTCAGCTGTGGTGACAGGGACTACAGTTTACCTCAGGTCGTGCAGATCTTCACAGCTGTTGCATGCAGCTGTGGCATGCAGGCTCCTATTCATCACAGGGGAAAATGGTGGTTGAAAATGTTGTAAAACAGTGTTTTACACCTGAGCATTTTCTCTATTAAATAATGTTGTGCTCTTTGTGTCCGTTTATGGAAGTAAGTAGGAGAAATTACTTTAAGTGACCTATGGATATGTTTTATTGATTCCCAAGAAAACATCAGAATGAATCTGGTGTACTAGATACTGTTCTACTCAATGAATTCCTTTAACAGCGCTGCCTTATGATGAGGGTGCTGCCTGAGGATGCCATGGGCCTAGGTGCCATTTCCAGCTTTGTGAGCCCAAATTCAGGCCTCTCTATGCATGATCAATTTGCCCCCTCTTGTTCATCTGAGAATCTGCCTTTGCAAAGCCACTTTAGAGATCTGTTGATGAAAATACTGTGTTAAAGGAAAAAATCATATGTATCAGCAAACATCTCTCTTACTGCTTTGAAAATTTTACGTTCATGTTTATTCAGAAGTAGCTTGGTACACTTGTCAGAAAAAGGTCATTTAATACAAAGCAGAGAACACAACAAATTTTTCCATAATTAAATATTTATTACCAATACTTGTGACTGTGATATTGCTCCCTTTGTGTTTGTTTCCTAAATTATTTTTCTTTGAAATCATGTCTTCAGTTTGGTTCCATAACTTGGAGGCATCTTTATTCTGTTATTGAAATTGCTGTAAAACTGAGAGCAATTTTTAAATGGCTTCTTTGTGTAGAGCTTGTTCAAGTTCAGTCAGACTGCCAAAGAAAGAAGAATGTTCTCTTTCATGGAAACCATATTTTTGTTCTTCATTGATTTTCTTCAGAGGGAAATAAACACAGACAATACTTTAGAGAGATATGTCCTGTTTCCTGCCTATGCAGGAATGTTTATGATCAATATTAAATGAGTTATGAAAACTGCGAGGTTCATAATTTTTCACGGGAGTTTGCAGGGAGAAAAAACCTTGACAATGTGTATTCTCCATTCTCTAAAAGACGAATAAAACATCTTGGAATACTATTTTCTTTCTAGTTTAGATAAAAGTAGCTAAAATGGGTTAAAAAAAAAACTTGATCTAGTTTACCTTTTAAATTCTTAGACATATATTAAATATTTTTACCATCTTCTACATTTTCTGTTTGCATTTCTTTGCAATGGAAGCCAATCTCTGTTCACTTTTAATCGGTAACATAAAGGATTTGAATGTTTATAGGGTCCTTTCAAAATAAAATATCTTTTTTTAATTTGTCCTTGTCAAAAAATGACAGAACGGGTGAGGTTGGCAGGCTCTTCTGGAAATCATTCAATCTAATACTTCTGTTAGAGTGTAAGGGTTTTTTGACTCCAAAGCTTTTCTGAGCTGCCTGTGGTAGTGCTTGGTCACCCATCCAATAGAGTATTTGCTGTTATTCAGAGGGAAAGGACATTCTGTGTTCCACTTTGAGTCCATTGAGTCTTGTCCTTTTACTGAGCATATTTGAGATGAGGCTGGTTCCATCTTTATATCCTCCTTTCTGGTATTCATAGACATGGATGATATTCCCTCTGAGCTTTCTTTTCTCCAGGCCGAATAGTCACAGCTGTCTCTCTGACTTTTCTTATGCAAGAGATGCTCCAGTTCCTTTATTATCTTTGTGGGCCTTCCCTGGACTCTCTTTAATATTTCCATGGCTCTCTTGTACTGGTGCAACCAGAACTGGATGCAGCACTCTAGGTGTGACTTCACTGGACTGAATGGAGCTGAAGAATCTGTTCCCTCTACTCCTCCTAATACAGCTCATGATACAACTGGCTTTCTTTTTCTCCAGGATATCTGCTGGTTTATGTTCAACTCCACGCCTACTGGGACCTCCAGGCCCCCTTCTGTCAAGCTGCTTTCTAGCTAGGTGCCCCCAGGATGTCCTGGTGCATGGAGCCGTTCCTTTACGTGTGCAGGACTTCTCCTTGTGGAACTTTAAGATGTTCAAGTCAGCCCATCTCTCCAGCCTGTGTCCCTTCAGACAGCAATATGAGGCTCTGCCATACCAAACACTCATCCCAGTTTAGCATCATCTGCAAACTTACTGAAAGTACATCTAAGCCCCAACATGCAGCTCATTAATGAAGCTGTTAAATGGAATTGGATCTTGAATTAACTAACCACTGGGGTGCACAGTATTGACTAGTTTCAAACTGGACTTTGTGCCATTGTCCATGATGTTCTGGGCCAAGCCTTCCGTACATTTTTTATCTACCTCACTATCTGTCCATCCAGTTCATACATCACCAGCTTGCCTAGGAAATAGTCTGGAAATAGTTTCCAGAATCATCTGCTTCACCACACTCCCAGGATGCAAGGTATTGCTGGCTAGTCTGTAGCTCCTTGAGTCTAGCCATTCTTGATAGGAGTGACAATATGTATCTATAAACTATGTTAATGCTAAGATTTAAAAATTGAAGTTATTTGACTTATTCAACTCAGCAAAATAATGATAGTAAAGGAAAAAATAAAGGAAAAAGAAAAAGGAAACCAAAATTGACATCACATTATGGATTTAAGCATGTTAAGCACTTATATCTCAGTGTGTTTTCAGATGAATTATCTTCATTCAGTTATTCCCTACCCAATTATGGGACAAAGTTAATCTCTCTAAACATTCTGAGATGAAATCATCAACTTGTGCCTCTTTTTTTTCCCTGTCACTGGAAAAATGACAGTTTTATCAGAATATTTTCACAGGGAATTCTTAGTCATCAGTGGTCAGCATAACTAAATCACTGGGATTTAAAAGCTTTGACATGCTTTGATATCTGATATGTCCAACACAACTGCTTTTGATGCATCATGTCATTAGGCCAAATATCTTACAAAAATAGCAAGGACATTTTTGATGACAGAAACCCGGAAAGTAATTTATTTGTAGTGCTCTTTTTGGTTGTAAATCTCAGTTGAAAATGACGAGATCTCTCATTTAAACATCAGATTTCCCATTAAAGCCTCACTAGGTTATTTACCAGGAGCTTTTCAAATCAGAAAACAAATTATTTTTTACAACTCATTTCGCATTCTGAATAGGAGGTTTTAAAGTTCACAGCCATTACAGTCAAGTTTCTCTTTTTTTTTTTTTTTTTTTCCAGTAGAGCACAGAGTGGATTTTAATAAGTAGAAATGAATATAGAACATCTAGCAATGAGCTGTGCATTTTGATACATATGAGAAGCATTGATTCTGAATATGAACATTCAGTGATTCTTAGTGTGTAGGCTCATATTTAACAGACAATAAAAGCTTGGTATAAGAAATGATCTTGCATCTTTCTTGTGAATACAGAATATTGAGCATTCAAGGCATTTTAATTATTTCTGTATGCAAAAATTTGATTGCATAGATGATTTTCTTCAGCCATTTCCTGAGCGTTTTTCTTTTTATAAACAGACAATGAATTCAGGGGGAAAAATTTTAATTTTTAACATTGTGTAGCACCTTCAAAAACCATTTTATCAGAAATAATGATTAAGAATTTCAAAAATCTGTCTGCAAAATATATGCAGCAGTAAACAAAGGAAGTCAGACCTATCCATAATCTGTCTCTACTGGTTGAATACAAAAAAAGGTTTACTCCCTGACGTTAACAAAAATGATGACATATACTGTCCTTCAAAAAATTGTGGCTTCAAACTACTACAAAACATTTAGAAAGTAAAATGGGTGTAGTCAGGGTGGTGTCACAATTTGTCTGGTGTTACCACAGAGTGACAGGAGCAACAGCACTGGAGGAAAAGAATTTCCTTTCATCCTGCTTCTAGATTATTTACCCTCAGATTCCCTTTTGAGCGAGGCAGGCTTGGGAAACAAAGCTGGTAAAGTTTCAGGTGAATATAGAGAGGACACTTAAGGTATTTATGAACCTGACATAACTAATCACAGCTAACACCTGATCTTGTTTTAGTCAGTTTGCATTGGGGCTCAGATCAGGTCTATAACTTTTCTTAACTTAGAAGACAGCAAAACACCATCACTCCAGACTGGGGGTGCCATCACCCCTAGGGAAGGGTAATTTGTTTTTTGACCAGCTCTGAGGGAGCAGACTCTGCAGTATGTGGTGGGTGAGAGCCCAACATGAAGACAAGTGCTGGGCAGCCAGATGGAGCTGTGCCCTGGGCAGATTTAGGGGAGCCATAGGTGGTTCTTGGAATGTGGGCAGGAAGACAGCAAGTGGAGATGGCACCAGGGTGCACAGAGAAAGGGTTAACACTGAGCTGTTCCTTTGCCAGGAGGCAGGGAGAGCATGGTGCACTTTTCCCTGTGTTCTGCAGAGCCATAAGAGCACTGATCTTTGAGCACAATACTGTGGTACACCACCATGAGCATCAGAAGCTCTCAAGTGGTGAACAACTAACTGCATGGGTTGCTTTTGTGCACAGTGTGTACTGCCCCAACACAGAGACCCTACTTTTCCAAAGAAACACAATGCAAGGTCTTGAGGATGAGGCTTCACATGGACCTAAGCCTGCCCAACAGTTTGCTGCCACAATCACAGGATGTTTGGAGTCCTCCTCCCCCCTCAAACCTCCCGACCAGCCATGTGGTTCTGTTGCCTCATGGGCTCTGACACACTTCAGGCCCCTCCTTGAGACAGGGGGCTCAACATCATTAGAAATTCCCAGTTTCTTCGCTGAGGCTGATGTAGTCTGGACCATAAGAATGGGCCTATGATGAGGAGAACCAGAAGGGGGAATATCTCAGCTTTAGAGTGAAGTGGCCAGATGAATAGACTATTTCTTAGTCTGACTTAGTCTGAGTCTGACCCCTCAGCGTTGCAAAATTTTTATTTCAATAAGCAGTGGTCTAAAACTAAACAATTGTCTATTTGATTATGAAGAAATTAATAAATGCTCATAAATGCTGCTTTTACAGTAGTTACGGAGCTACTGCCTAAATGTATAGTTAGAGCCCGAAACTTTCCAAATTAAAAAATGTGTTTATCTAGTGACTAAATAATTCCTGTCATTGGTGACTCTGAGCACTGTAGGAAGTGGAATCTGAAATGGGATGCCATGGCTGAAGAGCTGTCTTTCATGCGTTACCCTCTTCACCCAATTATTAACAGTCATCACCACAGCATTTGTTGTAACTTTTGGTTCAGCGGGAGCCAAGGAACTCATAAGAGGAGATGGACTGGGGAATGGTTCCCCAGAGTAGCTCTAAGCAGGAAAGCTGCTGTAATACATGGGGGATGAAAATGGCCTTGTTAGAAAAAAATTCATTGGTTTGAGAGAGTAGAGAAATGCAATGAAAAGGCTCCTTGTTTTTAGCACCAGTTTGCAGCCTGAAAAGGTGCATCACCACCTATTTCCAATCCAGGACTCTCATTGTGCATTGTGACCATTAGTCCCGGACCTTTCATTATTGCACTAGAAAAAGATGCCTTGCCTCTCTGTTCTAATTCTTTGCTTTTTGTGCTAAATGAATCAAGAGTAGCTTAAAATCAGACTTGAGCAGACCAATAGCTAGAACACTCATAATAAATTTTTTGTTAGGTACTTCCAGATGGAAGTCACAGCAACTTTGCTTTTATTTTTTATTTTTTATACCAAATTACAAACTACTCTCCGGAATACCTGAGGCTTCATGATCATTCCCAGAATCTGTTGGTGAACGAGTGAAAGTCTGCAAATTTTATTCATTTCAGGAAGTGTTTGTATCTGTTACACAATTTGAAAAAACGTATGCAGATCTAAAATATTTTAGCCTTCCTTGAATCAGTCACATGTAATTACTTGTTGTTTCCTCTTTAAACGTCACTGAGGTGGAGACGCCTTTGGACATCCTGGGACTGGAGTGTCTGAAAGGGGAAGCTGATAATGAAGACAGCAAATGTAATAATGTACCCTATGCCAAAAATTGTACTTCTGAGGAAAGATAACATAACATGTATGGGTTATTCTGATTGAAGTCCCTGTGAAAACTGCTGGATTCCTCATCTGTAGTTGCCCTGCAACAACATAACAACCTTGGGGAGTGAAGCCTGATTGCTTTTGGGGTTTCGGCAACAATGAAAAGACATTTTTCAGTCTAGATCTCTGCAGCATTTTATAGTAAGACATGTAGACAGCACCTGAACTTCATAAACTCTGAAACAAAATCTTGGGAAGCTCTGTGGCAATCAGAAGTGTGCTTTATTGAACTCAAGGACAGGAACAGAAGCAGTTTGGGCAAATGAGTTGCCTAGACAACTGTAAACTTAGGTCATTTTCTCCAGTGAGGTCTATTCATAAAGACCTCCACAAGTGTTTTTTTGTTGATGGCATCGGAGTTAGTTCAGTTTAAAAGATTTGTTCCTTTGACTTGAAAGGTTTTTAACTTACAACACATTGACACCTTCATTGTAGTCAGTGGAATTTCTGCATGTTTGCTGTAAAACTGATGTTGAAGCACGTCCCATGCTGAGCCAGAACTGATTTTCTTGTTGCTTTTCAGTGGATGCCACGGATCAGTATTATTTAAATAAATTTCAGAAAGTCCCAACTGCATTGTTGAGTAACCAAAAAATGGGAACTTCAGTTGCTGGTGACATAGATTTTCTTATTTTATACATCCAGTTGCTACCTTGCTGACCTCAGCTGTTCTTGTGATCTGTGTAACTAAATCAAACCAATTTGTACATGAGAATGCTTTACAATTAGACAGTGATTAATCATACCTTTTGCAATGTCTCCAAGTTAACTTCTCAGATCATAACTCTTCAGCTCTAGGCCATTCCCTAGAAAACACTGAGGGACAAATTAAATCTCTGAATGCACTCTCCAATATATTTCTGGTTATTTTCAGTATAATGAATACTAATTATTTTATTTTTATACCAATTCTAAGAAGCTACAACTCCCCTGCTACAACAATATCTCAGTATGGCACATATGTGAAAATTATACCAGAATATCATGATAATTCCACAGTTTTAACAAGTGGCAGACACAAAAGAAACTGGTATAGTGGAGACTGAATACATTTGTTACACAGGACAATGGTATGCACATCTAGTAAATGCCTTTTTCTGGAGTGAAATTATATCTCAAAACAATGCTTAGTGAAACCATATGGCCAAGAGCATTTCTGTCATCAAAGCAGGTGCTTGTAGCAGCTATAATGATGATAAATGGATGATAAAAATCGAGCTAGAATGGAACTGTTTAAGAAGAAGCCATAATGTAAAAAGAATGAAACCCTCAGCATGTGCAGTAGAAAAGGTTCAGAGACAAAAAGTTGTCTAGAGAATGACAGACCAAATGAAAATGGAGTGTCACATTTGTTAAAAGTTTTTGGTTTGGTTTTTTGTTTTCTGTTTTTTGGGGTTTTTTTGCTTATAAAAGAAAAAAAGGATGTTAAAACGAAACAACAAAATTGTTTCTTAAATTACTCTTTTATCATTTTTTATATAAGGGAATCAATTCAGTGTCTGCTTATAACACAGAAGACAAGAGTCTCCATACATACAATTCATCCAGACGCTCTTTAAAGCAACACAACCTTTCATATTCTCATTGAACTCATGCATACAGCATCTTCATTAGGCTGCTAAAGAGGTGGTTGGATTTATTGGTGTTGTACTGGCTTTGTGTTTGCTCAAGAGAATTCATGCCTATGCCCTGGCTAATTTTCCTGTCTATAGTACTCTAGAACTAAATTTTTATACAGACATCTCACATTTAAAGGCAGACAGTTTCAGCATGGGAATGTATGGATTTGTGTGTGTCTTGGGAGATGGAATACAAATTGCAGTTTGGAAAAGTCTTTAGTAACACAAGTTAGTTCATAGGACTGGAATGAAAGCATTAATTGCAGCAATCATGTAAAAAAATCTTCTAAAAAGACTAGCACTGCTCTAAATAATGTGGCTTCTTCTTGCCACTTCAACTGCTCCTGCTCTCTTCTCCATAATTCCTCCTTAGGTTTACAAAAAAATGAAGGAAACATAGTGAATGCAGAGAAAATAAGAATGGTTCACTGGCAGATACCCCTACAGACCACTGTACACAACCTCCTGTCATCTTTCAGTCATGGTCAAGAGCATTTCTCCTGAAATTAGAAGGAATGGTGGTTAATTTACAGAATTATCCTCCAGCAAAGCTATTAAGAAAGACTGAGGACACTAAAGCATTTCAAATTGTCTACTGAAATAACAAGTACTGTTCAGCTTGTTTGGGGGGGTATCTCAGATGTCACACAAACTGCTGGGTTTCTCTTTTGAGATACCCAGGGATTTATATTGGAGAAAAGATAAAAGCTGTGGCCGTACTACAGCTTGTGGTTCAGCCAGTCTGACATCCAGGTGCTGTCTTTCAGGGAAAAATAAAGAAAAAAAGAGCTGATATTTCGCTTCTACCCTGAATCTGAAGAAGGCACTGTGCTCCAGTGCAGGAGGTGATGCTGAGGAGGTCAGAGGAGGGCAGGCTCACTCCCAGTGAAACTGCTGCTTTTTGTGCATATGTCAGGACACCGTGATCCTCATGAGTCAACAGCAGCTGCCAGAATGACAGATCAGCCCGAGTTTTTTGGTCTGTGTCTTTAGTTTCTTCCTAAGTGCAAAAATCATCAGTTTTAGATGTTTCTAAAAGTGCAAGTTTCCATCTGCAAATTCTGGGTAGCTAAATAACAGCAGGTGACAACATTGCTTCAGTGCTGTTCAGAAATGGAGTCTGTTTGGGGAGAGGGTGCTTGAATGCCATTTCTCGTGAACAAACACTGTTTTCAAACACAAAACCAACCTCTGAAAACATTAATTTCTTTTTTTTGTTGTTTTTTTTGTTTGTTTGTTTTTTTAGTGTTTTTTTTCTGCATCTTCATACTCTTAACCAAAATACTAATTAGCACTGAGAGCTCTACATCAACACTTTACTGTGTTCTGGGATATGTTGATTTGTCCCACAAGTGCTAGCTATTTTAATTTCTGGAGCATCTTGCCTTCAGCTATTGTTCTGTCAGTCAAAGTCTAGGTAATATCCAAAGCAAAACAGATTTTCATCAAAATTATATATTAAAAAAAATGGCTGCAAGCAGAAACAAGTAAAGTAACAGTCATGACAGGTACATTTAGCATATTTCTATGCTTTATTAAACGACTATGTAGCAAGCTATTCGTATGCATAGCTGCTTTCCATGTACAACTATACTGTAAGTACAATTGCTTTTACTAAAAGCCTCTTTTCCATTTTGCACCACTCTCCAGATGATGTCAGAACTGTAACTTTGTAAAACACAAAGTCACACCTTCAGGTTTCTTGCCCTTTCTTACTGCCTATCATTTTGAATTCTATTCCAATTCAACACATGGGAAAATAGTGGCACATCACGCAGCATGAGTCATTAATTGCGTTTGCACAGTAGTGTTCTGTATTTGGGATGTATTTGTCTCCTTCCAATACAGGCACATATAATTCCTGTTAATAATGTTAATTTGCAAGGCAGCTCTGTCTCTCTAAGAGGGGAGTATGGCGCCCTTGGGATTTTTCTGCTATCCTCAATAGTTACATGTTAGGCACTTTCTAGTGTATACTCGAAACCTAATCCAAAAGGAACCACACACATTTTTCCTTCTTTTGTCTTGAAAGTAAAAACTAACAGAAAGCAATTAGTTTTTAGAGGGAAAAATTAAGCATTTTCTGTATAGTGATGCAGCATTTCACAACAGCTAGTATATTTTCCCACTGATTTCTCATTGCTTTTGCTTTGGGTCTTTGTACTGAACTGTCCCTGCATACCAACCTTGCAATGCTCGTAATAACAGCAATTAATCAACATTCAGCACTTACTTGTTATCCCTAGGTCTAAAAATGTTACAAAAAAAAGTGCTGGAGCAAGCTCATGCAGCGGGTTGAATGCTAGGTGAAGAAGGCTGCTAACTTTTGGGTAATTCTCTGGTTTTATCTATCTGTTCTGGTTTTATCTTCATGGAAAGGGTGACAGAGCACTGGAACAGACTGCCCAGAGAGATATGGAGGTATTCAGGACCTGATGGATGCCTACCTGCGTGATCTATTGCAGAGAACCTGCTCTAGCAGGAGGGTTGGACTCAATGATTTCTTGAGACCCCTTCCAGCCCTTGCAATTCTGTGATTGTACTGCTTAATAGAAAAAGGATAAATACTGAACAGTGCTATAAAAGCCTAGAAACAATTGCTTAAACTAGCACTGATTGCTATTAGGGCTTGCCAGCACACCATTGGAGTGATTCAAAACAGAGCCAGGGAGAAGACTAAGAATGAAATCCCATGGAAAGCTGCAGTACCCAGGCACTTTAAGGTATCACCAGGTCCTTTTCTGTAGCAGCATTTGCGTGTTCTTCGCTTCTGGTATCTTTCACCTCACATAGAGAAGTGTACCAATCCCCACTGATAATTTCCAGCCTCCTATTAACAACAGACTACCCTTTCACATATTTTACTATCTATATTTTACTATATTTTACTATCATTGCTATCATTATAAAATAATTGCTTTTCTTTTCTTCTTAAAAGACTTCCCAATCTTTCAGATTCCTTTGTAAGATTATTCCTTGAAATTATGTCTTTTTTTTTTTCTAAAGAGAACACGTCTATTGCTAAGTGGCAGAAAGCAACTAAACTGTGAAAAAATAACCACCAAGGGGGAAAAAATACAAATATTTCAGACTTCTAAAGAACATTCATCACCTCACTGAAGTATTTCTCTGTACTACTGTAGTGGTCTAACCCAGGAGGAAAATGACCACCACACAGTCATTCACTTAGTCCCCTCCCAGTAGAATGAAAGAGAGAATGGGTAGCAAAATAGAATTCATAGGTTGAGATAAAAGAAAGGTAGAAAAGGAAAATAGAAGAAAAAAAGAAAAAAAAAAAACAAACCCAAAACATTCATGTGTGAAACAGAAACAAAAAGGCACTGTCTCAGCTGAAATCAGGGTAATTATAAGAAAGTTCAGAGAATTCTGGGATGTTCATCCTAAATCACGATATATGGAGTTATATTAAGTATGTCTTGTCAACTATTTAGCAAAAAAAAAAAAAAAAAAGTAAAAGAAATGCACAGATAAATGTTGAGATCTGGTTGAAATAACTCAAGAGAAACACATGAACCACAATTAGATGAATACATTACTCAATGTTATCTGTTCAACTGTCTTACTAAAGCAATTAAATCCACCTTTAAACTCAACAATAAAATGATCTACTGAGATGTTCTGTATCACAAGTTATCTACAATGCTTCTTTATGCCTCATAGAGAATGGAAATCCTACAGTTTTTGTCTTACCCTTCATTTTTCTTACTGAGTTTATAAAAAAAAAAGGAAATTGTCAGTAATTATTTCCTCTGTTCTGGCAAATATATATGATCTCACAACTTCTAGCTTTGCTTAGAAATCTTTTTCAGTCAGGCTTGGAAGTCTGGCAATCAGATTCATGTGTGAAACGAAGACAAAGAAAATTCTAAAGAGGCACCATAGCAATAAGGGAAAATGGCTTCAAGCTTGAAGAGGGGAGATTTAGGTTGGAATAAAAGAAAGTCTTTTACAGTGAGGGTGGTGAGGCACCGGAGCAGGCTGCCCAGAGATGTGGTGGATGCCCCATCCCTGGAGACATCCAAAGCTAGGCTGGATGCGGCTGTGAGCACCTGGCTGTGCTGTGGATGTCCCTGTTCACCGCAGGGGAGTTGGGCTGGTTGATCCTTAAGGGTTCCTTCCAACTCTAAGGATTCTATGATTCTATAATTCTAACTGCAAGCCCATTTTGACACCTCTACATTTGCTTGCTGCTTCAGACACACGGGAGGGAGACAGCTGATGTCTACACGTACAGTACTGCCAGCTCTGTGGACTGAAGGCAGTTTCAGATTCTACAAAGAGATGCCACTGTTTCACGTTCTGATCCAGTGCTTCAACTACTGTTAGCTACAGGGAGCCACTATTAACAGCTTGAACACATGGAAGAACTTTTTTTGAAGACAGTTCAAAAGTAGGTTCAAAACAGTTATTTCTAACATTTCTGCATTTCTCTTATGAAGAGAAAAGGCAGAACATTTATTTCAGTGCATGACCTTGCTGAGCTGCTTCTGAGCGCGCAAGGAGAAGAGAGAAAGTTGCGGTGGTTTGTGATGTGGGCTGACGTTCCAAGTGCACAGAAGAAAGAGACAACTGATGCCAAAACTCCAAAAATAGCTTGAGTGAAGATGCAGTTACAGAAAACAAACAATAAGAAGACTTCTGAAGATTTTCCAGTTAAGAAAGCTGCTCAGATTAATGTACCTTATTGAAGAGTTAGTCCATTTATTCTCTTGACACAAACACATATTTAAATCCAACATCCATTTTTGAAAAAAAAAAAAAAAAAGTTTTATTTATTCATTTTCTACAGGAGAGACTTGGAAATATATGCAGTGCTCCTAGTTGAAAGGCTGTCTTAGCCTGGATTTTTTTTTTTTTTCCTGTGCCCTTACATTTTCTAGCAGAATATTATTCAGTTTGATTTTTCTAACCAATCCCATTGGCATAGGCATACTTGTGTGCTTTTAATAGCTGTGAAATGAACTGATACATTTTAGGGAGCAAAAAACGCAAAACTCAGAAGTCAGGACAGAAAAAAAACAATTAAATGTTCAGATCTCTTGAGTGTACAAAACAATGTGAAAAAACCTAATTGAAAATATTCTTTGAGGCCTTTGGGGTTTCAAATAAAATTAGCTGGTTTATGTTTCAATTGAAAATGGAGAACAAATTAAACTTTGCCCTCCTTTATTTTATATTAAGTATTTTCCATCTTAGTGAAAAAGATCTTCTTGGCATTTGATAGTTTGATAACATGTGTTTTGGTGGAGTAGTGTTAACACAGTTTGTTGTATTTTTTATGGTGCAGAATTATTACGAGTTTTTGAAATTGGGATGAAATAAAGGCAGAAATATTCTTGTTGTCGTTAGTTAAAACATACAGGAACAAATTCTGCCATGCTGTGAATCTGTTGTCGAAATATAAAGCACAGGAGTAATTACAAATCAGGATCCACAATCCATGATGTAGAATAGAATATTCTTTCAAATATTTTCTGAACATGAAAAGAAACATGCTCAAGCAACTACTTCATCAGTAACTCTTCAGGATAATTTAAAGAAAAAAACTTCTTTAAATTGCTAATTATCTCTATTACCTATCAATATCTCTATTACCCATGTGAATTCGAGAAAGACCTACTTGTCAAAGCCAGTATATTATGCTCATAAAAGTAACATCTAATTAAAAAGAAGCCTTGTTGAACTGTGGTTCTAGGTTTATTTCATAGGCAGAAGCATATTTAAAGCCTCTCATGATTGAATGTGGCTGAACTGTCTATAAGAGATGGCAACTCTTTTTATTTCAGCTTTTTCAGTGTTTTATTAATGGACTTAGTCTTCTGGCCTTGGCATTTTTGTTACTTGCTTTTGTGGAGAAAAGGTGTTACGTAAAACAATGTATTTATTTTTAATGGTGGTATTCTGTTTCCATCAGCCAACATTCCCAGAATCTTCCAGTCCATTTAACAGTAATTTTCCTGCTCATCTGAAGGCTGAGTGCAACACAAGCAAGACTTTAATTCTAAGTAATTCTAAACCTGATCCCATGAAGTGCTTCTTAATAAATAGGAATTGGTTGCATAAGCAAATAACGTGAAATTATGTGGGCTATAAAGGGAGGTGCTGTAGGGGTGCTGCAAGAAAGAAGGGGACAGACTTTTTTTGCAGGGTCTGTTTTGATAGGACGAGGGGAAATAGCTTCAAACTAAAAGAGGGAGATTTAGGCTGAATATGAAACAGTATTTTTTTTAAATGGGAACATATGAAAAAACGGGGATGTGGACAGCCAGTCCCTGGAGGCATTCAAGATGCGGCTCTGAGCACCCTGATCTAGCTGTAGATGTCCCAGTTCATTGCAGAGCAGTTAGACCAGATGACATTTAAAGGTCTTTTTCAACTCAAACAATTCTATGATTCTATGACAGGAGCAATAATTGTTACTTGTACAACAAATATGAAAATAAAGAGATGAGCTTTAAAATACAAATGGGAAAAACATTTGAACAAGTCGATAGGACTCACTCCGAAATACTAGCCCTCAGTGCCTACTAATTTCTAATCCCTTAGCAGAAGAAAGGATGTTATTTGTTCTGCTGTACAATGGAGCTTCATCATACTCTGACTTTATCTGACAGCCAGTATGACCAAGGTAAGTCCAGAAAGAGCCTGATGTGGTAGATGTTGTAGATTGCCTTTACAAGCAATGTACAGCAGCACCTGCCTGACTACATCAGGACCTTGGTGGCATTCGCATCTCATGATGTAGCTCCTCTCTGTACAGCTGTGGCAATTCTGAAGGCCTGCAAACTCTACTGGGCTGGTGGTGAGGATTCATAGGCATAATTATTACCTAGCTGCACCCAGTCATCTGAAACACCACTCTCTTTCATTAAAGTCGGCCTACGACCATTTTCCTGTCTGTGGTCCTCAGCCCAAGAGAGACCTGACTGTAAGTTACCACTCACTGCTTTTACTCTATTCTCTCTCCCATTCTATTAATAAGGGATCAAGCAATGAGCTGTGTGGTGTTCGGTTGTTTGCCAGATTAAACCACAACACAGCGGTAGGGAAGTTAGCCCTAGCCCAGATACTTTTGGCCCTAGTTGAAGATATTGGGAGGGACTGACATCAAGGAAGATGACTTGCTGATAAGGCTCTGTCTACTGGAATCAGGGAACTGGGACATCAAAAACAGAACGAGACTGTGCAATACAGAACAGTTGCTGATGTCACTACTGGTCTGTCTTCACCTGTTCCTGGAACAGCATCCTTGATCGACCATGTCATCTGAAGTCTCTGCTCCTCCTAGCAGTTCTGGGCCTCCACAGAGTCTGTATCTCTCCTGATGGTCCTCATTAGTGTGTCCAATGTTTTCAGTCTGTCTGATCCAGCATTATTGAAGGAGAAAATGAAGTGCAAAGCCTTCGCTGTTCAGAAGTTCCCTTGGTCCAGTCATCTTCTGCTAGTGGGTGAATGGGGCAAAAATGCTCACACCCAGCTGAATCCTGGGAAGAAATGTCAAATTCAAAGTAATCCAGCAACAGAACTGAATGATTGTAGTCAAAGGAAACAGAGATTTTAAAGAAAGATCACAGTTCTACTCAGTTCTATTTAAGACATTCCATAGCAGCTTTTAAAATGGTAGCAAGTGTCCAAGGGCTGCTCCAAAAGTAGCGCCTTCGATTTTGGTATGTTGCGCTGGGATATCAGAAGCAGGTACAGCTGTTCTGGCAGTAGAAGTTAAACCTTCCTGACAGTATTCCATTTTGTTGCCACAGGAATGACAGCAGTAGAAAGGCAGTCTGACATAACGGTATCTGACATGGAAGGGCATGTAAAGAAAAGGGGGGAAACTGAACACCTCCAATTGGAAAAAATTACATTCATTGACATTTATCAGCAGATGCTGAAAGTTTATGGAGACCAGATAGGGGATGTTAGCACAGGGAAGCATTTCAGCAGTGATTACAACAACATGAAAAATAAGCCATGCTCCAGACAGCCATGCAGGTTTTTATGAACACGGCATGCAAGCTCTTGCTCATTGCTGGCAAAAATGCATTGACAGTGGTAGTGACAATCCTAAAAAATAGCATTCCATAGCTGAGAATTTGCTCTGTCAAACAGCATTGTATCTACTGTAATTTCCACAGAAATAAATAGGAGGCATTACTTCTGAAGTTGCTTAGGTAGAATATTCTTATTGAGACCCAAGGGAAACTGTACATCAGCGGAGAAAGAAGACTTGGAGTTTGTGTTGACATACAAACCACCGTATTTATTGGAGAATAAGGATACTCTCCCTTACTAGCAGAGAGTAAAAAGAATGGAAAATTCTGCAGATTGCTTTCTAGCATTTTGGGAATCACAAAGGACAAATGTAAATGAAATATACTTCTTTGTCATGACGTGATGTAATTCTGAGACGTTTCTAATAAAGATTAAAAAATCACTGAGATTTGAGCAGTTCTTCATTTTTATGAGCCACTTCACCTCTTTTTTACATCCTTGTTTGTTTTATATCTTGTTGAAGTCTCATTTCCTCTTGTGTATGCAATTGTACACTACTGAATGCAAATGAAACAGGAAATTACAAAAGGAAATTTAATATCCTCACTCAGCTTCCATTATTGCTACTCTCACTTCTTCTGTAGTATCAAGATTGGCAAAGAATTAGAGAAGATTAATGATCCTCGCAGCTACATCCCATTCATAAGGATCTGCTAACTACGAAATATTGCAGTATTGCATTTATTGTTTTTCTACGATATTTAATAAATTTAATAAATTTAATCTGGTCCATATTTTCTCCAATCTTAAGAATAGCATTCAATTTAAGTGTATGAGACATTGGTGGGGCCAATCCCCCTTGTAATAGGTATTCACCCCTCTACTGCAAGTACTGTAGACCCGTTTTCTTATGATTGTCATTGCACGTTGAGATAGCTATCAGTTGCATTTCAGTTAAGGCAAGGTAATTTTAAGCCATTTTTTATTTGTTTTAGTGGAAGTCTTTCAGTAAAATCCCATCACTAATTTGTTTTCTGAGAAAATTTAAAGCCTGTCTCCATTTTAGGAAGCTTCCAGCTTCACCTATTCATGATATTAAAAAAAAAAATTATTCAAAACCTGGAACTTGTCACACTTTCTGTTTACTCTACACTTCTGAGACACGCAAATGATCTTTGTTTCCATATTTCTCAATGCTGCAATGATAAGAAATTAAGCAGATACCTTAAAGAACGCAATCCAAAATCTTCACACATCTTCACTGAGCACATAAAGGACAACTGAATTTACTCAGAACTCACCACATGTATTTGACAAACAGCAGGTGGCACAATAAGTGAATTTTAAATTTAAAACTGCAGTACAATAACTGAAATATAAGCCCAGTATGAACTTAATGGATTGCCCCCATGTTCTTTCTCCTTAATTTTAGAACAGTGCGCTCAGGAAATAATGACAAAGTGGTAATCATAACAGCCCTGTGAGATTTTGATAAGCTTTTACCTGGAGTTCTGATATTTAAGGAATTTAAAAAAAAAAAAAAAAACCTCAGTTTTCCACATCAGCTTAGGTAGAAAAATGCAGACAAAGAACTTGAACTTTTTGAACTGAAATATGTTCAAAATTAACTGCACTGCTGGTTGTTTATATCTCTAGGTTTTGTACTGCTGGTAGACACAAACTCAGACTCTCTCACAGGCAATACCTGCAGTGTAGAAGAATAGTATCTATTAACTAGATCTCTATCTACTTTATTCACAGTAACGTGAGTCCAAAAGTAACTATGCAAAACTAAGGATCTGTGTAGCCATGTCTCGTATCCCCACCAGAGATCATAAAATGTTGACCTCCCCTTGTGAGGCCACATTTAGAATACTGTGATCATTTCTAGGCTTCACAGTTCAAACGTGACAAGGATCTCCTAGAAGGAGTCCAGTGGAGGGCTATAGGGATGATAAGGGGCCTGGATCATCTCCCTCATGAGGTGAGGCAGAATAATCTGGGCCTGTTCACCCTGGGGAAAAGAAGGCTGAGAGGGGATCTGATAAATGTTTATAGATATCTAAAGGAAGGTGGGAAGCAAATGGATGAGGCCAGGCTCTTCTCAGTGCTGTGTAGCAGTAAGACAAGGAGTAATTGCCTAGAACTTGAACATACGAAGTTCCATACTAAGATGTGGAAGAACTTCTTTATAGTAAGGGAGTGCTGGAACAGGTTGCCCAGAGAGGTTGTGAAGTCTCCTTCTATGAAGATATCCAGGTCTGGACACTGACCTGTGTGAGCTATTCCCTATTGCAGGGAACCTGCTTCGCAGAGGGCTTGGACTCAATGAGGTCCCTTCCAACCCTGCAATTCTGTGGTTCTGTGACTAGTATCAGGGCTAAGTTTCAAGCTGATAAAGATGAGGGGAATTTTTAGTTTCTAAATGCAGAGAGCGATGCCAAGGTGAGTTTTGAGGTAAACATACACAGAAATTACATGTTTATGTTTAAACTGGTGGGAGCTAGGTTACATGAGTAAGGCAGAAGTTTGGATTGATGCAAAAGGATGGATAGGATACCAATAAAAAAGAGAGAGAGAGAGAAAAAAAAAAAAAAAAAAGACTGCTGAAATAAGGGATTAAAGAGTGCACCATGACACAACACAGAGCAGAGACCAACCTGGTACCTAAGCAGCATCTTGTGTGATGTCAGGTGGGGTTACAACACTGGCTTCAGTGTACAGACACAGTTGTAACTATGCAGATGACACTGAATGATTAATCAATAAGCTGCTGCCAAGAAAATGTTATGGTTTGTGCCACAAAGGATTTCAGAAAACAGAGATGAAAGAGAGAAACCTTTATAATGCGAAAACATTACTACGTTTCTTTGGGATCCCTTTGATTTCCTTGAGTGTCACAAAACAACTTGAAAGTTTCAGTTTTTAATCTGCTTGAAAGATTTGTTTATAGTTGCAATGAATTCTACTAGTTACAATTGGAAGTTTGACTTCTCCTTCCCTTCTTGCGATACCTCAGCTGGGCTTCATGTTTACGTGAAGTACACTTGGCACCACCTTGGCAGCAGTTCCCAAACTAACACAACGCCAAGTGTTTCCCGTACAAGTTGTTTTTCCAAGTAATTAGTCTCAGAAGAAAACAACATGGAACTGCATGAGAGCTGGGAAATCGGAACAGAGAAAGTAGCCAAATAATTAATTTAACAGTATAAAACTACCCTCACTGAGAAAGCAGGCACAAATATCCGGAAGTCAAAATAGGCTGACAGATGCACAATGCTACCCTAATATTTTTATTAGTTGGCAGCTGTGGTGAGTTTGGCTAATAAGCATTTTAATTTTATGAATGTAACTGGCATCACACAGATGGGTTTGTGATGGAAACAGTGAGTAAATCTCTCACAGGAATCAGGAGACGATGCAGAGTTCAATTTATTCATTGAAGTTCTGAAGCCCTAGGCAAAACTATGCAAAAGTTTAGCTTTATTAGAAGAGAGATAAAATATAAAATAAATAACACCACATGCAAAATAAAATATTTCTGAAATGTATTTCTAGTAGCACATACTGTAACACTATAATGATATATCATACATCTATCAATCATATTTCTTTGTAACAGATAATCATAAATAGAGTTCTGACATCTTTACTGTCATTAAAGAGCCACTGTAAGATAGAAGCACCATTGTTTTGTTGCTCTGCTAAAACACTGAGATCTCCTTTTTTAGGTCAGCCTAAAAACAACCTTCTGTGAATTCATCTTTAAAAGCAACTTGCAATTACATTCAAATAAATGTTCAGAAAGGGACAAATCCAGAACATGAGAGACATAGGGACAATCCAAGTGCTGTGGGAGTCTATGAGGTGTCTCTCAAAAAAGCTTGTGATCCAAAAGATTAAGTTTGCTAGTGATTGAATCATCTGGGTTCTTCAATAAGCCCAGTGCTGAGCATCTGTCTTAGGAACACAGATTCCCTTGAAGCATCTCAAGTTGGGTCTGTATGCTCACAAGCCCATGGGGCCAGATGGATTGCACCCTGGTTGGCAGATGTGGTTGCCAAGCCACTCTCCATCATTCTTAGCACTCCTGGCTAACCAGGGATGTCCCGACAGACCAGAGACTGGCAAATGTGACTTCAAAAAAGGGCTGGAAAGATGATCCTATGATACAGACCTATCAGTCTCAGCTCAGTGCCAGGGAAGGTTATGGAACAGATAATATCGGGTGTCATCATGGACCAGTTAAAGGTCAACCAGGGGATCAGGCCCAGTCAAGCATACAAATGGTAGATCCTGTCTGACAAACCTGATTTCACTCTATGGCAAGGTGACCCACTTAGTGCATGAAGGTAAGGCTGTCGATGTGACCTACCTGGGCTTCAGTAAAGCCTTTGACATGTCCTCTACAGCATCCTCATGGAGAAGCTGGCTGCCCACGGTTTGGATGGGCATAGGCTCTGCTGAGTGGATGGCTGGCTGGATGGCTGGGCCCAAAGAGCTGTGGTCAATGGAATGAAATCCAGTTGGCTGCTGGTCACGAGCAGTGTTTCCCAGGGCTCAGTACTGGGGCTGCTTCCATTTAACATCTTTATTAATGATCTTGATGAGGGGATTGAGTGCACTGTCAGTAAGTTTGCAGACAACACCAAACTGGGAGGGAGTGTTGATCTGCCTGAGGGGAGAAAGGCACTACAGAGGGACCTGGATGGACTGGATCGATGGGCAAGGTTAACTGTATGAGTTTCAATAGCACCAAGTGTCGGGTCCTGCTTTTTGGTCACAGCAACCCCAGGCACCCCTACAGGCTTGGGGAGGAGCGGCTGGAAAGCTGCCTGATGGAAAGGGAGCTTGGTGTGCTGATGGACAGGGGGCTGAATGTGAGCCAGCAGTGAGCCCAGGTGGCCAAGAAGGCCAAAGGCATCCTGGCTTGTGTCAGGAATGGAGCGGTGAGCAGGACTGGGGAACTCATCCTGCCCTGCACTCGGCACTGGTGAGGCCTCACCTCGAGCGCTGTGTTCAGTTTTGGGCACCTCAGTACGGGAAGGACATGGAGGTGCTGCAGCAGGTCCAAGGAAGGGCAACAAGGCTGTGAAGGGCTTGGAGAATGAGCCCTACGAGGAGAGACTGAAGGAACTGGGTTTGCTGAACGTTAATGCAGAGCAAACAGTGGAAGTGAGCACAGTGAGGCAGTGGGTGGCGCGTTTCAGCAGCGCCGACAACAGCGAGTGGTGACCTCTGCTGGTGCAGATTTTTATGAGCAGCGCACGCAGGATCCTGGTCATACTGGCAGAAGGGCAGAAGTGCAGAAGTGATATGTTTATTGAATCACAGAATCATAGACTGGCTTGGGTTGGAAGGGACCTCAAAGATCATCTAGCTCCAACTCCCTCCTGCTGTAGGTATGGTGCTGGTTTTTGAAGAACAACCTTTTGTAGCTGAGAATCTGCTTGATTGCAAAGTATTATTGCACTCTTTGTTTCAGTTGCAGTTTCCATGGAAATAAATAGGAAGCATTGCTTTCAGTGCAACATAGATATATGTAGCTGGCCCAAGGCATTCCCTCTTTATTCAGTGCAGCCCACGGAAATCAAAACATTGAATATTCATGAATTAAGGCATCGTTTTCTAACTGTTCTCTCATTTCCAAATCCTTCTGTTTCTTTCTTTGATAAAATTCTGAGGTTTTTCCCAGTTGCTTCCTAGAGTAACAGCATTCCTTGGACCCTATCTGTCACTAAGAACTAAATTCCTTCCTGCCATCACATCTATTTTAAAGGTTTGTCCATAGTGCCAACTTGATGCACAAAACACTGTTACCCAGCTGCTCAGTTGCATTCCACCCAGTGTCAACATGCCCAGTCTCTCAAATGTGTGCCCTTGAACATGGCACCAGACATTCACTGGTTCCATTCTTTTTTTTCTTCCCAGGTCTCTGTGTCCCACTGAGAAGATAGAGGAGATGACTCCAGAATGACAAAAACATAGTGCTTTAGTGCTTGTGACAGCAATGGTAATGGGAGGATGGTTGGACTAGATGATCTTGCAGGTACTTTCCAACCTTGTGATTCTATGATTCTATGATAGAATATTCCCAAATGGAGGGGATCTCACAGGAATCACTGAGTCCAGCTGCTGGCTCCACACAGAACCACCCAAAATCCAAACCCTATGTGTGAGAGCACTTTGAACTTCTTGGGTTTGTAACCACTGCCCTAGGGTGCCTGGTCCACTGTTTAATCACCTTCTCAGTGCAGAAACTTTTCCTAACACCCAGCCTGCCCATCTCCGCAGTTTCATGCTGTTCCCTCAGGTCTTGTTGCTGCCTTCAGGTAACAGAGATCAGTATCTACCCTTCTTCTCTTTTTATGAGGAAGCTGTGGGCTGTAGGCTGCCTGGAGACCTCCCCTCCTCTTCTCTACTCTGAACAAATAAATGGACCTAAACATTCCTCATATAGCTTGCTCTATAGACATTTCATCATCTTTGTAGCACTCCCTTGGAAACTCTCTAACAGTTTTATGTTCTTCCAATACTACGGTGCCCAAACCTGATCACAGAGTTCAAGGTGACACTGTAGTTTAAAAAAAAAAAAGAAGAAAGAAAGGAAAATCTAAGAAACCATGAGCCAGTTAGTCACACCTCTGTGTCTGGCAAGATCACTGAGATGATTCTCCTGAAAACTATGCTATGGCACACAAAAAACACAGAAGCCATTGGTGACAGCCAGCACAGCTTTGCAAACGACAAATCATGTCTAATTAACTTGGTGGCCTTCTGTTATGTGGCTATAGCAGTGGTGGATAAAGGAAGAACAACTGATGCCCTCTACTTCTCACTCTGCAATGCACTTCACACTGTCCTTCCTCTAAAAAGCAGGGGTGCATTGACTTGAAGGATAGGCCACTCATTTGGTAAGGAATGGGCTGGATGATCATATTTAAAGACAGACTTGATATCCAGTGACAAACGATGTCCCTCTGGGGGGAACATTCACCTCTGGGGGCTCCAACATAAGAAAAATGTGGATGTGATAGTACTGGTCCAGTGGAAAGACATAAGAATGGCTAGAGGGCTGGAGCACCTCTCCCATGAGGACAGGCTGATGGAGCCAATGTTGCTCATTCTGGAGAAGATAAGGCTCCAGAAGAATTTATAGCAGCCTTCTGGTATTTAAAAGGGACTTATAACAAAGACAAGGAGGAACTCTGTGCCAGGGAGTGAAGTGATAGGAGATGGGATAGTGGTTTTAAAGTAAAAGAGGATAGATATAGATTAGATATTAGGAAGAAATTCTTCATTGTAAGGATCAGTAGAAGTGTTAAAGACCAGGCTGATCTCATTGCAGGTGTCCCTGCTCTTGGCATAGTGTTGGAACTTGAAGGTCTGTTCCAACACAAATCATGATTCTATGATTACACATCATATACAGAGATGTGAAAGTAAAAATAAAGTATTTGATGTTTAGAGACTGAAATCTAGCAAAAGATTATAAACAGGGGGTTCATTGACATGAATACAAGTTTTTTTACCCCTTTATTCCATGAATCAGTAATACTAGGCAAACTTAGTTCATAGCTTTCATGATTTGTTCTGGCACAAATATTCACATGAAAAACATACACAAAAAACTCATTAGCAAAATTGACATGCACAGTCAAACTCTATAGCCACAAAGTAGTAATAAAAGCAGGTATGTTTTAATCAGTGCTGTGCAGACACTGTGTGAAGGGGAGTTGTTCCACCCTAACTTGCACACCAACAGGCAAAAGCATTACAGATTTATAAATAGATCTTATACACATTCAGAAGATTCATCTACACATTCATTGACTCATTTACACGCTGCCCTCTCCCTCAACACATGCACAGTTGGAAGCGAGGGTCTCCCTGTGGTGGTCTTGGGGATGAAGTCAGACGTCTCCCTCGGCCTGACCTTTTTACCTTACAAAAGCTGCCCCACTCAAACTGGTCAAAACCAATTTCTTCAGGCTGTTCCTCCCCTCATGTTTGCACGGTTCCTTTGGTTCTGACAGCAGAGAGGTCGACGTGTCCTGCTGGTCTTCCCCGATTGTTTCTCTAAGTTTAGTATACCTAACCCTTATGTGACAGCCCGATTTACCTTATTCCTATTCTCAAAGTTCTACAAATGCACATTACTTCTGATGGACCAGAAACCACCATCATTATAAACACACCACTGCCTGCAGAATTCCTCTATGTTAAAAATTACTTTTTTTTTTTTTTCCAGAAAGAACAAAAAATGCTTTATTAAGTCCCTTCTCTTTCAACCTCTCTACAGATTTTGTTCAAAGAAGGTGGGTAGTTGCATTGGTTGTTTTGATAGGCATTGCAATAAGAAGCAGTTTCTGAGCAGTGATTTTGTTGCCATTTCCACTCTTTCAAGGAGAAGAAGATTTGGTATAAATGAGCAAATAAATACATGTGTGACTGGCATCAGAATAGCAACATAAGACTGTCATTACCTAGAAAAGGCAGAACCAGACAAGATATAGCGAAACTTTCTTGTGATTTATTAATATAAAAATTACCTCATGAGTTAAAAAACACTACAAAAGTGCTGAGCATTAATGGCCAAGTTTCAAATTGCAAAGGCCAGCTTGAGCAGCATCACAGTATCTCTCCTTTTTTGTTCCAAACTTCAGATTTCCACATTTCAAGTTCTGTCACATTCTTTCCCTATGGCAGGGCAAACAATATGTTACCCAGTGCAGGGAGATTCCTGACTACTTGGGATCTAACGCCGAGAAAACATTAAAGCAGATAACTAATAAAAGCTGATGGGAAAGTTTGCAGCAGATTTAACCAAGATGCTAATAAAATTGGACAGAGAGTTTGACACAGAAAGATAAAACAGTGAAAAAATCTTATTGTCTTTAATATATTTACGTCTAATTATATCATTAACATTGTATGCAGAAGAGCTGGGACACTGCCATATCTGACCTTGGTAACACACTAGAAACCAGCAGCTTCTTTTCAGAATCAGTTTGTAGCAGATTGCAGGCCTGCCAGCTTCTCTCCATCTGCAGACCTTGTGTGGGATACTCTTACTTCTATAACTGAATTCTCAAATAAATTCTTATCTACATCCTACTCTTCGCAGCTGTAACATAAAATTAACACATATAATTCTGATCTGATGAGATCTTTCTGGTGCTGATCCGGGATATCAGGAGAAACAGTTACTCAGCATAGTTGCTTTGAATACTATATGAACACAGGGGAAGCATTTTCTTTCCATCTCCTTTGTTTTTCAGAGTTTTATTTTAAAATGTTGTGCTTCAGAGTGATAAGATATAAAAAAAAAAGATAGAAGATCAGTGCAAGCAAATAAAGTTGCACATTACCCTAAAACCAGAAAAGATATTTTTCAGTTCAGTCACACTCTTGAAAATCCAAAATGCACATACAGTTCCACAACTAATCTACAAACACATTTGCCAATGCCATGTGCTCAGAATATATAACCATATTCAGAATTCACTACTTGATATTGGTGTATTTCATTACCCTAAAGATAACTCGTTACTTAAAATTCCTCCCTGCTCCAAAAGTCCAAATATTTATGTGTAAGGAACCTGCTAACTTCTTTCTGGAGCTCAAATGACATGGTTGCCCAAAATAGGAGGTTGAGCAGACTCAGTAATGCAGGAAATCCTTCCAAGTTCAATGTGTCTAAATGTTTAAGCTCTCTGGATTTCATAAGACTTTGAGAAAAGCTGAAATTTATGTGCCCTTTGGGTATGCTGCGTAAGAGCTTTAAAGGTTGCATAATGGTTCGTTTGCCAAGTGACATCATAGACCTGTTACATTAACAGTGGAAATAGCTCTCACCAAGACTTACACATTTATCTGAAGATTATCTTATAGTTGGATATGAAAATAGTTGTTCTTCTCATATACTCCCTATCTATTTCAAGAGACTAAATACCTTCATTTCCTCAAGTCACTTTGGTCAGTCTGCAGTGTCCAGCAAGATGAAGGCTGTCCCAGAAAGGTGTGACACCAATAGGCAGCTCGAGCCCAGAGAATCAAGCATTACAGGATCAGAGTGAGCTGCCCATCTTCACACAACTGCATCTACTGAGTGCTGTGAGTTCTGCATTCCTCGTCACTGACACTTTGCAATTAAAACAAAAGCTACGAACAGTAACAACTCAGTCCAGTAACTCTGGGGGGCTTTGGCTTTATTTTGGAAGCCATCAAGTCAGTACAGCAGATATACGATAGGGCCCAGTTACTCGATAGCTCTCATTTTTCACCTCTTAACAGTTAAAAAGGAGAGTCCAAAGTCAGATTAGCATTGGCTTAGATGCTTAAGTAGGCAGAAGAGATCTCAGGGATACTGTGACTCCATGCCTGAGCTCTAAATTGTTTTCTGCATTAGAGAGTATGACATAGGGTAAACCTCTTTACAAGAATAGTTCTTAGCAAGGGGCTGAGCCATAAATGAAATACCAGCAGCTTGCTAAAGCAGGCAGAAAGCCATGAGAGTAGGCAGACACATATTTCTAACACAGTATGCGATTAAAAAAAAGCTGTAATATTACTGCAGCCCAAGACCAGTGTATATTCTTCTTCTTCCCAGTTACTTACCAACTGCTATGCATGCCACATGCAGGTATTTCTTGTGCCACATTTTTAAGATGCAATCTGAGATAATGCTGGCTGTGAGTATGCCCCAATTTCTTTGCACTGGCTACATAAAATAACTCAAGTTCCTGCTGTAAAAGAGGATGCAATGGTTAGTTATCATTCAGTGAAAATGGAATTAATGTTTCTCTCTGCCAGTCCAGTCTCACACCAGCACACAAACAATGAAACCACTGAGACTCTACTAGTATAAAACTGGTAGGAGACAATGGGAAGCTGAATCCAATCTACCAATTACAGCAGCTCAGTCTCGTGGAAATGTTAAGGGTTGCACTGTCCTCAGTTAGAGAGAAAGATTGTGAATTTCTTTTACTAAAGATATTGCTTCTGCTTGCAAATCTCCATTATGTATCATATAATATATCCACTGTCTATTCATATCTCACTTGAGCACTGATAAATCCACAAGTGTTTTCAGCTCAGCTATATTCAGATTTGAAGTTGAATATCGCACCAAAAATCTGAGCATGCATCAAGCATGCAGTCTTTCGTTCATTCTGGATCTGGATACTCAGTTTTCAGAATTTTACCTGGACAGAATGTGCCAAACCTGTAGCCAAAAACTTGGAATGAAGGAAGTAAATATTATTTAACCTTCTAAAAAACTGTTAGGAACCTAAGGAAGGAGCTCATGTTTGAGTACACATATACTATTTAGGAGCTGCTGTGTAAAGAATTTATTTACAAGCAACAACTACTGCATACATGGCAAAAAATGCTGACACCGTGCATTGGTAGCACCACACCTGCCCTAAAAGTCTCTAGCTTGTCCTAGTTTGTCCTTCCCAAGGATAGATAATGGAAAAATATTGTCTCTGGAGATAGCCACTCAAAGACATTATCACACTCATTAAATTATTCTCTGCTGTTCTATCTTATTTTAATTCCTGCCCAATTCATTGCTGTACCTGCAGTTCCTCCAAGAGCCCTCTAAACAATACAAATTACACCTGACATGCACATTTCATTATTTTATCCTCTTTATTTTCTTTATAAAAGAAAACCTAGGGGAAAAAAAAAATCAGTGATAATGTGCATAAATGTTCTTGTTTCTGTAAAGTTCAAAGGAAGAAATTGTAAGCGTGCTCGTGAAAGGTAGTTTAAGCACTGGTGCAGACTCAGTCATTTAAATCAATAAACAATCATGCAATTACAATAACTAACAATAATTATAGGATTTGTTTTCTTTAAAATGTTATTCACAAAGATCCTCAGCAAATTAGGAATAAAGGAAAGAGAAATACCAGAAAAAAATTCTTGGTAGTAGCATACAACTTTGAAGGACTGATACAAAAAGCCCCTCACTAACATAAGACCAGGGTGTCTGACTTGACTGAAATGATTTCCAGGGAGAGGAGCAGAAAAGGATTTAACCAATTAGTTTCTTTAAAAGAAAAATAATTAAAGAGCAGTATTTTGTAAACATTGCTGCTATGGTCTTGTATTGAAAAGGAATTATCTCATTGGAGGCATGCCAAAATTTAATTTCAAAAATGATCACAATCTAAAATTGCATTGAGACATGAGACTGTGGAAAAATGCTTTTCCCTTTGGAAGCCAGTGGACGGAGGATATTGCACTGCATTCTTACAAGTGGACACATTCCTACCTCATTTTAGTACTGTTCCGTAGCGATTCAGGTAAGCATGTGATGCTGATTCTTCCCAAGTTCAGGAAAACACAATCATAATCACTATCTTCCCTATTTTAGAAGAGCCTTCCAGGCATCTAGCAGAGCAGAAGTAGGAGTAACTTTCTTTTTTTTTCCTTTTTTTTTTTCCTTCCCAATATTAGACAATAGCAGATTTCCTTTTGATTTCTGACTGCCTGAGAGAAAATAAACTTGCCCAGCCAAATACTTTTCTGATAAAGAGATTTCTTAATTTTTAAAGCAAAGATGTCAGTTTGGACATCCTCCAAAGATGTCAGCGACCCAATTGTAGCAAATGCAGCATATTTGAAAAATCAAAGGACTCTTTCTCTTACAGGGAAATAGATTAGATATCGAACTACCTGCTTAGGAGATTGCCATCCAGAGAAGGGCTCTGAGACAACTGCACAGTAAACCCCACTGGCATGGGATATTCTGTTGCTTGAAAAACACTAATCCTTTTCTCCATTTTGAGTTTGTTGGTCTCATCAGAATTTTCAGGAGGAATCTTTGAGATGTGACTGGAGATGACATTTCTGAAATGCTGTCATTGCCATTTTTGTACCCAGGTTGCAATTCAGGCATTGGAGTTCTTAGCAAAAGACAAAGTAACAAAGCATTCAAACATTTGGTAAGAAACCAGTCAGTTCTTGGTTGGCCATCTTTAAGTCATTTATTTCTTCCAAAACTTTCAATTCACTCATTCTTCTGTCACCACTTAATCTGATGTCACATGGATCATTAGAGCATACAGGAAATCAGTTTTTTAAGAGAACAGTGCAGTGCTGCATTATAAGGACACACATAAGCTTATCTTGCATATTATGAGGCATAATATGCATTATAAAGTAGAACATTAGCTTGTTTTTCACAATTTTCATGAGACAAAAAGATTATGACATTCTCACTGGTACATGAGCTAGTTGTGTGAGACAGTCCTAAACTCCAAAATAAAGCTTACTGTAGTACTTTGCAGAGAAGATTGTTTTGCAAGGACTTTTCAGCATTCTTATTCCACTGGGATGCAGCTAGACTTATAGAACAATTGTTAGCCTGCCAAACTCTTTGCAAATAAACCTGCTGAAGTCCTGAAGTCACCAAGCACTGAGAAGACCATGCAGATTAACTATTTGGCAGAACTATGTGGGCATGTCAGTGAGCACTTCTGCAAACCAAGCCAAATAAAACCTGAATGCTTCACTGCTGTAAAGCAATAAGCAGTGCCACTTCCATGGGATTAAATCAGGTATCCATTCCTTATAGCTGTATATTTAGCAGCCATAGCACAGTACTTGAATCATGAGCACAGGACTATGCAGAACAGTTCACTTGCTTACCATCTTTCTCGTCTCATCTCATGTAGTTCCCTGCTGGGCTACTGCCCAAGGAGTCCTTAGTTAATTGAATATAATTATTCGGCATCCTACTTTCAAATGTTAATGCAGTTTCATCTCTCCTTGTAACACAATACAACTGAAAGCCACATCAGTTGCACAACTGGTGCATGTAATTCCTTCTTACTCGATACATTCACCTCCATAATAATGCAGCAATTTGCCAGTTGTGGTTGATCTTTAAGTATAACGTACAATGATGCCTAAATTAGTAATGAAAGTTAGTTAAAGGTGTTCTCTTAAAACATGGATGGTTCTTCACTGAAAGACAAATTTTATGAGCATTCAGCTCTAGTCTTTCTGTCATTACTCATTAATAAATTAACAAGGCACTCAATTAACATGTTCATCGTCACCTGAGATTGACAAGATGCAGAAAGTAGGGAGGAAAAAGAGGATGTGTTTTCACTGAAACTGAATGCACCAATGCCAATAAATGTCCGTCAAGGCTGAGGGAGCTCGTAATCAGCTTGGAACATCTAGATAGCCAGTTTGTGTTGCACTGCCTCCTCAGAGCTCTTCTGTGTCATTTAAAAAGGGCAGTTTTTTGTCCTGCTTTGCTTTTTTTTTTTTTTTTTTAACCAGATTGAAAGGTGTGTTGTTTCAACTTGGACACTTAAAATAATTAAGGTGCTTTGAAAGGTAATGCTATTCATATCCTAGATGTAAATTAATAGCTTTGCTTTGAAAACTTTCCTTTGTTTCTGTTTGTTTCTTTGTTTTGTTCTGTGGGGAAAAAATGTAGAAAATGAAAAAAAAAAAAGAGATTTCAGGAGATAAAATAACATTTTAAGCAAAATTTTGGTAAAATATGATTTTGGAAAAAAAAAATGATGATAATGTTTTAAAGTAAAAATTGATTTGATTAAAATATTCAAATTGGGTCTGTGAAATCATGACAGAACGTATACGCTATGCTAGCCAGCACAGAAAGTTGTTCTTTAGTCTCTAAGTGTTCTGGGGAAGATGTTTACCTGCAAATGAACAGGTAGGCAATTCCTGGTATTAACAGAAGTTGAAAAGTTACTGCAAATGCCTCAAATTCAAGATTTTGGATAATACCTGAGAAAACATTTTGCTACAATATTCAAGAGACATTTGGGTAGTTCTTGTAATAGCACGCTTCAATTTTTGTTAGCCCTGAAATAGCCATATCAAGTTTGACTTGACATTCTTCCATGGCCCCTCCAATTAAACTATTCTGTTCTGCTTAGTTCTGTTAACTGAGTTCATTAAAGACCTTTTTCCTGTACTTGAGTAATTTCAAACATCCTGGCTTGTTGTAGATATTAATGTAAACATTACTGAAACATTTCAGCACAGTGTCAGAGCCTTTTATGTAGCCCAGGCAGACTACATCCACTTCCTTTCACATATCCACTAGATTTTCACCTGATCATAGAAGATCAGGTTGGTCAAGTAGGACCTGTCTTTCAGGAACCCATGCTGGCTAGGCTAAGACCCTTCATCGTCCTGCACATGCTGTCTTATCACACTCAAGACAAAATGCTCTACAACTTTTCCAAGTACTGATGTCAGATGGATAAGCTCATTATTCCTGGATCCTCTTTCCAACTCGACTTGTAGACGGGCGTCCCACTGGCAAGCCTCCAGTCCTCTGGGACCTCTCTGGCTGATGAGGACTACTGGCAAACGATGGAAAGAAGACAGACACCTTCAGTGACGTGTAACCTAGAATGTAATTACTCAGCAGGATGGGCACAGTGGGTAATTACCACTTTAAGATTTCTTTACACAGACACACACCGCCCAGTCAACAACCCTGCTACTCTGCTCAGAGAGACACCAAGGACAGGAATTCTACTCTGGGGCAGAAAACTCACTAGCACTGCTCAACCAGACAGGTCCTGGCCAGCCACCCAGTCCCTGCGTGCGACACTTCTTCCATACTCTGCCTTCAGCAGTGTTGGATGCATGTGGAAATGTTCTCTCCACCATAGTTTTCACTTTAGGTAGAAGATTGTTTGCCTCACTAAATGTCTAGCCAAAGGCCAGTCTTGTTCTTGACAATCTTCCTGAAAGTCAGAACGTGTTTATTTCTCTCAGCTTCCATTCCTGTTGTATTAAAAGAATGTAAAGCTATTAGTAATTGCTTAACAACGTTCATCTATTGTTTTTGGTCTTTTGTTCATGTAAAATTATTTTGATCTGGTAGAGCTGGGCAGAAGTAGCCATGGTCTCACTTCTATGAGCACTGCCTTACTATAGACTTCACTGGACAACACTTGTTTCCATAGACATTTACTAGACATCTGAGATCAGGAGAGAGGAATATGACCTTACATGGTAATTCTAGAAACAAGAGATCAATGAAATAATAACAGTGTTTCTGGGATAATCCTTGTGGAGCCTGTTAACAAGGCTTTCTTTCTTCAGCTGTAAGAGGTGCTCAGAGACACTCATCCTGATGGGGGATTTCAACCACCCACATACCCACTGGGAAAAGAACATGACAAGATGCAAGCACTCCAGGAGACTACTGCAGTCTTCAAGGCATAGGAAGGACAAGGAAGTGATCTGAGGCAGATAACATGACTTCAAGGACAAATAATGTCTAACCAATTTGGTGACCTTCTATGATGGAGTGACAGCATCAGTAGACAAACAAAGGACAACTGTCATCTATCTGTACTTGTGCAAGGAGTTTGACATGGTCTCACACCACATCCTTATCTTTGAATTGGAGAGAGATGGATTTGAGGTCTGGACTATTCAGTAGATAAAGAACTGGTTAGATGGTCATAGCCACAGTGTTGTTGTCAATGGTTGCACATCCAGATGGAGGTCATGAGTGATGTCCCCCAGAGGTATTTCTTAGGACTAGTGCTCTTCAGTATCTATATCAACAACATAGAAAGTTGGATTGAGTATATCCTCAGCAAGTCTGCCGATGACACCAACCTAAGTGATCCAGCTGATCACTGTAGAAGTATAGAAAGTGATGGAAAGGATGCCATCCAGAGGGATCTTGTCAGGCTCGAAAAGTGGGTGTACAAGAACCTAATAAAGTTTAACAAGGAAGTACAAGAAACAAGGCACTGCACTTGGATCAGGGCAATCCCAGATATGAGTACATACTGGGAGAATAATACACTGAAAGCAGCCTTGAGGACAGGAACTTAGGTGTTATAATGTATAAAAGGCTGGACACAAGTCAAGAGTGTGCTCTTGCAGCCCAGAAAGCCAACAGTATCCTGGGTTGCATCAAAAGAGAGTGGCCAGCAGGGAGATGATTTTCCCCCTCTACTTGTGAGGCCCCACCTAGAGTCTGCTGCCTCCAGTACAAGAAAGATACAGAGCTCTTCAAACAGGTCTGGAGGAGGGCCACAACAATGATAAAAGGGCTGGAGCATCTCTCTTATGATTAAAGGTTGGGCAAGTTGTGCTTGTTTAGCTTGGAGAAAAGAAGGCTCTGGGAAGACCTCATTGCTGCCTTCTAGTATTTCCAGCTTACAAGCAGGAAGGGGATTGACTTTTTCCATGGTCTGATAGTGACAGGACCCTCTTTAAATTAAAAGAGGGTAAATTCAATTTAGATGTTAGAAAGAAATTTTCTGCTTGGACGGTAGCGAGGCACTGGAACAGGCTGCCCAAAGAGTCCATGGATGCCCATCTCTGGACGTGTTGAAGGCTAGACTGGATGGGATCATGGGCAGCCTGATGTAGTGGCAGGCAACCCTGCCCACAGCAGGGGCCTGGAACTAGATGATCTTTAATGTCTCCTCCAACCTAAGCAATTCTACGATCTTCAGATATTCCGCTTTCCATTTAAACAAAAAGAAATACTGCAGCTTCATCTAAACCTGGGCTTGTTTTTGTTTCGATAATCTCTGCAAAGGAATGAAAATTCAGTTTTCATCACTAATTTTGTCTTTCATTACTAATTTTTCCACTTCCGTGTCACATAAATAGCAAATGAAAAAAAATGGAAAACATACTTCTGACACACTCTTCTCTAGCTTCTGTCACAAAATAAGATAAATCTGTGACTTCTGTATAATCTACAACAACTCTAATCAAAGTTGCAATGGCTATGATACAATAATATTTTATAACTATTTATCTTCTAGTTATTTCGTTTGACCAATTTCTTTCCTAAGCACCACTGCAGTCTTACTACTTTCATGTCTCCACAAAAGCATTGTAGCTTGCCTTCTAGCCTTACTCCCAAGAAGGTGAAACCATAAGATACTTAGAATTATTTTTGTCTCTTCCTGCCTGGGTAGCCAGAGAAGTCTTTTCCCATTTAACTTGACTATTATTAAAAATTGTTAATTCCTCCTAGTTTAGATTGGGATAATAGACATTACCAGTCTTCAAACATCGTAGTCCAATAAGGAGATAGGCTGGATGGTCTGAAAGTTGCATTGGCTAAATAGATAGAAGTCAAGAAACCCAGATTCCTTTGTCTTTATTTGAAAGCCAGAAGCTTTCACTGCATCTCACTTTCTTTGCAAGCATTCAGGCATCACAGAAATACACAGTGGAAAAATTTCAATAAAAACCAATTTGATGAAAAAATACTGCTTGCACTAAGTTATATTAAGAATGGGACAACCAGGAAGAAGTTGGTGAAGGTGTTATAGCCTCTATGTTTCTAGCATTCTTTTTACAATACCTACAACTCAATATTAAGTAAAGACAGCAACCTGTGAAATAAAACTCCTGGAGCCTCAAGTCCTGCTTCTTTCTGGTGAACTATTTGCCAGACAACAGATGTTGCGAGTAAATCCTTAAGCATCACAGTGTAATTTTCACCACTAATTTGACAAAGATCGTTACCCAAACTATAATTCAGGTGTTGTTTCTGTCCGGGTGTCTTTCTAACCATATGCATTTGCAGCTTCAGAGAAATGGTGCTCAATATGGAATCTGGTGGTCACTTTGTAAGAGGGGCTTTAATCTCAAGTGCAGCTGACACCTGATCTGGTAAAGAGAGAGGGGTAGAGAGCTCAAATTGCAATTTGTAAAGCAGGAGGCGCGTGTGTATCTCCTTAGTTGCTCATGCAACCTCACTGAAAAGAAGCCACCTTCTACAGCACTAGTTCTTGCACAATGGCTACTGTCATTCTTCTTTCTGGAAAGATCCTGCCCGGAAATAATACTTCAGAGATGCTAATTTGTTATGAAGACAAGCAATGAAGACAAGCTTCAGATCATCATCCCTGTAGTTTGTCTCCAATATGTTCCATCTTAATCACATGCAGGTTGAAAAGATGAAAGCTGCATATATTGTATGTTCAGATTTGAATGCTTATTTATCATTCTTGTTTATACAAATGTACATCTGGGAAGAACTTTTAAAATCTACTTCAAGATGGGAAAAAGTATGCCTCAGCTACTGAAGTTAATGCTTTTCTTTGCTGCTCTGGGTGGGAATTCTTCAGCTTTTCTAAGAAGCTTTTCTATGTTCTGTTGACTTGCTATGTTACTAGTAAGATTAATATACTAGCTTGTCTCAGTTTTCTTTCTTCATTTTAAAGCTCTTTTGCAAAGTAAATTGTTCAAACCTCTGCTTAGCTGATAATTAATACAGAGGAATCTCTTAATGTTTTCTGCCAAACATCACAAAACTTTCTGCTGTTCGACCAGAAAATGTCTTCACAACATGTTACAGTTTTGTAGGCCTGAATGAGCTAAAAACAGATAGTAGGAAAGCATGAAACCACTTCATCATAGTTTATTCAAAATCAAGCTTGTTTACTTGTAACTAAACCTTCTAACAAACTTTTCTCTTGGCAGGTACACAAAAAAAGAAATAAGCCTGTCAAAAAAAAAAACAAACGAGCACACATAGAAAAAAAAAAAAGGAAAAAATGATCATAAAGTCACAAACTGTAATTTTTCTTTAATTAAAGAGATTTCTTCAAGTATTTGTAAGGCAGTGGAAGTCTGAAACAGCAATTAGTCTGGATAATTAAATCGCTCCTTCCTGCAGTTTTTCTTATAGCAAAAAATATTCATGCCAATCTTTTTCACAGAATGCATTGCTTGGAAATCACTTGGAAAAAGTCACGTGAACATCTATCAGTAATGAGAGAGCTGGCTCCAAATCATTAATATAAACATGAAATGAAATACAAAAGTCTTCAACAGAAAGAAAAATTTTTGTCACGTTGCAATGGCAATTACACTGGGCAACAAAAGTGAATAAACAAGCCAAGGTATTCAACAATGCCATTGAGGAAACTGACGTCTGATTACAATAATTAAGGAGGAAGCAATTTCACAGAACACTTTGCAAAGGACCTATATGAAACATGGCTGTTCTCAAGATGTCTAAATAATCAATGTTGAGAATTCTGCAGAATGAGTCACAAAGGATGAATTAGCAAAAGCATCCACATTTGTATTTTAAGGCTTAACAAGCAAGGTAGTTACCTACTTCTCTGACAACATAATATTTGCATCATAAAACACAAAGCACTACTTGTCTTTACCTGCAATGCTGCTTCAGTATTTAAACAGTAAAAGATTTTCAGAATGTTTTCTGACCTCCTTATGAAAAACCTGAATTTAAAGTGTTGTACGCTTATGAGACAGCAACAAAGGAAGCTGAGCTGTCAGCTCCCAGCTGTGAATCTCTCATAGCTCAGAAAGAAATTCTGTGTAGGTGCAACAGAAATTCAAGATCAGCCTTCTGGGCAGGCAGGACCTTGTACAGTAAATGCATTATTTGATATTGCTGCAGCAGGTACATCAATCTTCCCAAACATTCCACTTCAACATCTATTTTTAGGACTCTCTTGAGATGCCAAGGCCTGCAGGGCTCTCTCCTGTATGACTGAAAGCTGTGTGTCACCTGCTAGATGAGTGGAAAATATACTCAGATAAGCAGATAAGAAGGAAACATGTACTTGGATGGTTCTGTAGCTGCTTTGCAATTCCCACTGTCTATTGAGTCTAAGATGTTTCTTGTTTTTTTCTAATAATGAGAACGTATGGATACTCTGGATGTTCTTTACTGAACGTCCCGTTATGCTCCATGGAGACATGGACCTGAGGTTGTATTTAGACAGTATTCCAGCTAGTATCTGAGGGGTGTGCACCTCAAATGTTTGACTTTGATTCAGCAAAGGAATAAAAAATAGAAGTTATACATTCTTAAACAAATATGTCCAAACTAGCTCAGAGCAGGTAATGACGAATGCTCATACCTTCATTTAACAGGGCATTTGAACACTTCTGTAGCTGTGAATCAGGTGGCTAATTGACAGTCAGAATTACTGTAAATAAGCACATAGTTACAATGCGGCCTGTAGATTTCTCTGATCATTATTTGGATGAATTAATCCAGGAAAGATGCAGTGATTTATGGGTGATGTTACAGGAAATGAAATCCTATGCTTCATAATCAGTTGCAAATTGTAGAGCTAAAGACATCCTGAGAAAATGAAGTCAGGAGTTACACATATTCTCTGTGAAATACAGGGAGGTATATTTGCTATATTATTTGGGGGGTTGGACTCGATGATTTCTGGAGGTCCCTTCCAACCCCCACAATTCTGTCATTCTGTGATACTCCAGCAAAGTGCACAAATCTCCTTGATTTTAACATCTGCTTTTCTGAAAATTCATATACATCCTTTAAAATGCCCTATTTAGCAGGGAAGTGTCACTAAAGAGACCATCTGGGAAAACTGCAAGCCAGGAAATGTGCACTGTTCCTCAAATTCTTGTTTGCAAGCAGCACATGACTGCAAGAATTTATCAGTAAGAGAAAAAATACATGTACATGTAGGAAAACATTAAGATTGTGTTTTCACCCTTTCTTTGTGGTGCTAATTTCTTGTTTCCATCTGGTGCACGTTAAGGAACCTGATTCCAATCATTTTGCATTAAGAACCCCATTAATCCACCAGTCAGGTTTCAAGCAAAGATAATCATTCAAACTACAATATCCCATCAGAAAATTTGCTTTAGAACTTTAGCAAGTCAGAAAACTATCTAAGCGTAGCACTTTTTTGATTCAGAAAAAGCTGAAATATTACCAAAAGTTTATTTTTTCACCACTGGCATTACTGAATGGTCTGGAAAACTGTTGTACAAGGGATTTATTGTATCTATGAGGAATGATATGATGAAATTGTTAAGAATGATGCACTGCTTTGCTACCTTCAACCAGTCTGGAGATGAATCACATTCAGTCCTTCCAGATGTTTGTCTGTCATATTTTGATCTTTTCGTATAGAATTAGCCCTCACAATGCATCTGAGAAGGCCAGAGGGTGAAAGATTTGAGCTATCAAATCTGTGTATCTCTGTGGTCTTCACCTTCTGGCCAGAGCTTTTATTATTGTTTTGAAGTTTCTTGAGCAGAAATAAAAATCTATGACCCCTACAGTCCAAAGAAAATCAAACAATGATGAATCTGATTTCAGTCAAATCCCACCCTATTACTCTTGGCATATGCTTCTCTAGGTGCCTGCTTTACATCTCTCACTTCTCACAAAATAAAGGTGACATAAATGCACAAACACAGTTTGCATTTTTGGATTGCTTTGTAGTTAAAGAAAGATTTCCTTAGTGAGTTGAGCAACATTTTTCTTATATTTACATTGAGAGAGACGTAAGATTGGTATCTCCATTGTACATGTGTTAATTGCTCTGTTGTGGTGTTCATAACTTACGCTTAACTCTAGAAAAAAAAATTATTTTGAGATATTGAGTAGAATGGTTACTCTAAAATCATTGATATGGGAAGGTTTATCCTCTAGAAAGCTTTGAATCTGGACTTTGTGGTCTTGTAGGGTCTCACTGCTATGTAACAAACATACATGTATTCTGACAGGCATGTTCCATGTCAGGGCTCTCCCACCTTCTGCCATAACTAAACCTTATACATATATATTGTTTCATTTTGCCTCATCTCATACTTCATCATTCATGACGTTCTCTGAATTTTTTTAACAATCAAAGTATTAATTAAAAGCCAATATGTTCCAATACTATCAGGAAAAAAAAAAAAGGCAACATTCTACTTGTTTGGGTTTTTTTTTCTTTTGAACTTGTTTCAGTAACAGATGCAAAACAGTACATGTGCTCAGAAGTCTGTGGCTTTTGCCTTCTATACACTTGATACCAAAACATTTCTATGAGTATCAGAACTGGTATATCAACAAAATACTTTCTGAAGCCAACATGCTTTTGTATGAAGCTTCCAAGTCAAACACTATCTACCCATCTTTCTGGAGACTACATGGTTGGGTATATACTGCCTTATGGATTAGTCAAATTCAAGAAAGATGTTGCTAAGAAATGAAATAGTACAGCAAGTGCAATTGGCCTGTTACTTGTCAAGTGCGAGCATTCCCAACTTCTCCATGTTCTAAAATAAGTGATTTTAAAAAAAAATTTATCTTAATTTGAACGTTTCCTCATCTTTGTTTGTTTTCCTAAATAGGGTAAAATCCAAATTAGTCAATATATTGGAAAGACAGTGCCAAGTATTTGTGGCAAATGACTAAAGTGTTCCTAAGAAAAAAGATGTACTGGAGAGACCTTTCCTAAAAGTCATCTGTTCTCATTTGCATCATAATACCTTCCTCTAAAACTAAAGGCTTGAGATCACCTGAAGGAAGTTCAATGTACAGTTGTTCTCCTTCCACATGTTTTGCTCAGATAATTAGGATCTTGCTTCTGCTTCCTCTAATTTATAGAGAGATAACAGCATTCAGATTTCCACCCTCCCTTAATTTAAGGGAATAGAGAAGTCACAGTTTTGAATTCCTCTGTACCATCTCTGTATTCCTGAGGGGTTCATTCCAGTCTGAGACCACAGAAGTGACATAAACCTGTTATAACACATCCAGAGGAGGGCCACAAAAATGATCCCAGAGATGGAATACCTCCCCTAAAAGGATAAGCTGAAAGGGATGGGTCTATTCAGCCTTGGGAAGAGAAGACTGTGAAGAATTGATAGCGGTCTTTCACTATCTTAAGGAGCTATAGTAAAGCAGGAGACAGACTCTTTAGCAGGGATTATTGTGATAACACAAGGAGAAATGGTTTCAAACTGAAAGAAGGGATATTTAGATTAGATCTAAGGAAGAATTTTTACAAGTGGAAAGGCACAGGAATATGTTGCCCAGAGGTATGGTGGATGCCAAATCCTTGGAGACATTCAAAGTCAGGCTGGTTGGGGCTCCAAGCAGCCTGATCAAGCTGCAGATGTTCCTGTTCATTGTAGGGGAGCTGGACTGCATGACCTTTAAGGGTTCCTCCCAACTCAAACGAGTCTATGTTTCTGTGATTCTGTGACCTTGTGCAAGAGTTGAGCTGTTTTCCTCCTCACTGCAAATTACTTGCCTAACATTTCCCGCCAACATTTTTCTCACAAAGTCAAATCACACTAATTATCCGATCACTGAATGTGCTGAATTACTCTACATTTTGTTTTGCTTTCAATGAATAACACCCCATCTTCTCAGTGATATTCTCACTATTAGCTTCTGATTAGAAACAATCTTGCATGTTGGTTACTTGTATTTAATACACATATTCCACTAATCCAGTTATTCACCTGACCAAGCTTCAATGTAATATTTGCATCTTGAACCTTCACAGGCTGCCAGATACCTTCTGTTATGATCAGTCTACTTCCACTGCAGATGGGAGATCCCTTTCTGCTTTCTGCTTTCTCCAACTCACTTGACCAAAGGATTATTCCTGGAAAGGAAAGACAAAACAGACCAATGAACAAATCAGTGAAGTCAGGTGGAACTCATCTGGTGTGTGGAAGTCCATTATAGCTGTAGTTAGGCAAAATGGATGTGAGGAAGGAAAATGTTGAAACACACCAAGTGGTCCCCACTCTCCAATTTGAAGTGTCCTCACAGCTCAGAGGTGCTGCAATCCAGGTGCTGAGCACCACGTCCAACATATGCAGTAGGAGCTGTTCACAAACAGGCAGGAAATAGGTGCTCTGAAATAACACCAATTTGTGGAAACGGACCTTCGTCTTAAACAGACGTAGAACAGAACAGAGGAAGTTAAATACTGCCATCTCGTGACATAGCGTGGAAGCACCAGGTTGAGGGTGCTGGGTCTCATGGGCAAACAGCTTCCGAAGGGAAAATATTCCCCTCTCCGTTGGGGGACCTCCGTTCTCCAGCGCTGAGGGCTTTAGAAACAGATATGCATGTAGTCTTTCCCTCTGCATTACACATAGCTGCATAGGCCCCTCCCTGCCTGCTTCCAGTTGCAAAGACTGGGTCTCACCAGTTGGTTTAGCAGAAGTAGGAGTGTTGTTTTTTTGAAGAATGAAATAAACTGAGATGAAAGAAGCTTGTGCTTTCTGTATGCCATTGTCTAGCCTGAGAAAAAGAACTGGTAAGCTTTTATTCACTTCTGTAGTGGCAATCATCCACCCCACCTTGAAAAAGATGGAATCTCTCACAGAAAGCATTAGCAATCAGTCTGCAGGACTCCAGCAAGGCAAGACTGATGTGGATGCAAGTTTGTACCCTGCAAGATTTGAGAGTAAGAGTAGGAAGGCATACACCGGAAGAAAATCAATTTTTGTGGTTTGTACAGCTTTCCTTTAATAGACCTTTAATTAATCTAAGGAATTTTGGATTCTGCCAACTATACCTTATAGGATTAGAAAAAGCTTTTACGTGGAAAACCTGTGATTGAACCCTGTTTACAGCCTTGGTTTTGAATACAACCGTAATTATGCATGTGTCGCACATCCTTTCACACATCCAATTCAATTAACTCATAATACAAACGGGTCAGTCTAAGAAGGCTTTAGGAAAGAGCCAATCTTCAGTTCAGCAGGTAGTATTCTGTTAAGATTCAGTTTGTATGTTTTCCATAGATCAGTGCTGTAATGACACTGGCAGATCATCTGCATTTTATATGCTCACAAGTACTTCATATTCCCTATGATACAGAAAATCCAACAAAATTGTCTTGTGTATTTCCCTTCGTGTAACTTGCAGCCCTATTTTACACAAGGAAACATATAATTAAAAAAATACCCACAGCTTTTGCAAAAGGAGCAGTGAAGAATGGATATTGCATTGTTTTACACATTTCTCTTCTCAGCCTCTTTTTGTAATCTATTTGTCTTTTCTATTTGATAGTTAGAGATTGCTGAATTAGTATTTGCAGTCACAGTACATCTACAGAATTAGATGTGTAAATGGATTTGTTCTCAATGATCTCTATGGGTTCCTTCCAACTTGGGATATTCCATGATTCTGCAATTGTACTATCTAACTAAAAATATAATCAAACTATGAAAAAAAATGTATCTGAAATGAAACAGAATTCGAAGGAATGGCTCACAGGTGTCTTATCCATTTACAAGTCAGGAAAGATGAGGAAGAACATGGGCATAACATTCAGGTTGCCTGCACTGCACTGAGTAAAGAGGGATTGCCTTGGGCCACATATATGTAGGCTGCACCAAAAGTAATGCTTCTCATTTATTTCCATGGAAACTGCAACTGAATTAAAGAGCACAAAACCACTGTTCAACAGAGCAAGCTCTCAGCGACAAAACACTGTCTTTCAACAACTACTTCACTACCTACAGCAGGAAGGTTGGAAGCAGATGATCTTGGAGGTCCCTTCCAACCCAAGCTATTCTATGAGTCTATGATTCTACAAACAGAGGCACCACCATTAGCTATGCACTTTTGCCAGCAGTGAACAGGAGCTGGCATGCTGCACTCATAAAAATCTGCGCCAGTGGAGGAGACTCACAGCTGCCTTTGGCACTGCTGAAGTGTGCCACCCACTGCCTCACTGTGCTCATACCCACTGTTTGGTCTCCACCAACATCCACCAAGCTTCCACCAGGCTGCTTGGCAGGGAAGAGCTGTTGCCATGATGGCGTGCAGTAGGAGCAGCCACTGGATGGACTGGGAGGCACTGCAATGCAGCACCCAGGCTGTGGGTTCCACATCCTTGAGGAAGAGTGTGCAAAACCTCCCTCACATAAATTACAATTTTATTCCTTCAAATGTTTAACCCAAGTCTTTTCAGAAGCTTCAAGTGGAACAGGACATTGTCTTCAGAAAGTGACCCGTGGAAAGAATAGTTGAACTTTATTCCTTAAAAATGAAATAACATTAAAAGTGCATCGATTTTCGTCAGTCTTAACTCAAAGGAACAGGACTTTATTTCTCAATTCAAAGCAATGCTGTGATTGGCAGTGCTATAAGAAACTAGTCTGAGAGATGCAATAAACAGCAAGGATGATAAATGATAGTGGGAGTTCTGCACCTGTTATGAATCCATGAAAAGCAAAACATCTGAAAACAAAGAGATGCAGTGTCCCAAGTTACCAGCTGATTTTTATGAAGAGCACAGATATTTGAAGATTACTACAACATGACTTCTTTTAGACAGCATCAGATTCAGCTGCTAGCACATAGCAAGAGTTCTTAATAACTTTGATGTGTTTAATATTGGAGGTTTTTTTTGACATGTAACAGAGAAATACAGAAGATAAAAATTCTCCCAACTTCTTAAAAGGCACTATCTATTCTTTTAATTAATTCCCTAGATTGTCTCAAAATAATTTATGCCTTCCATTGCCCTATTTTTTGAATACTCATCTGATTCATTTGAAAACCCTAAAGGGCAGAACATCACCCTAGCTCTTCAAATGATAACACAAAATAGTGCACATATCATCAGAAATTTCTAGCCATCTATCAAGAACAGTTCTTGAGAGGAGTGTTAATGGGTCCCAGGGTGGAAGTTTTTCAGATGGATACATTTCATCTCTTTGTACTTTGCTTTTATTAATTCTATAGCTCAACCCAATATCTCTTAGAGGAAATTCCCTTTTCTCACTAAGTCTGTATTTCACACAAAATAAAAAGCAGAGAAATAATTTGAAATGGCAATTTTTTATTTAAAACAAACAAACAAAAAAGACCTTACCTTTAAAGAGGCAGTCCTGATTGGTGCCTCAGTAAAAGATCCCTGCTCATCTACACCTGTCTTTTTTCCTGCTGGCTCATCTTGTGGCACAGACCTGATTGACTTTATCTTTTCTGAGAATTTAAATTTTGATTCTTGGCAGATGTTAAAGTACTATGATTCAAAATAATTTAGCAGTACTACAGACATAAGATTGGTTCCCTCCATCTATGATCCATCAATGAAATTTAAGAAAACTTGACTACCAAATTAATGTTTTGGTCATTCTCATTTTACGTTTTTCAAATGTAGTAATTCTTATCTCAGAAATGAATGAACCCAGAGGTTTAAAACTATTGTCAATGAACTCTTGATTTATGAAAAGCGTTGTCTCCTGCAGTCTCTAGGAACAACCTCTACCTATTTTTTGTCCCTGGCATTTTACAGTTATTAAACTGGACTACTGATAGTGACAAGCTGTGAATTGTCTGGGGGAGTTCCTGTATCAGTGGCAACAAACAGATATGCAAAAGGCAAAGAGCTTTTACCTAAACACAGCGTGAGGACAGGGGACATGGTGCTCTCTCACAAAGCTGCCAAGAACAGCGTTATCAAAAGATGGCCTTCATTCAGCTGAAAACCTTGAACAGCACACTGATGTTTTGGTTGTTATTAAGTGATGCGAGCACAAGCAGGGCCAGGCCAAGCTGCTCAGTGGAGATCTGTTGCCTTTATGGTGCAGCAGCAGGGATCAAGGCAGAGCCAGGACAAATGATCCGAATTAGATAAGGGGTATACCGTTTGACATCATGGAACAGAAGGCCTTAAATGTGTGGGGGGTTGTCTGGGAGCAGGTGCTGCTTGAGGGGTTGGCTGGACATTGGTCAAGGGGTGGTGAGACAGCAGCAGGATAACAAAGCGCCAGTCGGCAGGCAGCTGCAGTGATAGATGAGTGTTGGTTGATAGGAGGATGGTAATTATATTTTGTGTGTGCGTACGTGATTTCACAGCAGATATACATATATATATATGCATACAAGAGTTGCTCCAAAAATAATGCTATTTTATTATTTTGGCCTATGACATTAGAGGCAGATATTGGTGATAAAACAGTAAAGGTTGAACTTTCCTGACAATATTCCATTACACTGTCAGGTTGCCACCTGACAAACTATAGCAGAGGAACAGTCTGACGGAACGACATCTGACATGGAATTGTGTGTGAAGCAAAGGTGTCTAACTGAATTTCTTCACGCAGAAAAACAGGCACTCATTGACATGCATCTATGCTTGCTAATTGTTTATAAAGACCAAATAGTAGATGTGAGCACAATGAGGTGGTGGGTGAAATGTTGAAATGTAGTGGCAACAGTGATGTGAAAGACAAGCCATGTTCTAGGCGGCCATGCAGGCTCTTGTTCATCACTGACAAAAATGCATGGTTAACAGTAGTGACTATGCTGAAAAATAACGTTTTGCAGCTAGGAATTTAGTCTATCATATAGTGTTATTGTGCTCTCTGTATCTCTTGTAGTTTCCATGCAAATAAGTAGGAGGCACTACTTTTGGAGTAATATATGTACTTTGTTGTAATCGCATTTATTCTTCCTATTTTCCTTAGTGAATATTTGTGGTTTTTTAAATCCCAACCTAGGAGTTGCATTTTGTTTCCAGTTCTCTTGCTTGTCCTATCAGAGGGGGACAACTGGGATGGAAAGTGGCTGTGAACTGCTGGGTTAAACCACAACACAAGGTAATCGTGCTCCATTAGCACTTACAGAAGGAATGTACTTGCAGATTCAGAGCATAATGATCACTGTTGCTTTTGGAGATGCAATTTATTGAATAATTGGTTATTATTAAAAGAAGAGTGGGCCTGGTCTACTGGTTGGTCCCCTGCACACAGCAGGGGGTTGGAACTGGGTGAGCATTGTGCTTCTTTTCAACCCAGGCCATTCTGTGATTCCATCATTTTATGATTCTGTGAAATATTATCATGTATTTGCTGTCTGTGTTTTGACAGTGCTTGAATGCTCCAACACAGTGCCCAGAATTTTTTGATTTAGGACAGCCTTTTGACAGAGCTTCCTTATTGATAATTATCGTCAGTAGGTGACATAGTACCATGAGGAAGGTAATTTAGGTAACTTCCATTGAACATTTCTGTATTTTTCTGCATTTGTTTCATTTCAATATCAAGCCTTAAATTTGGAGTTTCATGTTTGTCAGAAGTTAGTCTGACTTGTGCTTTGTTTCATATGCAGTGCTCTTCTAAAGCACTTTGCTTATTTTAGCTTCTTTAACACTTTTTGCTTCAGTTAGATTTCTCTCTCATCTGAATAACAAGTACACAGAAGTATCACACACCTCATTTTCACTAATTCTGCTGTGACTCAGAACATTTGCTTTCCACTTGATTCTGTCCTTGTTCTTATACACTTATCTATGGGACAGGCAGAGTACACATAGACTTTCAAGGCTGTCAGCAGATTACAGTCTGGTTTGGCAATGTGAGGTGTTTGCTGGCACTTTCAAATTGAATAAAGTTCATGCTTTTCTGTGCTACCTTTTGTGAGGGTTTTTTTTTTCTTGCAAAGGCAAAAATTCCCTTACAGAAGATGCACATCAAAATTCTAATACTAGTGCATGCTGTGGTGATTCTGCATTGCTTTGTTTACAGCTTAGCTTCTCAAGTAAGATAAAAGAATTTGAAATTCTGCACTTCTGTACTGGATGTAAGCTCTTACAGTTCCTAAGCCACAATAGAAATAGAGAAGTAGCACCGGGAACCATTGGAATTAAATATATATTTTGCAGGTTGAAATGTGCTTTACAGTAGCTGTGTTAGTAATGAAGAAATCCATGGACTGTATGATCATTTTAGGATATTTACTGTCCACAGTTAACATTTAGCAGGGAACGAAACGTGGCAAATACTGCTCTAGGGTTGCACCAGAATGGCTGGCAAACTGTAATTAATACTTCTTTCCAGAAGAAGAGATTTCTGATAGCTTCAGGAGCAGCTCGCCCTCCCATGAGAACAGCCCTTAATTGTCTTGCCAGAATTCCTTACAAAACCTATCTCAGTCAGTTGCCATTCTTACCAAACTTCTCCTAAAAAGAGTTATCTTTGATGAACAGTTTGTAAAATGTGCCAAAGTTGTTTTATTTCACACATTTTGCTTATTCTTACCAGTGATTTTTCTAGCACTGATAAATGAACTTGCTTTTTCCCTGGCTAGTCTTCTCTTTCTCCATCTTTCTTTCCTTTTTTTATTTAAGTGGGCCCAAAGATTACACCTCACCTATTTTTACATATAAGAGGCAGACCGAAGCAGGTGTACCAGCTGCACTCAAAAAAAAAAAAAAAAAAAGTTGTTCAGCTAATTTCTGATGTATTGTGCTCATTATTAGCTTCATTAATTTTCTGCCAAGGATGAGTGGTTGTTTCTCAGAAGATCTGATTTTAAATGAGTGGAAAGTTTGAGAAACAGCAGTATCTCAGCTGGAAGGCCCAGAGTTGTTACCAAGAGAAATGGAGTGGTAAGGGCATAAAACCAAGCAATTACTGTGCATAAATTCCCCTCACAAAGCCACAGTCCAGTCTTCTGATTTTTCAGACACTTCAGTTAACCAGCTCCAGGCCAGACCTTGCAGACAAAAATGGATTAGCTTTTAGAGGTGGCATTAACTGAGAGCAGCATTTCTCTCTGAGTTGCAAGGTATCTGTTAGAGATCAGCAGGAGGCCTTCCCAGGGGATGTCTAATAATTTCCATTACATCCCTCTATGTAGCTGTAGTGAGAGCCCTTCTGTGGCTTGTTTATAACAGAGAGAAAGACTTTAGCAGTCAGAAAGCTGCTTGGCTACATTTTTCCACCCACTCGCAAAAATAGCACAAAAAGAAAACTGGACAGTGATGCAGCAAATTATGAGAATTTTCCAGTTATTGCATGGCTCAATTTAGTAATAACAGACCCATCTTTGAAAAGAAAGTGCTCAGTCAGTTTGGAGTCTAGCTTGATTTTCAGACCGAAGTTTTCATGGCACAAAAATACAGAAGCCATCTGTAAGCATTAATTTTTTGTCTAAATTTTTCACATTGCATAGGTTAGGCTCTTTCCAGCTCTGAAAAGCAGCACAAACAAAGCAGCCTTGTGGTGTATCAGGGACACACAGAACGCATGTCAGCTTGAAATCTAGACTGTTCTCTCATTAACAGTTTCAGTCCTAATGAATGTGATTTGGTTTATCAATATTATTACAATCACTTTTTCCATCTGTGATGTAAAACAGCTAGATTTGTTATCTGTTTTGTCACCCTGATACGAGACACCAGGCAACTGATTGAACAGTATGAGCTAAGATGGCTGGCCCCAGTGGTGTTTCTCATTTCATACCTTTCTTGATACTGGTGGATGATGGCTGGCCAGTAGAAAACAGACAACAGATGGTTTTTGTCAGTGCTAAATTAAGGTTGACATTTAAGAAAGAGTTTCCTGTAGTGAGAGTTGAGAGAGAGCAGTAGCTTTTGGATGCTTCTCCCACTTGGATCTCAGGGCCTTGATACAGACATTTGGTGCCAATTTTCAAGCTGAATATCGAAGAAAATGAATCAGCAGGAAAAGACTCAGGTTCACACTGATTTACAAGTTAGGATGATGTTTAGCCTTCCTCTGAAAGGAAACTTGAACAATCCATAGCAGAATCATTCCTATTTTATGCTGTATGTAATAAACGTATCTTTTTATCCAAAACAAGATTAATTGCTTCCCTTTGGATTTACATGTGAAGGCACTGAGCCAGTTCTGCGATGCACAGTACAGTTTTCAGTAAAGTTCTCTATTAGGAAATAAGGTTCTAAAACAATCATCTGTTGGGCATGTTGCAAGAAAGTACATTTGTAAACAAGTGTACATACAACCAAAGCGTATGCAGAAATAGAAAGTTCTGTTGTAAAGCTGCAGCTGCTCCTCTCTACATTACAGTCATCAATCTACATGAATCACCCACGCCCACCAAGTGAATTCCTATTTATTTCTATGGGTATTTCAAAGAATTAGTCACAGAATCAAAAAATATCCCAATTTGGAAGGCACCCACAGAGCTCAATCTGAATCAAACACATACTAATAAAAGTCACAGAGGTCATAAAGCAGTAGGGATTTATTTCTTAATTACAAATGTTTGCTCTAACACAACTTAATTGATATTTAAATTTCTGTGATTCTGATGACAAAAGTATAAAAAAAAAAATCTTTCTGCCTTAGGCAACACTGTTCTTTAGGGGTTATGACATAAAGAATCTAAGGTGGCAAAAATAGCCTTAAAATTAATGAGCATACACTTAAGGTTTTACCACATGCACAGCTGTTGTCTTGGCAGAAACTAAATTGTGCAGTTTGAAGCTAGAGATGCTTTAAATACTAGTGTAATATCAGAGGAGACTGCACCAGCACAGCAATGACCAGTACCATCAGCATAACGAATAAAGAGGAGCAAGGAAATAAAAACGACCCGTGGCCACCAGAACAGTGACATCAAAGACTTCCCAGACACCCCTTTGCATGAAATACAAACATTAATCCTTCGCTGGTGACTGATGAAAGTAAAGATATTCCAGTAACTATTTTTCACCTACCCAAAAAATTCAAGCAGCGCCTTCTAAAAAATGGGCATCTTGACAATTGCTAAGTATTTTTCTGTAACTTGCTCAAACCAAAAGTGTATTTTTGCAAACAGAGATTCATTTTCAAAAATACGTTGAAGGCTGACTTTGAAATGCAACTGGTTATTGAATTACATATAAAAAAAAGAGTACTGTGTTCTCTAAAAATCCAGTGTGCTTCTGCATTACTGCAGTGCTTTCTTCAGAGAAAATTTAATTTAAAAAAATGCATAATCTCTTCTATTTGAAGGAAGATTGAAATCAAGAAAACTGAAGCCCAGCACTGCAGTCCAAGCTTCTCTTTTGTTCCCATGCACATGAGAACTGTTACCTGACATATACATTTCATCGTTTCCTATGCTCCCTCCAAGTTTCATCTTCATTTGATAGCAAAAAAATGCAAATCAAATCACAATGGCAGCTCCCCTGAATAGTCTTTTAGTTCAGAGAAACCAAACAGACAAAAACTATGGTGAAATACAAATCCAGTAATCGTAGCTAGTTTTGTACTGCACTGCAGCTGTCCTTGAAATTTGCTTGCAAGTTCTTCCTTGCATGGTATTTTAGCTATTACATCTCCAGTTATCAGATTTGGAGAAACTGGAAGTCTGACAGTCTAAGTTACTTGAATGTTAGCCAAGTTTCTCAAGTGAGAATTAGTGGGCAGAATTTTAAAATTCTTTGTATATAACTATGCAATTAATAATTGATTTCAGAGAAGTCAGTGAAGTCAACATCTCCAGATCCCTCTGTGGGGCCTTCCTCTACCCTCAAGCAGATCGACACTTCCTCCTATCCTGATGTTATTTGCAAATTTACTAAGGATGCACTCAATACCCTCATCCCAATCATCAATAAATATAATTAATAAAGACTGGCCCCAGTTTTGACCTGTGGAGAGCACCAGTCATGACTGGTCTCCAGCTGGGTTTAACTCCCTTCACCACCACTCTCAGGGCTCAGCCACCCACCCAGCAAAGAGTCTATCTGTCCAAGCCATGGACTGCCAGCTTCCCTGGGAGAATACTGTGGGCAACAGTGTCAGAGGCTTTGCTAAAACCTACAGCCTGGTAGGACAACATACATGCTTCATTATCATCTCAAAAACATTTCACAACATAAAAGTTTTCTTAGGGTTGGATGCCTGCAGGGATGGGGCATCCACAACCTCCTTGGGCAACCTGTTCCAGTGCCTCACCACCCTCTGGGGGAAAAACTTCCTCCTAATATCTAACCTAAACCTCCCCATTCCTCCAGGTTCACAGCAAGGTAATATAATCAACCTGCCATATCTCCCCACTTTTATACCTTTGCCATTGCGAAATAACTGTGAGCTCACAGCAAAAGAGCTGTGTCTCATTACCGTGGGTTTTTTTTGGAGGCATTCCAAATCCCCTCATATGCAGCTAATATCTCCTTTTCAGTCAGAATATGGTAATCTTTAGACCCTCTGTACACTCAACTCCAGAATCCAAGGGATTGGCATCAGGTCTCTCCTGAGACTCTTTGCCAAAGATTTGAAGTGGGGCCTCTCTCTTCAGCAACAGTGTAGACTATGTTTTTTACATTCTGTCCCATCCACACTAGCCCCAGGGCACAGTATGAGCTATCTCCTGTTTAATTTGCCTGCAACACAGTATAGGTGACCAATAACTGTTTTTCAATCATGCTATACCTCTATCCTGCACCATGCCAGACACCAGACCAGAACCCAGCTGGGGTTCAAATGGAATTTTGGCACTGCCATGGGCTCTAGCCAAACCCATCCCAAGTTACATGGACTTCTAGTTTGGCTGGAAGTATAGGATCAAATATACCCAGCACCTGGGCCTGTTTAACATTAATATTCTTGCTGGAAGGCCTCTTGCTCCGTTCTCCCCCAGCCCCATTTTTGGCCTTTATTTCTGAGTGAGTATAAAGGTCTCAGCAGCTGTGCTGAGTATAATGGTATGCCAGCATCCCAATATAGTTCAAAGTTTTTGCAGCTTTCTTGGCATGGTAGGGACTGGGAATGCCTGAACCAATGTCTGTTACTGCTCTGAGTAGTACTTGAGTCTTTCTCAACCAAATTACACCCATAAATTTCAGTGACAACCCCAGCCCTTGCACCTTACATGGGCTTATCGCCCACCCTCCCTTGTAAGTAGGTAGTCAGTGGATTTCTTTCTCAGTGCCTCCAGTGAGTCAGATATCAGCACAATACCATCAGTATAGTACTGTTTGATGTTATTGGGTTTACTCCAATCTGCTAGGTCATGTGCCAGGTGGTCATGACAATGCATAGGTGAGTGCACATACCCTCACAGCAGGATCTGAAAGGTCCACTGCCTGCCTCCTCCTGAAAATGCAAAGTGATCTTGTAATTCTTCATATATGGGAATACTGAAGAATGCATCTGCCAAGCCTAGGACACTACAGGAGGTTTCTACCTTCCTATTCAATGTGTCCATCAGGGAGATGATACTGGGTACAGCTGTGTGAATGGACAGCGTGACCTTATTCAGCTCTCTGTAATCCACTGTCATTCTCCACATGCTGTCTGATTTTTGTACAGGCCATATAGGGGAGACCAAATGGGCTATGCACAGGTCTTATGATTCCTACTTATTCTAGTTCCTGCAGTCTACACTATTTTGTATTGCTAATCTGCCAGGTGAATAGGCTCATGCTTCACATGGCCTCTTAAACGTCCCTTGTACCACTCAGATAATAATACATCTCTCTCTTAGTCTAGACTCTCCCACAGTCATCTGAAGAGTCAAACACCATAGTATGTCTATGCCCAGTATATACTCTGCGACTGAGTATATACAGATCCTGACTGAGATGTCTGCAGGACAGGTCTCCTGGCTTTAGTTGTAAGAAGGACCTCTGCCCCTTCCAGTGTCCAGATATCGTGCCTGGTCCTCAGGCACTCCGTTTCTCCTAGATCAGCCACCAATTGGGAAGCCTGTTGAACGATGGCCTCCAAGGCTGCTAGGGGGTTTATTGTGAACACTAATGTGCCGTGCTGGTAAGGAGGAGCTTATTCTAAGTATCCCTCATCCCTGCTCAGAACTTAACCAGGTCTGGACTCTCAAAGATGCTGATAAGTTGCCTCCAAAATTACATCAGAGAACTGGGAATGAAGAAGTTCCTCCACTCAAGTCCATAGATCAGTATTTACTGGAACACCAGTTTCATTTGTTTGTATGAATCTACACACAGCCATTATCCTTTGAATTAGAGAATGATTTTCCTCATTCTGCATTACAGACACGTATGACCTTTGAGGGCTGAATGCTTGCTGATGGATGCAAGTTTAGAAATCTCCAGCCCATTAATAAAAACACTCTTGGCCCCCACATCCCATAGTCTAAAGAGCCAAGCTGGTATACTCTGTCATGGTTTCTGTTTAGATCATTGTAATAAATCCATGAGTTTGGCCACCATGTATGGGTGCCCCCATTACTTGTAAGGTAGAGTCAGCAGGGATTTCCTCACGTGGCAACCCCTCTGGCCTATCCTGGACTTTCTTGGTTTTTGGGGGGTAATTATTGGCCTTCCTAGAGAATCTGAGGTTCCCAGATCATCTAGTTAGGCTTTTGCCTTCTTGATTTTCCTTTTGTTTTTGGATTCAACCAGGATCCAAGCATCTTGCTGATCTCAGTCTTTCCTCCTCTAACGAGGAGCTCCTGCCTTCCTACCAGGTCCTTAATCACTGGTTCAGGCCATAACCTAACATTACAGCCCACCAAGCTGGAAATAATTCACTCTTACACTGACAGTATAAATATACCTGAGCTTCTTCAGTACTAGTGGCCCCATCCACCTGCTACTTGTTTTGATGTTCCTCAGTGGAATGACTCTTAAGTATGTGAGCATCTACCTGATGTACCATTACAACCATTTTCTCTACCTGGGCATAGGCGTCTTCCCTCAGTGCAGCAGCCCTGATGGGTTTGCCTCTGTGCTGCCAGTTCTGCTTGCATTGCTGCCCCCAGACCCACAGGGCATTTTCCACCATCCAGCAGTCAGGTAGAGGTAGAGCACTGTCCTCTTCTCCTGTTCAGCAATGCCTAAAGCTGGCAGGACGGCCTTCACTTCTGCAATTTTTCTCAGTTCACCCTTCAGCAGCTTCTGCAGTTTGTCATGTAGTACTTCAAACAGCAGCCTTCCACCTCCACCTTCACCAGAATGCAGCAGGACCCATCAGTGAACAGCCGTGTTTCTTCTCATTTTTCTGGCAGTTTCTTCGATAGTGGAGCCTCTTCAGCATGTGTCATCTCATCTTCAGGCAATATTCCAAAACCCATAATCACTTCTGGCTCTCTGCCAGAGGCCCAAGTTGGGCCATTCTCTCCACCTGCAGTGCAGAGTACACTTTTTACCTTGTCCTTGCCCTGTCTGACCTGGCTCAAGGCCTGCTGCATGAACTGTCTCCTGTCTGATTTGTTCAAAGGCTTGATGTTGCTCAGGGCTCTGTGTGAAACCGTTATTCAGGATCACTTGATAGAGAAGGTTTACAGTCAGTCACTAATCCAGAATATGCATTCTCCAGAAACCACAACACCTAAGGAAGCCTCTGCTTCCTTTTTACTGGTTGGTGGAGGCATAGCAGTTATTTTACTGATCACATCTGTGGGGATCTGATGATGTTCATCTTACCCTTTCATTCCCAAGAACAAGGTCTCCTGTGCAGGTCCCTTGACCTTACTTTGCTTTGCAGTAAAACCAGCTTTTAGAAGGACATGAATGATTTTCTTCACTTTGTCAAAAACTCCCTCTGCTGTGTTGTCCCATACGATGATGTCATCAATATTTTGCAGGCGTTCAGGAGCTTCCTCCTGTTCCAGTGCAGCCTGGATCAGCACATAAGATTGTGTTTCCACCTCTGAGGCGGTTGATTCCAGGTGCACTGCGTACCCCTTCAAGTGAAAGCAAACTGTGGTCTTCGCTCTGCTGCCAGAAGGAGTGAGAAAAACATTAGTGGTGATTAGTGGTGTCAGTTGTAGCATACCAGATGGCTGCCTTTGACTTGTTTGTGTTGAAGTTCTAGAATGTCTGCAGCAGCAGACTTCAGTGACTTCATTCACTGTCAGCTTCAGCTCTCCACTAGACCTGTGCAGTGGCCACATGAAGGAGGAGCAAGTCTTGCTGATGAATCCTTGGTTCTCCAGTTGGTGAATCAGCTGACGAATGGGAATTAGGTAGTCCTGATTGGTATGACAATCAGCACTTGCTGTTCCTCGCATCTTAGCAATACCACAACAGAAAGGTCCTCTGAGAGTCCAGGCAAGGTAGACAGCCACTTAATGTCCTCCATCTCCAAGTCAGCTATACCAAAAGCCCACTGACACCCTTTTGGGACCTTGAAGTACCCTCTCCTGAGATAATTTCTACAAGTATGCACAGATCCTCTGGGCCAGTTGTGGTAGGGGTGCTTTTGTCACTCATTTCCTCACTTAGGCCTCCAATACAGTTAACTCCTGGGATCCCCCTGTCACTCCAGAAACACAAATGGATTTTACCCCTTTATAGCTTGATGACATTAGAGTACACTGATATCCACTAGATTCAGAACCACAGAATCACTATTAGTTCTGATGTGCTAGGCCACCAAATCCACACAGTCCAACAAACCCAATTGTCGCTTTCCTCCACCTGGCTGGAAGGAAGGCTCCTGTAGTCCTGCTTATTGTATTCATTACTCATCTCTCATATGTGAGAAGAGGAAGGTTTACTGTCAAACTCTGAAATAAGATCAGATGATCAATTCCATCTGGAAACTGGAAACTTCTCTTGTGATTGTTTTCCCTTGCAACACATGCACCCATGCCTGTATGATTGAGGTGGGTTTTCAATCCCACTTCCTCAAATCTTCTCCATGATCACACACGTGAAACTACAGGGTGGCATATTGTGTGTACCGGCCAAATCTTTCTTGAGCAGAAGCACACTTACTTCTAGTAGCTGAGATATTGTTTTTCACAGATGGGGAGCAGGACATATGGTCTTTAAACTGCTGGAACTGCTGGGACAGTTTCTAATAGCCAAGGCACAGGCCCATAGGGAGGAAGAGAGACTGTCTTCATATTGTCGAGGTAGGTTAACCACTTTCACATAAGGTGAAAGACCATGTCCCTTTTCCAATTGCTTTATCAAAACCACTTTCCCTAGAACAAAATCCCAGCTGCTTGTCTTCACTGCCTGCTAAGATCTCTATTGCACTTTTGGCTACTGGCTGCACTATTCTGGCGCTGTTGCAGGCAGGTGGCAATGTACTCACCTGGCTGACAGCCATAACCTCTTTGCAAATCTCACTGTGCACTAAACATTAGGAGTCAGACAGTTTCTATCTCTTCCTCCTCCTCTCGCTTCTGTGAGGCCCTGCTCCACCTTCATCTTCTTCTAATTTATAAGCTTCTCTCCTTGCTAAACATTCTGACTTTTGTAGACATTTTTCCATCTTGTTTAGAGGGGCCGCTGATATGGTTAGTTCTTCAGCTGAACTGTGGGGCTTGTCACAGGGAGTGACCACAGGGCTGGTTGTGAGGGTCGTGACAACTGCCGGGCTCTGTCAGAAAGGCTAGAGTCACCACGAGGTCTGTCAAAATGGTCAGAGCAACCACAGGACCTGGGAGGTGGAGCAGCCACAGCACTCTACCTCTGGACACAGTGCATCTCCTCTTGGAGGAAATTTTTTTATTTTTCTCATCACAATGCCTGGAACAGCCACAGAATCCATATCAGAGGTGAAAGCAGTCACTCATCAGAAGGGTTGCAGTGATAGCATGGTCTGTTGCTATGCTTGCAGCAACCACAGGACTTGCTGCCAGAACTGGAGATACCGCAGGGTCTGTCAAAGGAATTAGAGGATCTGCTACATTATCATCAGACCCAGAAGTATTTTCTTCCCCTTAAAAATGGTTGTCTGAGTTTCAGTTGGGATGGAATTATTTTCTTCAGAGTAGCTGGTATAATGCTATGTTATAGTTCTAGGACATGGTTGTCAACATTTTGGCTTGCCTGGACCACACCGAATGAACACAAATTGCCTTGGGCTACATATAAAACACATAATAAATTTAACGTATTTAAGTAACAAAGTTTACTTTTTAATGTAGTTTTTATTAAAACATAAAAATCAGAGAGTAACAAAAACATAAAACTCGTGGGATGTTTGACCTCGTTTTTGTGAAACTAATGCATCAGGCTGGTTCACTGTCAGTCGCAGCCATTCTTAGTGAGCTCCCAAGGTGTTCGTCAGAGATTCTGGATGAAATATTATTCGTCAAAAACTCGACAAAAACTGTTCACAAATGTGCATCCTGCCAAAAAGTGATGACATGAATAAGGTGTGACTGTGAAGCAAAGGATATTTTTCTCTGGCGGGAGAGATCTTATGGTAAAGAGACATGATGAAGTTTTTCACTGATTGCAACTCTATACGTTCCATGTGAAAATCTGCAAGCAATGTATTTATGTCATCTGAAAATGGAGTCAGAAATATACAAAAAAAAAAAAAAAAAAAATTTTAATATGTTGAAACCTATTCTCAATTTATTTATCAAAATGGAAAGCACAGCTGCATATTTTTCAGTGTTCACAGGACTGCATTTGGTCAATGCATCAAAATGCATGAAATTATTTGTTATAACTTGAGCTTGCCATAATTTAAGTTTAACTTCAAACACTGTTAATGTCTAAAACATAGCACAGATAAGGTCATTTTCACCATGAAGATATATGTTTAACTCACTTACATGAGCATACAAATCCACCAAAAATGCTAAATCTGTGAACCATCTTTAGTCTTCACATTCTAGCACAATTTTTGCCTTTCATTCCGTAAAGGACTTGATCTCATTTTGCAAATCATGAAATCTTTTTGGCATTTTAGGCCCTTTAGCCACCTTCCTTCAGAAAAGCAAGTGATGACCCCATAATCAGCCTCCATACTTTTAAGGAGCTAGAACCAGTACAGATCCCTTGGACTTTATGAAGTTCACAGCTTTGATGATTTGCATGATATTACTCATTTTTAAAGCTTTTGCACATACCTTTTTTGTCAGTGCCTTTTGCAGTGACATTTCATCAAACATAAGCTGGTAACTGCCTCATCTTCTATTAATTTTGTAAGTCCTTCTTTTTTGTCAACCATTACCAGGGCACCATCAGTAGCTCTACCAGATATGTTGACAAAGGTTAAAGAAAATCGCTTTAATCTACTTTTTTTTACTGCTTCTTACAAATCACAGTGCCATAGTGTTTGCCAGCACTGCACTGCACTCTCCCCATGTCCAAGGGTTGGACAGGCCACTTGGCAGGGCTGAGCTGCCTATATGGCTGGGCAGAAGGGGATGTGGGCTGCACCATAAGCCTCCCATGGATCAGATGTGCCTGTTCTGGAAGTAAAGGCAATGTTGAAAATATGCCAGTGCTTATAGTTGTCTGCTAAGCCAAGGCCATTCACAGTGTAAGGTCCAAGGAACGGTGAAGAAACAGAATTAGGACAGCCAATTTACTGGCTAAAGGGATATTGATACAACAGGACATTGTGCATCTGTTGGTGGGCAGACAGCAATTAGTGGTATATCACTTGTATGTATTTTTATATTGATAGAGTCAAAACTATTTTCCTTTCCCCTATCTTAGAAAATAATGGTTCTTGGTACATTTGGATCTGAGGGACAGGATGTCTCAGAAGCAGAGGCAATCAAATAGGCACTCAAGGCAGCTTGGAGGTTTGTAAGTTTTATTCAGCACACACAGCAAGCAGAAACTCCCTAAGCACAATATTACTTACCAGCCCTTGAGAGATGTACAAAATGCCAAGCAGAAAGAGGACAAACATGCCAGAGTGGATTCAATAGGTCGTGTCAATAGAGCATCCCCTGATTCAAAGTGTACTTTTCCTCTTTCCCCCACTGCACCCTCTTTCCTGCTTTTATTCTCTCCCAGGCTCTGCAGAGTTTTTTCCATTTGCACACTATACCTGCATGGCCAGTGCACAACACAGAGCCCAAGTGGAACTTCTGCCTGCAAACAAGCTCAAACCACAGCTTGCAAAACAAGATAAACTGGCAAGGAGAGCTCCCTAGAAAAAAAGGATAAATTATTGTAGCCACAGATACTGCTTCTCTTAAAAATGTCATGCCACCCATGGTTCTAGTCCCATAGCCATACAGTTAAGTTCCTCCCAAGAATCCTTTGTTCCAGCTCAGGATTATTCTTTGGTCAGAACCTCTTGGTGTCCGACACAAGAGTTTTCTCTCAATCTGTGAGTTTTACTTTGTTTTGTTTTTTTTTGTTCTCTTCTCCATCACACTGGGAAATAGGTTAGTGAGTGAATGACTGTGTGCTGCTGAGCCACCTGCCAGGTCAAATCACAGCAGTGCTGAGCAGTAATTGTATGGGAACTGTTGAGCCACGGTCTGAACCACTAATTGAGCAACTGGGGAAAGGAACTAGTCAGCCCTGAGAACACAGGTGAAGGCAATTCAACTGTCTGACCAGAAGGGGTGGAGCCTGGCTGCATCTCTCTTAGCCCACATTTAAGGGCTAACTGCAGTGGAGGAGAGTCTCTGGTTGGAGATTCCTCCATTGTGGAATTTTCCTTGTGAGCCTAGATCTTTGGAGATGGGTGAGCAATTTTCTTTTGTAACACCATTCCATTTATGCTAGTCCTTTTGCTATTATACTCCTGTATTGCCCTTCCACTGCACTGACCTTTGGATTGTAACCTCATTAAGCTGTGCACTTCAGATAGATATCATCTTCTCCCAAGAGTAAATATTGGGTCTCAAAAACTGATTGAACTGTTCTGCTCACCCAACAGGATATTCCATCAAAGATTTCATGTCCGTTTAAAAACTTCTCATCTCTTCATTAGTGAGAGAGGAGTTTACGTGCCCTGTGTGTAACCCAGGGATGGGAGTCCTCAAATCGTTGCAGTTTGAGTGGTAATGGATGACCTGGGCCTGGAGTAGGGTCACAGGGCAGTAAGATGGCATCTGAGTTACAGGATAAGGGCACTCGAATTGGTAGATCAACCCCAAAGGGATTCTGTACACCAGTGTGTGGAGCATGGGGAGCAAGCAGGAGGAGTTGCAGGTGTGTGTGTGCCTGCAGGGCTATGGTGTCATTGGTATCACTGAGATGTTGTGAGATGACTCTCATGGCTGAAACGCAGGAATAGGTGTATAAACACTTTAGGAAAGACAGGCAGGGGAGAAGGGAAGGCAGTGTTGCCCTCTACATCCATGAATGCCTGGAGTCCACAGACCTCTGGCTGGGGTTAGACAAGGAGCAGAGAGAGAACTTATGGGTTAGGATTAAAGGGAAGGCAAGGGATGGAGACATCATAGTGTGGTTCTGCTACAGGCCACCTGATCAGGAAGACCAAGTAGATGGGCTCTCTATAAACTGGTAAGAGAAGTTTACATTCCCAAAACATACTCCTCATGGGGAACTTCAACCACCTTGATATCTGTTGGAGAGACAACAGAGAAGTGCCCCAGAATTTGAAGAGGTTCCTGGAAAGCACTGATGATAACTTCCTTTTCCAAGTGGTACAGAAACCCACAAGAGAAGGTACTACACTGGGCCTTGTTCTCACCAAGGAGCGATGTGAAGCTAAAGAGCAGCCTTGGCTGCAGTAAGCACAAAATGTGGTAAAGTTCAAAATCGTCAGGATATTGAAGAGGGTGCACAGCAAGCTTGCTATTCTGGACTTGAGGAGAGCAGACCTTGAACTCTTAAGGGATCTGCCTGGCAGGGTGACGTGGGAGAAAGCCCTGGAATGAAGAGGAGCCCAAGAAAGCTGGCTGGTATTTAAGGGCCATCGCCTCCAAGCCCAGAAGCAGTGCATCCCAAGAAAAAGAAAGGCAGGCAAGGATGCTAGGAGGCCTCCATGAATCAAAAAGGACCTCCTGGACTTACTTAGGTGCAAAAAGAAAGTCTAAAGGGAGTGGAAGCAGGAACGGGTTACCTGGGAAGGCCACAAAGAAGCTGTCTGAGCAGGCAGGGATCAGGTTGGCAAAGCTAAAAGCTGGTTAGAATTACTCACAGAATCACCCGGGTTGGAAGGGACCTCAAGGATCATGTAGTTCCAACCCCCCTGCCTAGCAGGGCCACCAAACATACACATTTATTTAATTAAATCTAGCCAAGGATATTAAGGGGAGCAAGAAGAAATTCTACATGTATTTCAGTAATAAAAAGAAGACCAGGGAGGATGCGGATCCTCTCCAGAAGGAAAGTGGATACCTTGCCACAAGGAAAGCTGAGGTACTCATTGATCTGTTTGCCTCAGTCTTCACCAGTGAGGGCTCTAGTCACAACGCCCAAGCTGTGAAAATCAAAGGTAGGAACTTGGATAAGGAAGATCTGCCTGCTGTAAGTGAAGATGAGGTTTGAGACCACTTAAAAACCTCAAGATCCATGGAACCTGATGAGGTCCATCCAGGAGTTCTGAAGGGACTGGCAGATGAAGTTGCTGAGCTGCTTTCCATCATATTTGAAAGTACGTGGCAGTCTGGTGAAGCTCCCACTGATTGGAGAAGGGGAAACATAACTTCCATTTTCAAGAAGGGAAGAAAAGGGGTACACAACAGGGCTTCACCAAGGGCAAATCATGCCTGACAAGATTGGTGGCTTTTTATGATATGGTTACAGCATCAGTGGATAAAGGAGGAGGAACTGAAGTCATCTACCTGGACTCATGCACAGCTTTTGGCACTGTCTCATATGACATCCTGGTAGACAAATTTGAGAAAAATGGATCTGATGGTTGGGCCACTGAATGGATAAGGAAGTGGCTGGATGGTTGTGCTTGGAGTTGCAGTCAGCATCTCAGTGTCCAAGTGGAGTTTGGCAGTTGATGAGATTCTCCATGAGCTGGCAATGTGCGCTTGCAGCCCAGAAGGTCAACTGTGTCCTGGGTTGCATCAAGAGAACTGTGATCAGCAGGTCGAGGGAAGTGATTCTGCCTCTCTGCTCTTGTGAGACTCCACCTGGAGTACTGTGCCCGGTTCTTTAGCCCCCAACACAAGAAGCACTTGAAGCAGGTCACAGGCTGTCCAGTGAGGCTGTGCATGCCTACTCCTTGGAAACATGAAAGGCCAGGCTGGATGGGGCTGTGAGCAACCTGGTCTAGAGGAAGATGTCCCTGCCTATAGCAGGGCGGTTGGGGCTAGGCAATCTTAAAGGTCCTTTCTGACCCAAACCATTCTATGATCTATGACTGTATCTGCTGATAACATTGCAACCTCCTTAAGTGGACACACAGATGCATTAGTGAGGGTAGTAGATTTTGTTTTGGGAAAGACAAAATTTATAAGATCCCTTTTGCATTATTCTAATTCCTTCTTAAGCTGATAGAGTTTTTTATTCTCAGCATTAGTGCTAGTCAGAGAACTTTGTTCAGGCAGGCTTTAAGGGCATGATCAGAGCCAATATCCCCCCCATTCTGCAGTGTGCATTTGACTTTCTGTAGTTAGAAAAGTTGACTCAATGTCAGGTTTATGAGGGGGAGGACACTGTTCTGGAGGAGAAAGCAATTGAGTTCTAATCTAAATACAAGTACAGGAGAGGGGCAAGCAATTTAAAGGATCCCATCTGGAATTCTCTGTTCTTATCTATAGAATTCTGTCAAACCATGATTAACTGTTGCACTTCCTCAACCCAGCATGTGGCACAAACTGACTCTCCTCTGAAAAAGAGGATTTTTACTGTTCACATATAGATTGAAGTGTGACATACCAGTCCTTATCAGATATCTCTTGTGGCCAAAATACTGATTCTCCTTGTATTGGTTCTCTGGGTCACACAGCAGCAGATTACCAAATCATTTTCTCTTTTTCTCTAGTATTTTTAATTTCCTTTCCAATTTATCAGCATGCTTCCTAAATGACATACAGCAGGCACAGCTCTAGGGACCTTCTTTCTGTCCCTGTTTCCCTTGGAACTCCTACTCCCCATTTCTCTTAGTGCTAGAAGAAACGGAGTGCACTGCACCGTACAGCATAAGAGTCCAGAAAGCCAGCCTCCAAGGCAATACTCAGTATTAATTGTGCTTACATTGGCCTATGCACAGAGTTACCAGGTTGTATTGGATCAGCCTCCCTAAACTGCAGCACCTACTGTCCATCTCTTTTCCCCAGCTGTTAATGGATCCTGTCTTTTCAAACCTCAGGTCTTCAGTCAGCTCCGCAGTCTGAACCACCCCCTCCAACTCACATGGCTGCAGAAACAAGAGTGGAGTACACCTTACTGTTTCACAGCATCAAGACTCCACCACGAGCAGCTTAAAATCCCGGGGTTAGGCACCAAATTGTGAGAAATGCTCAAAATCAATCATTTTCAATCAGCGAATACCCTCGTGAAGCAGCGATGCTTATTCATTACTGCAATCACGGGCGCACGCCCCCTTGTGGCAAGGGAGGAATTGTGCACTTAGCGCGACCCGCACCACTGCGTACCCTCACTCCGATACAGGTGGTGTAATTTCAGACCCTCGTTGGCTGAGCATCTTGGGCTCACAGACTTCGTGGCACTGTTGCTACTGTACGTTTTCATGTAAGATCTGTTACCAACCTGTTGTTTTTTAAGCATGCTTTGTACTTCTCTATGAAGAGAGACATTTCCTAAAGGCATCACGTTTGTTCTCTCCTCTGCCAGGCTTTCTTACTTTGCATATCTACCTCATCTTATACCAGTCTTAACTCCATATTGGTCAGAATGCCACAATCTCTGCTTTACTCTGTTCTGCATCTTTCTTATGAAAAACAAAATATTTGTCATATTTTCCCTATCTTGTGGTAGTCTAAACCTCAGCAGCTCTTAGTGAAAAACAACTTGTATAGCTACCTTGCTAGAAGATTGTAAGTTTAGTGAGGGCCTACAACTTATCACAAAAGAAACTGGAAACTTCCACTGCTACATCTCACAGTTTGACTGGGAGTTGTGGCAGCACCAGAGTTCCATTTGAACACCATTTGGTTTCTGGTTGCAGGTCTGGCATGGAGAAGAAGATACAGTGTGGTGGAGAAGCAGCTATTGGCTACTTACTCTCCACTGTGGGCAGTAGAACAAGTAACTCAGTGCAGCTGTTTTTAAAACAGCTTTGCCAATCCAGGGGTGGGTAATGGATCTAACCCATGTTCCTAATATGGGTGGCCCAATCATAGAATGGCTTGGGTTCAAAGGCACCCCAAGGACCATTAAGTTCCAACTTCCATGCCACATGCAGGGCCACCAACACCCAGATCTGGTACTAGACCAGGTTGCATAGGACTCCATCTTACCTGGTCTTTAAAACTTCCAGAGATGGAGAATCCCCAGCCTCCCTGGTCTGCCTGTTCCAGCACCTTACCACTCTGTCTGTGAAGAACTTCCCCTCAAATCTAATCAAAACCTTCCCTCCTTGAGCTTAAAACCATTATTCCTTGTCCCATCGCTATCTACCCAAGTAAAAAGTTGATTCCCCTCCTTTTTGTAATCAACCTTTCAAATACTGGAAGGCTCCAGTGAGGTCTCCTCACAGTCTTCTCTCATTCAAGCTGAACAAGTCCAGCTCCCTCAGTGTGTCTTTGCAAGGGAGGTACTCCAGCCCTCTGATCACCTTCGTGGCCCTACTCTGGACCCTCTCTAATATCTCCACATCTTCCTGTGTCAGGGGTCCAGGATGCAGTACTGCAGATGGGGCGTCACAAGAGCAGAGTAGTGGGGGACAGTCATATCCCTCTCCTTGCTGGCCACCCCTTCTGATGAAATCCAGGATACCATTGGCTTTCAGGGATGCAAGAACACACTGGTAGCTCATGTTCTGTTTTTCATCCATCAGGACCTCCAAACACAAACAGCGGTGGGCAGAGTTGCCTGCCTTAGTCAGAGAAGCCACCTGTCCATTAAAGGAAGAATTGAAAAAGATAGTTGGCCCAGTAACATGTTACAGTGAAACACCCAAGGAAATGGTGGTCACTCATCCAGAGTAGAGTCCCTTACAGGAGAGAAAACATTCCATTCCAGAAGATGTCTGGTAAAAGGATGGATCCAGCACAAGGGAACCCAAGTAGGTGGTGAGTCACTGCATACCATCCCTAGACCAAAATAATATCATTTGAAGAAAGGGATGAACAAAGCAGTCAGCGGGCTGAGCTATGAGCCGTGGGGATGGTTATAACTAAAGAGCTGCGTGACAGCACACTGAACACAGCACAGGTAGTTGGGTGCTCTACTGAGGGCTCGTGCTCTGGATAGCACAGTGGGCCACTCAGGGTTGGACAATCCATGCCTGACCTATCTGGGGTAAAGATATGTGTGTTGATATACGGAATGTGGTAAGACACGGGGCCGTATGAGCATACCACATCTCTGGATAGCAGCCCTTGCAGTCACCAGACAATGATGAAGCTGACACATAGGCTCAAGTTAGATGGCTGGAAAATATGTCACCAGAAGACATCGCCCACTGGCTATAAAAACTACAACATGCAGACAGAAGACCATGTGGCAATGGCTAAAGCATGAGGACTGCTCATAGTGGATATTGTCCAAGTTGAGTTGCTGGATATTGTCCAAGGATGTCAGGAACAAAAAGAAAATAAAGTTCTGAAAAAAAGATTTCTGAACTTTTTTGAAGTTTTCTTTTTTTAAGCTTTCAGACTTCATTGTTTCCAATTTTCCCTTGATAGTTTTAGGAAGGACTGAGCACTTGTTTTTGTCTGAGGTGTTTCTTAGCTATCATAATTTTTCAAGATGGAGCTTTGAGCAAATTGTAAAGAGCTTGATGTGAAGGAAGCTTGTAATTTGTCAGCTTTGGGACCAGCCCAACTCCTTACTTCCCCAGTCTTAAGGGCCGATTTTGTCAGGACAGCATTGTCTCTACAGCCTCAGTTCTTTTTTCTTGGATCCCAGCTCCACCCTTTGTCTTGCTTTAATCTCTGCAGCTCTTGGTGTTTCTGTGTGACCCAGACTCTGCTTCACTCTTTCCACTTTACCCTGCTTTCTCCTGGGTTAGCATCTCTTTCCACACTCACTCTTCACGCATTTACCTCTTGCACATGGAAAGTTTGAATGGAGAGTTGAAAATGGGAGAAAAAAAGAAAACGGAAAGGCTAATCTAAATTTGCACAGTTAGAAAGGTATGTATTGGGCATTTATTTAGTTCACATATGACCATCATGCTCTCCTTTCCCTGTTTCTTTTCATCCTCGTTATCTTGTAGAGATTAAATGCTGTGGGTCAGATATTTCAAAGTCACATATGAGTCGTGTGAAGTAATGAGGTGCTTTTTGATAGTTTCATGGGACCTTGGTGAAGTAGAAGGAAGGGTGTGGAGGAAGGAAGCAACTACCATTTCAACCGATTAATCAAATGCCATTCTATAAGAGGTTAACCTCCATCTTCATATTGCTTTGCTATCAGTGGACAGGCAGAGAAAGGAAGCACAGAGACAAAGGTATTTCATAATGCACATTTGTTTTGTTTGAAAGAGACTTGGTATACTGCACACTGCATAGTCATTGCTGAGCAGTCACCAAGAGGAGGATAAACACTGGCCACATACAGGTGCAACTCATGTTCTGAACGACATTACCAGTGTTCCCAAGAAGACACAGGTGAGATGCTTTCCTGTAACTCTGGTTGCCCTCTGCATGTTTTGATCTTTTTAACTTGGCCAACAGATGATGCAAGCATCATTCAAAAATTGGTAGACAGTTGGTAAAATTGGTAGACAGTGGTAGACAGAAACTGTCCACAGAACAGTTTCTGTTCTGTCTGGTGTATCTGACAGTGTTCTTGGCAGTTCCAGTGAAGATCCCTGTCTGGACACCAGTTGCCACTCATCTTCACCACTACCAAGTCTAAGCTTATTGGCTTGCTGCTGTTCAGAGAAGCTAACGACAGCCACATCCTAAGAGCTATTCATTTCTACAGGGCTCCCAGTGCTCACTGTGCTTGCTTGGTTGATGTTATCTATTTTTTATAGTGCACTACACTTGGGGAAAAAAAAAAAAAAGCAACACTGTTTTAGAGTGTAGAAGTAATGAGTTTTCTTCCATCTATTGACAATTCTTGGTGCTTATCTTTACTGTAGCTCACAGAGTTAAGTGTGTGTGTGCGTATAAGCCTATTAACTACTATCTTTCTCTTTTGTCCTTTGGAAACCGATTTCATTTCCCACAAGTGAATAAGCAATATGTCATATTTCTCACTTAATATACTTGTGCCCCTGTGGGTACAGTGTGTAGAATAGCTGACTTTTCCCTAGAGTCAATTATTCTGTATGGATAAATGCATAATTCTCCCAGGCTAAATACTGCAGGCTGAACAATTCACAACCATTGTTCCCAGCTGTAGGAAAAATCATGTTTGTTCAAAGTCACCTGGACTTACTATATGATAATGATTAATATGAGGAAATGAAAAAATATGTTTTGTGTGATCAGCAAAATAATATTTTTGATTGTTTAACCTTTTCATTCATCAATGAACTGAAGTAGCTGCTAATGTAATTTGGTGGTGTCAGAGATCAATTACTCTGCTGTGAGGTTTTATTTTTACATTAACTTTAGAAATAACAAGATTCAGGCTTTTCTTGAGGGAAAGATATATACATTGTAATAACAAAAACCTCAGGCTGTACTTCTGTGTCAGCTTCAGACAATTTTCTTCAGGCTTCAGCAATGTGGCTCATGAGTTGTAAGGTAGTTTTTTCTCTTTCTTTTCATTTTCCATTCCTGAACATAGTTGGAGGCCCATCTAGTATTGAATATTTTTCTCCAGCATGGAGAAAACCATATCCTGCCTGGGCTCCTCTGCACACACTGCAGCTGCTTCTTCAGGGTGGGACTCTGTATGGGATGTGGATTCCTGCAGGCCACATCCACCTGCTGCCCTGGGGCCTACTCCTATGCCATGTGCAAATCTGTCCATGGGCTATTGGGCCACAGCCTTCTTCAGCACGGGTCTGTCCTGGGCTGCAGGAACTGCTACTCTGCACCTGAAGTACCTCCTGCCCTACTTCTGCACCAACCTCGAGGCTACTTTCTCTCATGTTTCTCACTCCTCTGACTCAAAGCCATTTGAGAAAGTATTTGCTGGTCTAATCTTTGTTCAGCTGTGAGTGCACTGGAGATAACTGGAACGTGTCCACAGCTGGCATGGGTCAGATCCTCCAGCACCATTGCCACCTAATCTTTGCCATATGTCAGCTGCTGAATGTGTGCGCCAAGAGTGATAAGACATCTAACAGCACAGAAGACTCCAGTTTGTTATCTGATCTTGAAGGGAGTCATTTTAGTATATTATCAAATACAGTTCTCAGTTACTTGCAATGGAGATTTCATTACCATTCTGAATTAGTGAAGGGATATCATGCCTTCTCAATCTTTCTGCACTTTCACCTGTGCTACCTTTTCAGAGAACAGGGATTTTTGGAGACACTGTGAAACCAGTCACTGTGAAAGATGAGTCTTTGGGGCCAAGAAATTATGACTGCTGTGTAAAGCCTTGTGTCATGTTAAAGGACAACATCTGAGTGATACCCAGTTTGGTGCTATAAGTTAGCTGCATTCAATATATGAACTATCACAATTACAGGTTCACAAACAGTACATTGCCTGATTCATCCAGAAGCATTCAGCTCACATGACTCAATCAAGAAAGGAAATACATGCCCAATCAGTATTCTGACTGGGCATGGCTAAATTCCTTATTGGAGGAGAGTGTGGTGTTCAGTGGTCACTGAACACTATTTCAGATTTCTAAGTTTCCTGCGGAAGCACTAAGCATAACCAAGGGTGCAAGTCTTGCCCAATGGGCATCCCTTTGAGTAGGAAGAGAGGCTTGGGCCATCAATTGAGGCAAGAAGTCTAAGCTGTTGTCCTGCCTTGTCTGCAATGATATCTTCCCTAGCATTCCTGTTTACTTACGCCATTTTTTTTTACTATTTCTTAATTTCCAGGTGGAGCTTGAGTGACTCTAGTCATAAATAACTTTCTTTTGAGTGGTGCAAAATTATCTCTCTGCTTTCTGAAGGTATGGGCTAAAACATTCAGAGTGTGTGTTCAGTGAAGAGAGGCCTCATCTTGGCGGGAGGTAGTTTTTTGGGCAGAGGTGTATTTTGGTATTACGATGAGTATATGGAGTTCACTCAAAGGACAGACATTCTTTGTCAAGAAATGGCACTCTCTGTCCACAGTAGCAGCTATATAGCTACCATAGTACCATCAAGTTTCCATCCTGCTGATGTTATTACATAACCTAACTGCAAATTTTTCACTCTACTCTTCATGTCATTCTTCTTAAGACTCAGCACATAAATCCTCCCTGATGTTCCCAGCACCTAAGGTTGCCTAGGGAACTTCTGTGGAATGGATGCCTTGCATACCACATGCACTCTGCTTTTGTACCCCTATGAACAGTGCTGTACCTTAATTTCCAATGAATAATGCTGTATTTTAATTTCCAATAGCAGTACCTATCAATACTGATTATTCCACATCTTATGCTGCAGAGGTACTTCTGTCCACCACAGCTAACCTCTGTGCAGAGAATATGTCAAGTCAGGTGGACACAGGATTGTACATGAGCAATGTTATCCCTGTTACAAGTAGAAGAAGAAGAGAACCACCTTTAAATCAGACAAGCGGTACAGGGTCAGGAACACGTTGTCCATAGAAGCTATGGATGCCCCATCCTTGGAAGTGCTCAGGGCTGGGTTGGATGGGACTTCGGGAAGCCTGGTCTAGCAGGAGGTGTCCCTGCCCATGGAAAGGGGTGAGAACAAGACGAACTTTAAGATCCCTTCTAATTTTACTCATTCTTTGATTCCATGGTCCAAAGGTTTCCCCGGCAGCCTCACCATCAACAAATTTTTCTCCTAGGTAAACCAGGCACAGTTGTTCCCCTGGGGCTACATGTATAGCTTCAGGCTGAGATATGAAGTCCCTGGGATGAGAAGGTGACAGTTTTCTGCTCCATGCAAGCATGTTGTCAGGCAAAATAGAAGCAGCAGAGGAAGCCAGCATACTCCTCAGCTAAGGCATCATGCTGTGATACACCATCCTTTCCACCACTGCAGAGGACAGTAGCCAGAGCATCCTGAATTCTGTGTCTATCCTGAGAAGAATAATCAACTGGGTATATGCTGGCAAGGCTGAGGATCTCCAACAGGCAGCACCCTCTGAGCAGAGCACCAAGGACCTGCAAGCCCTGCTCTTGTCTCCCTGGGCCAGCAGCCTCCTTTGCCCCCAGCGTCCTGCCTGGGACTTGCTGAACAGCACAGTGTTCTCCCCTTCCCTCTGTTTGTGCTTCCCTTCCTTCACACTTATGTACTTTGGTCTTTTCAAACACTTTTCTCAAGAACCTCTGCAAATAGTGTTGCTTTGATTGCAGCAGTACCTTGGGATGGGTGTCTGGTCTGCTTTGCCTCTCTTCTCTTCTTGGTCTGTCTTTTGTGGATTCCACCTCTCAGAATGAACTGGGCTGTGGACTGGATGAGCTTGCCAGTTTTGTCTGTCTCTCACAGGGTGCCATAGCTAACATAAAGAGATAAGGTGGTGAAGGTAAATTAAAATCAGTGTAACTCCACAGAAATCCTGCTATGTGGAAATGGAACAAAAATGGTGAGAGGCAGTCTGCTACTGAAAGCTTAGAAGACCTGGAATAAAGTTGATCACAACTGTGCATTACTGAAGAAAAAGGCAGTGGAATTGTGCCAAAAACCTTTGCTCACAATGAGGGCATGCAAACCACAAGTGATCAGAGATCAGCAGTTTGAACATTGATTGCCTAAAGCTTTTGCCTCTGGTTTCTTCTTCCCTCTCCCCTTCTGCACTCCTGGCAGCTGATAGGTTCTACCAGCTCCACTAGAGTAGGTCATCCTGCCTCATGTTGCTGCAGTAGCAAACATACAAACATAAACTTGCCTTTAGCATTGCAGATGCTGCTTTTCTGTGCAGGGTGTAGAAATGGCTGTGAATACATGGGTGACTGCTGCTGGTCAGCAGTAAATATCTCAAGATATGGGATGCAAGAAAAAGTCAAGGATAACAAGAAAGGACTTTTTTAAGTAGTAAAAGAAATTCTAGGAGAAATTTAGGTCTGCTACTGAAGGAGGTAGATGCCCTGGTAACTGTGGACACTGAGAAGTTGGAGATACTGAATGCCTTCTTGGTTCAGTCTTTACTACTAAGACTGGTGCTCAAGAATCCTAAAAATAGAAGAGTCAAAGTCTGGGGAATTGAAGTCTTCCTCTTGGTTGAGGAAGATATGATCAGAGAGCATCTAGCTAAAATCAACACACACAAATGCTTGGGCCCTGATAGCATGCACCCACAAATCCTGAGGATGCTGGCAGAAGCATTTGCCAAACCACTCTCTCCCATCTTTGAAAGGTCTTGGAGAACAAGAGAAGTGTCTGAAGACGAGAGAGAAGCCAGCATGACCCCCATCTTCAAAAAGGGCAAGAAGGAGGACCGAGGGAACTATGGACCAGTCAGTGTCACCACTGATCCAGAAAATAAGATGCAGCAGCTTCTTCTAGATGCCATTTCTGAGCATTTAGAAGAGAACAAGGTTATCAGGAGTAATAAATATAAATTCACCAAGGGGAAATCATGCTCAACCAATGTGGTAGCCTTCTATGATGTTGTCATCACCACCTGAGTAGATGAAGGGACAGCACTGGATTTTGTGTACCCTGACTTCAGAAAGGCTTTTGACAGTCACATACAACATTCTACTAATGAAGTTTAGAAAGTGCAGGATAGAGGAGTGGACAGTGAGGTAGATTGAGAACTGGCTGACTGGCAAAGCTCACAAGGTTCAGCAGCACAGTATAGTTGGAGGACTCTAACTAGCAGTGCTTCTAAAGTGTTGGTACTGGGGCTGATCTTGTTCAACATCTTTGAAAGTGACGTGGATGAAGGGATAGAGTGCACCCTCGGCGAATTTACTGATGATATCAACCTGGGAGGAGCAGCAAACATATTAGAAAGCTGTAGCACCATTCAACAAGACCTGGACAGGCTGGAGAGTAGGATGGACTGAAACCTTAAGAAGTTCAAGAAGAGCAAGTGTGGAGTATCAGTACAGGTTAGGGTCTGATCTAACCTCTGTAGAGAAGGACCTAGAGTTGCCTGGTGGACATCAGGTTGACCACAAGCCAGCAGTGTGCCCCTGTGGCCAACAAGATCAGTGGAATCCTGCAGTGCATCAAAAAGAGTTTAGTCAGCAGGTCAAGGGAGGTGATCTTCCTCCTCTACTCTGCCCTGCTGAGGCCACATTTGGAGTATTAAGTCCAGATCTGGGATCCTCAGTTAAAAAAAGACAGGGAACTTCTAGAAAGAGTACAGTGAAGGGCCACAAAGATGACCAGGGGCCTGGAGCTTCTCATGTACGAGGAAAGGCTGAGAGGCTTGGGGCTGTTCAGTCTGGGGAAGACTGAGAGGGGATCTCACAATTATTTATAAATATCTGAAGTGCAGGAGTCAAATGATTGAAGCCAGGCTCTTTTCAGTGGTGTACAAAAACAGGACAAAGGGCAATGGACACACACAGATACACACACAGAATTGTAGGGGTTGGAAGGAACCTTCAAGGGACAAAAAACTGGAACACAGTAAATTCTATGAAAAATGAGAAATAACTTCTTTACCATAAGAGTGACAGAGCACTGGATCAGGCTATCCGGGGGAGTTGTATAATCTGCTGTTCTGACTATATTTAGGGACCACCTGGACGCTTTCCCATGCAACCTCCTGTAGGGGATGTGCTTTAGCAGGGGGTTAGACTAAATGATCCTCGGAAGTCCCCTCCAGCCCCTACTATTCTGTGACCATTATCTCAAACATGGGCTTTCACCAGTCATAACTGAAGTGGTGTTTTCCTGCCAATATCCAAAAGCTGTCTCTGAACTGCAGCTCTAGGAATTCCTAGTGACAGTGCTTGTTTCTATAGCTTCCTTCTCCAGTTCAGACCTCAGGAAATTTTAGCTCTTGAGAGTCATTTTGATGTGGTCATCTAATTCCCATTCTTTATTGGATTGGTAATTGGAACATTACTACCAAGGACGAGGAAGAGGTTGAGGTACTCAATGCCACCTTTGTTTCTGTCTTTAATTATCCTCAGGGAACTCAGCTTCCTGAGCTTGAAGAGAGGGATGGAGGAAGTGAGTAAAGATCCTGCAATTCAGAAGGAAACTGCTGTGACCTGTAGTAGTGACCTGCTACATCATGTAGACTATCACTTATCTGTGGGGTCAGATGGGTTCCAAGAAAGGGTACCAACGGAACTGGTAGAAGTGCTCACCAGCCACCTTCCATCACGTACCAGCAGTCCTGCTCAACTGGAGAGGTCTCAGCCAGCTGGAGAATTGCCATTGTCACATCATTATTCAAGAAGGTTCCACAGGAGGATCTACAGGTCTCTTAGCCTGACGTAAGTATTGAGGAAGGTTATGGAGCAGATAGTTTTGAGTGCAATCAAACATTTTATACAAGACAACCAGGGGATCAGACCTGGCTAGCATGAGTTTATGATCATACTATCTACTCTGTTTGATGAGCTGCCCATTGGAAATGAAACCACCAATTTTCCTGCCAAAAAAAAAAACCAAAAAAACAAAAAAACAAAACCACAAACCACCTCATTTCTGACTTTTTTTTCCCTTGCAACTCACATACTCATGCCTGTACAGTCAAAGTAGGCTTTCCATCCAACTTCTTGTATCTGTCCATGATCACACAGGTAAAACCACAGCATGATACATGGCATGTACCCACTATATCCTCTCTCCCTTGCAAAGGAACCAGCACAAGCCATTGAACTATTTTCTCCACAACTGAGACACAGGAGCATAGGAGGCAGAGAGACAATCCCCATACCGACGAAGAATGGCTAGCCCCTTCATCTACCACTGGTGTTTCATTATCTTTCCAGTTCATTCCTGCCAGGGAATAGGAGTAGGAACAACTGCAGGGCCCACCACAAGAGTGGGAGAAACCACAAGGCTCACTGAAGGGGCTGTAGTGACAAGGCTCATCACAATGTTCAGAGAAGCCACAGGACCCATAACAGGAGTTGGAGCAACCACAGGGCTGTACCTGCACATATGGTGCATCTCCCTTTTTTTTTTTCTGAACCTATATGACCCATAGCAGGAGCAACCACAGGGCTCTTCATGGGACTTGGAGTGATAGCAGAGTCTGTCACAGTTCTTGCAGAACTGCAGTACCTGTTAATTGAACTGTAGCCACTGCAGGGTCTTTCACAAAAGCTGGAGAGTCAATTGCATTATCTCTGGGATCTTCTTAAATAATTGTTCCTTCTTAAACATAACTTGAAACACATTCACAACTGCTGTGGTTTTATTTTTGTTATCGGTATTCCTCATCATAACAACACGTGCACTGGGATTTAAAGAATTCATGTTTTGTTTTTGTAGTATGTCTATGTTTCTGGTTACCTCATTCTCAGAAGAACTACACCTCCAAGAAGACTTTCACAGTTCCACATCTGTTTTCCATTCAAAGGGAGCTCCCAAGTCATGAGACTGTCCCTTCTTTCACTGCTTATCTCTACAATGTTTACTTCCTAGCCATCTCACTTTCAGCATTAGAGTAAAGTCTTCAGTTTTGGATGTTCTAATTTTACTTATAAGCTTCAGTTCCAATCATATCGTATTTTATTGTTATCTGGCATACCACAATGATATTTAGTAAATCACATTCCTCCGTAAGCTCAATCATGTTTTTTTTGTTTTTGGGCTCAACATTCCAATTTTGCAGCAGAAAAAGGAATGTCATTACTGTATGAACTGGGGAGCTGAAGGCATGAGCATAGCTGAAGAAGGGATGTTAGGCAGCCTGATCATGAAAATCACCCAGCAAAACCACCCCCCCCTGCCAAGTAAGACATGCAGAACACGCAGCTCTGTATCACCCTATCAGAAGCATGGTGTGGCACCAGTAGGTCCCAGCCATCACAGATGCAAGCAGCTCCCACAAACCTCGCCACCAAAGCAGCGTGTACCACAACTCTTCCCTCCTGCCCACAACTACTCTGGTGGGATTGGCTGCCAACACCTCCAGCTCTCCCAGTGCTCCTTTGAGCAGGAAGTCCTTCCCCTTTCATGCATTGGGTGCTGCCATTTTGTGTCAGCCGGCATTTTGTACCAGTTAGCGGGCACTGCAGTCTCAGTTGACTGCTAGGCTTACTTGCAGGAGTACTCTGCCTGTTATGGAAGATGCACCTGCAAGATGATGCAGAGGAGACTGCAGCAACATTTCTGAGGAACAGGGACCCACGTGGTTCAGATGAGCAGAGTTTCTGCTGGCACAATCTCCAGCTCGCAGTGCTGCCTTCCCTGCCACTGGCGACCAGTGAGAGAGGCCGTCCAACAGCATGGAACACTCCGTGTGCTCAACACTCTCCTCCTGCAGCACACCAAGGCCTGTGACCTGCTCGATGGACTGGGCTGCTGGCAGCACGAGCTTAGCTGAGGAGGAGATGTTCCTCAGTCCCGCAAGCTGCTCCCGCCAGCCTCACCACCAAGGCAGCGTGTCCCACAGCTCCTCCCTCCTGCCCACACCTACTCTGGCGGGATTGGCTGCCAGCACCAGCCTACACCTCCAGCTCTCCCAGTGCTCCTCTGAGCAGGAAGTCTGTCCACTTGCACACACTGGGAGCTGCCATTTTGTGTCAGCCGCCATTTTGTGGCAGGGAGCGGGCACTGCAGTCTCAGTTAACTGCTAGGCTTACTTGCAGGAGAACTCTGGCAGTTATGGGAGATGCACCTACAAGATGATGCAGAGGAGACTGCAGCAACATTTCTGAGGAACAGGGACACACGTAGCTCAGATGAGCAGAGCTGCAGCAGGCACGATCTCCATTGCCGCCTTCCCTGCCACTGGCTGCCAGTGAGAGAGGCCGTCCAACAGCATGGAACACTCCATGTGCTCAACACTCTCCTCCTGCCGCACACCAAGCCCTATGACCTGCTCGATGGACTGGGCTGCTGGCAGCACGAGCTTAGCTGAGGAGGAGATGCTCCTCAGTCCCGCAAGCTGCTCCCGTCAGCCTCACCACCAAGGCAGCGTGTCCCACAGCTCCTCCCTCCTGCCCACACCTACTCTGGCGGGATTGGCTGCCAGCACCAGCCTACACCTCCAGCTCTCCCAATGCTCCTCTGAGCAGGAAGTCCGTCCCCTTGCGCGCACTGGGAGCAGCCATTTTGTGTCAGCCGCCATTTTGTGGCAGCAGCGGGCGCTGCTTGCACAGTGCCCCTGATTGGCTGTGCGCAGTGACAGCCACGTGTGCCTTGCTGGCCTCTGGTTGGTGCCGCACTGCCTGTGTGTCTGGAGGCGCTAACTTTTGTAAATGCCCGCTTACGATACGTGCTGTGCACAGCTGCACATACAGACATCCATACGTTGAATACACGCAAATGTTTGTAAACAAATGCTAGCTCACAGTATTTTATTTAGTCATGTAACATAGAAGTCCATATATGCATATGCATTTCAAACAGCACTGAAATTAAATGTCTCTCTATCAGCAAAATTACAAGTGCTAAGCAGATGAAAATATCAGCACTAAGAGTTAATGGAGCACGTAATAAAGGCTGTGAATGACAGGCAGGCAGGCAGGCCTTACAAGGCTGCAGGAGCAGGACCAAATATCTGAGGCATCAGAAGAGTGCCAGCTGCCACGAGGGAGGTCACTTCTGTTCCCCCAGGATCAGTCAGAGCACTGAGATGTTGCTGTACTCATCAGCTCTGCCATGATGGTCTGGAGGCACAGCAGGTCAGCAGGCAACACACACAGGACCGACATGCAGCAACACAGGACGTGTTTCTCAGGTTCACGTTGAAACTCACCGGCAAAACCACCGTCACTGCCAAGTGAGGCATGCAAACAACACAGCTCTGCATCGTCCTGTCAGAAGCATGGCTGGGTCACAGAGCAGCACTATCCAGCCACCAGCGGCTGCTCCAACTCCTCACAGATGGCAGCAACCCCCTCTCCACATCACCACCAAGGCAGCGTGTCCCACAGCTCCTCCCTCCTGCCCACACCTACTCTGGCGGGATTGGCTGCCAGCACCAGCCTACACCTCCAGCTCTCCCAGTGCTCCTCTGAGCAGGAAGTCTGTCCACTTGCACACACTGGGAGCTGCCATTTTGTGTCAGCCGCCATTTTGCAGCAGTTAGCGGGCACTGCAGTCTCAGTTGACTGCTAGGCTTACTTGCAGGAGTACTCTGGCAGTTATGGAAGATGCACCTGCAAGATGATGCAGAGGAGACTGCAGCAACATTTCTCAGGAACAGGGACCCACGTGGCTCAGATGAGCAGAGCTGCAGCAGGCACGATCTCCAGCTCGCAGTGCTGCCTTCCCTGCCACTGGCTGCCAGTGAGAGAGGCCGTCCAACAGCATGGTACACTCCATGTGCTCAACACTCTCCTCCTGCCGCACACCAAGGCCTGTGACCTGCTCGACGGACTGGGCTGCTGGCAGCACGAGCTTAGCTGAGGAGGAGATGCTCCTCAGTCCCGCAAGCTGCTCCCGCCAGCCTCACCACCAAGGCAGCGTGTCCCACAGCTCCTCCCTCCTGCCCACACCTACTCTGGCGGGATTGGCTGCCAGCACCAGCCTACACCTCCAGCTCTCCCAGTGCTCCTCTGAGCAGGAAGTCCGTCCCCTTGCGCGCACTGGGAGCAGCCATTTTGTGTCAGCCGCCATTTTGTGGCAGCAGCGGGCGCTGCTTGCACAGTGCCCCTGATTGGCTGTGCGCAGTGACAGCCACGTGTGCCTTGCTGGCCTCTGGTTGGTGCCGCACTGCCTGTGTGTCTGGAGGCGCTAACTTTTGTAAATGCCCGCTTACGACATGTGCTGTATGTGTATGTATAGAGGGAGGTTCCCTAAGGAATTGTTTGCAACCAATCTGATGAAGTTCCAGAAGCACATGGATTGTTGTCACAAAAATGCAGGGAGCAGCTGGCAGCTGCACTCATTGGTCATACTGAGTCCCACCCTGCACAGAACATCTTTGATTTTATGATTCTATCATCTTTAACTTAGAGCATATGCAGCAATGTGGAATGTGTGAGCCAAAGTACATGTTATTATTGCCTCTAACTCTGATGATGCTTAGAATGAATAGTGGGCAGAAAACCAAACTGAATAATATGAGTTTAAGGATACTACTTGTCTCAGGGAATTTCCTCTGTCGTGTGCTGGAAGTTTTTCAGGGCTATACTTCCCTAGTGAATACTGTCATGAATTACCATAGAAATTTTCTGTCGGACTGAATTTGACATTAAGAGTGGCTATAAAGTCAGTCATCCAGTTCTTAAAACTAAAATGTGCAGGGTAATTGAAACTAAAAAAGAAAACTTAATTAAGCACAATTCTCCCTCATCAAAGCAAAACTAATGCAGTTGTTTAGATAAGAGACAGTTGCTGTTGCAATTTTATTCCATTACAACATTTCCATTTCTTGTTCATCTGTGCATTTTTTTTTTTGGTAAGCAACATCAAGTGGTGGCTCAACTACCAGCACAAAAACAGAAAGCCCCAATACTTCTGTTCAGTATATTTTCATAAATAACTGAGAGGATAATAGAACACGGGACAGATATAGGAGCGGACTAGGCTACTCTTGGGAATACCCTCCTACTCACGATATCCTATGATTCATTGGCGATATAATTCTAACTGCATCTTGAAAGCCCTCCTTCTTTGCTCTTTCTAGTTAATCTGTAATTACAAAAAGATGGCCAAAAATAGCCACTTGGCACCCCAGTTCCCTCTTATATTTTATATTGAGGTTTAGTAAGTTGAAAAGCAATGCAGAAAAAGAAGAAAAAAAAAGAAAAAAAAAAAAACTAGTAAATGTTAACATGAACAGTGAACTTTTACCATGCACTACAGCAGAAAGCAGTGTCACTACCACCAGCAGAAAGCAAAAAGCCAAAATAAAAAAAAACTTGCATTAAACTGAAACATTACAGGGAATAACAACTGAACAGATGCAACATCATCCACTTTCCGGTGCCTATGGAAGTTACAAAAAGTATCTCTACAGGCAACAACAGATACCTTATGTCAGTGTTGGCTGATACATCTAACTCTTTATCTGGTCACCAAAGAAAGAAGTCTCAGAAGAAGAGATTACAAAGTACAGAAGAGCCCCAGCAGCAGCAGCTGCTCCAGCACAACTCATCACAGGATTATTCAAATGACTGAAATAATGCTGCTGACAACATATCTCCCAAAATAGAACCACCTGGAATGGAAAGTTATTCACTCAAGGACATGCTGAAAACTTCAGTTTAGATCCTAACCTCTCAAAGCAAAGAAATACATTTGGCTGTATATCCCCTGTATTGACGCAGTCTGTTGAGAATTGGTAACTCATTGGACACATAGAAACTGTATGTAATTCTCCATTCCTGCTTTCCAAACATATGAAGCATATTCTAGCAGTTACCAAAAAGCACGTGACGGATGACACTGAAGAGACTGCAGCAACATTTCTGAGGAACAGGGACCCACGTGGCTCAGATGAGCAGAGCTGCAGCAGGCATGATCTCCATTGCCGCCTTCCCTGCCACTGGCTGCCAGTGAGAGAGGCCGTCCAACAGCATGGAACACTCCATGTGCTCAACACTCTCCTCCTGCCGCACACCAAGCCCTATGACCTGCTCGATGGACTGGGCTGCTGGCAGCACGAGCTTAGCTGAGGAGGAGATGCTCCTCAGTCCCGCAAGCTGCTCCCGTCAGCCTCACCACCAAGGCAGCGTGTCCCACAGCTCCTCCCTCCTGCCCACACCTACTCTGGCGGGATTGGCTGCCAGCACCAGCCTACACCTCCAGCTCTCCCAATGCTCCTCTGAGCAGGAAGTCCGTCCCCTTGCGCGCACTGGGAGCAGCCATTTTGTGTCAGCCGCCATTTTGTGGCAGCAGCGGGCGCTGCTTGCACAGTGCCCCTGATTGGCTGTGCGCAGTGACAGCCACGTGTGCCTTGCTGGCCTCTGGTTGGTGCCGCACTGCCTGTGTGTCTGGAGGCGCTAACTTTTGTAAATGCCCGCTTACGATACGTGCTGTGCACAGCTGCACATACAGACATCCATACGTTGAATACACGCAAATGTTTGTAAACAAATGCTAGCTCACAGTATTTTATTTAGTCATGTAACATAGAAGTCCATATATGCATATGCATTTCAAACAGCACTGAAATTAAATGTCTCTCTATCAGCAAAATTACAAGTGCTAAGCAGATGAAAATATCAGCACTAAGAGTTAGTGGAGCACATAATAAAGGCTGTGAATGACAGGCAGGCAGGCAGGCCTTACAAGGCTGCAGGAGCAGGACCAAATATCTGAGGCATCAGAAGAGTGCCAGCTGCCACGAGGGAGGTCACTTCTGTTCCCCCAGGATCAGTCAGAGCACTGAGATGTTGCTGTACTCATCAGCTCTGCCATGATGGTCTGGAGGCACAGCAGGTCAGCAGGCAACACACACAGGACCGACATGCAGCAACACAGGACGTGTTTCTCAGGTTCACGTTGAAACTCACCGGCAAAACCTGTCACTGCCAAGTAAGGCATGCAAACAACACATCTCTGCATCATCCTGTCAGAAGCATGGCTGGGTCACAGAGCAGCACTATCCAGCCACCAGTGGCTGCTCCAACTCCTCACAGACGGCAGCAACCCCCTCTCCACATCACCACCAAGGCAGCGTGTCCCACAGCTCCTCCCTCCTGCCCACACCTACTCTGGCGGGATTGGCTGCCAGCACCAGCCTACACCTCCAGCTCTCCCAGTGCTCCTCTGAGCAGGAAGTCCGTCCCCTTTCATGCACTGGGAGCAGCCATTTTGTGTCAGCCGCCATTTTGTGGCAGCAGCGGGCGCTGCTTGCACAGTGCCCCTGATTGGCTGTGCGCAGTGACAGCCACGTGTGCCTTGCTGGCCTCTGGTTGGTGCCGCACTGCCTGTGTGTCTGGAGGCGCTAACTTTTGTAAATGCCCGCTTACGACATGTGCTGTGCACAGCTGCCCCACATACATATACATGTATATATTTATATGAATATATGCAAACATCTTTGCGCTCACACAATTTCTTTACATAAGCGTACATTATTTTATGCGTTTATGCAATTATGTTCATATTTAACATATCTCTATGTGTGCATGCATTTTTAAAGGCACAGAAGTTTATTGTCCACATAGCTACCAAAACTTAGCAGCACAGTGTTTAAAACGCTCTGTATTAAGATGTATCAGAGCATGTTATAAAATTTCTGAACGTTAAGTGGCAGGAGGCAGGCATGTGTGAGCAAGGGTGGCAGGTAAGCGCACCAGTGGGGGCCTTTCTTCTCAAGGATCTCCTCTTTCTGTCCCAATGGATCAGTCAGAACACCATCATTCTGCGAAGCTCACCAGCTCTGAATACAATTATTTTTGTGGTTAGGAGTTCTGTAGTTATTCTGGCAACTGTGACAGGCCATGTGGGCTGCCTGCTTCAGGTAAGCTTGGCATATACACCAGTAATACAGATGGAGCTGTTACAACACAGTGCTAAGTAGGGAAGATAATCAAGACCCAGGAAGGTCCTGGCTTTTGAAAAAAAACTATTTCATGTCTGGCAGTGATTTTCTATGAGAATTGTAGGTCTGTATAGAAAAGAATCACAAATGTAATGGCTGGAAGTATGACAGCGCCACCCAAAATAGGGTAAAATGTGTTAGTAACTAGAGAGTCCTCCCTGAGAGACACTGTGACACCCATCTGCTGCCTGGACAGTCTCTCCAGAAACATTTGTTTCCTGTCGGGTATCCACATTTGGGACATCAGAAAGAGGCTACTGAGTTTGATGAAGTCCAAAGGACTGCTATCAGCTCTTGGTTTTTTAAGCTGGGTCACAGGAAGCTGCAACAAAGAGATGGCAAAATACTATGAGAGATTTTTTGACCTCTGGGAGAATGTTAAAGGGATGAGGAGCATAGATAGCGTTCTCAGTCCTAGTTCGTGAGTACAGCCCAGGAAGAAGGATGCAAATTGATCTGTTCAATAACTGACTGTGTTGATGATTCCACACTCAGGTTTATGGGTTTATGGGTTATGTCATCTTGGACATATATTTGAGACACCAGGCATGTTGAACATCCAATAGGAGACAACTAACGAGGCAGGGGAAGACTGTTCTGGGCAGGAAGATTGTTAATCAGGCTGGTTAGGCTGATTAACAGAGCTTTAAATTAGTTTTGATAGGGGAAGTAGATGTACTTCTGAGTTACAGATAACCAGGAAACATTGTCACCTCAGGAATCAGCATGTTAAAAACTCAGATTTGTCCCAATGGAATTTGGAAGAGCTCCTCCAAGAAGTTAACATGACTGATTGCCTAGCTGTAGGTTCTCCAATAATGCAACATGGGAAATAAGGAGAAAAAAATGGAAACAATAATGCAATTAGAAAGCTATGATTTAATTTCCGTCATGGAAGAATAGTGGGATAAATCACATAACTTGAATATTGTGATCAGAAGCCACAAGTTTTTGGAAGAGATTGGCAGAACAGAAGGGTTGGCAGACCTGCCCTCTATAGGTTCCAACCAGATAGATTACAAAGAGTTGTCTTTGAAAAACAGCCATGATAAGTTTGAGAGCTTTTAGTTTAAAATTAGGGACTGGACCATTAAGGGACATCTTGTGGCCAGCCTGGAATAAAGGGGTCTTTATTGGATAAGGCTTTCTTGTTTCAGTTACTAGAAGCATTGTGCTTGGAGGCTTTCATCCTAATGGGAGATTCCAACCACTCAAATTTCTGCTGCAAAAACAACATCATGCGCTGTAAGCAATCCGGGAGAATTCTGGAGTCCATTGAGGATAACTCCCCTGTCCAAGTATTAGACAAACCAACCAGACGAGAAGTATTTCTGGACCTGGTGCTCACAACTGCAGAGATCATTACAGAAGTCAAAGCTGGAGGCTGTCTGGGCTGCAGCAACTGTGTCTTGGTTGAGTTCATGGTCTCAAGGAATATGGTCCTGATGAAGAGTAGTGCCAGGACCTCAAATATCAGGAGAGCAAAGTTCCAGCTGTTTAAGGAATTATTGTGTGGGATCCCCCAGGAAACTCTCCTTGAAGACAAAGGAATGGAATAAAGCTGGTATCTACTTAAGAACACCCATCTGAGAGCATAAGATCTCTCCATCCTCCAGCATAAGAAATAAAGCAGAGGAGGCAAAAAACTGGAATGGACCAAGAAGGACTTTCTGATTAAGCTGAGAGGCAAGAAGAAAATGTATAGGCATTGGAAATGGGGATTTGTAGCCTGGAGAAGAGTGCAGGGATGCTATCTAAACATGCAGAGATGAGATCAGGAAAGTCAAGGTAGAGATGGAAAAACCTTGGTGAGGAATGTGAAACATAATAAGAAGGGATTCTGTAAGTACACTGATCAGAAGAGACAGGCCAACAAGTGTGTATCCGTGTGATAAATTAGATGGAAGAACTGGCTGCAGCAGAGGTGGAGAAGGCTGAAGTACTCACTGAGTTCTTTGCCTCACTCTTCACTGGCAGTCAGGTGTTCCACATCTCTTATGTCCCCGAATGTTTTGGTAGGGGTCAGGAAAGCAAACTCCTTCCCAGAGTAGAAGAGGAAATCCAAGATCACCTCATTAGACTGACCAGGTATAGATCTATGGGGATAAGGACCTGGCTGACATGATTGCTGAGACATTCTCCATCACATTTGAAAAGTCATGTCTGTCAGATGAAGTTCCTAGTGACTGGAAAAAGGGGAAACTCCACTCCAGTGTTTAGAGAAACTTAGAGAGGAAGACCTGGGGAAATAGAAGCCAGTGAAACTCACCTCTGTGCCTGGTAAGATCATAGAACAGATCCTCCTGGAATCTATGTTATGCACATGAAAGATGATGAGCTCTGCCCCAAACTTCTAGCATTGCCTGGGGTTGTTGTTGCCAAAATGCAGAATCCAACATTTGGTCTTGTTGAATTTCATCCCGTTGGCCTCAGCCCAGCAACCAGCCTGTCCAGATTGCTATGGGGCCTCCCTTACTCCCACTTCCTGCCAACTTGGTATCATCAGCAAACTTACTGAGGGTGCACTCAATGCTCTCATTAAAGATATTGAAGAGGACAGGCCCCATTACCAACTCCTGGTGAACACCACTGATGACCAGTCACCAGCTGGTTGTAACCCCACTTACCACTGCTGTCTGGGCCTGGCCATCTAGTCAGCTCTTTAACCTGTGTCATGGTTTTACGATTTTTGTTATTGGTACTCCGCATCATAACATCATGCAGTGCACTGGGATTTAAAGAGTTCATGCTCCAGTTTCATGGTATGTCTATATTTCTGGGTACCTGGTTCTCAGAAGAGAATAAGAACTACATCTTCTAGAAGACTTTCAGTGTTCCATTTCCATTTTCCATTCAAAGAGAAAGATAAAACTTGTCCCTCCACCATTAGTCTCAGCATTGGACCAAACCAGCCTGATCAACCTTTGACATTTTATTGGGAAAGATGTATTTTTAGAACAAATCTCGCTGCACTCTCAGCAAGCTTCATTAAAGACCTTATCAGTATTGTAGGACTTGTACTGCAAACAAGGCCTAGAAGTCCAAGAAGACTGCCAATGTTATGGGATATTTGTAAACTTTCTGGATGCTGTGCAGTTTTTTTTTTGTCTGTTTGTTTTTGTTTTTTGTTTTTTTTTTTGCACTGTGCCAACTTGCTTTTGTAAAAAGAAGAATAATGTATTTGCTTTCTCCTGTAAAACTTCTTCAAGAGTTCTCTTGTAAAAGTTCTTCAAGAGATTGCATTCCATCACTTTTCCTTTTTTAGTACTCAGAACATACTGAGCCTTTATTAATTCCTCCACTCTGCTCTATGGAGATGTCTGTATATACAATAAATTAAACACACCGATGGAAATATCTATTTGGTGTCTGCATACAACATGGCATGAATTGGACACTGAAAGTTATGTTTCTGCTAATTTTACAGAACATGTGATTCTCAAACAGGCTTCCAGTCTCTCCCTTGAATCCCTTATGCATTTTCTGAATTCTCATCCAATGATCATGTTGTTAATCTCCTTGAATGTATTTCTCATCAGTTCACTCACTTTAAGTATTTGTAACATTTTGAGAAAGCCTTCTCCAGAGCCAGAGAATACTGAGTGGCAGGGAGTGTGGAGGCACTTGGGAGACACTTTAGAGAGATGGGCATAGCTGGTGTAAAGGAACTTTACTCCTGAACACCTGCAAGATCCTAAGAATCTAAGCAGATGTTTGGGACAGAGATGTTGTGGCTCAGGCAGATCTGAGGACGCACAAATGATGTGGGGCCTGGCTTATGCCTCCCGGCCCTTACTCAGTATTATCCCAGAGAAAGAGAGATCTTTCAAAGCCTAAAGGGAAAGTCTCCAAGTCAAAAGGGATGGTCTCCAAGGGAGAGTCTGAACTGAGAGTGAGAATCTCTGAGTTGAGAAAGAGAATCTCCAAACCAAGCAAGTATCTAAGCTGAGAAATTAAGTCTCCAAGCCAAAAGGAAAAAATCTCTGAGCTGAGAGAAGGAATCCCTAATCCGTGAGAAAGAATCTCCAATCTGAACGAGACTTCTTCCAATCCAAACAAGATACCCTTCAATCCCAATGAGACACCCTCACATGTGAAAAAGACACCTTACAAACTGAACAAGACAGACTTCAAGCCAATCTAGAGAGAAAGAGCATCAACACTGAGCAACTGGATCAAACACAGAAAGCACCTGTATAGATGTCGGTTGCCCCAGTAAGAGTAGGAAGGAGAGGAAGAAGAAACAGAGGAGGGGCCCTCAACAAGACCACTGTAACTGATACCAAGGAAAGCAACAGTAAAAACTGAAATAGAAGAAGAGAAAGGTGAGAATGACATTGTCACTATTACTACCTGACCTTTGAAAATGAATGAAATTTGAGGTTCAAGAAAAGATTTTTCACGGCACCCAACTGAACCCATTGTCACCAGATTACTTTGATGCTGGGACAATGGGGAGTGTGTTGCTAGATAGTAGAAAAGCTTGCCAATTGGGAAGCATTGCTAAGGACTCAGCTATTGACAGAGGTATTAGCAGATGAGAGGATGAGAAGGATGACAGGCCTTCACCCTCTGGAAGAAGCTGTAAAGGAAAAATACCTCTTCAAAAACCATCTGATGCCTGAGATAAAGAAATGGATTACCATGAAAGATGGCATTCATTATTTGAGAGAATGTGCCGTGGTGAAAATGTTACATGACCCCATGTTCATTCCCAGTGATCCACACCAAGAGCATACACCGGAGAGAGTCAGGTGTACACCAGATATGTGGTGGAAATTCACAAATGCTGCACCAGAAATGTATGCCAGTATATTAGCAGCAATATATGGCAGAGGGCAAAGAAGCCTCCTTTTATTTGAACCGATTGTCAGTCTTCATGACTTTGAGCTACATTCATGTTTCATCCATTTTGAAAGTAATTGAAAGACTGGATAGAATAAAGAGTAAATGAGAAGATATAATGCAGACGCTGTCTACTATGCTTCATCACGATGAGTCTGATGAACTGGTAGTGGTATCAGTGACACCTGGTGAGCATCAAGACTTTCAAAACAGCCTACTGAAGAGGCTGATCAAATTGATTTCCTCCCTACCCAACATCTCAGCTATTAAAAGCAGATGTCCTCCCACTCAAGCAAGTGACAAGAGTAAAACTATGTTGTGCGCTGCCTTGAGACATTACCTACATGAGCATGGAGAAGATACGAAGAAGTGGCATTAAAAACCACTTTTGCACTGCAAGCACAGGTAAAAGAACTGCAAGATAGATCAACAATCAAGGAGGACTTCTTCATAAAGCTGATTATTCCAGTTGCTGTGGGACATGGCAAAAGCCGTAAGGACCCTGATCATGTATCATGGGAAGAGAATGATAGAGGTAGCAATTAGAGGGGCCCTGCCTGCTGGGGAGGGGAGGGGTGGAGCAGGGACAATAGAGTGTATTGGACTGTGTGGATTTGGTGACGTGGCATGTCAGAACCACAGAAATATAGTGCACTTGTGGACAGTGGTGCACCCTAATGCACTCAAGTCACAAAGGAAAAAAATCAATTTATATTGCTTGGTTGACTGGGGGTTCCCAAGAGTTGACTGTGTTGGAGGCCAAAATGAGCCTCACTGGCACAGTTGGCAAAAGCATCCTATTGTGACCATGTGCCCAGGGGCTCTGTATATACTTGGTATTCAGAAGGGGGTATTTTAAGGATCCCAAAAGGTATTGATGGGCCTTTGTAATAGCTCGTTTAGACACAGAAGATGTTAAGCAGCTGTCCGTTTTGCATGACTTGTCAGCAGTGGTCAGAAGACTACTGTCTGTAGTGAAGTTGCTACAAGTGGAATAGCAATAGGTACCAACTGCCAAAAATAGTGCACAGATGGCAGTACTGCACCAACAGGGATTTCTTGCTCTCCATTCATAAGTTCATCCATCAGCTAGAGATTAAGAGAGTGATAAGCAGAACTCACTCACCTTCTAACAGCCTTGTATAGCCAGTGTGTAAAGCCAGTGGAGAATGAAGGCTGACAGTGGACTAACATGGCCTCAATGAAGTCACACCCCTCACTGAGTATCGCTGTACCAGACATGCTAGAACTCCAGTATAATTGCAATCAAAAGTTGTAGGTGGTATGCCACAACTGACATGTCATGGGTCCCCTCGCCCCAATTAGTCACAGAACTGGGCTGAACCAGCCCAATAAGCTTTGACACCCAGCAAAGAGAGTATATCTGTTCAAGCCACAGGCTGCCAGCTTCCTCTGGAGAATACTGGAATAACTATGGGAGACAGTGCCAAAGGCTTTGCTGAAGTCTAGGTAGGCTTTGTCAGCAGCCTTTCCTTCACCTGCCAGGTGGGTCACTCAGCCATAGGAGATCAGGAAAGTCAAGCAGGACCTGCCTTCCATGAGCCCGTGCTGTCTGGGCCTAATACCCTAATTGTCCTGCATGTTATGTGTGATCTGTTATCTCCCTCAAGGTGATCTTCTCCATTATCTTCCCTGGTACCGAGATTAGCCTAACAGGGCTGTAGTTCCCCAGATCCTCCTTATGACCCTTTTTGTAGATGGGTGTCACACTGGCAAGCTTCCAATCCTCTGGTACTTCTCTGGTTGACCAGGAACACTGGCGGATGATGGAAAGTGGCTTGGATATCATTTCCACCAGATCCCTCAGCACCCTCAGATGGATCCCATCCAGCCTCACGGACATGTGTCAGTCCAGATGGAGTAGTAGGTCTCTAGCTGTTTCTACCTGAATCATGGGAGGGGGGGAGGAGAGCAGGGTTATTCTGCTCCCCATCAAAGATTCCAGGTCAGGGTGCAGTGTACCCCAAGGATAACTGGTCTGACTTTTCAAGACAGATGGAAAAAAGGCATTGAGAACATGAGTCTTTTCCTTATTCTCAGTGATCATGTTCCTGATTGCATCCAGTAAAGGATAGATATTCTCTTAAGCCCTTCTCTTACTCTTAATATATTTGTAAAAAAACGTTTTTTTTGTTTTCTTTTATCCCAACAGCCAAGTTGAGTTCAAGCTGGGCTTTTGCCTTTCTAATTTTCTCCCTGCACATCCTAAGAACTTCTTTGTACTCTCCCGAAGTTGTCCATCCCTCCTTCTACTTGGAGGCAAACCCTCTTTTTCTCCTGGAGCCTCTGGGAAAGTTCCATACTCATACCAGTCTTCTCCTGCTGGTGCATCTTGTAGCACACGGGAGCAGCCTGCTGCTGTACTTTTAAGACTTCCTTCTTGAGGAGCAACTAACCTCCCTGAACCCCTTCAACCTCCAGGACTGAATCTCCCTACTAGTGTCCTGAACAGTTCTAAGTCCATCCTCAAGGCAGAATGAACTCTCCCAAGTTCATCAGAATCAATAACTCTACCATTTCATGATCACTGTGTCCAAGAAGCTCCTCACCTCCACGTCTCCCACCAGTCCTTCTCTATCTGTGAGCAGCAGGTCTAGTGGGACACATCCCCTGGTAGGCTCCCTTACCAGCTGCATCAGGAATTTTTCTTCTGTACACTCTAGAAACCTTCTAAACATCTTCTGCACTGTATTGTATTTCCAGCATATATCAGGGAAGTTGAAGTTCCCCATGAGAACAAAGACTGGTGAACATCCACCTTTAGCCTAAAAACCTTTAGTTTGTAGAATGCCTCATCTGTCTCTTCATCCTGATTAGGCAGTCTATAATAGACCCTCACCAAGATGTCTGTGTTGTGCTCCTCCCCTTGATCCTTACCCATAGAGACTCAACCTTATCATTCCCAGCCTCAAACTCAGCAGCATCAAAGCACTCTCTGACACAGATTGCCACACCACCACCCCTTCTTCCTTGCCTATCCCTTCTGAAGAGTTTACAGCCATCCATTGCAGCACTCCAGTCATGGGAGCAATCCCACTCATCCCCTTGCTTCATCCCAATCCCGTCAACATTCTCCCAAGCTCATCTCTGGTTTTATCCCTTTTTTTATCCCTGGTTTTATCCCTTTTCTGCTTCAGTTTTGCATCCTTCATAAATGAGACACATTATTGCAGTGTTTGTAGAATCAACATAACATACCTCTATTTTTGCATGTCCATGAAAGGGGTTTATCCAGAAATGCATTTGTCTGTCTCGATTTTATGATCGCAGCAGTCTTCCAAATACAGCTCTAGAAAGCAAGAGCGTGTGCAAAAAGCTGGCTTATCACAAGTAACAGAATCACAGAATTGTAGGGGTTGGAAGGCACCTCCAGAGATCCTCGAGTCCAACCCTCCTGCCAAAGCAGGTTCCCTACAGCAGGTTGCACAGGTAGGTGTCCAGGAGAGTCTTGAACGTCTCCAGAGAAAGAGAATCCACAATCTCCCTGGGCAGCCTGTTCCAGTGTTCCGTCACCTCACCCAAAGAAGTTCTTGCACACATTTGTGCAGAAATTTCTATGCTGCAGTTTCCGGCCGTTTCCCTTTGTCCTGTCTCCACACACTGCTGAAGAGTTTGACCTCGCCACTCTGCATCACACCTTAGATATTTATAGACCTGGATGAGGTCCCCTCTCAGCCTTCTTTTCTCAAGGCTGAACAGACCCAGTTCACTCAGCCTTTCCTCATAGCACAGATGCTCCAGGCCCCTCACCATCTTGGTGGCCCTCCGCTGGACTCTTCCCAAGAGATCCCTGTCTGTTTTGTACTGGGGAGCCCAGAACTGGACGCAGTGCTCCAGATGAGGCCTCACCAGGGCAGAGCAGAGGGGGAGGATCACCTCCCTCGACCTGCTGGCCACGCTCTTTCAATGCACCCCAGGATGCCATTGGCCCTCTTGGCCACAAGGGCACACTGCTGGCTCATGGCCGACCTGTCGTCCACCAGGACACCCAGGTCCCTCTCCGCAGAGCTCCCCTCCAGCAGCTCATCCCCCAACCTGTACTGATGCATGCAATTATTCCTCCCCAGATGCAAGACTCTACACTTGCTGTTGTTAAACCTCATCCGTTTTTTTTCTGCCCAGCTCTCCAGCCTGTCCAGGTCTCGTTGAATGGCAGCACAGCCTTCAGGCTGTCAGCCAATCCTCCCAACTTCATATCATCACAAACTTGCTGAGGGTGGCCACCATCCCCTCATCAAGGTCACTGATGAAGATGTTGAACAAGGCCGGACCCAGCACCGACCCCTGAGGAACACCGCTGCTCACAGGCCTCCAACCGGACTCTGCTCCACCAACAACAACCCTCTGTGCTCTGCCAGTCAGCCAGTTCTCAACCCACCTCACTGTCCACTCATCCATCCCACACTTCCTCAGCTTTGTTATAAGGATGTCGTGGGGGACAGTATCAAATGCCTTGCTGAAATCAAGGTAGACTACATGCACTGCTCTCCCCCCATCCACCCAGCCAGTGACAACATCATAGAAGGCTACCAGGTTGGTCAAGCACGACCTCCCCCTGGTGAACCCGTGCTGACTGCTCCTGATCACCTCCTTTTCTTCCAGCTGCCTGGAGATGACATCCAGCACAGCTGTTCCATCACCTTTCCAGGAACAGAGGTGAGGCTGACTGGCCTATAATTGCCTGGATCTTCCTTCTTGCCCTTTTTGCAGACCACAGTGACACTGGCTCTCCTCCAGTCTTCAGGCACCTCCCCCGTCCTCCAAGACCTCTCAAAGATGACAGAAAGCGGCTCAGCAATCACCTCTGCCAGCTCCCTCAGCTCCCATGGATGCACCCCATCGGGTCCCATGGATTGGTGAACATTGGTGTTGCCTAGGCGCTCCTGAACCACCTCTTCCCTGACAGAAGGGAGGTCTTCCATTCCCCAGATCCTCTCACTCACCTCCAGGATCCGGGATTCCCGAGGGGGAGCTTTTTCACTGAAGACAGAAGCAAAGAAGGCATTCAATATCTCTGCCTTCTCAGCATTTCCTGTTACAGGAACACCCCCGTCACTTAGTAAGGGAACCAACAAAACCAAAAAGCAGTCAGCTCAGTAAGCAAATGGTATCCTGGACTCCATCAGCAGAGGGGTGGCCAGCAGGGACAGGGAGGTGATTGTCCCCCTCTACTCTGCTCCTGTGAGGCCCCATCTGCAGTACTGTGTCCAGGTCTGGAGCCCCAGTACAAGAAAGACAGGGAGCTGTTGGAGAGGGTCTGGAGGAGAGTCATGAAGATGATCAGGGGACTGGAGCATCTCCCCTACAAAGACAGGCTGAGGAGCTGGGCTTGTTCAGCATGGAGAAAAGGAGGCTGTGGGGTGACCTCATGGCAGCCTAAAGGGAGCCTAAAAACAGGAGAAGAGTCAACTCTTTGAAAGGGTTGATAACAACAAGACAAGGGAAAATGGTTTGAAGTTGAGGGAGGGAAGATTGAGGTTCGATGTCAGGGCGTTCTTGACAGAGAGAGCGGTGAGGTGCTGGAACAGCTGCCCAGAGAGGCTGTGATGCCCCATCCATCCCTGGAGGTGTTCAAGGCCAGGTTGGATGGGGCCCTGAGCAGCCTGGTCTAGTATTAAATGTGGAGGTTGGTGGCCCTGCCTGTGGCAGGGGGTTGGAGATTCATGATCCTTGAGGTCCCTTCCAACCCTGGCTATTCTGTGATTCTGTGTCCAAGCTTAAACATATATATGTTTTTTTTTCAAGATTCTCTGATGATCTGTAATGTCTGCTGCACTGTCTGAGGCTGATTTGGGAAATGGTATCTCATTCAGCAGTCTTCAGTCAGAATTTAGAAAAAGAGGTTTCAATTTACTGTGTAGCAGTAACTCTGATAACAGTAACAATGCAAGATACAAAAATCGTTCTTCATCACCGCATGCTTGTCCTGAAGGGCTATCACAAAACATTTGAGTTGGGTTCACAGCAACTTCTTGTTTCCAGCCCCACCAAAAATGCCTGTAAGCTAAGACCATCATCTTTAAAATCTATGATTAACACTCATGTGAAGGGCAGATGTGTAAAATCTGCAGTGAATTTTGTTTTGTATTCTGACTGAATTTCTGCAAAGTTTTCCCATAGTAAAACACTCCCATACAATCTCAAGCACTCATGCTCTGACTTTTCACAGGTGCAGTAACACACTAAAGAAAAGAGCAGCAGCCTCAGGCTCTGATGCTTCTCCTTTCTCTGATGATTCATAGATCTCTATACCTGCAGAGCTGTCTACAGGCACTAGTGATTCCTTGACCAAGGTATTTAGAAGGCAAGCAATCTCCTTTTTAAATACTTCTATTAAATACTTCTATGAAATCATCATTAAGGAACTCTGCTGGCACCTTCACACATTAAAACACTGATTTCAACCCAAGCAGCAGAAACACACCCAATGGCCTAATTCTTGACCCTTGTGTATGTGCTTAAAGCAGAACCCGTATGTTTTCTCTCACATAGAGGTCTTCCACAAGAAATTCAAGAGGTGAGACTGCAAAGTAGCTCTGAACAAGAAAGCTCTGCTTGGCCTGGAAGGGTGTGGCTGGTTGTTAAATTCAAAGGACCTTGTCTTTCATCTCCATAAGCACATCCAGTGGGAGCAGGTTCTCCTCCCTCAGAATATTTGCCCAAAGCAAATGGCAGGATTAATGGAGTCCATCCAGCTGGTTGATTAGTCTTTCCTTATGTGGCACAGTATAGAGACATCAATTGCTTGGGGAAAAGAAGATTGACTCTAGGCAATTTGTTAACAACTCTAAGGGAACATGACCAATGTGTAACACCACTTCATGGTTGCAGCTTCCATGTAAATCCATGTTAAATGCATAGACAAGACGTGACATACAGAAAGAAAGGTGTGTGTTTCTCCCATGACTTAGTAGCACTGCTATTCAAAAACCTCCAATAGCAGGGTTTTAACTTAAGACTGGTGTGGACATGCCTTACAGAAACTTGTGTCTTTGTGTGGTGCCAAGAAACGTTACTGCAGGCTTTCCTAAAGCATGGGAAAGCCTGCAGTTGTGTTGTCAAACTTTCAAGGTACTCTAAATCAGCTCCAAAATCTACTGTTCATGAAAAACACATGATGTTTACCATAATTTTGCTTAAGATTCCTATAGAGAAGCCTTACTGTCCATGCCTGATTGACAGCAGAGATCTCACCTTACTAAGGAATTCAACAGCAGTGCCCTTCTTACTAGAGCTGTTTTGTGGAGCAATCTCAACTGCCTTGAAGAAGTATTCTTACAAAATAAATGCATTTGTATACCTCTTTCCCCCCTCAATCCAAGTCCACAACAGCAATAAACAGTTGTCAGAAACAAGCTGATAAAACATTGAACTCCCAATTAGCCAAAAAGAGCCAGGCCACTACCAATCCAGTCGTATCAGTAGCACTGCTTGCAAATTTATTCTTTCAGCCTCTTCTCTCAGTCTCACCAAGTTGTTGAAGTTGTTCAGTTCCAAGAGTTCAGGTGACTCTTTAGACCAGGCAAATTCATAGTATCCTGCTGTCAGGACCTCACTCTTCGCCTCAGGTACCCCCTAAATCCCAGTGTATCTGCCTGAGAAGAGTGCTGAAGAAAAACATAAATTTCCCATGGGTATGCCAGAAACCAGGGGAAGAACAAAAGGAACAGAAAGATAGGAAAATAAAACACCAAATTTCTGAAAAACAGAGTTTGACTACACTGTGTCTTCCATGTGGGATCCCAACTAGACCAGATCCAGTCACTGGAGTGGGTTCTGTGGGCCAGCAAGGTCCCTTTTTTCATGGGACTGACAGCAAGAAAGACTGAGAATACGCAAAGGTGCTGAGTAGGCAGTCTTCCCAGATTATTACCAGCATCACCCTGTACCTGTTTTCTGTCATGGTTTTTCTTGGATTAGAGATAGTTTTGCTTGATATGGTGCTTTGTTTTGGATTTGGGCAGAAAACAACAATACAGAAGTTTTAGCTGTGACTCAGCAGTGCTGCACAGTCGAGGACATTTCAGCTTCTGCTGCTGCTCTGACAGCAAGGGGACTGGAGGGGGCAGAGATTGCTGGGAGGGGACAGAACCAGGACAGCTGATCTAATGCAGATATAAAGGGATGCTCCATGCCATAGAGTATCATGTTAAAAATAAAACGGGGAGATGGCTGGAGTGGCTGCCTGTCCTCAGGAACTAGCTGGGCACTGGTCACCTGGTGATGAGCAGTTGTGTTGGGCAGCACTTGCTTTGTTTGTTCTCGCTGTCTTTGTTACTGTTAGGTTTTGTATTGTTGTTTTCTTTTCTTTACCTTCTTTCCTCCCTTCTTATTTAACTGTCTAAGCCAGTCCGCGAGTTCTCCACTTTCCTTTTCCGTTCTCTCCCCATCCTACAGCAGGGGGCAGCATAGGAACGTCAATGTGGCATTTTGCGCTGCAGTCTCATAGAAACACAGAATGACAGAACAGCCTGGGTTGCACAGGAGCACAGTGCTCATCCAGTTCCAACCCCCTGCTGTGTGCAGGTCGCCAACCAGCAGCCCAGGCTGCCCAGAGCCACATCCAGCCTGGCCTTGAATGCCTGCAGGGATGGGGCATCCACAGCCTCCTTGGGCAACCTGTGCCAGTGCCTCACCACCCTCTGGGGGAAAAACTTCCTCCTAACATCCAACCTAAACCTCCCCTGCCTCAGTTTAAAGCCATTCCCCCTTGTCCTATCACTGTCCACCCTTATAAATACTCATTCCCCCTACTTTCAAGTATCCTTCAAGTATCTGAAGGCCACAATGAGGTCTCCCTGGAGCGTTCTCTTCTGTCTCTTCTGTCTCCAAGGCAGAAGAGTCTTCCATACTTTCTGACCAGTGATCCTTGCAGCTACGCCTGCTTCAAAGGAGCTAATGGCACAGAAGTCTGTTGTCAGCTGTACCTCAGCTGTGCTCTCTGTGCAATTGTTATCCCTCCATAGCAGCATCACTTCTGAATCTGACACTGACAATGATCTGAATCATTCTTGCAGTAGCTCTCAGCAAATGCTTTCCCTCAGTGCTCTACAAGACTCACCTTCTGCCCCAGACACTTATACTCAAATCATGCATTTTCCTGATGCCTGCTGATGAAGAATGGAGCTTTTTCTGCCTCCACTGCGGGAACCAATTTTGTAAAGTATGTGGAAGAGAAGACAAATGACACGATCTAAAATAATGCCTCCTTTTTATTTCATGGCACTACAAAATATACAAAAAGCACAATAACAAAAGCAATTTCTCAGCTACAAAACACGATTTTTCGACACAGTCACCACCAAAAGCCATGTATTTTCACCAGCATTGAACAGGAGTCTGCATGCAGTTCTGGTAAAAATCTGCGCCAGTGGAGATGGCCCACATTATATCTTTAGTGTAGTGACAAAGATTATCGTATGCTTTGTTGTTTTTTTTTTCTGCCTGAGCTTCTTGATTTATAACACTGTTATTACGTTTTCCTCCAGGAGGATTAAGAGATTCACAATAAATAACATTACATTGAATCAACACTTTTTTTTTTTTTTTTTTTTTTTTTTTTTTACTTTTTCACAGTATTTCTTTGCACTTCAGCCTTGATGTGTGCAGGAGATGAGAATGAGTTTAATGTCTTTGCCCAGATGCAGGTTCCTGGGAGCATCAGAAGCTCCAAAGTTCCCGAAGAGCCCAAGCTAACAGCAGTGACTCCCTTCAGCAATAAGGTAGGCAGAAGCTGATGGTCAACTTGCCATAAAGAAGGAATCCACCAACCAGGCCATCGGGATTAGTTTTCTCCTTATGAGTCTTTTCAGTTGGAAGATGCAATAAAAAAGAAAATGATGCTGTAATGGAGTTAAATGCAAGCAAGCAAGCAGATCTACCACATTGGAGTCCTAATGGGCTGACACTTGAGACAGTATGATTTTTGATTGCATGCTTGATGAAGACATACTCCTGAGCCTTAGGATTAAGTCTGAGCTCTCTTACCAACCTGTCTGCTGTGTAACCCCATGCTGAATCCTCAGAAGTTGTTGTGTTTGTTTTGGACTCTCAGCTAAGTGGTGTGCAGGGCCTGCCTTGGAGGTACTGGATGACCTCCCCACTGCTATTGTGTAAGACAGCATCTGCATCCATTCTCACACAAGGCCCACTCTAGTCACGAGGGTCTTTTAGATCTTCAGAATCTACAGTTAGCAGAGGAGTGGGATAAAAGTATGTTATTTCTGAATAGTTTTTCCATGGCAGGTCAGAAGCACAACAAGGCATTTGCTCTCCCCACAGCATGCTTTCTGTTGTCCACAAGTCTGCCACGCATTTACCTGCGTGCGTGTCCTCCTACTTTATCCAGCAGTCAGGTGAAGAGTGTGCCCTTGATCTTGCACTCTGGCTCAATGTCTGCAGAGATCAGGAAGGATCTCTCGCCTCCCCTTCCTTTCATTGGAGGAAAAAAAAAAAAGAAATGCAGTAACTTGCACAGTACAGACACTTTCCAAAGAGAACGTGAGGCTCATTTGACTTTTGAGAGGCCACCTTAAGTTTCTGTTCTGTTTTGTTGTCCTCAGCAGTGCTGCAGCACTCGACCGTCCCACTTGGGCCAAGAGAGCGTGCCCTGATCGTGGGGCTGCTCCTCCCGTGCCGCACGGCATCGGACTCCCGTTGTCCCGTTTCTCCAGCCAGCGGAAGTTCCTCTAGATGGCAGCAGGCTCCGCGGATCTGTCTTCTACGCTCACTGGTTTTGTAGCCGACTACAGAGTTAGACCATCGTCTAGGCCATTAACGAAGATACTGAACGGTATCTAAAACTACAGGGCGCATGGCTGAGCAGCACTGCGGGAAGTGAAGTGAAGAAGGAAAGGAAGAAAAAGGAGAGGGGAGGAAAGGGGAGAAGATGGAAAGAGGACAGAAAATGGAGACACAGTCCAAAACAAAACAAAACAAAATAAAAAAGATCTCATTACTCTATATTACTCCATGAGAAATCAAGAGCAAAAGTCCCTGTGCAGCGTCTGGGCGACACCATGAAGCCACCCAGAAGTGCAGCCACCAGCTTACAGAAGTTCACACACGCCCTGCAGATGCACCATCGCACCTCTCCCACACAGCCACCCACGGCCATGAAGGTTGCAGTCAGTGGATTGCCACCTCTGCCTGGAAAATGCCGTCAGCCTCCCTGCTCGCTTCCTTCCGCGCTGTCTTTGTGAGTATCTGTGCTCTTCCCTAGATACTGTTCCCACCACACACAGCTTCTCTCCTGCCTCTCTTTGCGCGAACGTCCTGCAGCATGCACAGCATGTCTGTGCATTGCCCCACCGCCACGTGGCCCCACTCTTCATGCTTTCTGTGGGTGTTTCCAGCTGTTCAGACAGTGGTCTAAGAGTTTATCCCCATCCAAGACAACAACAGTACTAAAAACAGAGGTGTTTTTGTTTGTTTGTTTGTTTGTTTTTGTAGTCCATTTTTCTGTTCCTGACTCGTTCATGTGCTCTTCCCTTTCAAAAGCCAAACGAATGCCTTGCAGAGATCTCTTTTTCTTTTTTTTCTTTTTTTCTTTTTTCTTTTTTTCCCTCACAAATATCTGTGTCTCGCACCTAAATTTGTGCTCTCCTTAACACCAGCTGTGAAGGCTGTTTGGAGGAGAACTTCTCCTCCACTTCTGCCGGCAGAAGCTGGTTCTGGTACTGACTCTCGCACAGGAGTTGTCACTGCGGGGAGAGGCAGGAATTTTCTTCCGTGGCCCCTCTTTACAGGAGTGGGAAGCAGAGGCGGTGGCACAACGTTTGCCGGCCCCGCGCGGCAGAGGAGCCGCAGGACGAGCGCAGCCCCACCTGGGGAACCGCAGCGCCCCGCGGTTACCTCGGCTGGCTCCGTAGCGTGGGATTCCCGAGCGTGAAATCAAGACTTTTTTCCAAACGCTGTCATCAGAACAGTGACTTTATTAACAGAGACGAACACAGGATTAAACCACTTTATGAGTTCGCCGAAACGCACAGTGTACCTGCGGAGGACAGACATATTTATGTACATCAGTTCGTCGTAGAAACGTGAGAAATTTGTTTGAGGCGGCTGGGATATCCCCTGGTAGTTTGCAACGGATCCAGATAGCTTCCTCTTCACGGTGGCTCCGCTGAAGCGGCGGCTCCTCCGACGGTTCCCCCAGCCGCACCCGGGGCGCCCCCGCCGTCCGCCGCGAGTCTTCCTCGGTGCGCGGCGCCGCCGCTGCCCCCGGCCCGGCTTCGGAGGGGCGAGCAGGAGGCGATCGGGGCGCGCCTGGCGCAGCTCTGCTCACACGGCTCCGCATCCCCCGCGGAACGCCGAACCCCGCGGCGGGCGGGCGTCCCGAGGGAGGAGCGGGCCGCGCTTTTCCTGAACGGACGAAAACCAAACGGGGAAAGAGGGCCGGGGAGAGGGCAGGAGGGAGAATGGCTCCACGGGTGTCGGATGTCTGTGCGGTGTCGGGCGGGCGGTCGCTGCCCCGCGCCGGTGCTGCCGCTCACAGGCACTTGAGAAGGAAGGAGTTGCACGATGTGCCCCGCGGGCAGTCGCAGAGCTTCCCGATGCGGGCCCCCTTCCTCACGGCGCACTGCTCTCCGGCGTCGCACTGCGGGAGGCGGAGGGCGCTCAGAGGGCCGCCGGGTCTCATCCCGCCCATCCCGATCCCTCCCTTTCCTCTCCCGCCCGGTACCGTCCCGTCGCTCGCTCACCATCGGCACCTGCCCGAACTTTTTCTCGTAGTGCGGCACCCGCTTGCTCTTCAGCTTCTCCAGCACCTCCTGCAGCGCCTCGATCTGCCGAGAGACCCAGAGCCCCGTCAGCCCGCCACAGCCGCCGCCCGCCCCCTCGTCGCGCTCAGCCCCCCCCGTCCCCGCCCCACCAGCTCCTTCTCTCGGGACCCGCCGCCGCCGCCGCCGCCGGCGTGCGGCCCGAGGTCGCGGTCGCGGCGTGGAGCGGGCGGCCCCTGCCCGCGGGCGCTGAGCAGCAGCGCGGCCGCCACGGCGCAGAGTGCCAGCGCCCGGCAGCTCTCCATGGTGCTGCCGACTCCCGCCGCGCCGCGCTGCCTTTATAGCGCCGCGCCCGCCCCGCCGTGCGTCAGCGCCCGATCCCGGCGCGGCGCCTCCCGCCCCCGGGCTGAGCCCGGCCCGCCCGGCTCCAGCGGCGGGCGAGGCGGAGGACGGAGCGCCTCCCGAGTGCTCCCTGACTGTCGTGGGGCTGGGAACCGCGCCGTGCGGGAGCAGCGCCGTGTGAGAGGTGGCGGGATGGACGGAAGCCCGAGGATCGTTGGGGACGCAGCGGGCCTGGGAGTCAACGCGGGCATGTGAGAGCAGAGAGAGCTGGAGGCAGTGGTCTGCGGCAGGGTGCGATGAGAAGATGCATCTTTGTTATGAGCTTGCCAAAAGGGAAGAGACAGACTTTTTGTGTGGTCTGACAGTGGTATGGGCAGTTATGAGCTGCAAGAGGGTAGAGTTACATGAGTTGTTAGGATATTAGATTAGATATCCTAACATTAGATGTTAGGATACTCATAGCCTGGTGAGGTGCTGGCACAGACTGCACGGAGGGGCTGCAAATGCCCCAAATGCCTGCATTCCAGGCAGGTGGAGCAACCTGATCTAGCAGCTGGCAACCCTGCCCATGGCAATGGGGCTGGAACTGGGTGGGCTTTAAGGTTCCTAACTGTACAAACCATCCTGCGGTTCTGTAGACAGACAGAACTAGAGGATCACCTGAAGGATGCAGATGGAGGGGGGCATAAGGACACTGAGCAACCAGCTGGCAAGGATGCACAGCTTGAACGAGGGGTTGGCTGTGGGGTGGGTAGGCTCAGAGCATTGGAGAGCGAGATAAGTGTGCAAGAAAAGGATGAAAGTGATAAAATGGCACTTGGAGAGTAACTGTGAGAAGGAGTTCCAAGGTAAAGCATTGGTGTGTTGAGTACATTGCATCCTGCCTTGCATCCACTGGCTTTGGTGGGAGAACAGCACACTCACCAAAAAAGAACTAGTGCCAGCATGCGTGTGTGAGTCTTGAACACATCCTCCTTCAGCCTCTTGGCTGATCTTGCCTCTCCAGAATTACATGGAATAAATGTGCCTGAGCCTCAGCCAGTCGTGGCAGGGCAGGAGGACAAGAGAACTCTGGCTGAGAACTGCAGGGTTGTGCTAGGAGGGGACATGCAAGGAGAGAAAGAATCCCCAGGCAGGGCTCAGGACAAGGACCGGGGAAACGCAGCATGGAGCTGAGCAGAGCGGCTGGCACCATAGGCTCCGTGGGGGCTGAGGGCACCAGGAGGCAGCACACAAAGCACACAAGGTCTGCCTGGGGGAGGCCCCTGATCCTGGCCGGTGTGTGGGTTGCTCCTCCCTCCATCCAAAAAATGCAGGAAGTGAGCCTGGTCCCCCGATGGAGGGATTGTCTGAGAAGGAGGAAATTGGAAAACCTCCTGAATAGAATTCTCTTGGCTGGTGATTCATCAGGAACAGACTGAAATGTCAAAACAACCTGGGCAAAAAAGATGTCGTTCAAAGAAAAGAAACAAAACAGGCCCAGGGACATAGTTTTTCCAAATAGAAAGCAATGTGTGATGGGACTGACAGGAAACGTGGCCTAACAAGCAATTTTCAACAGCCCCATCTTGTCTGAGGCAGAAAGAAGTTCTGAATCTCTCCAACGGTCGTGCTGCTTGCCTCAAGAGCTGCAGGCTCACCTCTTGCTCTTATCCCCTCCCACACGCTCCTATTGATGATCTATAACAGAGGTCTCATCTGTAATTGCTCTTCAGAGCAGAATCCTCTCTGTGTTTGCACAAATCCTCCAGCCTCGTTTTGCTACAGAGAAGGCTGAGATGTCAGCCGTGGGGCTGATAGTCAACCACTCACAGCAAATCCCATGTCTCAGGCTGGGGCAGAAGTGCAAGAATGCAAACTACTGGGAATAATGGACCTGCCAGAGCCTTTCTTAGAGCAAAGAAATAACACAGACAAGAAAAACGCCGTGCTTCATATGGACAGGCAGATAGATATACAGCCTGTTCAGCTTTGAAAGCGCCGTCTGTGAAGCCTGGCCAAAAATTCAAACTATATTTTACAGTGTGAGGATTATGCGTGCAGTATTGAAAACACCACAGGGGTGATCAGAAAATATCACTGTTTTCTTTCTGACTTGTACTTCTGGATGAAGTCGGTTCCCACAGCGAAAGTATGATGGACTGTGGGAGCAATTAGAGATTTGTCTACAAAAGTCACTGTGTCTGTCTGTCTGCAGACGCCTACAGAATGGCACCTTGCTGTGACTTACCTGTTGCTGTCTTTATTACACTGTCTCTGCAAACACTGCTGTGCTCTGCTCCATATTTGGTTAGTCTTGCAGACTGTAAAAACGGAGGATAAAAGGTTATCTGCGTGTTATAAAAAAAGTGAGATGCTACCACGTCAGCAAGAAGAGCAGGGTAACGGTGTGAAAAGGGCAAAGTTTCTATTTACAACTACAAAAAAGGTAGATGCTTTTTGGCCACAGCATCAGTAGCCAGCCATAAGGCTAACTCAGCTCCAAATTACCTGCATGAACCCAGTCAAACCTTGCAGATGAGCAATCTGTTGTATCACTGGGCTGAGTCAAGCTTCTCGAAGTTAACTTACTTTGTCTGCACTGAAATTATTATCGATGAGCCACAGAGACAGCCAGTGTGTTTTAATATCTGTATATCAAATGGGTAACTTCTGCAGTTTCACACTGCATGCTTTTCCTAAGCGCTCTGCCCCGTTGTGATTGATCAAGTGAGTGTACTTCTGAACACAGGAGAATAAAGGAGGTTTCTCTTGACATCAGTGTGTAAATAATGGAGTGTTCTTTGAGAAGTTTTGATGGTTTATATGTTCTACTTGTAGACTGACGTAGACACACAGTGAGATGGATTTTATGAGTACTAAACCACAGAGATTAGCGTGAAGACTTTGCTCAAGTGTTCCACTGAATCAGAGCCATGAAGTTGGACATCTGGATTTAAGTGGATGCTTTAAGGCTTTGCAGAAGAACAGGGACTTTTGTGTGTGCTTTGTTGAATTGCCTTAATTTATAAATCTTGGTTAAAAAAAAAAAGAAAAGAAAAGAAAAAGAAAATATACCACTGTTTGTTTTTCTGAATCAAGGGGTTTCTTATCTGAAATCTGGAACAGCAAAGAAATCTAAGACAAATTAGAGTTCTGCCAAATTTAATAGAGTGCAGAGACATTTCCTGGAAGACAACACCTATTTCAGCTGAAAATACAAACTCGTCTTGATGAGCAGCAGGAACAAAAAGTACCACCTGAGTATGAGATCGGTTCTCACAAGAACAGCAGATACATAAACACCAACACAACACTGAGGCTACAGATTTCACATTAAACCAACCCCAAAACAGGTGAAAGAGTAGTGGGAAAGAGAAATGGGAACTGGCATCCAGTTCTCAGAAATTATACTGAACTCTCAGTTTATGCAGGCAAAGATATAGGCTGTGCTCCAGTCTCATCTCATTGCAGTCCTGGCGACCAGCATGCACGCCTCACGGTGCTCTTCCACCAGACCATCTGTCTTTGTTTGCTATGCAGACCGCCAGTGATTTTGGTTGGTTTTCGTGTTGTAGCTTCCAGAGGTTCCTGGCACATTCTTAGATGCCATGAGACAGAAAGGGAAATGATTTGTGTAAATGGCAGTGGGTAGAGGAAAGCGTTCTTATGATCCATCCTTAGTTCACAGTCTCACCCTGGGATGCCTGCAACAGGGAGCAGCTTAGCCCACCTCATCCAGAGCTTTCCACTTCCTTCTACTGTGGTGTTTGAAAAAACAGCACCTGATGTCACAGAACAACTGATCCTAAACTCAGCATACACAAATACTGGCTTCTGATAAATATGTCTCTTGAGCTATCAAGCAGTGCTGGAACTGATCTCTTGGTCTTGCTCAGATGCAGGAGGGATGTGTACAGCCCAGAAGGGCAATCCTTGAGGAGAGACCGGAAGAGAGCATGCAAAAGCACAGACTTGAGGTCCTGGTTTGCCACAGCTTGTGTGCTTCAAGTTGTGCAGCCATTTTTTTTGTTCCTCTTCAGTATCACACAGAATCACAGAATCACAGAATCACAGAATCACCCGGTTTGGAAGGGACCTCAAGGATCATGTAGTTCCAACCCCCCTGCCTAGCAGGGCCACCAAACATCCACATTCAGATCAGTATCCTCCTTTCCAATAAGTAAACAGATTAGCAGTTGTGAGTTGCTGTGAGTTCACTGCTGTGAAGAAGTGACTCGGAGCCAAAAGAAGTAACAGGCAGCTGGAGACAGTTGTCCATGTTTCTTAAAGAGTCTTTGCTGTTAGGAATCTTTTGCTTCCCAAGTGACAGCTATGTTTTATTAATGGTGTTTGACAACTGCATCCGGTAAATAGCCACAAGAGATCTTATGGCAATGGGAAGTGAGAATTAGTAAAATAAAATACTGCCCAGGCATCATACGCCTACCAACATCATCAACTATGGTGAAGGCAAGGGAATCCGAATCTCCTGAGGGACAAGTGCCAATCTCTGCCTTTAGAGTGCCATTATACATAACATGCATCACATGGCCAGTGCTCTCCTGTGAGGCACCACGTATTATGCTGTAAGAACTCTTTTCAGTAAGTGGTTTCCTACGCAATGGGCATAGTTAATTGCTAGTGATTCCTTGCGTCATTTGTGTTCAGTGATGGTCCCTCTCTGTGCATCTCCCCCTAACAGGAGCATGCTAACAAGCCCACGATGATGAATTCCATTTGTTTAACAGGTTTCCAAAGATAGGTGTTACTAATGCAGACGTAACTTATTTATGCAGAAACATGTTCTGACTTGGCTTGTACACATATTTAGAGGGACAAATATTGATAAATGTAATAACTGTTCTTTTCGTCATAACAAGTGATTGGCACTGCCAGAAGTTCAATTCCTCCTGAACACGTCTAATTCCATTATGTGCATCTAAGGATTATCAGTTACTGTCTTCAACTTGGAAAATTACTTGCCTCACTTAAAAAATGATGTCAAAACAAAAGCAAGACGCACAGTGAGCAGCTGAGGTCCCTGGGTTTGTTCAGCCCGGAGCAGAGGGGTTGAGGGGAGCCCTCGTGGCAGCTGCAGCTCTCATAGGGAGGGCAGTGCTGAGCTCTGTCTCTGGGGTCAGCAATGGAACCTGAGGGAAAGCATGGAGCTACACCAGAGGAAGGTCAGGCTGTGCTTCACCAGAGGGTCATGAGCATGGAACAGGCTGCCCAGGGTGGTGGTCATGGCCCCAAGCTCAAGAATTCAAGGAGAGTTTGGACACTGCTCTCAGGCACAGGGTTTGGATGTTAGGTGGTCCTGTTTGGAGCCACGAGTTGGGACTCGATGATCCTCGTGGGTCTTTTCCAACACAGGATATTCTGAGTCAAAAATATTATTCCTAGATTACCACCTAAAGCTAAGAAAAAATCAGTCAACTTTTGGGGCCTTGAGTGTAACAGGCACGAATAGATGACCCCACAGTTTAAAGTAGGCAGAGAAAGGATGCCTGAGCTGCCGACTCCACTACTGCTGAAGGAAATGACGTGTTACTTTTTCACCGGGAGCTGTTAGTAACAATTGCTTCACAGTCTGAGTCCTTCCTTCTCCCTCATATACATTTTTGAAAACTGGACATTTAAAAAGATATTTCAGAGACTCAGCAACCGCGACACCGTGTTTTCAGGATACAGATATCCTGGGGCAATGCCCAACACAACTTTTACAAACTCTCACCGTACGATGAGAATGAGACTCATCTACCAAAACGCAGCTATTGCCATTTCACTGCAGTATTCTGCACTCTCTCAGTCTGCTGCAAAATTAACATTAAGAACACTCGTGTCAGCATGACAGTGAGGATGCATTTGTGCAGGCCTACAGAAGTAATCTTTTTAGCAGTGCCAAACACCCTTAGTTTTGGATAAATTGATTTGCAATCAAATCAGGGATGGAAAACTGGTCTCTTAGTGTACAGGCATACCCTGTAGCTCAGTGTATACTGGGATTTGCTCACACTTTCATCTTCACTTCTGGATTGTGCCAGAAACACACTAGGACAGGCATTAGGCAGTCGACCTGCCTCTTCCCTCCTGGCTCCAAGGGGACTTCTTGGTCAAGTCCAGAAAGAGTACAGCTAGTTTTCTATCTAGGATGATTATTCCTTAGCAGCATTCTTTGTCCCACAGGCAAGCACTAAACATCACTGGTGTGTTGGGCAGAGAGGAACATGATGAGCTTCAACAAGAGCAAGTGTAGGGTCCTGCACTCAAGGAGGAGTAACACTGTGCACCAGTACACGTCCCACACTGACTTGCTGGAAAGGAGCTTTGAGGAGGACAAGTCATCCTGGTGGATGGCAGACTGACCATGAGCCAGCAGTGTGCCCTTGTCACCAGGAAGGGCAAAGGTAACCCGGGTGGGCATTGTAAAGAGCATGAGCAGCCATTTGGAGGAGGTGATCCTCTCCCTCTCCTTTGAGAGGTGAGGCCACATCCTCATATGGAATATTGCGTCCAGTTCTGGGTCCCTCAGCTCAAAAAAGGCAGCTTTTAGAGAGTTCAGCCGGGGTCCACAAAGATGGTTAGGGGACTGGAGTAACTCCCATGAGAGGAAAGGCTGAGAGACCTGTGACTCTTCAGCCTGGAGAAGACTGAGAGGGGACCTCATAAATATTTCTAAGTACCTACAGCGCAGGACTCAAATGGATGGGGACAGACTCTTTTCAGTGATGTGCTGCAATAGAAAAAGGGCCAAAATAGGCAAGAACCAGAAAATAGCAAATTCCATACAAACATGAGGAAGAACTTCTTTGCTTTGACACAAAGCACTGGAAATGGCTGGCTGACCAAGAGGGGTTGTGGAGTCATCTTCTCTGATTGGAGACCCTTCAGGATGCGTTCCTGTGTGACCTACCTCAGAGAACCTGCTTTTGCAGGTGGCTGGACTAAATCATTTCCCCTACAATTCTGTGATTCTTTGACTTCCGTCTGTGCACTTTTGAACTATTTTGGTATTTGACTGTCAATCTAAAGCATTTCTGCCATTTAGCAGTTAATTGTTATCTAGACCAAGATAGATAAAGCTACCTTTTGAGACCCAGTTAGCACAGTATTTGCCTCTTTATTCTAGGCACAATTGATGTCAAGCATTTAGTTTCTGCAAGGTACAGCATTTCTAAAAGGAACACAAGAAACAGCAGGCATTGAATTCTCCAGAATTATTACACTGCAATAAAGTACACTAAATAAATAACAAGATTTAATAAAGCACTCCAGCATCTTGACCCCAAAGTCATTGGGATTCAGGCAAGTGCTCTGTCTGGGTCAAGTATTGACCCGTTTGGAGAGCCTGCTGCGTCTCCTGAAACTGGAATTTGCCTGAAGGATCACATCACTGTGTTAAGATGCTGAAACATCTCAGCAGCCAACCCTCATCTTCAGACGTGTTTTCAGCAACCTGCAGCTCACACAGATGTAGCATCCTTTCTCTCCAGTTCTTACAAAAAAAAAAACTTACACATCCATCAGATTCTCTCCTTGTTTTGACTTCATACAGAGAGGAATGTTTTCTGGATGAAAGCCAGAGAAAGGGCAAAATGTCAACAGCTGCATGAAATCCATAATTTCATGCTGTGCTGAACTCCCTGGCTGCTGCTCCTGCACTTCTCTTTTGCAAAAATTTTTTCACTAGAAAATGCGGATTCTACTTTTGGTTGTTTGACTGCAGGAACATTTTGCATTTGTAGGAGACAGAGAAAGAAGAAATTAAACAAAATGAAGGAGCAGATACGCAGCAAATATGCAGCATATTTTGCAGATTTATTAGTGTAAGGGATGAATGATTTCTCATCAGACATTTTAACTTAATGCCAGAAGTTGCACTTTATTCATGAACTGAGCAATGCAGAGCTGCACAAGCACTACGGCTGACTGGTCTCAGATCAGTATCAAGACATCAAAGGCCTGTATGATGAGCACTCAGTGAAAATATATAATTAAGACTTCCACCAAGAATAGCATTGTGTAAGCCTTCGTTTCTTAAACCAGTTTAAAACACTTCAATGTTGTAAGTAACTTCACTCTTCAGTCCACGTTAAAATATACAGAGGTAATTCTGACTGGCATACATTCAGATTACATCCTGAAAACACCAAATTCTGTCTTCTTCGTAGGTGCATTTAGTGCTGCGCTGAGACTGAGGCCCAAAACCAGTCTAGTATCAGCTGGATCAATAATGCCATCATCCCACAGCCTAGGAAAAAGACAAACAACAATAATTAAAAGAAGCCAACATACATAGCAGGCATATTTCGAAGCACACAAAATGAAACAGTTACAGTAAGCAGCAAGTAGAGCCAAATTATACAAGAAGCCACGGCGTTAATTCACCTCACTATGAATGGAGTAGACTGGTGTGTAGTATTTTGTGCAATATCTGTCAGCTAGAAGAAAGCAGAAGCTTGGGGTAGCGTGGAAAACGACCTTTTCTCATGAAATTACCTTTCTCTATTAAAGATGCCAGTATTTTAAGGACAATGTCACATCATTATGTACATTATTCATCGTTATCCAGCTGCCATTAAGCTTGCTTAATGCATTCATACCTTCTCATTAAGAGACTGCTTAATTTTAAGTACCTCCAGTACCTGCCCTATTTATTCTTCTCAAGTCCATTTCTAAACAAGAGTAATCCTAATATCTAATATCCTCCTTTTCACAGCCCCAAAGACAATTAAACTATGAATGCATGCTGTGTCAAAATCCTCAGGCCAACATCAGATTTCCAAATTCACAAACACTAGGAAACAATCTCTAGGCATTATCCAAAAATTAAAGTTCTTGCTGCATCACTTCTCCACAGCTACATCCTACCCAAAATAAAAGCCATGCCAAAACTCCCAGTAGGCCACAAAACTGTAAACACTGTGCATCTACTACCTCCTCAGCAAGACATTTAAACAAGAAGCCACGCTGGTCATTGCATCTCAAGCCTTCCTTATAAATACAAGTATTTTAACCAGGATTTGCAAAAACAGTTACAGTACTTCAGTTGAGACAGTGATGCTCCTCCTTTATCCTATCATTTCCTGATACGAGGAAATGAGACTTATTTTCCATCTTTTCTGAACTTACTGCAATGCTGTCATGTCTACTGTTTTATTCTCTGTCTTTGGAAGAAGTGCTCTACTATCGTTATTTTAAAACTACAGGAAAGGGTCATGAAAAGGAAGCTAACACTGTCTTTTCATAATAGAAAGCATCATCATCCCTTTCTAACTGAATTTTCCAGTTGCAAATTACCTGTTGTTTGAGTATTGATTGAAAAAAATCCGATTAAAAAGAAAACATTATAATGTGGACATCTCTCTCAAAACTAAGAGCCTACTCTCAAGAGAAACAGAACAAGAAGACGTCTCCAAGTGCATGCTGACAATCTCGAGGCACCACCAGACACTACTGACAGCTTTCCATCTTTGCTGCATTTTGCCAGGCAAAAGAGCCTCCCACCCTCAACAGAGCACAGGAACATTGCTGAAGTGTTTTAATGAACACTTGCGGTGAGCTTTTTATTTACGAAGAGGACTGAAACTAAATGAAGTAATTCATACTTCCTTAGGAGTGTTCAATAAATGTGCTGAGGGCTGGGGAGGGCAGAGATGAACCGAATGAAAAAGGATCACCCACTTCATGTGGTATACTCCCATGCTGCAACTTCCTAGTAACTACTGCTGTAATAAACACATACACAAACATGAGGCACATTTTAAAATGGCAGATTTGTTTTTCATAGCAACACAATTAACTTATATCCACAAACACACAGGTTCTGGGCTGCATACAAGTCAAGCCACTTTCGGATGGTTACCCCTGGCTTCTGCTTCTCTTTGTTAAACAAAACTGCATTCTCTACTGGGATGAAACATTAATAATTGAACAACCTATTAAAATCCCACTGCTAGAACATGAGTCACATCTACACTCATAAAACATTCATAATAGAAACACTGTGAGTAAAAGAAATGAACAGCCCCTAAAAGTGAAAAGCTCACGTAATTTGTTGTGGTGCAAATTGCTGAAACCCCTTTTAGAAACCCGTACATAGATTAATACAGCTCATTAAAAATGGTGCTGCCTAATGACTTTTGTTAATTAAGACTGCTCAGTATGAAAGATTCTAATCAAATAATTGATTAAAGTTTGATTAAAAATACAACTACGGGCAATAGACATTCTGTACATGAAACAATTTGATATTTATAAGAGTAAACAAGGAAATTTGCCTGTATTTTAAGATCATTAAGGCATTTTTCTTTCCTCTTATTATTACAGCTCAAAGCTTGAGTCAAAGCCTAATGAAGTCAACTGGAAAGGCTACATCAATTTCAGTGGACATCAGAGGTGAGATAAAGTCCCCATAAATTAGCAAGAGGACAGTATGAGCAAGCTTCCAGACCGTCTGCATCCAAGCAGTAGAAGAAAGCAGGCTTTATTTCCATTTATCTTCCTTTCCTCTCTATAATGAAAAGGAGATTTCTCCAACAAACTTTTGTGTTTTTGATGGAGAGATTTAGTTAGTCACAAAATCATAGAGTGACAGAATGACAGAATGGCCTGTGTTGCACAGGAGCACAGTGCTCATCCAGTTCCAACCCCCTGCTGTGTGCAGGTCACCAACCAGCAGCCCAGGCTGCCCAGAGCCACATCCAGCCTGGCCTTGAATGCCTGCAGGGATGGGGCATCCACAGCCTCCTTGTGCAACCTGTTCCAGTGCCTCACCACGCTCTGGGTGAAAAACTTCCTCCTCATATCCAACCCAAACCTCCCCTGTCTCACTTTAAAACCATTCCCCCTTGTCCTATCACCATCCACCCTCACAAACAGCCATTTCCCATCCTGTTTATCTGCTCCCTTCAAGTACTGGAAGGCCACACTGAGGTCTCCCAGGAGCCTTCTCTTCTCCGAGCTAAAACCTAGTTAGTTTCTGACAAAACAATGGCTGTCTAGATCCATTTTCAAACAGATACAATGACACATGGCTCACAGTTCACTGTTGTGGGTTTTTCTGTTTGTTTGTTTGTTTGTTTTTAAACCAAACTTGAAATCCCTTTAGAGCAAAGGGACTCTTTTCCTGATTTACAACAAATGCTTCCTCAATTAGCACTACTCACATGGGCTAACAACAGGTTGGCACCTTGATACAAAATCCCCTCCTTGTGTATGCTATTTGCCAGTGGGAATGTAATCTTACCTTGAATCTTTGTTTCTAGTTGTGAAGTCTACTCCACAGTTTAAAAAAAAAAAAATGAGTGAATGGTCTGAAATCTTTATTTGGAATTAGCAACAAATGAAAGAAAAAGGCACACACAAAGTAGCACTCACAGGAAGTCAAGAAATGGTGGCAGAAAGCCCAAGAATAGACCAATAGATCCAGTTATCTCTACCAGACAGCACAGAACAACTAAAAGCTCCAAGGCAATGCCAACCACATGTACACAGACAGACAGAGAGAAACCAACCTGGACTGGTCAATCACTCACCACTCTCACAGGTGCTCAGTGAGAAGAGGCATTTCACTTTACTTGCTTTTAGACAGATCAGTCTCAGAGGAACGTCAGCTCTAACATTTGACTTGCCAGCTCAGTTGGGTTTATTATCCTGAGTACAGCATGAGCATCACGAGACCTCGACAAGATGCAGTCCAGATCAAAGCTAGTTCTCAGTCAGCTTTCAGCAAGTGCACACACATTGCCCTTCCAAACTACAGGCAGCAGTATATGACAGCCCTGCTCTAAGTGAAGAACGTGCCTCCTGCTGCTAAGAGTATGTTCTAACACCTAGCAAAGGTTAGGTTATAGAAGGAGGTGCTTATGGATTTGCAGCCTAGCTTTACAGGATGGACAGATGCATGGGAACAAACTGGCAAAACTGGTGCACAGAGAGCTGGAAGTTGGTATTAAATACTCAAGTTTCATACCTACATTATTGCATTTTAAAAACCCTAACCCTTTTCCTACAAGTGAGTTTATTGCTGCAAGTCATTGTAATACTCTGTAATTTTTTGGGAGGGGACAAGGTTTTGTTTCATCACTATACTGAATATATTGGATGCTAGATGAATCCAATTATTCTCAATCATGAGTACAGAGAGACTATGACTGTGTCTTCAGTGAACATATTAAAAAGAGAAAATATAACAAAACTGAGATCTTTCATTTCCTCCTTCATGATAGGGATTCATTTTAAATACAGATAGATTGACTCATTTTTTTTAATGTTATTATTTCAGTGGAAAATTCTTTTCCTTAAATCTAATTATAAATGATGACAATATGTGCTTCCATCTTTCCTTCTTTTCCCCAGGGAGAAACACAAGGTTTTGTGGCAGAGGTACCAGGCTTAATTGTTAAACAGTACTAACACAGATAGCACAACTGACATCATCTAAATTTGTGGGAAATCCTAAAAAAATTAATAATTAAAGCCACAAAAAGATTGGAAAAAAAAAAAAAACAACAACAACAACCAAAAAACAGTATGTCACTAAGAAGTTCATGTCAATAAGAAATCAGGACTTCACAAAACCATCCTGATTGACTATATGCAAAAACCCCAAGAAACTCCCAAGTGCCAGTGGGAGGTTGCACTTACAAGAAAATATTCATGAAGACTTTCTGCAACACTACCACGCAGACCTCAGCCAGAAGCAGAGGTCACAGAGAAGACAAAGCCTCTCCCTGAACCACTCACAAGCTATGCACCTCAACTACTGAAATCTGCCTCAATTACACAGCAAATGCCACACTACCTTACTGAGAACACACAGCCCATCACAGCACCAGAAACAGCTGAAGCCCTATGAAGAATTGGCTTGTGAATATACCACAACCAAAAAATAAGCAGAATGGTTACTGTAGACAGTGTGAAACTAGCACAGAGTAACACTCCGAGGCCAAAAAAGCCTCCAACCTATTTTCCACAGGCAATAACACTCCAAGATGCCACTCTGTCTCACCAGCCTAACTCCAGTGCATTGACAGTATTTCAGAAAACAGAGCACCAAATGCTACAAAGGACTACCATAACAAACTTCTTAGCAAACATGCACCCGTGGGCTAATGCCCTAACCTGAACTCCTATCCCCCAGTGCACACCTACATGACCCAAGATCTGCACATTGCTTCAGGTATTCACTGACTTCTACATGCAAACCCCACTTTCTCCTGACACACAGGGAGTCCTTCAGTACACTTCAATGGATTTTAAAAGGTGAAGTGGAGAGAATGAGATAAAATTTACCCAGTGCAAAATACACAGAATTATATGTTTCAGAAGATTGGTTACAGAATATCTCCTTATCATATAATTACAGAACCAACCTAGTAATTCCTGCAAGTGCTTGCCTTCTTCTGAAATGGACTGCAGTGCAAAGTCTCAGAGATGAAACAAAATATTTATATGATGCTTGTTGTGTAGCACTCCTGCACATCAAACTAAACTTTTGTTACAGAGTGCTCTGTTTACCTGTCCTTCAACACTAAAATTTGAAGTTATTATTATGTCCTGTGATTATAATCAGATTTTGGAAAAGCCATTTTCTTGTTACCGTGCACTGGAATAATAAGGGTTTCCTTCCTCTTCAAACCTCCTAATGATTGGTTCCTTCAAGGCTTCTTCATCTGCCTTAGATAACTGTAACAAAAGAGGCAAACCAACAAGCACAGAAAAGACATTCTTAAATACTCTCTTCCACAATGGCAGCAGAGCTTTATATGCAGCATCAAACAAGAAGAAATTGCTGAAATAACTGATCCAAAAATCTTCCACCTTTTTGCTTACAGTTACAGATTTGGCACACTTGGTTGTGGAATTACTTTTTGAAACTGGGATGAATGGGAAGAAGAAAGTAAATAGATAGGCAGAAAGAAAGTCATTTCACCACATTTATTTATCACATTTATTAGCTGATAAAGTCAGATTAAGATAGTTCAATGAGTGCAAAAGTAACTGGGGATTAGCATCAGAAAAATTATTGAAGCTATTTTATTGAATAAAACTTGTTCTGACTTGCCTTTGGCAAGACTTTCAATAAAGACAACTTGAGCTATTCTAGTGCTATGTTTCTCTATAATCCAGACTGGTGACCACACGATAATTCACAATACTTCCAAGTCTCCCCATGACTACAATCTTTCCTGTATGTCATCTGATCAATCTTAGCAAGTTGAAAAGTTGAGACAGAGGGAAGGATGAGTGTGTTTTATCCACAGAAAGACAAAATAAGGAGTAGAATAAAGAGCTCCAGAGATGAAATATACGTAACTGCTTCATTATTCTCAGTAACTGCTCTTGGTAAGAAAAGCACTTCTGCAACACTGCAGTAAAATCAATTTTATGGAACCAACTAATGTACACTAATGTACACTCATAATAATGTAAACAAGCCAGGTAATCTAAAAATCACAGCAGAAAAGATTATATGGAGAAACTAGAAAAATGTTATTGAACTAAACACCAATAATTATTAGCTATAATTAAGTCAAAGTCTTTTTCAAACCTCCCCGTGCCTCTCTATTTTAAGTTTCGTTATTCTCAGTCAGTGAATGATGTGAAGATCAGATTTCTACAGAACTGCCTACTTCAGAAGTAAATGGAAAGATGCTGTATTCTCACTTGTTCCTCATGCTCCCAAGTGGGTGTAGGGGAGTGGGAGTCCCCTGCTGCTAATCTTGGGCAGATAACTAATCGCATGCAAAAAAATCCCTGTAAGATGATGATATAAGAAAATCATATCTTTTTCATCAAAAGCAAGAAATGCCATGAATGGTCTTCACATTTAGAAGACGTAAAGGACAACATTTCACAAATGTTTCACTGTTGTCAATGTACTGGATGGCATTAGGAGAACCACAGCTCACCTGGCATCTCTGTAACACACTTCCCAGGTATGTAATGTGAGCCCCCCCCCCCTCGTGAAGAAGTAAGTGATAATAACAGTACTACAGATGAAAGACTTACCTGCTTTCCCTCTCTTGCTTTTTGGTCCTTAGCTATTGTAGCTAGAACAGTTGCAGCCTGTTCCCCTCCCATCACTGATATGCGAGCATTTGGCCACATATAAAGAAACCTTGGACTGAAAAGATACATGTTGAGTATTAAAACAACACACTGCATAATTACACAGTGAAGAATTATCACTCAGATGTGTTTTGTGCACAACAGTCTAATAATGCATTGTTTTTTAGGGAATCTAGTTTAACATACTAACTGCTTGCAGCACTATCTTTCAAAATGCAAAAATTCATCTCATTTCTACATTCAAGCACCTTATAAATTTCTTTTTCATCTTAGAATCCCCTAGGAATTTTTCTTGGATAAGTATCACTAACAACTTCAGTAGTATCAGGGACCTTGAAAAGTAATTATGAAAAACTTTAATGAGTCATGTTGAGTAAGCAAGAAAAAAAAATTGTATTGCAGGTTTTGCAAGGACTGCTGATAAAAATCAGACTTGTTGAAGTGAATGAAGACTTAAATTTTTATGTATGTGCAATAAAGGACCAGCCCACACTAACTACAAATTGTTTAGGACTGTCAACTTCCTCCACCCTCAAACTGTAATGGCAGAAAAGCACGTCAGCATGCTTGTATGCTGGAAAATCTCCTGCTACCTAAATTTACGTAAATCTTGAGTCTATCCACCTTCACAGTTTTGTATGGCTGTTACTTACTTATGGCCACATTCACTGAGAATGTGCTTTGTTTCCCAGTGCAGCTTCTCAGAACAGCACCTTTTCACAGTATTACAGCTTATTTCTGCTGTAATCTGAAGTAATACTTACCTGTATGCTCTTCCACACATCCCATAGTTTCCAGCACCGTAAGAGCCACCAATAATGACTGTTATTTTAGGTACACTGGCACAAGCAACAGCAGTTACCATCTTTGCACCATCTTTTGCTATCCCTCCTGCTTCATATTCTCTACCAACCATGAAACCTAATGAGTTACATGATGAAAAAAAAGACTCAGTATGAACTTTGTATTGTCATACTACACTGTACTTTGCAATATGCACAATAAAGCTCTTCAGAAAAACAACCAAAACAAATCACCAACACGGCAAGACCTCCATCAGCAGCACTAGGCTGATCTAGAAGAGGCTGTACATGTAGACAAGCATAAAAGATGATGACTACACGTTAGAGCCTCAACAGTTATCAGCACAGACTAAAGTGTTCTGAAATTTAATTACGCTGAGCTTACCTGTAATGTTCTGCAAAAACACAATGGGAATATTTCTCTGGCAACACAACTGGATGAAATGTGTACCCTGTGGGGGAAAGAAAGGGAAAAAAGGGAAAAAAACATAGCAGTGAAGTGGCTGGGAGAAACTTGTAATTTCTTCATTCAGCAGGATTTAAAAGAAAAAGAATACGCACACGCACAAAAAGGAAAATTATGAAGTATAACCTTTAGCTAGCTTTTTTAGAGAAACATCTGAAAAATACAGAGATGATCAAGGGAAGAAGATATGTCATCATATTTTTGCCATACTTAAAAAATAAGTTTATAGCAGCAATGATGGGGACAAAGTGAAACAAGTAAAATGTGGCCATTTCCTCCTTAGACTACTGATATGTCAGCAAAAGTCCCAAACCAAAGAAGATTCATTTTTTCCACTGATAGGAAAAATCTGGCTCCTCAGAATCATTATAGAAATACTGGGAGTAACAGAGACAGTGGATGTTATTTTCAACTTGGAAATAACTGTGTTGAAACAAACACAGCTGAAAACAGTGTCACTTAGTGCAGTGCTCAAAACATTCTCCAATACATAAAGCTCAATCTGAACAGCCATGGCTGTCAGGTGAAGCTCCTAGCACATGAGAGACAAGGAGGTGATCTGAGAGAATCAGCACACCTTCAACAAGGGCAGAACATGCCTAATCCACTGGATGGCCTTCTATGATGGAAGGATAACACTGCTGGACACAGGGAGGACAGCTGGTGTTGTCTATCTGGACTTATGCAAGGCCTCTGACATGGTCCCACATCACATTTTTATTTCTAAATTGGAGAAATATGTATTTGAAGACTATTCTAAAATTCTAGAAAATAAGGTCAATTATTTTTACTGCATTAGGGTATTTATTGTTCACTCGAGAAATCTGCAGCCTGTTAGCTTTCATTATTTAAAGAAGTTCCTCACAAACAAATTCTGCACCAGAAATCTTGCTAGTGGATGGCTAAGAAGCTCTTTATTTACCTTTTTTGCTGACTCTGAGAAGAGAACTCCATTGTTTCCAATTATTCCCACTGGATACCCAAATATTCTTGCAAATCCTGGAGAAGAAAGGTAAATATGCAAATTTCCATTTATTTTACAGTAACTCATAAACACAGTTTCTCTTGACAGCAGAAATAGCTATTCTTTTGTGGAAAAAAAAACAAAAAACAAAAAACTTCCACTGAGCAATCCAAACAAAACAAATCCAACTGTAAAATCAATGAATACATAGAATAATTATATTTTTAATACCTGTGATTAAAGTATCTCCATATAAGGCTTTGAATTCATCAAATTTACTCCCATCTACAATTCTAGCAATAACCTTAAAAAAAAAAACAAAAAACAGAAAAATACAATGAAATCCCTAATCCTTCACAATTCTACTTTTGTTTTTAGAAAGAAAGAACATACTAATACCCAGCTTAAAATCAATGCTTTCCATTAAAAAAATCATCAAGCAGCCAACAGTGTAAGAGTGTAGAAGGCAGCCTAAGTCCATTTACCCCTTGAAGTGTGATTTATTTATATGCTCATTAAAAAAAAAAAAAAAGGAATATCAAGATTAAGAACATTGTGATTAAATAGTAAAATTTTGTAAGCAGAACTTTTTCTCATTTCTTCAGTTTCAAGGAAAACTGGTGCAGAGGCTGCAATCTCTGAAGGTATCCCAGAAAATAATTACACTGGATCTGCATTAGAATACAATGGTTTCCATACCATACCATACAATGTTTCCATACCATTCCATACCATGGGAGTGGACTGAATTGTTTGGCGTGCTCATACTTTCAGTATCTGACCTTTATTTTTCTCCAGGCTAGTAGAAAAAGAAAGCTATCATACCACTTGCAAGTCTATAGAAAGTTTGGCTGAAGTTCACTGCTTCTTGGCAGTCTTTTCAGGGTACTATTCTTTGCTCATCCTTCTCAAAATCAGGACTAGAAAGCACTGTATTTTCAACACATTATTGTCATTGCAATGGATCTGTCAGCCAAGAATACCCAGAAAAAGATTAGAATTATGTAATATTCAAACATACATCATATGCTCCATATCAGATTTCTGCAAACAAACTACAATGTTATATTCCTTCTATTTTCAAGAAAACTGACTGCATGCAGACATTTCATTTATATTCTTACTTCTTTGACATCAAAGTTTCTTTTTAGCTGGTCACCAACTATTCCATATATTTCATCAGCAGGAAATAAAGGTTCTTCTGATGGTTCTATAGACACCTATAGCAATGGAACAAAAAATTTTACACAATTAAAGGCATTATTTGTCCACATTATGATTTAAAAACAAAGCAAAGAACACTAGTTAGTTTGACAGTTGATTTGAATCTGGTCTTGACCAACCACATCAAAATGCCTCTGGCTTGTCCTCATCTTGCAAAAAAATCAAGTTTCCTAAACAGAAGAATAATGATTTCTCACTTACTGAAACAAAGCTGAGGACCATTGTTTCTGCTCCTGACTATACCTGTGCACGTGCTTCATACTACAACTCCTTCCACAACATCAAAAATAAGAAGCAAAGGGGAAGGAATAGACTGCCCAGTGATGTGGTTGATGCCCCTGTCCCTGGAGACTTTTGAGGCAAGGCTAGATAAAGCCCTGTGCAAGTTGATCTAGCTGTGGTGCCCCTGTCCATTGCAGGGGAGTTGGACTAGATGACCTTTAAAGGTCCCTTCCAACTCTAAGGATTCTGTGATTTTGAGATGCTGTATATACTGTGCCCCATTAGTTAGTATTCTGAAAAAAACCCAGAAATGACAACTTCACTAAATATAACACTGTGTACTCCTTCAGCTGCTGTAATTTTATCTTCAATTCACTCTCTTAAATTTCTTAGAATCATCACAGAATCACAGAACGGCCTGGGTTGCAAAGGAGCACAGTGCTCATCCAGTCCCAACCCCTGCTGTGTGCAGGTCACCAACCAGCAGCCCAGGCTGCCCAGAGCCACATCCAGCCTGGCCTTGAATGCCTGCAGGGATGGGGCATCCACAGGTTAAGGTTAAGACAGTACCTCCACTATATGACATTTGCTCTGTTTTCTAAAACAAAATTTTAAATCAATACAATACATTACAAAGCCTAAGGCACCAAAATGACACGACATATCTCCATCTTCTCAGTTCTGTATCTTTTGTTAATCACCACATAAAATACTAAGAGATATTTTAGTGTCCCAAGAGATATTTTAGCAGGTATCTAACTTAAAGTCCATGGGAATGACTATGTGGTTTTAAAATTAAATTAGGCACCTGACAAGATTGAATTCATTACAAACTGGAATTCTGCAATTCTGAAGTGCTGTTGCAGTTACAGTGTGTGTTTCAGCACTGCATGTAATCATAGCAATTTTGTTGGGAGTAATGCAATAGGAATGTAATTATGGAAGTGAACTATCACAAAAATAAATTAAAGATTAAGAACCATAAGTTCTATTTCCAAAGCACCTAAAGGCAGAAACAAATAATGTATTGTATGAATTAGGGGAATAAAAGCATTCCTCTCTTAAAAAAATGCAGTGTTTTTAGAAGAATCCACTATATACTTACATCTACTTTCTTTTGGAGATTTAAGCTTCTTACAGTTTTCCTTGCCAGATGAAGTGCATGACTGTCATCCAAAGCATAATGATCTGTTACACCAGAATGTCTATATTTGAATAAAAATAAGAATATAAAGACTTCTAAGAAGTCCATGAATCAGAATAAGAGTATTTTAAAACTTTCAAGGCTGTATATTTAAAATATATACACTGCATCACATTTCCATGTTATCTCATCTTAATTCCAAATAAAACTTTTATTTTTTGACCTTTCTTTTAAACATTCACAGACAAGACATAAAATATCAACACTAACAAGCCAAAAATCCAAATGACAACACAAAGAATGACAAACGTTGTTCTAATTGAAAATAATTTTAGATCATACATTTACAAAAAAAACCCACTATGAACTGTCCCTTGAAGTGATTATTCAGTCACTTCAACAAACTGAAGTAAAAATTAACTGTTTCTTGTAAGTAATACCTATTATTATTATTATTTAACTTGTCTTCCCATTTTAGAACCAGAAATTGCACAGAAGACTTTGTTTTGATAGTCACTGAATGGTTTGGGTTGAAAGAGACTCTGAGGCCAACCCCTGTGCCATGGTCTGGCTGCTACCCACCAGACCAGGCTGCAGAGCACTCCACTCCACCTGGCCCTGAGTCCCTCCAGGCACAGAGCATCTCGGCTGCCTCTGCCAGTGCTGACCACCCTCTTGTCAAAGAAATGGCAGGCTATTTTGATGTCATGTGCAGGAATTCACAACTGTGATATTACCTGCAAAAACACAGCAACCTCTCAAAAATTACTATTCTAACTCATCGCTATCTGAAAACCAAACAGGAAATCATAAATTTTTAAGATCTAAGTACAGTTTTAAAATCTAAATGATAATAATTAAAATATATATATATAAACACTGTACTAAAGAATGGAAGAAGTAAACACTGGGAAAATATTTCTTCAAACCTGCAATGAAGATCTGCCCCACCAAGATCCTCTGCTGATACCTCTTCACCTGTTGCTGCTTTAACCTACAACAAGGAAAGGGAAATAACACTTGTCTTGTACTCATATTTACACAGGCCTGGTTACAGCAATATAATCATACTCTGCAAAATGTTTCTTCATTAATATTTCTTCAGCTACTGTCCTTCACAGCATTTCAAATATGACAACACAGAATTCTGTCAACATTACTTAATTTTACTGATCTGGTACCTGCATGACTTATATATAGTTTTTACTGAGAAAGACTCTCCATTTACTCTGCTCTTTGCTGCTCTATCTTCTTTTAGTGTGGACATACCTACCCATTAATGCCCAATCACTTCAGAAAACTTATTTTTTTTAGCAGCTTACAAGGAAGTACTTTAAAATGTGATGCTTTCCTGCGTTTTTTATTAAAAAAAAAAAATCCTCTGTTGAGCAACCTTGTATTCTGTGGATTTTAGTTATTTGCTTTAACGCTGATCATCAATCAATTACTATCAGCTTTTATGATCTAGATCTTCCATTATAAACACAGTAAATTAATAAGAATCATTTTCTAAGAAGAATGCAATAATGGCATGAAACTGTTCAGATCTATTATGATGTCTGTAAAAATAACTGGAATGCATGAACTAAGTCAAGCCATACATATGACAAAATAAGTTAACAGCAAATGCATTCCTCCTTAAAATAAAGCAGTATCATTTACTGCTGGTAAGAAAAAAAAAAAAAAAGCAAAAAACCCACAAAAACCCCTCTTGACGCATTTCCACTGAAATATCTTTCCCTCAAGCTCTGCTGTACTCCTTTTGAAAAGAATTCCTCACAAGCTACTGAAGCCATTATTCGTCACCCACACAGAGTATGAAGGCAGTAAAAGACAGATAAAACTATCATCACTTCTAAACCAGGTATCAGTTTACAAGATTTATGATCACATACAGATGGGTTTTCAGTATCTCCAGGGATGAAGATTTTAAAATCTCTCCATATCACTTGGTCTGCTGCACGACCACCCAGCCTTCACAGTAGAAGTGCTTTATAAAGTGAAGCTCCTTTATTGCTTGTATTTGTGTCCACAGACTCTTCACAAGCCATTTTTCAAAAGAGAAGTCTGGGTCCACCATCCTTTCCTCCCCCCACTAGGTACTCACACACACACAGAGATTTCTTGACTTTTTGTTGACTAGCCAATCTTAGCTCTCACCCCTTCTCCTGTGCCATGGATGCACTCTTCACTGAATGCACTTCAGTAAGACCATGACTTAATTGCACTGGGAAGCCCACTTAATTGCACAGTACCCAAAGTGTGTCTTATGAGTGCTGAGTAGAGGGGAAGAACTACCACTCCTGACTTGCTGAAAACACTTTGCCCAAAGCTGCCCAGGACATTGCCAGTCGCTTTGCAGCAGGAGAACAATGCTGGCTCAAGTTTAACTTGGTTCTCCACTGTAACACACAGCATTTTCTGACATTCCCAAGTGGTTAATCCCCAGACTACTCTGGTGCATGGCATTATTCCTTTCAAGAAAGAATTTCCCTGGTATTGAACTTCAAGAGCCTGTTATCAGCCCTTTGTCCAGCTGGTTAGGGTCCCACTGAACAGCACACCCATCTGCACTATCCATTGCTCTTCCTAGTTTTATAGTATTTGCAAACTTGCTGGATCCACAGAATCACCAAGGTTGGCAAAGACCTCCAAATTCACCCAGCCCAACCATCCACCTACCACCAATATTTCCCAGTAATCCCTGCCCCTCAGTACAACTTCTAAACAATTTTTTTTAATATTCCATCTCATTCAGTCTGCAGTTCATCAGTTTGTTGAGGTCATTCCAGGAGACAGCATCAAAAGTCTTGCGAAAGTCAAGATAAACAACATTCACTGCTCTCTCCTCATCCACTGAGCCAATTATCTTAGTAAAGAAAACTATCTGGTTGGTCAGGCTCAATTTCCCTATTGCAAATCCAACGTGTCTACACCCAGTCACTTTCTTGTCCCTAATAATTTTGTTCCTCCTTGTGAACTACTGCAGTGAGGCCATTCAGCCAGTAGAATCATAGAATCATAGAATCACCAAGGTTGGAAAAGACCTAAAAGATCATCCAGTCCAACCGTTCACCTATTCCCAATAGCTCCTACTAAACCATGTCCCTCAATACAACATCCAGTCTTTCCTTGAACACCCCCAGGGTCGGTGACTCCACCACCTCCCTGGGCAGTCCGTTCCAGTGCCTGACCACCCTTTCTGAAAAGTAATACTTCCTAATGTCCAGCCTGAATCTCCCCTGCCGTAGCTTGAAGCCATTCCCCCTGGTCCTATCACTAATGACACGAGAGAAGAGGCCGACCCCCAGCTCACTACAGCCTCCCTTCAGGAAGTTATAGAGAGCAATGAGGTCTCCCCTGAGCCTCCTCTTCTCCAGGCTGAACATTCCCAGCTCCTTCAGCCTCTCCTCATATGGCCTGTGTTCCAGACCCCTCACCAGCTTTGTTGCCCTCCTTTGAACACGTTCCAGGGCCTCAATATCTTTCTTGCAGTGAGGGGCCCAAAACTGGACACAGTACTCGAGGTGCGGCCTCACCAGTGCTGAATACAGGGGAACAATCACCTCTCTGCTCCTGCTTGCAACACTGTTTCTGATGCAAGCCAGGATGCCATTGGCCTTCTTAGCCACCTGGGCACACTGTCAGCTCATGTTCAGCCGAGCATCAATCAATACCCCCAGGTCCATTTCCTCTACGCAGTCCTCCAGCCACACCGCCCCAAGCCTGTAGGGTCGCCTGGGGTTGTTGTGGCCGAAGTGCAGGACCCGGCATTTGGCCTTGTTGAAACTCATCCTATTGGCTTCAGCCCAACTCTCCAGCCTGTCCAGATCCCTCTGTAGGGCCTCGCTACCCCCAGGCAGATCCACACTTCCAGCCAATTTGGTGTCATCTGCGAATTTACTGAGGGTGCACTCGATGCCCTCATCGAGGTCATCAATAAAGATATTGAAGAGGACAGGCCCCAGCACCGACCCCTGGGGAACACCACTCACAACCGGTCGCCAGCTGGATTTGACTCCATTTACCACCACTCTCTTTTTACCACCACCTCTTTTTACCACCAGTGTAGTTACGTGAATTCCTTCTCTTGCCCTTTCATGACCAAAAATGACCATGGAATAACATGCACCTGGCTGCTCAGTACACAGGGACTTCTCATCAGACCTCACAGACCTTTCTGTGTCTGAGCTATTCATGTGCTTCCTAGCTTGATCATCCTACACAAAGAAGTCTCCTCTGTTTCAGTCTATCCTTCTGTCCTCAGGGACCTGGGATTCCTGAGCACGGATCCAGCCAGTAAAGACTGAGGTGAAGACAGCATTGAGTATCCCAGCCTCCTCCATGTCCGTTGTCACAAGTTTCATTATCCTATTCAGCAGCAGGCTTGCACCTTATCTTGCCTTTCTCTCACTTCTGCTGTACCTACAAAACTCAACCTTCCTGCCCTTTGTGCCTCCTGCCAGACTGCACCCCCCCATGGGTCACGTATCCAAATCTTTCAAAACACTGTACCAATACAGATAAAACAAATTTACAATACAACTAAGACTTCCTTTCTCTTGAATAAAAAAGAACATTAAGAGAAGGAAAGCGAGCAAAATTCTGACAAGATTTTAGAATGGGATCAGAGATCAGATGGAATGGAGTTTCCAAGCTCTTTGTCAGACTGTATCTTCAGACTACATGTTCTACATGGGTTTGCCATTCACTGAGAATTCTACAAACAGCAGTTTTAATGAACTTTTATAAAGTTAGTACTATTTAACTCTGACACTGCAGATACAGCCTCCACTTGTTTTCAGATTTTCAAAGAAACCCCTATTTTAAACCAACAGCAGAAATGCACACAAACTTTATTAAAAAATCACATTTCTGGAAACAGATAATGCTGCTATGTACAGAGGCCCTAGCACAAAAATACACAGGAATTTTGCACTTTTCCCTTTTCTCCAGACTTCACCACAGGGAAGGAACAGAGAAAGCAGCAAACTTTATATGAGGAAAGAAGGATCAGAAGTTTTTGATGGGATGACAATGCCTATCCGTCAGTACAGCACCTAAGCTACAAAGCAGTATTTCTGGCAAAGTTATTGATTCTGTAACTTGGGGAGAGTGCAGACTGGCTGTGTGACATTGCTCCTACTCACTATCAATACCTACCTGCTCATGAAGACTTTACTACCCATCCTCCTAAAAAGAATACTGAGAAAACTTTACACTTTGGACTGTACTTGCAATTTTCAATTCTTTTTTTTAAAAAGCATACACATTCCTAGACTGATTACAACTAGATTCTTCTTTTGTTTCCTTAGGATGTTTTCTTTTAGGCAAGAGAGCAGGAAAGTCAAATTCAATTTTTTTTTCCATATAGGAATGACATTTTGGGGAACAGAGGAGACACACTAAAGGCTACAATATCTGCAACAACATGAAGCAGATGTTTCTATGGGACTCTGAAGTAATTTTGATGCTTAGAGTAAGGCAAGTAAAATATTTTCAGTGAGAATATGAAAACCTCTCCCCAACAGGAAAGCTGACAGCTGGTGATATTGAAGTTTGATCTATACGCACAAAGATAAAGATCGTTGCATCTGCAGGTTGCTAAAGAACAAATTAAATGGGAGGATAGTTGTGAAATCTTCCTCTTAAAGTAGTGAAAAGTCTTTCTTCCTTTCTGACTACACAGTGTTCTTACAGACACTGACCTGCCTTGCAAGTCTTTCCTTTGAGGCCTGGCATTTTTCAGCTGCCTAACCTGACAAGTCTCCTGCACAGCTGCTACGGGGGTCACTGAAAGTAATGCCTTTTTATTTCCATGGAAACCACAACAGATACACAGGAGCACTGGTAGAGCAAATTTTCAGCTACAAAATTCTATTTCTCAACATTGTCACTATCATTAGCTGACTTGTACAGATGAGCTGATTGAGACACTTCATTCTGTGGTATGATGGCTGTGCCTCCCAGAACATGGCTAGTCTTGACATCACTGTCACCACTGCTAGCACAGTGTACTCCTTTTGAAAAGAATTTCTCACAAGCTACTGAAACCATTATTTGTCACCCACACAGTGCATGAAGGCAGTAAAAGACAGAACTATCATCACTTCTAAACCAGGTATCAGTTTACAAGATTTATGACTACACATACAGATGGGTCCCTCCCCACTCCTCACCATGCTCACATCCACTGTTTGATCTCCATAGACATTTGCCAAGTGTTGATGAATGTCAATCTTCTCCACATGGAAGATTTCAGTTCCACACTTCTGCTTCCTCTGCACTTACATGTTAGATGTCATTCTGTCAGATTGCCACTCTGCTGCCATTTGTCACATGGCAACAACATGGAACAGAATATTGGCAGGAATGTCTGACCTCTACTGACATATCACCAATATCTACCTCTGATGTTATGAGCCAAGAGAGTATAAGGGCTGCTCCAAAAGCAATGCCTCCTATTTTATTTCAAAAGCAATGCTATAAAAGTAAACATCACATGATTACACAACGTAAGTTCTTCAAGATATTAAGGGATTTAACACAATCTTGTCTTAGGAAATGATAAAAAAAGATCATGGAAGTGGCTGTTTTTCTATAGCTTACAGGAGTTGCTACATTTTTTCCCAGTATCTTAAGTGGTGGGAAGAAGTGAATTCCAGCAGACTCCCACCGGTTACTACAGAATTGAGTGGAGCACTGTCTTAGCTGACAGCAGATAGGCTGTAAGGAAGTGATTTCTTGTTTTATGCCTGCTCAAGTTGGAAGAACTTTTGAGAGACATTTGATTTGCACCTGGCTTTGTCAAAAGAAATACCACAAAGTTTCTAAGTTCACTATAACCAAAACAGAGCTAATGTGCTGCTTAGGACCAAATTGTTCAATGAGACAATGCTTTTGACTATTTTAAATAAGCAAGTTTATCCGGTCAGGTTACATCTAGACTAGAAATATTGTGCTGGATGCTGTCTTATCTGTTTGCTGCAGCACTATTCTAACACTACCTGAGATTCCTTTTTTCCCCTTGAAAAGTTTATGTTGAGTAAAGCAGTACTCATTTATACCATTATAAAACATGTAAGTCCATGCTAGAACATACAGTACTACAGTCCTTTAAAACAAACAAACAAAACTACTAAAATGCTCCCGTTTCTGTCAAGACCAAGCTACAGTAATTTCCAAGATGCCTTATGCTGCAGTATTTCACAGACAGAAATTTCATTTTGTGTTCTATAACAAAAGCAACTCTTAATTCACAGGAGTTCCTCAGGTCAGTTTCCTTACGAACAATTTCCTTACTAAGAAAGTAAAGTAATGATGACAAAAGCCATCACTAGTGCAAGCCTTTGTCTCTAAACTGACATCAAATATAGCACATTAGTCCATCTTCTGAAGTTCTCTGATCCAGAGTGTTCAATATAATATGCATGTTTTCATTTTTTATTTCAAGTCAAACCTAGAACCTACACAATTGAATATGGAAGACATTTTTTACAGTGTACGTAGCAATCTAAATAAATATTATAAAATCACCTTAACAAAGTCTTATCTATACATACATATATTGTTGTAACTAAGATCAAAGTTTTCACTTACAGTGTAAGCATTGAGATATATTTAAAAAATGCAAAATATCCTACAGAAGATCTGAGAACATCTCGCCAAAATAGGGCTGAACAGTTTAAGCTGTGTAGAGCAGTCAGCAGTGTAATGAGCTGTGTTACCAAAAACCTCCCTATGCTTACCAGTGGTGGCCCTCCCAAGAATATGGTCCCCTGTTTGCCAACAATGATGCTCTCATCAGCCATTGCAGGTACGTACGCACCTCCTGCTGTGCAGGATCCCATCACTACTGCTACCTAGTAGGGAAACAAAAAACGTGAGTTAATAGTTGCTCAACCCTTAAACCAGAAAATGTGAGCACACAGCTACTATTATAGATTGTATTGATCTTAACTTAGGCTGTTGGACAACACTGTAAGATTACTTTTGCTTGACACGACAAACACAATATTTCAGCTTTTATTCAAAAGCAAAAAACAACAGGGCATCTCTCTAGTTTTCAACAGCCTTCGACACTCCGCCTTTAAACCTCCCCACATGAAAATTCACATAGGAAGTACTGTAAGTTACACATATGAAGTACTTGAAGAGGCTTACATTCTACCAAGGAATCTGTCTTGGCCACTGAACTGTGACGGTGAAATGTGGAAACTGCTCCTGGTATTCACACTTAACTCAAGGAAGAAGTTGCTTATCAGTGTAATTCTAACACTGTTAGCAGCCTTTGAAGAAGACTCCTCACATCTACTAAGTACATGCAGTGCATCAGTGCTGACAAACCTATGCCACAGTAGCTCTGCTCCTTCAGGGTGTGTTATTTAACTCATTATTTGCTTTAGCACAAATAATATCTGCTTCACTCTTATGTGTAATTTTAATATCAACCAGTATCCAGCTTCCACTGGTAGTATTCTGGTGACATTCAAAACAAAAAACAAAAAACCACACACTGACTTGATCTCATACATAATAAACACTGCAGCAGCAAACAGTCCTGAAAGAGAAGTTACTCTTAACTTTTTGCTCATGCTGAAAAACATAGGTGCATTTAAATTTAATTCAGGTCTTATTTTCTCTAATGCATGTATTGGATTATCTACATACTGCAAAATTAAAGTCAGCCTGTTAAAAAGCACAGCCTCAAATTTTCTAACCAATGCTATGTTCTGACTTAATTCCCAGAATTAATTCACTGAAAATTACCTAAAAAAGCAATAAAAATCAGCAGTTCAGCTTTCTTGTTGCATCCATACCACATGAGTATGAGAGAGCATAAGAAGCAGCTAATGTGAAGCTAATCACTGCATTCTGATTCACAGCTATACAGACATCAGAGCAATTTAAAGCTGCAGTAGGAGTATAATAAATTAGTCACAGGTAAAAGTGGAGGGAGAAATTAAAAGCAGCGCAGGCAACTGGGAAAAAAAATAAGCGAAAAAAAGCAATTACTGTATGGCCAAAATTGAGACAGGCTGATGAGTGAATTGATGAAACAGACTTCAGCCATAGTAACAGCTGATAAAAACAATTTCCAAGCTCCTATGCTTGAAGAATTAATGTGAGCAGAAATCACAAGCAGTGCTATTTCCTAATTAATACTACTTCCTAATGATGCATCCTCTCAGACAGGGAAGATGATTCTAGCTACCACAGTCTGTTAGCACAGAATCAATAGCAGATTTACAAAGGCTAATAGTGCTCTTCTGAAATGAAACAAATGAAAGAAACAATCCTTAAACACATTCATTATGTATTTTAAATGAAGGAATAACTTCAAGAACTGAAAAGTTGTTTCCATCCTCAGCCCTCTATAAATACTTTAAGAAAGTAAAATTTTCATTAGTGTCATTTCAAGAAAATTACTTTTATCCACATCACACCAAACAGTAAGTGCATAATTAAAAGGCAAACCCTTCAAACACTTAATTTTGAGTAAGGTCACTGTCAGTCTACAGTGCTACGCTAACGAAGCACTACAGAGATAATTCTGGACTTTATAAGTGCATGAATGTTGTTTCAAGGTATATCTAAAAACAGCAGCATGACTTAAGGGACAGGACTTTCAAGCAAGGTCCTGCATAACAGTAATTTCAGCAGTACTAATTTGGTTTACATATTCATCTTCGACATGAGATCTAAAAACTCCTTCTAGAGTACCAGATAATGACTGGAGTCCCCAGACTCCGTTAAGTCATTGAAACTAAAAAAAATATCTTTCAGTACAACAGCCATGTGAGTTTCCTTTAACAATAAAGTCCTTTGTTCATTTCAGAAAATATGTAACAGAATCTGACGATACAGAGAAAATAAACAAGGATGATCAGAAATGTAAAACATTCGCATCAGGAACTGCTAAGTAAAGTTGAATTGTTCAGCCTGCAAAGGGGATAAATGACAGAGCTGTGTAAGCACGGGAAGAGGCCAGGAGCTTACCGACCAGGCAGCAACTTCACAGAAAGAAACTGGTTTACTTTGCTGTACACCAGGATAGAAAGTTCCGGTGTTTGGATGTGATTATCTTCAAAGACTCTTCTGCCCTCCTTGTGGCCTTCCACAGGTGCCAGCTGACAGATCCCTTGGCAAGCCAAAGCTGCTACAGTCCTGGGTCTTTATCTTTCTACTTACCTTCTTCACTTACATCTGGATCTCACCCTCTGCACCCCACCAAGGCTGCCATCAGCACTTACATCCTCAAAAAGCTCTACGCTTTTCATGAGTAACAGACCTACTAGAGCACCTCTCCTAGATGGTCACCTGCATCAAAAAAATGGTCCTCAACACATTCCTGAAATATCCATGACACAAAACCATTTCTAAATCCAGGAACTGTGACTAAAAGTCACAATGATTCTATGCATCATTAATACATTAGAAAATGACTTCAATGTCAGAGCAGCTTTATTATACAGTGATCCATATATAAAATGGCTATATAAATACACACATACCACTCTTAGTAAAAAGTAAGTCTCATTTACTAGCCATCATCAAAGGGGTCCTCATCTTTATAGCAATGATGCAGAATAATCAACTGTTTCAAGAGATTTTTTACTGCTTCCTTACACAAACCTACTTACCATACTGTCAAGTTCTCTTTTCTCCTACTTCAAGATAGGAGCAGGTAGGTCATACAATCAACATTAAGGCCAAGAAAGAAGACAGCCATTTCAAAATGATGACTTTCTGTGGATAGTTAATATGTTTACAGTGCCTCTAATCTCCAGACTGGGTCATCGGGTCAGCACAACTCTGTGCTGTCTAAAATAAAGCACTGGTATAAACCCCGAAATCAGAGAAAAGCAGCAAGCATAAGAACTAATTAATACATTTCAACCTCAAGTTAAAGCAAATTACCTGTGGAATTCCTTGAGAAGACATGATTGCTTGATTATAGAAAATACGACCAAAATGATCTCGATCTGGAAACACTTCTGCTTGCCGAGGTAAATTTGCTCCTCCAGAATCAACTACAGTAGATGAAAACACATGAACACATCTTTGAACAGTGTCATATACAGAAGTTAGTAGTAAAACATCTGCATGTTATTTAAAATAGCCACCACATGCTAATGTTGCATGCATTGTCATTAATCTAGGTATGTTATGATACACTTCTTGAAAATGTAATGCTAGCAACATCACATATGCAATTAAGCAACTAACATCCACTCTCCCCCCAGCAGAAAAGACCCTCAGTTGTGCTGAGATGCAATCCAAATTCCTTACATAAACTTTTAAATTCATCTTAGTGCAAAGCATCTAAACTAAGAACACTTTCGGCATGCATCTTAAAATCTATTTTTCTGTTGTGAGTCTATCACAAGTTCTGAAGAAGAAACTACCACTAAATGCCCTTGAAATACATAACACGAGTAGTTTCACACACTGATTATCCAGACACATTGAAGACCTTTTACTGTGTTCAGAAGCTTCATTTTTACACGCCCTTGCTTCATGATGTGCTTTACAAATTACAGGTCGCTGACTTCAGCTTTTGTTCCACTCCAGAAACATGAAAACATATCAAAAGATTCTGAAGAGCAGAAGATGAGAAAGAAATACACACAAATGCCAAGTGCCTCTAACCACTTTGGTTTCTGCCAAGTTCTCTTCCTGAGCAACAGTCTACATGCACATTATCATGTGCATGCCAATAATCTCCCAAATTCAGCTCTACTGTGAAGCAGAGCTTTGATTCTTTATTCTGCTCTTGTACAACAACTCTCTCAAATGCAACATCAACTCTGGCAATGACACAAACTCCAACCTGGTCACTACTGCCAGTGTAGTGCAGTAGCCAATGCCTGAACACGAAAGAAAATGCACAAGTGACTGACTCTCAGTGACAAATGGCACCCAGTGTCCTCATCAGGCAATGAACATCTACATGGGGACTACTGATGGAAACAGAAAATCAAATGGCATGGAAATGACATGTTTAAAGTGCTGGCTGAATACAGACCACTGCCTCTTGATCTCACTATTGAAATGAACTGACACAAGCACAGGTGAGTTCCTTGACAGGCAGAATGCACACAATGACTATACAACTCAAAGTTGGAATACAAAAACTGACTTCACAGAATCATAGAATGGACTGGCTTGGAAGAGACCCTTCAGAGCATCTAGTTCCAACCTCCTGCAAGGAGTTGCTGTGGCCAAATTGCAGGACCTGGTAACTGGTCTTAGCAAAGCTCATACAATTGGTCTCAGCCCAGTTATCCAGTCCGCCCAGATCCCACTGCAGGACCTTCCTGCCCTCAGGCAGGCAGACACTTCCTCTCAGGGTGGCATCATCTGTAAACTTGCTGAGGGTGCACTCGATCCCACTGTCCATGTCATCCAGAAAGATGTCAAACAGCACTGGTCCCAGCACCGATCCCTGAGGAACACCACTCATCACTGATCTCCACTTGGACACTGAGCTGTTGGTGGCAAATCTCTGTGCAATCATCCAGCCAATTCCTTAATTCACTGACTGGTCCATTCCTCAAATCCCTTTTTCTTCAATTCAGAGACAGTTGCCCTTCCTTTATCCACTGACACCGTTACTCCATCATAAAAGGCTACCAAGTTTGTCAGGCAGGACTTGCTCTTGGTAAAGCTGTGCTGTTTACCACCGATCACCTCATCTGTATTTTCCATGTGCCTTATTTGGACCTTCAGGAGGATCTTCTCCACGATCTTGCAAGGCACAGAGGAGAGACTGACTGTCCTGTAGTTCCCGATCTTCTATTTTTGCCCTTCTTGAAAATGGAAGTTATGTTTCCCCTTCTCCAATCAGTGGGAGCTTCACCAGACTGCCACGACCTTTCAAACATGATGGAAAGCAGCTCAGGAACTTCATCTGCCAGTCCCTTCAGAACTCCTGGATGGACCTCATCAGGTTCCAAGGATCTTGAGGTTTTTAAGTGGTCTCAAACCTCATCTTCACTTACAGCAGGCAGATCTTCCTTATCCAAGTTCCTACCTTTGATTTTCACAGCTTGGGCGTTGTGACTAGAGCCCTCACTGGTGAAGACTGAGGCAAACAGATCAATGAGTATCTCAGCTTTCCTTGTGGCAAGGTATCCACTTTCCTTCTGGAGAGGATCCGCATCCTCCCTGGTCTTCCTTTTATCACCAAAATACTCGTAGAATTTCTTCTTGCTCCTCTTAATATCCCTGGCTAGATTTAATTCTAACCAACTTTTAGCTTTGCCAACCTGATCCCTGGCTTCTCAGACAGCTTTGTAGTCCTTCCAGGTAATGGTTCTACTCCATTTGGACTTTCTTTTTGCACCTAAGTCCAGGAGATCCTTTTTGATTCATGGAGGCCTACTGGCAACCTTGCCTGCCTTTTCTTTTCTTGGGATGCACTGCTTCTGGATTTAGAGGAGATAGTCCTTGAATGCTGACCAGCTTTCTTGGACCCTTCTTCCTTCCAGGGCACTACTCCATGTCACCTTGCCAGGCAGTTCCCTGCCAAGGGAAAAGTCTCTCTCCTGAAATTCAGAGTAGCAAGCTTGCTACTTGCACCTTCTTTGACATCCTGAGGATCTTGAAGTCCATGATATCATGGTCCCTGCAGCCAAGGCTGCCCTTGAACTTCATATTACTCACCAGCTCCTTCCTGTTGATGAGGACAAGGTCCAGTGTAGCACCTTTTCTGGTGCGTTCCTGTACCATTTGGAAAAGGAATTTATCAACCCATTCCAGGAATCTTTTTTCATTGCTGGTGCCCTGCTGAGTTGGATATCTATTTCCAACACATTTTTCAAAGACAAACCTATGTCCCATATTTCCTGTCCATAGTTCCATTAGGACTTAAAATGGCAGCATCACACAGTTTTGCTCACTGATACATTCATGAAAAGGTAAGAGCTGTCTGGACACACAGAAGTTGTTCGTAAGTCAGACTAAAAGAGAAGTAATAGCTTTTTTGCAAACAGCAAGGCTAAATTTCTTACAGCTTTCATGAACAACAATCTCAAACAATAATTACAGCCCTCCTCTTTTCTTTAAAACATCTTCCACTGCAGTATGATAACTCTACAAAGCCTCCATCCATGCTGTCACCCTGTCCACTCCACCAATACTTTCAAGTTCACATTTCTCCTAATCCTTCACACGCTGTCACTGGCCAGGACCTAGCTATCTTTATGCTGACTTTTCAGTTAAGTGTCCTCAGTGGTGAACCAATCAATGCCTTTGAGCCGCTATGCCAAGCAGAACAGAGGACTGAACCATCCTGTTTTTCTAATAGGGACAATACAAAGATAATTACTCGGTACTCTAATGCTTCCTTACATACACAAAATCAATTGGCCTACATACTCTATGAAATCTCACAGTAATTTGGCTGAAGTTAGTGAATTCAAGGTACTAGACTGGGATTTGAGAATGAAAGGTAGACAGCACTACACAAAATTCCTACAAATAGTATTTCTATAAAACCAGGTACTGCTCTCTAACACACTAAGAACATTCAGGCAACACTATGGGATTGATAGCCATGAAAGACAGAAAGAAAGAACATGAATAAAAATGAAGTGATAAAAGTGGCACGACTACATCTGTGTTCTGTGAAACCAGCTCTACATTTGTATTGAGAAGGTAGCATAGCAAGACTTGCTGCTAATCTGCAGAAGTAACATGGCATTGTGAAAATGCATCTGGACAAATGTAACTGAAATACATACCTGGTTAGTCATATCTGGAGACTCATCAGTCTCAGTAATACTTATTAAAAGCAGCAGTGTTTTACCCAGAGGTTATGAGATGCCCTTGACAAGGATTACTTGTTGTTTCTGCAACGTGACTTACCCAAATATATGCAAGGCAGATGGTTTTGCATTGCAATTTCTTGAGCACGTAAATGTTTTTTAACAGTGATGGGATAGTAGGTACCACCTTTGACAGTTGCATCATTGGCAACAATCAAACATTCCACCCTAAAAATAAAGCAAGTTTATGGGAGATAAATGTATCTGTAGTAAATAAATACATTAGTTGCTTAAGAGCTGCAACGTGACCAAGACACATGAAACCTCTGGGATGGTCAAGAGAGCAGCCCTCCTCAACTGGAAGCATTCCCTTCCAATGCACATAGTAACAGCAGTCTCAGCACTACAACACTCTGCTTCACAGTTCCTTAATTCCCTAAAGAAATGCTGCCTAGTGTCATATTCATTTTCAACAACAGTTTCAGTGCTACTTCTAGTAAGCAAAACTAATTCTCAGCCTAGAATCCAGTCCTCTTTTTTGCAAATTGCTTTACTGATTCACTAATCTCTTTATTTCACCAGACAACAGAAAGTCTACGCCTGTCTAACTTCAACAGGCTAAACACTAACTGAAAAAAAATCAATTCCTTTAGACAAGACTGAATGAATTAAGATGCTAACTTCGCTGATTTTTTGGATGTCTGAAATGAAATACTTAAAAAAGCTAGTAGCTTTACATTGGAAACTGAAGAAAACAACACCTTCTTCCTTCTTTTCTTAACACCAATCATAATACGTGATCAATAATATAGATCACTTGCATCTCTCACCCAGATATTCGTCCAATGCCTGTGATAATACCTCCTGCTGGAACCTCTTCATTACCATACAGCTGGTAGCCTGCAAACTGGGAGAATTCCAAGAATGGAGACCTAATAATGACAAATACAGTAACAAGATTTTAAACATCCATCAGTCTAATAATGAGTCGCCAGTGAACCTCACTTATAAGATTCAATTTTCTAAGATGTGATTAAAAAAAACCAACAGATGAGTATTTCAAAAAACTAAAATTCCAAATGGTGACAGAAACTAATAAGAAAATAAAGCTCCTAGAACGTTACCTGTGAAAGAGAATTTGATGTGTTTTTAAAAAGAGAAAGTACTCACCCTGGATCAATCAGTCTGTCAATTCTCTCTCTGGGTAACAACTTTCCTCTTGATGTGTGAAGCTTACGAGCTTTTTCTCCACCTCCTGTGATACAAGAGTCATGCATTAGGCTTACTGAGAACAGACAGATAAATCACCAGTTATATTAAAATTCAGAACAGAAGCACTGAAGAGTTTCCAGTTTTCTGTGTATGGACTTTAATAATGCATTTAATAAATAACACTTTTCACTTCAAACGGATTTAAGATATCGATGCACATGCTTGCCTTTCAGAACTTATTCTTCCTTCCTTGCCAGACTTGAGGCAAAGACACTAATAAACAGTTGTCTGAAGCTTTCCCTCCAAATGAAAATACAAATTCACAGAGGAAAGGACAGCAGAAAGCTTCTCCAAATGAGTTCAAAATAGCTATGCTGAATCCAATCTTCAAAGAGCCAATCCAGTGAGCATCCATCTCCTCAGATTACTTCAAAACAGTAAGCAACAGATTTCAGAAACACGACATTTAATATCAAAGTTTACTTATCTTTGCTTCATTTCAGCCTTTTACTTGAGGCCAACCTAAATCATATCTTTTGCTCTCCAGAGCTTTGTATCATTCAATGCTTGAGACATCTCAGTTTCACATCCGTTGACACATCTCAGCCCCTTTATAGCAACAGCTTATATAAACAGTGCATTTATGTAGACAAATCACTGATCCACCCTGTCAAGCTAAAATTGTCTCCCCCTGTCCAAAGTAAAGAACTTGCTTTCTTGCTAACATTTCTCCTGAGACTTCTGTACTTGTCAGCTAAGCATTGCTGCAGCAGAGGTGTTAAGCCTACCGGTCAGACCTTCCTTGTTACCTCCTTCCTTAACCACTATGATGTTGTGGTTTAACCTGGCAGACAGCTAAGCACCCGTAGTTTGCTCACTCCCCTCATCCCAGTGGGACAGGGGAGAGAATTGGGAAAAAAAAAAAAAAAGCAGAACTTGTGGGTTGAGATAAAACTCTTTACTAAGATAGAAAAAAGAAAAAAGATAATAGCTATCACTATATATATTTATCAGTGTATGCAACAAGTAGTGCTCAAGCAATTGCTTGCCACCTTCCGACTGATGCCCAGCTTGCCTCCCAAGCAGTGGAAGAGAAAAAAATAAATCAACTCCCACCCCCTTCAAAATTCTTTCTGCATGATGTCAGATGGCATGGAATATCCCTCTGTCTAGTTAAAGTCAGCTAAGCCACTTCTGTTCTCTCCCAGCTACTTGGGCCCTTGGCTGTGAACAGCCTCTGCTCTGTACAACACTGCTCAGGAGTAGCAATAAACATTAGTGTGTTATCAAGACTGTTTTTCTCTTAGAACCAAAACATAACATCACATCAGATACTCTAATCAAAACAATTCCATCCCAGCTGAAACTAAGACATAATTTGCCACAAAGTAGGCAGACCAGAAAGTCCACAGCTTATTTCTGATTCAGCACACTCATTAGGTCTGCATATCCAGCCTAAACCTTGCACGTGCTTTCTAAGCAGGTCTCTTTCTGCACAAGTCTCTCAAACATTTCATATCTGCCCACAAAGTTAATATTCTCACCATCCCACATCATGACTACCACAGTGTTTAACCTGACCTTGGCAGATACCATCTTACCTTTCCCATTTGCACTTGCAGTGCTGCTGCAAGAACCATTTTCCATCCCACGATTTTTGTCATCCCTGCTCTCCTCACGCTAATCATAAATGCTTGCCCTGCAGGCCTTAGAGATCTTCTATTAGTTTCTCTTCCAGAACTGAGAAGTTCAATCAACGCTACAGTAACCCCCATCCTGGAGCAGCCTCCCTAACGAAGAAACAAACTGGGCTCATTTAACCTGACAGCTCCTCCTCAGCAGCTCCTCTACAGCGATGCCTACTAGATTTCAACTTAATGTTTCAAACAGCCTATGACTGCCGCTCTTCACAGAGACAAGGAGTACCTCAGTTGCTTCTTTTGCTTGACAACAGAAATCTACTTGTTACAGCCTGTAAATACTTTGGGATTCTCTTCCTGTTGCTTGGGATTACAAGGTAGATTGTATGGGTTTACAAGAGTCCCACTCAGAGAGCAACAAGGAATGAAACATAAATTAAAAAGACCTCTGTCAAGACGTCCTTCTCCAAAAGACAGCTCTTAGAAAGAAAAAGAGTTTGCAGCTATCCCTCAAAACTCCTCAGTGTATATATCCAATTCTCCTCATATACCTGTAAGACAGGTGAAGCAATCATTCACAAGGTACATATTTTAACACCCTGGCAGAGCATCTCTGAGGCTTTAGTCTTCTATCATATGATAAGCAAGAACAGAAAAGATGCAGCAGTGAAGAAGGTCATGACCATTAGCTGATAAGCCACACAAAGAACTACTGAATGGTTTCTACACTCATACAAAACAGGGAATCTATGGGATTCAACATATCTTGATGAAAGCCTAGAGTTTTCATATACAGCAAGTAAGAAAAAGCAGAAAGCTCATGATCTTAAATGTGCTCCTCTAAAACCACAGAAGAGATCACATTATATAAGAAACAGCATACAGTATGTTACCACAATGAACACTGCTAGAGAGAGAGTTAAAGCTGAGTGCTTTAAGCATCTGTAATCTTTTTTCTTATCTTCAGTCAACTGGAATTAATTCAGGAGGTTTAAGCAGTTAAGACGCTGAAATAGAGATATTTCAACCTTCCAAACTGGTATAAATTTGCCAGCAAAACGACACCTGGGGTCTTTGTAAATCCCTTTACAAGTGAAAAGACAAACAGGCAACTTGAACAAAAGCACACTTGTCACACCAACCTGTTGTAAAAGCAGGTGGGAGGATGGAGCAAAGAAGCAGGTAAAGAGGAAAGTGCAGCAGTAAAAGCCTTTTGTTAATAGTCTTATCTATTTTTAACATACTGCCATTAAATTTATTAAAGAAACATACTTTCCACTGATATTACAAAAAATTAAACAACTCTATACACTCAGTTTTCATTATTTACTTTGCTTACTTTGTGCCTCATTAGGAATGAAATTAATCTTTTGATTATATCAGCCCTGCTGCAATTTATTTCATTTTCCCAGTAATTTATCTGCAGCATTAGGATAGACCTAACCCACCTGACCAGCAAATGCATTAACTAAATACTGTGATGCACTAGGACCAATGCTATGGACTTTTTTCTTATTTAAACTCAGTTACTTTAAAAAAAAAAATAAAAATAAATAATCAACTAAATTTTCAACCAAGCTCACCTGGATATAAACTCTAAGGTTTTCAGCTGATGAAAGCAGGTTTAAACAGATGCCACACAGATGTATGACTCTTACAATCCATCTAGCATGTTGTATCTGAACGAGCAGTAAACATACAACTAAAGGGAAAAATAATTACAAAGAAAGGAAAAGGACTCTATCCGAGCAATAGTTTTAACAAGCCTTCTAAAATCTAGACTAGCACACTTACCTAATCTGATTTTTTCTGCTTCTTCTTGGAGTTTAGTGACCAGGGCTTTCATTCGTTCATAGTTTTCCTAAATGGGGAAACAAATGTTTCAAGTTCAACCATAGGTGACAGAATGATGCTTTAATAAAGAAACACAGAAAACAGTATGCAACATTAATTTCTTTCCAAATTTTCTACTTACCTTATTAAATACTTGCTCTGTATTGTCTTTAAAGAAATAACATTTCTACCCGTATGTAGGTTTCCTTATGTCATCCCAAGGCATTTAATACACAAGCTTCACAAAAAACTCTGTTTGAACTGTAAAACCCCAATCTAAGCTTAATGAACCAATACCAAAATTAGTCATTACAGAGTTCAAACTTTATTTTTCGGATTTTGTTAACTTGGTGTGTGTTTATTTGCCTTTCACAAATATAACTTTGTAAAAGAAATCATGGGTACTCAAATGAAGTGCTGCTGTGCCTCTTGTGCCAGAAGATGAATGACCTAGAGTGAATTAACTTGGCAAAAACGTCTGTATTCTCTATTTAAATAGAACACAAATATAAACATAAGGTTTTCAAAAGCAGGAAAGTGTGACCTTCTTGCCAATACTCCTCTTAGAATAACAAAGGCTCTTGTAGCTTTGGGTATGAGTTATCCAGTAGTCAGCTCACCACCAGTGTCCTTACAGTCGTTTTTACCACTTCTTCAGGATTAAAAGGTATTAGTCAACCTTAATGAGGCTTTTCAGATATGTTAAGAACTATGTAACTTCTTTGAGAAGGGTAACTGCAACATAGCGAAAAGGTCTATCAACTGCAGCATGAGAAAAATCAGTGCTGTCTATTGCTCATTTAGAAGATACTAAAGCCTAATTTGAGAGAAAAAAAATAATAATCTGGAAGCTTTATATTCAGAGGTGAACACAGAACTAGGGTTACCCTAGTAAGTAGCAAGTGCTGTAGTTCAGTTTCTCCAGCTCTGAATCACTGAAAGGCACCACAGTGTGAAGGGCAAACAGAATGAAAACACACACACAGGCCAACGCACTCAGAGTGGTTTAGCTGTCCAGAAGGACTTTGCAAAGGAAGCACTTCTTGCCCCTTGGCCCTAGCAATTCCACCAGCTGGCACACGTGGCTGATGGGTGAGATCAACACTCAGACATCCTCCACCAGAAGAGGACACTGCAGCAACAGGTCAGTGTGTGCCACCCTGGGCTCTGGGCGGAGCGCATGCAGCACAGTGCACAGACTGGACCTTCACCCATCTGTTACTGTGCAGCTGCTCTTTTCTTCCTCAGCTGTGAATGACACACGAATGGCCTACTGGAGGTTCGGTGACCTGGAAATAAGAACAAATCAGCCACGTTTGTTCGCCTGACTGCTGTCACTCACCACTGAAGGAAACAAACCCTGATCTCCGTCCCTCAAAAGACCAACTTTAAATCCATACTTGTAAAGCTCTGTCACAGCACACTCAGCTTCTTCACACACTATTGGGATTAAATATTCAGCTTGAAATAGGAAAAAATCCAGCTAAAAATGGCAGAGGGAATTAAAAGGGGCACAGCAATCACAGTCTTACTTATCTGATTCCGGATTAACAACTTCTGTAGTTATTTTATCTACTCTCCTGCAGGAAAATTCATGAAAGAATTTCTTATGCCATCAGTAAAAATCTCTTGCTCCAATACTTGAGTTAATTTCTGACCTTATCTTTCATGTCTTTTAACCACAAGACATTTCTGCATATTACAAAGGAAAAGCAAGGATGCGTATAGGTTCTGAACACACGCAGAAATGGCTCCACGCAGGATCAAACTAGCTCTGCCGTATCTTTTTGGCCTCTTAATGCCACAAATGCAAGTGAATGGACACATCTTCCTTCTGTAAACCTGCTTTTGCACCAGTAGAGTCTATAAAATTCTGCTCTTAGTGTGAGGGCTCCTAGGAACTCAAAGCAGAATCAAGAAGTGAAAGTTACAGACTGATCCTAAGATCCTAATGAGCTAAGTGAATTACTGCTACCTAAGCAAGGCAGCTGTAAGAGCTAATCCTGAGAGCCCTCACACAGATTCTCCTCTGTTTTCCAGAATTTAGACTCACTGCTAAACTACGTTTTCACATGTCTAGCTTTACAGACAGTGTACATTATGAAGGCCAACCTGTCTGGCTAAACTGACAGCCAGAAGGGCAGACACCAGCTACAGGAGGCGAGACCTTCATCACACACTGCTATGCTCTCCTCTGTTTGCACTGTTTTTCTCTGCATACCAATATTTTTTTCAGATTCTTTAACACCCCACAGCACTTTGTGTCTGTAAAGCACCATGTGCACTTACACTGCTGCACTAATTAGACTTAGCACTAACACTACCAGCTCTATTACTGCTTGAATGATGTACCACACACTCCTCCAAGGGGGGCTTGTCCAGCAGCTTTTCCTGCATTAAAAGTCAGATTGAAAACTGCTGCCGACATACACAAAAGCTAGACATGGAAGTAAAAATAAAGTGTTCTACAAGGAGTTACCCAGCCTTGGCTTTTGGGATTTAAAGGTGCACACACAAATGCAAATCCACTGACAGCTTAGCTGAGTGAACACATTTATTAAACTGCTGTTTTTCTGCTTGTTTGTTTGCAGACGCAAATCCACGTGCACGTATTATGCGCCATTATACATGTTTATATACGTGCATACAAACACATTCGTACAGCGAAGACTGGCATGTACAAATGCACACGCTGGTGTCCCACGGAAGTTTCTGCAGCTCGGTTTCTGCAAAGCCACATTCAGAACTGCACGAAGTGCTTCACATTTCTTCCCATCAGCTCCGACCCGCTCCTAAAACCGCCCTGTTCTCCACAACAGCAACACAAATTTCCCACGCAGCATCGATACGAGGCGATTTACAACGCTTCACGGCGGTGGGATTTAAGTCCACCCGCATCTCCTCCCCCAGGAGAACGCCTACTGCGGGCAGCCCGGGCACTGCGCGCCAGCCCCTCCCCCTCTCTCGAGGAAGGGAGCCGCCAACAAACGGCAGGGAGCTCCCAGCTCTGGGAAGCGCCGCGCTTCGTAACGACGGAGGGTTCGCTCGGGGACACCGAGGAGCACCGAGGCGCCAAGGCTCGCCCCGAGCCCCCGCGGTACCAGCCTACCTGGTAGAGCGGGCAGCCCGCGTCGGGCCGCGAGCCCACCGCCGCCGCCTCGCCATAGCGGGCGCGGGCCGGGCGGACGGCGGCGGCGCGGGAGAGGAGGCGGCAGCGGCCCAGCAGCATGGCGGCCCCACAGTGCCGGCCGCGCCGCCCGCTGCCGCCACTCCTACCGCAGCAGCCAATGGGCGGAGGGGCCGCCCGCCCTCAGCCGCGCCCGGCGGAGCCGCGAGGAAAACGTGACGTTGCGGTTGGAACGCGTGATAAACAGCGCGGGAACGAGCACGGGAGTCATATAAAATAATTTATTTACATAGTTTACACGACAACTTTCTTTCAAACAGAAAGCGCGTTGGCGATTATACAGGCAGAAGTCCCGCTGAGATCCCATCGCGCAGCTCTTCCATTGCCATACCCTCCTCCGGTACAGAACAACGCGACCTTCTCTCGCCTCTATTCAAAATGTTCTTCGAAACAAAGTGCAAATGGAGGGAACAGAAAGCGCGGCCTCAATGAACAAGATAGGTAAGGCACCTTAAATCTTAGGAATGAACAGTTATTTTGTATCCTGTAATACAAATGCAAACTGCACGCAATGAAATGCGCAATGGTTATCAGCTCAGAAAATACGGCAATTATTTCATAGCCAGATCCCCAGAAATGCATTCTTAGGCTATGTCAGTGCAAACAGGATTGAAACATGCCACACAGTCAAGAACTAAGCATCTGATTAAATGAATTGTCTGCAAGGTACACATTGAACTTAACGCATACACTCATCTATTTCCTAATGTTTACATCAAACGTTTCAAGTTAAATGTGTTAGGCAGAACAAAAGAGCCGAGATTTCCAAGCACAGACTGATGGTGGTGGATTATCTTTATGTGTGTCGGGTTTTTGTTTGTTTAGTCTTTCTTTTGACAATATGCTGTTCAGAAAGCTGGGATCACCAGCCTTTTCACCACCTCGACAAGATGCTGCTGCGAGCCCCACAGAATGGCTGGGGCTGGAAGGGACCTCAAGGATCACAAAGCCCCAGTCCCCTCCACCACAGGCAGGGCCATCAACCTCCCCATTTAATACCAGCCCACGCTGCCCAGGGCCCCATCCAACCTGGCCTTGAACACCTCCAGGGATGGACGGGGCATCACAGCCTCTCTGGGCAATGTGGTTGACAGAGGTCTCCTAATACAGCAACTTGCAATAACAGTAGTTTTTCTGTGTATTTTTCATTATTGACAAAGTTTTAAATGTTCATTCATAAGCACTGCCAAACATTCTCAAAGTATTTCAAAATTCAGTAAATGATTACATGAGAACATTTGCAAGTAAATTATTACCCAGCCCCAAGGTGAAGATGGGTTTCTGCAGAGCACAATACAATTCAAACTTCTCTATTATAACAATTTCTTTTGCAAAAATATTTGCTGTTAATAATTCCCAAGAGAAATAGCTGGACTACTTACATCTACATGCTCTTTTTTTGTGTAATAACATTTAAGAATTACTTGACCTCTCAGTGGCTACCTGTAAAAACTCAAAAGAACTTTTGTATTTTAACAAGACAATTTTCTTATGCAAGAAAAAAAAAAAAAAAGCTAAAATCTCAAGCTGCACCAAACTTTTATGGTGAGTTTCAGTACAAGCAGACGTGGAACATGAGGAAAATGTTCAAATACAACTGCTTCCAAGCAGCAAATCCTTAAAGCATCCTCACTGTCGTTTAAGTCCAGTTGTTGGTGCTGCTTTGAATAAGTGCAACAAAGGACATCACTACAGACATATACACCTACATGCAGAAACAAGAAGAAACACCATCTAACTGCTTTGTTTTCAAATTTAGAAGATGTCCTGGTTCCAGCTGAGACAATGTTGATAGCACAGCTATGGTTCTTGCTGAGTGATGTGTGCAATCCCAGGACTCAGTGGGGAAGAGACACCACACAGGACGAAGCCAGGACAGCTGGCCTGAATGAAGCCAGGGGTTTACTCCACACCACATGACATCGTGCAGAAGCTGTCAAGATCTGGGGAGAGGCCACTGATTGTAGTTTGCAGGGCATCAGTCGGCAGGTAGTGAGACCTTGAGTTGCCAGCAGGGCATCAGTCAGCAGGCAGCTGTATTGTTAGCTGGGTGTTGGCTGGTGAGTAGTTGCACTGTGGAGATATTTATCTTCTAGCGCATGTTTGTCTTCACTTTTCTATCTTAGTAAAGAGTTTTTACCTCATCCCACGACTTCTATTCTCCTCATCCCACCTTGTGTGGTGCTTAGCTGCCTGCTGGGTTAAATCACAATACAAGGAAACTGGCATTTATACTGAGAAACATTAAACTCTTCCTCTCGTTCCAATAGGACGGTTGCAAAGGTTATCACTGTGTAAATTAAATGTTTTTCAGGTTTTTCCTCTATGCATTTTAAAGCAGCTAAAGTCATTTGGCTTTTCAGGCTAGGGTCTTTTAAGCCTTATGTAAGACATCTTAAATACAAAAATACGTAATTTGGAGGTGCTAATAAAAATACCTGCAGTGTTGAACAGAACTTATGATGGTACTTTCAGTATTTGCATCCTGATCTACAGAGAATACACTGTAAATAAAAGGTTTTCCCTCCTAACATACTAATACAGCATACTTCACAAAAAGAAGTAAAGAACTTGTATAATCAGTATCACAGTCTTTAGCATTAAATTCAAAGGAATAGCTTGTCACAAGAATAAGCATATTTTGCATTGCACTTTTCTGGAAGACAATCATGCACCCATTACCAAAATCCAAACAAGTGAGAATGAATCCCACAGCCACTGTTCTGGTCCAATGATACCGACAAAGTGGTTTAGCTTATGTCAACCTTTTGAAAGCATCCATTTAGAAGAAAATGATTCCATCCTTATGGAAGTTACTAACAGTAACTGATGCTAAACTTGGCATAACTAATATTAAAACAAGTAATGTTTTCCTAAAAAATAATGACTTCTTATTTAGTTGTACTAAGATCCCACCATTTTTAGAAAGCCACTTTGCTATTCGGGGTCATCTACTTCCATGAAGATGTCACTGAAAAAATACTCTGAGATTTTGGTTGGCTCCTCTTCCTTCTCTTGATCTTCAGCACACTGGGGAGGCTTCTTGGATGGCTCATTATGTGGAGCCTAATAGAAAAAGAAAAGGCTACTCATAACAGAGCACACGTGCACGCACATATAAGCCTATGTAGATGCTTGTGCTGTCAATTCAGATAGCAAGATTAAAAAATTAGGAATTACTGGAAAAAGGAAAACAAGTAGGTTCCCCTCTCATCCCTCTGCTGGCACTAGGAATATTTCTGCAGCAAAAGCTGATAAAGATTTTGAGATGGACTGCATACTGGGCAGCGGTCATTCCCTTTGACTGACTTCACATATTTGCTGTGGGTGTCTGTTTAAACAGAGAACTATTGCTACAGGGTAATTCAAAGCCATAAAACTTCACAGAATAACCATCTTGTACCTATACACATTAATACAGTTATCAGCAGAGGCCCTCACAGCTTTACCTAAGTCTTGAAGGAATGTACAAACCTTGTGCAACTTGTGCAAAAGTAACAGAGTAGAAAAATGGGCCACAACTCTCCAAGAAACCAAAGCGTTCAAAGACACGTGCGCACAGAGAAAGCAGCTTAGTTCCCTTTTAAGTCTCCTAGACATGCACAAGTTAGGATCCATTCACTGCAGCAGACGAATCTCTCAAAACCTGAGCACAGCATGCCCCCTACTCACTCCTGAGACAACTAATTCATCGCTTCTCACGTCTCAAAAAGGCAGAAACATTCAGAGGCAAACATACCGTAACTGCAGCATCAGCAGTTACGCTGTGATGCTCCACAAATGATGACGTGCTTCTGGAGGGAAAGGAACAAGATTCCCTATCATCCTTATTAGACGGAGTTGTTTTTTTCAGACTTTGCTTTGTGGTCCCAATCTGTGGGTTTGGGATCTTTCCTCTCTTCCTTTGAATTTCTTCTGCAGATTCAGAACTACTTTTTCTGCAAATTAAAGGTAAAAATCTCAATGGTTTTCATCCACTCCACTCAAAACAAGTACAGTCAGAATGTAATAGAATTGAACCATAAAAGCAATGTATAAATAGCATTACAGGAATCCAGTTCACAATACAGCAAACACACACCTCAGAGATGCTTGAAAATTCTTAAGGAAAAAAACAAGAAGTTATCCCAAGGACTTCTGTATTACTGATTATTCTGGCACATGAGGAGTTTACAAAGTGTTAAGAGGAACACCTATCAACCTCCACTCTCAAGAACAAGAATATGTCACTTGTCTCTGAACTAGAGCCTGTAATTACCAGGTGTTCAGAACAGCTTCTGAGAGGAACAGAGACATAGACCTGAAGGAAGAATTCAGAAGATCACATCATGTAATTAATAGGAAAAAAAAACCCAACATGATTCCCAAGGATTGGACTACGTCAGACTCTCTTAACTATCTACACCAGAAAGAACCCCTGTTGCAGGGCTTCAGCCTTGCTGTTGTATGCAGTTACACAGAAGTCACAGTGACAAAGTATAGAGTAAGTACACACTGTATCAAAGCTAGTTCTCATGTTGCTAAGTAAGAATTTACAGTTTAGAAAAGCAAAGATTCTTAATTTCAATTATTTGTTACCCAGCTGCTGTAGACATCTCAGATACAAATAACCACTTTTGTTGGGAACATAAATGTAATGAAAGAGCAAATAACAGGATCAGGACAGACCTGCGGAGCACCACGGTCAAAAACAGTGTGTACAAGTACAACAGAGAGAAGAAACTAAAATATTTGAATACTATAGAAAGGTATATGAAAACAAGAAAACATAGTTCAAATAGTTGGATGGACAGTTAAGAACAATATCCTCTGATCTGTCAGGGTAGAAGGTCCAATGGGGAAAAGACTAAAACTAGTACTTGTAGAAACACAGTGAGTACTACATCCACATCTTATTGACAGAAGGCCAAAAATCCTAATGAATGGGTGGGTGCATATATCTAAGCATTAGACAGAGCTAAGAAAAACAATTATCCTAAGTCTGTATTATAGCTTCATGGATATCTGTATCTGAAGAGGCATCTGTCAGTGCCTAAAGAGATGTATCAGTAGCATCCTCTGGTCAATCTGTCTATTTAATAATAATCTAAATCTATTTAATATCTAAAACACTTCAAATTTCAAAGGAGACAGTTTGATCCTTTTTAATTTCTGAGGAGGATGGACCTATAATTCTTACAAGGATTGCAAAGGAGGGTACTGCTGCTCTTGTAATACTAAGTGGAAAGAGGATATCAATAACCCTATATGGAAAAAAATGTCTAACAGAAAAGGCTGACAAAAACATTCTATAGATACCTGAGTAATGGAGTCTTTGAAGATTCTGTTAGACTTTCAGTACATTCCAACTGCTTCATGTTTGCTTCATGTTTATCTCCCAGTTTTCCTTGTTCACTTATTTCTGTTCTGCTGGAGGTTAACCTACATGTCACCTCCTCTTGACTGGATGCTAAATTGTGAAATGATACTTTCTCTGAAGTTTCACACTGGCTTCTCTCATCTACTGGTGAAACAGACTCAGACAGCGAGGCAGAAGTAACCACATTTTTCTTTGCTGAAGCCCCTGGTTTTTGAAAAGGATTACCTGTAAAAGGATAGAGAGTAATTAAGAAACTTCAGTTATAGTTGCTTTCACTGATAACACCACAGTCCAAAAGATGAGTGTAACGTTAAAGTGGCTTAAAAGATGAGGGCTAATTTTTTTTTCCAGTTTTTTGTCTTTTGGTTTTTGAAACCACCACTAAGATGAAAGAAATCCACAATCTACTTTCAGAGTCTGTAAAGTCTTACAGATGCTATGTGGAAAAGCTGGAGAAGTTTAGTTTCACAGCTGCATCCCCAATCTTTACAGCATACAACAGAACTTAGTGAAGTCTTTAAAATTCTCTCTTTCAAGTTTACTTCAGAACCAAGTAGTTCTCCAAATCCTTCAAAGGCTCAGCTGATTGAAAACTGTACTGTCAGGATTTGCCTGATTAAGTAGTGTTTGTATTTTTTAAAAGACTAACACAAAATAAAAAATGAATTGTGTTACAGCATGGTAACATTAACACCTTTGGTTATTAGCACTCTCCGGCGAGGGAAAATATTTGCTAAGCAGACAATAACAGGTTTGGTCTAAAAATCTCCTGAAATCCACAAGTAGAACAACTACAGCATTGCTCTTCGAACCATTACAAACCATTACTACATTAACAGCCAGCTAGATAATACAACACATCTATGTTACAGCAGAAACCATGAAACTAAAGTGTTAGGGTGTTACAGGAAAAATTCCTTTCTCATTTTACATTAGCTGCAGACAGGACCACGTAGGATAATGACAAGTATCAAGCTGTGGTAATATCAAACTAATCTATGCATTTAGATTCGTTACAATTTGCTTTTACAAGTTTAAATTTACCTACCCGAAGTTCTTGTTTGAGTATACGTGGATTTACTTGAATACCCCTGTAATGAAAAAAAGAAAAGAAAGTTATTTATCTCACTATTCAAGAAACAATAAAAGTTGACAGAGGCACATCATGCATGTACACTTCTAAAAACAGGAGTGATAAAGAATAGATCTTCAGTAGAGTATAATTCACCATTCAGCTCATTTCCTGAGCAGGCTTTCAAGGTGTTCCCATGAGAAATGATTCAAGACAAGGATGTCAAGATGAGTGGTCAATGAAGGAGAAGCAGTTTTATCCAGTCCTTCCGAGAAAAGCTCTCTGAAACGTATGTGAAATTGCTCATTCCCTGACATAGTCACACTACGAAGTCCTAGTCTGGTCACAGAAATTAATGGTAATCATTCCAACAACTGGGTCATTTTCAAAAAGCACACCAGGAAGTCCAAACAGGCAGGCCAGTCTTTCTTTGCAGGTAGACTGTGCCCACTAGGACAAAAATGTTACGAACATATTTAACAACTTCTTTCTGTAGTAGACACCATCAGGAACCATTATGTTATCCAGTTAATCTAGCTGCCAGTCATCCAGTAAACAGTTAGAATTTTCCCTCCTGCAATGTTGCCATCAGAAAGGCTATTATTTGGATGAACCAAATAATAAGATGTATTACCAGCCTGCATACTAGAAAGCCTAATAAAAATATCCAAGAACAAACAAATTCTCAAAAAACAAGTCAGAATTGACAGTCTAAAAACTGCTTTACCATTCAAAGTAAAAAGCAATCTATGAATGTCAATTTGCCTTTGTACAGCTGTACAGACAGTACACATTAAGTCACTTTCTTCTAACTCCAATTAATTTTTATTTAAAATGCTCTACTATACATTAAGTGTTTAGCACCTACACTATGCATAACGACACTGCTACCAAATTACCTTCTCACCTCACAAGGGTCTTCCATGTTGCTCTCCATCAGAGTAGATACGGTTTTCTTGACAACAGGAAAAACATCTTCTGCAGGCTCAGCAGCTGACCTTTTTTGAGCTGTCTGCACCAAACCTGGAGCAGGCTCTACTGAAGCACTCTGTTGTTTGGTTTCCGCGCTGCTGTTTGAATATTCACCACGTTCATCAGCCTCAGCTGTTGAAGATCCAATGCTGTATATAGAAAGTCATAATTGTGACTTGTTAGGGTTTAATCCAGCTAGCAGATCAGCACTGCACAGCCATTTGCTCCCTCCTCCCCAGTAGCATGGGCAAGAGAATCAGAAAAAAACCCAAAACTCGTGAGTTGTGATACTGAGAATTTAATAGTTTGAGTCAACTGTCCTGCCTGTGTTTTCTCCAAGGTCACTGTGCACCCCCAGACTGGTTGCTGGCAGGGAAGCACAAGAATCAGAAAATGCCCTGTCCCTTTACATACTGCTCAGCAGCAACTAAAATGTCAGTGTGATATCAACATTAATGTCATGCTAAATGACATGTCATGCAAAACCCAGCCCTACATCAGCAACAAGGAAGAAAAACTCATTCCCAGCTATAACCAGGACATTGCTGTATAATAAGCCAAAATTCACCTTGTAGAACATTTCTGTGTGGCTATTATACATGGATCTTTGGTAATACTCATTTCACTTAAGAGTCAGTATTGGCTTCAAGTGTTCAGTTTAGCATAAAGAAACATTTTGCTGCACTATTTTAAGGCAGGTTAGAGAAATGAATTTTTCTAGTTACAGTCAAAACTAATTACTTTACAAGCTCTTCTATTTGAACTGCATTTGATACTTCCATAAAAGAGTAGACTAACTGCCCTAAATAGTCCAAAAATACAGTATTATTTGTACACACAGCTGAACCTTGCCTCTCATCCTCTCCTTGTCCTTCCTAGTATGATTCCAAAAGGACTGTGACATTTCAGGAAGCAGCAGAGATTAGGGAAACAATGTAAAGCAGTGACACAGAAGACATACCCTAACTCTGCCTGTCAGAAATTCTGTTTATCACCAGTAGTTCCACAGAAGTTAGAACTCTTACACAGTGTAACCAAAATTCACTCTTAAAGATCTATCCATTCAATAACAGGGCAAAGTCCTCTTCAGTGCTGGAGCATCAGACCTGTTGTTTTTACCTGAGAACTTGCATAAGTACAGGAGTACTTTATAAAGAATTACAACACTTACTATACCTCAGAATTTTTCCCTTGATTTTTTTCCCCTTCTTCTCAAGCTGAACCGATATCAATAATGTTGAAATAATTCATTTATCTTGCACTGAAGTCCAGTATACACTTAAGCTCAAAAATATTTACCTCTCCACTTCAGCCAACCTGGTTCCACTTGATTTCACTGGGCTGATAAGTATCGGTGCTGGCAGTAATGGCTCTGAAGTTTGTTCCCGCAAAGCAGATGTATCGAACTCTTCTGAGTCAGCAAGGATTTCCACCAATGTTAAAATGAATGTCTGTTCTTCTTCCTCTGGACATCTGTGGTCATCATTCACTACCATAATTTTCCAGGGAAATAAAAAAGTAACAAAAGTCTATTATTCAAGTTTAAAATCATACCATTCTCTTCTTTGTGCCCTCCCCACATTGAGTAATGAGCATGTAAACCTCCATGAAAGAAGACACTGGGGATATCCTTCACAAAATATGCTCACTTTCCTCTCAGACAAGATACTTATCACTCTCTGGAGCTCATTCATTGCAGTGGAATCCTTATAATCCCTCAGAAGAAAGAATACTGAGAATGCCTAATAGGGATGAAGCTTTTAAGATGGGTGTACTAAGAATAAAGAACAACGTGTTGTTTAATCAACCCTGTGTAACTGTGGTTGTCAGATGGCTCTCTGTCTCTAAACACTTTCTTTAAGAGACAGAAGTCTGCTGCTGTGTTTTTTTTCTGGGAAGACTAAGACACCGTAGACCTAAGTAGTACCATCATAAATGTGATAAATGAGAAATAAAATTTAGTCAAAAAAATGGGCATTATCAACTGCCAACTGCCATTAAAATGAATTTTACGAGACAACATTTCTAAAGGTTTTTCAAAAATGTAAAGCAACAGCATTACTCTATTACTTAAGACAGCTCTAATTTTTAATGATGTAGAGCTGTTACTGCAACTTTTAACTCATTTTGATTTTTTGCCTCATTAAAGATGATTTAAAATGCTCCACGAGACTCAAAAACAGAGCAGCAGAGTGAAAATAAATATTAACCCTACTTTTTGCACATGCCTGGGAATTTGGCAGGAAGACTGCAGTCTGCATTGAAGAAAGCATTTTGGGCTTCTAACACTGATTTTCCAGTATCTTATCCAAGTATTAGTTCCAATCCTCCAAGCTCAGTTTTAGTTTATCAACAAACACCTCTGCACCATGCATTACTTTTAAACAGCAGCTGAAGAGGAAAGTTGTTTTCTTCCGTTATCATCCCCTCTTCTTGTCTTCTTCTTGCTCTATACTTGGACAGTCCAGCCCACCTACTCATATTCATTGACACTGGCATTCACTTCAGAATTTCATGAGCCACTGCAGCTCACTAAGCCACTGGAAAAACACACAGGCTTTCTCCCTCTACCTCTTCAGTTTTTGAGAGGTAAGTGAGTCAGTCTCACAAAGAGCACTAACACTAAACCCAGCAGAGGTAATAAGCAGGTGCTCGCTGCAGGGAGGAAAGAGAAGAACTTCCCCTTCTACTGATATCTAAGCTTGAGGAGTCATCCATAAAGTTTCCAAGCCTAGTATGCACTAATGAAATTTCAACAAGAGGCGAGAGTGGGGAATGGCACTAAGCTACCGGTCCTTTTGTTTGTTCATTAAGTAGATCATTTAATCATAACAACACTTTTTTTTTTTAATCTTTGCATCACTGATAGACAAGTTTTTTGCTAACTTAAAATATTAGTGTGCATTATACCTGAAGTCTCTGCTGCACTGCTTATATGTTGCTGTTCACAATCCTGAGCACGTGTTTCATTCTAGAAATAAAATATTTGAAATAAAGCAATATGGTAAGCTTGACACTACAAAACAAGAAAGAAACAAGGCATGTCAAACACTGAAGAGCCAGAAAACCTAAAATTGTGTTTTCTCAGCTTTTACTTCTAGGCATTTTAGGCTGAAAGATACCAGACCAACAAGGACAATATGTAATTTATGTGCAGCTCACTGTCTGTCTGTATGATTTCTTGAAATTAATTTATATTTCCCACTGCACAACTCTGTCACTGATGATTCACATAACAAATTGCTCTAAGAATGTAAATTCCCTCAACCATTACAAAACAGCTGAGTGCCAAAGAGAAGCACCAAGCTCTGCAACACACCTATCCTGTGTCTTCTATTGTATGTATCTTTGCTAAGAAAAGGAATACTCCACTGCATGCTGCCTCCTCCTACCATTTCTGCAATCCATTATGAGCACAGTCTTTTTTGTGCTCTGTTCTAATATGACATATCTACAGGTTGCACTGAAGAAACGAGTTACTGTTCTTCAGCCATTCCACAGTAACTGCAAGTACATTGGTACCAAGCAATGCTGGAGGTCTCAAAGGAAGTGTGAATGACATCCCCCTCAGGAAAAAATAAGGTACTTATTTATGCTAGAACAGCATAAACCACTGCAAAACTGAAGATGTGAAACACATACATAACCATGGCCAAATAGGTATATGTAAAAGTTAGTTATGCATAGAAATGGGAAGGAGTACAGCAAAGGATGAAGTTTATTTAAACAAAATTAAGTTTGTTTTAAGCAAAGCAAATGAAAGTGACAATGAAAATGCATTGTCTCTGCTGTATATAATTTTAGTTTAAATATATTTAACAAGAAGAGGCCAGGCTGAACGACACTGGAGTCACAGGTACTTCTTCCATCAAGACCCTGAGAAATTCTCAACACTTTGCTAACAAGTGTCATTTATAGCTGAAATCCTAAAAACTGAGGCTTGTTAGAATGACTAAATATAACTATACTTGTGCAAAAAAAAAAAGATTTAATTCACCATCTGAAATAACAGGTCTGTAATACAGAGTTTGAGAAACTGACTAATTAAAAAAACCAGACTGTAATTAAATTACCTGAGCAAAGCTGCCTGTACATTGACTGTCCTTGGCAGGACCAGGATTCTGAACAGCTGGTCTGTCCACAGAACTTTCACCCAGATAATCCTGTAGTCCAACGTGAGATTTCTCACATTCTGCTGACAAGTTCCCAGAAGTTCCACAAGCATCTTTCATCTCTTTCTGTGTTCTGTTAGATACATATCCAGGTAGTTTGAAACCAATTAAGAGGACCCTCTGTATGGGCTAACCTCTGTGTATTATGATTCTAATTATGCATTTAATGTGAAGCCCACATATTTACCTGTTTAAAAATTACTGAAGAAAATGCATAACCTTCAAACAAATCTACACAAAGTATTTCAGTAAAACACCTCCCTGACACCACTAACTTGAGACTTTACTAATAAAGGCACGACCAAGCCAGAAAGCTCAGAAGCTCACTAATGTTTTCAAATTGACCGATTAATTACAGTTTCCTTCTAGACACAGTTTAATGGCAGACAGTTAAATAGCAAGCTGATTATAAAGTACTGAAACAGCAAGCACAAATTAATGTTTACAACCAAAAAGTCTTCAGGTGACATTTAAGAAATAAAAATCTTAAAAACAGAAGTCTAAATTAAATTTCTATGCATTAACACACATGCAATGTTCATAAGCATACAATTTCCATCATAAGTGTGCTACACATACACCTCAGCTGCTTATTTTAGAAGACCCTAGGAATAAAGCCAGTATTAGCTGATGATTTCTTCCTACCTCCCTTTGTTGTCCATTTGCTTGACAAGATCCATACCAGTTGCAAAATTCTGCAGCACAGAAGTATCCCTTGAAGTTGGTCCAGCTCTGACCTGTTCCACCTTCTGTGTTTCTGCAGTAACTCTCGAGTCCATGGACTCTAAGATACATAGAGTTGTATTTTAAGATGAGTTACGTTACGTCATTTGTGCACAATCCTGTACATAATTTTTACATGTAAGTCCTTGTATTTAACGTGTATATATGCAAACTGCATAAACATACATATTGAAGTTTATTCTTACACACATCATCTATATTTTATATTTAAAAATGTTGGTCTATATACAGGTTACATTTAATGTCTCATATTTATGATATACACATGTATCATTTTGCCTTGATATTTTGTGCTCTTTGCCAGTGCCAAAGAGATAATTAGAAACTGAAAATGTGAACACCTTACACACCACTACTTTCTGTAACTGCATTACAAAAAACAAAACTGTTCTGCACATCTTCCCTTTCCATCAAAACGATGGAAAACAAAGACAGTAATAAAGAAAGAAAGCACACTGCATTGTACTTCTGACAGTGGCAGCCCAGTAATTGATTTTCACATTTCATTTAATTTTAAATTGAGGCTTTTGTTTATGTATAAAACTACAACAAGTGAATATCTCATATTATAGCATTGATGTGTAAGCTGTGAACAGGTATTGAAAAAGTCCTTTCAACTCTAAGTTTTATGTTATAAGAGCCATGAATCCACTAGAAATAACTATTTTCAAAACCCCAGGATAAAAAACAGGCTTACCACTTTGAATGCTGTCTAGCTGCTCCATAACTACATTTGTATTAAGAGGTTTCTGAATTATACTTTCATTAGACTTCAGTACTCCTGTATTTGACTTCTGGAGACTGCCTCTTCTCAGTCTCATACTATTCACCATAGGCAGAGAGTTATTGCTAAAGGTAAGAAGGAGAAATACCATCAACACAGCTCTTGACTTCTGGAAAGCTATAGCAATAAGATAAAATTACCATTTTCAACAGTGATGTACAAAAAAGATGAGAGAGGTAAAACAGATGCTAATGAACAAATGAAATACAGCTGACAGAGCAGGCACTGTTTGGCAGAAAAAAAACAAAACAAAACATCAGCTACACTGGTAACTACTGGAACAACTCAGTTTATTGCACACTAGTATGTACTCTACCAAAATAACTGAAACACTTAAAAATGTGAGATGTCAGTGATCTAACACTGATCACATGCCATTAAGTTCTGTTTAAAAATATAATAAAAGAACTGTTGAACTTAAAGTAAAAGCTTCAATTACAGTTTTCAGAAGAGTCAAGCTGATAATTTGTTCAACAGTCAACAGTCTTCCAAATAACAGAACATGATGATCTCTAGATTTCTTCTGAAAAAGCGTCCCATCAAGCTATTTTAACTTTTAAGAATATTTGAGTAAAATTGAAGAACACAGTGATAGAAGATCACTGCTCCTTGAGATCCGTTTGTTCTACACAGTAGAACACAGTAGCAGTGACACTTAAGCAATTTGCCTTGGCCCAGTTACCAATAAAGTACTTTGGGAAAATGATCTTAATGATTAGCAGCAATTTCATACGAAAAAATTTCTATCATTCTCCACTCTCAAACTTAAATTAACTTCTGGAGTGAAGAATAAATCTGACATTCTCAAATCACATACCAACACCTCAAAAATTACAAAGAAAAGAAAAGGGTGGGGGTTCCATATTACATAGAAAATTATCTAAGCTGAAGAATTTTCACAAAAGCCAGACTGCTTGCAATTCAAGAAAAAAATCCAGAGAGAGCCCTGCAAAAGTAAGCAGTGTCAGATGATCCGTCTCTATAAATTAACTGAAGTAATTTCACCTGGCATCTGTTTCATTTTTCTCAGAATATTCTTCAACACCTGTTCCTGCACCAGTGCTTCGGTCTTCTACTTTAATGTTGCTTCCATCCTTGCAAGGGACACTGTCAGAAGTCGCTGAAGAAACGACATAGTGATTAGGAGCTCTGCTTTGATCTGAGTCGTCCTGGCTCACAAGGCTTTTGGCCACACTGAGTTCGTCTTGTGCAGGTAACATGCATGTCCATTCTAGTTACAGTAGCAAACAAAGCAGAACAGCAGAATTTAAAAAGTTAATTAATATTCAAGCAATGGAAGTAGATGATAAATTCTATATGAAAATCTACCAAAAACTAGACTAAAAGCCTGTTAATTTAAGGTTACAGCTAGTCAGAAGGAAAGACCTACGTTTCAATTTAAAGGCCTGGAAAGATTACTTACATCCATTTAACCCCAGATCCTCTTTTTTGTCCAATCTGTGCAGCCAACATAGATCAATTAAAACATATCCTTCCTTAATTAGCTCTCAGAAACACAGTGATCCAATTGGTACTATCAGTAAGGTGCTTTGCTTTTTCCATCCCAGCTGCATTGCCTAGTCACCTAGTGTAAGTATGTGCTACAATTCAGCAGCACCAAACACATAAAAGATTCTTGCCCTCCTGCTATGTAGAGAAGTTCTGCAGCTACTGCTCTGTTCCTCCTTAGGTGGATCCAGAATGCACAAGGAAGACTTTGTCTCATAAATCAGATCATACCTTCAGTGCTTGCTTTTAACTGGAATGTTGGATCACCCATTGCAAGTAAAGTCATGGCAGCTTCAGTGCTTCCATCACTAATTCCTACAAAGTTGTTCAAACACAAGTTAAAAACCACAAGTACACTTACAAAAAAATTCATTTACCCACACATTCAAAAAGCATTTGATGTTATCATTCATGCAGTGCAGAATGGATTTTTTAAATTGTTGCCATTCATGAATTAAGATACTCATGGACAGATGGCAATTCTCATCCACTAAATTCAGTATTCCCTGAATGCTACTCCCTGAAGGAAGTGCAGTCTGGAAGACATATGGTGGAGAAGGCTTATGTTGGTTCGTGAAGAATTGTTTCTCATGGGAAGGACCACATACTAGGCCAGTAGAAAAGCATGAGAAGGAAGGTGTGGCAGTGGTCAAGTAGTATGGACTGACTGCAGCTCCTTCTACCTCTGTTCCTGATTAGCACGGAGCCAGGAGTGAAGGTATCGAGTTGAGTGTGGGAAAGGCCAGGACGGGAAGAGCGGTGGGGAAGAGATGTTTTAGTCCTCTCCGCATCTCACCACTCAACTCTACTTTTAGTTAGCAATAAAATAAACTTTCACCAAGTCAAGTCTGTCTTGTAAAGTGATCTCTCTGTCTACATCTTAACCCATGAGGTTTTCCATCTTATTTTCTCCCACTGTCCTATTAAGGAAGAGAACTGACAGAGCAGTTGGTTATGCATCTCATGGCCAACCAAGCCACCACAGATGGAAAGGGGGGAAGTGTTTAAATGCAGATATTCATAATCTGTAGCACTGAACTATATTCCTGTTTAAACTTCTATTTCCTAACTAACTGGCCATATAAAACTAAACATTTCCATCCTCCAAAATTATTGTACTGAAATGAATCAAAGCAAGACAGTAGACTTTCCTTCCTCAACCAAGACAGTAACCCTGCCAATATCAAGTGCTATTTACAAAGACTGAGAATGTATTTAAATTCCCAAGTGAAAGCAATCCTGAAAAGCAATAGATCTGTAAGGGTTTGATACGTATCTCCTATGGAAGGAGTATTTTCTTCTGGTCACAATCCAGTTAGAAACCATACAGGGGACAAAGCTATGACTCTGCCCACTCTTATCACTTTGTGACATATCAAGTAAGCTGTAAGTTGGGTTTTGGAATTAGATGATATTTAAGATTCTTTCCAACCAAGCCATTCTATGATTCTGTGGTTTGTAAAGTTTCCTCCTCTCCCAGTACAGATAACTGCAGCATAGGACTCAGAAAATGCAGTCCCACTCCAAGAAACAAAACTTTGCAATGCTTGGTGCACCTACCTAATAGCGAACAGAAGAATGTAAATAGTTTAAGCCTTTTCAAAAAACATGAAACAATCCAGTACCTCATGAGCACTTTTTCCTAAGATACATGAATTTTGAAATTTTATCCATGAGTAACCACAAATTGGTAGCATGTTAAAGGGGAAGACATAGACAAGATAAATGCATATCTACCTTTGTCTGCTTCTGGACTTTCATGCGCAGTTGCTTCCTTAAACAAAAAGAAAAACATGTCAGAGATTTACATAAAAATCAGTCTGCAATTTTAATCTAATGCATACTGGTTAATTCTCTGCCCAAAGGTCACCCTGGCTTTAAAATACTATACTACAAGCTGACAGTATTTTACAGTTTTCCATATCTATACTAGCACAAGCAGGCCTGGAAACCAGTCAGAGGCCATAGCTTTGTATCTGCTATAAAATAACAGAGAGAAAGGAAAGTGAAGGAAAAACAGAGGGTGAGGAAACAATGGGTATTTGTCTCCCTCATCAACTGGATGCCCAAGCAGAAAAAGAATGCCATAATAATCAATAGTTTCTGAGAGATGGGTCCCAAAGCACAAAGAAGATGGCAGTGCTGAGTACAATGTCGAAAAAAAAAAGATTCTTACAGCTGGTAAGGTGTTTCCTTTTTCCTCCTCCTGTATGACTGGCTGGACAGATACACGAGAAAGAACTTCTGCATTAGTAGCCACTGGCACATCTGGGATATTCACAGATATATCCAGCTGTAAAAATTAGTTTGAAAGCATTTCAGTTCATCAGCTCTGACAGAAAATCTGTCAAATACGTTGTTTTTTTTTTTCAAATAAACTGCATGCTTAGCAGATACCGAACATTTAATGGGATCCTTCTATGAATCACAGAATCACAGAGTAGAATCATAGACTCAGGTTGGAAAAGACCTTAAAGATCACTGAGTCCAACCACAACCTAACCATACTAAACTAACTCTAACAACCTTCTGCTAAATCTCATCCCTGAGCTCCACATCCAAGGATGTTTTTAAACACAACCAGTCATCTCCCTGGGGAGACTATTCCAGTGCTTAACAACCCTTCCAAAAAGAAGATTTTCCTGATATCCAACCTAAACTTACCCTGGTGCAACTTGAGGCTGTCATCTGTCATCAGTGAGAAGTGACCAACCCTTCTCTGCTGTAAGCACCTTTCAGGTTTTGGAAGAGAGCAATGAGGTCTCCTCTCAGCCTCCTTTTCCCCAGACTGAACAGCCCCAGTTCTTTCAGTCTCTCCTCATAGGCCACATTCTCCAAGCCCTTCACAGCCTTGTTGCCCTTCCTTGGACCTGCTGCAGCACCTCCATGTCCTTCCCGTACTGAGGTGCCCAAAACTGAACCCAGCGCTCGAGGTGAAGCCTCACCAGTGCCGAGTGCAGGGCAGGATGAGTTCCCCAGTCCTGCTCACCACACCATTCCTGACACAAGCCAGGATGCCTTTGGCCTTCTTGGCCACCTGGGCTCACTGCTGGCTCACATTCAGCCCCCTGTCCATCAGCACACCAAGCTCCCTTTCCATCAGGCAGCTTTCCAGCCGCTCCTCCCCAAGCCTGTAGGGGTGCCTGGGGTTGTTGTGACCAAAATGCAGGACCCGACACTTGGTGCTATTGAAACTCATACAGTTAACCTTGCCCATCGATCCAGTCCATCCAGGTCCCTCTGTAGTGCCTTTCTCCCTCAGGCAGACCAACACTCCCTCCCAGTTTGGTGTTGTCTGCAAACTTACTGACAGTGCACTCAATCCCCTCATCAAGATCATTAATAAAGATATTAAATGGAAGCAGCCTAGTAGTAAACCAAAAGGAAAGCAGGAGGCACTTTCCTTTCTAGTGTTTGTTTTATTGAGATGAAACTATGTCTCGCTACAGTCTTAGAGTTCTGAGTCTAATTCTAGTTTAAAACCACAGTTGAGCATTAGGCCTGTATGCTTAGCTATAAAAGTGGTCCACAGAAGAGGCAAAACACACAGCTTTTGAAAAAACAGTTGACAAAATGTAGGGACCACAGCCTTTGGCTCTGCCCATGCCAAATATAGCAGGATATCCCTTGAAAAACCTCCAGATTGTGGAAGAATTGCACTGGAGCATAGAGAAGGAGTGGAGTCTACTGCTATGTCAAACTCTACAGCCTGGACTAAAGGTATACAGGGCTGGGTCTTATAACAGATATACATTTAAACTTAACCTATTATTTACATTTTATTTTACAAGAAGTACTATAACAGGAACCACATGAACAGAAGACAAACCTCCAGAGAAACCAGAAATTGTTCTAGTGATCAGCCTGAGCCAGCTCTGGCATCAAAAATTCAATGTAAAACACCACTTCAACTGTCCTCGACAACCATCGTAATAAATGGAACACAGGTCATGGGCTAAATGAACTCAGTGGATATATGATGGACATTTTATGGGGGTAGCCACAGACCAAGGGAATGTTATCCACGTATGTATCGAAGGACTAGAAAAGAGGTTGTGGTTAAATAAGAATGCACTAGATAGTGTACAACAAGTGAATGACAAATATTATGAAATGAAGTGGGGTGAAGGTTGCACGGAGTATGGGTAGGATGAAGCTATAGGAGGAGGAGGAATGAGGCGTTTGTGACAGTGTCTGTCTTCCCAAGTAACCCTTATGGTTGCATAATTTTACCCTGCTCTTCAGGAAGCACTCTGCTGGTGGAAAGTACTGAATAAATTCCTCATTTCGCTTTGCTTTCACATCGCCTATGGAACTGTCTTGATATCAACTTTCTCACATTTATTCCCAGACTTGCCAGAGAGGGGAGTGAGGAGGAAGCAGCTGGGTTGGTGACTTGTTGTTGGTTGGGGTCAATCTACCACGCCACTAAAATTCCCTGATGGCGTGGCAGTGGCAGAAACCACACACACAAACTTCTCTCTCATCCCCTAACATTCAAATGTAGAACTGAAATGCTCCATTTGCTCAATCCTAGGCCTCAAAACATGCGGTAAGCATGTCAGGCTGTGCCTAAATTCAGTCCCAAATAAATTACCTGGCGAGCACCCTGCAGACCTACTGACAGTTCATAACACTACCTGGTTCTCAGGCTGATGTAGTCTCACTTGAAACCAAGTACATGTATCAAGTAAACATCCTTGCTACTGTCAACACTATTCTTAATGAATTAAACTAAACTGGGATGAAAAGAAAACAAGTAATAGAAATTGCAATTAGAATAAAAGCATCTGTTTAAACAAACAAAACAAACGTGTACACAGAACACAACTACATTATACCTCTTCCATCGTTTCCTCTATCTGAACAGGAATAGGCTTAGGAGATCTAAGACCTACAGGAACAAACACTGGTGCTTTGTTTACTTCCTCTAGAGCAAAACATTCATTTTCATCATCAGGCTCAAAGTCATTTGCTTCCTCCTCATCTTCTTGAGAAGCCCAGAGGGTCACCAGGCTGCTTGTTTTTGAACTTCTCTGCTCCTTCACAGGTTTCTTTCTGTGGGCAGTTCTCATGCTTTTGTCTCTAGTAAAAGTTGATTTCAATTCTTGTCTTTGATTCCCCGTCTCACAGGGATCAGCCTCACATTCAGAGGCAGAAGATGAACCAGTTCTTAGCTCCAATCCATGTTTTGGTAATGCTATCTGTTTTGATGACCTCCTATATTGTCTTTTAGAACACATAATAAGAGCACATAACATGAGTAAGTTACAAATAATAATCAAGTCTAATACAATCAAAAACATTAAAAAAGAGACACCACAAATCAACTCAATGAACAGAGAAGGAGAAAAGGATCACTGTGATCAAGAATACAATACTGTTACTTCCTGACACACACTGGCAAAAATGCATTCAGATATTACTCCATCTGAAAACCAAATCTTCACATATGCAGAAAGTATATTAAGATTTTAAGTATACAGAATGCAGCTTCAGAGTGCTGAAAAGCTGCATCATAAGATCTGCAAGATATGGAATTTTTTATTAGAAATAACTTTCATTTGAGATAGGTGAAACTTGCAAACTTTTTAAATCATAGGAACTTCTCTAGTTTTCCTCTGCTGAAAGTACAGTAGAGAACCGAAACCATGAGATTTTAGTTAATCTTACTAATGCCTAGGAACCAGAACTGTTAGCTAGAACTAATTATCTGCTCATGTTTCTCAGAACACAATCTCTTTGAATTAGCTACCATCTCCATCCTCAACGAGATGGTCACAATTGCTCTTGGCAACAAAAATAATTCCAAATTTCACCCTTAAAATAGCTTCCATAGGTAACTGAAACCAATGGAAAATGAAACCAAGTACAAACAGAGGGCACTTTCAGCACAGTTTGTTTAGATAAATCCCATAATCCCTTTGTCCCCAGTAGAGGTATTTTAAAATCCTCCTTTTAAAATCTGGAACTTTTACTGAGACCACAGTGCAGCCCAGGGTAGGCTGGTGAGAGTGCAGGCTGTTCAGTTTATGAAGCTGCAAACAAAGGGTATAGGGATATCTGCATGCATCTGGAATGGGTCAGGTGGAAGACAGAAGTGCTAACATCCTGCACGTGTTCTCACACACACACACTCTTCAAAACTATGGCTAGTTATTAAGGTCTAAGAACAGAAACAATCAGTTGAACATGCAAACTAAAATTAGTTGTTTTACCTCATCTGATCGTCTGATTTTTTTTGCTGAGATGCAGAAAGCTGAGAATCTTCTTGTTCTACTTGACTCTCGTTCTCTAATGGTATCTCTGGAGACTGAAGACTATTCTGCCTGATTCTTTTATAGGATGGTTTCTCAACAGAGTCCATAAAATCATGTTTTCTTGTAGACTCTGTGAAGGAAGCTGCTTCTTCTGTGTTACTGGAATTTTCCTGAATAGAAGAGACAATTGCTATCATATTAAGTATATTTTTAAACCCATTTTAGTAACAAAAGAATTTGGAGAAGAAATTTTGAAGTTCTTGAGCACGTTCAGTTGCATTCCTCATATCAACTGCAGCACTCAGTATCATCAGCAAACTTGCTGAGGGTGCATTCAATCTTACTATCCAGGTCATTGATAAAAATGCTGAAAAGCACTGGTGCCAACATGGCATCTTGAGGGAAACCATTCAGAACCAGCCTCTACCTGGATATGGAGCCATTGCCCACAACACTCTTGCTCCTACCATCCAACCAGTTCCTCATCTACTGAATAGCCCACCCTTCAAATCTCTTTCCAATTTAGAGATAGGAAAGTAATGTGGGACCATTACAAAGGCCTTCATTTTTTTTCTATAGGTTCAAGGAGCCTCAAATTTTGCTCATATACATTACTTACTGGCATAAAGTTCCTACCCGTATCTTTTCATACAAAAAAATCTGCTTGGAAAGGAATAGAACTGTCATTTGAGAGAAATGCAATTCTACTTAAAAATTCAGTAAGCATTATTTCCACCAACTACAGGTACTTAGCTAAAAAAACTGAAAGATTTTAGTAATCCATCACAAAAACAAGGACCACCAAAAAAAAAAACAAAAAACACTTTACTTTATATGCCACAACTTTTGAAAGAACAAGAATCAGTATCAGATTGTTCAGGACTGCTGAAGAAGTTGAAGCAGAAAAAGTCTGATCTTTACTCACATGCATATCAACTTAACTTGATTAAATTGATCCATACTTCTAGAAAATTTGAGTTGTAGGTAGTATTGGATATTACAAATGGGATATTACCTTACTATCCATTGTTCAATGGATAACAAACATTAAATTCAATGGCAATGGTATTAGCATGCATATGATAATCACTGAATCAAAGAATGGCTTGGTTTGGAAGGGACCTCAAGGATCATTAAGTTTCAGTTCTCCTACCACAGGCTGGGTAATCCAGATTTCTGCACGTACACTGTAAAACTTTAGTCCACACCTTACATTAAATATTTCCTAAGTGTTTAGATGTTAACTCAGCATTATTTCCAATTGTGAAGCATAAAGAAAAGGAAAGCATCACCTTAAACATTTCTATTTACATACTGGATTTTTATGTCATCTATGAGTTCTAAGAAGCCAAACACAAGAACCGAAGTACATACAGGCTCAAAATGATGAGCACTTACCACTGATACACCTGTTTTTTCTAACAAATGCTCTTCTGTATTTCTAGTCGCAGCACTGTCTTCATCTCTCCTGTTTCTATCTTCTTCAGAATGACCCCTTTTTCTATGAGCTCTTGTTAGGTTTGGCTTTGGGTTCCTGACAGATACCCTTGCTTGCTGTGAGGGTTTTGTATCACATTGATTACTCTCTTCTCCAGAATTTAATTTTTCATTAGACCTAGAAAAAAATATTTTTTAACTTTTACTTTCCAGGCACCACAAAATATAGTTAGAAATGAATTCAAGTCTTCTGTGTATTTATTTATTCACTTAAACAAAACAGAGTCAGATCAGCGTCACAAAAGCTAGTTACAAAGGACCTACTGGCTTCAGGGATCAATACTGGCTCCAGTCCTCCTAATTGTCTCATAAATGACCAGGATGAAGCAGAAGAGCCTACCCTCAGCAAAACTGCAGATGACAAGAAACTGAGAGGAATGACCAATATGCTAGATGCTCACACTGCCGTCCAGAGGGACCTGATCAGGCTGCAGAAATGGGCTGGTACCTAGCTGTCCAGTCTCACAGCTTGCCTGGGCTGCACTGAGTGAACAGGTATTGCCTCAGGCTGCATATGTTGCTCTGAAAGTAATGCCTCCTATTTATTTCCCAAGAAACTACCAATTGCTACAAAGTGCACAAGAACACTACTTGATGGGACAAATCCTAATCTACAATTCACTATTTTTCAGCTCAGTCACCACCATTAGTCACACATTTTCACTAGTGATGAAGAAGATCCTGCATGCTCACAAAAAACTGCACAGAGGTGTCACTGACACTGCTGTAGAGACACACCATCACCATCACTGTGCTCACATCGACTGTGTGGTCTCCATAAACGTTCAGGATGTGTTGATGAATGTCAGTGGCTGCAGATTTTTTCTACATGCAGAAATTCAATTCTATTCCTTAGCTTCATTCGCACTTTATGTCAGACACCATTCTGTCAGACTGTCCCACTGCTGCCATCTGTTGCACAGCAACAACATGGAACGAAACACTGGTGGGAAGGTTCAATCTCTACTGCCACGCCACTGACATGCATCTGTGACACCATGGCCCAACAGAACAGAACAGGAAGCATTACTTCTGGAGCAGCCCTCATAACACATGCAATACATTTCATGTGCTTAAGCAAAAAAAAACAAAAAACAAAACAAAAAAAACCTTATTTTAATATTTTAACGTTTTATTGCAACAAAAAATAGAACAAAACAGAACTACTGGGATACTGGACCTTCTTTTTTGTGAAACTAATGCACCGATCCCTGGTTCAATGGTAGCGGCTGCAATTCTCAGTGAATTCTCCAGGTGTTCAGCACAGATTTTTGATGTAATATCTAAGAACTGGCACAGCTCAGAGCAAACAACTCAAAAACCTCTGCTGCAGACAAATAGTGTATCACTATTTAAAACAAACAAAAAACAACAGAGCCAAAACTAAACCAATAGTAGTTCACCTTAACTAACAAGTGTGCACTGAAAACATGGAATGAAGCTGCCTACAGGCACTGAAATCAAAGAATCAGAGAAATACAAATAAAAGGAAAAGAATTCAAAGACAAATCTTTATGTACCACAGGAAAACTCTTCATACACGATTTTGCTACACTCTGACCCTACCTGATTTGTTCACACAGTAGGTTTTCAGAAATACAGGGGATCCGAGGCACCTCTTCCTGTGCCTGTTCCTCATTGCTCAGCACATTTCCTTCATGCAGTGCCGCTTCATTTTTACCCTTTGATTTGCAATAAAATAGAAGTATTATCCAACAGAATGAAAAAAGGAGAATCAAGCAAGGTTATAAAACAGAAGTTCACTTATAAAAACACAAAGAAGACTTTAACTCTTACAGAAAAATAGACTATCCTACGTCTTCTCTTGACACTTTCTGGATTCTCCAACACACACTTCAAGCAGGAGAGAAAAAAATGAGCTGAATGCCTATCGTTAGGTATTGCAATATAAAACAAACTTGCATTCTAGTTACTTAAATGTACATAATCCTTTTATGTGTCATGCAACCCAATCAAAACTAGACCCTCATTTTCCAGAAGACATTAATACTACAAGTTGTAGACTTCACTAATTTCATACCTGCAATATCTCAACATTCAAGGGTTTGTGGGATTTCTTTCATAGCAGATGGTGTCTCTGCTTCAGGGAATGAAAGTTAAATTTTCTAATATAACTGCGTATTACAGAACATGTAACTTGGAATCACATTTTTGAAGGCAAAGTAGCTATTCCTAGTAGACTTACAATGGCAGACACATGATGAGCAGACTCAGTTTTTTGCACTTCCAAGTTGTCTGCTTCAGATTTTTTATCCTCATTATTTTCTGGTATTTGCAATTCTTTTCTTCTAAAACCTTTTCCCAAGTTGGGCTTGTACTTGTGGAATCCACTCCTCACTAATTGGACAGGTTGAAGAGGTGCTTGTTTACCTTCACCTTGAGTTGTGATTGTTCTATCGATGCTAACACAACCAGAAACAAACAAAATCAAATTTAAAACAAAAGCATGTCATCGAAAAGCACAGATTCACTGTATGTATAATATAAGACACAGCTTACTTTTTGAAAGACATTGCACAAATGCAAAGTTATGCTGAATGTTAAATTATGCAAACAAATCTTTGTTTCAGCAAATATGTATAGCCATTTGTCTCCTAACTACTTCCATAACAGAAATAATTCTTAATGACTCCTGAATGCTCACAAATAACAAGATGGAAAAGTGATCCTAAAATAGAATGGATGAACGCCTCTGGCCGTCCAAAAAGGTTCCACCTAAAAAGTGAGGTATTTGACAGCCCAGTTGAAGTGTCTCCTTACCAATGCATGTAGCATGGGTAACAACCAGGAGCCAGCAGCCACTGTGGAGCAGAAAATATATGGTCAGATCACTGTCGTGAAATCCTGTTTGTTTCATGCCTTTGTGGTACGAATCACCCCTAAAGCATTGTGATCAGTGGCTATAAACTGTTGAGAAGAAACAGGCAAGAAAGGTAGAAGAATTGCCCTCTATTTAAAAAAAAAAAAAAAAAAAGAATTGATTTCAACTAGTGCTGTCCTTGAAAAACAGCAATACATAATATGGGTGAAAATTAGAGACCAAATCAACAAAGGAAAATATGTGGTAGGTGTTTACTACCAGATGGAGAGTGCTGATGAAGAGTTCTTCAAACCCCTGATGCTGCCAGGTGATTTTAACCACCCTGACATCTACTGGAAAAGTGATAAAGCAGCTGCAAGCTGTCGAGGAGACCCTTGCAGTATACAGAGGATAACTTCATAGTTCATGTGGTAGGAAAGTCCAAACAGAGAAGATGCAGTGATCAACTGCTGGTTCATGATCTTAGCTGAGCTATGCAGTCAGGACCCTGTATTTTAAGGAAGTGAAATTCCAAGTTTTTAAGGGACTAGTGGATGGGATTCTCTTGAAAACAGCCGTCACAGAAAAAGAAGAGAGCCAGCAGATATTTAAAGATATTTTCTTGGAGCACAAGAACTCTTGATTCCCATGTGCAAGGCAGTGGGCAAAGAAGGCAGGAGACAAGCATAGCTGAGCCAGGACCTCCCAGTTAAACTGAAATGTAAGAAGAAATGCACAGACAGTGGAAGTAGAGACTCACATCCTGGGAGGAATAATGGGATACTGACAGAAGCGAAGGAATGGGATCAGAAAAGTTAAGCTGACCTGGGAAGAGACTGTAATGAGTACATGCATCTGTAAAGGAAGACAAAAGAAACCGCAGCCCCTTGAATGAGACAAGGACACCTGCAACCATCAGCATGGAAAACACTGAGGTACAACTTTATCTCAGTTTTCAACAACTGCTCTTCCTACATCTCCCAAGTCCCTGAATCTCAAGGCAGGGTCTGGGAGTATGAAATCCTACCTATCTTATGAGAAGATCAGGTCTGAGTTTACACAAGGAACCTGAAAGTACTCAAGTCCATGGGGACAGAATGCATCCTATGACCCTAAAGGAACTGCCAGAGGAAGTATCTGAGCCAATCACCACCAAACTTGAAAAATCATGGCACTAAGTCCTCAGTGACTGAAAAAAGAGGAAACATTACTTACTTTTTTTTTTTAAAAGGGTGTAAGAGGAGACCTTGCAAACTCCTGATCAGTCCGCCTCACCTCTGTGAGGTATGATCATGGAACAGATCCTCCTGGAAGCTATGTTAATGCACATGGAGCACAGGGAGATTGATTAGAGACAGCTAACATTGCTTCACAAAAGGCAAATCATGCTCAGCTAATCTGGGAGCCTTTCACAATGCAATGACTCCACTGGTAGATAAGGGAAGAGCAAACGATGTCATCTACCTTGATTTCTGTAAGGCCTTTGATATGGTCCCTTTTGGAGTAGGGCCCAAGCATAGCCTGCTGGAAAAGGGGAGAGGTCATGCAAGGCTGGAGAACAGGACAGGGCACAGGTCCATTAACTGTCCTCTAGTTGACAATGAGAACTGCCCCAGCCATGCAGACCAGGTAAGGCCACAGCTATGCCTCTGTTAGTCCACTTGCGTTACCTACGCCTAACGATGTGCAGCCTATTATTCATGTCAAAGGCCTGAGCAATGACTGGAAGTTGCCAAGGAATAGAGAAGAGCTGCCTTTGGCAAAAACGTGGAGACTATAAAAACCATGTGATGATTAACAAATAAGCAACCCATGGCATTTAAGGGAACTGAAAATGATATCTTAAGGAGCCAACAGAAGATTCTCTGCTTTTCTGTAAATTCTTGCATTTTTCACATCCCTACTAATATCTTTGTTTGCATACCTTGTAACAGCCGATTTCCCTCCTCGTTCCACTCCCCCCCATTTATCATGGCAAACCACACATAAAAGTTATATAAAGTCAGGACACTAGAGAACAGCTTTCAGAGCTCCCTTCAGCCAGCCTGAGACCCCCCGTTTGCAAGAGCCCCCCCCTCAGACCTCATGCTGCAATGGACACATCAGGTCATATAACTTTTCCATCCTAATTTACCACCTCCCAGAACATCGGTCAGTCATAGGCTAACAGTTTGCTTAGAATACATGATTATAGATGTAAGTGCAACATCTTGCTCAGAATACATTTAATGAAGTGTTTTGGTGCACGTGATCAGTGTCAGTGAAGTATGCCGTAATCACTGCCTTCTCACTGGACAAAATAAATCAAGGCACAGGGGGAACAGGGGTAGGACGGATCCCCCACAACACTCTTGTTTCTCAGTTGGAGAGATATGAATGTATTGGGTGGATTATTAGATGGATTAGGAAGTGGCTGAATAGACACATCTAAATAACTGCAGTTAACAGCTCCATGTTCAAATGGAAAGCTGTAGCAAATAGTGTCTGTACTGAGAGTAATACCATTTAATATCTTCATTAATGAGAGTCAGGAGGGTTGAGTGTATCCTCAGCGAGTCTGTGGATGACATTAAACTGAGTGGTGAAATTGATATGATGGAAGAGATGCCATTTAGACAATCCACAAGATGTCAGCCCATGTGAATCTCCCATGTGAACCTGCAAAGACTGGAAGGATGACCTGAATGAGAGCAGCACTGCGGATAAGGGCTTAAGAGATGAAAAACTGGATATGAGCTGCACTTGCAGCAATGTGCACTTGCAGCCCAGAGGCAATTATATTCTGGTCTACATCAAAAAGAAGCCAACAGGATGGGGGAGGAGTTTCTTCCCACCTACTCAGCTTTTAGGAGACCCCATGTGGAGTACTGCATCCAGTTCTGGGGTCCTCAGCACAAGAAAGATCTAGATCCATTAGAGAAGGTACAGAAGAGTGCCACAAAAATTATCAGAGCCAGAAAAATCTCTCCTGTGCAAAGACAGAGAACTGGGTTCATTTGGCCTGCAAAAGAGAAGGCTGGGGGAGACCTCATTGAATCACTTCAACATTTAAAGTGGGCTTATAATAAACAGAGAAAGACTTCACAAAAGCCTGGCAGAGTGGTGGGCAAAGGCTGCCCAGAGTTGTGGGTACCCCATAGCTAGAGGTGTTCAAGGCCAACTTGTTTGGCAGCTTTGAACAATCTGATCTAATGTGAGCTGTCTCTGTCTTTGGCAGGGGAGTTGAAGCTAGATCTCTTACAGACCAAACCTAAAATGAACATTCCTTAATTTGATGCTTAGCTTAACAGTAACTAGAGCTTTAATACAGTTAACGTTAAAACTATAATAAGTAACATTCAGTATTTTTATTAGACTTTCTTCACCAATTGGAAATCCACTAGCAGAATGGTTTCCTCTTAAAATGCCTTCGTTGTTAGTCAAAGTATAATTGCAGCTAGACCCTTACCCAGCATTAAGACTTGAGGTGTCATTTTGGTTATTTACAGGTAGACAAGCCTCCAATTTGCCATACTCTGATTTGGAAAGTGTATCTGGGGGCTTAAAACTTGGGCTCTCAGAAGCATCCTGAGGGCCAACTGACTTTTCTTTTCCTAAGGATTCCAATGACTGCAGAACGTCACAATTTTCTGCTTTCTGTAAAATAGGAAAAAAAAAATATGAGCAAGAAAAAGTCACGGTACTAAACCCAAAAAGGAGATATTTTTATGTCACAAAGCTCAGTATTAATCACTCCCCAAAGTGTTTCCTGTCCAAAAAGGCCATCTCCTTTTAATTGTCCACTAATAATTTCTTAGGCTTTCCAAGAAAAATTAGTATTTCTTTCTTTAACTAAACACCTTGAAATGTAGGTTTCTTCTTTGTTATCTGTTTTCAGTACTTTTAATTCTTCACTGTCATTTCATGAAGTCCACCTCAGGGTAGAAACAACTGTAAATTACAAGAGTTTCCACACAGAAGATCATAGCTTTTGAAAAATGGATTGTTTCTAAAAAGATTAATCTGTCATTTCTTTAAATCATCAAATGTTTTTCGTAGTTCCACGAACTCATCAGCTGAAATCCAACTGAGGGGAAAAAAAAAAAAGCCTTACATTTGTATCAAGAAGGATGCAACATTCACGACTGCTCTGCATCAAACTTTCTTTCTTGTTGGCATCCTCTTGTGATACACCTTTATTTATATCCATCACTTCTTTTCTACTAGTTGTTCTGAAATTGGGCTTTGGTCTATGGAACCGACTCCTCAGTAACTGAACTGAAGAAATAACAGTTTTGTCCTCTTGGTTCTCAGGACCAGACTCCCTGAAAAAACAAACAGTTGATGGCATGAGGCAATGTGAATTTTCCAAATCGAATTTCACACACTTGTATACAATTTTTGGCAGTAGCTAGAAAACTGTACTTCATTTTCTGCAGTAGCTAGAACAAGAACAAAGTAATGGACATTATGAAAAGGTCCAACCAAAAGCACATTGAACATCATCAAGAACCTGTAACTTGCAAGTAGGTCAGCAAATGTAAGAAAAAAGAAGCAATTTCAAAACAACTGCAATTTCTAGTCACACTCCAGGAGGACTGTGAACATTTTACCAAATCCTTTACCTAGCTAACAATTTCTAGAACTACGAAAGAGACCTACAGCATTTTAAAAATTCTGATCCATTCACTTTTTTCATAATCCAAAGGACAACTTATCAGATATGTCCAAGCTGTGGCTTGTGGGCTGTGTATGGCTTGGCTCCGCTCAGCACATCCTGTGGCTTCTTCCTGCCCTGCACCATCACAGCGATGGCTCTTCCCCATCAAGCAGCCCAGCCTGGCCCCCTGCACACCCATTGCTCAGCCACCACCAAACATCAAGGTGTGATTGGCACTGTCCAAGCCAAAACCAGAGCACGGGGATCCAAAATCTCTGACAAACATCATATGAAGTCTGCTCTGAAAGGAATGCCTCTTGTTTCATTGTGTTGGCCTACGACATCAGAGGCGAATGTTGGTGGAACCAAACTTTCCACCTGGTGTAGGGAACCTGCTTTGGCAGGGGGGTTGGACTCGATGATCTCTGGAGGTCCCTTCCAACCCCTACAATTCTGTCATTCTGTGAATATTCTGTTAAGATTTTTGGCTCTGTGACAGATGGCAGCAGAGTGGCAGTCTGACAAAATGGTGTCTGACATGGAAGTGTGGATGAGGAACGGTGTGTCACTGAATTCCTTCATGCAGAAAAAACTGCACCCATTGACATTCCTCAACACCTGCTGAACATTCATGGAGACAAAACACACAGAGGCAGTGGGTGACGTGCTTCAGCAGTAGCAACAGTGGGCCACTTCTGCTGGTGCAGATTTTTACAAGCATGGGATGAAGGCTCTTGTTCATTGATGATGAGAATGTATTGCTAATGGTGATGTTGAAAAACAGTGTTTTGTGACTCAGAATTTACTGTATCAAATAGTGCTGTTGTGCTCTTTGTAGCTAGGAATAAAAAGAAGGCATTACTTTCAGGCTGACCTATGTATTTAATATGAGCCCAGGACAATTTCTCTTCATGTGATACATTCCAGACAAGCCTAAAGACTGCACACTCATGGTTTTATAGGAAACCAACCCTATACTGAGGAACTTACATAAGCATTTTATGATGCTTATGCTGTTAGGACCAACATGGAGAAGATAACCACAGGAACTGAGTATCCCTTAGAGATTTATTTGAAAATGAGGTTCATCATGAAGATCAGTCCCACAGAGGTTTTGGATTTTGTTTTTTTTTTGTTTGTTGTTTAGGTTTAGTATTGTCTTGATTAAAAGCAAGCTTTATATTTGTAACAAGATATTTAGCTCTAGAGTTCAATGCTCAAGTGTGGTGTGTCTGGAGATACTGATGATTTTGAACTACCCCATCTGTCCACTTAGAAATTAACCTTACCCTGTATTGAAATCTGAAACATCTTTCAAGACATCTGAAGGTCCTTTTTCATTTTCCACAGCTTTTAGTTCCTGTGGACTTTTCTTGGGAGCACCAACCATATCCTAAGAGGAATATAAGTTTCACTCTATTAAGAAAAAAAGATTTGGCCAATCTCTTCTTTGGAAGGAAAAATGTTTACTTTAATCACTCTCTTATTAAAAAACCTCAAAAATTAAGTTATTTTTTCTTGTTCATCAGCTAAAAATACTGAATACTTTAAAGATAAAGATTTGTTATTTTGCTGCATACATTCCATCTGAAATTGTCGTTTTTTTGCAACATTAACCTCTCTATTCAGCACTTCTCTTTTCAAATCTGGTATCACCAATAAGGAAAAAAAAGTGAAGTATAATCTCTGTCTCCACAGAAAGGAGAATCTAAGTACAAGCATTAGAAAATTGTATTTAACTGGAGAGAATAAGATACACAACTGCTATGCTTACAAATTAAATGGCATATACCTACATCTTTATTACTAAGGCCCAGTCTTTGCAGCTGTCTGAGAAACTTACATTTCTGCAGCATGAATCATTGCTTTCATTCACCTGGTGTATCGCATGTCCTTCTGCTTCTCCACCTTCAACCTTCTCCTCCTCAGGATCTTTTTCATGTCTGTGGTCTTTTTTCCATGCAACAGATCTTCCTAGATTTGGTTTTGGTTTCTGCACTCGGCCTCTTTTCAAAGGCGCTGGTTTCAGCACACTCTTTTTGCTGTCTTCTTGTGAACCAGCTGCTTCATTAGACCTGGAAAAATACATAATACATCCTGTGTACTTATGGATCTTAAATTGGAAGGCTCTTAAGGAAAATATATATTTCTTTTTTAAGAAATAAAAATAACATACAGTTCCATAATGCAGAGCTGTGCATTAGTAAGTTCATGGAGACTGTAAAAGTGCTTGAGAAATAAAAATTTATGTGCACTGTTCTTTTCTCTCTCCACATACTACACTACAGATCTTTTTCTAACCCACAATGGCACTCTCATATTCATATCCATGATAGAAGCAGAAGAACCTAATTTAATGAAGGCTATGAAAGGTATCAGAAACTTTCAAAGAATAAAAAAATGACTTAATAATCTTACTGACATGTAATTATCAGATGTGTCCACAACTACCACATTCTTCTATGCTTTCACATCGAGAGCTACATTATACAGCAAGAAAGATAATGACAGAACTAACTGCTCAAGTGTTTTTATGCCTGATCAAACCTTGTATGCTCATCCTTCACCCTCTTTAAAAGGATTAAGTAAAAAGACAATGCATTTCTTTTTAACTGACTCTCCTGTAAAATACATTTCTCCTGTCATACCACATCTGTCACTTCTCTACTGAACAGAAATACAGGAAACACTTTTTTGTTAAGTGTTATTTATTTAATATTAATTAAAATACACAATAAACTATCCATACTGGAATGTTTTTTTTCTCCTGATGCCAACACTTAAATGCTTAACTATGCTTTAAATACAAACATTTATTCCCGTCGCTTAAACACTCCATGCTTTTCACCACTGAAACTATGGTAGGTCAATATTACAGCTATTAGAGAAAGCTTGCTTTAGTTTGCAAGGGACTAGCTAATTTTTCGCACTCATCATGGGGACTGATTCATTTAAAGGCACTCCTTTAAAACTAAAAACGGCTAACTTCTTTATTTCACGCATGGAATAAATAAATCAATGTTACTGTTCTCTGAATTTCTATCTCACTGCAAAAGCTGCTTAAGAAATTTCTGTTTTAAGAACTGCAAGATTTAGAAGACACCGATTTTCTGTGATTCTGTGTAACTGCTATGCTGTGTAACATTACCAAATGTGAGGGTAGCCAATTGCAAGACAGCAGCATCTTTTTTTTTATCCCAATACTTACTGAGACACCATCTCCAAGACTTTATCATCTTTTTCTGCAACCTCTCCACTGGTAACATCAAACTTAGTGCTTTGGTCAGTATTCTGAGTAGAAATAGAATATTAAGACATTAACTCCTTTGTATTTATCAAGTGCAGCATTACCTAACAGACTAGGTAACTATCCATGACAAGATACAAAACAGGCTGCTCATGACAGATGCAATCATTTATGCAGTATCACATAGCCAGAAAGGTGCTGTAAAATCTAGTTCAAAAAACCAAAGATGTGTTTGCTGCATGGCATGAGAGACCGACATCTAACATTTGTGCAACAAGCCTTCGCCTAAGCTAAGATCTCTACACAACATCATAGAAGCAGTGATGGTTAAGTAAGAGCTAATTCCTGGTCACACTCAGGAAATAAAAAGAGAACGTTGCTGTTGCATCCAACAGTTTTTTAATTAACATGTTATTTCCAGTTATCTTACATTATCAATACCTTTTCAGTTTCTTCCTTAGACTCTGGATGGGACATCTTATCATTTTCTGTGTTGTTTTCACGCTCTTTTCTTCCAGATGCCCTTGTAAGATTAGGCTTAAATCTCTGTCGATTTCCTCTAATTCTTGCTACTGCAAACACAGTTTTCTCAGGCTCTCTGCACAAAGGATTCACAATAATGACATTAACTCCATAATATTCAAGCCAAATGTCCAACGACTCATACAGATTTCTACACTTGGGAGTCAATATTACATTGAGTTACCTTTGGAAACATTTGCACACATTTTGCAAGTTCTTTCATGTAAGTACCAAACATTGTTTAGTATTTAGAGCGTGGAAACTCCATTCATCTGGATGTTGAAAATATATGAAGTAATCACACTGGTGAGGACTATGTGCCATTGCTGCTTCTCCAAGCATCAGAAACAGCTGGCAGATGGGCTGTGGGCAAAGCCATTGTTATCACTTCCCCCTCCCTCCCAAATTCCAAGCTGTACTTCATAGAAGTAGTACTAACCACAGTTTCCCAGAAAAAACACATATCTTCTACTACAGAACCATTACTGGTATCATCCATGAAAATTCCAGTCAAATCTTAAGATCCATATTAATTATTAGTGTTGTGGTTTTTCTAACAGCATTATGCAAAACAAATTAACAATTACAGACAGTTAGTGATGACTAGAAAAGCAATCTCAATACTTACTCAGAAGGAGTACCCAAATCCATGCTTTCTGCTTCTGTGATTTCACTTCTGTTTCCACCACTGTCTTCCTCAGAGCACTAGAATTAAGGCAAATGTTGCAGTTTAACTCCAGTGGGCAGCTAGGCACAACACAGACTTTTGTTCACTTCCCTCCCAGAGCTATGGAGGGGAAGAGATTCAGAAGAGCAAAAGTTAGGAAATTCATGGGTTGACATGAAGGCAATTTCTTAATAAAAAGAAAAATTAAACAAAAGGAAAGAACCAAGGAATGCAAAATACAATTGCTGACCACCACAGTCAGTTCCTCTGCAATGGCAGCCTTAGCAAACTCACAGCCTTCCAGCACTATTTGGTATAACTGTCTGGAGACTTGGTATTATCTGTCCTGGTTCTGTTCCTTCCCAGCTTCTTGGGCACATCCAGCCTCCTTGCTGACAGCACAGTACGAGAAATGGAAAAGACCTTGGCTCTGTACAAGCAGTGCTTGACAGCAACTGAAACATCTGTGTGCTACCCACACTATCGTCATTATGAAACCAAAACACAGCACCACTTGGGCCATTATCTACAATATTAATCCTATCTTGACAAAAGCAAGCACAGCATGAAATGTTACTCTTGGATGAGTGCACAGATACCTCAGAGGCAGTTTTCACAACACTACATATTACACAGTAGCTTATACAGAGGATAAGCATTGACCAGAACTGATACAAGTCCCTAGCATATTAAGAAAAATTCTTCCTCCTGACCTTTTCAGTAGTATTCACAAGTTTTGGAGAGGAAGTCTCAGCCTCCATTTTCTCATGGTTTACTGCTTCTTTCTTACCAGATAACTTCATTATATTGGGTTTAGGTTTTTGCAAGCGCCTCCTCTCTGCTGGCTTTTCATTTTTCCTTAAGACATAAGAAGAGGTAGTTCATATTATTACTAGAGAGAAACAGACACTGATGCATCAGTTTCCAAAAAGATAAGCTCAAATAACCCAGTAGTGTTTTTGTTGCCCTCTTTCTAAAATAAAAAATATTAAAAATTAAATTGTTACTTATATACGTTAACTATGTCATATATTTTTGAAGGCTACTCCAAGAGTAACACCTCCTGTTTCATTGTGTTGGCCCACTATGTCAGAAACTGAAGTTGGTAGTATGGCTCTGGAGGCTGAACCTTCCCGCCAGTTCCCATGCCATTTTACTGCCACGTGAAAGATGGCAGCAGAGGGGCAGTCTGGCAGAATGGTGTCTGACACAGGAAAGCAGATGAAGCAGAGGTTTGGAACTGAATTCCTCCATGCAGAGAAAAACAGCACCCACTGACATTCATCAGTGTTTGATGAACGTTTATGGAGACCACCCGGCGGACATGGGCACAGTGTGGTTGTGGATGGATGGTGCTTTTCAGCAGTGGTGATAGTGACAGTGGATCACCTCTGCAGATTTCTACAAGCATGGCAAGCAAGCTCTAGTTCATTGCTGCTGAGAATGTACAGCTGATGGCGGTAGCTATGCTGAAAAAATAGTGCTTCGTAGCTGAGAATTTGTTCTATCAAATAGTGTTATTACTGTTCACTTTTTATCCACTGTTGTTTCCATGAAAATAAAAAGGAGGTATTACTTTTAGAGCAGCCTTTGTGTATGCAGCCCATGACAAGTAATTCATCTTAACTCAATATAGCCCAGACAAGCCAAAATGTTGGGCACCCACAGAACACCCCTTTGGGCAGTTCAGGTCAGTTGTCTTGGTTCTGTCCCCTCCCAGCTTCTTGTGTCCTCCCAGCCCCTTCACTGGCAGGACAGCATGAAAAGCTAAGAAGCTGAAACATTCTTGGCTCTGTGCAGCACTGTTTAGCAACAACAAAAACATCAGTGTTATCAACACTGTTTTTCCTCCTAAAGTCAAAGCACAGCATCATACCAGACACTATGAAGAAAATCAATTCTGTCCCAGATGGAACCAGGATAGGCATACAGGTAATCAATTTCTTTATCCCTAACCACCACAACAGAGTCTTAAGATTTAGACACAACTTGCCAGAGTCCTAAATATTACTGATAATCTTCAGACTGTTTACTGTTATCTTTTCTTATATTCTTCTCAGCACAGGAAAGATAAAACTGACATTCTTTACCATGATGTTGAGCTGCCCTTCAGAAAGGCAATGACAGAAGGGCAAAACTTGAATATTTAAAAGGGCTGTTAAGTTACCATGATTTCGTAGACCAGCTCTTAACCAACTTTAAAGAACTGTATCATACATACGCTGGTAGATTATTAAGCCTCTATCACATAGAATGGAAATTTTAGACACAGTTGTTTAAACACCACTGTTCAGTTACAGAAATAAAAGTAAGAAATAGTTAAAAGCTTAGCTTGACAATGGACTGCAGCCATGACAGGCAGTGGGGAAAGGTGCATCTCAACTTAAAAAATTCCGGAGAGCAACATCTTCCAATTAGGAGGGTCTGAACACATCACACACATGATGTACATAACAAATACTCTATGATGGCCATATTTCATATTCAAAGCATACAGTGAAGCTCTTTACAAGATTCAGACTTTCAGAACAAAGGTTCACTCACAAAACAGAAACACTTCTTCAGAGAAATCTCAGTTGCTGACTGTAGAGGAACTAGCTCTCTATAAGCTCTGTTAAGCCTTCTTTCTAGTATATATTCAATACCATGCATGTCTTAGTTGAAGCATTAATCAGTCCTCAGCAATCAAAATTTCTATCAAAAATACTTTCTTAAATACAAAAATAGTCATCTAGTCCAGCCTAAACAGCTGAAATGGAAATATAGCCAAATGAAGGTTTAGCTCAAGTAACCCATGAGGTAAAAAAATAACTCTACTTACATTAGTTGAGACTGAGAATCACTTTCTGATGCATTCTGCTTTTCCTCTGGTTTATGTAAACCACACGTGTCTGCGTTCTAAGTAAGATTTTAAAAGTATTTTAGAAATCAATAAATAAGCATGCAAGAACTCTGCTATAAGGTAAGAACAAGCAGAAACATGAAGAAAATCAGTTTGTTTTCTTAACTGAATGACGCTGAAAACAGATTCTTTGGGCAGTAACAGTTAGGATTAGCCTCCAGGTCTAGTTTTTAAATCAGTTTCCTACATAACACTGATGGTAACTCTGAAAATGAAAAAAAAATGAGACAACAGCAAACTAATCACAGCTACAATAAAGCTTCCATGGAGGCTATCTACCGAATTAAAATAAAAGCCTATTCTCTAATTGATTCACTTCTTTAATTATATTGATAAAATTGCATTCTACACCACTAGTTGGCTATTTCTAATTTTTAAAGAAAATCTGCTACAGCAGGCCAACACAATAAGAATTTTCCTTAAAGACCTTCTGAAATAGTCTATTCTGTGGAGTACTCACCATTTTCTCATGTCAAAAAGCCACAGTTAATCAGCCAGAGAGTTTGGTTATTCTGACTGCTAAGGCCACTATGATATGGTGATGTATGCAGAGCTCATTCATTGAATGAACAAACATACATTTTTCAGTTCATTTATGTTTATAAATTATTCCAACTACAATGCATCATGATACTGCATCATTCCAACATTTCCAACTACAGGCATTTAGATTTTGTGAAGGCTGAAAGTAATTAATTTTCCACTCAGATGAAGCCATTGTTTCAGTAAATAGAATCTAAAAGGTGAAGACAGAAATTATTTGCTCACCACTTCAGGGAGATGCTAAGACTTAGAATTTCCTAATCTTTCACTGTAGAGCTTAGCTGCAAGACACTTCTTTGTCTTAAAAAGTGATTTATTTAAAAAGTGATTTAAAAGTAATTTATTCCCAAAAACAAGTTTTCAAACCATATATTAATTTCCAAAAATGATGTAATGGTGCAAGGACAGAATTATGACCAGGGGAAACAGCCTATGTAAGCTGAAATGTAAGATAAGCACTCTTTATCCTGAATCTACTGCTGAAGAGACGAAAAATGATATTATAAAATAGTTTAGCCTTCAGGCATTAGACTTAAAACAATCCAAAGAGTGCACTTTTATATTATGTGAATTAAAGTTAGGAAGTTTCAGTGTGCTGCTGCAGACCTGAAAAGGCTACTAAATATGAAATCAAGAGCATAAGGTCTATGAAAGAAGCTACATGGAATCTCAAGAAGTTTCTAAACTGCTGGATCCGATTAGAACGTATCTGAACAAGACAACTCAATCTTGTTTCAGTTTGTTCTATGTTTCCTGGAATATCTCAAACCAGCCAGGATCAGCAAGCAAAAGTTTAGTCAGGTTTCTGTTCTGAGGCATCAGAAACAACCCTACGCTTATTCTGCTCAGATTCCAACATTCTTTGGTAAGCATGGAGCAGAAAAAACTGGCTCCAAGGCAACATGTCACGTTTTATTACTGATATTGCATTGCCTCAATTTTGAATAAATAACCTGTTCAGCTTTATAAATTGCCTTTGAGATAAGGCAGTGTAACAGCCATTAAAGCTAATGCAAACTGGTAATATTTAGATTCTGCAAGTATCTCAGGTTTCTTGCCTTTTTTTGCATCTAATGGCAAAACAAGGCTACAAGAAACCCCACACAATCAAAGAATAGCTTTGATCTACACAAATATTTTGAGTAATAAAGAGGAAGTTTTAAATAAAGCAGAAAAGCACAAAAAAAACCCCCAACATACTGTTGTTTCTCTAGCTTCTTCAAGTTGTCTGTCTTTGCTTCTAGTTCTTGAAACTGGACGCTCTGAAAGCTGAATTTCCTGTGATGTATCACCTGTGATATCCGGGCTTCCTATTTTAGTAGCTTCTGATGCTAGTTTAACATCATTGCCATCTTGAAAGCTGAAATCAATAAAAGCACACACAAACAATAATGCTGTACTTTAATTAAAATCCACTGTTGTTTACAGTCAGATCAAATTGCACATATAAAATTTAGATTTACAGTAGTAAGGAATTTTGACTTTAAATGATTATGTATAAAACAATCTGACAAATTTTAGTGACGTTTCCAAGATCTAAGCTGCTAAAGTAGAAAAGTTGCTTTAACACCTGATTTTAAAACATCCCTTGAGTGTTCTAGACTAAGTAGTCTTAATAACAGACTTCACTGATAGCAACATTGCACAGATGTAATTGTTACCTATCTTCTGTAACTATGCTGAGTTCAAGGACAAGTACTGTTCTTTCATATACTTCCAAAGGGGAATTAAAGCACATAAAAGTTTCTGGGAAACTGTTTGAAATAACATTTACGACATTAATATACATAGCAAGCAACATACAAAATTATCAATCAGTCCTGACATCTTCATAATCACTTCACATACAAAAAAAACTTTCAAAGAGAAGAAGCTTAACAAAACAATTATTAGCTTTCTAGTCAAATACCCAACACTGAAACAAAAAGTCTGCCTCTCTTCCCAAAGTCCACAGATGAAAATTCCAAGGGTAAAGCAATATTACCTAATAACATTGTGTTGAGGGACATGGTTTAGTGGGAGCTATTGGGAATAGGTGAACGGTTGTACTGGGTGATCTTTTAGGTCTTTTCCAACCTTGGTGATTCTATGATTCTATGAACATTACCAAGCAGTGCTTTGAGAAACACTGGTAGGCAGGATAAGTGACCTGCCTTCATAAATAGCCATACATAGCCCAACTCTCCTTTTAAAACAGGGAAACACTGGGGCAGTATTAGGGCAGAAAAAATATTAACGCTGTAAATAAAAAGCAACTTACTGAAACCAAAGACAGTCCTTAGAAACTAAAAACCTGTCCATTTTCTGCCACTCCATGTGATGGCAAAAACAAATAAATAAAACTAATGTTAAAAGTTTAAATCACTTTTTTTTTCTTCCTAAGCATTCCATTGCAAACATTACCTGTGTAAGCTGAAATCACTTTCTCTCTCTGTTTTGTCCATTGATAAAAAGGAGAGTGATCTCTCCTCCTCTTTAGCAGGTAGATCATCTTGTTCTTCTTCAATAACACTGCCCAGGTCTTCTCTGCAGACAGTATGACCAGCAGCATTTGTATCACTGACCATTTTTTTTCCTGCTAATAAATAAGAATTAAATCAATCTGGACATTCTGCACATCAGCTTAAAATTCCAGCTTTTGCATCCTAGCTACAGTGAAGCAATTTACTTAGGAGGAAAAAAAATCCCAGCAGAACATGTCTCCTAGGTATTACATTTTAAGAGAACTGTTTCCAGCTACAACAAAATACAACACCTAGATTTAGGACAAAAGTTGACTTTGAAGATCACTGTTCTACAACCTTTCAAGGCAGATCAGTGATATGAAATAAAAAACTCAGTTTTCATTTCTAAGCTTGCATGTATTTACAAAAAAAATTATATTTGAACAAGTAAGCATGTTCGCCTCTTACTTTTCTTAGATGATTTCCCTTCCTCAGGGATTTCTGAAGGGACAGCCAACTCTCCTGGATGATTTTCCACTTCCTGTTCAGGATCATCTTTTCTCTTCCTTTTTCTTTTTTTATTCACCAACGCTGCCTCTAATGAAACTTGTTCTTCTGCCTCTTCAGAAGCCCCCAGCGACTCCTTATTCTCCTTCTCAGCTGTCACAGTATCTGCTTCTGTTTCTGCATCAGAAATTCTGGCTTCCTGAAGATCATCTTGGTTATCTGTAGTTTCTGTGTTGGCAACTTTTGCTGTTTACACAATAGGGCTCCAATTACTATTCTGGCAGAGTATTAAGAGTCATAAATTTAGAAGATAATCCCACTAGCATTACCTTTTGAATCCATACATCAGTGTCAGTATATTGCAAGAAAACAAGGAAGCTTCAGCACTAAACAAAACATGTTCTGCGCCTAGGACCGCAGTTAGACCAGCATAAACCGACAAAAGGATGCAATTATCAAATGTTCTTGTTCCTATAATTTTTATTGGATTATGCAGCCATTTGTGGGTCCAGTAAAAACAGGCATTGCTAATCCTAAAAAGAATTCTTCTATCTCTGCAGAAAGAGAGAAATCTCTGAGAAAGTCATGGTTGCAGAAATTACATCAGGAAAATGTAATTTTGATCGATAGATGCATTCTTATTTTACATAAGAAAGCTTAAAATAATTATCTGGCTAATAATTCATAACATAAGCTCTGTTCTGGACTTAATGCATTTCTAAAACTCTACTTCCTTCATTTTCCAGAACATTTTGTGATGATATTGAATTTATGTGGAACATCCGACAACCACCAAACACTCCTTCCCTGTTCTTTTTATTACTCTTATATTTGTTACCCTCCAAGTAATTAAAAATGCAGGAGAAACAGAAAAGCACATTCACATTGCTTAACATGATGTACATTAAACATACTATTAAAGTCTGGCAACACCATTTCTACATACAACTTTAAGCCCACTGGGTGGTCTTTTCCTCGGTGGAATCTGAAATGAGTGATACAGAACAGCTGTGTCGATTTTAAGGATTACACTGACACACTGCTTCTTGGCTAGCATCCCCTCAAAATCCCTGTTGCTCTTTTTTTTTTTTTTTTATAAGGAAATGGGCTGTTATGAAACAAACATTCAAAAAACCCCACAAAATTTCTGAAATGGTGTCAGAAATTTTTATTTTAGGCAGATTTATGAAAGGACCTGTCACAGTTAATGAAATAATAAGATGCTATATATTTAGCAACTATTGCCACTATCACATTTATCTTTTTTTTTTTTTAAAAAAAAAAAACAGCAGCAGGAAATTCATTAGCAAATCACTGCGATTCTAATTAAATTAGAACACTTATTTTAGAATATCAGCGTTTCAAATAACAGAGGCCCACTCAGTGTGGTCTCACAATTCTGTCCATAGAAAATGTGCCTTAAGAAACGGGCTGCCACCAATTATTAGGATAGGACACAAAAAAATGGCCTTAACTTGCACAGGAGAGGTTTAGATTGGAAGGTCTTTTCCAGCCTCAACGATTCTCTCAATACTGTATCAAGAAACTCTATCTAAAGAAGAATTTAACTATGAAGCCAGGATTTTCTCACTGTGTCTAGAACAGGGAAGACAGAAATTCTCTACAGGATTTTACTTCTGCTGGCAATATCTTACTAACCATTGGCCTGTGCTCTCATACATTCTTTTGAAATACCTTTTGGCTTCTTCTTAGGCCTCAGTGGCTTCTTTTCCTTCGGCTTCTGGCTCTTAACAGTCTTCTGCCTCCTCTTTTCCTCATCTGCCAAGACCTTCTCAAGAAGCTGGGCAAACAATTCAAAATCAAAGGGCCGCTTTTCTTCTTTCAGATTAAAGCAATAAAATAGTAAAAAAAAAAAAAAAAAAAAAAATCAAAGGTGAGAATTTTTTTCTCCTTTGTAAAATAGTCATTAATACATTACAATAACAAAAAGCACAAACAAATTTACATAACAAAAAGGTTATGTGAATTTAAATAGAAAATCCCTTACCAAATTCTGCATCACTTGAGAAAGAAGAAGAGGTGACAAAAATTATTAGGTAGCTTGGTTTTTAAAAACAGATAGTGAAACGGTTACAGTACTTATCACAGTATCATACAATGCATTAACATCATGTAGGGAAACTGTCAGGTCACAGCTTGAACTGGTGATTGAGTACCTGGAGAAGGGCTGTAGATGGCCTAGAGATCATAGACAAGTTGTTTGCACATTGTTTCCCCATGTGAGCAGGAGAGGCTGATCCAGGGTGGAGCCCCCTTGTGCTCATATAAGCATCAGCTACAGAAGGGAGGGCACCTCTTGGACCTGGGCTGCTTCCTGGGAAGCCAGTATAGTGCTGTATAGCTAGAAAGCCCCTTCACCAGCTGGGTAAGATCTGCTCTTCCTTCTGTTTACGACTATTGGCCTGCCTACAAATGCTTTGCCTGGCATCACCAAGAACCTGTCAGAAGCTATTTTGCTTCTCTGTAAGCAGAATACATGCTAATTCAGGACTTATATCTCCCACTCAAATAACACACAAAAGATTTAAAGATTCTCAAAACAGTTTACAGGTAGTAACTCTGCTAAATAGGACCAGAATGATTAACTGAATATATACGGAAAATGCATATTAATGTAAAATGTTAAATATGTAGAAAAGCAAGAAATCAAAGACTTTACTGTCAGCCAAACAAAAAACCTAAGACTTTTCAGCTTCTAAACTCAGCTATGACCAATCTTAGTCACAGTTAACTTAAGCAGAGCAAAAAATGACAATGAAAGAAAATAATTGCTAGTTAACTGGCTCACAGAAAAGTGGGGTACGCTTTACTTACTGAAAGCTTTGTCTATCCTCCATCCATTTGCTTTTTCTTCACGTTTAAACTTGTTCTAAAAAAAAAAATTGCCTTTTTCAGTAAGGAAGAAGTGCTGTGCCATATCTAGTTGCACAACAGATCAATATGAGCCTTCTTCAATGCAAGAAAATTTTCTACAAACCAAAGTTGTAAACACTTGCAAGCATGTTGACTGAACACAAGTTTGCCATTTGTTTTTAAATGTCAAAACTATGTTTGTTTTTACTGTCACCAACCCATATCATCGCTCAGTTTCTGATTCTTTTCAACATCTTTTTTCTTATTTCTAATTCAGGCAGAGTTTGAAATACTAGAGGTTTTCCCAGACAAATACAAAGAAGGGTACCACAAAAAAGTCTCATAGTTGTGCTCATCGGTATTTGCAGTCAAAATAAAATCAAGGCAAACTGTGCTCAGATATGTTAGATTCAGAAAATATTCTGTTCAGAATTCATGTCAGTATATTAATAATTGAGATTCCTATCTCCTGAAACATTTATTAAAATAATTTCTATAGAGCCAATGATCAATACCAATTGGAATCATAGTAACACAAAAATGGGAAACAAAAAACTGAAACAAGATGCTTAGATGTTGGATTCAGTGTTTTAACATCTACCTTAATTTCTGCTCTGGCTCTGTGAGGAAACAATCGTCCAATCAAGGAGAAGTCTGTTCCAACCATACTGATAGCTAAAAAGAACATGTCTGTTTCTGGGGAAAAAAGAAAAGATGCATAGCTATACATACACATAACTGAGCATATTTAAGGCAATCACCTTCTTGTTACCTAAAATACAAACATCTTTAAAACTTACAACAACTAGATAGATAATTTTTAGGTTATCTGCAGAGACTACAAGTTCAGCTGAGCTAGCATAAGTGTTATTTTACTGAAGCATACCTAATAACATTTGTTACACCAATTATTAACAGAAGGAATTGTCTAATCTATTATAAAAATGCAGAATATGAAATATGTTCTGTAGATAACTAGAAAAAGTTGACTGATTTCAAAATGCCAGTTATTACTTTTATTATGAATACAACCTCAAACAGGAGCCAGGCAAATAATACCTGAAACTCATTGTTACTATTCCTTGTAAACAGGGTAATAGCACATTCCAAGAGCAGCACAGTATATTCTGAAGCTAAATTTTCCATATGAAGTTATTTAAAAATATATAATTATAAGAAATCTTGCACAGTGCTGTCAGCCATGATCAGTATACAATAGAGCTAGTTATAACAAAAAAAAGAAACCAAACACAAAAACATAGCTTCTGTATGCATTAGAAACAGACATTTAGAAACAGCTTTATCTTTATTTCCATTTGTGCTGGAAGAACCAAGTAGAGGAACTGTTGAGAAAGGCTACCTGGTTCATACTGAGCCCAGATATCTCGAAAACCAAAGCCAAAACCACCCATCCGAAAAAGGCAAGCATTTCCATGGCACCTAAACTTCCATAACAGAAAAAGTCATGAGTATCCTTCAGAATTCACTGGATTTCTTTAAACTTGCCTATTTTCACAGACAACATCAGAGCTCTGCTTTTTTTAAAGAACTTAGGTGTGGAATGTCAGATGTAAGTGGATCCATAAACTTCACTGGGAATGAAATTTGTTAAGCATAAAACACCGGTGGAAAACAGATTTTCCTGCTGATGCAAAACACGAAACCAAAAGTATACTTACCTTTATTTGACCATGGTTTGGTATAAAAGCTTTTCCTGAAGCTGGAATATGTAGTTGTAGAACCACGTTCAAAGATGGGATCATTTTCTTCTACAACACAGGGACCTTTTGTTCTCAGAACTTCTACAGTTAAACTACAAAAGCAAAGACAACAGACACTTATCTGGCAATACTGCTAGCAAGATACACACTTGACACTTATAGGCCAACTATTCAGGTTTTTCCTGCCATAAGCTAGAATTCAGGATTATCCAATGTACTTATAATGTACTTATAACATTATTGTGTATTTTAATGGAAGAACGTGATAAGAAAGCATTGGCCTACTCAAACTGTGCAAGCAAGTTTGGTTTACCTTTTTTTTAGATCTAGTACAAAAACAGATAATTAAAATATCTTTTAAAAATCACCACAAAGGCTTGTCCTTTTAATATCCAAGAAAATTGCTTTGCAAAACCACACAATAGTATCTCCTCTTTCTATAAAACTTCAAGTTCTTTTTCTAGAACTAGTTCTAGGCTTGTACTTCAACCTAAATCTCATGCCAGTAACATATTTTGGGAATATAACATTCTAAGAAAAGTTACTGACAGCTGAATAGCAGCAACATGCAAGATACAAAGCTGAAGCAAATCGTAGTGATGGCTGAACAATGAACAAACATTTGCAACTATGAGAAACAAAGAAGTGAACAAAACAGGAGACATTTGGAAGCTTAACATTCAGCGCTGTTACAAAGGACGACACCTTCCTCCAAAAAACACATTTTGGAGAAAGAGCAGGAAAGTTTGCCACTAGTGAGACAGAGCTATTGCTATAAATTTGCACAGTTCTCTAAATCAGGATAGCTCAACTCTCATCACATCATACACTCGTGTCTCCCTCAAACAGTCCTATTTACAAAAAAAGCAGCAATCTAGCACCTGTTGACAATGAGTCAAACACAGAACTCACCTCTCTTCATCCAGTATAATTGAACCATCTTCTGCTACTTTCACACGAGGAACTAGAAGTGGGCCATCCTGACTTTCCTCCCCATTCTCTGCCTCCTCGTCATCCTCCTCTTCATGATCAGGAGTACTTTTTTCTTCCTGTCTACAGTATTACAGGGCAAAAAATATTACTTGTGGTAGCACTCCACCAAATTGTTGCTCTATATGCCAAATGCTCAACAATTTAATTAACCACTTAACAACGCAACCTAGAAACAAGTTGGCTGATACACACTCTGAAATCTGCTTTTCATTCTGTTATGTGATGGACAAGTCCAAAACTGTAATATGAAAAGCAAGAGGCTCTTTTATACAACACTCTCACAGATTGTTTTAAATAAGGGCTACGATATTGAAGCAGTAAAGGAAGATTTAACATTATTAATATTACTACATTTAAACATGCTATTTTCCAACATAAGAACTTCTTTTTTTTTTACTCTAGGTACCTTTATCTCCAAGACTTACTCTTTCATTTGATGCAGTGCAGAACTCTTTTCTGTTCTCTTTTCTTCTGCTAACGAAGACCTAGAATTTTTAAGAGTTAGAGATACAAGTTTGAACAGATATATTTCTGCTTCGCTCCCTCAAACCCACTTTCACTGGATAACACACAAAAAAGCAACAGAACAAACTCTTATTTTCAATTATTTTTATGATATCTGAACTTGGTCTAATCGAACAGTCATCACTGCTGAATGGATTTTCTGTGGTTTTTCTGTTGCTTGTTGTTTTTTTTTTCTATCAGCATCAATTGCTGAAGGGCAAAACAGTAGATTTCACACAGTAATCCACGAGACTATAATAAATGATCAACACCTGATTCACTGTGAAATAATTTTAACAAAGCATTTAATAGGAAGTGCAGATTACCTTATCACAGGAAACTGAAGATGGAAAGTGGACCATCAGTCAGTGAGACTGATGAGTAGGTGCTGCTTTACATAACAAGCTGGAATATGATAGTACAGCAAAGCACTCCACACTCCACACGAGCATCTCTACTTTGCAATAGCTGACAAGTTTGAAAGTAAAAACACAGTTCATTTGTGAAACTGGTCCCCCTTCAGTAAGCACCATATTTTTATGTAATTTTCTGCAATGTTATCAAACATAACAATTTACATCTTCAGCACTGCACATTTTATACTACATACCAGATACTGTCATAAAATGTTGGGGGGGCACACAATCCTGGCTGATGTTAAGCTTTTCATCCACCAGAATGCCCCAGCACTTCTCCTCAGGGCTGCTCTCAGAACTTTTGGGGCTCCTGGTAGATGAGAAGCTGGGTGTGAGCCAGCCACAGCACTTGCAGCCAACTGCACCCTGGGCTGTATCCAAATATGCCTGGCCAGAAAGTGAGAAAGGTGATTGTCTCCTCCTACTCTGCTCTACTGAGGCCCCATCTGTAGTACTTTGTCCAGTGAAGCCCAGCACAAGATGTGGAGCAGGTCCAAGAGACCATGAAGATTACCAGAGGCCTAGAGAAACTCTCTTATGAAGAAAGGCTGAGAGGACTGGGCTTTTTTACCTTGGAAAGAGAAGGCACCAGGGATACCTCAATGCAGTCTTCCAATGCTTCAAGAGAGGTTATAAGCAGGAGAGAAAGACTTTTTACATGGTCTGATACTGACAGAACAAGGGGGAGTAGTTTTAAACTAGAAGAGGGAAGATGTGGGTTAGATGTTATACATAAATTCTTTATTCAGAAGCGGTGAGGCACAAGCTGCCTCGAGAAGTTGTGGATGTCCCATTCCTGCTAATGTTCATGGCCAGTTTGTATGGGGCCCAAAGCAGCCTGACCTAGTGGGTGGTAACCCTGCCCACAGTAGGGGGTGGGAACTTCGAAGTCCCTTCCAACCTACCCCATTCTGTGATTCTTCTCCCATTCTGTGCACATATACAGGACTGCCCCAACCAAGAGCAACACGTTGCTTTGTTGAATCTCATTACATTCATGTGGACCCACTCCTTGAGCTTGTTCAGGCCACTCCAAAAGGCAGTCCCTGCACAGGATCAACTGCACCACTCATGCCCAGTGTCATCGCCAGACTAGCTGAGGGTGCACTTCCCACTATCTGCATCACTGAGATCACTGGTAAAGATGTTGAAGAACACCAGTCCCAGTACGGAGCCCTGAGGGACACCGTTCATGACCAGCCGTATTGTGGAACACAGAAGCACTAACACTTTCCTGCTGCTACCATCCAACCAATTCCTTATCCACCAAACAGTCCACCTTTTTCAAATCTACATTTTTCCAATTCAGAAATAAGAACACAGGTGTGGGATCACATCAAAGACCTTGTGTAAGTCCAGACAGATGATGAGTCAGTCTTCCTTTGTCTACTAATGCTGTTACTGCAACATACGAGGCCACCACATTAGTCAAACACCATCTGCCTTTGGTGAATCCATCCGCACTGTGTCAAATTACTTCCTTGTTTTCCACGAGCATCAACACAGCTTCCAGAAGGATCTGTTCCATGATCTTACCAGGCACAGAAGTGAAGGCTGTAGCTCCCCAACTCCTCCTTTCTCCCTTTCTTAAAAATAGAAGTGATGTTTCTTTTATTTCAAGTCGCTTGGGATTTCACTTGACACCCATGATTTGTCAAATATGATGCAGAGTGCATTGGAAACCACTCTAAGGATGCACACTGTCCAGCCGGATGGACTCATTTGTGTTCAGTCTCATCAGGTCTCAAACCTGTTCTTTGCTTACAGGGAGGTTCAGGGATATGAGATATGTGGGACTCCTGACTGCCAGTGAAGAATAAGGCAAATAACTTGTTGAGCATCTCAGCCTTCCCCACGGCTGTTGTTGGATTTCTTCCTAATCAATTACTGGAGGAGGTGCACTCTTCCTGGCCTCCCTCTTCTGACCAGTGCACCTATAGAACCTGTCCTTGTTACTTTCCGTATCTCTTGCAAAGTTCAGTTCATCTGCTCCTTGGTTTTCCTGAACCCATCTCCACATCTACAGACAGAATCACTGCATTATTCTCAGGCTACACATTTCCACTTCCACTGCTTGTTCAGTTCTTCTCATCCCTCAGTTTAACAAACAGCTCCTTGCTTGCTCAAACAACTACTTCAGGGTACAAGCTGACATAACATTTAACTGAATACAGCTAAGATAGTGTGTATCAGCCAAATTTCAAAACAATCTTGCTTCAGCTAGGACAGAATATTTTCTTCAGTGTCTGATATGATGCTGTGTTTTGGTTCTGGGAGAAAAACAATGTTGATTATACACAGGTGCTTACAGCTGCGTGCTAAGCAGCGTTGTACAGAACCAAGGCCATTCACAGTGAAGGGCCCACGAAGAATTGGAAGAGCTGATGTAAATTGGCCAAAGGAATATTCCATACCATATCACATCAAGCAGAGGGAGTTCTTAAGAGGATGGGAGTTCACCTCATTTTTTCTTCTGCTGCTCAGCTAGCGCTAGGCATCAGTCAGGGACTGGTAAGCAATTGCTTGTTATATACAAGCATCACTGTTGTATGCATTCATACATATATAACATGTCATAATTACTATCCTTTTCTTTATCTTAGTAAATAGTTTTATATCAACACACAAGGGGTTTGGTTTTCTCAATTCTCTCCCCCTGAGAATGTGGAGGAATGAACAAATGACTGCGTGGTTCTTCGATCATCTGCTGGATTAAACCCCATCAGAGGCAGGTTATCATATCCATAGTAAAGGAATAGAGAGCATCTGGTTCATTATCTGCTTAAGGACTATTCAGTGCAAAAGAAAATTTAGCAAGGAAAGGGGTAAATAAAAGACATAGGCACATAAACATTAATGAGCAGGTAATAATAGACAATAACAAATCAAAACTTTTCTGCTACTAATTGATGGGTCTTTAAAGGAAGTACTCAAGCACAGGACTGAAGGTCAACATAAACTTCATAATTGATAAGAATCTTTGGGATATTTGAGAGGGTTCTGTGTGACTGTCTATAACACAACGCACTCAGAAGAAAGTTGTGCAACTACGTAAACTTACTGTGATATATTTAAGAGATGTGCCCACAGGAGGGAAAATCAGGGATCATGATGGACGAGTATGGTATAAGCATGGTGAAATGGATGCGATTGGAGTAAGAGAGGGATGAAAGGGCTGTAAGCAGACTGCCAGTCATTACATCTAATGACTGATCCTTCCCACATCATCACCACAGTTTATTCAATCTCCAGTTGAACATCATGAAGCTCAAGAAAGCCATGTGCAAGCTCCTACATCTGGATCAGAGAATCTCAACCAGCCCATGAAAAATATGGCCTGCAGTTTAAGGGAGGTGATTCTCCCCCTACTCCGCTCTTTTGAGAGCAATTTGTTCAGCTCTGGAGCCCGCCAGCACAAGAGACAAAGACCTAACAGTTAAAGCACATCCAGAGGAGAGCAACAAACATCAGAGGGCTGAAGCACTTCTCCTATGAAGGAAAACAGAGATGAAAGGTGAGAAGGGTCCCATAAGTGAAAGTAAAAAGACAAGAAGGCTTCACAGTGACTGAAAATAATTGGGCTGAAGGGGAATAGTTAGAGATAGTTTATAGAAGCAAGAATGTAGAGCTTGTTAGAAAAATAAGGAATGGCAGACAGTGGGTCTGGGACAGTGAGGGATGAAGGCCGTAAAGATAAGGTTTGAGAACAGCCCGAGGACATCTGGCAGGGAGGTGATTAGATGTCCACAGGGCAAGAAGAAACCGGTTTGGAGGTTTGCCCCCCCGAAAGGTCAGAAGTTTACAGCGAGAAAGGTCAGAAGCCTTCGGGAGGAAGACGACAAATCTTCATCCCACGACCCACTGTGCACGGCAAGAGGGGAGGGTCTGCATGCTAATGAACTCTCAGGGGTGTAATGAATCTACAGATTCATTACATTTCCTGGGGAAAACTACTGTGTATTAGTTTGGCCAATATCTGTGGCATGATTTTTACTGATGGTGTGCAAGTTAGGCAGATCTATCCCACTTGCAGCCGGTGTCTGCGCAGGACTGAACTGTACCTATTTTGTAATCTTATTTGGGTTACAGAGTTTGATTCTGCACATCAATTTGGACCCCAGACGGGACAACCTCTGCTCAGCTGCAGGACCAGCTGAGACAGGAGATGCCTTTGGCGCGCCCCGAGACTTCTCAGGACTCCCCTTCCTCATCCTATCACTGCGAGAGCTGACAAGGACCATCCATTGGTGGATCAGGTATGTGTATGGAATGAGGGGAACCCGTGAGCCATATGGAGACATCCCACGGTGGGTATAGACATTGGTGCTGCCCCTGGGCAAGAGAGCTCACAGGTTGGGGTTGCTGGCTGGGGTAAGAAAACTCCTTGAGGGGTTCCTACAAAGGGGACCTGTAAGTCGTATGCATATTGGTACAGCAGATATTTTGTTAAATGACTACTTGGATTCTTGTGGCAATAATATTGGATATCATAGATTGTACTGTTATGCCCTTATGCCCACCTGTTGTAAGTGTTCAGTATCGTGTATTTGAGTAATTGCTATCAAAACACTCGAAAGGAGTCTGGAGCTCTGAAAGCCGACATTGTGTGTGATTGCGAGCAAATGTGTTGAGTACTTGAGACACGGCACAGCTGCTGTGTGAGTGCAGAGTTTAACAGTGATCGTTGTCTGTCTGTCTGTCTTTACGTTTTTGTATGAACTTATCAATGGGGATGATAAATCCATAGAGAGATGCCTGTTCCATTGGAGAATGAATGCCAACTTGTTTATGTAATATTGTTTTCTGCTTGCAAGCAGGTGTGTGAGGGAGGTGGGTCAATCAGTGCTGGTTCTGTGGCGAGGTGCTTATATCCAAACAATATGGATTGTTAGGGGGAAGTTATATGATATTAAGGGTGTTTATGGAAAGTGAAGAACTGCATGGTTTGATTTGTAGAGTTTGAAGGGAATGGGACAAACTGTTTTGATGATATAACAAAGTGTAATTGTTCATGGTATATGGAAGTACAATTGAGGATATGTGGAAGTGTAACTGAGGGTCCACAGGAAAAAGGTTTAAAGACAAAGTGAGCTTTTCTGTGCTGGCATGAGAGAACCCCCCTCCCACATCATTCCCTCGCAAGCAGAATGTGTTGCGACAGAGCAAGCCAGGGATGGAGACTGCTGCTGTGAACAGCATTACTTGGAAAGGGGCAGGTGGAGAGGATAGGGCACTGAAAGCAAGAACAGTCCTCCAGAGATCTAGGAAACCCAAAATCCCAGTGTTAGCACTGAAAGCCTCTGGAGAGGAGAAGGTAAAAATATGAATGTTGGTAGTTTATGTAATGAAGGGAGTTTGGAAAGTGAAAAGTTTGTGAAGAACACAGGCTGAGGAAGGCAAAAATGAGCAGGGTGTGACTGGGATGTCAGGACCAAAGAGAGGTGAGTGATATGAAGGAAAAACAAAACAGAAACAAAAAGGAAAAAAAAACCAAAAAACAAAAAACTGAGAAAAAGAGATAGTAAGGAAACTGGGAATAACAGCAGCTGCTACTGTTGTGGCACTAGAGTAGGGCTGCAGGACCCAGAGATCCACTCAGAGGTGGGAGGGGGAGGCTGGAAGAGTCCAGGAGGACTCTGTCCCACTGGAACTAAAACTGTGCGAACTGTAGAGAAAGAGGGAACTGTGTCTGTTTGCAAAGCTGAAGGATGGGAACCTGGGAAGTTTATCCTAGCAGATCTACTGGTTAAATTGCAGCTAGGGGAGCAGGATAAAGAGTGGATTAATCTGAACAGTGTTACCCAGGGTTGTGAGAACAGCTCAATGATTTTCGAAATGTGGTCAACTCATGAACCTTAGACTTGGGTTCCTCCATTGTAGGGTGGAACCTTACTGCAGTACGTGGATGTCCCAGAAACAAAGAGGACTGTGTGCAACGGACTGTGAGTTTGCTGAATTTCTTGGTTTAAATGATTATGAAGTTTCTCAATAGAAAGCACAAACAACTCAGTAGCAAGTAACATATTTGGGATATGAGATTACAGCTGGACTTGAAATCTTAAGGACTGTCAGGAAAGAAGCCATCTGCCAAACCCCTGAACCACAAACTGCCAAGGAACTCCATAGGTTCCCAGGAATGACAGGATTGTGTTAACTGTGGATACACAGCTACGGACTGCTATATGAAATGGGGAGGTAAGGAGGGCATTCGCTCAGCTGAAACAAGAAGTCATGAAGGCTCTGCTTTGGGGCTACCAGCTCGCTTAAAAAAAAAAAAGAAAAGAAACAACAAGGAATAGCTCTGGGGATCCTTGTCCAGAACCTTGGACCCATCAAAGGGCAGTGGCACACTTCTCCAAACGGCTTGATGAAGTAAGGGATGGCCGGGGTGCTTGAGGGTGATGGCTGTAACTTAATATTTGAGAAGCCAGTAAAGCCATGCTAGGCCAAAGAATAACAGTTTTAATAACTCATACAGTGTCTAACGTGTTGGAGGCAAAAGGGGGGCACTGGCTCTCACCCCAAAGGTTCCTGAAATCCCAGGCCATCTTGGTAGAGCAGGATGATGTAGAATTAATTGTAACTAATATCGTCAACCCAGTATCTTTCCTTAGCAGAACTCCTGGAGGACCAGTATTTCATGACAGCTCTGAAACAACTGAAGCTGTATATTCCACCCGATCGGACCTGAAGGACAAACCCTCAGAAGACACCTGGTTTACCAATGGCAGCAGTTTTGTGAGACAAGGAAACCGTAAGGCAAGATATGCAGTAGCCGCTGCTGACAAGGTAATCAAAGCACAACCATTACCTGAGAGGACTTTCCCTCAAAAGGCTGAAACAGCTGCCTGGACAAGAGCCTTAATGATATAGACAGATGCTAATTATGTATTTGGGATGCTACACACACATAGCACCATCTGAAAAGAGCGAGGATTGCACACACAAGGAAAACAGCATGATGTAAATCTACCAAAGAGCGTGCTGCTATACATTGTAAAGTACATCAGAAAGGTAACACTGCACAGGAAACTGGAAATAAGATGATGATGGGTCAAGTGGCAAAACAGGTAGTTAGGGAAGGCTTTAATTCCAGGCAGTAAACTTAAAATCTCTGAACCTGAGTAAGAACCTGTAAAATATTCTAGAGAGGATAGGAATCTAATTAATGATTTAGAAGGGAAGCTAACAATGAGAAATTGACTTCTCAAACTCCCAAGAAAAGGCAGGAAGTCACTGTACGTTGGTACTAACTGATACCTTTTTACAGTGGCCAGAGGCATTCCCCTGTAGAACTATTAAGCCATGTGGGGTAACTAAAGTATTGTTACACGAGGTTATTCCAAGATGCTGAGGAACTACTTGGTCTGTTAAGGAAAGTACAGCATCGAAAGCTAAACTTGAAAAGAAAAGAAGAGTCAGTCACTAATTTGCTTTATCTCAGTGTACACAGTATGGTGTCTGTAGCAAGTTGATGTTGTGTGCTGTTACATTTTGTATTTTGGTTGCAGTAGTACTATATTTTGTATTACATTCATTTCTTATTGTTAAACATATGATTCTCACTCTTCTCCCTTCTATTTGGATCAACCTTACATTTCTATATTTAACAGAGGCTGCTGTTAAGGAAAGTAATAACACTCTCATTAGTGGGCAGGAATATCATAATGGAAGTAATATGATGAGCAGGTGTTGTTTGGGTACAGATTTCTGGTGACTGGGGAGAGATGGGAGATATCAAACTCCCACCAGGCATAGAGAGAACTATTTATAGACAATATCAAAATCCAAGGAGGGTTGAAAGAGTAAATAACCAATTGGTAAGGAATAATACAAGGTACCAAGCCCTTATCCTGGTCTTAGCTGGAAAAGGCTATAGTGAATATCGCTGCAACTCTAGAAATAGTAGAAAATGCCACAACAAATGCATTATGAGCAATCCAAGAGGAGGTATCCTTTTAGTCCAAAGTGGTACTCCAAAACAGGATGGCATTAGATCTATTAACAGCTAAAGAAAGAGGGGTATGCAGAAGAATAAATTAGAGTTGCTGTGCTTACATAAATAAGGATCTGAGAATTGAAACAGACTTAAGGAAAACGTGGGGGCAAACAAAAGTCCTGCATAGGACAAGCATTGATAACACTGGGAAATAAATCTATGGGGCTCACTTGCTAGCTTGTTACTGAATCTAGGATAGTTAAGGTTTTTCTTGGCATACATCATACTGGTACTACTGGTGAGCCTTATCTGTGTGGTAATGAGGTGCTCTATCTGCCTGTGCTGGAATACTAGAAGGGAGTATGAGCTATGCAAGAGACTTGAGTAAAGCAAAAGGTGGAAAGCGGGACTTATTTCACATGTTAAGAAGGAGTAATCTAGCAGGTGGAAATCCCGCTAGATTAAAGAAAAGGGGGGGAACTGAAGGTGAGAAGTGCCCCATAAGTGAAAGTAAAAAGACAAGAAGGCTTCACAATGACTAAGAATAAGGGGATAAAGGGGAATAGTTAGTTTATAGAAAAAAGAATGTAGAGCTTGTTAGAAAATAAAGGATGGCAGACACTGGGTCTGGGACAGTGAGGGATGAAGGCCTTACAGATTAGGTTTGAGAACAGTCCAAGGACATCTGGCAGGGAGGTGATTAGGTGATCTTCAACCCACTGTGCACGGCAAGAGGGGATGGTCTGCATGCTAACAACTCTAGAGGTGTAATGAAAATGGACCCAAATTCCAGGAAAACTATTGATTATGCATTAGTTTGGCCTATATCTGTAGCAGGATTTTTACTGACACTGTGCAAGTCAGGCGGATCTATCCGCCTTGCACCCAGTGTCTGCACAGCACTGAACAAACCGTACCTGCTTTGGAATCTTGTTTGGGTTACAGAGTTTGATTCTGCACGTCAGAGATGAGGTTTTTCAGGCTGGTAAAGGTCTTAAAGGGAGCTTATGAACAGGAGGGAAATCAACATGGGTAGATAGTGACAGGACAAGTGGGAATGATTTTAAACTAAAAAAGGAGTAGACAGATATTGATGTTAAGAAACTTTTTACTACAAGGGTGATTAGGTAGAGGAACAGGAGTTCTGACACTTCATCACTGGAACTGTTCAAGGCTAGGCTGGATGGGGCTTAGAGCAATCTTACCTAATGGAATACATCCCTTCCTATGGCAGAGAGGTTGCTCTATATGATCTCTCTGCCACAAGATCTATAACTCAGCTACCACAGAAGAGGCTGCCTATCACTGCACCAGCAGGTCTAGTTACCAGAATCCAGACAAGTTAGCAGATAAGAGAGGTTTGTATACCAGTTAGCGGAGGCAGTACAGGTCTTAGTTCAAACAGCTAGAGAGGCAAGATGTATGCAGACCTACCTGTCAGCAATTACAGAGACTAGGTTGTGGCTTATTCAGCTCGAGGGGAATTACAGAATGACAGAATTGTAGGGGTTGGAAGGGACCTCCAGAAACCATCGAGTCCAACCCCCTGCCAAAGCAGGTTCCCTACAGCAGGTCGCACAGCTCGGCATCCAGGCAGGTCTTGAACATCTCCAGAGCAGGAGACTCCCCCCCCTCCCTGCAGCCTGTTCCAGTGCTCCTCACCTCACTGCACAGAAGTTCCTTCGCACATTGGTGCAGAACTTCCTATGCTGCAGTTTCCGGCCGTTTCCCCTTGTCCTGTCTCCACTCCCCACTGAAAAGAGTCCGGCCTCGCCATTCTGCCCCCACACCTCAGATACTGATAGACCTGGATCAGGTCCCCTCTCAGCCTTCTTTTCTCCAGGCTGAACAGACCCAGTTCACTCAGCCTTTCCTCATAGCACAGATGCTCCAGGCCCCTCACCATCTTGGTGGCCCTCCGCTGGACTCTTCCCAAGAGATCCCTGTCTGTTTTGTACTGGGAGCCCAGAACTGGACGCAGTGCTCCAGATGAGGCCTCACCAGGGCAGAGCAGAGGGGGAGGATCACCTCCCTCGACCTGCTGGCCACGCTCTTTCAATGCACCCCAGGATGCCATTGGCCCTCTTGGCCACAAGGGCACACTGCTGGCTCATGGCCGACCTGTCGTCCACCAGGACACCCAGGTCCCTCTCCGCAGAGCTCCCCTCCAGCAGCTCATCCCCCAGTCTGTACTGGTGCATGCAATTATTCCTCCCCAGATGCAAGACTCTACACTTGCTTTTGTTAAACCTCATCCGGTTTTTTCCTGCCCAGCTCAATGTTAGGTCACAGCTTGAACTGGTGATTGAGTACCTGGAGATGGCCTAGAGATCATAGACAAGTTGTTTGCACATTGGTTCCCCATGTGAGCAGGAGAGGCTGATCCAGGGTGGAGCCCCCTTGTGCTCATATAAGCATCAGCTACAGAAGGGAGGGCACCTCTTGGACCTGGGCTTCTTCCTGGGAAGCAGTGCTGTATAGCCGGAGAGCCTCTTCACCAGCCGGGTGAGTTCCACTCCTCTTCCTGTATATGACTATTGGCCTGCCTATGAACACTTCCTCTGGTATCACCAAGAACCTGTCAGAAGCTATTTTGCTTCTTCATGAGCAAAACATATAACTTTGCATGCAAAAGCCTGTATGTACAAGTAGCGTGGTAAAGCTCTACGATCCATTCAGGCATGGACATCAGGCAGTCTGAGAGCTCAAATTTAACTGCTGTGTTGTTGCAGGAATATTTGTATATTAGTATGTGAGTGCATGAATCTGTTCTACAGCAGACACCCAGCTGAACGAGCCAGGGAGTAAGAGATGCACATGCATGACAGGAGGCTCTGAGGCTGTGCTGAATTCTCAGGATTCGTGAACATAGAAGGGAAGGAATAACAGGACTCAGATAGCTGTACTTATGGTGTCTGTTGTTAAGGAAGAGAAACCTCAACCTAGGAAGAGAAATGCTCATTCCCAAAGTCCACTAGATTTTGCAGTGATTCATAACTAGTAATAAATTTAACAGAGCCTACGTAGCAAAGACCAACTTACTATTACTGTGCATCTCTACAGAGAGGATCTGTGGGGAAAGATTTTACAATTCAACATGTATGTTAAGTTTCCTTTTCATTTTTATACAAAATTTCTGTACAAAGACTGAGTAGACATAAAAGTGTTTAGAAGCTTTTGTTATCATTATAATAATACTGAATCCGTGCTAACGCTCCAGATTTGGGAATTCTCCTCACAGTCACTAAATTGGCAGAAATAAAAAAAAAAGTCATTTAACCCAAGGAGAAGGAAAAAAGCCACACTTACTTCATGGGATTGTTTTCTGGTAGATAGTATATCAAGTCTCTCATGGTCATTTTAGTGCGATCTGGCGGAGAACACCCTTCAATTATTGGAGGCCTGTGTTTAAGTTGTTTCTGTATAAAAGCAAAAAACAATTAATTTCAACCAGGAAGTACTTTTTATTTCATAAATAGTATTATTTGCTTATTACATACTGTAGTTAAGTGAAGTTTGTTCTTTTGTTGGTGGAATTTGGAGGTTACTTTTTTTGTTTGCGTTCACACTGAACTGGTAAGTTTATGATAAAGTGTATATTTATCAAAGGGACCATAAGAAATTCACCCTCTCAGACATATTCAACACTTGGCAAAGCTAAGTCACATAACTCAGTCAGCAAAGGTCTAGGAGATGCAAGAAATCCCAAATCCCAAGCTTTTTTTTTTTTTTTTTTTTTTTTTTTTTTTTTTTTTTTTACAGCACACTTCACCACAGTATTTTCAGCTGTGAAAACTCACATGCTAGTGATGATACAGTAGCATGCTCTCACGCTTAAAAAGGTTAAGTGTAATGAAGAGTAAAGATACCTAATTTCTCATGACATCTATATAATGAGGGAACACAGCATTGCTACTGCTTATAAATTAAATCCCCACAGGGCTATTGACATATCATGAAGTATTAGCAGTACGATTATTGTCAGGAAACACTACTACAAAGAAGCAATGATAACGTTGGGTAGATAACATCTTTCATGAAGGGCAGACCCTTCATAAATCAGCACTGCTCAAGGTAGAAGCCTACCATCCGTTCTTTCTTCAGCTCTTCTTTAAGCATTTCTCTTAACTTCCGAGCTTTAAGGATCCTTTCACGGTCAGAACATATTCGTTTCTCCTTCACAGGAGATGGTTTTGGAGGTAGCTTTTCCTCCTGTGCCACTGATGTTTCCTGTGTTGGCCTCTCCTTAAGAGGGGAGGGTATGTTCTTCAAGGTATCGTCAGTTTTTTGAGCAGCTACACTTTGCTCTTTGTTCACTGATTTTTTTAGTGGGGAAAACTGTGGCACTTGTGGCACAGGTGTTTTCTTTTCAGGTAGCATGGGAGACTTTGAAGAGCTTTCAACATGACTTGTCTCTGATGGAGGAGAATCCTTCTGAAGCGAAGCACTGCCATCAGGAACCTGTGATGCTCGCCTTTGTGGCTTTGATGCAGTGTGCAGATCAGATGAAGGCCCAGCTCTGGGTTTGACAAGATTGGGCATAGTGGAAATCCGTTTTCTTCTCTGTGTAGGCATGTCTGTAGGTTTACTGGCTTCTCCAGCATCACTTGAGCTGTTAGTCTTCTCATCACTGGAAAATGTAAGAGATTAGTCTGAAATACTCTACAGTGACAGATTTACAACACTTGCTATCAGAACAGCTAATGCACCGAAGAGCATAAACACAGAAATAAATAGTAAATAGAATAGTAATAAACACAGAAAAATTCAACTGTATACAAGAAGCCACAAATGAACTATCCAATACCTGTCACTGCCTCAAACTAATCAGATATGAGAAATGGCCTATTTTCAAATACTAAGTACTAATGCTACAAAGTAGTTGACCAACAATGTCAAATTCATACATTCCTCTTTTGCGAGGCTCCAACCTTTCTATTAGAATATGATATTTCATGGTATGATGAAGTTAACAAACATACGTAAAAGTACTGCACACAACGCGTTACATGTTAAAAACATTTTAATAAAGGTATGCACAAGTAGCCTTATGATTTTTCACTGGAATCCATGCATTCCTCTATTACAATAGGTAAAATCTAACCTGTGATGTTGTTTTTTGTTTGTTTGTTTGTTTGTTTGTTTTAGGAGCACGAAAAATTTCAGGAGTGAAACTGGCTGCTTATTCACTGAACACATAAAAAAAATGTACTTCAGGGGACTACATCTTCTAGCCTTCCTTGAAAACTTCCTTATTAAGGTACTGTTTTAATCTCTTACATAGAAAGAATTTTCCAAGTGTAAGCAAAATTGTTCATCATTATTATCTTAAACAGTTCTAGTATTCGTCTCCTTGGCTGCTTCTCACGGTAAAACTGCAGCAGAATTACAACTGAGTCACAAAGAGCTTTTTAACTTCATACATATTTCTTGTTTCTGAACCACTGACCACACCTATGGTTTAATTACCCAACTCCAAAAGTATTCAGAAGCAAATGGAGGCATAAATGAAAAAAAAGAAAAAAAAAGCAAAACTTCTGCAAATAATCTCTCAGCATTTAGTACACATCTTTCAATAGGAGCTGAGCAACTTCACCATATACTGTTTGTGTTTTAAATGAGACCTGGTAAGCTCAATCCAGTGTCCTCCAGTGATTGCACAGCATGGAACAGGGGCAAAAAAAATTCTCTGATCTCCACATTACCTGTGGCTTACATATACTTTCCCTAGAGTACCATAGTAGATTTCCCATAGTTAAATATAACTTATCTGTGCTGGCTTCGAGTGGGACAGAGTTAACTGCCCCCACAGCAGCACATATGTTGCTACGTTTTGGGTTTGTGGTGAAAAACCATCAATAATGCATCAAGTTTCACAGAATCACACAGAATCACAGACTCACAGAATCACCCGGGTTGGAAGGGACCTCAAGGATCATGTAGTTCCAACCCCCCTGCCTAGCAGGGCCACCAAACATACACATTCAGATCAGGTTGCCCAGGACCCCGTCCAACCTGGCCTTGAACACGTCCAAGGACGGGGCATCCACAACCTCCCTGGGCAGCCCGTTCCAGGGCCTAACCACTCTCCTTGTGAAGAACTTCCCCCTTACATCCAACCTAAATCTTTCCTCCTTCAACTTGGATCCATTTCCCCTAGTTCTGCTGTTGTCAGCCCTTTTGAAGAGTTTACTCCCCTCCTGGGTGTAGGTTCCCTTCAGGTATTGATAGGCTGCAATGAGGTCACCCCGCAGCCTTCTCTTCTCCAGGCTGAACAAGCCCAACTCCCTCAGCCTGTCCTCATAGGGGAGGTGCTCCAGCCCCCTGATCATCTTAGTCGCCCTCCTCTGGACCCTTTCCAAGATCTCTATGTCTTTCTTGTACTGAGGGCTCCACACCTGGACACAGGACTCCAGGTGGGGCCTCACAAGAGCCGAGTAGAGAGGGACAATCACCTCCCTGTCCCTGCTGACCACCCCTCTCCTGATGGAGCCCAGGATCCCATTTGCCTTTCGAGCTGCCAGAGCGCACTGCTGGCTCATGTTAAGTCTCTCGTCCATGAGGACCCCGAGGTCCTTCTCTGCCGAGCTGCTCTCAAGGACCACTCCTCCCAGCCTGTACGGGTGCCTGGGGTTCTTCCGGCCCAAATGCAAAACCTTGCACTTTGCCGTGTTGAACCTCATTAGGTTCACCCAAACCCAGCCCTCCAGCCTGTCAAGGTCCCTCTGAATGGCATCCCTTCCTTCCACCGTATCAACCGCACCACTCAGCTTGGTGTCATCAGCAAACTTGCTGAGGATGCACTCAATTCCCTCATCGATGTAACTAACTAACTGGTATTTGCCCGCATTCCAGGCCTTAGCTGCTTCTTATGCTGCCTTGCCAGCAGAGGTGGGGATGTGTAAGAGTCTGGGAGGAAACAAGGCCAGGAGAGCTGACCCAAAGTAGCCAAAAAGATGTCCTATATCCTGTGATGTTGCATTCAGAGGAAGAAGCTGATGAAAGGAAGAAAGCAGGAAGAATGTTCAGGGTGAATCTGTTCATCTTCCCAAATAGCCATTATCTGTGATGGGCCCTGCTTTCCTGGAGAAGACTGTCAAGAGAGAAGAAGTGAATGAACTCCTTGGTTTGCTTTAGTTGCAGCTGTAGTTCCTGCTTCACATACTGAAGTATCTTTATCTTGCCCACACATTTTTGCTCTGTTACCTTTCCAATTTTCTCTCAGCTGTTGTGGGGCTGAGATGCCTACTGAAGTCAGCTCACAGTATTAGCAGAGACCACATTAAAAAGAACTTGTCATCTTATGATCAGGGAATTTCATTTCCCTGATAATCACCACAGCCAAATCACAGGTTAGAAGACAAAGTAGTACAGGTACAGGTTGAAGAGGCTAGGGCAGAACACTTTGGGTGGGGCAGGAAAATAAGATATCCATATTTGCCATTAATTTTTCTGCACAGCACAAAAACCTTCTTTCTGCTGCATTCCACCAATTCTCAAAACTTGAATCAAACTGAGTACATATCCTTTTATCTTCAGAGGCAGCCAATCTTTAAAATGCATCATCTACAGAAACAGCTTTCCAAGAAGCTAATAACTGCCTACACTGCAGTAAATCCCAGGGGCTGCTCTCTCCTATTTGCTTAACAGAGGCCTTCAGAACCAAACAGAAGAATTCAGTGCAATTTAGGGAGAGTAGGAAGAGCAAATGTAGGAAATAAGGCAGCAGCTCTCACCTGAGCATTTACTGCCTGCTCCCAGGACTGAAAATTCCCCTCAGTCTCCTAATACTTGCATCTGGACACTCCCTTCTCCCACTGTCTGAATTCTGGAAGCCTAGCCTAGCTAAATACCTGTGTTTATTAGCAAAACAAACAGAAATTGTAAAAAAAACACACCACAGAATGTCATAAAGGACAGATTCTACCATAAAAAAAACAAAAAAAAAAAAACCAAAAAAAATCAGGTAATAATGCAACATGCCAAACCAGCCACGTGGGAAGAGTGTTCTGAAGGGCACTTATCAGACTGGAGACAGATCTGGGAGAACTGCTCCCAAGCCCAACCCTATTTCCACTGCAATGAAAAGCACTTAGGATACTAAAAAAGCCAGAGGAACAGTCAGAGTGTTTCAGCTCGGCAGTGCACGCGGCAGCCGACGCAGAGCGGAGGACGCGGTGAGAATGCCGAGTCACACCGCGGCGCGCAAGCTGCTCCGGACGCATGCAGCGTTGCGGAGCCCCCAGGGGCGGCTGCGGCTACCGAGCCAGGCCCGCCCCGCCCTGCCGGGACTGACGCAGCCAGAAGCCGGAGCCCCGCGGCGCGGTCTGCAGCCCTCCCCGCGCCCAGCAGCACGGCGGGACCCACCTGTCGGCCCGCCGGCTTTCGGCAGCCGCAGCCTCATCCCTAGAAGCCGCCGGGGAGCCCTGCGGCTCCGCTTCCGCCGCGCCGCCGGCACCCCTCCCAACGGGCCGCACATTGGGCCTCACGGCGAGGCGGGCTCGGCGGAACATGACACCGGGTCGGCGGGAGGCGCGCCCTAGCCTGCGAGGGGGGACGGGCGGCGGAGCGGCAAAAACGGCCGGGCCGGCTCGCGCACGCAGGCGGCGCGCCGGCGCGGCCGTTACGTCATCAGCGCGCGACGCGGGCGCGGTAGAGCGCCGCAATGGAAACGCCCTCCTCCTCCTTACGGCCGGCGGGAGGCTCCGCTCCACAGCTGTGCGCCCGCCCCCAGCGCGCGGCACGCTGGTTGGGTGAAGCGCCGTACCCGATTCACGTGATGTGTGGGTTGGTAGCGCTTCATAAGGAGCGGGAGCGGGGGGCGGGGTGGGAGAAGGTTCTAGCAGGTGTCGGCTGTGGGGTGCTTGGCGGGCTGCGCGGGCCCAGCGTGTCGCGATGACCCGTGAGTGCCTGCAGGGCTGCTTGGGATGTGCGGCGCGCGCTGAGCAGCGCGGCTGTCGGGGTGTTTCGTTCCTCAGGGAGCGGCGGGGAGGGGAGGTTGAGCAGAGGTGGTGGTCCGCGCCAGCGGCGGAACCGCTCGGCTTGCGGGCTGTCGTGTGATGGCGGGTACGCGACTGCGCCTGGCTTTGTTTGTGGTTAGGGCTGAAAGCGTTGTGAATTCATTCACGAGTAGTCTTCTGTTTTGTATATATCTGTACTGAACTGTGAGCTGAATTTAGAGTGTTGCCTGCTTGGTGGGGTTGCTCTTTTGGCTTGTGCAGGTTGTATTTAACAGCACAGGAGCTGCCTGCCGTGAGGTGAGGAGGCACTTTGGGACAGCACAGATACAGCTCTGAGTCTTCTGTACTGCTCAAAGTGCAAATGATGCCCTGGATCACAAACAGCACACAGATCAGACCTTGAATTTGAGAAAGTGGCGTGCTTATGGCTTTTTATGGTGTTTGTTTCCTGTTCTCATAGCTGTGTGTTAAGGAATAAAGAGATGTACAGTGTCCTGCAGCCAACGATAACAGAGCTATAGCGTTACATTGTAAGGTATTTCAGTTCAGTTCAGGTCAGTGCAGTGCCAGGATGCTGGAGAGAGGGGTAGCAGCTGTGGTATGCTGCCTCCCTGTTTGCTCTAAGCTTTAGTTCAGAAATACCAGTCACGTCTGGACTAGACTCTCATTTCAGATGTTCATCTGGTAAAATAGAATGAGACTGGGCTGCTAATTGGAATCTGTGCCTCAGAATTCATAAATTTGTGGTAGTTCTTGTACTGCCAGAATGAAAATGTGCAACTACCCGAGATGCCCAAAAATGCAATAAATCTGTGAAGATATTGGTGACTGGATGAAATGATGAATGGTTGTTATTTTTGGTTGGGTTTTTTTTTTTTTTTTTTTGGTACTCATCTTCCATTATTCCTTTGTGTTTGTATCAAACTGCCCTGTTTACTTCAGCATTCTGTTTTCGGAACACAGTGGTGGTCAGTTCTATTCTGCTGGAGATCTGACATGTGATTAGGTCCTTTGCTGTTCAGAAAGTACTCCAGGGACTGTGGCATCTCTACTCAGTCTTTACTGCCATGCTCTTTGGCCTCTGTCCAGGAAAAATGATTACAGCTTGTTCCAGTGCTGTACAGAAGTTTCTGCTTACTTTTCTCTAAAAAGACAGCTGGATCTTGGAAATGGAAGAGCACAGATAGGCAGCACTAAGGCTATATGCCTTGCTTCCTATCAGAACCACCATTCCTAGAAGATGTAGGTTGATATATAGAATGTATAAAACAGCGTCATCACTTAAGAGATAGGAATATTCAGTCAGCATCTCAGGTAAAGTGCAAAGGGCAAATAGTCCTTATGATGTTTTCTCAGGAACAGAAATGGTAATTAAGTTTATTTTCAAATAGCAGCTTTTTTCTGCATGCTTAGTGTATATGCAGTGCTGCCGTACTTTTCCACCTGTTCTCCTTTGCTGTGCAGTAATAGCAACCAAGCTTTTCATTCCGCCATCCAGCTTGGTTCTTGTGCTGAGATTATACATACGGGTATGGAATAACTGCAGATGCTACTTGATTAAAGAAGGGAGTGTGTAAGATTATGAATGGAGGGTAGCTTCTGTATGAATTTTGTCTAGAACAGTGTGTTTTGACTTCCCACTTTTTTTTTCTTCATGATAAATATTTATTTAGTTTTTTCAACCACCACGTAAGACCTTGCTACTGATATACTCATGTGACATTCATGCACTAAGCACTAGAAAACTGAAGAACCATTTATAGCCTGGAATGTATCATCTGCTCATGAGTCATCAAGTTCTAATCAACTCCCAATACTGCCAGAGATAGCCATTTCATTTCCGTTTCTGAAAAAATATTGACTGTTTCACGTGGCAGAAGTCTGGGAACAGGATCTCACTGAGTGCTTGTGAGAAGGATGGAGCTGAAATTCTTTTAGCTTTTGCAAAATGTAGTCAGTCTCAGGTGAAGTACATCTTGAGAAGCAGGAGCAGCCCTCAGGAAGTAGCAGTGGTAATATGCTGTATGTTGTGCCTCTTGCCAGGGGCTATACAAACTGCTGTGAAGAAGGAACACTTTTGTCTTGTGGGCATGGCAGTACATTTGTCAGCTCAGAAGTGGGTTTGTACAAAGAAACTGTGGATTATATCAACAGGAAAGCTTTAAGTTTTCTTCTTGTTCTGTCTCTGTATACCTGAAATTACAGGCATGTAATTGGAAAGATTGGTCTTGGAGTTTGAGAGATGGCATAGGTCATCTTAAGGATTTTCAGCTAATACAAAAGTGTGTCTGTGATGGCTGTGGCCATTACAAAGAAGACCTGGAGTGTTTAGTTGGAGAGGTGGGACTGTTCTGAGCAGTTGCTGTGTTGTGCAGTTCTTCATGCTTTCAGGAGGGCTTTCAGATCAAAAAGATTGCAAGCCTTACTTCTTAGCAGCTAGTTCAGGGTGTTGATAGTTGTGGAGGAAGCTTTCTGTCCCCAGAGAGTCATCCTCTGTGCTGGCAACAGTGTTGTATGTATATTTTTAATAAAAATATATTCTCTTATTGCTGTCTGTTGAAAGGGAGGCTAAACACTTTGTAAGGCTGTGCTTGAGTACAACAAATGTACTCAACAAATGTACTCTCAAATGACTTACAGTCACTTATTTATTACCGTTCAATTGTAGTAAGTTGAATGGACTAACAGTGCCTCACATGCAAAGTAGGTAGACCAACAGTGACTGTGTCCTTGCTGCCAAGGTATCACCTATATAGGGAAACTCATAAAAGGAGGAAGCTGTTAGCTTAGAATGAAATCAAAGAAGCATGCAGAGGAAGGAAAGCTATGAACAAAAGCCCATGGCAAGAACTTGCCTGACTGTTTGTCCATGAAAGCGATGGGACTGCCTTCTCATGGGAACAGTGTTCAGGGTGTCCACCCTGTGCAAGGACATTGTAAACACTTATTCTGGGGAGTGTGCTAAACTCTTTTTATACTTATCAGGGTGTCTTGATGAGGATGTGGGGTTCTGATTGTGTATTAATTTCAACTTTGTGAACTCCACTTCTGTTCCAAGGTTCTCTGTGTTACATGCTTTGCAAAATTAATCCTGGGGTGAAACTGTCTCCTTTAGCCTCATACAGAGTACAGTGGAGCTGTCTTGGAGCAAAAGTCAGTTAAACTCTTCAGCTGCTTGTATACTCCATCGTCTTCTCTGCTTTCACAGTTCTAGGTGAAGGCAACTCTAACATTTAATAGTAGTCCTAACTGAACTTCTGGGATATGCATATACTGGTAATAGAATACAAATCCAATAAAATGTAAAGTAAAAGTTCTCAGATCTGAATATACACCTTAACAATACTGGTCATTTTCTAAGTGGCATCTTTGGAATTGTATTTCTTCTACAAATCTGTGTGAGATTTGTACTGCTGTTGCAAAGTATGAGCAAGATTTAAAAGTTCAGGCTGCTTGACCACAAGACCACTGCTGAGTCTAGCAGTGATTTTGTGTGACAGCAATCACAGATGAAAAACAGGTAGATTTTTCTGAGGTCCAAATAAGTATGGCCATTGGCTGCTTGATTTCTTAAGAGGGCCTTGGGAAGAGTTTGAGGAGGCTTTAAAAGCTCCCTTAAGTTGCCTTAATTTTAATGCGGTTCTTTCAGTCTAAAATTAATTTGTAAGCCGTATTGGATGGTGACATCATGTTTATAACTTCTTGAGGAAGACTCGTCATTGGAAGAGCAATCGTCATCATTGTGCCTGGCCTTGAATGCTTCCAGGGAGGGGTCAGTCACGGCCTCCCTGGACAAGCTGTTCCAGTGTCTCACCACTCTCACAGTAAAGAATTTCTTCCTAATATCTAGTCTAAATCTACCCTCCTCCAGTTAAAATAATTTCCCCTCACCCTGTCATGACCAGCCCTTAGTCTCTCCCCAGCTTTTCTGTTGGCCCCCTTCAGGGACTGGATTGTTGCTATAAGGTCCACCCAACGCCTTCTCCAGGCTGAAGAGCCCCAGCTCTCTTAGCCTGTCCCTGTAGGGGGGTACTCCAGCCCTCTTATCATCTTTGCGGCCCTCCTCTGAACCTTGTTATTGTGCTTCTTATGTTGAAGCCCCAGAACCGGATACAATACTCCAGGTGGGGTTTCATGAGAGCAGAGCAGAGGGGCAGAATCACCTCCCTTGACCTGCTGGTCACACTTCTCTTGATGCAGCCTAGGGTACAGTTGGCCTCATGGGCTGCAAGTGCACATTGCTGGCCTGTGCTGAGTCTTTCATCAACTGACACCAACAAATCCCTCTCTTCAGAGCTGCTCTAAAGCCATTCTCAACACAGCATGTATTTGTGCTTGGGTTGCTCTTACCAGGAAGCAGGACCTTGCACTTGGCCTTGTTGAACTTTGTGAGGTTGGCATAGGCCCCTGTCCAGGTCCCTCTGGGTAGCATCCCAAAGGGCACTCCAGCATGTCAGCTGCACCGCTCAGCTTGGTGTCAACTGCAAACTTGCTGAGGGTGCACTCAATAAGGCTTTCTTGCTTCACTATGCAAGAGAGGCCATGACAAAAGATAATGTAATTGCTAATTGCAAAATGAGCCAAATAAATAGCCAAATAAATATTTTTGTAATAGACATGCTAACTGCATTTAGAAAGTGGTGCTGCCTGTATAAACTGTACGGTATCTTGTAGGTGGAAATCAGCGTGAACTTGCCCGACAAAAGAACCTGAAGAAGACTCAGGAAACTCTTAAAGGGAAAAGGAAAGAGGATAGCTTGTCTGCATCTCAGAGAAAGCAGAGGTAAGGTACACAGCACCCTTGATTGGAGTGATTGTGCAAAATAGCTGGAAAAATGAGACATACAACATCCAGTGTGTTAGCTGAAACAGGGTTTAAGTACTTTTCTTTGGTTCATGGTCCACTCATTTATCAGAGTACTAAACCTGGAAGTAGGTTTTACTGTATCTGCTGTTATACATGTTGGCATATACATTTCTGGCAAGACTGGAAAGGCTTAGTGCTTTTGAGCAGCTTTTTGTCTGGTATTAACAGGGAAATATTTTGTAATACTGTCTTGAAGATGTTTGATCCATTGTGCTCTTTATTTCTAAAATTACATTATACTTTACGTAATTCTCTTAGTCTAGTGGCATTTCTACATCATGGGGTAGCTTGCTGAAATGACCAGGATAAAGATGCGATAGTGGTTAACTAGTTATTTTATAATATATGCCCTTCATTGAAATGGAATTGAAAAAGGGCTGCTAAAAAGATGTATGAAAATCTGGTTAGCAAAACAGCAAGCCAATATCTGAGATCATTTTTTTTCTTTCTTTCTTCACAGAGACTCTGAAATAATGCAGCAGAAACAGAAGGCAGCAAATGAAAGGAAGTCTCTGCAAGCTGGAGCAAAATGAACTGTCTGTGTGGAGAAGATAAAAATACATCAATCAAGGAAAAGGACCTAGAAGATTGTTCATAAAATGACTTGCCATTAAATGATTAAATGTTTATCTTGCAGCCTTGTTCAACTAGCATTAGTTTGTTTTCTGTTTAGTATAGGCTTAGTTGTTTAGAATATCTATATATAATAATATCTATAAATATCTAAGGTGTGGGGGGCAGAATGGTGAGGCCAGACTCTTTTCAGTGGTGAGTGGAGACAGGACAAGGGGAAACGGCCGGAAACTGCAGCATAGGAAGTTCTGCACCAATGTGCGAAGGAACTTCTGTGCAGTGAGGTGAGGAGCACTGGAACAGGCTGCAGGGAGGGGGGGAGTCTCCTGCTCTGGAGATGTTCAAGACCTGCCTGGATGCCGACCTGTGCGACCTGCTGTAGGGAACCTGCTTTGGCAGGGGGTTGGACTCGATGAGCTCTGGAGGTCCCTTCCAGCCCCTACAATTCTGTCATTCTGTGATTCTGTGAATGCAGTTTCAAAACTGACTATAGTCTTCTGCATGCATAGAAATGCATAGAAATAGGTAGTAATAGCTTTACTCCAGCTATTGCTGCATTTGTAGATTTTACCTAATGGTTCCAGTAATCAGTTTTCTAAATCTACAGTGAGACCTGATTTTCTTGTCTTAACTTTTAAAGTACAGCATCCTCCACAGTGGAACACGCGAATCAAATGTGCTTGGACTTACAGAGGTCTGAACTGTAGAATTCATTGTATTTTTACAATAAAATGTTGCATGAAATACTGTCTAATCTGAAGTGGTTATGCTTGTTAACCAGTTGATTTTGAAGGTAGCAAAGAACACAAAATAGGTGGAAATGCGGAGGAAGCGATACGTCATTGTTCAGTCTGTGCTACAGGAGCAGCTTATCCAGTTTTCGGTTTCACAGGTAATCTTCGAGAACTGCTCGTAATAACTGGAGAAGCTCCAGACTTCAAATTAATGAATTGCAAACGTTGGCAGATCTTGAGGTTGTTCTGTCGCTAAAAGGGTTACAAATGTGTTCAAACTCACGATAAGAACGACATCATGAAAAGGGCAGCCCTTTGCACATAGGTTGGCTGCGTGGGTGAGTCTTAAACCTCCGAGGGAGGAGTGTTGAATGAAGCCGTGATCGTTGCTGGGTTTCAAGTCTGCCCTACTTTGTGAGAAATGAAGAGAAGTTCTCCGTCTGCCGTAGTTTGGCTCTTAGCTCCCGCTCTCAAAGCGTCGCTGGGTGCAACCTAAACATGGCCGCTCCCGGATCACCACAGACGGCCGCGCCATTGTAGCCGCCGCGCGGGGTGGGGCTGCATGCCGCGCGCGAGGTGCGGCCTGCCGGAAGCTCGTGGTGCGCATGCGCGACGGGCAGCGCGCGGGGCGGGGCGGGCATGGCGGGCAGAGTGCTGTTCCGGCGCGGCGCCGGGCAGGTGGGCTGCGGGTGCTGAGGTGGGGGGGAGGACGTGAGCGCGGGAAGCGAGGCGGGACGGCTCTTAGAAGGCGTTCCTTGGTTTCTTTAGAGCGACGACTCGGATATGTGGGACGACACGGCCCTCATCAAGGCGTACGACAAGGCGGTGGCCTCCTTCAAGGTGAGGGGCGGCCCCGCTGGAAGCCGCGAGGGACGCGGGGCTTCGGGCCTCATCGCTCGGCACTCGGCTGCCCAGCCCCCGTGCTGTGCTTCTTGTGGTTTATTTTCCTTTTCTTTCTTGAAGAATGCTTTAAAGAACGGGGACTGCGCAGAGCCTTCGGATAAGCAGGAGCAGCGGCCCGGGATGAAAAGGAAAAACAGCAAGAAGAACAGGAACAGAAACAAGAGCAACGGCGTGCCGTTGAAACAGGTCAGCTTTTTGTAGATTGTGTTGATGTCTGTATTGCAGGTTGTGCTTCGCAGCCGTAGTCAAAACGAGCTTGCTGTTATTACCTTGGAAATAACGGGGGGGAGGAAATGGTGTGACAGACCTCGGCTGTAGGTAGGCTGTAGGTAGCTCTTACATTACACGTTTTCACCGGGGAAAAACTTCCTGGGCAAGGCGCATCGTTCTCATGGTTGAGAGAAAAAGAAGTAGTTTGGGAAAAGGATTTGTTCTCAGTGATTTTTTTTGGAGTAGGCTTTTACTTGGCTTTCTCATTTCTGTTGCAGTGGAAAGTTGGTGACTGCTGTAACGCTGTCTGGTCTGAGGATGGTAATGTCTACCCAGCAACTATTGCCTCCATAAATCTGAAGAGGGGTACATGTGTCGTTACTTACACCGGATATGGAAATAAGGAGGAACAGAACCTGGCTGATCTACTTCCTCCAGCAAGCGATGAAACAGTAAATAGATGGGGAATTCTGGGGAGGTGAAGGGTGTTTTTTCAATGATTTTGGCACCTCTGCTGTAACCAGATGGGTTATGTGAGAATTGAAACCCAGTTCCATTGTGAAGGGACATGCACAGATGGAGGGCGTGATAAGCCTGCCCTTATTTCCTGAAGTATGCATGGTAGAAAGTGGGAATAAGAAATTTACAGGTGAGACAAAATACATTGAAAATGATGAACAGATAAGATTGTGATATTCCCTAAGGAGGGTTGGGAGGCCTAGATGGAGGGAAAGATGTGGACAGAGCTTCCCCTACTTTTTTCACACTGGAGTTGCTTTCTGCAATTTCCTATTGTGTGTATCTCTCATAAAAATGTTTTGGTCTTCTAGAATGAAAACGAGAGTCCATATTCAACAGATGAAAGCGAAAAATCTTCCCAGTCACATCAAAATGAAAATAACTGCACAAAAGAAAGATTCTCTCCTAAAAACTTACGGTTTCCGAAACCACCAACACCTCCAGGCTTGGGAAGGGTAAGCCAAGCATCTTCTGAGATAATTCCTACAGCACTGTTAAACCTGCTGTCTAAATTCTGAGATAGTAAGGTAATATTTTCCATAGGTTCATAGAATATCCTTAGCTGGGGAGGAACACACAAGGATCAGTGTTTAAATTTGGTTTCCACACAGGACCACTTAAACATCAGATCCGATATGTGATTGTGTTGTCCAAACACTCCCTGAATTCACTCCTTGAAGGTGCTATGACCGATGGGAGTCAGTTGCAGTGCCTTACCACCCTAGTCATTGCCTGAGAAGGAAAGGAAAAGCATTTTGAGAGTGGATATGTGAACTTGCTTGTTAGCACTCATGGGTAATTTTCAAGTAATGCAGCTTCTGTGTAGCTCTTTCGCAGAACTTCTTAGTAACTTGAAAGAAGAAGATTGCTGTTCTGTGGATAATGCTGTTAGCAGCAGCACTCTTAATCTTTTTTAGACTGCACCTTTATAAGCCTCTTGGTATATTTTTATTTTATACAACATTGAAGGCAGCAAAAATGATATACAGGTGTCACAGAAGCGCTCTGCTGTAGCTTCTCAAGTGGCTTATCTGAGGTTTTGGTACGTTCTCCAGTTTCATTGTTCTGGAGAAGTCTTAAGCAAACAGTGCGGTTATGCACTGCCCTGTGTTTCCTAAAAACTGGCATTTGTGAAAGACTTCATTCTAAAGTTGTTTGTTTGTTTTCTTCTGTATTTTAGCTCTGCTTAAAAAAATACATTCATTAGCATTATGGAAATGGCACCTTGAATTTAGTAATTTCAGCTAGCACGAGTGAGCCACATAGGAGCAGAGAAGTTATCTGTATGCCTGATACCGTGTAGCCTCTTCATGTGAGAGCACATTTATTTCTGTTGATGAAAACTTAAAAAAAACAACCTTGTGTTAACTATACGTCTGTGTTAGCTCTGCTTACCTCACTATGTATGTGAATTCAGTCCTTGAAGGTGCTATGACCAATGGGAGTCAGTTGCAGTGCACTGTGTATGTAAGTTTTACTTTTCTAGTCATGGAGTGCTCCCCAGCAATGTGTATTCTGATTACAGTCATTAAATTGCTGAGATACGTAGCCTCGAGTTTATGGTTTTGAGTTGCTTCAGATGCTTCTGTTAAATAAAATCTACATACCTTCAGTTTCTCTCTAATTGCACCATTGAATTATTTCAATACAGCACGAATCAAAATTCAGAACACTTCCACCGTTCTTGTCTTGCTGGCTCCCACCCTTTCCAGCAGGACCACCGGTAAGTGGAGATGAATATCTGTGATCTCAAACTTCCCAACTGAGTGTCCTGTCTTTTAGAGCTCATTTCTGTGTTAAAGTCTGTATTTTCCAGGTATTTGGTAATGCATTAAATTGCACCTATTACAGGGGTCTGAGGTATTGAGCCTGATTATTACTTATTTTTGTGATAGGGAAGCTGTTGGTGTAGGAAGCTGTAGGATTACAAAGAGAGGGTACTTCAAGAAACTACACCTTTCTTTTTAAGTAACAGTGTTTCATTGATACGGACAAATATTTTGCCTAATTAAACTCTTGAACAGCCAAGCTACAGGAGCAGTGTTTCTCCCAGGCTTTGGAAGCTGAATGTTTCCTGAAAAGATTGCCTTGCTTGCCCCATTTTGGGGCATGCAACTGAGGATATATTCCTTGCTTTTACTTGTATATTTTGATCATTTAGAATTTGTTGCTATCTAACCTGGGATATAACTCATGGAAACAAAGACAACTTGGATTTTTCTTTGTGATTTCTTAGTTGATTCCTCCTCCACCACCTATGGGGCCAGATTCTCCTGAGGATGATGAAGCGTTGGGGAGCATGTTGATAGCTTGGTATATGAGTGGTTATCACACTGGATATTACCTGGTATGTGCTATTTCTGTCTGGAAATGTATGTAATATTGTTGTATTGTTAGACTTAAGGTTATTTTACATTGTGTGCATATTCCTGCCTTGGGGTAGGAGTCATGTGAGCTCAGGTGTTTGGTCAGCTGAGGTTTTTTTTGTGTTTTTTTTAAGTTGTTTTTCCTACTTACAATCCCATTAAGCACTCTTCTAACCAGTGTTTTGTATCAGTATTGAAAGAACAGGTTCTGTGTTTGTAGGCAGGTGAAGCAAATATGAATGTACCCTTCTCTGTTCACCCCGACCCTGGGGGTGTTCAAGGAAAGGCTGGATGTTGTGTTGAGGGACATGGTTTAGTGGGAGCTATTGGGAATAGGTGAACGGTTGGACTGGGTGATCTTTTAGGTCTTTTCCAACCTTGGTGATTCTATGATTCTATGAAATATGGTTTTCTGTGTTTTTTTGTTTTTTTGTTTTTTTTTTTGATCAGTAAAATCCCTTTTGGCATCAGATCTGGCATTTTCCAGAGACTTTGTTCACCAGTAATTGTTTCAGATGCTTATGGAGGCCTAGCAAACGCAGTCAGCATAGCTGTTGAAAACTTGCATTGTGGGGGGTTGATTTCTGTTCTTTGTATGGTTAATGATGGAAGAGAATTATAGGAAGAATTTAACTCTTGATATTCAGACAGTTAAGAATGGGAATTTGGCTCCTCAGGGTATCTTCAAAGGAATAACTTTAGAATTTGTTTGGGTTATAACCATAGATTTCTTTTAATACACTTTTAATACAAGAACTACGTGTTTGTAATTATTCTGTAGAGGCATAGTACAAAATGGAGACACATAGTTTAGTTTCAGTCCTTTTGATTCTCCAGGTCTCATCTCCCCAAGCAGTTAAACACTATTCTTGGTTTGTGAAGGACTGAAAAAATCTTGTTTTTACAGGGAAATAAAAGCTTTACCTAAATTGTGTTCTGCAGGGGTTAAAACAAAGTCGAATGGAAGCGGCCCTAGAGAGAGAGGCCTATCTAAAATAACTGAATAGCCATCACTCTCCTGAAGGATTGTAAGTACGGTAATTTTGCACTAAGTGAAGATGCACTCTCACCTGAAAATCTGTTTAGCTCTTGGAAAGCCTTTGATTCTATGCAAAAAGGTTGGGCTTCAGGAATTGCACCTGCTTTCGTGGCTCTCTGTAAAGACATTTTCTGTGAGAATTCATTCCTTTGCCTAGCACCAGTAGAATGTTATTTTCTTGGATAGAATGAAGGACAGTGTTTAAGTGCTGTGATGAGAGGTGTAACTAACTGCTGTATCTCTCTGCACATGTTTAACAGGATGGTTGACTTAAACTATTGTCACCATATCTACTTACTGTTTAATTTTTGTTAAGTGAAATGATAAAATATAATTTACATATTTATGTACGTATTTTAAAAAGCAACTGTTTCTAGCCTGATGAGTGGCTGCACTTTGTTTTCTGGACGAAGTCAGCATTTGGGGCTCTCACTTCTGACCTGTTCTAACAACTTCAGTGCTTGCGCTCTTGTTTGTGATCTTTTGTTTAGAACTTCCCAATACATTTTTTGGTTCCTTGTAGGGCAGAACTCCATTCTTGCAAGTACATTTTCTGATTTTTCTGTGATAAGCATGCTATTTCTGTGCAGAGGAGTAGTTCTTTTGTTGTTGTTTTATTGTTTCTGTTGTGTTTTTTAGATCTGACCTACTAATTCTTGTCTTTTCTAAAGACAGGTACAGATGCTTGTCACTGAGAGATGTTTATCACTTGTGCACTGGGTGATGGTGAAGATCAGAATTTCAGCAAAGATGATAAAACTTTGTTTTCGTAACAGTGAGCTGCCCATGGTAACAAGTAGACAAATGACTTGAGGCTAGTAATTGCATATGCACTGAAACAAGCTATTCCTTGAAGACGTTTTGGCATACTGTGTTTAGAAAGTACTGCTGCAATGAAGTGTTTTCTACTTTCTTGAAACAAAATAATAAACCCATCAAGTGTGGGTTTTGGCCATTTTCTTTGTTGTTGTTGTTATCCTTTACTCATGTTGTATTCCTTAGACTTTTTATCTGACTGGTAACACCTGAACTAGCAATTGCAGCATACTATTTTAGGACACATGACAGCAATTTGTGTTACTGTCGTTTTTGATGGCAATGACTTGAAAAACAGTATGCCTTCAAGTTTAAGAAGAGTTGTCTTGTTTCGGGGGTCTGCTGTGTATGGCAGCTGGAGAGGCCCATTTCCTGTTTGAAATGCGTGTTAATAAAGTTCTGCTTTTTGAACTTTTACATTAGGCATCTTGATTTTCTCTTTGTTCGCTTTCTGCTGAATGAATTGCTGAAGTTCTTGTATGATTTCATGATGTGTTTTACTGGTTTTTCTGTGGTACTGTCGTAAAACCAAGTGTTTTAGAAGGAGATTGTGGTAAGGTAATTGAAATTGTGGATTTAACATTTCGGCCCTTACCATTTGTAGTTCTTGTGGAGTGGAAGTTGTGGGCACAAAACTGAATGATGATTGAATTAATGTCAGCAGTTTCTATTATGGGGAAAGCAGCCCAGTGTAGTTTCCGAGCTCTGTTACATTCCTTTCCCTATCAAGCTTTCAAAGTGGCTTCAGAAAGTTTTTCTTTAATTGTCCATTGAAAGTAAACTAAGATTGCTCACAGTGATACTAAGGTTCTAGATCAGTGGTTCATCAGCTGCTTGTTGCTGAAGGGAGACAACTGCCATCCACTTCTGTAGCTAGTCCTGTGGTAATATCTGGAATAAAGTTACAAGTGGTCTGCATCAATTTTTAGCACTAGTAAAATTTGACATCCACCATAATCTTTAGTTCACTCCTGTTATACATAGGCTTATGATTTCTATTTCATGGTAAATTATTTGCATAACTAATTTCATTACAAGCACAAGAACTAAATAGAAATAATTTTTTATTTTAGCAGAATTACACTTTTCTTCAACTGCAGGTATCAGTTACAATCTGTAACTACTTAAGACAGCTAACTTTTCTCAATTTCTATTGCTTCTATTTTCCTTCTTTGTCTTAGAAAGTTGCTGCTGTAGAATAGACCAGTATATTTCATTGTGGTAAATATTTCTTGAGAATGTGTTTATTTGCAATGCAGGAACAGTAGTTTATCATACAGCAAGGGGGAAAAAAAAAACACTTTCAAACATTTTCGTCTTAAACAGTAGGTAAAAGTGGCAAGAGCCATTGCCAAGGTAACTTTTAACTCCTAGACTGGGGATTCTGTTCCCACTAAAGATTTTAGATCAAATGCTTTAAACTCCTCTTAATGAAGGAGCCAGTTCTGCATTCTTATTGTCAAAAAGCCAGGCAGTCAAGAAAAACATGGGACAAAAGCTCTGGCTGTTGATGAACGCTGACTTTGATCTGGCCTGTGAACATGGGAGTCAAGTTCATCTCCTTTAAATCAGGACTGTTATTCAGTGTTTTAAACTTTCTCGTATTTGTTTCTGTAATGCTGTAACAGAGAAAGTTTGAATTGTTTTGAGATTGTCCTAAGTAAGTATTCAAGAAATGTTTTGGCAGCACATTAGTTCTAGCAACTAGGGATCTCATCTCTGCATCTACACGGTGAGATGTAAGCTAACCATTCTATGATGGACGTTGCCAAAACTCCCCTCTAGTCTCCTCAAAAAGTACAGCTGACCCACAGTAACCTGTTAGGTCACAAGAAGCAGTACCATTTTATCTGTGTGCTTGACATCAGTGCACTGAAACCCTGAGAAGCTCACAGACTCCTCCTGGACGTCACTAGGAGGTGACAGCAGAGAGCTCCATTTCTGAAGGATGTCAGACAGGACAGGCTGTTCTTTGGCCATAGCTGAGGGTCTGGGACTTCCTCCCAGAAACCACCATGATCACTTTCAGTTAAATGAAGATGAACTTGTTAGTGAGTGCAAAGAATGAGCAAATATCTTCGTTAATAAGCTGGCAGCTATAACTTTAATGTTTTCTTCACCATTTCAGTACTATGAATTTATGTCTTCGGGGCACCAAAACTTCATTGCCTTCAAAATTAACACCATCATCTGATACATGCAAACAACCCAAATTGTTTGGCCACTTCTAGGAGGCAGCAATGCACGGCAGAGGGCTGGTAAAGCCTCTGGGCATTTTGCTATTATAGAAAATTTACTCCTGAGCTGTTAGCTCTATGCTTGCTTATCAGTGTTGTTGTTCATTCACTGTGCAGGAATTCTTTCCTCAGGAATCCACACAGGTATTGACAAAACCATGGAAATGGCCACAGTACAAGGCAAAAGAAAAGATCAGAAGTAAACATTGCAGAAAGTTATTTCAGCTTCGTTTCTTTAGTATACAAAAGCACATATGTGTGGCAGCTCGTATGCCACTGACATACATCTGCAATTTCATGAAGCAGAAGCATAGAAAATCATCCTGTATTTTCACAAAATGATAAAATTTACTTACAGGTTTCATCTGCATAGTAGTGACTTTGACCTGACTGGGGATTTGATTTATATTCACAAATTACAAGAGCAAGAAGCAGCTGACAAATTCTGTACATCAGTGTGTATATATATATATATAACATATATATATATATATACGTATTATAACATATATATATATACGTGTGTATATATATATATACGTATATATATATATACACATATATATATATATATACGTATATATATATATATATATATAACAAATTTGTTGCCTCAGTATATGGACAATCCATAAATCCTAACTCATGCTGATGACAGTTTTGTCAGGGTAAGCTGATGTTCAACACTGTTCTCAAACTAGAAAGTGTGTTCATTGTCCTCCTTTCAAATGGAGCTGTTACCAGTTCCTACAGAATTTAGAGTTGCTTTCTCATCAAGGTTTCTTTATAAGTTTTCTAGAACAAAAATAGGCCTACTTGTAATTATTATTTAGTTCAAACTGAGTTGCTCAGGTACCAGCACCAGTATCTACAATGGCAGTTTATAACAGCAGAGGTCCTGGTTCTGTTTTTTCACTCCATCAGCATTCTTTGATCTGTCCTTGAGGGAGGACTTCATTTATGATGTCACCCACACACTGCATCCTTCCTGTAATATTCTTCCACCCTTTGGCTTTGCTGCCAACCAGGGTTGTGAGACCCTGCTCTGAGAGAACACAGCTGCACAGCCTTGACTGCCAAGAGAAATCCTTGGGAAAGCCAGCAGAAGGAAGAAGGAAACCATGACAGACTAAGGAACACAGGTGAGACTCCTCTCCAGGAACTGGAGATGATCATCAACAAAATAAACTGTGTAAACATAACAAGATACTTTTGGCACATGTCATCCTAAGAAAAGGGAGTCCTTTGCCTTCTATGTAAAGCCTACAGAGACCATCTGAAGACAGCTGACTGAGATGTTAGATTGAGATATTTCAAACTGTTAGAGAGCTGAAGCTTTCCCAGCTGATGAAGATCTCTGGGTGCAAGGATGATCTCATCTTGGACGTCTTTTATGCTCTCTGTATCAGTTCTTCTCTTGGAAATAAGTATGAGGTATTTCAGTGCAACCAAGATTACCAGCACTCCAACAATTCTGTGGTAGGTTTCAGTGTACTTTTCAGTTTATTCACCAGAGTTCCTGCTTTGAATGCAACCACACCTTTAAGGTAACAAAGCTTCATTCCTCAGGACTTTCCACAATAGGAGCTCAGTAAAGCAAAGGCACTTTTGCTGTTGGCATGATTCATGTGATACAGCAGCTGGGAGAACAATCACAAAGCCCAGAGGATGGCTCTAGATAGGACAGAAAGCCATCTGTATCAAATAACTGGAAGGTCTGGGATAGGTAAGACATTTCTTGCACATTCCAGTGCTCAGAAATAATACCAGTCTGTTGTGCTTGGTCCTTTGATACATGATTTATCCACCCTCTAAATCCTTCCCAGTCCTTGAATCCCCCGTGTGGATGCTCTCTGATAAATTCTTTCATGTTCCTTCCAACTCAGGATATTCTATGATTCCATGGTTCCCATTACTAAAGTGACTTCATTAAAGTGTTTGTTTGTTTCCTACACTGTTTTTCTCAAATGCAGCTTATCTCTTGGAATTACTCGCTTTTTGTTATTTGTACTGTGGTACAAAGAAAATATTTTGCTATATGATTGTTCAGGATGCAGCAAGATTTTCTACTGTTCAGCCCAACAACAAGCACATTCTACTGCCTTCTGCTTCCAAAATGCTTCTTTTCCTCTCAAATAACTGAGGGAACTTGAGAGACTTACACATACAAATAGATGTATATCAGATTTATACCTAGGAAAGTGATTCTAAATCCAGAATCTCCAACTTTTTTTTTTTTTTTTTCTTTTTTACCTTTTCCAGAAATCATTAAAATTACATTCTTCTCTTGTAGGAAAACATGCATTAAATTATTTTAGTGCTTTCAAATCCTAAGAAAGAAAATGCTTCGAAAGCTATAAATGTCTTCAAGTTCTACTACCTTGCAAAAAAATACTTTTAAGAATTGCACTAAAAAAATCCTAGGATTGGAGGGTTTAGAAGGGGCTTCTAGGGATCACCTAGCCCAGCCCTCTGCTAAAGCAGGTCCTGGAGACTGGACTGCACAGCATAGCATGAGCAAGCCACCTGTTGTGAAATGAGCGCTGAACAAGACTGCCAACGGTCTGTACTGTATCCAAATGGACATTGCTGGAAGCCCAGGCTGGTGCCTGAATACATGCAGCAATGGACTCTGAGGTCACTGACCAAGGGGTTGTGATCCTTACTAAGAATTCAGGTGCTCGCAGAGTCCAACGTGGACTCTGCAAGACTTGGAGCACAGGATGAGGCTTTGGTTGTGCTGTGGGGTTGCCAGCAGCCCATCCTACAGCACTGTCAGCTTCATCAGCCCTGCACGGCTCTGGCAGCTGGGGCCCTGAAAGGTGTGCTTGCAGCAGAGGGGAGCAGAGTGGGGACAGCTCTGGAGCAGCTGGAGATGAGCAGGGGCTGTGAGGGTTTGCTGTGAAGGACAGCAGCCTCGCTCTCCTTTGCAGCTTGTGACAGCTTCTGCGCTGCAGTGCCAGTGAAGGGAGCAGCATCACCCATCACACAGCCCGGGACCAGGGAGGTGGTATTGGAATGGATCTGCCCCTGGGTGTGTGCAGCTGGGATGATGTGAGTCTTGTCTCAGCAGCTTTGCTACAGCTGTCCTCTTGTGGGTGAAGAAGCCGAGTCCTGCTATATACGTATACACAAGATCAGGGCCTTCTGATGCTTGGTGAGGTCACACAACGATCACCTTGAGTGTCTTACCCCTTCTCCACAGCACAGTGGTTGTGGTCTGCAGAACGTTCATGGGCAGGCAAAGCTTGTGCTCCATGCTCTAGAGCACAGCTCCTCAGCCGAGGTCTGCACTGCCTGGATGCAGCACTTGGGATGAGTCCTCATTAGAACAGAGCAGAGAGGGACAATCCCCTTCCTCTCCCTGCTGGCCACACAGGATACTTCTGGGCTGCAAGAGCACACTGCTGGCTCGAGCTTTTCATTCATCAGAACAAATTAATTAACAAAATTAAACAAATTGCTCTACAATATCTTTGTTAACGCTGATATACAAAGTAGTTTTATTACTCCCACATTTACAAATGTACATGTTAACCCACAGCAAAAGTCAGAAAAACTCAGAACTTTTAAAATAAATATACTCCTGAATTATCTGTATCTGATTAACAGTTAAAACATTATTAATACATCAGGAAATGTTATATTTGCTTCCAAGCCAGTGCTCATTCTTCTGTGATCATTCCTGTTTTCAGCTGCCTCACTGAAAGCCACATCTGGCTTTCAGTCCACACAAGATTTGCACAAGAATTAAACTGATACAACAGTCTCTAACAAAGATGACATCATACAGATACAGGAGCAGGGTGCTCATGAATGCAGCCAGGACAGCAGTGCAGGGAATCATGAATAAACATGTCACACTCCACACAAAATGCATTCTTGCACGTTTTGCACACGTAAACCTGGAAAAGGTAGAAAACCAAGTTAAATCAGAAGAAAATTACCCACCAACACATTACAATAGAGCAACAGTCATCATCAACATAGTAAAAACAGATGGAATAGATATTGCTTGCAATGTATATCCAAAAGAAATCTTAATTCAGTTGGATTTCAAGGAGCAACTATGTCAAAAGGGTTGAGGTTGAGTCACTGCTTCCACGTGCTTAAGAGTGGAACCATGTCCATGTAAGCCCAGGAAATCCTTGCCCACACTTGTATAGCAAGTATTATTTTTCGGCCCCTCCAAAGCACTTTTTATGACTGTTCCATTCTTTGACTGCTTCTACCTGTGGCACCTCTCCATGCACATTCCAGTGTACTTACATTTTGATCTTTGATTTCTGCTTGGCAGCCTTGACAATACCTAAAAACAAATTGCGTTTTTAAATTGAAAAGTTACAAGATAATATACAATGGTATTTAAAAAACACATCCCACACATTAATCATTTCTAAGACAATTTCAAGTATTTAACTAAGCAGGCAGATAGCTGCTAATGTAATTACAAACACTTTTTTTCCCAGAAGTGATTGAAAATCCCCAAATGTTTAGCAGCCTCTCTAGCAGTATGGAAGCCACTGCTAGGAAGGTGGAAAAAAACCCAACAATTGTATTATCAAAGGTAGAGTTACTATCACAAGTATCACTTCATACCGTTCTCCCTGATATTCCTCCAGCGGGATTTCCTGAAAGGCATCCAAAGGAAACAAGTGGTGGTAAGACCGAGCCAGATGAGGTGCAGACACTAGTGTAAGACCTGAAATAAAAAAAAGACAGCGATATTACTACAAGAGACAGCTAATAAACACCTAACTCCTTTATTCTGCCCAGAATTCTAGTCAGAAGGATTAACTCAACCTTCAGAAGTACTGAAGAAGGCAGCCTTCAGTAGAGGCTTTGTCTTGCAAATCCTGTTTCTCCTCTTAGGCAGCCAGTGACAGAGTTTCCTCTTTCCTTACTGCCCTCTCACTGTGCTTCTACACCATCCCAACTCTTTTAGCTTCCCTGAATGCAACTTCTATCAAAGGGTCTGTAAACCAGGAGTTACAAGCACTGCAAACAAATCCTGCACCGTGCAAATATCTCTGTCAGTGTCCTTAACATAACAAACCCATCCTTCCCACAGCTTGGCAGTTACTTGTTCCATTCTGGTGAACAACCACACCTGTACTACGCACTGATGTCAGGCAGTAAAATGCCTACAGCTTGTTACATTTTGATATATAACATATTCTTGTTAGCAAGTATTTTCAGTGTTCCTGCCTTTCTTTTCCATCATGACCTCAATTCCAGGAATTAAGAACAGCAACAACATTCTTTTATGTAAGTATTGCAAACGTATGTTCTGTGAAACTTAAACGTGCTGCATCTAGGCTCAGTGATGCCAGTAACAGTTTTGCACTCACAAGGACTTCAGCAACAGGCACACGAACAAGGGATTATTCACAGTATACAGTATCATACAGGTTTACAATGGCAGTTCTGAAAGTCCCTTGCATGAAGCTGAAATTCCAGAACGCAGAAACTAAGTAGAGCTGGCCTGTAATTTCTGAGCACGGCTGTATTTTAACACTCCTCAGCCTTCTGATCATTAGCACATAATGCATGTGCTCACCTGCTCTTGTTACTCACCACAGATCTTGCATTCCACAGGAAGTTCACAGTATTTGGCTCTGCACTGAGGACAGAAATACCCATCCAGTGTAAGACATGGCTCACTGTTGTTTTCCAGTTGTCTGGAACAGAGGAAGTCAATTAAGTGCTTAAGAGACAACACTGTGTTACTGTGTAACTGAACAGTTAATTTTCAGTAGCTTCTACACGCCACTTCCAAGTGCATGGAAGTATTCAGTAACCACATATTCCCACAAAAATAAAGACCAAATATTCCCACATACAGGAGTCAATACCCTTTGGAAAAAAAATTACTAAGGACATTTGTACTAACATTTCTGCTTCCCCACAACATTCTGTACTAAGATGCACGTCAGTACTTACTCTTTCAAAGAGTTTGTCCTAAAAACTCAGGCTCTTCTACCATCCTTAAAACTACAATTCTTTTCATTACAGGGTCCAGCACATTAAGCAAATGAGGTTTCAGTTCTAAACATCTTTTTACAGCCAAGTTAGTGAGCAAATTAAAAAAGCTTTATACAGAGAATGCTCTTCTTTATCATCAATTTTTCTCTGTAAGGACAGAAATATTTCAATAAAGAAATGTCTTTAAAATTGGCAGTATCAATAAACGTATCTAAAAGCCTTTTTCTATCTTCAAGAAAATAAACTAATGTGAATTTTATAAATCGTACTTTAAAGATGTGACTATGGCCATAGAGTGGATGTGCAAACAAAAGTGAGATTTTCACTGAGAAGTCTCAGCACCATGCTTCCCAGTCCTTTTCCATGTTATTCTGCAGTATTTTCACCAACGAGCAGATTTGATGCATATTACTGCACAGCCTTCAGTTCTGCTCAGCCCACTGAACTCTCATCAGCTCTACTTACGCCATGCTGAAGGATGGCTTTGCATCTTGGTCAGAAAGGGAAGCAATGGTGTGCTGAGGAAAACCTGAAGAGAAAAACATTTTCTATTATCGATTTTAAACAAAAATGATCTTTCAGTTTTAATGGTAGTGGAGAAGTTCAAAAATCGTGCAGAACATCTCTTTTGTTTGCTACTGTGGGAATTAAAACAGTCTTACCAAGAAACAAGTTTTCCTAAAAGTCTCTACCTGCATCCACTATAAATCCCTCACTGTATTTCCTATAACTGATATTCTTTTTTCCCCATAAACTTCCCATTGCCTGAAAGTTACTGGAGCTAGTTTTTGAATGAAAAGCTTTAAAAGAAAATGGTGTGCAATGGTAGGAAATCAGAAGGAGCACAACATAAACGTATCCTTGAACAGCAACTCCTACTACAGGGAAAATAATACGCAGACATGAAGTGTAAAATCTCCTTTTGAGCACAGTCTCATCTGCCACGATGCTACAGCACTTAATGAAGGCTAAAAAGCATTTGTCTTTCTGTTCCAGCCTATCCCAAGTATCCAGTTCATTTATTTACACATGCAGACATACACACACACACAAAAGCAGGCATTCCCTCTGTGAAAATGGATGGCTGAAAGAGAAAAGTCAGTGCTCTAATCGGTGGCATTAGTGGTACTGTGCCAATTTAACTCTAGGCTTAAATTTATTGAGAAACACACCAGGAGAAGAAAAGGTACTTAATCCACCTGCTTGAAGGTGCACCGCTGTGGCGTGCTTCCTGACAAGCATGTGCAAAACAGCCTTAAAGCCAAACCATCTTATAATAACTGTCTTCTGTGGGAGTAAATATGGAGGGAGAAACAACACCGTTTTTCATCATTCGTTTTTCTGAACATTACAACAACTGCTACACAGGCACTGTTACCTGCTGAAGATGCAGTTGAGCAACTTGTCTCCTTTGTTATAAGCACTTTTAAGTTTGCTACTTTGTAGGAACAACATTCAATGACTGGAAGTATACTTAACAAAACAAAAGCTAACTCACTAAAAATCATATAATACCTTTATTATTCTTCTAACCATTTGCTTTGTTTTCACATGACAGAAAAAGGCAGAAAAAGGCAGAAAAAGGCAGAAAAAGGCAGAAAAAGGCAGAAAAAGGCAGAAAAAGGCAGAAAAAGGCAGAAAAAGGCAGAAAAAGGCAGAAAAAGGCAGAAAAAGGCAGAAGGTTTGCAGATCTTGCACCAAAATCATACCCTACCCATTCGAATGAGGGAGCACTCCGAACTTGAGCTGGCAGGTGGAGGACTAACATGATGCATCAGCAGTTCCTTATAATGACTTTCATCTAAAATAACGTGGTATGTTCCTGCCACGACAAAGAAATGCCTCATATTATGCATTTTGAGCAAGAAGAAATGTTCTCCAACTAAGAGAAAATAACAACATTTTGCATTAAAAAAGAAAAAAAACAAAATCTTTGGTACCAAAAAAATATGTATTTTTTTAATCCAAAAAGAAAACATCCCTGTGAATACTACTGAAAACAAGATTTATCACTCATACAATAAAATGTTCACTTACAGGTGAACCCTCAGCTGCATCACCAATTACAGGGTAGGAATTACCACTGGTGTAATAAGTGATACTAACACGCTGTATCACGTTCCACATCATGCAGTTTTTTTATGTAGGATCCTGTTTTAAGACATGCATTTCTTCTCTCCAAAATGCAGCTACCTGCACTGTTTCACAGTCACAGAGTTGAGCCCTTACACCTCCTGCTAGAACAATTTATTCCTTATCACCAAGACGCATTAAAAAAATAACAAACCAGTTATTTAACTTTGATTTAAGATGCATCTGATCAGTGCCATTACAGTCCTTCATCAACGTACCTCCAGTTTCTCGGGTCAGCACTGTACAGACTCGAACTTCAGCACTTAGACCAATGACAGACACTCTGATCTTAACTGCTTTCAAACACTTCACATGGAGAAAGAAAGAATGATCAGATTTGTACTCTGAGCAGCAAAGAAAGGACTGAAGTTGCCAAGCTTCTAACAGCTTGGAGGCTAAAACTAGTGGTCAAACTTTGACTCTGTACCTTGATTAGCTCATAGATGTTGGCTGGATCGCATGTTGTAAGACTGCTGAAGACTATTAAAACCTCTCTGCTTGTATGTCCTGGCATATGCCTAAAGAAAGCACACAGTTTACTTCTTTACACTAAGCAACACACACAATAATGTTCCTGAGGACTTCAATGCACTCATATTAGAAATGATCTGAAAGGAAGCTGACTGTAAAATCCTGAAAAACTTTGCTCAGTTCATCCTGAGTTTCAGAATTTCTCCTTCCAAACTCCAATTTTTCCCAGTATCTAACTCTTACTACACAGCTGTACAACTGTGATCTGACTGTGATGATGCTCATGTTATCCCCATGCCTTATCCACACAATCCCACGTAAAATTCACCTTCAAACGAGCAACACTGCAGTAACTCTTCCTAACTTCTTAAAATTAGTCTCTTATAGATGAAAATCTGCTTTTAACTCCAGCCTTTCCTCTCACTCCTTAATTGAGAACTCTCCTGGAAGCACTTTTTGAAATACATTTTGTGACACTGACTATGATTTGGAGCTAGAAATGCTGCCAGAACAAAACTAGCTGCTAAGCCATTTTCACCAAATGCTTTCTTGATCTAAACGACACACACAGCAAAATAGAGAATCTTTAAGTCTATCCTACCTCAAAATCTTACCTTCCTGACATCTGTCAAAACTTCAGTGAGGTTACTGTGATTGAGTACGGTTTCTTTTCCTGTTCTCTTACCATTATTATTCCTCAGCTCTCTCTTTTAGTCCTCTGCTAAAAACACACTGCAGGGGCTATCATATTTATACACTATGTAAAATCATCCACTTTTTTTTAAGATGCTGTTGCTTGATGCAAGATGCTCATCTCTAAATGGAAACGCCTTATGTTAGAAAACTGAATATGATACCAGTCTAGAAGGGAACTCCTTAACAGTTTGCATTGTATGAGGAACCAAAGCCACCTTTTTGAAGACTCACAGCAGCACAGTGCAAGACACTACTTGTTAAAAACCAAATACTGACTCCACCCCTTCAAAAAATTACTATCAGCATTATCCTGATGATGGGAAACAGAGAAAACACAAAACCCCATTTACATACTAACTTTAAAGTCTGCATGGCCAAATTTAGGGAATTATACAGAGATGGCTCTCCCTGGCAGTTCATATCCACTGCTTTCTTCAGAGCAGCTATGTGCTTTTTTGAGTTACCTGCAAGTGAATAAAACAGTTCAGCTGAAGTTTAAAAAATGTAATATTTAAGCTATACATGTTATGAAGTGCACCAACGCAGCAACAATTTCCAAACCATGACTTCTAAGTTTGTTTCCCCTTAGAAGCGATCCCCTTCTGCAGAAAGCTAGACATCACAGGTATTCCATCCCTAGAAACTTCAAGAAGCCAAAAAGGCAGAAAACTATCATGTGTCATTAAGTGTTTCACACCAACAAAGCAGTCACAGAGGGAATTGTCTCACAAACTGTTCCAGTAGAAACAGAATTCAATTTCCTGATATCCTCAAAGTATTATGTAAGCACCAAGGAACTCTTCTAATTCCTTCAGCTCTTCAGATGGATAAAGAGACAGCATTTATAACCACATCTCTGAAGACATGTTTCTTGCTGGTGACAGAAAGCAAGAACCCGAGGAATCTTGCTTCACAACAACTTGCCAAACATCAAGGAAAGCACAGCTACCAGAAGATATAAAGCTGAGAAATTAACTGCACTGCCACAGATCTGTAGTTTTAAAGAAAGATACTGCCTCCCTACCTGAAAGCTCTGTCATCTTCTCAGCTCTTTTACTCTTGGTTACAATTAAGCCCATCTAGAGAGGGAAACAAAACAGCAAAACTTAGTGAGTTTAAAAATATGCTGATTTACATCTCTGCTATGTCTTTTCTTTACACCTGTAATCACAAAGATTTGTCTTTTGGTTTTATGCTACATCAGGAGTAACGACCAACAACTACTGGGGTGAATCTGACTTTAGTCAAGTGATTCCTCCATCATTCTGATCTCAGCTACCTACAACAAGCACAGAAAACAGGACTTCAAATGCTCACCACTGTCTCTTATAGTAGTGAAGAAATACAAGTACTGGACAGAGTCAGAGGAAAACACTGATGGCGGGAAGTCCTGCTTGGATGGACTCCTACTTCAGCTGAAACACTGAACCTAATACACATCATCACTATTTTACTAGCTCTTATTATGCTTCTAGTTAGCTACTGGTTTGTACACCAAGGTTTGAAGGATGCCAGGCTACATTCATCCAGCACCTTTCAAACCTTAGCACCCTGGCTGCCTTCAATTGCCAACCTGCACTGCAGAAAAGGCTCCCTCATGTGCACAAGACAAGCTAAATTTTCAGTTAATTAGACAAAGCACATGAAAGCAAGAAATACACACACACAGGCGCTTTATTCATAGGCACAGAGGCAAAAGGTGACCACACTGCCCCTCTGTGGAGAGACGGAGCGATTTCAGTCCCAGGGCAGTCGTGGTAGCGCTGCCCCCACACGGCTTTGCAATCTGAGTAAGCCAGCACTGGAATTCTGCCTTTGCCCAAGCAGTTAGGATAGTCAGGAACTTCCTGACCACACCTGGAATTCCTGCTGCCTGCCTTATGACCTCATCTAAGAGCTACCAGAATCTTCACTCTGAAATTCTATCATGGCTGAAAAGCTCCAGAATGACCTCACCTGAACTGCGGCCAGAATGGAACATTACTGACACAAGTCAATCATCTTGAGGCCCTACAATAGTGATCCTAAGCAGGGAACCCCTTGAGGCTGGCAGGACTGCAGCAGGCTGCGATCTTTGATGATAAAGTGCTGATTAAGTGCTATTAACAATCACACAGTCTAATCCTGTGATTTACTACAGAAGTATTTAATACATCTTCAATTGTTGCTGAATCAAACAGGTAAAAATCTGCCCAGGACGCTGTTTCTTGCATGGTTCCACTCACTTGACTAATAGGATTTTGGTCGAAGTATTCTTCAACAAAATATTCCAGTAACTAGAAGGAAAAAAATGAGACTGTTAAAAACTAAATACAGTGTTGCTCCATGTGTAATAATTTGCTGCTACAGTATTTGGAAAACAGTTCGTTCAATGAAAAAAATAAGGGAGGGGGAAATAAGCCTGTCCCTGTCATTTGTTGCCCTTTGCCCAAGCTCTTCCATTCTTCTTCCAGTGCTACCTATGCAAATCAATACCAGACACTAGCAGTCTTTCATTTCATTCACTTCATATGCTGAAGCTCTGTATTATGTTACTTCAAAGACATACCAAAAAGCATTAATCTGTAAAAAATCTTCAAAACTCAGGATTTTAATGCTTTGTATTATATGATCTTTCACTAATAACACTGCGTGGACAGATCAAGTTAGAAGTTTACCACCTGAAGCAGCAATACAAACTCCTATCATTATTCAAACCAGAGTCCCAAGAACAAAAGGCTGTTAAATGTGTAATGTTCAATGTCTGTTCTTCAATCCAATATCACTGCCATCACTGCACCTTAGTTTCTACACTGCTGAAGACTTCCACTGCCTCTGCTGTATAGAAGTGCTCCTGCAACGCATTCTGAAGTTACACAGCTTTTACAATTCAAAAAAGGGAAAGTAAACTACCCCAGGAAAATCATTGGTCAGCAACAGAAACAAGGGAAAAAAAGTCTGAGAGGAGAGATGAGGCTGCGTAAGAAACCTGGTTGCAGGAGACTGCCATTGTTTTAAATGCAAAATGGAAGCGATTTACAGAAAAAGAGCGGGTTAATAAAGAAGTGAATTTTGAGTACAGAAATACCTTCAAAGTGCAAGTCAGTCTGTTCGGCTTTAAATCTTGGTCCTCCATAGTTCTTGATCCATCAACAACCACATAAAGGTGACGCATCTGCATTATCACCACAAACATTAACTCTGCTGCAGGCTTATGCTTTAACACAAGGAGCAAGTTTTAGCATTTTTCCATTTCACCTCTGAAATGGAACATTCATCTATCTTGAAAAACATTCACTGCTCTTTTCCTCTGCAGGCCAGCTACAAATAGTCTGCACCTGTTTAATGTCTTTATTAGAAGACCTTGGTGTTGCATGAAGCAATGCTGTAATCTGCAATTCATGAAAGCTATTCATTTCTCACACGGAGAAAACTCCATCGTTAAGCACGCACTGGCTGGCTGCATCTGTGAGGTGCACTCTGCACACACACCAAACTGGTGCTCCACAGCCCACCCTGCTGCCTTCAGAAAACAGAGAGAAGGTGCAAGCTCTGCTCTCAAGCACATCTAGTCAGCACAAGCTGCTTCAGGTTGGGCATGCCACCTCTGCTGAATCTGCTGTGTGCTCAGGATGGCCACAGGATGTTGACGTACCATTCCCAGCCGGACTTGTCCATGGTGTTCGTAGATTCTGACAAAACATACAGAAAGTTTCAAGTAAGATGCAAGTGAAGGAATGGGGGCTGAAACAAAGTCTGGAACTAACCCAATATTGGGCCTTTGGCAAATAAAAAGCACCCACGAGCCATGGATGTGCATTTCCACTGAGAAAAGGCAAAAGGTGAGACTGCAATCAACCCTTCATCACGGTCTGACTGTGTGCGTTTTAAACAAACAGAAGAAAACCCAATGAACTGCACACAGTTCTTGCCAGGAGGTTCGTCTTTACAATTTCACATGACACTGGTTGTTTTGACGTAATCTGAAGCAAAGCAAGCCCAGGCTTTTAATCTAGCTGTTCTCCGGGCAATGTGACACAGAACCTCCGCCCTCCGCAAAAACTCTCGGCGGGTTTTAGAAGCAGACCCACGCCGCCCGGCTCGGATCGCCGCAAGGGACACCGAGCCCAGCAGCGACAGGACCAGGGCTGGGGTGCGGCACCGTACCTTTTCCTCTTCGCCTTGAAGAGGATGTCCTCGATGGTTGCTTTCAGCGACCCGGATTCATCTTCCTTCAGTACTTCCCTACGGAAAAGGGAGATTCCCGCTGAGCACCTGAAGGCTCTCCTCGTCCTGCGCCGACAGCGAAGCGAGGCACGGAAACGAAAACCTACCACGTCCTCTCGTAGCCTCCTTCCCAGCGCTTAGTCCTCTCGGGCTCGTCGTCCATGGCCGCGGCGCCGCTCCGACACAGCCGGTCCGCTGCCGGCGGTTGGGCACAGCTGCAGCGCGGCGGACACACGCACACGCACCTCCTCTCGCCGGAAGTGCCCCCTCTTGGGCCGGAAGCGCCGCTGGGCCCCTCCCGGTGCCGCAGTCATTAGACTCCGGTTGCGCCCGCCACGCGCGCCCTTCGTTCCTCCCAGCGGCTACGTGCCAGGGGGTTCCTACAGAAACAAACGCAGTTCTGTTCCGTAAAGCGTACGAAATGAAAGCATGTCGTTTGAGCACAGTTTACAAACTACCCTACGTGCGGACGAACAGGCAGCCAGCATACAGCAGCCAATCTTCTCCAGGCTCCATGCGTGCAGTCAGAAATCTTCCTGAGCGTTTCTTCTCCAGGACTTCAGTTCTGAAAGAACTGTTTCTCCTAGTCTTACTTCAGTATTAACTGAACTGCAAAATCTGGAATCAACACAAAACAAGCATCAGCAAAAGCAAGCGTCTTTATGCAGCATGCGCACGCTTACTGTGCAATACTTTACAACCAGTGTAAAAGAGATGTTTTCAAGCAGAGCTCAAAACTCCAATACTGTTAACAAAGTATGTCCTATCAGTAATAAATACATAGTTGTAATAAAGGAATGTGTGAAACTGAATCAAAATGCTCTGAAAACCCATGTTCTCTTGATTTCGTTTGTTTCTTGTTCCCATCTCAAGTATCTGGCGCCCAGATCCTCTGCAACATTAGTTTACTCATTAATACATTAAAAACTACACAATTTATATAAGTTCAAGCTCTTTCAGTTTTAATTAATTGATCCCTTAACAGCAAGCTTGCACTGTATTTATTGTCATCATTAAAAATGATGTGGCACACTTGTTTTAGCTGCATTAGCTTGATCCAATCTACTCAGGACTGAGACAAGCAGGTACTCTCAGCTCACCCAGATTTTCAGAAGCATCAACACAAAGAGCACCTCAATAAAGCGAAGGTCACTGTAAGCAGCTTCTCAGCAGAGCAATCACAGCATCGCTGAGCACAATGGAAACGTGCCAAGACTGTTTGACCTTTTGAATTACAGGAAAGTCACCAAGCATCCGTTTTTAAGGCGTGCCACTCTGCATCTGAGTAAGACAAGAACTGAGGAAGAAAACATTTAAACATAAGAAACATTTCCATAAACAGGAGTGGGAAACTTTGCGCTTTCACACTGTTGCATATATCAGGAGAAACATTAACAGTGGGGAAAATGTAGGAAAAACTAAATTATTTTCAGTTAAACTACAGACAAGAAAAATCTGTGACATTTAGACAAAAGTAGTGAAAACTACTGAAGATGAAAAAAAGAAATAATTGTTAATTCTAAGAAAATTTGTTTCCAGCAGTCACATGCCAGACTTTCTTACAAAGTCCAATTTATAAAGTGTTGAAATGGAAAAAACGGGCATAAGCCAATATGATTAGTAAAAAAAAAAAAAGTAGAAATAAGGCTTCTTTCAGAACAGGGATGTCTTTTATTGTCATGGGAAAGAACCTAAGTTCCAGACAGGAATGCTTGACATAAGAGCAAACTGTGAGTGTTCACATGTTTCAAATCCCATCGTAATTTTTGAATTATGAAATTAAAAATTCAAAACCAAATCCATTAGGTATTTCATTAGCACCAGTACTTGCAGTTGCTACGTTGTTGTTAAAGCTAGCCAACCATACTATGTTATGCCAACTCTTGATTACATTTATTAGACACCATCTTATTCATTAATCTCAAGGCATAAGACATTTGTGCAAAAATGCATAGAGCCATTTATTAAGCACAGCAATCATGCTATTCAGGTCACAGAGCAGACTTTCTAGATGTACATGCAACCAGGTAGATCATAAAGGTGAAACTGAAGAGACTGCACAGACAGACCAAGGCAATAATCATCTAGTAACTTTGCCTTTTTTCCTTTAAGACCATCAAAAGACCACTTCTCACAATTCTCACTAGTTCTCACTAAATTTACTTCTCCTTTCTATCCTACACTTGATTGGTTTAAGCTCACAGCAACTAATTCTTATTGCATGAATCTTGATTTCTCCGAAATCTGTGTTGGAAAATGGGCAGGAAGAGAAGCACAATAGTTCTGCAGAGGTTATACAGATACTGTCTGAAGGTCCAGAAGCAAGTTTCTCAGAAACTGAAACTCAGATCACTTTCAAAGGGAGGCTGAAAATACAACCCACTGTTCTCATGGCAGAAAGGTCCACTGGGGGCACAGAATCTTTCAAAAGGCCCTGATAGGCTCCTCTCCTCAGACACTCTTGCCTCTAACTTGGAGAGGTATGTATTTGTTGGGTGACCTAGGGGTTAGAGTCAACAGAGTCCAAACTGAAACCAGGAACAAGTGCTGTCCTTCATGAGTCTGTGCAGGGAGCAACACCGTAAGGCATCTTCATGAATGACAGTGGCATTGAGTGCATCCCCAGTAAGATTGCAGATGACGCTCTAGAGGAAAAGGATGCTACACGCAGGGACAATGACACAATAAATACACCCATGTGAACCTCACAAAGTTCAGTAGGTGCTGCATCTGGGTCGGGGCAATCCCCAATACCTGCACAGATGTGAGGAAGAACTGTTTGAGAGCAGCCCTGTAGAGAGGACTTGAAGACAGCGGCTGATGAAAAATTGGTTATGAACCAGCAATGTTCTCGGCTTGCAGCCCAAGAAGTCAGTCATACGTACGTACATTCTTGGCTGTATTTAAAAGTTATTACATCTAGCACACTGAGAAAATTTGTAGTCTCACTCTTATTTGACCTTCTGAGACCTCACCTAGAACATCACACCTGGGTTTGGGAGCTCCCACACAAGAAAGATGCAGAGCTGTTAAGGAGGTCCAGAGGAGGGTCGTGAAGATGGTCAGAGCGCTTGAGCACCTCCTGTAATGGACACTGGCTGCAATCTGTGGTTGTTCAGCCTGGAGAAGGCTATAAGGAGATGTTACTATAGTGTTTCAATACATAAAGGGGGCTAAAAAAAAAGAGGAAGAAAAACTTTATACCTGCAGAGACAGAAGAAGATATAATTCTTTTAGACTAGAACACAGCAGAGTTGGACCAGACATGAGGAACAAATTATTTACTAGAAGGGTGGTTAGAGCAGGTTGCCCAGAGAAGTTGTGGATGCTCCATCCCTGAGAGTGTTCGAGGGCAGGCTGGATGGTGCTTTTATTAACATGATGTAATGAAATGTGTTCCCATCCATGGCAGGGGAGTGGACTTGGTGATCTTCAGAAGTCTCCTGCAGCCCAAAAATTCTATGATTTCACCAAAAAAATAAAAATAAAAAAAATCAGAGCCATCAACTGTTTACAACATGTTACAAGAAGTTCCTTATGCTTAGACTTCTGCTACAGAAGCAAAGCCTTGAGTTTCCACTGACAAAAAAAGCCAAGCATATGGCAAAAGGAAATTTAGATTGAAGGGACTTGGACAAGAAGCTTACAAAGAAAAACCTGTTCTTTAGAATACGTATGCTACAGCAGGTATAAAACACACAAGTGGCTGATAAAACTGTAAAGTCAATTTTTTAAGTATGAAAATGAATAAAAGCTCAAGATTGCAACATAAATGACGATAAGAGCTCAAAAATCAAACCAGAAATAAATCCCAGAGTTAGGTGTATTAATGTGTTTTCAATACTGAGCAACAGGGGCAATTTTTTTTAACAGTGAAATGATTATATAAGTAATGGATTAACATCGTTAGGTTGTTTCGTTTTTTTAATGAAACTAAAACACATTTCAAAAAAATAGTCCATTTGCAATTATATAAACCTGTACAAGGAAACTATCAATGCTTCCAGCAATTTTACTATGTAAAAAGCTTTTTAAAAAGATGTGAAAAAGTATAAAAAGAGAAAATTCACTGGCTTATGTGAAAATTTGCATATATAAACCTGTAACCCCAACACAGAAGAAAAGTTATATTGAATTTATAAAGATAAACTCCAGAAAACAAAATACTCCTCGGCTTATAAAAGATGCTAATAATTTCTATTTTGAGAATTAATTTCATTGTACTGCACTGAATAAGAAGTTCACAAACAGCAACATCTACACAATCTTAAAGTGAGCTAAAGCGGAAAGTCCAGCTCCCTGCTGACAAAGAGAAGTACTCCTTCTTTAACCCAGTCAAAGCCTACTAAAACGTCCCCAAAATAATGCAGATCATCCTGGTCTACAGCAACACTAGTGGAACACTAAACATGACTCTCACTCAATGCCACTCTTCTGCTAAGGTCACTTATATGGTCACTTTTAAGGCCACTTTTAAGTTGCATCACCTCTACAGAGGAGCATAAAAACAAAACAAAAAACAGCATACGATCACTGCTTACATAGGAACTTACTCCCAGTAATTTCTAACATACAACGGTGTATTTGAAAATACAGCCACCTCATACACTTCATTTCCTACCTGCTGAAACTCCTCAGTGTGATCAAATTACCAAACCCCAGCCACAGAGAACAATGCAACTCCTTCTGATATCATTCTGACGTCATCTGCATCCTTGATACAGAATTTGCACGCACACTTTTGATGCAGTATTTAGAACTGCCTTCTCTTGTGGACTCCCCAGCTTGTCAAATAAAACACTGGTATTCTAAACATATCTGACAACTTCATTACACAGATTTGTAACTGAACCTGCACATAAAACCTATCAGTAACATACAACACACAGTGAAGTGATGAAGTGATCAGGTAGCTGTTATCCCCACTGAAAGTACACAGATCTGAGAGTAAATAAATATTTTACAATACACTTATTGATTTAAAAACTAGAAAAATATTGTAGTCAAGCTCAAGGCATTGCTAAATTTGTACTTTCCAGTTCATAACTTTATCATAGTCCTGAATTCGCTGTTTTATGTGAGAAAGCTTATTCTTTAGGTATTCACAACGTTCCTTTTTCTCCAGAAATGCAGGATCCTGCCAAGAAAACACAAATTCTTACATTAATAATTATGCTTTCAGTTTTATCCAGCAGTAGTCTATTATCAAGCATGTTCTTGACTAAGGACAGCATATAACTATTTGCCAGAATAATACTTTTTTTCTTTGACCATGACTTGTTGTTGCCTGTTTCTTCTTCCTTCATGGAGGGCTACAGAAAGAAGTCCTGCTTTAATACACTACTGCGGCTATTTAAGAAAGAGAGCAGTTTTTTAAAAAAAGCCTGCAAATGTAAACTACATTCTACTACGTACTTTTTATTTAATATATGGGTTCTGATACATCTAATAAATACCTCTTCAAAAAAGAAACCGAAGTTAGTTCACATGGACACAACTCAAATTTAATTAAAAAGAACAGTTACTTGAACGGGTGACGCTTTGAAAGAACACAGGTACACGTTTACTGCCTGCACTTAAAACTGACCAAGTGAAACTCTTTGCATTATGCTGGAAATGACTTTTTGGAAGTCTACTCAAGTTTCAAGCTGCCAAAAAGAAAGAAGAAAAATACTTTTTAAGTGTAAGACTACCTTTCTGTTAATGTATCTGACATCCACGTCAGCTAGTGAATGTGAACAAACTCTACCCCAAGAAGTGAACAGACCTTTAAAATGACAATGTTAAAAGACAGAAATACTTAACTATTTTATTCCTCAGCTGGCTAATAGAAGCACTCTCCAAAAAAGGTTATTGGCATGAACAGTGAAGGCGGCATCACCCTTTTGCCAAAGATTTAAAATACAATATATACGAAGCCCTGCAATAGCTAGGGGTACCCCAAGGTAGCAAATTTCTATCAGAAGTGCTGTCTATTTACACTTCATTTGTTGTTCTTTAGATTAATCAGCAATGTAAAGCTGAAAACACTCACATTTTTCTTCTTCTCATATTCTTGCAGAACTTTTGATATCCTTTCCTGCTCCTGTGGAGAGATATCACACACGTTTAAACACACTCACATAAACTCTACAAAATACTTCTCAAAAGTCAATCTCTCAGCTGATTAAATCTTTTCTGGCTTTAGTTGTACTTTCTGTACTTAAGAAACAGTGAAAACAAGTTAACTTTGCTTTATTCAAACTAGAAAGCTAACAACGTGAAAAAAACAAACAAACAAAAATACAAATACATATACAATATCATTGCATTCTAGATGGATGACCAAATAAGAAACAGCATATTTGAGAAAAATTCCCTCTCCTACTGAGCCACTGCCAATGTCACCAGTCATTAACCAATGAAAGTTAGAAGCTGCACGCTTTCCATCAGCCCTTTTTTTCCACAGGTACTCACATATATGCTTCCAGGATGTTGAGGAAGTTGTCTCATCAACGCTTCCAGCTCATTAAACTTTTTTAACACAGCATGGACTTCCACAGACAGCTCTTTGTACTCGGCAAACTGATCATTGAACACTGCTTTATACCGGTCTCGCATTTCATTTGTTTGAATTGCTGGGTATTTCCTTTAAAATAAGTAAATATTCAGTGGCTAGTATTAGACATCAGACTTCAACAAGCACACAGTCTTGACATCAGTAAAGTGTTTCTGTAATGTTTGCCCATCTCATAATTGCTGAAGCTGTCCCAAATCTGAACCACTGAAATACATGCCAAATAGTATATAAATCAATTTATTTTATACTTCACCACAGAATCACAGACTTAGGTTGGAGACATCTTAAAGGACATCTGGTTTCAACCCTTCTAGACTGGGCAGGGTTGCCACCCACTCTATCTTGGAAATGACAATCAAAACAGATTGTGGATAACGTGGAAAGCCTACCCTTTAAAAGGGATATTATCAATTTAGCACTCACACAAGATTAGACAAATTTATAGAACTAAAAAACTAAGAAATTTCCCATGAATATTGCCTGCATCTTCTGTTCCTTTGGTAATTACATGCCAGATTCTAACAGTGTGTTCCAATGTTGGGTAGGGTTTTAGGGTTGTTTGTTTGTTAAGTTTCAGCTTATTTATATTACTGTGTCTATGGCATTGATAAAGAATTTTAAGTTTCTGCAGCACATGAATAAGAGAAATGCTGCTTGAAAAAAAAACGAGTCAATTAACAGTACTGACTTTGATAAACAAACTTAAGTCACTTACGCTAAGTAGTCTGGCATCACTATAGGTTTAGGAATGTGGCCTGCAGGGATATGACCATTAAGTAGTTCTGGTTTCCTTTCCACTGATTTAAGCTGCCTGTAAGTGACCTCTTCTTTCGGTGCGTTGTCACTGTCAGCACTCTACGTTTGAAAAGAAAAAATATTGTCCCAGTTAAAATGAGATTTTATTCAAATGCAAAACACAAGTTCTGTAAAGTATGCAGTTAAGACAGAGATAAGAGTTCTAAGCAGCAGCATAAGTAAATCACATACATTCTTTACATACTTTACTATAGTTAGAAAATCAGGAAAGAGTTGCACAGTTAAGAATTTAAAATGGTTACCTTTCTTCAGTTTGTTCTAATATTCTTGGCATTGAACGTGATATCTGTACCAGAGACAGTCAAATACTTACTTGGGTCTTGAAAGGATTTGTCCCCCGCATCTTAAAAAACAGTTTATGGAAGTTTTCTGGATATCCGTTTCATTTGTGGATAAACATGAATCACCCTGTTCTACAGAAATCCCTTTTAGCCTTACTTCCAATTCTACAATTTAATCCTTGATACAGGAGTGATGTCAAACAAAGCACTGAAGTAAGCAACAGAAAAGACAGTGGCAGGATGCTCACAGTATTTAAAGGGAAACATTTAAGTCTGAAAGAAATACTCCATAAGTTTTCTGGAAATCATCAACGCCTACTGCATTAAAATCCTGCCCAAGCTTCTTAGCATGTGCACCTGCAGATCTGTGCAGCAGCACAAGAATCCTTATTTTGTTGGTATTTCAAAGCTTGTAAGAGAGTCTTGGAGTAGTCATAGAATAACAGCAGTAAACTCAAATCTCAAACCTAACAATGAGCTCCCACTGGCCCCTCTCCACTTTAACAGGAAGCCAAAAGGAAAAAATTAAACCCTAAATCCTGTAATGCAGCAGATGCTTTGCTGCTATAACCATGCCTGCAAAATTCTATGATAAAGACTACAGAACTCATCAATTAATGAAACAAACTAAAAGCACATGCTGTCAACAGTAAATCTTAAAACCAAGATGAACTAGCACTAACCTCTTCACAGTCTTCTTCCACATCCTGTGAGCAAGAGAATGCTCTCCTGATTACTACTACAGAACTAAACCTCATCTTTTCCAATGAAAACAACAACGAAAAAAAAAACTAATGAAAAAAGGTAGTCAAAACAAGGAGTCACAAGAAAAAAAGAGCGTGCAATTGGGAATACCAATAAACAGAAAAACGAGTTTGCTTCCTACCTTTCTGTCTGGTAAAGACACCTGTGTTTTCATCTGTCAAAAAAAAAAAAACAAAAACAAAACACACAGAACGTTAAGTTTTATTTTAAACAGCAAATCAAAAAGCACAGATACTTAATATAAATTTTGAGCCAAGCTGTAGATATTCTTATGTCTTTATAATAAATAATGAACATATTTAGCAAAAGAATGTTTTCAGATCAAGCATTTTTAAGATGTTTGAAATCCCAGAACAAGATGTTCAGTAGCACAGTCGAAAGGAACAGGGAGGAAATACTCCAACCACTTCTCAATCACCTTTAAATTTCATATTCCAGTGATTCATGCAGCTTAGCTCATTGCCTAGAAAACACAGCGGTGAACTAACCAGTAACCAACCAGCTACTCTTCTGCACAGCACTCTCTTGATCCTAGTTTATATGATAGAAATGTTAACTTCAAAAACGTTCTTAAGTAACTAGAATAAAATAACATGAATAGCAACAGGCAAATCACTTCATTCTTGCAGGATGTATTTAAAAACCGGCTGAAAACTAGCTAGTCTCACACATCTACAATTCACTTTCCTAAAAGTGAGTCTCAAGTTCTATGCAAGATCTTGGTAAGGAAACCAACATTAAAATAAAGTGCTGAAAATCAACAGAAATACAACCATAAAGCAGATGGAATGGAGCTTCTTGCATTTAAATGCTGACAATTACTTAAGGTAAACAATTACTTAAGGCAGGTTTTTGTAAACTTCACATGTGTATTTTTATCTTTTAATGATTTTTAGCAGCTTTTCAGAGCGCTTTCCCATGGAAGAAGTTTTATGCAATTGGCTTCAAATGCCCTGGTTGGCAGCGTTATGACAGTTTATCATTAACTATGTGGGTATTGAGTGGTTTTAGTAGGGACAAGGCCAGCAACAACGCAAAACAGATTAAGTGAAAAGATGAAATAACAGAACTGAGACACCAGCTTTCTCATCACTGTTGTTATCAGAGAATCACAGAATGGCCTGGGTTGCACAGGAGCACAGTGCTCATCCAGTTCCAACCCCTGCTGTGTGCAGGTCGCCAACCAGCAGCCCAGGCTGCCCAGAGCCACATCCAGCCTGGCCTTGAATGCCTGCAGGGATGGGGCATCCACAGCCTCCTTGGGCAGCCTGTGCCAGTGCCTCACCACCCTCTGAGTGATTATCTGGTACAACTGTAAACACAGTTAGACAAGTAAATACTGAATAGACAAGAACCACTTGGATTTTTACTTCAAAATGCTAACCAGTATTTTACATTCTTGCTGTCATTCGCAATAGCAGTCCACATGCTGAGAATGTGGTCTCCAAACAAATGAGTTGTCTTTAAGCCCAACCCTGCTAAAAACCTCAACAGGCACATGATTTGGATTTTCCTTTGTTTGGAATACACACACACACACACACACACACACACACACACGGAAGTACTTCATCACACAATGCCTGTAGAGAATGCAGTATTCCACCAAAAAACACCTGTTCCTTTCCAAAAAGACTCTGGGTCACATCTTCATAACACTTGTCATTTGTCCGTGACTGAGGTTGATGGCTCAGCCCCAAAGGTGATGCCCTGTCTCTGGAAGTGTTCAAAGCCAGATTGGACACGGCCCTGGGCAGCCTGGTCTAGCACTAAATGTGGAGGGTGGTGGCCCTGCATGTGGCAGGGGAGTTGAAGTTTCATGATCCTTGAGGTCCCTTCCCACCCGGGCCACCCAGTGATTCTGTCAAGGCTCAGGGCCATACAGCAGACCTTACAGTTGTGCCCACCAAAAGGACCCCCACGACCCACCTCTCGTTCCATCTGCTCCTTCTGCCTCCTGGCTGCTTCGTGCCTCCACAGCTTCAGAGAAACCAAGGCGCTAATCAGGTAGATGACCACCGTGACAAACAGGAAGATGATGGCTGCCGTCTGACCTCCTTCCACACGGCAGAAAGAGGCATTCATCGGCGTCTTGAACAGCTGGTAATAGCAGAGTCCCCCTCGGTTGACGTCGTTGACGTACACGATGCCGGCGGACATGTACAGAAGGAACATGGCCACGTTAATGCCAAACTCGGTCAGCGGCCACCAGCTGGAGTCGAGGAGGATGGTGCGGTAGTACATGGACATGCCGAGCACCAGCAGCACGATGGTGACGATCCACGCCACGCCGGCCACCACCAGCACGAAGGCCGTTTTGGGCCCGCTGTAGTAATAGCCGCCGTAGGAAGCGTCGTAGCCGTAGGGCTGCGAGTAGCCGAAGGCGTTGTACCACTCGTTGTCCTTGTGCACGTAGGCGGTCACGCAGGCGAAGACGGCGGCGCCCAGCAGCAGCTCGGCCACGCCGAGCAGCCGCAGCAGCCCGGCCCAGGACTTCATGTAGGCGTAGCGCTGCCGGTAGGCCTCCACCTGCTCCTCGTACGTCATGCCAGTGGGCGCGCCCGACGAGTCCCCGCGCAGCATGGCCTCGGCCTCCAGCGAGCGGCAGCTGCCGCCCGACCCCTCGCACCGCTCTGCGGAGCGGCCGGGCCGCGCCCGCGGCGGGCCGGGAGAGGCGGGCGGCGAGCACGGTGTCCCGTCCGACACGAACCCGACGTCGGACGTCGCTCCGTCCCAGCCCGAGCCGCGGCCGCGCTTCCCCTTGAAGAAGTTCTTCCACGAGTCGGGGATGAAGCGCCGCACCGGCTTCAGCTCGGCTCGTCCGCCTCCGGGACCCGCGTCCGGACCGAAGGGCGGCTGCAGCGGCAGCGGAGGCGGCGGGAGGGGGGCGGCGGCCCCGGCCCCGGAGGGCGACGACGCGGCGCTCCGCGACATGACCCGCGGCGGAACGGCCCTCCCCGCCGCACCTGCGCCGCGCCGCCCCACCCGGCCGCACCTGCGTGATGCGGCGCCGCCATCCGCGCGGGAACGCCGGCACTGCCGCGCGCACTGCGCCTGCGCCGGCCGAGCGCTGTGGTACTGGGCGGCTTCGGAGCGGCGGGGAAGGGCTGCCGACCTGATCTGCGGTGCTTAGGGCTTACTTTAAGTTGAAGCAACAAATTGAACAAGGGCTGGAAGGGTTAGGGGTAGGGAACTGTATTGCAGTCTCGTGCTTCTCGCTTAATTTGGACTCGTTAATCTTTCTAGCACCTCTGTTCATACGTTCAAATCATAGAATCACAGAATCATAGAATGGCCAGGGTTGCAAAGGAGCACAGTGCTCATCCAGTTCCAACTCCCTGCTACGTGCAGGTCACCAAGCGCCAGACCGGGCTGCCCAGAGCCACATCCAGTCTGGCCTTGAACGCCTGCAGGGATCCTCCACCTTAAAAACCAAGGCTTTATTAACAGGTTTGATCCCAGCAAGTGATCTTTGTGACCTAGAGCTACTGTCCAGCTCAGCAGTGTCCCAGCGTCTGCTTGGATCCAAATTTGTGCTCACCAGTTTCTTTGGGAAAGGACATAAAGAGTCATAGACTTCAGGAAAGAAATCCATTTCTAAAACTATAACATGGCTATTTCAAGCACCCAGTGCTCCTGTGTCATAGCAAAAGTACTGGAATACATTTCGGATTCAGAAAACCTTGTCTTCTCCCATTCCTTCTAAGAGATTGTTAGTGGAAACCTGAAATCACAATCATTAAATACAGTAAGCCATCGGACTGGTGTACGCGGGGCTTTCTGCTACTGCAAACAAGGAGGTCTACAAGGTAAGTTCAAGAAACACGAGGCCAAGGATGTGGCTCTGGGCAGCCTGGTCTGTTGGTTGGTGACCCTGCGCATAGCAGGGGGGTTGAAACTGGGTGATCATTGTGGTCCTTTTCAACCCAAGCCATTCTATGATTTTATGGGGCATCCACAGCCTCCTTGGGCAACCTGTTCCAGTGCCTCACCACCCTCTGGGTGAAAAAATGTTGTCAGCGTTCAATTTTTTTCTCAGAGTACTGATAAAAACTTAGCAAATTACCAGTGAGAGCTCATCCTGATTCCAATTACAGAAACGTAACTGAGGCTTTGTAAATGATGTTGTGGTTCAGAAGGTACAGCACTGTGTTGTGCATGTCATCCCGTTAGTGAACCATCTGTAGATCAATATAGGCTTGAAATAGAAATAGGAGTCAGCATTCTAACATCTAATGCAGAGGAGCTGCGGTGCTACAAAAAAAAACCAAAAAAACAGTGTTTCAAAAAATTGAATAAAAATCAGTGCTGCTGTCTAATTTCAGATGAAGCTCTCGTCAAAATACTCCCATAGTTCCATGGATGTTCAGCTTCTTCAAGGGATGTAAGAAGCATTTCCCATTGTTTCTTTTCCACTTCTTTTTCTGAAGAGGCATCATCACCGTGCCAAAGACAGACAGCTCAAACTGCTGACTGTCTAATTACTGTGCTGTGCCTAAACAATGTAGCTCCTGATGAGCAGATCACAGTCATCCAGAGATTTGAATTTCAGTTAATAAAAGCCATTTGACAAGGTTAGAATCACAGTTTTGCTGTTGGTGAACTCATCCTTTTCTTGATGTTGTTTTTCCAAATAAGCATTTAAGATGTAACAGCTAACAGTTGCATCTTTTTAGTATTGAGTATATAATACTAAATTAGTATTTAGTATTTAGTATATATATTTAGTATATATAGTTTAGTATATATACTTATTAGTATAGTATTACTTATATATTACTTATATATTATATATATTACTTATATATTATATATATTATATATATAATAAATATATATATAAGTAATATATATATTACTTATATATATAATATAATATATATAATAAATATAATATATAATACAATATATATATATTACTTATATATATACTTATTAGTATAGTATTAGTATACTATTAGTATACTATTTAGTATTTAGTATTAGTAAAGCAATCTCTTGCATCATTATTAAATTATTGCCTCTGTCTTTGCCAGAATTATATTTTGTCTTAAAAGTGATGGTCGAAGCACAAATACTGCTCATGGATTGGAATTCAGAGGTAAAGTGTTTTGTTAAATGGGTGGTATGTACTTTAAGGCACTCAAGCCCTTCTTCAGAATTCCAAGTACAAAAGCTTTCCCAGTTTTTCCAACGATATCAGTTTGATAACATCTACCGGTGAACCACGTTCTGCTCTGCTAGAATTGGCATAGGTTTATCTGGAGAAAGAGTGAGCCTTGGTTTCCAGAAGTGCTGTCAGCTGACACACTGCTCTGGGTCTGTTCTCTGTTCTGGGGAAAATAATTAAGAAAACCTTGGTTTGCTCTTTATTTTCAGTGGGAAAAGAATGTCAGCTGCTAATATCTATGTTTGCTGAAGTAAGACTTAAGGTAACCTCTAATTCACGTATATGATCATTAATAACAGTATAAAAACAGTAATAATTGTTTGTGGTAACTATGATTGCAGCTGTCTGCATCTACTGGGTAAATAATGCACAACTGCGTGATAAAATTAGGTAACTGTACTTGCACTGGGTTCATATGCTGTCACGTACAAAAAGGTAGGTAGATGTTTGTTGCTTTCTGCAAAAGCAAAATTGCTTCTTGCACAGTGATATATAGTTATGTTTGGTGCTTGTCTGTTCCCAAAGGTGATGGTGCAGCTCTACACGTGTTCTGTCTCCTGTAGGAGCTAAAAGGTTGTTTTACTGCTCACTACTCTGTCTGCCTTTACAGTTCTCCAAAACACTGTCCACCTTTCTGCTATTAAAAAATCTGCATTTGATGCATTCAGCCTCTCTAAATTCACTTTTCTATTAGTTTCTTATATAGCATTTTGGTATTAACATTGTGGGTTACTCCTAAAAAAAGGCCTTCTACTTATTTCCACGGAGGGTAGAAAAGATACAAAGAGCACAAGAGCGCTTTGATAGAGCAACTTCTCAGATATGAAGTACTGTTTTTCAGTGTAGTCACAATCATCAGCTGATTTGTGCAGCTGTCCAGAGGGTGGCTTGTCTGTCACCACTGCTGGTCTCCATAAGGGTTCAGCAAGGATTGTTAGATATCAGTGGGTGCAAGCTTCAAGACATGCAGTTTTCAACTCCACACTTTGCTCCATATGCTCTTCCATGTCAGGTGCTGTTTTTCAGACTGCTCCTCTGCTGCCATCTGACACATGGCAACAATGTGGGATGGAATGGAATATTGGTGGGAAGCTTCAACCTCTGTTGCCATACTGCCAGCATTCATTGGTTGTGAGCCATTATAATAAAATGGCAGGCATTACTTTCAGTGCAGCCCTCATACACCTCTGCTGGACAATCCACATTATAGGACAGATCTCTGCAGAACTGTATTGGCATCTTTCCTCCACTGCAGGAGTTAACCATTAACTCACCCCTACCCACTCAGTCCCTTTCATATTTATTAATAATTGATCAGGCTTTACTAATTAAGTCGTTCTTTCAAGCCTAAAGCTTCTTTTAAAAGTGCCTGAGACATAATTAGAAGCCCTTTGGAAATCTGGTAAACTCTTTTAGCTAGACCTTACTGCTCACTGATCTCTGTCAAGCAATTTAAAACGCTTTAAAAAGCCTTTCTCAGATAAAGGCTTTTATCTGATAATTTTTATACTTATTTTTATACTTAGATAAAGTACACTCAGATAGAGTATAAAAAAGTCAACGCTTGCAGTGCATTTAAAAGAATGTGTAATGTGAGGCAGTCCAGTAGTAAGCAGATGTTTCATTCAGAAGACTTTTAGTAAATATGTAGTATTGGTAATATGTATGTAAGCCAGAAGTCGCTGTTCAGACTGCTGGGTTACCTTTGCTGTGTTAACTACTTGCAATAAAAGACTTTGTATAGGTCTTCACAAGACTTTTAGCTAAGGTCTAATCATCCAGGTGAATGCATTATGCAGGCTATGCAGTAATAACTATATCTAAATACACAGTCGATTCTTTATTCTGTGGGGGCAATCTATAAGTATGTGTTGGTATCTATATCTATATCTTGGTATCTATAAATATGGGTTGGTGATAGGCACAAGTAGATATAAACTGATTTTGTATACGAAATTATTCAAATATATACAGGACCACTCCAGTTAACTTATGAATTATTTATTTTCCAGTGTCTTTAATCATCTGTGCTTTGCAATCCACCCATTGTGATACTGGAGCTCCTTTTTTCTTCAGCTGAGATTGCTTCCATCCAAGATGTTGGGAGACTACCACTGAGTAGGCATTTCAGCAGGTAAACCTGATACTTAGTTTCCTTCAGAACATCATGTTTTATTAAATTAAGGAGGAAAAAAACCAACTTTCATGCAGAAGTTTCATATACACCTGTTATGTGAGTTTTATTTTCAATGGCGTCACTTTGTATTTTGTCTCTTTAAAGTTTTTCCAGATGAAACCTATTTAGTAGATCTGAATGTTAGTTGCAATATTTTAAATAGCCTTGTTTATAGTTCTTTTTCATCTTTAATTCTATTAAGCATTAGTTTTCTATCTGTTCCTAGTTTTCTGATTGCATGACATGGATCAAATATTTGTTTTTACAATCTAAAAGATTTAAGCGAGAACAAAATTGATTTGACACAAAAAGGGGAGTGTTCTTTGCCCAAGACACAAAGCATTAACCTGGAACTCTGCTGTACTTTCATGTAGTGTATTGCAGAAGTGTAAGAAAGAATCACAGAATACTTAGAGTTGGATGGGACCTTAAAGGTCATCTTCTCCACCTCCCCTGCAGTGAGCATGGTCATCCACAGCTCCATCACGTTACTTACAGCTAGTCTCTCCAAGCGGTGCCTCTGGTGGGATCTCCAGTCCCAGCCTTCCTACTTTCCTGATTCTTGAAAGTTCAGCACTTTCCACATAAGCCAGAAATTCCATGGAGTTACTTATTTAAATAGTATTTAATACTCATGAAAGGTTGCACTGGCCTATCTGTGCTATGCTCAAGCACAGATATTCTTCTCCATGAGTTCTGCTGATTCCATGCTCCTATTTCACCACTACAGCCTCACAGCCCTCCAGCACACATGCAGAGAGCATGGCAGCATTCTGATCCCACAAGAAAATAGCACACTCACAGACATAATGCTGTGTGTGTAATGCTCAGACAGTACTCCTGCATTTCGTGTCATTTTAATTCATAAAAGCAATTTTTATATCCTCCTCCTCTCCCCATTAAAACAAGTTTGCTCTTCTCTTGCAGCCACTCTGACTGAAACATATGCAAGTCTTCTTCATCATTATCAATATAAACTTCCTCCATGCTGATTATACTCTTGTTCAGTTTAAATGGAAAACAAAAAGCCTGAACTCTGACCTCACCAAATGTATTACAAGACAACCTCATACACTACCTTTTTTGATATTAAAAAACGTTAACAACAACCACATTCTGCTGTGCTGGTCCCACCACAGCAATTACACTTTCATACATGCTATGTTGCTTGTGGTCCTTTTTTGCTGCCAAATAACAAAGTCTTGCAAGGGAAGGGGCACAGGACAGGTTGTATCTACAAGGAGGAAGCTGCTATCTGTGTCTCTCAGCATGCAAGCACAGCAGTAAAATCAGTAACTCTGTATGGCCATCCTTACTCTTTCCCTCTTTGGAGTTAAGAACGGGCTTACGCTAGCCCAGCTACAACAAACAACTACACCAAAGCATAGGATATAGGAGCTACAACTCCACCACAGCAGGGATTGATATAAACTTATTTGAAAGAAAAAAAAATAAAAAAAAATTGTATGATAAAAAGCTCCTCACACAATCTCAGAACAAATACAATTCTCCTTCCCACTGTTCACTGTTTATAGTATCATGATGAGCTATTTCTCATTACTCAGATTGCCTTCTATCATCTATTCAGTGATGATTTCCACATTTCCTTTAAGTGTGATTATATTTATTTGTATTTCCAGAGTAAGAGGCTTGGCTTCCACTTTCAATTTCAGATATTAAAGTTTATGAGAAAACTAAAAACCATGCAAGCTCTAAGGCATTGAATTTTTTTTTTTTTTCCATCATATATATCATCATATATAGATATATGATAGACATATATTATTGTATAGGTATGTAATAATATGCATACATAAGTATTAAGAAGATACAAGTTATTGAAGCGTGAACCATAAGGGCTCAAAAGGAGGTCTCCATCACCACTGTGCATTCACTTCCTGAACACAAACATTTGTAAGCAGGGTAGCTCTGTGTTTGCATTTTTGGTGAAGGCCTGAAGTTCCTGCACTGCGGTTTACAAGAGACTGTGAACAAAGTGCTTTGGTAACACATCCACCAACACACAAGCTATCCTTTACACTAGGATGTCATAAACCAAAGCAACTGCTGGTTAGCTGTCAACAGAGAACCACAGAGAAGACAGCAGGTGCAGCTAACATGGTGTCAGAAGGAAGCCATTGCCTTACCACTCCCAGCTGATCTCCAAGCAATGCTGGCCAACCACAGCCCCACTATTCCAAATCACAACTTTGTTTTTCTCTAGTGACCATGAAGTACAGCTAATTATCAACAGCAGTGAATTGAATCACTTCTCAACATACAGTAACGGAAGAGTGATCAAAGCTCAGGCAATAAAGACTTTTCAGTGTGATGTATTAAAATGCGAGTTGACACTCAGATTGTCGTTCAAAACTTTTTAAACAAATAATGCTCCCCAAATGCAGACCAAACAACCAGACCACAATCATATATTAACTTTTTATTTTCCCATACAGTATTCACAGAGTCTGTTTCTTGTCTTACTCAAACTTTTTTTTTTTCCAAGCTAAATCAAAAACTGACATTTCACAACACGAAAAGAAGTTGCGTAAACACAAAACACTGAAGGAATAGCTGAAAACCAGGGTCTTTAGCAGTTAAAAACACAGTTGTATCCCCATTAACGCATGGCAATTTACTTGCGTATGACACCATTAATCAAGCTATCTTTTCATATATGAAAAGATGCAGCTCAAATAAAAAGTCACAAAGCATTTCTTCACTCACTGCATATTAGCATGTGTTTTATTATATCCTATTCAGTCACGTTTTAAAAACTATATACAGCTATGTTTAAATGGGTGTCTGTGCCATGTTTTTAATACGACAAAATAAAAGCATTTTAAGCTATTGCTGCATTTACGTAGCAAGATATCAAAGGACTGGTTCAGATAACTAATTTTAATGAAAAGGTCAAGTCCACTAAACCTCTGCAGTGGGCACAATATTGAGCAGAACAGTCCCACCTTACACATTCAAACATTATGAAAGAACAGACATGTATACAATGGACAACCAGTGTTTGGTTTACCCCACTGCTTACCCATTTTAATAGCACACAGAACACAGTGGAAAAAAAATTTCAATCTTTAAAACAAATGTCTTTGTTTTGATTAAAACTACAGAAGTGATATTCAAAATTTGGAAGATTATAGAAGACAATTTGGTAATTAACTCATGGTTTCATCCGATACTTGCACCCAAAGCGCAGAACTTGCTTCACTGTTGAGTGCAAAGCAGCCAAAAGCTACAGAGTATCAGAAGTACACACACATAGGTATGGTTAAGAACACAGTGCATAGGCACGTATCTGTCTCAAAAAAAGGAATACTTTTTTTTTTTTTTTTTTTCCTTTCTGACTTTTGTGAATTTAGCTTGGAAGCTTTCATTCCAAATCTTGGAATCTTTCATTCCAAAAGGAGAATGCAGTATTTGAATTCCAGTACAAGACAGCACACAGAATCCTGAATTTTACATACACTGAGCATTTTAGTACCTCCATGACCTGTTAACTTATTTTTGAGCTCCTTCGGGTTTTTTGTTTGGTTATTTGTTTTGGTTTCTGAGGAAGTTTTCTCCGGAACAGAGATGAGTACATATTTCATTTTTAAATCAGTACAACATTTAAAATGAAGTTACCCTGGGTCAGTTCTTCAGAATGCTTCGGGGTCACTTTCAACATTTTGCTGGAGATAACACGGGCTGTGAATGAGGATACAGCATTCTTTCTCTGGTTGTTGAAAATTAGTTTAAGAAGCATCTTTTGAATTAGTCAGTAATACAACTATTTTTTCCCACCTTAGTTTAGTTTGTGTGCATTTACAAGTTGCAGTCTACTTACTCCTCCTGATACACCTGAAGGAGTTGACTAGTTCAATCTCAGCTACATGTACGTTCATACACTTATTTCCTTCCACATCCAAATAAAGCAAGACTTTACAGTACATAAGCTACTCACTACACGAGCAGTGGAAACAACGTGGCTATTAACTCTACCAAAAGATAACCTGAAATATTTAAAACATTTTCTGACCACTAGCAAAAAAGAGTGGCGATCAGATGCACAAGGCCATACTGTATCAGTGCACCACACACAAGGAAATAAAATTTACAGCACACGTGCAATGCAGTATCAATATCAAATAGGCCTCTAAACAGGAAAACAATTTGGAAAAAACCTCAGTATGTGCCTCACATGTAATACAGCCTTGGCCAGTGCTGGTGCTGTGCTGCATAACAAACCAAGCAACCTCTGGTCTTAAATCCAAAAAGCAGCAACAACGTGTGCCCAGACACTGCACAGCTTCAGTGACAAAATTACAACTCTATTTTATTGCAAGTTTTTAAAATAAATTTGGAGATTTGGATTTTTAAAGACAGAAAATCTATTTCCTGAGTAGTCTCAGTTTGAAATCTCTTCAGTAAAACAAAACATCACAAAAGAGGAAAAACATTCTACCTTACTATAGAAGAATACATGCTTAAGTAAATGCACTCAACTATAAAATTTAGCATGTTTTCAAAGTGGAGATTTACCAGGCTGACCGAGAATGAGCCATGATGTAGTGTCACACTTGCAACAGATTAACAAATAAGCAAAGAACGTAATCAGCTTTTTTTTTTTTTAAAAAAAAAAAAACAGCAAATCAAAACAGCATTACAGTTCATCACGTTTGCTTGTTTATAATGCAATCCACTCAGCCTGGAAATTATAATCAAACCACAATTTTTATATGCATTGCTTCTGCATATCAGACATTTGATTGCTTGGTTCTTATGAAGTTTTATACTGCAGATAAATTCCCTGTTAAAAAAACAAACAAACAAACTGAATTTGGATTAAAGTAAGTAAAAGACAGATAGGCTGGCCAATGCAAATGTTTAATAGAGGAATCAGAAAGCAGAAGGTTTTGTTTTTTTTTTTCTGAATGTCATCATGTGTCCCTTCTATAACTTTTTGTGTCTGTTTTGTGATTCTAATAGATGATGGGTAGACACACTTGAATGCTGCACATATTTAGATCCTTTGTACCTAGAATTAATCGGAGAATAACAACTTTACAGATTAATAGTGCATAATGACCTGAAGCATTATCACTACCAGTTATGATCCAACACGAGTTGTTGTGGTTCTTTTATCCGAGAAGAAGCTTTTGAGGAGAAACACCTGCCCGATACTAACAACAAGAAGAATGATTGCTTCCCCTATCGACCAGTAAGCAACTCTTGTGTTTAAATCCTCAGCTCTGCTGCGGCCCTGCGCTTCTCTCAGTCGAAAGTGAGTTTGATAATCGATCACAGACTTCAAAGCTTCATGAATTGAAACACAGGCAGACTCCATCTACAGAAGGAAACAAATACAGCGTTCCCCATTAAGAGCACGTAACATTTTTTATCTAATACAGCTACTGAAATGACAGTAACATCCCAATCATTTCTATCATTAAAATACAGAGCTGCTTAACACATGTATGACATTCGTGCACAACTAGGATGTTATTCACTAACTGTCATGAAAGTTTTACAACATGTCAAAAACTACACTAACAAAGTCAGTATGTTCTTCTATCAAGAGACCCTTCTCTCACTCATGTATGCAAAAACTGATTAGAGAAAGGACAATTCTGTTATTTTTCAGTGTTTCCAAATGGTCCACAACACTAAAATAATTCTGAAAAATCTGCCCAAATTCACTTACTTCCTCTCCTAAACTAAAAACACTTAACCCATTCAATCTGCGTTGCCAGCTTTCCAAACCCTAAATCATTTCTCACAAACTTCTTCCATGTTCAGCTCATGCTGTCTAAGTAAAAGTCGGGACTCTTTACTGTGTTTTGATCATCACAGAATCAATCAGCAGATCATCAAAATATTTGAATTCTAACAGGTAGTTTTTCAGCTTTATGTCTTAAAGTGGGATTTTCTGAAGAACAAACAGCACAACCTACTACAAGTTTTACTGATAGGACAAGGGGGAAAGGTTTTAAACTAAAGCAAGGGAGATTTAGATTAGATGTCAGGGTGAAGTTTTTCACACAGAGAGATGTGAGGCCCCGGCACAGGCTGTCCAGAGAAACTGTGGATGCACCATCTTTGGACATGTTCAAGGACAGGCTGGATGGGGCCTTGGAAAGCCTGATATAGTTGTTGGCAACGCCAACTGTGGCAGAAGGTTGTAATCAGATGATCTTTGAGGGCCCTTCCAAACCATTCTATCATTCTGTGATTGGTAAAGGAAAAGTTTAACACTCTAGTATGGCCACTTGCAGTTACATCTGTGTTTAACCATGTTTTACAAGTCTGGTGTCTGAACAAGTCCCAAGTTGTTCTTCTCAGTGAGATTCAGGAACAGGTTTCCCATTAAGTTCCACCACTGGTGTCACTAATGAATTCTAGATGCCTTTTACTCTGCTGAAGATATTCTTCAGTGCCAAGCCCCTCTACTTTCAGGCATTCACCCTTCACTCTCCCTGCAAAAATGCTGTCTGAATTCCAACTGATGTTCAATGGTGATATAAATATCTAATGCAGCTGAATCTGGAAAAAAACAAACAACATTCTTTCAAGCTATCAGTTGCTGTCAAGCACGAGAGCATCTTACCTGGGTAAGTGCAGTCACTCTGTTTTCACTAGGAAACAGCGGTGGATCTTCTCCAACCTGGAAATCAAAGTACACAGTTTTGTGTGTGAATGTAGAGAATTCGTTGCTGAAGCAGAATTTGTATGTTCCATTCCTGGATGCAGTAAATGTGAAGCTATCATATTGTTTCTTCATCTCTTTGTACAACACAATGCCATCGGGATCTTCCAATCGACAGTCAACATCATAATGGCCTCCAGTGATCACCTGAAAAGAAAAAAAACAAAGACATTTATGCAGATGTTTAATACATTTCTTCCCAGAAGTGCAATTTGTCAAATGGTCTGACTTTGACAAGTATATTCTGAAATATAACACATTGATTTGAAAATTGTTTGATGCCAGTCTGTGAAAATCATTCTTTCATACATGACACACAGAAGGTAAGAGAAAACTTTGAATTCAAGAAATGAAATGTCAGCTACGTTTTCAAACAGTTTATAGAAGAAATTTTACTTGCTGTCTTATAGCTAACTGCACCGTAGCAAAGGCTACCATAGATACAACTTGATGGAGCAGCAAAGACAGTACTGCAACAAATCAACTGTTAACTAAATCCACCACCTCTCCATAGAATCAATACTGCAAGTTGATACTGTTAAAATGTGATAAGACAACTCCTTTCTGTATGACCTAAAGAGCATAACTATCCTATTAGATCAAGCTGCTCAGCTCTGCAGGAATGGCATATGACCAGTAGAACAGGTATTACAACAGGCCCAGTCCTTTACCCACTCAACAAAGTAGTGTTACTGAAGGGTCCACTGCTTCCCTCCTGCACTGCTGGCACCAACCATTGCTTTTCAAAACCAGCACATTCAGATAAGGGCCAGGAGTGTCTCCAAACTTCATGACTCACTTTTATTTCAGGCTTTGGTCATTGTTGACATTACTGGGTAGAAGCAGACAAGATACTCTGCCTCTGTAACAAGTACCACTGGTAGTTTAGATGTTCAAAATTTGCTGTTTTTATAACTCTCAGGTTAGCAGTTTGAAGCTTAATATTCGCTCCAGATTTCTTCCTTTTAAGCTAAAGCATGCTGAGTGAGCATGCTTTATCTTAAATAAATACTCACATCTGAAGGCTTGTCCCTTTTCTATTGTACAGAATCGTTCTACAGTAAGAGAAGCTGTATTGAATTAGGTATCTTTCACATATCTGTTTGCATATCTTCATTTTAGATGTGCACTTCACATGGTTTTGTTTAAAACCACTGCAATTTTTCTATTTATCAAGTTATTAGAACCATAAAGCTAATGGTAAAACAGAAATAGATAGTTTTCAGCTCCTGTGCTGCCTTGCAGACAGCTAATTTTAAAAACATTCAGCTGGCAAGTGAGATCTTCCTGTTTTTCCAAAAACGTGAATGGCAAGTTCAAAAAAAAAACAAAACTGGATGACTAGATGTGGCTGTCTATCACCTAATGGAGACTGTCATATAGAAATGGCTGCCTGGTTGGAAGCAAAAAAAAAAAAAAAAAAAAAAAGTTCTGCAACTCATCTTTAAAGCATGATTTCAAATTTTACAAGGGCATCACAAACCTCACAAGGGCCAATTTACACGTACACAATAAAGATGCGCTGTCAGACCTTTAAAGCTTTCCACAGATTCCTTCCCATAGAGCTTCTTTGAGCCTCCCCTCAGCTCTTCCTTTAGACTACTGCCAAAGGATGCCCATGCTGCACTTCAGTAGGGCAAACCTGGAGTGTCTTTTCAAAAACACTCCTCCTGTTCTGATCTGTTATGATCCTGATCAAAGTAGCAATAGTGGGCCTATCTGCGCAGGAATCTCTAGAGACATCCATTTCAAAACAAGGGGAAAATGCTGACCAGAAAAAAAAAGGAAATGCAAAAAGCAGTAAGAAGGGGCAAGAAACCAAGTAGGAGTTGGAAAACAAAGAGCAGAAACAAGAAAAAGTAGGAAAAAAATATCTGACAAAGATCTGGAACACAGAGGACAAAGTTACAAAGTTACCTGGCAGCAAAACTCCCCAAAATACTACGAAAAAATAAATATGGGACTTCAAAAGGAAAAGCTGGTCCATAAAAGCACACTTCTCCCCCAAAGGAGCTACAATTCCCAGTGTCTGGGTTGACTTTGCCCTGGTGCTGCTGCTGCACTCTCTGGTGTCAGTGGCTGCCACCTGCAGCAGCAGACTCAGAGGTACCAGAAATGCCAGGGCTACGGCTCCATAAATCTCAAAGCTGCAAAACAGTTTTCTGTTCAGAAGGTAAAGGTTCAGTCTGTTACAAAACGTGGAGAGCCCCTTGGCACTGGCATGGATGAGGCCACATCTCAAATACTGTGTTCAGTTTTGGGCTATTCGCTGTAAGAAAGACATTGAGGCCCTGGAGCAGGTTCAAAGAAGGGCGACAAAGATGGTGAGGGGTCTGGAGCACAGGCCTTATAAGGAGCTGAAGGATTGTTCAGTCTGCAAAAGAGGAGGCTCAGGGAAAACCTTATTGCTCTCTGTAACTACTGAAGGGAGGTTGTACTGAGCTGGGGTTTGGCCTCCTTTATCAGGTAACAGTGATAGGACGAGAAATATGCTGCACCGGGGGAAGTTGAGGTTGGACAGTAGGAAAAATCTCTTCCCAGAAAGGTGAGGTATAGGAACGGGCTGCCCAGGGAGGTGGTGGAGTCCTTGTCCCTGAAGGCTTCCTAGAAAAACGCAGATGTGGCATTAAGGGCCGCGGTTTAGCGATGATGGAGTGCTGACTGTTGCACTAGACTGTCCCGCAGGTTTTTTTCCAGCACTAACGATTGTAAGCAACAAGAACTGCACGGTCCCCCTCGGCAATTCACATTAAGCACAGCCCTCACAGGACGTCAGCCGTTTCCGCGAGGCACGGCACGGCACAGCCGCCCCCACCGCGCCGCCATTCACACCCTGCGCGAGGCCGCGTGGCGCCCAGCCGGGCCTGCCCGCTACCTGGAACTCCAACGTGCACTTGGTGCCCTGGGCGATCTCCTCGTAGAAGCACTGCTTGGCGTTATCGGGCAGCTCGAACGTGATCTCGGAGGCCCGCGTGGCGCAGGCCAGCAGCAGCAGCAGCAGCGCCAGCCGCCCCCACGGCCCTTCGGCCCCGCAGCCCCGCAGCAGCATGGCACAGCGCTGGGAGGGATGGAGACGCGGGACGGAGACCGAGCGGGACGCGGCGCGGGACGCGGCGGGGAAGCAGCAGCGGTGCGGGCGGAGCCGGCGGGTGAGCGCGCTGCAGAGCGGAAGCACTCGCTCTGCCGGGCGCCGCCCTCCGGAAGCACTTCCGGGTGAGTCCCGGGGTTCTGCGGACGTGGTGCGTGACGTGGAGGGCGAGGCGGGGCGCTGCTCCTGCCTTGCGCGGGAAGATGCGTGCGCTCAGCGCTGCTCGGGGGGCTGCTGCGTGGGCTACGGGAGTGTTAGATTTCGTGGAATCAGAAAAGATCCCTAAGAACATCAAGTCCAGTCTTCTACTTTGCACTGCCAAGTCTGCCTCCAGCAGTGTCCCCAAGCACCACATCTCCACGTCCTTTATATGTGTGCAAGGATAGTTGAAGCCACTGCTTCTCTGGGCAACTTCACAGCCTCTTCAGTGAATAATTTAATATCCAACCTGGCACAACTTTAGGCTGTTTTCTCATGTCCCATCGCTTAATGCTTGGGGAAGAGGTTGACCCACTTTCTGACAATCTCCTTTGTGGCAGTTATAGAAAGAGGCAGGGACTTCCCCCAGCCTCCTTTTCTATATGCTGAATAACCACATGCTCTTCTATGACTTGTGAGGCTGAAGTGCTGGGCCATGATCTGCGGACATGCCCCATCTGGGGTACTATGTCTGGGTCTGGAGCCCCCAGTATGAGAAAGGGAGCTGTTGGAGAGGTCACGAAGATGATCGGGGGCTGGAGCATCTCCCATATGAAGACAGGATGAAGAGCTAGGCTTGTTCAGCATGGAGAAAAGAAGGCTGCAGGGTGACCTCATGGCAGCCTGCAGTACCTAAAGGGAGCCTGCAAACAGGAGGGGAATCAACTCTTTGAAAGGGTTGATAACTGCAGGACAAGGGGAAATGGTTTGAAGTGGAGGGAGGGCAGATGGAGGTTGGATGTCAGGGGGAAGTTCTTGACAGAGAGAGTGGTGAGGTGCTGGAACAGCTGCCCAGAGAGGCTGTGATGCCCCGTCCATCCCTGGAGGTGTTCAAGGCCAGGTTGGATGGGGCCCTGGGCAGCCTGGTCTAACATTAAATGTGGAGGTTGGTGGCCCTGCATGTGGCAGGGGGCTGGAGCTTCATGATCCTTGAGGTCCCTTCCAACCTGGGCCGTTGTGTGATTCTGTGATTCTGTGAAACCCCAGAGATGCACCCTCGTGTGCCTCCATGCGGGCCTGGAGCGGTGCCTTCCAGCGGTGAATCCAAAAAGTAAGAGCAACCTGCTTCAGGGAGAGACAGAACTGCCCAATGTGCTTGCCCGTCCTCTCCAGCACAAGCTGTTACCTTTACAAAGTTAAAACAGGTTCGAAAGAGGGAATCAAAGATGACCCCACTGGTACATATTCATTTTTGTCTGTGACTGGTTGGGAAGCAGAAGGAGAGAAGAAGGAGAGAACTGCTCTCTAGTCCCCCAGTGGAGAGAAGGTCGCCTCCCCTGTGGCTCCACCAGGATCATACAGCACCCAGTTCTGCATGGCACCCACCTCGTGACCCTCTAGCCCAGACAGAATGACTCCTTACCTGTCTTCTGAAGCCTGTAGATTTCATCCTCAGCATGGCAGAAGAAGCCAGAGTGTCTGTCTGAGGATTTCACAGGGCGGTGGCACACAAAATCCAAGTCTTGAAGGTTCTGGTAGATTGGCAAGTGTGAGTTAAAATGGTATGGTAGAAGCTTTATCATATTTCTGCCCTCTCCCACTGTGAAGCAGGAATCTGCCCACACTCCCTCTCAGACCTCTTCTGGTTTTGTTTAAACACACTGGTTTTATTTCAGGGGGCATCCCAATGTTGGCTGATAACTGAGACAGCTTAAAAGCAGATTCATGCTCACCTAAGAAATGGCGATTGGAAACCTGTCACCACCAGGGACCAAACACTGAAGATACCTAGCAATAGCGAGATAATTCAACCCAGCAGAATAGGCAAAGATGATGTCTTGTGATAAATAAGCAAAACTGAAACAACTTCTGATCCCCAAAATAAGTTGTCAAGGGGAGATGAGGTCATTTTCTGTTCTTTTTGGGAGGGGAGAGTGAGCTTGAATCATTATATGAGTAAAAAGGACAGAAGACTGGGTGCTTATGAGGAACACCCAAGAATGATCGCCTTGGCCTTGGTGACAAAGTACCACCAGTGGGTGTTGCCATCAGCACCAACCACATTGCCTCAGCTCCAGTGTGCTGTGCTCACAGTTTATCTAAGTTAAATCTGTCAAGGACTAATTATTTTGTATTGGTGGCAGCAAGTGACAGTATTCAAAAACTAAACGCTAGGAACATGAATTGTTTATGAAATCAGTTTTTTTTTTTGAAGTTTGAAATACCTTCATTTGTTTGTCACATTGGTATCCAGTTCCCTGGGTGATGCATGGGTCTAGAGACTCATTTGTGACACAGGTGGTCTGAGCTTTTGCTTTCAGAAGAGCATTAACACCTGACCACAAACTTACTGATTTCATTACAATTATCTTCGAATTAGCCAGTTAATTATTGGTAACGTGCTGATGTTACTGTTACCAAGTTCCTTCTGTTTTTCATTGTTTTACCTAGACGTGTTAACAGTCTGTTTGTGAAATAATGGAACTTCATGTAGTTGTCTTTGTCTTTCTGCACAATGAAAATTAGAAAGTTAAACCCCAAATAAGTTTATGAGGTATAATTTAGAGAGAGTTGTGTGAAGGTCTTTTGTTTCCAAGCAGAAAACCTGTTCAATTAGGATTAAACTCATTTTCAGGTGTTATTCAGTAGAGCTCTTTCTTTTGCTCCCCTTCTCTCTGTTATGACAGAATGCTTGCAGGCACAGTTACAGTCTTCCCTAAACTTATCTGCACAGCTAGATAACTTAATTTTATATATATATTTTTAGGTTAGTTTGACTTTAAGTTTATAAATATACAATGTCACTTTCTGTCTGTAGAAAAAGTTTTGAAACAGCAAATGTTTCTTGTGCAGCATTAATTAAACTTCACTCTCCCAAGAAATGCTGATGAACCAGAGTGATACAAACAATTCACTTCTTCAGAAACACACTGCAATCCTTCCTTCTTTCCTTCTTTCCTTCCTTCCTTTCCTCTTTTATTCCTTTCTTCCCTTCTTTCTTTCTTTCCTTCTTTCCTTTTCTTCTTTCCTTCTTTCCTTCTTTCCTTCTTTCTTTCCTTCTTGTACTTACCATTAATGGAGACATTAGATGCAGACGTGATTTTGGGCAGATAAAATGAGATCTTATGACTGAAATAACGTTATGTAAGTAGTAAAACAGAAAAAAAAAAAAGAAGTATTCTTCACTTACATCATACTTCAGACTTCAGCCCTCCCTACTGAAGATTTTGATGGTCTTTTCATGAAATTCCTTGGTATATGTGGTTATCATGCCTTTCTAGGACTCCAGTTAAAAAAAAAAATAGTTAAAAAAAAAATAGTTAAAAAAAAATTCACTTTAGCATCACCATTTTAATTTTCACTTAAAGCAGATTTCACAATGTGCTTCATCTCGCTGCACAAGCCCACCTAGCATGGTAAAACTTCACCATTTCAAAATGTTTGCTTGAGGCTCTGACAGATTTTGCATATAAAAAAAAATTATTGGTGTCCAAGGAATAAATTATGTCTACAAGGTTCAATTTTTGGTAGACAAAAATGCCTGAAATAAACAGGTCAGTTGATAATACTGAGCTGTCTTCATTTTCACTGGCCTTCGTGCTTGAAGAACTGGACCTGAACAACCTTGGAACCTGCAAAACACTCAAAGTGCAGTCAAGTATACTATCAACAAGCACAGCTTCAGCCTGTAGATTCAGTGTGATTTGTTATATGTCATGCTACAAAGGGAAGAAAATTCCAGACGTTAAAAACCCTTGAATTTATCCTTTCTTTCAAGGTTCAGTGTATTTTATAACCTTTGTTCTCATGCTTTCCAAATTGCAATGAACGAGACATGATTTTGTTCAAGTTTAAAAACTCACTACTGTTGATGCTTATGATAGCTGATTACATAAAAGTCTGGAAGCAGTCAAACAGAACATCTGAAGAAAAATGTTAACTATTGTGTTAAATGTTAAGTAAATAAATAAATCACAGAATCACACAGACTCACAGAATCACCTGGGTTGGAAGGGACCTCAAGGATCATGTAGTTCCAACCCCCCTGCCTAGCAGGGCCACCAAACATCCACATTCAGATCAGGCTGCCCAGGACCCCGTCCAACCTGGCCTTGAACACGTCCAAGGACGGGGCATCCACAACCTCCCTGGGCAGCCCGTTCCAGGGCCTAACTACTCTCCTTGTGAAGAACTTCCCCCTAACATCCAACCTCAATCTTTCCTCCTTCAACTTGGATCCATTTCCCCTAGTCCTGCTGTTGTCAGCCCTTTTGAAGAGTTTACTCCCCTCCTGGGTGTAGGTTCCCTTCAGGTATTGATAGGCTGCAATGAGGTCACCCCGCAGCCTTCTCTTCTCCAGGCTGAGGAGATAAAATTAAAATTAGCTTCATCTAAAATTAAACATTTACTGTACGTCCACCTGTACATCTTCATACAGGAAGATATTCATAGCAGCTCCTGGGCCAGGATCTAGCCATTGTGGAATCAGGAGAAAAGAGATTATTGAGGAAGCTGTGATCCTTGTCCCCTTCTCAAATGCATCACATATTCTGCTGCAGGGTCACTGCCTTCTTGACAGCAAGTATTTGAGAGCCTGTACCCACAAAGATGTATTATTTTGGTTTCCAAAATTCTTTTTAATAAACGTGTTTATGAGGAAGAAGTTCAACGACACTAGAGTTTGTTTTAAAATTTCAGTCCTTCTTCCACCTTCCCTTCCGTTCCTCCTTTCCATCTTTGCTGGAGGCTTTTTATGTTGCAGAAATGAACATCCACCCTGCCACAACAAAGGTGAGGATATATCCGGAGCAGATGCCAGCTGTGAGCTCTGGCAGCCGCTGTCAGGTGTTTGTTCTATACTAATCTCTCCCTGCAGGACCCAGTTGCAGGGTTCAGTGTCCTCGCAAAGTCCATTCTATTTGCACATTCCCAAGCTCAGACCTATGCAAACACGGACCCACTGCTGCCTCTTTAGTACACAAGAGGGAGCTGCTGCTCACAACAACCTGCCAGCGCTACTTTCTCTTGGAAATACTGTTCTTTCAGATTGGCTTTTTCAACTTAGTGATAGGAGGATACTGGAAGTTTAAAACAAAAACAAAAATATGTCTGTCCATAAGACAGGCTTAGATATAAGGTATGGGGTGCGATACCCAAGACTTATGCATGGATCAGGCTTCAACTTCACTGCTGAAAACTATGCTTTAAGTCCCTTTAGGTACCAGGACTTCATGTATAACATACAGAGATCTCCAGCAGTGAGGCTCACTGAGCAGAAATCAGCAAAAACTCCACGGGAGGTGAATAAAAGACTGTCTTCTGATGTTCAAGATAAACATGGCTTGCTCAGAAATAGAGATTCCGCTGATTGTCTGATTATTACTAATTGTCTCTGATTAATGTTCGCAGCTCCCAGCCCTCCCAGTCCTGGGAGGAGGTGGCAGGGACTGCTGCTGTTAATACATTTTTGTCCAGATTGAAAGGCTCGGGGTGTGTGAAGGGCCATTTCATGCCTCTTTGGCTGAAGCTGGGCTTGAATGGTCTGTGAGAAGAGGAAATTTGGATAAGGATTGGAACGCCTTATAAGCAGACAGAGATTGAAACACTGACTGCACTGAAGTAGATAAGAATTGCAGTAGATTGTATGCTAGTAGATTTTATGCAAAGAATCTGGAGAATCTAGGTATGCTTTCTGCAGTGCCCTTCATAATGGCTCATATTGTTTGTTGGTTTTTTTTTTGCTTTATTTTTGCTTTATTTTGTTGCCCTCCCAGCAGTGACTGAATTTTTTTAGTGCTGTTACACTTATCTAGCAAAATAAAGACTTGTCCCTTAGTACTTGCAGTTTACCTGCTCCGATTTAAGGTACTGAGGATGTGCTATAAAACTTAGTAAGAGTTTTAATAAGAGTCTTTACAACTGTATGGCTCAATGAAAGGTTATCATTCTCTCTACAGGAACTGTGTCAATCACAGCAATTAAACAGTATTGTGACTGCATAAGCAACGGACAGGATTTAGAAGACAAGGCAAAAAGAATTCAATACATTTTTCTTACCTGTTATACACCAAAGTGGTTCTTCCCTATTCGTAATAATCCCAGCTATTCATGCACTGACTGTAAATATGTAATGAAAATGAATATGTGGGTCTGTTGCCATCTATCACACCATAGTTACTGCTTATAAGCCAAGGTTAATTGAACAAAGCATTTAACAGGGCTGGATGCCGCTGTTGTATTTCCTGAGGGAAGCAACCTAAAATGTAAGTAAATCAGGATGCCCATCTGGTACACTATCTGGCTGCCTGGATGTATTCTGTTCATTTAAAAACTGTCTCTCTAAACCTTGGGTGAAACACTGAGCACAAGGTATCTAATATTAAAAAGACACCGGGTAAGCATTGGCATCTCAAGTATTACAAGTACTCCAAGCAAGAAGAAATTTATGCTTTTCCTCTTACCCAGCACAGCAACAGTTTTAGTAATTTGGAAAGCAAAATAATCATGTATCCTGTGAGTCAGCTGGCATTTTGTTTTGGAGCATTTCTCATTTATTTTGCACGGTTTCTTGCCATTAGGATATTTAACTGGTACATGTAGGTGTATTCCTTAGGGAAACAGCAGCATCTGGAAAAGCAATGCATTATCACACTGTTTGAAAATAGGAGTTCAAGTCTCACAGGCGTGGCAATTTATAACAGATTAAGTCAAGATCAGTAGTTAAATAGATCTGAGAAAAACACAGACAGAGGAAAAGATATAAAATGTATTTCTTGACGTGGAGTAACAGTGGGGAAAACAGACAAATATGAAAAGAAAGCACCTGAGGCGGGTTGAAAATAGGAAGAAAGCTATTAGTCTGCAGCTGTGTAAAACTGCAATGCTGTTCTGCAGAACAGGATGCATAAACATCAATGTGTATTTTGGACCTTGAGGAAAAAACACATAATCTCTTTACACTTACAGTTTGTCTACTTTTTTTTTTTACTGCAATTGAAGTGTCTGTAGCAGTATATTGCAGTGAAATTCACAATTGTACAACATCAATATGATTCACTGAAACATTCAGCAAAAAATATCTGTATAGTGGAGAGTGGTTAGAAATGCTTGGAACATGGGTGACAGGTTACAGCACAGAGCAACTTTGGATTTCCTGTGCTGAAATCACAGTTAGCCAGAGAATAAGCTTTTAAATAATCTTATACGAGCCCACTGTTTATTTCACTTGTGAAAGTGAAAGTGAAGGATTAATTAATTAGCAGTAAAGAGGTATAAGAGTGCATTATGCTGTTTTGACTTGTACCACTCAAAGTCTTCATGAAGAAATATAGACATAGAAACCTAGTAAAAGTCTTATCTGCATCTAAGTACAAAGCACATGGTGATGTAAATCTCAGAAAACAAGCTTGTTCAAAATGGAAAAGGAAAAAAAAAAAGTCTGCCCAGAATGGTCTTTCAGAAAATGATTCTTGCTATGACAAATTGTCTACAACCAGAAGCCTCTAAAAAAGAGCCTTACTGCAGGAGCACAGAGATCTCTCAGTGCAGATTGCTCAAGACTTTGGATTGGAATACTCATCTCAGAACTGAGCTAACGCCTGCCTGCTTAACAAGAATTTGTTTCTAGCAGCCTCTGTTCCACAGTAGTAATGTTCTGCCAGAGGAAGAAAGGAATCCGAGACACTTTCCTTTGTTCCTATTCTAGCCTTAGTCATTTGTTTTGGACAAAACTCAGCTGTCACCCACACAGAAGACTAACCTATGAGGAAGTACAGAAACAGCTGGTGTTTGAGCTGTTATTGCAACCAGTGTACGCTGCATTCCTATCCAAGTCCTGCTTTTCTGCTAGATGGAAACATTAAGGCAAATCCTATTATGAAAACTAATGCGTGAGGTTGAAAGGGGACATTCAGCAGGAGACTACAAGACGAAATTTCTGTCAAAGAAAGAAAGAGCAGGGATCATTCCATGCTTTGGCAGGTTTGTTGCTGTTGCATTGCCTTAGCATCTCTCCAGAGCAAGAAAATAGTAACAGTGGTGGATGGTAAAACCTGCTCATTGTCTTCTTACTAGGGTTTCTATTCCAGAATCATAGTTTCTGTTTCAATATCATTTCTGTGGTAATCATCTGTCGTTTCTGTGGCAGTCATCATCTCACCTGTCCCTTGAAAAGGCTGTTGTTTTTTTGTTTTGTTTTGTTTGTTTGTTTGTTTATTTCCTTAGATAATCCATCTAAATATTAATTTTTTAATGCTTGTTTTTATAATGTATTCTGTATAATGGACACTGTAATGGGACCTATCACATGTAGAGTAGGTAGCTATCATTAGGCTAATAGGTAACATAGGCACTGTACCAGTACTGACTATCTAAGCCAATCTGCAAAATTAAGCATTTGTTCGTAATTGCCTTGAAAGATCCTTCCTTCAGTGGCTTTTGTTGGCAACCAATACTTTGTGTTCCAGGAATTCACAAGCTGTTTTCTTATTTTGTTGTTGTTGTTTCTTTCAGGAGTCTGACAAACACAGTTTTGCATGATGCAGGCATTCTGAAGTAGATAGGGAGCATTTTAGAGTGGCTATGAAACGGGAGCAAGACCGAGATACCTTTGCTTCAACAATGAGAGTTGCTTGCAGGGAGAAAAAAAAAGATTAAGTCACAACTGGAGATGACTGAGAAATTATCAGAGATACAGTGTAGTCAGAAAAAGGCTGTAGAGGAAGACATTTTGTGGGACAGGCATGGTTTTGTGTTCTCAAGCATCTTGGCACCAGTATCTTCAGTTACTCTTTTTTCAGCTTTTTTTTATAACTTGCTTCCACTCATTTTCAGTATAAAAATAGGATACATTGAAAATTCACTGTAGTGTAAAAATATGTAACAGTTAGAACAGAAATAAAGGAAGGATTTCAACCACATGTTGTTACACGTTTTTAATTTCCTTAGTAAATTACAAAGGTACAGATGACATTTTGACAAGGGCTTCCTCCACATAAGATAAAACAGCTCACATGAAGAAATGCCGCTGTGAAAATACAGAATTTCGAGGGCTTTAAGGGGTTCATTTGGATTACTGATTCGATCTCTGAAAGCCAGGTGAGCTTTCATTCAAAATAAAACCAAGAATGAGTAATACTCTTAAGCCTACAAACTGGAGAGGGAACCTTCACGCAATTGCTGGATATTTTTCCCCACTGTAAACTGGCATGGTGAAGAGGTGAAATTGCTCTTTACATGTGAGAATGACAAATGCATCAAGCTCCCCCTGCAGATGAGTAGTGAACGACTTGAGAGGCAATGTGTGAGAATTAAGGGGCAGGCTTAAAGGGCAGGCAAACATGAATGACACCATTCTGAGTGTTTACAAAAGAATGAAGATCAGGAGGAGGAAATTCATGAGGCCTTCAACAGACAGCTGGAAGTATTCTCATGTGCACTCACACTGGTTCTCATGGGTACTTCAACCACTGATATTTTCTGGAAAAGCAGCACTGCCAGACATGCACAGGCCAGGATGCTCCCACAGTGAATGGAAGGTAAGTTTCTAATGCAGTTAGTGGAAGAGTCAATGAAGACATAGAATCATAGAATCACAGAATCATAGAATCACCAAGGTTGGAAAAGACCTAAAAGATCACCCAGTCCAACCGTTCACCTATTCCCAATAGCTCCTACTAAACCATGTCCCTCAATACAACATCCAGCCTTTCCTTGAACACCCCCAGGCTCAGTGATTCCACCACCTCCCTGGGCATCCATTGCAGTGCCTGACCACCCTTTCTGAACAGTAACACTTCCTCATGTCCAGCCTGAATCTCCCCTGCCGTAGCTTGAAGCCATTCCCCCTGGTCCTATCACTGATGACACGAGAGAAGAGGCCGACCCCCAGCTCACTGCAACCTCCCTTCAGGAAGTTATAGAGAGCAATGAGGTCTCCCCTGAGCCTCCTCTTCTCCAGGCTGAACATTCCCAGCTCCTTCAGCCTTTCCTCATCAGCCCTGTGTTCCAGACCCCTCACCAGCTCTGTTGCCCTCCTTTGAACACGTTCCAGGGCCTCAATATCTTTCTTGCAGTGAGGGGCCCAAAACTGGACACAGTACTCGAGGTGCGGCCTCACCAGTGCTGAATACAGGGGAAAAATACAGAATTTCGAGGGCTTTAAGGGGTTCATTTGGATTACTGATTCGATCTCTGAAAGCCAGGTGAGCTTTCATTCAAAATAAAACCAAGAATGAGTAATACTCTTAAGCCTACAAACTGGAGAGGGAACCTTCACGCAATTGCTGGATAGGTGTGCTGCTGGACCTTGTTTGTATAAACAAGGAAGGACGAGTTGGGAATGTGAAGGTGGGGGGCAGCCGTGGCTGTAGCAACCATGAGATAGTGGAATTCAGGACCTTGTGTGGAAGAAATAGCACAATAAGATGACAACGTTGGACTTCAGGAGAGCCAACTTTGACCCACTTGGAGGAATCCCATGGATTAGAGCACTAGAGGGTAAGGAGGCACAAGATAGCTGCTTAATATTCAAGCACCACTTCTTCTAAGCTCAAGGTTGGTGTATCTCTAAGAGTAAGAAATCAAGTGAAGGTGACAGGAAACCCACATGCATGAGCAAGGTGGTCATGGAAAAACTCACACGGATAAAGAAAGCTTACAAAATGTGGAAGAAGAATTTTGTCACTTGGGAGGAATATAGGAATGTTGTTAAAGCATGAAGGGATGTGACAATGCTGAGGTTCACTGGGAATTATATCTGGCAAGGGAGATCAAAGACAACAAGAGAACTTATTTAATTGTATCAATAGCAAAAGAAGACTAGTGCAAATATGGGCCTACTACTGAATCATGTGGTTGCCCTGGTAATGGAAGGTGCTGAAAAGATGGAGTTACCAAACACTTTCTTAGCTTCAGTCTTCACTGTTCAGACTCGGGAATCTCAGGCTCCAGAGGTAAGAGAGAGAGTCTGGAAAAAGGAAGCCTTCCCCGTGGTTGAGGAGGATCTGCCCAGAGTTCGGCTAGGCAGATACACACAGTTCCATAGACCCTGATGGGACGCATTCATGAGTAACGGGGGAACTGGCAGGAGTGATTGCTTTATCATCTCTGATATGTGATGAAGAATGGGAGAGGTGCCTGAAGAACGGAACAAAGACAGTGTCACTCCAGTCTTCAAAACAAGCAAGAAGGACCTAGGAAATGATAGGCTGGTCAGCCTCCTCTCCAACCCTGGAAGACAATGGAACAGCTTGTTCTCTGTGTTGTCTCCAAGAAAGCAGAGGTGAAAAAGGGGTGAAAAAGGCTATCAGGAATAGTCAGCATGGATTCATGAAGGGGAAACCATGCCTGAACAATCTAGTAGCCTTCTGAGATATCATGACTTACTATAACATGAGATTATAATTTAATTTAAAACCTGCATCACTAAAGTTAGTACAACAGCACCCACTCTCTCTGTAATTTTTCTTATGAAAATTCTATTCATACAAGTTTTTGAAATTGAACCATAAATTAGTACGAAGGATCATTGTATGCCAATTGGAATGATTTAGAGTCTCATCAAGTGCTGCTCCATTATGTTGATCTGACAACCCTGTTGCAGCAAGCACAGAGAGTAGGACAAAAACCTCTTATTACAATTCATCATGGCAGTGCATGAAGAGATGCATCAGGCACTGGAGGGAGTCAAGAAGGATGGAGAATACTGATGGTGGGAAGATGCTCGGGTGATCTCCTATAGCAACTGGAGCACTGAACCTTGTGCTACAACCCACCATGATTTCACTAACTTTTACTATGTTGACTATTGCTTTATCCATTAGCGTCGGGAGAATGGCAAGCCAAGTTGCACTGCTGAAAGGACTCCTTCAGGTGGACTACACTGTCTACATTTTCAACTTACATAATTGAACATGAAATTGAACTCTTGCCTCTATGCGAGAGTGACCGCACTGCCACTTTGTGGTGGGATAGATTGACATCTGGATTGTAGTGTTGCAAAACCCTGAGCCATTCTGCACTCTCAGTAGTCAACAGTAAGCTTTTGCCTTTGTTGAATTATAATGAGTTGGGCTGAACCAGCCTGTAAATCATTGAAATCAAGCAACCCCTGACCATACTGGGAATTCCTGCTCCTTGAATTGTGGTCTGATCTGAGAAGTTCCAGAACTGTACAGTCTGGGAGTACTGGAACTATATGGTTGAGAGGAAATTCTGGTGTTACCTCACCTAAATTGTTAAAAAGTTTTCTGACTGAAGTCAATTATCTTGCAGTTCTGTCATAATGGTCCTAAGCAAAGAGTCTGTTGAGCTCTTGAGGACTGCAGTGCATTGTGATCCTCAATCACCCTCTGGTCTGAGATGTCTCTCAGTGTACATTCTTGAGATTCACTGCTGACAGATGTCAAGGAAGAGGAGACATTTTTTGGAGCAGACCCTGATTGTATGCTGGGAGCTGATGAAAAGGAAGGGTGAGTAGCTCACCATTGGGTAGAGTCCTTAAGCAAACAGCCTTTAGAATTTAGAAACTTCTCCCTCCAATATTTTTCTGTAAGACTCATGTGAACCTCATCATTCTTGAATTGTTAGGTAAGTTGCTGTATTTGATTGTAGTAAATTCCTCTGATTAATAGAATCATAAAATCTTTTGAGTTGAAAGGGGCCCTTGAAGGTCATGCAGTCCAACTCTCCTGCAATGAACAAGAACATCTACATATAGATTAGTCTCTGCAGAACCTGGTCCAGCCTTACCACGAATGTTTCCAAAGACGAGGCTTTGACAACCTCTCTGAGCAATCTGTTCCAGTGCCTCACCATCCTTACTGTAAAAAAAGCAATTTTCTTATATCCAGTCTAAATCTCCTCTTTTAGTTTGAAACCATTTTCCTTTGTCCAATCACAACAGATCATTAAAAGAGTCAGTCCTTTCTTATTGTTCCCCTTTAGATACTGAGTGTGTGCTACCTAGAACTTCCTCCAAGCAGAACAGCCCCAAGTCTCTCATCCTGTCTTCACTGGACAGGTGTTCTACCCCATGGATCATTGTTTCAGCCCTGCTCTGGATGTATTCAAACAGGTCCACATCTCTCTCGTGTTGAGGACTCCACATCTGGATGCAGTACTCCAGGTGAAGTCTCACAGCACAGAGCAGAGGGCAGAATCCCCTCCCTCACCCTGCTGGCCACACTTCTTTTGAAGTGTGAAGCCTAGGATACAGTTGGCGTTCTGGGCTGCGAGGGCACATTGCTGGATCATGTCCAGTTTCCCATCCACCAGGACCACCGAGTCTTTTATGGCAGTGCTGTGTGCTCCATCCTTACATCTCCCAGCTTGTACGGGTAGCGGGGGTTGTCATGATGGAGCTGCAAGACTTTGCCCTTGGTTCGACAAAGTTGTACCTCACCTGAGCCCTTGTGCTGATTGTTACAAGGAATCACATGGTCTAACTTTGTTATTTATTGTAAAATTATTAACAAATCATAAGCGGCCACTATAAAAAAAAAAGCTGAGTAAAAATATATTTGTGACAAGGTTATCTGTTATTATCGATCACTCTTAGGTTTCTTTGTGTGCCAGAGGACATAAAACTATTAATTCCTTGTGAACATCTATTTAAAATATAAGCAGGACATTGAAAAAAGAGGAGGAATCTAGTTATCTGTCTTCAACAATATTGTTCTATTTTACCAGTGTTGAATAGAGAGCAAGTGAAAATCCTTAGTCCTGCCTAATCTGTCCAAGAAAATAAAAGAATAAAAAGTAGGGAATATAAACATTTATTCTCTCTCTAATTCTTTCACTGCGAGATGAGTTCTTCCCAGTTCAAAAAGATCACTTACAGGAATGAGGAGATATCCAAAGTTTACTGTGGATCATTACATAATACCTCTGATACTGCTACCCGATCTTCTGTACACCTGCATCTACACATCACAGAGCTGGGAACATCAAATTCTGTTCTCTGTTACTTCTACATCAGGACACAAATTTTGCAACTCAGTGTATTTCTCAGGGGGTAAAAAGGTGAACCAGCTAATTGGGTGGTGTATCAGCTAGAGCTGTGCCATTGGACAGGAGATCAGCCTGGGGTCAGCTGTTTCTCAAAAGCAAAGATATTCATTTTTAAGTCATATATGTAATTACTAATTTTCCACATTGATTAAAATAAGAGACATGTCGTTACATAGCAGAGCATGATGTGTGGTTGCAATTGCTAATTCATTTTTACCCATGTAAAGGAAGTGTAAAATAATGCAGGTTTATGCTTGCTTTGCAAAGTGAAAACACTAACAAAAGATTAGGAAATAGATGTAATCAGAAACTGTGATCTTGAGCAAGAGGTGATTCTTTTGCTTTAGGAAGAATCATAGAATAGCTCAGGCTGGAGGAGACCTCAAAGAACATCTAGTTCCAACCCCCTCCCATCAGCAAGGTTGCCAACCACTAGATCAGGCTGCCCACCCATCGAGCCTGGCCTTGACTGCCTGCAGGAACGGGGCGTCCACAATTTCTCTGGGCAGCCTGTTCCAGTGCCTCACCATCCTCTGAGTGAAGAATTTCTTCCTAACATCTAACCTGAATCTCCCTTCTTTCAGTTTAAATCCATTTCCCACTGTTCTATCACTACCAGTCTTCATAAAAAGTTGGTCTCCCTCCTGCCTGTAAGCTGCTTTCAAGTACTTAAAGATTGCAGTGCAGTCTCCCCAGAGTCTTCTCTTCCCCAAGCTAAACAATTCCAGCTTACTCAACCTTCCTTCTTAGGAGAAGCTGTCCAATCCTGTGATCTCTGTTGTGGCCCCTATGGGGACCTGCTCTTGTGCTGGGGGCTGCAGGCCTGGATACAGTAATTCAGATTCAGCCCGGGAAGGGCATAGCAGCATAGCAGTGGGGGACAATCCCCTCCATTTCCCTGCTGGGCATCCATCTTCTGATGCAGGATGCCACTGGCCTTCTGGACTGCTTCTTCCAGGAGTAACACTGCTGTTCCTGAAGGTCTCTCAGTTTGTGCTGAGCATTCTAACACGTATTCCTTCTAATATTTAGAAAATATTCCCTCCCCTACCTTCTTCCCCCTGGGGGAAAAAAAATAAATAAATAAAAAGAAAGAAAGAAAGAACTTCTGTCTTTTGGGGCTACAGAAATCATCAGTACAGATGGAAATTGGGATGTCTATTTACTTCAACAACAAAAACAAACCACAGAAATTCAGTTGTTCTCTGATCCACTTAAGCAACTCAATTTCCCCTTTGAATAGACAATGTTAACATTTACATTCCTGGAATCCATCATTTATCATTGGCTATGTCATTCAGCTGCTCTTCCGATGTATCAGTCGTGAGATCTTTAAAGGCTAGTTGTTCATCTTCCTGACATGATGTTCTGTACTGCTGATAATAATTTGCAATAGTTGCTCCATGCCTAGCAAGAATGCATAAAATTTGTTCCCCTATTTTTTCAGGACCGTTTAGGCATATCAGTGGAGATGTTTGATATGGTAAAACACAGGGTGCTGAAAGTGGAGTATGAAGGTTACTTAACACCACATATCTTTGAAAATTCATTAAAATGATCCTAATGATGTAACAAGCTGTGGAATCCACACCGTAAATAGAACCAACAGCAAAATGCCCACTGACAACCTTAGGCTAGATTTGCTACCTAAACAGATTGTAGCACAGCGCTGGGACTCAGGTAGTTAAGAGTTAACTCAAACTTACTTGTCAAACAAAGGATCACCTGTACTGTAGCTGAGCCTCTACGAGGCAATTGAAATCTAAGAAAATAGCTTTGTGATCAGGTAGCTTGCCTTCTGTTTAAGGAAATATATAAGTAGTACATATACATATAATTACAGAGATTTTTCTTTTCTTGATATTCCTCCCTCTTAATTCTTCAAGTGGAGAAGAATCTTGGGTCCTCCTGGAGCAGTGGGATCGAGGGAAGACAGTCTGTCTGCAAATCAGTGTAACTTCTGCATTATTTCACTTCAGAAATTAAGGTCTTCTTTATTTTATGAGTCCTGAGCAGTAAGAATAAAAACAGTGACTCCACAACTAGGAAAAGCAAGAATGGATTTAGGAATAGAAAACATAATCTTTGTAAGACATTTAAAATGTTGGTTACAGTTTTTGTTTTTTGTTTGTTTGTTTGTTTACTAATAGCTATTTTTCTTCTATAAAAAGTTATCATGATTAAAATTTCAGGGGAGATTGACTTAACAGCATTGTGTCCTTACGTAGGAGCTTCTTGATTATACCCTTTTTTTCTTCCAAGTAACTGCTAAGTTCAGTATTGGTTTCATGCGTATTTCAGGATGGAATGAGTAACAAACAGCCATCTATTCCCATTCAAAACCTCTTAACAATTAAGCTTTCAGATCCCTTCTGTATGCCATGCAGATGTGGTATCATCTGGCAGTCATTTCCTTCCAGCACTTAGTGTGTACCTAACATATGCAAATCAAAACAGTGTTCCAGATTGCTGGTGATCTGGTTAACAGTCGTTTTCCCCAAGTAAAATTCTCCAACCTGTTTCCAGCCAATCAGTGTGATCCAGCATGCAAAGCATGCATTTATGGTGATTAAGCACCAGTTTTATCAGCAGAGTGTGCATAATCAAGCATGTTTGACTCAAATAGGGAAGCATAGATTAGATTACACAGTTAAAAGCTTTGATCCGGCCACTACCGATATCAGGTAAAGCTAAAGGAATCCACCAAGTCCTGGCTTATTTCAGTCTCTCAAGCAGTATGCTCAGGATAGACAGAAATGTCTTCAGTGGCAGTAATGGAGCGTTTGGTTGCCAAAAGCTGGAGGTGTGTTCTCCCTTCTGCTGACTTTGCTTCTTTGTATGACTGTCTCTTGCTAGTCTGAAACAAATATGCTTCTAAGTTCTCATTATATCACATATAACTCCAAAATTTACAAGCATTGATATTTGTCTTAAGACTAAACACTAGCTGCAGGGTACAGGAATTTCAGTGAGACATACTCAGAAAAGGAATACAGCCCTTGCTCTAGAGTGGATGAAGCCAAAAGAAGTAATGAACTAAAGGAGTACATGTAGTGTTAAAATATTCTATCAGGATATATCTGCTGTCAAGAACAGGAAATACCATGTTCTGTCCAAATAACTATAGCAAAGATGATACGAAATTTTTATGACTGCTAACTTGAAACCAGCGCAGAGATTTAACTATAATCCTCAAAGTTACAGATCAATGCTTTTCACCTAATCAGCTATTTGCAGGGATACAAAATGAGGAATTGAGGAGCTGAGACTAAACTACGCAAAATCAAAGCGTGCAGCTGCGCAAGCAAATTAGCTTTTTACATTCTGTCTGTAGCAGTTACCTCTTGTCATCTTACTGTTAAATTCTCTTACCTTTTTTTTTTCCTTTTTTTTGTTACCTTTAAAAACAGAAGGTTTATCCTTCCTTCCCAATTATTTTTAAAGCACTTGCCACATTCCCATCTGTTACAAGATATTTAAACACACTGAGTGGTTTACTCAGGTGTTTCAGCTAACAAAGGTCAAGAGAATTGGGTTATAAATATGTAAATCATTAATTGTAGTGTGTGTTCCTTTACTGTGGTGCTGAGAATTGCACAGGAGAACAGAGATTAAATACTTCCCTACATTTCTCTCGATGTCTGAGTTAACTTTACCTTGCAGCAAGAAGGCATCGGTTCAGCTGCTTTAGTTTCCTCTCTCAGCCTGCTGGGTTTCCACTGCCAAATAATGTCATGCTTAGCTTTCAGTGATTGCAGAGTCATCAAATGGCTTAGGCTGGAAAAGACCTTAAAGAACATAGAGGTCCAGCTGTCCCGCTGTGAACAGGGCTGCCACCCACACCTGATCAGGCTGCCCTGTCCAATTTGGCTTTAATTCTCCAGGGATGGAATATCCACAGCTTCTGTGGGCAAACTGTTGGAGTGCCTCACCAGCCTCTGATTAAAAAAATTATGCCCAGCTTCTAACCTAAATCTTCTCTTTCAGTTTAAAACCATTTCCCCTTGTCCTATCACTATTAGTGTAAAGAGTTAGCATCCCTCCTGTTTGTAAGCTCCCCTCAAGTACTTAAAGGCCACAGTGAGGCTCCCTGAAGTCATCTTTTCTCCAGGCTGAACAAGCCCATCTTCCTCAGCCTTTCTTGATAGGATCGGTGCTCCATTCCTTTGACCATCTTGATGGCTCTCCTCTGGACCCTTTCCAGCAGTTCCACGCCTTTCTTGAGTTGGGAGACCTAGGTCTGGACACAGCACTCCACATGCGCCCTCACAAGGGGAGAGCAGATGGAGACAGTCGCCTCTTGCCCTGCTGGCCACCCCTTTAGATATAGACAAGAATACAGTTGGCATTCTGGGCTGCAAGTGCACACTGCTGGTTCCTGTCCACCATTTAATTGAACAGGACCATCCATCCCTTCTCTTCAGGGATGCTCTCAGTAAATTCTTCTCCCTGCACATATATTTGGGATTGCCACGACCCAAGTGCAACACCATGCATTTCATCTTGTTGAACCCCTTTATCTTCTAATGGACCCACTTCTCAAGTCTGTCCAGGTCCCTCTGAATGGTATTTCTCCTTGTGTTGTATCAGCTGCGCACTCACCTTGGTATCATCTGCAAACCTGCTGCAAACCTGCAAACCTACACTCGATCCCACCGGTCCCAAGACTGACCCCTTGGGAAAACCACTCCTCACAGGCCTGTGCCTGGATATAGAGCCATTGACCACAACCTCTCAGCCTCCTGGCTGTGACCATCCAACCGTTTATTCACCAAATAGTCCAGCCTTCATATCTATTTCTCTTCAATTTAGAGATAAGAATGTGGTGTGAAACCATGTCAAAGGCCATACACAAGTCCAGGTAGTCAATGTCAGTTGCCTTTCCTTTGTCCACAGACACCATCACTCCATCATAGAAGGCCTCCAGATTGGTCAGGCACAATCTGCCCTTGATGAAGCCAGACTAGCTCTCTCAGAACACCAAGTCTTGTATGTGACTTAACATGGCTTCCAGGGAGATCTGCTCAGTGATGTTCCCAGGAACAGACTCCTCATTCTTATCAATGGGAGTGATGTTTCCCATTGTCCAGTCACTGGAGACTTTGTCTGACATCCACGACTTTTCAAATATGATGGAGAGTGTCTTAGCATCAGCTTCATTCCATTCCTCCAGGACCCTGGAATGCACGTCATCTGGTCCAGTATGCTTGTATTCATTTAGTCTCAGAAGGTGCACTTTAACTTGCTCTTTGCTACAATGGAAATTCTGCTCCCTCAAGCCCTGCCTAAAGGTATAGGGGCATGAGAGATGTGGGAAGCTTGACTGCCAGTGAAGACTGTGGCAAAGAATTTGTTGAATACCTTAGCCTTCTCCACATCTACTGAAGCCAGTTCTTGCTTCCAGTTTTTTAGAGATGCCTGTGTATTCTGACCAGCGTAGAACCTGCAGAACCCTTCTGGTTATTTTACATATCTGTTGCTAAGTTCAGCTCCGTCTGTACCTTGGCTTTCCTCAACACATCTCCATATAGCTGAATGGCAGCTCTGTATTTTTGCCAGCCTCTCCCCCTCCCCCCCCATCCCTAGTTTCACTGCCTGTACATTTCCTTCTTATCCCTCCATTTGACCAGTGGTCCTTATTGCCAGTTTCCAGGCTATTCTTAATTTCTTATGCCAGGGGATGGAGAGCGCTTGTGTTCCCAGAAAGGTGTCCTTAAAAGGCTTCCATGTCTCTAAGAGCAGTTTCTCAGGGGATCTCATCCAGTAACTTCTTAACCAGATGGAAGTTCACTCTCCTGAAGTTCAGGGTTCAGACTCTGCTCTTTGGCAGGCCTATGTTCTTCAAGATCAAGAATTCAACCAGGGCATAGTTGCTACAGCCCAGACTGCCTCCAGTCTTAAACTTGTTAATGATCTCCTCTGCATTGGTGAGCATCAGGTCCAGCAGCACTTCATGCCTGGTTGCTTCATCCAGTACCTGGACCGAGACATTACCCTTAAAGGACTCCAACAGCTTCCTGGATTGTTTGGAGCCTGTTCTGTTGCCTTCCCAGCAGACTTCTGGGTAGCTGAAGTGCCCTACCAGGATGAGAGTCCCGTCTGTTCCTACTATGTAGGAGTTATTGGTTCTCCCAGAGAGCAGAACTTTGGTTGAAAGTGTTATAACATCAAGTACTGCCAGGTTGCCAGTCTGCCATTTTGTCAGGCGCTTCAATACACATACACGTTTGTACCAGGAAGGATACTGAAGAAGATCTGGGAGATGACAGTCTTGACTGACAGATCCCACAGCATTTCTTAATATGGGAATAGTTCCAATGAGTTCAGCAGGAATGTTATTAAGCTTAAAGTTAAGACTGAGATTTCTTAGTTACACACTGGTGTCAATCTGAGTATGCATTAGATAGAAGCCTGTGTGACCAAACGTTTGCAAATTATGGTCTACTACTGCTGTAGTGATGTGGAACTTCTGAGGTATGAGTCAGTTGTGAGGATGTGGAGTGGATCCCATCTACTGCAGCCTGTTTGCTTTTCAAATAGCAGTGGCTAGTCCCTGAATGGATTCATACAGTGCTAACGAGGATCAGGCTCAGGATGTCGCTGGCAGGGCAATACTGCACTCAGTGCCCCGCTTTTGAAGGAAAGCATGTGTGTGCTCTGGGGCTCCTGTTGTCCCATTGCAGAGAAAAGACCTTCATGAAAAGCTAACACTGAAGAAGAAATTTTAGTATGCAAGATACTTTCTTGCCAGCTGATGAGATAGGTGCTTGAGAAAAACTTGGAAAAGCAAGCATTGAAGCTGTAAAGGAGATACAAAAAAACGCAGTGTCTAGCCTTGGAATAGGATGTGTAGAAGGCAGTAGTTAGAGATGTAGTCATGTTTTGGCATCCGAACGGAACTAGCAACGTTTGACACTATGCCAGTTCAGCACTGGATCTGAAACTTTTGGCATTGTGCCTCAACTTCACAGCATTTTTAAGACTGCAGACAGAAAGAGAGCAGTCGAGATTTGACAATTCAGAAGATTTTAGATGTCTTGTTTCTGTTTCTCTTTTCAACTTACAAGAAACTATTCATGCCTTTCTGAAACTATGGAGATCCTTGTTCTCAAAGATCAGTTCAGGGAAACAATCCACATCTCCTATTTATTTAGAAGTATTATTTAGGAGTGTTAAGTTATATTTTGTCCTCCTTTTGCACAAAGATTACTGACAAAGAGATAAAGATATTATTAGCCATGATAGAAGTGAGCTATTACTTCAGCTTGGAACACCAAACTTTCTTGTTGAAAAAAATGGCAGGTAATGTTTTAATACCTTCACAAAATATCAGAACTGCTCTGAGTGAAAAAAAATGGCCACAACTCCTAACAGAATGAGAAAGACAAAATTAAAAATCTTTGGAGCTAGAATTGCAGATCAAGGATGCCCAATCAAGAATGCAAATCATCAGGATGCCTGATGCTTCAACTACATTCATTCTAGATTCAAAGATACTTCACAGTTGAGTGAAATAATTTTCCTTGTGCCTACAAGAATGACTTAACAGAAGTCAGATGAAAATACTACACCTATGTATCAGATGTATGACATGAAATCACAAGTTCCTTCACCAATCCAATAACCTTGTTTATAAAACAAAAATTATCTTTACAGTTCTGATAATTGTGGATTTGTCTCAGATGCCTTTTGCCTGCACTCTGCATTTGGCACTAGTTTTCCTTTCACTCACAGCTGTGAAGGAAAACACCCTCCCTGCAGGAGGGCAGGGTGTTCTTCCCAATGTTTCTGCCGTGGGCTTTTAATGCTGGAGGGATTGTTGGAGAGAGGGAGGGATGCAGGACAGGCAGCTGCCCAGGACTGCAGTCTAGCAGAGATGAAGATACTAACCTTGGTCACTAGCGTGTGAAGGGACCCTCCTTACTGCTGTCTTCTTTGTATTGTTCATATTACATACTAATTTCAGTTCTTCTAGCAGCAGCTTTCATTGCCACTTACTGTCATATTCTGTTCCAGAATTCATTTGAGAACCTAAAAGAGCCATGCTGACTTGGAGGAGGAGGCAGAGCAGCAAGAACATTCATTCGTCCGTATTGGCAAACCCTATACAACCCACTTGGTACTCTCCATCCTTCTTTTTTTTTCTTTTTTCTTTTTTCACTCCATGTCCTGAATAGGATTAACAAATCGAGTTTTTCCTTTAAGCTCTGGTGAACTTTACTGAGATACTCAGAAACTGCGTCATTTGTTTTAAAAAGCCTTTCTCCCTGGTGGTTCTCCTTGGCACTGTAATTTCTCATCTTAACACAGGCACAAACATTTTGCCACTGACAGTTCTAGATCATGTCACCATCGGAGTGTGACATATTAACTTTCCAACAGTCTAGAGGTTTTATTTGTTGTCACAGATCTCTTCAAATATTGACCTCTTTAAACATTAAACATTATGGACAAACACCCCAGAGCTGATGATGCAGAGATTGCAAAATAAATTACTGTTTAAACTGTGGAATGTGCAACATGACAATTCAGAGCAGCTGTCAGGACCACGTCTGACTGTGCTTTGGAAAGTGGTATCACCATCTATGATGCTGATGGTAGCAGAGGTTTCAGGCTTACTACAGGAAGCATTATTGTCAAATAAGTATACTTATGGATTGCTTTAGTAACTTCAGATTAATCTCTTATTGACTGTCTTCGCTCTGTAGAGTTACTACTTCATTAAATATAAAGCATCACTGGTTATCTGAATACACAAAAAAATGTGTACTTACTGCAAGACATACAGCTGAGGCCTTTCGAGGGCAGAGTGACAAACCATGCTTCTACATTATACGTAGTTTGCTTAGAAAGTAATGCTTCCTATTTATTTTCAGGGAAATTACTGCAGATTCAGAGAGCACAATAATGCTATCTGGTAGATCAAATTCTCAGCTACAAAACTATGTTTTCACCATAGTCATTGCCGCTGGCTGCACATTTTTGCCAGTGATGAACAAGAGCCTGCATGCCATGGTCAACATTCTGCATGGCCACTTGGCATGTGGCTTGTCTTTCACTATCACCACTGCTGAAACACACCACCCACCACCTCACAGTGCTCACAGCCACTGTTTGGTCCCCATGAACATTCAGCAAACATCAGTGAATGTCAGTGGGTTCCATTTTTTCCACATTAGGAGTTCAGTTCCACCTTGGCTTCATATACCCCTCCGCATCAGCCACCATTCTGTCAGATTGCCCCTCTGTTGCCATCTTTCACATGGCAGCAAAATGTAATTCAATACTGGTGGGAAGGCTTGACCTCTACTGCCATACAAATGTCTGCCTCTGTTGTCATGGGCTTACAGAACAAAGCAGGAGGCATTACTATCAGAGCAGCTCTTGTAATCTAGCTGAGATCAAGGGTGCAATTTCGAAGCAAAACTCCTGATCACTCCCACATACCATGTAGTGATCCGTGCTGCAGGGAGGTCTTCCAGCACACAGTGTGGATTATTTGCAGCTACCAGTAGCCCAGAAGATGCACCTCTGGAATGTCTCTCATGAGCCCCGGCTTCATAGGGCTTCCAGTTCACAAATCAGACTAGTCTGAAATAAAACCCATTGAAATGAATGATTTGTAGCATTTTATGTCCTCAGCACCAATTGTTTTGCTCCACGCATCTGCCAGTACTGTTACACCACTTGCTGGTTGTATTTACATAATTTCTTAGCTTGTTTGTGCTAGATCTCCACGCCTGGTATTCATTATTTTCCATTTTGTTTTCAACTAGAGTATCCCTTTGAGTGGGTGTTGACAAATTCAGAAAGAAGTAACCAATGTAAAATAAAATAAAATAAAATAAAATAAAATAAAATAAAACAAAACAAAACAAAATAAAATAAAATAAAATAAAATAAAATAAAATAAAATAAAATAAAAAGGGAAAGAAGAAAAAAGAAATGTTATCTGGTTTAGAATGAAAATATCACTTCTCTCTAGTGTTTTTCCCTCTGCTACTGCAAAGCATGTGAGGGAAGCACCAAGGGCGAGGACTCCCAGCAGCAGGCAGGATTAAGTTCAGATTATTCAGGTCACTGTTACTTTACTGACTTCAGCAGGCAAAACAGTCACACATCGTAGATAAAGATCTGGAAAAACAGTATTTTGCTACAGGCGTTTCAAATTCAGAATGTTAAGTGTTGATTTTAGGGACTGCAATAAGGATGCTGTGCCAGAACAAAACCAGGACCCACCCAGCTTTATTCTGCTCTACACTGCAAGCCTTTGGTTGCACCATTCTAGCCAGGACAGGATGGAAAGATCCCTGCTGCAAAAGTGGCTGCTGAAGAAAACAATTCGCTACACCAAGCTCCACAGGACTCGAGCCCAAGTCCTACGCTTCAGGCTTCTCTTCTCTGCATGTGTTCCTCCATCTAACCACAAGAACATATTCTCAGTGCTGGCAGTAATTAGAAATTACTTCTTCCTCAGAAGTTTACATTCATTTCCTTCTGTGTGAGTCTGCTTTAAATTAGGGTTATGGGTTATACTGCATGATTTTGAGGATGTTTTTCCCAGCCTGAATTCTAACCAGCAGAATTCCCCTCAGCAGATGTTGCAGGCTTGTTCTCCATCTGAAGATTCAAATATGTATCTATCTTATCTTCAGATATATAAGTTCCAAATTCTGTTTCTAAATGAACATTGATATACTGAAAAAAGCCATGGCTGCCTGGAAGAATGTCTTTCTGTCTGGGACAAAGATCTCTCCTGAGCATCTGAACTTACTTAAATGCCTTCCCCAGACACTCTTTTCCAAATATTTTGATGTTCTGTGTGCAGAAATGTAGCACTACAGAAACATTAACAGGTATCTTCTTTTACAGAAGAAAAAAGACCTATGCTTGCCCAAGAGTTACCTCCTGCATTTACAGTACTTTTAGGTCTTGGAATTTAATGTATTTCTTCTCCCAGTGACAAAAGACTCATAGACTTTCCTACCAAATGCATCTGAAAACAGGGAGCATGACTGCTGTAAAGACAATGTTGTTAAGTGAACATGAACTGGAATTTTACTAAGTCTGGTTGAATTTTAGTTGAAGGTTACAGTCAACTAAACCGACCTTAAAGAACCTGGGGATAAAAGATGCAGGTTAATTTGGCTTTAAATCTGTGCAGAATGGCGTAGCAATGGCATGACCTGTCTTAAGGGGAACTGTTGGTTTTACTTTAGAAAACTGCTGAAAATTGTTTTCCTGAAAACATCACAATTCTGTCATAGACTTTTACCCTGCCAGAAGGTATTAACTGGCATGCAAAAAGATGCCAGATGGCTGACAAGAAACTAACTTGTTGCATATGAACAGAGAACAGCTTATCCTGTAAAAATACCAAGTTTCCCACACACACAGGGCACAGGATAGAAAGTCTTTGGTTGAATTTTCATGAGAGAATTTACGCTCTAAGGCATCTCAATGCAGCCTGACAACAGCGGTGTTACTCGTGAGTCCACCACAGTGGGTGAGTTATCAGCAATTCTTCTGCCATCTCTGGTGGAGGTTAAAACGGAAGGCAATTTACCATAAAAACAGCAGTTACATTTATAAATTTAGCCAAATATCTTTGAATATTCAATTTTGCAAGTGTTATTGTGCACCTCAAGGTTGTGGAGAATGACTTCAGGGTCCTGGTGAACGAGAAGCTGGACACTGAGCCAGCAGCGTGCGCTTGCAGCCCGGAAGGCCAGCTGTGTTCTGGGCTGCATTAAAAAGCGGTGGCCAGCAGGGAGAGGGAGGTGATCGTCCCCCTCTGCTCGGCTCTTGTGAGGCTCCATCTGCAGCGCTGTGTCCAGGCCTGGGGCCCCAGCACAGGAAGGATGTGGAGCTCGTGGAGCGGGTCCAGAGGAGGCACTGAGATGAGCAGAGGGCTGGAGCAGCTCTGCTGTGAGGAAGGGTTGAGGGAAATGGGCTTGTTCAGCTTGGAGAAGACGAGGCTGCAGGGAGACCTCATGGTGGCCTTTCAGTATTTGAAGGGAGCAGATAAACAGGAGGGGGAACGGCTGTTTATGAGGGATGGATGGTGATAGGACAAGGGGGAATGGTGTTAAACTGAGACAGGGGAAGTTTAGGTTGGATATGAGGAGGAAGTTTTTCCTCCAGAGGGTGGTGAGGCACTGGAACAGGTTGCCCAAGGAGGCTGTGGATGCCCCATCCCTGCAGGCATTCAAGGCCAGGCTGGATGTGGCTCTGGGCAGCCTGGGCTGCTGGTTGGTGACCTGCACACAGCAGGGGTTGGGACTGGATGAGCACTGTGCTCCTGTGCAACCCAGGCTGTTCTGTGATTCTATGGTTCTGTCCTGCTACTCTTTAATTAATTACTGTCGTAAATACACATCATTGAGACTATCCTATTCAAATGATTATAATCTCATACACATGAAAAGTATTTTCTTTGTTAGCTTGATGCTCTTCTTTTCTTACTGCCTCTAGTGCCTAAACCAAGAAGCCTGAAAAAAATCTTCTCTATTACTGCTACTTTCATTCTGTGTGTAGTAGCACTTCACTGCAGGAGTAAGAGTCTCATTAATTTTGGTGGAACTCCCAGTGGAGTACAAGCAGAACTCCTCAGAAACTGGACAACAGCTCAGCAGTGTGTTCGTCTCTTCAAATCTAGGAATAGTTCCAAACATCCCAGTAATTGAAGTCCATTGCATTCATACAAGACTTGATTGAACTGGGACATTATGCAGAGAACTTTACGCAAGAATGTTTTATCTGCTGCTTTCTGCTAGTGCTGCCAACAGCAAAACTGAGCCCATGACAGTAAATGCAATCAGCATTTAAAAAAAGGAAACAGAACAAAATCCTTATTTTCCCAGGTAAGGAAATCGCTAAGTAAGGGCTTCATCCGGCAGATTCTGCAATATATTAGATATGAATTAAATTCTGGAAACTGCTCAGTGTCTTGCTGATGTCTCCGAAAGGGAAATGAATGCAATGGTGATGGCAAAATACTTCAGGAATGTGAATAAAAATGCAACCAACCAATTCACTCACACATAGCCGCTCTGCTGGGCTGCCTGAAGGTCAGAGCCCCAATCACAAGTTCTGCTCCAGCTAGAAAAGAACGTTTAAAGGGTTCGTACAGCCAGCTTTCTACCCAGGAGATGTTGTTAAAACACTTCAGTTCTGTTTTTTACACACTGTCAAAAGATTTTTTTGTTCTGCCTTGTTTGTTTTCGAAGGCAGAACAGAAATATTTACAAAGGCTCTACTCATGTCATTATTTGACCACTGACTGACACCTCTCCTACCTGCTGGTGAAAGCTCGCTGAATTGCAGCTTTGACTGGAAGGAGCTGATAGTGAAACTGAACACCTCCTCCTCAATTTCAAAAATCTGCGCCTTTCAGCGAATCAAAAAAGGTCTTTTATTGAAAGCATACTGAATTTTGGAAAGCCAGGCAAAGCATTAAAAATATTTGTTTTCGGTTCTTTCCTCTGAGAACCAGACCAGCGCTGACCTCTGAGCTCAGTGGAAGAATTCCTCCCATTCCCATGAGTCTGTCACCTTGTGAGAGCCTGTTAGTTTCCACTGGGTATTTTGTTTCCTGCAAAATCAGTTGGATGGATGAAAGGCAAACTTAAAAATGCTGGGTTACTTGGTATTTGAGTTTTCCATGGTGGGAGAAAGCAAAGTCAAGGAGATACTGCTGAGAGAACTTGTTTTCTGCATATGTTACTACAAACTTTGCCTTTTTAAGGCTAGATTTGGAAATGGAAGAAATAGGCTCATACTTTTGGTTTCACATTATTTAATAGCAAATGATTTTGATGTTTTAAAGCTGTATTTACACGAAGTTGCCTACTAAAAGGATTTCAACGTGTTCCTATAGAACTTCTAGGCAACTGACACTTCTATCTTTTTCCAGTATTTTGAGCTCTCACTTTTGAAAGTCCCACTTCAGAAAGCTTTTTATTGCAACACCAATGCACTCACCTTTGTCTGTCAGACACATGGGAGCAACCTGGAATTTACATGGGTTGATGTGCTTAGAAAGGCTTGCATTTCAGAGATGGGAACTGTGAATGCTTATACAGTGCACGAGATAGAATCAGTCCTGATATCCAGCGTGAGACTATACCAGGAATAAAGGTTCTGCATCAAATATGTTTGAGTTGTTTCTCTGCTAAGATTTATACAATTCAATATTTCAGAATATTCTGTTGCTTCAGAAGCAATATTGAAATAACAGAATCAGTAGAAATACCAGCATGAGAATTTTTAAAAATAGGGAAAAGCTATAAAAGTGGTTATAAACCTATTCAAAAACACACATTTCTTAGTACTTTGAGAAAGTGTATTTGAGAGTTTGTTCTCTGGTTGATTGGTTTCTCTGGCATACTCCTAAGTATGCAGACTCTGAAAGTGACCTTTGCTGATAAAGAAAGTGTCCTCTTCCACGTTACTGGTGTCATCAGCCTTTCAGTATTTCAAATTTCTCTTCACCTTAACCTCAAACTTTCCTTTGAATGTGTTAATCTGGACTGTTGTGTCAGACTTCTATTATAACATTAACAACAACATTGCTCTAATTGTTGATTTCACTCTTGAAAAGAATCAGTGAAGATTTGTGGACATGAGGTTTTGGGAGCAAGATGGTGGAAGAAGAGATGTTTGAATAGAAGGAATAGATGTAGATGGCAATTTTGCTTTCGACTTTAATTTTTTAAACTTAATGCAGAAAATCTTATAAACAAGAGCCATTAGAAATGCTTTCAGAGGAAAATTAGGAAAATAAGCCTGATGGAAAAACAACAACAACAACAACAAAAAGACAATTTTATTTGCAGCAATGCAGCCATCACTTTGGTCAGGCCTTTGTACTTGCAATACAATTACTAAAAAAACAACAATCCAAAGACAAAAGCAGACAAAAAAAAAAAAAAAAAAAATCTCAGAACGCTCCTCAAGAATTTGAAAAATAAATGATTTCCCTCTCTGGAATTAGAATCTTGTAAAAATTAATTAAATTAATACTGACTCATGAGTCTTTATTTCAACTCTACATACTCTTACCATCTGATATATATAAATATAAATGATACATATATGATGATATGATGATACTGGTCAGGTGAGCAAGGCTGTCTCAGGGTTTATCTGTATCCTCACGTTCTCTTTTTGCACTAAATCTGATTTCTCCTCTTCCCAAATCTAACCCATTTCAGCTTCACGAAACTTGTGCTTTTATCTCCAGACCCAGCGCCTGGGGTGGGAAACTTCTTGCTGTGTGTTTGTACAGAAGCAGTTAGAAAACTCCATCTTATCTTCAAGTTTTTATGCACTCTGTTGCAAAGGCACTCAAGTTAAGTGCTAAAAATATCTGGCCGCTCCTGTTGAGGCCTGTCAAACTTGTATTACTTTTGGGTGGGTTGTTTCTCCTTTTGCAAGATGATCATTTGAAAAATGTAATTGCTAAATCGGTTTAGCTATTTGTACATGAACTAGTCACCATCTAAGCAGAGAAAACATCATTTTTCATGAGATTTTTGGCTGGGGGACATTAACAGTAAGAACTTACGTAATGCTTTTCTTGTAAAACAGACAGGCAGAGCCAAATGTATCATGCCTGTACTTTGCCACAAAGCATACCTTTGTGTCAACAGGGAAATGTGACCTGTCCTCATTTTGCATGCAAAAGTAGTGGCAGGTTTGGAGAGCTGCAGTTGGCCAATTTGGGAGTTAGCTTTGTGAGTTTCATTTGGGGTCAGATGACTGTGACAAAAAGAGATCCCTCTTTAGACAAGCAAAACTTATTTCTGTATACATATATAGATATAAAACTGAAATGGGCAATGTTTTTGACATATGGTCTACATCTAGAGAACGAGAAGCAGAAACTGACCATATTCTGAATGAAGTCCGAATGCTGAGCCTTGTCTGAATATGCTTGGTTCTTCTGAAATCAGCAGGAATTCTAACTGAATACATCCGAGGTCGGAATTCAACCCTGATTTGAGCTCAGATCGATATAAGTACATGACTTCACCAGCTCCACATGAGTGTAATAAAGTAGAGCATAAGCCATCAAATAATTGATTTGCACACTTGTTAAAGCTACATGACAGGGTTTTATTTTAAAAACAGTGCCAGGAACTGAAAATTGCTGTAAACTGAGTGAAAGCCCTCTAGTAAAATAGGAGATATTCAGCAGAATGTAGCTTAGCTGCTCTGAGTGTTAGCTGTCAATCTAAAGCTGTTGAGAAATATAGCACCAAAGCTAAAAGAGAAGCAACTGGTGAGTGGTTTTCAGCCCAACAAGTCAGCTCAACTGCAGTACAATAAAAAAAAGACAATTAAAAAAAAAAAAGCTGAGCATTTCTAGTTAGATCCAAGAGAAAAGTGCACAGATTGTACTCTATTCTCTCTTGCACCGAAAAGAGTGTTTTCTGCTCTGGGACTCCCACTGCCCTGTTGCCTACTGCAGGCATGCTCATAGTTGTGTATGGATACAGTTTTTTACATTTGGCTATCTATACACACAGATACAGTTGTTTGCATGTAGAAATTTGTCATAAACTATCACAAAATGTAATTATTTTTATTTTAAAAATCCTTCCGGAAAGCATCTTCCTTATCTATTTATTTCATTTATATTCTCAGAACGGGCAAAATTAGCCCCCAGAAATCCAAAATTTGCTTTTTCTTGGTCAGTTTAGCTGGTGTTATAGGTGTTGAGTTAATGTTCTAGAGAGGATAAAATAAAATCAGTCAAGGAAAGGCTAAAATGTTGAATAGACTTTAAGTGTTTGCATCGTATGGAACAGTGTTTAAGTTTCTGTCTGCCCAAGTGAAAGTGGAGAATTTTATCAGAATGTGACGTAATATGTGCTCTATTTTGAACTGTATTAAGATTCAAAGTATTTCACTGCTAAGGGAGAAGCACTGAGAACTTCAATAAGTGAGGCTTTGAGTCGGAGCCAAAAGTAATCAAACTGTTTTCCAGCTACTGCTATGCAATCAGGCCACCAGGGCTTGTGGTTACATTTAACCTTGAGCAGTTCTGCCCTGTTCACACAGCATTCATTTCAGTGAGATTCTACTGACCAACGACCAGCAATAAAGACACTGTCTGAACTTCGTCTGTATTGGAGTATGTAAAATACAACTACAGACCAAGCAACCTGTCGCAGTGAATAGTAGGGATACTTAACAGCTTAGGAGAAGAAGTGAACTAAAAATACGATTTAATTGCAACTCTGGTGGAAAAATGTTGTGTTTGTTGAAAAACGTGATTTTCTCAGCTGCAAGCCAACCAGGAAAGAAGCTTGAAAAAAGTGGAAAACAGCAAACAAATTCCTTTGAGATGAACTAATATTGCACTCAGCAAAGGAAAGTGCTGAAAACAAGTAGTTTGGAACCAGAATACAGCATCACGATCTCCGGCCCCATGCACTAAGGCCCTAGCCCAGGCATTTTTGGTCCATTTTTGGCAACTCCTGGAAGAACAATCTGTTCCCTGTTTGATGCAACTTAACTCGCAGGAATTTGTAAATGATAGCTGCCCAAGCTGACGGGGACCTAACAGGCGTGCAGAACATTACTGCCTCGCTGATGCCCTTTCCAGCACCGAAAGAGAAAAACCTTACTGTCAGTATCATAAAGGTAGAGACACTTCAACGCCACTGAGTCCAGTTCTGCTCCCATGGGAGACAATGGCAAAAAAGCACTTGTTTGAAGAGCTCTTCTGAATAGAACTATTACTTTCCTGTCAATTAGATTGTATTTATTATTGTTTCCATCATTACCATTACTACCATTTTGCTGATATTACTGACCTGTAACAGGGTCCAACTCTGTCGGGAAACTTTCTTTAAAACAGCAGATTGCCATCTCAGCCATGAATTTCTTCCAAGATTAGATCATACATGCTTGTTGTCTTCATGCTGTAAAAGGTCACATGTGCCAGAATCCTCATCCATCTTTCCTATTCTATTAACTGGTCTAATAGTGCTTGCACAAAGACATCATATTTTGGTTTGCAAGAGTTTCTGGGATAGTGTTCTTACTAACTCCAGAACGGTAAAAACAAGTTACAAGACCCAACCTCACTGTGATTTTTATGAGGTGGTTATCTTCTCCATGCCTCACGTTTGCCCTGTGAGGATCATATGAAGAGGTGATGCCAGAAGAGAAGTTTGGAGCAGCTACAGACAATTCTGGAAGATACAGAGGTAACCTGAGAAGTGTAGAACAGCTGGCCTCTGAGCTCCAGTGCCAAGATGCAGGTAGCTAATAAAGGATTTGTGCTTGGTTGTTGTGCCACAGACCTGCAACATTCCCAAAGCATTTAAGAGCCTGACGTGGACAGATCAGATCAGTGAGTGTGCTGCATCAGTTCTCTAACAGTGCTCCACTAACAAAAAGAACATTTCCTGATATAAACATGAGCAGTTCAAATGAGATTGCTTTAAGAGATGTCTACTATCTACCTTAATCCACAGTGTCCCGACCTTTGTAGACAAGACTGTGTACTTTGGCCCTTAATAGGAACTTAATGTCCTTACTAAACAGAAATAAATCTTTTCTTGGCACTCTTAATGTTTGACATAAGCTATTTGCAGCACAGTAGTAAGGGTAGCAATAACATTGAGAAATCACAGTGTTTTTCACTGTTAAGTAGTTGCCCTTTCACCAATCAATATTTGCAGATATTTTCAGAAGGAATATTTCCCTCAGAGTCCTCAAAGGAATCTGTAATGGCAAGATCTTACAAGATCCTAGGAAGACTATGAGTTTGATGGAAAAGTGTTAAAAAAAAAATTGTTAGGCAGCTTATTTAAGTGAGGCATTTTAGTCTTATGACTTTGGGGTCACTGCCAAAAGGACTGTTTGGTCCAAGATCATCATTTTTCCTTCTATGCTGTGTAATACTTCATGTATGGATATTTAGATCCTGGTTATTTGGATCTGTAATCAAATCCACGATCCCAGAGCATGAGGTAGTATGTAGATAAACCTAAATGCTGACTTAATGTGTTGCTACTCATCCATGAGAAAAAGCAAGCTGAAGCAGCTTCAGGACGTTATATTCCTGAACAACACCATTACAGCACCTGCAAGAAACTGTAGTTCCAAGTTGTCATCCAGCAGGTGGACCTGGTGCAACATCAGCATATTTTCTTGTTTCCCAACCCCCTGGATGTAGCTGGTGGTTGAATTCAACTGTGACCTGACTACCGTCCTTTCCTTCCCACTCTGAACCAAGAACAGCTGAAAAGATGTGCAGCTGCTCATGAACTCTGGTGACTTACCACTCCACGTGTAACATCAACTGGACACCAGTTTCAGTTTGTCTTTATAGGTAAAGCCACAGGCTGCAGTGTTCAAATGCACCTTCAGCTAGCCCTGTGACTGGTCTTTGGAAAACAGATGGGCAGGTAGATGGCTGTAAGTAGTAATGACTTCGTCCATGCTAGTTCACTGGTGGTGAGTCATGATCTCAAGTGTTCCTCACTGAACTGTACAGCTGTTTCAGTCACCTAATCTGACAGCTGATAGCCCACGGTTTCAAACCTCTGCACCACAGTACAGCCTGCTCAGAACAGAGGTCACAAACCCAAGCTTGAGGCACTGAAAATGTGCAGTCATTTGCAATCGCTTCATTTTATTTCAAGTGACAGTAAGAGGTATTTTTCAGGTATCCAAACAGAGAGAATCAACTGTTCCGAAGAAATGGCTTTTCACTTGAGTGAACATTTAGTGTTCACCTCAAATGTGAGGTGAGCATTTAATACTGCAGTAACTCTTTGACTCATTAACTTACTTACAAGCTGCCCCACCAGTTCAAAGATGGGAATTCCAAAGGCATTCTACATGTCAATATTTAGGTCTTTTTTTGCTCAACTCCAACAAGTTTTCAAAACCCTGCCTTTTTTTCAGTATGATTCCATGGAAATAACATTCTGTTTGTTTTGAATCACTTTAAGCTCTGTGAAAAGACCTGCACAAGTGTTTGGGACTTTTTGATGATGAAAGGTGCTTTTATTGAATATTATGATTATGATTCAGAGTTCAAAGACTACTAAAAAATGTTGCGCTATCTCCTGTGGGAATGGGCCTTCACCATAAAATAGCATCTGATACTTCCAGATCCTTTTTCAACATTTGTGTTGTTACAATAGAAGTGCAAGGCAACTCAGCTATCAACACTTCACAAAGCCATTTCCTCTCCTTATACTTTGGCTCTCCATGGAAGCTGATGCTATGTCAGACAGCAGTAGCAATGCAGACTAGTTAAGAGGGTGGAAAACTAGCTGCACTTTCACAGAGCTTTCTGTCATCTATGACAAAAAGTTACCAGTTTGACTGTACTTCACTTTATTTCCTATTAAAGGACTTCATATTGCTCTCATACCACAGTTTGATAAAAAAGGAATAAGGAGTTTTAGGGACTTAAACGCTGCAAAAGTTCAAGCTATTTAAGTAGTGAACGCATGACTCAACTCATGTGGCATATCAGAGTGTAATACATGGCATGAGATCTACCCATGGATGGACAGCTCTGGCAATAGCACACTGCATTTGAGAAGCAACGATAAGTTGCATTCCTGTACCTTACCGCTTCTTTTTCATTAAGAACTTTGAGTACTTTTCCTGCAATTTACAATTGCAGTATTGCACACCTCTGCAAAATGCCCACTAAATGCTTGCTAGCAGTGATACAAAGACTGGGGCATCTTCAGATAACCTGAGCTGTTTTTTCAAGTGTGCTGTACCAACACAGCAGGGACCAGAATCTAAATCACAAACTGTAACACAAGGGTTTTATTTTTCCAAGATATCAGAACCCCAAAGTAGGTACTAGAAATGAAAGTATCTCCTTCATGAGCTCATGCTGCAACGAAGCAATGAGGTGAAGTGCAAAAGCAGAGAGGAGTTTTGTTTGGTTTAACTCATGCAATGAGACAGGGGGAGGTTTTTCCTTTCACACTTTCCTTTTGCCTGGCTGACGTAGTTTTGGCTGCTCCGGGCCAGCACGAAGCTCCAAGTGTTGAGGCCTTTCTGAAGCCACGAGTGAGTTCCTCTTCCATCTGTCAGTAACCATGTTTATTGCGGGCCACAGTCTGAAGTCTCAGGTAATAAATTTAACCAAAATTAAGCACTCATTTCCAGTGAAGGCTTAAATAAGAACTATTATGTCAACGGATGTAGAACATTATGTCAGTCAATGACTGCATTTCTACTTCAGTGTACGCTGAGTAAATATCCAGCTGACAAAATCTTCCTCCAGCCTCCATGTTTAAAGAGGGCTGTTCTGCACATTTCCCGTGGAGTGAGCTTCTTCAAATGCCATTTCCTTCTCCGTGCATACAGAAGAAAAGATCCTTGTAACTGTAACTCCAGGCCCCCTCAGAGACTTTGTCACCACAGTGAAATTGTTGTGTGCCAAAGGTCCCATTGCCTCCCAGCAGGTTTAAAGCTTTTCAGTGGGGTCAAGCCACGGCTGCTGTAACTGCACGTTGCCAGACCTCAGATGCACTTACAGAGCACTTCTCTAATCTCCAGAGCTGTTCCTGCTCCTCAGAGCTGCCTGTCCTTGTACTTACGGCAGCATCAGGGCCATCTTCCAGGCAGGTGATGGACAGGAGGTCTCTGCACTGGCTCACCACTGCTGTTTTGCAATTCTTTTAAGGGCAAAGCTTTGTACCTGCCTGCAGATAGGTGCAGGGGAAGAGACACATGCATGTCTGTTTGATCAGAGTGCGAATGGCAAACATGTGATGTGTCCCAGGGGCAAGGAGGAGCATGAAAAATAAGGTGAATTATGAGCCAATTACCAGAATTTTTTTATATCTGTGGTTCAGGAGAGGATATATCAAGCTTGGAAAAAACTGCAAGTATAGTTACTGTTCACATTGTCGTTCTCAAGGGTCAAGAAGGAAATGTGCATCAGTTGTCCAGAGATTAGTCTTTCATAGAAAATAAAGCACTAATTTATTTGTACAGCAGTTTTGTAGGGAACTGGATAGTGAAAGCAGCGGTGAGACAGGTCTGGAGGATAAATTGTTTTGTTATTTATTTAAGAAATAAAACAAACATTTTCTGTGTTTGTAAGGATAAGCAAACAGTTCAGAAGCATTTGTCTGTCCCCATTTTGGGGGTCATCCACTTGTGAAGAAATGCCTGAAAAAATGTTGCTAAGTACCCACAGGAGTCAAGCATTTGAGATTGATAATTGAATAATGCTTCACACAAGCTATAGGGGTCAGAACTATACTTGAAGGCCCAATGCAATTCTCCTTTACCAGTCAGAGGAGCTGGAGTTACTGCCAGTGCCTGAGTTAAGGATGGCAAAGGCTTTCATGGGATAAACTGGTAGGAGCACAATATATATGCAGGCTACTCCAAAAGTAATGCCTCCAATTTATTTTCAGGAAACTACAACAGGTAGAAAGAACACAGTAACACTAATTGACACAGGTTTTCAACACAGCTACCACCATTAGCTGTGCATTTTTGCCAATGATGGACAGGAGCCTGTATGCTGCTCTTGTATAAGTCTGTACCAGAGGAGATGCCCACTGTCGCTACTGCCACAGCTGAAACACACCACTCACTGCCGTGCTGTGCTCACGTCCACTGTTTGGTGTGCATAAATACTCAGCAAGCAAGCACACACTGCCATGTCAGACACCATTCTGTCAGACTGCCCCTCTGCTGCCATCTGTCCCACAGCAACAACGTAGAACGGAATATCGGTGGGAAGATTCAGCCATTACTTCCATGTCACCACCATCTGCCCTTGACATCATGAGCCAACACAATAAAAACAAGAGGCATTCTTTTGGAGCAGTCCTCCAGATGAACCACGGAGCTTCAAAACGTTCTGCTTCTCTCTGCAGAGTCACCATAAGTACATCACCTCTTTTAACCTGGGAAGGGTTATATCCTTGCAACACAGCTTTCTCTTGAGCATGACAGGAGTGTGGAAAATAACTATAAAGATTAGCTAGTGAATAGCACATCTTGTATCTTTGTGGTTTAGGAAAAAAAAACACCAAACCTTTGTAATGGAAACAGAGCTATGTGTAAGGTGGATTTTGGTTCTGCTATGTCCTTCTATACATTGTCAAAGGAAGAAGAAAACCAAATTTCAAGATACTTAAATAAGTGCCATTCAGTTTTAAATAAACAAAACAAAGCAAAAACAAACAAACAAACAAACAAAAAACTTATCTGCTTACTCTAGGATTTTGTAGTGAGTTAAAGTAACTGTAGGCACAGTTATTCCCAGGAACATTTAGAAACTGTTTACTCAGCAAGGGACCCTCTCTCAGAAACAGCTCCTGTTAGAGGCTTCAGGGCTCCCACACTTGGCATGAGGAGAGAAAAAGCTGCTCACCTGCTGGCCACATGTCAGCACAACACAACTTGGTGAGCTTGTGTGAACCTCATCAACCACAGCCACACAGGCCGAGGTGGCATTTCCCAAAATGTCCCCGTTGTCAGCCCTTTCCCACTTTAAGCTACAAACCCTGTCTGACTACAGAATGTCTTTGATATACCACTTCACCTTCAAAATTTCTAATAATGGCTCCCCAAAAGAACAACAAAAAGAACAGACCTTTGCAATTGGCTGAACTGATGGGAATACTGCACCTCACTGTGCTCCTGGCATTGTCTGGCCTCCCTGCACCTTTCTATTGAATCTCCTTCACTGGATTTGCAGTGAAGTCACCAAATCACCCTCAGACTCACCTGCTGTTGTCAGCCTGATGGGGTTAGCCATATTAATAGCTTAGAGCAATATCTCTGACCACTTCACAGTAACGCCAGCAAATGTTGAACCAGCCCTCCTTCATAGTGACCCTGCTCAACAGCGCTTACTGGTTGAAAGCACATGAACACTGAACATCTGTTCATTACCAAGTGACAGCTATTTGTCATCCTATGGCATGTTGCTGCCTCATCAGCTAGCCAGTTGGACTGCTCTGAGCCCAAGGACTTTCACGTGCCAGGATTAATACATTGGCTGTTCAGCCATAATAATGTGTAAATACTAATTTGCTACTCCTGGTTTCTGCGTTTTAAGTCAGCACAGGTTACATGAACACATTTGTGCAAGTGAAAGCATGATTTTCCTCACTGTATCCATTGTATCCATTGTATCCCATTGTGATACGAGGGCTGGTCCAAAAATGATGCTTTCTATTTTATCACATTAGCCCTTGACATCAGAGGTGGATGGTGGTGGTGCAGCAGTAGGGTTGAATCCCCCCACCAACATTCCATTACATTTTGTTGCCATGTGACAGATGGCAGCAGAATGGCATCTGACAGAATGGCATCTGACATGGAAGTGCATGTGAAATAAAAGTGTGTCATGGGATTCGTTCATGTGGTAAAGTTCGCACCCACTGACATTCGTAGATCCTTGCTGAACGTTTATGGGAACCAAACAGTGGATGTCAGCACAGTGAAGTCACGGGTGGAGTGCTTCAGCAGTGGTGACAGCGACAGTGATCACATCCATCGGTGCAGAACTTTATGAGTGAGGCATGTAGGCTCTTATTCACTGCTGGCGAAAATGCATAGCTAATGGTGGTGACTATGTTGAAAACTACTGATTTGTAGCTGAGAATTTGCTCCATCAAATATTGTTATTGTGCTCTCTATATCTGCTACAATTTCCATGGAAACAAATAGGAAACATTACTTTTTCAGTGACATATGTATTTATTGATTCTGAATTGCTTTCCATAGGTGTTAGCTTGTGCTGTCTAGAGCACAAGATACATAGCTATTACTTAGCCATTAGCAAAGAAGTTGGCTGTGGTATGTCTTTGGCTCGGCATTTCTCTTGACATTTCTTGCACTGGTGTCCATAATGCTGGCTATGCTATCCCCTTGTCTCTAATATGCCAAGCATAAGTACCTTATTCTGAAACTGGAATTCCTGTATTATTCTATGTGATGTACGATGCCCTATTTACCATGGGTAAACAGTGTTTGAGCCAACTCATGTAGAGGGTTTCTATCTATTCTGCTAATACTTCTTCTGTCTCACTTGCTAGGCATGTACCTCTGAGGTGTACCCCTGGGTTTCCATATTGCTGATCTCAGTGCAGCTAACTGCTTCTCCGATCACTGTTATGCTCCTTGTCTGTCTCTGAACTTCTCAGATCATCTGACCTGACAGAACCTGTGCTCTATGAACTGTTGGATTCGCCCTTTAATTTTAGCTAGTAAGCAAAAGCATGGACACAGCTGTGAGCTATCTGCTCTCAGTGACCCTGCAGAAGCAGAGCACCTAGGTGACATTGCCTTAGCTCATCTCTGATGCTCACAAGACAAACCACGTCAAATCTTAGCTGGTCAACATTTATCTTGACAAGATTTTTCAAGAATTGGTTCCCGTGAAAGACAAAAAAATACAAAACAAAACAAACAACAAACAAAAACAAAACAAAAAAAACAAGCCATGCTACACCTCGGGGTGTGCCAGAGCCCAGAAAAATCAGAGCATTATTTACGTCTGTGGTGTCAATGCTCTTAATATTACTTCCAGTTTGGGGCCGTGCATCTCCTTAATTCTCCTGCCCACTGGCACAGTGTCCAGTTCCACCTCTCGCAAACAGTCCTCACTGCTACAGCTTCCTCCTCTTCTTTTGCCTCCAGGTCCACTTTGACTTTCATTTCTCTTCCTCTTTTACTTCCATATCTTTATTCCCTCCCCTGTGCAAAGCACACAGAGCCTTCCTGCAGGCTCAAAGAGTAAATGCAAATTCAAAGTCATAGAATCACAGAACCACAGAATCATAGAATCCTGGAATGGCCTGGGTTGAAAAGCACCACAACGATCTAGTTTCAAGCCCCCTGCTATGTGCAGGGTCACCAACCAGCAGACCAGGCTGCCATAGCTTAATTTTAAAACACTGCTTAAGCATTTTCTGAAAATCTGAAAGAGCCTTTTTGGAAACGGCCTCACCAAGTAAATAATATTTTCTGGGCTGGTCAAGATGTGTGATTGATCTAAAGAGATTACTGTTAAGACTTACATTGCTAACTGAGTAATGAGCCTTCATCTAATCAGACATTCCACACATTTGCTATCAATGTACTATCTGTGTTCAGTGATTAGCACAGCCTCAGTGAGGGCAGCTTCAGTGATGTTTGTACATTTAAGCAGTTAACTTTTTTTAGAGATGGTGATCTCCTTGTAGTTAAATTTGAAAATAAAACCAAGCACCAGTGAACTCAGTGGCAAATCTCCCACCAGCTTAATTGGCATCAGGATTCTCTGCGTGTTTGAAATAATTCCAGGTTTCTAAATCCTTATTTAAAGGATAATTGCTTGAGTAAGTCTTTTACAGTTATGGCCAATGTGGACATTAATAAAGGGTGATGAAAATCTCAGTTATAAAGAGAAAAAGGCTGAAAACTATTAAATCTGTGCACAAATCCAGTTTTATTTCAGTTACCTGAAAGGATTTCAGTAGCTACACAGAACACTTTGGAAACTGGACATCAGCTGTGTTAAGTATGATTAGTCTTATTAAAACCCCAAATCTCTGCCCAGTTTTGAAAATCACTGTGCATGAAGCATTTTGCTGCTCCTGTTTAAAACAAGATCTGACAAATGAAATTGTAAAAAAAAAAAAAAAAAGTAAAAAATGCACAAAACTATCAAAATGGCTTAGATCATTAAAACCTAAAAGAGTTAATTAAAAAAAAAATCTGCTGATTGTATCTAGTGTACTACTCATAGGTACAAGTGACTGGAAGCTTACAAATGTACGTGGTTATTAATTACACTGAGAATTTACATACATCTAGGGCCATTAAGTAGTGCCAGATGATGCTTAAAACCCTATTTCTGATACTCTCAGTATGCTAACAGAAGCAGAATCAAAAGGAGGCTAGAATCAGAAAACAAACTACTTAATTCTGACTTGGCAGTAGCCCAAAGAAAGGCATCTAACCTCTGAAGTAGTTGATGGCACTAGCTGGCTTAGTGTCCCGTGATCACCATTCACTCAGGGAAAATGGGGGTTTGCTGGAAGCTGCCCTAGTGTACATCTACACACAAAGTATACAAAGAGCCACACGAGTCTTCTGTCCCTGGTTCAACATTCAGCAGGTCTTGTGCAAACGCGTGCTGGTGCTCCTCAGTTGTTCTCCTGTGGCATTGCCATGGCCTGCAAGTGAAAAGGACAGGTTGCTGTTTTAAGGAGAGAGGCTCTGACTGTCCTTGCTCTTGGTGCACTCGTTCTCTGTACTGCTCGCAAGGCATTCCACACGTTTTATAGAGGGTGCTCTGATCATGATCAAAGCAGTCTCGTCATCCATCAGCTCTGAGTGTGACCACGAGCAAGGCCTTGGCCAAAAAGGCAGCTGAAGGGAGCAGGCCTGAGCTCACAGCGGTCTGATGGAAGTGGGAAGTCCAGCCTGAACAGCAGGCTGTAGTGAGAAACTGCCCTCCCCAGTAAGACCAGTGGCAACAAGAAGTGCTGGTGTGCTTTGGAACTGAAGGCATTGCCAGCTTTACCTCAGGAACTTTCGCATCAGAGCTCTTACAGCTTGTACCCAGACTGTGTCAAATGTAACTTCCATGGGCAAGGCTATGGTGGCATAAGGACATGCTATTTTAATTATTAGACCTACATGACTTATTTACCTACAGAATTTACTGCAGAATTAATGAATTAAAACTCCAGCATAGCTAGAAAACTCTAGAGATTTACCTGAATGTTTTACTTGCGAAAAACGGGAAGCACTGAATGTGCTTTGGTTAGGCAGATGTCACTAGTAAAAGATATATATGTGTGCTTCACCTTACACTCTCTGTATTTTTAACTGATAGCTCTCTTCCTTTTGTGTGTCTTTTCGAGATAAGGTAAGCAGAAGGAAGCCTGAGTTTCCACCGAGCTTTCCAGAAACCCTCACCCTGTCCAGAAGGCTTTGGTAGCATGAGGTCATTTAAGATGACTGGGTGGCCCAGCCCAGACACTGCTTTTCCCCTTGCTTCAATTTCATCTACAGCATCTCATGGAAAAGACCCAGTGACTAAGATTTACCTCTGTCCAGCAAGCCAGATCCAATTCCCCACAAAGATACAGGCATTGTCAGTTGTTTATAGATTAAGAGTAGCAAAACAGTCCAGGACTAGTTTTGCTTGCTGTCCTATATTTTTCATGCTCAATAAGCACTTGAAACAAAAAGGAAGCAAGCAAATACAAAACTCCCATATTAATTTTATTAAATATTTTTTCACATAATTTCCCCTAGGAATCTGAATTAAAAGTTTGGGCTTACTTTCTCAAAGACCTTTCAAAAGTGTGAGTATTAAAGTTTGTGTTTTAGCCATTTGGTAAAGTAATCATATAGTGTGACAAGCTTCCAATAATTTACACTGTTCTCACTGATTACATAAACATTCAACACGATCTTACGTAGAACTAACTCTGTTGAACTACTGAATTTCTGGCTTCCGTGCAGGGTGAAATTGTTCTGCAAGTAAAAGAACACAGTCACTGAACTTCCCATATGGCTGACCAATAAGAATCTCTTTTCTCCCCTTTTAAGAGGTTTGGTTTCCCAATGCATGGAATAGTGCTAGCATGAGCCCTAATAAGCTCTCACAGATGTCCTAGCACAGTCTCCTAATGCTTATGTTAAGATTTCTATTCTACCCAAATACAACCTCATGCAGTTGCTTAAAAATGCAGACAACAGCCAACCAGCCAACTCTTTCTCAAATCATGCTTCTTCCATTTCAAAGTTTCAGTTGTGAAGAATTATATTCAACTTATTAAAAAATGCTTCAGTTCACTGTAAGTTACGAGGCTTAAAACATCTGACTTGAAAACTGGTGCTTTTTGGCAGAACAGTTTATACGGGAAATGTTACACATGACTTAAACTGGATAAAACGATCTGGCCTCTTTGCTGTTTTCCATTGACTAGGTTGCTTTTACCATCATTTGCTGCCTGAAGGCATGCAGCTAAGGGCCAAGTTCTCATTTCCCAGCACAGAACTTATCTCCTGCTGACCAAAGGGAGGTAGGCTGTTTCAGCACTCACACAAATTGGTCAACTGAGTCCACAGGAAAGAGGAAATGAGGTTGTGGGCTGAGCAGCCAAATCCAGTGTCATCACCCACATGTGGCAAGTCCTCAGATTTGGTTTTCCCATTTATAAAATACATGGCTGTGTTGCCCTACTCTCTTCCAAAGTAGAGAACTGCACACCAGCGGGTCGCTAACAGAAAAACTGAGTGGTGTTTGGAATCAGGCTTTACGCTGATGCCAGGCATGAGTATCCCGGGAGCTCCTGCCTGAGCTGGGCAGGCCCCTGGTCCACTGCTCCCACATGCAGGGGCAAGGGGGCAGCCCTCAGCCCCAGCCCTGTGCTCGGAGCTGAGGGCTGCTGGGGAGCGCACTGCCTCCTACTTACACAGGGAGTCCTTTCTCCAAACTGGCTGTAGAAGGTCATCTTGACTTTGTGCTTGTGCCCCGTCCTCTGGTCAAAGGTGTTGCAGCTGTCAAAAGGCGGGCTGTACAAATGCAGGCTGACAGCAGTCTCTGTGTGGCTGATGTTCTCCACACGGTGCAGGCCAATGGAGTCTACACAAGTTGCGGCACGAAACAAGAAGTTGAGTTAACAGGCAGATTTAATGAGATCTCAAATGCCTGGGAAAAAAAAAAGTTATCTAAACTTAAACCAGTGAGCAAGCCAGTTAGGCATTCCTGCACTTTTAAGGGCAATGCATAACTCAGTGCAGGGAATCTGACTGCTGGTCTCCAGCACAGGTTCCTGAAAACTTCAAATCACCTTACAACCTTTCACACTTCCCATAATGCTGGATTATCTGCTACTGGCTGGGGGCCAACAGGAATACAGAAAAGCCTGAGGACACCCTGTCAGCTGTTTTCAAGCTATCATTTCCAAAGGAGCTCGAGGTAATTTAATTTCCTCAGAGATGCTGTTATAGATCCTCTAGAGGCAGGACAGTTCATGTTTCTTAAAAACATCCAGATGTTCTTCAGAGAGGAAGTTTTTGTATTTCTAATCCTTAGCCCAGTTAACAAGGACGTCAGTCATGTTGTCATCTACTTGTATCTGGGGCAGAGACATAGTTATCTTCTGTTGGAGGCATCTGTTTACTAATTAATCTTTCCAGAGTGTTAGTTTGGAGCACAACAGCCTTCTCATTTGTCTGGTCTTTTGAATAAGGTGACAAATTACTAGTGACTGGCACACTCCCAACCTTAGCTGAATAGCAAGCATAATTGAACTTGTAATAAAACAAGGCACTATCTGTTGTGTGGCTACTAACAAAGTAATGGTGCCTGCTGGAGCAATGGAGTAGAAATCAAGCAGTCACATGAAAATGTAAGGTATGAAGAATCACATCCACCCCCAAGAGAACATTTCCATTCTGCAATAAATTTGAGCTTTTGAGTTACGTAGAAGAGACCTTGTATTCAAATTCATGATCCTACTGTAGAAACAATTCAGGCTTTTGTACCTGCACTGATTTGTTATATAATACCTACACTGGTATTGCACAATGCTGGCATATTGCTCTGTGAATCCTATGGGCACTTTTAACTTTGGTAACACTGGAAGTGTAAGCTCCAGGTGTCATTACCATAATTTATTTAGATAGAGGATGTGCTGTCCTAATTCTGTGCACATGCAATAGGCTTGAACTCAGCTGAGTGGATTTTAACCTCAGAAGTAAAGTACAACAGTAGCCAAGAAGCATGCAGTGAAAACATGAAGCACATTGTTGAAGTATTTCAGGTAACCAACACACCGCCAGTGTTTTCCTTCTAGTTGTTTTTTATCTATCTGCTTTATTAGTCATTTATTTTTAAAGCAAACTGTCAGCCAGGAAACATGTCAGAGATCCAAACTGGCCCAGAAAAGCAAATATCAAATTTGTTTTAAATAATAGAGAAAGTTTGGATTAGTTGCACATGCAGTATAATTCCTTGCAAGGGAAATAATTGCACAGTGAGGAAGATCTACACAAGCATGAGAACCCCTTGGCAGCGGTGTGGGAGCAACCCTTTCATCAGCAGACATGTCAAGCTCCTGTCTGCATTTCCTGCCCTGTGGATTTTGTGATTTCAGTTAACACAGCATTCCTTCAACAAAGGGCTGCAGAGTCCTGCTCTTGCTTCCTCCACGCTTAATACACAGCTCAATATGAGGCTCTGCTAAGGAGCTCTAGGGCTCAGCCCCACCAGGTGCACGCTCCAGCTTCTAAGCCATCACACAGAAGCAATCACACCATCACACTACTCAGCAATATTCACTGCCCTTCAACACGACGTGTGATGTCTTTCATAGGATCAGACCATGATAACCAGCTGGTCACTACCAGATGGCCTTCAGCACAGCACAACACGCTGAAACCATGGGTACGCACAGCGGCACAGCTGTAGGTATCTGGGCAACCATACTGCTGGAGACTTGGTTGTCTCTCGGTGCCCGCGAGGAGAGGCAATCGTTTTGTAAACTGAAATGCTCAAGTCTGCCCAGCTGTGCTGACACTGCACTTCAGCACTATGCTCTCCTGATGCATGTCCTGATGGACAATAAACCTGGGGATCAGGGCCTTTGCTTCTGCCTGCTCCGTGTAACTCCATCAACAGCTTTTGTATTTTTTGTCCCAGGATTTCCACTGCTTACCAAAAGGATTACTTCTTTGGAAAAAAATACAAAGATTAAGATGATTAAACTGTCAAACCTTTAGTTCCCTTATTTCTCACAAAAGCTTCAAGTTTATAAGCAATTTCAGATATTTATTAGGGACACAGCTCTGAATGGAGTAGAGGAGCTATCTAGTACATCTGAGCATCAAGCAATTGTTGCAATTATGAGCGAGTTGAAGGATCTTTTTTGTTTTACCAAGCGTAAATGAGCAGTTTTGTGCAGAATCTAAAGATCCCTGTTCTTTGACAATCATGCAAAATGCCATAAGCATCACACTATTAGATGCGGGAGACTATTTAGAGAGCACACAAACTCTTTTGGTAGAAATGGGATTCAAGGATAAGTAGTTGTCAAACAACAAGCTATTAGAAGAGCTTACCATTAATATAGGCACATTGATTTTCTCTCAAAACTCGCTCTGATTTCTTAGTCATTTCACCATTCCCTTTTTTCTCAGGCCATTCAAACAGAGTCTCCTTTAGATTTCCCTGGAGAATCTTCATAAAGCAGTGTGAATCAGTGTGGTCATGGATGCTGCTATATATGTGAAAAGAATAACCAAACTCAGAAGGATATGCATATTTAAGTACTGCAAGCTACACAGATGGCACAACATACAGTATCTGGATGTAGCCTAAGAATTATACTCAATTGCACATGGGTCATGCACAGTAATCTTAGGAAAAAAGAAAAGAAAAAAGGCAAGGACATCCAGAGGCACTAGGATATACCTACTTAAAAACAACCTGTTAGAACCGTACTGGGATAAGTTTACATGTAGCAGGATTTAGGGAAACATCAGATATTGGTCAACATGTGACCTCGCCAGGGAAAAATACAAAGGAAGTCTAAGAAGGATGGAAAAAAACATCTTCAGAACAGCAAACTCCTGTGGGCCAAGAAACAGAACAATGCTTTCCAGTGATCTCCGGGCAGAGGCCAGAATAAACTTGCAAACACATCTGATATTTGCAGATTCACCATGTTCCCCCCAAAACGTGGGATAAGTTACTGACTTCCTCTTAATTTCTACAGAGTCTTTACTGTTGGGGTGCATAGGCACTTACTGAATAAAGAAAACACTCTGATAAGTACAACCAGCTATAGTAACCTGTTAATTTCACTGGTATGGCAAAAATGAACAAAAACAGCAGGATTTGGCACAATCTGTGTGTTTGCTTGGTCTGTCTCCTTGCTCAGAACTATTTGCTACAATTGGAGATACGTGGGCTGGATTTTATTTGGTTTTGATTTATTTTTTTTAAATAGAGGACTAACTGTTAGAGCAGCCAGCAGACTGGGACAAAGGGAGACATCTCTGTTCACTGGGTTGATGGAGGAAAGGGGAATTTGGCCTCTCTGAAGCACAGTCCTATTGAATTTCAATTAAAAACTCAGTATTTGTACATTACTGTTTTCAATAAACAAACTTCTTTAAATGTTTTATTTCTTCAATAAAAAAAATCACCTCCCCTACGAAGTGAGATGTCAAAAAGGCAGAGCTTACTTCAGGCACGGAACACTTCACAAATGACACATTGTCACAGTCCTTCCACAAGCCATGAGAACAATCTGATCCTCCTCACATAGGAAGCAGAAATCTGCTTGTGGTCTCTTGTCTAGCTCTAGTAAACGCTCATTCAACTCAGAGTTTGACATAAATCACAGCCTTTGTGAGAACAGCCCAGAAGGAGCAGCAGTAGTGGACTTGATTCTCACACGTCTCTGGGTATAACTTCCAGGCATCCAGTAGAGAACACCACAAAAGTTCGCTACGCGTGCTCGATTAAAACAAACAAAAACCTCGTCCTCGCAGCTCCCTAGAGCTGTTTTTATATAGAAGGCCAAGCAGCCAAAACCCGCAAGTTTTGTTATTTCACGTTGCGTTTTGGCCAATGCTTTGTGAAGAACCCTCCGTGGGACAGGTCCTTCTTGCAGGTTGTAGGACACACAGCTCACAGGGAGGAGGAGGGATGCCTGAGCCCACGGATCAGAGTTCTCACCCAGATGTACTTCTATCGCCATGTGGCAGAGACTAGATTGAAACAACACAGGAGAGCAAAGGCTGCTTAAACTGGACCAAGTCCTGCTTCTGCAAAGCCTCTCTCACTGCAAAGTGAGGCAGATCTCTCAGAACCAGCAACCAACCTGCCCTACCCCCAGGACCTACTGCAGTACTGGGATTAAAAATGTCCTCCCAGAAAGGGAGTTTAATTTGGCAAGAGTCCGTGAGGTACAGCCTTGCAAAAACTAAACAAACAACCAAGTATTCAGGACTGCTATCCAAAATGAATAATGACCAGTTCTGTACTGCTTAATTTCCAGGTGTCTTCTAACAGCTCGTGCAGGGCTGATTATTTTCTTCTTCTCATTTAACAATGAAAGATACAGTAACTTTATATCTGTTTGCTAAAGCCATAACCTTTGAATACAAACCTGCCATGTCCTTCACCCCAGCACAAGATCATCAAGTTGAACTTTCCATTTCCATTGTCCACAAGATTTCTTGTGTATCTGCAATATAAAGTGTTTGCTTTTCTAACTGTACTGATATGCTCATGAAAGACAAAATTATATAAACACTGCTATACAAGCGAGCTGCAACATAAAAACCTTGTTACTGAAAGAAAAGTTTTTCTTGGAAAAAGTGAAGTTGAACTTTAAAGCTGTTTTTGTGAAAGTACTTTTTCCTCAGCAGGTAAAAATTGGACATAGTTAATATTTAACAGTCATATTGCTTTTGAATTACATAGATAGATCAGAGTTTGGGAACTGTGAGTCTAAGACTAGAGTGGTAGACAGGATCAAATCAAAATAGCTATTGAATGAAGTCACTCCAGCAGCTGGCTTATAATTAGAAACAGAAGACTGCTATGAAATAAGAAAAATACATGGTAACATCATTCTACAGCTATTTTTTGGATACTCTTGGCTCTTTCTCGTTACACAGCATTCACTTGAACTAGGCCAAAAAAAAAAATAAAAGTCAGGTTTTCACTTAGAACTTTGAGCACAAGGACAAGAGTATACACCTCATACCATAGTGTTCTTGTGCTTAGACCCATACCAACAGGTCTAATTTCTGCAAGCATTTCTCTAGCTTACAGGTAGAAGACAAAATACTTGCTCTTAAAAGCTTTGCAATCAATGTGTATTCCAGAATGTTATTTGCTCTTGAGGTTTGAGGGGGTTTTCTGAACAGCCACACCGGTTTCCTTGCACCCCTGGCATGCCTTTCCCTCTCACCACACGCTGCTGAGAAGCTCCCTGCAGAAGCTCCCTCCTTCCTCTTTGCCTGGCAAATTGCTTGCCATACTGTGGCTCTATTGATTCAAGGCTCATGCCTCTAGCTGTTACAGTGCAGATCACCCATTGATTCTGTGTTAGCTTTAGTCATGATCATTAGCACTTTGCCAAATAAATCAAACTTATGCCCTTTAGAGATGCCTTGCTTTTATCTGAATTATGCAAGCACAGACACGCAGAAACTGCCTGATATCAGTTGATTTTGTAATAGTTTCTTCTTAATCCCACTTTATTGCAACAAAGATGGGAAGCAGACCATATTCAAAGCATAACACCTATGCCAATATGCTGCCTTTTAGCACTCATAATCTTTGTGTGCTTTAGATAGGCATAATTTCTCCTACCACGTCAGAGCACAAGCTATCAATGCTGGCAAAGGAATGGACTCTCCAAGTGCTGTTATTTCAGTCAACAGGTCAGGCTGCCAGGAAGGCTGGCATTGGAAAGATTTCTAATCCTTACTTTCCTTAAGTTTGTGATTTGTCCCAAACAGAGAAAACACGAGATGAAGAGAGGTTAAAAACCCCAGACCACAGCAGCGAGGTGAGAGGGAAGAGTCCGTTCGGTCTGCAAGTTTCAAGGGAGATGCTCAGACAAAATCCATCTATTTCTAAACACAAGAGAAGGCAGCCACCAGCGGCAGGACCAAGCCCAGCTGTGGCGCGGCGGATCGAAGCGCCCGCTAACCGCGCCGTCCCCCGGGGACGCAGCGCAGAGCTTCGCCCCGCGGTGCTCCGGAGCAACGCCCCCCGCTTCACCCCCGCGCCCTCCGGGCCCGAGGGGACCTGAGCCGGGCCGCCTTCATTGGCCGCCGCCGCCCCGCCCGCTCTCCGCCCAGGCTCGGCCCTCCGGGGGCGCAACGAGGACCACCGCGGCCAGGTCGCGATGGCGGCCCGAGTCCGGCGTGCCGCCCGGAGGGGCTGCGGCGGGGGTCGGCAGGGCGAGGGACGCGGCGGGGCCCCCGCTCGCCCTACCTGTACTGGTCGAACTGGGCGTACTGCAGCCACTCGTCGGGGTTGCTCTCGTAGGACTCCATCAGCGCCTGCACCTCCTCCACACTCACTTTGTCCTCGGCGAAAAGCCGGTGGAGGATGCGGACCAACTCCTCCAGGCTCCCCGCCTTCCACATCTCCGTCTGCACCGGCTGCTCCATCGCCGGTCACCGTCCGCCGCGCTGCCTCGCCCGGCTCCGCCGCCCGCTTTTATGTGGCCGGGAGGCACGGCGGGAGCTGCCACCGCCCCGGCGGGCGGAGGGGCCGGGCGGCGACGGGCGGGACCGCGGCCAGGCCTGCCCGGCCCTGCGGCGGCACAGACACCGGCGGGCGGGGCTCGGATCCCTGCCGCCGCGAGCCCCTCGGCCGGGGACGGGCGTGCTGCCGCCGAGGGAGGAGGCGGTGATTTCAGGCCGGCTTTGTAAGGTTTGCAAGAGCTGAATCTGTGCGTTGCAACCAGGAGACTCTGCTAACGATAGCAACGGCCGCTGCGTGGCTACACGAAAAGCATCCCTTCTTTGCAGCTGAAGAGCAGGCGAAGAACGAGCACATCACTTCCTTTGGTGGGATGTTCAGTGTTTGTTGATGTCCAGGTATTTAAACACAGGAAAAAACATTATGCTTCCACTGTTAATTCCAGACCCTTCAGAGCTTTGATTTGTTTGGCACAGCGTTGATGGCATCATTAGAGATGCCTTTAAATGCAACGGGGGGGGGGGCACTTTGTACCTCCCAGTGTTACAGTTGAGGGCTAGACTGGATTTACTTCCTGCAGTTTCACACTGCAGCTGTCGTTGGTTGTAGCTCACTCATAGAGCTGCAAACATAAATTCTTTGAGAATTTTATATATATAAATTATATAAATATATATAATAAATTCTTTCTGTTTTTTTTCTTTAACTTCATTACAAGATTGATATTCTTCTAGTATACTCCTTCCATGTTCTCCTCCCTTTTGTTCCTATTCACATCTATTCAGGAATATTTTCACTCTGAATATTTCAACACAAGGTGTTAATCCTGAAAACCTCTGAAGGAGTTCATTAATTGACTGCATGAAAATCATTAGGAACAATGGTTATGGATTTTTACTCACTGCACTGACAGAAATGGCACAAGGATCCGAGCTCATACACAGCAGTTGATGCTGTATATAACCTCAGTCATAGAGGCTGTCTGCCACTGACAAACTAAATAGAGTGTTGTAATCCACACAGAACTGGAGTTGTCCTCATGTTATCAGTTGCCCTTTTTTGAAGAAGTATATGGCATTATTCCCATTTCATTTCTTAAAATCATCCGTTTATACTCCCATAGAAATTAATTAATGCTCACGTTCTTCAACCATTCACTGGAATACTCCTCAAGTCTGTAGGAGGCTTTATTCCATCAAATGTAATAGATGTAACTAAGTTTTAAAACAAAAAGCGTATGTCCATTTTAAGACAGGCTACTTGAATCTAGTTTGAAAAGGATGCCCAAAGCTACTGAGGCCAACAGCACAGTGGTTTTTGTTTTGTTTCTCTGATAAATGAGCCCTTTTCCTTTGCTTGACAGTGGCACTCAGTGGCATCTCTCAGAGGAGGAGACACATAATCATGTTTGGTGCTGCTGAATCTGCTTGGTGCTATGGCACCCACAGGATGCCAGCATTTCTATCTGAAATGTATGCAGATAGCAGAGTGCCTGCAGTGGACAAATATGCTTTGGGCTGGAGCAAGAGCAAGCAAGGGAAGAAGCTTAAAGGTCTGAGGATTTTTTTTCCTGTGTTTCACATGTCGTCCTTGTGAAGAGCAGAGGGTTTGCACAAACAGTGAATCATTCTTGCACTTGTTATGACGTGACTTCACTGAGAGGCACAGAGGAAAACAGTAAACTATTCCTGCTGATGGTTAGAACTCTGCTGTTGACGACGGGAGGTTAGGCTATAATCACAGAAACACTGCTTCATAGACAAATGCCTAACCACTCAGCTCTTACCAAGGTGCAGGCACTGTGAGCAGTCTTTGGATGTGACATTGAACACCAAGTGTGACACCAGTTCATGATCCAACTAGTTTTGGCAGCCCACCTCTTCCGGCTGTGCAGCTCAACCGCTGACCCCAGTTTCTTTGCTTCTGCTGAGCAGTAAGAGAAAGTTAGGACCTACAGCTGTAGTGCATGTTGAAGGCATTGCAGGCTTTGGTGCTGTTTGTGTCTCAGTGGCAGCAGCTCTCTAAGAAGGGTTAAGAGAACAGAGCGTGTGGTCACAAGTCGGTAATAGAGACAAAAGGTTAATAATCTTCCCCAGGGGTACTTGCCTCACTTGCCCCAATGTATCGCATTTACAGACCCAAAGATTTACAGTATGGTTGCTACCTTTTTCTTTAAGTGATGTAAGGACTGTGCCCCGCATCTGAAACCTCAGGTGACTCAGCCTACAACACCAGTGCCTTTTATTCCTCATGAATTCTTGGATAGATGCAATTTGTACAGAACACACTTTTTGGGTTAGAACCAAGAGGAAACGTAAGCAAATATTCATTGCAAATGTCAAATTGGCATTTGGAAATATATGAGTATGCCATCTAAAACAGCAGTTCCCAAACTCTGATCCGGAAGACAAAGCAAAACGATGAGATACATCCAGATGGGCTGGGCCGTACTGGGGCTGTGGAACAGCACTGCACGCATAACCTGGGGAGACTGATCCTGCAGTGTGCAGCAGGCTTGCTATATGAGAATCTGCAGCTTGCAAAACGATTCACTAAAGGAGTTTGAGAATAAGTCATATTATACATCATGCAGTGAAATGCAATCAGACTACAAAACACAGTGATCAGTGAGTGAAATGAGTGCAGTATACACCGAGTCTTGCCATATGCTGAACACATGGGTCGCTGCTAAGCAGTGTGTGTGCTGCTGGATGAGGGAAAACGTGTGGGAGAGCTGCACGGCATAAACCATACAGGCTCCTAAAGTAAGTAGTTTGATCCAATTTCAGTGTGTGGTTGGTGTGCCGCATGAAAGGTGTCTATGTTAGAAACAAAATATAAGAGACTGGCACCCATACCCTCTCTGTGTGAGAACCAAATGAAAGTACACTTCTGTTTCTTTAGATTTGCAGTACTTAGCTGAGAAAGCTAAATAAAGTCCTTCCTAGACTTCTCTGCACTGATGGTATTTACTGTGTGGTTTTGTTTGGATCTATTCTCTTCTGTGAGGTTTCCTGTTTCAGAGCTGGAGAGCTCTTAATGCATTTTAATTCCTGAGAGCTGCCAAGGTTCTGTTACCAAGTTCTGTTACCAAGCTGGGTTTGAGGGAAAGACATTTTTCTGCTCTAACTTCATATGGGGACTTTTGCAGCTGGAACAACTAACTGTACCCTCTTTGATTTTTTATTTTACTATTTTTTTTTAGTGCTAAAGCTCTCTGTGCCGTGATATTTTAACACTATTTTCACATAGTGTGGTATGTATACATAAATAATATGCAAATAAAACAGTTCTGTGAAAAGATGTAGAGCAAGGACCCGGACTCCTGCACTTTTCCCTAGCTGTTACTATTTAACATCCATCGGGCATGCCTAGTAAGAAAAAGCATGATTAAATTTAGACAAGCAATTGTTACTTCCCTCCCCACCTGCAATCTGATCGCAAAAAGAAGTCGCAGCATCTAGCTGTCAGTATGCATTTAGAGCAGGTATGTATGTGATAATTACAAGGAAGGAAAGCAGCAGAGCCATTTCTAAAAATATGTGAGGTTTCTTCTCAAGTTCAAAGAGGGACAGTGTTTTTTCCCCCCATATTTATCCACTTTTTTTTTTTTTTCTTTTTTTTTTCTCTAGATGTGGATACAAGGAAGCCAGTCTCACCTGTGTGAACTGTGGGACTGTGTATCCACCAGTAAATATGCCAAGGACTGCCCTCTGGTAGAGGTAAGCCAGCAAAGAGCAGTTTGCAGCCACTTATTAACTTCTTAGACTCCAGAACATGCTGGCAACATGCTAACTGCCTACCAGAAAAGGCACCTTGATAACTGACAAATTGCAGGCATGCCAGAATCTGTGCCTGCAACTCTTCCACCAATTGACTGTACTGAAAATGGTGCTTCAGTGCCCCAAAAGTTTTCTGGCACCACTGACTCCAGTAACATAGATGTGGTGTGACTGGCTTAATGCTGAGCTTCTAACTTACTCATTTTGGTGCTTTTTTAGTCAGTAATCTAATTAATTCAACTTTCCTTTATGATTATTGTAGGGTGAAAAACAAATCCGTAATGAATTCTTGTCTCTCTGGTTAGCAAAGCATCAAGTCAGAGTTTTATCATGAGTAAAGATTAGTGAGGAGCACCTGGCACCTCATGGGTTTATAGCTGTTGAAGCAGGTGCAAACCAGGAACAAAAATAATTACTATGATGTTGCAGTACTTAATCTTGGGAGCATATTAAGTACAGTACTAACAAAGCTGAAGTGTGATCTCAGAAAATAAGAGCAATCACATTCAACTTGCTTTGTTACAGATTTTCATTCTCTTGATAATAAAAAACAAAGCCAAAAATGTTTTTAAATGTACAATGCTCTTTATAAAAGCTAGCATCAAGTAATAATCATCCTGCAAAACACAGAGCCAGTAGCATTTTCCCAATTCTCTGTCTCATCTAAACATAGGAAGGTGTTGTAACATGACAATGCCTTGCATGACCTTTGTGCAGTGTCACTGAGGAGTAATGGGGACCTCAAGATGCTCAAGTATGGAATAGGATTAAAGCATACGTAACTAAATTGGAGTTGGATCTGCAAAATAAGCATGAACTGCAACAGTGCACCAACAGTGGACCAACAGAAGCTGCTTTAAAGCTGAATGGGGGGGTTGCAGAATTGATATGTGATTTTTTTTCCTCCGTTTTAGTATAAATCAGTACACTCAAGATTATATTGGTGGGAAAGGTGGCAATTAATACATGCACCTCTTTGTTAACCAGCAGTTCTTCAGGAATTAAAAGGAGAGATGGCATTTGCACAATATGCTCACAGTAATGAATCATATATATGATCATTTTACTGCTAATGCAGCTCAGTTTCAAATAGCTCCTTTATGTTTTCAAGACGCTTTTAAGATTAGTTCAAGCTCCAGATTATAACTTCACAATTAAGACCAGTCTCTAAACCATCGTCTGAGTAATAAATTGTACACAATGCCTCCCAGTTCAGAGGGTTTGAACTTGATAACTGTGGCTTTGGAAACAGGATAACAATTTTGCATAGCACTGTTCGGCCTCAGAAGACCATGCAGAACACAACATTTCATGAATCCACTGTAACAGTTTTCCTTTCCAAGAAATATCTTTACTTCCCAAGCTTTAAAAATAATTTACTGATTTTTTTCCCAATTTGCCTGCTCGGTTCATTCAATTACATAAAATAAGTCATAAATAAGTCATAAATAATATAGTCAAATTAAGTGACTACATTGCAAATAATGTCACACAAGCATCTTTGGGTGGAACACAATACTCTTCTATGTGAATTGACACTTTGTAGGTCTTTTCTTTTTTTTTCCTTTTGTCCTCTTAAAAGCTTGTCCAAAATGTCAATCCTTACTTTGATGCATTTTTCCCTCCTACTCTAACAATTAATGTTGGAGGTGATCATCCCTGTCAGCTTCAGGCTTGCAAGGCCTCATCTGGAGGACAGCATCCAAGCCTGGGGCCACCAGCACAGGAAGGATGTGGAGCTGTTGTAGGGAATCCAGAGGAGGCCACTAAGATGATCAGAGGGCTGGAGCAGCTCTGCTGTGAAGAAAGGCTGAGGGAGTTGGTCATGTCCAGCCGGAAGAAGAAAAAGCCATGGGGGCACCTCATTTTGGCCTTCCAGTTCTTAGAAGGAACTTATAAATCAGGAGAGAGATCAACTTTTTGCACGGTCTGATAATGACAGAACAAGGGGAAATGCTTTTAAACTAAAAAAAGGTGAGAGTTATGTACGTTGAAAGTAATGAAAAGCTCAAAGTAATGGCTCTTATTTTCATTGAAACTACAACAGATACAAAGAGCAAAACAACACCATTTGATAGAGCAAATACTCAGCTACAAAACACCATTTTTCCATACAGTCACCATCATTTTTGCCAGTAATGAGTAGGAGCCTGCATGCTGCTGTCTCGCTCCAATTTATAGGAGGGAGAGGAGGTTCTTTTATTATCTCTATACCCAGTGTGAGATTAAGAAACAACGGTTCAAATGTTGGTCCAACCAGTTTATTACAAATCTTAATTAGAGAAATGGGGAAGGGGAGGACGGACACTATTATGAATTAGGGTAATGGAGAAGAAGGGTGATAGAAAAGATAGAAAAGAAGAAGCAAGGAGTCTTTATAGGAAGCAAGAGGGAGATGGTCACCACGGTGGATCCAGCGTGGTTCATGGTTCAGTCTTTGATCTTCAGTAGTGGTGGGTTGTTGGGCATTGTTCTGTTGATGACAACTAGAACGACGACTACCATGGTGATGATGGCCCCTTTTCGATGCTTTCAAAGTGGTCGAGTCAGCTGTCTTTGGAGTGACAGCTCAAATCCAAAGTGGTTGAGTCAGCTCTCCTTGGAGTGGCAGCTTCTGGCTCCGGGATCTCAGCAGGAAATTCCTTTGTTCCTATCTTCCTGGCCTTGCCAGCAGAAAAGTGGGAGCAGGGAGGTGCCAACTTGTATCTTGCCTTCACAGGATACGGTGATGTCGTCCCCCAGTCTCCCAAAGCAAACTGGAGTTATTTGGTCACAGGCTAAGTCTTCTGCCAGTAAACAGTCCTGAGCACTATCTTCCGAAGGCAAACAGCTAAAATTGTCCACACAATGATGTTGATTACCATACAACAACACCCATCACTCATCTTCTAGACAAGTCAGTCTGCAAGTGTGGAGTCTTGCATCTGGAGAGGAATAATTGCATGCACCAGTACAGACTGGGGGATGAGCTGCTGGAGGGGAGCTCTGCGGAGAGGGACCTGGGTGTCCTGGTGGACGACAGGTCGGCCATGAGCCAGCAGTGTGCCCTTGTGGCCAAGAGGGCCAATGGCATCCTGGGGTGCATTGAAAGAGCGTGGCCAGCAGGTCGAGGGAGGTGATCCTCCCCCTCTGCTCTGCGTCCAGTTCTGGGCTCCCCAATACAAAACAGACAGGGATCTCTTGGGAAGAGTCCAGCGGAGGGCCACGAAGATGGTGAAGGGCCTGGAGCATCTCTGCTATGAGGAAAGGCTGAGTGAACTGGGTCTGTTCAGCCTGGAGAAAAGAAGGCTGAGAGGGGACCTGATCCAGGTCTATCAGTATCTGAGGTGTGGGGGCAGAATGGTGAGGCCAGACTCTTTTCAGTGGTGAGTGGAGACAGGACAAGGGGAAACGGCCGGAAACTGCAGCATAGGAAGTTCTGCACCAATGTGCGAAGGAACTTCTGTGCAGTGAGGTGAGGAGCACTGGAACAGGCTGCAGGGAGGGGGGGGAGTCTCCTGCTCTGCAGATGTTCAAGACCTGCCTGGATGCCGACCTGTGCGACCTGCTGTAGGGAACCTGCTTTGGCAGGGGGTTGGACTCGATGATTTCTGGAGGTCCCTTCCAACCCCTACAGTTCTGTCATTCTGTGATTATCACAAGAAGCAAGCTTTGAGCCAAAAAAAAAAAACAAACACAAAATAAAACTAAAAAAAAAATCAACCAGAGAAGAATTCTCACAGCTGCTCTTGTAAAAATCTGCATGGTCATCCAGCGCGTGGCTTTTTGCTCACATTGCTGTCACCACTGCTAAAACTCATCCACTGCCTCACTGTGCTCACATCCTCTGTTTGCCCATAAACATTCAGCAAGCACCAGTGAATGTCAGTGGGCACTATCTCTCCCACACGGAGGAATAATGACGCACCTTGGCTTCAATTGCACTTTCAGGTCAGACACCGTTCTGTTGGACCGCCCCTCTGCTGCCATCTGTCGCACAGCTATGAAGTGCACAGGAACACTGGGGGAAGGCTCAACCAACCTCTGCTGCCATAACCCAAGCACCCTGCTTGTGACGTCGTGGCTCACATAATGAAATGGGAGGCTTTGTTTTCAGATGGGAACTTATACATAGGGATATACAGCAGCAAGGCAGTTGGAAAAAAAGCCAACACTCTAGGAAGTACTGTAGAATTAGTTACTAGAAGGTAGCGTACAGTTGAGAGAATATTCATGCTTTTCTAATCAAATACATATCAGGAACAATTAGGTATACCCAGGCCCACTGCAGACAAGGAGAGTCCCCTGCGATGTGCATTTTCATGGCTTTCTCCACACATCTTGAACAATCCTTGGTTTCTGATTCAATATGTATCCGTGCATACATATGTGCTTCTGCTGAACACACTCCAAATCCACAGCAAGGGGTTGTTTTAGGGTAGCATCACCCCTCATAACTTACTGCAACTCAATGACCAACAGAATTCGGCAAATAATGTACTATTTTAACTATTTCACTTGTTAGAAATATGGAAGTTCAATAAACTTGACCCCAGAAAATCTTTTTATGAGGGTTTTACTTTAATGGACTACTGCCACTAAAGGGGTAGGGCTAGTATGCACAAATAAACCAGGGGATAAAATTTACCTTGGATTCAGCATGAAGAATAGATGACTTCTCTCATCAGCTGTAAAGATATGACAAACCATAGTCTGCCTTCCCCTAAAGACCCTAGTGGGGTTTTATTTTCTTTTTTTAAAAACAAACCTAAAAACAACGCAAATTCTTGCATCATTCCTGAAAAGCATATTTGTACCACATCAACTGTTCCATTGGTTAAGATCAGATGAGGTGAAAGGCACCAACAGAACAAACAGACTATCAGCTTATCTCGAGCAAACACACTGCCACACAGGAGAGCAAACTGTGTACATTTACAGTGTGGGCAAAGTGGACATATGAAAAAGACAGGGAAAAAATCCAACAGAAAATATTATGCAAGAATCTTTGTCCTTGTGTACCCTCTAGTGGCTATGCAAGGTTACTCTGCCTTACAGTAACCAGCAGGCAGTTTCTTCACCAGCAGGGAGGGAATTAGCACCTGCTGCTACATTAGCCCTGTTACATCAACAAAGATCCAGAAGATCAAGGTTCTGAACAGTGAAAGTTACAAATCATTTGAAGCATTTAAGTTTGCAAACAATTCTGCCTTGTTAACTGAATGCAACGCTGCTATCTAAATTTTCTATAAAAAGTGATAATTCTCATAACAAGTACAACACATTCAGGGACTACACCCCAAGTGTTTGGCTGCATAGAAATTGCAGCAGGTCAGTAGATGAACTGAGCATTGGTTCTTCAGAAGTTCTAGAAAGACAGATACAATTTGATATGTTGATTACATCACTTACAGGAGACACAGAAATCGCATGAGACAGCAACAAACGATTGGGGCTATTCCACAAGCATGTTTTTAACTGGAAGAGACTGTTGTGATTGAATGTACTGAAGAAGTGGATTGTATCAGGAACCAAGACTGTCATCTGTTGTAACACCATGCAAGCAGTCAACTAACACTTACTTTAATACAGCTTAAACAAGCATAAGTGATGGTACTACAGACAAATCTAAAATGAACAAGTAGAAACAAAATTATCCTCTCATCTCCACTGTCAAAAAACAAACAACAAAAATAGTAAAGCCCACACAAACCACCACACCACCCCTAACCCTCCAATAAATAAAAGCTTAGCACTTTAGTCAAAGTACCAAGTCCACACAAGGATAAAAAAAAAAAAATCCTCATTACAATACATAGTACTAGGATATAAACCAAATTATGTTTTGCTGCCTGAACATGCTACCAGTGAAGCAAAAAAACAAGGATGCCAGAAGGGGCACAGACTGAGTAGACTAAGCACCTCATATCATGCAAACTGCTTTTGCTAGCAGTTATATAGTGGCATAAGAGACCAGCAATCACTCAACTGTTCAGCCTCCTACGTAGTAATACACAGCTTCACAGGAGGAAGTATTTCTGTGGCATTTCAATATGCAGTGTTGTTTAAATAAGATACATACACTGCCAATGTGAAGACAGCACAGGTTGAATATCTGCATATCAATTTTCAAAAAAAAAAAAACTTCTTGAAATTAAATTTGTGATAACACATGCTTGAGATGAAGACTTCAAAAAGTAGAGAATACATATAACAGATGTACACGTCCAGAGCAAGCTGAATCCCAGGAGATGTGCAACTCACATTGCTTTTAATAAAAAGGAACTCTTTTGTTCCACACAGCATATACAGAGACAGTACTGCCCAGTCCTCAAGACAATCATGAAGAAGCTTCCCTTCATTTGCAGTAACTGGGAGCTCAGCAGCAGAAGAGCTGGCTCTATTCTACAGATAGCACATGCGGTGTTGTTTTTTTGTTTTGTTTTGTTTTTCCCCTGGACCCAAAATGAACATTAGTGAAAAGCTATGCAATTGGACAGCCTCAGTAGCTCTTCCTTCACCCTATTCAACTGCATCACTTTTTCTAAGTGTAAAGTCAAGCAGAAATCCCCAAATTCTTTCTTCTGTGTGTAGGGTTCCAGAAAGTCAGTCCATCCATTTTGAAGATCACACCTAAGCAACTCTATTCTTGTGATTCATCCCCATGCCTGGGTTTTGCAATAATGTAGTACAAGCTTGCCATCACTTCCAAAACACTGCAAGAAAAGAAAACAAAAGCTATAAGATTATTCATGGACCAGCATATGCACAAAGCAAGAAGAAACCATCTAGGTAAATGTGTCGTGGAGTAGAGACATTCATAACAAAGCTCTCCATCATAACTGGAGGCATGATGTACTGTACAGGAAGACTGCTTTTCCAAGGATTGTATGAAGTAATGTCTCTTTAATTCTAACACAGACAAAAGAATGTCAACTGTTACACTAAAGTCGAGATATTACCAGTATCACTAGGAGCAATAACATATTTCAAGTGGCAGAAGTATATTAACTCTGTTCAGCATGTTTGGAAAAGATATTTTAAAACAAAAATCACCTCGTAGAGGGTCCCAACTTCCTGGTCTGGAGATGGAGCAAAGGATTGGTTTACATATATAAACTGCAAGAAAAGAAAACAATTGAAGAAACGTTCCTCCTAATTTCTAACCTAAATCTCCCCTTTTTGATTAGATTAGTTCCCCCTTCCATCACTCCCGAGCTGTGTAACAAGTGTAATTTTAATTTTGTATTTCAAATAAAAGCTTAAATGGAAAAGCATAAAGATATTGGAAGTACTGCTAATTGTCATGTCAGTACAATCCTGTTCCTGAGTCTGCTGCAACCTTTCTCAGGACACTTGGATTCCAAAGGGAGGAAGGAACGGCAATGTACAGCAGTGCAATGCTGCCCAGCTGCAGACATCCCTGCACAAGCCATCTGGAAAAAGTAATCAGTAGCATTAAACTGCTTGCAAAAGAAACTCTGAAGGGAGCAGCCATCAATATTCACAAAATCAACCCCAAAACTCCAGTTTTTCCCAAGTGTTTCTCCTGTACCCCATGCTTCTAAGCTACACGAGCACACAAACCTCTCCCTGGAACACACACAGCTGCAATCTGACAGCACAAGGCTAGAAGTGGAGATGGTGCAGATGGCACCTGGTCCAGCCAAGCAGGCACCGCTCCCGGGCGCTGCTCCTGCCCAGAGCACGCAGTGGGGAGCACAGTGAGGGCCATTACTGCCGCCTCACACCAGGCCTGGTGCTACAGGCTCAGCCCTGCAGGGCAAAGGCTCCGTACCAGCTGCTCAGATGCCATCAGCTTCAGGAATTTCTTGATGAAGTCACACAGGCCCTGGATGGTCCGGGTGCGCTCCACAGCCCACTTCTTGGTCTTCATAATGGGGGTGTCACCCACGGCCTTCAGCAGGACGTCAACTGGGAACGCAACAGCGTTAATGGCGGCTGAGCCAGGCAGTCAGGGGCCGCCGCCTCTCGCTCTCGCCGCTGATTGGCTCTCGCTCCCGCCCGTCACCAAGCAGTCCCGCCCCTCGCCCGCCCTCCTCTCCCGGCCCGCCGCCCCATTACTTTTCTTCTTGGAGTCACTGGCGGGCTCCTCGTTGCTCGGCGAACCGGCAGGGGAGGCGGCCGGCTCTCCGACGCCCAAAGCCGCTCCGCTCTCCGAGGTTCTTTCCGGGGCCTCTTCCCCGGCCCCGCTTCGCCCCTCGCTCTGCGGCGAGGCCAGCGCTCGCTCCTCCGCTTCCGCCATACCTCCTCCCTCCCATAGGCGGAAGCGACGTGAGGCGCGGAGCAGCCCCGCCGCCACGAGGCGTTTTGTCCCTCGCGGGACGCCGCCTTCCCGGTCACGTGCCGGGGGCGGGGCGCGTCACGTGCCGCCGGGGCCGTTCCGTCGCTCAGGGCTGCGGCTCGCCGGAGCGCCGCTGGCCCCACCATGATCAAAGCCATCCTCATCTTCAACAACCACGGCAAGCCGCGGCTCTCCAAGTTCTACCAGCGCTACGTATGGGCGGGGCGGCACCGGGGGCAGGGGCAGGGGCAGGGGCAGGGGGAGGGAGTCGCGTCTCGAGGCGTTCGCTGTGCGGGGAGGGCCCGTTCCCGGTTCCCTGTTCGCGGGCTGCGAGCTCACAGCCGCGCTGATCGCTCGAGGGTCGCTGCCCGTTGCGGGCGTTCCTTGAGTAACGGCGGCTTTCGGGCCGTTCTGTCCCGTTTTGTTGTCCTTCGCTCTGCAAGTAGCCCTGTGGTAGTCCTGAGGGTGGAACAACGCCTCGCTCAGAGGCATACTGCGCTCCCACATCTGTAGGGATCCGCAGCCCCAGAGCCTGCGGCTCCTTTTGGCTTTTTACATGGGAGAAGTCGCTGCGAGGCAGCTCTGAGAACGCAGCGTAAGGGCTGGGTCTGAGAGAGAGGAAGCTGCGGCCGCAGGGAAGCTGAGGAATATGCATAGCAATGTTTGACCGAATTCAGGGACGGGAGCTTTTAAAATGATGCTTTAATCCTGTACAGCTGTTCTTAGTGAACAGACTAATCCGTGCTTGGATTGACCTTGGGCGTTAAAATCGAAGAAAACAATGCATGCAGTTGTGTACACAAATAGTTCTTTTTCAGCAGCGCCCCTATTTGTATCTGTGGCCAGTTAGTTGCAATTTTGGCCATTACAAAACCTTTATTTACTCTTATTGGAAGGAATGGTTCTTGCTTCGCACATCTCAGGGTTAAAATGATGGCTATGGCTCTTCAGTTTATACTGCTAGGCTTGTAATTCAAGGCCTGTAACTGATACAGCTCATTACAATGGGTGACTGAATTTAATCTGTCTCCTCAGAGAGTCAGTCATCAGAAATTCTGTTGCATGTCTGTAAACCATTTTCATCTCTCTCAACTATCTTGGGTTACCAAGCTGCCATCTCTGATTTAACATTCCTAATTTTGAAGTTCAAATGTTGATAAGCATTAACCTTGTGTGCATATCTGTATTTCTGGGTAACTTTGCAGAACTTCAGGGACTTACTGAAGAAGTCTCACTCCTTACCCTAACCAATCAGTGTAGATGTAATAGTTAAAGTGTATTAATGAAATACCCTGGCAAATTATACAACTCCATCACTGTGAGAAGCAAGTAAATTCCATTCTTGTTTTCCATTGAAATCTAAATATGTTTTTGTCTTTTAATACTGCTGTGAATTTGCAGATTCCTAAGTTGGAGAAGGAAGAGCAGGAGGAAAAGAGTGCATGACAAGAGAGTAACAGATTTCTTGTGTGAATTTCACTTCCCCTCAGCTTCTTTCATAATTGGAATTAGAACAAGTTCTCAATGCATGAAGTAGTATAATACAACTGTGTAAACAGATAGCTTTGTAGTTTTGAAAATGAAAATCAGAAGTGAAACGTAAGAAATGATGTCGTTACTCCTCTCCAGAATTAGTTGCCTGTTGTTTGCAACTTTGTCTTGATTATCCTTTTGCATGTAGTTGTACATTGTGGCCATTTCAAAGTTTGAAATAGGTTTCTGAACAACTTTGAGAATAAGGGTAGTAAACAGAAGTTAATTTCGATGGCTGTCTTTCTTTCTTAAGGAAAGAAGACCCATCCTCTCTTTCCGTAGAGGTAAGATAGAAAGCATAGAGAGGGAAACTGAGTACTACAGTGGAAGATGCAGGCACACTTCTGGGAAATGAATCTGCACAAACAGATGTGCAGCAAAAACTAATGTGGAAGACTGATGGACAGTTGCAGTGGGGATTCAAGAAGGGTCCAGTGAACTCAAACTTAGAAGTGATGATCAGTAAAAAGAAAAAGAGAGGTGGCAGGCTAAGATTTTGTTCACAAACCCATTCGCAGTATATTTCTGAAAGACTTGTATTAATGGGATTGGTTTTTTTTAGCACCACACCGGTGCTTTTTTGCCAAATAATGTGTGAAGGTTTTTCAGAAGATGTTTGTATCTGTTCAGCTTACAGTGGAGATAGGAAGATTCCTGAATACTTTAGAGTACATCCTTTTTATTGAATAAACTAATTTGAAATGTTGGTATCTGGAGAATTTTCTTAAAAACAGGCACATTTTTTCACAACAATTTCTTTCACAATAATATATTCTTCTGCAGCTTAAATGCCCTTTTTTACCGTAGATGTTGAAATGACAAAAAAACAGTGTACAGCTTGTTACTTGGCACATTTAAGGTATCAGGAGTGGATAGGTACAGGATACTCGTATGCTTTATGTTCTGCTTATGTGCTGTGGGTTCTGTGATTGTTGGTTAATCCATTTTGCTTGATAGCAAAATGCATTTTCTTTTATAGAGTGAAGATACACAGCAACAAATTATCAGAGAAACCTTCCACTTAGTATCCAAACGTGATGAAAATGTCTGTAATTTTCTAGAAGGAGGCTTGTAAGTATCAGATTTAAAATAAATGTTCTACATTTGCAAATATTTCTGTTGATAGTAGCATACTTGTTCTTACAATTATAATGTAAATGCCATGTGGCTTGAGATATTTGGCACACTAGTAATAGGATTAGATTGATACCAGCTATATTTTTTACTAGTTGGAATGTACATATGTATTTATTTGTGTGTATACATATATGTATATATATGTATCAAAATTGCTTAGGAAATAGAGCATATTTTTTTCTAGAGGAACAGACACAGTGCTGTATCTAGTCTTACAAGTGGTTCAAACACAAGATGTGGAAGAAAAATGCAGATGATATCTAACCAGTTTCCCTGTAATTCACCTAAAGATTTCTGATTTTGTTTGAAGACCTTGGCCAAATCTACTGAGAAAGTGAAAATATTTCAAAGCTGATGCTTAGGCTTGTGCTCCTAGAATCTGAGTGCACAGCTCTAGTTGTAGGATTCCCCAGCTTGCCTGTTAGGGCTCAGACTTGCTGTATAAACTAGTAAGAAAATGTTTTTGAAATGTGTTACTGAAGCTTTAATCTGGAATTTTTATTACTGTACTGTGGAGAAGGGTTGAGGAAAGCCATACTTGTATCTGCTGTCTTCAGAAGACATGTACAGAATATTCTTTCTTGGATCGTGTTGTTTTTTTTTTTTTTTTTTTTTTTCTTAAAAAAAACATCTTACTTTAACTGAGCAGGAGGAATTCTTATGTGGAAAAGTGTTTTGAAATGCTAGTCATCAAGACTGAATAGTTAAATTGCCACCTGCTAGGTAAAGGGGTCATAGTTGAGAGACAAGCTCATGATTTCCAGTATAAACATAGAGACTGTATTAGTCTAAGTGTTCTAATGATGGAAAATTTCTAATTGCTGAAAGCTAGCATGTTAATGATACTTTATGCAGAGTCACAGTTAAATACTTGGTTGTACTCTGCCAGCTGTGGTTTCTTTGTCCTAGCCTGGATGATCCCTGATGATTTTAATAAAATGCTTTTTTTCATCTGCTCAACTTTTCATGCATTTGATTCTTGGAGATGATTCTAAGCTAGAAATGTGCTGACTTGAAAGCTGTGAGATAAAGAAGCTGCTTGGAGATTTTTAAAAAAGCTGGGCAACACAAAAATCATAGGCAAAGGATTATTTTTTTTAATGACAGGGATCACTTTGTAGTTTGTGTTCTGGCCAAAGGCCTCATTTTGCTTGCTGAAATTGAAAGAGCTTAGGTAGTTTTGACCTGGTATAAAATTAAGGGAGTATTTTGAGATGCATAGCCGTGTAGGTCCAGGCTACAAAGTACTTCAATTTTATTTTAGCATACTTTCTGTTGCATAGAGTGGATGTTGATGAGCTGAAGAATGTCTGTTAATGATGAATTCCTTCTTCAGGAAGGCTATAGCAGAAGAGTGGAAGGAAGTAAGATGTTTAGACATCTTTTCTTTGTGTTTAGTAACTGGATGGTTAGTGAGTTGCAGAAGGAATAATGTTTTTGTGGATTTTAACGTTGCTTCACAAACTATTGACTGTAGTTCTGTCTTATTTTTCATGATATCAGACGTCATATACTACATTGATGATTATGTGGTCCATAAACACAGTTTAGGGTTTTTCTGTAGTCCAAATGCCAGCCTGCAGTATAGATTTCTTCTAATGCTGCTGCTCTCTTGAGAAAGGTAGGGAATGATTCTTCAGCATGTGTTCTGTTAAGCTGTAAAGCACATTTATGTCTGTACAGTGCCTGCTAGTGTGTAATGGAAGTTTGTTTTTGGGTGAACCTGCCCAGTCAGTTTGAATTGATTATAATATGGGGGTGTGTGTAACAATGTAATTAATATCCATATGGGTAACAATAATGATGTTTATGTGGAAAATGTAACTTGGGTTTGTTGCTTTGTTTTCTTCCATTGTCATTATATTACAGAATGGGTGTTTGATTTTTGAAAAGCTGCAGCCAGTTATTAACAGTAGGCACCCTTTTAACAGAAATGACTGGGGTTTTGCTCAGCATGTCCTCAGAGGCTAACTGAGTTTTGTGTTTTCTTTCCCATTTAGATTAATAGGTGGATCTGATAACAAGCTGATTTACCGACACTATGCCACCTTGTATTTTGTGTTTTGCGTGGATTCTTCAGAAAGCGAGCTTGGCATTTTAGACCTGATACAAGTAAGTTTGTTTACTTTTTTTTTTAAAGTAATTGGATTTCTAAGTCCTTTGGAACTTCAGTGTTTAACCTTGTCTTTCTGTTACAATATTTGTAATGAAGGAGACTTTCATACTCTGAATATGCTCAGTGCAGAGTATTATTTTTGAACATCTGTAATTCTCTGGACTTTCTTTAAATAAGTGATTTCCCAGGTTCGTGATGCAGTAAAGGGAATAGTTCATTTGGAAGCTACTGAGCAGTCTTCAGTTACTTTTTTGCTGCAGCTTTGCAAGGCCTTGTTTTGTCTGCTAGTCGAGATGGTAAGTTCAAACATTTGCCAGGACAATTTTAGAGGATGAGAACTTTGATACATAATGCTGCTCATACATTTATGTGCATGTCTGTGTATTCACTACAGATATGTAACAAATTTAAAACAGCCAGAACCTGTTACAGTGCAACTTTTCAAAAGAACTGTCATGGTTTAGGAGTTTTCATTCAGATATGCCTTGAAAGTTGTTGTAGTGATTTTTCAACACAGAACTTGTTAATAAGTAATTTCACGAATTATCCTTACTGTTATCTGTGGTGTGAACCACAGAATTGTTTCTCACCCCGAAGTAGCATATGTCATCACATAAAATTGGGTGTTGGGTATATGATTTGTTTTAATGTAGTCTTTTAAAACTTGATTTGGTACTGATAAATTTATTCATGTATTTGAACAATGTATACTTGTGTTTACAGCTGCACCATATAGATGTGTATAGGATATTATAACCTTTAAAAGCTCACGTGTCTAGAAAATTGTTTTATTACTTGATTAAAATCTGTGATATCCTGAGATGCGGGCGTGTATGTGTCATTTATTTTACACTGAGCCTTAGAGGCCCCTGGGTTCCCTGCAAACCTCTGTTGGAGCTGAATATTTTTTTGTAGTCATCTACAAGTGTTCAGAACACCTCTTTGGTGTGAAGTTCTCTTCTGGACTGTAAATCCATATAACCTTTCCAAGAGGGCTTGTAGTGAGCAAGAAAAGAAACTGGTTTTCTAGATTCTTATATAATCTTTACTCACAGAAACATTCTGAATTACGTGAGTTACTGAGTGTCCAAAGTGGCCTTATGCACTTATAGCTGCTTGTCTGCTGATTGCTTTGTGTGACTTCTAAAATATTTATGAACTGAGGAAGGAAGCATGTTAATGTTTTATGTGACTTAGGAAGGTTTTTTCTGATAGAGAGCTTATTTATGAGTATCTTTTGTTGAATCAGACAGTAAGGACAGGAAAGGCTAAGTCAGTCAGTCTGACATGCTGTGTTTTGCATGTGTTTATGCAGATTTGTTTGTGTTTGTGCAGATTCAACTAGCATTTCATAGTTATTGTATAATAAATAAAATTTCATAGTTATAGTATAATAAAAGTGATGGATCAGTAGCTTTCAATAATTTCCGATTTAATACTGTAACCTAATTTTACTTTAAGGTGCTGAAGCAAGTTTCTGCAGCTTTGTACTACATATATATATAGTACCCTCAAACTCTCTGAATTAAATAGTGCCTAACCTTTAAACTGCGTTACTTCTTATGCCACAAGTTCTTGGATGGAATTCCATAACTTGATATATACATTTCACATTTTTTCCATAAAGATCCAGTGCTGAATTACTAACCAGTGTAACTACTTGAATAAAGCAAAAATAATATAAATAGTACTTCTGTTTATAGCAGTACTTGATTTTTTTTTAACGCTATGATTTTCTTTTTAAATACAGTCTCACCACAGTATCTGCAGCTGTTCAGTGCTCCTGTTTCTCTAGATCATTATAATTCAGCCATCTGATTGTAGTAGAAAGTATACACAGATTGATTTAACATTTTTAATTTCCATTCTGGCTCACAATCTGTTTAATCCTCTTAGCAATAGCAATCAGAGTTGAACGGATCTTTATCTGGAAAAGCACCTTCAAAAAATGTATGTGTGGTGCAGACTGGCAGCAGTATATACACATACACCTGCATCTACTCAAATAAATTAGCACTGTTTTTATGTTCAGAAGCGCTGAAGCATTTTCATGTGCCTTTGTTTACTACAGTTCAGAGACAGTACAGATAACGGTAAGCCAGCTTAAACAACCTCAGCTACACTGGCCTTTCTTTAGACGTGCTCCAGTCCTGTAATCATCCTTGTGGCTCTTCTCTGGACCTGCCCCAACAGCTGTATGTCTTTCATTTCCTTGGAGCCCCAGGCCGGGATGCATTACTCCTGACTGGGCATCACAAGGGCAGAGCAGAAGAGAACAGTTACCACCCTTACTCTGCCAACCACCCCTGTTCTGATGCAGCCCGGATCAAGGCACAAGCACATGCAGCTGGCTCATGTTCAGCTTTTCATCCAGCAGAATCTTCAAGTTCCTTGCAGAGCTGCTTTCAATGAATTCTTCTCCCAGTCTGTAAATATATTGCCCTGACCCAACTGCAGCACTTTGCACTTGGTGTTCTTAAATCTCATTTTAGATTCATGTGGGGCCAGTTTTCAAACTTTGGTTGGCACTCCTTATTCTCTTGTGTGAACTACACCACTCAGCTTGATGTCATCAGCAAACTTGAGAAAGGTGCACTCGATTCCACTGTCTGTGTCATTGATAAAAGTGTTAAGGAGCACTGGTTGGCAGACTTTGCCTGCTCACCATTACTTTTCAGATATGATAGTGGCTTGGCAGCAGTATCAGCCAGTGCCTTCAGGACCCTGTAATTCATTTCATAAGGTGCCCTGAGACTTGTTCTTTGTTTACATTTGGAAGTTTTTTGCTCCCCCAGCCCTTGTGTAAAGGTTGAGGGACATTAGAGACACGGGAAGCCTGAATGCCAGTGAAGACTAAGGCAGAGAACTTGCCGAGAACCTTGGCCTTCTACATGTCTGTTGAAGCCAGTTCTCGCTTCTCATTTATAAGGGGGTACATTATCCCTGGCCTTTCTATTTTGGCCAGTGTATCTAGAATCCCATCGTACTAATTTTACATCCCTTGCTAAGGCCAGTTCCATCTGTGCCTTGGTTTTCCTGAGCCCATCTCTACAGACAGAATCCCTGTGTTTTTCCCAGGCCACACATCTCTGCTTCCATTGCCTGTATGTTCCCTTCTTTTCCCTCAGTTTGACCAGCAGGACCTTGTTGAACCATTCCAGTTTCCTGCCTCCTCTGCTTGATTTCTTATGCTGAGGGTGCAGTGCTCTTGTGGTCTCACAAAAGTCCTCAGAGTTTTACCAGCTCTGATCTGCTACTTTGTCCCTAAACCCAGCTTCCCAGAGGATCCCATCCAATTTCCATAAAGAGCCCAAAGTTCAGGGTACTAACTGCTTTTTTCCTAGACTGTGTTTCTCAAGATTGTGAACTCGACCAGGGTATGGTTGCTGCAGCCCAGACTGCCTACCTGTTAAATGAGCATCTCTGCATCAGTGAGCACCAAGTACTTCACCTCCTTTTGGTGTAATACCTGTGTCAGGAAGTTTATCCTCAAAAGATAACTTTGAGTCCTTTTAAAGGACTCCAGGAGTCACTTGGAATGTTTAAAGTTTTATGTTGCTTTCTAAGCAGACATCTGAGTGGTTGAAATCCTCCATCAAGATGAGAGCCTCTGAGCCCAGTAAGTCGTGTAGCTGAAGCGAGAAGGCCTTATTCATTGGCTCCTCTTGATCAGGCAGCCTGTAGCAGGCCCCAGTCTAGACCCCCAGTAGACCACCAGGCATCCTGTCTCAGTCTTATCTAATGTAACCCACAAGCTCTCAACCTGATCACAGTTGTTTTTTAGAGGTAACTCTTTACAGTCTGTTTATCCCTTAATAGAGGCCAACTTCACAACCCTTCCTGCTTGTCTCATCTCAAAAGCATTTAGGCCCCGATTGTGGTGTCCAGTTCTGTGATTTGTCCTGCCATTTTTGCTATGATAGCAGCTAGGTTGTAGTTTTCTAATTGTGTCTTGGTTTCTGTCTCCCGCTGTTTTCCATTGATGTGCGTATTGCTGTAGAGGCACTTCATCTGGGCTATTGGCTGCATTATTTTCAACTCTCAAATTTTTCTGGGACAAAACTGAGGTTTTCCTGTGATAGTGTTCCCTTGCTCTTCTCCGTCACTCCCATTCCCCCATCCAATATAGTTAGATCTCTATTAATTAGTCTAGACAGATTGCTGCCCAAAACATTGTTGTCTCTCCTAGTCATTTGCATCCCATTCCACGCCAGCATGCCTGATCTTATGGAGAAGCATCGAAGATGATAGCACAGAGCATGATACCATCTGTGCATCCAGTCATTGGTATGATCCATTTTCCTCCTACCTTGGTCTTGGTTTCCAGCTGGGAAGATGGAGGAGAACACTATGTGTACTCCTTCAGTATTCTCCAAATGAGACTTTGTTACAGATTGTACCCTGTTACATTCCCAAGGCACCCAGTCTCAGTAAATAGCTAAATCTGTGTGATCTTCTGTCTCCTGATGGGAGATGCTTTTATGTTAGTAAAGGGAGAGACATATAGCTGAGAAGCTTATTATGGTAACAAAATCCAACAAAAACCCAAAAAGCATAACATCAACCAGCCAAAACAAAAATGCAACTAAAACTCAGTTAACACTGGTAGTCTGAGGATTGAGTAAAAAGGAGAGAGTAGGAGCTAAGAATGAAAAGAGCATGTTGCTTGAGGGTTTTACAAGAATAGCATACTGATAATACAGAAAGTATACTGGTAGATATTCTTGAAAACTAGCTTTTTTTCACTAACCAGCATTCTCTAGCGGCTATGGATAGCTGTAATTTACATTTATTAAAGGAAAGATAGTACATCAGTGTATATTTGGGAAAATAGAGTGTCTCCAGGTGCTTGAAGTGACACATGAATGATGACTTACTACAGATTATCCTCAAAGAAGGAAAGGATGTACAGAGAACTGACTTTATTGTAGGACTGTTTTATTCTAAGCCAATTGGAGTTTCAGGAAGCTTTTGAGCAGGGTAATGCATTTTGTGAGGAAATTACTGTCAAATCCACGGAATTAACTGTATGTTATAGTAAGTATTTAGAAATAAGTGGGATCTTCTTGATATGGGTTATGCTTATTGATTTTTCTTGCATTTTTGCACCTACAGTTTTTTGTTGATGTTTTATATTATCTGGCATCAAATGTATGTAATTAATTGGATATTATACTTTTTCTGCCAGCTTACTTATCTTCCAAGTATTAATCTATGTGTTATTTCTTATTTGCCTGATTGAGAAATGAGATTGATGTAGTAAAAGCAATCTTTGTTTTGGTACATTAATAGGCACAGGGACCTCATTGATTCTGTGGTTCTCCATATAAAAATTCTATTTGTTATTTCAAAAATGAAACTCAAGGGGGAGCTAGCCAGTCATTGTGAATCTACTGGTACACACTCAATGACCTGCTCTGCGTTTGACATTCATTTCTGTTTCTTTTCCATTTATTTTCCAATAATGTCACAAAGTGCATTTGAACTGTTTTTTTTTTCTTTCCCTGGAACAATTGTTGTGTTTTCTCTTCTGATTATTTTGATCTACAGGCCTGCAGTATATGAGATAATTGCCGAATTATTTCTGGCAATGCTTGGTATTGTGTGCAATTCATTTAATTTTCAACTAAAATTGTAATGAAAGTGAACTGGCTCTTATGTTATGTACATCAGTTATTTAAAGGTATCTGAAAAGAGATTGAGAGATGTTAGTGTAAAAAAAACCTAACTTCCCTTGTAGATCAAAGCTATTGAGTACTAATAATTCATAGTAGATTCATACCTAATCGGTGCTGGCATTATGCCGAATGAACTTTCCAGGGTTTCTTTAACAAGTCCTTAGCTGGTGGAAACAATCTGTGGGTCATATCCAGTGGAAGCTGATTTTCCTTTTGTCAAAAATTATTTAGTGTGTTAATGCATTGCAGGCAGAGATTTGTGAGTTCCTTCACTGCACTGTCACTGTGCAGTGGGTGAATGTGTAAAAGCAATCATTTTAACTATGGGTCAAGAGTTTCTCATGGGGGAAGCCCAAGTAAGCAAAATAAAACCTCAGTATTGCTGACGTGGGCATACATATTGCTGTTAAATACACATATCTGTGGGCCTTTAGAGAGTTTTTTCATGTGTAATATTGCTTTTAAGGCAGTAGATGAATGTCAAAGACAGAATATGTAAATTCATGCTGAAACTTTGTGAAGTTTATGGGGAATATTCTTTTCAAAAACAGTCTAAAACTTTTGGCTCGTAAAATTAAGTCCTTTTGGTAAAGATTATGTTACTCTGTTTTCAGTCTTTTTCCTGCCACTGATATCAAGCACTGTTCTTGTATCCACATTCTCCTAATGTGCAGGGAAAGTAAGAGAACATCTCTGATCATTTGTTTTGCTGCACTTAGTTATAGAACTCTATAGTTTGTTCTGCTTAATGTACTTATTTTTTTATTTGCTTGCCTCCCTTGTTTATAATTCATATAAGAGTTATCATCACAACCAATTAACACTACTTGAAGAAAAAAGATATGCTTTTTTTACCTTCTGTAAAATTTAACATAAACCTATTCACTTTGTTAGTTAACTGTTGTCAGTGATGCTTACTGTCTCGAGTCTGCCTGTAAAAATACTGTGTTCCTAGTTTAAGTCATTCACTGATTATTTGGTACTAAAGAATAATTTTTGTTTAAAATGTATGAAACATCAGTTAGATTTTGTCTTTAATGATGCTAGTAATTAACGATGGCAGAGTGTGCTACTCAAAATGTAAGCAAGATATGAAACGAAAGGATTGGAAATGAAAAGTAACTTTTATTGTTTTGTAAGGCATACAGCTAGAAATGACCCATGTCAAAAAGCACGTTTTTCTGAGTCTGTAGGCATAAATTTGTATCTGTAATTGCAGACCTTTTATCCACCTTTTGGCAGCAGAATATGTCAGCAGAAATTCTCATTTCTTTAGGGCTAAATAATTAGAAATATGGGTCCTCTCCAAGGTGAGATTAATATATCATGTTGAAAAGACAGAGAATCAAAACCAGGAGTTTAATGGCTGCTGTGTTCTTTTTGGGTCTGAGCTTAGAATTGCAAAGAAAAAATTACATGCAGTGATAACTTAAGAAATAATTCTAAAGGTATTGTGTGACAAAAAAAACAAAAAAAACAACCCTTGAAATATATAAAACCACATTTATAATTTCGTGGAATTGGGAGTTTATTTACTACTCACTAATAAATGATGTGTAAATTCTCAGAGGTGGTCTTTCCCATTTTGAAGACCCTAAACTTTCAAGCTCAAGCATGTGCTTCAAATGGAGTTCTTGCCACGTCTCATTTAAATGAACAAGAGTTATCTTTGGCCTAGAGGAAACTGCTTAAATCTCTGCAAGACCTGGCTCTGTCTCTGTCATACACACCGCAGTCACACAGTGAATGACCTGCAGGAGTTATGGGAGTGCACATGTAGTCAGTTTTTCATTGTGTGGCCAGGCTGGAGGCTGGAACGATCTTAGTGTCTTACCTAGCATGCCTGCCAGGGATTCTGTTAAGGAGATATCAGAGCAGAGTATCATATGGTCAATATGTAGCAAAGATTGTCAGCGTTTGTACTTGAGCAGCTGCTTGGATTTTTCTGCCCTGCACACATACATTCTCACTTCAGAGATGAGTTATTTGCCTGGGTAAAACTGCTGAACCTTTCTGAGTTCCAGTGGTGGTATTCCTGAAAGGATCTTCAGGTATGATGTCACAACAGCCACCTCTCACCTTGTTCCCTCCTGAATTTAGCAAGTCTGAACAACACTAAAGCTGCTGTATTTTCCCTGAACTGTTCCCAAGAAGTCATAATGCTTGACAAACTTACATAATGCTGACACCTTGCATTAGGTGTGTGCCTCTGAGTAGGAAGGTTAACTGTAGTCTGCTTGGCTGGGATATGGCCACACTGTGGTCATTGGTAAACATAGTAACAGTTGGATTCCCAGGAAATCTCAAGGAAAATTTGGAATGGTAGCTGAGAAAATTGTAGCATAGAGTGTTACTGTTGTACTTTAACTTGGCAGGTGGCTGACTACCGCGCATCCCCACCTTCTCAGAGGGATGGGGGAGAGAATTGGGGGAAAAAAATGAGAAGTAGAACTCGTGGGTTCAGATTGAACTATTTACAAAGACAATTACAAAGAGAAAAGGAAGAGAATATTAGTTATGGCTACATATATATTAATGTATATAACAAGTGGTGCCCAAGCAATTGCTTACCAACCACTGACCAATGTCCAGCTTGCCCACTGAACAGTAGAAGAGAAAAAAATCATCCCTCCCTCTTCAGAATGCCTTCCAGTTGATTTCATGTAGTATGGAGTATCCCTTCAGCCAGTGTAAGCCAGCTGTCCTAATTCTGTTCCTTCTCAGCTCCTTGAGCTATTTACTGAGAAGATCCTTGGCTTAACAGGCAACTGTAAACATTGGTACCTCATCAGTGTTGCTTTTCGCCTCGAACCAAAATGTAGTATTGTACCAGATACTCTAAAGAAAGTGTTTCCATGCCAGCTGAAACTAAGACGCCAAGATGCAGTTATTGTCAAATTTGTGTCTTCTAGCAGAATTACAACATACACTGACTTTGCATACAATTTTTCCACTGGTGCACAAATAACGTTCTGTTAACAGGGATAACCACCTAATTTCTGTGGATGTTTTTAATGTTTTTAAGTCTATGCAATGTTTATTTGGCATATTTGCTTTTGTAGAACCTTAGAGATAACAACTACTGAGTTTCTGTTAGAGCTTGACCTCTGACCTTTTCTTTTTTTCCTCTTCAGGTATTTGTGGAAACACTAGACAAATGTTTCGAAAATGTCTGTGAGCTGGATTTAATTTTCCATGTAGACAAGGTACACTGATGAGTTCTTGTGATATTTCTTGCCAAGTAACATGTTTGATTCAACTGATACTCAGTATTAAAATATGCAGTGATTCTGCTTTTATAGTGAAGTCTAGACATATTCTACAAAGAGGTTATTTTTAAAACTTGAAAGCTGTATGGAGCCTACTTTTCTAAGTTAAAATGTATTTAGGAGCTTTGTGTGGCATTGTTACACACATGATGTTGCGGCTGTGAATATTGTTTTTACTTCTCAAAGTTGGACTTAGAGGATTTGTTCTGGTTTGTTTTTGTTTAGATGTTATATTATTCAGAACTGAACGTGTCTTAGGAGTTTTTCTGTTATGTCTGGTAGTTGCCTTTCAAATGCTGTGTTTTTTTAACTTAAAATCTGTGGATCTTTTTCTGCTAAATCTCAAACAGACATTATGTCCTTTGTTAAGCATTTAAAAACAAACATTTTTTGAGTACTCCCAGCTATCAGGAATGTACCTTATTTGTTAAGCTGGTTTTGAGAAAACTTACAGTAGTTTTTATTTAAAAGGACTTTGTCATCTCTTGATACAAGTAATACTTAAAATTTGAGAATTGAATAAATATTTATTACTTCAGTTACCTTTTGTGCCTACCATTGCTTTCCTTGACTGTGAACACCTTTTTGCTTCAGTGGGAAGACATGAAAGGAAAATAAGACAAATATCACTAAAATTGGTCTAAAAATATTAACAACTATCTGAAATTACTCTCTGAAACTGACTAAATTTGTTTCCAAATAATGGAATTATTTGTTGAAGAAGTAGTTACACCTTGACCAGAAACTGAAATGCAAATCATCTTGAGTAGGTGTTTGAACTAGCTTGTGACAAGTCATTAGGATTTTCAGCCTGGCTGGAATGCTTTGGTTGCTTCCAAAATGATATATTTAAGTTCAAAGAAACTCTTAAAATGAATGGTTTGTATATTAGCTTCCGAGCTCAAAGGACCCAAATCATACAATACAGTCATGGCAAGGAGTTTGATCTTTAGCTTTAGTTGCAAAATACAAGGGCTGCTCTGAAAGTGATGTCTCCTGTGTTATTTTGTTGGCCTATGACATCAGAGATGGATGTTGGTGGTACAGCAGCAGAAGGTGAACCTTCACATCAGTATTTGTTACATGTTGTTGATGTGTGACAGGTGACAGTAGAGGGGCAATCTGACAGAGTAGTGACTGACATGGAAGTGTCACCATGTATGAAGTGAAGGTGTGGAACTGAATTACTTCATGTGGAAAAAATGGCACCCAACTGACATTGACTGGTGTTTGCTGAACATTTATGAGGACCAATCAGTGGATGTGAGCACAGTGAGGCAGTGGGCATTGTGTTTTAACAGTGACAACTGTTGGAGGAAAGACAAGCCACACTGCAGACAGCCATGCACATGAAATGAAGAGCATCTCAATTAGCTCATCCATGTAAATCAGCTGATTATGACCAGAGAACTGTGCACTGAGCTTCAGCTCAATTGGCTTCAGTGCATGCGAAACAGTGTTGGCAGTGTTAGAATATCATAGAATCAGTGGCACATAGGTTTCACAAGTGCTCACGCAGGCCGGTTTGGATGGGCCTTTGAGCAGCCTGGTCTAGTGGGAGACCTGCCTATAACAGGAAGGTTGGAACTAGGTGAGCTTTAAGGTCCCTTCCAACCCAAACCATTCTGTGATTCTGTGATTCTGAATGTGATGAGCAGGAAGGAGACAAACAATTGTCTTTCTCTCACATTAGCAGATAGAATTTGCATGAAGTAAGTTTAAAATTAAGAAAACTACATATTTTTCATGATTTATAATTAAATTATGGGGCTCCATTGTCACATTTTTGTCAGGATTACCTTAGTATTACATAGTACCATGGTACTATGAATAGGTTCAAAGGTGGTTGGAGTTATTACTCAAAGATAAATATGACAAGAGCTATGCAGTACAATAGCACTACAACAAACAGCAATCTGTTTTCAGAAATTCCTAAATTGGAGATATTTAGAAGCAGAATGTATCAGGATACATAGTTCTAAGATTTTTTAAAGGTGTCAACTGATGGATGCTTAGAGCTGGGTAATGAGCTGTATAGATTTTGTTTTGGATTAATAACGTTTTTTAAGCATCCTTGAGCAAAAGTAAAATTTTTTTGTTTCTTTTTTTTTTTTTTTTTTTTTTAACTGATATCTTGGAATAGTAAATATTACAATGAACATATTCTGTAATGCTGAACACCAGATATGCAACACTGAACTCATCTGTTCAGCCATAATTCATGGTACTTTGATAGAGTACTTTCTGGACACATCATGATAATAAAGCAAAAGCATGAAAGCTAAATGAAATAAGTTATTTCTTTATGGCTGTGAAGAATGAGGAAGGTATTGCCTTGATCACAGAAATATAAGTCTTTATCTGCGTACTGATCTGCTGTGGAAAAAAAATTATATCCCTGCTCTTTTGTCTGCCTGTGATGATAATAGTTTATTCAGACAAACATTACCAACTTGATTATGAGCTTTTTCGTGTATGTGAGAAAGAGAGAGCCTATAGTCTTCATTATTCTTCTAATGGCAATATCTACTAAAGGCTGGGTGTTAACACCAGTCATACAAGTATATTGCTGTTCCTGGGCTAAGCAAGGGTACTCAGTGATGTCTAGTGTCTCTTTCAGACTAAGTAAGTGGTGATGGAAAATGTGAACATTAATGGAATTGTTTTCTAAAACTTCTGGAAATTTGTTTGGATGCTTGTATATCTGCCAGTGTTATGGAAAGTATTTACTGTGTTGAGAAATAATGTTGGTATGTGATCTGTCCTGCAAGACTGATGCTGATGTGAAACTACTTTATTCAGAGATTCAAATAATTTATCTTTTTTAATTGGTTACCACTGTATCTTGTGTTATTCTGTGTTAAAAAATGCATAGCTGATTTTTGAAAAGTTTTCTGAAATACTGTGCTATATTACCTTTTACAAACTCTTGAGATTGGGTTGTGGTGAATGTTTGAGTATCAGGAAATGATGAAAAAATTTCATTTCTTTTTTTTTTTTATTAATTTCTATTATTTTTGAATAAAAATGTCATTTCAATTTCTATTGTGATACATACAGAGCTGAAATGTGCACTTACTGTGGGCACCTTGAACAGCTGCTACCTTAAGCTGATGTTACCTGGGCCTCTTAGTGACTTCTCTTGAGCATTACCTCTGCATCTTCTAGCAGGCTGTTGAAAATAAAATCTGAGTTTTTAAAGTGTTTTTAAAGTGCTTTTCGTATTGTAGAATTCAGTGCCTCATAACTAATACTGAAGGTTACTTGTGGTACAATTAATTTTAGGCAAATGTTAGGCATCTGCCTAACATTTAAATTGTCTGTAATTCCCTGCATCTAACTTCTTCCAGAAATTTGAATTTGTTCCTGGCTCTCCAGCATTTGTTTGTACTAATGAAACTGTTTCCACATCATGTAGTAGCATGCCTGTGCCATAAAATCATGGGATAATTCCAATACGGATGTCAGGAGCAGGCTGCTGTCCGGACCTGCTGCCAGCAGGGTCAGCCCTGGAGTAAGACCAGACCACTAAGGCAGGAGGGAGCCTGCACAGCCCTGGGCAGCCTGTGTCCCCAGACTCCTCCACTCCTGGGGAAAGGTTTCCCCGTGTCAGCCCCTTGCCCTCCTGTTGTGTCCCACTGAGAAGCGCTCAGTCCAGCTGCTCACAAACCCTGCGAGAGCACTGGTGTGCTGCTGGGTGCTCCCAGCTCTGGTCCCCCAGCATCTTTGCACGCTTTGACTATTCTATCTTGGTAGCCCTGTGCTGAATTGGCTCCAATTCATTAACGCCTTTCTTGCATTTGTTAGTTCCTGAACTGTACACAGTGTTTTAAATATAGTCTAGTACATTTGTTTATTTACTGTGTCAGTGCTGTAGAGGGAAAAAATGATCTTTTTTATTAGTGGTGTTGACAAGGCTGTAATAGCTTACCCTTGTATTTTATAAGTAGCCACCAAAACTGACATGAGGGAATTACACTTATTCTTAAGTGCACCTTTTAATCTACTTACGGTGAACTAGATAACACTGCTTATTCTATTTAGTCATTTTGGAGTAGATTGGAAACGCAGTTCAGTCTGTTGTATCAGAGTTCCAGTATGTTGCATCAGTATGTTAGAAAGAAATTGCCTGATAGACTTTTTTTGGGGGAAGGTGAAAGTATCACTCGTTTTTAAATATTATTTTGAGATAGAAATGAACAATCTGAAAAGACCAAGAACTGCTCTTTTATATGCTCCTGTTCTCTTCTGTTAGGACTCTATGGCTTGTTCTGTGAAGTTCTCTGCTGGCTAGAGGACAGTAAGAAGGAACTTTAATTGCCTTAAAACTCTGTTCTACAACATCTTTAGTTAGACTGCTTTCAAGTGGGTTGTCTGTATGTCCGCCACCAAGAGCACAGATGTGGTGCTGTCGGAATGGGGTCTGTGATAATGGTTGTTGTTAACTTGTTGGTGTTCTGTGTCAGAAGAAATGGGAATTGATTGAAAGACCAGTTTCTTTTAAAATTAATTATTTCGAATACATTGTAACTTCCATTAGTAATTTATAAAATCATTCTTTGCAAGTTGCTAGCCAAATGCAAACTCACAAGGCTGTGTGCATGCATTGCAGATGCTAACTCTTGTTTGTTAAGGGCTGCAAGCCTTTTTCTTCTGTAATGAGTGAAAGTAAGTTTTTAGTAAAAGGAAGTAAATGTTGGTAACACCTTTCAGTGCATTTGGATTGTCAGCATGGAGTGTATTAATGTTAGATTACCATGTTTATACTGTGATGTTAGAAAGCTTTACAATTAACTTCATCACGAGACAGAAGAATTATTTTGCATCACTTTCATATTATGTCCAACCTTTTGGCTTGCTTGGGCCATGTGACATACATATGAAATGTGTATGTCCAAAAGTAATGCCTCATATTTATTTCACTGGAAACTACAACAGATACAAAGAGCACAATAACAGTTTGATAGAGCAGGTTCTCAGCTACAGAACGGTTTTTTAGCAAAGTCACCACCATTAGCTATGCATTTTTGCCACTGACAAAAGAGAGCCTGTATGCCTCTCCTGCTTGTGAAAATCTATACCAGTGGAGGTGACCCACTGTCACTGTCACCACTGCTGAAACGCACCATGCAGTTGTTCACCCATTGCTGAATGCTGATGGGTGCCATTTTTTTCTGCATGGAGAGATTCATTTCCACACCTTTGCTTCATGCGCACTTCCATGTCAGACAGCGTTTTGTCAGACTGCCTTTCTGCTGCCATCTCTTACGTAGCAACAACATGGAATGGAATATTGGTGGGAATGTTCAGTCTCTGCTAACATACCATCAGCATCCACTTCTGATATCGTGGGCCAACATAATAAAACAAGAGGTGTCACTTCCAGAAAACCCTCATTAAATATTCAATCTAGTTGATGCATACCCAGGAGGGGAGTAAACTCTTCAGAAGGGCTGACAACAGCAGGACGAGGGGAAATGGATCCAAGTTGAAGGAGGGAAGATTGAGGTTGGATATTAGGGGGAAGTTCTTTACAAGGAGAGTGGTTAGGCCCTGGAACGGGCTGCCCAGGGAGGTTGTGGATGCCCCGTCCTTGGCCGTGTTCAAGGCCAGGTTGGACGGGGTCCTGGGCAACCTGATCTGAATGTGTGTGTTTGGTGGCCCTGCTAGGCAGGGGGGTTGGAACTGCATGATCCTTGAGGTCCCTTCCAACCCGGGTGATTCTGTGAGTCTGTGATTCTGTGATAGAAGTAACAAAATTTGTTTTCTTTAATTTTTTTTTAAATTGAAACATAAAAAAGAGAGTAGCAAAAAAAAACAGATAAATAGTAGGATATTTGACCTTTTTTTGTGAAACGAATGTGTCAGGTTGGTTTGATGGCAGTGGTTGCAATTCTTAGTCAGTTCTCAAGATGTTAAGTAGAGTTTTGGTAATAATTTGCTCTTTCTATACTTTGTCCTTCAAAATAGTTGTTTGCAAATGTATATAGCATCAATAGCAGTGATTTGAATAAGGTGTGATAGGGAAGTGAGGGATATTTCTCTCTGGAAAGAGAGGTCTTATAAAAGTTTGGTAAGGAGACATGATCACATTTTAGATTGCAAATCTATATCTGAAAATTCACAAGTAATATCTGCACACTGATGTTGGGCTGGTGTGGAGGAGCTGGGCTTCCAGGTGGGGCTGAGCTGTGCACTGATGTCACAGGGCTGGGGACCAGCTGCATTGGAGCTGTGCTGGGCTGTATGGGGCCCACAGGTTGCAGGTTGGATGTGCCTGATTGAAGGATTTACTTCTGTCCTTAATCTACAGGTAAATTGCAAGAATATTTTGAGTAATAGCAGAATTATGCTTTGAAGTATCATAGTGTACAATTTTTTTATTTCATAAAAGTAATTATGTGTACCCTATGTGTCTTCAGAATTATAGTAGGCTTGCAAAATTTTACATTATGTATTTGGTGAAGAGTTTTGGTAAAAAGTGTGTAGAAGCATGCATTTAAAAAAAAAGAAAAAATTGTCAGGTCTGCAGATACAGACACTGACTCAGAGGATTGTGAACCAAAGCTCACATTCTAAAACCAGAGTTACAGGGAAAAAGAATTTTAAACTGACCGATTTCATTAACATCATTGTTTGGCTCACTCAATTTTTCAATTTCAATCCTGACTATCTGTCCCGGTCCTAGATGCTGAAGTCTTCATGTCTGTGGTCAATGGAACAGGGATTATTTAGTCTGGAGAAGAGGAGGCTCAAGGGAGACCTTATCACTCTCTACAACTCCTTGACAGGAGGTTGTGGTGAGGTGGGGGGCAGCTTCTCCTGTGTAACTACTGATAGGATGAGAGGGAACGACCTGAAGTTGTGCCGGGGAGGTTTGGGTTGGATGTTAGGAAGAATCTCTGAACAGGGACATGGCTTAGTGGGAAATACCAGTGGTAGGTGGACAGTTGGACTGGATGATCTTGGAGGTCTTTTCCAGCTTTGGTGATTCTATGATTCTGCGATTTTCTATGTTCAGATGTATTACCTCTGCTTCCAAGCCTACCCTCGGTAAATGTGAGTGAATGTCATTATGCCTCTCATCCTTCACAGATTTACAGAACTGTTTCTGAGAAATTGTTAATATTCTAGAGCTTGCTTCTTTGCTTTACTACTGACAATAAGTACAACTCTTGTTCTAATATCCTTGGGTAGAAAGCATACTAAAAGAAAGATGAAGGACAAAGTTCATCTGGCTAGCATTGATAGGCAAAATGGTATAGCTGTTGAGATTTGTGATGAAAGAACTATGAGCAAAAAGCATATTGAGGTTGTGAACAGCATGTTATAAGCTTTGTGCCCAGATTGTTTCAAAGAATGTGCTAAGATTAATTGACTGATGGAATGTACGTGCTCTTGGATTGATGAATTTAGACATCATCTGTCCAGCTGTGTATAGGACGTTTTAGAATTTTCTTATGGTCTTCTTTTTAGGTCCATAATATATTGGCTGAAATGGTTATGGGTGGAATGGTTCTGGAGACCAACATGAATGAAATTGTCACTCAGATTGATGCTCAGAATAAACTGGAAAAATCTGAGGTAAGAATGAAGCAGTGCTGTGTAGTGTCTAAACTAAAAACATGATTGTAGTAAATGCATGCTATATAAAACTGCTTATCCTTCAAGCTGCTTGCTTATAAATAGTGAAAATTCACAATCTGTCATTAAGTTAGTATACTGTACCTTTTCTGCATATGCAGTAAGTGCTTAGAGGAGTTGCTGCTTAGATTTTGCTCTGTGTATCTAGTAGCAGAACATGTTGTTGCTATTGAGATACACCTGTAGTTCTGTGAGTTTCTCTTGCAGAAAGCATTTTATTTCCAGAGTATTTACTGTGTTGGAAATCACTAATCATTACAACAAATAAATTTCTATGAAGATCTGAAGTGTGTAGATAACATATTCCTGTCTACTAGTATGTTTCTATCTGCTGAAATAAATGGCAGTATATTTAATGCACAAAAATACTGCAACGTAAAATAATAAATTGGACTTGATAGAAATTACAACCCAGTTGTAGGCACTTTAAATTAAATATGAATTCTGTCCTGTTGGTAATATGAACATTTGTTGTTAGTTGAGTGGACTCCAGAGAGAAGATGAAATTTGCTGTGTGTACATACTAGTCTGAGCAAGGGACAGCTGTGTAACTTGAGGGAATCCCTTTCCTCTTGTCAAGTAGAAAAGATGCACACTTGTGGAGCAGATGACAAGATGTGCTTGTAATTCCATGTTAAACTTTGCAGCTTGTGAATCTGGATATTAAAATGCTTGCCTTTTATACTGTTGAATTTGTGTTTAGGAGAGAAATCTAGAATGAGAAGGGATTTCAGAATTATTTTAGCTATGTGACTAAATGCTACTTTTTAAAAACATTATCAGGCTTGTCATGTTAGCTAAAATATCAACAGTATATCTTAGCTAAGGCTATGAATGATTCTTACTGATCAGAGTAGTTCTACAAAAGAACATATAATCTCATTTTCAGAGCTTATTTTTCAAATTTGAAAGCAAACTTCTGCTTAAATTGGAGACTCTTTCTAAATCTGAGGTCAGCTGAATGGATTGAAGAATCACAGGTGGCATAAATATGAACTAAATGACATTTGAGAGGAAGACACAGAACTTTCTAGTTTTGATTTACGAACCAGAAGAGAAGTTAATTTGTCAGACTTTTTTTTTTTTTTTTTTTGGTACAATGTATACTGTTCTCCTAATTCTAGAATCTCACATTGCATCATCTTGAGTCTTTTGATACACTAAGTTGTCTGTTTTACTTCCAAGCTATTTCCAAGAACAGAACAACGCTTTGTAAAAAGCTGTGCATGATATGACATTGTGCCTGGCAACATATGTTGAGAAAGACTGCATTACAGATTTTGAAGATGTCCAATACATTCATTTTAACATCTGCAAACTTAGAATGACTTGTTGATTACATGGAAATCTAGTAAATTATTGCTATGTTTGAGTAATCTCTGAATACATTTATCTTTATTTTTTTGATGGAAGACTAACATGGTATCCCAAAAGCTGAACTTAATAAGCAGCTGTGTTCTACCATGTGTTAATGCACATACAAGTTTCAACTGAAAGTGTTTAATTGAAGTGTTTTTCCTTAATTATATTTATTCTGTTACCAAACTGTCTGGAGAGTAGTCTCTCACTAGGCCCTGAAATGCATTTACAATATTTTATGTTTTCCATTACCCACCAGTAAGTCATTTTTTCTTTTAAGGTACTTATGAAGAAAATTAGGCCATAGAAGATTAAAAAAAAAAACAGTACAAAACAAAACACAAAACCTAGAAGTCATAGTATGTGCAGGGCAAATAGCAACTTACTCTTTTATGCTCAGCAGTGAATTATAGAAGGCAAAGAAGCAGCAGTGATAAACAGAAACACTTGGTGACTGGAATAGGGTCAGTCCTGCTCACCAGAAATTCATTTTTTTAACTCAGTGACTGTTTCTTCTCGAATGTAGCAGTTACTGTAATACTGTGATACTTCACAATACCCGATAAATAGTTCCATTAATCATTTGTTGCATGAATCTCATCAGAAATTATCTGGTTGCTATTTCTTTTCCTTTTGCCTTTTTGATCAAGATTGTAAATCTTTCAACATGTCTTTCCTGAACATGTCCTTCCAACAGAGCATCAAATTCAGCTTGCGTAAATAAAAAGTGGTAATAACTCATTAATAATATTTTTAATGCTTGACACAAAGAAATCAAAACTAGCAGATCCTTTTAGTTTTATTTCTTCAAAAAGAATAAAATATTTTTTAAAAGTCAGATTTTTTTGTTTATTTCGTCCATAGTTCATAGGACTGCCACCTATGCCACAGCACTCGCACGTTACTCTATTCAGCTTCTTCGACCTCAGTTGTGGTTCTTGCATCCATAAAATAGCTGTGTTAAGGTTGATTGCCTGTATGTTTGTAGCCCAAAGAGATGAATGCTATACAATTGTAAGTGAGCTCCATTTACAGAAATATTCTAAATTTCATAGTGTACCCACCCAACTTTCCATAGTAAAGCTATTTGACATTTGATTAGTTTTACGTTGGGTTTCAAAAGAGACTGTCAATTGGAGCTTAGCAAAGGAGTTAAATCATGTTTATTTAATTTACAAATATTTGTAAATATTATCAGCTCAAAGGATTTCTTGATCCTTTCAGCAGAGATTATTTGTTTAAATTACTGTGATGGCATCCATAGCTTTGATTTCTGATTCAGCTCCTAACGTTGCGGGGATGAGCTATGAAGGAAATTGCTTTTTTATTCTGAGAAATGTTGTCTTTACTACATTTCCTTACCTTAAAGTGTTAGTGTTTGTCTGTGAATGGATTTCTGGTCAAGTCTTCTAAAGCCAACTGATCATTGTGATTAAGAGGGGGAATTTTTGGGAGAGGGATCTTTGGGATTTTATCCAGTGCCTCTGAACTTACTGTAGGTAAATCTGTGCTACCTTTTCTCTATTTGGAGTGTTCAACTATGTGTGATTTAGACTTTTAAGTTGGACCTCATTTTTTCCCGAACATCCTGATCTTTTCTAGCTCTTTCATTCTTCTCTCTTACAGACCTTTATCTTTCAGTCTCCCAGACAGGACAGGTAGACAAAGGTATTGCTGACTTTGAGAAAAAATGTACTTTTAACAAAAAGGGAAAGCAAAATGATGTCAAAGGCAATAAATCATGTAGGCCAGACTCAAAAATTACGTGTAAAAATACCCATACTAGTCTATGTAGCCTACTTTTTGTGCTAGTTTCTTCTTGTAGTTCCCTCATCTTTTTTTATTGGCTATAGTGTATTTTACTAGCTTTCCATTGACATCATATTTTTTATTTTATTTCTCTTGCTGCATTTTAGAATTTAACTTTTCTTTGTATCATTGTTTAAGAAACAAGGAAACATGAACTTGCACAAATTTTTAAAAAAAGCTGCAAAACTGATCTGAATAGAAATTGAATACAAGGATAGCAAAACACAGTGTGACGATACAATCAAAATACCTTTCTGATAGGAAAACCTAAACTGGGAAAGAAGAATTCTCCTCCAAATGAAAGCAAACAACCGGCTTTCAAAGAGAAATTAAGTTTTAGAGTAAATTTCAGGTAAACCAAACTTAAAAAGAAAACTTGCCAATCCAGTTTTATACATGTGAAATGAAATCACCAGTCTGATTTGTAAAGATGATGAAGAAATACCAAGATTCTTCTGTGAATCCTTAAGGGTGTCAAACGTAAAATGAAAAAGGTGGTTGCCATGTGCAGAACTTCAGATGTACATTTGCTGCCCTTATCATCTGAATGGCCAGATTTTGCTTTAAGGTATCTTGGTACCCCTGGTCACTGAATACAACAGGGAAAGGAGGAGAAAAACGTATGTTTGAAGTTCAGTTTTGGTCGTTGTCCCCCTTGTCATTTGCTGTTGAAAACATTTAGTTCAGCTCAATGGTTTGAATGTCAGTCAACATTAGTGGCACTATTTCAAAATTCATTTCCATTCATTTTAAGTATCTATGTATTTGAACTTCAGGTAGTTTAAATATCTGGAGCTTATGCAGACAAAGTTTATTTAATTTATAAATAACTTTGCTCTTGGATTTTACATGATCTTTCCAGGAAAAGCCTTTAAGACTTAGTAAATATACTTCTGTAATTGCTTTTAGTAGCAGTAAATTATAAAGCGTTAGCCAAAACCATTTTTGGGTTGTGTGAAACTTTTAACCTAAATTTGGAATATGTTACAGCACATGAAAATCAAAGAGGTTAGCTTCTTCTGCCTAATATATCAACACCTGAAACGTATAATCCATGTTTCATCGTAGTGGTAGGGAGCTTGATTTCAGGTTTTATTTTATTTATTTATTTGTGTGTTCTGTGTTCTGCTCACACATGTTCTGTTTTTATTTTTGGGTCTGGCAATGAAAAATAAACAAACAAAAGAAAATCATTCCCATCCATTATTCTTTGTGATTCAAGTGCTTAAAATTTCTAAGAGTACGTCCTTAAGTCTTCTTATCTGTTTGGCCTCATTTTGATATTCCTTCAGACTTCATTTTGTTTTTTCTCTAATTATGTTCATTTATTTAACCTCATAAGCAGAGGACATAATCATTCCTTTATATTATGCATTGCATCCTTTCATTCTTTCATAATCTTGCTGCTTTGAAGTCATACTTGTTCCAGAAAGAAGCACTAGTATGAAACACTAGCAGCAGAGAGGTCCTTGTACCTGCAGCATACCTCAGAAAAGGATGGCTTATTTTGCAAAGCTTTAGCCTGCATTATTTTGTTTTCCAGTAGGTTGCATATTTCTAAATGCTTATTCTAGTGATAGCTAGCTCTGTTTGGGGTGAAGTCTGAATTGTTTTTTTTTTTTCAATGTACATAAGAAATAAATCTGTGATATTCAGTGCTTTTCCCAGTTTGATTTTTTTATTTTTTTTTTTTTTTGTTTTTTATTTTTTATTTTAGTGAAACAGTGTTTCTGGGTTTACTTTCATGTAGTGCTACTAGTGGGGCATTATAAGAAAAAATGATGATAACAATAAAGAAAATTAATACCCATAATAATAAATAATGACCTAGGCAAACTAGCAACATTTAATATTTCTCACTTTATGTACTAGGACTGTTAGAACAAGACTTGTTATTAAATGTTTCTATTCCAATCTTTAAAATAGCATTATTTTGCATTTATGACATTGTTCTTTTGCTCTAAAAGTGTATAACCATGTTCACAAGCATTTTTTTTTTTGCAGTAACTAAAATAATAATATACAGTATTTCAAGATTCAAGTACAACCTTTGATAAGAAAGGAATTTGAGAATACAGAGCAGCTATGGCAGGAATCTGGTGTAGTGGCTATTTGTAATACCAGCTTTATGCAATTTGTACTGTATTTCTGAAATTTCATTAATGTGTCATCAGAAGTTTCATTTTCACTTGCTCAAGTCATTTGCTTGCTGTGACAGACAAACCATCATTCACTGCATGATAAAAGCTTGTGTGTTTTGATTTCTTGTTCAAAGTGAAACAGTTTTTCTTTGCACCTCACCAAGATACCTGCTGAATTATTTCATAATAAAGGCAGTTGAAACATGTCCAATGCAATGTCACAGAGGTGGCCCTTTTAATCAGGCACCTCTATAAAGCTGCTCAAAACCACAATGGTCTGAAAATCTCTCTGTGTTTCTAAAATATTTCACTTTCAGTAAAGGATAAATAAATGGAAGGACTACATAAATGCAGATGTAATCATGTTTGGGATAATTTATTAGTTATCCAGTTCTGACGTTCAAGTACTAATCAGTATACTCAGTTTTGTTAGATATTTTTTACAAATTCTTGCTCTCAGAAATACTGTGTGTTATCCTTCATAGAGTTGACATGAATTTTGATGAACAGCACTGTGCTGTGCATATTTATACACACTGAACGACTTAATATAGACAATAACAGGAGAAAATACTGCCACTGTGGATAACTAAGGTCTATAAGAAAATCTCCACTGCAGTATATGGCAGTGAAGGACAATCTTGCTTTCCAAAAAAAGGTGTGATCTGAAATTCGTAGTACTTTTATTAGGGATCTCTGTTGATCCCCATCCAAAATGATCCTAAAGAAATGTGACTGTTGGAAGTCTGAGGGGGAGAAAGGGCAATGGTCATGTCAATTGTGGTGTCCTGAATAATTCTCCATTGTGTCTCCATTGTATCCTATGCCATTGGGGCGGGAGGCAGGGACTGTAAGTCTGTGTAAAGAGGATAGCTGCAGGTAGGTAAAAGCGATGACCAGTTGTACTAAAACTTTTATTTGTTCATTAAGAGCAATTAACTTTCATTAAGTAAGGGTAAAGACTTTCCATCCTAGTCACTTAGAAGACATCTCTCTCGAATTGCCAGCCATGCCTGTTTGTGTGGACCATGCCCATAACTTAATGATATTTTTCTGGTTTCTCACTGTTTCAGTTACAAATTGTATAATTCATTGCTTTCGTTACTACTTTATTATTATTTTCATCTCCTCTATGGAAAACAGTTTACATTGCCCCATTTTTGTTTCTCCTCAAAGATGTGTTCTAGTGCTGTTTCTTTAAGACATGGCAGATTAAAGGTTACAGATTTTGGAGACTTGCATTTCCTAATACTGCTAGTGTTAGGTCCGTAGCTGCCCCTTCATCAAGGGATTGAAACTGAAAGCTTTGAATTTCATGACCTGAACACTTGGTGATATGGACGGAAACTGAGGAAAAAGAGGCTTTAAAAATATTTCCTTGCACTTTTACAGATTTGGTTAGCCATACAGCTGAAAACTGATCATTGGGATGATATGAGGGACCAAGTGAGAGCAAACTATTTGGTTATAAGAGATTTAAGATTTCCTGACCTTTCTCCTCTACCTCCTCATCTTTTTCCCAACGTAGGCACATCTGATATGGGTTTGGCAGGGTGTGTATGCAGCAGGTGACTTGTGGCTTTCTGGTCTGTGTTCCTGGTACTGAGAATCCTCCTGTGACTGACACCTAGGGATTTATAAGACTCCAGCTTTTCCACATGGTATAAGTGTTTTAGTTCAAAGTCAGAAACTTTAAAATTGATTTTAGTTTAACCCTGGGTTTTATTTTTGAAGGGACAAGGAGATAGCGTACATATCTGCAGCTGAACTGTAGGTAGGGTTTATAGTGGAAACCTAATGTTGATTTGACCTCACATTCACTTCTTTATTAAGAGAGCAGTAAAAGGGAAGAAGTATTTATGCACAGTCTTCAGTGTTGTTATCTCAGGAGTGTATGAGGTGCCTGTCACCTTTTGTGTAGCTGTGGAGGTGGGCACCAAAGAACTGGAACTTACTCCACAGTTTCATTACACCCTTGTAATTACAATGAATTTCAGTGAAGAATTTGAATCTGGAAAGGTTATACACTGAGCAGTAGTTACCTACAAACATTATTTAATAATTAAAGGTAGAGATAGAAAACTGTTCCAGAAGTTTTTCTCCTTTTGAAGTGCCATATTTATTCCTCAGAATTACTTTGTGTCCAAGTGCACTGATTTCTTCAGTCCTTGACACTCTTAAGTCAAATCAAATTTAAAGAAAGACGTTCAGTTTACGTTTAGTCTTTCTTAACCAGTTCTTGACATGTTGCTTTGATTCTGGTAGATTGCTCCTTTTTTTACAAGGCCTGCAAGATGCTACAGTGTACAACTGTAGTGGTTCTGAAGATCATTTTTATGGTTCTATGGTTGTGAATATTTTTAAGCCTGCTTGTAAAGACCAAAATAAAAATATAAAAAAAGAATTATTACTAATAATAAATATATTAAATTTATTAGTAATAATAAAAATAAAATCTGTATCACCTAAATGCAGAGATTTTATCCTTTTCATTTCAGGCCAAGCCACATTGAAATACCTCATATTCATATGCTTGTAGATAAGTAATTTGGTTTAACTGACACTGGGTAACTTGTTACTTTGAGGTTACACATACTGAGCCTGAAGCCAGCATTAGTCAACTGTGATCAGTGTGAACTCTTAGTATAGATGAGAAACAAAGATAGTACACTGGGCTTTAAGTGTCTCAAGATTGTATCTTCAATAACCTATGCATTACACACAGGTGGATAAGCCTCCTGTTCCTCCCTGCATACATTTCCATCAAGTTGACAGTATATGTTTTACCATAAAAGAAGAAATGTGTGAACTGTTTTCTCTTTCTGGATTAATATATCCAAATAACCCATTTCATTCCAAACACAATTACCATGTGGTCTTTCTAATTGTGTAAAACCATGGAAATACTTGAGAACATCAGTTGTCTGTGTGTATTGCTATTGAATGTTCTTGTATCCAGCTTTTCCTGACTTATGTTTTTCCTCACTTTGTACACAGGCTGGTTTAGCAGGAGCTCCAGCCCGGGCTGTTTCAGCTGTAAAGAATATGAATCTGCCAGAGATCCCAAGAAATATTAATATTGGTGACATCAGTATAAAAGTGCCAAACCTGCCCACTTTTAAATAACATGGCTACTCCAGGTAAAACCAAGGCAAAATGTCATAGACGTTTACCACATACTTGTTTACTAAATAAATGATGTGTCTGACTTTTAGTATTTGAGTAAAACTCAAGGTACTGTACAAACATTATTGGAAAAATCAATGTGTGGGGTTGAACATTGCTTTTGTCTTGTTTGTGAAATTAAAGGAGATGGGTAGTTCCTCTGTGATTTCTGAGCTACATTCCTATGCCCTTGTAAGGCATATCACTGTGTTTTGGCTGCTGCAGTATTTTGGGAAAGTATGACCTATAATGCTGAGTTTTTTGTATATTCACTAAAGTCTATAAGTAGTGCATTCTATTACCACTTCTGTTGTTTGTCATGATTATTTAAGTGCGAATATTGCATGAAAACATCAACCTCATTTAAATAAAATCATAGCAAACTGGTCTTCTAAATATGTGTTTGTCTAAAATCTACTCTTTGCAATAAATCACTTCTACTTCCTATTCATTAAGCCAGTTCACTATACATAAATGCTGTTATAGCAAACGTTAATGCTGTATTTCAGTCTTTGAGGGAATTACAGTAGAGTACTGTATTGAGTGCATTGGCTCTTTACATTTCTCACAAAATCTGTTATTAATCTGAAGGAAATACTGCCTTTACTGAAGGTTTTCTGACTTCTGTTTACATAGAAATGTTGAGAATATACTTACACAATCTGATAGATTTCACCTCATGGTCTGACTTTATTCTCAGAGAAGAGGGGACCCAAATGGATGCCTGCAGTTGCTTGTGTGTGTTGTGGGAAGTACAGAATGGGTTGAGATCATTGGGCAGCTCAGAACTGAAAATGTAAATGTGTCAAGTAATGTAATAAAGAAAAAGACTCTAGAAGAATGTTAAAAAAGTTACTTTAAAGGGCCTCTGTGCCTGATGAAGTTCATAGTTCTTAACATCAAGAATTAAATGTAAGAGTTATTTACCATTGTCATGACCTTGGAAAATCTTAAGTACTATCACTTTTGTGTAAGTTGCTCAGCTCTTAAACTCTTCTGTGAATTGAAAAGGTAAATAAAGGTAGTGATTGATTTTTATAGTCATGCTCTTAAGCTCTGTGTGATGTACAAAAATGCTCAAATGAATAATAAAAATATCATTGGGATATTTAAGAGTTCCTGTAAAGTTTCTTCTCCAAAACACATATGCAATTGTAAGCTTATATGAAAATGCAATAATATTGCATTAAGTACAAGGTATTTCAGGACTGGTCTGATAGGCCCTGTGTTACTTTAGAATCACCTCACTTACCTGCTGGTCGTGCTCTTTTTAATGCACTCCTGGGTACCATTGGCCTTCTTGGCCACAAGGGTGCACTGCTGGCTCATGGTCTTCCCGTTGTCCATCAGGATACCTACATCCTCCTCTGCAGAGCACCTAATCTGTACTGATGTGTGGAGTTATTCTATGTAGGATTTTACACGTGCTTTTGTTAAACCTCATCAGATTCCGTTCCGCCCAGCCCTCCAGCCTGTCCAGGTTTTGCTGAATGGTATCACAGCCTCCTGGCATGTCATCCCTCCCTGCTTTGTGCCATTAGCAAACTTGCTGAGGGTGCACTCTATTTCTTCATCCAGGTCACCGGTGAAGATATTAAAAGCCAGTTCCTTTGGGGAACACTGCCAGCTCTAGGACTCCAGCTGAACTCTGCCTATGAGGATGCAGTGGGAGGCATTGTCCAAAACCAGTGTCAAGCTGAAGTCAGTGTACCCTATATCCACTGTTCTTCTGTCGTTTACCCAGCCAGCAGCAGCCTTCATTTTGCTATTAATATTTCTTGTTTCTTGTTCTTGATTTCCCTCACCAGAGGTAGTTCTAAGTGGGCCTCAGCCTTTCTTGCTGCATTTATGTGTGCCCTGACAGTGTTCCTATATTCCTCTGCAGTGGACAGACCCTCCTTCCATATTCCATAAACTTTCTGCTTCCAGATGAGTTTTTCCATTTGCTCATCCCGTGTGGTGTCCTGTCACCTTTGCCTGATTTCTTACTCTTAGGTATACACTGATCTTGAGCATGGAAGAAGGCTTGATATTTAACCAGCTCTCTTGGGTTCCCCTTACCCTCCAATATTCACATGGGATTTAAGAGGTCAAAATTGACTTTCCTGAAACCCAGGGTCACAGTCCTATTTATTGCCCTGTTTCTTCCATGCCAAGTTCATTTTCAGACTGGTTCACATTCTTAAACAAGTAATGCTTTACAGTGAAGTCTTTCCAGGCTTTATTTTAATCAAGCATTTTTAAAAATTCTTACGGAAAATATCTCTGAGAACATGAGAAAAAAACATCTTTGAGGGTGATGGAGCACTGGAACGGGTTGCCCAGGGAGGTCATGGAGTCTCTTTGGAGATATTTGAGACCTGCCTGGATACTTTGTTTTGCAACCTACTCTGGGGAACACGTGTTAGTGTGGGATTGGACAAGGTAGTCTACAGAAATCCCTTCTGTGCCCCATGATTCTGTGTTCATAGTTATTTACAGAATCACAGAGTTGTAGGGGTTGGAAGGTACCTCTGGAGATCATTGAGTCCAACCCCCTGCTAAGGCATTCCCTACAGCAGGTTGCACAAGTAGGTGTCCAAATGGGTCTAGAATGTTTCCAAAGAAGGAGACTCCACAACCTCTCCGTGCAACCTGGCCCAGTGCTCTGTCACCCTCAAAGTAAAGAAGTTCTTCATGTTCCATTGACCCTTGTAGCTTTGTATTGTTGGTACTACTTTTAAATAGCCCTCCTTGATATGTTGAGCACAGAAGTAGTTTTAAAGAGACTGTCACATATACAAATGAATACTTAAGCATTTTTGTGCCTTTCCCTTTCCTTAACTTTCTGTTAAGGCCCTTGTAGAGCAGAGATACTACTTTCTTCTTTCTTGCAAGAGGGATCCTTCTAAACAAATGGAGAAAGGACAGAGAGGGTACAAGTGCCATTAAGGGATTGAGCATTCTCAGTATACTTGCAGTAGTGCAACAGATTTTAGCCATGAGGTAGGCACACTGAATACTGCTGAAAATCTTTTGGCTATTTTTAAAGAGAAGCATCTTCCATTGGAATTAGCTCAGAAATCTGTTTGCACTAGTGACATCATAGGCTGTACAGATTCTGTATCAGTGTACTGATGATACTCTTCTCACTGAAATCACAGTTCTGATTATATTTTGTTAAGAGGGAAGATTTTACAACGTTAAAAGTGCACAACAAATTCTTCATCTGAAGTGGATGTTACTGCTCTGCTATATTCTGCTTGCCAGGACTGGGTGGAGGAGAGGTTCACTTGTTACAAGGGTGAAATGGCTTCAAGCCAGAAACTTGGGCTGGCGTTGCTTTTCTGTGAACATATTTCATCATCTCTTTCTAATAACACATTCCAAAATATGCTAAAATTAATCCTCAGTTTTTGTTACGCTCATTTTGACAACTGAACTGGACCTTGTTCTAACAGTTAGCTAATTAAAAAAGATCCTGAATTTTAGCATATGCAGGGCATAGAATACTGAAGGAAAAATGTTGGAAATAGAACTGTTGTCCGTTTATAGTTGTTAAGAAACAGTTTAATTCTTGAGTAAAAATACATTCCTTAACTTCTGTACAGGGCTTTTATAATCTTACTTGAGAGTAAGGCAAGTACCCAAGTACTATCAAAACCAACAAATAGCAAATAATTTCATTAAAATACTACATTTTTTTTTACTTATTTTTATGATTATCGTAGCAAAGTTGTAAATCCCTCCTGATGTTTTCATTTAATGAAATGATCTGTGCTGCACCTGAATACCTGAGTATACATGAGTAATTTTCAGCACTTATTGTTTCCCCTGCCTGCTCATACAGCTAAGTTAAAGGTACCATTCCCTTCCATGGGTGGACATACCCATGGCAGGCACACCGCTATCAGAGCTTGGCTCCCAGTTTTCTTGTCTGCCTAAAGTTTGGACTTGTTGAGGTATAGGAGTGTTTGACCATGTGGCTCAGCTGGGGAGGAGCCTGAGGTACAGACAGCCATGCTCTGCTCCAATTGAGCATGCCTGGGCTGAGTGTTGGTGTCATTTGGGTCCATGACCCCTGGAAGCAGGGTGACAAGTACGCTTGTGCCACATCCCATTGCTTGCCTGTCCAGTTTCTTGCCCAGAGGCTCGGCAGCAAGCACACAAGCAAGCTTCTAGTGTCTCTTTTTGGGCTGGCTCTGCTGCTTGGCTTGCCAGCAGGACTGGACAAAGGATGGAGAGAGTTCCCCTCTGAGTTCTGTCTGAGCAGAACTATGAATATATCACCAGAGCTGGAACTAAAAGCCGACCTGTAATGATGAGCTGCCTAGATAGACTAGTATATGATGGCCCACAGCGTGAGAGGTGGATGTTGGTGGTATAACAGTAGAAGTTCAAACTTCCCAAAATATTCCATTCTGTTTTGTTGCTGTATGACAGATGGCAGCAGGAGGGGCAGTCTGACAAACTGGCAGCTGACATAGAAATACAGATGAAGCAAGCATGTGGAGTTAAATTCCTCCATGCATAGAAACTGACACCCATTGACATTCATCACTTGCTGAATGTTTATGGTGGCCAAACAGTGGATGTCAGCACAGTGTGGGGTTGGGTGCTGCATTTCAGCGGTGACGACAGCAATACTGGGTCACCTCCACTGGTGCAGATTGTGACGAGCATGGCATGCAGGCTTTCAATATCAGTGGCAAAAATGCATAGCTAATGGTGGTGACTATGTTGAAAAAGAGTGTCTTATTTCCAGGGGAATGGATAGGAAGCATTACTTTCGGAGTGACCTATGTACTAAGCCTGTTGACAAAGGCTAACGTGACTCTGTATTGTAGGATTAGTTGTCTGGCCCCATGTGGTGTGGTGTTCGAGTTCTCCTGAAAGATCTGAAATGCAGCTCTCCAGCATGAAATGCTATTTTTGAGATAGTCTTCAGGAACAAGCCCATCAGGCAGGAATAGCCAGAGCATTTCCCAGGTTAGATTCACCCAAAAAATCAGTAGATGGTTAGTGCTCAACCTTTTATTCCTGGCATTGGTGCAGCAAGTTCCAGAAGTGTGCAAGTATTACCCCATTATGTGAGTCCTACTGTCCCTGAGAATTTTAGTTCTTAGGAATCTGTTATAGCACATGTAAATAGCTTACTGCTACCCTATTATCTTTTTGTTTGTTAGGTTACAATTTATTAAAGTATTCATCTCTAAGATAATAATGAGGATGCAGGATGCAGATTGATGGAAAAGGTGGTAGGGGAGTAACTGAAAGCAGCTGGTGGGGGTAAATGTTTCAGGTGCAGGGTAGTAACAGGTTTGTTTCATAGCCTCCCCAGTCCTCTCCTAGTGGGACAACCTGCCAAGTAATGGGCAAGCAGGAAGAGAGGAGGTTCGTACTACTTCCACGTGTTATTTCAGTGCCAAGAGTCTGAGCTTCCCAATCTTTGTTAGAAAATTTCTCTGCTCTCCACCAAAAGTAGGAAAATTTATCCAAAGTTGATGTTTGCTTGATATCTAGATTTTTGAGCTTCGAGATATTAATCAGATAGAAATCTGATCAGAAAGAAATGAAAATCAAAAACAGAAAAGCAACCCAATGTTCTTGGTTGAAAACAAAAGTAAAAAAATTTTTTTTTTCATACTTAAATGCATTTAGCAATTCAGCTGTTATGTTTTCTTCTCCAAGTTTGACTGTAGTTACATGTAGTGCCTAGACACAGCTCCATGTGTACTGTGGTGGCTGTGAGACTTGTTCTTAGAGAGACATGCTCAGATGCTGAGACTGTTTCAAATTCCTTTCTTCGTTTTTTCCACTAGAGATTTTAGCAAATAAATAAATAAAATTAAAAGTAGCAATTATCTGTCATTGAATAAAAGATAGAAAGGAGTTGGTATCCAGGTTCAATTGCAGATGAGAAGTTTTTAAAATATTGAGACAGTAATTAAATGTCAAATGAACCAAAAGAGTTAGAGAAGGTGTCTACAAGCATTAGGAGGATTGAGCTGTTGATGGGCAAGCTTGTGTCTAAAACACAGTAAAACCAAATATGCAGTCAGCAGGATATGTTGGGAAGATTGCACCATTCGAAGTGCCAACAGGCAATAATAATAGAGGAGAATGTCTATAACTGAGTTTTCAAAGTGAAAAGACACATCTCCTCCCAGGCGGATTCTGTGGTTTGTTACTCCATTAGCTGGAGATTCACCAATTAGACCCAAACATAGAAGAAGAACTAAGGTAACTGCAGCCTAAAATAAGCAGCCTTATATTCCTTATATTGTATATTCCTTACAGATCAGTCATTCAATTGCCCTTCCTTTTCAGCTTGGAGCTGGACTGCATGCATCCCCACAGCACCAGCACAAGGGCTGAGGCTGTGCTACTGCAGAGCTGGCAACTGTAGAAGACAAAAGCAGAGCTGTCCCTGAACAGCAGTGTGAAGGCTGAGTGTGGCTTGTTCCAAGTCAGGGGAGCAGAAAAGGAAAGAAAGACAGTCTATCGCTGGGAGTTGTGCTGCCAGCAGTTTTCCACTTAGTGTTTTCACTACATTTAAACACTGTCCCAAAGGTTTAAGAGTTTCACTGTCTAATGACTAAACCTTAAGGCTTGTTCAGCACACACAGTTTCGGCATGAAGCCAGTCCAAATGTATTACAATGTGATTCTACTTTCTCTCCACGTTAATTATTACACCATTTCTTTCCTTTGCATTAACAAAGTGGCTCTCCCTTACCCTCTGTAGAGTTTTGGGATTCCAGTATAAAATTCCTTCAGCATTTGAGTAGAGATCTTACTCTTTTCTGTAAAGATTTAGTGGATGAGAGTTTCAGGGAGGCAGTTCAAGGGAAGTTTCTTGGTGCTCTAATAGGCAGCAAGGTTTCTCAGCTTTAGACTTTTAGGCAAGTCCATTAAACGGGGCTTTTGACATGGTCCCCCACCACTTCCTTATCTCTAAATTGGAGATGTGGATTTGAAGAATGGTCTATTCAGTGGATAAATTATTGGTTGGAAGGTTACAGCCAGAGCGTTGTGGCCAAAGGCTTCGTGTCCGGGTGGAGGCCTGTAATGAGCTGTGTCCCCCAGGGGTCCACCTTGGGTCCAGTACTCTTTAACATCTTTGTCAGTGACACAGATGATGGGATTGAGCACACCCTCAGCGAGTTTGCTGATGACCCCAAGCTGAGCAGTGTGATTGATACAGCAGAAAAACGGGCTGCCATCCAGAGGGACCTTGATAAACTTGAAAGGTGGGTCCTCATGAACCTGATGAGATTCAGCAAAGCTAAGTACAAGCTTTTGCACTTGGGCTGAGGTAATCCCAGATATGTATACTAGCTGGGAGAAGAACTCCTTGAGAATAACTCTGCTAGGAAGGACTAAGGGGTTCTGCAGTCTTCCAGTACTTGAAGGGAGCTTATAAGCAGGAGGTAAAACAACTATTTACATCATCTAGTTGTGACAGGAAGAGAGGAAATAGTTTTAAACTAGAAGAGTGGGATTTAAATTAGATGTTGGGGGGAAAAGGGAAAAATTTTACTCAGTGTGATGAGGCACAGGAGCAGATTGGCCAGAGAAGCTGTGAATGTCCCAGCTCTGGAGACGTTCGAAGCCAGGTTGGATGGGGTGCTGGGCAGCCTGATCTAGTGACTGGCAATTCTGCTCATGTCGGGAGGGTTGGATCTAGATGATCTTTAATGTCCCTTCTAACCTAAGCCATTCTATGATTCTGTGATTCTTACTCAGAGCTGAGTCTTCAAATCATCACATTTGGCTTGCTCATTTAGCTTCTTCCTGCTTTGTAGCATCTCTCTGCTTTGCCATGGAACAAAACAAGAATGTTCTGAGCAAAGCGTGAGAGCCAGTTGCAATTAGATTTAGGACAGTATGGTTAGGTTGCAGTTAGACTTGAAGATCTTGAAGTTCTTTTCCAACTGCTGTGGAAGCAATTCTATGATTCTGTGATTCAATGGCAGGCAAAAAATCAAGGTGCTGGTTTGTGGCTCATCTGCACAGGGTGAAGTTAACTGCAGGGCTGCAAGAAGCACAAATTGGAAAGGGCTGAGACAGCTAAAGGGCTGTGTGACTAAACATTATAGATCCTATCAAGCCACCGGGGACAACTGCAGGCAAAATTTTCAGACTGCATTGGATTATCTTCTCCAGGTGGACAGACTTCCACCATAGATGAAATTTTAATACAGAAAACATGTTTGTTTTGTGTAGAGTAGTTGCTCCAGAGTAAAATGATTTTTATTCATGCTAAAGAATTTGCATGACTTACAGAAGTGCATTTGCCAAAATATTCAGGTCCAAATGAAGGTTACAAAACTTTTTGGTCTGGAACTGAATGCATTGAAGCATTGTTGTTTTTATTAGTGTATTGCTTTAATGCAACCTTGCAGTTAAGTGGTGGTGCATGTTGTATTTAAAGGATGTGCCCTTCTGATTATGGACCTGTCTAGACTAGCAGAGAGAAGAATGTGAATCAGGGAATGGACTGTGGGTTGTTGCTGATGCCTATGGCGGTACATGGGATCTTCTTGGAGTCTGTTAACTTGTGAGAACTCTTAGGTGCTGTGCAGGAGTGAGGTCAGTAGGCACATGAAAGTACAATGATTTTTGTGTTACAGTTTCCCTCAGCTTTTTTTTCTAGTGATGAGAAGGTATTTTGGCAAGCTGTACACAGCCCTGCTTGGTGGCAGTTTTGCCAAGATGGCTGTTACAGATGGTTGACCATTACACAGCAAATGATGAATGATGACAACTTTGAGAATTAAACTTCACTTAGACTGGTGTTCTGTGGCTTGAAAACAAAAGTCTAGAAAATAGCAAATATCCACACACAGCTTCCAATTCCAATGATTTCTGTTTTCTTTCCTGTACTTTCTTAATGAACAGAATCTAACAAGAGCTCCAAAAGTTATAGTTCAGTCCTTAAAACACAGTTCTAATCTGAAAACTTACACACCCTAAATCAAGAAGTGCTAACAGTAATAGCCTGTGAAGGATTGATTTGTAAAGCTGTAATCACAATTTTGGAGTTGTTATTTCGGTGCATTCACTTTCCAATCCCCCTTTTTTATGAGGACAGTCCTGAAAAGCAGACTTTTAAAAGCACTCGTAGTGTTCAAGTGTTCTGTGTAGGTGTGAATAAGAAACTTTTGACTCTGCTGGCTTATCTGCATACTTTTTAAGCTTTACCATACACAGCACTGACACCACTGGCACAGCCAGCGAGGGGCTGCCATTCCCCTCAGTGGGCAGCTTGACTTCTTGCATAGAGCTTCCATGGCTGCAGTATCATTGTCCCTGTATGAAGGATACAGGGGATTCTGACTGCAGCAGCGCTGGGTGAGATGATCACAAATGCTGCTTAGAGATTGACCAGGGGGACAAGCAGACTGCTGTTTTTCTGGAGCTTTCAGACAGTGTGGTAGTCCTGCTCAGTGCTGGCTCTGGTAGACCATTCTGCACTCTTTAGAAATAAAGAAGCTGACAGGCTTCAAGAACACAGAAGTATGATGTTAATTTACAGCCTGCTGTGACTCACTGATATAATTAGAAGCACATTGTGTTTATTTGTACTCCTAAAACCAATGAGCTTAACTACCTCCTCCTTTAGGAACAGGGTGGTACACCCTGTGTTTTAGTGGATCACAAACAGAGGCTAGCATTTTCACACTCATCATTTGGTTATATAAAAAAGGCATATTTCCCTACCACACAGTAATTCCCAAATGCAGTGACTTATAAATCAATGCAGAACAGCTTGTTCATCTTGAGAGCTGAGGTATCAATTCAAACTCAAACAAAAAAAAGAAAAGAAAAAATAAAGAAAACCAAACAAACAAACCAAGATTGGAAAATGATAATCAGTTGCAACTACAACTCCTAATGAGTGAATCAGAATTTATATGTATTTTGCTGAGACTGTTTACTGCATGCAACTTTTGCTTAAAACCAAGGAATCTCCCAAAGAAGGAGCCCTTGTAGGGGTTCTGATGCCCTGCAGTCACACTGCTATCCTATGTCAGACTGAGGAGGGGCTTCAGTTGTGTTTCTCAAGTCTCAGAAATGCTGTGTAGGGTGCTGCTGTCATGAGCAATGTTGTCTTCTCTATACAGTATGTTGAAATAGCTGGCAAAATGTGAGCGTGACACGTGAGACCATGGGAGTGGATGGTTCTGTGGGCTGCAGATGAACAGTCAAAGTTTAGTTATTTGTTCTGGCTGATGTTTTGGTAGCTCTAGCAAGAGTCAGCCAGACAGGACCAGCTTACAGTCTCCATATCCTTTGATAATGACATTCAGCTGGTATAAGAGGGAGCCAGCAGCCAAATTCCCTCCCTATCAGAGTAGAGTCCTATATGGTTGATGTTACTGTTTGCTCTGAGTTTCTTGTTCTCTGCTTCTTTGTAGGCATACTTGAAGGATCTTGGTTTTCTCCCTCTATGGAGCAGGAACAGTTTTCAAAATTAGTTTCCAGTTTTTATGGTTGAGATTGATTATATTGAATGTCAGTATGTTCCCTACTTTATAATGGTGTGATTTTGAAATGCAATATATTACATGTTTTCTTTAGAGTAATATGACCACAACACCATAAAAACATTTTGTTCCTCCAAATCCAAGCAAACAAAACATGTTCTGTATTTACTTGATGGTTTCAACCACAAGAAATTTGACCTTCGTTGAATTTGCATAGTTTTTCTGCAGCTGAAATGTCCAACACATTAATCTATCCTGTATTGTAACTACTGTAACATATTATTGTTTCGGTACATAGCATCTCAAACAAATCCAGACAAATTATTTTTACTTGATGTGACGTAAACATCTCATACTTCTGAAAGATGAATATTCTCAGTTTCAGGAGGCAGTTAATATCACACAGGTGGAAAAGTGCCTGTGTCTATGGATGCCATTATTTTTTTAGAGAAGAACTTATGTCTTTACATCATTCTTTTTATCCCTCTGACTTTATTTAGTATTTGTTGCTTGTAGGGAGAGGTTGCAAGCGAGACTCTTTATTGACTTTACTGACCATCTACACATTTGTTTTTGTTTGCCTTCGGTGGCAGGAAATCTGGAGATGAAAGCACTGACCGTGGAGAATGTGGGTTCCAAAAAATAAGGCTTGTTTTTAAAAAATACAGACTTTCAACATTGCAAACCATTTGGAGGTCTGTGCAGAATCAGCAGGAGCCATTAGAGAGTGTAGCTGTATGTTGGAAAGGAGAACAACAAAGCTGTAAGCTTTGTAAAAATGCAACTTTTATTAAAAATATTGGAAGCAGGGTAAGGGATTTAGCTCCATGATCAAATGTGTCAATTTTGCTCCGTGCATTTCTGTACTCTTTTGTATTTTTCTGGGATCTCTGTAGTTCTGAAAGTTTCTTACCTGTTACCATTTGCATAAACTCCAGAGACTGCAGAGATTAGCAAAGACTGTGGCAAAGAGTGCTCCAAAGCTGTCCACCTCTCCGACGTTACCTGAAGAGCTTCTTGTTATAACAAGCTCAGCACCATTGTGAAACCACAAGCCATATCAAAATACAAATTGTAATGTTCTTAAGTGATTCAAAATGTGACTGTGAGTGCAAAGACAAGAATGTCATGTTTAAAAGGCAGTGTTTAAAAGGCATTTGAACACACAACAACTGTTGCCATAAGCCTCAGTTCATAAGGTTGCTCTGTGCTTCTCATTCTGATGTCGTATTTTCTGCTTTAGGTAGCAGCTTCTGACTCCAAACAGTGAAATTCTTAGAGAACTAGCCTCAGTCAAAGCTTTCCCTCCACCAAGGAAAAGTCCCTGCCTGGAAGAGAGGCAAGTTCACTCGTTCACTCTGCTGCAGATAAATGTGCAGAGACTGGAGGCTTTGCCTTAACACAAAGACTTGCAGATCTTCTACCTGCTTACCAGGGTTGGCTTCTGGAGCTTATGAACATAAAACATACTGAAGAAGATTTAAATCAAGAAAAAAGAATGGTTGGAGTATATTCCCACTGCCTGAATTTCAATGCCCAGCTTTTACTCCAGTAGATTTTGAGAGCTAAGTATAGGATGAAGGCATCTTCATCCAGGTCACTGATGAAGATGTTGAACAAGATCAGACCCAGCACTGACTCCTGGGGTACACCACTAATACAGGCCTCAATCGGACTCTGTGCCACTGATCTCAACTCTGAGCTCTGCCAGTCAGCCAGTTCTCAACCCACCTCACCATCCACTCATCTGCTTGTACTTAGCTTCATTGCAAGGATGCTGTGGTATCTACCTTGCTGAAGTCAATGTACCTAACATCCACGGCTCTCTCCCCATCCACCTGGTCACTGGTGACATCATAGAAGGCTACCATGTTGGTCAAGCATAATTTCCTCTTGGTGAATCCATGGTGACTACTCCCAGTAACCTTCTTCTCTTCAATTGCTTGGAGGTGGCATGACTGCATTATTTTGCTGTTTATTTAATTATGCTTGTTTATTTTAGACAAGAGCTGCTTCTTATTTTCAGATTTCCTGTTAAGTTCAGGTAAATTAATGACTACAACTGTTTGTTGTTGTTTGTTTTTCTTTACTTTTTTTTTTTTTTTTTGAGGGTGGAGATGCAATGAAATGTTGCAACATGAACATTTTTCCAGTTGAAGCCTTATTTGGAATAGGTAAATGCATTTGCTTGCTCCTTTCCACACAGCTAGATGCATGGGTTGCATCCTTATTTTAGAACATTCACCCATTCTTATCCAGATAGTGTTAGTCAACCATTATTTTTAAACAGCATTATCCCAGAACACCTGCATCTAATGCATAACTAGAAAAAGAAATGATATTTTCAAACAGAATTCCTAAACATTTATTCAATTCAGAAGATGCTGTGAAAGTACTTTTATTCCATATACTTGCTGAAACATGGTGAGTAGTGCAGAAGGGTAGAGAATTTATTCCTTATGTAACAGAACTAACAAAGCCCAATTTCCTCAAAATTTGCATGCTCTTTCACCCAATACCTCTCCCCACAGTAAGCCAGTTTCCTTCCTAGTCTCTCATGAGATCTGCATCTCAGTAACTTGAGATCTTCCTCTGCTGGCGTATTTCCAGTTCAGCACTTGCCTCTATGTTCCTGCCTTTTTTCCCCTGTGTTTCTGAGATGAATCTCAAAGTAGATCTAGGACTGAGCTGACGAGTAGTGCCACGTGCCCAGGAGTCAGCTGGTAGCCATGGGCTGAATGGCCTGCCACCTGATGCTGAAGAGAACGCCTGTTTCTCTAGCTTTGCTCTAAGTAAGTCAGTCAGTTGTGGGGTTTTTGTAAATACTTCTTGTCAGAATTTAAAAACTCAGGTATCAGATATCTTTGAGATACCTGGTTTTGTCACACAAGCTGATATGGATTAACAAGGCTGGAAGTGAAGTGACTGGAAAACTTTATTCTTGGATGGTAGTAAGAATATCTGCCGTGTGCCATTGGTAGGCATAGCATAAGCTTTTTGAATGTGTGTAATGATTGTGTTATAAAAGATCAGATAAATAAATAAAAAAGAGTGAACTACTGGTTGGATAATAGGTTTGAAGTTTGATGTGAAAGCCTAGAGGCTGTCTCCTGTGCCTCTGAGCTGGAGGTTTCATTTCCAGATTAGTAAATGGGTTCATTGTCTACTCGTAGTTCCTTGGTCTTGTCTAATTTATAAAGACCAGAGTTCATGTCCACGTATTTTTTCCTTGAAAGAGTTGTCCTCTTCAATAGAGAATCAAGGGATATCTCTAACTTTATAAGTAAGTTATTGATTTGGTAGGATAACTGTGTTTAAGCTGTTGAAGGTTTTACTTACTTCCCACCGATCAGCCATGCCAACTGTAGTGTACTAAATAAGCACTGATGTATGCAGCCATTCAAGAAAGTCTAATGAATGGAGATCATAAGAGCTATGATGCCATAACTGCACTGCATATGCTCTTGTCAAAAGCTCCTTGCTTACTGAGTGCTTTAGCCCTCATGCAAACAAATCAGATTCTTCTTGTACTGATTCATTTCCTTATGCCATTTTTGCTGTCACTGGAATCATTACATGAGAGGATGGTTTTTTTGAAGTGCTTTCTACTTTCCCAACTTTTGAAAATATTTTCTTTCTACTATTCTGTGTTAGCATTTAAAATTTGACTCCTTTGTATTACATAATGTACACCACTGCAAATGGTGCAACTTGATTACTCCCAAGAGATCTTCTGGTGTTGATCACACAGGGAGAGCTTTGTTCGTGTAGCCGCAGCAATTACACTGAAGAGAGACTGTTATACTGATTTGAGACTATGTGCCTAAAAAACACAATTTTCTGCCCATTTTCCTTTTGGACCGGATATTTTCTTTTTGGCAAAGGGTCTGATCACCCATGTACATTGTGCCATTTGTGCAGCCTTTAGTAGTTGTTATCGCTGCTCATTACTTCCTTCACTGATGTGCCCAGGGAGAGGTGGCTGGTTGCTCTGTCAAAGGCATGAAGTTGCCCGGATGCTTCTCTGCTGAGGGTTTGTGCAGTTTCAGTGTTTCTCCTGCCTCCCTCTTCTTTCAGCAGATTCAGACCTGGCAGCCTGTTAAAAAGAGCAAGAATAAGGCAGGCATGCTTCAAGAAACCATGGGAATGAAAAGAGGCTCAGGAGAGGAGATGTGGAGAGAGGTGATGTGTAGAAATTGTGAAAGGGTAATTCTAGTACCTTGAGCTGATTCTCAGCTTTTATATGGGATTTCAACCACGCCAGAAGACCCCGTATGATAGCTCTGCTTTTCCGTGACCTCAGACCATTGAGAAGAGTCACTGGCCTGTGAAATACAGCGAGCTATAGGATGTGCTGTATGGCTTAGTTATATTTTGTGGGTTTTGGTTCTTTCGGTTACCAAATGACAATAACAAGAATTTACAAGAATGTAAATCTTAGCCTAAGCTTTCTCACCAAGACCTCTCTTCCCATGATTTCCTGTCTGCAAGAATCTCTTTCTGCCTCCTATCAGAGCCTTATTCTCATCTGTCAAACCCAAATCAATGAACTGTAGGTTCACTGAATCCTAAGGGACCTTTTCTCTTTCCTGGGTTTACAGATGAGTGAATCTAATGATTATGTCAGCTATTTTGATGGAGCAATTTTAGGATTTATTTTTTTTTGAATCCTCACATCTCTCCCATGGCCTGTGCTTTAAGCAAGAATGAGCTTATGGATAGAGAGCCAACTGCTGAGCCACATTCCAGTGCTCCCATGGTGGTACATGCTGTGTAACTTTTATGATAATTTGAAAGTACTTCTGGCTTAAAGTTATCTGAGACTAGGGCAATACTCTCAGTGCTAAAATAGGAAAATGCTGAAAAGAGTGCATCTGGGACCAGGTGTCTGCAAGTTCATGGTGAAGTCAGAGTTGTGGCTCTCCACTGATGTGCTTTTTGTAACCATTTTCCATTCTCTTTTAAACCTATTTTGGGATAAACTCTTTTATCTTCTAATGACTTGAAGTGAGAAATAAACACACATCCAGGATACCAGTTCTCTTCAGTAGAAAAAAACTCTCCAGAATGTTCTTTAATCTCATTGTCTTTGCACTGGAAATCTACTGACTATGTAAAACTCTTTAGCATAAAATATTCATTGCAGGCTCAGCAACAGCAAATAATAATTTAAAAACTGATCATAGCTTATGTTGAGTTTCTACAGTGCTTCCCAGACTAAGACCTGTTTTATAGGAAGCACCTAACTGAGCTTGAAAACTTCTTCTAAGGCAGTGAAAAATGAGTGAGAATACCTAAAGCATAAGTATGGAGATGTGAAGTGACCTGTTGGGATGCTGCTGCAGAAAGGAAACTGAAGAGGCAGAAATATCAGACTTCTAGGCACTGCCCAGTACTTGTCCATGGGACAATACTCCTCAGCCTATAGGTGGAGGACTGTGTTTTTTCTTGTCATTTTCTGGACTCAGGAGAAATAGCAGTATTAATTGGTTCCTCTCTCATCTTCTCCTCCAAGAATGCATTCTTTATTTTATTGCTGTTATAACCAGAAAGTATTTTCAAGGAATTTGGGGCTCGTGTTATTTGCCAGTATACTCATAGACTGTGACAGTGGATCAGTGCAGTAAGTGATGAACATCTGCATGGGGGCAGGAATAAAAAATCGTGACTGAAGGAGGACAGGAAACTTTTAAACCAGTGCTGCCACTGGAGACATTGTAAAATAAAATTGCACTGACCACAGAGTCAAGATTTGGTAATGCACCAGAAATCATGTGATGACATTCTTGCCTGTGTGTGTCACGTCTCCAGAGAGCACAGGGTTGGCTGAAGCAGCCAATCTGGTTCATGAAAAGTTAAGGAGTTTGTACACATTTTTTCATTTCATCTTAGTTTAGGGATTTTTTTTCAATGACTTTTAAATTCCTCACTAGTGACTTAGAACTTTGTAGATATGTTGCTATTCCTTATTTTTATAGAATATATTCTCATCAATTGATCTTAGATTTGTTCCCAAGTGCTTTTTTGTTAGAATTATAACAGACATCTTAATAGGCATATTAAATGGTAATTGCTGCAGTTAGTAAATTACTGAGCTATGTTATTGTTCAGTGTTATATAACTGATATTAAAATAAATAACGCAAAACAATCATCTAAGATTAAAATAAAATTAAAATAAAACAAACAAGAGTAATGAAATCAACGGTGAAATAATACAGTTCTTTTGAAATGCCATCTCCAAGGAATAGGAAGAGAAGAAGTTTATTGGGAATAGTTACATGGATTCACTAAGGGGAAATCATGCTTGACCAATCTGGTGGCCTTCTGTGATGTCATCACTGGCTGGATGGAGACAAGTTGATATTGTTTATCTTGACTTCAGCTAGGTTTTTGACACAGCCTCCCACAGTATCCTCGTAATGAAACTTAGAAGGTGTGGGATAGATGAGTGGATGGTTGAGAACTGGCTGACTGGCTCAGAGTTGAGATCAGTGGCACAGGGTCTGATTGGATTGTACTAGTGGAGTACCCCAGGGGTCAGTACTGGGTCTGATCTTGTTCAGCATCTTCAACTGTGTGGATGAAGTCCACCCTCAGCAAGTTTGCTGATGACGCAAAGCTGGGAGGATTGGCTGACATGCCAAAGGCTGTGCTGCCATTCGGTGAGAGCTGGGCAGGCTGGAGGTTTGAGTGGAAGGGAATCTGATGAAGTTCAACAAAAGCAAGTGTAGAGTCTGGCACCTGGGGAGGAATAATCACAAGCAACAGTACAGTTTAGGGGATGACCTGCTGGAGAGGACCTCTGTGGAGAAGGACCTGGGGTTCCTGGTAGACAACAGGTTGGCCATGAGCCAGCAGTGTGCTCTTATGGCCAAGAAGGCCAACGGCAAATATGGAAGAACTTCTTTACAGTCAGCACTGGATCAGGTTGCCCAGAGAGGTTGTGGAATCTCCTTTGGAGATTTTCAGGACCCATCTGGATGCCTTCCTGTGTGATCCACTGTGGGCAACCTGCTTAAGCAGGGGGTAGGACTCCATGATCTCCGGAGGTTCCTTCCAAACCCTGTGATTCCGTGATGCAGTAATTTGGTAATTCTGTTTTGCTTCACTGACCTTTCTTTATTAACTCAAAGTGTCATTTTCATGTTTTCTCCAACACTAATGCTTCCTGTTAGCTGCCAAAGATCTCTTTATAACTGTGTCACTATCTATTGAATCTACGTAGGTTGCTCTTACAACTATGCCTCCAATTTATTTCTGTGCAAACTGCAGCATATATGAAAAGCACAAGAACACTATTTGATAGAGAGAATTCTCAGCTGCAAAACACTTTTTTTCAACAAAATTACCACCATTAGCTGTGCATTTTACTAGCAATGAACAAGATCTTGCATGCTATGCCCATAAAAATCTGTACCAACAGACGTAAGTCACTATTTCAGACCTGATATAATTGCTAACAAAATGTTGCCCAGTCTTTCTTTCATCAGCTCAAACAGGTCTAAGTCAGAAGGTACCAAATCTGGCTATACAGGGGGCATGATAGGACAGTCCAGCCCAGACTGCCAACATGCTCAGCAGCCTTCAAAGTGACATGGGGCCTGGCATTATTGCTTCACAAGAGAAAGGTTTGAGCCTTCAGCTTAATCAGCATCACGATGTAGTGTTCTGAGTTGATGGTTTGTGCGGGTTCCAGGAAATCCAGAAGGATCTCCATTTTCCCATCCTGAAAGACAGCGCACATCACTTTACCCACTAAAGGCTGTATCTTGAGCTTTTGTTTCAGTGGGAAATTCACATATCGACACTCCATGGGCTGCTCTTTTGACTCTGTCTCATAGTGGTGACACCATACCATCTCACCAGTAACGAAGCAGTCCAGGAAACAGTCACCCTCAGTTGATAGGTCCTGGCAAACTTGCATAGTGTTCTTTCTGTTCCTGCCTCACCATTCTATCTGGCACAAACTTTGCATTATTCCAGTGTTACCACCATTGTTTCCAACATATTGAAGCTGAGGTGCAGCTCTGTACACAGTTCCCTGGTCATAACCTGCTGATTTGTGCAGGTGAGCTGATGGAGACATTCTTCATTTCATGATGTGACAGCTATGCACCTATCTGGAACATGGCTTGTCTTTCACATCGCTGTCACCACTGCTGAAATGTGCCACCCAGCACCTCTGTGTTCACATCTACTGTTTGATCTCCATAAACATTCAGAAAGCATCACTTAATATCAATTGGGTGCAAAGTTTTTCAGCGTGGAGGAATTCAGTTCCACATCTTTGCTTCAGATGCAATTCCATGTCAGACTGTATTTTGATGGAATGCCCCTCTGCTGCCATTTATTGCACAGAACAACAGAAGAAAAGTTAAAAAAAAAAAAAAAGAAGAAGAAAAATGTGCAATGCAAGACACCAAATGCAACCCCCTTTGTCCTATTGTGCTACCTAAAGGCTAAGCTGAGATGTTTTGTTATTTTTCTGCTTTGCTGGAACCAACCAAACCTTCCATCAGTACAGTTTCTTTTCATTTCACTGGATGGTCTCAACTGATTGAATGGTTAAGATCAGAATGTTGAAGCTACTGGAGAGGGTGGTCATCTGTGAGTGATGTGATAGCTAGATGGTTAAATGTGCACATTTTTGATACTGCAGTCATGTTTGTTGTGGTAATCATTTTTATGCAAAAGAGAAAAGATAAGAGAATTTTGGAAGAAAACAAGAATTTTCTAGGTATTCTAGGAAGTGTGTTTGCATGATGTTTCCACTAGTTTATTTTTTGTTGTTGTTTCTGCAGCAACAGTCTTTAACACCATTCTGCATGAGCAAGCGGATCAGACCAGATGATCTCTGAAAGTCTCTGCCAACCTCAACCATTCTCTGATTCCATGTTAAAATGTGCAATGTAAATAAGCAAGCAGATGTTCAGAATTCCCCCCTCTCTTTTCCTGTTGAAAATCTACTGTCTTAGTTCTATGATTATTTGGACCCATTCCTGGAAATCTTTTTAAGTTAAAAATTCCGGTAATGCTGTCTTGCTGCTTGTTATCCTCATTCATTTGCAGCTGGAAACAAAAGTGCCTTGCTGACACTTACAATACAGATTAACAGCGACTTTAAATGCCTGTGACTTCAGCTGTACATGTTCACACAAGATGTTTTTAATAGAATGAGTTGGAAGCGACCTTACAGTCCATAACACTGCCAGAGACAGCTCTGACAGTCACTATCTCAGCCTGCCCAGAGCCCCATCCAATCCGGCTTTGATCAAATGCTTCCAGGGACAAGACATCCACAGCCCCTCTGGGCAACCTGCACCAGCGCCTCACCACACTGAGTAAAGAATTTCTTCCTAATATCAAGTCTAAACCTTCTTTTAGTTTAAAGCCACTACCTTTGTCTTAACACTACATGCCTCTCCTTCTTTTTTGTAGACCCATTAGGTACTGGAAGGCTGCAATGAAGTATCCCTGCAGCTTTCTCTTCTCCAGGCTTAACGAGCCCAGCTGCCTCAACCTTTCTTCATAAGAGAGGTGATTAAGCTGCTGACCTTTGCGGCTCTCCTCTGGAGCTGCTCCAACAGCTCCATGTCTTTGTTATGCTGCAGACGCTAGAGCTGAATGCAGCACTCCAGGTATGATCTCACAAGAGTGGCATAGAGAATCAACTCCCTTGACCTGCTAGTTAGGTTTCTTTTCATGCAGCTCAGGATACAACTGCCTTTCTGGGCTGCAACTGTTCATGTTGTTGTCTCATGTTCAGTTTTTTGTCCACCAGTACCCTCAAACCTACCTCCTCAAGGCTGCTCTCCACCACTCACTGCCCAGCCTGTATTCATGTTTGGGATTGCCCTGCAATCCAGGTGCAGAGCCTGGTATTTGACCTTACTGAGCTTGCATTTGGTGCATTTTGAGAGGGCTCACCTCTCAAGCCTGTCCTTGCCCCATTGGATGGCTTCATTGTCCTTCAATATATTGACTTCACCACTCAGTGTGCTATTGATCTCAAACTTGCTGAGGCTGCACTCAGTCCCACAGTACATGTCACTGAGAAAGATATTGAAGGAACCAGCCTCAATAATGACCCTTAAGAAACAGCACCACTAGTCTCCTCCTTGATACTGAGCTGTTCCCAATGGTTTGAATGCAGCAGCTCCACCTACCATTTCTCTTAGGACCCTGTGTTGTACGTCATTAAGTCCCACAGATTTGCACACATACAAATTTCTTAGATGATAGTTTTGAATGTGATCTTCTCCTACAGCAGACAGTACTTCATTTTTCCATTCCATGTATTCAGGTGCTGTGAATTGGGCACTGGTAGTAGTAAGGGAGCCAGCATGGCAACGGAGATGGCAATAACAATAAACACAGTTGTTGGACAACAGTCAGCTTGGTCCCAATTTCACAGGGATAGACACAATGTTGAAATGAAATCACCGTTTCCCCATGGTGAAGTCTTCTTTTCTCGTCTATTATGATCACAGCACTTTATTTTAGGGATGAGACAATGAATTTGGGGAAATTTGAGGTAATCCTTGGGATATAATCCAGTCTTTATTGTTTTTACTACATTCTACCCATGGCAAACAACCACTGAGATATTTGATTGGGTCCAAGATTGTCATTTTATGATGCAATAAAATATGTTGATGTAATTGAAGCATCTATTGTGTGAGTAAAGGACAAGACGATTAAGTTGTAAAAGTCGCATGGTGACAGAAATGTAGCTCATTTACTTTTATTTTTCTTTTTTAAATGCAACAGTTGTGTTAACTAATCTTTGGAATCATGCCCAGTTTGAGAAGTAAAATTGATCCAAGTGAGCATACGCTCATACATAGTTGCTCTATTCAGAAATAAAATTCTGCATAGCTGCTTTTGGTCCAACAAATTTGTTTGGGATATTCCCCTAGTATTTTGTTTTTAGAATTACAATTTAGAATTATATAAGCAAATTCTCTATCAAGAGTATTGATTCCACAATTGAAAGAGTGCAAATAAAGGCAAGTAACAAACTGAGAATGGAGTAAAACACCTTGGTGATGACTTGGTGTGCATTCAAACACAGTTATCAAAGTATAACATAATCACAAAGGGGAATTAGAGTGAACTGACCGGAGAGGTTGCTCCTGAAGATGTAAAAAAGGGGGTAAGATGGGGGCAAATGTTTCTTTGAAAGGTGCTCTGCATTGCTTTTCCCATTTAACAATATATTTCTGGTCCAGAGAAGCAGTAGCCAAATTCTGTATACCCAAATAATGCCACATTAATGGCACTGCTGTCAATAGTCATTTCTTGAAGAGGTTGCACCCACTCTGTGTCTTATTACATGCTGGCCAGGGATTGCAATGCAGAGACTGGCAGAAAGCTGGTGTGAGATCTCTGTTTTGCCCTGTGTGCTTCCCAAACCAAAATGGAAAGGTGATGATATGTGAAGAAAGGAAATACTTAACAGCCCAAAAAACAAAAATATGGAAAGCAGAATAAGAACAAGACTGAATAGACTTATGTTTGGTAGAGGGCTCCACTTGGGGTTGTTAATGTTTTGCAAAGGCAGCCATCCTGGGATCTGAAGAAACGTCTGTAATGGTAAGCCCACATCAAATGAGTGTGATGCCAGTAAGCAAACCCAAGGAAAAGAAACGAGGTTTCCAGCTCATGATACTGCATGTTAAACATGATTTGTCAGTTCCACCTATGAGTTTTGTGAATCTTAAAAACATCCATATGGGTGACCATTGAACTACTGCCATTTGGATACAAGTGTCTGCCTTTTCTTTGAAATATGTTCTTTCTGCTTTTACCAATGTCCAGAAAATGTTGAGTGTGTCAGTAAAGTATGAGTGGTGTTATTCAGTGCTCTCTGAAAATATTCTGCCATAAATTGGCCAGCATTGATATCACTTTTCACCAGCCCTGGAATGACTTTCATGCCTTCTGTGGTTCATGCCAAAATCATTCTATGTTTCTGTAATTTCATTTTTCTTGTTACTCATACGTCTGCATTTTGAAATGTCTTGATTTATGGAAAGGCTCTACTGAGGCTCAAGGTATGCATGCTCAATTTCCACAGAAGTTCAGGGTGTTGCTGAGATGTAAAGACACACACTCTCTGTGCCAAGCTCAGTCTTTGTGTCACCTACTGCACTGAAATAGCCTTTGCTCTGAGATATCCGCTTGTAACCTCTGAGGTGCCATCAGCACAAGGAGAGTATGGAACAGGAGCCATCTTAAAGGGAAGGAGAACACTTTGTTATAGTACAGAAAACAAATACGTCACAGTTCACATTTTTATTTCACCTGATAAGGGGAAAAGTCCTGGAATAAGGGACCGAGGGAATATTAAATGAGTAGCTGGACTCATGGGGTGCTTGAAAGGAATAATCAAAGCAAGAGGATTTGATGCTTCTGAAAAAGAAACACTACAAAGCATAGGCTGTTCTTCACGGAAATCATTTGGAGTGTCCACAAAATGGGTGTGGGTTGGTAATAAAGGATGATCTTGCTTGTGAAGAATTCAATAGCATCCCACGAGATCCTTAGAACAAAAGTTATTTGAAAATTCCTTTTTGTAAGTAAGCCTACCATAATCCTGTTATAGTTATGTTGGACATCTGCTTGGGCTTTGAGGATTACCTCTTCCTCAGGGCCAGCTTCAGGGTGTAGAACATGAATCCTGTGGGATGCATATTTTTAGTTTGGGTCGAAGTTGTGGTTATGAGTGTAGGGTCACTTCATTCTCATAAGGAATGACCCCAGAGAAGAAAGTAAGACCCACTCGTAATGTTAGGGTCAGGGACTCTAATTATGGGCACATATGTGATTCTATCCATTGTTGTTCTCATGTAAGAGCCCTTTCTTCTGTCACAGCACAGAAGTTTCCCCCGAAGAGGCCTCCATCTGTTCTCTTCTTTCTGCCATGTACTTATGTAGACGTAGGTGTTGCAGCGAGGCTGTTTAGATAGAATGTGATTCTTTCCTTTCCCCAGACCAAAAAAAAAAATGCAAGATCCATGTACTGGTCCACTCAGAAGCAGGTGTGACTGGCAAGAGGCCAAGAACATTCTGTGATGCTAACAGTAAGTGATAGAAAAACAGGGAGATCTAGCAGTCTTCTGGTATTTAGAGACTGATGCGATGCCGAGTCAGTATGAACACAGCAATGCAGATAACATGGTGAACCAAAGATGTCCACCAGTATAAGAGTGAATCCCATCTGTGTCAAAATACACTAGGTGGTGATGTTCTTATAAGATGCATCGGATGTTCCCTCCAGGTCAGTGAATGGTTTGCCCACCATTTCCATTAGTACCTGGCTGATACTTTAAATAGCAATAACGGAATGCTAGTAAGACAAGTGATAAGAAAAGGACGGGCCTTATCTAGTAGGTGGCAATCCTGTCTTCCATCCCAAGACATTCTATGATTCTGTGATTATCCAGTTTGTCATTGAGCAACTTCTCCATGCGGAGCCCAAGGATGCAGATTTTAAGAAGTGGAGCAGCTGGCTGATGGAATGTGGCTCAGTCATCATAGCAGATCACCCCAATGGCTCATTGGGCAGTGGGTGGGAACATCTCAGGGCAGACCTTCTCCTGAAGAGCTGGCACAGCAACACAGCACTCCACAAAGCCTGGAGCTTTGAACGCTTTTTAAGATTGTACTTGCTTTTTCCTTGAAAATGGGTTAGGTTTATCTGCCTGTTAGGATTCTCTCTATTTTGTCTCTGCTGGATTTGCTAGTTTTAGAATGAAGAGCTCATTACTGTGCTTCACTGACATCATGACTTCTGCCTTCAGAACAGACTGATAACAGATACTGTATGCATCCAAACTTTCTTAGTACAAACTTGCTTTAATTTTTAAATTAACCTGTCACAGCCTACGGTCACTTCTCATCTTGTGACTTCTGTAGAAACATGAAGAATTTGGGATCATCCTTTCTGTGATTTGTCTTTCTGTCCCTCGTAGAGATTTGGAAATTTGATGCTGTAGATTTTTTATTAAATATGGTTTCCTCATCTTGACTCTGTCTAGTAAGCAGCTGGACTCTGTTCAACCAGAAATCAGAGGAACCCGAACTGGAAACATTTCAGAAATGAGAGGACACATGCATCCTTGGTCCAATAGTGTTGGTCTAACTCCATGAGCAAGAAGTAACCCACGGTATCTCAGTACATCGGTTCCTCAAATGTTAGCACACCATTCCTCCTAGAGAGATGATAAATCTCACCATATCTAGCACTCAGGGGACATATACCACATTCCTGGTTCTTTTCAGTAAGCTGCCACAAAAATACCAGGCCTGTGGTAGCTGGTAAAGCACTTAATAAAAAACATATTTGAAAATGCTGCCATTCATCCTATGGAGAAGTATCAATCTATTGATATTTATTGCCATGAAAAAAATCCACTTGCAAGTGATTTCTGGTCAAATGTTTGCTTGGTCTCACCAAACAGAAGCTCAGCAATGCTCGCACATCTAGAGAAAAGCTGAATACATACTCAGGTTGTTTCTAAATGCACTGACAATCAGAAAATGTTAAACTTTAAAAAAAAAAACAACAACAAAACCTCCCATTTGAAGGGAGCTTCACATGCTGCAAATAATTCATGTATTCATTCATGCTTTTCTTATGAAATTTATTTTTTTCCCCTCTTGTTAAACAATTGGTGAGAACATGATGTACCTGTTTCTCATTTATCCTCCCTTGCAAGACTCGGTTTTGTTGGTCCTACTAATTGCACATAACAACTTAGAAGCCAGATAATAGGTAGAGTTATCAACTACAGAAAGAAATTACTTATAGAAATACAGCCTTCTTAATTCCATCTCGGACAGCCTGTTGTAATTTTCATCTCCTGCTCATATTCTGGGCAGTGGTTTTCACATCTGCTCTGTTTACTTCTTGCTTACTTTCCATATTGTTCTGTGGAGCAGCTTGCGTTCTCCGCATATGTTTCTCTGACCCTCCTCAGGGGATGCAATTCTCACTGGTTTCATTCCTTCAGACAAGGCTACAGGCTTCTTGCATGTTTGGGCATCCTGACTGCTGGAAGGAAGCTTCTCCAGCTCAGAGTGCAGCTCTTCCCACTGGACATGATCGCTGTGTTGACGCTCTGTCTTATGGCTCATCACTATCTCATTTTATCCACGCCATCTAGGTGTTATTTATTGTCCTCCACAAGCAGAAGTTTCCAATGAAGTTGTCATAGAATCATTGAATAATTTGGGCTGGAAAGGACATTAAATACCACCCAGTTCTACTCTCCCTTACCATGAGCAGGGACACCATCCACTAGATCAGGCTGCCCAGCTAACAACATGTCCTTCAATACCTCAGTTTTCTATTCCCTCATATACCCTTTGAGTAAAGAATTCCTTCCTTATACCTATACCTACCCCTTCTTAATTTTTAAACTGTTACCTCTTGTCGGGTCACTACACTTTCTGAAGGAGTCCTTCCTCCTCTTTCCTGTAGGTTCCTTTTGTGTGTTGGAATGGTTGCAATGAGCTTGCTTCAGAGACTTCACATCTCAAAGCTAAAATAACCCCAACTCCCTCAGTTCATAGAAGAGGTGCCCAAGCCATCTGATTATCTGTGTGGCCCAGTTTCTTGGTTTTGTTCCACTGCTGAATTTTCTCAGGCAGTGTTTCCCTGGGATTGCTGCTGCTGCTTCCTCTTTGCTCTCAGAGATCCAAACCATTCCATGACAAATCTGAAGTCAGGGAGGCACTGCCAAAAGATCCATAGCTGGTCCAAGGAAACAAGACCCAAATTTACATACAGTTTTTAGCATGTTTTTTTATTCTGTGTGACAGTCAAAGGATGTTCAGTGTTCTGATAATACTGAGAATACCGAGGAACATCTCTTAATCAAAGCATGAGTTAAAAAAATCTTCAATGACAGTAACAGACTTTATTGCTAATAATGGCAGCCTTTCAAACATCCTTGCCTACACAAAAGTTTTGAATACAGGTGTATGATCTTTATGGTGAAAATACTTTTCTTTCACATGCAGTGACTATCATGCAATGGCACCTCACTTCAAACCATTCATTAATTTGAGTTTCAGATATCAGAGTTTTTGATAGTATTCCAATGTTTGGTCAGATTTAACCGTTAGAAAATGGAAGACTGCTCCACATTGCCTTTCTCTACCTAGACTGCTCAGTTAAGACAATCTTGTCAATACAAATAAGGATTTATGCTCAGTTGTGGCTGTGCTGCCTTGTAACTTGAAATCCACCATCAAATTATAGAGCATACTAACTCTTTTTTTCAGAACAGGGACAATCTCATCTTGATGTTGTTTTCATTTTTTTCCTCCACCTTTCAAGTCTAATTCTGATTTCTTGATAACTAGTAACACCCATGTCACCTTTGAAATCAAAGACAGTCAGCAGGAGGTTGGAAAAAGATGATCTTAAAGGTCCCTTCCAACCCAAACCATTCTATGATTCTGTGATTCCATGATCTTGTAGGAGGACATAAGGAATTTATCCCAAGCCCATGAGAAAGCTGAGGACTTCTCCAAGGTGTCAGAAGTTATGGTCATACTTGGATCATTGCACTTTGTCAATGAGCAAAACAGTAGAAGCCTACAGCTTCAGCATCTCCTAAGGAATAGGTTAGATTTTACCAGGCATTACAGTATATCATCATTGTCAAATTACTGGATCAGCTGAAGAAGGAAAATAACCAAAAATACAATCAGGAAAACAAGCAGCACAAGTTAAATAACAAGTGGAGATTTTATGGACTGAAGTGCAAGTGGTTCACATGGATCCAAGATGCCAAGCAGAAGTGTTGCTCCATGTTCCTAAGCTGGTGTCCTTCAGAGGGGCAGAGCTGTCTGCGTCGTTTCATGGTGGGTGATTTGTTTCAACCTGTAGGTGTGTACTGGAGGCTTCTACAGACTTAAACACAAGTCTCCTGTTTGGAGAGCTACTGCCCAAACAAGAGGCTGTCCTGACAATGGAGTGCCCATCTCCTGATCATAGCCAACAACAGCGTTGGCTTCAGAAAGGTGCTGCTCAGACATCTGAACTCTGCTGGCAGGCTCAGCTGGACAGCAAACTGTGACACTGTGATAGAGGCCGCTCGCACACACTGCACTACATAGCAGCTGTTCTCCTATTTCAAGCAAGTGAGTGCATGTGTTACAACCAGGAGGGGAACCCACAGTTCTGGGTTGATAACAGCCCTAACCCATCAATTGCTTCACTGCATAATTTCTAAATTATTTGGGAAGAAGGTGTTAAACAACACATCTTAAAATACGTGCTGTGGGTCACAACTGCATTGCTTTTATTATGTGTTAATTTAGGATAAAGTAGGTTTGAATTCTCAACTGCAAACAACAGAAAATAAAGTTCTATGGAAACATTAAAGCAAATCCTGCAGCACTCAGAAGGGCCAACATCCTCTGGGGTCTGTGCTGCTTTATTGCTGAGTGGTTCTGCTTGTGATTGCAGACATGGAATGAAACAGCTCATGATTTTTATTTCACCTGCACACTGTTTTAGAGGGTAGGTGTATGAGCACATTTTTACTGATCAGTGTTGAAGCTGTGTCTGGACCTTTTTTGGCTTCCTACAGTGCAGAAAAGATTCACTAGCAAATCTACATGGTGGAAGAGGAAGAAGGACCCTTCCTAAGCACTCGAGAACATTTTCTGTGAAATCCTTTCAGTGATGTGCAGTGGGTGACACTTGAGTTAGTCCAGGACCATGTTGTGGCTATGGGCCCAGGGTCCCCTGGTCTGCAGCACAATGGATGGAGTGGTCTGTTGGAGCTGGTCCTCAAGCCTTACATCAACAGCAAAATAATGGATGCTGCCAAAAGTGCTGGGAGAAAAGGGAGAAACTGTTGACGAACCAGATGAAGAACAGAGAGATGTGAAGATGTGAAGGGGAGAAGTATGAGATGGACTGATTGGAAAGAGCACAGTGGCCGGGAATGGAAAAAGAGAAACAGGCCCAAGGGTGTGGGTGTGGATGGCTGGGGTAAACAGATGGTAAATGAGAAAGATATGGGGAGGGGAGCACAGGAACAGAAACAAGCAATGCAGTTGTGTGAGAGAAAACAGAAGATGGGCCAGTGTGACAAGCCATCCTGCTGGGAAGCTAATGGGTAACAGCAGCAAGGGCGTGGAGAGGAGGAGAAGGATGGCAGATCCCATAGCCAGCTGGCAGAGGGACCCCCGGCCCAATGATGAAAGGCAGGACATCAGTGTCAGATATTTCTGCTGGGACCAGGGACTTTTCTTGGAGGCTCAGAGTTGTTCCACAGGCCTGTAGTGGCCAGCATAAAGAAGGCAATTTCTGCCTCCTGTACATTACAATGGGAAAAGGTCTTCTCGATGGACAAGTGCATTAACAGGGAGATTAGCTTTTGGTTGGGTCTCTGAGGGGAATTCATTCCAGTCATCTCAGCTCCAACAGTGGTAGCAGGACAGACCTCAAGACCCAACTCAACAGCCTCAGTTTTGTGCACAGATCAGTTTGGTATCAGTGGTGGCTGTCGTGCAAACTGCAAGCCCAATGAGATTGATTTGAGTTCAGAACATTAGCAGGGAGAAATCTAAAAAGAAAGAGAGAAAGAAAAAAGAGAGAGAGAGAGAGAGAGAGAGAGAGAGGAGAAGGAAAACCTGCTTCTAATTCAGATTACAAAGTGCCAGTGGTTATGGCACACAAGGACAAGCATTCCTGGCTTCTGCTCTAGCTGATGCAGAGCTCATTGTGCATTAAGAGAGAAGCTGCCACTGAACAAAACAATTGAGAGGGCTTCATGAGGTGACACAAGTTTTGTTTTGCAGTTACTTGCACCCAGCTGTAGCTTGGCAGGCCCCATAGGTACAAGGGGTGTGCGATGGGTCCCTGATTGCTGTGGGACTGAGGAGATGATGTGTGAAAGATGCAAGGAATGAGGCTTTTGGGAGGCAAGTACTCAGAAACCCACTTTGGCTGCACCTTCCCTTTTTTCCCTTTATCTCTTTTCCACTTTTTACCTCCTCCTTCCCCTTTATCACCTCTTTGAAAGGGTTGATAACAGCAGGACAAGGGGAAATGGTTTGAAGTTGAGGGAGGGAAGATTTAGGCTGGATGTCAGGGGGGGAGTTATTTTCGGAGAGAGTGGTGAGGTGCTGGAACAGCTGCCCAGATCCTTGGAGGTATTCAAGGCCAGGTTGGACGGGGCCCTGGGCAGCCTGGTCTGGTATTCAATGTGGAGGTTGATGGCCCTGCATGTGGCAGGGGGTTGGAGCTTCATGATCCTTGAGGTCCTTTCCAGCCCTGGCCATTTTGTGATTGTGTGATTTTTCCCCTTCCCCTTTCTTTTCCCTTTCCCTTCCTCTTGCCTTCCCCTTCTTTCCTTTTCCTTTTCCTTTTCCTTTTCCTTTTCCTTTTCCTTTTCCTTTTCCTTTTCCTTTTCCTTTTCCTTTTCCTTTTCCTTTTCCTTTTCCTTTTCCTTTTCCTTTTCCTTTTCCTTTTCCTTTTCCTTTTCCTTTTCCTTTTCCTTTTCCTTTTCCTTTTCCTTTTCCTTTTCCTTTTCTTTTCCTTTTCCTTTTCGTTTTCCTTTTCCTTTTCCTTTTCCTTTTCCTTTTCCTTTTCCTTTTCCTTTTCCTTTTCCTTTTCCTTTTCCTTTTCCTTTTCCTTTTCCTTTTCCTTTTCCTTTTCTTTTCCTTTTCCTTTTCGTTTTCCTTTTCCTTTTCCTTTTCCTTTTCCTTTTCCTTTTCCTTTTCCTTTTCCTTTTCCTTTTCCTTTTCCTTTTCCTTTTCCTTTTCCTTTTCCTTTTCCTTTTCCTTTTCCGCCTCCCCATACCCAGGGGCTGCCGGGCATCCATCCCATCCCCATCCCCATCCCCATCCCCATCCCCATCGCACCGCCCGCCCACCCCGCCTCAGGTGCAGCCCGGCCCTCGGTCCCGCACCCCGCCTCCGCGCCGCCGACCCGTCTAAGACCCGCGCTGCCGCAGGCGGGGCGCGGCGGCGATGGGTGCCCGCGGCGGTTCGGGGCTGTACGTGGGACGCGGCACCGCCGCTCTGCTGGCCGCGCTGCTGCTGTCGCTGCTGGCCGCGCTGTTGGCTCTCGCCGCTCTGTACGGGCGCTGCCGGCACCCGCCGCCCCCCGCCCGCCCGGCGGCAGCGCCCGGTCCCGACCCCGGCGTGCCCGGAGCCCCGACGGGGGTCTCGTTGCGAAGGCTGCCGCGGCACCTGCTGCCGCTGCACTACGAGCTGGAACTGTGGCCGCGAGTGCGGCCGGGACAGGAGGAGCCCTTCGGCTTCAGCGGGCAGGTGAACATCACGGTGCGCTGCCGCCGGGACACGCGGAGCGCTGTGCTGCACAGCGCCGGTCTGAAGTCCCACCGTGCCGCCGTCCGCGGGCCGCTGCCCCAGGCGGGAGCAGCCGTGGAGGTGGAAGGGCTGCGGCTGGAGGAGGAGAGCGAGCTGGCGGTGCTGGAGCTGCGCGAGCCGCTGCTGGCCGGGCGGCGGTACGTGCTGCAGCTGAGCTTCCACGGCCGCCTGCGGGAGGACCGCGAGGGGCTATTCCTCACCCGCTACACCGACCTGGGCTGCAGCAGGTAGGGCGCTGCACCTGACCAGGCATCGTGCGCGGGTCCGTCCGCCGGGAGTGCGTGCGTTGCAGGCAAACGAGGAGTTCGTTTCAGACAACAGAAGCCTAAGATTGCGGTTTCGGGCGTCCCGGCTGCAGGGGGTTTGAAAGAAGGCACTTAGCGTAGGGGTAGGAAAGGTTCTTAACGAGGGAATCATTCTTTATGATGTTAAAGATGCGGAAATTGCTGCGGAGGATGCAGAGTTACGGTTGAGGTGTTCTTATCTCCCAGCCTGCTCATGAATTCACTAAAAGTAAAGTAATTGAGCAGTTCGCAGAGCCGCGTCCCAAGCAGGTTGTGCCCGGGTACCTGCAGGATCCGTGCGTGTGTCACTGTGTGAAACCAGCAGCACCAAACCCAAAATGAGGAGAGTTCCTCTTGAAACAGAATCGTGTGACTTTCTGTAACAGTTCCTACCGTGAGTTGGCTTTCTCTCTCATTCACAGATATGTTTGTGCAATTTTTGATTTAAGTGCCTTGATTGTGTTGCCTAATTTACATAATTAAAGTAACCTAAATAGAAATCAAGCAATCTTTTAGTTGTTTAATTCTGCATCAGCGTGCTTTACGATGCCATATTAACTCAGACAAGTTCCATCTAGAACATGCTGAATTTGACTGTAGTATTTTTCAATTCATCCTATATTTGGAGGAGGTGATTGTGAGGAATACGTTCTGTAAGCATTATAGCAAGTTAACGATGGAAGAAGTTGGATTCCAATGGATTATATAGTTCAGGAATGATTTAAAAGTATTCACTATCTTTCAGCTCTAGGCTGCCAGTACAAAGCCCATGGCTGCTCTGTCAGGAAATCATCACCTCCTGTAGGCAGCACAGTAACTTTATGCAGGGACTTGCACCTGGCTCTGGCAAACCTTTGCTGTCTGATTCTCGCACTGGCTGGAGACTTCAGTTTGTAACTGAAACCATCAGTTGCAGCAGACAATGTACCGTTTATCTGCAGTCAAACAGATTCTTGTATTTCTTTGCATGTGCTGGAAGTTTTAGTGGTTTTGTAATTTGTGCTTGCGGAGCCACAAGGAACCTCTTGTTTCAGAGTTGAGGCACAGGGCTGCACCTCAGCTCTGGTACCTTGCTGCTCAATCAGACACCCACGCTGCTCCTGTTGGGTGAGCAACCCTACCTGGTTGATGCCAGGCAGAGTGCCTTGCCCCTGCTCCAGCTCAGAGCAGAAGTGTGCAGCCAAGGAGGTGTGGGGAGGCAGCTTGCAATGAGAACTCTCTGCTCTGTCCATAAGTGCAAACCTCACTTCTGAGCAGGACAGAATAACCCAAACTCAAACTTCACCTACTTCCCAGTTTAGAAACTGCTCACAGTCAGAGCAGTTCACACACACTGAAGACTGTGTGTGTTTTTTCTGTTACTGACAATTTGTACCATCCAACTGATCATTTCTGCCACACAAAAGAGAGCTCTGAAAGACGGAAGTGCTCTCCATGAATACCACGCTACCCATGGTGAATGCAGCATCAAAGGAAGTAAAAAAGGAGGATGAGTACATCACTAGCACTGAGTGTGTGGAAGGCTTTCCTTCTGAAGAAGGCATCTTTACTCTGCATATAGCCAGGAGATCCCGTGGCAGGATGAGAGCAGGCAGAAATCTGTAGAAACCACCTGTGCCCTTCTTGAGCGGCACTGGCTCAGACAGAAGCAGGTTTGTTGAGCATCATTCTGCATGCAGACCTTGCAGTGCAGTGAACAAGCTCACGTAGACTGTTCCAGGTTTAGTGAGATCACTGCAGAGCACAGTGTGTGTATGGTAGGAGGGGACTCTGTGAGCAGAGCCCAGCACTGCCCTGTCTCAGGACAGACCAGGTCCAGAGGCTCCAAAAGGGACCCACCACCATCAGCACTGAGCTGTGAGTGATGCTGGATGCTGGGAGAGCAAACTGAGGGAAGGGAAAACCTCTGCACTACAGCAGCTGGGAAAGTGCAGCGAGGAACGTGAGAGGGAGAAGCCCTGCAGGCACCAAGGGCAGAGCAGGAGGGCAGGAGGTGCTGCAGGCACGGAGCAGCCCTGCAGCCCAGGACAGGCTCATGCAGGAGCAGGCTGTCCTGTGCAGCTCATGGGCACCGTGCAGAGCAGTCCCCACGCACAGCATGGGGGTGCCTGGCAGCCAGCTGTGGCCATCTCTGCAAAAAAAGACCCATGCAGCTTCTATACGAACACCTGATTCCGTATGGCTGATGTTAATAAGCATTGCAAAATGTGATCACACTATTTGTGCTGATTTTTAACCACTTGCTTACGCACCAAGTGGTGGAAAGGGGAACTGGAACAGTGCTGGCACAGTTAATCGTGCCTCACAGTGGGGTGCCTGAAATTCTTGCCTCTTATGAATCGGTGAGTGAGAGTATCCAAGTGACATGACAGAAATCAGATTAAATATCAGGTTTGGTGTTTTCTTGGGTTCAGTGTTAGTCTGAGCACCATTTCCCTGAGGACTACTGGGGATGACCAGTGCATGTAATAAAATGCTGCTCACTGTAGAACCCCCTTACTTTGAGCCTCTTAAGATTTTGCTAAATGGTTTAGTTGCTACATTTTTTTAAAGTGGAACAAATCAGATATAAAATACATCAACACACAAAAATGCATGATCAGTATTACAAATGACTTCATTTTAGTGAGAAAACAGTGCTAGGATATATCCATCTAATGCAAAGCATACCAATTTTGAGAGATAAACACTTTTACATGGTCGTCCTCTTGATACCTGTCTGGTCCCTCCGCATCAGCTCTCAGGGAGGCACAAGTGTAGATGCTGGCTGCTCACACTCAGAACTGGGTTGACGAGACCTGATGGGATGGCAGTAGCCAAACACCTATCAAAATACATGGTGTTATAGAGCACAGATTTGTGTGTTGCTTCTTGCTTGTGGATGCTGCTCAGGTGATCTCTGACTCGTTTGGGATGACTTTGTAAGCGTAAGCTTTTGTGTGTGTGAATCACTACAAGCGGGAAATGCCAGCCCTGTGACAGCACTGGGGTCATTGGAGCACTAGGTCTTGCCATTCCTTCATGTCCAGCTGCTGGCACTGCTTCGCTTTGAAGACTTGGTGGTGTGAAGACTGTGGTTGCTTGCCTGTTCTTCCCAAGGTTAGCAGGTGCATTGCTGCTTGTTTGTTCACATATGTAGAGGTGTTTCCTATGGAGTTTTTGTTGTTGCCCTTGGGCTGACAGGTGTGGAGCTCTGAGAACTGTTACAGACACTTTTTTTTCCAGTGGTTGGTGAAGATGCCTTGATAGGAGCAGTCCAGATCTATAGCTCTGGTTTGAAACCTGGACCACTGGGCATGCTCGTTCCATCATCATTTTCGCTGGGCATCCTGATTACAACCACTGTGTCACGAAGATCTGCCCCAAATGCAAGTGCAATCTGTGTGCAATCTGTGCAGATGAGGCATAATTGAACAGTATAAGGTAGAAAATAACCTCCTCGTGTTTACCTGGGTTTGCCAGTGCAATGGGACAGCACTGTGCTGCTGACATTGGTGTTCTCCATTCGGTGTGATGAAAGTGTGCAAGTGCATGTAAGCACAGGTACTTAACAGCCATTAAATGTACAATAGTTAAAATGTGCCACTGAAATAAGAGAACATGCATTGGAGAGGTGAGCATGGGTGCAGAGAGGTTGTAATTACCACAGTTGAGCCCTGTGTCACTTTTGAGCTGTGTGCAAAACTTTAATCGATGCTCTCTGAATAACCAAGCTAGGCAAATGCTTCAAAAATATTTTAAATATTTAAAATATGATATCTGGAAAAGTTCAGTGAGTTAAAAAATAAACAACCATGACTTGACTGAAAAAGACTGTTTTTTTCCAAAGTGAGCTGTCTTCTGGGTGGGGAGTTTAAATGGGACTTGAAATGATAACCAGACATTTTGCAAACCTGCTTCATCTCTGTAGTTAACTCTTTTGCTTTGCTTCTGGCATATTTATGTGCCGTGTCTTGGTTTTGATTAGCTGTGGCATGCTGGATTAATCTTATCTGTATTTTCCATATAGTATGCTGGTTGCATCCCAACTGGAACCAGCGTATGCCAGGACAGTTTATCCATGTTTTGATGAGCCTGACATGAAGGCCACATTTAATATCAGGATTGTCCATGACCCAAGCTACGTGGCTCTTTCCAATATGCCTGTTATTGGTAGGTAAAGAGTAAATGTCTTATGTTTGTTTGTTTGCTCCTTAATTTACCTTAAAAATTGTGTGATTTGTATGTGCAGATGATAATTCTACCATTTGGCACAATAACATTCTGTTGCCTTGAAAATGTGCAAAAGATCTATGCTTGTTAACTTGAATATTCAGTTATTCATAATTGATGTATTTGATGACAATAGCCATCCTTACCAGCTGTGATGCATTTTACTCTGGTTGGTGGAGGCTGCAGAGGGTTTGATTCTTAGCATTTACTGTGGTGTCAGTGTGTCTGTCTTCCTGTATGACATCTGCTTAAAGCAAAACAGCAGCTCCAATATCCAAATCCAGAGGTCGTGGCATTAAAGGATTGCATTTCATTCTAGCTAGCTTTTAAGATGTATTTTCATCATATGTAAAGATGTTTTACCTTGCAGAGAGACTACAGCCCTCTGTCTATGTTAAAACCAAGGATAACATGACTATAAGACTCCAGAGATGCTCTTCCTGTCCCGCAGTTTGTCCACATTATAAAACTGATACAGCTTCTTATGCTTCCAGGACTTCAGTGAAAAAGATCGAGTGGTTTTTGGGTGCTTGCATGAAAGGGTCCTGGCTGATATGTGGTGGTAGCAAGGAGTTCGGCTGCTTGCCTTCTAGCAGAGGGATATGATGTTAATGCAGAAATAAAGCGTATCAAGAGAGGTGTGAAAACAACAAGCAAAAAAACAGCCTGCAGGAAATATCAATTCCTGGTTTGTCACAGAAAATTAATTTCTTGAATATCTCTTTAATACTTTCTTTCAATATTTTCTCCAATATTTTTTCTAGATGTGTCTGAAATGAAGGATGAAAATGGAAGCCTGTGGAGTGTTACCACTTTTAACACCTCACTGAAAATGCCAACTTACTTAACTGCTTTTGTGGTCTGCGATTTTGACTATGTCAACACTACAGAGCGAGGAAAGGAGGTAAATATGGGGTGCACAACAGGCCATAGAGTTTGGTGCACAACTTGGCTCTGCCATGCATCATTGCTTCAGAAGGTATCACAGACGTTCACTGTGTGTCCCACTCCAGAAGTGTTAGCGTAAGTGGCAAAACTACTAGCCTTTATCCTGCAGATAGTTCTGCAGAAAGCTCTCCTTTTCAACAGTTGGCATGTTGTCCTGCCCCTATTATTACATAGAGGTACACGGGCACAGTTCCACAAGAAGGTGTGAGTTTTGTCTGTTAAAACTTCAGAAGATGCTGTTCAAAATCAGGATCTTATCTCGTTATTTTTCTTAGTTGGAAAAAAAAATATCCATTTCCACTGCTGTGACAAACCAGTGAACCTGTGTCTTGTTCTTCAGGGCCCTGTCATGACTTCAGTATGAGAAACAGTGTGCCCCAAGCTTTCTGTATACTTGTTTTTAATACAGTGGGCACATTTTTTCTGACTTCAAAAATGATAGTTTTGTGTTTGAAGCTTCTTCACCACTGGGTATTTCTACTTTGATTGCTTGTGGTTCTGGTTTGTACCTTTCTCTTGGACTGATGGGTGCTGACAGCAGACAGCTAAGCATTCAGATGAGCACTTTTCAGAGGAAGAAGGCAGTTGCCTCTTTAGTACTGTGTCAAAGCAAATGGCACAGAGAAGGAATGCGGGTCCTGCTTAGAGGTGTAGAGGTGTTCTGCTCAGCGCTTCTCTCTTCCTAGCAGCAAAGGGAGGCCAGTTATCAGGTTTAGGATGTGAAAAAGTTGAAGAAGTTTTCTATTTTCAGATGGGAAAAACTCTCTGAGTGTGTTTCCCTTCCAGTAAACTTCACCACTTGGGTTCCCTGGCTAGGATACATTGGCTTAAGCAATGTGGATTTGACTAGTTTGACAGCATCTCCTAATTAATAAAAGAATAATTCAACATCTGTTGTAACATTCAAGTCTTGGCCCTCCTGATGTGCTGGAGCTTTAGATTCTAGGCCATATTTTGTTAGGCCCAGTAATCTCTGTTGGGATATTTTTTGCACAAAACTCACTGCAGGATCTGTGTCTACAGGCAGCATTTTCAAACAATGATTCACAGACGAGAGGCAAGGAGAAAGAAAATATGAGGCTTGTGGGAAATAATGCTTCCTCATTTTGTTGCAGATACGTATTTGGGCTCGGAAAGAGGCAGTTAAGAACGGGTATGTTGACTATGCTTTAAATATCACAGGGCCCATATTTTCATTTCTGGAAGACTTATTTAACATCAGCTACCCTCTGCCAAAGACAGGTGAGATTATTTATTTTCTTTAATGGGCCACAAATGGCTGCTGATGGTATAACATTCACAGAAACAATGGGTTCTCTTGCAGTATTTTTTTTTATAACTTACTATATTTATGGTAAAAAAAAAAAAAAGAAACAAACCCTAAACTTGAACTCATTGAAATCTCAGTCGTATCAAAAACAATCCTTTAAAGTAGTGTTTCTTAATAGAGTGGCAGGTAGGGCTACAAAGTGAAGAGAGTTATTCAGAATGTGGCTATTTCTGGGACACATCAGTTGAGGATGCTGAAGTCCCCAGGTATGCCTTGTAAATCTTTGCTCATTGTAGCCCATGTTTCCAGAAAACATGCCTTGCTTTCTTCAGTATGGCCTCATCTGGTTGTTGAATTGGCTGACTGTTCATGTATATTTCTCCTTGGTGAAGGATTCCTGCAGAGAAAGGTAATTTCTGCCTAAAATCAATGCCAGGTTAAGTTAGTTAAGCCAAGCTCCAGTCAAGAAAGCAGGGAGCCATCATGTATGGTTTGATACCATCAGCATTGATGCAATGGGGAATGTGCTTTCTTATACAGATTGGTTGGATGTTGAAAGCACAGAAGGTGGGGCATATTGAAATTGACCTGCCCATAGTCTTGGCAGATTGCAGAACTTGAAGAGAATAAGTTTCCTCCTTTCTTGACTTGAGCATATTCTTCATTTGGAGGACTGTGTTGTTGGCATTTGAAAGAAAATCTGTCTAAATGTATTATCTCCCAGTGTAGTTAGAATAGCACTCAGAACTACTCTTACGCTTCTTATGGAAAGTATCATAGGCAGTTGGTGCTCCTTTTAGATGTTGTTGTCTTAGTAATCATGCAAGGTAAGCACAGATTGTAGGCAGTTGTTTTTCACTTGTGCATTCTTCTGTTTACCAGCACTGTTGATAAGTCGATTCATTATTATAGAATATTACTGACATAGAAAAATAGTATCACAGGCTTCCTGACAAACAGAACTTCAGCTTCACAGAATTCTGTAATACTGTTACAATCCCTGCATAATGTAATGCAATACCAGCTGTGTTTCCCACTTTCCCTGAAGTCTTACTTACAATTAGGATTATATCATCCAAGAATAGCCTATTGTAAGTGCTAAAGATTTCTGCTGTGAACACAAAATGAAAAACAAACACATTCAAATCTAGGGATGTTTATGAATTTGCTTTGGGCTGCTTTTAATGCAGTTGTAAGAGACATCCCTCACCCCAAGTTGGCTTGGCTGTAAGCCTGCAGCTATTTGCTTGGCTAAGATGCATCCTTCTCTGCTTGGGTGCAGCACCACGTGTATGCTATCTGCACAGTTCTTGGACTGGGTCTGGCCTGGGGTCCACTGGCTGGCAATACAAGCCTGCTCCTGCTTCCAAAGTGGTCCCATACCTTTTGCAGAATTTGTTCTCTGCTACTGAGTTTAAGCAGTGTATCTTCCTCTGAGATCCTTGATGCCCATCCATGTGACTCCTTTCCTCCAACTCCCACATTTGAGATGGAGAGCTCCGTGCATAACACAGGAGAGGATGGAGGTAACAGAGCTGAAAGTAAGCTTTTTTTCCCCCTGAAAATAATTATTTGGCTAAAGGCAAAGGTGAGTATCATCTTTCACAGAAAGGCAAGAGGAAGATCTCTGAGAGCCAGAAATGATTATGTTCTGTCCTAGCATGGGTAGAATACAGCCCTCATTTTTGTTCAGGACATTTATGTGTACAAGATGCAGTATAGATTTGGCTCTGTGGGAATTTGTCGTATGGCTTCCTGGAAGACTGGTAATCATAGATGAAACTGATGACAAGAAGAGATTTCACTAAGAGTGTTGCCACAACCTAGCGAAATAAATAAATCAACAAATAAGGAGGGGCAGGAGCACATGTAAAGCCTTTTAATTGCACACTGAATGCTAATCCAGCATAATACCATGTAGGCATTTTTACTTCCAAAAAATTTTAAATACTTTTTTTTTTTTTTCCTGTTTGAATCAATTTAGATTTGGTTGCACTGCCTGATTTTGGAGCAGGCGCTATGGAAAACTGGGGACTAATGACTTTTGAAGAAGCAGCATTGCTGTACCTCCCGAGTGATAAATTCACAGGCAGAAGGATGATTATTGCCTTAATTGTGTCACATGAACTTGCACACCAGGCACGTGGTAAAAAATTCTGTACATCTGTTTGCCTGTAATGTTATTTCCTTCCAGTTGGTGATGATGCAGTCACTGATTTCTGAAGAGAAATAGTGAATAACTGTATGGGATGTGAGCACTAGAGAGTTGAAAGAGTGTTCATATGATCATATGCTAATTGATAATTAACACTGAAAGCAGATTTTGTCTTATTCTATCACATGACAGACTGCATACCATCTGCATATGAGTTGATATAAAACTTCTAATGGACTACTTCTGTTCTGTTGTTTTTTTAATGCAATAACTGAATGCTACACTAGAAAATACTGTAGGGATGTGGGGATGGCAGTACTGTCTATATGCTGTGTACTTAGTACTGCAGTGGGAGAGTTATTGGACTTTGTGTTCACAGTGGGAGTGCACATACAGGTTGCAAAAGGGGTGTTTTTCTCTAAGAAACCTTGTGATATCATGGAACAAATACAGTGTTAATACATTTTGTACTTTCATGCAGATTTACAGAGTTTTTGGTGTTTGGTTTGGAATTACCATGCAACTTCACAATTTTTTTGACTACATCTAATTTACTGCTGCTTGTAAAGAAGAAGACACCTAGTCAACAAAGTTAGCAGAGGATTTTAACGTTATGAAAGTACTTGGACGTCCTTCTGGCATGGTCTATAACTTTTCAGGTCTTCAGATGAGTATATTGTCCTTATTGCAGGCCAATAAATTACAAGGACTGCTTGAAAGTAATGCTTCCTGTTTTACTGTGTTGGCCCTTGACATCAGAGGCACATGTTGGTGAATGGCAGTAGAGGTTGAACCTTCTCACCAGTACCTGTTGCTGTGTGACAGATGGCAACAGGGGGGCAGTCTGACAGAATGGCATTGACAAGCAAGTGCCTATGGAGCAAATGTGTGCCATGGAATTCCTCTATGCAGTAAAGGTTGCACCCTTTCATCGATGCTTACTGAATGTTGCTGGAGACCAAACAGTGGATGTGAGCACAGTGAGGTGGCGGGTGGAGTGTTTCACCCATGGTGGCAACAAAAGTGCAATGTGCTCTGTCAAGTAGTGTTACTGTGCTCTCTGTATCTGCTGCAGTTTCCATGGAGATAAATGGTAGGCATTACTTTCAGAGTGACCTACGTAAATGTCAGCAGCTAATGAAGCTTTATGTTTTAAAAAAGCTGCAGTCCAAATTTTTAAGATTGAACAGATGAAGTGCACATCCTCAAATGATCAGGTTTTTTTTTGTTTGTTTGTTTGTTTTTTATTAAATTGCAGCTGAGTACATATCTTTTGTGCAAGTTTTATTGCTCACGATGATAGGGATTTGCTGATTTTGGAAAAGATCATTTCCCTGGTTCTGTTTATCATCCCCTTGACAATTTCCTTTTGGTAAGAACATAGAAAAACAAAATTTATCGTCTTATTTATCAGTGATTCTTTGGAAAAATGTGATTTTTTTTTTTAGATTTTTTTTTTTAGAAACATCCCACTTCTAATTGTAGCCTGATATTATCTTTACTTTTTTACTAGGAAGTATCTAAATAGAACAAGAAACTGGCACCATGCGCACATGGTATGAAACTGTAGATTAAGCATTTTAAAAATAACTGACTTCTGACTTTCACCAAGAGGCACCTTCTTTTCCACTAAATTCTCAATATTTGCAGGAATATCCGTCGTTTTATTCAGCTGACAAACACACATCAAAGTCCTTCAGTGGGGATACGTGTGTTTAACCTACAAGAATGGAATAAGGCCATGTTGAGACTTTTTTTTCTATCTATTTAAGTGGTTTGGAAATCTGGTTACCATGACCTGGTGGAACGATCTGTGGCTTAAGGAGGGCCTGGCATCTTACCTTGAGAACCTGGGAGCTACTTTTGTCGAACCCAAGCTTTCACTGGTAAGTAGCAGTGGCTACTCAGTAAGGACTCAGTAAGATAAGGCACCGAAGTTCCAGTATTGGAGGAGGAAAAGGAAGATGCAGGAGATATGATTTAATTTAATCGTGGTGTTAGCAACTTCATTCTCCTGGAAATGCCCAGGTCTCAGTTCTTGCCTTGAGGGTTCTCCTCTGTTGAAGGCTGTATCATGCCATTCTTTTACAGCTGAGCAGCTGTGATTCTGCATTGAGAATGAGCTGAAGAACTGGATTGATTTTTTTGCCCCAGGTTCTTTCATTTAATAAACCCATCTGTTTCTTCCTGGATAGTTTCCCTTCCTATGTTTCCAGGCTCTTTGTGTGAAGCTGGACATGTCTAATGGGCAGTGGCTAAGCTGGGACATTTTACTCCACGGGGTCCATGGATGTTTGGTTGTGGATAAGGCCCATGTGGTACACATAGTGCACTAAGTTGACAATATGATGAAAGCTCCTTCCTATTGTGACCAAATGGAAATACGGGCAAATCCCACAGTTTACTGCAAAACTCCATCCATTGTTAATCTGTGCAGCTGGGGGATAAATGCTGCTGACAGTAGCCATCATCTGAGGTGCACTTGGAGGCATAATCAGAGATGTATCTGCATGAGGCCCTCAGATTCTGAAGGAAGGAAAAGCCCTTGGGCTGGTGAGGCCTGAGACTTCAAAACTGCAGTTTTTGAAGATGTCCAAGAAGGAAACTCCACTGAGACTATCTGAGCAGCCTGTGTAAGCTCTCCATCACCCTCAAAGTAAAGAAGTACTGCCTGGTGTTCAGATGGAGCCTCCTGTGCTCCAGGTCTTGCCCGTTTCCTCTTGTCCTGGTGCTAAGCAGACAGCTCTGTCCTCTCTGCATCCTCCCTTCAGGTAAATACATTATTGAGCCTGTTCATCTCCAGGCTGAAGAGGAACTCTAAGCATCCCTCTTAAGAGAGGTTATCCAGACCCTTTGTCATCTCCATGGCCCTTCATCACTCCCTCCAGCAGCTCCATTTCTCTCTGGTACTGGGTAACCCAGATGTGGGCCCCATGCTCTCTATGTGTGCCTCAACAGTGCTGAGCAGAGGGGAAGGATTGTCAACAAATTCAGTCCCATTAATTAAAAGCTTTTTGTCCTTCTTCTTGATGAGTGGATATGCCAGAAGTGACCTGCAGTATCTTAAAAATGTATTGATTTTCTTCACCTGTCCCATACGTCAAATGACATCCAGTCATAGGACAGCTGGGAGAAACTAAATCAGCTTTTGATGAAAGGAGAGCTTCACTGCTTTATGAAGAGGAGTGATTTTTCTTGCCCATATTTCTTATGGGTGAGAGCCAAAATGCTGTGCAGTTAAGCTTCTCTATACTCATCCAGTTTTTAGTTTATTGTTTAGTGGTGCAGCAGGAGAAATATAGAATTTAGGAGGGAAACGTGGATTGCTAATGATGTAGAAGTGCACATGACATACATGTTTTCAGTTTTCAGTGTTTGTTCATTTGGTGTTTAATGTAATTGACTTTTTCCCTGGAGTTTACAGTGCAGTTGTCTTTGTCAGGTCCAAGCCCGCTGTCAGCTCAGATTGACAATTTTCATTGCCAGAAGTAGGTAGTGATGCATGTAGAAGATGTTAGGATTTGTTGTGAGACCCTTTTACCTCAAGGGAGTGGCAGGGAGGGGGAAAAGGACAATTCCTTGTTTGTTGACAGGCTATTCCTGTTAGTGCTATCTACATAATGCATCTTCTCTAACTGATGATTTTCAGTTCAGCTGCGTTTTTTCTTCTTGCAGCATGAAATCTTTTATGATCACATCGTACAACCTGTCTTAAGTCAAGAAAATGACTTAGAAGTTCGATCACTGTCAGAAAGTGAAGACAAGGTCAACGGATCATTTTCATTACTTTCTCTGTTTGACAGCATCACATACAACAAGGTGAAAACATATGGAATAATTCCTGTTCCATCTTATTCTGAACTAATGTGATACACATTATATTTGAGAAAGACAGAGAATATCCTGCTGAACTGCAATGCTTCATTGTTTTGTCATGCAAAATTTATTTCTGCCGCACACACAAATTTATTGGATGTTGCAAATTTCTCTATGAAAGAAACTGTGAATGTTTTTTACCTCATAGGAATAAACTGACTTTTCTGAAATGTAATTTGAAGAAATATTGCATGAATAATTGCAACAATAACTCATGTTTTCTCATAGCTTTCTTTGTACTTTAGGGGGCTTCTATTACATGGATGCTTTCTGGTTTTCTGACTGAGAAGTTGTTTACCAGAGCTTTAAACGTAAGTTTGGAAAAAGGACGTCTTCATCTTGATTTATAAGCTTGAAAATGATGAGAGTACGAATCACTGTCTGCCTTGCTGATGTTTTTCATTGAACCTTTGTGAATTCTGAGGCATCTGTTTGTTTCCTGCAGTCGTATCTGAGAGAATTTGCCTTTTCAAACGCCAACCAGGATGATCTGTGGATCCACATACAGTTGGTACTCAATTTATTTCTAGTGTTTAAATCTATGTCACTAAGTATTTGTAGAGTGCTGCAGTGGAATTTGGCTATCCCTTTCACAGTGTTTCCTTTGCATAAAATTTACTTTGCCAGCTTTCTTGCCTTATGTCTTCACAAGTGTTTATTTGGGTATTTAACTGTACTTGCGGTCAGTGCAGCCGAGTACAAGGAACAGAGAAATGAGGTGCAAAGTGGGTTTCTGGGTGCATGGATCACCTTTGTTTAAATGAAATTGCATAGCCTGTGTTTTTCCGGAGCTTAAGTTCTGCCAGATCGATGTGTGATGCTCTAGACTTGGTGATCAGCAGTGTTGATGCATCACAGATCCTGCAAGGTCTGTAGGGCGGTAGATCAGCATTTCTCCCTTTGCTGGTTTTGTCAAAAATCTGAATAAGAAGACAGGTTCTAACAAAAAAAAAATGCTCATTTCCCTGCTCATCTAAGGAAGTCTTCCGCTGTGTTACCAAAAAAAAGCCTTAGGTTAAGAACAAGAGTTTAACAACTTTAGGTATGCAAGACTGTCACATGTTCTAAGCCAACAAAGACTATTAATTCACACTGGCTGGGATTCCAGCTTGGTATCTTTTTCAGTGAGTCTTTGATGTTCAATTTGCTCATCACACTGTTATTTAAAATTGTGTTGTTTGCTGGTATGTTCATTTGAGTAAAACAAACAAATTAAGTCTGTCATAGTCATGTAGGCTTGTAAGCATATTCATGATAAAAAGAGAAATGTTGGCAGTCAAGTTATCTTATCAAGTTATCAAGCACCAGTTCCTGTGTGCTGTCATGATAATAGTGTCAATAATGTTCTTTACACTTTTTTACATTGATTTTGTGCATGACTCAAATATCAGCAAACCGCTGAGCAATTACTTTCTGTAACACACTAGATTAATTCCTAGAGTGTTGCTGAAACAGAATCAGTGTGACTGCTTGTTATAAATCTTTCTAATTTCCCTTTCTGTTGAAGGTAGTAGATGCGCAAGATGAAGTTCAGTTGCCAGCATCTGTAAAAAAAATAATGGATTCCTGGACATGTCAAAATGGATTTCCAGTTTTAACATTCAATATAAGCACCGGCACAATCAGTCAGGAAAAATTTCATAATAAAAACCATGAAAACAGTACAGACTTTTACAAGTATGTTTCATTTGTATTCTTATCAGATACCCATGTTTTGTTTTTCTATTTGCAGGAAACTCTTCACAATGTTTTGACTGTTTTCTAAATTTTTTGCTTTGTGGCATGAAATAAATTCTGTTTAAGATTGGAGTTTGCTGTAGTTTCTCTGAGGGTTGCTTTCCTGTGCAGTAGTGACTTTTCCAGCCACAAAACAGCTTTGTAAGGACAGGCATGGGCCATGAATGGATTGCAAGGCAGAAGTTTTGCCTGGCATTTCTTCATTCTTCATCTTTCAATCATTCAGGCTGAGGACCGGGCTGAACCATGCAGCAACTTCTTTCCTGTCAACATTTTCAGTCTCATTGTCATGGCAAAGACAACGGGGTTGCATGAAGGTCTGACCTAGATTACTCCTTTCTCAGAAAGCCTTGAGTACTTGCCATGAAACTGTCAGTGAGAATCACAGAGTGCCTGCAGCCGTGCTGCATATTTAGATGCCTAAAAACATGGTGGAAGGAGCTGATTCTGGTCACCCGCTTGGGAGCCTCATGGCCAGAGTCTGAACTTCAGTAAAATTCAGCTCTTTCTGTAAGCACTGGGATGTATGGACAAAGCTTGCAGGGTGTGTTCTTACCCAGGGAGATATAAGAGAAAAGTAACTCAAGGTAATTTTTCCTACCTGTGGTTCTGTTCTTGCAGACAATGAAAGGATGGGGATTTCGATAGCTTCATTTGCTTCCAAGCACCAGGGAAGGAAGAAAACTTAGATTAAATTAGTTTCTAGATAAAGCCAGATAACACAGATAAGGAGTTCCGAGTTAGAAATGTTGCATCCATTACTCTAGTTACAGCAGTACTTAATGCCACATGAAGTTAAGCAAATCCAGGACAAACATTTCAGAATTTTTCATTTTCTTGAACAACTTCAGGCTGTCAAAACTTTCATCTCCTTTCTATGGGAGATTTTGATTACCTGCGACATGAAATGAAAGTTATTAGTATTACAGTTGTTTTGTTTGCCTGGAGCCATTTTTACCAAATGCACTTTTAAAAAGGAGCTTTATAGTCTCCAGAAATCAGATGAAGTGAGGAAATTAAAAAATAACTGGGGAAAATTGAATTATCTCCCAGAGAAACAAAGCAAGAGCGCAGAGATAAAGTGGTACTTCAGCAGATCTAGCAAAATCTAGCTAGATCTAGAACTGTCTAAGTTTGAGTGCTTATTTAAATCCAAGCTAAAACTCCATTCCAGTCAATGAACCTATGTGCTGATCCAGTGTAAGTACAACCATCCGAAGACGTTTTGTGAATCAGAGAGGAGAGAGGGAAGATGAGTAAGAAACTGATTTGCAATCGAATTTAGTGTCAGCAGTGAGGGTTTCTGTAAGAGTAAGAATTAATGATATTGCTTTTTTTGTTGTTGTTTTTTGCTTAAGCAATACTTGGATTGTTCCTATTTCTTGGATGAGAAATGGATCATCACAGCCCTTAATGTGGCTTGACAACAGCAGCAGTAAGTAATGTGTTTTTTTTAAACGTGCTAAAACCAAGATGATAAAAAGCCACCGAATACATCTATGAACAAAACACTGTGTTAATTTTACGTTATAATGGGTTAATATTAACGTTTAATTTAATTAACGTTAATAATTATTTTTCTCTGTGTACAAATGCCTGTCATGAGTAGATATTTCGTTTTGTACACAAATCCAAACTCCAAGCTGCTCATGCTTCTGTATTACTTTTGCTTCAGTAGATTCCACTGATGTTAGTGAGAGTCCATGAGTATGGGTGGGATCTCTGGGTTTGGCTGTGATACCTCAGAGTATGATCAAGCTCAACTGGTAGATATGAGGACTGAAAAAGATTAGAATGAGTTATGTGAAATGGCCCATATTTATTGAACGTGGATATCTCTAAAAAGTATTTTCTGTGTAATTTTACTTGTTGATGCAAATCAAGTGCAAACATAGTCTTACTAACAGAGTAGAACCCCAAAAGGTTTTAAAGGCTTATAATAAAGAAGTGAGCTTATAGGCGTCTCCAATCAAATAAAAAATTCAGTTATTTCTCACAATTCTTCCCCATATTGCTTTCCAATAGGCAGCTGTATTTTTTGATGGAAAATAGAGGTAATCATTAGAATAAGTTAATAATTTTTCTTTGGTAAGTCAGCCTTGAACTGCATCAGATCTTGAATCATTTAGACGTAGATGCGTAGTGATGTGTTTGTTAAATGCTTAAAAAACTACAATACATTGTGTGCATTTTTTAATCTCTCTGCCCTTTGTTTGCAATTGTCAAGAGCTACTTGCCTTATCTTTCCAGCAAAAGATAACTTGAATGACTATTTCACAGTATGTGGACAAATTAAAGAGCAATTAGTGGATGTTCCAGTGAGGTGAAAAATCAGAAAATTTGCAGGAAAGAAGTATTAAGCAGTGCTTGCTTGGAAGGACTAGTGTTACATGGTAGGCTTCTATCATTGAAATAATAGCAATTCCATTTCCTCACACGTCACCTGCATTAATTAAATAAATATCATGTTGCATCTGCCTGAAAGAACTAAAAAAAAGTGAAAATTCAGTCATTAAAACACATTGTACTTGTATTTGAAAGCCACACGTGAAACTTCCCTGAGCCTAGACTAGTAGCTTGCTTCCAAGTAAAGATGAAAAAATAACAGCAATTTTGATTTCAGTCTTGACTTTTTGATGTAAAGATAAACCAAATGGTTTCTTATATGCGTAGGGGTGTTCAGGGTATTTTTCATTTCACTTACCTTTTTGCCTCAAATCTTGGAATAGCTTCTGCATTGGCATGGAAATACATCACAATGAAGCATCTAAAAAGTGCTGTTATGTATGTGTATTTTTGCTGAAAAGAGCTCTGTGGGAGTTATACTTCTTACTTCTGAGCAAGTGAAATTAAGCAGCAAGCCCCAAGCAGGGCTGCTAATGGTAGCCAAGCATGCTCTTGCACGTCTCTGCTATGCAGTGCTAAAAGCCTGTTCTGTTGGTTTAGGACTTCTCTGGCAATCTCTAAATGCTTACCTTATGCTCATGTTAGTGTGTTGGTCACCGGCAGGAAAAGACATGATCCCTAAGTGATGCATGTCAGTGTAGAAAAGATACCAAATGATGGCAAAACTGTGCTACTGTGGTAGAACGTATTTTCATTTGGCCTGGTGGTGGAGGCTAGGAATGAGCTGGATCTCTCAGAGCATGGTTTTGCTATTTTAGATGCATCTGAAAATGATAGTAATGATTAGCAGAACATTGAACTAGTCGGGGGTTGGACTCGATGATCTCTGGAGGTCCCTTCCAACCCCTACGATTCTGTGATTCTGTGATTCTGTGATATGGAAAATACTACTGGCACCATATCCTAGCTACTCAGTCTTTTTAAATGTGTTAACTAGTCTCTGACATTTGTTGTGTTTTCCTCTTGTTGAATGTGTCAAAATGACAAAATATGAATCCAGCTCGGTCAAAACATATTGGAGTTTGAACCTTCTGTTCAGAGAGTTGTCTGGACTACTCACCAGTATTGATGCACTGTCTTAAGAGAGTTTGCTGTCTTCTTAAACCAGGCCGGTGCCCAGTTAAAGCAGCACGTTAGTCCTCTTCAGGCAGCTTAGAGCCTTCAGGAGGCCCTTATTGGAGCTTAGAGCCTCTGGTCCCCTGCAACGTCCTGTGATCTTCCAGGGGCAAATAATCAAACAAGCACCTAATGTAGGCAGTAGTGAGATGAAATAGGAATGTGAGAAGGAGCCTCTAGTAAGTAACGTAACTCAAGAGGGCTGTAGGACTTTCATTTATAGTATTTATTTTCAGTTGTTTGCCTGTTGCATGAATTTAGCTGTTTTGCTTTCCTTATACTAACGCTGGTAGACAGTCAGTTCTCCTGCTGGGAGCCGAGCGCTGTGTTTTGGAGCAACATTGGAAATGGCAAGGCATGCTGAGCGTGGATGCCTAGGCACTCAGGGGTTCTGTTCCCCATCCAGACTGGTGGTTTCTATATAGCCTTTCTGAGCTCTCCCAGCTGCCTGCTAGTCAAAAGGTTGGAGCTGCACATGTCTTCAGCCACCCCTATGCCAACTTCAGGGTGCTCAGCTCCTCAGGGATCAGGTGCTTGTGGAAGTCATTCTGCTGCACAGATTCTGTGGGAGTCTGGGTACAACCTCAAACTTGCATCCTGGGGGAGCATAAATGCAAGAGAATTTAGCAGCGTGCAGAAAATGAAATGCTTTCTCATGTCACTTTACAGAAGTGTTTCCTGAAATGCAAGTGTCAGACTCAGAATATGACTGGATCCTACTAAATGTAAATTTAAGTGGATACTACAGAGTGAACTACGATCAGTTAAACTTGAAAAGATTAGTACACTTGCTTGAAAATGATCCAAAGGTAAGATCATGTATATAATTTTTTTTTTTCAAGCTTGTAAACAGACTTCTTTCTGTGTATATCTCCCTGCATTTTTTACCAGTAATCACACTGATGAAAACCTGGAACAACAAGAACTCGTATTTGTCATGTAAGAATAAATGATCTAGTATTGCACAACTACAGTTAATGGCAGTCTTCCATAGTGGAATAGGAACAGGCCAAAATAGTTTCACACAGGCATTAAGTTGAAAAATAACATACAAAAGATGGCATTCTGTCTGCCAAATCATCTTAATAAATCTCTTAAATTTCACTCAAAGAATTGTCAGGATGGATGCGCGACCCAGATTTATCTGCTACGAGGTAACCATGGGGAGGAAGAACAGAAGAAAGTTTTTACTTCCACCAAAGGACAATATTTCTGTGAATGAAATGTTAACAAAAGCATCGATTTGAGGTTTCTGTGCATTTTGTGATTCTTCTAATGTTCCAGCCAGTTCTATAACACAGAGAAGATTTTATGTCACCGTGTAGGCTTGCAGTAAATGACACATGGAGCAGCCTGCTCAAATGGCCTTCTGTGGTGCTGCATAGCATTTAATGTTTCCTAGCCCAAGCCTGAGAAGGGGTTCTGGTAATCACACTGATTCACTGGATCTGACAACAAAGCTGTGCGAATTTAAGCACGGTCTGTGCCTCTGAGAACACACGTGATCAGATGACTTCTCTGGAAGGTCTAAACCCAAGGCTGATGAGAGCACAAAGGGGTGACCAGACCTCTATAAGGTCCATCAGCTTTGTTTCATCTGAGTTTTTCTTCACAGCAAATCTAATCAGGACAGACTTACACTGTGCCAGCTCGGGGCCATGCTTAATGGCTGGTGGGAAGGTTGGCTAGAGCAAAAGCTGAGCCACACCAGAATGGAAACAGGGAGGAAGGGAGAAGTGACCAGGAAGAGCTGCAGGCAGAGGCTCACCCACAGTCCTTTCTTGGTCATGTAATCTGTGATTCAGATACTCTGCTGTGGACTAACCTGAAACTTCAAAAGGAAAAAAACATACCAGAATGAAATAACAAAGTGTATATTAGGAAATGTACAACTTCCAGACTCTACTTTTAATTCTAATATGTAATAAGAGGGATCCTCGTGTTCTGCACTTTTTATATGTAAGTGCTCCTAAAAGCACATAAACAATCTCAGCTTAAAATACGAGATCAATTTTAGCATGTTTTGCAGAAGATTTTGGCTTATAAAAGATGTTAGTGACTTTGCCTTACACTTTTTATTACTTTGTCATACACCTTTTTATTGCTCTTAATGATGTGTGTAGGTCTATTAACACCACATTGATGCCTTCTGCAGGCTATTCCTGCTGTCAGCAGGTTCCAGCTGCTAGATGACATTTTTGCACTTACAAGGTAAGTATGTTTTGCACATGTCATGGAAAATGATTAAACTACATGATCTAATTCAACATTTGTACTTCTGCTTCATTCACTCCTAACCATTTGTACCTCTTATAAACAACAGGCGTTCAACAAAATGGTGGAGGACTACCAGTGTTGGGTGATTTCTTTTGAAATTACTTTTAGTTTGTACCTTCTCTTAGCAAATACTTTAAGTAGTGGAACTGTCATGAACGCTATGAAGACTAACCGAAATTTGTTGTAAGGGAACTTCTAAATGAAGATAATTCTCCAACGTTTACTCTGGAGAGCCTCAGCTATGCTCTCCTGCATGGCTCATAACACCTCTTTCATCTCCCCTGTGGATGGATTGGTTGGTCATTCACCTCTTGGCAGAAGAAGACCGCAAGACACTTTTGCAGTTCAGTAGAAAATGACTTGGTTAAAAATAACCCAGTGTTCTGTTAGTTTTCCTGTCACGCTCCCTTCCTTCTGAAAGCAAGGCAGTTCTCAGAAGAGGTTCATGTGTAGAAGCTGTGGGACTGTGCTGCTGGTGAGCTCAGCAGTGCTGTGGGTTGCTAGAGATGAAATAAATAGATCTGTGTCATAGTCACAACAGAGATGTCCAAAGCATCAGGCAGCTGGGATGTGGGAGCTCAGGCAGTAGGTGGCTGAAGCGCACTCCAAAGCCTGCAGAGGTGGTTCTGAGAGCAGGGGGTCAAAATGCTAGCAGTGTTTCTATTCTGGAGTTTTCTGTTCTGGAGGAGAGAGGAGTGAACTGGCTTTTCTGGGGAAGCAATGCATTCCATGCTAGCTCCATGGTGAGGCATGGAAGTGCCATGCTGAAATTGCTGATCTCTAGGGTAGCGTGCATGTGGTTTAAACCGTTTCATTTTATAGTAATGTTTATTCCATAAATATTGAAAATCTCTTCTTTGCCAATAAAAAGACAAGTGTATTATAAATGAAAACACTCTTGGAGTGAGGCTGATGCATGCTGCAGACACTGCCAGAATACGTACTGCCATGATTACCCCATTACTAGGCACTATGCTCTTCAATGCATGCATTAAAAAGTTCAGCTTTTCAATGACACACCATAGTTTGACATTTATTTCAACATAACATTGCCTTTTCAAGGTGATTTCCCACCATGTATCTGTATGTTTTATCATCATAAATAAATCCATGGTAGATAGTTAATGTGAATAAGCATGTTCAAATACGAGTGGTTTTTGTCTTCAAATAGGTCTGGATATATTGAGATTGAAGCTGCACTTGAACTAACAAAGTACCTTGGCGGAGAAGATAAACTCTTTGTATGGAATGTGGTATTGGTAAATCTAGTGCCTGACAATGTGGAAAGTACTCTGAAAAACTATGAAGTATACCCACTTTTGAAGGTATCAACTTCTTTTATTAGTTAGGAAAGATACTAGTCCATTTAAATGAAGTGACTAAAAGCTTTCTAGATTCTCACGAAAGAACGAATGTGATGGGTAATATTGTATGAATGCATTTGCATGATTTGCCATCATCTTTAAATAGGAGGTACTTGTTCACATGTGCTAGTCAATGATAAATATCATTGCTTTGTGAGTTCTTACTGTAAAGCAGAAATTTGTTTGCATTCTTAGTATTAATCTTAGTATTAACCTTTGTTTTGGTTCTTTTTGTAAAAGAAGTTCAGAAAAAGCTGTATGAAGAGAAAGAAGGAGCTGTCTTAGACACTGTCTAAGAGATTATTGTATGAGATATATGTATGAGATTATTTTATTCCATATTTAAGATACTTGAGATTATATATATATATATAACTTCTATTTCATGCTACTTTTTTTTATAGAAGCAATCTCAAAGTAGTAATTCTCTTATGTTCTCAGCATAAGTATGTTCAAAATATGTGGGAAACATATTTTTTCTTTTGGAAACTTGTTTTTTTCTGTCTTTTCTCTGAGAAGGAACATTTATTATCTTTTGCAAGCTCAGATGTGTTAGCAATGTGAAATAAGTAATTTCCCCATTTGAATAGCACAAGTGCATCAAATCCCATGTTATTTATTTTATGTGCTTCATTTTAATGTTCTTTATTGTCAAGAAAGCAATAGAGGTGAATTTTTAGGATAAGTGAGTAAGTAAAGAAAAACACAGCATAATAAAAGCATGCATTTGAATGAAAATAATTTTTCTTTCCCTTCTTTTAAAAGAAATACCTTTTAAAGAGAATGTTGCCAATATACCATTATTATGCAGGTTTTATTCGTCGAAATGTTGATGCTTTGGAAGATGACTATTTTGCTCAGTAAGTATTCTGCTCTTCTCAGAACTTTGATAACTGACACACTGTAGTAGTTTGTCTTTGCAAATTCAAATGCAAGATACAGGAAAATGGTGTACTTAATTTGGGTGTGAAAGAACTGTTGTTCTCACTGATCTATGAACGTGTTACTTATTTGTGATGATACCTGCAATGAAAATGCAGTACGTTGGGATCGTTTGGGATATTGTCAGCATATTTAGTGAGGGTAAGAGGTGATCCTTTAATAACAGGGGTGGTAGCTCTTGTGTTTTGGAGAGTAGGTTTAACAAGTTGCTGCTCTTTGGGGGAAGACCTATAGCAATGGTTCAGATGAGCTTTATGCATCAATCACTAGAGCTTTAAAATGATTCATTTTGTAAAACCACAGCCTGTTACAATGATTGTTACTAGGTGCATCCAAAGCAACAGCACTATAAAAAATGCAGAAACCTAATAAAAATTAAGGTGTGTAGGTAGCCTTGCTGACATCCAGGAATATTGATGTCAGGAGCCCATTTTTTGGCAACTTAATTTTTTAACTTTTATTAAAACTCAAGTGCTTCTTGTAAAGGTTCTCCCCAGTTAACAGCATGATGTGCAGAAACTGGGGTCAAGCACAGTTTGAGCACTTCAAATGTGGAATACACATCTTTTACACTTGCTATTTTGGCTTTTCTTCAAGAGTGTATTTGGAAAAATTTTTTGCAACAGCATGCTGGCTGGGTCTCCGAGACTGTTTGGATCTGTCATCTGAACTGTATACTAATTGGATGGACAACCCTGAGTACAAGTAAGAACTCTAATGTGCTCTGAGAGATGTGCATGTGCAGGGGATGTGGGTGGTTGAGGGGAATTTACAGGGGCAGGCAGGATAAGAAAGGGCTCTACACACTGCTCATTCTCTCCAGATCTACAGAATTTAAGCAGAGCAAAAACAAGATCTCAAAAGGAAAATAATAAACGAGAAGTTCCACATCCTCTGCAAATTTCAGCTTTGTGTTGATTCCATAATTACTGCTGAAGGATTTTTCCATGAAGACCAAGATCTGCTTAACCATACAGCAGATGAAACTAAGTTAAGACTGATACACCATGTTGTCTGATCCCTTTGCCATACCTCAGCCTTGGGGGCATCACACATGCTGACTCAAGTTCTAGGCTTCCCTAAAGAGAATAGAGTGAAGCAATGCCAGTATGGCAATGACATGAACATCTGCCCATGGTGAATGTCATCCACGTTCTGCATTTGCATGAACAGGGGCTGGGAAGGGCTGTCAGTTCTCACGCTGATCCTGGAGCACAGTGGCTAGGTTTCTGGTCTGTAAGAATGAAGTTGAGCTTTACTAGAATCAGATATTCTGTGTTAGTGTATTGCATTGTTAAAGGAATCTTACACTGTATTGAAATTCTTATTCCTTTCCTCCCTCTCTCTTCTGATGTTCTTTTTTTTTTTTTTTTCCCCCCCTGTGCAATAGTCATATAATATTGGCCCTGGTGAGTGAATATTTAAAGTTTATTCATTATTTTTCTTTATTATAGTTGCAAAGAGGCTAATATTTTGTCTTACTCCTATGTTTGCTGCTATGTGATTGCCTAAGTGCTTGTGTTTGTATTCTGGTAGTAGTGATTTAGTAATCATCTCATTTTAAAGAAGATTTAAAGTGCTGTGCTTTGGTGATAAAGCAAAAAATCTAGTTAGACTAAACACATCCTGGTGTGTTTCAGAGAGGATTTTCCTCCTATCCCACAATAAAGGAAGCAATGCTATGTGGAAATATGAGACCAATGCAAAATACTTCCTTCATTAAGAGTATTCAAAAACTTTTTCCTTGTGGAATTCTATGCACCTTATCTGAGTTCAGGAGCTGAAGAGTCTGTGAAATATTAGCTCATCTACTTTTAAATTAAATGGAGAAGATTAATTTTGCCATCCCTCATGACACTGAGATAAATTTGAAGATGCTTCACAGTATTGAACTCTACATGTTTGTAAGTATGGAGGAAAAAAACAGCAGTAGTTTTATGAAGTGAAAGAAACAAACCACATTTTAATGGAAAAAACAAACGCATGAAGTAGACAACTTATTATGTTTCAAATAAAAAAAACCCAGTTCCTTTTCAGTTAAGGAGGAGGTTTTTACGTACAGCAGGTAGGAAAAGGACACAGACAGAAAGATCGCTTCAGCTGGTCTTATGTTCTCCATTTTGAAATCAGAACTCCTAACAGCATATGATAGTTGCTTCATCACAAGTGAGCACCAAATGTGTTACCATACCCACTAGGACTCTCAATTATGTAGAAGGCAGTGGTGCTTCTTCCTTTCAGATAAGGTGACCATCTTTCATCTGAGCGTTTCCAGCCAGTTTCTGACTTCCCAGAACTCACTGGAGTTGCTGTGCTGCATTATTTTCACTTTTGTGAAAATTGTGTCTCAAGAGCCATCCAGTCATCCAGTCTCTCAGTTTAGCTCTCTCTTTGCCTATAGAAGTGAAATGGAGCTGTCTAAGTGGTTTGGGGTTACTGGCTCATCTTTCTCTTTGAAAGAAAGAAATGAGTCTGGAGGAAGGGATAGTGTTTCTGTACATTTCAGTTACATCCTAAAGCTAAATCCTGTTGCCATCAAAGGTTACAAAATCATTATGACACATCTGCACTGACTCCAGGAAAATAGTATAGGCTAATGCATCATTCTTTTCAGGAGGATTTTTTTTTTTTTTTTTTGCATCTTCCTAAAGGTTCACATAACAGAATCCTGGTAGAATGCTCAAACCACATGAGTACTTCCAAGTAAAAAAAAAAAACATGAAATTAATAAGCTCAGTATTTCAATTAACAAAACCCCAAGCTCTGTATGGACTTTCTCTCTGAACAGTACAACACAGACCACTTCAGGTCCACCATAGTTGTCACCAGCCAGTAGACCAGTATCCCATAGTATGCTGCCTGTACAGCCTGCCTTCACTGCTCAGCATCAGAGCTGCAGCCAAAAGACATGTAGACTTCTACACTCAGTAACCAATGTCTTCTTGAAACTATTAAGACTGTATAAAAAAGCCACATTTTTTAGGCAAGGCTGTTTTCATAAGGCATCTTGAAAAGATGAGTTATTCTAACTGCATACCCTACATATCACACATGTGCCTACTGAGACTTCTTCCTTCAAGATTATGAAATAGTTCTTAAAAAATCTGCTTGCCTCTGTAACTCAAATAAGATCTGTCCTAGAAGATTTCCTTGCAGAAATATCCCTCACCTCGATGTAAACACTCAGTTTCAGCCAACATCATTGTTGGTGGGAAACTCCTTATACTTCAGAACATACCCAAATAAATAAATCCAAATTATTTCTTTGTAATTTGATATTTGTAAATTTTATACCTATACCAAGCATTCTAATGCTTTCTATTATGGCAGTGAAATCAGGACGGAAATGGACTTTTTACATGGATAGATATTAATAGGATAAGGGGGAATGGTTTTGACCAAGAAGAAAGGAATTTCAGATTAAATGTTGGGGAAATGTTCACTGAGAGGTGGTGAGGCACAGCACCGCTGCCTGGAGAAATTGTGAATGCCCCATACCTGAAAGAGTTCATGGCCAGGTTGGATGAGCCTCTGGGCAGCCTGATTTAGGGGGGAGCAATCAGGCTGCCCATAGCAAAGGGGTTGGAACTACATGATCTTCGAGGTTCCTTGCAACCCAAGCCATCCTGTGAGTCTGTGAAATCTTCAACACTCACCAGGACAGCTAAAGCACCTGCTGCTTACTTTTACAGTTCTTAAATGCGATGTCTGCATCAGTCTTCAGAAGGAGTGAAATTGCTTCTGATAAATTCTTTGAATACCAGACAAAGCATCATTGCAAACAGCAGTAATCATAGATAGGAAAAAGTTAACTCACCCAATTGGCAATAGAGCCTTTAGCTACAAAACAGTCATCACCAGGAAGCAGCCCTCATCCAAGAAGCACTCTCCTACCAGAGGCTTGCCCTTATATGAGCCCATGGAGATGTGGGCCCAGTGAATTGCCTGCACCTGTGCTTCCTTTGCTAGCCACAGCTTCACCAGTTCAAGCTGTGACATAAGAGTTCCCTTTCCATCTTTTATCCAAAATTCCTCCTAGAATATTGTAGTCCCTTCCCCTTTGGATGTTTCTGTCCTCTAGTCTTTCATCTGACTAGTATATTTACTTCGATATTGATCCCATTTCTGCAGGTATTGACCTCATTCTTTCTAGAATGGCCTAGTGAAACTAGGAATTTTTCTCAGATTATTTTTAAATTTGAAGAAAGATTTCTATGACCAGAAAGTTGACTGCTTTTCTGTCCTCTGGTGTGAGATAACTTTTACACCCTTACCATCTCATTCTTACTTAAGTAATTCTATGCAGATTAACAGCATGCTGTGGAGAAGTAAAGTGCTTTTTTTGTTGCATTCAGATCCATCCCACTGCCAGGGGGAATTTGTCCAACATACCATTAACTTGAACTATTTTCAGATAGCTTGCAGTACAGACTGGTAGGTAAATTGCTAATACTAGAAATTGCTGAGCTGTTTTAATGTTAGTGGCATGTCATTGCCACAGGAGAAGCTTTCTGTTCAGCCTTTGCACATGAAGTGTTGTATTACATGGACAGTGATTGCATTTATTTTCTGTTACAAAATGCACTGCTGTGTTAGGGAAAGTAACAGAAGGTGCTTGTTGCATGGAAAAATGTCACTTCAGCTTTTGTTTCTGTTTCCCATGTCTTTCTTACTGGATGTATTCACTGAAGAAAATCTTGTCTGGGATGATGTCTGTATGCAGTTGCACCCTCTTTAATGGTGTGATTGCTATACCGTGCTGCGATGTACAAGAGTGGCATTGATTGCCTGTACACAAACTGGCTTGACCTCACTGTTTTTACAAAAAGTGGTTTTTTTGCCTGAAAGCTGCATGTTTTGTTAAAGTTTAAACTGTAATCAAAATTAGCAGTTTTATTTGGGTTGCTATTTTGTATTTTTCTTACTACGCATCCTTCAGCTGAAAATAAAAATTTTCTTGTTATCACTTCATAGCAATGCAGCACCTTCTAACTTTATTTTGCTTCACAGAATTCCATTTTTAATTAGAAGAACCGTCTGTTGCTATGGCGTTGCAGTGGGAAGTGATAAAGAATGGGATTTTGCATGGAAAATGTATAAACAGAATGACTCCACAACGGAAGATAAAGACATCCTCCTCTCTGCCATGAGCTGTGCCAAAGAATCGTGGTTACTTCACAGGTGCCCTTGATTGAAGCATGTCTCTGGGGGTACTGCACCATACAAACCTGTCAGAAGTGTGCCTGCCACAGAACCACACATCTGATATTCCAGTGATAGAACCTTACGAATTTTCTTATGGGGAAAATATGATAACCAGTAGAAACATACGCGATCCTTTTGCTGACATCACAACTTACATGCCCTTGTTGACTGAGGAAGGGAATTCTTGAGCTGGTAACTAGCATGTCATGTCTAACACCACCAGTGGACCTGTCAATATGATTCCCTTTCTGAAGTGAAAGTGTACCTTCAGGTGTTATAGCAGACTGGAAACTAATCCCATAACTGCATGTTGTATGGAACCTCGTTCCCTTTAGGTTTGTTTCCTGTTTTTTTTTCAACTTTGAATCCACTGGCTGCCCGTACGCTCTGCATCGTAAGAAACAGCACTTATCATAATTCTCCCTGATAGTTTTCCCCACCACTTACGATTTTATACTGTCTTCCCATATCTCTGATTGCCTTCCTAGGCTAAAATCTCATAGCCTATTTAGCCCTCTGTAGAAGTCAGATCACCCATAGGTGAAGGACAAAAATGAAAATAGACTAACTAGCAAGCTGTTCATTTTGAAGTATAGACAAGGAGAAATCATATTTAAATTTCCAGTTTGGGATATCATATTCATTATCCTTCACTGACATCTTCACAAGATCTTTTCACTTTATCAGCAGAAAGATATTGAAGATGAGTTTTATATTTTGTCATGCCCACATTACCCGAAGAGTATCTCTGAGGACAGAAGTTTGCCAGTGATAGTTCTAAAGAATGATGATCCAACCACTGGCATAAATACGATGAGTCCAATGCTCTGAAAGTAGTTGAGTTTTTTCTCCTGCCAGCCACCTTGTGAGGTTGAGCAGGAAGAACAGATATGGCTCAAAATACAGCCAGTTGGATTGAGAAGACATGTCTGAGCAGAGCTATGCTGATTTTCCACCTAACCTGTGGTCCTTTGGTGATTTTGTTATAGACACAGGCTAGAACTGGTCCTTGTAAAGCTGTAAGTTATATCAGAAGAAGACAGCAGCTCAGGAAGTTGTGACTCTCCTTCCTCTGTATGCAGCAGTTGTTGATAAACAATCTCTTTTTCTAAACTTCAACCTGAAAGTCTTTTAGGCTGAGGAATCTTAAATCTGTGTTGTCCTCAGTATAGTTTGTCCATTTGGTTAAGCATATTTGTGGCATGCAAATGGGAGAAACCCAGCTCATCTGCTCTACCAACAAAGTGGCTGCTTGTAATACTCTGACAAATATTTTTTTCAGCGGTGCTGTAGAAAGCAGGAGACTGTAAAGTTACACAACAAAAAGAGAATTATTTATTTACTTTTTCAGGATATCCAGGCACCCACTCTCATTGATGTTAGTGTCAGGTAGTTAAATGTTTATCAAATCATGACTTAGCCTACTTGAGAGCACCTTGTATACCTTATTATTGAAACAGAATCCCTCTGTGTAACAGCGTGTCTTACTTCTAGCTCATTCTCCAGGATCTGTTTGGAGTTTTCTCCAGAATCTTGGGAGCAGTTTCCCTTACCATGAGATTATCTGATTAGAGGGGTTATTCTTAGTCTTTCTGTAAGATATACAAAAAATCAAATATCTCCTGTTGTGCTACACACTTATTTTACTGAGAAGTGGAAAGCAAGTGTGCAAGAACAGGGAATTTCACCGACATAAGAACAAAATGCAACCAGAATACAACCATAATAGCAGAATACAACTCTGAATGACCCCAACTTTGGTGTAACTGTCAACATTCCAGAATTTGGGTGGACAGAAATCCTCCTGAACTAATATGTAATTCCAGATTATGACTCTTAAACAGAAAGTAATATTAACTTTTTTTTCCAACAGATCCTTGCGGTATTGGCTCAGTGATACACAATTTTCTTCCAACTGTACAGCCAACATCCTTGAATATGTAGTGTCTAAGGACAATGGGCATCGTATAGCCTGGGAATTTGTTACAGAAAATTGGTCACTTTTAAATGAAAGGTATGGTAACCAACCTGTTATGATTTCTCTTTACTTCTGTGTTTCTTTTGCTCCAACTGCAAATTTTCCTTCCAGACACAACATAGTTTGTGATGATTGATGCAGTTTTCTTAAGTACAGAGACCACAGTTATCATCAGAGCCTAATGTCAAAGAAGAGCTCATGTCAATTACAGAATGCTTTGAAATTAGTCTGCTCATGACTGTCCCTGTGTTAAACTTTCTGGAAAGTCTGGCCCTTATTTACCTATTTAAATGGGGAACTTTCCCAAAAATCCCAGTTGTGAGAAAGAAAGATAAAAATCTGGCTCCTGGAGTACACTTTAAGATGTGCTTTGTGACAAGTGGTGTGGGAGACTACTAATCATGATATAAGAGAAGGCATTACTGAAGTACCTCTATGACAACTGCCATATAATATATAGTTTCCCACTTTTTGCTGTCCAGGCAGCATTTCACATCAGACAAAACAAACATCAGAACAAACTTTGGAATAGAAATAAACTTGTCCTTTTACTGATCTGGAAAAGGAGAAGAGTGCATGGCTGTGATGGTGGCTGTCACAGCACAAGTGTTCTTTTGATATTGAATGATAGAATGGCAGCAGTCCATAGACTGCATTCAGTAGATGTTAGTGTAATTATATACACTTGCAATCAATATAATTAAGCTTGAGCAGAACATGAGCAATCTAAGCATAAGCAAAAGGAAAAGGGAAAAGCCACTTGCTGTGTAGGCAAAGTACAATAATATTAGCAATTACTCTTACCTGCACATAAGCAACAATTTCTTTTTCTCTGTCTCAACACTGAGCGTCAGGACTAGCAAGTGACAACTATCACTAGATGGTGTTGGGGCATTCTGCTTATGGGATTGAGACTCCATGCCAATTGTGTGATTAAACGGATGATAGAAGATAAGTCTTCAACATGAGAGCCTAGGAAAAAAGGTAGAATAGTTGGGCTAGCTGAGGATCTGTAATCACTATAGCCTTTCAGTGTCCTTGAGGAGAACATTGTTTAGACTATTGTGTATTCATTTACATATTCCTTTATATAAGATAGGCATGTGAACACATTATGCAAGTGCTCCCATTGGCCCATGCTGTTCTGTGGTCAGCAGCATCTTGCCCTGTGCACTGGCGCTGTAGACAAATACTTTCAGGAATAGTAAGAACAGCAAAGTGATGTGGGAAAACTGGAAGTCAGAAGGGCGACCAAGAGTTTTAAAAGTGAACAGACTTGAAAGAAAGTGCTAGAACAGAACCATTACCTCCATACCGTGAGCATATCATTGATCTTCACAGATGAAGCCATCACTGACTTGAGTTTCTTCCATGTTTTTCGTCCAGGTTGCCTGTAATACAGTGTGAAGTAGCATACGCTTCCTGTGGGCAACTGGTGAATCTTTTTAGTTCTTGTTTGATGTTCAGCCAGACAGTTCCACAAACAAGAGAAAAACACATGGCTTGGAAACCCCCTGAAAATGGAAAACCCATATAGTCTTGTAGTGTTTCATAAGCACAGGTGTAAAATGCAAAATAAGGTCCTAACCTCTTTTCCAAAGTGAGCTCATACTCTCTTCATAGAGATGGTGGATTGACACATACAGATTTTGGAGACCACTGATACTATTCATCTCTATTTAAAGTCCTAATCCATCCAGTTTGGATGTTAGCTTTATACATTGTCCTCAGGACACTAACAGAAACGCCAAGATTTTAGAATTGATGGTACTTATCATTTCTATATGGATTTTAACTTCATAAAAGTTATCTTTTTAAGTCAGTTATTCATTATAGCTGAGAAAAAAGTGCAGATCATATCAGGAATGAAAATGAGGGGCAATTGGTCTGTTTAATTCTGCTCAAATGTCTAAACTGAACTTTAATGGTACTCCCCTTTTAAGGGGCAGGGAGTATACAATTGAAAACTTCCACTTAATTGGTACTTCCAATGTGATACATGATTAATAAATAGCTGGAGTATTATTAAATGAGATGGAATCTAGTATTTTTCTAGCATGCTGATGGAAGGACCCTTATCTCAATTTTACAGGTATGGGAAGGAATTATTACATGCCGTATTAAGAATCATGGGAAGATTTGTCAGTACAGATATACAGATCCAAGAGGTAAATGAGAGAAGAGATTAGTCCCAGTTTTACTACCAGTTTGTAAATACAGCTTTTAAAATCTTTTTTTTTTTTTTCTTTTTTTTTCCACTTAAAGAAGTTCAGGTAATGTATTGCATAGTATTATTAAACTTAAACTCAAAAAAAAAAAGATACCTCCTCATCTGAGAAATAAGTGTACAAGTGGGCACCCACAGCTCTTCAGTCTGTGGGTGCAGTTATTAAGCATGGCATTAAAGTGCTGCTTTGTGCAGGATGGATGTTGTCCTGCTCTGTGTGGTTGCAGCATAGGAGGGTGGTTGCCTGCCTACATGCTGAACAGAAGGCCTGCACATGTGGGGTGCTCTCCTTTCTCTTTGGCCTCATGGCAGCCCAGATAATCTATGGACAATAGATTCTATGTGGGCTCCTGCTCGTCTGGAAAAACTGAGTGGATTGGTCTGGGGATTCCTGCTGAAGGGTGGAAGTCTGTGGCAGATGGATATAACCTCTCTTTAGTTTATTCACCACAGTAAGACTTCCAAATGTTAGTGCCTGTGACAAATGCATAACTATCACTGCTTGTTCCACTGTTTTCTTGTTTCTTCCAGTTCAAGTCTCCCTAGATTATTTCAAAAAATATTCCTTATCTTCTCTCTGAGCTGCTGCTCAGCTTTTGTGCTGTTCCTATATCACATAAATCTCTAAGTAGTATCTGCCCAGTATCTGTCATTGTAAGAAAGAAATTGTTCCCCTTTTTCAGTCATTGACAGATGCATCAGCAAATAACAGAGAATGGATGGTTAATGAAGAAAGCTATTCAGAGATCTAGCTCCTAAAATAAAATAAATAAATCTCTTGGTTAGAAAGTAGAAGCTTTTCATCTTTTATTCTTCAGGAAAAAATTTTTGCTTCCTGTGATGGCAAAAGCAGTAGTCAGCCTTCCAGTTGGCTTTCAGATTGTAACAGAGTCCCAATATTATCATTTCTGTTTCATTTTCCTCTTTGAAATCTATCATCTGTAGAGATGACCTACCTCATGATGCCCACAGGAAAGTTAATAAAAGGTTGCTGGACATCTGTCTCTTTTCTCATGTACATTCCTCCACACCATCTACGTACGTTTCTTTGCTGTCCTCTCTTGTCTTCTGCTCTTTAGATTGATGGGAGAAAACTTCTTGCTCTGTAACTGTAGAGGAGGCAGCACCCAAGAGGATTCTGCTACCCAACTAGTCCTAGACACTGTGTGGTACCACTAGTACTAATGAAGCTGGCTGCAATTTGAAGCATTTTTACAGAGATGATGGCAAACGGGCACATTCCTGGTGTGTAAGGATCTTTCCTGTCCAGCATAAATCAATATGCTTGCTCCCATCCACTCTTTTTATGTAATTCTGTGTAAAACACCTGTCAGATATACAGCTGTTTCCTCAAAGTGAAAATGCACTGACTAACCTCATGCATTTATTTATTCAGTTGCAGGTTTTCTATAATAATACACTAGAAGAGGATGAGAGAGAAACTGCTACTCTACTACTGGAGACTGCAAAAGCTGAAAACGTGGAAAGGAAAGAACTTCTAAGTAGAGTTGCTGATTGGCTAGATAAAAATATAGACGACTGACTGGGGAAAATAATTTCCAGTATATTTTAGAGTTTGATTCAGTAGCACACTGATATTTTAAGACGTAATTAAAGATAGAACAAATCTTTATGGTGTCTGAGATTATCTTCCCAACTGGAAATTCAGGCTAAACCAATTCAAAAAGAAAATTAAAAATTCTGATTTCATATCAGAAATAAGATATATGTAGGTTGTGCCAAAAGTAATTCCTCATATTTAGTACAATGGAAACTACAGTAAATACAAAGAGAACCTTAACACCATTTGATAGAGCAAATTCTCAGCTACCAAACATTATCTTTCAACCTTGTCACTACATTAGCTGTGCATTCTTCCCAGTGACAAAGAAAAGCAAGCATTCATAAAAATCTGTACTGGCAGAGAAGACCAAGCTATTTCACAGCTGCTATTATGGTGTCATTGCTAGGAAAAAGTTGCCCACACAGTCTGTCTTTCATCAGCCCAAATGGATGAAGTCAGAAGTGGGTGCAGTAGGACAATCCAGCCAAGACTGGCAATGTGCTCTGTGATCTTCAAACTGGTATGGGGTTGGCATTATTGTATTGTCTTCTTCCCTGGCTTCCCTCTGTAAGTTCAAGCCTTCAGCTTAGTTGGCACTGCAGTGTAGAGGTCAAAGTTTGATGGTTTGTGTGGGTTCCAGGAAATTCAGAAGGATCACGTTTTCCTACCCCACTAGACAGTTCACATCACTTTGCCTACTGAGGACTGCATATTGAACTTTCTCTTAGATTGCAAATTCACACTTCCCCACTCCATGGACTGCTGTTTTGACTCCAGCTTGTAGCAGTCACAGTACATCTTGTAAATGGTAATGATGCGATTCAGAAAACTGTCACCTTCAGCTTCATTTTGAGGCGTTCCAACATTACCACCATGATTTCCAAAGCATTGGAGCCAATGTTAAGCCTTGTTCACAGTTCCCTGGTCACAATCTGCTCATTGCGTGGATGAGCTGGCTGAAATGCTCTTCATTTTTTGTGGTGTGACAGTTCTGCATGGCCCATGTGGAACATGGCTTGTCTTTCACATCACTGTCAACACTGCTGGCATGTGCCATGCAGCACCTCTCTGTGCTGACATACACTGTTTGATCTCTGTAAGTGTTCAGCATCAGTGAATGTCAGTGGGTGCAATTTTTTCCTCACATTTTCCTGTGTATTCATTGACACACCCTTCATGTACACTCTCCTGTCAGACGCCATTCTGTCAGGCTGCCCCTCTGCTGCCATCTGTCACCGGGAGCAGCATGGAATGGGATAATGAAGCAAAGGGTCAGCCTCTACTGCCATGCCACCAACATCTCTGACATTGTGGGCCAACATAATAAAACAAGAGGTGTTATTTTCAGAGCAGTCCTCATGCATTTTCATATTACATCTAAATTTACTTCCTACTGAATAAGTGGTCCACAGGGATATGTTGCTAATAATAACCTAATGCACAGATGCAGTCAGTCCTAAATTCTTTTTTGTGTTTTTCCCTGAATCTCTGAAGAAAGGGTGTGGTTCAAGTTTTTGGCAAAAGCCATGATAAAGTGGGAAAAGTTTTATATTGTTTTGCTTATGATCTACACTGCGGCCTTGGGCAGGTCATGTAATCTGTAACTCCATTTCTACAATTGTAAAGTGGATAGGGGATAATAAATACAGTGAAACATAAGCTTGTGAATGAATTCAGATCTGTGGAGAGGGATGAACTAAAGAAATATCAAATTTTAATTACAATAAAAAATGCTTCATTATTCAAACTTTATTTTTCCTTCTGTAAAGGCTTGTACTTAGTAGGTCTAGATTTACATTTATGTTTTATTAGGAATGTGCTTTTGAAGAGACCCTCTTGGCTGTCTCTATTACCATGCATTAATCCCCAGGACAGTCTTGGAGGATCTGTGAACTGGATTATTTTTAAAGGAATTAAACCAGGAGATTATGAGCTCTTGGGATTCTGCTAATAGACTCGATAATCTGGTGGTCATTTTGCCCATGCCACTAAAGTGCAACTAGCCTAACTAAACTCAGAAACATCACCAAGCATTTCCATTCTTACTGCAAAAATCTGCCAGCTAATATAGACACGTTTAATCATCTTGCTTACACAGTGCTTTGGGAGGGGATGGACAGACAAAATTTAGGCCTCCAGAGAATCAGGATCAGCAAAATATATTTGCTTTTTTTTTTGTTTTTTTTTTTTTTGGTTTAATATGGGGTCCTCAGTTCATGCAATTTATTTATTTGTATGGTAATAATATCATGACAAAGCTCTCTGTACTGCTGCTAGCTGCTCTGGTTAACATAGAAAACAGGGTTGTGTGGGAATGTAAGAGACCCAGTATTTCAATACCATACTGAGGAGAAAGGAATGAAAAAACAGCCTTGCTACCACAAAGAGATTTCCTCTGTTTACAGGCTAACTACATGCAAGGTAAACACTGCCATATTAGCTCCAGTGAATCATCTGTTCTCTCCACTGGTGCAAAAAAACCCCACAACCTGTAGGTACTGTAAGGATACTTGAGGATCCCTGGGAGAATTAACTGGTACAGCCAGGTTTGTGCTGAAACCTTTTTCCCTCTTAAACAAGCTGAGTGCAGTCTTGAGGGTTTTTGTCAAGCTGATTCAGACAGCAGAGCGAGGCTACAATGAGCTAGAGGAGTTTTACCTGTGTTTCCCTCTAGTCGATCAACAGCTTTGCATGATTAGTCAGCAAAGGGGCTACACAAAACATGAGAAAGTTGTTGCTGCAGGATTAATGGACTAAAGCTTCTATTAAAAAAAAATGTTATCCTGTAAAGCTTTTATGCTCAAAGCTTTTCTTTTCAACCAGGAGTAAACTCATCCTTTCTAACCATTCTTCCATTGCCTTAATATTCTTCTTGGGTCTTTTTCTTCTTTCTACTGAACAGAAATATAAATTTAAAAAGCTGATGTGTAAAGAAGGATTAAATAATTTTAAATAATTATACACAAAGAGTGGTCAATGGCTGGACATCACTGACAAGTGGTGTCTTCCAGAGGTCAGTACTGGGACCAGTGCTCCTCAGAATCTTCATCAATGACACTGACAACAGGATTCAGTATTGTCATGGTTTTGTCATTGTTGGTTTTCAGTATTCCACATCATAACATCATGTGGGGCACTGGGAGTCTAACTGTTAATGCTGTTAAAGTTATGGGTACCTGTCCAGAAAAGAAGAACTACATTCCCCAGGGGACTCTGTGGCCACAGAGAGGGGATAGAACTCCTGGCAAGGTCACCTCATGGGCTCTTTTTCGTCTGCTCTTCTTCTGTCAGCTCTCCTCTCGTCATGAAGTTCTCTGGGGGAAAGACCTGAGAGAATACAGTGGGCTGAACTTGTATAGCTGTCATATGCCTACCTTGATACAGTCTCACTGCCTCTGCTCAACGGGACTGGGGAAGAAAACGAAGTGACAGATCTCACAGGTTGTGACAAAGGCAGGGATACAACAGATAGTTACAGTCACGAGCAAAACAGGAAGATGAGTATAATTCACTGCCAACTAAAACCGGAGGAAAAGGCAGAGAACCTATACCATAAACTATAACTGAAGCAACCCCCTGTCCCCTCCCAGGCTGAACTCCTCCTCAGACAGGACGGGGCCTTGGGGAACAGAGGCTGAGGTCAGTCTGTGCAGGTTTCCTTCCACTGCACCTTCCTCACGCTCCCTTGGTGCGTCACACCAGCCTTTCACAACCTCTTCTTGATGACACTTAATTGTCTCCTGGGCCTTTATACGCATCCTTTCTGTCATGTGTTCTACCTCCTCAGTGACTGTTGCTAATTCGGGCCTTCAGAAAAGAGAAAAGAGACAGAAATCCCTGCCGAGGGGTGTGGGTGGTACAGCTGGAGAGAAGAAACAACGTTTTCCAGTCATAAAAATGAGCCCGCGGTGATCTTCCCCCCCCTTTTCCACCGAACACCATCACCTGCCTTACATTTTAACAACAGAACCACGAAGCGCCAAGGAAACTATTTATCAATGGATTAGGTCCTCACAGGCTCATTTTTAAGACAGAGAAATTTGATTTCTTCTTCTCAGCTGCCCCTTTTGTGTTAGCTGCAGGATGCAGATGTGAGCCGGTGCATGAGGAGTACTGCCCCAAGAAGGATCCAGCCTAATCTGCCGCTGCTCTCCAAAAAAATTGCCAGCAGATATGTGTTTCCAATTGGTTGCAACTCTTTTATGTACTTACTGGAATTCAGTGGCGGAGGAAATTTGCGCTAGGGGAAGCTCACTGAAATTATTAGTTCAATATGCCTGCAGAATGAACATCAGTCTGGAGATGCTTGAATAATGCTCCTGTATTTTGAGAGATGAAACAGAAATGTGGACTTATGTCAGGCATGAAGTTTATACTGCAGATCTCACTGAAGCATAGAAAGAAGCTGCACAGGTTTTAAAAGAAATAGAGACTTTTTTTTTTTTTTTTTTTTTTTTTAGATTTGTGGCCAAAACAGTGCTGGCAATATGATGATGCTTCATTTGCTGCTAAGCAGTTCTAGCTCACAGTCACAAACTTCTCTGTTTATCATGCTTCCATACCAGCAAGGAGGCTGGTAGAGCACCAGAGGCTGGGAAGGAACACAATTGGCCCTGGATAACCAAAGATATGTCCCCTACCATATAGGTTGTGCTCAGCAATAAAAGCCTTGGGGCAAAGGAGGAAATCGGTTGTTCAGAGCGATACCATGTAATGAGCCCTGTTTTCCTGGAAGTACCTGGACATTTGCCTTCTGATGGGAAAAAGTGAATAAATTCCTTGTTTTACTTTGCTTGCACGCATGGCTTTTGGTTTGCCTAGTAACCTGTTTTTATCTCAACTCATGACTTTTCTCACTTTTGCCTTACAGATTCTGTCCCCATCCTACTATGAACAGAGTGAGTGAGTGGCTGTATGGTGCTGAGCTGCCAGCCACAGCTAAAACAAAACAGTAAGCTTTGAAGTAGATGCCTGTGTATGCTGTCGCTGATATAGCCCTGACCATCTTGCACTGGTCACGGGTCCTCAGTGAAATGAGCTGAGCAAGTGACAGCATTTAGAGAAGATCTTGTAACACATAAGATTAGTGTCATCCACTAGGTGCAGGAAACGGCTGGAGGGCCATGCTCAGCAGGTGGTGGTCAATGGAGTGAAGTCTAGCTGGAGACCTGTTTCAAGTGGTGTCCCCCAGAGGTCGGTACTGGGGTCCAAACTGTTTAATATCTTCATTGACGACTTAGATGAAGGGATTGAGTGCACCCTGAGTAAGTTTGCAGATGACACCAAGCTGGGAGGTGGTGTGGATCTGCCTGAGGGCAGGGAGGCCCTGCAGATGGATCTGATAAGCTGGATCGCTGGGCTGAGATGAATGGGATGAGGTTTAACAAGGCCAAGTGTCGGGTTCTGCACTTTGGCTACAACAACCCCATGCAGTGTTACAGGCTTGGGGATGAGTGGTTGGACGACTGTAAAGAGGAAATGGATCTGGGGGTGTTGGTTGATGCTCGGCTGAACATGAGCCAGCAGTGTGCCCAGGTGGCCAAGAAAGCCAATGGCATCCTGGCCTGCATTAGGAATGGTGTGGTGAGCAGGAGCAGGGAGGTGATCATCCCCTGTTCTCAGCACTGGTGAGGCCGCACCTCGAGTGCTGTGTCCAGTTTTGGGATCCTCACTGCAAGAAAGACATTGAGGCCCTGGAACGTGTTCAAAGGAGGGCAACAAAATGGTGAGGGGTCTGGAGCACAAGTCTTATGAGGAGTGGCTGAGGGAGCTGGGAATGTTCAGTGTGGAGAAGAGGAGGCGCAGGGGACACTTCACTGCACTGTACAACTGCATGAAGGGAGGCTGTGGTGTAAAAGGGTCTGGTCACTTCTCCCAGGCAAATAGTAGGACCCGAGGAAATGGCCAGAAGTTGTACCAGAGGAGGTTTAGGTTGGATATTAGGAGAAACTTTTTCTCTCAGAGGGTGGTCAGGCACTGCAATGGCTGCCCAGGGAGGTGGTGGAGTCACCATCCCTGGCAGTGTTCAAGAAGTGCCTGGATGAGGAGCTACGAGATGTGGGTTAGTGCTTGTGCTACTGATAGGAATGGGAGGGGGGTTGGACTGGATGATCTTGCAGGTCGTTTCCAACCTTGTGATTCTGAGATACAAAGAACAAATATGTTGCAAAGCAAACAACTGGGTACTGGATAATGGCCAGGAAGCTTATCAGAAGATGCATATATCCTGATGTTTCTAACATTGTCTACTTTTCTTCTCTAACTTTCTCTCCTAATATTCCTTTCCTCCAATTTCTATCTTCTTCCTATCTTTGTTTTTCTCCCTTTCTCTTTCTCTCCTTCTTCCTTTCCTTCTTTCTCTCTTTCTCTCACCATTGGGAGATTTTCCACCAGCATTAATCTTTTAAAATATCACCAACAGTTTGAATTTATGTACATAACATCTTGGCCTGACACACAGTATAAACTATTCTGACTAGATTTCAGGCTGATAGTTAATAGTTAAAACAGGAATCATATTTAATTCATAAAGTTCAGCAAAAGTTCAGGAATTGGTACATAAGTATTAATAAAGGCAAAGAGGCCAAATTGAAGAAAAAGAGATATTAACCATCAGGTCATTTAATAATGGTTTTGTTTTTTTGTGTGTGTTTTTTTGTTGTTGGTTGTTGTTTTTTTTTTTTTGGTTGGGGGTCATTAATACCTTTTTCCTGCATTATATAAGGTATAGAAAAATCTGAATACTGGAAAATGTGTAGGAAAATAAAACAAGTTAGAGTTCTTTGTTTGTTTCTTGCTGTTATAGGAATACCTTGGAGAGTTTATCTTTTCTCCCTGAGGGATTTCTATTTTATTTTTCATGATAAGGAAAACAGCGTGTAAACAAAACAAATTTATGTTAGCAGACTTTAAATCACCTAGCTAAGATCTGTTGCTAGAATGTTACACAAAATTTTGGTTTTAACAGTATTTGGAGTGAAAGAAAATAAAACAGTAAATAAATAATAACTTCACTTGCCCTTAGACTGGTTTGTGAAATGATCAGAGAAAGGATGGATATAGCTGATGTAGTTAAAAAGACGTTCTGAACTATTTGCCTAAGCAGAACAGGAGAGTTTATGGGACTTGACAGCTTGTATGCTCTTCAGGGTTTCACTGTGTTATAGGAAGAGTAATGGTAATCAGCAAAGCATGTACCACGCTGAGAGTTGGCATCTGGAGGGAACAGGTGGAGCCTCAATTGTCTCCCCTGGTGAAACAAACAATACTGAAAGATAGCAAGCTGAACTGGGAGGCTGTGATGTCAGTGTAGCTATTAGGCAACATATTTATTTGCTGACTTTTGCCTGTTGGAGATGACAATCAAAAGCCCAAATATTTTGTCTAAATGGTAAGTGGTACAAAATAACACTTCACTTCTTCTTTGCTCTAGAAAAATCTTAATTTTTGTAAAATGCCATAGTAGCTACAATCTTTGTCATTTACTTATCCTTTTTTTTAAAAAAAAAAAAAAAAAAAGCTTATTCTTTTACTCACATATAACTACTAATGGAAGGTAATGCAAGAGGACTCTTGTCCTGATTGGCTTATAGGTTGTCCATTTCCACTTTTTTTGACAAGTACTGTTTCAAAGATAGTTACCTGGCACGGTCTTCAACCTGCTTCTCTGGGGAGAGTTATTTTGATTATTTGTCTTCTGTTTCAGTCACTGTGGGACTAACGTCATACTCTCACAATCAGAGGAACTGTACATTAAGAAACCCACGCTGTGCCAGCCTCTTTCTCTGGTAAGTACAACATAAAATTCTTAGTATCCCCATTTCTCTTTCACTCTCTGCTCTGATCTGAACGTATCCCCTTCAGAACTCTAGATGTTTGGAAGGTGATTCCAGCAGATCTATCCTGCCTATGCAGGACAATCAGATGATCGTCTCTTAGAGTTCAGCTACAGGATTCCTCACTTCAAGGGAGGCAGAAAGACTCTTGGATTGAAAGGGAAAACTCACGAGGATTTGACTTATTTTATTGGGAAAGGGTGAGATGTGCTCTGGACTCTGCTCACAGGATGGACCATTACTCTCTCACCACACTTATGAGCTTTTCAGGAAGCTTGCTGATCTGGAAGAGATGAGGCCTATTTCTTTATCTTGTCTGTGTTTTCTTGCTCAACCAAAGGCCATCTTCTGAGCATAGAACATCTTCTGAACACATACGGGGCTATAAGAGAAGGCAGGCACCAGTTAATAAGTGGCATTTCCACATCTTGATAGAACAGTCCATAATTAATTCTGAGGAATATGAATCTATTCACATTCTTAATTAAGCTGTCACCAGATTTTCTACAGAGGTTTCAACATGCATGTGTGAATGTACAACATCTGTGCAGAACTACATTGTGAGAAAGATGTGACAACTGAAATGTTTTGGTCTAATCCAGGAGTGAACATATGTAGCTTGAAAACAATGTGCAATCACTCTGGCAAACTCTGCAGGGGTATGTACAAGCTTAAGCTGTTGAGATCAAGCAGCCTGGAGTGTCTGAACGACGGTCACCACATTTTACTAGCTGAAATATTTGGACAGTGTGAGGATCATAAATAGGAATATTGAATTCTTGAAAGAGCAATACAGGAAAATATTTCTCTTATGAAAATCCTAAACAGACCCAGTTCCTTCCAAATCCCAACATCTTCTGAAACTATTCCCTGAATAAAAACATCTGTCACTTGGATAAGACCAAGTCTCTTTTAATATAATGCAGACTCTGATTTTCCTCTTCCCCTAATTTGCTTTTAAAAGCTTTGCTTTTAGCTGTGCCAAGGGTCTATGCTACAATTGCTGTGCCTTAGCCATATGCTTCAGTCACAGCAGTGCTTTGAAATATGGATGGTCACTTTCAGGAAGATTTAGCTACATTTAAAAGGTGTAGAGGAGTAGAGATTCTGTGGGAGGAAGAGTGCAGCTGATGTCTGTCCTCTAAAGACATATTAATATGAAATATTAATGGTAATTACTAGTTTTTAATGCATTGCCCCTGGATTATCTTTACAGCTAGACGCAGCAGATCAAAAGCTCACTTATATTAGATGGATAAACACTGTATCAGGTAAAACCATCCTTTCCTTTTGATAATTAAACTGTGCAGACTTTAAAGTGGATGTCTCATGGTTTCCCTCTTCTCCTCATCCCCTTCTGGACATGATCTGGAAGAAAAATCAGTCTACAAGTATATGAATCTTACAGAGTTTCCTAGTCCCACTCTACTTCATCTTTTAATATCTTTCCTGGAGGTTAAATTTTAAAACTTCTCATTTATAACATATACAGTGACAGAAATGTACTACACTTTCTACGCAGAACATTTTCACTGAGGAGATACAAGAGTATTTGAAATATGTTGTTTGGCTTTTTCCTTTTCTGTCAAGATTTTACATATGCTTCTGATACTGGATGTTTGGCTGCAGATAACTGCCAGGACTGCTTCCAAAGAGGTCAAATATTTATGACACAAAAGGACACTGTGAATTCTGTGTGCTTACATTGGTATGTGCTGATGGCTATACTTCTCCTGATCCCTGCACACTGTAATTTAACAGGCAAAGATGATGTTCATACATACTGATAAGGCGTTGATGGATGACTGGACATAAGAGGAGATGTAGGAAGCAAATCTGTATCGGGAGTCCAAGCTGAGTGCATTTGGAAAGCAGTATTAACCTCCAGTGAATATTCTTTTTTGTTTTATTCGTGGATCTCTAGCAAAAAATAACAGAGAAGCAGGTTCCCCCAGATAGAAAATGATGACCCCCCATTAATGGCTTCACTTGTCTAATCCTAAAAAGATGTCTCAGTCACAGGGCTAAGCCTTGTTCCAGAGCATCCTCTTGTGAAGTGTCATTCTTCCCATCACTGAAGAAGAGAAAGGGAAACCCTCCCTGGAACTAAGGGCTGGTGCTTTGCTTATTAAAAAAAATTAAAAAAACTTCCCTCCTGCAACTACAGTGTCACTTCCTTCTCAGTGCTAACCTTGCTTTAGTTGCAGAGAGGAACTAAATGCCTAAACTCTTCTCTTGCTTCTCTCAGAGATGGACTGGCCCTTCAGCAATGGTGAGATAAAGCTCTTCTCTGAGACAGAGCTTGGGCAACAATCTTAATGCAAAAGGTAACCAGGCAGAGATTACTGCAGTACTTTTCAGAGACAGTGGGAGTGACTGGTTAACATCTAAGGAAGGCTTTCAAGAACACAAAAACGAAGCTGATGCCGTTTGGCATTAATGTTAAAGGCACTGGAGCTGCTTATGTTGTATTACATTTTAAGTGAGAGTCTTCACAAATGGAGTAAAAAGAAGTAGTTATCATCTATCCTGAACAGCTGCCACCACTATTTCTTTGCAAGAGAGAGGAGCTGGCTGGTGCTTGGAAAAAAGATTCACAGAACCCACAGTCCTCATGAGTGCTTTGATAGCAGAGCGAGGCACTTTATTTCATCTACAAACTGCACATTGTATTTCTGAGCAACATCTCCCACAAAGCTAAGGGCTGAGAATAAAGGCCAAGAAGTTTTCTTCTAGAAATTTGCTGTAAGCTGAAAACCACCTGTTTTCCTGCGCTGTAACCTGCCGGCCTGCTCACTTTGGGAGCCTAACAGGAGGAACTGCTGCTAGCACAACAGTGTCACCTGCTGGCAAGCGAAGTGGCAACTCATGCGTCTGCTGTCTTCCCTGAACGCCACAGACTGCTCATTTGCTTCACGTGAGATTAATGCTCTTCACGGTTACGTGAATGATTAAAAACAAAGCAGCTTGGGTGCTTCAGCCTTTGTTTTTTTGTATGAGGCTTTTGTTATGCATTTGATATTGGCGAAGAACACACGAAAGTCTACTGTGGGTATCATTGCCCTCAAAAACTTCACTTACAGGCCAGTCAATCTCACACTTCTGTGCATCTAACACACGTGTATTTCACACAGGTGACATGAATGACCATGTGGAAGAAAATGAAGAGAAAAGCAGCACTGCCCAGAAAACATCTGCAGAAGAATCTGTCTGTCCTGCTGCAGACAGAATGACAGCAGAACAACTGGTACGACTTCTCCAGTACTGTTTCATTGCCAAATTCCTTACCATATGCCTTCAATTTGTTCAATAATTATAAAAGCTAAAAGCTAGAGTCAATAGGAAAATACCATTAAAACAACTGTAAAATAGTTGAGTTTGCAAGGCAGTAATTTAGAGCGCTAAGCACTTGCAAGCTCTAATGAAATTGAGAGGAAATAAAGAAGTATTCTTAGATCTATCTTCATAGAGTCTATCTAGTCTTAGAGGCTATCTCCACAGTGTTTTATATTTCCAACTTGAAATTGCATTACTTATGATCACAGACAGCAATGATGCTGACGTATATTTTCTGCACCAAAAGTCTACCCCAACTCCAAAGGAGAAATGGTTGAATATTATAGGAGACAGCCCAATACATTTTTATGAGAATTCAACAGAAAATACACAGCATCAGTGACACCTTTCTCTTGCTTCTCAGAAGCTGTGTGTCTCTATTAAAGATGTTTAGTTTAGCTTCTTCAATTTTATCCATGCTTTTCTCTTAGACCTCACTTGCCTAGTGCTCCCTTCCTGCACTAGCTGGTCCTCCAAATATTTCCCTTGCCCTCAGCCTGCTAAGACAAAGCATGCCTATATGAACCTCAGGGAAGAGTGAAGATAAGGGCTAATCTAGTCAATATGTTTATAATTATACATATTTTTTAATATTATGGATAAACTGAAGAAAAAAGTACAAGATTTCTGTCTCCCCAAGACAACTTTCAAACCATGCCACTGTATGAGAATAAGAATCTATACCCAGAATCCTATTAGGTTCCACATTCTATCAAGGCAATAGTCAGTTAACAGCTACACAAACAAATAGTTCTAAAACCATGATCTTAGTTTTATGTAGAGCTTTGCCTTATCTTCCTACCTGTGTTAAGTTAGCAAAGATACTAATTTTAATGCCATTTGGAAGCCAGTGAAGGCATTTGGTGGCTAATAAGTGCTCTCTCTAGTTACAAAAATTATAACCTTGCTCTTCTTTCTTTTTTTGTTTTTCTTTTTTTTTTTCTTTTTTGTTTGTTTGTTTTTAGCAAAAAGTTAAGAAGGAACTAAAACACTTAATTTTTCAAAATCCAGGACCTCAGGTAGCTAACTTCAATCCTGAAACTAGAAAGCAGAGAAAAAAAGCACACAACTCACAGACGAAACAAGACTGTTTTAATAAACCCAAGTAAGATGTATTAATTTATTACAAATTTTGCTTTTAAAAATGGTTTTCATGCTGTTTACTGAGTATAAATGGAGGGAATAAGAGCATTAATATTTTTCAGAGATTTCTTATTACATATGAAAGATACATAGGGAAAATAAACTTTTTCTGTGCGACTCAGATTTTAACTTTTTCAGCACACACAATGCCTGTTTCAATTAGGATCTAACACTTATTTTGACTGAGCTGCAAGTGTTGAAAAGGAAATATTTGTTCTTGGACAGATGGTCTCCACATTTGCTGGGTTTAGGCTTTAAAAATGTCAAAGCACTTTCCAAGAATCACTGTTTCTTTGCTTTTGTAGAACTCTGAGTAAGTATGACAGTCACGGCCGGCTGCTTGGGAGTAACGCTGATTTGTGTGACTGCCTGGACGAGAACTGCCTGGGTTGCTTCTACCCTTGCCCCAAATGCAACTCAAATAAGTGTGGGCCAGAATGTCGCTGCAATAGGAAGTGGGTTTATGATACAATTGAGCTTGAAGATGGGAATGTGATCAATGCTTTCCCATTTCCTACCGATCCCTGATTTTGTTCCGATAGGTTTGTACCTCAGTGAAGCTCTCCCTTCTTCATTTTTTATCATAATGGATCTCAGCTTTACAAATTATGAAATGTCTGTCAATGTTGCTTGCACTTCTTTATTGACGTCTCGTCAGCACGCTTAAACATTTCATATTAAGTAAAATTGTACCGGGGCTCTCAGCTCTGACTCAGGCACATTTTGCAGTGGAGGGGTGATGTCACTGCACAGGAGGCTTCCTGAAGCAGGGTAGAGCAAAGAGCAAATCCCCTCCCTGTCTACCTCCGCTGCCCAAGTGCCTGTAGAAGTGTTGATGTCATAGGTGACTCCCCTCTGTGGGCAACTGAGGGCCCAATTTGACGGCCAAACCTCGCACACAAGGAAGTCCACTCCCTCACTGGGGCCCAGCCTAGTGAAGATATCATCTGTTAGCCTCTTGCCTAAAAACTGATTAAATTTATCTTCCTGTTTTTTTTCCTCCTGCCTGGTGTTTTTGCCTAAAGTTTTCGTGAAGGTAAAGATGTTTTTTCCTCCACTAACTTCCTATATGGTTGGGGGTCCTTTTGATTTGATATCCTTTCGATTCCAAAGACTCTACTGAGTATGTTCTGCTAGGTACAAACTTGAAAACTCAGATAATTAGATAGCTAAGTGCAAAACCTTGTTATTTGTCTTCATTTCACTCTACCAGACTTTAAGCTAGTCAGTCAGATGCTGAAGCACTACTGAACAATTTGTCTATAGTTTAAGTGAAGAAGTTTTCACTGCTAAAAAAGGATTTAAAAAATACAAAATAAATAATCCCCCTAAAATCAGCAGGTCTCCTTGCATCTATACAGCTCAAACTGGCCCCCCAAAAGCCAAGCCATTCAATGCTGAGACTTTTAGGATATGACAGTGACGTGAAAGAACGTCTAAGGCTTTACCAAATGAGTCAGGAGAAGGGAGTTTTGAAGAAGGCAGACCAAGTCTATCTGAAATCAAATGTCAAAATCACCACAGCATGCTGGGACACCTGGATGTTTGGGCTGTGCAGGTGACCACCTAGACGACTGGTCCCACGTGAGCCTGTTTCTGTACTGAGAAAATGGCAAAATGATGCTGATTTTTCTTTCATCCACTGTTTGCAAATCCCTCTTTTAAATCAAAACCAACATTTGTTTATAAAATGCCTTTTATTTATGGACTCCGTAAGTGTCAACCTGCAATTATATATGTATACTAGTATCTCTGAAATGGACACTAGCAATACAATAGATTTTTATCACTGTAGACCAACAGGCAGAAAATGAAGATTATTTGTCCCAAATATTGCAATGAAGCATTACAAGATTCCCATCCACATGAAAACCTGACAGTATGTTCAGCACCACTCAATCCTATTGCATCAGTTAAAGAAAAATGACTCTTGCACCAGTACTGAACTTACTTCAGTACACGCCAGCATTTGTTGAGATAAGAATGCCACAATTCGCCAGCTTCTGAACTATGCAAGCACAGAAAACAGTTAAAAACAAAAAACAAACACCAAACCAGCTTTGAACTCTTTTCCAGATAATTTTCTCTGGGCTTTTAATATCTCCCATAAAGGCACAACAGAACTCTATATGCATCAAAAGGAGAACAGCATACAGATTTGATTAACTTCTGTGGGAAAAGCATTAGAGCCTGGCTGAAGAAATACAGACTGATAATTCCTCACCTGATAAATATTTGTACCAGCACCATTGCAGTCCCTACAGCTCCACGCTTCTTGCTTAGTACCGCCTGCTGTAGCTTCTCCTTCAACACGTTACTCATAACCCTAAGACTTTAAGATAAATTACTCGGGAAACATACGTTACAGTCATCAGACCAAAAGCCCACAGGCGCAGGCTGCGCAACCTCGATTTCTTCCCTTCGCGTGACCAGATGCAAGCATTTAAGCGCAAGCATTAAAAAACCAGCATGACAAAATACAGCACATCAACCCCAGCTGCCCGTCACAAGAGGCTGCAAGCCGCCTTCCGGCACGCCCCGCCGCGCTGCTGACGTTGGGGCGGGGCGGCAGCGGCAGCCATGGCGGCGGCCGTGGTTCCGCAGACGGACAGGTAGGCGCGTGGAGGCGGCGGTGGGGACAGCGCGTCTCCCCGCTCCCAGCCCGCCCCGGCCTGAGCGCCGCTGCGGGGTGAGGGCGGCGCGGCGGGGCGTGCTGCAGCCTGACCTCTTCCTCTGCTTCCGCACAGTATTCGCAGGGCCGTGCTGCTGCTCAACGCCGTGGATTCGGGTCGGTTCCCGCGCCTGCTGTCCCGTCTGCTGCAGAGATTGCATCTGAAGGTGGGCGGCGCGGCTCGGAACCGTTCTGCCGATGTGTTTGTCACCTTTGCCGATCATTTATATGCTTGTTTGCTTGTTTTTCATTGTGCGTTAGGCATAAAATCAGCAGTTTGGTATCGCTGCGTCGTCCCGAAACATCAAAGGGAATTTAAATGTGGAACTGTAAGAGAAGTGATTAAACACAAGTGCTTTTGTTGAGGATTTCTTTCAGCTGTAGTCTTGAGATCGCGTTGCATGTCCCTTTGTTCTGTGTTTGCTGAAACACGAAGTTTGCATTATGCTCACGCGCAGGCTGGCACTGGGGCAGCGCAGGGTGGGAGCAGCGTAGGTAGGAGTAAAAGCTTGTTTGTGGCTGCAGCTCAGGGACTGTGAGGGTTCTTTCTTAACTTAATTCTGTTTCTGATTTTCTCTGTCCGCAATTGCTGGCTTGGATGCTGCTGTTATATATGTGGAGAGCTGTCTCAGATATTCTGAGTGGATGCTAGCTCATTAAGAAAGCATCGCTAAGTTTTTCGGTGCTCAGTACCAGATTAATAGCTTTTAACAGGAGCAAGGTTTGACCCGAGTAGGCTGACTTAATGAGCCCCATCTCGTGGATCTTCCCATTGCCTTCCCAAAGTACCTGGCCTGGGGATGAAGGCCTTGGAGCCCTTCACTTAATTTAATTTCCTAACAGGGCACATGCCTGGAACTCTGCATCTGCTTCTAAAAGCTGATCGTTCAAGTAACACTTCTGTTTTGATACTGTTCCTGCAGACACTGTGATTGTTGATGTTTTGATGTGATTGCCTTATCTTGTTTATTCTGTCAGCTCAATTGCCTTTTTTTGGTGAACTCTCCTTTTTTGGGCTATTAACTTGTCGAGATGTTGCATTCTTATGTTTGCAGCATAGTAATTGCATTTTAAAGGATGACAATATCTGCGTTCAAAGTACTGCTTAATTTATTACAGTAATCATGACTGCTGTATTTAAAAGTACAGCACACTCACAGTAATTTTCAGTAAAGTGGTGTAGAATAGGCTATATTTAAATCCAACTTTCAAAGCAACCTGCTTTGACTCAAGGCTTTATTTTCTTTACCACAGAACAGTCATTTTTCAAAAGAAGAATCTGCAGTGGAGGAAGCCTACGGAATTAACTACACAGCAGCTTTTGCTTCCTGTTTTCTTTGGAGTCTGATTCAAGCAGTGTGCTTCTTATTTATGGAAGTTTGTTGCACATGATGCAGTTTTTTTTTAACATTTTGAGAAATGTTTTCTTAGCAGCTCTCAAGCATAAAGAGAAAGCTTTTTTTTTTTTTTTTGTGGTGTATTTCGAGTGATCCTGATAGAAACTGCAGTATCTCCTAAGAAGTTAAACCTGAATTTCAGTGAGATAAATTAGTTTTCTTTTTTCCTGATGGAAAGGGCTTTATTTTATTTCCAGTTAAGAAAACTAGAGAAATGTAGTGTTTATAAAAATGATGAGAAAGCCTTTTTTTTGGCAGATACATGGTGGCTGAACAGAATCAGCACTCAGCTGTAACCATTCTTGTGTTTCAGGCTGAAACCAGCTTCAGTGAAGAGGAGGAAGAAAAACTTCAGATAGCTTTTTCACTGGAAAAGCAAGATCTTCATCTAGTTCTTGAAGCCATATCATTTATTTTGGAGCAAGTACGTTGTTTTTAGCACTATGAATTGATAAATGCTTTTCTTTTATCAGACTGTAGATTTAAAAATACAGATGTCAAGGTAGAAAATATTTTGTGGGAAAGTGTCTGTGGTATATTACATATGTTTTGGGGGGCATGGTTTTCCACTTGTATACTGATTTATATGGAACTCATTGCATTTATGGCGTAATTTTCCAGCCAAGGTAAATACAGGCAATGGAAATTAGCTCTGTGTGACTGTCGGGAGTGTTGCTGCACTCGAGGAAGTGTTGTTAATTGTGAGGTGTAGCTTTTCCTCTTACTTGCAGGTGAACAGGCACACCTGCTATAGCTCTGGTATCTGAGTGAGTGGGTGGCTGCATGTTGTACAGCTGAGTGCCTTGTACGAGGAGGATGTTTTCTGCTTCTGCCCTGGGTTGACACTCAACCACCACTGAGGTGGGAAACGATGGTAAACAAGGTAGCTCAGCAGCTCTGACAGTTGCAGTGTTGCTGCTGCTGCATTTCTGTGCAAGTGCGATAAGTTTTTGTGCATAGGAAGCGCGCTCTGGTGTTAATCAGATGTGCTGTGCTAGGTGACTTGTGTCTTTCTTGCACCTGTCAATTTAATGTTAATTAACCTAGTATATTCCACAGTATCAAGAAGAAAGCATAGTCCTGCCTGCATTTCCTATCCACCGAACAGTTAAAAACTGTGGCCAGATCCAAACTGGAATTTTGAATTTTCATCTCACCTGGAAACAACCTCTCTGTTTTAATTGACTTGACTGCTTAATTTGTGTGGCAGTTACTGCAGATGAGTAGAAAAATTAGAAAAACATGTCTTAGGACTTACTTTCTAAATAAAAAAATAACCTCAAAACATTAATTAGTCCAAAGAAGGTTTCTATATGGAATGCATATTGTTTAAAGGCTCTTCTGCATTTCCACTGATAGCTACTCTTTTTAGAATTGCTGCTTGTTCTTTCATAGCATGGCCTTGATAACAGACTTGTGATCTACTGGTGTGTTATAAAAATAAGATTGCTGTGTTGGTCTTTGCTGTATGTGGTGTAGTTTTTTTTTTTTTTAAGGCGTGGAAGAATGATGGAGTCCTGGTGTTTGTTTGTTTTTTTTTGAGTGGTGGGCACCATATGATAGAGAGTGTTTATCACAGAAATCAGTGCTGTGGCCGCAGTAGCAAACTCACCTTTTCTGCAAAGTACTGTCCCTTCAGAATATTATGTGCAGTTTGGCCTGGTTCCATGACTAAATGGGGTTGGAGGGCCCATGTCCTGGGAAATGGGGAAGGGTGAAAAGGTAAAAGGTGCTGAGATGGGCCTAAAAAGCCATTGGCAGTTAACTAAGGGAGAAAACTAATTTACAAATCTGATAGTGTAATGCAAGATAACACAATATAATGTGGTTGAAATTGAGGTTAAGGAGTCAAGTAAAATGAAAGCGTGTGTCCAAAACAAAAGGCCTTACTCTAATGCTGTAGGTGAGATGGGTAGGGAGCACGCTGCAGTGACAAGCAAGAAGAAGAGCACAATCTCATGACTCTGGAGCAGTTTTAGCTCTCCCTCTGAATGGAAAACAGAAATGGAACAGTGAAAGTCTGCTGGGGGTTGGACCAGATGACCTCTGGAGGCCTCTTCCAGCCCCTACAATTCTGTGATTCTGTGAGATGTAGTTCTCTTCCCTGAGAGGTACCCTGGAGCTATTGACAGTCTACAGAACTGGACCATTAACTTGTTAACTCCCAGTGCACTGCATGATATGATGTGAAACATCAGTAACAGAAATTGTAAAGCCATGATATTCCATACCCTATTCCATATCACCATGTCATGCTTAATATGTATACAAACAGTAACTAACATGCACTGAACACACATGCACACACACATACATTCATGGAATTATTGATTGCACTCCCCAGCATCAAATTCCCTTATGGTGAACATTGAACATCCCCATTTTTCTCCATCACCCACTAAGTGGACCCAGGTCTCTGAACAAAACAGTTCCATGGAGAAGTTTGCCCTTTCCAGAAGCTGGAAGGATCCAAACTGCTTTTCCCAACATGCTTTTTACATGTACCACATGAGACCTTGTCTCCCTCTGCAGTATGTAGGGGGCTGGATTGGGCAGGACTGTGTCCATTGATTGGTCCTCCAGTGTTGACTGAACAGGTGGCTTCTGCTAAATGCTTTTCCCAGTGCTTAAATGTTCTGCCACTCATTGCTTTCAACATGGTTTTTAACAATCCATTGTGCATTTACCAGAAGCTGGCACACATAATAGGGGATGTGATAAATCCACTCAGTGCTGTGATCTTTGGCCCAAGTCTTTACAGGGGAATTTTTGAAATGAGTCCTATTATCTGACTCAGTTCTTCTGGAGTGCCATGTCACCACAGGACTTATTCTCTTCAGGAAACTCTTCAGGAAAGACAGGCAAGGAAGGTGGGGTGGCGGTGTGGCTCTCTATGTTAGGGAATGCTTTTACGCTACTGAGGTTATGACTGGGGACGATAACGTTGAATCCCTATGGGTAAAGATCAGAGGAAGGGCTGACAAGACAGACACCCTGGTGGGTGTCTGTTATAGACCTCCAAATCAAGATGAAGAAACAGACGAGGTATTCTATAAGCAGCTAGCACAAGCTGCACAGTCGCCTGCCCTTGTCCTCATGGGGGACTTTAACTTCCCTGACATATGCTGGGAGTACAGCACAGCACAGAGGAAGCAGTCTAGGAGGTTTCTGGAATGCGTAGAGGACAACTTCCTGATACAGCTGGTCAGAGAGCCCACAAGAGGAACTGCCCCACTAGACCTGCTGTTCACAAACAGGGAAGGTTTAGTGGGAGATGTGGAGGTTGGAGGCTGTCTTGGACAGAGTGATCATGAAATGATAGACTTTGTGATTCATGGTGGAGCCTGGAGGGGGAATAGTAAAATTGCTACCTTGGACTTCAGGAGGGTGGACTTTGAATTGTTCAAGGGACTAATAGGGGGAGTCCCCTGGCATTCAGTCTTAGCGAGTAAAGGGGTCCAAGAGAGCTGGCTGCTCTTCAAGAAGGAAGTCTTAAGGGCGCAGGAGCAGGCAGTCCCCCTGAGCTGCAGAATGAGCTGGTGGGGAAGAAGAACGGCGTGGATGAATAGGGAGCTATTCTTGAGGCTCCGGGAGAAAAAGAGAATCTACCGCTTGTGGAAAGAGGGACAGGCCACTCAAAATGAATACAAGGAAGTTGTTAGGATGTGTAGAGGTGAAATCAGAAAGGCAAAAGCCCAGCTTGAATTTAACCTAGCCACTGGGGTGAAAAGGAAGAAGAAACTCTTCTATAAATACATTAACAGTAAGAGGAGGACAAAGGAGAATATCCACTCTTTGCTGGATGAGGCTGGGAATGTGACCACTGAGGATAAGGAAAAGGCAGAGGTTCTGAATGCCTTCTTTATGTCTGTCTGTCAGACCAGTTATCCTCAGGATACTCCTCTCTCTGACCTGATAATCTCGGCTGGGGAGCACACTAACCCCCCCGTGATTCTGACAGAAACAGTCAGAGACCTACTGCTCCAACTGGGCTGCCACAAGTCGATGGGGCCAGGTGAGATCCACCCAAGAGTGCTGAGGGAACTGGCGGAGGTGAGAGCCGAGCTGCTTTCCATCATCTGTCAGCGCTCCTTGTTGACTGGTGAGGTCCCAGAAGACTGGAGGCTTGCCAGTGTGACTCCCATTTTCAAGAAAGGTCGTAAGGAGGATCCGGGGAACTACAGGCCTGTTAGCCTGACCTCGGTGCCAGGGAAGGTGATGGAGCAGATTGTCTTGAGGGAGATCATGCGGCATGTGCAGGGTGAGCGGGGGATCAGGCCTAGCCAGCATGGGTTCATGAAGGGCAGGTCCTGTTTGACCAACCTGATCTCCTTCTATGATCTAGTGACCCATCTGGTGGATGAGGGAAAGGCTGTTGATGTGGTCTACCTAGACTTCAGCAAAGCCTTTGACACTGTCTCCCACAGCATTCTTCTGCAGAAGCTGGCAGCCAGAGGCTTGGATGGCTGCACTCTTGGCTGGGTAAGGAGCTGGCTGGAGGGCCAGGCACAGAGAGTGGTGGTGAATGGAGTCAAATCCAGCTGGCGACCGGTCGTGAGTGGTGTTCCCCGGTGCTGGGGCCTGTCCTCTTCAATATCTGTATTGATGACCTCGATGAGGGCATCGAGTGCACCCTCAGTACATTCACAGATGACACCAAATTGGCTGGAAGTGTGGATCTGCCTGGGGGTAGCGAGGCCCTACAGAGGGATCTGGACAGGCTGGAGAGCTGGGCTGAAGCCAATAGGATGAGTTTCAACAAGGCCAAATGCCGGGTCCTGCACTTCGGCCACAACAACCCCAGGCGACGCTACAGGCTTGGGGCGCTGTGGCTGGAGGACGGCGTAGAGGAAATGGACCTGGGGGTATTGATTGATGCTCGGCTGAACATGAGCCACAGTGTGCCCAGGTGGCCAAGAAGGCCAATGGCATCCTGGCTTGCATCAGAAACAGTGCTGCCAGCAGGAGCAGAGAGGTGATTGTTCCCCTGTATTCAGCACTGGTGAGGCTGCACCTCGAGTACTGTGTCCAGTTTTGGGCCCCTCACTGCAAGAAAGATATTGAGGCCCTGGAACGTGTTCAAAGGAGGGCAACAGAGCTGGTGAGGGGTCTGGAGCACAGGGCTGATGAGGAGAGGCTGAAGGAGCTGGGAATGTTCAGCCTGGAGAAGAGGAGGCTCAGGGGAGACCTCATTGCTCTCTATAAGTTCCTGAAGGGAGGTTGCAGTGAGCTGGGGGTCGGCCTCTTCTCTCGTGTCATCAGTGATAGGACCAGGGGGAATGGCTTCAAGCTATGGCAGGGGAGATTCAGGCTGGACATGAGGAAGTGTTACTTTTCAGAAAGGGTGGTCAGGCACTGAATGGATGCCCAGGGAGGTGGTGGAGTCACCGAGCCTGGGGGTGTTCAAGGAAAGGCTGGATGTTGTGTTGAGGGACATGGTTTAGTAGGAGCTATTGGGAATAGGTGAATGGTTGGACTGGGTGATCTTTTAGGTCTTTTCCAACCTTGGTGATTCTATGATTCTATGATTTCTTGGGACCTAGTATGGTGTTGAGTTTGGTTTGCATATGTAACTTTTCATGGTTTGTCTTGAATTATCTGTATTATTGCATTTTGAGTTGTGATTGGAAAAGTTACACTCTTCCATTTCCTCTGTGAAATGGTTAGGATGAACACAGTGCTTGCAGTCCCGTTGTAGAGCTGCTAGTAAAAAAATCTTGTGTGCATGTGGAGGCCATCTGTAGTATTGTAGAATTGGTTTGGCACAACTTGTGAAACAGTGCTTTAACGATAGTGGTTATTTTTCCTTTAAACAGGCTGTTTATCACAATTTGAAGCCTGCTTCACTGCAACAACAGCTGCAGAGCATCCACCTGGACCAAGACAAAGCTGAGGCATTCGCTAGTGCATGGGCAGCTGCGGGTCAAGAGACAATTGAGAAGTTCAGACAGAGGATTTTGACCCCTCAGAAGGTAATTCTTACTGTTTAAGAGATTAAAGCTATATAGTTGTGTTTTAAAGCACGGTGTCTAACATAAAGAATCTATGACAGCACAGGGTACTGAAAACAAAAAGGGTACATGTCATCAGTGTAATGAAGTTGTGTTGCCTCAAAGAGGTGTTTATGTGTTAGTTTAGCCTGCTATAACTGCTTGAACTATGCAGCGTAATGTGCCGTACGTGTCATTTGTGATATGCTTTACACTATATGAACATGCTTTACTCTAGGTCATAGGTGTCCAGCTTCTTGGCTTGCCTGTGCCATGTGGGGTGAATACGTATTGTCTTGGGCCACAAGTGAAATATGTGGATAATGTGTTTATAACTACCAAAACTTATTTTTAATATACTTGAATTAAAATTAAGTATACCAAAAGCAGAGAGCAAGAAAACCATAAAACTTGTGGAGTATTAGGATTTGTGAAACTTGTGCATCAGTTCAGTGGAAGTGGTTGCCATTCCTAGTGAGCTCTCAAGGAGTTCAACTGAGATTCTTAATGAAATATGTCTCTTGCCATGCTGCATCATCGAAAATAGTTGTTCACAAGTGTGGACAAAAAAAGAGTGATGACATGAGCAAGGTGTGACTGTTGAGTGATGGATATTTTCCTCAGCTAAGAAAGCGTAGTAAAAATACATGATCAAATTTTAATTTGAGATGAATGTTTGATTGCAGCTCTGTACATTCCATTTGAAAATTTGCAGGTAACGTGGTTATGTTGTCTGAAAGTAGAGTTGCAAATATACCAAAAAATTCTTGATTTTTTGGGGGGGGAATCTTGATTGCTTTTCTCAAATTCCTGTATCAAAACTGTTGATTTTGAAAAAACAAAGCTGCATACTATATGCCAATACATCAAAGTGTGTGAAATTATAACTACAACTTGAGTTTGCCCTAATTTGTTTCATTTTGAGTGCAGTTACTTTTTTGAAATGTAGTACAGATAAGGTGATTTTCACCTTGAGGACACATTAAACTCATTTGAAGGAGAGATAAAATCCACCAAAAATGCTAAATCTGTGAGCCATTTTTAATCTTCATGTTTTGGCACAATTTTTCTCTATGATTCCATGAAGGACTTGATTTTGTTTCACGAATCCAAAAAAGTCTTTTTGGCATTTCACTCTGACTTTAGCCCCCTTCCTTCAGAAAAGCAAATGATGTCTTCGTAATCAGCATCCAGACTTTTAAGTACTTTATGCTTTATTCATGGGTTAGCTGATGATTTGCATGACATTATCTGTTTTTAAAGCTTTTGCACATGATTTTCCTGGATGTACGATGCTGTGGTATTTTATCAAATGTGAGTTGTCAGTGGCAATTGCATAATTTTCTACTAATCTTACAGGTCCATCTTTTTTTTACAGACCATCACCGGGGTGTCTTCAATAGCTGTATAGCTGATGAAGGTTAAAGAAAATTGTTTTAATTTATCTTTCGCTGTTCCAAGTGCATCAGGATATCTAGTTGTCTTTAAATGGCACAGTAGAAGCCATTTCTTCAGTGACGTTATACTAACAGTACCTGTAACGAAAGTGGCAGGATGAGCTGTATTTGTAGCATCAATGTTTTCATTTATTGCCAAAGCCTTACTTTCCAGATTTCTTGCATTGTGTTTTCCTGTTTCTTTGATTTGCCTGGTTCCAGTCTGGCGAGGCAAACTGATTTTAGAAAAATCCATTATTTTATCAGGACAAATTACATGTGCCATGCTTTCCAAACACTGCTTAGTAAACTAGTGTTCATGAAATTATTTTGATTATTATTATTATTTTTTTCCAATTAGATTTACTACCTCTTAAGTAGTTTTTATAATGGAATCTGATTTTTAATACTTTTTTTTTTTAAATACACAGCCAACAAGCTGCACACGCTCATGCCATGAGTAATACGCACGGGTTTTGGTGCAGCTGAGTGCATGTAGTGGGTGCAAGAGAGAGAATCAGCACTGCAGTGGGCCCTCCCTGTGTCCTGGTTTCAGCCCAGGCAGTGTTGATCACCCAGCACTGTTTGTACTGAGTGATGGGTGCGTGCCTGGGGCTGGGCCAGGCCTCTTGATGGAGAGTTGTCCATGGCATGAGGCCGGGTGTGAGCTGCATTGTGAGTTGTGCCAGGCCACGTGCAGGCTGTGCTTTGGACGTGTGGACCTGCTGTAAAGGTAAAGTGTGCTCGTGAGCACCGGTAGTGGCCTGGCTTGTCTTATTTCTCTGTCATTAGCGTGTTTCAGAGCATCTGCTGCTTTTGATTTTCTAATCTGGATAATTAAGGAAAGCTTTCATACTTCAGGTGTGTCTGTTGCCAGTTAAAACTAGGGCACGTGCTGTTGAAGCCTGATCCACTGTATAGACATAAATGAGCAGGTATAAAATCCTGTTGTCTGCTTGTGATGAGCCTTCAGGGGAGTGTAAATGGAACCTGTGTCAGTGTCAGACATGATCAAATGGTTCAACAGAACTGTTGAACATTGACTTAGTTGTTTTTCATTTTTATCTTTTTTTATCTTACTGGGCTAAGATTTGCTTTTTCTTAATCCTTTCTGTTACCCAATTGGTTAGTGAAATGTACATAGAAAATAAATCTGGTAAGGAATATATGGTACTGACAAATAAGAGCACAATCAAGCAGCTTTTGTTTTTTTAGAAGTATAGGCACATTTTAAGAAGACAAAATCTGTCAGTTGCAGAGGCTGAAGATATTTGTAATTAGGTTACAGCTGATTTTTTCCAAAGTTTTTGAACTTGATCATGTGGAAAGCTGGGTAATTTTAGGCACGTGTAGATTCAGAAACCGTGGATTCTTGATGTGCAAAGTTCTATTCATTCAGGAAACATAGCAAGTAAATGGCGTATAATGTAAGTATGCAAAAAAGATTACCTGCACATATTTTTGCCTTGTTTTTTTTGAAATAATACTTGTCGATGTCAAGCACGTAAGTCCCAGAGTTTGAACTGTCTGAGGTGCAGTGTGACAAGCATAACTTTCTGTTGAGAGAGGTGAGCAATCTGAAAACCAAGTGAAATCATGGAAGGTTATTTGGTTATTCACCAAATAAGGTGAACTTTTCAGAACACAACATGTGTGGGCAGATCAGGAGGTGATTCTGAAGATGCTCTGCCAAGCAAATGTCTCAACAGACTTCTCGGACATACTGTTAGGTGATCTTGTTTTTGCTGTTGAGTTTTCTACTTATAAGAAACCAGTACAAAAACCCTTGATAATCATTTATTTGTAATTCTAGCTGTGTTAGAACTTTGTGCCTTTTTTACATTCTGTGACCTCATTGGGAAAAAATCGCTGTTTCTCTACTATGTTATATAATGGAATGACATTTTGGTAGCATGTTACAATTCATACCAAGTTTAAAACTGTCATTTGTAATTATTTGCATACTATGAAAGTAACTGCAAAATTCTGTCAATTCCTTTTTCTAAAATGTTTGTACTTTTAAAATGAAAGCGTGTTTAAATATGGGCATCTGCCTCTACAAATGCTTCAAAGAAAAGTTGAAAATCTTTTTTTTTTTTTTTTTTGCTATTCTGGATGGTGAATGTAGGACTTAAAGTATTGTTTGAGGTTTCAACAGCTTGAATTTAGTTCCTCAGTCAGTTTTATAAAACCTTTTAAAATCCTAATCCTTTGGACTTCAGTTTAGTGAAAAACTCTGAAGTTCATGAAAGCTTTTCCTTAGACGAAGGATTAAATCAGTTATTTTTTTCTACTAATAAGGCATGTATAGAAAAATATTTAAAAATTGCATGGGAAAGCGAAGGAACTCATGATCTCACTACATGGAATTCATAAGATTACGAGTGCAGTAGATGGCTGCATGATCCCCTCATTTATTTCAATCTGTCTTCTATAAGTAATAGTGAATTAGCATGTATTTGCTGTGTTGTCTTTAAGAAATTGGGGAAAATATTATATTAAAATACATTGTTCTAGTAGCTAACTTTCTCTAAATTGTCATAATTACCACTTGACTTTTTAAAAGAAGTTGATACACTGAAAAACACCTGGTAAGAGGTAGGTTTTAGATGAAATTTGTAACTTGGACTTCAAAATTGATTTTTAGAAATTATATTAGATATAATTCTCCTTAAGGAACCTAATTCATACTCTGCAGTGTGTTTATGGTTAAAACATTATTTTTAGGAGTCGATCCCATAAATGTGCCCCCCATATATGTTCTTCGAGTGTGCTTGTTTACATGGCAAGTTCCTGGTTTGCTCACTTGTCTCACAAAAGGAATATTTTACATGTGAAAATGAAGTGGTTCGTTTGTCCTAGCAGTTAGCAATGTGATTGCAAGATAGCTGAGGTTTGAAGGGATGTCTGTAGATCATCTGGTCCATTCCTCATGCTCAGGCATGGCTGCCTGGGGTGGATTGCCCAGGATAGTGTCCAGGCAGCCTTTGAAAATCTGCAAGGAGGGATGCAGGTAGGTTCACTACCTATTTGGGGGAAATGATATCTTACAGACAATTTCCTTGTGTTTGTATTTTGTTCTTCTTAAACCAGATAGCATTCAGATTCTGTCCTCGTGCAGCACGTGTAGGTGGTAATGCACTGGCTGATAGCTTCATTAAGATTACAGGCCAAATTCAGTTTATTATTAAAACAGAATAAATATTTCTCAGGTGAGGAATATTAATCTCCTCTGTGACATACTGAAAACTGCTCTTAATTGTTAGAAAAAAATGTTCTTTTTTGGGCTGAGGTCTTTGAGTGTTTTTTTGGTGCAGTCTGCTTGGTTGATAGGAGCCTACTGTCCTGAGAGGTGAATAAAAAATGTACAGTTAAAGCTTTATCACCTAATATTATTTATTCTTTTACTTCATCCTTTCATTTTCTTTCACTAATGTGTTTATAGTCAGCCTTCAGCTGCCCAGTATTATTAATTATGTATAGTCTACTGTTGCATTAATTAGAGTCTTTCCTACTATGGTAGTCCCTTTACTACATTATTTCCGCTGGGTGATACATTCCTTATCAGTTGGAATGATGATATTTGTATCAGGGTTTGTTTTTTTTTTGTTGGTTAAAAGTATTCTTACTTTGACCTTTAGAATGATAGGAAAGCGATAAGTCTGATCCAGTTTTTAAGGTAACATGTCAGTTCAGACATTAGGACACATTGTTTGGATTAAAATGTATTTATTTGTTTCTCCAAGGAGAAGCAAGCTTTTTGGTGAAGTTTGTTCTGAATTCTCATGGCAGTTTTTCATCGATTTCTTTACTTTTCTCTGCTGTTACCCCTCCAAAAAACAAAGCCAGCCAAAATAAAAACCCCATCCTTACTATGTTCTGTATACGTTTGTTTTTTGTTGGTTTTTTTTTTTGCTGCTATGTAAGTCTGTCTATTCTAACAAGCATGTTGAGCTGTATTCCTCATAGGCTTCTTGTTTTGGAGAACTGTTTGCAATATCTCTAAAATATACATAATAAAAAAGGAGTCCTGTGTTTCCAAGCGAGGGGAAGTTTTTTAAGGCATTGAGATAGCCTTACTTAATATAATGGTGTGTGGGAATGCAACTGGTGTAATTACATACCTATAACTCTTCACAGAGCTGTCAGTTCTGTATGTTGATGTCTGTTCGAGGCCTTATGGGAAAAATTCCGAAAGGAATTTTCTCTAAAACTGGTCTTAAGGGGTTTATTTGTAGCATGAATGTACTCAGCTCCCTCTGTTAGATGCTGGCTGGTCTGTAGAAATAACATTCTGAATGACGTGCATCCTAGGGCGGTTATGACAGAGCAGAAATTTGGGGCTGTGTGTATTTTGGGGAAAAAAAATCATTCTGATATTGGTAAAAATGCAAAATAAACAGGAATACAGTTTAAGCAGAAATAAGGCATCTATCAGGTTCTGGTTAGTTTTTGCTCCTCTAATTCTTACAGTGACAAGCAGAGGTCACAAGACAGTTTAGTCCCTATGGGTATTGTCACAGTGAATTGTGAGGCAACTTGCATGATACAATGCCATCATAGATAGTGGCAAAAAGAAATCAACTGATGAAAGATGAAATAAAGGCTTGGTTTTATGCCTTCTGAGATTTATTTTGAAAGCCTGCTACTGCACGGCTGAGTTCCTTTAATCTTGTGCTCATTGTTACTGTTACTATGGACTTTAATAATGTACAGTTTCTTAGCTGCTGTTACTTGAGGATTTTTTTAATGAGATTTTTTCCTATCTTTCTTACCCTCTTCTTTTTCTCTACGAAGTAGGTGCAAATGATAAGGGACAGGAGATAACATTTTGAGAACATTTAGAAACATCTGAAACAATTGCTCTATTTCTGTGCACAATATAGCCATTTTAAGTTGGAATGAAATGCTGTGCTGATTGCATTTAGCATCTTGTGTAATGCAGGCTATAATTTTTTCCATTAGTATGTAAAAATTCTTGAAAAAGATGGTCTGGTTATGATTTCTGGGCATGAAATGACAGGTAATTTCTGGTGTATCTTTGTCGCTAATAAAAATGGGCCTTATAACTGTTTAAAAGCTGCCTGACTTCATTTTACCACCAGAAGTTTTTGCTATATATTCTTCTGCTAGGCAGAAGAGTCAGTCAGCTATTTTCTTCCATTTGGATACTTCTGGTGTGTACTTATACTGCTCCTCTGAACTTGGAGGGGGGGTTTTTCTCTTTAGATTGCTTATGTCTGAGCTATAAATCACCCACTTTCAAATAGTATTGGTTACTTATTCCTGACAATATAGCAGTTGAGGCTTGGAGTTTGCAATCTTAAATTATCTGTATTTACTTTAGACTTTATTACAATAGACTTTAAATTAACAGAGTTCCAGCATTGATGTAGTGAAGCTGCTGTGTGTAAACTGATGTAATGCTGTTATGGATGTACTACATTTGGTAGAAATAGATGAGTAGAGTGTAACTCTGAAAAATACTAATATTACCTGTGTATTAATTTGACTTTGAATGGAAAAAGCTGTAAAAAAAACAAGCAAGAGCACCTTCTCCTTCAGGATACAAAAGGCGTAATCTCCTGTTCAGTAATACCTAAGGTGTCAAATATTACTATATCACTTGGAACAGACAGACTTCTCAAAATAAGGATTATGGTATTTGAAAATCAGACAGGTGGAGCTATCTACCAGCAGAGCATGAAACTAATTTCTGTATTACTTCAGCCATCCTGTTTTTTTTACAGTAGCTTGTGTTCCATAGAAGATCGGCATTTTCTGTGATACCTGTGAGGAATGAGTCAATAAGATGTTTTTATGGCATTCTGTGATGTGGTTTAAAGCAAAGCAAAACAAAAAGCACCACCTCCCTCATCCCCAGACAAGTCAAACAAACCATCAAAAACTCGTGGAAACGAAGCCAATTGCACTGCTTTAGGCTGTCCTCAAATTAATCAGCTTGTCTGTGGGGAAAAAAATAATGATAGGTGCGTGTGAACTACGATGAATGGGCTGAGTGTTGACTCAGTGTAAGGAGACATGAATGTTTTCATCTGTGCAATTTGAAAGCTGTATTCTGTGCCACGTGAAGCTGCATGTAACCAGAGATCTCTTTGTTAATCAAATCCTTTAGCATTGCTAAGGCTGCAGAAGAAACAGTACTGTTGGAAGTGCTCAGATCTCTGCCAAGACTTGGGTTTCCAGAAAGAAAGTCAAGATTTTTTTTTGTAATGTGAGCAAGATTTGTGCTCAGGTTAGAAGCCAATTGGACTGTAGTGGTTGGTGCCTTATGAACTGGATGAACAATAATAGCATCACACCACAGTTTTGTTAGTAAACCTTTCTTCTCAATCTCAGCAGTGTGATCAGTTTCTTTCAAGATCGCTCTTACTGGCTCTTGATGCTGCAGACAGCAAGAACAGTTTGTTTTAAAATTCTCCTCAATACAAATCACTCAGGTTTCGAGAGGCCCTTGACAGCTCTAGGCTAATGAAAATTGTTTGCTGTCTTGAAAAGGCACATGTTACTGGGACTTTTGGTTGTTCTTTTAAAAAAAAATCAAACAGAAAAACTAAAAGCCAACAGACAATTAAAATCTTCCTTTCGTATAGCAGTGGAGAGCAGTGTTCAGTATGATTCTTCAAATATCACAGCACCAAAATTACTGAACAATCACGTAGTTGATTAGTAAGGAGTAATGTGAGGAACCTTTGGGCAGTAGTGCCAAGAAGTGAAGTGTTTGTGCCACATCAGTGAGTTCTGATGGTAGCATTGCTGATTTTTTTTTTTTTGTCATTTCCATAATTATTTGTTGTGCTATTGTGTGGCCTTCTGAAAGCTTCACCCTCTAGAAGCAAGTAATTTATATAAAAATTTAGGTTTCCCATTTAAAATTAGAAGTCTCTGTGGGTGCAGGGGAAGGCAGGAGAAGTTATTTCAGAATATCTCAAAAGCTCAAAATTGAAAAGTATCCTCTTTTCTTCCTGAAATACGGGTATTCAAACAGCTTTACTCACTCTGTCCTTAAAGATACTGGCTCCACTCCACAAGTTTAGAATGGCAGAAATTGGAAGTACAGGGATGATCTTCAGATCATTGTGTTCTCTGTAATTCTGCTTCCACTTAAAGTTCTCCCTTCTTTTTCCCTCATTACTTCCACTTACCTTTCTTTCCCCAATTAAAGTCCTTAACAATGTTCTACTTTCATAGTGAGGTTGTTTCTCAGTCTCCTTTTTTTCAGTTCTGAAGTTGTTGCCCTACAGTGTGCCTGTTTTGAATATTGCTTTCTCACTCTAAAGGCATTGATTCTGATAGACTATTTTTTTCCAAAGTGGTTTGATTTCTCCTTGATATCCTTAGCCTGAAATCTTTTGACAGTGAACATCCATTTGATTTATCATTAAATAGTTGAAGATATGTATCCATATATAATTGAGAAAGGAGAAGTATTTTCGTTTTAAACAGCCAATGTAGAAACTCGTTATGCTGATCAGATCGCTTGAATTTCTTCTTTGTTTCAGTTTTCATTCGTAGTGATGTGTGTGGGCAGTCAGCAATGAAAGATGAAGGGTCAGATGCTCTCACATTCAGTAGCTGTCAGCTAGCTGTTGTAGATCAGTCCCTGGCACAGGCGTAGCTGGCCATAGAGAAGCAGTGTGTTTGTGAGGAGTGCACTGCTTGTTGAGCTTTTTCTGTGGCTCATGCTAACCACTGGAGGGGAGGGTGTTGTTGCTAAGTTCTTCCGTACCCATTAGTCTTGTCTGTTATGATATCTTCAGAAGCCCAGATGGAAAAGAAATACAAGTGGGAAGCGTTGTCCTATCTTTGTTGCTCTGAATCTTTTGCGGTGGTGTTCATGGGGCAGATCTGGAGGATTTTCATTTGTGCTTGCTCATCTTTTTATTTACTATCTAGCTTTTTTTCCCTTCCTTTCTTTCCAGCCTGCACCTGTTATTTTTTGTTTCCTGAATACAACCTTCTTATTAAATAATTGTCAGAGATACCACGTGAGAGCTTACAGAGCAAAAAAGTGCATTTTCAACAGTGTTTAATGTTGCAGTGACAAGGTAGCTTGCATATTTCTAAACTGCTGCTTAGAAATTATGAAAAGAAAAAGCTGAAAACATGGTTTTAATTCCCTGCTAGTTCTGAAGAAATTCTTCTCCCCTAGCACATACTTTTTGCATAACATAAGTGTCAGTGTTATCTAAGATGCTGGCACTTCATTGTCTCTCTCAATATTTGTTTTATGTAGTTTTCTATTAGAAGTGAAAATAAATTTAAGTTCTTTTCATCTTTTGATGAAATTGCCCTTAAAATATGTACTTCATGGCATCCAAATACTGTGCCTTGACATAAATATCATGCAGCAACATGTCCCTGCTCTCAGAAGATTAATTGACATTTCAGAATGCTGAATGTCTGCATAAATGTGACCACAGTCAAATACACATTACATTCATATTTCAAGAAAGCATATAGGCAGGCCATTTTGAATTTTAGGCACCATATTATCTGTTAATCAAAACCTGTTCTCCTGCAACTGTTTTTAAAACAGAAATAAAAATGGCTGTGGGAAGCAAAGTGATGGTAAAGTAAAGCAGTAACAGAAAGGGAATTACGGCTGCTGTTCAGCTGTGAACTCAGACCACTGTGCTGCCTTTCATTTTCTGTCCTGTCTTTCGTCTAGAGATTACTGTCACTGCAGGAGAACAGGGCACGTACTGAATATTGAGCTGGAAAGGGGTTAACAAAAGTGGCTGTCTTAGGAACAATAAAAGTGAGCTGCAGTATTTATGAGCAGAAAGGAGAGAGTAGACTAAAAAACTTGTATGTCGATTAACTTGCCAGGTGGTAAGACTTTGTATTTCTACTTTTGAGGATTCAAGAAGGCTAGGTAGATTATTTCCTGTTAGGCTTGTAGTTCTGTTCATATATGCTTTGTGTGTGCTGTAACTCAGTAATTTGTGAGTGTCACTTTCATTTAAAGATTAAATAGTGTTTTGGAATGTGTTTTTGAGGAGCTTTCTATTCCAATGCTAATGTGTACTTACTCAACTTAGCTTTTTGGTAGAAACATATTAAAAAGCAGCCCAGAAATAATTTTTTTGCTGTAAACTTCCATATGTGGTAGGACATGCAGTAGATCTGTTGGTTAAAAGATTACCATTTTTAGGTAGCTTACAAGTTACTGGGAATTTATTAATTTTCTGTAAGATAAAAGAAAATATGAAACTGAATGTTCTACTTAGATCAACTTTGCAAGGAAGAAGAATGCATCTTAGTTTGGGTACTTCATTTTGTTTTATGGATTTTTTTAGTTCCAGCATATCTGAGGTATTTGAAGTTACTTTTATTTGTGAAGGCCACAGGCAGTTTTAACTGTAAGTTTGGACTCCACTGCTTGGAGTCCTGGAGAATTTGTAGGATGTGTATTCTGCTAGAGAGCTTAATACTTGTCGAGCATGACTTTCACTGACAAACCATTGAATAATGCTGTAAGTTGACCTCCCAGTGCTTCTGTACTGTATGATTCTAATCTACGTTTGTGTTTTATAGCTTGAAACAGTTGGTTGGCAGCTTAATCTTCAAATGTCTGCATCCACACAAGCGAAGCTGAAATCTCCTCGAGCTGTGCTGGAGCTGGGTGTGAGCAATGAAGACTCAAAGGTAGGACAAATGCATTTGACAAAGTTGGAATGAACTTTGTGATGTGATGATGACTTTATGTTAGAAGTTTTGAGGCATCAGTTGGCTCTCTTGTTAATAATTAGTCTCTCTCCAGTGTTCTCATATTTTGTGAAATAACACTCTTTAATGATCAAGCATTTGGAATTGTGAAGTGCTGATGTAACAGCATATAGATTAAGTAGATTGTGGGGCTTACAGCTGTGTTAGCAACTGTGGGCTGTGGCATCATGGAAAAATGCTATTAAATATGGCTATACGGGATCTGTAAAATATATTATTAGATACCTAGATTCAACTTGTGATTGATACTCCTTGAAATTACTGCTCAGCTTCTTGCTGTACTGTACCATGACTAGTCAGTTAAGATCCCACTTGTCACTCCTAGCCTTTTTTTGCTAATAATGTATTTATATGAATGATGACAGTGGTAAAAGCCACAGAAAGCCATGTTTGGAGATTGTAAAGCAAAGCCTTATATTCAGAATTTTTAGTGATTGATGGTGTTTCAGTGTCAAAAACAACTAGTGAAGTTTTATTTATAAAGCTGTGTCATATATTACTTAGCACATAAACATTTATTTATCTTATCTTGCTAAGATTGGAGCCTTCTGTGGTGTCTCTCAGACTGTTAAGCAACAGTCTGTACGAGGAACAGTCAGTACGAAAGAGAAGAATCAGAAATTCAGCTTTTGTGTTGCATTTAAATTGAGGTAATTTTACTAATGCCAGTGGAATTCCTGATGTGTAGTAGAATACAAGAGAATACACCGCTTGTAGTTGTGCTTTTTGTCAGGGCGTTCAGTAGAGTTCACTGCAGTCTATTTGTTTGAGAAGTACATCCAGGAACCAAACGATATTTTATGCCCAAGCTGCTCTGAGGAGCGCTGCATAGATGTTCCAGTCTGTGACTGTAATTATAACAACATGAGAAAGATGTGGCTTCCATTCCAAGATGTGGCAGAGATAGTTCACTTATTTCCTTTATGAACAGAATTTGGCAAGTGGATTTTTTAATTTGATTTATTTTTGTGAGTGTAGCTATTTACTTATGTCAGAATTAATTTTCAATGATTACAAGCCTAAAGTAGGCTTGTACCTGGCTTCTAGACAGAACAGTGCAACATGAAGGGCATCTTGTTGATGAAATATGTTTCAACACTGAAATTCTAGTGTATCTGTTACAAAGGTAACTGTTGATTTGTTTTGGGTGATTGATGACATTCTGAAAGAGAACAAGTTTAAAATTGGATAATATGTACCCATAAGCAGAAGAGTTGAAGGTGATTGATTTTTGTGCAGTGTTTGGTATCACTGTGATGCTTTTGTGCATGGAGCATTAAATTATCTGGAAATCTAGGTACTTATTTTCATTTTTCTCCCTAAACTTATGTATGTGCCTTTTGAACAAAAAATTTGCATGAGCTTAGTGTACAGGTTCATAATGATTGTCTTCATTTTGCACAAACCTTTTGTATAAAATTACTCATGGTTAGAATAATGTCTTTTTTTTTTTTCAAATGTAAAGGAAAACGATGTTGTAGAAGTGCTTTTATGGGGTTGGCTCATTAGGGGGCAGTACTGCTCTTTGTCACAGATTTCCAGCTCTGAATGTTTCGGATAATACTCACAATCAGTTCTGAAGGTAGTGGTTGTGGAAGGCACTAAGGGTTTACGTTTCTGATCTATGTATAGCACTAGAAGTTTGTCCTGTCAACTTACATAATTAGAACCTGTTTAAAAAAAAACTGAGCAAAGTAAATGAAATTTGCCACTATTTCTACTAATTGAAAGTAATTTATACTAATATGTTAAGGTTTACTGCAAGTAACTACAGTTAAAGACCATTTAAACTATTTTTTCTCAGAACCTGACATTGGAAATAGTATTAAATTATTTTTCCAATAGTGTTGATCAGAAAATGTGTGGATATACTGATGATATTTGAGCTTCATGTAACGAGTCAGAGGATCCAGCACTTGAGGTGGGTATCTCATGTATACAGAAATACAGAAGAGTTACAGGTATTATAATTTCGGAATTCATAATAAAATTGGGCTTTGTTTCTTTCAGGTGATTTAAGCTGCTGGTTACATTTGCATTGCCCAGTAAATACTCTTGCTTGTGGTTAGTAGTAATTGCCATAGATCATGTGATCTTTTCTGAAGACATTCTTGATTGTAAAAATTTGCTGTTTGTTTGTGCTTGGATGTTGAATTCCTTTTCTTCTGGATCTAATGTACGTTTTACATAGGTGATGCAGAGCTTGCCATCGTAAGGGTCTTTAAGCAGTGGAATGAGAGGCTGCATAGCTGGAGTTGTGGGATGATGACAGTCTGATCCAGGCATGCATCCAGCCCTGCTGCAGGGGGAGTTGGATCAGGGGAGCTGCGAAACCCTGCGTCCCAAACCAAGTTGTTCTGTGATTATAAACTGCTGTACAGCTTGGTTGTTGATGAAATCATAGAATGGCCTGGGTTGAAAAGTGCCACAGTGCTCATCTAGTTTCAACCCCCCTTTTATGTGCAGGGTCACCAACCACCAGAGACCAGGCTGCCCAGAAATTTGGCATGAGAGGAGAAAAAAGCAAGCTGTGATTAAAAATGCAATTAACACCGCTTAACTGCAGTGATTCTGAATTTATAATGTTTAATAGCATTTCTAAATCTGACAGAATGGAAACAGGCTAGTATGATAGGGAAGTTGCTTTTGTTTCCATTCTTATATTTAAGCAAATGAAGAGAACGCTTAGAAAATAGCCAGTTGCAAACTGATGTGTTTGCTTTTGGATGTGTATGACGGTTCTCTTTGACTGTGTAATTAGGTTTCAGGTTTGCTGTTGAGCTGCAGCACTAGCGGGATCATTTTTTGGCTGTAAGATGAAGTAGCCAGTAGAGGGCGTAGAAATTAATCTTAGTAATGTGTACCAATTGTGATGTAGATTTGCAAACAAAGACTGATCCAGAAAAGTAAGTGCTGTGTAGATTAGCATCTCTGTTTGTCCGAAGGGTTTAATAATGATCTGTGTAGGCACACAGTTGTATGTTCTTTCCCACTGTTAATACAGCAGTTCCCTCGGCCATCTAGGAAAAGAGTTTGCTGAGCAGCTAGAACAGTTCCCCACAGCCACAGAAGCTGTATGCAAAAACTGTGGTAGAGCTTGTACAAAAGGTCTGTGGGCTTCAGAAATGTCACGTTATCTGTGCAGAGTAACTTCCCAGAGAAATGTGACAAGTAAGAGAGTGTTCTGCTGTACTTGTTCATTAGGAATATGAAGTAAGATACTTTATCATGTAAGATACTCACTATTGTGCATTTTTACAAATGATGTATAGCTTGCATTTATGCTTGAAAGTTGCTAGGATAAATTAACTGTTGTTGCCTAGTGTTGTCTCTCAGGTCTTTTTTGTAAACTGGCTTCATTAAATACTCAAATTTAATCACAGTTTTTCCTATGGAAGGTATTGCTCTTCTTTTTTCCCTCTTCTTTATTTTTGTGTAGAGTTTCCTTTTTAACCATTAAGGACTTCCTGATAGCCTGTCTTTGAGGGAGTTATTTTTCCTTTGAGTGGGAATGCTATGAATAGATTCCTTCTGAGAGTTCATTACTGTTTATTGTATTTCTTCTTTATTCTGACATCTGAAGAATGTTGTGATGTTTTTTGTGCCAGTGCAAGACAAAAATTATAAAAGTGCTCCTTTATTAAATCTGCCAATGCAATACTTCTGACACAAGGCACATGATATTAAAATATTACTGGAATCATTTGAATTTATTTCATTTTAATTTCTCTTGAATCTCTGGATGCTCTAAAAGGAGAGAATGACTGTAGAAATCTTTGAAACTGTTTCTTTTTCCTTTGCAACTGTTTATTGAAAATCAAAATGAGGTTTGCAGTTGAAACTGAAATTATAACAGATATTTGTTCAACAGAGGATATGGAAGTCTGGACATCTTAAATTACTTTTTTACTTCCTGAAGTGGGGGGCCCCGACTTTCTCTTCTTCTATCCCCTTGTAATTTTAACAGACTTTCTGTGTGGTCAGGACTGTGAACAACTCTGGGCCTTAGATGTGTTGCTCTGTTGATTTCAGTAAGTGTGCTGCTTATCTTTCTAAGCTTGTCATTGTGAGTGTTTTCCTCATCTTTAACAGCAGAGCAGAGTAAATGAGAAGCGAAGCTTTTCTTCCAGTTGAGCTGGGTCTATCCATCAGCCCAGGCAGCAGATTCAGTGCAGCCTGTATAGCATACAGGCAGGACCTGCACTTTTGATGGATGCTTAGGGAAGCATGATGGTGCTTCCACTGCCCCTCAATTTAACCCTCATCCTTCTGACAGGGAGCATTGTTGGCAGAGTGGCACATTCCCACTCGACAGGCAGGAGGAGCAGCACTGGGCATCTGTACATTGATGCATTCCCATCATTTGTCCTTCTCAGGCCTCTGCTTTCAGTATGAATGCATTTAGATAATCATTTTTTTTCTCCGAAATAGAGAAGTAATTTGTCAAGTCTTGGGGGGGAAAAAAAGGGCAGGGTGCAATTAAAAGACTCAGTGGTGTTGGAGGCACTATGATGAATTGCAAACACTAAGTTGTAACTTGCTTCTTGTGTTCATCAGCCGTTTTCTGTTCTGATTAAGGTATTACCCCTTTCTTTCTCAGCAAACAAGGAAGCTTGCATGTACATACTTGACTTGAATTCAGTGTTCACGTAATGCAGATTTGCAAGTCTCTAGCAATTGCCAAAAAAAATAAGTAGGACAGGTTACTGTCTGAATGCAAAAACGTTTGAGAGTGAGATTTGAGAGTTTTTTTTTTCATTCCAGTTGAGATAAGTGAAGGCCAAGATGGCTTCAGATAGCATGGTCCTGGTCACAGTCTTTCTGAACTTCCATATACAAGTGAGATTGCTGCTTTTGGCAAGGAAGATTATGAAACCAATTTCGTTCTGAGAACTAAAATCTAATGAATGCTCCTGCTGATAAGAAAGCAGAAGCTTCCTTAAGACAAGGTTTCAGAATACTGGGAGGCGTCTTCATATTTCTAGGAGCTGTGGTGATAATGGTTGTAAAATCCTGGGCATGTGGAACAGCTCAGAAAAATGAGCTTGAAATTTATAACTTCCTTCCAGGCTGTCAAGTCACTACAGAAAGCTGTCAGAAGTGTCTTTGCTCAATCTTTAAAGCCTGAAATTCCAAACTTGCAATGTACAGCGATTCTTGCAGTGGACCGTTTCTCATTTATCTATTATCCTTGATCAAATTCTCTTAATTAGAGGAAAAACTGAAAACTTCTGAATTTTCAAGCTGCTGAAAGAGCTTTTGTTTTGCTTTTCTTACCAGCACAAAATGGAAGGCTGAATAACCTGTATCCTGTAAGCTGTGGGTAGTATGGCATTTTACCTAGAAGCCATCTATGAGGTGGTGTGACTCCTGGAATACGTGCTTACCTCTGGCAATTGTAGTGCAGCATGTAGTTAATTACTGAGCTCCATTTTCAATCTTAAATGATTGAATTATGCAGCTTATAGTGAAGATTCTTTCACAGGCATTTCTACAGTGTCCTTATGTTTTGCCTGGCCATAGACAAAATTTATGAATAAAATCCATAACACGTGAATTTACAAACCCTGTAGTTGATAACAGCCTCCGCAAATGCTCCGTTTCCACTAAAATACTCTTACAACTCTGTCCACACATGTTTTTGTCACGGGGTTGAAGAAAAACTTGGTCACTGTTGACAGTGCCATGAAACAACATCCGTTCATAGTTAACAGTGGTACTGTAATTCTTTTGTGCAGGAGTATACTGAATTGTGTATAAATGGGTAGCTTTACCATTGTCAGTCCAATTGGGGAGCTGAGAAGTAGCATAAATATCGACCCACTGCATTGTCAGACAGAGTTTAAATTTAAGGTGGAAAATAACCATATTTTGCCCGTAGTTCTGCAGTGCTTTTGCAGTACCTTCAGTACTGATCCCTCGCTCCCTCAGAATGCCCATAGGCTGTGTCTTCATTTTCTCAAATCTGCTAAAATGTGGCACCTGCCCTTGCCTGGTTCTTCTGACAATAAGGTAGGAAGATAAGGTAATGTAAAAGTTGACCTTTCTGTAACAGCACGGCTCTCTTTTATGAAAATAGCCGTTCTGCTTATATCCTCTGTGACAGCAGTGTTTACTGTTGCCTACTTCAAATGGAGGTGAGGCAGGGGAAGAAAACATGTAATCTCCATGTCACCAGCTTTCTAATGCAGATATTTACAGAGAATTCATCTGTTTTCAGATGTAGAAGAATCAACGTTTTGCTGAAGTTTAAAAAGGCAGTAATTTCAGGGGTCATAAAGCATTTAAATATTAGTAAATCAAATGAGCAAAATTTTGTGCCATTAAAATTGGATAGTAGTTGTCTTTTAAACTTAGCAATTAGTCAAACTGAGGAGAAGTGGAATAGGTTCTTTATAAAAGTTGGAGTTTTTTTTTTTTTTTTTTTAAGTATAATGCAGCGTTGGGAAGCTCTGCAGACCTCTAAATGTGATGGTGTCTTTTCTGGGTGAGACTGAAAATGCAGTTCTCTGTATTCAGTTTCTCAGTTCTTCCACATTGAAAATGATGAACTTTTTACTGATCAGCAGTCGCAACTTGGACAGACTTGTATAAAGTATTACTGTTTGTTAATCCTTTATTTTTCCTTTGAGGGGTTCTAAAGAAGATAAGTCGTGAGAGACATGGGAGTATTTTTATTTAATAAAAAAAAAAAGAGGAAAAAAAGGATTGTCATGCGTGTTTTCTCAGCGCACTTATGCTTCAAATCATCTAGAGCCAGCAGTGTTTTATTTCCTTGTATCTGGCTCCCCTGTGAGATGGATGCCTTCAGAGCTTGTTGGAAGTATTGTTTTCTGCAATTGCCATTATCTCTTGTTTTTGTGGGGGTTTTTTGTGGTGTTTTTTTTTTTTTTAACTGCACAGGTACTCAGTATACAACCAGTTTCTTTGCTTGGTGTTAATGTAGTGGGAGTTTGGAAGTAGTCCTTCCCAGATGGAAACAGAGGAGGCACTCTCATATTGACTCCTCTTCTGGTAGGTCTGCCGTGTTTGCGGTACCCTCAGGATTTAGAAGGCCTTTACTTAAAGAAGAGCAACACATAAAATGAAGGTGTTAAAAGTAATTTCTGTGTTTATGCAGATTGTTTTATCTGGAGTTGTGTACTGTAACTTGACTACACCTCCAACTTCTGTAGCTGTGACACAGAAGTGTGTTTCTGGGGGAATGCTCCAACAAAATGTAAGTTAGTGACTTTAGTAAATTAGACATGAACTGCAAATGAAAGCTGACAAGAGTTTTATTTTCTTGTTTTCTCGAGTATTTCATCTGCCTCTTTGATTAGAGCACCAAAAAAGCATACCTGCATGAGCTGCTTTGTTGTCTTACTGCATCCCATGTGTAACGTCTTGACTTTTGTGAGATGTTTTTTGTTATACTTCATAGTTGTGTCCTGAGTTGTATATATATTTTTTTCCACTCCTGAGCATTAAACACATGGATTAGATTTGAAATTGTGATAATTTTGTTTTTATGTGATAGATTTTTTTCAGCCTATCAAGCAGTGAAGGGTGATAATGTACAGGAAGGCACAACAGGCATGAAGCAGTCACTCAGCCTGTGAGTGTCTATCTGATGTTGTTTGTGCAGCTTCTGAAAAGCCTAGCTGCAGTCTGACGTTTTAACTAATATCTTAAACAAATAAACATTTATTTAAGTTCCTTAGTACTTCGGGCACTTGTTTTCTTGCTGAGTGTCATGCCAACTAGGGATTAACTTTTGCTTTGGAAAAAAAAAAAAAAAAAAGCCAGCAACCCTAATTCACATCAAATGGGTCATTTTAATCAGTCACCAGTTGTTTTCTTTTAATTCCTTCTGACAATATCAGATAGATTCCTTGATCTTTTGTAGTAGTTGTCCTAGTTGCTCTGTTTCTTTCATTTTGTAAAGCTTTTTCTTTTGCCTGTTGAGTCTGAATATTAATTGATTTTCCTAGAAAGCGCTTGACTGTGTGTCCTGACAAAATAACCAGTTTCAACATCAAATGCAGTTAAGGAAGTCCTCGCGCTGACGTTGTGTGATGTCAGCTTTGTACAGGCCAGAGTTGACATTTGGAATTATAGATCTCCATTGCATATTTTCTGGCAGTCCTCTGTAGGACTGACTAATGACATGCCTTTGAAATCTTTCTGACTGTTCTTAGCTGCTATAGGATGTCTGTTGTAACTGACAGAAGTCATAAATAAGTGAAGTTATGAAATAAACAATGTTACACATCTTGCTTTTACAGTTTCAAAAGCATAAAAGTAAAGTTGGGCTGAAAGGATTAAAACTTGGTGAATAATTCAGTTTTAAGTAAGTTGTGAAATCTGAGAATGCTTAGCAAAGTTGATTTCAGTTGCTCCTCAACTTTCTTACATGTTAAACGTAGGAGGTTTTGGTATTTTTTTCCAATTTGCTTTCTGTCTTCTCCAGCAAACTCTTAACTCCCAGTCAGAGAATGAGCACTGGAACAGAGCTTCATTTTAATTAACAATTTTGCATGCAGAAAAGCCACTATCAGCTTGAGGGTCTGCAGTGTGTTGCTGGAGTGTGGACTATCAGGTGAGCTTTGTGCTGCACCTGGAACTTGTGTGACCTGTGGTAGAGACAGTGGGGAATTCCTTGTCTGGGGGCCAGTGACTTCAACTGGGAGCAGCTTCTGCACTTCAAGTGCAGAATTGGTGTTGCTGAATTAACAGGCTTGGACTTTAATTGTGCAGAGCCTTGAGTGCTTTTGTCAGTATGAAACTAAATAATTGAGATTCTGCTTCAAAATATGAGTACTTGGCCATATTTTCCTTTTTGGAATTTTTCTTCCATCCTTTCCAATCACAGTGCTAGCTACAGAAACCAAAAGTCTGCTGTTTGAAGCATTTCAACAGTGTCTGTACATTATGATGAAGTGAGGACATTGTGCATGAAATTATGAATTACATTCAAGTATTTTTACGATGCAGCTCCAAGAAGATAGCAGATTCGTGCCAGAACATTTTGCCAGATTTGCACATATACTTCTGCACACTGCAAAGCTGTGCAGATCCTGCATCTGGTTGCTTTTCCTTTATCTTTGCTGTCCCTCTCGTGTTCTTGGATAACACACATGCATGTATTTTCTTCTTAACTGTATTAACATCAGGATTTGAAAGGGCTTTTGGGAGTGAAAGCATGGCACGGGTAGCTACCAGGCAAATCCACATCATTTCTTTTCTTGGCTCAGTTGCTTTCCCGTTATTTTAGCTAGTTTTTTGTCAGTGTGCAAACTTCTCAAATTGCCAGATTGGGTTTCCTAGAGAAGTAATGTGCATATTCTTGAAAGATTACAGAATGAGCGTCTCCTGTGTTGCTAACATCTGTCCTGCTTAAGGGAATAAACACACAGTATATGCTGTCAAACAGGATCAACACTGTGAATTTGACATTGCACAGGTGTCTATAACAAGGCTGTGACTCCCTTTCCAGTCATGCTTTGGGTGGAAGAGGGCAGGTCATCACCTCTATCATACACAAGGGCAGCAATTTTCACTCTCCTTTTTTTTTTTCCCCTGTTGTTTGTAAATGAGCAGAGTCTGGTATCTGGAATGATGTGGCACCTAAACTTGTGTCTTTTGGCTTTATGCGAGAGTTTAGCTAATTTCAAAAGCTGCTATGACAAGTGACCTTTTTCTCTAGATAATATACATGAAATGTGACCGCTTTTACAGGAAAACCACAGCCCACAGTGTGGCCTACAGCTCCTGAGAAAATCTTGTTCACTGTGATTTTTATGAAATCACTACTAATGAAATAACATATTTCTAGGAATGCACACTTGCTAGCAAAGCAGTAATAGAAAGAGATTTCAAGGGGAAAAGGGAAATAATTTTTTTCCATAAGGAGACAGATATACTAAGAATACATTTTGAAGCCTTATAGTAATGTAAATACAATACAAAAATATACAAAAAAAAAAAAACAAAAACATGCTTGTCTAGCTTGAAATTTATGTATGAGATGAAACTGCTGTTTTTTCCTAAACCACTAAAAGCTACGTTTCTGAACTAGTAAGTATGTAGTCAGAGTAAATAAGCTGTTCAGTCACCTCATGAAACAGAACCGTAGTGGTTGGTCAAATGGGAAAGTAAATTGTATTCTGATGCTTTCTAAGTTACAGAATTCTCAGTATAAGGGCATGAATCTCTACGTAATGAAAATTTTTTGAGAATTGCTTTATGGACATGTTTCTACATGCTTTCTTTCCTTAAGAGTGTCAGGATTAGTCACTGAGTTTTTCAGTAACAGCTGATTGAAGGCTTTTTGGATAACTACTTGTGCATAAATACAGGGAGAAGAGTTTTAAAGGTTGAAGAAGGTGAATTATTTTTGTGTCCTCTTTCCCAGCATCAACAGAAAGAGAGTTGGGAAATGCTTGTACTTGAGGGTAAGTCATGAGATTCAGAGTCTGGCAGCAAAGCAAGTTTGCAGGGACCGGATCTGTAGGCAGCTCTGGTCTGTGAATCTATTTTTTACTAGGCAGGTACTTTGCTAAGGGACATGGTTTAGTGGGAGAATATTGGTGGTAGGTGGATGATCTTAGAGGTCTTTTCTGACCTTGGTAATTCTGCGATGCATGATTCAGCACTTATGGGTGCACTTGCTTCCTTCATGAGATGCAGAAAGATATTGCTCTCTGTGTTGGCATAAGAAAATCCCAAGCTCAGGCTTTCTGGAGGAGCACTGATGCATATGATAGGGGTCTGCCCGCTGGTGAGTTAGGTACGCCCACATACCAAGCAGTCTTACAGCTTTTCAGTGTGGCACTGAGTACAGAATGCATTAGCTGCACAGAGGAGTTCAGCTGCGTGTTGTCTTCCTCTTCCCAATGAGTCTTAAATAAAGGAGTTTCAAAATCTGACTGCATGCCCTTCAAAATAAATACCTATCTTTGTCCACAAACAAGGGCATAAACCTTAAAATATTTAATGCAGACATCTGAAATGACTGCTGGAAAGAAAAAAGTTCACTGGAAGATTTAGAGCAGTTAAGAGAAAGCTGATTTGAAGTTTACATTTTAAGGCTGAAAGAAATGTATCTGTAGACCAAGAGAAATGCCTATTACAGCAGGCGAAAAAAATCCTGAGCTGGTTTCCCTTATTTCTAGATCATTCTGCCTCTTTACTTTTCCTTTTCCCTTCCTCTTTTCTGTTGTACCATCTTCACAGAAACAAACACTTAATGTTCCTGTCAAAGACTTCTTATAGATTCCAGAGGCTCTAATACGTTTTCAAATACACTTTTCATATAACTGGTATCACTTTTTCATTGTCTCTTATTTTTTGAATCGTGATTGAATAATATATTGTTACAATTATTTGTTTTCCTTTGTTTTTCAGACCTTCTTGTACTATAGCTTATCTTCTTCCGCTAAAGGTAAAAATAGTGTGGTATGGTATTACTACAAGGCAGATGTTTAGACAATGTTTTGACAGCTTCATAGCTCCTGGATGGCAGTATATTCCTATCAGTTGTACTTTTGGAGGCTAACATCCAGCGTGTTCCTTACTGAGCCTTTTAGCTTACTGTTTCTAAACACGTTTCAGGTTCAGAAAAAAAGACTGTTGGATGAAAACTAAGCTGGCTTGCAGATAGTGTGATAAATCTTGGAATCATAGAGTGGTTGAGATCCCATCATGATGGGATCCCCTACTTCCAGCCTGCTGCCATGGGCAGCGTGGCCACCCACCAGATCAAGCTGCATAGGGCTCTGCCCAACCTGGCCTTGAACGCCTCCAGGAATGGGGCATCCAGAATGTCTTTAAGCAGCCTGTTCCAGCACCTCACCACCCTCAGAATACAGTTTTCCCCTAACATTTAACCCAGATCTCTATAAGTTCATTTCCCCCGTGCTGTCATTATTAGACTGTCACTCTCATGGTTGTAGACTTTCTTTAAGTATGGGAGAGCTGCTGTGAGGTCACCCTGAATGAAAACTTCTTTTCTCCAAGCTAAGCAATCCCAAGTCCCTCACTGTTTTTTCATAGAAGTACTCCAGCCCTGTGAGCATCTCTGCAGCCCTGCAGGAATAGCCAGTTCTTGGTATTGAAGTTGGTACTATTTATTTCCAAATACACTTGTGTTTCAGACACTGTACAGACAGAAACATTTAATGCTAAACATTTTCAGAACTGCTTTGCTGCCACGGCTGTGGCCAGGGGAGATTTCCTGCTAAAATGCACTGACTTTGCAAAAGTCCTGTAGCCAGGCAAACTGATTTAGTCTGGTACAGATATGTCTGATGGAGAGTGGTATAACGAAGAACCAAAGTGCGTGCAACAAATATGGGATGGCTGAAGCAGCAAGGGAAATTAACACCAAGAGAGGAGCAGTAAACTGTTATGAACTGAAGTTAAGCCAGTAGTCTTTCTGGTGCAGCTGAGAATGGTTAGCATGCAGGCAGCAGTGCTCTACGAGAAGTATTACGATACATGACAAAGTGTTTTCTTCTCAACCTAGTATCAGAGAAGTCATTTTGAAGAGCTCTTAAATTCCCACATAGTGTAATTTGATTTGATTATTATTATTATTTTTTTTATTTTAAAATTCATGTTACTGTTTCAACTGCAGTTATGCTCTCCTATGGCCTGGAGCGAATCAGGACGACCTTGGAGCCACCCTTGACTTTAAGACAGAGGTGTGTCATGTTTATCTAGTACACTTATTTTTAATGCTTCTTGGAGAGAAAACCCAGACACATTTAACTGAGGGAATGTCATTTAGCATATCTGTGCTGTAATAAGGCGTTGGGTTGTAAATGAAGGTGCATCCTCATTCATTCTAAGCCTAAACCCTTGTTTCCCTCCCTTAAAAAAACAAACAAACAAACAAAAAAAAGGAAGTAAACAAACTTGTGTGTTTTTGTTAATGTGACTATCTTCAAGATCGTCAGAATTCTTGCAGGCTACAGAGGCTGCTGGCTCTCTATGCCATCATATTTTCAGATAATTGAAAAAAAAAAATAAATCAATGTTCAGTTTTTCCTGCAGTTTTGAAGCACTTTGATAATATGCTTTCAGCAAATAGCTTTTTTAACTGACGTAAAAAAAAAATTGTAGGCTAGACAAAAGTTAGTCTGCGAAAATACAAAAACACACAAAAACTGCAAAACTTTGCAGCACGGAAACAAAATACTGTTACTGTAGTATATGCCTTTAAATAAAAAAATAAGCATTTCACATTTATGTGGGAAGGAAATGCGTTAAATTTATAGAACCATAGAATGGCCAGGGTTGGTAGGGACCTCAGGGATCATGAAGCTCCAACCCACTGCCACATGCAGGGCCACCAACCTCCCCATTTAATACCAGCCCAGGCTGCCCAGGGCCCCATCCAACCTGGCCTTGAACACCTCCAGGGATGGACGGGGCATCACAGCCTCTCTGGGCAGCTGTTTCACCACTCTCATAGTAAAGAACTTGCTCCTAACATCCAACCTAAATCTTCCCTCCTTCAACTTGAAACCGTTTCCCCTTGTCCTGCCTGTGTGAAGAGTTGAGTATATGAATTCTGTCCCAAAAGGGAGGGAAGAGTTTGAATGCTATGGAATCTGCAGGCTGGTATGGCTAATGGAAGCAATACACAGTACTGTGCTGATCTACCAACAGGTCTAATGCAGGTGCAGGAATAATCTTTTGCCTTTGTATGTGTACAAACAATTTTAATGCATTTGTATTTCCTCACAGCCTGAGAAAATTAAGTAATCTTTTGGCTTTTTGGAAATAAAAGTTGATAAAAGGTTTGTAATTGTATGGTCTCCCTCTTTCTCTGTGATAGGCATTTAATTCTTATTCTTGCATTAAAATACTCTTTGTAAGTTTTCTTAAAATATTTCTGACATCTTTACTGAGTGTCAAGTACTGGGTTTGGAATTTGTCAAGGGGAAAGTCGTTGCCTAGAGAAACATGATGCACTTTGTTCCACAAAATTGCTTTCATGTTTAATTGACTTAAACTATTTTAGAAATTACTGATTGATTTTTTCTGATTGTTACTAACAGAAGTGCTGCATTTTTGCACAAACACTGCTTATGAACATTATTATTTAAGGTCAGGCCTTGCTGTCATTAAACAATGAAGCAAGGAGGAAATGGTGCTTTTGGGAGCTGTGGGGAGCTGATCCAACTGCTGAAATAATGCATCTGAGAGGTGGAAAGCGGTTGGGTTTCTGTGTACCCCCGAGTCTGGTATGAGGAGCCAGCTGTGTAGTGCTCTGAAGGTGGGATATCAAATAATGGAGAAAGTGGTGGCTGATTATCATCCCATCTGTCTTCACCCCTCCCACTCCACCCAGGAAGAGGTATTGTGTACAGAAAACCATTAGCAGAGCGTATAAGCTAGAATATAGTAACAAACTAGCAGAAAGGTGAGATGGCCAAAAGGATTTTTTTTTTCCCTGATTGTAACAAAATCCCTGTCTATTCATTTAACTTACAAGTTGTGTGATGTGTGAGCAATAATAAAATGTTTTGCTTTTTTGTTTGTTTGTTTGTTTTGCTTTGTTACTCTGGCTGCTGTCTCTGTGGACCATAGGAATCAGTTTGGAAAGGAGCAGGAAAAACTTAACCAGAAAAGTGAGCATGAGAAGGGTGAAAACTGGCCTTTGGAACAGGCTCTGCTGATACAGAGCACAGCACAGCGTGGGGTTGAATTTCTTTGGCTTTTCTTGTTATAATTCTTATCAGAATGTTTGAGATTACTTTATCCTGAAGTTACTGATACAGGCTCTATACCTTAATACTGCGTAACTGTGATATATTTAGATGAAAAAAGTCCAGAACATTTATGTCACTTGTCGGGTGTCGGGTGTCCTTTGAAGCCAGCACAAAAGCATTAAACTGATTGTAGAGGTAAGCAGATATGATAAAAACATTAAAAAGAAAACAAAACACCTCCAACCACCCAAAAAAAAAAAAAAAAAAAAGAAAATAACTCTCAAATCCTTTTTTCTTCTAGCTGTTAAGAAATGTATTTATTCTTCATTTAGATTCATAGAAACCCCAAACATTTAATTTTCATCTGATTTAGGTCGCTTGAGCAAGGAGGATGGACCTTTAGGAGATGGCCTTTAGGGGTCCCTTCTAACCTTAACCATTTTGTCATTCTGCAGTAGGTGGCAGAAAGACTGCAGAATAGAATTCACTGCTCCTTCAATTCTGCCAGTATAATGTTCATGAAGTGACAGAGCAAACCAGAATAAGAAAATGAAGTAAATCCATTGTACATGAAGATTTACCAGAAATTGTGATTGCTTCAGTTTCGAGTGGAGGGAGCCCAATAAAAAATGCACTTACCTGCATACCGCAGTGCACTTCCTTCTGTACTTGCAAATTGGAATGCTGTGATGCACTAAAGAAAGTACAGCTTTAAGCTCTGTCCTTTTCTTAACTGTTGTTAACTTCTTGACTTCCCTTTCATAATCACCGGACTCGTGCTTTCCAAAAGGAATGTCCTGTCCCAGATCTTGCAGTCAATTTAAGGCTAGCATTTTGGTTCACAGCTGTACATGAATGCATTCCCTCATTTAAGAAGGGCTTGTGGTTGTCATGCAAAGACCAGGAAGATTGTTGGTGAGGTCTAAAACATACACTGTTTGTTGGAAGGAACGATTAATATGGAATTTATTTAGGTTGATAAATTTGCTTTTCTCATTATTAAACCAGTGAGATGAGGGGAATTATGTATTTCAAGAATTTGTAATTTAAAAACCAGGAAATTGCTGAACTTTTTTTTTTAATCAGTCTTGTTTGTACATGTTTGTCTGAAGTGAATTTGATTAGATTCTTCTTGGGTTATTAGTTGTGTCGCTCATATACTCAGTCTTTAAATAATATAATCTCTACCCCAAACAGTTCAGAGTCAGGAAGAGTTCTTGTATGAAGTATGCTCTTAAAGCTGGTGAGCTTATCTCTTGGTTCTGTAGCTGTTTTTAAAATCTTTTTAGTTGTTGTCTGGTCATGAGGTGAAGAATACAGTACAAAGAGTTTGATTCGTAAGTGATGTATGTAAAACCAAAATTTACCAGGTATAACAAAAGAGTAAAAAATTGAGAGGGGGAAAAATAGGATAGGGAGGAGAAATTGTAAACATTGCAGAAATATCAATATGGAACAAATTTAGAGTAAATATTATACATATTAGTAATGAATAAGATAAAATTGTCAAAATAGTTTTGATTAAAGGATCAAGAGTGACAGGGAATGCATGGAACTGACTGGGACAGGAAATGAAAGGCTGAGGAGCATAACCTGACTTGAGCTGCAGGAATTAGCTTACCACTTTGTTTTCTCAACTAGTAATTTATGGGAATCAAGCTAAGGAAATGATAACAATAAAAGATGTTGCTTATGATGTATAGGAAGAGGATACAAGAAAGTTGCAAAAAGATAAAAAGTAACACAAGCACAGCTGAAACACAGAGATTCTGGTGGGAGATGGGACTTACTGTTATCAAAAGGACTTTGGCACATGCAACTAACATTTTAAATTAGGTTTTCAAGTCGCAGGGAAGAAAACCAAAAACATCACTGAAAATGGTTAAGTTAAATTTGGAAGGAACAGCTTTTGTGGTTCTGTGGTTGGAATGTTTAAAAAAAAGATGTGAGTTTTCATAGGGAGCTGCTGTTAAATAAGATATTAGAAGCAGATGCGTTCTGGGAAGCTGTTAGGGCTTGAACAAGGGTTGGAGATGGTTGGGCCAGATAACCTGGGTCCCATTTTAGCCCTTTCTGAAAAACAGAATTCTGAGGCGGTTTGTTAAATTTTCCATTTTGGTTAATGTGTTAAATTGTTCGACAGAACTTTCATTAGGAATGCTACTTACCTGGAGTTGTACAGAAGTGCTGTAGGATTGCAGGTCGGACTTTGAGTGAAATTGATTTCTGTTAAAATTATTCAGTCCCTACTGGGAAGTGGAAAAAATAATGAGTTGTTCATAGCCTGACAGACTTGGGCCCTGTGTCAGGCATTAATTAGTGCTGCTGTAGTTAGTGTAACCTGGTATAATCTTAATTACGTGAAACATGAACAGTGAGGAGCTATTTGATGAGATTGAAAGTAATAAAATAGAATAAAAGCAGTGAATGAAATAAAGAATGAAAAGTAGCACTGTGTCTGGAGTCCAAGTTTTGTGGTGTTCTTTGTTTAATACTACATGAAAATGGCACGTGTGCAAATATTTGTGATTGCAGTTGCTCTGCATAGAACTTCTAGGGCAGAAAATGTTTTTGGTCTTGGGTTCACACCTCTTGTCATTTTTATGATTATTGTCTTGGTTTATTTTAAGAGAATTAATACAGTTCTTAATCGAATTTACAAGAAAGGGATCAAGGAGGACCCTGGGAACTGCAGGCTGGTGAGTGTGACTTCTGTGCCTGGGAAGATCATGGAACAGATCATCCTGGAGGACATGCTTGATCACATGAGGAATGCGTGTGTGATCCTTATCTCCAAATTGTAGGGATGTGGATTTGATGGGTGGGCCACTTGATGGATAAGGAATTGATTGAAAGGCTGCAGACAGAGGGTGGTCATCAATGGCTCTGTGTCGAGTAACAAGCGGTGTCCCCAGGGGTCTGTCTTGGAACCGGTGCTCCTTAACATCGATGACATCAATCGAATGCACCCTCAGCAATTTGCTGATGACACCAAGCTGAGCGGTGCAGTTGACACGGTGGAAAGAAGGGATGCCATTCAGAGGGACCTCGACAGGCTGGAAAGGTGGGCCCGGGTGAACCTAATGAGATTCAACACAGCACAGTGCAGAGTTTTGCACTTGAGCCGGAGGAATCCCAGGCATCCGTACAGACTGGAAGGAGCGGTGCTTGAGAGCAGCCCTGCAGAGAAGGACCTGGGGGTCCTGATGGATGAAAAGCTTAATATGAGCCAGCAGCATGCTCTTGCTGCTCAGAAAGCAAGTGGTATCCTGGGGTCCATCAAAAGAGGGGTGGCCAGCAGGGACAGGGAGGTGATTGTCCCCTACTTTGCTCTTGTGAGGCCCCATCTGGAATACTGTGTCCAGGTCTGGAGCCCGGAGGGGGTTCAGAGGAGAGCCAGGAAGATGAGGAGGGGACTGGAGCACTACTTCCCCTATGAAGACAGGCTGAGGAGCTGGGCTTGTTCAGCCTGGGGAAAAGAAGGCTGCGGGGTGACCTCATTGCAGCCTAAAGGGAGCCTACAAACAAAAGGGGAATCGACTCTTTGAAAGGGTTGATAACTGCAGGGAAAGGGGAAATGGTTTGAAGTTGAGGGAGGGAAGATTGAGGTTGGGTGTCAAGGCGTTCTTTACAGTGAGAGCAGTGAGGTGCTGGAAGAGCTGCCCAGAGAGGCTGTGATGCCCCGTCCATCCCTGGAGGTGTTCAAGGCCAGGTTGGATGGGGTCCTGGGCAGCCTGGGCTGGTATTAAATGGGGAGGTTGGTGGCCCTGCCTGTGGCAGCGGGTTGGAGCTTCATGATCCTTGAGGTCCCTTCCAACCCGGGCTGTTCTGTGATTCTGTGATTCATTTTCTTTTGTAAGCAGAGTGCTATTTAAAAGCAAATCTTTTTTCCTTTGAATCTATAATCTGTCTTTACATTCTACAATTTAATATGTCATCAGTCAGACATGGAGATTATATCTTAAAATCAATTAGCAGCGCAAAAATGATTAAGAGTAACATTTTACATGTAGTCTTCAACTTCCTGCAAACTGTTTCTAAAATCTGCGTTGCTCTGCATTCAGAAAATATATTACCATGATAGGTAACTTACACGAGTAATTTTCCTAAGAAGGTGTGAAAGTCATGATTTTTTAAAAACTTGTTGCTTTGTGTCAAATGGTGACTGAGAACGAAGAGGCTGGGCTGCCTGCTAGAAGAGGTTTAACAGTGTACAGGCTGCAGTCTTGTGCATGGTTGTTTTTGATACCAACAGCAGTATGAAGATTTGTAAAACCAGACTGCACAAGCCAACTGCTAGACAGAATTCACATCTAGATTTCATAAGGTGGAAGGAACAAAAAGATTATAAAATGTGGTGCTGATAAATGTAGTAAGTTTAAAAGGCTTGTAAAAAGCTTGTTTTAAAATACAGCTTTGGTATTAATTATTTTTAGGCTAAGTCTGGAAACAGGGTTTTGCTGGGATGCTTTTTCTTATTTTACTAGTGGTGCTCTCCCAGTGCAAGTTGCTGCTTGGTTTCACATAAAACTGTGTCCTAGCTTGCAGTGTGCACTCCTGGTAAAATATGTTGTGGTTATTGTAGAGCATAGCAGGAATAATAGCACAGTTGATTTCCCTAATTTCATATAAGAATTATGATTTATTTAAAAGAAAATATCGTGCTGTGGAACATCGTACCAGTTGCTTCTAACATGTGCCTCTGACCCTCTGAGATCCTGTCTATTTTATTGATCCACTTCTTAAATTAGACTTCTGAAAGGTATTGGAAATACAAAATTAACCCTTTGTTTGTTGAAATGCAGTCTTTGCAGTGAAGCAGGGATCTGGACATCGTTTTTATCTCTAACAGTGCTCTCAAAGGCAAGACAGGTTTTCTAGGTCTAACCTATTCAGTAGCAGGCAACTGTGAGTTAGTGGTAGAATTATGTTTTTAATAGAATGCTTTTTTGAATAAAGCGTGGAATTCTCATGTTCTGTTTTTAGTATGAAATTTCTATTACTAAATTGCTTTACAACAAAAGAGAAATATTTGAATTCTTTAACCTGAACCAGACTCGTGTGTGTAGAAGTAGAACATTAGCCTTAGGTTCTGCAGCAGTTTGATGGTGAATTCAGGAACACAGTCCAAGCACTGTCTACCAGGCTGCAGCAGTTCTTAATTCTGGCTCTTCTCAGCAGAGGGGAGCAAGGGTATTTATATGTGTTATATACATTGAAATCTGAACTATTTAATACTATCAGATACTCACTCTGAAATAGAAAAGAAGTACGTCTGAGACACTGTCAAGAGCTCAAAGGAAGAGACCCAGGCATTCTTTTATTCTCCTCTAGTTTTGTGCTGTAACCACTCTGCACGTCTGAACTGCATTATTGCAGCTTACGTCTTTGTGTTTTATTTGGCAAAACAAACGCAGTGCTCGCAGCACACTGGTAGGTGAGTGTGTTTTGACAATTACGGTAGTAATGGCACAGTTAGAAAGAGAAACTTCAGATTTGCATCTCAGGGCGGCTGTATTATGTAAAAACAGGTTGTATAGAAAAGTGAAGGAAGAGGTCGATAAAGGATTGAACTGTCCTAGTATTGAAATTACCACGATGCATTCCTTTCCCAGTTTTGTACTACCCATTGGTGGCTGCAGCAGCACAACAAACATACGGGCTTTGTTTGAGCTTCGTGTGGTGTAGAGGTTCTGGTGCCTTCTGACATAAATGAGCAAATGGGCATAATTTTTAGTCTGGAGTCAACCTAATGTGTAATCCTGTCTTTGTATTCCAGGCATGGTTCACTTCAGTCATTTATTTATGCTCTCATAGGGTTATCAAAGCAATAGAAAATATTTCACAAGGAGGAGGATTCCCTACGTGATGGGAATCTTTGTGCATTATTGTTCATCTTACAGTTGATTTGTTTCCATGTTTGCTAAGGCCTTGTTGCCAGATCCTGTATTTACCCGTACTCTAGGTACTCTGTTACCACCGTGATCAGTTTTCTCTGTTTCTGCTGCCAATTTCTTTCAACACGGTCATCTGAAAACATCTTACTTGCTGAAAGCAAAAGGCTTGTGTATTTTATTTACGTATGTATTTTTTTAATGATCAGGGGATTAATTAATTCCTTGTGTTCCATTGTCCCAGCACTGGCCTGATTTATTTCATCATGTCTGTGACACCCATGGCTTTGGAAAAGCCATAAAAATTTCACGTGCCCTCTGCTCTTCACCCATGTCATTTTGAAGGACTGTCCTAATCAGGCAAATGACAGGGAGCAGAAAGAAATACGCTTCATGGATAATTAAAACTGTGTTGGTTTGTTGTTTTTTTTTGTTTGTTTGTTTGTTTTTTTCCTTCTTGGTGTTATGTTTAGTTCAGAGTAATTCATTTGCATTTTGGGAAGCTAGTTTTTGTAATTCAGATTACCTGAGTAACCTGAAGTCTGTGTTTGGAACATTGGTTTTAATAATTGACATTTATATTCATTCCCAGAATACATTTTGGCCCTTTTGCAGAAATGAAACAGGGAAATAAAGCTTCTTCAGTGCAGCAGTTATTATGAGCACAGTATGAAATCCACATGTGTTTGTGGAGGCGATGTAATGGCTGTCTGTAGGAATACTGTTTCACTACCAGGAGGTAGTATTAATTGGAATAGGGGAGGTAAACCCCTGTGTCTCATGAAGTATTAGTGTTCAAAAAAAGAATACGTGCTTAAGGGAAGTTTCAAATGATGTGCGGAATGTTAGGTTGAAATTAACCATTTTTCTGAGTGAACAGCTACTTTTTAATACACTTTCACTATCAGGGAGCCAAACACCAGAAGGAAGTCGCAGCAACAGTTGCGTGTGCAGTGGAGATACCCAAATACAACTTTACTTCCCTGCAAAATCATATGCATGGTGCATCGAGTGGAATAATTGCATGCAGTACCGCCTCAAGAAAAGCAGTTCTCTCTTGTTTACCCCCTTTTTGTGTCCTCCTCAGCTTCGGTTACATAACTTGTTAAGATCTCCTGAAGTGCATTGCTGGAGGACGCCTGCAGAGACTTTCTTTCCTTAATGAAGTACTACAGCTGAACAACAGAAGCTGCACAAAAGATTTTAGCGTGACATTGTTTCAGATGTAATATTTTAGTTTTTTTCCTGGTGTTCAAGCATCTATCTTCGCACACCGTGTGTTTTTTTTAAAGAGTGGTAATGTGAAAGGTTAAGGAACAAATTTCACCTAGAACTGTGTGTTTCTGATGAACTCCCATTTTCCCATAGCAATTTCAGAAACCACACGCTGTTTTACAGGAAGAGTGACTTGAGGATATTGCCTGATCTCTCTACCTCCCATGGTAAACCTTCTGTTTGTTTTGTGAATTTAGTAGTCAGAGGTGCATGATAAAACTTGCTGTCTCTTACTTAATGACACTTCACAGCCAGTCAGGCTGCCAGACTGCTGTACAACTTTCCTTTCTACCACAGTAAGCAATGTGGGGGAACAGATCACAAGTTATTTTCTTTCCTAATCCCTTCTATTGACTGTAACACTTAAGTCTATAAATAGATAAGCACAATAAAATAAAAGGAGTAAATGGAAGATCTTCACAGCTCCAAATGGTCTAAAGAGAAGAAGCAGCTGTGGGAAAAGTTCAGGAAGAACCAAGTCAAGAAAATGGAGTTTTCAGATGAGTGAAGCATGAATTACAGAGTTGGGAGAACATGTTGAGCTGCATTTATCATAGTAAGTTTTATTGGAAATATCCTCCAGAAAATAATATATATATAAATATATATGTATAATTTATATATGTATAAAATCACACCAGAGGAGCAAACTGAAACCAAATGTTTCAGCTTTCTCTAGTGGCACTAGTGAACAGAGTATTTAGAATAACGTGTGCTGTTCTGTACAGAACAGTACTGAATCAAAGTCCTTTAATAAGTCCTTTAATAAGCACAAGTAGTTTTGCTCACAAACCGAAATGACCTACAGTATCAGTTGTTTTCTTCTGATTATGGAGTTTTTTGTTTCCCCTATGTGTTTTTAGTTTTTGAGTATAGAAATTCTCTTTCAAATATGAAATATCCTGCTCCCTGAAGAATAGCCAAACATTGAGGACTATTGTAATACTTACTTCTGTCACCTCTTACTTCCAAAAACTTTTACAAAAAAACCCTATCATTGTTATCAGAGAATCCAGGAATGTGCCCTGATTTGAGGTTTGTGCACAGATGCTATATACCTCACCACGAGAGCAGTATATGACTCAGTGTTGGAGGAGCAAAAGCAGATGTACTCTTGGAGGAGATAATTGCAACAGATGTGTAAAGTGTTCATAGTGCTGCAGGCTTCAGTATTTTTAATGTGAAATTTTCAATTTGATTTTTTCTCCCAGGGTTTCAGGTGAGAATCTGAGTTTTCATTTCTTTCAAAGAGGAGTGAGCTCTCTGTGAACTGGGACCTAAGTCCCTGTTCCCGTTGTCCAGAAGGACAACCTTCACCATGGTTACCAGATGGAAATAGAACCTGCACGCTTGTTTGCAGTGTGTCTTTTGAGGGCAGATAAACCCACGTTGCTCTTCTTAGATTACCCATAGAAATCCAGCAGGATTAATTTTCTGCTGGAAAAAAGTGAACCTTTTCTTGAATGTAGAAAATGGTTGGTAAAATAAAAATATGGAATTTCAGTCATTCTGACTTCTAAAAATTGAGATTTCAGTTTTGAGATTCTAGCTGCGTGTTATTGCTGATTTGCTTCAAATAAGAAAAAAGAGCATTAGAATGCATTTATAAAGTGTATTAAAAAATATATGAAGATTTGAGCATCGTGACACCCTGAAGGAGACTACTTAAACCTAGCTGGATGGTATTTACATGTTGTCCAGTCCAGTGTTGTTTTATGTAGCTGTCTGTTTTACTTTCATTTCCAATCCAAAATGGTCATAAGACTTTTAAGTGTAAGCAATCAGTGCATGAGTAGCTATTCCACTGGCAAATATCTTCATTGTAATGTGTCAAAATGATACTGGAAAAATAACTCCCTGGCCCTCTTACACCATGACTGAAAAATACAGTATTAGTACTTTTAGACGAGTGAGAGTAAGCTATGTGTTAGATGTAAGGGACTAAGATACTACAAGTTTGAGCTGCCCACTGAAAGTAACAAGAAGGCTGCTCTGAAAGCATTGCTTCCTATTTTATTATGTTGGCTGACGACATCAGGGGCGGATGTTGGTGATATGGCAGCAGAGGCTGAACTTTCACATCAGTGTTCTGTTCCCCGTTGTTGCTGTGTGACAGATGGCAGCAAAGGGGCAGTCTGACAGAATGGTGTCTGCCATGGATGTGCAGATGAAGCAGTGGTGTGTCATGGAATTGCTCCGTGTGGAAAAAAATGACACCCATGGACTTTCGTTGATGCTTGCTGAACATTTATGGAGACCAGCTAGTGGATGTGTGAGCACAGCGCGGCGATGGGTGCCGTGTTCCAGCAGTGGTGAATGCGATGTGAAAGACAAGACGCACTGGATGGCTGCGCAGATTCTTATGACTTTCACATGCAAGCTCTTGTTCATCCCTGACAAAAGTGAACAGCTAATGGTGATGACTGTGTTGAAAAATAGTGTTTCGTAGCTGAGAATTTGCCCTATCAAGTGGTGTTATTGTGCTCTTTTTGTAGTTTCCATGGAAACAAGTAGGAGGTATTACTTTTGGAGTGACCCACGTACATGTAAAGAAAACTGCATTTAAAATCCATTCATCTTAGTGCAGCTTCTTTGCAGTTTTGGGAGCAGTTTTGTTCTGAAGAACTCGTATTCACGCTTGCACGTTTGGGAAGCAGATAATGCTTTTCCATATTCTGAATGCCTGCTTCAGACGTTTCTTCCTTGTTTGAGCCACTGCTTTCCCTGTCCTACAGGTGGTAAAGTGTTAGAAAATTAACTTTATCATCCAGCACCACTAGAAACATGAAAGAGACAACAGTGCATTTAAAATGCTCCTGTTCAAAATATTTTCAGCACAATTAAAAGTCAGTTTCTAATCAAAGTATAACAGAAAGTTAAACTAACTCCTGAAAAAAGCAGTGCATGAAGCAGAGCTGCCTTCAGTCAGGTTTATCAGCACACCTAATCTTCTTATCTCGGTGTGCACCTTTTGCGAATGCATACATTTGTTTCATACTTACTTCTTCCAATTACTTTAGCAATTTTCTAAATGCCCCTAAGCATTGGTTTCTGTATGAAAAAAATTACTCTTCTACAGTGTGCGCAGCTCAAGTACAGTTATAGGTTCATTAACTGTTTTCTAGTTTAGCATGTTCTACAGTATTTCAACTTAATTAGTTTCAGAACTCTGTTTAAAAGAATGCAGCTATATTTTGTATCCATTGAAGTTTTCTTGCTTTAAAGTTTTCAGAGTATGTAAGAAAGAAAACTTCATAAAGTTTTGCACCAAGAGTAATATGATAAAAACATTTACATGAGCTCAGTAATGGAAGAAGAAAGTGCAGTTTTGCAGGCTGTTCCTTGTGTATTTCGTAAGATTGCATCTTTGACTTCCACGGTACTCTTGACAGCAATGAATAAAATATTTCTCTCAAATATAGCAAGAAAATACAGTGTTCAGCACAACGCTGATTGTAACTTTGGTTTTCTAATATTGTTATTCTGGATTTTATTCTAGGCTAGCTTCCTGTCAGATCTCTTTTTGTTGGAATTTAACGTTACACACAACATCTTTTTAAATAGGAAACGTCACTGAATATAACTGTTCAGTATTTGTATTGTGCTCTTGTACTGAGCTACTTGTTAGCAACCAGCTGTCATCTCTATCAAGACTTGTGTAGGATTACTGGAGTCTGGATAGTGTTTGCAACACGCCATTGCATTGTTCTGTTCACCATTGTTCTTTGCATCTCCTTATATAATATAGCAATATAAATATATACATATATATTCTATATTGTTCTATTGTTCTGTTCACCATTGCACCACAGCATTGTTCCACGCTATCTTGGAAGCACTGTCTAAGTCTTTACACCAGAGGGCTGATGTTTTAGGATGTACCATGCTGTCCAGCCCACTGCCTCACACAGTGAGGTGACTTTTTTGATGCTTCTTTGGTTTGGATGATGCTCTGGAGGGTTCTTCTGTGCTGTCATTGTGTGTGCTTTTAGACTGTGCTCTTTGCTGCAGCATTCCTGCTCGTGGGATGAGTTTTCTTCTTATTTTTTTCCATCCCAAAGAGGAGGAGTGCAAAGAAGACTAGTGTTAATAAATGTTTTGGTTCAAGCTAAATACTGAACTGTGACCTTTGCAGTACTTGAGACTTGTGCTTAATCATGGATAGCCATGTTTGTGTCACAGAGAACCGAGCGTGTGGTATGCTAGGGTTATTAAAAAGCAAGATAGAATACTGGGAGAACATGGCACGTTGCTGTGCACTCCTTCTCCTTGTAGCAGACTGTCATTTTACTTCCACCTTAGCCTTTTCTGAGAGTAATTTCTTAAGCTGAGTACTGAAATAGTGTATGTATGAGGTGCTGCAGGATCAGGGACTATGAAAAGGCAGGAACCTTGCAGCGGAGATGCGCGCTGCAGACAATTTATCACAGCTTCTTGATGGCCTGCTTCAAATCTGGGTTCAGGGCATGACAAATGACTTAAGAAAAGAAAACCTGTGATTGACAGTCTGTCAGAGTGGTGTTGGTTGTAGTGGTCATCTCAGGGAGTGGGTCTAAGACTATGCGTAACATCCCTGCTAATCGCTGTTGGGTATTAGTGACTTCAGACAATGTTAATGCTTACTGTGATCAGATAAAGCTGTCCTGTAATTGTGTTACTGAAGCCTCAAGTTATTGAGAAATTGAGGCAAATGGAGCATGCTATCAGATGGTAGAGCTCACTCCTGGCGCTCTGCAGATCCGTGCTTTGATTTTACTGACTGTAAGTGCCAACTTTGGTTTCTACAGCATAGGAGGCCCAGATAACATGAGTTTTTAACCTTCTGGTTGTTCTTCTGTAAATTCTAATTAAAGGAAAATGTGTTTTCCTGTAGCAATGCCTTTATGATTTCTGTCATTGGACACAAGTGCTTCATATTTTCTTAGAATTTAAGAGTTGGACAAAGGACTATGACACTTTCAATGTCACTTTTGGTTTAGAAGTTTGCTGTATTGTTTTATCTATTTTCCTCAATTTTCTTCTTTTTTTAAAGACTGTGCCATTAAAATAAAAACTCCTTTCCTCATCTGTTTCAGAACTAATGAGAATGCCCTACTGGGAAAATTACACATGGTCTCTACATCAACAAGAATGTCTTTCCCAGGTCAGCAGCAGGAAAAATTGCAGTGAAAAAGAAAATTGGTAGTTATTTTTTAGAGGTTATTTTTAGAGGTAATTTTGGAGTGACAATTTTTTAGAGAAACACGCTTATTCAAATTGTCATTATTTCTTATGCGTTATCACAAAATCCTTAATAGTGCTAATTAGTGAACTGAGTAAATGAAATAATCATATAATTTTTTAAATGAGTGATTTTTAGGAAAGCAGTCAAAACATTGTTACGTGCTGAGGCTCTTGTGTCCTTCAAAAAAGACTAAAATACATTTAAACAAAGAATGCTGTTCGGCCTCGAAAGACAAATTGCAGATTGAAAGAGAGAGGTCAATGCTCAGGACACCTAATACACCAGCTCTATGTGAAGGGCTGTGTGCCCACGGAATTGAGAAAGAATCCAGCACGTATGCTGCTCGGTCTAATTATAACGTTACAGATGGCCATTACGTAAGGAATGCCTCTAAATCAATATTGTCCATGCAGAGAGGCTTCTAAGTATACCTGATGCTGAAAGAGCAGCGGCTCTCTCTGTTTATCTCCAGGAGCACGGTGCTTGAAGTAGAGATGCATATTCCCTTCGCAGTCACTGTACACTGCTTAGTCTCTCTACATGTGCAGTTGATTTTCTCTAACTGATCACTGGTTTCCCTTCTACTTATTTTTGTTTTTACTATATGCATACATCAGGACTGGACTGTGTATTAGAAGGATTTTACTGAAAATGAATTATGTGTCCTATGCATGGTCTTTCTGTTAGAAGTGAGAGTACAGTGATGCAGAGACCACAGTGTGACTAAGTTTTGTTGAAGGGAGGTGAACGTAGCTGGAAGAGGAGTAACATGCAGAAACGTTATCTGCCCAAATGAAATTTGTCTCTGAGTGGTTATGAAAGTTATCACCGAGTGATAACTGAGTGAGTGGTTGAAATTGGGACAATTTAAATTTAGGGATAAAGCAGGATTAGACATGGAGTGTGTCTGCACTGTTACAATACTGACTGGAAAGCAGCCCCCCACACCGCCTGGCCATTCTTGTATGGCATGGTTAGTAGCTATGGAAGAGGCTTATGGTTTTATTATGGTTTTATTAGTGGGCCACGCTGTCCATGTTTTAAGCTAAGGCTGGACTTCAGCATCTAATCTCCATCACAGTCCACATATAAAATACAAAATCACATGTTAATTTGCCTTCTAAACCAGCATGCCATGTTTGGCTTCCACCAGGCTTGTCTGTGTGTTCCTACAGATGCTGTGTAAGAAGTGCATGAGATCTGAACACAAGGTGCTTGGGCGTGCCTATTACCTGATGCACATTCATGGTCTAGATGGAGTCATGTGAGTATCGTGCTTGATACTGCCTGGTTATTGCTGAGCAAGGCCATTGCTAGGGTGTTGTGGAATTTTGGCTGTGGATCTTTCATAGCATATGGCGTTTCACAGTGTTGTACTCTTCCTTAAGAAACGTGCAACTTTTGGGCAGGACAGGCAGTATTTGGGATTTCACTGTTGCTGTGTTTGGAAATCGCAGTGGTACTGCTAGATTAGTGTCTGTAGGTCCGTTTGAATATTGCACAGATAGTATTTAGATTAGATTGGTAGGATTTGGCTATGAAATGGATAGCAGTAGAGCTACGCTACTGTTCGGTGATGGTGAAAAAACAATGAGCTGAAGGAAACTTGCTCTTTTTGGGTGTTTCTTTCAAGCAACCCTTTTAATTCAGATGGGAGCCTTATTTTTAACATGCATTAACTTTTTGGCATTTAAAGATCAACATTGGTAGAACACAGTTTTTGTGTTTGTGATTAATGCCATGTTACGTTACAAAGTTATGTGTTCCAGTATGGTTGAAACAATCATGTAGGTTGATCAGGATACTGGGACCTTACTTATATTAAATAGCATGGTTAGAGTGGTTGTCTAGTTGATTTAGTTAGCTCTACAGCACAGGTGGAACAGATGTTACTTTATTATCAGCTTGCTGTGGAGATAACAATGTAAGGATGGAGGAAATAAAGAACTGGCATACTGGTAAATTACGTAGCACAGTGTGAGCTATAAAGTTGCTGTTTGGTGTTGCTGTATTGCCATGTATTGCAGATGTTAAAAATATTCCAGCTTTTTGCTTAAGGCTGACAAAAACTGCTTTTACACCTTTAAGTACAGTGGTGGTGGTTATGTCAGAACACATCAATGCTTTGGGGAGAGTCCCTGAGCTGGGAAGTACACCAAAGTGAAGAGGTTTTGTAGGAAAGTGCCTGCACATAGACTTCTGCTTCCACATAAGAGAAGAGAAAATGTCAAAGGAATGGCAGTCATAAAGGTGGTATCTCAGCTGGAATATTGATAAGGAAAAGTCTGTAGAAAGGGGGACTGCTAGGATCTTCTGTCCTGCAGCAACGGTGCCCATTTTCTATAGGCAGTAATACTATGAAATACCATACAGAAATGTGTCTTGCTCCTGTGTTGTTTCTTAACCGTATCGCTTCTGGTGAAAACGCTTCCAGGGTTTTGTTAATCTGGTGCTGTGTAGTTCCAGTTTCTAACCGTGCTTCTGAACATCCATTTTGTGTGTCAGTGATGTCTATAGCTTTAGTTTTTTCCTTCCTCTATCCTATATCCTTGATTTATTTATAGAGAGCACTCTCATTACCTCCCAGCCTACTTTTTACCAAGCTAATTTAAGCAGTCTCTGTTAGCATTCTCTTTGTACTAACTCCTCTTTGCTTCCCTGCTCGTTCTAGTATTATCCCTGTATCTGCTTCAATCTGAATTCTTTTTTTTTTTTTTTTATTTGAAGACAGATAACCAGTGAAGTTCACAGAATTCCAGTTTAGGTTTTACCTGTTCCTTGTAAAATGGCTTTAATGTGTTTTTCATTTCATTTCTGCTGAAAATGCCTCCCTTGGTACAGCCACAGATTGCAGCATCCTTTTTCACACTGCATTTATCTGATTCTTTGTATTCATTGATTAATACTCCTCCTTTGTTATTTCCAGCTGATGGAAATTCTTGCTGTTTCCAGAGTGCCTGACCTTGACTTTGTGCGATTGCATTTCGTCGCTGCTATCACTTTAGTCTTTCAAGGCAATTCAGTGCTTGCAACATGGTTTTCTGTTCTTCTGTATCGATAGAGGTACCAATTTTGCTTTTAACCAGCATCCAGTTTCATTACTGTGATCCAGTCTTGTGTTCTGTTATGTGATTAGTTCTCAGAATGGTTTGTGAGTATGCCTTTTCTTAATCTCACTGTAGCCTGATAATTTCATTCCACACTGTAAACTCACCTAATAAGGCTCTCTCTGTATTTTTGCAGTGGACTTGCTCCTTTCTGTCTTAATTACTTGTGTCCATGCAGTTTGGTGTAGTAGGACTTACGGAAGTCCCTATTTTTAAGGTGTTCATTTCCATGATGTAAAACTTCAGCTTACCTCTACAGTATAAATTAGCCTGGGCTAACTAAATCCAGCCTGTTTTGGAATGTAGGATCTGCCCGTTAGAACAACAAATGACTTGATGTGAATGTCTAATGCAGAAAATGAAGTTCTTCACTCTCAAAGGAACCGTTCACAGCTGTTTCTCTGTGTTTCTCTTAAACTTGCCTGAATGTAAACTGTGTGTGCTTATAAGTGCAGGCTTACTGTCTAGGCTTGCTTTTAAAAAATTCATTGGGTAAGTAATTGGGAACCCCAGTGATTGTTCATTTATGGATTCTAAAAATAAACTAAGAGCTACACTGAGTTCTGTTTGGTGCTTGCTGCACGCTGTGAGAAAAAGGTAAAGGATTTTGCAAAGTTTTTGTGAGATGCTAAGTTTTCCTCTGTAAGATGGGAAAGAATTTCAAAGAGAGTAGAAAAAATCCCAGTTCTGCTTTCCTAATGGGCCAGTCTTGGGATTACAGAGTATCTTAATGAGGTGTACTCAAGCCTGCTTTTCTTGTGCAGAAACATATCCTACAGAGCTGCTAGAAAAAGTCTACAGTGACGTGCAGTGACTTCCTTACCAAACATGATTGTTAGTCATAGATCCTGTCTGCGTCAATCTCACTGGCCTTCATCTTGATAGAACCTGACTGCCTCCTTTGTATTTAAAAATAGAAGCGACAGCCTCTCTCCCTCAGTTTTTTTAGCTCACTTAGTTGGGAGCTGCAAGTGTGCGGCACTCTGGGGAGCAGCTAAATGCAGGGGTTGCAGCTCCATTTCTCAGCGTAGAGAGGGTCTGTTGTTCTTTGCCCAGGAGCCAGTGCTGCTGGGTGAAGGCCTGGTTGCAGAGCCCTGCTGGCACAGGGCAGCTTCCCACCACGACTTGGTGCAAGCAGCCCCAGGGCAGGGACAGCATGCCGGTAGCAGCCTGGAGCTCAGAATGCAGCATCATCCCCCAGAACAGTGCTGGGGAGCTTCCACCAGTTCTGTCTAGGTGGCAGGCTCAATTGTGTGCCAGCTAGGTTTCTGTAAATGTTTTTGTTAACGTTGGCTTTTCGCCATAGTGGTTTCAGTAAGTTGTGATGCAGGTCAGAAATGTGTTACGGGGTATCTTTTTTCCCAGTCGCAGTTAAGGATGTGAGTGAAAGCGTGCTGATTACAGATAGCTGTAAATTATTTTCTTCTGTTTCTTAGTGACACTGCTGAAAATGAGTGATGCTATGCAGCAGAGAAGAATAAATACTTTATTTGCTCTGAAGTATATAGGTGCATCTATGAAACGCTCATTGCAGTGATTAGTTGACAGAAACTAGTGGAATAGAAGTTGTGCCAAGTAAGAAGACTTCACCTTTGTTAGAAATGAATTTTATGCATAGGGAAAAGATGTACGAACTCTTAGGACCATGCAGATGTCTCTTCCCTTTCTAGGCTATGTTGATCCTATCCAAAGTAAGCAAAGAAGGTGCTCTGTTCTTTCTCAGTATTCCTAATTCTTATTTTTTAGCACTGGAAATACTGCTCATTGTTACTCTGTCTGTCTGCTCAAATTTACTGCTTCTTCACTTGATGCAATTAATTTTTTAACGATATATTTTAATTGGGGAAGATTGCTGTGATTCAGCGTAAGAATGCTAGTGACTTATAATCTGAGAGAAGAAACAAACTGCTGATAAAGTTGCACATAACTCTCATTAAAATTCTGAAATGAAAGGTAATGCTAGGTTATGTATATATATATATATATAACAAAAGCTATTTTAAATGTTATATTTTAATCTTGATACCATCAGGGGATGCAAATGCAATACGCAGAGCATAAAGACTTTGAGGAACTTTGCTTTTAGGGGGAAGCGTTTAACAGCAAGACAATTCTGATAGAGAAACTGAAAGAATGTACATAGCGTGTATGCACACGGTTATATGCTTACGTGTATGTATGCAGTCCATTTCTGTTCCCCATAATAAACTGATTATGCATTTTTCTTGTAGCATCAGAAGGTCTTTAAGTAGCTGTGTATCACTGCACCTCTGTTTTGAGAATTCTTCTACCCAGGGCAGAGTGTGATGCTTCAGTGCAGCATTAGCAATTATGAAATGCAGTCCAAAGAGAAAGATGAAAGAAACGAACTTGTAGATTTTCCCATGGGAGATATGGCCCAGAGCACAATGGGGAAGGCATTACAGTGATGCCAAATAAACTTCTGGGATGTTCAAGCTCAATTTAACCTTCAATTGTAATGCTGCTTTTGTGAAAGCACTCCCAGGAGTAGCAGGGAGTGAGCCAGGCCAACCATATCTTCAGATAAGTTTGTTTTAGCCATTGCAATTGAATGTCACTAGACGAATTTGGAAATCTGCTCAACGTGAAATTTCATTTAATAAAAAAAAACAGAGAACTATAATATGGCTTAGACTGAAAGTACTGGTTTTTATAAACTTGTATGATGCTGCAGTTTAACAACCCCCTCCAAGTGGATTTGTGTATCTAAGCCTTTGTGTATGTTTGTGTAGGTTTCGTATTGTGAAAGGCATGTGAGTAATAGGGTGGTCCTGCATTGCAGAGACACTCCTGTGCTGAACAGAACTCAAGGTAAAAAATGGAATTCCTATTAATGAGTTGTTCCTGTATTTTATAGGCGCAGTCAAATATTTTTTGAGTGTTTCCAGTGTGCCAGTGTGGCTTTTTTTTCCTTTCCCTTATGGGTGTGAAATTTGATATGTCTTGGCTTTGCCTTTTTCAAGACAGTAGTGGCACTAGACTGAAGCACCCCAAGACCTCTTAAATTAATTGTAAAAGATCAATTTCCTCTTCTTTGTGATGTGCTTGAAGGTGATTATTTTTTATTGTTATTTATTTATGCTTGGACAAGGAAAGCTTAATTCATCTCGTTTGCCAGTTACCATTATTTACAGTAAAAAGCAGAGCTAACTCATTATCTCTTTTTAATACAGTAACATCTGGCAAATGTCATCTAGATCATAAGATGAAACTCAGAAGAATCACTAGAGGTTTTGGGTACTATGATCTTGGCTGCACCTTTGAGGGACCATGTTGGCATCAGATGGTCATAACTGACCAGGAGGGGAAAGAATATACAAAGCTGCAGGCTGTTCATTATCAGAGCTTTAAACTAGATTTGATGGGGGAAGGAGGTGTACCACTGAGTGACAGAGAGGAGCCAGAGAGTCACTTCAGGAAGCAGTAGGGGAAAACCTCGTATTTTTCCCAAAGAATTTTGGGAGGGCTCCTCTTGGAAGGTAACGCAATGGACAGACCAGCTGAAGTGCCTCTGCACCAATGCACACAGCATGAGAAATAAGCAGGAGGAGAAACCGTAATGTAATTACGAATTACATTAATAATTTATGTCATGGAAGCTTGACTGGATGAATCACACATCTGGAATACTTTGGTTGAGGGCTGCAAGCTTTTTGGAAGGGACAAGCAATGTAGGAAAGGTAAGAGCTGCCTTTGAGAAACAGTCATGAATAGTTTGGGGTCTCCAAAACAAGAAGGATGTGGAGCTCTTGCATCAGGTCCTGACGAGACCATGAAGATGATCAAAGGGCTGGCAAGACCTTTCGTGAAGGAAGGTTGAGGGAGATGAGCTTTTTACTGTGGAGAAGGAAAGGTTCTGGGGAGATTGCTTTGCAGCCTTCCAGTACTTGAAGGGAGCTTGTAAGCACGAGGGAGACTCACCTTCTACGCAGAGAGATAAAAGAGTTAAAAAGGTGAGCGCATAAAGGAAAGGCTGTGTTGTTAGTAAGAGGGAAATGGATGTGACACTGCTACAAGACCTTTTATTTCTTCTCAAAACCCATACTCTTAGGAAGAACTCAAGTCAGTAGGTAGCTTGCAACATTTGGAAGCTTATTTTGGAGTTTTAAGAAATGTGAAAACTATTTTTATTCGTCTGAGAACTTGGGATTATGGAACACAGATAACTTCTTAGACTTACTGTTACTGGAAAGTTATACTGTTGAAACTCAGAAGAGGAGGCCAACTGTGTTTTTACGCGAGCTAAATTACTGTTAGAAAGTGTATGTAAGTGCTGTCACCATGTAGCTGGGAGAGCTTATGTTTCTGTCTTGTGCTACACAGACTTGAGAACCTAATATTGACCATCACAACTGTATTAATAAAAATCCACAAAAAAAGCATGTAATTAAATTTTTAACAGATCTGTTAATCCATAACAGCCTTGTTCTTACTTTCCAGTCATTAGGCTTAACTGATATTTCGTACATTGTTTCCGTAACAAGAGAAATGCATTTCAGTGTAATTGCTGAAATATCCTGCTAGAAGTTTGATCCTTACAGATAGGTTACTGTTGTAGTTTTGTAGGTTTTAAATTCATCTAAGTTCCATATACAATAAGTTCAATATGCAGATGGAAAGTACTTATATAAAAAGAGTTAATGAAAGTCAGTCTAGCAGCAGTGTATTCATTTTTTAGATGTATTATAGGTATATTTTGTGTATATGTATGCATTCTGGGTTGACCATATGGTTCAAGTATTCATTAGTACTTTGGGTATTTAAACACTTGGTACTTGTAGACACTGTTAAACATTCCTATATAAACATCCTGCTTGTAAAGGCTGACAGAAGAAAAGACTGTTTTCCAAGTTGCTCACAAAATTATTGAAATTCCTCTAGTTATGTGTTTCTTACTGGTTATGAAATGCGCTGTAACATTAGCATCATGATTACTGTCTTGCATTCAATCGCTGCCACAAGCAGTGATGTAATCTCATCTTTCTGCCACAGAATTAGATGCAACTACTTATTTTAATTGACTTCACCGCTTGGTGTTGCTGGAAAGAACTCCAAGTCTGATTACAGGGAAGTAACCACTTTTTAAGGTTTTATTTTAATTCACTGATGTTAAGGTTTGTATGTTATTTGAGGATGAATTACACGGTGTCAGATTGCACCCTCAGCGAGTTTGCAGATGATGCCAAACTGTATGGTGTGGTTGACGTGCCTGAAGGACAGGCTGCTGACCAGAGAGATGGCAACTGGCTTGAGCAGGGGGCCGAGGTGAACCTCATGAGAACTCAAGAACCAAGGTCTTGCACCTCGGTCATGGCAGTCTCTGCTATCAGTGCATGCTGGGGGATGTAATGGTGGATCACGCCACTGCCAAAAAAGACTTTGAGGTACTGGTGGATGGCCAGCAGTGTACCCTCACAGCCCAAATAGCCAACCGTCTCCTGAGCTGGATCAAAAACAGTATCCAGTGGGTCAGAGAGGTGATCCTCCGCCTCTGCTGTGGGCCGATGAGACCTCATCTGGAGCACTGCATCCAGATGTAGAGTCCTCAGTACAGGAGGGACATGGAGCTGTGGGAGGATGTCCAGAGGAGGGCCACAGAAATGGTCTCAGGGATGGAACACTTCTCCTATGAGGACGGGCTGACAGCTGGGGCTGTGCAGCGTGGAGAAGAGAAGGCGCTGGGGAGGCTTTTCAGTATCTAAAGAGGGGCTGTAAGAAGAAACTGAACAGACTCTTTAATGGAATCCATTACAATAAGACAAAAGGAAGAGGTTTCAAACTAAAAGAGGGATGATTTAGATTGGACATAACGAAGAAGTTCTCTGCAATAAAGGCAACCTGGAGCAGGTTGCCCAGAGAGCTGGTAAATGCTCTGTCCTTGGAAATTCTCAAGGCAACAAAGATGTTTATTCCAGGGGAATTGAACCTTTAAAAGTTCCTTCCAACTCAAAAAAATTCTGTGATTCTATGAAATTGCGTTGATGTGGTGTGATATTTCACAGAGCAGCTAGAAGCTTTTGTCTTAGCCATGATTTGTAGAAGTTGGAAGAACTACTCCAGTGTTGTTGTTTCTTTACAATTGTCTTTTAATGAAAGATTTCTTTAAAAATAATCAACTTCAGAATTTGTTTTAGTCTTACAAGATGTTAAAAACTGCGTTCAAGTTTTAAAAATTTTCTCTTTGTAAATCATGAATAAGACATCTTTATGAATTGCCTATAGATGACGCTGAATGAAGAGAGAATTTTTTTCTGGGCGTCATTTTATTTTGTTTTTTAATTGTGATTTACAAAAATGTTGACAAATTTTCTTTTGGAGAACACAAGCATTTCTTGTTAATTGCAAGACTGAGCATGTCACTGTAGAGTCAGAACACCTTTAGAGTGTCTAGTTTTGAGGATAATAGACTGGTTATCAACAAAAGATATGACTGACCTCAAGGTGAAAGAGATTTGTCACTGTAAATGGATGGCTGCAAACAGTCTTGTGTTTTCTGGTTTCATCTGTGACGTTTGCTGCAGCACTAAGGCAGATGTTTCAGTAGGCTGATAGTGATGTTTTCTGTGCTTTCCTCCTGCCATCAGTTTTTTAGTTCATACAAGCAGGCATTTTGTTTTGCTGTATCAGATATTTTTCTTTCCCTCTCCTCACCCACAACAATAACAACAAAGGAAAAAAAACAACAAACCAACTTCAACGCCAAAACCAGAAAAAATAGCTCTTTCTAATGCACATTCATCAGTATGTGAAAACTTGACATTCTACTGGGACAGAATTACATTTGAAATACTTATTTTCCATGGTAATTTGATCCAAATCTTGTCCTTTGTGGATTTTAGTAAGAGAAAGGCAAAAGTAAAATGCTACTTGCAGGATGCTTGTTTGGGAAACTGCTACAAGTAGTGGCTGGGGGTTGTTTCTCAAATACGTGCTCAACTGTGAGAGAGAGAGCACTTCCAAGCACTGCCTTCTAAGAAAGAAGATTCAGTGGTCGTTTGGTAAATATCTAATTAGGGATTGGTGGGGGAGTAGATTGTAGAATTGATGCTCGTTTAATAAATTATCCTGAATTAATTATTCATATAGCATTTCAGACTTCCAGGCTACAAATTGAAGCACACAAATTAGAGAGTAGGTTAGTTCCATATTTCGTGCTGAACACACTGTGTGAGTGGCTGAACTTCTTGAACACTGAAAGCAGTCCATTTCCAGTGGATGGAAGGGAGAAGCTTTGCACAGGAAAGTGGGACTGTGTGATCTCCTGTGGTGCTGCATTCCCTGCTTTGATAAGGAAGCATAAGGATGTACTAAATGGGATAGCACTCAACACTGCCAGATTTGCATTTTGCTCCTTGTCGCTGCAGAAATTCTTCTGGTGATCATTTCTCTAGGTACAGGTGTAGGTGGATGTGGCTGTTTTGGATGCAGTGTGTAACAATCGGGCCTTGAGCGTTGCAAACATTGTACAGATGGCAGGATAGAGATGGTGGGCTGGATATAAAAATACCTGTACTGGCTGTCCTTAGCGTGCTGGAGGCTGGCTGAGTTACCCTACTTTCTTGCAGTGTTCTCAGTAAATGAAGAAGATGGCATGTGGAAGGGAGTCTCTGTTTTCACTACCTGTGTTTGTCCTTTTTAACTTTGAGCGTAAACGACAGATTGCAGAACAAATTCAAATTGATTCTGAGATGAATTGTGCTTGAGCCTTACCCAGGAGATACTTCTTAACTGTTCTTCTGCATTTCCTGATGGCAGAGATTCTGTAAGTTTCTGTCACAGTCTCTACTGGAGCAAATAATCTGGATAGCTGGAAAGATTTCCTTTCTTTCTAGGTACGAATATTGACTCTTACATCCCCCTTACACCAAATTAGTCTGTTTGCTGTCTTTCACCATATGAACTGACCATGGAATGCTGATCTCTTTTCTACCAGTGTCCTGCATATGTCAGGATATGAAGTGTCTGCCCTTGATCATCTCCTTCATTCTAAGCAAATTCATTTTTTCAGTTTTTTAAATGTCGTGTTCTCTTCGCTTTTCTGTGGCGTCATGCTGCTGCCTGGACTCTCTTTGTTTGTCTGCATTAAAAGTAAAGTAGATGAAACTGGACACAGCATGCTATCTGATGCCTCACTTCTACAACAGCAGAAAAAAAAGAACAGTGCCTACTTGTGCAGTTAGTGCACTAAGGAGGGCAGCAGCACCCCATTGTTGATGCAGCTTGTGATCTGCAGTGAGTTCAGAATCCTTTTTCACAGATCCAGAGCTGTTGGACAGGATCATCGTAACTGAGCATTAGGTTTCTTTCAGTGCTGCAGAAGAAGGCATGGTGGCATGGTTCCTTTCGTGGTAGTGATGGTTTTTATCTGTTTCTGTCCACGAAATCTTGAAACCATTTTTCATTCTGTAGCAAAGGAAAGAAGGGCATGGGGTGGAACTGATGACATTTTCGATGCTCAATATGAGAATTCTGAGAGGCTGATCTTTTTGTTCTTTCTTTTCATGATTTTTTTTCGCTCTTTTCCGTGCACTTCTGCCAACCCCCATATCTGTGACACTGAATAAGAGGAGATTAAAGTCCAGCGTAGAGTCTCTGCAGAGACTGACTGCAGAGGTCGCTCTTCTATAGAGAAAAAAGATTCTAAAACACAAGTTTCAGAAAAGAGAGCCTTAACACAAATCTTTCCATTATAAATTCTAAGAGAAGTGTAAAGAAATAGCTTAGAAAGAGGGGACGATTCTCAATTAATTTAATGGGAGCAAGGACAGGTCTTTATTCTTAAACTTAGGGAGGAGAAACCAGTATTTTTGGTTTTTTAGGAGCATATGTTTCAGATCACATTTTCCAAATACGTATATGAAAAGAAATGAGTGCTTTAATATGCGAACATACCATGTCTGCATGAAACTGTCATTAAAAATAGCAAGTGGAACCACCTTAGGATTTTTCAGAGCAACTGCTATTTTCTGTATCTTGTACAGATTTCATAAAATCATAAAATAACTTGGGTTAGAAGGGACCTTTAAAGCTCATCTAGTCCAGCTTTCGTCTGCTATGAGTAAATGATTTTCAATGGCAGCAATCTTAGTAAAACAAAACGATAAAATGTTTGGGTGTTACATGGATACTGCACCACAGAGGGGAAAAAATGGGGGAGGATAGAAATTGTGTATCTTGCCCGGGTTATACTTCAGATGTCACTTAACTCTAATGTCAATGTGATGATTTGTTAGCCCACTATAAGCAGCGTGCAATTAGCTTCACTTGTCTGCATCCATGTATGTAGGTCACTCCAAAAGTAATGCCTCCTGTTTTCTTCCATGGAGAACTATTACAGATACAAAGAGCACAACAACCTCTTGATAGAGCAGAGTCTCAGCTGCAAAACACTGTTTTTCAAGATGGTTGCCAACATTAGCTATGCATTTTTGCCAGTGATGCAAAAGAGCTTGCAGGCCATGCTCAAAAATCGGCTTGGCTGTCTGGAACATGGCTTGTCTTTCACATCAGTGTCTCCACTGCTGAAACACATCAACCACCAACTCACTGTGCTTACATCTGCTGTTTGGTCTCTGTAAGAAATCAGCAAGCATCAGTGAATGGGTGCCGTTTTTTCCACTCGGAGGAATTCTGAGGAAAATTGACATCATCTACCTGGACTTGTGCAAAGTGTTTGACTCTGTCCTGCATGACATCATGACAGCCTGGTCATCAAACTGGAAAATAAAATAAAATAAAATAAATGGATTGGTTGGATGGTTGCAACTCAGAGAGCTGTGGTCTGTGGCTCAGTGTCCATGTGGAGACCAGTGATGAGTGGTGTTCCTTGGGGATAAATGTAGGAAACGGTGCTATTTAACATCTTTGTAGGTGACATGGACAGTGGGATCATAGAATGACCTGGGCTGAAAAGGACCTCAAAGAGCATCTAGTCTCATTCGCCCTGCTGTGGGCAGAGTTGCCAACCACCAGACCAGGCTGCCCAGAGCCGTCCAGCCTTGCCTTGAATGGCTCCAAGGCTGGGCATCCACAGCCTCTCTGGGATTGAGTTTGCAGATTACAGCAAGCTGAGTGGTGCAGTTGACATGCTGAAAGGAATGGATGCCATCCAGAGGGATGCAGGCAGGCTTCAGACATGCCATGCCAACCTCAAGAAGATCAGCCAAGCAAAGTGGCTTGGAGTGGTGGTGAAGTCTCCTTCTCTGGAGATGTTCAAGACCTGCCTGGATGCCGACCTGTGCAACCTGCTGTAGGGAACCTGCTTTGGCAGGGGGTTGGACTCGATGATCTCTGGAGGTCCCTTCCAACCCCTACAATTCTGTGATTCTGTGATTCTGTGAAAGTGCAAGGTCCTGCAACTAGGTCAGGGCATTCTCAAGCACAGATACGGGCTGTATGGAGAATGACTTGAGAGCAGCCCTGAGGAGAAGGGCTTGGGAGTGTTGGTTGATGAAAGACTCAATATGAGCTGACAGTGTGCTTGCAGCCCAGGCCAACCATATCCTGGGTTGCATCAAGTGAGTCATGACCAGCAGGTCGAGGGAGGGGATTCTGCTCCTCTGCTCTGCTCTTGTGAGGCCCCTCCTGGAATACTGCATCCAGTTGTGGGGTCTCAACACAAGAAGGACATGGAGCTACTGGAGCAGGTCCAGAGGAGGGCCGTGAAGATGATCAGAAGACTGGAAGAACGTCCCTGTGGGGACAGGCTGAGAGAGAGCTCAGGCTCTTCGGCCTGGAGAAGAGAAGGCTCCTGGAAAACCTTCCATGAACTCATGCTAGCTAGGCCTCATCCTTTCATTCTTCAGGGAAGGCATTCTTTCATTGCCTTCCCTGGCTCTGAGATGTGGCTGACAGGTCTGTAAGTTCCCCAGATCCTCCTTGCAATCCTTCGTATAGACTTGCATCACTTTAGCAAGTCTCTGATCTTCTGAGATCTCTCTGTTTGACTAGGACTGATGGTAGATGGTGGAAACCACCTTGGAAATGATGTCTGCCAGCACCCTCCGGTAGATCCCATCCAGCTCCATGGACTTCTGACAGTCTAGATAGAATAGCAGGTCTCTGAGTATTTCTGTCTGAATTGTGGGGTGTTTATTCTGCTCCCCACCCCAAAATTCCAGGTGAGGAGGCTGAGTACTCTGAGGATAACTCATCTAATAGTGACAGGTGTAAAGAAGGCTTTCTTATCCTAAGTGGTTGTGTTCCCTGCTGATCGAGTAAATAAAGAGATTCCCTTTATCCCCTTCTTACTGTTAATATATTTGTAAAACACTGCCTTCTCTTTCTTTTTTTTTGTATGAAAATGGTTTCTATTTCAATCCAGGCCATCCAGGTAGCCTTATTTTTGGTTTTCTCTTTGGAACTTTTTGAGTTTGCTATCCTTTAAGGCTTGTTATCTAGCCATAATCACTATAGAGACTGGTGTTTAGGGAAGGATAAGAAAATAAAAGCATTGTTACTAGTGTAGAATTGTGTTAAGAATCAGCACAGTATTTATTACAAAAATAGACTTTGTTACAGGAAATTCCACCTCTCCTCCCACCCGAGATTTTGCCCATATGCAAAACAGATTTAAAATAAATAAATTAATTAAAATACAAAGCAAATAAACAAACTGGCATATGCTTCTGGCACACTTTCAGTTTCAGAGCAGTTCCGAAATTGCAGGTTGAAGGTGAAAAAAATCTCAATTTATCTTGGTTTATAACTCATAATATATCATTAAAAAAAAAAAAAAACTTGCTAAGATTTGAATTTTCATGAATCCTGAATAGGTGCATTTTAGGTTTTTGGAGGTTAATGAAAGGTGTACTTCTCTTCATTTTTTCTTGTTCATTCATTGAATGCTTTGAGAACATTATCCTGGAAAACCATATGGAGCGAACTTAAAACAATAGTGAACAGACTCTTGCTCGTGCTACGGTTCTGCATTTTTAAGTTGCAAAATGAAGTCTCACAAGTCTGTCTCTCTGAGAACACTCTCTTTTTTAAAAAGCAGATCTTTGTCTTAGTCCTTTGCTTTCTTTGGTGGTACAGTGCTGTTGAATATTCCGTCAGGATACAGTAAAATGCTTTCTCTGCAAATTGGAGGATACCAAGACGCCATCTTTCCTTACCAAAGAATACTTAATATGGACAACATATAATTCTATCTTGTTCTGCACGGAAGGCTAATTCCGAGCTTGACTTAAATCGTATATTTTGAACTAGGTGATTCTTTTCTCCATTTTTTTGTTTTTTGTTTTCCATGATTCCTTTTATTCCACTTACTTGTCATCAAAATCGTTTGATGCTGAAGAATGCATTCTTGTTAATTCCTCTCTCCCATCGTGGGTTCGTTGTCTGATCTCAACCTGCTATTCCATTATTGCAGTAGCTTCTGTTACTGTTTCTGAACTGGTTCCGAACGTACTGAATCAGTAACGCACAGCTTCACACCTGATGTGGAGCTGTCTCACCCCGTGCAGTCACTGATTGCTGCGGGCAGTCAAGTCGCCATGACCTTGCTGTGCACTTTGCCAATGCACGTGTAACTGTACGTGGCTGCTGCCTGATGAGTTGGCTTCTGCTGGCAGAAGAGTTGGTGGGAACTTTGCTCTCATCTGCAGCAGCTGCTGTTGCAGTCCCTCGTAGCACTTCCCATGATAGAACATGATTTGAATTATCTACCTAAGCCACAGAAGATAAAGAAGCTGCATGTGTTTCATGAGTTCACAAGTAATTGTGCTGTAGAGATTTCCCATCTTTTTCAAAAGCAAGTTCAAATAAGCTCTTTTTGGGAAATCACTGAGCAGTAGAAGTTAACATACACAATGGTTCTAGTAATGCAGTGGTTCAGATGGTAACTCAAACTCTTGTTGTATAGAAATTATTTATCTTACCAGTTACTGTGTGCACAAGCGTGAGAAAAAGAATAATACTTTTGTTGTAATGCAGGGTGATACACATGAATTTGAGAGAAGGGAATGCCTAAGAGGTTCCATGAGGTTATTATCCAAATTTTGGCCTGGAATGTTTGTATTTCTTCGCAGAAACAGGCAGCAAAGAGATTTCATATGGGTTTCTGTTATGACAGCTGTTATGCTTGTGGTTTCATTTTGTGAAGCTTTGCTATTTTGAACAATACCTTATTTTTTTAGTTCCCAAAGTTTTACTCAATTGTGGATCTCTAAAGAGTTGTTCAGCTTTTTCTATGAACTGTGCTATTCCCAGATGAGAAGAGTGGGCTGGTATATCAATACCATATATTTTATTCATGCTGATTCAGATCTAAAATAGTTCAGATGTTAGAGTAACACTTTCCGTTGTTAACGAGTATATGTTTGGGAACCTATCTTGAAAGAGAATCATGGAAGCATTGGTATATATATCTGGGGATGGCTTAGTAGCATCCTCTACTCCTTTACCATGTTCTGCTTTTAAAGAGTAAGCCACACCAAAGTCAGTTTTCTTACACCTCCCTCCCCTAGTTATTCAATTCCTGTTATTTTTGTTAATGTAATTCTGATTTAGCAATCAGATTGAAGAGTTGCTAAATCATGTTCTGAAATTGAAAGTAAATTAATTTCTGTTCATCCTGTGGGTTAGTGGCATGGCATTTAATTGTTTTCATAGCAGAGTAATAGCAGAGTTATAAACTGTGGAAACTAAGGCCATGGCACTTACGTGTATTTACCACTGCAGCTTTCAGAACTATATATTTGAATGTTTATGCTGATTATGTGGTGCACTTTGACATGAGGAGATAGCATGTCTCCCAAGGCAAAAGTGAGTATGTGCAGAATGAAACCGAAAGACATCTCCTAGCTGTGTGATGCAGTTACATCCATAGCTACCAAACCGTGCCTTTACTCTGGGTGGTTCACCTCTGCGCATGCTGTTAGTTCTCCAGAACCTGTAGTATGAACCTTTAAACATTTGGTCTGTTTTCATAATCTACTGACATTTTTTGTGTGCAGGAGTTCTCTCTCATCCTGAGTAGTTTTCTTGTGATTCTTCCTCTGACATATAAAGATCAATCTTATTCCCCGCTTGTTGCTGTGTTACAGTCCTTACATAAGCCAAGCTGCTGTAGCTGGTAATATAAATAATCTTTCAATTCCCTGAAATTCGTAGAGTTCTTTTCCTGCTCTTGTAGTGACTTGAGTAATATTTCTCGCAAGTGGCTTGCATGCAGCAATTCTGATGAGGTCTTAACGGAAATCTGATGCTATTACTTGTGAAATGTTCAAGGAATTTAAGACCTGGGCTTCTGCTCTTGTTCAGATGAGTCTTTTATGTAAAGTAGTAAAACTTGCATCAGTTCTTTAGGAGTCAGTGTTAATCATCTCATCACTAGCAGTTTGAACATCTTATTTGTTTTCTTCTAACGTGGAAAAAATGAGTAAAGATATTGAGGGTAATTTCATTCCTGCTTATTTCAAGTGCAGGATGTACTGCTCCCTGAAGATCCGTGGCTAAATAAAAAGCTGAAGATTGAGCTTGCATAGTATCTGATCGAATGCTGTTTGTACAAGGAAGTTACAAATGCCCTAGGCTGATACACGCAGCAGTTGTGCATCCTGGCATACACGCATGTAATCCATAGATAATGACACTTCATTAGTATCAATTGATTATTTTTGCAAGTTTTTGTTTTTCATCTTCATTAAGGAAATAAATTATTCACTCAATAGTGTAAAAGGACTGCAGATCTATTTACCCCTATTAGCTGCAATACAAGTCCTCTAATTTATTTATTGTTGCCCTGATGTATCTTAGAGAAGTATCAGGCTCCTTGCCATTCAAGTCCTGATCTCTTCAATAAGGTTTTGTTGTTTTTTCATCTGTACTCATGTGGGAACATTAGTTCAGTGCTGGTCCAAGACTAGCCCAGTCCTTTCACTTAACAATACACCTGTGATACTTCTGCTGTCTTCCATGGGACTAGTGACATATTTAAATTGATTGAAGTTGTATTCTCCATTGGAGTGAAGTAACCAGGATTGGAAAATAAAAAATGCTGTGTTTGCCTTGGAATTTCACGGAAACTTTAGTAATTATTATACTAGAATGGTGGTGTTAAAAACTGTAACTAATACACAATAGTATTGCTGCAACAGAAACAGCATCTGGCCAGTCCTTGCACCTTCCTGCACTTTCAAGGTGATCATTTCAAATTACATTAGGCATTTACTGTATCTCCAAAAATCTGTCTCAGAGCTGTTTTCAGTAGACAAATTGCGTTCTCTTTGTGTGAGGCTGCATTGCATCACCAGCCCCACATTCAGGCTTTCCCCACAGAAACTTCTGAATGAAGTAACAAAACGAATGACTTCATTTCCTCATGTGAAACAAATCCTAACACGAAGTCCACTTTAAATATATCACAGCCTAATTAAAGAAGTCAGCGTATTTACTAAGATATAATTGAAGCCATTTCTGTGAAGGACAGACAGAAGATGTTATATTTGGTCTTAGGAAAACAAACAGTGCATGAAGCTGGCAGTTGTACAGAAGCGAGGTTTGTGAACAGTGGTACTACAAGAACTCCTCTTAGGAAATAAGCATTAAGACATGTGAGCATGTCTTACACCCATGTTTTCCATGGGTATTGCAGTGCAAAGGGGATGTTCAAGCACAAATGTCCTCTAAATGATTTTATGATTTTTTTTTATTCTCAGCATTCTTAATTTATTTGGCTTTCTTTATTCTTAGCGTTTTGTATGCTTAAAGGATGTTGATGATGTTAAAAGGTGGGTTGTAAGTTTATCTTAATTTCATGAAGCCTTTATGTTAAAAAATACAGCTTTTCTTTAATAAGTGTATTTCCCCTAATTTCTAGCAATCAGCTTTTACTCTGCTCTTCAGCATGCTGTAGGTCCCTTAGTTGTCAAAGCAAAGCTATAACTTTATTACATGGAGTTACAAGAAGCTGAAGCAGCATGAGGAGTGCATGAAGTGCCGTTATTATTTGTTGCTGAAGAACATACCTCTTTGATTCTGAAGAGAAAGATGCAAGTGGTTGCAAATCTAAAGAAATTCTTCACTTGTGTTGAATGGATGGCATTGAATGACTGGTGTCAAGTGTCATCTACATTTCTTCAGGACACCAGCTGCCTTTCCAAGGATGTCTTGTGAGCAGGGCCTTGAGTGCTGTGATGTATGAAATGAAAGTGGAAGAGAACCAAGGGCTCCCCCTGGAAGGTGTGCTCTGCCCAAGCTTGCTGCTGTTCAGCCAGAGTCCTGTGGAATCCCCCTGTGATTCTCTGGAGCAGCTGGTGGGGTGCGTGGCTGATGGCAGCAGGCTTTGGAAGCAATCTCGCTGTCTAGGGCAATGTCCAATCTTTATGACCTTTTTTGACAAGAGGAGCATATTTTGTAAAAGTGGTGCTGTTCCCACTGCAGTAAGTCTCAGCGGTCCCTCGTGTAAGGAGCTGTAATTCCTCAGTCTTCCTTGTGCGCTCTGCAACTCCCAAAGCTCCACTAACTAGGCTGACACAAGGGGATTTCATCTTAAAATTGTTGAGCCACGTGGTCCTGTGTGTTAGTGCAACCGATTGATAAAAAGCCAATCAAATTATATTGCATGCAGGTTTTTCAGTGGAGATGAATTTTATATCATGGTTGTCAGGCAGGAGTGAAATTGTTTGGTCTCCTGAGGGTCGCAGGACAGGACTACAGGGGTGACTACAGATAAATAAAAGAAATGCATTCAGTTTTACCTGAAGAAAACGGTGCCATGCAAGTAAAAAGTAAAGGAGAAGTACTCTGGGAGTGGAAAGTGTTCCCCAAATCCAACGATGGAGCAAGTGAATGAGGAAGATAATTATTGTTTCCTTAATTAATTTTATTTTCTTGAGAAATTTTGCGTTTTCATCGTTGTGACTTGTGTGACCTATTCAATGGCAGTGACCTTGGTGAAAGATATGATTCACCATGATGTGTAATTGTTTTTTCTACAGTTGTGCCCCTTGTGTTTGCCAATGCCATTTGGTGATGGTAATTATAGAACATTGCTGGAAACTTTGTAAGTTATAGTTTGGATGAAAGTGCTGTAATTTTACAGGAATTATTATTTCCTATAAATCTCATTTGAAAATTCAAGGATGCTGCATCCTGCTGGGCTTTTGGATGTTTCTATTTTCAGTACTTTTGTGCTTCTTGAGTCATATTGATTTCCAAATGCTATAAATCTGCACAAAACAGGAAGAGTGTAATAGCCTTGTACAGTAGCTGAGCCGTTTCTATTTCTAATTAGAATATTTATTAAAATTGAACAAGAACAGGCTTAATGTAGTAAGAAGCTGCAGTTTCCCTTTATGATCTAAACTAATAATTGGAACTGATTCCAATTGTTTCTGTACGTTCTTAAGTCTAAGGTTCATTCACCTTGAAGGAAAAGTAGCAGAGGAACTTTCTTGTAATGCCCTGTCAAAGCCAGAGCTCTCTCTATGCAAGCGAGAAGAGATGAAGTCTGGCAGTAGCAAATTGCCGAAGAAGAAATTGTTTTTTGTGTTGTCTGTGTTACCTGTATTTCATTACGATAAGTAATATTCTGGAATGCCAGCTACCTGTAATTAAGCTACTTTTTTGTTTCAGTTACCCTCTTATTCTAAAATACAGGTCTTGGATAGATTTGTGGTTGAGGAATACTGCTGGCAGTTTAGATTCATGTGTTGAGTGAATGAGGATGCTTGCAATATTTTGATTTATGTTGTTGTTATTTTTTTTGTTGTTGTTTTTAAGAACTATATCAGCAGTATATCTTCTAATATGCAAGGGTCTTCCTTTTTCTTCGGCAAATTCTGAGCGGACCCTGCTTTGTTTGCCTCTGGAGGTTTTAGGTTCTGCGACCTGACGTTTCCAAGTAGCTGTGCATTTCCTAACAGTGATCAGCAGTCTGCCAGATTTCCTGCACAGACATTAACTATTTTGGTGGAAATGGTCCAGTATGGTTTATTTTTGTGCCGTTATGAGGTTTTACTCACTTCTTCCTCTCAAACACGTCTGTGGCTTCCTATGGATGACAGCAACAAACGTCAGAGCATTGGTGCCACTGGAGGCTGCAGCCAGCACTGTCCCTCACACCCAGCTCCAGCATGCCAGGAAAGCTTTCAGGAAGCCAAGGTAGTGTGGTCTAGTATTAAATGTGGAGGTTAGTGGGCCTGCCTATGGCGGGAGGTCTGGAAATTCATGACCCTTGAGCTCTTTTCCAACCTGGGCCATCTGTGATTCTGTGATTCTGCTGGCTGTGAAGCTCCCATGCTGGGGGTTAACTGGGCCCATGCTGAGGGTTCTGTGCTCTAGCTGACAGCATCTTACAAATGGCCAGTGCTCTTGAATGTACTGAGTCACATGGCATTAGGTTTGCTGTACTGATGGAATTCTTGGTTTAAAGAAGGAGATCAGCTAGAAGGTTACACATGTAAATGTAAAGGGTTTATTAAACGGGGTGATGGAGGATGGTTTGAGCTTTTGCCAGGCTGTGGTCAGGCACCTGAGTTATTTCTATAGCAGCTTGTGAACTTCAGTTGCTCGCATACAGGCACATCTCAGTTCAGGCATAGGTAAATGTTGAACAGTTTGTCCAAAAACACATCATACACTTACAACAGCAGAATATGAAATCTGAATCTCTCGAGGCACAAGTCCTGCCTGTGTCAGCCTCCATCTGTCACAGCTGGTCCCTGCTCTGGTTCTGCCTTGCAATGCAGCTGTGTTCCCAGTGGGTCCCTTGCTGTCTTTGCCCTCTTTGCTCTGCTGTTCCCTCGCTGTGCTGAGGGCTGCCCCTCTGGGAAGAAGCGTGGATGGGGCAGTACCAAACAGTGGGGAAATGGGAGAATGATGTAAGGGCACTGGAAGGAGAATGAAGTAATTAATGCATTCTGTATTCAGCAGTGTCTCCTCAAGGAGTCCGAATAAGTGGATAGAAGGATTAGGACTGTGAATTAAGGGCCTGCCAGGAAATTTGTTGCTTTGAAGACCAAGGAAATAAATGAATAAAGGCTTCACTAACTTGGGGTTAAGATTATTCACTGATGCTCTGTACCTTTTGAGAATGTATAGAATAGCTAATTCAAAGCCCCTAGAAACCAGAAAGCGCATGATTTAATGTATTAAGCTCCCACTGTAGAATTTCTGCTCTGCATTTCTGGAAATGCCTCACTGCATCTCCATAGCCTCTGCAGATGCCCCAGCAGCTCTGGGCACAGAGCTCCTAGCTCTGTGGAGTAGAGTCCTGACACTTCCCTGGCAAGCCTTGAGCCTTAAATACGTATGACAAGTAGGGGCTTTTCCCAGCACCAGGCTTGCTCTTCACAAATTACACCAGGCTTGCCTGGGGTTTCATTCTGAGATGCTCCTTTCACTTGCCCCTTGCTATACTTTTAGAATTCATTGTCATATATGCCAGTAGGCTATTAGTAATTCCATGACACGAAGGCATTTTTGTTCATCTCTAGGGAACCTTTGTAGCTGAATCATTCCCACACAATCAATTCAGTTCAGCCCTGAAAGGAGGCATTCTTGATTCCTTGGGATAAATATATACTCTTTTCAAATCACAAGATGCAGCTCTTCCAGGCTGCTCTCGCTAATAACTCCACTAGTCACCACACTGAGAGTTAACAGAGTGAATGCAGCTGGAGTGTTTGCAAATATGTGCCGGAATGTAAATGTGTGAATACATCATAAACAATAACACATTGTTCTAGTTCATTCACATCTCTATTCATGTATCTTATAGCAATTTTCAGGCCCCTGAGAACCATCATCTCGCCCAGCCTCCTTCCTATCACTCCTGTTTAGTTCAGTCAGACTGTGGCTTTCTTCAGGAGTTCATCTCCAAGCTCCAAAGAACTCAAAAGATGGACAACCTCTACTAATTGCAGAGATTCTCCTATTTGTGAGCCCTTGTTGCTGACCTTTTCCCAGGGACTGCTGACAGTTCTCTGATTTCATAACCCAAGGCTATGATATGGGGGTGACAAGCACGTTATTTTTCATTGCCTGGCTGTCAGAGGCACAGTCTCTATCAGAGACACCACTGACATACTTGAACCATATAGTCTAAGCTCTGGAACTTACGAGACTTGAAGTCTGTTTTTGGCTTCTTTGCTTCTCATAGGTAAACCTGAAAGAAGACACTAGGATTCTCTGCATAAAGCTTTCAGTTCCTGGTGTAAAACTACTGAAATTCCCTTCATTTGTGTGTGTGTGGCTCAGCAAGTCCTAACAAGCTGCAGTCCAGATTGAGGAGCATCCAGGAAGGAATTAGCAATGGAGGTGCCTTAAGGGGAAATCTTAAGGGCAGCCAATTCAGGAAGAATGCTTTCGTTGAACTTGACTTTTTACTACTTGGTGATGCCAAAGCATAGCAAGGGTTTGAATGTTAACTTCTGGATTGCTTTTTTCCAGAGTGTTAGATATGCTCTTCCTCTGCTCGTTTTCTGTTCTTGATTGAGTTATGTTTTGGAAGAGCTGTAGTCTCAAAATCTTTAGTATTTTGTGTTACTTTACCCATGGTGTTTTGCTGGCTTATTGTGAGAACTATGCTTGCCAATGCTTTCTATTAACTTCTGAGGTTTTACTTACAGTGATGGAGCTTTTGGTGAATTTAAAAACCTTTTTACAAAGGCATGCTGAGATGTACTCTTTTCTGTATTGGAGTGATAATCTTTGTTATATTTCCTACTTTTAAAAAGCTCTGTCTTCTCAGATAATTAAATTGTATAGGTTTTCTTTCCTTTTTTTTTTTTTTTTCTGTTGTTTAATAGAAATATTTTCATCTTCAGTGCTTTTTAACTTTGAGATGTTTTCAAAATTGAAATGAAAAATCCAAAAGAAATATGTCATCCAGTCTTGGATTACATGTTCAAAAAGAGTTCCTGAGCCTCAGTAGGCGAATCTGTCGGCAAAAGTTTAATTCATTTAAGCAGAACAACAAAGGAAGTTTATTCGGCATTATACTTCATTCTGACACAATTCTATTCACATTTTAATTGAGTTACCTCATGATCTATGTACTCTTGAGTTAAGATCATATTAATTCCCATTTCTTGATTCAATTTGCTGCATTTCAAATAAGACATTTTACGAGCATCTGTTGAGGGGTGCTACATCATGCCCTTGGTCTTTTATCTGCTGATTGCTGGAGCTCTAGCATGGGGATTGCATTAATAGAACATACTTTGTTTAAAATAGTGTCTGAATGTATTATTTTTAGTATTTTTATGTGTTGTTTATATTTATTATTATGTGTTTCGGAAGTTTAAATTTGAACATTCTTCTAAGTCACTGCAATAATCTGTACTGTCAGTGCAGGGTAAGTCATCAGAAGTTGCTTCAGATTTATTCAAGGATCCTTAAAGAATAAAACACGCTGCATTTCCTGTTTGCACAGATGGGTATTTTTGCATCTTCATTTAAAAAAAAATAATAAGATGTTTAGGAAACACTTTTTCTCAGTGCAGACTTGAGTTCTGTTTCACTAACTTCAATGTTATGGTCAGTTCTACATGGATTCACTAATCTGAAGGCTTTTTTCAACAAAATGAGCCAAGGCATTTTAATTAATGAGCTGGAGGTTTTCAGTCCTCAGAGTTGTAAAGTGGAAGAGTTTTGCTATGCTATTTTTAATTAGAAAAATTAATTTCTTCATAATCTTAGAAAACATTTCTCGTGAGATAGGATGCACACTGTTTTGTTCTGTTGACAAATGAAATAGCGTAGAAATTCATTAGAATTACTTTTGTCAAGCTAAGTGCTTCGAACATGTCATCATGCTTCCTCACTGTCCTTGCAATTCAGTGCTTGAGGAGGGTCGAGGCAGCAAAGGTCACCACGAGCTTCACCAGACAGTTTTTTGGTGGACTTCCCACTTCAGGAGGAGCGTGAGTTCTCTGGGGATTAGTTAGAATTTTATTTTTCTTCTTCAAAGGTTCTTCTCTCCAGTGGATCTGGGATTGGAAACCTTCAAGAGCCAAACCAAAAAAAGAGGTCTCAATGAAGGTGGAATGAGCCGTGCATAGACTCCTGTGTGTCTGTGTCCCATCGATCATACGGCATAAAGCGTGTAGAAATCCAGCAATTCAGAGCATGCTGTTCCAGTGTGACTTTGCACAATGCTTTCCTTTATTTTTTCCCTTTTTTTTTTTTTTTCCCAACTGCAGACGGGGATGTTCTCTTCCATTTTATGCATTTAGAAGAGAAGGAATGGAAAATGGGGGAGACAGTTTTAATGCAGCAAAAATATTCAGCAGTTTATAGCCAGTTTGGGCTGTTGAGCGGCTTAATTCAATTTCATAAATTTTCACAATTGAGTGCAAATTCTAGCCAAATTGCTTATTTAAATGCTTCCTTACTGGACACCTCACCACCCTCAGCACAGTGTACTTTTGCTTCATTTCAAGGCTGACTTAAGAAAACTTTATTTTTCCTGGTTACTGACTGTGCTCAGATTATAACTCTCCTGCTCTTTTAAAGCTGGTCATATGTTGTTCACACTGCAACAGATTAATTGTTTACGTAGCTTTTTTCCTGCTGTCTAGTCTATTTTATATAATACTTAACATAGTGTACTGTTTTGTGAAGAGCCGTTTATTCATTGATTCTTAGATTTTACCCTACAAATGTACTGGTTACTGGATATTTCAAACAATAGGGCTCAAGATTTCTGGATGCAGTGCATCAAGTGAAGCCTTTTGGTTTTAACTGTAGTGGAAGCATTTTAACTGTAGTGGAAGTAAAAATAGTTTGGATTTTGTGTTTACAGCCAAATTTTAATTGGCACATTGGTCCCACTGGGAATACTGCTGCTGTGATTCAACCCACAGCATTGTAGAGTAGGACATCAAGTCCCAGTAGGGGAATGAAAACAACAACAAAAGATTTTATGGCAGCTTTCATATTCATGTTATATACTTGCAGAACTCGCCAGCAGTGAGAACAGCTACTTACTGCGCAGTGCCCTTTGCAACAAAATGCAGTTGTCTTGATTTTCCTGTTTGTCTTCATCAGGGAGGCTGAGGACTGTAACAACAACAAAGCCTTGCTCAGGTCTAATGCTAGGTATGGGAAAATCACATACAGATTGGGATTTTGGTTTCTTGCCAAGGTGCATATCAGACTCTGAGGCAACCTGGATGACTTTGTACCTTGCCCTGTGTGACAGAGGAGCAGATGTTTGGCAAGCTGCCACTTGGAAGGGCTGGTAGCCATGAAGGTCTGGCTGGCCACCAGGCTGCAGTCTGGTACGTGAAGCCAAAGCTCCCAGGAGGCCCTGATGGTGCTGTGTTACACCTGGAGTGTAGGAACCCTGTTGTCTTCATGGCCAAGGATAGCGTTGGTTGGGAAGCACACAAAATGTTGGTGTCTTGATTCTGCAGCAGCTGTCTGGACAGATTGTTGGAAAACTTCTGCTGGAAAACCTCAGTAGTCTTTTGTGGTGTTCGAACCCAGGGAAGCAAGCAGAGGAGCTGCCAGAAAAGCAGGCAGGTTTTTACCTAAGCTTTTTTCAGAATTAGGTTTTTCTGCAGGAAATATCAAATTCAGCATTTTGTAACAGTGTTGCTGCACTGGAACAGTATTAGCCAGCTTTAAAAATTTAAAAATTTAAAGCCTTTCAGCCTGAAAAAGAAAAAAAAATTAAGGAGGCCTTCTGGTGAAGTCTAGACTATATCTTGAAGCTGAAACAACCATGATGTCCACAAGAAATTCAGGTTTGGGATTTTTGATCCATTAGAAGGAACTTTAAGTAGTGTGAAGAGTCTTGAGACTGGTGCTCTTTAGCATCTTCATCAGTGACCTAAGCATTGTGTTTGAATCACCCTCAGTAAGTCTGCTGATGACACCACGGTGAGTGGTGCAATTGATACAGTCAAGGAAAGAGTGCTGTCCATTACTATTTCATGTTTAGAACTTAGTACGAATTAATTATTTGTATTTTAATTACTAGCATACCAGAAAAAGGCAGTTGGTGCTGCATCTGTGTATGCTGTAAAGCTAGATGAGTCCTATTTTCAATCTAAACAAGATCCCTATGCATCCTTGGCTGATTCTTCACAATGATTACCTTGAGCACAACTGTTATCTTTGTGTAATGTGAATTAAATGGTGTATCCCAAAGTGCACCGACAGTCAACAAATGAAAAACAATCACATTGCCACTCGTGGGATTATCTCCCTCTTTCTCCTCCCGTCTGTTCAAGGCTGATATTTCTGTTTGGAAATGTCAGATCCCAAAGTGGATGTTTTGCAAAGCGAATGCTGTAAAGTTATAAAGCAGATTTATCTTGAAAGAAGGAAAGATAACCTAGTAGGAGGAAGAGGTGGCAGGGAGCCAGAGAGCAGAGGCCCACTTCCTGCCCTGCGTCATTCTTTTTGTCCATCTCTATGCAAGTCCCTTAACCTTTAGTGCTGAGAAAATGCTGGGCTCTAATAACAGTGTCATTCATTGTCCTGTGAGTTGCAGTTGAGGTGACTGTATAAACACCCACATCAGCTGATTAACAGTGCAGTAGACTTGGATTTAGAATGAATAATGGTATTGAAAATTTAACTAGATAAAAGTGAAAATGAATTATTGTGTTGTGAAACATTCGCCAGCAACTGCAGGTAGCGCACAGGACAGAATAAGTGTTTCAGGATGAATTTCGGGATGCAAAGAGCCTTTTTGGACTTCTGGGTTGTTGTCACATGCTGGCACAGCTTTTACCTTCTGTGTCAGATCTGCAATGTACATTTTATACGTTCTGCTTTTTTGTTTTTCTTGATCTCAGTATAAATGCCCGTGTCTGTTGTATATAATCTATGTATTGCTCTTAATGGTTCCACAGTGTGTTAGTTTGTCTTGGCCCGAGGAACACTGCTTCTATCAAAATATTTCTAAAGGCACACCTTGCTATTAAAAATAAATTGGTAGGCTTGAACCTAAGTTGTCTTTTCCATAAACTTAGCATGAATTTGCAGTGTACCTTTTATTTCATTTTTCCTAGTGCTCGCCCTTCTTCATGTGTGACTTTACTACATACACTCCATGGTTCTCTGTGCAAATGTGCATCCAGCAAGAAATGAGAAGCAGGCTTTGTCATATGGTTTGCTGTGTAGCTCTTCTTTCTTCTAAACCAAAGAAGAAATTACAACATGTCAGGTTGTTGTTGGTTTTTTTTTTGTAAGTTTGCTTGTTGAAATGAGAACGTGCTACAAACAAGTCCTCAGTTTGTGAAGTGATTTTTGAGGAATGGCAAACTTCTCTTACTATTTAAGCAAATTTTTGTTAAAAAGAGTCAAACTTGTTTTCAATCAAATGCAGATTGTTTAGTTACATACAGTCACTGAAGTGTGAAAGGACATTTCTTTTACAAGATCTCCTAAATTAGGCAGTACAGTTTAAATATTCTTAAGATATCTGTTTCAGAATGAAGATACAAGAAGTAAACCAAAATTAGAATCTGTTGTTTATCTGAAACAAACATCAGAAGAGTGCGTTTAAAGAAAAGACTGGATAAAGAAAGCTTTTGTTCTTTTTGATAAATAAGCAGTATGTGGTAAGAGATGAAATATTACAGAAACAGATATGAAGCCTGCAGATTTCTCATTTGGACAAAAATTGACTGAAGATATTTTTATTCTCTTGTATGGAAATCAGTCCTATGATGTTAGCAGAATTAAATATTCTCCCTGTGCTCATTTAGCTGCAGATCTGCCCTTTTGGGACTTTGTTCAAGTACAGGAATAAAATCAAACTCCTTCTCGGAGTTTTGAATGCTTGTTTTCCTTTGTGTCTAAAAGAATGAGAAAGTATAGTATGGATCAACGAACACATATTCCAAGTATTTTACAGAACAATACGGACTGTAGGGAATGAATCATCTGAAGATATTTTGCTTCTTAAAAACTTAAAGAGGTAGTTCAGGGAAGCAACCTCTATGTCTGTTCACAGAGCATTCCCTGAAGATATTAATTACATCACTGTGTCAACATGGTGTAGGAAGCTTGGTTGAAAATGAGGTCTAGAAGAGTTCTACCCAGTAGTCCAGGAGATACTGCACTAAACTCAGGGTCTGGGCAGAGTTAATTTTTACCTCACAAACTATCAAACATAGGAATGCAAAGTTAACGAGTCACAATCTGATGTACTACTCACAATAGTGCAAAGCTGCTCCTAAGATTCTGACGACCGGATGAAGTTAAGGAGCGTATTGCTGATAAAGATAAACTGGGTTTAGAGCTGAAAGCTTTCTGAAGTGTTGGAACACGTTGCCAACAACGCTGCCAACAGTAGGCAGAGACCAAGACACGTAGGATGTCGTTTGCTTCTTGAGCCTTGAAAGTCACAGTTAGGACTCGTGGGAGGTTTTTGGTATAAGCTGGGCTTAATTGCCAGTGTATACTAGATTTATGGCCTATTTTTAATATATATTGTATTTAGCATGCATTAAAAAACTAGGACTCTCTTAGGCTTGTGAAACTTGCTCTGTTCTAATATTACCACTGATAACTCACTCAAAAGTGGCTTCTAATTTTGGGTGCATCATTCTTCAGATAACAAGAATGTAGAACTAAGTGATTTGTTAGGCCACTGATTAATTTATGTTTGTTACATCGGTAAGTCATACAGTTCCTTCATAACTCCTGTGATCTTCATTATGAAATTGGTTGTGATTTTTCACCCATTACTTTGATTAGAAGCATCTTTCAGGCTTCACTGTCATAATATTTAGGACCTTTACTTGAATCTGAGCTGAATATTTGGCTAATTCATGTCCATTTGGTTTAGTTCCAGTGTTCTTTTAGCCTAACAGCTTTATGTCTTTCTGGTGCCTAAACTGCTGGTGTATTTATGCTTTAAGTAACTTGAGTGTGAAAGAATGTGGAGCTGATAAAAACCATCTGCAAACACCTAAATCATTAATTGGGTTTGATTTCTCCCTGTTTTTGTGTCTGTAACTCTTCTGTACACTTGTGTACAGAATGCAAGGTTTGGTGGGACTGCACGAGAGATGTGGTGAAGGGGTGTTCAGTGCCCCTTACGATTTGTATTCCCTTTCATTTTGTAGATGCATTGCACAGCTTCATGCCTGAGGATATGGAAGAGTAAATATAGTATTTCTCAGCTCTGTGGGCATGAGATTTACAAAGATTTTGAGCATTGGACTTTCTAAACGCTTGAAGCAGTAGAATTCTGAACAGATACTCCACACAGTGGTAAAATTACTTCACTTTTCAGAGAATACTACATTTTCCAACTCAGACAATGTCCATGTCATCAACAGAGATTGCTGTTTGTTCAGTTCCTTTTATTTGGATGAATCTCTGAACAAATGTGTTATGCATGAGCTCTGCAGACGCGCTATGAAATCATAAAGCGTCCAAATGTTGAACTGTTCTTTCTAGCACAAGTGCCAGTAAATGTGCAGAGCTGCCAAGTAGTAAACCACTACTGTACACAAGGACTAAAGCAATGTGTGCAGTCAGCAGGTTTCTTTCTTTCTCACTGCAGAGAGAAATGAAACAAACACACAAAAAGAAACAACAGGAAAACACCCAAAGCTGCCGGTGAAGAAAAGTTTAAGAGCAGAGATGGTTTCTGCAATCTGTGTTTCGGACTGTGACACAGACAGCTGAGCTGTGGCAAGATCTTCAGCTGGAACCCTGTTGAATGTTGTAAGCCTAAGGTGCATGAGCCAGTGTAAATTTAGGGAGCTGTTATTGCTCACACAAACGTGTGTAAGTATAGATACTGGTTCTGAAAATGCTGTAGAAGTTGCTGGGGGAGGAAAAACCACTTTCAGCATCTTAACTGTTCCCCTATATGCAGTGTATGTGTGACCTTTATTTCTCTTCCTGGTCTTTTTTTGCTCTTGCCATACACAGTATGCTCTCCTGCAGAGCACCAGACTTAAATATTGGATGTTAATTTATGACTTAAGATTGTCATATGACAGTAAAGCCAATAAAAGCTGTCAGAAGAGCAAATTATGTTTTTATAGTGTTCCTGTCATTCATATCTTTGTTTTCTCATGCCAGGTGAATAATGACCATGACTATTCTTTATTAACATAAAGAAAGCATTGGACACGTGTCATATACATGCCTGTATTTCAAGGATTTGTTGTTACTTGGAGTGATGTCAGTTGGAGTGACGTTCATAAAACTGCAGACTGAAATTGGGGAATTCCATTAATTGAACATGAAAATGTCTTTTTTCCTAATTAATTGGATATTTTCACGTAACTTTAATACTGCACGTAATCTTGCTTGTGATAGAGAAAAAGGTAAAACCCTCAAAATAACAAAATGAATCTGTATTTAAACAGTTAACACATTTGGATGATTAAAAGTTATTCTTCGCTGTGGCTCATTCAGTTCTGGGGTAGCTAGGTGACAATGCTTCCTACCCTTTGTAATAATTAGGCAAAACTAAGCAATGATGAGAAGGTAACATCTGCATTTTACCAGCACTTTGGCGTTCTTCTGTTCTTAATCCTGCTCTGAATGATAGTGAATAATTCTGATTGGTTAGTCAGCTGAACCACGTGGAGTTGTGCAGGTCTAACCAGTAGCATGTACATAGAAGTCAGCTGTTTGTTTAACATATTCTCTCCCACAGTTGACAACTATTGCATTGGAGGTTATTATTATTATCAGATTTGACTGGATTGGAATTGTTTTTTGATTACTCTCATGTGATGTCACCTCAAGACATACAGAGCTTTCAAGTGTGTATAGACATGTTGAGGTGGAATCTTCCTCTGGGGCAGGGTTCTGGGAGGTTTCTATAGTAGAGTACATTTTTAGGAAAGAAAAATTTTTATGAAATAAGAGATGAAACATACATTGAAGTGATAACCTTGCACAAGGTTTTGGCACAAGGAAGGGAGAATGTCTTACTGTATAGAAAAGGAGAAGGCATTTTGCAGAGAAGAGAAAAAATAAAAAACGTCGTTTTGCCATCTGTGACTTGTGGTAGTTACTCCTGCTGCTATTTAAATGTAATATTTTTTACATAGTAGTAGTACTTCTGTTAACAGTTAATGATTGATACATTGTTGTTTATTACTAGGTAGAAAAATGGGTTGTTTTCATTATTTCTTACATTTGGAATGCGATGTGACAGTATGTTCATATTCTGAAGAAAATAATTGAATCATATTTCTGCATTGTGTAGATATGTTTAATTCAGTCAGTGTTCTGAAATCTCAGTGGAGACAACAACTTTTTATTAAAAAAGAGTTCCTGAGATTTTGGAATGAAAATGCAAAAATGAATGTGTTGGAAAAAAAAAACGAAGAAAATTATGGATGATTGCAGGATGGCAAGCAGGAGGTCTGTTCCTTTCATACCGATCACTATAAATACTGCAAGGAACGCATAAATATGGCTCACTGTTTTTTCAGAATCAAGATTTGATTCTTAACTGTATGTTGTTGACAACTGAAAGGCAGAACTCATACTTTAACAAAATTTGCTTCCATTCCGTAATGTATTTGAAGCTGTTGTTTGAGTTTAGCATCTTCTTTCTAGAATAAAGTAAGAGTCTCAGATCGTGGTGCGTACACACAGAGAAAATGTATTTCTTCACTGGTAAAGAGAAGCTGGACCAAGAATGGAGAAAAACTGAACTAATGAACAAGATGATTTGGTAGTTCAAGCAAATGCTTTATTACTGCATGATAAAGCGTATGTTTTTCCAGTGTGGAGTGGATAAAGGGTGGTATAACCAAGCTTATTATGTTCCCTTCAATTAGACAGCAGTATGACAGTGACAGTTAATGGATGGAAGGAAGACATAGATAGGAATACAACCATCGTTGGGTCACACTAACTTTTTAAAGGAGGCTGATCTGTGAGGATGTATTCTTTCCGTCAGAAGTGTTGATACATTCATGTAAGATGTGATAATCCTTTGGAAAGAACTGCCAAACAATACGAATGCAAAAATTCTGTGTGAATTTAAGGAAAAATGGGGGAACGTATGGAAAGAAGCCTGCTGATTGTTACTAAGTAGATAAACAAACATGAGGCTCAAGAAACCCAATCAGAGTATAACAAAGCGTTTGGTGGAAATTAACATAAAGAAGAAACCTGAAAAATAAATTTTTCTGAAGAGTAATAATTTCAGTATATGGTGATCTGCAAGTTAATTTTACTTCTTTACTTTTATTCAAGTTAGAGGAACACCATCTACACTGGACATATTCTGCCACAGCCCTTCATTTTGTATCTCTATAACACACATCTGAATGGATGTGGATATGAAATGGGAAGACTGGGATCCAGAAAGCTAGTAATATTTTAAAGAAAACTTTAAAATACATTCATTTCCACTTTCTTGTTCCATACTTACTGGTGTTTCACCCATTGCATGAATTGCTTTGAATTAGTCAGGTTTTGTGGTAGACATAAGCTGGGCCAGTTTGATCTATTACTTTAATTCTAAACAAAAATTATCATGACAAGTTAGTATTTCCTACAAGTTTGTTCTATCAGTAATACAGACATGCATGCACAGATTCTTTCTGTAATGCATTTAGATAAATTGATAATTTCTAAAAACCGGCAAAGTTTTCTAGAGCATTTAGATACTTTCAAGTTTGATGAAAAATTTTTAAGGGGAATTTCATTAGGAGTGAAGTCTAGGAAATACACCTATGTTTTTTGTTTTCCAGAAGCTTTGATTTTGTGGTATGGCTTCCTTCTCCAAGGTTGTATCTCTGAGTTCCTTGGCAATATTAGAGATGCCAGGGGGATGCTCTAGTTCTCTGAAGTCTTGCAAAGTCCTCTGTAACGCAGGAAGTTGCATTCTGTGTCTCAAGTTTCCTCAATCACCTTTTCCCATTTAATCTATTTTTCTTGCTTTTGTCACTTCTCTTTGAGAAAAACAAATGCAAGTACTTCTTTTTAAAATAACACCACTTACTTGCATTCTCATGCCTTCATAAAATATGTGCATCACCGTTTTCATAAAAGTAGTTTGGGACAAAAGGTTTGCCTGCTGAGAAGATGCATATTGTCAGTTATCTAGCTTTACAGACACGTGAGCTCTTCGTGTTAAGACTAGTGTTCTGATTCCATGCTAATAACCTAATTGTTATTAATATATGCTGCTTGTTTCCGACCTGCTTTGTTTAGAATGCACATTGGTTTTGGTGTGCGTGACATTTAAGGGTTATGGATTAAAAAAATAATTTTTCTAAAACAAAAAAATACGTCATACATTTTTAATAGGGGTTGTGAAAGAGCTACTCTGTATTTTCCCTCTAGCAAGATGGTACACTATTGAATAAAGTGTCAGTACTTCTGTGCCAGTGTAAGATTTAATATTCTGGGCAAAGATATTAATAAGCTTTTGAAATGGACAGCTAGGTTTCCTTAAAATTATCTGTAAATTAATTGGGCTTTTTGAAAAATGAGTAATATTTTAAAATGAGATTTCAAAATTCTAATTCTTTGATACAAATATTTTTATATTGTACATTGCTTTTTTCACAGATGTATGCGAATAGACAGAGGAAAACATTACTTTGTGATCTGTATATTTTCTTTTGGAATGAGAGTCTTGGTAGTGTAGAAATTCAAATCTTCTGTTAAGTAAAAAGTATCACAGCTGGACTCAAAAATAAATAAAAATATCATAGCAGTCAAGCTGCTTCTCCTATATTTGGAGTGTCATTTAAATGACACTGACAGTGGGGTTGAGTGCACCCCTGGATATTTGAGACAGTACCAAGCTGAATGGTGCAGCTGACACAAGAGAAGGAAGGGATGCCATCCATGACCAGAACTAGCTCATGAGAACCTCATGGGATACAACAAGACCAAGTGCTAGGTGTTGCATTTGGGTTGCACCATTCCCAGACTTCTGGATGGATGGATGGATGGATGGATGGATGGATGGATGGATGGATGGATGGATGGATGGATGGAGAGCAGCCTTGTAGAAAAGGGCAAAAACCTGAATATGAGCTGGTGATGTCTTCTTATAGTCTGAAAGGCCAGCAGCAGATGAAGGGAGGTAATTCTCACCTGTCTGTTCTGTCCCTGTGACACCCTACTTCGAGTACTGCATCCCAGCCTGGAACCGCCAACACATGAAGGATGCAGAACTGTTAGAGTGGTGTGAGCAGGGGGCTTGAGCCCCTCTCCTGTGAGGAAGGGTTGAGGGAGTTGGCTGTAGATGACAGGGTTCTCAGGAGACCTCATTAAAGTCTTTCAGCACAGGGCTGACACGAAAGATGGGCTCGTCATCAGAGAGCGTAGTGATGGGGCAGGGGCAGTTTTTATGATTGTGACAGTTTTTATGATTGTGAAGGGAGGTTTAGATTACATTCTAAATTCTTTTGTTGGACAGTAGTGAAACAGTGGAACAGATTGCCCAGAGCAGCTGCGGGTGCATGGAAAGTTGGAAATTAGGTGGAAATTTGAGCAACCTGGTCTAGACAAAGGTGTCCCTACTTACAGCAGTGGGGCTGAAGGGTAATTGGAACTAGATGGTATTTAATGTCTCTTCCAAGCCAAGCCATTCTGTAGTTCTAATTAAAAAGAACATAGTTTGTGGTTATGAAATTAGGTACAAGGCAAATTATAACCCTTACACTCTCCTGAGCTTTTTCAGAAATGCCGTTTTTAAAACTTCAGCTTTTGATATTGAGAATCAAGACGGAAACGATCAGCAGAATGCAAGGCTGATTTCATCTTTTAGGGGAAGAACTGAACGCGGGAATCACAGGTGACAGCAGACTTTATAGCCAGCCGAATGTCATGCCATGCTGTTGGTGGTGCACGAACCTGTGGACAACGTTAGTACATAATAGGTAAATTCTCAAAGATTTGGGGAAATTTGAGTATGTGTATTTTTCGTATCCTCTTTTTTTCATCTACCTTTGTAGCTCTTTTAATCCACATTCTTTGTATGCCCACAGTGTTTGAGATCATGAACTCAACCAGTGCATGGTCGCTACAGCTCAGACTGCCTCCCAGCTTAACTGCTTTGATAATCTCCTCTGCATTTATAAGCATCAGGTCCACTAATGTTTCTGGCTAGTCTGTCCAGTACCTGCACCAGGAAGTTATTCTTGATGGACACCAGAAGTCTCCTGGATTGCTTGTAGTAATTTTAACAGCAGGTGTCCAGGTAGTTGAAATCCCCCATCAAGGTGAGACCTTGCAAGCACAACAACTCTTGATGCATTCCATCTGAAGTCAAAGTTCTCATTTTATCGAAGATATATCCTATAAAATCCTAGATCATGGAATGCAAAACCCTGGGCATGCCACCATCCACACAGCCATTCATTGTACTGGTCCTTTCTCCTCCTGCCCAGATCCCAGTCTCCAACCAGGAGGATCAAGGAGAGCACTATCTGCACTCCTAATCCCTTCAACAAATCCCTAACAGACATAATGATTTTTTATATTATTCTTTAATTTTCTAGTTGCAGTCTCATGTGACCCAACTTGAAAGACCAGCAGTAGAAAGTAATCATTTGGCTTTATCACTGCTGTTATTCTCCTCCTTATACTGTGGATGTAGGTCCCTGACTGATGAATTATTCATTTTTTTGTTGTTTTTCCCCTCCTAAATTCTGTGGGTTTTGGCTTACAGCTGCCAGTATAACACTTTAGAAACATTTGGACAGGCCTTTATTGAAACTCAGGTACCACCAACTTGAGAATTACAGGGCTTATGGCCAGACTGTCTTTTCGTCTTGTCTCCTAGATCATAGAGTGACAGCAGGGCTGATCAGCAGCCATTTCTGCACTCTCCTGATCCTGACGTATTTCTTTTTCAAGGTCTATATTGACATTTGGATAGATTTGTGTTAAAAAATCGCTTTCTTTGTAATCCTCAAGTCACAGTTGATCCCCATGCATTTTGTAGTCTGTAAGACCATGGCATGTTTAAACCACTGTGGTCAGTAAGGAATTGAGAGTGCTTATGGCAAAGCAATATTTTGTTCCAAAATTACTGCTATATATTGTATTGTCAACTGCAGTCAGTCAGCTGGAAGGAGTTTAAGAGCTGTTTGTAGTCAGTAACCAAGAAGCACTTAAAAAAAAATTCAGGATTCTGAGATTTTATGAAGCAATCAGTGTAAATTGTCTTTCATTAATTTCCTTAGGTGATATGAATGATCATAATCTTAATTGCAGTTTAAGCATAATTTCATTTTTCATTCCATGAGTTTTGAATATGCACCTCTGTCAGTGTTTAATTTGTCTTGTTTTGTGAAAACATACTGCTTGTAAAATGCACTCAAATTACACAGGATGGTACAAATACTAAGGAGATGATGCCACGCTGCCTTTTAGCAGAAGCGTAGAAAATGCAGTACTTTCTAATAATGTTTATGATTGCCATCAGAATAATGCCCTGTGAGACTCCTTCTGGTAGGGCTTCAGAATGGTGAAGGATTTTTCAGGGAGCTTTTGGGTAAGAGTTTTCAGCATGATGATTTATAGATTCGTTTTGATGCTGAGCTTCACCTCTCCAGCTTCTTGTTTTGTCGCAGCCTCTTTGTATCACCAAATACCTGTTTGCAGATTGTATTTTTAATTCATCTATAAAGAATTCATGCTCAGTCGGTATCTGAAAAAGAAATTAGATCTGATAGCATGGTTTTACTGTTTAGATTATGCCATGGCATCCAGGCAAGATTTCACAGAAAAAAGTAATAATTTTGGCTAAGCACTTGCAATTCCTTCACATTATATGTAACTAATACAGTAGCAATCTTTTTACATATATTCTGGCTTTCTTCTGAGAGAATGGACCATGCAACTATGGTGCAAAGTGAGCCTACCAACTGTATTTTACACAGTTTTTATCAGTTGATGGGAATCTAGCACATCCTGTTTATGTGACTATTGCATTTTGATCCTACAGCAGGAGTCCAAGAGCTAGGTGATGCTCTGAATGGTGCCTGGAGACATAACTGACTAATAGCAGCAATCTTTTTTTCTCCAACAGCTCTTGACTCTCTCTCTATTCAGTCCTGTCTTGCCATTTATGGATGTTTTGTGCTCTTTGAAATACCTCTTGCACTGTTTAAAAATCGTTAATCAGAACTCCAGCTGCAGCACTTTTAAGCTGTTCATGGTAGGCAATCAAACTGTCAGTGAAGTCTTTGGATCTCTAGATTGGCAGTTGATTCAGCAGCCTTGTCACGTGTGAATTTCACTGTCCTTCTAGCAAGTCATATAGGTAATCTTGTTGGCTGCTGTTTCTACACTTGCCTGTGCATCCAATTCCACGTCTTTTATCAGTGAAAAAAGTGGATTCCTAAAATATGTCATCACCATCTTCCAGAGGTTTTAGATCTTTGGATCCAGTCCCTGCAAAAAATATGCAAAGAAACACAGTCCTCGTGGATGGGCTGAAATTTTATTCCTCACCAAGTCTTTGGCTAAAGGATAGTGATTACTTATTACCCAGAGTCACTCTGTGTGTGAGGTAAGCTCTATAAGGAGGTAAGATCCACAATGTTTGACAAGGTAAAACTAAAATCACCTGTTGCAGCTAGTGGATAGCACTGTGCATAGCTAGTGGAAGTAATTATGTTGATAAATGGTGTCCTGTAGCTGAGAATTTATCAAACGATGTTCATTTGATGCTCTCTCTGTATCTACTGTAGTTTCCATGGAAATAGATGGGAGGCATTACTTTTGAAGCGTCTTACATCCTTTGTTCATATGATGAGATGTTTTAAGATAAAAAGTCTTTTCTTGCATGTGGAACCATTGAAGGGTAGATCTCAGAAGTTTAGAAGAAAAGATATCCCCAGGAAAAAAAGGCATGTACATGCATTCCAGTTGTGCAGGATCCTAAAGTTTCATTCATGCCTGCACCAAATGTAGCAGTGGTTGAAAGGCTTGCAGGTCTTGCACTGTGATTAGTTTGCTTCAGCATTTCAAGCTGTCAATACAGAAGGTTTGAACAATTCCTGGAGAAACACTGAAACACAAAATGCTTTGTATTTTTACTCAAGTTCTTACTGATACAGAGATGCAACTTGTTCAGTTGTTGCCCCATCTTGAAGTATCAGGCTGTGTTCTGGCACTTTGTATTTTAAATCTCTGTAGATTTCTGCTTTTGCAAAACCAGTACCACCAAAACTGAAGTACAGCATTCACCAGCTTGAGAGCTGGATTACCAGCTGTTGATTTAACTGTTGGAACTGCGCTTTCCTTAAAGACCCAGTGATCCCACCCTGCTTTTGCCTCACAAACAGATTTCTAGCTGGTTTATCTGCTTATTTATAAGATAAACAAACGAGTCCAAATAGAAGTGATTTCCCTGTGCAGTGATGCGTTAATCCTTTAAAATTAATGATTCCAAGCATATTAGACTATTTGTTCTCATTAAAGCAAGTGGAGAGCAAATTAGCTAATTCATTCCTCTGCACAGGGCTATAGAACTCTTCAGTGTTCTGCAGTCACTCTTCCCATTCTTGAAAACTCATGGCATCTCCCTTTGAGTATGTATTTAACTGTTAATTCTTTTATTCACAAGTAGGACAATAGAGTTCCTCTTAATTTGCTTTTTCTGAAGAATGCTGTCACATTAGATTTCAGCCAAGGTACCTGGCCAGCTTAAGCAGTATGTGACTGGTTTGTCAATCTCTATATAATTACTCAAAGGAGAAGGTAAGTTTTTCTCTTTTAGGATAAATTTTGCTTGTAGGTGAAGGGCAAGCCACGTGATCCAATGTTTGTGTTAAGTCCCAATACCTGCAACTGGCAGAGCAGCAAAGAGAGGTGGTATGAATGTTTCAAGGCTTTGCAGCCTCAGCTCAGCACTGCCACTCAAGCAGACACTGTAGTTGTAAAGAGTCTATTCATCCATACCTGTGACGTTGCAGACCAGCAAAGGGAGAGGAAGGTACACAACTAAAAGAGGTGTAAATGCCCTATGTGAGATGCATCATTTTGAAGTATTTGAGGGTATAGATGTTTTAATAAATTATGAAACAATTATCTCCCTCTTGCCCTCTCTTCCCCAGTGGATAATGTGTCAGTTTTGACTGCTCATCTGAATTTTCGGTGTGCAGCCCATGTGATAAGGTATGGTTGCTTTTACGTGATAAGCTGCTGATACCTGACTGACAAAATAAAGGATCGCTTACCTTGAAAATGACTTTTTAGTGCGTTGCACTAAGTGAAGAGGAAGAATTTTAGCTTTTCAATATCTGTTTTGTCTCCTGATGTATGCCTAAAGTGAACTTGAGCTAGTTCAGTCTCCCTTACTTTCTCACTTTCCTTAGGAAAAAAAGTGCAAAAGAACAGACAGTCGCTTTAGAGAAAAGAGCTTATGAATCACGAAGAAGAAAGACAAAGCAATTTACTGTGCATACATACACATACGATGATTTGAATGACTATAACATCCCAGAGTAATGGAAGACTTACTGTGGGGCTGAGATAGAAGATTTTCCCTGGCACTGTTGGAGATTTTCTTCTGTTGTATAAATAAAGGCTGGACTTGATGCCTGCCATTTAGCCAGTGGGGAAGAAGCCGTTCCCTTCACCATCGTATTCTTTTTTGTTCATTTAAGGTAAACTTCCTATTGCATATAAAAACTGTCCTTATACATATAAAACTGCGTACTTATAAAACTGTGTTGTGTCACAGTTGAAATTAATTTTCTGTTTTCCTGCCATATCTGCATAGAATTCTTGTTCCTTTTCCCTTTTACTAGCACCTTACTTATGCCCTAAAAAGAAAGAAGTGCAGCTTTTTTAGACTTAAAATTGAAAGTCAGTATTAGAAACAAGCTATATCAGTATTGATTCACATCAGTTTAATCTGATCAGAGTATTTTAGCACAAGCACTGCAGTTTTCTCTGTTAAATCCTGTGTAAAGAAGATGTTTATATTAGAAACCACCTCTTCACAAAAAGGAGGAGAAAAGTCATGTTAAATTTCATAGTAGCTTGTATTTCAAGGACATTTATTTCCCTTGTTTTTATATTTTTCTTTTAAATTCAAAACCTCTTGCAGTCAGCAGACACAGTCTTAGCATTTTCCCCATTTTAAAGGGGCAGGTAAGAAAAATATGAAAACGTTGTTTAAAATGTTTCTTAACTTCTTAAATTACAAGTGTAGCTATTAAAGACTAGCCCATATGTTATACTTTTAAACCATGCTATAATCAGTGCAGCAAGTCTTTAACCAAGACGTAAGCTTTCATTGTTCTTGAGTGACATATTATCTTACGCACAACTTTAAACATCATTTTATAAAGTCCTTCTTAAAGGCAAAATAGCATTTGCAAGCTGCCCTGTAGCACGTTTCCATCTTAGAAAGTCGTGTTAAAAAAAGTGAAAGTCTTGTTTAAATATTAATCTCACTTCTGTGCTTGTGAGGAGGTTGCACTGTATAACATCGGTTTTTATTCCTTGCTTTGTCTTTCCAGTTGTGTGTCATGCAGCGTTGCCTGCAAAGGGACAGGGTCTAATTAGTTTGGAGTTAAATAGGTTTGTTTTAAGAGAAAAATATGAAAAATATCTTGGCTTTATATTCACCGAGACCTTTGCAGCCAGCCTGAGTTTTGTGCTCCAGCCATCTATAGAATAATCCAGACCTTGTGCAATATTTCTCATACTGCTCGACACAGTTTAAGGTAATCTGTATGAGCTGTAATTCAATAGCACAGAGACATGATGAAAATAAAAAAGAATTTAATACCCTCTTTCAAATTGCTTATGTTAGCCAAAACTTTTTTCTTTCTTTCCAGAGAGGGTAATCCCTCTGTATTTATATTAGTATTCTGGCTTTGAAAGAAACATTGGTTACTGGTTTGATTTAATCTTCAGTGTATGTGGAAACACTTACAAAGCACTTGGACTACTTTCTATCCATAGTAGCCTGTCCAGTTTTCTTTGTAAGCAGTAAGAATTCACACCACACCACTGTATCAAGCTACTAATAATTTTTCGGAAAAGTGATGAAGTAATGAAATTTGATTGCATGAAATCCAAACTGCAAATTTTTGCTGCTTAAGCCACCTGTAAATCTTAGTGACAGACTGGAAAAGAGGTTTTTTTTTGGTGGATTGTTTTATGATGAAGTGTTTGTTTCCTTGTTGTCCAGTGGAACAATCACAGCATCTTCCATTGTGGTCTGTTATGCTGCAGAGAAAAGAAAGCAAAACATCAATGTTTATTATTTCCAAGCTGCCATTAATAAAAAATGAGTCTTGATTTTAGAGCCATAATCAGAGAAGACCGTTCTGTCATTATACTTAGGTTGTTCTGAAAATAAAGCCTCCTGTTTATTTCCATGTCATTTACATTGCAAAGAGCAGAATAAAAGCTATTTGGTGGATCAAATTCTCAGCTACAAAACACTGTTTATCAACATAGTCACCACCACTAACCATGCATTTTTGCCTCTGATGAACAGGAGCCTGCATAGCCATCCGGAACATTGCTTGTCCTTCACATCACTGTCACTTCTGAACATAGCATTCACCACTGTCCTGTGCTCACATCCACCTTTTGGTCTCCATGGACGTCCAGCAAGCATTGATGAATGTCAGTGGGTGCCATTTTTTCTGCGTGGAGGAAAACCTCCACACCTTTGCTTCATCTGCATCTTCCATGTCGGATGCCATTCTGTGAGGCTGCCCCTCTGCTGCCATCTGCCACGTGGCAACAAAATGTAAAGCAATATTGGCAGGAAAGTTCAACTACTACTGCCATACCACCAACATCTGCCTCTGATGTCATGGGCCAACATAAAACGGGAGGCATGACTTTTGGGGCAGCCCTCATATTGTTTCATATCATGTATCATATCATGTATAATATCATCTTCTGTGGAAAAGAGAAACTTTTGTACCTAAGTTGTCTGTTAAAGGCTAAAGATCTCTTCCAGTTTCTAAATTTCTTGTGGCTTAAGAAATGCTGGTGTTAGCTTGTGTCACCTGCTGCAGACGGCCATGTCTGACCCCACTCTGATGTCAGCACACAGCCCACATTCAAGGCACTGCTTGGCTGATTGCGGCAAGAGATATTGATGAGGAGTCATGTATTTACTTCTTAATTTTGACTACAACTGCAAAATGCGACATCACTTGAGGTAGTTTCACAGCAAAGGGCACCTCCACCACAGTGCTCTTTCTGTTCTTGTCATTGAAAAAGAGGGAGAAAATGCAATGCAAAGGACTCCTCCAGCCTGCATCCAATGCTGCACCATGGAGATCTGCTCTGCACGGTGCCCATGAGCTGCACAGGACAGCCTGCTCCTGCATGAGCCTGTCCTGGGCTGCAGGGCTGCTCCATGCCTGCAGCACTTCCTGCCCTCCTGCTCTGCCCTTGGTGCCTGCAGGGCTTCTCCCTCTCACGTTCCACGCTGCACTTTCCCAGCTGCTGTAGTGCAGAGGTTTTCCCTTCCCTCAGTTTGCTCTCCCAGCATCCAGCATCACTCACAGCTCAGTGCTGATGGTGGTGGGTCCCTTTTGGAGCCTCTGGACCTGGTCTGTCCTGAGACAGGGCAGTGCTGGGCTCTGCTCACAGAGACTTCCCCTGCAGCCCCCTGCTCATGTACCTTGTTTCATAGAACTAACTACGCTGCTTTATTTCTCAGAGTGCAGTGAAAATACTGCCTGACTTCATAACACAAAAAATGCATCACTTTTCAAGCAGTGCCATTCTCTGAGAGGTCTGTTTGTGATCCTCTGGAGGATGAGGCTGGTAGTTAGCATCCCTGCCCTGAATGGCTTTTCTCCCCAGTCAGCAGCTGAGGTTTCGGTGCTTCTCCCAGCATAAATGGCTGGGAGATCAGAGATCTGCTTGCTGGCAGCCACAAATGTGCTTTTAGCAGAACAGCAGCAGCAGAAAGTGTTTTGTCTTTATTTCACTACCTAACAAGATCCATATTAGTGACAGTCTAAGTGATCCATTCCATACAAAAGAATTAATGTACAAATTGTCTAATCTTGACGTTTTGAAGGTGTTTAAGCAGGCTTTTCGGGAAGGGTATTTTCACATCCATTGCACTGATTTCACATGAGTCTGTGTTTTCTTAGATCCTTCTTCTGGCTGCCAGTTCCTTTTATCTGGCCTCTTTTCATGTTCCTCAATACAAACAATAGATACTTTTAGATTTTCTGGTGGTGAAGAAAGGCTTTTGTGGTAAAACAATGCAATGCTGCAGTATCTTGTTGAACCAGGTAGGCTTAGGAGCTGACACTACTGAAAGATAGCAGCTTCCTCCATTCGTCTAAAGCCTTCTTAGATGATCCTCATCTGAATGGTTATACCATATAAAATCTCCCTCAGAGAGATTGCTGTAGAAGTGGATACAGAGCACAGTAATGTAAGCTTCCTCTCACGGACACAGGCTTGTGGGCAGGTCACTGAGCAGTTTGGATCAGAGTATGAGCTTTCACTAAGTCCAGCTTTTTTCATGCCCATCATTAGAAGCGTGTCTGTTATGAACGTGAGAGTTCAGAACCTCGTTGTTAATCATGCCAGCTACCAGCAAACAATGCAGTCTGCAATGCTGAGCTGCTCTCCTTGATGTAGAAGTTTTGGCTGTCATATATCTATACACCATCAAGTCTATCTCGATCTGCAGTTGATGCTCTGAGGCTGACCTTCATTGTCCTCAAATACTTCTCCGGGTTGCAGCTGTCGTTTTTGGAGTCTCTAATCTAAGTCTTCAGGTGGTAATGTTAGACTAGCACTGCACTTAATCTACACTGTTTTCCTTGCAGTGATCGTGAAAATATGTTTGTATGCCTTTATTTCTGTGGTAAGTTATGCAGCGGAATAATAGAGCAAATAATTTCTTCTCAGGAATTCTCAGGAATAAAAAGAGATAATGGTGAAAGCAGAGTTCTGAATAAATAAGAGAATTCTATTCTGGTTGTTCCAAACTTGACACTGTCTAAGCAATATCCATCAGTGAGGGCGTGTCTTTCCAAAGGCTGTTTTTTCCATTAATGGAAGAAAACAACAGTTTTTAAATACATCTTTTCTCGGATATAATATTTGGCAAATATACCTTCTTATGTTTCTCTTGAATCCTGAAATTACAGCCATACGTTTGTGCAAACAGATGCTTTATGCTGCCCAGTGATTAATCCTAGGCGAAGACTACTATATAATATAGACATACATATGATCTCCAAAAAAGGGAAAAACATCTGAGGGTATATATATAAAATACAGAGCAGACAGAAGGAAGTCAAACTTTCCACACATCTTCCATGAGCCATTTTTCATTCCTAGAGCAGAAAGGGACGTACCAGGAAAAAGACTTTTGTGATGAGATTGCACTGATACGCATAACACCTGTTTTCCCCAAAATACGTTTGAGTTTACTGTGGTGTTTTTGTAGAAGAATTTCTTTCATATAATCTCTGCGTAGAAATGACAAGTCTACAAGCCTAAGTTTTTGGTCTGAAGAGATTTTCCACAAAGAAGCGTTTTAAAAGAGCAGCCAACATAACTGGATGTTTTTAATAGGAATGTGAATTCCTATAGATTCCAGACAGAGCAGCACTTTGCCTGGATACAGCTGTTTGGAACAAGGAAGAAAGCTTCCTATCTCTCTGTTCTCTAACAGTCTGATATTTTTTCTGACTGACTGTGTTGAGGTGAACACTGTAGTTATTTTTTCCCACAGGATTTTACCTCGAGGACTGTGCAGCAGTGCAGCCAGTCATCAGGAGATGTTTGTGTGTGGTGGGAGGGAGAATGGAAGTGCAAACGTGTGGCATTTCTTGTTGCTGTTTAGGTGTATGAAAGGTCTTCTGCAGGTCTCCACATTCCTGCAGTTTGTTACTGGTCTGTGCGATGCATTTTTTCTAGGTGCTTTCCATGAATGCGTGCTTAGATGCACTCGTGTCTGCTGGAGTGAGGTTATCTGTGTGTTTCTCCAAACCACTCATTTCCTGTAACACTTGAGGAGACGTCAAGAATCAGCGCAGAACTTCATGTAGGGAGCTTAAAAAGACATTGAGACGGGAGGGAAGGGCATCCTGAGGATGCTGCTGATTTTGACCTTCATAAACGCCACAAGGAATCTGATTTATTTGTGCTTATTTGAAAAAGAAATACTGCTTTCAAGGGGAGAATGCTGTATGTGCACAGACTACATGTTCAAGAAAAGAGATGGTTAGTATGAAAGATGCTCTGTTTTGTAATGGTTACACACTGAGACTTGAAAATGCATGTAATTCAGTAAGGCATGCTTTTCTTTTGCTACAATTGACATTGCAGATGGAAATAACCTTGGAAGAAGAATAAAGTTTGAAGTTCACATTTTTTGTGATTGTGAAGGAGTGCAATTTTGAAAACACGTTGGAATTTAACTTCCAGTGTTCTGCTGTATCCCTTATCTAAATTACATTTATCAATTGCAGTAGGAGTGTAAAGTAGTTTTAATTTCTGTTTCTTTTGTGCAGAGAGTTAAGGAATAGGTGCGCTTTCAGGTCTGTTTTAACGCATCTGTTTTTCTTACCTTGCTACAATTCATCTTTCTGACTGAGCAGCTTAATCTGGCTGATAAATTCTGTGAGATACAACTTATGACCCTCTTTCCATCTGTATGTGCCTAAGCAAATGCATCATTCTCCAGGGTACAAGAAAATTTAAAGGAATTCTGAACTAATGCAGTGCAGATGCTGATACGTCCACAGGGAAACACGGACTACTAAGAATCAACAGGGGTGCTTATGCATATGAATTTGGCTGTAAAAAGCTTAGTTGAATTATCTATCTTCTTCTGTTGCATCTGGGACATTAAGGATGTCTAATGACAATAAATTGGACAATGAAAAGCAAATATGAAAATATTAATCTGTTGAACATAGATTCTAAGTGGCCCAAGATAGTATTGAAGGTTGTATTAAATACAGAGATGGAGATATGTTTTGCTTCAGCTTGCTACTATTAACAAAGTTGAATGTACCGTGATTTTTTTTACATGTGCTCAGTGAGAGAGCATTATCATTGTCAGTAGACATTTAGATGTGCACCAGCCTGTCCCTCCATCTGTTTGCTTCAGAATACTTGGCATTTATTTTTCAATGTAGTAAAGCTTTGCAGTTGAGAATTATGATAGCAATATCATTTTTTCACATTCCAGTTAGCTTCCAAACCAGAAGTTTGCCTTTTTTATATAACTCCTAATGCCTTGCTGCATGTATTGCATGAGGTGGGAGAATTAAGTGTGTAGGATATGGCTGGGCAATAAAAAAAATTGCAAAACACTGTCATTAGTAATAAGACCTTTTGGAGTATTACATTAAAATAGAAGTACGTAGAGCATTAGATTAAAAAGCAAGCAAACGAACAAAGCAAAAAACCCACACTTTGATTTTAACCAGGCATTTGCCTCTTTTTTCTGAGAATTGCTTGTGCGAGGTTTCCATTGAAACATTTTCTGTCAAGAAACAGAATCACAGAATCACAGAATCACCCGGGTTGGAAGGGACCTCAAGGATCATGTAGTTCCAACCCCCCTGCCTTGCAGGGCCACCAAACACACACATTCAGATCAGGGAAACTATTCCTATTCAGATCAGAAACTATTGTTTTTTAACATGAATTGTTAGCCAAGGCAATGCGGATTGTCTGTTGGACTTCTTAGGTACTTTGTCATTTTGTCCTGGTGATTTTGTTCAGCTAAGAATTTACCAAATGGTCTGGTGGTGGTTGTAGAATTATCTCTACATTCACAACGACTGCTTTGGATAGAGCAGTATATGAATGTTGAGAGGGAGCAGGAAGTTTTCATCTTCCTTTTCTTTCTGTCTCCACTGATGCCTCTCACCTCTTTCTCCTCACTATTCCTGACAAGGAAACTAGGTTTCGGACAGCTGTTTTAGAGACAGGTGAAAATGTTGTGCATTTTGAAATTATATCAGAAAATAAATGAGAAGATCGATGAGAGGAGAAAACAATCCTATCAGTTAAGCTTATTAGTTTCATGGGTAGTCTCAGGGGGCTGTAAATTGGTACATCCCTGGGATGAGATAAGAGGTAGAAAGAAATTATATTCCATCTAGATGTCAAAAGGCAAAGTGGCACTGGAATTTAATTTTAACACTAAGAAGTAGTCAGTAGTGATATGTGGCCAAATGTATTAGGTCATACATTTCAGAAAACGATACTACCATGTTCCCTGCAATGGGCTCAGACTGAAGCAAAGATTTGTCACGGATGATGTCCGCCATTCACGCAGCAGCAGTCAATGCAGTGCTCTGTGAACATAACAGCAACTTTATTTAGTTGGAGCTGCAGATCAGCTAACTCGGTAGCTGTGCTACTTGAGCATATTGCTCCAGCGCTGTCCCTGCACCACTGTTCCTGGTTATTGAATCAGACAAAAAGCTTATCTCCGCAATTAACATTCAGCATTTAAGTTCGTGAAAGAAGAATCTCTCCTCAAGTATGTTTCTTTGATGCTATGAAGCTGACATCTTCAGAAGTAAAACTCAGAACTAGGAGATGAGACTTTTACTGCCACAAAGTTTGGGATGTAATGTATTAGAGTCACTGAGAGTGACAGTGGGAATAAAGTCTGCTTCTTTCACAGTAAGATAATAGCAAAAATAAAATGAGATGGCAGAAATGAGGGGAAAAATAGAGTGAAACTGATGAGTAGAGGTGTGGGGGAATACAGAAATTCATCAGGAAAAAATAAAAGTGAATGATACACGTGATAGAAAAATAAGTTAGACATCCAGGAAATTACAGTTTTCTTATGTATATTCTGAGAAACACATAATAGGTCATATGCAGAATCTGAAAACCTGCATATTTAGATAAAAGAAGGCAGTTTAGCTACACTTAGCTAAACTTTTAGCTTTTTACACTTTAGCTACACTTTTCATAAATAGGCTGAGACTCATCTGCACACAGACATTTAATTCAGTAAGTACTGAAAGTGATGTTTTCATCTTGCATTTTAGTTATGGATGAAAAAAAATAGCATTTGGTAGTTTTTGTATCTTTATCTGAGCAAAATTTCTTGAGGTAGATTAGGAATTTACCTACGCTAAGTTCCTTAGTAATAACCTAGATATGTAATCATTCTAAGCACATATTTCTGAAGAAGTACAGAACTGCATTGTAACCTAGTCCTCAAGCACAGGCGCAGGCGGAATTAAGCTTAGTAAGGAATGTGGAAAACAACAAGAAGAACTTCTTTAGATACAGAAGGCAAAGAGCCAGGCAGAGGAGAGGGTAACCCCCACATCAGTAAGTTAAAAGGGAGAGCTGGCCTGCTCAGATGTGGAAAAGGCTGAGGTACGTAATGAATTCTTTGCCTGGATCGTCAGTCAGTCAGTCTTCCCACACTTGTCATGTCCCTGAACTTCCAAATGGTGAAGCAGAATTCTTCATGAGTAAGAGCAGAACAAATCTGAGACCACCTCATAGGACTGAATGTATACAACTCTATTGGGCTGGATGGCCTGCATCTCAGGGTCCCGAAGGAGCTGGCTGATGTGGTTGCCAAGGCACTCTCCATAATATTTGAAAAATTGTGGCTGGAGAAAGGGAAACATTACTCCCATTTTCAAAAAAGGGAGAAAGGAAGACCTGGGGAACTATAGGCTGGTGAGCCTCGTGTCTAAGCCTGGAAAGATCCCAGAGTGTGTCCTCCTGGAAGGCAAATGCAAGATGAGGAGGTGATCTGAGACAGCCAGCACAGCTTCACCAAGGGCAGATCATGTCTGACCAGTCTGGTGGTGTGCTGTGATGGAGCGGTGGCATTGGTCAAAGGAAGGGCCACTGATGCTGTATACTTGGACTTATGCAAGGTCCTGCTCCACACCCTTATGTCTAAATTGCCAGAGTTGTTGTCAGTGAATATATGTTCAAGTAGAAGCCAGTCACAAGTGGTGCCTGCCAGGGGTCTGTTATGGGAACAGTGCTCTTCTACGTTTTTATCAGTGACATCGACAGCGGAACTGAGTGAATCCTCCGCAGCTGTACTGATGACACCTTGCTGAGTGATGCTTTTGACACAACAGAAGGAAGGGATGCCATCTAGAGGAACCTGGACAGGCCCAGAGTGTGGGCCATGAGAATCTAAAGAGGTTCAACAAGGCCAAGATGTTGTGTTTGGGTCATGGCAATCACAGGTGTGTAATGTACAGACAGGGAGAAGAACTCCTTGAGAGCAGGAGGTAAGGACTTCTGGGTCTTGATGGACGAAAAGCTGGATGTGAGCCAGCAGTGTGCTCTTGTAGCCCAGAGGGCCAAATGTGTTCTGGGCTGTATCAGAAAGGGGGTGGCCAGCAGGGAAAGGGAGGGGAATGCCCTTCTTTACTCTGCCCTCGTGAGGCCCCAGCTGGAGTACTCCATCCGAGCATGGGCCCTCCAGCACAGAAAGGATGCAGAGCTGTTGTAGCAGGTCCAGAGGAGGGACATAGGGATGATCAGAGGGCTGGAGCTCCTCTCCTCTGAAGAAAGGTTGAGGGAGTTGAGGTTGTTCAGCTTGGAGAAGAAAAGGCTCCAGGGGGACCTCATTGCAGCCTTCCCTTACTTGAAGAGAGCGTATAAACAGAGGGGGACTGTCTTTCTACATGATCTGCTAGAGATAGGACAGAGAGGAATGGCTTTAATCTAAGAGATAGGAGATTTAAGCCAGATGTTAGGAAGAAATTTTTACTCAGAGAGACTGTGGATGTCCCATCTCTGGAGGCATTCAAGGACAGGATGGATGGGATCCAGTCTGATCTACTGGTTGTTAACCCTGCCCATGATGGCATCAACAAGATGATCTTTAAGATCTCCTCCAACCTAAGCCACTCTGTGTTTTAATTATAGTTGTTTATGTTCCCAGAGAGGTAAAGGAAATAAGTGATTATAGTGATAAGAGATTTATTGTAAAATAAAATAAAATAAATGATAAGTGGGCATCTGGGCAAAAATATGGGACCACCAACCTGCTCAGACGTAGGTTTTTCTTGTAAGGACCTATCTGTGCATGCTGGTTTTGTAGTCTGTGTAGAGGCTGTAGTGAAGTAACAGTGATCTTCTGACACTTCTTCAAGGGATTAATGCTAGCAAGAAATACGTATTATGAATAGAGCATTTGCAGCTGTTGCCACACTTCAGCTCTGTGCATTGTGACACTGGTCTTTGTTGAAATTTTAACGTACAGAAACAGTCCTATTTGAGCGGAGAATTGGGTGCATATGTGCCATACAGTATTGCCATACCCTCTCTCCCATTGACCCACTCCAAACTCTGAAACAGACTAGCAAAAAATTACGGACTGCATGTTTTCATTTAGATCTCCTCAGACGTTCGCCTGGCACAGCCAAATGTGAGTTTTGTTTTATTCATCAGACCGCGACTGTTAAATAATAAGGGGAGAGATCACAGTCTGCTCCTATGCCTGTTGATTGTTTTTGCAGTTTCAAAGTAACCTGAATTAAAGATGCACTTCTTTTGTTTGCCTGCTCTAACGAGTAGCTAATACCAGTTCGGTGTGCTTAGAAAAAAATACCAAAGACAAGCTTTTCAGTGTATTTTATTATGCATGAGAAGTTGATCTTGCTTGCTGATGTAAGGTAGAACCAGAAGATGTCAGTCTTGGTGGATACATGGAGCTCGGGGAAACAAGATCTGGTGGGTCATGCTGTGCTTGGGTGAAGTGTCACACACACATCCTGCCTGTGCAGGAGTCATTGTACTGAAATCTCTCTGCTGAAATTCTAGCAGCAATCTGCCAGAAGCCATGGAGGAGAAACTGTGGCTTCATGGATTAGAACTGATAAACTTTAATACATTTCTTTTATCATGAACCTTCTCTTTTCAGTTTTATGTCCGTTCAAATACCAAAATCTTTCAGGAGCTTCAAATGCCTAAAACTCAGACGAATCTATTTGCTATTCATGTGCTTTCTCTTCTTTCCTCTCCCCCCTTTCCCTTCTGAAGAAACCACTTGTTTGCTTTCCCTTTGTTTCTTAGCTGGTAGAATGAGTTTAAAAATGCTTTTACTTCCCTGTCACTGCATTATGCTGCTTGGAGGGAGAATCAGCTGGAATCATGGCAAAGGGAACTGCTGTTCTAGTAGTTTTATTTTGTATTCACCATACAATTCCCAGAATTGCATTGTTCTTTCCCAGAGGGTGAAGACTGGTCTCTCATGCAAATCACTGGTCCTTTTCTAGGCTTTTGTAGCCTTCCTGAAATTATTGGAAAGGATCCTTCTTTCTGCAGAGCGAGGAGAAGGGATTGCACCAGACAGGCTGGCCCCAGTCATTTTATCCCTTTCCTGTGTCCTATAGTTTGTTTTTGGAATGGGCACCAGACAGTACCTATCCTGCGTTCCCAGGACTTCTGCTGCTTTTGTGAGCTCGAGGAGCCAAATTCATCAGCTTTATTTGACTTGAGACTTGCATCAGTGTTAGAGTGCACAGAATCTGTCCCACAGCCTTGTCCGTATGTGAAAGTGTCTTCGCTAATTTAAGCAGGGTTGTTGAATAAGCATTTTTTTAATCATTTAAGTGGTACATTAAGTTGATACAAGTTCAACTAAATTAGCGGGCGTACATTTTTCCAACTAATGATGCATTGAGACTAGACCGGTCCACAAATTCAGTTTTTCACAAGTCCTTGTTAGTATTAATAGAAGCGCAACTGTGATCCTTAGAAATGCCTCCAAGCACTGGAAAGTCTAGCAGCAACACAGACAGTGTGCAGTAGTGCTTACACATTTATTTTAAAAGAAGGGAAGTGACAAAGCAAACTAGCAGGAATTAGGCTAGAAACAGCCTGGATGGATTGGTACTATGATTGAAAGTAGCAGGCATTAAACTACCTATTTCACGCAAGCAAGTTAAGCAGGATAGAGGCTTTAATTTAACCCCCACTTCTGCAGACATCAGCACACGCATGCTTATTATTACCGCCATCTGTTTTATTCACAGTCGTTTCCATCAGCTGTGATATTTTGCTTTTTGTAGTGTTTCAGGCCTGCTTTGAAGCTATTGTGTTGTTAACTTTGGCTGAATCTGTGTGTAGCGATGTCAGCATACTGAAATTGTAACTGTTAGATTAATGAATGTACGTTATTATTAACTCTGTGCCTAATGCACAGTATGTTAGTAGCTGTGCAAGTTCAATCAAATACATCACAGATTTTTCATGATGTTATTTACCAGATCTTAGATGGACTGCTGAGCAAGATGAATGTAATCTTTCGTTTTTATCTGTGACTTACAAATTAGGTAACAAAATCATTTTAAACGGAAATTGTACTATTATTCTTTGCAGCAGGAGAACAGATGTATCCATGGACTCAAATTCATCACTAAAACGGAATATGCATCTTTAAGGGATGCTGTAGTGAGTGGAAGGAAAATTAACTGTTGCAAACATTATCTCATACAGCTTAAACCCACACTGGGGCTTAATGAATTTCAAAAGAAAAAAAAAATGCTTATTCTTTCCTTTGTTTTCTTTTTCCTTCTCAGAACCTGAAGAAATTGTTTGTGGAGTTTAGTCATCAGGAGCTATTCGAGTTCTATAACAAGGTCTGTAGATTTTACGATACCACAGTTCCTTTGTAAACACCTTATGCTGCTCAGCAGGAAGTACTGCCTAAATGAATTAAATCTAATGAAACTGGAGGGAAAGTGGATCCAATTTTAATTAAAGCCGCTGGATTTGTTTGATCACAGAAAGCATTTTCAAGAAGACTGCATTCAAATTTGGAGTAGGCAAGCATTGGAGTCATTGTAATCGTACCTGGTGGCTAGGTCTAGAGGAGCAGCTGATGATTAACAACAGAGAGTTCTCTGGAAGGAGCATCTCTGTCTTATGTTGAAATACCAGGCTCGTAATCTAGTCAAAATAAACCCTTATTATTTTTTTACCTTATTATTATGCATTTGAAATTTGCAGCAAAACATCTGTCCATGTAAAAAAGGCAGTATTTAGACAACTGTTTCTTTAAAATTTGAATATTTAAGCTGCGGCAATGCATTCTAATAGCTTTGTGTAAAAACAGCCATTCATGAGTACAAGTTTTTTTGTTGCATTTTGATTAGATGTAGTATGCGTAGTTGAAGACATTGGAAAGTATTTTTTTTTTCTGTTTGCATGTTTCTAAATAATATCTTATGAATAGAGGTTCTTTTTTTTTCCTTTTTGTTCCTTTAAATAGCTGGAAACCATACAAGCACAGCTGGATTCCCTTACATGATGTTTTTGAAGACTTATTTCTCAACCACACTCATGCCACCTCATTATTTTGAATTGAAGATAGATTGCCAAGCTGTGTTTACTGAAGGATTCAGTGGGTTGCTTCCTGTAAAATTATATGGCTTATCTCCTCTTAAAGCAGTAACATTAGCCAAGATAAATCATTGTTAAGAGCCTGAAGATTGTAATGGACATTCTCTTATTTTCTGAGCAATTATAAGAAGTGGATTTATTTACAGAGAAAAGAAGAGAATGCTACCCTATCTCAGATTTTTGCTGTTGTTCGTTATTTGGTTAGTTGTTCTTTTTCTCTCTTAGGTGTGATACTTGATAATGAATAAAATCTATTTTTTACACATAAAAACAATGTAAGACTTTGGTAATAATGTTAGTAAGAAAATATAGTAAGAAAATGCACAGCTGATGAAACCTCTGTCCTTTTGAATTGTTATTCTCACGATAAGTAATGCTTGCTGCAAATTTGTCAAAATAAATTTTAAATTTACGAATGGATTATGCTTTGTCCTGCTTTAATTTTATTATCTCTGCTATTTTAAATTTTAAATGAAAATTGCTAAATAATTAGTGTCCCTGATTTGAGAGTTTACTTCTGATGCCGAGAATAAATATAGCTTCTTAGCACTGCATGTATGACAATGAGTGAGTAAGTGAAGTGTAAGTGGGGAGAGAAAGCTTGGAATATATAGTGAAGAACACTGAAATAGTCTTACAGCAGTATTTCTCAGCAGTTTGTTCATCCTTCCTAACGTTGTCCACCGCTGATTTTACAGGTAACAGGAGGAAATAAAGTACGTTGACTTAAATGTTAGTCATATTTTTTACCCATTAGTTTCAGATGAACGGAAGTTCACAAATAGGATGAGAAGTAAAAGTCATCTTAGTTCTTGTTTGTTGCCAGCCATTGACAGGCAGCTCCACTGCCTCACCTTGGTAATGGGCACAGTGCGACTCTTCAGGCTCACAAAAAGTGAAAGAAGAGAAAGTCTTCAGTATTAGTATGTCTCTCTTTCTTCTTGAGGGGTTCTCCTTTGCTCTTGGAGAGCTGTTTGCAGCACTTTGTGTTGCTTTGTTAGAGATTGTGCTGCCTCTTTAAAACACAGGAGGAGTTTGGACTGCTTGCCTAAGCTGTGAGATATTAGAAAAGACTTAGAAGGTAAAGACAGTAACAGCCTGTGTGTGAGTGAAAGGCACCAAAGAGAAAAAAAGAGGTTTAACATGGTTCTTAATGCAAATACCCTATGAAACTGTACCATTCTTGTCAGGCAGTGGTGTTACTCTGTTGGAAACAAGAAATGAGTCGCCATTGCACAGTGACCTGTACTTTTGATAAACTTGGCTGCCAAAATGCCTGACCTTCTAGAGATATAACACTCCCACTCACAGACAGCTCGTCCTCAGTCTTGCATTCAGCATGACTTGCTCTGCTCATCTCATGTGGCACCAGCTGCTACCGATGTGCAGGTGGGGACGTCCCCCCTGCACCTTCCTCAGAACTCACCGCCCTGCTGGCATTAACTCACTACTGGCACAGGTCAGAATGTCCTGCTCTTGATGTCTAAGTCTTGGCTTCTCTGTTGGTCCTGTGGGGCAATCTGTTGTGTGCTGGGATGCTGCTTGCGAGTGCTTTGCCTATGTTCCCTGTGAGCCAGGACTTCTGAAAGTGGGTGGCACTTCCCTGTAGCAGGTGTTTGGATCTTGGTGGTCTTCAATGTCCTTTCCAAGCAAAGCTGTTCTGTGGTTCTGTTATCCTATGAATAATATCTGAGGTAGCTTAAGGATGTCTCTGTGTGGATGCAGGACGTTGTCTATGTGAGGTTAGGTGGTCAGCCATGAATCCTAGAGAAGGAAGTGAAGGCAGGATCTGAAAGGAGTGTGAGAATCGTTGGACAAACCAGCAGGAACATGTGTGTGAAAACAGGAGAAAAGAAACCACAGACAAAGAAGGAAGAAAATGAGTATTGGGCATGAGAGGAAGGAAGAGTAATGGATATGACCATGGCGAAATTTGGGAGTTAGAAAGCTACAAGGAAGGCAGGAAGAATGCTGGGAAAGGGAAAAAAAAATATATTGATTGAAAATAATAGAGAAAAACAAAACAGAGAGCAGGTTAGAGAGAACTTTAGCTAGTAGGGGAAGGTGAAAGTGGAGAAACAAAGCAGAGTTAACTCTGACATCTGTGGCCAAATGTTTAACTGCATCTAGTATTTTGGACTAATCCATAAATGTTAGACTCCTCAAACTTAGGCAAAGCTAATTAAAAGCCTGAGATAGAAGAAAAGAGAATTTTTAATCTAGAGTTAGTAGAAAATATTTTAAAGAAACATCAAAGGGAAAAATAGAAAGAAACAAAGTGTAAGATTGTAATATTTGTAAAATGAATGTCGTTTTCATCCATTCTTGCAGGTGGATAAAGACATTTATGATTTCTTAAGCAGTGGTTAGCAGTGTTTGTTTTTTTTTAACCATCAGAAGCCATAGTAAAAGCCAAGGCAAACATAATGGTAAGAAGTATGCTTGTTACTGATCTTTCGTGAAGGAGCACTCAAAAATAAATGCTTAGCTTGGGAAGACTTTTCTGTGCATAATGTGAAGCTTTAAGGTTGTATGCTAATAGGTAGTGGTGGTACAACTGGTATCATCTTCAGGACTAGCACTGTCACTTGTTTAAGTGCTCCTGAATTAAAGAGAAGATTGCCAACTGTGAGAAAGCCAGACGGGCTGTGTGAGTTGGACCTGTCCTGCAGAAAGGAGTAAATCCAAAGCTGTACCTCAGAGGAGATGGAAAGAAAACGTAGAGCTTTAGCCTAATAACTGAATGTACGAGGTTGGGGTTGTACCACCTGCCCCAGTGTTCATGCAGGAAATTCTCAAAGTTTTGTTTATTCCATTTTCCATACTGAAAAAATAGCTTTGAAGAGTGTTTTGAGGAGGAGGCTTTGAGTTTTTTTGCCGAAGGAGAGAAGTTACATCTCAGACCTTGTTGAGTTCGGTGTCGTCGCAAAGCACTGGTCTGCAGTGTCTCTTGGGTGTCATGGAGAATTTACATTATCAAGGTAATGCTGAGATGGGAAAGCTGAGATTTATTGAGCTCTGAATTGGAAATCTGAATAGTTAAAAATTACTAAACCTGCTTTGGTACATTCAGGTGCATTTTAAAAACATTTGGCCCGTCTTTGCTCAGACATTATAATATTTCCCTGACTGTGCTTTTTCAGAACTCTAATATCAAAATGTGCTTTAACTGAACCACTGGCAAAATAAAGAAATATTTGTTTTTTGGTTTGGGTATAAATAATCATCATTATTGCTTGGACATGAAGGCTGGGAATTCCAGGTCATAAATGCAAAAGTGTGAGATCTGCACAGAAAATTCTACCATACTCGGACAGAGCAACCATTTGTACATTGCTGAGCAGAAACAATACTAATAATGTACTAAGGGTTATAGGGTACAAAAGTGTTAGATTATCTTTGCCCAGTCCTGCTTCAGGCATAAATTTCTTTTTCCTCAACAAGACAGGAATTGTCTGGAAACTTTTGCATTGTGATGGTTCAAGTAAGTTTTTTAGGAAGACAGAGAAATGCAACTTTACTATCTCAAGTTTTGACTAAGCTCTAAACCTGCTTTGGTTCAGTAGAGCAGGCTTTTAAATTCCACTTTATTTCCTGGGTTTATTGACACATCAGGTTCGAGTTCTAGCTTGCGGCCTCATTTCCCTTGCCTTAAAGTGTGTGATTTTTAAAGGCTCTGAAGTCATGTTCTTTCAAAGCATAAGTAATTTACTAAACCACTACATCCTAAGTTGGTCAAGGGAGGAGAAATGTTGTGATCAAAAGGTAGGCTCTGTTACTCCATCGTGGAGCACTTGTTCCATTTCATATTCACTGATTTCCAACTGCAGCAGTGACATTTCATTGTTTGGCTGTATTGACATATCATAATTTTTCAATTATGAATCCACTCGTATTTCAGTGAAGAAATGACAGACGCCTTTTGCCCACTGAATAAATATCAGATCACTTGGTAACCATTCTGCAGCCCTTGTTCGACAAACGAAGGTGAACGCTTGAAGGCACTGTGAGAAAGTTCCTTTTCTATGGATCAGTCACATTGATCTTCTGAGTAACAATGACTTCATTTAGGTGGATGAACTAAGGTGCTTCTGTCTGATACGCTGTTGATGGTGCCTCGTAAAAATAAATTATTAAGGCGCCTTTACCTGCAACTCTATGTATAAAGAGATTTCTCATTTCCATAGTACAATCAGTTCTCTTGGATTTTCATGTGGCCTTCCTGCCGGTGTTGATGAGACGTTATATGCTATCTTTGAAGCGAATTAAAGCATTTAGATCTCTTTGTTCCTTCAGTGTTTGTTTTCTCATGCAGTTGGAGACTTCATCAGTCTGTTACCGGTCAGACGTGTCCATGTGTATGGAGCCATGCGTTCAGGAAACCTTTGTCCTTGACACTGACAAGATTAGTTAAATACCTTCCGTGATGTTTTTGTATATTTATTGAAGACTTAGGAAGCCAATATGGAGCTCTACATACACTGATGTATGTATTGGATGCGTAACTGAGTGGCTGTTCGCAGGATGATCTCCCTTTTCTCTTCAACTGGGTCGTCTTTTCATTTACCTTCTTGTCATCACCGTTGCCTTGACCGTCCCTGTATGGTGATACACAACACTGACTCAAGGAAATCTGAAAGAATTAATATCTGTCTCTAAAATAGAGTTCAGAGATTTACACTTCCAAGCAGCTGGTCTCCGTCACAGAGAACTACTGATGGGGTTGGACATGCTGGAGCACCAGACCCTGCCATTTGAAATTCTTTCTAGTCATTGAGAACAAATGAAGGGAGTAGAAGCAGCACTCCCTGGTCATTGCTAACAAGACTCCTCTCATCTATGCTGTATCAGAAGGTTTATCATTGAAGGCTACTGTGAAGAGCTTGGTTTGTAATTTCTTTCCTATCCACAAGTGTAGTAATATAGCAACTTAAAATTGCATTCCATCGGCAGAGCAGAGTAGCTGCAGTTAGAATGCCCTGTTTTTTCCATCATCCACTTTTTTGTTTTTCTGCCTCCAAAGTAAGCAGTGCAGATCTGGGGGAGGGTGGGGGAAGCAGGTTGACTTACAGCTGCACAATTAATATTTTCATTAAGCATTTTGGAGAGGCTTGCTCTCGCGGATTTGTTTCTATATCAGAAGTGTTTGAAGTGTCCTTTCAGGCAGCAGAGAATGGATCTGAGCAAAGCAGGGAAAGGACCATGTTAGCTGCTCCCCAACACTCACTGCTGAGCACTGGAGTACAGCTTAGCAGGAAGTCTTAGTTTTGTCCTCAGACTGCCACTATTGCCTTTTTCCTCAATAACAGTGAATGAGGAAAGGATTAGAGAAGCTGACTGTGCTGGGCCAGTCTAAGAATGTAGTCCAGAATGAAAGTTACTAGCTTAGCTCTTCAGCCCAGAAAGATTCAAAATTCTTCATGACAGGCAGTGTGTTTACCCTATCTCTGCATGAGGAATGAAATCTCTGTCATCTCCACTTCTGTCTGAATAAAAGCAACCCTGTTTCCCCACATGATCGTTGTAACTTACCACAAACAATAAATAATAATATAAATTTATAATAAATAAATATATATAAACTTACAATAAATAAATTCTAAATAATCTTTAGAATCCAAGTTAGGACAGCAGGAGTGAAATTCATCAGATCAATGCAGAAAAAAGACCATAAGCATGAGCTTATCCCTATGGTGCTGTGTGCACTGCCTTTCTCCTACAGGATGAATGGCAGTCATCCAAGTTTCATAGAAAATCAGGATAATGTAAAAATAAGTAAGGAGTGAAAAAGGAAAACTAATCAGACAATTTTTTTACGCAAAAGAGTTGAGTATATCTGTGAGGATAACTGTGCTTGCAATGAAACATTCTCAGTTCTGATTTGGGCAGCATGCACTGCCCAAACTCTCTTCACTTCAAACACTCTTCACTGCAACACCCAATAAGAACATGGTTTCCTTTTGATCTCCTTCTACAACTGGACTGCAAGTTCCCATGCCCTTTTGGCTGTCACCCCTACATCTGCATGTCAGAAGTTTTCTTTGTAGCTGATTGATTTCTTTATCTCTGCAGTGAGCAACAGAAGTACTTTGAAGACCATTATGTCAGGACTGAGAACTTATGCTCAGCTGGGCAGTGGATCTCTTACCCATTGCCATGAACAACACCAAACTGGGAATGCAGAGCACCTTAGGTAAGTGTTTAAAAAGGCCAGAAAAACACGGTTTTGGATTGCTAAATATCTTTCTCATCACTGAAATGCGTAAGTTTTGGCCACTGTCAAATTTTCATTTTTAAATTAAAATTTAGTTCAGGAACAGGTTGCCCAAGGAGGCTGTGGATGCCCCATCCCTGCAGGCATTCAAGGCCAGGCTGGATGTGGCTCTGGGCAGCCTGGGCTGCTGGTTGGCGACCTGCACACAGCAGGGGGTTGAAACTAGATGAGAATTGTGGTCCTTTTCAACCCAGGCCATTCTATGCTCCTATGATTCTGTGATCCATGGGCATACAAACTTTTGTAGTTATTGAATACAAGTTGTCTTGGGCCACACTTGCTCCAAAAGTGATACCTCATACTTATTTCCATGGAAACAACAGATACAAAGGGCACAGTAACACCAATAGAGCCATTTCTCACTATCTTTCAGCATATTCACCACCATTGGCTTTGGGATACGTGACCTTTTTGTGAAACTAACACACCACTGGGGTTCAGTGGCAGTGTCTGCAATTCTTAGTGAGCTCTCAAGGTGTTCATCAGAGATCTTTGATGAAATTTTACTCTTCCTGTTCTTCATCCTTGACAGTGATTGTTAAAAATGTGGGTATGGCCAAAATGTGATGACATGAATAAGGTGTGATTGTGAAGCGAATGATATTTCTCTCTGCTTACATGGGGATTATGAAAGTCTGATACAGAGATGTGATCAGAATTTTGAGTTGAATATGTGATTGCAACTCTATAGATTGCATTTGCAAATTTGCTGGTCATGTATTTGTATCAACTGGAAATGCATTTGCAGTTATAAATTGATGGGGTTTTTTTGGCAGTCTTGAAACCCCAAGCTGTGGGGTGTGGCCAACAAGCACAAGAGATAGAATGCCATCCATAGGGACCTAGACAGACTGAGCAGTGGGCCCAGGAGAACCTCAAGAGGTTCAAAAGCCAAGTGCGAGGTCTTGCATCTGGATTGAGGCAAACCACTTCCCAATACAAGCTGAATGGAATGAGCACAGCCCTGCAGAAAAAAAAACCTGGGGGTACTGGTGGATGGGAAGCCAGATGTGAGCCAGCAATGTGCCCTATGATTCTATGACGATTCTATGATTCTGTGACTCGCAGCCCAAAGCTGACCATATCCTGGGCTGCATCAAAAGAAGCGTGGCCAGCAGAACAAGGGAGGTGATCCTGCCCCTCTGCTGTGTGCTGGTGAGATCTCACCTGGAGCACTGTGTCCAGATGTGGAGTCTTCAGTATAGGAAAGATGTGGTGGATGCCCCGTCCCTGAAGAGTTTTGATGCCAGGCTGGATGGGGCTCTGAGCATCTGATAGAGCTGCAGTTGTCACTGTTCATTGCAGGGGAATTGGACAAGATGACCTTTAAAGATCTCTTCCAACTGTAAGGATTCTATGATTCTGCTCTCAAATCCCTTTACAAAACAGAAGGCACAGCTGCGTACCCTTCGCTGTTGGGAGCGCCGCGTCCAGGCAGCGCATCAAGACGCACGCGGTGCTGCGCCATGGCTTGAGTCAGCGCTGCACAGCACTGCCCTCCCCGTGCCCTGCTTGCAGTCGGCGCAGCCGGAATGGCGCTCTGACTGCGGCTATTGCTGAGCCATGGGCGCGTGCCCAGGGCTGCTCTGTTTGGAAGAGCCTCTGCCTCTAAATCACGGGGAGGGGTTGGGTAACACGGCGAGCTGTGTTGGGCTGCATGCAGCCTGCGGGCCACGGGTTGAACATGCCTGATTTAGTGTAAACAGTTAATATAAAAGAGAAGCCAAAGGTGGAGGTTTCTGTATGTTAGATGAATAAAATCTACCCTTGAGTAGCTTCCTGGAGGGCCTGGATATGAATGGGTACTGGTATCTGAGCAAAAAGGTCATATCCCCATGGTATAATGATTTCAACATGTTGAGAGAAAGGAACATTCCTATTAATCAATCTTTTTCCAGTGTACAAGGTCAGAAAGCATGAAAAAGCATGAACTGGGAACCTCATTCTGTATTTCATAGCTGTTCCTAAATCAAACCGTGGCTGAAGTTATGACTCTGCTTGTTATTTCTCAGAATGGTCCCTTCATCATAGCTATCTTTGGTCAAGTGAGTTCAGTGGTTTCAAATCAGTTAGTGCTTCAATTACATTGTTATCCTTCTTCTGCATTAGCAAAAAAAATAATAAAACAAAATAAATTTTAACAATTAATTCCTTCCTTGGAAAACCCAACACTTAAGAGTTTTGTCATTCTTCAGGCAAAGTACTGATGTCTCTTATACAGTGAGATGTGGGAGATCAAGAGGTAAGTATCCACATAGGTCTTGAGTATCTTCCATAGCAGGAGACTCCAGAACCTGTCTGGACAATCAGCTTGATAGTCTCCATATGAACTGGTGAGCAGGCAAAGACAGCAGAGATTCCTTTGCATAATCCTTCTTCCCTTGAAATGTCTATGTTTGAAAGCAGATCTTTTGCCCAGTTTGTTCTATGGTCAAACAAGTGTGACCATTTGATGGACCTGAGCATGAGACAGAACAGGAAGATATGACTGTGATAATCCTAACACTTTTTCTTTAGTATCTAACATACCAAGTCTGTCTGGGGAACAATCAATTTATTACCAAAGATGACAAAAAAGATAAACAAACTTGAAATTGAATGTATCATTATAGGCAGGAGGAAAATATGCTTTTATTTAACTTCAAAATACAGGTTATCACTTTAATGTAAGGAAATAGATTGGAGACAATTGCTTACAGGAAACCAACTGGGCCAAACTTCAGAGAGCTGATATGCCTTCAGTCCCAGTGACTGACAGGACTGTGGCTCTCCCAGTTGACTGAAATTCTGCTGATATGGATCTTACCAACAGCATATAATCTGAAAAACTCACCTACATTTCCCTAGCCTCTAATCTTCTGGCCATCACGTTTTAGAAACATCTCTGAGAGCATTTCTGAAGCCCCCATAAGAATAATGTGTCATGCTATATCACGAACTAGGATTGTGGTGCTCCTGTGCTTTTATTTGAAAGTCTTTCTCCAAGCTTGCTACTTTCTCCTTTGATGTTTGTTGATAGATCCTACCTTTTATTGCTGTTGCTGGCTCACTATATACCTTGAGCTAACTACTGTTTTTGCCCCATCCACTATGCTGTTAAGCTATAATTCACATTTTGTTATAGCATCACAGAATCACAGAATAATTTGGGTTGGAAGGGACCTTTAGATCATCTAACTCCAACCCCTGCTACAGGCAGGAACACCTCCCTCTAGACCAGCTTGCTGACAGCCCCATCCAGCCTGGCCTTGAGTGCTTCCGCAGCCTCTCTGGGCCACTTTTTCCAATGTCTCACCACCCTCATGGGAAAGAAGTTCTTCCTTATATCTAGGCTAAATCTACCCTCTTCCAATTTAAAACCATTTTCCCTTGTCCTGTCACTACGTGCTCTTATAAAAAGTCCCTGGCTTTCCTGTAGGCCTGAGGTCTCTCAGCCTATCTCCGTAGAGGAGTTGTTCCAGCTCTCTGATCATCTTCATGGCCCTCCTCTGGACGTGCTCCAGCAGCTCCATGTCCTTCTTTTGCTGGGGGCTCCAGAACTGGATGCAGTACTCCAGGTGGGATCTCACGAGAGCAGAGCAAAGGGGCAGAATCACCTCCCTCAACCTCCTTCTCTTGATGCAATCAAGGATCTGGTTGGCCTTCTGAACTGCAAGCACACACTGCTGGCTCATGTTGAATCTTTCATCAGTTGACATTTCCAAACCTTTCTCCTCAGGGCTACTCTCAAACCATTCTTCACCCGATCTGAATCTGTGCTTTATCTGAGCTGTCTCACCACCCATCTCTACTTGGACACTGAGCCATTGACTGCAACTCTCTGAGTGTTGAGTCCAGCCAGTTCCTTATGCAGTCAGTTGTCCATCCATCAAATCCATTTTTCTTTTATGCTTTTCCCTATTGGTAACAAATACCAGGACTTGAAGGACTCAGGAATGATCTTGCTGAGATTTTGCTGTACTAGCAAAAAATATAACCTTTCCATTAATTGCAAATGCAGTCTGTTTATTTGAGTACTAGTACACAGTAGTTTTCATTCAACAGAAAAGCAAATATGTATAAGCTTATTCTAGAGGAATTAATGTAGATTATTTTTAAAACCTATGAGGACTGACATGATCATCACGTCCAAAGAAACAGAAATAGAACTCAACCCTTCAGTTGGAAAGGACCTGCAAAGATCACAAAGTCTGATTTCTTTACCTCTTCAGACCTAGCCAAAAGTTAAAGCGCAATATAGATGACATTGTCCAAGTGAACACCAACAGGCATGGGGCATCAGCCACCTCCCCAGGAAGCCTGTTCCAGTGTTTCATCACCTTCATGCTAAAGAAATGTTACTGATGTCCAGCTTTGTGCTGTTTCTCCTTGTTCTGTTAATGGTTTCTTGGGAGGATAAACTGGTGCCTCCCTCTCCATTTCCCCCACTCAGGAAGTTGCACAGAGCAATGAGCTCGCCTCTTGACCTTCTCTGAACTGGACAACACAAGAGTCCTCAGCCTCTCTTCACTCAGCACTCCTCCCAGCCCAGCTCTATTGCACTCCTCTGGACACTTCCAAGTACCTTAACATCATTTATCAGACTGTGGAGCCCAGAATTGCACTCAGTATTCAAGGTGAGGGCACACCTCTGCTAGATACCGTGAGAGAATCACCTCTTTTGCTGATTTTAGTGACGATGCACTTACTGCAGCCCTGTCTCACTCCAGTTGTTGGAGGAGATGGTTTGGTATATATACCTGGAGTGACATTAAGACACAGGAGGGGTCAAATGTTGTCCTACCAGTTTATAGCAAATTCTGAGCAGTTAAGGAATGCAGGGAAGATGGGAAAGTTAGCAACAGTGAAGAGAGGAATCCTAATCACCACCATGGATCTAGCAGCGTCCTGTTCTTCCAGGGCTGCAGGTCGGTCAGCGATGTCTCACTGATCTGCATGGCTGCAGTTTGCTAGAGGAGTTCTATGTCTGAACTCTTCACGTTTTTATGCTCTTCACATGCTTACGTGTTGTTTTGTTTGTCAGCAGCAACAGCAAGTCATGCGATTGCCACGTGGCAGGCTGTCAGACGTGCGTCCTGACTCCGTGGCAGTCATCCCCATCCAGATGCCCCCCACAGGTCAGCACACCCTGCCCTGAGAACTTGGTAGACAATAGCCAAAAACCAGTTCCTTCTGATTGCACAACCAATAAAGATGTTGAACAGAACCTAGAACTGAAGTTAAACCGTGGTGCTTAAGAAGTTGTGTATATTTGAACCAGATTTTTGTTCTCAGAAGAAAATGGCCAGCACGTAACACTGGATGGCAAAAAAACAACCAAGAATCTTGTCTGCAACTCCTATGAGATTTATGATCCATAATCCTAGTCTGGGCATTTTTGCGATACTGAAAAAGCAAACACAAGGTAATGAAAAACAATTATGAGTCATTCTTTTACCTCAGAGGTGATTAATGTGACACAGTCACGTTAAATTCTCTGAAGAGACATCAGCAGCACTTTTCACTGATGTGTTTTGTAGGCATAGATTTGATACAATTCCACAAAAGATTTTAATTTCCTGCTAACAGCTATAGTTCATGATCGTAACTGAGATAAACATAAATTCTAGCTGCTGAGCTTGCAGGACCAATACGTTTTTTATCAGCAAATGATAAGGATACAGAACATCTTCAGTTTTATTATACGAATAATTCCATATTATGAAAAACGTGAAGAACTGAATTGAAATATTCTCATGAAATATGCTATGAAGGATCTGACAGCAAGATATTAAGCTAACAAGTTGCCTCTGCACATATTCCAGGCAGTCTCTGTATATTCCAAATTTAGAACCCAAAAATGTTTACTTGGTGCTTTTAGTGAAACAAAGAGTGGCACTCAGAAATCTGAATGGCGTAATTGTCTGGAGTGAATTTGTGACACACTGTTTGTCTGTTTGAGGTGTTAAGTCTTTTGATGTCTGTTATCCTGCAACATGAATCTATTTAGGTGTTCATCTACCTCATTTTCTTGTAGGTAGTGCAAATCGACCCAATCACTGCCAGGACAGTTATTTGAGACATTCTAATAAGTTTAAGGACAGCTGTTGAAGAATCCCTAAATTCTGATGCTTCTGACATCTAAGCCTTCTTACACCTTACCTGAACAATACTCCATTTTGGCTGCGTGTTCCCTTCAAGGGAGCTTTAACTTTTTCAGGAAAACGTACCTTTTAATTTTGGTGTTTCCATGCTTGTTTGCTTCATCCATGTTTGTTTGCCTTGGGAGGCAATGAAAACCCTCGCTCTGCTGAAGAGTTTGCCATAGACATCTCTAGGTGAGTTCCCTTTTGTATCCAGTGACTGATGGATTTCACTATCTTCCCCTGCATGTCGTGTCTGAGTTCTGGTCCTTGCAGGATGAGTGCTTCTTCAAGTATTATGCAAAGTGCTCTGCATGCGATTGCACGTTGTGTCGTATATACTACTGAACAGAAAGAGGTGCTTCACTCTTCAGGATCATGACAATCTCAGTAATATAGGTGACAAGAAAGGATGAGTTGAAAAATGTAGAGGTTTGTAAAGCTGCCAAATAAAAAGCATTAGTAGCACACTTGAGTAGTACATTTCCACACCGTGTTTTTAAGCAATACTGGACCCTGATGTGGCTGAGTGTATGTTTACCTACTCACTGGTGTAGCTGTGCAAGGGACAAAGTTATATTTTGTGCCTCAGTAGTTTCACTTGATGCATATCATTTTAGTTGCCAATCTAAGAACTCAAGACTGTGTTTCCACATCTCCAGCTTTCAAAGAAGCATGGAGCTTTGCTACCATCTTTGCTACCACAAAGGGGTGCTTTGCTGTCATTTCCAGCTAGCTACCTAGTCTAAAAACAGCCCAGACTTGTGATTCCCGTTTTGTGTGTGGTAGGTTAACTCAGCTCTTTTATTGCCTTCCTGAGCATTAGCAAATCATTGGTGAATGTAACCTCACTAGGATGTCAGCTGAGCCCAGAGATTATTCTCATTGTTTCTCCCTCCAAAAACTAAGAGTTGGTTTTGTGAGTACAATGGATGGAAGTATTTTGCAAGAGCTACCTCAAACCTTGCCTTTACCTGTAATCACAATGTCAAAGACTGGTCATGCCAATCTCATTTGTGATGCACTGAGCATAGTTATATTCCCTCTAAAGTCATATTGTACAGACCTGCTACTCAAAGCTTAAAACATATATTTTCCTCAGGACACTGAATATCATTCAGACAGAGCCTATCTCCCTCCATTTCAGCAGTATCAGAGCTAGGTGAACTGTTGGCTGAGGGCATCCAAGCACACGGATGCACCCTGGTACTTAGTTTTTCTTCAGAGAGATGCATCTATATTGAATTAATCGCTGGCAATTTATGGTCAGATTACTCCTAAGAGAATATCAGAAAAGCTCAGTGATCTCAGTGTTTACCTGACACTTAATGAACTGCTTTTTTGGACACAGTCATTTTGGCATTTGGAAATGGATGACTCATTTAATGACAAAATTTTGAGAGCACTTCAGTAGCTTGTTTCCCATTTGGCCAGCTCTGACTTTATTGTTTTTTCCCTCTCCTATTCCGCTCTTTACAGTCCCTCTTCCTTTTTATTTTTCTCATCTTCACCCTATGGATACCCGTTTCTGTACCCCCTATATAGGTACCTTTAACAGGAAGGCTTCAAAGGATGGATAATATGTGCCCTTCTGTGCGGTGAGCTGTTTCTCCATCTGTGATACCTGCTAGGTCTTCATTCCCACAGAGAGCTGCTGACACTTCATTTCTCTCACTCGAGGCATATCATTTAGTACATTTTGTATGCCAGCCCTGATTTTATTGTGTTGTGACCTTGTCTTGTTCTCACATTACTCATTTACATAGTTCTTATTTTCTATCAGAATTATTTTTCAGGAAAGCGTATTGTGATAGGTTGCTGGGTATAAAAATTATAGGCAGTCCTGCTCCATTTTTCCCAGTTATCCACTTCTATATTGTAAATAATCACCAACATGCTAATCATGATGCAGTGATTTTTTGTTAATCTCAGCTCTTGAACAGGGAGTTCTTGCCTTGTCTGGAGAATTGCATGGGAGATGTGAAGCATGTGTCCTTTTGTTTGCAAAACAAAATTCTCCAATTCAGCTGTCATTCAGCTATCTAGTTGGCATAGAAGGAGTTTTTGCAGCATTAGTATTCGCACAGCTTTTATTTGTAACCTTCAGTCTGATTACTAGGAAGGTTGTTCTTGTTTTGCAAGACTGCAGCTATCAGATGTTAGACCATCATCATTCCTGCAGAAGCCCTCTGTTGCAATGAAGGCCTTTAAAATATGGCGCCTACTAAAGATATCTCGTAATTCAATTTCTCCCAGAGAGACATTTCCAAATTATAGAAGTTATAAACTACAGGAAGTTTCACATAAAAGAGACACCAAAGGGTGCTTGAACTAAGGTTCAGCCGCGTCGAATTTCAGTCCCAAAGATTTTTTGCAACTCCTTGCTAAAGTTCAAACCAAAATCAGATGGTGAAGTTGAATTCAACCATAGCATATGAGTTGCATAGTTACTCAAAGCTCACAAATGTGCAGAAATTAGCCCTGTTACTGAAGTTTGAAGATAAGCAAGAAGACTCCATCTGGGGGAATGTCCAAGAGGGATAACATAACATAACATAAAGAGGGCTTGAAAGTGCTTGGGGGCACATCTAAGCTTCTGTTGCTCACGAACAGATATTTTCTTCAGCTGCTCAATTAAATAGTTTTCTACTTATTTCCTAAGTAATAACAGTTCATAACACTAATCCCCAGCGTCTGCTGCTGATTTGGAGTTGGGAGTAGGATTAGAGATTGGAGGACAGAGAACTTCTATTTGAGAGGATCTCACCGTTGCTGAGGTGCTACCGAATTATTTATTAACTGTTGTGTGTATAAAAGTGGAGATATAGATAAAAAAATTTTAATGTTGCAGGAATCTGGCAATCTCCAAAATGTTGACAGAGAGCTAATAAATGGAGCAGAAAATTAAACTGTTACAGGATTTTACTTACTCTTTTAAGATGAATTGTAAAGGCATTATATCGGTTTAAATAGAGGTAATACTCACATTCCCTCTTGGATCAAGAAAGTCAAATGGTCAGCAGAGGAAAGAAGGAGATGAAAAATTATTTCCTACTTTGAATCCACCAGGCTTCATCAGTGGGCCTTAACACAGTAAAAACCTTTAAAGTTAGTATGTGACAGTGATGTCTAGTAATATAAGCAAAAAAAGAACATGAGGAACTGTTCCCTGACAGTAATAAAATCCACGAGCACGGCAGTATTTGTTCTTTGATCCATAAAAGCCAGATTATGCAAACTACAGCTTCAGTGTCTGCCTCATTTGATAAAATGGAGCCCAAAGTGGAAGGGAAACAAAGTGTTTGTTACTTTGGTGCATTTTTTTTTTCACGCAGCCATTCTTTTCAAGGGAAACTGACTGAACGGCTTGGCTTCTGAAGATTGGGCTTGATGTCTGGGAGAGCAGAAGGAGATAGTTCAGCACCCACAAATGTCACTGAGTTCAGCTGTCTGACCATTTCAGGGTATGTTTAGGTATGTTTTTAAGGACATTATTCAAATTTTTCTTGACAGGAGCAGGGCATCAACCACCTCTCTAGGAAGCCTCCTCCTGTGCCTGACTGCTCTCATGGGAAAGAAACTGCTCCTAATCTCCAGTCTGAGGGAGGAGTAACTCCAGAGACTTCTGTTTCAATCATTCCTCTTCTTGAATACCTGCTAGTGGTGTTTAAAAAAAAATAATAAAACCTGAGAATTTATGTTGTTACAATACAAATCCTAGGACTGTGGCACTTAAATTCAGTTGTGGTTCAGATTTGTTCCAATGAGCTTGGAAGAATCTATTTTTCTAGCAGAGATTATGCAATTTGTATCCAGTCTTATTAGGGGATCTGGGTTGGTGTCAGCTAGGACGTTTTAAGGAAAGGACACCAAAGGAAAATTCCATGACAAATCAAATGGAAATGTGGTAATTCAGTTAGGCCAGTGCAATTATATCTAGAGATGGGGTGGGCCATGAAGATGTGGTTTGTGAACTACATGTAACAAAAGCCTTCTGTGAAACCATCTCCTGTGCTGTGCTGATAGAGGGTCTGTTCAGTCTTGCCAGGCTGGAAGGTCTTTTCATGGAAACCAAAATACTGTTTTGTCTAAAACAGTGGTTTGTGATCACCATTTTTGGTAGCCATTGGTGACAAAAGCTTCACTATTTAGATCTTTACAAAAATTACTTATCTTCTCCCTGCCACTACTGGCTTCGATGTCTAAGAGACTTATCTCTTAAAGAATTTTAAAATTATTTCAATTTTCTTTTCTTAAAAAGCTCATTCATAGAGGGTTTGGGTGGAACAGTTGTTATTTGCACTTGATGTTATTTTTCTTCTCTGAAACTGTGTATGGGAATTTCTTAGCTTCTGGGATATGCATGTACAGCAAGAGAGCAAAGTAGTCCTGGTTCTGAAAGGGGCCTGTGGGTGCTATTACCTTGTGAGCAATGCTGAATTAATACTGTTTGGCACTGAGACTGCTTTCTCACTTGTCAGATTTCCCAAAGGAAAGAGGCTGAAGTAAGGGCTCTGACTACTAAATCTCATCTGGGTGCCATTCATCAGGACAGTACTGTACTATAGGGGCTGCCAGCAAGCTCATTCTTAAGGTGAGCCCTATATCCATTAATCTCTAGAGCTAGCACTGTCACCATTTTTGTCCAGATCCTACACAAAAACAAAGAAAAACTAAGGTGTGTATTGGCCATCTGCAGAAGTATATCTACAGTTGTACTTCAAGAAAAAAGCTTGAGATTTCAGGTTTATACCAGCTGTGCTTCTATTTCTGCCCCTTAGGTGATCCATGCTGTACAATGACTGTATATCTGAAGCCTAAAAGTCCAGCAGCAGTGGTCAAAGATCCCATCAGAAGTTTGTTTTGTGCCTCCTCTGATTTGCCAGTACAAGCTCCCCGACAGAGGAAAGGTTCCTCTGCAAACAGGGAAACTTGTTTTGATTGCCTGACTTTTTAAAATAAATCATTATAAAGTAAGACACTGGATGTAAGGAAAAATCTTTTACGGTGGGGGTGGTGAGGCACTGGAACAGGTTGCCCTGTTCAGTGATGTGCTTGATGCCCCATCCCTGACCACTAGATATAGGACCCAAGGCCAGGCTAGATAAGACCCTGGGCAGTCCGACCTAGCTGTGATGTCCCTGTGCATTGCAGGAGAGGTGGACTAGATGGTCCTCAAAGGTCCTTCCCAGCTAGAAGGAGTCTGTAATTGCGTGATTGTAGGATTCTAAGACTTCTATGTTCAGCAGATAGGATGTTTTGGAAATGAAGACTCCATGCTGTGACGTCTAGTTACTCCCTGTACATCTAACCAGCAATCTTAATATAGTGCTTGTTTGTCTTTAATGGGAGGAACAACAGCTCAGTTTATTCTCACTCATATCTCAATGTTAGCTGTGTCTAAACCCCAGGCTGTTACAAGGACAGAAGCTAAGTTAGAAATGCAGATGAAGAAGTGCATGAGTTCTTCTTAAATGCATTTCATCATCAATCTATTGAAAAAAAAAAAAAAAGAAAAATCACACACACAGACAAAAACAAAGAAACAAAACCAACAAAAACCAATCAATCAATTCAATCAAACGAAGAACCCCACCACTTTTCCAGGAAAGATGCTGACATGCATTGTCATTAATATTGCATCTCTTAGCACTGAACGGGAACACGGAGGAGGCTCATCTGTCATCTCCTTCACACATTGCAGTGAAAAGATGATGTACAGTTGCCTTGGCCATCAAGAGGAAGAAATGTTTTTCATGCTGTGCAACTCATGGGCACCTGACAAAGTTAAAAACATGGTTTCATGCCTGCTAGTTAGATTACAGATATAATCAATAATCACTTATTAGCTTCTGATCCAGAGCTTTCAGGGAACTTTCATGAGTAACTTTCCAGTGACTGTCTTTTGGATTTGTTACACAGATTGGCAGCTTAAACAAGAAGCTACTCTTTCACTTTTGGTAACAGGCACATCAGGAGCAACACTCTACTGAAGGAATTAATATATCTGTGTGTCTATATTTACTTTGTTGCTACGTTTGCATGCTGTTCTCTGAGCATTGTTTTGACTTAGACTAAGCATTTTTTCAGTACAATCTGAAGATCTGGAAGTTGACACGTACTCAGATTCTTTGCTGGAATCAGATTACCCAGGTTATTTCAGAATATCCAGAAATTAGACGCACTCCATTTGTTTCTTTTCTGAACAGATGGTGGAGTAGAATTTGAATCAGTGAAGTGATAGTGGGAGAGAAGATACAGTGGGGGGAAAAAAAATGGGAACTGAAGTGAAACTTTTCACACTTTCCAGCTTTTTGCTGATTCCCAGCTTTTGTTTTTATAGGAAGATCCGGCTTTCAGATTTGTCTCCATTACTCGGGTAACCATAAAATCAGATGGATAAAATCTGGAATACTTTGCATTTTTACTAGGTGCTTAATGGGTACTCATAAAGCATTAGACTTTCACCTCTCTGACTTGAGTTCAGATCTATTTTAATGGCCTGATTGTTTCCTGTTCTACCTTCTCTGAAGTGACGGTGCTAAAATAAGGATTAATTTTCCCACTCTCTAAAATGAGATAACTGCATGCATTTAGCACAGCGCCTGAAGAAAGCTCATCAAAGCTACCATTACTGGCAAAACCCATGTCCTGGGTGAGAATTCAGTATGTTTTCATATCATCCCTTTAAATGGTTTCTCTGGAGTTGTTTCTGATTTTTGGCTCTGTATTGTCCGCTGCTGTGGGATCACAGACCTGCCTATCCCAGAAAAATCACCAGCACAGAGCAGTCCTGGGCTCAGAGAACTTTCCTCCTGCTCACAGGAGAAAAGGCAGAACCAAATCCTGTAGTCTTCTTTGCTGGGCTTAATTTCTTTCTAACAGCAGTTCTTGTTCTTAATGCAGGGTGTCCCAAAAGACAGAGGAACATGAGTTAGTGCACCTTGAGCTGTTCTGAGCCTGCAGTTCTCTCACTGACATCAATGAAAAGCCAGAAATGCATTGCTGCAGATTGGATGGATGAAGGGTTTCCCCAACCCCCAGGCTGTAAACCAATAAATGTTTATTTTTGTTGGCTTTTATTATTTCTGCTATATTGAATTGCTCCTCTTAATGTACCGTGCACAGAGGATGTGGAAGGCTGAGCAGGGGCACGTGTTCCCAGGTTCAGGAGGTTATGAGCTCAGTTGTGCTGCTTTTCTGTGGGCTCACTTTAAATGTCACAGGTGGGCTCAGTAGGGTGGGTTGTGCCAGCCCTTAGCTGCTTGCTTACTCTTTTCTTCATTTTCTGTTTTCACATCTCACTGTGCTCTCTTTGCTACTAAGTGCCAAACTACAATACCCAAATTCCCATTCAATATCACCTTATTCCTCCCAAGGTTCACAGAAACCAACTGGGTTGCTCATAGCATTTGATACAAGGTTATCTCAATTTCTTACTCTGGGAGCTTTTCTCTTTCTCCACTTGTCTTTCTTTCCATCTGTGCTTTAAAACTGTGCTTCTGGGTCACATAAATGGTGGTGGGGCCGTTAATTAGACTTTGGCAAATTGCTGTGTGGGGTAAGTAGTCTACACATGGCTAAAAAAGAAGACAATAAGCTCCCAGGGACAGATTCAGCAAACCACTTACAGCAAATGCCTGAGCAGAGAGATTTGAGTAGCCCAGCAGATTTCAGTGGGTTTATTGATGTGGTTAAAATCACACCTGTGGTAAAATACCTGGCTGCAGAGGAGTCTAGTCAGGGGACTGTCAGAGCTTTGCCTGGCTTTTGGCAGCCTCAGGGGCTGGCTTGCAGCTCCAACCTGGTGCAGTTGCCAGCTGTTGTGAAGCAAGATTTCGCATCAGAAAGTGCAGATCCAGGGGTTTTCAGAGGCAGCTTAGAGAACAAGGAAATGTGGGAGCGTAGTTTTTGCATGTCTCTCTTCTGATGGATGAGCAACACGGTGAGGGCTCTCTAGCTTTGTGACCTGTGATGTGCTGGCAGGTGCAGCCTCAGGGCTAGAGATCTGAGTCAGCTTTGCTTGCCCATTGCCACTCTTCCCAGCAATTTGCTGGCAGTGGGGCAAAGCTGAGTTAGGAGAGTAAACTGCAGCAGTCCGTACGGCAGCAATTGGGAAACGTGGCTGTGGTCAGTTTTATGTTGGTGCCATCTGGTACACAAAAAGGCATAAGGAAGGAGGAAAAGATGCATTTGGAAAAATACATAACAGCAGGAGAAAAAGAAAGGAATCAACTGAAGGTACAAAGATTGCATTACTTAGCTTAACCCATTGTTTCACACACTCATGGTTTGTCACCTTGCAGATCCCTTAGATAGGGATCCAACTTATTTTTAAGGACTTCTAATAATACTTCACCAATTACAAAGCTTTTTGCCCTTATAGTGAAGAAACTTTCATACCATTTTACCCAAACGCTTCAGCGCACCACTGTCACCTAAAATACCAACAGTGCATCAAGCTGTAGGTGTTTGTGGGATCCTGTAAATGTCTCTGCAAATATAATCTCCAGCAGCTCTTTGTTGATTCTCTGATTTATTTAACAGGAGCCCCTGCTGCCTTCTCTTGTCTCTGGTCCCCCCAGTTCCACGCTTACCTTCGAAAGGTAAGCTCTCAGCTTTCTGCTGAAAGAGGTGAAGGACAAAATTGGAAGCATTTCACGAGAGGTGACACTGCATCTTTACCTCCTGTGGGTTTTGTTTTCACTTGGAAAGCCTGAAGACATTGAAATCACTGGGGATCTTCCCGTGAGCTCAAGCTCTCAGGGTAGGCCCTTCAGGAGTGGTCCTGGTTGGCCATTTGGAGGCCCATGCACAGCCCCTCCGCTGAGCAAAGCCAATCTCTTTGGGCTCCCATCCTCCCCATCTTTCAGAGGGGCAAATCTTTTCCAAGGAAACCGATGTGAGATCCCTGGTTCATAGGCGTTTCTTCAAAATGCCTCAATATCTAAGGCAGGGAGCCAGTCCCACTTGATATTTTTTAAATCAATATTTCATTAAGCAATGCTTTTATGGCATTTCAGTATTCATCTATAATAACTAATATAAGCCTTTTATCTGCGCGTATCAAAGCACTTTGTGAAAGTCAGAAGCATAAAAACTCTGTATTAAAGACGCAGAAAAATGAGGCATGTTGAGGGATTATGTGCTTTGCCCAATTGCCCAGCCAATTAGCGGATTAATTCTTAATCCAGTTCCATATCCACTGGGCAACGCTGCCAGATTTTATCTCCTAAATGCAAAATATTCTACATCTGAAAATATCTTATCAAGTTAATGACAGAGTCATCTTGCAATTGAATTAATATCCTATTTTTAATTGACTTAAATAAATGTGTCTGATGAGGCTGTTTTTTTGAAAACGTGTATTTCACTTCAGCACAAGATTTTCAGTTCACGATGTATTTAACACTCAGTTGTTTGGCAGTGTTTTTAATTTCCTTTCTTTCAATGCCTCACTCCCCTCGTCTGAAAACACAACTGGGAGAGAAGTCTGTGTCACGCAGAGGAATTATTTCTAAGTTGTTTTATCACTAAGACTTCTTTGAAGAATACGAGTGGAAAGCAGTGTGTATACAAACCTAGTGTTGTCTAGCTTTTCTGTATTTTTATAAGGGGTTAGCAGCTTCCTATTTCATAGCAGGAAAGCAACCAAACCAGAGAGACTTCACCTACACAAACACATTTTGTGAGATAATTATTCGACTAACATTACAGGGCTGAAAAACACTGAGACTCCGCAGCATCTGAAGACTGAATTCATTACGTCTTAAACAAGACAAGATTCTCCTTTGGGAATTTTATGTCTGTCTCTCTCTTTTTCTTTTTTTTTTCCTCCTGTATATGCATATATTTATACATATACATATATAGTTTACCTGTTCAGAAATGAGGCAAGGAGAATAGATCAGCTCTGCTGAAGTTCATACTTTTGACACTTCATTTTTTTTCTTCTAAAGACGAAAAAAAAAAAAGTCTCTTGCTATTCCAAACATAACCTACTTCTCTTTATGTAGGCAGGCACACGCTTCTCCCCTCAGCTGAGACACGAGACCCTATTCTTAGCTCCACTTTCATTTACGTTGTGCCTTAAGGCAAGATGAGCAGGATATAACAGCTCTGTACTTATGACTGTTTTAATGTATGCAAAATTAGAGCTATCTGTTACATGATGGGCCATTCTGAGGATATGTGAAAGGATGTTAGAAACCTATTACAGAAACCCTATCTAAGGATATATAACCATGGCAAGCTAGAAAGGAACATTGAAATTGTTTGGAAATATTTAGAAACAGACACACAAAAGGGTATGATAACCAGTCGTTGGTGTGGTGGCAGCCACGAGTCATGAGAGCTGTGCAACAGAAGGGTCAGTTCTCCAGATAATGCAGTTCGTACTGGCTTGTACAAATAAACAAATGAGCCCTCGCATCATTCATCATGCAATTTCCCCAATGCTGCTTCAGTGCTACCTTTACCCAGCCTCAGTTCTGCACCTCACCTCTCCCTCCTGTCTCTGCGTGAGGATGAACAGAGAGCAAAACGAGTGCTCTCCTGGGGATATGACCTTCATTATACAAAAAAAAAAAAATAATAATAATAATAGAAAATGAATTGAAAAACATCACAGAGAATCTGACTCTTTGTAAAGCAGTCCAGATCCTCAGTGAAAATTCGGTACATGCAGAGTTTTATTTGAAATGCCCTTGAGGAGCCCACAGTGTGCTGAGGAAAAGGAACACTTTTGTAATAGTCCTTTCCACATCTCTAAAACTAGGTGTCAGCAGCAGTGACCATGGCTTGAATGCTCATTCTGCAACACTTGGAACAGTGGCTTGTTCTGTAGGAGCTCAGCTGGTCAGTGGTAATTCTGAGCAATTAAGTCACCTTGGAAGATGGTGGACCACCTCTTGGATGCTCTGACCTTAAGTGTGGGCTGGGGGACGCATTACACTGCTGGCAACTCTGTGGAACAGCGGTTTTTCTAAGTACAAAAAACCTGTAGGAGTTAATGGGTGCTTTCCCGCTGGACAGGGTGCAGGAGCAGCCCTTCCTGAGGTCTGTGTGGGGCACAGCACCCCACAGAGCAAGGGGAACTTCTTCTCAGGTTGAGCATGGGTCATTTGACTATCTGCTCCTTTCTCTTTGCTGTCAAGGTGTGCAGTCAGGGGAGGGCAAAGCAGCAGCAAGAAGACGATTTACTTCTCTTTTGCTCTCCCACCTTTCTATTAGGACGTTGTGGGGAAGTTAGCTGGTGATGGACTGCAGCTGGCCCCAGCAAGATCAGGGCAGCTGCAGGGCTTGACACAGGGCTGGGAGCAGGGGCCAGCTTGGCTTAATTTGCTGTGCTGCTTCAGCCCTGATGCAAGCAGCAGCTATATTCATTCCTAGTTTGGGGATTCAGAAGTAATTTCCCCTGGGTGATGAGTCTGGCAAAAAGCTGTAATGGCTTTCCTGACAGCTTTTAAGGCCTTTAGATGACGAGTACCTGAACTTTGAGTTCTGGGCATTGGAGGAGTTGGAGAGGATCTGATCTTAGACCTACATAAATCAGGGGGCTAATTGAGCAATCTGGTTTTCTGCAATGGTGCATACCTCCATGAGGCTAAAGATTCTGGCTTCAAATCAGCATTTCTGGCTGTCTCTGAGGGTGAAGAGAAAGCATGGATTTCATCATTGCAACAAGATTTTCTGTAATTAGAGCAATTGGCATGCATTGCTGCTGGTGCTGGAGCAAAACTGCTAACTATTTGGATGTCTCTCCTCTGGGTACCAGTGGTAGATACAGGTAACTTAATAACTGATCATATTTCTTTGCACAGAACAAAATTATTCTGTGGTTTCTACTTTTTTTTTTTCTTTTTCTTTTTTCTTTTTTCTTTTTTTTTTCTCTTTTTTTTTTTTTTTTTTTATTATACCATGCAAATGCCTTGCACTGTCAAACAGCAAACAAAACTGTACATTTACAACTTACAGCTCTGCAGCCAGGGCACACACTCAGCCCAGAGCCCCTGGAGGGACTGAACAGAAGATACGACAGTGCTGTATAAAGACAATGATGTTGTGGTACTTCAGTTCCCCAGGAATTACTTTCTTATGCTGTGTGAAAGCCTTGAGGTGAACACTGGATACTATGGTGCCTGTTATCCCATAAACAGCTTTCTTCCTTCCATACAGGTCTGATCAAGCCTTTGGAATGATGCTGGAGGAACTGTGCTACTGGAAATTATTTGAGATATTTCCTGGCAGATAAGAAAAGTGAGAGCATCTCTGAGTGCACAGTTAACATCTGGAGTATCTGATGCTCTGGAATTGATGTGCCTCACAATGCTTTCTTAAGCCAGTGGTTCCAGAATTTGCTTTTGATGCTGAAAATATCTGTGCTGCTGCAAGAATGTAATCTCCAGGAAGCAGTTTTATAAAGGATTAGGGTACAGCTCGGCTCTGAAAAATAACCACACATAAAAATGTATGAGGCCATAGTTACTATGTTTCATAATTAGTTGGGATCTGTATGTGCTTTCTCACTGTATTTGCACTGTTGCCAATAAAGAAAATGTTATGAAGGACTGGGATGGGAACGGGATGTTATGATGGAATGAGGGGAGCAGTCTGCCATTTTGTTCTCTCTCCCGGTGATAACATTTTTTTGAGACTAACAACTGAAAGTAGTAAGAATCTATTTCAGTCACCTGAAGTCAGCAGATGTGACAATTCACTGAGTGAGCAGAGTATGTGAGAAGGTGCCGCATTCACAGTCAATTTTCAGGGCAGAACTGTGCAGGTATTTCTCACTCCCAGGAAGATATGACTGTTCTGAGGAAAGGCATGTGTTTTCTCCCCCAGGAGTAACAGCTGTCCAGACACAGGAAGGTATCTGCTAAGGACCTGACTGCTTATCTCTGCTGTTTTTAGGTAAGAACCATTCACCACTTGCTAATCCTCACAGACTGGCAGACTGGCAGTCAGTCTGCAGACACGATTGGTCAAGTCTGTGCTGGGCAGACTTGGTACAGCATTCCCTGATGCCTGGCCTAAAAATGTGCAGTTGTTTGCCTGGAGGATCTCAGCTGTTTAAAGAGAGAATCTCTATGACTGTCTTGGTGACACTGGAGCACCTGCCTTGGGGGTGCGGAGCCGCAGTCAGCCTGGACCACAAGTTGAAACACAGATGGGCTCATCCCCCTGGTTCAGAATGTACAGCCTCACCAGCACATCCTGCCTGGACGGTGTGTCCTCTGCAGAGCACAGGTTGCTGTCAGAAGTATTGCCGTGACGTACACAGTGCACAGGGTGGATGTTTTATTGCTATCATGGAGATGGAAAGCTGGCAGCAGATCAGCTGTGGCACCTCCAGGCTCCCCAGCCACACCAGCTTTGGCCACAGCACCTGGCTCCTTCCATGGGGACCAGGCTGAGGTGCTCCCTGCCCACAGCTCAGGCCTTGTTTTCCCCACTAAAATCTATCCTGAAACATCTGCCTTCATTTACAGGAGGGACAGCACGTGTTATTATTTCCACAAGGCCATGGGATACTCGAGTTAAAAAGAAACAATGAACTGGTGCCTTGTGTGAATTTTCCAAATTAGGCTGCAAAACAGCATTGGGCAGGGCCGGTTGTAATGGCAACTGGAAAACAAAACAAAACAAAACAAAAAAGGTGCTCTGCTTTCTTGTGGGCATAGATCGAAGTGATGCCTTTTAGAAAGGAATTATATTTATCCTGGGGATTTTACTGTCCCTTTAGGAAAAAATATTAAAACTGCTTAAAAAATATGTTTTGCATGTTGATGCAGCAGTGTCCCTGAAAAGAGGCAATCATCTCCACTGGTGAACAAGCAAAGTGATTTTAAAGCATGGAAAAAGGAAGAAAAAAAAGAAAATAAAGGAAAAGGAAAAAAAAAAAAGAAAAAGAAGAAAAGGCCAGTTCCTCGAATTAGTTATTGAAATTGGTCTTGACTATGCATTTTATTAATCCTAATTAAATATTCATAACACTAGGTCACTTTCAGCTGTCGTTTTGTCATTGGTAAAGATATTAAAGTTTAGTAACTAATTTTATTAATTAACTAGTCCATGCAATTGCTTCTGTCAAAGCCTAATTGTAATTTTCCTGGCAGATTATCTTGAGATATGTCCATAGGGCTACACATTGCTTCTGCATTGACCACCACACTAGACGTTTGTTCTTATTATTCTTCATAGGTGCTGCTATACCTCAGTAACGAGCCCAGGGGCAAAACCTGGTGAATATGAGATAAACTTGTATGTATGGACAAGACTGGAGCTGAGAAGTGGCTCATTCAGCTTTTCTTTCTGTGCTAAAAATGCTGCAAAATATTCCTTTATCCTGGAGAACAACTGGTGCACTTCTCAAAGAGAGTGCCAGCTGAACTCAATGTGTTGTGTCCCACTGAAGAGATAAAATGATGGCTGCGTTTGAGAGGACAACCAGCAAAACCTTCAGCTTGAAAGAAAAGCAGAAGTCTCCACTGACTATGCTCCATTGCTGATTCATTAACAAATATTAACAAATATATGTTATTTACTGTTATTTCACGTTATTGAGAGCTCACTGGTGCAGCAGCCCTATTCAAATTAACTGTGGAGTTCTCAGAACAAAAAGAAATACCTTTTGAAAGGAAGCCCAGGCCAACGTGCTGCTTACAACCACACAGCAGCTTGACACCACTTCAGCCCAAATTTCAAGCTGAATATCCACTCAGCAGGAGATATATTCATTTTAAATTAAACATGCCAGGAATCGGACTTCAAAGGGAACAAGATGAATTTGTTGTTTCCACACTGGAAATCCCTCTGTCTCCATCGGTGAATGTTGGCTCTGTGTTTTTCCTACTAAAATTAATTGCTATCCACGTTAAACTAGGGCAATTAGGGCCTGAAAGCTCCTGCGCAGTGGGACTTGGTGGGGGAATGAGGAGGGAGACGGGAAAAAAAGGGTGACCAGCAGCAAACCAGCCTTTATCAAGCACAGAAAAGCAACAGGGCCATGAGAGAGCTCGGGAAAAGGAGCTCTGCTCTGGGTCTTCTTCTTTTATTATTTATTTCTAGCTGTAGTTGCAGAACACAGGAAATCACACTTTAAATTAAACCTTTGGTTGCCCTTTATGTGAACTTGAGATATGTGAGAAGGAAGTGTGAATTTATTAGAAAAAATAAATTGATTTGTACTACAGAGTAAGCTTTCATAAATAAGGAGCTGTGTTTTGCTTGTCTTATGCAAATTGCATTATAGTATCAAGGTCAACATTGTTTGCAAACGTACAAGCAAATCTCATGCAGGAATTACTGGGTGAAGTGCAATTCCCAGGAGTATGTGGAATTTCACAGTAGATGATAAGAGTGATCTCTTCTAGCCATGAAACCCATGCTTCCCTGCAAAGCCCAGCAGCCCCAGGAGGCAGGCAGGATCTCAGGGCTGTGCTGTGCCTCCTCTCTCTCTTCCTCCCCTCTCCCAGGTGCCAGAGAAGCACAACAGGTGAACCTTCCAGGGCTGCTTTATGTTCCCAGACATGGCTTGCCAGTTTATTATACTAGCCACGTCTGTGTGAGTAATGTTCCTTATGTGTTGTCATACCCGATGCTGCTGAATACACAGTGATATATTTCAGCTCCAAAGAGCATCCCAATTAATTTGTCTCTTACAGTCTTTTGCCCCAGGACCAAGAGCCTGTTCTCCACTGTTGTGATTGCTTTCCTTGCCCCCTGAACCAGAAGACAAGAAGACAGAGAAGCCATGCTAGTTAGTAAATGAAACTCTGTCCCCTCCACACCTTTACATTTATTCCAAAGACATCAGCATTAATTTAGGGGGGAAAAAAAACAAACAAACAACAACAACAACAAAAAAAACTACAAACATAGTCAAACCCTCAATATTCTGAAATTCCAATCACTTTCAGGGAAGGAGGAATGAGAGCTTGCAAGCAGTTGCAAAAGAGGATTTTGTGTTATTAGATGTTGCTCTCCTACCTTGGATATTTAATCAAGTGCCCAGTCCTGCTCTCACATAAAGTGAAAGATTAATCATCACACTTATTAATCATGTTCCTCATCTAATTTGCACTGGAGCTATCTTTTCTCTTTCAGTGGTGTGGAAACCACTGTCTTTGTTTCCCAGTTCTCCTTTTCTGAGGGCTTACATTGGGGTCGTAAGTGAGCACTGGGCACTGACAATTATTGCTTATTTTGTATGTGATGAGTTGATCACAGGGATGAGATTTTCTGTTCAACCCACTGCTTTTAATAAATATTTTACTTCGCTGTACTGAAACACTAGTTATGCATTTTCATGAGCGACTTCACATAAATCTTCTTAATAACTCCTAGAGAAACCAGGGCTGTAAAAACACTGTGCCTGGCAGGGCACACAGGTCATCTTGTGTTTTGTTTCTCTTTCTCCTGTTGACTACTTTCACGGATTGAACGGAATGTTTAAGAACAAAAAAGGTGCTATCCTACATTTCGTTCATCTCAGCCCATGCAGAAGTTGGATGCGACTGGAACCTATATGATGTGCTCATGGGCTGATTACCATTTAGTTTGGGTAGATCCTTACGATGAAAATCACTCCCATTTGGGAAATATTCAAAAGAATTCACATTTGTGTTTGGATGTGTACCAAGATCACATTTGGTGTTTTCCATCTGAAATTTTCATAGTAAACTTAGCATCATGTATTTAAAGTTAAAATGTGTTCAAGATCTATCTTGATATGTAAACATTAACGGGATTAGTGTTGCTGTGTTGTATGGGCCCAGAGTTTACAGAGCTGTACAGGAGTTGTTGGGCCAGTCAGTGAACCCTGTGTGAGAAGATCCACTGGCAGAGAGCAAGGACGTATTGCCAAAGAGATGAGAGAGGCTTCGCCTTGGTGCTCTTCATGGAGACACTATGGGCAGGGAGTGAGACCACGGAGCCACCTCTAACAGAGGCACTGCAAAAAGGCATGTTACAATAAATTGATAAAACCAAACACTAACAAATTCTTAGCACCAGATGGTGTTTATCCAGGAGTCCTGAAAAAACAACCAGCACGCACCACAAATAAGAAATTTCTGAATTGCAAACTGTGTGTCATCTGGCACTACATTCAGCTCAGGTTTAAGAGGGATTGGGGTGGAAATGCTTTGAACAGGGCTCTAGCAGAGAACCTGGGAGATCATGGTCTGTGAAGACATGGCTGCAGGTTTGAGAACAGATGTGAATGCTGAGAGAAAGATCAGTCCTGACAGCCAGAACTCTCTGAGGATTTAGTGGTTGCATCTGTTTGTGCTACGTAGCTTTCAAGACAACGCACAAGAAGTGAGAAAGGCTACTGAAGAGCCACGTCTATTATGACACAGAGATGACCCTGAAAGGGTTCACAGGGATCATAGATTAGCCTGGGTTGAAAAGGACCACAACAACCACGTAGTTTTAACCCTCCTGCTATGTGCAGGGTCGCCAACAACCAGACCAGGCTGCCCAGAACCACATCCAGGGCTGGGAGGAAAGGTCATCTTCTACCTCAGGAGGAGGTCCCACAGGCTCCAGTTCTGGGCCTCGTGTTCACTGTCTTCCTTGGTGGCCAGGAGAAGGTGGTACAAGCAAATAGTGACAGTATTTACAGACATGCTATTTGGGATAAGCAGAGCTGGCACTGGATGTAAAAAGATGCTGAAATATCACACCAAAATGAAATTCTCTGTTGGGGCTGCCATGGGAGAAGTGACTACGTAATACTTATGAACACTTAGCTCAGGAAGAATGCTGAACAGCTTGAATCACTGCAGAGAGCTTGCAAAAAAAAACATCCCACAGCGTTAGGGGTGTAAGCAGGTGACCACATTTGAAGCCAAGGGAGAACAGTGCAGGGGCAGGACCAACTGGGCAGTGTAGATGCAGGGGACTTCTGCCCACTTCCACGTGCCCTGTTACGCCAGCACTGCTGGCTCATGGGCTCAGCAGAGCTCCGGTCTCACTATTCTGAAGGCAGTCCCAACTACCACAGATTTCAAGGGCCTGATTCTGGTCATTTCTACACCAAGGAGAACACAAGCAAGCTGATGGTGGGTGCTGGGATGCCTGCCATGGCTTGTTTCTGTTGCTGAGGGAGGAGATGTACCCAGACAGCCTCTAGATGTTTGTTTTTTGTCTGCCTGTGCTTGTTTTACGTGTTGGGACTTGAACCTGAATCAGTTGCCCTGCAGGGTGCTCTGTCTGAGCTTCTTCCCTTCCCCATCTAAGAATATTGCCACTCTTCTCCCTGAAGAAGAGAGACTTATACTGTCCTTGTATTATCTACATGAAAAATGCATGTGAAAAATCTACACACCAAAACAAAACAAAAACCAGAAAAAAAGCAACATTAATAATAAGTGTAACTACTTTTTCCTATTATTATTATTTATATTATTTATTGCCTTATTATCCAAAACATTAAGAATGATGCCGTTAATAAGAGTGTGTTGGTTACAATAGCTTATTGTTTTTATCCTGGTGACTTTCCCTTTTTATCATGAGAGCAAGCAGAGGATTTGCATCTATTTGACATTTGAAATGTTCTGCCTGAGGTTGATCTGCAGCTCTGTGCAGCATGATCCAGGCTAGGAAAAGCCCATTTCAGTTCTTAGGACAGGTGCAAGATTAAGCATCAAGCATTTCACTTCTAAAATTGCTCGTGACTGTTTTCTCCTCCACAAACATCTGCATAGTTAGCAAAAGCTAAATTGTCTCAGGCAGGAATTGCTGTATTAGAGCCTCGTGCTACTTACTGTACTTCACGCAGTCAGGCACTTCCACTCATCTTTCTTTGCCAGAGATGAAGCAGCAGGCTGGGCTTTCTCTCCAGCCAGAGACAGTAAAATCGGACAGGACTGCATGGTGAATGGCTGCACCTTGGAGCTGGGGGAGAAGCACAGGTTTCATGGTGCAGCACCACCATAAGAAAGTAGATTTGGAAAAGCCAGCTGTGGATACTGGCTAGAAATACAGAGTATGGCCATAAGGTAGGGTTAGCTTGGCAGAAATACCACATCACATCTCCTGAGATGGGAGGCAACAAACCACCCACCCATTGGATGCTTGCAGGGATGAAGCCCTGCTCACATCACAGGCAGCATGGGCTCAGGGATGCAACTTCTGCACAGTGATTTGGAAGGAAGCACCTGATGCCTTCACCATTAATTGCCTTAATTAGTCCATTACCTTCCTCTAGGGATAATTTTCTCGAGAAAGAAAAGACGTCATCCCTTGAAACATTTGACTGATGGAACAGAAACTGTAGTGTCAGCTTTTAAAAAAAAAAAAAAAAAATTCTAAATTGAACTATCATAGTGACAAATTAACATTTAATCCTATTGCTCTAATTCAATCATTTGCCTGTGCATTAGGATAAGAATGATTTGCATAATAGTCTTCAGTCTTCTGTTTAGAAACAACATATTTTGATATTTGGTTGTGCTAAGTGGGATCAAATTGCAAACAAGCTGGCAAGCAGTCCCTCTGGGGTTGCACTGGCTCTGGCTCTGCTGAGCAGCCCTTCTCTTTGGGCTGCCTTGCCTGGTGTCAGCGTCCTTCCTTGGGAATCTGAAGAACAAAGTAGAATCGTGCTTGCCCCAGTTTATCACTTGCCTGTGTTTATCACAGATTGCGCCACCAATTATTTTTTTTAGCAAGCCAGCCTTTGTGCACAGTATTTGCCTTCCTCAGAGCAGAGTAAGTCTGTCTGGGTTGTAAACCTTAGACCAGCAGGACAGACAGTTCTTTGTGTCTGTAGGGACGCTAATCAAAGAGATGGCTGGGCCCCATTTTACTGGGGGAGAGTAGGAGGTGTTCATTCTGATGACTGGAAGGCTTGGCGGGGCCAGGCATGTTGCAAGTCTCCCTGAAACTTGTGCCCGAGCTGTGGGTTGGACCAATGTCTTCTGAAACTCTGTCCCTCCTTGCTCTGTTTCCACAAGAATCCCTTCCTTCACAAGCTCCATTAAGTGGAAGGATCTCGCTCATCTGTCATTCCACCATCCTTGTACATCACATTGGTGTTCTGCAGTTGTCCTTCCACCTCACCTGCTTTTTCAGTTCCCTCTGGTAGGCATTTTCATTTTGTTCCTTTTATTTTTAGCTATATTTTATATACAGCCTGGGACACTCTATGGAAATGTTGCATTCAGTTCCCATGTCTACGGATAACATTTTTCCAATTGATTAAGAAACCAGATTCATCTAAAGGTAGAGGTCCTGTGTCACACACTATGCACGACTTCATGCACCTGTGAGGCTGTAGCTCCTCGTGGCAGATCAGTAACTTCATATCAACAGGAAAATTGCCTTTTCTCCTCTCTTTTCCTTATACTGTTGTTTTCTGGTGTTCAGATGCTTTTCAGGAGGGTGTTTTCAGGCATGTGTCATTCCTCTAGCACAGCTTTGTAGTTCTGAGAGTAGTGCTATGCAAATACTAAAGTAAAAAGCAAATCTAGACAATAAAGACAACTTGCTTTCTAACTCGTGGTAGACTTCTTCAGACTTTCCTTTTTCAGTTGCATTCTTCTTTTTTCTTTCTTGGTTTCCCTCTTTTTCTCTCTTTTTTCTTTGTCTCTCCTCAAAAATCTTGGAATTTTATGCTTCTGCTGAGCAGGACAGTGAGATCACACCATATGCAGGTGTCCACAGCGTGTCGTGCTCTCCAACGTATTTTAATATGTGTATTTTACTATGATGCATTCTATGTGTTTAATTCAAATTAATACTCTTTGAAGAAAAAGCCCTTGTGGGTGTTTTAATTTTCTGGCAGCTATCAATAGCCTGAGGAGTGCTTGTTGGAAGAATGCATTTTAATGTTTTATCCTCTCTACTGCTAAATTGTATGCAAATTCTCTGATTCTAAGCAAACTCAATTTTCCATTTGGAGGTGATGATAGTGCTTGTGCTGCATATGATTGCTTCTGTGAATTCCCCCATGCCAGTGCCACAGCAGGGCAGGAAGGCAGAGGGTCTCTTCTGAAGGCCTGAATTTGTCTGACACATGCTGTGTTCAGTACCTCTGCCTTGCTGCCTTCCCCAGGGAAGGCTCTGTTTCCTTCCCTGATTGCCACTGTCCATCTCTCCATCTCCTGCACATCTTCTGTATCACGAGGCCCCACCTCCCAGCCCCAGCCCTCTGCTTCAACCATGACAGCTCAGCAGCTCTCTTACCCGTTGCCTTATATTTGAATAAAAGCCATAATGGTGTGTTCATACAGCAGCAGCAGATGCTTTTCTCCTTTGGGAACCATGATGTTTTGAGACCCCCATAACATACAGGCTTTTGGATACATTACATAAGTCAGCGTGATCACACCGTATTTCTCCTCTGCATAAATAATTATGCATAAATTCAAAGCAGTATCTCTTACTAATGTAAGGGGTTATTTTTTGTTGTTGTTGCAAGCCCTTTATTTTGTTTTCAGAGTCAGTCCTATAAAGCTTCCAAAGCACCCTTGGCAAAATAGCTTTACCATGTGCTAGTCTCCTTGCTGGGCACAGCCAGAAGCAGAGTGCAAGCATTTGGTGGGGCACTGGGCCTCGCTGCTGATAGCCACTGCAGGCAGCAAGCAAGCTGCGCCTTTCTGCTGCTTTGTTTGGTCTCCCAGATAACAGATCATCATAGGAGAATGCAAGATCTGCTGTCAGAGTGGACTCGGAGCCCTTGGAAACACATCTGTACTCCCTCAGCTTTTCTCCCCTTTGGTCTCCACTGGTGTTTGTTCCTATCTCTTTCTCTCCCTCCTCTCTTGTCTCAGCTAATCCATTTCACAGCTTCTTTGTACGTGGTGGGCTGCAGATGATTGCTATCGAAACCGGTTGATTTGTACCAATTATGAGACGTTTTCTGTGGTGCTCCAAGATTAATCTGCATTAATGTCGAGATCTACATCTCTGCTGACTGCTTAGGGAGGTGTGAAGAGTCTGTTTAGCTGTTATGTAAAGAAATACATATTCAGGTGGTTAGCTTAATCGCATAATCCTGACAGACATCTCTGATGCCACACGCTGCAGTTGTGTATGAACAGAGGGCAAGGTGCTGTGTTGTGGGGAACATGCTGTCAGTGCCCTATCTCAGGGCAGGATCTCTTGCCCTGGGTGTGCTTTGCAGTGGAGATACAAGCCCAGCAATGGGGATGATTTGCATTTGTGGGAGAAGCGCCGGCTAAAAATCTCTCTAAGAATTTTAGTCATGCAAAACTGCCACCTTTGATTTTCAGAAAGCTGCTACTGCCTTACCATCTGCTCCTGGTGCCACTTCCCTCCCCAGAGGACACTCAACAAAATAATAATATGGTTTCCTGCATGAAGATGGAGATAATCAATCGTGATCCTTCCCATGGCTGCAGTGCAGTACGAGTGGCATGGTATGTAACAGCAGGGGACTGCAGGCTTGAAAGGGACAGGAGCATCACCCTGAGCTCCCTCGCTGCCCTGCTCACTCTGGGATAAATCCCAGCATACTGAGAAACCCAGAACCTCTCTCCCCACTGTGCACACAACGTAGCTTTGCTGATGCAAAACAAGATCAGGAGAGGCTGACCTAGGTGCCTGTTCTGGAAAAACAAAGTGCTTGCTTATGTTGAATATACTGGTGATGCATTTTGTCTTCCTTTCTATTTTTTTTATGACCTCTGTTGTACTGTCAAGGTTTGCAGTGATCCACTGTCTGAGTGCCAGTCAGGCAAGCTAAATATATTGACCACTTTATTTTATATATCCAGGATGTTCTCTGCCCACAAAGGATGCAGGCAATTTGTTTAATGCAAGTATGATCAACTTCTTCGGGCCAATTCCTTTATTTAGGTTTTTGCTTCACTCAAACCTTAAGTATTCCTCACCAACATTTCTGAGATTTCTGGAAAGGATAACATCAGCATCGAATAATTACAGTGAGAAGCCCAGTGCCCCTATGTATTTCATCTAAATTATTCAAGAATGCACTAGTGCGTTGTGCAGCATGAGTGAGCTCTGAGCCTGTACGTGCGTGAGCCTGCCAGCATGATGGAGTAATGGTGCACAGAGCTTCGGGAGGAGTTGCTCTTATTTCCCTTAAGCTGTCACTGTTGACGGTGAGAAGGCAGAAATATTTGTAATTTCTTTTTCACTCTGGTGGTGGTATAAAACAAGCCAACCCACCACCCTAAGATGCTTTTTCTGTGCTACCCTGTCACAACAGAGGAATGAAACTGAAATGCCTCACACGGTTGCATGAAAAAGTCTTTCTCTCCTGTCAGAAGGCAGTCAGAGATAGCATCCAATTCCTGCTTCACACACAATATTAAGCTATTTTTGCATTTGGAATTAATTGTGATAAGTTGACAGAGCTCCAGAGATTTCTGAAAAATAAATCAAACATGTTGTCAGTTTGCTCTGAATTTTCCACACCTCTCCAGTGCATGTTGAAGCAAAGGCCTTTTAAGCATGTTGTAATCTGGTAGCAGACATTTCTCAAATTAGCATTTTCTGTAGCACTGCGTATGAATTAAGATTTGTTAATATTTATAACTAAGGTGGTTGCATCATACATTTGGCTGTACACCACTCTGTCCATTTGCATGGATTTATTATCAGCAAGTGAAATATAGATGGTTTGGAGGATTTTTCTAGCTAGTGGTATGTATTTTTGCATATGTGGACACTACTGGGAAAGAAGTCTTTTCATTTAAATTAGATAGGTTGTAACTCAACAGGGTTTCGCTCTGTTTCCAGGGTTTAAATACATCTTAAAGTAATTCTCTCACCAAATCCTCCTCACAATATAAAACCAGATAAGGAGTTTCAGAAAACCTATGCTGAATTTAGCATTAGCACTTCTAGAAGGTCTGTGTATTTCTGCTATGTGTATGTGTTGCAATTTGCCCCCTTATTTTCCATAATCTCTCCTCCTCCTCATACAGGCTATTGTTTCAGGGAACTTTACACAATTGGATCTGTATGCTCAGCTCACGTACCACACGCTGGGTAATAACATGAAAGCAGCTTGCGCTTGTGGAGGTAAACTGACTTTCTGTTGAGAGCAATATTTACAGAGATGTAAAAACTGCAGCCAGCACTGCCACGTGCATGAGAACAGACTGAGCTCTTTCTCTCAGCACTTTCTCCTCTACCTTCCAAACTCCATTTGGAGTTTCCTGATCCTCCTGCACGGTGATGCCACAGAATCACTGCCACTCACTCATCCCCTCACCTCGGTGTGGCCCAAGGCGAGCTGCTGTGGGAGGGCCAACTGAAAATAAGCATTCTGCTTCACATGTCCATTGCATAGGGATGCTGGTGTCCAGCTGCACCTGCTGGCATGCAGGCTAGCTTCAAATTTGAGGTGCATGTGGAGGGAGACTCCCCCTGCTAAAAGGTGGAGGTGGTGGGGATGAAATGTGCCCACTTTTTTCCCTCCAGGAACAGCTGGTTGACTGGCCAAGACCAGAAGGCAGTGCTTGGCCTTACAAAGCAGAGTTTGCCCTCCAAGGAGCTGGGCAATGTTTGTTTTGGTTGATAAGTGCAGGACTATCTCAGGAGCATGGTTCAGAGGGATGAGGGAAGGAGCACAGACATTTCAAAGGGAAGACTGAGCTCTTTTTGCAAGAGATAAGCCAGGGCCTCTGCCAAGACCAAGTGCTATCAAACCAGCAGTGGAGAAAGGCCAGGAAAGGGGGAGAAACAGAGAGACCTTTCATGTTTTACTGGCTGTGTGTTAAGCACATTTTCTCTTTGTTTTTAACACATATCTTCCAAAATACTTGATTGCTTTATTTGATTTGAACGTTGCAATTGAATGTTTCTGTGCTGATGCAGCTTGGTTTAGAGGTAGTTTGCGAGTAGCTGGGCAACAAGATGACATCCACCAAAGGGCTGCCAAATCTCTACTGGAACACAGCCGGTAACCAGCTTGTGTGTATGTGGCTTTTGGTTGATACCCAATCAAAAAGAGTGGAAAAAGGCCTCCCTTAACCACGATAGCTTCCTGACACAACTCTAGCCACATGTTTTTGCACATTCATGCCCCATCACGGCACCATTTGCCCATGGAGCCTTTCCCCAGGACGGGAGCTGTGAGTTTCCCGAGCTGGCAGACCCAGAGCAGCCAAGTCTGGCAGACCTCTGGGCTTGTGTCATGCCTGTGTCTCTCCCACAGGCTGTGGGAAGCAGACAGCATGCTCTTGGCTGCTCTCTTATTTGGCTCTCGTTGGGAATGTGGAGGCCCAGGGGGCCTGGTGTGAACTGTGGAGTGGGTTTTGTTCTTGATGGGTAAAAGTGTTGGTCAGTGCAATCCTCACTCAAGGGACATGGCTCGGCATGCAGTTTCTTGTGTGGGGTGAGTGGTGGCTGCAGGACTCCCAGCATGATGTGCAGGTGAGGTCCAGCTGCCGGAGAAGCTGGGAGCTGGGCTAAAGCTGCACTCAGGGCATGCAGGACTACTAGGGAGAGTGGGGATCCAGGAGCAGCTGTTTGCAGAAAATGCATGGCCGAGGCCAGTTACTGGAAGGAGAGAACCAGGACCAGGCCATCCGTGCATTTCCCATTTAGGCAAGTGCTGTGTGCCTTTTGGGAAAATGTGATTAGCCTTACTCTGGAGTGAACCTGAGCACACAGATGGCAGCAGACTGGCATCTATCAAGCAACCAGTTTAGCAGCTCCTAACACCAGGACTATTTCAGCAAGTTGCTAATTACCTGCATGCAGGGGTAGTGATCATGCTTATCAGTGTTGTTACAAGAAGGTTGCAAGCCTGGATTAGCATTCCACGTAACATTGACAAATTAGAGTTATGGACTGAGAAAAGAAGGTGCAGCTCATTAGGGATGAATGTGAGGTGTAACACATAAGGAATATACCAGCTGCACAAGCAAGGGCAGAGGAAAATTTGGCTCAATATGACTTTGAATAGAAATAAACAGCTGCATGCAGACAAGGTGCAAACTGCAACCCACCTGCCTACAGGATATACGCAGGACCATGAAGTGGCAAGGCAGGGGAAGCACGCTTTCTGCTTTGCTCAGCAAGCAGGTCCTTGAGCCAGGGCACTCAGTTCTGGAGGATGCACCTCAGAAACAGGGTTGCTGACATGATTATACTCAGTGTGGATAACAGAGTAGACAAGAAAACTTGTAAACTTGTGCAAACTGTGCTTCTTCAGCCAGAGAAGAAAAGCCCAACTGGAGATAGGATAACCTTGATAGGCAAAACAAGGCTTGCTGTGGAGCGACAGTGTGCTCTAAATGTTCTGGGAAAGGCGTGAAGAACTCGATGCCACAGGGCAAAGCCTTGGGGAGCAGGTGGGGAAGAATGGTGTGGTACCCTGCAGTCTGCAGTACTCCATGACCCTGTGGGCAGAGGAGTTCATAGCCACGAGGTGTTGTGCATACACTGGGTAAAAAGTAGAGAGTTATGAACCCCTTGTAAATAAGTAATTAGGGCACTTAGTGTAATTGAATAGCATAATGAATAGTAGTAATATAAATGAACTGAAAAATATTCCTGTCCTTCAGAGAAATGCATAGGTATGCAAAAAACATTTAGTGGTGTGTGTTACCGTGTTTGTGAGTGAATGCAGTTATTGGAGAGACAGAAGGGAATCTTAAGCTTTCCACACTGGTGTCCTGCTATGGCAGATTCAATTCCAGCAATGCACTTTACAGTATTTTGTTACAAGGACTATCAAAGGTAGATGAAATATATACTGTTAAGATGTAGCTACAATGGATGTAAGCTGACAGAGCACTGCTGCAGCCAGCAGAGGTGTGCCAAGTGCCGCTAGCTGCATTACCTAATGCGTACACGGGTCAGATCCTGCTCCATCCCTGTATCTCTGTGAACTCAGCAGGTTTCCTTGGCAGCAGGAAAACCCAGAATCCTGCCTGCAGTCCCCTCAGCACTGCTTTTCCTTCTTTCTTCCAAGCTGTGAGGTGGGACCCTGTTTTCCTGCTCCAGAGGCTGTTGCTGAGGTCACTCCATTAGAAGGACCGTGAAGTGACTGGGCATCATCAGAGAGGAACCACTTAATTTTTTGACATTAATCTGTTGGAGGTCATTGCTGGGTGTCAGAAAGTGAGCTATGACTTGGTTTCTACATGGTGAGGTGTGAGGATATTATGGCTCATAGTATATAATTAATATTTATAAGAGAGTCACATACATGGCTCCCAAATTAACAAGGGAAACAAATATTCGTGAAGTATAACCCCAAGGAAACCAGAGCATCTGGATAATTAGCCACTCCACCTTTCTGTAATTAAAAAATGCCTGTTCCTCCCCCCTTCTCCCCCCCCCAAATTAGTGTTTTGTCTGCTGGTTGCTGAAGGCCTAATTCAGCTTTTCTTGAACTATATCACACCCTGGCTGTAATTAGATCAGTATAAGGAAGAATGCAGAAGTTGGTCCTGGAAGTGACTGGGGGGAAAATCAGAAGATCGTCCTTTCACCTGCAGAGAGAACATAGCTGCATCCTGAGGCCAGGGACAACACTGCAACCTGGGTCCAGCTGCTCCCTCCCTCCCCCCAGATGCTCACCAATCCAGATGTGCTATGGAACATTGCTCCTCACAAGAGTGAAGAATGGCATGACTGAGTTGGCTTGTGGAGCTGTATTTCATGTGCTCATCTTTAATATCACAGCCTAGAGTAACTTCCATGATAATGGTTTTATTTTGCATATAATCACCTGCCCAAACTACAGTTAGAAATTTCTGTAATCTTTAAATAGTGCATCTGCAGAGCAGAACAATAATTAATATCTGAGGGAGTGAGATATTAATAGGTACAAGTGAAGAATAAAATACTTGTTTTCAGATGACATTTGATAAGAGATGGGGAGTCAATGGAGCATGTAAATGTATTCTTTACTCTTCTTAAAAGAATTTGTGCTCCATAAGGATTTCACCAGCCACTAGAACTGTTTCTGTGGGCTGCAGAGGATCAGAACCATCTGGCATCCTGTGCAAGGCTGTGTGCAGGTGTCCTACAGTACCTACAACCTGGGGTTGCACAGGACCAGCAGCATCTTAAGAGATTTCAGAGCAGAGCAGTGTATAAAAGGGATATATTGAAGAAGACTTGCAACGTAGGGTAGAAAACCTCTTCCTGAGTAGTTTCCCTTTCTCCTTTCCCTAGAGTGCAGTCTCAGCACTGACACTGGTTCCCAGAAGAGCATTGCTCATTATGTTCCCTTTGTTCTGGTCTGTAACAACATAGTGGGCATAGTCCTTCCCTTCCTCCCTCCTTCCCTCCTTCCCTCCTTCCCTCCTTCCCTCCCTCCCTCCCTCCCTCCCTCCCTCCCTCCCTCCCTCCCTCCCTCCCTCCCTCCCTCCCTCCTTCCATCTCTCCATCCCCCCCCCTCCCTCCTTCCCCCCCCCCCTCCCTTCCTCCTTCCCTCACTTCCTCCCTTCCTCCCTTCTTCCCTTCCTCCCTTCTTCCCCTCCTCCCTTCTTCCCTTCCTTCCTTTCTATCCTCTTTCCCTCCTTTCCTCCCTCCCTTCCTCCCTGAAACAGCCTGGTAATTGCTGTGTGACCCATAATTCTGACCTAACAGACACAACTCAGGTTCAGAGCTGGTTCAGAATAGTTGTGGGACATAAGGCACCAAGGACTGCAGTCAGGCTGTTCCACAGAAGTTCTGAAGGCACTAATATTTGTCCTTCCTTCTGTTCAAATTTATGTGCACTTTGGCTGAAGTATTTCAGGACTAGCTGAAACGTTGCTTGAAATTTCCGCTTTAAAGCTCTCTATCCTCTAGGCTTTCCAAGTCGTGTCTTCTCTGAATGAATGAGGCTCGTGCTTCTAAGTAAACGAGATGTCTTTGAACTGCTCTTGTTGCCTGCTTTGCCTGTGTACTGTTTCAGGCTAAAAGCTGTCTGTGTTTATGCCTGGCTGCGCTGGAAATTTCGCCTGCAGCCAGCTCATATATTCTGCCCTCCAAGGGAATGCCCGGGGTATGGCTCCCTCCAAGCCACTTCCCTGGGGCAGTGATGCTCCACTGCTGTGCCCCCTTCCCACCACTCTACGAGGGGCACAGAGTGCTTCCCAGCAGAAGGGCAGGACCCCAAGCTTGGCCTCTCTGTGGGACTGGCTCTGTGAGGGATGCAGCCCAGGCAGAGACTTGCCTCATCAAGCCACTGCTTTAACATGCACTTTCCCAGCTCAGCTTTGTATGGTTAAACAGAGATTGAACCCTATTATGTGACCTCTCGGGTCCTTGCCTGTCAATTGAGCTGCTTCCCACATGCTGCTTTCCCCATTTACAGCTAGCACCAGACCTTACCCTCTTAAAAAAGCATCTTGTGAGTGTGACCTACTGCTATTTTAAGTGAAACTCTGCTGTTACCAGCTATTCATTGACATTTGTGACCACAGCCTGCATTTTCCCTTCTTTCACTGAAGTAGCCTGAAACCCAAACCTGGGATTTAACTCCTTGCCTGTGTGCATAAAGTGCACACAGTGGAGTGGCAAAGTGTTGTGCTCTGAAAGTAACACCTCCTATTTCATTATATTGGCTTGTAATGTTAGAATCACAGAATGGCCAGAGTTGGAAGGGACCTCAAGGATCAGGAAGCTCCAACTCCGTGCCACACGCAGGGCCACCAACCTCCCCATTTAATACCAGCCCAAGCTGCCCAGGGCCCCATCCAACCTGGCCTTGAACACCTCCCGGGATGGACAGGGCATCCACAGCCTCTCTGGGCAGCTGTTCCAGCACCTCACCACTCTCTCTGTAAAGAACCTGCCCTTGAGAAGAGGGGGATGTTGGGGGATGTTAGAAGCAGATGTTGGTGGCATCACAATAGAGGTTGAACCTTCCCACCAATATTCCATTTCATGTTGTTGCCATGAGACAGATGGTAGGAAAGGGACATTCTGACATGATGGCATCTGGCATGGAAGTGCAGCTGAAGCAAAGGTGTAGAACTGAATTCCTCTGTGAAGAAAAAATGGCACCCACTGACATTCTCTGATGCTTGCTGAGTGCTTATGGAGACCAACCGGTGGATGTGAGTACAGTGAGGTGGTGGGTGCATGCTGTTGTTTGTCACTGGCAAAAGTGCACAGCTAATGTTGTGTTGAAGAACAGTATCTGAGAATGTGCTCTATCAAATAGTGTTACTGTGCTCTTTGCATCTGCTGTGGTTTCCATGGAAATAAATAGGAGGAGAGACCTATGTACAAGACTTGGTTTGCCTTGTGCTGGTGCACAATGCTCTTGTTGAGCACCAGATCTAGATTCAAGGCTTTCTGTGCAGTCTGGCTAAGGGAAAAGAGGTATGGGGACTTTGCCCTCCTGTACGTGTCCCTGGGACATGCAGGCTATGGGCTTTAACTCCCAATATGCAAAGGATGGGGAAGAAGAAAACAGCTGGCCTCATTGCCTCTCCTTGGCTGCTCCTACACATGCCTGTACAGGGAATCATGAGATTGCTGTGTGCTTTGGCATGTGCCCATGCTGACATTATGGGAGTTTTCATGTCATATTGCAGCATGCATTTTAAATATTAATAATATAAAATTAATGATATGTACACTTCTTAATGCATGCAACACAATCATTTGCAAGACCTAAGCAAGCAAAGCTTTTATGGTGAGAAAACTGCAATTACATCAACGTTTGCAGTGAATCCTGCTCTTTTCAGTGACTGACAAATTATTATGAATATATTTTAAGTATGTAAATACTTTTCCTCTGAAAGGTACGGTGAGCAAACCCAGCATACAGGTTCCTAGAGTCATGTTTATTACTCATTTTGCATATCCACAAGACATCTATGGTAAGAGAAGCTTGAAACACGCTTTTTGTCTGTCCTGATAATTGGTTCATCTGTGCTGCACAGCAAACTCCAAAGGAAAGTGATTTATTATCAGCAAACCTCCTGATCAGGGGTTTTTAGTATCTGATCTTTCAGCCATGGTCACTGTATTTGTGCGCAACACGAAATAAAGTTGAAAGCTCTGCAGCCTGCTGGTTTCAAATGGCATCTGCTTTCTCCTGAGCTCTCTTCATCTCCTGATGCCAGAATTGTGTGACAGCGTGTTGGTGTGTCAAAAAGACGCAGCCATCCCACTCTGGTATTCCCTTAGCATTGCTGTCAGTGGAGGAAACCTACACAGCAAAAGCAGAGACTGGTATTTGCATCACTGTGCAATTTATTGCCTTGTGATTGTGTAATGAAACCAAATCAAGACTTAACCTTTGCATCACTTCTCCTAAAAAATGCCTTCTTTTGCCTGTGCAAGTTTAGAGTAAGAGAGGTATACATAACATAGCTCCTTTGGGTCTGACCTGCCCAGCTGCACTCCTGGCCTCTCCAGTGAATGCTCTCAGGGGTATGGGACCGTGCCTGGCGTGAGCAAGGAGCAGTGAGGCTGTGCAGGACCAATGGAGCCTATCTGTGCCTGGGGGGATGAGAGGAATGCTGTGACCACAGCATTGGACTGGAGCTTCAGCCTTTCTGTTTATGGAAGGCTTTTGCTTGGGTGCAGAAAAACTTTGGGTACAAATACTAAGCAATCTTTGCCTGACTCCTTGCCAGCAGGCTTGGTAGGGATGAGCTAACCCTGCATCCTCCCTGGGATATCCTTGTGGGATAGCAGGATCTTGAGTTCCCAGTAATGGTTGAAATGTGGCATTCTGTGGGACCCATCATGATCTGCTCACCAGCTGGTGCTGGGTGACCTTACAGCTTCTGCAGGTGCTGATGTCAAAGACTTTGTACTCTCTTTGGAATATTAATTAAAAACCAAATAATGACAGACCAAGTCCTTGTCCTGTGTGAGACAGCTGTTGGACTGGACCTCATTTGTGCTGGATTCAGCAGAGAGGCTCTTTATGGTTTGTTTTCCTGCACAGATAATGCAAAACTGTTTTGAAACCCAAACATCCATGAGTAGGCATTGCTGGTGTTTGAAAGTCCTAGACAACGGTGTCTGTTGATAGGAACTTCAGCATAAATGAGGACACAGTCTCAAGGCAAAGCCTTTCTTTATTCTCTTATCGCTCTTACAGATGCACGAGAGTGTCAATATAGGGACTGTCTCTATCAGGGCTGCTCAGAGTCACAGCAGTCTGAGTTGAGGTTAGATGAAGAGGGACTCACAGGGAGGAGCATTCACTACTGCTAGGGGTTGTTTTTTTTTTTTTTTACAGTCAACCATTTTCTTTCAAGCCAGCCCAGTTGAGGAGATGCTGAAGACCCGAAGGCTGATGTAAGCCCTGCTGGGGACACATGATAGCCCACATGCTGCTCGTGTCAGCAGGCAGAGCAGGTGGGGTATGGTGCAAGGGTAGATGGAGGCAGCATGGGACATGTAGGGATGGCCACAGGCAGTGCCAGAGGGGCAGGAGGAAAGGCACGGGCCCTCCTGGTGCCTCTTGTGCTCACAGAATAATTAGGATCGCATAAATGCCGGTGCTGTTAACAGCCACAGCAATGATTGTTGAATCAGAAACGTCCCCCTGCCACCCACTTCTGAGGTGTCTGCACTTACGTATCACTTCCCATTAAAACAGTCTGTGGGAGGCACCAGAGTGTCAGGGCTGGGTGATGGAATTGAATTAGTTTGAATAACTGAATAAGTTTCAGATCGAGGAGTGACAGCTTGTTCATATACATTTTAAATGCCCAGCAGCAGCCGCATAATTTGCTTTACTTGGGCTTGGCTGTTTGCAGCGACAAGGCAGGGCTCAAAGCTGCCTGCTTTGAACAGTGCTGCCCTCGCCATCCCTTCCTTATGGGGATGAGCGGAAAAAAAAACTAATGCAAATAATCAGCTTATGCATTTTTCTCTTTTCTCTTTCTTTCTTGGGTGCAGGTGATTTCAGATTGCCTGGGAAGTGCTGTCACCAGACTGTGCAGAAGATGGCATACATTCTGGGTCTGCTCCCACATAGCAATGAGAGGGGAAGGGTTATGGAAAAGCCTTCCTTGTGTCTTGGTCCGAAGTCTGTGCCAGCAGAAGAAATGAAGACCAAACGAACATATTTTTGAGGATAAGCTTAATAACCTATTGTGTGCTTGGCACTAATATAGCACCTTTAATCCACAGTCCTTAGAATGCTTCAGACACATCAATAAATGATACAAACACAATAACTTTGTGTTACAACAAAGATATTTTGCTCGTCCGTAAGCATGAAGAAAATGCATTCCTAGAAAGATGAATTGTGTATCTATATCCAAAAAGGAAGCCTGTAATAAAATAGGACATAAATAGTGAAATATTTGTTTCCAGCTTCTCGTCGTGAGATTTTCGAGGAAATTCATAGCTTTAGGCCAAAGAATTATTACCAGAAATACCTGTCTGACTGGCTTTTATTAATCACAGAGCTTGTAAGATCTCCTACACGTAATGATGTTTACCCTCCTGCTTGGTAGCCTGCTAACAGAAAGGCTTCGTCTCTCCAATAACTGCCTCCATCTCTGTGATTGGACTCATCTGCAAATAATTTCTTCTATATGCTACCAGTAAGTGAGATACTGACTATAAAGCCTTCCTCCTGCAAAAGCAAAATAGGTGATAGCTGGCTACGAATATCAGAGCCGCAGTATCCTCATTCTGCCCAGGGTTTTTGTTGTCTTTTAAATACAGCATTGTTACCTTCTACTATCTGCAGACTATATGGGCAAGTGTTTGAGGTTTTTAACTGAAGCCAAAATTTCCAATAGGTTTTTCAGATTACTGACAGGAATTCATGTTTTAGTAAGGCATAAAGCAATGCAGAAGGAGGAAAGCTACCCAGAGCAACTGGGCTCATTCATGGGGAGCCCTACAGACATGGCCTATGGCAGGTGGTAACAACAGTGATCACGTGGTAATGTGGCTGTTGCCCTGCTGTGGAGATGGATTCAGAAAAGGTCCGAAAAATCATTATGACCCTTCAGGACATTCTGAGAAAGTTTTGCTGCAATCCTATGCCCTACATAAATGCACCTGAATCTGCCTTGTGAGTATTTCTGCTCTGCATCAAAGTGATTGAAAATGCAGAAATTATATGGAAAACTACACAGAAGGAAAATACTTTAATGCACAAAGGTCTTCAAGTAAGAATTGTAGATGAAGTACTTAAAACAGTGTTATTTGCCAGTCTTTACCACATAGTGGCACCTGAAATATTATACTGATGAACTATTCTAAGTGGATGGGTTAAGTGTGGTTTCTTGGACCTTCTTGGGAAATGCATGGTTTTTAATTGCAGCAACATTACCTGCATTAATGGACGTGGCAGGAAGTGGGTGGATATGTGCTTATACTTAAGCCTGTCCAACATTTTCCACTGCAACCAGCTGCTTGTTTGCAGTATTACTGACCACTTTTCATTGGAGGCCCAAGGACCTTGGCCTGGTGGGACAGAGAGCAGAGTGGTCTGGGCAGCCACAGTGAGACATTTTTCTCCTCATCCCGTCTAAAAACCCTTTGCACATACCGTTCTGAAGTTTCAAAGATGCTTTGCAGTAGTGTACTGGGGGGATTAAAATGGTGAAAATCCTTTTGACTCTGACTTAACTACACAATTCAGGAGATATGTAAATAGAAGGAAACTTTTTAGCATTTGACAGAACAATTTTGATGCGCTCCTATGCAGTCAGGCTAGCTTTGTACTTTACCATGTAGCTTTGCATTCCTTTTTTGCTTTCCTGGTAGTTTGCCTCTCTTTTTTAATGAGATACTCTGATCACTTCTTGTTTTAGTTACAGAAATCCTCTTTTATTTTTCTATTAAATATACAGTACTAGGAATACATATAAATATACAAATACCTGATGGTAGGGAGGCAGGCTCTTCTGTTCTGCTGTGACAGGACAAGAGGCAAAGGGCATGCACAGGAACACAGAAAATTCTACTTTAACACAAGATTTCATTCTGTATTCCACATCCAGGAAGTCTTCTAGAACCAGTCACCCATGGAGAGGGCAGCATCACCCATGCAAATACTCAGAACCCACCTGGGCATGGTCCTGGGCATCCTGCTGTGGGTGATGCTGCTGGACTGTGTGGTCTCTGGAGGTGCCTATGAACCTCAGCTGTTCTGTAATGTGCATAAAAATACAGTGAAAAGCAATGACGCCAAAACAAGTCCAGGGACCTCTGCTCCTCTCTGCAAGCCCATTCACTGCCTGGCAAGTCCAGCTTCAGTTCAGGCTCAGTCAAGGTCACAGCAGGGACCAAAACCATACTGAGATGAAAAGAAGGAGGAAGATGGATGTGGTCGAGATCCAAGCTTCTGGGACTGAAGACCTTCCATGCCCCCTCAGCTGCCCCAGCAGTAAGGCAGCCCAATGGGCAGTTGAAGGAAGGCTGTCCCACCTGTGTCCAGCTGGTGGCTGAAATAGGCAACCTGTAGGTAATTTCCTGTCCTCTGCCAGCCAAGAACTACAAAACTCTCTGTAAAAAATAAGTAGGTAGAAAGGCTAGGGGAGGACTGTCATAGCTGCTTTTACAGCAGCATTACAGCTGATGGCTGATTGAAGAGGTGGCTCATGGAAGCCCAATTATAATCTAGCATCTAATTGCTCCTGGCTAGTGCTAGCCCCCCAGGCAGGAGGCAGCTGGATGCCTGCAGTTCTTCAGCCTCTAAGGAAAAAAAGGAAAAACTTTGCTGGCTCTGTGGGTTTTTCTCTTTGACACAATTTGGAAACAAATCACTCATAATTTTTGCTGTTGTAAATGTTATGTTTTTTTTTTTTTCTTTTTTCCTTTATGTGAGGCAACCTCTAATTAGCTTCATGAGTAAGACTTAAATTCCAGCCTCATAAAGTTTGTTTGTTTGTTTGTTTTTGTGGAAAGAGAGACATTTTTAGCCCCATCAAGTCCTACCCTCCTGCTCCCCTACAGCATCGCTTCCTTTGTGATCGGTTCTGCTGGAGGCCTGCATGCTTCACATCTCAGGGGTAGGTGGCACTGCCACCTGTATGCAAGCCCTGGAGGCAATGGTGGTCCCTGAGGGGCACCCAAGAAGCCCTTGGCTCTCCTGACAGAGCCACATGCAGCTATGATAGGACCAAAGGACTGCTTCGCACCAGATTCCTCCACCACTAGAAAACGTTGTTTTTGAAGGGCCTAGGAGAGGAGGGGGAAGGACTGGTGATGGTCAACCCTTGAGCAACAAACTTCAAGAAAAAATACTACTGAGAACCACTTGCTGTACCAAGAACCGACTGTACACAGTTAATTTGCAGTCCAGCCTCAAGCTGAGCATTTTTGTTTGCTCTTGCTGTATGGTTCTTTTTCTGATGCTGGTGGCTGTGGGTGGAAATGCAGGGGTGAAGGGCTGAGACCTCTCCCTTGGGCACATGGTCTCCCTCTCTTGCTCTCAGACTTGGATGGGCTTTTCCTTTGTTCTGCTTCCACCCTGAGGGAAGGGACACCTTTTGTTCCTTTTGCTTGAGACCAGACTTACATGCAGGCTTGCCCTACTTGGAAATTCTTCACAAAAGACCATTCTTTTCCTTTGAAAACCCTTTTTTCCTCTGCCCTCTGATACTGCAGATTCTGGGACTGCGCCTTCCCTCAAAGCTGTTCATTAAACCAGGCATTGAGGAGGAAAGGGCAGCTCCTCATGGACATCAGTGACGGGCAGACTGCACTCCTGTGGCTGCCCTTGTCCCCATGATCTGCAGGTGGCTGGCAATAAGCTGGCTTCAGTCCTCATTTTGCCTGCTCACAAAATGGCCATTCAGCCAATTCTCCTGTACCACTACCACCAGCACTGAGGACCACAGACTTCAAGGCAGGTACTACAACAAGACTTAAACTCTTGTTTTGCAGAGCTGGCCCAACAGGCAGATTCCCTACCCCATGAGGTTGCAAGTGAAGGTCCCAAGTGCCAAATCCTGTCAGTGATGACTCTAGTGTTACAGGATGCTAAAGGCTGTGAAGGCATCATATCTGAGTGCTGCCTGGGTGACTGGTAATGCCCAGCGGCCTTTCACCTGTTTTGTAGGAATCAGAAATGGCCATGTAGAGCTTTACGGTGGGGTTTGTCCTTTCTCTGCTATCTCCTGCTTTAAATTCAACAGGATGAAGTCACAGAATCCAAAGACATGTACACTGTTGGTCTTAGGCCAATTATTAGTGGGCTTCTTGGCACTGTAGCTAGTAGTTTGATCTCCACATAGACTTATTTTGCTTACTTTTGTTGAAAAACTACAACAAAGAATTTTGAATTGCATTTGTTATGCAGAACGCCATGTTCATTTAAAATCAAGTAACCTGGACACTCTTCGATCTTCTACCAGTCAGCCTAATGCACTTCACATTTCAAGTGTTAGGGAAGGCATTTTAATCCTGCTAGAAGATCAGAGCCAGTGCACAGGCTGCATCCCGCAGCAGGATGCAGCAGATCCCATTCCTCCATCCTCAGTGCTTCCAACATGCTGGTGAGGACAGCCAATGAGTGTCATTGGGAAGCCAGTGCAGCCATGCAGGGCAAGTGGCACATCTTCAAGGATGATGGGAGTGCAGTCCTGCAGCTCTGCTGGGCAGCTCCTGGTAAATTCCATCCTGGAATGAGGGCTGTTCTCTTGCAGGATCTGTGGCTGTCTGCCGTAGGTTGGTTTGAGGAAAGCCCAGTTTCCATGTAGTTAGGAAGCTTTATTTAGGAAGAACCTGCACAGAACAGCAGCTGTTTGGGCCCAGTTTTACAGCCAGGAGTTTAGTAAACCATGTCAGGAGTTCAGAAACCATGCCTAAAAGGTCAATGCTCTCTGAGATCAGTGCCCTGTTATGCTGCTGACAGGAATGCATGCCGAGGTGCTCTGTTCTTTGCCCAGCAACTCTGCCATGTCTAGTTCCCTAAAGTCCAAATTTCAAATAGCAAATGGTAGCAAATGTTGACCCTTAATTTGCCAGCTGCTTGGGCTCTGCTGGCCTTAATAAGGCAAGCTGACATCTGAAGAGGTAAGACTTTTTTCCCCTGTTGGCTAATGGCAAGATATGTCAGAGACCTTTTCCAGGACCCAGGCATGTAACTGCGTGTGCTCCATTTTACCACTGTTCCCAGCCCTGCTATCAGGACAAAGGAGGAGGGAAGGCAGCAGTGAGAGCAGCCTGGCTGCTCAGTGCTGCAGCTCAGCTTGCTCCTTAGAGATAACCCCTAGCTAGCTGGGGACAGCCAGGGAGACCCAGGATAGCTACTGTGGCTGACATTCTTCTGGGTCTTTTTAGCCTGGCCTTCCAGAAGCACTCCCATCCAGGACCAGCATCAGCACCACTGGGTGCTCCTTCCCTCTGTATCGTGTAGTACACAGATGAGAAAAAAATGTTGGGGTAGGCACAGGGACTGTCTGAAAACTGAAATTTGGCTTTGCGGACTCAGAATTGTTGCTTTTCTCCTCCTTAGAGTCTTGGTTTGGATCAACATTTTTCTTTTCTGTTTAGAGAAAACATTTGATTATCAGAGAGAAAAACGTCCTTGAGATTGTGGGTTGCTGTAGTATGGAGCTGTGCTATTCTTGTCGACACCATCAAAAGGTGAAGTTGGCCAGCAGTACCAAACACCAGAAGAGAAGCGCACACACGAACACACGTCTTTGAACTTCCACAAAGGGATGGAGTGTTACATTTTGCAGTGTTTCCTAGGAAACTAGTTTAGTGTAAAATGAACTCTTTGTCTCCCCTTCGCAAAATTGTTTGAACCACGTATCTCACAAAAGGCTGCTTCGCTCGCCATAGAAGCAGCATTACAAAAAGCTCAATCTGCAGTTTTCTGCACCAACAGAGGCAGTGCTTTTATCAGCAGCCTGAATACTTCAGCTTGTATTTGTCGAGAATTGATAAGATTATGTCATCATTTCTAAAACCAAAGAAATAAAATCTTGTTCTCTTTTATCTTTTTTTTTTCTTTCTCTTTTTTTCTCACATTTTTTTTTTTTCTTGCAGTGCTGAGTGTCTTTCTCTACACAGCAAGGCAACGTTAAGAAAAGATCAGAGAGGGCCTTTACACTGCACGTTGGCAGAGGTGAATGCATGCCTCATTTTTTCTACCTTGACTGAAGAAGAGGCTGGACCACTGTCTCCACATGCTTGCCCTGTGCCCTGGCCAGGGTGAGGCAGAGCTTGCAGAGAGCAAGCTGGGAACTTGCCCCTGTCAGATCCCCTCCCCCAAACCCAGCACACAGCCTCCTCTCTTCCTTCTATGAAGGGTGTGCAGTGGGGCACGCAGCTGCTGGCTCCCTGTGCTCCCTTACACCTTGCTTCACAGTGAGTTTGGTCCCTCACACAGTCCTTGTCATCTGTTGTCAGAATTTCCTGTCATAGCTGCTCTTTTCCTCCCCCCCTTGCTGTACTGCAGGGTTCAGCTCTATGGCTGATGTGCTCTTACTCCAGCCTGCTAGATTTTTCTTCGTCTTAATATATTATTTATGATGCTATTATTCCTTGCAGCGGACTGCCAGCCACATTCTGCCTACAGTTGCTGCCCTTCCAAAAGCATCACGGCCAGCAAAAGAAAACACTGGTCTAATTGAATTAACAGTGGTGCTGTTAGCCTTAATAGAGTTTGTCATGAAACGCTAAACAGATGTGACAATGATCTTGGTTAGTCATATTTTTGTCCCTGCTCCCAGACACGGTAACTGTTAGCCAGATCATTGGGGAGGTTAATTCTCCTTTGCTGATCTGTAACTGTGCTTACCTGGACATGTGGTAACCGCTTTGGACCGACAGCTGAAATAAGCCAAAGCCTTGAGCACCAGAAAGTTTTACATTCTGATTATAAACTTGGCTAATTAAAACAAGGCGCAGATGGAACTGCCACCGAGCAATTTTCACCTCAGTTACTCTGACTCCAATTATAGCCTTTCCCTACCAGCTTATGCTGTTTAAATTACAAAGTCAGGGGACAGACGACTATTTACCTGTTTCTATTCGTGCAAGGAAGTCTAACACATCGTTTTTCTGCACAATGCATGTGATGATGGTTTCAGGGCTTATTCTGAAAACAAAAGCATCTCCATTCCTTAAAAAAAAAAAAAAGGGGGGGGGGGAGGGGGGGGGGAAAGTAATAAAAAGACCACTTGGAGACTCGTTAGCAGGCACACACATTAGCGGGAAGCATATGCATATTACTTGCACAATGTGTTCCTCTAACACTTGTTGGTTAGAGCAGGTGCCGTACTTCTGGGAAATTAACTTTAATTGGATAAACAGTAGAAAACTGGCGTTCGCTAAGCTGGTCCAACACACTGTTTTAGCTTATTATTTTCTTTAGATATTCCGAAAAGTTTGATGATGCTCCCTTGGTGGCTTTTGCTTCTTCCCAGAGCAGACTGCATTCACAGGGTGAGGCTGGATGAACAAGCTGCCAAGAATGGGTGAGCTTTGTTTGGTCCTGCTGTAATGCAGGTGGGGTAGACATGAATGCTGGCTGGGCTCCTCTGCATTGCTCTAAATGAGATTTGCAAGCAAGCTGTGAAGTAGTAATCTACATCCAGCCCTGGGAGAGAGTGCAGAGCAATCCTGCCCTGGCTGACTTTGTGACCAGATGAATGAACTGGAGTCACACCCCAGATTTGGACCTATTGGCCAAACTGCTGTATTTTCCCCAGCGTTGGCGCATCACTGCTGTGGCACCACTTTGCATGTAAAATCATTCGTTCTGCTGGTGAATTCTGCCGCTGAACTGCCCGTGCTTTTTGTGGGTTAGAAGCAGGGCTCTGCCTACTCCTTTTCACCTGAGGATCTTTCAGTTGAAGAATATTCCCTGCTATTGAAGCTATGATGGAGCAGGACTTGCAGAGTTGTCTTTGAAATTACACTCTGGAGCAGTGTAAAAAAGTGTGGGAGAGTGGGGAGGAGGAACAGGATTTCTTTACGTTGACCTATTGCTTTTGAGTAATTCAGCCAGGCTACATTTTGTGTAAAAAGATTTTTTCAAATTAAAGCTGATTGTAAAGGAATTTCTGTGCACCCTCAATTAGATGCTAAATGAGATCAAGATGAGTACCATTACTGTGATGAATATGGTGACATTAGCCTGTTTGAATTGCTCGAAGCACAACCTGCTCCTCCTGGCTATTTTCCTCTTTGACCAAGCCAAACACAGTGAATTTCTGTGGAGTAGTACGAGTAGCTCCTTCAGGGGATGGATCTCAGCATCCATTTAATGCAGGGGCTTTTCTCCCCTGCAGAAAGCCACAGCACTGGATAATCTGGAGTGCTGTTGACACTTCTGCCCTGGAAGAGCTGTTGGTGCTCAGCAGAGGGATCCATCCTTGGCAGCATCGTGCTGCTTTGCAGGCCATAGCCCCAGTGGGGCAGTGGGATCTGACGCCCTGTGTCCTTCCTTCATCCCTGTCCTGCATTCCTTCCTTCATGTCTGTGCTTTAACATGACTTCCCTCTCACCAGATGCAGGGGGATGAGCCTTGCAAGAAAGCCAGCCAGTGCCACTGATGAAGGCCGACTTGGTCACTCCCATTAAGTCTGGCATGATCTATGGGAATAACTGAGACCATCTGGCAATGAAGCAGACAGCTGGCGAGCACCTTCAGCAGGACCAGGGAGTACTGAGCTTAGAAAAACAACAAAAAAAAAGGAACTGGGAACAACAAAGCATAAATCAAAATGTTATAGAATAACATTAATAGTAGTACAGAGGTATTGTCACTGAATGGTTTCCTTAGATGCTGCTTGGGTAATGTGTTTCAGAACTAGCTGGACAAAGTAATATCAAAGGGGCCAGCTGTGGGCTGAAGAGCACCTGGAGAGCTTTCCCTTTCCTGTCTGGAGCACATAAGCCTCATGCACGCCTGCGGAACGCTGTGAGGCAGACGCAGCATCCTTGGTCTCCAGATTAGGGTCCATTGCTGTGGGAACATCAACCCCACGTGCCTCTGCATGCTAGCATGCCTGGACACCTCTGCTGGAAGGAAAGCTAAACCTGAGGTGAAAATAGAGATGTCTGTGGGTGAAGCACTGAAAAATTTTGGTGAGTCTTGGCTCTGGGTCTTCTCTGCTTCCCCAGGGCTACCAACTGGTACTGCCTTGTGACTGGTGAGTATCAGGGGAGAGAATGGGAGATGGAGCTTTCAAAGGCCTCCTGATTTCCACTGATGAGAGAGAGCACCAAGGCTTTGTGAGACCTCTTTTTAGATTCATGGTCTCCCGCTCCACAAGCAATGCCTGCTAAGCCTGCGTCACACCATCTGCAGTGTGAGGTGGGTGAAGGCATTTATGAGCAAGGAGCGCCCTGGTCATGCAGCAAAGCCGGTGTGCGACCTACAGAGTACAGGGAGTAAATTTTTCAATCCTTGTTTCTAGATGATCACAGAAAGCTTGTGTCACAAAACAAAATCATGAAGGCCAGCCACTGTGAGAGCTGAATGTTCAGCTGCGGTGTGTAAGCAGTCCACACATGCACAAAATCAGCTCAGAGAATAGAGGTATGTTTTAATCGCTGCCAGCACTAGAGAGGTAGTATGCACTTTTGTAATTCATCTGTTTACTAACATCTTGCAGACTGAAAGTCTCAGGCAACATCCTCTAAATTAGGCCTACAAAGTGCAATAGATCTATTCCTGCTAGAAGAAAACACAGGCTCTCCCGTTATTAATGTGCAAAATCTGGAGATGAAGTCACATCTATAGGATGATCTATTTTGGTGAGCCATGTGTGCTTAAATCCCTGCCTTGATCTGTTAAACCACCAAGTCTGCCATAAATATTTGATGATGAACAAGCTAATAAAATGTGGAATATCAACAGAGGGAGAGCAAATGTGTGATTCAATTTTTAATTACCACCACTTTACTGTAAAGACAAGTTATTTTCTGTTAGAGACTGAAAACAACAGTTTTCTTTCTTGATTTTAACAAAAACGATGGATCCTCACAGAAACAAAGGAACTAGGGCACAAGAAATAAGGTAGAACAGTCTGGTTTTATTACCATAAGTAATCAAGAACTTTTGTTTCCCCTTTTCTTCGTCTTCTTTCCTTCCTTCTCTTTTTTTTTTCTTTTTCTTTGTCTTTTAATTTTCTTTCTTTCTTGTTTTTTTTTTTTTTTTTCCTTTTTGTTTTTTACAACGTACATTAAGGTGTGAATCTGATGTTACGGGGATGTGGAAATGAAGGGAAACCGGTGACATCACAATACTCTACAACTTTACAGCAAATGAGAGTCTGAATCTGTTGCATCTACCAGTGTATAGCAAGGGTGGAAAGCAAAGGCACACATAGGCTTATGAACCCCTCGAAAGAAAGGGTGAAGCGGGAGAATGAGAACAGAAAATCCATTGAGTACAAAACGGGTATTTCAAGGTCAAACGAGCAGCGGATGCAATGTATGTTACAAAGGCAGATCGCCATACGAGCTGTTGCTGTGATTATTCATTTCTGTGTTTTGACAGAAGACTCTGCCAAGTCATAGCAATGGACCTGTGCATTTTGGTACTCGGGGGGGGGAGGGAAAGGGGGGGGGTTTGGAGCCTGGTGAAAAGGCTGTGAGTCGGTTCTTTGCAAAAATGACCTTGCTACCTATGGTTTTTAAAGTTCTTCTTTTCTGTTTGCTTTTATTAAATCAACAACATTGCTTTGGATACAGATCTACCTAATCCAGTCTGCATAGTTCACTAAAGGTGAACAGGTGTCGTAAAAGAAACCATGATGAAATGAAATCACATGCAAGCACCCTTGTTACACACTTTGGTCTAAACCATTCAGACTTTATATATACCATCTATAAGCTAACGGACTTGAAATCTGTCTTTTCAGTCATTCAGAAACAAAACCAAAATCCTGGAAAGCAAATTGAAGTATAAAATTTTAAAAAACAAACTGAAACAGAAACAACCACCTTACTCAAACATACTGTTCAGTAGATATAGATATATATATATATAAAAAGCTCAGAAGCGATCCCCATCGTTTGTCTACAGTATGTTGACACAGTTATCGTAACAAATTTAAAACACATCTACTTTTTTTTTTTTTTTTCTTTTCTTTTTGCATAAACTGAAAGAGTGGAAAAGGGACTTACACGCCTGCGCGCGCACACACACACGCACACACCTGTGCGCGCGCACACTCCCACGTAGCTACATGCACAGTCGCACCAAAGAAACAAAGGAAAAAAAAAAAAACAAACAAAAATGTTTTTTTTTTTTGTTTTTTGTTTTTTTTTTTTGTTGTTGTTGTTGGTTTTTTTTTTCTTTTTTTTTCTTTTTTTTTTTTTTTTTTTTTCCCCAGGGGAGTACATGCAGCATCCTTCCGGAGCAGCAGGTCGCTGCAGCAGGAGTCTGCCCACCCGGCTGAGCTCCGCATGCCCGGCGCGATGCAGGATATGCTGCCAGGCTGCTTGCAGGCACGGCCCCTCTTGCCCCGATGCCTGTCTGCAGATGGACGACAACGCTGTCCCCAAGGACAAGGTGTTGGTGTCTCCTCTGCTGCCACGAGAGCGGTCGCTGGGCGGGGGGAGGCACGGAGCTGCAAGGCAGCGCGGAGGGAGAGTGCTCTGGGGAGAGGGCTTGGCACGGCTGGAAAGTGGAACCGACCCAGAGGGGATGGCACTGGCCTGGTGTAGCAACGGTTGTGGGGTGATGCTGATAGCCGCCGCATTCTTCTTCGAATGCCTTGCTCCAGTTCTCGAGCGGGCACGGAGGAGGGAGGACCAATAAATATTTGCATTACTCCGAGGGGAAAAAGAAAAAGGTTTTTTACATACTACAGCTCACAATTATACACAACTGAGGGTGTAAGGCACAAATTTACATGTGGAAGAAAACAGGCTATTCACAGATATATTCCCACGAAAAACCCGTGTGATAAGACCATAATTTATGCATGGTAACAGCCGGCATATTAATTAGTTCACACTGTTTGAGGATTTCGTTTGCCGTCTCACATGCAAGGTGAAATGAGATGGCAATTCACAAGCTGGTGCCGTCACGGAAAGAATTAGCTACTGACAAAGCTATGTTGATAGCAATGGCGCACAAATGTGCAGCTTTTAAAGAGTTTCTCTTGCAGTTGCGTTACAAGTTATGAACCTGTGGTATTTGTTTGTCGCTGTCTTAGGTCAGAGGCCAAGCCAGCTAATTAGCTGAGAGATTTAAATAGATATCCCCGTTTTTTTTCAGCTAATCAGACAGTCCAGGCACAAAGTTCAGAATTCCAGCTCCAACTTAATTAACTCAGTGAATTTATTGGAAAAATAAAAGTTTTAATTACTCCAGTTAACGGGTTTCACGTTAAATAGGTATAACTTTCAAGGTACTTCTCTGAAGAACTGCTCACAGGATGATATGCGGAAGTCATTTCCTTAGGAAAAACAAAAGTTGAACAATAAATAAGAGGAGTTACTTGCGTTAACAGTCACGTTACTCATTAAAAGAGAAAGGTAGCAGAAATCTATGACATAGTTTGCCCAGCACGGCATTATAACTGCTGTAACCAAATGGCTGTAACACTGATGGGCATTTCACAGTACCTGCATTTAGTAAACTTCTGCCATTGTTAAGTCAGAGTTAGCTTTATCAATGGATTCTTTTTTCTTTCTGTTTTTTCTTTTTCCTTTTTCTTTTTTTTTTTTTTTTCTTCCTATTTTTATTTTGTTTTTAATTACTGGTTTTGCTTTCCAGAGCACTCTTTCCCAGTTCAGGAATGCACTGTGCAGTTTGAGGGGGAGGGGAGGGGTGAAATGTCACAGTCATCTTTCACCTGTGTGCTTTTGGCTCAATGTTTGTGATGGAGAGCTAGTCCTTTGAGCAAAGAACTGAAGGGCTGTGGGGGCGAGTCCTGCGATTGCAAACCTTCAACCATAGGTCATATGGCTCGGGTTAAAAAAATATTCCACTTTTCCCAGAGAGCAGAAACAAACACGTCCTCAGCTTGCAACAACCATCTTCTCAGAGGAGCAGTTGCAGAACACTCTCTTTCAAGGGCAACTTCTGCTTAACTGCCGTTCTCCCCCCACCCACCCCACTGTGATTATGTACACGCGTCATTGGGCTTCATGGACGTGGAGAGCGGAGCAAAGGAAGGTTTGGGAGGTACGTCTGGCTTTAGCGAGGGCGTGCGTTTCAACCCTGACCTGGTCAGAGAGTTGTACGTGGTGAGACTCGGCTGTCGTGATACAGTCATGGCCTGTGCCTGTGCAGCGTGGACTTGTATGGAGTCCACCCGCTGCGGAGCTGGCGGTGGGTTGTCACCCCTGCCGAAGCTCTGATTTCGAGAGAGGTGTGATGAGTTAGAGGAGTTGGTGTTGTTTCTTTTGAGGGTCGACGCCTGGTGACTTCTTGTGAGCGAGTTTGTAGGGTAGTTTCTCTTGTAGTCCACGTTGTAAGCAGAAGAATGCACGTCTAGCCGCTTGCTCAGGCCACTCTGAGACAGGGAGGTGCTCGGCGGCCCGAGCGAGGCTTCCCGCTGAGGTACCTTTGGCGGCATGCTGTCAAGATTTTCCACCAGGTTAACCCCATGGCTGGGGCTTTTGCTACTGAGATGGTCCTTGATGGTTTTGTACTCAAGGGTGGCATTCTGGTCCTCCACAGACATCTGAGCCCCATCACTTATTTTTGGCTGGTCAACATACTCGTGTTGGTAGCCTTGCTGGGCAATGGGCAGAACCATAACACTGGGAATGTGGCTAGGAGAAGCCCTGAGTGGCAGGTCAGTTGGGATCACGGGTGAGGCCATTGGGGGGATATCTTTTGTGCAGGCATTGATGAGATTCTGGTTTCTTTCCCACTCTCTACTGCCACGGTTGGGCTTCCTTTTCTGCTGCAGGGTTGGGGTGGACTCTGGGGTTGGCAGGGCAGCCAAGTCCAGATGGTGCTGGTCAGCCTTGATTAGCATCTTGGTAGTGCTGCCTGGTGTGGCCAGCTTGCCATTGTGCATCAGAGGTGTGAGGATAGCTTCAGGCTTTGGTTCTTTGGACTGAGCATCTCCAAAGAGGCCACTGAGCTTGGTAACACTGCTCATGGAGCCGCGGCGGGAGTGGGTCAGTTCCTTCTCCTTTCTCTGCACAACAGCCACATCTCTGCGGCGATGGTCACAGATACAGTACACTACGATGCCCGAAAAGACGGCCCCCATTACAAAAGCTAGAATTACTGCAATGGCCAACAGGGTGACCGGCACCAGCTGATCATGACCCTTCAGGTAACTCTCACGAATCACTCCTGCAATAGACAGCATTACAGTGGTTAGGCAAACCAAGGAGAGGGAAAAGTCACTTATCTTTAACTGCTTTATTTGAAGGAGGTTTGTTCATGTTCTGCAAATGATTTTTGACCAGCTTGCCAAAATTTAGAGATATACTGTACCTGCCAGCTACTTCTTACATGAGCAGCTTTGGGATTTCAATTCTGGAGCTGAATATGAAGTCCAGGAGGGGAGAGAGAATTCACTTGCAGGGCATATGGAGTCAGTTTGAATTCCATGCCCTGGGCAAATACACACTCACTTTGAGAGGTCAGAGCTATTACTGCTCCTCCTCTGACATACTGCTTATTCCTCCCTTCATTCAATCTCTGTTCTGCTAATACCATCTTATTTTTACTACTTATTTTTACTAAATTGCTCACATTGAAAATCCTGTGAAAGAAAGAGAGAGGGGAGAAGCTCTGCAAATATCAGAGAAGCGCATCCCACATTGTTTAAGGCTTCTTTCTTTGAGTGTCATTCTTTTATCTTTGTCATATGTTTTAAAAGTCAGTGTCACAGGCCTGAGCTTCAGGAGGATGCTTAAATAACTATGAAAGACAGAGCACTGCAGGAATGTATTGAGCCTTCTAGAGGACTGTCCTTGCTATTTTCATTCTTAAAGCTCTTCCTTGTTCTGGACACATGAATAGGCTTACCTCTGTGCTGAAGCTTATGCTTTTCTGCTGAAAGCTCTGACTTTGAGGGTCTCTTTTTTATGCCCCTGTGCTGCGGTCACAGATTATGGTCAGATCTTACTTGGCCCTCCAAGCCCTTGCTGCCAGAGAAGGCATCTGTGGCATTTCTCCTCAGTCTGAAGACGCTAACACAGCATTAATCAATGCCCTGAATTTCTAAAGAAAGAAACTTCCTTTTTTTTTCTGACATAGTTGGGCACCAAGCCAGCAGCACTAACGAAAGACAAGCACAGCACATCTAGTTTGCTTTCTGATTTCTGGTTTTGTTCTTCGTGCTTAACAAGGTGCAGCCATTGCCTTACAAGGAGCTGAAGGAACATCTCTCCCAACTCTTTATCCAGAGAGTGTCCAAACATCAGGGCATTAAAAGCTCCACGAGCTCTAAGGAAATGCCAGCCATGTCTTATTACAGGACAGACAGCAAGACAGCAAAATTACCTGCAAGGCACTCCTGAGTCTTTGCAAAGATACAAAACTTCCATGTCACAAATCACCTCCTCCTAGAGAGGCACCTTTTTACATACTTGGCAGACAAGATATCAGTGGCCCAGAATTAGATTCAAATGCAAAATACTCCTCAGCAAATTATGGTAAAAAAAAACACTGAAAGGCTGTCCTCATCTCAAGGAAACCTTTGACAAGCATTATGGCTAAGTAGAGCACTATTACTATAGTATGTATTTTCTGCCCCCATTTAGTTACTGAGTTTAGTTGGACATGAGATATTTATTACAAGGTAGGGTCTTTATATTTAATACAGTTCTTGAAATCCTGAATTCCTGTTTGTGACATCACAGGCAGTTGCCATGGAAGTTATTATGCTGTCACCAAGGATTGTGATTTCATAAGAATAAAGAGCAGGAACTGATGATCGCTCATGAAGCCCAGATTCTGCAATCATACAAATCTTCATAGTCAAGGAGTAAGGGAAGTAAAACAGACCTCTGGAAACAATGTACAAGCAGAAATCATCTTCAGATCAAATGTTCCTGAGAACATGTTTTTAAAGCACAGCTGCTTTTCCACAGTCAGATGTTTCTACTCTTTGTCATGAGCGCTGAGCAAAAGTTGGTAAAGCCTAACCCTGTGATTTAAATCCACACACAGAGCTCCTGTATAAAACCCAGAGACACAGTGCAGCAGTTACAGTACTGTCAGTAGGAGCAGCATTTCACTGCTCTGAAGTCTTAACGTTTTTACAGTAACAAGGCTCAAAATACCTGATCAGCACCTACCTAAATAGAGAAGTACCGACAGCCACTAAGCTATGTCTGGAACCAGAAGCCATCTGTGTCCCTAGAGGATGGACAAGACTTTTTCTAGCTTAAGGATTTCTGCCTCTCTACCCATCATATGCAGAAGTGACATGGAGGCAGAAGATGGGAGCTGTGTATTCAAGCCCCAAAAATGGTTCCATAGAAGGACTCAAACTCATGTGATTCAAGCTATGAGAATGTTGCTCTGCTTCCTACAACAGAGGAAAAATGGCTAGCCACTGGGATGGAGGTTTCCTTCAAATGCTTATAGGTCTTTCAGGAAGGAGTTACAGCAGAGAAAACAGTTTGCTCTGTGGAAGCTGTCCTGCTCTCCTCAGAGCCCAGTATAACCATGGGTGGATGGGTGCTCCATGCCTGGCACTTCCTGCAGCCTTCAGGCTGAGGGCTGTTCTACAGCTGACAGCTATAAATCACAATCCCTGCATAAAAGCAGCACGAACTCTTGCCATCAGTTTTATATAAATGATGGATATGAAATCATTACAATGAATGTGTCAAAATTATCACACAGTTCAGTATGAGTGACCATGCCTGTTCAAGAAAAGGGTAGCTGAAATGCTGCAGCTCATTCTGCAAGTGTTTTACCAGCAAAGATTTAGAGGGGATTTAGATCAGCCTGATTCCTGCTACTTTCTCTAGAGCTCAAGCCCTCCCAGAGTTTATCCAAGTTTAGGTTGGATATCAGGAAGCATTTCTTTACAGAAAGGGTTGTTAAGCACTGCAGTAGGCTCCCCAGGGAGGTGGCTGACTCACCATCCCTGGATGTGTTTAAAAACTGTTTGGATGTGGTGCTCAGGCACATGATTTGGTGGAGGGTTGTTAGGGTAATATGGTTAGGTTCTGGTTGGACTTGGTGATCTTTAAGGTCTTTTCCAACCTGACTGATTCTATGATGATATGATTCTATTATGTTTCCTATACAAGACAGAAAAGACATTTAACTTTACTGGCTTTGCTCTAAGCAGGTAGTTGTTCTCTGGACACAAACTTAGGTTAATGAGGTAATTTACTTCTTATGATATAACCATCCAAGTTTTTTTTATGAAAGTCTTCCTAACAACTTCAAATGAAATGATTAGGATGGGCAAGATCTGACCTGCATTATGAAACTGAAACATGATTATAAAACTGAAACAATTATTAAAAAGTATGAGGAATGTTCAGCATCCTACTATCAAGATTGAGGGAGTGAAACCTAATATTAATATCATTTTGGAAAAGGTCTTGGGGGTAGAATAGCAGTAAAACTCAAAAAGCTTCAAAGACATATATGAGGTTAAATATTTGTATGTTCAAAGATCAGACTTTACCTGTAGGTAAGCACAACAAATACACTGACACTTGTCTGTCTCCCTGAAATTTCCCACTGAGGGTAAAATCTGCCTATTGCAAATCATAGCTGGGTTTAGCACTGCAGGCTTTCCCATGTGGGATATACTTAGTTCTGGCTACTGAGAGAGCCAGGCTAGTCACCTGATATTCTCCACTTTTCATAGCTCTTGTGATTCCAGCAAAAAACACAATCCTTCCTTTGCCACTGACTTTCCATAATTTCATCCCATGTCCTTTTGTTTTGCATCTTCAAACATTCTTCATTCATTTTCTCAGTGTATTCAGTACACCCTGTACTATCAGAATCTGAAACATAAAATATCACTTCTTACCCATCTAACGAGAGAGGAGATCTGATATATAATTCACTACTCCAAGCAGACCTTACAGGTAAGATACAGAGAGTTGGCTGGCTGGTTGGTTAATTGCAGAATCACAGAACAGCCAGGGTTGGAAGGGACCTCAAGGATCATGAAACTCCAAATCCCCTGCCACATGCAGGGCCACCAACCTCCCCATTTAATACCAGCTCAGGCTGCTCAGGGCCCCATCCAACCTGGCCTTGAACACCTCCAGGGATGGACGGGGCATCACAGCCTCTCTGGGCAGCTGTTCCAGCACCTCACCGCTCTCTCTGTCAAGAACGCCCTGACATCGAACCTCAATCTCCCCTCCCTCAACTTCAAACCATTTTCCCTTGTCTTGTTGTTATCAACCCTTTCAAAGAGTTGACTCTTCTCCTGTTTTTAGGCTCCCTTTAGGCTGCAATGAGGTCACCCCACAGCCTCCTTTTCTCCATGCTGAACAAGCCCAGCTCCCTCAGCCTGTTTTTGTAATGGAGGTGCTCCAATCCCCTGATCATTTTCGTGGCTCTCCTCCGGACCCTCTCCAACAGCTCCCTGTCTTTCTTGTACTGGGGGCTCCAGACCTGGACACAGCTAAGAAAAATGTTTCCAAAATTCCACAGAGTTTCAGTCTGAAATGACTTGTTGAATGTCTGTGGGTGAAAATAAGAGAGAAAAGACTGGAGTTGATAAAATAATATGGATCTACTGTATGCTAGATAATCGTAAGCATGAAGGAGACGAGGCTTTTTCTTTTCATTAACTAACAGAAGTATTCAAGGGTTAGGACTTCACCTGGACATCTGCTAAATCTGCTAAAACCGTACAGATATGCATGGCACTGAAAATGTCATTGCATCAAAATGCTGATGTAACTATTCTGTGCACGTTCTAGTTGTTCTAATTCTAACAGCAAAAAATATTCTGAAGGCAGAAATGTAATTAGGATGAAGTAATCATATTAGAATATAGTTCATCATCCTAAAGAATACATGACATGAGCATAAGGGAATGGGAATAATGAATGCCAATACTGCAAATTTCAATAATGGAGGACAAATAATAAATATATGGATATTAAAGCATTTACTCCTTTCCTTGCTTCCTATTTCAGCAAAAACTGTGGTTTGCTGAACTGTAGCAAATTGTGGTAAAGCAGTTCTATCAAAACAGAGACAAGAGTCAAGGAGATCCTATCGAAGGAGAGATCTGACACTCCAATTTTCAGAATGAGAATGACAGTATAACAAATGATTAAGCTACCAATTTCATAATCAAGTATAAAAAAGTGAATATAAATTTGTCAAGAATAAACCACATTAGCCTAGCCAAATTTTCTTCCTTGATGGGATAAATGGTTTACTTTTTATGGGGAAACTTTAAGTGTGATACATTCTGGCCCATTTTAGCAAAAGAAAAATTTGAAAGTAAGCTAAAATCTGCAGAAAAGTTGTTGAAAAGTATTGGTGAAATGTTTACCTGGAAAGAAATATGAAGTAAGAAGTCCTCCAAAGGATTCTCTGTTTAGATAATGGAATATCTAAATAAACCTCGCTCAGCTGTGGTAAAGGGCTTTGAATGTACTGCGTTATTTCTCTTAAGTGATGAGGAATAGAGATGGCAAAACTTCAAGAAGAGCTCCAGTGTCATTTTCCTCCAAGTCTGCTTAACGGTCTATGCTTTACAATGAGCACAAACAGTAATTTTATAACCCTCACAACTTCTTGATGAATGAAAACAAGTAACTACTTCCTAGTTTGAATAGCTGGAGTCTGGTTTAGTGATACAACAGGCCAGATGCTGCCTTCTTTTACAACCAAGTTAAAATCAGCAAGAATAACAAGAGCAGGGCAGAGAGCAATCTCTGGTTCCATAACCACAGGTTCCTGTATGTGAATAACCTCATTACCTGTCACTAACTATAATGCATTTCTGTTTGAGTCCTACAGTTAACTGTGGTATGGATACAAAGACCCTCTGTTCCAGAAATGATTTATGGCCTTGAGAGGTGTACACTGGACAATGAGGCGACCACATGCCACGTGCATCAAGAATGCTCTGTGATCAACCCTGCAGGGAGCTGTCATTGTCTGTTTCCCAGCACTGCCACTGACAGATGGTAAAGTAATAACCCAAAATGGTGGCATGCATGAAATTGAAACATGGAGGTGGGAAATGAAGAACGATGTTTTGGCAGAGAAATGGGAGAATAAATACCAGGGAATAAGGTAGCATATAAGTCTAGACCACACATTTACAGAAGTCTGGGAGTGGGTGTCTTTGTGACTTAAACTTCACCTCTCTGCCTAAATGGGAATCAGCCCACTTCCATCTCCAACACCTACAAAATCACTTGAGAGTTTCTACAGAGCAAGTCATTGTTCCAAAAAGGCACAATGGTTTCTTTATTGCTGTTATTTAAGGAGAAAACCTTGCAGTTAATTTCTTTCTTCTGTGTAAGCTTTTCTGTCTGATGTGTGACTCCCTCTGCTTAGACTTACAAGACTGCTGGAATAGGCTTGTAGTGGATGGAGGTTTTTATGGGCTTCTGAATGTCTTTTTAAAATGCCATTGAAAAGGTTTTCAACATGTGTCTCCAGGTGTTAGAACTGTGTTTACAGACAGTCTCATGCTGCTAAAAGACTATTTCAGCCTGGAAAATCCCTGCAGGTATTAACAAGCCTTCTTCTTCCTATTTAACCAGAAACAGGATTAAAAAAAAACAACAGATGAAGCAAAACTGGACACCCAGAATTAAAGTGATAGCAACGACTAGCATGAATGACTAGAGTTTAGCATTCTGAGATACTATTATTTTTCTCAAAGAGGTAACTTCTAAGTTTGAAATAAATCAACCACACCGTAAGGCCAAAGATTTGATATTATCCACATTATTGGAAGTACTCTGCTGGAAAAGGCAAGTAACTTTTTTTCTTTATCTATCTTCTAGCTGCAAGGCCTTGCTCTACAGACTCAGTGCAGGTCTACCCAGTTTCCTTTTTTTCCTACCTACCTTTTTCTGGACTGTCATTGTTAGCCCATAGAAAAGGTATTAACTGAAATACTCATCATTAACGCTGCTGGCAGATTTTTTGTTTGTTTGTTTTGTCTCCCTCATAGTAAATCTGTATTGTTGATTTGTAAAGGTCTGTAACTATTAAATTTCACAATCACAAGAATCACAAGAATCACAAGGTTGGAAACGACCTGCAAGATCATCCAGTCCAACCGTCTCCTCATCACCACAAGCACTAAACCACATCACGCAGCTCCTCATCCAGATGCCTCCTGAACACTGCCAGGGACGGTGACTCCACCACCTCCCTGGGCAGCCATTCCAGTGCCTGTCCACCCTCTGAGAGAAAAAGTTCTTCCTTATGTCCAACCTGAACCTCCTCTGATACAACTTGTGGCCACTGGCCCGTGTCCTGCTCATTGCCTGGGAGAAGAGGCCAGATCCCTCTTCACCACAGCCTCCCTTCATGCAGTTGTAGAGTGCAGTGAGGTCTCCCCTGCGCCTCCTCTTCTCCAGACTGAACAATCCCAGCTCCCTCAGCTGCTCCTCATAAGACTTGTGCTCCAGACCCCTCACCAGTTTTGTTGCCCTTCTCTGGACACGCTCCAGGATCTCAACATCTTTCCTGTAGTGAGGAGCCCAAAACTGGACACAGTACTCGAGGTGCAGCCTCACCAGTGCTGAGTACAGGGGATGATCACCTCCCTGCTCCTGCTGGCCACACTATTTCTGATGCAGGCCAGGATGCCGCTGGCCCTTTTGGCCACCTGAGCACACTGTCGGCTCATGTTCAGCCGAGCATCAACCAACACCCCCAGGTCCTTCTCTTCTTCACACTCACACTCATTTCTTCACACTTTGCATGACTGCTGAGAAGACTATCCATCTCCTCATGGCTCCTGTATCTTCTTATGGCTCTCAAAGATAGCTACCTGAAGCTAGGTGAGATCTTAAGCAAAAACAAAACAAAACAAAAGCAGAAGCAAGTGGCCCAATGATCACTGTAAGTATGAAGAGAAAGTATACTTTAGAACTTTGAAAAGATCAGTAGATAACACACAGCAAGCCTGAAAAGCATCGAGGCAATCAAGTCAGCCATAGTGCCCTCTGTTAGTATGCTTTGGACCTTGAGCAGACTTATTTCAGAAGTATTCCAGGACAGGCTCATCTATTGATCTGTAAGGCTGGTTTTATTTTTCTGTTCAACTGCTTCAAATTACGGTACTTCTCACACCTGATAAATGACTGTCAACATGCTCCCTATAGAAAAACAAACAAACAAAAAAAAACCCAAACAATTGCAACTTAGTAAAAGGGGAGATAACACATGCTCACTTCCCAATGGGAAGATGGAGAATTTTAATTCCTGCATTTTTTAAGATATATAAGCTACTAAAGAAAGGTTGAAGAAATAACCACATGCTTCAGTAGAGGCTAGGGGCTGACCTCCTGGAGAGGAGCTCTGCCGAGAGGAACTTGGGTGTCATGGTGGACAACAGGCTCGTCATGAGCCAGCAGTGTGCCCTTGTGGCCAAGAAAGCCAAGGCACAAGGTCGAGGGAGGTGATCCTCCTCTGCTCTGTCCTGGTGAGGCCACATCTGTTGTACTGTGCCCAGTTCTGGGACCCCCAGTTCAAGAAAGACCAGGAACTTCTAGAGAAGGTCGACTGGAGAGCTACAAAGATGAGAGGAGCCTGGAGCAACTTGCTTTTGAGGAAAGTCTGCAAGACCTGGAACTACTCAGCCTAGAGCAGAGAAGGATGGAAGGGAATCTTACCAATGCTTATTATATCTAAAGGGTGGGAGTGAAGTGGATGAGGTCAAGCCCTTTTCAGTGGTGTGCCGTGACAGGACAAAGGGCATGGGGCACAAAGTGGAACATAGGAAGTTCCATCTGAACATGAGAAAAAACAACTTAACTTTGAGAGTGGCAGTGCACTGGAACAGGCTGCCCAGAGGCTGTGGATTCTCCTTCTTGGGAAACACTGAACACCCTGCTCTAGTGAACCTGCTTCTATAGGTGGGTTGCACTAAATGATTTCCAGAGTTCCCTTCCAACCTGTACAATTCTGTGAAATTACTCCACCGTGTCCATATGAGAAAACACGTCTTGAAATATTTTTAAAAGATTTTACAAGACTTTGTGTTCTAATGAGCCTGCAACACAATTTTTCTATGTACCGCAGCTGCCAGACAAAACCTATACCATGTCATACGTGTGAATTTTCAGCAATTAAAAGGGAGAAGTTCTTCACTGAAAGTGATTAATATAGATGGAAATCACAGGCACTAAACCAGAAAATTCATGCCCAGACATCTTCCCTTCCCTACTGAAATGAAGGGGTGGGAGAACTGAAAATGATTGGAGCAGCCAGCTCTTAGAACTTATAAAATTGTGCTACCTTAAAAGCAGTAACTGCAAATAAACCGATTTATTAAGTTTTCATGCATGAGAGCAGGTTTGAGTTACACAACCTCCTGAATCTGTGATGCAGTGATGAGAGCCATCACACTCTTGAAGGCAGCCCAATGTTATTTGTCCCACTCAATATGAAGGGTAGCTCTTGCACCAGGAGGAGCTTGAGAACCTTAGTCCCACCAGCAGGCAGCATGCAATGGCTGATCATTTTGAACTTTCCTGATTTCAGTACTTCCCTTTACCTTTCATCCTTTCCCAGTGAGCAAAGATAATTTTAGACGCTTCTTTGTGATGGAGAATAAGCAGATATAGCATGTCCCTTAGAACAGCAAAACAGGCATTTGCAGCAGATGAAACAAGATGTATAAAATCCAAATGTCAAGGAAAATTAATTCTTTTGTAGCTTGTCTCAGCAGAGGCAAGCTTTATACTGCTTTGCATCTTAAAAACACAAGTTTCTTTTAAAGTCTGCTGTATTTCCTCTAATGACGTAAAAGAAGCTCAAGTGCACATTCTGGGACCTTTCTCCTATGCCTGGGATGAGCTTAAACATACCCAGCTGCTCTTTATTAGTTTACTTCAGGGATTTTTCACAGCTGGATTAAACCAGATTTACATATGTTTGGCTGATTATGCATGAATTCAAGACTCCAGAGAAGTTGTTGTAGCCTGCAAAGTGAATCTCTCTCCTTCACAGTTCCCATTTCACTGCATGCAGTTTCTTTGAGGGCACAGAACAATTTTGTTTTCTTTTTTCTGGTCATTATGCATTTCTGGGCATTATGCATTCTGGGCAGCCCAGTGCCTTTCTGGAAGAAGTTTTGTTACATGCCGAGTCAGGGAAAGAGAAGCTGTCACTGAGACATTCTGTGATTTTGCTTTTCCTTTCTTACAGCCTGTTTTGAACTATGACCTTTCTGCACAACAGGGAGAAGTGAAGTTTGCTGAATGTCAACAAGAGCAGCTCTGATCAGCAGGCTGAAGCACGAAGCAGCCCCTTACTGGGGCTGAACTCCAGACACTGTATACGACACAAAACCAAAAATCTTTTCTGCTTCAGCTCTGATATTTCAAGACACTAAAATGGAAATGCCAGTTTTAAGCTACTAGGGTAACTAAGCACATCACAGCTGAACTACTGAAGGAATTATCTGTTAAACATCCAACATTTAACTAAGATCATGCCCTATATATATATGTCCTATTTTCTGAGGCTCTTGATAAAGATTGTTCAAGTCATACAACTAGGTGACCAAGCTAGCAATGTCAGGAATTAAAACATGCTCCCAGTGGTCACTGCAAGACAAGACTGATTTTTCTAGAAAATTTACAGGGCTGAGGCTGTAGCAGAAAATAGTTTATGTGTGTCTGATGTTAGGCTTATCTTTTTCCTTTTACTCCCCATCGCCTCGTGTGACTGAATAAGTTAAGTGACTGCAAAATTGCAGTGAGTTAGAAACACTGGTTATAACAGTCAGCAAGACTGATTTTACCTCTTTTTCTGTACATCACAACTCCTCCAATATAAATATCAGAAGCCTCATTTCCTCTCAGTTACGTTACTGAAATCTGCAGCACTTCCAGTAAAGCAAACTACATCCTAGGTAGCAGGTAGCATTTCTTCCTGGACATCTTGTCCAGAAACTGTCATCTCTTATTTAATTTTGTATCTCCAGTCTTGGCTTCTTTCATGCATTCTTCCCTTTGTCTGTCAAATTTATAGTTCTCCGCATTTTTTTTTAACCCCATTTTTATACTATCTCTCCATCTCACAGACACTGAGTGTACATTTATACTACAATGCCATAACTTCACTGATGCTTCCCATCTGTGCATTGTTTTAATGCCTGCAGTGATGACTCTGGCCAAATCTGCTGGATGAAGCAAACTCCATCTCAGAGAGTACAGTATGGTGAGTAGGTGCTGACCTGCCCCCAAAAGCTGCCCTGGGGCCAGCTGCAATCTTGCCACAGAGGTGTGCCCAAACCCACTTCCTCTCCAGCACACCCAGATACCCTCTGACTGTCAGCAGAGGAAGGCAGATAGGCTGCATATCTGCTTTATGGAACATCTCATGGGCAGCTGTGTTCCTGCACTACAAATACTTCCCCAGCATTCTGCTTGATTCTGGTACTGTTCCAAATTCCCCCTTTTTTTTTTCTTCTAAATTTACTGCAATGTTTGTTCATTTTCTGCTTGCACTCTTTTTATAAGACAGTATTTCCCACTGCTCCAGGCAAACCAGGCAGCTTGCACAGCTAGTTAATCATCATGAAGGTAGGTGCTAGAACAAGGAGCTGACTGGCTTTTCTCCTATCTGCAGAGCAGTTCTCTAGATGTGTTTACTGATCTATAGATAAACAAATTTCCATGTGAGAAGTTAGCACTTCATTTTTTTTTCCCCTGGCACTTGGGAGTGTAAAAAACTTTATCACAACCTTTGTGATATATGTTTTCTTTTCTTTCTAAAAACAGTGTAGCTGAGCCCAAACCTTCAAGGGAAGCACAGCTGATGCCATCAAGCTGTCTTGCCATGAGTAAGCAGAGAGAAACTATGCTGTCCATCCAGGTCTGGATGCTGGGTACGTGCAAGGGCCTGCTGATTTTGATATCAGTAGTTTAGTTCAACCATATACCAAACTGCACAAACACCCCTGGGGACCACTGGGTGTGGGAAATCACTGGGTCTTACTGGATGAGTGCCTCAGGGCACTGCCTGTAGCCTGGTCATATTTAGACAAAAAGCATACAAAGTGCAGCAGGACTGTAAGACCTCTTTAGGACACTGAATAGAGACTACTGTTTTGTAGAGATAAAGCTGAATGCTATCTGCAAAAAAGAGCAGGGCTCTTTATATTCTATATTATGAGCTGAGATTGCCCAAATCTCTGGGCAGGCTCTGTGGTGAATGTGAGAGGTTCAATGGGGAGAGCACGCAGCAGAAGGGACAGAGGGCACTCCTGATCTGTGTCCTCCCTCTACCACCATCTGACTGGGAGTCATTCAGCAGTGAACACACACGGGGAATTACTGAACTGCTTGATGGGAGCTGTATGCTAATGGCAGAAATAGAATTTCCCCAGCGCCAATCACAGGCTCAAAGCAAATGCCAACAGCCCTTTCTGCACCAAATCACAAGGCCACTTCTGTTGGCTTCTGTAAAGAAAAACAAGTGGGACTCAGTCTTCAGCCAGCTTTATGATCTGTGGTTACCCTGATCAACTAGCCAGACCAATGACTCTAAATGTATAAGGGGAGAGAGGCAGGTGCTCTGTCTATTCTTTTCCAGAGCTCTTTGTAAAATCAATCAATTACATTAACCAACATGAATGACTGTGTTTTAGACTGGAATTGCTTTTTCAGGATTACAGCTATGCTTGCTTTCAGATAGGAACTCAGTGAAGTTTTATGGTTTTAGGAATAAAGAAACAATTGGAAAATACATGCTTCTTGGAATACTTTATCTTGCTGAGGGCATTGGTGTATAGCCTTTCAGGATGTGTTTCTGTGCACTCTTAAATAGACCGCCTGAGCTGTTAATGGCTGTCTGAGCAACCTTCAAGCCTCTCCAAAATAACCCTCTAAGAACACGACAGTGAGTAATACTAGCTTTACAGGGTTTTAAAAATGTCTGTTTTTCTTTTGTTGTTGTTGTTGTTGTTTTAAAAGCTCCTCTTGTATTTCTACCACAGTTGTGGGTAAGATGGGATGGAGCATGAATAAGATGCAATATTATTGTCAGCATGCATGTCGTGTTACTTTCCAATTAAAATAATCCTTGCTGGGCATATGAAAGAACTGGCTAGTTTATGCCAGTCATGACAATGTTACCAAGCTGCACTTCCATCTGAGATTTTATTTCACAGAAAACAGCAGTCTTTGGTTGTTGTTGGAATAACTACAGTTTAATACTCAGGGCTGAGCATTTTGGTAGGCATGGGAAGCTGGGACTGATCTGGAGGCTATCCATTGGGACGCAGAGTTTCAGAGCACTGCAGGTATTTTTCCTGGCCGACACAAAGCTGATGATAAATGTGCTGTTGGCCATTTCAAATGTTTGCTGTGTTGTTCAGCTGTGCCAAATACGGCCCCTAACGCTCCCCAAGCAATTACTCTAAGAACTGCACTATGCTCTTCTAATGTCAATGGAGCTGTTAAAATCTACTTCTGCACAGACTTTGACTTATTCTGATCTGCTGGGGCAGGGAAGGCTGTCAGACTATCTGCTAGATGGCTAAACTGCTTATCAAGTGCAGCACTGATACTCAGTGTACATGGAGTTATCTGTGTATTTAGCAGCCAAACTGTGACAAGTCTCTTCTGGATATGAGCAAACCGAGATTTTTTAATAGCTTAGAATTTGGTTGGTGAAGGTTTTTTTTTTTTTTTTTTTCTCACAGGGCTGTCAGAACACACGTTTTTGATACAGCAGTAAATTTACTCTATTTGCTTCAAGACTTGTCAGTAAAATGCCCGTAAGACTCTTTCTTCCTTCATAAGAACACATTTTCCCTCTCTTTCTGAGACACCAGCACAGAAAATCTTGGAACACGAATGAAACCAAGCAAAAGTCACAGCAAAGTAACTGAAGACCAAAGGCTATGTTGTCTCACTATTAGATAGCTCAAAGTAACACTTGTCTGGACACCTGGCTCAACTAGAGATATTCATAGAAAAGACAGCTTTCCAAATATGATGGCATTTGTTATTTGTATTGAATGTTAAGTAAAATTAACCCAGTAAAGTCTACATTATGCCCTCTCCAGGCTTTTTTAATTAACAGCATGCTTCTAATCAGTAAGCACCATCCTATTCCGATGGAAAAAAATATAAGCTAATAAGCTTGCTTTTTTTACACTTAGAACACTAAGTGAGAAAAGAAGAGAACCAGTCAGGATCCTACAGACAGAAAGGGATACCAAGCCTGTTCACTGAAAGGTTATCTACATGAGAAGAAATTATGTGGTGCTCTGTTACAGAAGCATGTAATTAATAAACAGCTTATAGTCCATAGATTATCTTGCAAGTGCTCTGAACCAGGACTGTCAGTGCTCAGGTTGTTGAAAAATTACTACAGGACATCTTACTACTAATTAATACAATTACTGAAGTTATGTACATCCTATGTAAGAAAAGATGAATTATTCAAATATCTTTAAGAGCATATTGACATTTTAATTATACATTGGCATTAATTTAACACCAAAAGGCACTTTAAGGCTCCTTTCGACTGCAAGATTTTCTGCTGTTAAATCCCTTCAACATTTCCAAAAGCTCCTTCAGAAATCTACTGCTTTAAGGCCAAGTTCTTTCCTTTCCATGCCCATTCAGCATGTTTGCATTGCCCGGCACCTCCCTGCACTCAACATTTATGTCCCCAAAATGGAATGCGGTGTTATTTAGCATCCTGTCCATCAATTATTCCTTGCTGCTTCCAGACAGAGTAGAGGCCCTGTAGGGCGAGCATAGCCTGGAATGAATTCCCAGCCCTTGATAAATATGTCAGTGCTACAAGAGTCAAACAAAAGCATCAGGCAGTCTGTGTTCCTCCTCCAAGCTGTCCTCACCGGGTGGCTGTGGATGAACGCAGCTGGGAATGTTGTCTATCACACAATAGCTCCACTGCCCCGAACTCTGCGCAGCTGTCTTGACAAATTAGACATGGCCTCTTTTATTGAAAAAGTAGATCAAGGTTCTGGGGCAGCTTTTCCCTGTTTTAGCAAGACAGGCTTCCACTGTTCGTTGCAGCCTGTAAATGGATAGCCTGACTTGAAATCTATGCAGGTGGACAATTGCAGGTCAAGGATACCTGCTGTTTCCTACAGCCACGTTTGACATTTGATGGGCTCTGTTTTAAACTTTGCCCTTCTTTTATTCGGAGGATTCAGTAGTATGGAGATGCATTTACAACGAAAAGAACTGTTGGTAGTTTTCATAAAGGAGTTTCACATTTGCATTTTTCTCCTATTATCAATAATGTCTTCTTGTTGTTGGCATTCTTTTTGCTACTAAATAAATTACATAACTCTTGTCTCTCAGTTTAAATCCTGCTGCCTGTGTTTACACTTCTGCAAGTTAAATCTGAAACCCAAACTCTCAATGAAACATTGAAACATTTTGTTTTCTGAAAAACTTAGGCACAGTGATGAGGTGTCATCATTTCCTTAGACACTGTGTGCTGGAATACACTTTACAGTGCTCCTGTCCTTGTACATTCTGTCCTACAGAAAACCTAACTCAAAGAACTGAAGCTTTTTTCTATGTAAGATTTGAAAAGAAGACTATCAACTGAGAAGGCACACTAAAGCACTGCAGTGCATTCTATTACAACCCCCCTTATTTAAGTTAAATTGGCCTTACGGATATGGCCATGCCAATAGACTTAGTTACTGTCCTTTTTCCCCTCATGGTTAGTCTACTCCCTACTTCCCTGCTCTTGTTCTCCTTAAAACTTTCAAACTATGAAGGAAACAGGTTTGAAGAAAGTTTCTGTTTCTGTTCTCAGAAATGTATCTTACAGCACTACTTTTCAATGATTATACATATAGTTCCCATTTTATTAATTAGTGCTGTTTTTTCTCCTGCCCGTGTTTGAACTTGGGGATGCAACCTGAGATGATTAGCTGCCTCTGGCTCTGGAACTGACAGAGACATGCATGCACAATGGAATAGATGAAGGATCAGTGTCACTGCTCTGGACAGGTCTGGTGCATTCCCTTAACCCAGACTGCACAGCCCTCTTGTTTATGTCACAGGGTACGTGTAATTCCAGCATGGTGAGGTTATCAACCTTCTGGCTTATTTACAAGCAATATTAGCTTGGTCTTGTGATACAGATATGTGACCACTAAAAATTCTGCTGAGAAATCTGGTTTCATTTGACTGTTAACAGTAGTTATCTGTTAATGATCTGGTAAGGAGCTAAAGTGGCATCCTACAGCAGAGGCATGCTGTGATTAGTCTCTGTGACAAACAGATTCTGGACAAGTTGCTTATTATAGTCATTCTAGAAAAATATGCTTTTCTTTTTTTTTAATTAATATATATTTTAGCATTTCACCTAAGCAGCTAGAATATGTGACAAACATGAATCAGGTGTCCTGTAGAATCAGGTATGTTTACAGTAAGCTGATGATAATCACCTAAAAAGATTTAAAAAATCAAACCTATATGGCTTTGTGTAGTATATGCTCATCCAATCTGCCACTTTTTAAATCCCAAGGGCAAAATAATTAGGTTTTAATCTAGATGTGAATGTGTAAAAATGGACTAAGTCCATTTAAGTCTTCTGTACATGCAATCCCTTTGCACAGCATGGCAGCTTCAAGTAAGCAAAGCCCTCACTTCCAATCTCAGCCAAATGCTAATGGATCAGACAGGGCAGATTTGCTACTCCCTTTCTTATAACACTCATCAGACTGCGTAGAGGAAACTTGAATGTACAGAAAGTGAAGAATCAGATCTGATTTTATCTTCATTGCTTCCTCAGTACTTGAAAGTGTTAGTGAGTGGCAGAGTACTTGCAGTCTGTTTTATGTTCGTGGGGACAATGGTTTGAGACAGGAGAAAGAATAGCAGCATTTGTATAGCTTCCTCCATATGTTTTGTGTAGACAGGGCTTCCTGATCCTCATCTGGGCAGAGCTGACTATGGTGCATTTCCTTCTCGGATCAGCCTAACCCTTTTTTAAAAGTGACCATTTCCTTCTGACCTTGGTGTAACTGCAACACAGACAAACCACAGACACAGCATTTGCTTCACCTGGAAAATTCTAACCCTCCCCCTCAGACCTGCAAACACAGACTCAGAATATAGTCATGGCAAATGCTGTGCTGCTTTAAACTGTCTTCTGAATTAATACAAACTGCTGGCAAGGTAACAATGAGCTCTGCCTCCCTCCTCTGATAAGACATGTTTTGAACCTTTTAGATTCTTGTGCGTATCAGCACACAGTAACATTCTGTGCAAAAGAAAACCTCTGCAAATGAAGTTCCTGGTGCAAAACTTGGCCTTTCCACGATCAACGCTGGCAGATTAACTTATGCAAAAGGAGTCCAAAGCTTTGCTCTGCTATACAATTTTCCCTCTCATTTCATGATGAAAGGATCTTGTTAAATCAGCACTTTGCACTTATTGTTGTAACCGTACCTGAAATTTCATACAATTCTGTCTCCCTGGAGCAGAGTCTGTCCTAACATTTGCAGACTCTCCAGATAGCACTGTCAGCACTTAGTAAATCTTTCAAGTAGTGATAACCTCAGTAAAAATTAGTAACGCTGCCACTTGTGTACAACAAAAAACATCATCTGGAGGCAGTTTTTGGAAGGATCAGCCCGTGGGCTTCCCTATTACACATCCCTCTCCAAATTATTGATTAGTGCTAAAGATACTGAACTCTGTATCTCCTGAGGGCTGCAATTATTAACTGTTCCATGTGAAATAACAGACACTAACAGATACCATATCTACAGGAGCATTCTGGACATCCAAACAGCAGCTATTAACAGTATAAGCTATGTGCATCACATCCTACTTCTAATCAGTTTTTTACCATTGGCATGCTAGTACTGAAAAAAGGTTTGGTTTTGTTATGAAAAGGAGATACCGTCTCATAATGAGCACTGACACAAATGAGAATACAAGCATTAAGGCTGCTAAAAATAATGCTAGGCTGCTAAAAATAATGCTATGCTTCTATTGGTCAGTGCCCAGACAAACCATGTCCACCTGAATGCTGCAGAAAATAAACAGTATAAAGAAATCATAATCTAAAGCCAAGTTATGAACACTGTCAATAAATGCAGGGTCTGTACATTTGAGGAATGAATGAGAAAACTGAACAGTTGGCTGTATTTGTGCTAGCAAATCTGGTACTGGAAAAGCATGAAGCATTCCTAAAGGGAGGCAAAAGGGACAGGAGACAGCAGAGAAGGGCCAGCAAGGTGATGAGAAAATCACTTTGTATTCTTCACACAGGCCTCTCCATCAGTGGTATAGGTATGATGTACCTAGGTCCCCTATGGTTAGTAGAATGACTACAGATACAGCTACTGGGGCACTACTGGGTGTACAGGTAAAGCCTTGGAGCTCTTCGCAGGAGGAGCTTCATGACTGCCAAGGGTGGGAGGGAGGCTCAGTACAATGGCAGCAGAAGGGAAGGTTAGACTGCGAGGTTAGGAAAACTCTATCGACAAAGGTGAGAAACACACAATTAAATCAAGACCAAAGCAATTAAATCAAGGGTAAAACACAGCAAGAAAGGAAACAAAACATAAACATACTCTAGAACATAGGTTGTTTTGTTTTGCTGTGGGTTTTTTTTCTTTTTTTTTCTGTGGAGGAGATGGAGAAAAGGAAAGAGGGTGCGATCTGCCCAATCAGAACTGTTTTTTTTTCTTTCCATTTGTTTGCAATGAGAAAAGCAGATTTCTTAATGGCAACAATGAAAATGCCAGTGGGATAGCAATGCATAATTCCCACTCTACGGGTTGCACTACACATTTCCATCTTAGCAAGAAATGTGAGGTAGCTCAGAAACAACAATCCCAGAGTATATTTAGCTACTAAAACTGTGGCACACAAATGTCACATTCCCATGAGTCAACCCTTTTAAAGAACCCCCCTCTTCACGCCCCCACAGATATTCCCCAAGATGCCTGCACTGAATTAAAAGTGAAGCATATGGATGGATGTGACATCATCAAAGCACCCGTGTTACAGACAGAAAAAGCAGCAAGTGTATTTTGTACTATTAGTGCAATTGGTAACAATTATATGTATGGGAAAAGAAAGTAAACAGTGTCTGAAGGATTAGACAGAACCAATGAAGAACGCCACAAAGCACTTTGCAAAATGAAGAGAAAATGTTAAAAAGAAATGTTTTTTTTTTTTTTTTTCTGTGAATGTGCAAAAAATAAAACACAGAAAAAGTGAAAACAAAACCTTGATAAAAGAATAGCAAGCTTAACATTTTCTGATTTAATTTTGTGCAAGAACTCTTTCCTTTGCCCTTTTAAAACAACTAATCAATAGTAATTTTAGAGCCGTGCAGCTTTGGCTCGGCGAGGCAAGTAGTGACAACACACAAGTAGATGGTAATGGCAAACAACCATGCGGTCACCTCTGCCGCCATTGTTTTGATTGTGTGTAGACTGCTTCCAGCTTTGTCAATATTAATAATTAGGCACTGAAGAATGCATGATATTTAAAGGACCTTGTCACGTGCTAATAGAGCACTTTGGTAACCATCAGTCCCTGAGGAGGGAGCTACTGAATTTCAGCCATCTCACCAGTCAGGGAATTGAAGCAAGTATTACTCAAATTCAACAGATGTACTTTTATTAATATTTTCAATGCATGCTCCTCTGAAAGCTGCTGCTGGCATACAAGATGCTTTTAAAAGACAAGCTTTCCAGCTACTAAGCAGTGTTTTGCATAAGATTTGAAAAGTAAAAATCCACACATAACAAATAGTGGCATTAAAATGCATACACTTTTCTGTGTTCTTTTGGGTATGTAAGGGGCCGTGCCTTCCACTATTGCTAGATTCTGACCTACAACCCCTGACTGACACCAGCAGAAGGGCTGGGTGCAAGGATCTTTTCCTCCCTTCCTCACCAAGTCTGCCTAATGACATCTCAGGCAGGAGAAGAAAACCACCACTTACTTTCAAAGACAGAACACTATTTTCTAAGAAATATCCTCTCACTTCAAGCAGTTTGAATACCAGGTGTTACTGAGACTGGAAGAAAAAGGAAAAAAAAAGAACTTTATTTCTTTGATTGTCAGCATTATCACTGATTTACTGCTCAGACAGAATGGAGAGGGAGGTAAATCACGTTGCCATCTCTAAAGAAAGTTTATCTGCTTTCTCTCTTCTACATATCCAACACCCAGAAATAACTTTTTCTAAACTGCCTTTCTGCAGCTGAAGAGCCAGGGCAGAGGAATAGGGTTCAGATTCAAAGAAACGAGGACAGTCTCACAGACTGAACTTAAGTTTGAGAGTTTGGAATCTGACTTTTTATCTTCAACACCCACAGATGCTCCTCCTTCATATTATGGTTCTGAGTTGCAGCAAAGGAAGCTCCATTATTTTCACAGAGGCTCTGCAGCCTCTGCAGGGTGCAGAGGAGCTCTGTGCTTACCTTACAGGTAAGCCTGATTGTTCAAAAATTCACATTGTTTTTTCTTTAGATTTGCATTTTATCTCCCAGAATGTCTATAGAATCAAGCTTAGAAAAAAAAAATATCTGGGAATAGATTTTATAAAACTGAGCGGAAAGAAAAGTTTGTCTCTTTTTTTGCAGGAAAAGTGAATTGCTGGAAGGTGGGACACAAGTTCATATCTTCTGCTTGAGGGAATTCAGATCTTTGTGTTCCATTTCCTGCCATCAAGCCTAAACACCACGGCTACTAGATTAACGATCACCATGGCATCCCAGGAAAATTTACTGCATCTTCTGCTTAATTTCCAGTCTCCTCGGCTGGAAAACTGCTACAGGCTTTGTCTCTGCTGGGTCAGCCAGGTGATGCACAATGCCCCTGTGGCCAGGAGCTGCAAAAGCTCCGTGAGGAGTTCCATGAGAAATCCAGGACATCCCAGGACTGTTGGAGACGCTGTGTGTCTGGGGCTGTAGTGAACACCAGGCTCACAGATCACAGTCCAGACCACCGTCAGCTGTTCCTGCAGATGTGCTGAAAACTGAACTGTTTTCCAATGTTAACGTGCTCATTACTCCCTGTTGGAAGTTTCTGCAGTGACGCAGAGAACTCAGGACTCAGTGGGTTAGACAGAGGGAAGGAATATGATTTACTAACCTACTAGTTTGGGCTGACAATTCAAAGCAGTAGGTCTGGCATGCCAGTAGCCTCTCCAGGAACAGCTGATGCTTTCATCTAATGAGTTTTTCATGTAAAATGCATGAACAATAGAGACTGGAATCCACATTTCAATTAATATTTTAAGTGTTTTTTATAAAGTATTCATAGTAGAAAGGCCTGAAGCTCATGTGTGCTTCTGCTCCTGGTGAGTGCCCTAACCACACAGCAAGTGAGTTTTGCTTATACCCATCCTCCTCCTGGTCCACTGAGTACTTAATTAGTGCATACAGAGTGAAACATCTTGGGCAGAGAAGAAATTGAAAGAAGAGATCTAAGAACACCCTGGAGAAGAATAACAAAGACTCAAATCTCTCTAGGTAGAGGAGATATTTGAACCTAGGCCCCCTATTTACAAAGGCACCATTTTAACCTCATTCAGATAGGAATGGGAAGCAGTGGGAAGAACTTTGGAGGGCCATGACGGAATTACGAGGCACCACCATGCTCACTCAGAAGAAAAGCTTCTCTTTCAGTAAGCAGGTTCAAGTGGCAAGCTGAAGCAACTCTCTGCTTAATACTTTATATGCACAGCAAAGTGGGATTAGAGGCCAAACAACAGGGCTGGCCCTTGTCTCAGGCACAATGGTGCTTCAGCTCAGGGCTGAACATGGAATAATAAACCTAAAGCAAAGCACCATTTTGGGCTTTAAAAACACAACAGAGGAATGCACCAGCAACCACCCAAGTATCTTTTGAAAATCACTAATGATGATCTCAAAGGTGTTTCATTTCATGCTCAGCTCCCACTGAAGACGGTGGGACTATGGGTTCAGTGGCTAGGACCAGCGTCAGCACAAATCCACCAGTTAAACAGGCACAGACCTCAGAGCTTCAGTACCCTCTGATGGCCAAAGAGAGATGGAAATAATGTGAAATTAAGCTGAGACCTGCTGTGCTTCCCCAGGAATTCAGGAAAAAAGACAGTATGAAAATACACCCTTAGGACCAATGGCAAGCCGTGCATCTCCCTTTGACAGACAGTGAGGAAGATCAAGTTTAAAGAGAGCTAAGTCCCCATTGTTTCCCATGCACTGGCACAATACACACAGCAAAGACACACATTTCTATTTGTTTTGTGTGGTTTCCTCAGGCAGTGAATTATCTAGGACTGAGTTTGAGATTGGCTGTTTAGTTTCAGACTTTACGATAAGCTTTTAATTATAGCACAGGAGTTTTATTACATGTTGCTCAGAGCCAGCTGGAAGCACTTACACTTCAGTCCTCCCCCCCTCCCTCCTCACCACAGGAAGTCATTTCTAAGGCCTTACCCTTCTTGTCTTGATGATTATGGGATGAAACTGCCACATATGGATCTGTATTTTCGGATGAACCAAGCGGATCCTTCCAATCCAGCATGCGTCCCCTAGCATCATAACCCTGTCGAGCCCAAGAGTCGGAAGAGGTGGTGCTTGGAACTAGTGAACTGGAATGTCCTGTTACATTATAAATACAGGTAGGGAAGACAAGGCTCAATTAGTCACTTACCACGCCACCTTATGCTCAGGAGCACAAACTTTGATCTTCCTCATGTGTGAACCTCTTAGGCTGAGCAAGGCTTCAAAGTCCTTGCAAAGCACTGCCCAAGGAAGCACAGAATTTGGACCTTCCCCAATGGCCAGTCTGATAATGTCCATGACTGTGCATATTCAGTTGGCTGCAGCTTAGTTCATGGTTGTTTTTTTGCCCAGCAGTGTTAAAGGTATGCAGAGCATCATGAGGATGCTTTGCTTTAGTCAGACATCCTTTGGCTGGATTCTGCACATGAGCTTGTACAATGCCAGAGTGCCAGTTCACACTGGCTGGTAGTGGCTTAGGTTGAAAAGCAGCTTCAGAGACAACTTAAGCATTAAAATGGAACAACTTCAAGCATGGCCCAAACCAAAGAGGTATGCCAGAAGAGCTGCAACATAGATGTTCGCTAAGGGAACAAGAGGCTGCCCAGAAGTAGCACACTGGTGCTGGGGCATCAGACTCAGGGTGGGGCTGGAAGATGTGCTGGGTTCATGCCCACTTGCACCATCGCCACTGGTATCATCTGAGCTGGCGTTGTAAAAGAGGTAAGGACTGCTAGCATGAAGCTGAACATTATTTCTCAAATTAACAATGAAGAAAAGAGCTTACTATGTAAAACTGGCAAAGAACCCATAACTACTATGGTCTTCACATCTCACTTGGCTGGTAGACCTGTTAGGACAGAGGCATGGCATTGCTCGCTTGCTGTAAGCCCCTTTGAATGCCTGCATGCTCATTCTGAAGAAAATTTAGGATGTGATCTGCTTTGCATTTGTCACGTAGGCTGCTGGAGGTCAGCACACACTTCTAGACCAGAAGAGAGGATTACAGTCCAGCGATGATGAGTTCTACATCTGCTCTAGACATTGTTATGGCTGAAAATGGCTGAGGAATTCCTCACTGTTTGAATAGATCCTAACAAACAGCACACAAATAGGACATAAGCTGCTGTAGGCACCAAACAGCATTAACACTGGTTTGGCTGGGGCATAAATATATTTGCATCTTTGTAAACTTGATCCCAAGAAGCAGGTCAGCACCCAAAATGCAACGTGCTTGAAGTTTATGGTCTCTGAATGCTGGCTCTAACCAAGATGTCTCAGTGGCTTGTTTGCTCCTTGGCTCCTGGGAAAGAGGGCATTGAAACTCCCTCCACACCACATTTTGACTTTAAAATCACTTGCTTCTGAGAGTTCCCTTTCACTATGTGCACCAAAATGTCTTATCTTCAACAGGACTCAAACTGCTTCTGTCCTTGATATGGAATAACTCAATATTCCCTTACCTGCTTTCCTGAAAGAGTAGAATCAGATCATTCAGACAAAAAGGCAGATAATATCTTTTTAGATTACACTGGACAGACAAAGACTAGTCCTCCATTCTCCTGCTTCCTTTGTAATAGCCTAGCAACCTAAATTAGATTTCAGTCCTCTCCATGGGGAGGAGGCCAGTCGCCAGACTACTGACTGTTCTAGCAAGGACTCTTCCCCTCTCCTTCACCAAATATTACAGTTCTCAGAAAAAGCATTTGAGGTTGGGGCAGAAGTACACAAGGAGCCCAAATTTGGAGCTGAGTTTACAGATCTTGAAGAGAGGAAATTGTGCTTGTCATTTTGTCACTGGACACACATAAAGCTTCACGATGCTGTACCTTGAAAAGGCTGCTTCAGGTGGATTTTCCATCTGTGCTTCAGCTCATGCTCTCAGAGCCATGTGCACAGAGAGCTAATGAATCTAAGGTTCCCAATTCTCTTCTAGCCATCAGAAATCTAAATCTTGGACACCAGTGTGTCCAAGTTTTGATGCAAGCATGCACTTCACTTTATCTAGACCTTTTAACAGCTTTGTGAGGCTAAAATGTTGATGAAATCAACAAAAAAATCTGTGGCATCTGCTAGGATGCTGCTGTGATTTAAAAGATGTCCTGGTGAATACTAATGATTTTGGAAGGCAAGAAAATACCTGTAGCTCCTCTGCATAATTTTGAGGAGCACTTTTGAATTGCTACACACTTCAAACAGGACATGGACAGAACAAAATCCTGTAACTATTATGCTTTGCAGCGAAAGTTGGCTGATTCAGTATTCTCACCATTGAGTCTAACTTCAGATACCATAGCAAATCATAAACATGATTAATTGGGCACTGGACCTCAGTCTGAAGGCTTATGTTGACAAGGGAACTGTTCTACTTTCTATCTCCTGTGGTAGGAAGTGTGGTTTCTCTAGCCATCTTTCTTTAACAGCAAATCAGAGGCTGCATTTTGTTGAAAACTGAGCTTTAATTTTGCTTAAATAGGAAAGAGAACCCAAATATTATCCACTTTTAAAGGTTCCTATAAGCCACAGCATAGCTGGAAACACTGATAACCCAGCTAGATGGATGACAGACCGTGATCCAAACTTTATGCTTTTATCACCGAAGGTCTGCAGGGCTGCCTGTTTCCAAGAAGACAGGTAGAGGCCCCATGGGCTGAAAACACGTGCCCTTCTGAAGCAAGGAAATGCTGGAGCGTGAAAGCTTTCACTTCTACACCATTTCACGCTTGTCAGTTCCTGTGCTCATTCCCAAGAAAGAAGAAGAACAATGGGACAGAGAACAGGCCAGAAAACGGCTATGAGATTTCCTTGTCTTCTTTTTCCTAAGGACTAAGTCACATCTCCAAATTAATACCCCATTAAATGACCACAATAATGTGTACAGTATTTGATCAGCCTACAAATAACACTGCACTCAACATGAGAAAGCAATTAATCAGAGCTGGATATAGAGGTAGAAGAAAATCTTGCCAAGTAGCAATCATGTTTTATACCTGTCTTTGATATGCATTTTTATGCCTATTTTAGATGTGTTTGAGGGTCAATTTTAAGAAAAAGCTGTAAATATGTTTAAAGAAAAACATTTCTTAATACAGCAATCTAGAGGAAATACATGCCCAAGGGACACATTTTCAAAAAAAAAAAAAAAAATCCTCAACCATATGCTGCAAATACATGGAGAATTTCTCAGTAATGGAAAGCTAAAGCTTTGTGAAGACACTAATGTGTGCCAGATGGTAGTTAGGTAGTGAAGGGTTTCACACAAGCGGAGAAATCAGTCTCTTTGCTCTGTTACTAATGTGCAAGTATAGTACACACTGAGAAACAATCCTCCACGTGAAATCAAGATAAACTTTCTTCCATTCGGTAGAAGCAGGGAAGGAGCAGATTGAGCTTAACAACTTTCCTTACCGGAGCAAGATCTGCGTTCTGGAAGCGTTTACTACTGGGCAGCGCTACCATGCTGGATACCGTAAGCAGTATCACTGAGTCTCATAAGCAGTCAGTCCCACTGGGTGAATTTCACCTTTGAACCGAGCGGCACCACAGATGTATTAGGTAGTTAAGTTTCTCTCATAAACAGAGAAGAGAGTGGAGTGGCAGGCAGTGTACTCCTAGCCCTTTCACATTCAGTCACTATTAAGCCTTTACAGTGTACTGTACAGTTTGCAACACTAAGAGGATCTTGTTTTCCTTTTTCCCATCGCACCATTTGTACCAGTCTGACTGTGTAAACTGGTTTTGCTACAGTTTTAAGAGTCTTTCCCTCTATAGCCAGCATCTCTATGGCTGGTACCTCTATGTTAGTATTAGCTAGAGTTTCTTATATATAAAAACCACAATCCCGCCTTTGTTTTAAAACAATCCATCTGAAAACTGCAGAGATGGTCCTTTTCAAACCGCTTTGTTCAGAGGAAATATTCAAAACTCAAAATAGACACACTTCAAAAAAGATCTGTTTTAGGTTGCTTCCACTGTTTGCAAAAACTCTTCATTTGGAGTGCTGTAACCAAGCATAAAACCATAGAACCAGCATAAAAGCTCCTAAGATCTACAGGCATGGGTAATGATTCAACAGGGCTGTGCTTTTATAACTACAGCTCAATTGGAAATGCACTTGTAAAACAGAAAGAGATTTTTTCAGCTTTAAAACAAAGACAGGGATTCAATACGTATTTGATGGTTGCACTAATATGCACAAGTCATTAGGTTCTCAGAGGTTAAGACGTCCGCACACTATTCTATTAACAATTATAGCAACCTAATTAGACAATTAGTAGGAAAGGCTAAATCAATACTACAAAGAGAGAAAGGGATATGGCTAGGGGGTAAGATAAGGGCCCAATTCACTAAGAACGGAATGTTTCCAACGATAATTGAAGCTGCTTACAATTTTATGGAAGAATCTAGGCTAATCTCTTTGTTTAAACATGCGTCTCTTTCACCATTCTTCTCTGACCTTCTGCAGCATATCTTCAGCCTGCTATCTTCTTCTTGAGTGTCAAAAGAGATATAATTGAACAGCCACCTGAGCGGGCTTTGTAGTTTCTTACTTGTTTACAACCGACCATGGGAGACTGCCCTAGAAAAAGGATCCCACCTGCCAAATTCAGGAAGAGGCTAATGTCAGGAATACAGCAATAAAGGGCTTGATTCTCCCTTCAGTTACACTGCTACAGATAGGCAATAAGTCCACCAAAGCGTGATGATTTGTGGTGGTGTAAATCAGCTGAAGGAGGTAATCAAGCTGTAAGACTTTTTTTTGCACCTGGAGCTTCAGATGCCTTGGGATATATTTAACCCAGCAGAAGCACTCTAAGCATTCGCTTGATTGGCTCCTGACATATCGCAGCTCTGAGGTTTAATCTGAAATATCATTTAGTTACATATTTAACAGTAAAAGGCACCATTTATAAAATTTCAGTTTCCTCAAGAAAACAAAATATTACTCAGAGCAGATGTAATATTTAGCAAACGTGAGCATGTCTACCTAGACTGGTTGACTGTCTAGTGCTGGACTTCTTTACACTCCTCATGTGGAAGATCAACAGAAGTGACAAGCTCTTTTAGTATTTTGTCCTCATAGGTGAAAAGAAAGACTGACTGCAGAAATAGCAGTATTTCAACTGGACCCATAATGGGAAGAGCTGTCTCGCTTAGTGACTGTGGATCAGGATCTACCTGTGAAGAGTCACTGAAAAAATCTGCGAAAGATGCCATGAATGGGAATCAATGTTCATGTTGGGTCATCATTTTCAACTCACATTTGGCAGTGGGATCCTATCTTATCAGCTGGATTCATTCATGTAAGGACAGTAGACTGGACTTCTTTTGTAACCCATGTTACCTAGGACTGCAGCTTGTTTTCACTCTGTCACTCATTTGAACCATTTTTTTCCTGCTTTCTCAGTCAAACCAAAATATCAACTTTGGATGAAGTCTGTACTGATATGGTAGCTGATGGGATACAGGTTTGCTGCCTACAGCTATAACTGTGCAGCCTTCAAGCATAGTAGCAAAAATGCTAAGACACTTCTGGCATACTAACAATGGACTCAAGGCCATTTTCTTTTTCTTTAGATTCAGCAGTATGGATTTTATTATTACTACTTGTTCTTTAATTACTGCTCTGTGCCTTGGTTATATACCAATTTCAACTGCAAGCTGTACGTGCAGACGAAACAATCAGTCTTTCACGCATTATGAAGTCTCAGCTTGCCTTTGATTTTGTGTATTTCCATAATTGGTTTTCATTATCATACTTGCAAACAAGCTTCACTTGCACATTTTCTATTTCCTGATTAAAAACAACATGGGAAATTTTATTTATTTCTTTATTTTAAATGCTGAACAGTACTGGTGTACCTCCAGTTATTTACATTCTGCTGCACTGAGTTATCATTGGTTCTGTTTGTACCTACATATTTTGCAGGCATGAGGTGAAGGGATCGATCTATTGTGCATCATCACAATTTCAAACTAGTCTACCTCTATTTATGTTCTAAACATATAGTTATTTTGCCCCAGCTCTAATGAACATTTAGTCTTGAACAGCCTGGAAGTAATTTCACAAGTAAGTTCTCATCCCACATGGAAATTCACCATTGACTCCATTGCGAACAACATCACACATCCTTGTGAGCACTTGTCATTGTTCAGGTTGCCGATAAGGAGAAGCTATTGCAAGATGAATCTAGGTTTGAATTTGATTTCATCATTTACTCTTCAGTAATTCCTCCAGAAGACACTTTGCACTCCCAGTGCCAATGTAATCCACTTTCAAACAAAGAACAAAGTGGTGCAAAGAACTGCAACTGCAGATTAACAGCTGCCTGGAGGGAAACTGTTACCCTAAGCTGGCAGAAATGCTTCTTTTCAGCTTTGATCACCTAATTTGTTGTGCAAATTCCATTTTTTACAGACCAGGCACCATGGAGTATTGTGATACTGCAAGAACGGATAACATAAATGATTCACTGCAGAAGTGACCGAAACTTTCTTAACTCAGGGTGTAACCCAATCTCAACTGACATGGGTAATGATTAATTTTTCTTAAGAGAGGTCTCTCTATCACCCAGGGACAGTTCTGATCCTTTCCCAAAGCTATCGTTGACTAGCTGCTGGAGCAGTCGTGATACCAGCCTGAATACCTCATGAGTGGGATGTGAGCTATCTTGTTTTTCCCAGGGAACAGATAATATGCATCACTGTATCCAAGTCTTTCTTTGTCTGTGTATTCAGATGAAGCAAGCTCTTAATCATGCCTGCTGGAGTGCCAGTAAAATAAACCATCTTAAGCAGTTTTGAGAGAGGACTAGAAAAGAGGGAATGCAAATGAAGAGGCATTACTTATTTTCACTTGTGATTAGTGAATTAGGCCCTCAGAAGGAAGACAAAACAAATAAGAAAAGGTTAATGGCTCTTTGACTAGAGGAACTACTGGTTAACACAAGGTTCCAGGGAGACTTCTTAAAAAACACCCATAAACTGACCATACACTGTGTTGTAAGACATTTCATGATCAGGTGAAGCAGTTGAAATGTCTATGAACAAAATAAATTGGGAAAAAAAAACAAAACAAAACATTAAGTAAGACAAAAAATATGAAAATACTTAACAGTTAAGTAAAAAGTAATTCCTCCAAAATGGATTTGCTGTCAGTAAATAAAAAAACTATGAACTTTCTTACCATTCAGGGCTACGAAGGAATCTGAAAGACAAATAACAGGGAAAAAAAGTCATTATTTCTCTTTCACTTTTTTCCTTTTTAGTACTTTACTGCTAGCAATCTCTTATGCTTCAGCTGATATCTGTATGTATGTGATTATTACACCAAGAACCTGTGCAAAATGAGTATTCAGAAATGCCCGAAAACAAACCTGACTTTAAATGCATTCATGGCTGGACCCACACAAGTAACACCAAACAGGAAGCCCAGCTTTCTCCCTGGCATGCTTTTTTTTTCTTTTCTTTTTTTTGCAAGGTCAAGTCCCGTTCCAGTGTAAGGCACCATAAATGATGCAGCCAGTATCATGAGTTGATGAGGACAAAACTCACATGATCCAAGACCTCATGAAGTAGTAAAACCAGCCAGATGAACATCCACCCTTGTGCACTGTCACGGTTCGGTGTACCATTTAGAGCTAAAGAGCTATTTAAGCAGGGTATTTGCTCTTTGCCAGCTGCACAGGGATCTTTCTCCATGAGCACAACTTGCCCTTTCTAAATCACTTCTTCCCCTTTTATGTGCAGCTGATGTCCGATGGACTCCACTGCTGTCTAACCTATTTGCCCAAGAAGAGCAGAAATAAGTTGATAGTTGAAAAGGGCTAAGTTGCACCAGCTGGGAAATGACCTACTTTTGGTGCTATACTGTTTCACAGGGAGGACAAGAAGGATTGTGTGTATACCTCCTTCAAAAAACTTAGAGACAGTGTAAGTGACCCTGTCTTAGGGGACAGGCAGAGGGAGGTGTAGCTGAGACAAAGGCATGTAGTGGCGGAAATCCTTGTAAAGCCACAAGCACAATTATGACAGTAGTAACTGAGGCTTGAACAAGGACAGCTTCTTTGTTCAGTACTTGTAAGCATTTCAGTGCCAAACATAAATGTTTATGCTTCCAGCTCTTGCTGTCAGTATGTAAGGTTTATCATTAAAATTTCTTAGGCAGAAACAGTGGTGCTTGACTCTTAACACTGCCACATTTTCCAGCCTATGTGTAAAATTCACTAATATTCACAAGCACAGCAACTCCCACTTACTGATTCAGAACAAAAGCTGAAGATATATTTCACTGTCTCCCTGATCTGCATAGGAGTGCAATTCAAGTCATCGTCTACACCAAAAAACCAAGCTCCTTCTTCATATCTGCATAAACAACCCAGCCACCATGACTGATAGAGACAATGAACAGCCAATTCATTATTTCATTGCTGTGATCAATATCCTCTAGAACAGAAGTCTTCTCATTATATAAAGTCCAGAGTTTGAATAAATCACACCAACTGGGCTATTTGAATACATCTAAACAACAGTTTCATTTCTGTCATCTTTAACTTCATCTGCATCTGCATCTTTAACTTCAGTTGCAATCCCTGCTGTGGCTTACACTGCTATAGAGGAACGTCCAATGTCTAACTGGTAATGGTGATTTTATGGCATTCAGAAAGATGCTGTTACACATGGTAAAAAGAAGGCCAAAGCTTTGCTTACTTTGGCAGTCCCCCAGGCCATCTGTATTGCCATGTTCTACGTCCTGCTCAAACACCAGCCTAAATAATAGAAAGAAACATAACAGCATGAGTAACAACTGTCACAGGACTACCAGAAAAAAAATTGTCACATCTGCAGCTGAAATAAAGACACATCATGAAACTGGACATTTCTTTGAATCTTTTGTAAAGTGTAAAAAAAAAACAACAAACAAACTAGAAACTTAGGCCTTCAAATTGTTTGTCATCAGAAAGTGATTCCTCGGCTTCTTCTTTGAAAACCCACTGTGTATCTTTTTGTCAAGGAAGGCAAACATTCATATCTTTTTAAATTGTTAACCATAAAAAAAAATGACATTGTCAGGAGCAATTATGATCCTACCTTGACTTGTCCATACAGCACCAATACTTTGACATAAGAAGGAAGCTAACCTACGAGTTAGGTACTGTGCTGGGGCAACATAATCTGCATTTTCAAAATTATTTAAGCATTGCAGGTTGCAGGTCATAAGGTCCAGAGATCACAGAATCACAGAATCACAGAATCACAGAATCACCTGGGTTGGAAGGGACCTCAAGGATCATGTAGTTCCAACCCCCCTGCCCAGCAGGGCCACCAAACGTACACATTCAGATCAGGTTGCCCAGGACCCCGTCCAACCTGGCCTTGAACACGTCCAAGGACGGGGCATCCACAACCTCCCTGGGCAGCCCGTTCCAGGGCCTAACCACTCTCCTTGTGAAGAACTTCCCCCTAACATCCAACCTAAATCTTTCCTCCTTCAACTTTGATCCATTTCCCCTAGTCCTGCTGTTGTCAGCCCTTCTGAAGAGTTGACTCCCCTCCTGGCTGTAGGTTCCCTTCAGGTATTGATAAGCTGCAATGAGGTCGCCCCGCAGCCTTCTCTTCTCCAGGCTGAACAAGCCCAACTCCCTCAGCCTGTCCTCATAGGGGAGGTGCTCCAGCCCCCTGATCATCTTAGTCGCCCTCCTCTGGACCCTTTCCAAGATCTCTATGTCTTTCTTGTACTGAGGGCTCCACACCTGGACACAGTACTCCAGGTGGGGCCTTACAAGAGCCGAGTAGAGAGGGACAATCACCTCCCTCTCCCTGCTGACCACCCCTCTCCTGATGGAGCCCAGGATCCCAAAGTGAATTACAATGAATCTAAGGGCCTCGACTGATAAATATGTATAGGCTTTCCTAGCTGGCATGCCCAACTTAGGCTTTTAACCTGTGCCAGACATTTTGTGAAGCTGCTTTTCCAAGTTCCAAATATGGTAAAAGAGGAGTGCAAGAACCTTGGAAAACCTCCAGTACAAGCTTTTGTCTACATCAGTTAGGATCTTGCTGTTGAGGCATAATTATCCCTGCATACACACAATTCCCAGAACTGTGTTCTTAAAACTCCTGCTCAACTGTCACCTACTCCAGGAAGGCACCTGCTGGATAATTCAGAAGTTCAACTGACATCTGAAAGTTGATTTGCACCTTCTTCCTAAGTGCTGTGCATTGGTAGAGAGTGACATGCCTTGCTTACCTGCAGACTGAACCACTACGAGTTATACTGCCTCTGTCTCACAGAATCACAGAGTTCAGGGGCTGGAAGAGACCTCAGAAGATCATTTAGTCCAACCCCATGCTAGACCAGCATCCCTGGAACAGCTTGCAAAAGAGTCCCGGTGGGTTTTTAAATACTTCCAGTGAAGGAGACTCCATAACCTCTCTGGGCAGCCTGTTCTAGTGCTATGTCACCCTCAAATAAGTTTTCTTCTCATGGTCAGATGAAACTTCTCATAAAGCAGAAGAGCCACTTTTGATGGTAAGGTGTATAAGCCCCCTAAAACTTGTCCTGGCCAAGAGCAGAAGTCTCAAGTACTTCAAGAATGCTGAGAAACCCTTATATGCACAGAAGTGCACTTTAATGTTATTCTACAAAATGACCAGTTCCCACTTCTGTGATAAAGTATATTCAGACAGATAAAGCTACAATATCCACAATGGACAAAATAACTGGAATTTAAACAGCTAATTAAGACCATGGAATAAACAAAGGAATGATAACTCATCCAGTACAGAAGTAGGCTTAAGTTGGATCGGCTGTGAGGCTGCTGTGGTTGTGCGATGTTTGTGCCACACTGGAGTTAAGCTGTATTTTCATAGTGTCAGATGTAGCCCAGGAATATGATGTTTGAAACAGATCTGCTCTCTACAAGGAGACTTAGGTAATCGTATTTAAACAAAACTTCACAGAGTTTCTATTATTATGAAATAATTAAATTCTACTGTTAAGCAAGGGGAAATCCAGCCCTTCTCTGAATATACTTCAAGCTTTTTCTGTGTCCTGTGATTCCTCTTAGTAATGCACAGTAAATTAGAAGGACTGGTTTTGTTTCCAGTGGACAAATTGCTACAGTAATCTGATTTGGATTCTATTGCCTCTTTAATCAGCTGTGATGGCTCCAGTGTGGGCTGGTCCAGACACAGCCATCCAGTTCCCTCTTTTCAACAACACGTGGGCTTTAGCACAGCTCTTTCATTTTCTTCTTCCTCCTCTTTCAGCAGTTACCACTCAGCTGAGAGTTTACACCAAAAAAAAAAAATAATCGTGAGAAATTTCAGAGAATGTAAACCGGGCAGGAACAAACACTTCACACATTTTTCTTCCCCGAGAGCCCCACATTTCAAAAAGCTCAGTCCAAGTCCCCCTGGCGCCACTGCCACTGCCTCGTACTTTTCCAGCAGGAGTCATTACTCACTTAGCACCAAGGACCAGCTGTGTGCATGCCCCACTCTCCTTCACCCAGCCGCAGTAAGGGTCTCTGGATGCTATGCAGGCCCTTGAGAAAAAAGCAGAGGAAGCATTTTGGATTGCTCTCATGCCTGGCACGCAGGCTTCTGACAAGAGATTAAGTGCTGGCCAAAGTACGTACTTTTTGCATTTGCCGTGACGCTCACACCGCCCCAGGGGAACCTTGATGACACAGGTGGAGAAGGCAACGTAAAGGGCGCTGCTGGGTTTGTCAAGCTGCATGGCCACAATACGCTTGTCTTCCATGCCATCGTAACTGCACCTGATTTGACACAGTGAGAAACAGTCACAAAAGAGTTCTGCTGGGAAACCAGATGAAAAACTGACGGTTCCTCAATCAAAGGAAACAATGACCAGAAACAGAACCTGAACAAGACAAGGTGAAAGAATAAACAGCCACTAAAAACACTAATAAAAAGACATACAACTAAGCATTAAAGGGCATGGTTCAAGGGAAGGAGAGGTGGAGAGAGACTGCAAACCAGACATGCTTTCTAAGAGCCCTTCAGTTTTTAAGTTTATTCTTCTCCAGCACTCAAAGTAATTGAAATTTCTGCATGCTTATGGCCCACTTCAGTGTCCCTTCAGGCATATTTAAGGAAGGTTAAAATGCCAGAAATTTCCCTTGGAGATTATCTTGCTGGTTGATGAGTTATTTGGAGAGGAATCGTGCTTTTTATAGGATTAGAAAAATAATCTACCTCTGCAGAATTTCTTTCAATTATCTGTCAACTGCTGCATTGGATAGGCTATTGTCTGTACATACTGGGTAAAAAACATTTTATTTCAATGTAGAAGCTGATAACCAGACATCCCTCCAAACAATTTAAAACTACTCAAAAAAAACTTGGCTTCTCTACCTCCTTCCCTTTTCGTGGGACAACTTGCTGTCCGGGAAATCAGAAGTGTCAAAAGTTACCCATACACGAGTAAAAAGAATCAGATACATACTTTTCAGGATTGTAGATGTTCATCTCCTCCAGGAAAAGGCTGTCATTTAGGAAACCGCTGTTTCCTGTCCGTGCCAAGAACTTCAGAATGATTCCCTTCTCTGATCCCAAGAAAACCACAGTGTAGTTCTTATATGGCCCAGCAGCAGAGTCGACAGCAATTTTGGTCAGGCGGTATCTGGAATAACAATACAGCATCTTGCATCATAGGGATTAGACTGCTGCTTATTTTATCACTTTTTCCACTTAAAATATCTGTGAGACAGCCTTTGGGAGATCATATAACATATTTAAGCACTTTTTCTAGCTGAATAACCCTGTAAGTCAACACAGACTGCACCAGTTTGGCTGCCCAAATGGTAAGGAATTTCCATGTGCTTGTGTGCATGTCCAGATGTCAGTTAGCAAACATATCTGCAGCAGCAAACCTCAAGCAGAAGGCTGGAGAACTGTTGAGAGGCTGAGGCAATTTAGGAATTATCCTTCCAAACAAAAGCAAAGTACCAGCTTGATGTCTTCTACAGGCAGGGAAAGAAAATCAGCATTGCGATTTTTGTTTTAAATTTTTTAATTTCAAACTCCACCACATTAAGAAGAAGAATAACTATAATGGATCTCCATTCAATTTTTTTTTTGTCAGGAAAAGTTGTGTTAGTGCAATGCTGAGAAGCTAAATTTCATTTTCTTTGACTAAAAATAATCACGTAGCAACCACTAACCGATTGTACTGCCAAAATGGTATCTAACTATGGGATCACAGAACTTATTGAGAGTGAGTGCTGGTGATTTGATACCATTGGTTACCTGGTACTGGAAGTCAAAAAAAGGCACTGTGCAGAGCATGTTGCTCTCACCTTTGGCCAGACACAGATAACTAAAATGCAGCATGGCAATATTGCATGGCAATGCAGCTGGGTAATATTGCATCAGGGCTCTGTGAACCCCATTTCTGTATTGAAGTCTTGATACAAAATTCCACCCTTGTACAGAGGAAGAGAGGAAAACAGGGCAAATTTTTTCGAATTACTCCATTTACAACTGAATGGTAGGTAAGTAGTTTAGTGATCACAGCATGACATGGGAACATATTTACAGAGGGAGAGTATGGAGTATTTGAGGCTTGCTGATTTATGAGTCTTGGTTCAAATCTCCTCTTCATTATTTTTCTGTTGTAATAGAAAGGATACAGATTTTGTGGTTAGTTTTCACTGTACACTTCTCTAAACAGTAATACATACCAGTATATAACAGAACAGACATCTTCATATCCTGTGAATATATCCTGGCAGGCGTGCTTGTATCCTGTATACGTATCCCTGGGCTATCTGTTGATCCTTGCCTGAAGTTTTCTACAGAGCTGTCTCAAACACTGACCCATAAGCCAAGAGGCAGGTCAACCTTCCCTGCACTGCATTTCCTCCACAATCCAGTTTTACCACAGAGTACTTGGAAAGGATTAAGTGTTTTTCCTATCTTGGAAACTGCTCAGGGAGTTCTACAGCATCTGCTCAGCACTACCATCTTTCCTATCTGGAGTCATGCCCAGCATACCATGGGTGTCTACAGCATTTGAGAGTATTGTAAACAAGACCATTAGCATAACCTGACAGCCACAACTGGAGGAAGAGTCCATTTGGTGGTACTTACCTGACCATCGTTCTCAGGAACCAGGGTCGATTGACAATGGAAGGTACAGCCTCATCCATCAGTGGGTGTGTTTTGATGAAGTTCAGAGTATCATCTGGGAACTCACTAGAGGATGAGTATTTTTCTAATGATGTAGAACCAGCACAACAACCTGGTCTAAATAAAACAAGAATGTAAAGTGAGAACACTTGCTTGATACATGTGTAAATCTCCTTTCTGTAACAACTGTCATGACACCCTCAGTGAAATCATAGAGTGCATTGCATAGAGTGCAAGCGTTTAAATGAAGGATTGAGAAGTATGTTGGGCTTGTTCTGACCCTCAGGGAAACCCCAGACCCTGCTCTAACTGCCACTCAAAGGTACTTCCAAGATGTACCTAAAAGCACAAACACACTTTTTTAGCAGGAGTTTGAAACACATGGATTTTAGTTTATTCACTCACATGGAGCCTAGCTACTGTTTGTTTGTATTTGACTTGATGCTGTTCACTGGCATAGATGTTCTCTGATCTGTATCTTGCCTACCTGACTGTTCTTCCATAAAATAAAATTAGTCTTTAGCATACAGAGAGAAATTGCTTTTATAAAATGGGTGGAAGGATGCTGCCTGCAATATTGTCTGGTAGAAAGAGGTCTTGAAGAACAAAACCCAGCAAACACCCATGTGAGCATCGGTTTTATCCTTTAAGTAGGTCTGGACAAGAGAACTTAAGTGTTTGAGCACATGAAGGACTTCCACTGAGACACTGTTGAGTCATTTTGGTCAATTTAAATGCAGATCTAGTTGCTGCATTCCTAAAACCTGCCCTCCTCTTCGAGCTAACTTAACCTTCCTGCCTCAACAGGTAAGCCTCATAATTCTTTTGCCCATTATTAAGATTTTGTGGATTATTTTCTCCAATTTCATTTGATCTAATTTCCTGGACCTCAGCCTTTGAATCGCTGTGAGATGAAAAGACCAAAGATGGGTCATCCGTGTGTAAACACTCTGCAGAGTTCAATCTTCATCTGATCTAAAGTGGGTAGAGCCATTGACATCAATGGAGTAATGCTATCTTGAACATATCTGCCACTCAGATTTAGATAAATGTTCAAACCTTAGGTAACTGAACGTTATGTGGGTAGGAAGGGACTAACTTCGTCAGTGCCTTTAGTCTTCCACTGTTCTGTGTGCTTGCCAGGTCCAAAATATTCTGATTATTTTGTAACTACATATAGAATTTACAATAGAGGATAAATCAAGGTCATCACTAGGTCCTTGCAAAGGCACTGATTCAATAGGTGAAATTCTCTAGGGAGCAGCATATGCTTTCTGGCACCACAGTGCCTAGACTTTCTCCATATCTAATCTAGAGGCTTATTTCTTCCTAAATCCTAATCATATGATTGGATTAACCCTATTTTAATCTCAAGAGTGGCTCAGTTGAGTAAACATAAAATTGAGTAAACCCTCCTCTTCATCTCAGCAAAAAAGGGAAGCAAGGCCCCTGAAATTTTCCAGCATGTCTCTGAGAAATGTTAGGATCAACAAGAGCATTAATGTTTCTGCATCATCTTAAGATATCCAAACAGAAATGACCCTATTTCAGAGTCATCTTTTGCCTCTCTTCTGAATTTCAACATGAATTACAAGTAATGATTATTTTATTTAGCAGACTGATGGCCAAGCACTGTATTAAACATTTCACTCATTCAGTTCACATTATCTCCTACTGACTTAAAAGAAGCAGCACTATCCCATCTTCAGCTGTTAGCATGCCATTGGACTGTTTCACAAACTTTCACTTTTCCCTTTCCATTGACAAGAAGGAGCATTATTCTTTGTCCTTGTCCTTCTTCCTTGCCAATATTTTATGCAGGACTACCATTTTCAGGTAAATGACCTTAGAATTCTCAAGCCATCTTGCTCTGACAAAGAAGACCATCAAGTCAGTGAGTTATTGAAGAACTGCAAAAAGGAGAAGAAAACCAATGTGGGCAGGTGCCTTTCTAGGGTTCAGACTGAAAACAGACAGTCTGATGAGAAAACAGACAGAACTGATGAGACTTTTTCAGGCACTTGCAGGTTCTTCTCCTGACTGACAGCCCCAGAATAAGCACAGCACAGGGACAGTATACTTGACAAATCTCGAACACGATGGGCCAAATCTGGACTTATGTAGAAGCCTACTTGACACCACAAAGCTTTAGATTTTTTTTAAATTCATGAAAGACATCATAGATGATATAAAACATATAGTAAAGTGGTAGCACTACTCTAAGTTAATTTCATCTATTTATTTACATCATATTCTCAGAGCAAAATGCCACTGGTGAAAATAGGTTAACAAAGGGCTGTCAATAATAACTAACAAAAAGGATGCACGTAGGAAATACGAAGAGAGTGTAAAAATAGATCTACATGCAAACAGGAGAGAAGTGAAATTGGAAAAACAGCTCAGAAGGAATGAGATAAAACAAGTCTCCATTCTAATGGAATGCTGCTCCTCCTACTCCTGTCCTCCCAAACCAGATACATTTTCTGTGTCAAGTAAATTGTATGTTAGACCAGAATTAGTGCAGCTTTTCTATGAGATACACTCTTTACTGAACCAGTATGCAACAGGTAACTTGTACCACTATTCAACGGCTTTTATTCTGACCAAGTGCATCTAAATCTGGCTTGCTTTACATTACACAAATCTGGTTTTAGTGGGAAAATTCTCACTTCTGTACAAATGCAATTTAACTGATATTTCACTTCCACTATATGTATCTTCATCCATATCTGTACTTTAAAAGGCTATTCAGATTGTCAAAGACTCTGCATGCAGCAGCAGAACAATATTACTACACATAAGGCATACCTGGGTTTGGGCACTCTTTCATCAGGAACCGGTGTCCATGTGGAGTCTGGAGACTTTTGCTCCTTGAATCTCCCAGTGAATACACTGGCAATGTCAAGCATGTCATAGGCACAGACTGCAGAGCCAGGGATGCTGCAAAGTGATATTTCCCAGAAATTGTTACTCACTCTGCAGTTATGCATAAAATCTTGAGAGAAAAACATGCTGTATAGAAGTCTTGCTGTCACAGGCTACTCAATTCTGAACTCTGTAACCTCTGAGTATTGACAGGAAAAGCCAGCTCCATGGAAAAGACTGAAATGTACCAATCAGCAGACAGCTCCTGCCAGCACAATTTGTTTCAAAGCCTCTATAGAGACAATTAATTGCAGTAATCTTGAAAAGGGAACAGAATCTGGAAAACTCTGTGTATGAATGGTAATGCATGAGGAGTAGCAGCTATTCTCATTGAAAGCCCATTATTTGGAAATTTAAGTTCTTGTAAGTCACAACATTTTCTCAGTATGAATTCTCACAGTCCCTGTCATGCCTCAAAAGTACCTTGTAGGCAGATCAGAAGTTGGAGCTGATCAAACTGGAAGTGCACTGCACTGTGTCATTTGCATTTCCACATTATTACTCCATCCTCTTATAGCCTCATCTCCATCAGGTTTTCCCAGTGGAAAGAAGTTAACTGTGCTCAGCAATTTGCTTAACTCAATCACTCAGTGAGGTGTAAAGAGCTTGTAGAAGCAAACACAATTGTATTTTTAGATGATAAAGTTGTAAATTTGCAAGCAAGCGCATGGTAGCATTGTCTAAACATAATTACAACCTTACCTACTTACTTTCTGAAAAGCTTAGGATTTTCCCATGGTCACTCACTTGGAAGCATGAATTATTCATTTATCCACCTTTCATTTTTTACACATTAACTACTGTATTCATGTCTGATTTTTCTGCTTGATTTTATCAGATAAATAGCATGAACCTAACTGGCTGAAGTCTTTCAATCCTGCTTTTAGCTAGTAGGCTATTACCTACCAAAGAGAAAACGTAGGAACTGTAATACTGTTTCAGAGAATAAAGTTAAACTTATAAGGGTGCAAAAATTGATAAGGAAACGATTGTTTGAATATTAAGAGATTCTGAAATGCTTATTACTGAACGAAACAACAGGTAGGGAGACAATAATAGTACAACTTCGATCTCCACAGGCTGGGTGCTTATATGGAAGGAAACTTGCTTCAAACCTTCTCACTAACGTGATACTAAACAGTGATAGTTATAAGGAGAGGCAGCCACTTGTATTTTGATGTAAGGGTCAGTTGGGGGTGTACTTGGCTGCAAACAGGACCACATCCTAAGGCACAGCAACTCCCACTTCAGATAGGTCTTGCATATTGTGAATTTAGCACTAACTCAAAAACAGGGGTTAGTACTTAGATGTGCAGAGAACTGTCCTCAACACATTTCAAAGTGATGGAGGGATCACTACTGAGAAGGCTGCAACATCCTTTTCTACGGGGGATGGCAATTAGCAAGTCCACGGCACCATTAAACAATGTGGATGGAGGACTGTGGGTCACAGCCAAGCAATTTCTTATGCGCTAACTACAAGCCATCACCAGCTCCCACCCTGGCTGATATCAGATTGAATTGTGGGATCTTTTCCAGATCACTTTAGGAGGATGTTCTTGTTCCAGAGATGAAAGGCATGTGCTGAAGCTTTTCCTCAGAGAAGGAGGAATGAATGAGAGAGAGGTGTCCATGTCAGAGGTAGGTCTGTTTTTGAGATGCCCCCAAGGCTATGTGCCTTTCTGTCACCTCCAATGCCTGGCAAAAAATGGTGCCCATAAATAGGATCTTGATTTTAGAACCATGTACTTAGATTCTAAAACACAGGATTTAAAGTAAATGATTGTTCATGACACACCACAGGAAATACTAGCGGAGTAGAAAGACATCCCAATTTATAGGTAATCTCAGGATACAGTATATTTGCTGCTGCTGATTCTCCATTTGCTTGTTTTTATTAGGACATTTTGCATAAGAAGAGATCATCTTAATTTAAAATTTTATTCCCTGTGACTTAATTTTTCTCTTGAAGTTCCCATTATTTTCATGTCAAGAGAAGTGATTAAAAAATGGAGGGCTAGGCTTACTCTCATTTGAATTCAGCTTTGTGCATGATCTTACTATGGCCAGGCTTTGACAAAAGGTGGCAAGTGTGCAGTAAAACTAGATGAATTTCAGCAATAAAATTCCCCTTTCAGCTCAAGCATTACCCTGTGAATCAGCAATATATCTTTTAATTAGACTATGAATGCTTTTCTAACTTCTCCATGAGACCTTGATAATTAAGATAGTTACTACCATAATAACTTCTGGAGAAACACATATAATGTATAACAGCAATAAATTCTTAACATGTGAACTGAAGCATTTGGAAACCACATGTACAATGAAACACAGGTGCTTGAGGAATTACTCCCCTCCCTGGTACTTCTTTGCTGTGTTACGGCTCTGCTTAAGCAAGTTTGGGACTCCTGAGTGTCAATGAAGACATGCTGATGTGCTGAGCAAAACGAATAGTCTTTTTGTTTAGCAGAGCTCCTCCTTCCCTCTTGCTCTCAAAAAAAACATCACGGGTGCAGCTCCAGGGAGGTAAAAACTAATAAGACTGGCTGGCTAAGCGTGAGGAGTTCAAGACATCCTTCTGTGAAAATAAATTATCAGAGAAGGAATTGACACACTTTGAAGCTCTATCCTGCCTCTGCTTCTCCTGTTCTGATCTGGAGAACTTCCTCTGCAGCCTGCAACAAGGCTGAGGTCCGTGGCTTTCCCAGGGGAGAACACAAGAGCCAATAGAGATGCACGAAACACAGAGAAATAGGCTACAAATGAGACAGACCCAGTCCTCTCTTCGCAAGAAAGGAAAACTGTATTTTCTCTTTGTATTAACATTCTGAGACTTACACTCTGCAAAACTTCTTGGCAGCTGGTCTGAATTATTCTCACATAAAGAAAATGTCCAAGGAACACGTCCAGATAGTAAATGTTTGAAAGCTGTTCTAAATTATCAGATATAAAATGTAGTAAGCAATGCCAAGGTATCTTAAAATGAAACACAAACTATTGGTAAGTGCATGGTACATAATAATTACATTGTATGAGCAATCGCTTCTTGGATCTTTATAGAGTAAGAAGAAACTGCAATGAAAAGCAAAACGTAAAGGAAACAAAAGATTATTGCTCCTATTACCTGTTATATGGAGTGGAGAAGGTTGCTAAAACAACATCCCGGCCATTGAAATGGATAACATCTGTAACTGCCTGCAGTATGTTGAAGTAGAAGTGTGAATCACCCGGAACTGAGCAGTTCAAACGAGCCTTGAGGAAGGAAGTCCACTGTTTTTCCAGCACTCTCTGAGATCCTCCCATATCATTTTTGCAAACCTGAGCCACCCTCGGGAAAACTACCTGGAAGCAGTATAGCAAGAATATTAGAGAAAATGAAATGTTTAACTCAAAGACTGTAGGAATTCTGCATTTGAAACATTTGAAACGACACAGCAAGGTGCTTAATTTAATCCCATGTTTCCATAATCTGTGGCAATAAGAAACTGAGAAAATTCAGCTTTGGAACAGCATGTTATAAATGATAAGGCTGTGGCATTTAATACACAGCCATAAATCCTTCAAGAGATCTGTTCTCAACCCAAATAAAACTCATTTCCATGCAGACTGCTTAGCTTTCTATTTCCCCAAACAATAGCACATTTTATATTCACAGTCTCTGCAACCCACACTGCCTGCTCCGACTCTGGTATTTTCAGCACTTAAAAGCTATGCAAATCTTGCTGGGCTTTTATTCCTCCCCTTCACCTTTCTGACCTTGGTCAGTTTTTCTGACTGCTTAGTCAGAAACCTATTGTGAAATTCACAAAAATGCAGTAAATGTTTAATTATTTTTTGAAGAATGGCAGACCACAAAATTTCTCCCTTCGATTACTCAAATTCAGATTTCTTAAAGACAAATACTGCCTTGCTTTAGAAGCCATTTTAAAGCACACTGAAGGTAGCACATTTGCCTTGTGCTTTTTATGACTGGGAAAAGAGATTCCAGCCTAAGTCACCACTGCCAGAAACCACCCTGTTTCCTTTCAAGACAGTGTGATGTTTCACTCCTGCCCACCTTTTGGCTTGAGCAATAGGAAACTTCTCAAAATGATGACCCTGTCATCATGATTTATGGTTTTCATTTCAAGGTCATTCCTAATAGCACCAGTCCAAGAATAGCATATGTTTTTCTCCTCCTGAATGTCACTAAGTCATCTGAGGCAATGTTTTCACCCTTACCTTTCCCATGCTGTTGTACTCCACTGCTATTTCCCGGAAGAAGAAGTAAATATAATTGCCGTAGTCCACTGCCTGGACAAAGTATGGTTCTAGGAAAAAGACAAGACATTCCATGTGCAGCATATAGCATGCAAGCACTATGTGTGCAGAAAGAAGCATTCACATTAAGTGCTGAAAATTTAAACCCCACGTGAGGCAAGCCTGTCTAGTTTGCAGAACTGAGAGGAGCTCCTGCTTGGCAGCACCATTGGGGGCCAGCCTGCAGAAAACTTCTACAAGGCTGTCAAGTGTTTGCCACTGCACATCTGCACAGCATGGTGGGGAAAGAAAGGAGAAGAGGCAGTGTGTAGTGCATGCCTGGGTCTTCAAACACAGCTCTTTATGGCCTGCAGGCTGTACGTGGAAGGAACAAGCCATGTTAGTGTTTCTGCTCATACATGTCTGCAGCAACAAGCAAAGTGGGACTGCTAATGTCAACACCTGGCAAAACATTTCTGCATGCAGAAAAAGCCTTCAAACTATGGCTTTACTCACTGTTAAGATCACTCTAAATGTTAACTATTCATAACGCCTACGTGAAGCTAAACAGCACCATTCTTAACAATGAGGGCATTTAGAGCACACATTGCCTAATTCAATGGCAGCTGCACAGTACCTAGGGAATATAAAAGGAAGGCTTTGTGCAATATTCCTATAATTTTATTTTTCACTGACAAATCTTAATGTTGCAGCTCAAGTTCTTCATCCTTCACGAAGCCCAGACTGGTACCTAATATGCTGCCAGGGAAGGGAGTGCTGCAGACACAGTCTGAGTACACCAAGCACACTGAGCCCTGAAAATTCCAGCCTTTGCATCCAACAGCTGTAAATTGATGACTTCAGCTTGGAAAGCTCTTTAGACTATATTCAGGTCTACTACGCTCTCATTTTATGTCAAGTCCGATAGCTTGGGGTGGGGAGAAGAGGAAAAACAGATAAACAGATCAGTGTAAGAGATGCTATTTAGCTCCTCTTTCAGGAATCCAGGACTGTCATCAGAGATGCAGCTTTTCCTTGTTTTGTTTTGTTTATCTACCTTTCAACCACTTTGAGTCATGTTTCACTGTCCGCAGAGTTGGGCTTTCTCCAAGGCTCCGGTATATGACTGCATCTATTGCTAGGAAGTCAGTCACTGTGGCAGAATACAGCTTTCCCTCTGGGGAGGAAGAAAAGAAGAAACAGGGTGGGGAGTGACAGGAGTACTTGACAGGAATAATTACTTTTGCTCAGTAATCAAACGAGAATCTTCTTTAAGAAAACTGACGTGAAAGAATCCAAATAGGTAAATGGGATTGAACATAAATTTTTAAACAGAGGTGTGTTGTGGGAGAAGAAACCTCATGAAGCAGCTCTTCACCAGCTTAGCTAAGACATACTAATCTGCCCTATCCAATTTATCCACAAATGTCTCTAGCTCAGTGCTCATAAATTCCGTCTGTGCATGTGAGCAAAATAAATATGGAGAAACCTCAACAGAAATTAGTTTTAACCAGGAGAGAAAAGCAGACAGGTCTTGGGGATTGCCAGCTAACTCTCACTTATTTGAGTTTTTCACTCTGTGAGTACTTCTGGGCCAAAGATCACTAGTTAAAAATTCAGTGGTGTGCAGGGAGCTAAGGCAAAGCAGAGATATGATGAAATGAAGTAGGACTGCCTGTCCACGTTTCTCTTCTAAAATGGTGTCTTAGGTCATTTCAACACGATTTATCAATTTCTCTCTCTTAAACAATGCTGGAGGACTAATGGTAAGAAGGGGACTACAGACTGGAACCCCAAGGACAATCATAAGATGCAAAACTATCTGAAGGTAAATGCATGAGCTTTATCTGCAGTTTAAATTGATACTGATGGTCAGAACTGTTCACAGGTCATGATAACCTGGTACTGTTTCCCCTTACAAGGCAGGCCTTGGAACCATGGCGGCTGGTAGGAGAACAAGTGCCAGGGCATGAGGCCAGCAGCTTGAATCTCTGTTGTGTCTACAGAATATCAGAACAGCACACATCTAAGGTTTCCTGGGGCCTTGATGGTGCTTACTGCATGTGCAGAGAGTCCCTTGTGATAAGAAGCTCTTCTCACTGCACCTACAGTCAATGTTCAATTTCAGCTTGGGATTTAAAAATCATGACTGGTTTTTGCTAGCAGGACTTTTCTGCTTGTTCTCACCCTGCAATTCCAATCATCATTTAATAACAGCCTTTTTTTTTTTTTTTTTTTTTTTTAGCAGGACTTGGAAAAAAAAGGAAATAAAGGCAGATACTAAAAACAATTTAAAATAGTATAAAAAGCTGAATTGTTTAGCTGTGGATGTCTGAACTCATGTTAATACAATCACACATTTATTTTTTTTCTAACAAGTTGCAGGAGACCATGTGACTAATTACAATTCACACATATCAGCTAAAATAGCTACAAGCTGCAAGAAGAGCCATATTCTTGTAAGCGTTCCCAGCAGACTCAGATGAGCTGGATTTGTGCCCTAAACTGCTCTGAAGCAGCGTTCCTCTGCACTCTGAAAAGTTATCACACAGATCAGTATGTATGCTGTATCAAACCAATTTTATGAAGCTAGGAGACTTACAGGGTATAATCGGTAAGAATTTATTGTGACACTACCATTTTCAGACTGAATCATCCTAAGAGCCAGAGAATTTATTTCTATTAAAAATACTATTTTCAAATAATGTGAGGACTTCTACAGCCACAGAGATGGGACTCATCTCACCCGGTTCAGCTGCATGTAGATAAATGTTTGCATTACATTGGTTATAAATGCCTTTTCTGGCCAATGTAGTGAATAAGGCATGCCTGACAGCTGACTCAGACTGCCCCAAAGACAGCAATCTGAGACACTTGGGATGCATCTTGTTTTGAAGGTGTGCCTCTTTCTCTGTGGGTTACAAATCACCTATAATCAAAGGATTTCTAGTTTTATGATCTTCCGACTGCAATTAAGAAACTACACAGTATCACCATCATCATGACCACCATTGCTTTAAAACAAACGGACCCACTACACACCATAGAGGGAGCAAATAATTTTTTTACAACCAGCTATAAAATCTCTCCTTTGTAAAGCAGACCATGCCAGCTCAAATGCAGTAGCAGCTAATGCAGCAGTTATGCCATGGACATGATCTTTAGTGGCTCCGTATGTTCAAACTCCTACACCTCAACATTTTGGGAGGAATTGCTAAAGTACTTCCAGGTACCCAAGCCCTGCTTGCAGTACACCTACTGAATAGGACTGTGACATTATCACAGGTGGCTTCTGTATTATCTTTATCATCTAATTTTACAGCCGAATGTAAGAGAAGATCAGAATGGTTTGCACTAATAGAAGTAACTTTAGAGTTGTTAAACAGCATATCCTGTCTCTTCCTCATCAAAGTTCACATAAGCCCTGCCCCTGCCCTTCACAGAAGCAGGATGCAGTCAGAAATGGTGCCTCACTCTCGTCTGGCATTGTATTATTATGACTCCAGGAAATACTGAAATACCGAACCAAGAAACTGAGGCTTCACGCAATGCTGTTTTTGGTAGTGAAGCCAGTCCCAGACAAGGCAAGGCTTCCTGTGCGTGTGAGTTCCTTATGGCCCTTATTTTTAGTCATTATCCACTCCCTATCTGCTACCTTGGCATTTGGACTCAATGGCAAGCCTGGGCTGCAGGAAGGAAAGCAAAAGAGATTATTTCAGTCATTCTTCTTTACCCGCAAACAATGCAACGTTGGCATGCTTTGCATCGTAGGGGCACCTGGCCATTCCACTGAACTCATCACCCAGGAACTCCAGTGTATCCACCTGAAAAACAAAAGGGAGCTCCTCAGATACGGGAGCAAGACTTCTTACCCAGGACCAGGTTAATTGTAGCTTCATTTCTGGGCAGGGAGCAAAGCCCTTTCTGCAACTGCCCTCCTGGCTATGAATGAAGGACACGACAAAAAACACAGCGTTAAACAAAATCAGGCTGAACAATGTGCATCCAGTAAGTCAGGCACTCTCTCAGGCCTAATCACTCTCACTTTTTACACACATTTTACAAAAGTCTTCAGTCAATATTTTATCTACACACAAGCTTCCTGTTGAACTGCAGCAGGCTACGTGGTCTGTGGTTCTGGCATGGGTTCAAAATATATCCTCAACAGTGATCCAACAGAAGTGCTTTTATACACAGCAAAAGACTGCAAGCCATAGCAGTCAGAAGAAACAACACTAGGACAATTATGTGTGTGTGCATTTCTCCCCCCAAAGTCCGGAGATTCTTCTGGTCTAGTCACAAAAGCAGTGCCTCTTCATATTCAGAAGGATGCCCTCCAAGCATCAGTTGAGGCTGTGTTATGGAGAAATCCTCTTACCATCAGGCAAGAATTAATCTGTGCAGAAATTGTAAAATCTAAGGCTTAAGTGTAACTCCTGGGAGACAAATTCACCCCAAGCACTGGTAATTATACAAATACACAGATCAACCTTACAGTAAGTTCAAGAGGGTTTAGCAAGCTTTGTGGGAAAGGTACAGCTCTTACCTGCTTAAGATTCTTATACAGCAGTATTTTGGGAATAAACATCTCCCTAGCATAGTCAAGGAACATGATGAGCTCACGCTATGCGAACCACACACAGTACAGATTCACAGAGCATGAAAAATAACCCATCTGGCAGCATCAGCTACTCCCACCAGCTTCTAGGTTGAATGTTACAGCACCTAAGTCCTCTGGTGGATGATCTGTCAGCATTCGTTTTCTGTCATGTGCCTTTTCTGTTCAAATCCATTGTGAAGGGAATTAGTTGTGCTTCCTTGAGGATGGAAAACACTACAGATGATAGGGAGGGGAAATGCAGTTCTGTGCAGCCTTCCCTATACTGAGCCTTGTACCGCAGGCTGGTCTACACTTCTACTTTGTGCGTGGAAGGATAGCCCTGTTCTCTGTTAGGCACAACTTTAGTGATCTCTCTATGTAACCCAGTAATAGAGGAAAAGCCTGAGGAGATGTCAAGGTGACTTCCTCTGACTGCCTGGGTACGAGGCAGCTCAGTGACAGGTGAGGAATCCTGAAGGGGCCATGTGTCATGAGGAATGAAACACCTGCAGCAGGGGTCAGGAGAGCCATTTATGCCAACGAAATCTGCATTTGTGTTAAAAGTCAGCTTTCTAGCAAAAGCAGCTTGAGCAGGGGCCATGAAACAGTAAAATGAAACAATAAAACTGAATATCACACTGAAGCCAGGAAACCTAGTTGCACATTAGGAGCAAGATGCAAGGAGAGGAAGAAGAAGAGAGACAGAGGTTTCAAGAACATCAGCTACCTGTACCAGATGCGTGATGCAAGCTCATACATGAATAAATCTGATTCTTCCTCTAGAGACTGAAATAAAAGACTATGCTGAACTTCTCCAATGCACTTCCTAGACTATAGACAATACAGTGGCTAAACAAAGTAAATCAGCACTGCAGAAACAGCATTCATACTACTACGGAAGCTGATTTCCTCAGTGTTAATGTCTTTATACTGTTTTTCACTTTGACAGCACTGAAGAGAATAAGAATTCTCTGCTGTGGTTTTGTCAGAAGCAGCACTAGTGAAGTTGAATTTTCTTTTTCCTGAAGGATAAGAAATAACCTGTGGGATATTGCAGTGCCTGAAAAAGCAGAGCCCAGATACCAAGGCCTAACTGAACTAATTTCACAGCTACTCCAAAGACATCCGCTGATGAAGGCTGTATGACATAGGATTGCTGCAAGCCTAAAAAAATGGGAAATATTTGAATAGATGGGCTACGGAGTTGAAAGATGTACTGCTGAACAACACACTTCATGCTGTGCCAGCACTGTCACAATAAATCCAACAGAAGGAAAGGTCACAAATGAAATCTCACTAACAGATCACATACCTTGTAGTTCCTGCAAGAAGGGTTGAATGCATTTGTTCCACAGATAAACAGAGTATCTTCGTTTCTTTTTAGGAGAACCTTAATGAAATTATGACATTCATCCTGAAGAAAGACAACAGAAAGTATTTAAGTTACTCTACTTGGGTGTCTGGTTTTATTTTTTCAATGTGATCTTTCACTGTCAAATGAAATTTTCACTGTCTAAAATGAAATTGGCTGGAAGTTACTGTGACATTCTAGGCTTTATTTCAACTGTGTTTTATTGACAATGAGTGAGATGCAATTTATTTCTATTCTGGTGGTTAAAAATGATTACAAAGAACTGAGGATATGATTTCCATGTTGCAGTTCAGATTTTGCTGTTCACTTAGAATTTTGTTTGAACACTGTTGCTTTCCTCAGGAGTGAAAAATCTGATCATCTCACCTGTGCTGCTGTAAAACAGTCTCAGTGTATCTGCATGAAGCAGCTGGAACAAGCAGGGGAAGCTCTACGAAGAATCAGAATCAACATCTAACTCTGACCTCACGCATATTAGTTGTGTGTTACACTAAGGGAAGACTAGTGTGAGAAACAGTCCTCCCTCTATACACACTGACATGTCATATAAACTTTTCTGTAAGCCCCTACAGGAGGATGGACCACAGCACTTAGCTCTTGAGATGGTGTTAACCTAAAACACTACACATAGCATGATGTTCAAAACCTCCAGTGCTCTAAGCTTTTTGGGATGTTGCTGTGCCTCCTGCCGTAATGCTTTATCACATTAAAAGTAAACTATTTTTTTGCAAATTAAAGCCTTCACTGGGGTGATGGAAAAAGCAATTACTAGCGAAGAAGTGAATGGCATGATCCTTTCCACATCACAGACAGCAGCCTGAGATAGTAGTGAAGCAACTAAACTAAAGTGGCAGATGCAAAAGAAATGAAAATTGCCTACCTTATGTTTTCCCTTCATTCTGCATGTGTCTACATCAGCTTGTCTAGATTTCCACGTCAGTTTCTGCAAGGATCAAGAAAGAAATCAATTAGAGCCCAGAGGTTGTTGCATTTGATTTCAGAAGTAGAAGTCCCCTGGGGGAGACTAGCTGTTGAACATGTACTCATTAAAACCATTCTGCACCCTTTCTCCGTGATTAATTTGCCGTAACAATGAAAGATCAGTGATGTGAACCATTCACTTAATTTTGTGTTGCTATCTATTCATTAAACCAGAAACCTCTCCCTTTTATTTTTCTTCTTTTAAATCCTAAGGCAACTGAATTTTGCAATAGGCTAAAACTTATAAGTACTTTTCCAAAAACACTAGATGCTCTTTTCTTTTAATTTAATACTATTGCACAAATCAAAATAAACATTTATGGACTGTATATCCTGATTGGAATCTAAGTGGAGTATCTATTCCAGGACATTTCACGTTAGCAAAGAAATTATAGTGAAGGCAATTCTATCATTTCAAGTTAGCTAGCAGTCTGAGGGAGTGCTCTGTTTATCAAGATACTGCTGATTTCATCTACCAGCATTCTTTCTCTGGAACACTTTCAGGTAAATTCCAAAAATGCCAACCTCCTTCTTTTCTTTTTTCCAATGAATTCAATAAATGGTTTAATGTGGTAGGTTGATTAACGATAATAAATATTTATTTAAAATGTGGCTTAAGATAGCAGTAACACCTCAGACACTACACTTCTTCTGACAATATTTCCTAGTAGTACACTGAGTCACCCTCCATTCACTAAGGGCCCCAAGCTGAATAAATGAGTATGAATGTAAGAACAGTATTGCTTTTATTTCCGTAACAAGCCTATGACCTCCCTTTTTTGAAAAGCAACAAGACATAAGCTAATCTTCAGCACCTTTCATAGATGTATCAACAAATTCTCCTCTCCTACAGTGGAATCTATGCATTGGCCAAACTGATATGGTCTTCTGCTGGACCAAAGGCTATGTCTGTCACTTATTACACTACGTGAGGAGGAGCTGAAGGGAGATTATTTCTAGAAAATTTATGCTAATTTGCAATGCAGTAATGCAGATAAAGCTCTTCTTAATTTCAATTCATCTTGCCATGGAGATAATGTGGATACATCTACAAAGTGCTGCTATGGTAAGATTTTATTTACAGATTTATTTACAAATTTCTGTGCAAATATGTTAATAGTGTTTGCTTTTTATGATGAAAGCTCCAGTGTACATAATTGGAATAGTATAGTCATTATACGTAGGTTGGTCCTAAAGTAATGCCTCCTGTTTTTTCCATGGAAACAACAGATACAAAGAGCACAATAAAACTGTTTGATAGAGCAAATTCTCTGCTACGAAACACTTTTTGTCAACACAGTCATCAGCAGTAAGTGATTCACATCAATTAGATGATGAAGACACTCTTCATTTTGTGGCTTGACAGCTGCACTTGGCTACCTAGAACATGGCTTATCTTTCATGTCCCTGTTTGCCATTGCTGAAACACTCCATCCTCCACCTCACTGTGCTGACATCCACTGTTTGATCTCCATTCATGTTCAGCAAGTGCTGATGAATGCCAACGGGTGCTATTTTTTCTGCATGGAGGAATTCAATTCCACACCCTTGCCCTGCACACAATTCCATATCAGACGTCATTCTGTTAGAGTTCCCCTCTGCTGCGATTCGTCAAATGGCAACAACATGGGATGGAATATAATAATAATGGAATATGGAATATTAAATATAATGGAATATGCATGTGGCAGGGGGGTTGGAGATTCATGATCCTTGAGGTCCCTTCCAACCCTGGCCATTCTGTGATTCTGTGAATATTGGTGGGGAGGTCCAGCCTCTACTCCTACACCACCACCACCTTTGACATTGTGGGCCAATATGATAAAATAAAAAGCAGTTACTTTTGGACCATTGCCTTCTGTTTCTGAAAGATGATAAAAACTACTTACTTTGCTAAAATAAATTTCTTCTGTATGTGATGTGTCCATATCAACTGTATAAATATGGTCCCTGTAAACAAAAGCAAATGAATGCAGAGTCAAAAGGTGTAGTAAAACCATTCATTTTCCATGAGGAGACCTACTTGACAAGATAATCCATAATCCTTTCAAAAAAGGATCACAGGTCTTACCAGGGAACTTAACTGACAGCATTACCTGTTTCTCCCAGAAAAGCACTTCCACATATAAACTGTATTTCCTTTCTTTAAGAAAAAAGAAAAAAAAAAAAGGAAATTTTACAATACTTCAAAGCAAGATTATTTCCCAAAATGGATTATATGAATAATTAAAATTTTGGATGGAAGATGAGCCTTATATAATTTTATAATTTCTGCTCAATGGGACTTAGAACTAATGCCAGAATGCAGACGTTTTTTCTGTATCTGAACTAAGATGCAATCTGTGACAGTCTTTGTCACCATTCTGGGCTAGCACTCACTGTGCAATATTTAGCCATTCAGGGTTAAAAAAAGGTTAATTTTTTGTTTTTTGTTTTATTTTGTTTTTTTCTAATTTCAGATGTGATAATTTGGCTGACAATATGCTAGCCAAAAGGCTGACAGCCACACAGCTCTTCCCAGGAGTCCTCTCTTCACATACCAATAGCCAAACCAAACTGTAAAATGCTCCTCTCAACAAAATCCACATTTCTTGCTTGCATTTACTTTCCTCAGAGTGTTTTTCTCAGAGCATGCTTCTCCTTATAATTAGCTGCCAATTTCTCTTAGGAAAGAATAAATAGACTCAGTCACTCAGGTATAGAGATATTTTTAAACATCCTCTCCTGCTAAGCTGAGAACGCAGACATTTCTATATGGAGATTAAAAAAAAGCACAACCCACAGCACCATACTAACAGCCACATGAAATTGGGAATGAAGAGAGAAGAATACTGAGCATCACTTTTTTGTTGTTGTTGTTTTTTTGTGAAACAGCATTGACTTTTTTTGAGAATGCAGGAAGCTATGCAGATGGAGAATGGTCTGTGGCACGTGAGAGGTCTACATAGGAGTCTGCAGAGAGCAGCATACAGAATGCTTCCATTTTGGAAATTTCAGCTGTTAAGCCTGGCTTCACTTTTTTGGGTTTTGTGTAAATAGTGCTATCTCTCAAGCAAAGCAAACACAAAACACTGCCATAATAAGAATTAGCAACACTTCCCTCGCATGGAGAAAAGAGGCAGCATAGTTGCAGGGAACCTGCTTTTAAAAACCTCCTGCCTGCTATGACACTTGAAGTTATTTGCTGCATAAGATGCCAAACTGAGGAGCTGTGGGTTTTCTGCTCCTCCAGACTCTGAAAAAACAGAACTGTCATTTTCTTTCAAGATGACTTTAATGCCTCAGTTTATTATTATTATGATTTCACTGACATAGCAGTGGTCAGGGCTGGACTAAAATTACCTATTAGTGTGGTATCAGCTTCACAGACTAGCACACAGCTCCCTTTTAATGTACATCTCTGATGCTGTTACTCCTACTAGATAAAAGTGGGAACAAAGTCTCTTGAATTGCAAATTAGGTGCTGCTGGATTTCTAAAAACATTCTTCCAGCACAGCTCTTGATTGTAATGATCAGTCTTAGTTTACATGGGCTATGATTTTTTCTTTCGAAACAGGACAATTAAAAATACAGTTGCGGTATTCAAAAAGAGGCTCGAGTTGCTTAGCTCCATGCTCCATAAAACATCTCCCAGGGGGCTTACTTTCTGGTTTAAGAAACAGCTGAAAGGAAAATCATATGCTAAGTTATGGGATCATCGAAAGGAGGGTCAGTATCAGGCAAATTACCTATTACTTTCTCATGCTGCATTTGAAATAAAGCTGCTGACAATGCCAGCAGAGAAGCAAAGTGCTATGAGATGGTGGGGAAGGTTCTCCAGCCACAGACAATACAGGATTGTCCTTGCTCTCTTTTTCCCACTGCTGCCCAAATCCTGCTATCTACTGGCTGTGGTATGTGTACAGCTCGTTGCTAATTAAGTTATTCTAACACAAATTGACCTAATCCTAGAGCTTCCGTTTTTCCCACCTCCAGTCAGCAGAACTGAGTTTTGTTGCCATGGCATGGACTTGCAGAGGAAGGGAATTTAAATAATGCCACCGGCTGTAGATGACCCTTGGCCAATCAGAAAATGTGTAACAGCAAATGAGGAGGGAGCCCCGATGCTCCACAGGCTCAGTCAACTCTTTCGTACACACACATGAAGGATGACAGATAAAGTGGACAAAAGCAGCCACCACACAAGGCAGTGGGAGGAGGTGGCAAGGCAAAAAAAGCTCGTATTTGCGAATGTGTGAGAGATGGCAAGATGTTAGCCTTCCCATGAGAAAAAAAGAAAACAGCTGCTCGTATACAGACTGTACCTCAGGCATCCTAGCTGCAAACCAACATGGTTTCAGGAACTTTGGTTGACTCATGTTAATTTATCTCTGTCTGATAATATGAAGTAAAGCCTTTCCAAAGTGACACAGAATTATACTTCAGAGCAGTCAAGACAGAAGTCACACACCCATATGACAGAAGTGACAAACAGACAGAAATCACTCTCTGTCTCAGTCAGTCAGAAATAAAGTTCCACCCGAGTCTGTCCTCCTGGAGGAGTCTGCCTGCAAAGCAAAGCTATGCTTTCTAAAACAAGCAAATAAACAAGGAAAAAAAAAAAAAAAAAAGTCCACAACAACAGAAACACCAAAACAAAAACTGTCAATGTGTAGCAGTTTGTTTTGACTGCTTTTCAGATAATGGTACAAATGTAAATTTATAATGACTGTATTTTGACGAGTGAAAAAATGGTACGAAAGCAAGACCTGGTATGATATCTAGGAGACTTATGTTAGCTGCAATTATCTTGCTATCAAACTCTTCGAGAAACACCTTTGATTGTGTACATGCTTGCTTCAACCTTTGTATGTATGTAATCTCTAGTTGTATTACTGCCTCTGAAAGAGATCCAATATTGCAGTTGTAAACCCTCATTCACACTATCAAAAGATGATTCATTTTCTGAAGTTTATCACTTCAGATGAAAATTACCTTAGAATTTTAGCTTAAATCACACAAGTTTCTCAGCCCAGCAGAGATTTTATTCAGTAGCATGTGGAGAGAGAAAATAACATAACAAAGGGTGCCTGAGTACCAAAGGAAAAAAATGTAAGATTTTTTTGTGCGTGTTTAACTACAAAAGAGACTACATCTTCATGATTTTTTGTAGGTCAGAAGGCCCAAGGAGTATAAGAGCATTCTCATTAAGGTAAAACGTGTCATACAAATGCATAGCTACAGAATATGTAAGAGTGCATAAATGTACACCAATACACATATTCTCCTTCCCTGTATTTTCATTTTTTATATAACCTGTGCAACAGTTTCATATACCAAAATGCTTATGTGTATTTTCTTGCTGTAAAGCTGGTTGCTTGGGCAGTGCAACTCTAATTGTGTCAATCTTTCATTCTGGGAACAAACTATGAGTACAGCAGGGCAAAATCCACTAAAGCAGATTTACCACCTTCTCCCAGCGAATGATTTCCTCATTTAAAGGAAAACAAACAAGGAAAGTAAAGCGAAATCAGCCTTGAAAAGGAGGAAATCCTGCCACCACCTTCCAAACACTTTCAGCCCACTCTCTGCTCTTGTGTGCTTGTTATCACACTGGAAGCGGCAGAAACGCCATTCCCTGAGCTGGGGCCTCACAGTGGGGTCAGCACTCCACTGCAAAGTGAACCTGAATCCCTCTTGGAGGAGAGGAACCACGGTCCTGTGTCCTAGAGCCAGCTGTGGTATTCGACCTACACACTTTGCCAGGATTGAATGCAAGCAGAAAATGAGGGGTTGATCCTGGTCGCCTCTGGGAGAAGGGAGCAGTGTGACGGCCTGTCCGGGGACACCAGGAAAAAAGCAGTGTTGAAAACAACAGAAAACAAACTGGCAGTAATCAGAAAAAAAGAAAAAAGTGTTCTCTGCTTAAAAACCTCAAACTCTTCAACACTTTGGTTTCAAATCCCTATCTCTTGCTGTTGCTTTGTGGAATAAATGATATGGTAGGGGAAACTGCAAGGAAGCCAGCAGGGCATGGTATTAAGCTACAGCCCCAAACTCTGGCACATGGATGAAATGTAAAGTGAAGCTTGTGAGAAGCCTGAGGAAGCTGTATTTAGCCTGTAGGTGAGCAGTTAACAGTGCAGTTTTCAAGCAGCCAAAGAAACGACCATGTAAAAAGAGCACCAGTGACTTGGCTGCTGTACACAGGAATTACTCTCTACCACAGGCCACATCTGATCGCCCAGAAAATGGGAAGGAACTGCTTGATGAACAACAGACAGCTCCTGGACCTTACTCGGGGCTCTGAGGACAGACTAGTGGTGAGGGGCTGCCTGTTCAGCAGCTGTTCCCTCACCCCCAGCCATCCCACCCACCACCTCTCCCATCTGCAGAAACAGCCTGTCCTTCTGTAGCTCACAGAAGGCTGCATGTTTCTGAGGAGCAGAAGGACCAGAAAAAATGAGAGGAAATAAGGTTCTCCTGGAGGGGCAGCTTTCCCAAACAGGATCTGGGTCCAGGAGCACCTGAGCTGGGCTTCTGACCCTTGCTAATCTTGGCCCTTCCTGAATTCATCCTGTTTCCATCAGGTAGTTCCCACTTGGAGATTGTCAGCCTCCTTTGCTAACAACAGGAGTGGAGAGGAAGTTACTGTTGGGTCTGTGCCAGGCAGGCAGCTGTATAAATCAGTGTAGTGCCACCGAAGCTGGTCGTGCTATGCTGAGCTACACTAGCTAAATGAGTGGCTTGATATGCAATTTATATAAAGAGGTGTTTGTATCCGCACAGAGCAGCAGTCCAAAAAAATCCAAAACACCAAATTCAGTTAACCTTTCTGAGTACATCAATAGAATAGCAGCAAAAATGTGTTTCTTCTCCACCCCCAACTTTTTGTTGCTGCTTTGTGGTACTGAAAATAAGCCTAAACTAGCAACATTAAAGTTTAACGACTCTTATTCAAACATGCATTTGTGCACTAACAGAATCATTCTCTAAAACATATAACTAATTGTGTGCACAAGTGAAATTACAGAATGAAGATGAATTATCTCCTCTATGGCACCAGTCTTGCAAATTCTCTCTTCCCAGGCTCAAATGGAGGTGGAGCAATGGGAAAGAACTCCTGAAATTGATGGCTCAGTTTCTCACAGAACTGAGCCTCAGCTGGCTAACAAGGTGTCCAATACATCTTACTAAGAGCCTGCAAACCTCTGTATGAGTGTGAGAAAATCCTAAGAATAACATGCCCAGCAGAGGAAAACTCAGAATATCCTTCCTCTTCTCCCTCCCGCTCTGTGCAAAGCAAGTGAGGAGTGGTGAAACAGAGGACTACTGACCTAGCAGCAATGTAGAGGGTTCTGTTCATGACCGTGACCAGCTGGATGTCCAGCCGGTGCCTCTGCGTGGTGTTCCGTCCCGGCTTGTGACCCACAAACACCGGATACTGTCTTGTATCTGTGGGAAGTGAAGAAGAGCAAGGTTCCAGAGAAAAAGCAAAGGACAAAACAGAATCACATGCTAACGTGGCAATGGCTGAAATCTGTGGTTTCTCTTTTCCCCCGGCATCACAGCCTAGGGCGGGAAGGTACTCGCACAGAGGGCTAAGGCTGCAAAGGAGAAAGTCATTTTTTAGAAGACAAGAACTGTGAATTTCTTTAGAATGTAAAGCTGCTCTAGAGCTGTTGGCACAGAGGTACATGGCACTTTCTCACAGTTTTTCTTTCACGGCTTGCAGACTTTAAATGCTGGCTCCTGGCTGCCAAAGTGTATCTAGCAGGACAAAGCAGTTTTACAGTGGCCCATCAATCATCACAGTGACTGGATTAGTAGTGGTTAAAGCAAAAGACTTGGCTCTGAGTGGTTCGAACTGTCAGCTCAGTGGGTTTCCTACAGGACTGGACTGATATTGTAAAGCAGCTGCGGGGATTTCTGAGAAACTATGGGTAACCACTACTCAAACTTCTTTAAAATTAAAAGTCACTGCATATTATTTTGGCAACCAGTCTTCTGGAAACTGAACAACAGTACTGACTGGAAGCCTTCTATTGATCTTACGCTATCATCATGCCAGCTTCTTCCCCCTCCCTACTAATCAGCACAAGCATTTAGTCTCTCTCTACAATAATAGTGAATATTTTTGACCAAGAGCCACTTTGCAGTTAGGTTGTAAATGAATGCATGATCATGATGTCTAGATGCACCAACTAGGGAGCTATACAGATAAATTCAAAGACAAGAGGACAATAAATCTCCGATGAACAACATCATAATACAGAAGTGCCACGTCTGTATATTCACAGAAGCACAGACTGGCTGAGGGACCCTTGCAGGCCATTTGGTCTAATTCCCTGTTCAAACAGAGTCACCAGAGCTGGTTGCCCAGGACCACATCCAGGCAGCTTTTGAACATGTGCAAGAAGGGAGAATCCAGACTGTCTGAGTAGCCTGTGTAGTGCTTAATCCTTACAAAGATCTGACTAGCATCAAGCCATACACGAGCCTTTTCCCCATCAATATGTTTTCCCAGAAAACTGCAGCTATTTGAGGGAGCCTGATTCTTCAGAAACTCAATTGGTGTTTTTCAGTCACTGTCCTCTAAAAGTATTCTCTCTGTCAAGTCTGGTTGAAGCACTGACTTTGGCAGTACAGCTTTGGCAGAGCACTTGAGAACATCATGTATGAGAAACTCTGTAAATCAGATGCTGAGAACTCTTTGGGAAACATATTAATAGAGTCCAGCCAGGATTTACATTCAGAAGCCCAATGTTTCTGACCAAGGTTCTTCTCTATTCAGTTCTGTTTCTTCTATAGGAAGTCACAGATCTAATAGAAGCTGGGCTTGCACATTCACATGCATTTCAGCACGCTGTGCTGGAGAGAATTTATCCCATGTTTCACACAAACAATCAGCGTAACGATTTGGAAGGTAAAAATGTTGCTGCTGAGAGCCTGGTGGTCACCTTAAATCAACTTCAGTAGGGTTTTCTATAGAGTAATTCTGCCTTGTTCCAGCACCATGATGTCAAAATCAAATTCCTGGTCCAAAGTAGATTTAAATATGAGTTATAATTGCTAACTTGCTGTTTCTTGGCACACTTCTACAGGCTCACATGCTAAATACTTCCTATAAAATATCTCAAATTTTGGGACTTCAGAATACTTTTCTTTGGAGTAATTGCTATTGAGCTGTGGCAAATGTGAAGAATCACTTATGTCAAATCTGACTTGCATGGTAAAATCCATAGAAAGCTCTCCACCTGTTTTGTCAGCACATCTCAATACTGATTTGCAGCTGTTTGTGTGACCCTTAATTTTGGAGAGTTTGCCAACAAGTGTTGGTAAGAAAGAAGAGAGTTTCTGTTACAAAAGATTCTTTGTCTTATTAAAAAAAAAAAAGAAAAAAGAAAAAAAAGAAAAGAAAAGAAAAAGGAGAAATAAAAGAATCTACATTTCTAGCCAAAAAGGCCAAATGCTGAAGTGGAATACAGCAGATTTTGAAGAACTAAGATTGGTTATTTGTACTAGCTAAACCAATTATATTTTTAAAGCTCTTGTTTTAGTATGCTACTAAGATGAGCCACTGGTTATCCAGACCTACAATTTCACAGGGCAGGCGAATAACTATTTGATAACAGAGGGGGAAAAAAGTTTCCCTCACCTGCTTCTGGATAAAACAAATATGTGGTCTAATTATGCTACAAAAGGATCTGTTTGAGGAGGAAAAAGGCTATGGCTTTGGAGAATCAAACAGCCCACCATCCAGCTGTTGTAAGTCAAGAAGTTCTTGTTCTTATTATCTGAGAATGTAAATTGGTTGATCTGGGAGGGATGAGGAAAAATGTTATTTATTCGCAGCATAACAAAATACTGTCAATTTGAATTACTTCCAAGCAAATGAAGGTCTCTTATACTCACAGTTGCCATGCGAAATACTGATTGGCTCAGAATCTTCTGGGAAACCAGCCCCAGCAAAGTGTAGCAGTGTGAAATATAGCAGCAAGGCTTCTGACCTCATAGTAGTTCAGCTGGGAGACTTCTTCACTTCACACTGTGAAAAATAAACAAAGGCTTTAAGGGATCCAGTTTCAACCAGTGCACAAAGAAATGCAAAAAAGCATCAACAGAAAGAATCATTATGCTTGGAAAAGACGTTCAAGATCATCAGGTCCTTCCTCCAACTATGTTTCTCAAATACCTTTAGGGATTGGGATTCCACCCTTTCCCTCAGCAGCCTGTTCCAAAACTTGCTTGCTACCTCTCTGAGAAACTCTTCTTAACATCCAGTCTGTACCTCCTCTGGTACAACTTAAGACTGTTTCCCCATGTTCTATCACTGGTCAACTGAGAAAACAGACCAAAAGCCTCTTTTCTCCTTTTGAATAGATGGAGAGAGCAATAAGGACTCTCCTCAGCTTCCATTTCTCCAGACTAAACAGGCCCAATTCTCTTAGCTATTACATATGTCTTGCTTTCTCTTTTCTGCATGCAATTGAGCAACTCACTATCTTTCTTGCAGAGAGGGGCCCCAAACTGAAAACAATATAGAGAGAGCTTTCTCTCTCCTCAAGCCTCTTTCTGTAACTGAGGAGCTGTGATGAGTTACTAAAAAGAAACTGTCTAGCCCATGATCCAGTGGGTTCTTGGTTGAATACAGGCTTTAGCATCTGTGTAAGCTGCTCATATGCAACAGAGAAACTTCATGCCCTGCGCTGATCAATAGCCAACTTGAGTTTTACAGCAAATACTGAGACTGTACACTCTTTGGTTTGCGTAATTAGATGATGACATACACAGTAAATAAATAAAAAACACAGTACATTATTCTGGTTAAGAAGAGATTGAGGGTTATGCTTCAGGACTGATTCATATCCTGTGGAGCAGTGAATCAAGTGAAGAAACACAGAAAGAGCTTGATGGAGCATGCAGAACATGTCAGGGGGCTTTGGCAGAAAAATATGTAACCATAAATTTAGATGCCATAAAACCAGTACTCCAACTCATGATAAAATAAGGGAGAGCAGAACTGTCTAAAACCAGCATTTTTCCCTTGCGTTCCACCAATGCATTCACTCATTCACATTTCATGTATAAAAATATCCCTACGTCTTGAGTGTGAAAGGAACCACAGGAGCCTTTAGAAACAGCGAAAGAAAACAGTGCATAATACAGTAAATAGCTCATAATTCCCAGGCAAATTCACACAGGCATTGATCTGCAGGGAAAATCAGGGTAAAAGTGGGGTTTTCTTTTCATCCCTCCCAGAATTTTAAACCTTTGATGCTATCTGCCCAAGATTCCTTTTGAATAAAGGCATTTTTACAGTAGTCTGTCAGTCACTCTACATTTACGGGCAGAAAGTCAGACTTCATAACCTACACAGCCTTTGAAACTTAATTTGGAAAACAATGTGCTAACTTGCTCTTCCGAAGCATCATTTAATATTAGATAACAATGTCTGCTTTCTCTATACCAAAAACCAAACCAAACCAAAACACCAAAAAGGGCTTTACACGTCTTCAGTGTTACATTTTCATTTGCAATTTTGCAGGCATATTTCTCATCTCATATCCAATTCAAAATGTCACAATAATTAATTTCCCTTATTATATGTTTGCTTTTAAGTAAATTTTCTGCTCCTCTAACTGCACTGGAATAGAGAGTCTGTTGCAGTGCAATATAGTTCATAAGGACAAATGATTTATTGTATTCTGTGACTATTACTCAAACACAAATTGGAAACTTGGATGATTCTCTGTGTCTGTTAACAAAATAAGTGAGACTGAGTTAAGCTGAGACTAAAGAAAAAAAAATCTAACGTGAGGCAACTGACACAGTTACACCTGCCTGCAGATGCTTTCTTTGCCTTTTTCCTCCATTTGTCTCTTTAATGATTGTTTACATTTTGCCTTTACTGCACTCCAGTGCACTAAGTTTCTTTCCATTTCCATGCCCAGTGAAACCTCACTTGGGCTCCTTGGGGATGCCCAAAGTAGAAACTAGGAGAAGTAAACACAGTACTTTGAAATAGTTCCTTTGCAGAGGTATGAATTAGAGCAAAGACCTGCATTAGGTGGATTAATTTCTTTCTCTTCACGTAATTCTTTGATATGTAATTTTGCCACCTTTAAAATTCTGTCACTGGAAAGTGACTAAATAAGGTATCCAGTATTAACACAAAAATAAATTTGAATTATTTTCTTGAAATTGTTGCATTCCAGTGAAAAACTATATTCTGAAATGCACATGACCTTATGCTTATTTAGCAGGAAGAAACTTATTAAGCAATTCAGTTCTTCCTCTTGAGCCTTATTCACTCACAGCATCAGCCTGCAGGACGGCAATCCAGACCACCTGGCTCACAGTGAGCCTGACTCTGGAGCAGAACAGCTGCTTGCTGCTACTCCCTGTCAGCACATCCTCTGTTATCAATGTGTTCCTACCAGGAAGGCATTAAGGTGCTGTATGCATACTGTTGCCACTTCACCTTAGAGCCTGAAAAACTTTTCTTGTGGGTGATTTTACACCATCACTCTCTTCTGCCCATTAAAACATGCGTACTGTTTCACATAAATATATACCAGAGACTGCTGACAGGCAAATGAACGGCATGTAACAAACTTATGCTGTCATTTTATGTACAAGTTACTGGACCAAATCTTTTTTCTTTTAGCTGAAAACTGTTAGCTCACAAATGAGCTGTTATATTGCCTCCTAACAGAAATTAGATCAGTAGGTTCTTAGTATGGAATTCCCTGTCACTTTTAGGGGTACCTCCTGTGGAGGAAAAGAGAGGAGGAGACAGAAAAAGAAGAGCAGTTCTGTGTTACTGTAGTATTAACATCCTTGTTGGAATTCACACAAAACAATGCAAAATGCCTGCTTCTATCTGTCTGCATTTGGAGTAGACTGCAAATCTCTATCAATGTCTATGCCAATAAAATAACATTGAATAGGACACAAGCTACACCTAAGGTAAGTTTTTGCAAGAAAATTCAAGAGTAGTGTTATTTTTGATGTTCTTACAGTTGTGGAAAGATCTGCATGGTCAGAGTGGAATTTCAGAAAAGTGCTGATTAGAGAAGGCTACACTTATATTTAGGACAAACATCCTTTTCAGCAATTCCTGAACCCTGGTTGGGCTCTTGGGAATGATGCAAACGTTCTCAAGTGCAACTGTGAGTAAGCTACTTCTAATAAAAAATGCTTCTAAGCACAGAGGTGGAAGAAGCAAGAGTAGATATGTGGTGATGCTGGGTGAATGCAGGTACCATCTCAAAATAAACATTTTGTAAATGTCCATGGAGAAAACTTCAGTCAGTGTAAACCACTGTAGTTCACTTTGGCTTTCACTAAGCCATGGCTGCCCAACCTTTGGGCTTGCCTGGGTGAAGAGCTGCATTTATGTAATGCCTCCTATTCATTTCCATGGAAACTGCAGTTACAGTCAACACAGTAACTATTTGATGGAGCACGTTCTCAGCTACAAAACACTTATTTTTCAGTACAGTCACCACCATTAGCTACGTGCTTTTTGCCACTGATGAACAAGAGCTTGCACGGCATACTCATCAAAATCTGCTCCAGGGGAGCTGACACACGATCACTGTTGCCTCTGCTGAAAGGTGCCACCCACCACTATTGGTCTCTATAAAAACTCAGAAAGTGTCAATGAATGTCATTGGGTGCCACTTTTTCTGCGCGGAGGAATTCAATTCCACACCTTTACTTCATATGCATTTTCATGCCAGAAGTCCATCTCACACAGCAACAGAATGTAATGGAACACTGGTGGGAAGGTTCAACCTCTACTGCCATACCACACCAACATCTACCTCTGATTTTGCGGGTCAACATGATAAAATAGGAGGCACTGCTTTTGGAGCAGCCTTTGTAAAATGTACTATGCAGTTAATGCACATAAGTGATAAAATTTATTTTAACTGTTAATATTTTAACATTAAGAAATGAGAGCAAAAAACCATAGAACTATTGGGACATTCGACCATGTTTTGGTGTAACTATGACTTCAGTCTGTTCCAATGGCAGTGGTTCCAATTCTTGGTGTGTTCTCATAATGTTCATCAGAGATTTTTGATGAAATTTTACTCTTCCTCTACTACTTTGTCCCTGATAGTAATTACTCAAAACGTGCACACTGCTAAAAAGTGATGACATGAATAAGGTGTGATTGTGAAGTGAGGGATATCTTTCTCTGGTAAGACAGGTCTTGTACAAGTCTAGGAGGGAGACAAGAACAGAGAGATTTCTGAGCAGAATATCTGATTGCAACTCTACACATTCTATTTGAAAATTTGCAGGTCATGTATTCAGTCAACTGAAAATGGTGTTACAAATATAAATTGATGATTTATTCAGCAATCTTGAAACCTATTCTGAAATTCCTGCATCAAAACCGAAAACAAGGCTGCCTATTCTTTGTTCAAGGGAATGTGTTCAGACAGTGTATATAAGTGCATACAATTTTTTGCCATAACTTGAACTGGCACTGCACTGCATCCTTTCTGTGCTCTGGTTTCAGCCCAGACAGTGCCAACTGCACACCACTATTTGGTTGCTGTTGAGCAATGAGTGCATAGCAATGACAGCACAGGGCTGGGGGCAGCTGCACTGTGAGCTGTGATGGTCTGTTTATGCCCCTGGTCTGTGGGTTGGACATGCCTGCACTAAGCCACATAAACTGAGAAAGAACTGGCTCTCAGAAACCTCATTCTCTCTGTTCAAAATATGCTTATTGCTCCTGTAAGGGAAGCTAGTAGTCAAAAGAAGAGTGAATTGTGGCACTGTTCTTTCCTTAGCAGACCTCTGGAATACAGTCTAGGCAGTAGATGGTTTATGCCTAATGCATGAATTGTAGCATTTAAGCTGATGGCACAGACCAGATTTCTTCCAAAAAGCCAACTACTCTTCTTTTTCCATTCCTAAGACCAATATAAATACAACCTCATGCAAAGTACTTCAGTGTTCAGATTCTTCTTACTGAATTTGGTGACTTCGGATATTTATGTAATATGACTTTTTCTTGTTATTCTATGTTCCTTCTTTTTTGCCATAGTGTGGTTAAGTATTAATAAACTATAAAAGCTCTTAATACACATGGAAATCAAAATTCTGCCTTCTTAGCTATAATATTTTCCTGCTTGTATAGTGCAGCCCAAAAGGGAATCAATCAGCTCTGAGTAGGATATCAGTACAGTGCAATTGCTTTACATTTACTTAAGCTTACTGAAAACTTCCTCAGAAATATGAATTTACACATGCATATATAGATACATATACACATATGTGTATATATAAATGCAAATATATATACTGTTTCCCAATGTATATGCATGGCACAATACTATTAATTCAGTAAAAATCATGCTGCTGACATGGAGGAATTTCTGAAGTTTCATGAAAGCAATGATCATTCAAATCAAAGAGAAAAATCTGATTTTTCACAGCTATACTCCTTGTCAGAATCCATGTCTACCTGAGCCAGTGAGAAGTCAACACAGTGAGCTCCGCTTTCTGCTACCTGAACTTTTCAGCATTTGTGAAACAACAATCTGCATGAAAACAGATATAGAATAACTGCTTGGATGAGGAAATGAAGGTATGGCTACTTCAAGGCTAGTCTCACAATAGGGCTATTGTATTTGCAGCTAGTAAACTCCAGCAAGGTTAGATCCATCACTCAAAAAGCCTTACAGGGAAGTGCTAACTCTCTGGTATATTCTATAAAAGCATACATCCATATTTGATCTCAAGCACAAATTCAGCAGCAACAGCAACGACACATCTATAAATAACTATCAGAAGAAACACTCTTCCATGTTAGAAAAACTCCCATCTTTCTGCCTTGGCCTCATGCTATGTTCTGCTACTCCTGTAAAACCCCAAGTAAAATCAGAGTATGTAACCGTGTCAAAACTTTCCCATGACACGCTAAGCCTGATCAGTAATGGACAGATCTTGTTATATTCATTTATCACAGGCTTTCTTTATACTATGATGGGATGTGTTCACGCAGAACAGCTGCACTTCAATCCACAAATTATTAGACTTAATGTGAGAATTACCAGTTAAAATAGAATGGTCTGTGTTAGGCATGAACCAAGACCAGAAAACTTAATGGCCATGAAAAACCATGACAGTCTTAAAATCTTTTATTTCCACAAACATGTGGTAATAACTTACCGTCCTTCAATAGCTTGGAAGCATAGTAAAAAGGCACAGTATTTAACCAAACAGCAAGGAAACAAGAAAACTGAAGCTTAATGAATTTGAACTACTGCATAAGAAAAAACATACGACCAGAAAAAGAAGCAGCACCTGTGAACTGATCCACAAAATACTCAACAAATAGCCCCTCTAATTACATTCATCATTGCTTATACATTCATCATCTCTTACACTAGGAAAAGCAAAATGACAGGAAAAAAAAAAAAAAAAAAAAAAAAAAAAGACGAGAGAAAATGAGTTGTGTAAGAGGTAAAAAATAAATGAGATTTTCTGGCAATAAGAGCTTTAAAAGCATGCAAGTGAATCAGACACTGTCTCATTGTAAGAGACTTAGAGATCTACCTATTCATAATAAAAAGCATACCTATTCATAATAAAAAGCACATACTGATCCACACACATGCACACATGCTTTGCCATGCCAAAGGCAGGGTGCAGAAACCAGCCACCCAACCCGAATTCTATTCCCTACTTCATACAGATCAGCCATCTGACACTGACAAGAAGCCTTTGCCTTCTCTGGCTTACAGAGCCTTTGAAAATCTGAGTGGAGGACACTCTTATTGCTATTTACCTTTTTACATTCACAGTTCCTAGAAAGTGAAAGACAAGAGTTCTTTGCAAGTCAGGGAAAGGGATTAGTAACAACAACAGCAGCAGCAATAACAAGACAGGAATACAACCTGCAGGCTGCAGCTTTCATACAACAAGGGCAGCAAGCGCTGTGGAGCTCTTCTGGAGTGCATTTGTTGTCTGTGCCTTTTGGGCAAGCACCTCATGTGGCTGCACCTGGCAGCAGAAGGGATTGTGCAAGAAGCCCAGGCTTAACAGCACTATGGGATCAGGCAGATGTGAGTGAACAAAAGCTCAGCAAGTGCTTGGGGAGCTCTGAACACAGGAGAGACAAGTGGCTAACAGCAAGATACACCACAGAGTGCCAGACATGATAACTGAATTGGCACGTGGCAAGGCGTTGGTCAGGTTGGCCAACTCAATTTCTCTTGTCGTTGCCCTAACTAGTCATTGCTGCTCAGCCACCTGAATGCTGGTACAGATGGCCACAGAGACTTAATGCCAGCTCTTTGCCCATCACCACCACCACCATCTTTTTGTGACCAGCAGTGCCACAGTCATTCATCTTTCCTTTCCTATCCCACTCCTGTTGTCTCTACAGCTGGCTGTTCATTTTACGTGGCCAAAAAAGCACTCTAGCACTCCAGGTATCTGGCCCTTATACCAAGGAGACTGGTGTGTGAACATATTGGGCGATCACCACATGGTAGCTCAGGGCCTTCCCTGAATGCTGGCAGCGACCAAGGGAGGCTCCCACCCCTCCAGCATTCTTTTTGACCCTTACTTATGTGTTGAAGCACATCCTCCCTAACTTTCTCTGCATATCAGAGAGATTTCCCCAGCTGTAAGAGGAATGCATGGGTGCCCTCTGCTATACATGCTTTACTGCCATTTTAATTGGATTCAACACTGCTTACTCATTGCCCAGCTGCTGTGGGCTGCAAGCCAGATGTGACAATTAGGCCCAAGGGAAAGACACCAATGAGAGTGATTTTGCCTCATATAGTAATCAACAGCATTTACCTTTATTAAAAAGAATAATACAAACTTTATTACCAGTTGGATGAAACAGACACAGGGGCCATGCAGAACTTCCCATTACAATCTGCCAAATTTATGCAAAGTAAAGTACTTTTTCAGTGAGTTTCAGGTATCTGCTTATTTTGTTCAGGTCTATGCAATCATGAGTTCTCACCAGCTTTCCTCTCCCATTTTGCAGTATTACAAGGCCATATATCAAGCACCGTAATGTCAGCTATGATATGTAACATCATTACCTCCTGCCTCAGTAAGTGATAAGCTGAAAAGATTTGGACAACCCTCAGGCAGAACTGATGAGCCTCGGCCTGCAGAATGGTAGTAGCAGGTGTCAAGTCAGTAGGCAAAACTCAGCATGCTTAATGCTATCAACCTGTCTTGTCAAGATCAACATTACTGTTTGATCCAGTGCAGTATGAAAAGAAAACACAGAGAACAAATGGAGGCCTAAATAGGAGAAATCTTCTGCTGACCTGGGCAAGACATCTCTGATGAATGCAGCGTTAATAGGATGCTGTTGTTCAGAGAGGGAACAGTCAGATGGAAGATGAACATCTCCCAGATGGAATTAGAAGCATCTCAGGCCTATCGATTTTGGTTGTAACCTTCACTGTAAACAGTCCATGGGGGCCTCATCAGCCACCTGTTCAGTGAAATTTGCATTGAAATATAGAGCCAAAGCAAATGAGAAAATAGCCACGGTTCCTTGCTGAAGCATCTGCTCCTTTCCATTCCTCTTTCTATGCATCACCAGGAATAGTAAAGGTACATGTTTTAGAGGAAAGGGTAACAACAGTGGCACAAGCTCTCTCAGGCAGCACCAGAAACAATGAACACACCATTTGTTACGATGTTGATGGTGGTGGTAGCAGTATTATATCATGCAATATTTCACTTTCTAATAATTGCTCAATTTTATACTGAAATCATGCTTGCCAAAACTGGGAGGAAAGCCATCTGTGCTTGGAATATGACTGCCAAAAACATTTGCAATTTTATTTTGGGGTTATAAACCTGCAGAATGGAACAAAGACAGTGCCTAAATAATCCTTCTCACTCACCACCCCCAACTACATACAGCAACAGACCTAACCCTGAAACAGCTTAGCTTGTCTTTTCAAAGATGTCTTTATTATTTTTGAAAGCTTCACATTTAAGGGACAAAAAATTGCTCTATTGATTATTTGTGGGACTTCAGCAAACTTCTGTCAAGGTTTCAAATAGATTTAAGGGTTAAATGTAGCAATCACTGCCTTTTGAAGGGAGAAAACGCCATCTCTAATATATAATCTGCTGTTTCATCTCAGCATGCTTAACAGAAAGCAGATACACTACCAGCAACACCATTACTTTCCCCAGCCCTCACTTTGCCTGGGAAATATCAGTGCCCATCAGCTGATCTTCCATTCTCTCAGCTAACAGACGGAACAGAAATTACGTAGCTATAGGTGATCCAAAGCTACAATGGGAGTAAAGCATGGCCTCCTTTTGTTTTCCTTTCCTTTTAGATAACAAAGACAAAACATGGAGCCTGCTGTATTTTCACAGCAATACTGAGAACTGCCAACGATTAAAACTTTGACACAGTCCTGCAGACATTGTCCCAGCTGCCATGTGCCTGCTGTAAATGTAACATCAGGGTCACGCAGTTCTCCTACATCAGTTTCTCCAGCTCAGCCTGCTCTTCAGGACAGGTTTCCCCAGATCCTCAGCATTTGCCTCCTTTCACTGCTGGTATGTACTTAAATGGATTCCAGGCCTTCTTCATCCTCTGACCAGAAAGAAGCCTCAAATTGCAAATCCTCTTATGTCTGTGCAACAGATCAAATTGATATAGATATGAGATAAGAGCATCTTATCAAGATAAGATAATTGATAAGAGCAGAGCTTAATACTGAAGAATAAGTTAGGATCCTGTAGAACACATTGCTGGGCTTACAGCACCTAACTGCTGCTTATCATAACAACAGAACCCTCTGTATTGCTTTTGTTTGTTGTTTTTTTTTTTTAGTTTGTTTTTAGAGCAAGAAATGTGATGCTAACTCTTCAGGCACGATCTCCAGCTGTGTTCTTCACGAAACTTATTTGGAATGAAAGTGATGGGCGCCATTTTAAAGTGACAAAACAGAAGAGAAATACATATGGAAGTCAGCTGTTAAATAATCAGACTACACTGCTTAGCTTTGTTGCAATTGGAGTAGCTTCAGCTGTAAGTACATTTCTGCAGAAATTGACTCAATAACACACCTTTATTTACCCTGAGTGAAATAGCAAATTCTGCCAGGCTGTTTTCCAACAGGCACCAGTCCACCTGGGTATGAAGCAGTTTGATACAACAACAAATTGTTCCCCTGCCCTCAAAACGTGAATGAATTCTACTGTAACGCTACAAATGCTAAGAATGGACACTGACATCCATGGATTAATTGCTCCGGCAGCCAGTGCTACGCTACCCAACAGTGCTTTGCTCAAGAGGAGCCTCTGGTCAGCTCAACACTGCTCTGCATTGCAGCATTATAGTCATGGCAACAGCGCAGTCTAGGCCAGACCTCAGCATCCCCTGCTGTGAAGGCTACTCAGCACAAAGAAACACAAACACAGTGGCCAGCAAGCTGACTCTTGCAGGGAAAGAGAACAGTCAGGCTTTTCCCCTTGGAACTCAGGCAAATTCGTCTCGGTAAGAAATGTTTGTCCCTGACAGATAAGAACTGTAGGCAAGCAAAAAGCTTGCAGTGTGTATTTTTAACTTTAGCCCCCAACTTGTTTATGAAATCAGCTTTCTCAGGTTTCTCTGCACCTTTCAGTAAAACACGAGATTACTGCAAACATGAATAATGTCCATGAAATGAAGTGCTATCTTTGAGGAAAGATTTAAAAGAGCCGTTGGAGAAGCACACGCGCACGGGGAACAAAACCCACAAACAGCCTGGTGAAGGAAATAAGCAAATTGAGTGGGAATACTGTAATTCAACATGATGTGCAATGCCTCTCTCCCTTGGACATCCACACATCCATACACTTCCCCATATGCTCAGGCAGTCATCAGAATTTAAAAGACTTGTTCTTCATGGGAAAGGGTCTTAACTAAAATGTTAGAGAAATTTCACAGATCTCTGTCTTTTGTGATTATTCTTCATTGTCCACTTTTTTTTTTTTTTTTTTTTTCTTCTGATATTTCTGGAAACCTTATAGAGATAAAATAAACCTGACTTAGAGACAAAAAAAATCTATTTAGTTTGGTTTTCCTCTGAGATGAGCACAATGCCTGCACTAATCCAGTTCCTGCAGTTTGCTAGTAATTGCTGGCTGCAAGTGGAAGTCCCTGGGTTTTATTCTGCCTAGATTCATGCCCAAACAATTCCCAAATTTTATATCATAAATAACCCTAACAGCTTTAAGGACAAGTTATATCAGGGTTATGAAAAAGAAAACAGAAGGTAAAACAAGAAGCCAACAGATACGTTAAAGAATATCCTATTTTCAGGATAATGCTGAGACAAACTATACAGTCAGTTGACCTGGACATAAGGTTAATTACTGTAATTCAATTTATTTTAAGGGAAAACGCTATATGCAGATATCATCAATTAACCTCAGAACATAAAAATCACAATTCCTGTGCTTAATAGAGAAGCGTGAGATCACTTTAATTACTGGGAGTCTGTTACTGAGCGGAAATAGGGAATTATATGATGTGATTTCAAGGGCAAACTTAGAATTGAGGCTTGTGGGTCAGAAAAAGTAAAAAAAGATCACAGTTAGACACAGATGAGCCCCTGCACACACAAATACACTGCTCTCTTCTTCCAACACACATTCACTCACATACTGAAGAATACAAGCATCCTTACATGTTCAGTCACACCTGCTTCTTGGCACATCATGAGGGAATTAGAGCAGCACAGAAAAGAGAGTTCAAAGCAGCATTGACAAATGCCTGTACTACAAGTTACAAGAGCAATAGCTCTGTTATTATGTGCTTTGCTTCTCTGGAAAAGCTGTGGAGAAAGAGGTTCAGTGTAGCAAGAGAGAACAAGCCCTCCGAGTATGACTGCCTGAATAGGGTGTGATGGATGAGCTTCCTCACAGATAGGAAAAGCCTCTAATCTGTTCCCTGGCTCACTAGTGGAGCATGGCGAAGCCATTCTCTTTTTCTCCAGGAAATATTCTCTGTCTTTTCAGAACCACATGCAGAGTTTTTTGCAAAGGACAATCCAGACTGTCACCCCACATGAGGCAGCAGTCTGTTTCCAGATCCCGTGCTAGGGCAGGCTCAGTGACACAACATTGAGACAAAGACATTTCTATACTGCTTATGATTCCTACAGCTATTTTAGGAATGATTGGCTGCATTCAGATTCCAACAGCAAATAAAGAGATACATGGGAAGATGAGCCACTTTCACAGCACCAGCATTCAGCTGATAATTGATGCTGGAAACATCGTTATTGATACTCCAGCCAGATTTGGAGAGCTGATGAAGAAATCCGCCACGTGCAACAAGCAGAACGTAGGCATCATCCTCATGATAAAACCACAACCATGTTCCCAGGACAGGTGTCTTGTCCTGGGATTCACTGAAGAAATATCACTGTTTGCTTGGGCAACTCAAGACCTATTCCCAAACTTTCTGCTCTTTTCTCCCTCACCCCCAAACTTCCCTCTTTAAAGATGAGGAACACAGGAAAAGCAATGGTTCATTCGCTGAGTGCACTGATATGAATTTAGCAAGACTGCTTGATGAGGAGGCACACACAGTTACGGGTTTTCTGCAAGTCTGCCAGGTGTTTTTGAACCCCGATGAATTCTTCATATTTTGCCTGACAGAACAAAAATTCCTGTGTAGCATGGGGAAGAAGACAGCATAGCTGGCAAGCCTCTGTTGTTATTTCTTACTCTGCAGTTCTGCTGCTTATGTGATTTATATCAAATGCTGCAGTGAGAGTTTCCTCTAACTTTGAGTTGGCCTCAATAACATGGACATTCCGCTGATCAGCTGCCAGGAGCTGATCTGCAGCCAAGACACAAATTCCTGCCAGAAGAAAGAAGAGAAAAAAAGTACAGAAAGACATTAGACCAAAAAATCAAATTATTTTCTAATGAGACTGAAGACTGAATGCACACACTGTGCCTGTAGAGATCCAGTTTGCCATCGAGGTGTAGGCTCCAATCCGTAAACCCTATATCAAGACTTGCCTACATCTGAGATTATGCTTCCTCGTAGCACAGAGCACCAATTCTCCAGCTTGCAGCAGAAACACACAGTTAGCAATTACAATTAAAGGGCATTGACTTGTTTTTATTTATACTACTAGTAATGCTGACCTTGATGTCTGCTGGATTGAGGGCAGCAATTGGAAGTGATTCCCACTGGATTTCAGAGAAAACTGTAGCTGCTGCTCAGCCCATGTCATTCACGTCAGCTCATGAGTGATGTTACTTTACCATTTAAAGGCCTTACACCTACAAAGAATCGAATTTACTGACACTTGCAATCTTATCAAAGTACACAGCCTTACGTAAAGACTCATACTGCTAACATCATGGCTTTTGGGCTATGCCTTTCCTCTAAAATGGGGGAATGGAAATACTACATCCAAGTTTCCTGTGGAATTTGAGGTTATCCTTACTCTGTCAGAAGAGTAATTGCCTTCTTGGAGTAACCAAATGAGATGCTTTTGGTTCTACTGCACACTGTATCTCTTCTTATTAAAATTTGCCTTTCAGCAATTCAAAATAGAATTTCGTGGGGATTACTCTTCTGTGGTAAACATCATCACATCAGCTTCAAGTAAAGGACTATTTGCACATGCATGCACCAATTGTTAAATCTGTGCTTGTGAGAAAATTTCACAGCATATATGGCTGTTGACAGTTGTTGTCTATTGACAATTTCTGCTATTCTGAACAACAAAACCACCTATGAAATGGTACGTGACAGCTCACCAAAAAGCTTTCTAATCCAAATACAGTACGTACCACACATCTACCGAAGACTTTTAACACTGATGCTGGAAAAAAAACCAAAAAGATGAGCTTCAAAAAGATGTAATTGAAAAAATGACAACCTGGACAGGAGTTTCCCGAAGCAGCTTTTAGGAAGATCTCTCAGTGGCTTGGCATCCAAGCCACATGAAGGACCTCCTTCAGGCATTTGCCCTCTTCTGATGGAAAAAAACTGGTTTTAAAGAAAGCATTTAACCTACAAAATCTTTACTGGCAGCTCAAAGATGTTCTACTACCTGACATCTTTGTCACCTCAGGGTTCTCAGCAACAGCTTTTCCTAAATAACTATCACATGAGCACAATAGAGAGAGAAATAGCCCAGAACTTCCCCACATTCTCACAAACTTCAAGAAAGGAGGCTTTTTCCTCAGCAAATAACTGCACTTTTTTTTTTCCCCCTGTTTGTGTTTAAAGGATTCCCTCTTCAACATGAAGAAATAACCTGCACAGGACCTGCCTGGTGGATCATGCAGTTGTGAGAGGCAGCAGGAGCACATGGCTAGCAAGACTAACTTTAAACTGAAAATGCTACACAAAATGTTTTCATAAAGAACAAAATGTATTTGTGAGAGGGAAAGCTCTGATGCCTCACTGACTGAAGCTGCAAGAAATGACTGTATGCTTCCTTTCTTACTTTTACGGAGCTCTCCACGATCTCCTTCCTTCACCACAGTTATTTCCAGGGACTTTCTCTTGTAAAAAAAACTTGGCTTTCCTCACACAAGAACAGATTTGGCTTTCCTTACACAGAACAGATTACTCCCCTTACTCACACACATCCTTACGTTCCCCAAAAAACTGAGAATGTTATTTCTGCTGCAAGCTCACGAGGACAGATGGTATCTTTCCTCCTTATTTTGGGAGAACTGTAAGAAGATCATTAATATAAATATTTTTTTAAAAAACAACTACCCAGCTCTTGATGATCATAGGATGATTAAACTTGGAAAACAATTTTTAACATACACTTTGATAAAGCTGCCTTACGATGTTCTCTTTTCTGACTGTTGCTCAACCCTGAAGCAAGGTATTATAGAGAAGAATTGGGATGAAGAGGTGCAGTTGGGTAAAGAAGGACAAGAAGCTGCTTCCTTCCAGCAAGCTCCCTGTTTTTCCATCATAGGAGACAGACCAACTGGCTGGCTTGCTCTTTTTCAATCACCCTGTTAGGCACCCTGTTTTCCCTTGACCCATCCAACAAACAAAACCATTTCCCTCTGCCAGGAACCAAGCACATAGACCCTGCTGTGTACTCTCCAGGGGCAGGACACAGTGATCCAGAAGAACTCTGCCTGACTAGAAATGCAAATAGTCATAAAAATCTTTTCATAACAACTTCCACTGCTCTCTCATCCCTTGCTGTGCATGCTTAGAAATGCACAAGGTCAAACATCTTAGAACAAAAGCGCTAAGCCAACACATGCTCCATAGGCTTTTCCTGCCTAGATTTCTCTCAAACAGGATTCATTGTGCTGCATGAACCAAGAGACACAACTTCTCTTAAAAATATTCCTTTCCAATATGCTGCTTTCAATTTATCTCTAATGTAAACACAGACATAAAAGTACGCTCTGTTTTACAGCAGGCCTGAAACAAAGATGCTCTAATTAGCAAAAACAGATTTGACTTCAGAGGTATCACAGTTTTGAATGCTAGAATAAGAAACCCCTCCTTTCAGCTTTTCAGGAGCAAGCGATCTTCCACCTTTCTTCCTTCTTACATCCTTTTCTCTTTGATTCTGCAAATCTATACAATTGATGAATTGATGATTCCACACAGAATCACAGAATCACAGAATGGCCTGGGTTGGAAGGGACCTCAAGCATCATGAAGCTCCAACCTCCCCACCTCAGGTAGGGCCACAACCTCCACGTTTAATACCAGACCAGGCTGCCCAGGGCCCCATCCAACCTGACACTGAGCACCTCAATGGATGAGGCATTCATAACCTCTCTGGGCAGTATGTTTTATCGCAGGAATGCTATATGCTGGGCAAAATTTAAGGGGGGGGGGAGAGGGGAAAGGTCTTGCCTTGAAAATGTTTACAATCCACATAGACAAATGACAGAGGCTTTTTGTTTTTGTTTTTTTTTTCCCCCTCAGTTTTTACAAGAAAAAGGTTAGATGCAAATATAAGTCTTTTTTGACATTGTTCTTTCTCTAAACATTCTGATTACCAGAATGTAAAACAAATATAAAAGTTCTGATTAGAGTTTCTTTAGCATAACATCCTCCATAATAACTGACTTCCAGTATCCTAAGCTGCTGCTCAGATCAACAGAATTTTAGGCCTGAACAAATGCAGTGAGTTACTGGCCTCCACTCCAATAAGAAATCCTTCAAAATTCAACCACCCACTCAAGCACACGCATGGATGAGTTCCTCAAGATAGATGAGCTACTGTTTGCAGTTTCTGTTTCGAGAGGGACAAGGCTTTGGAACACTGTTTTCCAATTCAGAAAGCACAAACACAATTCATCTCACTGGCAATATTCAACTCATAATCATATATTTGTCTAGCGCTTCCATCGTTATCTACAGATCAGTCAGCTGCCATTTTTTTTCCTAGCCGTAGCTACTGAAGTTATCTAAGTAGCAAAAGACTGGTTAGATCTCCTCTTTTGCCTGCAGAGCAGATTGCAGAATCATTGGTGCGCAAAAAACCTGGGCAGGACCTGGGATTGGGATTGCACAGTTCACCACTCTGGGTTCAATAACAAGATAAATGATGCCCACATTTTTTTCAGTCGTCCTATTGAAGTTTTCCTTTGTTCTGCCTAAGCAATCATGTTAAATTGCATTTCATTATTAGATTCCAGCAGCTCAATACTCCAAACATCATAACAAATTCTCACTTAAAAGAAAAACTCTGTCACAATTCTAGGACACATTTGAGGTTGAACACGCAGTTACCTGGTGACAGAACTAAAAGAATGTGGTTTCAATCAGCAGCTATTAATTTTTCAGTTTCAATTCTAGCAGCAATGAGACAATATTAAACAATACTTTGTTGCTTAAAGAAAACACCAGAGACAAAAAAGAAAAGAAAAAATACAATCCTGCACATTAGAGCTTTCAGTTAAAGTCAGCCAGATCTTGTATGATATAAACAGCAGCAGCAGTTCCCTTGAGACTGCAATGTAACACACAAAACCCTTCATTGATGTCTTTGAGGAACCAAAGGAGGATGAAGGTCTATTTTATCTAACTATTCTAATCCTCCAGTCGCTTTCTCCATAATCAGCACTTAGCTGCTTCTTTAAACATTGCAGCAGCTAACAGCCCAGCTACTCACTGCTTTGACTCGCTCTGTAATTTTCACCCTAAATTCAAAATTATGCTAAAAATACAATTTATGGAGCATATTAATCTGTGTTTTTCATATCCAAAGGCAGTGAAAGCTTCTGAAAGACGTATCTCAGAGGCAAGGAATAAACAAAACCTGATCTCAGTCTTACACTGCTTGCTATTTACCCTTCCCCCTCCCCTTATTTTGCTGACAGCAAGATGGACAATACATGAAAATTTGATTCTTGGTAAGCTGAGTCATGCAAATTAGCCTAATGAAATAGGTGACTTTTTGTATGTACCCTCGATACCAATTAAGCTCAAGTATCCACTCAGGTAATGACTAAAGCAATACCATGAGAGATCGTGTAGAAGAGTCACAGCTCTACTTGTCTTTCTGAACAGCCCTCTACTCAGCACTTAGGTCTATCTCAGATGCCCCTGGCCAGGAAAGCAGGCCAGCTTCCAAACAGCAGACAGAGGCAGTTAACTGCTTAAGTCACAACTGAAGCAACACAAAAATTTGCTGCTACTTTACACAGTTTGGACCTCAACATATAAAGGACGTAGGCTTTTGTGCTTCCAGTTTTGAAGGCAGCACACCAGTGCACTGCAAGAGGCTGCTCTGAATCTGTAATTATAGCTATCTTAATAATGATCTGTTAGATGGCTGCCTACTGCTCATGCCCAGACAATTTAATCACTACGCGTTCAATTGTAGAGAACTAGCTATCCTCCCTGTCATGTGAAACATGGGACATGTTGTGTGAAGGCGGTGCAAATGAGCACCCCCTGAACTTGCTAGCTAATATACTTTCATTATTTAAAGCCTCAACTATAAAACAGACCAGTGCTGCCTCTTCCTACAAAAAGATGGCTCACCTCAGCCGTATTAGATTAACAGTCACATCGTACCAGGCCTATACGTACATTATTTATTGAGCACCAGCTGTGTGCTCAGCACTGTACATACACAAAGGGATGCACTCTCTACATCTGGGAAGCTTTTACACTCTAAAGTAGTGGAATTTGGCAGTCGTTCTGCACACAGGCAACCTATTAACTTCACTATGGGGCACAGTTGCAGAACCTGGCAGTAAAGAATTCATATAAGCCAGTACAGTACCCAGTGGTAGATGAAGTGAGAGATGGAGTGCTCCTGCATGGGCTTGTGGGCTATCAGGTCTTGTGGAAACTACTTCACAGTAGTTTCCTTTGAAGATCAACACAGAAGAACTATGAATATACCTGAGCATGTGTGAAGATGCAGAAAGTAGATGCAGTACTACAAGCTCCAGCACTCCTTTGTGCTGGTGACAGCTGCTTCTCTCTGCATCTCACCACTTGTGCTGCCTTAATCTGTCCTGATACTGCAATGTTTTCAAGGCAGTACTGATCCAACAAAGTACATCAACAGAAGAACTGATGTGCAATGCTCTCCAGTGCCAGGGAGTTATAAAAACTCTTAGGTAAACACTAGGAGCTGGTCTAATGTGGGACGGTGACATGAATCACCACCATGACCTCCAAAATGCATTTTATACTTGAGATGACATCCTACCCTCGGATTCCTACAGTGAAGAACAGAAGTGTCTGAAGGTATAGTTACGCTTGCACACAGTGAACAGAATACTGAAAAGAAATGGAGAAGAGCAAAGCTGAAGTGAAACTTCAGTGTGTAGGCCTGAGTACATGAAGAGAAAAACAAAGCTAAGCTGCAGGTCCAAATAGCTGGAGCAGGCTATAGAGGGAGGGCTTACATGTCACCTGAGTGTGGAGGAAGAGAAATGACTGGTGGTGCAAATAGGAGATGGGGAGAAAAATATAAAAATGAGAAGGACGTTTTAAAATGAACGTAGCTGTAAAAAGGCTGAGAGGCAGATGGACGGATGCAGATATGTATAAAGGAATCTTCAGAAGTGAAGGAAGGCAATTATAGGCAAATGGAGAAGAAAGGGAAAGGATTCAGAGGAAATTAATGAGAAAAGAGGTGTAGGAGAAGGACATCAGCTGGATGGGCAGAAATTAAAGAAAATCATTAGCGTTACTGTTGTACGCTGTACTCATTTTCATTTGGAATCTTGGCTTTGAAATTGGATGTCATGGACACGCGCTGTTTTGTTCTCTTACTAACTCATGAACTTTTTAATCTTACAGAAATAATTAAAGAAGGACGGACACAACGCATTATTCTGCATGTTGACTGATGCCATCAATTAACTAGGCAAAGACACTGCAGTCCTGCAACTGGTTCACAGGCAGACTGCAGGTCCCAGCATACAAACACAGCTTCACCAGAAAGCACTTTCTCATTGTTTCTGTCACCTTCTCTCTAGTCACATGCCAGTGCCACTAAACCGCAGAAATACATGGAAGCACATTAAACAGCTCTTTAGACTCTTCCGCAATCAGTTATATTTTGATAACACACAAAAGGAACAGCAGCTTTCAGGTAGTGACTGGGAAGGCTGGTCATCCACCAAATAACTAACTCACGTAACTTGTGAGACCTAAAAAAGCTGGAGACTTACTGAGCTGACTTAATTTTGCCTGTGATGAGAATTGTCCTCATGTTTTAGAGATGAAGAATTTGGAGTCTGGGCTTAGATCCTTGTGTGTATCCATGTGTGCCTTGTTTATACAGTAATTGTGTCTGCTGCCAGCAACACATGGTCTTGTTATAGAAGCATGGGAGAATATCTTCCCATAGAGTACTGTTGTCCACCCCCAGTCAAGGCTGCATAGGAGAGGACTGACAAACAGCCCATGAGGAGGGGAACAGGCTGCTAAGCCTCCAGGTGGAATGGAAGGACAGAGATGGGGAGAAGCACAGAAAATGGGAAGGGAACCTGGGGGAAATCAGGGGGTTGAGAATAGAAAGCCCAACACATCATGTACCTAACTTGTCTCAAGAGAGCTAGGAAGATAAATCTAAAGATAATAGACCTCCATATTCATACAGCTGCAAAGATAAACTTCCTTCCCATGAAACCATTATAAATCCCTAATCCTCAGGGTTGATTTAAAAATTGTAACTCAGCTGTTGCAATTTGTATCAGACTGGAATTTGGCAGTCCCAGACATTAAATCAATTCCACATGAGAAGGGGACCAACAATACACCATTTTATAGCCTGAAATTGCACTTTCAAGGGTTTTAGATGCTTTCTACAATACTCCACAGTGAAAGAAAGAGTAGGATAACTTTTAAAGCTAGCGATCATTTCAGTTCTTAGTACAGCCAATGGGAAGATTCCCACCAGATTTAAAAGGCTCAATCAAAAATACAGGCTTTAGAAATTGTTCTTTTAAAAAGCAACCAAGTGAATAAAAATGATGCACAGATAAATAGATTTGGGTATCTAACTCCAAAACACGTACAGTGGGTATTAGGCATTGATATATTGCTTACCAACATGGCACACAGTTACACACCACACTGTGTAGCTTGCATGCAGTCATTCATTGATTTCCACACATTTTTACTTGCTTTTTTTTTCCTAATACTGCCTCAATTTAATGGGGCAACATCTCCTTCACAGGGTTGATATTTCATACAGCAAAGATCAGGCGCTCTGCACTCAAACTGTTACAAACATACAAACCTTGGGTCCGGATCCTGAAAAATGTAGGCAGATGTAACTGCCATTTAATTTAATAAACTCAGTGGAAGTGTAGCCAGCAAGTCAGACCTTAGGAAATTAATTTCTGCACTAGCTAGTCTGCTAGTTTATATTATAGGATGTGTAGGGCACTGCAAAACACAACGTACCAAATTCAGCCTCGCACAACCCTACAGCAGGAATGCTCTGTTTATTTATATGGAAACGTTACTACTAAACAAGCACTGGAACCAGTGAAGGCTGGTGTGCTAGGAATTTGTGTCTTGACGCTGATGTCTTTAAAAGGGCAGAGCTCCCCATGTTCCCTTCTCCTCTCTGGAGGCACCAGGGAAGCCGTACTCCTCTACCTGTCTTCCTGACCTCATGAAACTCACAGCATGTTGGAAAATCACCATCTTGCTGGCACTGTGGGCTAAGTCAACCCAAGCCCTCAAAAGTTGCTGTGGGAGAGCTGATAGCCACACGTGCGCAGACAAAGTGATAACAGAAGCCTTTTTCCTTAGGATGCTAAAAATACAGCCATTTGCATTAATTGCACAGAAGAATTTCAGCCCTGAACTACAGTGGGAATTGTACCCCTTGCTGCTCAGAGCCAAATTTAGCCCTGGAGACTGAATGAGGCTCAGCTTCTCTCTGAATCGCCTCAGTTCTGTGGGCTTTAGACACTTTCTTCACGCTGTCCTCACACAGTTGTTTGCATTTAATGAGAAACAGTTGAGTTTCCTGTTAACTTGTAAGCAGAGAGCCCTCTCCATGAGCTCTGGGGTCCCTGCTTGTCTGCCTTTAAATAGATGGAGTTGACCAGATACTGGCTGCCACTTGGCAAAGAAAGGACTGTTGTGCCAGAGCACAGCCAGGAGCCCAGCAGCACAACGCCCATTGCCATTGCAGCTCTGCTTGGTGTGGGGAGGTGGGCTGAGCACACAACAAGAGCTGGCTGTCAATGTCAGGAAGACATCATCGTAGAAAAATCCTGCAACAGAGGCTGGCGGGTGGACAAAAATTTGTTACTTATTTACAGGGATTTTTGAATGGGAAAGGCACAGGAGGAGAAAATACCTCAACTCTACACAGAGGGATCTGGCAAAATCCCAGAGTTGGTGAGCTCCTCCTAAAAAGCTCACAGTGCTTCCTTCAGGTACTACGACAGTGTTGACAGCAAGATGTTCTCAGCAGCTAAGTAACAGCTGCATAATACAAGCAGCAACTGAATGGTTGAACAGCTCTTTATAAAGGCATGGCGTGATAAAAACCTGGTGTTCTTTTGTGCTTCACGAAGCCTCTACTTTGCTGACTTGGAGTTCAAATCTTATAGGCTATTAGGAGAAGGAAGAAGGACGATGCATTAACATGCAGGGGAGAAAAGAATATGCTGGAAGCCAAGCCTGCACTACGAGCTATGTTACAGCCTCAATATCAAGCCAGAAGCAGTTTTCATGTCAACTGGAAGTATTCTGGCACAGTGATCAAGCCTTTAGTCCAGTACATCGCAAGCCTGATTACATGATGAGAAGAAGCAGAGTACTGTCCCCTTACTGGGTGTGCTCCTCAGAAGCAAACATGGGAGATGCAAAGCAGTCACCAAATGGCAGTCTTACAACTGTCTAGAGGTTGGAAAATGCTTTTTTTCTTCTTCAGGTCCCAATCTTTTTTCTCCATAGAACAAATATTACTCCTATAAATAAGAAGTGGGAAATCCCAACTAGGGCAATGAGTCAAAGCTTGTGTGAGCAGGTTACTTCTGGCTTGTTTCATTCGTAATACAGTAACAATAAGGTGGAAAAACAAAAGTTCCAGGAGACCATGGCACCATGGCAGAACAGGACTGGAGTGGCAAGCCAGAAGCCAATGGAAAGAGCTGGTAACCAAGTTTGTTCTTCTCAGGAGCTCTAATGTCATCTTTACTCTCAAGTTTTCTCCAGGAGGGGGATGTCAGCTACCATACTGAATTAAGATACCGCATGGATGCCACACTGCTAGATTCCAGTCCGGAGCATGTTGGCTAGTGTATGTTTTCATCTTCCCTTGAGAATATTGATGAGTTTGCTGAGAATCCCAGCACTGCACGAGGCCTTTATTAATTCACCTGCAAATCAGCACTGGTGTACAGTACCTGCTCACAAAGAAGTTACAAGGGAGGCTCCATTGATTCTCGTAATGCACTTCAAGATAATCAAATGAAGGACACTAGGCAAGCCTATGTTATTGTTATTGTTCCCTGGAAATTCCTCCTTTTCCTAGTTGGCACAATTCTCCCTCTTCCTGCTTAATTTTAATCTCTTTTAGCCCTTGAGATACAGTTTATTGCTTGGTCTCTAAACTTAGGCAAAACCTCTTTGCAAATAAATCTCCACTAGCACAGTTGAGTCAGTGTTTGAGTTTTTAGTGTAAATTATGGGAATTAAAACAAGTTATCCTGTAAGTAATATAAAAATCCAGTTCTCTCATCCCTGTTGCAAAAGCTTTTTATAGAGCTCTCTAAAAGAAGACTAAGTGTTTGAAGGTCAGCAATTGGTTTTGTGCCATATGTACTTAAAGCTGAATATCCCTATGAACACTTGCACAGATTAGCAGGGGGAGGGGCAGGTGCAGGATCTAGTGAGAGAAGGTCCAGAAGTTGAGAAAAGCTTGAATTACATGCTGGCCTTGCTAGAGCAAACCGTTAATTAGTAAGAATTAGCTTAGACTAAAAATTCCATGCGTGTTGGAAACAAAATCAAACAGTGCAGCCCTTCCATCTATCACTCCTGTAAAAAGAATTTTGATAAGGAAAAGAACATCTGCAGAGGTTTCATCTGAAAGCAGCGATGCTTTGAATGAATAGATGGGGTACTAAAAGCACAGTTAAAATAACTGCTAAAAAAGAGATTACCATGGATGCAGTAGAGGGTTAATAATTATATACTGAGGTGACAGTCCATCCATATCGCTTTTGTCTGCAAGTACTTAACACGATGTTGACATTACAGATTCAAACACAGCAATCATAGCACACTGCTGGTATCTTACACGTGGCTGTATATCTGTGACATGAAAATCTCTACGTTCTATAAGCCTTAAAGATTGATTTATCTGTGCAGGAATTCTCAAGCGTAACTGTATCATGCCCTTGTTAGCATGCTTTTTGTTTTGTGTAACCTCCATTACTAAATTAGCATTTTCTTATTTCACTGAGCTAACTGCTTTACTCTGCCAGATTTCATAAAGCCTCTTTAACCTAAAGAACTGCAGCATCCAAAGATACACAGCAGACCTGAGACTGCTGTGCTGCAGAAGGTGATCCTGGCTGACATCTGCTCACCACCACAGAGTGACTTGTGGTGAAGCTTCAAGCTCCTAGTTTCTGACAAATATACACCCTGGGAGTTGCAGTGAAGAATACTATGCTAGTAGTTAGCAAAGATATGGTGTGAACTCCTGCTGTTTAAATTTTGCTCTGCAGGACAATTCCATCCTTAGCTCCCACTGAAACAAAGGATACTTACCCACCTGCCAGCAGCTCAATTCATACTGAACAACGGCGTTGGTTTCAGCAGTGCAATTCCCTATTTCCTCTGATGTGAGAACAAAACAAGACACAGTCTTCTTTTTACTGGAAGTCAATGGACAGCTAACCTCTAAGGTTCTCATTACAGAGCATATGTTTTTAGCCTCTGAAGTGTTTTGGAGGCCTTTTCTCCGGAAATCATAAATAATGAATACAATGTAGATATCTGCAGCCCTTATGTTCCATTTTATTTGCTGTTTTTCTCTTGGTCTAATGACTGGGGGAACATAGTTTACAAATGACTAAAGTGCAAAAATCAAGTGGAAAGAATTTTTTTTTTTCTTTTCCAGAAGCACACACACAGAAGTTATGATCCTTCTCAGATAGAGGAATGTTGATGGACCAGCAGTATGCTATTGCAGCCTGGAAGGCCAACAATACCCTCAGCTGCACCAAAATAGGGGTGCCCAGCAGGGTCTGGTAGGGGATTGCCTCCCTCTGCTCTGCTCTTGTGAAGCTCCATCTGCAGCGCTGCATCCAGGCCTGGGGCCCCCAGCACAGGAAGGACGTGGAGCTCTTGGAGCAGGTCCAGAGGAGGGCACTGAGATGAGCAGCTTTGCTATGAGGAAAGGGAAGTTGGGCTCGTGTGGCTTGGAAAAGAGAAGCCTGTGGGATGGCATCATGGCCTTCCAGTGCTTGAAAGGAGCTTATAAGCAGGAATGGGAGTGACTTTTACATGCTCTGATAGTGAGAGGACAGAGGGGAATGGCTTTAAACTAAAAGAGGGTAGGTTTAGATGTTAAGAAGAAATTCTTTACTCAGAGGGCAGTGAGGCAAGAGGAGCTGTGGATGCCCCATCCCTGCAGGCGTTCAAGGCAAGGTTAGATTGTGCCCTGGGCAGCCTGAGCAGCCCTGGTGCATGGGCAGCCCTGCCCATGGCAAGTGGGCTTTGACTGGATGACCACTAAGGTCCCTTCCAACATAAGCCATTCTATGGTATCTGAGAAATCACAGCACTGTGACTACAGACCTCTTTGAGCCTAAGAGGCCTTTTATTTGCTTGAAATTTATAAAAAAGTTGTGCAGATTAAACAAGAGGAAAGGCATATGCCATCACCTTTTAGCAAAATGTTCTTTCAAAGGCAGTGAAGGTGATGACAGGTTTGACTAAGTGCCAGCTGCAACTGGCACAACTTTAAAGAATGCAAGAGAGTATGCTCGTTATTATTATTATTTTTTTTTTCTGGCCAGACCTGAGCAACTGTATCTTGGATGCACTCCCTGTTAGAGTACTGAAACAGCCCTGTCACCAGGGATTCCAACCAGACTGCCTTGGAGAACCATTTGCCAACTGAATCCAGAGCATGAAAGGTGATCCAACTCTTCCAGTTTTTCTCATTCTGCATTTCATTTTCCCTTTTGACAATTTATCTTCAATCAAAGGACTAACTCCATATTCACTTTCCCCTTTGTCCATCGTTAGAATCAACAAAACAAACTGGGAGTTATTGAAACGTCGGAGTTAATATAAAAATACTTAAGCCACTACAGCTTTCCAAATGGAGGAACAGTGTGTGCTGCTCTTAGACACACACCCCATCTCTGCACCAGCACTTTTCTGACTTCCAGGTTTCAGAAGAGGAGAGAAAGTAGCCTTGATGTAGATCAGTAAGCAGCGGTGGGTCTGCATCAGAGGCAGCTCTGTCTGCTACCAGTTCACAGGGCTGTGAGCACAAACCCTGCTGACAGGGAGCAATGACAGAGACCCAAAATGTTTCGTCCTCTGACAATCAACACTGCTCGGAGTGGCTGAGCAAGATCCTGGGACAATGTATAAGTCAGGGAGAGTTTTGTCACTGACCTCACATGTGCAATTATTTCTCTGTTGATTTAAGACTGAAGCTTACTCCGATGCCAACAGGAAAGCACCCAATTTTAAAGGTAAAGAACAGGAAAGCACGTCTTCTTTTTAAGATAAAGATGCTCTTGTTGGTATTTCTGCCTATTTTATACACAGGCCAACACTTAACAACCTGAAATAAAGGAAGGGTACATGTCTTGCATCTAAGACCTGTAAGTAACTGGTTCCTTAGTGTGCTTCTTCTCATACATTATAGCTAACACTTGATGTAGCTGCAAAGGCAGGAACCACCAAGAATGAAACTACCAAAATGGCTCTGCTCTGTGGTTTTGATATTAGCACATTCTCGCCAAAGTATTTTCAAAAACACAGAAAAATGAGCTCAAGTCTCTTCCTTCAGTGCAAAAACTTTTTGGTTGGATTAGTGGTAGTTGCCTTTGTCTTGGAAAAAAAATGAGAAACAGCTGGAATTGGGATTCCAGCTGGATCTCATCCATGTTTTTCTACCATTTGCAAAAATAATGCCTCATCTCTATGCCATGCTCATTGTTTATGAAGAAAATATCTTTATTAACTCAAAGACTGACTGTGCAACACATCAAGGAGCCTGAAGATCAGACCTCTGAGTGGAAGACAAAGGCATGCAGACAACATAACAAGAGGTAAAGAGACAGAAACTGAGCAAAAGAAGGAACAATACAAAGGAGCAGGCACTAGTGCAGTCAAGATGTAGAAAGGAAGACAGCAGCAATTACAGAGAATAAAGGCTTTAAATGAGAATTCTTCAGAGGAAGAAGAGATTTTGTTGAAATGCAATAAAGATTAGAAGCTTGTCAACACTGGGATCCACAGGAAAGTGAAGATAATTGAAGAAAGATGTGAATAAGAAGTTTATTCTTCAAATATACTAATCCTCCAAAGCATGCAGAGTTAAGCTGAGGTAAGGCCACTTCAGAGTAAGATCATACACATAGGGTTCAACGGATTCTAATTAAACTTGATTGTGAGTCCTGTCTATGTCCTGAAGAACAAGCAGATACAGAGAAACGAAGATATGAGAAGATGAAAGATACAGTGAAAAGTAGAGACCTTAGAAAATGTGGCTTGGGAAAAACAAAATCCAAATCTTTGACATCCTCATCTATACTTTCTCCAAAATATTCACTATTAGAAATAACATTTGGCACTGCTGGCAAATAGTGAGAGTTTCTGCTGCAGTTTCTGCTGCATTTTTCTCGCATCCTACAAGGTTCCTGTGAAGATGATGAGGTCTGCTGTGCCTAATCAGCTCAATATCCTGTGTGCTACTACAGGAAACAACGAAAGCAACAAAAGTATTTCAAGGAAGGGCACAGGATATTCCACCTTCCTTGTTCCTGTTATTTAACAGTTTAGCTGAGGTGGTAAGATTGCAGGACACGCACTGGGCTGTTCCTTCACTTACAAACCTGCCTCCCACCCCAATCCTGCCAGCAGCCATTTGTGAGTTCCGCTGTTTCCTCTCCAGCTACCATTTGACATCCACACACACAAGCTGTTTGCTTCCCTTGCTCCCTCTATATCAAGGGAAACTTCAAAAGCTTCCCGAGATCTTTTTCAGCCTTATAATCACAAGATGTCCCTGAGCAAATAAAACTAATTTTTCTTAAATAACTGCTGTTGATGACACGGGTAGGGGTAAAGCTATTACAAACAGCAGCCTGATCTGGGGTAACTCTTCCCACTGCTTCCACTCAGCACAGTTTGGAGCCTCTGTTTACCCTGATGTGTTATGCCTCTGGTCACCATCAATGAAGAACCCAGTCCTTGGGAGTGCAGGCATGTAAAAATGCTGAGGTCTACAGCAATTGGTTCTCAGATGAAGTTTTGAATTTTGAGCGCAATGAGTAACAAAAATAAACACTGCATTCTAAAATTAAAAGGAGTTGAAAAAAAAGGCACACAGAAGAATACCTTACTCTTTCTTATTTCACAATAGAGAACTATTCCAGCTGTTAAACTATAAGCACAGCTAGCCTGTTCTCAGCCAGTTCACAGCACATGGTTTTTTCGTTCAGACCCTTTCAGTGCTCTGATCCACCTTTCAATGGCACACCACAGACCTGTACAGTTGAGCTGCAAAAGGACATTCTCTGAAGAGGAATCTTCTGATCTGTGGGCAGAGCTGCCAGGCTGTGTCCTTAACTATTGCTTCCCAAACCACCACGGTATGGGAAATAAAGAAAGGAAGAAGCAGTGAGCAGCACATCTCTGTACCCTACTGATAGCTAGGCATAGCACAGCCAGCCCTTGGCTGCAACATGGATCTCACACACCTCTTCCTAGAGCATCCCAAGCTAGGCTCCTGTAACCAGGGCACGCTCTGAATGCCACATGCAAGACTCCCACAGGTTTCTGCCAGTATTGGAAATATTACAAGCTACTGAAGGCAACTGAAACTATTTTGTATGCAGTCTACAGTCAGCCTGTTGTTTTTTTCCCCTTTCCTTTCAAATCATGAAAATTACAACATTGTCACTTTGCTAAAGCAAAGAGCTTCAGAGAGCTGCAAATTAGCTGTGTGAGAATATATTCAATAATAGCTACTAACAATTGTGATTTCTGCTAAGAAATTCATTCCAGCTAACTGACTTTATTTCAGAAATGTCCATACACAGGAATGGCGGGCTGCCAGTGGTTTCTATGTAATATGAAGAAGTAGGATGTTTAAAATGACAAGTAATTATCGCATATTGTATTCTATAAAGAAGAAAGATTCTGCTTAGCACCGATTTAATATATCTACTTTATCCGAAGGCTATATACTATTTTTGAAAGCAGGAGCAAAATGTTAATTATCCCTAACATCCACAAGCCCATCTGATTCATTTGTGACCATCACCAGAGTAATATTTCTGTTGGCAGTTTTTACATTCCTTTTCAGGCTGATCCAGAAGAACTCACGTAAATGAGATAATTTCGTACAGTATTCCACAGGAACATTACTACTACTGACTATTCCTGGTAACGAAATACGTGAAAACTTTATATATGTTGATTGATAAGGTGAAAAATCAGTGGGTCTACCCCAAACAAAGGAGTGTTTACGAACCCTGGCAGAGCTCTGTGCTAACAGAGCTGTAGTGCTCTTGTACAAATCACTGGGAGCAAACTGATGAACTTCGGCACGCTGAGCCATGACAACTCCTCCTGCCTGCACTCCAGAGCCTGCACGCACAGGGCTAAAGGCGCTGTGCCTTGTCAGTCTGCTCTACAAGAGCACCCAGTTGCTGCGGGCACAGAGCTGCTGCAAATCCATTTAACAGACAGTGAATGCATTGGCAGTGAATCTGCTGGAGAAATCCCCTGCTCTTTAGCAGATTCTTTTTAATAGGGCCACTGCTAGATGCAGTGGTGACTGCACAGCCTACTCGGACTGACCTTCCCTTCTCCTACTTTTTGTTCTTGGTCAGCCCTGATTTAGCAGCTTTGGTTCCTACTTTCAAACGTAATTGGACTGACAGTTAGACACAAGATCTCAAGATTGTGCTGTCTTTTTCTTTTAAAAGAAAGAAAAGGGTTCACTGCAGATGATACTTCCCAGAGAGAGCCTTATTGCTGAATGACAGCCTAAATTACTGCCCTTCAAACGCTCCACAAGTTGTAAGAAAGCTATTTCCCAACAGTTGAGCTCTTCCCAAATTCCCTCTCACACTGCCCTAGCACTCCTGAATTTTTAAAGTTGTTCTCAGACCCCTCTCATATGGACACATTCAAGGTAACACAGAGAAATGCAGATGCTTTATTTCTTCTTACATTTTGCTTTTAAATAAAGTACCAAATACTTGTTTGCATTTTCCAACTTCTGCTTGAATGGCCACAGGGCAGATTCTGCAAGGTCCTTGCTTTCAAGCCCCTCAGCCTATGAATAAAGCTGTTTAAAACATAACTTAGATCCAGTAGCTGATTTGCAAGAAAACCCTCACAAAACAAGCCTGGCTCCGAAGTCATGCCATTCATTCCATGCTCTGTTTGCTCACAGGGAATGTCTCCTCGTTTATTCTGAGATTGCTGACAATGAATGAACAGTAACACCGAAGTTTAAAAAGTCTTTATTTCTCTGCTCATCGCATCATCCTTTGTGTTGACAGCTGACAAAAAGTGACATCTTTTCCAAGGTAACTTCACAATCACCAGAAGATCACTTGCCAGTTCCTACAGGACACATTTATGTCTTTACAGTAAAGTTTTCATACGTGCCAGTACTGGTAGCTCCTGCAATTTTTATCTCAAGGCTGATGACAATGCTTTCCTTGATGCTCTGGCTCTTGTAATTGTGTTATTAAGTGAACTTCCAGCAGTAGGGGAACTCTGAACACTTTATAGGTGTCCTGGTTTCAATATATGGTAGATCTGGACAGTGGAATTTGGCAACATTTATCTCATAATACTAAGGACACCAAGAAAATAGCACTTGCCTGCTTTCATGTCTAGATGTTAGGAAAGACTGTACTTGACAGAGTCTTTATGGAACATCAAAAAGAGGATAATAGCTCAGATTACTCCTTTATCATTTTAATATTCCTCCCAATCCAAAGGCAGACAATCCCACAGCCTTTCTCCCCATTTCCAGAGGTCTACAGGGACACTGGATAAACAAGAGCTGCAAGATCTTCTTAGAGGGCAGGCTTCTGCTGCCTATCCTTGCAAACAAAAGCAGAAATCAGTGCTCTACCTTTCAGAAGCTTGCTGCACAGTTGCTAGATTTCACCAAGAAGTCTTGAAAATTCAATAGTTCTGACAACGATGACACTTCCTTTAAACCTTCACATATACAGACAAAGCTAAACTGTAGGAGCAAACCCCTGGGGAAAGCAAAACATAAAAATCTCTTCATTTGTAATAGCACAAAAGTTATCACATGCATCTCTAGCAAAACATTCCCTTTTAGTCTTAAACTTGATTACTAAGCAAAATAACAAAACTGATTCATTTGAACCATCTGTACTACAGATACAGAACGGGCAACTAACTTCAAATTCCTACAAGAGAAGGTATTTTTTTTTTTTCTGGGGGGGAGGGAGAGACAACTTCTTGGGACTAAGACAGTGTATTTAGTCACTAACCCCAAGCCAAGTCTGTAACTGAAGAAAGCAGAATGAAAACAACCTACAATGCTTTACCTGCCAGTCCAACTCTCCCATGAACAGCATGTAAACGGGTCTCTGATAAATAACTCAGATTCCTTCTCTACATAATCCTACAAGGAAAAATTACTTTGTTCTATCTCCGTTTTATTTATTAGTTCACATACACGCTGTTGTTAGTGAACTACCAAGAAACAACCAGAAAGCTCATCCTGCACAATGAATCTATTCTGCAACACCTTTCCCCAACACAAATTTTCACATCTGTAGATTTTCATTATCTCTAATACAAGCTGCTCCTAATGCCAATTTCTAAACCCATAATTTTCTCATTTAGGACTTGGACATAAACACGCAACTGAAACGAACCTCCAGTCTGATGGCCACCCCAAATTCAACACTTGCAAGGCTTGTCTAAAGATTACATGGGGATCTACTCTTTCAAGTGTTAAATGATACCAAAAACTAAGCAGTCCTTTAGGTTCTGGGCTTGAAATTAGCTCTGTCAACTGGGAGAAGCCACTAAAGATGACATCACAAAAAGTCTCTGGAAACTACTGTGTTGCCAAAGTGCCACATGGTTACCTCCACTTTTCTTTGCTATTTTGTTGACTTGACCCTGTTAAAGAGCCAGAGTAGCAATAGAGATTTTTTTTCATTCCATCTGCATAAAACATCCTCAAGAAACCCTTTCGTCCACCAGCAGACCAAGGCCCACATCCCAAACTGTCCAGTCCACCACAGTATTGGCATGACCAGAACATGAAGTCCACCTTCTGGGCTATCCACATCAACAACCATCCAGACAAGAGCCATGAACAGAAGCACTGCTGAATGCTTGTGGCATTTCATGTTTAAACTAGCTTCTGACTGTACAAATTTTTACACGCTTTCATGAAGATCTACAATACTCTAGCAAGATAGCATCTGTCAACAGAGGTGGATAGAAAGGGGAAGAAAGGAAAAAACAGTAGCTACCTAAAAATTCTAAGTCTCAACATGGCTCAGCCTAGATTCTGTAGGTGTATTAATGCTTTCCATTCTCATACCTCTGAGTCACATAACAAGGAGAGAAGCAGTCTGCTTCCATTCAGAGGCATTAAAATCTCCTTCTCTGAGCACTGCAAAGTGCAGATGCTTGATAAAAGAGCAATATGCACACACAAATCACCTGGCCATCAGCCCTTAATTCTACCAGGTGACAGAGTATCTTTTAAACTTGTTCCCTCCCTTAGAAAAAAGAAAACGACCAACAAAACAAGTTTTCCCCTGCTAAACGTGCATTTGAGTACGAAGTTCTTAATTTGCTGCTTTAAAAAGCCACCTCCCTGGCTTAACTGCTTAGATTTTGATTTTTGTTGCTTTTTTTTTTTTTTTTTTGCCCCTATGAGAAAATGGCAGCTGCCTGCAGCTGTTGAGGATAACCAAAATGGTTAAAGTAACCTCAAAGGAGAATTGAGGAACAAAGTGTAAGTAAGGTGGCTATTTAACTTGTGATTGCCAGTCATCATGGATGTCTCCAGATGCCACACCTGGCATACACAAAAGCAGTAAGAAATATCACAAAAGGACTTCCTCACTTTTTTTTTTTTTTTCCTTTCTAATTAGTAAATTTGGTGTTCATTCAGCTTTACTTTTTAAACTTATATTGCATTATTTGGCTTGGATGGAACAAAAGAGCACTTTAAAGTGTTGATTTCAGTGTTTTATTTCAGTGTTGATAATGTATAACACAAACTCAGCAATTGCTTACCAAACCTCTTCCCTCAGGACCACCCTGAAAATCTAAACAAGTCAAAAGGGCCACACTGAAAACCAAATATCAAAGGCACTGCCAACTTTGTATTTTATTTAATTAGAAGTCAAGCTCATTAACAGAGCTGCACGGCAGCATACCGTGCCTGCAGCCCTTGCTCATGTCAGGAATTGCACTGAAGGAGGCCGCAGTCGCACGTGCCAAAAGCTGCTTGGGGGAGCTGGGAGTGGGGAGACCTGTCCTCCTAACCTAGCTGGAATGCTGCACTGCGCTGCCCCAGCAAGTGAGATTTGGCACCTCTGGGCAAAAACCAAGCTGCAGAAACCACAGCACAGAGGACATCCCCACTCCTTGAACTAGGGCTGCCTCCTGCAAGCCTCAGTGCCCAAAAGTTGCCTTCTTCCACAGGGCACCGTGCTGGGAGTAAGCCAGCTGAGCTGCGAGCCAAACCCCACCACCAACAGAAAATACGTGTGAAGTATGAGATGTGGTTTAACTTACAATGCAGCAACGGCAGCTTGGTTCAAGCAGCCTGACACCCAGCAACATCATTAACAAGTAAGCTAGATCATAGCATGTTTGCAACACACAGCAAGCAACACTGTTCCCATGTTCCCTGAACCATAGAAACTATCTGAACTAAAGACAGCTCTTTGCAGCCTATCCAAGTACAAGCACATATATCTGATTAATAACAGGACACTTGGGCAAATTTTAGCTTAAAATAAGAACAAAATCTTCACTTAAAATAATTTGAGGACTCCTTCAGCACTTTTCTTTTGGGGAAAAAATCCCCAACAAAACAAACTTTAGGGGGAAGGGGCTTGAGGAGGCACAGCTGTCGCAAATCAAATTTATTTTAAAGATAATCTGAAACAGCATGTTTGTGAAAGCTCACAATCACAGCAGAATTAAATCATTTTTACAAAGCATTTATTTGAAGAAGTTCTGTACACAAACTTTGGATACGGCAGAGAGTATCAAACCTCATGGTTGAGGTTTGGTTTCATTCCTAGAAACAGCTATAAAAATTTTTTTGTTCACTTGCACAAGGGTGCATTATTTATGCTCGGTTTTAGTTTTAAGACCTGTGACAAATACCAGATCGCTCACGTCCACCACAAGGCAGGCAGGCAGCCATGCAGACTGCCCTGCTACTGCTGGCACACAGCACTCCTGGCTGCCTCCAGAGGTGTTTCTGCTGCAGTCTTCCAGGACCTGGGCTGGAGAACAGGCTTTGGATTGCACTCATCTGGGCATGTAAGGTCTTAGGGTGTTATGCCTTGAAGTGATGATGCTGGCCACAATGCCCTTACCTCACCACCAAGCACAACCCCATGCTTGTCATCTGCTCTAAGACAAGCCCTGCTCACTGCAGCAAGAAGCTCAAGTCTATCAGAAATAGCAAATAGTGCTTGGGACCTGCTGTCTTCAGAGACACCAGCTTCAAAACATAGGATATGTTTTTAAAAAAGGCATAGCACATCAAAATGTCACTTTTAGGGAGTTTAACCTTTGTGCTGACCTAGGCTTCTCCCTCCCTGCTGAGGCTGCTGACTGTTTTTTTCCCTAACAGTGCCAGGTGCAGCACTTTTTTTTTAAAAGAAGTTTTATTAGTTCAGTGGAAACTGGATGGAAGCCATAAATTTGTTTCACACAGCTGACCAGCCAGCTGCACAGGGTGATGCCAGTGCCCTTCCCACAAGGCTGTTGCTGTCTAACCTCAACATTGGCCCAGCAGCAAGAAAACCACACAGCCCTTCAGATACTCCCCTCAAAACACACATATTGCAAAGCCTCCTTCTGCCTCTTTATTAATTATAATTGCTGTGTACCAGTCTCTGCCTCACAGAGGTGCCCATCACTAGACAGGCTTGGCAATGATGGAAACCCCTTTTCTTTTCTCTACCACCAGTCTGAGGCAGAAGTCATAAGATTTTCCAGTGCAAGGAATGGGCATGGGGACACAGGAGAGTCCCCTCTGGGCTTTATCCCCATCACCTACCAAACTCTACACGAAAGAACAAGAAATTGGGCAGAGGGACAAACAGTGCCCCTTTCATCTCTGCTGTGCCATCCACTTTTTCCCAGTCTTAGCTTTGCATGTACTCTTAACAGAGACTCTTATCACAAAGGAATCACTCCACTGCAAACTGCTGGTCGGTCATGAAGGAAAGCTTTTACACCCTTCTCCTCTTCTTTGCCAACCCTATCCTGCAACTTTTCCCTTGGACTCTCAGTTTCCAGAAACCTCTTCCTTCATTAAAGTATTTTGAGTGAAGCTTGAGCCCAAAAAATATGGTCAGGATAGGAATACCTCGACCACCTTTGCTGTTTTGCTGTGGAAGAAAGAAAGAAATCAATTTTCTGGAAATTATTCATAGCTTTCTTGCAGTTTTTTCCCGCAAGCTTTCAGAGCAGGCATTAACCCGACATACAAATTTTTCCAAGCATTATTAACACTTCAAAGACACCACAAATATTGATGCGGATAAATTCTGTATTATTTATTCTCCTCCAACATATCCTTCAGTAGGACAACACAGCTTCCCCTCCTTTAGCCTGCTGAGTTAATGTAGAGAACAGCAGTGACTTCTAGCAGATTTAATTTAAAGTGATAAAACGTAAGGATTTTCCTGCAGGTCAGGGAAACATCTTATCCTGAGTTTTCCATTTAGTCTTACTTGATCAGAAAAATATTTAATATTTTTGTATCTTAAACTATTATAACAAAGGTACGAGGAGTTCAAAGAAGAGAATGATAATAGTGACTTCAAGATTGTTTTTTAAGCCATAGCCAAATTCAATGTCTGTGTTTCACACCCACTGTTGTCAGTGGAAGTACTGCATATGCTCCCAGGAAATTACAGGTTCCAGCACAAATGTGCCATCTCTTTCTTAAAAAAATAATGCCTAGTTAGAATTAATCCCCTTGTCACTCAGTGGCTCCTCTGTTTCTTCTCAACGCCATAGTTACAGAAACCACCTTTTCTTATTCTCTGAATCTGTGAGCCTTTCTCACCTTGTCCTGGTCCCACAAAAAACGCAGTGTCCCTTCCAGCACACATTCTCCCTATTTCACAAGCTATCCAGTATCTATTGAGATGAGCTTGGGACAGATGCCAACAAAATCTATGGTGTATAGTGGGAAAAACTGGTTGCTTTCAGTCTTCTTAAAGAAGTGAGACCTAGTCAGATGAGACCAAACAGCCAGGAGCCTTCTTTATGCACACATTCCCTTTTCTCCTATATCCTACGCCAGTTGCTTGACAACAGCTTTCTACCCAAGGCTTTGTCTGAAATGACTGCAGGATTGCAGATCTACTACTGAAACACAGATTGAAGACAAGAAGAGGTGTGAATGTGGCTCAGAAGCAAGAAGTTTTCTCTAAATCATCTGTCCATGCAGCAGTGTAGCATGTGGATGCTAATACAACAGCTTTCCTAGCCGATCTTCCACCATGGGCAACCCAATTCTGCAATTGCTGGAGCAGCGCCCAGGAGATTGTATCAGGCAAAGCAGATTCAGCAGAGGCACGAGGATAAAGACAGAAGGCAAGTCAACAGCCCCCAAATCAGCATGAGCGTAGGCAACTTGACAGTCAGCTGTACCCTTCTGCTGATTTCTATGTACGTGTAGATCTCAGAGATCAGCAGGAGTGGGAGCAGAATTACTTCAAAACACGCAGAAATCCTCTGTGGATGTTCTGCTTTGAAGTCGAACAAAACAAAGCAAAACACAACAAAAAATCTCATTCCCTCCAAGTTCTAATTGTTAAGACTTGAACACTTGGGATTGAGTCCATAATGACAGAAGTCACTGCAAGATGGCTAGAAATCCTTTCTGCAACGTGCATTCTGCCTGCTCTGGATCCACAACACGACTATTTTTTAAGATGAAAGCTGAAAGATGCAGTGTCTCAGCAATACACAAATGAAAGAGCTCGAAGCAAGCACTGAACTCACACTGGAACTGACCTGAGGTAAATTCCAAATGTGCATCTTCTCTCAATAAGTTAAAAAATTGATCGGAAAATTTAAATAGCCTTAGGTAAGTTTGGTCCACATATTTCTATTTGATCCCTAAAAATAAAGAATTACGTGAATTACTACTTCTTTTAAACACTGGCACAGCATGAAGTTCCTGCAGTTTGCTCTTCATCTTGCAAAGACTTTTTATATATTTCTAAGTTCTGGAGGCTCTTTAAACATGAGAGTATATAAAGACACTTTTAAACAGCATAAAATACACTTCACACGAGTAAGGGGAAGTGCGAGGACTAGTGCCAGAAACTATTTAACAGCTTGGAGCAAATTCTACCCTCTTGTTTGAGCAGGAGAAAGAAAAAATACAGCTCGAAGGAGAGAAAATCTCTTTCCATCTTTCTTTCTCTAAAAACTACAGCTAATCTGTCTTAGCATGACCTGTGCTTTCAGCAACCTTTCCCTGTGGCTGTTAAAAAGCCAAGCAGGAGGAGGACAAGGTAGAGCAGGTGAATGTTAAGCTGGGAAATTGTTTTGCTAATATTCTCAGTCATGGTTTCCGCTCAGCACAAATTGTATTATTTTACATTCAACTGGTTGCACTTGTATAGTTTGATTCTCTTAGCAGTCCTATAGATATGACCAGAACAGTGCAACCACTGAAACTAAGTATGAATTTATGTTCTGTAAAAGCAGGGCTAAGACATGAAAAACATGAAAGAACCTTTTTAGCAACTCCCTGTGTAGGCAGCATGCCTTGCTTTAATCAAATGCATTATGGCCCTTACCCACTGATACAAAATGACTCCTAGGGCTTTTCTGTACACCAGTTCGGATAATCCACTTTCAAACACCTCTGTATCTGCATAAGAAAGCTGTACAGCTTCTTATGCTGTAAAAAGCAAGAGAAAATAGCACAAAAAAACAGTGCCTTTGAAGAGTGTGGCTTGTGTCCATCATTTCCTGTTATTGCTCAATGTTTTTCACTACGCCAGTCATCATCTGGATGCCTGAAGTGTCTGCACTGAGATTTTAAAACACAAGAGGGCAGGGTACATGCAAAGGAAAAAGCAGAGTGTAGTCCTCCTATTAGTTTTCACAATGAAACAGCACAGCTGAACAAGCTGCAAGAAAGCTTTAAAAGACGAGCATTGCCCTCTTTCAGCACAAAAGCATGTGACCAAGCCCAGATTCTGTTTCTTCAGACTGTGTGCTATTAGTTAGCTTTGCCCCTGGATTTAGAAACAGTGTCAAAAGGTGAAAGGCGTTTTTCTCTTGAAGACTGAAGCAATTTCTAAGGCCACTGTGCAACAGCAAGGACAGTTTTTCAGTATTTCAAACACATAATCTAAGGAAAACACGGCTAAGTAAATGCCACATGCTGCAATCCTTAAGACCCATCCTTCTTTGAGTAAATGGATTTTTGTTCCATCTTACACAAGAATGTATTCTTTTAAATGCAGACAGTTGTTACAGTAGGCTAACACAAGCAGTTGTCTGGGAAGCACAGCTGTGGAGCAGTAGGACAGCCTGGCGACTGCGAGGCTCTCCTCTTCCGAAAAAATCTCCTGCAGCAGATTCTGTAAAGCTACAATATAGGTGCCAATACATAGCAGAACAACACCTTATTGATATTTTGATATTAATGTGAACATGAGTCCACTTTACCCCCACCCAAGATTTTAAACTTCAGAAATTAACAGCAGCTGCTGAAGTCAGCAGGAGTTATGTCACTATTAGGATGAGTTAGAGCACAGCCTTTCTAGACAAGCTCCATGCCTAGTGAAATAAATACAGACAGTGTCTGAAGCAAAACTGTACCCTCATTCTCCTGTGTGATGCAGACAGCTTAAAAGTTATGTCCTCCTAAAACATATTTTGTGCCTCGGCCCAACCTCTCTACACTTTCTTATGTGTAAGTAATGCAGTTGGTTCTGATGACAAACATAAAGCTTACAGGAGGAATCTACTCAGATTTTAGGAGCATGGCACAAAGGAGCAGATCAGGATTAGTCCTCCTAACAAAACCTCAGAGGTGCTTTTTTAGAATGCAGATTCTGAAAAAGTTCCTCAAGTTCTTTCATTGTGACAACAGTGGATGCACTCATCTGTTTTAAATAAAGCTTGATTGCTGAACTTCTATGGGAGAAAAGGATCTAAAGGACTGATTTGCCATTGAAGGTAAATGAATGCAAGCATTCTTACAGACCTCATTACTTCTCACTGCAAACAGCCCACATCTTCCATCCTTCTGCACACCACCAGCACTTATTGCAGCAATGTGTTACCAGAAAGGCCAAGCTGAGCTGCTTCTCTCACATGGAGCACTGGAGGTGGGAGTGAATGGTGATTTTGGCAGATGATGTCACTTCCAGGATTTTGGCTACAGGAGAGAGCTTACGACACCAACACAGATATGCACAAATGAAAACATCCAAAAAGTGAGCTGGAAAAAAAACCAAAAACAAAACCCAAACAGACAAAAAGTGGTGCTCGCAGTACAAGAAAGACATGGAACTTTTGGAGCAGGTCCAGAGGAGGCACTGAGACGAGCAGAGGACTGGAGCACCTCTCCTGTGAGGAAAGGTTGAGGGAACTGGGCTTGTTCAGCTTGGAGAAGAGAAGGCTCCAGGGAGACCTCAGTGTGGCCTTCCAGTACTTGAAGGGAGCAGATAAACAGGAGGAGTTTATGAGTCTGTTTACGAGCATTGATAGTGACAGGACATTGGGGAATGGTTTTAAACTGAGACAGGGGAGGTTTAGGTTGGATATTAGGTTGAAGTTCTTCCCCCAGAGGGTGGTGAGGCACTGGCACAGGTTGCCCAAGGAGGCTGTGGATGCCCCATCCCTGCAGGCATTCAAGGCCAGGCTGGATGTGGCTCTGGGCAGCCTGGGCTGCTGGTTGGTGACCTGCACACAGCAGGGGGTTGGGACTCGATGGTCATTGAGGTCCTTTTCAACCCAGGCCATTCTGTGATTCATTCTATGATTCTATGAAAAGGAAATAAAACGTGTGCATCAGGGAACTGACTCCAATAGACAATGTTTTTTAATTGTAGAGTTTTTATTTTTCCTCTGTAGATGCTTTAATACTGTTGTATAACACACTCAGAAAAACATCCTGACAAATCAAAACTGCATTATTCTCACAGTCACCAGCCTTCACCTCGCCTTCAGGCTATTAGACCCAGGTTGGCTATATATGCCTTTTGGACTACTCATACTGTTGAACAGGAACAGGATTTATTTTATTTATTTTTAATCTTGGGAAAGGAAGCGTTCTGGCAGTATCTCTAGTCTTATGCTTAGAACAGGATAAAGCAAAAAAGACGACACCACCCTACAATACACACGTCTCGTGACGGAATTAATCAGCCTATCTGAACATGCTGAACTTCCCTACAACAAAATTAAAAGGAAACACCTTGCCGATAAAAATGAAAAAAGTGTAGTGGCGCATGCAAAAAAATCTTTCCTCTTCCCACGACGGCTCTTTAAGGATTCAGTTCTTGAGTTCTTTGTAAAGAAAGACATATTACTACTCAAATTCAACAGTAATTTTACCAGGTGAGACAAAAAGCACCCCAAAGAAGCATTAGAGAAATGTCTGTCCTCTTTCTTCTTTGTAAAAACCAAAACTATTCTCCTCCAAGTAGAAAATGTTATGCCTGAAATGTTTCTATAACAAAATACCTTACTGGTTGGACACAGTTCTTAGAATCATGTTATATAATCACCTCCCTATAACAGGTAACAGTGAATTTTGAAAATCATTTTTTAACTTGGGCCATTTCTCACTGTTTGTTGAGGTCATAAAAATCACAGAATGACCTGAGTTGAAAAGGACCACAATGATCATCTAATTTCAACCCCACTGCCAGCCTCCAGACCAGGCTGCCCAGATCAGTAAGTTGCAACTGGCAAAAGCTGAGTGCTTGTAATTAACAAGCACAAATTATTCAGAAGTAGAATGAGTTAATCCCTACTGGAAGTTTATACACATAGCATCAAATCCTGTTCATATAAAAAAAAAAATTCAGAAGTTGATTTTGATACATTATGAACTTCTTTTATTAGAGAGCTATGATGACAAGCCATTACTACAAAAACTAATACCCAAGGTCCAAGGTAGCAGTTAAACAGCCCGTGTTCCACTCTGTATAATAAAAAAGGCATTCTGAATCAAACACCAGGCAGCATTTAGCCATGCTCCTGGAATTCAGTACTGCTAAAGACATATAATCGCGTAGGACTCAACCTGTGCACTGCCTCCAGATGATGGGCACTGGGCAGTCAGTGGCTGTGCTGTGGAGGACTTTCCCTCCATCTTGTCCCTGCACTATTATCCCACTCAAATCAAGCTTTAGTCTTTCAGAAATACTCAGGCACTGAGATGTGACTCTATACATGCAAGATTTCCAGAACAGACTCCAAAAGAAATTGCTAAAAAAGGACACAAATACAACACTTTTCCAATAGTCATCATCTTATTTCTTTGATGGGATCAGTACTCTGATGCTTGAAGACGTTAAACAACTGAGGCCAACCATAAATAAAACTGACAGGGCTAAGCTGGCCTGTGAGTAGACTAAGGATTTGCTGCTGAGGCAGTAGAATTTCTTCCTTACTCTCTTACAGGCATAAGACTGAGCCTCTACACTCAGAACACAATTACTTACCATTCACATATCAATATTCCAGGGGCAAAAAAATAAACAAGCAATATACTCAGAGGGTGGTGAGGCACTGGCACAGGCTGCCCAAGGAGGCTGTGGATGCCCCATCCCTGCAGGCATTCAAGGCCAGGCTGGATGTGGCTCTGGGCAGCCTGGGCTGCTGGTTGGTGACCTGCACACAGCAGGGGGTTGGAACTGGATGAGCACTGTGCTCCTGTGCAACCCAGGCCATGCTGTGATTCTGTGAAAAATCTTTAATGTTAATAAGCATTCAGTGGTACATTACAGATCCGCTTAAATTCATTTCCATACAGATTGATCCTATGCCTAATTTGAAACTAGCTGATGTGTAATAAACTCTTAGGAAAAGAGGATTAAAAAAAAAAAAATCCCAACAATTGCATTTGTACCTCTACAGCTTTTGACCTCAATGTTTCTCAGGACTCAGAATTTTCTAGACAGTCACAAGCTCCCTTCTAAATGCAACTACAAAATGCCCAGGGCATATCATTTTGCCCTATCAGACTGTCAGTCTGCTAGATACATATCCATTTCAGGTTTAACAGGAAAAAATGTGGGATTCATTTTGTGTAAAATATGCATACACAACACAGTATGCAAAAGCCAGACTGCAAAAGAGAAACTACGTGAGAGTTCAAAGCTGGAAATACAGATTTTCTGTACATCCACCACCACACAAACTTTATCATCATTAAAATTCATGCAGAAGTTTTGGACTTCAAAGTTGCTCAGCTGGTAGGAGTCCTGAGGGTGGATTACAAATAATAGGCACATGTTCTCAATCTGCTTGTTGATCTCACTTGAAAAATTGACAAGACTGGGTAGTAAAGTCCCAGAATGAAGCTTTAAAACTTCTCTTTGAAGGGTAACTAACCATTTGAAAGTTTTAAAAGTGGCTAATTTTCAAGATTAGTTTAAATTATACTGTATTCTTTCACTTAAACTGCACAGCTAATTTCAAAAACGATTCTTTGATGAGAAATTTTAAGGCTCTTCTTGTGAACAGAAAATATCTATCAAGCTTATCTGTGCAAGAACCAAATAGTTTCATTAAAACTAGAGGGAAATCACTTAATGCTGGAGACATTATTCTGTAAAATGGAACAGAAATGGATTTGAGATATCTACTCACACATGTGCCTTGTGGAGGTGATGATTTTCTTTTCTTTTCTTTTCTTTTTTTTTCTTTTTTCTTTTTTTTCCCCCTCAATGGGAAAAGAAAAAGGTCTCTGATTTCCTTGTGAAAAATGTTTGCGTTTTCATACTATCTGCAGTCAATCACAACTGCTAACAATTAGCACAGGATGAAAAGTCAGGGGTTTCCAGCTACTTTCTTACTAGATTAATTCTTGCTATTTACTACTTTACCACTTTTCTCATTTGTCAGAAAAGCCACTCTCAACTACTAACAGCTCTGCGTCTCTGAAAATATGCGTGTTTCAGTGCTGAATTTGTAGACAGATACCGAAACATAATTAAAAAAGTACAGCCAATGTCAACACAGAGCTGAAACAACACCAGCTCTGACAGATTATTTCCCCTTTGCTACTTTGTAAGCTAACAAAAGCGCGCTCGTTGTCATTTTATTAAATTTAAGGTAACAATGGAAACAATACACATTAACTCGGTCTCAAACATGATGTCATGTTTTATGAAGACAGGTCAAGAGAAAATGTAGAACAAATTACCTTCATTGCTTAAGAAACCCTAAATCCCTTAATTTACCCAGCCGTTTGTCAGCAGAACTAATCAAAAGCCTTTCTTGCTCTCACAGGGCATAAAGGTAGCCATTAAGTCTCTGAAGTGCACGGTTTTACCAGCAAGACAAAACAGAAAGCAAATCTTGGGAGTAAGTATCAGCTGGATGTTCACATAACAAGGTCCAGGGAGACATATCCAGAAGTTTCCTCTTTTAATCCAGCTCTGAATAATGCTGGATGCTGTTCTCTGTTCCTTCAGAGCTCTACCACTGCCAAAATAACTGCAAGGCTTGCAAGTCCAAGTATATCTCAAGCCTTTCCCAAGGCACCCCAACACTATCTGAGGCACTGAAACTATGGCAACCGAATAAAAAAGCAGCTTCCATGATTAATAGATGAAGATCCCAGAGACAGTGCCTCGCTAGGCCATATTTCAGGAATGCGAAAGGAATTAGCATAAAATCCATCACATTCTACCAGTAAAAAGTAGATTTCAACAGGCATCAACAAAACCACACTATTTTTCTTCTAAGAGAAAATATTCGACGGAACTACAAACTGTTCAAATTCTCATTAACATCTCAATGAAATGCGGCCTCAAGTGCAAGCAATGGATAAACGTCCACCAGCAACAGTGAAGGAACCAACACAACACATTTCCAGTCAGCCTGTCAAAGCTGCACATAAAAATGCTGCTCAACGTATAGAACGTATAGAACACCTGAGGGAAGGTGAGCGGATGGAGATCAAGTAGAAATAACATTTGCTGCAGACGGGCATATATATTTGGACATAGTTCTTCTCATTGTGTTGAGGATTCATATAAGAGCATACTTTTTCCATCTGCTAAACCAAAACCCCATTGTGCATCTGTTACGTTATCTACACATTTTCATTACTAGAAGGCCCCATGAGTCTGTCAGGGTCATGGCAAAATTGATGAGAGGTTAGGAATACCTTTTTCAGAAGCAGACAATCAAACTCCCACTATTATCTCCAGAAAAAAAAAAGAAAAAAAAAGAAAAAAAATCACTCTTACACTCCCCATCTACTAGATGGCTCAGATTGAGGCGAAATGATGTAACAAGAGCATTACTTATTTCCAATTGCAACATTAAGTTTCCACAAAAGGCTACAGAGAAGTAGAGAAATATGTTTTTTGCCCTTATCACTAAGGGTACGACCATGCAGCCAAGGCATGGCTTCACCCAGGAGGCGAAGGAGACAAGGAGCAAAAGGCTTCCCAATGGGGAAACAGCGCACACACAGCGCTGGGCACCTGCCCTGGAGGTGCTTCCCTTCAGTATGCCAGGAATGGTGTAAAAAAACAAAACAAAACAAAAAAGAAACAAAAAAGAAACAAAAACCTTCTGTGTGAAGTTCCTCATTAGCAGTTCTCAGTGGTTAAAAAAAAAAAAAAAAAAGCACGGGGTAGTCCACAACATACGAATTTCAAGGAATTTCAAGAATCTGTTATAAGTACTGTATACAGAAATGCCTATTATTAACAATACTTTTAAAGAAAAGGTCATCACGGAATGCAGCAAATTACCATATGTCTTCACTCCAGAGACACAGCAACTGGCAGTTCTGCTAATAGCTGGTTTATCTTCTTCATCTTACATCTCCATTTCAGCCAATGCAGAAACACTTTAGGGACTGGGGGAAGAATCTTTCCAGACAGAAATGGCTCTGTATTTGCAGAGTATAACACATCCCATCTTCTTACTGGTAAATAACTACAGTTCCACACTGGCTAACAGTTAACTATCAGTATTTCGGCAGTGAATCATGACATAATTCATGATGGTTTTTCTTACCGATTTTCTTCTTTATTTTTAGAAGCTATTTTGTAAAAGGTGACATCTGCTTTTCTTTCTTTTTATCTACAGTGGACCTAAACTTTAAATTCCCCAGGACATAAATCGTGCCGCTTCATTTATGTTCTTCTGGCTTACGAAAGCTGAGAATATGATAAATTTATGAGGTGTGGCATAGAGCTCCAATCCCCTTTTTTATTTCTTGCGCCCCCACCATTAACTCGTAGCCTTAATGAGTCTGAAGTGACAAAAATAGCAAATGCAGCCATGGATGTCTTTTAATAAACCATTTCCACGACTTTCTGAATATCTTGATGTTTTAGGATATTTAGGATATTCTATTTCTTTCTTTTTTCCAGATCCCATATCACTATGAATTTTTAATCTTTTCCTATCCAGTTGCTAAAATAAGAGTGGCAGGTGGACACCTTGGGAACTCCTGAGGACATGCAGGACATGCAATATGTATAATTACAACACAGTAGGTGGCACTCTTCCCTTTAAATCTAAAGCAGTGCCTGAGTTGTGCTGCCATACTTGTCGTGACCCAAACTCAAAGACTCATTTCCTGAGACCAGTTAAATAACCCTTAATGCTGTATAAACATCAACATCCAGCTATTTCCATGGCTTCATTCGTTCAGAAGATAGCACACAGAGGAAATAAAGACCCTGGGCTTTCGGTTAGCAGTTAAACCAGGACAAGCACTTCTGCCTTTGCAGACCCTGTCCAAGCTGTTCCTTGTTCAACAGACAGACGCGTCAGCTTCAAAATGAACACATTCATACACAGAGGTATTATATTCAGGCTTGGGTTTTCTTCCAGCTGCTTATTTTTGCCACTAAACCGTGATTCTGGTTGCTTCGTGATGCAGGAACTGACACAGCTGCTGGCTGTCTCTTATTACCTACCACCCTACTCCTCACCCACCCCAGGGTGGTCTGATGCACACAATTAATGGTGCAGAAGAAAAGCATTGCTTACTCCTCTCTTTTTTTTTTTTTCCCTCTCCTGTTTCCTTGCCCAGGCAAGGCTTGCCACAGTCTGCTGTAGGTCTGTGTTGAATGCTGCTTGCTCCAAAAGACGTGGACCAAAGTCCTGAAGGTTGACCCACAGCAAAGGGAATCAGATCATAGTTTCAGGTCCTCACCAAGCATAGATTGCCACCAGAAAGCAGGGGGAAGCACACAATGGAAGAGTGCCCTATTTGAATAATATTTCAGCAACTGCCTTTAATTTCATCCAATTACTCCAACAAGCAGAACAGAGCTGGGCAAGCAAGACTGGAAAGGGCAAGGGCTAAAGATTTACCTCCTTAATAAATTAATAGTAGGAGGTGAAACAGTGCAGTATCTGTATCAAATGAAGATAGTGAAAACTTCTGATCTAGTGTAGTTCAACTTTACTCTAGCATATGCTGTGCCTAACAGAATAGAATTTGGTTTAGCAGAATTTACCCCGTTGCTTCTTTTCAGCACTCTGGTATAGTGCATGGCAATCAGACACAAAGCATTTGACTGGGAAGTGCCACAATGCGTCCTTGCAAACAAGTTGGATGCAAGACATATATTAGCTCAGGTCAATTTAATCCAAAAACATTTCATGTCTCTCCTGCTGCAAACCATGTGAACTCTTTTCATGCGTATTTATGTATGGCTCTTCAAAACAAGATGACAAGTTTCCCCTTCCCTTCACAAAACACTCACAAGCAAGTTCACAATAACCTACTTCCTTTTTAATGCAAACAGTTCCATTCTGGATTTAACACAGGTCATTAATCTGATCTTTCTGCTTTTCTTTTTCTTTCCCCCCCCCACCAAAAAAAAAAAAAAAGAGCAAGGACAACTCCTTCTCCCAAACCCGACCCACCTCCTTCCTCACTCTGACTGGCATTAAGTGCATGCCTTAATTTGCAAACATTACAAATGGACTATGGTTGGTACTTCCACCTTCGAGCAGCTGGAGATGTTAGATAACATATTGCTTGCAGACGTTAGAATCCAACTATTTTTTTTGTTCAAGAACGACAAGTTTATAAGGTTGGTTTTGCCACTGGAAGTCAGAATAACAGTTTTGATGTAGGCTAATTCAGAATACACAGAACATCTGTGACCGTATGATTCGTTTTCCTTTTAAGTACTCATCCATGCTTCAAGCACTTGATTCCCACTACAGGAAAAGCAAACACTGCAATTATACTTTATGGTATTAATTGCTATTTTAAAATTCCTTTTGCATTCAGACAGAAGCTTCATCTGGGCATTCCACTCCTGAGATAAACTTACTCAAAAGCCAGAGATTTTATTCAGTGAAGAGTGGAAGGGAATCAAGATAAACATTTTTATGCATAGGAAATTGTTGGGCTTTAAAGAGAGTTAGTGTGTTTTCTCTTTGCATTATATCTTCGGATAAGCTACTACATGAAAAACAGGATCCTTTCAGACAAAATTATACCCTAGACATTGAAATGTTCAGGCAACTGCCCTTTTTTTTTTTTAATTGGCTAACCTCTCAATCTCACTGACTCTATAGCATTTCCTTTCAAACACACATGCAGCAATTCCGTGAAGAAAAAGGTTTGCTGTACGAAACCCAATTTTCCTTGCAACACACTAAATCAGTCTCATTAAAAACAAACAAACAAACAGAAAACCCACAAAAGTTAACCAGAGCATGATCATTTTGCAGTCTGAGAACAAATGGCAAAGGAAGCCATGAACGTTACAGTGGCTGCATAAATCCTACTGTCAGAAAGCTGCCACAGACTTGTCAAAATCTCTACAAGTTCTGCAATAGATCCTCACTCTCCTGGACTTCCTCACGTTGATTTACCGAGCCAGAAAAGCTTGCTGACATGAGAACACTGAACTGCACATACACAATGTTTGCAAAGACAGCGTAGGAAGAGGCATGATTTCCCTCACTGTCTTCTAGGTTAGCTTAATACAAGTGCCAGATGATACTGAATAAAAGTTAGCTCAATCTACGACAATTAGTAAACCTCTGCACGCAGCCCTGTGACAGAAAATGGTCGCGGAGATTCAGCTCTTTATTATTTACTACATCTACAGTCCATGTGTCCACCCCTTCAGAGGACCAAGTGTTCATCTTGCGAATCCTGGAATTCGCGTGCTTTGCCACGGACCACTTAAAGCGTTTGCTTTAGTCGAACAATTTCCCATCCGCAACAACCAAAGACGCGTGCTGCACAGACCTCGGTACACGAGCGCAGGTTTACAAACTTCCAAAGCAGCAATTTGCTGAGGAGAGGGGAAGGGGAGCAAATTTCCCTCCGACCAAGCGGTCACGGTTAGCAAAGACACAGCCGGCTGTCCGCGGAGCTCAGCCTGGCACTCACCCGGCTCAGGGCTGTCAGGACATCGTAGTGCCAGCGGACAGAACGACACAGCCGCCTCGGCGGTCCGCGCTCGCAACGCTCCCCCGCCTGCAGCCACCCCAGGAAGCGCCTCCCTCGGGCAGGAGGGGCCGAGCTGTCGCAGGTACTTTCTCCGGCTCGAAGACGAGCCAAACTTTCCGTCACCCTCCTTGGGAACGGCGGCAGAGCTCGGGGCAGTGCTGACCCCCTGCCTCGCCCCGGACGGGGGAGAGACGGGTTCCTAACGCCTCGCCCGCAGCTCCTACACGGGCTGGGCTGGGGGGAGCTAAACCACCTTCTTCTCTTAAACAGCGGTACGAAGCTGCCCGCTGCCGGCCGCTCAGAGCCGCCTGCACGGAGCTCCCAGGACTCACACCGGGCCAGCTCCGAGAGAGGCTGCGGCAGCTCCTTCGTGCCGGCTTGCCCCGCTCTTCCCCCTTAGAAAAACTTTATCCGCCGTTTCTCGGCTCCCCGAAGAGGAGAGCGAACGAAGGAGCGGCGGACAGAGCCCTCGCCCTGCCGAGAAGGGGGCGGGGAAGGGCTCTGCCTGGGACCCTCTCTTCTCCCCGCCGCGGCAGCCGGGCAGCCCGCAGCCCCTCTGCGGGGCCGGAGGTCGGTGCAGCGGGGAGGGGAGCCCGCGGCCTCAGCCCACCCTCGCGAACAAAGCCGCTGTAGCAACCGGGAAACCGAAGTTTTCTCGGTTGCCGGCCTCTTCTTTCAGCCTTGAAAATTTAAAATAATGATAGTAATGCCAACAAACAAAAATGCCAATCCCGAAACACACCGCCAAGCCCATAAAACCAGAAGGTACCCCCACAATCCCGCACTGGTGAGCGGAAACCGTGGGTTACGCCTCTGCACGGAGCTCCCGCACTGTGCCTGTAACAAAGACCCCGGCAGCTCATAGCCCCGCGCGGTGACCGCAGGCAGCGCGGATCCGGCCCCGCACGAAACCCCCCACAGCTGAGGGCAGGGAGCGGAACTGGGAGCCGGAGAAGGCGGACAGGAGCCCGAACACCGTACATGCAAACGGTGCCGGTGGGCCGGGGAGCGCCGGCGCGTTCAGCAGCCAAGGGGTGGGGGAGAGGAAAAGAGGAAAAAAGGAGAAGAAAGACGAAACCACGAGATGCCTGGAAAGTGGCAAGGGCGAGCGCAACGCGTGCACTTGCGGGCGGCTCCTCGCCTAATGCCATCGGCGCTGCCGAGGCAGCCGCAGCCGCCGCCCGCCTTCCCCGCCGCTCTCGACCGGCCGGGCGAGGCGGGAGCCTTCCTTCCACGCAACCCAAAACATCGGATACGGACGGGGAGTACTGTACCTTTTCGGTGCATCTATCTGGGCAGCTAGAGGACAGAACTAGCTGATGGTGTGTCCCATTTAGTAATCCATTTAAGGGGATCTCTCTGGGAAACTGGAGCCACTCTCTCCTTTGCAATCCTTTGTCATTACTACATATGTGCTTCCCAGGGGATGGAATATTTAATATTTCTACTTTCTGAATTGCAAGTGCAATTTGTTCATTTCCAATGACGGGCGAAAAGAGGGAACAGGAGTGGAAAAAAAAAAAAAAGAAAAAGAAAAAAAAAAAAGAAAAAGAAAAAGAAAAAGAAAAAAAAGCGTTCGCAACTCCTCTCCAAACCCAAATTCCACTACGACTCCACTCCAGTAAGTCCCCTTCAGCCGTGCCTCGGGAGGTAAGTCATTTCGGGGTCTTGTCCTGCTCCCTTTCTACCAAAAGTGTTCCCGGTGCGAAAGCTGCTCCAGGAAAACTCAGAGGCTGGCGGCGCTCGCCGTGCCGCGGCAAGAAGGCGCAGTCGCTGCTCGCCCCCAGGCTGCCGGGCATTGGACTGGAAGCCGCTCGCCCGCCGCCGCTACCCTGCCTCCACCCGGCTCCCACTCCCAGCCCCTGGGACGAGGCTCCGGAGGCGGAGACAAAGCCCCGGACTGGATCGCACCGGGCGGCCGCGCCCCGCCCCGCCCCGCCCCGCGGGCACGTGCCCAGCCCTCCCGCCCCGCCGTGCCGCGGGCGGTGCCGCCGAAGGGGCGGTTGCGGTGCCGCGCCTCGCGGGAGCGATGTCCCCGCCGGCACCGTCGGTCGCAGCCGCCGCTGCCGCCGCCTCCGATCGCTCTCTCGGCGTCCACGCCAACGCTGCCCGCCGCCGCGGGATGCCCGCGAGCGACTGGAGCATCTCGGCCTGGCGGCGTGGGCTCGGTTCCGGGCGGCCCAGCCGGGGTCTTTGTGGCTCCGCGGCGGGTTCCGGGAGCGGCGGCAGGGACGGCTCGGAGCCGTCCGGTGCTGTCCGGCAAAAAGCTCGGCAGCGCCCGGTGGCGGCGAGCGGCGGCAAATCCCCCCCTAGTCCCCGCGGGGACCGCGGCTGCAGCTGCCGCTGGCACCGAACTCGGCCGTCTTCATCTCTTCCTTTCCACCGTTCCTCCAGTCAAATCCCGCCCCGGCAGCCGCTCGCTGCGTTAATCCCCGTCTCGGAGCCGATCCAGCGAGAAGCAGGAGCGAGCGGCGCTAGTACGTTAATCCCCCACCCCGGCCCCGCGGCCGCGCACCAGCAGCTGTGGTCGTTCCAGCGCTCCGGCCGGGTCGCGCCTGGCTGCCACGCTCGGGTGTGGGTCCGACCCTCCGTCTCCTATCGCTGACCTCTGCTGGCTCGGGGCGCGGAGACACAGCCGTTCCTTGGCCGTGGCATGGGATTAACAGCGTTTTGTATGCTGTAGGTCTCGCTGGAGCGAGGCTGCTAGGAGAGCCTCTGGTGTTCCGCATGGAGGTATCTGCTCCCCACAGGAGTCGCTTACAAGTGCAATTGCTTGAACGTCATCTCTGTCTGTCTATCTATCTATCTATCTATCTATCTATCTATCTATCTATCTATCTATCTACCTACCTACCTACCTACCTACCTATCTGTCTATTTATCTGTCTATCTGTCTATCTATCTATCTATCTATTTTTCCTCCAAACCAGATAAGTGAAACGACGGATAGAGCAAAGGGATTTATTGTCAGGCCACAAAGTGTGTCATTAGAATTAAAATAATTCTTTGTTTATTGGCAGCTGTTTCCCTCGCCTTTTATTTTCAGATAATGAAAGGACTCTGAGAATTTGGTTTTGATTCAGTATTTGATTTGGGATCTAAAATTATGCACGTTCATTCAATTTCTAGTTGTTAGATTACAAGGGAAAACATCCATCTGTGTTGAGGAAAAGTTTTTTCTTTCAGACAGTTTATACTGAATGTATACTTACGATGATTTTCTAACCAAAGGAACTAAGATTTCATGTGTATTTTCTTCCTTCCCTGAAAATCTGAAACAGAAGAGGGTTCTGCACTGAAGAGAATAATTGCTGGGAACAGATAAATTTTAGTTAAGCAAACTTATGCTAGATCTGAAAGCAATTAGAGAAATTGGACTAGTACAAATAATTTCTGGGTACCCAACCATGTGTCAGGAGAATAAACCAGACTGAATGGACCTTGATTTGCCAAGAACCCTAGCCCTTTATCTTCCCAAAGGAGGCTCTGGATCATCTCATACTGCATCTCCCTGTGTCAGGAATTGAGAACAGTGATAATATGGTCTGGATTTGTGGGAAGTTTCCATCATTACGTTGTCCTCAATTGCTACATACATTTTGAGGTGCTCAGGACTTCACTGACTTTGTTGTGGTTTGAACTGCAAGCAGATCTCAATCGAGCCCTAGTTGTGTGCTTCACATACTTTACAATATTTCTGCAGTAGTGAGCAGTTTGTTTTACACTTGGATTTCCTTATTAATCAGAAAAGCTCTCCAACAGAGAATATTTTTTTCCCTTTATTTATGGTTTTGAAAAATACATACCAGATTTTTAGTTTATGGAAGAAGCAGAAACCATTGAAAAATCCCATATTCCATGCATTGGTATGAGCAGTGGCACCAGTTGTGAGCAGTTTCTGTTGAGGTTCCTTTACAAAAGTTCTTTTCATTCATCTACTTTCTTTCCCCGTATTTAATTTCCAAGCCTGCGCTGATTTATTTCGTCATTTAAAGCACACTCTGCAACCGTTTTCACTTATCCTTCTGCCAGAACTTTAGTCAGCTCTCCTGTCCTTTATTCCCCTACTGCTCCTTCTGCTCTTAACTTACTCAAATAACTGCAAAATCAGACAAATGTTATGGCTTAAAGAAACAACCCTCTTTTCTTTTACCTCACTCCTCGTCCTCTTTCTCACTCTGTACCCGGTCTGGTAAACTATTCTCATGTTTTCTCCCCCACCGAATTATACTGGGCTGTTTTTATGGAACAGTCTCAATTCTCCATGCTGTCAGATTTTCTGAAAACACAACACAGCCTTATCTGATTTTGCCTAGACTACTTAACAACTGTGGGCTACTCACACTGGCCTGAGGAAGGGAATTATTACTCTTATTGATGGGAGCATATTTTTTCAGCGGCTGCTCTTTGGCAGCTGCATCGGTGGATTTTCCAGTCTCCATCTGGTAAGGCATTCTTGGTCAGGTCTCTGTGGAGCTGTGCATTATCTGAAAAATTTGTGCAAGCTACAGAGTTCTTCCATCCACTTCAGCTCCTCTTTGGACAGGATCTCTACCAAAGCGTTAACTTGAGTTGACGTGAAAATATTACCTCTGCTTTTGCTTCCTAATCACAGAATTATAGAATGGCTTGGGTTGGAAGGGACCTCAAGGATCATCAAGGTCTAACCTAATCACATACGATACAAAGTCATGGGCTGAGTTAAAAAAGGGCTGAGGAAGGTGATTGCTCAACTCTACTCTGCTCTTGTGAGGCTCCATCTGCAGCGCTGCGTCCAGGCCTGGGGCCCCCAGCACAGGAAGGACGTGGAGCTTTTGGAGTGGGTCCAGAGGAGGCACTGAGATGAGCAGAGGGCTGGAGCAGCTCTGCTGTGGGGAAAGGTTGAGGGAACTGGGCTTGTTCAGCTTGGAGAAGACGAGGCTGCAGGGAGACCTCAGTGTGGCCTTCCAGTACTTGAAGGGAGCGTATAAGCAAGAAGGGGAATTGCTGTTTATGAGGGTGGATGGTGATAGGAGAGGGGGGAATGATTTTAAACTGAGTCAGGGGAGGTTTAGGTTGGATATTAGGAGGAAGTTTTTCCCCCAGAGCGTGGTGAGGCACTGGCACAGGTTGCCCAAGGAGGCTGTGGATGCCCCATCCCTGCAGGCATTCAAGGCCAGGCTGGATGTGGCTCTGGGCAGCCTGGGCTGCTGGTTGGCGACCTGCACACAGCAGGGATTTGAAACTCGATGATCATTGTGGTCCTTTTCAACCCATATTCTATGAATATGTTGACTTGATGGGATGCCTATACTGTGCTGGGGAAGGGCACTTGAGTCTTTTTGTTTGCAGGTAGCTATCTCACCTAGCTGGCTTGTGTGAAGTTTGATTCCAAGCAGTGTGTGAGCCCCATGCTGAATATGCACTGATTTTCTACTCTACCAATTCTGTGGAAGTTCTGAGGAGCTGGTGTGTCCCAGTGATGCAGTGATGCGTCGCAGTTGTTGAACACATCCACATTCATTGTCTTCACATGTCGCATTCTGCACTTCCTGCATTAGTTGTTGTGACTAGATTCAATTTATTTCCTTCTTGCCCCTGTTTCAGAGGTTCGAAGTACAGCAGAGTTTTGCGTTGACAAGAAACAACTCAGAAGAGTGGTGAAGCAGAGGATTTTGACATAGTCTGAGTAACAGGAGAGGACCCAAAGAAGGCAGGAGATGGCTTTGATGTCCAGGAGGCACTCAAAGCATATAGTGCTAGGAGGAACTCCTTTTTCCCTCTCCAGGCAACATAGGAAATGCCTTCACAGGAGGGTTATATCTTAGCATTTTTATTTTTATTTCTGGTAAGGGCAGATATATCTTAATATACAGAAGCGCTGACTTCTTTAGTCTCACAGCACCAACAAAGGCTCCTCAAACTGTAAATATGATTTTTGTAGAGGCAACATTATTGAAAGCCTGGCAAAGTAATTTCTCCTACGCAGAGAAAAGACCTTTATTTTAATCGCTTCAGAGGAATTCACCAAGCTCAGCTGTACTCTGAAAATGTGGTTGGAAGTGGGCAGTATTTTCGTCTGCACATAGCTGTTCTTGGGCATGCAGTTAAAGAAAAACAGCATGGGCCCATTCCTTGGTCTCTTAGCATAAGAGAACAATGGCTCTTTTTCCCAAGCAGCTCCTGCAGGGTCAGGGACATAGTTCAGGATTATAATGTTTTCCAGACCACTATTGACAAATAAAACAAGATTAGATTAAGGTCAGGTAGGCCATGAGTTAATTCTGTGGATATGATTTTTAAAGGCTTGTGAATTCCTGCAAAAATCTTTCTGCATCCAAGCTCCTTACAAAAATAACTGATTTTGTATTGTAGGATAGGATGCACGGATTTACTTTTCTTAAGCTGTTCACACATTTTCCCAATAAAGCATACGTGCCAGATGACCATCAGCTGACTGAAGAAATACTCAGTAGAGACACCCAAAGTATGTGAAATAAAAGTAATCTGGAATATTCACCAGAAATCTACTGAAAAGAGTCTTTCTGTGCCAGTTCTGTGCAGGGTCGTGCTTACAACTATGGAGAATTTTGGGAAATGAACCAGGTTGTGGCTGCGCTGGTCAGTTTCTGCTACATTGTGCCAGAAAAGTCAGCAGAAATTCATTTTTTACCTTAAGCAACTTTCACATTTTGCTGTGTCATCTGGTTCCCAGAAGAGACTGTTACATGACCATGAAATAAGAATAGAACACCATGGGTAGTGGCCTAAGTGAGGGAGCAATTCCTTATCAAAAACCAAAACAACTGAGCCTGGAGGATCAGTATGGGAAAGTGGTGAAGAATTTAACACTGTTGAAGCTAACAGAAACTTACATAGATTCGTTATCAAATTACTTCTAACACATATAGGTCAGATCCTCCTGTGGTGTAAATTAACATAATCCTATTAATGTCAGTGCATCCGTATCCATTCCACCTGCTTACAATCTGTTTTGTCAAATCTCACTGGAAAAGGATTGTAGGATGATTTTTAACTACCCTATAGTGCTTCGTAACAGGAATATAACTAATATGTTGAATTCCATGGGTGGGAAAATTATTTGCTATTGAACTTTGTCAAACTTTTCCATAATGGGTAGCTTACTGTCCTCATGCAATGGATGTGGGTGATCTGTGGATGATGTGGGAGTCCTGGTGGATGACTGGGGGACTTGATGGATGGAAAGCTGGACATGAGCCAGCAGTGTGCTCTTGCAGCTCATAAGTTTAGCAGAACCCTGGGCTGCATCAACAGAGGAGTGGGAGGGGATTGTTCCCCCTCTTCTCTGCCCTACTGAAGCCCCATCTGGAGTAGTGCTTCCATGCCTGGGCCCCCCCGTCTAACAGTGATAGGACGGAGGGGAATGGCTTTAAACTAAAAGAGGGTAAATTTGAGTTGGATGTTAGGACAAAATTCTTTACTCAGAAGGTGGTGAGGCACTTGCATACATTGCCCAGAGAAGTTGTGAGTGCCCCATCCCTGGAGCTGCTCAAGGTGAGGTTGGATGGGGCCCCAGACAGCCTCATCTGGTGGGTGGCAACCCTGCTCAGGGAATTAGAGAGGCTTTAATGTCCCTTCCAACCCAAGCCATTCATTCTGTGATTCTATTATCTCACATCAGTCCCTTCTAGATAGAATTGCTGAGAGGAAAGTTAATTAATCAGAAACTGTCAAGGGAGCATATTAAAAGACTTTCCAGAGTACCTTTCCCATGAGTTTCATTATAGGAGAAAGTAGCATGATCCTCACTTTCTTCATGGTGGTTTAGTTCAAAGTTTGGTGCTCTCTTTATTTAATTCCCTTTTTCATAAATGCTTTCTAATACTTCAGCTTTTCCACCTTTCTGCTTAGACATTGCATCCATTCTGAGTACAGTGAGGAGCCAAACAGAGTAAACTGCATTTCTCAGCTGCTATTTCTCTTCATTAAGATTAAGGTTGGACTCTAACTCTTTAGCTGTCTTCAGGGCAAGGAAAGAGGTGCAGAGGGACTCCCTGAAAACATGCACAATGAGTATTGATTGGAAAGTTAAGCCAAATTCATACCGTGTTCCTGGGGTAAATCGTCTGTTCTCATCAGGACTCCATAGAATCAGGCTTTTGTTCGGGAGCTTAAGGAAAATGGTGAGAAAAGAGATTTACTTCAGCTTTGCCTGTGTTCTTACAGTGGGTGAACGTGGTGCAAATTGAACTACTGCCATGGCTTCCAATGCAGCAATGAGTGCTTCAGATCTAGGTGGAGGATCTAAGGAAAATGTAAAATTACCATAAGTGAAAAGACAGCACTGGAAGAAGTCAGTATTAAAATAAAAATGTTTTAAATGCACTTAGAGGATAAGACTGAAAGCAAATCCAATTTAAAATAATAAGAAGTGGTTAGTTTAATAAGTCAAAACCATTGCTTTCAGTGTCCTTTCAGCTGAACTGAGCCCTTAGGAGCATTCAGTAAGTGGAATTGCCAGGCAATACAATATTACCAAAGAGAAACCTTTAATGGTTTCAGTAGCTGAAAGAAAGGCTTTATTCCAGCCTCCTCCCCAGCACACACACTTTAATTCATAACATTAAATCTCATCCAGCTGACCTTTTATTGTTGTTGTTTTGTTTTGTTTTTTAACCCTCGGATTCATGGCAGTGGGAAGAAGAAAGGGTCTGCAACGGATGGAGGAAGGAAGAGGACAGGGAGGAATGTAGCAGCCAGGACAAAATGGAAGAGATGAGGAAAAGGCTCTGGCTGAGAAAATTGGTGAGTCAGGGTGTGCAGTAGGGGAGAGGGAGGGAAATCAGAGAGGAGTAGTGAAGGGAAGGAGAAAGGAAAAAAAGGGAATGAAGAAGAAGGAAAATATAAGGTTAGTGAGATGCCTTAAAGGAATTCAGAAAAAATGATGTTTGTTAAACACTGACAATGAGCAGCTGATGGAAAATGATCCGTTAGTCAGCCTTTATGCTCTGTGAGATCAATGAACTAAACCAGCAATAAATGAGAGGTTGAATTACTCTGTGTTTACACTTGCATTTAAGTCAAAGTATATAAATATTATTACATTCTAGAGGAGAAATTAATAACAGGTACATTATGGCCTGCTAAGACACAGAAAAGTGTCTGAAGAGTCTGCTGAAAGACAGAAGAAGCATTTGGGAAGAAAAGAGCATGCCGAGCCTTTTCAACAGCAGCTTTCATCGATGTTGGTCAGCTATTCACACAGCCCAGTGTGCTATTTGGTCCTAATTTTTACTGGCAAAAGGGACATGGGGTCTTTATTCACGAAATAGAAGTCTCGAGGAAGCAGGCTGGGGAGTGGATTGGACTGAAAAGGCAGTGGGGAGACCCAGAGCTATTTTCCTTTATCTGCTTCTCCATAATCCTTTTTACAAGACCAAAGCTGAGATGATGATAGTTCTAGCAATAGTTCACCTAACTGGCACAGAGAGGGCTCTGTTTCTCTTTTCCTTGTATTGCATTATGCTAGGGAAATTAATAAGAAGAGTGCTAGGGGCTCAAATTCAGTGGTCTGGATTTTTCCATATAACTGCGTGTACTCTGACAATGGCACTTGTGTGTGGCAGGGCTCTCTCCTCCATAAAAAGTTGCTCTGCAGATGGTATGGGTAGCTGCAGTTAGATGCTTCCTGCTGTATGCAAAGGTGGCTCCTGGCCCATTTTAGGATGACAGTGACAGCAACATTACTGCTGTGTAATGGCAGCAACCCCTCCCTCCCTCTGGGCTGATTGTAGTCTGGAGTTTCCTTGTGATTATTAGAGCTAAAAAGCATTGCCTAATGAAGCCTGCACTATTACCGGGGAATGAAGGAAGGAGAGTGGAGACTTCCTGTGTTTGCTTGTTCTTGGCAATCATTAGCTGCTCAGCCTCTCCTGGGTGTGACAGTCCCAGGTAAATCACAGCCTGGAAATTCCAGCTCTGCTCAAGTAAGTTTCAGTCACTCCCCTGTGCCTGATACTAATGCAGCAGAATGGAGAGGAAGTGAGTAAAAGCCATTTGGAAGATTTGTAGCTAATCCAAAATGAAGGGCAAGAGACCGTGCAGAAACTGCTTGGAGAAGCCTCCCTGACTCACCATGAAGGGGGTTTCCATTGCCAGGAGATTTCTGAATCAAACTCTCTTTCCTCTAAGCCTTAGTACCAAACATAGTGTATTGGGATGTACTTATCATTGCATGTTTGGCTGTTTAGTGGATAAAAAGGGATACCTCATAGTTGCAGAAGTGATAAGATCGTATGTATTGAAGAAGAAATGTGGAGGAAAACATCTGCTTGTGTGACATAAACCACAGCTATTTAAATTCATGCGCTATCAGTGATGAAACTCCCATTAGCTGAAAAATAATTCATGACTTATCTCCAAGGCCGTAATTTATTCTTGGTAACTAACTCTTTGTTCGGGATGTCCTGAAGACAGCATTACTCCTCATGCTTGGAAGAGACTTCCTGTGTGTTTTGCTTGGATTTTACATTTGACTCTGTGTGGAGTATGCAGCTGTGCTCATAGAAAATCAGCAGAAGATGTGTATATTTTAGTATCTACTTATATCCTATGTCGAATACATAAATAACACACACATAGTTGTTGGTTTCAGAGTATTAAGCTTTTGCCCAGGCCTTTATTTTACTGAAATCTGTACTTTGGATGTTCAGTTGAGTTAAAATCAAAGTTGATTCATAAATAAGCTGTATCTGATGAGGTCTAAAGTACGTGGGGTAAAGAACCCTCCAGAAATGTTTGGGCGTTTTGTCACTTTGGTACTTTAATAGGACCAGGATGCAGAATCCTTAGCACTAACCAGTTTACGACCATGCCTCCTAACTGGTTCAGCTCTCAGCCTCATCAGTGTCAGTGGCAGAACTGCAGCTGACCTCGCTCCGTGTGGTGTCATGTACCATGGACTAGACAGCAAGACACACACTACTTAACCTTTTCCCACTAATGAAATTAATATCCCATTCCTGCCTTTGGGGGGAAGTGTTCTCGCAGAGGCTAGGGCTGGATTGTTTGTGTGGTGTCAGACACCAATAGGTGGATTATTTATTTATTTATTTATGGTGCTACTCAGAATTTAAAATATAGTTGCATTACTCCAGAAAGCTTTTCGTGGCAGTTCGTGGTTATCCTTACATTCTCCAGCAGAGTTATAGACCTCTGTAAGTAGGGGGCTTATAATGAAAACTCTGCAGTGACCTTAATGATAGTGGCAAATGATAATATCCAGGTTGCTAAAATGTCTAGTTAATTAATGTATGTAGGATTAGAAAATGATGAGGGCACTTTTTAAGGTCTCTATACTGTGATAGATTTATATCACTAATAACAATGAAAGATGCACAGGAATCTATAGATACTGCCTTTCTCTTCCAGAAATTGGTGCCATCTCTTATTAATTAAATTGAATCTAAATCTCCCAGTGCTTCTTCCACTCATTTCATACATGCTAATGAGGTTAGGCTTCTGAAGCTGGTGGTTGGAATCATTTATTTAACAGTGGGAAAAATAACATCAGGATTCAGACCCCCTGCTGACCTTGCACACTGTTGTGCTAGATTTATATTGGTCTGCTCAGGTCTAATAATTAACTGAATACATTAAACACAGTGCTTGTCGCTGCAAGGGTTACAAGGGACTTCTTGTTTTTCTTTCTGGTGTATTCTTTGGTGAGGAGATTAGGGGAGATGGGCCCATTATGTAAGTCTATCCTCTCAGTATTTCATTCACCAGTTCAAAGTCCTCTTTTCCAAACAGAAACCATGCCAAAGCTCTCATCGATCATTAGAAGTCCCAGCAGTCACAAACTAACTGATTTTTACGTGAAGTGCAACAGTCCTTCCTTTTTTTACATAAGAAAGTGAATTGTTTTGCAGTGTTCTTAGCAGTTCAAACTCTATGTTGCACAGTATGCATGATTAGCAAGGACAGAAAGGGGCATTTGGCAGCCAGAGAAACATCCCTGTAGAGATTCTCTTTGGGAAGAACAGAACAAGCAAGCTGGATATTCCAGTGCTGCATGTGTGGCTGCAAAAACAAAACAAAACAAAACAAAAACAACTGGGGGAGTCCTGCAGATCCACATTTAACTTTGAACTGTTAGGCCGAACTTCCAGATCTGGGATGAGAAAACAGCGTGTGCAGTTCTGCCAGGCAAACAGCTAGTGTTACAAAGCTGAAACACTGCAGCCACTGCCACATGACAGCCAAATGCCCTGTGTCCCTCTGTGTTTGGTGGGGAAGCAGTGCTGTGTGGCAGTGGGCAGTAAATGAGGACTGCCTGCTGCTGTTGCATTTTCTCAGTCCGCCAGTTGTTGGATGATAAGCAAAATGCACCAGCTGTTTGGATCAGCAGACTGATGCCTCCTATGTATGAGTTTACAGTGTGATACAGGAAGCTCCATTAGTCTTAATAACTTGACCTATATAGCTGCACAGGTGATTAAGTAAAACTGACCTTCTCCTTGAAAAACCTCACCTACGCTGTTAGGCTGCTCCCAGGTATTTGACACTTGCAAACATAATGGCTGAATAGAAGAGAGCGCTTTTGAAGAACAGGTCTCTGCTTGATGCACATTTTTGTGCAGGCGGAGCTCCCACCTAACTTTTCTCTGCAAACAGGCTGAGCATTTCAGCCTGTTTTTTAACAAGTTGAATGGAAGGTTCCAGCACACATTTAATAATCTTCAAGTTATATGACTGGAAGATCAGGAATGAATTAATACAGTGGCAAATGAGGAAGTTAAAAAAAAAAAAGGAGATTAAGTATTCTGCTCTTGTTTGTAGCATGTTTGGTGACATGCTGGTGAAGTTTTTTGAAAGATTTTGTGATTTCTTTGAGTTGATTTTGTACACTAAGGAGCACAAGTAGTAGCTGATGTTAGGAAAGTAGGCTACACATTACTTCAAAGATAATGAGTGAATGCAGAGATTCTCTTTTGTAGATCATGAAGGAGATTTCAGTAAATTTACTTGCCTTTATTCCATATTTTCAGCTTGGTACATTTCCTTTCACCCGACAGCTGTTGTTGGTGACCCATTTTGTGAATAAAGCTGCTCTTTCCTTCAGAGTTGTAATTTGTCTTTGGAAGCCCTACCTAGGAAGCTCTCTTTTTGTGTTAGCCTTAGAAAGAGAGTGGAGCGTGGGTCACCTGTGTGCACGGAGATAAATCACAAAGAGTATCTTTTACCTCAAGGACTCAATTTCACATTACAACTTTCTCCTTGAGAGACGATGCTTTCACACATATTTTCTTGTTTATGGAGCTTACATTCCAACAACAGTGCTAAATATGATTTGTTTATGGCATATAGTATGTCAAATGCTAGTGTGTATAAATAGAGAATATAAAATAAATCAACATTTGGAAGAATTAAGTGAAACACGAAAACAGTCAAAACTGATAAGAGAAAGAGATTTCCATGTGAAGGCAGAACTTTCTTGTCTTATCTGCTTTTGTTTTGTTTTTCTGCTTTTCTTTCACCTCTCACAGGTAAGAAATGACTATTCAAAACTATGACCTCGTTGTTCAAACTCTGCAAGACAAAGTTTTTGCAATGAATCAGTTATATGCCCATGAGAAAAAAAGTGAAAGAAACTCAAGAAACCTCTGTTACTTAAAGTATGTGTGTGGAATAGGGGAATAGAGTCTTTATGTCTTTTTGGTCACTAATCCTTTCTTTGCTGTCTTAAGAGTCAGTTGCCCTATGTGTTTGCTTAAAGGTATCAGTGAGTACACTCCTAAAGTATGAGGAGAGAAGGCAGCTCTGTGGGTGAATCAAAGACAGAGGTTGCTATGGTGAGTCTGTAGGAAGTTTTAGGAGCCTGAAGATGTTCTCTGGATGATATCCAACCTTAGGATGAAATTTTTTTTTCTGGCTCCAATTTGCAGGATTCAGAGTCTAAAATGATGGCTGCTACTTAGTGCATTAAGGTCGTACTGTAAGCTCCTTTTGTGTCAAATATCTGACCCCTCTCATTTTGGGCCACATCTAAGATGGCACCGTTGCCTGCTAAAAATTAAATGGCATTCTCTGTTAAAAGAATGCCCAATGAAACCACATATTGCTTACTTTAAATTAATTAGTTACACTTGCAAATCCACTTTTGTGCACTGCTTAACTTCAGCATCACAAATATAATGAGAAAAATGCTGTGCAGAGATTCACTCAGCAAAATATTGTGTGAAAATGATGCATAAAATACGTATGGCAGCCAGGTGGAGTTAGATTCAGAGAAAGATGTTTATATCTAATATGCAATTAAGATGCCATGACTTTGTTTGTGACTCTGTATCCAAGGCTAATAACATACCAGCCAGTGTGATGCTGAATGGTGCTGGTTACCTCAATGTTGCTGCAGATGGGATTCAATTTACAGTGTTTCCTGCACAAAGAAACCATGCACAAAGTCTAAACCTGAACATCTAAACTTATAAATACTGGAATTTTATGTTTCAGACTCAAACTGAGCAATAAAGCTGGATCCAATGTGAGTTTTTATCAGAGTAACCCTACCTAAACAAACAGCTTAGAACCATTTCTGCAACTCAGATATATTGTAATCATTACCATATCTATTTATTATGTGAATATGAATCCCTTACATTCCTTGGCATGACTCTGGATTTCCAACTCTGTAAAATATCATTAGTATCTCAGATGGGATAAATACTCACTTCTCTCTTCCTCCACTTTATGAACACACATAAAGTAAGTGATGTCTGTGAAATGCATTCTCATCTGTAGCTATTATAAATTCTTCGTGCATTATGTTGTGCTAGTGTGTTCACATCAAGTGTTGTGAATTCACCTGTTTATTCAAGGAACTGGCCTCTGCTGCTTTGCTGGTTTAGGTCTCCTCCTCCTCTCTGAGCTTTTTTCTGCTCTTACAGCATTCATGCACATCCTAAAAAGATGAGCTAGTCAGTTCCTCTCTAGGCCCTCATCTTATTCCTCCTTTTATTGGGAAAGGGTAAGAGCATGGTTGTGTGTGTGATCAATAGGCCCTGCAGGAGGAGGTGTGTTTAATTTCCATGACATATGTGATGTCCAACAGCCCTGGGAGCTGGGATGCTGGAGCTGTGTCTGGCACAGGTCATTTAGATATGACCAGAAGGTCAGGAAGCTGGACTGACCTCCAGAAGAACATTTCTAAATGCAACTAGTAGCAAAACACGGTCAAACTTTCGAAGGGTTTAGTAACATTACTGTAGGAAACATTTAAAGGGGCAGAACCATACTGTTGTTAAATCAAACATTCCCACCGAGCTCCAGACACATTCATGTCCCAGGTCTACAGTGTTTGGTTATTATACTTCTGCTGTTTGATGTAGAACCTTAGATCTTCATTTAATATGCAATTCAGGGCTCACTGAGACAATGGCAGGATCTACTCAGCATTTTGGCAGCTTGTGAAACTAAGATAAACTCTAACCTTTGCCAAATACAAAGGATGATAAAAGCACAAGTTGCTCTTTCTAGCTGAATTAAAATAAACCGTCTAAATGGCTTTGTAGTCCTCATCCTTTTTTACTACTTTACTGTGGTAACCTTCAGCTGGCATTGTACGGTGCCTATAAAATACTGAACCCAGAATTAATAAATAGAACTGCAGCAGCAGTCAGGCAAGGTAGACGTGCAAGCAAGTCTGCCCTCGACCCCTTCTCATCCATTAAATTCAAAGGGAAGCATATGTTTCAGCAGGATTTCTCTAGGCTTCTCCTGGAAACAGGGAGGGAGCCCATTGCTGCAGCAGTCTACCTTACACTGCCTTTGAGTTCAGTGGGGCAAGGTCTCACTGAGGCTGTTGTCACAGAACAGTTCAAGGTAGCACCACGATGCATGTGCATCTCTCAGGGCTGAGGAGCTTCAATAGCCAGGAACAATTACTGTTTGGAATCCCTTTTCCTGTAAAATGATTTGAAAGATTCAATCTTCTGTGTAAAGATTAAACATAGGGTTACTCTTTACAGAGCAGTTGGTGCATGATACAGAAAAAAAACAAAAGAAAGCATTGAGAAACCAAAAGGCCTAAAATGTGGTTTAGAGTTTTGTTCTCTATTTTATGAAAGCCTTTGTGTGTGGTTTTGACAGGCTGTGACTGGGTCTCAGGGCTGAATATCATCCGTCTGTATCAGTTGTAAAACAGGACAACGTATTTATGATAGCTTTTCTCTCATTTTACTAGACATGAGGAAAAGAAGAACTCCCATTGCGTGTTATTTTTAGACACAAAATCACAACAGTTCCACATTTCTCTTGCTTACTGGAATATTTTCAGGGAAATATTTTCTGGAATATGGTCTGGAATATTTTCAGGGAAAATAAGTGTGAAAGGCCCTCATACTCTTCTTTAAACAGTGTTTTATCTGAGTTAAACAATTTGTGTGGCAGGATTTTTGCTAGCCTGACACATCCATACCAAAATGTGTTTGAGAGAGAATGACATCAACAGGTCCCCTTGCAGATCAAAGAGGGTGATAATGCAGGCAAGCTAAGCAAGGCTGGCCCAAGAAAGATGGGGTGGGCAGTGGGTGTTGGAGTTTGTAGACAACCAATTAAGAACAGTCAGAAGAGACTATGCATCTGGAGGTTAACATGGTTTGGGTTAAAGCCTGAATAAAGGAAAGAGGGGAAGATTTCACAAATCAAGAGGTGTGCTTGGTACAAGCTAGAGTAATGCTCTCTCCTTTCCTTTGGAAAGCTTTCAGAATCAACGTTTTGGTGCTGTAGTTACAGGGAACTTGGTCCCCTGCTTTGGGATGTGGGTTCAGCTGATGTGTTCACAACAGACAGCCCTAAGCTTACAAGCCCCAGGAGAGCATAGCTGCCCCTGCATCTCCACTGCTCTCTTATGCCACTGTTGCCCTTCACACAGTTGATCCGAAGAGGCAAGCACGAGGCTGAAAAGACAGAAGCAGGGAGATGTATCACCTTGAAACTGCAATAAGCTCTGGCATGTTGGTAGAGTGGGTGCTGTGAGAGATGTAGGCTGCAAGTCTCCATAAGGGGAAGGAAGGAGCTGATGTTAGGTGAGTCCATGTACCACTGAGTTATAAGATGAAAAAGGCATAGATAGCATCCATATCTCCTCCTCAGTTTGCTGAAGCCTACTTTGAAGATTGCTTTTAAAAAAAATAATCTAAAATGATTTAGCAAGTATATAACTAGTCTCAGGACCACTATAGGAGGGTTACGGCCTAAAAAGATGGGCCCATAACAAGTTTCAAAGGAAAAAATATATCCAGACATAGTTCTATTACTATCTAATTCTTGTTGGGTGACCTCATCAGAAATCATGCTGCATGGAAGCCAGTGTAGCCTACAGCTTGTGCTGATTTATTTCCCTATGGTGATAAGAAGTAAGGTGCAGGCATTTATGGAAAAATATTTTAAGATTATTTTTATGTAAACTATGCATACTAACTATCTGTTGCATCCCCCCTGTAATCTTAAAGATGTACAGGCAAGAAGGAAAGTGACAGACTCATAATGAGAGGAGGCAATATGAGCAAGTCTCTGGCCATTTCATTCTGTTCACCTGTGCTCTGTTGATTTGTGGCTTTAATTTCCTACATTTTATTTCTCCAGTGATTTTAAATTAGCTCCTCTTCAACTTAAAAAAAGGCCAGATTGTCAAGCTCTCCAGTGAGTTTGCTGACCAGAAGAATCTCATAAGAGGCTCACAGTAAATCCAGTGGAACAGTGCATTTTGTTTAAGTGCTTGTCGTTAAAGGTTGGAGTGCACAGTAGGCTTGAAAAGAATTTGGAAAACCAATTCAAGGAGATACATTATTTCTCACATGACTGCACCAAGCAAGTGCATAAAGGGTTATAAGAAAAAAATTGCAGCCATGGGAAACAATCGATTCACATTCTCATCTTTTTTAAATTAATTTGACTTATTTTTCTTTGTCACTTACACATTGCTGTAAGACACAGCTCGGGTTCCACTGCTTTGATAATTAGAACAAGGAATTCTTTTATAGCAGTGATTCTGCGTATATAGTATTGCTAGAACAGGAAAACAAATCTATGAAGACCATAGAAACAAGGAAAATAATTCATGCAGAACAAACAGGATATTGCTGGTTGACTGACACAAATATGTCCTGCATCCACTGCATTTGCAAGGCCTGAAACTAGTCACTGAGCACCATCTTGTCAGCTTCACCTTTAAGAAACCCTTATGACAAAGCTGTGAACTCTCCAGTACAAAGCATTACTCACAGAATTACCACAGTCCTCCATCCACCATCACGCGTTCCCACTGACATGAATGATATCTGGCACAGACCCTCCTGTCCAAGAGACCACAGCTCCCTGCACAGCACTTTGCAGCGTGTTACTGCTGGGATGATTGGAGGAGCTCTGGCTGTTGCTCTGGTGATTTCAATGACAGGGTTGCTAGTGGGCCAGGCTCAGCACATCCTCACAGGCAAGAATTGCCTTCCCCCTGCTCAGCCCACTGGTTGTCTGGCTATTTTTTTTACGCTTTCCCAGTGGTACTGTAAAACCTGCCTTCCCCTTCAGGCTTTTGGGAGTGATAGATGTGAGCAGCAAGAGCAGCCACAGTGGCAGCAACAGGCAAAATCACCTCAAAACCGACACCACAGCCTATGGTTCTCAAACCGATGCCTTCAAGCTGCTCTTTCTGCCTTCCCTACGTGGCTCCTCACAGCTGACTGCTGCTAATAGCTGCTTTTCCCTCCCTCACTGCTGCTTTTTGAACAGCCATCGTCTCTTTTCTCCCTCTTCTTGTTCTTATTCTCACTCCTTTACTGTCTCTTCTTCATGCTCACCTTCTCTCTCCAGTGCTCCCCACTACCTAGGGAACAAAGTTTGCATGGCTGTAGCAGTGTATGGTTCATCTCTGGTTTCTCAGTCTTCCATTGTGGCACCTCCTGCCCACCTTTCTCTGATGGGCTGTTACTGCTGCCTCCAGCATTAAACCTGGCAGTAACCATGGGGATTACATGAAATGAATTCTAGTTGATATGAAAGACATTAAATATTGCCCTATTAGTATAGTATCTAGCTTGACAAAGCTTTACACTTAATCAGAAATGCCAACATAATTGGTGGCTGTATATCTGTGTATTTATTTAGTGGCTACTACAAAACTATAAGAGTGTTGCCTTGTATCAAGGTACACACACTGTTTGATGATTCAGATTATGAACCTTTGCTACCTGACTAAATCTTCAAGGTTTAAATAATGCAAAATGGTTGGATTTGTAAACTGAAAGAAACAAAATTAAGTTTACCTCAACAGGGTTTCAGTACTTCTGCTTTATTAAAAAAGCAACACAGGAAAGTATGCCTCCTTCTATTTCGCTTTTTTAACCTGAATTATTGTTCATCAATTTTGTATGACATTTGTTTTGATCGATGAGTCAGTCAGTAAAACACAAATGATTCTGTAAAACAGACCCTCAGACAAAAAACAAACAAACAAAAAAGGATGATTTTTTTTCTTTTTTATCCTTTCTTGTTATCCAGTGTAGATGTATGACATAATGTCCAAGTATGAGAAGTCTAAAACAGTTTTCAAAAGCCAATTTGTTTGTGTGTTGTAGAGAGGTAAAATTGTAGCAATGGTAACAATGACAAAGCTTGAAGTACTGGTAGGTCTTATCAGAGGTTTTGTCATAAAATATTTTTATTGAAAAAGTTACATTATTATAGGCGACTAATAATGTTTGGGAAGTGAAGGCAGGTATGAGAGACCTGGGAGCTTGTTGGATATGTGCAGATTTTCAAAAGTAGAGTCTCTGGATCCTATTTTATAGAATATGGCAAACCTATTATAAATCTTTTGAAGCAGGAACCTATATATAGCTAAAGCTAGTTTGGAAGATGTCGAATGAGAGTCAAGAATAAACCTTGCACAAATAGCTCTAATAATGGAGAAGAATATATGTTGCATCTTAGCCCTTCATTTATGGATATTTTATACTCTCTGAATATTAATTATATAGTCTCCTATTCTGTTTTTCAGTTCTCATATAGAAAGAGTAACTTTGTCAGGATATACTTATTCTCAGGGGTAATTGCCTAGAAGAGAAAAACAGAAAGCAGATACGTGCAAGACAGAAGGGATTACAAGGAAGGAAGGTGCTTGTAGACTGGGTATTTCTACATTGTGCTTCAGAAAAATCTTGTAATAGAATCACGTAATGATTCAGGATCTAAAAGCAGCCACTTGTATATCTTTTTTACAGATAATCATTGTCTAAGGGACCTGGATAAAAGTTAAGAGAACCAGTCACAGAGTCAAATATGATCTTTAAAGGGAAATCTTGATGTCAAAAGGGCATAGCTTTTTGTATGTATAAATGTACGGGAGTTCTGAAGGCTGGAAAAACCATACAGGTACTCTTAACATAATTCTTTTTTTTTTCCTTTTATTTTTTTTCTTTTCTTTTTTTTTGATCTTCGAGAGGTTTTGTGAGCTGTGAGTTTTAATCATCATCAGAATTTTTGCTGAGTAATGCCACTAATGTGTACTTTTCCCATCCCAATATCCTTATTCAGTTTTACTTACAACCTCATAAATCAGAGGGTTGCAGGATTTTTACCTCCTTAAGCTGAGACTAAAAAAATGGTTTGGCATTCAACTGTGAAAGGAAAAAATGAGAAGTAGACTTGGGGGCAGGTGTAGAAACAGGAGTGAGATTAAGTTGCTCACCCCAAACTTACATGATACCATGAAACATTACAAAGAGTGGGTTTCACAGGATAAATATCAGCAATTAGCCAAGGCACTCAGCGATTTTAATCTTGAACCCTGCATTTCTATTCACACCTGCTAACGGTGTGAATGATTCACAGACTTTTGTGTAGAAACAAGGTACAACAGTGCAGTCGTGGCACAAAACTTGTCTTTCTCGGAGAAACAACATGAAGTGGCTGTTTCTGTTCTATGCATCATCGTAACATGAGCTGGCTTAGCAGAACTACCACGTCACAAAGATATGGCTGCACAAGCACTGCTTCTATAAGGCTGTTCCCTGCAGTCCCATACAGAAGCCAGCTTCTCTGCTAGGTGCTCTCTTCATGAGTTCCGTCCCATAAGTGCCAGGCAAGTAAACACAGAACAAACCTTTGCATCAAAGTCCTTCACAGAATGCAAAGGAAGGCTTACTCAAACACTCTCCCTATTTCTAGGCATGGACCCACCACAAAACTCAGATTGCATTCTCGCAGTGCACACAGGATGCACAATGTGAGCCGTGTGCTGCAGCAGATGTATTTAATGATGATTACTGTGGAAACTGGGGAAAAAAAAAACCACCAATGTTTGGGACCATTTGGAACTGAAAGAAATGTAGGTCTTGAAACATAGAATAGTATGAACAAGATAGTCTTGCACTCTCAAATCTGCAAGGACACAGCCATGGTATCAGCAAATTTAATAGGGCAGAAAGTCTAGAAAGCCAATTTTTCACTCAGGCACAAACTCTTGATGAAATGCAGAACTGAAATTACTTAACTAGGCATGCATAATGCCCCAAACTATATAGGAATAGAAGATATTCATGTTGCTGTTTCTGAAGATGTTGAGCATGAGTTTAAATTCTGACACCTACTGTTACTTTCAAAATGATCTACTGCATTTAAAATCATTCATTTCCCAAAAAAGGCTGACATTCAGGGTTCCTAGATTTAAAAAGATTAGAAATCTCCTAATTCTTCTGTCAACTCCAGAAAACATTCTCACTCTGCCTAATGCTACAGGTGGTCTATTATCTATTGGTAAGCCTTCCACAGTTCAGTCAGAAAGCCAAACAGTACCATGTGAGTAAGCAAATTGCTTCAACAGTGTGCAGGAGGAAAGGTATTCTGCCAACATTTTCAGCAGGAGACATCAGCAAAAGGGCCAGATGTCTTGCAAGAAACTTTGTAATTCATGCAAAGTATCTGAAAACATCAGTGTCCTCAGGTGCATGAGTCAGCTAACCAGGTATTTTAAACTTCTGTGTATTATTAACAACACAAAAATACCACCACCAACAACAAAATGTCCTTTCAACTACGAGGAATGGGAAGGTTTGTATGGTATAATCTGAAGAATAAGGGCAAAGTGGTAGATAATGCTGTAAGGAAACAAATAGATGAGATGCAACCACCCAAGACAATATATATTACCAATTATCTGCAGAGTTAGACCGTGCCAAAGAAAATAATTGGTTTCTGTTTAATTTGCAGCGTTAGTCTGGTGTGCTTATTGTTTAGGAGGCTATGAGCCCATAAATTTTCACAAATCTGGCACTATGCAGTTCAATCCAGTGCACACAAAGGAAAATATAACCCCCAAACTCTCAAATCAATAGGCAAAGGGATTTTACTAAGAGAAAGCAGAATAAGAGCACAAAAGCATTTTTGTTTTGGAGGTGCTTGTTCGAAGTTAGCAGACATGGCCTGTACAATCTGTTCTGTTGCTTGCAGCAGTGGTGGAGCTAGGAACAGGAAATGACCAGGTGCTCAATGTTTTTTTTTGGCTGATTCGAGTTGTCTTCCTGCAGGATGCAGCTGTTCACCTCTTCTTTAGTGGAAACAGATGGAAAATGCATGTAGCTGATCGGTGCTACTGATGCAGGAGTCAAAGAAGTGTTGTTACTTTTTGACCCCCCCCTCCTTTTTGATTCCTTTTATTCAAGCTGAAACAAGTTGATCCGTATGGGGAACATTAAATTATTTAGAATTTCAAACAGAAAATGTCTGAATGTTGATGAAAAATTCCCCTAAAATGCATAAAGGGTGCTGAACTGAAGACACATATTATATATTTCTTCAATTAGCAGTAAAGCCTATGTGGTATTCTTAAGCAACTGTGGGAGTTCTGACTGAAGCATTCATTTTTTTCTGTGGATACCATTTCTGGATAAAGGGAAAGAAAAATCCCTAAATTAAGCTGCAGTGAGGTGCTACTTTTTAGTTGCAGAGGTTCTGGTAGCAAAGCTTTATATAAATATGCTTAATGAAATATTTGTAAAATGCTTTCTCAGTAGGACCCTAAGAGATTATTTTAATCTGCTGAGTTGGAAGTAAGACAGATCACTTGATTTCACATAGGGAGAAAATGTGAATTTTAAAAAAATTAAACTTCATAGCTATGCTGTCTCTGGGGCTTATTGATAATGCCTTTCTCAACTGAAAAGATGTAGGAAAACTCAGAACAGTTCCTGAAATAAGGGGACATGATATGTCTGTCTCTCCATAAAGAAAAATAGGAATACATTTTGATTTCCTACAAACCAAAGCAGAAATTTGTGGAGAGCTTAGATCACAATGAAGGCTGCTGACAACTGAATGAGGAAGGTAACAAATTTCAGCGTAAATGCAGTTTTAACTAAAAATGCTAAGAACTGATTGATAAATTAGACTTTCTATCTTTAAAAAACATTTTAGCATCATCATGTTGCACTCTAAAGCAAAATATCTTGGTAAGATTAGATTTGCTAGGATCTCTATGGATCTCTGCTTTGTTCATTCAGACGAAAGTTGAATGGGACTCAAATAAAATAAAATTAAAATTAAACAAAGAAAAAATGTGATAATTTTTTAATGTGTTTTCCCTTTTACTAAAGTCTGGAGAGAAAGGCACCTGATACAATTATTGACAAAGCACCTGATATAATTATTAGCTTTAGTGACATCCTGTATATTCCTTTTAATTACTTGAAATCACCATCAAAAACAGTGAAATATTTTAGAAACCATAATTCATTTACAAACGATGGTCTGAATTGTTACCCTGAGAAACTTGAAATTAATTGACCTTTCATGTTGCATTATTTCTTTTTCTTTAACTTCGGGGAAATGGGGCTGTAGTCACCTTCCTCTTTTCTCTGTTCAAAATCTCCCTTCAAATCAGCTGGAGAGAGAAAATATGATTAAGAGACAGGACAAGGCAATTAATAGGAATGGCAGTGTGTCTTCCAGAGTGCTTTTGGGTTGGGGATGTTCCTCACAAACGATCAGGTAGACTTGATATATTCCTGGGGATACCTGCCTTCTTTGTGATAAAGGGGCTATTTCAGAAGAATAGAGAAATCAGAAAACAGGAGCAGTAATTGACAGGGAAATTATGTTCGATGAAAGCCTTGTTGAAGGCAGGCCAGCAGTGAGCTTGCGTACAATCAGGGAAGTTCTTCAGCACGTTGGTTCAATAGTTATAATACTGAAGGTAGTAATGTCTTGGCACTGATTTTGGTACAGGTTTACATTTTGGTTCAAAGCATAATCAAACTTGCCTAAATGTTTCTGGATGAGAGACAACCTTGTACATTTCTGGACCAGAAACAACACTTAAGGTTTTTATTGTGTGCAGTGTTTTTCTGTTTGCTTTGGTTGAAACTAGAAACAACAGGGCATTTAAGAAAAGGAAAAGAAAAGTTAACCAAAATAGGGAAATCTCAAAAAACCCACCAACCAAACAAACAAAAACCCCCCACACTTTTGTATAGGTAGAGAGAGTGAACTGAGCTCAGCAAAACCAAGCACACTCCACCCTTCTCAATGAGTGGCCTGCTAATGAAAGATAGGAATTATCAGCCATGAAAGCTAGTTTTTAAATGAGAACCAGTTTCTAAATGTGCATCTAGTTCCATTAAAATGTAAAAATCCTCAGGGAAGCCAGTGCATGGATACAAAATACCTATGCTACAAACACAGAGGTAGGTCTGGTAGTCTTTCTAATATCACAGCAATGCTCTGAGAGTGTAATTCAGATCTAAGTGATGTTTTCACAGGCAGAATTCTGTGGTGATAAGTACTGTTAAAAAACATGAGGCAATTATGTATGTATTTTTTTTGTGTGTGTTTTTACTTTTAAACTCAGAAAATTCCAAGAAGGAACAGCTAAGAAAAGTTTACTGACTGTTGCAGCAAAGGCAACGTGATACTAGCTAAGTCCTGTAGTGTTGTGACAATGCAACTGAATGAGGTTTCTGAATACAGGTCCTTGTAATTAAATTCCTTAAAGTTATTCATTCTTTGCAAATATACCAGCAAGAATTTAGGCACTACAGTCTGCCTCACTGGTCATGCATTTAAGCAAATTTTTTCTTACTGGATGTACTTTACTTAACATGGTCTTTTAAGATGATTTCTCATGTCTTTACAAGATCTTCCTACTTACAATGGAATCGTTTAGGTTGGAGAAGACCCTTAAAATCTTCAAGTCCAACTATTACTTAACACTACAAGTCCACCACTAAACCGTGTCCCTAAGCACTACATCCACAAGTCTCCCAAAATATCTCCAGGAATAATGACTCCACCACTTCCTCAGGCAGACTGTTCCAAAACCTAATCAAACTTGCTGTGATGAAAACTTCCTGACATCTAATAAAAATCTCACCCGAGAAAAGAAATAGGTTCACTCAGGTGGTTACAGAGAGTGACGAGGTCTTTCCTCAGCCTCCCCTTCTCCAGACTAAACAGTCCTAGTTCCCTCTTGTTTTCCAGTCCCTTCAGCAGCTTCATTGCTCTTCTCCAAATGTATTCCAGCAGTTTGATTTCTATTCTGAAGGGCCCCAATATGAACATAGTATTTTGAGTGCAGACTCATCAGCACCTCATCCAAGGGGACTACCATTGTCTCAGTCCTGCAGCCACACTTTTTATGTCCTGGCCTAGATACTTCTGGCTTTCTTGGCCACCTGGGCACACAGCTGGCTGTTGACCAGTATCCCCAGATCATTTGCTCTGGGCAACTTTCCCGATACTCTTTCCCAAACCTGTACTTCTGCAAGGGGTTGTTATGTCTTAAATGCAGCATCTGTCATTTAACCTTGTTGACGTCATGTGCTTGGACTCAACCCATCAATCCAGCTAATCCAGATCCCTCTGCAGAGCCTTTCTACCCTCAGGCAGATCAACATTCCTGCTCAACTTGGTGTCATCTGCAAATTTACTGAGGGTGCACACAATCTCTTGATCAAGATCATTGACAAAAATGTTAAAGAAAATTGGCCCCAGTACTGAGCCCTGGAGAAAACTACTTGTGACCAGCCACCAACCTGATTTAACTCCATTCAAAACAACCGTGTGAGCCTGGCAATTCAAGAAGTTTTTTAACACTCATGCCGTGAGCAGCCAGGCTCTCTTGGAGAAGGCTGTGAGAAACAATATCAAATGCCTTTCTGAAGTCCAAGTAAACAACATCCACAGCCTTTCAATCATACTCTAAGTGGATCATGTTTCACAGAAGGAGATCAAGTTAGTCAGGCAGGACCTGCATTTCATAAACCCATACTGACTGTGTCTAATCACCTGGTTGTCCTGTACATGTCATCTGATGGCACTCAGGATAGTCTGCACATGACCTTCTCTTGCACCAACTTCAGATACATAGGCTTGTAATTCCCTGGATCCTCCTTTCTCCCCTACTTGTAGATGGGTGTCCAGTCAACGAGACCTCCCTGGTTTGCCAGGACTTGTGGTAAATTACTGGAAGAGGCTTGACAAGAACTTAGACCAAATCCTTCAGCGCATCTTTGTGTGGATCCTATCCAACTCCACATGTTTGTGGGGCAAAGTAGAGTAGTAGTTTACTAACAATTTCCTGTTGGATTATAAAGGGTTTTGTTCTGCTCCCTGACTGTCTTTGAACTCCATAGGCTGGGTGTTCTGAGAACCATTAATTTTACTAACAAAGACTGAGTAAAAAAAAAAAAAAAAAAAGGCGTGAGGTACATCAGTATTTTTCTCATCTCTTGTCATACCATTTTCTCCTGCATTCAATAAAGGATGGAGATTCTCCTTGGTCTTCCTTTTGTTGTTTATTCAATATAAAAACATTTTTATTGCCTTTCGTTGCAATAGCCAAGTTAACTTACAGCTGAGCTTTGGCCCTTCTAATTTTCTCCCTGAATAACCTCGAAAGGTCTCTGTAATCCTACAGAGTTACCTGTTACTTCTTCCAAAGCTCATAAATATTTTCTTCTTTCTTACTTCCTGACTCTTCTTCCTGCTGACTTATATTTTGGCCTGCTCCTGTGCCTTCCATCCAGATTTCATTTTTGAAGAATGTCTATCTTTCCTGTACTCCTTTGCCACCCTAGGGACTTTTGTCAACAAACTTACTGAATGGGCCATACTCTACTTAGCTGTATTTTGTATTAATGCTCATCTAATGATTATCTGATAAAATATCTGATGTCAGTGAAGCAGAGATTAGAGTCTTAGTATGACAGATGGACATTCTTGCTGTTCCTACTTTACTTTGACATATTTAAGCATTAAGTGGAATAGCAACATGGAAAACTGATGTTAAAGACTACTCTCTCTTATGGCAGATAAAAGGAGAGGAGGGGAGACCCGAGCAGACAGATAGTTTGTGATCTTCTCAGGCAGCAAAGGAAACCAAAATGGATCTTCTGCATGTAGCAGCAGCTGTCAAATACAATGGTTAAGCCTTATGCAAGACTGTTTGGACTATGGGCCCTCACAATACATTGTGTTGAGCCACAAGGCAGACCACAGATCTATGCTGCTGAACTCAGAAGGGCTTGGACATGGACGAAACTGCTGCATGATACTGTCTGGATTTCCCAGTCAGTTTGGAAAAGACAATAAGCTGAAGTTTGTGTCAGTGCAGTGCTCAAGTCCTGAGTGCTTTCCAGACTTAGGCAACAGATGAATGACATTTCTGATGATTGCAATTTGTATTTTTGCAGCTAAAGCGTGCCTTAGATCCCTAAATGCTTTTCTAGATTTTGGCTTAGGGTATGTGGAATAGGAATCATTTCTTACAAATATGGCTTTACACAGCAGAATCCTAATCCAGCCAGGATAGTAGGAGGCACTTAGGCAAATACACAGAATTTCCTCAGTGACTGCAGCCAGTAGTGCTGCTTGCAGACTATTTTTTAATTTATTTTAAAGAAGAATAGATAATTTCATACTGTTACTAGATCTGAAGCAGAAGGAAGACTACTGGGAACATTTAACAAGTGACGCTTCAGTGCATCACATCTGTTTTCTGGGCAATAATACCTTAAGTGTTGGAGATCTTCTCTAGCCTAGCTATAAAAGAAACCAAACCTGTCATAAAATGTACTATGCTCATGCTCAAAGCAAGCTATTCTCAAACAAATCGCTGGGATAATTTTCATTTGGTTTGCTGTTAACAGCAGAAGAAGGTATGGAATCATAGAACCATAGAATTGCTTAGGTTGGAACAGACCTTAAAGATCATTGAGTCCAACCACAACCTAATTATACTACCCTAACTCTAACAACCCCCCACTAAATCATGTCCCTGAGCACCACATCCAAACAGTTTTTAAACACATCCAGGGATGGTGACTCAGCCACATCCCTGGGGAGCCTACTGCAGTGCTTAACAACCCTTTCTGTAAATAAGTGCTTCCTGATATCCAACCTGAACTTACCCTGGCACAACTTGAGGCCATTTCCCCTCATCCTGTCACCTGTCACCAGTGAGAAGAGACCAACCCCTCTCTGCTGTAAGAACTTTTCAGAGAGCAATGAGGTCTCCTCTCAGCCTCCTTTTCCCCAGACTGAACAGCAGCAGTTCTTTCAGTCTCTCCTCATAGGCCACATTCTCCAAGCCCTTCACAGCCTTGTTGCCCTTCCTTGGACCTGCTGCAGCACCTCCATGTCCTTCCTGTACTGAGGTGCCCAAAACTGAACACAGCGCTCGAGGTGAGGCCTCACCAGTGCCGAGTGCAGGGCAGGATGAGTTCCCCAGTCCTGCTCACCACACCATTCCTGACACAAGCCAGGATGCCTTTGGCCTTCTTGGCCACCTGGGCTCACTGCTGGCTCACATTCAGCCCCCTGTCCATCAGCACACCAAGCTCCCTTTCCATCAGGCAGCTTTCCAGCCACTCCTCCCCAAGCCTGTAGGGGTGCCTGGGGTTGTTGTGACCAAAATGCAGGACTCTGTACTTGGCCTATTGTTAACCTTGGCCCATCAATCCAATCTAGCCAGGTCCTTCTGTAGTGTTCTTCTCCCCTCAAGCAGATCAGCACCCCCTCCCAACTTAGTGTCATCTGCAAACTTACTGAGGGTGCACTCAATCCCCTCATCATTAATAAAGATGCCAATAGAAGCAACCCCAATACCAAGCCCCAGGGAACACTGGTCATGGCTGGCTGCCGACTGGATTTAACTCCATTGACCATTACTACATTATTACTACATGATCATGTATTACAGAATGGATTACTATTGTAAAAAGGTCTTCTTGAAGAAGTTTAGAAATAGATGTGCATTATTAAAATATTAGTTAATGGTTTTCCCACACTGGAAGCTGTGTTTCATATTGGTAAATTTTGCTTTTATATTGCATGCATATTTTTAAAACGTTATAAGAACTAATGTGGGCATTGAGGAATGCTCAGCCTCACAGGTCAGGTTAAACTACAATGCAACTCCCAGCAGCTTTGTGTGCTGCCCATTACAACTCTGAGATTCGTGTGAATATTTCCAGATTAACTTGTGATGTTTGGAGAACACATCTCACAGTGACTATACCTAATGTCCTAGAAAGCATGAGCACACTGTGACAAAGGGGAACTTCCAAATTGTTGACAGCTGAATAATTTCACACAGTAGCTAGCAATAAATAATCACTTCCTGGGATGATTCAGAAGCTACTTAAAGGTTATCTAAGGGGAATCTTCTAAGAGGGTTGGTTTGAAGAAGGTAGGTAAACAGGAAGAGCTATCATTCTGTTTCATAGCTCTTCACAAGAGGTAGGGCATGCATGAGAGAAAAACAAGTAGTTGCTAATGGTAATCTAAAAATCTACCTATAGCTGTGCTGGTGATTGCCCTTTAGCAGTGATATGGTTAGCGTAATTCCTTTAGTAAACATTTGTTATCTGTGGTGCTAAAGGCATTTCATTTGTTTTAAAGTGCTGGAATTTTTTCTTTGGCATGTGATATGGGGGCAGATGAGGTTCAGATCATGTGAATGTAAATATCTCTTGCATGATTTTCTGTACTTGATGTCCAAAACTGGTTCTGTGTTCCTATCTAAAATCCATGTGGTCATTTTCTTTGATATGTTAAGATAAGAAATCCAAGCAAGTCCCTTCCTACTCTTATAACAAAGTCCACATGCAGCATTTTGAGATGACTATTGTATGTACAACCATGATTCCTCTGGGACAAGATGGAGCCTCCTGAAAACTTGTATGAAACTAGCACAAACTAGATGCCTGTCTTTGTGTAAGTTCTCACATTTCTCACATGCAAACTGACCTCAGTCTGAATGCCTCAGTGGAACATTTATTTTAACATCACAGTATGGCCAGATTTTGTGCCCCTTGCCCATCCCCAGCATTAAACTAACTCATTAATACCTTTTTTGATTTTCTTATCTTAAAGCAGGAAAGATGGGATGCATGGAATTCACAGTGTTGTATTTTTCATATATGTTCAGCTATTTTTTTATTTTTTATTATTTTAATTTTCCAGCAAGTATGACAGGGTATTATACCAAAGAATATTACCTAATGTTAATTCCCATTAGTCAGTTAATAGTTCATTTCAACTACATTCTGCTGAAGAACTTGTAAATGCTTGTCCTAATACAAGTATTTGGAGAGATGCTCTCATTTCAGACTTCATTCCAATTTGCAAGCTTATCTGCAAAGACAGAACTCAATGTTCCCCGAAGACCCTCTGGTCTATGAGACCCCTCAGACCAGCATGCCTCACTGAGAAATGAACTACTACAGGCAGATATATGTCATTAAACCATCTTAAGTTACTAACACAGAAACCTGACATCTTGCATGTGAAGCGAAATTACAGACTTACTGTTTCCATTTTTAGAATTAAAGTCAGAAAGTGATCTGTCATCAGAAGCAACGTGCCAATATCTAGTCTGATTTGCTTTTAAAATGATTGACAGCTTTACTTCAAAAAGAAAAGCCTTTCAAATTTATTATCCTTTTCATTTTGAGAAAGCACAACTGCTTTTCCAGCTCTGAACACACCCATATTTGACAGACGATGGGAATCCACATTTTTGAAGAGGCATTTATAACTCCTTACTAAGGCAAAGGTAAGTGCTAATTCCTTTTAAGGATTGCTCCTTATCTGAGTTGCTCAAGCTGGCTTGCATTTGCCTATTGTGTGCGTCTTTACTTCCTGGCCATTAAGACCTCCTAGAGAGAGAGCACGCAGGGTCTGCCCTGAGAACTGTCCGTTTTTAGGGATGTATTACCATATGTTGATGATCCTGCTCATTCACAATAGGCTGTTTCTTGCACAGCTACAAATTGTCATCTTCTCTTTGCAGGAAACAATGTCAAACTCAACTGTCTTCTGGATGCTTTCATCATGTGCTGCCACTGATGCCAGTGAAACAAAGAGTAAGTCTCTAAAATAAGTTCAGGAGTTTGCAATGTACTGTTACACACATAGATCAAAAATAGATGTATTTTTATACCCAAAGTCAGTCTTTCAAAAAGATTTGGGTCTATGAACGAGGAGACAGACGACAGCGGCACTTGGAAATGCTTTGGTGTCTCTGTTTTCCTTAGATTGTAGGAGGAAGATTTCACTTGGCAGTGAAGCTGAGCCCCTAAAATGCTGTTTGTTTGTCTCCAAGAAGAGGAGGAGACACCTTTGTAGAACTGCTATGCAGTAACAGAGCTGCTGTTTAATTTTGGGGTAATACATTCCCTATTATACTCATTGTTCTGCGTTTACTCTATTGCCTGGTACTGTAATACACTGCTCTCAGTATGCTAATGGGATTTCATGGGGCTGCCATCACCAGCTTGATTTGTAACAGGAAGCCAGGACAATAAAGGCTTTCAGAAGATTAATGTGAGAAATGGATGCCTCTGTAGAGGGGCATCAGTGCAAAATGAAAAACAACACTGTCTTCCATTGCTTGTTACTGCCATCTCATTTTCACCACTAAATAACTAGTGCATTTCTCTCCACAATGAACACCAACAAAAGGAAGACAGCCTTCATCAACAAAGGGCGTACTATAGGAGGGAACAGACAGGGCAGCATTCCTCTCAGGCATTTCATAAAATCACCTCCCACTGTTTGCCATCCCTGAGCTCCCTCAGATTTTACACCACTGAGCATCTCCTGACAACCTGCAGCTTTCCGGCAGAAAATTCAGAACGGGTTAATAAAAGCTCTGGCATTTTAGGAATAGGTTTTGACGAGCATATATATCTTGGTTAACTCTTTTGTCTACCAACATAGCTTGGCTGATATAAACTGCACTTGATGCAGCATGCACAAGTGTGCTGTTGACTCAGAAACAGCCAGACAGCAGCAGAGTGTGGTGGCCTCAGGAAATGGCTTTGTGTTTTTCACTGGACATACATTATCATTGCACACATTGTCCCAGAGTCACTGGCTGTTCTCTGAATTACAGAGTGCCTCTGCATTAACATGGAAATTCAAAGAATTAAAAGAAGAAAAGTATTTTACTAATCTCTTTCTTATTAATCTTCCTCATCAGTTATGTTGTTATTTCCGTGCAAAAACCACAGTGAGGATGGAGAAAAGGAGAGAAGTAATTAATATGTGGATATTTCCATGGCTGACGGCCAGATTAATCTTTCAAATGCCTTTGGCAGGCCAAATCTCAGGTGCGATCCAAAAACACGAGGACAGAATCAGCAGGCATGCAGAGGCAGTGCAGAGTGTATAAGGACTGCAGGGAGACAGCAAATGGTTGTGTCACTGTGCAGAAACCAGCATTGTCCCAGATCGGTTCCTCAAGAGTTCAGGCTGCCCTGGAGGCCCCAACCCTGTGTTCATGTACTCCCACCCTTCAGTGTGGTGCAGCTGTAGTGCAAAGGGATTGATTGGGACCACAGCTACTCCTGCTCATGTCCTTCCAGAGCTATCTACATGCTCTGTTCACTCCAGGTTGTCTGCCACCTTACCGATTCCAAAGTGCTATTTCTGAATTAAATTTCCTTCTGTTTAGCTCGGGAATTGTTTAGCTTGTTTGCCATCTATGCCATTTATCTATTTCTGTCCACTTGTTCTGGCCTTGGGAAGCTCAAGGAGCTGTGAGTTAGCAGGAAATGGCAGTCATGTTTGTCTGATATGGATTCTTCTGGTTTCCATCTGTCTGCTGGAGTCAGAATGTATTGACCCACCACACAGGGATCATGAGCTACCTCAAGTTTGCTAGAGGTTGGGCTTGACATTGATAAATACATCTCTTAATAAATTAATATGCAAATAAATGGACTGGGAACTGGGAGAACGTTCCTGACGCTTGTCACAGCAAAGCCTGCTGGAAGACTGCTGTAGGTCAATTTTTTATTTCTGGTAACAATGCAGTGTGTCAAGTTCTCACATTTCTCGTGCACCCTGGACAGGTGTGCATGGCAGCAATACCTGTGATATTCTGTAGTAGTTGTGCTATGGAGCAATAACGAAAAGGTTACCTTGTGATCTATCTCTGCACATTTGCCCTTAGTCTGCTGGGGAAATTCTGAATTGAATGTGACTCCGTTAAACTGGATTAAATTCCACACTGACTTAAAACATAATCAACTGGCTTGCTTTGCAGGAGTTTTGCTTTCTGTACAGGGTTATGCTTTAGGGATGACTTTTTCTAGAAGATTGATTCTGCCTCATTTTTTGCTCATCAATAGCCTGCAATCCAGATTCAAGTCAAGGCACGAGCAAAGAATTCAAACCTGTGGCTGCTTTGCTGTTCTCCTCCATAGTTACGATATCTCTGTAGCTTCTTTCCCTTTACTGCATGAGTGTGCATATGTGCATGACGACTGAGAAAGCTTTATTTTGATTTGATGGTATGAATAGAGAGGTGACAGGGTTTGCTGACAAACCCAAGATATTCAGGGTAATAATGATGGAGCTACCTGTGCAGAACTGCATGAGACTTTATACTCAGGTGTTAAAGTGGCAGATAAAATTTAATGAGGTAAATACGAAATGATGCACACAAGATCTTGCTATTTCTCTCCTCGTGATTTCTTGTATAAATGATGCTCTGTGAGCTGACTCTAATGATTCAGGAATAAGATTCCCAAATTTATAACAGGCAGGTTTTTGACATTGTCAGCTTAGTGGTCAAAAAAGGCTTTTTGAAATTTTTTAGGAAAGAAATAGTGGAAAAAAAATCAGTGTCTTAATAGCATCTTATCACTATATAAATTTTTGGTGGCTCCTGTATCTCCCGAGGTTGTTTTAGATCTAGAAAATGTTTAGAGAAGGGCAAAACAGGACAATCAGAGAAGGTGGAACTCAAATACACAACAGATAATTCAACGGAGGAAATTAACATTTCATACATTTCACACAGGTTCAAAATAAAACTGAGCAAGGTACTGCAAGGTAAATACCTAAAGCCTTCTAAGCATGTGAAAAACAACCTCTAACAGCCCAAATACTGCAGTTCTAATTTAGTACTGTGGATATTCTATGGAATCTAAAATTTTCTCTTCAAATCTATTAAGATTTTTGTAAGATTGAGTCAACAAGGATTTGTCAAATGCTTGTTTTGCTTGAGGAAAAAAATGTGCAAGATGAAGAAAGAATACCTGTGCTGAAAGGAACGCTTTACTTATTAAATATGCAAACCTAAAATGAACTCAAAGCTGCATTAGTTTCATTGTCTTAGGCTTGCATACGTTGGCTGCTTTGGTTTTCTTCCTATTTGTTGCCAACTGTTTTTCAGTGCCTGGCCAGGAAGTACTAACAAATACAACAACAAGTGATTGCCTGCTCCATGTTCGTTTGTTTGGTTTTTTTTAAACTGTAAATTCATGGAGTAGTTATTTTTTATCTACTATTACTGATTATTTTTGTAGCTTCTGTTATCCTTTCTATGTAAGTTGCTCTGAAAGTAATGCCTCCAATTTCATTCCATGGAAACTACAACACATACAAAGAGCACAATAACACTGTTTGATAAAACACATTTTTAGCGACAGAATACTATTTTTCATAGTCATTACCATTAGTTTTGCATTTTCTCCAGCAATGAACAAGAGCATGCATACTGTGCTCCTCCAAATCTGCACCAAGAAAGGTGACCCACTGTCACCATCACCAGTGTTGCATTTTTACCAAGAATAAACAAGAGTCTGCATAGCTTGTTCATGAAAATCTGCACCAGCAGAGGTGGCCACAATCACTGTTGGTGCTGCTAAAATGCACCACCTCACTCTGCTCACATCCACTGTTTGATCTCCACAAACATTCAGCAAACATCGATGAATGCCAGTGGGTGCCATGTTTTCTATACCAAGGAATTCGGTAACTCACCTCTGCTTCCAAGTAGACCTTGTAATTTGAACTAAAAAAAAAAGAAGAATGAGAAAAGAAAGAAGATTACTAGTAGGTATTAGTCATCTTGTGTAACACAAGGACTGCTCTGAAAGTAATGCTCACAATATCATATGCAGATGTTGGAGGAACGGCAGCATAGGCTAAACCTTCCAGACAATATTCCGTTCCAATTTGTTGCTGTGTGACAGATAGCAGCAGAGGGGCAGTCTGACAGAATGACATCTGACGTTGAAATGAATATGAAGCAAAGGTGTGGGATTTAATTCCTCCATATGGAAAAAAAAATTGGCACCCATTGACATTCATTGACACTTGCCCAACATTTATGGAGGCCAAACAGTGAATGTTAGATGGTGGGTGCTGTGTTTCAGCAGTGATGACAGTAATAGTGGATCACCTCCGCTGGTGCAGAAGTTTAAGAGCATGGCATGAAGGGTCTTGTTTATCACAATCTAAAATGCATAGCTAGTGATGATGACTGTATTGAACAATAGTATTTTGTAGCTGAGAATGTGCTCTATTAAATAGTCTTGTGCTCTTCTGTTGTAGTTTCCATGGAAAGAAACAGGAGGCATTACTTTCAGAGTGACCTGCATACATCGTGTGTGTCCATTCCTCCAGAGGGATTCTTTATGCCAAATGTGTAAGATTAAACTGCACCTTTAGAGTCTGTAGGCTATTCATATCTCTGGAGGTGGCTCTTTTTTGTTTAAGTTATCTAGAATTAACATTGTTAGCTCAGTTAACACTGCTGGCACAACTAACATTGAAGAAGAGAGCTTTAAAGTAAACTTTAAAGTAGTGCTGTTGGGTCAGGGGATCCACTGGACTCTTACTGTTTACATGCCAGCAGCAGCAATAGTCAGATAAAAGATCAGAGGTCAGTAGGAGAGCACTCTAGAAGCAACGTAAGGGAGACCCAGCCACTCCAGCCAGTAAAACTGTCTCATCAGAGACCTGACTTAAATGACTCCACAATCAAGAGGAGTTAAGAGATGAGTTAAGAGCTGTGCACACTTCTGCAGATCATCACAGAAAAACTGTGGGATGGCTCTTGTGACTAGGGAGTTGTAATGGAAGGACAAGGAAAGGAGATGAGGATGTCAGTGTTAATGACCAGGCGTGCACCATGAAATGGTGGAGTTAATGATCCTTAAGTTCTGTGTTGTAAGTGAGGGTAACACTTGGGCTGCTTGGGACCTCATATTCATTGTGTGCTGGGACAGCTTGGAGGGAAGTTGTTCTCAGTTTTACGAAACCTCAGAGCGCCTTCTCTTCGTTGCCACTTAGATGGTGCAAGAATGATGTCCATCATAGCTATTACTTGCACATCCTTCTCTGCAGCATTTCTTACAGGGGAAATACTGGAGGCTAGAAAGGGGCGTAGTAAAGTCAGTGAAAGTTAACTAGAGGAGGCTCGAAAGCCATCCTCACTAGCTGAGGATAGCTCTGTATCCTGAATAGCTGTGACTCTAGACAGTGTCCCGTGATACAGGGAAGAGCAAATGCCAGGCTACCTTCCTTGGGCTAAGCAGAGATTTAGAAGCTATATCTAGTTAATGAATTGTCCTTGATACAAATAAAGTACACTGGAATTGGAGAAGCTTAAAACTCTGCAGATAAAATTTTAAATACCTGTTTCTTCTTAATCGATGAGTTGTGATGTATATTAGTGTATGATGTAAAGCCTAGTAACCTAACACCGTTCCCAGTGTTTGTCAAAGTAATGAAAGGCCTGAAATGGGGAAACAGTCAGATTCTGGTTTCTGCTGTAGCTGCTTTCATCTTTGTGAAACATCCAGCAAATAAACTGTTTCTAGGGTTTCTACCTCTTTCTGAATAATCTGCACTCAAATCATCCAATTAGTGTGTACAGACCCACAATTAGCACAGAGCATTTGTGCACCCACTATCAAGGGATGCTTTCCTAAAATGTGTCTTGACAATGCCATGCTGCTTTAAATGCATTCAGCTGCATTAAAAAAAAACAACAAATGCTTAAAAAAAAAAAAAGTAAAAGATACCAAAAGATGGTGGAAGAAGATACTTCTTCACAGAGCTAATTGTTTCAGGCCATACTCCACTGTTTCTGGTACGTTAATATTAAAAGTGGAAGATGCAGTCATGCACGACAGATGAGGGATGGCAGTAGCTGTCCTTTTACACTGGACAGTAATGACCCATTCCCATCAGGAACCATTTCTGGAATGAAGATCAGCCCTCACCTCACCTCACTTTCCTCAGAAGACAAAAAGTAGTGCACTCTATTCCTTTCATTCATACATTTTGCCAAGCAGAGGAGGTTATGACAGCTATTGGCAATATTTCCGAATCAAGTGAAAAGAAGTGGGCTGTAATCTATTATCCATTCCAGGAGACATGCTGAACCTCCATCAAAATTTTCTGACAGAATTTTCTGCATATATGCAGCATATCTGTGGTAGATCTTAGTTCAGTCTATCCAATATATCTGTGAGATTCATGCTTTCTTTCTCCTTTGTAAAAAGTGAGTACTTTACAGATGGATCCCAAGTTTCAAATCTGTCTCTTGCAAGAATTACCGGCAAAACTTGTTTGCTGACTGTCCTGTTAGTATCTTAAATTCCACTTTCCTGAAGTCACCTAGTTGTCATGAATGACCAAATGAATATGTAATGTAGGAATCTTAACAATTCAATGTGACCCTTGGACCAGCCTCTGAATTTTTAATACCCCTTTTCTTGCTTGAACAAAAAACTTTAACCTCTCTCATCCAAGACTCTCCCCACGTTCTTCAATTTGTGTATTCTCCTCCCACCCCAAATATTTTCCTGTACAAAATTTGAGTGTAATAGTTCTTCCCCTGCTGAATGGTGCACATATCAGAGCTGTAAAGATTTAAAGTATGCATGCTGTTGTAATTTTGACAATGGTGAAAGTACGGCATTATTTCACCTAAGGTTTCCACACAATGTTTGCAGTGTTACAGACACAGAGAGGTGATCTGTTGGCATTTCGTCCTACAGCTAAGATTATAATTAGGTGTAAAAGTACTTCACGTTGGCATAACTTACTCCAAGTCCCCTACAAGACTAAATTCCACGGTTTTACATACTTTTACACTGCATCTGTCTTTGAGGGCAATGTTGCACTTTAATATGGTTAAATGTATTATTGTATCAATAAGGTAGAGTTAAACGCAAAAACTTTTGTGTGTAGACAGAGCCTGAGGGCTCAGACAGACACTGAAGTTACTGCAGCTCAGCAAGTTGCAGCATATCAGCAGAGCCACGGTACCCAGTCATGCACAAGCATTTCATCAGTCATAGGTGTGAGGTAAAATATAAGAACTTAAACCTCCGCATTTTAATCACTCTTTCTCTCTTATTTAACTGCTACCGAAACTATGACTTACTTATAAACAAGAAAGAAATTGGACGTACTGAATCTGTAGCATAAACTTGATCACTTTTCAGAGACATGGCACCCAGCTGATCCACTTGAAAAATGGTGGAGGAAAGCAGCTAGTATCAAAATTGCTTTTAAACTGAGTTTACTGAGCTTTTCCTCCTGACTGTCACAGAATGCCTTGGGTAGAAGGAGACCTTAAAGCCCACCGAGTTTCAACCGCTTTGCCACAAAGTGCTGATAACCAGTCTGGCCTTAAACACCTCCAGGGAAGGATCACCCACAGCTTTTCTATGCAGCCTGTGCCAGCACATCACCACCCCTTGAGTAGAGAGTGAGTAAAGAATGAGCAAAGCTGAACAAACCCAGCGCCCTCTCTTTCTTCATAGGAAGGGTGCTCCAGCACTTAACATCTTCATGGCCCACATTTGGACCTGCTCCACATCTCTCTTTGTGCTGGGGGCCTGTGCTCAACAGTAAAGACCAGGTGTGGGATGCACAGTGGTTAGAGCATGAGCATGCTATAATGCTAAGCCATGCTTTTGGTAAGTGTCCTGTGCCCAGAGATCTCCTGCAGTGCCTAGCCTGACATATGCCCCAGTTAGTTCCCAGCTGGGTAAGTCATCAAAGAAATACTGAAATAAATTCAAACTGTGTAAATGAGCCACAGCTATTTCTTCAAGATTAGTGTGACATGCTGAAACTCCTTATGCTGATTTAAGACTCTGGTGGTAGCAGTTTACACAGGTCAGAGTCTAGGCAGCATAATGTGAAACCAAAAGGTAAAGCAATACAGAGCTTACAAATAATGAATATGTGATCAGATCGTTGCCATCAGTCTGTGATGGTGGCTTTGGTTAAACTCTATCTGTGTCCTGGGAGTAACCTATCACACAGACATTTACATTTTGTAGACATAAGGGATAGTCTGCACACATGCAACACATTTGGGAGGACCCCACATATAGTGATTCAAAACAGGAAAATATAGCAGCAGTTGAAACATTAATTGTCTCTAATAGTTAGAATGGCCCTAGTGTCTTAGTAGTTTAGATAAATAAATCACTGTGGTGGAGGTATCTTGCCCTTGCACTGATACAAGACCAATTCTTTTACTGCAGAACACGGGTGTTCCTCTGGTTAGCACAAGGGCTCTGTTAGACACTTGCAAACAACCATAAACAAATGTTCTCAGAAAAAAAAACAAAACAAAACAAAAAAAAAAACAAAAAAAACCCCACAAAATCATTCCTATTCTGTCTCCCTCTGATTCATGCTCAATTTTCTTCTTAAAGTCTTCTTCTCTAGCTCTTACTCTCCCACCCTGTGATCACGCTTGAAAGAAAAATTGCAAATTACTACTATCACTTGCAGTGAAGCCAAAATTGGGGACTGCAAGTTTTGCGGTTTTATTTTACTCTTTTTTTTTTCCTACTCAACAAGGCTGTTCTACATATTCTAGCAGAATCCTTTAATAAGGCACATTAAGAGCTGCTGACAGCCTCAAACTGATATGAAGTAAAAAGTAATGGTGCATCTTTAACATGCTGGGCTCACTGCTATTGTGCATTCTCAGCATTCGGTGCAGAAATTTCTAGCCTGAGTTTTCAATTGAGCCTATTTTTAAATGCTTTAACTTTTCTTCAATGCTCTTTTTTTATTTTTATACATTCAGACATTCCTAGGTACTAAAGCATTATAATACATATTCATGTGATAACACCAAACATGGTGATGGCTTGTTTAGAATTTGAGAAATGCAGTTTTAAGACTGAATGATCAGTATTATTCAGAAAATTACTTGAAGATGTTATCTGAGGCTGGTACTGCAGAGTTGTTACTCTTACACAGACATAACTCTGCTTAATATCGTAAGTCAGTGCTTTGATTTTTTTTTTTTTAAAGGTCAATTTCTAGCAACGTAAGTGAGTTGGAGCAAAGACAGTAGGGTAAATGTGGTAGGAAGAAAAAATGATAGAGATGTCTACTAATGCTGTGTGCAAGCCTGCACAGTTGGAGCCAGCTATCGAAATCATTTTGAGGCTACCAGGCGTGTATTCTGTGATAGAAAACAAAGAAAGTGTCATATGAAGTTAGGCCCCTCTACTGACCATGTGAAATATCCTGACAATTAATTCGTGTCATCACTGGTGTGAAAGCTGAAACGCATCACTTCCAAAAGAAGACTCTGTAGTTTGCATAAGAAGAAAATGTGATCATTCTCATATAAGCCCAAACAACTTCAAGCAAGATTGTCATGGATATGGGAATAGGAATGAATTAATATTCAAAATTACACTGGGGCATGTGGGGGTTTTTTTAAAACAAAAATAATTTCTCTCTATTAAGACACTGTAGGCATGAGAAACATCCCAGACTAATGATGATCATTACTAGGGAAAATGCAGTTGTTGATTTAGAGTAAAATCATTTATGTGTAGTATATATTTACTCAGTCTTAATCAACATGACAGTGATCCAAATCATAATTAAATATTAAGCTGAGAGCTCGAGGTCACAGACAGCTCTGTTGTGTTCTACTTCTAGAACTCAAGGGACAAACAGGACAAATCATGGCAGATAAAGTCACGCACGGACTCCCTTCTCTCCTCGCCTTCCTGCATCCCAGTGTTCTCCTTGAGGACTCTTCCCACAGAAAAGCAGCCTGGCAGGTGCTCCCCACAGCAGCAAGCCAGGTGGCAGAACTGAACCAAGTGTCCCCACACCAGCATGGATGCCCCTTGCTTCTGGGGGTGTAAGGGAAGGAGGAGCACATTCAAAACGTGGGAGAAGAAGTCAAACAATGGTACGTGCAAGAGGAGAAGCCAGAAATAATTTCCCTGATTTTAAAGGCAAGGGAAGCCTTTCCTGTTAGTTGGGTCTTTTGGTGATAATAGAAAGCACAAGCCTGAGGCTGGGAGGAGGAGGAAATCATCCCCTTATGGAATTGCACAGGATAAGAATAAAGGCTTGAATCTGAAACCGTGGATTCTTTTGCCTCTTTTCCTACCTCCCACAGAGAAATGGGTAAGGCGCAATGAGCAGAGTGTGTATCAGCTATTGCCACCAGAGAGCTGCCAGATGTCTGCTTCGCAATTGGAAAACAAGTTAAAAAAGAAAACAAAATGGAGGGAAAAAAAAAACAACAAAAACAACCCAACAACAGAAAAGCAGCCCAGAGACAGGGGGATGGTGGAATTTGATAGTTAGCATCAGAACCCAAGGAAATTAGCTAATGCGTGTGTCGAAACTAGAAATCCTCCATTTGTTGCAATTACTCAAAATCTTGGCTTGCAATTGAGAATGGATTTTGGAGCCTGGCATAATTAAATGGGGAATGGAAGCCAAAAGGGAAATTGCAAACTCTAGAAAAGGAGAGTTAGGAGAATAAAGTCATACCTCATTTACATATTTTGCTATCATTTCAGCAAATTTAGCTAAATTATATCAGACCAGATTGAACCTGACATTAAGCAGCAGTAGCTCTACTGGCTTAACAATTTACTCCAGAGATGTGCTGAGATCCGAATTTGGTCCAGTTTGATTATATGTAAATTTCCTAGTATTACAAAACTGGAATTCGCTGAAAAACTCGTGAATGAGCCTCCCTGCCATTGCACGGAGCAGCTCAACAAGCACAGTTTGGCTTCACTCCCTCCTGTCTCTCTGCATCCCGGCCATCCGAACAGCCCCAGGAATTAAAGAGCAACCTTACTTCAGGTTCTGTGTTGTGCTGACTTTTAATTTTCTCTTGCTGACTCTTAAACTAGTGCAGGCACTTGGAACGTGCTGGGGTGCATCTGCATCCAATCCTGATGCTTTGGCTGGGAGACAGAAGGAGGAGGAGGCTGGGCTCTGCTGTCCACCAGCCAAGTGCTCTCCAGGGCTGACAGAAGGCTTCAGTCTGCTCTGGGTTTTCCTTGAAGCAAAGCAGGTTTAGGGTGTATCTGACACCAGTTTATTTTCACTTTGATGCCATACAATACTTGTATTGCTACATAAATCTAATGCTAGAACTAGTTGGAGAGTAGATGCTTTACCAGTTCTTATCCATGAGATTTGGGGATTTATTTTAAACTCTTAAGCATAAAGAAAAATGCGTATGAACTTCCACAAACTAGAAGCCTAGCATTTCACATAGCTGTATTTAAAAGTCACATTGGAGGATGGATTTTCAGGGTTGCTACAAGAGCAGCATTCTTTGTATTCTTGAGCTGAAAGGTTAAGGAAAATAAAACTTTCTTTTTTGCCATACAAAAGACTCAGTCTCTACACACTGATGTTTATAGCAGCTGAGAGTTGAAGTTTACTACAAGCATTTTTTCATTGCTGTTTTCAGTAGTAGGGTCTGATTTCTTTCTGACTTAGCAGCTTTTCTTATTTGTTTATAGAACTGGGAAGGGAAGTAACTTTCTAAATATTATAAATGGTTAACTCATTGCATAATGTATATTTTCCAGGCTCTCTGCCTGTTCTAGGGTATTGAAGAGACATTACAACTGACAGAGCTGTCTCTTCTTCCAGAAACAAAGTGAATTAGTAGAATTGAGATAAAAATGGTCCATTCTGTGCAAAGGAGAGGGGAAGGGACAGACAACTTGTCTTACCAAGCACCCAGTACAAGCAGAAAGAATAAGATACATTTTTGTATCATACAATGAAAGCTCTCCAGTCCCACACAGAATTTATTGTTTGTGTTGCTATTAGTTAAATGGGCTGCTAATTTTTTTCTTTTCCCTGTCTGTATCCATTTGATTGTTATTTTTGCTCAGCTGGTGTTTCAGTGCATTTGGTGATTAAATCTCCACTAAAGACTTTTGCAAAGCCAGCATTCTCCCCACTCGATCTTTATAGCATTGGTACACTTGGACTGTATTTGTGCTAATGGGAAGGATGCTTTTGTCCTATTATGGTGCACATTAAAGAATAAGTATATGATCTCAAGGCAAGAGAACTATAAGATTTTTATCAAATTTTCCAAGCCCAAAGGCCTAACCCCACAGCATTTAGTCAGGAATCATGTATCAAAGCAGTTGCAACATGAAAAATCTGAGAAAAAAAAGATTTTGGACTATGATCCTGCATGCAGCAATGCTGAAATTTATGTTTGGAGAGCCTCTGTCCCACTGCAGAAAAAACATTGTCAGTCTTTCAGGGGCAGAGGAAAAGGAATCTATTTCTGCTACTTCAAAGGCCCCCAGATAATCTCTTCAGTGCAGGACATTCCAGCTAATTGCAGGCATGCTGAGGGAGTAGGTGGGCAAAAGAAAAGAAAAACAGTAATATGACAAAGCTCCACCTGCATTATTGTTGTGGTTTAACTGAACAGGTGCTGAGCATCACACAGCCAATTGCTCACTATCCCCCTTCCCAGTGGGATAGGGGAGAGAACTGGAAAAAGAAAATAGAAATCATGAGTTGAGATAAAACCATTTACTAAGACAGAAAAGAAAAATGATAATATTGTAATTATATATAAATATATATACGTATGTATGAATTTACATAACGAGTGATGCACAGGGAACTGTTCACCATCCCATGACCCATGCCCAGCTTGCCCCTGAGCAGTGGAACAGTGCAGGGTGCACTCTACCCCCTTCAAATCTTTGTCTGCATGCTGTCATATGGTATAGAATATCCCTTTGAGCAGTGTATGTCACTTGTCCCAGCTCTGTTCTTTCCCAGCTCCTTGGGCCCTTGGCTCTGTACGACACTGCTCAGCAGCAACTGTAAACATCAGTGTATTGTCAACTTGTTTTTTTCTGCTAGAACCAAAGCATAACATCATGTCAGGCAAATCTAACAAAACAATTCCATCCCAGGTGAAACTATGGCAATCGTTCATAAAAATATATGCAGAGTGCAAAACTGCCTTGTATTTTCTTGCATACTAGAGGACTTCAAAAGCTGCTCTGCATTGAGGGCCTGTCCCAATTATGAGTATCATCCTTCCTCAGAGTTTCTGGTTGTGCTCAGTCACCAATGCCACATGGTGCTGGTTAGCACACGAAGCTCTGGGAAGCAAATCCCTATACCTTTCTCTTCCATTAACCCTCTCACCTGTGAGAAAGCAGAAGGGCTGTAGCAACATTCACAAAATTGCAGAAAGCTTCTCTACAATTCAGTGACAACACAATGTAAAAACATGTAAAAAAATGATACTATTTTGCTTTAATCTGTAAAACTGCTGAAGTCATAAGTAGGATGTAACAGAATCAACTGTAGGTCATTAACCTACCTTAGCTACTGCATGTTTTGTGGTTCCTTTATCTGATGCTTTTAATACCCACTGCTGCTCAGAAGACATGATGCCCTAAGCCCACACTGCTTTCTGCACCATTCTTGCTCTTCAGGAGAGTTCTGTGAATGGGCTCCTCACTATCAGGTTTTCAACAGAAATAGTAACTGAAGCATGTAAATCTCTTTTTATTGAAAATAAATGAAAATAAAAACATGAAAAAAAAAAAAAAGTGGGACCAGATTTTATGGACATAGATTTTCATAAGCCTTTTGCAAGTTCTGTACCAACTTGTGAGATCCACAGTAGTTTAGGCAATTAAATAAAGCAAACCTCTTGGCGTGGCTTTAAACTGCCTGCTGGTACCCCTCACCTTTGAGATTTTTGGCTGGCTGAGTTTGCTGCAACTTGCTTAGCCTTTGTTCTTGGGTTTCTTTTTCATATATAACACAGCCAGAGGTTTTGGGCACTGAGACAATACACATATTGGATAAAAAGTTCAGACTCCTTTGCTGAATGTGTAAAGTAACAACAGTAGCAAGAGATTTCAGCATTTGCAGTCTGACAAGAGGAGATATTTGACTTGACACTGGAAAATGTCACAAGCAGAAATGTAAGGAACAGGGCCATTCAGGTCCATCCATGCCCCACAAACACTCATCTATGTCTGCCAGAGGCTTCTGTTCACACCTGGGTGGAATGTGGCTGAACAGGATGGTCAGAAACAGTGCAGATGTTTGCTGGCTCAGAACAGAAGCAGTTGCATTAACTCAGCAACTAAGAAAAGGCAGACTTACATTGGAAAGAGGCATCCTTCCATATTAGTAGTTTTTACTTGCTGCCCCAGCTCTGCCTTGAAGGCATCTGAGCCTGGCTGCAGTGAAATGGGCTACCTTGAGGCTGGCCAGAGACCTGGGCAAACCATGCAAGTGTGGCAGAGGTGACAGGCCCTGGGAGATATCTCTGGACACTGACTGCCACTCTGATGCCTAACAATGGACCAGACAGCTGTGTGACAAATGCTCACCACTTCTGAACATAATTTTCTCCCCTCCCAGGGCCACCAGGGGAGGTGGTCTTCACAATGGAGGGACTGTACTGTTAGAGCTGCGTGGAGCCAAGCAGCAGCTCAGTCTTTACAAAGAGGGTGCATGGCCTCTCCGGATGAACCCTTCAAAAGTTCACAGCTCAAGTAAAGGCAAAGTCCATCCATCCAGTCTGATAGAATGCTTTGCTGAGTTCCTTTAGAGGAATATGAAATCCCTTACATCTAAGCAAGCTGAAGATCTGCCCAGGTATGTGATTTTCTTCTCACCCATGTGCTGGCAAAACTTAATTAGCTGAATACTGTTGACTGCCTGTGGGCCAAGAGAAATGCAGACTGCAGACTAAATCCCAGCCATTCATCTTGAATTTGAAACTCATCTGGAGGGCAGAAGTCATAGAAGTAATCATGGCTTCTCCTTTAGCTGGTAGCCATAATTGCTTCTGCTCTTTCCCCATTCACCTTCTGGGTAACAGTGCTGGAAGGTCAGGCAGAGGATGCTGGAAAGCTGTGGTGCTCCAGTAGCAAAACTTCCCACACTTCGTTATGTCCCTCCACTTCTTCTGCGTTGTACACTTTTTGCCACAAAGGACAATGTATGGTGGATGTAGTGACATCCTAGTGCTCTTATACTGATCAGGACATTTGTGTTCAACAGTGACTCCTTAGAGTTGGGATAAGTGGGATCGTTTTTAAGTTTGACATAAAACTGTGATTACAACTGCTTGTGGTAATTAAAAACCTCTTGTTATACACTTGTGCCATGTTTATACTATGCTGATGGAATCACTGTGACTTTTGTACTGAATTATAGCTGGTCCCACAAAAAACATGCTTTTTCCATGGAAGGTCTGGTTTAAACCCAGTTGACTCCAGTGGTTTTGGATCAGCCTGAAAGAAACTTCCAATCTCTGTAGGCAAGAAGTGAATACCATATTGCATTAATTTTCCAGAAATTGCTTAATAAGGAATACAGTTCTACAGTAGTAGGACAAAAGCCTTTCCTTTTGTGGAAAAAGCTACAGGACCACCAATGAACTTTATTTTACCACTCATCAAAAAATCTAGCACTGCTGTGCCAACCATAGTAGTACAGCTGCCCTAGGCAAATAAGCACATCCATGTTTACAACTGGCCAGCCTTCTCCCACAGGCTTATGTATTGCTTTGGCAATTCTAAGTATCAGCATATCACATCCACTGTTCCCATAAGAGGAGGAAAAGTCACAGCTCAGTTTACATCTGTATGTCATATCCCTATGGATACCTCCAAAAGGCCATGGAAGGAGCCAAGGAGAAAACAAAGATCAACTATTTATAATAAAAGAAAACTACAGCTTTCTAAGAAGAAAAACAGCAAGCTCCATGCATCCTTTGGAGCTACAAATATACCATCAGGGAATGATACCAGAAGACTGAACAAATGGCAATGTTATTGTTAATGAGTTAGATCCACAGCAGTTTTCACAGTGTTCAGGAAGAAGAAGATCATGGGCATTTTTACTATATGAGTATTTGGTCTCTCAGCAGTGCCAAGCTGGATCAGGTGCGGCCACTGTCATGGAAAAGAACCTGGGAGCTTGAAAGTGAAGCCATCTATGCCCTGTAAGGGTAAAGCTGTATGCAGCTGCTCTGATGTAAACGGGATACTGAATGAGTACACACTGATCCTCTAGTACCCATGAGGTTGTGGAACTGGGATACAAGCAGACTAGAAAGGTCATGAGAAGAAAAACACAGCAAATATCTGCCTGCAGGTTTTATTAGCCTGACTTCCTAAGGAAATAAGGCTTGCATAACAGCACTACTGTCCTGCCCTCAAATAACTTTTGATATTGTTGGCTTACTTCATCTGAATCTAACAGAAGTATCAGCCTCAGATATATTATTTTCCTCCAGGTTTCATGAAAACTGGCAGCTACACAGGGAAAAGACAGCTAAATTAGTCTTCCCAACAAGGGGAGGGTTCCGGTGTGAATTAAACAATTACCTGCTCTGTTTTGCCTGCCAGCTGGCCAGCCAACATGGCCAAACAACTTCAAGCCCATCGGGGAATAATGAATCAGGCTTATTTTCACTTGATGTAGAAGTGGAGAGAATTTTCACTTGGTGGAAAGGAGTGAAGAGGTAGGTGCATGGTGCCTGAGGGGAGGTGTGGAAGAAGCAGCAATAATTAAGGAGGAAATAAGTCTGAGGATACATGGAGGAGGAGGAGGAAGCATGGGCTGAAGGGACTCTAGGAACATTGCATGCTGGTAAACCAACATTATGGAGGTGAGAGAGGGCCACAGTGGAAGGACTGGGAGCTATTGCAGAGCAGGCAAGTAGGAACACAGTCCTCTGCAGACCAGGGCCTAATTAGTGCTGCTGCAGCTCACAGGGTGGCTTGTGTGTACAAAACTTGTCACAAATACATTTCTAGCCTACTTTCAGAAATGATATGCACCCTGAGCTTCTACGGATTTTAGCAGGAGCCATGGGTGCTCAGCATCACTAACTCTCAGGTCTTGTCTGTGTAATTTCATTTGAATCCACAGCAGTCATACCTGGCTGCTTTGGAGAAGGAGAATTATTAGATCATTATGGTTTCTTACATCCATCAGAGTAAAAGCAGATCTGCAGGGGCTATTAATTTACATACGCTAGTAAAATAAAGAAATGCACCACATAAGCTGTCATCCTAATTATTAGAGATCCAAAGACTGTGTGGTACTGGTGGATACTCAATTCTTATTTCTCTTATAGTTTTTAAATGCACACATATATATATTGAATCAATTAAAAAGAAATGTTTGTGCAAAATCAATGCTAAGTCATCCACAGCAAGATTTAGCATCCACAGCTGTGTTGAAAGCATTGTGGAATCACGAGGGGCAATTCACACCTAACTCAAGTTTTATGTTGGTGTAACCTCACTGACAGAAGCATAAACTACAGAACTGAAGAAGTAAACAAAGCCAACAGAGCAAATGAGCCTAGCAAGAGACCTGCAGAAAGGAATTTTTCCTCTTGTCATTGCTAAAAGTCATCATCCCCAGAGACAGCTGATCAAACCTCCATATCAAGATTTCCATTGTTAATTATTTGCAGCTTCTTTCAGAGACATTCAATCCTGTGACTAACCCCACAGCTCTCAAATGAAGATGTTCTGGGAAGAAATCTCTCAGGGCTTGCAGACCTTTGTTAGAAATTTACCATCAAAGAAAGCTGGACTTTCCCTGTGGTCCTTCCCCCAGTCTCTCAGGCTTTGCCTCCTGTGGTTACAGCTAAATGATCCCTGCCAGAGTGGACTTTTCCCAGGGGGTTGTGTTCTTCTGATGCACAAAACTGGCTGTCACCAAATGACAAACACACATGACCACGTATTTCACAGCTACAGTAGCTCTGTCTTAAAAGATTTGTGCTCAAATCTGCCTTTGCCTTACATGCTGAATGCTGGGTGGTACAGTTCATTTTATCTTAAGGAACAATATTTCATTTTTCTAGGAAGTCCTGTTGGGGCTAGATTTTTCATATTTAATCATTCATCTTTGAGGGATGAAAACTGAGTTGTGAACAGCTCCCTGAGCACCTCTACTTATTTTAATTGTCCCCACAATTAAAAGCAGAAGAGCAATTCTTCTGATTTATTCTTCTTTTTAATTTGCAGGTGAAAATTTGTTCTATGGCTGAAGTGAGCTGCGGCTTGGATTAGACCTGCCTAGATTACTTGATATGCAGGTTTTACTCTCAGAATCATAAAGCCCCCATCTCTGGAAATTTAAGACAAGCTGTTGTGTTTGCTCTTTGGTTGAAAGCATTTTTGTTTCCAGTAAGTCTCCCAGTGATACAGCTCAGCACACAGAACACGAAGCCAGCTAAGCATGGAAATGCATGGGAGCTTTTGTCAAAATATTCACTACCACACATCACTGTTTCAAAGTTTCTCCTACAAGAGCTGTTTCTAAGATGTGTGTTCTCAGATTTCCAATTCAGGACTGTAATTACGTTTGTTTTTTTTTAAACCTACTTTACAGGTAACATAAACATGCACTGTTTTGCCATCTATTCAGGCAGTTGAATTGGTGTGCCCTTTTCATCAGCCTGCCAGTCTGGCAGCTTTTTTCCTATATGAACTTAAACATATTGAAACAACAGCAGTGATACTGGATTTTTTTTTTTTTTTTTTTGCAAGTTTTTATGCATCTCTGAGGGTTTGAGAAGACTAAGTCATATGGAGATAAGTTAAAGGAGATAAGTATTAATGTATACATTTTACTGATAAATAAACACTAAAACATGAGGTGACATCTCTAGAAAGTGTAATAGTTGTCTGAAAACTATGGGAAGATAACCAGTGATTCAGTTCACACTGTTTTGTATGAACAATGATATCATGCTGCCTACACACAAATTACTGGAAGAAGTGCTGCTGAATACAGCTACATTTTCATCATTTTCACCTTGGCAGAGCACATGCCAATCAGGATCTCTATTAACTTTCCAAACATGAGATTGTGATCTTAATTTACACCTCCTTTTAATTTCTGAAAGTCGTATACATTCTTAAGTCATCTCTGCTTTAGCACAAGCAAATTCAGAATAATGTGTGGAGACTGCAGCTGCACCAGTCTCCTCTAGGCCATTAGGAAGCTGGTCAAGAAGCAGTGAGGTGCTCTTGGTGTGGGTGCCCACACAGGCTCCTTTCTACAGAAGCTGGGCTAAGAACTAGGTCTAAGATATCTTGGAGTAGCTTCAATTTTGAGTTTAATTCTTAATTGGAAAGATGGCCATAGATATGTAAACGCAGCTGCTTTCCGTGCTTCATTCTGCCCACCAGCCGTGAAAACAGCAATACACTCTTCAGTGCACTTTGAGGAAGATGCAAACACATTCTGACTGGATTTGCACTGGTTTGAAATGTGGATTTAAACCTGAGGGCCAGATGCTCATCTCTCAGAACAAGTACTCTGATTTACAGCAGCCAAAGTTCTGGTCCTGAAGGCACGCATGTGTGCACACGCAGGCCCATCACTGTGAATTTCTAATTGTATTTGTAATTCTTAATTACTAGTCTTATTCTCTGATAGTGATTTGAAGATCTTGCTGTTGCTGGTTAGCTATCCAAGTCACCCACTCAGCCCAGAAAGTAGTATCATGTACTGGCGCATATCTGTTTCTAAACACTTGTGGTGGACAATTGCTGAATGGATGGTAGATTAAAGGATGGTTAATGGTACACATCAACAACTACCTTTGCCCTCTTTCTAGAAAATTATTCCTTCCAGATGACACATGTAAAGGAAATAAGCAATACTAGATAATTAAATAATTAAGTTTTAAATTATTCATCTTTGGGGTTGGACTTCATGATCCTTAGAGGTCCTTTCCAACCCCTATAATTCTATGATTCCATGGTCATTGGTTACTAAATGCATGCTTTTGGAAGATTTCAAAAACATTTCTACTATGTCAAATGTGGATAAAAAATGGTTAATAACTGGATTTTCAAAATCGCTTTAAACTTCTACGGAGCCTGAAGATGAGGGGCCAATAAACTGGGCCTGAAAGGGGTGGAGGTTGATAGCAAGCCTTCCCATGATAAGGTGTGGCGATGGGATAACTATACTAGAGAGACAGTGTGCTAGCAGGGGCCCTCAGCCTGCTACCCTGAGAGGTGCTGTCAACACTGCAGCACATACAAAACCCTATGATGAGGAAGTGACTTCTGCGGAAATAGGAGAAGGCAATGGGAAAACCCAAGGGAAATACTTGAAATGAATGAAGGAGTTATCCTCTAAGAAAGTGACAAGACCGTCAACCCAGCTGAAGTGCCTCTACGCCAGTGTACACACCTTGGGAAACAAACAGGAGGAGCTGGAAGCTACTGTGTTACAAGACCACAATATAGTTGTTATCACTGAAACCTGATTCCCATGACTGGAATGTGGCTATCAATGGCTACAAGCTGTTTAGAAGGGACAGGTGAGGAAGGAAGGGGTGGGGGCACTGCCATCAACATCAAGAAACAAATAGAATGTGAAGAGCTGTCCCAAAGAACAGCAAATTAAAATCCTATATGTGACAATTAGAGACTGAAGCAGCAAAGGGAGTCTTGTGATTGCTGTCTAACTACTATAGGCCACCCGATCAACTGGAGCCTGTTGATGAGGCCTTCTTCCTCCAGCTACAGGAGGAATCATGATCACAAGTGCTTCTCCTGCTTTTCCAGACATCTGCTGGAAAAGTAGCACAGCGAGCTGTAGGTAAACCAGGAGGCTCTTGGAATGCATTGAGGAGAATGTCCTGAGTCAAGTAATAGATGGTCCCACCAGGAGGAATGCAATATTGCACATGCTGCTCACCAATGCAAATGAACTGATTGGTGACATTAGGATTGGAGGCTGCCTGGGCTGTAGTGATCGTGCTATGGATGAGTTCATGCTCTGGATAGATATGAGATAGCCCAGGAGTAAAAACAGGATGCTAAATTTCAGAAAAGCTAACTTCCATCTCTTCAGAGAGCTAGTCAAAAAGACACTCTGTGAAACTGCAGAACAAAGCTGGCAGGTCTTTAAGGAAGCATTCCTTATTGTGCAGAAACCTCCAACCCCAGGCACAGCAAGTCAGGAAAGGAAATTAAGAGACTGGAGTGGCTGAACTGGGACCTACTTGTCAAACTGAAGAGCGGGAAGAAAATGCACAGGCAGTGGAAAGAGGGATAGGTACTGTGGGAAGAGTACAAGGATGCGTCTAGTCTCATATAAGGATGAAACGAGGAAAGCCAAGACCCTTGAACTAAACTTGGCAACAGATGCCAAGAAGAATAAAAAAGGCTTCTACAGGTATCTCAACCAGAAGTGGAAAGTTCAGGAGGGCGTAACCCCCTAGTAAGTGACGCAGGCAGGCTGGTAGTAACACACAAGGAGAAGGCTGAGATATCAACAACATTTTTGCCTCAATCTTCTTAGGTAACTGCTTGTTACAGAGCCCTCCTGCTATAAGTGAAGATCAGATCAGTGATGACCGGAACATCCACAAGTCTATGGGTCCCAATGAGATGAATCCCAGTGTCGTGAGGGAATTGGCTGATGTAGTTGCCAAGTCAGTCTCAATGATATTTGAAAAGTCATGGCAGTCAGGTGAAGACTCTGCTGATTGGAAAAGGTAACATCACTCCTGTTTTTAAGAAGGGGGAAAAGGATGATCCCTGGAACTACCAAACTGTCAGTCTCACCACTGTTCAGGGAAAGATCATGGATCCTAGAAGCAACATTAAGGCACATGGAAGGCAGGGAGGTGATACGGGAGAACCAGCATGACTTCACTGTGTGCAAATGATGTCTAACCAACCTAGTAATCTTCTATGGTGACACTGCATCAATGGACAAGGGAAGCACAAATGAGGTAATGTCTATGAATTTCAGAAGGCCTTTGACATGGTACTTAACAACATTCTTCTCTCCTCATTGGAAAGAAGTGGATTAGAAGGGTGGACTGGGTGGAAGCTTTCCACCCAGTTTCTAGGAGACTTTCGAGGCCAAGCTGGATGGGGGTCTGTGCACCTGATCAAGATGTGGATTTCCCTGTTCATTGCAGAAGAGGCAGAGTAGACAGCCTTTAAAGGTCTCTTTCAGCTTTAAGGATTCTATGATTCACCGACTAGCTTACTTTCTTCTTCGGGTGTCTCTTTTTTTTTTATTTACATTTTCTGGAGCTAAGTGAAACAGTGCTGAGTAGTAAAAGCATAATAGTTTGCTCATGCCATTTCTACTGTTTCTCTTGACTCTGTCAGCCTTTGTGGAGCTGTGCAAGTGGCTGTGAGGCTATTGCCCACAGCTCTTTGGGCTTTGGTGCAGGAGAGGCATCATGGAGCACAGTGAGCTGGCTGCTTGAGCTTTCAAAGTCAGTTGCTTGGTGAAGAGATCATGGTGCCATGACTCGGATACTGGGATAGACGAAGAAGTTTATAGGGAAGAAAATGTGTAAAAAAGACTAAGCTGCCCATTGGAGATGAGGATTTTGTTATTTATCTTTCCCCTAGGTCATTACTTAAGATGCTATCACAGAGAAGCCTCATTTGCACAGAATCACAAAATCCTTAAGGTTGGAAAAGGTCACAAAGGGTATGTCTCAGTATCCGCATCCGTGAATTTGGGTTCTGTCTTTTCTCTCCAATTAGATTATTCACCTGTGATACCATATTCAGTGTTTCCTCTCACTGGCATATCTTCATTTGTGATGTAAGGCTGTGTAAGTCATCTACAAAAACAAAGTCAGTCTGTGAGTCTCACAAGCATCATTCAGGTCTTCACTAGAAGGACTCTCTGCAAATGAGAAGAGTTCAGGATTTTTCAACCTATATTGAGACTGATAAATACATAAATTGTATTCTAGGCCAGTGGATTCTCTGGTCTCCCTTCTCATGTCCGAAATGTTTTAATGGGAGCAAAGATTTTGGCTCATAAAAAGCACTTATTAAATGACGTGCCAGTGCAAAAAACAAAAGGCTTTTTCTTTTTTTTTCTTTTTCTTTTTTTTTTATTTTAAATAATAAATGAAAGGAAAATAAACTTGGATTTTGTTCTACAAGCATACATCAATTTTAGCTGGCCCTTAAAATATCTCAGGTCAGAGTTTCCACACCTGATGTTAATAGGCAAGACTGCATTATAATCTTAGGGGAGGTGCTATGGCATAATGGGAAATATTTTTTAACGTGTATATAAATGTCAGCTTTATTTTCTTACAGCCTGTTAAATCTTCTGAAAATGTTGCACAAAGCCTTCAATAAATACCAAAAAATTGCTTTTTAAAGTAAATCTGCGTTCTGATTCTATATAAAAACTTCTGAAGCTGAGTCTAAACAAATATAATTTCATAATCAAATACAAGGAGGTGTGCTACATACATATATGTATGTGATGGGATGTCATGAGGACTGGACATCAATCATCAACCATTTAGCTCCCTCACTTGGAAACACTAATGCCTGATTACATCCTTCCTTTTCAAAATCCTGATGAGCTTATCAGATCTTTAGCTCACTATCAGTTTGGACCATCAGAGTAAGGAACAAAACATGAATCATGTTCAGGCTGATCAGGTCCCTCTAACTCTTTGGAAATCTTCTAGCATTATTAAAGAGCAGGTATGGGAACACAGGTGAAGGTGGGACTGTTTCTATGGCTCACAAACCTGTCTTAGACATTGGGAAATGAGTTCCAGTGAGAAGAACAGATGCTGTCTCTTTGATATCAAGGGAAAGGAGAGACAAGATGGTGACCAGAAGAGTTGAGCTGATCTGGTGACATTCAGGAGCTGAGTCAGATCACAGATGCAGTGGTAGGTGTAGTGTTTTACTCACCCACATATGGCACATTATGCTGGTTTCAAATGTACTTACGAGCCTGCATCAGTGATTTGCACTTGCTCTGGGCAAAAGAGACAAACCACACTAACCACCTGACTTCAGTGTAAAACATTCGTTTTGCAGACCTTGTCAGCTACATTCTTGGACCTGTTAGTAAGGTTTTTTGTTTGCTTGTTTTATTTGTTTTTGTTTGTTTGTTTGTTTTTGTTTAACTTACCTGACCAGTTTCTTTCTTTTTATTATTATTATTATTATTTTTTTTTCCAAATGATAATTATAATCGTTTGCCAAATCCAAACACAGCATGTTTTATCTGCCATATGCTTCTCATTATTTATTGGGCTTATTAAAGAGAACACTGTGGTAATTAATGTTGGAGTAAGAACTGAGATCTGGAAATCTGAGCACACCTATCAGCAAATACCTTCAAGCACTTTTTCAGCTGCACCATCGCCAGCTTTCCACTGAGCAGTTATGTGTTGCTGTCTGATTACAGCAAGAAGAGAGAGTAGTCTGTAAAAATTTCCTATGGTTTCTCTCTCACAATTAAGCAAAGATGTCTTCCTGGCAATGGGAAGGTGATTCTCATATCACTTCAATGTTGACCATCTTTTCACCCCTCCTCTTTAGCGTGGCAGCATACATTCATGATTATTAGCACACAGGTGTGTTCCCAGCACTCCAATGACAAGGGACTGGTATTTATTTCCTTCCAAGATTTTTATTTTCTAATTTAATGTGCTAAGACCATTTCTGGAGCACAAAGGACTCCTATGGCTGTTTCCTGAGAAACCACTTGGATGGAAATGGGGCAACATTTTCTGCTGTCTTTCTGCCAACTCTCCAGCTTCAAATAATTGGCTTTTAGGATTTCCCATTAAAAGCTGAAGGAGCAGAAAAAATAGACATTAACACAACAATTACGACAGAAAATAATCTTCCTTCACTAACAGCTATGGAACTTCCTGATTTTACTTTGCAACTTGGCTCCAGTAGTTGGAGCTGGGAATTAACCCTTGTGCTCCTCGACTGTTGTTACAATTTGTTATTCATGTTGCTGCTATGCCTGGAGGCTCCAGGCAGTGACTTTTGTACCAAATGCTGCATATGTGTGATCTATAAAAGCAGCTCCTGACCTCAAGATCTTAACAGGTGCAAAGGGTTCAATAGTTCACTTCTGTTTCCATTTACGTTGAGATCTGTTCCTTACATCTGTGCTGTTAAACAGTAATTAATAATTAAATAAGGGGAAACCACTGAGTTTCTGCTGTGTGCTTTAACTCTGCACGGAAACAGTTGCTTCATGTTTGCAGTCTCCTGCAGCCACACTATTGCAGCCAAGATGCTGTGCTATGCAGCCATGTGTGAGTCAGCAAGGGAAGAGTTTCATGCACTCCCATAGCATGTCTATCAGACAAAAAAATTATGTGAATTAAGTCAGTCCCTGGGCCCTCCTTTATTGAGGTTTTTGTTCTTCCTTAGAGAGATTTTTTTGCTATTTTTTTTTAAAAGATATTCATGTTGTAAGAACAGCAAAATCTGATCTTTATTCTCATTTCATTTGTGAGAAGAGCAAACGCTTTAAAAATGTTTTTGGTATCGCACATGACAGCTTATCATGAATACCATTGTTATCCTATCACAAAACACTCAGTAGCTTTAGTTCTGACAGAAGAGTATCAGAGCTGGACAGATTTGGATCTACAATACATGGCAGAGATACAGAGCAATTCTACAGCTTACCTGATTTATTGTAGCACAACTGAGCTAAAAGTAGGTCTTAGTATTTAATCTGCAGATTAATATTTTATTCTTATTTAGAAATATTGCCAAACTGGGCCACGATATTAATAGAAAGAAACAAACGCAGCACAAAAGTAGGTTGTTTTCCAAATCTCCTTCCCAGAAATCAGCTACAGTCTGACTGCAGATTATTGAAGCAACATGTGAAATAGTAATGCCTTCAGATGCCTTAGATTAAGTCCACAGTACAAATGTATATTAAAAGATTTGGGTCAGAAATGTAACCAGAGATTACAGAGGTTCATGAAGAAAAAAGTTGGTGCCTGCATGTGTCTCTATGACCCTGCTACCATTGCAGTACTCACAGCCTGCAACATGCTGAATGATGCCCTAAGGTGAGGGAAACACAGCCTGTACACACTTTGGTTTCTCTGTTTCACTAAATACTACTTTTCTCCCATATCATTTCAAAGATGGGTCGCATCTGCTTATGCAACATCTGGGTATGGAAAAACTTAAGACTACAGTAAGAGAAAACTCATTGGTGGAGAGTCAACAAACAAAACTTTCAGAAGTACCAGCTGTCAGCCTCTCTCCTGTGAAGTTAGCATGATAAATTTGTTAACTGCATGGTCTTCCTGCGCTTCCTACTTGGTCACTGTCTCATCCATGAATCACTCATGTGATGAGCTGCTATTCCATATACTTCTCTCTTTGCTGTGGGGCTGGCCCCAAGTCCTGCCTGGTGTTCACAGTGCCAAAACCCTGTGTTGTTCTTAAGGCTTCTTACTTCTCCATGGGTTTTTCTTGGGTGCTCATCACAATCTGAAGTTGGAACTAAAGAGGAACAGATCTTGTGTTTTGGTCTCAAAAGATTCTGTGCTTGACCTAGGTAGTTGGCTAGGACCCTGCACAGTTGGGGTAGGCTCTTCAACAGACAATCTACACAGTCAAATGTTGACAGATGCAGCATCACACCCATAAGCTGAGAGATCCCCTAAATTTAACTAGTGGGGAAAAAGCCCCAAAATCTTGCTTTTCTTTTGGGCTTAAATGCTTCATTCAATATGTGACTCCCTACACTCTCAGACTTCTGGTGCCTGTGATACCTAGTTCTTGCCTGGGGGAAAGGAACAAGCTTCAATCCTTACTTTCAGATTATGGCCAATTGCCAGCAAAAGAAAGGGATGATGCTCCTTTATTAGGAGAGTGAGGAGTAGGAGGGCAACATGCATGCACACTTTCTTCCCTACTCAGTTAAGGTGTCATCCCAGGAAGTTTCCAAATTTTCTCTAGTCTTAAAGAGACCGTGATCAACTCAGTGTATTGGAAGTTAAATAAAAATGTCTGAGCATGGTCACAGAAAACAAAATTTCATGATGGAATACAGAATACTGTTAATAAACATGGGTAGCCTTTCTGCTTCTGTCTCCTATAGCTTTATTTCTTCTCATCTCCACCACAGGCCTTAATCTTTCTAGTCTTACTCAAAAACAAGTAATAATTTTCTTCTTCATGTGCTAATGGTCCCAAAATGATGACAGTAGTAAAGACAAAGTAAAAGTCCTTTGCAGAAAAATTTACTGAAAACAACAGATTATTTGGGGGAGTCAATTATTATTTTTATTATTTTGTCAATTTTTTTCCTTTGAAAGGGCTTGTAAGAATGAGATCAAATCACTGGTGAGTCACTAGGGAACAAAGATGCTTTGCAGTGATGCTCTGAACATGCAATTATGTGCAAATATACACACTTCCCTGCAGATAATTAATCTGAGGATCAAAGGCTGAGATGACACATTTTCTTCAAGTTTTTATTCAGCTCCTTTCAACTACTGATTCCACCATACCAGGCGTGTTCAACCCACGGCCTGCTGCCTGCCTGCAGCCCACCACAGCTCGCAATGCAGCCAACCCCCTCCCCGTTTAAAGGCAATGGCTCTTCCAAACAGAGCAGCCCTGGGCACGCGCCCATGGCTCAGCAATAGCCGCAGTCAGAGCGCCATTCCGGCTGCGCTGACTGCAAGCAGGGCACGGGGAGGGCAGTGCTGTGCAGCGCTGACTCAAGCCATGGCGCAGCACCGCGTGCGTCTTGATGCGCTGCCTGGACGCGGCGCTCCCAACAGCGAAGGGTACGCAGCTGTGCCTTCTGTTTTGTGAAGGGATTTGAGAGCAGAATCATGGAACCATAAGATCCATAGAGTTGGGAAAGACCTTTAAATCCCTCAGTCTAAAAGACTATTTCCTTTCATCCAACCTAAATCTCCCCTCTTTGAAACCATTTCCACTCATCCTGCTCTCATTCATCACCACAGATTCTGCTAAAGAGTCTGTTCCCTTCTTAATTCCCTTCTTACTTATAATCCCCCTCTAGATACTGATAAGCTGCTCTCAGGTGTCCCCAGAACCTTCTCCATGCTGCACATCCCCAGGTCTTTCAGCCTGTCCTCAGAGGAGATGTGTTCCATCCCTGGGCCCTTTTGTGGCCCTCCTTTGGATGCACTCCAACAGGTCCATGTCTCTCCTGTACTGAGGACTCCATATCTGGACACAATGCTCCAGGTGAGATCTCACCAGCACACAGCAGAGGGGCAGGATCAGCTCTTGTTCTGCTGGCCACGCTTCTTTTGATGCAGCCCAAGATATGGATGGCTTTCTGGGCTGCAAGGGCACATTTCTGGCACATGTCCGGCTTCCCATCCACTAGTACCCTCAGATCCTTTTAGAAGGAGCTATGCTCTGTCCTTTCCTCTCCCAGCTTATATTCATAGTGGAGGTTACCTTGATCCAGATGTAAGACCTTGCACTTGGCTTTGTTGAACCTTTTGAGGCTCTCCTGGGCCCACTGCTCAGCCTGCCCAGTTTCCTCTGATGGCATCCTGTCCCTCAAGCATGTCAACTGCACCCAGAATTTGCTGTTTCAGGACTGCAAGAAACAAAAACAAAAACAAAAACAAAAAAAACAAAAACAATTTATGTTTGTGAGACCATTTTCAGTTTATATAAATACGTGACCTGTCTATTTAAATACATGACCTGCAAATTTTCAAATAGAATCATAGAAGGGGAGAATGGTCTGAGTTGAAAGAGACCTTTAAAATCGCCTAATTCTGACCTCCCTAATGTAGGCAAGGACACCTCCTTCTAGATCAGGTTGCTCAAAGCCCCATCCAGCTTGGCTCTGAAAGCTTCCAGGGACAGGGGATGCACAACCTAGCTGGGAATATGTTGAGGTACAGCCAGATATTCAACTCAAAAATTTGACTATGACTCCTTACTGGAGTTTCATAATCCCCATCTAAGCAGAGCAGTTGCAGTGCACGCATTTTGTACAGTTACTGTCACATTTTTTGCAAGAAAGGGTGAACTAAAACTTCATCAGAAATCTTGAGAGCTCACTAAGAGCAGCCACTGTCATCAAGGCAGACTGGTGAGTTAGTTTCACAAAAACAAGTTCACATACCCCAGTAGATTTAAGTTTTCTTTTCTCACTTTTTCTTTTGAATATTTTAAGAAATGTAATTAAAATTGAAATGTTTTGTTACTTATATACTAATGATATTGCATATTTTGCAAGGTTTGATCTGAAAGGAATGCCTCCTGTTTTATCATGGTGGCTTAAAACCTCAGAGGAGGATGTTGGTGGTATGGCAGCAGAGGCTGAACTTCCCCACCAATATTCCATTCTATGCTGTTGCCTTGTGACAGGTGGTAGCAGAGGAGCAATCTGATAGAATAGAGTCTGACATGGAAGTGATATGAAGTAAAGGTGAGTCATTGAATTCCTTCATGCAGAAAAAAATGGCACCCACTGACATTCACCCATGCTTGCTGAATGTTTATGGAGATCAAACCGTGGATGTGAGCACAGTGTGGTGGTGGGTGGTGTGTCTTAGCAATGGAGGCAGTGGTTGACCTTCACTAGTGCAAGTTTTGTGGAGTGTAGCAGCATGCAGTCTCTTGTTCATCACTGGTGAAAATGCACAGCTAATGGTAATGACTACGCTGACAAACGGTTTTGTAGCTAAGAATGTGCTCTATCAAATAGTGTTATTACTTTTTTATTTTTTTCTCATCAGTTGTAGTTTCCATGGAAATAAATAGAAAGCATTACTTACGGAGTGACCTACATGTGTAACCCACAGCAATTTCTATTTCCTCATTATGGCCCACGCAAACAAAAAAGCTGGATACTCATGCAGCATACTTTGCAGTACAAAATTGTAGTACATCTCCTAAGGAACAAAATAGGCCAACAGCAATTCAAACTCTAAACATCAGGCTACAAAAGAGAAATGAAGTTTCTCCTGGAGGTATAGCGCTATATCCTGAGCAACCTTGCAGATGTGTTTAAAAACCTTTGGAAAGAAGATAAAAGAAAAAACAGAGAAGAACACTGGCAGTAGCTGACGATTCTCTGAGGTAGGAACTTTGAGAATTGATTTCCTCATTTAGTCCTCACTCGCTTCCTCCACTCCTTTGCCAATATATGTGTTACCATGCCACATTTCCAAGCATGACATCAGATGGCATCACGAAAAATGAAAACAATTTCAAGATGAAAATCAAACCGGAGTCACAACAAAAGATACAGTGGGTAAGACCAACTGTTACAAGGTCAAAAGTCTATTTAAAAATCTCATTATCAGTTGTCCTTTACTGTCCTGCTCCCCTTCACTGTGTGAGCTGTTTGCAGCATGGAAGCTTCCAAAGCTATTTTTCAGATGCTTTGCAGAAGATGTGATAATTAGAAGACGTATCATCATAGAATGTTGGCGTTTATCTGTCTTCCTTAATTTCATTTTTACTACCTTTCCCTTAAAGATAGCACGTTTTGAGGCCACAAACTGACAAATTCTGTGTCTTATGAGATAACCAATGTCATGAATGTTAAATTTTCAATCACGTGGGTAGAAATGGAAAATTCAGCACGATTCTAACTGGAGAATGTAAAGGCTCCCTAGTGTAAGGTTTTTTCTCCCCATCTTCTGATCTTTGTAATACCATGACTAGCAGTAAATTGGAGTTTGTGGAAGATTTTCACATCCAAAATTAGATCAGTTTAATAAGAATAAGGTTCAAAAATGATCCAGTGTTTTTTCTCTTCACATTTCCTGGGTGATTTTAGGACCTTTCTCTCCCCAGAGAATCAGGCTCTATGGCACGATTAATTCTTGCTGTCAAGAAACAGGAATGCTATAACACTTGCTAATCAGCAGGGGAGAAAAGGTGAGAGTCTCTCATCTGCACCGATGGAAGGATTTTGGTATCTAAGGAACTAAATATTAATAAACCAGAAGTGGAATTGGCAATTAGACTAGGCACTCTGTGGACAAAGCAGCAGATGTGACGATTCTTTTTAGCTAAAAAGGAGGACCCTGAGTGAAGGCAATGTGCATCCCTCCCTCTGAGACTGTGAACACTCACATGAACACACACACACACACAGAAACACACACTCCTTGCTAAGGAAACAAGCTGACTGCATGGCAGAGAAAGAGAATACAACCTGCAAAGCAAAAGGAGAAGTGGAGGGATGGGCATATGGTGATGTTTTACTGTGCTTGATATTGTCTAGACATGAAAGACAACTCTGCAGAAGGATTTGCAATGCCCACCAACATGCAAAAGGCTGCTTTCAGCTAAGCATTTTTGATAGCATTCAGTGGCTAACAAGCATGGAGAAGCATAGGCCACCTGGGATCACAGTATAATTAAATGCAATCCTGGTTTTCTTTCCTTTGCTATGGAGGAAAAAAAAAAAAAGAAGGAAAACAAAACATAAACGATGAGACCTGACCTCAAAAAAGCAAACTAATTTGCAGCTTCTTTGTCATGCAATTCTTTACTGCAGGTCAATTCTTTATACAAAAACATGAGAAATTGTACAGCATTTTCACATCTCTGTGCAAAATACCATGGGACAATTAAGTACCCAATGATGAAAATTAAGTACGTGCAGAGGGGGAGAAGAGGAAAACGTTGGCCATGGGCCAGCAGTGTGCCCCTGTGGCAAAGAACACCAATGATATGTTGGGCTGCATTAAAAAGAGTGTGGCCAGATGGTCAAGGGAGGTGATCCTCCCTTTCTACTCTGCCCTGGTGAGGCTGCTTTTAGACACTGTGTCCAGTTCTGGGCTCCCCAGTTCAACCAAGTAAGAGATCTCCCTGAAGGAATCCAGTGGAGGGCCATAGGGATGATAGGGAGCATCTCCCACATGAGGAAAGGCTGAGCAACTTGGATCTGTTCAGCCTGAGGAAAAGAAGACTGAATAGAGATTTGATAAATGTTTATAAATATCTTAAGGGAGCCGGGAGGCAAATGGATGAGGCCAGGCTCTTCTCAACAGTGTCTAATGGTAGGACAAGGAGCGGTGGCCTAAATCTTGAATGCAGAAAGTTGTGTACTAACATGGGGAAGACTTTCTTTACGGTTAAGTGTGATGGAACACTGGAACAGGCTGCACAGAGAAGCTGTGGAGTCTTCTCCTATGAAAATATTCAAGATCCAGCTGGACTTCTACCTGTGCTACCTGTGTTGTACCTACTGTAGGGTACCTGCTTTAACCACGGGGTTGGACTCAATGACCCTTTGAGGTCTCTTCCAACCCTGCAATTCTGTCATTCTGTGATTCTGTGAAATGTTTAAACCAATATCTTCTGTGGATCTTCTCAAGTTATGGTGTACCAAAGCTGCTTTAGGGCTTTTAGGTGTTAAAAAAACATCTTATATTTTTTGAGCCTAGGCAGATGTTTCTGCTGGAACAGGAGGAACATGGAAACATCCCATAGAAATGGGATGGCACAGAGGAAACCGGGTTTCTCTGTATTTATGGACCCTGTGAAGGCTTCTGTGTATCATTGTCTGCAACAATGGATAAGAGTTTTTAATGAGATACAGTCAATTAAAAGCCAAGATCTGATTTATTTTTTTAAACTGCAATGTTGCTGAGATGGGAAACAAACTTCAACATGTAAAGGCAAGAGCACTCAGCTTTTTGACCACTCTTCCTATTAATGCAGATATCTGGAGATTTATTCTTGTGTAGAAGTTTTAATTCTAGAAGAAAGTATTTTTATGCAAGTCGTTCTGCATATATAACTACAGTTCATTCATTTTGATTCCACTACACTGTCTTTATTAATGTAGAGATTTCAGGCCTATGAAAGTCACAGATCATGGAAAGACTCAGTTAAAAAACAAAAACCAAAAAACAAAAACTAAAAAACAACAACCTAATAAAAGTTCAATAATTACAATTCTCAGCACTTATATAACAGTGCCTCTTTTCATCCCCAAAACACCTTACAAGCACAGCTGGGAGGTGAGAGCAAGTCTTATTATCTCTGTTTTACCAATTGAGAAGTTGAAGCAAGATACTAAGAGTTCAGTGCTTTTCCTCCAGTATAAAACATAGCTACTGAAACTCTTTTATCTTGCTCTTCTCTGTTTTTGCCTACTGATGCAGATCCAGGATCAGAATCTCTGCTACCAGAGTTTTCAAAATGGCAAGACTGCATTCTTATATCATACTCACATTATTGCTGCAGTTTTTTCTGACTTCAAGTCATATGTCAAACATCCCCTTCCCACCTGGGAATAAATACATAAGTAAATGAATAAAAGAACTTCCTACAGCCTTCAGATTTCCATCTCTCACAACAAATTTATTGTTTTTCCTTTTTTTTCCTTTCCTTTTTTTTTTTTTTAAATAATATGAAACTCATCCGTTGGTTTCCAGCAGCAAAAAGGCCTTCACTTCAGCTTCTCCTTTGGCCTACAAAACTTCTCTAACTACTGGTGATGTTAGTGTGCAAATTATGGGGCCTGCTCACAGTTTATATGTCATCCCCTGCACAAATGCTACCAAAAAGACAGTTCTTATTAGGAGGAACTGCACTGTACAATTCAGCCAGGTCTTAATGGGCATACCCTTGTTACTTGAGTTTAGAAGCGGTTTAATTTAACGTAGCTTGAGGTTCATGATGTTTCTCACTGGAACTCACTGCAGGCACACATGAGAAAACATGCCCTTTACTTCTTTGCATTTTAAAAAAGCACATATTCAAAACTTAAATGAAAAAAAAAAAGTCTTTTCATCTGCTCAGTCTACGTTTCCACATTTTCTCTCCCTTTAACATTTCACCCTGAAACTACAGTATTGGATTCTGAAAGCATTCCTTAGATCGTGTTAGTGTGACACATATTTGACATTGTAAAACTGTATTCTGCTGCGAATATTTGCCTTGCTTCAAAATCTACAGAACTTGCTGGAAAGATTTCCAGTGTCTTGGGGGGTATTTCTTGCAAACCTTCTTGAGCAAAACATGAAGTATTTTGCTGAATGAGCTGAAGATATTTTGATTGCCACTACTTGATTGCCAAGTAGTTCTAAAGCTCACTAATTCTATGTTGTTCAGGCTGTACTTTATTTTATGCAGTACCAACATAAATTGTACTTGTTTCCATTTGAAATAAATTAATTAGGGATAAATTAAATATATACCAAGATATGCAATATAGTGGGAAAAAGGACGTGATGCCTGCTGTATAAGCAACAAAGGGATGTCAGCACCAGCTCACTCTAGGTCTTGCCCTTTCTCCCCATTTTTTTTCATGTATTCTGTGGTAAAGTACATCACAAAATGACATGAGCATGAGATAATACTCCATAAATTAGAGGCATGCTACAGCAAGTTAAGCACAGAAAAGTTGCAAAGTTCTGTATTGTAACAGACAATACATTTTAATATTGTTTATTTCTGTTGCTGGTGTGGGTATTTGCCTCTGCCTCAGGATGTGGTTCCTGAGCCAGTCATACTCTGTGACAGCCTCAGACAAGGGCAGCCTTCTTGGCAAGGAGCGATCTCCCCATGACCAGCTGCAAGCTGCCTTGCTCACTGTGCCTCATGCAGCAGCCGGAGCACACAGTTGGAGCTGCAGATCTGCTCACTGCCATGCAGCTGTCAGAAACGTTGTCTGAGCCCTGGAGAGCCAAGTAAGGATTGAGGCATGTCTTAGGAAATCTGATAGTGCATCTCTGCAATGCTGCTTCGTGTAAGTGCTGCACTGGCCACAAGGAGGGTTGACATATTGAGTTAGGCTTTGAAAACATCCATGCGGAGTGTTTTGGTGACACTTCTGCTTTTCTAATTAAAGAAAATCACTAAGATTTTTATTTCCTTTGCAGCTCTCAGTAAGTCATTTGGCCACTTTAACGAACTCAGCTAAGAGGATTATTTCATTTTCTATTGTTTCTCTCCCTGCAGCACAGAATAACACTTCTCACAATCAAGATGTCAGGGAATGACAGTGAGTATGCTGTGTCTAACAGCATTAATGCCTCTGTATTTGACATAACCAAATAGCTCTGGGAGAAAGACTCTTTTTTCTGTATTCTTTACCAGCCTTTCCAAGAGAGAAATCTATGGATCATTCACTTTATGGTGTCTGAAACACCCAGCAGTTAATGAGATTCCATAGAGGTAAAAAGAGCAATGCAAAAAAAACCACAACCAACCCAAACTAGTAGCCATTACCTGATGAAGTCCTGACTTAGATACAACCTTTTTCCTTCTTCCTCTCTTCCTGACTTTATTTTCTGACCCACGTGAAGACTTGTAATCACAGAAATAGTTTTATTTCTATTTAGGAGAAAAATATTTTTGTTTTTAAACTAGCTGAAAATTTAGTTTGCGTGTAGGGAGCTCCTTCATCATGTGTGAGCCTTTCCCTTCCTTTCATATGCCGGAATTCTGCTGGCATAAAAGTATGCTAAAATGTCTCCCAAAAGGTTCAAAATGGAAAGAAGTTAGTATGGAAAACAAGTCTGGCATCATAGTACTGAACTTCAATGAAAATACGATATGGCAGTGTAATTTCACATGCAGATGCAACTACTCCTTAATTAGACAGGAGCTGTCATATCTGCAAGTCCTGTGAAATTAATTGTCGATCTGCTTGGGATTTGTCTAATTCTATGTAAATTCCATGCAATTGGTAGTTTGCAAGAGGTGGTATTATATCTGATATGGGCCACAATCAACCTTGTAACCGCTGAGGTACAATTCTTCCAACGTACTGTGCTACGACAGCTGGGAGGAACTTACTGTGAGTCATTCTATGGAGATCCACATGAAAACTGTTCATGAGTAACTGAACAACAATAGCCCTTCAGATTGAACAGAAGACATTCTTCAGTTCAATTACATAAATAACTAAACAATAAGAAACTGATAAGACCAACAGACGTCACTTTGAGACTAGTGTAACCACACATATGCAAGTAGCTGCATTGTGAACAGCATGACCTCGTGACATCACAACAGATACATTCTTGTTAACCAGGAGAAAAAATATCTGATTATCTGCAGTGAATTTTGAGACACATCTTAACATCATTACATTTGCAGAAGCTCAGCTCCCACAGTCAGGCCAGCATTCTCAGAAAAACTAGACATAAAAATGAAAGCTGGTATTTTCAACAGCACTCAGACCTTCACACTACTCCTGGAGGGTATCTGTGGCACTTTTTTAACTTGAAGAGAAAACCATGTGTAAATATTGAGCTATTTTGAAAATCCTGGCCATGGTGTAAAGTTTTCAGAAGTGCCTAAGGCAACATTTCAGAAGTGAAAATGTTAGCATGGATGTGCAAACAGGTTGCTATGAATAATCAGATCAAGTCTTATCAGCATAATAAAGTATCTGCACATACACTGCTAGCTCTTTCCCTCTAGCATGAGCCCACCTGAAATGGCCCTCTGAGGTCCCTTCCAACTCTAAGGATTCTCTGATTCTATGTTATATACTCAAATATTGACTGACAATTCAGGATCTCTTAAGCATAAAAACTGTATATAAAATGTAACCTCTTCAAACATACAAACATCCAGTTTCTATGTCAAGTAGAAATGTAGATGCTTTTAAAGATAGAAAACACAGAATTCTAGAGAATTCTAGAGTCTTCAGAGTTGGAAGGGACCTTGAAAGGTCTTGTAGTCCAACTGCCCTGCAGTGAACAGGAACATCCACAGCTCAATCAGATGCTCAGATCCCCATCCATCCTGGCCTCGAAAGTCATGGGATGGGGCATCCACCACCACATCTCTGTGCAACCTGTGCCTGTGCCTCACCACCATCACTATCTCTTCTGTACTGAGGACTCCACATCGGGATGCAGTGCTCTGTGTGAGGCATCACTAGTACAGAACAGAGGGTCAGGATCACATCCCTCACCCTGCTGGCCACACTTCTTTTGATGCAGCCCATGGTACAGTTAGCTTTCTGGATTGCCAGAGCACATTTCTGGCACATGTCCAGCTTGCCATCCACAAGTACCCCCAGTACCTTTTTGATAGGGCTGTACTCAATCCTTTAACCCCACAGCTTGTTCTGGTAGTGGGGAGTTGCCTTGATCCAGGAGGGAGACTTTGCACTTGGCTTTGTTGAGTCTCCTGATGTTCTCCTGGGTCCATTGCTCAGCATGTCTAGGCCCCTCTGGATGGCATTCCATCCCTTAAATGTTTTGATTGCATGCCAGAGGCTTGATATCATCAGCAAACCTGCTGAGGTTGGGCTCAACTCCACTGTCAAAGCCATTGATGAAGGGTATTGGTGCCAGCACTGACCCCTGAGGACACCAGTTGTCACGGATCTCCACCCAGACATTGAGCCATTAACCACCACTCCCTGGATTCGATCCTGAAGCCAGTTCCTTGTCCATCTAACTGTCTACCATTCAAATCTGCATCTTCCTAATTAGGAGCTAAGAGCGCTGTTGGGTACCATGACAAAAACCATACTGAAATCCATGTAGATTACATCATTGGCTCTTCCCTAGTCCATTGATGCAGTTACTCTATCATAGAAGGCAACTAGGTTGGTCAGACAGCGTTTGCCTCAGGTGAGGCCATGCTGGTCCTCCCATATCACCTCCCTGTCTTCCAGGTGCCTTAGCACAGATTCCAGGAAGAAGTGCTCCATGATCTTTCCCTGCACAGAGGTGAGATTGACAGGTTGGCAGTTCCCCGGGCCATCCCTTTTTACTTTTCTTAAAAATGGGTGTGATGTTGTCTTTTTTCTGATCACCAGGGATTTCATCTGACTGCTGTAGCTTCTGATATATATTGAGAGTGACTTGGTGACTACATCAGCCAGTTCCTGTACAGCTCTGGGATGCATCTTACTGGGACCCGTAGAATTGTGGCTGTTCAGATTCCTCAGGTGAAATAATTCCATCTGCTCTAAGGACAGTAAAGTCTTTCACCTTCCTTATTAGGATCAGTTTGATTCGAATCTTCTTTAAAAATAAGAATAAAATTGTCATTACCATTTTATGTAATCTCTACAAATCCAAAATGTTTTCTTTCTCCATTCTTTTTATCTCTTCTCCATAATTATTTACATCAAGAGGTGTGCTTCACACATAGGCACATAGACATATGTCAAGTTCTCATACCTTTTAAGGTGCATGTTTTAATATAAAACCTTATTACGGATAAGGCTTGAGCCTGAAGCTCCTAAAAGCTACCATACTTCACACAATTCTGTTGCTTCTTTTTTTTCAAATGTTCCCCTAAGATTATCCCTTAGTATAAAGCTGCTGAACATCCTTTGTTTTTTAGATGCTGAGGAGTTCTTTATGAAAGGAAATTACTTGCTAATAATTTGGTTGCAAGTCTATAGCAAACAACTTATTAAATATAAATATGAATAATGTGAAATGAATGTGAGGATAGGCTTGAAAAATGATACTAGTCTTACTGCCAGTTTAGTCTGTGTGTGGTCTTTCTGCTCTATTTCTTTCCTCCTGCTGGTGAGAGGCTCTGACAACCCTTCTACTGGTAAACATCCACATAAACCAGCATGTCATCATAATATAAAAGGTATAGTTCCTTTCCTGTATTGCTACAAAGTGCACTCTGTGTGGAAATTTCATTTTGTCATCCTGCACCAAGTCTGCTGCATAATTCCAGGGATGTTTTGGTAAGTTTTGGTCCTATGCTAGATCTGATGATACTGTGGCACTATACAAAGCATTTTTCTGGTAGTTAACTATCTGTGGTTGGTCACAAGATACAAGTTTGGAAAGCAATGCAGTAATGAAATGGCTAATTCAGATGAAATTTTAAAAAACCCTCTTAGGAATACCACCATAGTATTTCTTCCGATAACTTGTTCAGCGTTTCATATTTTCATCTCTGTTGTTTCTTTTTTATTATTTCTATAACCTGAAACAAAGGTTTGGTTATATACGCATATTCTTTTTCACCAGCCATGTCCTCTCCCATATAAATGTCCTCTCCATTCAAAAGAAATGATCAGTTTATGTACTACTGGCTATACTCTTATTTTCATGTAAATGTAGCTCCAACTGCCTAAATACATTAATTAAGCTGAGAGCAAACTCTGAAGCCAAAAACTAGTTAATGAATGTCAACTTCATTCATTTCATTGGAATATTGGAAAAGCACTTACAGACATCACAGACTGTCAAACAAGTGACAAAATAAACCTTGGAATTTAGATACAGAATCTTTTTCATTAGCAAGAGAACTATTGTTAATGGATGGTATTCCCTCGATTTACACCTTCAGGAAAATACTCTTTTCAAAGCATTTCCCAGTGTCAAGTGAGTATCTTTTCCTTCTCACTTTGCATAATTATCTCAGGCAGTGTTTTCTGCAAGCTTTCAGCTTGACAGTCTCTCAGAGACAGAAGTTAGAACTTAGCTTTTCTGGCTTTGCTTCCATGTCTAATTCTGCAGAACTTTGAAAAAAAGAAAACCTGAAATGTCTCCTTGCAGAAGGTTGGTCAGCCAGAGCTTTACCAGATGGCAACGCATGTATGGTTTAAAGGGAAAATGGTGTTGGGGCTAGCACAATAAAATGATTACAATTAAAACTGAATAATGAGGAAATCTCTCTTAGCTTCACAGTACCCACAACAACAAATAAAAAAATACATAGCAAGAGACAGATTGAAGCACACCTGAAGAAAGAAAAATCACATTGCACTGATCTACTGTGATCATTCAGTGTTGCTCCCAAGCCAAACATTTTCCTCATTGTGACGGAGTATTTGAAAATATCACAGAATGACAGAATTGCAGGGATTAAAAGGGACTTCAAGAGATCATTGAATCCATCTCCCAATAAAGTAGATTCCCTACAATAGGTCACACAGGTAGGCATCCAGATGGGTCTTGAATATCTGCACAGAACAAGATCTGCAACCCCTCTAGGAAGCCTGTTCCCGTGCTCTGTCACACTTAACCATAAAAAAGATCTTCTGAATGCTATTATGGAACTTTCTATGCTCAAGGTTTAGGCTACCACTCTTTGTGCTATTGTTTCACACCACTGAGAAGAGCCTGGCCTCATCCATCTGCCTCCCGGCTCCCTTTAGATATTTATAAATGTTTATCAGATCCCCATTCGAACTTCTTTCCTGCAGGCTGAACAGACCCAGTCTTTCCTTCTGTGGGAGATGCTCCAGGACCTTTATCATTTTTGTGGCCCTCTGCCAGACTCCCTCTAGGAGATCCCTGTCCTTTCCGAGCTGGGGAGCTCAGAACTGGACACAGTGTCTAAATGTGGCCTCACCAGGGCAGAGAAAAGAGGAAGGATCACCTCCCTCGACTTGCTGGCCACACTCTCTTTAATCCACCTCACTGTCCACTCATCAGTCCCACACTTTCTAAGTTTCATAGCAAGGATCTTGTGGGAGACAGTGTCAAATGCCATGCTGAAGTCAAGGTACACAATATCCACAGCTCTCTCTCCTTCTATCCAGCCATGACATCATAGAAGGCTACCGGGTTGGTCAAGCATGATTTCCCCTCGGTAAATCCATATTGACTACTCCTGAAAACCTTCTTTTCTTCCAATTTCTTGGGGAAGGTATCCAGAACAAGTTGTTCCATCACCTTTCCAGGTACAGAGGTGATGCTGACTGGTCTGTATTTTCCCAGATTCTCTTGCTTGCCCTTTTTGAAGGCTGCAATGACATTTGCTATCTTCCAGTCTTCAGGCACATCTCCCACTTGCAAGACTTTTCAAAGATGATAGAGAGTGGTTCAGCAATCCTGCCAGTCTGTTCTCTCAGCACATGTGGGTATATCCCATCAGGGTACAGGTTTATTTTGGCTAGATCCTCCTTGACCAACAGGGAGTTTTCCTTTCCCCAGACTCTCTCTCTTACTTCCAGAATTTGGAATTCTCAAGCTCTCGCTTTAGCATTAAAGAATGAAGCAAAGAAGGCATTCAGAATCTCCTCCTTCTCTATGTCTCCTATTACCAAGACACCCACCTCATTTGATAGAGGACACATTTTCCCTAGTTGTCTTTTACTGTTGACATACTTAAAAAACCCTTTCCTGTTATCATTTACCACCTTTGCAAGGTTTAATTCCAAGAGGGCCTTATCCTTCCTTGTTGCATATTGCCCTAACAACATTCCAATATTCTTCCCAGGTGGACAGGCCCCTTTCCCACATTTCATGGGCCTTCTTCTTTCCTTTTAGTTCATCCACGAGTTCCTTGCTTATCCATGCAGGCCTTTTGCCATCTTTCCCCGATTTCTTACTCTTAGCAATGCACTGATCTTGAGTTCAGAAGTGGTGTTTAAGTGCCAACCAGCCCTCTTGAATCCTCTTACCTCCTATTACTCTAGCCCATTACTTCCAAATAGGTTTGTGAAGAGGTTAAAGTCAGCTCTCCCAAAGTCCAGGGTACGTTCTTCCACACAGGATCTTGAACTCATTCCATTGAATGCTTACACACTGTTACATGATTTGTAACTATTTGCATTAATACCTTTCTTTCTCTCTGATCTGTTTACTTGTGGCAAGCAAAAACAGTTTCCTAGAAATCAACAAATGATAGATTTTATTGCAGCATTTCAGGGATGATAAGCTATTATTTAAGAATTTAGAAGCGGCATGAAACAAGGAATTAATCTCTAAGACTGATTTGTGTTAGTAGGCTTTTGTGCTCTAAAAAATATTTTGTCCATGTACTGGATGTACAGATACCTTATACTCTAAGAAATCACTGAATTTTCTGTCGCCACAAAGTAGAGTGATAAAGAAGAAATTATCTGTGCACTCATAAAGGTCAACAGCAGCAGATGGATCAGCCGTAGCCTAGGAGGTAGGAATTCCTCTGTCAGCTTGCCACTGATTTCACAGGCAAGCCACAAAAGATTGTGATTTCAAACATAGAAGTTTTCCAGTCTGCATTTTTTTAAATCCAACCTTTGTAACTCTTAATTTTTGGAAACTAGATATACTGAAGATGATGATAATTATGGGTTGTCAACAACTTTGATGAAAGAGCTATTTGTTTACGTACCATAAATCTGATGAGAGAAGTCTAAATATAGGCATTCAGGACCAGAAACTCTGGACTTAATTTTCCTCAGTAGAATGGTTTTGAAATAGTTAAAAAGAAATTAAAAGGAGAAAACACACAGGATCTAGCAGAAATAAAGAAAAAAAACCATAAAAGCAAGACATTGATTGGAAATAAATGTAACACTAATGCTTCAAAGAGCACTATCTTTACAGCAGGAAAAGGAATAGGATCCAGAGATTACAGGTAAATGCAGGTCCTGTTTCATTATGGCAGCCCAAAACATTACAGGCAGATGTTAATGGTATGGCAGTAGAAGCTGAACCTTCCTTCCAATATTGCATTACGTTTTGTTGCTGTGTGACAGGCGGCAGGTGAGGGGCAGTCAGTCAGAATGGTGTCTGACATGGAAGTGCAGATGAAGCAAAGGTGTACATTTGAATTCCTCCACGCAGAAAAAATGGCACCCACAGACATTCCCAATGCTTGTTGAACGTTTATGGAGACCAAACACTGGATGAGAGCACAGTGAGATGGTGAGTGATGCATTTCAACAGTGGTGATGGTGACAGTAGGTCACCATTGCTGTTGTAGATTTTGAGGAGCCCAGCATGCTCTCTCTTGTTCAACACTGGCAAAAACGCATGGCTAACAGTAGCAAATGTGTTGAAAAATAGTGTTTCTTAGCTGACAATTTTTTTTTCTTCATTTTTCATCAGTTGTAGTTTTCATGGAAATAAATAGGAGTCATTACTTTCAGTGCAACCAATGCATATGAGGTCCAAGACAATTTATCCTCTTTCAGTGGGGCCCACGCAAGCCAAAAGGTTTAACAACCAAGTCCTAGAACATGGCCTTAGGAGACTGAATCCTCCACCAAAGTCCCTATCAAATCAGAAGGTTCATTTTAGTAACTACATTCACCTTGAGATAGCAAGTGGTACATACTGTGTCCTACACTACAAGTTAGTGCAGTGTGTTGCAAAGACATGCTGCTCCCATAAGTGCTTTCTGATGGATGATGATGTACCTTCCTGTCTCTATGGCTATGTTACACAGTAAACTGTGTGTATACTCTGCTCATCTCACACCAGAAAGAGCTCAGGTGCCAAGGAACAATCCTATAGCTCTTTCCAAAAGGTCTGGTGACAGACTTACAATCTTGGCCAACAGCTCTTCACTCAGTAAATGCAATTTCTAATGCCTGCATGTGGTAGAGGTGTAACTGTAGTGCACACAGCAAGTATTCAGTTTCCCAGTGCACTTACACTGCATGCATTTGCACACCTAGAGCTGACTTCCTGCTATCTGCTATGCAAAAAGCTAGTGGCAAGAAAAGCAAGAGCAGAGACAGAAACTGACTTGTACATCAGTGTGGAGAGCATTCAAGTCCGCAATATCAAACTTCTTGTTCTTAGTCATTCTACCACACTACTGTATATACGTATATATTAACAATTCGTACAATATGTAGCTATAAGAAGAGTGCTGATCGTAATACCTGTGCTGGTACTAATAGATTTTACATGTTGGAATAAACAGCCTGACTATAAAGTTAAGTGGAAACAAATTTTTACCAGTGAGTTTCCGAAGTTGATTTCTGGAGAATCTCTTCGTCTGGACTATTACCAGCACCACCAAATTATTTCTTTCATGAGAACAAGAACATCTGGTTAAAATCCAAACTTGTCTGTTTCACAGTTTTTTTCAGGAGCCCGGATTCTGCTAGGGAGCAGCAAATGTTACCAAACCAGTCTTGAGCAAGCCACATGCACCTTCACAATATCTAAAAAATCAGGAATCCTTAGTAAACTAGTATCTCATCACAAGCTTGCTATTCAGCCCAACTGGGTAAAAGGGACATTTAGAAGACATCACAGAATAATTTTAAAAAGCAACAGTTGTCATCAGGTTAATTTATTATGAAGACTGTGATAAAGTAGCATCTCAAGTGGGATCTCATACATGCCATGCATAGTTTTCCCTCCCTGCCAAACTGAGATCAATAGTACATTGTGGGTGACTTGGGCTATATTAACAGAAGACAAATAATGGGGGTATGGAGTGACAGATAGCGTTTCCAGTTAGTACAACAGTTTGCCTGGAGATGTAGAGGAATGAAGGGAGGACACCTTACTTGAGAAAGGACCCATAGACTTGATGGTAAATGACTGGATGCTGCAACACTGTTCATGTACTAGAGAGAGTGTTGTCAGGAAAATCTGTCCACGTAATCATTTAGCTTGTTGTCACTTTGAATTAGATTGATCTCTCAATTTCACTTTCAGTTGTTATGCAGATTAGAAGAGAGATTTTTAAAATATTCAAGAACTGAATCTAGGCCCCTTTGTGGAGCTCTAATTGCAAATCTTGAATTTTGCTTCTAAATTAACTGGGAACTGTGAACACTTATCTTGGAAGATCAGTTAAAAGATCTACGACCCAACAGAAAAAGCCAGAAACATATTCTGCTATGCAAAAAATATTACTCCAGAATTCCTGTCTTCTTTGCTACTAAGTGTAACTGAGAAGAGGGTGGAAACAAGTGGAAATACGTGGATACAGCCATGAGAAGCATTCATTAGCTCAAGATGCTGATAAATTTACCTGCCCTTTTCTCTCTTCCCTGTGTGATGAGGTTTGCTCCCTGGGTTTTGAGGATCCGTTCCAGAGCATACATTAACAGGACACTTGTCCTTCTATTTTGTCTGAGATTTATAGGTTTCACCACTGAGAAAATGCTTGGATGTTGCCATTTTTTGAATTAGCCCTGGCATATATCCCAGAGAAAAGGTAATTTGTATTTTACTAATTAATTCATCAGTGTTAAATGTGCTTTAACGACAACTTTTTTGGATGATGTTCCGAGTATCGTTAGCCTTAATCATATTAACCTAACATACTTACTTCAGGCAGAACAAAGTGCAACATTTCCCTACAGGATATCCTTCTTTAAAGATAATTCCAGTCTGGGAATTAAAGGAGTCTATATTTCTTTTTGTTGGGTGAGCAGTATAAAAGTGTCTGTCTAATAGGAAAACACCATCTTGGATCATGAAGGTCTTCTGTTAAAAAAATCCTGTGTTGCGGTGAAGATTGTCCTCACAATTTCTTAGTCAGAGAGCTGGAATATTACATATTTGTCTTATGCATAAATTTGTGCAAGCCCTTCTTTGTGGTTAAAGATATCAGTTAAACAGTGCATATCATAACATTTGGGCTTTTTTTGTTTGGATCAGAGGATCTTCTAGATACTGAAGTGATACACAATTTTGCTCTCATAGATACCAAAAGAAGACTATGGTAAGGATAAAAGGAATAAATGTAAGTTCACTGTAAGTGAAAAGAAACAAAACTGAGAGGAAACACCCATGAGTAAACTAGGATGAGAGTCAAGTTTTGTTGAAGACTTTCAGTGATGCATTCACTGCAGTTTTCTCACTCAGACCTATGACAGGTATATGCATATCATCTGCTCTTCACCTGCAATTTGGTCAGAATTTCTTTCTAGTCCAAAAAAGCCTGCTTAGTTGTTAACTTTCAGTATCAAATCAGATCAAAATGCTTTAATCGGGTCTAAAAGTAAAAGGAATCTTCATAGAATGGAGTTTGTGACATTTCAATGGCTTGCAGTGCAATTTGCCGTCAAATCTCATTTTTCAAGCCATTGTGAAGTCCCAGAAGATCTCTGACTCAAGTGTTTTTTTTTATAGTACATCATAGCAATCTCATTTTTTGGGGTGTTGTGGATTTCTGAAGCCTTGAGCCAATAAGCTCCATGTGATTACTGTACTCCCTAGGATGCTTGCAGGTTTTGCAAACTCTGGTATCTGGCAATCTCAAGGAGGGAGAGCTGTCTTTGCAGTTTGTCTTTCATTTAGCAACAGTCATTACACCAAAAATTGTATATGCATACAAGTGTGACTGATCTGTAATAAGAACAAAGAAAAATATGGGAATATGGGGGACCTCAGTGTCTGACTCAAATCCATATTTATCCTTCTAAATAAATGCCTGAAGCAGGAAAAGAAAAATAGAGATCAATAAATTTTGCATTGCAGTCACCATTGTAATGGAATTTATTTTTGCACGAATGTCTTTCTTTAATACTCACCACAGGTGTTAAATACCAGGAAGACTTTCTTTAACTCAAATATAAGCACTTGACATTTACATTCTTCCTTCAGCTTTGAAACTCTCTTTGCTAAGTTTGCAAGTTTTTGTCTGATAGCTGTGGGACACACAGGTGCCCGGAGGATATACACTGTTTAAAAGTTCTGAAGCTCTAAAAATGGACTAATCAATTAGAAGTAGCATAAAGATTAACTGGATATAACCTTCATGTCATGCAGCCTTCCTTGTTATTTTTTCCGTACATAAATTTTTCATTTTCTCAGTAGGACAGAAAACAAGCCTCTATGGAAATTCACTCTCAACAAAAATCTATATTATTTTACCCGGTTTTGAAAGAAAGAAGAAAAAGTCTTATTTTCATGAGGAATACTGAGGTTCGTAGTTGTTTGAGTTATGAAAGTCTTTAGCATGGTCTTGAATGTGTTGAATAATGGTTCATGAAAGTTTTCCCCCATACATTTTCTGTAATGCTTAATATTTCACCATTTCATTTTTTAATGCTATTGGTATTCTGTGTTTCATTTTAGCAAGCCAAGAGACAGAGGGATAAATAACAAGATAGAATTGACACAGACGTTCAAGCAAGATGATTAAAGAACAGAGCAAAATAATTGGGTGGTAAAGCTGCATTTAAGACTAATAAAACAGGTCTGTTGTCAACACACCACAATTATCAGAGGCTTAATTATCATCAGGATTGCTGCTCTTTAGCTAGATTCTGAAAACAGATTTGCTTGGATAATATTTCCGAGTCTTGAACAAGAGATGATTTTGAATAAGTTTTCTCGTCACTGACTCCTAATGTGATTTTCCACTCATCTTGTCTGAGGCTGCACTCATTCTCTCAAGATGTAATGTCATGGGAACGAAGTCATGGTGCCTACTGTGCCAGTTGCTCAGCTAAAACCATGAAAGATGAATTAAAAGGCAAGCTGGGAACCGAACCTCCTGGTTCTCTTGTCCTGACCTCCAGAGCTTCTTGTGCTCTGAAAGGAACCAGCACTCCAGTCTGATATTCACATTCCCTAAAACTTTCCATATTTGGAAAGCAAAACTGAACCTTCATGAGGAGGGAGTGAATCCATCTGGCATTTATCAGAACAGAAGGGAAGGAGAAAGGGCTTCTGACGCTGGGGATACAGTGTGTATGATGTCCAGAGACTCAGGCCATTGAATGGCAGGAGCAGGATGAGCTGCTCAGATTAGCAGTAAGCTTCCAGGAGATGAAGCAGGAAGAACTCACAGAGCCCACATCACTTTTCTCTCCCCACCCTCAAAATCTTTGCAGATTTGAGTTACCTGTCTCTTCCCCTTGCTCCTATGAAGCCTCCACAGTGAGACAATGCTCCATCTAAGAATGGTGTCTGACTGCAGTGCAGTCTCCAGCAGTGCAGTGTATGTTACAGCTCTGCAACATGAGTGCAATGTGGCTGTGCAGACTTTGAAAAAGGGAACTATTTCAGGTTCAGGTAGCAGGCTCCAAGTGCAAGCTGTTTTTATAAAGATGTCAAATGTGGAAGCAAACTGAACCTGAACTTTAATCTACAGAGTAGCAGTCTTTAGCCAGTGACCTTTCATACTGAAAAGTTTTCAGTCCCTTGAGTGCAAGAACAGGGATTCTGTTTTTGTGTTTGTTGTGGAAGAATTTGAAGTAAAATGACTGTACTGTTGGCCTGCACTGAGGCATAGAACAGCAGGAGGTTTAAAAGCAATGGCAAGCAGCAAGCTGCTCCCAAAGCCAAGCTCTTCTGCAAAAGCATTCAGAGAAGTGGCAGTTCAAGTGCTAAAAATGGATAGTTAGAAAAAGATGAAGATATTCCACAGAAATATTTGTGTACATTGCTACTTCTCTCTGCAGCTTTTCCTCACCTGCTATTGTTGTTCATTTGATTGCAAAGTATAGGAAATGCAGTTGCTGCATTATATGTACCAGTTTCTTGAAATTCTGGCTCGTGGGAGTGCGCAGCAAGGAAGAAACAAGGCAACTCAGACAGGCATTCAAGCATGATTTGCCCTCTTTCCACACAAAGTTTTCTGTTCCGTGCCATGCTGTGCTGTGTTATGAATATGGTTATCATCAGCAGACTGCTGGTAGACAGAAATGTAACGAGGATCAGTGCTAAGAGGGCAGCTGTGATGCTGCCTGCTCTATGAATTCATGCCCACCTGGTGAGCTCCAGCATCTCAAAACTAAAAGGCAGACAGCTGTAGCAAGCCCAAGCCCCTGATGACCTGAAACTGTTGCATGACATCCACTCCCCTGTATCCCAATCTAACTGGACAGTCATCAGTAATATGATAACAGTGTTTTGTTTCTAGAAACATCTGTGTTGTTCTTTGTTTTCCCCCTCCCTGCCCAGCTAGGTGCATTGGTACAAGAGACAGCAATTGTAAGAACCCCCTGTGCAATTCTACACTTGATCTAGTTGCAAAAAGTGCTCTAATCCAGTCCTGTGCTATCTGAACCACACAAATCTAAACCATCTTGAATCAGCAAGGTAGCAGGGACTTCCTAACAGCAGCAGCAACAGCTTTCAGCAGCCTGGGAATCCTTTGGTCCACCAGGGTAGCTTCACCTGTTCAGAAGGAACAGCTATGTAATGTAGCATTAGTCAAGCAGAGATTTCATCTTCCCGCTGTGCTTTAGATTAGATTTCTTTTTAATTTTACTAATATCCTACCCATCTGCTGTTTTCAGATGGACATCATTACACCTTTTCCGACTGGAGACAGCAAAGGTGACTCTAGCCAAGGAACCCAGGGGCATTTCTCCCTTCTCACTTCTATGGTTTCAAAGAGAAAACCACAGCTATGCCTGTCCTCACCCAATAACCCCTGAGAATGGAAAGCCTTTCAAACACAGAATAACTTGACAATGCCCACTACATATAGGAAGTGTGGATGCTGAGCCTGCATGCTGAAAACATCCAAGAGGGTTATGGAGCAAGGTCTTGTCTCTGATAGTGAAAAAATAAATTCCTTTCTGGCTCACTACCAGAGTTGCTTGGGGCCAGAAGGCACTTGTCCCTGTTGTGCTCTTCTGCTCTATCTAATTCTTACTTGTAACCTTTGTGAATCATCGTTACCAGTCTCACTGAGGCCAGCAGCTTAGCAGGATTCAAAAAGTAATTAAACATTACGTAGATAATTAGACCATCCACAGCTTCTTAGATAGGTTAAATTTGTAATTAGGGATAGCTCTTTATGCTTTAAAACCCATTAAAACCAGCTTCCAGCCTCTGTCCATCTGATGGTGTGTGTTTATGGAGGCAAAGCAGGCAGGATGTTTGAAAGCTGAGGCCCTAGTTTGAAAACTAGTTCTTAATGGCTGAGCTGTTGTGCTTCACTCAGGCACTCCCAGCCTGGTTTTCATGGTGCTGTTCACAGCTTCTGGCTCCAAGATTTTTTATCAATAGTCCAGATGCTGCCTTGAAGCTGAAAGGGAAAAGTAACGAATATTTTAGACAGACTGTCCACAATAGGCCAGGTTCTGATCTTGGACTTACTTAGTGGAAATTATTTGGAGCCAGGTAACAGGGCTGGCTGGTTACATGGGGTAAGGTCTGGGACGACCCTGATATGCTGCAGGAGTGCAAAGTCTCTCACCCACAACTGTCAGCAAAACATTTTCTCTGCAGGTCCACACTCCTTTGCCATCCTAATGGGCACATTCAGGCTGCATGACTATTTCTTCATGGGAAAACAGCATTCAGTTTGTGCACTTAGAGGGTGTTATTTGCTGCATTTACTGTGGAGGTGAACAGTTCACCAGAGCTTGCACGCTCACCCAAATTCATCCACATGGTATTACACGGATTCCTAAGAGCAATTCTTACTTTTTAATTGCATATGCACAACTCAGGCATTAGATGTTCTTCTGTAAGTCTGAGGCTGAGTAGGGAAGAAACATTTTTTAAATTAATGGTGGGAAAGGTCAGAAAAAGTGATGGTTTTTTTCACAGACAGGATTCAGAGTGACTATAAAACAGAAAAATGAAACTGTCTCTTTTTTCTCCTCCCTCGTCTGTGTGTGCTATAAACATAAGGAAACTCTGAGTCTTACCGAAGTCCATGACTTTGGTACTTTATCAAGAAAGAGAAACATGCAGATTTCTATAGAAAACAAACAGGGTTTTTGGTCACACCTGTGTGAATCCAGCTGTAACTCCTGAGAGGTAAATAGCAGGACACCATCTTTCCACTGCCAAAATGATACCAGAAAGTGAGTTATGAGAGAGAAAAGTGATTTAAATAGAAGATTGTTTATGTCACCTTTCTCTTCCTCTCCACAATTTATTTGTGTGCCTGTGGATTTCAAATGCCCTGATGGAAGGAGAAGAGGCTGAATGACAGCTTGCGTGCAGACCCTCTGCAGAGACACATCCAGCCTGGCCAGTGAAATCTGTCTGTGTGGCACCTGTTAGTTAGACACAGCAGGACTGTCCATCATCCTTTGCAGTCGCTCTTCATTTCCATAGCACACTGTGGTGCAGACAGAGGAGAAATTGCTCTCTAGCCATGAGACAGTGAATGAAAAATTTTTGTTCCCTGTTTGGGCTGTCAGACCACCATCCGGGATGATGTACATCAGCTGGAGAGGAAGAAGGGAATGCAGCTAGTTTCACTGGCAGCTGCCAAAGCTTACCCCTCACAACAAGCTCTCAAGCATTTATCTTTGCTTTATACCTTCTGAGATCCAAGGAAAATGTTGTTACAGAGCAGGCAGAAGTTTAAAGAGAAATATGCAGCATTTCATGTCATTCAAAAGGGAAAAAGCATCACCATGTGGCATAAAGAGAGGCTGTGGTAAAACAAAGAGTATACAGTGTTTATCCATTTTATCCACTTGTGATCTGATGCCCTGATCATAAACGGAGAGACTACAGCTTCAACTGCTGAACTGCAGCAAAATCTCCTTGGTAATGCTTGGATCGGCTGCTCAATCTTGAGGAGCAGGAGGAAAAAAGAGAATATCAAACACGTTGAAACAGAAGAAAACACACCAGTGTCCCTTTGACTTGGAGAACTTGAACTTAATATCACAATAGTCCTAAGGAAATCTGGAAGTGAGACTACATATGTTTTTATCTGGTTTTCTAGATGGGGAAAGATGCCAGAATTCCTCTTGGAGATCTCCACTTACATGGCTGTCCAAACAACCCCAAAATTTTGCCCATCCCACTGAGCAATTCTTTCTTGCATCTTACTCTGAGCTTCTCTGGCCTCCATAGCTCCCCCCACTGTACTGTCTCATGCTTATCCCTGATCATAACGGACTGTGCTTGCAGCTGCTGAGATGGGCACTCATGCCACTATTGTTTTGTCTTCAAAAATGGATAACCAGCTATTTTTTCCTCTTTGTGATCTGTTGAAAAAAAGATGAAGAGCTGATGGCTGCTTGATCTGCTTTCTGAGGCTATTCAGTCCTTGTCTGAATATTAATGAAACTGACTGCTTGCCCTATCCACAAATGAAGCCATTAAGCCAGTATCCCTTACTGCTGTGCATTTTCTGAAATTCAACTGAGTGCTGTGTTATAGGTCTAGACCCTTACTTAAGGTCTTACCATGTCTGTACAACCTGAATAAAGGGACGGAGATAGGATGGGAAGTAAAGACACTGTCTAAAATAGAATGGTAATCTATCCCGAATTCAAGACAAAGCACCTGTATTTTGAGACGCCCTCTTCTTGCTGTCTGTCTTCCATTCACTCTCATGACATCTTTGTTAGGTGCATTATTAATAAGGGAAATAAAAATAAGCTTATCAGGGAAATAAAACAGTCCCATTTGTCAGGAGAACTGAAGCCCAGACCAACCTGTGAAATAAAAATAAACAATGTATGTGCCCTTCTACAGCTTTTTCTTTTTACCCGAAGCAATTGCTGGAAGGTGGCCTGCAATAGAAATACTAAGAGCTCTGGCTGACATCACCAAGAAAGAAAACATTGATGGAGTATTTGTAGCTCCACCTCTTAGCTAACACATATCTCGTGAGCAAAGACTCTGTTCAGCTATTTGAAGGAGATTTCATCTGTGTTACTGGACACAATAACTGCATAGAAATTAGTGTTTTTCTATCAGAAAATCAAATGAACAAACTAAATGACCAAAACAAAATGCATTGCAGAAAGTGATCTTGCTACTGTTAAGTAGTGATTGTTAATTGAAACGTAGCAATTCTATAAATAACATATATGGAGGATAGCAAAAAGCAACAAAATGCAAAAAGCTCATGCAGAAAAATTGTTACTCTCTTCTGAGCTATTTATTCTGTGACTGCTAAATATGATGATGTGAAGCTTTCAAGTATGAAAGGAATTGTGCAGCAGAAGCTAAAATGCTATAAATATCCAGTCTGTGTGATTCTGATAGGAACTATCAAATTTTAACCAAAATCTTTTGAGAAGCTACTCCAGTTATCCTTACACATTCAAAGCATTGCTTGGGGGCTTTCTCCACACAGGAACATGACTTGCATGATATTTTCCAAACATTAATGTTTGTATCTGCTGATTTTGATGTTCTTTCTTATTCTCTCTGAGACAAAAAATAGACTGGTGTGTTTCATTAGAATGTCCGTATGCCATTCATATTTATCTGTGGATTTTATGGCACATTGAAGCTATACCAGCTTTGTTCTTGTGGCTTGTATGGTTGCTGACATCCCCTGATGAAAATCCAAACTCACTTAGTGCCATTGGGCATGTTTGCTTGAGGAATCCAAACAATTGCATGAGTGATACCTTCATGAAGTCTCTTGAATTCTATAGATTAGAAATCCTGGCAAACACTCAGGAGAGATGTCTGTTCTTAAAGGTTTTGTCCAAAGCTCTTTTAGGGTTCATTCCAGCTTGGATTTTAGGCTAACAACTGAGACAATAAACTGACATATATTGCTGGAAAAAAAAAAAGTAAAATAAAAGTGGAAAAACTACTCTGAGAAGTTCAAATGCTTTTAAATCTATAACTTCTTTTCAGTGGAACTTGCTGTTATGATTACAGACTCACATATGTGAAGTACAGCAAAGACAGGGTCATTCTCTCAAGGTATTGCAATCTGAAATCCAAAAAGTAAGAGTGTGTTTGCACAGGATCTCACAGAGGGCAGTCAGGCAGGTGCCAGGCATTTGTACTGTAGCTGGAGAACTGGGACCAGTCTGAACCAACACCAAACCAACGGAGTGTGGAACAAAAGAACAAAAATCCCTTTTTCCTCTCTGTCTCTCCCATACATACATAACAAGAAGCTAGGAGCAGCAGAACACAGATGAGAACAAAAACAAGATTATAGTCACTGAAGTCACTTAGTGTCACAGAATGAAAACCAAAACTGGCAAAATGGGACTTCTACAAGCATTGCAACAAACAAGTGGCAATTTAGAAGCTGTATTTGAATGAGGAGAAAACAACAATGACAGAATATTTAGTCAAATTGGCAGGTAACATTTGTGTATGTGCACTGGGTAATAGTTAGGGCATGTGAATGAGGAGTCACATCATACTTAATGAGGATTTTTTACTTTTTTTAAGTAGCTGTCCTTCAAAAATTGCCTAGGAAAAGTTTTGTCTGGTGAAAATGATTTTGCCTAATTTGTGCTCACTATCCATATGTTTACCAGGAGCACAAAGGGACATCTTTTGCTTTACAGTATCTTTCCAATGAGGAGATTAATGACTAATTGCATATGATTGATTTTATCTTCCCAGGTTACACAGGCATTTTGAGGACAGGCATGGCAGGCTGATCCCTATCAGCCTATTCTGTGACTCTGGGCACTCCCACAATCGTGCATGGATAGTCAGCTGTAGCTCAGTTACAGCTCAATTAGATCTCACTGCTAATCTAAGCTTGGAAAACAGGTATCAGCTGTATCAACTTTAAATTGTGAGATATAATACAAAATAATTCTATTGTGTGCTGTCACACTGTCATATAAACTAATTAGCAGCCATACACAGATACATACACACACGTAGACAGCACAGCAAACACAGGAAAATTCACAGTATGTCATTTATGGATGTGAAAAATTGTTTCTGTCCTTGACCTAAGTGTACTTCACTTCTTCAACAGATGTCACCTAGTGCCTTCCTTTCTCTCATCTCATCTTGCTGTTTGCAAGATGCAGTTCTCTGCCATTTTTGCCTCAGTTACGCTGTTTTTCAGAGTTGAATGATACCTGTACTTGTGACTTTTGCAGCTAGCATAATTCTGATACAGAGAAGAACAAGCGTTTGACATCTTTGTAGCACTTAATATCACCTGTGCTTTCAATGGAAACAATGTGCTCTTGGGATGAGGAGCTGCTTTGCTTTGCTGTGGCAGTGTGCTTCTTTGTTTACAGATGCATCATTGCATTTTAGCTTGTGTGAATGTGATTCTCTGGGCATTCAATATATCAGTATATTCATTTTTGCTAAAAAAAAAGTGGCAACGCCCTCTGCTAAGAGCTTGATTTAATAAGGATCACAGATAACCACATTCCCATGGTGAATCTGTATACAAATAAGAATATTTATTCATATGTAAGTCTATCTATTTGTTCCAAAATACTAATGTTAATAACTTATTTTGAAAAACTGTAAAAATAATTCAAGCCCATAACCCCACTAATGTCAGCTGTCATGAAAAGTTACTATTAAACTCAACGAAGATCTGAAGAAGTTTGTTTTCCTGTCTTATGCCAAAGATTTGGTGCAGAAGTCCTATTTGAACTTACTATATTTTACTTGACCACAATATGATCTGGTTGATTTACATCACCTGAGGATCTGGCCCTTTGCCTTTGCTAAAAGTAAGTAAAAAATTTGCACCAAGCTAATTAATTTTAGCTCCATTCTCTTTTCCCACCATGTTTGTGACAAGTCAGATGACAGCTTGCTACTTGCTGTGATTTATTCTGCACTCAAAGATATTAATCCTGTGAATAACTCTTGGGCTGGCCCCAGCATGCTGCATGGCAAGCATTTGCTTTTCAGAAGCAGACTAGAGTAGCTAGCCATTTAAATCTCATGGTGAGTGTAAATTACAAGCCCTCAGGAGACAGCTCACGCATGCTTTGTACAGACTTGTTTGGGCTGGATAGCCATCTTTCTGAGATGCTTCTCCATGCTGGGCAGATCACAGCCTTAAGCTGTTAAATTTTCTGCATCCTTCCTGGGTCTGCCCCTGAGAAGCCTGGGAGTAACAGGAGATTTGCTTTGAATCACAGAATCACAGAACGGCCTGGCTTGGAAGGGACCTCAAGGATCACGAAGCTCCAACCCCCTGCCACATGCAGGGGCAACATCCTCCATGTTTAATACCAGCCCAGGCTGCCCAGGGCCCCATCCAACCTGGCCTTGAACACCTCCAGGGATGGGGCATTCACAATCTCTCTGGGCAGCTGTTCCAGCGCCTCACCATTCTCATAGTAAAGATCTTCCCCCTGACATCCAACCTCAATCTTCCCTCCCTCACCTTCAAACCATTTCCCCTTGTCCTGCTGTTATCTACCCTTTCCAAGAGTTGATTCCCCTCTTGTTTGTAGGCTTCTCCATTACCTTTTTGGAGGTAATGTATCTCTGAGGTTTCCCTGCAGACACCCACCACTCAGTGCTTGCAGTGAGGAGGGAAAAGTACCACATTCAGTGGGCAGGAGTGGGCTGAAGCAGTCTAGGGCATAGCAGAGGATTTCTTGATCAAGAAACTGGATTTGTCTTGAAAGAGGAGCCAGAAGCTACTGGTCTGTATAACAGCAGAGTGCTGAAATCAGAGTGGCTGATGCTGGACAAGGGCACGTCTGGGACAAAAGGGGGCTGAACAGAGTGAGGGACCAGCTGGTCCAGGGCTGTAGCCAGGCAAGAGAATAGGCAGTAACCTGGTGGGGGAGATGGGTTTACTTTAATCTCCTCCTAAAGAAACTGGGATGGTGCTAATGCAAACTTGCTATCCTTTATTAAAGTGAGAATGAAAGAGTGGTACTGAAGAGACCTGGTGTGCACCTCTGGGAAAGCAGGCTCTTCATTTTTCCTGCTACAGAAAGAACAGAAATGAAAGGAAAAACATTCAAGAAAGCTGTTTGTCAGACTTGTACTCTGTGCAGGTGTAAATGACCGTGTAACAGCTTGTAACTGAGGCACTAGCTCAGAAAGGTCACTGATATATCAGAAGAACATGTCATTTTCCATTCAAATGAATTACATCATTCTGTTTTTCTTACTTGGGTCAGTAAAAAACTGTTTTGCGTGTTATTTTTTGTTTGTTTGCTTTGTGTTTCTTTTAACCAGTTTCTTTTCTATTTCTTGCTCTGACGTTAGCTCAGTGTTTGGATTTTACTTCTTGTTTCAGCTGGAAATACAAAAAAAAAAAAAAAAAAAAAAAAAAAGGCTGAAATGAGATGAGGTTTGCTCTCTCTGTATGCACACCCCGGGAAACAATAGTTTTACGCACAGGATGCTCTGCCTCAGGAGGGCAGGTCACGCACCCTAGACTTGGCAGCATTAGCTGCAGGGGACATTTTAAAGAAAAGGAAATCGCAGTCTCTAGCTTTGCATCAGGAAAGAATCTCCCATCCTGAGGAAGAAAGATTAGCTTAACTGTATGTGCAATTGCTCAGGAACAACTTCCCAAATTACAATGCATGAAAACTTCCCAGTTTGGTACAATATGGCAGTGACAGGACACAACTGCATGCAGATTAAAGCTCACATTCATTATTGTTAATAAGTAGTCTAATTTTAGAAAGAAAAAAATAAAAGATTTCTACATGAACCAAAAGCACAGCAGTGTTAAAATACAAAAAGTAGAAATTTGAATAATAAAGGTCATATCTGTGTATGTCTCAGGAATAATAACACACTATAATGACAATATGTGATTAACCATGCTAGAGTTCTTTGCTGACAGAGCTAGCAACTAAGCACATTTTCTTAATGTCTTCTTTGGATAAACACACATACAAACAAATGCATAACTGCAAACCATATACACTCAACCACATTTTACAATGAAATTTGAGGAAACTTTGATTCTGGCAATAGTGGTGGACCCTGGTAGAAACCAATTAGAGAACCAACACATCTGAATGTGAATGTTCCTAATAAGATGGAAAATGCTGAGAAAAAAACTGACCCAGAAAAAGTTAAAAATGTGAAAATAAATGCAGTAGCTAACTGTAAACAAGTTCCACAGGTAAGGAAATTCCTGTTCAACAAAAAAGGAATACTGCCCAGTGTCAGAGGACACAACTGTTCTTTATATTTTAGTCCAGAAATATATTGAGTCTTATCATCTGGAGAACAATGATTAGCCTGTTCTTCCCTGTGGCCAAATCTGTCCATCAAAAGAGATCATTTATTTAGGTTAATTAGAAACATACTGAAAAAAAGAGAGATTAAGGCAAACTGTATGCTGAATAAAACCTCTGCAGCAAGATATCCTTCTATTTATGTAAATCTGATGATGGAATCATCGCTTCCTGGAGATGCAAACCTTCAGGGAAGAGCCGAACTTAGGGAGTGGTCAGGCACAGAAGGTCATTCAAAGGGTGAGAGCACTGGCCACAGAAGCAAGTAAATAGACCATTTTTCTAATGACTTACTTGTTTTCCAGCGTAGTTGTTACTCTGCAGATAGTTAGCATAGCCCTCCCTTACATTTTCACCCCTTGTCTATAAAACATAAGCAACAATCATAATGAGTCTGTCTTCCCACATTTTTACTGCGTTGCCAATTCAGGTAATAATCATTGCCAGGCAGTCTCTTACACACATTTGCAGAGTATGTGGCACAAAGGGTCTCCAGTCTTGGCCAGACACACCTTAGCATAAATAAAAATATTAGATTTGTAAAGATGCTCTTTCAGGTTGGTTCAGGTAAACAGTACGAAAACAAGTCCCAGAGGTAATTAAGGTTATCTTAGCTTCATCTGGGATGGAATTGTTTTAAATTTCAGAGTGTTGTCTGGTTTGATGCTATGCTTTGGTTCTAGGGGAAAAACAATGTTGATTACACATCAGTGTTAGTTGTCTGCTAAGCATAACCAGCCAGTGCCAGTGTCAGTTCCTCCTTTAAGAAAGATAAAAAAATGTCTACCAAAGTCAGAACATATGGAAAAGAGAGAAGCTTATAAGTTAGGAGAAGAAGAAGAAGAAAATGGAGCGGGGCCATCACAAAAGTGTGAGGATGGGGAAACTAACCCAACTCCTAATATTGTATGAACTGTGAATTTTGCAAAAATATTACAGCCATTAGCCAGGTGAACACCATGTCACCTGGCTGCTCTCGTGTTGGGTTGGTAGAGCCAGTGGCTTGTATTTTGTGGGCAGTGAAGCCAAGCAGCTAGGATATCTTCCCTAGGGAAAGTTGAACTGAAAAAGCAGTTACAAAAAGGGCTTTTACCTTCTGGTGGCAACTCTTGCGAGCCATGAAGGAAAGAAATCCCTTCAAGGAAGACCTAGTATTTAACCCAGGCAAATGGAATACCATGGAGAAAGGTATCCAGTGGGGACATGCGGGAACTAGCTGTGGCAGAGATAATATATGGAATTAAACTGGATGATAATACCAACTTCCAAGATCCAGATGACATGATACGCACGTGACACATATAGCAGAGAGTTGTATGAAATGCACTATCACTGTATGCCAGAACCCTGGCAGGAATAAACTGGAAAGAAGATGAAAGACCAGCACCGGATGAAGTGCCTACCCTACTTTGAAAATGTGAATACAGTCTCTCATCCTCCCTTCAGGCCTGTGTCTCAGCTCTGGAGAAATTGATTCAATAGCTCAAATAAAAAGAAACTAGCTCAGTGGCTCCTCCATCTGTACAAACTGGTATTTCATCCATTAGAAGTGTATGTTCCTCTGCTCAAAAGGTAAGATATAGTGTGTTCACACACGTACTATCCTATGGTTTTACCTGCAAAATCATGGAAAGTACGTGAGGAAGTGGGATGGAAAACCCACCTTGGCTCTACAGGCTGGGATATATGAGTTGCAAAGGGAAAACAATCATAAAAAAGGGTCCTTTCGAGAAAATGGCAGCTCCAGTTTCCAGCAGGAAATTCTCCAGACAGAGAGGATGGTCCAACCTTATCTTCGAGGTTGACAATGAACCTACTAGTTCTCATACATGAGAGATGAGTAAAATACAATATCCAGAACTAAAGGGGTGCTGTCTCTAGACATGTGGAGGAAAGGGAGAATTGGGTTTGTTGGACTGTGTGGATTCAGTGGCCTGACATATCAGGACCACAGAAATATGATGCTGTGGGGGACACCAGTGCACAGTGTACTCTAATACCTTCAAGTCATGTAGGGGTAAAACCGTTTGTATTTCAAGACCAATGGGGGATCCCAAGGGATAACTGTATTGGAGGCTGAAGTGAACCTAACAGGAAATGAGACAAAAGCACCCCACTGTGACTGGCCAAGAGGCTCTGTGCATCCTTGGTATAAGTTATTTCAGGAGAGAGTATTTCATGGACCTCTGTGGTATCAGTGGGATTTTGGAATGGGTGCCTTGGACATAGAGAACATTCGGCAGCTGTCTAGCTTGCCTGAACTCTCAGAGGATCCTTCTGTTCTGGGGTTAATAAGAGCAGAATAGCAGATGCCAATCACTACTACAAATTGAACAGCAGATAGTTCATCCAGTAGCCCTTGGCAGGAAAAGTTGTAAAAAACATGCTGGGCAAGACAGTTTGGTTTTTCCTACTTGAGACAAAGGCAAGTCTATTCATGGGTTTGCTTTTGTGCAGAGATGTGGGTGCACATGGTGGGTAATGCAGAAGGATGGGGTTGTCTGTTGCATCCTTCAAGGCTATTGTATAATGTTAAATTACTACATAATACTGCATGTCATTGTTATGGCTGTTATATGTCTTGTTAACAGTAGTGCAGTAAGAAATACCCAGGTTAAAGAAGGAGAAACTCCAGTTGACCAAGAACTAGCTTCTGCATGCAGTAACCCAACACTGTGAATCATCCTTCCTGCAATGAAGGACTGTTATGACAGATGAACTATGGAAGGTTATAAACTATGGAAATGATATGTGTGTGCATATATATAAAAAAGTGGGATAGGTGATGGTAATAGGTTAGGATGTGTAGAAACTGTGAGACTTGATCATGATGTAAATAATATGGAATAAGGAGTGGATATTGTCTTACTTTTGGCTGGAACAGAATTGTTTTTCTTCAGAATGTCTCATATAATGCTATGTTTTGGTTCTAGGAGAAAAACAATACTGATAACGCATTTATGTTTACAGTTACTGCTAAGCAGCACTGTACACAGCCAAGGCCATTCACAGAGAAGGGCCCAACGAGCTGGGAGGGACCAGAGTTAAGACAGTTGACTTAAACTGGCCAAAGGGATATTCCATGCCATATGACATCAAGAGGACAGAGTTTTGAAGAGGTGGGAATTCATCTCATTCTCTTCTACTGTTAAGGGTCTAGCTGGGCACTGCTCTAGAACTGGTGTGTGATCGCTTGTGCATCACCCATTACATACATTTATATAAACACATATGTAGCCATAATTATTATCATCTTCCTTTTGTCTATCTTAGGAAGTAGTTTTGTCTCAACCCACAGGTTCAACCTTATTTTGAATTTTCTCCCACATCGCACTGGGAAATGTGGAGTGATTGAATGACTGCGTGGTGCTCTGCTACCAGCTGGGTTAAACCACAGCACAAGGTCAGGAATCATTTCTTCTTCTACTGGGTAAACGATGGGGGTCTTTTTCAGTGTAGGTTTAAAATTCAAAATTTTTCATACAGTTTCCCTTTCATTGTAAAAATTGTCTTTTCTTTCTGCATAATTAGAGAAAGTTAAGACAAGCACTTTTAAGATGGAAAGTATACATTTTATCCTTGTAACAGAGACAGTGGCTATTAAGGTTGACTGATTAAAGAAGCCATAGCTGTCAATGATAAATTGCTTCAGCTCCAAGATAAGGCAAAGGCACTTCCAAAGAAATCTTTCATGTCATGGAAGAGGAAGCAAATTTGGGAGTGGAAATTAAGGATTGTTATTGGATGCTCTTTACAACCAATGGTACAGGAAGTTCATTAATTGTTTTACATCTGTTCCTAGTTAAACAGCTGGTTCTGATGGGAAATAGATACACAGGACTTTGGCTCAAAATATTAAAAAAGGAAGTATTGTTACTAGTGAGAATGATGTCATAGAATGCTACTACCTTCAATGACTGCATGACATCAAAAAGAGAAAAACAAAAGCAGCTGCCAAACGCTTATACATATATTTCTTGACAAATCATTACAAATACGCTTTCTATTATGTTAGATTTGGAAGAAAAATATCTTTCACTTTTTAAAAAATCAGAAATGGAATTTAAGCTAGCCTGTAATTTTGAATGGGAAGTGAGAACAATTCAAGGATGTGATGATGGCACTGCGGGTTATAAGAAATTTTTTTAAAATCCTGTAATTCAAAGTAAAAATTCTGAATCTGTGCTGGACTGCGTAAGAAATGCTTTGGAGAGATAAACGAGGAGGGGTAGAAAAAAATCATAGGTTGGAGACTATTTCTTACAACATCAAGCATCAGTCATTTTCTCAGGAGAAACAGGTAGGAAATAGAAGCTTTTTTATTAGTTAGTTTCTCCTTTGATCTGTAATTTGGCATGATCTCCCCTAAATGATCATATAGACCAGAATCATAGAATCACTGAATCATAGAATCACTTGGGTTGGAAAAGACCTTAAAGATCATCAAGTCCAACCACAACCTAATTATACTACCCTAACTCTAACAACCCTCCACTAAATCACGTCCCTGAGCACCACATCCAAACAGTTTTTAAACACATCCAGGGATGGTGACTCAACCACCTCCCTGGGGAACCTATTCCTACAACCCTTTCTGTAAAGAAGTGTTTCCTGATATCCAACCTAAAGTTACCCTGGCACAACTTGAGGCCATTTCCCCTCGTCCTGCCACTTGTCAGAAGTGAGAAGTGACCAACCCCGCTCTGCTGTAAGCATCTTTCAGGTATTGGAAGAGAGCAATAAGGTCTCCCCTCAGCCTCCTTTTGCCCGGACTAAACAGCTCCAATTCCTTCAGTAACTCTTTGTAGGGCACATCCTCCCAGCCTTTGGTTCAGAAGGGATCTTTGGAGATACAACTGCCTATCCAAAGCAGGGTCAACCCTGATAAGATTGCTAAGTGTATTGTGGGTATGAATGCTATAAATCTGGGGCATTTGTGCCAGTATTTCTGTGGAAAAATATATCCAACCAACCAAACTCGTGCCTATATATCAATTTAATCATATTTGCATATGGTATCTTGACAAAATTAATGAAGGAATAAAAAAAACAATAGTAGAAAATAATTCTTTTGCTTAGTTCATAGTCAGACACTTCATCTGTGTTAATAAATACTTTAACTGGCTTTGTAGCTATACATTTTTTGCTGTAAATGAAAACAGTTATGCATGCAGACAGCTTCTGATCAGTGCTGATTTTCTAAATCCTGCTATTTACCTCAGTATGTCCACATCCTTTTTTAACAACTTTCTTTTATTTTCTTTGTTGCGACTGAGGCTGCTGTTTGGCAGCATTTTCATGAGGAAAAAAGTGTAATGCTCATTTTATCATCTCCTTCAAGCTGCTCACTGTAAGCAACAGTGGGTTAGGAGCCCTACTTAAGGCTTTCACTGGTAAAAATGAAATACTTTCTCAAGCATTTTGGTGTAGTTTCCCTTGCAAGCAGCCTAGAGAAATGCAGCTACATTAAGTGCCATGTCGAACTAATAAAAGCTAAGCATTTTCTATAAAACTTATCTGATTTATGAATACGTCACTGAATTTTTAACTTCATTAAAGATTGTGGTAAAGAGAAGTCATTCAGTAAATCAGAATAGCAACAAGATCTGAATGGGAACATTTTGGCTCTGAAATGTTTTTGGTTTTAATGAGGTTAGAGCTTGATTTTTATTTATTTATTTATTTATTTTACTTTAGCTAATGTTGCACTTTATTAATCAAAATCAAAATTCATTTTATTTGGACGATGTACAAGCTGTAGAATTTAAAACTACACAATGCTGCTTTATCAGAACACTTGTAATAAAATACATTACTGATCTTCTTCATAAATACATACCAGCTAATGTAAAGTATCTGCAAGAATTAATTTGCTAGGTTGCTGTCATTTTTGAACCAACTGCCTGTTTGAGAAAATGATCTCCTTCTTTAGCTGGCTAATGACAGTTGCCAAGTAGTCTAGCATACTCTGGTAAGACATTGCTCAGACAGCACCATCTTTTCTGTAGCAATTAGAAGTGGACCAGAGCAGTAACAGGAATCCTAACATGATCAATCTCTACGAAAAATGTTTTCTATTTATATAGTTTTTTTTAGTTCTAGAGAAGATCGAAGGATGTCCTGTACATTCAGCTTGTTTCCAACTGCTGCCCAGACAGAATGAAAGCCAAAAAAATCCATCCCTGTTAAGTTTCACAAGCTCCTCAAATACAATCATTTGGGAGACGGATAGCATACACACCTTGTGATGAACAGTGGGCTGTATTTTCAAAGTAGCGGGAAAGAGCAATAATCTTCTGATTAAAAATCTTTTCCTCCCTTCCTCCCTTCTTCCCTTCCTTTCTTTCTTCCTTCCCTCCTCTGCCTCCCTCCTCTCCCTCCTCTCCCTTCTAAATGCTGAGCTGTAATATGTTTCAGGCGACATCTTCTTGCTATGGCTTGGGAGTTTGAGGCACTACTACAGGATCTGCTGTAATAACAGTAGTGACCTGTGTCAGTGCAGTCTTAAGGCCTAGAGATGGATGCTATTCTCTATTCCTATCTGAGTATGCCTACAAACAGGCTGATCAAAAATTGCTGCTGGGGCAAAGATTTCCATTGCTAGGCTGCTGGCAACTGCTGTCCCCATACGTGCAATAGCCACGAGACATTGAGAAGCCCTGAATGAGTCACAGATGAAGCAGTGTTGCCACTAGTAAATAGTTGGAGGATGTGGTGGTGATTATGTAATTTTTATTCTGTCTTCTTACCCATGAAGAATAAGCTAATTAACCACTTAATTCACCATAATGTTTCCTTATGTGTTTTCACATATAAAAATCTTTAATCTGCCCTCATGCACTCTCCCTCACCATTTTTTTTCCCATCCTCAATGGAGTTTGTTCTGATTTTTAACGGAGAAGCTAGGTAGTCTCCAAACATCCTCCTACTCTTGCTCTAATGTAGGCTGTAAGACTATTTTCTTTCTGCCTCTGAAGTAAATACCATTGCCTTATTACTCCAAAGGTAAAGGAGAGAAACTAAGCTAAGTAAAACTCTGATTTCTTCAGCAGTCTGGTGAACCTGCACATGACTACAGGAAATAAAGTTCTATGTGATCAACATGTTTTTTTTTTTTTTGTTGTTGTTGTTCTAATGAATCTCCTACATATCAGCTGTGTCAAGAAAGTAAATCTCACTATTTCAGCTGAATGTTCTGCTGTGAACCAAGAAAACTGTACTTATGATGAATATCAACTTTGTACAAATGCCTCAATAATTAATATGTTGCAGAATTTTATTTGAAGTTTTATGAAAAGTGCTAAAAATATGTAGGTTTCTCTGAAAGTAATGCCTCCTATTTATCTGTAGAAACTGCAATGGATACAAAGAGCACAAGAACACAGTTTGGTAGAGCATATTCTCAGCTACAAAACACTATTTTTCAACATAATCATTACAATTAGCTATGCTTTTTTTTTCTTTTTTTTTCTTTTCTTTCTTTTTTTTTTTTTTTTCCCCCCCAGCAATGAACAAGCATGCTGTGCTTGTAAAAATGTGCCTCAGCAGAAGTGATTCACTATTGCTGTCGCCATGCTGAAATACATTACCCATCACCTCACTCTGCTCACATCCACTGTTTGGTCTCCATAAATGTTCAGCAAGCATCAGTAGATGTCCCTGGGTGTCATTTTTTTCCTCATCGAGGAATTCAATTCCACACCTTTACTTTGTATGTACTTCCATGTCAGATGCCATTTTGACAGAGTTCCCCTCTGCTGCCCCGTCTGTCATACGGCAACAAAATGCAATATTGGAGGGAAGGCTGAGTCTCTTCTGCCATACCACCACCATCTGCCTTAGATGTTGTGAGCCAACATAATAAAATAGAAGGCATTACTTTCAGGGCAGCCCAAATATTTCTATATTTTGTATAGCCCAAAGCACTTTGGAGAATGACTTCCCTTATTTCTTTGTATCTAGACATTTTTACTGTGCCCTTTTGACAGCTCAGTTCTTCAGAAATCCAAAAAAATTGTGTTATATATAACAATTATATAATAGTTTTTCAGCTGGTGATGGTTTTGGTCTTTCATTTCACTCATAACTGCACCAAAGTGGTGAGCATACAGGGTCTTATAGCTCTCAAAATTTCCACCTGGAGGAGCTGACAGTTGGCAATTAGCTATCCACACGAAGAATCAGGCCTCGTTTGTGCAATATATACCAATGTAGCCCTCTTTTTTAATATCGTTTCGTGAGTACTGTATAAAAAGTAGGATGGACATGCTGTAATGAGACAAAGAAATATAGTCCACAAGAACAGGAAAGCTCCAACACATTTCAAAGACAGGTGGAAATTCTAATCCTACACTATTCAATATCTCTGAAAATATCCTTCACTCGTTACAGCAGTGGAGCTTCCTTTCTCTCAGATTAAAGAAAAGGTTTTATGTTGCCCAGGTAAAAAGAACTATAGTGATGCCTTCCTAATCAGAGATAAATATCAGGTACTTCTGATCTGCTACATTGTCAGCTAAGTAATGACTCATTTTCTGCATTGTTCTCAGTATGTGAAAGACAGCAGGAGAGAAAACCTTATCCACAGGCTCCCATTACTCTCAGACATTTCCTTCAATCAGTGGCGAGCGTTATGAAACACAGTTAGTGCATTCACAAATTAAAAGCAGAAACACAGTCAGCAATTACAACTGCTGTTGATACACCTACCTGATTGCTGTAGCATTTCATAGAATCATAGAATCTTTTGAGTTGGAAGGGACCTTTAAAGGTCATATAGTCCAACCCCCTTGCAATGAACGGGGATCCTGATCTACAGCTTGATCAGGATACTCATAGCCTGGTCCAGACTGACCTCATATATCTCCAAGGACAGGGCATCCACCAACTCTCTGGGCAACCTGTGCTAGTGCCTTAATACCCTTACTGAAAAAAATGTCTTATATCCAACCTAAATCTCCCCTCTTTTAGTTTGAAACCACGTGTTTCAAACTGGAAATAGACACCCACCAGGGATGGCTCAGGAAGTAATCCACCATTTCTGGAACCTCCTGGATTGCCTACAGCTTGCCATGCTTATTTTGCAGCTGATTTTAGAATGGTTGAAGTCCCCCAGTAGGACCAGTGCCTGCAGTCATAATGTATCCTATAGCTGGAGGAAGAAGGCTTCATCAACAGGATCCACTCGATTAAGTGACCTGTGCAGAAGACACAAACCACAAGGCTCCTGTTTTAGCTTTCGACTTTGTCACCCGTAAGCTTTCAACTTGCTCGTGTTCATTCCTCACATTCAACTCTTCACACCTCATTCCTTACTTCACAGAATCACAGGATCACAGAATCACAGAATGGCGAGGGTTGAAAAAGACCTCAAGGATCATGAATCTCCAAGCCCTCTGCCACATGCAGGGCCACCAACCTCCCCATTTAATACTAATTTGATGTAGTGGGCAGTGCCTCCTCCCCTCCTTCTTTGCATGTAGCCTGAGCAGATTGTAGCCATCAATAGCCACATTCCAGTCGTGGGAATCATCCCATCAGGTTTCAGTGATGGCAACTGCATTGTGTTTTTCTAGTAGCATGGTAGCTTTCAACAATTCCTGTTTGTTCACTTCAGTTGGGCAGCTGCTCTTGACAGTTTCTTGGAGGATAGCTCTTGAATTCCTTTGAAGTGTTTTCATTTAGCCTCTCCATTACCTGCATCATCATGAGACGCAGGAGGCTGGGGGCTGTGCTAGCATCTTGTCCCTCTAAAATTGCTATGCCATCCCACACCTTATCATGGGTAGGCTCACTAGCACACCTTCTTCTTCAAATCTAGTTTAAAGCCCTGTCAGTGAGGACAGACAGCTCCTGAAGGAGAATTCTTTTCCTGCCATAACCCAAGTAGGCATCATCTGCAGCCATTAGGCCAAGTGTAGAGTAAATTGCTCTATGGGAGAAGAGGCCAGAAGTGCTGTGGTGGCACTGGTCTTTCAGCCATGGGTTTATCAGATGGCTTTTCGTGCTCCTCTCAGTATCCCTCCCTGCCACTGAAGTGACAGAAAATACCAGCTGTACTCCTGCACTGTCCATTAACTGCCCCAGTCCCCTGAAGACCCTTATGATAGTCCTCAAGCTTCTCTCAGAGGCAGACCCAGACTAGGGAGTCTCTTAATAATGTTCCTTATGTGGGCCTCAGAGAGTCATGTTTCCTTATGGGTAGGGTCTGGCTGATATGTGGGGCACTTTGTTCCTCTCAGGAGGGAAAGGATGATTATCCTTCTTTCCTTTTTGGTGGAGGTAATCTGTAAGTGTGAAGCCAACCTCCGTGGCATAGAAAACCTCCTGGGTAGATCTTCCATCACATCCTCATTTTCCTGTCCCTTGAGTTCCAAAGACTCAAACCTGTTGTGTAAAGGCATCTGAGAAGGTAGATAGGTAGGGAGGAAGTTTTCCTGTGATGCTGAGCACAGACCTATTTCCATTCCTCCCTATCTCTTAGGCCCCCTCTCTCTGCCTGACTGTGACAGGGCTGGGGATCCACCACTGTTTGGGGTGTATCACTCTGGTGCCTCTCTTGTAGGTATGGCAGGGAGTTACTGCACCAGCCTATCTCCTACTCATGCTCCTTGATGGTCCTTAATCTCTCCACTTCCTCCTTGAGCTCTGCCACCATGCTGAGCAGATCACTCACCTGCTCACACCTCTCACAGGTGGCTTCTTTATCATCCTGGGGGGGAAGCAGCAGGCTTATGTACTCCCTGCAGTGAGAGACCTCTACAGCTACATTTCTGGGCAGGCTCTCAGTCTGGATAGCCACATTCTTTTTGGCAAGAGCTGCCTAGTGGAGGTTGTTGCTAGATTTATTGTCTGGAAGGGTGACAATTGTTGAGCCAGCCTCCCAGGTAGGGAGGGACAGTCTGTCTTCACTGTTCACTCTGCCTTTGTGAACCACCACACTTTACCAGTCTGCCACGCTCTGCTTTCTGTGTTAGTGATGTTCCTGGGAGCTGCACTTCCAAGGGACCACTGCTGTAATTACAGGGTGTGACACCTCTGCTCCTGGTCCTGCTCCTGCTGTGTCAGAGCCACTGCCACGTGGATGGCGATGGCACCCAGTAGTTCACTGCTGTTTGGTTGCTCTGCTGAGGCAATTCCTTGCTTCACTGAGGGATGTGACCACATCAGAGCTGTCCTGCTGCAGTCAGCTATAGAGCTAATTGGTCACAGACCAAGGCTATGTGGCCTTGATTGGTGTGATAATGCAGGAGAGATATGTAACTAGTAGGTTTACAGGTCAGTTTAGTGACTGAAACAAATTTTTCTTTTCCTTTTATGTACTAGGACAAAGTGCAACTTTTGCCAGCATAGGCAGGATAGGTGTTTTCACCACCCTTTTGGTAAGCCCTGCTTCACCTGCTCTGAATGACTTTCAGCCGTATCCCGATACTAGCTCACATACATCCCAACTCATACTCATTCAACTCAGAAATAACACAGGCCATATCTTCCCTATCTGGGAGCAGGGATACCTAGGGACCTGCTACCTCTGCTGACTTTAACACTTGGAAAAGTCAAGAAAGAGATTTACTAGGCTGCTGCTATCAGATAAGTTACTTATGGGGCAGTTCTACCCATAAAATAGAAACCTGAAAGTGCTTAAAGGCAGAATTTCAGCACCTGGACAGGAGATGAGATTTAGGACTGAAATTCAGGAGTGTAAGATGAAAACAAATCTCTCTGTTGCATAAGAATGAAGTAGTGGATGTGACTTGTAGGGATTCTTAAAAATGTGTCATCCTCATAAAGATCTTCCTATCCTATGTGTGTTTCTTCTAAAAGACAAGAGTTAAATCTTCAAGAACTGTCTCGTATTTGCCAGTAAATGCTGAGACTTTAAATTACAATTTCACTTACATCAAATCATGGGTATTCAATGTTTTGTCTTGCCTGGACCTCACTGAGTGAAAAGGAATTGGCTTGGGCAGCATATAAAATGTATGATATGGTTAATGTATATAAGAAAAAGCCCTTATTTAATTTTTTATTTTTAAAAATATTTTTATTAAAACATAATGAGAACAACAAAACCATGAAACTAGTGGAATATCTGACCTTGTTTTTGTGAAACTGATCATTAGTAGGGTTCGGGTCAAATGGTTGCAATTCTCAGTGAGTTCTGAGGGTGTCTGTCAGATTTTGGATCAAATTTTACTCTTCCTGTGCTTCATCCTTAACAATATTTGCTCACAAATGTATACGCTGGCAAAATGAGATGATGTGATTTGTGAAGTGGGGGATATTTTTCTCTGTTAAGATAGGACTTATAAAAGTGATGATAAAATTTTCGAGTTGAATACCTGATTGCAACTGTACACATTTCATTTGAAAATTTGCAAGTAGTGCATTCATGTTGACTGAAAATAAGATCTCAAATGCACAAAAAAATTAATGATTTTTTCAGCAGTCTTGAAAGCGACTCTCAAGTTCCTTTATCAGAATGGAAAACGCAGCTGTGTATTTTATGCTGTTCACATGACTGTGTTTAGGCAATGTATCCAAATGCATGAAATTATTTGCCATCATTTGAGTTAGCTCTGCACTGCACCCTCTTTGTGTCCTGGTTTCAGCCCAGGCAGAGCCAATCACACACTAGTGTTTGGTTGTTGCTGTCTGATGGATATGTGCCCAGGGCTGGGATGTTATTCTCAGTTGGAATGGGCTGCCATCACAATGGTGTAGGACAGGAGGTGGCCACACAATAGGCTGTGCCAGGCACATGCAGCCTGTGGGCTGTGGGTTGGATATGGTTCCACTCTTCACCTAGTACAGCATCTGGCAAGCCATGTTCCTGTCTGATGACCTTCCTAGACCTACTTGATCCTTTTACCCTTTGCATTTGAAATAAGGGTGGATGTCCTGTCATCTCCCAAATTACAATATCTGATTTCAGTGTTTTATTTCATTTCAACTCCTGTCACTGAGAACTACTTATCACTTGGATGTTAGTAACCTGGTATGTTATTCTCCAGTCACACTGCATTATGTCCCCTGGTAGTAATGCATATTCTGTAAAAGATTAATTTGTGCCATAGTGTGATCTATTTCAGAGATTCACAGCTAACTAAGCATACTGCTGAATCCAGCCCAGCGAATTATGAAGAGTTTAAAATTAACTGCAAGATCTTGTCTATGCTGCTAAAAACTCTGTTTTATCCTGCAGAACAAGTCATTTAGAAAAGAAATGCTCATTTCTTAGCCACTGTGTATCTGATCTTTTATATACCACCAGCTGAAATATGTTTGGTTGGCAAGGAAATGCATGATGATTATTTATGCGGAGAGATCCATTTGTTTTCATTTATAGCAGCAAACAATTATTCAGATAACCAATAGTGGGAGCAAGAAAATTTCCACCCCCATAGCTTTTGTCTCTACCTGAGAAGAAACACAAAGCAATTTTGATAATGCATGATGTGTCTACAGAAGTAATGTCCCCATCCCTGGCTTTAAATGAAGACTTGAAATTAAATAATTTACGGGGAAAGTATTAGAAAAGAAAAAAAGAAGCAGCCAATGAAGGTTGTGCATTCATTTACTTTGTAAACACCCACAGTGGTCAGGATTTATTTTGAGTGATCTTCCTAGCATCTTTGATACTTCAGGATTGAGCTCTGAAGTTGCCCAAGGAGGCTGTGGATGCCCCATCCCTGCAGGCATTCAAGGCCAGGCTGGATGTGGCTCTGGGCAGCCTGGGCTGCTGGTTGGCGACCTGCACACAGCAGGGGGTTGGAACTGGATGAGCACTGTGCTCCTGTGCAACCCAGGCCATTCCACGATTCTGTGATTCTATGAAAATACCAACCGACATCCAAGAAGAGATGTGAAAGACTGTATTTCAGAGAAGAAAAATAAAACCTTTTGGTTTTGAAATTTAGTATTTTCTTAATATTTGATGACATAATCATATCAAAATGAATTAAATACCATGTTGTATTAAACTAAATATCATACCACAACATCAGTGTTATTAAGCCAGCTATTCAAAATCATTTTAGTAATTATTTTTGCAGTACACATTCTATTAACAGTTTCCTTGGAAAAATCCAAATAATAAATGTTTGTTCTGAAAAATGTGCATTTAAAACCATTTTTCTTCTAACCCTGTTTGTATATACTGTTAAGAACAGAAGAGGCTAGGTATGGGCAGGAAACTCATTAGTAATGAGATATGATCAAAATCAAGACTTATTGGAAATGATGCAAAACTTCAGGAAGCCATCTTTAGTGTGTGCAAATTAAGGTCTGCTGTTGTAATGAACTGACAGGATTGTACCAAGCAGCGGAAAAGCAGAGGCAGAACTCTGGATAGTTCATTCTTACTCTCATTATAACGTGTCCTGAGGCCTGGAGCAAGGCTTTTTTTCCCTCTCCTGACCATAATGAGCTTTGTAGATTTGTACAGTAGTGAAAGTGTTTCAAATTGATTTGACTGCTGGTGTTATAAAAGTTATAGATCAAAGAAATCAACATCCACCCAAAATGGGGTTAAAATGTCTTTTCAAAATGGCATAGACTGAGAAGTATAGCCCCCATCAGGCCCATTGATCCCATCATTTTTATTCTTGCTAGCAGTAAATCATTCACAAAACTACCAGATGGTGCTGGATGAAGTTTAGAATAATTATTTTGAGAAACATTCTGAGTCCTGTTTTAATTTCAGTCTCATTCCACAGTGTTTTTATGTTACTCCTTCCTTCACAGTCATGGGTACCCTCCCATGCTAATTTGTAAAACGAATTTTACTGAATACCACCTAATCTTATTGCCATAGTTACAACCAAGAAATCAAAGATTGCTACACTGAGCTGAAAATAGCTGACTTGATACAAGGAAGGGGACTAATTCTTATGCAAATCTCTGTACTCAAATACAATCTCTTATTCTAAGAACAATGGGAAGTTTGATCTATGCAAGCTCTGCCTTCTACCTTCTAGCCATAATCTGCAAAAAAGGCTGAATGGGATGCATAACAATTATGGGAGAAATGCAGCACGAATATTTGGTATACAAGTCAGTTGCCAATAGGAAAAAGAAAATGAGTTGAAGTAGCAAAAGTTACTATTTTGCTAAAGCCCACAGTTGTGAACAACTGATCTGTTGCCCGGAACAGCAGTCACACAGCACCCTCCCCTGTTCCCTCCCCCCCTGCGGGATGCTTTGAAAAAGTAGCAGGAAGGGTCTGATTGAAGTCAGGAATTGCAGCGTTTAAACTGTAGCTGGTTTTTATACAACTCTTTATGTTTGTAGATTGAACAGGCTTTTCATATTATGAAGAGGATGCAAAAGTTATATCACATATTGATCCGATTACCCTTAAATCAAGTAACTGAAGTTCCAAGGGCTATGTGGCTAAAAAGTCCTTCTGTGTAAGGACTTTCTGAGGAGATTCTCTGTGGTGACCCCAGGGTACTGTCCTTTACCTATGTGACATGTGGGAAATAGCTGGGGAGCAGCTCGTATGGCATCCACCACAGATGCCTCTCCTCACAGTACTGAAAGATGCAAGCATTGTATGTGACCCCTGTATCCTTCCCCTGTGCTAGCAAAAGCAAACATGTGACGAGGCAAACATAAAATGAACTTAGTAGAAAGGAAAATGTGGAAAGGGATATTGAAAGAAGAGAAGTCTTAAAGATGTTCTGAAGTTTGTACGGAAAACCAAGTAACAACAAACAATGGAAGGCAACCAGATTTCTCTGGGAGAAAAGGGGGAGAGTATGATAAACGTGTGAGATGTAATAATAATAATAGTGATAGTAGTAATAATAAGCAGTTGGAGGAAGAAAAACAGACTTAAAATTTTCCCTACAAAGTAAGAATTTTACAGCTATCAACATTTTTTTTGTATACAATACCATGCACTCTTCTTGGCTGAAATAAATATCTTTCTGTCTGATGGAATAATCTGGCATATTAATGAAGTGTTATGAATCTTAGTATCGTAGTGCTTTACTGATCAACAGGATAGGAAATTTTACACTGAAAACTGAGACCTTTGGTGGAATACAGACATTGCCTCACAAAATCAAGTCCCATATGTTAAAATTAATTTGATTTTCCACAATACTCCATGGGCTCTGCATAGTCTTTTGTTCTACTAATTTCAGTTTATTTTTGGTGAGACCACCACCAATCCTCTCCGTGCCTCGTGAGGTCAGCAGCTGAATAAGAAGAAATATTTAAGCTGCTCACTGTAAGCCAGCTTGATGACACCGAAAACAGCAGGGTCTGCAGAGTTTAATATTCAACTTAAACCAGATCTCTGAACATAAAAATGTTCAAAACAGGAGCACCACTCCCATGCAGAAATGTCTGGGAAACCTTTGGCTACTGCTTCCTGCAACACAAAATAGTAGACCACCCGCAGTCCTGAGAGCATGAGCAGCAATTATGACTGCAGAGACAAGCAGCGCTTGGGTAGTTGCACCACACATGTTCCCACTGCAGAAACACAGAGTACAACCAAATGTTGACCTCTTCTGCTCAGATCTAATCCCTTAAGAGTGATTTAAGTTCAGTATTTTCCTTTTTTTTTTTTTTTCTTTTTTCTTTTTGAACAGTCATATATGTGCACAGGTAGCGAAACACATTCTTTCTCACCCAGAAAATCATCAAAGAGTTCTGAGCACATATTAGGAATGAAAAGAGTAAATTTCTCTTTAAAAACAAAAACAAAAACAAAAAAAAACCTTTTCTGGAGCACGATGCTCTGTATTTCTTACACAGGCTGCTGTTACGTGGCACTGCTCAAACCAGGACAGAGAATACCCATACTATTAGAAAATACAAGGAATTTCTGGCTAAGACATTCTCAGTAGTATGAGCAAAAGGTAAATTCTGCTGCTCTGGGGGAAGGAAAAAGTGCATTTCCTGTCTGTTTCTCTCAGCAGCCATGAGATGTCAGGATAAAGATGAATTTTACCCAGGGGTTGATAGCGAGAACAGTAAATACTAAATTAAAGATGCTTAGAAATGTTGGAGTATTTGATGTATGCATTGGAAGCTGAATAAGAGCACTTTAATTTGATGAGAAATTAACTAAAATCTCAAATTTATGGATATTTACTTTACCTGCAGCGAAAACAAGTTAAAACCTGACAGTGAAAATGCATCTAGAGAGAGGCATCGTCTGTGTTTCTTTAGAGTTTCACTGTTCAAAACTAAAGTTGCAAAAATAGTCTTTTGAAGGTGAGATAAAGTGATCATAGAGGAGGACTAGCGTAGCACAGTTTGGGAAAAAAGTTACAGCAGCCAGAGAGAGAAAGGGAGCAGAAATTTATACACCACTGTGCATTTGTGGAGGCCGCAGATTAGGTCATCAGTATTTAATAACATGCTGCATTAGTGATTTTTATTACACTGTAGTTATTCCAGTCGGCATTAAAAGTGTGTGTTGGAAAAAGAGAAAGGGGTCATGCTGATCTTGTGTAGGGAAGGTTATAAAAAATTATTTCAATTTTGTATTCGAGGTCATGCAGTTGGATTTAAGTTCCTCCTCTATCTTCTTTCTTCCTCTTTCTATTTATCCCATGTTAAAAGAAATATAAAACAACTGAGAAGAATTTCCATTTCAGCAGATTTTCTTTTCTAAGTATTGAATAAGTACAATTAAAAAGCTGTGTATAGTGATTAGTAGGTATCATTACTCACTTGCCTAGCTTCTTACAGCTATTATTTTCTGACTGCAGTAAATGGGACTGTTCATACACATGGAAGATAAGCATTGGGAAAATCTGTGGAGATAGCTAAACATTTGTGTTAGCTAAGCATTTGTGTGGCCTGTTTGCCAAGTTAACTGTCAGCAGATTGCCTTTTGGAGGCTTCTTTTCATGTCTCCAGGAAGCACTGAAGCATTCTAAATGAGGTGGAGTCAAGGTAGTCTTAGTGAATCTTGTCAGATTCTTAAGGTCTTTGATTGAGAAAACAGCACACTGATATATATGGTCATCAGCTCTACATTTAAACCTGGTTAGCTAACGTACCTGTCTACCAAATAGCAAAGACTCTTCGGTTGTTTGGTAATGGGATGGATGGTTTCTTAGCAGGGAGCTACCTATCAGTTGCAGGATATGCTAACTTGGCTTGGGAGATGACTCTGGAGGTCCCATCCCTTCTCAAAGGAGGACTGTCTTCAATGTTAGGTTGGATTGCTCTGTTGTTTCCGTGATATGTTCAAACCTCCCATAGTTACAGGACAAAGAGGTTTTAACATTTAATACTTTGCTTACCTATTTGTTTGAAAATTCTTTAGAATACTATGTAATAGTATTGTATTCTTTGCATGTTTTATATTGTTTATAAATTTGTGTTTATCAAAGGAAAATCAGTTTGATTACTTTCAGTCTTTGTGACTTCCTATGTAAAATAACTAGCTATTTGTCATTTGGCAATATTCAGTTTAAGTGGACATGCTGGGTAGACTTTGGAGATTGGGTGATTTTTTTCATAGAGGCATTCAAGCCCCTTTTGTTTAGCACTCTTAAGCATAATGACAGTGGAAGCAGTTTAAAGCACTTTGCACATGAGAACTCATGATAACATGCATTGCCCTGGCTTCAGCTGGAACACAGTTGATTTTCTTCATTGTGTCTGGTACAATGCTATGTTTTGACTTTAGGAGAAAAACAGTGTTGGTTGCATGCGGATGTGTTGTTGCTGAGCAGTGCTCCACAGAGCCAAAGATGTTTTAGTTTTTCAGCTCCTCACATTGTGCTGCCAGCAAGAGGGAGCACGAGGAGCTGGAACGGGACAGAACTGGGACAGCTGACATACACTGGCCAAAGGGATATTCCATACCATATGAAAACGTGAAAAAATTCTAAAACTGCCAGCAGTTGTCAGGGGGTAGGAGGTAACTGCTCCTTGGAGGACATCAGTCAGTGGGTGTATAGGCAATTATCACTACTGCTATTTCTCTCTTCCTTTTCTGTCCCAGTAAATTGTTCTATCTCAAACTACAAGCTCTATATTTTCTTTTCAGTTCTCTCCCCTATCCCACTGGAAAGTGCAGAAGTGAGTGAAAGGCTGTGTGGTGCTGAGCTGCTTGCAGTGTTAAACCACAGAACATAAAAGCGTAAAAAAAAATATAAAATGAAATCATGTGAGAAAGCAGCAAGCTGATTCTGGTAGTAGGTATGTCACCACTATCGTAATTGGTCAAGAAGTTCTGAGTTCTCTTGAAGCAGCAGAATACTAATCTGCCATGGTGCTGCCTTAGCTGTTACACTGGCAAGAGGGCTGTCATTTTCTGTAAAGAGATTTTACATCCAGGTCATTGTTCTCATTCATTTCAGGGAAGCACTACAGAAACTGACATTCAGGCACTAACAATGTTCTTCTATTTGGCTTTTTATATAATCAAGTGTCAACTTGCTTTCAGCTAAGAAATTGTCGCACGCTCTAAATATGTCAAAGGTATTTTCTCTTACTTAACAAATGCAGAATTTTCTTGGTGAAGGCCTCAGTTTTGAAATACGTATGTTATTTCCTTGTCTTCTGAACCTGTGGCTGTTAGATGAGAAGAAAATACCAGAGGTCAGCCATCTGGCAAACTTGACAATCAAGTCAAAAAATGATGACAGAAAGATGAGTTTCAACAATAAACAGTCTGCCTCCAGAAATGTTCAGGAAATACTTTCCAAGAGCTTTTTAAGACAGTTGTGGGTGCATAAGTGTTTGTTGTTGCTAGGGTTTCCTTAAAAAATGCAGGAGTTCTTACAGCATTCTGTAGAGTAGAAAAAAGGGAAGACTCAAGGGAAATTTCCTGTGACTGTGGGATACCTCACCTGGGGACGTGTGCCTGGATGTCTACCTCTTGTGTATCCTTCAAAGTTCTCATAGGCTGTCTTGGATGTACATTTCAGTGACTGAGTGGTTTCCTCAGTTTCAGCTGGAATGGTGTTAATTTTCTTCCCAGGCGTATAGCGCTCTGTTTTGAGTTTGGGTTGAAAATAATGTTGATCGCACCCCAATGTTTTCATTGCTGCTGAGTAGTGCTTACACTAAGTGGAGGATGTTTCATCTTCTCGTACTGCCCTACTGGAGAGGAGGTTGGAGATGCTCATAAAGCTGTGGGGAACAGAGCCAGGACAGCTGGTTTGAAGGGATTCCCATAAGGAATCTTGCTCAGTAACACAACTGGGGAAGGTGGCCAGGGGGATAGACACTGCTCAGGTACTGGCTGATGGTGAGCAATAGCACTGTTCATCTCTCATTTTCTACATTCTTTTATCATTGTTATTATCACTCCTTTCCTTTTCTGTTCAATTAAACCATCTTTATCTCAACCCATGAGTTTTATCCTTTTCCCAATCCTCTCTCTAATCCCATTGGGGGTGGGGGAGGGTGTGAGCAGTGATGGTGATTAGTTGCCTGCTGGCTTAAACCACAAATAAGATTCTGAGAGCTGGTTTTCATGTTTCAGAAGATGCCTTAGTTATTCCTTTTTTTTTATTATTACTTTTTTTTATAGTATATCTTCTGCTAAAAAAGTCTTGTATAACACAGGGTGTCTGAAAGAAGTTCCTGTGCAAAGTTCTTATGTTCCAGTGGCAGCTATTTTCAAGGAGGCAGAGACAAGCTGAGCCTCACACACAGAGTTTTCTAAAGAGATTATGTAATTGGCTTGCAGTTAGATTTTATATTTTTGTGCCTATCACATTTTGTTGCCCCATAATAATCTGAACATTTGATGCTCACTATTTTTAAGGTGTTGATTAGTTGTCACTAGTCAAAGTACTTTTTTCCATCTTCTCTCAAGAAGAACTTCCTAATAGTTTTCTTACTGTGAGTGCTAGCTTTATGCAGCTATTTCAGATTCCACTCCTTACTGACATAATTATATCATAAGACTGTTTGAATGTGCCTGGATGGTAAATACTAAAGAACCTTGAGCAAGGTTGATGCAGTTGTTATTGTTTATTTATTTTTAATAAGATTGAATATTGATTGTGCAACGTGGCATAATCTACATCTTGCCAAACATATCCTGTGTCATCCATCATGTTCTGGACATTAAAGTACATAGTGGCAATATTGTGATATTATAGTATTGTACTGTAAACAACATCACTAAGTACTTTCAAGTCTCTGATATGTTAATTTGCAATTTGGAGAACAGATGAACAGCTGTGTTGAGGACTAACTCAAATGCTTTCTGATATCCAAGATGGGATAAATTTGTTTTTGACTTGTATGGATTTTGGAGGAGACTTTTAATAAATGCTAATAGAACCTGTTAAGTCTGTTAAGATTTGCTTTGCTTTCCTTTTATGATCAAAAGGAGATTTCCTCTGCCTGCAATATAAATCCAGGATTACGTGTAGAATTAGGCAGCCTAGACAGTGCAGAGCTGCCACAAGCTTAAGGACTTCAATTAATGAATATAGAGTTGCCAAAAACATACATCTGCCCAAACTGAGAAAGCATGCAAAAATAAAAATACAGCCACATCAGTGAAATAACTGTGAGTGTTAGAAATCAAACCATTAGAATTTAATCAGTTAGAATCTAGCTGCGTCGAGACAGCGTTTCACGGGCGACGGAAAGCAAAAAGTAATTTTATAAAGCTGCTTCTTTCCAGTAACATTTCTGCTCTGCTGTTGTACTACCTACTTTCTGTAAATACATGTTTACTCCAGAGGCTCTACAGTCAAAGAGGAAGGTCACACGATGCACACAACACTTTTTATCCTATTAGTTCTGCCTAAGGAGTTGCAACAGAGTAAAACAAATCAAAGATGTACAAGCGTGAGGATTTGAAGGGTGTTCAGTGAACTCAGGAGAGAGCAGGTGTTGGTTGCAGAGATATGGCAGGCACATTACAACCTTTTGTTTGTGCAATTAACTTGACATCTCCCGGTAGCATGAAATACGGATTGCTTTTCAGGATTTCATACGGGTTTACTTTAAAGCGAAGAATTATTTGAATGGTAGAATCACTCACTGGACTTCAAAGTGGTTATAAAATTTTGAAAAGAATATTATCTTCGGCCCTTGAGGCTTCAGTCAGCCTCTATTAGCAGAGATCAAGGGAAATTTTACTCTGCTTTGGCCCAAAATTTCAGCAGCATCCAACTTTGACCATCAAGAAAAGGGGACATACTCTTCAGATAGATCTGATTTGATATGATGAATGCTGTTCTTTTGTGAATCTGTATTGACCAGAAAACTACATGCATGGGGAAAAAAAAAGAAAGATGCTTCCTTCGCTGTGGGATATGTTGCAACAGAAAAGGATTCCTGAAAAATTCATCTTCATTTTGAAAGGAATTTGACTCAGGCACGCTGATAGTTTGGCGTATCTAGCATGTGTAATTGTAATTAAAAAAAAATATTTGTGAGAGATCTAAGTACATTCACTGAAAAAAAAAAAAGTTAAATATCACCTCTGTATTTTCACAGATGAAAAATCAAATGAAGCAAGCCTGCTCGCATCTGTGCCAAGTGCTGACACAGCAAAGCATGCACTTTGACCTGCTAGAACAAATAAGAATGCTGCAGTTTGTTTCTGACCAGCTAAAAATGATCAAGACCACTTGTCATCAACCATGGCATCAAGATTCCTCGACTGCACAAAATGTTTAGTGAATTCTAACTCACATATGCTGAAGGGAAACGATGTGTTCTGAACTGCCTGAGCACAGGATAGAGATAATTTATATGCAGAACTTTTAAACTAATTCCAGACAAAACAATAAGGAAGCTGAGGTGGTATTCACTGAAGTGAATGGAGAAAATGCATAGGTACTGAAGGAATTAAATTCATATATATAGGCTATTTATAAAGGTCTTTTTACAGAAGGTAGGTACAGAAGAGATAGGTATACCTAGAAGTTAGGTATAAAAGAGATTTTGGTTTGAAAAACATACTTTTCAGCTGGTTATACCATTAAAAAAAAAAATTAAGACATTAAATCTTCAGATTTTCATGTATGCATTTCCCGTGTCAGGAAAAAGCAATAGTTTTGACAGTGACCTTTAGCTTGCTAGGATCAACAAAAGAATATGAGAGTATAAGCCCTAGTGACCCTGGACATGTTTTGAGTAGTACTGGAGCACATAATGCAGTTGTAGAAGTGCAGTATTCAGAAGATGATGTTACTAACAGTCCACCACTTGGAAGAAGCCAAGATTTTCTACAGCAGTAGGGCAGTCGTCAAAATGATCAGCTGCTGTTCTGATGACACAGTGCTGATGCTGAGGAAATAAATTAGTTCCCACTTGGAAGCTTGTTGTCCTACCAAGTAATTCAACCAAAGGAAGAAAAAAAACAAAACACCACTTTGAAGTATGCCTACAAATTGCTTCTGGGATCGGTGTAGGAGCAAGCAGTCTAACGGCAGTGCTGAGACAGTCCTGGTAAGAATTATTTGAGGAAAAAGTGGTTCTGGGGGGGTTTGCCACCTTAGACAGAAGCAGGTTTAAGAATTGTAATAACTTTGAGAAATCCTCGTCACTGTTCTGAATGTCAGAGGTTTGTATTATTACTCTTAGGCATTATCTACAATATCTTAGTAGACAAAGATTAGGAAATTGAGCCCTTGCAGTTTCTCTAGCATGGGTATTTTGTGCTGTATTTCTTAATCCCTATCTTCTTTTCACTGCACTTTTTACAGCAAAGAATTTGGTGCTCCATGATGTGAAGAATGACTCCTTTGTCTTTTTCCCCTCTCTGTTCTTAGCCTGAGCAGCTCAAATGTGCTTTCATATATTGATGAGCTCACGGTCTTGATGCCTTAAATAAGGAGAAAAACAGGACTGTGCTGATGAACATGATTACATTGAAAAATCAAGGGAGACAATTTAATTTAAAGGTTCCATCATTACAGATTCATTGGAAATGCCGCTGCTGGTAATGAATTTGTTTAGTATTCATGGGATGCTACATACATTTTCATAGATTATACTCATGTGAGATATAGCCTCACTTAACCACTGGCTATTCCTATGGAGTGAAATAGAGTAAACAATTTTATCAAATGGTGAATTCCATATACTGCCAAGCATTCAGGGTACAATTGTCATGCTTGACTGGCTAGATATTTAGCTTCTCTCTGCTACAGAAGAGACCAGCCTCCTGCATAAAAATTTATAATTTATCCCAGGGTTACAGCTAACCAGAAGGGTTTTCAATACTGAGTCTTTTTCCCATGATGCTTTCTTAATTTTTTGAAATGTATTAAAAATGTGGGGAATCCTGCACAAATATTTGGGGTGCCTCAATAAGCATCATTAAGATGTGTTCACTCATCTTGCCTCCCACTGGAACCAGGAATCTGCACTCCAAGTTGGAGAGATATAGGTCTGAAGTGTAACTACTTAGTCAATGAGTTGTTAGCTGGATGGTTCAGCTGGAGGGTTTTGGTTAACAGGTCTACATCAAGTTGGAGGCCAATGATGACTTGTGTCCCCCAGGGATCCTTCTTAGGACTCATACTTTTAACATTTTATCAATGAAATAGAGAATGGGATTTAGTGTACTCTCAGCATGTTTGCAGACACTAAGCTGGGTGCTGCAGAGTCCTGAACAAGGACCAAAAGTGGGCACACATGTACATAGTGAGATTTAACTAGGTTGACTGTAAAGTGTTGCACTTGGATTGCGAAAATCCCAGCCATGTATTCAGATTTGGAGAAGAGTTTGAGAGCAGGTCTGTGGGAAGGACCTGGGAATCCTGATGAATGAAAAGCTGGACGTAAGTCAGCAGTGTGTGCTTGCAGCCCAGAAGGCCAACAGTATGCTGGGTTGCATCAACAATGGGATGATCAGCAGGGCAACCCCTTCTGCTCTGTCCTTGTGAGGCCCTATCTAGAGTACTGGGACAAGGGCTGGGGTCCCCAGCACAATAAAAATGTGGAACTGTTGAAGCAGATCCAGAGGAGGGCCACAAAGATGCTCGGAGGACTGGAGCTTCTCTGTTATGAAGAGAGATTGACAGAATTGGGCTTGTTCAGTCTAGAAAAGAGAGGGCTCTAGGGAGACCTCATTGCTCTTCCAGTACTCAAAGAGAGCTTGTAAACAGGAGGGAGAATGAATTTTTACAAATTCTGATAGTGATGGGAGAAGAGGGAATGAAATAAAACTAAAAGAGAGGAGATTGAGATTAGATATCAGGAGGAAATTATTTACTATCAGTGTGGCGAGACAATGGCATAGGTTGCCTAGAAAAATTGAGGATATCCTGTCCCTGGTGGTGCTTAAGGCCAGGCTGGAAGAGGGATCTGGGCAACCTGATCTCCTGGGTGACAATCCTGTCCACTGCAGGGGTTGGAACTGAATGATCTTTAAGGTTCCTGCCAGTCCTAGCCATTTACAATTCTTTAAGAGTGTGGAGAAAATTCTGAGCCTGAGGTGGTATCTTCAAGATTGTGACTCTCTGCAATGTAATGGTGACAATGCTGTATGTCGAAAAAGCACTTATTTGTCTATACACTTAAAACCATGAAGCGTCTGTCCCTATGCTCTTCATACATTCATTCTCTGTCTGGCTCCCAGTTTGCACAAAGTGAGCTGTTAAACCATTCACACATTGCTGCTCCAGGTGACCCTGCTGTGACAATCACACTGACTGGTTAAACACTTGGCAATACCACACAACAGTTGCTTGAGATCAGTAGTCATCAGCATACACTGAACTTTAATATGTGGGCCTAATTGCTACGATTGATCTCAGCTAAATATTTTGTTGAATACCATCTAGGTGAGATGGCACTTGATGGAATATCCGATATTCTGCTGACTAGAGGGCATGGCTCTGTAGCCCAAAAGAGCTGTGGCCATCCACAGAGCTTTTAATTTTGTTCCCAGGTTGATTTTGTTTGGTAAGAACTTTTTTGTTGTTGTTCTGTGTGTTTGGGAGGGACATCACAGATAGCAGTTAACAGGCGCTATCTATTTCTGAATATTAAACACGCACGTAGCATTCTTTTATTAGTATAACTTCACCATGAAGTGCTAGTTGATTGCAGTTACATTTGCAAGGAAACTCACAGTTAGAGAACGGAACAGCTGAGGGAAGTAATGCAGATTCCCAGACACATATGCAGAAGATGGACATAGCACTGGGATATTGAGTATGACAAGACATTGAAACAGACACGTGTCCACACTCAGTTGGCTGGGAGCATAATCATTCAATCTTTGACAGAAAAATTATGAAAGTGAAAGAGCACACCAACAACACAGAAAGAACAAAACAAAAAAAAACTCTCCAAACACTACTCACAGGCAAAAAATGCTTTGGTCTTACAGAGCTCACATAAACAAGCCAGGATACACATGAATGAATACCCTTTTATGTGCCCTAAGCATTGTCTGTCATCCCAGCGATAATTCAGATTGAAGTTTAATATAAAACTCTTAAATCCTTGATGTGTTTGCACAGACCCAATCACACCTATATCCAAAAGTAGTTTTATTAGTACCATCTTTCTGCATATTTTTATGGGATAAAAATGAAAGAAGTACATAATTCATTTTCAGATCAGATTTTCTGATAAAATAATAAAGTAGATGAACCTTTTATTACATTTTCTTCACACATAGAATTATGGAGTAAGGAATCGGTGGTGGCTTTTTTTTTTTTTTTTTTTTTTTGCTTCTGACATTTACTGCTGACTTTTAATTAACATCTCTCCATAATTTTTTAGTACTGTTCTTTTGCTGACCAATATTTCTATTCCACAATGGCTGAAAGTATAGCCAGTAAGAAAAGTGTCCCTACAATACTGATCCATTATATTTACAGCAACTCTGTGAGGAGACTTTTCAGAGCAGTCAAACAATAAATTCATTAGAATGTCAAATGGGGCATCAGGGACCAAACCTTGATCCCACTGAAATCAGTAGCTAATTTATTGGATTGTGCCAGTTTTTGGTCCTAAAGACTAACCAAATATTTCTGGTTCAAATAAAATTACAGACTTACAGCAAATCTAACATTCATTAAATTTTCTGTGCACTTAGATCTTTGTATGGGTTGGGGAATAGGATTTGTTTGATCTGAATGCTACCTATATTTGTTTTTTAAAATTATTTTTAACGTATTCTCTCCAGGTTTCTATTGCAATCAGGGAACAAAAGAGCAGCTAGTAAACTCCCATATATATATATATATGTACTTCCATGGAGACCAGGTAGCCAAGTGCTTTACTTCTTATTTCAGAGGTTGCTTGTTCAACTTGTTTGAGCTCTGTTTTAATTAAACTTTCTATTTACTTATCTACAAGCCGTGAGATAGAAAAAAGTTAATGAAGGTTAGATAATAGTGATTTAAATCTAAAGAGGAGTCTTTTTCTTTGTGCCTAGTACAGAACAGAAAAAGACCAAGTGCAATAGGAACAGAGTTGTCTCTATCTCCATGCAAAACCACCTAACTACTAAACAAAAATGGGACAACTTTCTGATTCATATGCTCTGTATTTATTGAAAAAGTACCTTCACAGGCTCAGGAAAAATCACTGCATTTCATCAAAGGGAGACCTCATTGCTCTCTACAACTTCCTGAAGGGAGGTTGCAGTGAGCTGGGGGTCAGCCTCTTCTCTCGTGTCATCAGTGATAGGACCAGGGGGAATGGCTTCAAGCTACGGCAGGGGAGATTCAGGCTGGACATCAGGAAGTATTACTTTTCAGAAAGGGTGGTCAGGCACTGCAATGGATGCCCAGGGAGGTGGTGGAGTCACCGAGCCTGGGGGTGTTCAAGGAAAGGCTGGATGTTGTGTTGAGGGACATGGTTTAGTAGGAGCTATTGGGAATAGGTGAACGGTTGGACTGGGTGATCTTTTAGGTCTTTTCCAACCTTAGTGATTCTATGATTCTATGAGTCTATGATCAGAGCTCTGTGTACATTACAATCTTGAAAAGTGCTAGGTCTCTGGTAGCTGAGAGCAGACAAACAGTGCTCTTCATTCCTATGGTTAACATATTCCATTTCCTTGAGCATGAGGGGTATTTTTCATGTGTATGCCAAACGAAGTCAGAACTTCAGATATGCATAACTTCTTAGTGTCTTGTCAAGGATAGACAAAATTCAGATCTTTTCAAGCAGTTTCCTTGCCCTTACTGGATGAAATGGTATAGAGGAGTAATAGTAGTGAAGCTTAATGTATTTCCTACCTCTGTGTTCTTTCAGGAGTACGGGTGGGCAATGGAAGTTCATAATTTGAGGCAGCCATCAAAAGCTTTAGGCTTTCACAATTTCATTTTGAGAGGCCAAGAGAACAGACTTAGTATTACAAATCACAGAGAAATATATTTCCTCACAGAACAGAGTCCTGTATATCAACAAAGACCAGGAATTGCAGGGCACATGCATACTTCCTTGCAGAGTATTCTCCAATGGACAGATGTTCTCTGTGGTTTGAGACATGCTCTCAGTGGAGAAAGCAGCTTGTCAAAAAAGATTAAGATGCAATGTGTTTGCTCCTGCACAGGAAAGTCATGTGTCTCAGAGCAAAGAGGAGTGGAAGCAAATCAATATCATCCACTTCACTGAGAGAATGAGGACGAATGCAGAGTACAATTAAACTAAGTTAACATTTAGTCTGCTTAGTATAACCACTTCTCTAATTAAAAGAAAACAATCTGACTCAGAACTTACCATATGCAATAAAGATTCAAATGATCAGTTGACCAATTTGGTCTTCTAATGAGCTCTCTTTAAAAACATGGATGGTTAAATGGTAAAATCAAATATGCAAAGTTAAGAATAATAAAACTAAGCTCCTGACTGATTTTAAGCCTGCAGAATGCAAATGCAATTTTGAGGAGGCTCGGATGGTGTTTGCCTGGCCAGTTCCACACATTTTGAAGGTCAAAACCCTCATGTTTACTTTTTAAGGGAATTTTATGAGTCTCAGAGTTAATTAAACTGGTATACCTCTGAGTATGTTTGATTATGATTACTTCTGTCCTAGTCTCCAAGGGTCACTCCAAAAGTAATGCTTCCTGTTTATTTCCATGGAAGCCACAACAGATACATAGTATAATAACACTACATGATAGAGCATATTCTCAGCTACAAAACTCTAGATTTCAATATAGTCATCACCACTAGGAATCCATTTTTGCCAGTGATAAACAAGAACCTGCATGCTTTGCATGTAAAGAATTGCACCAGCAGAGGTGACCCATAGCTGTAGATACCACTGCTGAAATGCACCACCCACAACAACACTGCGCTCACACCCCCTGTTTTGTCTCCATAAAAATTCAGCAAGTGCCGATGAATGTCTCTGGGTGCCACTTTTTTCTGCACAGAGGAATTCAGTTCCACACCTTTGCTTCATCCACGCTTCCACGACAGACGCCATTCTGTCAGACTGCCCCTCTGCTGCCATCCGTCACACGGCAACAAAATGCAACAGAATACTGGTGGGAACGATCAGCTTCTACTGCCGTATCACCAACGTCCACCTCTGATGTTGTGAGCCAACATAATAAAATAGGAAGTATTACCTCTGGAGCAGTCCTTATATAGTCTAAATCTGCCCATCTGCCAGTTGCTTGCATTTTAAGTTTTGAAAGCATTGGTATTCCAAAATACATCTCATTTGAGAACCATCCAAGCTGTATAGTTTATATGTATCTTAAGAACTTTAATGTAATACCTTATTTTAGTGATGTATATATTTTGCAACTATGCAAAATCCCTTTTTACGTGCTGTTCCCCCTTTCACATACTGTAAAATTTGGTCCGGTAGCTAATCATTAAATATTTTGGGGTACTGTAAAAGGGATTAATACCATAGAATGGGCTTGGTTGCAAAGGACCACAATGATCATCGAGTTTCAATCCCTTGCTGTGTGCAGGGTTGCCAGCCACCAGACCAGGCTGCCCAGAGCCAAATCCAACCTGGCCTTGAATGCCTCCAGGGATGGAGCATCCACAGCCTCCTTGGGCAACCTGTTCCAGTCCTTCACCACCCTCTGGAAGAAAAACTTCCTCCTAATATCCAACCTAAACCTCCTCTGTCTTAGTTTAAAACCATTCCCCTTTATCCTATCACCATCCATCCTCATGAACAGCTGTTGCCCCTCCTGTTTATATGCTCCCTTCAAATACTGAAAGGCCTCGATGGGTCTCTCCAGAGCTTTCTCTTCTACCCTCGTGTTTTTCTCTATTACTACTCAGATAAAAATTTTCAGAGGGAAGCTGAGATTTGTTTTCTATAACCTGGCTGCTTAAAATACGTCCAGGAGGCATTTTAGTGGTGCGGAATAATTTGAATTTATCATTCATGGCCCATAGCCACATGCTCTGAAGTAAGTTGTATCAAGGTGTAACTGTGCACTGTCAACACCTCCCTTCTACTTTTGTTTGACAGCTATAATGGTTTAAATGAACTGTATCTATTCACTTTAAGAAACAAAAGCTACATAGCTTGCTTCAAAATCAGGAAATAGGTTGAAAACTGCCCTCCTGAAGAAGGGTAATGATGAGGATGAGCATTTGCTCAGTAGCTCTTAGATATGCTGAGGGCAATCAGATCATCTGATCATTGTAGGAGCATACATTCTTGCCCAATCTACTTTTTATCAAGCAAAGGAAGGTCAAGAGAATGGTGAAAGATTAGAGGAAGTGGGTATTTCCCTCAAACAGAGTGATTTACAGGAAGGATTCTGTTTTCTAACTGCATACAACTTAATAATTTGTATCTTATACAAATCTTGTGATTTTCATCAATTATCTCTTTTTTAATCATAAAATTATACTCAATTTCATTTTGTCTGCTTGATTCACATTTAAGTCAGGACAAGAATGTCATACCAACTTGAATTTTTGTTTGTTTTTAGAGTGATTTTGGTTAATAGAGATTACATCCTCAAATTTTACAATTCTCTTTTTTTTTTTTTTTCTTTTTTTTTTTTTTCCCCCCAGAATTACATTGGGAACAGTTCTGTTTTAAACTGTTCTGAATAGAAGAGACCCCTGCTGCTCTAGAGGACTCCTCTGGGCATTCCCATCCCAGCAGAGTTCCAAGCAGTGATGACCAGAAGTGCATTTCAAAATGTAGCAACACATTCTGTCCCAAATGCTGGATTCTGTTCTCTTGTTGCTTTTGATGCTTTTTCTTGGTGAAAAGTTGCACCCTCTCCGCTTTCTCCAGCGAGACACTCATGTTCACAATGTGCCAAATGTGTGTCAGGGGAAACTCACACATACTTCCCAGGTCTGGAGGCTGTTCAGTGTAGCCTGATCACTTATGCTGGCTTTAATGACATCTGTAGTCCTAAAATATTGGTCTAGATTAAGTGACGGTGCAAATCATGAGAGAAAAAGCTGCCAGCATTGGCCCTGCTAATCACAGTAGATTAGCACTGCATGGTATCAAAAACAGGTGACTTCGAAGGGACAAGTTTTTTGTTTGTTTGTTTGTTTTTCCCATGTGTGGGCTTCCATGCTAATCCAAAACATGTGGAGTAATATTTTATTTTAGTGGTTTTGGCTTCAGGCCATTGGACCTAAAGCCAAGGATTTATGTTTGTTTCTTTGTTCAAACAAAAGTCTTCTACCTCTTCTTCCAGCATGTAAATCTGAAACAGTGGCAGACAACCATGCTGGACTGTGAGTATGCATGTGCACACATGGGATGGCAGGAAGAAAAATTCAGTCTGCTAGGCAGCAAGTATCATCATCAGTGTTTTCTCTCTGCTTATTGACACACGCAGTGAATTTATCTAAATACGACTTTGAACATGCTCCTGTAAGAGACCATCTTGTTCTTGCTCTAGGAAAATTAGGGTTTCCTCCTTCTCTGGGGTAATATCTAGTTATGAATGAGGTGCTCAGATACACGTGCTAAAGAAAAGAAAAGAACAATAATTCTCCTGATGTTCCAATCTGATCCAGGATGTCTGGGTTTCACACAGGTTACACAGCATTTGCCAAGTTACTGGGTTAGAAAGTAATTCATCAACGTCTGCTGCTCCTGAGGTCGTAGCAGATGCAGGATCCTTAGTGCCTGGGATGGCTGTGCTCCCACATCTGGCAGCTCCCCAGCCTCTTTCATCTCAAGCAGGTAAAAGACATTTCTGTTGGCACAGCCTTGGCAGAGCATTACCTAGCCAGTGGAATGCAAGGATAGTGCTATACTGACACAGTTTGCAACCATCTCTAAATTTTAAGATGAAATCGCATTTGCTTTTGTATTTGAAGACTAAATGTTTGCAAGTGGCAGGAAGCACTAAAGCAATTTCCACCTCCCTCAGATATTCCTGCTCTCTTTCAACTTAATCTTCTGATGCAGCTGCCACAATTTCACATAACATATTTTGAAGTCATTTTGGAGAATGTCTCCAGTCCTATAGTGGGTCTTAGGCTGGAAATAAGAAAGTTTCCTTGTTAAAGGCAGCCAGTGCTCTGTTTCTTTTCCCTACTCGATTGCAAGCACTTGAGAGACAAATGATGTGCTTTACATGAGCGTAGTCATGGACTGCTTTGTTCATTTCCTGAGTGGAAGGGAAATTTAAACCACATTTGGCTTAGAAGCACAACACTGTTGGTACATCTGGAAACAAAAAAGAAGACCACCTCAAAGAGCTCCAAAAAAAGTGTGAAGGAAATGAACTTTATCCTATGATGAGCAGAGAGGATATCACGGACATACTGAAGAATTAATGAAATACACTTCAAGAGCCAAGGCTGCGTGACAGGAGGCTGGTTATAACCAGGTTTGCTCAGTAAAATATTTAAGGCCATTTCTCCCTACCCATTTACTTTGACTTACTACTGAGCACTTTAGGAAGAATAAGAGACTAATAGATACTGAAGAGGCTATGACTGCAGAGTGCAAAAGAGGCTAATGGCATAAAAGTACCGCAGAGCAAATCTAGTCAGAAAGTCTAAATCAAACAGAGTTGCCCCGGAAACCAGCACTTCAGTAAAGTTGACATCTTTCAAATAGCATTTCATTTGCAAACACAAGCATTTGCTTTACAAACATAATTGTTTTTAAATTATCAAAATGGCATATTGCACAATTTTATTTATTTTTACTTTGAGAAAGCCTTTCTGTAATGTTAAAATATTGCAATGTTTATACAAACATTTTGAGGTTTGTAATGCAACCACAGCTCCTTTATGAAACAGTTTTCCCCAAAATGCAGCTGATGGATCATTTCATGAAGCAAAAAGAAAATTTGGGTGAAAAATTGCCATCTAATATGTTCTTGTGATCCCTCTGCGATTAATTGGTCACCGTAAGCATGTCTGTGCAGTATTTTTAAATATATTTGACTGCATATCGTCCGCCACCCAGATAAATAAAAGGTACAAAAAAGTTCCCTGAAAGGCTTTTTCTCCAGCACAGAGGTCTTGTCTGAGTAACTTGCCCCAGTGTTGTCACTACTGTTAATATTAACTGCTTCTTCTTAGCCCTGAGCTACAATAATCAACATATACTGTTGAAGCAGCAAGTTATAAACAGTCACAATCAGACATTCAACTCAAAAATAAGCTTCACTCACACCATCACTTTTTGGCAGTATGTACATTTGTGAGCAACTGTTCTGAAGGATGAAGCGTAGGAAAAATGAAATTTCATCAAAAATCTCTGATGAACACCTTGAGAACTCACTAAGTACTGCAGACTCTTCCATGGAACCTAACCGATGTGTTAGACAAGAACAAGGTCACATATTCCGCTAGTTGTATAATTGTGTTGACCTCCTTCTCTATGTTTTAATAACAAATATTAAAAATGTAAACGTTTTGTTATTTATTTACATTTAGTATATTACATTTAGTATGTATTTTAAGAGGGAGCTCCAAAAGTGATGACTCCTACTTTATTAAGTTGGCTCATGACATCAGAGGCAGATATTGGTGGTATGGCAGTAGAAGCTGAACCTTCCCACCAATACTTCATTCCATGCCCTCCCTTCCCCTTTTCCCTTCCCTTCCCCCCTGGCACAAGGAGAACTGTTTGAAGCTACTTTTGCTGTGTAGGATTTTAGGACCAGTTCCAGGTACACGCCTGGAGGGATGGTCTTGGTGCAGAAGAACTGGTGGGCTCTGGGCTCTTCCAACCAGCGGGTCCTTCTCTTGGCCTCACAAGTGTCAGAGATCAATGTGGAGAGATGGATGTAATATATGGGAGCAGGAGCCTCCTGAGGCATGCAGTGCTGTGGTTGCAGGCTTGACAGCATGCGAATGCAGAGTTCCTTCCGAGGTTTGGTTCCTACATCTTCTCAGCATCTGAAAGAAAACACCCAAGTGAAACTCCCAGTTTCCCTATTACTGTGGCCTAATGTTACTGCTTGCTGCTGTTACTGACGTAGTCTCTTCTTCTGGAAGACTTTGCTGGTGACGTCTTCAGAGGGGAATCCTTTAGAGAATTGCCTTTTTCATTCCCCGCTCCCACTCTCAGCTCCCAGTACTGCCAACATCAACTACCAGCTATTATTTCTTCCATACAGCCACAAACTACTCCTACACTACTCCCACAGTCTCGCAGTTTCTGCAGCTACCCACATGGCTTGCAACGCTGACCACACAGACCATTCCTTGTGCTGGACACTAAGCCCACCACGAAGGGCCATGACCTCAGAAAGGAATTGTTTTCTTTTAAGTGCAGGCTTTCATAAGTGGATTAAGAGTCTAATGGGTAAACAGAGGTCCTGGCCCTGGATATAATTTTTCAGATCTTTGAGAAGCCTGTTTATTAGGGCTTGAAAGAAATCTCACTGTGGCCCTACAATAAATCAAACGATCCTTTTCCCTGTGCTCTCATTTGTGGTTTGAAGTGTTCACAATAAGCCTGTTTTCTGAGGCAGAAACAGGTGGTGGTTGGTGAGGGGAGGGTGAATAAAACTCAAAACTCTTTTATGAATGCAGCTTCAGAGGAAATATGGTGAGCTGGCTGTGACTGACCTGCATATGAATACATGAGATAAAAAAAGGTGTAACCCAAGGTAGCTTTTAATCAGCTTTGTCTGATAGGGAATAGTCTTCATCTTAAAAGGTACAAAAAGCCACAAATGGAGATACAGAATATTGGCTATATTGAAGCAACTTTAAACTGGCAGAGCAGTGTGTGGCAACCATAAATCCAGATCCTGAGAACTCTGCCTGCAAAATCAAATCCTAAGGTGATGCTGGCCACCCAAGCCACCGCAAGGAATGTCTTTCTTCCAGCTGCTGGGAGGCCTGAAGAAAAGACAAATTTGTTCTGCTTTGGTGCCCTTTGGAGGTATCTGGATGCTGCAAAGCAGCTGTGGACCTTCTCTGCTCAGCTGTGGGCTCACAGTGAGGAGCCAGCCAGTGACACTACCAAGGGAAAGCAAACGTGGGCTGCACCCTTCCCAGAACCAGTTCTACAAAGTGAATTTCTTTCTTCGGTAAAATATATTTTCAATCATTCAGCACTATCAGTTCAGGAATGCAATAAAGCAAACAACTGGCTGCCCTCCAGCAGTATGTATTACACAGAGAAACCAGCCATAGTGAGAAGGCTTCTGTGACCCAGAGAAGGGAGTATCTATAGGAGATGCCAGATCAATACATTTACAAATTTTTAATAGCCTTAAAAATTAATCCCATTCATGAAACCTTCCATAAATTGTGTTATGGGCTAGCCCCTTTTCTTCCCTGCACTCCTCTTTAAGGCATTTTCTTCAACACTGCAAACTCTGTGCAAGAAGCTGCACTTAATTTGCACTGGCCATAGTTGTACATGCCCTATCTACAGCAAAAATGTTGGAATGAATAAGCGTTGTGCCATCTTATACGCTCAGACTTCTGACATGTTTTACATTTGGAGCTACCTGACAGAGGTTGCCAGAAGTGACCCAACAAAGAGAAGCAGAGCAGAAAATGAAATAAAGGTTCATAAGACCTGAAGACTTCTACAACTTTAATGCAGTCATATAGTAAGGAGAGTTCATACCTAGGAACGTGAAATAATATATCCATTAAGCAATACGCTCACACACTCATACTGTTACAAGAAAAGGCTGCACAGAAAAGTCAGAGGAACATTATATTTTCTCGAGTCACATTAAGTTTTAGCTGAAGAAATTTGAACTTGAAGGCTGGATTGGACTTGGCCTGTAGAGACATGCAGTGCAGCATGAGCCCTCTGGTAAGTCTCAGCACAGGCGAGCTGCATCTCGCCATGTTATCTGTAGATTCCTTTCCAAAGCAAGCAGATGGTTTCCACAGACACAAGATAAATGCAATCTTGCTTCAGTCGACCTCCACAAGCAACTGTAGTGAATTGCTTTAATGCTGTTGCTGATGGTATTGCACATAATTTGTCCCTCGCAACAGGCAAGACTTTCTTGACTGAAGTGTTAAGGACAGATGTCTCCTTTCAAATATCCCCTGCCAAAGTCTGTCCCTGAAAGCTGCTGCAGTGAGGACAGGAGATGCCTAACTGGGAGAAATGTTGAATGTGCACTAAAAGGGGTGAAAGTGTGGGTTGGAACCTGGGAGCAGCATGCACCATGCAACTACAGTGCTGCGCAGAGATCAAAGCGTCAGTAGGGACACTACATCTCTGCACCATGTGGCAAATGTCACAAAGCCCTCAGTGTTCTGAGAAATTTACAGCTGAAGTTGCTAAACCTTCTGGTTAGAATTTTGCACGTTTTGAAATAAGAGTTCAGCAGAGCAGAAATTTATTAATTTTGAAAACTAAGCCATGTGTAGAATTAACTTCTTAATTACAGCAGAAAGGGTCATGAATGAGCAACGTGCAACACTTTCCCTCTTCCATTGCAGGATTCAGATCAAGATGTTGTTTTAGTTTTATTTTCACCAAGTAAAACTGAACAAAATGGCTGTTTACAAGGGTGGATGGTGATAGGACAAGGGGGAATGGTTTTAAACTGAAACAGGGGAGGTTTAGGTTGGATATTAAGAGGAAGTTTTTCCCCCAGAGGGTGGTGAGGCACTGGAACAGGTTGCCCAAGGAGGCTGTGGATGCCCCATCCCTGCAGGCATTCAAGGCCAGGCTGGATGTGGCTCTGGGCAGCCTGGTCTGGTGGCTGGCAACCCTGCACACAGCAAGGGGTTGAAACTCGATGATCATTGTGGTCCTTTTCAACCCATTCTATGATTCTATGAAAATGCAACAAATCCAAATGCTGCCCCCCCAAAAAAAACAAATAAACAAAACCAAACCAAAACAAAGCTAACAGACAAAAGCCAGCACTACAGAAAAATAAAGAACAAAACCCTCCTCTCCCGCCCACCTACATACCCCCCAGATAAAGGCCAACTTGGTAGTGATAAAAATTCGGTCTCCTTACAGAAAGCAAAGACAGCAGTATTAACATAAGCACGAGCACAGAAGAAAAATTTCGAAAAAAAGACGTTCTGTTGCTCAGTTTATTACTGCATTTAAGTGTTTTTTTTTTTTTTTTCTCCCTGGGCTGTAAATCACTTTCCTTTTTGTGCTTTCACTCATTCTAAGCATTTCTGATCCCAGAGAAAAGCCTAACTTGAAACAATGTGGTCTTGATGAGTTTACGCTGCTTGAAACAAGGAAGTCTTTGTTCCCTATGCCCTAGGCAACTTAAGATACAATGCCCCTATCCTCCTTTGCCATGAGACTTTCAGTCAACATTCCCCATAGTTTATGACAACTAAACCAACAATTAGGAGGCATTCAAACATGACATTTGAAATAGTGTGCATTGGCATCTATGAATCTTGCAGTGTGCTGTAGTTGTCTCCTGCGTTATAAAAGTACAAAGGTAGAAGTTGCTGCTTCAATCATTTTTCATGGCTACTTTCTCATCATTGCTGTTTCACACGAGTGAAATTTCACTGTATAGCATGCAACATACATCCTGCATTTTCCTAAAATTTCACTAGTCATTTTTAAAAAGGTCCCCTTTTTCCTAAATGTGATGACACAGCAATAGCTAGAACACTCTTCCCCAGCATCCCGGGGCATGCCTTGAACTTGAGGCTGATAAAGAACAAAAGCTGCCTAACAGGTTTTTCCTGAAAAGAGACTGTCTGATACAGCAGATTCCCACAGAGTGCAATGTGTGCTCTACTAAAATCCCAGAGTCCCAAGTTCCTCTGTGGTTAGCTATGACTGCTCAAAGCAGAGCTGAGATGTTCTGCATTCATGCCAGACCTTTCTTCTTAGAGCTACCATGAGGCAAGGAGGTAGAGCCAGGGGAGACAAAAAAACTAAACAAAACACTGACTCTGCACAGAGGGATGTCTGGGAATAGTCCACAGTCACCTAGCAGACCCTGAAGGAAGGAGGCAGTGATGCTATTGCCAGCTTTTCCATTCTACCTTATCTATGGTAAGTTCTGACATGAAAGTGGTGAGGTCTGCCAGCAGAGGAGACAACACTCCTTTGGAAAAGACCACAGCTGGATGGGCAGTTGCACGTAGACTGTCATCACCGCCATTTGGGTGGTTAATCTCCAAAAAAAAAGGCATTTGGAGTGCCAAAAAAGTACATTGCGAGCTTCACAGACACGATAGACAACACTAATTAGCAAAACTAACATAGGACAGGTAAAAGAGCAACATCAGCCTACAGTTTGTAGTCACTGATAGTCTGACAAAAGATCACAATTGCCCAACATCACATGGGAAACTAAGGGAAATAACTTACCTGAGTTTGTGTAACTAATCAGTGACAGAATGAAAGTAAATTCCCCATTCCTTGTGCTGGGTCACAGTGCCTTGTGTACTCTTAGGAAAAAATTTCTTGGAGGCACTCCTTCCTTCTTTGCCATAATCTTTAGTGGTTTTGAAACCTAATGTCATATATCATGTAGCATTCTTTAGGGGCTCAAGATCATGCTAATAGAAGGACTGAAAGTCTCTGATTTTTGAAAATGACAAAAAAAAAAAAAAAAAAAATCTTTTGCTATATTTGTGCATGGTTCAAATAGGTAAAATTCCTGTATTTTTCCTACTGCAATCAGCTTAAATGTTCAGATATTGATCATATGCTAACTGTTCTAACTGTTTTGAGCAGGTTATTGCAAAGTTTAATTTGCACTCATCCATCTCAAGGGGAGTGTAAAATACACTTGTCACACCAATTTCACATTTTACAGTAATTCACTCAGTGTGACTTCCTGGAGTGGCTGGAAAGAAGCTAGTATTTAGGACTCCTGATACAGCAGGAAAAAACAACCCTACTCACCTTCCTAAAACAGTCCATAGAAACACTGGAAAGAAATAAAACAGAAAGACAAGATGAAGAGAAGACAAGGGCTTCTTAACTCTTTATTAGCTTCCCTTTGACACATTCTCAAGACAAAAATACCTGAGACATAGGGGCCAGACTGCAGAAGAATTTCACTGAACACTGAACACTGGTGACCAGCTATCTTGCAGTGATTTTTGTTGTGATTTGTCATAGGGTGTTCTGAAAGATACTGGGCAAACTGCTACACAAAAATAAACTTCCCAAGCTTTTACTCTCACTTTGTTCCAGCTTATTTCTCCACTTGGCAAAGCCTTGTTTCACTCAAATGACCAATCATTTTAATCAGTGTAAGCAGGGTAACTGAGAATGCACTGAACTGCCTAAATATGCCTCATGCAGCATAGCACATAGACATATGATTATCTTTAAGAAGGTGAATAGTGCCAATAAATTAATCAATGCAAAACATTCTGCCACATTCATGATTTTGCACTCCTCCTTTGCTTTCACGTGAAACCTCTGCTTAAGTCATCTGCACTATTTGCACACCTATCTTCTGTGAATGAAACACACAGCTATAGTGCAGTAACCAACAGCACTTCAGCTCTTTGTTGTGCTGAAACAATCTTTGGTCTTTTCAAACTGTATCTTTTCCTTCTGTAGGAGATGGCACAGAAAGGTAAAGAAAGCCCTTTGGAATACCCCACAGCCTCTGGCTTCTTGAGCTGGCGAACAACTACTGCTGAGCTTTTCTTCAGCGTGTGTCATTTTGCTGGATGTTGCCCAAGTAACAGTGGAAACAGCAGTTTCAGCAGTTGGAGTTTATCTGCAATAGGATTATCAGATTTCCTATGACAGTTCTTGGAGGCGAATCACTCCACTGTGCTCCAGTGGTGTAGATTTGAGACCTCATCAAGAGAGAGAAGTCTCCACTGCTTCTTCTCTACAACAGCATCTTCAGTTTTTCCTGTTGTCTTGCACAGGCTATTTTCTTTGCCTTCTCTCCTGTCCTATCATCCTGTGATTCCCTTCTGTTATTCTGAACTGACAAGGGAGCTGCTTAATCTGCTGGACTGCAGTGCTCCACCTTCAATTCCTCACCATGAGAATGTGGTCATACTCTTTTCTGTCTGTAACAACTAGAAAGCCTTCTGATACTCTCTCTTCATTTTCACTTCCCCATCTCCTTAATTCCTGAACTCATCTAATTTTTCTGCGTGTGGAAGTAGCCTATCTCTATATGAAACATGATATGTATATATCACCTTTTTAATATAAACAAGAGTATCTATACTCTTTAATATAAAACAAGAGTAAGACAGAGCAAAACTGCTATTAACAAAAGAACTGATAAAGAGGTTTTCACACCTCATACTTTCACTCATTCCAATCCCAGCTTCACCATGGCTTATATGGGATGTTCACTGCATTATCTCTGATACCCACAGAGGCATGTGTGCTTCCCTTCACTTGGCCCTTGCTTCTTCTTCCTTAGCACGTGGACTGAGTGAGGGGAAGCACTGGTTGGGCTAGATCCAAGCAGTCATCACAGCCAGCAGGCAGTTGTCAGACAAGACGGATATGGATGGATCTTTTCCCTACCTTCCTTACTAAAACTGGTGAGGGCAGTATTAGAGTCACAACTGAGATGTCAAATGTGCTAAACAGATTGGAACTCCATCTCCTTAAGACCTCGTTCATCTGTTGCGCTCATGGGAAACTGACTAAAAAGGAAGGTTACTATGAACAGTGGGGATGATGTGCAGCAAACCAATTTCTTGGGCTTTGTTTCCTCTGATGAAACAAACTCACACATCCTTTACCTAAATGTTTCTGAAATCGTTATTTTTGTTCTTTGTGCATAGCCCCCAGTTCTATAATTCAACATTACAGTCCCTGCTGTTTTGGCATCAGTGGTGACCTTTTATGTGTAAATATAATTTAACCCTTTGACGTTTGGAAGAACATAGTTACAGCAGTATGTTAATGAGCAGGAAATGACTGGTGACTTATGCAAGTGAGCAAGATTTAACTCAACTAATAACCTTTCTAGGGTAATTTTATTTAATAGCCAAAGATATTTTGGCATTTTAAATCAAAAGCTGTGTGTTGGAAGGACAAGGAGGTCAAATATTTTTTAATCTCCTAGTAACGAAAGTCTCTGTAGAATAACGATATGAATTCTGATAAAGTAGAGCAGAAGGACTGAACCCTGTATAGTATCTAGTTTTATTGACCTTTGGCTAACAATTGCACCTTCCCACTCCACTTACTATACCCACTTACTGAGATATTTTTTTTAAAGTTAGTGCTGTTACAAACATTCTCTGGATGATTGCCTCAAGAGGTTACTCAATTATTTATAATGCTGATGCAGAAAAGCAATATATTCCAAGGAAGACATACCATTAATTAACATGTCTTCTTTCTTATCAGTATACCTTTTTCACATTTTAATCCCATTGTCAAGGATGTTCTAATTCATTAATAACACAGGCAAGTGAATTTTGCTGCATACTATATAATGGCATTCTTTGATTGCAGTATAAAAAGACTTGTATGTTATCTTCTCTTGAGCAAGAAATATAACTTTAATATTATGTCACATCTCTGAATTGGATTTTTTTTTTTTAATACAGTCACTTCAACTTTATTAGCACCTTTTTTAATCTATTGTACAGACTGATAAAAAAGTCTAGGATAAGTTCACTGCCTCTGTGTTAACTTGTTTTTGCTGTAGGGAATTGCATTATTGATATTGCTCCCTCTCCCTAAGTCACAAATCACTTATTTCATTCAAATCTGCAAATGTATTGCTCAGATTAATCAGTCTCAAACCACCAATTCACTCAGTGATGCTGAGATAAACTCATTGCTCCCACATGCTGAGCCAAACAATTTGCTTGCACACAAGAGATGGTTCCCTAAAATGTTTACAAAGTTGAGAATATAACATTTTCATTTATAGTATAATAAAATAACACAGTATCACATGAACCTTCTAACTGTTTAATTCCTTTTCACCAGGTTCAATAAGGGAACCCTAACACGGCGCTTTGACTCAGGTAGGCAGTGTCATATTTTGTTACAATATGTGCACGTTAGGCTCAAGCTAAACAAAACGTTGTTCACACTGTCATGATCCTCCTGAACAGTGAAGTTGATCTGAATGCCTGTACCTGCGTGGCAGGGAAAAGGGACAATTTGTGCTCTTGGAATTCCAGTTACTTACTTTGCAGGAGAGGCTTATGGTGCACCCTCCTTTCCTATGCAAACATATTTCTCCAAAGGAGAAAAGGCTCCATTCTGGTATGGAGCTGGGCATAATCCTTTTGAGAGAGGTAGGGGCACCCTTTGAATTCAGGTATAAACAAAGGGCTTCTGTGCAAATACTATGCAAGAGAGCCAATTCCCTCTGTCTTTGGTACTAATGAAGGATGGACCTTTGAAGGAGGAATCCAGAAGGAGCAAATGAAAGAAGCCCTCTTGGCCATGTCTGTCAACTGTGACTTGAGCCTCCATTTGGAGATCTGTCCTTCTAAATGTAGGTTCCAAATAGATATAAGTATTTTGATTACAGGCAAGAAAACAAATCTATTTTGATCTGACGTTAAAAAAAATGATGGCAAAAAAGTGTCAACAAAAGGAACTACTTAAAAAATGAATGCTAGAAAATATCAGTTTCACGAATTAATAACTTAAAAGCACATAGCTCCACTTATTTCAAAGCTCAGGGTTTTCTGGCTGAGCATTTCTTAGGTCTCAAAAAACAGGCATAAGATACAACAGTGATAGCAGAGCATGTAGGTGGGAGAATATTGCCAGGAAGGATCAACAGTGACAGAAATGGCCTTTTAAGGCCTTGATTATTTTCAACAGACCTCCAATATTTTCATACCTAACATATACACGTGCAGTACAATTCAAACCATGAGAAATAGCTGTTTTTATAAGTGAAGGAACCCATTTATTTTTCTGGTTTTTGTTTGTTTGTTTGTTTGTTTGTTTGTTTTTCCAAATGGGGAATACTAATTCACTTCCATTTGGGAACAATTGAGTGTAACTATTATTAAAAATATACAGCTGGTTTTGAATTCTCTAAGCAAAAAAACACTTGAAAGCATAAAATTTTGTTTAAAATGGCTCAAAAATAGACCAGAATGACTGACATTCAAATCATGAGATAATGAGTTCATCTGGTACTGAAACCTTGGGGTCTTTTGTTTCTTCTGTATATTTTTGAAGTTCTCATCAGTGTTATTTGGACATAAAAGATGAACTGTATATCCTTTCTGGCTTATACTTTAATGAAAATGATGTTTCCTAAAATGCGCAGACTTACACATTTCCCAAGCTTGAGGTCAGGAAGAAGTTTTTCTTCTGGTTGAATGGAATAAAATTTTGCTTTTATCAGCTTTCTTTTTGAGAATGTTAGTTTGTTCCGCACAGCCAATGTTGTATGCATGTATAGAAGGAGAGTGTGGACACACTGTTCCTCCCTATTCTTCTCTTTCTTCTTCAGGTAGTTGTTGTATGCAGATATCAAAAGGACCACAACTTAAACTCATTTCCAGAAGACAAATTTCTGCCTCATGAAAACATCAGTGGTTACAGTGGTTGAAATAATAGATTCATAAAGTTGAAAGGTTTGTGGCATCATGACTTGCTGAAGTAAATGGCAGTGTTCGTAGCATGACTCTTGAAAAAAGAATTGAACTCTATTGCCTGCTCTTTTCTTCTGCTCTTTTGCCCTTTGTTCCTCCCTGCCAAAAGTGATAATTTTATATCTCCTCCTGCTTGAGAAGTAATGCAGTATGAATGCAATTGGAGTTTCAACAGGCAGCAGTTCCCTGTATTACAATCAAAGAATCATAGAAACACTGAGGTTGGAAAAGACCGCCAAGACAATGCAGTCCAACCATTCACTCACCATCAGTATTTCCCACTAAACCATGTTCTTCAATAAGACATCTAAACACTTCTTGAACATTTCCAGGGATGGTGACTCCACCACCTCCCTGGGCAGCCCATTTCAGTGCCTGAAAATCCTTTTCCCTAATATCCAACCTGGACCTGGCTCAGCTTGAGGCCTTTCCCTCTTATCCTCTTGCTAGTTATGCACGAGAGAAGGCCAAACCTCACCTCACCACAACCTTCTGACACGGAGTTGTACAGTGATAAGGTCTCCCCTGAGCCTCCTTGAGACTAAACAATCCCAGTTCCTGTAACAGACACAGCAAACTAAATAAAAAGAAACAAAAAGCTGAAGTGAACATCAGCACAAGATGATGACCTGCAAACTCAGTTCTAACACATGATCAGTACTCTGAGTATAAAGCATAGACTGTTCTTCTGCCCTGGACTCGATGAGTCTATACCATCTCCAAATATAATCCTCTATACTGATTCCTCATTACAATCAAACATATTTTTGGAACATTTCACTCCTATTAAAGCTTTAACTTGATCCTTCATTCTAACCAAATTTTGCAGCATGATGTTTATACTAGAGTTTAATTAGATCTATTTCGTTGTGGTACTTGTTAAATGAATTCTTTTATGCATCTTAGTGCTATGGGGCTCTGGCAGCTTCTCCCCCAGCAAGCGATAAAATATACATTAGTAGAGGCTATAAATTACTTTTTTGGTGCATATCCTAAGAAAAATTGCAGTTTGACTTTTCCTGTTGCTGATATTCAGAAAGCAAAGTCTGTTGATCTTTGCTGATGTCAGGAGATAGAACTGATGTAGGCACAGCTCTCTTTCTTGTTCGCCTCCTCTTACTACTGTTTCAAAGGCTTTTCATTTTAAGTTACATATAATCAAACCATTTATGTATGCTTTCATTTTTAACCATGATTGATGGTTAAAGATGAATCTTGTAAGAAAGAAGGGCTACTTTTATTCCTTCCCCATCATCTTTTCATTTCTTTTACTGAGTGAAACTCAAAATGGTACAATCAGTTCCAAACACAGAATTTCTTTCAAGTTCATGGTCCATTTACTATGAAAATTCATATTTACATGCACGTTCTGTCCAAACAAGACCACCAAAAGGCAATGACAAAGGCTTGAAATTTCTCAGAGTTCAAGATTTCTTCTCTATCAAGGTTTCAGTTTTCCACTCACTTTGAAATAGCAACTTGTAGACCTTCCAATGACACCATATTTTGCCTCTGCACTTGGAAAAACTCTTTTGGTGTCCCAGGCTGGATTTCTCTTTTCTGAAGTCAGAGCTTCTGGAGATTTTAAGCAACACTTTTTTTTTTTTTTTTTGCCAGCCACCTTTACGTATTTTGTATTTTGTGTCCAGTTTTGGGCCCCTCACTGCAAGAAAGATATTGAGGCCCTGGAACGTGTTCAAAGGAGGGCAACAAAGCTGGTGAGGGGTCTGGAACACAGGGCTGATGAGGAGAGGCTGAAGGAGCTGGGAATGTTCAGCCTGGAGAAGAGGAGGCTCAGGGGAGACCTCATTGCTCTCTATAACTTCCTGAAGGGAGGCTGTAGTGAGCTGGGGGTCGGCCTCTTCTCTCGTGTCATCAGTGATAGGACCAGAGGGAATGGCTTCAAGCTACAGCAGGGGAGATTCAGGCTGGACATGAGGAAGTGTTACTGTTCAGAAAGGGTGGTCAGGCACTGGAATGGATGCCCAGGGAGGTGGTGGAGTCACCGAGCCTGGGGGCGTTCAAGGAAAGGCTGGATGTTGTGTTGAGGGACGTGGTTTAGTGGGAGCTATTGGGAATAGGTGAACGGTTGGACTGGGTGATCTTTTAGGTCTTTTCCAACCTTGGTGATTCTATGATTCTATGATTCTGTGATTTTCTTACAATATAACCTAACAGCATCTTCTTGGTTGAAACATTCTATCTTCTAAGTTTGGTTATTTTCCTTATCTAACAGATGGGGAGAAATAGTCATAGTGAAATCAAAGTGTTCAGAAAAGGGCATTAATCATAGGTGTCCATTTTAAATGAGGATGGAGCTGACTTTCTGAAAAGGATTAGCTTTACTAGAGTGTGTTACGAGGTAGGCAACGTAGATCTCATTGATTTCCTAGCAGCTAGTAGAACTCAACACTTCCTTAGTTTCCTGAAGGTATAAATAACTGTGAGTACTCACCCAGTCGGCAAGTTATGTTGTACTGATGGCAGATGCTCACTAGGGCATTTCTGGCAGAATTCTTCCAGAACTTCTGCTCTATAGAATGTGAGATTTAACTAGGTTGGATGTCAGGGGGAAATTCTTTATGGAGAGAGTGGTGAGGTGCTGGAACAGCTGCCCAGAGAGTCTGTGGATGCCCTGTCCCTGGAGGTGTTCAAGGCCAGATTGGATGGGGCCCTGGGCAGCCTGGTCTAGCATTAAATGGGGAGATTGGAGGTCCTGCATGTGGCAGGGGGTTGGAGCTTCATGATCCTTGAGGTCCCTTCCAACCCGGACCATTCTGTGATTCTGTGATTCTATTTTGTGGCAAATGTAAATCATAACAGCTACTCGTCTCTTAGTTTTGCCCTCTGCTGGGGTCCACTAGAAGATAAACAAGTGATCTGTCCCTGCTGGCCATATTCACTTACAAAAACTTACTAGAAATTTCAGAGAACAATTTCTACAGTTGTCTTTGAAATATCTCCTAATACATTGCATCAAAAAGACTCAAAAGAAGCAGCAAAACTCCGTAATTCAAGACTGTTCAAGGCTGACATACACGAATAAGAAAGCAACCAATTACAGAAAATACTGCAAGCACATTCTTGCCTCTAGTAAAATAAGAATAAAGCTTACAAAAATCTCCACTGAGGCTTGCTCTCTCCGTAGTATAATTGATACTGTTATATTGCCTCTGAATGAACAGTGAGCTCCTGAGGATAATACAGTCCTTGATGGAGCACAAAACATGAATGGGGAAAAACATTTAGACCCACTTCATAAGCTTTCCCATGTTGATATCTTAAACAGTGAAATTACTGAGTCAACTTTTCTGCAGCAAAATAAGATTTATGTGGAAAACTATGTTAGTGTTTGTGCCTACCAAGTCTGTGGTCTTTCTCAACCTTAAGGCAGAGTCTTTGTTTAAACTACGTTAAAAAAAAATGCCCAAATGCTACACTCTTATCCCACAAAAATAATACATGGAAGACTTTGCAAAAGAATCTCATCACCAGCCACACCCCCACACAATTAATTAATTAAATAAAAAAAAGATGGCAGCTCTGAAGTGTTTAGAAATTCTTCAGAAACAGTGCTGGCATCTTGAGGTTGCACACTGGATTAGCATTTGGATTTGCTTTTGCCCATAATGGAATTTGTGTAGTGGCTGTAGCAATGCAGTTAACGATTACAAGGCAGCCCCAAGAAGTTCTCCGAATGAACTGCAAAAGATGAATGGAAGATCTGAGAAACACGGGCACTAAAACCAAGCAGCTAGCTCCCAGAAAAGAAAAAAAAATATTTGCATAAATTTGTGGCTCTAAAGAAAGCCTGTGGAACCTGAATTTGCATAATCTAAATGATGAGAAAAGTCAAGGAGACTAAAGACTGTTTAGACATGTTGGTGCCAGGGCTAGCTCTTAACTTGCACAAATCACTTAGTGTGAAGAAATCCCATATGCCCTGATCCTGGAGCCAGAAAAAGTGCTAAGAAAGATTTCCCAGTAGAATGGACAAAAGCCTGTAGTCTACTGGGCAGCAACAACATAAAAAGACTTGGAAGCTCTGTATAATACTACCCAGTAGTGTCACTGGACACTATTCCATATTGAGGAGTGGGAATACAAACTTTGCTAGCCCTGATCCTGTACTTCTAGGGATCAGGAGGCAAAGATCAGTCTCTCATGGTCACCTCTCTCATACCCTTGTAATGGCTGAAATGCCAGGAACTGCTGAATCCTCATGCTGACTGCCAAACTTTGACAGAGAGATGGAGATGCACATCTGTCAGAAGCAGGAAGGCAGACAAGATGCAACCATGGCAGTGCTGTGCTTAGATACCCTCACCCTCCTCCATTGGCTTTCCATCCCCCAATTTCTACTGCTACAAGCTGAACTTCTCTTCAAATTATGGCCGTGCAAAGGAAGGAAGGAAGGTTCTTTTGAAAGAGAAAAAAGCAATGTTTCAGGACTGCAGATAGCCCTCAGTTCACTCTGTTTATTATTCTCTTTAATTTCTGGAGATTACTTAGATTTAAGCTTAAATTAAAATGGTGGTACTTAGTAAGGAGTATCAGAGGCTTACAAATCCAGAGGGTTCTGGGACCTTTTGTTCTTTCATTTCTTTCTGATAATTTAATGCTTTTGAAATTCAAATATATGGAACAGTATACCCTGTCAAGTTTGCTCTTTCTGTAAAGTACGTAAATTCCTAAGACTCCTTAAAAATGAAAAGTTTATGTTTTTCAAAGTCTAATTTTTTGTTGAAATATATGGACAGGCAGTGTAATTCAGCAAACAACGTACTGATTCCCTCTTTAATATTTAAAATGCACCCAAGGAATGCAGAAACTGTCCTTAAAACAGAATCTTCTTTCCTGTCAGTGTTTCATATGTGGGGTCATTATATGAAATACTTACTGAGGCTGTTTGCCAAGGCTGGCAAATGGAATGACACACATCGACTTCTGACTCTGATCTACTGGATCAGGTTCATACTAGAAAAGCCTTCTGCTTAGACCTAGCATGTTTCCTGTTTTCTTCAATTTACATTTATTTGTGTCACATACTAAGTAACAACATGACAGCTTGCATGTTCCTTATTAAGAGAACAATTTACAGAGGCAATGGCACAGTAGCTACTGCTCAAAGATGCATGCCACCTCTCTTCCTGGTGCCTATTAACTCTCTGAGTGCCTGTAATCCATGCGTCCCTACTGTTGATGCTCTCTGCAATGCCTATGCTTCTCTTTAATAATTCTTATTAGTACTTATTTTATGATGTTTGAGAACTTGCTTGTTCCCCCTCAGTTATGAGAACCTGGAAAAAATCAAGGAGAAATTTCCATACTGCAAGCATCTCTGAGCCCTAATGCAAGTGGGGTTATGTTACTATGACTTATGTGGTTGGTCACAATTTATATTAATTCACGTTTGAATGTTTCTAAGGAAATGTCTTTGAAAGAAACTAATTTGACAGATGGGAACTGCTAATCCCACTTCTACAGCTACTCTTACCCAGTAGGTGCCTTGTTCATTTTACACCTTTTAAATCTCTTAGCTGGCTTATGCTTGTAACACGTCATTTAGTTTTTGCAAACCAAAGCCACAGACACAAACAATTTTTAGGCACAACAAATAATTTGCATCTTCAATTGGAGGATGTACAAGAGTCTTAGGGGAAACCAGTATCTCTATTCCAAAATGCCACTGCGAACAAAGCTCTTCATTTTCCTCATCTGGCTGATGGGGAAATAAAACTTGGATAAAACTCGTCTGTTTGCATGGGCTACCACCCTTCACTTTCACCCTTTGTGTGGGCTCTGTGCAGAATAGTCAATTACACCCTCCTGCCCCCAGGCTGATTCCCCTCTTGGGATTTGGATGCACCTCTCATACAAACTCAGCCCAATGCTTTCATTTCCATTATACTTCTCTTACCATGTGATACATGCAAATAGTGGAAAATCTAGTGTCCATTACTAGGTAATAAGATAAATGTTATTGCTGTCTAGTGTCATCCAGGGGACTATAATTATGTGACTTAGTCAAGGCACATGGCAGAAGTAGCATTTTTGTCTCTGTGGGAAGAATTTTGTAGAGGGCTTCAGGAAGTAATCATAAATCACATTCAAGTACATCTGAAGACTGGGCAGCTTCAAATTTACTCTTGGGGGACTGAAACATTTGAGAAAATATTTACTTTTGCCAATGCAGGTAATTTACAACGTCAGATAAGATGACTCTTTAACACTATGCCAAACACTAGAAATTCCAGTATAATTATATTACCTCATTAAACATGAAAAAATAACCTTCATGCACAGGCATGTTTTGAGGTTGCCAGAAGTGGGAAATGTTGCAGCATCCGATGGGCTCAATTAACAGCCCTTGGGATGCAGAAGGGTTGTGAAGAAAATAATGAAAAAAGTACCCTTGTAAGATTTCTGAATGGAAAGAACTGAAATGCCTGTTGATCACGACTTTTGCTGGCTTCACAGTGGTATTGATGGCGTGGGAGTTACTCCATGTTACTCATGCATAGTTAGAAGAAACAAAACATAACCTCTGCAGACCTTACAAAAACACATAAGATGAAGACATCATGAATAGCTTCATTTTGCAATATTTAAAGATGGTCATTTTTCCTTGCTAGGAATTAAAAAGAAATAAAGCTAAAGAAGTATGCAACATTCTACCAGGAGCGAGATATGCTCCCCATTATTACCATAGAGAGAAGTACACTGATATGAGTGTCCTTTTCAAAGATACTTTGGTTCTCAATAACAAAGCTTTCTCTACAGGAACAAAATATCAAACCCAAATCTTAGGAAAAACTGTAGCTTTGACAGGTACCCAATCTAGAGATTAATATCTGAAACACAGACTGTCTCAGTGGTTCAACCTGAAATGCTCCATTCTCTATTCTAGGCAGCAGATCTCCTAAAATTTTCTTTTAAGCCTTAGCCTGAGTCAAAATGTTGAAAGACACTAGCTAACATTTGAGCTGTCAAAAGTTGTTCACCTACTGTGTAAGATTCATTAGCTTACCTTAATTGGTTATATATGAAGAGTAATAGATATAGACATCTGAGTGACTTGCAAGAGATCCGAATTGGCTAAGGTGGGCATGTCCAACCAACAGTCCAGCACAGCTAGAAATGCAGCCCACCCCCTCCTCTGTGCCATCATGGCAGTGGCCAGTACTCACCCATTCCTCAGGAATGACCAAACACTGGTGTGCTATTAATACTAACTGGACTGAAACCAGGACAAGGAGAGGGAACAGTGCGAACTCAAGTTACGGCAAATAATTTTATGCATTTTGATACCTCGATTAAACGCAGTGCTGTGAGCAGTAGAAGCTACGGAGCTGTGCTTTCCATTGTGATAAGGAATTTAAGAACATGTTTCAAGATTGGAAAAAACTCACTTTTTAAAATATATATGCTTGACTCCATTTTCTATCAGCAGAGATTCCCGACCTGTAAAATTTCAAGTGGAATGTACAGACTCACAATCAGGCATTGAACTCAAAACTCAAAAACACTTTATTCATATTATTGTTTTTTGACAGTATGTACATTTGAGAACAAGTTTTCAAGGATGAAGCACAGCAGAAACACTAAGAACTGCAGCCACTGCCACTGAACATACAAAAAAGTCGCATATCCCACTGGTTTTACAATTGCATTGCTCTCCTTTTTTTTTTTTTTTTTTTTTTTTTTTTTTTTTTTTTTGATAACATGTAATAAAAATGTAAATATTTTGTAATTTGAATATGTTTACAATAGTATATATTTTGAAAGGGGAGCTCCAAAATAATGCCTTCTATTTTATTACAGTGGATGCTGGTGGTAAAGCAGTAGAGGCTGAATGTTCTCACCGCTATTCTGTTACATGTTGTTGTCATGCCACAGATGGCAGCAAAGGGGCAGTCTGACAAATTGGTGTCTCACATGGAAGTGTATCTGAAGCAAAGGTGTGGAAATGAATTCCTCCATGAAGGAAAAATGGCACCCACTGACATCCATCAATGTTTGTTGAACGTTAGTGGACACCAAGCAATGGATTTGAGCAGTGAGGTAGTGGCAGCAGCAACAGTGAATCACATCTGCTGGTGCAGGCTTTTATGGGCATGGCATGAAGGCTCCTGTTCATCAGTGATGAAAATGCAAAGTTAATGGTGGTGACTATATTGAAAAATCATGTTTTGTAGCTGAGAATTTGCTCTATCAAGTAGTGTTACTGCGCTCATTTTATCTATTGCAGTTTCCACAGAAATAAATAGGAGGGATTACTTTTGGGGTAACCTACACATATATGGCCCAAGACAATTCCTCTTCATTCAGTATGGCTGAAAAAAGCCAAAAGGGTGGACAACCAAGGACTAGAAGATCTTAGTGGTCTTTTCCAATTGTAATGATTCTATGATCCTGTAAGAATAGCATTTTGGAGTAACTGGGCACAGCACCTGATGTTTCAAGCTGTAACGGAAACCATAGAAATTGGCTCCATGGTGCTGAAGCAAGCGAAAGTTACAAGTGGAGATCAAGAAATGAAGATCAGTCAGATTGAAAGATGCATTAGCATTGTACACAGATACATGATTTTAATAGACTATTTCTGCATATTAATGGCAGGTGCCACCATGTATATGTACAGATTATTCTAACAATTTTGCACGCACCTCGTGCATGCACACTGTCTGGTCACAAATTGTGATACTTTGCATTGTACACAGTATGAAACTCTAAACCTTCCTTTTTTTTTTTTTTTTTCCCCACTGAAAATATCTGATTTACTTCTCATTCAGTGTGCATAATAAGTAAGCAATTGTGGAGTAGACTGCAGCTCTGAACGTGAATGTTAGCATATGCTAAAGCAGAATTTGTGTTAAGATTTAAATATAGTGTAAGCAAACAGTAGCTATTGCATAATATAATGGCTCAGTTCACATCCTGTTCACCTTGTTCATGATGAATACTAACAGCTCAAAGAGAAGAATAAGTTATTGCCCTGGTCAATTCAGTCATTTTTATGGACGTGATGGATCAGATTAACCAAGAGTTAATAGCTCTGTCATTGTACATTGGTCTTTTCCCTGCAGACCTAAGCAGAGAATTTGTTTAGAATTCTTTCTTCAACCTCTTCCCCAAAAGAAATTCAGAGTCTTTTCCTCTTCTTGGTCTGCAGTAGAAAATATTTTCTAACATTCACAATAATAGTTGTGAGGAGTCTGTTTCTGGGATAGTCTACTCCCACTATCAAATATCACTGACTTGAGCACTGCTGATCTCAACTGAGCACCCACAGAATTTCACAGGTACTAGAAAAAAGACATAATGCAGGCTGGGAATCTTATGGTTATGGAATCTGATTCAGTCAATGGGGATCAGATTTCCCAGTAACCTCCAGTGTTCACAGTCTAAAACACAACTATCTGCAACTCAATTTAGTCAGAGATTTAGAGTACAAAGTTTAAACTCCTGGAGGGTACATTTGATTTGTGTGCTTCTGAAATGGTACTGTCTGCTGTCTAACAGGTTGGCAGAGGGAATTTCTTCACACATGAATAGGTTTCCCAGTCACGTATCAACTTTGGCAGAGTCTTAGGAGAAAGGAAGAGGAGAAATGTTTTCTAAAATATTTGCAGTACATCTCCCGATCAGATGGCAATAATCAAAATGCATCTCTCTTCTGAGTATTCAAGTTGCAAACACAAAAATATGTTCTAGTTATTAAAAAAAAAATGGAGACAATTGCTTCTGACAAATAATGGCTACAGAGAAACAGGCACCTTTAACTGCACCATGAGTAGCTTTATTCGCACTTGCAGTAGAAATAGTGGATTTGCTTCTCTCAGGATCATGAAACCAGCCTTATTATTATAAGATGCACTTGAGGCTCAGTTTCCAGTTCATAGTCAGCTTCATTATGGTGGAAATTCTGCTCTGGCCAACAAAAGGTCAAGATATAAATCCTAGAGAAAGATCTTTAGCTGTAGTCAACTGCAAGACAGGAAGGAGTTGATAAAGAGGAGTTAAAGACAACACAGATGCATACATATTTTATGTAAGAAGTGGGATTTGTTTTAGAAACATTTATATAATTAACACAAGTGAGTACAGAACTTGTGCAATTGTGTTGTTTTCCTTTTTTTCTTCTTCTTTTTTTTTTTTTTTTTTTTGTAACACTGCAAAAATCTGTGCTATTTAAAAATAGAATTGTTATGCTGTGTTTCTGTCTTTTAAAGATATACCAACCGTGAAAAATTTGGCACAATACACGGGAACACTTCTGAGGCTGATGTCAGAGTAAACCTAACTGGCACATTTGCCAAGCTGCAAGAGAGAAAAACTAATGAGAAAAAATGAAAGAACAAAGCCTTGTTTTCACTGGCTGCTCCTAAGAACCTGTGATTGTTTGTTCAAATGCTGAAGAAAATTAGTTTACCTTTAAAAATCTGAGAAATGTCTTGAGTCAAATAAGCTCTCGGGGAGGAGAGCTAATTTTCAACTGTGCTTAACCTATTCATCAACATTAAGCTTCAACTGTAAGTGATCCCAGCCGTGCAGAACAATAATAACAATCCAAAGGAGAAATGCAAGACACGTTACCTTTCATGTTTTTGAAATACAACTGAATGTTGTAATAGCCAAATAGGATGTGCTTTGCTGTTCCACCAAATCAGTTCAAAACAACCATAGACAACAGATTTCTAAATACTCCATTTTCATATTTTTAACTTCACTGATAATTCGGGCAAACTATCTAATAATAGAACACCCATCCTTCATTTTCTGACATAATGAGGATTTCCCTGTTCATTACAGTGTAAGGCAAAACTCACATAATTATATCTTACACCCTATAGGAACACCTGAAAGCCCCATTTCCAATTTGCAATTCCACTGAGGAAAGCCAGCTGCCACAGAATTACAGGTCCGTGCTTCCAAGGACTCGCCATGCCATTGAGACTTTTGTGAACTGCTCTAGAACTGGAACAGCATTTGCAGCCAGAAAACAGGCCACTCCCACTGCTATGTGCCCTATAGTGGTTTTCTGGACCACTGGTTTAGGATTTATGGATATCCAACATCCATCCCACTTGGAACACTGGTGTAACAGCTGGAAAGGGATGAAATACAAACACAAGCAAGGATTCTCATTTTACTGTAAATGAATATATTTCTACTGGTAGTGTTTCTGTCGCAATCATACACAAAACTTGCTGTAGTCACACAAAGAGAGACATCTATTAATCATTAGATGAGGTAGATTAAGCTCATACTGCATGCAAATCAAAGAAATCCACAAACGCGGATACGCTACACATAGGTTCACATGTATGAGAAAACCAATAAATGAGGACCCATTTTTAAATGTCAGATTCAGAGTTCTACAATAGAGCAGCAAACGTTCACGGAAGATGGAAGTGTGGCATATCAATTCTGCAGCACAGGTGGATTTATCAGTGGATTGCCAGTGGAAATCACATTCCATTTTCAGCAGGAATGATGCTGATTAGAATTTGGGACTCTAAGAAAAAATTGTGTAGAAAGTAGTGCCGATGTGAAGCACAGGAAAGAGGAAAGAAAAGATCCTTTAAATGCAAATCTTTTGATAATGTTTCTTTGAATTCCTGTGCTTCTTGTGTTGCACCAGATAGCAACTATCTTCTAGCAGTAGGACTATCAGTTTACTGGGTATGTGGACAGTGCAAGTCATGGGGAAGGCCTCAACCCCAATATAAGAATTAAGGTGCAGAAATAACTGCATAAGGAGAACAGCCATGCTAGTTTTATTACCTATGCTACTACCTCTAACTCTTCAGAAGACCATCTGACTTAAAATTCAGCAGTGAGAGAATAAGACAATGTTCTTTTTAAATTAAATCATGGCACAGAAATCTCATCTCTCATTGTAGCTGTCTCCTTAGAAGATAAGGATTTTTATTTCCTCCTAAACCACTCTGTTGATGAATTTTGCTTTAATCCACAGTGTATCAAAATAACAATTGCCCAGAATTTGGCAGGTGCAGAATAATTTGTTCAGTCTGGGATGTCTGATAGCTTTTTTATGATGGCTGTGACACTACATTTGTTTGACTAGTACACTGAACACACAGTAAGAAAGATGCCAAGAGGAAAATTCGTGATGAAAGAACTGACCCAAAAGGAAAATCATCAGAGAGGGCTGTTTGTAGTGGCATTCTTCACTGAGCTAGCAGCTCGAAGGACTCCACAACAACCACAGGCATGAAAGCTATCCAGCCTGTTGCAGATATATAAAAGCTTGCAATATATTGAGCATCTCTGTTCTCCACTACCGTTTATTTCACAAAACCGTAAAATATATATATTAAAGCTTCACTATTTTATTCTTTAAAATAATATTTTAAATAAGTTTGTTCTCTCCCAAAATGCTACGTTTATTGTAAGGTTTTAGTTAATATCTCCCCAGACACTTCATGTTATTTATCAAGCTGCAAGATAGAACTTGTGAGAACATTAAAACACTGCACAAGAGTGCAGGGAAGAGTAAAAGTATAAACTGGCACATGTCAATGACTTGAAATTACTCACATGACATTTTGTTCTCTGACCAAGGTTTACTGAAGTGACATCACATAATTTTTCCTACTAGTGCATTCAGAATTCCAAATACTATTTTGTACCTCATTTTAGGACTGCAGTACAATTTCCCTGACATTGATTTCCAGGTATCCTATTTCCCATCATAGATTACACCCACTTCTGGTATCCAGCGGATCCCTCCATCCTCTGTGCATGAAAGAGAAAGGTCTTTTCTTGTAACAATTGTCCAAATGTACTCATCATTGCAGCATGTCCTAATGTCACATGTGGAAGCAGCTGGAGAAATGTTTTTCTGTATTTGAAATTGATGTTCGAGTCTATGTTTAGCAGAATAAATCTCTGGCATTGCAAACACGCAAATTCCTGAGCACCAATTTGACTGTGCACTGAAGATATATTTCTGTTTTTGTAACGATGCATATTTTTCCTTAGGGCTGATAGGCACTAGAGCCTATCAATCCAACACAAAGCACACACTTTAAAGCACTTTATAAAAATGAAGTCATGTGTTTACACATCGAACGTCTTCATCGAGGGGTCAGTTGTATATGCTAAATTAGCTACCTAAGCCTTCCTACAGTAGATGTGGAATTTTCTACCCTATTAATGATTTTGCATCAACTTTCAGGAATGCAAGCTTACATGAAAACTGACAAATCTTGCAATTCCCTCAAGCACTTGCCTAAGTTATTTATAGTAAGTTTAGGAACTGTTTTCGTGTCCTCTCTGAAACATTCTTAACTTCCTCAAGGACACTCAAAGTGCAAGAAGACATAAGCGACAGTAACAATTTATTGCTCATTTTTCATTTCTCCTCTTTACCTTAAAAAAAATTCAATGATATGAGCACCCTGTATCCTACAGTGCTTAGTTCTGTTAATGCAAGTTTGAACTTGGGGAAAAAATGCACAGTATGCCTTCACCTAGAATTGTATCAGACTTACAGTTGGCTGCTTCTTTTAATGTCATCCCTGTTCTGACCTTTTCTTCCAATTGCATCCTCAGACTTTTGGTCAATTTGAGTAATTTACATTCTATTTTCAGCTTCTTGCTGCATACAAAAAAGTCAGGTTAAAGCCTGTAGAGATCAGTACATACGCAGAGCAGTTCAAGGAGAGAAATTAAACAGACTCTTCTATTATGACTTTGGGTACCTAAAGTACACCAGTGCACAGGCTTAGAACATGCATTGTTGGAGCACTACCAGGAGCCAATTAAGAGTCTATCTGTCTTTGAAGTTATTACTTTGCCTCCAAAATACAAGCAAAAGGAACACTGTGTCAGAACAGCATTTCTTATTCTGCTAGAATCCTACTGAGAAAACTCAGACCAGCCTACCATTTCCACATAGGCCCAATTTCTCCCAGCGGTTACTCTGGCATCTGAACTTCCATGGCCACACACAGGCTTATGCCTACACCCTCCTTTACAGCAAATACATACAGCACACAGAATCAGGAGTGGGCTTTCTAGCAGAAAATTAGGACTCCCTAAAACCAAGTAGCTCCAGAAGCCTACGAGATTCTGGCAGTGTAATACATACCCCCAGGCAACAAATTTTCCACAGTTTAAAGTCCATATAATAGAAACTTGTGCTGCTTTCCTGCTATGCTCCTTATTTTGCCTACTCTACAGGGAATAAGACACCTGGAATCAATTAGATAAACCCATAATCTGAAAGCCTGCTCCCAATAGCATTTAAATACATATGTGGGATTACAAGTAGCAGCTGCAGATGATCTGGCAAAGGATAAAAGGAGTTTAACCATTTGCCTTCTGCCTAATGTGCTGGAGGAAGCCTTTTCTTTGTAAGGTTAGTGTAAGTGTATAAACTCAACTTATCTATGCAACGTATGCTATGCTTGGGGTCTACTATAAGTCATTTGAATTAGGAAGATTGAGAGTGTCTTGTACTTTCTTTTATAATGCATTTTGTTATCCAAGAGAGAAAAGAGGCATAGAAGAACTAACACTTAAGCAAAATTCTACTTGAGCCAATGAGGATTCAAATCTGCTGAAAGTTTCTCTTCTACCAGTATTATTAAAATACATAGCCTATCACTACACATCAGGCAGTATCAACTAACGAAATGCATACGTGAACTCATAGTTGAGGTAAGTCCAACCAAAATGATTATGTTAAATTAAAGATTTCTGAGATTAACTTTTTTTTTATTTTTTTTTTTTGTTTGTTTGTTTTGGTTTTGTTTTTTTGGAAATTTTCTGAGCCTCAAAGACATATGATATATGCTAAGGAGGCACACAGTGTGATCCAGCACCTAGGGGACAGTTTTCCACTTTGCTTATGAATGCTATCATATTGTTTTAATAAATACAAGATAAAATTTTAAGGCTTTTATTTTTAAAATTGTCTCTCCCCTACTTTTACTTCCTGGAAGCAGGAAAAGTCACCAAGTCTTAAACAAATGTGTCCAATTTTAGGGAAATTCTGGATCAGTGAACTTCTTATTTCTGTATGCAGTAGGTGGAGAGTCAGATTTTTTTCATGACTTTGGCTCTACAGTGGGCAAAATACAAGTTCAGGCTAATTTTTGGATTGCTGAATTGGTAGGCTGTTAACACTCTGAGGGGGCATATAGAAGTTTTCATCTTTGACTTCTTTTATTACAACTCAGAAAATGAGATGACATGTATGTTAAGACTTATTAACAGATCACAAATATGAACCTTGATTATAAAAGCAAGAAATCCCAACTATATTTAACTTTTTAAATATTTGAAAATAGAACAATATGAAGGCTGCTCCCAAAGTAATGCTTCCTATTTAATTAAATAAATGTAATTTAATGATGGCTCACAAAGTCAGAGGCAGGTTTTGGTGGTATGGCAGTGAGGCTGAGCCTTCCTGCTGAAACACTATTACGTTTTGTTTTTGTGCAATAGATGGCAGCAGAGTGGCAACCTGGAAAAATATCTGACCTGGGAGGCATATGAAGCAATGGTGTGGAATTGAATCCCGCCGTGCAGAAAAAAAATGCACCCATTGGCATTAATTGTGCTTGCTGAATGTTTATGTCGACCAGCCAGTGGAAATGAGCACAGTGAGGTGGTGGGTAGTGTGTTTCAGCAGTGGTGACAGCAACAGTGGTCACCTTTGCTGGTGCAGATGATTTTGAATGTGGTATGCAGACTCCAGTTAATCTCTGTTGAAAATGCAGAACAAATGTTGGTAACTGTGTTGAAAACTGGTGTTTTGTAGCTGAGATGTGCTCTATCAAAGAGTGTTATTGCGCTCTTTGTATCTTTTATTTCCATGGAAATAAATAGGAGTCATTACTTCTGGAGTAACTTACATAGACTCCCATAGGTCGGAAAATACCTTCAAGATCACCAAGTCCAGCTATCAATCCAACCTGACAAACTCCAGTGCTGAACCATGTCCCTTAGTGCCACACCTACACATCTCTTACTAGGGACAGGGGCTTCCATCCCTGGGCACCCTACTCCAATGCCTGACTGTCCAGTCTGTGAATAAATTTTTCCTGACGTCTGTTCTAAAACTCTCTCTGGCACAGCATGAGAGTTTCTCACATCTTACCACTTTACTTATGAGGAAACAGATCAACACCGTTCTTGCAATAACCTGCTTTCAGGCAGTTGGAGAGAGTGATGGTGTCTCCCCTCAGCCTTCTTTTCTCTGAACTAAATAACATCAGTCATGCCTAATTACCTTTAAGCCATCCTCTGAAATTAATTTTCTGAACTATGTGAAGTTCACACGAGGTCTGTAACATCAGAGACTTCAAAAGAAAACTATATTTCATGCAAATACAGATTATTTTCAGAAATTAGAGCCACTTCCTACATGTCCTGCTGTTCTCTCAAATATAATAGAAAGTGTCGTTTGATCAGGAAGTACAAAATTTAACTCCTGAACAAAATGAAAGAAGTTACAGTAACTTCATACTTCATTTTTCAAGTATGTGCCGTACTTGAAAAATCAGAGATCATATGATTAGACTGAGTGTTATGAAAACCACAATGGCCATTGTGTGATATTGTGCAACGAGCAGGTATTAGTATTAATATACTCAATAGGATTCTGCAGAGTCAAGATTCATTATCACATTTTCCAGTAATAGGATTTTTTTCCAAATTCATGTTTTTAATTCCACAAAGGAAAACGGAAGGTAAAACCCATGTCTTGGTGGAAGGGGAGCTACAGAAAAGCTGTGAGCAAGTTACATGGTATCACAGATGATGCAACTCAGGAAATGTTGCATGTGAAGTTCAACAGGAACTCCAATGAAGCTCTGTAAATTCATTTATTAAATAGCAATGTACATTTGCATTCTTATACGTTATCAGCTATCTGTGAGTGTTTAAGCTGCAAAATATTTAGTATATTCTTAAAAAAAAAAAAAAAAGCCCCAGTAACTCACAAATTCTCCACATAGATAGATCTGACTATGTGACGTTTTTCCTCATAGCTGTTTCTATAAATGTTTCAAATATATGTACTGCTATAAGCACAAGAAAGAAAATAATCAGGAATGTTGGTTCTATAGTCTTAACCTGTTATAGACATGCAGCCAATAAAACAAGTTCTCACACAACATGCAAGTACCCGGCTTTGTGTCTCACAGATGTAATTTCACTGGCTTCTCTGGAGGTGTGCTTCACTGAGATGAAAAGTCTGCTCAGCAAATGCAAAGAGACGCTCAAAGCAGAAAGAAGAATTCACAGCCCAGTTAGTGCTATGAACTTTTGATCCTGGACTGCTAGGAAGGTGGCATAAATGAGGGAAGTGTAATTCTGCTCTAATTTAAGACATCAGCATTCAGCCTTGCTGGTTTTGTACAACATGGTAGCGCTGCCAGGAACAGAATTTTTCTTAATAGGGCTCAGGACAGAGGAGGAGGAAGGTACTACTGAAGTGATTTAATACTCTGTGATAATCACCTCCCTCTCAAGGATAATTCCTCTCCTGAAGGACACAAAAAACACGCTGGTTTTGAAGACAGAGGACAATGTAATGTACTGGTAGAGACAAGAACCAAGACCAAATTGTTTAACCTTTTCTTTCTTGGTAGGAATTTCTCCTAAAAAGCCAGCTATGACTGCTGATAAAATTAAAGCAGAGATTCCTCACACGAGGAGCCCCTCTAGTTTCCAGGAATCATTGAGGGTTGGGAGTGGGTTACATACATGTATATATAAAAAAATGTGTGTGTGTGTATATGTATCAACGCACACATACACATACATGCACATATAAAATTAATCTTATATTTTCCCCTTGTTTTAAAATATAAAACAAAACAAAAAAAACGATCCTGAAAAAAATATTTTGTCGTTTCCTCATGAAAGGCCTAGTCTATGTGATTATTAAGGGAAGTGCCAGCAAGAAACCAAAAAAAAAGGCCTAGTCTATGTGATTATTAAGGGAAGTGCCAGCAAGAAACCAAAAAAAAAAAAAAAAAAAAAAAAGAAAGAAAAATTAAGAATGGCCAATAATTTAAAATAATTGAAAACTCCAACACTAGAAGACGGCTTCTCATAAAACAGAACTGTTGGGAAGTGACAGTCATGAAGATAACCATGTGTTACAGGCATTCTAATAACTGCCAGTAATTAAGGTGGCCATAGCAGACTTTAGGAAATTTGAATGAAGAAGCACAGGTTGCAGGATGAATGTTTGAAAGAAGCTGCATTAAGTTAGGCCATGAATGTACAGCTAAATTGCAGGTGTAGCACAGCTTTCTAAATAGAACTGATGTGTAATCATCTTAACCTTGTGAGTACTGAATCTATTCTTCCTGATATCTAAAGCATGGAATTGGAAACTGCAGATCTACTATTATAGACTTCACAGGTATAACATATTTCTGTAACATATAACCCATACTAAGTGCTATTATTTGCATGTACCAGTAATGGAAGGGTGGTTTGGAGCCATGTCATCTCCCAGGCTACCTGCTGAGTTGTTTGGCTGCAGGGTGAGAGACAGCATGAGGTCCTGGGATTCACTGACCAGTGCATCATATGTCCTTCCAGATGAAAAAGCCCAGCAAAGAGAAGTGGGGTGATGGAAGGAGGTAGTAACTGGGAGGAGGTAAAGCATGAGACAGAAAAGACCAAACGCTGACCACATGGGAAGCTTGTGCCTTTTAAAAAAAGCAGCTCAGCTATTCTGTTTGTTGTCCATTTCTGGTTTTCTTGCTGCTATTATTCCATCCTGCTACATGTTCACGCCAAAGCCTCTCCTGAGTATTTTATTCCACACAGGTACTGGCTGACTGTGTCCTTTCTGGTCTTTTATTCGGCCTCCATCATCCCTCCGAGGTAGGACTTCCTCTCCAAACGATAGGTGGGACAATCCAATTCTACGAGAAAACAAACACCTGTTGATCATCTTCTTCTGAAGTACTGAAAAGTCCTAAAGAATGTGATCTTGAGCACGACAAGGAAGCACTTTTCAGTAGGATATCTATCAAGGTGACAGCTGTCTCGTGAAGCTGACAGTCCCCCCTTGAAACATCCCTAGCTGAAACTCTTAATCCTCAAATAGGTACTTCCTTACCAGTCATTGGCAAAAATGAACCAGAAGCTTATTCTTTTCTTTGGGTTGAGGTACATATCAGCTTTTAACATCTTCTATGGATCCTTGTTCAGCTCGGGGTCTGCATGCCCTCTGTACCTCTGGAGTAAAGGAGGTGGTCTCTAATGCCCAATGCTACAAGGACAGTCACTGCTCTCCAAGCAGTCATGTGAAGTGGCATTTACACTCAGGAATGGAAAAGAAGGATCTGGAATCAAACTGAAATTTCCAGGAGCTACTACCTCCAAGATATCCATCTCTCCCCTGATGTGGAGGAGGCATGTAAAGTATGGACAATAACAGGAGTTAAAATTTGGGTCAGGTTAGAGTTACAGAGGTTATAGGTTATAAAGCTATAATTTGTACAAAATTTTTACTCTACACTATTTTTTAAATTACAAATGAGTTTGCTTATATGCATTTATATTCATCAAAGTGATCAAGCGGCATGTGCTCTTTCTAACTACCTCTTCAATGCACAGTGCTTCTCAAACACGTAGTGGTTTGTGTATTTGTTTGCTTGTTTGTTTGTTTGATCTGATCCCTTAATCAGTGGATGAGGAAAACAAGATGATTCAGGATTCAGATAATTGTGCATTGTCTCCATAACTACTCTGAAATAATGATAGTTTGATGACCACAAGGGTAATTAGAAATATAGTGACAGTAACTGCAGAATCCATGAAAGAAACTACAGGTCAGAATTGCTTTTGTAATGTCATTTCCACAGTGATAGGAGGAATTACTGCTTATTGGCAGTTTATTACCACACATAATTCTGATCTTTCTAGGCTATCCAAGTGATGTAGAAAAACAAATCATGTAATTTAGTTCCTCCAGCAAGCTGGCAGTATACAATTCATTCTAGGAGTCATTCATTTCAGGAATGCTGTGTCTTTGTTAATGAATTAAACTTACTGCCTTATAACTGGTGCACAGTGGTTAAAAAAATTTACAGTGAGGCATTTACAGTTTCAGGCTGATTTACTTGCATGTGCGTGTAGTCCCTTGGGAATACTTCCTCCAGTGTTGTTGCACAGTTATTATTTTTCCTTTCTCTAGGACTGGTCTGGCAAGGCAGGAGGTGGCAGCCATCAGAAATAGGTTTTTATGACTGCAAAAACATTATAGCTCAAAAAATCCAGGCACAGCATCTCACTCAGTCTAAAACAGGGAGGAAAATGTAAAAACCATGGCTCTAGGGGAGTACTGGGAAGTAGACCAAAATTAATTTATTCTCATTATGACTAATTCGGGAAAACATCTCTCTTCTGGAAAGTGTTTATGCACGTGCTCCTTTGACTTCAATGGGAGTTGAGGGAACTTTACAGGGCTGAGCTGGCAAACTTTCATCTCAAGAGTGTATTGTAATATTTTGAAAGTATGTGTATGTTTTTCTTCCATTTAAAAGGCATATAGATGGCTTGAATCAAAACACAGTGTCAGGTCTTGTCTGTGTTGACATACACATATGATAGTTTCCTATTGGTGTTTCATAACTTTATAGAAAATGAATTTGTTAAGAAAAAAAAATCATATATACTCTCTACAAAACCTAAAGGATGAGTTTAATATCTACCGAAATGGAACCTTGCTTACTGAAATCTTCTGTTATAGAACCATGGAACATTTCCCTGTGAATTATCCCTGGTTTTATCCCTCTAAAAGTCTGTGGAATTTTCCTAGAATAAATGTGAACAAGATGTGATCCTCAACATTTTCTCCTGTCAAAATCCTTTATGTTCCATAGCACTAAGGCAGGCATTTCAGCTATTGTCCTCCACACCCTTTGTTACCTATACTTTGCTTTGAATGGAATATATTTTCCAGTTTGCCTGCTGTCTTGGTAGCCTTTGTCAAAATAAGTATGTCAAAAGCTGCCAGAAGTGTTGTCCCCTCCACTCAGCTACATTTTTTTATTATTGCAGTGCAAATAAAGTACTTCATCCTGTGCTGTTCTCCTCCTAAATCTATGGCCTGAGCAATATGCAGGAGGAAGCGTGCAGGAGCTGCTGGTGGCCAGTGGTGACTGACACAAAAATGAAAGCACAACTGACCGACCCACATTCATAAACAACTGAACCATGGGTGCTTCTCGCAGTGATTTATGCAAGAAGATGACTCTGATAACAGTCAGAAGACCTTTAGATCCCTTGCTCCATCCCTTGCAGCTTCATGTTTTGCATAACTCAAAGAAGTCTTTCCATTCATTATAGTGGATTTCAAATTAGATGTGGAAAGTTTTTGCAGCCCCAAGAGGCCAAAATCTGAAGACTCCCTGCAAAAAGCTATCGTGAGCTTGTAAAGAAAGCTGCTCCACTAAGACTGCTTTTACGTGGGATAGTAAACGTAAAACAGAATCATAGGATCATAGAGTGCCTGGGTTGAAAAGGACCTTCACAATCATCTAGTTTCAGCCTCCCTGCTAAAATAGCTACACTTCCCTTGGAAAAGTGAGGCTTTTTATTGAGAAACAAAGATCTATGGGAGAGAGCAATATCTCCAGTTCCTCAATGCTTTCATTGATTAATATTTTACTTGACATGACCATAGTTTTCCTCTTTGGTCTTCAGTAATGAGAAAAATGAGAAGCTGGATTACGTGTAGCTTTCTCAGCGCTAAAACTTTATGACACTTTGATAGGTGGAATTCCACATCTTAAAATTTGAAACCTGATGTTGTGATGTACAAAGAATTGAATTGCCCCTCCCAATTAATTCGAAAAGTTACAGCATGAACCTCTTAGATTTTAGAAAATATTAAATAAAAAGTTGATGTAAAAAGTGTCATAAAATGTATTTGCATAAACAAACAAAAAATACCCAAGCCAACAACCACCACCACCAACAATAACAAAAAAGAGAAAAATAATTGATCACTGAGAAATTTTGTATATGCACTTGACTAGGAATAGCAGAGAAGTGAAAAACTAGCTGCCATGCTGTGGAGGTTCCTCAGACTGAAAATTTCATTGTCGCAGACTGGATCTTTGTAAATTTCTTGCATTTCATCTAAGGATGGTGTCAGAGATCTGACATCCTTTTGGCAAAATACTGTATCTTCTCTTTTGTAGTGATTTTCTTAAATAGATGTTTAAAATTCTTTGTCGTTGTTTGACATGACTAATATATAACAAGCACAGATTCCTTGTGCATATTCCCTCTCTCAGTTAATACTACTGCAGATTAGTTTAGATTGCACTAAAACAAATGATCCTCCCTCTAATCTGACACCTGCTGAATAGGTGAGTTGGTGTATGCAGTCAATTCATAAGCAGGCTGAAAATAGTCACAGAAGAGATGCAGTGTATGGAAAGCACTGTGAGACTTCCAGCCAGGATTGCATACCTCAATTGAGAGTGTCTGAAGTCAGCCCAGTACCCTTCAAACACGCAGCCTTAATGGCTTTATTGTTTCAGAGTGCCAGACGTGTGCTGCAGTAGAGATGTGGCAGCCACACTTCTGCAACAGACTGATGATTTTACTGAAATGAATTGCAATACAACTTCTCCAAGAGTTAGAGCTACAGTAAACCATGCAGTTATTACTTTCCGTTATTTGGTTGGTAGTTTAAATAAGCTGGTGTTTTAAATGAATCAGATTTGCTAGCCTAAGTTCAAATTCAGTTCAAAAGTCTAATTCAAAAGACCCTCAGTCTTGAGTCAAGACCAGGTACTGTTAACACTGCCTACAAACACTCCTCATCTACAGTATGACCGGGAATGAATGCTACCCTTTGATTCTAAAGGGGGCATAGTCCTGTTTCTCTTGAACCCTGTGATCTCCAGGGGCCTGACCCAGGCAGCTTGTGCTAATTATTCTACATCTTACCTAACCAGCATCAGTCATTCTGTCTAAATCACTGAGAAAACTCTGTGAGGAAGAAAGGCACAATTCAGGGTTTTTTTTTGTTTTGTTTTGTTGTGTTTTTTTTTTTTTTTTTTTTTTTTTTTTTTTTTTTTTTTTTTTTCCCCTGAAGAGCTTTTGCCAACAGGCTGAAACTATTAAGAATATAAAATTTGAAAGTCTAGTTAAAAAAAAAAAAAAAAGTTTTTATATTATTATTTTCATATTTCCTTTTCTGGAAATATCTAGGAAAATAGAGCTAGTGTTTTATGATTCCATTATCTGGCCAACAGTTCATTTTATTGCACAGCAAATGGCCAGAGTTTACCTTTCCATACATTCACAAGTTCTTTGTCAGAATGTGTCTGATTTATAAACACTCCCATGTGCTTCAGTGAAATTAGAGTATTTTTCTGGCCTTGACTAATCATGAAAACTCTGTGGTCATATATTAACAGCTTTGCACTTCTAGGGAGCTTTTTTATTTTTATTTTTATTTTTATTTTTTTTTTATTCTTAGAAGGCAGAGTCTGAGATTAATAGCTGTCAACGTGTGTGTATTATTACATCCTTTATATGGCTGAAATGCTTGCAGAACTGACACAGGATATTTTGGAAATTATGCCTTTTGTCCATTAACGTGGTAAACATTTATCTGGGCATATGAGCCCTTTTTTTTTTTTTTTTTTTTCTTTCTTTCTTTTTTTTTTTTTTTTAAGAGGAATCAAGGCCAGTCCTGAATAGCATTACTCATGCAGGAAACCAAATAGGCTTTGGGGGCTATTTGCATTAGAAAACACTGGGTAAGGATTGTCGAAGGAATTCTATGCAGACTCAACTCCTGACATGTCTGACATGTTGATTAAGACCTTTTATGAGGAGAGAATTTGGTTCCAGCCTCCCATTAACACATTAGACCTTATTAATTGCTCTACCGTTCTACAAGAAACACATTAGGAAAAGGGAGGGGGAAATTTGTGCTTCTCAGTGTCTTGTAGTAGGAAAGAGTAAGGCTATATAAAAAACAGTCTGCAAGCTTTACTTCTAATTAATAGAGAGTTCTCCTGCAAAGGGATCGTGCAAAAGACCTGCAAAATCATTCCCTGCAGATCCCTTTGTCTGGAGACTCACTGTGTCCTGCAGTGAGGGGTGCAGTGGAGGCTGGGCAGTACTATGCCAAGAGCAACAGGACAGGCTGAGAAATGGGAACACTGGTGGGAGCTGCCTAAAAGCAAGGCAAGGATGTTGGTGTCCAGGCTGAAATGGTCTTGATGTTTTGTCTGGGAGGAGAAGAGCACATTGCCAGTTCAAGAGCGGGCATTGCGACCCTAGAGACACAGACGCAACTGGAACTGGGCATGCTGTTGATAGCAGGTTAGAAGACATCTGTGACTTCAACAGATGGCTTGACTTGATCTATCTGAGCCACCTCCAACACAGCCATGAAATAGGACATGCTTGGCAGAGCATTGTAACTGAGAACAGTCCCTCAGGGTCTTTTTGGTTGTGCCACTAGTCCTGCAGAGGCACACAAGGAAGCTGAAGAACTGGCTGGGACTCATCTTTGCTTTTTTCCTTAGTCTGCCAACTGTGTGTTGTGTCATTGGAAGGCTTCATCACGGCTGCACTCTCTCCCCACACCTTCACCTTCTCTTCCTTCATCACCACATTGAGCAGCAACCTGAAAAGCACACGCATTCTTCTATGTGGGTTAAATATTAAATACATTCATCATCCGTCTAGAAAATGCAGCTGAGAGGTTTCTCTGACAATGTTTCATCCTAATGAGGAATGAGAGAACTAACTTTCAGGAAGGAGTTTAGGGAAGAAGAAAGAAAGTAACAATGATTATATACTAAATTCCTTCCCCACCAAGTCTGGATAAAAGAGGAATGCTGCAATGCTCCATGGCTCTGATGCTTCTTAGCCAGCACCTTGGACTAATGAGCCAAAGCAGTTAGACTAAAGGAGCCATGCAGTGCTCACTAGTCAGTGTACTGCTGTTGCTGGTTGTATATCCAGACACATGACAGCCTTTCCCATCAGAGCAATATACAACTGTAATGAAAAATACCAACCATAGCACAGTATCAATAGCCAAGCTGGAGTTTCAGTGACCCTTTTTCAGTCACGTCAAAACTGATGTCTATTAGAATAACAAATGGCATTTCTTGTAAATGAGAGGTAATTTCTGACCTTTAACCTAAAGCCATAAACCACTCTGAGCAACTGCTTCAAAATGTGATCTTCTCTACAGCGTTTGCTTGAAGCAGAAATAAATAGGTGATGAGGTGACAGAGGTGGAGGCCAATGCTTTCTAAAGAAAAGCCTGTTTTATTGGCCTGATTTGTTTTCATGCTCTCTTTGTCAGTAAATATTAAAAAAAAATAGGAGGGTCAGGACTTCTTCAGATAAAAATTTCCAACTGGCTGCTTAACAGAACAACATGCTCAAATACTAAACACTCCTAAATGTTGAAATGTTGTGCATATCCTTCATTGCTTTTGAGCACTGCTTGTTTTTTAAAAAAGTAGTGATGGATCAGAGAGTCTTGAAGAGCAGAAGAAAGTAGATCAGATTCCCTTGAAGATGAAAAAAAAAAAAAAAAAAAAAACAACCAGAAAAAAAAAAGGAAGGAATTAAAATGCTATGCACACAGAATGATGACATGATGATTAATAACAATGGGAAGCCTGACAGCAGGTTATACATGACTGAATGGGGCAGCTTTGCTTTCTGTTTGAATCTCTCTGTATAAAAAGCAACTTCAAAATGGGAATAAGGCCTGACACTTCATAAAAAAATCTTCATTGCTACACCTGTTCATATGCCTCTTTGTATCATGTCACAGGACTGTGGTAACTTATTTGCCTATGTTGCTACTATGCAATTTGATTCTAATTAATGGTTCTCTGACTATGTTTAGTGTTACTGTGTCACAGTGGAACAGTTTTATCCGCTGTCAATCACTGACAGAAGCATCCCTGCTTCTGTTTTGTCACTTCTTATTAGTTCCATACTACCCTCTCCTTCCAGTGGCACAACTGTTTGGTGTGGTCAGGAGGAAAATTAAGTCTAAGGGATAATCTAGAGCAGGGAAAGATTACCAGCAGAATAATTGGAGTGACGCCTCATCATTAGCATCCTTATACACTATTTTGATCCTTTACATTATCTAAACAGCAGTGTGCCTGTACTTCATAAACCTAGAATCAAATTATATTTGGACTGTGATCCCCATGACAACTCAACAGGATGTAATTGATACGAAAGGACAATTACAATTACAGTTTTGCAGTGGGACAAAACTGTAAAGAAAGATGATGATGCAGTCTCTCGGAATAAGAAGGGGAGAGTTCTATCTTTATTTCAGCACTAAAGGGAAATTTCAGGAAGTGAAAATACGGCTTACAGAACTATAAAAACACGTAAGAATCATGCCAAGATTAAAACAAACAAACAAACAGAGAGGAATATATGGGGAACTGAGCCAAAGGAGACAGTGTGAGTTGGCAATGTAGGTTCTGCTAAATTAGAGGCTGAACTCTGTTTTCAGTGAAGTGGAAACAAGAGCAGGCCTTCTGTTACCAGTGACCTTTATCTGATGGTGGCCATGCAAATCCACATGTTGATCTGGACAGAGCAGAATTTAAAAGGAACGTTCACTTGGAAATACTTATATGTTATCTGAAAGCATTGTGAAGATGCCTCATATGCTAGAATATCCTTGTTCCAAACAAAATCCAAGCCTGTTCTCAGAAACCTTCCAGATGGGATGAGCATGCGATATTCAGGCAGCTCCACATGGCACACGTGTATCACTGGGCCCAAGAAAGGAACTCTTTGATTCTTCTCTTATTCCTTCAGAAAGTCTTCCACATTTCTTGTGCTATTTTCTTGCCCTATCTGAAAAGACTAGGAAAGGTCTGCTGACGATGTCGACTTGAGCACCAGTCTGCTATCAGCTAAAGCAGGCTGTGGTGTAAAGGAGGAAGCCATGAATCTGCACTCAAAACAGTGCCAGTTTTCTCTTTAAACAAAGAATGCTGAGACCCTGAGTCATTTCCAGCATACAAATGCATCGATCAGACTGGTTCTATAAACAGAGAGAACTTAGAAACAAAGCACAGCTTTGAGCCCAAGTGTTTCAGTAAGAGATAAGATACTTCAGCTCAAGCTGTGAAATTATTCATAGCTTTGAGACCTGAAATACCTGTACCAAACCCCGAGAAACTGACTCTGATGCTTCAGAGAAGGCTTCAGGCTTCAGTAGAAACCCTGGGTCTTTTCAGAAACACTCATGGAGTTGCTTAGGTGTACAGCAATATAGAAGGTTGAATTTGGACACAAGTGCTTGTAGCTAACAGTTCTATTTTTAATACCACACCTGGATATGTCTCTGAAAAGTGAGATACTGACAATTAGATTATTTCTTGAACCGTGATCTTTGCTAACTGTCAGCAGACATTTAATTAGAAATATGACAGCAGTGACAAGTACGAGTCTTTTTACGTTTAAACAAGTTACTGTCTGCATTGATGTGCAGAAGCACATAGCAAAAGTGAAGCCATAAATCAGTGTTGCAATTCTACTTTACCTTGACTCTTTAAATTTGTGTGAACACAAATTCCAAAAGCAGTCAGTATTGCAAAGCAGAGGTGACAAAGTATGAAGGGGTTACAGCAAAACTAAAAGTAATCTTCAATATTTTGGAAAGAGTTAGGGCCCTGGCATTTCCTATGAAGATTTAATTTTGACATTTCACTAACTTTTTTTTTTTCTTTTTTAAGGTGCTCTACAGAACATATGTTCACCACAGTAAAAGGTAATAGTGATCTGTGAATTTGAAATTTAAATCAGGCAGCATTTCAGGTTATATCTTTCAAATTAAAAAGGAACAGCTCTGCACTGTAAATGGACTAACACTGGCAGAATAGCAGGAGCATAACTACCTTTTTTTTTTTTTTTTTTCTTTTTTACCTTAAAACAAAAAGCATATGGGGTTGATGTTAGCCAATGTCATTTTCTTGGGGTACAATTACATGCGTCTGTTATTGCAATAAAGAAAACAGTCGTTTAGCAAGATGCATCTGCTGGCAGAAAATTTTCCAAAATTAATATTAGCTTATAAACCTGCTCTTCTACTGATACTCATTCTTTCTATTCCAAATGTCCCTCTCATGTTTTTTTCCTACCTCCTGCTATTTTGCTCAATTCTGCTTATGGTTTCTCTGAATGAGAGCCATACGGAACTAAATCCTGAACACTTGTACAACTAGCCCCATCTGTCTTATTGTGTAGACTTAGGCTGTGTCTTCACCGTCAGAAAAAAAAATAAATTCTTTTTTTGTTAAACAGCGAGATAACTAGATGTATTAGCTAGCTATCTGTCAAATTTTAAAGGAAGTACAGTTCTGTTTTGGAGTTAATGAAGTAACTAGAGGATGTTAGACTGCAATGTTACCTCAACTAGTAGCACAGTGGTGCCAGAAAGGATAACATTACTCATGCCTTTTCTCTGTTATGGCATAATAATATTAGTTATTTGGCTGTAAGATAAGCACCTGTTTTTAGGATAACTAAAAGAAATAGCATTATAAATTCATTGATACTATACAGTTCTTAGTCTTTGTATCTGCCAAGTTATGAGGTTCAATAAATTGAAAATGCTTTCCAGATATTGCTTCCAAACATGTATTTCAGCTGTGCTCTGATTTTATGTTGGCACAGAAGACTTAGGCCGTACCACTGGTTCTTATCCTTCATCTATCAGCATGCACAAGGCAGAAAGGCCATGACAAACATAGGCCTGCTGTGTGTATTACGACAAGAGGCATATCGTTAGAAAGAATTACAAAGCACTTTATGTTTTGCTGTATGTGTTTTTCCATCCTCTTTAATTAGGGACACAGATCCTTTTATATCCCTTATCTAGCATATTTCTCATAGAATCATAGAAATACCAAGGTTGGAAAAGACCTACAAGATCATCCAGTCCACCAATCACCAGTAATTCTCACTAAACCATATCCCTCAATATGGTGACGTTTCAGGCATTTGGTTCTTAAGAAGTTGAGCTGTAAGGAAGCTCTCTCCCAAGAAAGCTGTATGAGGATTTTCCTTGGCTTGGTTGATTTGAAGTTACGTACATGAAAGTGTTCACAATGATTTCACTTGGACTGTTAATTTAATCTTAGGAACAATTTAACAAAACTAGATGGCACGTAGATGATACCACATAATCAACACAATTATTAGATCACCATTTATTAAATGCATGTTACTGCTAAAATATTTCTTATTGCTATTTCAACCCAGACTGCCGGTGAGGCACTTGAAATGATTAATGATTAATGATGGATTAAAAGACCAGTGGATGTGCTTGTATGTATTCCTGCATGGTAGGGGAAATGATTGTTCAGGCCTAGTATACAAATTACTTTAAATCTCTTTAATCTGTACACAGTAAGGCATTCCACTTATACAGTGTGTACTTTTAGAACTGGATTTCTCTCTACCTGGCTTCTTGCACAAACACTCTGGAAAGATACTACAATTATTCTTAAAAATCTCAAAATGCCTTTCGACAATGCCAGATTCTGATCACAGAGTGCTCCACAAAAAGTAATAACTGATTTTCCTAATAGATAATCATTCTCCTAACCTGAATTTCCCAATCCCTGAGTAAAGTGCAAAAAAAGCATTCTTGCATATGAATTTTCAGTGTTAAGCTCCCATGGTTCTACGATTCTATGACTGTCCAGAACATTTTCTGCTTGGTAGTTCTGTCACACTACAGAAACACTGTATGTTGTCTAACCCTGATTGCACCTTTCTCAAATCTATGTTACTTGAAGTAAATATAAGTCGGTGATAAGGTTATATAGAAGCTAATACTGTCTTTTGATAAAACATTACTTCTGAGAGTTGGGATCCACTCAAGAGACTTCAGAAAATGTGGATTGATGTTTTCCAGTACAGGAGATAAAATATTTTCCTGTATTTATCTTAACTGCGAAGATCCTTCTGTTTCCTTATCAGAAGAAAAAACACTGTATCACTTGCAATTACAAAGACAGAAGAGGAAGGAGAGAGGTTAATGTGTAAGGTTGGGGAGATATAATACATAATTACCACAGTAAAACTTTCAAGTAATCTAATCTCGTTTGAAGATTTATTTATTTGACCTTGCTTAGTCTCTGCATTAATTCTGTTTATGTTTACTTCTAGCATTAGCAGCCTAATCCTCCACTCACACCTGCAGGTAGCATGAAAAGCACTAAGTTGGCAAGATGTTGAAATAAGAGTCTCTGACTGTGCTAGATTTGGTCACAGAAAAACTGTTAGATTTTTGTCCTCAGTACAGTGTTAGTGCCTAATTAAAAAACAAAAAGAAAAACAAAACAAAACAAAGGAGCTGTGTAGTTCATAAAAAGAAAGAAAACTCAACCTTTTTTCTTTTCCTTTATTTTCTTCTTTTCTTTCCCCTTTTAAACAGTAGTTTTAATGCAAATGGAGAAAGAACAATGTAAATGAAAGGACAAAGAATACAGAGTTCAGTGACAACTGGACACACAAGCATGCAACAAAGATTTCTAAAAGTTACTTCCTAACTCAAAATAAAAATGGAGTTTATATTCTTATAAATCTCTTCTAGAAATTGTAATGCATTTGGATGTTTTCGGCCACCGTAGACCTGTCTGATAATAAAGGGAGCAGCCAACAAAGTACTCCTTTCATCTGTGATAAATCTTACTGTCCATCAATATTCTCCCATAGAATATTGATGGAATATATAGAAGCAAATAGTCTGGTGATTCCAAAGAATAGGTATTTTTTTGTGACCTCCATTGATCTTGTACCAGCTTATAAACATACCTAGATACTGTGGTAATTCTGCACTCCTTATGTACTCACAGGTTTGTCAGTTAGTTTGGTTCACAGTGTTAAACAGTAAATTAATGTGTTTTGCCTGTTCCCCATATTTGGTGGATTGTAAAAATTTGTGATGGTAGAATATAAAATATGGAAAATGCAGTTTTAGCTTTGGAGACGAAGCAGCAGTGAAGTGCTTTAATAGAAGATTGCGTCTGACTGAATCAGCATTTTTACATGACACAGTTGAGGTTACAGGTCTACAAAAGACTTACTTACTCCCGGGAAAGGGATATGTCCCTTCCTAATGCTCCGTATGCAACTTCAACCCCGTCTACAGGAAACACAATGCTTCGTCAATCTCTTTTCACAGTGCTTGTCATGAAAAATCTGCTGTTGCTAAACTGTGCAGTTCTGTAAGTCAGGCAGTGAAGCACTGTGCACAGGCCAGAGGCTTCTCATGTTTAAAGCAGTATATATCCCATGGGAGCAATTCAGCTGCATACACATAGCTTCTAGTACCATTTAGAAATTGATAGCTAACTAATTGCATTTGGACTTGTGGTGCTGCTCCAGAACGATGGAGGACTCCCAGTCATCCTGTGTCATACTACAATTCTCTACAGACATCTTAGATACCTGAAGGCATATAAATTGGCACCAAATGCTGTTGGTTTTTTTTTTTTTTTTGGCAATTGAATGATTCTAAGCATCTGGAAAATAGAATGTTTCCAAAGAGACTTTTCCATTTTTAGAAGTAGTGCCCCTGGCAAAGGAAAGCAGTCTCATTTTTGGTGTAACATCACCCAGTTCTCCCCTCTTGTATTGTAAAAGCTTTGTGTATAGAAAAAGCCAACCAAATCAGGCAGGAGGCTACTGCTATGACAAAATAAAGATATTATACGCAAATACAATGTGAGAAAACAGGAACACTGTTACTTTTAAGTTTTCTTTCTGAAGTCTTGTTAAAGCTCTGCAGCAAGGCTGTAGAGTACTGTATAGAAACCATCTTGAATTATGCAAACTGAATTCAGGCAGTACCTTGTAATAAAATATATACCTTAATTCCAGTGCCACTTGCCATGCAGCTGAAAAAAATAAAATAAAGTGCTAAGTACTCTAATGAAAATACAAGAAAAGGAGCAGATTTTACAAACAACAGACATGCTAGCCTCAGGACATCTTTTGTTGTATGAAGAAAATTTGGTCACTTATGATAATATCGATGGATTAAATGGACAGAGACTTCCACATAATGCTTAATGACAGCAGGAAATTATTGCTGATCATTTTTCCTCACTTTGGTCAGCTGTCCAAGATACAGTAATAACAGATCTCTGACACTTAAAAATGGAGTAACCATACATACTGGCAATTCAAAGGGCAACTTATTTTACATATAGAAGAAGCTCAATTGTTACCAATACTGATGTTTTAAAGAATCCTATGTGTGTAAGGTGAAGTCTCTAGACAACAGACTAGATAGCTAGACAAAAAGGCTAAAATGAGTGAGAAGAATGAAAGAAAATGCTGAGAAAAGGAATTCAGAAGAAAGCAGTGAGTTGTCTGCTCTTGTCCCAAAGGTAATACTATCAGATAGCCCTGGTAGTTTTTTACTGAAGATAAAGTGTAATGTGAGCTCATCATTACGAAATGGACACATGAGGATGTGTCCTGAATACAAACCCCGAAACATCTATAGGGGAGGTTTGAAAATAAAACAAGTAAAAAGAAACAAACCTACTTCAGGATGAAGGTTGAAAGGATTCTCGGTTATGCCCAAGAGTGAGGTTGGTACTGAAGTATTTCAATTAATTTCAGGATTGCAGTGTCATATAATCTTGTCTTTTTCACTAACCACTTTGTGACTATTTCTGTCTTCTGAAGGTCCATTTGTAGAAAGTTAAATCTACAAAAGAAAAAGAAATTCTGCTACTTTTACATTATAGGGGAAAGTCCTGACTTCAGCAGTCCCAAAATTTCACATGGAGCTTTGGTGAGGAAATTATGATACTTATGATGAATGAAAACAAGGGACCTAACAGTTGCATCACATCTAAATAAAATGAAATAGATGAAGACAAAAGTAGGGTGACATGATATCATGGTTTCAGGATGAAGAGATGACTGGTAACAATTTACAAGTGATGTGCAGGCATCAAAAGACAGGTTTATGGAAGATACTTAGGAAAATTATAAAACAGGTCATTTTTTACTTGTAACTGACAACTGCTGGTGGAAGTATAAAAAAGAACAACTGAAAGATAAGTTGTGATCTGCAGCAAAAAGTTTTGAAATGAAAGACCAAGTTCCTCTTGCTGGACAAAGAGGAAAGCTGAAGGAATGGTGATGAAAATATTGCCTATAGTGGCATTTATAACGTACATTTATGGATAAACTCAGGACTTATTCAGAGTGATAAAAATAAAGTTGGAATAGTTGATGCAGTGCTGCAGTGATACTGAGATGCTCACATTCACTTACACCTTAGGAGTGAGAACTCAGCATTGTTTCTAGGGAGATAATACTCTTTCTGACAATGCACCTGAGTGATAAACTGCTGTTCAGAAGTGCTAAGAAAGAAAAAATAAACAGTTTGAGAAAATGTGAGATCAGTTCATGTGACACTGGGGCTGAAGTGAGCGAATTTACTACTGTGGAGGCATCAGGAATACTATCTGTGGTCTGAAGGCAAACAGGCAGGCTGGGAGTGGAATGAGAGTCAGCTGGTACAGAGGTGGTGGTTATCTGAGGATCAGATATGATGAGAAAGAACTAAAGGTTGGTTGTGGCAGACTTGAGAAAGCAGTAAGACATAATGATGAAGGCCAATAAAGGATTCACTGGATTCATAGTACTGAAGGTACACAAGCATGGAAAGGAAGAAGAAGAAGGGGAGCACAGGACTGGGAGATAATTGATGCATAAAGGACAAAAATATAGTCTCTGGGATTAAAATTGAGCAAAATTGCAGAAATAAAACTGGGTAAAGTGAGAACTACAGAGATCAGGGCTTTAAAGACAAGAGAAAAAGGAAGATGGAATAAAGCAGACATTTTCTGGATGCTATAAACATTCTGAAGTAGAAGTATCTGCAGTTCATCTTATACTGTGACATGAATGGAGAAAAGCAAATGCTGACGAGGAGACTGAGGAGACTTATGAGGAAATATAGCTAATGAAAGTATTAGAAGGGAACAGAGTTAGAACAAGCACAGTATAACTTGAACCGAAAAATCTTCAGCAGGAAAATGGTAAAACTGAAGAAGCAAAATATGGTGTATGTGTTACATTACTCTGCAGTCCTAAGTTATTCAAAACTAGACAGTGTGCCAGAACAATCTGGAACAAGGAAGTGCAGATTGCTATGGACACAAGAAGTTAGTCAGAGGTGTCTGATTGGAGCTACTTCAACTATGGTCATCTATAATAATAAATGTAAATAAATGACACTGCCCTGGTAAACCAGATCAGAATTGTGTGGTAGATACAAATGGCAACTCCTTCTAGCCTCTCTGCTATGCTATGTAACATCAATTAATATTTTCATTTTCCATTCAGTATTATACCAGCGTACCTGAAGGGAGCCTACAGAAAAGCTGGAGGGAGGGCTTTTCATGTGGGCAGGTACTGACAGGATGAGGGGAAATGGTTTTAATCTATTTAGACCAAGATGTTAGGAAGAAATTCTTTCCTGTGAGGGTAGTGAGACACTGGAACAGGTGGCCCAGAGAGGTTGTGGATGTCTCCCCTCTGGAAGCACTCAAGGCCAGGCTGGATGGAGCTGTGAGCAACCTGGTCTAGAGGGAGGTGTCCCTGCCTATAGCAGGGGTTGGAATTAGATGGTCCTAAAGGTCCCTTCCACCTCAGGCCATTCTATGATTCTACAAGCACTTGTGTCGCTATGAGAAACTGTCAGATGGTGCAGCTTTGGCACCAGCTGTTTATTCAGTTATTAACAGATAAGGATCTGAAAAGCTTTCCAGTAAGATGCATGCAGATGATTTAATGGGTGCTAAAGAACAGCTGACAAACTCATTCAAAATTTGACGTAGTTTTAAAATATTTGGATGAAGTGAGAAGATCACTTAAAAGAGCCCAACTATCTTTTTAGTAAATTTGAATATTTTTGTTAGATCTGCAAAAATATAAGCAACCCACTTGTGTCAACCCTACTTGAAGCTTTAAGGCTAGCTCAAAAAGTTACAGGCCAGAGGTCTGAGAGGGACAAATGAAACTTTGTGACATCTTTGTCATTATGAGTAATGGAGTTAGATGATCCAAGGACTGGACTAGTGAGAAGATTATATATATCACTATCTTACTAAGTGAAATAATTCAGGGCTATACCATTAATTGACTTTAAATACAGAGTTCAGGAATATTTGCAAGACTCTGCTGAATTCCAACCCCTTTTTCCCCTTTTCTTCTATTAAAGCTGATGTGTATGCGTGTGTGAGACAATCACATATCATAGATGAAATGTATTTAAATACTACAAACAGTAAGAGATAGAGAGCAAGAGGTTAAAAGTTAGAAAAATCAGCAGCTATTTTGGTGCTGCAAGTTGACTTAGATAGAAGCAAACAGTTAAATAGAAACCAATTCAATTAGAACAGACAGTTTTGACATTTAAATGGAATTTCCAAAGCAGGTACTGTGGTTAAACAAGGAGGTGGCTAGCTTCCAAATACATATGGTAATTGTGAGGAAGCAGTTTCATTGATGACAATCAAATCTGGCACGAGAATTTTGGGCCCATGAACACAGGACAAAGCAAGGGCTCTTTGTATAATCTATGTCATCTCCTCTCTTCATCAAATAATTTGTTTCTTCCCTACTTTCTCTTGATTTCTTTATGTAAAAGCACCTATCTTTTCTTTTAAATGCTCTTCTCCTTAAGCTCTCCTTGACTGATTATTTCAATCTGCTTTTCCCACATCATTTGTTTTCCATCACTCTACAGCTCTAACCTTTGTTATTCTCTGATATATAGAGAATGACATAATTGTCATAATAATCCTACAAAGATCATCTTAATCTCATTGTAATCTCTGCACCTGATGGAGTTACGAACACACATTTAACAAACCAATAGGACACCTGTTAGAAACAGGACACTGATTTTTATCAACAGCTGAAGAATTTATTCTGTTTTCAGGCACTCACTGTTCATAAGCAATTATGGCAAATGCTTAATTACTACTCTTATATGAATATGTCAGATCTTTATCAGTGTTACTAGTTAGCATTCAGATTAAGCAGAAATTGTGAAAAGTATTTCTTCTTTTCTTGTTCTTTCTATGATAACTGTCACCAGAATTTTTTGTTATATAGAAAGTAAAATTAAATACATGCCCCTATATTGTGCCAGCTTGTTTTAAAAATAGAACAAAACAAGATAGTGCCCAAAACAGTATTAGTAGGAGCAGTCTGCAATCTAAGCCTGGGAATACAGAACAAAGAGATGAGCCTTTTATCCTGCCCTACAGGAGATGAGACTGGCTTGGATGAATTTTAGTTGCAGTGCATCCCACATTCAAGAGCTCTCTCAACAGAATGCTTCTCCCTTCTAATTCTGCACAATGAACTGAAAGCCAAATACTCTTTGGTCTGGAAAGAGAGAGATATTACCAGAAAGAGCTGCAAGGATGTGGATCAGGAACTTGAAATAAGTCCCAAACGGATTTAGCAACAACTGAGATTTGGGCACAAAGTAAAAATAATCTCCTGATCTACCCCAGCTTTGAAACCTTAGAAGTTTTTAGGCAACTCTACAGCAGTAATAGGTGGAGTGTTTTGTAACTGTCTACTCTGGAAGAATTAAAACAGTTCTCTCCAGTTAGACATGGAGAATAAAATCAAGCCTATTAATTACCTGAAGATAAGGGAAGTCTGGAGGTGCCAAAAGAAATCCAGAATGTTTTGAAATTTTTCTCCTACGTCACATGGAAATAAATAATCCCTTAGGCAAAAAAAGAGTCAAAATTCATATAATTTCATTCCATTGCTGGCCAACATAATCTCATTCAATTTTAAACTGAGCAGGAGAATAAGGACTGTGGCCATCTGCTGCTATTCTCTGAAATTGGCAATAAATGTTTTGACCTCAATTGACAAAGATCAAAGTGCAACAGGAAAGTTATCTGGAAACACCATTTTTTGAAATTTTTGTCTTTTCCTGGATATTTTATAATCCATAAAGTGATGTGAGCTCAATTTCAAGGAAAAAGAAGTATCTTTCTGGACATGCTTTCTGGAAATGGAAATTAAACTTGATTTCTGGTAAAGGGTAACACATAACTTCAATGAAATGAGGCTTAACTAAGAGAAAAAGCTTTAAGTAAAAGCAGGCAGAAATGCTTTCTGGTATTTTAGAATATCATGAATTTTGGAAGGACTCAAAAGATTTATTGGGTCTAGATCCTGGATCCACAAAGGACTACCCTGACATTTAGCCATTTGTCTGACACTTTTATACAAATACTTCTTGAACACTGTCAGGTTTGGTACCCTGACCACTGCCCTGGAGAGCCTGTTCCAGTGCCCAACAGCCCTCTGGGGAAGAACTTCTTCCTAATACTCAACCTGGTCCTCCCCTGATACAGCTCTGTGCTGTTCCCTTATGTCTTACTGTTGTCACCAAAGAGATCAGCTCTGCCCCTCTGCCTTCTCCTCTGGCCTGAACAAGTCAAGGGACCTTAGTTGTTCCTCATATATTTTGCCCTCTTGATGCTTGAATCAAATCTATAGCCCTCTTTTGGATGCTCTCTAATAGTTTTATGTCTTCCTCATATTACAGTGCACAAAACTGCATGAGGTGCTCAAGGGCAGGCTGCATCAGCACAGAGTTGAATGGAACAACCCCTTCCCTCGACTGGCTGTGCGGGGTGTGATGCAGGGTATGGTTGGCCCTTTTGACTCTTGTTAAGTTTCATACAATCGGTGACTGCCCAATCATTGCATCTCTACCCTTGAGGTAATTCTGTCCTGTATGCTTCCATATAGCCCATTGTCTTCCTGTTTATTTTATTTTCTAACTAGTCAATTTTGCACTTATAATTTTCCAATTCATTCTAATCCGTGTCTAGCAAAAACGTACTTCTGCATTTAAGCCCCAAAATGTTGATACTGTTACTATGTGAGTATAATTTGACTGAAAAATAAAGCAAGGTATCATTATCCTTTCTTGTGTCAAACAGTTGAAAAAATACACATGGAACCTTGTTGTTTTGTAGTCACTAGATTTTTGACGTACAGTTTAAGTGCATTTATTAAAAAACTACTTTTTACAAGTTTTTTTTTTTCCTATCATTATGTTGTTGCAGTCTGATGCTGAAAAGGGCAAAGTCCTTCATATATGTAAAGCACTTTTACATTCACATCCGTATAGTTCACGTTTTTGTGCTTCTGCATTTTATAGCTCTTCAGCTTTCCTAATCTCTATGTGCATTTACCATACATTACTTCTTTATTGCACACGCCTTCATGAAACTGATAATTGGGTTGCTATGAATCAATATTAGCAGAGATTTTTGTACTATTTTTTGAGTTTTATTAAACAGCATAAATATTCGTATTGAACATAATATGTTCAATATATATATATATATATACACTATATACTTATATATACTTTTATATATAGTATATATATAGTACTGTATATATATAGTATATATATAGTATATATATAGTATATATATAGTACTGGTGCTGATCAGGATTTTGCCATTTCAACCTTTTCTTTTGATAGAGAGTTTCTGAGATACCACATCTCCAGCTATTATACTGATAACAAACTTCTTATTTATAAAACTGGTTTTAATTTCTACCATCTCTCAAAAATGCCACTTTGAGTCTTGTTAGAAAAGAAAAACAATTGAAGCTGTCGACAATTCAGAATGAATTGGTGAAGCATAATCCTGCAACAACATAGAAAAGCAATGTATTAACATCTTTAGCAGAATTTGTATTTGCTCAGTAAGATGACCACTTTTCAGGTGGTGACTTTCATCTTTGCCAACTGTGATGATATCATGGTTGCATTCATTTGGAAATCTTCAGCAATTTTTTGAGAAAATAACTTCTCATCCTGTTCTATTCCTGAGCCTCAGGAGCCACATACAACCTCTACTCTCAAACTTGACATATTCTAAGAGCAGCATATCATTTCTGGTTTGAATTTTGATAAGACAGTAATTGTTTCAAGCTAACCTGAGCACTAAAGCTGAAAAATGTACAGACACCTAATTGCTTCATAAATAATGAATAACACCACAAGATAAGGAAAAACACATTATTTTATATCTAGAAATTCATGAAGTTTCCCGTTAGAAACACTGCTAAAAGAGTTATTCTTACAAATTTCTAGTTATTTATAAGTTAGTTATTCTTAAATATACATTAATTTCAACTGAATCTAAATAAAAATCATAGATTAGAACACTGCTAAATTTGAAAAGTGTAATCTGGCTGTGAATCTGTCTCTTTTGGATTATTTCTATGGTTTACGGAACTGTTGGTTAATAGTAAGACAAACAAATTAAAATACAGGATGCTGTGCTTTATGCTTTAATGTGTTTCCTAGATGGCCTCCTTTTTTCATTGGGTTGAATTGGAATGAGTTGTGCAGGGGGGTGGTCGAGTCACCCTCCCTGGAGGTACTCAAGAAATGTTTTGGGATATGGTTTGGTGAGGAATGATTGGTGGCAGGAAGAAGCATGGACTGGATCATTTTGAAAGTCTTTTCCAGCCTTGGTGATTCTGTGATTCTATATTCCTAGCTTCAGACAGACGGCAGAGCTAACTAGGGCTCTGCCCAGTGAGGACCCTGCAGCTGTATTTCCAATAGCTTATGGATGTTTCACTGGAAAAGAGTTCATTGGAGCTAAGTTTGGTGATTAACTGAAAGTCACAGTTTTAAAAAATGGAACATTCTGCTCTATGAACCACACACTGAATGTCTTGGATGACTCTATCTCTCCTGCTCACCTTCATTTACAAGGGATATATTTTGTTCACATTTATTTTAAACCTTCTGCTGTTCTCAGTAAGGGATAGATTTATTCTATTATACATATTCTATATAACCTTTAAGGAAGGTTGCTAACAACCCTATCAGTGGAACTGAAATATCACAAATTGTAACAGTCTTCTCTTTGCATTCCCATGAAATTCCCATTTTGTATCAAGGACAACAAAACAACAGCATCAACTCTAAAATCAACCAACCCACCAAAACAGTCCCTAACCAACACAACCAAACCCTTCCTCCAAATCTCAGAAAAGATTGAAAAAAATCACACCTAATGATGTAATTAAACAGTAGACTCTACTTAATTAACTCATGAAGAGGTCCTCATGGATGCCTGTGTAACCAGGTAAACCAGTTCCAAAGGTGTTTATTAACTCCATGATCCTGATGAAATTTCTGAGAATTTTTCAGTAAGTAAAATGAAGAAAATCGGTATAAACTATACTGATAGTATAAACTATACTGAAGACATCAAGAATGAGAGTGTGGAGATAAAGAAGTGTTTATTAAATAGTTTTAGATCAAATATATGTCTTTGGTAAAGGAAAGTACAAGGGCTCTAAAAGTAATGCCTCCTATTTTATGATGTTGGCCCACAACATCAGAGGTAGATGTTGGTAGTGTGGCAGCAGAGGTTGAACTTTCCCACCAGTATTCCATTACATTTTGTCACTATGCAACAGATGGCAGCAGAGGGGCAGTATGACAGAATGGCCTCTAACACAGAAGTATGTATGAATCAAATGTGTGGAATTTAATTCCTCCATGCAGAAAAAATTGCACCCAATGGCATCAGTGCTTGCAGTGGTGACAAGTGACATGAATGATAAACCATACATTAGATGGCAGATTTTTATAAGCACAATGTGCATGCTCTTGTTTATCACAGGTGAAAATGCAGCTAATGGTGCTGACTATATTGAAAAATTGTATTCTGTAGCTGACAATTTACTCTATCAAATAATGTCATTGTGCTCTTTGTATCTTTTGCAGTTTCCATGGAAATAAAGAAGAGTAATTACTTTCAGAATGACCTGCATGTGTGTGGTGTAGCTGGAATAGAGTTGATGGCATGTTGTGTTCACATGCATGAAAGATTTGAAATTGAGCTTAGATGAGTTCAACAGTATTAAACCAGAACAAGACTGTCACTCAGTGCAATGGTCATAGGACACGCATGTTCCAGATTGCCTTCCACCAAGAAGATTAAACACATTTATTAAAAAGGAAAATACTTTGCTTCAGATTAGGAGGAAATGGAAGATGTTTTTCTGGACCTGTTTATGTGATGTAAACTCATTAATATTTGCAGAGTTAAAAATGATAAAAACTGGTTATTGAAATACAAGACTGAAAAACTTCATACAGAGCAGAGAAGCAAATAAATATATAAGACCTAACAACACCTTAAAACATAAGAAAAAAAGCTTCAACAAAGCCAAATAAAAAAGGGAGCTACAGGAAAGAAGGGGACAAACTCTTTAGCAGGGTCTGTGGTGGCAGGACAAAGGCAAATGGTTTCAAACTCAAAGAGGGTAGATTTAATTTAGTTAAAAAGAAAAAACCTTCTACAGTGAGGGAAGTGAGGCACTGGAACAGACTGCCCAGAGATGTGGCTGATGTTCCATCCCTGGAGACTTTCAAGGAGAGGTTGGATAAGGCCCTGGGCAACCTGATTTAGTGGTTGTGTCATTGTGACACTGCAGGACAGTTGGACTAGAAGGCCTTCAAAGGTCTCTTCAAACTCAGTATTCTATGATTCTACGATTCTAAATTAAAAAATTTATACTCTGGCATATAAAATATTAAAAAAAATCATCTTCTGTTTCATATGTGTAATCAATTTTCAAATGTACATTAAATTTACATAAACAAAATTTTCAAATGTACATAAAAAGTAAAAATAAATGAGGATACTGGTGATGCCAAAATGTTCATCACCTAGCTAATAATAGAACTGTAGACTCTTAAAATCACAGAATGGCTTACACAGGAAGGGACTTCAAAGATCATCCAGTCCCAGCGTCCAGCTATGGGTAGAGTTGCCAACTAGATCAAGTAGCCCAGAGCTCCATCTGATCTGTTCTTTAATGGATCTAGAGGTGAGGCATCTATAACCTCTCTGGGCAACTTCTGCCAAATTGTTCACCACAGTGATTAAAGAATTACCAACTTACTTCTATCCAAAATCTCTCCTCTAATTGATGAAAGATATTCCCAGAAACATTTTTTGGAGCAGCTCTGTTAGTTCAAAGCCATTTCCCCTTGTTCTAGTCTATCACGATCAGACTGCATAAAAAGTCATTTTCCCTCCTGTTTAGGAGCTCTTTTCAAGTACTAGAAGGTCACAGTGAGTATCCTTGGAACTTTCTCCAAACTAAACGAGATCAGATTTTAAATCTTAGATGTAATTTAAACTTTAAGAAGAAAATCTTGATTTTCTAAATAATAAAGAGAAAGGACTTACAGTTAAAGCTCACCACTTTACCACTGGGGTCATGGGTCATGTCAGTCTCCTTTTGTGCAGATGTAATGCTGCTCCTCACATTTTGAAGGTATTATTCTTCTTTGACCATCTGCTGCAGTTTCCCATTGCTCCAATTTATGTGTTCTGCTGTCTGTTCCAAAAATATGTCTGGCCAATAGTTCACTAAGCTAGTTCTTCACTCCCAACCTCCTTCATATGGTGTTCAGACATTAAAGCTAACCCCAGGTAGCCTGATTTTAACTGAAGACAATAATTGTAACAGATGTCTCACTGATGCTACAAGCAAGTACAACCTGCTGACTACATCAAAATTGTCATAGCATAGCTGAGAAGCATCTATCCCAATTTCTGCTAAACTGTACAATTTAAGATTCCTCAGCAAAATGCAGGTCCAGTTTCTAGCACCCACAGGTCCTTCATGTCAAGATGACACCTCTGATGGACATTGTTAGCATAAGGAAATCTGCTGTTTGAGTACATCCTTAAAGGGAAATGACAATATTTCACCAAGATCATCAAACAACTATTATTTCAGCCTCAAAATGCAAGTTTAAGTCTTCACTGATCTTGGAATGGTTTAGGTTGACTCACTTGGATTTATGAGGCTTTGGTCCTATTAGCATTTTTTCTGAAATACTGAGTAAACACACAGGCCAGAGAAGGCACTACATTACATGTAGTGCAAAATTTTGAGAAAAACAAGGATGATGTTACTGAGACTTGTTTGTACACTTTTTTCCTAGGCAATTGTTTCACCTGAGAGTGCAGAATTTATCACCACAAGACAGCACAGAGGATAAATTTATGGACTTCTGCAGAAAATTCAATTGGTGGAAAGAGTTTTATTTTTGTTTCAAATACACAGAGCATGTAGAGTAAACAAAGGAAAATGAAGGATACTCCTCCCCAGAAAACAGTTATCTCAAGAGCAAATCATCTCCTCCTCTGCTACCAGGAAAGAAAGCATTAAACTTGCTATTCAGTATGTTTATTTATTACTTCTCTTCCTATGCAGCAAATACTCTTCGTTTCTTACAGTTCGTTATGAAACATTTGAGAGAACTATCATCCCCTTAGTGAAAAAGCAGTAATTTATATTTTACATATTGTTATATTTTAATAGTGAATTGGGTAAAACGTAGTTAGAACTTTGGTGCGGGAATTATTTCACCCTTGTCTTTTCCAGGATGGATTAAAGACTGATAGCTCACAAATAGTAAAACAAAGACCAAAGACAAAACCAACCTTTCCTTCCTTCCTTCCTTCCTTCCTTCCTTCCTTCCTTCCTTCCTTCCTTCCTTCCTTCCTTCCTTCCTTCCTTCCTTCCTTCCTTCCTTCCTTCCTTCCTTCCTTCCTTCCTTCCTTCCTTCCTTCCTTCCTTCCTTCCTTCCTTCCTTCCTTCCTTCCTTCCTTCCTTCCTTCCTTCCTTCCTTCCTTCCTTCCTTCCTTCCTTCCTTCCTTCCTTCCTTCCTTCCTTCCTTCCTTCCTTCCTTCCTTCCTTTTCCTTCCTTTCAGCAGGTTTGCAGATGACACCAAGCTGAGCAGTGCAGTAGATAAATTGGAGGGCAGGGAAGCCATCCAGAGGGACGTGGACAGGCTGGAGAAGTGGGCCCATGAAAACCAAATGAGATTCAACAAGGCTAAATGCAGTGTGCTGCATGTGGGCAGGGTCTATCCCAGGTGTTTATACAGACTGGGCAAAGGACCCCTTGCAAACAGCCCTGTGGAGAAGGACTTCAGGGTACTGGAGGACAAGAAGCTGGACACTGAGCCAGCAGCGTGCGCTTGCAGCCCGGAAGGCCAGTGTTAAACTGAGACAGGGGAGGTTTAGATTGGATATTAGGAGGAAGTTTTTCAGCCAGAGGGTGGTGAGGCACTGGCACAGGTTGCCCAAGGAGGCTGTGGATGCCCCATCCCTGCAGGCATTCAAGGCCAGGCTGGATGTGGCTCTGGGCAGCCTGGGCTGCTGGTTGGCGACCTGCACACAGCAGGGGGTTGGAACTGGATGAGCACTGTGCTCCTGTGCAACCCAGGCCATTCTGTGATTCTATGACTCTATAATTCCCTCCTTCCTTGCTTCCTTCCCTCCTTCCTTCCTCCCTCCTTCCCTGCCTGCTTTCCTGCCTTCCCTTTCTCTCTTTATTTCTTCTCTCTCTCTTATCCCCTTCTCCTTTTCCTTCTTTTTCTTTGCTTTTCTCTTTTTTTTCTTCTTTCTTTTGCTTTTCTGAAAAAAATTCTTCAAGAGAAATTTTTAAACTGATACTGATTTTCAATTGTTTCAACATTTAAAAAGCAGAAGCATCACACAACTAATATGTATGCCTAATAATAATGGTTCTAATTCCTCACAATGTGGAGATAATTTTGCAGTTTCAGCAATAGACAGAACACTTCTACAGCTATTAAAGAACAAGGAACATCTGTTTCCAGCCATAAATCTGTCATGTAACCAGTAAATCCCACTAAAATGACATTACTGGCATATTACTCCAAAAGCCTATAGATAAAAACATGGTGTCCTGCAGAACAGCTGCTGTGTCACCTCAAAGTCTAAAATAGGGTGGAGTAATAAAGCACGCTTACCTTTTACATTTGGAAGGGCTATATACAGCTTGCAGACCTTACAGACCTGTAATTGCAAGTCAGTATAAATATGTAGAGATTCCTCTTCAGACGTGACAGAATGACACAAGAAAGTAAACTTTGCTGCCTCCTTAATAGCTTGTATTTATTCAGCAGCCCATCTAGTATTCTAATGTTGTTTAGCATCATTTTTCATTGTCAGCTTTTGTTCCAGTGTGGGTTACGTTTATGTCTGTATTCTGGTTCCATGACCAGAACTTTAGATTTCCTTTCTCTGGGTCGTCTTTAAAGCAAGAAATTCTGATGATTGAGAATGCACTCCAACATCTTTATGCTGTTTTCTTTCAAAAATTAAATACAACTAAAGACAACTAAAAACAAAAACATATTTGTGTAGACAGCTCGTGAAAAAGGGGATTTTTCTTTTCTAGAACAAAGAAAAAAAATTGGTAACATTCTTTAAGTCTTATTTCCTGAATAATTGCCTTATGTCACACAGCAAATTACAACTAAACCATTTTTATCTCAATAGCTGGTTAATTTGGGGAATGCATTAGAAAAATCTTCCTGCCTGCCATATTTGCTTCAAATGAATTTTAAAGTGGGTTATGTTTAATGCTATATTTAGAGTGATATTATTCTGGGGGTAGGACAACTGGTAATCAGCTTAATTTGTAGCAAAGAAGATTGAAGTGAGATATTAGAAGAAGCTTTCTAACTGTAAGGAAAATTAATACCACAAATGACTACCCAAAGTGGCTGTGTAAAAACACACATATAAAGTGTTCAAAACCAGATTAAGCAAGAGTCTGCTTATGTACATCTAATCCTACATCAGAGTAGAGAGGCAAGCTATGCGGCCTCTTGAAGTTCTTTTGCCTTACATTTCAGATTCGTATTGTTGCTGAAAAACAAGGAACATTCATTGACAAGATTTGTTGTTTACAATACAGGAAGAAATTGTAAACAACTCGTTTTCACTGGGATTTATGTTTCAGCACAATAGGGAATGAACAGAAATGTTTTTATTTTCTGCACTCCAGTTTGAGAAACTGACTAAAATTCAGGAAATGTACATCTACTGTGCCCTTCTGAGAAGAATTTATCTCACTAATTTCATCAGTGATGTTAATGCGTAACTTCTAAACTTCCAGAAGATTGTGGAAACATATTCTAGTGTCTGTGGTCTCCAAACATCTGTATCATGTTTTAAATTGTATTTATTTTCAGCTATGGCAATTAGATCTGTGGCTAGCTGACTACTTCTGAAATTGTTCCTGATGTTAATAGCCAGAGAAGCCTGCACTACTGGAATGGGCTGTCTCTGCAGATGGTTTCTCCTAGAAACATTATTCATACTTTAGAACACAGAATAATGGGTTGGCTGGTCACAGCCAGAGGGTTGTGGTCAATAGCTCTTTGTCCAGGTGGAGGCCAGTCAGACATGGCATCCCCAGGGATCAGTCTTGGGAGCAGTGCTCTTCTACATTTTTATCAATGACCTAAACAGTGGGACTGAGTGCATCCCTGAAAGTTTGCTGATGAAACCAAGCTTCTGATACAACAGAAGGAAGTGATGCCATCAAGAGGGATCTGGACAGGTTTGAAAAGGGAGACAATGAGAACCAAATGAGGTTCAGTGAGGCCAATGCAAGGTGTTGCACTTGAGTTGTAACAATTACAGATATGTGTTCAGTCTGAGAGATAAACTTCTTGAGAGAATACCTGTAGAGAAGGATTTGGGGGGTCCCAGTGGACAAAAAGCAGGACGTGAGCCTGCAGCATGCGCTTGGTCATGATAAGACCAGCAGTATGCTGGGCTGCATCAACAGAAGGATGACCATCAGACTGAGGGAGGTGATTTCTTTGCTCCTCTCACACTTCCACAACACTTCCACTGCCTTTCTGAGGCCCCATCTGGAGTGCGGTGTCCAGGTCTGGGGACATCAGCACAAGAAAGATGAGGAGCTGTTGGAGTGGATCATTTTCTTGTTGACAAGATTTCACGGCAGAGGAACATTCCTTAGTTCTGAATCAGATGCAGTACACCACAGAACTGGGCAGCTAAAGGGAAGAAGACAATGTTTAACAACTAGGTTATTACAATTTCTTGCCAGTGCCAGTATACGTCACGAGTACAGATATATTATGTGTCAGTCACTTGGAAAGTAATGACTCTTACAGCAGTTACAATGAGCATAATAGAACTGTGATAGAGAACATTCTCAGCTAGAAAACATTTTTTGAAACAGTCACAACCATTAGCTGTGCATATTTTTGCCTACTATAAGCAAGAATCCGTATTCCGTGCTCTTAAAATTCTGCACTAGCAGGGGTGTTCCACTCTCATTGTTTTTGCTGCTGAAATGAACCATCCACCTCCTCACATCTACTGTTCTGTCTCCAAAAATATTCAGCAATTGTCAATGAATGTCAGTGAATGCAGGTTTTTTTGTTTGGAAGAATTCAATTCCATACTTTTGATTCATGTCACTTCCATGCCAGATGCCATTTTGTCAGACTGCCCCTCTGCTGCTTCTGTCACATGGCAACAACATGTAACATAATTCTGATGAAAAGGTTCAACCTCTACTGCCAGATTATCAATCTCTGACTTTTTGTGACAACATAAAACAGGAGGCACTTTGTAGATGCTCTTGGACAGTGCTTCAGGATTATAACTCATCATAGATCTTTTCCTATGCCAAAGTACACGTAACAGTTTCAAATGAAATAGATCAGAGCCATACAATTCGGTCAGCCAAACATGATCAGTGTTAGAAAGGTCCTTTTGACAAGCATTCCCCTTCTGAAACCAGTATACGTGACACAGTACTTAGCACTCATTTCTGAGTTGAGGAGATGTTCATGCCTCTGAATTAATCATTGATTTCTTCAACCAATGCCTCAGCTTTGCTGGTCTTTCCAGCTTTGTTTTACTTCTACATACTTGTTTCTCAAAACAGAGACAATTTTTTTTTTTTGTAATGCAAGGTCTACCATCTGGCTGTATGTAAGGCCTCTGCACCTGCTTGAGGAGGGGATTTGTAGAGTGGAAAAACAAGATTCATGTGCTTGTGTCTGGGTCACTCACTGTTTGGAAAAAAATTGGATTCTGTTTCTATGCTAACCAAAGTAAAAACTGAGCTGCAATATGCTCCTATTTTAGTACATGTGTTGAAGGTGTGACAAATCCCATAGAAGTTTCCTGTGTGCAGCCATTACAGAATCCCTGTATGATCTCCATTTGCCTTTCTCTCTCTCTGCCTGCTTTTTAAATGTATAGGACTATTCTGACAAACCAAAAATAAGATTACATAGCATGTTCTGACAATTATTTAGATGCTCTTCACTCCTCACAGTTTTTAGCAGTTATTAAAAATGTTTTTAAGCTTTCTCTGGAATTCAGGATAAATACTAGAGCCAGTAAACTGCACAAAATCCATAACCTTTAAACTCCACTTATATTTTACCCGTTTCAAAATTAGTAATTTGACAGATTTTGGTTTAAGACTCTCCTCCTATAGATGTACATCCACTTAGGAGTTGGACTTGATGATCTCTAGAGGTCCTTTCCAACCCCTATGATTTTGTGGTTCTGTGGTCCTTGAAGAGATCTATAGATATCTGATGCAGTAGGGTCTGTTGGGCACCAAAGCGAGTACTAACCTGAAAATGACCAGCTCATCACAAGAGCAGGAAAGGATGGAAACAATTTCCAGACCATTTTCAGAGAAGAGCAGATAATGAATTTGAGAGTAGAAGAGAAATCATCTTGATGCTCAGTGCAAAAGCTCTACAAGTTGGTCTTAAAACTAAAAACTGACAAGAAGCTTGACTTGCCAACCATGGAAAAACTAGCATCATGCCTTTGCTTTCATCAGAGGGAGGAAAAGACAGTATTATACACCTCTAATTTTCATTCCCTGAAGTCCATCAGAGGCATTCACTACCATAATGAACTTTCCATATACTTACTAGGTACAGGTGAATAGTAAAGTAATGGAAGCTGATTCAAGCAAAGAAAAGAGTGAGAAAAAAAATAACCAAGGTGTAAGGACTGCTTTAGAAAGAGAGGTTAACAAAAGTCTACTTTTCCACTAATAGAGAGAAAATTAGTACTCATATACAAATATTTGAAAAATATGAAATGCAAATCCATAGTAAAGGTTTAGAGAAAGAGAGGAAATAAACACAAAATGTCATTAAAAAATGAAGAGTATTAGGCAGAATATTAGGTTTTCTTTTGTTAAAGCATAGTCATTTGGAATGGTTTTGTTAGTAACATGAACTGATTTACTAGAGGACACTTAAAGGTGGCTGCATATCTCTAGGGTGAAGAATGTACAGTCTTCCTCATGTGAATGAGTAGCAGCCCTGTGCTTCAGAAGGTAAGTGGATTGCAATTCTATGGAATATATCAGCTGTGTTTGGGAGGAAGGAGCAGTGAGACCTTGCATGATGGTCTCTGCAATGGGATTCCCTATTGAAGAAGTTTTTTGTCGGCACTACATTAACAGCTGGTCATCTTGCTTTATCACAGTTCTATGAGCAGCAGTTGGAAAAGTGTTTCTGGATTAAAGTGAAAATTTTCCTTTGCTTTTAATATTTTCTTCTTAAATTTCTATTTCAAACTTTACTTGAAACAGTAATTGAAACTTGAAAGTTAATTGTAAAAAGAAGCTTTTTTCCTTCCCCCCCCCCCAACTGAGATAATGCCTACTTTTATTTTGAAAAGATTGAAGGCTTTCTTTCTCAGCTTGACAAAAGTGACATGAGTTTAATGTTTCCATGAATTTGAATCCATTGTTTTTTAGTGAAGGTAGTGAAAGTAGCTGGAAAATAACGGGATCTTAATGAAAAAAAAAAACACCAAAAACCCACAACATCTTTTGTTTCATTAGAGAACATTATTTTTCTCACTGAATTTTTGCACTGAAGTTTCTTCTCTATCACTATCTAGCAGTTTTCTTCTGCTACTTGTGATTGTGGTCTACAGTTCTGCAGCCTCCACATGCTTCCTAAACATGCTGCCTACATGAAAGGGGTTGTTTAGTTTCACTAAATCAGTCATATGTACTGCAAGAAAAAAGATCCAAAAAGATCCCATTCTGACAAAATAGAAAGAAGGGACTGACCTGAAGGGTCTATTCTAACTCTTTTGCTTCCTACCTGAAAATAAAAGTAGATTGTTCTGAAAATACATGTAACATAAGAAACTAAGAGTAATTGGGCCTCTACAGAGCTCAGTATTTCTCTAAATTCAGCACAAATGGTAGTCCCCACAGTAAGGCCACCACAAATGCTGATGTCATTCCATATCGAAAAGAAGTAATAAGTACAGCAAACTGCACCTGAGAAATTGCTATTTCCACATAAATATCAAATAATTCCATATCAGATCTCTTCATTTGGGTTTTCCAAATTTTATAAGCTAAAATGACATCAAACTCTTAAATCTAAAACTGTTTACATCTTAAATTTTCTTTTTTGGAGATATACAGTTAAGGACTTTTGAAGTGACAATCATTTAAAGAGGGTCTGCTAAGTTTACACTAAAATTAATTAGCATAGCTGATGATCATCCATTAAACAGTGGGCAAGCATCTTGACCAAAGTCTTGTTAATAGAAAGAAAAGGAAAGAGAAAAAAGAGAAAAAGAAAAGGAAAAATGAAAAAGGATAATAACTTTTATGTAGAATACGTCAAACGTAAAATAAAGTTATGAATGAATTCATAATAAGAAGGAAAGATCAATGATCAAAGGTGTCAGTGCAATTTGCCAGGATACTCGTTCATATCAGACTCACTGTGCAAGATGTCAGCTCTTCAGTTATTCACATTTTATCATTAGAAGCAGTAAGATCTGGTTACAGAAATCATTACATGATTATTTCATGCACTGAAAAAACTTATGATGCAAACTACAAAAACTGATTATCCAAGGACAAAATTACAGACTAAGCTGCCATTATTTCAACATTTCCCATACAGTAGTCAAGAAGAATGCTTAAAAATGTCTTTTTTTTTTTTTTTTTTTTTTCAGGAAAGTTCAAAATTTCAAAAGCATTGAAGCACGAAGAAATAACGTCATAGAATAAATGGACTGTTGTCTTCTCTGTTAATTTTGACTGCCTTCGTATTGTCTATTGCCTTTTTATTTTTACGATGGTTGACTTTGGCGGAGAGTCTGATTGTTGGAAAGTGAGAGCAAAAATAAAACATATTGCAACATGTGTTTTATTGAGACATTAAACACATCTGAGAAGACTGAACATCTTTCTTTACGTGTAATACTTTGTCCTCAGTAAAAATTCTCACATACATTAGGGGTCATCCAGAGCAAGGCTCATTTCACAGATGTATTCCTGTCTGCATGCACAACAGCAGTAGCAATTAGCAGAAAGAAGGGAGAGAGGATTGATGAAAATTTGGTGTTAATTAAAGAATTCTCAGAGGAACATGTCCCAGAGCCAGAGTTGCGTCAGGCCAAATCTGTGTGGTTGTAGCAACTCGATATAGATCTACTGAAGTCAGAGACTAGTACTAATTGATACCACTTGAATCTTTGCCTTATGAAGTTAAAGAAAATATCAGTAACAACCATAGCTATGAAATCACTAAGATTAAAATAAGATTTAGAGAAGCAGATGTGCAAGAGCTAATTTCAAGTGTGGATGCAATTACCAGAAGCGAGACCTAGAGGCAACATCTGTAGAGACTGAAGGGAAGGAAGCAGAAAACAAAGAAATGCAGCTTATCATCATGCATCCCCAGATGGAGATTTACAGTGACAGTGTTCATTTTTGGTGTTCAGATCATCACTACAACAGCAGTGCAATGTCTTAGTTTTTATGTGGGAGGGTGTGCCAGGGAGAAACGAGAAGTCAGGGAGGAATTGCCACACACACAAGACTTACCTGTTTGCTAAAGTCAAAACACCAAAAAAAAAAAAAAAAAAAAAAGGAGGAAAAAAGGCAAAAAAAAAAAAAAATAAATGTGTGGGATTAAATGTATGGGACTATATATATAAAGAAATAATTTCTCAAGATCAGATCATTCTACATGAGCTAGATGAAGGGCAAAAAAGAGTGAAAATGAGACTTGAAATGCATGAGGACTGAACAATGTTTTACACATCTTTAACAAACTTCTGTTTTCCTTAAAAAAAAAAAAAAAAGGTCAAAGTTGGCAAAACCCATCAAAGTCAGAACATTTCATAGGTTCAGTGGGTACACTGATGCTCTACAGTTTCACCCAGTTCTGTGAGGGCACTCAGGATACTTTACAGTGGAAAATGAAGAAATAACACCTCCCAGCTACTCATGTGATCCAAATAGTAAAAGGCAGTGGTAACAGCGGAGGCACAGCAAGCCATCACAGGTATATGAAACAGAATTTTATTTCCCACACTGCACAACATTCAGTCCAATGACAGAAATGACTTTTTTTTTTTTTTCCTGGACATAATTAACACATACTGAAACAGACAGCAGGTGAAGAGCAAGAAAAAAAAAGCTCTATTTGTGTCAACTTTTCTTTCTTTTTGTGGAAGATATCAGAGCTAGGGACATCAAACTGCAAGAACGCAAAGCCAGTGCAGGATTCAAATAAATGGGATGCTGTAGAAAGCCAGTTTCCTGAGCTATGTCTCTTTAGAGCTCAGCTGAGATGGAATGCCACTTTGCTGAATTTCCATGGTTGCATCACTATCTTTAATTGATAATTTCAGAATCTTTCCGAATAGCAGTTTCAAAGACTGCCCTCCATTTACTTTCTCAGAAAAAAAAATAAATATATATATATATACATATATATGTATAGAATACATTTAGTAAAGAAAAGAAGCAACAATAGCAAAACGAAAGCAGAAACAACAGAACAGTAACAAGTGCCCGTTGAACTTTGCAGAGAAGTTGTAACAATTCCCATAGGGTGATGAAATTGATTAAGATCCAGAGTGCAGGTGGCATCAGTGCCAAGAATTAGTTTATAAAACACAAAACAAAACAAAACAAAAGTAATAGGCTAAGTACTGGCCACCTACAGTGAAAAAAAAGTAACATTTACTGACATTTATTTTGTACTAGACTTTTGGTTGCATTTGAATTGGTTTGGCTCAATTTGAGAGACTAAAATATCAGAAAATTGTTTTTTCTCCCATCTGAATCCTCAACAGCTTGACCAGGTCCAGAGTAACACAGAACAGACTCAAATCTTGGTGACTAGCATTTAAAAAAAAAAAAAAAATTAAAAAAAAAGCTAAGAGTGAAATTCTTCATGGATATAGGAGAAGGACAGCTTCCATAGCTTTGAAAAATGGCTTAAGAGATTTAAGCATATATATCTACAATGATCATTTGTCTACCTGGTATGGAGCCTCTGAGTCTTGGGTGATTGTTACAGGAATATTACTGAGCAATCCATTCCTGTTGTGTAAAAATTCCCAGCTGTCTGATAGTAGTAAGTAGCATTGGGAAACTGCTTCTTTTCTGAGATACGGATTTTCTTTTTAAGGAATCAATAAAAAATTCAGAAAAGTTCACTCCTTATGGGTAATGTCTGAAAAAACAAGCATTTTAATAGTTTTTGCAGTTTAAACTGGCTGGTGGCTGATCACCATGCCGTCGTTCGATCACTTCCCCCTTCCCAGTGAGAAGGGGGAAAGAATTAAAAAAAATGCCCACAAAGTGGAACTTATGAGTTGAGATAAATCTGTTTACAAAAATAAAGAAAAGGGAAAGGATAATAATTACGGCAAACAAATATATGAAAATAAAAATGTATATAACAGTGATGCACAATTTCTCACCATCTTCTGACCAATGCCCATCTCGCCCTCCAAGCAATGGAAGGGAGAGGTGAACTCCCAACCCCTTCAAAACTCCTTCCATTTGAAGTCACATGGTACAGAACGTTCCTTTGACCAGTGTAAATCAGCTCTCCTGATTCTGTTCCTTCCCAGCTCCTCGGGCCTTCTGCTTTGTACAGCACTGCTTGCAGCAACTATAAACACTGGTGTGTTATCGACATTGTTTTCCTCCAAGAACTAAAACATAGCATCATATCAGACACCCTGAGGAAAACATTTCTGTCCCAGCTGAAACTAAGACAGTGGTCATCTGTTTTCCAAAGGGTCATGAAATTGTCCATTAGTCTAGTGAATATCTGGGAAGAGGTTAATCTCTTCTGAGGCTTCATCTGACTCCTGTACAGTAAGTAGGAATCATCACAACAAGTCAGAGCTGTGCAAAATTTGCCACTCTTTGGTAATCAGGATTAACATTGAGCAAAACATTTCACTTAATTTATCAAATTGCTCATTCCTGACTAGTGGAAACATTGCATTTGATTTGGACTGGGGCAAGTGACCAATGTGTGCTTAATTCACTGCCTGAGCCATCAGCATTTCTTTCTGAACATCTTCTTAGTCTTTCTTGGTTGTGGTAAAATTCAGCTTGCTTTAAATCTCTTCCACTGAAATTTAACTTTAGTTAAATACAATGTTTGTAAATTGTATAGTTAAGAGCAAGCATACTCAGTCACTAAGCTATTAGATAATACCTGATTACCCTGCAGTGTTTTGACTTCACTACCACATCATAAATTTTAATTATGACTCATTTTGCCTCCAAAATCATGTGTTTACTTTTGAAATTAAGTAGTAACATGACAAAGAAATATTTACACTTCATTTTCTTTTAAACAACAAACTTCAGAATTTACTTTTTCTTGTTTTTAATTATTTCAACTTAATTTTGATATAAAAAAGTTCTCTGTTATTCCACATTTATACCACATTTTAAGTCACATTTAAAAAGAGGTTGCAAACAGAGCCAATGAGTGAGTTTTTAACCTCTTATATAAGAGAGAAAATTTCTACTGCTTATAGTCACTCTAATTTCCCAGCTCTACAGATTGTTGTTATCTGATTCTAAAGAAAACTTCAGTCCTATCCCCTTCTCTCTCCTGTCCCACCCTTCACAATTTTGGGATTTAAGACGTTCATACTTTCTACCATCCCTTGTTTGTCTTCTAGTTCTATCAAATGACATCTGTGATGATTTTGGCTGGCTTCTATCTTCATCTCAACCTCATATCCTTCGAGTCAGAAGGAGGATATGCCTCCCTCAATTTCATTATCACTTTCTTCAACAGATAGATCTTGTGATACATCCTGAATTTATTTTTGTTTCATTAGGAGATTCTTCTAAGATCCCATTTTTTACATGAAAACTGAATATGATCTGTGACTCATCACGTTGAGAGATAGTTTACCTGCTTGTCTTTTCATAATTTTGGGAGTAAATAAGTCAAATCCTTGAACATCTGCCAGATTTCCTGCCCAGAGAGCCTTACATCTGTTATCATTTCATGTATGCCACAGAGGTCATATTTCCATTTACTTTATTATAAAGCAAAAAAAATTAAATTATAAACCTAAAAAAAAAAAAAACACCATCGAAACAAAACCAACCATAAACATATATAACATGCATATTTTTACATTGTCAGTATCTAAATAAAATTCCATCAGTTGTTGTCACACTTTCCAAGGCAGATTTCCTCTCAACAATTTTTTAAATACTGGTTCTCTCTTCCTCAAATTTGTTTAAACATTAATCACCTTCCTAGTCACAGAATCATAGGAATAGAGATAGAAAAAATGGTTCAGATTTGAAGGGACCTCTGGAGGTCATGTGATCCAACCTATCTGCTCAAAAAGGGACACCAAGTGCAAGTTGCTCAAGTCGATCTAGTTTCTCGAGCAGTGTTCAATTTCCCTTTAACAACATAGTGGCAGAGTCCTATTTGTCCTCATATTCTTAAAAAAAAAAAGCAAAATCAACAACAACAAAACCTGGTATTCATTACATATATTGTTTAGTAAATATCCTTTGTTAATTACTCCTTTTTAGCTTTTAAAGTCATAATGTGCTGTGTTTTACTGACAAAAACATTGGCACTGCTGCCAATTTCAGGACATCCGTTTGCCTTTTTTGTTGGCATTGTTGCTCTTTTGGACATGTTTAAGTTCAGATTGTCTTTTTAGCCACAGCATACTCCTGTTGGTAATCTTTTCTGATTTCATTTAAATATTCCCTATATCCCATGTGAAGACAAGAATGTTTTTACTCTGTGACTGTTTCTCCCATAGCTGTATGCAGAAGTAAATGAGAATTTCATCTCTTATGCCTGGCACATTAATAAACAGACAAGAGCATCATATATGCAACAACTTCAGTAGTTAGGTTCTATACTAATTGCAACACAAATTCTTATGTGTTCATGTTAATTATATGCAGACACAATACACTTTGTACATAGGTCACTCCAAAAGAAATACCTCCTTTTATTTTCATGGTACCTACAACAGACACATAAAGCACAGTAACACAATTTGATAGAACAGATTCTCAACTAAAAATTTTCACATTTTTCAACATGATCACCACAATAAACTATGCATTTTTTCCAGTGGTGAGCAAGAGCTTACGTGCTCTTCTTGTAATTTTTACAAGTACAATTTCTGCACCAGAGGAGGTAACCCACTGTTTCACAGCTGCTAAGATGGTATTTCTAGGAAAATGTTGCCCATTCAGTCCGTCTTTAATTGGCCTGAACAGATGGAATCCAGAATGCACCATATCTGGACTATATGGCAAGCCTGCCCGGACAGTTCTGCCAACGTTGGCAAGGTGCTCCATGCCCTTCCAACTGGTACGGGGCCTAGTGATATTGTGCTACAACAGAAAGGTTGCCTTCTTCTCTGGCCTGATTCTCAAAATGTTTCAACTTTCAATAGTCAATATTGCAATGAAGTGGTCTGAGTGGATGAGTGGTCTGAGTCAAATTTCTTACTTGATGGGAAAATTCACATATCACCACTCCATGGTCTACTCCATTTTCACTCTGGCTTGTAGTGCTGACACCATATTACGATTATGATTACTCATTACTGGTAATCATAAGGAAAATGTTACCTTCAGCCTTGTGTTGGCTTGATAAGTCACAGCAGACTTGCATACGGTGTTCTTTCTATTCCAGTGTGAGCATTCATGGTAACCATTTGCTGCAAACTTTGTGCTGTTCCAACACCGTCACTTTTGTTTCCAATGAATTAAACCTGATATTCAGCTCCATATATTCAGCTCCAGTTCCTTGCTTGTAATCTGCCGATTACTTTTGATAGTGGAGTTCAGGATCTCGTGTGGAAGAAGGAAAGAAGTAAGTAGGATTGCAACCCTGGACTTTGGGAGAGCTAGCTTTAATCTCTTCAAGGACGTATTTGGAGGTATCCTGTGGACTAGAGAGCTGGAAGATAAGGAGGCCCAAGAGAACGGATTGACATTTAACCATTTCTTCCAAGCACAAGTTGTGCATCCCCAGAAGTAAGAAATCAGCGAAAGGTGTCAGGAGGCCTGTATGGGTGATCAGTGTTCTTATGGATATCCTCAAAGGCAGGAAAAAAGTCTACAAAAAAAAAAAGTGGAAAAAGTGACTGGCCACTTTGACATGAACACTTGACAGGGCCTGTGGGGATATAACAATGAAGGCTAAGGTTGACCAAGATCTCATACAATCAGGTCTTAAACACCTCCAAAAATGGGGCACCTGTAACCTCTCTGTGACCTCTCTGTGTTCCATATTTCATCCTAAAATATAATCTAAATCTCCTCTCTTTTAGTCTAAAGCCATTGCCCCTTGTCCTATCACTATCAGTTTACGTAAAAATTTGGTTCCCCGCCTATTTATATGAACCCTTTAAGCACAGAATTGGACATCTGTAACCTCCAGTGTTCCCCCAGGATCTGTTCTGGGTCCAGTCTTGTTTGACATCTTTGTCAGAGACCAGAATGAAGGGATAGAACCCACACTCAGGAAGTTTGCTGATGATATAAAGCTGGGAGTTGTGTCTGACACATTGGAAGGCTGTGCTGCTGTTCAAAAAGACGTGGACAGACTAGAAATTTGGGCAGAGAGGAATCTTATGAGGTTCAACAAAAGCAAGTGTAGAGTCTTGCGCCTGGGAAGGAATAACTGCATGCATTCAGTACAGATTAGGGGATGATTTGCTGGAGAGGAGCTCTATGTGTCTATGTGGAGAAGGCCCTATGTGTCCTAAGGACAACAGATAGATCATGAGCCAGCAGTGTGTTCATGTAGCCAAGAAGGCTAAAAGTATTTCATGGTGCATTAAAAAGAATGTGGCCAGAGGCATCAAGAAAAGCAATCCTTCTCCTCTGCTCTACCCTGAGGAAGCCACAATTAGATTGCTGATTCCAGTTCTGGGCTCCTCAGCTCAAGAACTTCTAGAGACAGTCCAATGGAGGGTCACAAGATGATTAAAGCCCTGCAGCATCTCCCATATGAGGAAAGACTGAGAGACATGAGTCTATTAAGCCTGGAGAAGACTGATCATTTTCACTGATGTTGACAAATATCCAAAATGCAGTACTCAAGTGGATGTGTGCGGGCTTTTTTTTCAGAAATGTGCAGCAAAAAACAAGGGGAAGTAGGCAAAAACTGATACCCAAGGTGTTCAATACAAACATGCAAAGAAACCGTCTTTACTGTGAGGATGGAGCACTGAAACAAGTTACCTAGAGAGACTGTGGAATCTCTTTCTCCAGAGATGTTCAGTATCCACCTGGACACTTTCCTGTGTGAGCTACTACAGAGAACCTGCTAGAGCAGAGGGACTGGACACTTCAGTGGTCCCTTCCAACCTCTATCATTCTGTGATTTGCACACAGATGATCAGATAGAAATGTTCTACATTTCACGGTGTGGCAGCTATGCATGGCTGCCCAACACATGTTTTGTCTTTCATGTCTCTGTTGTCACAGACTTCACTGTATTCACATCCACTGTTTGGTCCTCCACTCAGCAATCACTGATGAATGTCAGTAGTTTCAGTTTTTTTCCATGTGGAGAAATTCCTTTTCACACCTTTTCTTCATACGCATTTCCATCTCAAAAGCCATTTTGTCAGACTGCCTCTCTCCTGTTTCTGTCACATGGCAACAAAATGTAATGGAATGCTGGCAAAGTGGTTCAACCTCTGCTACCACACTACCAGCATCAACCACTGCTGCCATGGGCCAAGAACATAATAAACTAGGAGACATTACTCCCAGAGAATCCATTATATTAAACAGATCTTCATTTATATGCCTGTTATTTGCCTATTAACATGCCAATTTTATGACATATCTGCATTTTATTATTAATACCAAGTACTCTATAATAATATGAATATTATTTCCATATTTCACCTGCAAATTTCCAGCCTAAGCTATTTTGGCTAACTTCATCTTAAGCATTTCTCAGCTGAGTTAGAATGCTTCTTTATCAAAACAACTAGAAATTCTCAGCAGCTATCTAGTTTGCAGAGAAGAGTGGTTGAGTTTCTGTGTGAAATGCCTCCTTGATAACACTGTGGGCTGATATACAGATATAGTTGGTTTCATTGTTAAATTCAGACCCAGATTTGCAGATAGACTTCAAGAGACACTATTTTGCATGCGTAATATTCTCCAGACACATTCGGAAATGCTTTAAATATTTAATTACTTCTTAGAAGTCCGTCATTAGAAGTTAGAATATTCCATGTGGAAAAGTTACATTGCAGCAGTAATGATCTGAGAAAAGCAAAGCACCCAGAACTGCTTTCTTCCCTCACGTCTTTAGAAATTCCTAGTGTGTTCTCAAATGACTAAGTGAACTAGATCTGGTCTTGGATCTTCTGTTATTAGCCAGAAAGCCATGGCAGCAAGAAAGCCAATTTAACTAACAAGTTCCACATGGCGACCTTCCAGACAGAATATAAGAGCAAATTCCCCACCACCAGAAAAACTGATATTCCCACATCACAGTAAGTGTAACAGAGTAACATCAAAGCAACCCTGTGGCCTGGGGAGGCTGACACCCCAAAAGTGTCATTTGACTTTGGTAATGGAAAAGACAAATTACACTCTAGCCTCCTTACAAATAGAGCAAAGCCACAATTAATAACTCGGATTTAAAGACTTTGAAAATGTTCTAGAAATTGCTAATAAATTCCAGTAGAGTCAATAGGAAGAGATTTGTTCTTCACGCAATTAGAAAACTCAATTAGTATTGAAACCTCAAAGCTAGGATCTGTTCAAAATGGGTTAGACTCCTAATATGTTTACATGGCAAAACATACTTCTTCAGCTTATCAGGACACTGCACATGTTCTATGTGGTATGAATCTTGGATTAATCAGAAACATACTATTTCCTAATGCCCCAAGGCAGTATCTAGGAACAACAATGGCTAAGATTAACATTCATATATTCTGTATATCAATATTAAATATTAATATTTTAATACCTTATAGTGTGTTAGCAAGTTTCTGTCCCTCTGTACTAGCTTAGCAAAATGCTATGTAAGACAGAACTCAATGCTTACATTATATTGCTTCTGCACTAGACAGATACAGGAGTAAGCTGCTTAAAGAGTACAGAGTAATATCAAGCTAATATTATGATAGTAAGTTAGTCAAGCATTATGCAAATATTATTCACTCTATTGAAAAAAATTGATAACACAGCAAGTGGTTCACTTAAACAGAACCACACAGTGAACTGATGTTAGTGTATTGGTAGCTCTTGGGAGAGGTGATAGAAGTCTGAAAGAGCTTTTTTGTCTTAAAACAGAAGACACATTTTTTTCCCTTTAGATTTTCCAGTTTTGCAAAAAGTCATAGAATCATAAAATCACAGAATGGTTTGGGTTGGAAAAGACCTTTAAGATCACCTAGTTCTAACCCCTGCTGTAGACAGGAACATCTCCCTGCAGACAGGTTGCTCCCAGCCCCATCCAGCCTGATTTTGAGTGCTTCCAGGGAGAGGGGGCATCCACAGCCCATCTGGGCAACTTGTTCCAGAGTCTCACCACCCTCACAGTAAAGAAATTCTTCCTAATATCTTGTCTAAATATACACTTGTTTGGGTTAAAACCATTTCCCCTCATCCTGTCTCTAAATGCCCATTTAAGAAGCCCACCTCTCAGCTTTCCTATAGGCCCTTTTCAGCTTTCCTGTTGCCTCCTGGACATCTGCAGATTTTCTACAATGGACAGGTTTTGCTATGTATCTGGGTGAGGTCAAAAGTAGTCAGTGAAGTATCTCTTACTTGTACTGTAAATTGCTGTCTGTGAATACAATATGGATAAGATGATTTTGGACACATTACATACCTACAATAATTTCAGCTCCATGGAAAGAACAGAGTGAATCTAGGAAGTGCTACTGTGGCACTTGACAAGTGTGTTTCTTAACTTATTAAGAAATATTATTTGTGCTGCATTAGTAATTACAGATGTTTTTCTTCTATTGTTACCACAGTAATTTTTATACGGTATTCCATTAAATGTGCATTATCGCTTTTACATAATATGTACTGAAGAAAAAGATATAAGCTCCTCCAAATATATTTTTCTTTCCCCTCCCCTCATGTTTAATGTGTAAGAGTGCAAGCAAGTCCTTGACTTACTTAAAACCAGAGGTATGGACACAGTATCCAACCATTTCTACTAATGTTACATGCATAGAACGAGTATAAAAAGAAAAAAAAGACTCCTACACTCTTTCCACAGATATGCTATCACAGTTCCACAGCAGACAAGCTTTTTCTGGAGCTGTGGGGGAAGTAAAAGGATATGCTTCTCAAGAAACAGAGACAGAAAAAACCCATTTGGTCACACTGGATTTTCGACAATGACACCAGCAAGTCCAAAATATCTTCTTTTTTACGCAGAATTTCTAATTGCCAAGTTGCCTTGCTTCAGCGCTTGAGATCTAGCCTCTCCTTAATTGCTCTCTCTTCCATTTTTCTCTTCCTTTTTTTGAGTATGAGAGTTCTTATTATTTGGACTGTTGCATTTTCCCCCTGTGTTTATTCCAGTCAAAGCTTAGCTGGGAGGCATACAGAAATCAGTACAGATGAACAGTGCCCCTCCATCAGTAGCACTGGGAACCAGGCCAACAGTTTCCTTGGTGCTGTGCAGTGGAACATTTATCCAGACAAACAATGTATTCTTAAAACAGGTCGCTAGTGCACATAGACTGATAGAGTTGTATTATTAAAAAACCAACACCACAGTGATGACAACAAACAAAACCCAGCAAAACAAAACAAAGAATACTGGAGGAAAAGCTGGTTTTCTCAGTGATATTAGCTGATCTTACAGTCACTTAGCATTTTAGAGTTACTGTTTATTAAATTCAGCAAACTGATTTAAAGTATATTTACAAAGGGCTCTTTTTGGATAGCACATAAAGCCACACAGTAATTTCTTTAGCCATTGCATCAACTGGTGGATGTAATGTCATCAAAATATTAGACTTCCAAAGTGCAGGGTGAACTTTTTCTGAGCTTATCCTTTCAGAATTTTACACTCACTGCTAGAGATATTGACTTGAATATTACGCCTTGGTGAGTTAGTTTTCCTTCTATTCTTGCTGAATAACTTCATGTTCTTCTGTCTCCATTAATCAATCAATGCCTTCTTCCACATTTCTTTCCAAGACATCTGTGCAAAACTTTTCAGCTTTTCCCAGAAAGAAGAAAGCAAAATGATGAAACACTGCATGCTTGTAATTGTATGCACCAAAAAGAAGGATCTGTGAAAATTTTTGACTGCTACCTTGATGTGCAGTGAGAACTTTATAAAGTAACCTGCAACTTTGGCTTCCATTCCAAGAAGAAGTTCCTCTGCTTCTTTCCAATGACTATAGCTGTATTTTACTTATGATGAACAGCAACAGTATAATTTCTGGCAGAATTTGGACAGCTGATACTGGGCAGCCTCATTACATTTGTGGAATATCACTGTCTTCAATTTTATTGCATGGACTGAGCATAAGTGAGTGAAAGATTTGCCATAATCTTTCTATATGTTACAATTATGAAAGTATTTCACAAATGATTTCCTCGTATTTATTAACATGACACCATATTAGCAGTTATGAGAATTGCACTGGTTTTCTTCATCTTATTTATTACTAACACACTATGACTAATGCTTCAATTCCTTAATACCTATATGAAATAACTGTGTATAGTACATAAAGCTGGTTCTGGAAGCCCCAACTCCAACCCTCTTCTCTCTTGCCTCATAAATTTTATTACGATTTACTGATTAGTGCATGAGGTTTTAAGCTATTCCTTTTTCTCAACAGCAAAATATATTTTTGTAGGCCAGCTCTCTCCTGCTGCCCAGCACCTAAGGTCAGAGCACTGTCCTGGAAGATAATGCTTCCGAAGAAGCTGATGCAGCTTCAGATTTCCAGACTCAGGATGCATAAAATGAATTTATTCCTACCTGGCTTCATCCTGAACCCCCTGTAAGTACCTTCAAAAGACAGCTTGGCAGTGCTGGTTGTATTTTTAAATTGCTAAAAGCGGTACAAGTCTGTTTAAACATATGCTGGTCCTGTGATGCAATTCTGTTTTATCTACATGAAAGTCCAGATGATCACGGAAACCTGTTGCACTGACTATTTATTACAAACCGAAGTTAGACTAATATCAAGCCCATCTGAGCAGCAGTCACAATAAATAATGTTTTACTGTCTCATGAAGAAACAGGTCCTCTCTTCAAGGAGAATTTGTGAGTTGTGTCAGCCAATGCAACTTGGTAAGAAGCCATACAAGCCGTCCTTGGCCAGGTGTCTTGGATTGGAGGTACCCCAGGAGAGATGGCAGAGGAAAGACCTCCATGCAAGGCAAAACATCAATAAGCACTTGTTGTTGAAAGCAGCATAAAACAAAAAGATTTATCTTCGTGGTGAAGCAATTCAGATAAGGCTTTGAAGAAAGGAAAAATTGCATGTACAAATGTTGTGTGCTAACCTGTTAAGCAGCCTTTCATTGACTCTACTCCTTCCCAGTGGGATGGGGAGAGAATTAGAAAAAAAAAAAAAAAGAAAACGAAGTAGAACTCATAGGTTGAGATAAAAAATATTTTGTGAGACAGAAAAAGAAGAGTTAAATAATAGTGATGTTAATCACACACTTAGGTTGCTCCAAAAGTAATGCCACCTATTTATTTTCACAGAAACTTGAGTAGATATAGTTTGATACATTATTTGATAGAGCAAATTCTCAGCTACAAAACACTATTCAATAGTCACCACCATTAGCTATTCATTTTTGACAGTCTTGAAGAGATGAATTCTGTGCTCATAAAAATCGGCACCAATGGAGGTTATACAGCACTGTTGCTGCCACTGTTAAAATGTACCATCCAGCACATCACTGTTCTCATATCCATTCTTGTTCCCCACAAGCATTCAGCAAGTGTCGATGACTGTCACTTTTTCTGCATGAAGGAATTCAGTTCCACACTTTTGCTTCACAAGCATGTCAGACACTATCTTGCCAGACTGCCCCTTTGCTGCCACTTGTTGCACAGCAACGAAATATAGTGGATATTAATGGAAAGGTTTAACTTCTACTGCCATATCATTGACATCCAATACAGAATGATAGAGTCCTTGAAGATGAAAAAGGCCATTAAGGCCATCTAGTCCAACCATCAACCTAGCATCACCCTGCCCACGAAACCATATCCCTTAATGCCACATTCACTCTTTTCTTGAAAAGCCCCAGGGATGGTAAAACTCCACCACCTCCTTGGTCAGCTTATTCCAACAACTCACCTCACTAGCTAAGATGAAATTTTTCCTGGTGCAACTTAAATACATTATATCTCATTCCATCTATAGTTAATCTAGTGATAGAAAGAGGCTGACTTCTACCTCACCACATCTTCCTTGTAGTCAGTTGTAGAGAATGATTAGATCTCCTATGAATTTCCCCTTCTCCTAAACAGTCCCAGTTTCCTCAGCTGCTCATTACAAGATTTGTGCTCCAGACTCCTCACCAGTTTTGTTGCCCTTCTCTGGACATGCTCCAGGACCTCAATATTTTTCCAGTAGTGAGAAGCCCAAAGCCAATGCTGAGAATGTGATAAAATAGGAGGAATTACTTTCAGAGCAATCCTTACACATATGTGCATATATATCATATAAACACAGATATACACAAGAAAAATGATTGACAACTCAATTGCTCACTACTCGCCAACTAATGCCCAGCCAGTCCCTTTGCAGTGGCAGTGCCCTTCAGCCAAATCCCCTCAGTTTTATGTTTTTTTCACATAAGGTCATACAGTATGAGGCAAATCCCTTTGGTCATTTTAAGTCATCTTTCCTGGTTCTGCCCCTTACCATCTCCTTGTGCCCCAGTTCCCTCACTGGCAGGACAGTACAAGAAACTGAAAAGCTGAAGTGTCCTTGGTTCCATGCAGCACTACTCTGCATCAGTTAAGACATTTACATGATCAACACTGTATTTTCTCCTGAAACTAGGATGTAACATCATATCGAGCAATGAGGAAAATCAACTCTATCTCAGCTTTATTAAGGACTAATAAACAGCTACAATAACAAAAATGAGAAAAGATAACAAAGCAAAATATAACAAAAGACAACAAAAGAAGTCAAACGAACAGAAGTTGCAAAGATGGTACAGCTGTTGTAGGGCTGATCAGCAGGATCTGATAGAGCTAAATAGTGAGTGGGACCATGGTTGCAGCATATGTCATCACATGCAGTATGTATGTGACAACACATCAGCCATTGCCCAAAGAGCACAGATTTACTGTCCTGATGGGCTACAAAAGGACAAATCCTGAAGTAGGGGGTAGAAGCTATTCCAAGAAGCACAAAAACAACAGCATGACTGTATGCAGTCAAGCTCATACCAGAGACTGACAGGAAAAAAAATGTTCATCCCCGAAGAGCTATATGAAATATTTCTTTCCTCTGACATTTCCTTACAAATAGCTTTTCTACAGAGTAACAGAAGTTAAGGAATAAATCTTAGAAATCAGCATAAATAATCATATCAAACAGCAAAGTTCCCTTACTTCTATCTGAATAACAAAAAATTATGTATATATAAATATGTACTTGATAAATAACAGAGAATCTTATCCTGCTCTACTAAAACTACTGGTCTGTGGAGAAAATCAGAATCCAGGAGCTGAATTTAGTTGCTTGTAACATGCATACACACCAGAGCCATTTCAGAGGTCATATTCAGATGCTTTACTGAGTTTGGCATAGGTGACACAAGACCCATGTTGTTCTGAAGTGTCTGCTTGGAGGACAGATGGAATAATTTATGGCATCTCAAATAGACTCCCATGTTTAAGCAACTGGATCCCATCTTAGAGCGCTTTACAAATATTGTTTCAGATAAATGCAGAGGCAATAATTGTATTGTACCAAAGCAAAACCTTGCTCTTCAGCTTGATGCTTCTCTTCTTACATCGGCACACAGAGATACACATCAGGATAAATGCATTTATACACTTAGGCATATGTATATACCTATATTGTGAGTGTCTGAAAATGAAGATTCTGTGACTGTAATTGAAGCAGAACGTCTTTGGTCTTGTCACTGATTCTTACCACATGCCAAGCGACATTATTTATTGAATGGAAAATCTAGGCAGGCCTCCAACTCAGAACAGAAAGTCAGAAGAAGCTTCATTCTTTTTTCTGAAGTCTGTACAAGAATCAAGCATAGTGAAAGAGTACCAGAAGCCAGGGAAATATCAGGTTTATTTTTCCATCTGGAAAACCAGTCTGCAGATAAAGCATAAGTGGAAGCAGGGATGAAGCAATAGAGACATAACAAATAGAGTGTTATTAGAACTCTGATTTTCCGCTGTATGGATTTTCTATTACTATTCCATGCTTATGAAACAAAGACATAGGCAGCTCCATTGTTTTGATTACTCCAGGTAATTTTTATTACAGTTGAGGTCTTGAAAATGAATTGAGTCTGCTGACTCACTCTATACAGCCTATTTCTGGCTTTACAGTAGAACTTTATAATAAGTACTAGTAGCTGTAAATACAGTTGATATACAAATACAGGTGGACACTGACTGTAATTGACTATTAATTTTGTATGCAAACAACTTTAGACTGTGAAGAAAACACTTCATAGATTTAAATAGAATTGTGCCCCACTGTTTGGCTTTGTTCCTTTACAGCTCAAAGCAATAGTGGGAAATAGCAAGTCTAGGCTTCTGCAAAGGTAATATCACATGTGGGATTCTTGGTACTACATCCAGAGTAGGTAGTAACCTCTACTGAAACAGGATAGAATAATTATAAAATTATTATTTGCAGAGATATAATTATCATTTATGCTTAGTGTTAAGCAAAATATTTAGCTTTCAGAAAAGTGGATTCAACCTTTCCAGATCTTAATGCAAGGAAGTTCCATTATTTCACTGATAAAATTAAATCTTTGGTTATGATGACCTCATTACTTGTCCAAGAAATCTAGCCAATTTTAATGGGAAATGTGGGTAAAGAAATTAAACCTACCTTGAACCGCTTTCCCCCAGTGAAGGTCAATCAGCTGGCATTAGCCTTATGTAACAGTTCACTAGTATCAGCTTGTTCATCTGTCTGACTAATTGGAGGTAGGATGAATGGATATAAAGCTAAAACGTGTGAAAGTCTTCTATGTAGAAATGAAGAAATGACACAAACCAACAAAAGCTATTCTAGTTTATACAGAAATATAGTTGTTTCTTTCTTCAGAAGTTGTTTCTTTCTTCAGAAGTTGTTTCCTTCTTCAGAAGTTGTTTCCTTCTTCAACTGGTCACATACTTTGTTTTGAAGTGGCTGACTCTTGTACATAGCTGGTAGACAATGGCTCAATGGATCATTGGCTGATGGAGATCGGTGATGATTGGTGTCTCTCAGGGGTCAGTAATGAAACTGGTGCTGTTTAATGTCTCCATCAGTGAGAATGACCGTGAAATCGAGTGTCCCCTCAGTGAGTTTGTGGGTGCGTGGTGCAGCTTGCTTGCCAGAAAGGTAGTGTGGCATCCAGAGTGACCTAGACAGGCTGAACAGTGGGCCAAGGTGGACTTCATGAGGTTTAGTGAATCCGAGCACAAGGTCATGGACATGGGTTGTGGCAACATCCACTTAGTACAAGGTGGGGGCTGAAATAATGGAACACAGCCCTGACAAAAAAGGACCTGGGGGTAGTGGTGGATGGGAAGCTGGTCATGAGCTGAAAGTGTGCCCTTGATGTCCAAAAAAGCCAACTATGGCCTGGGATTCATTGAAAGTGGTGGGGTCAGCAGGTCGAGGTAGTGATCCTGACTCTTTTCTCTGTGCTGGTGATACTACCTGAGTATATACCTCACTTACAGTATTTATTAAAATATCATTTAGTTCCACCTCCCCACGTCTCATCAGGAACACCTTCTGCTATGTCAGATTGCTCAAACATCCATCCAACCTGGACTTGAACATTTCCAGGGATGCAGTATCCACAGCTTCTCTGGATAAGATATTCCAATGCCTCACCACTCTCATCATGAATAATATCTTCCTAATATCTAATTTAAACACACCCTTCATTATTAAAAAACCATTATCCCTTGTGCTGTCACTATAATCCCTGAAAAAGATTCTCTCCTCCCCTTTCCTGGAGGCCTCCTTTAGATACTGCTATAAAGCCTTTCCAGAGCATTCTCTTTTCTATGCCTTTCTACATAGGATAGGTATTTCAGCCCTCAGGCAGTCTTCACAGTCCTCTTCTGTATATGCTAAAACAGTGTGATGCAGGATTCCAAGTCTTAGTGTTTTAGTGTCTTAGAAGAGTGAGTAGTGAGGGAGAATCACTTCATCAAGAAAAAGTATTTTTGGTGGAAGCCAGGATATGGTTGGCTTGCTAGGCTGCAGTTTGCTGTCTCATGTTCCTTCTCCTCAAGACTGCTCATAATCCACTTATTGCTCCTCTGTGAGGAAGCTGTATGCTTTCATGATGCTCCCCATCAGTCTCCTCTTCTCTGGGCTGAACGAACCAAGTGACCTCAGATGCTTCTCACACATCTTGCTCTCTAGATCCTGTTAGTGGTGGTTACAGTGAGTTTAAGCTACTTTTGCAGTTGCCCCAGTCCAGGTGCAGGACCTTACACTTATTCTTGTTTACTTCACGAGGTTCACGTGGGCCTATTTCTCAAGCATTCACAAAGACCTTCTGGATGGCATCCCTTTTTTCCAGCACACTGACTACAGCATAGATCTTGGTGTGATCTGCAAACTTGCTGAACACGCACTGAATCATGAAGCATAAAAGTTCGTATGTAGCTGACAGTTTGAATAACGTCTCAACTGTTATCACTGACCTAATAATGAATAATGTTTAAGTAGGAGGTAGAATCTCTGCTATGAAAGACCACTTACACATAAAAAGTCTGTGAAGGGACTAATTTTTTAGATATGTATGATTTTGTATTGTGATTTCTCACCTTACATCCAAGCCTGATTTTAATGGTATGCACCACATTTTATACATATTGTCACAGCTGCAGTGATGGCTTTCATCCATCTGTAAGACAAGTCTATGTCCTTTAGTATCTGGAGAGACAGAATATTTAGACAATAGTTTGTTCATAGTTTGACTAACTCAAAGAGATTACATTCCAGTTACAAGTATTCAATATTTCATTTAGTAAACATAAAGTTTAATTCATTATTTTCCCTTTGTCTTACTCTTCCTGTTGACAGTACCACTTCCAAATGGGCCAGTTTACCCTCACAGAAAAAAAATCAATTAGGAAATAAGTTAAGATTTATATAAATTATATACTTTAGAAAGAATATTCAATCACCCTCCATATGGACTTGCAATTAGATAAGTAACTGGAATACTAAATTTCCTACTGTTGAACAAAATTAATTATCAAGTTTTTTCTTTTCAGTGTTCTAAATCCAATGCATGTATTAAAATACAAATAAAGAATGCCACAATTTTCTGTTGGACTGTTCAGATCCTTATTAATTGTGAAAACAATGGAAATTAAATAAAAATGAAGAACTTTCCCCATGTGAGACTGAAGAATCCTCTTCTTTCTTCTATTTCAGGGATGCAGTGGACTTTCACATTTTGCACTGCCTTTATGCATCTATTTTCTGAAATTTTGAATCACAATGCCCAAGTAGGTTTTCTCTTACAAATTTCAGAAGAATTGTTCTCAAGGCTCACTTCCCATACTGGCTCCACTTTCTATGGAACTGAATTGCATGAGATCACCTCTGTTAACAGCAAAGATGACTAGTGTGATACTAACTCTGTCACTGTATAGGGATGCTAAGGATAATTTGGATTCATCGTGTCAGACAGCAGGATCTCAGGAGATTTTACCACAATTTGCTATTTCTCTTGAGAGTGATTTGTCCTAGTCTGCACTCCTGCAGCTGATTCATTTCTTCACAGGTATGCTGCAACTTTTTTGTACATTATATACTGTTATTCATAACAAAGGAAATGCAGTAAACACTGGTTATATTTCTTATCCAGGTATTGGAGTTTCTAAATCGAGAAGCAACAGTTTAGGCCTCAGAAAATACTGAGGATGTCTGAAGCATGTTCTCAAGGATTAAACAGCAGTCAAAGCTTTGTTGGACCATATTTTCATAATCATTTAAAAATTTTTGAGGCAATGAGCAAAGAGAGGAGTTGAAAACTCAATGCTATCCTTAGAAGCACAAACTTAGGAAGATGAAAGAGCCTTTGTATTGTAGCATGGAACGAAGATCATGAGGAATTTATTAGAGTCACCATTTCAAGTCACATGTTCTAAGCTTGAGCACCAAAATTACCAGTAACATTTGGAAAAATAGATCTCTAAAACAAGAAAATACAGGCAGCTCCTCTAGGACCTATTGAAGCCAGCTGTATAATGAAGCAGAACCCCCATAATAAAAACTTCTCAAGGGATACTCAAGAACTGCCATGTTTATCAGCTCCTTGATTACTTATTATTGCTCAGAATAAGCAGTTAATGATGTGGAAACCTTACTAAATATATCTCAGCACATTTCCTGTCTACTCATAGATTGCACGAGATCATTCCTAGAGGAAAACTGCAAGGCTGATTGGTAGCATTTCCTGTTACCCAGACTTAGCCTTTCATTCACAGCCCTTGTTCAAAAAAGCTGGATCATGTTACCAGCCAAAGGAAGAGCACAAGTCAGTCTTATAAAACAAAAATGTTTGCTCTGCACAATTTCTATAATCAGAATGCTAGAGCAATGTGACTGTTTTGGTGTTTGCTGGTAGGACCAGAAAACAGTATCAACTTTCTTCTTCTGCTGCACCTTTAATTTCCTCACCCTTCAATTAGTAATTTTAGTTTTTCCTTTAAATTCAGATTTCAACATTAATAATTTTCAATTAGGCATTTACAAAACCAAGTAGATTTAACTCTGTTCCCCAAGAGATGGAAATACCAGTTGTGACAACAAAAGTTATTCCCAAACTGGTTATCCTACCCCATACTGCATCCGTATGTACAACATAGTCAATCTTGTTGCAGTAAGCTTGGATAAGTTTGACTTTCAAAGTATTTTGTGGTACCTTTTCATAATACTGGTGCATTGGTGTAAAATCTAAATTTATCTTCTAGATTTTAGATTAATTAATTGTTTTTTTTTAGGAATTTATTTTGAGTTATATACTTCCAATTCAGAGTTCTCTTGACAGAACTGGAATTGCAGATTCTCCATCAAGTATTTGATTCACAGTCTTCAAATTGCTTTTCATTTTGGGTAACCAGAGAATATCTGCCATTCAAAATGACTACCTTCTGTAAATGAAGCACACAATTTAAATCCCACTTTATATTACGTATGTGCAATATGTAGTGATATACTAGTATGCCATAAACTTTAAAGAGATTAAATAATTACTGCCATTAAAAAAAAGTTGTCACTATCAAATTAAGTTTTTGTTTACCTAATTACAGTCTTGATCTATCTGAAGTCTTTCAGAACTGGGAGTTTAAAATTATAGGAAGACTTGATTGCATTATACGAAATACATTGTAGGCCCCATTACAACAAACCCTACATCCATTATCTTTTCAAAGACACATTCATTAACTTCAATATAGAAATGAATATTTTCAGAAGAAATTGTGAAAGAACTACCATTTAGCCTGAACATCAGAACTTCTTCACTAAGCCTTTTTCTTCAGTTTATAAAGTCTCCCATTCCATTAGGCCTGCTTATCATTTTCCTGAGCTCCACAGATATTTCCTGAAGAAAAATACCAGAAACATATCTGCATCTGAATAATAAAGCAATGATGTTTCTATGTGCAAAAAACACCACAAAAGAGGCAATATTTTTTCTTGAAGATGGTTAGTGCTTTCTGTCACTGCTGTGCTACAATGGGAGTTGAGAAGGATTTGTTTTATTAGCTGTTTTAATATCTGATCATTATGTGCTGCCAGAGTCATTAGAGATGAGATATAGCACTCTGGATGGCCTTGTCTGTATTTTTTATACAATCCCTTCTTTTTGAACAGATCTAGGACTACAGCAGCAACAACATGTGGATCCTCTTCACTGCTTGTTTCAGCTATAGCTACTTATTATCTTGGATATGTTAAGCATCACAAGAGAGCTCCTGTCTGATTAGCTAGTACATAATCTCATCACTGCACTTATTTATTCAGACAATTCACACTTTTGATGTTATATACAAAATAAAGTTCATTTAGAACAAGATTCATTTTCACATGCAATCTGCCCTTTAATTCAAAATCTTTGCACGGTAGAAAATGGAAAACATTATTGAAAGTTTATTATTAAATAAGTACGCTATCATGAAGTATTTACAAGTTAAAAAAAAAAAAAAGAATATTTTAGAGAGAAAAAAAAAGGATTTATTAAACATAATATGAAGCATTGGGAAGTTTTGTTCTGAGACCACAAGACAGGAAGCAACAACTTCTCATTTGGTTTACCCAATACAAATGTGTAGGAATGGAAATAATGAAGTATAACCTAATTTTCAAACAATCCTCATTGCAAACAAAAATAATAATAGCAACTATGTTTGTTTACCTCAACACTAGCGTGCTAAATGTTAGCTTGCATACAAAAAATACTTGAGAAATTGAAAGAAAGATGGGGTGTCCAATATTCATACAATACTAGATTATTGGTGTAGGAGAAATAATTTTAAACTGGGAGAGGGTAGATTTAGACTAGATTTCAGGGAGAAATTCTTTACTGTGTGGCTAGTGAGACACTGGAAGAGGTTTCCCAGAGAGGTTGTGGATGCCCCCTCCCTGGAAACACTCCAGGCGAGGCTGGATGGGGCTGTGAGCAACCTGGTCTAGTGGAAGTGGGTTGGAAAGAGGTGATATTAAAGGTCCCTTACAATACAGACTATTCTGTGATTCTATACTTGGAATACTATAGTTGAAAGACTTGACATTTGGAGACAATATGAACTGAAGGTCACAGGACTTCTATTATTATTAAATCTGGAGGGTATTGTAGATCAGTAAGTAAATTATTTCCTTCTGAATTTACTAGAGGTTTACTGTTTAGAAAAGACTTTGAGTTCCAAAGAAGTTTTAAACAGACTAAAAACGTCATCAACTACATCATTAATTCATCAATGAGAGATTCTCTACAGATGAATCAATTTCCATATTGTTATAATATTGATAAAATGTATGGATTTTCTTAGTCCTTTTAGACATCACAAATCCTTCTGCAATGTAATTATTCACTAACTGGAAAACAGATTTGACAGTTTTACTTGTCTGGCTAAAATTACCTGCCAATGGCTGAATGAGGTGTCTGTCACAATGGGAGTCTCCTGCTAGTCCAGCAATAAAGGTTTTAAAATTTGATTAGGTATATCTTACTAAGATTCAGGCACTGATTGTTATTATCCAGGATGAGAATTAATTTTATGCATATTAACTGCAAAACTTGTATTAATGTTTATACTAATACTTTGTCTCATGTATTATGCAAATTAAATCCTTAGCCAAGGAAAGAATTAAGGGAAGGCTATATGACAAAGTCTGTACATTTGAGTGGGAACTTAAGAGAGGAAATAAGAATTTTTATATATCTCACATATTGAAATTGAAGTATTTGGTTGTGTAACGTCTAGCTTCCTAACCTAGTTATCCAAGTAAAGCTTCCACCAACCCTAATAAAATAATAGCCTTTAGCAAACAAAAAATGAAAGCTGATACAACAAGTTTTTTGACCAGCTTCCTGTTATTACCTAGAAATGAGACCTGAGATTCAAAGAATCTTTAGTATTTAATAAATGAGTAAAAAATATGTGCAGTGAAAGGATGGTTTACTAGTTAGATCGCTGCACTGACCATCTGGATTCTGTTCCTTTTCTAAAACAGGCCTACTGAACCACAAGTAAAGTATTTTATCTTACTAAGTGCTGCAATCAAAATCTACTCTTGATCTGGACAAGATGAAAACAGTACCTTGAACTGTACATGTGTAGAGACTCACTACAAATATAATTTTCAACATCGTAATTTTAAAAAGATTTTCTTCCATTGTATAGGTAAGGATATGCAGCATTTTTAAAACAGATTATTTCTTTGACTTGTAAAACATTGATGATTCTTTAATGCAATCAAATGAGGAAAGCTTGAAATGTGTGGAAATAGTTCCATTGACTCACAGAAAACAAAATTGTTCATAAACACAGAAGTCAATAAAAATGCTAGTTAAATACACTGAAAACATAAATACAGGCACCAGGATAGTTAAAACTGCTTTCATCAAATCTATGCATTTTTGAAATAGTAAAGATAGAAGAACTGGGAAGTGTCCAAACAGCCTGAAATTTAGGATAGGGAAAGTTTTAACACCAACTATAGATCACTTCTCTATAAGCACTAACCTTAAGAATCAAGAAACAGAGGCAGTAACCACTGAAAAAGTGGCTGTTCTCCAAGCAAAATTACTTTCTGCCAGTTGGTGCAGCTGAAAGTATTAAGTAAAACATTTAGCTAATGCTTGTGTCATCTCATAGGGTGTCTTATGTGTTTTATTCAGTGAAAACTGCATTGTGGAATAAACTAAGATGTAATTCTTCAATACTTCTTCATGTGGAAGGTGTAATTTTACACCATAAAACATGTGAAACCCACAGAACTTCATGCAATTTATGAGTTAAAAAAAAGAAATTGGAAAATTGTGTCTTAAGTTGCCATGGCTCATACTCATTGCTATTTAAAATATGACGTTGATTAAGCTCTCCAAATTTAACAGTTATTATATATTAAAAAAAATAAAATTCAGGTTTTCCAAATAATGAAATCTATGGGAAAGTGTACTGTCATATTGTTTTCAGTAGCAAAATTTATTTCCCATACCATCTCAACACATCTCGGCCTGGATGCACTGAATGCACTTTTCTTTCTTCTTAAGCAGCTCTAAGGCCTCATTAAAGTAGTACAGTCTGGGTACTTCACAATACTTCAGCTTAGATAGTCTGTAATTTTCATGATACATCAGAGCACATTTACTTGCAGAGGATTGCTCTCGGATAAAGTACATTTCCCCAGCAGCTGAGAAGTCCAATTTTTAAAGTATAAGACAGCTGTGTTTTTTTCCTATAAGGCACATTTCTGGCTTAGGTAGATGTAAAATAAGTCTGAACCATTTCAAAATGAAAAATATCTTCACTGCTGAATAAACCTTTCCTGGAAATGTTTATTCTCTGGAAAATTTTTCAGCTCAGGTTTTCCTTGGGAAAGAAAACTAATATCAAAATATCAGATGTCTTACAGAGCTAAAATCTTATTTTCAGCTCTACCAGACATAGCATCATTGGTCTAAGATAAAATGAAAAATATTGAGTTTGTTGTATTTCATCACAGAGAAGTCTTTCTAATTGCTGAAGAAACTTTCTAGTTTCTTCAGTGTATACCAGAGTGTGTAAAGCTGCTTTTTTTCATGGTGCAAGAGTGGTGAAACCTTACTTTAATTATGACATTTGCCTGTGGCTGTAACTATTGCACCTATTGAAGACAATGATTCATTCCCTCAAGCTCCTTTCTTTCACTACTGTAACTATGAAGGTCTGAATGGCTACGATGGAAGAAAGCAGACAAAAAAGCCGAATTCCATTTATTTGCTGAATTTACTTGCTTTTGTGCTTATTTCACACAGTAAGTCCTCCTGTGGGTACCAAACAGCTTAAATGAAGAGAAGTTAAACGAAATGTTGTCAATACTTGAGGGGGTCTGTGTCATATACAATAAGACTAGTTCTATTCTGGCATTCTTACAGAGGCGGGTGATAATAAGTAACATCTTTATGCGCAGACCTGGAAAATAGAAGAAATCTGTATTCTCACTCCATTCAACACCAACAAAACAAACCTCGCTTCTATCTCAAAGAAAAAAAAAAAAAAAAAAAAAAAGCTTCAGTAACCCTTGATATTGCAGCAGTTCACTGAAGGGCAACGTCTTCAAAAGTTCCTTATTTGTGAGAACAGCTTCACACGCTTCACATTACAAGCTCCTGCTGGCACCATCTGGCCCAAAGTTAAAGGGAAAATCCAAAGAACACCACAGAATGACTGCATTTTAAATAAAACTACAATTGTTGAGGATTATATGTGTTTATGTTGGGAAATGTTATAAGTCTTGCAGTGATCTTGGGAAAGCACATGTGGGTGGCAGCATTTTTTTATACAAAGTAGGCAAACACAAGTCCTCATTCTCATTAAGATCTTTAATTACTTTAGGGACAGCAAAATTGGTAGATAAACTTTAACCTATAAAATGTTTCAGTTTTACTATCTGATATTTTCTATTTTCTATTTGAAAGGAGACAGTTCACTTATTACAGATTCTGACAGATCTGAATCAAATAAAACTGCTGATCCGAGAAAGTTACTTAAAATAAATGGTTCAGTGATTTAACAATTGTAAGGTATGTGATAATGTGCAATAAGTAGATAGCTTTTTTCTTTCTTTTTTTTTTTTTTTTCTTTGTGATAATCTTCTAAAGTAGGAGACTTTCCAGGATGTGTTAAAAAGTGGCAAAATTGTATGGAGCCAAAATATGTTTGTGCACTTAAATTCGGTCTCTCTTTTGCACATACATGGAGCGTACATGTATAAATCAATAACTTTATTGAGTGAGAGCAACATTTTGTCTTGCCCTGAATATCTTCTCAGAGCACAGGTACAGGAGATACTCCTTTATATATTTCTTCACAGCTAGCAGTTATGACTCTGAAAACTATAAGCCACAACTCTTGTTTTTGGTCAGCCTTTAAGATATTTCTTAATTTGGTCTAGATTCATTTTTGATCTCATGAAAGGTTTGAGCATATAAAACATCCTGAGGAGTATATTTTGCTTCAATCTTTATTTCGTGATAAACTGGCTCTTGGGAATCCCAGATCCTGCAGGTAAGAGAGATGGTAGGGGGAAAGGAAGACTTCCTCATGGTCAAGATGGGTCTGGTCAGAGATAGTCTAGGCGAAACTGATGCACACAACTCCATAGGCTCTGATGAGATGCAACCGTGAGTCCTGAAGAAGCTGGCAGAAGTGATTGCTCAGTGACTGTCATGTTTGAAAGGTAGTAGAGAATGGGAGAGGTGCCTGGGACTGGAGAAAAGCAAGCGTCACTCCATTTTTAAAAACGGCAAGAAGGAAAACTTGAGAAACTACAGGCTGGTCAGCCTCGCTTCTGTCCCTGAAAAGGAAAAGATTATCAGGAATAGTCGCCAGGGATTCACCAAGGGAAAATCATGCTTTAATAATCTGGTAGCCCTATGTGATGTTGTGACCAGTTGGGAAGATGAACAGACAGCAATGGCTGTAGCGTACTCTGACTTCAGCAAGGTGAACTTAAGAAGTGTGGGATAGATGGGTGTACAGTGATGTGGATTGTGAACTGGCTAAGTGGTAGAGCTTAGAAGGCTGCGATCAGTGGTGCAGAGTCTAGGGGCTTTTGGCTAGCAATATTCCTTAGGGGTTTGTACTGGGTCTGATTTTGTTCAACATTTTCATCTAATCTGGATGAAGTACAGAATGCACCCTCAGCAAGTTTGCTGACGATATGAAACCAGGAGGAGTGTCTGACACACTGGAAGACTGTGCTACTATTCTGTGAAACCTGGACAGAGAGGGGGATTGGGTGGAGGGGAACATCATGACGTTCAACAACAGCAAGTGGATGGTCCTACATCTGAAGGGGAGTGATCATGTGTATCAGTACAGATTAGGGGTTTACCTGCTGGAAAGGAACTCTGCAGAGAAATTATCATGGTGTAAATGGGTTGACTGCAAGCCAGCAGCTTGCCCTTGAGGCCAAGAAGGCCAATGGTATCCTGGTGTGCATGAAGAAGAGTTTGGCCTGCAGATTGAGGTGATCCTCCCTTTCCACTCTAGCCTGGTGAGGCCACTGTGTCCATTTCTAAGATCCCCATTTGAAGTAAGATGGAATTTCTGGAGAGAGTCCAGTGCAAAGCCACAAAGATGATCAAGGGCCAGGAGTATCTCCCTTGTGAGGAAACACTGAGATAGATGGTACTGTCCAAGCTGGAGGAAGGGAGACCTAGAGGGGATCTTATTGATACTTATAAATACCTTATGGAGTAGGAATCATGTAGATAGGACCAGGATCTTTTTGTTGATGCCCAGTGATAGGTGTAAGAGACAAGAGGCACAAACTGGAACCTAGGAAGATCTATCAGGACACGAGGAAAGACTTCTTTATTTTGAGGGTGGCAGAACATTAACACAAGCTGCTCAGAGATCTTGTACTATCTACCTCTCCAGTGATATTCAAAATCCACACAGATGCTTTTCTGTGTATGCTATTCTGGGATATCAGCTGTAGCAGGGGAAGTGGATTAGATGATCCAAAGGTCCCTTCTAGCCACTACAATTTTGTGATTCTGTGATTTTAACTTTTCTTTTATTTTTCTTAGTTTATTTCTTTTCATTCACCCTAGTTGATCTACTGAAAAAGAAGTGAAATGGTTATTTTCATTCCACTCATGATTTTATAGACTTGCTGTATCTCTCCTCATTCATTTCTTTCCCAGGCTGAAGACTCCTTGTCTACTTAGTTATTCCTTATATAAATCCTATTCTTTAACTTTGATCATCCCTGATAACCTCCTCAGCATTATCTCAATCTTTTTTTCCCCACATTTCAAAGAGAATATTGCAGAAATGGAATCACGTTGAAGTATAGTTGCATGATGAATTCATGAGATATCATAATAATGCTTTCTCTTCCATATTGCCATATTGCTTTCTGAATAATTCCTAGCACTCTATTTGCCTTTTTTTTTTTTTTTTCTTTTCTTTTTCCCACAATGTTCCTATTCTTGTGTTTCCATAAAACTATGTTATAAAAGCAGCATGTTTCCTCTGGTCAGCCTGGATGCAGACCGAATTCTTGCCTTCTACAAAATGAACTTTCAGAGGGAGAAATTCAGAACTCTGTTTGCTTAAGTGCTGGTCTAGTCCTCAAAAAAGGTTTGTGAACATCAAAAAATCTTAAAGAGAGTGTAGTTTGAACTACTTTTGTTTACAAAAATTCTTAGATCAAATTCTAAGCGTTTCTTTTGCTTCAGAAACTTTGTGTAAGTCTTGGAAATACCCTGTGAGATTGTGCTAGTACTTTCATTAGATGGATAGTATTAAGAAGAGTTTGAGACATAACAACTCACATTTGTGCTTTTTGGAACTATCAGCCAAAAATTTGGGATTACAATAAGAGTAATGTTCAAGTGCTGATGCTGAAAGTCTGATGTTTTAAATTTCTAGATTTTCTGTATGCTTGGATCATGAAGCTTTTACCCTTGTAACACCTGATGAGTAAAAATAATATTTTTCAGTAATGAACTCAACTACATGCTGTTCCTCTCAATTCCTGAAGAGAATAAGAATTGTGAAAGAAGCAAGAATAGCTTTTACTCATTTTGCCTAGAAAACTCAATAGAAATCCAAAAGCTTAATACAGAAAAAAATGAGATAATAATAATAAGAGACTTACATTTTAAAATATTTAATTTTTCATACAATTGATCTTAAAAATGGTACCTGAAAATATTTGCGTGATAAGAAGATTCACTGTGGGTTTTTTCTTACTTTTAGATAGATGGGATCAAAATGGCTTTCGAGGCAGCTTATTTTCTTTCATCTTCTCAATAGGACTTGCAACTTCTGCTTTAATCAGGCTGCATGAAACTTTCAGGTGTTTTATCCTCTCATGAAATGAGATCTAATTGGCAAGAACCCTTGAAAAATCTTACTGTGCACCCCTATGAACTTCAGCTTCTTAAAGATGAACTTTTTTCTGTTGCTATTTTATCTAAATCTACTAATCTAAAATCCCACATAGGTAAAATAAACAAAGTGGAAGCCTGGAATTTGGGTCTTTGTGATCAAATCAGAATCCAATATAATGAAAAACTAAATAAGCTCACAAAACACCTACAAATCTACAAAGAATTTAGTGTTAGGTTAAGTAATCTATGTCAATAACAGTACTATCATTGATTTGTATCCTATACTGCTACTCATATTGAACAAATAATTGCAAGACTTCAGTTTTTCAGGTCAGAGGGAGATGAGGTATCTAGTACTAGCACAGTCCTTCAGCAATTTCACAGAATTTAAATAAATCTAATTTCTTTATATAATCTCTTTGCTAACAATAGTTTTCAGAGTGTAACATGAAATACATTTCTGCAAAGAGCATATTAAGATATTTTTGTGTCTGGGGACAGAAGCAATCTCTCTCTAGCTTCACTTTCACAATTTATTAAAGCATTCAAGCCCCTTCCTGGTATTGACTCTTCATGATGAACTTGTGCAGCTGTGGTAAAGTTAGCACCCTTCATATTCATTTTGTAATTGTAGCACATGATACTACTTTGGAATAAGAAAAACAAGCAACCAAATCTCAATTGTTGCAGCTGTGTCGTGAAGAAATACATATTTCAAATGTAGGCTTATTGCCAAAACTCTTATTAGGCATTCGGAATACTAGAAAGAAGGGAGAAATAATAGAAGTCACCTGTTTCTTTATGAATCTGCTTACTTGCAGCCTTGTTAGTTTCTGACAAACAGTGAGCAGCAACCCATATCTCTGGGTTTGTTGCTGCTCATTTGCACTGTGTTATTTATAGTTATAGGGAAGAAAGCAAAATAGGTCTGCTGGAGGCCAGGATAAAGAAAATCTGGCCTTGATTTCCTCGTGCTGCTTCTTGCATTCCCCAGCTCTATTGGCCTAGTATGATGGTTGGCAGCTGCAAATGAGAACAGTTTTAAGGAGTCATCCAGCCCAGCCACAGCTAAAGGACTGCTGAAGTCAATTATTAAAAACAAAACAACATCCATCCCACCAACCAATTACAGCATCACCCTCCGCACCCAAAACTTACTATACATGCGATTCACAGGTACAAATGACACAGAGGCTAGATTTGATGCTGTCATAATGGAAGCAACATTTCAGATTACACAGTAGTGTTTCCATTTAAACACATGTCCTGGAGAGAGCAGCAGAGGCTGAAATGAATGCCGGGTAAGGTGCAAACTGGAAATTTCTGCAGAACTTTATTTAACTTTGATGAAAAGCACTTGTTGTTATACAGCACGTAATTATGTGCATTTTAAGCTTGCCAGTAGTTACTTATTTGCAAAAATATTAATCTTGCTGAAATATCCCTTGGCAGAGAGTGAGAAGTCACTAGGACACAGAGAGAGAAAGGGTGCTGTCTGACACTAGTATTCTACAGACAGGGTAGAAGATAAGATAACATATATGTATAGAATGAAGAACACAAGGAAACAGGAAAAATACGACTAATCAGTCTGATTGACTTGTAGTAGTACTCTGCTATCAAATTTTGCATAAATGCTGTGGAGAAGTCTTAAAACATTGTTTTAAACAGTGATAATAGTGCAGCTCTGTGAAGGTTTGTGGAGAGCTCCTTCCCAACACAGTGAAGGATAAAATACTAAACACATCTGTGAATTTAACAGGAAGTTGACAACATGATGTATCAAATAAGGAATTTGGAGTGAATGGGACTATGGCAGGATAGAGAGAATGGAAAAGTATTCTTTAAAATAAAATGTACAGTTAGCATGGAGAAGGAGCAGCTAGAAAAATGACAGATAAAGAGCTACGTATTTGTCAAAGAATCCAACTACACCAAGAACTTTCCACTAGCACTTAGGGTGAATAAGAACAAAATGGGACTACATTTATGAGATAGTTTGTGAAGCCTTTAAACAAACTGATAAATGCTACAAGTAGAAAGATGAAAGTACCAATAAAATAAACATGAGGAAACTTACTTTTTTTCTTAGTAGTGAAAGATGGAATTGAGTATAGCCTTACAATATTCCTGATATATGTTTTAGGTAACTGAACAAGTCCAACAATAGAATCAATTACACTTAATACATAGAGTGAATTAATAAACTATGCATTTGGTTTCCTATTAGACCAAGACATACGTGATCACACTGTCCATAATTTCAACCAAAACTTTAATTTTCTTGACCAATTTCAACTGGTTGAAAGAATCCTCTTGTGAAAGTTTTCTAGAAGTTTTATGATAGATCAATGGAAAAACAGAAGTGAGACACTCACATTAGTGTTCTAGATGACACTGAAAAAAAACCAACCATATCCATTATATGGTTTGTTTGGAAGCAGCCAGCTGGCCAAGTAACTCACTCTGCAAGCTAGCTAAACACTGCAAATCACTGAGTGGGCAGCCAACACATAGCTACCTCAGGAATAAGATCTACAAGGGCAGAGTCACTGCAAGGGAAGGGATGATAAACAGTTGTTGGGCTTACTGATATATTAAGTAAGGCAGGAAACAAATTCCTAAGGAAGCAGCTTTAATACTGCCCAGGGGACAGTTCTATTTTCTTTCTATGTTTTTACACCAGAGAGAATTCCATTTCTAGCTATTTCACTGTTGTCATGTTTCATCATGCTACATTCCCAAGAACTTTTACCTCAGCCAAAAAGATCCAAACCTCTGAGTTGAGAGCCTGTTTAAGTGGGAAGTTAGTCTAGGTAATATCTATGAGAGATCCCTAAAATTAATGCCTCCTGTTTTGTTATGTTGGCCCATGGCATCAGAAGTGAATGTTGGAGGTATGGCAGCAGAGTCTGGACTTTCCCACCAACGTTCCACTACACTTTATTGCTGTGAAACAGATGGCAGCAGAGGGCTAGGCTGACAAAATGACATCTGACATGGAAGTGTGGATGAAGCAAAGGTGTGTCAGCAAATTCCTCCATGCAGAAAAAAGCTGTCCCCACTGACATTCACCGATGTATGCTGAACATGTATGGAGACCAAACAGTGGATGTTATCACACTGAGGAGGTGGGTGGTGCATTTCAGCAGTGATGACAGGAGATGTGAAAGCCAAGCCATGCATGTCTGCATGCCCATGCACGGATGTGATACCACAAAATAAAGAACAGCTCCATCAGCCCATCCACACAAACTGGCACATCACAACCACAAAATTAGGTATGAATTAGGCTTAATATCAGCTTCAGTGCACTGGAGACAAAGGTGGCAATATAGGAATATCACAAAATTTGCATCACTTGAGTGCCATGAATACTCACATAGGAACAGAAAGAACACCATATGCAAGTTTGTCAGCATCTACTGAACCAACATGAATCTGAAGGTGACATTTTCCTCATTTGCCGATGATGAGATGCTATGTCACCATTATGAGCTGCTGTCAAAATGGCAACCTGTGGACTGGTGACATGGAAGTTCACTATCAAACAATGTTTAAGATACAGCCTTCAGTAGTAAAGTGATGTGCACTGTGCTTTGGGATAGGAAAGGAGTGATCTTGGAACCCAAAGAAACCATTAACTCAGAGCACTGTATTGCAATGCTGATCTAGCTGATGGATCAAAACAGTGAGGCCAGAGAAGAAGACAACCCTTTTCTTGCAACACGATAATGCCAGGCCACATAGCAGTTTAAAGACTATGGAGCACACTGTCAGTCTTGGCTGGCCTGTTTTACCACAGCCAGCATTTATTCAGGATTTGCTGCCTTCTGACTTCCACCCGTTCAGGCTGATGAAAAATGGATAGCGTGGGCAATATTTTTCTGGCACTGCCACCCTCATAACACCTGTGAAAGCTCCATAGAGGCAGCTTTTTATGTTACTCTTTTATTTTTTTGATCATGCTTCCTGCTTAATTGTGTTCCACAGTTGCTCAGAAATCATCATACTGTGGTTACTCAGTGACAATATTCCTCTGTTAAGAATGGACTGTATTTTTAATACAAGGCCCTGCACTTCCTGTACACAGAAGAAATCATGAACACTGAATACACAGTAAGAGGGAAGCAATAAAGCAGGCGATATCCAAACACCCCACAAGGTACTTTCACCACTGGCAATAGAATTCCATATTACCACTGCTCTTAGCATTTTTCCAAAGAAAAACAAGAAAAAAATACACTCACTTTAACTTTGAAATATTGCTATGGAACTTCAGTGCTTAGAATAAGACATAAACATTTCATTTATGTCAGTCTGGCATCATGAGTGACTGTCTGAGCTGCTGTGTGTGAGCTCCTGTTCGGGTTGGTCCAGAATCACAGGTCCCTGGAAGCAGCTCCTATCCTGATGGGCACTATATTTCTTTTCCTAACGCTTTGCAGTGCTTGCATCTTATTTCACTAACTCATTTGTCATTATACACCAGAGTACTCACATGGACAATGCTCTAATATTTGATGTAAAACTTGATATGTGCTATCTTTGGGATTTCAGAATAGTTTGACAGAAGAGGAACAGACAGAAATCACATCACTTATGTCACTGTTTCATTTCATTTAACTGCAGTCATGACTATCATATTAATCATGCAGCCATGAATAAACGGGATTCTGGGCTATCAAAGCAACTTTGCGTAAGTTGTATTGGACTTTCAAGGAAATTTACAGGTTTATACTTTGAAATCATATATATTATGCAAACCTAACAAGGCTCTGAAAGACCATAAGAGTTTAAAATGCTTAAGCAGACGTAATAAAAATCAAATTTGCCTCCCTCCTTTAGATAAGATCTAAAATGTCGGTGCCCAGTAGAGTCAGAGAGCTCTCGCAGTTTCTTGTAGCATCAGAACAGTTCTCCTTTATTGTGTTCAACATACATCTTATATACCATTCACTTACAAAAAAGAAGTTCTTGTTCCTCTAACAGTTCCTCTAATCAGTTAATTGCCCCAGCTTCTCCCAAACAAGAGTGATAAAGGATGACAGGTTTCTCAATTATGACAAGATTAACAATGCAGTAAGAACCTCCTGTTTACCCTTAGACGCAAACAGATACCTGTTTTACACTCCAGTATCCCAAGGTTTCATAGTGATAGTTTCTATCAAGGAGTCTGATCAGCTCTTTGGTGACTTGTTGTTACCTCTTCCACCACACTAAGACACAGTTGTTTCTGCTTAGTACGTTGAACTTTAGCCAGACCAATATTTTAATGATAAAAGCATGCAGTCGAGGGTCTACTGCACTCATGAAAAAGTTGTATAGCCCAGACAGGACATTTGGAATGCATTATACTTAATGGTGAAATAGTGCATGCAAACTCAATATAGACAGAATTACTAATTAATTTATACTAAAGTGATAAATGAATATTGCTAAAGTGAGAGAACATGCAATATGCAGTCACAAGATCATTTTAGGTGTTTCTGCAATCAAATCTTTCTTTTTTCTCTTTCATTTTTTTTCTTTCTTCCCTTCTTTCTTCCATTCTTTCTTCTTTTGTTCTTCTTTTTCCTCTATTTCTTTCCTCTGTATCATACAGACAGATCTCCCAGCTTTTAAATAATTATCTTAGTAAGTAATATACCTGCAAAGAGAAAATGGTGTCTCAGTCTTTATTTGACTCAACTACCAAATCTTTGCCTGAATGTTGACCCAAATTTTTTATCAGGTTTAAAGAAACACCAGCTACCTTCTTTTCACCTATGCCTCTTACTTACTTATTTGAACTAGTCAAAATCTGGGAATGAAACTTTCACATCTGTATGGTCAACTCAACCACAAGTCAGAGGTGACAAACAGCTATATTATAAAAAAAAAAAACTTAAACAGAAGTAAATTTTATTATTAAAAAATGTTTAAGCAAAAGAGCAGATTCTTTTCCTACTTATTTCAATTATCTCAAACAGGTTGAGAATCTATTAATTAAGAAGCAGCTCCAGGGAAAAGTAACTTGTCTTAGCCTATTCAGTTCAATTCAAACTAAATACTTACTCCAGGGAGTTTTCAGAGGCTGAATACATGTTTGATTAAAAAGTGAGCACAATATAGTACAAATACACACTAGAAATTACTTCCATAATCATTTATTAATACGTCATTACACCAGGCAGCAACTCTTCCACAGAAAAGTTGAGCTTAGAATATATCTGTTCCAATTTTTCCTGTTCAGAGAGAAGCAGAGTCAACAAATGCTATTTCTCTTTCCCTTTCAATGGGAATCAGAAGTTAAATCACATGAGATATGTTTATTCCTGAACTGATTATCTCTGTCCACACCTAGAAAGTGTTATTTAACATCTGTGCCAGAAATATATGTAGCATCTACTGAGGTATATTTACAGTGCTCTGTTATAGACAGTTCTGACATTGCAGAAGAGTACAGGATATTCTACATAGATCAATATCAGTTTGTGTATACATGCTCAGTAAGCCAGGTTCAACTTAATGAAGTTTTCAAGTGCTGGACAGAATGAGGTTAAACCTTAATTTTATAACTTCCTGACTAATGAGGAATGTGCTCTGCATGGCAAAAGTCTCAATTCTTTCAATCATTTTTTTCTTGAGTAGCAAGTAGATTGAATGCCATTTTCTAGTCACGAAAGAGCTGGTGATTTGTTACACCATCATTACTGATAAAATTATTTTTCAAAAGCAGATACTAAGAGTATAGAAGACTACCTGGTAAAACAGTGCTCTGTCCACTACTACAAAGTCAAACTGAGTGTAATAACATTTTCTTCCAGTAGCCTGTTTGTTTCAGATGTTAGTGTGGAAGAATTAATGTAGTCCTCTATTTCCAGAAATTAGGCTTCTGTGCACAAAATATTACAATATATCAAAAAGATATACTTTGATATATATATATATATCAAAGATAAATTTGATATATTGATTTGCTTCCAGCAGTTAGATAATAGATGGGTAGAAGTTCTTTGAGTACACTGTGGAAACTAATTTATGATTCATGTTATCTTCTTAAAATAGGATGATGCCTGCCAGTAAAAGGAAAGATTCTAAATTTTGATTTGAAGCAAAATCTGAATAAATTACAAACACACTGGTTTGGTCCCTGTAATATATGTGAGGGAGACATTTGTAGAATCACAAGTTAGCAAGAGGATGGTTCAGAAGTAGATTAATGCTCATCATTTATAATCTAGACAGGTTTTGTTTTTCAAGAAGAAAAAAATGCAGTTTGAACAAATCTTGCCAAAAGTTCTGGGGCTTTCGTTTTTGATTAACAAATGTGTACTGGGAAGTGTTTCCATGAACATATGTGTGATCTGTATGAGTATTGGATAAATGGCTTTTGTGTGCTTTTTGTGCCATAAAATGCTGCTTCATATTTTGCATTATTTTTGCTGGACTTAGAAAATTCACTCTCAGCTGTGTAACATATGAGCCTGAAAAAATAGTCTACACTGATATTAGCCTTAAATTATTAGGACTTTAATATTCAGCACATTCTTGAGGTTAGAAAAAGTAGTCGAAAACAGAGAATTAGAAAGTTAAATGTTGAAACTAGTCGGATGCATTCCTGTTATTTCAGCTTGAGTGCAAACCAGGACAGTGAGAACTCTGTCTGCTGTAACAAAGGCCACCATTCTGAAGAGTGTGTTGTGTTCTGTTTTTCCAGACTGTAAGTGCATTTTTCAAGTGGATATAGGCCATTTCAATAAGAACGAAAACATTTTATCTATTCCACAGTCATCTCACCCTGGACTGTGGATGAGTGTATTTCTGTAAACAAAAGCATACTGCCTGAAAATAAGCACAGATAACAGAGCAAACGCTCATTTGTTTTCCACTTATAAATGGATATCTGCTTGTATTATGCATTCATCCTCCTGAGATGGCTCCTCTGGCTTACTCATTTACTTTTTCAGGATAGTTTACCATTAGAAGCAGAGGTGAAATAAATACAGAATAAAGATAAGATTTCTGTTATTAGATAGCAAGTTCTGCTTGTTTCTACTACAGTCATGCATGACAGTTTTGTCACAGATTTGAGAATCGTTTCACAGCCCAGCATCTGGGCTGCATTAAAAAGCGGTGGCCAGCAGGGAGAGGGAGGTGATCGTCCCCCTCTGCTCGGCTCTTGTGAGGCCCCATCTGCAGCGCTGTGTCCAGGCCTGGGGCCCCCAGCACAGGAAGGATGTGGAGCTCGTGGAGCGGGTCCAGAGGAGGCACTGAGATGAGCAGAGGGCTGGAGCAGCTCTGCTGTGGGGAAAGGTTGAGGGAACTGGGCTTGTTCAGCTTGGAGAAGACGAGGCTGCAGGGAGACCTCAGTGTGGCCTTCCAGCTCTTGACGGGACCTTAGAACCAGAAGGGAAACTGAATTATTACACAGTCTGGCAGTGATAGGATAAGGAGGAATGGCTTTAAACTAAAAGATGGAAGATTTAGGTTTCTTCTCAACCAGGAAGAATTGGGGAAAAGACACCAAAGTGAAGGAGGGCAGAAAGTAGCTTATCTCTAAAGCGCCTTCATTTTTCCATGCGCAGAGTTTTCGTCAGAACTATATGAAGAAACTCCAAATATTGTTTGCGTTGTTATGATTTCAAGCAGTGAAGAAAACAGCTCATGGAAAGAATGGTAATAATTGCACAGATTTTTCCCAAGAACTTTTCTAATAGACCAAAACAAATGAGAAATTATTTTGGGAGAAACACAAGGATTAGGCAATAGCTGATTCGATCAGAAGGGACTTTCTCAGAAGAAAACCAGGAAGATACGGGATAGAGAAAGTGTTCCAGGCATATTTATGAGAAAAAACAAATATCCCCAAGATGGGATACACACACTTTTTTCTGGACGTCAGAATTACAGTTTCATCTCTGGAGTAAAATGTAAATATAGAGAAAAAAATAAATTCTACTTGAATGCAGCATTATGATGTTTTAATAAAGTATTTTAGATGAGTTGACAATTCCTAAGATATATTGGAAAGTTTCAGTTTAATTTTAGGTTAATCAACTCTAAAAAACTATTACATACAATGAGATACATATGGAAGAATGCAGAGAGCTGCATTTTACGATTTTACAAATCACGGAAGGACTTTTTCTTCCTCATACATGCAGATGAAAACCAGCACAATACAGCAATCAAAAATAACTTGGGAGTGGGCAACATGTGATATACTTTGCTGCGCCTTATAGGCGTGGCCTGACTTCTGATTCACTTTTTCCTCATTCCACAAGAAAACACCACATCAATCATTGAATAAATCAGTGGAGGAGTACAGTTAAGAGACAATCTAACTTACAAACTCATTCAATTAAATATTCTGGAGAGCAGTATTGCTTTAAGGTCTGAAATTGGGCAGTATCTTAGAACAAATTAAAAACAAAGTAACAGACTCTGGTAATTGCTTATTAAATTTTCAGGTCCCTGTGACAATAACAAATTTAAATTGATTGCTCATGGTGTTTCAAGTAGATGATAGTAGGTGCCCAACAAAACTGCACTAGCTCAGCTTAGAAATGGATCTTCTAGAATGTATTCTCTACTTCAGCATCTTACTACTTCTTGAGAGCTAAAAAGAATTCTGTAAGGCTGGCTGGCATAGATCAGATGGAAGCACTGAATGGCAAGAATAACTAGGGCTGTGTTGTCCCAGCCCTTGCTTTGGCTCATTGCTGGCATGGCAAGGTCTGGGAGTTGAACACCAGAACTCAAACAAACAAAAATCCTCAAACATATTTTAATATTTTTGTACAAGGCTTATGGAAGATGAAGATTAGACTGAAGGGTGTTTTTGTTTGTTTGTTTCAAATCACATGGAAGAAGAAAAGGGGAAGGTAAAGAAAAAATGTCAAGAATTAAAAAAAAAAGTGACTCTACAGGAAAAGCTCTTATAAATCCCACTTCTCATCCATAAGGAGCTTTTCAAAATGCTAAAAGAACTTAAAGATTTGTGTTTAACTGGTGTTCCAAAAGTCTTTTGCTGAAAATGACATAAGGTTTTCTGAAAAGGTTTTTTAAGGTGGGAGGGAGGTACAGAAAGCGAGGAAGAGAAGGGGTAAAAAGAGAGAACAAGCTTTTGCACACAGTGTTCAATTCAAGATTCTCACCTTTAACTTTTCACAGTAGTCTAAGAACAGTAGTTAAACAAAAAATTTAAATGTACTGGAGAGGCAAACTACTCTTCAGAAAACAGGCTATGAAAGTCCATCAACTCAATCATAAAAGATACAGAAGAGGAGCATAGCTCAGCCTACGATGCTGATAAGCAGAATGCAAGAGCCAGCGTGAAACTGCTGTTACTGCAGCAGCAATTCCACTGCTTTGAGCACACCACTGCTGCCCAATTACTCAGCTTGCTGCTTGAATTCATCTTGCAAGCTGTAGAATTTGATACCATTTTGGATTTGAATGCAGATTTACAGCACTTAAAGTCTATGGTTTAAGCACAAGTTCAAGAATCACTTCAAAGGTACCCCAAACTGTGAAGTTAAATGGATGAAGACAAAATTATGGGTCTTTAGCAAAAGCCTGAATGTTCCAGAAATTGTCTTGAACTTGTGGCATATGCAGACAGTTGCAAGGTTTCTCTTCAAAGATTTTGAGTGGAGAAGTAGAATGAATTATAGGGATATTTCTCTGTCTTACTTTTTTTAAAATACTTTTCTTCTGCTAGCAAGCGAGGAATAAAATACATTGTGGAATAAAAGCAGTATATCTTCTTAATACAAATAAATAAATAGTGATAGCAAAGGAAATATGAGGTGATATGTCTATTTCTTTTGCATTCACCTATTAACTAAAATTACATCTATTTATCCCAGCTCTTCACAGCTGACATCAAATGTATGTTAAGACTATTTCAAACTAAGATATGTTACTTTTGACACCAGTACTCGTACAGGAGGCTTGTGTGGAAATCAAATCAAAATTAATATGATTTATAAAACAGAAGAACATTCTCTCAATAGTTAACAATAAAACAAAGTTATTTTAAACATAAAAGTGTGTACTTGCCATTAGTAATAAGACTCATCTTTCAATCTTATGTAAATTCTGTATTTTATTTCTTTCTGCTCCAGAGAACACTGTAGAAGCTTTCTTAGGTTTTGCATGTAATTTACTTTTACTTTCTTTTTAAATATCCCAGAACCAACATTTATTAGAAGTTCTTGTTCCTGCTGAATCCTTTACAGTTCAGGCATTTCTTCCAGATTTTAACATTCTGCAACTGTACCTCCAGTTCTTTTCATATTTATGTAGTCTCAACTATTCTCAGAGGACTAAAGATTTTACTTTAAGTCCCAGGTTCCAGAGATTATGTTAAAACGTGAGAATCTCAACATTCATTAAAATGAAAAAATAAGAGGTAAAAGATCTCAAAAGTAAACAAGCCATAAATTTTCTAGCTTTTAACATATCTTGAACATTCCTTTCTCCCCTATGAAGACAGGCTGAGGGAGCTGGGCTTGTTCATCCTGGAGAAAAGAAGGCTGCACATGACGTCACTGTAGCCTGCCAGTACCTAAAGGGAGCCTACAAACTGGAGGGGAATCAACTCTTTGAAAGGGTTGATAACTGCAGGACAAGGGAAATGGTTTGAAGTTGAGGAAGGTACATTTAGGTTGGATGTCAGGGGGAAGTTCTTCACAGAGAGAGTGGTGAGGTGCTGGAACAGCTGCCCAGAGAGGCTGTGATGCCCGTCCATCCCTGGAGGTGTTCAAGGCCAGGTTGGATGGCAACCTAGGCAGCCTGGGCTGGTATTAAATGGGGAGATTAGTGGCCATGCATGTGGCAAGGGGGTTGGAGATTCATGATTCTTGAGGTCCTTTCCAACCTGGGCCATTCTATGATTCTATGGTTCTACATGAACCGATTATTGCTTTATAGTTTCAAAGAAAGGGAAGAAAAAAGAAGTTACTGTTGATTTAACTACAGCTTAATCTTTGCTGTCTGATGCACAGGTCAGAACTTTTGAAGCCTGAAGTAAATTACTTTTGTTAAAAAGCTGGCAACAATGGCTGATGCATGTTTTTTTTTCCATTTAGTTCATATTACTGTCATCTTCTGAGTCAGCTAATGCCACTGTTGGATAAAATATCCATTGCTCAGGCATTTTGCTCATCTTCCATTTCTCCTAGCCAAGCTGCCCTTCTCCACTCCTTTCTTTTCCTCTTAAGAATATGAGGAAGCCTCCTGTGTTTTCTCATAGATACATGCTAAGTACAAAGGTAAATCAAATTGTACCAATCATATTTACAGATGAGAAGATGAGGTCCAGAAGTTGAACACTGACAGATAATGCATTGGAAGTGATGGCAGGATACTTGCAATTAGCACTGCCATACCAAGACAAACAAGAACTAGGAATGGCTATAATTAGGGTACAGAGCAATCTGTCCAAGAATGAAAAGGTGCATTCAGTTTACTTTTCTAATAGGACAAAAGAAGCACAGGTTTACAAATCTCTGTTCTTTATTGGTAAGTTTTGCTGAAATACAATCATCATCAACTCCTAGGGAAGGTATTATTCTTTTTACTGCTGGATTTGTTAAAATACTTCAAACTCAGTACGCATTTGGGATTTTCTAAATAAGAAGTGATGTATGCATCACAGAACATGATAGTGCAATACTTGCCAGAAAGTTAACAGGCATGAGAAAGCTTTCTCTTTTCTTTACTTGTTTGTTAGTGATTTCTCTTTGCAAAATGTAGAGGAAAAAGTATCAAGCAAAGCTAATTATACTCTTCTTATGTAGAATTCAAATAAAAATTTCCCTGAAAGGGATTCAAATTTTTAAACTGTACAGGCTAACCTGCAACATATCAAATGGCTACAGACAATGAAGTGTTTTCTGCATTTCATACAAAGAGTTGAACCACCCATGCATTTATGCTAAAATGAATTACCTAATTTACACATACTAAAGCAGGAAGATATCTTGCTCTGAAAGTAATGCCTCCTACTTATTCCCATGGAAACTGCAACAGATAGAGCAAAATAAGACTCTTTGAGGGAGCAAATTTTCAGCTGTAAAATAATTTTTTAACATAGTTACCATTTGCATTTTTGCCAGTGATGAACAAGAGTCTGTGTGCCATGCTTGTAAGAATCTGTACCAGTGAAGGTGATCCAGTTTTACAAGTGCTATGAAGCTGGTGTTACAAGGAAAATGTTGCCTCTATGGTCCATCTTTCATCAGCCTGAACAGATGAAAGTCAGAACGTGACAAATCCTGAATAAATGGTGGCTGTGGTAAAACAGGCCAGCCAAGACTGGCAGTGTGCTCCATAGTCTTTAAACTGCTATGTGGCCTGGCATTATTGTGTTGCAAGAAAAAGATTGTTTTCTTCTCTGGCCTAACTCTGGAAGTTTGATCCTTCAGCATTGCAATATCTTGGTTTGAGTTTTTTGTTTGTCTGGGTTCCAGGAAATACAAAAGGATCACCCCTTTCCTATCCCAAAGCACAGTGCACATCACTTTACTACTGAAGGCTGCATCTTAAACATTGTTTGATAGCAAACTTCCATGTCACCAGTCCACAAGCTGCCATTTTGACAGCAGCTCATACTGGTGACATAGCATCTCATCATCGGCAAATGAGGAAAATGTCACCTTCAGATTCATGTTGGTTCAGTAGATGCTGACAAACTTGCATATGGTGTTCTTTCTGTTCCTATGTGAATATTCCTGGCACTCATCTGGTGCAAACTGTAATTATGGAGTCATAATATGTCAGTTTGTGTGGATGGGCTGATGGAGACGTTCTTTATTTTGTGGTATCACGTCCATGCATGGGCATGCAGACATGCATGGCTTGGCTTTCACATCTCCTGTCATCACTGCTGAAATGCACCACCCACCTCCTCAGTGTGATAACATCCACTGTTTGGTCTCCATACATGTTCATCATACATCGGTGAATGTCAGTGGGGACAGCTTTTTTCTGCATGGAGGAATTTGCTGACACACCTTTGCTTCATCCACACTTCCATGTCAGATGTCATTTTGTCAGCCTAGCCCTCTGCTGCCATCTGTTTCACAGCAATAAAGTGTAGTGGAACGTTGGTGGGAAAGTCCAGACTCTGCTGCCATACCTCCAACATTCACCTCTGATTTCATGGGCCAACATAATAAAATAGGAGGCATTACTTTCAGGACGACCCTTGTACAAATGAGGTTCTGCATCACATTCAGGTGTCAGAGTAAAAGGTAAATTATAAACCTAGCTTAATACCAGATTTGGAGGTTGGTGGCCCTGCATGAGAGAGGGGGTTGGTGCCTGATGGTCCTTGAGGTCCCTTCCAACTCAAGCCCCTCTATGATTCTATAAATGATTTATTAAATATTAAATGGCAAGCAATATGCAAAGTGAAGCAGAAACACTTATATCTCTATCTAAATATGGATTATAGATAAGAAGTTAATATTCAAATGCTATCCAGCAGTCAAACACTACATACATTCCATGCAATTTTCAGCTTAACTGGAAAATGAAGATGCTTCTACATACGTATCTTATTTTGAATCAGGAGATTGAATCAGGAGAGAGAGCTCTTAAAGCAAACACACATAGCTTTCCTGCTTCCAATACTTGGGCTCCCTGCAGGGCTTAGTATGAGAGTTTATAATTGGAACTTCTTTTAGAGAACTAAATCTGAAAATGAACCTCAGCTGCTGTGCAATCCATTGAACCAGACTTGAACTAACAGTGCATAGATGGGATGATGGCTCCTCAGCACCCAATATATCTATACTTACTACTCTTTTCATTGTCTACTGGTGCACACATTAAATTAAATCCTGAGCAAGTTTTACACTGAGTGTATGATTTTTGTAGTCTTTCACTTTCAGGACAATGATGATACAGCCAAATTGATTTATGATACTGAAATGAGCAATTGACATGAAAAAATTTATCGTAAATAAAGCAGTCAAGCATTCTGTAGCCCACCTATCTAGACAAGGCAAGAAAAAAAAGTGTTCAATGAAGAAAAAAATTTCAAATGCAAATTTTGTTTGATTTTTCATTCTTGAGGTATGCTTGAAGTATCCAAATGTCACTACCCTCCTATGGTATTTTTTAACAGAGAAAAGAGAAGAAATGAATGCACCTCCATGACATAAAAAAACAGTAAAATAACTGCAAAAAGAGTCACAGCCACTGAGTTTCAGTGTTGTGCTCTGCTCGGTTGTTACACGTGCTGTCTCCAATGCAATTGGAATCACTTGGACTGTAGAGTGCCTTCCTGAAGTGCTCTAAAGCAACCCATCTATATATCTTCTATTAGTTTTCTGTGATAAAATTAGCTACATTCCAGCCAAATATTTTAAGGTTGTTTTCAAACATGCCAAATTTGGGGGTCCTTCCTGCTATGCCATGTTTTCTGACAGTAAAAATATGAATCCTATTAAACAATGTTATCTGTAAATGCTGAGCAGCTTCAACTCATGAATATTTTTGGAGGAGCATAGGATGTTTAGTATATTTGAAAATACTGAATCAGATTGTATCTATATTCTTTGTTTAGTACAGAAAGATCATGAAAAATTTAAGCCTGAAGTGAAACAGAATATTTAACTGTTAGAATACAGCTATGCTCCTTGGCCACTTGAAGACTCTACTTGCACTCTATTCACTGTGAAATTTCCTCTACAAGTATGTCAGAACCATTTTGCCAATTGCATTTTCAGTTGAAACTGAACACTTTGGAACTATTACTTTCCACTGGAATTCTCATGTTTCTGAAGGAGATGACATCAAAAATATGAAAAAAGAACATAGTTTCTATTTCTATCGTTTTTGAGAAAAAAATTCAATAGAAAATTATTTTTGATCGGATTTATTAGGAATTCAAATTTATCTTATTTGTAGATTTTTTTAATACTAAATTATCTAGAAAGAGCACTACAGCCATCTGAATATTATACCTATTACTCATACCTGAGCTGTCCTATCAAGAGCCGAGAACCTTGTCTAGGCACGGTTTTACTGAATGTTAAGTTACTAAAGAGAAATCTCCATCCCTGGATATGTTCAAAGCCAGACTGGACCATGCTCTGAGCATACTGATCTAACCCTGCTGATGAACAATTGGTTGCTCCGAATGTAATGCCTTTTATTTGTTTTCACAGAAAATGCAATTGATAGAAAGAGCACAACAGAACTATTCAATTGAGTGAATTCTCAGCTACAGAATCTTTTTTCAATGCAGCTACCATCATTAGGTGTACATTTTCACCAGTGACCAGCAATAGCTTGCATGCTATGCTCATAAAAGTCTGCACCAGCAGAGGTGATCTGCTCTTGCTGCCACCATCACCACTGCTGAAATGCAGCACCCATCACCTCACTGTGCTAATATCCACTGTGTGATCCCCCTAAACGTTCAGCAGATGCTGATGAATATCAACAGGCATAAGCTTTTCCACATGAAGGAATTCAATTCCACACCTTTTCTTCATATTCACCTTCATGTCAGATATTATTTTATTATTTTCCCCTCTGCTACCATCAATTGCACAGCAACAAAAATAATACAATATTGACAGAAAGGTTCAGCCTCTACTGTCATACCACCAACATCAACTTTTGACATGATGGGCCAACATAGTAAAATAGTAAAATTCAGTGGAGCTCTTGTGCATTGGAAATTTTCAATATCTTTCCTAATTCTTTGTTCAATCAAATGCTATATCTACTTACTAACGCACTTCTGATAGCAAGATGAATGGAGTTGTACCAAAGATTTTATTGATTCTGTGTGGATATGGGAGCCCAAGAATGCTGGGAATATTTTAAGGAAGTTATTTTAAAGATGCAGGAGCTGAACATCCCCAAGTCACAGAAAATGAGCCAATGGGCAAGGAGGCTGGACTGGCTGAACAGAGATCTTTGGCTGGAACTCAAGAGCAAAAGGAAAGTTTATGGTCTTTGGAAGAGTGAGCAAGCTACTTATGGTGATTAAAGTACATAGTGATGCCGTTCAGGGAGAAAATCCGAAAAGCCAAAGCCCAGCTAGAACTGAACTTGGCCACTTAGGTAAAGGATTACAATAAATATTTCTATAAATACGTCAACAGTAAGAGGAGGGCTAGGGAGAATCTCCATCCCTTGTTGGATGCTGAGGGATGTCCCGGCAGACTGCAGTCTGGCAAATGTGACGCCCATCTTCAAAAAGGGCTGGGAAGGTGACCCTGGTAGCTACAGACCTATCAGTCTTACTTCAATGCCAGGGAAGATTATGGAGTGGATAATCTTGGGAGCCACCATGGACCAATTAATGGTCAACCAGGAGATCAAGCCCAGTCAGCATGGATATTTATGAATGGTAGATTCTGTTTGACAAGCCTGATTTTGTTCTATAAAAAGGTGACCTGCTCAGTGCATGAAGGCTGTCAATCTGGTCTACCTGGACTTCAGTAAAGCCTTTGACACCATCCCCCACAACATCCTCATGGAGAAATTGACTGCTCACGGTTTGGATGGGTGTATGCCCTGCTGGGTGAAACACTGACTGGATGGCCAGGCCCAAGGAGTTGTGGCCAATGGAGTTAAATCCAGTTGGCTGCTGGTCATGAGCAGTGCTTCCCAGGGCTCGGTACTGGGGCTGCTTTTATTCAACATCTTTATTAATGGTCTTGATGAGGGGATTGAGTGCACTGTCAGTAAGTTTGCAGACAACACCAAACTGGGAGGGAGTGTTGATCTGCCTGAGGGAGAAAGACACTACAGAAGAACCTGGATGGATTGGATCGATGGACCAAAATTAACTGTATGAGTTTCAGTAGCACCAAGTGTCGGGTCCTGCTTTTTGGTCACAACAACCCCAGGCACCCCTACAGGCTTGGGAGGAGTGGCTGGAAAGCTGCCTGATGGAAAGGGAGCTTGGTGTGCTGATGGACAGGGGGCTGAATGTGAGCCCAGGTGGCCAAGAAGGCCAATGGTATTCTGGCTTGTGTCAGGAGTGGTGTGGTGAGCAGGACTGGGGAACTCATCCTGCCCTTGTACTCGGCATCAGTGAGGCTTTAAACTAGAGTAATGTGTTCAGCACCTCAGTACAGAAAGGACATGGAGGTGCTGGAGCAGGTCCAAAGAAGGGCAACAAGGCTTGTGAAGTACTTGGAGAATATGTCCTACTAGGAGTGACTGAAAGAACTGGAGCTGTTCAGTTTGCAGAAAAGGAGGCTGAGGGGAGATCTTATTGCTCTCTTCCAATATCTGAAAGGTGCTCACAGGGAGAGCACGGTTGGTCTTTTCTCTGGTCTTTTCTCTTTTCTCACCTGGTGACAGGTGACAGAACAAAGGGAAATGGCCTTAAGTTGTGCCAGGGTGAGTTCAGGTTGGATATCAGGAAACACTTCCTTTCAGAAGGGTTGTTAAGCACTGGAATAGGCTCCCCAGGGAGGTGGTTGAGTCACCACCCCTGGATGTGTTTACAAACTGTTTGGATGTGGTGCTCAGGGACAGGATTTAGCAACTAGGGTAGAATGGTCAGGTTGTGTTTGAACTTGATAATCTTTAAGGTCTTTTCCAACATAAGCAATTCTATGATTCTATGATTACTTGACTGGCTTAATGGGATGTGTCTCATTGAGGAATACTTTTGTCTGCATGTCAAAGGCACAGGCAGGTAATGCAGACCAATGTACATAAGCAAACTGAATACCAGAAAACATATTCCACAAACACATTGAGTGTAGATTCCACTGAGTGACAAGTAATGAAACAAAAAGAAATTAAAGGAATAGATGTTTCAGGTCCTATTTGAATCTAATCACAAAATAAGCACTAGAGAATTCTTGGACGAGATTTCTGGACTGCAAAGATTTTCTGATAATTTTGCAGAACAAACCCTCATTCCTTTTTCAACTCTTTCAGAAGATTTAAGATTTTTATGGCACAAGAGATGAGACAGAAAATTGGGCCATCAATTCTCTGGCTATCTACTGTCCCCTACCAGTGGTCATAAATCAGTGAAAAAACACTGCTTAAGGAAAATACATGCTTAGGTATCCACTTAATTGATACTTAAGGTCACTACAAAGACTCCCCATCCCCACCAACTACTGATAGTATAGGCCCTGACAGAACTACATCCTTTAGAAACTCTAGTAGCACATTATTGTCATAAACTACACACTAAAAAATAATGGGTTCAAATCCCTATGATTCTTAATTTTATTTTATTTTATTCATTCTTTGTCCCTCTCTTATGTTACTGAATGTGTGCTCTCAGGCAAATATTGTAAGCACACGACATTGCCTTGAAGTTCCATGAATTCTGATGTATCTGTGTCTCATGGTAGCTAAAATCTTGTTTTTAAATATTTTAAATATTTGAAATTCTGAGACTTCAGAAAAGGCATGATTTTGCACAGGATTTATTAATTCCCAGTTATAGCCCCAAAGGGACTCATAACACAACTTCCATTCAATCACTGATCTCATATTTTATTGTGCTGCACAATCCAGAATTTTTATTTTAAAAGGAAAGAAAGTAAACAAACAACAGAAATGAAACCAAAATAACCCCCCAAAACACATAACAGAACAACAAAAAAATACACATCAGTCCTCAGTACTTGTTATACCCTTGGCATAGCTTATTCTACAACTACACAGCCAGTTTATGCGTCCTACATTACATGTGTCCCATGCTGTAAAATCCCAGATCTTCCTTTGACTCTAAGATGGCTCTTTACCTCAAAAGATTTTTATTGGGCAGATGACAAAAGCATCACTTCTTACAGTTACATGAAGATTTTGGAATGCGACTCTACTGAATCCCTCTAAATACACCTTAAAAGAACATTCGAAACAATGGAGTCAGATAAAAGATATCTTGTGCAAAAATATAGAGAGTTTCAACCCTTTTAGAAAATATCATTATTTTTCTGATACTTTTTGTTACATGGGGAAGACTACAAAACCTACAGAAGCATTATAGAAATTTGTCTCAGAAGATTCATTTTGGTTGTGGCATTTGTTTTGTATTACGCCATCCTCCTGGATGGTGCTTCACAATGCTAGAAATTGGTTCTGACTCTTTAAGATATGTGATGCTGTGTTTTGGACCTATATGCGTAGTATAATAGATAGTTTAATGGTATAAAGCCACTTAACACATAAAGATAGACCAATCTAAAACAATACTACAGAGTTTTCAAACACCAGAAATGAGGATCCCCATGAAAATCAAAACAGCACAACAAGCCACACAGTGTTAAAGTTCACACGCATACACACAACAGTTGAATAGCACTAATATATCATTGAAGTGTTAGACAGATCTGTTGGGTAATAGCTTATTAGATGAGAATGACTAAGCAACAGCAACAGCAATGGAAAAAAATCTACTTAAACTGTAACACTTAAATGCAAGTGAAGCAAAACAATATATTTATCATTTATTAACAAAAAAAAAAAAAGAATCATTCTTATCAGTTAGATCAGTAGCATTTTCAATTTGCAGCTTGGAACTATTTTACAAATTTTCATGCTTTTGAGCCCACTTTAATGTATTCTATGGAAACACGATTGTAAAAATTTCCTTTGGCTACATTTGATATGCTTTCATTATTTAATCTTTTTAAGTCATGCATCATACTCTCCTTTGAAGAATTTACTCAAATATGATTAAAAACCACTTTTGAAAGCCAACTTTGACTTCCTCAAGACCAACTTGGAGGCATCCCATGAGTTAGAGCTCTGGGAGGTTGAGGGGACCCAAGAGAGCTGGTTGGCATTCAAGCACCATTTCTACCAAGGTCAAGATTGGTGCATCCTGAAGAGAAAGAAATTGGGGCAAAGGTGCCAGAAGACCCATATGGATGAGCAAGGAGCTCATGGAAAAATTCAAATGGATGAAGAAAGTTTGTGAAATGTTGAAAATGTGTCTAGTCACTTGGAAGGAATATTGAAATGTCAGGATTTGCAGGATTGTGATGAGAAAGGCTAAGGCCCATGTAGAATTACATCTGATGAAGGAAATAAAGGACAAAAAGAAAATGTGCTTTAATAATCTGGTAGCCTTCTGTGATGTCGTGACTAGTTGGGAAAATGAGCAGACAGTAATGGTTGCAGCGTATCCTGACTTCAGCAAGGTTTTAGACACTATTTTACATAGTAGGAAAACTTGGGATAGATGAGTGTACAGTGATGTGGACTGTGAACTGGCTAAGTGGTAGAGTTTTGAAGGCTGTGATTGGTGGTGCAGAGTCTAGCTGGGGGCCTGTAGGTGGCAATATTCCTGTGAGGTCTGTATTGGATCTGGTTTTATTCAACATTTCCAGCTACCAAGATTGTTGTAAAATAAAAGAGAATGTCAGCAGTTGTTTCCCATGAAATCTCATTTGTCTCTTCCGATTGGTTTGATATATCTTGGTGGAGAACGATTCATTACTATGCAAATTGAGATAACCTCTGTTTCTAGGCTAATTGTCATATAGCAGTTTACATCTGAAATACACTTGGTAATTTTCAAGCCAGACCAATCTTACAAGCCTAAATTATAGGGGAATTAAAATGGGACTTTCTATGCAAACTGTTTTGAAATGTCTGTGTCCTTTCTGTGATACCAGAGATATTCACATATTATGTGATTCCACAGATAAGTCCCAGACTGTTGGGTGTTTTGGCTGACAAACCAGCTTCTGTTTGTTATATATTGAGTAACACATACAGGGATTTCGGTTGACATTGATGAAACTTTATCTAGGCCAGTCATGTACAGCTTACAGCCCACGGGCCACATGTGGCTCCCTGTTGTGCCATCGTGGTAGTAGCTCTTCCACACCAAGCAGCCCAGCCTGGCCCTACAAAGAGAAATACTGGATAAAAGAAGAGTTTTCAATGAAAAATGGACAGACAAGTACTTTTTCTATAGACAACAACTATATGGCACTCTGCTTAGTTTGGAAGGAAAGCATGTCAGTTTTCAGAGATTACAACTTCACATTATACACAAAAACATGCTGCCAAGTTTCATGCATACCAAATGCTTCATAAAGACAAAATAGCAGAACTGAAAAAAGTTTTCATCTCAACCAATTAAAAAAAAACACAACATTAGAACTCAAAAGGATTCTATTATAAAAGCTGGCTATGTGGCAACAAAACTAAAAAAAAATAATAAAAATCAAACCATTCAGTAATGGTGAATTTATTTAGCAATGTATGGAGTGCACAGCAGATGTGATTTATTCAGGTACAAAAATTGATTTTTCTAAAATTAGTTATTTTCACCAAACTACAGCTGAGCAAACTGAAGAAACAGGGTGCTTTGGCAATAGATGAATTTACTGTTGTTAGAGATACAGCTTAACTTTCCATTTATATTAGAGGTATTGATAATGAATGCAATGTCACTGAAGAAATGCCTTCTTTGGCATCATGAAAAGATACAACTGATTCCCTTGATTTGTATGAAGTGGTAAAACTTACATTAAAGAGATTTTCTTTAACTTTCATCAGCATACCTTTTATAGCTACTAATGATGTCCTGGTCACAGTTGAGAAAGAGAGACTTTTAAAATTAATAGAAGACGATGCAATTGCCACCAGCAAATCATGTTTGATGAAATGCCATTGAATTGTACATCAAGAAAATCCTTATGCAAAAGCTTTAAAAATTGATAATATCTTACAAGTCATCATCAAAGTTGTGAATTTCTTAGCATCTAAGGGATTGAGTAATTGCCAATTCCAGGAGTTCCTTAAAAGTATGGATGCTGATCATGGGAATATATTTTACTTTTCTGAAGGAAGGTGGCTTAGTCAGGATAAAATGCTAAAAAGATTTTATAATTTGCAAAATGAAATGAAGTCATTTATGGAGTCAAAAGGAAAATTTGTGCTAGAAAATGAAGATTATAATGGCTCATGGATTTGATATTTTTGGTCGATTTGACCACTTGCTTTAATGAGTTAAACATGCAGAGTGAAAGTCAACCTATCTTTTTCAAACCATAATAGTACTTAAAATGAAACTTAAGTTATGGCAAGCTCAAGTCATGGCAAATAATTGCATGCATTTTGATGCACTAGCTAAATGCAGTCCCTTGCTTTCTGTTTTGTTAAATAATTTGAAAATAGGTTTCAAGATTGTGGAAAAAATCAGTTTCTTTCCATATTTGTAACTCCATTTTCAGTTGCAACAAAAATATTTACGTGCAAATTTTTGAAAGGAATGTAGAGAATTGCAATCAGACATTCAACTCAAATTAAAATTTGATCATGTCTCCTTAATAGACTTTTATAAGCCCTCTCCTATCAGAGAAAAATATCCCTCTCTTCCCTGTCACTCCTTATTCACATCATTGCTTTTTGGCAGGATGCAGATTTGTGAAAATTACTTTCAATGATGAACTCCAGGAAGAGTAGAATTTCATAAAAACTATTTGACAGACACCTTGAGAACTTACTGAGAATTGAAACTACTTCAAATGAGCCAAACTGATGCACTAGTTTTGCAGGGTCAAATATCTCACTACTTCTATGCTTTTGTTGCTTTCTTAAAAAAATATTTTTATAAAAAATATTTAAAAATCCATACAATTTTTTACTTGTATATACTAAGTACATTTTTGAATGTTTTTAGATACATTTCATATGTAACTCAAGACAATTCATCATGCAGTCTGGCCCAGGCAAGCCAGAATGCTGGACACCCATTGTGTAGAGAGAACAATGCAAACAAGTACAGAAGACTTCAATAAAAAAGTGGTAAAAAGCAATGTAATTTTGACAGGAGAAATACCTAGTAAAAGACAATGAAAACTGAAGTTAAATATCAGAGAAATGTTTTGTTTAAATACCCTAAATCTTACTGGGATTTATTACTTATTTAAAAGTCAAGTTACAAAGAGGTCTTTGGATAGAGTATGCTGAAGAAAACTGTCCACTGGTCTTAACACTGGAAGGTGAGTAATAAGAGGATTCCTTCCTTTTTGGTGAATCTACAGGAATGCAATTAACTGAGGCACAACACAATTAATATAATAAATGATTGATGGCTTGCTTGAAAACTCAGTAACGATGACAATTCCTAGCCCTTTCCTTTATTCCTGAAGTAAGGCTAACCAATGATATTTTGCCTTTTGTCATGTAAATCACATACTGCAATATTTTAAGTAATATTAACAAAAACATTTGTAGAACATCAGCCCTCTGCTGGATGGCGTTACAGTTGTGCTACTACATGGTAAAACCAAATACAGCAGTAAAATACACACTGTTAAGCTAGTAAGTTAGCTGTCCTTTACAACGTACATGAAAAATTATTTTTTCATTTTAGTTTACGTTCTTTGATCTCTATTTCAAATACTAACCTAAAACCAATCCACAGGGGACCAATGATTTTATTATTAATGTAGTTCAGTAATAGACTGCAACATTTCCTGTACAAAAAAACAAAACAAAACAAACAAACAAACAAAAAAAGTCAGAATGATACAGTACTGTTCATTTGAAAAAAAAAGAAAAAAGAAAAAAGAAAAAAAGAAATTGATTTAATCCCTCAGTCCATCAAACAGCATGTCATGGTTTAATGGTTCATCATTGATATTCCATATCATAATATCATGCAGTGTACTGGGAGGAAAAGAGTTAATGCTGCAGTTCTGTGGATTGTCTGAATTTCCAGTCTCTTGCTCTCAGAAGAGAAGAATGAACTTCCAGAAGACTTCATTTTTCTGTTTTTGTTTTCCATTTGGAGGGAAAAATAAAACTGTCTGGGAGTCACAAGGCTGCCCTCTTTTCTCTTTGCTTCCTGACCCTTTCACCTACAGCAATAGAGTAAGGACTCCAGTTTTGGAAATCCTCTTTCACATTTTATTTTATCAGCTTCAGTTCCAATCATATTGTATTATACTGTGTTATCTCACATTCCGCTACTATATTTAGTAAATTGAGTTTTTCCTTACCTCACTGCCACCGTTTTCTTTGTCCAGACCCATTTCCCTACCTTGTCCCACTCCCTCCCCTTTGCCATGGCATGGGTTTGTCGGTCACAAAACCAGGCAGAAACAGTGACACAGCACAATGCTTAGTGATGATCAAACAAATCATAGTCTGAACTGTGTAAGATCATAGACAATATTTGTTCTGAACACAAGGATTGATTTAGAAATAGAGCATGCTACTATTGGCTTCTCGAATAACCTTATTTATGTGCAATGAGAACTTGAGACAGGGGAAGAACAAGAAGTCCTTTCACCAGTTAGATGAAAAGTAAAAAAAAAAAAAAAAATTCAATAACTAAATCAGAACAGCAGCTGTATCCTACTGGAACAAAGGAATTCTGCTTTCACTCAGAAAATATAGGTAAGGAAATGGCGAAGTTCATAAATCAAGGAAAAAGTCTAAAGATTGCTGAGCAGATAGGAATGGAAACTAGTGCAGCTGACAAAGTCTCTTACAATGACTGCACTGTTTAAAGCTCACATTTCATTCAATTTTCATGAAAATATGAAAAGCAAGGGTATTAAATGGAAAACCGGTTTCAGAGAAGTGTTCTCAATCATAAAGAATTAACTAAAATACTTGTTATTTTTAAGGAGATTCAAAAAGCTAGAAATATTGAACCTAGAGAAGGCTGCAGAGTGACCTCTCTGCATCCTTTCATACCTAGAGGGAGCCTACAAACAGGAGGAGAGTCAAGTCTTTATAAGAGTAGATGACAGCAAGACAATGGAAAATGGTTTTAAGTTGAAGGGGGGAAGATTTAGGTTGGATATCAGGGGAAAGTTCTTTACCAACAAAGTGGTGAAGTGCTGGAACAGGTTGCCCATGGAGGTTGTGGATGCCCCATCCCTGGAGGCATTCAAGGCCAGGTTGAATGGGGCCCTGGGCAGCCTGGTCTGGTATTAAATGTGGGGGTTGATGACCCTGCTTGCATTGGGGGATTGGAGCTTGATGATCCAACCCAAGCCATTCTGTGATTCTGTGATACAATTCTATGAAATGGTGTAGATGAATGCAGAGGCCAGTATGGAGGTACCATAAGGAAGTGTTTCATTTCCTAGCCTGCAGCACTTTACAGATGATCAAGAGCAAAGGGAAGATGGAGAATGTATGGGGTAGGCATTTGAGGAGGGATTCACATATGTGAAACTTCTATGGCACAGTTTGGTGCTGCTAGGGTATCATACAGCACATGCATGTATACATATAGATATTAATAACTGAAATGATTTGCTGAGTTTTAAAATCTACAGAGAATGCCAAGAAAATATAGCTGCAACGTCTTCAGAAATAGAAGATCAGTTTGTTTTAGCTGAATATTTTATTTTCTTGTTTATTCTACCGTTCCATTTATTTCTAATTCAGAAAAAGTGAGATTACATTTTGATTTTGTTTCAAAGTTTGAATTATTCATTTCTGCCATGCTTACTGCTCGAGTTCTGCACTGCTTCCTCATCCACCTGCTCCTATCCCACTCCATGCTCCATCCTATTATGCTTCTCTAATAATCAACCCACTGGAGTGTAAGGACACACGGGACCTTACAAGGGTGGTCTTCAAGCATTGGCTATTGTACTAATAAAAGTCAAATTGCCCCTTGTCACACTGCCCAAACATATAATGTTCAATTATAAGCTCAAAAAGCTGCCTATAAAATTTTTGATACTGTGGCATGTTTGACAGTGAATTAATTTCAGATTTCACAAAAACAGAGGATAAAAATCAGGAAATGTTATTTTGAGTGTGATCTGTAGGCCTTCCTTTGAAGCCTGGTAGAAGAAGTAGAAAATAGCAAAAAGCTATTAAAGGAGATATGCAGGAAGGCCAATTATTATTATCATTACTATTATTATTTTGGCCTTTTCTATATGTCTATGCAAGAAAAGAGAATAGTTATCTTTGGAATAAACTTGTTATCCAAATATGGAAACAATAAAAGTGAAATGGTCAAAACTGTGGGTTGAGTGCAATGCTGACCTTAGCTGGGATCTGATGTATTGGTGCTGAGGTGCTACTGGCCAGCAAGCAAATAACAAGTGGAGCAAACTATCTACTCAAAGTCTTATCCACCAGCTGGCATCTTAATAATCTGCAATTTTCTGCAATTAGTTGATCTGTAATGTCACTGTGTTACCTCATTTTTTATTTTGTAAGCTCTCTCCCACAAAGACAAAAAGGATTTAGTTTCAGGCTAAATCCAACTGTAAACAGAAGAGTATAAATAATAAAAATAATAAATTCAATTCAACTTCTCTTGTGCAAGCCTTTCCCTATGGCAGATCAGTTCTTGCTTACTCTGCTTTCAGCTGAACACTCTTAAGGATATCAGTAAAACGCTGCTACAAGTGGCTAGAAATAGCAACTCAAAATTAGTCTTTATAAACTATAGCAAATAAAGCGTTTATCAATTGCAAATTTATTACTTCTAAGTTTTCAACATATTGATATTAGCTTTAATGAACAAAACTCACTGACATAATAATTCAATTAAGAGCTGAGTGAAATAGTAACGATATTGAAATGAATTATATTTTTTTAGGATGATAATATTTCCAGGCAAATGTGTAAACAATTATGAAAGCATATATACCATTATCCTCCACAAAATGGCAGTCATGCTCAACCTCTAGGTTATTTGTTACAGTACCTGCTTTATGTTGACAACCTCTCTTCCCAAATTTCTTGTGTGGTTTTAAGCATGCTATTCAGGACACTAGTACGCATTGCTATCTTTATGTTCCTAAATCCAATACTCAGACAGTGAGCATGTAACTCATCTCATATATAGTTGGCACTCTAAAAAATTGCTCTGTTAGACTTTCAAACTTCTACTAAAAAAGGAGGGCAAAAGATATTTCCAAATCAGTTGAAGTGTTTGCATGTAGACATCTAGTATTAGTGATATCAATCAGACTCAGGATTTGACTACAGCCCATAAACATGTATTTTCTGTATTAATATGACATTAAAATGAGGTTTAGGAAAAGGAAGAAAAGTACTGAAGTGTAGAAACAACATAATCACAACAGTAAAAGCTCTGATTTCCATTTCATATATAATTTCCTGGGCTTATACAGTAGCTCTGCAGCCTACATGGGGTTACTTAAATGACCTACCAGTTAAATGACCTACCAGTTTCTGTAGTAACTCTCTCTGGAGTTCTGAAACCACTGCATGTGTATAAAAAAACATGAAATACCAACAACAGCTCCAGTATTCTATCAATTTTCAGAGTTGATTTCAATCTTTTTTATGAAGATCTATGTTAGAAATCTTAGATCAAATCTAACTCTCGAGAACTTAAGTTTAGACCTGTCAGCCTTATTCAACCACATCTAGGTCAGAAAGAAGAAACCAAGCCTTGCATTCCTGAAGACAGCAATGAAACACAAAGGTATTCTTAAGTGAAGGTATGTTTAAACTGAGCTCAGAATTATGAATACAAAACAACTCAGTTGCATTTCTCCATACAGTTACTGGACACATGTAGACAAAATTAGATGCATTTGCCTTCCAATTAAACATTTTGTAAATAGCTTATTATAATATGTCTCAGAAACAAGCTAACAAGCAGGAAGCTTTTTTTTTTTAAAAGAAAAATTATTAAAAAGGGAGCTACAGAAATTCTGTTTACTGACATTTTAAAGAGTAATGCTGAAGTACAGTGCTCATTATATTGAGTTACACAGAGTTGACTGAGTGGCTGGGATGTGTGGAATAAATGGACCTGATGTTGTTGGTCAACACTTGTCTGAGACTGAGGTGGCCAAGAGGGCCAATGGCATCCTGGTTTATATCAGAAAAAGCATTGCCAGCAGAACTAAGGAGGATGTTGTCCCTCTGTCTTCAGATCTGGTGAGGCTGCACCTCGAGTACAGCATTCAGCTTTGGGCCCCTCTCTACAAGAGAGACACTCACGCCCTGGAGCATGTACAGCGAAGCTGTGAGGGAACTGGAGCACAAGTTTTATGGGGAGTGACTGAGGGAGCTGGGATTGTTCAGGCTGGAGTAGAGGAGTCTCAGGGGAGACCTTATTAACCTCTACAACTACTGGAAAGAAGGTTGTGGCAAAGTGGAGATTGGCTTCTTCCCCATCATAACTAGCGAGAGGACTAGAGAGAATGGCCTCAAGTTGTGCCAGGGGAGATTCAGTTAAATATTAGGAAAGAATTCTTCTCCAAAATTGTGGTTAGGCTCTGGAATGGGCAGCCCAGGGAGGTGGTTGAGTCACCACCCTCAGAGGTGTTCAAGAAATGTTTAGATGCTGTACTGAGGGACACAGTTCAGTGGGGAAATACTGGTGGTAGATAAACGGTTGGACTAGATGGTCTTGGAGGTTTTTTCCAACTTTGATGATTCTGTTTCTAGGAGTTAGTAATAGGGCACTATCATAGTGAACTTATGTAGAAAAGAGAGTTTGTCTTTCAAGACGTTATTGTTAACTCTGTGTCTCAGTGTATTTCTTTGCAGCACAGGTAACTGTCATTTTATGTTCCATTTAAGATGTTGAATGTCATAGAATCATAGAATCATAGAATCACCAAGGTTGGAAAAGACCTAAAAGATCACCCAGTCCAACCATTCACCTATTCCCAATAGCTCCCACTAAACCATGTCCCTCAACACAACATCCAGCCTTTCCTTGAACACCCCCAGGGTCGGTGACTCCACCACCTCCCTGGGCATCCATTCAGTGCCTGACCACCCTTTCTGAAAAGTAATACTTCCTAATGTCCTAATGTCGTGGAACAAAATTCTTACCTTCTCTCCTGACAGAGATTTTCACAGAAATACATTCTTTGTAGCAAATTTCCAACCCAGAAAGGACTTCCAGCATTTCTTCCAAATACTACTGGCACACAAAATTCCTCTTCTTTCATGTATTTCTTACTTTCTTATCTGGAGATGTGGTGGAATGAATGTATGGTCGTTAACACCATGGTGAACTGGAAATCAGACAGAAGAGGTTAAAAACTGTGAGAGAGACAAAGTGTGGAAGGAGACAAGAGCATAGAGTAAGGCCATACTCCTGTTTCCCCATAGCTATGGTGCTACATGGCTATCTCATAAAACATAAAACTCAAAGTACCATGTCTTTCCTAACGAACTGTTTGTACATTCAGCTGTTCTCCCTGAAGAGCCTGAACATGATTTTTGCCATTAGAGAAGAAATCTTTCATTGGCATCATGTTACATGTCAGTCTGTCCTCACTCATCTTTCAGTTCCACAACAGTGCCTGGGAAGAAGTCTTGTCTATAAATTTATCATTTTGATGAATCTAAATGAGGCGACCTTTAATCATAAAGTATATTTCCAAGTTTCCCAAAAATACAACAGTAACTCCCATCAGAGCTGTACTGTAAACAAAAAAAATGCGTCAATATATTTATTGCATTGGCACATTCACCTCTAGAAACCATATGCTCCACCTCTCTGCTAAAAATCAGCATCCAGAAAACAGCTTGAACACATGTATCTGGATTTCATTTTCATACAAAACACAAATGTATAGTCTCTCGTTTTAATGAAGTAATCTACAGTATATGAAAACACTGTAGTTAGCAACCTGTCATTGTATATCTAAGCAAGCAATTTTCAGAAGCTACTAGCTTAAATCATTACTCATGAGAGATTTTTTTTTCTCAGTGAGTGTTTGTGCTCTGCTTCAATTTGGAAATTTAATGTCATGATCCTAAGTATTTTCCCAGGTGCATTCCTTTGTCACTTTTTAAAAAATACAGAATTCTCCCTAAGAAAAGGCACTTGACAGTTTCAGAATAGAACATTCAGTGTGGATCTTTCTGTAATTCCTTCCAACTTTGCTCTTCTTTCAGCCTTCTGTAATCTGATCCAATGAAACTGACATAAACTGAATGCGCAGTCTGACTCCGATCTGTTCATTTCAGGAAGTGGCAGTATGAAGAACAGCTCTCCAGTTTTGAATCTCATAAAATTATCAGGATAGGAATTCACACATCTAATCCCAACCATTTTGTTCTGTGATGTAGTTTATTCCTACAAATGATTTTAATTTATCTACTCAGTGACATTTTCTCCAGTTTAGATATTATTGTTCAATTCACATAGAATAAAATACCAGAGGTCGAAGAAAAGGTTACATTCATATTGTTTTGTGTGTTGACATTTGGGACATTAACCTCAGTTTAACAGTGTTCTGTGCTAAAATGTCCGATATGACCCTACGTTACATTTCAGTCCTGGCACAGATTCAGCTATATATCTGAATTTCAAACATTACCCATAAGCACAAGCCTTTTACCTGTAGTTGACAGCTACATAGATAAAGAGGGAACAAGAAGACATGAGTGATGATACACTCAGCTTAAAAGAGAGGCACTGTACACAACAGCTGTTTTTTTTTTTCTAAGCTGAGATGGCAAGAACACTTCTAGAACTGAAATATGAAGTGGGATTCAAGTCCTTGAACTTCAGATGTATGATTTTTTTTTTCTGTATTAGAAGTTGAGGTGTTACAGACACCTACTACTAGGTTAATGGCCTGCGTACAATTTACAGTCAATGGAGAAAGATTGATATCTCTAGAATGCAATTTCTCTCATCCTAAGGCAGACGCCTGAAATAGGTAAGATAAATAATTCTTAAGAAAGGTCTGTTTCTCTCAATTTCCCTTCAGAGGAATCTAAAGCAGTAGCTCAAATATGGGCATTTAAAATTTAGGGAGATTATCCCATATATAGGTAGTGTTATTAAAATTTTTTTAGAGAGGAGAGGAGAGGAGAGGAGAGGAGAGGAGAGGAGAGGAGAGGAGAGGAGAGGAGAGGAGAGGAGAGGAGAGGAGAGGAGAGGAGAGGAGAGGAGAGGAGAGGAGAGGAGAGGAGACGAAAATGGGGGGGGAAGAGGAGGGGGGGGAGGAGAGTGGGGGAGAAGGAGAGTGGGGGGGAAGGAGAGTGGGGGGGGAGGAGAGTCGGGGGGAAGGAGGTGAGGAGAGAAGGGGGAGAGGAGGGGGGGGAAAGTGGGGAAGGAGGGGGGAGGGAAAGAGAGATGGGAGGGAGGGGAGGGGAGGGGAGGGGAGGGAAGGGGAGGGAAGGGGGGAGCGGAGGGTGGGGAGGGGAGGAAAAAAACTTGAAGAAATGTTGAGAAAACAAACAAACAAATAAACAAACAAAAAATAGCCTATGGGGTTAATAGAGAAGAGTCAGCATCTAGACTTTTCCCCCAGAGTTCAGGTGACTGTTAAAAGAAGAAAGAAATAGCTGCACCTATGATTTGTTTTGATGTTCTATTTTCTTTCTTCCATTGTCCAGTCCATGAAAGTTATGGAGTAAAAATATAATTTAATTTCAGAGAAAATACTTATGGAGTACAAGATGAGAAACTTGTTTTTACTCTCTCTTGGATGATGGATTTTGTCTGGTTGTTACCAGTCTCCTTCCCTCCTCCTGCCCCAGGTCTAATCCAACAGTATCAAACTAACTTTGTGAGCTAAAATTGAATGCTGCTGTTCTCAGAGGAGCTGCTGAAAAGTGGTGTTTTGATAAACACTGAAGGAATAGAACTCCCCAAAAAAATCAACTAACGAAAAATGCACGATGCTTTTTCATTTCTACTCCTTGCCAGAATTTTGATATGACTACGTCCATCAGGAATAGAAATCCTAGTGGTTCTACTTCTGATAATGCTTTAAGATGAGGGTCTTGCTATGATTTCTTCAATACTTAGTTCATGTAAATAAAATTTGCACATCAGAATCACTTTCCATGGTGGTCTTTTATTTTTTGCAGGCTAGTTTTGAGCCTGTAACCTTTAGAAAAATTCAAGGAATATATGTAGGTGAGTTTTTCTCAGCTGTTATTACATACCAAGCTACGTTGGTAAGGATCATGACCATCACCCTCACATTTTCTTATTGCTGCCACAGATGGCAAAGTAACTGCACCATCTAGCTTTCTTTTCAACCAGTGCCTGTGAAGATGGGTCAATAAATTCTGTTGTCCAAACAGTGCAACTCACTGAAATTGTTTTTGCAGCTTAATAGAGCACTCCACAGCAGGACACTAAGCCTGCACACTGCTGCATATGAAATACATATGCATATGAAATAAGAGTTGTATTTGAAACAACAGCTTTTACAGACCTGCCATTAGTGCAACAAGCCCTAATCCAAACTCAGGATTCTGAGTGTCAGTTACTAACTAAGACACTTTAAGCCTGACTTGCATGGTAAGCATTTCACAGTCAGACAAAGACTTTTGCTAAGATTTTCCTTTTCTGTTAAAATGATGAATTTTTTGTCAAAGGAGTAGCTCAGTACCTACGTAACAACTGATGGATTTATTTCAGCGTATGTAAAGGGCTGATTAAAAAAACCTTCAGGTCTTTTGAAATATGCACGGCCAGGAAGCACAGGACAAGCAGATCAATAGGATATAATGCCATGATACTGACAAAACAGAAAAAGGAAAAACTAACAACAGCAACAATAACAAAACCAGTTTTTGATCCTGTTTTTGACAGTTTGAGAGCCCCCAAAGAATTGCTCATCGGTGCAGTAGGGCACTGCTGCTTCATGTTAGGGATGCCACTAAATTGAGAGCCAGTTCAACATAGAGTGAGTAGTTTTCAATACAAAAATACAGACTGTTTCATATACTGCTAACCTAGTTTGCAGATCATTTTTTTAGAAGAACAGATACATGAGCAAGCTTGTCAGACTGCACACATTGTCTTGAAGTTCAAAATTACCACTGACATTACAAAGTTTATGCTCAAATAATTTCAATTCATTTACATATACTTCATAATGAAGTATATGTAATTACATATTATGCCACATGTTATTGTATAACATCATATTTTGTCCTTTATGCCGGAAGAAAGTGCAAAAATGATAACTACAAGGAAAAACAACAGGACAGATTATCTTCACCAGTGTTAGATTTCTAGGATATTATTTGGAAAAGCTCAATAATAAGTCTGATGCAGGAGTCTTAAAGATGTTTTTCTCACATGCATCCTCTATAGAAGCACCAACAGAAAACAGCACATTTTCTCAAAGAAGTTCTCAAAGAGCTCTTTTTTTTTTTTCTTTTTTTTTTTTTTTTTTTTTTTTTTTTGAGTTTGTGTAGCCAGGTGGATTTCACTTCTGTTGTAAAGGGTTAACATCAATAATCATGCTGACAATCACTCCACGAGTATCTAAAATGAGACTCTGAAACGCAGGACACTGGCTTCACAACTTCAGACTTTACTATCCAACTGCTTTCTAAGTGTAGAAATTTCATCATGTCATTTTGAATGACACATCATTGGAAGTGTCCTTTTTGGATGAAAAATATGGAATTCTGAATATTAGGTTGTGACATTCCAACGCAGTACAAGCTGGGGGGACATAAGGATAGAGCAAAGCTCTCTCAAAAAGGACCTGGGGGTACTAGTGGATGGAAAGCTGGACATGATCCAGCAGGGTGCCCTTGCAGCCCAGAAAGCCAACCATATCCTGGGCTGCATCAAAAGATGCATGGCCAGCAGGGCAAGACAGAGGAACCTGCCCCTCTACTCTGCACTGCTGAGACCTCATCTGGAGTACTGCATCCAGATGTGGAGTCCTCAGAACAGGAGGAACACAGACATGTTGGAGTGTGTCCAGAGGAGGGCCACAAAAATAATCCCGAGGTTGGAACACCTCTCCTAGGAGGACAGGTGAGAGAGCTGGGCCTGCTCAGCCTGCAAAAGAAAAGGCTCAGGGAGCCATGAGGAACCTGTTGGCAGCTTTTCAACATCTAAAGGGAAGCTATACGAAGGAAGGGGACTGACACTTCAGCAGGGTCTATGGCAATAGGACAGGGAGAAATGGTTTCAAACTAAAAGAGGGGAGATTCAGATTGGACATAATGAAAAAGTTTTTCTACAGTTAGGGTAATAAGGCAATGGAACAGGTTGCCCAGAGAGGTTGTGGAAGCCCTACTCCTGCAGATATTCAAATTCAAGCTTGATTGGGCTCTGAGCTACCTGATCTAGCTATAAATATCCTGTTCATTGCAAGGGCATTGGACTATATGATCTTTAAGGCTCTCTTGCAACTCAAAAGATTCTATATTCTATGATTTTATGAATTATTATGAATTGTTCTGGTTGGATACACTTTTAAATTTGCTCTTGTTTTTGAAATAGAAACATAAAATCATGATGATTGGAAAGGACCACAAAGATAATCTAGTCCCTCTGCCAACCTTTTGCTATATGTATGGGAACTGCTGAGTCACGGCCTGAACCTCTGATTGATCACCTGAGGTGAGCCATGAGTCAGCCAGAGGAGCACAGGTGAAGGCAATTCACCTGTGCTGCCAGAAGGGGTGGAATCTGGCTCCCCCCAACTCCTAGACCTATTTAAGAGCTGGCTGTCAGTAGGGAAGGATCTTGTCTGGAGATCCCATCTCCTGGTGTTTTTTGTAGGTGAGCCTGGCATACAGGTAAGCCTTCCATTTATTCTCTCCTATTTTCTTAGTCTACTTTGCCTAACTCTCTTGTTCTTTTTGTGATTATACATCTTAATATCTATTGATTATATACTACACCAACATTTACTCTCTTCTTGAAAACCACTGGAGTTGGTGACTACCATCTCCTTCAGCAGCCCGTTCCAGACCTAACCACGCTTTCAGAGATTTCTTTCCTAATATCCAACTTAAACCAATATAAAGCCGCAGAGATGCATTTTCTCTGGTTCTGTCACCACAACCTCCTTTCAGACAGTTGTAGAGAACAGTAACGCCTCCTTAAAGCCTCCTTTTCTCCAGACTAAATAATTCCAGTTACCTGAGTCTCTTCTTGTAAAACTTGTGTTTCAGATCCCTCACCAGTTTCAGTGCCCTTTTCTGGAGATGCTTGTAGAGCCATGATGTCTTTTTTTTTAGTTAGGGTCTTAAAACCAAACACAGCACTTGAGCCTCACCAGAGCCGACTACAGGGGCAGGATCACATCCCTGCTCCTGCTGGCAATGCTATTCTATTATAAACCAGGATTCCAGCAGGGCACACTGCTGGCTCATGTTCAGCCAAGTGTCCACCAACATTGTCCTGTCCACAGAGTCTTCCAGCCACACTGCCCCAAGCCTTGCGAGAGGTTGTTTTGGCCAAAGAGCAGGACTCTACTCTTGGTCTTGTTGAGCTTCATCCCATTAGCCTTAGCCCAGCAATCTAGCCTGTCCAGTTTCCTCTGAAGGGCCTTGCTATGCTCAGGCTGTTGTGGTTTTGTGTTTTTTCATCAGTATTATCATCATAACATCATGCACTGCACTGGGAGTTAAAGAGTTAGTGATGCAATTCCATGGGTTTTTGATATTTCCAATCTCTTCGTCTCAGAAGAGAAGAATGAACTGTAAATCCAGAAGACTTCATTTTTCTGTTTCTGGTTTCCATTTGGAGGAAAGATAAAATAGACTGGGACTCAAGAGATTGCCTCTTTTGCTCTCTGCGCTCCCTGGCTATTTCACCTACAGCATTAGGATAAGGACTTTGGTTTCAGAAACACTCTCACAGGGGGTCCAACACTAATTGGGGCTTATCACTCCAGTGCCTTTCTGATAGATACGTCAGGGAATTACTTCAGTGGTCTACCTCAGCTCACACTCCCCGATGGTCCTCAATCTGTTCCTCCTTGAGCTCTGCCGCCACACTGAGCAGATCATCTACCCACTCACTCCTCACACAGGTGGTATCTCTATCATCCTTTAATGGCAGCAGCAGAATCAGGCACTCCCTGCCTTTCTCAACTGCTGCAATTCTGGGCAGGCTCAGTCTGTGTAGCCACAGTCTTTTTGGCAAGACTTATTCTGCCTAATGGAGACTATGGCTAGATTTCTTGTCACAGAAGAAGCTGATGGTGAGTTGGCCTCCCAAGCGTGGAGATATGCTGGTGTCCCATCACCCTGCCAGCATGAACTGCTGCACAAACTGCCAAGCCATGCTTTTACTGACCTACCAAACACTGTTTGCCCACTTTGTTCACCATGCTCCTGGGATAAGTAACATATACATATGTATACATATATACATACAAAAATATATTGGACTATTTGGAATATTTGCTGGCCAAGATCCCCTGGCGTGCTGCCCTCAAAGACAAGGATGTTGAGGAGAGCTGACTGCTCTTCAAGGATGCCCTCCTGGAAGCACAAGAGGTCTCCATTCCTCTGAATAAGAAAGTGGGCAGGCAAGGTAGGAAACCGGCATGGCTCAGCAAGGACCTGCTGAGAGAACTGAGGGCGAAGAAAGGGGTGTACAGGCTCTGGAAACAAGGCTGTGTCACCTGGGAAGAGTACAGGAACGCCGTCCGGACTTGCAGACGTGGGATCAGGGAAGCCAAGGTGCAGGCAGAGCTGAACTTGGCAAGGGACGTGAAAAACAATAAAACCTTCTACAGGTACATTGGCCAGAAGAGACAGGCCGAAACGGGCGTACCTACTTTGGTAAATTTAAAAGGAGAACTGGCTTCAACAGATGAAGAGAAAGCTGAGGTGCTGAATGAGTTCTTCATCTCAGTCTTCACTGGTGGCCAGGATTCTAGTCTTTTTCACGTCCCTGAGTCCTGCATCCCCAAACCTCTATGTGGGGACCAAGGAGGTAAATCCCTCCCCACTGTAAGGGCAGAGCAAGTCTGAGAGTGCCTCCTTAGACTGAATGAATACAAGTCTATGGGGCCGGATGGCATGCATCTCAGGGTCCTGAAGGAGCTGGCTGAGGTGGTTGCCGAGCCGCTCTCCATCATATTTGAGAAGTTGTGGCTGTCAGGTGAGGTCCCGGATGACTGGAGGAAGGGTCACGTCACTCCCATATACAAGAAGGGGAGCAGGGAGGACCCGGGGAACTACAGGCCGGTGAGTCTCACCTCCGTGCCTGGGAAGATCATGGAACAGATCCTCCTGGACAACATGCTCGATCACATAAAGAATGAGCATGTGATCCGAGACAGCACGGCTTCACCAAAGGAAGGTCATGCCTGACTAATCTTGTGGCCTTCTATGATGGAGTGACGGCATTGGTGGACGAAGGGAAGGCGACCGATGTCATTTACCTGGACCTGAGCAAGGCCTTTGACATGGTCCCCCACCACATCCTCATCTCCAAATTGGAGGGAAGTGGATTTGATGGGTGGACGACCCGATGGATGAGCAATTGGTTGAAAGGCCGCAGACAGAGGGTGGTGGTCAATGGCTCTATGTCCAGGTGGAGGCCGGTAACAAGTGGTGTCCCCCAAGGGTCTGTCTTGGGACCGGTGCTCTTTAACATCTTTATTAATGACATCGATGAGGGAATTGAGTGCACCCTCAGCAAGTTTGCTGACCACACCAAGCTTAGTGGTGCAGTTGATACGGTGGAAGGAAGGGATGCCATTCAGAGGGACCTTGACAGGCTGGAGGGCTGGGTTTGGGTGAACCTAATGAGGTTCAACACGGCAAAGTGCAAGGTTTTGCATTTGGGCCGGAAGAACCCCAGGCACCCGTACAGGCTGGGAGGAGTGGTCCTTGAAAGCAGCTCGGCAGAGAAGGACCTCGGGGTCCTCATGGACGAGAGACTGAACATGAGCCAGCAGTGCGCTCTGGCAGCTCGAAAGGCAAATGGGATCCTGGGCTCCATCAGGAGAGGGGTGGTCAGCAGGGAGAGGGAGGTGATCGTCCCTCTCTACTCGGCTCTTGTGAGGCCCCACCTGGAGTCCTGTGTCCAGGTGTGGAGCCCTCAGTACAAGAAAGACATAGAGATCTTGGAAAGGGTCCAGAGGAGGGCAACTAAGATGATCAGGGGGCTGGAGCACCTCCCCTATGAGGACAGGCTGAGGGAGTTGGGCTTGTTCAGCCTGGAGAAGAGAAGGCTGCGGGGTGACCTCATTGCAGCCTATCAATACCTGAAGGGAACCTACACCCAGGAGGGGAGTAAACTCTTCCAAAGGGCTGACATCAGCAGGACTAGGGGAAATGGATCCAAGTTGAAGGAGGGAAGATTTAGGTTGGATGTTAGGGGGAAGTTCTTCACAAGGAGAGTAGTTAGGCCCTGGAACGGGCTGCCCAGGGAGGTTGTGGATGCCCCGTCCTTGGACGTGTTCAAGGCCAGGTTGGACGGGGTCCTGGGCAACCTGATCTGAATGTGTACGTTTGGTGGCCCTGCTAGGCAGGGGGGTTGGATCTACATGATCCTTGAGGTCCCTTCCAACCCGGGTGATTCTGTGATTCTGTGAATAAGTAATTGAAAGAGATTTAAATTAAAAAACAAACAAACAAACAAAAAAAAAAACAAAAAACAAAAAAAACAAAAAAAAAAAACAGTGAAAAAAGCTAAATTCTGCTCGAAATCAAAACATAGATGTTCTCAAAATTTAGCAACAATTGCTGAAAGTTATAGCTGTACAAAAAAGTGGAAGAATGTAATTACTCAGAAAAGGGAAGAATTTTCGTTTTAAAAGCCAGTTTTGTTGCATAGAATTCCAATTTTTAAACTTCTATGGCCAATCTGCCAGAATGAGATCGAATTTTCACATTTTGTTCCACAATCAAGGTGAGAAATAGTAAACGCTTATTAAAATGTAAAGGATAAAATGAGCATTTTGAGGCCTACTGAAAATTATAAAAGGAAAATTAAGTGGAGACATCATACTAAACTCTGGGATCAAATATCCATGTGAATATATGTGAATATATATATCAACATGCATTTGAAAGATATGGTATGTTAGTTCTTGGCTTTGTATCTAGTTCATCTGAAATGATGGAGTGGTCTTGATGAATTCAGGCCATAATTTAAAATGTCATGTATGGAAAACATGAGAAAAGCTTTTCTAAATATGTCAGACTACTGATTAATGGAGTTTGGCCATTACACTTATACAGGAGACTTGAGAGATGAGATAACAACTGACCTTAGAAGATATTTAAACAATTTCTGTCTCCTCCTCTAAGCTGTGTGGTATTTGTTTTGTTCTCTAGTCCATAGTTAACCCATCAGATTGTCAAAGTCATTTTAATGATCTTTTAAGATGACTTTTAATGAGACATCTTAAAGCCAGTACTGGAATAAGACGTCTTTCCCAACTAATGTTTTCTCTGTAACTTTCAGACCTGCAAAAGCAGTTTCTTTTGGGAAAGGAGAAGAAATAGCTCACTGTGCAATTTCTGTGCTACACACTCAGAATAAAGATAATAGGCACACATACACAGAGTAAGAATTCTGTTGACAGGAAATTGCTATCCTAATGTCTCCAGAGCTGAAGAGCTCCAAGGTCACCTTCCAGGCCACTACTGGTTGTATTAACTTCTGAAGATCATTTAACAGAAAGAACTCCTTAGTGGTATTTACTCATTGCAGTCACTTTATTTTTTTTTCTACCAGCTTGATGGTCAATGATTACTGGAAATTGCAGAAGAATTCTCAACAGTTTAAGGCACTGTGCTTTAGAAGATACTTCACATTTTTTGAGCTTTGCTTCATTTACTGCACTGAGATTTTGCAAGGTACCAGTACTACCTTTTGATTTTCATGTAGTCATCTTTTTAAAGAAAAGGGAAAGTCGTGCATTCAAATAAACATATATTGAAATTCAAACAAGTGTTCCTAAGGTAACATATTGAAAGTTCCCAATAGCACATGGCAGCAGTTGCCTTGGACCATGCAGTGAGTAGTGCTTGTAGCAGCAGTCCTAAACTTCTGAATGTTCTTAAAAAATAGTGTAAAGCATTTGCATATGTTATTTCAATAGCTTCATTGTTTGGCAACCAACCACCACTGCACACACAAAGCATTTGTGCTCATCAAAGATAATATACTTGGCAAGTACAAAGACATTCAAAATTGAGTTGAGGTAAAATTATAGTCTCTTTTTAAGATTTCTTAATGCTTACTAGAGTTTTCTTCACACTTATGCAAGATAGTAAGATGTTAATAATATATTGCCAAGTTGAAAAATAATAGAATCCTTATTTTGTGAAAACTTATATTTTCATAAATTTTCAAGGTTACAAACACTTCAGAAAAATTCCTCTCTCGTTCTAAATTAACACAAAATTTAGTGTAACTCTTGCTGAATTCTTCCGCGTTGATCTGCTAACATGGTTGCCCATTAGATGGAGATATAAAACAAAACTATATCTTACAGACACTTCTATGAGCCTAAGAGAATACCAGTAGCTCAGGCTTACTGCATCCTTTCTACAAATTCTTTGGTTATTCATTCACTCACTTATTCATTCATTACTGCTAAATCAATAGGAGAACTTATTCACGATACAACTGCAACACTGGCAGATCAACTAGGTAAGATTTTACATCTGATGGAGATGAATACCTACAAACAAGTGACGCAGAACAATTAAGACAACAAATTCCCAGCAAATAAGTTACTTCAAAAATTTCAAAAGACTAATCGTTTTGATTATTTTTTAATAGCAATGTGGAGTTCTGTGTTTATCGTCTGATGGAACGCCTGAAATGCATTGTGTGTGCTCAAAAGCAGTCTAGGCTTCTGAATAGGACACTATAAACCTGATTTAAACAGACTGAAAACAAGATGTGACAAGCAGTTTGACACAAGCCCTCTACTAATTTCCGCTATTTGTAAAGAGGCACATCTGAATGGAAAAAGCTCAGCAGAATGGGTCACTATGGTTGAGGACATGTCAGTCCACACATGAAAAACACAGTACAAGGGAAAATAAGCAACCATTGATTTCCATTGAAAGCCCCCAGAGTCTGGGGAAAGCAGCCAAAACGAGGCACCAGCTGCTCTCTGCTGGAAGTCTTTTGTGGAAGAGTGAGAGGAGAGAAAGCTGGTGGGTCTGAAAGGGGAAACAAGACAAATAAGGAAAGAAGAGGTGTTGCTGGCTGCCTCAGAAATGCTCCACTCCCCACACTCAGCGTACTATGCAAAATGGAGGCGAAAAAACAAACCCCAAAACTTCTCCATCTTTTATTTATGCAGTGTATTGGGAATAGTTCCAATGGGAATTTCTCATGCTCTTTCACATTCCCTGAATTCATCTGTATGGCTTTGTGTGTTTGGGAGGATGGTGGGAGGGGGGAAGTGCGGGAGGGAATGAATGTTCTTTTAATACCTCTCTGATCCAGTATGTATATGCATCAAGAATAGGACTGTGGCTCCTCATCTGCATAACTGCATTATGACAACAATTTTAAGAAGATAATTCATGGAAGGTATTTTGTTTGAATTCGCTTGTCTATAAGACAAAAGTCTTCCCTATCTTCTCCCTTTCTTTAAGCGCCTCCACAATGGTTTCATGTTACGAGTATAGAAAAAATCTGTAGCAGTAAGAACTCTCATTTCAGACCCAGACATTGCGAGCAGCACATCCTGAAAAGGAACAATATACTTATGAAGAGGTTCCAAGTAAGCAGTTTCAGATGTACTATAAGTCTGACTCAATTTCCTTACTAGGCCAACATGCAGTTCCATGACTTAATATTTGGTACAAATTCTAAACCTTGCAAAACAGTATGAGTCCTATCCAAAAAGGAGCTCTGTTGAGCAAAATTACTTCAGAAGAATTGTTAATGCCGTTGGCTGAAACTAAGCAAGACACAATCAGAAAGTGGTATTTGAAGCCTGTGCAGTATGTGCCTTTGGTTGTGAACAGAAACACTCTATCAGTGCTGATGACATAAAAATAAGGTGAACATCTCTCAGTTATGGAAAGTTCTTACAACAGTTACAGGTGTTTTTTTTTTTTTTTTTTTTTTTTTTTTTCCAGCTTAATTTTCTTAATTTAGGTTTTTACAAACAGTGGAATTTAGTAGAGCAATGTTACATTTTGCTTTCATTCTGCAGATATCAGGCTTAGAGTGTCCTACTACTAAAAATCTTTGGCTGTTTGTGAAGGAATTCATACCGTTCATGCAATTTGCTTCTATCTCAAAGTAGCAAAATTCTGTACAGCTCATCTAACAGTGGGGTGACAAAGTAAGCAGGTTCTGTATCTTATCAAATCTGTAATTGCAAGTACATTTATGTTTTCTACAGGTTTCATGAATCTTGGAAAAGTTACTTTGTTACATTTATTTCAGATTATCTGAAATACTCAGGCTTGCTTCCTCTTTTCCTTAAACAGGCCTTCTCCTGACTTCTAATTACTGACCTACTGATCCATACTCTCAGCTCTAGCATTTACTTCTAACATTTAACCTAATAGAACCAAATTTTACTTGCTTCAGAGTATTCAATGCCTCCAGTGACTTCTATGAACTTTTATATTTTACTGAAGGTTGCATACAAAATTATTAGCAGAAATAAGAAAACTTTTAAAATACTAATATTGCCATCTGTGATTTGCATTGTCACCTGTACCTCAATACTATAATATTCTTCCACTTTCCTTGGTTTTATATCTCATAATTTCTACACTTCTCATTGCCTATTCTGATATTTTTCTCTACGGTTTCAGGGAACTAAATGCTACAGAGCAAAAAACACAACAAGGGATTGGAGGGTTCCTAAACAGAACAGACCTGTAGTTATCTACTACAAGCTGGACTGCACAGGCAGGGGATATATGTGCATATGTCTATACATTTGAAATCCAATTTCATTTTGTATTCTTACCATCCTAAATCTTTGGTCCTGACCTTCTTATGTTATGAACCTTCCTCTAAGCATTTGCAAAGTACAGCCAGGATATTATACTGTTGTAGGATCAGAACTCATGCAGAAGTAAATTTCATAGAATCTGCAGTAATTGAGTGGCCCTAAACAGAGTCAAATTACCTTTATTCAAAAGTAAGACGTGTTAACAAATGTCAAGATTTCTTTTCATTTTCATTTATGCCTTATGAGCATAGATTAGTCTTGTAAAAAAAAAATAACACAGTATGAAGACAATGTTTAAAAAATTTCCCTGCACACATATCTTCAAGAAAATGCATTCATTCAGAGGGCAGTATTGATTGTTTCCTTGCTAAAGTTAGGGTAAATAGTCATAAAATAAAGTTGAAGAAGTTTTACTTCAGTAAAATTAAATAGAATAGGAAAAAAATAGAATGTGACAAGAACAAAGTATTCTGGGATATGATGTATTCCTATTAAATGGAACTGAGCTAAGCAACAGAACAGTAGTAAAAACATATTTTTTTTAATTGAAAAAAATGTGATAGTCCCTCTTGTTCAGACAGACTGGGATATCTTTGTATTATAGCACGTCTAAATACATCCATTTGTAAAATTCATTAAATTTATTCAGAATAATCTATTTCCCTACTGCATTGTTATGCAGATTTATTGGAAGATGCATTAGAAAAGTTTGCAGTTGTTTAGCAATTATCATTTCCTTTATAAAATTTGCCCATTTCAAAACCTTGGAGTACATTTTATAATATGCCCTGGTAGTGCCCTGCATACAATCCATCAAATTAATTTCTTCATTTCCAGCAAGACCACATTTTATCTGTACCCTTTTCCCAATCTATTTTTTTCCAGGCACAGTGACTTTAATATGCACAGCACCACTACATCTCTAGTATGTCTTTGCATAATGCATCATACATAACTATACAGAGCATACATATCTATCTACAATGGTTTACATCCCCAGCTTGCCATTACTGAGACCATTACAGTCCACATATGCTGAAGATAAAGCCAAATAACACTACAATTCATTATTATGCATATGACAATATAAATTGATTGGAGGACAAATTAAGGTCATTTTTTATACACTGCTTCCCATACAAGACTGTAGGATTGTGTATATGTGTGTATAAGTAGATTGATATACATAGATTCAGAAATACAAATTTGGGGAGAACTACAAATACAGGTAGTTCATAATTTAGATCACTTTGAGAAGAACGAAGTCAGAATCCATAATGCCTCTTAGAAAAGCCATGCTGCAGAGGACTATGCTCCTGTTATTAAATAGTTTACCATTCCAATCACATATTTAAAAATAAAATATCTAATGGTGTTGAACTGACCTTCACTTGAAATATCTCCTATAGAGAATTCCTAAAGGCATAATCAAGAACCATAAAGATTAGGTCAGGATAGTTATAAGAAAATCAGTTATGTCTGATGGGAAACATTTACCTGAAAATCTTTATGTGAAGTTCAAAAGTATTGCTTTTTCAATGAAATTGAATGAGAAGTTGAACATATAATGATGTGGAAAAATTCTACATCGTGCTCCATAGTCATTTGCAAGTGGAAAAAGATATATTTAAGTATTGCTTTAGAGTTCCTTCAGGAATTCATTGAAAAGATCTTCTTAAACAGCAGCCAGCAGTTGAATGAAAAGACAGAACCTGGGTGAGGGCTATTTTACTGGCTGATTGTTTTGCCACTGCTCTTGGCATCAGTTTCAGATGGTTGAGTGACGTAGAAACTTTGCTTCTTTCAAAAGCATTTGGCACACAGCAAGAATCAAAGACCCTAGAGGTCTACAGAGCCTACTGTGTCACAGCTACCAACACTGAACTCCGTAAGTCCGCTGCTAGAAGATAAGTTCTGTTTTGAAAGAAAATAAACTTTACTGACATTTGTGGTAGAACTGAGAGCAGCTCTTGAAAGACAAAATTACACTGTGTAATTATCTTGGCCTCAATCCTAAAAGTCTTTGTACTGCACCAAGAATGTTAACAAGGGAACTCACTACTTCTATGTTTTTTGCGCTATCTCTCCAGGAAGTACAGTACGAAAGGCTCTATCAAAAAGGCAGAACAGGTTTACTTCTCAAATTTGAGACTGCACATAATCTAGTATTTTCAGTTAATCTGCAGTTCTGTTAATTTCATGTAGTTTCATTCCAAAACTTGGGAAACATTATTCTCACAACTTTGTCCTCACAACTCTCCACCATATTCAGATTTTAATAAGGCTAGTACTTGAAAATAGTGCAAAACTACACAAGAGAAGCATTTCTCTGAAAAAGAAGTCCAACTTATTACTACTGATGCAAGACAGAGCATTTCAGGTGAAATCTGTTTCTGTGGTCAAGCACAAGGTCAACACAGGTAGTGAGAATGCAGTTTGACTCACTACTCAGCCTTGCTCGTTCTGCTTCAGAAAAAGTAAGCATTATGTTTTTTTGAGAAAATAGCATCTTATACTTCTCTTCTAGAAAGTTTGATTATCCAAAACTCATCAGTGCAGCATGAAGTATCTCTGCAATGTGCTTCTGGCATTATTTCTTACTCTCTTTGGAATCACTATTTTCTAAAGAAACCAAAACTATTGTAAAGTATAATGCAGGCTGTTTAGACAGGACTAAAAAATTCTGAGCGAAGTATTTCCAAAACAGTCTTACACATCAGGCAAAACTTTGTTCTCACAATTATCCATCCTGTCTAGGAGAAAAAAAAACTAAAGCAATTATGATAATAAATGGTCAAGAGCACAACAAAAAAAAATTAAGTAAAATCCTCATCTGTGTACCACTGATGGGCTTCCTCTACCTTTAATCACCAGTATATTTTCCAATTTCTGTTTCTGCCTAACTGCAGATAGGCACATAGAGATGTGCTCACACTCCCTAGCCTTTCATCTCATTAGTCTCACATTTCTCTTCTTGGTGTATTTCTTTCCCAACCTAACTTCTTCATCCCAATATTCTCTTACACCCCAAAGTAACATTCTGCACAATGAAATGCTGCTCTCCAACCATCCAAATGAGATTGAAATTATCGCCTGTACGACAAGAATTTGGGAAAAAGGTCAGATTGTGAACATTTCATTCCATTTAATTAAATGTATAAGACATCTTTAATGACAAAGAAAAGACAGCATTTTTACTTCTCAAGACAATATAAAAATGATGAAAAGAAAAAATGATCTCGGTCAAACCTGAAGCTATTAGAAATAAAGACCAGTGTGAGCAGTAGTATAGCAGCACCATATTGCATGAAAATTGTGAGAAACCAATATTTCCAGTAATAATTGCCTGTATTTTCTCTGGAATTAGCCTACAGGATCTGCGTGTGTGTCATGAGCGAGCACAAGACCTGAGAATAAATCCTGGGATACACCATGCATATGTACCACTGCATAGTTTCCTTGACAAACTAAGTACTAAACGCTTTATTGTCTTCCAAAACAAGTGAAGGAGCAATGTGAATCTGATTTTGAGACAAAGGGCTTTATTTCTACATGTCAATGTCAGAAAATTTTGAGCTTAGAAAGTTCTAGAACAGTGGGATTAAATTAATTCAATTGGCAGAAAAACTACTAAAACACTGATGTAACCACTTCAGCTGTATCCTTAGTGAAAGTTCTAGGGGAAATAAGAAAAATGTCATCATAACTTACAAATTATCTTCAATAAAAAGTCTATTAATAATATCAATTAGAAAGTTCATAAAATTTGGTAGAAAAATGAGAAATCTAAAGATCATTCATCATCTTTACTCAACTTTCTTGTTGAGCTTCAACTCATTATTGATTCTCTGAAAGTTGGCGTATGAAACAGAGAGAAATCAAGATATACTTGGTGAAAACAACTTCACAGTGAAAAGTTGTGTTGTTGTCCTAAAAAGAGGATTTATGGGAATGTGCTTTAGTGCTTTTGCACAAACAAGGGATATTTTAGTGGCTGGATTGCTTCTTACTTTCAGTTTTTAGGATACGTTCCATGTTAAATCACAAAGTACTTCAGGTTCTAGATTTGAAATTTATGTCCTGTAAAGATTCCTAAAAAGATGCTTCCTTTAAGGCAACATACAAATGCAAAGTATTTCCTGTCTGTCAACTCCATCACAGATAACTCAGATTAAAGGTAATGCTTAACAAAGTTAACACTCTTTTATTAGAAAGTAGATAAATACGGACTTTTCTATAAGTGGGTATCATTTGTTAATTTCTCATCACATCTATGTCATTCATTTGCTAGCAACTCAGATAAAAAAGAGAGAGAGAGAGATAGAGAGGAAGTAAAACAAATAAACCTCCATATAGGTTTGACCATCAGTTGTAATTTTTTGCACATGCTCTAAATGTTGTCAAAATATACATAATTTTATGAGTGGCAGTGATGAGTGGTGTTCCTCAGGGATTGGTGTTGGGACTGGTGTTATTTAACATCTGTGTTGGTGATATGGACAGTGGAATCAAGTGCACCTTCAGCATCTTTGCAGATGACACCAAGCTGAGAGGAGCAGCTGACCTGCTAGAGGGAAGGGATGCCATCCAGGGGGACCTTGACAGGCTTCAGAGGTGGCCAACCTCATGAAATTCAGCAAGGCTAAGTGCAAGGTTCTGCACCTGCATTGGGGCAATCCCAACCACAGATACAGGTTGGGTGGAGAATGGCTTGAGAGCAGCTCTGAGAAGAAGGATTTAGGTGTGTTGTTTGATGAAAGAATTCAACATGAACTGGCAATGTGTGCTTTCTGCCCAGAAGCCAACCGTATCCTGGGTTGCATCAGGAGAGTCATGGTCACCAGCAGGTCAAGGGAGGTGATTCTGGACCTCTGCTCTGCTCTTGTGAGGCTCCACCTGGAGTACTGCATCCAGTTCTGGAGCCCCCAACACAAGAAGGACATGGAGCTGCTGGAGCAGTCCAGAGGAGGGCCATGAAGATGATCAGAGAGCTGGAACAACTCCCCTGTGAGGACAGGATGAGGGAGCTGGGGCTCTTCAGCCAGGAGAAGAGAATCCTCCAGAGGGACCATGTAGGAAAGCTGGGGAGGGATTTTTTAAAAGGGCATGTAATGACAGGATGATGGGAAAAGTCTTTAAACTGGAAGATTGTAGATTTAGATTAGATATTTAGGAAGAAATTCTTTCCTGTGAGAGTGGTAAGACACTGGAACAAGTTGCCTAGAGGTGCTGTGGATGCCCCCTCCCTTGAAGCACTCAAAGCCAGGCTGAATGGGGTTGTGAGCAACTTGGTCTAGAGGGAGGTGTCCCTGCCTGTAGCAGGGGGTTGGAACTAGGTGATCTTTAAGGTCACTTCCAATCCAAACCATTCCGTGATTCTGAGATTCTGTAATTTATAGGTGAATAGTTTGAGGACTATCGTGTGTGTGTAGGTGGGGATGGGGTTGGTGGGAGGGGAGGAAATGGGAGATTTTATGTTTGTAATTATTTTTCCCACATAAAGAACTTTCAGATAAAAAAAATTAGATCACAACAGTTCCACTGCTTAAATAGCCATCTAGCTTTTTCTTCTAGAATGAATAAAATACCTGTCATGATCAAAGGAAGCTTTGAAAGCCAGGCTGCAGCTGGTTTCCAGCTTTGGGCATTGTAACAAATAAAGCAGCATGATAACTGAAAAAAAGAAAGGTTGATTTCATTGCTGTGCCCAGCTACCTGATTCCATGAAAAATTAAAAATAAAGATGTTTTGTATTCTAAATATACAAAATATACAAAAAGTTTTCCTTTTTTTTTTTTTTTTTTTTTTTTTTTTTTTGCCTTCCTGACAGCATTTGTTTTCTATTTAAAATACAGAAGAGAAGTAGAGAAGTAATTGTATAATTCTACTTCTTAGGTTTCCCATCCTGCTCTACCACTTCTTGCCATTTGTCTCAGGTTCCACACAGTGGTGATGCAGCTTTGACTCAGAGGTAGGTACACATTCTGACCCTGAGAGGAGTTAGAGATGTATATTTATTTATTGAGTTCTAAAAACCACTTAACAAATTTTAAGAGAATCTTTAGAGATTAAAATATAAATAGACTATTGCAGTCACACTAATCCCGGTATCAGTTATGGTATCAGTATCAGTTAGGAGATGAATTTTACTCTACATTCTGAAGATCAACAAATTAAATTCTGGAAGTGGATACTGTCATGCAGGTCATACAGTTGCAGACCGTCTTCAGACTCGGTACCTGGTTTCTGTTTGGTTGTCCAGTTTTTGTGCTGTTTGTGTAAGTTTTGTCCATGATTGTGAGTGAAGGTGGGTATGTAAAAATGCTATGCATGAGCATGCTGGGTGCATTCTGCCTTGATCAGACATACCAAAGTGTGGAAGAAAAAGTAAAGCTGGTGAGGAGACTGTTGTTAAAAGACATTCCCTGAGGCAGTAGGACAGAGAGCAAGGTTCAAGAAACAGAGGCAACTGAAAAAGTGGATATAGTTGGCTGCAGCTAAACCAGTGGAAAACAGAACCAAAACTGCATTTCTGCAGCTTCTAGACCTTTCTTCAATATGGAACATTAGTGCTAGGAGTTTGATTTTTTATAGGAAAACTTAGCTCGTAATCTAAGAGTCAGAGTACTTACAGAGAAACAGTCATGATTCTGAAAACAGCTGCATGAGGTAAGATGTGAGAGTAGACTTTACGCTGAGCTCCATTTGTTTTCATTAGTTTGTGTTAGATGATGGCTTCCCTCCCATGTTGCGATAAATGAGACTCAGAGATTACAGCATAGCTTCTGAGCCCAGATGGCAGAATATCCCTTAAAAAAGGAGAATCAATAAAATCAACAAGTCACAGAAAATAGAGAGGAATAAAATGATTCAGGACATCTGTAAAGTATGCACCCCTTGTCTCTGTCAGAGTCTGAAGTTGCCCTTCTATGGTATAGGGTGCTTGCTAGCACTGCCTGAAGGAGTTGTAGTCCCATAGGAATGCCTCCCTCCATGTTCCCAGTAGTCTTGGGAAGTTCAAAGTGCATCCTGATGACAACACTGCCTATAAAATGTATTCATACCAATATTTTTAGGATGTAACAAGGAGCATATGCTCACTCATAAACTGTACAACAGTACTAGAAAGAAAATCTCAGATTGGCATGGAAAATTTGTCTATAAGCTGGAAAGCACTGACTTCAATGATATTAATAATTCATATGTATTATCTCATTCAGTGTATTTCAGAAAGGCCATTATACTATATTTTCTGTACAGTCAGTAGATTTTGTAGCTCCTAAAACCCATGAAATGAAAAATAGGCTTGAAAAGCTCTAATACTATCAATACATTAATATTTATGTTGTTCTTGGAATGACAAACATTCCAAAGTGCTTTCCAGTTAAAATAAAATGAAATAAAGCATGGAGAGAATGCAGAGGACTGCAAGTCAAAAGGCCACTGAAAAAGACAAATTAAATTAGTCTGTCAAGCAGACAAAGTTCACCAAGCTAACACTTGGAAATCCTATAGTCCAGATGTAGGAACAATCTGTAAAGAATGAGAAAACAATCATAACAAAATAAGGGGTACATGCTGAGATCATTTCAGTACAGATATATAAGAAGGTGCTGTTCCAAATAAGTACAAAGTGTACAAAATGCTTTTCTCCCCTTGACAGTTATATCAATCTGCTATAACCTGCAGCAGGAAATATGTATGTTGCTTTGAAAGTAATGTCTCCTGTTTAACCATGACTCAGGGGGCAGTACGTGGAAAGGTGACTGCCACTGAAGGTTACACACTGCATCACAGCTATGACAGTGTTGCTGACAGGCAAATGTCGCCTGTGCAGTCCATCTCTCACTGCCTTCAACAGGTGAAAGTCAGGAGGCTCAAAACCCAGAATACATGACAGGTGTGGTAGGATGACCCAGCCCATACTGTCAGTGCGCTCCACTGCCTTCAAACTAGTATGGGGCCTGCCATTATTGTGTTGCAGGAGAAAGGCTGTCTTCTTCTCAGGCCCTGGGTTGGTTCAGTGGGTTCTGACAAACTTGCATATAGTGTTCTTTCTGTTCCTGTGTGAGAATTTGTAAGACCCACCTAATGCAAACTTTGTGATATTCCATTGTTGCTATCACTGTTTCCAGTGCATTGAAGCCAATATTCAGCTCTGCACCTGCTTACAACCAGAATTCCTTGGTTGAAATCTGCCTGTTTGCATGCTTGAGCTGATCAAGATGCTCTCTTCTGTGATATGTCAGCTGTGCATGGCCATCTAGAATGTCCTTTATATTTCACGTCACTGTGACCACCACTAAAACACGTCAACCACCACCTCACTGTGCTAGCATCCTCTGGCTGGTCAACATAAACGTTCAGCAAATGTCAATGAATGTCCATAGGTGTATTTTTTTCTGCATGGAGTAATTCAGTTCCATGCTTTTCCTTCTTACACACTCCCACTCTGTCCAGCTGCCCTTTTGCTGTCATCTGTCACATGGCATCAAAATGTAATAAAGTACTGCTGGGAAGGTTCTAGTCTACTGTCATACCACTAATATCTGCCTATGACATCATGGGACAGCATAATAAAATAGAAAACATTACTTTGGGCAATCCTTGTATAATTTAAGTTAAATAAGCCAATGAATACACAGTTATTAAAACAAGAAAAATAGAATAACTATTATTTGATTTACACATCACAGCAGCAAATAATTAGTATAAATTAATTCCTGGCTATGATGAACTCATTCAAGATTGAAAAATAGATAAATAAATGTATAAGGCAAATACTCACAAATGTATAACTACCAGTTTTCCAATAGTAGCCTTCAGTTAATTGCCATTTTTTATTTTTCAAAAAGATTGTATTACCTTGGCAAAAGTACTAATCAAGTTTGATGAGTTTCTTCACTGCTTTATAAACATTATGATTAAAGGGAAGAAACAAAGCTGGGACCATAAGTGAATACAATAAGAATGATCAAGTTTCCTAATTTGACAGTATCACATGACAGAGAGTTAGGTGTGATGCTGAATGATCTCACTGTATAAACATTTCCAGACTAGAATCTGGCTTTTCTGTACTTACTTGAGTGTTGTAGATGAAGCTAGTCATCACAGCAGGGATTGTTTAAAAAAGAGATGCATCTGTGAAATGATAGGGTTTGGTATCTGAAGCCAATAGAAGCCTAAGAAATCACTTTTTTTTCTAGTGGAATAATTATAATGGCAAAAAAAAAGGGAAAGCAGTGTTAATGGCTTTGTGTAAGTGTTGTTTGGAAAAAAAAGAAAGAATTTCTATATAATTTTTTACTTCTTTTTTGGTTATTGTGTGTAACTGTTTGGTTATATGACTCTATGATATGATTCTACTGTCAGTCATCACATTTTCTACTTTGGAACATGAACATCTCATTTTTCCTGTAAATATCTGCTTCTTGTCTTCAACTCTCTTGCAAATATAACTTCATTTTGTTTGAGTAGTTAGTAGATTTATTCAGCAACTTCACAAAGCCCTATGACAATTCACAATGGAACAGAAGTAATTCTTTTTAATTGAGAATACTTTAGTGATTCTTTATCCACACAAGAACTCACATTAGTTTTAAAGTATCAGTGCTGTGCCAATATTGACTTTATATCTGTCATAAGACAGTGAGAACTAAAACTAGATGCGATGTAATTTGAACTACTGACTAATCTTTGACAGACATGGTTGTCTTTTTTCCAGCCACCTGTGCCAATAACTCTTTCCAATCTGTAGATTTTGTTAAAACACTCAGAAATATATCTAGAGTATGCAGTTTAACCCTAAAATAAGCCCTATGATAGAAGTAATATGTATTTTCACTGCGCTTTGTCAGGCAATTTTGATTTTATAGATAAGATCCATAGGAAATGTGGAATCTAGGGGACTGTTTGTTATAATTTAATTATAACATAGACCCCATGAGTGCTATAAAACATACACTGAACGTATGCTGCCTTGCTTACTGAGGTAACTCTCCCTTCTAATGGGATTCAAGAGACTAAATGCTTTGGTTAACCAAGGTGACCGAGGCAGGGAACAACTAGAGACAGAACCTGCTTCTTCCTATAGTCAGACAAGATTCTATGAAAATAATCTGTTTTAGAGGTAATTAGTTATGATAAATTGTCTGTATACATAAAGCAGACACATATAGACAGACGAAAAAAGGAAAATAAGAAGAGAAAAGGTATTGTTTTATTTGTAAATATAATTTGGGTTTCAAATTTCCATATGAGGAATTTTTCTTCTATTATTTGCTTAGGAAAAAAATATAAAGGCTAAGAGGAAAAAATTCTGCATTCTGGTGAACACAGTATAATTATGCAGCAACAACTACATAAGGGAATGGTTCTCCTCAGTAATGTAGTCTCTGGGGCATGGAGACAGCACGGAGGAATAAAAAAGGAACCATCTCCTCTTAAAACTTCCAAAAGATCTGTATCCTTGTTTGTCATCCATGTCTTTATGTCATATGTTATGAGTGTATGACTGATCTTAATGAAAGATCTGACTCTATTTTAGTTAGAAGCAGAAAGCATGAATACTGCTTGCAATTATAAAGGAAAGACAAAAATTGATCGTCACTGTTACAATAAATTTGCCAGTCTTTGTACTTATAAATGCTTGCTCTCATATGTGAAAGTGGATGAATCCTTGAAAAATACTTCTGAAGTTCTCCAGAGCAGCATGAAAAATGGAGAAAGATGTGTACAATTCAGAGTAGAGTGATTCACTGGTGGACAACCAACAGCCTCTAACATCCACAGAACGAGGCAGTGACACCAGGTTTGTTTCTCTACATGTAGAGTGGAAAAATGCCTCAGCTTGGTTAATACAAAATGTAAAAGTGAAGGTATGTCTGTTATCTCATCATTTTCCAAGCTCCAGTCACCTACCAAAAGATTGCAAAAAACTCTTTCCTCTGTTCAGGATGCATTTCTTACATGATTTTTTCACTGAGAAGGAATAATTTTGTTCTTTTTAGTAATGATTGCTAGATAAGGAGCTGCAGTGCTCACATTTTATGTAGGAACTGTGTAGTCAAGGCATGGATTCAAGTAGTAATTTCACTCTGAGTTTGATGGAGTTCATGCTAATATTCTTATGAAAGAAAACCCTGCTCAAAACATCTAGACTGGGATGAGAGCAGGATGGAGACATTATGTTATCTTGTGCAAGTTACGTGTAGAGTTCATTCAGCCAGGAAGAAACTCAAGAATGGCTATATCAGAGCTTAGGGCGTTATCTTGAAAAAGGACTGTGACTTAACCAGTATCTTCTACTCAGTTTGTCTGTTGAGTTTTCACTCAGTGATTATGTAATTTGAAATGGAAAAAAATTATTATAATAAATGGAAAAATTCCTGGAGCAGGAATCACAAAATAATGAAAATTTCACTTCAATTCATTTATTTGTTTCTTATATACCTAGCTAGCTTTCGATTTCTCTGCTGTACTGGGACTCTCAGAACTCTTAGTCCAGAAGACTAAATGTAATATTGAAGAGTTTGCAAATATCTAATTAGTAATTGTTTTAATGCAAAATCTATAGTGTGAACTTGAATTAGTTTAAATGAGAGGAAGTTTAGGGAGTGGGATATTCCCACTTGGAAAACAGCAGCATGTACTCAGCAAACATTTCTTCAGATTAACTGCTGCTGCTTCTGTGCCATCTTTCTGTAGATGTTGACCTGCCAAATACCCTAGAGTATATGTTATGCTGAATTTCAGTGAGCATGTACTGTTTTCAAGAGCAGACTTAAACACATCCTTGAGGCCAAAATGAACCATCTGATGTACGGTTTGGATGCATACTCTAGCTGCACAACTATCTTGAAAGTGCATCAGATATGATTTGCAGAAACAAGTACAGACTTCTCAATTTGTAGTGAAGATTTTGCTTTCAGGTTTATTCAAAGAATGCACTATTCTATATAACTGTATGTACAAGAAGTAAGAGACTATTAATAATTTATAAGATTGTCAGGATTGAGGGGTCTGACACTAAAGAACAGCAAGTCCCAGCTTTTCACAAAAGCTTTGCCATGTTTGCTGTGGAGCAGATTCACCCAGGATGAAATTGGAGGTCTCAAAACCTAGCTTTTCAGAAATTAATGGATGGTAAGTAGTGATTCTGGGAAGCATTGAAAAATTTTGTTTGACTTACTAGGATAAACTGGGAAACACCTTCACTCTTTGGAAATACCTACTGCTTTACAGACTCTTCTGGAATTTATCTTTTACTCATTCCAGTTGTGAATACATTTCAAAACAAGGAGAGTTTTAGTATTTTGTGTATCAAATCCATGATATGGATCCATTTGATCTTAAGGGATATCAAATGGATATCCATTAAATATCCACATTAATTAATATGGATATTTGATATGGATTTTGATATCCATATCAAAAAAGAAAGAAAAAAGAGACAATTTGAAGAACACACAGAAAACCATCCAGGATATTTACCCTACTTCTAATGTAGAAGTGCATAAATTGCAGAATTATTATTTCAAGTTTACTTGGAGAGACATAACAACAACAACAGCTCCAAGAACTGGAGACTCCCTGCTAACTAATTAATAGCTTATACTTTAATAATCAGTCCACCAGATTGACCATTCTCAGTGAGCATTAGATGAGAACAGAACCAATTTTTTCCTTCTGAGCTGCTCACCAGTTTCATCTCTGTACCTTATGTTCTTCACTCCATCTCTGAGTGTCTAAGGAAAGAATGTCTTCTGCTCCCACATAAAGAATGTCTGAACAATAAAGGAAGCAAATTGGCACAAATTATGTACATTTATAGTGCAACATGGTCAGCTTTCACATAGACAGCTTTCTAGGAAGTCAAGCTATCTAATTTAATCATCATCATTCAGACCTGAGAAGAAGGATTTGGGAGTGTCAATTGATGAAAGACTAAATGTGAGCCAGCAATATCACTTGCAGCCCAGAAGGCTGACTGTATCCTGGATTGCATAAAGAGAAGTGTGACCAGCGGGTCAGAGGTGATTCTGCCCCTCTGCTCTGTTCCCATGAGACTCCACCTGGAGTACTGCATCTAGTTCTGGAGCCACCAGCACAAGAAGGACATGAAACAGTTGATACAGGTCCAGAGAAGGTCGTGAAGATGATCAGAGAGTGGAACACCTTGTCTATGGGTGTTCTTCAGCCTGGAGAGAAGGCTCCAGAGGGACCATGTAGCAGCCTTCCAGTACCTAAAAGGGGCCTACAGGAAAGCCGGGAAGGGACTTTTTATAAGTGCAGGGAGTGACAGGATGGTGGGAAATGGTTTTAAACTGGAAGAGGGGAGATTTAGAATAGATGTTTAGGAAGAAATTCTTTCCTGTGAGAGTGGTGAGACACTGGAACAAGTTGCCTAGAGGTGCTGTGGATGCCCCCTCTCTGGAAGCACTCAAAGCCAGGCTGGATGGAGCTGTGATCAATCTGATCTAGAGGGAGGTGTCCCTGCCTGTAGCAGGGGGTGGAACTAGTTGATCTCCAATGTCCCTTCCAACCCAAACCATTCTATACTTCTATGATTCTATTATCTTGTCCAGCTTTTAACTCTGCAAAAACAAACAAAAACAAAACAACCATGAATTTGTAATATTAAAAGAATAGGTACTTGGAGTTTCTAAGCTTGTGTCTCCTCTGAAGTCAGTTTCCAACATGTCAGACACAGCAGGTGCTGGACTGGGTCCTTAAAATTTAACTTTAATGGTTAAACCATCTGCTTCAAAGTGAACTTTTGCTTTCTGTTCTGCAAGAAATTATGATTCTCTGTGAAGGAATAGTAATGTGCCAATTTTATAATTAGGCAGATTCATAAAGGTCATTATGAAATAAGGAGCATTTTGATAGGACAGTTAGATATCTAAAGTAGTGAAGCCCACCCAACAATGTATATTTTTCTGTTAATTAAAGCCATCTAAACTAATCTTCAGATGAAATATTTTGTTGCCTCCTAGAACAGCAAACTGTTCTAGATGTGAAAGACGTAATTGAAAGATGTTTCCCTTCGCCTTTGTAAGTAAATTTTTCAACACTCTCTGTGCATAGATTTGAACCAAAACAAAGAAGAAATATAAAAATGCTGAATAAAAACAAATAAACAAACAAATAAACAGGGCTGTGTAGTTGCACATGTTTTTCAACAAATCCCTTGCATTAGGTTCCTTTTAAAAAAAAAATTCAAAACAAAAGGCAGTGCTCTTGTTTTGCATCCAGTCGTTGTGAAGTAAAACAAGAACAAAGCCCCAGAGAAAACTTTTCAAAAGTGCTCGAAAAATCCTTTATAATTTCCCTTGACTACTGAGCTACATCATTCTACTGACTTCATACACACACATACTGGTGGAACATCAAAGAGTCTTTTGGAATGTGCAGGTGCAAAGTGTTTAACATAACCTTGAGTTTTATTTAATAAGACTTCTAAATCTGGGACAAGTTATATTTTCAGTTACAAGAGTTTCCAAACCCCCTTCTTGCTCCTGCTATATTTTCTTCATATCTTTAGTTATAAAAAATGCAGTAGGAAAGAAAGCTTTCAGTTTTATTCTGTGGCAGAATAAACTAGATGGGAACCTTCACATGATGACTCCAGAGTGAGCCATTTGTGCAGCAAACCGCTCCATAAACTTCAGGGACTTCATTTGCATGTGAATATTGATTACTTTCACACAAACAGTTCATCCTTTTACGTTGTTTTTGCATCAATTCAACCTCAAGAGTACTGATTTTTTTTTTCCCCGATAATACAGGTGGGTATTTCAGCTTCTCCACTGTAAGTGGTTCTAGCTGAATCAAATAGAGCAATAAGAGAGCTGGGAATGTTCAGCCTGGAGAAGAGGAGGCTCAGGGGAGACCTCATTGCTCTCTATAACTTCCTGAAGGGAGGCTGTAGTGAGCTGGGGGTCGGCCTCTTCTCTCGTGTCATCAGTGATAGGACCAGGGGGAATGGCTTCAAGCTATGGCAGGGGAGATTCAGGCTGGACATGAGGAAGTGTTACTTTTCGGAAAGGGTGGTCAGGCACTGCAATGGATGCCCAGGGAGGTGGTGGAGTCACTGAGCCTGGGGGTGTTCAAGAAAGGCTGGATGTTGTGTTGAGGGACATGGTTTAGTGGGAGCTATTGGGAATAGGTGAACGGTTGGACTGGATGATCTTTTAGGTCTTTTCCAACCTTGGTGATTCTATGATTCTATGATTCTATGATTCTAAGAATGTGCAGATTATCTGCACTTCTTCTTTACGATCATTAACAATTCATATTTTTTTCAAGGAGGGGGTGAACATCTCACCTCTTTTTTAAATCATCAGAGAAGATAAAGAGGTCCTGGGTGTGTGAGTGGAGTTGGCGTTTGTGGAGATATCCATCACACAATATACAAAATATATTTAAGTGTGCATCTATTAAAAACAAACAAACAAACAAAAAAACAAACCAAGAAAAGCAGATAGTGAATAGTAGTTTGCAATAATAACAAATGTTCTCTGACTTAAATTTCTACAGGAAAATATAACTAATTTCTTACGGAAGATGTTAGGTGCATTCCTTTCAGCAAACAGTAAAAAGATCATACTAATATAAAATTTGTGATGAAGAACAGCTATCAGTACTTACCAGTTTGCAAGAAAATACATTATTTTCTTCAATAACTTCTCTTTATCTGGTCCTTAACAAATACCTAAACAATTTGTATTTGACTTTATGTTTTGCTAATGAGCAGTTTGTTGTACATGACTGACAACTGGAAAAAATAACTCTCCTTGTTCTATATATGATATAGTTGCAATTAAATTACCAATAAATGCAATTGTAGTAAGCTACCCCAGCTTCTCTACTATTGGATTACTCTCTATAATAAGAGGTAACATATGATTTCATTTCAGCTCATATGGACATTTCTTGATAGGGAGATACAGCTATATATTTGCTCATGCAAGCATGTGATTGGATATGTGCAATCAGGATGACTTCAAGAAGCAATATTGCCTGAATAAATGCAAACACAGTAGTATTTCCAATCAGGATATTCAAAATTCCTTTTCACCTATCAAACCTGATGTAATCAGTGCTTTTTTTTCTGGGGGGGGGAAAGAGGAGAAGGGGAAGGAGGGCAGGTGTAATGTTTTAAGTATTGTAGGCTGATATTTACCTGGCAATTTCCGTATCTCTTACAAATGACTATATTTAATTCTTCAGACATTTCAACTGTTGATTAAAAATTCTAGCACAATATGAAATGACTAATTGCTTCAAAATATCCAGTAAAACTTAGAAGAAAGATGTTATCATTCTTTTTATTAGAAGAATAATTTTAAAAATTTGCTGGCTTTCCTAATTATGCAGACAGAAGTGGTCCCATTAAAAGACTATTTATCAATTGCGATGTTCTCTTAGTACCATTCTTTCATTAAAAGACAGAAAAAGGGATAAATTACTGTGTTGTCCATATTATCTGGGGTGGAACTTTAATTGTGTTTCTGACTGCCTGAGGATTAAGAAATTTCAAACTAATACCTCTGGAGATTGTTCCACAACTTTCACAGCTTGAGGCTTACTGAGCAGTGCATAAATTCAGTTTTTCTGTCAAACATTTTGCACATTCAAGAAAGGCTAATCTGGGGTCTTCAGCTATTCTGGACAATAGCAGGGTTTAGTAGAAGTGATTCTTACATGTGTGGAATACAGCAGGGACATAAAGGGTATATTGGTATAAACAGGTAAGACAGCATGGCTGTGGCATTTATTGTGGATTACATTCAAAATAATCTGAGTAGTTCTTAAAGTCAATATATTTGATGGTCTGTGTTTTGAGGGTTGTTTTTTTTTTTTTTTAGTATTTTAAATGTCAGAGTTGAGGTCATAACGACCTAACTGAGACCAGCTAATCAAGATTGCTAGGTGGAATTCTAGGATGAGAGATGAGTTTTGTACTTTTCTGAGTGCTTTGGTACATATCTGAAAGGAAGGAGACGTACAACCCTATTAAATCAAATACTTGCAAGGAGAGAGAGAGTTTTAGAGAACAGAACTGGATCTTCCAACACTGGGTAGCTGGGTATTGTTATAGTTGTCAGACTCTTTGACATCTAGCATGGATGTCCTTGCAGAGGAGTTTGTGATAAAACAAAATGATCCAAACTGTCTTCTGTTACTTGTTGCTGTTAGAAACAGAGCAGACATCTGTTTTCTAGAGATTATTTATTCAGAAAAAAAAAAAAAAAAAAAGGTATTAGCATTCTGCACCACTACAGAGGTGAAAGAAATGCAATTAATTCTATCTTTTCTCATTAATTATGTGCTATCAGCTGATTTGCTTCATGTTGTGTCTCTGGCTGAGAGCAGAGCAGATGATGGGTGTGAGAAGATAGAAGACAAAGCTGCTGGAGGAACATTAGCAAAGTTTTTCTGTTGGCTCAAATACCATCTGGCAAGCTACTGGGATTTCAGTGGTAAATGTTAATGGTGTCCTACTCACCTGCTCAGATTACTTTGGACGTGAGGATAAGTGGACATTTTTTGTGCATCCTCCGTGTGACTCACACAGAAATGAACCTTGGAAATATGCTAGTGTGATTACTTTTAAACGATCACATATTGCTATTGAGATCTCTGTTTGCCTCATGATAAAACAAAGAATTTGACTATGGATTGACCATGAATGACTGGTTTTTCACTCCCTATCAGTAATGTTAAAAAGAGGATTTCAAAGTGTATTTCTAGTATGAATGGGTTAGCAGAGCTGTTACAGCAAGTAACATGCCTACTGCTAAAATCATCATATTAGTTCTATAGGTAATATGACTGAAATTTTTCTTCCATTTTTGATAGTTTTGTCACATCAAATGTAAGATTCTCCCTTCCTCTTTCCTAGCACTCTTTTTCTCCTCGGCCTACTCAAGTCTCGACGTTTTAAGATTTCATATCTATTGTTTATGACTTAAAGGTTATTATGGAATTAATGTTTTTTTTAAATACCTGTTTCCTGGAAGAGAATCCAGGTAATTGACGTGTCAATAAAAGCAGATATGACTTCAAATTTAAAAAATAAAATTGTGTATGAGTTCAGTATGAGTTAAATAAATAAAAAATATTGAGTTAAAAAAAAAAAAGTTAAATTCCATGTGAGCGTTCAAGAACTGCTCTTTCAGCATTTATTGCAAAGATCAGTATTTACACTAATTTACTACTCTTTTTAAGTTCACTGAGGCTAAGAAGCCCATAAAGAAAAGAATAACTAGCAGAGAAAGATGCATACAGGCACACACATTCATGTTTTAACTGAACCTGAAAAACAGACTTGTTTTGCAGTTCATTTTCTGATTATTTTCCCACCAGGGTACAAAGCATTAATTTGTGCTGCATCTGCTCTGATACTTCAAAAGTAAAATTTACACGTACCAGTTCTTTCACCCCATTTGTGTCTAAATCATTATGCTGTGTACTGTGTTGATACCTGCCCTCTAACACTTCTAAGAATCTACTTATTCAAGCTTTCATTTTGCTAGGGCTAGAATTCAGGGCAGACAGATCATAGAAGCCCAGTGGCTCTGTCCTCTTCTGTCTTCTTCTACAAGATCATATTAAAAGAAGAGTGAGACATGACACCATAAAGATGGGGAGTTCAGATTCCTTATGTTCCTGAATCAGTTAAGCACAACTGGGATGCTCTGAGAGAACATCAAAGACAACGTCTTGCTGTGCCTGAATTCTAGAGAGCATAGTTAATGTTTCATCCTTATCTATAAATTACCTGCTGCTTACACTTTACTTTTGGTGTTCATTATTGCACCTGGAGTATTGAGGGTGACTTTGAATAGATCTCCCCAGTATTTTTAATACAAAAAAAAACCCCAAAAAAACCAAAAAAAAACAACCCAAACTATTGACTTTTCAAGGAAGAAAACAATGAAGATAAACAGTAAGAGAATAAAGTAAAAAAGAATAATTTTTTTATTAAATACTGTAATTTGCCAACTGAAAAATGAATGGTCACTGTGGAAATAGCACATAGAATTTGCATAAAAATCCCCTCAAATACATTTTTCAGTGATCAGTTACTGAAAAATGAAAGCATTTACTCAGTGACAATTTATGACATTTATATCAGAAATCAGGGTAATGAAGGTGGAGTTAGGGAGAAGGACCTATGTTGCATTTTAACTGGTGATATCAGTTTTACATCTTTCTCCAATACTGTCTGACATATTATCTTTCAAAAGAAGAAAATACTCTTGTTAAGCATCACATGCATTGATCTAATGATGTTTCATGAGTGGTCACATGAGTGGAAGCAATATTCTTTTGCCATGTTAAGTTTTGTCTTTTTTTAATCATTATCATTAATATTATGATGTGATACAGTTTTAAAATTATATCTACCTACAGGCCATCAAGGACTTTTGAGACAGCGATTTCCATAGAACCATGAAATCATCAAGGTTGGAATGACCACTAAGATCACCTAGTCCAACCATCAGCACGTCTCTATGCTATGGCACCATGTCACTTAGTGTGACATCCACCCTTTTCTTGCAAATCTCCAGGGATGATGATTCTACCTCCCTCCCTCAGCAGCCCATTCTCATACCTAAACACTCTTTCTGAGAAGAAACAGCCTGAATCTCCTCTGATGCAATTTAAAGCACTAAGTGGTGCTTTACCTCATGTCTTCTTGCCAATCTGACTCATCACAATCTCCTTTAAGATAGTTACGGAGAGCAATAAGGTCTCATTTAAGCCTACTCTTCTCCAGACTAAACAATCCCGGTTACCTCAGCCCCTCCTCATAAGACTTGTGTTTCAGACCCCTCACCAGCTTCATTGCCCTTCTCTGGACATGCTTGGGAACCAGAATGTCTTTCTGGTAGTGAGAGGCCCAAAATCAAACAAACACAGTATTCAAGATGTGGCTTCACCAGAGTACAGGGGCAGGATCACCTTCCTGCTCCTGCTGGCAACACTATTTCTGATATAAACCAGTATGCCATTGTCCCTCTTTGCTAACTGGGCACACTGCTGGCTCAGGTTCAGCTGACTGTCAGCTATCACTCCCTGATCCTTTTCCTTTCACAGCTTAAAGCCACTGTAGCGATGCTTTTGTAGCACCCAGCACTTGGTTTTGTTACAGGTCACACAATTGACCTCAGCCCACTAATCCAGTTTACTCAGATCCCTCTGCACGACCTTCTTACTGTCAGGCAGTTTGACACTACCTTTCACCTTGATGTCATCTACAAACTGTGGATGTTCTCAATCCACTTGTTCAGATCATCAGTAAGGTTATTAAACAGCACTGGTCCTAGTATTGATCCATGAGAGACATCACTCATGACCCTTCTCCAATCATACATTGAGCTATTCACTGACCATTGAACAGGCCACACATCAAATCCATATCACTCCAATTTAAAGAGGATGTTGTGGGGGACCATGTCAAAGGCCTTAATGAAGTCCTGATGTATTACACAACTGGCTCTTCCCCCATCCATTGGTGCAGTTATATCATCACAGAAGGCCATTAGGTTGATCAGGAAGGACATCCTTCTCTTGGAGAAGCCATGCTAGTTGTTCATGTATCACAACTTTCTCTTCCATGTGCCTTAGCATGGCTCCCAGGGGAACCTGTTCCATGATATTCTTAGAATAGAGATGAGACTGACAAGCCAGTAGTTTCCTGGGTCATCCTTTCTACTTCTTAAAAATGGGTATGACACTGCTTTTATTACAGTCTCCAGGGATTTCACCTGATGACTATGAGTTTTCACACATCACTGAGAGCAGATCAGCAATTTCATCAACCAGTTCTCTCAGGCTTCTGGGACTTACCACTTTGAGACCCATAGACTTACAGAGTGCTCAGGTTCTTCAGATGAACCTGATCTTCACTTACCATGAGAGGGACGCTGTTTGCTCAGTCCCCACCTTCAGACTCGTCTACTTGAAAGGTGTGTGAAGACCAGTTACTCGTGAACACTGAGGCAAAAAGTTTGTTGAGTAACTCAGCTTTCTCCTTGCCCACTGTTACCAGCCTGCCTGGTTTTAGGGGGAATATCTCCTCTTGGACTTTCCTTTTCTGATTGATATGCCTTTAGATGCATTTCTTGTTCTTTGAAATCCTTGACAAGCCCAGTTCCAGTTGGGCTCTGGCCTGCCTGACTCCATCCTACACAGCCTGCCATCATTCCTATACTCCTCCCAGGTTACCAGTCCCTGCAGGGACTCCACTTCCACTGCCTGTGCATTTTCTTCTTTCTCTTCAATGTGACCAGCAGGTTCAGCCTTGCAAATATCTTTCTTACCTTCCCTTCCTGACTTCCTGCACCTGGGGATGAAGAGCTCTTATGCACTAAGGAAAGCTACCTTACAGATCTGCCTTCACTGCTCTGCTCCCTTATCCTTGAGGATGAATTCCCAGGGTTTTTTTTTTTTTTTTTTACCAAGTCCCTGAAGAGGTGGAAGTTGCCTTTCCTAAAATTTAGTATCTCGATTTTATTCTTTGTCTGTTTGATACTCCTCAGAAGTGTGAACTTCACTATTGAATGGACACTGCAGCCCAGGTAGTCTTCAATTCTGGAATCACCAATTCATCACATTTCATCACATTCATCACACTTAAAAATTCATCACACATGCTTATGTTGAGCATAAGTGGAAAGATAGACTTAGACCAGAATAGCTCAAGCTAGTCCATTATAGTCAGTCTAGCCCGTTATCCTCCCATTGATATTTGCCCTACATAAAATATGTTAAGTTCAACATGAAGGCTTGTTTTTGAAGATAAGCAATAGTAAATGTTTTTATTGCTGTGATTTTTTTTTTAAATGAATACTAATGAAGAATTTCTGATCACTACTATCACTAGCCTTATTGATTCATAAGTAAAACCATTTCAACATGTATGTTTATTTAAATGTTGTAATTATGGAAGTTGAAAATAAGTTCAAGTGCATTAGTTTAAAATATCTGTTGTCATTTTATAACTCACAGAAATTATTTGACTGTCTTCAAATTGCATTGCTCCATTTAATACAGAAACACATTAGTCTGAAATAGCAAATTTCACTTCAAAGGAATGTTTTAGATATAAAATCCCTGAAATAAATGATTTACAGTGGAAGTACTAGCAGAGTAAACACTCTGCTGAATCACAAAAGCAAACAATAATACCTAGATTATCATGAATAGGCTCCCCAGGGATGTGGTTGAGCACCATCCCTGAATGTGTTTAATCACTGGATGTGGTGCTCAGGGACATGATTTAGCACAGGGATGTTAGAGTTAAGGTAGTTTGGTTAGGTTGTGGTTGGGCTTGGTGATCTTTAAGGCCTTTTCCAACCTGAGCAATTCTATGATTCAGTCATTCTATGAAAATGGATGAGTCAAAACTGAACTGAAGGTAAGTAGCCAGTTCCTATATTTTCACAAGGTTACTTGCTTTTTTTTTTTTTTTTTTTTTTTTTTTTTTTTTGTCAACACCTGTCTCTGACAGATTTTGCTATTTCTGTACACATGTATGAACCTCCTAGTTAGTAACAACTGCATAGTTTGCCTGTCACCATATATTTTTGTCTGGTCAGGAAAATTTTAAAGAGATGTCCACTAAAGTATTTGAAAATCCTTTTATTTACCTGTTTATCTGTCTAATTGTTATTGTTATTTTTTGGCATCCTGAAACCTCTATATCCTTTAGTCTAAACACATACAACAGATGTGGTATTCTAAATAAAAACCTACAAAAGATTTTTACAAATTGAAGGAAACATCAGACATTCATCTTAAAGAAATATGCTGGAAACATCAAAATACAAAGTAGTTCGTGAACAGCTACTTTGTATCGTAATCTTGCATATCATAAAGCTCTATAAAATTCCCACAGCACAGATTTCATTTTAAAAGGCTAATATAATTGCAGTTAGTGACGTATAAATTAAGAACATCTCTGGAAAGTCATTATTATGATTCATATTTTAATCAAATGGTGAAAACTGTGTTCAGTCACTACCTTTCATTTTTTATTTAATGAAAATTGAGAAATACATTTATTATCTCCATCGCTATCCTTTAGCTTCAAATTGTGATTTGGAGTTGCAGACCTTTTTGTCATGTAATGCAACAGATTTCAGTGCCTCTGAAGACATTAATTCAGAACACTGACAAGAGATTTTACATGCACAAATTTAGCACCATAGTGCTTCTCCCTAAATTGAAAAAGATTTTAATATAAAGATACTAAATTTCTGCAGGTAACACAAAGTTCCTTGTAATGAATGTACATAGTCATACAGCTGAGCTTTGTGTTTCTTAAACTCTTTTATCTTTTAGGATAAATCTCTGAAGGAAATGTGAATTCATTATCAATAGTAACTTTGTATCAATCAATAATAAATCCACCTTTTCCAACAAAACATTATCTTAGTGATTTACTTCAAAATGGATATGCTTAGATCTAGTCAGAAAATCTAATAGTAGCTACAATAAAACTTGAAAAATGTAACATAGCATGCACATTTGCAAGAAGATAAATAATTTAATACCCATTTCCTTATTAATTAGGATTCAGCTTCAATTAAAAATATAGGTCAGTAGTCAGTGTTGTCACTCAGGCATCTGTACTTGGACTAGTACTTTTTAATAACTTTATTAACAACTTGGTAGGATTGAATGTACCCTCAATAAGTTTGCAGATGACACCAAGCTGAGTGGTGCTGTTGGTATGATATAAGGATGGGATCCATCCAGAGATACTTGGATAGGCATGAGAAGTGGAGAAGTTGCCAGGTGCTGCAAATGGGTGAGGGCAATCCCAGGATTAAACACAATTTGGGCAATGAGTAGACTGAGAATGACATGGCAGAGAAGAGCTTGGGAATACTAGTGGTTGGAAAATTGGACATGAACTGGTAATGGAAGCTTGGAGATCAGAAAGCCAATCACGCACTGAATTGCAAGAAAAAAAGTGGTGATTCTGCACCTCTACACCATATTTGTGAGAATTTGTGAGTACAGTGTTCAGCCCAAGGACCTACAGCACAGGAAAGAAATATAAGGGCAGTTCCAAAGGAGGGACAAAGATAAACAGAATGTTGGAGTACTCCTCCTATGAAGACATGCTGAAAACTTTGGGGTTATTTAGCCTAAAGAAGAGAAGAATTCTTGAGAGACCTTATAGCAGTCTTCTGATACTCGAAGGGGACATTTAGAAAAGATGGAGAGGGGCTCTTTATCAGAGACTGTAGTGGTAAAAAAAGGAGTTACTCTTTGAAACTGAGGAAAGGTAGATTTAGATTAGATATTAGGAAGAAATTCTTCACAATGAGAGTGATTTTTGCAAAACCTCAGAGTCTGGTTTCCAGATGTAATCCTGAAGTTTGTATTAGTGATAAAGACTTTCTGGGACCTTCAGATGGTTCAGAAAGCTGTCATTGGTTTAATTGATTCTATCACCAGCAGCAAAGCTTCCCCTCCCCACTTTTCCGTCTTGTGGGGAAGAAGTATGAAGGACATGAACAAGTTAAGAAGAAATAAGTAATTACTACAAGTGATAAAAGAATGTAAGACAGCATGATACAAAAAGGAGTTACAGATAATAAACAAATGGGGGAGACAGGAGTTCTGACTGTTGCTCACTGTGCTATCAGAAGGCAAAGAGAGATCTCCCCTGTTGCCGTGGTATTCTACCTCCTATACCCAGAAACAGAAACCACGTCGGGAATGCTGGAGACTTCTGGGGAATGTAGTTTCTCTTCTCAGTCGTATCTTCTTGGAGAGCTGGAACTCATGTAAGTAGACGCTGTCATGGCAGGAAATGCAGCTTCCCAGCACTGTGTTCCATCACTAAAACAGCTTGCTGCATGGTTGTCATGGTATGGAATCATAATAGAACCAGAACACTGGTCCAATCTCCTACTCACTGAAAGGATTTTAAAGCAAATATTAAAGACTATGAGAAATACAAAGGTGCTCTACATCAGGCTCAAGATGCACTTACACAGGACTTTGGGCAGAATTTTTGAGAGACCGGTGGAATTCACAGCATGCTTTTTTAAAGCAGCAAGAAAAGACAGTGCCAGGCATTCTCATTCAATTAGTTTGCTTGTGAAAGACATCTTCAAGGCTTCATCCTAATTTTCATATTAACAAAATAGATTATGACTGGAGTCACTACATCCAAAATTGGAATCAAACCCGTATTTGTAAAGCATTGCACATATGTCTTCAAATCTGGGAAGATTTTTCTGGATGCTACAACAATAATGGTCAGATAAAATTCAAATCTACTTTATTCTTATTTAATGCTTGAGATTCAGAACTGTAGAATTAATTTTTATGAGAACCATTCTGATATTCAGATTTTTCCCTGCTAAAGCAGCCCAGATCTTAGAGCCTGAAACACTTTTTTTTAAGGAAAATAAATGAAATTATCCTGGATCTTATTAATCCATAGTTAGTCAGAGTAGGAAAAAAAGAACAGAATGCATCTTTTTTACATAAATGGTTACTCTGCTGTATGCAGTATGCAAAGAGTGAAAATAGTTGTCTGTAAACCAGACTCCTCAGGATGAGATGCTCTTCATGAACATGTCACGTGTGTCACAAATTTGACTTCAGACTCCAGCATGTTGGTTTTTCTTCATTCCCATGCATTTCAATGTTATCTATATAGCAGTTGATTTTCTAGTGTTATTTTTTTCCCCTGAATTCATGATCCATAATTTTAATTCCAGTCAAGTACTGTCAGCACTGTAAAGCAGAAAAGAAATCTCCAGGACAGTCACAGACCAGCATTTTTCCTGAGGGCATTAAATAATTAGTTCTGATAAGCTTTTTGAGGTATAATACGGTATATAGATATGTTTTATGTTATTATATTTCCCTTTTTTGTTGTTTTTGTACTGTATTCTTAGATAATAATGGCAAAGTACAGAATACATCACACTTTCAGTAGGTCCTTCAAGCAATTAAAGTGGCCACCAAACTGCCATGCTTGGAAGTTTAGAAGGCAATTTCCATGCTTGGAAGCGTGGAAATTTCCATGCACCAAACTTGGTCATGGCATGATATTGACATTTAATAGGAATGGTCTTGTGACTTTTCTAAGACTGGATACTAAAAGCTACATTTTTAATTTCTGAATAAGCAGATGAGAAAAGAATAATTGCTAAATGTAAAAGATCAAATGAATAAAATAGGTACAGAAGACCTATAGGTACAGTGTCAGAGCTGATGGCTTGGCCAATAAGAAGTGTTGAAGTCTCTGAAGCTATGTTGGATGGAGCTTTGGACAGCTTTGTTAATTGGAATATGACCTTATCTGTAGTAGGAGTGTTGGAAGTGAATCTTTAAGGTCTCTTCAAAATCAAATTGTAATGTGATTCTAAGACTGGACAGTTAAGAAAGATCATAGAATCATAGAATCATGGAATCACCAAGGTTGGAAAAGACCTAAAAGATCACCCAGTCCAACCATTCACCTATTCCCAATAGCTCCCACTAAACCATGTCCCTCAACACAACATCCATCAATCAATACCCCCAGGTCCATTTCCTCTACGCAGTCCTCCAGCCACACCGCCCCAAGCCTGTAGCGTCGCCTGGGGTTGTTGTGGCCGAAGTGCAGGACCCGGCATTTGGCCTTGTTGAACCTCATCCCATTGGCTTCAGCCCAGCTCTCCAGCCTCTCCAGATCCTCTGTAGGGCCTCGCTACCCCCAGGCAGATCCACACTTCCAGCCAACGTGGTGTCATCTGCGAATTTACTGAGGGTGCATTCGATGCCCTGATATCTATCATATCTGTTAATGTAGTTTATTTAATTAATTTTGGCTTTTGCAAATAACTGGATTATTTCAGGACTAAAAGATACTCCTGCTCAGGACTTGATTCTAGCCCCATGTCACAATGATGAATAACAAGACATTTGTCTTTACTCAGTTGGTGACTCAGGTAGGGGAAAGCTCAAGCTCCATAGATGAAGTTTTACTCTGCTTAAAGTTTGCAAGGAATACTACTTTCGAAGTTCAAAACTGATTTATGCTGTTTATGCAAACACAGTGTAATTGTTTGATCTAACCTTAACAGCATTATAGTGTTCAGATGCACCCAGTCTAGATGTGTGTAGGCCGATGACGATTAAACACTCCACTGAAGTCAAAGAGTGGTGAATCATCAAAAGTCACATCATCAGTCTCTCACTCATCAGTCTATCACCTTGTAAGTCTTGCAAGGAAGAAGAGCTTGCAAACTTCTTGCTGTTTGTTGTACTTAACAGGATGAAACGATACCCTGAAAACTGAATGCTTCATTCCAGGAGTTTGCTTATTTTATTTTAGAGAGAAATCTGCTAGGGAAAAAGATGACATTGTCTACAATACTGAAGAAGTAAACTGGGAATGGAATTCAATTTTTTTAAATGTTTGTGGTTTTGGTGAGTGCTCCATTTAGCTCTATTTAGACTTTAAAGCTCATCAAGTTTAAACATTCTCTCTTTAGCTGAGACTTTCAAGGTTTTCAAAGCTTCATTAATTTTAATCACCTTCTATTGATGCAGCAGCATTCCTGGTAAAATCAAATCTGTTCATCAAACCTGCTAGAAGTAAATTTTAACCCTAGTTATGATCAATTCAGTGTTGAATAACACCATTAAATAACATGGAAATGGTTTCCAAATATGTGCCTCACAATGCTTAAAGACTTAGCAGTCCTTTCTCTCCAAGTGCCTATCAACTGTCTATCAAATGCCTATAACATGAATACGTAGTGGTCACTTCAAATATACCCCTCCTTTCTCTTTACTACCCACAGTTTTGATGGGTATTTGAATAGCAGACACTCTTTTTTCCAAATTCTTCATAAATGTTTTGCAGTGATAGAAGCAAGAGTTTTCTGGGAGGTGAGAAGCTTAATGATTCTTAGCAAAACCTCAGTGTTGTCTATTCCAGTCCCACAATCAAAGCTAGCCATGGAGTTCAATGAATGTTTTATCATTTACAAGGACTGCTCTGAAAGTAATGCCTCTGATTTTATTATGTTGGTCCATAGTGTTTGTCACATTAAAAGGCAACATTCTGAGGGATGCCCAGTTTTTCACTGTAAGTACAATAATGTTCAATATATGAACTGTCATGGTTATGGATTCTCACTGCCCAGTTCACTAAGTGGCCTTCAGTGAGCTTATTCCTGACCTGCACATTACTCACCTAGAGGAATTCAGTCAGAACTCACAGGCCTCTGTCAGGGGAGGAATTGTGTCCATGCCCTATCATAACTCATATAGCTGACATAGTGAATAATGCAGTTCATTAGCAACAAATTACAGGTTCTTTTGGGTTGCCAGTAGTAAATTCACAGTCTTCAAAGCACATACATAGAACACAGAATAATACGGCTTGGCCACACACTATCTAAATTATAAATCAACTAAGTTTTAAGATTACTAAGCTTCTCAGGGAAGCATTCAGCATAACCAAGTGTGCAAATCATATGCAACAGGCATCCCAATGGGGAGGAAGAGGCTAGGCCTGTCAACTGATCCCAGAGTCAGAGGTGCTCTCCTGAATTGTCTGCAATTCAGGTGTCTTCCCTAATTTTCCCCCTTTTAAAAGCCTTTTTTTAACTACTCCAGTTTTCTGGATAACATCGTTACAAGTCTGTTCATAACTTTTGACATAATGACCTGATGTCATTATTGTTTATTTTCTAAGATTTTTAACCTTTTCTTTTTACTGCTTTTTTGCTTTCATATTTACTTGTGCTCAAACATTCTATTCCTTGTACTGTACTTTTAGTTACTGGAATATTTAAATAATCACAGTACAACGTCATAGTGTAAAACTAATACATCATTCTAAGCTATTGTAAGCAAACTATGGAGTATGTGAAAAATAATCTTAAAAGACTGTCAGAAGATGCTAATTATTACCAAAATAGGTGCAGGCATGTTATGCCTATTATGTGTGTGTACCTGTGGATTTACTGAGCATTAAACTGAAAAGAATTAGATGAACTTTCCAGAGAAATGTCATTTTTCAGAAACAAAGTTCATTTGGTGATGCTAAACCATTTTATGAGTACAAATTACTTTTATTAAACCTGATTGTTACAAAATGTTAAAGAATTAATGGAAAATTAAAAAAAAATATTGCTCAATTAACATTACCTCTAATTTCCTTTAATTTTTGTTTTATGGCATGGAAAATATATCTTAATGAATTGCATACATTCAGTAAGGAAAAGTTTCATTGAGGTATAAAACATTTAGAATTATTCAGTTTCCTAGTAAAAAGAAAAGTCACTTCTATCTGAAATTCTTTTCCTGTATTACTGACTTAACTCAGCTATCTCTATCTTCTCTCCATCACCTTCTATATTCACACTGCTGCTTTGAATCCACAAACTTCTCTAGTAAAATGAAGTGGGAGAGTGAGGATTTTGTAATAGTAGTCTGTGTTCCAAATTGCAGAGTAATTCACTAAACTTGTAAGGTATCCAGCACTATAAGACAATGAAAGGAATGTAATATAGTTTTTTAAAACAAACAAACAAAAAAGCCTGTTAAAATCATCATTTTTGCTAGAGCAGCAAGTAGTGAAGTATTTAAGGAAACAGCTGTGAACCACTGATGGGCAGATTCTATATTCAAGGATTCAAGAACAAGGAAAATATAATATGAATTTATGCATAGATTCTTTGATTGACAGAAATGAAAGTAAAACATAGAATCATAGAATCACAGAATCACTCAGGATGGAAAAGACCTTAAAGATCAGCAAGTGCAACCACAACCTGACCATACTACCCTAACTCTAACAACCCTCCTCTAAATCACGTCCCTGAGCACCACATCCAAATGGTTTTTAAACACATCCAGGGATGGTGACTCGGCCACCTCTCTGGGGAGCCTACTGCAGTGCTTAGCAAGCCTTTCTGTAAAGAAGTGCTTCCTTATATCCAACCTAAACTTACCCTGGCACAACTTGAGGCCATTTCCCCTCGTCCTGTCACCTGTCACCAGTGAGAAGAGACCAACCCCGCTCTGCTGTGAGCACCTTTCAGGTATTGGAAGAGAGCAATCCTCCAGCCTCCTTTTCCTTAGACTGAACAGCCCCAGTTCCTTCAGTCTGTCCTCACAGGCCATATTCTCCAAGTCCTTCACAGCCTTGTTGCCCTTCCTTGGACCTGCTGCAGCACCTCCATGTCCTTTCTGTACCGAGGTGCCAAAACTGAACACAGCACTCGAGGTGAGGCCTCACCAGTGCCGAGTGCAGGGCAGGACGACTTCCCAGTCCTGCTCACCACACCATTCCTGACACAAACCAGGATGCCATTGGCCTTCTTGGCCACCAGAAATCTGAGTTTCTGATACAGCCATCGTGAAGAACGTGGCTCACTTGGGATTTTTTCTTAAACTGCCTCTAAGAAGACATTATCTTTTTTTTTTCTTTCTTTAACAACAGTGGAGAGCAATGGCTGTTCTCTTTTCTTAATGGTTTTGGTTTTTTTACTGCTGTGTGAATGAAAGACTTTACAATCTCAGATTATTCTGTATCTCTTCTTAGAGATAGGTATTGATAATATCTCCCTACTGTATACTCCACAAGATGGATTACATCTGCCTAATGACAGATAATAGAGTTCTTCAAGCTCCATAACCTTCAATTTTACACAGCATGAAGAAATGGATACCACCACTCACTGAACTGATATTTCTTTCCTTCTGTCCTATTCTCTGTTAGTATCATTCTTAAACATATAAAGTACAACAATCTGGTACTTCACAGAGATTTCTAAAATTGCTTCTAGCAAGGCAGTATTCACTTAAGAATTTTTAGAGCTTTCAACCCTCAATGAAAAATCACAACTAGGGATGGGGATTTCTCCTCCCTAATGTTGTCACAAATAGTATTTCTTTGATCAAGGTTTTGGAGCAAGATTTTAAGTGTAGGATCTCTTTAGGTTGCATATGAGGAAAAACTTTTTTTCAGAAAGGTTTATTAAGTATAGGAACAGGCTCCCCAAGGAGGTGGTTGAGTCACATCCCTGAATGTGTTTAAAAAACTTTTGGATGTGGTGCTCAGGCACATGATGTAGAGGAGGGTTGCTTGTTAGGGTTAGGGTAGTATGGTTAGGTTGTGGTTGGACTTGATGGTTTTTAAGGTCTTTCCCAGTTTGAGAAATTCTATGACTCTATGATTCTCTCCAGTGATTTAAAAAGAATATGAAATAACAGTGGTATAATTATAAAAAAGAAACTGCATACCTATGAGTCTAGTACATAATTTTAAACTCTTCATAGAATTAAAAAGGTCCAGCAACTATATTCTCTTTAAATAGTCATGAAATGACATTGAAAACCCAGGTCACCAACTGGATACTTGCTGATACACAGAATACATAAATCAACTGAAAAACAGTGCCAAAAATAGTAAGAAGTGAATAATGCTAGCTCAACCAAAAGTTACCTACAGAAGGTAGGTTTCTACACTCCTGTGGTATCGCATTCTTGTGCTAACAGAGCAATTCTTGTTAGAAACTGTCTTTGTCAGAGGAAGTAAGATATATGGGTTCAATTGTCTTGGTGGAAATGCTCAGAATGGAAGAAGAAATTGAGCCAAGTAAAACAAGCTACCAAAGGACTCGGTAGAATAATTGGCCACAGTACACTGAAGGCAATTCTCTAATTGTCATTCCTTGTCAATCAGAACAAGTAACCTGCTTCAGTTTTTGGTGTAAGGTAAGTTTACATGGCACTACCTCACTTTTTCACCCTACTGATTTTCCGTTCTTTGGACCTGGTGACTTCTGGCTATTTCTCTTCAGTTTTCCTACTTGTGCCTATCATTTCTTCCAACTACCTTTGCTCGTGACTAAGACATAATTAATTCCTGCTCATCATGGTGAGACAAAATATATATAAGCAGAGAATCATGAAAGTGAAAATAAGTAGTGGTGTAATTCCTCTTGTATCATAAGAAGCTAATTATATAAAAATGAGTTTGTAAACGTAGAAAAGCTCCAAAAAATTCAGCCCTAGCAGTAGCTTGTGAGATCTTAAGAGTTTTTCCAGTATGGACTGTTAGATTGTATCCATCTGCATAGAAGTATTAGAGATATAAAGCCTACCAATTTTAAGTGCAATACCAATTTCCAAACGTTAATAGCATGGCATGGTTTACAACTGTGTTTTCTATCAGAAAAACTAGAGCATATAAATCTAAAAAGCTCTTACAGAAATGTGGCAATAAGATTTTACAGTGAAACTGTTTTAAAAACCTTTTTTTGGTATGATGCAAACCTCTTTTTCAGCTGGACAGTTTACTTAATTTTTCAAGCTTAAAAATATGACACTGCATCTTAACCTAACTTTATGGATGCTTTTTTCTCACTGCTCTAAATGAAGTGCCAGTAAATTTTCAAAGGCTGTAAGACTTTCTTCAGATTCTATGGGGTTAAAGTGTGTATCCTACTGTTCAGCATTAGACATTTGGACCTGTGACTTGAAGCAGAACCCAGAGGCTGTGAACTTCAGTGCCCACAGAAGTAGGAGAAAGGGAAGCTGTCTTCTGTAGGTAGCTCTCTGAGCTTGTCTGGCTGCCTTTACCCTTCCTGGTAGGGAGAGTGGACAGGGCTGCTCTCAGACCTTCACACTTCTTTTGAGGCACAAGTAGAGAGTGGACTGTCACACAGCCCGGTACAGCTCAGTTCTAAGCAGTAAGATGTGTCTATGTTTCAAAACTGTATGATGAAATACAGGACAGGTCTGCAATGCTGAACTTCATTAGGTAGAACACAGACTGTGGGCACTTTGGGCTCTAATGCACATTTTTTAAGCTTCTTTGAATAAATGTATTATGTTTATGGCATTTATGTAATTGATAAAGGTCCTCACTTCTAGTAGTTATACACACCAGCTCCCAGAATATATTAAGAGGTATTGACACTTTATAATGGCTTTTCTGGATCAAGTTGATCACGGATCAGAAAAAAGAGAGAATAGGCAAAAAAAAGAGGAAGAAAGGGAAAAAAGAAAAAAGAAAGAAAAAGGGGGGAAAGGGGGAAAAAATAAAAGCTAAGATATAGAAATGCTAACCCCTGAAAAATCCTGAAAATTGAGTAGAAAAATCTACTGAAGGAAATAGCTTGTCGTAATAGTTGGAGACAAAATAAACAGACTCCGTTCTCTTGTAATGACCTTCCTTCTCCAATTACATTAGTCACCATCAGAACTGAGTGAGTCTCCAAGGAAATAAATTAAAATTTAAGATAATTGAAGCATCTTTTATACTTTACATTTTTCATGAGAATTTTGCTATTTTGGTTTCTTTTTTTCTGGAGAGAAGTAAGTAATGATGACAAAACAGATTGTTCTATGAAGAAGAATCCCTCTGCAAGTCCTAGTCCAATTACCATCTGGTAAAATGCTATAAAATTCATGATGTGAGCTTCCATATTTACCCAGTTTATTTTCTGAAAAGTTCTTGGTAATTCAGTCACATAACAAACATTTGTGTTCAGAATCAGTATTCCCACAGATTTCAGTGCTGTTAGGCAAAGTCCTTGGAGACTGGAAAAAAAGGAAAAAAAACCCACTTTCATTTATAAGAAAGGGAGAAAGGAGGATCCAGGGAAGTACAGGCCAGTGAGCCTCATCTCTGTGCCTCAGAAGATCCTCCCAGAAGAGCAGTTAAGGAACATGAGGAGTGAATGGGTGATCCGAGATAGCCAGCAGGGCTTCACCCAGGAAGGGTCTTGCCTGACCAATCTAGTGGCATTCAATGATAGAGTGACAGGACTGGTGGACAGAGGAAAGGCAACTGATGTCATCTATCCAGAACTGTGCAAGGCATTTGACATGTTCCCACACTGTGTTCTCATCTATAAATTGAAAAGATGGATCTGTAATGTGGACTATGCTGTAGATATGGTTGTAGACTGGGGGCTGTGGTCAGTGGTTTTATGTCCACCTGAAGGCCAGTAATAAGCAGTGTCCCCCAGGGGTCCCCCTTGGGACCAAAAATCTTGAACATCTTTGTCAATAATATAGATGATGGGACTGAGTGCACCCTCAGCAAGTTTGCTCATGACACCAAGCTGAGCTGAGCAGTTCGTTAAGCAGACGGAAGGGATGTCATCTAGAAGCCTCTTGATAAACTCTGAAGGTGGGCCTGTGTGAGATAATTACACAATTATCTCACGATATCGAGATTCAACAAAGCAAAGTGCAAAGTTTTGGGTTGAGGTAATCTCAGATAAGTACACAAACTGGGAGAAGAATTCCTTCAGAGAAACCTTGCTGAGAAGGACTTTCGTGTCCTGGTTGATGAAAAGCTTAACGTGAGCTACCAGTGTGCACATGCAGACTGGAAGGCCAAGGTTATCCTGCGTTCCATCAAAAGAGAGGAAGGATGCCAAGCTTTTGGAGACAGTCCAGAGGAGGGCCACGGAGATGATCTGAAGGCTGGTACACCTCTCCTAGACTGAAGAAAGTGGACTTATTTAGCCTAGAAGAGAGAAGGGAGATTTAGTCTAGATGTCAGGGGGAAGTTTTTTACTCAAAGAGTGGTGAGGTGCTTGAAAACATTGCCCAGTGATGCTGTAGACATGCTATCCCTGAAAGTGCATAAGGACAGGTTGGATGGTGCCTTGGGCAGCATGATCTAATACTTGATCTACTGGCTGTCAACCGTGCCTGTGATGGTGGTGTTGGAACCTGATGATCACTGAAGCTCTTTCCAACCTAACCCATTCTATGCCTTTACCATTTTTTGTTTGTTTGTTTGTTTGTTTTTAATTTGGTCTTCTCTGACATAAGTGGTTGACTGAGATTCTGGAGAATGTGCTACTGGCTCTCCTACAATTAGCTTTCAGTAAACTTTGTTGTAATTCTTTTTTTTCACACTGAAGACAGGAAATAATTGTTAGTAATCTATCCAAGTCTTCTGACTGGTCTACCATTGTTAATTGCTTCCACATGGAGTCTACATGAAATGGGAAATTCACATTATCTTTAAGTTCTCTAATTTCAATTTTTCATTCTCTTCGCTGAGCTTTACGTTGTCAACATTCTTGTCAGTTTTTTAAATTTTTTGCTCTGACTTAGTTTGTCAGCTTGGAGTTTCCATCTTAATAGGAATAAAAAGTTCTTTGTTTAGTTTGCTAGTAATCTTCATTTCTAAGATTTCCTTCAACTTGATTTCATGTTATATCTTAGTGGGTATTTCTTCTAGTCAGCTCAGAAAAATATGGGACATTTACAGCAAACCCAGGGATTTTCTTTGATTTATGTATCTGCTTCACAGTCCAGCCACAATGTCAAACAAAAGAAAAATTCTAAAACATATGGACAGATCCACATAAAAAATATAGTATTTCTACCTCCAGATATAACCCTGGAAATATGGATTTGGGAGGAAAACCTTTCTTAGAAATCCTTCCCGTCGTATATACTTAAAATTTAGTTCTACTGTCTCATTAACAGGAGGTGAAATGCAATTCTAAGATCAATGTATTTATTTAAAAATGTTGTTACCCTACGATATACTAAGATAAAGAGTGAAATTTTACTGGGAGAAATGATTTTATTTATACGTAACCATAGAATTATATCCTCATTAAATAAAGTAGAAATGCAAGATAATTTATTTCTTTTTTTTTCTAAAAAAAAATAATACAGATTTGTTTGTTCTTGAGCTATCAGCAACAGTGCATAGCAGTTAGCAGCAGCAGTGTATAATAGCTCAAACAGCCTTTCAGGAGAAAAACTTCTGTTGCAATATTTCAAAAGATTATCTAATGCACCCTTAAACTTTCACTGTTTTGACACAAATGAAGGCAGTAAAAGCTTCCAAATAAATCTCTGTGACATACAGACATATAAAATGTGGTAACAGACATAAAATCCATAGAGAAAGACAACTGATCAATGTACAAATATCTTACATGATAATAAATTTTGTAGTCCAGTCTATTCAGTTTTCAGACATCAGTTGGTTGCCATTCAGATAAATTACTTTGTTAATTTAGTATTTTATTTACTAACAGGTACAGAACTCAGGCATATGTCACTTTAATACTAGTATCCAAAGAATATACTTTTCCTAGATGCCAGTGCTATATGAAGCAATCTTCGTTTCTTTCTAGTGGAATTTACTTACCGTTCAGAATGGATTGTTTACTGTTTTTTTTATGTTGCATAAAATTTCTCCATTGTCTTGAATGGTAATTTATAATTCAACACCAATTTCCCAGTGCTATTAAAGAAAATTCCTATTTTTTCTAAGTTATATTAATAACTGCAAGTTGGTGTCCCTGTCTGTGTCAGGGGGATTGGATTGTTGATCCTTGGGGTCCCTTCCAAATCAAGCTGTTCTGTGATTCTATGATAACAGCGTTTCTCCAAATGCTTTCTATGTACATTTCACTACGAAAATTCAAATTCTACTTCAGTATGGCTTCATCACACTGCTCTTTATACAGCTGATGAAACTGCTGATCAAAAATCAAAAGATTTGTAGAATTAATTCGTTTGAAATGTTGGAAAACCATTTCAGAAGTTCTTCTTCCTAAATGTTAACATACAGTTCCCGTCTCATTGACACGCAATCTGCAAGTTCCAAACCAACTAAAATATCTACAAAAATGCACAGTTTGAGTACCATGAACAAAAATTGTATTATAAATATCAGTGACAGAATGCATGCTACATGTTGAGTTTTGAAAATTGAGTCTCCGTATTTGGAATATTTGCTATTTAACTGCCAAGATTTATATGTCTTCCCGTGAAATTAAAAGAGATGAGTATTACTCTCCTAGCTTGCAAAAATAAATTGGAAAGTACGTATCTTAAGGAAAGATGAAATATTTTTCTCTTTAAAACTTCTAAGTTCTGTTGTTTTATTCTCAGTTTTATTCAGTTACATCCCCAGACTTCTTGTCTTCAAGCCAGTGCTATCTTTCTCTATTTTCTTTCCTCTCTAAACACGACCTAGTAAATCTTACCTAGCAGGATCTCTCTTACACTTTCTAAAGCACCATGTTTGAAAATAGAGCTAGGGAAAAAAAAAAAAAAAAGAATAAAATTGCCAGGTTCATGCTTATTCTGAGTCTCCTTCACACAGCAAAGAAACTAAGTGTTTACAAGCTGTGGGTAAATACCACATGAACGGGTGAAAATGGGAATTTGAGAGGTGTGAAGAGGGTCTTATCTCTCATGTATCCATCCCACAGAGCTCTTTTACAACTGATACATAACTAGCCCTTGTAGGATCAGAAAGTTGCTGATACTTTTCTAAGCGAAGAGAAGGAAATACGGTAGAAAGAGAGCAGTGACAGTCTGGTATATCTCAAGCCTTCAAATGTTTATTAAATTTTTGTTGTTGGTGGTTTTCTTCATATTTCTTCATCATTTTTTCTTCACCGGCAATGGAATCCACTTTAGAAACAGTGTGCTGCTGATAGATTTGATATGACCTCCTGCCAGTGCTTGCTAACCGTCATGCAAAAAGTGTTTGTTGAGTGCTATTGGAAACATTCTCTATTTTCATGTATTATTCAGAGCATCCACAAATAGCTGTTTAAGCAAACTGTTTAGAGAACTAAGTAGAGAATGCTGGTGATGTCAATCTGCAAAAGAAGAATAACTTCTGTTTTCTGTATTGTAATTATAACATCAATACCATAAGCAGTATTATAGGTAATAATTTTCATTATTCTGTAATCACTGTGGAAGATACAATTGGATGTTTCTATTATATTCTTTTAAAAATTTCACTGAGCACCATGGGAAAAATTATATTGGGCTTATCTGTCAATTAAAAAAAAAAGCGAATGAACATTCAACTCTTAAAAGAAACACTGAAGTGTAAATAATTTGTGTTACATCTCTTTAAATATTTATCTAATAAAGATAATTTAGATTATTTTAAATGCAAAGAAAAGAAAGAAGCAGACTAGAAAAACAGAAAAGAAAGTAAAAGAAAGAGAAAAAGACTAAAAGAAAGATAAAAAGAATCATAGACTTATAGAATGGCTTAGGTTGGAAGGGACCTTAAATATTAATGTAGTTCCAGACCCCCTGCCATGGGTAGGGTCTCCAAGAGCTAGATCAGGCTGCTCAGCATCACAACCAGCCTGGCCTTGACTCCCTGCAGAGATGGGTCATTCACAGCCTCTCTTGGCAGCCTGTTCCAGAGTCTCACCATCTTCTGAGTAAAAATTTTTTTCCTAACATCCAACCTAAATCTTCCCTCTTTTAGTTTAAAGCCATTACCCCTTGTCCTATCACTCTCAAACTGTGTAAAAGTCACAGAATCACAGAACAATTAAGGATGGAAAAGAGCTCCAAGATCATCTAGTCCAACCATCATCCCAGTACCACCATGTCCCTCAGTGCAACCATTCAGATATTTGATGGTTACTCCAGGTATTAACTAAAATGTAACATTTGCATGTAACCTGAGATGAGTATTGCATTTTGATGTGATCTCACCCAACACACTCTTCGCTAGCGTTGAGAGTGAAAGTGGGTGACTGGATGGAGTTACAGTCTCTCAGAGAAAAGGCTGAGACACCTGTCATCAATGCCAGGAGTTCCCACTACAGAATCATAGAATAGAATCATAGAATCACTCAGGTTGGAAAAGACCTTAAAGATCATCAAGTCCAACCACAACCTAACCATACTACCCTAACTTTAACAACCCACCACAAAATCATGGCCCTGAGCACCACATTCAAACGGCTTTTAAACACATCCAGGGATGGTGACTCAACCAACCTCAGGATAGGGAGAAGTCATCATATTTGGGATCACTATCACAGCCAGAAAAGCCATTGCAGAAGGTTGGAAAGGTTTTCGTCTGTTCCCTCTGTAGAAGAATGGGGAATCTGGGCAGTACATGCTGCAGAGAGGGAATCTTTGCAAAGGAAGGTAATAGAAAAAGCTGAATAGTAGCATCACAGTCTCATATTTCTAGAGACAGAGGGATAACAACTTACAGACAAGTCAGGGAAATTTAGATGCTTTACAACTGAGGGGAAATCACGCTAAGACAACACTTGATTTAAAGATCACATCATATGTTGCTAGTAAAACTACCTGGAGACAGTAAAACAAGGCCATACTTGACAAAGTGAAACGCAAACCAAATGTAGCTTTATTCTACTTGAAAAGCTAGTAGAATTTCAACAGAGACTTGATAAATAAACAAGCAAATAAATAAATAAATAAATAAACTTCTACAGGCATGTAAATTGGTGTTTTTGAAATTATTACTTTTGCACTGAATGCAGGCTCACATTCCCTCAGGTAGGAAAGGACATCAGATCCAGGTTTTGCACAGCTGGGCAATTGATCTTATACTAAGGTGGAGATAGGTCATATGAACAGCTTGATTTCAATTTCTCAGTCTAAGCCAGAGGATAATGGTTTTGTATGCAAACTTAGGTGTTTATGTATTTGCATTATAAATATTAATATATATTTTTCATGTTAAACAGCAACATTTTCCAAACAGAATCACTGTAGGGACATCAAAAAGTTAAAGGGAACTACATTAATAAGCAGAAGGAAGCTATAGTAATAAACCAGAAAAGAAGATAATGAGAAGGGAGAGAAATAAAAATTTGGAAAAAAAAAAAAATGAACAGTAATTTTAAAATACTTGGTGTAAGAGAAAAGTGAGACATACCCAAGTCTGAAGTAAGAACTGCTGTTGGATTTTTATTCTTGTATTGTCTTGTTGGTCTCTTATTTTGTCAAAATGCAGGTATCCATAAAATAAAATGCATGCACATCTACTTAAATGCATAGAATAATCAAATTTAAAAATGTTACAGGTTTTTTGTTTTATTTATTTATTTTTTTTTCTGACTTGACATATTTGTTTTATTCCTGGCTAGCCTGAAGTGCCCCTTATCCTTTCATTGCTCAGTAACTTTGAACCTTGGTGGTAATTGAAATTCATCACCCATAAAAGAAATCACTGGGTGTCAAGCAACAGATTTGTCTTTCATATCCTTTTCCTGCAAATGAGCTTCTACTGTCAAGATGATAGAATGTTAAAGGTGGAGGCATCAAGCGAAATGACAGATCCTCACCTACCTTGAGTTAGCACCTGTATTTATATTGAGCTCTGGCACTCAAAAGATTTTTTAAAAATGAAACTAAAGACTGATTTTCCAGACATACTTGATGATATCCTAAACTTACATAAATGGCAGCAGGTTGATTTGCTGTGTTGCTGTTGACCTATAGTCCTGCAATATAGTTGAAAGAACATGGTACGTTCTTCCATGTAACCAGGATCCATGTACAGACAGAGAAATAGTGGAAATAATTAATTCCTAGACAGCCTCAGCTCCAGTTATGTTTGGACATACTGTTAAAAAATGGGAATGTTTATTCATACTTCTGCAATATAAGCAAAAAACGTGGAAGATGGTAACTTCATGAAATAAGTTCACTTGCTACAATAGAAAGTTATAAACAGTTACTGCAGTTCAGAGTGGTCTGCTTGAGGCATTCAATACAAAAAATTATCAAAATGAATAAAAATCATAATAAATTAAGCAATTATAATACATGTAACTTACTGGGGAACAAGAGATGATGTAAAGTGATCTCTGCCTTATAGATTTCCTTGTCAGCAGCCACAGTACCTCTATCTAGAAAAACACATGGATGGAACTGTTTTATAAAGCCATTTGAACTCTTACATCTAAGCTGTCTTTTGTACCACAGATTTTTACAGAATTTATATCTAGTAATGAAGCCTGAATACTTTTATATCTGCCATTTGATCATTGCTGACGATGACTTCTTATAATTTACTGTAGTTGGCGATTCAGAGTGGCTTCATGATTAGTCCTGAAGTTCCAAACACGTTAATGCCAGTCTCTTTCTTTCTAGAAAATAATGACAACCCATTAATGCATCCCATCTCTTCATTTTTTTCACACAAAAAGCAGTGTTTCTAGGCCAGATGTTCACAGATGATGAAACTATGGCATCATCTTCCATTTTTTGCATTAGTAAACCTAGTGCTTCTAGAGGAAATGGCCCGATACATTAATAATTCAGATTATATCCCAATGGGAGAACTGTTTGGCTTCTTCACTGAAATGAACAGATGCTTTTCTAGAACTGGGCAACTATGCCTACTTATTTAAATCACCATATTAGAAATTCCAGTAATAGTCATTCTAATGCAATAGTGAACAATGGAGAAGATGGGAGAGAACCATATAGAGAACATTACTTCTTGCATCTAACTTCACCATTGGCATATCATTCTGAAGGTAGTGGTCTTTTATCTCAAAAATTAAGAAATTAACCAGATTAAGCACATTTTTAATTTCAAAATAAAGTCCTTGTCAATACTACAGACATCAGTGATTTGTGTATGGGAGAGACATCTCATTTTTGGAGGACAAATGACCTTGAATTGTGTGTCTGTTATCTTATTCAATTTTTATGGCAATTGACAATTAGGAAATTCTACATTCTTGGCAGCAAATCATACAGAGCCAATTAGCTTTGAGTCTTTTGCTTTTATCTTGGGTAGTAATTGGGAAATTTGTCCAGCATTTTAGATTATTGGCTTCCCTTGCCTTTGGCTTTTTTACAACCCCTTCATTTCTTAATTTCTTTCTTTGCTTTTTGTCCATGAGAAATTCCCTTTTCTTTTACAGATTCACTTATCATCACTTGGTTAATGAGCTGATAATGACCTATATATATTTTTTTTTTTCTTATATTGAAAATCCTAATCCCTCTAAAATAAACTGGTTTTACTTGTGGCTGCAGTAATGAGAACAACTTTCCATTCTCTCTTTATGTTCATGCTGAGATCTGAACTTGAAAGAAGTAAATTTAGGCTTTCTTGAAGTCTCAGTTTGAGACTCGTTGCTCAGCATATTGAATGCAATGTGTGGACAGAGCTCACTCACTCAATTCCTGCAGGATATGATTTGTACCACCTCAGATATTTACCATTTTCTGATGTTGCCTCCTACACTCCCATCCTGTTTTTCATGTGTGGAAAAAATATATATATATATCTGTTTTCAGTAGGACAGGCTATCTCCCACTCTCAATCAGGATGCCTAATTTCTAAAACCCACAAATACTTCATCTTCCCAAGAAAGCAAAAGAAATGAGGAACATGAGAAAAAGACAAACTCTAACTCAGCATGTAATTCTCTGGGTTTTCTTCCTTACAGTCAAATTAATAGAAGTTATTGTCAACACACAAAATCTATATCCCCAGGTAGACAAATAAAATTCATTTACACATTACTTATGTCAAGTTTGCTTGAAGCTCTTGTTCATTGAGATAGGTGAAATTTATTGTTTATTTGTGATTTCCTGTTGTTTAACTGAAGCCAGAACAAAATTAATCATCTAGCACAAGCCTTATGTAACAAAATAATCATTTGGAGAAGGCCTTTCTCTGTTATACCTAGCAACTGACTTCATATACAGTGACCTCACGATGAATAATTAAGCAAGAACAGTGTGAAAACTTACATTTAGACATGGATACCTTAGATAGAAAAGTTTTCCACATTGAATTCAGCAGTTAGAATTTGTTTTTTTTATTGTAAAGGTTATCATAGGCAGGACACGCTGCTCTAACTCAGTATTTTCAGAGTTTGTGGATTGATGAGATTAGAAATAAAATTGCCCTGAGCTTTTGACCGAATCAGGGATTACAGATCATCTGAAAAGAAAGCTATCTACAGTAAAAAAAAAAAAAAAATAGCATGGCATACAATGCAGAGTTGTGATCTAATCCTTGAGAAATCAAAACATGCATTTCCTACCATTGTTCAGATGCAGAAAAAGAAAGAATATATTGACTATTTCAGGGTCACCTTATTACTGGTCATACCAGTGCAGATTGCTCTCTCCTTCCTCTGGATCTTAATTTGTCAGATTTTACTTTTTTTTTCCCCCCCCAAGCTAGTTCAAACTACAAAGTACTCTGCACTCACATGGAATAGGTCATGTTGTATCTCAAGCTACAGCAACCTAACACCCAGCACAGAGACCTAGGAACTATAAGTAGCCTGTACTTTTGCAAATTGCATACTGCTGAGTAAAAGTTAGAAAAGGGGAAAGCTTATATCTGTCTCTTATAGATCTGCTTATTCAAAATATATTCAAGCCTCTTTACATACTTTTGTACAGAATCACAGAATTGTAGAGGTTGGAAGGGACATCTAGAGTCCAACCCCCAATTTTGCACATTTTATTTCCATCTTTGCTGTACAACATTGATTAGAAACTTTTAACTTTGCTTTTGAAATACAAAGCTCAGTCTGGAGTAGTTTGTGCATCTTCCCCTGACGGCATTTGTTGACTCTGACACCTCAGTAGCAACTTTCTCGTGTTTTTCTTGTGTTTGGAGGATGACAAAGTACTTTCTGTGTGTGTGTATGCCAAGTGTGGAAAGGAAATATGTTTTATACAATAATTGAGTTTGATTTAATTTTCTGTTGTATGTTCAACTCTTTTAAAGGGTAGATAACAATAGGACAAGAGGAAATGATTTTAAGTTGAAGAAGGGAAGATTGAGGTTGGATGTCAGGGGGAAGTTCTTTACAGAGAGCAATGAGGTGCTGGAACAGCTGCCCAGAGAGGCTGTGATGCCCCGTCCACCCTGGAGGTGTTCAAGGCCAGGTTGGATGGGGACCTGGGCAGCCTGGGCTGGTATTAAATATGGAGGTTGGTGGCCCTGACTGTGGTTGGAGGTTTGGAGATTCATGATCCTTGAGGTCCCTTCCAACCCAGACCATTCTGTAATTCTGTGATTCTGTGATTCAACTGCATAACAAAAAAAACAAAACAAAACAAAACAAAAACAAAAACAAAAAAAAAAAAAAACAAAAAAAACCCAAACAAACAAAAAAAAAAAAAAAAAAGAGAGAGAGAGAGAAAGAGAAAAGTTTGCATCTAAGAACAAAAATAGCATCTCATCCATCCTTTGCACAAATAACTTTGACTTGCTGCATTATTTGCTACCTCCAGTACTATCATCTGGGGAGAACCCCTGGGGTTAAGCTGACTCTCTGCCTAAGCTCTGAGTGATACTTGTTCATGCTTGTTACAGTGAATACAGAAAGCACTGAATTACTTGAGAAGTGAGAGTGCCCGTAGGCAGCTGGTTTGTACTATAAGAAACTACTTCTTAACTGACTTCTGAAAAGTGCAGTTGCTTAATCACACTTGAATAAGCTGCCAAATCTCATAGGGCAGAACATGCAAAAGAGGTTTATTTAAGCTGCCTGTAAGATACTTCCATGCTCCCTTCTTTTTAAAATAACAAGTAGAATTTAGAGCAAAAAAGGATCATCACGTTCAGACGTAACCAAAATCTGTGCAGTCCTTATTCAGGATACGGAAATGCAGCTGTGCAGGGAAGAAAGGAAGTTATTTACTGAATTTAGGGTAGGAAGTTCTTGTATGCAGGGCTCTGATTTTTAAGTTTCAGACACTTCTGGGCACCTGGTACAGAGAAGATGAGAATTTTATGGTTGAGATATTGGGAGTTTTCAGAGTGGACAAAAAGAAAGGAAGGGTGTTTGACTTCCTGGAGGAGACAATCTACCTGGTTTTAGTCTCAACTACAAGAAGGATGATCATTTTGCTGTCAGAAATCACAGATACTCCAGTCAATGGGCAGATTAGAGAAACAATCCCTAAGGAAAAGATAACACACTCAAATAGCAATTACTTGTGCCTTACTGATGAAACAGGTGTGTGATAACACCCAGATCTCTCAAGTGGGCAACAGGCACTTAATGCAAAAGATGTGGCGTATTTCTAGAAGGAGAAGTGATGGGACAGATTTAAGATCCAATCTCAAGTGCCAGAAGGGTTCTTAATCTGAAGGGGCAGAGAGAGAAAAATCTGTTAGGGAGCTTTTAAAACAAAAGCCTGCTTGAAAAATTATTTCCAAGGATTTCTCTTTTTTATATTGCATAATTATATTAAAATCATCATTCAAACAATCACTTTTCCATTTAGAAATCCCTCAAATTATACCAAAGAACTAGAAAATTCTACTAGTTAAATGAAGCAATCCTCTTAGCACATACCAATATTAGGGTGAGTGTCCTGAGATCTCCACATATAACATCTCTTCTTCAGCTTCTGTCCTTGCATGGGGGAAGGAAATCTTGATATTTGGAATAACATGAAGCATCAGAACCTTATACAAGTTGTGGAGATAATCAGAAAACAGGACTGCAAGGCCTGCTGAAAAGCATGCTTGCCCCGATGTGTAGGGCTGGCACTTCTGACAACCTGCACTGCAAGAGTTGGGAGCTCCCTTTTCAATGAAGCCTTCTCTTTTCCTCTTGCCTGAAGTGACTCAGAACTACTTGAACAAGTTCAAGTCCAAAATGTAATTATGCCTTCCTCCTTCTAGCCTAGAAAGTTGGATCATTAAAGACATTTTAAGTAATAAATATTTCTTCTGTGCAGAGTGGAAATAGCGGCCCAGAAATTTGGTTCATTACTTCATTACTTCATTACTGTTCACAGAAGGACTCTTAAATGTAGTGAGCTTTATAACAATATCTTGCCAGACTTCTTCCACAGACAATGTCTTGCACTGATGAAAAAATTAACAGAGCCTAGCAGGTTTGGGCAGTAACGCAGTAGAAGTAACAGGAAGAAATATAGAAAACCATTCCATGGGTTTTGCATGCTTTGTGCCTTTGCAGATGCTCTTGAATTTTATTTAAACCTGGAAGAACTGCCCTTGGGGTGCCAGGCAAAACATCAGTAAGCATTAGTACTGACTCCACAAAGAGGTTGTTTTGAGGTTGAGGTTATTGCTGCAATACTCCTTTCATTTTTTTGCTGGCAGGCTCTTTGGTAGAGTTTAACTCTGTTTCTTCTGCTCTTTTGAATGTGACTTTTCCTGTTGTATAATAGTCATTTGTATCTCTGCCACAGAAGTAATGTCCTGCAAGTATGACTGCACACAGGGATATGTAACCTATTATGGGACCTAAAACTGATCAACTACCTGGATGATGCTGCTCAGTTCTGCAGTACTCATGAGCCATTCAGCATCTATTACATTAATATTAACAGTTGTAGACGATTTATGCAGAGATCACAAAGTGTTAATGGCCCACTGCCCAAAATCCAACTTTTTTTTTCTTCTGTAAACCATATTCCAACTGTATCTAAAGTTTGTAATACACTACAACTGATGCTTAATAACAGCTAGGTGAGAAGTGCTGGTGACCAAAGTAAACATGATTCTAATGAGGCAATGTCTAGGCTTAGAATAGATGATCTAGTCTTCTATCTAAATGACAGATAAGCTTATAGCGAATAGAACATGATTTAGTTTTACAAATAAAAATCTCATAAATTCACAGAATCTGTTGGAAAGGATCTCCAAGATCATCTAGTCCAACAACTGACCTGCCAGCCATGTCCCTCAGTACAGCATGTAAATATTTTTTGAACACCTTGAACAGAGACAGTGACTCCACCACCTTCCTGGGCAGCCCGCTCCAGTGCCTGACAACTCTAAGAGAAGAAATTCTTCCTAACATTCAACCTGAATCGTCCCTGGCACAACTCTTGTAGTCATTCCCTCTAGTGGACCCGAATCTCACCACAACCTACTTTAGAGAGCTGTAAGGTCTCCCCTGAGCCTCTTTTTCTCCAGACTAAGCAGTCTCATCTGCCTCAGCCACTCCTCATAAGACTTGTGCTCCAGACCTCTCACCAGCTTTTTTGCCCTTCTCTGGACACACTCCAGGGTTTAATGTCTTTCTTATCAAGAGGGACCCAAAAGTGAACAAAATACTCAAGGTGTGGCCTCACCAGAGCTGAGTACAGGGGGATGATTACTTCTGTGCTCCTGCTAACAACATTATTTCTGATATAAACCAGGATGCCACTGGCCTTCTTGGCCACCTGGGCACACTTCTGGCTCATGTTCAGCAAAGCATCAATCAGTGCCCCCCAGATGCATTTCGTCCACACAGTCTTCCAGTCACTCTGCCCCAAGCTTGTAGCATTGCCTGGGATTGTTGTGGCCAGGCGTCAGGAGCTGGCACTTGTTCTCATTGATCTTCATCCCATTGGCCTCAGCCCAGCTATCTAGCCAGTCCAGATCCCTCTGACTGGCCTTCCTACCCCCAGGCAGATCAACACTTCCTGCCAACTGGTGCCATCTGTAATGTACTGAGAATGCACTCAATCCCTTTATCTCGATCATCAATAAAGATATTGAACAGGATAGGCCCCTGTACAGAAAGCTGTAGAAGAGCATTGGTGACTGCTCACCAGCTGAATGTAACTCTATTTATCAGCACTCAGGGTTTGGATCTCAACTAGCCACTTCTTTACCCAGCAAAGACCATGGGCTGCCACCTTCCCCAGGATAGAGTGGGAGACAGTGTTGAAGGCTTTGTTGAAGTCAGGGTAGGCTGTCCTTTCATTTATCCACCAAGTGGGTCAATCAATCATAGGAGATCAGATTGGTCAAGCAGGACCCATTTTTCATGAATCCATGCCAAATGAGTCTGATCCTCTAGTTGTCCCACACATGCTGTGTGACCTCCCTCAAGATGGTCTGCTCCATGTCCTTTCCTGGCACCAACAGCAGGCTGATGTGCCTGTATTATCCTCCTTATGACCCTTCATATAGATTGGTGTCCCATAACCAAAGGCAATTTCCAAAGGACTTATTCTTGACAGAGACATGCTATCCTTAAATTTGAAATAAGATTCTGATCTTATTTGGAAAGCTGCTTTCTTAACATTTTTACTTCATGTTTGTTCATTCTCTACTCAAGAAAAAATATTATTTTAATTCACTACTATTTTATTATTAGTCTGGAAATAGGTATTACTTTATAACTTGTTATAAAGTAATGAATAATTGTAGTGAAGATTTTTCTGTGTTCCTATAATTTATAAATTACTTTGCTGTCATCCTGAGCAAACCTGAGAGTAAATTGTCAGGTATATTGTTGCCCTCTAATATTTAAAGGGAGTTTATAAACATGAGGGAAATCAACTTTTTACATAGGTAGATTGTAGATGTGGATGCCCGTTCCCTGTAGGTGTTTAAGGCCAGGGTGGATGAGGCCCTGGTAATCTGATCTGGTACCTTATTCAGTGGTTGGCAACCCTGCCTGTGGCAGGGGAGTTAACGGTTCTTCAGGAGCCTTCCAATCCAAGCCATTCTATGAGTCTGTGATTCTATGTTTCTATGATTCTATGAGTTGTTGCTGAAATAAAACATATTTAAATCTGAATCTTGATGTTAAATGATGCCTTCGCACTCTGTCCACACATTATTCAACGACAGTACTCACCTTCCTTTGCATAACCACATTTAACTGTTGAAAACTACATCTCTACGAGTTGTGTGAGATCTTTGCTTACATGTGAAAGTCATAAATACACTATTTAAATATTTATTTATTTATTTTAATTTTGGGTAAATCTTAGCCCCTGGCTGAGTAAATCCAACTATGGTGTATTTGACAATCTGTTCTTTGAATTGCTTTGCTAACATGAATGCTTAATGTACCACCAGATTGGCCGTGCTTTAAAATTCAGGAATAGTGGGATTTGTCTGAGTATTATTCTACAGTATTACGAAATTTCTGAAAGAGTGACACAGTATTTTTGGCTGGGAAATCTGTGAAGGCGACTTTTGGCATAAGTGGAACCACAGGCACGCTCCTCAAATAATAGGACTAGCCTAGAAATAATTGCTGAAGCTACAAGAGGAATATATTCATGAATTCTATGTCTTTTTCTTCAGATGAAGTCATTGATCAAAATATTAAATTTTTTAGAATTGCATTGAATTATTCTTCCAGTTGTGAAAAATTCTGTTTACAATCTTCACATAAATGTGACTCAAGGTTAAAAAACTATTCTGTGGTTCCAGATGGTGACATATAGGAAATTTTCAAAGGTCAGCCTTCAAAGTACAATACTTTATGACTTATTAAGTTGTTTCTTCATGTTTTATCCTGAAGATATGCTTGCATGTGCACAAAATGATCATAAAACTGAGAAAAAAAACTCAGAACTTCACGAAGAGTTGGAAAATGATCTGAAATTCAGACTGTGGGTTGGCATCTGTATTTTGAGTATACTCAGCAAAATTATTGTTTCCTCTGGCCTGAATTTGTCCATGGAACCTAAGAATCAACATTTTAGTGTCTAGTCTCCAAATCTTGTGGAAATTACAGTATAGTATATTAATTTAATTAGTATTGCTCAGTAAAAAATTCCTCAGTAATTTTTTTTTTTTTTTTTTTTTTTTTAAGAAAATAACAATAATAAGCGTGTTAGGAATCTTACCATTCTTTCTGGCATTCTTTCTTTACAAGAAGAGTGGTTAGGCCCTGGAACGGGCTGCCCAGGGAGGTTGTGGATGCCCCGTCCTTGGACGTGTTCAAGGCCAGGTTGGACGGGGTCCTGGGCAACCTGATCTGAATGTGGATGTTTGGTGGCCCTGCTGGGCAGGGGGGTTGGAACTACATGATCCTTGAGGTCCCTTCCAACCTGGATGATTCTGTGATTCTGTGATCTGTGATTCTGGCATCATCCAGTATTGTCCAGAGTTCTGGGATGACACAACCAATGTTTTGCTTTCGGAATTCTCCAGTTTTATCTCTTCTTCCCTACCTACAAGGTTTGTTGTTGCTTTTTTTTTTAATGAAGGCTGGAAAAAAGCAAGCAGGGAAAGAGTGAGTGGGAAGCAACAGAGGTGGGTAAATCAAAGTAAGAAAGGATTTTGGGTGGAGATATGAACAAATTTATGTCTTGAGCTACTAAAACAAAATATGTAAAGCCCTTTGCTTTGCTGAAGTGGTCATTAAACCAGAAAAACAAATAAATAAACAAAGTTTTATTGAAAGTATTCTTTATAAATGGCCATTGTCAGATATATTTCCTAACTCGGATTTTATGACTTCATTAAATTAAATAAGGAATTTGCTTCTTACATATCACACCTATGCACAAATTTATACTATATGAACTAAGGTACAGTCTGTAAACTGAGGCATTATTCAGTCTTATCAGTATTCAACTGATAGGCAGAATGATTATCAATATCTAGGATGAGTTATATTCAAGGAAATATATATTTCATGAAATACACTTTTTCAGATGCATATATTTAAATACTATTATGAAGAAAAAAAAGGCAAGCATAAAGAATACAACTGGCCTTGATCACAGAGTTGAAGTAATCTCATTATTGAAAGATGCATCAGTTCTTCGGCATAGGAACTAGATCAGAAAGCTAGATCCCCTTGAAGGACAAGAGAATCAATCTGCATGTAAATTGGGGTCCTAATCCACGCATCTGCAGCCAATTTGAGAGAAGCAGGACTTTTGCAAGTAGCTGCATAAGGGAAAAAATATGATAGCATAAGATGGAAGCAATGAATTTCAATTTAATCTCCTACGTGATTCTCTCTACGCCATTTAGCCTGCTTTATTTTTCAGTGCTGTTTAAAATGCAACATTTTAATTTTTTTTCTCCTACTCTTTTATATTTTCTTTGAAGCAAGACAAACTTTTTACTTAAGCTAAAGTGCTGGAATGCCTGATTTGAAGTGATTGGAAGCAGTAGATATTAATAGTGCGTAATGGGGCTAGAGCCTGAATAGATTTAAATCTTTTTTTACTGTTATTTTGGATCTTGCTTTCCATTGTAGTGGGTTTTTTTGCCCCACAGAATTCTTCGTGCCTGTTGCAAAGTCCTTGCTCTGTACTTCAGAAAGAGAGTTTTCTTTGACCTTGTCCACAGAAACTATTATCTGAAGATGTATTAAGCTTCACTAAGTAAATATATCCCTTGAAAGTTATACTGGTGGCCATAAACAAAATCGAATATACCTTAATGATAATTTATGGTGGATGGACTGGCAGTAGCCTTAAAGGCTAATTTTAGCCCAGCTGTGTCTCATAAAGGCATTGTACCCTGAAAAGTCTCTCTTCTAGCACTGAGCCAAAAAGTAGATTATGGAGAGTAACCTTCTGTCACCTGCTTTGGTGAACAGATTCCTTCCTCCACTTGCCTGTGGCTCAACAAAGAGTTTAACAAGGGCAATGCTTGTTCTTCACCAGAGCTTATTTTCTAATGCCAGAACAGAAATCCTTCCCCTTACATTTCCGCATCCAGTATTTCACTCACATAATCAGTGAATTGTTTCTCCTACTGTGGTTCAGAGTCCTCAGTCCTAGGTGCATTCTGTGATTACAAGAGCTGCTTCCCCAAGAGTTCAGTAACGTTTGGTGGCTACAGACTTTAGCTCTTTGGATGGGTCCCATAACACAGACAAAATACGATTATAGCGGCTGTATCACTTCCACTAGAATTAAGAATTCTTTGTCATAGCCCTTTCTTAATTTTTGTGTGAGAGCAGATCAAGGTTATCATGTCTACTCCAAGGAAACCCTCACTTTGGGAGTAGTATTATGTTTAATTTTCTTGAAAATAGTTTTTAAAATATACTTTTAACTCAAATTAATGCATTAAAGTAATAAGTAAAGTAATGAGAAGTGCTGCCTTTCCTCTTTCTCATCTATTTCTTCCTTGGTTTTGTGACAGAACAATAATGAGTATGCTAGTAAAACTCCAGCAGGATCAAGAAATATCTGGAAAATATTCTGTAATCATGGTCAAGCTCCAAACATTTGCTGCAGTCTTTATACACCTTCTTGAGGTATATACAGTCTATCAAGTCTTCATTTCAGAAAATGTTTGCTAGGCTTCTTAGGTCTACCTTCAATACTTTGCTCTCTTTAGGTTTATCTCATCCTTTCTCTTTTTGGGAAGAAGGAGATGTCTGTCTCTCAGAATCACATTATTTCATGCCCGCGTGTATATATTTCTTTGCTCTTCTTTGCCCTGTCCACTCTGTTGTTTTTTCTTTTGTCCTATTATTTATCCATTCACGCATTCCTACTTTCTCTCCACGTTCCTTTCCTCAAAAGTTGGTATCTCTGATCCTTCTGTAGTTATGTCCTAATGGATTTTCCTTTTGTAGTCCTACTGAGTGCATTTAAACCTGGTAACTGTGCACCACACCTGTACATTCAGCCTCAACAGAGCGTTAAAGCAAAGCTGCCTTTGGACTTTCTGACACTGTAAGCCACCAGGCAGTGTGAGGCTAGGAAATAGACTTTCTTGGTATATTCCTTTATAGTTCAGTATTTGTTGTAGAGAGCACTGAAGCTGTGTTCAAAAGGTAATCTTTGCTTTTTTGTTTGTTTGTCCCCTAACAGTTGCTTATGAAAACAGGCAAGTAAGGAAGATTTTAAGGTTTATAGGCTAAAATTTGGAATGCACTATGTATGTTGATATCAGGTGGGAGATGTACTTGGATAGTTCAAAATTATTTAGCACTTTAAGACGCGTAAAGTATCTTTATCAGTGCCATTAAATTAACATTGGAAGATCTTCAGATGAAAGCTGCTTCCTTTTGCCAGATTCTAAAACACCCTGAAGATTAAGAAATTTCAGCATAAGTCAGGGATGGGAGTACTAGAGAATTCAGGAAAGGAGATATCTTGCTAGGATGACATTTAAAGTACAATTCACTTCATAGTGTTCCCAACCCATCGTGATTTTTTTTTTCTTTGCAGACAGGGTAATTATATAATTAAAATATTAAAAATATATAAAAATACAAAAAGCTTGATGGAAACCTTTAGCTGGAATCCTAAAGGATTAAGCAAACATTGTCGAGAGAAATTTATTCTCAATTATTATTGTTAAGTATTTGCAATGGCAAACTGTGAAGAAATCCTGGTGTGTCTTAACTTTGGCAGCTTTTCCACAGACTTTAAAATGACAAGAGTTTTACTCTGGATTCTAACAATTAAGTTTATCCTCATGGTTTAAGGTATGTATGTACATGCTATTTTGTCTGAAAAAAAATCCACCTTGAATAATTACATTCCCTATTTGGATCAGGTATAGTATGCTCATCTACTAAGGAATAGTCAGATGAATTAACAATCTTAAGACACAATACAAATTTCATGATAGATTTCAATATTAGCAATAATAAGGAAACACAATCACAATAATCAAAATGACCCTAAAGTGGAACAGGACTCCATTTCCCAAGAGTATCAATGCCAAGAGATGTGAATCCCTGTCACTTTTGCACTCTGATTTACACAGATAAAAATGAAACACAGAAGAAATATCAGCCAGAAAAATATAATACATATTTTACCAAATAATATTTTAAGAACAGTTTTTGTCCTGAAAAGAAAATCTCTCTAGCCTTGCCCTTTATGTCCAGGGTGGAATTTCAGCTTAAAACAAGGGAAGGAGACATCTGCTTTGAATCGGGAGCTCAGATGTAGGTTTACTAGTTTTTCAGGTAAGGTCTCTAATGCTGATACCCCTGGAATTTCTCCTTGACCTTTTTCCCTCAGAAGTTACTCTGGAATAAAACCACTAATCTTTTCAAATAACAGAATTCTTGTTTTTCTGTCAACCTTTACCTTAATAAATTCAAGGATCCTTTCCTGTCAGTCTGGATTGAAGCAATATAGAGAAAAAATTATCATGGTCTATGTATGAATCATCTCCCTGATCTCTCAAAATAAGAAAACTGACAAAAAAAGATTATTTAGTGAAATATGTTTTAGAGCTCCACAGATAAACAAAAGTCCAATTACTGTGTCACAGCATACAAACACGTTCAGTGGGACTTCCATGCCCACTAAGCCTCCCTGCTTGCCAAAATGCAATGCTCGGTAGCATTTCCAAAACTGTGAACATGCACTAATCTCCAAGTCAGGGAAGGAAGGGGCAGAAAATTGTTTCCTACTCTGTATTCATAGGTAACTAGAGCTTTCATGTACCTATACAAGCCTTTATTATTCTTTGCATTCCTTGCCAAGTCAAGTTCCAGCTGGGCTTTGGCCTTTCTGACCCCATTCCTACACAGCCTAGCATCACTGCTGTACTCCTCCTAGGGTACCTGTCCCTGCTTCTCCTGCCTGTGCATTTTCTTCTTTCTCTCCATGGCTCAGCCATGCTGATCTCTTGCCTTCCTTTCCTAACTTCCTCCACCTGAGGAAGTAGAGCTATTTTGAAGCTCTCTGCTCTGCTCCTCTGTGTTTGAGGACAGAATACCAGGACATTTTGTTGACTAACTCCCTGAAGGGCTGGGTGTTGGTTTTCTTAAAGTTTAGAATCCTGATTTTAAACTTTGCTGGTCTGATAACCCCCAAGACTGTGAACTGCACCATTATGCTACGTGGCTGCTACAGCCCAGGCCCAGCAGGATGAGAGCCTGTGATCATGACAAATCTTGTAGCTGGAGGAAGAAGGCTTCATCAACAGGCTCCACTTGATCAGGTGGCCGCAGGGCTACCTTTGTTCCCTTAATCTCTAACTCTCACCAATAGGCTTTCAATTTGAATGTAAAGAAGCAATAAAAGAAAATAAAAAAAAAATTAGGCTGAAATTCATAATACCCATTCCACTTTCATCTAATTCCAACTCATTATGTGGCTGCTTCTTAAAAATGTATCAGTCTAATCCCCCTCTTTCTCTTTGTTTATTTGAATGATTCATTTAAATTTTTCTACAAAAGACATCCTCCAGTTTGTTGTCACCGCAGATAATGGAATTTGGAAGATTGCAGTCCCTTTGTTACCATTCCACTTTTCTTTTTCCTTTGGTTTTTATGTGTTTTTGTTCAGTTTTGTGTTTTCGTGTTTATGTGGTTTTGTGTTGCTAGGCAGTATGATACATTTCTCAAGTACAGCTGGTGTTCACTCACATTCTTCCTCATCCACTTTTCCCTTTTCCCTCATGAACAAAGACAGGATTACCTTTTCTGTATGGACAGATCATATTTTCATCACTTTATTTTTCTTACTTTCTGTCTTTTTGAAAGACTATGTGTCCAAAGCAGTGCTCTGAAGCAGAAAAAGGACTCTTCATAGCAAGTTAACAGAGCTGTTCATGAGCGAGAGGACACGAGAGAAGAAAATAATTGCTAAGATGAAGCAGCTCAGGGAAGAAAAGAGGAAGAGACTGAAAACAAGCCTCGGCAGCCATCAACCTTCAAATCCTTTTTTGTTGCGCCACAGTCTTCCAGGCCATCTTGTACATGCCAGCGTATGTGAGCAAGTATGTAGAACAGAGGCATACAAAGTAAAAAAGGTAGAATTAGAGAACTGGGAGTTTCAGGAAAGAGACTGTTATCTCAGGGCTGCAAAACAGAAAGGTGACAAAAACAAAGTGGAAAAAGCAGAGCATTGATGGATATGCAGCAGAGTGGCACTCAGGCTGTGCTTCAGAGTGCAGTGAGGGCTGATCCATTCCATCCAGCCTGCCCAGCAAAAAATACTCAGGTGTCTTTATGTTCACAAAACATATTGGTGGTAGACTTACTGGCTGTCTTTTGTGTTATGCTTACTCACTGATGACTGCTCGATACAAGGATGAGAAGAAGAAGCAATACTGACTTTAAAAGCAGCAACAGGACTGAGAGAGATTGATCTCTCCTATTCTAATTGGACATGAAAATGTGTAAATAGCAATTATAAAATCATAGAATGGCTTGCACTAAAAGGGACCTGCTGTGGGCAGGCTTGCCACCTCTAGATCAGACACATCAGTTTACCTCCAGGAATTAGCCATCCACAACTTCCCTGGGAAGTGTGTGCCATCTTGAGTGAAAAATTTCCCCCTAACTTCTAATCAAAATCTCTCCTCTTTTAGTTTAAAACATTTCCCCTTGTCATATCAGAATTAGGTCATTTAGAAAGTCGGCTCCCCTCCTGCTCACAAGCTCTCTTTTAAGTATCAGAAGCCTACAGTGAGGTCTCCCTGAAGTCCTCTTTTCTTCAAGCTAAACAAACCCAGCTCCCTCAATGCTTCTTCACAGGAGAGGTACTCCAGCCCTCTGAGCATCTTCATGTCCTCCACTGGAACTGCTCCAACAGCTCTACATCTTTCATGTGGTAGGGACCCCAGACTTGGACACTGAACTCCAGATGGGGCATCATTATGGCTGAACAAAGAGGGACAGTTACCTACTCTCCTTGCTGGTCACAACTCTGTTCATGCAGCCCAGAATACCATTGGCCTTCCAGACTGCAATCATACACAGCTGGCTCATGTCCACCTTTCCATCCAGCAGGATCCCCAAGACCTCATTTGCAGCACTGTTCAAGAAGAATTCTTCTCCCACTCTGTACACATATCTGGGATTTCTGTCCCCCAAGAGCAACATTTTGCATACCCAGGGAAGAAAAGCAGCATGCAAAGGTAAAGTGTGAAGGCATGGACCTCATTCAGCAAGTAGGATTAGCAATGTGTCCTGAGCAGGGAAACAGGAGAAGATATCACATGTCAGGACCTCTGCAGCAGAGAAGAGATGGATTCAGTATTTTTAGAAGGAATGTAATGAAATTAAAACAAAATCTTTCAGATGACCTCTATCAAGGTGTTTGATCTATGAGCTGTATATAGAGTACATATAGGTCTAGTATCAGATATGGAGTTTGGTGGTCCTGCATGCAGCAGGGGGGTTGGAGCTTGATGATCCTTGAGGTCCCTTCCAACCCAAGCCATTCTGTGATTCTATGATACATTGCAGAAAAGAAGATGAAAAATGCAAATCTTGTAAAATAAATTTTTTTCTTCTTAGAAATATCATATTTTTTCTTCTTAGAAATATCATATTAGATGTTAGTGCACTTTAATTTTATTGATTCTTGTTCTTTGCTCAGTCACCAATATCATATGTGATAAGTGAAATACTGGAAACTGCTTCTTGTTAAAAAGTGATTTAACACCCACTCAGAGACAGGGGCCAAGAACTCCATTTGGCATGGCTTCAGTGGTCACTTTTGCATTCCATACTGAGATAGATTCCTTCCTGGATGCTAGTATGTCAGAAATTTTGCAGAAATCTATTCCAAACAAGGCTATGTGGAAAAAGTAAACCTTCTACAAAGACGAGGTTTGGAAAAGAAAAAAAAAGAAAATATTTACACTTGCAGTCTCAGAACGAAATCAAGAGCAATAGAATAAAATATACTATAAATTGTCTACTGTTTCTAGCAGCAAAAACAGGGATGTTCAGTCACTGAAGGCTTCAGCCCTCTCTTAGAACGTGTGGGGTCAACTAAGTTGTCTGGCTTCTCTTTAAAAAGTAAGCAATGAGAACATAAACATTACTTTAAAGTTCTAAAGATGGAATCAATAAACTCTATGCCAGAAGAGTGAACAGAATGAACTTCAGAAAGCTGAAAATATTTGAATAAACCACATTTATTAAGAAAAGCTCCTCACTGTAATAAGCTTTCTTGGCAGTAGATTTAGCCTCAATACCCCTTAAGAATGTGAATGACAAATGAGGCAATACGCACTGGGACTAATTCCCTCTGGCTTCTGTCCTTTTAGAATAGAATAGCAGCAGAGAATCCTTTGGGTTGGAAAAGACCGCTAGCATCATTTAGATAATATTTCTTCAGTTTTCAGCTTCACTGCACTGACCAACTTTCTGGTTAACAATGAACTACTCCTACAAACTGCTGTTTTCACTCATTAATCTTACAAAGCCATATCTGATTACTGTGTGAAAATTAGAAAAATAAATTTTATAAATGACTGTTAAGCAAAGTGGAGGCCTATATACTTAAAAGTAAAATAGATTTGTCAAGAGGCAATACAAAATATTACTTTTTATCATATTTTAAGTAGTGAAAGTTTATTTACTTTGTTGCAGAAACTCCTTTCGTTGTGAAGGGGAAACAGCAGATAGTAAGCCAGTTCACTGAGTAAAACTGTTTGCTCTGACAACAAATGAGTAAACTGTGGAAAGGCCAAATATTACATGTTTAGGCAGACATCCCTGGGTGATGAAACAAAACTAGAAATGGGTCTGTTGTGCACTGTGATCTTACTGCCAGGAGGATTTCATCTGTTCTGACAGAGGTCAGATAATCGTAGAATCTTAGAATCATTAATATTGGAACAGACTTCAGTAGTTACCTAGTCCAGCTGTCAATCCATGCCCACTAAACCATGTCCCCCAGAACCATAGCTCCATGTTTCTTGAACACCTGCAGGGACAAGACTCCACCACTTCCCTAAGCATTCCCTAAGCATGATACATTCCAATGTATCATCACTCCTTCTGAGAAATTTTTACTATTATCCATTCTGAACCTCCCCTGGTCTGACTTGAGGCCATGACTTCCCCTTCTGTTACTGTTACCTGGGAGAAGAGGCCAACCCCCACATTGCCACCACCTCCTTCCAGGGAGATATAGGGAGTGATAACATCTCCCCTGAATCTGCTCTTTCAAAGGCTGAACAGTCCCAGTTCTCTCAGCTGCTCCCCAAAAAACTTGTGTTTGCTGTGATGTACTTGGCTTGCTTTTCAACACCCTGAGATCCAAGCTACCAGTCCTGCCTGGGACCAGACACCTGCACTGAAGCCATGGGGTGACACAGTTGATGACCTGACAGTCACAGAGCTAGGCTGGCTTCCAGAGTACCACCCCCATGTCACTCACCTCTGCAGCACCATTCTGAAGCTCTTGTGACTTATCTTGTCTTCTATAGCTATCGTCTGTTTTTTATCTTCTGTATTTTGTGCCAGTGCTCAGGAAAGGAATTTGATTACAACAAACATACATTTTGAGCTCTTTCTGAAAACAGTTGCTTTGACTTCGATTTACTGTACTTAGCAGTAAAAATGTTTTATAAGAATAAATATCTGCTGCAGGAAAGCTGTATAAGCTCACATAACAAACTAAAAACTCAAAAAATAAAATGTTTTCTAAGATACCTGGAAGGCAACACATGCTTTAGAAGGACAAAACACTTGGGAAAAATCAAGACAGATTTTTTTCCATAAATGTTAATATTGTGCCTATTGCTTGGCAGGTTTTTTCTGCTGATATGTAACACTGAACCTTTCTATGCTAAATCTTTCTTAATTAATAAAATGTCCTGTTATAAACACTGTCATGTTGGTCTTTCTTTGTTTGCAGTGTCTGTATAGTTAGTTCAGAGGTCATTAGGAAAGTCAGTTTCCTAGGGATTCAAACAGTGTAGAATAAATTCAAAGCTAACTAGGAATAGAAAGCTGGATTACTTTTTCAAAAAATAAAAGGCAACTAAAAAAAAAAAAATTATTCTATTAAGAATCTTCCTTATTATTGTTCATATTCATTTGTACCACTGTTATTTATTCCAGATAATAATTTAAATCTCAGATAGTTAGAGTTATGATCTATCTGTGGTTAAAAGCACAGAAATTATTCTAACTTCACTGGGCCTTCTCATACCTTTAAATTTGTCAGGATATTTGGTTTCTTTGCTAAGATACTCCATCAGTCCTTAGTTCTAATAAAAAATTGCATTCTGGGTAACACGTTGAAAAGTTTTTTGGTTTTTGGTTTTGTTGTTTTTTTGTTTGTTTGTTTGTTTTTACTTTTTCTGCATTGGTGAAAAGAAAACTTGTTAGAAATTAAGAACTGCATTTTAACAGATACAGTGTTTCTGATTATTTGAACTGTAGGGCTTCCACTCACCAGAAAGGACTAATATTCATCTCCTGTCCTAAAAACACATATAGCACATAATAGATTTCTCCCTTATATTCTCAAGAGATGTCAATGGAAATGACTTTGAAAATATCTGTTTTTGGAATTTTAATATCAGATTCTTAAAAAGCAATCTGACCTTCAGAAAATAATTTCTCTTTGTTCTTGAAATTGTGTTCCTTTAATGTGAGTCCAAAATAGAGACACAAATGTATATATTTTTAAAGATTTATTGTTTTCCAAAAGGATATTCCAAAATATTTTGCATCATAATTGTTTATGTTCTAAAGTTGTCCAATTCAAACACATGATAATAAGATGAATACTCAACTTCCTTTTTTTTTTTTTTTTTTTCAGAAAACATACTTCTCGTGTTTTATGAAATATTAAGAAGTAGCTCTCACATTTTGCAGCAATTAGCAGTAAGTGTAGGCAAAACTCAGTGTCTGCCTCTAATAAGAGAAAGCGGCAAGTCTGCCTAATGACAGAAAAGCACTGATTTGAGAAAAGAGCTCTACTAATAATTCTCAGAAGTGCTCTGCCCATTCACAACTGTTTTTATGTGAGCATCTAAAATATTTTTGGAAGTTCTAAACTTTGTTCAAGGTTCCATTTAAAAAAGGAAAAGAAATAAAGAGAGAAAATGGAAAGGCCAAGAAATTAATTAACTGACTTGTGGAAAGAAACCTTAATGTTTAATTATTTTTCAGCACTCTCATCTAGCCTTGCTCTACTTCTCTGGGCTGCAACGTCCTTTAGAAGGCACAGAATACTGTAAGAGTTTGCTCAACTGTATTTGGAGTATCATGCAAACACATCATATGTGGGGAAGAAAAATGTGATTGCTAATCATAGAATCATGGAATTGTTCAAGTTGGAAAAGACCTTGAAGATCATCAAATCCAACCGCAACCTAACCATATTCTCCCAACTCTAACCCTCTGCTAAATCATGTCCCTTAGCTGTTTGTGCTGTCTTTGTAGATGTAATGTGTCATCAGATTTAAAATCTGAATACAAATCTGTGTTGTTTAAGGTATGCCAAAGCACACCTCAAGGTAAATCACTTTAAGAAATATCTGAGTAGATATAGGACTGTACACTTATCTTAGGGCAGAATATATCAATCACTGTATGAATACACGTTCACCGACTAAAGAGTGCAACACTACTGGCTTTTTTTCTTTAATCTTCTATAAGATATAATGAACTTCTCCCTTCTCTTCTGTATTCCTTATACCTAAAACTGAGTGCAGTCTCAGTCACCTTCCAGTCATGCCAAATACCTGCAGAGCATGAGAACATACTACACTCACCCTCCAGAAGAGCACTTTTTGCATGCCTTTTGCAGTTACAGTGAGCCAGAAAAGTCCATCTTCTGACTCGATTCCCTGTATCTCTGTTTAACAAGTATCACAGAGAATAATTTTGCTAACACTGCTTTCTGTTGTAACATTTCCCCATAATGTTCACAAAAAAAGGAAAAAAGACTACCACGGGAAAACAGAGAATGATGACATAAGCCTTTTCCAAAGGGATTCCCTGTATTGATTATACCAAAGGGATATCCAGTGCAGGGTGAACTCCTAGAGCCATATGTGTCCAACCCACTAGTTTTATGTTCTCACTTTTTTTTTTTTTTTTTTTTTTTTATGTTTTAATTAAAGGTATATATATATTTAAAGTCCTTGTTACTTACATACATCAACTATCTAATATATATTATATGTGTTCCTGGCAAGCAAAAAGGCTGGGCACCTCAACAGATCACAGAGAGAGAAGGTCAAATAGGATGGAATTTTATGACTTAAGGGATGTGAGTGGATGCCGGTTCATGACCAGTAGAAGCAGCAGTTCTAAGAGGTCCTGAGAGACAGATTAACTTTATTCCATTGTTTCAGAATATAGAAATAGAGATAAAAACAAATACAAGCATGAGAGATTGTGAAGTTGCAAGGATTTCCAAGGGTAAGACTTCATGCAAATTCAGGTGCTTCACAGTGCACTCAGTTGCTTCAGTCTGTAGCTGTTAACAAGATTTATGTCTATGCGCTGAAACCAAACTGTGATTCTGTATGTGTTTGTAAATGCTATGTAACAAAATATCACCCAGGTTTCCTAAAAGCTCGTAAAGAACTCAGTAAGTATCTGTTATGTTCTGAGATGTCAACTCATAAACCTCTGTAAATTGAAAGACCAATAACATCTTTTCCTGTTATAACAAAACAAGAAAAAACACATCAGTCTCTTTTAGGGGACACTTCAAGGAATTTCAGTCTTGTAGTCAATATATTTCTATATTCGCTCACCTAATCGGAGCACATATGCTTTTCAGCTAAATTAGTGTTCAATAAAAGAGTCACAGAATCAAAATTACAACTTTCTTATATTGATTTCTTCTGCATGTTACTCGGAGTGCAAAACTAAATAATTTCATTTTAATTATTTGTCCTGTTTAAAACTGACACAAATCATTCCTTTATAAAACGTTTTCCTCTGTCAAGACTACAGCATTTTAAGCTGCAGCCTCTGCCACTCGTTATTTTAGCTATGACGATTCAACTGTTCTATAGACATCTTTTCTAAATATTTTGCTCTCTAAGCCTTACATCTGTTACTGAATATCTTTATGGAAAAGCTGGTTACAGCTGCTTGCAGAGCATGCTGTTAGAGGAATCTTATGACTGGGACATGAGACTCTTAGCTCTCACCAAGTCTAAAATAGTTTCTCAAAGTGGACTATCCTTTCAATCAGTTATCAGTTTTAGAAGGTGTCTCTGTCCAGGGAAACAGTTATAAAAAGCAGACAAACCTATCTGTATGTTCCACAGATTCTTGTGAATTACAATGGAAAGCTCAACGTTAGCATTTTGAAGTCTAATGGAAGTGCTCCATCCAGGCAAGTCTTCATGCAGCCGAGAGCACAAATGGCACGCATTGCTGTGAGGCTCTGATTTTATAACAGTGCTATTTATCTCAAGATAGAAGAAAAGCTATGTACCACTTCCCAGACCCTGGTACAGAGGAGAGGCAGAAGTCAATCCTGTATGCACCCCTGTCTGCAAAGAGTTTATGGGCATAGAGCCTCCACCTGTCAGCCATGCACTCCGTTGGGCTCTGGGACCTTCACAGATTTTTGAAATCAAAACCAGCTTAAATCTTAACACCATGTTTCTAGCTCCTATTAAATTGTATCAGATATGCCCAAATGCTGGTTCCCTTAGTTTGCAGAGGTGATGTCCCTTAGGGAAACAGCAATGGAGCTAAAGTTGGATCCAACCTTAAGGTTGGACAACTCCAGCTTGAAGTTTCTAGGAAGCTTCCAAAGTCACCTGCCACAACATCCAAGGCTCCTTCAGCCCTGAAAAGGACCAGAGCACTCATTTTATGCCAGCACTGCTTATATTCACTCATTTTAACAAAGAGAGGAGCTGCGCATCACACTGTTGCCAAGATACCAAGTGAACTACCATTGATTTATTAATTGCTATCTTTTCCAAATTAATTGGTACTCTCTTTATTCTCCTAATACATTTGTCTTCAGACCCATTGGTGCCCTACTGGGAACCTTTCAAGAGATGATTTGGCAGGGGACTGAGCCAGTAATTCTGAAGCGTTTGCAGGGCCCCCAGGCAAATTCACTTTCCCATTTTTTCTGCCTGCACCTGGCAGAACGTTGAACAAAGGTGAACAAAGTTTCCATAATGAAATCCAAATGGTGAGGTTATATTCATGTTTTCCTTTCAACTGAATGTTTGTGTTAATAATACTATTTAGCTTTAAGTAGGAGGAAAGCCTGAATAAAACTGATCCAGCCATACTTGATTCCTCTGTTGAGAAAGATTTTTAACTTTAAATGAAAAATGGCTGAGGTTATGAATTTTTATCTCAACCACTTTTTTTATCATGAGTGAAATAATGTGAAAAATAAGTATTTCAAGAATATATACTAAAAAAAAAACACCCAACAACATAAAGTTTGCAACATTAGTAAATATATCAACGTGTTTGCCTGTAGTGCTTCATAGTTGACTTGAGCAAAAATACCACACAATATATTCTAGAACGTTTTGATATATGTATATATATATTTCTGTAACAGAAGATACTACTTTATGCCTGATGTAGGATGGTTTGTTTAGCAATAGAGATTAGTACATTAGTTTAAGAACCAATATATTAGCTTAGCAAAAGGAGCCCATGAATGATAGCTCCAACACTTTCCGTTTCTCACCATCAGGCTCAATATTTTTATATGTCCAAATTTTAAAAGGACGCATAAGGGAAGGAAGATGCAGCATATCTGTCTTTCATGTTTTTTATTTTGAAATACACTAACTCTTAACTGTTCTTCAAACAAAACTCAATTTTCACTCTCTGATCTGGTAGCCTCAAATGGGGCACACACTGAACTCCCTGTGATTCAGGAGGACTCCAGCTGGACTGTTATAAGTTCATGGGGCCGGATGAGATTTACCCAAGAGTGCTGAGGGAACTGGCCGAGCTGCTCGCCATTATCTATCAGCGCTCCTTGTTGACTGGTGAGATCCCAGAAGGCTGGAGGCTTGCCAGTGTGACTACCATCTACAAGAATGGATCCAAGGAACTGCAGACCTGTTAGCCAGACCTCAGTGTCTGGGAAGATTATGGAGAAGGTTATCTTGAGGGAGATCACACGGCACGTGCGGGACAACCAGAGGATCAGGCCTAGCAGCATGGGTTAATGGGCAGGTCCTGTTTGACCAACCTGATCTTCTTCTATGATTTAGTGACCCATCTGGTAGACGAGGGAAAGACTGTTGATGTGGTCTACCTAGACTTCAGCAAAGCCTTTGACACTGTCTCCCACAGCTTTCTCCTGCAGAAGCTGGCAGCCCGTGGCTTGGACGGGTGCACTCTTGGCTGGATAAGGAACTGGCTGAAAAGCTGGGCCCAGACAGTGGTGGTGAATGGAGCTGAATCCAGCTGGTGACCGATCATAAGTGCTGTTCCCCAGGGGTTGGTGCTGGGGCCTGTCCTCTTCAGTATCTTTATTGATGACCTGGATGAAGGCATTGAGCACTCTCTCAGAAAGTTTGCAGATGACACCAAGTTGGCTGGAAGTGTGGATCTGCCTGGGGGTAGCGAGGTCCTACAGAGGGATCTGGGCAGGCTGGAGAGCTGGGCTGAAGTCAATGGGATGAGTTTCAACAAGGCCAAATGCCGGGTCCTGCACTTTGGCCACAACAACCCCAGGCGACGCTACAGGCTTGGGGCGCTGTGGCTGGAGGACTGCGTAGAGGAAATGGACCTGGGGGTATTGATTGATGCTCGGCTGAACATGAGCCACAGTGTGCCCAGGTGGCCAAGAAGGCCAATGGCATCCTGGCTTGCATCAGAAAGTGTTGCTAGCAAGAACAGAGCAGTGATTCTCCCCCTGTACACAGCACTGGTGAGGCTGCACTTCGAGTGCTGTGTCCAGTTTTGCACCCCTCGCTACAAGACATTGAGGCCCTGGTGCGGATTCAAAGAAGGGCAACAAAGCTGGTGAGAGGTCTGGAACACAGGTCCTTGAGGCTGAAGAAGATGAGATTGTTCAGTCTGGAGAAGAGGAGGCTTAGGGGAGACCTTATTGCTCTCTGTAACTACCTGAAGGGAGGTTGTAGTGAGCTGGTGGTTGGCCTCTTCTCTCATGTAACTCGTGATAGGACTAGCAAGAATGCCTTCAAGCTGCGTCAGGGGAGATTTAGGCTGGACATTAGGAAGTATTACTTTTCCAAAAGAATGGTCAGGCTCTGGGCTTCCCAGGGAGATGGTGGAGTCACCGACCCTGGAGGTGCTCAAGGAATATTGGATTTTGTTGAGGAACATGGTTTAGTGAGAAATATTGGTGATAGTTTGATGGTTGGACTGCATGATCTTGTAGGTCTTTTCCAACCTTGGTGATTCTGTGATTCTCAATAATGTGAGATTCTGTGATTCTGTGATTCTCAATAATTTTGCACAGGGGATATAACAGAAGATTTATATATTTTGCTTTAATGATTTTGCCTCACAAGAAGTACTGGAGTCACAGTAGGATACTTTTATCTCTTTCCTCAAAACGTGCAAGGACATTTTCCTTGGCTTCCACATATACTGTTTTAAAAAGTTGCTCACTATGGCCTAATAACCAAAGTGAATGAAAGTGGGTTAAAGGCATCAGTAATGAAGCTGATGGTGAAAAATGAGGAAGCTGTAGGTGGACACTTGACTACCCTAGATACCACAGAGCATGGATGTTTCATATCTATGAGTCCTTGAAAAGGAATGAATGAGTGCCAGTGTACTGCATATGCATGTCAAAACTGCTTGAATGTAGAACCTGTACTCTGAGAATACACACTTGCTTGTCAATTTGCCCTGTACGTATCACAAGGAATAAAGGAGTGCCACTTTCTAACATCACTTTGGAGTTAGAGTTTTCTTCCTGAATTTTGGATGACATTCCAAAACATGTAATTCCAAAATGTATCAGTTCTGGTGAAAGTTTTGATCAGATTGTTTGAGGGAAAATTTCCTTGGCCAAAGAGAGTTTATTCAATGCTCAAAACCAAATAGATAAACCTGACTTCTTCCTCAAAGATGTTTATAATTCACGTATTGATATCTCATATAATCCTAGAAATGTTGGCTGGACTGCCACAGGTTATCTAGTCCAACCCCTGCTTGAAAAGCCAAGACTAAATCCAGTCAATTGTGGGCTGAACAAATTGAGTGTGGAAAACCTTCACGGATGGCTGTATACCTGTTCCAATGACCTTCCCAACTAGGAAATTATCCCAGTGCCCACTTTGAGTACTCCAAAACAAATCTTGTGGGCAATGTGACTTGCTCAGCCATCTGTCATGACTGAATGGCATCAGATTAAATTGTCTTTGTGGCTTTGCTTAGAGTAGTAGTTACAGGCTGCTGCGGACTGTTGTCATCCTTAGCTTTCTCTTTGCAGATCGAAGAAAGCCCGTCTCCATTTATCCTTTCCTCCTAAGTCATGCACCTTGGGGCCTTTGTCATCTTGGTGACTTTTGTCTGGGTGCTCCATGAAGATCCCTTCTGCACAAGTGAAGGGGCTCTCCAGGCACTCACAAGTTTGCAGGGAAAAGTAGTTACTAGAAAAGAGCAAAACAAGGAGAAGAAATGTACTTGCTGAGAAAGAAGAATTTTCCCAAGCTGACAAGCTCTTGAAACTCAAAGTTCCATTGAATCTGCAAGACCTCATAAACTTGCACACCAACAACCAGTCAAATCTACTAGAGGCAGCCAGTGCATACTGGCATCATTAGTAGAATATGTAATCTGGACCACAGCCAAGGGGTTCTCTGCACGCTGCTGAGTGCAGAGAAACAAGTGCAGAACTATATACACACCTGATAAAACAAGGATCCCAGAAGATTTTTCCAAAGAGTTCTGTGGAACCCAGCACGACCCTCAGCCTGTGAGACTGCAGCTGAGGTCAGCCTCCCCACTGCTGCTCCGTTTGGGAATGTGTGAGTCTGCTGCATGAGGGAATAACTCAATGTGGTGCCCGAATACTTTTCTGCTGTTAATAATAACTGCTTAATGAATAAAAGGTGTTTCCAAAATACTGGCCACAGTCTGTATTTCCCCAATACTCAATTCCTTATTAGGTAAAAGAGATTTTACAAATCCTTTCTGTATTCCCAAAAGCGTTTTTGAAGTGAGGGGCCCAAAATAGAACTCCAGGTGCAGCCTTGTGTTTTCTCTCAATAAAACTGAAGTGCTTTTGTCTTCTAGTTATGACTCCTTTCTTATTAGACTACTGCTTTGAAGAGTATTTCCTTTGATTAATTTAGCAATGTGGAATTTGAACTAAATATATTTCTGCTGATATTTAATATCCCACTAGCATATTGCCTTAAAGAATACTGTGTGAATGCAGAATACAGAGTAACATTTCTCCTTAGAGAAAACTCTTCCCGTCAGAATTGCTCAGGTCCTTGCCATAACTCTGTCACTAGGCTTGAAAGCCTGAAGCATTTTCTAACTTTCCAGTATTTGTTATTCAGCCTTTCAGAAATGAATTTTCTTGCCTTACTGTTGGCTGCCAGTCAGGAAAGTGTGGGAGTGATTTCTCTGATGCAATCCCATCATCTGGTGCTGCAAATATGGGCTTCAGATACAGTGGTGGGGGGGATGAAACTGACTGATAAGACAAGATTTGATGTCTTTTCCTGCTGGGTGGAAGCATCAGTGTGGGATGTGCAAGGATTAAGGAAATACTGGAAGTGACCCAGATTATATCCTACATCAAGTAGTGTTAGATTTCAATTTCTGTGCTTCTGCCTGACTTGCTCTTAGTGTAAAATCCTCTTTGAGTTTTGCTGATCCTGAAGATCACTTATCAGCTGACCATTTTACCAATCATTCTAGGTCAATTTTTTTCCACCTTTACATAGGCAGGAAGTTTTGACCAGGACTACCACTGCTGTAATATTTGATACGAAATTAAGAGCCACTTGATTCTGCAGAAAAGAGAAAGAAAGTCAGAATAATTCTCCTCCTCCCATTCATTCTTTTTCTCTGACAATTAAAAGTGTACAAGATTTTACAGCTGTCTTCCTTAAAAGTATAATAAAACATTTCAAGATTCTAGCCCTACTATGAGTATCCTAGACTCTCCCCAAATCATGCCTGAGAGCTCTGCTTTAGCTAATAGGACTCTGTTGATTTCAAAATTCATTTTTATCCAATCTCATGGATGGCTGCTGAAGTTTTTCCCGTGTACAAGCTGGAACCTAATGCCTAGGAGCAGCTAATACAGAAACCTTGCTCCAGAGTAACTGTGAGGGTTATCAGTAAGAATTTATTACCTTTATATATATATATATATATTTCCTGCACACAGTTTTCAGGAAGATGTATTCAACAAGTATCCATAGAAGGAGATTTCTAAGAGGAAGTTATTGCTCTCTTAGATACCTGCAAGAAAAGCCTGCAAAAGGCAGTGAGTGAGAGAAGGGAGTAACACTTAGCACTTCAAAAAGGGTAAGAGTATGAGCAGATTTTCTTTTAAAAACTTTTGTTGCCATAGTCAGAAATGCTTTCTCATTTTTACTACTTATCCTCTGTTTCTTTGTACTTGGGAATATATGTACTACATGATTCCTTTATATAACTCACAGTAAATTGTGGACTGTCTGTTTTCTCTTCAGCACTCAAAATGGTTTCACTGAAATCTCGTGTGACTGACTGTAATCTCTCTTCATTTTATCATCGTAGCTTTGCTCTGGGAAAACTGGACAGGTCTGCTTTGGTTAGAATGAATGGTCACATGATTCCTTGGACTTTTTTTCTCACTTCTCTCATTTTTACCATTTTTCATGTTTCTCTCTATTGGCATGCACGTGCGCTTGCACAACAGAACTATGGCAGACATGTTCATGAATGCTAACTAGATAAAATTTGGTGCAGATCCAAGTAATCATTTTGCAAGTAATTTCATTGGATTCTGAATACTCAGGCTGAAATTTTATGCTTTCACTATGCTTCCACTCGCCACGGTTTTCTACACCATTTTAACATTTTCAGCAGGACATTATCCTATTTCTCTTGCAATTCTGACTTCGTAACAATTTATAGGACTACAGTATTGGTCAATCTGTACCTAAAAGCTGACTTAGCATAGTTCCTTCCAACCACAGAAGTCAACACTGTGACACGGTGACCTTCAGGAACTAAGAAGAGAATGAGAGACTGTGCAATTCAGCCCTCTCATTTGTCAAATGAGAGTTGTCAAATGAGAGGGCTGGGCAATGAGGAACACAGACCTGATGGAATGTGTACAGAGGAAGGCCACAGAAATGATACAAGGGATGGAAGAGCTGGGGCTGTGCAGCCTGGAGAAAAGAAGGCTCCAAGGTGACATGATAGCAGCCTGTCAGTATCCAAAAGGGAGCTACAGGAGAGAAGGAGTGAGCCTTCAGCAGGATCTGTAGTGACTGGATAAGGAAAAATGATTTCAAATTTAAAGAGGGGAGATTTGGATTGGATATAAGGGAAAAGTCTTTTACAGTGAGAGTGTTGAGGCACTGGCACAAGTTGCTTGGAGATGTGGTGGATGCCCCATCCCTGGAGGCCTTCAAGACCAGTCTGGACCAGCACATCTGAGCATCTGATAGAGGTGTGGATGTCCCTGTTCACTGCAGAGGAATTGGACTGTATGACCATTAAATGTCTCTCCCACCTGTAAGAGTTCTGTGATCATCAACCACATGAAGTTCAACAAGAGCAAGGGCCAGATTCAGCACCTGGAAATTACAGAATTATAGAATCATTGTTTGGAATGGATGCTGAAGACCACCTGCTTCCAATCCCCCTGCCACAGCTAGGAACACTTTCCACTAAACCAGGTTACTCCCAGTCCTACCCAACTTGGCCTTGAACAAGAAATGGAGCATCCACAACTTCTCTAAGCAGTGTGTTCCAGTATCTCATTGCCTTCAGAATGAACAGTTTCTTCCTAATACCTAATCTATATCTACATTCTTTTAGTTTAAAGCCATTACTTCTTCTCCTATCACCACAGTCCTCGATGAAGATTCCCTCTTCAACTTTTCTATAAGCACTGTTTAGGTATTGAAAGGCCACTATAAAGTCTTTCCAGATAATTCTAGGATAAACAATGCAAATTTCACAGCCTTTCTTCATAAGAGAGGTGTTTTAACCCCCTGATCATCCTTATGGACCTCCTCTGGGCTTAATCCAACAAATCCATGAAGTTTCTGTGACATAGGCCTCAAAGCTCAATGCAGTAGTCTTTAGGTTAGTTCTCAGGAAAGGGGAGACCGTGTAGACTGAGGATGAGAAGCTGGAAAACTGTTCCACAGAAAGTTATTTGTGAGTTCTGTTAGACACTGAATAGAATATGAGAAAGCAGTGTGTCCAAGGAGCCAAAATACCAACCACATCCTGAGGTGCATCAGGCATGGCATTGCTTGCCATTTGGGAGAAGAGATTGTCCCACTCTTCTCTGTGCTGATGTGGCCTCACCTCAAGTACAGTTTCGGACACCACAAAGAAGATATGTAAGAAAGTTCTAGAACTACTAGAGAGGGCTTAAAAGAGTGCTATGAAGATGGTGAAGTAAGCAGTAGGTGAGGTCAGTTAATTTGTTTAGCCTAGAGAAGAAGAAACTGGGGGGACACATCATGGAGATCTACAGCATCCTCATAAGGGGGTTGGAGAGGCAGATGCTGATATTTTCTCTCCCATGACCAGCAACAGAACCCAAAGAAACAGCATTCAGCTGCTTCAAGGGAAATTCATTTTGGATGTGAACTAAAGATTCTTCACATAGGAGGTGGTCAGGCACTTTTACAGATTCCCCATGGAAATGATCACAGCAACAAGCCTGCTGGAGTTCAACAAGACAGTGCTCTCAGATATATAGTTTGAATTTTGCTTGTTCCTGTATACAGAGCCAGGAGACGACTTGATGGTCCTTGTGAGTCCATTTCATCTCAGGACATTCCTTGATTCTATGATGAATATAACTCTGGCCTGTTAATAAGACAAGAAAAACCCACAACTTTCCTGCAATAAATTGTTGGTTAAGTAATACAGATATGATCATCTAAGATTGCTTTCTCAATAGGAGACCTTCATCTTGAGTTGCATCTTAACAGGAACAAAGCAGTGGTCTGGCACCAGCTTCCCCGGAGACATGCAGCTCCAGAGTGTTCCTTGGCAACCATTGGAAGTACATGGACCTGAAAACAGGACACTACAGGCAGGAGGTTGAAATAGATTGTCTGAATTACTTTGCCTGGAATGCTACCTTTACTGACTCACAGGCAGGCTATTCTCCTGATCTGAGGACATAAAATGTGTCCTTGCTTCAAAAGCCCAGTCAGTAACAGTCATCCCTGACAAATCACTTCTCAGAGCTGTGAGGACAAAGCCAATGCCATGCAAGAAGATGGTATTTTCTGTTAAATATTTATCTGAAATAGATCATAAGGTCATGGGATCAGTGCCTCTTATAAATACCATGGCTGTCACTCAATTACATGATCATTACTATATCTGTTCTTGCTTTACAGGCAGACACTAATGATCCCTGCAATTATTCCTAAAAGTGCACACAGTGTATTGTTTCAAGACTTAAAACAAGGCAATAAACTAGGTTCTTTAGGTGCCACATTGCCTTTTTATAAGATTTTAGTTAACTATTGACATGCAGTTAACTATTTACTACTTGACTAACCTTTGTAAGAACACAATTACTAACCATGTCCACAAAATTCTCTAGATATAGACAAAGTGTGAACAGATTAAAGTCCTTTCCAGAACATTTATTTTAGAATTGATAGTTTGAAGTTAAGTTTCTTTAAGGATGTAATTTCTCTGTATGATTAAACATCCATATTTTGCAGCTGCCACACACATTAGTAGAAGTTCCTATAATTCACTTAATTTAGCATTAGGCTTTTTGATGGCTGGTATATTTCCTTCAAATATTTGTCCTCTCAGAAAGTCCTCTTCCATAACACTTCACATTCAAACATGTTGTTTTGCTTGAGATTATCCATCATATGATGAAATAGAGTTTAGAAGAGCTCTTTTCCTCAGATTCAGAAATCACTCATAACTTTATCTCATTTATATTACCTGTACATTATACAAAAATGTTTTGTGTTTAAAGGTGCTATAAATTAGTTATGTTATACTGTCTTTCCAAAGCTACATTTCTATTTGTCATTTAATGGGTTTCTAGACAGCCAAGATATGCTTTTTTGCCAACTCTGTCTGTGGAGCTATGGCCCAATCTGATGTCTGAGACCTAAGGCACCCTGAAATCTATTGTGCTCCATTTTCATCCTACTCTCTCAAAAAGATGACTCTCAAAATCTTCCTGAACAGCACAGCTTTACTAAAACTGAAAAATGGAGGAAAAAAGTGACTAAATAGTTGCAATACTGTTTAAAGTGGTGTACTTATTTATTATGTAAATTAGGTTCATAAAAGTTCCTTCATAAGACAGGAGAAGAAAAGATTGAGGAAAGCATGTGCTCTCTTTCCAGATTTTCACTGTGATTGACCTCTCCCTCAGTCCATCCATCCCTCCAGTTCTCTCTTCTGACCTAAGGGCTTATTTCCTTTACTGCCTCTCTTCTTGTCCCTAGCCCCAGAAGGCTTAGATATTCTTGCTCTTTTTCATCTCTACTTCCAAGAGATATTACCCATTTGAAGATTTCATTAGATACCACAAAACCTGATTACATGAAACACTTAAACATCACAGGAAAATAAAGTGGGATACAGAAAAAAAACAGAAAGTATAGTAATTTCTTTAGAAAAATGTGACAGTGTCAATAAAAAAACACGATAAATGCTTATTATCTCAAAAAGTCATCCTTGGAGAGAAATCCCAGAAAATGCCCAAACCTTAAATTTCCTCTATTTCCATCCACTTCTTTGGGGGAAACATAGTTTATTCTTTCAGAACACTTGAAACATCCTATCTCTACAGAGAACAGGGGTTAACATATATAAATCTCAAGAGTCCTGTATTCCAAAGATTGTCTTTTTACTTGTGTATCTCAGTGAAGTTACGTTAGGAGTGTTCTTATAGGCTTAAAAAAAGTTTATCTGATATTCCACTCTGAAAAAAAAGAAAACAAACTAAACTCCTCAAGAAACAGAACAGATGGTTGATTGTTAAGAAAGGACCATCAGATATGTTTTGAAGAGCAGAGGGCATATCATAAAGTCACTGTAGCCAGCATGATCAAATCATGTTAGGATTTGCTAAAGAAGTTTTAAAAAATTGCACGCAGAAAACTCTCTGCAGCAAATTGTTTAGAAAGAAGACTTTCTGGTTGCACAAATACAGAAAGGTCAGGGAAAATATTCAGAGGCCAAGACTATCATAGTGTGGATTCAATCGTGGGACAAACATGACATTTGTCATCTGTTTTTCCAGTAAGAAGGATGTCTCTAAACTACTCACAGAATGATACTTAGAACAGAATATTGTCATGCCTACATGAAGTAAGCCAATGTACACAGAGATTTTTGGCAGAGGAACTCCACAGAATGTACATGTTCAGATATACAACGTTCAGAAAACTGGTAGAAAGACATCATTTTTTTCATCCTTAGAATGATATTATCTGTCTGCAGAATAGCAATCATATTCAGACCAAAGGAAGAAAAACATGATGCATTTTGTCCCAATCAGTTTTGTACAGGTTTTTTTTTAAAGAAACTCAAAAAGAAAATAGAGATGTGAGTGTATAGAAACATAGTTTGAATTGAAGAAGTTCATAAATTATTACAAAAACATTGCTGAGGTTGGTTTTAGTCTTGGTAACAGTCCTGCTTGACAGTATGTACATATGTGCTCTGAAAGTAATGTTTCCTACTTTTTTTCCATGGAAACTATAACAGATATAAATAACACAACAATGCTATTTGATAAAGCAAATTCTCAACTACAAAACACTACTTTTCAACATAGTCAGTTAACAATGCATTTCTGCCTGCACTATGCACTTATATAAATTTACATGACTATCTAGGACATGGTTGTATTTCACACAGCTGATTTGCACCACCCAATGCCTTTCTGTGTGAAGATCCACCATCTGATCTCCATAAATCATAAATTTTGGTTTAGCAGGCACCAAAAATGTCAATAGGGGATATTTTTTTTTTGCCAAGAGGAGTTTAATGACATACCTTTGCTTCACACACTCTTTCATGCCAGATACCCCTCTGCTGCCATCTGTCACATGCCACAAAATGTATCGGCAGGAAGGTTCAGCCTCTACTGTCATACCATCACTGTAACCACCAGGAAACTAATAAGTAGGCAGTATGGAACTTCGAGGAACCTTGTCTAGTGGAAGGTGTTCTTCCTTACAGCAGAAAGTTGAAACTAGATGATTTAAAATGTTTCTTGCATCCCTAACCATTCTACGATATCCCTTTCCAGAAAACCTCCACCACATCCCTCAGCAACCTGTTCCCATACCTCAGCACTCTTTCTGAGAAGAAAGTTTTTCCTAATACCCAACCTGAACTTCCCCTAGGCCATTACTTCTTGCCTTATCACTAGTTCCTTGGGAAGCCTTGCGAGGTGGCCAACTTCCATTTCACCACAACCTCCTTTCATATAGTTGTGAAGAATGATAAGGTTTGCTCTGAGCCTCCTCTCTTCCAGACTAAACAATCCCATTTCTGTCAGCTGCTCCTCATAAGACCCGTGTTCCAGGTCCTTCACCAGCTTTATTGCCCTTCTCTGGATGCATTCCAGGTCATCAATGTCTTTCTTGTAGTGTTGAAAACTGAACACATTTGCCAAGGTGCATCTTCACCAGTTTCAACTATGGAGGGACGATCACCTCCCTGCTCCTGTTGACTACACTATTTCTGAAACAAGACAGGATGCCATTAGTCTTCCTGACCACCTGGGCACTCTGCTGACTGATGTTCACCAGGCTTTCAGCTACAGGGAAATAACTGAATGATGAGGTCAACAGAGGGAACAGAGTTGGTAAAAATTTAATTTTGCAAAGTGCCAACTCATGCTTTTAAAAACCAGTGGCAAGGGCTGCTATCGTAAATAGTGAACTTATCAATTGGAATTGACAGAGAAAAAGAATGTCCTAGCCTATTAATCTATCACGGCATGACTATGAAACTTAAACATTGCTGTGGTCATGAAAAAAAGCAAATTCATCAGTGTGGCATTCCCAATGAGGATAGGGAATCCATAAATACCACTGTGTAAGATATCAGCAAGAAATCATTACAAATGCTGTGTATATTTTGATCACTCATGTGCAAGAAAGATGAACTCAAGAAAGTGCCAAGGAATGATGCTAAAATGATTGGGGAAATGATGTGCTTACATGAGAAGATACCTCATACCTCATTGCTCTCTATAACTTCCTGAAGGGAGGTTGTAGTGAGCTGGGGGTCGGCCTCTTCTCTCGTGTCATCAGTGATAGGACCAGGGGGAATGGCTTCAAGCTACGGCAGGGGAGATTCAGGCTGGACATGAGGAAGTATTACTTTTCAGAAAGGGTGGTCAGGCACTGGAATGGATGCCCAGGGAGGTGGTGGAGTCACCGAGCCTGGGGGTGTTCAAGGAAAGGCTGGATGTTGTGTTGAGGGACATGGTTTAGTGGGAGCTATTGGGAATAGGTGAATGGTTGGACTGGGTGATCTTTTAGGTCTTTTCCAACCTTGGTGATTCTATGATTCTATGATTCTAAGAGTAAAGGAATTTTGCTTATTTAGCCTAGCAACACAAGGATAGAAAAGGGAATATAATTATCCTCTCTGAAAATAAATAAATAAATAAATAAATAAATAAATAAATAAATAAGAGTTATTTAAACTGAAGAGTTCTGCTGGCACAAGAACAATAAAGGTAAGCAGTCGTGGATAAATATGTGTTGGAATTAGGTGGAGGTTTGTGGGAAAGGAGCAATGTTCTAGGACACAAACTAGTGGATGGAATGACAGGGACAAAATCTAATTAAGCTCAAAGTGGAATTTCAGGATTTCTGAATGATAATGTGGTGAGTTTTCTGATAGTAAAAATGGACCAGACTGTTTTTGTGTGTTCGTCCATTTTTCTGATTGTTCACACAATAAGCACATAAGGCTGGTCTTAAATCGACAGTTTTAAGAACTCTTCTATATATGATAGAGCTATGCTGTATTCCTTGAACGTGCTCTTGGAGCCTCAGGAACAGCACATGCAGGACAATAATAGGGACTGCCTTTACAACCCAGCTCATCATCATTGTTATATTCTTGTGCTCTGTAAAGTCACAGTCGTACATTAAAGATTGTGCTGTTTTTCTTGAGACTTTCTCAAGTCCTCTTGCCCCTCCTGAGTACCACTTAACAGTTCCAGGTTTATGTTCCCCTGTAATCAATTTGCAGACCTTACTCTATCTTTGTCTTCCGGGTTTGCAGAATTTTTTAGCTGTTTCTTAACATACTATCTGGAGTCTTTTAAGGCAAGGTTGAGTGGGGGCCTGGATTAATTGATCCAGTGGGTGGCAACTCTGCCCACATAGCAGGGAGGTTGGAACTAGATGATCTTTAGGGTTCCAACCAGCCCAAATTGTTCTATGATTCTGTGGGATAGAAGAAACTTTGTTAAACAATATTTTTTTTCCTTCAGGTGTAGGACAAGGAATAACAGTTCCACCTGCAAGAAAATACATTTCTATGAGATTAGTTCTGTTTTTCTATTTCCAAATTTGGCAGCTTTAGAACTGTTGAAACGTCCTGTATTATTTATATTCACAGTGGAATTGCCAGGTCACGACCTGAACAAATGGTTGAGCACAGGCAAGAAGGCATGGCTGACCCAGGGTGCTCAGGTGCAAGCAACACGCTCCTCCTGAGCTGTCACTTGTTGTCAGAAAGGGTGAGCTAAATCTTCTTCTTTGTCATCTTCTATTGCTCCACAGCACTTGTATCTCAGTAGAATTGTCACTGCCTCCTTTTCCCACACATCATTTATCAATGTTTCTTTCTGTTTGTATTTTGTGCTGAACGCAATTTTTATTAATATCCACCAGGAGACAAGCAAATGCAGTGACTGAAGGAAAATGGAAGAGAACTTCCTCTGAGTAATATTTAACATTTTTTTTTGTGACTAGACTGAAAAAAGTTAAAAGCACAATGCTTTTCAGTTGTACTACCAATGAAAGCAGATACCGTTATACTTGTTAGAAGTGATCAATACCATATTTCTCTCGTGCTCTTATTCTGCATAAAAAGGACAATTCCTAGCATGATGAAAGCTAGTGGAGTCTGTAATTAGTCTATTAAGGTGCAAATTGTAAGGGAAACAGAAATGTGTGGTTATTGTTTCCTTAGACAGCATTTGATTTCTGTAAACTAGAGTTGACTATAAACATGATCAGGGCAAAACAGCACTTAAAAATTCTGTCAAATTTGTTCCTTTTCTGTTTATTACTTATATTAGTGACAAAGTGTCTCTGTCAGCCAGTGAGTCTATAGTTTTTATGTAATAAGTTCATAAACCTGAACAAATATTTTTTATTTCTTAAAAACACCAGGTGGGCATTGAAGCTAGAAATGCTGTCACGTAATTGTTTCAAATGGTTTGCATTAGACTTAGATCTTCAGATATTTCTCCTTGTAGCAATCTATATTGATTGATCTGTTAAGGTAATAATAATAATAGTTGAGTTATGGAAACATACATCAGAGAGCAGTATCCAACCTGTTACAGCTTTCACGATGTTGGTTCACATCTAACAGGTTACTGGGGATATTTAAATATTTGTATATTTAAATGCTTTTATCCAAATTTGTGTTTTATTTAGATTGCCTGTGTTGTTCTAATACTAAAACTTGAAGTTAGCTGTTACTCTGCTACACTGGTAAGGTGTTCAATGACTTGATAACGTATGCTTGCTACTCGAAGGACAGGCTTCAAAAGATCTCTCTATTAGGCACTCTGTGCTCATTCAGTAGTTCAAGCATTCATTTAAGGTAGTTTGAAACTTAGCTAGTTTAACACATAGCTAGGAGCCTACATGCTTAATTTAACTGACTTGTAGATATGCTTAAAGAAAACTAAAGAATTAATAATATATCACTGAGTAAGTTCTTTACCTAATATGAGAACAATAGATATGTGAGTAATATAGACAGTAAAACAACTATGGATATAACAGGGCTTAGACAGTCATAGATGACACCTTCTTTTTTAGATATTTAGTAGGCAAGGTGTCTCTTGGAACTATTCTTAGCAACCCAAAACCTTCCCAAAGTGAAAAATAAATAAATAAATAAATAAATTTGATTATTGTGTCCTTCAGTGAGACAAATTTATTATTCTACATTTAGAACTTTGCCATATAGATCATTTCTGCCAACATCAGATTCATTTCTTCCTAGGATATACATACCAATACTGTGGAATGCCCAAAAAAGCATTAAAATATGAAATGATATTGGAAAAACACAGAATCAAAGCTCTGTAGTCTACTACCAGTATAGCAAAGACCATTTACATGCTCCAAACCTCACTGCCATTCTGGGCAATTCCTTTGCTCAGACAGAAGTTGGCCTATGGCATTGCTGCCACCAGCACCTTTCCTGTTTGTCAGAAATCGCCAAGTTTTGCTATGAAATATTCATTTCCTCTAGATCCAACTGCTCTATCCTGTCAAGAGGATGACTGTCAGCCTCGAAGGCAGCTGTACATGTAAATTAATCACTCTGTTTTTATCAACAGCAAATACATTTCTCCAGAGTAACTTGTTTTTAAAGAAAGAAAAAATCCCTTTAACTTTACAGTCCACAGCACTAAACGCAAGACTGCAGCTGAACTGGATGCAGGAAATTTTTTATGGAGAAATTTCTCCATCTCTTCCTGGCAGAAAAGTAAGAGGACAAAAATGCTTGCCTTTAGGGGAGAAATTGAAGCCTGTTTGCATTTTTTTTGCTCATTTTTTAATCCAATCTCACCAGTAGAGCTACTATTTAATCCAATTGGGTGAGTCCTTGCTGGTAATTGTACCTAATGCAAGCAAAAATACAGTACCAAACATTTTCTCTGAGATTAGATCTGAAAATTTTCTGGTAAGTATCAGCTTAGAAAATTCATACTGAGAAATAATGATTGCTATTGTGGAAAAAATAGAACAGAACAAAACCAGCTCTGAAGTATTCAATTCTAAACCGTGATAAGACTATGTCAAAAAATATATTCACAAGTAAATTTTGCTGATTAATTTCCTATGAAATTGAAAAATAAAACAAAAAAATTCTCTTCTTGCTGATTTTATTATTTTACAACCATAGTGTAATCTCAGTTCTCAAAATGCAAATTGTACAATTACTGATGTGAAGCTGTGGGTTGGTCATGTGAGTATTTTTAAGATCACAATGGCTTTCATACCTCCCAGACAGAGGCACCTGAACTTAGCAGCTAAGGTCTTTGCACGCTCCCTTCCCAACAGTAGTTGCTAGTTGCTTGGAAAAGTAACTCAGGTCTGCAATGCAAGGAGAGAATGAATGAATGACTCTTCCCAGGCAGAGTATCAAGAGGCAATTAATGAAGTTGCGTTTCTTGCCACATCAGCAGTTACATGAGCATTTTCTAAAACTTCCAGTTCAAAATTTCAGTAGGAAGCTGTGGTACCAGCAAGTCCTCCCTGAAAGGCAAATGGGATCCTGGGCTCCATCAGGAGAGGGGTGGTCAGCAGGGACAGGGAGGTGATCGTCCCTCTCTACTCGGCTCTTGTGAGGCCCCACCTGGAGTACTGTGTCCAGGTGTGGAGCCCTCAGTACAAGAAAGACATAGAGATCTTGGAAAGGGTCCAGAGGAGGGCGACTAAGATGATCAGGGGGCTGGAGCACCTCCCCTATGAGGACAGGCTGAGGGAGTTGGGCTTGTTCAGCCTGGAGAAGAGAAGGCTGCGGGGCGACCTCATTGCAGCCTATCAATACCTGAAGGGAACCTACACCCAGGAGGGGAGTAAACTCTTCAGAAGGGCTGACAACAGCAGGACTAGGGGAAATGGATCGAAGTTGAAGGAGGAAAGATTTAGGTTGGATGTTAGGGGGAAGTTCTTCACAAGGAGAGTAGTTAGGCCCTGGAACGGGCTGCCCAGGGAGGTTGTGGATGCCCCGTCCTTGGACGTGTTCAAGGCCAGGTTGGACGGGGTCCTGGGCAACCTGATCTGAATGTGTATGTTTGGTGGCCCTGCTAGGCAGGGGGGTTGGAACTACATGATCCTTGTGGTCCCTTCCAACCCAGGTGATTCTGTGATTCTGTGATTCTGTGAAAGGAAATTGATTATTCTACTATGAGAGTTTGTTCCTGCAAAAGAATAGAAACTATGCTTCTACAAACCAATTCATGAACACAAAGGATATAGAGACAGTTGTTTTCAACTTTTTTTCGACTGTGCACACCTAAATATTTAGAGTCTTTTCAGCGTTTTACTGTTAAGGCACAGGCAGGCTTTTGCTTGTCTTTTGTTTGTTTGTTTCTTTTTTTTTTTTTTTTTACTAATTCTCATATACCATAGAAGTTCACAGATGTCCAAGGTTTGGTGATCACACATTGAAAGCTGATGACATGGGAACAGGAATGCACCTTCATGTTTTTCACCTTTTTGACAAAAGTATGGCAAGTTCTCTGAATCTAGAATCCACAAATATTCACAAGGAATTCCATCTAGATTTCAAGTTAGAAAAGAAAGAGAGAGACCAGTGGAACAAAACTGCTTCTGGAACAGCAAAGAAGCACTCCGAGCCAAGTGCTTGAAAGCAGCTGTGAAGTGACGAAGCTGTCTGGCATCATCATCGCATGCTTGTCTTGGAATGAAGAGACAAGCAGGTTCTGCCTTACTCATGGAGTTCTACCACAACACTTTCGTGGTATGAGAGCTCTTTGTTCTTGGAAAAGAAAGATGACAGGATGCAGAATAGTGATTTTTCCAAAAGCTTTATGTAGTCTTATTAGAGAATGCTCCATTTTAAGTGTTTTCTTGCCTTCATGCCTCAAATTTCTCTCAGCACAATCATCCACTGCTTGCTTTCAGAGTGACACTGGAGGTATTTCATGAGTCTCCTTTGTATCTGCAGTTACTTCAGTAATTGTTTCTTTATCTCCTAGATTTGAAATACGCCTATGAGGTATTGATTTCTAGCATCACAGCCTAGGTGATAGCTTTCCATTCAATCATCCTTAATAACCTATTCCACACCTTTCTCTGCTGCCTGTCTCTACAGCTGACTGCAGTATAAACCACCAAAAAACTTTTGTTTCTCTGTGGATTTAAACAGCAGTTGTAAAGTGATGTGAATTCCCAAACACAGATTGACAAAATGAACTGAAAACTGAAAATCAGAGAAAAGAAGAGAAAAAAAACAACTTTCAGACAGACAGTATAATAAAAAGTGTGGAAGTACTTCTAGTAATTCTTAAAAATATTCAAAAGTCGAAGTCCCAGAAGAATGAAATGAATTTCTAAATTGCATTTGGCATCCTGGTAACATTTCTCTCAAGGAGAGAGGACTCTCCTCTTAGCGAGGACATGTGCTGTTTTGGGGTTTTAAGAGAAATTTCCCTTTTTAATTCCCTCTAATCCCCACATTTTCTAGCTTGACCTATGCTTGAAAATAACCAAGAAAGATATTTAAGACTCCTACTGAAATTTAACACAGAGAAAAATCTTGACAGGATGGAAACTGTGGGTAGGATTCTGCATGTTTTAGAATTAGCACCAGTGCTGGCATAGAGAATCTTTCAGTTTGCATTACATACTGTCAACAAACAATAAAGGAGCCACATTAACCACGATTTATTCTGTTCATGTGTGGGCACTCCTTTAACAACTGTGAAGACCTTAAGCATCCATTCACTTATGACAGTGTACAGCCTATTTCTTTTTTTCTATTAATGTAAAAATATCTCATTTTCAGCTGAGATAATGTTGATTTTATTCACAGTATCTTCCTAGTGTCACATGTGCAGGTCAAGACAGTCTGGGTTATTCCTTCCCCAGGCAAAGGCAAACCTCTTAGTGGGATTACTTTTGCTCTGGGTGCATGTGGAAGGATGGGGATGTCTGCTGTGTACCTCAGAGTGATTTGATGCTGGGTGAGAATAGCAAATAACTGCATAATGTTAAATTGCTGCATATTAATGCAGGCCATCATTGCATTTGTTATATGAGTTATTAGCAGTGAAGCAGTAAGAATCACTCAGGTTAAAGAAGAATGAATTCTGATGAAACCAGAGCTGTCTTCTGGTAACTCAAAACTGAATCATCACTCTTGCACTGAAGGACTGTTATGACAGATGGAGTTCAAAGGAAGATAGCCCATAAACTATGGAAAGAATATGAGTGTATTCATATATTAAAAATAAAATAATAAAAAAAAAAAAGTAGAATAAGTGATGATTATTTCTTAGGATGTGTACAAGTGTGGGAACTCAGCATGATATAAATGGTATGGAATAAGGGGTGGCTATTGCCTTAGCTTCTGCTGGGAAAGAGTTGTTTTTCTTCAGAGTGTCTGAAGATATGATATAAAACATATGATGCTATGTTTTGGTTTCAGGACAAAAACAATTATAATAACACAAGGTGTTTGTAGTTGTTGCTAAGCAGTTCTGTACAGAGCCAAGCAGAGCCAAGGCTGTTGCTTAGCTCCTACCAAATAGGGTGCGGGGGGGCCATGAAGATGGGAGGGGACAGAATCAGGACAGCTGACTTAAGCTGGTCAAATAGATATTCCACACCAGACAACATCATCCAGAAGGAAAGCTTCTGACAGGGGTGGGAGTTCACCAGTCTTCTTTCTGCTGCTTGAAGGCTAGCTGGGCATCAGTCAACAGGTAGTGAGCAACTGCTTGAGCATGACTTGTTACATGCATATATGTACATTTGTCGTAACTATTATCCTTCTTTTTTTCCCTTCTTTCTTTTCTCTATCTTTGTAAATATTTTATTTCTACCTACAAGTTCAACTTTTTTTTTTTTTTCCCAGTTCTCTCTCCCATCCTACTAGGAAGAGTAGAAGTAAGCAAATGTCTATGGGTTGCTGAGCAACTTTCTGGATAGAACTACAGTAAAAAATAATAGCAAACTGATTAACAGCTAGTTCATTACCCTAGAAGGGCATAATCTTGTGTTTTCTTAGTGAGTATCTAACACAACATAGATAGAACCATGGTCATTGCACATCCTGATGGACCATTAAAAATAAAAGACTTTCAGAGTTGTTTGGTTTTGTTTTTTTTTTTTTTTTTTTTTTTTTAAATACTTTTTTAAGGTACATAAATGACTTTTCTCTGTGCTAACGTTCTCTTTAAAAATTCTTTCTCCTTCAGCCTTTCTTGCTTCTGAAGATGCTGTTAAATAACTTCTCCATCTTGTTGATTTTACACAAACCCCAGAGTCTACCTCCTCTTGGGATCTGCCCAGGGACACAAAATAAGCCTAGTTTGGGTCCTCTGTGTAACCTGAAGGAAATGGTTCTTACCTATGCATACTGATTGCTATACAGATTCCCACTGTCAATTTTTTTATGGGAATATTGTCTTTTGTATAGATATATTATCTTTCACACAAGGTTCAGATACCGATAAAAGTAATGGGATATCTCCTGAATTACAGCAGTCAGAATAACAAGAGAGAAGCTATTTAAAATATGTAAATAGCCTAAGCTTCATCCTTATTTCAGCACCCACTGAAGTTGAAGGCTAATTTTTTCTTTTATGTTAAAAAGTTCTGGGTTGAATTTGTTGAAGCAAGGAACAAAAGTTCCTTAAAAGCAGGAGTAGAGTATGAAAAAATCAATAGCAGCCTATTTCAAGGAGTGAAAGGATGAGTCAAGGATGATTTACTCAGTCCAATTCCAGTGTCTCATAGGGAAGGCCTTGCTGATTTTTCTTTGTTTTTATTTTCTTCTTAAATTCCAGTGATTAAAGGCAGTTCCTGTCAGAGGAAGGAAGCTTTAATGCAAAGCTGAGGTAGTCCAACTGCAACTCAGAACAGTCAGAAGTATGATGTAAAATTCCCTCATTACCAAATGTAATAGAAATTATTCTCTGGGCTTTGTGAAATATTGGGATGTAGAGTTTATGTATGCTTCTATACTGTGCTTTCATTTAGTACTTCAGCAGATAGTCTATGTAAAAATGCTTGAAGTAAGACCTTCAGCACATGACTACAATATAATTTTATAGCTAAAATAAGGTACTGACTTTTACATTTAGTATTTATTTCATGATTTTGATTACTCCACTTTCTGGCAAGCAGGGACCAATTCTGCAATTAGTACCACAAATATTTATTAAAGATTGCAGTAGACGTAGTTTCCTTCTTGAAGTCTGCATAAATGCTGATGTATTCACTACAGTTAGTTTTGCCTTACAAACAAGTAATAAAAAAAATAACAAAAATGCGAAGCAAATGCATACTTGGAGAGTCTTACAAAGACTTATTAGGCTGAAAATGACAGAAAACTTTCAAAATCAAATTGACTGGTATTCTACCATCATGACTTTTCTCTATTTCATACAGGCATGGAAAGCAGCAGAAACAATTGTCGCTAATTACTGGTCGGAAGGATTATTAAGTAGACACCTAAAAAAAAACCAAAAATAATAACTCCAGTTTTCATTTTTCACATGACTATTGTATGGAATTTTATTATTGTATGGAATATGTTGGCTTACATGGATCAACTTCCCTTTTGATTCATGGATGTGAAGTAACCCGACAGAATTACATGCTTTTGAAGATGCTTTTTTTTCATAATACAGAGTAGCTATTTGGAAATCCGAGCTGTAAATAATACTACCCTATGATATGGTTATTCTACTTTTGAGGCTGCTAAAATTATATGATATTTTATGTAAGAATTCTAAAGTGATAAAAAATAATAATGTAAAAAATATAAATAAATGTATTTTCAAATGCATTAATAGCAAAGCAAGGGCCGAGAAGAGTCTTTATTCTATACTGGATGTGGCTAGGTGCATTACCAAGAGGAAGGAAGAGAAGGAAGAGGATGAACACTCAATGCCTTCTTTACTTCTATCTTTAATAATCAGATCAGTTATCCTCAGGGTACTATTCCACTGAGATGTAAGATAGGTATGAGGAGCAAAATAAACACCCCATAATTCAGGAGGAAAGAGTTAGCAACCTCCTTCTTCACCTGGACTGTCGCAAGTCTATGGGGCCAGATGAAATCCAACCAAAAGTGCTGAGGGATTTGATGGAAATGCTCTCCAAGCCACTTTCTATTTCTATCAGCAGCTCTGGTCAACTGGGGAGATCCCAGATGGCTGGGGACTCATCAGTGTGATGCCCATCTACAAGAAGGGACAGAAGGAGGATCAAAGGAACTACATGCCTGTCAGTTTGATTCTGGAATTGGAGAAGATCATAGAGCAGATAGTCTTGACTGTGATCACACAAAATGTGTGAGACAAAAAGGCTTACCCACCATGAGCTCATGAAAGGCATTTCCTGCTTGACCAACTTGATCTCCCTCTGTGACAAGATGGTCCACATAATAGATGATAGAAAGGCTGTGAATGTAGTTTTCATAGACTTTAGTAAATTGACATTGTCTCCCACAGTATTCTCCTGGAAAAGCTGGCAGACCATAGCTAAGACAGGATCAATCCTTGCTAGTAAATAGCTAGGTGGATGGCTGGGCCCAGGGAGTGGTGGTGAATAGAGTTAAATCCAGCTGGCTTGGCCTATATCTCATTTAATAACCTTTACTGATGAGCAGGACCAGGAGACTGAATACACCCTTAGTTAAGTTTGTAGATGACACCAAACTGGGAGAAAATTGTTCTGCATGAAGGTCAGAATACTCTACAAAGAGATCTGGGTAGTTGGACCAATGGCCTGAGGCTGATTTTATGAGATTCAACAAGACTAAGAGCCATGTCCTATACTTCAGTCACAACAGCCTCATGCATTGCTATTGGCCTTAGTCAGAATGGCTAGAAAGTTGCACAGCAAAAAAAGGATCTGGGGATGTTAGCAGATAAATGTCTGAATGTGAACAAGTAGTGTACCCAGGTAGCCAAAAATGCCAACGTGATCCTGCCAGCAGGATTAGGGAAGTCATTTTCCCCTGTTCTCAGCCCTGGTGAGACCTTACATAGAGAATTTTTGAGTTGGAAGTGACCCTTCCAACTCAAAGGGTCATCCAATCCAACTACCCTGCAGTGGACAGGGACAATCCACAGCTAGATCAGAGTTCTCAGAGCCTCATCCACCCTGACCTTGAATGCCTCCAGGGTTCCTGCATATTCACATAACTGGGCAACCTGTTCCAGTGCTTCACTGCCCTTACTGAAAAAAACTCTTTTCATATGTACGCTCTAAACCTCCCCTCTTTTAGTTGAAACATTTCCTCTTGTCTTTTCACAACAGACTCTGCTAGAGAATCTGTCCCTTTTTTCTTATAGTCCACCCCCTTTCGCTACTGTAAGGCTGCTTTCAGGTCTCCTCACAGCTTTCTGAAATTCTGCCCAGCCTTCAGTATCCTATGTTGGTATCACTACCACATGTGTCTACACATCTTCCATCAGTTGACAGTTTCTTGTGGAAAGTGCAAAAAGTATGCCTTGAACCCTGTGGAACCCTACCCACCTGCCACTCTGCCAAGTCTCTGCTTGGGTTGTCTCAACAGAGAATCAATTATATGCATACAGAGTGAAGGCAGGCTGTGCTATCAAGTTACATGCTGTGTTTAGTGACATTCAGAGTGGTCCTAATGACTTTTCCATTCACCAACTTCAGTGCAACCTGTCTTGCTAGGAGTCAATTGTGCCTATAGTTTCTTCTATGTCTTTTTGCATTGGATTTTGTACTACTGATGGATTTTATATTATTGATGTGTGCCAATGGGTGTGCCTGTTGCAGAGGGGGTGCCTGTGTTTCATCACTGACACAAAGAACTTCCTGTAGAATATCAACCTGTTATGCATGAAAAAATATATATATTTATCTGTAATATTTAAATGTTTGTGTGATCTGTGTAAATGCATTATGCTATTCAAAATTTAGCTGAAGTGAGTTAAATTTAAAGGAAAAAACACTCAGCCTGTGTGTAAGAATACTCTTATGTGCAAAGCACAAGATGTCTTTTTCTTTAGGTCCCTAGCCTTATCTAAAGTCAAAGCAAACAGACTGCAGAATTCTCTGGAGGAACTGGCAGGCTGGAGAGTCACATGATTCCCTGAGGTTCTGTGCATAAAAGAACTGCAGAGTGAGGCTAGAGGTATAAAAGTTCTCCTATGTATCGCATTTCTTCAGTTTAAAATTCTCAACTTTCTGCAATATACCTACAGGATCCCATGTATTTTAACAAAGATATGCCTAAGTAGTATTTTAGTCTTTTTCCATCAGGTCTTTGTGTCTGTGTAGTTAAAAAGACTAGTGATGGTTCGGGCTCCTTCCAGGCTTTGGTGAGCACCATATGTCCAGTTACAATAGCTTAACACTAACCGCTTATTAAACTGTCAAGAATGTGTAAGTTAAAGAGTCAAGAGCAGCAAATGATCACTCAAATGCTGGGTATTCTATCAAGGTGTTTGTAAGCTCTTGGTGTTAAGAACAGAGAGAAAAAGGGACGTTTCAGAATACATATGTGATGAAAAAATGCAAGTAATTAATACCAAGACAGGAACACATGCATGACTTCCAACAGTGACTGATAGAATTTAACATTTACAGGACTGTAAATAGCAGCACTAGCCAAACTGAGAGAATCTTCAATGAAAATACACCAGAGTTTTTGTAAATGACATTTAGAAGTGGGTTATTCCCTGTTCAATTTGTTTTATGAGTAGTCAAGGATCTGAGTTGCAGCTTTCAGCTTTTGAACTGTCTGATTGTGAACAAGAGCTCTCACTTCTTTCAATTTCCCAAAGTCCCCGGGAATGGCTCTGAATGAATAATACAAGGGAATAGTCTGGTGAGCCAGTGGACTTTGACCTTTCCACATGTAAGTTTGATAACCTTGGAGAAGGTCCTTTTCTTTGGGAAATATTCGTCAAATAATTGAACCTGTACAATAAAACACCCAGTTTTTTTCAACAGAAGAAATGTACAACTTAAAAGTTCGTTAAGAAATGTGGTGACCCATACATTTGATGCATCTGAGTTAAAGTTTTGAAACTTGGGTACTTTGCTGTGTTAACGCTGTATGTTGTACTACTGCTCAAAAATCTCTTGCCATCTTAATTTTTTTTTTTGCTATCAAATCAATTCTATTTACTGAAAAAATTGATACCCTACATCAATAAAAGAGTATATATTTTTTTTAAAAAAATATTTACACTTCAAAATGATGTACATGACATCAATACTTTGGAAAATCCTGTGGCCTGCAATCAATCTGCAAACATGATAACTACTATGAATATTTACCATTTTGGTTGCAAATGTGGAAAGGCACTTCTAAGTGATGAAAAGAACTTGAGAAGTGAATTGTTCAGATAATCTTGAGACTTAGCATGTCAGAAAAACAGAAATAGAAGAGAGTGACTATTATTTTTAACTTACGTTTCTATTCTCCAGAAAGTAGGCATCTCAATATAGTAATATATTACTATCTAGAAAGTGATTTGCAGTCAGCAGTTAAATGCCATCAAAGGGATCAAACTGTCTATTTATTTGTTTGGCTGGTTAAAAATGTTTGTTTTAAAATTGGCATTGTGTACAAACTTAGGACTCGACATTTCTTCTCTTTGTAAAACTGCAAAAAATTAATGTTCTAAAAGCCACAGGAGGAAGCTTAGAAGCCAGATAAGGCCAAGGGCCTCATGTTAATTTCAGGTATTTTATCCAGTAGCATTTTTTCTCCAAGTCTGCAGCTAAAATCTGATATGAAGTTTCTAACATAAATGAAAGCAACATACACTTGAACTATTTGAATGATACTCAGTTTGAACAAGATGGCCAATCTGTTTTTTGAAAAGCTAGTGATAACTAAAGCTTTAACCTTAAACTTTTAGCCTCGTTGGAAATGTAAAAGATCATAGTGGATGCAGCATCCTTTTCTCTGGACAATTGCCCAATTTGATGCTACCTACTTGAAGGAACAAGTGAATGTAAGTAAACAAGGGATGTTATAGACTCACTAACAATGCAATATAAAAATTTCAGCAGATGTAAATGTGAGCTTCTGTGTTTTTTGCTTGAATTTCCAAACTCAACATTTAAGAGAAAAAAACAGATAATAGAAACACAGTAAGTAAATTATAGACTAGAAGAATGAATTGCAGAAGAAACAGATGGAGCTGAACAGTTCCATCCTCTCAATGGAAAGAGTGTAAAAATGCCATTCAGACATTATTCCTGAAGCATATGATGTATCAGAAGTGTGGGAGGCAAATAATACATGAATAAATCCAAAGTCTCACCGCTCTAGTTGGCTCCACTATTGAATTTTGTGGGAAAATTCAAATAAAATTTTTGCCTCTTTTTCAAAATGGTTGAATTTGAGAAATCTAAGCAAGAATTTATGCGTTAAGCAGTTCTGTACATCTGTTGGTGTAGTTTTTCTAAACAGCAGATGTGGTTCCTAAACAGTTTGCACATGAAAAGATATGGATAAATAATGTCTAATTTTGAATTGACATCAATATTCTTCACATATAATCACACAGGATAAAATATATAAATGTTTGTATAAAATCATAGCAAGAACTAAGTAATTTACAGAAATCTCCATATAAATATCTTTCAGAGCCATGTGTTTTCATGAAGAGTATGCAGTTCTACTTTTTGCCCTTCAGGAAAATGTCTTCTTTTCTTATATTCTTAAGATAAGCAGATTATGCAGCGGTCTTCTAATTATTCAATTCACAGGCAAAATCTGTACAAAATTTTCCTGATCAAATCCATGGAAGCAACTGGTCTAGTATATATTCTGTCACAATGATTTTACAATTAACAGGAAAATGTGCAGTTTTTAATGTCAAAGAGAAAGTTTAACATTTTGCAATTGCCATTTCTGAAAACTGATGAGAGTCTGAGATAGCACTTCTCTCAGTATTTCCAGGGTTACATTATACTGACCTAATATTGTTAAGACAACACTTCAAGTGCTTTCCTAACTTGTTTCAAATATATAATTTAGGTTGCATTAAGCTAAGTTTAATTTCTGCTGGATCTTTGTGCTGAACTGATTGTTAAATATATCAGTACTTCTTTAGCATACTTTAGTAAATGGAAATGGTAAAATGTCCAGAGTGTTGATTTTATTTCCCTTCAATAACATGAACTTCTTTTTTAACTATTGTATCAACAGGGATTAGGTTTGTACTATTCAAATGCTTTCTACATTAGATGCATTCAGACAATCAATGAAATAATGCATTGTCTTTTTTAGTCACAGGTGCGAAGTATCATGAAATTCAGCTCTGTAATTTGCCTTTCTTGTTTTTGTTTTTTTCTTTTTTTTTTTTTTCTTTTTTTTTTTTTTTAATCTTTCTTGTTCTGTTTGGCAATGAGTGGCATAAGAATCTAAATCTTCCCAGCTCTTTTGCACTTATATGAAGATCTATAAAATAATGTCACCTTTCTTAAAGTAACTCTGGCCTGTAGATAGTGTTGTGCCATACACCCTAGAATATGTCTCGGTACAGGAAACACAAATTCTGGCCACTAAACAGCTGGACAAACTTCCTCTCCTCTTAGCATCCCAAAGAAGCCAAGGCTGCTGCTCTCCTGTTCTGACAATTTACAGTTCTGTACAATGCCAGCTGAAATACTTGGGACTTTCTTGATTACATGGATGGAAAAAAAGGAACGTTACAGACTGAACAGTTTACTGTCCCTGGGTGTTGGAAAAGTATCTAAAGAGCAATGCTTTCAAAAACAAACAAGATATTTTGGTTATTTGGTGTAAGCCCTAGTGAGGCACTGCCTCGAGTACTGTGCTCAGTTTTGGGCCCCTCACTGCAAGAAAAAAATTGAGTCTCTGGAGTTCTTGGGGATCTGGAGCACAAGTCTTAGGAGGAGTGGCTGTGGGAACTGGGATTGTTCAGTCTGGAGAAAAAGAGGCTCAGGGGAGACCTTATTACTGTCTACAATTACTTGAAAGGAGATTGTGCCTCTTCTCCCATGTAACAACCAATAGAACAAGAGGGAATAGCCTCAAGTTGCACCAGTGGACATTCAGGTTAGACATTAGAAAATAACTGTTCTCTGAGAGAGGGCCAGGCTGCCCAGGGAGGTGGTAGGGTCACCAGTCCTGGAGATCTTCAGGAAATGTTTGACTGTTGTTCTGAGGGACATAGCTTAGTGGGAAATATTGGTGGTAGGTGGGTGGTTGGACTGGGTGACCTTAGAGATCTTTTCCAACCTTGCTAATTCTGTGATTCTGTGATTTGGTAGAACAGCGTACTCATGAGAGCTGTACAGCCATCCTTTTCTAGTGGTATACAAACACAACATAAAACCTTGGCTTATATGCATGAGCAAACAGCAGCTGTGGCTTGCATTATCTTCGTACCCCTGGAACTACTCTGGAGGTACTGCCTTCCACATTTGGACATGTTTGCAAACTACTAAAACTATCCAGGTCACTCTTACTCCCCACAGAACTTATTTCAGTAGCTGTACTTTGAAATGTTTAAAACTACACACTTCACAGAAAAAAAGAAAAACATAAAAAACTGGGGGAAACTTCTGCAGATGCACCAGTTGTCTATGTTTTCTACCATGGAGTACCTGTGCAGTGAATCTGAAGGTGGAGTATGCCCTTTAACTCGTGTGTAATTAATAAACTGAACAATTAAATAAAGCCCTGGTAAGTCTGGTTGATTAATTTTTATTCCCACTTTCCCGTGATATTTCAAAGTGTTTATACACGAGACCCTTGTTTTCTCTCATTTGCTCTGCAAAAGTTTGCACTGTTAGGACATTGTGCCTTGTGGTTATGAGCAAGAAGTTTTCAGATTTGACTAGTATACTAAGGACAAAAAACTGCATCATTTAGTAATTGTCTAAGTATCTACATGGCTGAGAGTTGCAGTTAGAGGTATACAAAGTAATGAAAGCCATCAGACAAACTGTTTATAAACTGTTCATCCTTCAAGATATCTTAACCTACACAGTCGTGTAAATTATTGCAGCACATTAATGAGAAACAAGGCCACTAGCTTAGTTTATAGTTGTGATTAATCTGTTCTTAGCATGCAGTGCAGTAACAGGGACTGATGGACTTCTACAGACATGGTGTAAATACTGTAGTAAACAAATCTAGAAGAGTTCTTTATAATAAAATTTCTTTATAGAGACATCTTTTTTTGTGTGTGATTTTTTTTTTTTTTTTTTGTAATTACATCTCATGTGTGAAAATTCACTCAAATCCAAACATTTTGTTTTCAAAATGCTTCTTACTTTTCTAAAGCTTCAACTGTGGTGAAGGAAAAGCACAACAGAAATAACTGATAATCATTTCAATTGCTGATATATTTGACTCTATTTTCAGCTCAGCATTTTCAGAAAAAATGCATTGCCCGTGAATTTCAACTCTGTGCAGAGTTGAAATCAGATATCCAACTCAAAAATCTCATCTTGTCTCTTTACTAGAATTCTGTAAGCCCTTTCTTACCAGGGAAGCATATCTCTCATTTCGCAATCACACCTTATTCATATCATTAATTTTTAGGAATATGGACATTTGTTAAGAACTGTTTTCAAGCATGAAACACTAAAGAGTAAAATTTCATAAAAAATCTCTGATAAATACCTTGAGAACTTGCTACGAATTGCTACTAACCACTTCCATCAGACAGATGCATCAGTTTCTCAAAAACAAGTTGAAATTTCCCACTATTTTAACGGTATTGTTGCACTCTTTTTCTCAGTTTCAATAAGAAATATTAAAAAAAAAAATGAACTTTTGTTTCTTATATACACTAAATATAATTATAAATATTTTTATATACATATACGCCATTTGCAGCCCAGGACATTTCCTCTTTTCTTGGTGTGACCCAGGCAAGCCAAAAAATTGGATGCCCACGATCTAAGAGAGTAAACTTGAAGCTCAAAGTACTCAAGAAAAATCAAGTTGCCTTCTGTCATCTCTTTATTTGCCTGAAGCCTGGTGAAAGAAGAATTCATCCTACCATGAACACACGAATTGAAGTTAAACAAGAGTATTTCAAGGGAATGGTTTTGTGGGAAGCCAAGGAGAGCAGCACACAACAGCCTAATTTAGTAGAAGCTCTGCTTCTGTCAGAGTAGATAGAAGAACTGTAAACTGATCACTGCAAACTAGAATACATTAAAACATGTCAGAGGAGTCAATCACCTTCACTATGGAGAACTGAAACCTGTCTCTCCAAATGATATCACTGTCAGCAGTTGATATTCTACTCATTTGTTACTGAATGGAGATAGGAGCATTCTGTTAATTTTCTGGTAACAGAGCTCAGGCTGAGCTACACACATGGACGTGCACACAAATGCAGGCACTAAAAATTTGGACTTGTAAAACAAACAAACACCAGCACAACACTGAGCATATGTACCCGTTAGAGGTGTTCAAAGAAAAGAAAGAAAAAAATTACAAAAAGCACAGCAAAACAAACAGCAGCAAAAATAACAAAAATCGAAGAAAATATTTTATAAACTAGCAAGGAAATTTTGTAATGCTCTTGGCAATTAACCAAAGGAACTGTGAAGGGGAAGGCTTTCTGAAATCTGTTAGAATAGATACTGAAGAGATAATGGCTAAATCAAATAATTACATGCATATGGAATTAATATTTCAAGGTTAAGTTTGAAATTTTAGCAATAAATATTTCACTATATATAAATGCAAATAAAAGTATAATGACTTTCATGAATTTAGAAGAAATTCTCAGCAATGGAACTGAAGCCATGGAATATGAAAATTAAACTTTTTTGTCTTTCTCCTGCTTGTTAGCAGGATGTCAAAAGTGGTACGAATTTATTCCTTTCTAGGTGGAAAGCTTTTTGTGTTTTAACAGATGATCTATGCATGGAGTGATGCAAATCCTGTATGAAAAATCCTAATTTCCATAATCAGTCAAATTGTGCAGTTTTGAATGTACTTATAATACATCTTGACAGAAAAATTTTATTTTAGATGCTACATTTAAGCAGGAACTTAAATTCAAGTGGAACTTCAATGCGTTCTGTTCTCTATAGAAATAAATACATGTCTACTTACTCAAGCAGAAATCATCTCTTGAATGAGGTGATCTTCCTTTCCTTTCTTAATTCTACCTAGTATTCATCTCTATGATTTTGGTATTGTTGCTTATGCTTGTAATAGAGAAAAATAGACAAAGGCCAATTTTCTCGGTTTGAGGACCATCTGTCCAGCAGAGCTCATCTGTGTGTACTTGAGCTTCTTCCAAAAAACTGGGCTGGCCAAACCCAACTACATTTTGAGATTAGCCCCTATCCTCGAAACATATCATAGAATCATAGAATGGCCTGGGTTGAAAAGAACCACAATTATCATCTAGTTTCAACCCCCCCAGCTATGTGCAGGGTTGCCAACCACCAGACCAGGCTGCCCAGAGCCACATCGCCATATGGAGGCATTGGTTTGGTGAGTACTACTGATACAGACAAAAATATCAAAGGGTAATTTGCTTGTAGTTTAATACTATGCCCTAGTCCTGTAAAACATTAAATGTTTTGCCTAGGACAGAATTAGCATTGTATCATATCTTTGTGACCTATTTGGAAATTATTATTGTTTAAATTAATCTGCCTCACAGCTTCTTTGCTAAAGTTTCCTCTATGTTCACAACTTTTCTGTTCCTAACAGAAAGGACAACCCACTTGAAGAGGAATACTGAATAAAGATATGGCTTCCATTCTTCTGAGAAGCATAAAACCCTACACCTCCACGGAGTTTCTATTTGAATTGCTAGAATGAAAACTGTATTTCAGCATATAACTGTATGCTATTCCCTCACAATTTGTTCCTCTTATCTATTTGACCCATCTTCCCATGTTGCCAATAATTTCCTGTCCCTGTAAATGCAGGTTGCCACAGGGAGCAGTCAGGCTGCACACAAGAGTTGTCCCTAGTACATTGCCTATGGGGACAAGCCAATATCACAAGTCTGCTCTTTTATATATTCCAATATTAATGGATGAATACATGCAAACTTTTAAAGAGTCATTATTCTTCAAGACAATCTTAATAGCACAGGTTCACATCTAATAACAACTAAAAACTACAAATCTCATAGACTAGCTTACCTTACAGGCTAAAATAGTTAGCGCTGAAAAAAATAATAATTACCCCTATTATGACAAAATCAGCTTTCAACACTCTGGCTTCACATTGGGAAAAGAAAACAAAATGTTATTTCTGGGCAGTAATTTCCAAGGTTGCTTAATATTCATTAAGAATCTTCTAATCTTAACTCACGTTTTAAGAATGTCACAGCACATCTGTGCATCACTGCATTTTTTAAGGGCTTCATTGTGATCCATAATGGTTTTTACTAAAGGCTCTTAGCTGAAGAAAAAGCACTAATTGTTCTCCCTCCACAAATAAGCCCTAAAGATGTATTTCTACTTAAAGGAAACTGCAGCTTATCCAACTTCTTTACATTGTACACTGACATGATATACATTTTCTAAGAGTTCCAGCTGAGAATGGGTTTTGCAAATAAGACAATTTGAAGTTCGATCTTCCTTTCCGTTTCCTTCTATCATTCATGGTGATAGTGTTGTTCAGTACTGGGAAATATGGAACTTCAATATTTCAAGTGGCTTTTTTAAAGTACTTAGCAGAGCCAGGATGTTGCTTTGACAATAAAATTGATGATAAAACTCTATCTTCTATGAGAAGATAGTCAAGCCATCACTGAAAACATCAACTCTCATCTTTTTGTTGAGGTAAGTGCTTTCTGAATACATAAGATTACAAATGAGCCTACCCTATTTCTGTAATAATCCTTTAACAAAGTAATGGACGGCAGTGCATAAACAAAATTGTCCCTGCACTAATTATCATGGCACATTTCAGCCCTCAGGGAGTTTATCTGATTTATAAACCTTTGAAAAAGTGGTATGAATGTATAATTGAATTGTGACAGACTCCTAATTTTAGAGGCAACCGTATCAGTCAAATATTCTCAACACAACAGCATACATAACTAACTTTGACAAAGCAGTGGTGTTGTGATTTAATGTTGCTGGCACTTCGTATCCAGCTTACAGGGTATTCAAGATATCCTGTAATTCTTTCTGTACGTGCTCCTGTTAGGGCTCCACAAGATGATGTAATGAGAAATGGCAGTTGTAACTAAGACCCTTTCTCATTAAGGCATTCTTTTTTGTCATCAGAATCACTGAATATCTATTCATGTAGAAAGTAATAATTAGTAAATCTTATAATAAAAATAAAACTCAGTTCATGTCTTCCAAAGGCAAAGGCTTTTTTTTTTTTTTTTTTTTTTTTTTTTTTTTTTTTTTCTCTGTGAAAGTCAAGACAATCTTAAATCAGTGACCTTAATATTGTTTTTAAGAAATAATGAAGTTAGAGCAATTCGGGTAGAGGATAGTTCTTGGCAATATGAAACATCTCTCAGAAAAGAGCTATATTGTGAATAAACACACAAATGCTTCCAAGCAAACTGCCTACACTTTCATTTAAAAGGCTGTTAATAAACGTTTGTTTACCCTGACAGCACATTCCATACTGATGACTGTTTCCTAGATGAAGGAATCTGAGTAACATATGAACATAGTGAAACCAAAAGGTCTGGAAAAATAAAAGCAGAGGAATATAGCTGCACAAATTCTGGCAATGGCTCTGTGTGCAGTTTGGAAGCTAATGAGTCCCTTCCCTACATGGGGCACACAGAGCTCCCATCCTGGTTAGAGTAACTGGAGTAACTGTATTACGTCTTGAGATAAAGGTGAAATATTACATCATCTTTCTTATGTGTATAACTGTGCTGCAGAGTAACCTGTACTATAACCATTTTCTTTTGCCACTAGATCTTTGGTCTACCTGGCCACAGATTTAAAACCAGATCACTGAATCAGCTCGTTCTGGGGCTTTCTAGGTGTGAGAGATGATTTGGTCTCAAATATGGAGTGTAATCTCTCTCCTCCATAAACAAGCAAGAGCAAATGCAAGTAAGCAGCATTTTTGCTCCCTCTATTAAGGTAATGCATGTGGATGTCTTCTCGATTTCCACCCCTTGGTGTATCTCACCCCAGATGAACAATTATAGGTGATCTTGAGGCTGATGTTCTCCCCTTCTTCTCCACAAGTATTGGAGACAGGACACAGAGCCATACAATAAATTCAATATAGGTTTTGAGAAACCAAGCATGTTTGGGAGACTAAGGAGTCCAAACATGTTTACATCAACAGAATTCTCCCATAGGGAAACACAGGGAAGATGGGATGAAGTGTACTTCAGCAGTGTGCAGTGTACAATTGATGTAGCTGACACTGATATAGCATTGATGCTGAAAAAAAGAAAAGCGTAAGAGTTCTACTCAGGTGACTCAATCCTGTGCCATTCCACCAATTTTACATAAGTTTTCTTCCAACATTCTTCCCAGGCTTCTGTATTTACTTTCTTGCAAAAATCTCCTAAGGATTTATTTCCCTTTAAAAGTGAACCTCCCCAATTTACTGTCCTCTTTGTCAAAATGACATGGTTCACTTCTGGAGGTAGCCCACTGTCACTCACCCTTAACCTAAACACCAGCAGCCAGTGTCCAAATCCTCATAGGAAAGCAGCAATGAGAATTCTTTGTGACAAACTGTATCCAAGCAGAGCTAAAGACTGCAGCAGAATAATTGAAGAGTTGAAAAGTATACTCAATACTCCCTTACTCACAGGAGGAAAGAGAAGGAGTGGGAAGGAGAGAAGGGAATTATGAAAGCAAAGTACTCTGCATGTCTCAATCCTGAAAGTGGTTGCATCATTTTCACTGTGCTCTTTTTTTTTTTTTTTCTTCCTTTTTTTTTTTTTTCAAAAGATAAAATATTCTATTTTCCCCAAATCAGCTTAGTATATTGGCAATCCAGTTTAAATTAATAAATCTCTCAACATACAGATGAATAACTGCAGTGCTGTTATTTGTTATCACTAATCTTTGTAAGATAAAATAAAATACATCGGTAAGTCAAAAAAAGGCAGATGAGTTTTTTTGAAGAAAAAAAGAATATTCAATTGCAAGTCTATCAAATTATCATTGTTCTTCTTTACTATATTATACTCGTCCATTTTAAATCTTGTTTAACAGCAAAGATCAAATATTTGGTTGGAAGTATTCAGTGTTATGTGTGCGAACAACAGGATGGGTAAAACAGGCTGAAATACCTTCCGAAATTCAGTTTTATGAAATTCTAAAAGGAAGGCTGCTTTTCCAGAGTTCAAACATTTCCTTTCAGAAACTGAAGACTCTTCTACATTTAGAAACACATGGGTGATCTTTTAAACAAGGGGATGTTTGGAAGACTGGAGGCGTCTTCTTTCAGCGCTCACTGATATACGTGCGCTGTACACTGCACAAGTACTGTGATTCAGCAGTGATGAAATTTTATTATAAAATTCCTACAACAAGCTAAGTACGTATTTTTTCCATATAGAATGCTTGTAAATTACTTTTTATGTTTGTTTTTATGTTGGAAAATACTCAGATTTTCTGGACGCATTTTGAATGCTGTTTGAAATGTGTGTTAGTTTAAATTCAGCAAGATGGCTGTGATTGGATAAACAAGATAAATGACCACCTAGGTGAACTGAGCTGTTTAAAAAAAATAAAATCTGCATTTGAAAGAAAAGAGAGTACACAGCTGATATGCATAATGATTTTGCCAAAGTGCAGTGCTGGTGTCCCTGAGCAACATCTTGCTAATGCACTGTTGGATAAATTAAGATATATCCATGTTGATATAGGAATATACAGAAATCAGGAATTTGTGAGCACTTATTGTGCTACTAATTAGCTAATTAACTTGGTGAAATTCAAATATACATAGGTTGCTCCTAAAGTAACGCCTCCCTTTTACTCCCATGAAAACTACAACAGATGTGCAGTGCCATAATAAAACTGTTTTCTGCATGGAGGAATTCAGTTCTGTGCCATTGGATCATATGCACTACCACAGAAGATTCCATTTTGTAAGACTGCCCCAATGCTGCCACCTATTGCATGGCAACAAATTGTAATGAAATATTGGCAGCAAGGTTCAATCTCTGCTGTCATACACCCATCACCTGCCTCTGATGTTGTGGGTCAACATAATAAAATAGAAGGGATTTCTTCTGGAGCAGCGTTTGCGTTACCACACTCCATTTGGTTGTGTGATATTCAGTGACACTCTCATCCTTTTCATAAGGAGAAAGACCAGGTGTTGTGGTTTAATCCAACAGGTGTCTACGCACCACAGTGTCATTCACTCCCTCCCTTCCTTCCAGTGAGAAGGAGGAGTGAATCAGGAAGAAAAAAATCAGAGATCGCAGATTGATATACATCTATTTATTAAGATAATTCCTGTGAATTGTAATTAAAATCATATTTTGAAAGCACTTACCTAAGTAGGCTTGTGTAAGTTATATGTGCACCTATAGCTTACTACCTTCTTATGTTCTGACTCAGATAAAATGTATAAGTTCCAGCAAGCAGAAGTAAGACCAGATAACGATAATTTTAGTGTGCATAAAACCCAGCAACTTGCAGACCTGATTTTTCAAAAGATCTTCTTGTTTGAGACCAGTAGTTTTGACACCATAGGCAGATATATGTATGTAACTCTGTCCTTCCCCATCTGCAGGCTGAAGTGAACATTTATCAGTGACTCTCAGCACTTATTGTTTTTCCTTCTAATTTTTATGATAACTATATATTACCACGAACTTCAATTTTTACATTATCCAACAAAATAATTACATGTACAGTTTAGTTGTAATATATATTTTTGTTATACAGTGTCATAAAATTGTTATACACGGCACCATCTGTTGGATAAGATAGCTACAACACATGAAAAATAGTCATTAGATTAGATAGAAACAAGCATACAACTAGAAAACAGAATAAAGAGCTATAAAATTTTTTTAAAAGATTAAGCTGCATACTAAAAAGCTCACATATGCAACTTTTTCTGTGAATTAGGGAATAAATATGACCAAAGCACAGTTATAAGGCTGCTGAAATCAAGAAATTCAGATGCTGGGGAAGGTATGTGAGTAGTGTTGAAAAAGCTATTAAACTTGCCTTACCTCATAAACAGTGGTAAAGTGATAAATGAATTCACCCACTGCATCATAGCACATTGTGTACTCTAGTGTCATGCTTCTCTGGACCTTTAGTGTTCTTAGATGGCAACAGAAGTTTAGATAATAGAAAAATGATGCTGCTTTCTGCTGTCACATAGCTATCTGGAGAACTTATGAGATGGAAAGATGCTCTTCTCCCATTTATCCGCCCTAAGAGACCATAATGCAGATTGCTCCATGAAGTGCTTTCCTTTGCTGAATTTCAGATTTTGTCTACTATATGCATGCACATCTGTGTGTGGGCATGCAAATAATCTTCTCTATTGGCAGGTCTGTATTTCCATAAAGACCAGACACTGCTGCAGCCTAACAAACTTGATGGCATCTCCTCAGCATGAAGGAGATGTGAGAAGAAAGGCTTGACATGCTAGAGCATTTATCAGTCACCTTTCCCTTGGCTAGAATAGCCTGCTACAGCATTCTTGTGTGCTTCCCTAAATGAGCAGTCAGTGTTGGGGCTGGATTAGCATTTCTGCACACTGTCCATCAGATATCCATCTATGGCTTTCTGATCCTACTGAAAGCAATGCACAAATCAGTAAATCAAATTTATGGAAAGGTGCCTGTCATCCCCTTGAACACTGTGTACACAGTGAAGCTTGATGAGCTATCAAAAAATACAATGTCTTTTGTCTTGCAGTTCATGGAGACAAAATGGCACTGCAACCTTACAAAACATTAAAAACTGGTGTGTATGTTCCTTTTCATTACTACAAGTTAGGAAGAGAGAAAGGTGGACAAACTTAATTTTACAAATAAGAAATGCAATACTCCCATTTCCCTGATCTTAGACCAATAGATCTTTAGAAGATATCAAATGTTTTCGAATAGAGATTAATGAGACAGCTGAATTAGAGCTCATCTCTATCGGCTGTCCCTTTACACAAAATGAGGTGGCAAGAGAAGCACCTATGAGTTAAGAAAAGGAAGCAGAATCTCTCACTGAGGACACAGTTCAGCAATATCCACCTTTTTGTCTCCCAACATGAGACTGAAAAACCTGCATTTGCTGAACACAAAGCACTGATCTGGTACAAACCCACGCTGTGAGTTCAAATTTATTTAAAACATTTTGACACATTTATTTCATGCAGCAAAATCCATTGTGTCTGATTGAGCTCCACAGAACGTTCTGTCTAATTCAACAGAAATGCAGCCTTTTCTGAAGTGCAGACCAAGTACCAAGACACTAAAGACATGAGATACCTTAGTTTCAAGCTACTTCTGCAACTAACTCAGAATGAGACCTGGGACTAACCCAGAGGGCATCCAGTTCACTCTAGAATTCATATCTTTGAAAGGAAGAAGTAATTTTGCAATCTTTTAAGACATTACGTGTTTTATCTCCTCTGACCAGTCTTCTACAGATGGGAAGCCATCATTCCTTCCACCTGCTACTGCGAAAGAGGTTAATTCACACATCTATTATACATGGAGCATAAGTCTAGTCCTGTGTAAAAACTTGAGGTGTAGTTATGGCAAAAACACAGGTTTTAATGATGCACAGCACACCAGCATATCTAATATTAACCTTTTCTTCCCCCCCCCTTAAAAAAACTTGAAATTGAAAAAACTTGAAAAAAAACACGGAAAACTTGAAAGATGAAACCAAACTGAAGACTGCTTCATTTAGTACCCAAGGTCAGATATCCATTCAGATATTCACTACTCATTTCAGGTGTCTCAATGTGAACAGTAAAGCGAAAACACCTTTAGTTAACTTGATTGATCAAATTCTTTTGTCCAAGATGAACTCTGAAAAATAGTGAGTGTGCTTCTGAAAGCAGCTATGATGATGATATTTATCTTTATGAGAAGTTTGTACAGGAGCAGATGAAGTTTTGAAATTAGCAACTTTTATTTTAAATAAACAATATAAAATACAATGAAAAAATGCTGCAGAGGGGTTCTTAACATATAATAGAAACAACATGGAAAAAGGATGCAGAAAACTGAAATTTACCTTTGATTTCATACTAGCACTGTTCACATCTGTCAGAAGATTGAAATTTGCAACACGTGTCTGTATTATGTCACTCCTCCTTGAAAGAGGGCAAGCAAATGTTCTATTGCAAAAGCATTACAGAAACTTCATAAATAGGAAAATGGAAACTGAAGGCATTTGCCCTAGATATCTTTGATTTTTGCTCCAAAAGTAATGCCTCCTATTTTATTACATCAATTCATAATATGTCAGCAGTGTATATTAGTAGTATGGCAGTAGACGTTGAACCTTCTCACCTGTGTTCCATTGCATTTTGTTACTGTGCTACAGGTGGCAACAGAGGGGCAGTCTGACAAAATGACATCCGCCGTGGAAGTGTGAATGGAACAAATGTGTGACATTGAATAGCTCCACGTGAAAAAAAAAAAAAAAAAAAAAAAAGAAAAAATTAAAAAAATTGCACCTACTGATATTCACTGATGTCTATTGAACATTTATGGAGATCAAACAATGCGTATTATCACAGTGAAGTGCTGGGTGGTGCATTTCAGCAGCGGTGACAGTGAGAGTGACAGTGTTGAAAATGCATAGCCAGTGGTGGTGGCTATTTTGAAAAAGAGTGTTTTGTAGCTCTATGAAATGGTATTTTTTTGTTCTTGATATCTCTCATGATTTCTGTGGAAATAAGAGGCACTGCCTTTAGAGCAACATGGTTGCATAAAGTTGCACAACCAAACGCATACAGTTACTCCAACAGAAGAAGCCTCAAGAGAAAGCCCTGTTCCTCTGATACCTTCAAGGTTTTTAAACAGCACCCAGGTAAAGCTCAGGATTGCCATACTACATAACCTGCAGGCATTATCTTCAAGCAGTCTATAACTGCAGGATTTGCGTTCATGCAGGCTCTGTACATCATTTTATTTTTCCCACCATATGGACAAAGCAATTTTTTTTGTCTTTCTTTGGACTTGAAAAGTTTTTTGTCCATCACAGCACTCTGCCCTCCTGAAAGTAACATACCAGCATAGACTTACTGACTTGTTTGTGCAGGTAGAACAGTTAATCTGTGAATTTGGGTAACAGCACAGAAAAGAAACCAGTGTCTTCTCTTTGCAATAGAAGTGAATAAACAAGTAGAAACACAGATTAGAATAGAAGATATGGCTGTGACTGCAAGCTTCTTGCCCCTTCTCTTTCCTCTTTCTACCAACTGAGAGCTGAGTACTGAGATGAAGCCAGATGGAAGATGTAGGGGAGTACTTTGTCACAAAAGTTATTCCCAATAACAGGCCAGCTTTTGCTTTTAATTATTTGAACAGTCTTCACATCTATTGTTTTATAGTATGTGGGGTGTTGTGTCATATATATAGTCTAACTAAAAATAAATTGAAGGTAGATAGCAAATTCACGTAGGAATACCCTCCATTTGTTCCAGTAGGTGTGTCGATGTGCTTGTTTCTGAGCCAGAAAATATTGGTTTTCTCTGAACATCTGGCTGGCATCTGTGAGACTTGCAGTATGCATCATTAATCAGAATATTGCAAGGTTTGGTAATGACAGACAAATATGCTAAGTTCACTATATTAAGGTAATGATGTTTTCTGGGGTATTGAAAAAGCAACAGCTTTCACTGCACACTTGAAAAAAAGTAGTTTCTTTAACAACAGCCTAGAGTAAACTGTGGTATTTGTACTTAACAAAATCATTTAATCAACATCTGTCTTCATTCATAGCTTATCTTTTACTAAACACTTATTATATTTTTCATTTCCTATCCCAAGCTGTCGTTTACTCTTAATGCCTTACTACCTATATTCATGTGTATATATGCTACTTAGATGTATACATGCATGTTTATGCATACATGTATGCATGCAGCTTATGCATTTTCTCTCTCTCTCTCTGTATCCTTATATGCTTACACAGATATACCCAATAATGCTTAGCCTAAGGTTCTATTATTTATTGATATATATCATTTGGAAAGTAATGCTTCCTATACATTTCCATGGAAACTACAACAGATACAAAGAGCACAATAATACTATTTGATAGAGCAAATTCTCAGCTACAGAACAACATCTTTTTAACACAGACACTGACCATTAGCTGTGTATTTTCACTGTCACCACGGCTGAAACATAGCACCCACTGCCTCACTGTGCTCACATCCACTCTTTGGTCTCCATACATGTTCACCAACTGTCAATGAGTGTCAGTGGGTGCAATTTTTTCCACATGGAGGAATTCCATTCTACACCTATGCTTCATACACACTTCCATGTCAGGGGCTGTTTTTGTCAGACTGTCTCTCTACTGCCATCTGTCACACAGCAACAAAATGTAATGGAATATTGTTGGGAAGATTCAACCTCCACTGCCTTACCGCCAGCATCTGCCTCTGATGTGTCATGGGTAAAATAAGAGGTATTACTTTAGAAGCAGCCTTCATCTATATCCATCATATTGGCTGTTATGTCTGTATGGTTAGCTTTGAGTGCAAGTGCACATGTATTAAAAAAATGCAATAAGCAAATCATTTATTCTCATCCCATTTCTTTGCTAACAAAACAGTTGCATGTAAATATAAGTTACATGTAAGTATGGCAGTAATAATCTGCTGTTACATGTGACAGTTATAATCCTAATCTGATCCAGTAGGAACAGACCAGTGAGTACCCAATCTAACTTTCCTAATAGATCAGATTTAGTCAACTCAAGGACAATTGTTTCCAAAATATGTATGGTTAAAGTTGGTAAAAAATAATAAAAAAAAACATGCACATATGTTTCCAATCCTAGTATCATCAGCTACAAACTCTTATGAGCTTTTTCTGCACTGAGTTCATATGAGATGAGACAGTCACTTCTTTTAATACATCTGGCAGTTGAAACATTTCTACAGGTGAACACATGCACCTGAGGTGAAATCAGAAGATGCAGCTGGAGTGTATTGGCAGTGTGTTTCATGCATGGAAAAGTCATCATTTCCTGCCACTAAAGATGTGGGAAATGTACTTTGGGCATATTTCAAATAAGTGACAGTATAAGGCAGTGTAAGTAATTCCTACTTTTCACATGGCAGAACATCATATTTAAATATTTTTTCCTCTTACCTTACCAAGGTTTTAAAAATCAATTCATTCTGTATTTAATGTATCTATTTTAAATAAACATAAAAGCTCTCTTCCATGTGCCTAGTATCAGTTAAGCCACCATCCAGCAGAGCTAAAGAATTATAAATACACTGATGCAGATTTGTACTTTGCATTGATTTTGTTGTTATTTTTTTTCATGCCAGGAATAATGATTTGAGTGACAATTGGCTCAAACTGGCATTCACACAAGCTGTAGCTTTCTCTCTTTACCTGAAGCCAAGTATCTTTCAGACGCAGCTATTTCTCCTCAGCATTTGAAAATATCAAGGAAAATCTAATCCAAAACACTATATGTTGCAATCAGAGGTGAGGAGCATGTACTTAATGGCTGGTAGATAAACAGGAGAGACCACATGTTTATTTTTTATGTCCCCAAACATTGTTATGCTTCACTCAGTTATATTTTCTAAATAAAAAATTTCTTACAAATTTTGTTTGGTATTCAAGGTGAGCAATTCAGGGATCTCAGTGGTGGAGGATGCTATTCCCCACTGCTCCAAATCTTGTAGTGGTATGTATCCTTTATTTCCACAAGTAACTATGAAGTGCAGAGAATATCTACAAAATTGCTAGTCCCTTCCAACAGTAATCAGTAATCACCGTACTCTACATCTTTTCTTCTAATGGCAAACATTCTGGTGCTATTTCAGAATCTGATAATACCATCCCTTCAGAGAGGCTAATGAAGAGACTGCCCTGACAGTGCCATCACATTTCAGTTACTGAAAGCTACCATTGCAATGCTATTGTAATGGGAGTCAGACCACAGTGCTAGGTGTGATCTGTCAAAAGCAGAAAGAAGATACAGAAAGACATTGGCCAGCTAAAAAATAAATAAAGTGAATCTTAGGCTGAAACAGTCCAAGCAACATATCTGAAGTGAAAAGCTGGATAAACCTCTAATATGAAGATTCCACTTGGATGATCACAAAGAAAAGGAATTTGAAGTTTTCTCTCTCTTTAACTGTCTTACAGCAATTACAAACAAGTGCTATGGTGAAAACACAAAATATTTTAAGGAAGTTTCATGACTGCCTTAGAATAAAAGGGAGCTACTTTTCGTCTCTGGATATTTGCTTGTTTATATTCCAGCATGCGAACAAGCGATATGTAGTGCATGAATAAGCTGTTGCTACATATAAAGCCTTCTGCTATCCTTTGGCTAAGAGTAAATGGGATGAATATCTGTGGTGATGCAGAATCATTTATTAGGGGTTTATAGCTTTCTGTTCCTTTATCTCCAGGTGTCAGTTACGTGCCTCAGCTGCCAGATTAGTTTCAGATGCTCTTCCAAAGGCTTGCTCTGCTGTTCCAGTGATTTATAGTGACAATTGCATTAGAGTGTCGGGCTTATCAATGCCGTTTTCTCTAGGACAAGGAATCAAAGAAGCAACGAAATGTAGTTAGTGGCCAATTTCAATAAACCAGAGATTTTTACAGAGATATATAACTCCGTGCCAAGAAAGCCTTTCTCAATAAACATTGGTCCTTATAGCCTTTCATATCCCCTACATTAAATTCCTCATTTAGTTTTTTATTTGTGAGCTAGAGCAAAATACCTATGCTCTTTACTGTAAGGTACTATTTTGACAGGTGAATGTGAAAGACACTGCCTTGGCAATAGTCCTGACAAGGTTAGTATCTTTAAAATTTGAGTGTGTAATGCAAGTAGTGATAGATCCAAAATCTATCTGGATCCACAGAATAGTAGCATTTTAGAATAAACCTATTGTGGCAGGCTTTTGTCGTTTGAGACATACAAAGTCATGGAATTGTAGACTCCTTAGAGCTGGAAGGGACCTCTGAGGGCCATCTAGTCCAATTCCCCTGCAATGCACAGGGATACCATAGCTCGATCAGGTTGCCCAGGGCCTTATCCAGCCTTACCTTGAGAGTGTCGAGGGACAGGACATCATCAAGAGTAACTTCAGAAATAAACAACCACAAAATTAATCCTAATTGATACTAGCACCTTGGAAGCAGTCCATTCCCAAAACCAAAAACAAATTTTAAGTGCTGTGGTAAATCATATAATAGGTCCTATAATCATATTAACTGTTTTCTACAGAAGATTGTCCTGATCATCTTGAACACAAGGAACAGTAGATAGAGAAAATTATCTTGATAGCTTGAACTTAATCTCTGTCACTTATTAATCTCCAAGCTGTCATCCACTGAATTCTAACTCTCTTTAATTAGCTTAATAATTAATTGCCACTTATCATTGGCAAAAACAATAAAAAGCATAATACTACAGTTGATTGGAGAATACTAACTGGAACAGGGCAACAGAGACTGTACTACTAATCTACTCTGTTATTTCCAGTGATATGTCCAGATGTTTAAAACGCCAAAATGAACACTGAGTATATGTGTATGCATGCCTATTTTTCTGATTTTTCCAATATTTTAAAAATGAATTTTAACTATGAATCATGAATTACAATCCATTTTACAAAATCCACTATCTTGATATACTGGTATCCACAAACCTGGTTAATTTTAATTTATTTGTGCAGTACCGCAGGATATTTACTGCAGTGGCAAGCAGTTTAGCCTATTTGTATTTTGAATTGCAAAAATAAAGATATTGAAATATGTAATCTCCAAGCAGGGCTAAGTATTCCTGAGGGCAAAGCCTGAATAAAAATAAGAAGATTCAATAATAGCTGAAGTGAAAGATGAGTGTAAGAAGATTATGAATATATTGTCTACCATATATGATAAGAAATATATTGGTGATAATAAACAGATCATGACAGAGTGTGCTGCAGTTGACCTCAGAAGAGGGTAGAGAAGAGATTTTATTGATATCATTTATTTAATTTATTTCTTCATTGGAGTGCCTGAAGTTAGTATTTCCTTCATGAAAGTCTGAAATTACTTTCTGGTACACTTGCCATTTTCTCACCTTCATATACAAATCAAATTCAGTTAATGTCTAAGTAAAATGATGGCAACATGGAAATTAATTGGACATATTGTCCCGGTTTCTTTACATGAAAGTGATTAGATTGCTGTGATATCTGTGTGACAGGGATGGAGAGAGGACAACGGGGAACACCACCTGTGGTTACTCCACTTCCTTAAGGTCCTAGACAGTGGTGGCTGCAGATGGGAGATGAGAAGCAACAGCCCCTCACCTAGCACCACATACACCATCCACTGGCCCCAGTTCTCTAGAGTGGGGAAGTCTATGTCTTTCAGAAGGCTGTATATAAATCAGCTATGTGACCCTGACCTCTGGAACAGAAAGGAACTGAGGTAAATCATCCCACTATGACTTCGTGGTATCATTGGTCCTTAAACTCAAACTTGTGCTGTCCTTGGTGTAGATGAAAAAGCTTGAGATTCAGACTTTGCAGACTGAACTGCAAAGTATGTTATTTGCTAGTTATCTAAAGTCAATTACGCAGCAAAGAGTTTTTAATATGCTTTGGCCTGCAACTCTTGTATTTATACTGAATTTTGCAATATTGCCACTCAAACACTTTTGTGAATGCTCAGTCTAAGTTTGGTTCAAAAAAACAAGTGTTGTGCAACCCTGTTAACCTTGTTTCTACTCAGAATTAATATTAGCGTGATGACTTGAATTAACACCAGAGATAATCACAATGTGGCAATTTAAAGTGTCATGTTTACTTAACTAATGGGAAATGGAAAAAAAGATTGCCTGGAGCAATGTGAATGAAAATACATTACCTCTTTGACAGTGGTCACTTTACATTACATGATGACAATTTTCTCAAAGGCATATCAACACTGATTTTCATAGAATTCCAAATTCTGAGCCCAATTTTATTATTTAAAATGGGTAATTTACATCTAGTGGCTGATAGATCTGAAGTGAGAACAGCAGAGCAAAGCAGTTGTGGATACAAACTTCAAACATTCACTAGTTAAGAAACTAATCATGAAATTCATGAATTCATCATGATTTCACAGTTGTGTGTATACTTCTGAATTAAAATAAATAAATAAATAAATTGATATGGTTTCTACTATTCTTTGAGCATTTCTTCAGTTTTACAATCATATAAATATAAAAATAATGGTTTAAACAGTGTTGTAAAGGTTAAAAAATGTTTTGAAAATGAATAGATAGTTCAGTAAATTAATTTAGTAAAAATTTAGTAAAAAAATATTTAGTAAAAATACTAAATTAAAAAAAAAAAGTTGGAAGAATTCATGATTAATTTAAATGATTTTAAAATGAAAATATTTGTATATTATTCTGATTGCTTGCTAGTTCTTGTTCAAATTTTAGGCTTATGTAGGAAATTCAGTTTCTATCATTTCATGTACTTACACTCATCAAGTGTACTGTATAGACTTAAATTATTTCTGAATGTAGATAGTTAATCTTGCTGTTAAATAGCAAAATTCAATAGCCTAGGCTTTTGTGTAAAATTCAGCAGGTAATTTTTAATATATCGAAATCATTAAAATAATATTTGTATGATCACAAACAGTGATATTTCTCTGATGTCATCCTGGGTTCCCTGGAAAACTGGATTGCCAGTATGCCTGCATAGCTTTTAAAATCTCTGTGAAATTACTAAGACCTTCACTGGTATTTCTGAATTTTCTATGAAAATATGCAGTGAGAATTATCAAGTATAATAGAGAAATTAATTCCTACATCCTGTATAGAGGTTGGTAGTGTATCACAGAAATATAGAGAACGTGTGGATTGAGATAAAAACTACTTACCAAGGTAATGAAAAGGAAGAGGAAAAAGAGTAATAGTTATGACAATTCTATATAAATAAATAAAAACATAAACATAAATATATTAAAAGACATTATATATTAAGAAGTTCTTATGTATGGAGAATTGAAATATGGGAGAGAGAGTTATGTAAGCATAACCTTTCCAGTGCGTTTAATGTGTTGCTCCCTGTTGATTTCTTTAAATAAATCTAATAATTGTTCTATAAATTCATTTCTCTCAGTCTCAACTTTAACCTGACTGTGGAAAGAGTATTTTCTCTATCTTACCCATTCCGGACAAAACAAGTCCAGTTTCCTCACCCTTTTCCCCTGGGCTTTGAGACACCACCAGTACTGAGTCTCTTCACAGGTCCCATCACAACTCTCCACTCTTTTGGTGTTTCTCCTGCATAAGAGACCTCCAAAACTGAGGCAGTGCTCCAGATGTGGCACAGCCACAGCTGCTGCATAAATGAGCATAATTTGTTCATTTTACTCATTAGATATACCAAAATAAATATTCCACAACTAGTAAGTTGGCATGAATGTTTGACACAGTGTTGTAGTTTAACCCTACAGGGGCTGAGCACCACACACTTTGCTCAGTTCTCTCTTTCCCAGTAGGGTGGGAGATAGAGTAGAAAGGAAAGAAAAAAAAGCAGAACTCATGGATTGGCATAAAAGCTAAGATAAAGAAAAGGAAGAGGAAAAAAAGGAATAATAGTTATGAGAATTATATACGCATACATAAATATATGTGTTTACAGCTAATAAAACGTTTAGAATCTTAGGTAAAGATTGTTGACTGTTGTAAATCGTTAATGCTTGATTGACTGCTTGCAGTGAAGTGACTTATGTTGCACTGAAAATCGATGTTCCTCAGGCTGTTCAACACCTGGTGTAAACTCAAACATTTTTATTTTATAGTAGAATATTTTTTGTAATTGTTTGCCTGTGGGTAGAACAAGAGCATCAGTTCTATGTTACTGATAACTTTTTTGTTTATATATAAAATCATACCTATTGCAATGAGGAGGTGGTTTAGCCTGGTGCAAAGATCTGCTTGTAATTTCAGTGATAAATCATACCTAGACAGAAGGAAAAAAAGGAACAAAGGGAAGAAGGACAGAAGGAATGAAGGAGAGATAATCTCTATGACATTATACTGGTTGGCAGCTCAGGAATATGGTTCCATCTGGCAACTTTAAAGAAAGCATCTGGCAACTTCTGTCCTGCAATTCTGCCACCCTTGAAAAAACACAGAAGTATTTCCTACCACTTCTGAAGAAGACACCTGCAAGCCCAGATTCAGGCCTTACGCAAGGTCAGTTAGCTGCCTGAGGTTAGTGAGAGATCTTTCTGAGCATAGAAATGGAAGTAGCTGTCAATAAACCAGAAAGACATCAAATTCTCATCTTTAGTGAAAAATCTGGCATTCGGCTTTATTTATTGTTTTTTTTTAATGAAAATTTGTCACTGGTTTAAGGTTCAGTCTCTGTTTTCCTTCCAGTGAGTAACAAACATGCAAAAGTTAATGCAGTATTAAAGGTTTAAGAGGAAGGTCAGCTTCAGAGTTTGTGATACACAGTGGTTAAATGAACTGCCAGTGGGAAACAGAGCTGTCCTCTCACCAACCATAAGCTTCTTCCTACTTTTTTAACACAAATCATCCTAACAAGACCCTTCTTCCTAAATGATATAATCATAAAACACACACTGACTGACAGAATATTCATCAAGTAAGATCTTATATCAGTGCAATTAGTTGTTACAGTAATGGTCACTCAGAGAATGTGGTGTATCCATCCCTTCATTTGGTACTATGACATATACAGATGCTCTACTTGGCACGTGAAGAAGCTGTAGAAAAGAATATAGCAGTGATACACTCTTAAAGCTGCATCAGCTGCATCACATCTTCAGAAGCTTTAATATTACGTTTCTGTTTTTCTAAAAAGTCCTGTAGTAGAAATTATAATTAAAGTAAATTAAGCTGCAAAAATAATGTTAACATTCTAACACGATGATGTAAAGTTCTGAATCACATTTCCACTTCCTGAGAGCTGATGGTTTCCAGACCAATCGCTCATCATTTTTTCATAAAACAAAATCCATTTGTGTTCCCAGTTTTGAACAATTTCCTTCCTTATGCCTTCAGATACTGAACACATTTCAAAGATGTAATGTTATATATCTGAACACTTTGTTAAGGTAATTATTATTATCTTACATTTTTTCTTGACCTGATAGAACTATAATGCTTAATGAGAAAATTAATGCCTAGAAAATCTTCTAACAATTATTATTAAAAAAAAAAAACAAAAAACAACAAACCTACTTCAAAAGATGAGGCATTTACTACAAGCATACTTATAAACATTATGTAAAATATGTTTACCCAAGTAAGAGCCAGTTAACCCAAGAACGAAAATAATTACTTATTTTTAAGGAATTTTTTTAGAAGTGTTTGAGAAAATTGGGAAGCCAAATAAAATCAACATCCTCCAAAAAACTGCTGTATCACCAAAATCATTAATAAATTTATCCCAGTTGTCTTGGGATCTTCACAGATATTCTTCTTCTATCTTAAAATCAAAAGAAAAATCTGCAACCTTAGATCTTTTCTAATGTAACACTAATGTGTTTGATGAATCCTTTGCTACTGTTCTCCTCTAACACATACCTTTTCCTCCTGTTGTCTGCATGAATAACTATGGCTAAATCTACAGTAATTGCTAAAAGTTACCACCTCTTTTCAAGGCTTTCCCTCTTTGACCTTATGCTATGGATTCCCAAGCAGCATTCCATGCTCCACTCCATAAAAGACCTTTGCTCAACCCTTGCTTTACTTGTAAGTTACTTTCATTTTGTTTTAATGTTTAAATTAGTTGCAATCTTTCTGCAGAATCACACATGTGAGGTCTCCAAAATGATAAATGCACATGTTTAATGTTCTTTTATTATTATTATTGTTATTAAAACAAACAAACAAACAAAAACAAAGAAACAACATTCTTATAGATTGTGTGTATATCAAAAGGTTTGTAGGATACCCCTGCAAAATATTTTTTTAATACTGGTCTGTGTAGAGCTTAACTACAGTGATGCAGTTCCACATGAATCCCTCCTGCACTGTTCAGGATGTAATCCAAATGTTAGGAGAGAGCAGTGACAGTACAAACTTTCACTGTGAAAATTTGGAAAGTTTACTCTGGCACAGGTGATTCTAGATAGGAGCACACCACTCTGGTTGTCTATTTTCCTATCATATCCCAAAAATAAATGCTGAGATCTCAAAGAATCTGCTTGTAATTGTTCTAGGGTATCATGTGAGTTTACCCACTTTAATGTGAAGGTTAGAACCAGAACCAATGATAACCATTCACTTAAATTGCCAGGCATGAAACAGGACATGCAGCAGTACTGAGAGAATTAAAACTTTCAGCTGTTCAGATACAAGTCTGGAAAACAATGGAGAGAAGACCTAATCTAGAAGGAGATAATTGTTTAAATGTTCTCTGTATCAGAACCAGTTTCTGAATAAAGAGCAGTTGAGGGCATAAGATGAACTTTAGTAATTTACTTTCCTTAGATTGCAAGCTCCTCCACGACAGAAATGTAACTGCTGAGTACTGTGGGGATCAGTTTTATCAGTCCTTTCACATTTTTAAGAGGGTGGAATTAAGACCCTCTAAAGCTTTCTTCTTCCCCAGCAAAAAATAAGTAAACTTTCTCAATCTTTTGTCATAACATGAATCAAGGGAAGAATAATGATACAACAGATATATGCAATCTTTGTGAGAAACACTATACACAACTCTTGGTAGTGTTTATTTTATGCCAAACTTTTTGTTTTATATATTCTCCAGGAAGTATTCTTGGCCACTTCCTTCATTAATGCAGACAGTATTGTAGATATCATTTAACACAGTATCTTCTTGTAATTTTCATTGAATATTATTTCGTTGTTGCCTTATTATCATAAGTTACTGTTTATTTCATATCTTGTAATTTTTTATTTTAGAATGTAGAGTATGTGAATGTGTCATGAATTCCACTTGCACTCTATTGGGCAGGTTCCTAAATAACTCCAGTCATTCTTAATCTGATTACGTTGTCTTCTATCATTTAATGAGATTTCCAGTTCAGTATCATCAAGAACCTTGCCTTTGACACAAGCTGCTGGAGCTCTGCTCATTTCTGCCTTTATGAGTAGAACAATCCTACTAAATGTCATCAGGTTCAAGAACCTCCTGTCTTCCCAGAGACACTCACCAGAAGGAACAAAAGGAAGTATAACCCAATCCTAAACAATGCGAAGTCAGAGAACAGAGGTTTGTTTGATTCAAATTTCATCTGCAAGAAATGTCACACAATGCAAAGTAGCAGAGAATTACAAAGTGAATGCGTCCTGGAAATCAGCAAACTGAATTCTGATAAATGTGACTAGATCAGATATTGCTAAACAACACTGTAAGTAGTGTTCTTCTTTGTGTAGACAGATAGAAAAGCTAAGATTAAGCAGCAAAGTCTTGTTCATAACTAGGGAGATTTAACACTGCTTTCCTTTTTATCCAGTGATAATCTTTGTCTTTATCCTTAGACCTTCACTCTTCATTTAAAAGTTTGAAGTGACAAACTCTATCCAGACAAAGCTTGGTTAGTTGGTGTGGGGAAACATTTAAAAATCATAGCAAGAGTGAGAAACACAAACATAAGAGATGTCTGCTATTATGTAATTACAAAATGTCAATTAGCCCTGCAGACCAGCATTGGAATGCTGCTTTATGAGAGCTCAATATATATAGGATAAACACGTGATTTACTGAGTATCTAAATTGCTGAAACATGGACCATTTCATTGTTCCCATAATGACAAACAAACAAATGCTTCTTGACCCCATTCTCCAACTTCCTCCTCCAATAAATCTGAAAAGCTGAAAAGGAGTCATCAGAACTGGAGTTAGAGATTTTCTTTCCTTGCTCTGCCAAAGGCAGCAGGAGCCCACCTGTACAAACAGTAAGTGTGTTCATTGGATTGCAGCAGTGTTTCCTGAGAAACATTGGCGTGAGATTCCTGAGACAAATATACTTTCGGATGGATGTTTTGGTAGGATTTCAGTAGTCACTGTGCACTTTTTTTTCCTTTACATTTCCTGACCAGAAAATGAGAAATCCTAGAGGTGAGAGTATTTGCACCTCGAAGAAGAAAGCTTAGGAGAAAGGGGCTTTGTTGGCTTCATGCCTTCCTGTACTGAAATATTTTTTCTGGCAAGTTGAATTGCCTTAACTCTACAAGCCAATCTAAAATACATCACTCATCCTCTTTGCTTTTCAGTTGCTGAGTTCATTCGTGTGTGAATTACAGTAATTTTTTTAATACTTACTCTCTTCATTACAACAAACAAACAAACAAAAAGACATATTGAAAACTTTTGCTAGTGCATCTGTAAATGATAATAGGTAACTTTAATATGACCATGTGGAAGATGGAGAGTCTATGACAAAACCAGTGCTTTCTTAGAAGTTGAGTATGTCATTAACCATTATTATTTTGCAAGAGATCTTAGTTCATGTTTCTAGCTTGAACAGATTTAAACCAGCACTCTTAAGTAAAATAAAACTAATAGAAAACTGCTGGTCTATGGAACTTCAATGGAACTTGCTTCTCTGTAATAAACAGTCATATGACTAAGTGTCAACTTAAGTGAGAATATTTATAAAGAAGATTATGAACCTGTTCATATTCTATGGGCCTTGATGCCATGATTTAAGGTAACATTTGTTTGCATCAATGTGTAAGATATTAGGCATATTATTCTTACCTATACATCTAGAACAAGAATGTTCATAGCTCAAGGCAGAAAGATCATGCAGGATTTAACCTCTTCTAATGCTGGATTTTTCTGGGGACTGCAGAAGACTCCAACTACTTCTAAGTATGAATAGATTGGTTTGCTAATACTGTTGAAATCTAAGAATAGTTGACATTTTTTCTTCAGCCTTACCATAGTTGTATGCATCACTTTATTGCATATTTTAAAGTAGACACAGTTCCTAAAATATGTTTTAATTTATCCACTAAAATTATATGAAGAGTGAAGTTGAATATATTTAATGAAGCGTATTTGAAAAAACATCAAAAGTATAACTAAAAATTACCTTTGTGATGAACTGATTTTATACAGAAACTATCACTTGATATTTGAAAGAGAATTTTGACTACCTAAAAGTTGTAAGGTCTTTTCTAAATTCTTAGGTCAAAAGCAAACAGAACCACAACCCAGTATTATATATATATAGTATTATATTATATATATATAGTATTATATTATACCTCCTGCCTCTCATTCCCTTCTAGCAGCATTGAGCCAATAGAATGATCTCTGCAATTGTCTTACAGCATTAAATAAAGATGTTTCACATCTTTTCTGCAAATTGTGTGTTTTGATGTCAGTTTGACCTATTTTGAGAGAAGCTATACAGACAAGCACGACCTTATCTCTTAATCAACCCATTTACTGCTTGATGGGTTACATCTCTTCTTTATGATATATAATATGCAAAGTATTTTATCCATGAAATTTTTTGAGCTTGTATTTCAGTAATACCTCACATTCTTCTTTCCTAGAATGAGCCATAGTGTTGAAATATTAGTTTTGAACATCTTGAAAGTGCCCACATTGTTTTCAAATTTTGTAAAAAAGGATCGTTTTACCTTTTTCTGTTGACAAAGGGATGGAAATGGAAAACAATATTGTTTTCAATTTTTCCCTCTCCCTTTTGTGAGGAAACTAAGCAAAACAAAGTTAAAAAAAAAAAAAACAAAACTGAAAATCAGAAAATAAAAATAAAGAAAAAAAAAATCCAAGCAAGTACCAACAGTATAGCTTAAGAAAGACTTACAGAAATCTAAGACTGATTGTCTTAGTAGTTCTTCAGATAGAATTGCTGAGAATCTCTATCAATTACTTTGTCTTCACTTTTTCAACCTTTAATCGTATTCAGTTTCATTTGGAGGGAGGTAGCCCCAGATGCCAACTCTGTTAGCCATCTCACAAGCACAAAATACTTAAAACACTGTGTTGGCTGATCTAGAGGAATGAAAGTAGGGGCCTGAAGATGCCAAGCTCTGAGAAGGATTTTACACTTTGTGATAATGAAAGGACTTGCCAACTGGACCAACATTCAGGTAGTACTGGGGCTGGTCAAGAAGCACAAATTAATAACCAGCTTTAATAAATACATCTTGGAGACAACCCCAGCATTGCCTTCAGTGGAAAGAGAAATGTAAGGAGACTTTCATTTCATCATTAAAGGTTTTTGAAATCACAGTAAGCTGACTGATGGTAAGCATGAGCTAACTGATAAGAAATCTTGGAAAAGAGGAGTCACCAGACACCTCACCAGCTGGTGTCTGTACACAACAGGGTGTAGGAGTGTGCCACATCCTCTCCTCTACTGCGTTCCCTCGTACTGAACAGATACCCATGGCAGGTACTGTGATCATAATAAAGTGGCAAAAATATCAGACATGATAAACACTCAATTAAGCAATGTGGCAAGCTACATTTTACTTTTTGCTGTTTCATTGAACTTGAAACTTTTCCAGCTGTCCACTAAGGAAAAAAAATTGCAATAGTTTTGCTTTCCATTGGGAACTTTCAAAGTCTTGGAACAGTCACAATGAAATTTCTTGCAATCGAATCCCTATTTATTTTCTTGGAAGTAGCTGGCTAACTGTGACAACAGCCCCTGCAGCAGGAGCACACAAAGAAGGGTTGTGAACCTTGGAATCCTCTAAAGGGCCTGTTCAGTTTAAGCATATTGGAAAAAATAATGTAAAGCGCCCATGTATGACTTCAAAATCATTTTGATATTTTGGCCTTAATGTATGTTATCAGAGCTTGAACACAAATTCCTAAGATGTTTAGAAATAGTTACTGTTTCATCTTTGCGGAAAGTAAATCAAGTTATTAAATTCTTGCCATTTAAAATAAGCTTCAAGCAAGAGAAGGCTAAAGAGCAATTCCTTCAATCTCCTGATTTTTTCTGCTTTGTGAAATACAAAAAAAAAAAGAAAAACAAAGAAAAAAAAAAAAAAAGAAGCAGCATATTCATGCATCCAGATGACAATTTATGCTGAGCTTTATTATGGATAAATATATTATCTATGATATATGTTGACGGAGGACTTGCTACTAAGCTTTCAGTCATTTTTATTTCATTCTATTAACATGTCTGTGTGACCTTTGTGATTTTTGAGTTTCAGGGTTGTTTTTTTTTAACTTGTTGTTTTATTCCTTCAGAACTATGTCAATATTCCATTTCAGTAGGCACTTAGACCCATTGACATTTATATAAACATGTCCTCCCAGAAAATGGATCAGCTCTTTATTGATACATTTGACTGCCTATTATTCAGCTGCAAAGTTTAAGGAGGATAGAAAAACTTCATTGTTAATGACTTTTGTAGAGAAGATCCCAGAGGATAAGTTCGAATGAACAGCATAGTCTTCTGTTAGTACCAAATATTCATGTTTCACCAGCCAGGTTCAACACTTCTTAAGGCTGGAAGAACTTGGGCTATGATTTAATTAATAACACGAAATAATAAAATACCATTATGCACAATGTACTTACAGTCAAATCAATTGCATTAGATGATAGCTCAAATAACTGCCAGTATATTGAGACTTAAGTCAGACAAGCTGCAAGACTTCTATCTGTGCTATTTGTTCAGGGAAAAAAAAGCCTTCTAGCCATGAATACTTTTCACATTTGGGTTCTTTTTATTTATTTACTTATTTATTTTTACAACAGCAAACTGCTCTAGAACACAGCAAAGTAAATTGATTGCAACACTCCTGAACTGGTGCACAGACTCTTACAGTCCCCCTGGTCATATCTCAGACATTTGTAGGATAGTTTAACAATGAAGAAATCTTACAAAAATCTCAACTTCTTTGAGTCCTCCAGCTGTATTTGTATCTTGTTGTGTGTTAAAAGACACAAGTGCGTGTAGTCCTTCTTGTTAGTGCACTAAAGGGCAGAGTCAATAGGAATTGTTTAGCTGATGCTTAATACCTGCAGCTTCTTGCTCTCTGTTCCCTCCTTCCAACCTCAGCACCCTTCCCCATCCTTATTTCTTTTTAATTTTTTTTTGCTGTGGGCCATCAGAGATGCTTGATTAGTATTTAGAAGCTGCGCCTTGAACAAGTGAATTGAAAGCAGAGCCCATTAAACACAGCCTCATAAGCTCATCAAGCTGCAGAACACAACTCTGTGTGAGATTGGCATAGACGTACGTCTTGTCCCACTTAATTTGTAATCACTGTAACAAAAAATTTCTTCTCATTAAAATTTTAAGATTAACAATAAAAGAACATCAAGAAAAAAGACCACGGTTCAGAATGAAATCTCACTGCTGGATTTGAATATATCAGCTCCTCCAAAACCACTTCCTTCCTCTTGAAAATGAGACGGTGGGAAGAGAGGAGAAACATCAACTGCATTTAAAAACAGCCTGTTGAGTGATGCCATCAGTGTAGCCAGCCTTGCAGTTAATCAGCTCTGCCCTCACCAACAGATGTCACTGCAAGCAAAAGGAATTAATTTGTAAGGTTATTGGGCTCAAGGAGTGACTAAACTCTCTGAAATCCAAATGCGAAGGATCCTCTCTTTCAGAGCATATGTTCATGTCTCTTTTTCTTCTTTTTCTGCCACAAACTGAGAATTAGTAGCAGGCAGATTTGTTAAAATTTTAAATAGATAGATAGATAGATAGATAAATAAATAAAAGGTGCTCAAACTGAAAGCCATGTGAAACAACTGAAATACATCAAAGCAAAATTCAGTACTCTGCTTTTAATTTCATTAATATTTTAACTGAGAAAACAAAATCTGTTCATTTCCCATGTTTCCTCAAGGCACATTCAGGAAAGCAGGCATTGCCAACCACCTGATTCTGTTGCTAAAGATGAAAAAAAAGTATTTGCATAGTAGTTACTAAGCAATTCTATACATTTTTCTGCTTAGAGATATTCACGTAATGAAGCACACAAAAACAACTCGAAAAATATAAAGGCTGCAAAGTAACGGTATTAAAATTTAAGGACTCTCTCTTTTGAGGTCATTCACATACAGTTCTCATTTTCTAGCTGTGTATGCATCCTCTTCCATAACCTTTTGTTATACTATGTATCATCTGGTTGGTTTGTGTTTCTGAAGGCAGCCTTAGAGTACCTCTCAGCTCTTTTAAGATTTTGTATATATATTTTTTTCTGGGGGTAGAGTTCTGCTGGGAAGAATTGCTTTGACTCTCATATCAACAGGCTAAAATCCTTCAGAATGGATGCAAATCACAACCCTCTCCTGCTTATGCTTGCACCAGTACCTTCAGCAAGGGTAATATAGATCCCAGGAGGCTTGGTGTGTATTTTCTATAACCACTTTAGAGTACTAAAATAAAGACAGTTGTGGATTTGGAGGTCTTACTCAAATCTACTTTGTAGATTTAACTGCTCTGCTATGGTACAAATTCTGCTATTTCTCCTCTCAGCTTATTACCACTGTTCTTCCCTTGCCTCCCTGCAATATTGCCTCCCAGATTTCCAGTCCCATCTTCAGTCTGCTTTCATGTTGTTCTGACTTGTAGGACTTCCTTTCTCACTCCCGTTTTTATTTTCCTACTTTACCTCCCCACTCTCTGGGAAGGAGGACTGTGAAGACTTTTCTGTTCATAATTAATCTATCCTGACTGGCAGCTGAAAGAGTTGCAAGGAGCTTTGCTAAGCACCCCATGCCCTGTGCAGGCACAGCTTTGCAGCAGAAATTTGTGAATTTCAGGCAAATTTAGCTGCCAACCTCTAATACATCTCTGCTGACCACCTGCAACCTGATGTTTGCAGTTTGCAAAGCCTTGCGACTCAGATGACATTTAGCTTTTTTTCTTTTATTGCTTTTTTTTTTTTTTTTTTTTCAGAAAAACAGCTACAAAATGTCAGCCTTTGCTTGAAAACATGAGACTGCTACAAATTTTTATTGAAAGCAAGATAATAGTTATGGTCTGCAGGCAAAATAATTATTTATCTCTTTTACTTGATCTGTGATTGCCTTCTTTGCATTGAAAGCTTTCAAAAGTGAGAGTCACCCATTGTGGAACACTTCAGTCCACACTTCGTAAAAATATGGTTTTATATGGCATATAATAGATAATCTCACCATGCATGTTAACAAAAATGTGCCCCAAAGGTCATTCTTAACCCTGGGAACCAAGATGGGACTGTTCAGCAAAACAGCTGGTTTTCAGAAACCAAAGAAGCTAGGTTAGTTCCCACTGCCTTTTTGATACTTTTCAGTATCTCTATATGTTAGAAACTAAGATCACCAACAGCAAATAGTTAAGCACTTGTTTCACTCAGACAGGAATGTTTCAGTTTAATGGGAATACTTATGCATGCAAAATAGTGTGTGAAGTCCTGCACTGCATCCAGTTTTAAAAAACATCATCCCTCACACACAGAATTCATGCATGATTTCTGCAATAATTACAAACAAATACGTTTTTAGCAAATAGCTGCTTTGTATCTTGTGATATGTCAAAGTGAATCCCAGAGAAGTATCAGCCACAATTCCACAGTCCTACATGTTTCCCAGATTGGAAATCTGTGGGAATATATATAGTCATGGGTATCATTTAGTTTGCAATTATTTCCTTGCATCAGAAAATTTAAAGTAGCAATTCAGAAAAAAAAAAAGGCATCTTGTCATTATAGCCAACATAAATTAAAAAGCAAGCAAACAAACAAACAAACAAAAAAAAACATTAAGTAAAGCCTATATCCTTTTTCAGAGCATGGGCGTTTGTTATATAAAAAAGGTCTCTCTGCCCAGCACATACTGTGAGGAAGTGCAAAAAATTTAATAGATGGCAATCAGCAATACAAACAAATGCAAACAGTCTCGCAGTTTTCACAGCATTCATAGGAAATGATAATACATCAAAGATTGCAGCCACTTTGAAAGATCCATAAAAATATGTAAGTAGTCAGCCACCAGCAGATCTTCGTTCTCTCATGGAGGTGGGGAAATGCTGTACTTTTTTTGAATATACTTGTTTTCCATTCAACATGGGAAATCTGGTTGCACTGATGTTTTCAAAAGTCTGAGGGCTGACGTTAGCAGTCAGAGTTGTTACACATCTTTGGCATTTGGTTGTTGGAGCACATTGGATTTTTTTCCCCTCTGGGCTGACCACAGTTTCAGTGGAAATTCTCTTCCATTGCCTAGAGAGTCTCTAAACTTCATCAGGTAAAAAACTCCCTTCTATGTCTCTTCATACGCCATGCAAGAGCAAGGGAGTAAAGATGGATCTTGCCCCAGCTCAGCATTAAACCTCAATGCACTGAGAAAGAAATTAGACATTGTGAAGAAAATCAAGACCTTTAATTTATAGCTGGGGTGGAAATGACTGCAGCTGCTCAGGGTTGAAAACAGTATCAGTAATACTAATGCTATCTAATTAACAGGCAAGGTGAAAGCAAAGAAATAAGATATGTTCCTGTTAGTACACTACTATTGGAGTTCTCATATTCCAAACCTCTCTTACCGTCCCTCATTTAAACTGTCCTTCTGAGGTTGGATAGAATGAAACATTAAAGTTATAGCTTGAAGAGTCTTGGAATTAACCAAGAAAACAAATGTTCTTTTTAATTTCACATAGTTACTTTTTATCTTATCTGGAACACATGCTAGCCATGCATATGTGGGTTTTGAAATGCTGCTTTATATACATATCATGCTACTAGTTTAACATTTGGGGATCATTATGTATGTGCTACTGGAAAACTTTTAAAAATTAAAGAATCTGAACTGGCGAGAAAGGTCATTTATTTCTTAGCAAACATCTGCCCCACCAAAAACTAGGTTGAATTTTCTTTCATTTTCAGCAGTAGGAAATGCATTCAAATGAATTCCTAAATCATTATTATAAAATGTTGATGGCTGAAATGATAAAGTGTAGTAATTTATTTTATTTTTTTTTACAAAATAACTTCTTAAAATATCAACCAGATTTCCAACCAGAGATGGAAAGAGGAGCAATACAGGATATATTAAACTCTATTCATATGAGAGAGTTGACTTTTCTGACCTCTATGAATAGAAAAAATTGCAAATGTCCAGCTTCTTTATGTGAATTCACCATATCTAGTAACAACAGCTGTTTGCATCACTGTTTACACATACTCTATGCAGTGCAGATCCTGAAAAAAAAAAGAAAAAAAAGAAAAGAAAAAATCAATAGCCATTATCATTGTTATTTACCATCATCATAATCCATCATCTGCTGTTGTTTCACACCACATTTTCCATGCCAAGTGTGGGTGTGCATTACTGGGTTAATGAATAGCTGAAAATTACCATAGCAGGATTGCTGAATTTCTGCTGGCTGGCACAGTAAAATCCTGAGTGATTCCTTACAGAAAAATACATCACTGTGTGTTGTTGAGAGTTTCCCAATTTTGATATGTTCTTGTTGTAAAATACCAGAATAGTTAGCCTATAGGTATCATAAAGTAAAAGTTTGTATTAAAAAAACATCATTTAGGAATAGAGTAATGACATCTTAGGAATGACTGTATTTTTCCACTCTGATTTGTTGATTATGACAAAAATCAGTGAGACAGAAAGATTATACAAGAAAGAATCTCTTGATTAATGAAAAAAAAAACAGGCCACTCTTTAGGCTTATATTAAACCTTCCTTTGCATGATTGCCATCAAGAATGTTCTGAAATAATTCTACTAGCAGTTGCTTGTAACCAGGACATAGCTCTGTACCTTGTCAACATCTTCTGTATGGAGAATTTTTCAGAGGCTTCTGAAAGCTTGCTATATCTACAGCTGCACGGAGTAGATGGAAGGGATCTCCTAAGAAACACAATAGCCATGTAATTGCTTTGCTGTTGTCTCAGTCCGTTATCTTATTCCATAAAATATTTAGGTTGCTTTTAAGTATGTGTGCTCAAAAGTAATGCCTAGAAAACAAGATCTGCATTCCCAGAGTGTTCCAAGCTATCCTAGAAATGCTTGCTCACTGGAAATTTAAGTTCATTAGGCATTGCTGGTTTCACCTCTTGGCATCCTGCATTTTTTTCCTTGGCTTCAACAATTAAACACTCAGTGTTGATTAAGCCTAGTCATGAGGAGGTTAAATACTTTCATACCACTGTTTTATATACTGTAGAGATGGATCAGAATGCCAAAAATAACAAACCAACACATTCCTTCTGGCAGGAGAAAATGTTCAGTTTTTGACAAAGTTACACCTGGGCACAGCAGGGCTTTGTGTTCTGGAAATGAAATAGCTAAGCAGCAGGACCATGTATCTGAAAACTTGAGGGTCTGTCACACCTTCTCCTCCTCTTAAGAAGATTCAGCTTCAGCTTCCTATTTGGGAGCTCCCTTAACAGCTTTCCCTATGCCACAGCACATAGCACTGAGCTGTACAGAAAGTTCCGAGGAATAAAATATCTATGAGTGGGACAAGGCTGATGAGGAAAAAATGGTTTGGAGTGTGTGAGTGGGTTCATTCATGTGCTTTAGAGTACTTCAAGTGAATGAGGATTGCAAGAAAGTAGCTTATTATGTTCTATACATGTGCTTGAGGTTGCAGAGAGGCTTAAATATTTTCCCAATGAAGTATTTAAATCACAGCAAAGGTAGTAAGTGGAAAGATGCAGCAAGATGCCTACCTTAACTAAACCAAGAAGAAACATTCTGAACTTTTCAAAAATATAAGTTATAGCAAAAAGACATCCATGCTATCTTGACAGGGTTTTCTGTTAGTCCAGATACAAAAGTGCTTTTCAGGGAATGCCAAGAAGAAAAATAACATGTGGAGCAATAGTGCAAAAACAATGGCAGCAGTGTTTAATTTTTATTATGCTCACATTGCAGTAAGTATAACAGTATAATATTTCTTTCATATGTAAGGCAGGCTACATTCAGGAGCATACATTGCAGTTTGGATAACATGTGCGTTACAAATGTGTACTGGATTCAGAAGCAAACATCTCACTAGCACCAATGCTAACATCTCAACAGTCTTTAACTGTGATTAAAAACAAAACAAAAACAAAACACAAGAAAACATGAAATAAAATAATCGAACAAACAACAGACAAACCCACCCAAAACTCTGCATTGTTATCTTACACAGAGACATTTTAAAACAAACTCTAAGCATTAAAATAAATTCTGATTATGTACAAAGTGGTATCTTCACCTTAATTGAGCTCCAATTTTCTTTATTGGCTGTTTATGCTCATGTTTTACCATATAGCTCTTTGAATCCACAAAAATGTAGGAGGATCTGCTATGTCTCAATCAGAAGGCTTTGAGTGAAAGCCTTAAACATTTTTGTCAAAGATTTGTAAGCTTGGTAAAACTAACTATCTTCTTATTGGCTTAAAAATGCATAAAACTCTCTAGAATTACCATATTTACATGAAGGGATGATTTTAATGCAGTCACAGAAAAATAAACTGCAATATTAACTAAAATGATCACTAACTTTGTTCTCCCACTAACCCAAAAATGTATTTATACAGTATGTTTAATTTATCTTTTGCAGGTTATGCTGGGCATTCAGTTTACTTACCCGCGCTCATAAGGCTTGCAAGATGAATGAGAAAGGAGGCAAAGGACCATTCTGGGAGGTGAGCTACTGCAGATAAGTATTCCCACACGACAGTTTAGATACAATTGTGTAACACTTCTTTCTTTTTTCAGATAAATGGCTCATGTTTTATTGATGGACAGAGAACAGAAATTAGAAGAGGATGGCAACTTAAGAAACGCTGGTAAAGATAACTTCCCTTGCAATCAGGCAGCAAGGAAACTTTGCAGCTATCAGCAACTGAAATAACTGAGCTTTCCCCGAATGGTTTTCTTCATTCTGTCTACTGAGCTCATTTGAAACAAATATCATTTCCCTTTCAAACATACTGAAAATATTTTCACTTCAGTATGCCACTGTGTTTCTTTTCCCACAGCCATCTATGCCCTTTTTTGTCAAACTTACACACACCAAGGTTAGTGAATAAGGTGTTTTCTTCATCAGTTTTTGACTGCTACTTTTATAAAATGAATCTTTTTTTGCTTAATTTTTCATAAAAGTGAATGTTAAGTTTAGGGTTCTGAGTGCTTCGGAGAAGAAAAAGAAATAATCCTTATTTCCACCCAAAAAAGAAAGTTTGCAAAAAATACTTAATCCTCAGAGTGCAAAAGATAAAGAGAAATATCAAATCAATAAATAACAGTGCAGTATGAGGCACATTCACACAAAATATAGGGTCAGTAGTCAACTCTCTTGTTGGAAGAAAATGCATGAGATGGATATTTCTCTAACACCTCTCTGTGTTGGACTTATGAGTATTGGTTATTTTTACACAGAACTAAAGAATATTGAGATTGTAGTATGTTCTCCTTTCATATTTATAATCTGAGTTTAGGTGAAGTTAGAGAAAGAAACTCCTGTAAATAAAGTGATGAATTACACCATTAACTTACTAAATATATAAGACTTCTTTATAGAAGTTCAGTTATTAGTGAATATAAATCCTAAATCGCACCTTTTAGCTACAGTTTCTATTTCTGATATTAAACAGCAGCAATCAAATCCATTTTTTACTTAATAGAATATTCTCCTCTGGCTCATTATATATATTTGTTATTAAGGAGATGAATGCAACAGATTTATACTCTATGCTTGCTCATAGATGCGCACTACATTCATATAGTACTTGCATAGAAATAACACCAACTAAACCTGAATGAAACTTCACACATGACATGTAGCAAAATATTTATGTGTATTTTGAAAATCTAACTTTGTTTCAATGCAAATCAATTCAGAAAGTTTGTATTATGGAGGCAACTGCAGTGAAAAGTCTTTTACCAATAGAAAACAAGGCAAGCGTGATTAAATACTGTTATTTTTAATTCTATCCACTACCTGTTATGACAGCAGTGTTTTCTGAATTCTGTCTCTCTTATGAAAACACAATTTAACACCAATTCTCCTAGAATAGGACAATTTATTATTCTATAATAAACACTTGTTTATCACTACAAGATATCCTTTTAGGGAAAATAAATCCTTTTAGGGAAATAAAACTATTTCTACAACTTGTGTGTTTTGGTTGTGTACACACATACGAAACACTCCTTGCAACTTGTACGTTACTTTGGTGGAAACAAGTCTCTGACCTTACTTTTAGTGTGTGTAAAAAAGAACGAATTACAAGCTAGCTTCCCTTGGTGTTAGTTTTCAGATCCTCTGCTTTTAATGTCCTGCCATTTGTACAGACTGTGCTAGCAACAACAGCGTTTCACAAAAGCAGAAGGGAAGTGCAGATAAACAGAACGAGAGAGTGAGCAGGCAGAGTTGCAGTTTTATTTCTGTTTTTTCCTCTGTAAAGAGAACAATTGCTTTCCGTCAGCTCGACAGCTCAGCTCTGCTCAGGGCACAGTCTATTCAAGAAAGCTCTGAGGCTTTAAACCTTCAGTTGCAGCTGTCACAAGCTGATGTATGTAAAAGAGATTATTAATGCCTGGCACTGAATGTCGCTGTGTCTAACTAACCTAATAGGTCATTCATACTATGAAATGTGTCATTTAGTTTCAATAGATATCTCTTTCTCCACACAAACAATCATACTGGACACGTTATACAAGTCGACAAATATGACTGTTGGTAAAACCTATCTTTCAAAAAGTATAACATTCAGCCTGCTGAAAAAGATCTAAGATCCACAAGGGTTGAAATGGAAATGGATGGGAAACATCAACCAATTAGGCAGCGGCAGATGATGGGTCTCATATGGTAGGTTCTATAGAGATATTATTATGTGTTAAACACAGAACTGCAATCTACTGACCAATAAAGAGAGACAGAATTTATTCCTCAAACTGTCTTTAAGTTCCCAGTCTAATCTGAAGCTGTTCTGCAGGGATAGGAAAGGTGCCAATTTACTTCACTGTGAGAGTAAATGAGAAGACAGCAGGAAGAAGAGAAAATGCACCAAAGGGAGCAAAGAATCCAGTGGAAGTCACCTTATTTAGGAACAGAAAAATACATTGTGCTTTCATGTCTTTTGCTAAAGTGTCTGAAAATATTTTTTATAGAATAGCTTAGTTGAAACTCACTACGCCCCCCAAACAAGGAAGTATCAACCATTTCACAGGTGGAAGGAAGTATGACAAACAGGCCTAAAGTGGGAGATGCTGGTGTAGTAGAGGCTGACTGGCAACATTCCGTAGAATTTTGTTGCAGATGTCAGCAGAGGGGCAGTCATGACAAAAGGGCATCTGACATGGAAGTGCACATGAAACAAAGTTGTGTAAATGAAATCCTCTGTGCAAAAAAACAAACAAACAAACAAAAAAAAAACAAACAAAAACAAACAAAACAAAACAAACAAACTAAAAAGCCCAACAAACTTACTCCTTTGGCATTCATCAGTGCTTGCTGAACACTTATGGAGACCAATCCGTGGATATGAGCACAGTGTGGTGGTAGTGGTATGCTTCTGCAATGGCACAGCAACAGTGGATCACCTCTGCTAGTGCACATTTTTATGAGGGCATAATTCAGGCTCTTGTTCATCAGTGGAAAAAATGCGTGGCCAGTGATGGCAACTATGTTGAAAAATAGTATTTTGTAGATGAGAATGTGGTCTATCAAACAGCATTATTGTGTTCTTTGTATCTGCTGTAGTTTCCATGGAAATAAACAGGAGACAGTACTGTCAAAGTGACATAAATACATGAATATGGATTAGCAAAGTACAAACTTGGCAAGTTACTTCAGTGCACAAGCAAGAGCTTCATGCAAAAATGTCAGAAACAAAAGGCAATGGAAATTTTAATCAGTGTTTTCTAATAAGTTCCTTTGTAGATATCAAGCCTTAAATATTTTAATCGTTTAAGTTTACAAGACAGAAGGGATGGACACATCTCTATCCGAGGACACTTTTGTTTAGAGTCTCAAGCTCGTCTTCACAATACAGTATTACTGTCGCAGGGCTGACAGACTTGAAACCAACTCTGCAAAGAAGCAGCTGGAATCCTAATAGACAACAAGGTGTCCATAATCATGAGTTGCTCCCTCATGGTAAAGTAAGAAAGCTAATAGCCTTCTGGGCTGCATAAGGCAGAGCACTGCCACAAGCTGAGGGAGGTGATCTTTTTTCTCTACCCAGTATCTAAAGTTCTGGGTCCTATGTGCTGGAAGACATGGATTTACTAAAGCAAATCCCACTCAAGATGAGGGATAACGAAGACCGTAGAGCCTCTACCATGCAAAGCAGGGCAAAGATTGTTGAGACTTTTCAGCCTGGAGAATGAGATGCTCAGAGGATTACTGTCTGTCAGATGAAATGGAAGGAAGCAAGGATGCAAAGGCTCTTCTCATCTGTTTTCACAGACAAGATCAGAAGTAATAGGCAAAATTAAAACACATCAAACTTCATCCAGGTTGGATAGGACCCTGGCAGCCTGGTCTAGTATTAAATATGGAGGTTGGTGTATCTACCAATTTAGTTCATTATTTCCAGAGGAAAGTAATATAATGAAATGTTTATTTCTTGTAAGAGAAACTCTACTCCTCATTGGAGATTCTTTTTAGGTTCTCAAGAAGATGGACATGAAAATTCTTTCCATGTTTTTTTCAGCTTTTGCAAATAAAAAATTACTTCCCACTGTTCAAGAGTATCAGTAACCTTAGCATCTGCAAAACATTTGGCACTGTCGCATAGAAAAATAGCACTCTTCACATCCTACTAAATTATGCAGAACTTAGTGATGTAAAACAAAGACACATCTGCTTTGATTCAGATAAATTCCTGCTTAAGGTTTTTAAATCCATAGTGTCCCATTTGAGTTGCCGTTTATGTGCCCAGAAATACACTTTTTTTTATCCTTTTTACACTTTTTGCCATATGTGAAATATTTAATGAGGTAGATGTGTTTTCATAAATTAGACTCAATCTTCTTTGTTTGCAGCACAAAGGAATAACAAAGCAACATTTTACCTACTATTTATTAGTGTATTCACTAAGGACTTGTAGAAGGAAAAGGTCCTCTAACAAAGAAGCTGAAAAATCACTCATGGTGAAAAATCTTCCCAGAATTAACAATGAACTCCTATTTTCCAGAAATAAAAAATATCAAAATCCAAATAAAAAAACGTAAAGAATTTTAACACAGTCTTTGAATATTTTCATTGGATTTACACAATAGTAAAATATAGAGAAGTCAATCAGTTCATTTTTAAATAGAACATTCACACGCTTCTCGTATTTTGTTGTCCTGCTGTATTTGTCCCTAAGGAAAAAACAAAACAAAACAAAAAACAGACCCCAAATGCTGTAAATGCACTGGTCCACTTATATGTACAATCTTATCTGCTTCATTTTCTGCCTTTATCAACAAAGTTGGACACTGAAACCAACAAAATTCTTCCTTTAGTTTCCACTTAAGAGCTGCATATTCCTCTGAACTAACCGAGCACTGTTAAGAAGCAGACTGAGGGAGATGTGATGTAAGAAGGCAATAGACATATGAATGGGAATTAGAAGAATCTTGCTTCTCTGACAGTTCCCTTCAAAGTATAATATCCTAACTGCATGCAGGTTGAAAAATTAAATTATTTCCAGCTTTTGCTGATCTTTGTCTTTCCCACCTCTTGTGTTTATTTTCATTTCCAAAATTTTCCAGATGTTTCAGTTGTAAATTTTGCCATGTGGCTCAAGTTGGTAAATACCAATACATACAGTACAAAATTATATCAGAAAATTCCTTCTATATAGATACCTTGCTATTTGCTCTGCTTCCTTAGCACACCTTCAGGCTCCACTTTGTGTTTGATCTTGTAAATGATGATGGTCATCATCAACCAACCCACTCAAGTTCCCTCCTGTCCTTAGGCTGAAAAGTTCACTGTCTACAGATTACTGGAAGGGAAAAATCAACAGATCAGTGCAGTAGTCACAACATAAAAATGATGGATAAAAACAGGACCATAATGATGTTTGGTTAGAGAATTAAAGCAACCAACATTACTTTCTCAGGATCCCTGCTGAAACTAGATCCTAACTGATTTGCATCCCTTTTCTAGTGGTGGATTCATTAATTAAGCTTTTACTCTTAAATAGTTACTTATTTAATTAATGACTAATGTCTGTGGTATTGAAGACATTGAAATTGTTTTGTGCATGTGAGGCAACTTCTCTTTGCTAGTTTTTATTTTTATTAAATATATCCATTAGAAGTATAATAATTTACATAAATCCAGAAGGTATACTCAATTTTTCTCTCTTGAGGTACTGTGAATTTTATGTCCCAGAATTGTCTGATGACATAAACAGAATAATTTTGTTCTGGACTGCAGAAAAGAATGGAATCAAAAGCAGAAGTCCAGCTGCACCCACACATTAGAAAATAATCTTGATTTGAACTGGTGGAAAAAATGAACGCAATGTTGACATCAAATTACTGAAATATTGTATCCTTACTAGGAATTTGAAATTAGATGTTTTGAAAGTATTCAACTATATTAAACCAATATGAACAATCATGTTCTGCTTTCACAGTTTCTTAACACTCTCAAGCAGCTCAATGTTCTCAAAAACGGCACTGCTAAAGGAATTATAATTCCTTTTTTTAAGGATTAATCTAATCCTTAAAAGAGTAGTAGATGAGTATACTACTCAAAAAAATCAATTCAAAGTTAGAGCCCTATGGTTGGGTCATGTGATTATTCCTTCTGTTGCTATAATTTTAGGTGAGGTGAATTTTGCTTTGCCTTCTTTAAAGGAATTTTCCTCCTTTCTGAATAGGTACATGATGTTGGCAACATGGTGGTTATTTTCTAGATTGAATATGGTTTAAAACACAAAATGAAATATTTATATACAATTCAGACTGAAAATCTTGTCAGGCAGAAACCTGCCCTTTTTTTCTACAGTTGCAGAGTAGTGCTTCCTCCTTAAACTGCCTCTTTTACAAAGAGCACCTACTCAGGCCTGTTTAAAGCCAGATGTCCTTGATGTCATGTTCTGCCTTTATGCTGTGCTAAGGTCTTCAGATAGTGCTGAGAATGTTAATATTCTGTGACACAGAACAGAACTGCACTATTGCATTTTAGATTCTCATTTGAACCAAACTCCCATTTTAAGTCTGTTAAAATAAAGGAGGCTACCTAACACTGCTCCTCAGATCTTCTGATGTATTTCATACTTGTGCCTCCTTAAATCTATGAAGATCTGCTTCAAAAGTGCTAATTTCTGTTAGCACTGAGAAGTCTAATCAGGCAAAAAATAGTAAAGTTATAATGATCTTCCTTTGTCCTAAATGTACTAGGCTGAAATGAAAGGGAATGAAAGGGTGCACATACTGCTACAGTGATAAAAACTTAGAAATTTGGTACATGCTACAAATTCAGTTGTTGCAATATTTGTTAACTCTAGAATTCTGACTACTCTGTACTTGGCATTATGTCTTGAGGACAAAGAAACAGTGTAGTATACACTTCCTAATGAATAAAGATATTTGGATGTCCCTCCTGTTACTCCAGTGCAAGAAAGTCTGTAGCAGTAATTTGTGCAGAGATCTTTATTTTCCAGAAACCTGTTTGATGCAAGCAAGTCAAGATTACCTTACAGTTCAGGTAGAATTAATATACAAGGCCAATGCCCCATAGAGCACAAAAAGAAATTGACACTTTCTTGATGGTGTGCTCACCACAGTTTTCTTTTGTGAAAGAAAAATTAGTTAAATTCCTTCCTTACTATGGCACAAACCCTACGAGAAAAAATTCAAACTTATTAACACAAAAATTTTGATTTAAAGATAGTGACAGATGTACTTTTCTCTAAAACACAGCAAAGATATTTTTCAATCCATTGTGATCAAACTGTCATCAAGGGAAAAGTTGGAAGGATTTAATTTGTTCTGTGCAATTTATTTATTTTCTCATAAAAATTATGAGTACTACGGGAGACTGCCTGACTTTTAGATTTTCTTTATCATGTTTAAGAAATTAATTGACACGCTTGTTGAATGTTCTGTGTGCTAAAAAGAGATGCCAAAAATTAGAATGTCTTAAATGCTGAAAAAAGTAATAAATGCAGTTTTTTTGCCAAGAACTGTTTCCTTTGCAGTAAACCCTTGCAAGAGGAACTTGCCAGAATAAATATTTTCCTCACATGAGAAATAGATTGAGTAATGATGCTGGTGAATCAGATCTGTGCAGGGCTCAAGGCTCCAAAACAAAAATCCTTCTCCTCTCCTTTGACATTTTATGTTTATCACACTCTGAATTTTGTAGAATTGATGACCTGCTTCTCCAGCTCCCAACTTCATAGTTTTCACTGAATGAAACAACTGCCAATACCACTGACCCTTGAAGATGTTAAATGATTCAGGTATATTGAAAAGCCTTTTTGAGATGTTTTTCATGGGCTAAGAATTTCTCTTAGCACTTAAAAAATAGAGGAGAAAAAAAAAGTGATATTTGGCCTTCATGCTCTTGAATATACTTGCTGCAGAGCTTAAAATAGTATATATGGTATGCCAAGAGATGTGAATTGCCTCTTTAAATTTCATTCAAATGAGGTCTTCAAAAATAGTGCTTATTTTGCAAAATGAATATTGGCTCAGATCAATGAACCCGAATTTCAGCATTCTATCGCTTCCAGTTTTGAAAGTCCAGTACATTCAGCAGAGAAATGACAACCATTTAGATAAGAATACAGAGCAATAATGGTATTTTTGGAGTGATTATCAGGCTGATGATAAATTTAGCATGCAATTGCTAAAATTAACTGCCTGCCTCATTGGTGATCCGTGCATTTTGACATTACAAATCCTTTGCTGGTGGTTTTGGAAGAAACTAAAGTTTTTGCAATGCAGTCTTGCTCCAATTATTGGAGAAGATGCTTTGATATGTATATGTATATCCAGAACAAGTCTAAGGCAGCAAACGAGGTGAAATGTTTTTCCAACCAGTTTATAACAAATTCTAAGCAGTTAAGGAATACAGAAAAGACAGGGAAGTTAGTAATAAAGAGAGGAATCCTAACAAATTGATTATAAAGCAGGGATATTCGTCACCATGGATCCAGCAACATTTCATTGGATGGCAGGGGGCTGCATGTTGGTCAGCAGACATCTTGTAGACCTGCACAGCTGCAGTTCAATGGAGGGAGTACTGACACTGCAGTCAAACTCTTCATTTTTTACTCTCTTTGTTCTTCTATCTTGCACCTCTGCTTGCTCAGGGTAATGTCACCTGCTCCCTCAGACAGGTAATTGGCAGCTGATTAGCTTCCCTTTCCCCTTCCCCTTCCCCTTCCCCTTCCCCTTCCCCTTCCCCTTCCCCTTCCCCTTCCCCTTCCCCTTCCCCTTCCCCTTCCCCTTCCCTTCCCCTTCCCCTTCCCCTTCCCCTACCCCTTCCCCTTCCCCTTCCCCTTCCCTTCTTCTTCCCCTTCCCTTTCCCTTTTCCCTTTTCCTTCCCCTTCCCCTTCCCCTTCCCTTCCCTTCCCCACAGTTTTGCAGGTTTGTAGTCCTTGAAGGGAAAGAATCTGTTGATCAGAGAGGTAGGACATTGATCTGTAGATGCTCTAAAATGTTTATTAACTCTCTTATCAGATTATGTTATATTTGTTGCTCAGCTTAAATAACTAATGACAGCATTAAAAAAATAGGCAAGAAGATATGAACTTGGGAATTCGATCACATGATCTAGCTTTTCCAAATTCAGTCGAAGTTGATTTTTAGGGAAAGATTGAAGATGTGATAACTAGAAGCTGCAGATAGTCGTTTTGTCAATTATTCAAAACAGGATTAGTAGAGATTATTGTCTCACTTCAGATCCCCTAATCACAGAAAGGATCAGATCAGGGTCTCATTCACCTTTCACCAATGTCACCCACCAAGTTACCCAAATTTTTAGAAAGTAAGAGATCTGTTGAAAATCTTTGAGAAACAAAAACTAATGAAAATTCTGTTACGACTTGGCATACGCTTAATACAACTGCTCTGATTAACTCAGATTTCAGACTTTTTTATTTGAGATAAATGTAGTTTGGACAAAAATGTGTCTTTTAACACATTTTACTTCTAGATAATGTGAAGCCAAGGTGGCAAAGAGAACAGAGCAGGTGGCAAATCTGTGCCTGTTCCCAGACCACAACATGCAAAATAGCCTGGAAAAGGGAAGAGTGTGATTCATTTTCAGAATGTGAGAGCAGTAAATTACAAACTTCCATAGGCAAGAAAGGAGCACAATAAGTCAAAAATAGTATCTGACACACTGCCTCCAGTGCAGATCTTAGTGCAGATTAAGCATCTCTCTTACTCAGCACTGCTCAAAAATTGTCAGTCTATCACAACTGTTTATTTAGAACTGTAAATGTGTAATGATGATAAACTGGCAGAAATTATATTCATTTCACTGAAGAAAATACGTTGTCTCTATTTTCCTTCTTACACATTGTTTTTTTCAGTATTTCCAAGTCTAAGTGCAAACTGTGTTTGAATCTGTCTGTATCATCATATCTAATTCAGATATCCTGTCAGTGGAACAATTGCAACCAATTTCAAATGCTTCAACACTTGATACACCTCTATGTCTCTTAAGTCTTGCATGAAAGTATTTGTGCCAACATTTAGCAACAATAAGATGCTTGGCTTTGCAATTCAGTTTCAGTGAAAATCCTCTTTCCTCTACAAGCAATCTTGGTAAGCGTTTGAATATGGCTCTGATCGAACACATTATGTACTGTGTTAATATATTTTCCTATCATGACATAACAACTCCAGGGAATCCATATGTATTTATGCACATATATACACTTGTAAGCCCTGATTAAATCAGTAGCAAATTGAACAAGTGTACGCTTCCACCCACTGAAGGAATTTCTGTCTGCACTTATGTTTTACTTAGTGAACTTTTTAAATCACTAGATTCACTTAAGAAAACAGAAATAGGTGCACAAAAACTTTGGGATAAATTTTTGTTACAAAGCAATAGAAATGCACATGAGAACAGTGCTCATTTTACAGTTATCTGATTACTGTGAGTTTATATCTACAGATACACCAGCCATGTTATGGGAATGATATACATCAGAGTTGTGATTGAGAAAATATATTCAGTATGTATACGTGAAACAAAATTACAGGGTCTGCAATTGCAGCATGGTTTTGACTTAACTGTCATCTAGATACGTGTAGTATTTATTGCGATCTAGTTGTCCTTGGAACACACAAACTCAGCTAAAACAAGCTCTTTGTCTGCGACTCTCACATTATGTTAAACCGTATCTCAACTCCAGTAAACTCTGGAATCCCCTTCCAGGTCCTGTTCTGAGCAATGATTATTCTGGGCCTTTGATAGGGAATATCTGGCAAATCTCCCATTAAAGGCTCTACTGAGGCAAATCCTCACCTTGCATAAATCAGCCTAACTTCAATCAAGGTAGTGAAGCTAAATAAGTTTACAGTATTTTTCTGCATATCTGTAGGGCCCAAAGTTTCAAGGATATCTGTACTGAAGCTGTAGGACTTTTTTGGTACTAGAAGTTAAGATTTCTGTTGGAGTAAATCCAGATCTCCTGAGAAGAAGGAATCCATGTATAATTTGTCAATCCTGTCTCTGCTCAGAATGATAAAATATAATAAGTTGTGCAGCAAAGTGTAGGTATCTGTGGTGGGTTTACATGGCAATGTTTTGGTAGCTGGATGGCTGCGTAGGAAGCCACTGTGAGCAGCACCCAGCAGCTGCCCTATGTGAACTCAGTGCCAGGTCCAGCTTCTCTAAGAGGGACAACTGTTGACTAAAGCTGAACCAATTGGTGACTCTATTTGTGTCACTATAATAACATGTTTAAGGAGGGATAATACTCTGCAACACCTGGAAGACAAGAATGGTGAAATGAAAGAGCCTTGCAGACTCCAAGGTGTGTGCAAAAAGAAGACAGGAGGAGATCCAGGCACTGAGCAGAATTCCCTGCAGTCCTGGAGATGCACAGCTATTATCAATGTGTGATGTTAAAAAACTTGTTTTTATTGAGGCACAAAACATTTCAGGAGAAGGCAGATATGAGTTAAGAAAAGCTGTTTCAAAATGTTAGCACTTTTTACAGCCACTGCTCTCTATCAAGGGGTTATGTATGCATTCTTTCATTTAATTTATCTTGAACATGCAATTTATTTGCAGCTGCTAACGCTCAAATGCTAAGACTGATCTTTGAAAAACAACACCTCTAAATGAACTGAGAAGATTTCTTTTGTTGAATTATTTTTTCCTCCAAGCTCAAATCACATTTTAACTTTAATTTTAGCCTACCTTAAGAGTTAGAATGATGCTACAATGCAGAGCGTTTTAAACCTTATTTCATTTCTTTTTCTCAAATGCAAGCCATTCTGGAACTAAGTATTACAGAGGTTCTTACTCTGGAATTAAGGTATCATTACCAGGGATGTGCTGTAAAAATGTGATATCCTTTTATCTACAGAAGTTTTTTCTACACAAGTCATTTTGGCCCCTTTAACAACTAATGAAAAAAAATGGAATGGTAATAAACTTTGACAACACAAAACTGGTCTTTACTGTCAGTATGTTAAGATTTAAATCAGTAAAAGTCAGTAATTTCTGCTCTCAGTGAACACAACAGTCAAAAGAAGGCACCTCTGGTAGCTCTATTCTGGAGCTAATTGGCATTCCACTAATTAGCCCTGCAAGAGAATAATGTTTTGAAGAATTCATCACTAGTTTGTACATGCAGCAGAGTAATAAAAAATAAGTAATGACCACAACCAAAGCATGTTATCAATTATATGCAACTTTTAATTGACAAATGCCCATTTCATAAAAGCCATCTGGCGCTAATGAAGATCTCTGGTGACAAATTCAACAGAGAGGTCAGAGATTTCCTCAGGCACAGATGATTGTAACAATCTGCTTGATCTCAGTAACTATTCTACTTTTATGGATTAGTTGTGTTTATAACAATGTATTTCCAGTCCTGAACCCAACACAGTATGGATGTTTCTCAGTTCTGTGAAGCCTGCCAATGTCAGTGCAGCTCCACAAAATAGATCAAAATAGTTTTTGTTAATGAAGAATAAGCACTCTGTTTCCTCTTAAAGATAGCCAACTTGTAGTATGGAATGAAATCACAGGAATTAATGCTGAAGGCTTAATATGATAGTATAGATCAGATGGAATGAACCATTCATTACACTGGCATCCTTAGAAAGAAAAATAGCATTGATGATATTATTTTTTGCAATTTGTGCAAAGTTATCAAGCCACAAGTGATTCTCTGTAGATTCTCCAGTCAATTGGATTCATATTTACCATCAGCAGAGATCTAGTGCCCGGTTATCAGAGACACTTCATTCAGCAGGTGTTGCACTGGGTAATTTTGAAGAAATAATTTCAACCCTTTTTTCCTTCCCACTAATTTTAATATTCACTTACAAAACACTATTGTCATTACTTGTGTATACCAATATCTCCTGATCTTTCAGTAATGAAAATGGTCCTGTGCTTTCAGATTCCATTTAAGTTGATAGTCTTACTAATAATGACAACTTAATCTCAATAATGAGATTTTTATGTGACTTTTCATAAGGGCATGTAGCGACAAGACAAGGATAAATGGGTTTAAACTGAAAAGGGTAGATTTGGATTAGATATGAGGAAGAAATTCTTTACTGTGAGGGGTGGTGAGATACTGGCACAAGTTGCCCAGAGAGGTTGTGGATGCTCCCTCTCTGGAAGCTTTCAAGGCCAGGTTGGATGGAGCTGTGAGCAACCTGGTCTAGAGGGAGGTGTCCCTGCCTCTACAGCAGGGAGTTGGAATTAGATGATCCTAAAGGTCCCTTCCAACCCAAACCTTTCTATGATTCTACAATTTTTCAGTAATATGTTCACACTTCCCTTGTCTGATCTTCTACAACAGCAGAGTAACTTGTTATTATTTTGGAGAATTTCAATACTTTTTATTTTTCTCTTAGCAAGAATAAAAAGCTGGATTAAAAAAAAAAAAAAAAAAAAAAAAGCAAATTGAAGATTGAAAATACTAGTAAAAGAACAGTTCATCTTCAACTGAAAACTTTATTGTGCTTACCAAAACTTCATATTTATTGATAAATCCATCATTGCCATTGTTTTTTCCACAATTATATTGTAAATTTGATAACATATACAGAATCTTGATTACTTCTATCCAGCCTCTCTAGGTGGGTATTTTTCTTCTAATTTATCTGATAGTACAAGTTTAAGTCCTATGGTTTTTCAAAGTGAAGAACAGCTGAAGCTTTTTCACATGGTTATTATTTTATTCACTGAGCTTTTAAGCCATTCTTTATAGATTTTACTTTACAGTAGCCTTCCAAGCTTAGCAGTCTTTTTCAACAGAACTTCAGTTTTGAGGTAGTATGATGACAGATTGATCAGTTGAGCATGCTGCAGTCAGCATACAAGTCTGAGAATTGCCAGGATTCACTAATAAAAAGGTGCTTTTATAAGGAGCTTTTATAACACATCGAATACTCCCTACCAGGAATGGAATATAGGGGTTTTTTTTGTTTTGTTTATTTCTGGGTAAAGGAGAGTATGAAAGCCAACTGCTCTTCTCAGCAACAGCATTTAATTTTGATCAATCTTTCCTTATCAGCAGTCAAGCTTCTGTGTTACGCCAATGAACTATTTTACAGTAATGAGATTATGAATTAATTTTACATAACACGTATCTGTAAAATATAGCCATGAACAGAATACATGAGAAATGCAGTGGAATAATTTGCCGTGGCTAGTAATAATGTCTTAATATTAACCACATTCTGGAATGCACCAACACCAGCCAGAAGCCTGCAGAGCTTGTTTCCTAAACCTCAGACCACATACAGCAATCTGTAGTACCTCAACTGCACAAAGGATTAATTTAATTTAGAACACAAAAGCTCACATCAGCTTGATGCTGTGTAAATGTAACAAGTTATTAGGCTATTGAGTGTTGTAGAGTGCAATAAATCCGTTCTGGTGCTGCTACTTCATCCGGTGTGAATAACTTCATCTCTCACTAGGACATCAATAGAAACACTGCATCTTAATCTGGTAAGTCACAGAGGGCAGACTTTAGCACACTGTGACTGCCTCACCTTTGTGTCAGAAAGGGGGCATTGCTGCCACATTTGTAGCTCTGAATTCTGATAAATAAAACAGGAAATTACAATCACTGAAGGGATGACAGAGGCTACCTTTTCTGCATCCTGTATGCTCTCCTGAAATAATTTGCCTTCCACCGTGAACACTCAGGACTACAACCCTGCCTTAGCTAACTAGTTCATACATTCAAGTTAGCATAGAACTATAGTAGCTAAATTTGTTGCCAGTCTTATGCAGTACTGTCTGCCTCCAGTGCAAGTTTTTGAGAGAAAGAAAACTGCTCAGTTAACTATGATCTATGCTTGTAATGTGTGTGTGTACTTATGATGCTGTAGTGAGTTGACTTTAGCTAACAGTCAAAAGCCTACCCAGATGTTCACTCATTCTTCTCCTAAGCAGATGAGAGGGAGAAAACAACAAGAAAGCTGAATCAAGGTAAAGACAGGAAGATCATTTACCAGTTATGACTTGTTAACAAAATCAATGTGGGGAGAACTAAATTCATTTTATTTATTTATTTATTCAAATAAATGAATGAATGAATGAATTAATTAATTAATTAATAAAAGAGAGAGAAAAGAATTCAGGTAGTGAGCCTGGAAGAGGGCCCTGGGCAAATTAACCTAACTGTGGTGCCCCTGTTAATTGCAGGGAGTTGGGTTAGATGGCCTTCAGTGGTCCCTTCCAACTCTAAGGATTCTGTGATTCTGTGATTGAATGAGTCTAAAACAATGCCTTGCCTCCTTTCTTTTCCCAGTCTCAGCTTCTCAGCTTTACTCCTTCACTCTCAATCTCTCTACCAACTCCAAATAATGCAGTATTACAGGCACTGTATATTAGCATTTCTAAGTGTCACCTCTTCCTCTTCATACTTCTCCCATGCTCCAGCAAGGGTGCAGTGAGGATATCTGCTCAATCATGGAATACTTCCTTCCTACTACTATTTCTTCTGTAACATCTCTCCCCACTTCTTAATCCTCTGCTTGTCTGATATTTTCTAACCTTTCTTACACATATTTTCACCGGGGCTTGATCAGCTTGGCTGTGCTCAGTTGTGTCCTGCAGTGGATCATTGGAGCCAGCTGGCACAGTGCAGCCTCCAACTGCCCTCACAGACACCAAATCTGCAGGTCCTACAACCAACACTTTGATGCCTTAACTCAGTACACATACACACACTTGCATTTTCTGCTGTATAGGATTTCAGAATGCATTTCAGTTCTCTTCAAACTATATTTGTGTTCAAAAGCAGATATAGGTGGTTTTCTCCAAAATATGTAGCCCATTTTAATTTTCAGGTAAACTAAACTCACCAGCTACAAAAATCAGATAGTTTTCTGCATCCCTATTCACGAAGGCTATTTCCCCTCCTGTCCCATTATACTGGAATGGCTGCCTGAGCAAGGACTGAGACTGCTTCATTGCCTATGGCTTTTCCCTCTTTTTTCTCCTCAGTCTAGAACTCTTCCTTCGAAAGTGTGGTGCACAGTCTAGAGAGTCCTAAATTACTGATATACTCTTTATATGGGTGGTGGTTGAGCAGGTAAGCAGAACTGCAGAAAAATAAATTGTAAACTTTGAGCTGGTAGAGGATGGTTTCAAGATCCAACATGTGCAGCAGCACCATAATCTGCTACACTTCCAACTGTGCCCTGATTGTGAGCAGGCTGAAAAAGCAGAGGATTTCACACGAAGGATGCTGCCATAGCACTTGGGGGGCACATACTAAATCAACACTGAGAAGCATCACACAGGTAGCTTTTAATCCTTAATAAAATACTGCACTTTCCAGTTATGTTTCAAAAGTGTTGTACCAGCTTCTCTCCTTGACACTCATGTCTCTGTTGTCCTTCTCATTTGCAGACAACTACAGTCTTTATGAATGGTCCAAGCTAGGAAACAATGATAGCAGTCTTTTCCAGTTCTTTTCTAACCTGAAACATTATGTATTTCTTGAAACAGGATTATACACATTTATAGATATACCTCTAAATCACCTACAGACACCTATAACAAGAGAAGAACTCAACTGCGTGCCCGTTTTATGTCAACACATCTATTCCATCAATATGTATATGTTAATGAGGCATCAGATTTGAGGATTTATTCTATAGCTAAAGTTCATTCTCCTACAAATAGATGTTTAGATCCTATGCCATATCCACTCTAACTGATCACTAGTGTGCAGATGGATCAAAGGGTGATAAGCCAGGAAGGAGAGAATAATCTGACCATAACCATCAAGTACGTTCTTAAAAACTTTTTAAATCAATTGTGGCACATGTCAAAAACATGAAATGAAAGAGCTAAGGAACTTTTCAGTAGTTTTCATCAGCCTGGACCAGGGTATCTATCCCCAATCCACTATGACATAATTAGATGCCTAATGACACACTATTTTTTTAGTAACTAATTTCTGTCAGCGTGTACATAAACAAGTATAAAGAAATAGTGTTTGTATCCTCTGATTATTTGTTCATATATTCATGCACATAATTGTTCATATTTATTCATGCACATAATTTCTATTCCATAAGATGAGACAGAAATCAAGAGCCTAATGCTCAATATTCAAACTAATCCATTCTTCTAAAACTGTTATTGGAGATCAAAGGAAAACAGGAAATTTTTGACACCTTTGTCAGGTCTTTTAAAAAACCAGCAAAAAAGAAAATGATTATCCAATGTCAGGAGGAATTATTTCATATATTAAAAAATAATAATAATAATTTAAAAAAATTATATTTTCATGGTTTGGCTTTAAAATATGACTTTAGTAAGAGACTTTAAGATTTCTTATTGGTTTTGTAATGTGATTGTTTTTCACAGGCATGTTTTATCTTTCTTCTGATAGCTGGCTAGTGTGAAAGAAAGATTATTTTGTTTAGAATAAGGCACAAATTTAAATACCAACTCTGGCATTACAGTTGGAAGGATCACATCCCTAAATCACTGAGCGCCTATAAGCGCTTATTCAAATCCTTTCAAAGACACCCATACTCACAAATGGCATTAGCTTTGCAGTCTAAGTCTGAACTCATGATGATTACAGTAAGAATGATTAATTTTTAATACAACAACAAAGCAAAAATGTAGGAGAGGAAAACAAAACAAAATAAAAAAGTGGAACATGAAGCTTGGCCAAATGCCTTGTTTGATTTACTCAAGGAAAAAGGAATCCTAAAATAACTGCAGTGCTGAAGAAGGACTTGTCGCAGCATTTTCAGAACAACAAGTTTTGTGGAAAATGTTTGTAACAAAAAAAAAAAAAACAAAAAACAAAAAACAAAACTCTTTAGGCATTAAAGGATATTAACATTAAGGGGTATTAAGAACATCTGAGGTCCGTTTGACGGTCAGTGATATTTAATTTCTGTTTAATACATTTATTGGTGAAAAGGAGCAAATGTTTTCCTTTTAAAAACTGAGTTTGGTGCTTAATCTACTGAGAAGAGAGAATATCCAATGTTACAGTCAGACCAGCCTGTGAATGATGGTCAGATTATCAATCTGAATAGCTGGATGCCAAATATAAAATTAAGGTGTAATGAATTTATCCTTCTTTTTAATGGGGTAACCTTTTTGGAATTACCCTCTGAGTCATGTCTTTATTTTATTTCACTGCATCCCACAGAAGGATGCATGGAAATGCTGTGTTCACATTGATGTCCCAGTCTCTTATAATGTTACAACTGATGCCTGAGTTCTCTAGCTTGCTGAGCAAGGAACTGGTGTGCATACAGAGTAAGTACAAGACATCTACTTCATTTCCTTGTCAAGATGAGTGATTAGAAGTTCATTCACAGGTCTAGCTTGCTTTCTCTCTAGTAGAGGATTTCTTTTGTGGACAAGGAATGTAGTGTCACCTTACATCTAAGTATACCGACAGCATTTAGAAATGTCAATTGTTAATTATTCTTTAATTCCATTTGAAGTCCACTTGCAGCTGGTACATTCCATTCAACTCTTTTGTACCAGGAAACATTCAATTTTATTACATGTAGATGAAGTTAGCTTAAGAGAGCTTATACCTTAGGATGTAAGGAATATACCTTTAGCAGCAATTTGAATTATTCTTTGTTTCCCAAGTATCTTCAGTAGACGAAATTTGAAAACAGTTGACAGTGAAAGTATATTTGATAATAAGATGTGTTAATGATATTATTTAACATATGGTTGATGTGACAGCTGCTTTGTATCTTTTTTTGCTAAATTGACAAGCCCTTATAAATCCTTTCTATAGTATACGTGGATTTGCAAATAGGAAATATAATGGGATATCACAAAATCATAGAATGGCTTTTGCTGGAAGGGACCTTAAAGATCACCCAGTTCATACCCTTTACAGTGGACAAGGTTGCTAGCCATTAAATCACTTTGCCCAGGGCCCCATCTAATCTGGCCTTGAGCATCTACAAAGACAGAGCATCCACAACCTCTCTGGGCAGCCTGTTCCAGCACCTTACCACTCTATCTGTGAAGAACTTCCCCCTGACATCCAATCTAAACCTTCCCTCCTTGAGCTTAAAGTCATTCCCCCTTGTCCTATCACTACCTACCTGAGTAAAATGTGGATTCCACTCCTGTTTATAAATGCCTTTCAAATAAATATAGGAAAGACAAAATGACATCTCCTTGGAGCCATCTCCAGGCTATACAAGCCCAGTTCCCTCAATTTTTCCTTATAGAAGAGGTGCTCCAGCCCTCTGATATTCTTCATGGCCCTCCTTCGGACCCTCTCCAACAGCTCCATGTCCTTCCTGTACAGGGGGCCCCAGACCTGGATGCAGTACTGCAAGGTAGGGCCTCACAAGAGCCAACTAGAAGGGGACAATCTCCTCCCTGTCCCTGCTGACCACCCCTGTTCTGATGGAGTCCAGGATGCCATTGCACTTTCAAGCTGCAAGAGCACTCTGCTGGCTCATGGCCAGTTTTTCATCCACCAGGATCCCCAGGTCCTTCTCTGCAGAGCTGCTCTCAAGGAGTCCTTCTCTCAATCTGTATACGTATCTGGGATTACTCCTACCCGAGTGCAAAACCTTGCACTTTGCTATGTTAAACCTCATTAGATTCACACGGGCCCACCTTTCAAGTTTATCAAGGTCCCTTTGGATGGTGTCCCTTCCTTTTAACATGTCAACTGCACCATTCAGCATGGTGTCATTGGCAAACTTGATGAGGCTGCACTTGAGCCTGTCACTGATGATATTGAAAAGCACTGGTCTCAAGAAAGACCTGTGGGGGACGCCACACATCATCTGCCTCTAGCTGGACAAAGTGCCATTCACCACAACTTATTTTGCTTCATAAAATCAAAGATTTATCTCCATCTAGGTCTTCCTTAGCCAGTTCACTTGTGACACAGATAATGACTGCAGTTTTTTCAAAAACAGGACTTTAAAGGAAAGCAGAATTATATCAGTTCATTAAATTGTCATGACAACACCAAATCCATCTTTTAGTGTGCTTGGAACTGCTGGGCAGAGCAGACAGCAAAACAGTAGCATTAGGAAATCCAGAGGCCACAGCTGCTTTCAACATGCAGAGATGATTTGCCTGCAGTGGGGCTGCCAGGAGCCAGTATGTGGCTCAAAGCATATCTTCCTTGTTCAACCCACAGCAGACCAGTCCAGCACTGCCTCAAACCATGGGGAAGGGTCTGTGCCATTGTCTCTTGGCCTACATCTCCTTTCTATCCTAGCTTGCTGCTGTAGGAGGCTCCAATTAGCCTTCTTACTGTAAAGCTGCTTTTTGCTTTGCTGCATCAGGAAAGTCAGAGTGCACCTGCTGAACAGAGGACCAGCCTCTTAAAGTATTTTCAGACATTTTCTCAATGTTTATTTCCTGTTCCAGAATGACTTAATTCCTTAACTGATTGAATAGACGTAGTTCAGTTATGAAAACAAACAAAATTAACTTCTTGCGAGTGTGTGTTCTCACATCTGAGGCATAACACAATGTCATGCAACACTCTTTGTACCTTATTAAGCTTTTCAGGGACATCTATACTTGCATGGAAAAACTTTGGAGCACTATTTCTACATACAATTACTTTGATATAACCTGGCCTTGAACACCTCCAGGGATGAACAGGGTATCCACAGCCCCTCTGGGCAGCCTGTTCCAGCATCTTTGTGTCTGCATGCTTGCTAGAGGTACCATAATTATTTCAACTAAGAATATTTATTTATGTATTTGTTTGCTTGTTTGTTTGTTTGTTTAATTTCTGACGCTACTACTATGAAATGTTGAGCATCTTTGTATAATTTAGGTACCTCAGCATTTCCAGGTACAATCATACAAAAAAGATGTTATCATTTAGATGAAAATATCCAAGTAACTAAGTAAACTGTCACTTTGTAAGGATGTTCCATATGTTCCCATACATTGGAATATGCAGGTGTCGTTACATTCCTCAGAAGTACTGGTAAATGCACTGAAATATTTAAGAATGCCTAGGTTCTGCCAATTTTTAACTGCTACTTGCAACCCACAAATGATTTGGGATCAATAAAACTTGCACCTCTTTGTGGCATTTAACTAAATTATTAACTAAATATTATAAACTAAATATTGACTAAATTAATCTATAGCAGTGTAACAGATTTCAAAGCCACTGGGGTGACCATGATGATCAGACAGGCTCACATTCAGTACAACACAGACTATAGAAAATCATAAAGTAATTTCTTCATCAAAACTGTAGGATATAACCAGCCTTCACTTTGAAACTAAAAATGATGAAAAGACCATCATGTTCTATATATATTCTTCCAATATTTCATTTTACAAGTTTTACTTAAAAAAAATGACCTCAGTTAGGTTTACTTTCTAACTATTTTATCTCCAGTGAAATTTTCTGCTGAATTAAAGAAGTATCTACACTTGGAAGACATGGTCATAAAGAGCCGTGACTTATTTCTTTGAATCTTGCACTGAACATCTTTCAGTCATAGCTTTCAAGATCACACGTACAGCTCTATGTGGTTGAGTCTTTTTTGAGACATTTCCCTTTTTAGTAGAACTACTGAAATATCAGAGCAGGACATAAAGATTTATCAGTGTTCTTTTTGATGCTATACAGCCTTGATTTCATAATCAAGAACTACCTTCACTTTCTTAGTTATATCACTGCCTTCGGAGTCCATATTTAGTTTGTTACATTCTGAAACAACACTTCTGAAAGGACTCAGAACAAAGATACACTGCAAATATTAAAGACTGAAAGAGTGAAAACATAGGTCTACAATAAGCCCCATCACAGAATTCAGCCAGCCTTTCTCCACTGAGAGGTGTTTAGGAATGGAAACAGAAAAATGCATTACAGCAGTCAATCGTAATGCCCATACTGATCTCATCTGTGTAATTAAAGTTGCCTGTGTCATTTACACTCACATGAAAAGAATCCTGCCAAAAACCTGAAAGTATCTTTCAAATATATATCAATCTTGTGCTTCTCAGCAGTGTTTCTATCTCCTTTCAGAAGCTAAATGTTAAAATTTTAATTGTGTAAATAAACTGTATGCATTTCGTATGCATTATGTTGTTAGAACTCAATTGATGTCTCATAGGCAGCTCAGTAATGTGCTTCTTTCTTTTGTGGGTGCAGACATCACAAAATTGTTTTGGGCGTAGAGAGGTAGAGACTAATTAAAGAGGCAGGAGCACATTGCTAACCTCTACGTAAACCTTCACTTCTGCCACAAACGATATTTTTATACTGCCCAAAATGCTTACTGGGGACACTCTAGCTATGGTCTTCTTTGCAAGGATAAGGTAGTACTAAGCAGTGATTTAGAGCAGAATTCAAACATTCAGAATAAGAGAAGGGGGAAGATGCGGTCATCTTGCCTGGATAACAGCAGCCTTCCATGAAAGCTCTCGGAGAGGCAGTATTTGTAAGAAGCATCAGGTTTTGCAAGCTATTAATATCATATTGTCCTTTAACTTCAGACCTCTGAAACACTTTGTCATGCATTACTTGTCCTGGAAATGCACAACTAGTGGTGTACACAAAATTATGCAAGTGTGGACACTTGTTTATCTGTGTCATTTCAGAACATTCAGAGTGTCTCAATATAAACAAAATGGAACTGCCAGAATGTATTTTTCCCAATTTCTAAACTTGCTCAGGGGTAACTGAATGTATTTATTACTTCACTGAAAAACAAATTGAGCACCATCATTTCCTCGCTGTTTCACAGGACTAAATAGTTCAACCTATACCACCCTACACCTCAGGCTGTCACAATTCTGTGTCTGTAGTGACAGATGTAATCACTGTGCAGTCAATGGGCTCTCCCTGGCTATTATAAAACCCTCTAGAGCACTTCATAACATTGTGTTGTGAAACAGCCTAACTGACCCTCTTTCCAAATGACTTTTAAAGTCCCAGTTGTATCTCTTAGAACTGACAACACATATTTCATGTCCTGGTTCTTCTCAGCCTCAGCGTCCTTGTACAGAAAGATTACATATTATTCTATATTCATTACACCACAGATGCACAACACATTCCTGATTCCTATACTGTAGAACTTAAAAGTATGTTTTCTGTCAGCTTTATTACAGTGTCCTTATTTACATGATACATTTCTTGCAAGAATGTTGATTCCTTACATTTCTTTTTAATATCAGATGCAGTTCAGTAATTTATGCTTACTTTTCTAAGGGTGACAACAAACCTGTACCCCTTTCCTGGGACTTACACTGTTCATCCAAAGAATAATTGCTTTATGCTGCAGGGTCAAGCCCAGTTGATTGAGAAGTACCACACCTCCAAAAAATAAGAATAAAAAAGTAAAAATAAAAATCACTGTATCCTTGAAAGTTCACTGATCACGAAGGGAAATTGCTCTAGATAAAACCTATCCAGAGCAAACCTTACGAAATTAACCATCAGAATCTAACAAAATCCTTCTTCCTGTGTAATACTGAATTCTATCTTCAGTTAGATTTGCCAAATAGTTCCAGATCTGCAGCAAAACCAGTGACACCAGTTTCTAACATCCCAACCTCCAAGGAAGAACTGCCACTCCTCCAAAATCCTGCCTTGAATTTGGCTAGTATACAGATCTCCATTCTACTAGACAGAGCATTCAGTGGCTTGCTGGGGAGCCAACATTCTCACGCAGTTTTGCTGTGTAAGAGGCTCTTTTTGAATACTTTTGTACCTAAGTGCTACATTGGACTGTGATTTGAAATTTTAAACTGTATTTATCAGGCAAGGTGAATTAATTAGGGAAAATGGCTTGGAGTGGTAAGTATGCATACTGTCTTTTCTCAGATCTAGAAGATACACTAAGCCATCTCATGTTGGCAAGAAGAAGTAGATTTATGATAATGACATTACAAACACAGACTTAGCATGCAATCTTACAAGTGATACAATGCACTGAGTCTTTGAATAGTCCATTGTGCCATGAAAAGTAAGGCTTGACCATTATTATGTTCTTTTAACTCAAGTTAATATGATTATTTTTTCGCAGAAATGCATGCTGATCACCGTGTATATTAATTTAGCCTATTATGATCTATGTAAGTGATCTCTGAATAATGATGAGTTCTCAAAGCTTTCAGTGGATTGAAAGGACCATGATATAACAGTCCTGGCCTGAATATACACACCTCAACTCTGATTTCTGCAGTTTTATTGCATCTGCATCACAAAAATTTTGTGTTTCAGATATCTTCTACTGATTTGATTACTTTGCGTCTTAGTATTAATATAAATATATTCTTTCCTGTACTTATCTCTACATTTACACTAGCCAGGGAAATTATCTTTCCTTTACCTTTTTTTTCTTACTTTTTTTTTTTCCCCTTACATCATCTTTATTCTTGTTGAGGGCATTAAATTGCCCTTCCAAAACTGTTACAAGATTTCAAGCTATGGAAAATCCATCAAAATCCATCAAGGCCAGATATTTACTGATTATTACAGGAGAGGTACTTAGATAACAAGCTGAAACTACTGACTGATGTTCTTCAAAAGACCTTATGCTACTCAACCTTTTTTAATTTTAGATGCACAGAATGCATCAAACGCTTCTGCTCTACAGTGAACCTGACATTTTTTTATTTAAAAAAAAGCCAGCATTTTTGCTTCACTGTTGCTCATTCCCACTTAGGAGGTAGCCTGGAGCATAGTGTGAGAATATTCCTTTGAGAGAAGAGAGAAATTGAAAGCAGATCACCCAGGGCCTCATTTAGCGCTCTGCTCAGTGAGCAATGATGACACCTGCCAGTTGCAGGAAAAGAGAATGCACAGAAACCTAAACCTGAGCTGCAGTAGTCCCTAGAGTCATCCCTGTAACAGGACAAGCAAGCTTTCTCTCCATGAGGTTTTATAGTACATTTCCTGACTTATTTCACACAGGCTCTGAGAATTTTCTTCAGAAGATTTCTGACTCTGAAGCTACACCTGTGTTATCAAATCTGTGTTCACTAAGAGGCATTGCTAACCAGTTTAGGCATTCCTTGAGGTGCTCTCCTGCCCTATACAGACTCATTTACCATGTCATATAGCTTAATTATTTTCACTTCTAAACCCAATCTTATATCTATATCGCGGACAGATTATACCAAACTGGTAACCTTCAGTGATGAAGTGACAGCATTGGTTTGGTTACCTTCTGTGGTGGAATGACAACATCGGCAGACTGAGGAAGGGCAACTGATGCCACCTATCTGGACTTGTGCAAGGCCTTTGACACTGTCCCACACTACATTCTTGTCTCTAAATTGGAGAAATATGAATTTGAAGTGTGGACTATTTGGTTAATAAAGAATTGGGTGGATAGTTATCCACCCAATTCCACCTACAGATAGTTATCTGTAGGCAGAGGATTGTGATCAGTGGCTCTATGACCAGGTGGAGGCCAGTGATGAGTGGTGTCCTCCAGGGATCTGCCCTGGGGCCAGTGTTCTTCAACACTTTTATCACTGATCTAAAAATTGGGATTAGCAAATCTGCAGATGACATCAAGATGAGTTGTGCAGTTGATATAACAGAAGGAAGGGCTGCCATCCAGACAGGCTCAAGAAGTGGGCTCATGGAAACCTGATGGGATTCAGCAAGGGCAACCCCAGGTATATTTTCAGGATGGGAGAATGACTCCTTGAGAGCAGCCCTGTAGAGATGGACTTGAGTGTCCTGGTGGATGAAAAGCTGGACATGAGCCGGCAGTGTGCACTTGGAGCCTGGAAAGCCAACTGTATACTAGGCTGCATTGAAAGAGGGATGACCAAGAGGGTGAGGGAGATGATTGTTGCTCTGTAGTCTGCTCTTGTGAGGCTCCATCTGGAGTACAGCACCCAGGGTGATCAATGCAAGAAAGATGTGGAGCTGTAGTAGAAGGTATAGAGGAGGACCACAAAGGTACAAGAGTGCTGCAGCACCACTTATGAAGAAAGGTTGAGGAAGCTGGGCCTGTTTAATTTGGAGAAGGCTGCAGGGGTAACTCATTATAGCCTTCCAGCATTTGAGGGGAACTTACAAGCAGGAGTGGGATTGACCTTTTATAGTGTGTGATAGTGGTAGGACAACAGGGAACAATTTTAAACTTAAAAAAGGGAGGATTTACATTATATATTATGAGGAAATTATTTTTACGTAGAATGTGGGGTGGCACAGGAACATACTGTCCAGAGAAGCTGTATATGCCCCATCTCTGGCTCAAGGCCAGCTAAGATTGGGCCCCGAGAAGCCTGATCTATTGGATGGCAACCCTGGCCACAGATGGGGTTTGGATTGGAAGGATCTTTAAGTTCCCTTCCAGCCCAAGCCACTCTATGATTCTGTTCTGAATCTGTTAATGTTCATCTTCCCTGTTCTTCAGTTACTGTACCATGTTTATATCTTTGTTAGTCTAGCTCACAATGCAATAGCTGAGATAATCTAGGAGGAGTGCTATGAGAAATGTGGGGCCAAATCTCTTTTATTTATTTCCCTAAAGAAACACTTAATAATTCCAATTTGCATTAGCTTGAAATAATAAGGGAAAAAAATGAAAGGTAGCCAGTAAAGCATATCTATTATATTAATTGTATAGATGATTTACAGTATTTTCATGAAGAAGAGATTTTTATTTTGTTTTAATACCATCAGTTGATTAATTACCTATGATTACACTGAACACTATGGAACACTAGAAACGTATTTTTGTTTTTCATAAGCAGCAACTATGGATGAATTCAGTGCAGAGCCAAGGAAACTTTTCTGCCTTCTCTTCATTTCCCTTCCCAAAGAAACTGCCTTTGCCACATCTAGAAGCAAAGACTTCTGAAGCAGCATTTTTGAGACCACAACATTTTAGAACACTTAGCAAACTCAAAAGTACATCTATGAAGAAATCAATTCTCTGTCACTGTGAAATTACTTACAGCCTTTCAAGAATAACTGAAGGTAAGGAACTCAATCCGCTGATATGCTTCCAAATGCAGCACATTTGTGTTCTCCAGCATTTTAGCTGAATCGGTAGCTTTGACTTAGGCCTTTAAAAAAGTTGAGTTATTGAGTTATAAATTGTTGAGTTATGCAATTTCTTTGGACTTCTCTAACTCATGGAGAAAACCTTAATTCACTTGTTCCTAATCATCTTCTTCAACTTAGCTTCCTCACTGGAATCAAAACAAAGGCAGCATTTGAAAGACATCTGCAGAAGATCTCTACTGCCTTTTTTTTCCTCCAGATGAATACAGTGATTCTACTAGGAAACTTCCCATTTGGAAACATCAAGAGGAGCTTCTTTCTCCTTTTGCTCTTTCCTTTACCTCCCACATTCCCACTGCTTACTACATTAGGGTACAGCTTGCAGGACCTTCTTACAACTTTCCAAATTAGAGGGGATGTTCAGGCAGTTAGTGTTCTGAATTCTGAGATCCTAGGGACTACTTTCCCATTTTGCCATTTTGCAAGGCATATATTTAAGAATAGACAAGAAGGACTGTGAGCATGGGAGAGAGTTTGGCAGGTTTTGCACATTTTTGTGTTTCATCATGTCTGTTTCTGTCTTTGCACCATTTACAATAGCAAAAATTTATGAGTCCTTGGAGTAAATACGAGAACTATTCAACTTTCAGCTTCACATCACAGCAAAAGCATGGGGTTTTTAAAGCAATAGGTAACGATGATTGTTTTACCCTATGTGATTAGCCACCACTTTGAGATATCTGTGTTACTAGTTTAAATAAAAAGACTTGTCTATAATCTGCAGGGTGTACTGGATGATGAACATTTTTAAATTACATGGTTTGCAATTCTTAGTTCCACTGAATTTACAGCAGCTTTCAGACTCAGCAAACTGAATTTGATAAGGCTGTATTTATTCAGTCCAGAGCCTTTCTTTTGGTATATAATTGAAACTATTCTACCAAATCTGTTTCACTTAAAGTAGTCATGTTCCATGAACTAGTCAAAAACTTTCCACCCTGCCATGAGCATTTAGTGGTGGGTGTATAATGTCATTTCACCCTGCTCTGAAGCTGAGGCACGGTGAATAGTATTGCAGTGATGACCAGGTATGTGTCCAAGTGGAGGCTTGGGTTATTCCAGTACGTGCAATCATGCTGTATGGCAATTATAAATTCAGAACCACAGATGTCTGATTAAGGTTCAGTCCAGACCTTCTGCTGTCATTTATAGACTGGCAGGTGCCTGGTAAAGGACTCAGTTGTCTTCCATCTGTTTGACCAGTTATAGCTCACACAAAGAACAGCTCCCCCTTTTAATTTTGGTATTTTAGGGATTTTAAAGTCTGTATTAAAACACAAGGGCCCAGTGGGCATATTTCCACTTAAACATTCTCAAAGTAGTAATTTATTTTTTTTTAATTAATTTCTTCCTTCTGTCACTCCACAGAAATATATCAATCTTTCAAGTTTTTTGCAGTGCTGTGCAACACACATTTCTATTTCATGTGATTTCCAGTTCTCTTCCAGTAATACATATTATCTAAAAGTGAACAATTCCAGTGATGAACAAACAGCCTGCATGCCATGCTCATCAGAAGCTGCACCAGCAGAGGTAAATGACTGTCACTGCCACTGTCACTACTGAAACTCAGCACCTACCACCTCACTATTCTGACATCACTATATAGTCTAAGGCTTAAGACTGCATGAAATTCTAATAAAATTAGAATATTGATACAGTAATGGTACATTGTATCTGTAGACATTGATCAACAGCCATACATCACTTGACAAGAATGGATGTTAGTAACAAAAACATTTAAAGGAAAAGGAAAAAGGAGAGAAATCATACAGGTGTAAAAAAAGAAACCACTATGTCATTTATGAGCATGTGTATTCCTGAAAGCAGTGATCTGGAAGGATTTAACTATTATAGCAGAAAAACAACTCTATGTGAGCTTCTATGACTTAAAGTATTAGGTGTTACTTAGATGTATAAAAAAGGAAATAAAAATGGAGAGGAATAATTAAGCCATATTAATCTCTCTGAGTGCCATAAGACAGTGCTGTCCAGGAACATTATGTACAGGTCCTCCCTTGTAGCTATGATGATATGCTAATAAAGAGAGAATGGAAAAAATAACTCTCCAAAGCTAGGAAAGGAACATAGAGTGGTTAATCAGTTTACTTTTTCACGCCGATGAAGAGACAGCTTGATTATATTGCATGTTTCAAGGGGACAAAACACCTGAAAGAGCTCTTAAAGCTACCTATGAATAGCATAACAAGAGTGAATGGTTGGAAGTTAAAGGCAATCACATTCAAATAAGAAATGTTACACATTTTTTAAAATGATTATCCTGTGAAACAATACACAAATAAAAATGATGGATTCTGAATGAGGAGTGATTCTTTTCTGGAAAATGCATTGCTGGGCTTATGCATCTAATCACAGGTGTGAGACAGGATGTTTGGAGAAATGACTGGTATTTGGCTGGAAGATGCATTGAAACAGAAACTAATTCTGCATTCAGGCCAAATTATTGCAAATAGGATATTATAACTTTTCCAAACAATCTAACAAACATTTCTAACAGCACAAGCATACATTTAGTTACACAGAACTTCACAGAAACACAAAATCACATAATCACAGAAGAGTTGAAGTTGGAAGGGACCACTTGGGATCAACTAGTTGCAACTCCCCTGCTTCAAGCATGACCACCTAGAGCACACAGCCCAGGATCACGTCTGGATTGGCTTTGAGTATCTCCAGAGAAGGAGACTACACAACTTCTGTGGGCAGCCTGTTCCAGTGGTCTGACACTCTCATAGCAAAGTTTTTTCTCATGTGCTGTGCCATGATTTTGAGCCCACTGCTTCTTGTCCTGTTGCCAGGCAACACAGAAAACAGCCTAACTCTGTTCAGTTGTTCCATTGATAAGATGCCCCCTCAGTCTTCTCCAGGGCAAAAAGGCCCAGGTGTTTTGCAGGAGAGATGCTCCAGCCCTTTAATCAACTTTGTCACTGGATTTGTTCTGATCTGTGATCCTGCTGGACACTGAGGTGAGACTGACTGACCTGTAGCTCAACAAAGAGCTTCAGTTTTTCCCATTTTAAAAATGGGGCTTATGTTTTCTTTTTTCCAGTCACTGGCAACTTCACCGGACGACTGGAACTTATCAAAGATGAAGGTTAGAGTTTAGACACTTCATCAACCAGTACCCTCTGCACTCTTTGATGCAACTCATCAGGGCTCATGCACATTCAGGTCTCAAACTTGATCTCCTTCTCCGGTAGATGATACTTCTTCCTCTCTGTCTTTTCTTTTGGATTCTGTGAATTGAATAGTGTACCCAGAGCACTGGCTGGTGAAGATTGAGGCAACGATTTTTTTTACCTCTGCCTTCTTCATGCAGGTTGTATCTAGTTCTCCTGCAGAGTCCAGTAGAGTTTCATTTATCTCCCTCTGTTGTTCTATGTACTTGAATAAACCTTTTTCTTTTTCACATCTCTAGCTAGATACAGCTCCACCTGTGCCATGGCTTTCCTCATTTTTTCCCTTCACTCCTGGACTTGATGACTACAGTCCCTACCTCCACTAACTATGCATTTGTATTTCTCATTTGGATAAGATGCCTTATCATAGAATCATAGAATCATCTCCTAGTTCCAACACTCTGCTCTAGCTAGGGACACTTCCCTCTAGACCAAATTGCTCAAAGCTCATTCAGCCTGACCTGGAATGCTTCCAGAGAGGAGGTATTCGCAGCCTCTCTGGGCCACCTGTTGCAATTTCTCAACACCCTCACAATAAAGAATTTCTTCCTAACATCTAGTCTAAATCTACCTTCCTCCAGTTTAAAACCATTTTCTTTCAACCTGTTACTACCTGCCCTTGTAAAAAGTTCCTTCCCAGCTTTCCTGTAGGCCGCCTTCAGGTACTGGAAGGCTACTACTGGAAGGTCTTGTTTCATCCAAGCTAATCTCCTGCCTTCAAAGCCTGACCTGTTCCGTAGAATCATAGAATCATAGAATCATAGAATTGTTCAGGTTGGAAAAGACCTTAAGGATCATCAAGTCCAACCACAACCTAATTATACTACCATAACTCTAACAACCCTTCACTAAGTCATGTCCCTGAGCACCACATCCAAACAGTTTTTAAACACATTCATGGATGGTGACTCATCCACCTCCCTGGGGAGCCTACTGCAGTGCTTAACAACCCTTTCTGTAAGTTATTTTTCCTGATACCTAAACAACCTACCTAACCTAAACTTATCCTGGAACAACTGTTATTATTAGCTCCTTTATCTTTTAGGGTAGTTTTGCAGGAGATCCCTAGTGCCCTAAACAGCCAACAGCTGGCTTTTTTTTTGAGGCTTATGGTCTAGGTCTAGAATTTACCTTTTGTATCCATCAAGATTAAGAACTGTATCAATTCATGATCACTGTAACCCAGGCTACCTCCATTCTTGACCTTGCTGGTATGTTCTTTTACACTGGTGAGCAACAGGTCAGCAACACACCTACTTTGGTTGGGCTCTTTATCACCTGTACTAGGTATGTGTCCTCAAAACGCTCCAGAGTTTCCTGAATTGTTTACTGTTATCTGTACTGCTTTTCCAGTACATGTCAGAGTAGTTGAGGCCACCTAGAAGAACTAGAGCCTCATAGCATGATACCTCTAGATTTGAAGAAAGTATTTTTCATCAACATCTTTTTGACTGGGTGGTCTGTAGCAGAAAGCAACCACAAAGTTAAATCTCTTTACCTGGTCTCTCATTTTCACCAGTAAGATCTCTGCATTCAAAGACAGCCTTGTGCAATCTATCCCACTTTCTGCATAGAGGACAACTACCACGCCTCTGCCTCTTTGTCAGTCCATCTTAAGTAGTTTATAGCCCCCAACGGCAGCACTTCAGTCTATCTCACCAAGGTTTGTTGACAGCAAAGTATTAAAAGCAATCACTGTATCACAAACAACAGGGAATTACAGTATTGTAAGTATAATCGTTATTAAACATAGTTTGCACTGCTTGAACAATTCTGTGTTTTTATGAAAACCCAGCAATAGATCTGTGGTCCTTGCACTATTTAACAAAGAGGCTGTGATAAAAGAGATGAAGCCTGGAAGACAGAAGCAAAAGAAGCACAGGGGTACAAAAGCATGTTTGGATGCTTGCTAAAGACAGCATTTAACGCTCCAGAAGAGATCTCAGCTTGGCTACTGGGCAGCTAAAACACTGGTGCTTGTGCCTTCACTTAAGTACACTAATTTCCTTTCTAGAAATATTTCTTCTTTTTGGTGGAAAGCCAGTATTTTTTTGTTCCCATCCCTGTGGGAACACCTGTGTTTCACAGAGCCCAAAATTCTTTATTGCAAATGGACCTTACACAGCACAGAGCTGGCAGCTGGGCACACAATGCCTTTTACACCTATGCAGAGAGTCAGGCATGGTCACAGCAAGGATCTGCAACTTGATTTGCAGCTTGTGCAAAGGACTGAAACAAGTTCTCTTTCTGCCTGGCTGAGTCTATTCCCTGCTAACAGTACCTGAGAGTCTTGAAAATAAAATCTATTTTGAAACTCTGTTCTTTCATATTGATAACTTCATAGTTAAGTGAGTTCATATTGTCTGACAGCTGCTGCATTTAGGGATTTAAAAAAAAAAAAAAAAAAAAGTATTTGTTCTAAAATATACCCTCAGAAATATAAAATTTTTAAAAAAATCATTATAATAGCATTTACTTATGTTCATCTAATACATCTCTTCCCAAGTATCAGACTTCTTACATGCAAGCTGTGGTGAAAGTAATGCCTTTTATTTATTTCAATGGAAACTACAACAGATACAAAGAGCTCAATAACACTATTAGACAAAGCAAATTCTCAGGTACAGAACACTATTTTTCAACACAGTCTTCACCATTAGCCATGCATTTTCACCAGCAATGAACAAGATCCTACATGCTGCACTCATAAAAATCTGCAGCAGCAGAAGAGAACCACTGATTCACAGTTGCTATAATGGCATAGTTGCTAAGAAATGTTATGCATGCAGTCCATCTTTCATTAGCCCGAATAGGTGGAAGTCAGAAGATACCAAATCCATACAGAGGATGTGGTTGGACAGACCAGCTGAGGCTAAGTAGTGTGCTCTGTGGTTTTCAAAATGGGATAGGATGAGGCCTGGAACATCTTGTAAGAGAAAGGTTGTCTCTCCTTCTGGTCTTATTCATGCTCTCAGAGCTGATGGTTTGTCTGTGTTCTAGGATATCTCAAAAAATAGTGCCCATAATGTTATCTGCTGAGACCTGTGCCTTGAAATTTCTTTTCCATGGGAAATCCACGTCAGCACTGCCATTTCGACTCCAGATCATAGTGGTGACTCCATGTCTTGTCACAAGAAATATGTCACCTTCAGCCTCATGTTGATTTAATAGATCCTGGTAAATTTACATACGGTATTATTTCTGTTCCTGTTGAAGCATTTATAGGACTCACATAGCACAAATTGTACAATGTTCCAACACTGCCACCCTGGTTGTGTTCTGCAGATTTGTGCCAATGAGCTGATCAAGATGCTACTCATTTTCTGGTGTGAGAGCTGTGCACTGCTGTCTGGAATGTTTCTTGTTTTTCATCTCACTGCTGCCCACTACTGAAAGGCACCACCCACAGCCTCACATCCACTGTTTGGTCTCCATAAAAATTCAGTAAGCATTGATGAATGTCAATGAATGCAATCTTTTCCACACAGGAGCTCAGTTTCACCCCTTTGCTTCATGCACACTTCCATGTTAGACTCCATTTCATCAGAGAGGCCCTCTGCAGCCATCTGTCACATATGAACAAAATGTAATGGAATATTGGCAATAAAGTTCAACACGTATTTCCAGACCATCAACATCTGCCTCTGATATCATAGACCAACATAATAAATAGGAGGCATTGCTTTCGGTGCAACCCTTGGTTAGGCTTGTACCATATATCTTCTTTCTACTTCTACTATAAAGAGCAACTGACTCAACATCTGAGCTCAAGCACAGGGTTAAGAATAATAATAATCTAATCTATGCTTTTTAAAGAACAGGAGTATTGTTTCTTCCACTTATATTTTCAAGACATTATTTATATTATAACAAAAGTATAGTTGAATGTTTTAGTACAAGAAGAGTCACTTTAACACTGCAGAAAACTAGAAGGAATCAGAGAGACAAGGCACCTTTACAATGTTAAGAAGTTTAAATTTACATTTTGACCTTTTAGGTGCTTTAATGCCTGGCTGTCATCTGACAGCAATTATGTTTCATAGCATCTTAGAAGTAATTCACAAAGGTTATGCAGATAGCACTTTTTAAAGTAACCGAGTGAACAATATCCATCAAAGGCAACATTTTATTCAAGTTCAATCTGTCTAATGGAAGTTTAACTCTGTCTGTCCCTCAGTTACTTGAATTAGCAGGAAAAATGGGCAAAAGTGCTAGAAGCAGTTTACCATTCACATATTAGCTTCCTATTCTCTACTAATGCACTTGAACCCTAACCTGCAGTGATCACAGGATGCCTGCTGAGCAGGTAATGGAGTTTCTCTCTGCTCAAGTTCACTACTCAGCCCTCGATACCTGACATGACCTAGTGTTTCAGAAGTGTAAGGATGTGACAGCAGAAGACAAGATGAGAGTGAGATGGATTTACTGACTATGGAAGTTGTTATTCCTGGAAAACTACAGATGTTACTCCAAAAGATATTACTTTCAGAGCTGCCCTTGTAAGTCACAAGGATAGAATCATACATTTGAATTTAATCATAACAGTATTTAAACACACTGAACAACAATGTATTGAAACAGTGTTAGGGTATATGATAACGAGGGAATCTGACTAGTTGGTAATTAAGCAAAACATGAGATTCAGATAGAAACATGCAAGGGAACTGTTTGCCTCCTTCTTTATTTCTAGAGTATATTACAGAATGAAGAAACTACACACTGAAAATGGCACAAAGAGCTTTAGCACTGGCCTTTTAACAAGACTGAATGATTTAGAGACTACACTGATCTTCTTATTTCGCTGGATGCAATTAGTATGAAACATGCATGGTTGAGTGCACTGAGCTGTGCACTTTAATGGTATGACCCACTGGGGGATTTACTAGGAACTGTATGCTTCTGTACTGCAGGCGAGTAGTCAATGATTTCAGACACATCCCTGAAAAAAACAAGTGTTAAGAGGTACTCAGGTGGTGCTGGTTTTCCATTTGCCCACTGTGACTTTATCTTTACTGACTGTGTAAAATCCAGGGAACTAACAGATAACATGCCTGCAGTCAAAATCAGGAAAATAAATGGAGATAGTTTATAGACAATTGTGTCATTGTGGTATGGAGAGTAATAGGAAGTCAGCTTTGAACAAACAGGAATATTTTTCCATAGACTTCATGCTAGCCAGTGACTTTCAGTATATTTTTTGCCTTTTCTTTTTGCTTTTGTAGGTTCAAATCTTGAAGTGTTAAATCTTTAAGATTAAGAGAGACTACTTAATTTGTGTTCCACTTCAATTGCCAGACAAAAAAAATCATACTTAATGAGAAAAATGAATCTTAAGAGATTTCACAGCCCAATTTTCTGGGTTTCAAAGTGCAGTCTTTTTCAATTGATATGTGGTTGCTGCATTACAAGAGCTGCCTACTCAGCGAGCCTGGTGCTTTTCATCAACCTTTATTGACTTACTGTCCCTTATGACAGTGACTATCATTTGGAGTAAGAAGTTTTTTAATTTGTTCACACTATCTTACCAAAATAGGACTTTGTCCTGTGGGTACAATTTCCTTCTTCTGCCTCAAAGTACTATAAACAGTGGGTGAACTTAAGAACAAACATGAAATTCAAAATATCAGGTCAAGTAACATTAAAATCAACAGAGGATGCAAATTTTGCTTTCTTATTATTTCTTATTTTTTTTATTACTCATCAATCTTCTAGGACCTCCAAAATGATGCTTTTCATTCTACGCTTTTAAATAGCCTGTTTCAGCCTGTGTTACAAAGGCTCTTCTCAGTTTGCTGTTTGGAGACCTCAGCCAGCAACTTAGCTTGAATTGTTTTGAGTGTGAAAAGAATCACACCTACTGTTTTTGCTGCATCACTCATTCTTGTTCTCTGTGTTAATATGTGTACCAAACTACAGCTGTAACTGACACTGACTGTACATTCCCAAAAACAACAAATCAAAGTAGTCACTCTACCTCCATGGACAAGGGAAAACACCCATGGTCATGGCTGTGACACGGATTACTAGTTTAAGCTGGGGGCTTATTCTTCAGACTGTCAAGCTGGGGAGAGGCAGAGAGGGAAGAAATAAAGAGTGAACCAATCCTTGAAATTCAGGCAATTTAAAAATGAATCAAAGAAGAGCAAGGAATCAAGGCCACCAAGCATGTATCATCAGACATCCTGTGGGTGTGGACCAGTCCTTGGGTAAGCACTACTGAGAGCTCTCTCATCTGAGTAGGATAGGACCTGCGAGTGAGTTATATTCACATCAGTCATGCACAGGACTTGTACTGACAGGTTTTGCCTTGGAAAGCACCTTAATGAGTTCTCCAGATGACAGCTGAACAAGGGCTGGGTTAGCCAGGCCATCTGTGATAGAGGCCATGGGGAGACCAGGCATCCACAAATCACAGAGTAGTAGCCGGGCCAGTGAGAGCTGAGGCATGGGCACTGATCAACAGCCCCTGAGACTTCCATTCTCGGCAATGGCTCATGGAAGGTACTAATTTGGGCATACAGTTATCTCAAAATGAAGTTCTATGCAATGCGGTCAGGAAAGTCAAATGGAAAATAGGAAAATATTCATTATACTAAAGTGGAATAAGCCAAAATGAAAGGCCTATGTACAAAAAGAATAATTAAGCAAGAAAAAGCTGTCAGTTAAAGAAAAGAAGTCTGCAAAACTCAGTGTGTCAGGGCAGATAAGTAACGCTTATGTCAGAAATTATGTCAGAGTCTAAAGGGCTTGTCTGAGAAAAAAAGTGAGAAACTGGAGTGATTTCTGAACCTGACGAGCTTTAAAGTACTAGCACATTTTCATTTCATTTGCAAGATTCTTCAACACTATTCAAATAATGTCTGTAGGGGCTTGCCCAACTGAGACTGTTATAATTTAGAAATTTGTTTTGGCAAGACTTCAATTATTCCTTGGAGGATTTCTGAGGGAGAACTGGAGGGGAATTCATTTTAATACGTTCTAATTACTACAAACATATTGCTAGAACTTGACCATGGGTCTAAGCAGACCTTCTTATCACACAGACTATAATGTTTTCCATTACTTGAGGTAGGATTTTTAATTTCTGTTTATTTATTTATTTATTTATTTAAAGTTGCTTAAATGGTTTTACAGTAGAGAACCTTTATGCATGGTGACTCTTCTGGATCCTTCAAGTCTCCCTCAGATCCTTCAAGACCCTAGGGAAGGATGGTTGTGCTGTTAATATTTGATTTTTCTATATAAAATAGTGATGCTATCTTGGGTGACTTCTATTTCTATGAATATCCAAGGCATCAAAAAAAAAAAAAAACATAAATTGAAAAATCTAAGCAAGTAGTTTTACATGAATTAGAAGATATTTTCTCCTTTAAAAAAAAAAAAAATCTACCTTCTAGTTCCTCTGTACTTTACTTGTCTTCATAGTGTGCTGAGAGGTGCATTGTTGGTGCTTTTTATAGTCAGTTGAAGATAAATAAAAAGTAAATGTATTTCAGCCTGTATTCAATCTGTGTTTGACTCAGGGTCCTGGATGTCACTTTCCATTAAAAATAAAATAAATCTTGTACATGGGGGAAAAAATAAAAAGAAGAGTTAATTGCATGAGGCAAATCTGCTGTATTTCTGTTTGTACAGTAACTAGACTTGTGTTTTTTTCCATGTAATTTATCTTACACCTCTCCTATTGCTAATGTCCTTGTTTTAACAAATGACAAAACGATCTTATATGCTTAAAATTGGAAATAAACCACCATTCCGCAGAGTGTCTCCTTTATTCAGTGAACTTGACACGACGCTGATAGCAACTGCAAGAGCAGTTTTGCTAATGTTCCTGCATAACCTACCCAGGTCTGCAGAATATCTGTATCGTTTCTGTGCCAATGGACCTAATTCACTGGAACGAAGATTTTTAATGAAATATTAATACAGCAAAGCATTATTTTCCCTTGCAGTTCTGAAAAGCCCTGAAGCTTTTATAATACTCATATGTTCATTCATCATGGTATATGTAAAAACAATTCTGAGTGTGGTGGATAGGTTTAAACATCTCAGCCAAGGCAAAGTAACAATATTATGGCAAGAGGAATTATGCAAGAGCTTATCTGATAAACAGCCATCACACTGACCTTTTAATTTGCACTTTAAGCCTCTCTGTATGGTATATTTTCACATCAGGAGACTTCTTTTCACAAAAGTCAAACAAGGCCACAATCTCTCCTTAAAGTGGAGTAAAATTCAATAGATAGCATATGGAAGCATTCAATCTGAAGTAAAAGGTATTTGTCAGTGATATCTATCTAACAAACTCGGACAGTGGCTACAGGTCAGCTGTCTTTAACATCTAATCTTGACTAATATGTTAACCATCTTGGAGCTGTGAATGCATATTTTTGTACCCACCACAATTTTCTTCCATTTGACAGTCTTCATTTGAGTTAGACAGACAGTAATAACTTCTTTTTTTCTGGCAGGTCTTAGCATCAGTGTTGGTTGTCTGTCTAAACTTACAGATGCATATACTTTTATTCTTGCATAAAAAGAAAATAAATTTTTTAAAAATACATTAATTAATAATATGAAATTAAGTACACAGTTCTAAGCACTTAAATAAATCTCAGTACCAAAGACAATACATACCACATCAGCTAACAAGGACTTACAGATGCATAGTCAGTGGTAGAGTGCTCCGTGGTCTCCTTCGTATCAGCCATTTTCTTCTGCCATCTCTTGCACCTGAATCACCTGAGTGAAAGTACATGTAGGTATTTTTTGAGGAAATCAGCCTTAGAGCTGCAACACTCACAGTCATTCAAGAGCTCTCAGCCCCGGCTTTGGTGTATCCAAAATATTCAGTGTCCGCAAATGTCCTTGAAATTCATGTATTTCACTTGCTAGCTTCCTTATTTTAGTCTTATGTTTACATTAATTTTTGATGTGTATCTGGATCAGAATTTCTGGTGCCATTTTCTTTGAAATAAGTCTAGTTGATATGTGCTAACCTAATACATAGTAAGTGGAAACATTCAGAATTTTGTTTCAAAATTCCATTACTATTGTAAACAGAATAGCCAATGCAAACAGAGCCCACAGGAGCTAGCTGTAATTAACGCTATTCCAAATCCTGATAAAGGAAGAAGACAACAGTAGCTGGTAAGGTCTATTTTTTTGTATGCCATACCTCATCTTCAGCTATTGACATACTATCTTTCAAGTGTTCCTTGCTTCCAACTGCCCCCGTGTCAGAGAAAAAGATAAGCTGTGATTTCAGTATTTAAGCAAAGTTACTCCTTCCAATATTTGAAGGGAGTGTATAAAAAGAAGAGGGTATGTTTGCAAGGGTGGATAGTGATAGGACAAGGGGGAATGATTTTAAACTGAGACAGGGGAGGTTTAGGTTGGATATTAGGAGGAAGTTTTTCAGCCAGAGGGGGGTGAGGCACTGGCACAGGTTGCCCAAGGAGGCTGTGGATGCCCCATCCCTGCAGGCATTCAAAGCCAGGCTGGATGTGGCTCTGGGCAGCCTGGGCTGCTGGTTCGTGACCTGCACACAGCAGGGGATTGAAAATACATAATTATTGTGGTCCTTTTCAACCCAGGACATTCTATGATTCTATGATAGGCTATATTTATATATATGTATACACTGAGTGATAAAGAATGGAAAACAGTGTATGCTGCAGGTATCTTGCAGCACAGGAAATTTTTGTTATTTCCCATCAGAGAAGGCTTTGGAAGTTGTGAGGCTGATCAGCAGTCTGCTCAAATGCTGTCCACAGCCCTCTTTGTCAATGGGCATCAAACACAGAAAAAATTTAGCCTTATTGTGAATGAATCTGAAAATTTAAGCAGATTTCTTAAATAAATTGAATCTGACCTATCATTTACAAAATCCAATAATCTGATCAGAGCCTCTATAGGGTAATGAGAGAGCTATAGGCAACTGGTACCATTCACAGCAACAACTGGAAAATGTCTTAAAGACTGTATGCTGCTATTTCCAGCTGCTGTAAATAGTAGCTATTGAGTTTAAAGGCCATCTGAGATATTTCCTTATCCACATTCACTACTACTACAAAATTTACTGGCAGGTCATGATTCAAATATTCCCAGTCCTCTTCCACTGCCTTTGACTTCGGGCTACAATACAGTATAGAACAAAATGGTATATTTGTAGCAATTGCTGCCCCAATCCATTAAAAAATACTGCGATTTACCAAGTTATCTCTACACAGACAATTTTTTAAGACAACAGATGTCTTTCTGTTTTTATTAAAAGAGATTTGTCTGATCTCATCCATCAAAGCCCTGATTGCCAATACAATTAAAGACAGAATTAGGAAAAAAAGAATATAGCTTTTGTTTTCATGTTAACCTAACGTTGATTGAAACATTAGAGTAGTTATGTAGACAATTTCTGTGGGCCAGCATAGGTGTAATGATTTGTTACTCCACAATAGGCAGCTTATTTATGTAAAACCATTATTTGCATATTATCTAAGCCAGTTTTCAAAATGGAACGAAAGCTGATGTCCTTTGACCTGCCCTGGGAATTTCAAATAAACTATTATTACCCATGAGGTTTTTAGTTACCTTCTGATTTTCAATTCACGAATATCTAAAGGCAAAATGATTTTTAAAAAACATATTCTCATATTCCATTCCAATAATATCTGAAGTGCACATGATGGTGATCAAAAATGATCAAACAAGGAATATTTCTAAAGAACCTCAACATTTAGGTAACCACAGAGATGGAAAAGATTACAAGAGAAGAGCACTGCTTTGATAATACATATGACGTATTATGAAAGCTTAAGTCAAATTATCTTACAGTAATTTAGTGCCCATGTCTATTTTCCATGTGCAACATAACTTGTCTTTTTAAAGCACCTGACAAAACGTGTTGTTTTGGCTTATATACTTTCTTATGTGTCTACGAAAGTATATCAGATCTTCCAGCAAAGATACTATACTATAAGATGACCTTTAGAGGTCCCTTCCAAGGATTCTATGATTCTGAGATACTATAATAGAGATGACAACTACTGTCGTTTGAGAGCACTATTATGATGACCTTGTTACATTTTTTATTAAACACAGAATGAGTCAAAAATATCCACTTTAAACTAGGATCTGACTTAGAAAGAAATGTTTCATATTTAACCTCCATTAGCTCTGTTTTTGTTCATTTGTTCCTGTTACATACAATCTTACTCCCTTTTCCCAAGAAGAGACTTCTACTTTCTTTAATCTTGTAATGCAGCTTGCATCCTTTGAATCATTTCTGCCCTGCAAATGAAATAGGTATTGATGATAACAGAAGAGGCATTCCAAAATATGACTCCGCAGATGGATTTGTGAAAGTATGTTATTCTGTCCTTCTGGTACTACTCTGATCAGTGCACGAGTGCACATGTACTTATTTTACTGGCTCTAAATCAACTGCCAATAGCTTAGGAAATTTTCTTTCTCCTTTCTTCAATAAAATTTATATTACTTGGATATTCAATCACGGAAGTAGAAGAGATATTACCCGAAAAAACAAAAACAGATATTTGATGTGGATGATTATGCTAGGAAATTCAGATCAGTAACTAACTTTCTCTTAACACACGTGCACAAAAACAAACGTTAATTTTCCTACACAAAAATCTTTGAAGGTCATTCATGTTTCAGAACATTTAATGACTGAATTTTGTTTAATGAATTTTAATTTAATAAATGAAGTTTTAAGCACTTCTATATGACTTTCATTTGTATTTTATTCCCAACAAATATGCTTTAGAGCAAAATAAGAATATATCCTTGGGTTGTCTGCAATTTTATATTCAACAGATATGATTGCTAAAGACAAAATTAGAACAGACCAGCAGAGAAAAAACATTCACACTTCACCTTAGAGAAAAAAATCTTACATTTAAGGGGAAAGGAGATGCTGACATGCTTGCAGCAATCTTGTTTTGCCTGGGCAATGCAACAGCCACAAAAGTTGAGTTATGTTGAAACACAGTTTGTGAGGACTTACAAGTCAGCTTAAAAAAAAAAAAAAAAGGAGATTTAAAATTTAAGCATATCTCTTGCAGTGTCCAAATGAAAAGACTTCAAAACATCCTAAAAGATATATTTGGTCTGAGTAATGATGCCAGGTCAAACAACACATTATCATATAGGAGACCACTTCTGTTGTGATACAGACTTTTATATAATAGGTAGAGTCATAATCTTTGCAGGTATCCTTGCAGATTAACTGCAAAGCCCGTGAGACTTTGCACAGCAGGAAATTTGATGAAAGATGTGGGAACCACAAAGGAGAGATACTTACCCCACATGGGCAGGTATTCACGGAGAGAGTGGCAAGAAAGAGTGTGTTAAGCTGTATTGTAATGATTATGGTCATAAGATCAACCACTTTGACTGCCACTAGGCTGCTGAAATAAAAGAAATGTAAGGTAGGAAAGAAGGGTAGTGGTAACTTCCTTATCAGAGTCTGCATTTCCAAATATGAGTACTGCCCATATGAGTACTGACATCATTGGTTACATACCCATGTATATGGACAGCTAGAATTTCATAATTACTGATCTTACCCAGATTATGTACACTTTGAGATGTTCTCAGTGCCATTTCAATAGGATGTTTAATGACTGAGCATGGCACCAGTATGCAGTAAGCCTACTGCATTATGGAGTAGCATGGCCTTATACTCTGAATTTGAAAAATGCATTGAGATACACATTTATGCAACCAAATCAGTTGTGATCTTCTGAGTAAAGCAGGGAGAAAAATGGCCATTACTGCTTAAGTAAAAGGAATGAAGATTTCATTTTCACAGACAGATCAATTTTTTTTTTTACACAAACTTTAATCACATTTTAGCAGTCCCAAAATAATAAATACTATAAACACTACCTTCCACATACAAATACTCATGAAAAAATTAACATTTAAATGGTTCAGATTGCTTATTCTCAGTTATTATTTTAATTTATTGTGTGGAAAGCAATCCTTTTTTTTTTTTTTTTTTTTTTTTTTTTTACATAGTAAGATGTTAAGACACTAAAGAAGTCCAAAAAAGTGTTGTGATACAAGATAAATTTCTGCCTGCAGAAAAGAAAACCTGCATTTCTGAGTAACATCAGGACTGTAACCTGTACTATGGTTTGAATGATAGCCAGAGGGGAAAGTAACTATGAGAGGTTATTCCAGCATACCAAAATAGATAAAGACTAAACAAGAATATGAGGAGAACAGGGAAGGATTATCAAAGCATCAGATAGACTGAGAGAATTAGAAGTGTCAGATAGGCTATAAACCCTGGAGTTCTCTACCAATGAGAAAACACACAACAGGAAGCAGGAAGTATAAACTGTTGTGTCTCTCAGCTCTATGTGCCTGTTCTCAAGGTTGCCCTATACTCCTTAAGTGTGAAATAAATTTTGACTCACAGCAAATTCCACTCAAGCCTGGACTATTGAACATGAACATTTCTCAATTTATCATAAGAGAAATACAATTAATCCAGGCAATAACATTTTTTAGGATAGCGATTTTTTTTTTTCAAAGTTATTCTCTTAATTTAACATGACCTTGGGTCCAAAACTATCTGAGTGCATCACAACAAACCTTAAAAAGTCGCAAGAAATAATTCACAGTACAATTATATTTCCTCATAAAATGTTTTGAATTGGAAGTGACCTAAAAGATCACTTACTTCCAACCTCCCAGCCATGGACAGGGATGCTAACCCCTAGATAGTTTGCTCCTCCAACGAGGGCTTGAACACATCCAGATATGGAGCATCCGAAGTTTCTCCAGGTAACCTGTTCTACTGCCTCCAGCCCTCTAATCATCTCTGTGGCTCTTTCTTGAACTTTGTCCAACAATTCCACATCCTTCTTGTGCTGGGGGTCCCAGACATGGATCATAGAATCATAGAATCATAGAATCATAGAATCACCAAGGTTGGAAAAGACCTAAAAGATCACCCAGTCCAACCGTTCACCTATTCTCAATAGCTCCCACTAAACCATGTCCCTCAAGGCAACATCCAGCCTTTCCTTGAACACCCCCAGGGTCGGTGACTCCACCACCTCCCTGGGCATCCATTCCAGTGCCTGACCACCCTTTCTGAAAAGTAATACTTCCTCATGTCCAGCCTGAATATCCCCTGCCGTAGCTTGAAATAGGATGCAATACTCCAGATGGGGCCTTACAAAGGCAGAGTAGGGGAGGACAATCACCTTCCTTGCCCTGATGGCCACTCCTCTTCTGATGTAGCCCAGGATACAGCTGTTCTTCCAGGCTGTAAATGCACACTTATGACTCATGTCCAGTTTTCTACCAGGACACCCAAGTCCTTCCTTGCAAAGCATCCCTCAATTTATTTTTCTCCCAGACACATATCTCACAGACCTCTCAATACATATCTGGGATTTCCCTGACCCAAGTGCAACACCTTACACTTGGTCCTGCTGATCCTCATTATCGTTTCATTGGCCCACATCTCAAGCTTGTCCAGGTCCCCCTGAATGGCATTCCTTCATTCTGTTGTATCAGCTGCACTACTCAGCTTGCTCTTATCTCCAAACTTGTTGATAGTGTACTTAGTCCCGCTATCTAGATCACTAATAAAGATGTTGAAGAGTACTGGTCCCAAGACAGATTCCTGGGTGACACTTGGAGCCATTAACCACAACACTCTGGCTACAACCATCCAAACAGTTTCTTATCCAGAGAACAGTCCACCCTTCAAATCCCTATTTCTCCAATTTAGAGCTAAGGATGTGGTGTGGGACAATGTCGAAGGCCTTACACAAGTTCAAGTAGATGACATTAGTTTGCCCTTCCTTATTCTATCAATGCCAGCGCCCCATCATAGAAGACCACCAGTTTGGTCAGGCATAAATTGCCATTGGTGAAGGTGTGCTCACTGTCTTGGATCACATCTTCATCCTTCAAGAGCCTTACCATGTTTTCCAGGAGGATCTGTTCCATGGTCTTCCTAAGCATCAATGTGAGACTGACCAGCCTATAGTTTCATAGTTCTTCTTTGCTACCTTTCTTAAAAGTAGAAAAATCTGGTGAAGTCACTGAGGTACAAGCTGGGGAAGTGATTATTTTCTTCTGCTTGAAATTGGCAAATATGTTTCTGGAATACTTGTATCCAGTTTTAAACTTCTTATTGCAGACAGATGGGTATGAGTGCAATAAAGGGACACTGCCATGGTGAGGAATCTGGAGAAGACAGTATTTGAATTGAGGGTAAGGTAATTAACCAGGTTTATTTTCCTCAGACAGAAAAATGACAGGGCAAGCTAATCACAGCCTTTCTCTAGCTAAAGGTGGAGCAATGGGACTTACAGAGAATCTGAAGTCAGATTCTTCTCAGAACTTTGCAGCAGAAGAACCAGAAGTGACAGATGTAGTTTGCAGTCAGGAAAATTCTGGCTGTGTTTAAGAAAAATCTGTGCACAATGCAAGTGGTTAACTACAAGTGCAGGTTGCCCTGAGAAACTAAAACGTCTCTATGCAGGGGTTTTAGACACATCCCTGAGCATGCTGATGAAACTTTGCCACTAATAATGCTTTTGAGAAAGATTCCCTGACTTCCAACGACCCCTTCTAGTTGAAGTTTTCTTGTGGTGCTATAGTCAACATATGATGTGTACACAGCATACATTGCAACACAGTATGATAACCGCAGAGAGTGAGCAAATGCTTCTAATGAGCAGAATTCAAGGCATCAGAACTCTGCAGGAAGGATTCACCCCACAGATCCTGCCTCACAGTGTAGATCAAGTGCACACAAAGGAGTCTAATATATATAAGCATCTGAGCTGTAATTTGACTATAATTTACTTTCTCATACTAGTTCTTGGTTTAAAGTAAAAAAGAGAGTCACAGAATCTTCTAGCTTGGAAAAAATCTTCAAGGTTATCAAGACTAATCACCAGCCTGACCTACTGAGGCTCATCAATAAAGCTTGTTTCTTTTAAGCCATGTCCACAAGTCTCTCAAAAAGCAGAGATGACAACACCTTCACCTCCCTGAGCATCTCCCATTGTTTGACCATCCTCTCCACAAAGGCTTTCTGACTTCTATCCAATCTAAACCTCTCTTGATGAAATTTCAGTCTACTTCTGTAAGGTAATGACTTGTAACTCATCACCTCAGAAAAGAAAACAACACTCTTCTTGTTGCAAACTTTCAGCTGTAGAGAACATTGAGAGTTTCTCCTCTCAGTCTCTTTTTCTCAAGCCTAAACAACCCCACTTCCCTCAGCTGCTATTCATAAGTTTTTTCAGATCCCTCTACCGGTTTTGTTGCCCGTCCCTGCACATACCTGAGCAATTTCATATCCTTCTTGTAGTAAAGGACACAAAACTGAACACAGTATTTGAGACAAGGATTCACCAGTACAGAGTACAAAAAGACAATCACTTCCCTAGTCTGGATCAGAAAAACAATTTCTGATTCATGCTTTCTTTGTCACCTGGTCATATTGCTGCTGCCTTATTTTCAGCTGGCTATCAGTCAGCATCCCCAGCTAAGGAAAACTTTCTATTCCCTAAGCCTATACAGCTATTTAGGATTGTTATGACCCAAGTGCATGACCTAGCATGTTGCTGTATTGGTTGTTACATGTTTGAATGTGGACTATTGAACCAGTGTATACAAATCCCTCTGCAAAACCTGCCCTCAAACAGATTGACAGCCTCACCTAAACTAGTATTATCTGTGAATTTACTGAGCGTGCATTTGATTCCTTCCTCCAGGTCACTGCTAGAAATGTTAAACAAAACTAGCCCCAGTACTGATTCCGGGGTGTCATCAGTGGTGACTACCACCAACTGTACTGAACTCCATTCCTTATCACTCTTTGAGTCTAGCCATCCAAGCAGTTATTCACACAGTGAACTGGGTATGTGTCCAAGCCAAGAACAGCTAGTTCATCCAGGAGAAAACTGTGAGAAACAGAGCAAAGTGCTTTACTAAGATGGAGATAAATGACAACCACAGACATTACCTCAGCTACTACTACTTATCATACAAGGGGTTCTGGTCACTCAATCAGGACCTGCTTTCCGTAGAACTATGTTGACTGGATCTGATCACTCAGTTGTGTCATATGTACTGGTACTCAAGATGATCTACTCCATACACTTTCCAGGTCATAACAGAAGGTCTGATGTTCCCTTGTTCTGAGGCAATAAGTACCTCAGCCTTTTCTTAATCTTTCATCACCAGATTTCTCCTCACATTTGTAAAGGATGAAGATTCTACTTAGTCCTCCTTTTGCTGTTAACGTATTTATAGAAGCTTTTTTGCTTTTTACTGCACTACCCAAAATAAATTCTAGTTAGGCTTTAGGCTCTCTAATTCAATCTCTGCACAATGATTTGCCTATCCCTTCTTTCAGAATTCATAAATTTTCTTCCTGAGTTCCTCAAGAGATTCACTGTTCATCCAGTCCATTCTCCTAGCTTGATTTTTGCCTCACTGGGACATCCTGCTCTTGCTCTTTTAAGGCTTCATTCCTCAAGACTTCACTTCTTTACTTTTCAGAAATGCCTCTGAAGAAGGAACAGACTGGAAGTGAATGAAAAATGAGAACTACACTATTGGTCATCTCTGGAAATCGCTGGGGTACTGGAGGCAGGACTCCTGTGAGACACAAAACACTGCTAAACACAGCCTTTTCCAAAGTGTCTGGGAAGAGACAAAAGACCTTTTGCTTATTATATACATATATATATGTATTTTCTTCTTATCTTCCAATATTTTTTCTGAGGCGCATTTCACTGACGTCTATGCTGAGGTGAGATTTAGTGAGGTGCATACATTAATTGCAGACAAAACGCGATCTTTTCGCAGACCCCCTCACCAAGAAGTTTCTGGAAGCCTTTTTCTTTCTTTCTGTACCCGAATTTTGCTGCTTTGGGGCCAGATTCTGGAGGTACGGAGGGGGGCTCCCACAGCAAGAACCGAGCCATCACTACTGGCTGCAGGGCAGAACAGGTCAGCCACACACCGTTAAGGCTGCCCTAGAGAGTGGTAGTGAGTCTGCTGGTTTGCTATGGCTGCACCATGGTGGGAGGTTAGGAAAAATGTGGAGACCCAGACAAAGTCCCACAGTAGCATGGTAGTGCGCAGGTCCCTGGCTGCAGGGAGTGCCAAAGCTTGGCCACTGCAGTGCAGGGCAACAGAAGAACATCAGTCTGTAGTTTTAGCTTGCTATTTCAGTACCTGTCCTGTAACAATCTGTAAATGTCTGGTCTTGATGGATTTTGATGGATTTTCCATCAGAAGTATTCAGGAAAAAAAGGTTTCAGGAAGCACTTCTTTACAGGAAGGGTTGTTAAGCACTGGAATGGGGTCCCCAGGGAGGTGGTTGGGTCACCATCCCTGGATGTGTCTAAAAGCATAAAAGTTTGGATGTGGTGCTCAGGGTCATGATTTAGGGAGGGTTGTTACGGTTAGGGTAGCATGGTTAGGTTGTGGTTGGACTTGATGATCTTTAAGGTTTTTTCCAACCTGAGTGATTCTATGATTCCTTCAACTACTTGAAGAAAAAATAGATTTTTGTGTTGTTACTGTTGTTTTCCTTCCAAACACACACACCTGGCTGTTAGATTATAGACTAGGCTGATGTGCTTTTCTAGCACAAAGCAATATGAGCTAAGTGGGTATAGTTTTGACTGTAAAACCTATAGTGTTAAGCTACACACTGGATCTCATAGTACATCATGCTTTTAATGCTGTGAACGTTAGCAAATCATTTAAATAGCTTGCATTTTCTTCTCATAATGAATAATGCTGTATTTATGACTTTGAAAGTGAGAAAACAATAATTTAAGTTGGGGTATTTGGGAAATAAACAAGGTCATAATTATTTAGGTCACCAAATCAAGACACTTTATGTATCAAAAATGTCCTGACCTCCAGAGTCATTAAATCTCATTTCTTTCTACTTGAGATGGAAATGAGAAATGTATGCTGAAATAAACTAACAAGCTTTGAAAGTTTCTCTGGAGGGTACATGAACTGAAAGAGAAGAAAGGACACTTCACAATTTTTATGGCTCAAATAAAGTTTATATTTCATATAGTTACTCTCTTAACCCCAAAGTCCAGTAAAGAGTCCCAATGCACAGAAGGATTGTAATTCTATTACAGGGATAACTTCAAACAATATATTTCAGTGATGAATGGGCTAGATATTCTAGAGAATCTCTTCATAAGGAAAATGAATGCTACATAAGACTCATCTCAATTACTACTTTTGGGTTGTTCTCATACTCCATACCCTTTGCTGGGCAATCTCCAGTGTCAAAGGACTCATTCAGTCCCTATTAGCCACCTCAGCAGTGAAACTCAGACTATTCCCTGTATCTGGGGTTCAGACACAGAATTTTTTAAAAAGGAATTGCTTACTATTCCTTTTTCACTCTCTGCAGCTTTAACCATCTGTCTTCCCACTTCAAACGTGATTAGTCATTAGAATTGTTATCTTTCTCATACCCTCCATCTGCCCTGAGCTTCCAAACTCTCAGGTAAACATTGGAACGTTTCTTCTGCTGCTAGATCTTAAGAAAAACTAGACAAGATCCAGGGGAAAACAACTTTTCCCTGAACTTCAGCCATGACATTTTCTAACATCTGTGAGTTAAGGATGTGTAATCCAAGGTTACTGTAGGAAAGATCTGTTACAGCATTGGACTAGGAGGACTTCCTTATGTTGGATCTTTACATCTTTAAAAGCTATTTAATCACTCAGCAAAAAGATTATTTTGATTTCAGTGGATTTTTTATAAAGCTGACAAAGAAGAAATAATTGAGATGGCTTTCTTTTTCATTGCAGCTGACTTTTTGCAATAGCACCCTGTCATAACATTTAGGTGATATGCTTTTCTTGAGTTGCTCCATGCTGTTAGTGGGTTAACAGATGCAATATGGAAGATACTGTTTTCACTGATGACTTTTTCAGTAGGGCTGCTGTTTTTCCACATGTTCTTTTGTTCCTTTCACTCTTAACTGTAATGGCAATGCCTAATTTTGCTTCCACTTAAGAGAACAAAAATATTTGTTTCAGATTTTGGATGTCTGCATTGCAGCATTTGCTCTTTCCCCTGTTGTATTAATACTAAGATTGAGTTTGGCTGCATCTATTCCAATTGCAGCACTTCATCTGACTTTTTTGTTCTTTTTCCATGCCCAACAGAAACCATCCTGCATTTTGTGCTGTAACTCTTCCTCTGGCTGTATTATGACAGTCTGGTCTGGCTTTTTGCTCAAAAGGAAATCATCTGCAAAAAAACTTAGTGAGTGGCAAAGAATTGACAGATTTTCCTATGCTTCACTTTTTTTCCTATTTTGAATATCTTGTGTCTAGAGAAAATTATATATAATAAATATTTTTTAAGTGGAAAATAGAAAATGAGATAGTAACAAAGCCATTTTTTAAAAAAAATTTTGTTCATATATGAATTTTCAATTCAGAATTTTGAAGAATTCTTGCAATATTTTTATGAAAATTTAGATTTTTATGCCTTGGGAAAAGGTAATTTCTAGCAGACAATCACAAATTTTGCAGAAACTTTTCAAGAAATACTATTTTTCTTAAATTCCAGCTGGCATAATCATGTCTGATTTTAAATTGCTGGACTTTAATTGAATTACGAAGTTGAACAGTGATTTGTAACAGCAAAATTAAGACCAGTAAGTTTAAGTGGAATGAAGAAAACAAGTTGTAATTTAATATATTCAGTTACTTCTACTTTCTATTTATGCCTGCAAAATCTCTACAGGAACAATGGTTTGATCAATGCTAAATATTAGGAAGAATTTGTCCAACACATTTAATTAAAATTTATCTTCTTTCCCCTGTCATAATGCTGGGAAATATGAATGAATTAACTGAGAAAAACAGTCTGTGGGGTTCTTTTCTGATGCTGATGTAGTTACCGTTGCAGGAATGTTAAAGCATAAGAAGGAAAACAGTAAAGAGAGAATGATATCAATGATGTGATCAAAAATAAAGAGCTATTATGTGGGCAAATTTTGCTTATAATGAGATTGTGGGTAGCAAGATGTCTGGACTGATTAAAGCAGGGCTTTAAACCAGATTCTAATGGAGAAGAGCATATAATTCTGAGTGACTATTTAGTGACAGTGATACAAGAGAAGACTAAGCTGAAGTGAATTAAAGTGGTATAACTTTGCACTTTGTATGGCTGGTTTAATACTTTACAGAAAGAGGTGTTCATCTAGCACATTTTGTTGTGCTGCTTTTCCCTTCTCTTCCCCTCTCCTACCCCCACTCCTTGGGTGCAAAAAAAATGCATATTTTCAACCACCATGATCAAAAACTCTAGAATTCAGGTAGCAGCTGACTCATCTGTCAAACGCCCTAGTAGCTTGTCAAGTCTGAGATAAAATGATTATTGTAAGGTGTTGTAAAAAACCATGTAGAAGAATGTGATTAAATGGGAGAGCATTTTTTCTAATTGTAGTGATCCACAAAGGCTCAGACTTTCAAGTCACACAAATTTGATTAGTATCATGCCTGTCCTTATTTTCAGCCTTGACCTAATTTTAGAAGAGCATGACTTAATTCCAAGGTTGCAATTTAGCAGTGGTTTTCCTGTCCACATTACAGAGAGAAATTACTCTCACTCCTTTGTGTGTAGGCTGATGATAAAACTGATAGTATATTCATCAATTAATGTTACCAACTTTGGAGAAAAAAAAAATGAGATTTTCTTTCATCTAGTGGTTGGATTAGGTGATCTTTAGGATTCCTTCCAACTGCACTCTTCTATTCTGATTTTTACTTAAAACAGATATTTATCTACAGAAACCAAGAGTAGTAGATTGCTTTGCTCTGTGAAGGTCAGATCAAAAGAAGTTTATTGCTGAAACAGTGCATATTAGCAATATTGCAGTAGTAACGTAGTGATGAAAGAAAGAAGTGTGAGTATCTAACATTGTCTCTCATCACTAACGATGTAATCAGACAAAATTCTTGTCTTTTCCTATGCTCTTGACTCCTAAATGAATAGTTCCACTAGGCTTATGCTTGTAAGCTATTTTCAGCTGGTTACACAATTATACATGAGCCTAGAAGAAATGGAAGAGTAGCCTCCTATTTTGAACACATTTAGTAAAAGTCTGTTTCAGAAAGCAAAAGGAAAAGGAAAAAGGAGCTTCTAAAAGTGAAGGTTGTGCAACATTGTACACGTTTAAGTAAATGCCCAGTTTCTGTTTCAAATGTGTACAGCAGAGACAGTGCAGGCCACCATCGTGTTACATGTACTTTTCATGTGCTGACCACAAAGCAAGTGCTGGAAGTAAAGGGTTCCTAAGAGAGTCAATTCAGTACACACAGGTTTGTGTTACATCTATGATTATCTTTATGATATTCTTCTGCACACCAGGAAGAGGCAAAGTGAATGCAATGCGCAGATCTCTGGCCATTCTCACCTCTGTCCATTGAGTCCTGTATCTCTTTTACACAGAGACCTGCACTTTCAGAGGACAATTTGGCAGCTGATCTGACCATGGAGAAGGGACAGAGAATTCAATATGCTGAAGAACTGTCTTAAATGTTTTCTAGATTATAGATAGAAGAATAGGATTAGAACAAGTATCAAATACATCTTCTTTGATGAACTTCTAGTTGAATGGAGGTCATCAATTCTCTGTGTACCAAATATTCTTTGTCAGGCATGCTAATAATAAAAATCTTTTAACTGCAGTTGGATTAATTTTATTTCAAATGCAAGAATGAAGAAAACCTATTTTTTCTGGACATTATCATTAAAGGGTAATCAAAGAATTAAATTTGTTTGAAGTTCATGTGAATAACAATTCCAGCATCAAGTTTAATCTTTTACTTTAATCCAATTTACATGGAAAATGAATTTAAAACAAGCTCTTGACTCCCACAGGATATAATAAATTGTTTTCTCTGCAGTTTTTAATGTTCTCTCACTCTTCACTGCCTTCTATATATAAAGCCTATGACACAAAATTCCTAATAAATTTAAAAAAGTATAACTTGATGAAAGAAAATATTAAGTGGTGTGCCTTACATGGATATCAAAGGGAAATAACAATAATAATAACAATGTTTTCCTCTTTTTAAAAAAGAACAAAGAATATAACTAATCATTCATGAAAATGTCCACTGCAAGCACAGATTCATTTTAGCCATCTAAATGGAGGATGAGATCAAAAGGTGAGTTGCATTCATTATGGGCAGATGTTGAGTGAGCAGCTCTACTTTAACAAAGATGTATTCATGAGCATGAGATGAAAAGAGTGTTTGGTACATAATTACCATCAGTGGTGGTTGAGAATTCTCGTAAATAAGGACTTTCAGGTTACATGGCAGACAGCTGGACCTGTACAAAAAGTATTCTGAAAATGCTTCCAGTATGCTAGAACATTATCCAGAATGAAGGCTGCCGGATGAACACCTTTGTGAATGAAGGCCTTTGCCTTCTCTGTAATTAGCTCTAATGACAAACAAACTACGTTGTCCCGGGCAAAGCATGGTGTTCATAATATATTGCCTTGTGATACACAGGCATATCACTGAAGGGAAAAAATAATTCCCTTTTTTTCCTACAAATGAATTCTCTGAGTTATTTATGTTACATCATAATTTATAACTAGAAAGGAACAAGAGAAATAATGCACTTAGATAAGTGAATCCTTCTGGTGGAGGCAAGGATGGAAACACTGATCCTTTCCCTAAATCTAAAAGACCATTTAAAGGGGAAGAAGGTTACTGTAAAGTTCATTTAATTGAAATATCTTATTTATTTATTTATTTATTTATTTAACTTCTACTAGGACTTGAAAATGCTGATTTACAGACATTTACTCAACAGGGAGATGCTTATTTATCTATATATGACAGCTGTAATGTGTACAGGAGGTCAGAACACCATTCTACTAAGCACAATTTAAACTGATTGCAAATGACATTTCCCTCCCTGAAGTAGTTATAATCTAAAATAAATGTTAATAGAATAACCTTCTAAATAAAATTTATGTGTAGCAACTCAAAGCTTTCTATTTTAAGAGAGACATATGGGGAACAGAATATTGCTAATAAGGTTACATTTACAGAGGAGGTTGAAGGAGATGCATTTTCCTTATTTGTACCTTCAGCTATGCATTAGCCAGTTCTGGTCTGGAGCAATCAGGCCACATCATCATTGCTCTATGGTAGGGATAAAATCCTTCACTTCTTTTAAGAAATTGCTGGCATTGGAGCTACTGGGCTTAATTCAGTGCAGTGAATACTCCACATCTACTCAGAGCATTAAAAAAGACCAAGTCAGGAAGTATGAGTATAAAGGTAGATGCAAAAAGGTTACCTCCGGACTGCTTCTACATTATCAAAGCAAGAACACTGATCCTGTTACTAGCCTTGAAATTATATACCCTGAAGATGTCTCTCTCTTTCCTGCTGTTTATTTACTTGCTTTCCTCTTACCCCTCCTCTTTCTCTTGCAATAATTCCAAGGCTGAAGAGTCTGCAGACCTGACCATCAATATTAGCATAAGGTTAAAGGTGCCATTTGACCCGCATGTCTTTTCTCCCTTGAGCTGAAAATAAAAGGAGGTCTTGGAGAGGAGCTAAAAGATATATATCATAGCTGAAGCACTGAATGTCAATCTAAGGACAGATAGCTACATTTCAATGAGGTCAACATCAGAAAGCTAAGCATTCTGGCATAAATACAAAGACCTACTCTACTTGCGTATGTTGGAGTTCACCTTTCTTTTGGACAGTTATCTAAATCCTGCTAGAAACCCTGGGGAAACACTGACAATGATTTTGGTGAGATTTGCATCAGGCAGCCTAATTCAAATGTGTTTCACACACAAAAGCATGTTCACTGTCCCTCAGACATTGGCTTGCCTGTTACATTTCCACTGTTAGAAATGTTAGAACAGAAAATTCAAGTTCACCACATATGTAGAGAGAAGAGAGATCTTTTAATATTTTCATGACTTTGTGAAGTCACCATTGAGGCCACTACCCTGAAATAGTTATAGTTATCTGTCTAAATAGTTATTCTCTGAGAATGTTGTGGGATAATTGTTATAAGTGACTTGGAAGTTTTGGAGCGTTGCTCACTGGAAATTAAGATACAGCACTGCTCACAGGGCACAGAAACAGAGTGCATCTAGTGAATCAGAAATTCATTCCACACAAGTGCTCAGGTGCTGGCAACATCAGGAGAGCTTCACATGCTGACTTTAAGAGAAAAAGGCATGGAGCAGAGTGGAGACTCCATAATTAGGCTCTGTTATGAATGGGAAATTGATGGTACTTCAAAACTGATAAGCTGCATATTTGCTAACCTGAGCTGTTATTTTTTTTTGACAAAATACTTTCCTCATATAATCCTCATACTTTCCTCACTATAATCTCATTATAACCTCTCATTATAGTACCCGCACATATCCATCCTGAAAACTACCTTCTTCCAAGGAGTGACCATCTGTCATTAAAGTTGTGTTTTGAAATTGCACATTACTATTTGGTCTCCATAGACATTCAGCAAGCACCAGTGAATGTCAGGGGGTACAGTTTTTTCCACATGGAGGAGTTCTTTTCCTTTGCTTCATATGCACTTCCATGTCAGACACCATTTGGTCAGACTGCCCCTCTGCTGATATCTGTCACACAGCAACAATGTGGAATGGAATACTGGAATACTGGTGGGAAGGTTCCACTTCTGCTGCCACACCACGATATCTGTGTCTGATGTTATGGGCCAACATAATAAAACAAGAGGCATTACATTCAGAGTATTTTCCCAGAGTATTTCCCTATACATAAATATATCTACTTCTTTTCACATGAGCACTTTCAAAGAAATTAAATCATGGCAAGCCCTGTAATATCTTCTCCAGAACCTGTGCATTTCAGGTTGTTTTCACTATTCAGATGTATTAATATGTTCAAGAAAGCCCTCTTCACTATTTTACATGCAGTATTTAGATTCCTTGTGTAGATTTCTGACTTGCTGTTCTGCATCCTGTAATCAAACTTCTGATGCTTTCAAGCTGTTTTGTGTAATACCTACAGAGCAAGACTTTTAGAAAGCCAGATACTTAACTGCATATCCACAGGTCCTGTTTGTGATAAAACTATGTTGGTTTGGGGTTTGTTTTGTTGGTTGGTTGGTTTGTTGATTGGTCTGGTTTCGGTTTCAGTTTGTACAATAATTTCATTCGAATAAGTCAGTTATGATTACAGGCTTGTCCTCAGAATTAAAGACTGAGAGACTTTGCCTCACAGTGCTCATGAGAATAGATTTCTGAAATCACAGAATCACTGGATTTATATGCACGTTTAAATACACACACACGCATTTGTCTTGGCTATTTCCTCTGCACTCCACCCCTTGGGCTAGCGCTATTTCAACCCAAGATTTTTGTGACCCATATGAGTCATCACGGAGGCAGAGAGTACATAACATGCAGCTAATTAAGCAGTTGCTTAATTCAATTGCTGAAGTTAAGTGCATGAACAAATGATCCACTTTACTTGACACTGTGACTTTGATCGAATATTGTGTCTTTGAATCATTCTCAGTGAGTATGTAAAAAAAAAAGTTTAAATGGCATCTTTACATGACCTTATGGCATCTTTCTTGCTTATTTTCCTTGTGATATCACAAAACAACTATTAGTGTCCATGTTTTGCAAGAATAATGCCACTGATTTTTTTACCCTCTTATTGCAAAACATAGAAGCAAATCTCATTACCCAAAGTATTGAACTAAGAGCGTGTCTTACAGTGTAGAGAAAAAAAAGGCATTTAAAGTAATGTTTTTCACAATATAATCCAATTATTTGTGTGGTAAAAGTTGCTAGCACCACTCAGTGGTGTATATTTTCAAAAGTAACCCTTTCTTTCATGATGATGATGGTAAAAGGTAGATTTAGATTAAGGTGCTGAACTTCAGTCCAGCTGATATATCTAAGCCAGAGCAGAAGGAGACAAAGCTGAATGAGAACACCATAGAGAAGCAGCTGGGCTCTCATCAAAGTGCTGCTGTCATTAGTCCCAATTTTCTCTCCTAGTCTCAGACACATACAATTTCAGCTGCTAACCTATTTTAAATATCTGAGGAGTGAACATGAATTCATATTTATATTTGCAAGTCAGATGTGGGTGAATATTTCAGCGGCCATATCTGGGATGAAATAGTTTTATTAATTTTTCTGTAATGCATGCATACAATAAAAAAGTCACCAGCAGGAAGACAATTTGTGATTTGCTTAAAATCATATCGCTTACAATGAAAAAAAAATAAATTCCTGTTTCTCACTTCCGTCTTTATATATATGTGTATATATGTGCTTATGGATATTGCATTCTAATTGACAATGATATTTTCACAATCACATCTGTAGGTAATGTATTTACTAATGTAAATAGGCTTTATTCTTGTATCTGTTGTGTGGATTCTTGGTTGCTCTGTAGCAAGCAATTCGGCTACCTGAGGTCTTCTAAAGGTCTTATGCTGGGCTGCTGGCCCACCCACTTGCCTCAGAAACAGAAATTTATTTTTGTAAGCCCCTCTCAGCATCCACTGCACTCATCTGGAAAATACGATTTATCGCCACCATTTTCTATCAATTCCAGAACTTTTTAAAAGAAATGAGTGTCCAGAAACATAGTCCTTAAACTTAATGTAACAAGTGAAACATCCCTATTCAGCAAGCTATTTTTGCTATGTTTTGTATTCTTGTCCCACATGAACTGGAGAAGTCTTGAAAACCCATGGCCATATCTCAGTTTTATTTTCAGTCTTGAAACAGAAGAGACATCCTTAACTCAGCTGAGAAATGGGAGTCAGAAGGCAGGAATTTCTTTGTACTTCACTTACAAAGAGCTCTGGTCTATGATAAAAAAAAACAGGATTTTAAAAACAGTTTACTGTAATTCTATAAGAGAAGCACTTAAAAGGCATTGTTAACTCCTTTTTCTCTTCAATCATGATTCAGCACTAGTAAAAATATGTGAATATTAATGTAATTCCCTTCACGTCTGTATTCAAGCATTCATAAAATTTGTAATATAAGTCTATTCTTTTTAATGATTTTTAATGATAGGCAGAAGAAACAATTTTCCACTTGTAGAAAGCTGATACTATTTCCACTCACATCTCTACGAGCATCTTGTCTTCTGTGATTAAAAAGGCATCTGCAGTCAATGCTGCAGACTTCATCGCATTGAACTTCCTTTCTTTGCACAAATTCAGAGCTATACATCCCATGCTCTTAGTCACATCTTTCAATTTCATGTGTACGTGTCCATCACACCAGCATGGCACATCCTTGCCAAAGTCTGTATACTAACAGGACATTTTTCTGACAATGCAACAAAAAGTGAAGTGGTGCTACTGAGAAATATCTACATATAGCATCTGTAACCAGTAGGGAGTACAAGTATAAATCTAGCTCAGCCCAGAGTTTTGGTTTTGCTACTAGTGTTAAGCAGATTTTTCACATCTTAAGCTGGCCAGGTAAAGAAATTCTATTTAAAAAATGAAAATATTCAATGAAAAATGATATTGTAAAATACCACCAGTTCTTTCACACCTTATGTTTTTATCTCACCTTATATGTTTATCATTTTTTATATTACATTTTCTCAGAAAAAATATTCCAAACAAATGGAATTCCTCAAGAGCATTGAGAACATAACTGCAAAGAGATAGAACTGCATTACAGAATTTGGAGGCTTGCAATGGCATTAAAAAAACACCAAGCAAGCAATCAATCAAGCTAACAAAAACACCCAATAACCAACCAAACAATAACAAAAAACAAACAAAAAAAAACAACACATAGAGCATTCCTTTTGAACTGAAGTACAAACTGAGCTGATTTTGACTCAGTATGGATAATCACACAATTCATTAGAAGGTTTCACATTTCATTATTTACTCTAAAATTACTTCATAGTAGTAGCTAGCATTTCTGCTTTAATGTTAAATCAAACTCTTCTCCATTGGTATAAATTACAGCTGTATGAAAGGCAATGGGATATCTCTCTTCATTTATATGAGGAAAAAAAAAAAAAGTTATTCCAGAGAAAGACAATGTAATTATAACAAAACAACTTTTATGAGATATTTTAGTTTTATATACTTTTACACCATGCTAGTGATGTTTCATTTGCTGTGACAGCTAAATCTATAGTATTCATCTTAAATTAAATATGTTAATGTCAAAAATAGATAAGATAGAGGAAAGATGTGGAGCTGTTGAAGAGGGTCCAGAGGAGGGCCAGGGAGATGGTCAGAGGGTGGAGCGCCTCTCTTATGGAGACAGGCTGAAGGAACTGCGCTTGTTCAGCCTGCAGAAGAAAAGGCTGCAAGAAGACCTTATGGCCTTCCAGTATTTAAAAGGAGATTATAAACAGGAGGGGAATCAATTTTTTACTCAGGTAGATAGTGATAGAACAAGGGGAATGGTTTTACACTCAAGGAGAGAAGGTTTAGACTGGGTGTCATGGGAAAGTTGTTCACAGATATAGAGTGGTGAGTGCTGGAACAGGCTGCCCAGAGAGGCTGTGGATGCTCCATCCCTGAAGGTGTTCAATATCAAGTTGGATGGGGCCCTGGACAACATGTTCTAGTATTCTCTGTATTTCCTATCATGCACAAGCCCCTGGTAAAATTGAACAATACATTGGGTTATTAAAAACCATGTTGAAAGCAATGAGTGGCGGAACATTTAGGGACTGGGAGAAGCATTTCGCAGAAGTCACCTAGTTGGTCAGCACTAGAGGATCTCTCAGTTGTGATGGTCCTGCCCAATCCATCTCTCTACATAAATTTAGAGGGAGATAAGGTCCCTATGGTACATGTAAAGAGCATGTTGCAAATAGCAGTTTGGGTTCTTCAGCCTCTGGAAAGGGCAAACCTTTCAGTGGAACTTTTTGCTCACAGACCTGGGTCCACTTGGTGGATGATGAGGGATGGAGATGTTCAGTGTGTACCACAAGGGAATTTGATGTTGGAAGAGTGCAGTCAGTAATTCCATATGTATGTATGTGCATAAGTGTTTAGTGCTTATTAAATATTGTTTGATTGTATATATTAAGCATGATGTAGAGATGTGGCATAAGGGGTGTAACGTCATGGTTTCATGATTTTTTTGTTACCAGTATTCCACATTATAACATCATGTAGTGCACTGGGAGTTAGAGTTAGTGCTCCAATTCTAGGTACCTGTCCCAGAAGAGAACTACATCTCCCAGGGGATTGTTTGCTGTTCTTTTACTGTTTCTACTCAGAGACAAAGATAAAACTTTTAGTTATTAGGAGATGCCCCTCTTTTCTGCTCAGCCCAACTACACATCTTGTCTCAGCGTTAGAGTAGGGCCTTCAGTTTTCAGATACTCTCATTTAGTTTGATTTATTAGCTTCAATTCTAATTGTATTGTATTATACATTCCAGTATCTTAGTAAATTAGTTTGTTTCTACTTAGATTGTTGCCACTCCTGTTTTTTAGGCCTATCTTTCTTCCCTTTTCCCTTTTTCCTTTTCCTGGGACATGGATCTGTGCATCCCCCTGATATTCAAGGAACCAGGCTGAACCACCCTGTAAACTGCTGACACTGAGTAGGCGACCTACCTGCTCATACCTCTCACAAGTGGCATCTTTACCATCCTCCGGAGGCAGCAGCAGACTTAGGTTTTCCCTGCAGCCAGAGACCTGAACAGCTGCATTTCTGGGCTGGCTCTTGGTCTGCATGGCCACTCCTTTCATTAAGTGCTTTCTGTTTAGTGGAGACCACGGCTACATTTGCCGTTAAGGGAAGCAGCTGATAGTTGAGCTGGTCTCCCTGTCTGGGAGGGATACTCTATCCTCTCTGCTTGGCCTGCCTGCAAAAACTGACAAGAAAAAGAGAGCTATGCTCTGTGTTGCTCTCCCTGCAGGGGCTGCCTGTGTAACTGCAGACTGTTCTGTTCCTACCCCTGCCACATCAGAGCCTCTACTGTTGCCATACAGAAGGGTAATGGCACATGGCGACTGCTTGTTGATAAGGAGTTCCTCTTGCTCTGCTGAGGTCATGACTTCATTCCTGATGAAAAAGTATCTTGCTGTTGCTTGCTGCTAGTTCTTAACACACACGATGTGTTCCGCATTCTTAACATACGCTTGCATTTTCCTTTAGAACTGTCTACAGAATGTTATCTGAGTGGAGGAAATATCCTCCTTCTTCTCTCTCTCTCTCTCTCTCTCTCTCTCTCTCTATTTATTTATTATTATTATTATTAGCCTTGATCTTCCCCATGCCCCCTTTGGAACTATGCAAACAGAAATTCAGGAAGGAAGAAATTTTGCCCCTCTGTCTTCCTATGTCACCCACAGGAAGGTGCAGAATTTCTAGTACAGTGTGAATTAAAAGGTGATTCCTTCCACTCAGCTGCAAAGATTTTAAAGATTTCCTATACGTATTGCTGAGAAGATTTACTTTTGGGATTTTAAACCTTCCTGTACATCTGTTCTTGACATTAGGAAATAAATGTTCAGAGACTGGAACAGGCTGCCTGTGGAGGTGGTTGAGTCACCAGCATTGAAAGTGTTCAAGAAATGGTTAGATGTTGTAATGAGGGACATGGTTTAGTGGAAAATATTCATAATGGATGGTTGGAATGGATGATCTGGGAGGTCTTTTCCAACCTTGGTGATTCCATGATTCAGTCGATTCCAGCACGCTTCATAGTGGCTAAAAGTATGAGACATCATAGTGAATTAACTCTGATATTTTGCAAGGTTACTGTAATATATTTAAATTGTTAAGCTGAAATCTTCTCGTTTTCTGGGAAAATGAACTCTTTTCTGTTAGAGTTCTATGGCAATTCATGTGAGGGTTTTGTTTTTTTTTTCTTCTTTTTTTTCTTTTTTTTTTTTCCCCTTCAGGTTTACCAGCACATCCTTGTTGAGCCAGACTGGTTTCCTTACAATTTAAGAGATATTTATATCAAAGGAATATTGGAGTAGTGACTGCTCAAAGCACATGCTATCTATTTTTGCAGTTAAAAGAGAAATCCTGTTGTAGAACTCAACTAAAGCATCAAGTGTACTGCCACAGGATGCAGCAGCATGTTAGTTGATTTTGGCAGCGCTTCTGTGCTACACTTGAAGTCTTGTCAGACTTACTGTTGCAAGGCATTATTTTGAAACTCTTATGAAATAAAATTTTTCACTGAAGTCTATGTTCAAGATCTATTTCGTTCTGGAAAGGAGAGTCATCTGTCAAGAAAAGGAGACGGTCAAAGGGGAATTTTACTTCATGCTTTTGAATGTTAAAAGCATTAAAATCCTAAGCCTGAGATGTAATATATTAAGCCAGTGCTCACGTTCTGTGTGAGGCAGTGGCTGTCAGACACAATGAGCAGATTCAGTCTCAACATGTTCTCTTTCAGCAGACCTTATGCTATCACAAGATTTCTCCATGGCGTAATTTGAGTGAGGGCTTCAGACAGCACACGGATCCTCTAGTCAATAGTCTAGTCAACTATGGACAAACCAAACTGAAAACAATTCCTAGAAAAACCTCCTTTCTGGTGTTAAGGTAAAAAATCTCTCTCTTTGTAAAATCTACTGATTCCTGGGGCATTATTCTATAATTACTGTTTTAATCCAGGAATTGGAATCTTCCATATGTATGTATATATGCATGCACACACATTTCAGTGCTGAGTTATGACACTCACTGCTTTATAGACAATGCAGTAAGGTTGAAAACCTCTTATTAGGTAACCATTTACACGTATCAAAAGTGAAAACTTAAAGTATAATATGCTTCGCAACCAGGATAGTGAGGATAGAGCAGGGGGAAAAATGTGCTGGACAGGGACACGACAAAAATGCAGTTCATAACATAAGATCAATTTTCCGTATACTGTTCTGCATTTAAACTTCCTGATCTTTATATGAGTGGTACTCCTTCCCTTACTTTTCCTTAGGATTTCCAGAATCAGACCCACAAGGTAAATGTCAATGGTTTTCCACCTCATCCAGATGACTCAAAGTCCAGAGCCATAGGGCATAGGAGAACGTGATTACTTAAATATAAAGCTTATTTTTGACAGAAAATTTGTAAGCCTCTATTATTTTTTGTGTATGTGTGCTTTGAGATTTCTTTAATAAAAAGAGGTCGCAGTCTCTTTTAGCATAAATTGGGATACAGATGTTGGTTTTGCACTTTTAATAAGATTGTACTATTTGTTTGCAAATACATAGATAGTCAATACTAAATACTTCATTTGCACTATGAGAGAACACTAGATTGCAGTGTCTTCTATAAGAAAGCCCTGATGGAAAGGGAGTAGATTAACTTGACAGTGTGTTTAATAAATAAACCTTTGCTATGAACAGAGAACAAAAAAATAATGATATATATATATATATATATATATATATATATAAAGGTTCCCTGATGTCTGGGACAGAAGATTTCCTCTGAAGTAGTTCTCTGCTGCTATTTTTCTTGTGTAATCTGCCTGACCAGATTTGAAGTCTGCACTCAGTGAATTGCATGCAGTCCTTATTTCTTGCTGCAGTGGTGCAACTGGCAGTAAGTACACACATGGTGCAAGTGGGCTGTTCTGAAGGAATGTGCTTGTGAGAGGTTTTAAGGCAGCCTGCACCTGCATGATTGTGCAACATTCTCTGAGTCATTAATGAGATGTGAGGAGACTTTCCCTGGGAGAAAGCTGAATGCAAATAAATGTTCCTCTCTTATTGACTGACATTATGTGGTATTAGATTTTTATACAGCAACGTTTACTGATCTGGCATCAACAAACACTGTCTTACATTGACTTCAGTACAAATCAGATGTACTGAAATAGGAAAATATGGAATGATATGTTCTCTTTAAGCTAGACTTCTTACATCACCTTATTCCTGCTTCCTGTTCAAGGCATTGCATTATCTCACACAAACAGGTAAGTTACTATCAATAGCAGAATGTATGCACATATTCCATACATACCTTTTAGTGGAATTCTTCCTCCACTCCATAAAAGAAATATGTAGATATATATGTTGTTGTCATAGTAGTTCAGTTTGACACAGAAACACTGTCTTGCAGAATCGAATGCAATGTTTTGATTTCAAACGTTCTGACGTTTATTCTAAGGCTGGTGCCACAACACCAATAGATAAGATATATCAGAAGAGGGACTCAATCCCAAGGGAAGAGAAACAGTAATTTCAAATTAGTAATTTCAAATTTCAAATCTATTATCCTATAATTGACTTGGAGAAGGCTGGAAAAGGAATAGGAATACGGAAACAATAACAACTATTTTTTAACTGTTCTATCTCTGCAGGAATAATGAAACCTAAACTGGCTTGTTTGGTTATTTTTTGTTGATGTTGTTGTTTATTTGACTTTTCTTTGCATGGTAAGAATGCCCTGACTGCAGCCTCATTTAGGTACTTCTTATAACAAGAGAGAACTTAGTCAGTGGCCTAAAAGTAATGAATCTGAAATCCTTTTTTTCCCCTCTTTTTATCTCCTTTTTCTGGGGCATTGTGGAGGGAGGAGAAGCCAGGTAAGTGTCAGTGATCCATGGAGTTTTGACTCTGTGCTCTTAACGTGGGAGGACGAAAGTATCAATCTTCATTATCCAGCAAACTCTAGATGCTGCCAAAGGTCAAATATTTCATTGTCCCCTTCATTCCTGCTATAGTTCCTGTAAAGCTCTGAGCTGCAGTAACAACTGCAGGGCTCTGTAAATATTGATTATAAATGATGGATGCTCAGTCCTTTTAAACCATGACACAATGCTTGGTTTTCTTATCTCTCTCTTCTCACTGTTGCATTTTGCTTTTGCACCCAGGATTAATTAAAATTTTTCTTTTGGAAGAGACCAGTGGAGAAACTCAGGAGGGCAGAGTTCTCACCAGAGATCTTCGCCCCAGGGCAGATGCTGCCTGCAAAAGCTGGGCATCAGCATGGGAGAAGACCCTGTATCCCATATGCATGAGTCCTTTCTGCAGGTCACAGCCCTGTAGCTTTGACATGAAAGCACAATCAACACAGATAGAATCTGAGAGGGCTTTTGACAGAGCAGTTAATATTTCTGTGCAATCAAAGCTGATTTGCTGAAATTCCTTGACTGTGTAGAGCTGCAAGTAGTGAAACCATTTTAACCTAGATAGTTGTTTGGGGTTGTTGTTGTTTGTTTTTTTTTCAGTTGGTTGGTTGGTTTTTTGATGGGTAAATAATTATTGGCATCTGTTGCTGAACTTTTTGTTTTCTAATTGTTTTTGTTTTTCTTACAGTTTTTTCTTTTTTTTTTTTAACACACCTTTCCCTCCCCACCATGACAGCACTTGTTACTTTGGTAATTTTATATTCAGAATCAGTCAAAATAGTAAATTATTAGATTGAAAATGCACCTGTTTCAAAGATACTAATTGTTTTATCATAGGAGGAGATGAAATTAACTACCATAACTAAGAGAGCTGTTGAAAAATTAAATGTGAACCTGGATTTCTGTTCGCATTTGGATCACAGCTTATAAGAAAAATGAAGTTCAGTAAGTTAACTGTGTAATGTGAAAACATATGAAAATGAGGCCTGTTTTCATTATAGGATTGTTCTCTGTTAAGGTTTTCCACTCCAACCTCTTAAGAGAACCTTAAAAATATACTCTTCCACAACAAATGCTTCTGTTAAAGTTGTAGCTTTCATGATCTGACAAGTAAGCCTTAGAGAATGAATATTTTTAATCCGGTTCACATGCAAAACTATGTGTAGCTCCTTGTGCTGTCTCAGGTCAAGAACTTGGGGCACACTAAATCCAGTCAGTGACTGAATTTTGCTGTGGAGCCACTGACATCAGTGCTGCTTTCAGATCAGGGTCTTAAAGTAACTTTCCTGCTAAGTGCAGAACTGCATGGATGCTCCTGTTCAAAGATACTAACTAGCCTAGTGTCCACTAAAGCTTGTTTCTTGCAAAATGATGTTTCAACTCACCTGCTTACTGCACTTCATGTAATATTTCCAAAATATTCCCAAGAATAGGAAAAAGGACTTATTTTCTAAGAAATGTGATAGAATGTGGTTTTATAATATATGGTTCTTTGCGTCAAAACTGAACAAGAGACAGAATATCATTCTTCCCATTGAAAAAAAAAGTAAAGCATTTATTTATTTTTAAAGACACAGGATAGAAGCTAAATTCTTTTCCCAGATCTTAAGAAGAAACACTTGTCATAGATTTAGCTTTCTGCTACTTGGCTCCCTTTCTTCATAGCTTCTATGTTCTCAGCCCTGCCTGATATTTTTTTTCCTTACAGTCTTAATAATAAAACTTTCAAAATTATTAGTAATCCTGACTGACACATAAGCATGCAAATTTCAGAAAATTTAGAGAAACTATTATGTCTCTCATTAGAGATATTTCGCTCCTCACTTGCATCCCCTGCATTCTTTTACCCTGTACAAAATATAAAAAATAAACATAGACCAAGAAAAAGTAAAAAACAAAAGGAAGGAATCTGAAACTACTATTAAGTCTCCTAAGAAAGTAGTTTTGGGATACAGGATTTTCCAAAGCAAAATGAAAAATACAAGAAATAATGTTTTATTTTTTGTTATTGTCTGTAGTTGTTCATGTGCACATTTCTTCTTTAGAGGAAAGGAAATGGCATTATTAAAAGGAGCTTAAAAACACTGCAAAGAAAAGAAGATTGAGACGCCCTGCCAGGGCATACAGCAATACTCATGTAATGTAAAACCATTTTATCCTCCTGCCCTTCTCCATCCCATTTGACCCAACAAGAAAGAATGAAATGAGGCAGGAGACAGAGAACAAGAAATCCATTGCAGAGATCAAAGAAAAGCAAGCAGAAAAAAATCTGTAAATGAAGATCTATTTAAAAAGTAAAAGTAAAAGAAATACCTCAGCCGAATTATTTTTATCTGGTACCTTCAGGAATGTATATTCTTTCTTATTTCTTATTTTTCTTCTTTCTTATTTCTTTCGTATATTCTCTCTAACCTAATAAATTATTTTTAAGCCCCTTAATAGAACCTTTCTCCCTATTTTTGTGGCTACCAGTTTGAACTCTGTAAAGGGGAGAAGCTCCTGTCTTGCAAAAGCTCCTGTCTCTTCCTGCATTTCCACACAAGCTGGACAAGCATCCTTCTAGTGGTAGATTGGGTCAACACAGCATTCTTGCTTCTTCCCACTGTCATTGCATCTTACTAAAGAGCACCTAGACAAGTTGAAGCCAGAATTTAGAAGGGTAAGATTAGTTCACTGAGTCCAATCACAAGTACAGTCTATGATACATATATATATATATATATTTTCCTTCCCCAATTCACGCTGACAAATTCAGGCAAGCTTTTTCATGAACTTTGCTCTAGCTCGTCCATCAGGTTGCCACTGTAGTGGTGATCTGAATACGGTGTTGTTCAGGTGTGGTTGAGAGTTGTTGTCCAAGACTCAGAAGGAAAGAAACTGGAGGACTGAAAGCTCCAGGGTCCCTTCACAGACTGATCTTTGCATAAACACAGCTGCTAAACTGGTCTTTCAACCCTCATTTTCTTAGTTATATGAGTTTAATGGACTCTATACGTTTTCAGCTATCATTTCTTCTCCTGATTTCTTTTCTTCTGATTTCTTTGCTCTTTTGCATGATAGACAGCACACTGAGCAGAAAGTACACTGTATTGCTAAAAACGAGTTTTGTATAGATTCTGAAGCTAAGTACCTAGATATATTTTCTTCTTCTGGACTTACAATTTTCTGTACCACCTTGACTTAGAAAGATTGTGTGAAAGGAAATGACAGTGCAAAGCATTAGACCACAAGGCATTTGCAGAGGAGTAGCACTACAGATGATTTCCTCTTTGTTTTCCAGCGGCAATCATAAGTAGTTCCCATCTTTCCTGATTTTGTCCTTTGACGAATATATTACTTAATTCTTCTGCTTTGACAGCCAAAGAGAAACCTCAGGCTGAAACGATGCGCCCAATTGAAACACAAATTTGTCATATCCCTTTAATCCTATAATGCTTATCTCCTTTACCACCTTTGGGGTGCACAGACTTTCACTATCATCAAAGTCGCAAGCCCTCTCTCCTCCATCTCCCCATTATAATCCTATAAATAAACATTTGAAGAACAAAAAGGACCAGCTTCTGTGTGGGTGGGGGAATGAGTTCCTGAGTGATTTTTGAAAGGACACCACTAAGCTAATCACTCTCCTTGCAGATGTGTGCCCACCTTTTCACGCTTGCCAGAAAATTCTGTCATTTGTGTGCTTTCAGTTTGTATCAGATTAATCCAATGAAGTGACTTGACAGCCAGATTCAGATCCAAAATGGGCTTGTTTCATGGCCTGAAATCTCAATTTGCTTCCAAGATTTTTCATACATCAAACATTGTACAAAATGCATTGAGATAACAGCTCTCAGCACAGCTTCTTGAAATGTTTACAGTTAAGGACTGAGCAGCACAAGTTAATCTTTTTCTAAAAATAAAAATGGAAATTAATAAATATAATGTTTTTTTAAATGTTAAATTAAATGAAAACAACCTTTCTCCAAAATAACTCGCATGAACCATTGCTACTTTAAAGATGAAATACCATTGCAGTATATTAGCAAATGTGAATCACTGGAAACTTCAAACAGTGTTGTTTCCAAACTACTCTGAGTACTTCATTTTTTCCAAAGGTTTGGTCTAAAATTCTGGTTCAAAGTCAGTCATTTCTGACACAACAGAAAAGCAGTCCCTAAAAGCGAATGCTCCAAGAGCTCACAAATGTTTGGGTCAGATGCCAGTCTTTGGGTCTCACTGTTGTTTCCATTCACCTGGATTACTGATACATTTTGTACCAAAATTACCTGAAATTGATTTGTCACAAAGCAGGAAAATCCATTCTCCAAAGAATAAACACCTCTAATTGGCTTCAGAGATCTTTGGATTTTACCCCAGATTTTTTCTGAGACAGAAATCTTTTGTTATAGATAATCCTCAACAAACATTAAACTGCCATGAGCAATCTGGCTCATATTCTATCCTTCTTATCCTCTGTAAAGAAACATATCTCAGCAAACAATTAAACAGAACAAAACAAAACAAAAAACAGTGTCAATCCCTTCTTTAAAATGCCCATTTGCATTAATTGAACAGTTTGTGTCTGGTACTTCTTACTTGATGAAGTATAAGATAAATTAAGTTTATCTTTATATATCTTTAAATTCAGCCAGAGTTCTTCACAAACTGCTGAATTCCAAACAAGCATGGTTTATGTGTACCCAACTCAGGCTGACAATCAGCAAAACCAGGGCTGTATTTGCACACTGAAATACCATGCAACACTGAATTACATTATTCTGAAACACGTTTCAGGAAGAGCAGACTTCAATTCAAATTCAAAGTCTTCAATTCAAATACTTCTTGGAATTTTGTATTTCTTACATGACAAGAATTATTGGCAAAACCAAAATCAGTAAGCAGGATAAACAAACATTGTCTATTACATTGTCTATCACATTTCAAAGCATGATCCTTTCCAATAAGTACAGAAGGTTGATGATTAACCACTACTGAAGAACAGAGTTTTGGTCACACCAAACAAAATTTCTTCATGTAGATTTTTCACTACATTAAATGTAAAGACTTCAGTAGTTCTATTTCCATTCAACACCGGAGAAATCTAAAAAGAAATTCAGTCAAGGTAGCTGATCTACCCTTCATAATGCATAAAATTCCAAGCGGAGCATTGCAACTATGTTTCAGGTTTACTGAAACTATTCTAACTATTTTCCAAATTATCAAAGTAGGAGGTGTGATGTATTTTATATACAATTTCTGTATAAGATGTGTTGAGTGATTTTTTTGATTCACTATCTTCATCTCTGCTTCAGGGATTGAAGTATTAGTAGATGCCAAAAACAATGTCAGAGAAAGCACCTGCTTAAGAATTACAGTGCTTTGGTTGCAAGGTCAGTTTAAATAAATGTGTGCACAGGATGGCAGGGTGAGATCTAAATTAGTCTCTAATTTCCAAAGTGTTTATTCTCACTGATGCTAAATCTTTTTCAAATAAAGGTAGTATTTAATTCTGAATAGTCAAGTGCTACAGTAAATTATGTGTTGCGGGTTTTGTAGACAGAAGTGAAATGTATATATAGTAAAGCTGAATTTGCACTCTCGCTCTAAACACTTCTGACTTTAGCACTTATCTCTATTTGAATGACTTTGAATTGCAAGCTGGTGTGTCAGTCCAGATGTGTGAAGCACTACCATTATTTAGATTGGAAATGTTTAGGGGTTGTTTTAAAAAGGTTGTGCTTTTTCATTTAAGATAGTGAAGTGTACAAATGAATGCAATTTTAGATTTCTTGCAAATGAAAAACTAAATAGAAAAAAATGATATTCAAGGTTAGGAGTTTACACGTTCCCAAACTATATTAGCATGAACATTTTCCCAAGCACTGAGAAGAAATACTGCCGTCTGAAAAAGTCAAAATACATAAACAAGACAAAGTATCATAGCATCATAGAATATCCTGAATTGGAAGGACCCATGAGAATCATTGAGTCCAACTTCAGAGAGGACTAGCTATGAAAAACAGAAAGCAAAGGTCTGGAAGTGCCCCTTCTCACTCAATAAAACATGTAAATCATAATTTTAATAACTCAGGATTTCCTTTATTTTAGCATTTCCTGTGCTAGTGAAAGTGGAGGATATTTTTGGACAAATTACTCCTTTATTGTGTGATTGTTTATTATTCAGTTCCTTTCTAGCATGAACCCTTATAGTTATTCAGAATTAACCTCGTGTCTCTCTAATTTCCTGCTCCCTTTTGTGGAAGTGAACAGCATAACAACAAACTTAAACTGTGCCCTTGTAAAGCCATGGAAGTGACAGGCTATATTAGTGTCAACAGGTTAGGTGCCTTCATAATTCAGTTAGGGTCTCGTAACATCAGTAAAGGCCAAATATAACTGAGAAATTATGTAAATTCCCCTCCTGGAAAATAATTTTGCAGCGGCTTCAGCATAAACAAAGGGGGTATTATCTTATCTTTCATGTTTGTATTTCCATAAGCCTAAAAAGCCCTGTAATGTCAGACTCCCAGAAAAACATATTCCGAGCTGGCCTTTTGGTAGGATTTTGATGTTCTCAAACATACTAAAATCAAAGCCAAATCTTTCGTGTAAACAGAAGAAGGCTGATTGGAGCACTTATATAAGCAAATTAAAAAGTATAGAACAGCTTTCCCGTGTGGTGAATCCATCATGGTACTATGTAGAGAAATTCCTTAGTGTGATCACACTATTTATAAATATAAATATTTTGGGGCCCAGAAAGTCGATTCACATACTTTTCAAGAGTTCTGGCAGGGAAGCAGACCTCAGCATACAAACTGCATGTTAAAAGTAGAAGCGTTGTATCAACAGGAATAATTCTCACCTTGATTCAGTTGTGTGTCTAACTCATAATATACTATTTAAAGGACCTATATGCTAACGTATAGTAGAATTGCATTGATTGGCGGATTTACCTTCCATTAGTTATTTTCTTTTCTATTTATGTCCTCTGATTTGTAAGCATCCTGTCAGGAAGGTGCAAGAGTTTCATCAATTAGTGTTTTCATGTTGCAGAGAGAAGAGGTAAGAACTGTTCAATTTCAATGACCTGTTTAAAACTAACTGACTACTTAACTGAGTAAAGCTGAAATAATCTGTCTCTCTGTCCAATATACAATACATGAAGTAAATGGAATCCAACCTCACATCATCCACTCTCTTATAATTGTATCTTGCAATAACAATTGTTTCCACACATACCAATAGACCTTTCTTCAAAAGGTTGCAAAGCAGAAAACTTCTATTTGGATTGATAGGTCCTATGTAGTTTATAAACATTCATATGCCTAATCAGAACTGAAATCTACATTATTTGTTTAAAATTGGAGAAGAAAACAATTTTCTAGGGCTAATTCTCAGGATCTTGAAACCATGGTAAACAATTTATTTCCTAACATGCCTTAGCTTAATTAAGATAATAGAAGTGTACATCTTTACATAAATCAGATATTCCAGACCATCATGAGACTGGCTGCAGTATAATAGTCACTGTAAAATTTTGAGCTGAAAAATGGAGCTTCAGACTAAGGTCTACCAGTTAACAACTTATCCTAACCCTCACTCTTGACCAGCATGTAAGACATTTTAAGTGACATCGTTCTCCCTTAGTCAGCATTTGCTGTGAAAATACTTTTCAGCTTTGTTTTGATTAGAATTACTCCAAATAGTTCATATTAGCCAACAGAACTGCTATGAACCTTCTGTGTTTATTTATACAAGACCAAGCAAATTTGCTCACTGAAAGTAGTGGCTGGAAGACAGCTTTGGCAGTGGATGTGTAGTCAGGGGGCCACTTTACATCATCAATTTCTATGCTTTGTATTAAAGGTTTTCCACTATAGTCTGAGAAGTAAATAATCTCTGTATATGTATAGGAGAAATAGGCCTGAGCCACAGTAACAGCATCTTTAAACACAAGATAACTGCTGCGATGTGCAGGCTCCCAGGGGTACCTAGATCTACACTGCAGAAATGGTGATTTGTTCTAGTCCAGTTTTTTACCCTTCTCATAGAATCATTGAATCATAGAATCATAGAATCACAAGGTTGGAAAAGACCTACAAGATCATCTAGTCCAACCATCTTCTCATCACCATTGCCTCCACTAGCACGCACCCTCACACCCTGTCTCTAATTCCTGCATTTAAACACCACCAACAGAAGTAAAAGATTTTAAAATCTGTTGATGTTCATCACCAAAGGATCTGTAGTGAAAAACACTTCAGATACACTATATAGATTCTATCTTTCCTCCCAAAACAATGCAATTAAAGAATTTTTAGATCAAGACACAGATTATTCATACATTTAAAGGTATTTTAGAAAGCAGCAGAACTTACAGAAGACACATCTAAACACAAGTAATAGAAGTCTTCTTAAAGAAGGCAGGTGGAGAAAAATGTCTATAGCTTTCTGTAGGTTGCCAGAAAAAAATTCCCTTCGAATTTTAATAGTTATGGTCAGAGGTCAAGAGTAAAAAAGCAACATTCTTGACCAATACAGATGATTCAGAGGTAAACAGGCTTAAATATCCTGAAGTTAGCAATGCCATAAAAACTCCTTTATTCCAGAGAAGAAATTTCTGCCATTAATTATATTCCGGCCAACTTGCTTCAGAGAAACCACTGGAAAGCTGTATGCCCTTAGGTTGAGAATGAATCTATGAAGTTATAAATTTCACCTTCTTGCATCATACACCAGCATGACCAGTGATGTGTGAAGCAGCAGCTGACCCACTGAACCACTGAGATCCAAAGCACGACAATTTAGGCAACACAAAACAAAAACTGTGCCAAGTCAGGCAGGGGCAACAACTTTGCATATAGCCCCCTGAAGTATCATCGCAGAGCACAGCTGCAGTGACACTTGCTATTCATAACCCTCATTGTATGTGCTGTAATTGTCAAGAGAATACAATGGTAAATCGCAGTATCATCTATACCATAGCAGAACAGTAAAGGAATGTAAAATTGCTGTTTCTCTCTTCCCCAAGGGATATCTCTTCCCTGCAAACCTTTCTCCTGAATCCCTGCTGCCTGCAGGAGTGCAGACATGAATGCTAACAGCTGTGTACAAATTGGTAGGAGTGGTTCACGCACTTGAAAGCTTCCAAATTTTGCAATATGACTCACATACTTTGATGATATTAAAAAGACTCCATTGTTTCTAGCTCTATTTTGATGTATTTTACCTGTATCTTTTTACAAAAAAACAAACACACACACAAAAAAAAAACCAAAAAGTACTTTTTCTGTATTAGATCTATAAGAAGAACGTTCTCTAGAATGTGATAGAAACAAGATTATTCATTTGATATAGCGTACAGTCTTTATTTTTCTGGACTTCATTACAACATAGGTGAGTTTGTCAGAATTCATTAATTGGGTGGAGCATACTAGATAGAATTCCTGCAAAACATTTTTATTCACCCAATAAATTGAAATTTTAGAGCTATGGCATTGGTTTTGGCTTATAATTTAAATGTGTTGCATAAGTAGAACATTCAGAATATGAGTACAATATATTTAAAACATTTTTGACAGACTTTCCATGGAGAAATGATGTAGCTCTAATAAATTAATTTATGGACCAAACAACCTTAATAACTTTCACATATTTAAATGCCTTCAGTAAATTACAATAGAAGACAGAACAAAAGCAAAACAAACAAAAATTCAGAATTTTCTTTTGTTCAGACTTCAGCGTTCAGTCAATACTGAAGAAGACAGAAGTGGAACACACTGCTTCAATAAGTATTTGCCTTAAAAGAGAGAGGAATATGAGCTGGAGAAAGCTCTGTCCTCAGATAACTACGTAGGTCATTCTGAGAGTACTGCCTCTGTTAATTTCCATGGAATATACAGCAGATTAAAAGAGCACAACACCATTTTATAGAGCAAATTCTTAGCTACATTCTATTTTTCAACACAGTCACCACCATTAGCTCTGCATTTTCACCAGCAATGAACAAAATATGCATATTGCTCTCATAATAACCTGTACCAAAGGAGGTGACTCACCATCACAGTCACCAATGCTGAGATGCTCTGCCCACAGCCTCACATCCATTGTTTGGACTCCACAAACATTATCAAGCATTTATGAATGTCACTGGGTGCATTTTTTTCCTCAAGAAGGAATTCAGCTCTGCATCTTTGCTTCATACACTTTGCACGTCAGGTGTCGTTCTGTCAGACTGCCCCTCTGCTGTCATCTGTTGCACAGAAATAAAATGTAACAGAATATTAATGGAAACTACTAGCTCTACTACCATTCTGCCAACATGCACCTGTGACAACATGGACCAACATAGTAAGATGGAGGCCTTATTTTTGGAGCATCCAAAAAATTTTGTTTCAGTAACATTTTGTAACTATCAGAATTTCTTTGTTCTTTTGTCGAGTGGACCCCTGAGTAAATTATTCTAAATTTCTGGCATTGTGGTTTAGAGTCTTTGAAAGAATCAGTGTTTTCTGAGAATGATAATAATGAATGCTTTTCATGTTGTTACTTCGTACGTAAACCAATGTAAATGACATGTTCATGACATGAAACACAGATGCATATTAAAGTATTTATCTAGTAGAACAAGTATTCCACTCTGCAAATATAAATATTCTAAAAAATTGCCTAAGTAGACATAAAAAATATGTTTGTTTTTATTTTTTAAACCTTATTGTTATAAATGTTGTGGCATATATGCTCCCTGGAAAGGTGTAAAGCATAACAATTTCTCTTATAGTGAAACTATTCAAAATATGTCTAGCTCTGTGCACATTGATTGCTGCCCATAATGGCGTGGAAAACGAAATCCTTGTATACTAGTCACATGTAAGGATAATCCTTACAGTGACTACGTTACTGGTTACAGGTCAGTAAGCTCAGGAATGATGTTGAATGTTCCCTCACACTGCTCAGATACATGATCAGCTGCTGAACAGACTTTAAGTTGGAACAAAAATTTGAAATGCAAATAGAGATCTCGCAATTTTTCTTCTATGTATACCACTTAATGTTTCAAAAATGTCTGAATAAAACCGCAAAACATCTCAGCCTTTAATTTGAAAAGCAACTAAATTTTTATTTGTTTATGGGACACTGTATTATAGCCATTCACTGGTTGTATTTCAACCATATAATTCTGTTTATATACTACAAAATGATTAGCCCTTTCTAGCCATGGAGAATGTACTAGTATTTACTGAATATTCATTTTGTTCTGTGTTTTAACAGATGTTTTAACAAATGTCTTTTTAGTTATAGCAACTAGTTAGATTCAGTTTAGTAGTGATTTTCATTTTTTGTGATTATTACTGCTCATCTCCATGCCAACTTGAAGCAAACATGCTCATATAGCACAAGTAATTATGTATGATTTCTCCCTTAATAAAATATAAATAATTTGGCAGTCCTGCCTCATGTATTTTTCTATTTCAGTACAACTCAGTGTTTGGATTAAGTCTTTTCTCCATATGGATTTTCAAGCAGAATAAAATGTGCTATATCAATTACATAGCTTTTAATGTTAGGTACCACTATTTGTATCAGAGGTTTCTGTGTGATCATTAAGCACTAACACTGTGTTATGATTTGATCATAGAGATGCGGGTCTTCGTTTACAAACTGAATTATTTGCTGTGCAGGCAGAAAATTTTCAAAAGAAAGAGGAGAAGATGCATTTGTAGCAACCAAATAAAATAAAATGCACTAACTGGTTCTAATTTTTGTAATAGACCATTTCTTTTTGTTAACAGCTCCTAAAAGAAAGACACACAAATCAAGGCAGTTCAGGACTGAACAAGAAAGAAAAAAAAAAGAAAAAAAAAAGGAATGGTTTCCACTTTCTAATCCCATTGTTATCCAAGATGTTGCTGTATTTTAACAGATCTCAAGAAGCTATTATTGTTTCACATGGTACCTAGGAATGTTTGACAACAAACAGATCTAACAAATAGATACCTGTATTTGAGAATGGGTCTAAAAGAGCAGTATGAATTTCATGATTTTTAAATGCTGGGAGGAAATTTAATAAACTGCCAGAAAAGCCAAGCAGCTCCACAACAGCATTCTCCTATGACCAAAAAATGATGCATAAGAATGTTGAGTGCCAGCCAGAAAAGCCAGACAAATGTGATAACAATCAACTTCTTCATTTGGGTTTATGTGCTCCAGCAATTTTTCTGCAAAAGTGAGACATTGCAAAATGCAGAGAAAAACAGAGGGAAAGGGGCTTAGTGGACCAGGGAGCTACTTTGTCATCCTACGATTATTCAACCATTGGAAAGGATTTATACAAGAAAAACAAACGCTGAAAGAAGCGGAGGAGAAAGCAGTGAAAAAAAAAGCTTCCGATTCATCTTTTGCTTAAGAATCTTTACTAAGTTAAATCCATAAAGAACAACATTATCTCCCAATCAAAAGTGAAATGGTTTCAGTCAAGAAGTAGTATGAGAAAGAGGAGCTAAAATCAAGAAATTAACCATTTGTAAATGAAGTCTGTTTGTAAGACTAAGATTCATAAACTTCCAAAATTCCATGAACCTAATCTACTTTGTTTTCATAATTTGTTTCCCTTTGTTAGGTATTAACTGAAATAGGTATCAGAATATGTCTAGCTGCAGAAGTCACAAGTCTGCAGGTGACAGAGTATATACCATATGCAGCTGAATAAACCATTAGATTAAAGCACTGCTCTGCAGCAGTTTTTATGCATTAAGTCAAGCTGTGTCGCTCAAGCTGGGAAAAGGAAATTCCAGATGTTTAGCTGCCTGAGGCCACCAGTGGAGAAAAAAAAGTTATGAGAAGGTCAAGGAAGAGTCAGGGAAAAAAGTCAGGAATAACAGTTAAATACTTGACCAACTAATGTCTCACCAAGCTAAAAATCCTTGGCCATGATAGACAAGTTTAAAGCAGGATTTGCATAATGGAGGACAATGAGATGAGGACAGATAGCAGAGAAAAGAGGTGAACTCACAGAATAAAGCCAGCAGTTTGCTGACAGCCATGGTCATATGTCTTTGGGAAAAACAAAACAGCACACGCGTCTTCTAAGTATGCTTTATGTGTGTATGTAAGTATGCTATGTAAACAAGAGGTCGTTACAGACCATGCTGTACAGTATAAAGAAAGACAAGTGAAAAAATTAACTGTTCTTGTGTAAAGTATCTAGCAGAGTAATGCACAGAGTGCATTTCAGGTGGCACTGAAGAGATGGCATTCATAGAGTTAGCTCCATTTCTATTCTGAGGTAACATATTCCAGTAAAATAGAGAGGTCCTTTATTCTAACAAAGTTTCTTTATGATTGTATGTATCCAGAACTGTGGATGTGATAAACTTATTGCACATATATTATGTTTTACAAATTCGATATTGGGAAATCACATACATAAACGAAATCACAAGTTCATAAATGAATTTGTAGAAAAGGGATTCATTGGGTGTTTCAGTCTGCATCTCATACCCAAATACACTGTCTATTTGCAACATATGGAACGTGTATGTCCTTTCAAGACAAGTATTTAGAGCAATTATGAATTAGTCTTCCGAATTGGCTGAAAAATTAATGGAGAAAAGTGAAAGCAAGTAGGTAAACCTCTCCTGGGCACCCTAGAGAATGCTTAGCCAACTGGTTACTACTGAGCACAATAGTATTAGCTGAATCTAATTAAAAGAAATGAATTAGGCTTTGATGAAACAAATATCTAAGAAAGAAATAGGAGGAGGGTGGAGAGGACGAAGTCAGAGAAGACTTAAGCCTTTATGTATCCGGTGTTTCTCTTTAAGGTAAGGAACTGATTCTCTTTACTATCACAAACGTTATATTGTTCTGAAATAGGGGCATTTTTAAAGAAGGAACCTCCGAGTTCATTCCACTCAGACCTCTGCTAGATTGGTGTCGTAGTTATCTCCATATTGAACTTCATGGAGAAATAGTTCGGAAAGACTTCTCAATTTCACAAATTTATATAATGAAATCACAGAACACAGTGAGTCAGAAGGGACCCACAAGTATCATCAAGCCCAACTCTGGGCTCCACACAGAATCACCTAAAATTCAAACCATAAATTTGAGAAAGTTGTCCAAATGCTTCTTGAACTCCAACGTGCTTGGTGCCACGACAGCTGCCCTGGGAAGCCTGTTCCAGCCTCTAGGGGAAGAACCTTTTCCTAATCCCCGATCTGACCCTTCCCTGGTGCAGATTCATGCCATGTCCGTGGGTCCCATCAGTGATCACTGAAGAAAAAATGCTTGTACCAGGTTTTCAGAGGAAACTCTTTAGAGGCTTGGGTCATACCTGCCTGTACAGTTGTGTAGCCTCAGGTCTCCAGCCAGCAACCAGCTTGAAGTAGAAAACTGACAATTCCTCACTAGCAAGAGGGACCTCTGTGGTGGCCTGACATAGCTTTACCTTCTCCAGTCAAGCTATACATTATTGTAACCGTACTGTTGACCTCATATTGAACAAAGAAATTATTTTCTACGTATTAATTTCATTCAGCATGTATACTTGCATTTTAAAACGCAGTGCTTATGCTGGCATATTTCATATTTTATTATTTATAATACAATTTCTCATAGATTTGTCATTCTGTTCGTATAAAAGTGTTTATGTTTACCATATTTCCTTCTGCAGTGTAAGGAATGCCCTTCAAAATCATTTCTAGATCATAGTATACCTGAGGTTAAAATGAGTGCTCAGGACTGCAGGAAAACAATGAATATGTGTTCAAGTAACTCTATTTGATACAGTAATGCCCCAGGATATTCAAATGCAGTTTGTGTTTTTACTGTGAATAGAATACTGATGAGCATAGACTGTTTCTGTCATGTCAGTGAGCTGAACAGGTGGATTCACTACTTTCAAAGGTAGTATTGTAAAAGGCAAACAGAATGTGTTGTGCCCTCGTTCCATACTGTGTCACCATTTGTTCCTTCTAGACGGTCTGTCTCATGCCACCCTGTATCTCCCTCGCTGCTGTTTTGTGTGTTTGTTTTTTTGTAATTTATTTTTGATAAAGCCTTTCCACCTGCCCTCCCTCTTAATTTTTCATCCACCATAGACAACATGTTCCTACAACATTTCAAAACAGCATGTCTTAGGAACTCTTGATGGAAGTTAATCCCCTTGCCACAGCTGACAAAGTTACAAGATGCCTGCAGCAGCTGAGCACTCATTTTGACTGAAGCCTTACACTGCAATAGCAGCTGCATGGGCCCCACTGCCTCCAGTTCTAATCTGACATGAAGCCTGCGACAAGAATGGCCATAGAACCACTAATATTTCCTGGGATGATATAAAAGTACATTATATTGTAGTGGGAGATATCTGCGCAAAAATGCTCATACTTTCTAGACAGTGTTTAAAGAATACTCCGTTTTTTCTTTAATAAAATGTTGCAGATGTGCATTTAAATTAAAAAAGAAAATAAACATCTTGCACATTGTGGGCTATGGAGTATCTGTTTCAAAAGAGAACTACTCCTAGTCACATCCAACTTTCATGCTAGAGAGGAAGATGTATAGGGAAAGAAAAATACTGAATCTGGTCAACTATTTAAATCTCTGATAGAGATCATCATGATACAAATCGTAGCCTTGGAATATTAAAGTCTGCTTTATCTTTATATAAAACAAATATTTTTAAAGGGATCAGACTGTCACAAGACAGACATAGTGCTTAAGAACCTCATCCTAGAAAGTGCATCAGCACTCATAAGCATCTTGACCACCTCTTATTTATCCCTTTCTTTGCGCAGATTTTTCACTTTCCCACTCTTTAATCATCAAAGAAAATCAAATTTTAGGAGAGAAAAAAAAAAGAAAATAGAAAACAAGGACATCTTTGTACTCCTACTACTCCTGTGGCACGTAGCAGAAGCAGTTCAGGATCTAATCTTAGAGGGCTTTATGTCTATCTTTCAAACTTTCCACCCAGTTCAGAGCTTTGAACCCATAATATTTTTATCATTGTACGCATGCCAATTAAAAGTCATCTTACAGGCTGTTGAGAATATTTTAGTAAGTCTTATAACTATATATTTTAAGACTATATATTTAAAGAAGATGAGCGTGAATAGCAGAAAACATTCAGTTTTTCTTTCTGTTTTGATAAAGGAATTTGAGAATAGGTTTCAAGATTTCTGAAAAGAAAATCATCAGTTTCTTGGTATATTTTAGACTCTATTTCCAGTCAACATCAATAGATTACCTACAAATTTTCAAACTTGTAATTGTATATTCAACTCAAAAATTTGACGTTATCTCTTTATTAGACTTTTATAAGACCTCAACTGGAGAAAGTTATCCCTCACTTCACAATCATGCCTTATTCATATTATTGCTTTTTGGGAGTACATACATTTGTGAATAATTGCTTTCAAGGACGAAGCACAGGAAAAGTGAAATTTCATCAGAAATCTCTACTGGACACCTTGAGAATTCACCAAGAATTATAACCACTTCCATCAAACCAGACAGGATGCATTCATTTCACACCAAAAAAAAAGTCAAATATCCCACTAGTTTTGTTCTTTTGTTTCTCTTTTTTTTTTTTTTTTTTTTAATGTTTTAATTTAAAAAAAAAAAAAAAAAAAAAAAACCTTAAAAATATGTTTTGTTATTTATATATGTTCATTACATTATATATTTTGTATGTGGCCCAAGGCCAATTCCTCTTCACTCAGTGCAATTCAGGCAAGCCAAAAAACTGGAGACCTCTGCTCTACTGCCATGCAACAGCATCCACCTCTGACGTTGTGGGTGCACATAGTAAAATAAGAGAGATTGCTTTTGGAGCAGCCCTTATATGTAATGGATTTCCCATCTACAGACAAGCAGTATAATTATGTGATTATGGTAAACAGAAGGAATATTCCTGAAGGAATTGATATAAGAAATACTGTTCTGTAGTCTTTGTTAAAACATTTCAAATAAGGTAGAGAGAAGGGGAATAACAAAGTTAACCAGTATATCATCCAGACATGACATGTAGTTCTCCTACTCATTATTTCTTACTGAAAGGCAGAGATAAAAGGGTAAAGATCCCTTTTTAACTTTTCACAAATAGAGATTCTGCACTCTGAATATTCTTAGGGGAAAAATCTGAGTCAGAGTTAAAAACCATGATGTTCATCATAAACAAATAGAAAGACTGAAGAAATACTATTTCTGGAGATTTAGCTTTGAGTTTCTCTGTGATAGTATGTTATTAAAAGTTTCTGCAACTATATTTTTCCGCCCATCCCTTTGGTTAGGCCAAACTTCATAATTTTGCTGCTTCTTTAAAAATCTTATTGTAATTCACACCTCCATTTTGTATTTTTTTGTTGTTGTTTTTCCTCTGCAAAGAACTGTAATTGTTAAAGAAATGAATAATCACTATCACTGTTATAACATTCAAAGTAGTTTCCAGTACCAAGTCTATAGGCATTACAAGCTCCTGGTAAAAAAAAAAGGAAAAAGGAAAAAAAAAAGAGTTGTGCTTCAATCCCACATGGATTTGTTTTATTTTGATTAGAATTTCTGGTCTGATGTGTTTCATGATGGGCATGTCCATCACATACCTTGTCTGCATTTTCAATGTATTTTATCTGAGTTAACAATTATGCAGTGACATGTCTCAGGATAAAATGTATTTTGTAAGGAGTCGCCTAGTAAAACATTAGCTTAACTGTATGCAAAGTGTTCATCAAGCTGATCAGTCTGGCAGAATGAAATCTTCTTGACTCTTCTGTTCTCAAGAAGATCCAAGTGTTTAACAAACAGAAGCAATCACTCTATCCTCTTTTCAGACTTTTGTTGATAGTGTAAATATTGCACGGATATCTTAGTGATACTACTGCACTTCCAATATGGTCTATCTTAATTTCATTTCTGTCTAAATCAACAGTTTTTCTAATGAGTGGCCTGAATCTACCTGTATCATCACACAAAATCTGGATGAAAAGCAGTTATGTGTCTTTAAAAGTTAAGTACTTGAACTGTGGGACTGCCTCCTATCCCAGTCCCCAGTGTTCTTAGCAGGTAACACAGTTCAACCAATTGATTTTTACCATATACTGTCATATTAGCACGGGTAAATTTCTGTTTAATATGAATACTCTTTTTCATTTTTCCTTTATCACTGCTCTACGTACTGTGTCCTCCTCTGAAGGGCTTGCTAGGTAAGAGGTGGTTTAAAGAAATCCCGTCTCCTCCTGATGGGTGAAGAACAGCAAGGGAACTGCTGAGAAACCATTGCAAGTGAAAACAGAAAAATAGTTATTATCTAGGAAGAAAAAATATTAAAAAACAAGAAGAAGAAGGGAAGGAGAAAGGGAAGGGGAAAAGGAAGGGGAAAGGGAGGAGAAGGGGAAGGGGAAGGGGAAAGGGAAGGGGAACGGGAACGGGAAGGGGAACGGGAAGGGGAACGGGAAGGGGAAACTCTCCCTTGAGGATGAAAACCCGCTGAATTGTGGTTCAGTGAGTGACCTCCAACCATACTCTCTGGAACAAAGGCTCAACCAGAAAATGAGCACAATTGTTGCTTTAGAAAAGGCAGGAAAACATGTGCAGAATATTTGAAAACTCCTGCTGTTTCAGTCAACAAAGAAATCAGTGAGTTTTCCTTTCTTAAACTTGTTTCTAGGCATTTAAAGGTAAACATTATGAAGCTTAACAAATACTTAGGATAAGTAATTCCATGTTATTTTTTTCTTGGGACTGGCAAATACATTATGAACATTACAAAGTAAACTAAAGAAATAGTCTAGTGCATGCTGTGCATATTGTGTAACCCACTTTAAAGATGATACAGCTGGAAATAATAAAAAAACTGTGTGGAAATGTTAAGAGAGGGGGTAGAAAATGTTTCATAAATTCAGAAAGTCCAGATCTATACTGTGGGTCAGACTGCTGCTGTATCGTGTGCTGTCATTCTGATTCCTGTTCACTGGATAAAAGAAGGCATCCGTACTGCATGAAGACTTGATACAAATAACTGGCAACATGAAACAACAACAACAACAACAACAACAACAAAAAACATCCTAGAATGCTAACTGTTAACATTGATTATCTCTGATTTTGAAACAGGCTGCCCAGAGAGGCTGTGGATGCCCAATTCCTGGAGGTGTTCCAGGCCAGGTTGGATGGGACTCTGGATAGTTTGGTCTAATATCAGATATGCAGGTCGATGGCCCTGCCTGCAGCAGTGGGGTTGGAACTTGATGATCCTTGAGGTCCCTTCCAACCCAAGCCATTCTGTGATTCTATGATTCTATGATGATTTTAATGAGAGGTTCAGTTTATGGGGGTAACTAATGTTATTCAAATATACATATATATATATATATATATATCAGATTTAGAATCAAATCAAACAGGTGCTGTATGTCTGATCCTTATGTGATGCAGGGTTGTAGACACATTCCACATGAGAAAATAATGATAAGTTTCCAGTGCAAAAAAATTAAAATTATTCTGAATGAATTCAATCTCTTCTTTTAGAAATAATTCTTCTGGAATTAAAGATATTTCTGTGAGTTAGCTATAGTCATTTGTTGCCTCAATACGTAACTTCTGTCCATATGGCCAAAATGGGAAGGGAGCTTCAGAATTCCATGAATACACCTTTCAATCCATTGATTAACAAAGCTTTCTTGCATTTTGTCTAAATCTGCTTATCTGCCTTGATTTCAGCTGAAATGTTTTGGTTTTGGGAGAAAAACAATGGTGATGCCACACCAATTTCTAGTCACTGAAGAACACTGCTGTACAATCAAGGATATTTGAGTTTCTCAGTGTCTTGTACTTTATTGACCCTTGTCAATAAAGGGTCTATGGGGGCATAAGGACTTGGGAGGAGACTAAATCAGGACAGCTGACCAGAACTGGACAAAGAGATATTCTGTACCATATGACTTTGTTCAGATGCAGGGGGGGACAGTCTGACAAGCATCTGACATGGAAGTGTGTATAAATCAAAGGTAGGTATCTGAGCTCCTCTATGTGGAAAAAAAAATGCAGTCAATGACATTGTTCGTGCTATGGCTCAGTTTGAAGACTAATCCCACTTACATTGAATTAATTATGTATATATAGAAAAAAAATTCTCAGGTGCCTATTTTATGGTATTTCATGAAGTACATGACTGTGAATTGAAAAAAAAAAAAATAATGCGTTCAAAAGAATAAAAGAATTATGGCAGTGTTGTGCCTAATGTATACATTCATTTATGTATTTCCTCATTTAACATGTTTGTTTCTATATATATAGAACTAATCACATATACACCATGTCATTTAGTGGGAAATTGTTAGGTATAAAATCTTCAGAATGGCAAATTCTCACAGAGTATCATATTTTTGTGTCAGTCTGAAAAATACTACTAAAAGAAATTTATCCCTTATCTAAAATTGGGTTTTCTGCAGTGAAATTACATCAGGAATGAAGTATGTTAGTAGTGGAATGATTTAGTAAGTAACTCATTTCCTATGGTACAGCACTGTCTAGGCAATTAATAATAATAAATTGTAATATACTGATTTATTAAAAAGATAGAGCTATTTACATTACCCAAATTGAGATTTACCACCATAGGAAAAACAAAATTTAATCCTTATAAGAATAACATTGTTAGCAAGCTCTTATAAAGAATAAATACTACAGTGATAATACATTTTAAAAATGAGATTCCATGCCATATTCAAATGTGCGCTCTGAACTTTTCATTTGCTAAAGACAGAGGGAAGATTTCCTAATGTTCGTTTTTTCTACTTTTCTTTATTAGCATCAGTTATTATATGATGCCAGACAAATTAAATGATCTGTAGCAGTGTTTGTTATTGAACATCCAAATGGATTAAATTTCATATATTCAGCAACAGACTTGAATGTGCCTGAAGGAAAATGTGAAACCAATAAACTACTAGATTATAGTTCACGATATGATATGGAATGTCATCAAACTGGGAGAATAGCAGGCTCTGAAATACAGTATCAGTGTGACAAAAGCTCTATATTCAGATGTGCAGCACTGAATATTGGCTTTGTGATTTACCACGAGCTAAAAGGGAAGTTAGCACTTCTCAACCAGAGATCAGCCCTGTAAAACTTTTCTGATTTCTTTGTTGTGACATCAAGTTAATCGCATCAGAGACATCTTAATGTAAGTTTCCCTAGTCACTGACTGTTCAAAATGATGGCAGCACTTAGGCAAAAACAATGAGTATGTTTAAATAAAAAAAAACACTTCAAATTTGGATGAAAACAATCCGTCCACATACAAGTAATTCCAAGTGCAAAATCTCCATCAAACTCCCATAAACTGTGGGAATTCAACAAGTTGGACAAAACAGCACAGCACTAAAACAGGATATACATAATGCTGCTTCTTCTCTTGCCCTCAAGAATCTGTGCAAAACAGCTACATTCTTTTGGATGGTCACTATGGTTCTCTATTAAATACACACATAAGAATCACGATGCACCTGCATCTGTTTACTTTTGTGATTTTAATTTGCCACTTATCCTACATGTAAGAGATTTGTCTTTGTTCTAAAGCCATTCTTCAATAGTTAAAGCAAATGAAACTCCTAGCAGCCCACATAAGGGAGTTATAGGTTTTGCAGTCAAGCTGAAATCACTCTCTGGCTATTTGCTTTCAATGTGTTTATTAGCTGCTATGGACAGATTATGGAATGTTTTCTTCTAAACCAGAAGGTCATTTTTTCAAAATATATATTCCTTCTATAAAGAGATTGAAGTGCAGCATTGGCCCACATACTCCTTCTGTCTGTTAGCTTAGCTGATATCTGTAAGCTCTGCAGCACACCCACATCAAAGGCAGGATTAGGTTTATCAAACCTAGACCTGAACTCCTTATCCTGATAAATAGAAAGCCTAAAGATAGACACAATTTTTTTTTCTTTTTTTTCAACTATCCTGTCTGCAATCCATTTAGTGTATTTGCTAATACCTTTCATTTAAAGTTCCCGAATTTTTATTCCCTCTGGCATTCCAAGTCACACTGAAAATTTAAATGCAAAACTTAAGGAAGTATTTATAACTGGTAAAGTTGAATCTAAGCTTTCTCTTATTCTCCATTTTTGGTCTTCTCCTACTGATAAGCCTATAACAGTTCTTCAAATTATTTTCTTACAATTTATTGCAGGAAAACAAGAAGTGCAACAATAGAGCATCAATCATCTTCTGAACTCCACTATGAATATTTAAAGCATTAATTTAGAATAAAAACATCAGCAAGGGTACTGCTGTGGAATTAAATTCTAATCTGGTTGGCTCTCTGCTACAATAATAATGAACACTGACAGGAAAAATATAGTATAAATATTGAATATATTAAAATCTTGTACCTTGATAATTTCTCAGGCTCAGAATTATTGCCATGTGACAATATTTTACATTAGTTTGCCTTATAGTGAGACGTTCCTAAAGGGATGGAATTGACACACCTTTTTAATGCTCATATTAAAATATGCTTTACATATTACCAAGAACATAGATAATGAGCCCTCTAAAAGACAGGAATCAAATATGTAATTAAAGTTTTCTCTGTTCACTTGGTACAAAAAAATGCGTAACCATGGAATCATAGAATGGTTTGTGTTGGAAGAGACCTCAAAGATCATCTAGTTTCAATCCCTCTGCCGTGGATGGGGCTGCCACCCACTAGATCAGGCTGCCAAGATCTCACACATCCTAGCCTTAAAGACCCTCCAAGGATGAAGCATTTACAGCTTCTCCAGGTAACACGTTCCAGTGTCTCAACACTCTCTGGGTAATAAAATTTCTCCTAGTAGCTAACATAAATTGCCTGTTTTTGAGTCCCTAGTGGTCAACACTTGCCTCCAACCAAGCATTAATAGAACCATTGACCACAACCGTCTGGCTGCTACCATTCCAACAGCTCTTTATCCACCTAATAGTCCAGCCTTCAAATTTGTATCTCTCCAACTGAGAGAAAAGGATGCAGTGTGGAACCATGTTAGAGGCTTTCCACATGTGTAGGAAGATGATATCAACTTCCTTTGTCCACTGCTATCATTGCTTAATCACAAAAGGCCACCCAATTGGTCAGGCACAACCTGCCCTTGAAGCCTTGAAGCATGAGGTTCACCAGCCTGTATTTCCCTCCATGCTTGAAACACATGGCTTCTTGTCTGAGATCAATTTAGTGATAGTTTTAATCCTTCATGCTTTTTCTTCCAAGACACTGTACCCTACAGCAGGATTGTCCAACATTTTGGCTTGCCTGGGCTGCATTTAGTGAATAGAAATCATCTTGGGCCGCACATATGTAGGTTGCATCAAAAGTAATGCCTCCTATTTATTTCTGTGGAAACTACAACAGCTACAAACAGCTCAATAACAGAGCAAATTCACTGAGCAAATTCTCAGCTACAAAACACTATTGTTCAATGTACTCACAGTTATTAGCTATGCCCTTGCAGCCCAGAAAGCCAACTATATCCTGGGCCGTATCAAAAAAATGCTGGAAAGTGAATAATCAGATATTACACAGATTCCATTTAGAAACATACAGTTTATTCTCTAGATGGAACATTATCTTGTCCACAAATGGTGAGAAAATGTATTTAAAAATAATTAACATTTGACAAAAATAATCAAAAGACACAACAACTTTACTACAGCTTATCAAAGTATCCCTAAATGATAGTTATTTTTTAATTTGTCTGATGAAGAGTATGAAAAGCCTTTGTAATAATAGCATTTTTAACCTTTTAGAAGAAAATTCTCTTTCACTTGGCACTACAATCATAGAATTGTTGAAAATCCACAGTCAGAAGGAACATACAAGAACCATCCAGTCCTGGTCTTGGCAGGAGTTCCTGTAATTCAAATCCAGTATGTGAAACCATTGTCCAAATGTTCCTTGTACTCTTGCAGCTTGGAGACATGACCATTGCCCTGCAAGCTTGTATCAGCATCTAAACACCCTCCCAGTGAAGACCCTTTCCTCATATGCAGCCTGAACCTCTCGTGATGCAACTTCCTGTCATTTCCCTGGGACAGATAAGATCTGTAATTTTTATGTACAGATAGCTGGGAATTAACAGTAAGTAAAATTAACTTCTCCTTGCACTTGTCACGTTGTATTTCTTTCTGTGTGTGTGTAACTGGAAAGCCTAACTCTCATAATAGGTTCCCCCCACTCTGAGTATGTTAAGCAAATAATGAGCAACTATTACTTTTTTTCTTTTTGTGCAAGGCTGAAAGGACATCCTTGGTCATTTATTTCACTCCCTTAATCAGTATATTTTGCCTTCTTTATTTCTGAATTTTCATTAAATGGTTATTATATTTACACAAACTTCTCTGAGATGTTTCATGATGAATTTGATGGTAAGGTAGGTAACCTTGCATTGACATTTTTACTTGTCAAATTCATTGGCCTGGGGCCCCCAGCACAAGAAAGACATGAAGCTCTTGGAATGAGTCCAGAGGAGGGCCACTAAGAAGATCAGAGGGCCGGAGCACCTCTCCTATGAGGAAAGGTTGGGGAACTGAGCCTGTTCAGCTTGGAGAAGAGAAGGCTGCAGGGAGACCTCATGGTGGCCTTCCAGTATTTGAAGGGAGCAAATAAACAGGAGGGGAAATGACTATTTACAGGGATGGATAATGACAGGACAAGGGGGAATGGTTTTAAATTGAGTCAGGGGAGGTTTAGGTTGGATGTTAGGAGGAAGTTTTTCAGCCAGAGGGTGGTGAGGCACTGGCACAGGTTGCCCAAGGAGGCTGTGGATGCCCCATCCTTGGGGGCATTCAAGGCCAGGCTGAATGTGGCTCTGGGCAGCCTGGGCTGCTGGTTGGCGACCCTGCACGTAGCAGGGGGTTGCAACTAGATGAGCATTGTGGTCTTTTTCAAGACAGGCCATTCTGTGATTCCATTATTCATTATTGTTGATTTCAGCATCTCTGTTTCTGAAAGTTTGTTTTCTTCTCTGATACAGCTGTTACAAAGCCACATAGATAAGAGTGTCTGTCTCTGAAAAAAGCAGTTATTTAGCTTTCTCTCTAAACATTTAATCCTGTAAGTAGCAAATAATGCAGAGTAGATCACAGGAGGTAAGATGCACTCTCAGATAAGCTGCATGAAGACAGCAGATGTTTTCTACAAGAAGCTCTGCTCCACTACATCCTCTAAGCTCCCTGCCTTTCACAGCACAGACGTGTGTTCTAACACATGGAGGGCTTCTAAGGTCATACATAATTTTTTCACAATTTGCAGTCTTCGTGTTCCCTAAGAAGTGGGAAACTGTATACAATTTTTTAGTATTTAGGTGAAGCATTGCTTTTTCCACTTACTACTTTTCTTTCTTTAATCTTTTGGAAATACTTTAGAAATAATACCCGTAATACCTGTAATAATACATCCAGAATTTTGCAGACTACATTCTGAAAACCCTTTCTCATAACCTTTGGAGAAAATGTAGAAAGTCTAAATTAAAAAACGATTATAATTTAGAAAATAAAGAAAAATCTTCCAATAACAACAGTATTATAATAAAACACATTTCACAAAAATATATTATTTTAAACACATATCCAGAGAAGAAATCAAACGTTTCTGATGAGCTGTGGTTGCTGGTCAGTGTCTGTCATAAACTGGCATGTGATTTTCTTTCTCTCATATTAAAGTAATAGAAACCCATGGGATGTTTTTGTCTTTTAATTAAGAGAGAAATATACAATTGGAAAGAACCTCTGAGTAGAGAGCTCGACCTACTAGCTGTGCTCTACCTAATGCAAGGCAGAAAGCTGGTAGCATTTCTTCCTTGTGAAGGCATATTGATAGCACATCCTCAATATGAGTCTGGTAATATTCATTTTCTTTTCCAATTAACCTATGTCTTGTATACTTACAAACTTTGTTAAGCTGCAAGCTTCCTGTCAGGGAATAAAAGATAAAGCACAGATTTCACAGCATTTAAAATGTAGGTGCATTTATTTCTTATTTCCATAAAACCAATTCAGTTAAAAAGAAAAAAGAAAAAAAGAAAAAAAAAAAAAAAAAAAAAAAGATGAAGAATGAGGAAAGGGAAGAAAAAGGTGAAGAAACAGAGATGAAAAGGAATTAAATACATCAAAATATTACATTTGAACAGTTAAGAGACCAAAAGCATAATTCTTCCTCATCCTTGGAGGCATTCAAGGCCAGGCTGGATGTGGCTCTGGGCAGCCTGGGCTGCTGGTTGGTGACCTGCACACAGCAGGGGTTGAATCTGGATGGTCATTGTGATCCTTTTCTACACAGGCCATTCTATGATTCTGTGATTCTATGAATTAAACTGTCAGCAGAGACTTGTTTTTACAAATTTCATATACATAGTTATTAAACAAATGAGTAAATTAAGGGTGTATTTGTGAAGCAATGTATTTTATTATGAACCGTGAACCCTGTACAAAGAAGTATTTTGCTGCATTTGCATCTTTTCCTGCAAATGTTATATGTCATTGTTCAGCAGGGCTGAAGTAATTTCTGATGTTAAGAAATGGGAAGAATGGTAGGTGGAAGAACTAAGTGGTATCCAGCAATTTCAGTCCATTCGCTACTGCATTTAGGTAGTTCTATAAAAACAAGTACTCTGTTATGCATGTCAATGGAACAGAAAAAAAAAATCAGAAAATACTGTCTGTTTTGTGAATGTGCACATTTTTCTTAAGCTGTGCTCAGCAGTTGTAGTAAGAAAATGTCATATCACCAAAATTATCCAGCAGAAATGAGAAATGTCTCTCCATTTATTCTTTACTGCATAAAAAAGACAAAAAAATGCACTCTCTCTCCTCTGAATTCACATAAGATTCTTCTGAACATGCAAGGGTCTTTTCTCTACAGTAAGCAGGATTTCTGTTTTATTCTGTAACTGCTGGACTTGGAGATCAGATTATGTCTTTCTTCTTCTAAAATGATATTTTAAAGACCTGTAGGCAACTTGTAGGCTTCTCCTTTTTTTTTATTTTTTTTCTTTTTAATCCTTCCCCCCAAAACGTGTAATGTCATAACAACTATGTTTTAGATTTTTTGTTCATCAAGCAAATAAACTCTCTCCTCTTTGGGAAAATGGGAGTGTGAGTAACAATGTGATACCAGATTCGAAATCAAATTCATTAGGAGTTACTTTCTGTTAGGTCTTCTCAAGGTATTGACCTGTGAGAGCCTGAAGTTTCTGTCAGAAAGACTGAATTTCCTAGCTCTCTTGCACTTTGTACTTCACTTGGCAACCCATTTTCAGAGAGTCTGAAATTACAGTGAAGCAGCTCAACCAAACCAAGCCAAATAACTTAGCACCCTCTTGGATGATGTTTTGTGACACAAACAGCTGGGCTGTGAGATGGGTGAGGTTGATTGTAAGGGAATCATTTCAGAAGCCCAGGAATTGTTAAAGCAGATACTCTGCAGAGAGTTGTTCCCTGTTGCACATAACCCTGGGACTTGAAGACTTTTTCTGTATAGCTCTATTAATTCTAACAAGGTTGCTCAACAAAACCATGGATTGACAAATGTAGCTTTAAATTATACTGCTAGCAAGAGCTCATATATTCCAGCAGTATCATCTTTAACCAGAGTGTAAGTCAAAGTGCTTCACACTGTACTTCATTTTATTATCAGTGATATCTGAGGGATTGTGTTGGTTTTTTGTTTGCTTGTATGGTTGTTTTTTTTTGTTTTTTTTTCCATATAATTATTCCAAACTAAAAAAAAAACAACAACAACAACAACAAAAAACCCAGTAATTATTTTTATGTCACGTACCTATAGAGGCATATAGTTACTGTATAACTTCTGCATTAATAGTTCACAGGATTAGGTAGATCCACAATGTAAACATAAAAATACAGCCTTATCTGAGAATGATGTATGAACAAGATATTTATTGTAGTACTCACTCCTCCTGCATCTTAATAACAGTATTTTTCAGGGATGATTTCAAGAAGAAGAACCTTGACGTACTGTAATGAAGTCATAATTTCTAGTCCAGTGTGCTTATATTCCAGGAAAGCACACTCAACATACATAAATTCTGTATAAATTGTGTGAAAGATGTATCTGCAGCACTGCAAAAATGGCAAAGGCCTGGGTTATGGATTCTTTGCTTCACTGCTTTTAATATAAGTCATCTAACAAGGTAATGAGGTAGACAACAGGACATTTAATATTAGTTTTGCATGACTTATTCAAACAATTTTTTAAAATAAGTTTGTTCTTTTTTTTTTTTTTTTTTTTTTTGCTTTTACCTAAACTAGTATCATCTACTCAGAGGCATCATTATTTATTTATGTAAACTGTATAAACAATTGCAGCACAGAATTTACCACTGCCTTTGTCGCTTGCCTACAGCAAGGCAGTAAAATCTTGTCTTTCCAAAGCAAGGGACTTTTTAAGCAATGTTGCAGTTGATTTCCTTTTCCACTGGATTTTTATTACATTTTATAGAGGAGTACTTTCAGTGGATTTAAATACAATCCACAATATGTATTCTTGGAATGAACCTGCTGTAGTCATATAGTTCTGCAAATAGTTCCTGTGAATACATCTTACAGTGTAATACCCTCAGATTAAAGAGACCATCATAGTATTTTATGTACTGCAGGACACACAAAATTTGCAATGAGCATATCACTGATAGATTTTACACTGAGATTTGAGTCTATATACAGCACTTCAGAAAGTTACATGTAATCAAATGAAGTCTTTTTTCTGGAAACTTTCTCCCAGCTTGCTCCCAACATTAATTTGTGTTTGAACTGAGTCCTTAGGAGAGAAACAATGCCTCTTCTGACTGTTTCTTTTTTTTTTCTGCATACATCACTACAATAAAACATATGAATGAGAAGAAGCAGCAGTATTCACAGTACTAAATTTCTAACTCCCAGCTTTGTAATAGATAGATAATCAGTCACAGCAAATTCTCTCAGCAATGGAAGACTGGATTAAGTTTGTTACACTTCCATTCAAGCAGTCACTAAAACAACAACATTTACAGATAACTGTCCTTTAATCTGGGTTGACTGCTAGTTGGTACATGAGCAATTTTTACCAGTGATTGAAAAGACACAAAAGTTGAAAGAAGTTGGTCAAACACGAAGAAATTGCTCCCTACAGAGTAACTACTTTTCAGCATTCTGCCTTGTACTACATTAGTTTTATCTTCCCAAAAGCTAAAGTTGGAAATGTGAAATGAGGCCTCTTGGCTGTGAAGATGTCATTCATGCCCAGGTGGTTTCCTTGGCGTGGGTACAGAGAGTATTTGATTTCAGACAGACTGTAGGAGACTGCTGTGCTCCTCAGCCCCTTTATTTCCTTCTGTTTAAGACATTGTTGTGTTTCTAGTATTATTTTTCTTTACAAATGTGTGAAAAGGACTGTAAGCTAGCTGTATGTACTGTATCACCTAGTCAAAAAAAATCACACTCCTTTGCCCTACAGATGTAGCTGTTCTTTTTCCAGAGACCATCACTGCTGCATGCAAGCATTTAACATGAGCATTTTCATCTGGCAGCATTCCTAGTGCTGTAAAGGGCTAAGATACAGGCAACATCTAACAGCCTTCCTCTCTCTCAGTAGCATCCCAAAGCATGCAGAGCCTTTTGGTATTCTGAGCCAATAAATCTTGTTTCCTACAGGTTGCATTTATGAACTCAGATACTGCTTTTCCTTTCTTTTTTTTTTTTTCAAACTAAGCAGCCCCAGCTCCATCAGCTCTTCATAAGACTTATGCTTAGAACCTTCAGAAACTTCCTTGCCCTTCTCTGAACATTCTCCAGTGCCTTGATGTCTTTCTTGTAGTGAAAGTCCCGAAGCTGAACGCAGTACTTCAGTTTGCGGTCTCACCAGCACCAAGTATAGAGAGCAAATTACCTCTTTAATCTGACTGACAACAGAACTTCTGATTGAAGGCAGGATGCCTTTGGCCTTCTTGGCCATTTGGACACAATGCCATGGTCAGTTGGCTGTCAGCAAACACTTCTAGATCCTTCTCCTTTCTGCAGTTCTCCATCCAGTCTTCCCCATGCCTGTGGTGATGAATAGGGGGTTTTGTGATCAAAATGCAGGATCTGGCACTTGGTCTTATTAAATCTCACACAATTGGCCTCCGTGAATCAATCCAGCCATCCAGATCCCTCTATATGGCCTTTGTACCCTCAAGCAGATCAATATTTCCTCTCAGCTTGGTGTTATCTGTGAACTTACAGAGGGTGCACTCAATCCCCCCATCTAAATTATTAATGAAGATTTTAAACAAGAATAGCCCCAGTGCTGACCCACTGTGGAACATCACTAGTGAGCTAGTGACTGGTTACCAGCTGAATTTAACTGTGTTCACCACCATTCTCTGTACCTGACCTTCCAGCCAGACTTTTGCACAGCAATGAGTATGCCTGATCAAGCCATGGGCTGCCAACTTCTCCAAGGCAATACTGTGTGAAACTAAAGTCAAAGGCTTTACTAAAGTCTAGACTAACTACACCCACAGACTTTCCCTCATCCATTAGGTGAGTCACTTGGTCATAGAATGAGAGCAGGATAAAGAAGCCTTTCCATGAATGCATGCTGGCTGGGCCTGATCCCCTCATACATGCCCTGTGATTACATTCAAGACAATATGTTCCATTAATATATACTTCCTATATTTCCAATCCATATTATGTAATTTTAGTACATGTTCTATGTCTTCTATCTCCTGGAAAACAAACAAACAAACAAACAAACAAACAAAAAACCTCATTTTTTTTAATACTATTTTGCACTGATGATTGCTTCCTTGCAGAACTGAAAGATCTAGAAAACAGATTTTTAGGAAGTTTACTTAGGTATTGCATTAATGATTTAGGAACTTTCTTCAATTGTTCTCTCTTTTTTGCCAGGAGGGCAAGCTTACGCTGTTATATTAATTGCAGAAGTGCTATTTTCTTAGTTACTCAGTTCATTAGCAGCACAAAAGACCTGAAGCTGTCCTGGTATAAATTATTTAGAGAGGTTCACCTTTTTAAGGGAGCAATGGAAAGGGCAAAGTCATGAAATAATTTCTCATTTTATAATGGGGAATTTATTCAAGTATTTTTTCGTTACCGTTTATCACAGAGGACACCTTAAAATTAAAAGCTTTTATTTGCATATAAGTAGCCCAGAAACCTTTTAAATTCCCACAGAACTAAATATTACATGTATTTTTAAAATTTTACTTTTACATAGACTCTGCAAACAGAAATAATGATATCCATGAAGTTAACAGTTTTACGACTGTGTATTTGCAGCAAAAGACCTTTTGTAATAGCATGAAGCTTGTCAAATTAACAAATAACATCTTTAAGCATCTTTGTAGGTGACATGAACAGTGGGATCGGACAGAGAATGGATTGAGAGCAGTCCTGGGGAGAAAGATTTGGGATTGTTGGTTGATGAGAGATTAACACGAGCCACCAATGAGCATTTGCAGTCCAGAAGGCCGGTCTTACTTAGGATTACATCAAGAAAAATATGGCTGACAGGTCAAGGAAGGTGATTCTGCCCCTCTGCTCTGCTCTCGTGAGACCCTGCCTGGAATACTGCATACAGCTCTGAGCCCCCAACACAAGAAGGTCATGGAGCTGTTGGGGCAGGTCCAGAGGAGGGCCATGAAGATGATCAGAGGGCTGGAGAACCTGCCCTGTGGGGACAGGCTAAGAGATCTGGGCCTCTTCAGCTTGGAGAAGAAAAGACTGAGGGGGAACTCAGATTTTGCAGTACCTGAAGTTGGCCTATGGAAAAGCTGGGAAAGAACATTTTAAAAGGGCATGTAGAAACAGAACAAGGGAAATGTCTTTAAAATTGAAGAATATAAACTTATACTAGATGTCAGGAAGAAATTCTTTCTTGTGAGGGTGGTGAGATACTGGAACAGGCTGCCCAGAAATGCTGTGGATGTCCCTTCCCTGGAAGCACTCAAGGCTGGATGGGGCTGTGAGCAACCTGTCTAGTGGTAAGTGTCCCCACCTATAGCAGGAAGGGTGGGAGTACATGATCTTAAAGGTCCCTTCCAACCCAACCTGCTCTATGATTCTGTGATTTAATTAAAATTAAAATTGTATTTCAGAACACAGGGCTAAAAAGAGGTTTGCTATATAGAAACTATGCATATATTTTTTTTCTTTTAAACTCTTAACACATGGGTTAATTGAAATATATTTCCTTTTGTGGGACAAGAGTATACCAGGCACTCCTTAGAGTCATGAATAAGATTTGTTAATAGGTGACATATAACACATTCTGGGAAACATGACAACTTAATTCTCAGTAATTTTGAGAGGTTCTGTAGCCCAAAGACTGTTGTCAGTGCAAATTCATAATGCACACTCACACTTGCATTCTGGATTATCATTAAAACCAGTTTCATAAAATCTCCATCATTAAAATCATCCAACAAAAGTATTTTTTTGAGTTTTTTATAATTTCTCTGCTCACAGATCTTTGTTTCATTATTGATCTTAACAACAAACCAACCAACAAACAAAAGAGAACAAGATCAACAAGAACAACAAAAAAAATCTATTCCTGTAGTGATTATTTTTCTTCTATATATTGGCACACTATATTGGCTGTGCACAGGTGTCCATACCAAGAACTGAGTCATTGACAGATTAGTTATAACATGAGAAACCAACATTTTGGCTTGCTTAGGCTGCACTGAATGAAGAGGAATTGTCTTGGGCCACATATATCTAGGTCGCTCCAATACTAATTCTTCCTGTTTATTTCCACGGAAACTATAGCATCTGTAAAGAGCACAGTAACACTGCTTGACAGAGGATATTCCTGGCTACAAAACTGGCTCTTTTTAAACACACTCAGCATTATTAGCTATGCATTTTCATCAGCGATTAACAGGAGTTTGCATGCCACACTCATAAACCTGCACCAGTGGAGATGACAGACTATCAGAGTTGCCAGTACAGAAACACAACGCCCAGTGACTCATTGTGTGTGTTGAAATTCAGTTTGGTGTCCATAAACTTCAGCATCAATGAATGTAAATGCATGTCTTTCTTTCTGCATGGAGGAATTCAGTGACACAGCATTACTGTGTCTTCCACATCAGATGCAATTTTGTCAGACTGCCCCTCTGCTGCCATCTATCATATGGCAACAGAATGTAATGGAATATTAATGGGAAGCTGCAGCCTCTACTGCCATAACATCAACATCTGCCTCTGACATTATAAACCAACAGAATAAAACAGGAGGCATTACTTTCAGAGCACCCCTCACAAAAAATATAATGTATTTAATGTATGTAAGTAACATTTTAATTTTTAATATATTTTATTAAAAATATATAAAGGCATTAATATATATAGTTGTATTATATACAGTATATATTTTAAAATAAGAAAGCAACAAAACCATAAAAATAGTGGGATATTTGGCCTTGATACTGTGAAACTAACTCAGTAGTCTAGTTCAATGAAAGTGGTTGCAATTCTTAGTGAGTTCTCAAAGTGTTCATCAGAAATTTTTGGTGAATTTTTATCTTTGCTTCATCTCTGAAAACAGTTGTTCACAAATGTACGTACTGCCAAAAAGTGATGACATGAATTAGGCACGGCCATAAAGCAAGGAATGTTTTCTTTGGCTAGAGCAGGGCATATTAATGTACAATAGAGAGTTATGATCAGATTTTTTTAGTTGAATATCTGATTGAAACTCTACATATTCCATTTGAAAATTTGCATGTTGTGCATTTATGATGGAAGTTGGAGTTGCAAATACAAAAAAATTTTGTAATTTGGCAATATTGAAACCATTCTCAAATTCCTTTATCAGAACGGAAAATATGGGTGAATATTTTTTTTGTTATTCACAGGACTTTGTTTAGCCAGTGTATCAAAATACGTAGACTTATTTGCTATAACTTGAATTGGCACTGCACTGCACCCCACGCCTGTTTCAGCCCAGATAGGGCTAATAGAGCACAAAGTTCAATTGATGCTGAGAGATGGATGCACACCTGCACTCAGGACCACTAGGCCACTCACTCGGGCAGAGGTTGGACTGCATTTTAAGCTGGGCTGGGCTGCATGTGACCCACAGGCCATGAGTTGGACATGGCTGAGTTATAACACAAAAAGCAGTGATGTATTTTCTTTCAGCTACTGGAGAAGCACATAAGGCATACAGTATAAAAACATCTCCTATGGGAGGATCACAGTGAAAGAGGCCTTAACCAGGTCTACACCTTTACAGTCCCAGTCAGGCACAGACATTTACAGATTAGTCAGGAGTGAATTTAAATTACAGCTCAGCAATAGTTCTGTTCTTTAGCTGTGACTGCTCTCACTGTGTGCAAGTATCATAAATATTTCTGTCATTTTTCTTTTCTTTAGTTGCTTTTCTCAGTCCAGGCTTCTACAACAGGAGCGCTTAATTCCTGCAAAGCTGACCCAAACCCAAACCCTGTAATGTCTTAGGGTGAAAGAGGAAACCAGTCATGCTAAAGACTGACACATAGGAAAAGCAGAGGTCTGTATGTTGGAGGAGAGAGAAGAATCCATCAATTTTTGCCTACGTCTGCATCTGCTGGGGGAAACTGAGGACGAATGTAAGTACACACTGTGATATCACAGTACTTTACAGCCTGAAGTGTTGTAAAATTTTTTGATGGACTGTGTGGAAATTTATCCTGCTGGGTAACCCATCCATGTCATATTCTAATTGTTATGTTTCAACCTATTTCAGCTACCTCCCATCTGCCTTTACTTTCAAGCTTATAATTTACACTGTGCTTGTGTCACCACCCGGATTCTGCCTCATGACAATGATCAGGAAAAATTGCTTTCTCTAAAGATACCACAACCCTAATGACCCTAAACAGCACTGGGGCAAGCACATTCAGAAGTACCAGCAGTTCTGTATGTACCATGTTGCTCTAAGTATTCCTCCTGATCACTAGAACAAGAAAATATGTAATTTGGAAACTTGTGGTTGTAGTATGTCATTCTGGAAGTGATGCCTCCTACTTATTTCCATGGAAACTGCAACAGATACAGAGAGCAGCACAATAGCACTATTTGATAGAGCAAATACTTAGCTACAAAACACTATTTTTCAACACAGTCACTGCCATTGGCTGTGCGTTTTCATCAGTGACGAACAAGAGCCTGCGTGCTGTTCTTACAAAAATCTGTTGAAATGCACCATCCACCACCTGACTGTGCACACATCTACAGTTTGGTCTCCATAAACATTCAGCAAATACAGATGAATGTCAATGGGTGTCGTTTTACCTCCATGAAGGAATTCAGTTCCACACTTTTGCTTACAATGAGCTTCTAGATCAGATGTTGTTTTGTCAGACTGCTCCTCTGCTGCCATCTGTTGCATGGCAGCAAAATACAATGGAATAGTGGTGGGAAGGTTCAACCTCTACTGTTACACAACCAGCATCCACCTCTGACGTCATGGATCTACATAATAAATTCAGAGGCATAATAAATTCAGAGGTTTTCGGAGCAGCTCTCATAATTCCTGTTACAACAAGCAATCTTTTGTATTGTATGCTAACTGCACACACAATCAGATGTATTTGCAATATATCTATGTGTCTGTGCAAGACAAGGAACAATGGATAAGCTTGTTTTCAACACAGAAATTAATAGGCATATAAATTCTTTGGAACATTACTGAAGTAAACATCACATTATCTACCTGAGCATAGCAAAAAATATGGGGAATGATGCAGAATGTAGAGTTTATCCTTATCTACTAACCTATTTCCATCATCGGTGTGCAGTGTATCTTTATTACTTCAGATAAATGTCCTACTTCACTTTAGAGAATCACATATGCTTTTGCAAATACAGTATAAATCATACTAATGCTCATTCTACTTTGTTAGTAAGCTGTAACATCTAATGAATGAAAAACAGAATGTAATTAACAAGCAAAGCACTTTTTCACACAGGAACAGAGGTGGGTGGGCTTTCAAGTAGCATGGAGGAAGAATGCTGTGCCCCATTTGCATCCCAAGCACGGGCAAAGGTTCACCCCACAGAGCAGCAGATTTTCTTCTAAGAAAGTACAGAAGCTTCTCTAGCCAGGCTTCCTGGCCAGCTTCATCTTATTCTGTGTAGCCAGGCCTCTCCTGTTTCACAGCTGCTGCCCTGGAGCAGCAGGGTGCTGTGTACCCCACACAGTCTGTGGCTGCAGGAAGCATAAAACCCATCTTCGCCCACACAAAGCCAGATTTAGAGGGGGATATGTCCAGATGCTTCTCCAAGGGAAGCTAACAGAAAAGAAAGAAAGAGTCACCTCTGCTTGCCCTCCTGCGTTCTTTGTGTTGTCCTCCCACAAATCTATTTCCTGTGTTTCACCCACACCAGCAACAGCTTTCCCATTCTCCTAGCACAATTCCAGTTTCTTATTAAGTCTGTCTGCTATCCACATTTTTTCAGGACATTTACAACAGGAAGACACTTCCGTTCACAAATCTCTATGAAACATAGCATTTTTAAGGAGTTAGAACAGCCCAACATTTGTACTATATGTGTGTGACACAGATTTTAAGAGACCTTGTTTCTCTTAGTTTTCTAATATTTCAAGCCATCTTTTCTCCATTTCATTTCTAATTCTGTCACAATGTGTTGATTGCAAAGTGCTTGCAGTATGAACCTGCTCTTTTGCATTTACATGTGTTAAAAATGTTGGGTAGAAACAATAGCATCCTTTGACTCCAGTGTGACTAAAATTGAACCCTTAATTTTTAAAATAAAATTGTTTCCTCATTTTGAATGACACAAGTGATTTAATTCTGTCCAGATGTGGTGCATGCAGTTGGGACTTACAAATCCAAATATTCATCTTGATCTTTTTCTGTATTATTGACAGGCATTTCTCTTTGTTTAGAGCTTTCGTAGTTTGCAGCTTTAGTCTTTGTACAAATAAAATAGCATTAGATTTGCTGTCGTTTCCATATCCTCCCAAGTTTTGATCCTAGAGACCCAGATGAAAGTAAGCATCATTTAATTTTCGTATGTAGTGTAAGTTAAGTATCCAAATTATCCCATAGAAATTACAGAAATTACATTGAAATCATACAAATTTGCCTTGCTAGACTTCATGAAATTTATTACATTGTCTGAAAAAAGCACTTCAGGTCACTCTCACGCCTAAGTAAAAACTAAATTCTCAATACAGCTTGGAAAGGAAAAGCAGAAACTAAGACAGAATTATCAACATGAAAAATAAATTTCAGTAAGAAGTACAGAATTTTCAGCTGTGGACTGCATTGTAATAATCTAATGCAAACATAAAAAAAAGAATTTCCACGTAGGTGTAGGCAAACAGTAGCAATGTTCTGCTATGCTCCTTTTTGTTTCACGTGGGAAAGGAATATCAGCAGAGCATTTACAGGCATCTGAATCTACTTACAAATGTAAATAAACACTAGCCATAAATAAAACAGTAACTGCATTGTTCATGCTGTCTTTTGAAATTCTATGTTGTACCTCATATTCTAACAAGTAGGGTATTATACTGCACAGTTTATTAACAGCCTTAGAAAGGAATCTGTTCTGATTTGATGTTTGCCTGAGAGCAATGATCCAAAGCTGAGCAAAGATAACCTATAAACCTCACCTTACAGATAGAGACTTAAATCATGGAATCATAAGATCAGAGAAGCATTGGATGAGAGTGGTGTGACTGAATGTAACAGTACTTATTTTAACAAATTTGGGCCAAAACTGTAGCTGCCCTATGCCAGGAAATTTCTTTTAGCTTGAAAGAGGAAACCTCAATTTACAAAGGAAATTCACTTTCAAAATATGTTTGATTCAAAAACCCCTTGAGGGGTCTAGATTGGAAATTAAAAAAAAAAAAAATCAATCAAAAAACAGACACTCAGACACAAGTTATTTCTTTCCCATTAAAAAATAATGTGTTTGGATCTCATTTAAAGTCCCTTTAGGAAGAATCTTACTTCATCTCATGGGTGCTCAACTTTTGGCTTGCCTGTCACATTTATTGAATAGAATTTGTCTTGGACCAAACATACGTAAGTCATTACAAAAGTAATGCCTCCCATTTATTTCCATGGAAATGGCAACAGACACAAAGAGCATAATGACACTATTTGATAGAGGATATGGGGAATTACTGATCTGTTAGACCTCAGTGCCATGGAAGATTATGGAGCAGATCATCTTGAGTGCGATCACACAGCGTCTGTGGGATCAGCAAGGGATCAGGCCCAGCCAGCATGGATTATGACTAGTCTTATGAGGAGCAATAGAGAGAACTGGAATTGTATAGTCTGGAAGAGTCTCAGAAAAGTGCTTCCCATTCTCTTCAACTGTCTGAAAGCAGGTTGTGGTGAGGTGGGGGTTGCCCTTTTATCCCAACTAACTAACAATAGAGTAAGAGGTAATGGCCTTAATTTACACCAGTGGAGGTTCAGGTTGAGAGAATTTCTTCTCAGAAAGAGTGGTGAGGCCTTGGAACAGGTTTTCCTGGGAAGTGGTGGAGTCACTGTCCCTGGAGGGGTTTGAGAAAAGGGTAAGCATAGTACATAGAGACATGGTTTAGTGGGCAATACTGACGTTTGGTGGACAGTTGGACCAGGTGATCTTGGAGGTCATTTCAAACCTTAGGGATTCTGTGATTCTAAAGACACCGTGAAAAGAAAGAAAAATGTCATATCTTGAATAGCTGAGGAAAAATGTTGATCTCAACATTTGTCTAAAAAGTAATGGAAGAGTTCACTAAAAGGAAAGTTCAGTCTGTCTTGTTAAACATCCACTTTCTTCCTTCCCCCATGAGGAAATTAGAGTTTATCAAAGTTACTTTATGATTTAGGATATTGGATTACTTCAGCAGTGCAGTCATCACATTAACATGCTACAAGATTGAAATAGGAAATAATACGTATAAAGGTTTTAATACTGAGAATATAATCTCTACTGAGAAATAGTGATCTTATGTCATTTCTTTTTCATTCTTTGACATTGTCTTTAGTGTTTCTATATACTACTACTTTTCGTTATCATGCCAATCTGAGAATTATGCTCTGTGGCATGAGTTTTCTAATAAGCAATTTGACACCTAAGCCTAAGTACAGTGATATCCTAAGCCTCAAAACTACAACCTTCTTATCAGAATTCAGTAGACCACACCCTTCTGTATTCATAAAGCATTTCTGAACCCATGCCATATTCCACTACATTTGAAATAGAATGTATGTTCTGAATTCCAGCTCAAAATGAAGAGATTAATTCCTTTTGCAGAACGTTTTCTAGTCCTCCAGGTTTTTCTGCTCTCTCTAAATTCTCCCTTCTGTATGTAAAGTCCCTCTTCATTTCTGAACAGAGACAAAATTGTTTCTAATTTTTTCTGTCTCTTCCATGATAAAGAGACTGTCCACAGGATGATGCTACATCTAGTCTGCTGTTTTGGAGCTGGTAACTACATTCTTCAGTGGCAGAAGGAAAAAATTCTCCTTTACATGTAATACATTTCTCTACTCTATAAGTCAGTTTCATGTCTTTCAGGCATTGCCCTCAGAAGTTAGTGCAGCCTGCCCATCCCCACAATAATTCAGAAGATCACCTGGCCCTTTCTATCTGTAACACCACCCAAATTCTTTTTCCGGGGGATGACCTATAGTATCTCACTCAATATACACATAATCTGATAACCATAGAAGTAAAATAGTTAACTGCATATGCAAAACAATCCACACAAAATTTCAGTTATATTTACAATAATTTTCAACACATTTCTAGATGAAGACAGGCACCTACCCTGTAGCAATTCAACTACATATCACAACGCATAAGCAATACCCTGAGAGTATAACCAAAGCTTCACTGTACTGCTCAGTGAGAAAAGTGGAGTTAAGGTCACCTCTAGCAAGGTCTAAAACTGACATTTCTGAAATGGCAGTGTGTGAATAAGTATTACGAATAAAATACACGGAAAAGGGAGAGTGGAAGGAGAGTGAAGAACTAGCAGAGAAATAGAGAAAATGAGAATATACAGACCTTATTAACGTCTCTCCACATACTGATGGAGAGTTCCTTGATCATTCAGTTACCAGCTGCTAAGGCACAGATCTTTTTCAAGAGAACGGCTGCTATCTGTCAAAACAGATTCTGCCAAAGTGGGAGAAGTATAGGAACAAAGACTGCTTTTTATTTTTAAGGTAATCCTATCAATCCTTGAACAGCATTCAGAAGCTCTGCCTGTCATGACCATTTCAGTTCATGGCTCACAACTCAGTTATCAACAAATATTGAAAAGGTTACTGAAAAGGTCTGATAGGGTTTTACACAACAACAATCATTGGCAGAGGAACGTTTGGTTCATATTGTATTTTACTAGAAAAAATTATTTTTCAACCGTTACTCTCATGGTAAATCTTGTAACATATTAAAGACTTGGTTTCAGAACAGGGGTAAAAGAAAGATATTGTGAATGAGATATTGCACAATTCATTTGTAAGAGGAAGGCAGAAAGACATTTATTGGTACAAATAGATGGTAATTTGAGCAATGATAACTGGGACTTAACAAGATTCAAAATTGCAAGATATCCTTGACTATTTGCTACAAAAACAATAGGGGTTGCATAATGAATCTAAAATCAAATCTTAGCAAAGCTGGTATAGCTTAAAAATAATAAATCACTTATCAAGAATGTGTTGGCAAGGCATAACCACATCTTGGGTGAATCTCTGTGCACCCTGAGAGGTGCCAACTTGCAGACTGGGAGGCCAGCTGCATCCTTGTCTGCATCAAAAGATGACTGCCCAGCAGGAAGAGAGATTTGATTGTGCCATGATGCTCTGTCCTTGTGAGGCCCCTTATGGAGTACTGAGACCAGGCCTTGAGGTTCCCAAGAAAGACGTGGAGATGTTAGATCATGTCCAGAGGAGGCTCACAAATATCATAGAATCACACAAAGATCAGAGGGCTGGAGCACCTACTCTATGAAGAAATGTTAAAGGAAGCTTATAAATATTTAAGAGAGCAAGTCTTTACATTGTCTGATAGTGATAGGGAAAAGGGGAGTTTTTATAATCTAAAGGAAGGGAGGCTTCGGTTAAATATTAGAAATTCTTTATTTATATAATTAGTCTTTATTTATCTATATTTATTCTTTATTTATATATAATTATTTATATATTTATTCTATATTTATTAGAAATTCTTTACTCAGAGGGCAGTCGGCACTCACAGATTGCCCAGAGAAGTTTTGGCTATCCTTTCCCTGGGGATGTTCAAAGTCAGGTTGGATGAGAGCCCTGGGGAGGATGGTAGGATGGCAACCCTACTCATGTCAGGGGGGTTGGAACAAGGTAGCATTTCCAATCCAAGCCAATCTATGATTCTATTCCTCTATGAATGTAAATATCAGAATAATATTCCTCTAACTTGAAGAGAGAAGAGATGACACCACCGAGTTAACTTTTAAGAATATCCTATAACTATCTGTGCCGGTTTCAGAGCAGTCTGTCACCTGAGCAACATTCAACACTAACACAGTTATGATATGCAGTCGGATAGAAAATCCTTAGATAAAGAGTTTGGAGTAAGGATCCTTTCTGAGGCATTCAAACTCTGATAATTCCAGAATAAAAGAATTTTCGGGTTTGGAAGGGACTTCTAGAGATCACCCACTCCATCTTCCTACTAAAAGCAGGTTCCTCACAGTAGGTAGCACAGTAAAGCATTCAGGTGAGTCTTGAGTATCTCTGGAGAAGGAGACTGCAGCCTCTCTGGGAAGCTTATTTCATTCCTTTCTTGGTAACAATAAAGTTCTTTCTCACACTTTTATGGAAATTGTCTTCAGTGAAGCAATTAAAAAGGTGTCCAGCATTTTTTTTACAGTAAAGGTGTCAGACATCCAGAACATTAGGGAATAGCTGCACAGCTGAATGTGTGGTTCAAAGGTGCTGGACTGCACAACTTTTTAAAGATGGGAAGATTTAATATAACTCTCCATCTGATGTAGCCCATCAATGCTAGTTCTGTGAAACAATTCAGCAACAACTCAGTTCTGACTTACATCATTTGTAGATTAAAGATGCAAAAAAAAAAAAAAAAAAACACCTGTACTTATTAAGAATACTGTTTTAAATAACACAGAAAAAAAAAACATTTTTAATGTGTTAAAGAATGGAAATTGATCATCTTTTGTACCTCATTACAGTCACTCTTTCCATGCACTTTGAAATGTGCACATGCACATTGATGATTGACTGTTCTTAATATTTTTATTTGAAATATTATTGGGTCGTTGGGGGGAGGGGAGGGCAGAGGGAGAGGAGACACAAGGAAAGCATCTGTAATTCAGTAAATGTGATTATCTCATTTAGTATGTTTTTTCAACTTGATCACAGTTTGAAAAGAAAACATCACGTGTCTTATGCAGCCAGTTAAAGACAATGGAAATGTCAAAGAGGAGAGTTCATCCTTCATCTGTTGAAAATATTCTTCTAAGAAGTACACATAATGAATGTACTCATTAAAAGCACAATCCATGAGCAATAAACAGTACTGAAAAGACCACATTTGTCAGATAATATGATGTAAAAAAAAAATAAAATTCAAATAGTTACTATCTTTGTACATCTGCCAGCTTTGTTACCTAACTTCTTGAGAGTCCATACTATAAGTCTGCAACATCTCACCTATACTGATACACTTTAGTTTGCATTCATTTATTTTTGTAGTAACTCTTGGAAAGCACATCTTTTAGCTAAGATGATGGATGTCTTTTGAACAGTGACATGCTGTGTGTGATTATGAAATATTCAATCCCTCTGTCGTGTATTCACCCTGATGACAAATGTCCTTAATTACATCAGCTAGCACATTCCACAGTTCAAGTCAGAAGTACTTGGTTATCATAGAATCATAGAATCATAGAATCACCAAGGTTGGAAAAGACCTAAAAGATCACCCAGTCCAACCGTTCACCTATTCCCAATAGCTCCCACTAAACCATGTCCCTCAACACAACATCCAGTCTTTCCTTGAACACCCCCAGGCTCGGTGATTCCACCACCTCCCTGGGCATCCATTGCAGTGCCTGACCACCCTTTCTGAAAAGTAATACTTCCTCATGTCCAGCCTGAATCTCCCCTGCCGTAGCTTGAAGCCATTCCCCCTGGTCCTACCACTGATGACACGAGAGCAGAGGCCGACCCCCAGCTCACTGCAACCTCCCTTCAGGTAGTTACAGAGAGCAATGAGGTCTCCCCTGAGCTCCTCTTCTCCAGGCTGAACATTCCCAGCTCCTTCAGCCTCTCCTCATCAGCCCTGTGTTCCAGACCCCTCACCAGCTTTGTTGCCCTCCTTTGAACACGTTCCAGGGCCTCAATGTCTTTCTTGCAGTGAGGGGCCCAAAACTGGACACAGTACTCGAGGTGTGGCCTCACCAGTGCTGAATACAGGGGAACAATCACCTCTCTGCTCCTGCTGGCAGCACTGTTTCTGATGCCAGCCAGGATGCCATTGGCCTTCTTGGCCACCTGGGCACACTGTGGCTCATGTTCAGCCGAGCATCAATCAATACCCCCAGGTCCATTTCCTCTACGCAGTCTTCCAGCCCCAAGCCTGTAGCGTCGCCTGGGGTTGTTGTGGCCGAAGTGCAGGACCCGGCATTTGGCCTTGTTGAACCTCATCCCATTGGCTTCAGCCCAGCTTTCCAGCCTGTCCAGATCCCTCTGTAGGGCCTCGCTACCCCCAGGCAGATCCACACTTCCAGCCAATTTGGTGTCATCTGCGAATTTACTGAGGGTAAATTTACGGAGGGTTATCTTCTTGTGACCACTTAATCTTGCTTTCCTCAATTCTTACTTTTTTCAATTCTGTATTTTTTCTTAAATATGTATTTTATATTTTGATCTGAAGTGATTTAGTTTGGTTTCAACATAGAAACATGTAAGTGTCTCTTAATGCTTTGAAAAATTTGTAGTCACACTGTGTATATAGAAAAAAATGGAATAGAAACAAATCTCTAAGATTAATGCACAGGTCTGATGTTCAGTACTTTTTATCTTCCCGAACGTTATCTCACAAACTTGCTTGGTCGTATAGGGATACTGCTGAAATTTTCTTAGCTAGTAATGACTTTGAAAACCATGTCACAGGCCAAACTGTATGTTCTGATTTCATATTGAAGATCAATAAGTGGTTGTTAACTGCAAATAAATATCTCGTTTGATTTGATGCTTGATATTCCATTTTAAATGCCTTTAATTTGATCTGTTTCTTTCATATGCTGTCTTCTCAACTTAGATAAATGCTATTCTTAGGCTGTTCCTTCTGTCTTGCTCTGCAAGAATTTGTGAAGTGTCTTTGATTGTCACTGTTCATTTCTTCTTACATTCCCCAAGTTCAGAACTCTATTCTCACTGTTGAAATTCCTACTCACTTTCTTGGTTTCTTGAAATATTATCTGCTTGTCCTCCTTCAAAACTTCCCTTAAGCAACTTCTGCAATCTCTTATTCTATTTTTTATTTTTTTCACAGTGTTATAATGTTTAAAACCCTATGTCATTTTTGTTTGTATCAAATCACCATTATCCACGTTATTATCTTTTCATCAATGTAATCTAATTCACCAGTTCTCTTTTCTATATATTACCTATATTGTTTTTCATAGGGTAAGGGAAACACACCCGTTGTAATCAATGAATAAAACTACTGGTCACATTATAAAGGTGTATTATAAAGTGTATTGGATATGTATTGGATAGTCAGATTCAGTTATACACCTATATGAAAAACGGTTGGTATCTCCAGGAGGGGGTCCAGCAGAGGACCACAAAGATGATGAGGGGCTTGGGGCATTGTGCACTTTCAACCAGGAAGCAAAACAGAATCCTGATCTGTATCAATAGAAGAAGGTCTCACTTTACTCTGCCCTCCTGAGGTTTCATCTGAAGTACTGCATCTAGGCCTGGGGATCCCAATTCAATTAAGATCTGGAACTTTTGGAATGGGCCAGAGGAGGGGCCACAAAGATGATCAGAGTTTCAATAGACAATTGAACTGGGTGCCCAGAGAGCCTGTGCTTGGCCTGTCCCTGGAGGTGTTCAAGGCCAGGTTGAGTGGAGCCCTGGGCTACCTGATCTAGTGTCTGATGTAGTGGTTGGCAATCCTGCCCATGGCAGGAGAATTGGCCCGAGGTGATCTTTGGGGTCCCTTCTGACCTAAGCCATTCTATGACTCTATGAATATTAAATGTTAGGTCTTATTTTTAATGAATAAAAAAATATCAACTGCCATGTTTTAGCTTTTCTAAGATCAAGTGAATATTTTCTAAGCCTTTTTCACTTTAACAGTGTTTTTGTGCATGGTGTTTTTTTGCTTTATACTGTTGAATCTGTATTCTTACTGTCTGATAACTTTATATTTCACCCACAGTAATACTTACAGAAAAGGATGATTATGTTGAAGCTTAGGTCTAAAATCCATTGAGTAATATGTGGTAAATCAGCAACTTCTCTTTATACTTGACAGAAAATATAGAGTATGTGACTGAACAGCTCTTTTGTCCTTGTAGAAACATTGTACTGAAGCCACAGTGAAGAAAATTTATTCTTATACAACACAACAAAGTATTCTTATCGAAAGATAAGTTTGCTGAGCACACAACTTCACTCACAATCTTGTATTATAGCAAGTTACCTGGCAGTGGGAGCTGAGCAAGATCAAGCATTTCTTTTTAATTGTGTGGGTTATAGACAGACACTTACCTTCAAACATTCAATTACAGAAAAATTATTTTTGTCAAACTTTTTTTTTACCATAAGTATCACTGAGGACTAGAGTTCATCAAAATAAATTTGGATTTGGGATAGAACAGCATGGAAAATCACAATAATAAATTGCATTTTCTTATTTTATTCTCAGACGGGCAGCTAGAGGCTTATCTCAAGGCTTATTCCTTTTAGTTGAAAGCTTCTTAAACTGGAAGCTCATATGCCAGCCTTCTGTCAGCCTGTTTCTCATGTTAGCTGGTGATAAGCAATTACTGACACATTATAGAATCGTAGGATCACAGAATCGTTAGAGTTGGAAGGAATCCTTAAAGTCAACTAGTCCAACTCTCCTGCAGTGAACTGCAGCATCCGCAGCCAGATCAGGTTGCTCAGAGGTTGGTCCAACCTGGCCTTGAAAGCTTCGGGGAACAAGGCATCCATCACATCTTTGGGCAGCCAATTGCCTCACCCCAAAGAGGATGGAGTTACTTTGATGTCCTCTGGACATGGAAGTAGGGATTCTTGGTATCTACACTTCCAACCTACTTCAGCATAAAAAAAACTCCACCTCATATCAAGGGTGATGTTGGCACGGAAAGAAATAAGACTTTAGAATCCCCAGAAAGTTTTCTCTCAAGCAGAGAAGTAAATCCAGGTAACATTAATCCTTTAACACTCCCTCACAAACTGACCTTTAGCTGAGTTTCAACAGAATTAGATGGGATATATCAGCCACTCTGAACTACCTGAAAAAAAGTTGAAGGACTATAAATTATTAAAAGGACCACAATTCTTGATCATGACTCTTCAAGATCAAAAAAGACAGAAGCATCAACAGATTTTACATTTTATATCAAGAAGGTGGGATTCAAATATGAAAATAAAAAAGAGCTTATTTTTTTAAAAAGTAATTGTAACTCAGTATTAAGAATCTTTCAGAGGTGATTAAGAATGCTCTTCTGCAATACTGCTGTCATTCATATTCAGATTTACCATGAGGTTTTTTTTTTTTCATTCTTAAATATTTTAACATATTGCAAGTTTAAGAAGTATTTGTGAACTCCAAACTTAGTTCTTTCATTGAATTTTATTTCAGGTTTCTACTTTTCTAGGGAATTTAATTGAAATACAGTGAAAGAAAAGAATCATTTAAAACTGTTGTGACTGTATACATTTGTTCTCATTTTCCATTTGATTAAAATGGTTAACCAGTGAAATCAATTTAATGTTGTGCTGGTTATAAAAATGATGCATCAAAAATTAAAGTGCAGCATGTATTTTATAAATAGTAATAGTGCAATCTACTGCTATGACCTTTTCAATATTCTGACATATGATTTGTGTCCTATTCCTGTCCTTCCAGCGAGGAAGAATTGGTGAGCACTCAACATGCATAGCAGTGAATGTAAGATCAACCATCAGAAATAATAGGTCTAAAAGTGCAATTATAAACTCCTTCTTCAAACATAAACGCGAAGGAAAACGAACAGAAAAAAACAACAACAACAAAAAGTCTTTTCCATAGGAAAATACAAACAGTCACACATTTTGGTTTATTTTTTCTGTCATTGTAAGGATAAAGTATTAATAAATTACTTCCTCTCTCCATTGTTTCACTTCATTGCAACCACAACTGATTTATAAGTAGCTAGAATTTTAGCACTGAGAGGGCATCAGGATCGATTGCTTGTGTCAAAAATTTATGCTTTAAGGTCTAAGATTTGATTCCCAGCAGCTGTAGCCCCACCAGAATCAAAGCAGCTAATTATACTGATTACCACATCTAACACAGTCAATGCTGAAACTCCAATGATCCATCAAGAGGTCTATCACTATATAGGTTTTAATTTCCCATCAGCGTTTGCTGTGACTGCAAATACTTTCTTTATGGCTGATTGGTTTGCTTTAAGTGTTCATTCATATCAAAGGGAAATATTGCACAAAAATAATACATCTTATTTTTATTGAAAACATTATAGGTTGGTGGAACTGCCATGGTGAGTGCTTTCACAATGCAAATAAAAGATGATTTACTTAAGTAAAAATAGAATTTAGAAAAAAAAAAAAAAGAAAGAAATACATCTTGGTTATATTACACACTGTTATATAATAGTATAACATTATCATGTTACAATCATGCCACAGTATTGCAATAACAGCATGATATTCCAATAGCATTAGTTTAAATAATTACTAACAAACTAGAATAAAGGTTTTACTTCAGTTGTGCAGTAATAAGTACATTTATTTAACTTGGAAGCACAACAAATGTAGTGAAGACTGTTACTATGCTTAATGAGTTATTTCTCACTAAGTAAATGGTTGACATTTTAGCTTTCTTATGTTAATAACAATCAAAAAAGCACAAAAAAGAAAACAGAATATACTAATATTTACAGAATATACTAGCATTTTGCAATAAATGTCTAGCCTAGTTTGTCTAGCCTATTCACCAACTTAATAAGGCTTTCTTTTTACTTAATGGATCTTATGTAATAAGCACACTGGTAAATAATGATCATTATTTTATAGAAATTCCACAAAAAATTAGAGAACTAATATCTGAAACAAGGGTTTGATTTTTCAGACACACCATCTGGGGAAATATTGCACAACATTCAAGTATTTAGTAATGCTGCAGTTACCTGGATTCACACCCCTACTTGATATGAAACTTCCGGGAGTTCAGAGTTTGTTTCTTTCCATGCTAACATCAGCCTTGATACAAGGCAGAGTTGTTTTTAAACTGCAGTGTAGGTCTCAAGTGCAGAATCCCTACTTCCACGACCAGAGAACAAGTGATACCTATTCCATTTGCAGGTAGGAGTCACAGATATATATCAGTGCCAAATTTTTTATGCAGGGTCACACACCTCGACTGCTTATCCCAAGAACGGACAACTAGTAGATGTTTCCTAAAAGTGTGTTGTGTTCCATCACTTCTCTTACTGCGACAAAAAAAAAGACTGGGGATAGGCTGAAAACATAATTTCTCTGTAGGGGAAAAAAAAAGAAACACAAAAACCATACAAAATCCTACATCTGATAAGCAGGCACAAACGAGTCTTTGTGTTACACAATTGTAGCCAAAAACCTTGATCCAAATCACCAGTCCCAACTCTGGTGTATGGCTGATTGCCCAAAGCAAAACTCTTCAACAAACACGTCAGGCAATGAAAAGATTTTTTGGAGCTACCCCTTGTGCCATTCGGTGCCAAACTCAACAGCAGCATGCATGACCCCTAGAAGCAGTAGGCCATTTAGGGCACAAGAGGTTTCTTTATTGCTAGGGGCTTGAGATCCGTCCAAAGAGTCAAAGGAGAGTTCTCTAGGACTCACCTCACAGCCCCAAGTGTCATTAAATGCTTCATGGTATGCTGGAGTGAAATTTCAGTTCTCTCAACTGGCCAACTGCAAGTTTGACCTAGAATTGAGCATGTAGGATGCTAGCTCTTCCTTAGAAAAGGCTATGGAAAGCAATACTTAATGATGATTGAGAAAATAGGAATTTGATTTGAAATTGGGAAAATCACTTTTCAGATCATGCTGACTTTGAGCAGGAACAAAAATTAAAGCCCCTCATACAGCAGGAGAAGATTACAGGCTTGTTATATCCTGGGAAGGGGAACTCCTACTGTTAGGTATTTTCTTCATTTTAATGTAAGTAATAGAATTGTGATTGACAGTTAGCTTCTACTGACCTTCTAATTCATTCAGCCAATCCACAGACTATTTTCAATCCTTTTCTGCCTTGCCACCACTTCTATCAAATTTTTTCCTTGAAAAAGTAAGATTTTTCATTGGAGAATGTTAGCAGGGCATGCTGAAATGATTTCTTATCCAAGTGATAGGGTAATAATATCAGTATATTTACAATCATCGATCTGTAGGAACTCCCCTCTGCAATCACTAGAGTAGACTTTCCTGATAGAAGATGTAATTTCAGGTCCAGTTCTGAACATCCCAAAAGTACCATGGGCTAAGCTGACCTTCTTGTTCCCCTGCAGAGAAACATCTTCACCATAGGTGCAGTGGCACTGAAAGATGCTCTGAGAAAATAGCTATAATACAAGGTACGAGCTATGATGCTACACTGTTGAACTACATGTGTGCTGTTTGCAGGCACAAGTAATTTTCCATTATTTTGTCATATTCTCAATCACACCTTCTATAAATGCTTTTCCATGAGGGACTGGCAGTTTGATCATCCCTTTTCCTACCAATCCATGGCAATATGTAGATGAATCTCAATGAGAGAAAGAGGGGAGAAACTAGAGACAAGGCTTGAGGAAGTCATGGGAGATTGAATTTAAAACTTATCAAATGAGAGGTTCAGCTACACACATAAATCTAACCACAGTCTGGTTAAGCTTTTTGTGATGTAACAATCCTCATGACAGCTGGGTAGAAAAATATCAGCTAGATTTTACATATTCAGCTAGATATTAGGTAGATATCAGCTGGATATTGGCTAGACATACAGAGAGGGAAAGTGTGAGGAGAGAAAATAGTTTGTGGTCCAGAACTCCAAGATGATTTGTTCCTCTCAGAATAAATTGTTCTTGGAGGATCAAGGATCTTGCAGTTACACACTGTCTGCAATTTCACACTTTTCAGAAAATGTGCAGGCCTTTAATTGGACTCTTGGGAGTTCTAGAACTAACAGTGAAGATCCTTTTCTGAAATATAACATGAATTTAGTTCTTTGGTTCATTAGTTTTAATTTGCCTGAATTATTACTCTCTGTAAAATGGAAAAAAACTACAGGCCCTGTAATTTTTCTGTTCTAACTCACCATCATTTCAATATGAAAGAACATGCATGTTGAAACATCTTAGAAGAATGCTTTTAAAGTGTATTTTAGAGCAATTTATATTACAAACTACTGTAATCATTTAGTTACCCCCAAACTATGAGCTGTCTGAGAATCAGAATAAGGACAAGGATGAAAAGCTTGATTTCTCCCAAATGATTAACTAAAGATCATCTATACAGATGGGTGTTTTCAATTTCATATAAGTTAGTAGAACAGGTATTTATCAGTAATGAATGTCTCAAAAGCATTCACATACCAGTGTATCAGCACTTACCTCCTCCCTCATATTAAAGTTGCCTTATAAGGATCCATGAGAAGATAGGACCAGAATCTGAACTCATCCTATGTGGTGTTGAGCTCCGGCTCATCCTAATAACAGCTTTGTGTTAAAGAGGTTCAGTCTGGTAAATTGCCGCCAAAAATCCAAAACATCAAGTTCCATCAAATTTACAATTCCCATTCTGTGAATAATTCAGTGCTACAGATTCTTCTGTCTGGAAAAAAAAAAAATGTTTATGAGACAAGTGTGACATACAGAGGAAGGCCTTCGCCCCACAGCTCAACTCACATCATTCTTGACATTAATTTTTTAATTGATTTAAACATAGCATGGAGGCTGTGAGACATGTTTTGTTGGCTGATTTTTTTTCTGTGAGGCAATAATGCAATGCAAAATGTGTTCATTTTGTGCAAAATGAAAAGTGTATTTTGGGGACTTACTTCTTCATAATTTATTTTCTTGTGAATAGAGCCCTCTGTTTTTAACCCAGGAGGGATGGGAAAGAGGGAAAAAGACAGAAAAGATTTTATTTGAGACTCTGCAATATTTAAGTGCTATTTTGAATTCTTACTCTTTCCAATTTGTGTTTCCTGATACCAAAACTGAAGGTTTCATGGAATCAGTGTTGTGCGTCACTTGGTAGCACTGCTCTTTTGTGGCATGTCATCCTAGTCATAGCCCTATATAGAATTATTTCCCACAGTCTTAAAAAATATTTGATACAAAGAGGGAATTTATTTCATGTGATATGTGTTACACATGTGAAGTATATTAATACAATATATGAGAATCTTCGTGTCATATAATTATACTAAAAATATTAGGATAATGTATAATGTAGGATAATGTATAATAATGTATAATTTTGTTGGAAGGAAATTGTCTATTAGATATCAGTTGACAAAGTACATTTTAAAAGTGCTGTGTGGAACAAAAGTTATTACAATGTCAGTATGTTCATAACAGCCCCCTGATCTATTACAGCTCAGCCTCTCTTTCATGTAGGCTTGGAAAAACAGGTATTTTAATGGCAGTCTTACTAGGACCTGTAGCTAAACTTCTTTATAGAGCTACAAAAAATAGCAAAGCAAGAATTTCTAGTTGTCCAGCAGCATGTTTACTGACAATATTCCAAACTCATACTTAAGTTTTCCTGGATATCATGTCCTATCATCTACATGGAATTTGCCTCAGATTCCATTCTCTTTGTAAGTGTAAGATTATGAATGGATGGATGAATAAAAAAAAACAAATGAATATACATATAAAACAGACAGCTGCGAAACCAGAAAAAGGTGTTTGTTTCTTTGTTTGTTGTTGTTGTTTTGTTTTTCTAATGTCTTGTCACTTGTGAGCCCATTTCAGAAGCCATAATTCTTTAAAAATGTCTCAGGTAACATAATTATTTCCTCAGATCTAGATTAGTTGCATGGCAATAGCCTCAGAATAACTCTCCCTTGTGGCAAAGAGTGTGTTAGCAATAGGAGAGAATAACAGGATCAGAATAAGACAATGAACAACATAATGCAATATTAATACAACATTTTCACTGGAAGCCAATAAGATATGTTATGAAGTGTTTATGTGTTGCTGTTTATTAAATAAAGATAATTCATTGTACCAGAAATATCTATTCAAGGCAATTCATTAATGATTTACTCGTTATGCCCTTTTTATGTCCATTACACAGCAGTATTTTTGTGCTAATTTTTTACTGTTGTTTGTTTGTTTGTATGTTAATAGCTTTATTAGTGTTTGCATAGTCATCTACAATGCAAACGTTTTCTAACTGCAAAATTGATTTCAAAATCACAGAAGCATCTAGACTACAGAGTGTAGGACAGAGGTTACTGTATGTAGACCTGCCATTGCCAAGGTGTATTGATAGCTGTGAGAGCTATGCTGGGGGCAAGCAAAAAGCAGAAAGTGCTTTTAGGGTTGCCAGGGTTAGCTACAAGACCACACATCTGTAAGCAGAAAGTCAGGAAATACACCATGAAACAATGGTCAAGAGCATTTATTTTGATCATTCAGTGAAATGCACTGTTTTTCAGTGCACATATTGTAGAATAGCAAACTTAGAATAGCTGCTTCACAAGTTACAGGTCAGTTGTAAATAAGGCACATCATCAGTGGAAATACTGTCTAGAAAATGAATAAATCTAGAGAGGAGCATATTGACTAAAATTACTTCACACAATTTTATTAGGCAATGGTGAGCTGATGTAAAAAATCAGAGCAGTGACCTGCCCACAAGCCAGTTTTGAAGAAGCTGTCTTTCCTGAGGAGAATACTGGAAATGGGATAAAAATAAGTTTCTACTCAAATGTGTTATTTAAAAACATAAATATAAACACAACCCACATAATTCGAAAGAGGTTTGATTTTCCCTATCTGTCTGAGAACACAAAGTGCTCGCAAGAGTTTTTGAGAAACACAAACCAATCCAAAACATGAAGGAAATGGAGAGACTAATTTGGAAATTACACTGCGCTTTGAATTTACTTTTGCAAATTAAAAAGTTCAAATCCTATTTTCATGGAAATACAGTGTTTATAGCTGCAAGGAAATAAAGGAACGTAATATAATATTTATCTAATGAACTTAAGCAAAGCCAAAAACCTATCTGGACATCTCAAATGTGAGCTTAACTGACAGATACTATTTCTTTGCTGGTTCCTTGTGGGTTATACTAAACATTGCCAGAGAATACTATATATTTCAAATAATTCAGAATACACAAAGCCAAACTATTTTTCTCTCTATTTTTCTCAAACTATTTTTTCTCTCCATCCAATTAGCCAGTTTGGAAGAAAGATTTTGCTCTGTCATATTTTATCTTATTAAAAAGGTCTTAAACTACCAAGAATCTGTTTAGAAAATAAATACTGCTACCGACTTTACAAAGAAAGCATTCAAGTTTTTCCATAAATACTCTACTTTCAAAGATCTAATAGATTAAAATCATGGTGGTTAATCTCCTAAATATTTAACCATGTAGGTAGCGTGAAAATTGTAAATTCCAGACTGCAAACTCTGAACAATTGTAGATATGGCTCTAGTGCTGTTAGAATTATTAAGTGCTTTGAACCTTCACAGACCAAACAACAATGCTTTATGTAACCGTGAAAACAGTCTTTCATGACTGAGAAGATGGTGCTTCTCCTACATGATATGAAGAAAAAGTCGATATTTACATGAGGCAAAACAGACCTACAGAGACCTATTCGGATTTAGGGCTTTATTTTCCACATGTGTACATGATGGCCAGTTAGGATATCATTGCAAAACAAAATTTCAGAGTTTTACCTATTTAAATAAATATTTATTTTCTGTTCTCTATGCATTATTTCACAGCACCCACACCGGCAACTTATAGGTAATCACTTTTAAAGACAATTCTTGTCTAATAAAGAAGACATCAAATTCTTCCACAATAGGAAATAACAATATTTCCTTTTTTAATAATAATAATAATAATAATAATAATAATTAAAAAAAAAAAATACAGTGGAATCATCACAAAGCACAAGCTCTGGAGAAAAGGACAGTTGATTTCCAAAATGAAAAAAATATATATTATTCTAATTACCTTCCTTTGATGGCCTTAGTTTTTATATCAAAAGAGGCAGTGAAAATTCAATTTCTATTCAGCTGTTTCCTGACATGGAAACTGTCTTGTAGTTCTGATCATCCTTCTTCCCCATCTCTGAATTTAAAAAAGTGGAGTGTAGTAACTAACAATACCTGTATCCTGTTCAAAGTAAACCTCTATCATACAGAGTAGGTATCAGCTAACGGGAATTTCTTTCTTGCCAATAGCAGAGCTAAGATCTTGCACAAACCTCAAGTCTGGGAGTAAGAAATATGCTAAGGAAAAGAAATGAAGGTACATCAGTGAAAGTTCTCTATAAAGTTGAAGGGAATTATATTATTTTTTTCTTCCAGTTATAAAGCAATACTCTAAAGATTGAATTAGAGTTACCAAAAGAAACAAACAAAAAAGCTGTGCCAAACCCAAAGGAGGTGGGGGAAGTACACATAATCACTGTTACGAACCATTCTGTAGTACATTTTAACTTACAAACAAGATTTCTTTTTGCCTGCATGCTTCCAGAAGTGCTTCTTTCCCACTAAGTGAAGCAAGCACAGTAAACACCATTTTAGAGGAAATTTCTGGGATAGTAATTTGTAAATATTTGTGTGGAACAATGTAAGAATAATGCTTGGGGAACAGGAGACTGCCTGTTAGATATTGATAAATGACCACTAAAAGTAGAGTGTGTGGAGACAGCAGCCAAACCACCTAGGAGTGCACTCACTGCAAAACACAGACAGGAGATTGATCAGTTCAGACAGCTTTTCCAGACCTAGTTTTCTCATATGCACACATTCAGACTAAATTTACATTTTGGGCATAGTAACAAGCACATCTTAAAGCAATGTATTCCATCAAATCAGAAAAGAAGAAGAAAATACAGAGTTTGAAGTGTGCAAGCACAAGATCAATACCTCATTAAAAAAAGGAGTAGGGGCAGAAGATGATGTTTTGGAAATCATGAAAAATGAATGATATAGTGTTAAATACACTCTTAGTACCAACCAGTAATAACAAAATTAGTCATCAGACATTCAACTGAAGAAGATAAATACTGTAGACATAACAACAGGGAAAAAAAATCACAATACAATCTTCATTCATAGTACTGTATGTAATGGAGTAAGTCATGGGTATTTTTCTTCATGTTCATAATTTAATGACACGGAATGACAGAATCACAGTATTGTATATGTTGTAATGTCGCTGGGCACACGTTCAATTGATTGTGCCTCTTCAGTATTACGAATCTTATTGATAAGATTCCCCCTCTGTCTTCTTTTCTCCAGACTGATCAGAGCCATTTTTCTCAACCTTTCCCTGTAACAGAAATGCTCCAGGACCCTATTCATCTTTTTGGACCTCTGTTGAATTCCTCCTAGGAGATTCCTGTCTTTTTTGAGCTGAGGAGCCAAGACCAGACACGTTACTCAAGATGCATATTTAACCATGTAGGTAGCGTGAAAATTGTAAATTCCAGACTGCAAACTCTGAACAATTGTAGACATGGCTCTAGTGCTGTTAGAATTATAGTTGCAATGCAACCACTCGGTCCCTGATGACAGATGTCCAGCCAATCCCTAAGAAGTGGCCCATGCTCTGATTCCCACAGCTTTACAGAAAATAACGATGTAGAATATAACTATAATCAGAATTAATAATTCTCACTGAGAAAACTGACTGAAAATCACATAATTGTTGATTTTGGAAGAGACCCTGAAAGTTATGTTGTTCAACTCGCCTCCTCAGGCAGGGCCACATATAGAGAGTTGCTCAAGATCTTGTCAGATGGCTTTTAAATATTTACAAGAAGGAAGATTTCACATCTTGCTGGGGCTACCTGTGCAAGTGCTGGATTCTCTCTAGTATACCCATGCCTCTTTTGTGTTCAATGGGCCAGGACTGCATGCTGTATTCTCAATGTGATCTCACTAATGTCAAGTAGAGGGGAATCACAGAAGGGTCCTCCTCCTGGTAATAACGCAGTTAGAATATCATCATTCTTTGTGCCAAAGGCATACTGCTGATTCATGTTCAGGTTACTGTTCACCAGAACCTTCAGGTCCTCTTCTGCAAAAATTGGTTTCCGATTGAGTGGCTCCCAGTCTGTACTGTTGACTGGAATTGCCACAGTTTGCATTTTCCCTTGCTGAACTTAAGGAGGTTCTTGTCAGCCCGTTTTCTCCAGCATGTAGAGGTCCTTCTGGATGACTACACAACCTTCCGGAGTGCACATCACTCCTTCCAGTTTTTCTGCAGTGAACTTATGATGGATGCGCTCTACCCCGTCATCCATGTCATTAGTGAAGATGTTAAACAGAATTGGACCCAGTATTGACCACCAGTTACTCATCTCCAGATAGGCTTTCTGACAGTGATTACCTCGGCCTGGGCCTGTCCGTTTAGGCAGTTTTTAACCCCTCTCACTTTCTGCACATCCAAGTCACACATCACCATCTTGTCTATGAAGATCTCATGTCAAAACACTTACTGAAGTCAAGGTAGACAATATCATCTGCTCTTTCCTCATTCATCAGGATGATGGCTTAATAATAGAGGTCATCAAATTGGCCAAGCATAGTGAAACAAGTAGGCTACTCCTGATGATTTTTTTGTCCTTCATGTCCTGATCATCTCCTAACGATTACCCATTCTACTAATCACTACTAATAATGATAGAGCAATGCAAATTCCGTCAGTGTCCCATTAATCTCTGTAATTTTGACATGGGTGACTGTAAAAATTCAGAAAGTTTTCAAGAGAGAAAAGGGGAAAATGTGCCTTACAGAGTTCCATGAATTCCAATGGAAATTGAACACAGCGATAAATTTTGTTTAAAACCTGTTTATTATTTGCACTAAACATGGAAACAGCAACATCACAGTTGTTTACATTATTTAGTACTTCTTTAGGAATTACTGATCATTTGAACACAGAAATGGTTATGTTATTTTACGTTTCTCTTTGAATAGTAGGTTATGCTGAATGACAAGTTATTTTAAAATAAACAATAAAGTGTCAATGCTTCAGAAGCTCAAAGGAATACAGAGGGGAGTATTCATCAAATCACAAAGTCCCTGTCCTCCATTATCAACATCTTTAAGCAGATATTTTGGATGTGTAATGTCAGGAGGGTTGAGGAGGAAAAGAGGAGGATGGCTGAGATTAGCTTTTGAGGATTTTTTAAAATTATTTTGCTTGATTTGAAACTCTAACTGAATGAAGATTACACAGATGTATAAAACTGTGTTTAACATTAACCAGGAACCAACTGCAGGAAATCTAGCCTTCAAAGTCATCTGAATTTCAACAACTTAGACCATTACAGGGTTCCTAAACTAAAATACACTTCATTTTAAACAGCCATTCTTCTAAATCATTGTGGAAGATGATTACTTCTACCGAATTTCTTATAATTGCACAAATAGCAGTCTTATTTTCAAATACAATATAAACAATGCTATATTAACTGTCTGTTCATGTTGATTTTACAATGCTGACCACAATATAATTATTTATCCTCAAAAAGATTGTTAAAAATCTCTTCATTTCTAATCTGTTACTCTGTTCACTTGATCTGTTCCCAGAACTGCTGACATAAAATTAATGTATTATTCCTAGTGTGTTGGAATCTGGCAAATTAAAAAATCAGTCAAACAAAATATTTTAAAAATATATTTTAAAAAGACTTAGTGTAGATGTCTGTGAAGAAAAAACATAACTACTGTAACACAGTTATGAAAACTCAGTGAAATGAAAAGCCTGTCTTAACTCAGGCAGCATACATTTTGTTAATAAACAGTTAACAAGAGCATTCCATTTTGCATTTTACAAGAATAATGGAGTAATATTTATAAGTATATGTATCATTCATTATTAGCAAAAAATATGTATTTTTAATGAGAAAAAGTTTGTCATCATCTTTCCGTGGAACTTCCAGTGTTCCAGTTTGTGCCTATTGTCTCTTGTTCTGTTGTTGTCCACCACCGAAAAGAATTTGGACCTACCCACTTGACTCCTGCACTTTAGATAGTTACAAATATTGATGAGGTCTTCTCTCAGTCTTCCCTTCTCCAGGCTTAACAGTGACAGCTGTCCCAGTCTTTCCTTGAATGGCTCTAGGTCGTTATTACCTTTGCTGCTGTCCATTGGACTCTTTCTAGAAGTTCCCTGTCTTCCATGAACTGAAGAGCATGGAACTGCACACAGTACTCCAGGTATGACCTCACCAGGTCAGAGTAGAGAGGGAAGATCACCCCTTTTGGTCTGCTAGCCACACTCTTTTCAATGCACCCCAGGATATCGTCAACCACCAGAGCACACTGCTGGCTTGTGGCCAACATGTTGTTCACCAGGGCACTTAAGTTCTTCTCCACAGAGTTCCTCCTCCAGCTGTTCTGCCTCTAAGCTGTACTGATGCACACAGTTATTCATCCCCAGGGGCAGAACTCCACTTGTTAGTCACAGTTGAACCTCAAAAGGTTCCTTTTAGTCCAAATCTCCAGGCTGTCCAGGTCTCACTGAATGGAAGCAGTCTTCTGGTGTTTCAGCCACTCCTCTCAGCTTCATATTATCAGCAAACTTGCTGGAGGTACACTCTGGCCCTTCATCCATGAAGATGTTAATTAAGACCAGACACGGCACAGATCCTTGGTAGACGCTGCTAGCTATAACCCTCCAACTAGACTCTATCACTGATCACAACATTCTGAGCTCTGTCACCCAGTTCTCAATCATGATGTGCAGCAATAAGGCATGGGTTGCATGTGGCCCATAAGCTGTGAGTTGGAGATGTTTGCTCTAATCCATGGGATGTCCTTCATGCAAGTACTTTGTCAGAGGTAACTACTCCTACAGCCACCTACGTGTACATCTCAAAAGTAGTAGGTGATTATAACAAGGCTAATAGCTTTCACTTTTAATTTTTATCCTATTTTTTTAATTCATATTGGCTAATCAGTGCTTTGGAATGGACATAAGAGAATGATCTGCTTTTTCTTTAATAGGCACAGAGGGTAAAATATTATGGGTAAGTCTTACATCTCAGCTAAAACAATCTTTTTTATATGCACACAAAGCAAAAATATTCCCATGTTTCAACGCAGAGTATGGTAAAAATAATTATTAATCTGTTCTACAAGCTCAGTTTGAATAGTTTGTAAATGTATATTAATATTTAGCTTCAAAATGTTGCCTTTTAAAAATATACAAAATTAGTTTTATCACACTTTATTACCTGGATACTAAAGGTATGTTTTCTACCTAAAGCCTCTGAGTATAATCGAATCACAAAGTCAATCTGTGTTTTTGGTTCTGACCTGAGGCACCTAGTCCTGACATCATTTAGAACCTGAATTTGCACTGACTGACTGGGATTTTGTTAATCAAATTGCCAACTAGAGAACAGGCTAAGAGGTTTGGGTGTCTTCAACCATCACTTCAACTGACTGAACATAAATCTGACTGAAAAGCTCATCTTTGGAGAAAGAATGCCAATATGTGTGTGCCAACCTCCTATCTGTACTATTTTTCACTGATATCATTTGTCAGGATTTCTTTCAAACAAAACTCTAGTATTTACAATAGAACTTTATATTTTCCTGGTATTTGTTATGTTCTTTAGATGAATTTATCATTAGATCAATTACATACATGTATTACGTACATACATTACAATTTTTCCTATATATTGATTTATATATATATACAATTTATCCTATATATTGATAAGTAATCTTGAATCTAATTTTGAGCTTAATTGTACTACTAATAATTTGCTGGAATCAATGAAATTTTCTTTTTAATACTGCTGCAAATGAAGCGAGTATCTGGAAGTAATTTTTTAATGATAGAAAGATGTATTATGTCATAACATGTGGATAATATAAAGAATAAAATAGAAAGAGAGAGCATGTAAGTAAAAAAAATGTATAAAAATATCTATGAAAAACTGCAGTTTTTTATCCAGAATTCTGAATATGGAAAAAGACAAAACACAGTGATGAGGCACTGGAACAGGTTGCCCAAAGAGGCTGTGGATGCTCCATCCCTGCATTCAAGGCCAGGCTGGATGTGGCTCTGGGCAGCCTGGGCTGCTGGTTGGTGACCTGCACACAGCAGGGGGTTGAAACTCGATGATCACTGTGATCCTTTTCAACCCAGGCCATTCCATGATTCTCTGATTCTATGAATTAAACTTTTTCTTCACATTTTTCAATTCCCCACCTACAAAGGAAAATTTCTTACCATCAAATTTAGAGACATTTTAACTGATTAATTCACTGTTACTTCCCAAAAGATTGTTCCTGTTGGATTCCAAAAAAAGTCTTAGGTGTATAGCAGCTTTATTTCTTTCCTCTATACACTTTTAATGACTTTAATATCCTTTTCATTTTATGGAACCCAGAACTGCACACAGTATTCAAGGTGACGTTGCACCAATGTTAAATACAGTGGGAGAATCAGCTTTTTGACTGTCTCACTATGCTGTGTTTAATGCATCCTAAAATGTAGTTTTTCCTCTTTGCTGCCAGGATGCACTGCTTGCTCTTGTTGAGCCTGCAGTCACCAGCATCACCAGGTCTCTTTCTGCTGAGCTGCTGTCTAGTCACTTGTTTATACCTTTGCCCAGCATAACTTCATCTCAGATACAGAAAGCAGCATTTAATTTTATTGAATTTCATGCCACTGCTGACTGCACCATCTGCCAGTGAAAGCAGAGTCCTCCACCAGGCCCCTTTCCTCTTCAACAGCAGCACTTTCAAGTTTTGCAGAAACCTTTGTCTCACAGCTGGACAATCCGCACAGAAAGATTCCATGAGAGATGATATCAAAGACCTTGTTAAAATCCAGAAAGATTAAATCCACTGGCTTCCACAAAGCAATTGATCTTATCATAGAAGAAAATCCAATTATTGAGGTAGAAATGTCCCTTCATAAATCCATGTTGACTATGCCTGAAAATAGCTTTGTTCATTAAATGCCTTTTCAATGTCATTTTGGATAACGTTCTCCATAACTTTTCCAGGGACTGAAGTTAGATTGACTGGTCTGTAGTTTCCTGGTTTTTCTTTTGTACTCTTCCTACAGACCAGTGTAACACTGGCTGTCTCCCAGTCCCCAGACTCTCAAGACCTCCATGGTTGATGGAAGCTGTTAAATCTGGTCACCCTCTCAGTAGTTAAGGCATAGCTCTGCATCACCTGTAGTAAAATAATGAGTATGTGCAGCAGTTTCTTTAGCAGAGTTGATACTGAGCTTTATCTACTAGCCCTGTTACCATCCTGCAGGATGAATTCTGTCATGGTATTTCTGGACTTTGTATCAATTTTTGACACTCTTATACTCTAGTTAATATACAAGCATAAAAAATAACCCATCTGAGTTGACTATGTTTAAGTATAGATAATAAGTGGAGAATAATCCAGTTGCAAATCAACCTGTGAACTCTGGCGGCTATTTACACCTATTATATCCTTCTCATTGTGTTATTATTTCTCTTCTTGTGGAGGATTCATCTTTTGCTCTGTCAGTTTTCAAAATCCTTTGCCCTTGTGGCTATTTAGCAGCTCAGGTTCCCACATATAGATGTAGCTCCATGATATGAAATCTGTAAAGTTTGTTAGATTGATCCTCTCATTCTGTAAGAGCTAATGCTGTCATCTGACAACTATTTGTAGCTGCCTTTAAGTTTGTTTTGTTCTCATGCCAGTTAAGAAATATATATATGTATCTATAGCTCCTCTATTTCAACAATATCTACCTCACACTCGTGGATTCAAAGATTCAACCTTAAACATTGCAATATTTCCTACAATAAAACTTATTATATAATGAGAAAAACACGTTAGTAACAGCAAAAGCAGGGTTATGTCTGACTTTTGAACACTCTGTTTTGTACTCTGCTGATACAATCTGAGTAGAATCGAAGAGTACAGGTCTCCTAGGAAAAATATCTTGACTCAGTCTCTAGTGTTCTGTTTTCCCAGATGGTTTAGCTGTAAGAAAAGGAATTAAATATATTATTTAATATATTAAATATATTATATTAAATATATTACACTGTATTACCGTCACATACCGTCAAACAATATGTTTGAGAGGCAGTGTTTGTAATTGTGTCTCCTGATATTATTAGTTTTGATTCTATTTCTTATAATATGACGGTTATGAAACAAAAGTATGAAATACTTTGACTGAAGAAATGGCAGACTAAGAGCAGTAAAAAGAGAGACAATTTTTTGAAGCTGCCCAGACAAGGTATGAGTTGCTTGCTATGGCCATCACAGGCTTGCAGTAGAATTGGCCAAGAGGAGGAAAAAATAACTTCATTAACAATGATTTGTTTATAGAGAGAAAGGCTTAAATTATGCTTTAGTGCACATATGGCTGCAGAAAGTCTCTAAGAATTATTTTTGAACTTTTGGCAAAGAGATTTTCCATTAATATATATGTCTTTAAATCATGTTTTAACAGATCCATAACTTGGCTGTAGAATCTCATTCAACAACTAAAATTCAGACACTCTCTTTAATCTATCTGTTGTGGGAAGTGGAAGGAATGCAAATGTTCCCTATATTTATAGAAAATTATGCTTAGCTCTTAAAAAAAAGGTTAAACAAGTCAACGTACAACAGAAGGATGGCGCTCTGTATTTTATAAATTGTGAGCACTCATTTTTTCTCTGTCACACTTGAAAAATCTCATATTCTTTGCTTGTTGCTTTTTCACTCATTATTGTTTTCAGTCATTTTTAGGGCATAATCCTACTGCATTTCAGAAAGACAAAATAACTTTTCAGAAAGTTCATATTTGAGTCTGCCTTGTGGTGTAAAATTCTGCCATTTTTAGCATTACACTTCTTTAACTAGGGTTGCACAGCACCAATTTTGGTTCTATCATCATCTCAGAAAATGTAGGTGAAGGTAGTAGCATAACAAAGGACTAAATATGAGCCATCTACTTATACAAAGAAATTCACATTGTTGCAGTAATTAATATCAGTGTTTGAGTCTCTAAATCCACTGCTGAAATTCCTACTGACTTCACTGGGAACAACTTTATAAACAACTTATTAGTTTTGATGGATATTTAATGCGCTTTCTAATGAGAAAAAAAACAAAATAGTTTTAAAAATGCAGCATATGCAACTCCATGGTGTATCTTTAGACTACAGGGGGAGATTCTGTGTATGTGAGTGATGTAAAAGACACAGCATACACATCAGAAAATCATGTGCTTAAGTTTTATACTGAAGGCATGTCCAGCTCATTAGACCAAACTTTTAGTCTCATATTTAATGTACTTAAGGTATAGACTACTAACTCTACTGCTAACTCTGAAAAAAAAAAAAAAAAAAAAGTAGACTAAAAAAAAAAAAAAAAAGGTAGATAGATAGATAGATAGATATGGAATTAAAGAACATCAGAACAGACATATTTCTATAAGAATTTATTGTCTCTTTTTCCTTAGAAACCATTTCTTGGTAACTAGGTCTCTGCTTTCTTGCTCATTCTAATAACTCTCTAATTCTAATAACTTCCAGTGATCCTCAACTGGAATTCATCCCACAGAAGAGAATTTTTTAATTTTCAAATGTCTTTCTTACATGCAACAAAAAGTTGGGAGCTGTGCAGGACAAGTAGAAGAAGTGAAGGTTAATTTATTAAGTGTGAATATTATGATGTTCTCTGTAGAACAAGGACAGTTCCTGCAGAATGAATTTTTGTATCAAAGTCTGAAAGGAAAAGATAGTGGTGATGCTGTGTGATTCTGCCAAAGACTTGTATTATTGCAAAAAGCACTTAAAATATTATCATTCTTAATACACTCTAGGAACAGTTAAACAGATATAGTGACATTTATTGGTAGACTGTTCTAAAGCTTTTTGTGTACTTTATAATACATAAGCCTTTAGTATGCTTTGTTGTTGTTGTTGTTGTTGGACAGTCAACATCTTCTTAAATGCCCATATACTATGGAATGAGAGAGCATGAACAAAAGGACTGAATCTTGAGAAGCACAAGTATGAGTGATGCCTATGACATCTCTGTCTAAGAGGTTTCCAAAATCCTTCACTGAACTACAAAGTTAACATGTGATTAACACATCCCAGTACACATATACTTTTTTCTTTATTGCTTCTCTCAAAGTATCTGGTTGTTTCTACAGGGCCAAGGTCACTTAGAACAGAAAGGGAACACAGATAAGTATGCTTTATCACTATAATGAATGGCATAGAACAGCTTGACCCCTGCCTGGAAACATGAAGGAATAATATTCCTGATTCACCCATGGTTACCATTGCTGAAGTTTAAATCTAAGGGAATCAGGAAAATCATAACTGAACTTGAAACTTCTTTCTCGGTTTGATATCCTTTCAACATGATCATGTACAACATTTCTGAGACAGCAGATCAACCACATTTATATTATCTTCCACAGCTCTTACAAAACTGACATTAAATAATGAATTATGCATAAGAAGCAGCATAGAGAGAAAATAAAGGCAACAGGCCAGGACAGGAGAAAGATCTGGGGCAAGGGGATTGCAGGCATTCTCATTTTTCACTTCTACAAGTGTTTGAGAGCCCATAAGACGTGACTCAGCTCTCATTTCCCATTCCAGCTTTGTCAAGACTGTGGAAAATAGTTCTAATTTTTCAATATCCTTCATCATTTATACCACAAGATTGATATTGACACGTCTTAGAACTGTAAAGATGAGAAAGGATCGATACGTTCAAAGGTTTGGAAAAAAGTTTGTACAGTATTTCTTTTATAAAAGGCAACTGCTTTAATTCAGTGGTGAAACTGTCACTTATATTAAGCTTATATTTATTCACTTTGTTAAATAATCTTTTTTCTGAAAGGCATATTGAAAACATGCATTTCAGGAATCAGGGTTTGTTTAAACGCACTTTCTCATATCACACAAGTAGGTTAAAATTGAATGTAGAGATAATCCATAATAGACTCAAAACTGTTCATATTTTACTAGCTGTAATTTACTTAATCTACCAAATAGCACCAGCATAGCAAAGGAAAATATTTTCCTAATGATTTCTAGCAGGGAACAACAAATGCTAATCATCATCAATTTTGTTATTATGAAGTAAAAAGAAAAAGCATCATCAAGGGGATTTTGAACAAAACAAAATTGAATTGTTAGGAAAAGACATAAAGATATTCACATATAAGAACTAAACGAGTATTAGAACACATAATGGTTTAAATTAAAAGAATCAAACAAAAGCAACTACTACCATCCAGAAACAATCACTCATGCAAAAGTCAGTAATTTACTCATATTCTCCTACAAACTGCAAGCATCAAATATATACTTATATTCTGTGTCAATCAACAGTATTCTTGTGGTTTTGTTAGTTCTATGCACTTTTTTACACTCAAGCTTTTGCAGATGATAGTACTTTCAACCATATTCTAATTCTGGGTAACAAATACTGGGAACATTAATTTGATTGGTAGCTCAACTCAGAACAATCAGAGAAACACGTAAGAGATTTCTAATTTAAATAAATTTCAAATTGGATAAATTCTATACTGGAGTATTAATCACAGTGCTCTGTCTTAGTTCGAGCTGGGATAGGGTTTCTTTCTTTGGAGTGTCTGGTGTGATGGTTTTTTGATTCTGGGAGAAAAACAATGTTGATAACACACCGATGTTCATAATTACTGGTAATCAGTGTTGCACAGAGCCAAGGCCATTCACAACAAAGAGACCTGGGAGTTGGGAGGAAACAGTATTAGGAAGCTGACCTAAAATGGTGAAGGGGATTTTCTGTTCCATCTGACATCAAGCAGAAAGAGCATTCAAGGTTATCAGAGTTCATCTCTTCTTCTGCTTGAGGGGAAAGATGGGCTGTGTGGTGCTCAATCATTTGCCAGATCATAGTACAACATAATCACAAAAAATTTAGTTTCATAGGCCAGAGTGTAGGAATCTAAAAATGACTAATTATGTGCAAATTAAATCTCACTGCTCTCCAGAATGAGGTACAGAGGATACTTAAAAACTATGGCATATAATTCTTAAGTGTTGGTAGCATTTTAATTAAATGACAGAATTGCATGTGATACTTAGCAGCATTAGGTTGTCAGTGATGCTGTGTTCCTATATTCCAAGGTCTTGAAGAATTTCATTCACAGTGTGATTAGAAAGAAAGGCATAATATTTTTAATGGAACTGTGGCTACTTTATGTTTTGCTGTTTTTGTTTTTGTGTGTTGAATATATTTTGCTTAAGAATGCTTCTTGATTATTTGACTACTTGTCCAAAGCATACTTTGCTGAAAAAAAATAGCTATCTTACTTGGCATACTTATACGATGTTCTCTCTATCCTTCCTATACAATTCTTGTAAAATGTCATCCCTAAAAGGCATGCTGATCACGATTTCTTTGGTTACCCTTGAAATTTTCATAGAATAAAAAGTAATTACACACATGGATTATTTTTTCAACACAGAGCTTGACATATATATGAATACCATTTAAAGCAACAAATTGATTCACTGTACCATACTAATAGATAATGGAATTGATGTCTTTAAAACTGTAATTTTGGTACATAGCATATGTCTTTTTATATGACTTTCTGTCTAATGACTAGAGCAGTGTTTTGTATTTTGGATGAAGAATCCACTTTCTATGATGTGTTAATAAGTGTATGTCGACTATTACAAGAAAATAAAGGAGTGCAGACTCATCAACTCGTAATTTTAAACTTTTAAACCCTCTTCATATCAAATTTCCATTAGAATCAACCAGAAGTCTCTGGTCCTGGACATGGCCATGTATGCACACAGACAACTTAATTTGTCTCATCAGAATAATAGGAAAAAATGAACTGATCTAGTAGCACTGTTTTTACTCTCCATCACATTCTTTAATTGCAAGTCTCTAAGAAAATAGAATTCATTAATGTTATACTAAGCTGCAATAAAATCAATACATATATCTGTATACTTGAACATAGATTGACTACATTTAGCATTAGTGCTACCTGAAAGAATGACATTTTAACATTAAAAAATTTTTTGTAGTCATTTTGTAGTCTCGTCTTCTATTCTTGATTTTTTATGAGGGAATGATTTCAAGTTGTAGCTTGTGTTTAGTTCCAGGATAATCAGCTTGCCAATTTACCATCAAATCAAAACACCTGCTCTTCTTCCATTTAAAATCCCACAGGAGGGATATTTCTGTTACATAAAATAAAAATTCCTTACATGACTTCTCCTTGTAAAACCACGAAAGCACATTCCAGAAGTACAGTTACCATAGAATTCAAGCTATATAATTAAATATAGAGTTTCCATAAGTGATCTCAGCATTGCCTGAAGTAACATATATTCAGAAAAAGTCAGAAGTCAGGCTTAAACTTCGAAATGAATGTGTATTTTTCTCAACTAGAAGCACTAAGCTATTTTTGCAAGTGGTGAAAATAATGCTGTCAAAGTGGAAGCACAGTCATACTTTCTACTATAAATGGTATTTGTATTTTTATTTGGCAGTTTGTTTGCATAAATACCCATACAATCTCATATGTCGCTCATACACGCACAACATGCATACCAGAAAATCTGAAGAATTTTAATGCTGGAATAAAATTTCATTTCTGATTGAGTGTAACACATTTCTTTTTGATGCCTTTCTTTTTTGCTTGGCAGGGTATGAAGAAATTAAAAGCTTTTTCCAGAGCGCCTTGGAATCTGATAGAGATTGATAGTTTCTGCTTGAAATGTAAGATAAGAAAAGAAGACTTTGAAAATCAACAGGCAATACATAAATTGAGCTGCCTCACAGCAGTAAAACAACACTATCTCATTTTCCAACTGAGACAAGGAGATAAGTTTTAATAAAAATACTGGAATGTTATAATGCTGCCTTATACAATGCAACCATTACGCAAGCATCTTCAAGTCCTTGAGTATACTTTTATTAAAGAAAGGAATAGGCTGAAGAGAACATCGTTTGAGCTTATAACACACACAGATTAAAAAACAAACAAACAAACAAACAAAAAACAGCAGCAACAGCAACAAAAATCCACAAACATACAGCTTATCAAGTTCACACTTATGGGACGTCTGGTCCAAATCTACTTATGTCAACTAGAATGTTGCCAATGAGTTCAAAAGCTTAAGCATCAAACCCCAAATTGTTGTCAAAATCCTCTCTTTATATAGAATGTGGAAATACAGTTATTGCCCAGCCTTGTTATATTTGTAACTCTTAGCAAAGGCACTGAAAACTGTGAATAATTTGCTCTTCATGATTAGAAGGAGGTACAGGAAGATACTAACTGACATTAGAAGACATCAGTCTCTCACTAATCCTGTGTGGCTGATATTTAAGAACAACAGGTAGAGTTGAAAACTTTGAGAATATTTTTATATTTCATCTGGAAATTCGTTCTTGCAAAACTATTTATCTTTTTGTCATTTTCAGACTGTTACAGCTGGGCTATAAGCTACTTCTGGAGTAGACTTTATCTTTTTTTACATTTCAGCTGTCTCCAACATTCATTTCAGTCCTTTAGGATCTTTCTGCTCCAGAAGGTAATTCTCATCTACAATGAAAATCTTACATTATGAGGATTCTAACTATACACTTGATATAACAACACTCTTTTTTACTTAGAGGTGCTTTCTGACAGAATAAGGTCAATCCCTCTTTTTTTTTTTTTAAGTTTCAAAGTGGTTTTTTGTTTTCTCTTGTTGGCAGTCTTCGTTTATGTTTTTGTTTCTCTTTGGAAAGAAGGGCATATGGAAGGTGTATTTTTACTTTTTAACCTATTAAAGAGGAAAATCGGATTATTTCTATTAAATGAGAATAAAAATCCAGTTTCTATACTCTTATTCCTACTGTTGAGATGTTCTTGTCTCATGCTGTCTACCTGATCTTTCCTGCTGATGTGCTGACACTCACTTGCATTCCTCTGAAATTATTCTTTCTGGTATCTTTGGCCTCCATCCGCTCTCTTTTGCTTTTGACTTGACATCTGAAGGACTTCAAACTCTCAGGAGTCCAATGCTATTGATGGCTGAGCCACTGTGCTTTCATGATCTCTTTCACCACCAGCAGAAAGTTCTTTGCTTTACCTGTAAGTGACCTTTACTGCTTCAAACATATCAGCTTTAAAAATATTCATGTTTTTCATGAAAGAAAAAAAAATTACAAATCAACCTCAATCTATAATTTATTTCCAGAAACAGTCTGTGTTTTTATTTTTACATCCAAACAAATCACAGCTGGATATTTCTTGTTCTAAATTGCCAATATGTGAAATAGTTGATCTGAATACATCTGATATGATGTATTTCTTAGAAGACATATTTATCACATCTCTCAAAGGGAGCTGATGTGGTGACTATTTTCCTACAGATTCAGTAAATATCAGTAAATAAAGCAAGTCTTTGAAAACTGTGGACAACTTTCAGGTCGGGATTTTACAACTTTTTACATCAGACCAGCAGTATGTATGGAGGGGCTTCAGGAAAATCAGCAAAAGCTTTCACCCCAGGATGTCCTGATTATGGGGTGAGCACTGATTCTGAGATATATTTCCTGAGAACTGCCTTAACTCTCCTTAAATCCCACTCCTCTAAGATGGATAAATAAGTGATTTCCCAAGAGAAAAACAGTCATTTCTCAATAGGAGGACTCCAGGAAGAATCTGCGTAGCATAGTTTGTCTACAGTTTCATGGTCTCTTTTTATTTCGTGGCCTTGTTCTTGAAGCTATGTTGATACTGAGGTGTTATTGATTGAACTTAGCATGTGTTATCCCAGAGATTCTAAGATCAGTTTGGAAACATGGATGCCTTGCAATCAGACAACGAAAATCACTTCATCGATTTTATTGTTCATACATTGCAATGAAAATATAATTTTATGTTCTCCTGTAAGATTCATGTCTCTGTGATTTGGCTGCATTGTCTTAGTCTCACTGCCCCACTTCCTAGTGGGGAACAGAGTAATGATCCTCACTCAGCAAACCATTGATGTTCAAGCCTCCTAAATGTGATCTAAAAATTCCACTTATTCAGCTTTCTTTCACGTTTGCACAGAATCATTTCAGTCAGGAGGAATCTTTAAAGGTCATCCAGTCCAATTCTCCTGCAGTAAGCAGGGATACCTGCAGCGAGATCACGTTGCTCAGAGCTTGGTCCACCCTGGCCTTGAATATCTCCAGGGATGGGGCACACAACCTCTCTGGGCAATCTGTTCCAGAGTCTTACCATTCTAATAATAAAAAAAGCTTTTATATCAGATCAACAAAATATCCCTTCTTTTAGTCTTAATCATTTCCTCTTGTCCTATCACACACTAAAGAGTCCATCCCCTTCCTTCTTGTGGATCTTATTTAGATACCAAATGGTGTCTATCAGGTCACCTCCTCTTCTCTAGGCTGAACATCCCCAGCTCTCTCATCCTGTCTTCAGAGGGAGGTGTTTCATGCCTTGGATCATTTCTGTGGCCCTCCTCTGGACGTGTGGCAACAGGTCCGCATCTCTCCTGTACTGAGGACTTCATGTTTGGATGCTCAACTCCAGGTGACATCTTACTAGCACAGAGTAGAGCAGTAGAATCACCTCCTTCCTTAAAAAAAAAGGGTCTGACATCACCTTCTTTCAGTCACCACAGACTTCAACTGACTGCTGTGACTTTTCAAATAACATTCAGAGTTTGCTGAAAAAATTCTGTCATAAAAACAGAGCCATAGGTTCCAATGCTAAATTGATGACAGATCTCCTAATTATACAGGGGATTATCTGTATTAAGTTCCAACTTAAAGTAATTTAGTCAAATTTGATTTTTGAAATCCAAGCAAAAAGTTGTGTAGCACTCATTTAACAAGTTACAATGCAAATGCTGAATGCCAGGGTTTAAAAAGCATATCAAACAGTTTCAGGTTACGTTTTCCCTTTTGCACTAAATAAAAGCCATTAAAATATACAGGAATAAAATGCTCATTTAGGGGGCTTTCTATGAAGCAAGAACACACAAATACGGTGGAAAGAATTGCACACACCAGCAGTGTAATGATTACTTTTAAGATCAAAAGCTCTGGTAGACCCAGCCATGTTTGAACATGCTTAGAAATAAAAATCATGACTCTGACACGCTCTGCCCAGCTTTATCCTCTGTCCTTCTAAATGCTGCATACTTCTGGTTCTTAATACAATAAATTTTATGCAAATTCATACAAAATGCAGAAAAATTCTGCTTTACATATTTTATATACAGTAAGAGTTACAAATTTTAGACTTCAAAAATACAGAAGAAATAGGAAAGACATTGGATAATTGTGTACTTCAGCATTATTATTTAAAAAAAATATGTGGATAAAGCACTTCTGTGATACTTGCCATCAAACTTTTAAAACCAGTTTAGAGGTATGATTACTCCAATGCAGATAGACAGACAACTACAGTTCCGTTTGCAAGAGAACTTCCATAACATCTAGTAACAATGAACTAAATTGACTTCTAAAAGAACTCAAAGCTTGAAAGAAGTTTCACATTTTCATCTTGAGTCTTCCCTTCTGTTTACTGGTATTGGCCTCTACCAATGACAAAATCAGATCAGCCTGATCTGATCCAGTAGAGCAATCAAAAAAATTCCCATGCGTTATACCGTCACTGGGGACAGAGCTTTAAAGTAATATGACACTCAAAATACCATCTATGAACAAAAGCATCCTTCATTTTTATTATATTTTAATCATGTGTATAAGTTCTGGAGATATTAACTTCAGCTCTGTATTTTCATGTCAAAACTGAAAAACTGGTAGCAAACTAAGGAGGAATATTTAGGAGGACAAGTACCTTCCACTGCAGACATTTCTAGCATCCTATAACATTTCAAACAGATCCCAAATGTATGTGAATAAATGTAAAGTTTATGATTTAACTGAGGTTCTAGAATACATTTTTTACCTTTGTAAATCTATCTCAAGGCATAACACTGAGTTTGTTCTCTGTATTAATATAGAATATTAATAGATAGCACTGGAAGTAAATCTATTTGGACTGCCCCTGGAGACTTCTGTGCTGACTGTAAATTACTCAAAGTGCAGTCTTGCACTTTGGGACATAAAGCAGAGGATCTTAAGAGAAGCAGACACTTCCCTTCATTACAAATTTCTAATGTACATTCCTAACACAGATTTCCATAATCTGATTTTGGATTGTTTCTGAAAAATATTATAGAAGAATGCATAATTTTTAGTTATTTTCTTCTGAAGAGTGCATTTTAAACTTTTTTTTTTTTTTTTTTTTTTTTTCTGTGCTTCCCAATTTTCATGGCTGAGGTTGGTTTTTGTTTTGTTTTGTTTTGTTTTCAAGTTCCTTAAAATTGGCTTTCTTAGAGTATTCATGCTGTTAACTGAAATGTTTTGCTAACACTGCATAATGAACTTCAATTCAGATATTTGAATAGGCAAATTGAGTGGTCCAAGACTGCCTGCAATAAAAAAGAATGACTCCATGTTAATTTCAGGCTCTCTATCATCACATCAACAAAGATCTTACAGTGCCCAAAGCATTTTCCTTAAGATTAGCATACTATGCATCACCCATGCATTAAATAAATCTCCAGTTGCCATCATTGATGATGTAAAGCAACTACACTATGTTCCTGATTTAAATACTCATTAACTCATAAGATGTTATTCTTCCCTTACTCTCCCATCAATTAATATAGATTTTCTCACAAAAAGAAGGAACTGTATAAGTTAGATAGAAGTGTGTTTTTATTATTTAATTATAACTACAGGACGTATATAGGGGAGGGGAAAAAAAAGAAGGGAAAAAAAACCCTAAAAGTTTGACCAACAAATCATCACCAGCACCTACAGACAGGCACACGTGTTAGGTCAGGGGCTGTTGATCCAGACTTGTCTCCAAACACATAAGAGAGCAGATAAATTTGCAGAAACATTCAGTTTTTACCCCTGTTTTTGTACTAAGCAGAAAAGTTTCACAAGTATTTGAGACCTCTTGCATCTCATTTAAATAAATGACTTTAGAACTATGCAGTGCTCACTGGACATCTGTCACTATGAATAGAACAAAACTAAACAAAAAAATAGCAGAATAACAGAATCATAGTGGTTGGAAAGGATCTCTGTAGATCATCCAGTCCAACCCCATCACTAAAGCAGGTTTTCTACTTCAGATCATACAGGAAAGCATCTATTTGGGGCTGAATATCTCAATAGGAGATTCCACAGCTACTCTGGGCAGCCTGTTCCACTGCTCTGTCACACTCACAGCACTTTATCTATGTATTCGTATGGAACCCTGCCTGTGTTCCAGTTTCTGACTGTTGGCCCTTGTCCTGTTGTTGCATCACTGAAAAGAGCCTTGCCCCATCCACTTGACTCCCACACTTCAGATATTTATAAGCATTGATAATAACCACTCTCAGTCTTCTCCAGGATGATCCTAGCCTTTCCTTGAATGAGAGATGCTCTAGGTCCTTTTAGCATCTTTTTGGCCCTCCATGAGACTCTCCCTGTAAGATTCCTGTCTTTCTTGAATTGAAGAACCCACAACTGGATGCAGCACTTCAGAAATGGCTTCACCAGGTCAGAGTAGAGAGGGAGGATCATTTCTCTTGATCCCAGGATATCGTTGGCCTTCTTGGCCACAAAGGCACAATGTGGGCTTATGGTCTACCAAGACACCAAGTGCTTATCCACAGAACTCCTCCAGCACTTCAGCCCCTAACCTGTACTAATGCACACAGTTATTAATCCCCAGGGGCAGGACTCTACACTTGTTAGTCACAGTTGAACCTCGCAAGATTTCCTCTCTGCCAAACTTTCCAGCCTGTCCAGGTCTTGTTGAATGGTAGCACAGCCTTCTGGTGTTAGCTACTCCTCCCAATTGTGTATCACCAGCAAACTTGCTGAGGGTAAAGCTCTATCCCTTCATCTGATTCACTGATGAAGACCACACTCAGTACTTATTCCTGGTGAACCTGCTATCTATAGCCCTCCAGACTGACCGTCTGCCACTGATCACAATGTGCTGAGCTCTGTCAGTTAATAAATTCTCAATCCACCTCGCTGTCCACTCCTCTATCCCACACTTCCTAAGCCTACCTACAAGGATGTTAAGGAGGACAATATAAAAAGCCTTGCTGAAGTCAAGGTACACAACATCCACTTTCTCCTTTCCCCTCACCTACCTGTCATGACATGATAGAAGGCTACTAGACTGGTCAAACATGATTTGCCCTTGGTGAATGCCTATAGACTACTCCTGATAATGTTCTCTACTTCCACTTGCTTGCAATGACATCCAGACTGTTTCATCACCTTGCTAAAGATAGAGGTGAGATTGACTGGCCTGTATTTTCCCAGGCCCTTCTTTCTTATTTTGAAGACCATAGTGACTTTTTTTTTTTTCGCCAAGTCTTCAGGATCCTCTCCCATTCTCAGTGATGCTAGAGAGTGAAATGATTTCAGAAATATGTTCTGAAATATACAATAACTCTGAGAGCTGGTCTAAATGAGAGTGGGGTTTTTTTAGGGTTTATTCATTATGATTTGTAATGTTTAAAGGCTATGTTATGAGTTTACTTTGTAATAAGGCTTTTTCTCTTAGTTACTGAAGAGCTTGTAATATGAATTTTGTAAATCAGGTTTTATACCTTTCTCTTAAAACTATCAACAATTTCTTTAAAAAATTATGTTTATTTATGTTGCATAAATAAATAAACTTTAAATAGAAGACAATAACAAGCAGTAGGAGTTTTCCTGTAGCATTTGTATTTATTTATTTACGTTGACTCAAAGATCCAGCCGAGATGGAACAGTTGTTATGTGTACAGCCTGTGAATATTTTAGTTATGGTCTCTCTTCAGTGTTTTAAAATAGCTGTGGTACCAGTTTGTCAATTTGATTCCTAGCTTTTGCTAAGCATACTCTTTTCAGTTTTCTTTCAGTAGTTGCCTGGTCTGGTGGTTGATGCACATAGCAGGGGGTAGAAACTAGATGATCATTTTGGTCCTTTTTCACCCAGGCCATTCTGTGATTCAGTGGTTCTAGGATTCTATCCTTCCTCACGTGTTTTCTGCTTTACTAATTTCTGCTTATCTTTCACTATGTACTAAAGTTACTTCCACTTATGCTTAACAAAGCATTTCTGAACAAGCTGAAAATACTTTCAGAGATAGAAGACTCATAGTCAACATTGCACTAATTTACTACCTGAGTTGTAAGCAAGTCCCTACTGCTTGTATTTCCTTATATATGTTCTCTTCTGCAGTTTCATTGTTTATTTTTGTTTGTTTGTTTTTGATACATTCTACAACTACCATTCAGTTCTTGTATTTTCTATGACATTTTTTTTTCTTCTTCATCATTCTGCTTTCATTTGCCTTTTCTTCCACCCTAGTGTCTATTTAAAAAAATAAAAAAAATAGGCCCTTGGTACTTCACCTGTACTTTTCCTCGTAACACAAGGTGTCATATATCTAAATTCCAATTTGGACTCCAAAAAAGAAATGATGTATGTTGTGTCTGTTTTCTAATTTTCTGAACTTAATTATGTCCCCAGAGTTGCAGCTACTAACCAGTATGGATGTTACTATTGTTCACTTTCTGATGGAATATTTTTATCCCCCCATGTTTGAAGTCTAGATTAATTACTAAATTAATGCAGAGTAACACCACGAGGCAGTATCCTTGTGTTACACTCTGAAAAAGCAATGCAGATACATACCTGTGTAGAAGTACTTTCCCTCCCCTAGGATGTTTTCTGCCCATGACAGAGGACAGTGGCCAACAATTCTGCATTACAAAATCCTGCTAATCCTCTTTATATTTATTTTTCCTATACACATTCCTTGTTCTTTTATTTTTTTTCTTAAGTTATCTGCTCTTTACATTATAAAATTGATTTATGAGTTAGTGGGGTTAATAAAAAAAAATAGCTCTTCACTGGGGCTTTCTGGAATAAAAATGGAAACTTAACTCCCTGTGTAATGGTCTCTTCTTTTTTTAAATATTAACACTCAAAATTCTTGCTCACTTATTACTGACACCTATTCCCTTTCAACAACTTCATGTTTAAAAAATATATAGTGGCAAAGTAAATACATAATAAAATAAAATAAAATAATATAAAATGTAAAACTGTCATTTGGTATGCATGAAATACACTGCACATCTACATATCAGTAACAGGTGGAGATCAGATCCTGACACTTACTTCTGCATCCATAATAATGAAGTAAACAGGATTGTCAGTAAATCTTGCTGTTCGCAAAGCAGATATATTTCAGTAACATTAAAAACATCCAGAAATTCCTCTCAACAAAAACAAAACAACAACAACAAAAAAAAACAAAAACAAAAACAAAAACAAAAACAACCAGAATTTTTGTATTCCCATTGCAAATTTGTCATTAAAAATTATTTTTTTCTGGCCCCTCCATTTATCCTTTCATCATCTTCCAGTTTTCAACATCTTAGTTCTTCTGTTCTGTGTTTTTTCTTTGAATTTTATTTTCTCATGCTCGTTGAGTGGATGACCTTTAAAGAATGAATTCTGCGTGGTTCAGAAACAATAAAAGGACAGGTAAATTTAATATCAAAAACAAATACAAAATATGTTCTTCAGATTGTATATACACACCTTCCTGCCTTAATGCTGCCCTAAAACCATGGGATTGAAAATGTTGTTATGGGCCCTATTACCAAGGGATTCTTCATCAGCGATTCTTCATTACATCTCAAAGTGAAGATCAATTTTCTATTATGACATTTTCCTATCAGTTCCACATAATTTGTAAATAAATACATTGGGCTATAATTTTTATTAATTGGTTTGGGGTTCTTTGTTTCGGTTTGCTTTTCCTCCAAATGTGGGAATGGGGTTTGTTTTTGTTAATTGATCATTTATCTCACATTGGTCCCTGTAAACAGTTTGAGAGAGGGTGAAAAACTGAAAAGGAAGGGGTGCAACCAAGACATGAACTGTCTGTTCAAGACATGAACGGTCTGTTTCTTATTGGTTACACTATTTTTCTGAATATGATCAAAATTACACTCTGAAATCAAAAGTTGAAGTGTGTGTGATTTTACCTTCCACTACGTGGAAGAAAATGAAACCCAGAGACACCTGAATCAGCCATGTAGAAGCAGAATTAAGTTGTCTGTAATGTAGTTCTGCTGTTACTATGTCACTATAATAAGATTAGCCTTGACTGTATAGCTTATATAACATGATTTAAAACTGTGGTGTGCAATTAATTTGTGAAAGCTAGTATTTTAAAATCCACGGACTGAATTTCTCTCTGCTGTTACTTCACTGATATGAGCAGAATGACACAGTGGATTAATTTGGTGCTAGCAATTTACTTTTTACAGTTTCTATTACCTTTGATACTTTCAGAAATAATGGCATTTTCAGTGCAGCTGATACTTAGGTTATAGAAGTATTCTAAGTATAAGGTTAAATATGCTTTTGCTGTTAATTTCAAGCAAGGACCAATAGCTGAGACACACACAGGGAAGACTTTAAATTGGGTTCACAGTCCAATTATTTCCTTGCTGTAGGAAGAGGGGAAATTTACTTCTTCTGGTTCTTCAATACGAGTTCTTCACACAGTGCTGAAATAAACTGCATGGTATAAAATAGCTTCAGTAAGGAATAAGCCAAATTCATTAAGGATAGAAGCATCCATAATTTTCCAAAATAAATGGTCTGAATAGAGCACCCAAATTAAAAAATCCTTGAAACTCTGGCTGCAAGAAAGCATTTATTTACTTTTTTTTATGTTAGCTGTGTCTGATGTATTCCTTTTTTCCACTATTCACCATTAAAGGTATGAATTATAGCAAAGTAGATAGATAGGATCTCTATTGCACCTAACAGGTATTGTGACTGTCAATGAATTGTATGCATAAGAACTTTATGGATGAATACAAATCCAGAAGTAATAGTTACACTTTTTCATGACATTTAAAGAGACTCATTAAAACGCTTACACCCATATTTGTCCTTATCTAAACAGTGTGCAGACTGAGGTGAAGAATGGAAAATATCTAGATATTATTTTCCAATCCAATGTATTCTATGATTTTATGATGATTTTTAATCTGCTTTCTAGATACAATAAGAAGTAAAGTACATTTTCTAAGCAGATTATATATTATGTTGCATTATTTTGTACTATAGATACCAAAAGCATTTGGGGTTGCTCTTCCAGCAGGGAATATTTAAACAGTTCCACCTGCTCTGCTTTTCACATAGCTTACAATTTCATCATATGTAGCAGTTTTATTTTCTGCACAATTAAGGTATTTAGATCCATGTATTTAATGTTTTAGTAGCCAGTGGGATTAATTTCCCCTCTCCTGCTCTTAATGGGCAGCTGCAGTTAGCTGAGATTTAAGGAAAAGAGAATAAACACATGACCCAACAAGAAGTTAATTTCTCACTTTCAAAGAGAATAAAAAGAAAGAAGAAATTAATTGTTCATTCTTATTTAATGTGTAACAAACTCCAAGAGAGTCTGTAATTACTAGGAATTCATTATGTTAGGATAAGCGACAGACTGGAAAAAAATCCTTAAGGCACGAAAGATCTCACCATGAACTGATCACCTTCTCCATTCTTGATAAAGCAGGACAGATGTGCAAATGTGTGCAGCGGTAACTAACAAGATGCAAATGCCTCAGTCCATACTCAAGTGAATAAATTACTCAAACACTGTATACCTACTGCAAAATAGCATGGAGCAGGAGGTAGATGAGTGCTGAATGGTGTTTGTAAGATCCTTCCTCCTCAGAGATAATGGGAGATAATAAAAAGGATGAAAGAGGAGAAAACAAAATAGGTGATGTCACATTGAATTTCCATCCACTTTAGTAGTGTTTAGACTTACCTATCACTTGCATCTCCTGTAAGCCCTCCCCAGATGTATTGTCTAAAATAAAAATAGGGGATATTCTTAACTTCCAGATTTAACTGGATAGTTATTGACATCACACTGGAAGTGGCGTGGAGAACAAAGTGGCAGATAACAAAGGATGACCACTTGCAAAAACAAAGTATTATCTTTCAAGACTCTCTGGCCATTTTAATTTACATAAATAAGTTCTAGATTCCCCGTAACATTTCCAGCACAACTCAAATATAGACCAGGATTTCTGGCATTAAATGGAAATCCATTCTGATTCAGCAGCAGAATTACTTTCTTATTTGTTTTGCCCAGAAACACTTATCCACTGAATCCAACAAAAGCCATGATAATAATAAAAACTATCACTGACAATCAATTCAAAACTGTGAATCTCATATATGAGATATATACATATATGTGAATAGCACGTTGATTAGGGAAAAAAAAGATAAAATAAAATAAAATAAAATAAAAAATAATAAAAAATAAAAAATACAATACCCTTAAAGATTTGTTAAGGCAAAATAAATTTTATTGACTTTATTAGGGTTGGTCTGGGTGTCAGGACAGTCATATTTATCATGTCACATTTCAAGTGTTATCTATAATATAATTTACTACAATCAACCAAATGCAACCAAAGCTAGAGATGTGCCTGTTTTTTCCCTAGCCCCTCTAAAGAGGTAGCATTTATTCTCTGTTTATTTTGTGATGCTGCTAGACAAATAAATGCTACTCAGCCTTTATCAGGGGGAAGTGATATTTTTAATGCTCCAGGATTCCTGCTGAAGACTGTGTTGGTATTTTATGTTACTGCAAATAAAATAGTACATACGATCATAATGTACGGAAGTGTTCATGCTGCTACATCTCTAACAGAGATGGAAACTGAGATGCTAGAATGCATGCTCTCCTGCTGTTTGGTATTGGAAGCACAGGTCATTAATATTTTATAGGTGCTTTTCATAAAGTACACTTTCTTCAAAAGGTTCTAAAAGAAACTGATTATAAAAGCTGGATGGCCTTGTGATCTAACAATAGTAAGTGGGTGTTTCCTACATAAAAATGTATAACAGATGATAGGAAGTTAAATTCCAGACAGTGTGAGACAGTTGAAGAAGCAAAGTCCTATGAGATATCGCAGCCTATGGGCTATGATAGATGAAAACAGCATAATGGAAAGGATAGCCTCACAGGAAGACTTTGTCCTATTGAATCAGTGGATTTTTTCTAAGCATAAATTCCTGAAGAATGACCAAATAAAGATATTATTATTGACTTTTTTGTTGCCTTATCTGAATGAATTTTGCCACTGAGTCCTGCACAAAGAGCAGTACTTGAGTGAGTATCTAATGAAACTCTTTCAAAGCATTCTGGCTGGTACTACTGCTTTAAACTACGCTCTTTCATGTTGACCAGGAGCAGTAAGAGGGCCCTACAAACAGTTCCATTTGAAATGATGCAGTGAATAATGGCTCCCCATGCCTTGCTCTACTGACTTGCAGGTCTCCTTAGGAGTAGAATTTTCTCTGTTTTTCATTATTTCATTACAGCCATAAAGCTTGTATGGATGCACGCAGGTTGTTCAAGACTCCTTATATTCCATAAACTGTCTCATGCCTTCATCTTAGATATCAAAAACCTGTCTATTTTGTGGTATATAATTTGCTGTATATTGATTATTTATCAAGTAATTTCAAATCTATCATGTGTTTCAACACTTCATAAGCAAAGATATTGATGAGTAAAGGAGCCATAGAACTGTGTAAAGCTTTATTCTACCTTTCTAGTTCAGGTGTGAAGTAGTGGTACCTGTTTTTTCTCTTGGGCACTTCTAAAACTACAGGAGCTACAATCTGACTAACAGAGTCTACTCATTACTTTTAATCAAATTTCTGTATTTTTTATGGACAGTCACACATATCAGAAAATCTCCAGTTGCTTTTTGGTTTGAAACACCTTTTGAATAAATTCCTTTGAAAATGTAAGACTCAAACAGAAATGAAATTAGGTACCAGACTGGAGGTTATAAAGTTGCAATTGTACATCCAACATGCTGATACAGACCAGATTAAACTGTCTTCCTAAGCTCAGAACTTCTTGTGTTAGACCATAAGAACAATAATAGGAGCTGTGTAAACCAAACTTAATCCTTTTCTGCAACTCAGATACCTCGTTCACTGTAACCAGAAAGAATAGGTCTCTCTAAGAAATCAAAACACTGGTTTTGCTTCAAAAATAAAGCAGCAACAATCTAGCCACAAATATCTGGTTGCCATTCCCAAAGCTTTATCTTGCAGCTCAATACTTGAGTGGCTGGTAGAGTTTTTAGGTTGTGTTGAGTTGTATTGGGCTTATGGGTCAAGGTTTTGGTACTGGAGTTCTGTAGGACTGGCCTCTGCAAGATGAGTTCAGAAGCTACATGAAATGAAAAATTCTGCTCTTTTTCTTAATATAAAATATGCCAGTCTTTCATGTCTTTCTTAAAGTGCAACAAATAATCCAAAGGATAATTTATCTGTAGTGAGGCATTTTCCAGAGTTTCTCCTGATCTTCCATTTGGCATAACTGGTTATGCATTTTCTTATTGGACAAGAGGGGGGATACTGGAAATATTTGGTTCCCTCAGCATTTAGCTGGCAGTGTGTAGACATACCTACTGCTCTGAACACTGTTCTGAAGATTCCTTCAGGGTTTTACACTATTGCCTAGTGCAAAACGTGAGCAGACTCCATCAAAAGTATTGGACAGCTGCTGAGGTGTTATTGACATGAACTGCTTTGTACTCCTCTGGCCATGTGGTTTTGTTGATTTTTTTTTTACAGTGAGGAGTCACTGAATGCTGATGCTGCTTGCTGATTCTGGGGTTTCAGTGATTAATTTCAGAATAAAAGTGCAGAATCATGCAAATTGTTACCCATCATGAATTCTATTGCCTGCAGTGTGAACCATGGATACTTTCTATGAAGAGATTAATCTAAAAATTAGTAGCAGTCATTTGTCAAACATTACTGGATCAATCTGATATGCCATGAGAAGCAGACAAGAGTACACATGCACTTAACTAGAATATTCTTCAGAATCTTTTATTATTTTCTAATGCTTTTTTTTTTTTTTTTTTTACTTATCTCATATTTAAATTAGGCAATGGAATTAATTCCAGAGAGGAGACCTTATAGAGAAAACATTACAGTCTGGCTTTTTTTCCTCCCTCTTCTCATTTTACTTATAGAACGTTACCATTTCTGGCAAGCACACCAGATGGTCAGTAGGAAATAAATGAATAAATAAAATCTCAAATGTCTGGAGCCTTTAAATTGATTACTATGTTAGTTAAACTTAAATACCAAATGACTAATTCACATGTGCACATTTCAACTGAGCAGAATTTATTTTATTTAAAGGTCTGACATATAATCAATTTTTTTTTTTTGGTCGTATCCTTTCACGCCCAGCTCATTACACACAACCTAGCTTTAAATAACACATACAGCTGGTAAAAACACGTCTGTGGTAACAACATAGTTACCTTGTATTCCTTCTCAATTCAGAAATAGCTCACACAGCCTGACTGATTAAAAACTTTGCTGGGATATTAGATATCACAAGGAAAAAAAATCTCCAATAATATTCAAGCTAAGATTAACTCTGCATCCTTCCTGGTTGTGCTGTATATAATAGCTGGAGAGGACTTGCCTTCTGGATTGCATGTATGTGGACGTGGCAAAGCCCTGGCACCCTAAAAGCAGGTCCTCTATATTAGTCTATTTATTCTTGAAAATTGTCCGAGTTTAGAAGTGTCTTCTCTATCACATGGATAAAAATGTCCTCTGCTTGCACAGAAAGAAAAGCAGATTCTGCATTCACTAGCACACCTAACGAGCTGGAATGCTGCAACAAGCAACTTGTTTCATGGTTGACTTCACTCTGAGATGAGCAGGGATACAGGGCCTCGGCTTGGCACTGCACTGCTCTAAAGAAGCACAGTGATAAATTGTGCTGTGGCTTAACCCAGAGTAATCCTTTACCAGAGCAAATACCAGAGCATTCATCCGTAACAGTACCAAAGAAGGCACCACTAAGATGTTTTTCACATTTGGGTTACATCACTGGAGCCTGCCTCCTTGCAGCACCAATGCTGGCAGCAGTCAAGGACCCATTATAATGCCTTGTGCAAGCCTGCTTCTGCATCCTCCAGGGGAACTCCAACACACTTTCTGCTAATGCAAAGATTCACAGGCGCTGTCTGGACAGACCTCCTAGGGCTGGCAATCTGTTAACCACATTATTTTGTTTTCCTGGAAATAAGGTTGTGAGCTGCAGGAATGCATCAGCAATCAGAGGAGAAACTCTGTGCTAAAAGATATCATGCAAGCCTGCTGGAAGACTTATCCCAGCTTCCAAAACAATTTTCTCATTAGTTCTGGTTTTATGTAGACTCCTACTCTTGTCATAAGCACTGTAAGTGATTCTCAAAGGGGCCAGAATGAACGTTATTCTTAGACTAGCTTTAAGGAATCTTTTCATTTAAAAACAGTGTACATGAGTCAAACAAAATATATTTGTTTCTGTGTAGCTCATCATTTCTGTGACTTGCTTTTTTTTTCCCCCATGTTCAGTAAAAATAGAAATTAATATTGCTTTTGTGATTTGTGTTTTTTTTTGTTTTGTTTTGTTTTGCTTTGTTTTGCAAAGCCTAAGCTGTCATCATTATTTTTCCTTCCTTTTCTTTCCAAGTTGTTTTTTCTCATTTATCCTGCACTAGCAACAGACATTTTACACCACAGAGAAAATTCATAGTTCATTGCTGCATACCCATGCAACGTTGATCCCTCAAATCTATTTCCCAGTCATTTAAAATAAAATAAAGAATGAAAGTGTCTAGCCTGAAAGGCTACAAAGATACCTTGTAGATTATTTCCAGTTATTTCAAAATAGCAAATATTAATCTAAGAATACTTGACATTGGTCACACTCTAATCACAGTAAGAATAAATCTTCCTTTAAAATAGGCCAGGAAGGAAAAAAAAAAAATGTGAGAACTGAAGCTCTAAAATTTGAGGTTTATCTTAGCTGGAGTGCACTATGATTCATTTGTCCTGACAAAGTACTGGACAAGATGAAGAAACAGCTCATGGCAGGAAGGTTTAGAAGTCTAATAGCAGGCTCACATAATTTTTGCTTTTAAGCTCTTCCACCTAAGACTAATTACATCTTACAGACATTCTTGCCTCTTTTCCACAAGACCCCCATTATCCCTCTCTATCTCATTTTTTCCCACAGAGCTGTTAGATATTTCTTCTGCCATTTATTGAATTTTTTCAGCTGATTCTTTTTTTCTTTACCACTTTCTAATCATTCTTACTGTGTCACTCTGAAATTAATTTCTCTTACTTATTCAGATGGAAACTACAGCAGAAACAGAACAGCAAATAACACTCTGATAGAACAAATTCTCAGCTACAAAACACTGTTTTTCAACAGAATCACCACCAGTAGCTATACATTCTCACCAGTGATGAACAAGAGCCTGCATGTCACCACGCTCATAAAATCTGCATCAGAAGATGTGACCACTGCCACTGCCACCACTGTTGAAACATAGCACCCAACCCTTCACTGTGCTGACATCCACTCTTTGTTTTCCATAAATGTTCAGCAAGCATTAATGAACGTCAGTGAGTGCCATTTATTTTTTTTTTTTTTCTGCATGGAGGAATTCAACCCCGCACCTTTGCTTCATATGTACTTCCATACCAGATACTATTTTATCAGACTGCCACTCTGCAGCCTTCTGTCACATAACAACAAAATGTAATGGAGCACTGGTGAGAAGGTTCAACCTCTACTGCCGTACCATCGACATCCGTCTCTGACACTGTGGGCCTACAGAGTAAAGCAGGAGGCATTGTGTTCAGAGAATTTTCCTTCTGGTCTATGCATAGATTAATGTATTTAATTCCCATTTTAGCCTCCCTAGTCTTTGGTAGCCATAAAATTGCAAAAGGTCTGCAAGTTCCACAGATGGCAAGAACTGTGTGTGCTTTGGTTTGGGTTTCTGTCCCCCGTAGGGAAGGGGCCAGAGGCAATTTTCATTTCTCATTCCATGTGCATTTAAACAGAACAGAAGCAAGGATACAAGGACTGATCATTTCTGAGCTATGGATACACTCTACTGTTTGTAGGTTTGCAAGACATCTTCCTTAATTTCAGTTAATATAATATTTAAGGCTCAGATGAGATATCAGGAAAAGTCAGAAGTGGGAGGAAAAGGAGGATTTCTCTTATCCACCTGTCTTTCATCTGGATAAAGAGAACTGCCTCAAATGTCACTTCAAGTGTCACTGGCTTACAGAGCATCCACCTTCCCTCCAGGACAAGAAGAGAGTAAGCATCCCATCCACCACAGCTCACTGGTAGTGCGTCCTGCTTCCTGCTCCTGCCTACAGCAAGCCCACTGAGTTTATTACTGCTCTGCACTGCCAAGCAGAGAGCTTCCACCTTATAAGAGTACCTTTTGGAGCTTCATCAGACCAGCAAAAGAGGACAATGAAGTCATGCTAAGAAACAAGCCTGAAATAATTTCTTTTACAGTGATTTTAATCCCAGTTGCTTTTACTCTCACAATTTAATTGTGAGATTAAGTCCATAGTGTGGTTAGGTTGCAGTTTGACTTGATGATCCCAAAGGCCTTTTCCAACCTGAATAATTCTATGATTCTGTCATTCCATGAAATGTGTTTCTTAGTTAACTGAATTTGCCAGGTTCCTCTTTTCTGTGAGGGAGTGTTTTCTTGTCCTTTTGCTATTTTTCTTGTATGGCTTTTTTAGTGGGTTGCTTTTTTTTGTTTTTGTATTTTTATTTTGCTACTACTGCAGGCAAGAATATTTTAAGCCTATAAAAACATATAGAGTACAGTCAGTAAATATGCAGATCCACACTGCACTGGAGCTTTACTGTTGTACAGACTTCTTCACAGATAGAAAAGTAATACATCGTAGAGCTATAAAATAATACATATCTTCTTTTATTTTGTTTATTTTGCAACTTTCACTGAACAACGATAGCTGAATAAAACTTCAAATTTAGAATGAAATCACTAAAATTGCCATGAATTAGGAGCCAGATGGTTTAAATCATCAGGCACCAAGGACAAGTCTCCATTAACTAAAGATCAGGCCACATGTACATGTTACTTCCACCTTTAAATTATTGTTTCTCCGTAAGTGTGAGGACTCAGTGTTATGCAGCACAAGATCTTTCTACCCTCAGGCAGAGGCTGCAATAGTTAATTCTATGTCTCTGGAAGTCACTGGATTAATTGCTGAATTGCATAAACACCACTTATATCCAAACAAGCCACTTGTTTGTTTGTTTTCTTCCACTTCATTCACTGGCACATTTCCTGTTTCCATATGAAGCACAGTAGTTTGGTAAGTACTTTTAAATCTAAAAAGCATTGCTCCTAAAGATAAAGGCAAGGGCAGATAAGTCTACTGCATAATTTGCAGCAATATTCAGAAACTTCATCCTTTTATCTCAACAGCTCAAAGACAAAGAAAATCCCACCACACAGTTATCTGTATCATTAGGTCTGTATACAGTATTGAAAGGCAGGCCTCCAGATGCCATGTAGGCACTCTTTCAGAGCTTCACTGTGCACAGAAATATCATGAGATTAATCTGTGAGATTCAACTTTTAGGAGGCTTTCACAAACCCATTTTTATGCTATTATGTAATGAATTGCCACATTTTACCAAGCAGATATTGGCACCTGAACTCATTCTCTAGCTCTGGCTTGCTACCAAGTGAACAAATCCAGACAAAATAGACAAGCTAGAGGAAAGGGCAGTTAAAACACATGATAAATTAATAAGATTGTATATGCTACGATTTAGCAATTTCTCATGTAAGAACTACTGTCAATGCACAATCAGAAAAGCATGCTTTTCTTACAAGCCTCTCCATACTGGTCTTGTGGCAACTAATCTTCTCTAAAACAGACAACTAGATTATAAAGGAATTGTTATTCTGAACTGTTTGCAAATGCTTTTTTCAGTATTTTTACCTATGCTGTGCTCTTCTCTTCTTCCATGTTTTAAACAGACCACCTTCTATCCATAAGGGGCTGTACACGTATTTCATGTATTTTATGTCTTTCCTTTGAGCAGCATAATGGTTGTGATTTAACCTGGTGAGCAGCTCAGCTCACCACATAGATGCTCACTCAATCCCCTCGCCAAGTAAGATGTGGGACAGGATTGAAAAAGAAACAAAACTCGTGGCTTGAGATACAAACCATTTACTAAGACAGGAAAGTAGAAATAAAAATGTGGTTGTAATTACATATACACACACATATATATATATTCAAAGACAATTATTCACCACCACCCACCATTGCCCGCCTAACAAGACAACTGCCTGCCAACCAGTGCCCCACTAGCAGCCCACTGACTATTCATCAGTGCTTACAGAATGTTTATTGAGAACAAACATTGTGTGTTAGCATAGTGATGCAGTAAGTGATGCATTTCACAGCGCATTTCACTGTGATGTAGAAGACAAGCCATATTCAGGACAGCCATGCACAGCTGTCACACCATGACATGAAGAGCATCTCCATCAGCTCATATTCACAAATCAGCCAATTCTGACCATGGAACTGCGTACAAATTTGGAACACTTTGACTTCTATCTGTTCATACTGATTAAAGATGGTCTGCATAGGTAATATTTTGCTAGCAATGACTCTGTTATATTACTGTGAAACAGTGTTTTACCTCCATGGATGTATATAGCTGCAAGGGCAGTCAACAGAATCGTATTTATATTGGCAAAAATACATAACAAATGGTGATGACTGTGCTGCAAACTCATGTCTCGTAGATGAGAATGTGCTCTATCAAATAGTGTTATTGACCTAAGCTTTACAATATTATTATATGATATACTAATATAATAATGCATTTGCAAGCACACAACACAATTTCTCACCCATGCCCAGCCAGTCCTCCAGCAGCAATGTTGCAGTGTTTCTCATAACTGTTACAGTGGACACATTATTTAACATTAAAGAGTATAATGTGATGAGCACAGTATGCACAGGAAGAACAAGGCACTCAACAAAGAATCTTCTACTCTCTGAAACACTGTGAATACATAGATATTTTTTAAGTAACCCAAATCATTTCATATGGCAAGTCAAGAAGTGTTTCAATGTTCATGACAACCTCAAATTCCTTCCACTGATAGTGATCTGGAGAGATTACTCTCACTATATGCTATATTGGATTAAAGAGTTGATCTTCAAACAAAATCTGCGTACATTCCATTTTTATTCTCAATGTTAGTCTTGACGAGCCACTGTATATCAACTTATCTTCTAGTAATAGAATCAAAAGTTCATTTATTCATTTCTGTGTTATTCAATCTGACCTTTGTGCACAATAATGGAAAAGAAAACTTTGACATGTTCCAGCTGTATGTCCTAGAATACCATGTATTTTCCATATGGATAGAGAGCTCTATCTTCTTTACATTTATTTTTTATTTATTTTAAAATGAGTTGTTCAGCACACGTAGCTTTAGGACTTCTTACTCACAATGACACTACAGGTAGGTCTTCCACATGGAAAAAGAATGCGTATTTACTCCAGGCTATAGAGGTTAGTAAGAAAGACTAGCTTTCTGTCTCACTCAGCCTAAGCAAAATCTATTCTTAAATAACCTTATGGTTGTGTTCTCCAGCACCTCATTTTGAGTGCCAAGTTTATTATTATATGTCACTAATTCCAGATGAAGAAAAGAATTGGTAGTGGGAGAAGAGCAAAAGATGAGAAAAATAAAAGAGTGCCATCTGGTTCTGATTAATATGATAAATGAAAATAGATCCAAGCACTTTCAAACAAATAAACAACTTCTTATCGTAAAAGTTTCTGAGTTCAAGCCATGTTTTTAGTAGTACTTGCAATGAAGATCTTAAAACAATCCCTTTAAACAAATCGACACTCTGCCTTGAGAAGGCATAAGACAAATTCTGAAAGATTGCTGATGAAATATGTTACCACTAAAATGCATTTATAAATATGAAGATGGTAAATCATAATTAAAAAAAAAAAATACAAGTGAGATTTAATTCCAGAATTTATGAGTGAACTCATTCTAAACATAAAGAATTTAAAATATACATCAAAACATGGATCATGATCTGGCACAGTTCAAAAGAATCAAAGTGACGTAATACAAAGAGAGTTTTGAACTTTAAGCCAAATGAAAGAGTCTTCAATGTCTGCACACTGTTTTCCTTTAAATAAAAAAAAGAGTAGCACATTTGTCAGAGTAATAAAATCATGTATTTCTTCCACTTAATTAAAAAATACTGTATATGAACACATACCCTTTCAAAAAAATTTCAGAATATGGGCACATAAATATCCATACATACTAATCTGCACACAATCCTTCATGCAGAATTAACCCACCCTTACAAATTGACCACAAATTAGCACAACTTGTTGCAAGTAATCCATTCTAACTAAACAAAAGTACCTTAAATAAACTGTAAAGCAATCTAATTTCATTTACTACAATGTGATTGACACAAATAGTGCAATGTACTTTGAGGATATATAACCACAGTAAGAAAAATTAATCTATACAACCCACAATGTAAACTCAGAAATTAATCCTGTGAATCAGTTCAGTTTCAGTAATATAACTGTATTCACTGTTCTGTGTCAACATTTGAAGAAGTATGAAGTATTAATTTTACTAGAAATTATTAAAAACTCCATATATACTATTAAAATTACCATTCTATTTTCCCTCTAAAAATATTAAATGTCTGAAAATTCAGAAATTCAACAGACTAGTACATTCTTCTTCATTTTAACCACAGTGATTAACCAAGTATTTAGCCAAGTATTAATACCAGAAGAGACTTTTTTTACTTTGAAAGGCTTTTAAACTGCAAAATTGTAGCAGAATATAAATAAAAATAACAATTAGATTATAGAAAGCGGCCTGCTGTACTGTGTCAGGATTAAATAAAGACAGAGGCAATTTTAAAATTCTTTTCCTTGAAGGAACAGATGAACAATGCTATTTTGAACTCAGATTTTCCCATACACATGAAGGAAATTGAATGAAAGCACAAACTTATTTTCCATCTTTCTCCTGTGCATGTGCATACACACACAGAGACACACACCAAGTTAATCCAGAGCACAGCAAGGCTGCTGGAATATCTAAGCTCCTTTTGTTTTTGTTTTTGTTTTTGTTTTTGTTTCCAGTGTAACTTGTTCAATAAGAAGGTGTACAATAGTCATCCAGTTTATAAAAGTAAACTTTTAAATTGTCCTTAAAAAGTCTTCAGAAAGGGTGAAAAGGAGGACTCAGAAAACAGGCCAGTAAGTCTCAACTCTGTCAGTGGAAATGTGATGGAACAGCTTGTTCTGAATGATATCTCCATGCAATTGGAAGAGAAGGTTATCAGGAGTAGACAACATGGATTCACAAAGGAGAAATCATGCTCAACCAGCCTGGTAGCTTTCTGTGATGTCACCACTGGCTAGGAAGATGGGGTAGAGAGTAGTGGATGTTGTGTACCTTGACTTCAGCAAGGCATTTCACAACATCTCCCACATCCTTGCTATGAAACTTAGAAAGTGTGGGATAGATGAGTGAATGGTGAGGTGGGTTGACAGCTGGGTGACTGGCAGAGCTCAGAAGGTTGTCATCTGCAGTGGAGTCTGTTTGGAAGCCTGTAACCAGTGGTGATCCCCAGATGTCGGTGCTTGGTCTGGTCTCGTTCAACATCTTCATCATCAACCTGGATGAAGGGGCAAAAGCCCAGCTTGAACTCAACCTTTCTGCAGGGATAAAAAGGAACAAAAAACTGCTTTACAAATATATCAACAGTAAGAAGAGGACTAAGGAGAATCTCCATTCTTCACTGAGGCTGGGAATGTGACCAGTGAGGATAAGGAAAAGGCAGAGGTTCTGAATGTCTTCTTTACATCTGTCTTTAAAGATCAGACCAGGGTACTCCACTCTCTGACCTGGAAGTGTCAGCTGGGGAGCAGACTAAACCACCCATGATTCAGGAGGAAACAGTCAGAGATCTACTGCTCCAACTAGCCAGATGAGATTCACCCAAGAGTGCTGATAGCAGAGACGATAGAGGATGCAGAAGTGACAACCGAGCTGCTCACCATTATCTATCAGCGCTTCTTGTTTACTGGTGAGGTCCCAGAAGACTGGAGACTTGACAATGTGACTCCCATCTACAAGAAAGTTTATAAGGAGGATCCAAGGAGCTATGGGCCTGTTAGCCTGATTTCGATGCCAGGGAAGATTATGGAGCAGATTGTCATGAGGGAGATCACATGGCACGTGCAGGACAACTAGGAGATCAGGCTTAGCAGCATGGTCTGGTCCTGTTTGACCACCCTGATCTCCTTCTATGATCAGTGACCTGTCTGCTGGATAGGGAAAGGCTGTTGATGTAGTTCAGCAAAGCCTTTGACACTGTCTCCCACAGCATTCTCCTGCAGAAGCTGGCAGCCCGTGGCTTGGACAGGTGCACTCTTGGCTGGATAAGGAACTGGCTGGAAGGCTGTGCCCATACAGTGGTGGTGAATTGAGCTGAATCCAGCTGGTGACCGATCATAAGTGCTGTTCCCCAGGGGTTGGTGCTGGGGCCTGTCCTCTTCAGTATCTTTATTTATGACCTGGATGAGGGCATTGAGCACTCTCTCAGAAAGTTTGCAGATGACACCAAGTTGGCTGGAAGTGTGGATCTGCCTGGGGGTAGCGAGGCCCTACAGAGGGATTTGGACAGGCTGGAGAGCTGGGCTGAAGCCAATGGGATGAGGTTCAACAAGACCAAATGCTGGGTCCTGCACTTCGGCCACAACAACCCCAGGCGACGCTGCAGGCTTGGGGCGGTGTGGCTGGAGGACTGCGTAGAGGAAATGGACCTGGGGGTATTGATTGATGCTCGGCTGAACATGAGCCAGCTGTGTGCCTAGGTGACCAAGAAGGCCAATGGCATCCTGGCTTGCATCAGAACGTGTTGCCAGCAGGAACAGGGCAGTGATTTTCCCCCTGTACACAGCACTAGTGAGGCTGCACTTCGAGTGCTGTGTCCAGTTTTGGGCCCCTCACTGAAAGACAGACATTGAGGCCCTGGAGCGGGTTCTAAGAAGGGCAACAAAGCTGGTGAGGAGTCTGGAGCACAGGCCTTATGAGGAGCAGCTGAAGGAGCTGGGATTGTTCAGTCTGGAGAAGAGGAGGCTTAAGGGAGACCTTATTGCTCTCTATAACTACCAGAAGGGAGGTTGTAATCAGCTGGTGGTTGGCCTCTTCTCTCGTAACTGGTGATAGAACTAGAAGGAATGGCTTCATTCTGCGCCAGGGGAGATTTAGGTTGGACATTAGGAAATACTACTTTTCTGAAAGAGTGGTCAGGCACTGGAATGGGCTGCCAGGGAGGTGAGGAGTCACTGACCCTGGAGGTGTTCAAGGAACGTTTGGATTTTGCGTTAAGGGATATAGTTTAGTGAGAAATATTGGTGATAGTTTGATGATTGGACTGGATGATCTTGTAGATCTTTTCCAACCTTGGTGATTCTGTGATTCTGTGAAGTTCTTGTAAGTATCTAAATGGAGGGGGGAGGCAAATGGATGAGGCCAGGCTCTCCTCCATGGTATGTAGTTGCAGGACAAGAAGTAATGGCCTTAAATTTGAATATGGGAAGTTCTGTACAGTAGGAGTGACAGAGCACTGCAACAGGTTGCCCAGAGATGTTGTGGAGTCTCTTTCAATGGCGATATTCAAAACCCATCTGGATGTCTATCAGTGCGACCTATTGTAGGGAACCTGCTTTAGCAGGGAGTTGGTCTCAGTGATCACTGGAGGTTCTGTCCAAAATCTGTGGTTCTGTGATTCTGTTATGTGCTGTTACACAGATTTAAAAAAAAAAAAAAGTCTAACATGGCCATAGTACAGTTTATCTCCCAGTGAAGCATGGTCATTTCTCACCTTGTCTTACTTCCTCTGTACACATCTGTCTTAAGAATGCTGGTTGCGTTATTCCAAGTGCTCCTCAAGGAAGCTCTAATAACTAATGTGTATGAAAGAAGTTTCCATTTGAATTGGGACTAAAATAAAAATCTAGTCTACAGCAGCGTTCCTTAAAGGTGTACCAAAAACCAAGTTATTGAGTTAAAGAAATTCATGGCATCGAAAATTTTTCTGAACCAAATCATCAGAAAATTATGGAGAATTTAGAGAAGTTGCCTTTTGTTAACAAAAAACAAAAAACAACAAAAAAATCTTGCTCTCTCTGGTGTTATGTTTTTGTTTCTCAGTTAGATTATTAAACAAGAACAGAGGCTTTGCTGGTGGTCACACTGGATGGCTACCAAGAAGAAATATCCCTAAAAACCACATATTTCTCTAACTACCTGGTGCCAATGCAATTTACAATGGTTTCCATCTATTAGAGAAACAGTAGGAGTCCCTGTACAAGAAATAATAAAGCCAGTAACAAATCAGTGTTTGATCCCTGAAATACCAACAAGATCTAGAGAGGCAGCAGATATAAAAAGTTCTATCCCTTTCTTCAACAACAGCAATATCATTCCCATTATTTCTCCAGGTTCCCATTCTGAATTCAAAGCAATTTATCTGAAGTTCAGACACTGTCAGTGTGATTTAGTTTCAGTTTTATGGCAACTGCAGGTCTCTAATAAGTATGCTCCTTTCATTGATTTTGCTTCCCTTCAGCTGCTGCTGTAAATGTAATTGAAATTTTTGTTTTTTTCCTCTGACCTAATTTTTTTTTTAACTGACAAAGGAGCAATCAAAGCTATGTCCTATGAGTTTCATATAGTTTATTAATAAGAAATAGTTTCTTTAGAAATGGAATTCCGCAATAACCTTTATGACATTCACAATAAAATATTGCCTAATATACAACTTTGCATATTTTCAGATTTTTATGCCTGCAATTAACCCAATGAACAAAGAGAATGTCAGTATTATACGTCTGGTTTAAGCAAACAAAAAGTCATGTTGACTTCTAATTATATAATCCATCAATTAGTTAATAACAATTGTCACAAATTGCATCTTAGCAATATCACAATGTTTTCTGACATCAAGGTAGGCTAATTGATGTGAAGATATGTTTATTCTTTGACCATAAGTGTAAAAGAAAGATATGCATAGAGACTGGGAGAAGAATACATTGAGAGCAGAGTTGCAAACAGGAGGGTGCCGGAGGATGAAAAGCTGGACATGAGCCACCAGTGCGTGCTTGAAGCACAAGGAGGCCAACCTGGACTGCATCAACAAACAGGTGACCAGCAGAGAGAGGGAGATCACTGTCTCCCTCTGTTCTGCCCTTGTGAGGCCTCATCTGGAATACTGCACTCAGACCTGAGGCAAGACATGGTGCAGTTGGAGTGGGTCTGAAGGAGTGCCATGAAGATGATCTGAGGGCTAGAGCAACTTCTTGTGAGCACTGTTTCCATGGATAAGAGTTTTGTATATTGATCTCTGGCTAGCCCACTCTGGGCTCTTAGGGATCTTGTGGCATGAGGGTGTAATTCTGGTGCTTCAGTCTCTGCTTCCCAGAGTAGGCAGTTATCCTTGTCACAAGGCAGCTGGCAATCCTGTCTGTTATAAGCCAAGATCCAGACATCTGTGGTTTCAAAATCATAATCCTTGGAAGTATGGAATATAAATTATAGCACACAAAGCTGCTGTGACAGCTACATTTTGTTCCTACAATTGTTGTGAAGCCCCTTTACAATGTGAAAGTATTATAAATGAGTTAATAATCACCTCGAAATCTGTTTGGAAAATACAATTTATCTGACAAATATTTTAACACAGATTAGCTAATGGTTCTGTTGGTGTGAATTTTTGTTATAATGGCTATTAATATTTTTAGATGTCTTCTTTCTTATTCTGATGAGAAAATGTCAGTGAATCAGCAGATTAGACTCTGAGGGAACCAGTGACTGGAGATAATCACTTTCAGAATGCATACAAAAAGAGCTGCAGTTTCCTCCAGACGTGGAAAGTGAGTGTGATCCTCTTCCTTTCTAGTCTGCCTTTTGTTCACATCCTTTTTCTCATTTTCCTTCCTTAATCTCTGAATAATATCCTGTCTTGTCTACTACCCCCAAGGTTTCCTTAATATAGTCATCGAAAGCTGCCAACATGTTTTATAAGGGTCAGAATAATAAATGCTTAAAGCCATCCGGGAAAAAAGTTGTAAGCAGTCAGCAATGATATTTATTTAACTTTTGTTTTTAGTTCAAAGGTAAAGAGAAGGAAGATACGAAAAACACCCTAAAACCAAGTACACACATTTAGGTCCTAATTCGGCACAGTGATCAGGGTTGTCAGATTGCAGCCCTGTTTCCTACTCACTGAAATACAGTTTATTAATCATTTTATGTGACTGGGCTCTTTGTTAAAATCTCACTAAGGGGTAAATCTCCCTAAGGAGTAAATCTAGTGCAGGATGATTCGTTGCAGTCTCAAGTAACAGGAATTCAGTTTGCCAGACTGCAGGAGGATGGTATAGGAAATACACTCTATCAGTAGCTCTGCCCACACCTCCAAAGCTTAAAGATGAAGGAACTCAGGCAAAACTAGATAATTTGAATTTGCTGGCCCTTAGGAAATGAAAGAGAGAAAGCAAAAGGAAAAAGAAAAAAGGGAAAGGAAAAAGAGAAGGGAAAGAAAAGAGAAAGATAAAAGAAAAAGGAAAAAAAAAAAAAAGAGAGAGAAAAGGTGAAAGAAATAGAAAAAAGGAGAAAAAAAGGAAAAAGGAAAATAAAAAGAAAACAGAAAAATCTTCCTTCAGTCAGAATGGAGCATCTTCTGAAATTAAAGTATCATCTTCATTTACAGTGAAACTGCCTGGAAATGAAGCCTATCCATGACAGATTCTGCATATTACTGATATGATACAGTACATATTACTGGCCAGGGTTGGAAGGGACCTCAAGGACCATGAAGCTCCAACCCCCTGCCACATGCAGGGCCACCAACATCCCCATTTAATACCAGCCCAGCCTGCCCAGGGCCCCATCCAACCTGGCCTTGAACACCTCCAGGGATGGACGGGGCATCACAGCCTCTCTGGGCAGCTGTTCCAGCACCAAGTATATCTCCAAGTACCTGGTTGTCAGTGGTTTACAGGCTGGTTTGGCCCAGTTCTGTGACTATCGGGGCGGAGGTATCTGCAGATCTGTGCATCCAGTAAAGGGGAAACAGCAACAAATAATTAAAAACAGCAGCAACGATCTGAGGAGAAACAAATTAATTTACTAAATATGGTATTGGAATGCAAGATAACACACTATAATACAATAGAATTAGAATTGAAGTTAATAAACCAAATATAATGAGAGTGTCCACAAGGTAGAAAGGCCTCACCATAATGCTGAGGTGAGACATGCGGTCAGGTCTAGCAGCAAGGAGGAGAGCTGAAAAAAGGGAGGGCCTCGTGACCTTGCCAGAGATTATATCACCTCTCTGAATGCAAACTCTTCTGGGATATCTAGTTCTTCTTCTGCTCCAGACAGGTGCTCAAAATTGGAGTATTTACACTTTAACTCCCAGTGCACTACATGATGTTATGACACAGAACAAAATAATCATAAAATCATATCATTGGTAAATATGCAACACTACCACAGCACTACCATTCAGGAGATGTAGAAACACAAAGATGTTTATAAACTCATTAACATGAATCTGGAAATGGAGGCAAGATGAATGGCGTGTTCCAGGAGATTCTGTTGTTTTAATTATCTGTCCAACCCAGCTGCACAACAGACAATACAATGCAAGTCTGAAATAGAAAGTACTCATTTCAAGCAAATAAAACAAAATACAGAAATAAAGGAATAAGTGCACTGTCCTGGCATACTCTGAAAAGCTGCCTGGCTCTACAAAGAGGGAGATGATTTTAAAAACCAAAAAATTTCCCACAGTAGACAGATCAGTATAATCTCTAGTAGACGTATTGTCTATCAGATCTCAGCACAATACTCTGTGATATTTATCTTTCAATATTTCCTAGAATTTTTGAGGAAACCAGAAGTAAAATTTACCTTGGCAAAATAAAACCAAAACATATTTTACGTTAGAGTTCATTATGAATACAATGAGCAAATTGTGCTGCCTTCTTTTTAGGTTTCATTTTTATTGTACCACAATATTTCTACAATCTGACTGTAATGTTAGCTGTCTTTATATCTGTAATACTAATTAAATGTCAAGGACTGCACTGGATTCACTATATCAAAAAATGCTGCACATTTATAGCACATTTGTGCCTTAATACCTGATTCCCACTGTATCTAATGTATCTGCTTAGTCATCCCTTTTGGATAGAAATTGGTTTATCATTTACTTATCCTCACTAATTCAGTGAAATGACTAAGCAGAAATCTCATTTACTGAACAGTATTAACTTCAAACATACAGATATAGGTATTTTAATCCATCAGATGTAGGTAAGGACGTAGGTAAGTAAAAAAACAGCTGAACTCTCATAAGGCAGTTTGTTTGCAAAGTGGGAAGAAAAAATAAGAGGAGAAAAAGAAAAGAGAAAAAGACAGAAGAGCCCTAGCCCTTAAGACATGTATGTCTTAATAACATATCGCTGTAGCTAAAGATCAGTTTAAAAACACAAAATAAAAATATGACAACAGTGCAAAGTGTGTAAAAGTCACATTATTGGTAACTGATGCTGATGATCATAGCTAGGTATTTATTAGATATTTCTTCCATTCTTAAAAGAATGACATGCGCTAATTAATCTGAATACAACAGAGAAATATCTTTTATGTACTTAAATTAGCTTACTTGTTCCCTCCTTTCACCACTATATATATTATTTCCTTCATTTTCATACTTCTTTCAGATATGTTACTGACATTTCTTCATTCAGTAAAAACAGAACTGGAAAACCAGTACACATATTTTATATTGCTATTTTCAACATTACAATGTGGGAAAAAATCTGGATGCAGATGGAGGCAGTGAAGATATGAAGAATACCCATGGTTCCAAGATTCGTAGCTGAAAATTTGTAACAGCAGTCAGTGTCAGGAGGATTACAAACAAGTTCATAGGTCATGTTCATCCCTGTACAATGCTATTAATGTTTGCATAATTTAAGAACTTATATGACCAACCCTATAAATATGGCAATAGAAAATGCATAGCCAATGCTCAATAAAATAAAAGCTGCTGCCATTTTACAAGGCCAATCCCAATCATTGCTCTAGGTTCAACAACGTCAGCGCTACCAAATCACCTCTTGATCAGAACACGAACAAAGCATGAACCATTCAATTACCTAAGTGTTGAGAATTACTGTAATGCTGAGCTATAGTATAATAGTACAGTACAAGTTAATACTACAAGCATCATTTTTATTACAACTCATTGAGAATGGCACTGAAACTTTGTGGTTTCCAGCAAAGAATCACAGTAATGAATCACCTAAAAAATCTTACTGAAATAGAAACTGCCCCAAGCAGCTAACACTTGGACACCTTTAGTTAAGCTAGTATGTCACTATTTATCCAACAGAATCTCCTTCTTCACAGGCAGACAACTGAAAGTCAGAGAATAAGAACCTATTTGAAATGTTTGAAGGATGACTGAGGCCTGAAATAATCAAAAAACAAAGAAAGGCAGAACAACTGCTATTAAAAAAAAAAAAAATCTAGGGTTTTTGTTTGTTTGTTTGTTTTTTGTCAAGTGTCTTTCTACCCAAAACGTTATCAAAGTCCAATTTTTCTACCAGTCTCTTCTGAGGATACACATCTGCACAGGTGCAACTTCTAAATTAGAAGTTAATTGAGACACTTATTAGGAGGACAGTATGTACCACCTTGAAAATGTCTGATAAGGAAGGAATGGTGGTATGTTGTTTTTTTGTTGTTGTTTCTTGAAATAAATATATATATACATATAAGAATAAACTCTTTGTTCTTCAGCAGGATTACAATTCATTAAACTTACTTGCTCATAAATTCAACAGCATAATAAATGTCTTCCTTAAAATTATTTAATGCTGTCATTACAGTCAAATGTGATGAGTAGTTCTAATGAGACAATAATAATATTCTGTATAAATAATAGTGGCGAATGTGTGTATATGTACCTCTTTTTCCTCCAAGTTATATGCAGGAGTTTTTTTGGTTTTTTGTTTTTATGTTTTTTTTAAGGAGAAAACATTCTCAACAAAAGGTCAAAACTTGTAAGTTCTTGATTTGTGCTGTTATTATTGCATTATGGTATTAATCCATATCATACCTACAGCAAGAAAAAATCACACAGTGACAGTTCCCATTTTCTTTGATCTATTAGGAGAATTTAGCTGAATTCAGAGCAAAAATGAGTGCTAATATTTGGGAGTCATTTGCTAAAAAATCTCTTCTGAGGAGAAATTCGAGTCAACCAGTAACAAAATCTTTTCTGAGTGTAAATCACTGACATTTAATTGTTGGTGAAATCACTTTCTGAGATGTGGAAAGGTAGGTAAAGATTTTTCTATGCTTATTTGTTGGAGAAATTCAGTGTGTATTGATTAACATTCATAAATTTCCCATTGGAATTAATCTCACCAAAAGATTTTATTTACCTGTCATTTACCTTGAATACAAAAACTGATTTCTGTGTGCTGTATATACATAGATGTTACGAATTTTTGTCCATTACTGATCAGCCAGAAATGTTATTTTTTCTGCATTCTCATAAATAGCATTACTTTTAGTCTATTGTTTCCAGAAAAAAAAAAAAAATTCAGCTAGAAATGAATGACTAAATATCTCTTTGCATACATAATCCAATAAAATTATATCTGTATATATTGTATGAGTCAGACAAGTTGATTCACAGAAGTTCTAAGCACTCTATTTATTCATGCAAAATTTAAACCATGCTAATGTAAAATAGCTACTCTGACAATGTACTTCAATAGTAATCTCAGCAAGAAAATTCTTCTTTCCCTTCTGAATAAATATTATTATCTTCCTGTTCCATTGTAACTGAGTGAAATGAATTATAAGGCAGAGACAGTAAGAAGTTCTTTTTGTGATGAGTTGGGTAGGTGTTTTAAACTAAGTCTCAGAATAGTGGACGTATATATAAGATTTCTATTGTGAAACAAATTGAATTATCTTTCCTTGTCTACTTCTCCGTATTCAGAGTGTACATTGTTTTGAGCTTTTGTTCATGTGCTTTGCATTTGTGTGGTTGTTGGTCACTGGGGGAGCAACCGGACTGCATTTCATATTTTGAGACTGATATGTTGAACCCTTATTTGCAGGGTAGAGAATCCACCTTTCAGACACTTTTGGCATGCCACATTTCCATATCTATCATTTCATTAGCTAATACTAGAGAACCTTGGAGGGGTTAAAAGCTGTGTTAATGAAGTCAGGGGTGTGATTCAACTCCCCAGGCCGTACATTGCTCACCATATCTATGCATTTATTCAAGCAGAGTAATTAGTCAGATTATTGCAAAATAATAAGATCATGTCAACCCACAAAATGTTGTAGACTGCAGAGGCATCAAGCTTTATCCAGAATGCTTTCACTCTGGTTTGGGGTTCAATGAAGAAAAACTGTGAGGAAAAGCAGCTCTGTGATGAAGTTTTTGAAGTAAGTCTGGAAGAAGTGGGGGCTAATCTGCTACATTTTCTTTGTTACACCACGTCCAAATCCTCCTACACTCTTCAATGCGTGTTGAATACTTCAGTTCCACCTACATTCTCTCTTACACCATGCCCCCTTCCCACCCTCCAAAAAAAATACAAGCAGGCAAAGATAATAAATATATTTCTTACACATTCAAGATTGCTTGCACTTTATCAACCAGAATTCACTTCTGAATTTCACTGCATATCCTACTCAATACCTGTGTTGTTGTAACAAGTCCAGAGGTGAAATATATGTATGAATTTCAAAGAAAATGGAGATTTGACTTTTCTTTTTTATAAGCCTTGATGAATGAAAGGGGAAATGGTTTTAAACTGGAAGAGGGTAGATTTAGACTGGATATTAGGAAAAATTCTTTCCGGTGAGGGTGATGAGACACTGGAACAGGTGGCACAGAGGGGCTGTGGATGCCCCCTCCCTGAAAGCACTCAGGTCCAGGCTGGATGGGGTTGTGAGCAACCTGGGCTAGAGGAAAATGCCCCTGCCTATAGCATGTAGGTGGCCCTTTCAAGATTCTGTCCTAACTAACTCTCATTAAAACTAAATGCAGTATTTAATTCCTTGCAAGAAAACAAGTTCTCAGAACTAATTTTCCAACTTTTTGTTTTCATTCCACATTATGCATAATGAAATACATACTGAGTACTGTATTTTAATACTGATGAGTTAGATCTGGTCTAAAATTAAGAAAATTAGCTAAATTTGCTTCACAAGACTTTGTTTTCACACTGGATATCCTAACGACAATCAGATAGTCACCAGTTGATATAGCAAGAAAACAACAATTCTGTTTTATTATTATTAATGCTAATTCATCAAAGATAACTTGTTTTGTTTTCACTGTTCTTGTCTACATCGTAAGTAGATTTAGGAGAGATCCAGAATCAAGCCACTCTCCATTCATTAAGCTATACACCTATTCACACAGAGCTACTCCTACATTACGCAAGCTATGATTTTGGTCAGCCTACTTAATAAGAAAAGAATTCTCAAGTGCCAACATTAACATATTTTGGTTTTTTGAAACCAGACTAGAAAGGAAATAGAATATTGCCTAGTCCATTTGCTGTTAGATAGAAAATCTAAGAAATAAAATGTGTCAATTTTATTATAGCTAAAATGTAATGTTTTCTGCTTATAAGTTTTTCCTCATCTGAAGGAAAAAAAAAAAAAAAAAAAAAAAAAAAGCTTCTTAAAGAAATATCCTCACAGAAGTTTTTAGGAAAAAAAAAAAAAAAAAAAAAACCATTAAAAACATTGTGTATGAATAATTCATATTTGATTTATTTGATTTGCATTTATTTGTATTACAGTGCAAGAGCATTAGGAAACATGTTGTTATGTTTAAGTAATGTTTCATTTTGCCAGCTGGAGAATAGCTGGTAGTTCCAGAAAAAATTATGCCTCCAGGCCAGAATTTATGGTTGAGTTGTGTCTTACAGATTCATTGAGATCACCAAGGTCAAAGAAAAATATTCTGGGAGAATAATGGAGAATGTCCATGAGCCAGAAGCACAGATGAGAAGGCAGCTGAGTGGTTCAGGAAAACAGCGATCTGAAAACTTCTCAGAGAAATCTTAGATAAGATCAGCCTGTCAGGAGCCAGGGCCTAAAACAATAATTCATTAAATTACTTTCCACAAAGTGCTCGTGGAATAGTAGTATGGAGTGAGGCATCGCAGACAAAGATCAGAAGATGGTTTGTAAATAGATTGCATATGCCTTGAAATACTTGTCAGTGACTGTATAATGGCATATGAGGCAGCTTGCCCAGAGATATGGACTCTCCCTCCTTGGAGATATTCAAAAGCCATCTGGACGTGGTCGTGGGCAACCTGCTATAGGTGGCCCTGCCAATGCAGTGGTGTTGAACAAGATGGCCTTCAGGGTTCCCTGCCAACTTCAACCAGTCTGTGATCCTTTTATACAAAATCATCATTTAAAAGAGCGGGTTTTTAACTAATGATTAAAATGATTATTTAAGTTCAGGGGGGACAGGAGTGACAATTTATAAAACTGGCCTGAAATCTGACTGAACTTCACACATGCATCTGTCAGTGAATTTCACACGTATCACTGCTTAGTAATATCAGAAAGAAATGCTGCCCTGAAGAACAGAATTTAAAACTTCTATCTGAATGCTGGGGAAATTTAGAGCAAAGGGGAAACCTGTTTCTTGAATTTCTCCTATAGTTTCACATGCTCCTATAGTCTTGTTCCCAGACTTCTGGTTTTTCCCTACCAAGGCAGCAATCTCCACCCCACAGGGAGAAAGTTAAGATCTGATTAACAAGTAGCACTGGAGTTTTCATAAATAGGTTTACAGAATTGTAACAGCACCTTAAAAATCCTCTTCTGAAGAGAAGTATCTGTCATAAGGTAAATTCATGCTTATTTTCCTCCCAAAGACCCAGTAACACTTGTATAATCAAGTGTTCATATTCTACTTTGAGATTCTCAGATAAAAGATGGTTTGAGCACCTGGTATTATTCATTGTTAGGAGTCATCACGTTTCGTTGGTACAGCATGTGACAGACTCTCTAAAATTAGTTTCTGACTGTTCTTCAGGAGCTATTAGAGCTTGTACCCAATGACTAAGATGTTCTAACCTTGAGTACTGTGAAGTGCCTTTGCTTTCATGTCAACTACACAGCACATAAAAATGTAATCCTTTAGTAAATGGTCTTTCCTCATCCTCCTTTTAATACTTGATAAATAAATATTGCTGCACACAAGGGCACAAAGAGCTTTAAATCTTTGACTGTAAACAACTGAACATGAATAAGTTTTATTAGTGAAAAACAGTAAGGTGGGTTCATAAGCCCATTTGCAGAACAATCTACACAATAATCGCACACATACACACACAAAAAAAGAAGAGGTCAGGAGACCTCTTCTGTGTTAAAAGCAGTTTCCAAAAAAAAAAAAAAAAAGAAGGAAAAAAAATAGACAAAAAATTGGAAAACAATAAACACATGGATTGTAAAGTTCAACTTGTATGCTCTTCGTTGTTCCTAGTTTAAAGATATGTGTACATCTTTGCTGCAATTATTTATCCTGACAGACCTGCCAACATCAAAGGCACAAAATCTTCTGGAAAGGAATCTTCAATTCCTGTTGAATAATTTATAACAGCTGTCTAAAGTTCAGACACTTTCCCATTTTCATTCTATAAATCTACTTGCTAATTTTTAGCAAATTTCAAGCAAATAAGTCTTCCACTTTTGAATCTTAGCAAATATGTAATTCATTATCATTTCTTCTTGATTCAGACCTTGTAATAGGGGAATTAAAAACATCAAGAAGAATAGAAAAAAAAAAAGAAAAGCAGATAAACCCCAACATATGTCTTATGCCATACACCTTAGGGATGTATTCAAACAATTTCCATCTTGGAAAATAATCAGTTTCTGTAAGAATAATCACAAAGTGTTTTAGATTACATTTCATGCTTAGTATCAAGGGAAAACAGTTGTGGCAAGATTGGTTTGTGTGTATGTGTACCTGAAATACATGAAATAAAGGGAACTATGCACATTCTCTTGCAGATGAGAATATTAATTCATCAAACCATCACCTTGATTACTATAAAAGTAATTAAAAAACCGTTTGCAGAATGATTATAATATTATTTATGAGTTTGATGGGAAAATATTACAATGAGTGGTATGTTTTGGATTAAATATTCACAAAGCACATAGACTTCTGATTAAAGCTAGTACATACTAAAAGTGGCTGTAAAAGTAATAGGACAGAGATTTGTACTTTTATGACAGCACTGTTAAAATCTTGAAACAGTAAAAAACATAAGCATCATCAAAAACTGACATATATTGAAGTGTATTTATGGAGTCATTTTATCTAAAAAACCAAGAGGGAAATATATGTTTCCAATTTCTCCTCAGCTGTGAAACAACATTCTTTAATATTGAAAGTATTTATATTACCAGTCCTGGCCAGAAACAGAAAAGGAAGAATTCACAGCAGCTCTGTTTTGTCTTTTTCCAGACATAGGATCAGAAGCTCCACAGTGAGTAATCAACTTCTTATCTGCTAGAGGTCATTTACAAGAATAACTACAAAAGACACTTAATGTGTACAAATTCATAACAATCCCATCATGTCTGATGCTGACTGTATTTTATTTCTTATTATTGCTTGCAGCAGTAATCACATAAAGGACAACAAATGCAAAGGGAAAACTCAGGAGCTTTTATATAACACCACTATTCTGGAAATAATCATATGACCAGAATGTGTGACTTTTTATGCTAATAACTGCTTAGATATTTAAAGAACAATTTTTACATGCAACAAAGGTGTTTGCAACAGCTATGGAAAATGGAGTTTTGCGAATATGAATATTTAGTTCTGCACTGATGGGTCCCTTTTCCCCTCATGAACTTCAGTTCTACACAAAACAATGATCTTAAAAATATGAAACATCCTAAATTTTCAATAGAATATAGTGTCTTAGATGAGCTTGTACACTATTCTTAACTATTTTTAAAAGGACATTGTTAGAGCTACTGCAGGTGCTAAAAAATCTGTTCATTTGTATTGATGTTTTCATAAGCATCTGCAAATTTGTAACAATACTTCAAGATATCCATTTGTGTTTCAGGGGGATAAGGGATAACTAAAAATTCATATGTAAGCACATTTCTGTGCACTTTACTTCACTGATTTTACATTTACAGAAAAGTGCTGCCTACCCTACAAATACCCTCAAAATACAGAAGGCATACATAAGCTGCCATGACTGCAATTCTCCAGAGCTGTTTCATTTCAGATATAAATCATTTCTTCACAAGTCTGAACACTCACTTTTCCTTTTCCTTTTCCTTTTCCTTTTCCTTTTCCTTTTCCTTTTCCTTTTCCTTTTCCTTTTCCTTTTCCTTTTCCTTTTCCTTTTCCTTTTCCTTTTCCTTTTCCTTTTCCTTTTCCTTTTTCTTTCTTTTTCTTTTGCTTTTCCTTTTTCCTTTTCTTTTTCTTTTTCTTTTTTCCTTTCCTTTTCCTTTTTCTTTTTTTTTCTTTTCCTCTTTTTTTATTTTTTGCACAAATCTGGGAACTGCATATTTTAATAAATCTTTTCTTTTTAGTATTGTCAACAAAGAGACTTATATTTAAGGAAAAGTTAAAATCAGAATAGAAAGCTCACAGAAACACACAGCTTATTATATTAAATCTATCATAAATCTATGGCCATCCATAACTGTGCAGTAATTGGCCAGAGGGATGGCACTTACTCACGTAATGTTATGAAATTATGCCAAAGTTCTGTAAAAATTGTCTGTTTTATTCATTACTGTGAATGATGATCCCTCCAATACTGCCACCTCAGGGATTTCAGTATGTGAGTCTTCAATGCACAGAATAAAAAGTGTTTTCTACTTGATTGGAATCAATTTCTTTGCTATGGGAGAAGTATGTAATATTCATTTTACTGTTTTAAAATCCTTGGAAAAAGAGCTACAGCTCCACAAGTAAATAAGCAGCATTATGGAAAGGATAATTCAGAATCACATTTTTCTTAGTATTCAGATCATCTCAAGGCATTTTAATGTCAAATTACTTCCAGACTGTGTAGAAAAATCAGTTACAAATCACAGATCTTTTACTGAATTATACAGACGTTCCTAGACCACCAATGAATTTATCTGCATAAGAAACACGAACAGCAGCTGCAGTATTTCCATTACATTTTCATTCTTCTGAGACCAGAATGCTTTAAATACTGTTTGCCAGCAATTATACTCAAAGTTGTCATGGTATTTCAGTCTCCAAGCCTCTAATTCTTCTCATGAGAGAACTAATGCCATGGTTTGAGGAGTCAATCACAATACAGGCCTCCCACTCCTCAAGAGAAAGGGGGAGGAGAAGGAAGAGGGAAAAACTCAGTTAAGTAAGGAGAAACTTATTTATTAAAAGTAATGTGAGAAAATATAAATGTGAGAAAATGTCTCTACCTCCAACAGCCTGTCTCATAATGTTATGATACGGAATACTGATAAAACTAGGACAACTGATAAAGAGGACAAACTACCCTTGTTCAGTGTACATTTTACTTGTTCAAGTCCAGTTGGAACTATGGGTAATTTCAAGTAAACATCAGGAAGATTAGCTTTCAGACACCAAAAGCAAGGGATAAGTTAAGACTTGTTTTTATCTCTCAAAAAAATGTTCTTCTAGTCACTATGAGGAATATTCAAAAAACATCACCCCACTGGTCAAGGAGTAGAAAAAGTAATAGGAAAAATTTTTAAATGAGGAAAAAGAGTAAGTAAAATAAAATTCTGCAACAACCCTTGAATCCTGTGAGCAGGAGCCACTCTTCCAACTCTGAAAACACATAGCATGAAATTATCTAAGTGAAAAAAATAATACAAAAAAACCTTACCAAAAAGGAAAGATTAAATAAGCAAGGGTTAGAGTTAGGCCTAAAATCATGACCCCTACAAGATAAGATTACTGTTAAATACTAGCATATATCCTCACTTTCAAGTTTGTTTCATCACTGGTGTGTGTCAGCACTAAGAGTTATTCTTACTTATTTCTCTATCTCAAAGAAAATTTAATGAAAAGATAAAAACTTGAATGAACTCAATAGGAAAGACCAACGCTTCCAGATCCTCCCAGCTAGAAAAAATACTTGGCATTTAGAAAGTTCCATGGAAGACAAGAGATGAGAGACAAATTATAAAATATGTTGAGTCCAGTTTCAGCCTTCACACAAATTGATCTGAATGGTGAACTGCTGTTAAGCCATGTAGCTCTCATGGAATAAGCAGAGCTTTGTTGATGAGCTGTAAAAGACAACTGTGAGAAAATGCAATTAGAGATTGGTATCCTTCAAAATAAACATTCAAGAGAGGTCTATTCAATTGTACCTCTTCACTGGCAGCACAGTTTCCAGATCAGGTTTGTTTTCATGAGTTCAACCTCAAGATGAGGTTTTCCTTAGCTGTTGGGTAGGTTAGGATCCTCTGAGTTTGTGAACTGTGTGCCTGCTGTTCACATGCCTCTAGTAAGCAGAATGCAGCACACCATGCCTCCTTTCAGTTGCACTGCATGGCAGATGAAGGGTGATAATCACCTATCGCAGTGTCACTCCTCTAGCTTTTCAGTTGCCAAAGATGTCCACTGGTAATATGGCATTACCAGGTACATACAGATGAACACATGTTTTTTCTCCATCCAAAAGTTCTGTAGACATGTTAAGATACCCGCTTTAAAGATTTTATGCTTAAAAACATTCTGATAAATAATCCATTTTCTTCACCCTTTGCAGATGTCTTCAGCTCGTTCCTAAAATCTAAAAAGACAACACTCTTCTCCAAATTACTGTTGTGGATTTTAAAATAAAGTTTCAATTTTAACATTCCCCATCAGATACTTCGCCATTTCTCATTCATTTTCACTCACAGTCTTTAAAATAGACTGAAAGCTGACTTGAGAAACAGTCGTGAGAATTAGATTTTATCATGTTTTATCAATGCATTACTGAAATCCAGTTACTTCCACTATGTTCTTTTCATCTCCTAAGTAATTAAATAAAAATCATATGTTGCTTGTAAAGATCCATCATTTATTAACAAGATTAGTAACGTACAGATTTATCTGTTTCACATTCTGTTTGCAATAAATCATGTCTTTAAACTGAGCATTCTTTGTACATTATAGGAAAAACTCCATGCATGTCTCTATCTCTCTGCAATTATCAGAGGAGACGGTTTGTCAGATATACACCTAAAGGAAAACTAAGGCAGCAAGAGGTCAAATTCTTGATTTATTATAAATTCTAAGCAGCTAAGGAATGCAGGGAAGATGGAGAAGTTGGTGGTAGCAAAGACAGAAATTCTAATGAACGCTAATGTAAAGATTACAAAGTAGGGATCATCACCACCAGGGATCCAATGACATCACACTTGAATGCCCCAAAAGAGCAACAGCCAAAAAGGATTACTTCTCATTGCCCAACATAAATGTTTCTCTTACCAGTATTCTCATGGTAACCATTAACCTCTAAATCTTGTTGATCAGGTTATGTCTTGGATGGGTGCTGCTGAACAAGCTTTGAGCCAAAAATTTTTCCAGTTTCTCACAACCACCTAAATCTAAATCATTTATTTCTAATATTAGCTTTTTTGTAAAAGGGTTCTAAAAATATCCAACTTACTCTACACATACAGCATCAGCCAACACAACCTAAGGATAAGGTGATGGCAGCAGATAAAATCTTAGTGCACATACAGTCTCTGTTAAATGTGTATGCTTCTGTGTTGTTTCTTCTTCATTAAAAATGAATTATAGCTCTTTATATAATGATGATTTAGAAATCGGAGGGGCTTAGTTTTATTCTGCTGCTTCATATCTGCAGGCACTATGAATCCATTCTAAAGCAGACTTAAGAAGGTAGTTTAAAAAGCAAATCTCTGACGATTCTGTCATTTAGTTCTTTGTATTCTGTGTAATTAGAAACATGTCACAACGAATCCAGGAAATTCTCAGTACACGTGCAAAATGTGTTTCATAGTTCAAAGCAGCTGGGAGAAAGAAGTGTTGATCAGAAATAGCCAGATACTGTACTGAGCTGTACTTATTCCCGTTTCATGTAATACCAATTAATCTCTTGGTAGTACTCAAGTCCAGACAAAAGAAAAACATCTGACAGGCCACAATCCAAAGAAGCAGAAACCCACAATTTCCAAACTCATGATTATATTATGGAAATGCATTAGGAAAGGTAGGATTGGTAGTCATCAGCAATAGTGCTCAGATGTCACAAGAGGACCCTAATGCAAACAGAGCATTCAGCACCTGCACAGATTCTGCCTCCTAATGCCTTGTCACAAAACTGGGACCACAGACACTACTGTTATTTACAACTACCAGGAAAAAGCATTATTCAACAAAACCTTCATAAATATTTATTTTGCAGTGGCAACTGTCACATCAAATACATCTGATGTATTAAAGCACAGTTTGGTAGGGGCTGGGCATCTACATTACTGTCTGGCTTTCATGGCAAATATGCATGCCTTATTAATGTTACACTTAAGCTTAATTCATAGTGGACTACTAGATCATGGCTTTCTTGTGTTGTATTGCATATAGAGAAGCATCATTAAAGAATATTTTTGCATTGTGTTGCTACCTGAAGATAAATCCTGAAGCCTATCATGTTCCAATTGTTCCTAGGTCAAAGAAAAAAATATTAATATATCAATCATTTCATCTTGGGAACTGTATCACAATAACTTAGTCCCCAACATGGCATCAGAGCTGATGGAAAGGAAAGTATCATGCTACATCGACATCATTATTTTAAACATTCCTTGTTCTCAACTGAGTGGCATAAAGCAATTTACTTTCCATTTGCCTGTAAAAAGAAAATTTACTTTTGAGGCACAGTGTGCTAACAAGAAATGACTCTTTCTAGATGTATGTCAACTTAAATGGCACAAAAACAGTACTACTTCTTTTTTCATTTACACAAAAAAGCACCATAAGTGTTAGCCAATAAATAGAATATCCTTGTAAGTATTTCACTAATACTAAGTAATGGAAAAAAAAAGATGTGTGTTTTTTTTTCTTAAGTGTATACATATTTCATTATATTTTGAATGGGAAGAAGCTAAGCTCAATTTCTGGCAGTATTTTCAGTGGCTTTCCTAAAGAAAATGAAAACGTATCCTACATTTCTGACTTCAATACTGCAGAAACCAATGGGTAGGAATTCAGGAACAAGCATCTGTCATTATTAAAATCCAGTGCAGTTAATTATAAGAAGTTATTAAATGCTCTTAATATATAACATTTTGTGAAACTCTTAGCAAAGGTAGGAATAAAACATCCTAATTTTAAGACTTCTCCAGGATGATGTATTCAAATATTATGAGTATGAAGAAGTTAATAAAAACAAAGTTAAATAATGTTACTGATTATATGCATGCAATTATTGTCACAAGTGGATTAAGTAACACTTAGTAGATTTAGTGCTGACTTTATTTATTATAAATAAAATTTATTATTTTTTATTGTAGTATTTAGGACTGTAGATTTTGAGCTATTTAGGACTAAACTAAGTCTTTAAAACTGAACTGTACACAACGGAGGATCAAAAGGTTTTCTGCAGTGTTTCTGTAGCTCTGAAATCCATCCCTTCTTAAGCTGCCTTTATTATAAATTCCATCTCATGCAGGTAAAATCTTCTTTTCTATTCAAGCTTTTGAAAATGAAAGTTTGAAGAACGGTAAAATCATGAAAGGAAGAAAATAAATAAAAGAGTTTTGTCTGGAATATTGGTGCCATATTGGATATTATCATCACTCTATAGCTCACTTTGAGCTGCTCATTTTGTTCTATTTTTAAATTAGAACAGGGTTTCTGAGAATAGCAGTTCTCAAGGTGAATTCATGTCCAATTAAATACAGAGAGACTGTTTTTTACTTCAACAGAAACAGTTTTTATCTTAAGCTCCTTTTAATAATTGATCACAGAAATGTTAGACTCTTATAGTCCTAAACTACTACTGAAACAAATTACATTTTCTTATGTTAACCGGAATTCATAGGCAAACCTGTGAGGTTTTTCTCTTCTTTTAACGTATACATTTACCTTACCACCATTATGTCTGTGTATTACTGAGATCACAGTCAAGACACTTGGTGGAAATGGCTCATAGTTGAGATACTCAGCTGGTTGATAGCCACTATGGTTAGGTACCTATTTAATTTTATTTCATAAACAGTGTAGGACAATGCAGGACAACGTCAATTTTTTGGCACAATCAGGTACAATATCCTTTCCCCCACAGTAGTTACTGTCTGTTGCTTTGGTTAAAGGACATGTCTCATTCCAGACATCCCACCATAACTCTATTCCGTACTAAGGGACAAAATTTTCTAACAGCTTTTAAGAAAATTAATTTTTATTTCTCAGCCATGAGATGGAAATGCACCTATCTTAGGCCCTGATCCAGAAAAGCTCTTAAGCATGAGCCTAACTTCTACCTGCTATTAAGTGATTTGTTGGATTGGGGCCCTAAAAGACATAACAACAAAACTTAGTGATCTGTGGAAAGCAGTAATTCTAATTGCTGTGTTCATCATTGATTTCTGTTTTTGTGAAGGGCAAAGCAAAAAAATTTATATCACAAGAAAATTTCCCTTTTTGATTTGTTTGAATTTCTGCTGTTTCTTTATTTGATTTGATTTATTTTGTGGTTTCCCTTTTATCATACTATAATATTATAGAATTAACTGAAAAACAGCCTTCATATTCAATGGTAATCTTTAGAACTACTAACCAATAACTGTCCTTAATGTAATATGCGATGCTTGCCTATTAATCTAGGTAACTATCCAGCAGGAAAACTTAAATCTCAAAAATACTGTCTTATCATTTTCTACTGTTAATGAATTTGTATTGTGGAAGAAAATTCTCCAAAAGTCTTAAACCTAAGCAAAACAGCAGTACTGCATAAGCTAGCAAAATCAGAACTCACCTCTGCAGTTCATATTTTTACAATTAGGGCATTATACTTAGCTCTCTATGAGAAACTAACTCCTGGAAACACAAAGGAGACATGCTTTCTATGGTTCCGTGCAAATAAAGTTAGTGAACATGTACCAAAGATTCTGTCTAAGCCTAACTATATAAAACCACCTACTGAAAAATCTAAAACCACACTGTGTTGGTCTTAATGATCATCTGAATCTTTGAATGACATTTTCAAAGTCAGACATATTCTTAGTGAATTTTGGCTTGGTTCCTCACTAATCCTACTAAACAGGAGTGACCATAGGTTTCATCATTGTAACCTCTTCTGTCCTTCTCTGTTTGAAATCTTGAGAAAGCTATTGTACCTACAGTTTTCCTTTCAGTCAACATAGCACTGTATGTTTTGGGAACTGTTGAGCATCTGTTACTGCATGCTGAAACAGAAGTTATAAGAAGAAGTTCATTGATTTTGGATGTTTGCAGATTAACAGGAAAAATGTATAAGTGCTGCTCCAAAAGTAATGCTTCCTGTTTTATTATGGTGGCCCATGGTGCCAGAGGTGGATGTTGGTGTTATGGCAGTAAAGGCTGAACCTTCCCACCAGTATTCCATTGTTTTGCTGTGTGACAGATGGCAGCAGAGCGGTATTCTGATTAAATGCACAGCTGTCAAACCACAAAATGAGCGCCTCAATCTTCTCATCTGCACAAATCAGCAAATTATAACCAGCAAACTGTGTACAGAGCTGAATATCAACTTCTGTGCATTGGAAATTATGGTGAAAGTGATGGAATATCACAAAGTTTGCCCCAGGTATGTCCCAGGAATGCTTACACAGGAACAAAAAGAACACCTAGTGCAAGTATGCCAGGACCTTCTGAAATGACATGAGGCTGTAGATGAGTTTTCTGGATCACATCATTACTGGTTGCAAGATGAGGTTTCATCACTACAAGTTGGATTCAAAATGGCGGTCTGTCGAGTGGCAACATGTGAGGCAACATGTGAATTCCCTATATAAGAAGTATAAGACACGACCCACAGTGGATAAAGTGATATATACTAACATTTGAGACAGGAAGGGGTAATCTTTCTGGATTTCCTGGAACCCAGATGAACCATCAGCTCACGTGATGTAGAGGCTCTACATCACTACGCTGGAGGCTTGAACTTCCAGAGTCAGGCCAGAGAATAAGACAGTCTTCCTCTTGTGACATGATAATGCCATATCTTTTTGGACACTGTGGGGAGTATTGCAAATCTTAACTGGACTGTCCCACCATACCCACCATATAGTCTGTATTTGTGGAGCACACAGGCTTTTGTTGATTACAAGAGAAAATACACAGCTAATGGTGGTGACTAAGTCGAAAAATACTGTTTTCCTGAAAAATACTGTACCTGAGAATTTGGTCTCTGAGGTAGTGTTACTGTGTTCTTTATATCTGTTGCAGCTTCCATTGAAAGAAATAAGAGAGATTACATTATAGCAACCAGCCTGCAAGCAGCATAGATTATGATGAAGATCAATGATTAGCATACTCCTAGAGGCCTTTTTTTTTTTTTCATTTTTATTCTGTTACTTTATTCTTTACTTTTTCTTTTGTTTGACATTATTTAATGTTTATTCTTCATCACATTATAGAAAAGTGCGTCCTAAGGGGCAACCACACTGAGATCTGAGGATTTACTCTGCTATGGCCCTCCCTCTACAACCTCCAGCAAATACATTGCATGACTGGAGCCTGAATAAAGAGTAAGAACAGAAAATGTAGGCCACAACACTGCCAAATCCCTTCCAATTGTTTTGCTCGGAAAATAACCAGATTCTAAGCTATCTGACATCATATTAAAGTTTTTCAGTGAGTTTCTGCTTTCTCCTTGGAACAGTATACTTCAAATTGAGAGATCATCAAATCAATTAAAGGGACCATAGCAACATGGAAGTTAGATATGTGAACATGAATAGCTATGTGTAGATGTGGGGATTACTTTTAACAAACCACAAGCACTTCTTCAGTGCACAGTTTCTTTCTGCATACTTCACTTCCTGCGTATACAACACAGGGGAATAGCAAAACGGTTACAGAACAAGCTTCCCTGAGAGATGCTGTGGTATTTCAGAATAACAATACACTAATGCCTTGTCTATAAAAAATAGGTGCCTGAAAAGAAAAAAAATCTAGAAGTATCTAATGAAGAGAAGCCCATAAGAGAATATTGCTTATTTGCTTATATCTTGGAAACACAACTAAAGAAATAGCAGAATGCAAACTGTGCTCATCCCCACCTAAATATGAAGTTTGTAATATGCACAATGACAAAATGTCAGTCATACTGTTGTTCATGTAAAGAAGTCTAAGATAATATAATCTCTACTATTGGCCACTTATCTTTTGTACAGCCAGTGAGTATTGACAGCAATGAGTGCAGAATGTGATACGCTTCTAAGGAAAAGAGACACAAAGATTTCTTTTTTTTATCCCCATTATGACATTAATATATCCTGCCAAATTTGCAGAATCAAAAGAAATTTTTCCTTATGTCAAATATTCTCCTTCTTCAAAAATGAAAACCCAGCAGGGTATTCCTTTCTCAGTATTTCAACTGCATTCTGTAATGTTTTCAACACAATGATCACTTCACAACAAAAATTGCAGACGTATGATATTATTACTCCAAGTTTTCTTTGCTAACATATTTTGGCAGCCAGCAAGTATCTAGCTTGTGGATCCTCCTGGATCCTCCTTTCACTTGGCAACTGATATTTTCAGAGGAATACGAAGTCAGAACTCTGAACATGGCCCCTGAACACATTGTAGATATATTTTTTTTTATAATTTTTTTACCAAATTCTCTCAGACTGCAAGACATTTAGATTATCTAATGATGTGATGACCTAAATGTTGACAAAGATTAGATCTTTAGAATGTTTATGATGATTATTTAATGGAATTTTCCAGTGATATTACTTAAATTGAAGGTACTAAAATCTATTCCTTATAGGCTTTCCAAGTATGACACTTTCACAACTATTTTTGCTCACCTCATACAAAAAAAAAAAAAAAAAAAAAAAAAAAAAGTTTGCAATCGTCAGGCAAATATGGTTTTATGTTCAAAAAAATCCCCACAGTATCTGAAATGCCTGGCGTGGTTTAAGGAACAGCAAATACTTTCTAGTTGCAAACTACTTCATTCGTCTTGAAGGAGTTCTTCTCAGTAAAAGTGTGAAAAATAATTCCAGCCACTGAGTGTTAACTAAGTTGTAAATTTAAAACTGTGTAATAAATGATGCAAAGAAACCATATGGTGAAAGGTGAAGGTATCTTTCACCTGAAAGACATTCACTAAAAGGTGCAGGAAATGAAATTGCCTGCAGAAATGAAATGAAATGAATTAATAAACTAATTAAACTAATAAACTAATAAAAGGTGCAAAAAAAAGTGTTTTTTCATCTTTTTTTTTTTTAAGCAAAATTTCTATTTCTAAATATTCACTGACTTGTCGTATAAATATGATCAACATATGATCAACAGAGGCCAAAACTGTGTATCAGTGTGATAAATACTCCAAAACTTGAGGGCATTTCCCAGCAGTGCTAACTGCATTGAGAGCTCAGTGCCTTGTGGGATTGCAGATAAAATCTTGAAAGTTGTTAGCTGAGTACTGCAGTATGTCACTAGATGAAAGCCAGTGCATTTCCTGGGAAGGTATGTTTATAACTTTGCGTAAAAAAATGCTGAGTTAGCCTTCCCTCATTCATTTCCTATTAGTTGCAGAGAAAACCTCTGGTTTAATATCTTTTCCCCAAGCAACAGGCTCAGTCTCATGTTTCAAGAGAAGTATGTCCCATGTTCTCTTCAGTTAGTTCACTTTGGTTTGACCCAACCAGATAAGTAGCACAAACTTGAGCCACCTGCAGCACAACTACAATGGCTGACACCCAAGAAGAGTAGCACTGTAGATTCACACTTTAGGGAGGCCTGTTAACCTTGTCTAGCTGTAAAAATCCACCATTCTCATTCACTTTACTAGCAGGAAATGTAAGGGAGCTTTATATAATACAAAAATCCTTCTCAGTTCATAAATTAGCCAGAACATCCAAGTGACAAAGCTCCTAGCTCACGGGAGCACTTCAGAGCACTGACAATTTAAAAGCGTTTATGAAGACAAATTATTCCCTGTTAAGACCTTGTTTAAAATGCAGACACAACCTATTCTGTGTTGTTTGCAGTTCACTGAATTTTTGTCAAACTGGAGAAGAGATATTTGTTATTATCAAGTGATCACACAACAACAGAGAACACCCAAAGTTATTAATGACTTTTTTATCCTAGGAAGAATTGGTAGACATGAGACAGACAGTAAGCTTCTTCATAGATTATTTAAATTGTTAATATTGTTTATCAGGGAAGACAATGTGATGGTCACCAAAGAAGGAATGAATGCTACACTGACTATTGCTAAATCATACAATGGCCTGGGTTGCACAGGAGCACAGTGCTCATCCAGTTCCAACCCCCTGCTGTGTGCAGGTCACCAACCAGCAGCCCAGGCTGCCCAGAGCCACATCCAGCCTGGCCTTGAATGCCTGCAGGGATTGGGCATCCACAGCCTCCTTGGGCAACATCTCAGTGAACAGGTTGTAAGTTGTAAGATGTTGTAAGATGTAAGTTATAAGACATAAGCTTCTGAGAATTCACTGATGTATAGCAATACTGTGACTTCTGAGTATGTAAAGGATACTGGGAGGGTAACTTAAAAGTAAATGAAAATAGATGACCACAAGCCATCAGATTTCACAGTTTTGTTTTTTTTTAATAAAAAAAAAAAAGAGAGAGAGAAGGAAAGAAAAAAGAAACCTCTCATTTTTATTTGTTTCCTCTTTGTAAATTTACAATATATTGTGCAAATCATAGAGCAACTCCTCCTTCTCATGACTGGAGACGTTTTTGCAGGAAAGGATATTCACCTATTAAGAGCCGGGAGTGCAGAGAAATACTTTCTTTGGCAATGGAAGAATACTCATTGTGTGACAGGGAGCCTTACCACAGACCTTCAGAGCACTTGCTCAGACTGAGTCCTCTGCTACATAACTGTTTTTACACAATCACTGTGAGCAGTATCATGGATATCTTGACAATGTGGGACTTCATCAGGTGGAAACAGATATGTAGTAAAGTTTCATGGAGAGGGTAGCAGAAGGAAAGTGAGAATATGCTAGGAATTGAGTACTTCTGTATACTCACACAAGGGTATATATATGTATACTTTCACAGAAGAAATATTCAGAGATGTAAAGTTAAAGTTATTACAGAAAAGAATGCAATATATTGGATAAATACATAAAAATTACAACATTGCCGGCTGGAATTTCTTGTTCTGAATGTCATCTCCAAGAAAGTATAATTAAAAAAATCATAAAATCAATAGAATGGCTTGTATTGAACAAGACTTTAAAGATCATGTATCTCCAACAGGGTTACTCCAACAGGTAACAGGGTTACCAACCACTAGACCAGGCTGCCCAAAATCTCATCTGTCCTGGCCTTAAATGCCTTTAGGGACAGCATATACACAATCTCTCTTGGCAACCTGTTGCAGCACCTCATGACCCTCAGTAAAATATTTCTTCCTAACATCTAATCTAAATCTCCCCTCTTTTAGTTTAAAGCCATTCCTTCTTGTCCTATCATAACTAGACCATGTAAAAAGTCCTTCCTTCCTGTTAACTCCCTTCAAGTCTGCAATGAGGTCTCCCCTGAACCTTCTGTTCTCCAAGCTAAGCAAGTGCAACTCCTTCAACCTTTCTTCATAGAAGAGTGCTCCAGTCCTTTAGTCATCTTCCTGGCTCTCTTCTGAAATTACTCTTACAACTCTGCATTCCTGTGCTGGGGGCCCCAAACCTGGATTCAGTAGTACAGATGGAGCACTCACAAGGGCAGAGAAGAGAGAGTCCTTCCCCCTGCTGGCCACCTCTCTTTTGATGCAGCCCAGGATATTACTTGTCTTCTGGGCCGCAAGATAACACCTGCTGGCTCATGTCCAGCTCTTCATCCATCCCAGGACCCCCAGGTTGTTCTCCACAGGTCTGCTCTTGAGGTGTTCTCCCAGTCTGTACCTATATGTGGGATTGCATGGACCCAAGTGCAACACCTTGTACTTGGTTTGTTAAACCTCATTCTATTCTTGTGTGCCCACTTGCCAAGTGTGTCCAGGTGCCTCTGGACGCTGTCTCTCCCTTCTACTGTGTCAACTGCTCCACTGAGCAGAACTGTCATAAGTAAACTTGCTGAGAGTTTGATCCATTCTCTCTCAATAAAGATGTTGAAAACTACCAGACTCCTCAGGGACACCACTCATGACTGGCCTCCATGGGGACATAGAGCCATGAACAGTATGGCTTTGTTTAGGATCATCTAACCAATTCTTAATCCATCTAGTAGTCCAGCTTTCAAATCTTTCTCTCTCCAGTTTATAGATTAAAAAAAAAAAAAATAGAACTAAAAAAAGAAATTATCAGGAGTAGTCACCATGGATTCATCAGGAGGAAATAATGCTCAGCCAGTCTGGTAGCCTTCACTGATGCCATGTTTGGCTGGCTACATGAAGGAAAAGCAGTGAATGTTGTATACCTTAATTTCAGCAAGGATTTTGTTATGGTTTCTCACAACAGCCTTGTAATGAAGTTTAGTAAATGTGGGATATATGATTGCATAGTGCTGTAAAAGAAGAACAGGCAGATCTCACAGGGTTGTGATCAATGGCACAGAGCCTATGTGGAGTGCTATACACAGCAGTGCTCTCCAGGGTTGATGCTGGATCTGGTCTTTTAGATCTTCATCAATCATCCTAGATGAAGGAACAGAGTTCACCTTCAACGAATCTGCTAATGACACAAAGCTGGGAGGAGTGGCTGACGTACCAGAAGAATGTGCTGCCATTCACTGAGACTGGACAGGTTGGAGAGTTGGGAGGAGATGAACTTTGTGAGCTATAACGAAGGCAAGCATAGAGTATTACATCTGAAGAAAAATTACTGCACACATCACATGTTAGAGGCTGACCTGCTGGAAAAGAACTATGAAAAGAAGGCTCTTTGTGTCCCAGTGGATGATGGGTTTAAAACATCTCAGTGACGTGTGCCTACATTCTTTTAAGTGGTGCCCAACAACAGAACAAGGAACAACAGGACGTAGAAGTACATAGGAATTTCCACCAGAACATGAGAAAAAACATCATTACCCTAGGAATGAGCACTGGAATAAGCTGCCCAGAGTGATTAGAGTCATCTCCCCTGGAGTTATTCAAAATGTGAATGGATGCTTTCCTGTATTCTAGGAAATCTGATTTAGCACTTGTGTTGGACTAGGTGATTTACAGAGGTCCCTTCCAAGCCCTACAGTTCTGCTGTTTTGTGAATTATGCTTTGTGGAGTGCCTCACTACAAATATCATGGAAGACTTTTTTTACATAATAGCATTTTTTACATAATAATATTTTTGTTTGCAGTATTTCTATAATTGTACTTCCAGTGACTCAGTCTGATTACAGTAGATATGCATAGCATCATTCATTAGCTTAGCACTGGTTAGCCTGGCAGAAGCATATGAGTTTTAAGCAGATTCCTCAAAAGGTTTTCATTAAATACCTGTGATTTATATGAATTACTGCTGTGTGATACAACCCCACCCAAACTTTTCTAAATTAAATTCCTCAGTATTTTAACTGTGTGTGTACAATCTACTTGAGAAACTTACTTTTTAAATCATCTGATTTTTATATATCATGCTTTCAAACTTTATCTACAAAAGAACTGTGTACTGTATACTATGCACTTATGCTTGTGTCTAATGTCTCCCTCTGCTCTCTTGTAATACTGCATATGTTTGAGAGAATTGCTGGCAGAAAGCACATATCTTTGTGAAGTGGACTGTAACTGAAATGAACATTAATTCCAAAACAATTATATGAAAAAGCTAATTCTGTAATAAAGAGTAAAAGCTCTGCATTATAGTTTCGTGATGGCTAAGTTAATAGAAGTGGAAAAGGTCTTAAAACTTAGGGAAAAAATGCTATTAGAGGATATAAAAAAAATCAATTTATTTTAATTTATCAAGGTTATTTTCTATTCATCCTTTACTGCAGCACAGCCTATTTGACATGAATTACCAAAAAAAGGTGACCTATAAAACTTATTAAGAAGTAAATTCAAGAAATAAAAATAAAATTTAACTTTCCATTTGATAAAGGAATTTTTTTTTAATAATCATTCTCAGGAAAAGATATTAAAATACTCTTAGGAAAACAAATACTTTTTTTAACTTTTAATACTTTTTTAAACATTTAAAAGGTTGCCAATTTCTTGCTGATCAAGTTAGAAGCCACTTTGAAGCATAAAATATAGTTCTGAGATGTTATGCTTTCTATAGTATGTAATCCAGTTTCATTACTTTTTCCGAGTCATAGCATTTTAATGTTTCCTAATTAGTTGTAACTACCAACTTTTACCCTACAAGATGCCACAAAAGCAGTAAAAAATGTAGTTATAGGAAGAAAGAACCTTCAGTGGATGGCTTTTTTTTTTTTTCAGGTGACAACACACAAAATTTCCCTCAAAAGAAAATTTAGTTTTGAAGAGAAAGCACAGTGGATAAACATCACTGCAATCGTGGCATTGTATGGACATAAAATACAGTTATGCTTCCTTTCTTGCATGTTATTTGATGTATATTAGACAGAGTTTTTTCAAGTCAGAAACAAGCATATACAGTTTTACATACATAACATCTTACATTTCATACTCCAGAATACTTTACTGTTATTTTTCTCTCAGTCAGATGGAGGAGATGCAAAAAAACTTTATTTATATATTTAAAAAATTACACGTGTTTAAAATGAAGTAATGTAAGGCATTGCTTCTGAAATGAGAGATTTGAGATGTAAAAAGACAGAGGTAATCACTCTGAAAATGTTCATTCCTCACTGGTAGAGCAAAGCATTTCACTTCCTTAACCTGTGTGCAGAGCTGCTGTTAAGGGATTAGCATCTCTTCATTCACTTTTCTCATGTCCAATTCACCATTTCTTACTTTGACCAGCTGCAGCATGAAAGCAGCAGGGAGCTGCAGGGAGATGCATCTTGCAAACTTTTCCTTTCTACTCTTAAATCGCAGCATACAGGAAAGAATGCTTTGGTGAATAATAGCATCGCATCTAAAATCTAAATGAAATAATCAGATATTTTTCAATGGGCATTTTATGTACAATTTTTTCAGACAGTCCAAGGCTGGTGTTTTAGGCAATTGATCTTTATTCTTACCTTAAAGGCAAAGAGGGAATCAAATAAAATACATATTAAAAAAAGAAAAAGTAAAATTTCTTCTATAAGCATTTTGAGTTCTGCCATTAATCTTGCAGAAATAACTCTACTATCATGTTTCTTTTAATTTTATGTGCTGCCTTTCAAGTACTCTGTAGGAATTAGCATTTAAGATGTTACCTTTAAAATAATAGTACATGTTAGAAACTATTTGTGTAGCTTAAGGAGTTTTGAAAAAAAATATATCCATACTGTGCAAAAGAAATTTTGATTTTTTAAAATAAAGTCATGATTAATATTTAATCAAAATATTTTATCAAAAAAGAATCATTTTTTATCTTTTTAAAGCATGCAATATTAACACTTGGCTTAGAAAGCACTTGGCATGAAAAATGTTGTAGGCAACAAAAAATGCAAGCATTAGTTACTTCTAGGTAAATCTCATGTCAGAGAAATACATTTTAATATGTATTTTCTTAGTAAATATTTGTATATACAAGTTTGCCTGTGTTAGAGTGCATTGTGATATATTCAGATAGTTATAAGCAACACAGAAAAGCTTTGTTTTAACTTGGTTATAACATTACCTGCATTTTCAGATTTATTTTTCAGATTTTTTTTTTTTAATGAGGTAATATTGTGCAATACTGGGGAAAAAAAGCAGAAGCAGAAGCAGGTTGTGTCATCATGCACAACTTGTCTGTAGACTCATTCCTGCAACAAAGAATGAGAACAGTCAGAAGTTCTGTTAAGCACACTAGAACTTCAGCAATACTGAATTTGAAAAAGATAGAATTACTTCAGGGAGCAGAATTCCATTTTAGATTTCGTACTTGCTATGGATAATAAATTTCTCACATCACTGTTATAACAGTGCTTGCCAGGATCTACTCAGATCACTGTGAGCATTCTCACGACACATTCTAATTGTTAGTGATTCTCTGAAATACAGTTCTTCAGCAGTGCCCTCTGAAAATCATAGAATCATATAGAATCATAGAATCACCAAGGTTGGAAAAGACCTAAAAGATCACCCAGTCCAACCATTCACCTATTCCCAATAGCTCCCACTAAACCATGTCCCTCAACACAACATCCAGCCTTTCCTTGAACACCCCCAGGCTCGGTGACTCCACCACCTCCCTGGGCATCCATTGCAGTGCCTGACCACCCTTTCTGAAAAGTAATACTTCCTCATGTCCAGCCTGAATCTCCCCTGCCGTAGCTTGAAGCCATTCCCCCTGGTCCTATCACTGATGACACGAGAGCAGAGGCCGACCCCCAGCTCACTACAGCCTCCCTTCAGGAAGTTACAGAGAGCAATGAGGTCTCCCCTGAGCTCCTCTTCTCCAGGCTGAACATTCCCAGCTCCTTCAGCCTCTCCTCATCAGCCCTGTGTTCCAGACCCCTCACCAGCTCTGTTGCCCTCCTTTGAACACGTTCCAGGGCCTCAATATCTTTCTTGCAGTGAGGGGCCCAAAACTGGACACAGCACTCGAGGTGCGGCCTCACCAGTGCTGAATACAGGGGAACAATCACCTCTCTGCTCCTGCTGGCAGCACTGTTTCTGATGCAAGCCAGGATGCCATTGGCCTTCTTGGCCACCTGGGCACACTGTGGCTCATGTTCAGCCGAGCATCAATCAATACCCCCAGGTCCATTTCCTCTACACCGTCCTCCAGCCACACCGCCCCAAGCCTGCAGCGTCGCCTGGGGTTGTTGTGGCCGAAGTGCAGGACCCGGCATTTGGCCTTGTTGAACCTCATCCCATTGGCTTCAGCCCAGCTCTCCAGCCTGTCCAGATCCCTCTGTAGGGCCTCGCTACCCCCAGGCAGATCCACACTTCCAGCCAATTGGGTGTCATCTGCGAATTTACTGAGGGTGCACTCGATGCCCTCATCGAGGTCATCAATAAAGATATTGAAGAGGACAGGCCCCAGCACCGACCCCTGGGGAACACCACTCACGACCGGTCGCCAGATGGATTTGACTCCATTCACCACCACTCTCTGTGCCCGGCCCTCCAACCAGCTCCTCACCCAGCCAAGAGTGCACCCATCCAAGGCTCGGGCTGCCAGCTTCTGCAGGATTTTTTCACTGTGCTCCTGCTTTCCTGCATAAGTCTTTATATGTTTCCAGTGAAAAGAATGACTAAGTGCAATTCTGTAAATGAGAAATCCTGTAAAGTCAAAAAACAGTCATATATCATATTACAATTTGTATTGCTCTATAAACTAGAATTATGACTGTAGAAATTTACTTATTGAAATTCAATTGCATTAAAATGTACCTGTTGAAATACTGACAGTGTTAAATTATTGGACTGTTTCTCTCAGGGAATGTTAACAAGGCATTGCTAATTCTCACAAATGTTGGATGAAACATTTTTTTATTGCTTATGAGTAATATTTGTCTCTGGAATCATCTTTTTTTAAAGGATCATCATTTTTAAAGGTAGATATGGGAGAGACATGGTCCAAAGGCCATGGATAGACATGAAAATGATCATTTGCCCTACAAGAAAGTCCAAGAGAGTTGGGGTTGTTCAGCCTGGGCTAGAGGCTCCAGAAAATCCTTACTGTAGCCTCCCAGTACTTAAAGAAAGAGGGAGAATTGTTCAGTATTCATTGTCAAGTTAGATGGGTCAGCAAAGCCGCTGCAAAGTCTTAGAAGTTCCTGAATTGGACAAATGATCGGAAACAAGAAGGGATTTATTGATTTCTCGAGAGAGGACAAAAGCCAAAGAAATGACACCTTCATTAAAAATGTGATTTGTTTTGGAGGGGGTTGGTTTGTTTTTCTTTTTTTGTTTTTTTCTTTTTTGATGTTTTTGTTTGTGTTCTGTTTTGGAGTTCATTCCTACCTGCAGAAGAGCACAGAGAATTTTTTTCTTATTTTTATTAAAGTTTTTAAATCTAACTTGCCATCGATTTTTAAGCAGAAAGGCTACTGTGCTGTACTTCAAACTATCTCTCAATTCCCTAGGAAGTTTTTTATGGGAGAACACAGCAGCACTAAGTACCTTTGACTTTTTAATGCATTAAAATATCAATAATTTAAAGGACCAGAAGAACTTTAGAATAAAGTGCACTACTGTTTTTAATGTTACAGTAAAATGCCCCTTTCCACTTCAAAATATTCACATACATGTTACACTAAAAATCTTTATTGAGCTATTTACTTTTTTTTTTTTCCCTTGGTAAAGGTTTTTTTCTTCGTCTTTCAGTAGTCAAAATTGTTTTCATCAAGTAGGAAATGCATTGTCTCCTGTGAGTTTCCCCATGGTAATTCTGAGCTCTGCACACTATTCTGGAGCTTTATATAGAGGAGTTTAATTTCCTTTCAGTTTATTTCATGTTTTACTTTGGTCAGCAATTGTACTGCCTAAGGGATGGCTCCAAGATTGCTATTAAATAATGAGCAGATACAGAGCTGAGCTAAGTTAGAATACACGCCAACAGAAGTTTCATCAAGGACTGTGACTGGATATTTACAAAATAATTTAAGTCTTACTCTTCCTCCAGATGTTCAAAGAAGTTGACCTTCATGCTAAACCTAGTAATTTTGAATATTTTAAGTTTTTTTATATAAATATACGTGCACATATATATTTTTTATACATTTGTCCTACAAGTAACTAGGTGTTGACCTCTTAATTTCTCTAGTGTTTTAAAAGGTTCATATAGCCAACTACTCTGGCTCAATCCAAATGTTCATATATAACTATATGTAGATATAACCACATACTAGGAGTATGCATACAAGCACTATACTAGTAATTTTATGAATTGAAATCTAATAAATAAACAAATTAATGAATATGGTCTTTTTACTTATATAGCATTAGTGCTATTCTTTGTGTAATACGAGTGATGAGATTCCTCAAAAGAGACAGCTGCTGCAAGAATGTTACATTATATATGACAAATTATATCTTTTATGCAGCACTATCATTATTGTTCAAAAGGAAGTTTAAAGCCACTTAAAAACAACTCCAAACAGATCTCAATGGAGGTATTTAAGAAACCATGGAATGTTCAAATAAATGACTAGATGAATGAGAAACTAGCTTTTAAAATGGAAATAGCCACTGATGTTATCTAAAACATGTCATCTCTAGCTTTCCTTTCCAAATAAACCAGTAAATGACCAGGCTTTAACTCCCAAATGTACTGTTTAAGTCAAAATATTCCAAATCTTCCTAGGAAAGAAAATGTGATAATTAGCCATAGCGATCTTTGATTAACTTATTGCTTTTACTTTTAGGGTTTGTTTTTCTGTACAGCTTCTACTATCACTCCCTTGGCTTTTAGCAGGCGCCTTCATAATCTCTTCCAAAGTAAAGTTATCCTTCTTTGCAAGGGATTACTGGAAGCTGAATAACTTTATTTCCCTGGAACAAATAACCAGAAAATTTATAACAAGCTGCATGGTATATTTCATCTTTACTTCCTGCTTGTTTAAGTTTACTGAGATAGCAGAAATTAATGAATTGCTTTGATGTAAAGGAGAAAGAAAACAGTACAGAACATCATATGAATACACTTTTACCGTGAATCTGGCAGAATATGTCATTTTATATCTTCCCTAGCAAATTAAACTTAAAAATTTTTCAGGAAACACATACAAGTTTTCTTTCATCGAGATTTTGCTGCATATAAGCCACTCCTTTTCTCAATTCATTGTGTCTTTTCACTCATGGATGTATTCTCCTGAATGTTTACTCCATGTCAGTATTTTTAATATGATGCCTATGAGTGACAGAAATTGAATTTCTTCAGCTCCAGAGAGAATTGAACTCCAGCTACAGAATTGCATAACGAACAAGCCTGTGAACATCAGATATTTGTTTTCACAGTGGAAAATTAAATGTTTTTTGCATTACTTACTAACTGCAAAGAAAAACTTGCATTTTACAGAAGTCAGTAGAGTTCTTGCTAGGTACTGTTCTTGCCCTGGGAAATTCTCAGTCTATTTCTAAATTTAATGCGTGATGAGTAAACAAAATAAAACATTATTTGTTATCCCTTTTTGAGAGACTCTGCATAGCAAATTCATTGCCAGCCTCAAACTGGAAAACTGAATATATTTCTAAGCCATCAACATTCCCCATTTTGCTTTTTAATAGGCAAGAGTATGCTGATTCATTTCTTTCTGACTAACGTACACTGATGAAGTCAGTCTATTGCAGAAACCTTTACTGACGTTTTATTCTCAGCTCTCTATAAATCAATATGAAAAGAAAATTCAGCTGCATTTTCCTTAAAATCTAAGCCAAGAATTGCAGCTCAGAGTCAGTCCAGCTAATCTTTTCAAACCAAATATTCACCTTAACTTTCATGGTAATCAATATATTTCTAGAAGGTAATTTCACCTTATGATAAGGTGGCTTGAAAGGAAAGACTGACCAATGTCATCTACCCAGATTTGTGCAAGGTCTTTGATAACTTCTGCAGGATATTCCAGTGTCTAAATTGGAGAAACATGGCTTTGATGTATGGACTACCACAGTAATTGATGAATTGGTTGGATGGCACAAGCCAGAATGTTGTGTTCAATGGCCATATGTCCAGGTGGTGGTGAGTGGTATCCCTCAGGGATCTACCTTGGTACCAGTGCTCTTTCACATCACTACCAGTAAACTTAATGAGGTTCAGCAAGGCCAGTGTAAAGTGTTGCACTTGGTCAGAGCAATAGGTATACAGTATGGGATGGGATGAGAATACACTGAGAGGAGCTCCACAGAAAAAGACTTTGGACTCAGATGGATGAAAAGTTTGATGCAAGCCAAGAGTGTGTGCTCACAGCCTGAATGCCAACAGTATCCTGAGATGCATCAAAAGAGTTGTGGGAAGCAAGAAGGAGAGATCTGTCTCCCTCTCATCTGTCTTCATGATGATCCATCTGGAGTACTGTTTCCAGGTTTGGGCCTCCAGCACAGAAAAGACATGAAGTTGTTGGAGCAGATCAAGAGGAAGGCCTACAAGATGATCCTATGAAGACGTGCTGAGGGAGCTTGATTCGTTCACCCTGGAGAAGAGAAAGCTCTGGGGAGATCTCATTACGGACTTTCCACATTTAAAAAAGCTTAGAAAATAAACAGAGAGTGACTTTTTACATACTCCCAATAATGATGGGACATTTTGAGACTCAAGGAGAAAAAGAGAGTCTACATCCTCTGGAAGAAGGGACAGGCTGCTCAGGGAGATTACAAAGAAGTAGCTAAGGTATGCAAGGAGGAAGCTAGGAAGGCGAAAGCCCAACTTGAGCTCAGGTTGGCCTCTGCAGTAAAAGACAATAAAAAATCCTCTTGTAAATATATCAACTGGAAAAGAAGAATCAAAGATAATTCTCATCCTATACTTGATGCAGCAGGGAATGTGGTCACTGAGGACAAGGATAGGGCTGAAATCCTCAATGCCTTCTTTACATCTGCTTTTAACAGCCAGATCAGTTATCCTCTGTGCTTTTTATGTCCCGATCTGGAAGTCTGGTACACTGCACAGAATTTGCCCCCAGCAATTCCAGTGGAGACAGTCAGAGAGCTCCTCCTCCGTCTGGACTGTCACAAGTCCATGGGACCGGATGGGCTGCACCCTCGGGTGCTGAGGGAGCTGGTGGGGCTGATTGCTGAGCCCCTCTCGGCCATCTATCAATGCTCCTGGTTAACTGGTGAGGTCCCAGAGGATTGGAGGCTTGCTGATTGTGACTCCCATCTTCAAGAAAGGCCGTAAGGAGGATCCGGGGAACTACAGGCCTGTCAGCCTGACATCAGTACCAGGGAAAGTTATGGAGCAAATCATCTTGGATGAGATTGCACAGCATGTGCGCAGTGTCCACGGGATCAGGCCCAGCCAGCACAGGTTCGTGAAAGGCAGGTCATGCCTGACCAACCTCATCTCCTTCTACAACTGGGTGACCAGTCTGATAGATGAGGGAAGGGCTGTTGATGCAGTCTTCCTAGACTTCAGCAAAGCCTTTGACACGGTCCCTCACAGGCTTCCTCTGGGGAAACTGGCTGCCCATGGCCTGAACAGATATACAATTCTTTGGGTAAGGAACTGGCTACAGGGCCGTGCCCAGAGGGATGTGGTGAATGAAGTCCAGCTGGCGACCCGTTTCAAGTGGTGTCCCCCAGGGGTCGGTACTGGGGCCCATCTTGTTTAATATCTTCATTGATGACCTAGATGAGGGGATTGAGTGCACCCTGAGTAAGTTTGCAAATGACACCAAATTGGGAGGTGGTGTGGATCTGCCTGAGGGCAGGGACGCCCTGCAGAGGGATTTAGACAGGCTGAACCACTGGGCCGAGGTGAATGGGATGAGGTTCAACAAGGCCAAGTGCCGGGTCCTGCACTTCGGGCACAACAACCCCATGCAGTGTTATGGGCTTGGGGATGGGTGGATGGATTACTGTGAAGAGGAAAGGGACCTGGGGGTGTTGGTTGGTGCTTGGCTGAACATGAGCCGACAGTGTGCCCAGGTGGCCAAGAGGGCCAACGGCATCCTGGCCTGCATTAGAAATGGTGTGGCCAGCAGGAGCAGGGAGGTGATCATCCCCTGTACTCAGCACTGGTGAGGCCACGCTTCGAGTATTGTGTTCAGTTTTGGGCTCTTCACTACAGGAAAGATATTGAGGTCCTGGAGCGTGTGCAGAGAAGGGCAATGAAACTGGTGCACAAACCTTATGAGGAGTAGCTGAAGGAGCTGGGATTGTTCAGTCTGGAGAAGAGGAGGCTCAGGGGAGACCTCACTGCACTCTACAACTGCATGAAGGGAGGTTGTGGTGAACAGGGATTTGACCTCTTCTCCCAGGCAATGAGCAGGACACAGGGCAATGGCCGCAAGTGGTACCAGAGGAGGTTTAGGTTGGACATAAGGAAGAACTTTTTCTCTCAGAGGGTGGTCAGGCACTGGAATGGCTGCCCAGGGAGGTGGTGGAGTCGCCATCCCTGGCAGTGTTCAAGAGGTGTCTGGATGACGTGCTGCGTGATATGGTTTAGTACTAGTGGTGGCAGTGGTGATGAGGAGACGGTTGGACTGGATGATCTTGCAGGTCGTTTCCAACCTTGTGATTCTATGATTCTATGATTCTATGGAGGAATGTTTTTAAACTAAAATAAGTGAAATTTAGATTAGATGTTAGGAGGAAATTCTCTACTGTTGAAGCACTGGAACAGGTTGATCAGAGCTGTGAATGACCCTTCCCTGAAGGTGTTCAAGACTGGCTTTGACCCTGAGCAACATAACATACAGACTATGGGAACTCTACCCATGATGGAGATGTTTGTTCTATATTATATTTTAGGCCTCTTTCAAGTTAAGTCATTCAATGATTCTATGCTCCTCTTTTCTGTACTTCCTAAAGAACCTGTGTCCGGCCATTAAACCACATCAGCCCTGGGAGTCACCCAACATATTTCCATACTAACAAACAGTCCTATCATACAAACACAGCCCTTTCAAAGACACACATGTCTCTAACTCATGCTTTTTCCTCATACTCCATGTGTTAGTGTAAAGGGAATTAAGAGTGGCACCCCACCATGTTGTGATCTTTATTCTGCAGTCTGCACATATGAGTGAATGCACACAGTACACACGAAATTGACACCAACCAAAGCACAGCAAGGTTAATTCCAGTCCCATATCTCTCTTTCTTTTTAACTTCTTTGTGATTTGTTCTGATACATTAAAGGAAAACCTCAAAAAGTAAGAAGCATTTTTTTGAAGTTTGTAAAGTATCTTCAAACTAATGAAGACATTAGAGTGCCTATGTGATTTTCCCACACCAGAAAAAAGTGATCTATCTCATCTCCTTTTTATATGAGTTTAATTTTGATAGTAAAAGATCTAATTAGGAAGGAAGTAGGCTGGGGGCACTGGGAGTAAAGTTTAATAAAACTGAATTTCTGCCTGGACTATATTCACTGATGTTTTATTCTGTTAAATGCATTGGTCTTTCCAACATAGTATGACAGCTTATTTGCAAACAGTGTTGTATTATTTGCTTATTAAAAACAATTCTTCAGTGAACTTCTAAGTGACAGATATTAGTTAAGAAATCTTTCTAAATTATTTTCTTATAGTCACAGTTTCTATCATTTGTAGGGCAAGCTGACAAATTATCAGTGACACATTTATGCTATAACTGGCACTCCTTGCCAGACAGGATGTAAGAGAAACATGTTGGGAAGACAATATGTATACAATGCACTTGTTGTTTGCCATCTGGTTATTTGCAATGAGTTTTGCATTAATTACAGGTGGAAAGATGGATATTTTTATACCAGACAATTGCTCTTATTGTAAACAGAAAATGCCAGAGATCCTTACTGGTTTGTGCTCTGCTGATAATTATGAAAAGAAAATGTCATTTTGTGTACATTTAAGGGTTAATAATGGCTACAGTCTTTCTTCTGAACTGTTATTGAATCATTTAACCTTTTAGGGAATGTCTTATATTTATTTCTACAGAAACTCCAGCAGGCACAAAGAGCACAATAACACTATTTAAGAGAGAAAATACCCAGCTACAAAACTCTATTTTTCAGCAAAGGCACTACTATTAAATATGTATTTTCAGCATATATTTTCAGTATATCAGCAGTTAACAAGAGCCTGTAGGCCACACTCATAATATTTGTATCTGTGGAAGTGACCTTACTGTCACCATTGCTGAAAACCACCACCCACTGCCTTTCTGCACTGACATACACTGTATGCATCACTGAATGTCACTCGACACAATTTTACCAACATAGAGGAGTTCAATTCTACATCTTTTCTTTCATGTCTGATGCCATCCTGTCAGACTGCGCTTCTGCTGCCATCTATTGCACAGCAGCAAAATCTAAGAGAATACTGATGGGAAGGCTCAACCTCTATTGCCACACCAATGGTATCCCCTATGATAAGCCAACATACTAAAACAGAAAGCATTACTTTGGAGCATCCATCATGTAAATGTGCTGCCTGAGAAGTCACCAGCTGTGTATATATCATGGATCCTGTATATCTGTGTTTGCAACATTTATTTAAAACCAACGTGCACTGTGTCTTTTCATTAAATATAGTGAACAAGACTCTCAGACAACACAAGTGCAGTCTATACTTTCAACTTAGAACCTATTTTTCTTCAACAGGTTGGAGATCCCCATGCTTCCTCTTCTTCCATGTAAATATTTCAGCATCCCCAGAAGATGCAGGAGATTTCTGAAAGAGACACTTGTAAAATACACTGAATGCTTGGTCTACTCCAGCCTGGTACAAACTGTTACACAGAGATCCAAGTGTGCAGCAGATGAAAATGTGTATAATTCCAGTGAAAGTAATGCAGATAATGGGATTTCTGCTGTTAGTCTCAAAGTTGTAAATGTTTTCTAAATAGACAAAAGATAAAGTTTTATGATAATCATAGGACCTAAGAACTGCATGATAGCTGGAGGCCAAAGAAAGTTCATAAAAATGGGTACATAATGTTTGCAAGTTATTTCTGTCTGTAATTGCTGTAATTATATATACTCTCAGTACTGTGCTCTGACTGATAACCAGTCATTGTTCAGTATCATATTAACGTAGCTTCCTTGAATGCAGGAAAGAAAACTTGAGAATACTATAAATAAACCTAAAAGCTAAACACTTCCTATCACAACAACTAAGACAAGAAAACTTCAGCAGCAGGCAGACTCTGCTATTCTCTGCTGTGTTCAAAAAGCACTGATTTTTAATTCCTTACATTAGCTGTGAAATTTAAGGTCTGCCTGTGATTCTGGTCATCTCAGTTGGAACTGATAAACACCGTCTTATAGTTGCATTTCAATACAGAGATTTGGATTTAAATTGTTGATTTGACACTCTGAGGGCTGTGTTGTTATGAAGTTGGTTTGTAAAACTGTTGAACAAACATGAGATATGTTGAGTTGAAGTATTCAAGCCTTCAGTTAATACTGCTTTTTCAATGTCTGAAAGCAAGCTATTTGGAAGAATGGTCTGCAGTCTATCTGATTACTTCTTTTCTAACACTCATCAGAGAGGAATAAATACCCTGAATGAAAAGTGTACCTTGGAAAAGGGAAGATAGACTATAGAGAAATGTAAATCCTTTTCTTATGTGTTTATCATAGTGCTAGGTAACTTCAGTGAGGTTACATCCTATATTCTTAAACTTTACTTTTCAATGATATGAATTCAATATAATAACTGATTAATTGACTTAAGTCACAATCCCTCTCCAGTACCAATGTACCGTTTTTTAACATAACATAATCATTCTCTAGATCATACACAAGAACAGTCTTTATCTAAATCTTGGCCTAGCATCTCAAAGTTTGCTGTCATTCCAGAAACACCATATTCTGTTCTAGAATCAACACTCATATTTATCACAATGATTCAGCAAGACCCATTCAAATGATGCAGATTTCTCATAACAGCCTTATGAATTGAGAACTTTAATCAGTTCATCCAGGAAGTAATTTATCTAAAGAGATTTATGTAAACAGAAGACACAAATGATTCTTTATCAGATTAGAACCTAAATACAACAAATGTTAAGAAGCAGCAGTTAGACAAAGTCAGTCAAAAATAGATTGGTAAAAAGTTCAAATGGATGATGAAGGTACTGAATGGATTTAAATTGCATTTAAATCCATTCATTCATTCTGAAAGGACACTTAAAAAAATTCTGACCTTTCTGAAATACAAATGTTTGTTTTGTTGCCAGCATTATAATAACTGCTATAATTATGGAAATTAAAAAAAAAAAATCAAAATTAAAATCACGTGAAGGTTCAGAATACAGAAATTAGTCACCAATATAAAACACTGTTTTATCTGATGTGAATCTGATTTCCCATAAAGCTGGAAATGATGTTAAAAAATTTGCTTTTAATCTAGAAGGTCCATCATGGATATAGCCCAGACTATTTAACTCTATTCTCTTTGAATTCTGCTTCAGACTCTAAGTCCCAGGGGAATTACTTTCCAAAACACCTGTAGGCATGCTTTGGCTTTAAATCTGGGATAAAATGAATGAAAATGGCATGTATCAACTTACTGGTTGTCCACTTTGCAGTTGGAAAAAATAGTTAAACTCCTTAGATGTGAACCTTCCAAATCACTGTCATTTGGAGTGACCTACCCTCAGCTTAAAGACTTAATGAATTATAAAAACAAGGAAGAGAAATTATTTGTGATTTTTTAGGGTTTTGTTTTGTTTTGTTTTGTTGTTTTTTTTTGTTTTTTTTTTTTTTGTATTTAAAAAGAATTATTTAATAAATAATAGAAATCACTTTATTGTGAATCTGAAATGTGTCAGCTCTCTATGCTATCAACAGCCTACAACGGAAAATTCATAAGACTTCCTTGAAAGTTTGTCAGTCTGTGCTGCTCCCATAGTCCATCTTCTCAGGCAAAGTGGATTCTGTTTGCAGTCCAGAATTCACCCTTAGTTTTCACTGGACAAAAGTTTCTTATTTTCAAAGAGATGTTATGAAAACAGCAAAGAGGAAAACTACAAATTGGGGGAAATTACAGTTGTAGTATGTACTTTTTTAACACAGAGAGTGTAATTAAAACAATGAAGAGCTTTTCATCAACAAGTTAAACATTTCCAAAGTGTATAGTAGATGAAGGTCTATAAAATCCCACAAAGAGTATTTTGCTCCAAAATGAGTAATAAAATCATTTGGAGCTTCCCTAATTTTCAAGACGCACAAGAAATCCAAATAGCTCAGAAAAGGGCTGTACAGTTTCCCGTTGGAAAAAAAAAATGCAAATAATTCCTTTATATTCATTTTTGTTCAGCCTATTTTGGGAATTTGCCCTTTTTACTTGGTGTAGATCAAATACAAATAGATCACAAAGTTCCCATTTAAGAATTCTACATTCATACATTACTCCTGATAGTTTTTTTTAACCAACATAAGCTCAGATATAATTTACTAGAGGCATGCAAAATTCTGTTTTGTTTAATTGATTGCCATGAGTTTGAAGGTCAGGAGGTTCTGCTCATTGTTCACTGGTTAACTAATACTCTGCTGCTACGAGATATGGTTTAGTGCTTGTGGTACTAATAGGAATGGGAGGGTGGTTGGACTAGATGATCCTGCAGGTCGTTTCCAACCTTGTGATTCTGTGATTCTATGTAAATATTTTTTTTCTTCCACTTAGAATGACCATTACTGTACAGTGCAAGACTAGCAATGTAATAGCAGAGCAGGAATAATGATGAGATAGGTAATTAACCGAAGTGCAGGCCAGGAAGACATTAAGGAGAGCTTTATATAATACATTAAATTTTGTCTAAGTGAAAGCTACTAATTAAAATTTAAACTGTGGAACTGCATCAAAAGCAATATCTCAGGAAATAACTGAAAAGAATCCTATGATCTACTCATTGAGGTTTACTGGATTCTGGGTCCAAAGTTTCCTTAATATTCATATTTATCATTCATGAGAGCACAAAAGTGGTTTTACCCTTAGTTTTCAAAAGATTAAACTATAAGAAAAGGTAGGATTTCTTAATGAGGTGCAGCACTCAATGAGTCAGTGACATTCATGTAGGTTTTGGGACCACAGTTAGCACAGTTAGCACCCTTCAGTACATTTCCTTTCCTTCCGTGTACCGAGTCAAAATACTAGCATCAGTTTCACCTGCGTGATGCAGACAGTACATTTCTCATCCTAGTTGTGTCATTTTTTGTGGGATAACCATAGGATCAGGCCCAGCCAGCATGGGTTCTGCCTGACCAATCTCATCTCCTTCTATGATCTATGACCTTCTATGTGGCAACACACCTAGAGGACGAGAGAAAGGCTGTTGATATAGTCTACTTAGACTTCAGCAAAGCCTTTGACACTGTTTATCACAGTGTTATCCTGGAGAAGCTGGCAGACCTTAGCCCAGGAGGTATACTCTTTGCTGGGTAAAATACTGTCTGCATGTCCAGATACAGTAAGTGGTGATGAATGAAGTTAAATCCAACTTGCAACCACTCTTGAGTGATGCCACCCAGGGATCAGTGTTGCTACCGGACCTGTTCAGTATCTTCATTGATGATTTGGGAAGAGGAAACTGAGTGTAATCTCACTAAGTTTGCAGATGATACCAAGTTGAGAGGAAGAGTCTTACAGCCTGGTATTAGGAAGGTCCTACTGAGGGAGCATAGGCTGAAGCCTATGGGATGAAGTTCAACAAGTCCAAGTATCAGGTTCTGCACTTTGGTCATAACAACACCTTGCAACGCCAATGGCTTGTGGCTGTGTGAATGGGAAGCTGGATGGGGGATAAGAATCTGTGGATGTTCATCTGCTGAACATGAGCCAGTAGTGCACCCAGTTAGCCAAGAAGGCCAATGGCATTCCAGTTTGTATCAGAAACAGTGAAGTCAGCAAAGACAAGGAAGGCGACTGTCCCACTGTGCTCAGCAGTGGTGACACCATGCATTAAGTGCTGCCTTCAGTTTTGGGCCCCTCACTGTAACAAAGACATTGAGGCCCTGTAATGTGTTCAGAGAAGGGCAACAAAGATGTTGAGGGGACTAGTTCATAAGTCTTATAAGGAGTTGCTGTGGGAACTAGGATTGTTTATTCAGAAAGAGAATCGGGGGAGGCTTTATTACTATCTGCAATACTCTGAAACAAAGTTATGTAAGTTGGCCTCTTCTCCCAGGGAACTAGTGATAGAAGAGGAAATGGCTCGAGTTGCAAGAACGGAGGATCAAACTCGATATATGGAAGAATTTCTTAGAAAGAGAATTTAGGCACTGGAATAAGTTTTCCTGGGAGGTTGTAGAGTAATCATCCCTGGAGATGTTTGAGGATAGGGTAGATATTATGCTGAGGGACATGGTTAGTGAGCAGTATTGGTGGTAGTTGGATGTTTGGACTAGATGATATTGGAGGTCTTTCCCAACCTTAATAATCTTATGATTCTGTGATTCAATTTCTTGCTCAACTATCATGGCATTGAAGCACTCTTCATGCTGATCTCTGAAAACCTGTAAAGCATGTTAAATGTCCATCATCCTCAAAGGATCAGCTTTAACACCTTTAGGTTGGGCGCTGCAGTATCACTGAAGAGAAATGTTTCTCATTTCAGCAAAAGAGTAAGGCAGTAACAGAGCTAGTACCAACAGATACTGTTCTGGCTACCAAGCCCAATTTCTTGACTGGAAGGAGTCTATATCAAAACTAGAACAAATCAGTGCCAGGCTAACTGAAAACATAAAAGACATTACAGCTCAGTTCCATTTGACTAAAAGGTCAAGAAGCTTAGCAACTACAAGTCCGTTCCCTTGCTTTCATAATTCTCTCTGTTGTTTGATGCATATTGATTTATTGAGAAGACTAGATAGTTACTATCCATTTGGATAAGTTGGCTCACATGAACTTTAAAATCCATTTTGAAATACAATGTAGACTATTTTGTAGTTGAACAGGAAGCTAATTTGTTTTGTTAGATGGAGAAATTAATCCTTTTTCTCAGTAAATGGAAAGAGATAAACATTATCCCTCACGTGGGAACAAAAAACGATATGTCAGAGTGTGATTCCTTAAATTCTGTACGTGTTATCCTTACTGTAACTGTGTAGTTGTAAGTGAAAACAAGGTTTAATGTAGACAAAAACTGGAATATGTTTTTGTTTGACTGAAAGCTGATTAGACTTGAGAATACAATTTAATAGACTTATGAGAGTAAACTGAAATGGTTTACTTGTCTCTGATTAATCCTATAAATGCCACTTGTTAGTATTTTACTTCTGTTTAGTTTTGCCTTTATTCCTTAGATGGATTGCATCATGAATGTCAGTGTTAGTCAAATGGAAAGGAATTTTGTTATTTATGGCCATTTCCAGATACAAGATTCAGACTGGCAGAGAAAATAGTTATGTTTCATTTTAAATTATACTTGGTTTTGAAACAAATTATTCAATTATTAGTGATATAACTTTAAAACTTTAAGCCACAGAATGGTAATTTTGACAATAGAATTTAATGGGGCCAGAAGAAAAGTCTTGACAATTTAATGAAATATATCAAGATAAGACTGAATTTGATATAAAACATTTTAAAGTGCACTTTTAAAAACATTGACTTTCAGCCACTAGAACATAACAACCCTTTCAAAATGTTCATTTTTTTCTGCCTTTTAAATAAAAACAGCTTCATGTTGCAAATATCAGCCACTGAAAAGGTCGTTTCTTTTCTAATTGGCAAATGCTCATGAAAAATAATAACACATTCACAATGATAAATAAATAAATAAATTTATTAAGAGAAACTGTTAAGTTTGAAACTAAAACAAGGTTAAAAAAAAGGAAAAAGAATTTCTTGTTCATTTTCAAGTCAGATTTTGTGTAAGGAAATGGACCTGCAAGGTGCACACAGTGCAACAGAGCAAGTATATAGCAACTGATATCATACAATTCAAATTACTGTCTGTTTTCACCCAACATTAAATCCCTTTTACATACACACCAGCCTTCTCCACCTTGACATCTTGAATAACCAAAACTGTCTTGCCCACCATGTTTCTTGTCTGTACTACAGAGACTTTAGCTTCTCTTGCAGTATGTGAGAGACTTGGTTGTGCGGGGCCAAAGTGATTGGCAGATTCCTGAGTATTGAGCAACCAGCTGGCTTTTAATAAATATGTATCCCAATGTTTCAACATTGAACCTTAATAATTCTATGTTTCTTCAATTCATTCAGGCCACTATATATTCTAGTATTAGCCTCCACTCTGTTGGACTTTCTCACTGGTGTGGAGTCTTCTGTTTACTCTTTGGCTCTCCAGTCGATGAATCAGCTTCTGAATGGAAAATAAGAAGTCTCAGTTAGTGCAGTATTGCCTCTAGTGTACTGTTGTGCTAGCTATTAGTGTAGGAATGGTTCCTACATTAGCATCCGCAGTTCTACTTTTAGCAACCCCACAGTAGGAGTGTCCTCTAAGAGACCTCTAAGTATAGCTTCTCTAAAGGTAGACAGCTGCTTAATGTACTCCATCTCCAAGGCAGCTATATTAGAAGCCCACTGATACTCTTTCAGGTCCTTGAAGTACCCTCTCCTGAGATAATCTATGCCATAGATGGCCATACCTCTGGGCTGGTAACAATGGGATGCTTTTGCAGTTAGGCTTACTTCAGCTAGTATGCTCTTGAGATCTCCCTGCCATTCCAGAAATATATATGCATTCTGCCCCTTTTTAACTTTGCATCTTTAGAGTACACTGTGCATTAGAATCCTCTGGAGCTTTATACTTCTGCAGTTCTTACATACCAAACCATTAAATCCACGCAGTCCAATAGACCTGATTGTCCTTTTCCTCCACCTGTCTGAAGACAGGGCTCCTCTAGCTCTGTTTATGGTATTTGTTACTCACTTCTCATGAATGTAAACCAATAGACCCATTGTCAAACCTAGAAATAAGATCAGAACAAACACTTTGTCTGGAAAACTGTCCACTGGAAACTGAAGCAAGCTTTTCCTGGAAGAACCCCCCCTTGTGAGGGAGGGTTGTGTCCCCTTGTGTACTTTCCCTTGTAACTCTTCCTCATGCCCTCTCTATGGTCGTGGAGGTAAAACCATGGTGTGTGCCCACTGCTCCAGGTATCTGCCCATATCATCTCATGCTCCCTGTGACTCAGAATTATCCAGCCTCAAGGCAGATCTCTACATGATATTCTTTAAAAAATGGTTTAATCTTAAACAAAATCTGAAACATATTCATGAAAAAGCAAATAGAAGTGTGCTGGTTTGAACATCACAAGGACAAATTAAAATTCTCAAGAGCTATTGTAACTAGGTTAGGGGAAGAATGAAAAGTGAAAGAGAAAAGGGGGCTGCGGAAGCAGTGGAAAATATCCACCCTTGTCTCTCCCAAAGCCTGGATCCTGGAGAGACAAAGCAAAGAATGTAATTACTAACAGTTTCCACAGTATAGTTCCCAAAGCACAAAGATGGCTGCAATGCCAAGTGCAAACACCAGATTGGTTTCCTAAGCAGCAGTTTTAGCATATTTTAAGCCAAGGTCACACCACACAGCAAAATAACAACCTTAGTCCAACATCTAAAAATGGTAAACAACACATCAGAGAAAATAAATAGCTAGTAAGGTGCTAAATAATATAGCTCCAAGAAAAGACTGAAAGATCTCTGCAAATAATAAGAATAATATAATCATGACTTGCAGTTATCAAACTACCACTATAATCACTCAGGTCAGATCTGCTGTTGTCTCAATCCTTTGTGCATCACACACTTTGTGCACCAAAAGTACTGTTGTGGTTTAATCCTGAAGCTAGCTGAGTACAACACAGTTGTTTGCTCACTCCTCCCTTCCCAGTGGTGGAAAGAATCAGAAGAAAAAGCAGAACTCATGGGTTAAGCTTAAAATTACTTGCTAAGACAGAAAAAGGAAAAGGAAAAAAAATGATAATAGTTATGATAATAATATAAAGCATACATACAAAGCAAGTGATGCACAAGCAATTGCTCATCATCCACTGACTAATGCCCAGTCTTGGCAGCATTGCCCTGCCTTATCAACTCCCTGCCATTTCCAAACTTCTTCCACATTATATCATGTGGTATGGAATAACTCTTTGGCCAGCTTAGTTTGGATGTTCTCATTCTGTACCCTCCTAAATCCTGGTGCCCTCCTAGTTCCCCTCACTGGCAGGAGAGTACAAGAAGATGAGAAACTGAAGTGTCCTTTGCTTTGTACTGAACTGCTCAGCAACAACTAGAAACATTGGTGTCTTATCAATGTTGATTTTCTCCTATAATCAAACACAGAATTGTACAAGACACCATGAAGGAAGAATAAGCTGAAACAAGGAGAAATTTATATTAGGTGAACTAATATTTGTAAATCTAGTGTTGAGAATACAATGAGCATAATGAGATTATATTAATAAACAAATTGATATTGCCCCAAATTGGATTTTACTCTAGAATTTAACTGCACAACTGTGCATGACTTTAAAGATTGCAAACAGAACAGACCTCAAAGGCAGTTGGTTAGGAGCAGTATCCTTGTGTATTTTCTTAACTGTTTTAATAAAGGGAAAAAGTCAAATAATAACTTGCATTTGTGAAGTATTTTACTTTTCATTTCTGGATGCTATTTAAGTGTAATGAGATTATTCATGTATCAAAATTTTAATAAAATTAAACAGCTTACTTTCAAAAACTTTGTATATTTTTTCACTATTTGTAGAAATGACAGAAAAAGAAAAAAGGGAAAGAGAAAGGAAGAGGAGAAAAAGGGAGGCAAATGGAGTGCAGGGCAGGAAAGGGAAGTGAAAATATATCATATATATTCTATTTTTTTACATCTTTTTTACATTGCATTTACATTTTTTTACATGCAGCATGCTAAAAACTCTAAAAGATTTACAATGTGAATGATTTCTAGGGTAGGCAGTTATGTCATAATTAATTAGGCCTTAAAATCCTTTCCAGCAGAGGCTATCATTTGTGGTCACTATCATTAAACATGTATTATTATCTCAGTTGGATTTTAAAAGCTGCAAACAGAAACATTTCACCTCCCCAGACCTCTTCCATCTTCAAATACTGTTGGTGTGCTCAGAAGAGCTATACTCTGCATATCTCCTGGTGTGCCTGTAAATTAAGTCCTTAAACTCAAGCTCATGACTTATGCACCAGAAAGATGCCATGCATCTTTTCAGTAGGACTGTTCATTTTATTTGTTGTGTTCAGAACATTTTATGTTGATCCTATTATATGTTCCTTTGTCAATATTTACTCCCAAATCAGTAGTTTGAACATAAAGCTATTACTAAAATGTCTCTGATTATCTTTATAGATTATGGCCTCAAATAAATCTTTCTGTCTCACAGTAAGGAACAGAAGGGAATGTACACAATATAAATACTAGGATAATTCTAGGGGTCTACAGCAAAGAAAAGAAATATTCTTTCCCCATATTGTTGAATCAGAAAAGACAGGAGATGTTTCGGGTCACAAAATGTGGCCAAGCTCAAAAAAAAGCAAAAGGAAGATGGATTTTCTTTGAAAGACAATATCTTCTGCAATGTGAAACATCCACTGTTTGTCACTTAAGAAAAGAACTGGTGGGAAACAGTTGCCCCATATCTTCCCTGTATGATGACCAAAGCCAACAGGACACAGTGCATTCAATGAAAACAGTTAGAAGCAGAAAATGATCAGCAAACTCTAGTGTGAATACCAAGCAGAGATATTTTGTTGTGACAAAAAGGGCTCTCATTAATGTACTTGTGCTCCACAGTGACCTAACGTATGCTCTCCTTACCATACTAATTCATTTTTCTTTTTATGACAAAGTTACCCATCTAGTGAATGAGAAGAAAGCAGTGAAAGTGTTGGATGCCATGCCATAAGGTGTGTAATAGGAAAAAGCTCTTCACTGAGAGGGTGTTTGGGCACTGAAACAGGCTCCCCCTGTGCATGGTCATGGTCCCAAGCCTCAGCATTAAAGATGCGTTTGCCCAGCACTCTGATAAACTATATAGTTTATGCTTTAGGTTGTCCTGAGTGATGTCAAGAGTTGGACTCAGTGATCCTCATGGATCTCTTTTCAGATATTCTTTGATTCTGTGATTGTATGTTGGAAATACAGCTATAACAAGGGTAACACATGCCTGACCCACCACCAAAGTCTAATCTTGTACTGCAATAACTCATTCCAAATACACCATGTAAGTTGACTGCAAGCACCTTTAAATGATGTTTGGCCTGGAGGCAAGCTTGCACCTCTTTTAACATCCAGAGACAAGCACATAATTCAATCATAATATAGTGTTAAACTTCACAGATTTAAATGCGAAACAATAAGTTACCTTTTATTAATGTGTCTTTGCTGGCACAGAAGAAAATAACTCTCTCCTACATAGGCTCTCAGTGGTGAGAAAAGCAATATATTCACCTCCCATACACAGCTTGTTTTGCAAACAAACCCAATGCTTTAGTCTAAGTCAATGATAAAAGAAAACATTTTCTTTACATGAACAATTCCCTGGCAAGCCCAGCATGGGCTAAAAATATCCCACTGTTTGAATATCTGAAGCTGCATTAGCTCAACTGTAAGTCTCTAGGCACCCATAATCTCAATTAAAAAGTACGATTGTTACTTCAGCTCTGAAAACCCTACAGAGAACCAGTATGCAATAACTAATGTTACACTCTATCACTAGAAGTCATACTTATAACCCTCTTCTTTCCTCAAACACTGGATAGTAAGCTGGCAAGAACACTGAACAACATCATTAAAGGGAGAAAATTAAATGTTACTAAACACACAGGGGTCCATCTCCGTACAGAAGAAAAAGTGTAAATCAGAACCTAGATTCAGGCAAAACGATTACAATTTTCCAAATAATTCTATTTCATTAGGTCTCTTTTTCATCCTCTGACCTCTCTGGGCATCCCATCCCAGTGTTTCACCATGATCACATTGAAAAATTTCCCCCCGACATCTAATCTAAATCTCACTTTTTTTTCCTTTGTCATATCACTATATACCTGTGTAAAAAGTAGATTTCTCTCCTGCTTATAATCTCTCTTTAAATACTGGAAGATTGCAACGAGGTCTCCCCAAAGCATTCTCTTCTCCAGGCTGAACAAGCAAAACTCCCTCAGCCTTTCCTCCTAGGGAAGGTACTCCCCATAGCCCTCTTCTGGACTCACTCCAACAGCTCCATGTATTTCTTTTGCTGGAGGCCCCAGCCCTGGACACAGTACTCCACTTGGGTCCTCATAAGGGCAGAGCAGAAGGGGACAAGCTCCTCCTTCACCATATTGGCCACTCCTCTGTTGATGCAGCCATGGATACAGTTGACCTTCCAGGTTGTGAAAGCACAGCTTGAAAGAAATGTTCACACAAGGTTGCCTTAGGCCCAGTGGATGAAATGGATGAATCTGCTAGGACTGAACTGGCTCAGGCACATCTATATTGGCAACATGATGAATTATTTCTAGCTGTGTGGGACCGTGATGCCTCAGCTCATCAACGAAGAGATGCAACAGCTAGGCTTGGAATCAAAGGCTTTGACCATGGACATTCCTGCATATGCCACTCACTAGATGAGGCCACCCAGGGCTCCATCCAACCTGTCCTTAAATTTCTCCAGGGACAGGGAATTGAATTCCAGTAGCTCACCATCACCTATATAAAGAATTTCCTCCTAACACCTAATTGAAATCTTCTTTCTTTTAGTTTAACACCATTCCACTTGTCGTATCGCTATCAGATGGTGTAAAACACTAGTCTTCCTCCTGCTTTTAAGCTCCTGTTTATAAGAGATTTTCCGTCACCGTCAAAGCAGATGACAACAGATTATTAAATTTTTTTTACCATGGAATCAAGAAAGTGAAGACAAAATAGTGAAAACAAAGATATCTTTAATCTCTTGACAACTACATCTCTTGTCCACAGACTGCAGTACTTATGCTGCTCTGTGCAAGTTTTTGAGGCTCTTAAAATAGAGTTTTAATGTTTGTCAACATTCACTCTGCAAACAAGTTACATCAAAATATGAAAGTTGTATCACATTTCGAAGACATCTGTCATAAAATTAGAGGCGACTCATCTATGAAATATTATAAAGTTCAAGCAAATAGACTATGAGAATTCAAAAGACTAAGAGTAAGCCATGCTTCTGCATAGCCCACAGTTAGCTAAAAAAGCTATTATTGAATTTACCCTCAAATGCATGTAGATGTTTATGTCCTGTTCATGGACCAATTCTCTCATTATAACTCTCAAAATTCGTAACAAATTTTATTCTGCATTGCACAGTGACTAAAGATTCTTCCAACTGATTGTACTTTCCTAACCATTATATTATTTCTTCAAGATTCTTTGCAAATTCAGGCACAGATCTGTTCATTTTACTCATAAAGTCAGCAGTTTTTCTCCATTTATAAACAACTCTACCTAACAATCTTCCATCCATTTCTAAACTGGAAAAAAAACTCACCAATAACACAGTAGTGTAAAAAAAAAAAAAGGTGACCTCGTATACTTTTACTTTAACCAAATGACTTTCCTAGATTCTTTGCCAATACAAAGTGCCAAGTCTTTTGAACCTGTATGTCATAACAAATGAATTACCAAATTAGAGGAGTCGTAGTAAATTTATAAAAATATTTACAGACATGTCCTATATCAGCCTTCATGACCAGAGTTGTTGCTGTAAGAAGTGGAGAGCTCATCCACCTATTCAAAGTATTTAAAGAAGAAAAGTGAAAAAACCTGTGCTGAGCACTGCCAGAATCGTCACTCTTTAATTATCATTCTAATGTACGTTTGATTTTCTAACAACCATAAGTCATTAGCTTGAATTTATGTATGAATCAAAGCTTGGAGGGCAGGTTTTGGAAATTGATTATACCTCATGCTAAAAAAGAAAACAAAAAAATTCATTTGCATGAGAAAGAGGAAACAAAATGTTTGTATCCAATTCAGTTGACAAACAAATCTGTTAGTACATGCATTAACTCGTGAAGCTGGTATTTATTAATTAAGTTTATAGGAATCTCGTAACAAAAGTGTTTCATTCCAGTTTTCTCATCACTTTTTGTGTGTCACTGCCTTTATAAAAAAATCATCAGAACAAAGTAGCAGAAAGCTTAAGCTATAAGTACAGTGAAAAGTAGGTTGTATGACCTACAGAAAAAAACAAATTGAACAAAGTTTGTCTAAGTATATAACACAATTAAAATTTTTTAAACTGTTTTGCATGTCCAATTAGTATGTTTATTTTTCTTTTCCTGTTTTTCAATTGTACCTTAATGGTGAATAAAAGAACATCTGATCTAGTAAGATTGAATTCAATATCTTCCTTCAAAAAATAAAAGTTAAGTGACACTGGATCCTTGGATTGTGCATTTGCAGTCTTGCATCAGTCTGCTAAATAAAGGTAGCAGTTCAATAGTGCCAAAATGAATTAAGTCACTATCGACATAAAAGATTGAGTTCACTCTCAGCTTGTATGTTTTGTCTCTCTCTACCACAGGAAATTCAAGAGCTGGCAGTGTGCCTATGCTTTTATGTTATTTTTAAATTATTAAATTATTTATTTGTGAAGTGTCTGATGAATATACTTTCTTTATTATATTCTTGAAAATGTTTCTTGTTAAGTTGCGTTTTACTCATTCCAAATAGAAAAGAAAATCTTGTAGTTTGGTTTACAGGATAGATACATCAATAAGAAAGTTCTGCTATTTGAAGACAAAATTTCATTGGAAGCTTTTATGAGTTAGCTGTGACAATAACCATAATTTTTTATTCTTCAGTGTACTTAACAGACACAAGTTCAGCTTCAAGTTCTTTAAAAGCCTTAAAGAAAGCAAATAGCAAGAAAATAAGTCAGTAATGTGCTAGCTGTAAAAACTTGATGGCATGGAGTAACACACATATCATTTTTAAATGTTTCCTAATCTTGTGATAAGTTTCAAACAAATATCAGATAATTTCAAATTCACTTAGATCTTCCTAGACTAAAAAAAATGACAAATATGCTTAAGCTTCATCAACAATCCTAAAGAAAGTCTCCAAGGATCATAGAATTATACCATCATCAAGGCTGGAAAAAAAAATCCAAGACCTTCCTGTCCAATTAATAACCTACCACCAGTATTTCCACACTAAGCCATGTCAGTTCCCTCAGCTGCTCCTCAAAAGATTTGTGCTCCAGACCCCTCACAGCTCCATTGCCCTTCTCTGGACACTTTCTTGTCTTTCTTGTACTCAGGGACCCAAAACTGAACATAGAACTTGAGGCGCAGCCCCACCAGAGCTGAGTACAGAGGAATGATCGTTTCCCTTCTGCTGGCTGCACTACTTCTGATGTAAGCCAGGATGCCATTGGTGAAACTACGCTGGCTGTCTCATATCACCTCCTCATCCTACATGTGCTTTAACATGTTTTCCAGGAGGATCTGTTCCATGCCCTTCCCAGGCACAGTGGCCTTGGTGGTCTGTAGTTTCCCCAGTCATCCTTTCTCCTTTCTTAAAAATGGGAGTGGAGTGATTTCTCTTTATTCAGTCATTAGGGCTATGCCTGACAGCCATGACTTCTCAAATATGATGGAGGGTGGCTCAGCACTGAGTTGAACTTCTGTTAAAAACTCTACAAAAATGGGTTACATAATTGCTGGAAGACATAGTGTACAGACAAAAATTTTAGAAGCTATTTATTAGTAAGCAAAATGTGTAAGTAAAGAGGGACTGGACATTGTTATCTGACAAGAGAACTTAATCACTTGCAGAATGTATGGAGAACACATTGGAAGACATGCAGTGGCATTACCACAGTCTGAAGCTTTATTTCAAAAAATTTTGCAATCAAGAAACTGATGAATATGTGACTTAGTCTTAAATTTGTTTCTGCATTGAACTCTTGACCAAAATTCAGTAAGCTTCTTTTCCAGTTTAATTATTACATTTTTACTAATTGCCTTGTAGGCCACCACTTTTAAGAGTGTCTTTACTCTATTTCTGGGCCCTGACCTCTTAACAAACTACCCATCTAATGAATCTGCATTGCACTATCTAAAATAAATAAGAAATGATATTTTATGATTAGGTGGAACCATATTTCTTATTTTTTAAGGCAAAGAGCCATCTGTCCAGTTGTGACTTTGTTCATGCTCTATAAACATTAATAAAGCTATTTAGTTATCATTCTTTCTAATTTTGTGCACTGCTTTGCAGCTATGGCTACTTACATCACTGTTTCAGGTTTTTCATTTGTTGACAGATATTTCTTAAAAAATTATAAGCTGATGATCTTAACACTCATGAAATTAATGAAATTATGTTCTGAGTTTGTTCTTTGATAAAGTCTAACTATGCCAATAGACATTTGGTGTATAGATATCTCTGGTTACAGGCCCAGGAATAGTTATGACCATACGCATGTTGAACTGATGGGATAGACTTATGAGTACCCCAAGTTTGACCCTGTATCCAATAAGTAACTCTATAGTTATGTTCAAGCAGTTTAAACTTCTGTTTATATTCATATATGTTACAATACATATTTTTCATGTTATTTTTAGCTGCATGTAAGCTGTTTAGCAACAGAAAGAACTTTAAGGTCCAATATAACTTCTATACTGCTGAACACACTTCTCCTTCCAGTACCTCTGAAATGAAGATACTGTCAAAAGCATAAGGAGAAAAACAGCATATACACATGCTGGAGAATGATGCATGGCCAACCGTTTATTTCCAGATTGATATATATATCTACCCACTGAATTTTGTTTCTCTCTGTGATCAGACCTACTCACTTAAATCCAGAATTCTTTTTCACAACAAAACTCCAACTTCACTCACTATAGCTTTCTAAATTGCTCTCTTGGAGTGAAATTGCCAAACTCTGATCCATAACTCTGTAATTCCGATCCATAAGAAAATGAAAACTGAAGAAAAACAACAAAACTTTATCAATCAATTTGAAACAAGGAGATTATGATCTAGTATCAAATAAGAAAGCAATTAGCTAACATTTAGAAAGCACTGTAGACTATTTTGTTCTTCATAATGCTTCCCACAGCATTAGGTTTCAGCTTAATCCTGTACATACAAAACAATTCCAGGTTTCTTCATGGATTATATACTCTCTTGTTATTACATGAATAGCTATTCTTTGACCAAATCGAAAGTGACATTTACTTCTAAAACTACTGTGGTGTCATGTTCCTGTTTTCCTGCTCAGCTATTTTATTTGCCATTGAAATTGAGGGCAACTCAACGATCTGAAGTCATATACCAATACCAGTAGCAATACCAAGAAATTTATTTGAAGAAATCTTTCAGTAATGATAATTGAGGCTTCTAAAATGCACTATCTTTGCCTGAAGATGCCACTTTAATATTTTTATCAAGTCTACATAACTTTTCCTCAAATTTAAGGAGATAATACTATTAAAATACATGTATTTCTCTCCTTGACCTGGGTCTGAGAGCAGGACAGGATATGTAGTGTTTCAAAGTCAGTCTGTTAGCATGTGCCCAGGTTCATCCCAAAAACACAGATTAAACACTAACCTGCACTTTGGTCCTCAGTGAGAATATAAAAGTAAAACACTTTGTTTCTTAAACTTTGAGAATATCAAAAGCAGTTTAAATTCTACTACCAGTAAAAGTATTTACTTGTCATCTCTATTTCACAGTTGACGCTCAAAAAGTCCATAACCACAGAAAAACTTGTTTTTTGCACATCTGCAACACATGTAACATGTTGTTTTACCTGTTCAGAATTCCACTGAAGTTCACACACAGCTTGAAGAGAGGGAGAAAGAGCTCTTTTTGCTTTGTCAGCTGCAATCAAGTAAGCAAACCCCTGAAAGCCCCCACATGCCTCCAAACTCAACAAACCTGAACAAAAAAAGAAAACAATTGCCTCTGAATAAGGTAAACAATCTTTTAATTTCCTCACAAAGTGCAGAAGATTTACTTCTTAAAAAACAGGACATAGCATAAATAGTATCTTGGAAATGTTTATTTGATTAATGTATCCTACTTTGAGTGTCTTGGAAAAAAAAATGTCTTGCAAGGGAATATAGAAGAAAACTTCAATTTTCACTCAAGTCTTTGTAAGAAAACAATTATTTTCAATCATAGCAATAGTTACTGTTGTATCTTTTTGTTGGTTAAAAAAAAAAAAAAAAAAAACCCTCAAAAGGAATTAACTTTAGAAAAGTAATCAGATCCTGCTGATTGAATCAAACTGTCTAAACTACTTTACTAGAAATACATCTGCATTCCAGTATCTTGAAAGTATTGCAAAAACACACACAAGCAAAGTGAAATTAATCCCCAGGGGAATGTAATGGTGGCTGCTAATAATACTCATCTGAATTTAAGGCCTGATGTGTTGCGTGTCTGTCAAATAAAAAAGAGAGACAGCCAACAGGGAGAGGACAAAACAAGAGGAGAATTTTCAGTTTCAACAGATACAGCATGTAGATGGGAACTAGTTGTTAGAAAAATAAATTATTTCCTGATGTACTCTAATTCTTTACAATCTGTGTGGCACTGCCTTCACCACTGACACAACTGACATGGTCTTTGCATCTGCATTCATTTATCGTGACCCAGTGGAAAACTCAATCCTGGTCTCCCTAAAAGCTTAATGCCAGAAGCACTTCACATTGTGTAAAACATCCCAACTTTCTCAACCCTACCTCAGAATTAAAGGATTTTTTACAAGGTCCAAATAATGCCTTGCCTAACAACAACAACAACAAAAGGGGTATAAGAAGCTCTTCTTTCTTCTTAAAATTCTATGTAAAATAGCACCAAGCCTCATTCCAAACTCTCCTCTAGAGAATATCTGCAGAAAAGCTCATTTTTCCTTGCTGTGTCTTAATTTCTACAGTAATGTTAGATTTAACAATGAGTTCAACAGCCCCGTTGCAGCACAATCCTGTTCTAGAATGTTTCTGTGCTGTCCCTGAAAGCAACGGAATCGTAAAATCCTGAAATCTGTCACACATAAAATAAAGCACATTTTCATACCTAGAACCTAGCAGTTCTCACAGTCTGGAGTACATGCTGTGTGCTATGAGTCACTGGTACTGCAGGTTAGGTAAAGGCCCCATTTCTTCTAACACATCCAGGGGGCACAGAGAGAAATAGGACGTCCTGAACACAGCTAGCAGTCTTGCCCTTGTAATTATTTTGTGTGAAGTAAGGGGATGACAGATATCATTCTATCAATTAATGCATTTACTCTGCGTCATATGGGTAGGAAGCAACCAATCAGACCAGGAAGGAAACAAATTTCTCAAAATCCCTTGCCATATTCTTTCATGGAACTGAGTTCAAAGTAGATATTAAACTTTTGAGGGTTTTTTTTTTGTTTCTTTGTTTTTTTTGTTTTTTTTTGTTTTTTTATCAGTACAGCCTGCATATGTCCTGTCCATCTTTTTGTGACAAAATAAATAAATAAATAAATAAATAAATTTAGACCCTTCAAACTTTTTACTTCTTTTAACAAAGTCCTCTCTCCTTCCTTATCTCTTCGTACAATGCCTAGAAAAACAGACCTTAACTAGTGAGGAGGCCTCTGGGTGCTAACACAGAATGAATGGTTCTAAGGATATAACCATTAAGGGTAGTAAGATGGTCAGGTCTTTGTACCATAAGTGCAATTACTGTACACTGTATCCTAACCAGTAAAAAGTCAGGGGGGAAAATGATAATTTTTCAGCATTTTTTTCTTCTTTGTGGGCAAATGCAGAGAGTAAACTTTAACACTTCACATAAAGCTTCTGTGCACTGGAGAAAACTACCCTATGTTTTGCCTCCTCAAGGGGTAAGCAATCTGGATTAATCATTTCGAAGTAGAGATCAGGCTGTCTGCCAGCTGTTTTCTTGCAGCCTCTTAAGGCTGTGCCCAGATCCTGCCCACCTGCATGAGGATGGTGATTGAGAAAATCACATGACCACAAAATCCACGTGTTCTGTGAAATGTGGTGGCAACTTATGGAAAACAAAAACAAAAGCAAAACAAAACAAAACAAAAAAAAAAACAGTGCAGCTTGTGAGACATTCCAGGCAGAGATGTAAAACAAAATGCAGCTTTGTGCAGTGGCCCAAGTAGTGCTCAAAGGCAGAGAATCATACAGTCATAGATTCACAGAATAGCCTGGGTTGGAAGGAACCTCAAATATCACCTACTTCCTTACCCGAAGGATGAGCAGCAGTCTGCTCAAAAGGAATGACTTCTACACAAATGTCGTACAAACTGTAGTCCATGAAATGTTGTACATCTGGACTTACACAATGCAAAGCAATACTATTTTCTTACAGTGAATGTATAAAGAGTAGAAATGTATTTTCCATCTCCTGCATACCATTGGACCAGATGGAGAGAGGGAGCTGGGCTTGTTCAGCCTGGAGAAAAAAGATTGCGGGGGTGACCTCATTGCAGCCTAAAGGGAGCCTACAAACAGGAGGGGAATCAACTATTTGAAAAGGTAGATAACTGCAGAACAAGGTGAAATGGTTTTAAGTTGAGGGAGGGGAGATTTAGGTTGGATGTCAGGAGAAAGTTCTTTACAGAGAGTGGTGAGGTGCTGGAACAGCTGCCCAAAGAGGCTGTGGATGCCCTGTCTATCCCTGGAGGTGTTCAAGGCCAGGTTGGATGGGGCCCTGGGCAGCCTGGGCTGGTCTGAAATGTGGAGGTTGGTGGCTCTGTATGTGGCAGGGGGTTGGAGATTCATGATCCTTGAGGTCCCTTCCAACCCAGGCCATTCTGTGATTTTGTGATGCTGAGAGTTACGCCTGTGTTGAAATCTGAACCACAGTAAAACAGTAATTATTGTGTTTTCTGACATGGCTCAGACAGTTCTCAGTCAATCACGTGTTTGCATGAGCACACAAATTCTTTCCCTACATAGTTAAAGCTTTCCTAAAAAAGAAATAAAGAAATCAGTATGTTATTATTACAAATCCTATGAAAGAAATATAAGGCTCAGCAATAACAGTTGTGGAATGCAGTCAGTAAAACTAACCATGAATATGTTGAGCATAAGTAATATTATCAATTTGTGTGTCACAAAAAGCCAAATGGGGCAGTCAGGAATTTTGAGTCGACACTTTTTGCAGTTGCGTGTAGCTTTGAACCATGAACTGTGATATTGCCACACAGTTCATTTTATCCTCAGAATGTTAAAACATGCAGTGTTAAAAGGCAAAATGCAATGAAACCTTCATTCGCATCAGATAAACAATCGTTTTTTACAAACAAAGAATACATGATATTTAAAAATCTGGATCAACAATATACTATAAGATATACCAGACAGGAAAAAGACAGCCTTGTTACTGTATGTCTGGATGTAATTAAGGATGTCATGGTCTGAATGAGCGTGTCTTGATCAAAGCTAAGAAAAACAACATTAGCTTTTAAAGCTTGAAAAGATAGACGCTCTATGAAATGCAAAAAGACATGGGATATAGGATATTCTATGAGATTAAAACAGATTTTTTACGTATCATCACTTTAACCTACTTCTCCAGTGAACTAAGTCACCTACTGCAAACATGCAGAAGCTGAAACTCTTCAAATTTTTAAAGCTGTCGTGTGAAAAATGATTCAAAAACAAGAAACAATACCCTTCCAGTCTTTGGAAAACAGGAAGATGAAGATGGTATATAGATTTTCACAAGGGAGAAAAGGAAGGAGAACTTGAACAGTTTCTATTTACGTGACCACAACATCCCAGATGATTTCATGATGTCCTATCAAGTTCACTGTAGGGAACAGAAGTACAACAATGGGCTCTAGAACAAGTTCTTCCAGAAAACATAACCTGTCCAAATAATTTTAGATTGTTTTGTCACTACCTTTTGCCTTTTTACAATATCCAGATGAGTACAATGACATTATCTTATCTCGGCTGCACTACAATGCTCCATTCAATGTTTTCCATATCTTTCACATGTGAAAACTGAACAAGAAAACTAAGAGAAGTTGTCACTTTCTGTTTCATCTGAAGCAAAATCTTTGAGACCTCAACCATAAAGTCTTTATATATTGTTAAGTCTGTGAGGTAGGGGCATCTGTGTTTCTGATTTTTCAGTAGTATCTATGAACAATAGTAATATAAAATTTTAGCTCTATTCAGTGCCTTTAAAATAGTGATTATCTATCTTCTTAATTTACTTCTGAAATGCTTACTGCATTTCACTGCATATAAAGAATTTAATGCTTAATTGCTTATTAAATCCTTATGGGTGTAAACATTTCTTCTCATCGAAAGCATTCCAATTATTGCAAGACAACTAAGCACACACTTACCATACTCTACAACCACTGTAACTGTTCATTCAAAAAGTGTTGTTGAATGCATTTTACCATTTTAAAGCCTGGTCTGTTCCTCAAAAACTTTGCATTACAAAATCAAAAACTAAATAAAAATAAAAAAATAAAAAAGGAGTGCCAGAGTAAGTGAGCAGTAATACCAGGCACCTCTGTGATCTGACTTCAGGAAAACACAAACTTAACAGGCCACATGTCTTGCATGTCTGCAATCAATCCAAGCCAAGAAGAGGCTCAAGAGGGCTTCCTTGCCAGATCCACTTTTCCAGAGCAAGTCTTCAAGCCCACTGCTGGGAATAGAGTTTAATAAAAACAAGAGAAAGGGGGCAAATCATTTTTTTTCTTATTTGTTAGTAATTTGTTTTAAATATTAAAGGATAATACCTGCCAACACCACTTAGAACCACTCCAAATTGATCTAGAGAACAAACCCAGTTTTACGAAGGCAGCTTAGCACTATGTCCCTTTTTATCTTCTATAGCCAGCTAAACATGTCAGCTGTCTCTCCAAAGGTGCTGCTGGGCTTTTGCCCAGTTTTCCTTTTTCAAAGAACCAGTTGCTTTGCAAGTTCCCCATGAAGCACACGGAGACCTGCCAGCAGTTTCTACATAGAGCAGAGCAAGCTTCAGTAAACCAGTACCCACGATCTTTGCATTCTTCTGTGGTCAGAAGCACCAGCTGCTGTGGGATGCCAGCTGGAGTAGCCTGTTTTGATGCCTTTCCTCAGAAAAGCATGCTACAGTGATTAAAATTAAAGAAATGAGGAAGTGGCTGGCTCTCCCTTCAGAAATATTTGTCAAAGTCAAAATATGCAACAGCTTCAATCTCAAATTGTATCTGAGGATTCTGTGTAGGAGGGAATGGGATATTATTTTAGCAGTACTATCTGATCTATGTTTAATCACTATTATAACTTGACATATGCTCTTCTATTTGTGCCTGATTTATCTACAGAAACAGATTAATATGTTGGTGGCACGGAATCCTTCAACAGAACTGAAGAAGCTCATAGCTGTGTCTCCAAGCACAGCTGGGCAAGCCATGAGTTTGTGCAAGAGTCAAGCCTGTCAGAGAGGCAAAAGAAATACTACCATGTTCCCATTAGTAAGCTGACATTATCTATGGTTATTTCTGATAGCTGAAAATGAGATTTGGTAGGCATGTTTGAAATTAGTATGCTTCAGTTTCATGGAAAAGCACAAGTGTATTAGCATTACAGAAATACTCTAATGTGTCTCGTTGACTCGTCATGGTGCACATTTTTCTCCTATCGCTGGAACAATTGCAGTTGAAGCACAGCTCCTTAAGTTCTCTGAGCATGTCACAGAAGCTGACTTTTCCTGATGATCATTGATGCTCTTTGAGATCTTTTTCATGACACTGCCCTGTGAAAAGGACGCAATGGGGCCAATTGTGCAATTGGGGTTTTGAGATGTCAGAATGACAAAAATCATCCATTGTGCTAAAGCCCACAGCCTCTGTTTCCACTACAGACATTTCCTGAGTACTAGCACCTGCTCTCTGTCCTGGCATCTTGGAAAGGAAAACAGGCTGCATCTGATGAGACACATTCTGTTCCACACCATCTCTTTATGATAACTGTACATGATGTTTTCCTTTGTCCTTACGTAATAGGGGACTCAATCTTCTCAGAGAAATGTTGTGATTAGGGAGATATTTCTTTTCATAATCTCTTTGTAGTTCCCAAGTGGAAAATGAGTTTGATCATTTAATCTGCATCCCACCTTTGCCAGCAGGAATCGTCAGCTTGGAATATTGTCATAGTAATCTATAGCTGCTAAAGGCATGTACATTTCTGATGAAGTTAATCATATTTACATGACTTTTCCAGTGTCATTCATGCATCTCCTTATGTACTGAGAAAGTACTGAATTTTCACACACAAAATTTTTTGTTCTAAACCCAGGGAAATGTTGAGGCATCCATGGTAGATAGTTAAAATAATTAGGCTTATGATATGAAGAACAGCTATAGCTGAATGAAAGTTATTTCAGTAAAGCTAGCTGTGAGTTTCTATGAACATTTCTACTTTTTCCCTTCAATCTTTGGAGATTAAATCAATTGCTGCAGGGAAAACCATCCAAACAATAGATCCAACAGTAATTCCCATGAACCTGGGTGTGATGACATGAGTGTTATATCTTTATATCTAGTCCTCTTGATTTCTTTGAGCCTGCACTCCATCCTCCTTAATGTTACTTCAGTCATCTTCAGTGCCAAGGCCTTGTTAAAAAAAAAAAAAAAAAGAAACATAAAACAAAAACCTCTCAATTATCAAAAACACAACCTTTATATATTATAGTTCATTTTGAAAGTAATTTTCATGGAAACAATAGCAGAAACAAAGACAACACTATTTGGAAGATCAAAATTCTCAGCTGCCATTCACTTATTTTCAGCATAGGCACCACTATTAGCTATGCATTTTTGTCAGCGTTGAATGAGATGCTACATGTCATGCTCATACGCACCTGCATGACCATCCATAATTTGGCTTGTGTTTCGTGTTGCCATCACCACTAATGAAATGCACCACACGTCACCTCCCTGTGCTCTCATCCACTGTCTGGTTTCCGTAAACTTTCAGTAAGTATTGAACATCACTGGGTGCCATTTTTCCTTCATGGAGGAAGTCAGTGTCTCACCTTTGCTTCATATGCTCTTCCATGTCAGAAGCCATTTTGTCAGACTGCTACTCTGATGCCATCTGTTGCAGGGCAACAAAATGTAATGGGATATTGGGGGAAGCGTTCAATCTCTACTGCTATACCACCACCATCTGTCTCTGATGTTATGGGCCAACATAATGGCATAAAGGACAGCCCTGCAGACCTTGTAAAATGTACACTACTGTTAATATATAAATAACAAAATAAGGGAGAGGAGATCAGGGGATCAAGAGAAGGGGAATGGGAAGGGAGAAGTGTGGGGAAGGAAAGGGCTCATGGTGCTTCACATTTGTCATAGTAGTTTGATAATATAACCTGTTTTTAGGATTGTCTTTCCAAAGAATTCTGTATGTACATTACTTAATTACTATAATTTTAGAACACTTGGATGTAATAATATTGTTTTCTAAGTTTGCAATAAAGTCTGTCAGCATTTCAGAAACTGTGTAAGCTATAGAAAGACAGCACTATCTGAAGTGTAAATAATCTATCCTCCCTGGCTTTAAAGGTACATTAATTTCCTATATCCTCTTTGTAAACAGTCAGTAAGAGACAGAATAAGAATGATTTAAGAAATAATGAGACAAGACTTTCAAAAGCATACATGAGTTTAAAAAGCATAAGGTAAAATTTATGCATGAATTTTATACTGTTTCTCATTACCTTACTGTGTATGGATAGATTGATAGATCAACAAACAAGCAGACAGGTAAGTGCAGAGATGTGTGTGTTTGTATACATATGTACCAATGTCTGGAATGTGTTTTTGGTGAGAAAAGTTTAAGTCACTGCATTTGTCATGCACAGAAAAAGTTCAAAAGCACAGAAGAAAAATCTGAAAATGAGGTAATAGGGAACTCCACAAAATGTGGGGTGTTCATTCATACCTATGATCAAAGTCCATTGAGACAAAATATGTGGTAGTTCATTCTAATGGTAGTTCACCATGCAAAATCAGTACCTGAACAACATGCTTAGAGTTATTTCCAACAGTAACTGAAGTCTCAGGACCTGCTGAGAACATGTTCTTCAATGCAAAAATGCAAAAATTCAATCCCAAAACCATCAGAAGGATTCTATGATATCAGCATTTTAGGAAGTTTTCTGTTTTGCTTTTTTTTTAAAAAAAAATCTAGCAGTATTTCTCCTTCCCACATACATTCACTTCTTATTTGTGAATTCTGTGAAGTCAATCCATGCCTGAAACCAAGAGACTTCCACGACAGTTCCAGAAATCATATCTGAGCAGTTTTCATTCAAAGATGTTGCATAAAATTTCACAAAGTGCAGATCTGCATTTAGATCCCAGATGCTCAGAATAACAACACAATATATCCCATGAGCGATTAAATATATATATATATATATTTTTTTTTTTTTAATGAAGAAAATAATAACAAAAAAAACCCTCATCTTAAAAAATGAGTGTAAATATATATGTACAGCTTATTGGTTAGCATTGATGTCTCTGCGTTAGCTGCACAGTGGTGGTCAGCCTTGCCAGATTCCTGTGACAGAGAATTCTGAGAATGATTGAGAATTTTAGGGTGGCTGTTATAAAGACTATTTTGCTTTGATGCTATGTATTCCTTGTAGCCATTTTGAGTTACACTTCCCAGAATACAAGACATACAGGCTAACACTTTTATAGCAGCACATTTGTTCCACAGTCACAGAATCACATAACAAATGTGTAATAGGGAAGCAAAATATCCTGTGCAAAATTTGGGGCACACTGTAGAAGTCCAGTGTCAGTTACATTAACTGGGTGGTTTATCTGAGCTCATATTGGATATAGAACATGTGTTACACTGAGTATTTGAATTGTCACACGAAGTCTTAAAATATAGATGAATGTTAATTAGTACAAGAAAACTGAGAGAAACTACACTTTCAATTAATTAGGTAGAATATGTCTGTTGTGATGAATGCCTCATGCACAACTTATCAGTGACAACTTTGTTGGGGTGTAACTTGTTGGGAGACTGCATTAATAACTTGAATCATATTTGCTGTCAAAAGGCCTTTTCAAGGATGAAGGGCACAAAGATAACTCCTCTTTCTAGTATTCCTGCTGCGTGTTCACCACTGTAATTAGAAACAGATTTTTACTGAAGAGCACTGGAGGAGTGCAATTAAATTTTTTTCCTTTATTTTCTGTTGGAATACAGGCAAACACAAAACCAATTTTCTTTCAGATCCCTGCTCTTGCAGTGCAGTGGAAATTTTCAATGTGTTTGACAACTTCCAAAAGCATGAATAGTTTTTCTAAACAGCATTGAGAGGGAAAAAAAAAAAAAGAAGAAGAATGTTTTTTAACCAATACCATTAATTTTATATATATATGCATATATATATGTAAAGCCAACTGTCTTCATTTCATTAAAAAAATTATTACCTTAACTGAAATATCTGGGAAAAACATTAGGAACTGCAGGACAAAAAAAAAAAAAAAAAAAAAAAAAAAAAAAAAAAAAAAAAAAAAAAAAAACGAGAGAGAAATAAAAGGAATAAAAGGAAAGACGAGAAAAAATACTCAGTATTGAATTGCAGTTTTGTACATCTTCAGCTTCACCACAAAAATATAAAGTAACATCAGTCTTTAAAGCGCTGGCAAGTCATTTCTGAGAACAGCTTCTGCAGAGATGCAGCTGCTGGCACACATGCAAAAGAGGTATCCAGAGGGTGAAAAAAGTAACTTGAGAGACAAGTCACTGCATTGAAAGCTGCTTGCAGAGCCCCTAGCCACATATCTATATTTTCCCTTAGGAATAGAAGAATTGCTGTCAAATCAGAAACCATGTTCTTTGAACTCCAATACCCAGATATTCCACAGGGGGTGTAAAATCCAGCAAAGGATATGTCAGTCCTATCCACCCTCAGAGCCTTAATCTAATCTGTGGTAGACGTCTGAAGTCCATAAATGTGTCCTTAAATAGCTTCTTAAATATGTATCTTTATGGTCAAGGAACTACTTATTACATATCTGCCTAGTTGAGCATATGACACTTCCCATCTGTGACTGTGAAACATAAAAGTAATTTATATCACTATAATGTATCCCAGTTTTTCACTCATTTTATTCAAATATTTCCCTGTTTTTCTGTTCCACAGGAATTGGAAACCCCTCGTCTTTGTATGTGTTTTTTCAATTATATCCTTTCAAGGATAGAAAATGAAGCATTCTCACTGTCAGTGTAACTGTTTGGACTGTATGTCCCTACTTTCCATTTTTCTATCTGTCCACAATGTAACATGTGAAGAATGTTACAAATTCTAGAGATTCTAAGTGATGCATCCAAAGTCACTGCACATTTTTGCCAGCAAGACGCTGCTAGGCAATTTGAAATGAAGGAGAATAGAGGCTTCTCCCTGCACTAAGACCAGCGCATGCTGCACAGTTGCCTAATGCAGCCAATAAGCCCTGCAGATGGTTAAACAGGACACTTCATGCCCTTCCCTTGGAGATACAATGAGTAGAAGATGCAGTGCACCTTAGAAAAGCGTACAAAAGATTTAGAGAAATTGCACATATATACCCAAAGGATGGGTATAATGGTGAGATCTGTCACTCAGAATTGATGAGTTGTCATTTTACAGTCTTCAGAGTTGACTTACAGATTAGCTGGCTCTTCACTAAGCACAGCTCCAATATAAAGAGTTACACTGTAAGGAAGTATGTCAGTACAGCAGTAGATTTAAGAGGCAGGACAAAGATACAAATACGTTTGTATGTAAGTGCAAAAGTATATGTAACTTGATTTAATTGAACTTATATTGCACAATGAGATTAAAATTTTATTGTCCTAGTTTACTAAAATTCTGGATTTTGTGAAAAATAATAATTTCATTACTAATGCTCAGAAACAGTTAATGTACAGACTGCTTGGAGAAAACATAGTAGAAGAGATCCCTTTACTGTTGAAAATGGCTTTTTGCAGATTCAAAATGAACAAGAACATGCTAATACAGGATTTAAATGGAGCCCTCATCTGTCAGAGTATTAAAAAGAATCAGTGTGTATGGAAATACAACCTTGCCCATAGCAGAGGGGCTGGAATGAGGTGATATTTGAGGTCTCTTCCAACCCAAGCCATTCTATGATTCTATGATGGAAATGTTATGTAGTGGGAATGTAGAACATCCTATGTGTTAAACTGACATATTTAAAGTAACAAACTGAGAAAAAAAATGCAAGCTGTCAACATTTAAAATATGTTATATCCCTGACCCATCCAGGGATGTATTCATACAGTAGTCTGAAGATATTCACCACAACGTCAACAGAACAAAAAGTTGTACAGAAACAGTTCTAAAAATGTCAGCAAAACTCCCTCCTCCCCATATATCTTGCTTTCTGGAAATCATTAGGCAAAGCATTAAAAACATGTTAACAAAGGTGCAGGGCCATTTTGGTGCAGGAAAGAGTTGGAGTTCATTCAGAAAAAGCCTCACACTCACCCCGAGACCTCTCAAACAGAAGCCAGCTTCAGAGTCATGGGAATCATTTCCCATCCAAGCTCATAAAGGAAAAAGTGGTGACCAGTGGATGCTCCCTTGCCACAGCCAGCTTTGAATCAAACAGGACCACTATAGAAAGAGACACCTTTAAATAACAATCAAGGAGCTGTTATAAAATGCAGCATTCACAGGAAGGCATTAATCTGCACTTTATGCCAAGATAGAACAATGTGCTTCTTGAGAGCTACTCTAAAAGGAACAGAGAAAGTGTTGGGAACATAGAAACATGTGCTGCATCCACCCCTCTTTACTCTCCCCTTTTAAACAGCACAAAAGAAGTGTAGTGGTTTATTTGAGAGGATAGATAAAGGACAGTTAGCTCTGAAAGTCTGAGCCAAGATGTGACAGCATAAGGGGCACACCACAAAAACTGCATAAAACGCCAAGCATTGTCAAGAAATGAACTGGGGGATGAAAAGTTTGCTCTGAGTAGGAGTCACACTACAATGAACAAGAATCTGCAGACAGGCTAAGGTCCTCAGATAATGCAAGTTGCCAAGTCTCACATATGCGTTTTAACACTAAGCTTACAATGCTCATACTGTACGTCTGCAAAAGGTAAATATCCCATTAGGGTTTAATAAAACCAGCTTTTCAGACTTTAACAAGCAGCCATTCACAATTACAGACATCAAAGGACAACCTCCCCTAATATGACACTGAGCTCAAAAGCAGAGCAGCACTTAGAGAGATAGAAGATATACCCCATACACATATGATTCTAAATCTAGGTATTATTGTAGCCAAAACTGAAGGCAAGAGTTGCTATTCATGCTGTGGACCGAAGAAAATATTTCACTTAAAATAAAAAGTGAGATCAGCATGGCACTTGAAGAGCAAATTAAAACTTGCTATAAAAATATCATGGAAACTTGAAAAAAGCTTTACCAGTGTACACTGTAGATGGTTGCTGTCTTCTCAGGCTTGGGAGATGTCATCAGTTTTAGTGTAATGGCATTAACCTCATTCCACACAGTCTTGCAATTAAAATAGGAAATTTACCATCAAACCTCCTTCACTATTGCTATTAATGCAATGGGTTTTTATATTTAATATTGTGAATGTATAACACCAGCCAATTCGGTGCAGTTGGGGTACATGATCATACTTCAAACCACTATTTGCATAATAGTAGCCAGAAGACTCTTTATAGGCTACCAAAACACCACTGCTAATGGCACATAGACATGTACAAGAAAGCAGTACTGTGCCTAGCTCAGCCACAAAACTACACAGTTATAGGTAACCACAGCAGTCTCATCAGGGCAGAGCAGAGGGGGAGGATCACCTCCCTTATCTGCTGGCAACACTCTTATTAATGTTCTTCAGGATACTGTTGGCCTTCTTAGCTGCAAGGGCACACTGATGGCTCATAGTCAACATGTTTAAACCAGGACATCTTCTCTGCAAAGCTCCTCTCTAACAGCTCAACCTTTAACCAGTACTGATGCGTGGGGTTATTTCTCCTCAGGTCCAGAACTCTACTCGTTCTTGTTGAATATCTTAAAATTCCTCCCTGCCCAACTCTCCAATCTGGCCAGATCTCGTTGAATGGTATCACAGCCTTCTGGTGTGTCAGTCACTCCTCCCACCTTTGTATCATCAGCAAACATGCTGAGGGTGCATTCTGTCCCTTTTATCCAGTTTGCAGACAAAGATGTTGAATAATACTGGACCTAGTACTGACTGGGAAAAACCACTAGCTACAGGTGTCCTGTTAAACTCTCACTGCTGATCACAACCCTAAGAGCTGTGCTACTTAGCCAGTTCTACTTCATTGTCCACACATCTGTCGCACATCTAATAAGCTTACTCAAGTGGATATTACTGGACACAGTGTCAAATGCCTTGCTGAAACCAAGGTACACAACATCTACTGCTCTACCCTCATCTGATCCTTCAGACATGGCATTTATGAAAGACCACCGGATTGGTCAATCATGATTTCCCATTTGTGAATCTGTGTTGACTACTCCTGGTAACCTTCTTCCACTTACTTGGAGATGACATCCAGAATAAGCAGCTCCACCATTTTCCCAGGGACAGTGGTGTGGCTGACTGGCCTGGAGTTTCCCAGATCCCTCTTCTTGCCTTTTATGAAGACTGGAATGATATTGGCTTGCCTCCTGTCCTCAAGTGTCTCACCTGTCCTCCATGACCTTTCACAGGTGATAGAGAGTGGCTTGGCAATCACTTCTGACAGCTCCTTCAACACTTATGGGTGTCTCCCATCAGGGTCTATGGACCTGGTCTAGTGGTTGGCAATCCCACAGCAAAGGGGTTGAAACTAGATGATCTTTAAGGTCCTTTTCAAACCAAGTCATTCCGTGATTCCATGATTCTATGATTCTATGATTTGTGTGTTTGCCTAGACAATCTCTGATCCTTGACTAAGGGGTTCTTCCTTTCCCCCAAACTCTCTCTTGCACAAGGGTCTGGGATTCCTAAGGGGCAGTCTCAGCAGAACAGATGAAAACAAAGAAGCCATTCTTTTTTCCTCCATAAACAGGACATCCATCTCATTTAGCAGCAGGACCACATTTTCCATAGACTGGAAAATCTATTTCCATTTTGATACTACATACTTAATAAGCTTTTCTTGTTATTCTTGACCTCTCTCACCTATGCCTTAGCAACAATTCCTACACCTTAGCAACAATTCTGTATTCCTCCCAACTGTCTAGACTTTTTTCCATATTCTATAGAATTTTTTCTTCCATTTGAGGTTTTTTCATGAGCTTCTTGGTCATCCATGCTGTCTCCTACCACCTGTGTCTGATTTCTTACTTTTAGGGATGTACCCGTTTTGAGGTTGGAAGAAATGGTGTTTGAATCTAAATCAACTCTCTTGCGCCCCCTTACCTCCCAGTGCTCTAACCAATGGAATACCTTTAAATATGTCCTTGTAGAGCTCAAAGTTGGCTGTCATGAAGTCCAGGATTGCCATCCTACTTATTGCTTTGTTTATTCCCAGTAAGACTCTGGACTCTTCTAACTCTATCATGTTACTGCATCAAAGGCTGCCTCCAACCTTCACAGGTTTTACATTTCCTCAAACTACTTCTGGATTTGAAATGCATAATTCCAGATAATTACACAGTATTTTATTTTCTACTTACTATGCAAGAGCCACTAGTTCAGCTGACTTTTTCTCACTTTCCATATAGTTGTGTTGTGTATTTACTCCTCTCACCTTACTTAATATACCTATGTGCAATCATTCATTGGGCAGCATTGGAGGCTGAAGGACAACCTGTGGTTTCCTTATTGTTATCCTGAGTACTAGTGTTAGCATTTAGTAATCATAAAAGCTATTAAAATATATTAAGAAGTGCTTATATTTATGAAAAAAAAAAAGATTTTTGCCTTTTCTAAAACTAGCTCAAAAGTTAAAAGTCAACTTTTGCAACTTAGTCTGTTTATTCCAATTCACTCCTATTGTTCTACAGATTATAGTTGTACTCTACCTTATAAATCACTATCTGTCTCCTTTTCTTGCTGAGGAGCATCAAAATGTACTATATATCACCATTAATTACACCAGATCTGTAACTGATGGAGCTTTTGGTATTTCAAAAATTTGTTTCCCAGACCTTCATAGATCTAGCTGTGCACTTTCAATTAATAGAATGTAATACAGCAAAGCTCTTCTTCTTCTTTCTGATGTACTGCATGCTAAGTTACAGTTATCTATAAATTCTGCAGCATTAATCATGTCTTCACTGCACTGACACATATTTGTATGTTACAAAGAGTATGTTATAAAATGGACTCCCAGTAGTAAGCTCTTCCTTTAGCTATTACATTCTGCTGATAGCGCTATCGTAACTCTTAATGAAACATTAGAAAGAAAGGGTGATATTTTTTCATGACCTCCACACAGGATCTAAAGAAGTGGCTGGAAAATATACAAATGAATTTTACATAAAGTGCAATTTTTAAAAATATATTCTTCTAATGTGCAAATTAAATGTAAAGGAAGCAGCAGATTACAAGTGAGATAGAAATGTTAAATACTTTAGCTTAAGGAAAAAATCAATTATACTCGTCAGAAGATAATTTTATACAGATACAACCTAACTACATATTCCAGTAACTACTTTAGATGTTATAATTGGTGGGACAAAAAATAGATACTGGCATTTTAGTTCTTTCTATGTATCACCATATATATATCACCGTACACACTGCACTACAGTCAGTTTCTTAAGTTTCTAAAATAAAAAATGTAGAAAATTAAATTGTTATTAAATTATTAAATTGCAAAGGTTCTTGATATTAATCAACAAAGAAATATTTCCATATTTAAGTTACAGAACAGTTTTTCTAATATAATTTGATAGATTTTTGTTTGAATTATATTTTCTGTGGTACTCAAAGAAAACCCAGACTTCTGTAGATTAATCTATGCATTTTATATTGAGACTAAATTGGGTTTTCATACTTCAAACACTGAAAAAATATAGAACATAAGGAGCACCTGTTTAATATTTATTGGTATTTCTAAGTCTGACCATGCTAACAGAAACAAGGCTCATATTAGCAGCTCCAAATATAACACTAGTATTGATGCATATTATCTTTTAAGAATCTTAATTTGTGCATTCAAATTACCTGTTTATTTGCTTTCATAACTAGATTTATCTCAAATGAAAAAGGATGTAATTTATAGAGAAATAAAGATTGCAATTGATTTTGCTTTTTGGTAGTTTTCTACAACAAGAAGTTTGATACAGTAACACTGCACGTGTTTTGGTTATGTTAAATGTTTGCCCAGGTCCAGCATAAATGAAAGTCACCATTAATTCTGAGTGAAATGGCTTAGAGAATGTAGAGAAGATCCCTTAGGTCTTTCTATTCTGTTGGTTAATCAAAACTCAGCTAATAAAGTAAATCAAAAGACTTACTTCAACAGATCTCTTATCTCACTATTTTTATCTCATTATCTTTAATGATGTTTTAAATGTTATTAATATCAGAAATACACATAGGTACAGTGCATTATCATTCCATCTAGTAGCCCTAATTATGGACTGTTTGATGTTATACAAAGACAGAAAATAAATGATTCTTCCCTTCAACCTCATTTAAATGGATGTTTAAAGCAAGAGAAAATGAAAGGCTGAATTTCTGAAACTGTCAGAGCATACTAACAAACTCTGTAAAAAAAAGGGGGATTTGTTTTTAGACACTGCATAAAACTGGGAGTTTCAGAGAGGAGCTAAAGAGGGTTATACATGGGTTATACAAGTCAATTTAGATAAAAAATGTGAATATTTATAAATAGTGATGAAATCTGAGTCAACTAGAAGCAGATCAGTTTTGTAGTTGTGAGTGAAAGATGAGAGCCATGGCAATGACCTGAACTTGAAAATGGGTAAATTGGATGGGTAACAAAGTAAGAAGAGACATGGAAAAGTAGGAGAAGTCCAACACTTCAAATCCAGGTCAGAGGAAACAGTGAGAGTAAAGAAGCACATAACCAAGGTACTGGCTATAAATTCTGCATAGAAACTGAGGTTTGTGATGGAAAATGCAAGACGTTATGTGAGGGATGAAGAGAATGAAACAAAGGAGTGTACACTATGTGTCTGTGTGAAATAAGGATGGACTGAGATACCAACTAAGAAGGTAAAGAAAACCTGGTGGAAGCCTTGCTCAAAAAGAGGAAAAAAGTGAGTGGAAAGGTACACCTGAATCACACAAACAGGACAACAGAAGCCCAGTATGTAAAACAAGGTAAAGACCAACACATGTAAAGAAAGATTTAAAATGTTTTCGTTTCTGGAAGTAATCAAATACACCTAGCATTTATGTGCTAAATTAATGGCCAAAACAACCTTCCAAGTATTTAACAAGCTGGACATTATGGGAGCAAGTTAAGCACAGTGTGCATGAATAGATAATAGTTCAACTGTTTTTTTGGTTGGTTTGTTTTTTGGGGTTTTTTTTTTTTTTTGTAATAATTAGTATTTCCATACTTTTCATGTATTTTGTTTGGCTTGCAAATATAAACATATAAAATCTAAAGGATCCTGAACAGCTGTAAGGGTGTAGATCTGTAGACGAAAGTCAGAAAACATGTTCCAGAATGTGTCAATAATTGAAAATGAATCTTCATATAGATATTTTAGGGGAGGTTAGGGAGATACTAATTTTTCAGAAAACAGCAAATACTACTAACTTTTTCACATCTCAGTACTCAAATAGCCAGCCTTATTTTAATGTAATTTGTGAACAAACTAGTAAGAGCTGTAGACTTCAAATTATTACCAGGCTTATGTTAGGTAATTCTGCATCAAATGTGCTGGTGTGTATTTCAGAAGATTCTAAAATCTTAACTAATCAAGGTCAAAAAGCAAACTAATGGAGCAAATACTTAAGACCTGAAAAAAAAGTCGTTCTAAACAGGTGTTATTATGTTAGAAAAAAAAAAAAAGTGACTTTAAGATAAGCACATAGAGAGCTATTTTATCTCATTAACTTTCGGATTGTACACAGTCACTTAAAAATAAAGGTATATTTAACATGCATTTCCACAAACAGAATCAACTCTCTGAGCACGAGAGTTAAACGTCTTTCCAAACAGCAGGAAACCTAATATAAGCAAAACTAATGAAAATGCAGACAGCAAGAGTCACTAGTTTATTTCCTCTAGATGTGTGAAAGAGTGGGTTTAGATAAATGACAGCCAATTCTATTGAATAGGCTGTATCACTTTCAGTTATAATGAAAACACTTTCTTAAAATGTTAAAAGCAGAACTAGATACAAAAGGATAAAGTAAAACAGCTGTCAGGTGTCATCCCACAGAAACTACTGTATGAAATTAAAGAGAACAATCTGAATCAATAAACCACTAATTTTGACATTATAAGGGACTTAGGTACCAATTTCAGATAGGTATTGCATTTAGTCACTGCAACCCATATCAGCCTCAATTTATCACATAACAGCAACAGAGGAAAATTACAAGCCACACACATAATTTACATAGTTTTGGGTTTTGACAGCTAAAAGAGCACTTTGAACAGTATCTTCCAAGCCAGTGCATGATAGGAATGATTGTTATTGTTCTCACCAGCAAGAATGATTTTTTAACAATGAAGAGATAAGTAGTTCTTAACATGACTTTATACTAAGAATTTCTTTTTACATACAAAATGTTGTACATTGAGTGGCAGACTTATGCAAAAAAAACTTAAAACCAATACCTTTCTTCAAATAAATCTCTTGGAGCTACAGGATCATCGCAAGCTTGTTATTTTTTTTTTTCATATTTGCAGTCAAATGGATTTGACAGCGAAACTTTCAAGTTGCATTGAGGTACGATACAGATGACAGAAGGCTTTTGTTTATTTTCTTAATCACTCTGCAAAATTACAAAAAAAAAAAAAAAAAAAAAAAAAAAAGTCTTGCTAATGTTATTCATTCGCAAGATGCTGCAGTCAAACTGAGTCTTTCTTGGAGTTATCCAGATTTCCCTCCAAACAAAAAAACTCACCAAATTGAAACAAGTGATTTTAGACCTACTGAAATCTGTAAAATCCCACCGGTAGCTAGAAAATGTGTTTATATCATCACCATAACAAATCTTTAAAAAAAAAAAATGTTTAGTGTGTATAACATAGATTATGCTAACTTGATTCCTTCTGGAACTAAAAAGACCTTTACAGTAAGGGTGGTGGAGCACTGGCACAGGTTGCCCAGGGAGATTGTGGAGTATTTCATGGGAACATCCAAGACCAGTCTGGATGCCTACCCATGCAACCTACTGTAGGGAACCTGTTTAGCAAGGCAGTTGGACTCACTGATCTCTTGAAGTCCCTTCCAATCCCTGAAACTCTGTAAGTTTGTGGTATGCAAATCTGAACATCTGCTCTTTACAAGATGCACACAGATCAACTTCCTGTAATTTGCCCGGACATGACTTTCTTGCAACACCTCACCAAAAGTTTACCTTTTCTTCTGGTCATTAGTTTCAGATAAATGATATGGAGAATGGCTTCAATACAGCTCTTACTCTGGGCATCCAGCTGCATAAGCCAGTTGTGGAAGTGCAAAACCTGATACCTCTCTTTTAGGATATCATGAGGATCTGGACATCTGGATTCATAAACCTGTCAGAAGCAAATTAATACCTTTACTTAGCATGAGGAAATTAGAAGGAAAGCTTATTATGAAGCTGCAGTACGAAAATGTTGAATGCCAACCCAATAGTGCAGAGTTCTCCATCTTGATGGAGAGATTTGACATTGCTTTACTAATAATCATTTGGTAGCTTTGTCTCCAGATGCCTACAATCTCTAATGTCATGTATATTATCCTTTATTTAGGTTGAGTCCTAGTCAGAAGCTGTCTGAAATTGTAGTTTAGGACAGAACTAGAAATATGAAAAGAGGACAGGTAGACAGACAGATGGATATAGACAGATACAATAATAGACAGGTAGATAAACAGATAAAAGACAAATAGGAGAAAACAAGAGTTCATAGTAATAACTACAAGTAAAAATTAACACTTATTGCTAGCTTTACAAAATTCAGTATGTGCCCTATCAATTTCTCTAAGGTAATATATTTTGTGAATCCCTAGGCTTCCCTAAATAAGCACAGAAAATTCTGTTTCTTTTCCCTTGTTCTCATTTCCAGATAATACATTTTAATCCACCTGCACATTTTCTTCTATAATGCCTTGCCCCCACTGTAGCTGCTCCTAATTTTCAGTCAAGAAAAAAAGATGAAAATTAGGCCCATTACATACACATTCACATTGGCAGCTGTGATTCCAGGTGAGACTCAAGGCAAAACAGTTACAGAAAAGAAACTCAGCAGAGCATTCAGCAGCCTCAGAGGTTTGCCAGAATAACTATAAATCACTAGTGCCCTCTGCTGCTCCTAAGCCTGTCCATGGGTGTCCAACCTTTGGGTTTGCCTGGGCTGCAATGAGCAAATTGCAATCATCTCAGGTCTCATGTGTAGAAGTTTCTCCGAAAGTAATGCCTTGTACTTATTTCCATGGAAACTACAGCCAATACAAAGAGTTCAATGATATAAGAAAAAGCAGAGTAAAATAAGAATTTGATGCAGCAAATACTCAGCTACAAAGCACTATTTAGGCACCACCACTAGCTATGCATTTTCACCAGAGATGAATAAGAGCATCACCCACCACCTCACTGTACTCCCACCTGCTCTTTGGTCTCTATAAACATCCAGCAAACATCAATGTTTATCAATGCATGCCGTGTTTTCTTCAGGGAGGAATTCAGTGACACAGTGTTGCTTCAGATGCTCTTCCATGTCAGACACACTTTTGACAGACTTCACCTCTGCTGTCACCTCTTGCACAGCAACAACATGTAATAGGATATGGGGGGAAGTTCAACCTCTGCCATACCACCAACATCCATCTCTGATGCCATGGGCCAACATAATAGGAAACATTATTTTCAGAGCAGTCCTCTTGAAATATACAGTATCATTAATATGGAAGTAACAAAATGTTTTAAATTCTAATGTTTTTCTTAAAGCATTTAAAAAAAGAGAGAAATAAGAACACAGAACTAGTGGGATATTTGACATCATTTTTCATTTTTCTGAAACTACCATATCAGTTGAGTTTGGTGGTAATGGCTGTAGTTCTCAGTGAGTTTTCAAGACATTCATCAGAGATTTCGATGAACTTTTACTCCTCCTGTATTACATTTTTGGCAATTGTTCACAAACGCATGTATTGACAAAAAAAAGCAATGACATGAAAAAGATGTAGTTGTGAAGCAAAGGAGATTTTTTCCTGTAAGAGAGATCTTACAAAAGTCCGTTGAACAGATTTTTGAATTGAACATCTGATTGCATCTCTATACATCCCTTTTGAAGATTTGCAGGTAATGTATTTACATCAACTGAAATTTACCAAAACAGAAACATGGCTACGTATTCTTTGCTGTTCAAAGCCCTGTTTTTAGCCAGTGTATCAAGATGCACACAGTGATGTGCCACGACTTGAGTCAGCACTGCACAGCACTTCTCTCCCTTTGCTTTGCATTCAGTTAACACAGAACAACTACTGGTTGTTGCTGAGCAATGTGTGAATGCCCAGGGCCATTCTGCAATGAAGAGCTGCTGCCTTTATAGCATGGGACAGGGAGCGGGCTGTACTGCAAGTCCTGCTGGGCTGCATGCAGCCTGCAGGCCATAGGTAAAAATGCCTGGGTTAGACATTAGCTTTGCTGTTTGATTTTTCTTTCCATGCAGCTCGTTATACCTTTGACAGTCTCTCAAGTCTCCCTTAATTACTGCATGCCCATAGGATGATTTTTGGCTACTACCTTACACAGAATTTCCTTCTTATAAGACATGACAGCCTAACTTATACCAGCATCAAACATGAGCATGCTGATGAATTGGGGCATGGGAGTGGGCCAAAAATCCTCCACAGTTATACTGCCTTGTAACACCACTCAGGTGGGAATGCTCCCACCAAACATAAGCAAAGACTGTGAAGGAATTTTAGTGCCTTCCGGTGAGGTCAGTGGATAGGAAGGAAGGGTTTTTCCTGGTTTTACCTTGTTTTGCAGGCAATATCCTATATAGCGAAATAGACAAACTATAATAAAATGAAAAATGAAGGCTAAAGAAACACGAACAGTTACGGTTTCGTCAGCTGAGTAGTTTAATACCTGTGTAAAGGGGAAAATCAGTGTTTGATTAGTGTTTTCTTGATTAGGTATGTGCCTTGTATATACAACTTCTGAGGAGACAGTGTTTGTTTTCCTTATCTGTGTAATTCATTTATTAGCCAGAATTTACAGCTGTCAACATAGAGTGCCAAACCTAAACACACATTCTACGTATTTCAAGAGCACACAGCTAAAACCTAATACAAATGTAAAACATGAGTTTTCTACATAGGACTGCTAATTAGTTTTTCTTTCACTTAAGTCCCCCAAAAATAACTGAATTCCTAGTAAAAATATATTTCTAGTAGTTTCAAATTTTGGTGCAACTTCCTTTCTTCACTTGTAGAGTATGCAATGAAAAATATGATCCATTACCTACCACAGCCTTCAAAATCATAGACATGGAGGAATTGTCAACAAAAGTTCAAGGAAAGTGCATATTTTTGTGACTGTAGATAACTGCTGTATATGCATGATCTAAGTCCTGTAAATTCACCTGATAAATAGCGAACAAGTCACAGAACCACAGAATCTCAAAATTTCTGGGATTGGAAAGGACTTCAAGAGATCGAGTCCAACTCCCCTGCTAATACAGGCTCCCTACAACAGGTCACACAGGTAGGTATGCAGATGTGTCTTTAGTATCTCCACTGAAGAGACTCCACAGCTGTCATTGTTTTATGAATTTTAATGATGTTCTACATCATAACATCATGTCCTATTCTGAGATTTAAAGAGTTAATGATGCAGTTCTGTGGATTGCCCATATTTCCATTCTCTCAGTCTCAGAAGAGAAAAGTGAACCACAACTCCCAGAAGACTTTGTTTTTCCAATTCCATTTTGCATTCAAGGGGAAAGATAAAATTGACTGACCTGAGACTGTTCTCTTTGCTCTCTATATTCCCTGACCATCTCCAGCATTAGAGCAAGGACTTTGGTTATGGAAACTCTCTCTCACATTTCATTTGATTCATTAGTTTCAATTCCAATCTTATTGTATTATATTGTATCATCTCTTGTGAAGATGGTGAATGTTGGGGGTAGCTTGGGATGCAGCAGTCATGAGATGGTGGTGTTCAAGACCCTGTGTGAAAGAAGCAAAGCAATAGGTAGGAGTGCTACTCTGGACTTCAGGAGAGAAAAGTATGACCTCTCCAAAGAACTACATGGAGGTATCCCATAAGCTAGAGCACTGGAAGGTAAGGGGGCCCAAGAGAGCTGGTTGGCACTTAGTCACTTATTCCAAGCTCAAGATCCAGGCATCCCCAACAGTAAGAAATCATAGAAAGGTTGCAAGAGGCCTGTGTGGATGAGCAAGGAACTCATGGATCAACTAAAAGAAAAGAAAAAAGCCCATGAAATGTGGAAAAAGCTCCTGGTCATCTGGGAAGAATATAGGAAGGCTGTCAGGGATACAATGAGAAAGGATAAGACCCTCTTAGAATTAAACCTTGTAAGGGAGATAAAACATAACAAGAAAGGGTTTTTTTTAGTAAGTTAGTAGTAAAAGGAAGCCTAGGGAAAATGTGGGTCCTGTATTAAATGAGGTAAATGGCTTGGTAACAAAGGATGCTGAAAAGATGGGGATTCAGAATGCCTGCTTTGCTTCAGTCTTCAATGCTAAGGCTAGCCCTCAGGAATCCCAGACCTTAAAGGTAAGAAAGAGAGTCTGGGTAAAGGAAGGCTTCCCACTGGTCAAGAAGAATCTGGTCAGAGTGTGTAGACAAAATCCCACAGATCCATGAACCTTGGTGGGATGCATCCACATGTGCTGAAAAAACTGGCAGAGGTGATTGCTGAAATGCTCTCTATCATCTTTGCAAGGTCTTAGGAGATGTGCCTGAAGACTGGAGGACAACTAATGTCACTTCAGTCTTCAAATAGGCAAGAATGGGGATCTGGGAAACTACAGGTGAGTCTACCTCACCTCAGAACCTGGAAAGATACAGAACAATTTGTTCTGGATGGCATCTCCAAGGATTTGGAAGAGAAGTTTATCTGGAATAATCAGTTGACATGGATTGACCAAGGTGAAATAATGTCTTACCAACCTAGTAGCTTTCCACCATGTCATCATTGGCCAGGTAGATGTGGGGAGAGCAGTAGATGTTTTCTACCTTGACTTCAGTAAGGCATTTGATCATCTCCCACTCCATCTCCCAAAACATTCTTGTTATGAAACTTAGAAAGTGTGGGATAAATGAGTGAATTGTGAGTTGGACTGACAGCTGGTTGACTGACAGAGCTCAGAGGGTTCTCATCAGTGGTGCAGGGTCTGATTGGAAACCTGTAACTAATGTGTTCCTCAGAGCTATGTGATGGATCTGGCCCTGTTCATCATCTTTGTCAGTGAACTGGATGACAGAATAGAGTCCACCCTTAGCAAGTTTGCTGATGATACAAATATGGGAGGAGTGGCTGACACATCAGAAGGCTGTGATACCATTCTGCAAGACCTAGGCCAACTGGAGACCTGATCAGGGAGGAACCTGATGTGGTTTTACAAGAATAAGCATATGGAGAGGAATATCCACATACATCACACAGTTTAGGGGATGACCTGCTGGAGATGAGCGCTGCAGAGAAAGATCTGGGGGCTCTGGTAGAGAACAGGTTGGCCATGAGCCAGCAGTGTGCCCTTGTGGCCACAAAGGCCAATCGTATTGGGGAGTGCATTAAAAAGCATGACTAGCAGGTCGAGTGAGGTGATCCTCTTCATCAACTCTGCCCTAGTGAGGCCACATTTAGAATACTGTGCTCCATAGTTCAAAGAAGACAGGGATCTCCTAGAGGATATAATAGCAGAGGGACACAAAAATGATTAAGGGCGTGAAGTGTCTCCTGTATGAGGAAAGGTTGAGTTCACCTTTCCTGCACTGTTCAGCCTGCGGAAAAGGAGACTGTGAGGGCATCTGATAAATGTTTGTTGGTATCAAAAGAGAGATGAGAGGCAAATGGATGGATGAGGCCAAGCTCTTCTCAGCAGTGTGTAGCAACAGAACAAAGAGTAAAGACCCAAAATTTGACCATAAGAAGTTCCGTACTAACATGGAGAAGAACTTTACAGTAAGAATAACAGAGCACTGGAATAAAGTTGCTCAGAGAAGTTGTGAAGTCTCTTTCTACGAAGATATTCAAGACCTATCTGGACATTTACCTGAGCAACCTTGCTGTTGCGTGCTTGCTTTAGCAGGTGGACTGGGCTGGATGTGCTCGATGTGCTTTTCTCGATGTGCTTCTCAGCCCCTGTGATTTTGTGATTCTGTGATATTTCCCTCTGTTAACACAGTGCTTATAAATGCCAAGTAAGAACATACGGTAGATTTTTTTAGTTGGATATCTGATTGCAAGTCTGTACAATCCTTTTGAAAATCCTCAGGTTATGTGTTTATATTGACTGCTTATGGAATCACAAAGGCACAAAAATAAAGAAGGACAATATTAGGCAATGCTGAAACTTGTTCTCAAAATTCCTTTCTCAAAATAGAAAGCACAGCTGCATACTTTTTTACTGTTCACAGTACTGTGTTTAGGCAATGCATCAAATTCATAAAACTATTTGTCATAAGTGGAGCAAGTAGTGCCCTGTGCTCAGTGGCCTTGTTTCAGCCTAGATGTAGTTTATAGTGCACTGCTGCTTGCTCACTGCTGAGTGGTGGTTGCACACATGGGGGCAGGCTGAGTTGCTCTGTGGTGAAGAGCCATACCGACATGACGGCATGAGGCACAGGGTAGAACACAATGCCAGCTGCACTGCAAGTGGCCCACAGGCTCTAGATTGGCATGCCAGGCTTGATATCTCCTGCTGCAGGACGGAATGCTCTTGGAGATGTGTCTTTAAAGAGTTGCTGGCCCTGGTCAGTTTCAGTATTGCTAAGCACATCTTCAAAGGGGATAATATTCAATAATTCATTAGATGAAGTTTGCTGTCCAGAAGTTCAAGCTCTTCCTGACTTTGCTCATTGACAGGTCTGTATTCCTTAATATCACAAACTCAACCAGGGCATGGTTGCTACAGCCCACACTGCCTCTTCAATGATCTCTGCATTGATGCGTGCCAATTTATTTGTATTGTTTATATATGTAAATATATTCCTTTATATAAAGGAGTAAAATAAGTCAAATAAAAGCTTGATGTTCTATAGGGTTAAATATTGCATCAATACATAAGATAATATGGTTGGGGCCTCAGAGTAGCTTACAAGCCAATTAAGGCTTAGTTGAACAAGCAAGACAATAGCAGAGGGAGCAGAACATAGCGTGTTAATCAGGACTCCAGCAGGACTCCAGAGGACGAACAATTTCTCATACAAAGTCAGCAAATAAATATTTGATGTGCTAAAAATAGGACACAGGCAGACCACTGCAGCTCTTTATGTTCTGTTGTATAAAACAGTATTCTAACACCTCCCATGAAACAGCATTTTCCTCTCTCACAGATAAATGCAAGATTAATAATACCATGGCCCAGGTGGTGACTGAGTAGCCAGTGGGTAAGACTCAACCTGCTGCCAGCTATAGACATTGCCTCTTCCCATCTTGGAATTGTTGCTGATTTGTTTGTTTTGTTTGTTTTGAGGGGTGGCAGGAGGGAGGATGGAGGGGATAATGCTGCTGCTCACTGACACTGCTTGCATGCTCTCCAAGAAAAATGTTGTTTCTGGGATCTTAATCCTTAAAAAGGATGTCATTCAGTGCTGGAAGAAATTCTGCTTGATTCTTCTGGGGGTTGAATAGAGCATTTTGGAAAACAAGTATACAGTTCTAAAGGCTGGGGAAACGGGGCCCAGCTCACCACAGATTGCTTTCCAGTTTAATAGGAATTTTGAAGGATATATTAAGACCATTTGGCCCTTAGAAGATCTAACACTGCACTAACTTGGGACAGATTTTCTTGTAAGGACAGAGGATTCAAATACTGAGGTGCAAAGATCAAAACCGATCCGACACTCAAATAATGGAAATATTTGATCACTCCTCTTTGTCAAGAGGGGGGAAAATGAAATCCTCAGAGGCTGTTAGGACCTCTTATGAAATGCAGGAAAGTTCTGAGGATTTCTAACAGACAAAGAAACATCTTGTTAACTATAGTATGGAGTTTGAACAGACAAGGTGTATTATCAACCCTCCAAAAAATGTGAGGCTTTGACTGAAATCTTATCTTTTTATGCAAGTTAATAGCAAGGATCATACTCCTGTCAAATGACTAAAATTGCTCTAAACATTCACACTGCTTTTTCAAAGGTTATTTAATGAAAAATTGGTATAATTCAATAATTAGCTTATTGCTTATTTTTTCATTCATATTTGTGAAGGTTTTTGTGATAGCCCTTGCTTTTTCTCACTGATGTTTTCCAGCATTCTTTTTCCTTGAGTGACTATCTTCTCTTTTTCAGTAGCTGCTGAACACATTCCCTTATTTCAGACTCCTTATTAATTACCTCCTGTCCCATTTTTGGTACCTTGTTGAACTGAAAGTCCTTCCTTACAGTTTCCTATTGCTTACAATCTCTGTCTTAGCCCCTTAATTTGTGAGCTGTAAGCTTTGCTCTATTCCACACTGACTGGTAAATACCTACAGAAGACTTTTTCCAAGGGAGATTCAGACAAAAACTTAAAAATAACAGCTGAGCAGAGGTGACTCCTGAGGCTATACACAACTGTTGCCAATTATTTTTCCTTCAAAAACTATATCCTGCAATTGCTGGCTTACAATCTAAGTATAGTCAGTCCTCCCTCCCTACAGCTAAAACATCTGTAAAATACAAATTAGATTGCTAACTATGAGCAAGTTTATTTTTATTCTTGCCCAAATGCATGGTAACAACTATCAATTTCTTTATGTACCAACATAGTGCCTCTCTGCTACCTGGGGCTAACCTTAGTCAAAACCAAAGAGGATATTTTCCACAAATGAATTCAAAGACAGTTATAAAATATGTGTTTAAGAAAAATTCTCCTTGCTTCCAGAAATATGTAAATTAAAACTTCAATCTTCTCCCTTTCCTCTCAAAATACTAAAGTTGTCTTGCCTTTCTGAAACAAAGAACACTAAAGAAGGGAAAACTTATCACCCACTACAACTATATGAAGGGAGGTTGTGGTAAGGTGGGAGTTGGCCTCTTCCATGTAGAATGAGAGGGAATTGCCTCAAGTTGCTCCAGGACAGATTCAAGTTGGCTATTGGGAAATAATTCTTCTCTGAGAGAGAGGTCAGATGCTGCCCAGGAGGGTGGTGGAGTCACTATTTCTGGAGCTGTTCAATAAGCATTTAGGTGTTGTACTGAGGGACATGGTATAGTGGGAAATACAGGTGATATGTGGATGGTTGGACCGGATGATATTGGAGGTCTTTGCCAACCTTGGTGATTCGGTGACTACCATTCTAAACTGAATGTGTGTTGGTTAAAATATAGGTAGATAGATAGATAGATAGATAGATATAGATATAGATATAGAATTTTTTTTTTTTTTTTTTTTTTTTTTTGCTGTTGTAAAGCACTGGCCATGTTTTATAATAGCAACAATTTTTCCAGATAATTACTTTAACAACTGTCCTGTTTGTTAAAGATTTGACCAAGCTGAATGTGTGAATCAGTTTTCTCAAGATGGTTAGTAACGTTATTATAAAAACTTACAACTGCTTCTTCCTTCCTACTTTCTATTGTTAAACATTGACTTATTTCATAAATTGCACTCTTAATTAAAGATGTCAGGGCTTTATTTTGTTACTCCAGCTTTACAACCCTTTCTGTTTCAGAAAACTCAAATTATTCAGGAAGAGTTTCTGTAAAGTGGATCCAGAGCTTGCATGTGTTGTTAACCTCAGTTCACTGGTGTGAATATATATATTCATAATATCAGAACAGTAAACTGAGATTCATAACACTACATCTCCTTTGTAAGAATATGTGTTGTCTTCTGCCAGGGAATAGAAGTTTGAAAGCCAGGGAGGCATGAAGAATACAGGAGTGAAACTGCTGTGATACTGTTCAAGAAGTGCTGCACATGAAGTTGTGAGGATTTTTCTTTCTATAGGGTTTGGTAGATGCTTAACCACATCAAGATAAACAGCTCTATCAGAACACACAGAGGAAATGTTGTAGCATTTCATTATGTAAAGATGCCAGGCAATTCATACCTACCTACACTTCCTGGAGGATCACCAGACTGCAAATCACTTCTGCTGTCCCAGTGGTATGGGCTGCCTCTAACGTCTCATGGTTAGACAAACATTTAACAGACAGTCATTCTCATGAGAGGAGTGAGAATTGTGACTTTTAAACATCTGTTCCCTTCAGAGATATAAATTACTAGATAAATAGATAAGCCAATGTATAATAAAAGTGATATAATAACTTTATTTAAAAATACTGTTGATACAGAGGAATCTCCTAAGTATATCTCACTATCTTTTTGAAAGCAGTTCGGATCACAAGGTCAAAATGATTAAAAATAGCACAGTGACTAGACTAAAGAGACAGTAAAGAAGCTAAGTGATTTATCCGTATGTGTTTTCACAGAGAGAACAGAGAGGAAATATCTAGGTTAGTGCTTATATTTAAAGATGCTGAAGGTGAAGAGTCATGAAACACAAAGCATTAAGGAACTGGATAGAAATTGTATTAACTTAAATTACTTAGGAATTAAGCCATATCTCTGAGGGAATTTCTGAGTGTTTGGGCTCAGGTTTACGATCCCTAGACATTATCTGGATGCAGAGTGACTGGATGGAGCCTCCAAGTCTATTTTCTCCTTGTTTTGTCTGCCTAATATGGATGAGACTCTTTTTTGGTATAAGAGGGACAAGCCTTTCAAAAACTACAGTAAAGTAGATGCAGTGAGTAAAAATGGGGGGAAAAAATGTTTTCCTGGGTAAAAATTACACATGATGACAAAACTGAACAATTAATGCTCTGTGGAGAAAAGAGCTGGAGAAGTTCTTGGAGCTGAATACATTTTTCCTCGAGTTCATTTTAATGCTGCAGTTAGTTCATTTCAGGCCTATTAGCTTCCTTACTTCCTTTCATCTCACAAGAATGAACTGCAAGTTCACTAGAGAGAACTGCAATTATTATTCTCTTAGTATAAATACATACTTTAGGAGTGATTTCAGCTCCAGTTTCGGCTTCTACTTGCAGAAGAAATTTGCAGCAATGCAGAGAAGAGCACCATCAAGCAGCCAGGACTAGCCTCCACAGTGTGCTAGTATGCCCGATTTGCAGCCAAAGCTTCATTCCAGTCTTCATGCATCTTTTCCACATTATCAAAGCCACAACACTCAAGGGGAAGAGGAGAAAGACAAGCTGGGGAGGAAATCCAGTTCCACTGCTTTGTTCAAAGGCATGAGGTGCTCTTGACTCTCTCACAGTCCCATGGGTACCAGTCCCATGGACATTTTCTGCCAGCATCTCCAGCTTTCCTTTTCCTTCCCTGGAAGAAACAGTTCAAATCCAGGTCCTTCCGTCCCTCTCCACAACACTCAATGGAGAGTTAGAAGCAGGCAGGTGCAGTGACTACAGGCAAATTTCTAGATCTTACATTGGCTGAACCAAACAAACCATAACATGATCAGCATTTGTGCAAGTCTTCTTTGAAATAAATGATATGATTTCTTTTTTAACGTAATTTCTTTATTTCTTTTTATTACTCATTCATCACAACATTCCAGATTCTTTTCATTCTTTCAGAGAATTGTACATATCTCAGTGAAAAATTTTGCTTGCCTTGAAAAACTTGTGAAAATCACCTAACCTTGGATAATTTGTCAGCAAACAACTAAGTATCTGTAGCAGTATTTGAGCAGTGTTCCCATGATAAAATTAAAGGGGTCTTAGGATGCTTCACAGCATAGTCATAAATTGAAACGAAATAAACATCTGTACCTCCTATGATGAGACCATGCAATGCATTTTGATTTGGCACAGAAAAAGATATGAAGGAAAGAGTTCGGATGGGGAGTGTTCACTTGCTCTATTCTTGCTGCACATTATGTCTGGCTCACAATAGGAAACATGCTCTGGTGTAAAATGATTGAATCTTGATTAATATCAGTGATGTTCAGTCCATCAGCTCGGGGGAAAGAAGCCTAGAAATTTCTCTGAATGTACTTCACAACTCCTGTCTCTAAGCTGTGTAGCACGTGAAGTTTGAGGCTGCAATATTGTAGTTGATCACTCCTTCTGAATATGTAATACTTTCTTCAGCAAAAAAAAAAAAAAGGTGTTTATCAGTCAGCATTCAAGGAAAGATATGTAACAGTGAGATTAGTAGAAACTTACGTAAAGACCAGGCAATAATCTGTTCCTTTTACATATCCAAGATATTGATAAAAAGGGTCTTTGCACAGCATATTAACATGGCCTAATGTTAAGTCTGTGTTATGCCAAGTGCTCTTTTAGTAGCATAATATTATGGCCCTGGCCATCCTTTCTGCTATCAATGGTTTCAGTGTAATAATACCCTTTAATCCTGCCTTAGCCTAGCAATTACCATATCAGCCTTCATCTATTGGTGACATCTGGTTTGGAGAATGTTACTCTACATGCATTAATGTCACCACAGCAGTAAACATTCTTGTTGTAAAATGCAAAAATATATTAATCTATCTAAAACCATATAATAAGCATATACATCTTCATAGGAAAATGATTCTCTACTGGCATTTAACATCAATATTAAAGGGACAAAAATGAATTTAAAGAGTGTTTATTCTTGTATTAAAAGAAAACTAGCAATAAGCAATTGCACATGTTAATGATAATACATCAAAAATCTCCTGGACATTATTCTGATTAATGAATAACAAGCACAGAACAGGTCCTTCTTATATTGTTCTCCAGTATGCACAACAGGGCAAAGCAGAATGCTAATTTGGAAATAAAGCTGAATCTTCCAGCGTGCCCCCCATTTACGTGATTAAATCCATAGGTATAAAGGATGTAAAGCATAACAGACATAGATGTCCCAGAAGTCATCATTCCCCAGCTAGCAGCTTTGCAAAAACAGAGCTACCAATCAGTAAACCCTTTTTCAGAAAACATAATCCTGAAAGTTAGCCTAAGAAAGTTGAAGAGATGGAAGGTTGTACATACCCATCATACTCATCCATAGAGCACAGTTGTATTTCTCTAACATCTGATGGTCTAATAGATTAAGTTTCTGCTTCCAACGATGAGGAGGGATGTGTGGCCCCCAGAGGACTTAGCACTGTGGGTAATAGCATTGAACACTTGACTTTTGCACTCCAGGCCCTGTTGTGAGCTCTTCTCTAAACCTTCCAACTGCTTCTGCGTTTGGATATTTGATCTTTCCTTTGTGAGCACTGTCTTGTATTTCCCCTTGTTGGTTATAAATTTCTGTTGTACATCTGTCACGCAATGGTTAATTACTTAACATCCATTGAGGATGTCTATCTGTTGTAACAGTACACTGTATGTAACTCCTGCAGTATAGTATTAGTCCTGTATTTCTGCATCTCTTAGTCTGTTTACCTTTCCCTGGGAATATCACCAGTGTCATGCAAACCTATCTTAACACCTGATGAAGTATACTGTCCCCATTAATTAGTTTATTATCTAGCTTCTTATTGGCTTCATTCTCAAGCTTCACCTTAGAAATAGCCAGATGCTATATCTTTCCAGATTTCATAACACATCTGAATCTTGTAATTCACAAAAGTAGGCTGTTGTTTAAATTCAGTCCTACGAACTTAAAAAGTAATGGGTCACAAAAACCATACGGGGAAGTTTTCCAGATATCAGGGAGCAATACGAATGGAAGTATTTTTACTTCCCACTTTGTTTCTGAGACACTTCAATGTGAAACATAGATCTGAGATTTGCTTGTTGCTGGAGATCTTGCCACATACCATGAAAATGGCCTTATTACTGGGAAGATATCTCTGCCCGAATAGCATAAACTAAATAAATATATAGATAAAAATAAATAATAACAAGATATAATTTAAAAATACAATAAATAAATTTGGCTTGTCTTTCACGTAAGCTTTGTCTTCTGTAGGCTCAGTAGACAGCTTTGTCTACAAAGTAGATGCCAAGTAGCCAACAGTACAGAGACGGATACACCGTTACATAGCTAGGCCAAGTAATCCATGCAGTGCTGCTTCTAGGGAAAAAAAAAGAGAAAAAAAGAGAAATAATAATAAAAAGCAGTACCTGAAAAATCTGTGTTAAACAGAGATTTCAGAACATTTTAGAACTGGACTCTCATATTGTTGGAAAAGCTTCCTCTCAGTATCTCTTCAAACTAGAAAAACAACCAGACATGACACTGATGCCCTAAAGCATTTCCTACCTCTCCACATATATTCACTATATTCGGTTTATACATTTACTACTAAGTGCAGTACTGCATTTTGATAGCCTGTTTTTTTATGGTATTAGATCTCCCCTTGTACATAAGAGCACTATTCTCCTGGTTAATCTTATTATATATTTATTTTTTCATTCTTGCTGACAGTCCAAGCTAATCGTTTCCAGATGTCAGCTACAGGTTTCTTATATTTTTCAGTATCAGAATGATTTTATCACTAGAGCTATTGTCATACATTCTGAACACTGTCATTTATTCTACCATACAAGATTATGGCTGAAACAAGGTGCTGCTGTGACATTTCTTGACCCAAATTCAAACATCATAGATAATCTAAGATGAAATATGGATGGTTTGTATGAGTTAGGTAAGTTGTGCCACAGATCATCCATCATATGATATCTTGATTTTTCACTTTGCTTTTTTGGATTTCATTCAGATTTTCAGATCAAGATTTATCAGATTTTTCTGCTATGAAAAATATTAAATGGTAATTTATAGTCTTCATAGATATGCAGTCTTGTGTGGATATGCAGGCAAGGCAAAGTATTGTTCAGAGCGTTCAATTTATCTAACTAGAGAAGACAAATTATTCCTAAATCATGGAGGAAATACTGAATGTTCAGGTAGTGGGTAAGAACTTGGATTGCAAGGAAGAATAAAGAGAGACAGGAGATCACCAAAGATTTGAGAGGGATGTATATCACTTTCCCCATCATAACTACATTAATCAGACCACATCAAGTGGAGAACCATGTCAACTACAGCAAATTTTCTTTGTTTCTTGAATGACAGGATTTTTCTGACCATTCGTTTGCTTACATTAATTTAATGTAACTAATATTTTAACTTAAAATTTCTCTGTGGTAAAACTGGAGATGCTAAGGTCTGTGAAAGAAAGGACCATTTCTTTGGAGCTACAGATAAGGAAGAGCATAGTGAACCAAGTCAAGTGTTTGTCCAAAATGTTTCTCCTGAAATCATAGCCTACGGAATATTTTTGTTGATAAAAGTTTGTTGAAAATGTGTTGATACTCTGAGCCACGTAATTATCTTATTAATCTTGACCTCTTAGAATTCCAGGAAAAATAGGAAATAAAAAATTTCATCTTTCCAGGTAGAAAGCAAGCCAAGAATGAGATTTGAAACTAGAAGGAAACAGAATGTTGACCAAATCAAAAGGGAGAACAGTTTTGCATCAGAGTAAAGATCACTGGCTGCTAAAAAGCTGGACATTCTCTTAAGAAGAGTATTCTTAGCTGTAAGAGTACTGAGATTCTCAGTATTTCAGTGGTGAAAAAATGAATGTCTTCGTGTAATCTTACGATATGTAGCATGAGTGCATTTTTTTTAGATAAAATTCATCTTTTACTTTCACTCCGAGAGAAGAGACTGTGCCTTCCCTTTCTATAGAAATTCATCAAAAGCAAATTAAGGCTAATAGGATATATAGAGATTACCTAAAATGAAGTCAGGCCATAGAGCCTGAGAAATTCCCTTGTGCGTACTGTTTCAGTTACAGAGAAAAATGAATTAATAGTCAGATATTGGATTCAAACACACACTAAATATTCAGAGGCATTTCCCATTTGTATTAAATCATTTTACTACAAGTGAACAACTACAGCAAGTAAAAAAACTTAAAGAAAATGCACATGATCATATATATTACTTCACATGAAATAGCAGATGAATTATGAATAGTCCCTGGCAGGTAAATCTGATAATAAGTGCAAATTATTTAGAAAAGATCCCCGTATTTGGATATCAATATGTTCATGAATATGGATCCTGTTTTAAATGTATTTGTACATTTCTATGTTAAATGCCTGAAACCCGAATCTGGTACTTAATATTTCAGTTGTGACTAATTACTCTTTGTTTTCTCTGCAAGGTGAACCACTAGCAGTTGTTTTACATGTAATTTCAACAAGCATCTAAAGGAAAGTTAATTACATTTACTTGTCCTGAGTGAGAACTTACCCAAAATTCAGCATCTACTATGAAATCCCTTGGCTGTGGTCCAGAATTTTTAAAAAATAGGAAAAGGATCCAACAAAGGAATATTAAAATGGTTTGCATTTAGGAGGAAGAGAGAAAAGATGGACATATGAACTGAACAAAATCTTCCAAAACAAATATTTTCAAGGTATAATTTCAACCCCGAGAATTGTTCTGCGTCGTGTTTGCAGCAAGGTTTCATTTCAGGAAATCGTCAGCAGAAGTTTCAGAAAGCAGCTCCAAGGCAAAACTGTGAACACTTTTCTTTTTAGATAATTTTCTTAAAATCCTTAATGGTTGCTCGAAGCCAAGGAGAATCTGCAGGTAATACTAAAAACTGTGCAGCAGGACTTGACAGGGGAATGAGCTCCTGACAGTAATAAATCAGAAGGCAGAGAAATGTAGAAACTGCAAGTTTTGTGAAAATTGGGCATGCTGTCACACTTTCTGTCTGCTCTTGATAAGGGACCCACGAAACTGTGATGTGATAAACCTCAGGATTCTTTCAGCTGTGAAGTTCTTTCTGTCACTGCCATTGCAAAACACTGCAATTAATTATAACATACAATAACTATTTATTTAAGTGTTCTGATACTGACACTCAGCTATAGAAACCGTTCACTTTGTACTCCCTTTATTTACTGACTTTTATGATGAAAATTTTGTTTTTTTCACTGTCACTGTTTACGTTATTTTAAAGATTTCCTTCAAACACATATTTCATGAATTTAAGTGTGACTTTCACTGGAAGAAAAAAAAAAAAAAGTAGACGGTATAAAGAAGTACTCCATCAGTGTTAGAACACTGAATCATAATTTCAATTTACTTATGGCTTTCAAAACATTTCACTTCCTTTTCAGTGCACAGTCTGAAGCACCTTAGGTCAAGATTACAACAATTTTCTTTTTGTTATCATAACATGGGAAAAGTGCATGTACTACATCCTTAACAGCACTACACTAAAACTTAAATCATGTCATAGATAGAAAGGGATTTCCCAAATGATAGCGTCAAACGGGGAAAAAAAAATAACCTAGCTGGCTATCAGATGAGTGCACCTGGCTGAGACAACACAGTCCACTATATCTTGTCAGACACATGATGTTTAGCTATTTCAGGAGTCATTCAAATACATTAAACACTGAGTTTTAGTTGGCTGAAATGCGTATTTTGTTTTTCTGTCTTGTCTGATTTCCTTTTAAGTTCTAGAGAAAAGCCAAATAAGGCACAGAAGATTTTCCTCATGCAAAATGAGTTACTGTCTTATGTGATTTGTGTTTCAGATGTATTTTTCTCAAGAATTACTCAGAGAAAATTTGAGTAACATTAAAAAAAAAAAAATCATATAAGGGTCAGGCGCAGAAAAAGCAGTTTCAGAAAGCTAATATAAAGTTGAATAAAAGTTAGTAATGACCAGGCACAAGCCATAACTACATTAATCTTCCTCTCTCTTCAGAGAGGTAAAGGCTGTTAATTTATCAAGACCTCACCTTCAGCAGCATGTTTCTGTCTGCTTCTGCTTCTTCCTTGCACAGCAGCAGGAGTGGAGGAAGAGACCTCACAGAGCACTGCAACAGTGTGCCTATAGGACATGATGTAGAACTGAAAAGCACAGGAATGGGAGGCATGGGAAAGCATAATGTGTTTAAGCAAAATTTCAGCGTAATGTTATGAAGGTCCATAAAGGCCTTGCAGAAACAGTACTTGGTTCATTTAAACATGAGCATAAATTTCAAATTATGAATATATTAGTCTTCGTAACTGCAGTTTAAATATCTCAGGCACTCATGCATTCCATTCTTAATCCATTTGCTAGGTACTAGTAATCCAAACTATTCAGCCCAAAATCATGCAAAGAAAAACAAATTTTCTCTTAAGATTTTCTATTCTTTTTGCTGGCACTCAAGCTTTTAGTAGTAGGTTTTCAAGAACATCTTTCATGTCCTGATCGGGTCTTTCTTTTCCAGGCCTTCACACAAACCTTGAAATTAACAAAACATAGACATGAAAAATAAATTCAAGGTTGAAATTCAGTTCAAGTTTCTTTTGTCAACAGTATTAATCAACTTCTAACTACATTGTTTCATCCATCAACAGCAGATTTCTCTCATTTTCTCAGTTCCTCTGCTAAATTTCTGTAGGGTTTTTCTGGTAGTATGCTTTTTTTGTTAAAAACCAGTGCACTGATAACCAGCTTGTTTTCCTTACACAACAACTGAAAAAATACAAGATAAAGGAAGCCCTTAATTGATACTTTGCCTATTCTTGTAGACATTGCTTACATTTATATTCTGATTTCACCATAATGTGTTATCATCTTTTACAATATCACTTTCAGAGACACTGGAAGCAGATTTCTGTCTGGAAAGATCTCATTGCATTCTTCTTGTTATGGACAGACTCATTTTAATTTCAGAAGTGCTGATAAAGAAGTTTGGGGTTCTGAATTTTTAGATTACATTCTTTTAAATCTAAATGAATTGGAAACAAGTACCACAGGAAGAGTCATTTTTATGATCAGCACCAATTATATCATATCAAATAGTTACAGAAACTCTTGGCCTGCCTAAATGTTTTACCAAATTAATTGAAAAATTTGTATAAAATCATCTATATGAAACTTATTCAAGTAAAATCACAGAATCACAGAATTGTAGGGGTTGGAAGGGACCTCCAGAGATCATCGAGTCCAACCCCCTGCCAAAGCAGGTTCCCTACAGCAGGTCGCACAGCTCGGCATCCAGGCAGGTCTTGAACATCTCCAGAGCAGGAGACTCCACCACCTCCCTGCAGCCTGTTCCAGTGCTCCGTCACCTCACTGCACAGAAGTTCCTTCGCACATTGGTGCAGAACTTCCTATGCTGCAGTTTCCAGCCGTTTCCCCTTGTCCTGTCTCCACTCACCACTGAAAAGAGTCTGGCCTCGCCATTCTGCCCCCCACACCTCAGATATTTATAGACCTGGATCAGGTCCCCTCTCAGTCTCCTTTTCTCAAGGCTGAACAGACCCAGTTCACTCAGCCTTTCTCCATAGGAGAGATGCTCCAGGCCCCTCACCATCTTTGTGTCTCTCTGCTGGACTCTTTCCAAGAGATCCCTGTCTTTTTTGTACTGGGGAGCCCAGAACTGGACGCAGTGCTCCAGATGAGGCCTCACCAGGGCAGAGCAGAGGGGGAGGATCACCTCCCTCGACCTGCTGACCAGGTTTTTACATACATATATATATAGTTAGATCCTAATGGATCACTAGCAGCCATTTCAGGCAATCAAACTTTCTTGGCTTTCAGCCTTACGTACACGATGTATCTCAAGCATGTATTTATGGTTCATTAATGTACCATTTCCATATCTTACAGCTTTGTTATTATTATTATTATTTTCTTTATTATGCATCAAATCTGGAGAAATATTCTTACATGATATTAATTTAGAAAAATTTCTGAACACTGCTGAATTTCTATTAGGGGCTAAATATGTAAAATAGATTTTAGCAATACACTGAAATTGTGTATGCTAAAGAATATCTGTTGAGGTTTGTAATCTTAGTCCGAGTTTGATAGTGCTATGAATCAAAGAAAACGCCACTAATGTATTCAACAGCAAAACTCACTTGTTGATCTTTCTGTTTTTACAAAGTTCTGTAAAGACTCCTTTTTCTATGACACTTCACAATCCCACTTACAGAAAAAAGACAAGTGAAACAGGAAACACGGTATCAGTCCGACTGGTCACAGTCTCGAGCAGCTTTCAGTTCAGACTTGATTCATATTTTGAAGATTATCTTCAGAAGTAAGATATAATTAACTACTTTAAAAAGTCAGAAAGCTTATGTTCCAAAGGCTGGAGTACAGCATTGAGTAGTATCAGGTCACCAGAGATCAAGCCATTTAACTCTCTCCTCTGCAGTACTAGATACTTTGAGATTATATGCACTACGCTTTCTACCAGTAACTTACAAACTATGATATTAAGAGGCCTTTGGACTTCAGTATGCCTTTAGGGATGTTTATTATTAATTTTATGGGTATTGTATTAACACCTGAGACATTTTACCCAACTCCCTGTATGCTTTTCTATTGTAATCTGGATCACCCCACTTACATACACTGCCAGGAAATCATCCTTCCATATTATTTGATACTGTAATATTACTCTGCTTAATGCTCTTCATTGGAACTGCTAATGCTAATCCAATTACTCTTGAGTTGTTTCCAGAACAATAAAAACTGTGAAGCAAGAGGATAATAGCTTCGTACAGAGCTGTCATTATGATTACTAATGTGACTATAGGGGTGACACAGACTTGCAGAGGTCTTCTCAGCTGTTAATCTAGATGGGTAAATTTGAGGTTGCTTGCAATTTGCAAAAATGCCATGATTGTTCATTGCTGTTAATTGTTTTGTCCAAAATAAATTGAAAGTTCCTTAAAATTTTGGGCTAGGGACTACAAATCAATTTTGAAATGATTGACTGTAGTGTTCTGACTGTACTTCCTTGATACATAAACGCACCTAGTCTACTGCTCAGCCAACAAAAAGCAGCAAGTTACACTTTGCTAAGAGAAAACCCTGTAGAGGCTTGTACTAATCTCACACGACACTTACAAAGCAGAGAACTCTCTTACTATTCAGTTGGCTAAAAGATCTTCAGACACTGACTTACTTTCACCATTCACCTACTTCTGTGTTCCCCCTCCTTTCATAGCAGTCTGCGTCAAAGCCCAGAGAAAGGTCAAATTGTTCAATTAGATTCACTAATGTTAATGGCTAGAGTTGAGAATGGAGCCAGTTCTCAGGATCAATTCAAAAAAGTTGAAGGCACAAGGCAGTTTATTAGTTCAGCTCACATAAATAACACTTGGTCAGACATTCACAAAACATGTCATAAACTACCGTAAATAACCCAATTCCAGTACTTCAGCCAACAATATGACTCAGACCAAATCCCTGTGTTCACAGTCAGCCACAGCAGAGGATGTAAAAACACTCAGATTCTGGAGAAGCATGTTGCATCCTGCTGTTCATCTTGTCATAACAAGCATAGATACACTAAGGGCCTCAGGAAGTGTGAGTCTCCCAAGGCAGTTGAGAAAGATCGTAAGAAGTTGGAGGAAAACAGGCGATATTCTGGTAGCAGAAGATTGGCTGTTGCTAGAAGGACCATGGTTGGAATATGCCTCTGCACAGAAAGCACAATAAAGCACATGGGGAATCTGAAACAGACATATGTTCATGATACTTCAAAATTTCCAAGGAAAGAAGACAGACATAACTACAACAAGTGGTTGTAAATATAATGTGACTGTTACCAAGATAAAGATACTTCATGCTGGTTTTCGGTCACCAGCTCACTGAAAAACATTAGACATTCACTCATAATGCTCAAAAAGGAGTCATTTCTGCGCTCAATATCAGCATCAAAACAAAGGAGAAGAATGCATGTTTTATCATTTCTTTGAAGTGTAGCCCAGAATGAAACTGTTGCCTGACTCTGAACATACACTGTGCAGAACACGAGTAACCCCACAGTGATTAGAATGAAAGCTACTGTTTCCTAAAAGAATGAAGTTAGTGGAAAATATATTCTCTCAACATCAAATTTTATTTTATGTTTTGTATATGTCCAACCACTCCATTAGTGAGTTGACTTTCCCTGAGCCTGCAGGAAAAGTCAATCAACCAAATCAACAAACGAAAAGCTTCTGTATGTGGGTGCTGTTTTCTCATGAACAGCTTTCTATAGGCATGTTTCCACAGAAATTTAATGCAGTGCAGCAGAAAGATTAAATTCATCAGTCAGTTAAATGTAGAGATTTCCTGTGTAACAGTGTGACAGTGGTAGTTCCTTGCCTTGAGCCTGCATGTGGTTAGTCTTATACAAAAAGTTCAGTAACTGAATACTAACCCTGTTGTCACTTATGTCTGCTTGGAACAGGAACAATTCTAGTAAAGCCAGAGGATTTTCTTTTGACACATGAAAGGAACATCATTATTTTATAGAGCAGCTGAGCAGGTCAACTGTTAAACAGCTGTAAATCAGTTCAACTTGCAAAGAAATGTTTTGAATCAGATAGACTTACCTGCCTGTGTTTCATCTATATGAACTGTTACAGCGATTTTCATGCATTTTTGCTGGAGTAGAAATTAGATAAAAGAATGAAATAACAATATTTAGTACTCTGTATCATTTTACACTTCCCCCTTCATGCCAGACAAGGAGAAGCATACTTTGAAAATAAATAGTCATTAATAAGATCTCACACATAACTGCAGTGCTTTCTGTGAAGGAATGAAGAGATCCTGAAGCTGATACATCTTTTAGTAAAAGCTCTTAGCATTATCATAGTGCAAGTGGTAGAAGACAGAGGGAAGGGTGTTGAAATGCCTGGTAATATTTTGCTTCAGGGGACTTTTTAACTCATTTTCTTGCTGCCTGCATATGACAAAATACCCAGTTGGCAACTTCTCTCTGATTTATAGGAAAGGTCAGCTAAACCCAACCAGGCATTTTGCTAAGTATCAAGATATCTTTCTGTGTGTATACTCTGTCTAGTTGAAAGGAAATTGAAAACTGAAGTATTAGCAAAGCTAAACAATAAGACTGAGTGACGCTATCTCTAATCACTGTCACTTTTAATGATTTTACTTTCTAGAATTGAATAGCTTGTTTATCATAATTAAGATTGCAAGTTCTCCACTTGTCATGATGCTTCCCTACAGACGGACTGATAGTATGAAAGTCCCATCTTCATCTAGTGCATTATTGCTATGCTACCAGGTTAACACTACAGAGCAGACAAAGCATGTTGAAAATAACCTTGCAGTTCTTATCTACACTTTGCAGTTCCTCTGAGGTCAACATGAGGCTTGCACCAAAGCCAGTCCCTCCTAGACGCTGCAGTTTTTTCCAGCTGTCACCTCTTTGACATCTAAAATATCAGTTTTTCAAGATGTGCTTAACTAGACTGCAGTAACAGCACTCAGTGATTGTTTATTTTCCAGATGCAAAAAGTATTAAGTTTTTTTTACAACAGAAAAAGAAAAAAAAAGAAAAACACTGTAAGGTCACTACAGGTGGCAAAGTGAGGAAACTGTATGAAATTAATTCTTGCAGAAACTTACATGTTTATCCAATGATACAAAATAAATGGAAGTATTGGCATCAACGTTTGTTTAAGTAACAAAAATTGTAAATATAAATAAAAGCTGATAAAAGTTTGCCAATATCCCTGAAGAAAATTGCTGAAGTGTCCAGAATCAACATGCCAAAACCTTCTCTATATTAAAATAGTATATCACTCTTGCCAAGAGACTGAGGGGAAAGGAAAATCATAGGAGATTATTTTTCACTGTTGGTTTTGTTTATTTTTTGCAATTATCTTCAGCATGGAGACCACTGCTGGTCCATGTGTGTGCATCCTGAAATTCATACAAGAGAAAAGTAGGTTAATCATACATTTATTACAGCAGAAAACTCTTTTCTCCACACAGTCAATTCAGTGTAGATGGCATATGAATCTGAGCTTAAAAATTAGCATATACATGTTGAGGTCAGAAGGCAAGATCTGCAGACCAGGACTCTCCACATGATTAATTTTCCATTAAGGCCACAAACACGTCATAATTGCAGCTTGAGAGGAGAACTCCAGTCACCTGGCAGAGCAATAATGATCCTCTGTAAAAGTCTCATCTACAATGTCCTTCGCTAAGTTTCACTTTAATCCTTCATTCCTTTGAAGTAAGCTGAGCTGAACATGCCCAAATGACAGTGCAAAGTCCAAACAGAGCAGGCATATTTTTGAACAGAGAGCAAAGAAAGTTTTGAGAATGTATAAGCCTTTATTTGAATCCCATCTGTCTTCTCTTGCTCACAAAAAATAGAGAACTATCTCAGCAGCTTCTTGACAATTCAGCTAGAGCAGTGGCAGAAAAAAAATAATAATAATTCATGGCCAAATCATGTGTTCCAAGCAATCACTGGAAATATTCCATAAACCACTTTGTGGTCAACTTTCACAGTGCATCTCCACTTAAAAGCCTTAACTGTTTCAAGACAGAGTTTTGAACAAACATCTGCTGCTGATTGCAACCACTACACAGTGCTTGGTCTTTCCCCTGAGATTTGGAAAGAGATTTGGAGGTGAATTCCAAAATGTAGCCCTGCATGTGGCAGGGGGGTTGGAGATTCATGACTCTTGAGGTCTCTTCCAACCTGGGCCATTCTGTGATTCTGTGTCTCCTTATTACTCTGGAAGGGTCCCTCAGAGAGTTTTCTTGGCAGGGGAAAAATCACCTCAAGAGCTCTGCTGTATCTTCCCCCAACCATCAGGACACAACACAGGACATAAGAAGAAATTTTGTAGCACCTCTGGGAAGCAGGGAGACACCAAGCATACTGAAGGTACTCTCAATCTCTATCTTAGCAACATGTGCCATATCCATTTCTGCCAGAGCAGAAGGTTGAAGATGTTATTTCACACAGTTGTTTCGCCACTTTTTATTTTAAAACCATAGCATCTTCACAGTTCTGTCTTCTACATCTTATTATGTTTAATAACAGTGGAGCAGATCTAAAGGTTCTTCCCTTCTTTGTTGATTAAAATCCAAGAACATTAAGTAGAAATACGATACTGCTGAGCAGAAAAAGAATGTTGACTCCTCATACCACACCTTTGCCAAGAGGAAATCTTTTCAATAGATGTAGCAGAAAACTGGACACGACTTTTTATTCTATTGCAACAACAAAAAGCAAATCTCAGAGTTAAAGTTTTCAGAAAAGGTTTTAAGAAAAATATCATTTGGCGGTCTTTTGAATACAGCCTACAGCAATGATATAGTCTATAGCAATGGGCTAACTTTTCTAAATTTTTAACAGCTGTTTTCACTGGAGCAGATAACCAAATTTGCAGCAGGTGACTGATGATGACACTTTGCTACGGTAAAACCTACAGACGTAAAATTATCATGTTGCACTTTTTAAGGACAAATACAATGTCTTCTGGCTGAGTTTTGAGATCCAGCAGAATTGCATTTTACAGTGTTTTATGGTTTCCATAATTTGCAGGCATCAACTCTTTCATTCAAGCCATCCAGCTGTAATTTTGCCATGTTATGTTTGATGTTGTGCAGTATTTTGAAGAAAAAAAATAAATAACAATTCAGCCCAAATAAATCCTAAGATCATACTCCCATAGAATGTTTGAGCAAGTTCAAGAAAATGCAGCACAAAACTATTTTTGGATCCCAGATTTTCAGACCAATTTTAGAAGGGTTGAGATATTGCATTAACTTTTTTTTATTATTATTGCAGGAGAAAAGCAAGCAAACAAACAAACAAAAAACAGGGTGAGAAGAGCATTCTAAAACAAGAATTTCTTTCTTGCCTCCCCCACAATTACTCTTAATTCAATAACTACGTAAGAAAAAATGGGATAGGAGTTCATCATCTAATTTAATTGAGCATTTGACAAAAGAAGTTTTACTTATTAATAACATAATTGTTGCCTAAAACATATGAACAAAACAAAATTTGAAACCATCACTGTGCTGTTTCTCAGCAGTAAGAGCAAATATTTGCTTTAAGATCCCTTGCTTCCCACACAGACTGCATATTCTGCTCATATTTATAGCAGTTAATGCTTTTCCATCTCAGCAAAATAAAACCACAAGAGTGTAAGACAGAATTACCAGATAGATTGTACTACAAAGGTTTTGTAAAACCTGTGTTTGAACGAGAAAACAAAAATTGCATGACATGTGAGGGATTTAGCCAGTACATATCCCAAGGTACCAGTTCAGAGTAGTGCATTAATTTGGTTGGCAACTTTAAGAGCAGTTAAATGGCAATAGGCATTTAATTAAAGAAAATGTCATGGAACTGGAAGAACATGATGAACCTAAAAGATACACTATTCTTTGGGGAAAAAAGGTGTTCCACCCTCCATGTAATACAATTAAAATCTTACAATTCAAAGACACTGTGACAGCTCAGTTACATTGCCTTTTATTTCATACTCCATTAGAGAAAAGAGATGACTAAGGATTTGTGCGGTCTCTTATGCAGCTGTTTCAGCTTTGGCTGGGATGGAATTTTCTTCTGAGTGTCTGGCATGATGCTATGCTTTGGTTCTAGGAGAAGAACGTTGATGACACACGATGTTTATTGTTGCTGCTAAGCAGTGTTGTACAGAGCCAAGGCCACTCTTGGAGAAGGGCCCAAGGAGCTGTGAGGGAACACAACTAGGACAGCTTACTTAAACTGACCAAAAGAGCATTTCATGACATATAATAACAAGTGGAAGGAGTTTTGAAGGGGATGGAAGTTCATCTTGCTCTCTTCCACTGAACGTAGGAAGAGCTGAGCATTAGTCAGAAAGTGGTAATTACTAGTCATCAGTTGTTATATATATTTATATATATATTTATATGTATGTATATGTATGTATATATATTATATGTGTGTATATATATATTTGTATGTATATATGCCACAATTACTATTTTTACTATAACTTATTATAACAATTACTATTTTATTATAACTTTTCCTTTTCTCTATCCCAGTAAATAGGTATGCCTCAACCCATCCATTCTACTTAGTTTTTCTTTTTATTATACTCTCATCTGTCTCAGTGGGAAGGGAGTCAGCAAACAACTTTGTGATGCTCAGCCACCTGCCAGGTTAAACCACAATAATAGCATAAATTGTAAGCTCCATTTTCATTTTAAAATACAGTTTAAAAGTCTGAATGTTGCTGATGGTATGAGTGAAAAGTGATCTGTACTGTTGAACACTCGTATATCTCTACCAAATGAGGTACTCACATAATATACATGGTTTTGTTATCTTAAGTACAGTGTTATTATATTTTGGGTCTTAGACTCCTGAGAATGAGATAGATCACAGTATCTAATAGATCAGCATTCCCAGTGTGGAATGCTATACCCAAGAGCACCACTTTCAAGACATGATATTTCAGGGAGTCAGAGTAAGAAACATAATAGGTGGTTAAATCAAAGAATATGGCAGCAGCATGCCTGCAGTCCAAGTGAATGAGTTGTATTGTTGTTTGGGGAATTATCCAAGTAAATGCCATGCACTTAAACACTTTTTTGAAAATCATTTTAGGGAAAGAAAAATCTACCCAGAACTAAATCAAATTCTTCATACTGTTGTAATTCCAGTCTAGCACATAATTTTAATTCAATAGAAATATACTTATATATAATTATAGGTTGATATACTTATATATATATAAATATATAATATAATTATAGGTAGATGAAGGGGGTGGTGGGAGATAGGAGTGCAAGGCGTTGCTACCACGCGTCACTAATGACTGCCATTCAATTCCCATAATGAAAATTTGATTGCTCAAATTTTTCTCCCACAGAAAAACTTAAAAGAAAACTAACTTGTAAACCTACTCATTTAAACTTATTTGATTTTTCTCATAATACACCAATACAACAACACAATACTTAGTCTGTCTCATAAATATAGCTTCATTTTCTTTAAACTTCCCCTTATATTCTATCCTATCATCCCTGAAATTGGCAGATCCTTCTTTCTTAACAGCAAAGAACTGCTAAAAATTGCCCAAGTGCATGAGCAAAACATGCACACATTCTCAAGAAGCTCAGCTTCTTCTGCTAAAGTTTCTCAAAATTCAGTTTCTTTAGAGGTCATGGGGTCAAGTGGCCCTTTTCCTATCTGTAAACAAATCTTAGTGGAAAGATAAAGAAAAATATAGATGGAATGCAAACAGCACTGCAAGCTTTAGTCTGCTTCCCCCTCAATCTCAGAGCCTAACACATTCATCCAGTTCATGTCTTCCTCATTAAGTATTCCACAAAGAATCCTTCTGGGCACAGCATATATTTTCAGCATCCAATCACCAGCCAGATAAAGTGTACTCAGAGGCTTAAGGGGACAAGTGCACTTAGAATTAAAAAGAGAGGAATGCATCTGTGGGGAATCATACCCTTTTATCTCTGTTGGAAATAAAGAAGGGTACAGTATGAATAGATAAACTTACAGCAGCAGGTGAATACTTTTGTTATCTCGTCTGTTAAATCATCTTCTGAAACAGAAATTTCAGATCAAAAATTTCTAGATTGCTGCTGTATTTCTGACACTCGTTGTTGAGTATTATCTGCTGTAAAATTACTATTACAAGTACATTGTTTTCAGTGGAAACAATATGATAGACTATTTAGCATTTCCAATTTCAACCTCTACTCTCCTTTCTGGGAATAGATTCCTGATTGTTTACAGAGACCAAACAGCAGGTAGGAGCACAGTGAGGTGATGAGTGGTGCAAAGAATAATGGTGGCAACTATGTTGAAAAGTAATGTTTTTAGCTAAGAAATTGCTCTCTCAGATAGTTTTATTATGCTCTTTGTATCTGTTGTATTTTCCATGAAAACAAATAGGAAACATTACTTTCAGATTGACCTAAGTACTTTGATGTCATTTCCTTTTTACCATCAAAACTTGCACTCTGGCATATAATATAAATATAAATACCACGTTTGCAGATGTGTTACCTCAAATAAAAAAGTTACCTCTCCTGCTGACAGAGGTAAAATAGTCCTGCTAAGAACACCAATTCTGAACTTGATGTACAGCAGAACAAAAAGGCACATGTGCACATAACAAAGATCAAATAGAGAACTGCATTTGTTTGGGTTAGTAAATATCTCCCATATACATTTTTCTAGCTTTCAGGCTCCATTTGGTACTGTGTGACTTTGTGCTCTCTTCATAATCATGCAGTGCTGGCCAGTGTTGCTAACTAGTTGCAAGACTGTGAGCTATATGTGCCTTTGATTAGATTTAGCCCTCTATCACGTGTCAATATTAGGATTTAGTCAAATCCCTTTGGAGTTAAACAGCTATAAATACTAATTTCTTTATCACAGAATGGCTTGAGTTGGAAAGGACCACAAAGATCACCTAGTTCTACCCACTGTCGCAGGCAGGGTTGCCAGCCACTAAATCAGGCAGTAGATCTGTCAGGGCCCATCCAGGACAGTCCCTGAATACCTACTTTCATGGTGGGTCATCCACAGTTTCTCTGGGCAACCTGTTCCATCACCTCACCACACTCTCAGTTAAAAATTTTCCCCTGACATCTAAACTAAATCTCCCACGTTTTACTTTAAAACCATTCCCCTTTGTTTTATTACTATCTGCTCATGTAAAAAGCTGTTTTACCTCCTGCTTATAAACTGCTTTCAAGTAGTGAAAGGCTGCAAATGAGGTCTGCCTGGAGCCTTATTTTCTTCAGGCTGAACAAAACAAGTTCACTCAGCCTGTCTTTATAGGAGAGGTTCTCCAGCATCCTGAGCATCTTAGTGGCCACCCTCTGGACCTCCTCCTAAAGCTCCACATCTTCCCTATGCTGGGAGCCCCAAGCCTAGGCACATTACTACTGATGGGGCCCCATGACAGCAGAGCAGAGGGGGACAATCACCTCCCTCTCCTTTCTTGCCTCTCTCTTGATGCAGCCTAGGGTAGCATTGGCCTTCCAGTTTACAAATGCATACTGCTGGCTCATATGAAATTTTTCTTCCACCAGGATTCCCCAAGTTCTTCTCAGCAGGGCTGCTCTCTAGGAGTTCTTCTTCCAGTCTATACACATATCTGGGTTTGCTCTTACCCAAGTACAACTCCTTGCTCTTGTTTCTGTTGAAGCTCATTAGTTCCCCATGGGCCCTCTCCTCTAGCCTGCTAGTGTCCATCTGGATGGCATCTCTTCCTACTGTCTTATCAATTATACCACTCAGCTTAGTGTCTTCTGCAAATTTACTGAGGGTGCACTTGATCCCATCATTGTCACCACTGATAAAGGCATTGCAGAGCACCAGTCAGTCCCAAGTTGAACCCCTGGGGGATACTATTTGTCACCAGCTTCCACATGCACATAAACTCATTGACCACAGCCCTTTGACTGTGACTATCCAAACAGCGCTTTATCCACCTAATAGTCCTTCAAATACACATCTCTCCAATTTAGAGATAAGGATGTGGTGTGGGACCATATCAAAGGCCTTGCACAAGTCCAGGCAGATGATGCCAGTTGCCCTTCATTTCTCCCCCAGTGTCATTGCACCGTTGTAGAAAGCCACTTTACAGGTCAGGAGAAACCTGCCCTTGGTTTCTCCTGCTGGTTGTCTGCTCATCTCACATGTGCATTAACATATCTTCCAGGAAGATCTGCTCCACGATCTCCCCAGGCTCAAACATAAGGCTTGCCAGCCTGTAGCCCCCCAGCTGTTCCTTTGTATCTTTCTTGCATATGGGAATAATGTTTCCATTTTTTCAGTCACCCAGGACTTTGCCTGACAGCTATGACTTTTCAAATAGGATGGTGAGTGGCTTGGCAACTACCTCAGCAAGCTCTTTTAGAACCCCAGGAGGCATGTCATCTGGGCCCATAGACTTGTACACATTCAGCTTCAGTTCATCTCAGACTTGTTTCATTTTGGAGGCAGAATTTTATCCTCAATTTATAAGAATTTATCCTCAATTTATTTTCTGACTAAAAGTAAAATAAAATCAAATGACCTTCCTCATTAAAATTCCATTGGATGTCAGATAGATCTTACACATGGGAGTGATCCATTTGACAGCATTTCAATTTCTTCTGAGGTAGCACTGAAATTCAGGGTTGGATGGATATGGGACAGCTTCAGAATGGACTCAGAATACCTATTCAGAGGACCTGAAATACCATGAGATTTAGTGTGAACTAGACGATGGTTCAGGGTGGCTGCACAACTAGCCTGGTAATTTATAAGATAATGTTTTACTTTGGTCTAATGTTTTACTTTGATTTTTCTCATTTGCAATAAAATGATACTTACCATCTTCAAACTCAGAAAACCCTCTTTGCTGTTTAACCTGTTATCTAGTGTAATACAATCATGTGGAACATTTGGCAAGTCACTTTCCAACCATCAATTATCCTTACATAGATCTCTCTTCTATTAAATCAAAAGGCTAGAACAGATTCCCCCTTTTTTTCCATCTCAAAGACTGCAGCAGTCAATAAAGTCATCCACTTCAAATTCAAGATATATAGCTGATGGATTTTCATACTTTCCAAATGCAATATTCATATTGTTTGCAAAGACGCAGCAACCACTTGCAATAAGTAACGGGATTTTCTGTGCTTAACAAAATCTGAATCCTATCCAGATACCTGTTAATTGACCCGCAGAGAAAGCATTTCATTCTGTGTAGTCAGGCAGTGCTATTTAGATAAATCAATACAGAAGAGACTGCTTGGGAGTCTGAGTTTTTCAGCACAGGTCAGGATTAATCTGCAAATGTGTTTTACCCCTTGAAGGATTTATGTTAATTCAGTTTTGCTTCTGATGCTGCTGATACAAAGCCTACATTATAACAAAAAATCTCTAATTATTTTTTTTTAAATACTCAGCTGAAGTCACTGGATCATAGGGGTTTCAAGTCCAAGAACCTGCTAACGCAAGATTCCTACAATATGTTACACAAGAAAGCATCCAGGAGGCTTTTGAATATCTCCAGAGAAGGAGACTCCACAACCTATCTGAGCACATGTTCCAGTGCTCTGTCACCCTGAAAGTTCAGTTTTTCCCCTTGTTCCTATGGAACTTCTATTTTGTGCCCATTACCCCTTGTTCTGTTGCTGGGTACCACTTGACTCCTACTATTTATACGTTTATGAAGTATTGATGACATTTCCCTCAATCTTTTCTTGACTGAAAACCATGCTGCAATCAAGCATCCCATCTTTCTAAAACAGGTTCTGATGAGATTCACTCTCCTCTACAAATTATCTAATTTCCTTGCTTTCTGGGTTTCCTCCTAAGAAGACAGCATCTTGAGATGCCAGTCCAGCCCCCACGACTACTCTGGAGCATGCCTTCCTGGCAACATATTGCCACACCAGGCAATTTTCTTTCCTAATGCTGAGCTGGCATGAACCATACGCAAGCTACAGATGAGGCATCTTCAGCAAATGGGACCCAGCTGATATGTTTGTATCTGTGGAAATTATGAATCTACATTCAGAGAGGGAGGAACAGGCTAACACATCAGCACTTTTTTTTTCAAGGGGTTTAGAAGATGCAAGCAAAAAACTCCTATGATTGGACTACTACTGATTTCTACACCAAGCTCTTGGAAGTGCTTGTGGCTAATGATGTCACACAGTATAAGAAACTGCAAAACATTTCAACTTTCCACATCCAAGTTTTATGCTAGGGGAAGGAAAAAGAGAAAAATCAGAACAGATAGCCTACACTTTCTTTCTACAACAATCTAGTCTTTACAACAGACAAGATTCCATTATCTGCCACACATCCATATTTTATTTAATCAGATCCAGTGTGCACTATTTCATAACTTCAGCCATTTTAGATGAATACAAAGGAATGTGTGTATGATTTGGATGATATCCCTTGCCCAGGGCACCATAATACACTAAGACTGCTCATGAAAAATAAATGAAATACCACTGCCTTCTCACCATACAAGGTATCTCAGTTTGATATGATTTCAGACAGTCATGTCTCCTGACCATTATTTGACATTAATACCTCCTCTATGATGACATTTATGGTTTCCATTATATTTTGCAGCACTCCATTGATTTTGAGATCTATAGCACCTACACGAATTGTCCTTGAAAATGCTGTCATTACGCCTGCTTGTACAAAGGTGAAGACATGCCCAATGATTCAGGATCAAATATAACCTACCTAGCAGCTGTCTGACAGATAAAGAAGTAAAGATTCAGCTCTGGGAGGGGGCCGGGGGGGTGAGGAAGAAAAATTAAAAAAAAAAAAACCTGAAATTTTAATGGGCAAGAGATATAATTACCACAATATTATCATTTTTGTTTTTCACTACTAGACACTTCAAGTTTTACAGTGGTCTTTCAAAATTCTGAAAAATGAATGCCATACTTCATCGCTACCACAGCTAGTTCCTTCAAGTCCTGGATACCTTTCTCCATGGCAGACAATTTGCCTGGTTTAAATACTAGGCCTTCCTTTCCCTCATAGCTGACAAGAGTTGCCATCATAGGGTGAAAGACTTTTCCAATTGCTTTGTAATTGGCACTTTCCCTAGAAAAAGATCCCAGCTGCCTGGCTTCACTGCCCACTAAGTCTGTTTTAGGAAGTCCACCATCCCAGCATCAGAACAACCAGGTGGCCATGTGCTTACCTGGCCCACAGATATTATCTTTTCACAAATCTCTCAGCTTACTCACCATTAGGAGTTGGGTGGTTTCTGTCTCTTATTCCTCCTGCATTTGTGATGGTCCTGTTTAGTCTTTATCTTCTTCTCTGAACTCATAGGTTTATCTCTTTGCCAAATGTTCTGAATTCCATTACATTTTTTCATCTTACTTATAGGACAACTGATAGCAGTGGTTGGTTCTCTAGTTGAACTATGGGGCTTTCAACAGGGATTGAAGTGGCCATAAGACTGGTTATGATGGTCATGGCACCTGCAGGGCCCACCAGAAGGTTTAGAGTAACTGCAGAGTCTGTCAAAAAAGGTCAGAGCAATTGCAGGACTGACAGCAGGTGTTGCAGCAGCTGCAGGGTCCATCATGGAGTTGGAGGATCCACAGGATCTGCTGCAGAAGTTGGAACAGCTGCAGGGCATGTTGTAGGAACTGGGCTCACTACAGGAGTTGGAGGGATGGAAGGGCTCACTTCAGGAGACGGGTCAACCACAGGATCTGTTGGAGGAGTTGGAGCAGCTATAGGGCTCATTGTATTAGCGGGTGTGACTGCAGAGCATTCCTAATTTCTCACTTGTTTTTTGATTAATGCCACTGTGAGACTGTGGTAGTCCCTATTGCAGAAATTGGAGATACCAGAGAATCTACCAAAGGAGTTGGAGGTATTGTCTTCAGATTCAGAATTATTCTCTTTCTCTTGAGGACATTGAATAGTGTTGAACAGAACTCGGTAGGCATAGGACAGCATGCTGCAATGATGTGTGCCTCTTAGGATTGCCAGGGCAACAGCAGGCCTTTTCCAAATATTCTACTAGTTTTTCAGGATTCTGTATTTGTTCAAAAGTGAGGTTTCAAACCACTGGGGGTGCCTACTGCTTCAGGCACCTGCCCATATTATTCCGCACTCCCTGACAGTCAAATGCTCCCATCTTGGGGCAGATGTCAGGGTGATATTCTTAAATAATTGTTTAATCCTAAACATAACCTGACACAACTTTACAACACATAGCATTAGCAGTATGCTTGTATGAACATCCCATGGATATTCAAAATTCTCAAGGGCTATTGCAAGTGAAAGTGAAAGGGAAGCTGAAGAGCTGAAGAGCTGCTGGGAAGTGTCCTCTCCTAGATCTTCCATAGCTGGGGTCCCCAAGGAGACAGAGCAAATTGTGTAATTACTAATATTATCAATGATGTGGTTTCCATAGCCCAAAGATGACTGCTATGCAGAATACACTTAAAATATCAGTTTCTTAGCTGGCAATTTTATTATAACATAAGCCAAGGCTACATGGTACGGCAAAATAAAAAGCTTCACTGTGAATGGCCTTGGCTCTCTACAACACTGCTTAGCAGCAACTATAAACATTGGCATGTTATCAACGTTGTTTTTCTCCTAGAACCAAAATATAGCATCATATCAGACATTCTGAAGAAAACAATTTCATCCACTCTGAAATGCTGAAAGTGAGACATTTCCTGTACTAACTCTAAGCTTCAGTGTCAATTCCAAATTAATCAGTTATTTTTCTGAGCAGAGTTTATGAAAAAAAGATTACTTGTTTCATACATGCTGAAGGAAAATATATGCAAGTGTACAACCATGTCCAGGGTTCAAAGGGTGACTTATAAATGTGCTTTTATAAATCGAAGATAGTTGAATTTCTTCCCCCTCGGCAATAATCACTTTGGCATTTCCTAACCTGATTTCCCACTTGTTTTTCCATTAATGCCACTATGAGATTGTATACTATAAAATACATGTATAGCATTTAGCTTTGGTTTCTTGAGGTAATATTTTATTTGTAAGGAGGTTTGGTGGCCTGTTGGTCTGCTCACTGCTAGAGGCCTTTTTCTGGATATGAAACCCTGGTAGATTTGATGCACAGTAAACCCATATGCAAAGGCCAATACGAAATTCATAGTCGCTTTTCATCCTGGGACAGTTTCTTGGGCAGGCTGTGTCATCAACAACTTCACCTGGCATAAAGGCAACATTTCTGGGCTTTTTTTTAATGAGCATTTGTTCCCACAGATGTATGGAAAATAAAGGCAAATCCCATTGCTATGCATTTTTTATCTCTTAGGAGTGGAGTAGTATGAACCTCCCATTCAACCACGAACTATGGAGATTATCTGAACATTTCTCCAGAATACTGAGATAAAATGAGTTTTGGCAATAGAGGAAAAACCACCTGTTGTTTGCATAGGAGTTTGACTTGATATCAGAAAAAAGAGCCGGATAAAAAATTTCAGATCTTTACACTTGGGGAATATGAACAACTTCTCAGTCCTGCTTCACTTACAAACTCTGACCGAAGGCAACCCAGAGTAGCAGACAGATAAGGCTGGAGAAACCTTTAATCTAAAGTGTTTCATATATCAACCTCTGGAGGGTGACCAGAAAAGAGCAGCGTGCCTTTAATCACACTACCAGAATGAAATGGCTTTTATTTGCTCAGCATTATGTGGTCAGGGAAATTGTTCACACAGGGATCTTGACTTCCAATTCTACCACTACCTTGCCCACAGAGAAATTAAAAAAAACTGTCTATGGGAAAGAGCATTACGAACAGGTACTGTGGGAGGGGCTGGCCATGAAGCAGCATGACATAAGGCTGCACAGGTGCTGTTTGTAGCGCTGGCAGCTCCTTGCCTTGGTATGCTCTTCATACAAGTCTGCATTGCACACTGGGCTAGCTTTATGACTAGAGCAAGATGTTGAGTCTGCCACTGTCTGTCTCTGACTTGACTCCAACTGCTGTCTGCAGACCTCAGCACTGGTAGCCAGCGCCTGGATGGGATCTCTATGAAGCAGGCACTTGCTACGGTCAGCTCCACCCTTCTCATTTTTTAGCACTGATTAGATCTGGAGCAGTCTTTTGGGAGCCATCAGCCATCAGCCTGAGATGAAGAGTCTAATCAAGCATGGATGGGAAATCTCCATTTTAGAATGCAACTAAGAATTATCAGTCAACAACAGTTCAGATTATGCTAAAGACAGTTTGTTCAGTCTCCCTCACACAAAAATATGCTTATTTCCCATCAACTGCAGGGCTCTCATAAAAAATGCACAGAAGAGAAGCTTTTACAGTGGGCTCCTTGTGTCTGATGTGCTACACCGCTACACGTGCTATACATATGCTATATGTGACTAATGTGTAGCAGCTTGAAACTGCATGGCGTGTTGTGCCATAGTATCTATATCTGGATTATTCTTTTTTTCAGCAGCTATCAAATACAGGTTTCTCTGTTCTTTTTTTTTAAAAGTAATTTTTGCTGACTGAAAGCAATGCAGTCTCTCTTGAGGCTTCAGAGGCTTATTAAAAAGGTACTTCATTTTTTCCTGTGCATGCACACACTTGGGGTCCCTACAGTTTGTGTTTGATTAGTAAAAATGAATGGAAATAAAAATGAAAAAACAAAAGACATAAGTCTCATGGATTTATTTTTATCCTGAGAATCTTCAGGAAGTAATATTTTTCAGCCCATAATCTTAATAATATACCAGGCAGAAGCTGTGATTATCTCTGTGAGGTTTGCACATTAATTAAGCTGCACTGTATATTCTTATCTGAACTAGTCCACACTATAACCATCTTCAAAAAAAAAAAAAAAGAAGTCCTACTTATAAAAGAATTGATTTAAACAAGGTAATGAGAAGAGCCAGCAGTCCTTGAGAATAGCTGATTTGATAGTCTATTTAGAGCAAAAGCTTTTACAGAAAAGTCTTGATCTATTTGTTTATTAAAAAAGTAATCTGAAAGAGAGGATTACTTTTACAGGATTCTGTATGGACCTTCTGACTACTCAAAGAACAGTCAAAGACTCACTACATAATGTTTATAGATATGCAGTTAAACACAGATTAAACACACATCTGCATTTACTGTAAAGATTTTTTAAGTTGCCAAACACTTTGCTGATAGCAGCCATCACATCTTTAATACAGCTCAATGCGGTGAGGTGACTAATAGAGCAATTCTCCATTTATTGAAATAACAAGTTCAGAATATTCACTTTGATATTCATGCGCAACACAAAACAACTGAAGCCTAACTTCAGAAAGCAGTTGGTGTTCTGTGAAGTTTCATTTTGAAAGCACAGCCCAGGGTCTCTGCCAGTCATCTGTGAAAAATCTAATCCAGATTCCAATGTCAAAGGCTGAGGTAGCCAAATTTCTGCTGCAGTGATTCCAGTAAGGGTCTCTTTCTTACTCTTCAAGCTTATCTCACTCTCTGCATCATCTATCCAGCCTCTGCAGCAAAGGGCATACATTCCTGTATGAAACAGGCCCTGTAACCAGAGACTTTCCTTAATTAAAGTCCAATCTGAAGTCCATAATTTACCAGGTTTTCAACTTCTGATTTGGCCTGAGGGGTTCACCTAACCGTGTCTTCTTAATGTCACATGCCAGTCTCCTTTGGGCACACCCTGGCAGCTCAATTCTAACCCTGGTATTTACTAAAATATCAAAAGCACACAGCTGACAAGAATACCAGTTCTGCCACTTCGAAAGGCATATATCTCATATAGCAATAGCTAATGTTTTCCATTACTCCTCCCACCCTTCTGTTACAGGTGGATTCTTGATTCCATCGTGGTACCACTGTGCTCAACAGTGCAGGCAGATCGCCTCCCCACCCTGGAGCCTTCACAACTAGGAATTTCCACTACACTCACTATCCTGACCATTTCATGTACATTCCCATAAGTTGGAAATAAGAAGACATCAGTCTTAAAACACTTCTTTTCCAAATTCTTAGAGTATTTGTTTTGAACTGGGAGCAACTATGTGAGGAATCTCTTCACAGTTCCTTAGTGCAACTTCTCATCACCCACAAAAAAGAAGGCACAAAAATGTGATATCAGCTTTTCCAAGACTTCGATTTTCCCATTTTTAACGTAGAGTTTTCTATCTGAACATTGTGAATTAGAAGGTAAGAAATGGCCTTAATGTGTTATTCTGTTTTATGTTACAGCAAGAAAGCATGATATGTGACTGAGGAAGCATCCAAACTGTCAGCAAGCAGCCAGCTGTGGTGGCAAGCCACCATTCTGCAATACTCTAAGTTATCACTACAGTTGCAGTCACTCCTTGGCTTAGATGCAGTTCATAGAAGTGCAATGTTCATACGGAGTTTTCTACTACATGTGACACTTATACTGCGCACACTGCCATTTTATTTAGTTTGTTGAAACTTCAGTGGCACTGAAATAGGAATTCTCAATGTTTCTATGGGAAACTGGAATATAAACCTTCTGTTTGGACCAGTGGTTTTCATTTTAACATGTAGTATGGATGGGAGTTCTCTTCTTTTGCATTCCTCGGAGGTAAGCGCTTCATTTTACATATGCCTAAAGCTTACTTCTGTAGCTTGTATGTATGTAAGTAAGTAAGTATGCTTCCAGTGTGAACAATCCTGTGGGAACAATAACAAATCATTCGTTCTACAGGTTGAAAGCAGATAGTGGAAACAGAGCAGTACAAAGTTATTATTTCCTAGATACAACAGATAGAACATGTCTACAATTCACATACCAAGGGTCTGCATTTCTGTAAATCTACATCATATTTTAGGTTCCACCTTTCGTAAGTTTATTTTATCAAGATTCTCATTTATATGTGCAAGTAGATTTCCCCTCTTTTGTCTGATTTCAAACAAGTTCCAAGCTGCATTACAAGGCAATTAGGCATTTGTTAACTAAAGCACTGTCATGATTTTGAGGTAAATAATATATTGCACATTGGTGCAAAAAAACCCAAACAAACAGAATTGAGATCAGTGGCAACCATTCAGCTCTTGTAGAGTAAATGTGTCCAAGATAAAAAGCTAGATTTTCAAATGAGGTCAATTTGTGAATGTGATGGCCAGAAAAACACTAAATTTCAAAGCATACAGCACAAATCACTTTCCACAAAGTAAATAATCTGCTCTCAGAGTGCTGCTCCATTCAGAGCTCTTTTAAAACTATTTCTGTTTTTCTTGTTCCTCGTGCATCAGTGATCGTACAACTATGACTGAATTTAGAAACAAGAAGACATTCCCTCTATTTCACTCACAATGAATCCAGTGCTTCTGCCAGTCACCAAGGTAATTCCAAAACTTCTTCAAGACTTTAAGTTCAAGGCGAGAAGGTTTAGACAGGATGTCAGGGAGAAGTTCTTTACTTTCAAGTGGTGTCCCCCAGGGGTCGGTACTGGGGCCCATCCTGTTTAATATCTTCATTGATGACTTAGATGAAGGGATTGAATGCACCCTGAGTAAGTTTGCAGATGACACCAAGTTGGGAGGTGGTGTCATAGAATCATAGAATCATAGAATCACCAAGGTTGGAAAAGACCTAAAAGATCATCCAGTCCAACTGTTCCCCTATTCCCAATAGTTCCCACTAAACCATGTCCCTCAACACAACATCCAGCCTTTCCTTGAACACCCCCAGGCTCGGTGATTCCACCACCTCCCTGGGCATCCATTGCAGTGCCTGACCACCCTTTCTGAAAAGTAATACTTCCTCATGTCCAGCCTGAATCTCCCCTGCCGTAGCTTGAAGCCATTCCCCCTGCTCCTATCACTGATGACACGAGAGAAGAGGCCGACCCCCAGCTCACTACAGCCTCCCTTCAGGAAGTTATAGAGAGCAATGAGGTCTCCCCTGAGCTCCTCTTCTCCAGGCTGAACATTCCCAGCTCCTTCAGCCTCTCCTCATCAGCCCTGTGTTCCAGACCCCTCACCAGCTTTGTTGCCCTCCATTGAACACGTTCCAGGGCCTCAATATCTTTCTTGCAGTGAGGGGCCCAAAACTGGACACAGTACTCGAGGTGCGGCCTCACCAGTGCTGAATACAGGGGAACAATCACCTCTCTGCTCCTGCTGGCAGCACTGTTTCTGATGCAAGCCAGGATGCCATTGGCCTTCTTGGCCACCTGGGCAATCTGCCTGAGGGCAGGGAGGCCCTGCAGAGGGATCTAGATAAGCTGGATCGCTGGGCCAAGGTGAATGGGATGAGGTTCAACAAGGCCAAGTGTCGGGTTCTGCACTTTGGCCACAACAACCCCATGCAGCGTTATGGGCTTGGGGATGGGCGGTTGGATGACTGTGAAGAGGAAAGGGACCTGGGGGTGCTGATTGATGCTCGGCTGAACATGAGCCAGCAGTGTGCCCAGATGAACAAGACTACGAGAGCGGTGAGGTGCCGGAACATCTGCCCAGAGAGGCTGTGGATGCCCCGTCCATCCCTGGAGGTATTCAAGGCCAGGTTGGACGGGGCCCTGAGCAACATGGTCTAGCATTAAATGTTAGCATTAAATGTGGAAGTTGGTAGCCCTACCAGCGCTGTGGGAGTTGGAGACTGATGGTCCTTGAAGTCCCTTCCAATCCAAGCCATTCTATGACTATGATTCTAAGACCTACAATATTTAATAAGTAATAAACACAATTGGTAATATTCTTAAAAATAATATAGCAAGAAATATCTGGATATATTTTCTTGCTAGAAGTCCTGCTCACATTATCCAGGTCATCTGCTTTCCAGCTATGCAGATCTCATTGCTGTGTTTCATTTTCTCATGTTTTAATTACATAAATGCAAACATTGTTGGCACTGAAGAGTAAATACCAAGTAAGTGCTGACATATATGAAAACAAGAGTAAGCATTATAGTACCCCTTGACACCGTTGTCACTCAGTGAACCTGCTAAATTAGTCAAACAAATCCTAATTTGCTAGATCGGTGAGAAAAAAATATCAACACTAGAATGTTTACAGTTTGTCTGATGAAGTAAGTACCCTAAAATTTGGTCAGCAAAAACCTCCTGTCGCTCACAAAAAAAAAAAAAAAAAAAAAAAGAAAAAAAAAAAAAAAAAAAAAGAAAAAAAAAAAGCCTTCATCCTTGAAGCAATTTTGAAAATGTATTTGGGAAGAAAAGAAGATTGTAAAAAAATATCAGCAAAAGCATTTCATTTTCTTGTATGCACTTCGTGGCACCGAGTAAACTGTAACCATCAGAGGAATCAGAGGAATAAATGAGATAATTCAGGAAAGTTATAACTGTTTTCAAGATACCAAATACAATAAAAGCAGATGAGCAACACATGAGCAACACATTCCTGTTAAGCACTTGACCATTTTAGACAAAGCAGGAAAGCAATTTCCTCTAATCCTTGCTTAATAGGGAAGGAAAAACTAATTTTTAAAGACCTGCTTTTGCTGAAATCAGTGTACAGCATTGTCACTATTTAGACATTGTAGACTAAGTTAAATCTGGCTAAAGGATGAGATATTCACTGCTACAGAACTTCCTTTTGTGTTCAAAATCTTTTGCTTTTGAGAGCAGAGTAGCAAGAGAAGAAATGAATCAAAACGCATTTAGCAAAACATTAAAGGACAATCAAGTAGAAGAAAGTACAGTAACAATTAGAGGCAAACACATGCCTCTTATTGCAGGTACCCAGTGCTGACCTGTGCCTTGTGTGCCAGACAAAAATTCTGAATACTAGTAAGGACAGATGAGTTAATAGTAATAGTAATAGTAATAGTAATAGTAATAGTAATAGTAATAGTAATAGTAATAGTAAGGTATTCCTTCTGTTTCATACACTGATGCAGATAAAGGCAAGAAAGAACATTTCAACATGCTGCTCAACCATTACAAATGTTGGAACATTAAATTGAATCTTGCTGAGCTTGCATGAAGTCTAGCAGGGAAAGGTATTATAATGTAGGCTGGGTCTGACTAAAATATAATTTCTAAATAATTCTTCCATTCCAAGCTAAAGTCAACATGGTGGACAGAAAGTTCCGTGAAAAACACCACTTCCCCAAACAGTTTAAGCCAATGACTCATCATCAGCTCTCAAAGAAGAGAAAATTTCCCCTTGCTTCCTACCTGAATTTATCTAATTTCTGTTTCTGGATATTGGTTCTTTCTTTTGGTCTATTTCATTTTACCCAGACTTCACAGCATCCTAGTGAACAAGTGTCCACTCCTCTTTTTTCTTCAGTTCTTTTTTCAAAACATAAACTATGGGAAGCATGCCAAAGTGTCATTTAAAGCCAAATTTACTAAATGTACCCTTCCCTTTATTCAGTACCCTTGCTTATTCACTCCAGAAAGTGCCTACAGATATTTTTGAGAATCTTGCCTGAGTTTTTGTCAATTGTGACACAGGTTTTTATCTGAAGTGGGTTCAGGATGTTTGATTTTGTTTTTATTTAAAGCAATTCCTTAAGTTATCATTGTTTTTTCCTTTGAAACACAGTAATCTACACAAAAATAAAATAATACAAAGTGAGGTCACTTAACCTTGTTCTTAACCCTTTTACTCTTCACAGTCTTTCTAATCAACAACTTTAAAAAATATATATGACTTCTTTTATTTCTATGAGATATTTAGTGCCCACTTTTATTACTTGTTTCTATTCTTGTTTCTATTACATAGAACTTGCTATATTACTATTTTCTTTCATCAACTCCTGTATGGGGCTTTTCTACTACAGTGCCTAAAACTGAACTCAGTTTGATGAGTTACCCAACCTCTGCTCATCTACTTCAAATTGCTTTCTATTATGTTCTTCGTTTACTAAATATTAATATTAGCAAGGAACACATCTTACCATTGGTGTAAGGCTGTGTAGAAATTGTCCAAGCCTTCTTTGTACTCTTTACCTTTAAACATTGTTAATTATTATTCTCCTTGGTGAATGAGAAGGCGCTATGTCATCCTCAGGTGATACTGACACACCATCCAATTTATTCTCAAGTACAGAACAGATATGGTTATGCATACTTTTCTCTTCCTTGCATTATCATTCTATCACTTTCATCTATAAATGGGTTTTGCCATTCTTTATCTCCCATAGGAATCAAATTTTAAATCTTTCGCCTCTTTTTTCTTGCTTGGCACAATAATTCTAGATTCTCTTGCGTGCTCTATGCATCCATAATTTCAAAGACGTATATTAATTCATATTTTCCTCTTTCTCCTTCTTCCAAGTATTGTTATTGTTTTAATTTAAGTCTTTATTCCTCTTTTGGATCAGGAAGTATTGGTAAATATTGCCCTCTTTCTTTGCTGCAGCACTGCAGGTTTTTCACTTCTCTATAAACTGCAAAACTCAAATTCTTACTCATATTTTTCTGTCAGAGTTTTAATTATAGTCATCCTTATATTTGCTAAATAAGGATTTCCTAACTTAAAGTAAATATATGGGAATTGTTTTCCGCTTTCCTTATCTTGAAAGTAAACAGATCATAATTAACAACTTATAAGCCACCAACCAATTCCAGTCCACTCCAGAATTTTACCTTAATCCATCAACTTTAAGTACTAAAAAACACACATGTATTTACGTAGCACCACTACAGTAAGAAAGTTATCAGCATTAGTTTTTAGAAATTTCATGCACTTTATACTGTAACTCCTTCCAGATTTTTTTCAAATTTAAATTCCATAGTATCAAAGGCTTCCACTTTTATGTATTCAAAACAGCATTTGAAGAGTCATTATCTCCTAAATTACAGAATTTAGTTTATACATTCCACATAGTTCTTAGATCTCTACATTTTATTTTTACTACTTCTTGGTTACTTGGAAACAATGTGTGTTATTCTTTTACAATGTCATATTCCCCTAACTGTATTTCTAAAGCACTCCAAATGTCTCAAGTAGAATTTAGCCAGTGAACTAGACTGGCTTGTAATATTTCAGTACTGATAAATAGTTCCAATCTCATTTTATATGTAGATGCCATAAATTTTTTCTTATCATCTGGATTTACAAATTCCTCTTGTTTGCTGTTTATATCTATTTCTTATTATTTTTGCTATTCACATTTTTCCATTAATTGCTATTAGTCCAAAGTGATTCAAAATCAATGGAATTTTTTTTTCAATTACTTGAAGAACTCTTTGTTTCACACTCAGGTTCGACTTCCAGTCTGCATCAGAAATTCCTCCCTAGCAATCTCCCTTCCAACTACACTGCTCCAGGAAGTCTTCAGCTACAAAACCCTTCCCAATAAAATGCACACTGGAATCCTAAATCTTCAAATGCATTTGCCTGAGCAAGCAAAGTAGCCCTCAATATTTAACATTTTCTCCAATGTTCTGTTGTCCGATGGTTAAAATTTCACCAATCTGAAGAAAGTTTCTGAAAGTTTCTGAATGTTTCCTTAATCTGGAGTAATCATGTATGCATAACTTATAATTTTGCCCTGAAGAAAAATGCGAATGGTAAAGCAATAACATCCTGGTTTGAATTTTAAGTATTTGCAATGAAAAATCATCAAGCACATTAGTTCTGAAAAGTTTTCCTTGCCTTCTTTTTTATTTTCCTCAGTTGCTGAGTTTCATTTTGAGAAAAATTACAAGATAGTGAGTAACACACTATGTGGATGCAAAACATACAGAAATACTCCAAGCCAATAGCCTCTATTTAATAGGGCACTAAAATTATGGTGTATACTCATAAGAAAGAAAAGGAAAGAGGCTGGCTGTCTGTTTTCCAGGAGAAGATGATGTCCAGGGAACATTACATCTGGACAGACAGTACACTTACAGGACTAGTTTGTTTGCTGCCAAAGAGGAGCAGAACATTGTTCATTCAGAACAAAATGTTAAATCAGACAGCTTAGCTGATTTTCTTGAAAATGCTCCTACTGAAACCAATGAATCACAATCTAAAACACATTCCCAGTTCTCTGGATATATTTGACTAATATTTCTCAAATTACAATCTGAAAAAGAAGAAAGAAAAAAAAAAAAAGGTTAATGTCTCTGATGCTTAGAAAATAAATGTATAATAGGATACATGCTCCCAATATTTTAAAACTTGTCAACTACTCTAAAAGCACCAAGAAAACACAAAAAATACCTACCTTTTTGCTAGGTGCCTGAACAGAACCTTTTTTCCATATAGAGAACACAGCAAAAAAATCTACTTTTCAGGGTGAATTTTTGTGTTTGTTCCATTTTTGTTACATTCTTCATTCTGATCTGTTTATATTACTGTTTGTCTCACAGAGTCATAGAGTGGTTTGAGTTGGAAGGAACCATTACGATCACCTAGTTCCAACCCCCCAGCAGGCCAGGATATGTACTGCAGGAGGTCTGCAAAAGATTAATATCATGTCTTTTTGGAGAATCTTCATCACTGGGACAAGGCTGTTGTCATTACTGTTTGATGACATTCCCTTTGATGACTTTAGCATGTGACCAATGGGTATGCTGCTCAGCAGTAAGACATTGGTACTTGTCAAATAAATTTCACTGCAGTTGTAAACCTGCATTTCACTCCTCATAACTCCATCATTGCTTCTTCTCTCCCTTTGTCTTTTCTCTCTTCTTCACATTCATCTACCTTTAAGCAGATGAGAGGACTTTGTTCCTCCACAGCAGGCTTCCTCTTCCATTGAGTCAAGAGTCAAGATTTAACACAGGAAAAATTTTGCTGGGTGTTTGAAGCTACAGAGTTATAAGCAAACACTTGAGATGAGTACTTTTCTAATACTTTTTTTTACCATAGGCAGTAGCTAAAATAAAATACCTGAAATTTGAAAATAATTTCTACTAGGATGGAATGGTGCATGTGTGCCTCTGATAGTCCAGAATGTGTTCAACCATGTAAAAGATCAGATGCTCACATCATATGATCTTGAAGCAGGTAATTCATGTGTTTTCTTATGCCAAAAAAAATATCCTGAAATACCTAATAGATCTCAGTACAACAATAGCTGCCCTTTTCAGAGGAACTGGTGGGCTATTAACCAGGGAATACTTGAGCCTGCAGGTTCTTACAACTTACTTTACAAGCATGATCTATGAATTTGTCGTTTAATGTGTGTACATCCGTCTCTCACAAATCAAGTTCAAATGTGAAATAGTTTTCTTCTGTGTATACTTATGTAATGAATTCTTCCTCTTGCAAAGTGACCTCTAGAGTATGAGAACTAGTTTCATTTCAATTTGTGTCAATAAAATATTTGACAAATTGCTCTATTTAGTCGCACATACCCTGGATTTCAGTGCTGAGCACTGTTACCCCCTTGACAAAGATAAATCAGACTGTAAGTATCTTCATGTCATGACTGCAATTACAGATATGTTTCCAAAGTGCAGTCTCTGTACGAAGTAGGATGCATCACAGTGACACAGTATTTACTTTCATAAAAATTACAAGAATCATATGCAATATCCAGGTTTAAAAATGAGCACTACACAGAGAACGAGGCCCTGTCACAGAAAAGCAAACACACTAGCTAGGTGAATGCATACAGATTGTTTTATTATTATTTTGTATGTGTGTGAATACCACCTAGATGCACTGTCAGCTCAGTTTAGCAGTGAGGGTATTGATTTAATGTCCTTTTCACAAAGCTGACTATTTGGAAGGAAGCTATGCTTCGGCATCTTTTGTGACTCTGCAGGATTTTCCTAGAGAAGCCATAACCTAATCTTCCTTATTAACCAAAATAACAACAAAATTTGTGTACTCTTGATCTGAAGGCAAAGCCTTCATCACAGAGATGATGAAACCATGTGCTTAGGATTTGCCCTTCCATATGCCTCATTAACACGAGCCAATGTTTCTTGGAGCAGTTTCCACTCGTTCTTATTCTTCTTGATCCAAAATTATTTGAGTTTCACCTGGTGTTTTCTCAAAGTAGCCATGAACTGCTTTTCACTTTAAGGTTTATGCCAACGAAGAAATTGTACCAAACGGTACCTAGGCCTAAGGTCAGAAAGCCATTTTCTTCTGAAATGATGTGTTCATAATTTCTTAGAACATAATTTAGGTTTTACAAAATATACCCGGGGGTTTTAATAAATGGAAAGTGCTCCTGAGGATTATATATGCGAGACACACCTCAGATAGTTTCTTGCATCTCAGTAACAGTAAATGACATAATGTCACCTGCCAGAAGCTTATCCAAAAAATACTGAAAACTATTTTGCCAAGTAGCCTGTGAATATGTTTATTAGAAATAGCCTGACTTTAAATCCTAAATCAAACCACTCAAAATTTGTTACTGTTTTCAAGACCACATACAAGTCTCAGTCAGGATACTTCTTTCTTCTGTTGCTTTTTACTATGGTATTCTCTTACTGACTCTACAACCAGGAATAAACTTTACCTAAATAAAATATTAGAGCTCTATCATTCAGAGCTAGTAGGCAATATATTATTTAGAATCACTGTTAATATAGAGTCTATAACAATGAAAAAATTAGTTGTTCATCGTGAGGAAGGTTCTTAGAATGCTGAAATATGCATTAGTGGCTTCAAATTAATAGAAATAAATTCAACATTCTATGTATTTACTTTTCTAACATTCGTGGAGACAAGAAGCAAGACCTGTGTTTTCTATAAGTGTTCAGTCTCCTTGCACACATTTAATTAAGCAAAGGAAGAATTTTACTCAGATTGAGTTAGAAAGCAGAAGAAAAGCAAACTGGATTTGAAGTCATACTCCTATTATTCTAACTAGGGTTTGAATTTAAAATTATTTTAAATGATATTGAAGTAAAACTAGGAAAAGGCAAGATGTTATGTGCATTACCACTAATCAAACACAGCCTAGATAATGTACACCATGTCTTGCTCAATGGGAAGTAATTACTGTAACATTAGCTCTGCAGTGTTTAAACAACCATTTCATGGTATTTTTCTACTCTGATTAAACTCTCTCAACATTTATAATGCATCATTACATCTGCTTTGTGCACAGATAATACAAAGTATAGTTACTCATTAAAACTTCCCCACTCTACTTCGTCATTTTTAATGAATCTAATTTGACAGTTTTTGAGGAAAAAAAAAAAAAAAAAGTGAAAAAATAAAAGGTTAGCTCTTTGCTAAGGCAGCATTTTAGATATGAAGCTACATGAAGCTACATGCTTACCACTAGACAGAAACACTGCTTTCAGATTCAAGAGCCTGAGAAACATGCAGGTAAATACAGTAATATTTAGTCACAGGCACTGGAATGCTACAGCTGCCTATGGATCATAGAATCACCAAGGTTGGAAAAGACCTAAAAGATCACCCAGTCCAACTGTTCCCCTATTCCCAATAGCTCCTACTAAACCATGTCCCTCAACACAACATCCAGCCTTTCCTTGAACACCCCCAGGCTCGGTGATTCCACCACCTCCCTGGGCATCCATTGCAGTGCCTGACCACCCTTTCTGAAAAGTAATACTTCCTCATGTCCAGCCTGAATCTCCCCTGCCGTAGCTTGAAGCCATTCCCCCTGGTCCTATCACTGATGACACGAGAGAAGAGGCCGACCCCCAGCTCACTACAGCCTCCCTTCAGGAAGTTATAGAGAGCAATGAGGTCTCCCCTGAGCCTCCTCTTCTCCAGGCTGAACAACCCCAGCTCCTTCAGCCTCTCCTCATCAGCCCTGTGTTCCAGACCCCTCACCAGCTCTGTTGCCCTCCTTTGAACACGTTCCAGGGCCTCAATATCTTTCTTGCAGTGAGGGGCCCAAAACTGGAGCACAGATGAGCTTCACTGTAGCATAGTGTGAGCATATCATTTCAATATCGTTCCTCTCATTGCTGGGACATCTTTTCTTATGGGAGCAGCAGTGGAAAAAAGAGGAATCTCAGTCTATTGGCTCATAATCATCTTCATGTATATAAAAGATGCTTCAGAGAACAAGCACCTAAAGAAAAAAGCTCTTTAAACTATCTCAAAAAGGATTTTATGTTCTCTCAAATAAAAAGCTACGCTATTAATCTGAATGTTGCACCAGATGGTTACTCTGTGCTGATTCTTCTGAATCAGAAAAAAGTTTTTTTTAATAGCAAGTGAAAAAAACATCCTGACTTCATCATTAGATAAAAGATTGTATATAAAAAAATGATTTATTTCTCTTAATCACTCATGATTTTTGTTTTCTGCAATGTCCCATTTTACTTGTTGTTGTTGTTCTCCTGATTTAGTTTTGCTCTAAGATGCCTGCTTTGCATTTTTGAACGTCATGTCTGTTACCTGGACAGCAATATAGGATAGCAGAAATGGCAGAACTGGGAGTGCCAGGTGCCTTGCCTCCCAAGAACACAGTTGCTGATTACCAGAAATTTGAGGTTTCTTTCCCATTCACAAAATATTATGAAGTCTGTGGGGAATTTTGTTAGCAGCTTGAAAGTACTCTTCTGTTTCTCATCAGAATGAAATATCTATCTTCATTTATCTCTTTATCGTGAAGTAACAAATCTTGATTTAAAAAAAAAGAAGGCTCAATGCAAGTTATGACATTGATGACATTAATGCAAATCACTCTCAGTTTGAGGGGATATGAAAGTGGAATCCAAAATAACTACTTACCCTGATATGTTTAACATTGCTATTATTTTTCTTAGAATAAATCCAAAACTAGTATGCAGAGCAAATTGCCATTTTGATTTCCTTTCCGATACCTGCTCTTTAGATTACTAACATCTGTGATGGCCCAAAATTATCACATCATTACTGTTACATATATCTAACATTGTTCAGATCAAGGCACTGTGCTACCCAGGAAGAATACAAATTGATCTCCTAAGTACAGCACTGTGAGCAGGCAGTCACTTTCAATTGTTGCACACTTGTTCAGTCCCAGGAATAACCTTAGAGGGGTGAGGGAGTGAAGAGAATGCTTTGTAAACCCTTAAAAAGACAAATAAATGTGAATTACCTCTAGTGATGAACTCTCACATTGGGCAATGTCCTTTATCTTACCACTCCCAAAAGCATGGGCCATCATTAAATGCCACTGCAGCTTCTTGTTTTCCTGTGTGCAAACTGATCAGCATCAGAATTGTTTCTGCTTGGTTCAGAGGAAAAGAAAAAGCATATTCTATTCTTGCTGTAGATACAAATACTTTCTCTTGGGAGAAATGAAAGTTTTATCTGCCCAAAAAGTTAAAATTTGTCCTGCCAAAACAGAATATGTATGGTTGGAACTTTTCCTTTGATGGGAATTAAACACCACCAGTGTTTTGTTCGATGAACCTGGTCTATGCTAGCCAGATAGGAAGAGGATTTTTACCCCACATATGAAAACAAAAAGTCTGTTTCAGCTTAATAATCATGCTGCCAAAAATTACTCCTCAGCAATCTTTGTTTCACAACACATTACTCCTCTGTCCTCACTCATCTCTGCAGGCTGAAGTTCTTGAAGTCCTCCTTTGTTTATACACAACAATGCTGTTTCAAAAGGAAGTGCTGGCCTGAGATCAAAGAGAATAAATACTCTCCTTTTCCTTCTTCTCCCTCAGAAAGGCCACGCTATTTGAAGTTCAAATAAGCCAAATATAAAATAAAAAAAAAAAAAATCAAAAGACTGTAAAGGAATGGCCTTTCAATAGCTTGACACAACACATAAAAATAAATATTAAAAGATATAGAAAACAGAATGAAAATGCTACAGAATAACATCTTGAAACTCAGTACTAACTGTAGTTCCATGCTGAAATAAACTTCTAAAAGCCTTTCAGTAGACACAATCACAAATTTCTCTCCTGAAACCACTTAAAACCATTGTACTTCATTTTAAACTCGGTACACCCACACATCACATCAAACAGATTAAGAGGATCTTTCCCACCCATCCTGTGTCTGAATGCTGCGTCGCTCAGAAGCAGGGCAGCATTGTCCCAATCATGTATTACTTTCCAAGAGAAGCTTCACTCTGATTTTGCCTCGGGTTCCTGTTTGAAACTCACAGGATTTGTAAGAAAAGTCTACAGATCATTTCTCCAGTGGTCTCACTAATGCCTACTGCATTCTGTAAGACTAAGAAGACAATGTGAATGACTTTTTCCTTCTGTTTTTTGCTAAAGCCTTTACAGAGGAAAGGGAAAGACATTTTTCTTCCAGGGAACCTGTGGGCCAATTACCTTGACAAATTCACTGAGATGAGAAGGAGTCTAAGCTAAAGGAGATAAAGGGAGATTTCAACCATTCAGATATCTTTAGGGGGAAAAAAAACAAAAAACAAAAAACAAAAAACAAAAAAAACACAATATAACAAGCTACAATCCCAGGAGGATCTGGGAGTTCACTGAGGATTGCCTTCTGGAACAGTATTGAACACACCTGAGGGATAAGAAGAAAAGGTTCAGGCATTGGAAGCAGGGCTGTGAGGCCTGCGTAGAATATGGAGATGCTACCTGGACATGCAGAGATGGGTTAAGGAAAACAAAGGTGCAGATGGATCTGATCTTTGTAAGGCGTGTCAAAAATAACAAGAGGGATTCTACAGCTGTGCTGATCAGAAGAGATGGGTCAAGGACAGCTTATCCCTGTTGATAAATGAAATGGAAAAAAGTGACCACAAAAAGCATGGAGAAGTCGGAGGTACTTCCCATACCACATCCTTATCTCTAGGTTGGAGAGGCATGTATTTGAAGGCTGGACTACTTGGTGGATAAAAATCAGTTGAATGATCTCAGTCAGAGGTCTGTAGTCAGCGGCTCTATGTCCAAATGAATGCTGGTGATGAGTGGGACCCAGAGCACTAGAAGGAAATGGAGCTGTTGGTGTGGGTCCAGATGAGGGACACAAAGTTGATCAAAGGGCTGGAGTACCTCTCGTTGAAGAAAGGTTGAGGAAGCTGGGCTCCATTAGCTTAGAGAAGAGAGAGCTTCGGGGAAACCTCACTGTGAGCCTTCAGTACTTAAATCAAGCTTATAAACATGAAGGAGATAAGATTTTCTCATGGTCTGATAGTGAGAGCATAAGGGGAGATAGCTTCAGACTAAAAGAGGAAATTTATGTTAGATATTAGGCAGAAATTCTTTTCTCAGAGAATGGTGAGGCATTGAAACAAGTTGCACAGAGAAGCTGTGGATGTTGCATCTGTGAACATTCAGGGCTAAGTTGGATGAGGGCCAGGGCAGCCTGATCTGGTGAGTGGCAGCGCTGCCTATAGAAGAAGGGTTGGAACTGGAGGATATCTGAGGTCACATCCATCCTAAGCCATTCTATGATTATTTCATTATGTGAAAGGGATGAGGTATATTTGAGTACAGCATACATGGTGCTAGAATAATTTCTAACTTGATATTGTAAAAGAACAGTTGTACTTGTTTCACAGCCATTAAATGTTTTATTGAAAGAATGACCAAAGAATAGAGTATTCCTAATATCCTAGGTTGGGCATAACTTTGCAAGGGTTGTTGCATCATTCAGGCAAAATATGTCCTGCCCCCCTACCTCATTACCCCTACCTGTAAAACTAGGTCAGTTACTTTTCCCTAATCATGCTTTAGCAAAGATGCTTAATAATTGTCACATTGTTTACTTTTACATTCACTTGCAGAAAACTTGCAGTTACTACATCAAAAAGCAAAACTTCAGTTAAAAAAAGCAAGTGGGGAATGAGTGTACGGACAGATTAGTGAATGCAAACTGAATTTCAGGATAAATATTTGGAAATAGAGTTCACAGACACTTTCTACAGACACAAAGATGGCAAATATTATAACCATCTTTGTTAAGAAGCCAGACTCTGTTTTCACTCAAACATTAGTCTCAGTGCACTACAAGAGTCTCTTCAGCTCTGCTTGTATTCACACAAACCTCTCAACAACATGATTCCTATGAAGTCCTTCCTTAACAAAATTGCATCCACTGCTCATAAAAATATTCTAAATCCAACTGTGTTGTTTTCTTTTTTTTTTCCAGTGCAAGCAAAATCCTTGCTCTGTTCTTCTTGTATTACTCTACACAGAGCAATTATTCATCAGCTATTGTTAGCTATTGAAAAATTACTTTCTCTTCTTCTACGTTTAGCAAGTATGGACTCCAAATATGGATGTCAGCATTAAGGGACAGCTTGCTAAAAGAAGCAACCAAGGACTGATTAAAATAGTACAAGAGAACATCTGCTATCCAGAAAGCTTGCCTGAATCAGGAGAGGAATGCTCTATAGCAGCAGTGCAACAGAAATCAGGAATGAAAGTAAGTTCTTTACTCAGATGGTGGTGAGGTGCTGGAACAGGCTGCCCAGACAGGCTGTGGATGCCATCACAGAATTACAGAAACACAGAATGGCCAAGGTTGGATGGGGCCCTCGGCAGCCTGGTCTGGTATTAAATGGGGAGGTTGGTGGCCCTGCCTGTGGCAGGGGGGTTGGAGACTGATGGTCCTTGAGGTCCTTTCCAACCCAAGCCATTCTATAGTTCTATGATAATTCTAATGATTTATTATTATTATTATTATTATTATTATTATTGGTACTGAAAGAAAATTTATCCTCAGTGAATATAACAAGGTCTTATCTGATCCAAAAAATTAGGAGAAAAAATTTAGATGCAATTTATCTTATTCATGCATGAGTGGAGAAAATGTGAAAGAATTTCTACCTCAAAATTATCTCTATATGTCTGCTTTTGTATAGAAATAACTTTCCTTTTCACTGCCTATTGTATTTCGGTTTGTTTTCTTGTGAAATAGATTTCAACATGCTTATGATTTCTGCAGTGCACAGAGGACTACAAAGCCAAAACATTTGCTCAAGAGCATGGACTTTCTTTTACCTGAGCAGAAACTTCACAGAATTTCCCTCATCATTGCTCTGAGCTTTATCAAATAGTTCAAGGGAGAAGGCACAGACGTGTGCATGCTCAGTCCTATAGAATGATATCCTTCCTTACTTCAATTTTTTCATTCATTTGAAAATAAATGATTTAGCAGTGCCTTGCTATTTGGGATATTAAGAATAATGCCAGTTCTCTTGCATGGGTAAAGTGGTCAGCTGTGATAAACTGGCTGCAGTGGACACCAACATAGTCAGCATGTATCTAGTGGCACCTACTGCTAACATTTTACCCAAGTTGGTAGCAGCAAGAGTATCCCCAGGCACTCTGGCACTCTGCTCCCACCTCAGCTTCTTCCTTAGGCATTAACCCATCATAACTTTGGGCAATATGATTCAGCTCTGCTAAAAAATTAATAAAATTCGATTCTAATTCAAGCTTCACCTGGAAAATTGATGACTCTGTGGAAAAAAAAAAGAAAAAAAAAAAAACAATTAGGGCAGCAAACAAGTCGAGTGTGATTGCAGACAGCCTATTTCTCACCTGGCAGTGATAATGCAGCACTGCCAAGAGATCTAGCAGGCTCAGGCCAGATAACACTCCCTCACTGATGTTCTACAGAGACTGTACAGGCTGCTCTCTAAAAAAAAAATTTTTAACATATTAAAAAAAAATAATAAGAAGAAGAAATTAAAAAGAAGAAGAAAATAGAAATAGGAGAAAAAAAATGAAGAGGGGGAAGGGGAAAGGGAAAGAGAAAAGGAAAGGGAAAGGAGAAGGAAAAAGAGAAGGAAAAGGAAAAGGAAAATATTTTGTTATTTTTCTGCTCTGCTCTGCTCTGCAAAGGAGAACACAAAGTAGAATTTGGGGCAGAGACAGCAGCACATTCTGACAGCAAGTATACTCATTTTCTGAACGATAGCACTTTCTGTCAAGACCTACCTATAAAGTGTTTCATGTACTGCTGTTGCTCTTCCTCACATTCAAGCTGAAAAGATCAGAAATTGCTTCCTAGGGGACTCTGAGGCACAGATGTTTTTTTCTATCCAGGTTTCTGTACGAATGAAGACAATAAGGAATAAAAACAATGAGGAATAAAAATGGGGTAAAAGGAAAACTTGAGAAGATGTGGGTAGAAGCACTATTAGCAATGTAAATTCTACACAGCCTGCTGAAGAACTTCAGTAAGTGTCAGGAAATATGGGCAAATTGAGTTTGGTGTACTGAGCTCCATTCGTACTGATTCTCCTTGGTGGATGTCATGGAAATGCAACAAACAAAATTTTCCAGGTAGAATCCCTTGATAGACAACTTTTAAGTAGTACCACTCCAAAAACAAGCTAATTTCAGGTGACACCACCTCCAAAAAGGAGCACTATGCATTGAACAGAACTGGTAAATCATTCTGCCCAGATTCTTCTCAGTCTTTGCATGAGAGGCTTCTGCTACACTGGCTTCTGCTAAGCTCTGATTTCCATGCTCTGTTGCAGCTCATATGTAGAATTCTTCTTAAGTAGCACATACCACAGCATTAAGGAACATGAACAGTGCTCTCTCAGAGGTCATCAGTGACATGTCCAGAGTTACCACAGTGCAATTACTGAAAAACAACAGGGAGATATGAAATTCAGAAATCTGTGCCCCAAATTTGGTCCCACTGACTTTGGATGCGCTCCTGCTTATCTGTTTGAATTCATTTCCCTTGCTCACAAGGGAAGGCAACTTTCTACTTCCATTCTGGGAATTCACTCCCACAATATCTGTGACTTAACAAATGCAGAGCGTGCTCATTTAGTGTTTCTGAATTACACTGATCTGCCCAGTGTATCTGTTCTTCACCAAGCAGCAAGGGATTCGTTGTTCAGGTAACAGTACTCCTATTGCATAATGGGAGTGCTCAGGAATCTGGAAACTGGAATGGGGTTGGGATTGGTTGGGACTGGAATTCATGGTAGATCACTGGAACCAATGCTGAAAAGCACGTTTACATCTAGAAAGTTACTCAACTGCTGAATTAAACTGAGCTGTATTGCCTCATTCCTGAAGATGGATTAGAGCTCCAGAGTGCAAAGTCAACAGAACAAGCTATTTCTTTTCTTCTGCTTTTAAAATACCTGCTAAAATTCAGTGAAGTCTTTATGTTGTGAATCCTTGACGCTTCTAATTAAAAAGTGGTACGTAATCTTCCTTGCCCACCAGAATCTGAGAAACACTGCCATCTCAAAGACACCTGATACGTTTGTTTTTCATTCATATTTAGTAACAAAGGCAATAAAAATACTTGTTAATATCAAGTGGACCAGAAAAAGAAAAAATAGAAAAAGAAATCTCGTAAATTGTTTTTACTGCCAACGCGAATATAAATACCAGATAAACTAGGTTATGATCAACGAATTTGATTGTTTCCTTTAATATATCTCAGCTTTATCACATCTATAGAAGTCCAAGGGGCACATTTTTCTTTAAAACTTCTTGGCATAGAGAAGAATGGGATCTTTCAGCTGGAACTCTTCCTACATTTAGGCTATTCATTTTCAAAGAGGGCAAGAAATAATTATGTCAGAAGATAAATAAAGCACAGGTTCTCAGAAATTTGGTGATTTGGAGGTCACAACTGAATGTAGCCTCCTGGCCTCCAGATGAATGCGCACAGAATCACAGAATCATAGAATCACCCGGGTTGGAAGGGACCTCAAGGATCATGTAGTTCCAACCCCCCTGCCCAGCAGGGCCACCAAACACACACATTCAGATCAGGTTGCCCAGGACCCCGTCCAACCTGGCCTTGAACACGTCCAAGGACGGGGCATCCACAACCTCCCTGGGCAGCCCGTTCCAGGGCCTAACCACTCTCCTTGTAAAGAACTTCCCCCTAACATCCAACCTAAATCTTCCCTCCTTCAACTTGGATCCATCATCTTGCTCATCACTGCTTCTTCAAGTAATGCTGAAAATGTAAATGATTGCTGTAGAACAGATTGTTCTATTCTAAAAAGGAGGCAGCCACAGGCTACCAGGCATCTCAGCATTGCCATCTTCTAAAGAATGTCACAAGCTACAGAAGGGCTCCATGGAAATGATTTGCCTCTAATGAAAGTAGCTCTGCTTATGAGCTGCAAAGTGCTCTGAATTGGATGTCTGCTGTTCAAAAGTGTTACTTCTGGCCAGAGTTTTCAATGGGACCTGAGGGAGCCATTCTGGACAAGGAGAGAAATTGTCCATAGAAATTTAGAAGAGATCATTCTTTCAGTGTATACTATATTGTAGTTGGTCATTTAGTGACCATTCTCACTGACACACAGCTCCCTCTCAATGGGCCTCACTCACAATGCCAGAAATTCATCAGACCTTTGCGATTTCTTCTTACTTGGTCTCCTCATTGTAAGACTGCACTGGACAGCAATACACAAACCCTTTGGAAGCCTGCTCCCTTTCACAGGACTGCCAGAGTATATAAACCATAACCAATACGTAAGCTTCCCCACTTTAAAATACATTTATACAGAGAGCACAGCACCGAAACTGAGAATTCCCTTCTGTGTACACGGAGTCATCCACAGAGCCATCTGAGACAGAAACAAGCAAACAATAGAGATAAGGGAAAACTGAAACATTCACTGGATTCTGTAATCAAAATGTGCCCTATCCTGTATTTTAAAGTGTCTTATCTCCCTAAGTAGCAAGTCCCAGCAGGAAGCAGAGACAGGCCTTAACTGAGGTATTATCTTGACATTCAGCAGGAGGTTTAACAGAACTCTGAGACAGACACACAAAGCCAGCAGCAAAAGGGAGTATTACTTGCATGTACAAAATGCAAAAATATAGTCGTAGGAAGGCACACAATGAGAATTTCTCCGCTCTTTACATCTTAGATTTCGCATCCTCGTGACATAGCACCCACTACCAAATTAATTCCCATTCTGGAAAGGCTCCAGGTTCTAAAACAGATGTTGATGTCAGTAAGTGAGTCACAGTGGAAACAAGACGTCCTGCAGGGTAGCCATAAAACAGAAGATGAGTGGGAAAAAAATTAGATCGCTAAACCAACTCTAATATATCTGAGAAATAACTTTTAAACATAGGCTCAAATAGCAACACTTAAGTCACTGACACCGTACATAAGTCCAAGGTGTGCATTTTTCTTTAAAACTTTGTGGTATGGAGGACAATGGGTTCTTTCATCTGGAACTCTTTCCACAATCAGGCCGTTTGTTTTCAGCTGAACATGTTACAGCCACTTAAGCATGTTTTCCCTTCTCTTTCTCTGTTTGATGAGAGGGAGAAGAAAGCTGGCTGAAAATCTCATCTGACCACTCTAACAGCTACTCTCAGAAAGGTGTTCCCATCGAATGTGAAGTCTTGTCCCATTAGAAATTAGAGGTTGTGTTCAGGTGTGATTTAGGCATCAAGTTTTTCCTACTTCCAGTACTATAGTGGACTGTGGCATATTCCTATCTTGGCCCCATCTGTGTTTATAGGATACCACTTTATGTTTCCTGGTTATTACCTGCCATTGAAAGATAGGAAAAATTGGGAAGAGAGCTTAAAATCTGACAAAAAGTGCCAGAAATGTAACATATGAACAGAAAATATACCACTAATTTTCCAGTAAATGGATTAATGCTGGAAGACAGACTTTGTGGTTGCTGTGCAAATGGCAAACGATGCATGATCTTCCAAGTGTGAAGAGTAGAAGTGCTGAGTCACTACATTATTTTGTCTGTGTCTTGATAGTACACCTTTAAAATGAAAAGAATGGGCTTATGACACACTCTGGCCACAACCATCATCTGAAGCTTCAGAAGCACACGCAAGAAATGCCACAGTTGAGAACCAAGGAATCAATTTAATAAGTCAGAATATCCCTCAGGTACAGACACCGCTCAGATATCAGTTCTGCTTTTGAAAGATAAGATAAGAGGTGCCACATTACGATTATGCCTGTGGAGGAAAAAAAAAGAAGGCAAGAAAGGGTTTTTCACGAGATCAAATGCTGTTTCATTGAAGAACAATGCATTGCACTTTATCTATTTTTTGTATCTAACACAGCAAATTCACATTGTTATTCAGAAGCCAGATCATTTTCTTCATTATTACTGCACTACTTTTCTCTAAGTACAAAACTCATACATATTTATCCTTCTATTAGTGAAGTATAAACTTGGAGTCTATCATTTTGCATCTTTTATTGAAATGTACACTCATGCCTTATCAGATGCAGTCTATTTTCTATTTGGTCTAATTTATTATTCCTTTCCCTATTTCTTGACGTGGAATTTGAGTTCTGCATTATGTTTGGGCATCAGAGCTTCAGATGCATCTACCAGGATGCAAGAGCTTCAAATCAGCCCTGCAAAAAAATTGTTTTGGATCAGTCTCCTGGAATTGTTCATCCTCCCAGCAACTATATTTCAGGCTCTGTGTCATCCACAAGGCTGAAACTGATAAATATGCTGAAAAGGTCATGTCGTGCAGTAGTTGCTAAAGGGATACTACAAAAGGGCACAAGCAGTAAGTCATGTGGGAAAAATTTACGCACTTACTCTCACACATTTACAGTCCTTCTTTGCAGAAAGTCTAAATTGCTTGCTGGAACAGAGCTAATCTAATTATTAGTCTAGCTAATACTTTCAGTACCTTCTTTTGTGAAGTTTTCTGCTAAAACATACCAGTTGGTACATTTTCACAGTTAACCTGGGGCTTTTACAACTACAAAGAAAGGAATAATGCTTGCAACTGTAATTCAGGTCCATTTCAGCAAGGTAATTATCCATCTCTTCCAAATTCAAGGTATGCATAAGGTATTCGTGAAATAAGCTCTTAAATTTTAATTCCCAGTGAATCCCAATCTTTTCAGCGTATGAGATTTCACAAAGGACATGGCTTTTGTTTTGATACATTTTAATTCATCCATTTAGTATTTCACTGCAATCCCATCCTAATGTATGTACCAACGCAAGCATAACTGTAATTCTGTCTCTTCCTCCTGCTTCCAGATAGCTAGTACAAAATAAAAGCAAAGATATATCTGTCTTGGTGTAGGGGTTAAATCCAGAAATACTCTCAAAACACTTTTTTTCTTTTTTTTCTTTTTTTTTTGCCTCCTGCAGCAAGGCTTAAGTGTTGGAAACTCACCTTGGATACGGACTTTTTATGATAGATGTGAATCCAGAAACAAAGCATGCCAGCTTACCTCACAAGATAAAATAATGGGAATATTTGCTTTGGCAGAACTCGCAGGGAAATGGATAATGTTTGGTAGGAAATTTTTAAAGATAAAATGAGCCCTGGCTCATCAATAAAGAAAACTAAACTTCAATAGCAAGCAACCCAGGAAACTGGGTTTCTTTATTAATCTTTTTGGCTGCTGCTTTTCCATGCAGTGGCACATATCCCTTGAAATGACAACCAGCAGCTGAGCCAAAAGGCGGCCCCAAAAAAGAGCAGCTTTAGGAGGACGAGGGACTTTAGCAGGAATACTTGCAGCCACTGAGAACTTTGAAATGCAAGTGGCATGAAACCTGAGAATCTGTCTGCAAGGGAGCACGGCCTGATACACCTCTTGTGTCTCTCTTGAAGAACCAGCCAGGTGGTTTATGGCTACATTTCACCCCCAGAAAAGTCTGTGTTGCACACACAAATTCCACCTGAACACCAGAAAAGGACCACAGAATATGAGAAGACCAGCCCCGGTTTCTCAGCAAATCCAAAGGATGTGATGAGAAGGAAATCCACTGCTATGAAGTATAGCTTACCAAGGCAACACTGAACATCCCTCCCTGACATCAGGACAACCACACCAGAGATGAGTGGGGAGCTTAGGAGGATTTTTGATTTTCATTTTGCCATTATCTAGGAGAGTGGATGAAAACACGGGATGGGTAGAGTGGGGAGGAGGAGGCATCCTCAAAGGTTTACTGAAAGCAAGTTTAATGAATTTGCAGCAATTTTATAGAGGTGCCATCCATCTTCAACAGAGTTTTCTTTTAAAAGCATTCATTCTGCTACTAATAGCTGCCAAAATTATTCTGAGAAGCAAATGGGAATTTCTAAGAGTGCCAGAGAAACCAGGTCACTGGGCTGAAGAAATGTTCAGTGAGGGAACAGATATTTTTCAACCTTGTTTTTCTGTGCTCTTGCATTTCCTGGGAAATAGAGCACTTTTAGGTCTGAAATAAGACCTATCCCAGGGCTGGAGGTCTATGCAATTTTTGTAGATTTATTACATGGTGCCCAATGCATCCACTCTTGGTGTTGCTAACAAGGATGGAGACCAGAGTTTCCCAGTTTCTCAGCAAACCCACACTTGAAGTGCAAGTTTTGAGTTCATGCAGTGCATAGGTGTAGGCTTGTTCTTTTCCTGTATCTGTCTGCCAGTGCTCTTCCAAAGCTGACCGAACTATTTGTCTGGAGTCTAGCACTGTCAGCATATATGATTTACATCTGAGCTGTCTCTCTTGAACTAATCTGTGGAATCTCCCTTTCAGCCCTTCTACTCTGTCGAAGTGCACCACAGGTGCAGGTGTAACGGAGATCCAGGACTTGAAACACAAATGGAAACCACGATGTCTTTAATGACCGACTGAAATGGTAAATACCTATCTTTCTAAATAAATTAAGCAGCGCTTTGAAAATTTAATAGAAGTTTGTCTGTCAAGCCATCTATTCTGCACTGTGAATCATTCTCTGTTGATTTGTACAGGTTTTTCTTAAAAAAATTGCAAATTCCAAAGGTCAAGCTCCCCAGTTCTATGCCACTGTTGCTGCACCCACTGCAGTGGAATTATTATCCCATGCAGACAGGCAGCACAAGTCTTCATTGCACAGATATTCCTAGAAGCAACCTTACTCCTCTCTAGGAGGTATTGAAACACATCCTTAGGCCTCTGTTCAGGGACAGCTGTTGAAGGTTCATGTGCTCAGGATCTTCCAGAACAGAAGCCTTTTTTCTCTATGATGTGCTGCCTTTCAGACTAAGGATGAAGTACAGATTCTTCTTCAGGCAGCAGGATCTGTAATCCTTTGACGGTTTCAGTTTAATAGGGATTTTCACTTGCTGCCTGAGGGAGAACAATCAACATCTGCCATTTTGGAATTTGTACAACTGAAGGGTTGGCTGCTCTAAACATTTAATGAAAGGCTATGAATCCCCAGCTAGCTGCTCCGGCTTAGTAAGTGTGACAGTATTTTAGATACCTATGATTCAGGCTGTCTATATAATTTCTTCTTATAAAAAAAAAGTCATGCAGGCTGTAGCTTGTCATTTTCTAGCCATTTAGTACAAATGGCTGAAACAGCCATGTTCTCCATAACATTAACGAAGCAGTTGACAGTGTATTGTACTATAAAGCTTCTGCTCAGTAAGGGATGACAGAATCAGGGTCTTCTGGTGGAACCTGATGTTCTCCTTATACATGCTATCCTGCTGGCTTAATCAGCACTTCTGATCTATTTATTTATGTGTAATAGTCAAGATTGATAGTCAAGTGGAAGCTGTGTTGACACCACTTAAAACCAAATGGTAAGATTAAAATAATTGCCAGGATGATAAAGACATTCTCTTCACCTTTTGACACTCTAAGCCAACGAATTTTGCTATTACCCTTTGAAAACAACACAAAACAGAGTGTAGCAAAGAAATCACAATGCTCCCACAAAGCCCAGAATTTGTCTAGTGAATTTCAAATCAATCACAAAGAAAAGGTACAGACCTGAAAAGGCAAACACATAAATTTTTCCAAGCTTAGATTAATTGTACCAAGGCACAATATTTCTCAGAATTAACTTAAAGGCTGGAACGGATGCCTGAGGTGGTAGGAGAAAAGCACTCATCCATTATGACTTTTCAGCAAAGTGTTAACGGAGTACAATCTTTTTCCTTGCACGAAAGCACCAACTGCATTGCTTGCAGGCTGGCCTCTGCTCTCCCTGTAATTGAATACTTCGGGTGCCACCTCCTGGATACTCAGCACTACTGCACTGCACCACAGTTTCCCATCCGCTTTCCCGAATCTTTTATTTACAGACAAACGCGGTTTAACTGTACTCTTATCCTAATCCAAACAAACACTTGACTATCTGTCAAGTGCAAACACTTGCAAACAACTAGCAAACAACAAAGTCCTAACTCTGTGCACAAGAGACAAGAAAAGCCTGTACCTCAGATGCAAGACAGATGTGACTGATACAGAGGATGGGGTAGGTGCTGTAGTCCCGCTTACCCAACAGCGTGGCAGCACTGACCTGGAGGGATCTGTGCTCTGCCCAGATCTGCCAAGCCCTATCAAATCTAACCTTGTCTGGAATGAGCAGGACGGTGAAATGAGAACTCCTTTAGAACCAGTGGCTGCGCATCAGAGATTTGACCAACATGACGAGGTAGGACCGGTTGTCAAACAAAAAATGGCCAAATGAAGGTTGGTGGTGAGGAAGAAAAAAGAGAGAGAGTGAAGGAGATTTTGCATGAATTTGGCATTTGTTTACTATCATGACGTCAGACACGAAATACAGTCATTAATAAGAGTGAAGCACATTTAAGACTGAAGACTTTAGGTTGGATGTTAGGGGGAAGTTCTTTACAAGGAGAGTGGTTAGGCCCTGGAACGGGCTGCCCAGGAAGGTTGTGGATGCCCCGTCCTTGGACGTGTTCAAGGCCAGGTTGGACGGGGTCCTGGGCAACCTGATCTGAATGTGTGTGTTTGGTGGCCCTGCTAGGCAGGGGGGTTGGAACTACATGATCCTTGTGGTCCCTTCCAACCCGGGTGATTCTGTGATTCTGTGATCTGTGAAGTGAATGTCTCTGTGGGGACAGTGCATTGAAGCACAGGGTTGCTGATTAAATCCTGTGTGATGCTCAGATGGAGGACAGCATCTTGGTAGGTAGAAAAGAGATTTCTGGTCCTCTGTGAATAGGAGTTTTTAAGGTTGCTGCAGCTACATATATGCTGCAGTTCCCAAATGGGACTATAAGGAAAATGTAGGCTAAAAGAGAAAATAATAATTCTAGATGTCTTAGACTGTAAGACACTGATCTACGTCAGAGCATGGCTGTGCTGAAAGTCAGCTGAAAGTGTGAGAACGTGGCAGGGTATCTACATACTCCTCAACAGCTAACCCCTATGTGACCTATGTGAATAAGACCAGGGGTTGTAGGTAAGCATTTGACCTAAACCAGGGGTCGTGCTTAGTTAAAAAGAGAGTGGAAACTCACAAGCACAACCACTCCTGTGACTGCAGCCACCAGTAACATCTGCCTTCTCTCATTACTGCTTTACTTACTCCCCGTAGTGTTTAACAGTCCCTATTGGCATTATCTCTGTGCTAGGACTCTTCAAAAGCTTGGGGTGCTTTGATGCAGTGAAACAAGTATCACACTGCCAGGAAATGTGGAGGCTGTGGCTGGATGCCCTAATCAAAACCTTTGTTCATGAACAAGAAGCCAGAGGTGCAGAGCAGCAGACACAATCCCTAGGTTTATTAAAAAAACCCTGCTATCCCATTGTAACATATCACATTTATTTTAGTCAAGCAAGGCAACACACACACACACACAAACATACTTATAAAAAACTTTACAACAAATATTATTTGTATACTTGAAATTTGCTTTCTACATTCATAATCTCCCTGTGCATTTCCAACATATTTTTTTTCTGTTTCAGTGTACGACATAAACTCCAGCACTCTGCATCTGTGATCGTCTGCACATCACTGACCTGCAGAACCATTGTGTCCAACCCTCCTTTAAAACAGGTTCCCTACAGTAGATCACCCAGGTAGGCATCCAGACGGGTCTTGAATATCTGTGCAGAAGGAGACCCCACAGCCTCTCTGGGCAGCCTGCTTTAGTGCTCTGTCACCTTCACCATAAAGAATCCTAGAATCCTTACAGTTGGATGAGAGCTTTAAAGGTCACCAAGTCCAACTCCCCTGCAGTGAATAGGGATATTCACAGCTAGATCAGGGTGTTCAGATCCCAATCCAGCCTCGCCTTGAAGGTCTCCATGGACAGGGCATCCACCACATCTCTTTGCAACCCTTGCCAGTGCTTCACCACCATCACTATATACGAATTTTTCATTATATCCAACCAAAATCTCCCCTTTTTATGCTTGAAACCACGTCCCATGTTCTGTCACCACAGACCCTGCTAAAGAGTCTGTCCCTTCTTTCTTACAGCTCCCCTTTAGACACTGACAGGCCACTCTCAGGTCACATCAAAGCCTTATCTTCTCCATGCTGCATATAGGAGAGGTGTTCCATCCCTGGGATCAGTTCTGTGGCTCTCCTCTGAATGCACTCCATCAGGTCCATGCCTTTCCTGTACTGAGGACTCCACATCTGGATGCAGTACTCCTGGAATTCCTAAAATAATTGGAACGATAGCAAGAAAATATGGAGAAATGAGCATACTCAATTCAGCAAAATCAGAAAATTAAGCTTGGAATGTATGTGTTTTGCCCTTCCTCTTTAATGGGATCTAGATACTTCCTCCCCTTCTGACTTCACACAGCATCTGCCTCCTCCAGTCTCTATGCCACAACCTCCAGGCCACCTGCCTTGAATTCCACCTGAGCTATTCCCCCAGCCACTGCCACCTTTTCCTTTTCACCTAGTAAAGACAACAACTCTGCTCACTAGTAAATTCAAAGTAATTTTCTAAGATGAGATTTAGACTTACACGGCACCTGTCATCCATTGCATGGGTTTATTTACAATCTACTAATTTCCAAGGCAGCCTGGGAATATTCATGATAAAACTCACTACATAAGTAATGCATTATTTATTTAAATCCAAATCAACAATAGTCAATGTTCAGAGATTTGTGATAATTTTCTTACAAGCTGTAAGAATTTTTTTTTAATGTAAAAAAATGTATTTTTTTAAAAAACAAAGCCACCAAGCAACTTCCCTAAAATTGTCTAGCCAGTCTTTGACCAAACCTCAGAAATATAGGTCAAATTGAATTAACACAATTACCCCTCACTCTCTGCTTCATTCTGTGTTTCAGTCATTCACTTGTCACTATGAAGCATTATTTAAGGAAGAAAAGCTTTCCATTCTGCCTGGGCATAAAAGACTTGGTGAAACAGAATGCTTTTTTATTCTGGGGTTGCCCTTACCTTCATTTCCTTTCACTCTTCATCTGCACATTGCTACGGCAATGTTACTAAGGCAGGAAGACAGATGTCAACTGCTGTTTTAGGAAACAAGCAAGCATCTATGTGAAATATCTATGCAAGCCTGCTAGGACCCAAATTTTTTGAGGATTTTCCTTCTTTCCACTAAATATACAGCAAATCTATATTCTGTCTTTGGTCTCATCCACTTTTTCTCAGCTTGCAAAGAACTGTGGGATTTCTGTTTGCTTTCCTTTAGCACTGCTGCACTGTACAAGTTTGATGGAGGAGGACAGTGCTTTACTGCAATTACCCATGGGCATCAATTAGTTTCTTTTCTTTCATCTACATTCCCCTGATACGCAGTAATGATGCCCGGTCACAGCAAAGAACAGATATCATCATTAGGCTCTCAAATACATAAACAATTCTGTTCACCTCAAGAGAGCATTGCGAGGAATAAACGTGAACTTGAGCTCAAGTGCACAGTACCACAGCTGCAGGGTTAAATACATATACGGGTTATTTTTCTGCTTCATCACACAGTTCTGTATGTAATATAGTTCAGAACTGATGTTGCGTCACCTTGTGGAATTCACAGCTACACAGCATCAGTCAGAGCCAGATCAAACCTACTGCTGAAGGCAATAACTTTTTGGTCTCAGCTTGCCATGTTTCAGAAATGTGGTTTCTTTGCACAAGCCAGACTTACTGGACTAGAAAATTCATCAAGCTGTTCCTTTCAATTAGCCATCACAACGCACAGAATGAGTTTCAGCACTTCTCAGCATTCCATACAGGCTTCTGAAGATCATTTTGAAGTAGGCAAAGCCAGAGGGAGGATCAGGTAGGTCACTGCCATTAAAAACACTTTAATCGGCTTCTGTGGAAGTGAAACTGCTGATTGCTCATTAATGCACCCACCATCTTTCTATATTCAGATTACTTTGAAATCAGATCCTGACATATCTACTCCCTTTACTTTCGTGCTTTCTGCTCAAATGAGAGCATGAGAAACTCATTTATTTGGCATTCTCTTCAATGGTCTTTAGTAGGAAGCAAATGTGTCAATTTTATTCCTGATTGATATCATGTCAGTTGAGGCTGTGAGTGCATATATTTACTGTTTGGAAAGCAGAGAAGCTTTGGAAAAGAAACAAATCAGAATGAAAAAATGTCAAACTAAAACCTACGTATGCATAATATATCAAAGTACTGATCACAGAATCATAGAATGGCTCAGGTTGGAAATAAAGATCATCAAGTCCAACCACAACCTAACCATACTACCCTAACTCTAATAACCCTCCTCTAAATTATGCCCCTGAGCACCAAATCCAAAAAAAGAGAAGTTGTCTGTAAGCAAAATACAGCAGCAAGACTTCAAGGTAACCTTCAGGCTAATAGAAAAAGCAGGCTAGAAAAAGAATTTTGGGAAAAAAAACAAAACAAAACAAACTTTTAGAAGACTATAATCATGTGTGTCAGTTTAGCCAAGGTAAAGCAAGGGGAAAATGAATTGTGTAGGTGCAAATATATGAATATAAGAAACATCAATAATGTGCTGAAACACAAAGCCTGCCACATTGAACAACATGACGAAATTAAAGTAAGAGCCCTCACTATGCTTCTTACAAAAAGAAAAATTATGGTAAAATATACTAAACTATGGAAAATATCATGAACAAAACTAACACTGAAAGTGTTTAGAGAAGGAAAAGAGTATTTATTTATTAATTTATTTAAATGTAAAGTCATTCTGAAGGAGAAATAGCTATGGAGAAATTAGCGCACAACACTGACCTTTCAGCATTTCTGTCAAAATCTTTTTGTCAAAAACTACAGTGCGTGTGTTCAAAAAACTAGAGTCATGTAAATGTTGCAGTGGGAACAGCAGCCAATAACCCAAATAACCCAATAACCAAATAAATTTGTTAATAAGATAGAATCTTGGCAGTCCTTGTAAACACTGACACACTTTTCCATTTGATGTAGACACTGAAAAATGCAACTTCAGGCTATTTATGCAACTTTTAAAAGCAAAAGTTTTGGGCAATATTCTCTCAGTTTCACCCTCCCAGCTGATATGCCAGGGGAAGGCAGGCCCACGGTAATTAGAGGAGCAGGGTGTTCTCATTAATCACCACCCTAGCAGCATAGCAGCGTGCCCGAAACGCTGCAACAGATCAGTGTCCGCAGCCAAGCTGTCCCTTCTGCTCTGTGGGATGCAGGACTCTGTAGCAGCATGGGGACTATATCAGAAGAAATGTTTTTAAACCATCCACAGCCATTTTCATTAACCAGTGCGTTATTACTGAAACAGTGACAGTGTGACAAAGGCTGCAGATTTTCGGATAGATGTGCGGAACAAAATTGTAGAAAGCCTGCAGCATGACTGTACATACAATTAAAATGAACAGACTACAAAGACAGATGTAGTCCCCCCCTGACCTTAATGATGTTGATGTGTACATATGAACCTTCCCACTCAGCTGCTGATAAGGAATGACAGACAATACTACGAATTAGTGAAGGTCAATAGAGCAAGAGGCAGCAGTTAGTCAATTACAAATGCAAACCCTTTCCTAAAGCACCAAGTTCTGTGTTTTCTCAGTATAATCAACTGCCTAAGTCACAGAGTGTAATAAAATTGACCTGTTTTTCCTTTGTCTAATTGATTGATGCCTGGAATTGCATGAACTTTAGGTGTGCTAGAATTTAAGCCTTAAAATCATGTAGTAAAAGGCAGACATCTAATTAGTCTGTCTTTGTGTCTAACGGCTGCTTCTGCTATGTACTGGACCATCCAACCATGACAAAGTCTTTGCTTTGAAGGTGTTCACAAAATTAAAAAAAAAAAAAATTGTTTACAAGCTATATGTGAACTCTACTGGGTGCTACTAGAGTTGCTATAGCAAAATAACTCTTGTGTGAAGAGTGAGGATTGAATTACAAATGAAAGGGGAAAAGAACTTTTCTCAGGTGTAAGATATTCTTTTAGCAGAGAGGTGATGAAAATCATGAAGTTCATTTTCTTGAAGTAACAAGGGGTGTTAATATTCTTGATTCACTGCTCAGAATAAATCACCCAATCCTAAGCGTTAGCGATCTGTTTTTTCCTCTTCCCTTCCGTGAGACTTGTGGGTTATTAGAAAGCTACATAATTATGTATTTAGAAATACATAATAATGTATATAGAAAGCTACATAACAATTTTCAAGAGTTGGGTTTTTCTCCCCCTACATTTCCCACAGATTTTGAGCTTAACTTACAATGGGTTACAAATGGCCACAAAGCTTGCTCCCTAGTGATAAGTAGCTACAACTGCCGTAGTAGCCTAAGAGAGCTGCTGCTTTATACCACATCAAGGAACTTGTATACATACTTGAGCTACAATACTATTGCTGAGTTTTACTTGTAACTAAGCATTGGACAGTGGCCTCAAGTACTATTTGGTATTTGAATTTTCAAAGGAAACTAAGGACACCCAAATCCCATTGCAAGCTTAACAAAATCTCAACACAAATTGTTTTACGACCACATATCTGATTTAAAAAGCAGTTGGATATGGAAGACCCACTGAGTTTACCAAGTTTCTATGTCACTCCTTGAATTGATACTCACTGGTGTTAGAAATTGGAAAGCAGCTGTAAAACTCCACTGCTATATGATCTGCAGTATGGAAAGTGTGATATAATGAGGAAGAATAAAAATTGAATATGAATTCAAAACAACAGTGTATGATTTCTTATTAGGATAAGTCAATCCTAAGCCTAGAGTTACCATTAATTAATTTTGCTTCGCAACACATTATTAAGGTCATAATAATGCACCAGAAAGTATAGTTGAAGCAAAAAGACTCCTTCTGAAATCAGAAACTACAGAAAAATGGCTTGTAAAGCACATTCTTTGAAACAAAAACAAAATCATAGTCCACATTTATGCACTATTTGGTGACAAAGTATACACACTCTCTTCTCTCCCTAATCACACTGTTTTTGTATGTAAATTTATACTTACATATGTATAGAATATACAAGTTGAAAAAGCACCTACCAGATCCATTGAGTTTCCAATGGCTACATTAATACTTTCTTTGCTCCACTAAACCTCGAGCCACATTTTCTAACAGTCCCTATCTTTAGGCTGGGAAATTTCCTAGCTATTTTCCTTTTCTCCCAGCTGCATAGTTAAAAATGCCTCACTAGCATATTTCCCTTGAACTGATATTTCTTCTCAACCATTTCCATGTTCCCTGGTGTTATGCTGCTATTTCTGAACTAAACAATGCATTCTATCACTGAAGAAGATTCATTCCCTAAGAGGCAGATCCATTTATTTGCTATTACGCTCTTCTTTTACCAAAGGACCCCTTAGTTGAAAAAAATGAATTTTACTTTCAGCATTCTTGAAAACGCTTCAATTGCACACCACAAAATTCAAGTCCAACAACACTCTTCTGCCCACACTGAAGTTTGGAGGTGAGAATCTACCGTTTCCAAAAAATATTAAAACAATATTTCATGTTGCCAGAGAAGGCAATCTAGATCGACAGTAAAAAGCCAAGGAAAGTGGAATTATTTTAGTTACTCCCATGATCTGTCACAAATACAAACATTTTGTTAGTAGATGCAAACCAGTGACAGGTAAGTGGAGTTTGAGACTCCTGTTGGCCGTATCTACTACACTGTATACGTCCTGTCAGTTTCAGCTTAACACTGACAAGTCTTAGAAATCTTTTACAATTTTTTTAGCTTCTATTCAACTCTTACACAGTTCTAAGGAAGCTCACAATAGGCCCTGGTAAGAGAACGTTTTTGCCACTACTGTCTTGTGTGGTCACCTTTTACAGAAACATTTCACATCACCGGTCTGTAATTCTCTGGTTTCCGTTCCATGGAAAGCTCTTAATGCAATAACTTCAAGAAAAAATTAGTAAAAATCAGAAGTCCCTTCTCCATCATCCACTTTTTAAAACAAATAACTAGTATAAATAAATTTTTGGGAGTCCATGAGATTTCCCATAGAAATGACAACAGAAAGTTTGTTTTTAATGGATGATGACATTAGTTTCTCACTAGAAAGATATGTTAACAAATACTAAGGCAAAATTTGAAAAGGTTAAAAAAAACTCCAGCTCTTTTCATTACTAAACATTAGCTGTACTTAATCTCTTTCCCAAGGGAGAAATAATGCGGGTTTTGTGATAGTCTAGTCACTTCAAATATAATAACACTTGTCAAGTGAAATTACTTTCAAGAGAATATCTGAACACACATTTCTTGGACGTCAAAGTCTTTGCATCATGTTTAAAGAGGCATGAGAAGGACTGAAGGGGAAGGTAAATAGAAGAGGAGAAACAATTTTCTTACAGAACCATGCCTTGCTGTACCTAGTTCCTCTTGCACACGTTGCACATGTGGCAGGACAGGGCAGTTCCTGCTATGCTGGATACTTGCTGCTTGTGGAGCAAGCGTACAAAGGACCAAGGCTCTCAGCATCTTCACTGTAAAGACACAAAAACTGCTTCTCAGATAGTCTGTTAATAGCTGTACCTCTATGACTAGATACACTGCGCACTGTGCATACCAGTTTCATCTCCACAACAGTGCAAAGCACACCATCTATGTCTCCAGGGGCAACAGGAAGGGTTGCTTTTGCCCAGGGCACACCAAAACCACTGGCTAAAGCATACCCACATATGGACGACTGATGGTCAAGGTTCAAGTGAGAAGACAAAAGGTCACCCACATGCCTTAGAAACACAACCATGCACATCTCCTATCATTTGATTAACAAATCTTGAACTCCAACAATGTATTACACAGTAAGTGGTTTATAGATTTGATAAAATGTCACCTCACACATGAAGGCCAAAGGGGACCACAATGGGAAAATTGACCATCTGACAAGCAAATTTAAAAACAATAAATTAATTAATTTAAAAAAAAAAAAGCTTATAGAAAACAGAAGCAAAGGCAGCACACAATTGTATGTTTCAGTTTTAGTTTAATATGCAGCCCTATGAACCATAAAATGTTGTAATCTCACACTGAGATACAAAAAAAAAAAAGGAATACATCGTTAGAAGGTGTAAAGGCAGTGTTAACAGACAGTAGTTTGCACAGAAAGGCAAATGAAAGAATTTATATGCAGTTGAACTCAGAGACGCTCAGAAGTAATCCTTAAGTCTGTCCAATTGAAAAGTAGACATCCAAGAGAAAGAATCTGGTAATTTATTTGTTGGAGAACTGGGTAATCTGGTTTTTAGCAACTTGTCAGACAAAAGCCAAAGTGTAGATATTTAAACAGTCTTTCTAAGAGATGGGTCAGCGTATGCCCTAATTTGGGAATGGGGCACGTCAAGAAAGAAGCCAAGCAGGTTATGATATAATTCCTAGCATAAAGGAGATGTTGAAAATCAAGGAAATGGCAGGAGAAAAATCTGGAAGGATGAAGAAACATAAGCATTCCTGAAGAGGTATCTGCAGTATCTCATGCTTTTTTAAAACGAGAACTACATTTGCAATTTATGAGAATTAAAGTTCTCCTATGAATAAACTGTAGCCTGAATGAGAAACCCCTAGTGAGACTGCAAGCCAGATTTCTCTGTTTCACAGACAGACCAAATTCTCCTAAGAAAACAGAAAAAGGCACTGGTGAAATCTGCATGTCTTTATGCTGAAATTAGCTTTCTGTTTTTTTTCTTTCTCTTCCCCAAGAACATTCACAGGGACAAGCTCAAAGCCTGCATGATCCACGCTGCTGTCAACATTCACAGCTAACCACATAGCCCACTGACTTGCAAAACGTGATCATCAGATGCTGCCATCGTAACGATGTTTTAAGTTGACCATTTTACAGGTTGAAAGAAAGGCATGCATGGCCAGTTAACACTCCTCACCTATTAAGGAACAGAATCGGTCTGCAACGTTACCTGAAATCATTTTCCCTCACTATACAAAAATCATGCTCTACCATATACACATTGATTCCTTCAAAAGAAATCAAAAGATATTTTGAGTCTGAATTCCTGCTAAAGCTGTAATGACATTTCAGTGGGATTACATCTACTTTCCTGAAATCATGCCATATTATTCCACACAGCCTTAAGAACTGATGACCTATGCATAACATAACAATAAATAATGTGTCACTTTATTAGAACACACTTTTGATCCAAGGAGCACTGACATATAAACATGCTGCAACAGTTCCCTTTGTCAGTGTTCTCTAAAAGTGCCATTAAATGTAAAATCTTTGGCATTGCCAAATTCATGACTTCACCAAGGACAAATCATGCCTAACAAATTTGGTGGCCTTTTATGACAGAGTTACAGTATCAGTGGATAAAGGAGAAACAACTGACATCATCTACCTGGACTGGTGCAAAGTACTTGATGCTGCCCCGTGTGAAATCCTAGTCACCAAAATGGCGAAAAATGGATTTGATGGAATGGATCTCTGGCTGGATAAGGAATTGGCTGGATAGTCACACTCAGAGAGTTGCAGTCAACAGCTCAATGTGCAAGTGAAGACCAGTGACAAGTGGCATTCCTCAGAGATCAGTACTGGGACCAGTGTTATTTAACATCTTTAAATTGGGCAGCACAAAGTTGTGGGGTGCATCACAAGAAGGACATGGAGCTGTTGGAGGAGGTCCAGAGGAGGGCCATGAAGATGATCAGAGGGCTGGAACAACTCCCCTACAAGAACAGGCTGAAGGAACGGGGGCTCTTTAGCATGCAAAAGACTCCAGGGAGATCTTTTAGCATCCTGCCAGTAGGTGCAGGGGCTTACAGGAAAGCTGAGGAGGGACTTTTTATAAGGGCATGTAGTGACTGGATGAGGGGAAATTCTTTCCAGTGAGAGTGGTGAGACACTGGAACAAATTTCCCTGAAAGGTTGTGGATGCCCCCTCCCTGGAAGCATTCAAGGCCAGGCTGGATGGGGCTGTGAGCAACTTGGTCTAGAGGGAGGTGTGCTGGCCTGTAGCAGGGGGCTGGAACTAAGAGATCTTAAAGGTCCTTTCCAACCCAAACCATTCTAAGATTCTATGGTTTTATGATTCAATGATTACACAGAATCATTAAAATATTTTTTGTCAAACTGAGTAGGTTTAATTAAAATCTGTTATATTGTACTGTATTGAATTGGTAAAGACAAAGGCAGTATGCAAATGTTACATGCGGTTCTGCTGCTGTTAAAGTTGCCAAGTAGAAATTATCTGCTAGATCAGAAGCAGCTTGGAGAATGGCAAAATAGTGTAAAGCACTATTCCAAAGCGTTACCTTAGATGTATAGTTGAAGATATTTTAGGTTAAAAACTTTAAGACTTAAAAAAGAATTCATAAAATGTGTCAGTAAGTGTAAAATTTCCTCAGTATTACTAATTAGATATTTGATTGCTGAGGTGTTTTTTCTCCACTGGACTGTAGTCACTTTCCAGAGTTGTGCCACATTTCTTTCATGTTGCACTGTAGTTGGCAGAAAGCTATTTCAGTGCTGCTGTGTAATGTAGATGTAAGTCACTTTCCCTTTCTCCTTGCAGCTACATCAAAAGATTCAAGGTCTCGTCTCTGCACAAGCTCTCCAGGTATTATATTGAGCTTTTGAATACCATTGCACATTGGAACGTATTTTCAGCTCTGGGATGTTGAAACAAATTTACACACTGCAGTGAAGTCCATACTCCAGTGTAAAAAGGCACAATGAGAGTATGGCAAAAGCTAAAGGAGTAGTCAGGCACAGTCACTTCAGAGGACCAACTCTAGCCTTACTAGCCAGCAATAATGAAACAGAAAAATAAGACAAACAAAACTGGGGCTTTTTTGGGCAACAAATATATTTGATAATCATTAAATTGAAATTCAACATTTGGTGTTTGCTGTGCATTTCTTATAAGAGCTACCAAGTTAGTGGATTTCTATCAAAGTTTTCTTCTGTTCCCCTTCACAGTATTCAATACACACGCACACATATTCACACAGTTTAACTCTTCAGGAGGCAAAGCAACATGAAATGGAGTACCTGCTCCTTCCCTGAAGTTTTTCCAGACCAACATGTAAAATTTTGACAGCATGTGCTCTTTTGAAAGCCAGTTCAACTTGCCTGAGCACTGAAGCCTGGTGAAACTTCAGGCAACAGTGACCATCCAAATAGCTGTATTTTAGAAGAAACCGTTTGTGACAGCTTCAGAAGAGATGCTGTTTCAGATTGAGTCCTCCTGCAGCTCTGGCTACCTTATACGAAATAACTTATTAATACTTAAACATCAGCATTAAGAGGATCATACATTTTACATAGGATGCTTTGGCTCCAACATGATTTCTTCATTGAGTCATTGGACAGTGAGGCACTTGCTTCTGTCTTATCTGAATAATTCATGAGGCATTCCCCAATAGAAATCATCAGCTTGGCTGGAAAAATCAGTCAGCAGAACAATCTTGTCATATTTTATTCTTTCTCCTTTATTAAGTTCCAATGCTAACCAAAAGGATTACATTCCACACCCCTTACCCCACCCCAAAACAAAAAAAATATTGTGTGAAGCACTTATTCATGGATGCTTATTACCTGCCACCTATCAGAGACAGCATCTTGAGTTAAAAAGTGTGAAATCCGTTCTGCAGAATGCAAAGTTCCTAAAAATTAGTGAGTAAATACCAACTGATTGATACAAACAGAATTTTTTTTTTGTAAAAAGGTAAATACCCACCAAATACCTACTTGTAGTCAATAGGGATTTTCTCAAAATAAAGGAATTAATATGATAGTAACTCTAGACAAACCTATAAAATTGAAGATGCCATTGCCATTGAATAGACACTGATCTGGAGCCAGAAGAGTGTTCTCCATCCTCTGTAAGCAAAGAAATCAAAGATATCTGTAAAACTTACAGTTAATTTAGTCTACATTAGAATTTCACCCAAACCTCTGCAAAGGCAAAGTTCAAACCACTGCGAAGTGCAGGAAAGGACCTTGTTTTAGAATTGAAGCAGAATATTAATAATAATAATAACAAAGAATAAAATAAGAATAATAAGAATAAATAGGCAAAGACTGACCCCAGCTTTCTGAAAGTTTAAAGCATTCACAATGTATTTCTTCTGACTTGAAAGTGCCAGAAAGTCAGAGAAGATACAAATCCTGGGGATTATGCTCTCAGACTCCGCAATACACCTGTTTCTATGTCCAAACCTTCCTTCAACAATTATTTTCCTGTTCCTAAATTCATTTGCAGCTACCTTAAAAAGCAAACAAAACCTGAAATGCACAACTCCCTCTCTCCAGACTTCAGAATCCCTTTAAATTAGGTATCATTTTCTCACACACATGATGTGAATACATCAGTAAGTCAGACCAGCTTATGTTTATGGTGAACAGTGTTATCAGTGAGGGCATGCTTCTCTGGATTCCTTTTTAAAAACACTTAACTTCCTTTTGGTGCACAACCCTTAAAACCTTAAAGGAAGGCATCCCAAAGAAGGCTGCAGCCATCCACACTTTTGATCATACAGTGGCAATACAGAGTGTTACAACAACTCTGATGTGTGCAATAGTCGTGCCCCTTTCCCTTCCCCTCTGAAGTGACACATGCCTCCAGAGATGTAGAACTGGAATTGTTCTTCATTCTGTGCAGCACAAGGGCTGAGACCTTCCCTGCATCTTCTGAAGGGCACACAAACGCAGAGCTCCCGTTACTTGTTCCTAGGCAAGATACAAAATCTGGTCCTTAAAAGCTTGCTTTAATACTTTATCTTTTGACAAATAAGGATTTTTAATTTTTTTCATCTCAAGTAAACCTCTAGTGAACAATAACTTCAACAGACATTTACATTCAAACTCTGTTCTTGTAACTCCTATCAACAACACATGATGCCCCAACAGTGACAGAACAGCTCTGCAAAATATCATCTGTGACTACAGTGATAATGGGGTCGAAAAGAAACCATGACTGCTGTCTAAAGAAAGAGGAGGGAATGTGTCAGTTCTGCAGGAAGAGGTGTAAGTTCATTTTGCCCTGCTGAAGAATGTAGAACTCTAGCTGATCACAGCGAGGCTATCAATATGAATCCTGGAGGAAAGAGCAATTATCTGTTGGAGCGAGGCAGATGAATAAAGCAAAACAGAACAACAAGCTGACAATTGTTTCAAATCCAACTGAAACACACACTTTGTCTACTAAAAAATGCACGCTCAAAGCGAAAATTACTCTGAACAAAGAAAGGGCTAAAAATGTGCTGAATATTTTTGGCTAATATCTGACTACTACTGCCTTCCATTGAAGAAAACATAGCTGGTTAGTGACTGGGACTTGTGTAGGAAGAGAAGAGATCGAATGATTGTGTGAATGGTGCTGTGCTCAGAGCTTTGGATACTATGGCTATGGACATACCTTGGAAAGACTGAGAGTCTTGATTTATGATGGGATGCCACTGACCAGGAAGACCTTGTTCTGGGAAGCAAGCTGGTTGAGCAGATTAACAGACCTTTAAATGACAGCTGTCATGGGAAGAGGATGTGCATGTGAGCAACAGAGAAGAACCAGGGAACAGTGTCGCTGTAGAAAGCAGCAGGGGAAAACCTCTGATTTGCAACCAAAGGAACTTTGGGGGGATCCTTCAAGAAGGTAAGACAATTGACAGCCCAGCTGAAGTGCCTCAACGCTAAGGCACACAGCATGGGAAATAAGCAGGAGGAGATGGAAGCCAGGGTGCAGTAGGTAAATAGGACCTAATTGCTACCACAGAAGAATGGTGGGACAAGTCACACAGATGGTGTATATGACTGAGAGCCATAAGCATTTCAGTAGAGATAGAATAGGGAGGAGGGATGTGGAGTTACCCTCTATGATTAAGAAACAGACAGATTGTGAATAGCTGCCTCTGAGAAAAGCCACCACCAGCTTGAGAGCTTGTGAGCTAAAATTAGGGACCAGAACAATAAAAGACATCTGGTGATCAGCAACACAGTAAACTGTTAGCAATCCAGGAGGTCCTGGATTAGAGTGCTGGAGCACCTCCCCCATGGAGAGAGGCTGCATGAGCTGGGTTTGTTCATCCTGGAGAAGAGAAGGCTCAGGGGAGACGTTACTGCACTCTACAACTTCCTAAGGGGAGGTTGTTATGAGAAGGGCTTTCTGAGTATTACAATCCAGAATGAAGCAGAACAAGTAATAATATGGAAGTTCTGCATAATTTTATTGTACTCCAATGGGGGGAAAAAAAAAGTCTACTCTGTAAGTATTTATAGTGAAAAAGAAAACTCTTATAAGTTTTCCAGGTAAAATTCTAATAGGGTATTGTTCCATCTAAATGTAGTATTTTTCCCAATGTTTCCATATCAGGTACATCTAGCAGAGACTTAAAACATCCCACTGAATTCCAGCACTGAAAAAAACAGGATATTTGATTTTGCATAAAATTCAAGTACCTCAAAGGTTTATTTCAAGCATAATGAAGTGCCATAATTGATAAATTGATTTTGTACAACATCGCTTTTGCTCAATGCCTACTGTTAATAGTTATGGGAAAGGTTCAGACCCAGATTTCAGCTCTGCAATAGCTTAATTATAATGAGTACATAACCAATTTCTCTACGCATCCATTTAAGAAGAAAAAAAAAAATTCCATTAGTCTCCTCTAACCATCTGCTGTATTTTCAAATACTCATGCAAACACCTACAGCAAAGAAAAGACAAGGAGATAGAAACACTGACCTTTTTGTAATAGAAAGTTATTCTTTCTTTCAAAAGTGATTTAAAAGCTGGTAGTTATTTACAACTACTTATGCATTCATATTGAAAACACATTATGTGTATTCACATACATGCATTTACTTATGCAAATAAAATGATTAATGTATTATTAATTTCCCAAATATTTTAAGTTGCTCTGTTGCACTAGCACACAAGGGAAAATACTTGACTTAATGTGCTTTAAAACATTTTTATAAGCTCTCTGACACACATCTTTATTGAGGGTTAGTCTTAAATACAAGACCAGACAATGTGGTTGCAGCATTCATACAGCAGGTAAACTAGCTTCAGCTCAGATGTACGAGCTTAAGCATGTTACCTGTCCTTACAGACACAGCTGGCCACAGCATGGCATATGGTCTGTTGCAACCACTGAGGTTTTTAATTATTGCTTATATGGGCAGAGAGAGCTTTTCAAAGCTACTTCCAGCTGAGAGTCTGCTGCCTCTTACAGCCGTGACAGACGATGTGCAACATGCAGGCAAGCACAGACCCAGACCAAGTGGTATGCATGCAACACCCTCAGCTGTAATTGTGCTGCAAGCATTGCAGACATATAGGTACAGTAATTTTTCTGCTGGTTAGCAATAAAAAAACCTTCTGAGACAGAAGAGATAGACGCCACATAGGTCTAAAGAAGGCTTCTGTGCATCTTAGAACAGTAAAACAAAAGAGGCGCCCTGGGATATACTCTGCAAATGAGCCAAACTGTTGGGACACCAAGCCAGAGTGATGTGTACCAAGCTCTGTATCAGCTATCCTGTAAATTACAAGCAACTTTAATCTTAGCCCCTTAACTAACTTCTTAAAGCACAGTGCTTTCTCTTCTTTCTGCCCTTTTTAATTCCCTGCCATCTGTCCCCAACTACAAAAGCAGCAGCACTCAGGACATGAACTGCTAGGAGTTGGGATGGACTGTCACAGGGGACACAAGGAACAAACTCATTAGCTGCAGGTACATGGAACCTCCTAACGCACATGTTTTACAGCAGGCAGATGAGAACACAGCTTGCTTTTTTTGCACTTGAACAGAATAATTTGAGAAGGGCATGGGTGAGACACAGGATATTTGGATTATTATTGCTAGCAGGACATTGAGCTGGAAAAGAAGCATTTGGGGGATGATGCTCATTGGAACAGGTTGCCCAAGGAGGCTGTGGATGCCCCATCCCTGCAGGCATTCAAGGCCAGGCTGGATGTGGCTCTGGGCAGCCTGGGCTGCTGGTTGGTGACCTGCACACAGCAGGGGGTTGGGACTGGATGAGCGCTGTGCTCCTTTGCAACCCAGGCCATGCTGTGATTCTACAACCGAGCATAGGAAGATGTGCATGATGGTGGATAGCAAATAGGAGCAACAACTTCTGCAGAAAGACAGGAGAGCTCTGAAACTGAAAAGCTTGAAAGACACTGCTGCAGAAATCAGTCTTGATGCAGACTTTAACGGAAAACAAAGAAACCCTTTTCTTGAAATGGCCCAGAAAAAGCCACATCTATTCATCAACTGAATGAAAGATTCTAAAGAGGCACAACCTAAGATTTGGTTTACATCCTTGTGATACTAGAATATGCAAACAAATTCAACTCTGTAGAGAAACAGTAGCACATGACCACAGCAAATTAGATCTTTTATAGCTTTGAAGCAGAAACAAATACATAATTTATGTACGTTTGAGTATATAGGCATAATAAACACAAACCTCAAGAGAAAAGCATGAACTGCTACCCTTTTCTAAAAGTTCAGCATTTAATTACATTTCAAAACAAGCAGGAAGGTTGTGGAAAACAATGCATCATGAACAGTCTTTTATCTAAAACTGCAGCTGAGGAGGAAATCCATGCCTAAAAATAGTTTTTCTCTGTTTTGGAGTCAGTCGAATAGTTTTGAAGAAACTTACTTGAAGAAAAATTAAACAATAAATAATTTCTTCATCATCCTGTAACACCATCTTCCAGAACCACTTATGCTTGTCCTACACACCTCTTAACTGTTTGTTTGAAAACTTTATAAGCATAAAGATTTTCTTATGTTCTTGATTTGAAAGATTTCTAGCCTTACGTATTTTTTTAATCACTGACTACTTACCGACAATGAAAATACACAGATTTAGTAATACCCACCTTTGCAGATGTTTTACATGCTCAAAAGGCTGCTATCCACAGCACAGATTCCCCTAAGCAGAACACAAGAGGCAAGCACAAGGCAAATTTCATTTTGGTAGCATTCAGAAGCACAAAGAGGACAAGAACAAAGAAACAAACATTAGAAGTAAATGCATTCCTTTTTTCATAATTGTTAGACTGCTGGTTTTGATTCATTAATCTTTTGGTAAGTGGAAAAATGAAACAGATTGACCATTGCAGAAAACAAACAAACAAACAAACAAACAAAAAACCTGCAAATTAAAATTATTCTAATGAAATTGCTTGCAAAGTGTGCTGCTTCATCAAGCGTAACTTTCATCAAGGAGTCTGGACTACAGAGTACACATTTCTTTGAAGTAATGTGCTTAGAGGGCACTCCGAATTCAAAACACCTGAAAAGAAACTTCTTAAGCACCTACTACCATTATTTTTTTCTATTGCATATGTTTTTAAAGTCAGACAAGTTCCACCAAAAAGAAAGAGGCAAGCAAAATATGGCACTTTGTGTTCAACAGATTCAAGCAAATCTGAAATTGAGCTTCTTATTAATACTCGTGTTGCATCTAAATGATCACTACATTACAGCTGTGACAAGGCATACAGAAAAATAAAATGCCTGGAGGTTTGCAGTGAATCGTTTTTCATTTCTTCAGCAACTGTTGCACAGTGATTGATCTAGTGCACTGCAACAAGGGAAACTAGCAATTAAAGGCTTCCATGAATCTAGCATTAGATCCACAGATCCTTCTTACAGGAGCAAAATCAGTGGAAAACAAGGAAACAGCAAAACAGAGAAGTAAGCTGTGCAGAATTTATTCTTTGCTGAAAAACATGAAAAATCTGAATTCTGAGATTGTATGCATAATGCAGGATTATAATTCAATTAAGACAACTATTTCTCTGATCTTACAATTCTAAGGCATTTTGCAGATGTCTGTGAAACCCAGTGTGTAGAACAAGTGTGTTCCTGTTCGCCATATATTCTCAGCTCTCATTCTGTTGAAAGATACACTTAGACTTCTCTGTACAAAAACAGACTGTGCAAGGTAGGTCAAAAGATACACTGTTGTTCTAATGGAGTTTAAAACAAGGGGCACAAAATCAACATATACAATAAATACCTATATGTTACTATGGCAGTAAGAATAAATCCTAACTGCTAATCTTGTTTCTTTTATAAATGCTCAGACCCAAAAAGCATGGGGGAAAGGGATTCCCAGCTATGTCAGCCCAGAACTAGAGGCAGTGTCACACATGCAAGCTGTACAAGTTCTGATTCCACACTAGCACAGAGATTTCTGCACTGTGCCTGCCTCTCTGCAGGAATAAACACACCCTTCCTCTGCCCTAAGAGTTCATCCACAAGATCATTCATCACTTGCGACTGTTTTGCTTCAGCTGTGTCAAAACTAATTCAGGTTTACTGATATTAGAAGCAAATAGAGCACTTACATAGAACAGGAGGGGGCAAGGTTATACAGATTTTGCTAGCACAGCCAGACAAATTAAATTGTTAACCCATGGCTACACAAAAGGTCACTTGTTAGCTTAGGGTTAACCAGAACTTCTTAGCTTATCTCTGACCTGGTTTTGACCTCTCTTGTTAATTGTAGAAGTGTTTTCAGTTCAATTGGTGAGCTGTGTTTACATCTCCCAGTTGCATAGTTTTTTTTCACTTGCTTTTGAAAAATTAGCAGCAAAATATCTTTCCTGTGTCAAAAACTAATTAGTATACAGTTATCTCCATGTTGTTACCTTGAGCGGAATAGACAGTAAAGACAAAGAGTAAGCAATTTCACCTGTTTCATTTATGAAGAATGGAATTTTAAAACCTTTATTTAACTTTTTTTTTTTTTTTTCTCTCCAGATTATAAACAATTAATTCACAAAGCTTGTAAAAATACTCAGTTCCTCTGCTTCTAGCAAGTCTTGTTAGAAGAAAGTACACAGACATCACTGGTAAAAGAGAAGAACTAGTCAAAGAGCACACAGAAACTTACTGGATTTGCAAACATGTTAGTAAGTTGTACCCAGAAATAACCATTTGTCATTGCCCCATACTTCTGAGTGGGCTGTCCATGCGGGACTTGTTTAACTCCTTTACTGTCCTAGTAGTAAGGGCGAGTTTGTAAGGGTATGGATGTGATGTATACTGCTGGTCTGAAGCATAAAATGTCCCCTTCTGCAGAAGAGAAACTTCAGTTGTAGCACCTGAGTTATAATCCAAAAAATGATTTCTCTACATTGACTTTATTGTTTTCTTTACTTTGTTGTTGTTGTTTAACCAGAAGCGTTGAGGTTCACATAAAAATTTGTGGACTTAACTTAAACAACTAAGTTTAAGAGACAAACTAAATCTGAAGGCCTAGTAAAATACACATTCATTTTCAAAAGGGACCAAATATAAATCTCATCATTGAAAAGAACTATCCAAAAAACACGACTTATGCATAGTGACCTAAATAACATAAAGAATTAATGTTTGAAAACCTTCAAAAATTAGATTCTAAAATTAAAATAACCAAAATTCCATATACTTCTAAATTCTGAAGTCTTCCCAGTCTGTTACACTGACATTCTGTTTTGTGATCAAACTTCTCCAAAAGAAATCTAACAGGTACTATTCATCCAAGAGATCACATAAATCTAAACCAAGCTCCAAATTTTCATCTTTTTTTTTTTTTTTCTAAAGGAAATTAGGGTAATCTTCAATCATCTGAACAAAAGAATAAAAGATTTTATTCTGCCCATTACTGTTCATTTTACTGGAGGTAAACACTTTTTAACTACGAAGGGCTTCCCAGTTGCTTTGTTACAGTATGCACAAATCCTTGGATTAAATTCAGATCCACATTCATTGGCTAGCTGCAAACATATCCCACTGTATGGCAGGTACAGTTTTCCTATATTTTTACATTATTTAACAAAAGTTCCATTCTTCTTAGTTTGCGCTTATTCTTTGGCATTGGCTTGTCATATAAGCCATTTTTGAGAAGATGCTCCTTGCTGTGATGGATCTGGGCTCCATGCTGAAGCTGGAAAGAGCACAAAGCTTGAAGGGGTCGTAGTATAGTCTGCAGAAAAAATGGAAGAGAGGGAGAAGGAAGAGATGAAAAAAAACCCAGTCTTTTCAATCTTCTAGTAGGCTATCTATCTTGGAAACATCATTTATCCAAGAACTACTTTAAAAAAAAGATAAACTACAATCGTTGGAGCCACAGAGAACATTTGTGAATAAGGGGAAAAAAAGCCACACATCCACCTGTCTGCTACAGTTCTTTACTCCTTTTTTACAAAGAGACTCACCTCCAGTTCCAGCCACATTCTTCAAGTTTTAACTTGACCTTAGCAACTGACTACAGTCACTGTAGTGACTCAGCCAAATTGTAATAACAATAACAGAAGAAAAATAGCAGTAAAGAAACTGCTTGTGATTGCATGAAAATAACTTAGGGCAGGGTTTTACGAAGAGGACTCATGATGAAGGTTGCTAGACTTCTGTACTGGGGACTGCACTGCATCTCTCCTTCTGTATAGGAATACTATGCAGTATTAATGAAGCAACTTAAAGCCAACTTGACTCAAATGGTTACTAACTGTCTGTTCTTCATTTTCTGGTTGTCTGGGTCTGGTTCACAACTACTATTAGGTCTGCTTCAAAAGGCTTACTAAAATGTCACCCAAATAAGAACATTATCTCTTTCATCATAGACTAGTGTGATCAAAGCTTGCAAGGAAAAGGCTAATGTCCAATTAGCTTCCTTTGACCTAGGATAAACTTTAACTTAAGCACTGTTACACCCAAATTTCTCAAATGACACCTAAGTGTAGTGAGCACAAAGACACAAGCCAGTGGGTTGCATTCCATGCCTGCAGAAGTGCAGGAGGTCAGTAGGATAGTCTTACAAAAGCATTTCTCTCCAAGCTAGCAGTAACATCTGTAGTCTACAAGCCAGCTTTTGCAAAAGAAAACTTATTTTCCATGAACTAAAACACCTAATTGTCTACCTCAAACCAGATTAGCTATTGGTTTTGAGTTACAGAACACCTTGCTGCTCTTTGACTGCAGAAGATCATAATTACCTATTTAAAAAGATCATGATTATTAGACTTCAGTAAATACTTTCAGACTAACTACTACTAACTTTAACTTCTTAAGAGTCTACCAGCAGTCATTCTCAAAGACTTTTATCAGCTCAGTAATTTTAAACTCAGATCGCACCTGAACTTAAAAGGCAGTTAAGTACCTGAATATACTAATTAAGAACAGAAACTTACTGAAGCCAATTTGCAAGTTTTCCTAACTTTTCACATCTTGGAAGTAGTTTTTCTTTTTAAAAAATACATTAAAATGTACTTCAATAATTCTGAAGAGCTTCCAACTGATAGCACCTGAAATAACACTATTCCCCCCATCAGACTACGTAGAGACTGGTGAAAATATTTGAATGAGAAATCAGATGTGAAAATTGAACAAATTCGTATTTGATCTCAAATGATGTAAACAAACTTTTACAGGTACACATGCACATGCAAACATACATAAAATGTCTTACAGGATGTATGATATAAGATAAATAGCCTGTACTGACTTTACTTAAGTTTATCTACTGTTCAAAAGAAGCAGAATAAAGTCAAATGCACAAAAGCTTCTAAATTCAGGCCTAAAATTCCAAACGTTGCCTACCTCAATACCAACGAATTAAATAATTAACATGCCTTTTTGCCTTCAAGAAAATTAAAGACCAATGTGATTATAGGTTATATAATAATTCCCAAGTTTACTAACGTTTTCTGCTGCCACAAAATGCTAATCATACTACAGAGTAAACATATCTTCAGTAACATAGGAGTATAGTATGTAAATTCAACATATTACAACAGAACATACTATAAGCTAACACTGCACATAAAATACATCTAAATGCAATATTGTTAAGAAATAGCCTCCAAAAATTTGTTATAAAAAAAAGAAATCAATCCAACACTACATTATGTAAATTAGAGTACATATTCTTGGTAAACAATCTATGATCATCTGTTTTGAAGTTTTGCAATAAGAAATGTCAAAAACACAGGAGGAGGTAACTATCACAGTGCATCCATGCACCACGTGCACATACAACATACACCACACTACAGCACAGTTCTGGACTGTCTTTAATTTCTACATGTTTTTATTCTACATTGTGGACGGTATAACATATACTTGGTGCTTTATCAAACAATTTCTTAACAAATGCATGGATTAAGAGAATCTGAGTAATTCTTTCCAAGACATTTCAAACTGCAAGGAAGTAGCATAAGACAACAGCATGCAATGAGAGAGGAAAATGAGATAGAAGGGAAGAACGAACTGGACGAAACAGAGATGCTGAGTTAAAAATATGTAAAAGCAACAAGAGAGGAATAGTGAATTAAAAAGTCAAAGCAAAAGAGGGAAGAAGGGAGATCGACTAGCAAGTACAAGAAAAACAGAACTCAAATCAAGAGAAAAACAAAACTGAAAACCGCGCAGCACAAAATGAAAGTTTGATAAAGATTATCCCTAAGACAGCACAGTGAAGACCTGCAAAAGTTGCAAAGTTGTCTCAGGAAAGCAGTAGGTAAAGCTAGAAAAGAAAAAAGAAGGGGGAAAAAAGAAAAGAAAAAAGGAACTGAGAAACTGAGTTGGGAATGTAACAATGGGAAGTTGATGTCAATGAGCAATCTTCTCCAAATACAAAATGGAGCATGACTGCAGGCAAAACTGGTCTGTACAGCAAATTCTGCATTCATCCATATTTCAGCACTAAATACTTGTTTTTTTTTACAGGCGATGATCAGACAACTATTGGTATCTTTAACATCATTAAGGCAAGATTTTTATCTGCGAGCTCTCTCCAGGAAAAGACAATCCTTAGTGGCCAAAGAGCCAATCTAATTCCATCATGGGACAAGACAAAAAATATTGTACTGCCATTTACAGTTCTGAAAACAAAACTGTCAAAGCAATCAAAACCAGTAAATCTAATTCCACCAGCAATCTGACAGCTATGTTGAACACAGCACAGGAAAACTAAATAAACTTTTCAGAGTTACAGGAGTCATAAAAATCTCAAAATACTAAACAAATAGCTGTAGAAAACTAGTTTCTACTGGTAGTCCCTTTTTAGTTTCTTTTCTCAGTTTGACAAAACTGTCAAATGCAATCTCTTACGATTTTCATTGTCAAATGCTGTATTAATAGCTAAGTAATTTTGCTACCATTCCACTATTCACAACAGAAAAACTTGTGTATTTGAAATTAGTTACATACCTCTTGTATATTCTTGTTTTTTTCCATGATAGTGAGAGCAACAGCAGCACATTCAAGCGTAGAGAGACAGCTGTTTGTTGGCTGTGTACGAATTACATATTGACTTGAAATGTTGGTTTTTAACTGCACCTGAAAAACAGCAAACTCTACTAAAATGTCAGTATATCAAATATATTTCTTAGCTTCATGCAGTTCTGCCTCCCAATAGCCAATGACCTTATAATCTGTTAAGTATACAGCCCACAAGTCACCATCTGAGACAAGAACTGCACGTTCATGATTGTACAAACATGTAAAGAAAACACAAGTGATGTCAGAGACAGATTGAAAGAAACAAATGTTGTACAGCACGCTTAAGCAGTTTTTCTTCTGCACTTTTCACAAGCAAAAAACCCAGGAAACAGATTAATTTTAGTTACCAATTTCACTTGCCATGCAAATTCTATAACAAAACAAAATGATTCACGCATTTGTTCATTGCACACTCTAACACAAAAAGGATTCTATACAGTACCCAATGGACACACATCATACTATAAAATAACTGTGTAATCACTGGCACTGTTTCCCCTGTTAAAAATTGCCATTTTCTAAAAGACTTAAGTTATACATTTATTCAAACAATACATCTCTGATTAGAGCAATTTGCTTATTTGTATCATGTTTGAAATTGATCTATTGGCTCTGCATCAAGCAATAACCACTTTATACTACCTCACAATTTAGAGGTACATCAGAAGAAGAAAATTAGTTCAACCAATTGCCTATTTCATTAGCTACAAAAGCTTTTACTGCATTTCTAAACGGCCATAAGTTTTTGAGTTTCTTTTAAAGTAAGATATAGTATGGTGTAACAAACCCTAATGAGTTACTATTAAAGTTCAAATCAATTCATTTTCCCTATCTGAATCTCTAATAAAGTACTATTTATTTTTTCCATCTTCTATGGAAAATGGATTACTTTTTTCCCTGGCTAACACGATATTGCTCCCATTTTCCACTAGCAGTGGAAAAACTAGAGGTTCCACTATTACTTACTTTATTCAGACTTCTCCCTATTCTTTCTATTCGCAGTGAATCATTTTCCTCCATCTCTATCACATGTAATTACCCCATTTTAAAAGTTCAAGATCTCTCATTTATAAAAGGAAACCTCCAAGCTAGAGGGGAACCTTGAACAAATTAGATCAAATTCTAACACTTTCCTGTCCTCAATTTAATGGAAGCTAAAAAAAAAAAAAAAAAAAAATCCCCCAAACAAGAGCCATCTGAAAAGGCAAAGCCATTCTAAAAAGGCAAAGTAAACCACCTACAAAAGCTTAACACACTCAAGCAAAAATAAGGAAAAGAGAAAAATGTAATTTTGAGACAGAAGGTCCTGAATCTTTTGTCAAAGGAAACTGCCTTGCCATTTTTTTTTAAAATGCTTTTCTTCTTTCTGGATGGGACAAAATTGAAGGGCAAAATTATGCATGCCTCAGAATGTTTTTAAAGTTTTCAGTATGGATTGTTTAGTTTGGAGAGGTCATTTTCACAGGTATGAACTCGCCCTTATCAACTACTTCCTGCAATTTGTTACAGCAGTAAAAAGTGAAAGAAGAGAAACAGATTAAGGATAGAAAATGCAGACTTTGGATTGCGGTGTATATAATGAGAAGTAAGGAAAAATGAAATGAATATATTCACATTTTCATCTGTCATTCCTTAAGGCTCACTTTATGCTTACCTTCCCTTTCTGCGATCACGTAAGGATGTCCAGAAATCTAGTTAATCGCAATTATACACAGATCTATTCTAACAGGAGCTTTTAGTCCTTCAGAGCTGCTTGCAATATTATCAAAACAAACCAAAGCTGTCCAACACAACTGCAACACAAACCCTGCTGCTCCAGGACTAGCCTGAGCAGGGCAGATACCTAACCCCGTTTTCTTACCATCAGGCAATCACTGTCTCCACTGAGTATCTCCACAGAGACTTCATCACCCACCCAAAGGTGCACTGCCTTCCTCACTCCTCAGACGCAGACAACAGTGCCTTAAGGCTTCTTTCATTCTTTCCTTTGTAGGAGCTGTCTGGAAAAATTTCTATCTGCCAGTTTCTATGTTACATTGCTTACGGGTCGTGCAGAGTAACTTTTAAGTCATAAGTATTCCAGAGAGAGGAAAATTATTCATGACTGCAAAAGAACTTTTAGGGAAGAAACGCTGCCTTTGCTCTGCCTTACACTCTGAAGTCCAAAAGTCTGTAAAGTACAGAATTCAAACAGCTGACATTGTACAGAAGGGCAAATTTGTATTTCTAAGAGCAAGAGGAACCAAATTCCTTCTTCTTTCTTGGGGATAATGAGAGGATGGAAATCAAGTAGTTTCCATCCTCAGACGTGGCTGGGAGGCGGATGACACTACCCTGTTCTGCCAGCAGGCCTAATCCTTTCCTTGCCTTTTGAGGAGCTGAATTAATGGTCTCCAAGGTCCCTTCAGGAAGTTCTCCAGTACCTAGACAGGTTATTTCTCTGTTACGTGTGTATCTCAAATCCAGCTGAACAGATTTAATTCTCACTTAAGGAAGCAGTGCAAATGAAATCAGACTGCCTATCCCAGTGCTACAATTCAAAATCTCAGAATGGGTGCAGATAAGCAATATATTATAGTACACTTCAGAAAGATAATCATAGTATTTTACAATCATTTCACTGCAAAATGAAGGTATAGTGATAAAGAAATAACATACTCAAAATAATCTGCAAACATATGCATGTTTTGGAATGTTTTCAGTTATTGACAAAATATAGCAATGTCAGGTTGAAAAAACAGCAATCCATTTAACACTGCTTATCAGAATGAATAGCATAAGACAGAAGATGGAGATATCTCAAGCAATTCAAATTAGAGAGAGATATTAAGCTGAATGGAACAACTCACTGTAATTCAGACAGAACACTGAAATTAGGGTATCTATACAACGCATACAGCAAAGTTTTCTGTTTGTAAATCAAGACCCAGAGTTTCCAGAAACCTGCATGCCAGCAGTTCTCACACCTTATTACACTAACTAGCGGAATGCAGGATTCAGTGTTGGCTCTCTAGTATCTCTGAGCATTTGCAGAGCATTAGAATCACAATAGAAACAGTGGTCCTTCACAGTTTCTCAGGTGCTGGGTTTTTCTTCAGGGCCCTCTCTGGAGATGCGCTGGACACAACACCCTAGTGGATGATCCAGCTGAGCTGTTGAGAACTGAGGAAAGCAAAGATTGGCTTTGATATGGTGAAATACTTACTGATGGAAATTTTACAAAATTCAGTCAGTTAAGGCAGGCAAGGGAACTCTGCTTTTATTTTAGATAGTAGGACTGGAAGTCTTGCAGAAAGCTTGCGTGTTACCCTCAGTCCCCATCTCAATGTCAGTTTCCTTTTCACCTTTTCAATGCCAGTTTCTTCATCAGTATTTTTACTAGCTTTATTCTCTACAGAGAATCCAGCATTATGCACTATATTTGGAAAACAATGCATCCCAAGGAACAAAGAAAAGCAATAGGGTTAGTACATCCGTCTATGAGAGCACTCTTTCAACAGTTCTTAGTTTCCTCTGCTATTTCTGCAATTAGACCATAGCTGCACCAAGATACAAAGAAGAACAAAATATCCTTTTGTGGCTTCAAAGAAAATCCTAGCACTTGTTTTAAAGCCCCCTCTTCCTTTACTTGTGTTGACAGAAATTCTGAAATTTAGGCTTACGTTTCAGAATTGATTTGCTCTGCTCTAACAGAAGGATCAAAGAAAGGGCCATCAGCCGTACTTTTTAACTTATGCAGTGGTTACAACCTCACATTTCACACATGTGGTTACTCCAATTATCTTCCAGAAAAAAATACCATAAGCCCTTTTTTTTTTTTTTTTTTAAAGGAACTCAAAGAGCATAAAATAACAGAAAGTCTTAAAAAAAAACGTGTTGTTTTGGTCTTCATTCCAGAAAATAAGGAAAATCGCTTTTAAGGAACAGCACTGTCTGTGTGCTACTCCACAAATAAACCCCACAGGAAAAAGAAATGGGCATGGGAAAGATCCCTCACTCAGCATCCGGCTGGCAAGCACTTTTTACCTGTAAGCCAATATAAACTGTGTTCTATATATTAAAGCACAGAAAACTCAAGCAGTTAAATAAAGTTCCCTTCGTGACAGAGAAAATAACCTGAGTGAAGTTAGCCTCAGCATGCCACTGAAATTTAGATCAGAAATATGAATAAGTTATTTCATTCAAAATCTTGGCTTTAATTTAAAGTGACATCTTAAGAGCACTGTTTTCAAGCACTGCAGGGAACAACTGCCATGAAACTGTCACAAATGGATAGCCTGAAAAAGTAAATGGATGTCACAAAGAAACCTCCGCCCACTCTGCATGTTTTCTAATTGAATACTTAGGTGTATCTGTGACATTGCTGTGCGTGCTCCATGTACCATTTGTTGCAGCAAACCACAAATCTTATTGTGACTTTCAGGTAAGCCTTAAGAAAGCAGTTTGTCCCATTTCTATGAGATAACAATGTATTTTCCACGTTTTTGTGGATACTTCGCAATGACCACCCGAAATCACTCTGTGTTTGTGTACCCCACAAACCTTCCTCTTGGCAATGTATGACTTGTACCTCTACAAGGCTAGGGATATCTCCCTGCTACTGCGACTAGAAATGTGATAAACCTAACATTCCCCTTTGCTAGAGAAGCAGAACAGCTTCTGTAGTACAGCACAATGTGGCTACAAAACATTCTGTGCACCCAAACTACTTTCTTCCTCTCTTCCTGAACCACGATCCCAATTCAGTCTTCCACACGTCCAACACAGAAAGCCTCTTATACCCCTATAAAAACTACCTGTATAAGAGCAGCACCCTGACTTTCTTCCCAAGGTCATTAAGTATATGGCTAAAAGATGAAAACACGTTGTACTTCCATGCACTTTCCAAAATGCCCTTATTTTGCTCCTGTAACCCAAGCAGATTAAGAAACGAACTGCTATTTCCAGCAAGCACTGTGCAGTGAAGATAGCTGGTCCAAAACAAGTCAGTAGAGCTACTCATTGAATTACCTAATACTCATCATCATCTGCATATAACCCTAGAAAGAAGCTTCTTTGTTCCCTATGTTTTCATGGGGAAAATTAAGTTTGTACAGAATATTCCTCTAGTCTTGCTTTCACTTTTAGACAAAGTTGACGTGAAGAAAGGAAGTTCAACTGCAAGAGGAACGCGCCTTTCACAAGCAGATATCATGTCATCACTACAGAAAATTCTGAAGCAAAAAAAAAATAGATTTTCCAAAAAAAACCCTCAAAACTAACATGCTCCTACAGCACTTCACCTACATTTAATCAATAGCAAGTCCACATCTGAAACCTGGACGTGGAAGCAATGAACCTACCAAGAAACACTGCCTTTAAGGAGGAATCAGAATAAATTCAAAGTTCTTATGATCTTGAAAGACAACATCACAAAATTCACATTCAAAAATGGTGCTAAATAAAACCAGAGCAGGAATAAAGTATTGTAAACAAATGAACAAAAAGAAAGCCTTACAGAAACATTAAATTATCTGTAGAAGCCTAATTTCCCATATGGCACAATTCTCAGTTTGTAACTTGTTGGGTTTTTTTTTTAAGACTCTATTACTCTGTACATAAACAGGAATCTTCTATTTATTAGATAAAGGTTTTTGTGTTAAATGCCTTCAAAAGTTAAAAAAAGAGATGTCAAAGTAGATACAGAGTGTTTCAAATTTATCTGAAATTATTAAAATTTAAATTCATAACTGTATTTACCATCTTTTCATGTTATTCCATATGAAGTTAAGGTATTTTAAAACACAACTTTCTCAAAGACGAAAAAGCTAATTCAAGATATTTAGTACATCTGCAGAGTGTTTTGAGCAAGTCCAGCAACTACCAGTTCCTTATGAAAAACAATTCTCTTCACGCAGTACAAAGCAAAAGAGCTAGAAAAACATACAGAATAGTTTTCAATGTCTTCATCTGTTTTATAAAACTATTTACAACTGGTTCTTCTCGCCTATGGAATCATTCATGAAGTGTTCTTTACCAGGAAAACTGTCACTGCAGTTTTCAAATAAAATTTTGAGCATCTTCTCAGAAAACCTAAGAGCAAATCACAGTTTAGCACTTGTCACGTATTAGAAATATCAAATAAAACTGACTCTTCATTACAGAGACACCTGCAAACTTCAGTAGTTTTGGAAGTACCACCAAAATCTGCATGCATGTACCCCGCTTCTCTGAAAGATGGGCTTTTCTGAAAGAAAATCTTGGGCTAGATGTCAGGAAATACGTTGAGCTCATCAAATCACAGTGTCAGTTTAGGCAGGTCTCCTTCCTTTTCTGGTCACCAAGTTCTCAATTGATAAAAAAAAGAGGGAAGGGATGGTCGAGGATCTGAAGAGAAAAGCATAACAGCAAGTGCTGCTGAAGATGAGCAGTACTTCCTTCCTCCTTTGTATGCAGCAGTGTGCGTGTGTGACATGTTGTTTAAAAACCAATGAGAACAGGAGAAAAAAATTAAGAAGTAATTATTTTCATCTTATATGGGGGAAAAAGAAAACAGGTATCCCTTTATTCTTTTCCCTGTATTTCTTGTATGAAGAAGGTATTATTATTCTAAAATACAAGAGCTGCTCCAAAAGTAATGCCTCCTATTATATTACATCAGCCCATGACCTCAGAGGCAGATGTTGGTGGAATGGCAGTAGAGGTTGAATCTTCCCACCAATATCCCATTTCATGTTGTTGTCCTGTGACAGATTGCAGCAGAGGGGCAGGCTGACAGAATGGCATCTGACATGGAAGTGCTTATGGAGCAAAGGTGTGAAACCGAATTCTTCCATGTGGAAAAAATGGCACTCACTGGCATTCTCTGATGCTTGCTTAACATTTATGGGGATCAAACAGTGGATGTGAGCACAGACAGGTGGAGGGTGGTGTGTTTCAGCACTGGCAATAGAGATGTGAAAGACAGCCATGCAGATTTTTATGAGCATGGTATGCAGGCTCTTGTCCATCTCTGCCACAAATGCACAGCTAACTACTGTGATCACACTGAAAAGCAGCTTTTTGTAGCTGATGATCTGCCCTATCAAATAGCATTACTGTGCTCTTCGTATCTGTTGCAGTTTCCACAGAAATAAATAGGAAGCATTACTTTTGGAATAACCTACATCCTGCAGCCTTCGGTAACACGGGTAACTGAAATGAAGACCAAGCGCACACAAGGTGAAGTTCTAATTTAATGGTATCTCAAATTTCTGTAAGGTAAGCTGAGGCTGACCCAAATGGCTAACACAGAATTCAGAGCTAACAGTGAAACTGTAAAGAAAGGAAAGTCCTCACAGCTCAGATAAAATAAAAGATAGGACTGATCTCATGGCATTTAGACTGTACTGCCTCCAAATAACTGAAGTATCATCTGGTTTTGGTCTCATCTTTTGAAACTGCTGTTTTTAGCTAAACCTAAGAAATGATGCAATTATTATGTTAAAATAATCACATTTTAATGAGACTTTTACTGGGCACTTCATAAAATACCTCTGCATTTTTAGTTAGTTTCCATTCATTGCAATTTTGTACTCAGAGCAAGGAAAGATACAGAAATTATTTTTGGTAATATCCCTCTTGCTCTGCTTACATTTCAAAAACTAATGTCAGGCAACAGATCTATGTTTTATGCAGCACTATTCTTTTAATAATTAATACAGCAGAAAAGTGCTGCAAGTAAATTTAGCCAGTGAGCAGAGTACTGATGTAGAGAATGGGGTCACGAAATGAAGAAAGAAAATTTAATTAAATAAATTGTCACAGCCACTTAACTTTAATTACCTGTAAACATCAGAAAATTGAAAAGAGAAATTAAATACCTTAGTGTCATAAAGTAGCATTAATGCAATGGCATTGTCCTTTGGAACCTACTAATTCTCCTTTTTCTGGTTTCTTTTTTTCCTATTAAATTTAAATAGTCCTTCCATGGAATCAGGAGAATAAGCACAGGAAGCCTTGAGAACTTCAATGGTGCACAAGGGAGTGAGTAAAGAAAGACTAAGAGAAGAAAACCACATTGCTTTTTTTTTCCCTTGTTTTTGGAAGAAAGCTCAATCAAAACAAAAATCACTTCTAGTTTCTTTTTTGCAAAGCGTTCACGTCCCATGAGAATTTCAGCATGTGCACAATGGAGCAAAGCCTGCAGTTGCTTCTGAGTTTTCCAACAGCAGAATACTCTTCTTTGTAGACATGAAATACAAGCAAAGAGTTTAACAACAGTTAAGAAGGAAATGGCAGAGAAATAAATTCAAAGCAAAGCTTCCACCCACAACTCAAGAGTGACAGTAGCATACACGACTGACGTCTGGCAAATCACTGAGACCTTTCAGTCATAAAGGAAATGTCACCATACTGAGGCAATAAACACATACTTATGAACAGAAAAATGTCAAAGCGGACAAATGTAATTCAAATTAACCTAAATGTCAGACGGACAGGCTCCTGTTGATTGCTCGTATCTCCACCTGCATAAAGTCTTGAGTCGAGGTAATTCTCCATGCTTGCTCACTGACCTCAGTCTTCTCAGAAAGCAGTTTCAGTCCATCCTTGCATAGAATACTTTCTCCTTAGAGGCCAAGACATTCATTTAAAGTTTAAGTCATGATGAGATACTAACTAAAACACACTAAATTTAAAACACATCAGAACAGAACATGTAACAGATTTCTTTCCCTATCACTGAAATCATTAAAAGTCATTATGAAGTACGACATCTCAATGCTCTCAGTCCTTTCACCCCCCATTTTGTACTGGCAATGGATGTTGCCTCAACCCATGTGCAAAATCTTGCATTTGGATTAAATACCCCCCTGTGCTCTCAACAAAAAAAAAAAGCAGTGGGATTGGAAACATGATCTTCAGCTCTCCTCCTTTTTAAGGACCTCTATGACTGTATCACCATGTGATTCAAAAAAACACTTCCTATCAAAAAAAGTTCACACCTTTAGCCATTACAGCTCATCAGCCGACTCTTTCAAGGCTATACCCATTATTACTGGAAAAATAAGAGAATGAAGTTCAGTTTTTTCTCAACTACGTATGCTGCCAATTTTGCACTGATTACAATAATGCTGCAAGCAGAAGAGCTGGCCAAAGCCCCTGATATCAACTAAAATTCTATGCCCTATACCATCTGACACTTTTTCCTACCTACTACACACTTCACATTAAACCAGATGGCATTTTTTTAATTTCACATCTAGCATTTAATATCTCCTTGCATTCCCATCAGCTTCTCCAAGCAAGCAATTCCAGCAGCAGCTGCTGCTGAATGAACTGCTGCAGACAAATGCCTGAAAGAACTGGTTTTCTTCCTTCCTTCCTTTCTTTCTTCTTTTCTTCCTATCTCCCTCCCTTCCTTCCTTTACTTCCTTCTTTTCTTCCTTCCTCACTTTTTCAAAAGCGTGTTTTGTGCCAGCTTGCTAGATGAAAGGTTTCTCACCTTGCTCCTCCATCTGTCAGCACAGCGCCTCCTGCTCTGAGTGCTGGTGCAGCACTCAAGAAGGTTCTGACAACAGTCTGAGCAACCTTCCACTGACTTACACAAGAAGGATGGGAAGGCTCTCCAAAGTGTTTTTGAACCTATACTCACCCAGCAGAGGCTGCACAGAAACTATGAAGTCTACCTAGCAAGTGCAGTTCATTCTGGACAGAGTGAAGAAACAAGGTAAATTGCCTATAAATTCTTACAGCTGATCTTGATGTGAGAGACACAGTGGAAGTCAAAACTCCGTAAAACTAAGGCAACAGTTTGTGTTCACAACTGAACAAGCATATTAAAAAATCATCAGTGATTAACGGAGAAGAAACAGAAACGCTCGAATGCTACATAAATACTTTATCACAGTTTTCCAAACTGTAAGAAAGCAGCCATGTTTCTCCAAAGCTGAGAATAAAAATCACAGAATCTGTGTGGCAACCTGTGAAATTACAGAAGGGAGGTTCTGTTGCCTCTGTAATGACAATGCAGATTCTGGGAAACCAGAGCAAGAAAGATGACGATGACAACATCAGAAAGCAGAGTCCTGGGGACTTTGGGCCTTCAATACTGTAAGTGCTGTCCTCCATAGGAGAAAGAGCCACCAGCTGACAGAGGGGTATCACAGAACCACGAAACTCCCTGAGCTGTCAGGGACCCACACAGATCATTGAGTTCAACTCCTGGCTTCACAAAGAACTGCCCAAAATTCAAACCCAAAGTCTGAGAGCATTGGCCAACAGCTTATTGAGTTCTGTCAGGCTTGGTTGGCCAGTGGATGTCAGAATTCTTTTTCAAATGCTTCATTTTGCTTTAAAGGAAGCCACAAGTGTAGCCTCCATGTGGAGCAATCCTACTGCTCCCACAAATGAGTCATCCCCCTGGAGTGCCAAAATATGGAAACTGTGGTTGTAGCTATTCAACCAGCTATAATATTACAGATGTGTGTTTTGTAGACTCATAGGTGGATGCTGTTGAAATGTATTAAACTCTATCCTGGTGCACAGCAACACGGGGCAGAGATTGTAAAGTATAGAGATGTCAAAACTATTGTAAATCCTTTCAGGTTTGGTGTTGCACAGAAGCAAGAGGTGGAATGCACTTCACTGAATACATATACACAAATCCATTCCTGTTACCCGTTGGCAGGGTAGAATTTACAACATGTCTATTGAAGTTGTGATGATGCTAAAAGAGTCGTGCCACACGGAGCTGTTCCTGCTGGACCTGCAGTAGACCTACTGCTAAGTCTATCAGTCAAGCACACAACACCTCTGAACCAACCAGGGTTAGTAGCTAACCCTGGCTCTGACCAACCCCACACTAAGTGCTTAGTTGTAACGGATAACAGAATAAAATTGTGGAGAGACTCCCCTACGTCTTTGTTTGACTATTTCTTTTTAATACTTGAGTCAGAAATTAGAAATGTACTAAATGACAGTAAAATAAATTGAAATTAATGTTTTCTTAGCTTCCAAGAACTCACAGATTTCACAGGCTTGAGTGATTTCTTGGCATTCAACAATTTAATACCTGATGGCTTTTTCTGCCATTATTTTGTCCAGTTGCATTCTGATCTTGCAACCTATCCAAAATAACAGCAAAGAATTCCATATCTTTGTAAAAAACATGTAAAGAACTATCATTTCTTCATCAGAATTTCTGAGTTCTGTTGCTTTTGATGGCTTTTAGTTCATGTATTAGCAGAGATGATCACCAGTTAGTGCATATTTACCCCTTTTGCGTCACTCATGCATTTACAAAACTCAGCCAGTTGTCTTTATAGCTAAAAAGTCATGGAGCTTACTCTGCCACTCCTTATTAGCATCACCCACCCCATACTTCAATCACTTGCTCGCTTTTCTTGCAACTCTTCTACATGTTTGCCTTTTTTTTTTTTTTTCTTTTTTGGCTTTTTTTTCCATGCTGTGTGGCTGAGTGAGATAGTGAGCATGAAAGCCAGAAGTTCTGCAACTAAATTTAATTTTTCATTGTTTTTTTTTGGCACTGAATTGAAGAATATGCATCACTTGTATTACATACATATATATACATACACGCATACAAAACTAACACTTGTTTTACATATATACACACATATACACTCATATATATACACACATATATATAAAATGTCATTATTGTTATTCCTTCCTTCCTTCCTTTTCTGTCTTAGTAAATAGTTTTATCTCAACATGCAATTCTACTTTCTCCAATATTTTTCTTCTATCCCATAGTGAGGGGGAAGAGTGACTGAAAAGCTGTGCAGTGTTTAGCTGCTTACTGCTTAAGCCACAACAAGCAGGATATAAATTCCTCTTTCATACTAGGTCTTAAAATCAACTATGTAGCATTTTTATAGTTCAGAATTTTTAATAAATTACTCTTTCTTTCTACGAGTATACAGCATAAATGTAATTATCCCACTGAGTTCTTCACTGTCTGTTTAAAAAATAGAAAAACAAGATAATAAGTGACAGAAGTAATCTGTTCGTGTAGGTGAACAGGTTTTTTTGCAGCTTTTTTTGGTGATTAAGTAGGAGAAGGTCAAATACTCTTTTTAGCCATCTGCTCCCACTATGCTCTGCTTATCTCCTCATTAACAGAAGCAGCTTCACCCACTGTGTTCTGTGACTGCTTCATACAATAAACCAGCAGTCTAACTGAGCCAAACATGCTGGCTGTGCAAACCAGCTCATTCATCCCTCCGAACTAATTGCAACCACTGGCCCAAGTTAATGCAATACTTTTTCTGTATCATCTTTGGAAACCACAGCAGCTGTTGCAAGAAAGCCTGCAGTGCATACCCTAGTGCTTCTGGACTCCTTCTCAGTGGTGACTGTGCGGAACATCCTGGGCTAATGTGCTTCTCGAAAGGGTGCCAACTGATGGCATAGAAGGCACAACCATTACAATCATGCATAAACTACAGAAGTCACCTTAGGCCATATGTCTCATAAGTTCCTGTTACAAAGTTTTTCCAAGCTCATTATTTTTCATTTTAAGAAAAATTCAGACAAAAAGAATGACTCTACAAGACTTTGGTGCAGAATGGTGTGTTGTAACCATCTCACTATCAGAAAAAGCCTTTTGTACTAACGGTTTGTATTTCATTTACAGGTAACCCCCATAGGAATCAAACCACTTTAGCATCTCCTTTAGATCTACCTCACTCACCTTCTACAATAACAAACTTCCCAATGTCCAGATCCAATGATATTCTGACCACTGTGATCTTGCAAAACTGCATTACAAACCCAGACTTGCAAAATATGAAACAAAAATTATTCAGCAGAGAATCATTCACAGAATATTTAGACACAAATTATAATGTACATTTGCCCATGAGTGACTCTTTCTTTCTTTCCCCCCTAATTCCAGCATAAATATTTATTTAACTGAATGTACAGCAAACTATCTCAGTCTGAAAGCAGGACAAACCACACACTCAGAACAGGAGTCACCAGCTATGAATCCACAACCCTGCATCTCTGCCATTACGGCCCAAACTTGGACTTAATACTGTACTTCCAGAACTGCACAAGCAAAGAAGAAAAAACAATCAAATTGCTAACTATAACCTTTGAGATTTGATGTGGTGAAAGTCAATTAGGTGACACTTCAACAGTGCACAACTCTTCTTCTGCAGGAAGCTGCATATGCACTCGAGTTTCTAACTAACACTATCACTAAAAGCTACAGACAGCTGAAAGCAATCTAAATAACTGCAAGTATCAACTGGCCTATAATTAAAAAATAAGACTAAATATTGGTCTTTGTTCTGGTATTTCATAACAACCAAACTAACCATCAGTTCCAAAACTACCTTAATCCATACGCTAATTCTTAATACTTCAAGAGTCTTCGTGCTCTTAATTTTCAAAAGAATTTAGACTAAAGCAGAAGTTGCTTTGGTATCCCAGTAGGATAAGATAAAGGTTGAGTAAGAGCAGAATTTACACAGATACCATATTTACCAAGTGCTACGATTGCCAGTTCAAGCCAAATACTTCAGTTTTATACATAATACAGATTCCTTTCATGCCACTGCATTTACATTATGCATCTATCAGCTTTTTTGCTCTACTGCAGATTTCAATTTTGTGGTTAAACACCTTTCGCTTTTTAACTATTAAGAAAAAGTGGTTTGGCTATAACCCTTCTGATTTTTTAGTGCTCAATGAATTCTGCTGGTTTGTGCATGTCTTACCATGCTCTTTATATTCATTCAATAAAGTTGGAATCTTAGCACAGGGGACAAACTTCCCTGTACCGCAGCATGAAGCCATTTAAGTGTTTGAGAAACACTTTATTTCCAATACTTTTCCATAGTGGAAATACAACGTCCTAATTTTCTCAGCTACACCGAAGTGTTAGCTGTTGCAATCAAACTCTGCTTCACTGGCATTGGTTTTTTTGTTTGCATGTTTGTTTTTATAACAGTAATTTGGAACAATGAAGCAGTGAGAAATAAGTACTAAAAAGGAAAAAATAAAATGAGTTTAAACTCATTGCAAATCAACTCAAGTAATACAGGTACAATAATTGGCAAAATATTAGCTTTTTATGAGTAAAGAAATACCAGCAATTTCTTTCACATTCTGGCATTTTTATTTCAGTGGGTCATTTAGAACGTAAGTTTACCTTACATATTAACATTTGATTGGACAAAAAGAAATTCAAGGGCAACACCAAACAAGAAATTGGTTCTACAGCAGCAATGTACTTTCACAGTGTATGAATGAATGGAGAGCTTATGGGTGAGAATTAAAGGGCAGGCCAGCGTGGGTTACACCACTCTGAGTGTTTACTACAGGCTGCCCGATCAGGAGAAGGAATCTGATAAAGCCTTCAAAAGACAGCTGGCAGTAGTTTTGTGATCCCAAGCACTGGTACTCATGGGGGACTTCAACCACCTTGATATTTGCTGTCAAAGCAACACCACCAGGCAGATGAAGTCCAGCAAGTTCTTGCAGTCTATGGAAGATAAGTTTATGATGAGGGTGGTGGTAGAGCCAACAAGGAAAGAGGGGTGCTTCTTAAACTTGTTCTTAACTAAGAAGGAAGGAACACATAGGGATGCGAAGGTTGAGGGCAGCCACCGTGGATGCACTGACCATGAGATAATGAAGGTCAGGATCTCATGTGGAAGTTGAGGAAGGGAAGATTTCTCCTGCAGAAGTTGGCAGCCCGAGGCTTGGATGGGTGCACTCTTGGCTGGGTAAGGAGCTGGCTGGAGGGCCGGGCACAGAGAGTGGTGGTGAATGGAGTCAAATCCAGCTGGCGACCGGTTGTGAGTGGTGTTCCCCAGGGGTCGGTGCTGGGGCCTGTCCTCTTCAATATCTGTATTGATGACCTCGATGAGGGCATCGAGTGCACCCTCAGTAAATTCGCAGATGACACCAAATTGGCTGGAAGTGTGGATCTGCCTGGGGGTAGCGAGGCCCTACAGAGGGATCTGGACAGGCTGGAGAGCTGGGCTGAAGCCAATGGGATGAGGTTCAACAAGGCCAAATGCCGGGTCCTGCACTTCGGCCACAACAACCCCAGGCGACGCTACAGGCTTGGGGCAGAGTGGCTGGAGGACTGCGTAGAGGAAATGGACCTGGGGGTATTGATTGATGCTCGGCTGAACATGAGCCACAGTGTGCCCAGGTGGCCAAGAAGGCCAATGGCATCCGGGCTTGCATCAGAAACAGTGCTGCCAGCAGGAGCAGAGAGGTGATTGTTCCCCTGTATTCAGCACTGGTGAGGCCGCACCTCGAGTGCTGTGTCCAGTTTTGGGCCCCTCACTGCAAGAAAGATATTGAGGCCCTGGAATGTGTTCAAAGGAGGGCAACAGAGCTGGTGAGGGGTCTGGAACACAGGGCTGATGAGGAGAGGCTGAAGGAGCTGGGAATGTTCAGCCTGGAGAAGAGGAGGCTCAGGGGAGACCTCATTGCTCTCTACAACTTCCTGAAGGGAGGCTGTAGTGAGCTGGGGGTCGGCCTCTGCTCTCGTGTCATCAGTGATAGGACCAGGGGGAATGGCTTCAAGCTACGGCAGGGGAGATTCAGGCTGGACATGAGGAAGTATTACTTTTCAGAAAGGGTGGTCAGGCACTGGAATGGATGCCCAGGGAGGTGGTGGAGTCACCGACCCTGGGGGTGTTGAAGGAAAGGCTGGATGTTGTGTTGAGGGACATGGTTTAGTGGGAGCTATTGGGAATAGGTGAACGGTTGGACTGGGTGATCTTTTAGGTCTTTTCCAACCTTGGTGATTCTATGATTCTATGATTTAGGTTGGATGTCAGGAGGAAGTTCTTTACAGAGAGCGGTGAGGTGCTTGAACAGGCTGCCCAGAGAGTGTGTGGATGCCCCGTCCATCCCTGGAGGTGTTCAAGGCCAGGTTGGATGAGGCTCTGGGCAGCCTGGGCTGGTATGAAATGTGGAGGTTGGTGGCCCAGCATGTGGAAAAGGAGTTGGAGATCCATGATCCTTGAGGTCCCTCCTAACCCTGGCCATTCTGAAGCAAGACTGTAAGCAGGATTGCAATCCTGGACTTCAAGAGAGCCAACTTTGACCTCTACAAGGACATACTTGGAGGTATCTCATGAGTTAGAGCATGGGAGATAATGGTGCCCAATAGAGTTGGTTAACATTCAAACACCATTTTCTCCAAACTCAAGATGGGTGCATCCCTAAGAGAAAGAAATCAGGCAATGGTGGCAGGAGTCCTGCATGAAGGAGCAGGGAATACTTGGAAAAACTCAAATGTGAGAAGAACATTTAGCCTGGACAGTTGAGATAAATATAGGAATTTTCAGGGTATGTAGAGATGCAGCAAGGATATATTTTAGAAAACCTGCTTTAACAGAGAAGTTAGACTAGATGAACTCCAGTGGTCTCTTCCAACTTCTACCAGAAGAAAATACAACTGCCAGCAGAAAAGAAAAAGTTAAAACAATGATTCAACTTTACAGGAAAAAATGGCATGAACCTTAGACCTTCAAAGAAAGTTGAACGACAGAACAGAAAAACTCAAAGTCAGTTTTAAAACGGCTGGGTGAGTAAAACATTTCAGAAAACGTGTGATACACTTCTACTTGTCCCAGCTTCTGCAGAGACTGTGTCTGTCACATGCAGCCAATGAGTGGAAATTCTGCCAGCAACAAGGGCATAAGAGAATGGAAGCAAAAAGGTAGGCCACCTTAAACATCCAAGCTATACCAACAAGTAAGGGACATTAATCACAATTCAAATTAATAGGAAAGATTTATTGTGGAGTACTGGGCTTGAATTATAGTTCAACTGTAACCATCAGATCTTATTTTTCAAGATATTACTCTATTTCACAGAATCATAGAAGCATATACTCTGTTGGGTTGGAAGGGACCACTGAAGGCCATCTAATTCAACTCCATTGCAATGAACAGGGAAACCTACAGCTAGATCGAGATTCTCAGAGCCTGGTTCAGCCTGACCTTGAATGTTTCCAGGGTCACAGCACATACCGACCCTCTGTATGACCTGTTCCCACTACTTCACTACCCTTGCTGTAAAAAAAGCTCTTTTCCTACATTCAGTCTAAATCCCCCCTGTTTTAGGGGATTTCCCCTTGTCTTGTCACAACACACCCTGCTGAAGAGTTTGTCCTGTTCTTTCAGATACTGAAAGACTGCTGTCTTTCTCTGGTTGTCTCTTCTCCAAGCTGAACAATCTCAACTCAGCTTTCTCATAAGGAAAGCACTCTTCTCTTGAATCATTTTTGTGGCCCTCCTCTGGACGCATTTGAATAGGTGCACAGCTCTGCTGCACTGAGGACTCCACATCTGGATGCAGTGCTCCACGTGAGGCCTCACCAGAGCAGAGCAGAGGGGCAGGATTATCTCCTTTGCGCTGCTTTTGATGCAGCTCAGAATTAAGCTGGTCTTCTGGGCTATGTTCAGCTTGCCAACCACCTGGACCCCAAAGTCCTTTTTGGTAGGGCTGTGCTCTATCTATCCCTCCACCAGATTGTATAGATCGTGGGGGGCTGCTGCAACCCAGATGCAAGATTTTGCACATGGCTTTGCTGAACCTGAGGATGTTCCCTTTGCCCCACTGCTCAAGCCTATCTAGGTCACTTCTCCCATCTGAAAAAAAATAAAAAAATAAAAAGCAAAAGCACAGGAATAATTAGTGACATAAATAGGCTGTGAAAAGTGTATTTTCAGGAATACTTTTTGTATTGTTAAACAGCCACTTTACAGAATTATGACCACTGATATCTGACTCCTTTGGCAAATTTGGTAGCTCCCAGCTACAGGGATTATGCATGAAAACACTGTTGAACTTAAAGGCAAGTCACGTATCAGTGATCAGGTATGCCAGTGTAAGACAAATGATCTGCAGAATTTGAAATGAATTGCAGTGAAATAAATTCCATAAAATCTATTCATAGAGCTGCAGTTAAATTGAAATACATTAAAATGAGTCCCATAAGTTCCTAGCTGCAAATTCCATCTTCTTCTGAAAGCCAAAATAATTGGACTAAAACCAAGAATCTACTCTTCCATTTCACTTACACTAATATAGCTTGATTGCTAAGAGCTTAAAAGCAATTCCCTTATTTGATAACAAACAGATTTCATCACCTAAAGCAAATTATTTATAGCTTAAGTAGTTACATTAGTAGGTTTCTCTTTTTTAATTAGCAGCATGCTGAAAAATAGTATTCCATTTAAACTATTCAAACATTATAGTCAACAGGGGCTTGGATATTTATAATTTTTCATATTGCCTCTCCCTTGCCCCAGAAGAGTTAGTCAGATTTTCACTGATGAAAAGGTGATCCAACGATGATACGTTTTCTGTTAGTAAAAATGTCAGTGGTAACCCTATTTCACAATATACTTTTAATAACATTTCTGAAAGAAAAAGAAGAAAACAGTACAGGTGGACAAATAATCCTATTCTTGTGGAAGTACATAAAAAAGAAGAACATAATCTAACCCAGCGTGCGGTATTTGACTATGTACCGAAAAGCATTCCTCTAAGAGGCACTGTTATAATTTACAGGAGGAAGCATCTCACAGGCACTATGCCATCTACAAGAAACCAAGAGATAAGGACAAAATAATGCCTTCTGTTATGATCTGCAGACAAACCACACCTGCACCTGCCTTCAGATAGCCAAACTGAGCTAGCTGATAAACAAATACTTCAGAACGCTCACACAAGAATTCAGATGAGAACCCTGTACTACACAGAAGTTTCAAAAAAGTACAATAAACAAGGAACTGCACACAAGTTATGAACTAGAGCAAAGACTGACACAAGTCTTACAAAAGGGCTGTGTGCATTGCTTTTGACAGCTCAAGCTGCTGTGCATCTTTTCATTACAGAGAGCTAGAGGCCCTTAAACTCTCCAGGATACACTATCTCACTATTTCAGTATCAGTAAGGCAGCTGATAAGGAACAAAATCAAGTATCTTGTAAGAAGCGACACAACAGGAACCCAAAAGCAATGGCACCATTCAGGCATCAATTTAATTTCAAACAAATTCAGACCTATGGTATTACAGACAAGTTCTAGTCACAGCAGAAAAAAAGTTTGACCAGTTTCAACATGCTCCATTGACAAGAAAACTCATTCAAAAAAAAAAAAAAAAAAAAAAAGTCATGTTTCCTTTCAAAAACTTGCAACCAATCAAAGCACTAAAATTTTCAAGCTTCCAGATTTGGAAGTTCTTTACTATGAATGACGCACAACATACGGAAACGACAAATAAGCATAATGGGAGCTTTTTATAGGAAATCCACTTCCAGAATTCTAAAATCTATTTCTGAATTCAGGTGCTCAACCCAGAGAAATCATTGTTATGCATGCAGAAGTGCCACCTACTGTGTTTACGTAACATGAATACAAATGAGATCAATCTAATAATGGGAGAAATTCAATCCTCGATGTCAGTGACTCAGTTAGACAAGATCTAAGTTCTACTTTCAAAAGTTACATTTAAGACTGCTGTGCTAAAGCCACACTAAGGTATCTCCTAAAAAAATAATTTGAGAAGAAGTTCAATACCTTTTATGAATGCAGCAAAAGGATCACATGTCCATTAATGATACTGTATTAATATCAATGGTATTTTCATATGTGCAGGGAGAGCTGCAATAATTGCATAAACACAGCATATGACATCAACAGTTTTTAACACAGTGGAAAGCAAGTTCATGAATACAACTGTGGATTTTCATGAGACTGTAACATTCAACTTTCACCTTCTTTGTTAGTACAATGCAAAATGCTCAGCCAGGACAAGAATGTTTCACTGCAGGTGGTCCAACGCTTTTGGTAAGAGCAAAAAATTTTCATCTTCATCTTCAACTCAAACTCATTTTCAGTTTTATTAAGAAAAATGATACACCGAAGTTGTGTTAAATGAAAAAAAATTCAAATGACAGAAGGAAAAAAACCCCACCAACGTCAAGTCAACTTTCTCATAAGCTCACACTTTTTTTCCACCGTTAAGTTCTCCTTATCAGCGGGTACCAACTGATAAGGAAAAAAAGATTTCCATTAATTTCCTTAACTAAAATCCTCCTTTCGACCTCGTCAGAAAGTAAACATCTCTTATACACATATCTTTAATTTACATATTATAACTTACCTGCCTGGGAAATCGGAAGAGAGAATTTTTGTAAAATATATCTTTAGCCTGGCTCCAAGTTCCATCAATGATGATCATAACTGGTGGGCTAGAAGACATCACAGTGACTTCTTCCAAATTGGTAGCTTCAGCTCCAGGATACAAAATGAGAGTACTGGGATTTCTGCATACAGCAGCTAGCTCAGGATACCTTCAACGCACACACAGAAGAACACAATAATTACTACAAGTGTCCATGGCAAATATGTACTTCCATGTATTCTATATCGCTTAATCCAATTAGTCTCCTCCAAAGTTCATTTGAGTTTTTACAAAAGGTCCTGCACTTAGTTACTAATCTCTCTTTCCAGCACTTCAAGAAAAAGTGTTGGAGTACTGTGCCCAGTTCTGGAGCATGCAGCACAAGGACACAAAGCTGCTTGGAGCAGGCCCAGACGAGGGCCATGAAGATGATCAGAGGGCTGGAGTCCCTGTGAGGACAGGCGGAGGGAGCTGGGGCTCTTCAGTCTGGAGACGTGAAGGCTCCAAGGAGACCCTCTAGCAGCCTTCCAGTACCTGAAGGGGGCCTAGAGGAAAGCTGGGGAGGGACTTCTTATAAGGGCATGTAGTGACAGGATGAGGGGAAATTGCTTTAAACTGCAAGAAAGTTGATTTAGACTAGATATTAGGAAGAAATTCTTTACTGTGAGGATGGTAAGACACTGGAACAGGTTGCCCAGAGGAGCTGTGGATGTTCCCTCCCTGGATGGAGCTGTGAGCAACCTGGTCTACAGGGAGGTGTCCTTGCCTACAGCGGGGATTGGAACGAGGTGATCTTAAAGGTCCCTTCCAACCCAAACCATTCTAAGTATTGACCCCTCCCTTCAGCTCTTTAGGAGGAAGGAAAAAAAAAGCCACAGGAAAAAAAAAAAAAAAACACAGAAAACATTAATGAAATAATTTGTCAGGAACATTTTCCAATACTTCAAGTCTGAGAATTTCCTTCATAGCATATTTGAACCCAAGATGTTATGAACTGTTTACTAGAATTTAATATATGTATTCGTGCAAAATTTGTTCAAGAGCTAAATACAGAATTGTTACAGTTTCCTCATTTTCAATCTTGTATATATAAGGAATAACAGCAATCCTGATTTATGCCTACAGGAAATTTTTGAGAATTTCACCATTTCAATTTTATTTATTACTATTTCTCTTGCTACCGTCCCAAAATATATACACTGTCTTTTTCCTTCCTGTAAACATAGCAACAGAATCAGGAATTCCAAGCTATTCCCTGTAAGTGTTAATATACACAGAAATTCCTGGAGTTTTTGCAAGCCACTACTATAAGTTAGTTTATAAAATCTATGAGCAGCATTATTATTAAAGTATCACATTGGACATCTTAAAAAACACCTAGGAAGAAAGAATAGATGATAAGGGACAATCTGAGAAAATGCTAGCAATGCTTAATAATGATTTTTGAGTTGCTATATAGCCGGTGCACTTCAGAACCTGTGCAACCCATTATCAATCTCTGGGGACATACGTGAAAACAGGTTTTTATCAGTATGAGGTTTCGATGCAATTGCACTGTCTAGCACATTGAGATCCTGAGCTTAAGACCAGAAATGAAAGAGGAAATGAATTCAGGGTACCAATGTGTTCAGAGCCATTATACCAATATTTGACCATTCTCAGTTCCCAAGCAAACAATCGAGGTTGATTTAACAATACATAGTTAATTACTGAAGAGAATATTTACTATAAAAAGAGTAGCAATATTTACTTACAAAGCAAACAGTATAAGAAGTGTAAACGGAGGCAAGAAATATGTAAGATAAGTCTGTGCCAAATAGAATGACATGAAAATTTACCTGCCCATCATTTTTTTTTTTTTAACCTAACTTCCATTATCATTTTAGTTTAAGGAAAAATCATGCTACACAAAATCAGAGCCAAGGGGTATCTCACTACAGGCTACACTGTACTCAAGGCTTAAATCTACAAAATTGTTCACTAATTTCAGATGTTTGTCCTGAGAGCCCAAACCCTCAGAAGTGCTAAGTACTTTAATTGAGGGTTGGGAGAGCTTTCCAATAATTAAAAACTCGTAGGTAGTTAAAATAAAAAAGTCTTTGAAATGGGCGTTTAGCCTTGAAGGCAGGAGAAAATGCAAATTTTCTCTTAATACTAATGCAAAACCATAATCATTCTGCAGCACTGGAAGTCATGTTTTCCTTTTAAGCAAGTGCTAAAAAGAAGGCACTGTGTACAAATGCACAAAACTCAGTGCATGGGTAAACTTAACAACTTCTTCTTTCACATAGGGCACACCTGTTACATACTTTGACTTTACTTGAAGAATTTCTTATTTTCCCCAACAAACTGTTTAAAAGCCATGTGGATATATAGTTTAGTACTAATCTAAGAAATGTTCTAAGAAACTTACATCATTAGAAGTATGAAAATGCAGTAAAGAAATGAATGTCAAGTAAGTAAAGCATTTCAGAATGCTAAAAAACACAGAAATCCAAGATGATCAGGTTTGCAACGACCCAAGGAACCTGAACATCCACAAGTCTACAGCTACTGATGAGATGCACCCCAGAGTCCTGATGGAACTGCCTGATGCTGTCACCAAGACACCCTCAATGATGTTTGAAAAGTTACGGCAATCAGGTGAAGTCCCTGGTGACTGGAAAAAAGGTACCATCACACTTATTTTTAAGAACAGTGAAAGAATGACGCTGGGAACTATTGACCTGTCAGTCTCACTTCTATGCCAGGAAACATCGTGGAACAGATCTGCCTGGAAGCAATGCTAAGGCACATGGAAGAGAGTGAGGTGTTACAGGAGAACCAGCGTGGCTTTACCAAGGGTAAATCCTCTTTAACCAACCTTCTATGATAGTGTAACTGCATCAATAGACAAGGGAAGTGCCACCGACGTCATCTACCTGGACTTCAGCAAGGCCTTTGATATGGCACCCAACAACATCCGTCTGTCCTAATTGCAAAGATTTGGATTTGATAGTAGACTGTTCAAAGGACAAAGAACCTGCTGCAGAATTGAATCCAGAGAGTGGTGGTCAATGGCTCAATGTCTGGATGGAGATCAGTGATGGGTAATGTCCCCAGGGATCAGTGCTGTGACTGATACTATTCAGTATCTTCATTGCTGTCATCCACAGTGGGGTTGTGTGCACCCTCAGCACGTTTGTAGATGACACCCCAAACTGTGGGGTGCAGTCGACATGCCCAAGGGACAGGATGCCATCCAGACAGACCTAGAGAGGCTGAGCAGTGGGCCCAGGAGAACCTCATGAGGTTCAACAAAGCCAATTGCAAGGTCCTGCACCTCCATTACGAATACAATCCAGGGGATGAAAGAACTAAGCACAGCTCTGCTGAAACGGACTTGAGCATACTGGCGGATGGGAAGCTGGACATGAGAAAGCCCTCAGAACCATGAAAGCCAAACATATTTTGGGCTGCATCAAAAGAAGTGTGGACAGCAGGATAAGGGAGGCGATCGTGCTCCTCTGCTCTGCTCTGGTGAGATCTCACCTGGAGCACTGTGTCCAGACGTGGAGTCCTCAGTACAGGAGAGACATGGACCTGTTAGAGTGCATCCAGAGGAGGGCCACAAAAATGAGGGATAGAACACCTCCCCTACGAGGACAGAGTTAGAGAGCTGGGGCTGTGTAGCATGAAGAAGAGAAGGCTGTGAGGAGACCTAGGAGCAGCCTGTCAGTATCTAAAGGGGAGCTGTAAGAAAGAATGGGACAGACTCTTTAGCAGGGCCTGTGGTGACAGGACAAGGGGAAATGGTTTCAAACTTCAAAAGGGGTGATTTAGGTTGGACATAAGGAAAAATTATTTTACAGTGAGGGTGGTGAGACACCAGAACAGGCTGCCTAGAGGTGTGGTGGATACCCAGTCCCTGGAGATATTCAAGGTCAGGCTGGACAGGGCTTTGGGCAACTTGATCTAGCTGTAGGTGTCCTTGTTCACTGCAAGGGGGTCAGATCAGATAACGTTTAAAGGTCACTTCCAACTCTTAAGGATTCTATGACTCTATGATTCCTAGAAGCAAAAAGGAACACCCAGTGAAAAGCCCCTTTAAGAAAACTACACAAGAGGAAATGCAAACATTACGTCTGAAGTCTGAGTCTTTGCAATGCAATTCACAGGAAAACAACAGCTTTCTGATGCACTGGTATCTTCAAAGAGCTATCACTGACTTCAACTATCAACTGATTTCGTCCTTGAATGACAATCAGCACATACAGAGAACTATTTAGAGCTATTTAGCTTTCATGTTAACAGTTTCTCAGAAATACATGCAACCTTTTCCAGGTTATAGTTCACACAAACAGTACCTGCTGCCATCTGTCACACAGCAACAAAATGTAAAGGAATACAAGTGGGAAGGTTCAACCTCTACTGCTGTACCACCAACATCTGCCTTTGACATTTCCCCAGCATAATAAAAGAAGAGGCATTACTTTCAGAGCAGCTTTCACACATATGAAGAATATCTGTTTTCACAGCACCTGAACAATAATTTGCTTCTAATGAGTTTGCTTTGGTAAACACTGTAATACACTCTATTTAATTACACAGTATTTATGAAGTGCTGCTATATGTTGTGGTATGAAAGGATTTTCTCTACTAGTGTCAAATGTTTTCAAAGGAAGCTTACAGGAAATAATTGCAAAAAATAAGCAATTTCACTGCAACGCTGAAATAGAGCTTTTGCTTAATGAAAACCTCTTTTGAAAACCTTATCCACAGTCAAGGCACAACTTTTTTTTTCTACACAAGTTTTGTCTTGCATGCTTAAATTTACAAAGACGTGAAAAAAAAATCTAGGAATTAGATGTAATCTTCAGCCTTATTTCTGAAAAAAAAAACCTGCACATAGTCCTACTTTAAAATACTGATTTCATACTGATTTCATTTTGAATACTATTCATTTATTCCATTGTGAGACAAATGCTATGGCTTATTAAAAACATAAGAGATAACTTCATTAAATGTTGATGTTTATATTCATGATGATTCTGATAATACCGAAGGATCTCTAGAGATGTTAAAGGATATCTGCCAGCTTTGCAAGTCTCCTCAGAGCCACAAAAGAAGTAGGTCAGTGCTAAGCTACAAATGGTAATATACTTCTGCAAATTCTTAGGGAGACGTGCCTGATTCCAAGTGTTTGAAACTGGCAAAAGCTAGGAGGAGTTGGGTAAGACTCACTAAAGCCAGGTCCATAGCTACGTTTTCTGTGTACTCTTTACTTTGGGGTGGGCTTTTTGTTTTGTTTTTGCTTGTTTTTGTTTCATTGGTTGAATTTTGTTTTTTTTTGCATTTAATTCTAAATTATTTTAGTTAAATTCATGAACATAATTTTGTAGTTCAACCAAAATTGCAAACGTGGGGGAATGAAACCCAAAGGAAACACAGATGGGAGCATGGAGAAAGTCAGGAAAACCATGAGCAGAGACCCCAGGTAAACTAGCCCAAGCTCTTAAGAAATAGCTGCGTTTTTGAAGGAAGAATATCACACAGCAGCTGCTTACAGCCAGAAACTGGGTCTTCTTGCTTTTGTTTCACTGCAAGAAAGATATTGAGGCCCTGGAACGTGTTCAAAGGAGGGCAACAAAGCTGGTGAGGGGTCTGGAACACAGGGCTGATGAGGAGAGGCTGAAGGAGCTGGGGTTGTTCAGCCTGGAGAAGAGGAGCTCAGGGGAGACCTCATTGCTCTCTATAACTTCCTGAAGGGAGGCTGTAGTGAGCTGGGGGTCGGCCTCTTCTCTCGTGTCATCAGTGATAGGACCAGGGGGAATGGCTTCAAGCTACGGCAGGGGAGATTCAGGCTGGACATGAGGAAGTATTACTTTTCAGAAAGGGTGGTCAGGCACTGCAATGGATGCCCAGGGAGGTGGTGGAGTCACCGAGCCTGGGGGTGTTGAAGGAAAGGCTGGATGTTGTGTTGAGGGACATGGTTTAGTGGGAGCTATTGGGAATAGGTGAATGGTTGGACTGGATGATCTTTTAGGTCTTTTCCAACCTTGGTGATTCTGTGATTCTATGATTCTATATCTTTTGATATACAGAACTTAAGAGCTTTTACAATGACTTTTATGTCTGCCATGAAGTCACGTACCTTTGGCAGTGTAGATGAAGAATGGGAATGTTTGTGCAGTTATAAGGAAGATAGAGGGACCATGCTCGACAGTGAAGCTTTCTTTAAGAAGCCTGGTAGCTTATTTCCAGAACAATTCAAAAATTTCCTCCTGCAATTGTCACTTCCCAGCCTTGTTCAGGACATCAACACTGCCAAGACTTGAACATGATGATAGCCTACTACCAGCAAACATCTCAGAGACAACGATAAGGCTGGGCATGGTGGAGTGCTCCACAATTAGCCCAGGAGGTTAGACTGGCAGAGGAAAAAAGGGTAGTGTGCAATGGAGCTGCTGGCTAGCGTGGTAGACAAAGCTAAAACATATAAAACACCTTTTATCCTAGATCACAGAATCATAGAATCACAGGTTGGAAATGACCTGTAAGGTCATCTAGTCCAACTGTCTTCTCACTACCACTGCTACCACAAACCGATATTTCAGTAGCAATTTTGATGAAACCTTCCTTAATGTGAGGCATAACTAACTTCAGAGAATTAATGGGGACTTAAATTTTATCTTCCACTTCAATCAGAAGAGCTAACAGGCTGATGGCAGACTCTTTGAAGCTACCAAATCTGAAGAAAAGGCTAGAAAGCTTAATTTCTAAACAAGAAGTATTTCTCTTCCTACAGATCAGAGGCTGATTTTTTAAAGAATTTAAAACCCTATCAATCAGGGGGAAAAAGAAAAGAAATGTTGCTATATATGAAAGAAAATTCTTGAACTGTTGCTCCTCCCTCGCATTTTTAAAGAGTCTGTAAAAGAAGGTAGTAACTCCTAACTGAATGAAAATGAGAACTCGTTTCTAAAATTAGAAGAATAAAGTGAGGGCATACAAAGCATCATGAAAACCTTCAGACAACTTGGAATTTCTTTCCTAATCATTTCTACATTGCTGAATCTACTACACACTCTCCAACACGTTTTTCAAAAAAAAAGAGCAACAGAATGAAAATAAAACAAAATCAAATAGAAGGAAAGATATTCACAGAGCCGGTGAAAGAGACTAACGTGAAGCCTGAAGGCAGGATGAAATAAAGATGCTCAAGAATTGCTATTCAAGTAGTACTATTACTATAGCACTACTATTCAAGTAGTCTTATTCATCAAAGGATGAAAAAGAAACACAATGAGAACACTCCTACACTTCACAAAGGTGAAATCTACATGAAGCAAAAACATGAATTAAGAGACAGGGAACACTTACCAGATAATATAGCATACGTCTAAACAGGTAACATCAAATTTAGGTAAAAAAGCAAAAAAGTTAATTAAAAGCAGAGGGAAAAAAAACACATTGGTCTGCAACTCAGAAACAAAAAAACAGTGAATAAAATCAGCAATAAGTAAACTTCAAAAAATGAATTCCATAGTCGTCCTTTTCAATGGAATCACGTGGGTAGCACAGTAGGCATCAGTAAATAAATCAGCTCTGCCTCAGGAATAGGCCATATCACAAAGTCCTCCACTGCAGGTAAAACACTGTGTCCTTTCTGTGCAAAAAAATCACATGGCAAAAGCTGGTAAAGGTCTGTGAACAAGAAGAGCAAGAAGGATCAACGCCTTCACAGATAAACTACATAAGCAGAGGTTGTAAACTTTACAGAAAAGGCCAAAGTATTACCTAGTAAATACTCCCCAAAAGCACAAGAGGAAGAAAATAATCTTTTCTCCATGTCTACAGAGGACAGTAGAAGAAATAAGTGTCACTGCAGAAATAAAGGCCCAAATTCGACAGAAAAAAAATCTCAAAGGCTTTCTAATTGTAACGAGGCTAAGTTCACACGCTGAAAGAAAAGAGACCCAGAGATTTCTGCAGATGCTCCAGTATTCAACTGTACTGATAACATATATATCTATATTTCACTTCCACAAGTGTGTAACAGCAGCATCCTCAGCAACTTCCCAGCCCTACTTCTCCAAATTTACAGTTGAATGTAATAAATATCCAGTGCCAAAGTTGGTCTTTCCTTTAATTTGTTCTTAAACTTACTGGTTTTAAGCAATGAAGCCATGCTGGAAAAGCACCTTGTGTGTATGCGTGATGATCCTCCATACATTCACTGCTGGCACTGTGCTTTTTGTATTTCTGTACGTCACTAGCTTTTGAGATTTCATCAGCAGTTTGTGGAGTTTCGAATACGCTGAAATTCATGAGTAAAGTAACTTTTTTATTATTTAAAGTTACGGCATTCCAATTCATTCCAGTCAACGTATTTTTACAATAATTACAAATTAAACCAATCTCAAGATCATCACTTTCTAAAAGTATATCAAATTGTCTTAAGTTTTCTTTGTCTTTCCGTGTTAATCTGCTAATGTAAAGTTCAAGAAGATGTTGTGATACTAGGAAAAAAAAAGGCTTTTAAGGTAAAACTACGGTCTTAAAATTGTAAGAGAAATACTTGCAGTACATGCTTCTCATGGAAATCACCATTCAGCCTTAGTTTTGGTATGCAACAGGCATTGCAGGCCCAAGTAAACCCATTTACTCTGACAAAAATCTCTGCTGAGCAGAAACATTCAGATCTCTGATCTGTATCTGAAGTGTACCCAACTGTCATAGGAGATTTTATATGGCCATACTTAAGATAAGTCATGTTTCACTATTTCTGGGATGCATGGTCTTGAGATGTGCAAATTAAACACTTTTATCTCATTACAATCTAGTCTTACTACCATAAACATTTTTATTATACTTCTATATGCATTTTTTAAAAAATTCTAATGTCTGTAAGTAGTTGCAGTTCAAGGGGATTTATTAAACATTGCCAATGCCAACAGCAAGCATTACAAATGAAACAAACAAAAATCCAACACAGCCATTAGTTGCATTAGTAGTCACATTATAGAATACATGCTAATGTAATGTCAGGTGAAAACCATTAAGATAATAGAAACCTCTGTTTTTTCTCATAATTTGGTCACAAACAAGGGACTTTAGTCATTTCCATACTCCTGCACTTGGAAGTCTAAAGGAATATTGATCAACGTAATTCACATAAGGTAGTTAAATGAATAAAAATAAAGGCAAGCCTCCATAGCCTGTACACTAAGAAACTGTTCCTCAGGATCAATACTGAAGAACAAGAGAAAAATAAAAATCTGATGTTTCCATAAAAGATACACCACTTTTTCTTTTTTTAGTTGCTATTGTAATCTGGATATGTTCTTCCTGTTAATCAAATCAGAAAAGTGATTTTCTAACTAGTGTTATATACCTCTCTCACCTTAAAAAGATACTTTTTTATTTACCATTTTCCTTATTTCTGAAATGTTTTCAATTCTTGTTCTATTATGCAGAAGCAGTATGGAAGATATGAAGATAATTACTAAAACATGAGTTTTGCTTTCATTTTTCATTAAAATGCACCATCATGGTATTTACTACTAATTTACACTACAAACACCGTAAGAACAGAAAATCGACACATCCACATAAAAATCTTATTTATTACTTACAAATATTCTTGATATTTATTCAGCTAAATGAAGAATATCCATTTAAACACTGAAAAGAAAATCATACCAACACAGAGGATAGGAACCTAATCAGAAGAAATGATTTCCTTCCTCCCTTCACCAGCCTAAAAAGACAGATGAGTTTTTGTACAAAGCATAGCTTTAACTGACGGAAAGCTCTATGCATCAAGAGAGAGCTGAATAATTTGGACTCAATCCCTCAAACCTAACAGTACCCACAACACGTACCCTATGAGAACATTCTATCTAATTGTCATCTCTCCTGTCCTGTGTGGTAACACTGGTGGATTATTTTTGACAATGAATGGAATCACACCCAAAGGTATTGTCCTGTCAAGGAATGGAAATCAGAGCCATCACCTTGGCAAGCTTTTCAGTTGTGAACCTCACTACCAGTTTGCTCAAATACAGAGCAATTTTGTAAACAAAATAATTTCATAGCCAAACCACACAAACCACCCCAACACACACACAAAAAAACAGGTTTCTGTATTCTACTGATGGAGACCTTCTTTCTTTTAGCCTGCATGCAGTATCCTCTTTCTCTCTATGGTTCACAACATAACCTAAAACTTAACAAAATATTCTATGATTTATGTAGCTTCAAGTTTAAAAGTGAGCTAATATATGGTTTTCCTAACAAAAAAAACAAAGAGTATTATCAATTAACCACGGAGGAACCTACTTTGTATCTCACAGAGCAGTACCTGATATTACTAGATGCTGTAACCATAAACCAAATCATTCCCTTCTGCATAACACACACAGACCAAAGTCTAATTCTCTCTCAAGCAGTATGTGGGAATAGGTTAGAAAGGCAGCCAAACAAACTGCAGTAATGCTAGCAGACTTTTCCAAGTGTTTTACAGTTTCAAGATGTCTTTGGTGTAACACAATCCAGCCACCCGTGAGCATTTCTAAATACCCTAATTTCCGTAACAAGGTTTCTCACCCAACCCCCCTCCAAAAGGCTAAAAGGTAAAATGTTTGTTAAGTATTTTTCTGTAATACCTGCATTGCTTGTTAGCTATATTTTACCATGTTAAGCATATATGCTTTAAAAGCCAGTACTTCTTCAAAGCACTTGTTTTGGTGAGAAGCAGGACAAAACTGAAACAGAAGGCACCAGAGAAAAATTCTCAACCTACAGTTCTGGAGCAATAGGAAAGGGTCATATCATACCTTAACTCTAGCCCAAAGTATGACCAGAAAACAAAGCAGAAAATTGTACACGCTACTCACAGCACAGCTTCTCAATACAGCAAAAATATCCAATCAAATTTGGAACTGAAGCCCAGGAAGAAAAGCACATATTTTAAATGGCAGCCACAATTAATACACTTAGGAATGCCACATCCCTTTAAACAAATGGCACCCACAAAAAAAGATTCTCAGTTTTTCATCTTTCTCATTTGTAACCTGGGTTAATGCAATTTACTTTATTATTCATATGAAGAGTCTGTGACAAATGATTTTCCAAATGAAACAAATGAAATACTACTAGTGCTAGATAACTTCTGATTTTATTCATTATGAAAAAAAAAAGTTCAGTTCAAATGTCACCCCAAATTCACAAAGTTTTTGGGGGATAGGCCCAGAGGAATCATTCTGTGAAGGTTAACAAGGACCATTGCATCATTGCCATAAAGCTGGAGAGACATGGGCACTGGTCATTGTGTTCATGAGCTGCAGCCCATGGAGAGCTTGTGGTAGAGCGGGGCAAGAGGGCGAAGGGGAAGGAGCAGCAGAGTGGAACAGCTGTGTACTCACTGCCAAGCTGAGGGCTTGCAGCATTCAAGGCAAAATAGCTAGAAAAAATGTTATCCAAACTAGACTGAGGAATCTGAAATTTGATATGGTCAAGTACAGTTTCAGAAGTAAACAGGCAATAAATAGAAGTCTCTAGCTGTGCCTACCTGACGATTCAGATAAAGAAAAGAAGCTGAAAATCTAGTTTAGTAAACAGATGCACCGAAGCACATGAAAAAAGTCTACTTGAATGTCTTACAAATAGCCTTTAAATTATTTGATAAGTGGTAAGCCTTCATTAGCTTCTGTTTGATTCTGCAAGAGCATTACTATTTGTCAACAAGCATGAAAACGTACCATATCTACAGCATGTAATTAACAGAAGCAGCTTTATAAAATTGACAGAAATAAGTTGTGTCTTATCATTTCAATACTGTGTGAAGAGGCCCAATTCATTTCTACCCCAATTACTGCACTGTAGCAGAGAAAGCCCCTACACAGTACAGAACATACCTGCAGCTTGATTTCTGAGAGCAGTGTAAATAACCATGCAATTGCTCCATCTCATTAACAACAAGGTGGTGGAGGCAGAGATCTGAATTGGCTTTCCTGTTATTGATCATTCATTGCAGTATATAATTTTATCACAGTACACAGAATTTGCAAACTACAGAAAAATGACTATTTGCAGGTAGAGAAGGAGACTAGCACTTGTAAACAAACAAAAAAAGAACAGGTCAAAATCACTCCTCCCAAAGTGTGACAAAGTACTAAATAAAATCCAAAAGCACTAGTAACATGGCAGTTTATATATATGTTTTCTCTGTATGGGCAGGGCATGAAATTTACATCTTGTAAAGCTAACTTATTACTGAACATATTTCAGAGAGGAGACTTTAGGATTTGGTCTTTCCTTCAAGTGCATCAGCACAGATCTATTTTACCTCCTTAATCATTGCTATCATGCAACCTTACCAATCCACTTGGAGTCTGATAATCTTTCTTTTCCAGAGATTTCTCAGAGCAAATGTTACGTAGAAGAAATGGGCTTCACCTGAAGATGTTTACGTCCACTTAAAGTTACTGCTTGTCATTCCCAAGTAGGACTGTTGGGACACTGGACAAACAGCCTATGCCCTTCCTTATAGGCTATTCTTCAAAAAATCCAGCAAAAAAATTTCCAAGCGGCATCTTTTGAACACCTCTTGTTATTAAGGAGATAAAATGTTCAAAAACAATTTTAGCTAGTGAAATAGAGGGAGAAAGAGAAGGATAGACATTTAGTGTTCCATGATACTATGACCATGATCAGATCTGGTTCAGGAAACGCCCATTGTTGCATATGCAATCACACACTAACATACTTAGAAACCCTCAAACAAGATATATGGAAAAAAATCTACCTCGTAAATTAGCATAGCAAATGCATACACAGTACAACTGCATTCACAAGCTGCAGATATAAACTCTTAAGGAATAATTTGCAGTAGTCAAGCAATGAAAACCATTACCTTTTGAGACTAGACCTCAGAGAAACTGTAATAACAAAACTGAAGTGAGCTAATCCCGTACTGAAGGATTAATAAACCTGATGCAAAACGGATTAAAGAAAGAAGTAAGAAACCTATGATAATAACAGAGATCAGAAACATCAAATACTTTATAGAATCGTAGAATCATAGAACCACCAAGGTTGGAAAAGACCTAAAAGATCACCCAGTCCAACCGTTCACCTATTCCCAATAGCTCCCACTAAACCATGTCCCTCAACACAACATCCAGCCTTTCCTTGAACACCCCCAGGCTCGGTGACTCCACCACCTCCCTGGGCATCCATTCCAGTGCCTGACCACCCTTTCTGAAAAGTAATACTTCCTCATGTCCAGCCTGAATCTCCCCTGCCGTAGCTTGAAGCCATTCCCCCTGGTCCTATCACTAATGACACAGGAGCTTGATACGATTTTATATGCACATCATAAAATTTATGGCAAACAGATTTTTTAAGATGGATGAAGCCCAAGATAATTACCTCGGCAATTGTTTCCAGGAAAATTAAAACAAGTCTAAATAGATTTATGGCAAAATCTGAAAGATAATCAAAAGGAAACTGACGTCTTTGGGTAAAAAGAGGTGCAAGGACAAATCTCAAGAGTGAATGAGATGACAGGACATCAGACAAAGAAAAGCTGTAAAAGCAACAAGCTTGTTTTCAGTCTGACAACAGGAGATAGCATCCTGACTTGTCAAACAATCAAGACAAAGTAGTTCAATAAGCTGAGAAAACAGTTGGTCTGTAGGATTTTCAATAGGCCTTCATGGGAAAAGACTTATACTTGTCAAGGTCAAAGAAAAGCACGCTATAATAGTTGCAACACATGAAAGTCAAGACAAGAATTTTAATCTCAAGCTTAGCAGTCACCAGAACATGTCAGAAAATTATGACCTCTGTATTTCAAAAGAGATTTGCAAGGTTTCCATATTTGGGTAAGACACGACTATAGATAATCAGAGAAAATCAGATGCAGAGAAAAGAGACAATCACTTGTGAAATCAACACAGAAAACCAGAGAACAGAATTTTGAAGCCAATGTGGTAATACAGGAATGGAAAGTAAATAGTGCAAAAATATTAAAAACAAAGAAGATATACTAAAATGAAAATAAATATGTGAAGAAAGGGTAAAAGAGAAGATGATTCTAGGGCAAAAAAAAATCAGATGCTACAGTGCTACTACATGAAAGATCCTAGCTAGAAAAAGGGAGGGGCAAAACAAGTAGCTTTTGTAGAACAGAGGAAAGCCAAAAAAAATCATAAATAAAAGCCACACTATCACAGTATATCATTACTGAGGAAAAAAACTGTAAAATAAATGGAGAAACATCAGCCTGTTTTGAGAAATAAAACAAGAGTGGTGACAATGTTGGTTGCAAAATGCACAGGGCTGATTCAAATGAAAATTCCAATTGTTAACTGGAACTAGCGGAACTGAAGACGGAGAAAATAAGATGAGCAAAGAAAATAAATTCTATCGTGGTCTAAGAAGTCAGCTGTACAAATGGAGAACTGAAAACTAACTTTGAGACTGATCAAACTGATCATTGCCATCTTGAACACTGATAAACTGGAAACCATCTGAGGACTGAGTAATAGCAGAAAGGAAGAAACTGCTTAGCAGTACTCAGAGGAATTCTGAAGCATGCAGAAATCTGAAAGAATATTAAGTTTGAAAGATTATATATAACTTCAGTAAGGAGAAATATTAAAACAGATATATAAACACAATAAAAATAGTCTTTGATGAAGCACTATAAACCAGAAATTGACCCTATGAAGTACTGAAGAATTTGAGATACCATCAAGTAAGTAATTGTCTATAAATGGTAGGGTCAAATATGAAGGATTTGGATAGATAGTAGCTAGTGAAAATAGTAGGAGTTTTGTAAGAGAATCAGATGCAATGATAGTAGAATGGGATTTGTGCTGGATTTGTGCTGCTAGAAAACTTGAAGAATCGAAACACAAATAAAAAACTACAAACATCTTTTATTTCTAACATGAACCTGCCAAGAAAGGCAGAGGAGAAGGTTGCACAGTTTGCATGGAAGTTTGCACATGGGAGGGCTCCTCCAAGGAGGTAACGTGGCCAATAGCCCAACTGAAGAGCCTCTACACCAAAGAATGCAGCATGGGAAATACACTGCAGTAGGAAACCACAGTGTAGTTACATAACTATAATGCCCTCAGCACAGAAACACATAAACTGTTGGAGTGGGACACAAGACGTAATGAAGACATGGAGATGTTGGAGTGGGCCCTGAGGAGGGCCATGCAGATGATCAGAGGGATGGAGCAGCTCTGCAATCAAGAAAGATTGAGGAAGCTGGGCTTCTTTGGCTTGGAAAAGGAAAGGCCTCATTGCACCCTTCCTGTAGATGAAGGGAGCAGGAGGAAGATCAATTTTTTACGTAGTCCAATCATGTCAGGACAAGGGGCAATGGCTTTAAACTAAAAGAGAGGAGATTTAGGTTAGATGTTATGCAGAAATTCTTTATTCAAAGGGTGGTGAGGCACTGAAAGAGGTCACTCAGAACAGCTGTTGGACCTACAGGTGTTCAAGGCCAGGCTGGATGGGGCCCTTGGGCACTCTGATCTAGTGGCTGACAACCTTACCAACAGCAGTGGGATTGGAACTAGATGAGCTTTAAGGTCTCTTCCAACCTAAGCCATACTATGGTTCTCCGTGATTCTATGGTTATGGATATGTAGTGTAAATTTGAATACCGACAAGCCAAAAGAAGAACTACACGAATGACACGTGTCAAGTCAGTAAGAAAATACACTATTCTGTGAAAAAAAGATGGGAAGCAAAGAGCAGCTTACAACTATGACATAGCAGTACTTCTAAGCAGGAAATATGCAAAGTAAAATGGATACAACAGTTAAAAAGTCATATAAACATCTTCCTAGCATTCCCAATACGAGTGATTAAGTTACATTACAATTACTACAAACTGTTAAAAATCCATTTATTTTATAAACACAGAATAAGACATTGAGATATTAATATAAATTAACTTCCACGCTTTCAATTCACAGATTCAATGAGATTTGAAAACCTAAGGTACAGGGAGTTAGAACAGTCCCTTGTCAAATGTATTAGTAAAATGCATTTTGTCCACATTATAAGTGATTCACATATGCATGTGTTTTGCAGCAATAATATGAATCTAAAGTCTTGTAACAGAAATGAATAATCATAACTGAAATTACTGGCAATGTAGAAATTAAGCAGAGTTCTCCATGCTGTTTTGGCAGGTCTGACTAACCCTGACTATCAACTTTTTGTGTTTCACTGAATGTTACTTGGCCATGTCATTGCGAAAACTTCAGTTTCCATGGAATATGCTTGACCTTTTGAAAGAGAGGAAGACTACTTCTACATCAACGTGCACTTCTTATTATTCCTCTATCTGTAGGCTCTGTTTACATGCAAGACCAGTGCACTCAGACTTAATTGTTTCTATTCCCTTCCAACCTACACATTTCTGGTGGAAGCTGCAGACAATGTAAGAGTCAAAGCAGAACTTCAAAAGAAGCAAATGGAAGGCTTTAAACAGTAGGCATACATTTATGATTTTTTTTCCTCACTCAAAATAACAAAGTGTACATCCATGTCGGGCAAGGGTGATTAAGGAGCTTAAATAGCAACTAACAACTTACTTACAAAGCATGGATGTTATGTAGAGGGAAAAAAAAAAAAAGAAAAAAACCTGTTCAGCTTAATATGCCATAGACAGCAGCAGTGCAGCTCATATTTTGACTTTTTAAGAGTCCTGTTAGCAAAGGAATCAGTACAGCCCTTCTCATTCACTGTAAACACTGAGAAGTTTCTACCTATATCTGCAGATGCATACTCCTAGAACACACCACAGCAGGGAAAGAAGCCTGACAGGATGCTAACAAGTACAAAACTACATTGATACAAAATTTTTGCCAGATATTCCAGCAACTAGTGCTGCTTAAAAGTAAGGAATATAGAATAAAACAATGAAAAGTTGAATAGAGAGCTAAGAAAAACAAAAGAACTGCAGAAATGGCATGTTGTAAAAATGGAATATGCTTCCCAGGATGAAGAGAATAAAATTCTATGAGGACAGGCTGAGAACTGGGGCTGTTCAACAGGGAGAAGGCTCTAGGGAGATGTTATAGTGGCCTTTCAATATCTAAAGGGAAAATTATAAGAAAGAACAAGACTGATTCTTTAGCAGCATCTGCCACGATAGAACTAGGGGAAATGGTTTCAAACTACAAGAGAGGAGATTCGGATTGGATTTAAGGAAGAAGTGGATGCCCCGTCCTTGGAGACGGTCAGGTTGGACTGGGTTCTGAGCACCTGATGGAGCTGTGGCTGCTCATTGCTGGGGAGTTGGACTGGGTATCTTTAATCCGACATCATCAATTCTGTGATTCTAAGAACTCAATGAATGAGCATTCCAAATTTCTGCAGTCTCACACTCACAAAGCAGGCATGCTGCAGATTCTTCCTAATGGTTTACAGCCTTGAAGTACTGTAGATTAAATCTGCAAAATGCAAATTAATCTCAAGAAAACTTATTTCAATCACCATCTTTATAATGTCTTGTGGCAGAAAGCATCCTTCTCATAGGGACAATATAATTCTGAGTCTATTTAAACTATCTGGTGGTTGAGATGTTCACAAGTGATTCTGACCTAAATAGGATCCTTTATGTCAGGGAAATCTCAGTATTCAAGCCTGAAGAAGCTTTAAAACTGTAATCATCACTTCTAAAAAAAATTCTAAGTATATTCACTAGAAACAAGACTGCATTGATGGTGTTCCACTCTGCACACAACAGTATGAAAAGCTGCTTCATTTTCAGGTTTAATGGGAAGAGAGAACAATCTCCCTGTGGCCTGGAACTTCTTAGATAATTATTATTGTTATTATCATAGAAGACTAATAGAAAATTAATATATTTCTAACGTACTTTATTTACTATACGGGCAGCACAAAGGCATGGGAGCAGCATTCTGAATCACCTTCTGATGTTTTTGTTCAGTGAACTCTACAAGAAGTTTTCTCCAAAGATTAAACTCAATTTTAGAATTAATTTCCTTCATCAGTATTCATGATTTTTGTTTGCATTTATTAAAATGTACGTAGTAAAATGTCATTAGCATTTGTTCCAAGAACTGGTTTCTAAGATTTAGCTCCATCTAATGAAGATGAAAGACATTACCTAGGAGACGAATATTGTCCAAAATCTCAGAGTACTAAAAAGAAAAAAGAAAAAAAAAAAGATCTGAGAGCTATGATTTCATGCAATTAATTATAAGAGAAAAGGAAAAGCATTTGAAGAAAATACATTCTCTAAGAAGCTTTAACCTCTGGGCTGCCTTCTTAAGTACAGTGTCACACACATTAGCACAAAATGTTATTTGTATTTGAATGGCATCAAGTGGTTTGTCAAACAAAGTAAATATGGAAAGAAACACAAGTAACAGGTCAGAAATTAATTGCAAAAAGCTTTCTAAGAGTAGCAGAGTGAAGGCTTGAACCAGGAGCTGAAGGAAGTGACCTGACAAACTCAGTGCACTGTAGTTTACTGAAAGAGCAAGGAAAGAAGGAGCCATCTTACTACTTGAAATACTGGTGACATGGTACACATAAAGAGAAAACTGAAAAAGGAAGGAAAGTAGCCCATTATGAGAGAGAAAGTGTTGCACTACAGAATCTTGACAAATACTGAGACAGTAAAAGCTACAAAGTAGAGGAAGATATATTAAATGTTTCAGGCCATCACACCAAATTTTACTGGCTTATTTTACTGGGAATCAAAGTCACCAAAAGTGAATGTATAGACTAGAAACAAAAATTAAGAACACTGCTTGCTATTAATAAAGATACTGGAAGAAATACCTTTGTAATTTAAAGCAACCCAGAAAAATGCATAAGCAGTCCTGCTCACCTGTCTTCACTAAAACGCCGACCAACCAAAATTTTACATTTGTCTGGAGGCAGACAAGCTGTTAGCAAAGGCACTGTCCTTAAAACCCGACTTTCCTGTAAAAAAGAAAAGTCACTTTTGAGTAAAATCAAGGAGGGCTTCTGTGAACTGTTAATATTGCTATCTACTTTCAAGATCTTTGACTACACACAGAGAACAACCAACAATAAAGTAACACACACACACACACAAATCAGTTTCATACATATTGCTTTTATCAAGAGCAAGGAATTTAATTTTGTCCTAAACTATGACCATTAGCAAGAGTTTGGGCTAGGTTATCAGTACAAAAAAAAAAAAACAACCATACATGGAATAATAACAAAATGTAGGCAAAAACAGCATTAACATCAAAGTAACAGGTTGGAGCATTAATTTCTCTGCGCTGGAAAACAAGGGGAGGGCTTCATTTTCACAGACAAACGCAAAAAAAAGATGAGCAAAAGGTGTGTCAAAATGGTGTAAAACATAAATATCTCCACTCTGCTACCAGTTCACAATAGCATAGTAGCACAACACTGAAGCTGCTGTGAGTGCTCCACCTCCTGCCATTCGGGCTGTGCAGAGCAGGCATCTGCCTACATCTTTGTTGCAGATAAGGAGAAGATTGCCATGGCTGGGAAGGGAGCAGAGGCTCTCCAGATCTCAAAGAGCATTCAAGAGAGCTGTGCTGGACTAAGGAATGCCTGCTTCACAAGACAGAGGGAAGAGGGAAGAACTGACAGGTGGACCAAACCATCGACATACTAAACAGAGAAATTTGTTTTCATACACAATGTAACTCATTGTTATCTAGACAAGAAGCATTGCAGATTGAGCTAGAATTTTTAGGACATCTTCAGTAAATGTTAAGAGTAGAGAGAATGTGTCAATTTGTGTTTCCTGGCAAAGAAGAGGGAACAAAGGTTTATCTTGAATTTAATGGAAGCAACACTGAAAACTGGAAGATGAAAATAAGTTTCAGGGGTTTTTTTTTCTAACAAGAGAAATAAAGACGTACATTAGCTGAACCTAGCAGAAGTCTAGACACTAGAGTCTGCATTAGGATTACAAAAACCCAAAACACTTAATGTATTCTCAATTTCAATGTCTTACAATTCAGACACTGAAAATCCAAAGTTCAGTCCCTAAGCCATGTGATTAATTAATAAAAAGCTGGGGAGTTGATCCATTTATATACGTATGAGTCATATGTCAACAGTTCAGTATTTGCAAACAAGTAATAGCCCTGACTAGTTCAGCTCATGATTTCTGTGGCTCTTACTCTCCACAAGTACCAACGTGCAACCACCTATAGCCCTTACATCATCAAAATGCTCTCAAATTAGTTCTGTGAATCTTTACATCACTGTTGACTAAAACCTTCACTAATTTTGCTTCTTCTGCTCCATACCTACTGATTCTGTGAAGTATAAATAAACCACCACAGAGTTACAGGAGTAAGCTGTCTTACTATAAGCACCACCACTTTGCACTGCTGCAGCAGTATGATGTGTCCTAGGGACAGATGAAGATCAAAGTATCTGGTGAATGAAGTGCAAGAAAAGTGGTTGAGAAATATCCTTCAAACTACCATCGATTACTATCCTGACAAAGCTGAATAAGTCACCATTGGCAGTACAAGAACACAAACACCCTGATTCATACAAACGTTAAAAGCAGCAAGAAAAAACTGGAAGAAAATTAATTCTTTATCTCTAAAAAGCAAAAATTTTAAAAGCTTATCAGTCATGGGAAAGCCATTCAATCATTCTCTTCAATGTTGTATTGTTTCAGAATTACCTTTCACCAAATAAATGCATTCTCTTACCAACAGGGAAAAAGTTGCAGATTTCCAATCTAAAAACCAATCTATGTTTACAAGAAGATATAATACAGAAGTCAAAACTGGAAAGAATTGTTAGAGAAAAGGAGCTTACGAACAGCTAAACAAAACTACCTCTAAAATACGTTCCATTTGTTTAGAATTCACATCACAAAAATGCCTGTATTTAGCTATTTCATCTACAGCTTGTTAGCATATCAGCTACTTTCTATTTTCTGCTTTGAAAGAGAACAGTTATTGTCTCCTTTGTTCTTCACAGCATCATAAATTTAATGCACAATTCTTTGCCTAATCATTATTTAACAACCGAAGTATATCTATACAAATAGGTTTGAAGAAGTTGCTTTTAGATTGCTTTTTTTCCTTTTATGGAAATTCATGAAATTTTTTGGTAACACTGCAGGGTCGTTCTACCATGAAATTTTAACTAATAAAAACATTTATTCGAAGCAGTAAATACACTTCATTTTCTCCTGAACTTGTAAAACAATTAGCAAATTGTATTTTATTCTTACCATTCAATAAAGAATGTTATTAGATCCATATACAAGCTCACTAAATACACGTTTTCTTCACAGGTGTAGAAAAATGAAAATTCTTACAATTCTGGAAAGAAAGAAGGCAGAGAAACAGAACAACCTCAGCAGTAGTCTAAGGGCCCTGTTATAACCACCACCCAAGCTCCAGAAAGTATACAGTGGCCTCTGCTCCACTGCAGATCACTCCATGGACAATAAGGCAGAGGTAAGAAAAAGCTGCACAGCAGTTTGTACACACCTGACCATGCCACTGACCGTCAGGACTGCAAATGAAGGCATGGGAGAGAAAAAAGATGAGAAAAGCAGTTTACCTATTTGTATTTATTATATTCACGTGTATGTGGAAAGAAGAAAATAGCAGAAATCATACTAGGCAAATGTGCTCTTCACTGCTCCACTATTCCTGCTGGGAGGGTTAAGATCCCTGGTTTGTATCTATTTTATTTTTAAATTACTCTCATTATTAACAGTAGTGCACTAACACTATTCCAAAAACTTTTGCACCTAGACATGCAACGCTGAATTATCTTCACAAATCAAATTTGAATTAATCTATAGATCTATTATGCAAAGATGAATGCTGGATGGTAAGATTCATAACCTGGGATCTTAGGGAATCCTTGCTGCCACGCATTAGGAGACTACTCTCTTTCACAGCACCTAACGTTTGTGTGAATGTATCCAACAGCATGCCTTCTGGATTGAAGGACAGTGGAGGAGCAGGAAATCCTGCTCTCACTTTCATGCTTTACCCTCTTGCCCAAATATAAGTCACAATGCAATAATCACTCCACAGTTGGTGGTCTACTTACTGCACTGGAAACTGCAAAACCCAATAAATAACAAAACAGGTGGAGGATGAAAGTCATCACTGATGCACAGCAGGAGAAATACATTCTCTGTTTGGTTAGTTTAATGATACTTCTGAAACGTACTTCTATAATGGCATGGCAGCCTGAAGGATCAGATGCTGTTACTACATTCAAAAGGTTTATCTGCCTCGAGGTCTGACTGAGTTTTGATTAGAGGCAGCTACAGCACAAGGAAGCTACCCTTTAGCAAGTATGCCTCTGCCATTCTCATATCAAAAGAATCACTTGTGATCAAATAAAGTCATCATAAGCCATTTTCTTAGCTTTTCAGCTTTTGTTTGGATTTGCCTCCTACAAGCCAAGTTCCCTTCTACAGCCAGGTAGTTAATCTTTTCTGCTCTGATGTCTTCATTATTTGGATAGCACTGCTCTAACCACTTGTTTCCATGAACATATACCTGTGCAACAGTTGCACCCTATCGTAACAGAAAGCTGCTAATTAAACCTAACTAAAGAAAGATAGCATGTCAGATGGATGATCAGGAGATCTAGAAAGACCATGTAAACTTGTTCTAGTACTTTTCAGCACAATACGTTCAACACAATTCAAATATCAGTTCATGGCTCTCTGGTACATTTTGCTACTTTTTTCCAAAACTTGTGGTCCAGCACAATACTGCATTATTAACAGAAAATAGAACATCAGTATAAACGCCTCTAATAGCTAAATCAAAAATCAAGAGCCCATTAAACCCCTGAAGGCATGAAATGGGCAAAATGCATAAAAGGATGCATTGTATATAAAGTCCAGTCCAGGACACACTTTAAAGCTACTCAGAGTCTCTGAAAAGCAAAAGTACCTTTACCAGGAAACAATGCAAACTGCAAAGAAAGCTGTTCCTTCAGTAGCTCTTTCATGTGCTTCACTTCAATAAGTGAAACAAAACAAAACAAAACAAAAAACAAAAACAAAAAATCACAGAAACAGATTATTTTGAAACTAAACTATAAATTTCCATTATCTAAATACTTCGAGTCACTACCAAGATGCATTGCTTAATTCATATTTGTAAGAGAATAATTCTGTGTTGTATCAAGATTCCCTCCTGCAACAGTTTGTGCCACACCAAGCAGACCTCCAAATTTAATGGGATTATCCAAATGAAGAAAGATGTCTTGTGTATATGAAAACCACAGAAGTCAAGCATGTTTTCAGAAGTCACCGTAATTGGGATGAACTGGTACCTCAGCTCTCTGATTTTAAAGGAAAAATTACTGTGTTAAAAACATGATTGCTTCCTCTTGTAGACCATTTGCTGCACTAAGATAGTAGCTGAACTCTTGCATCTTTACTCACCTCTGCAGGATGCTGAATTATATACAAGCAGGTGGAGATTTTCAGTGGATGTATCGGCAGGAATGGACACAAACACACCTTCTGAGGGCGGCTACACGACAAAACAGAGGGGAAAACAATAAAATTAATCAGCAGTGGCATAAATATATTGCACCAACCCTTACCCTGCCCCAAAAGGGCCACTAAGGACTCCCTCCTCATGAAACAGTACCTTGAAACATGACAAAAAATTCTGAGATCTCTGCTGCTTTTAAAACAGAAAGAAAAGAAGGTTTTCATTCAAACTGAATTTTGAAAACGTTGTTCAGACATCTTCTGTGGTCTGGTTAGCATTAAAGCACTTTCATAACCCTTTCATCACCTTCAGGAGGAGCAACCATACCCCAATTATATGAACTTGTTACTGCATTTTATACCAAGTTCCTGTTTCAAGTTAGACAGAATGCTGTAACAGAGTATATAATTAATACAGTTGAAGGACTATTCATAGTATAATATAATATTTTAAGGTATACTCACAACAAACCCCAAAAATATGCTGTATATCAAGTTTTTATCATTTCATTCGTTCTGAAACACACAGCAGACAAGAAGTATGAAAACAAACAGCACCATGCATTTCAAGTTGAAGTCCAATTGAAGTCTGAAAAACTAGCACAACTATTTGATGTTTTTTGGTGCATTGCATGCATCGTTAAAATTTTTAACGGGAGAATCGTATTCAAATAAATTAGCCTACATATATTTGGCATTAAACTAATATGCTTAAGAGTCAGGAATAAACAGAAGCGAAGAATTAAGCTTAAAGCTGCACAGAATCACTGAAGTTGTTACAGCATACACAGAGCAATTACTGGAAAAACAATGGACTTCCTTAACGCTGATCTGATTATCATTACTCACAATTCACTTTGCCTGCACAACAAACCCTCCAAGATGAAGAAAATAAAGTTGGGATTTTCAGCTGAATCCAAGCAACTCCAAGCACACCTCGACCTGCAGCCTCCTCCTGATTTTTGTCGTTAGCAGTTTTTGTGTTGATCACACACGAGACAACGTAAGAAGCCACTGCAGCAGATGTGCTGTGTTGAAGTTAATTCTCAGGTCCAGGCCAAGCCCGTGGCCAGCCCCACTGACACTGCAATGCTTGCCCACAAGAGCACTCCACTAAGCAAGCTAAGTGATCTAACCCAGCATAACTGTTCTTTACTCAGACCATCTTAAAATAAAACATTAGCTCTTACCTGTAAATGGCAACGCAGTAAAAAAGGCAATAACAGTGGATAAATTGGCCTTTAACAGCTTGCAGGTTGCGTTAATTTAAGATCCCTGCCTCTTTCTAGCCCTAACTACTGCCATAGAAAGATTACTTTCCCTTGCCAAGGGGAACCAGTTAAAAGTCATCTAACAATAGCCAAATCTGAACTGAGCATGACGGAGGAGGGGAAGAAATTGCTACTGATCAAAGAAATTATTTTAAAATATTTATACTAAAAAGCTCATGAACAAAAAAAAAATGACAAAATGGAATTATTCCCATATGCTCTTCCAATATAATGCTCCAAAAACCTGCCTTCTTTCTTTCCTTTCCATTTCTAGAACTGGCATTTTCCCCTTGACACGCCTCCATATACGAGGAACATTCTGGGGTATCAGTTAATTACTAAAGGCTTTGAAACAAAAATGAAGAGCTCACCAACTTCAGCATTCAGTGGGGTCTAGCAATGGCCTTCACTCTGAGCCACAGGAAACCAACCCGGCTTCCAGATCTGACGAGATCACAGGATCTCCAATACTGTGACAGTGCCTTTCTTCCAAATTTTAATCTTCTCATGTAGATAATTTAAACAAACACATCTGCAAACAGTTTCTTAACAACCTGGAGGCAGCAGACACTCCCACGGGCTTTTTGATGCCTGCACCCAGGGCGCTAAATAAAAGCTCATCCTCTTTTGATCAACATATTCCCTTGTTTCTCTCAAAGTGAGATCCCTTAGCTTCTCCTCATTACTGAAACGAAACCACCCCATGCCTGGTTTCATTAGCAAAAGAATTCTCCCCGCGACTGTATTTTCTTTTGAGGAGAGATTAGGATGTGAAAATCTACTACATAAAGGTACCAAAATAGTCAACTGGCAACTCTGATACAAAGAGCTGCACTGTTCCCTAGCTTTTATTAGCAGGCAGAAACAGTTTCTGATGGTTTCTGACCTCAGGGCATTTACTATTACAAAGTTGGACAGATATAATTTACTTGTTTTCAAGTCTCCAAGTTTCCCTTTTTCTGGTGTATGTTCTTTGTATTTTCCGTGGCTGGCTCATGTTCTTCACGGGTTGTTTTTTAGCGTTATTAATGTTGTAAAAAAGGTTCTAAATCATCACAGAATCAACCATACTTTGATTTGTAGGGAGCAGAGCACACACAATTACAAACAGAATACTTTCCAATATAACTTAATGGCATACATGTGTATGTACATTACTTTTAAGTACTCAATTAGGCGCCCAATTATGTTGAATGGGTAGGGTACTTTTACAACCCCATCCTAGGAGCACAAAGACTTATTTCTGTACTCTCACCTTGGCATGTAATGGTTATTGTGCTGAGACAAAAAAAATAAAAAATACAACACGCACTTTATCCCTACACGAAATGTATGTTATGAGTTTATACCAGTAATCATTTAGGAAACTGTTCTGAACAGGAGAAGTCCCGTCCCACTACCACAAAAGCTGCCTTCACTCTCAGAAAGGCCACCCAGGCTGAAAAGGCTTTTTGTGCTTTTTTTCTGTTGAAAGCATGTGCTCTGTCGTGTGCAATGTATGGCACTGATGTTACAGAAGAGCAAGGGCAGAGCACCAGGAGACTCAGTTAATGACAACTATAAGTTTTCATCCATTTCTGGAAATGAAAGCAATCTGCACCAGACTCCAGGCAAAACAGCAGTATTGAGAATATGATAGAAAAGCCCAGGAGTAGGAAGAGGAATTCGAAGGAGAACAATTTTTATGGTAATATTCACCTGTAAGCAATTTCACTATAGCTCAAAGCTGTCCAACATCTTTCTACCTGTTTTTCAGCATTTCTCGTTTAAAAACTCATGACAAAGCAACCAGACATACTGGCAGGACTCAAAAAATTACTCTCTGTCTTCATATACAACAAAAAATCATGCGCTGTGCTCTCACTGCTTTCCTTTCATTCTTTACATCTAAATTATGATGTTCTGCTCCAAAATAATGCGGTCTGTTTTCCCAGCAAAAACTGAAACAAGACAACAGGCTGTGCATTGTGATGACCAGTTTCTAGGTAGTGGTAGTCTAGAAGTGAATATCACAGAATCATAGCATCATTATGGTTGGGAAAGACTTCTAAGAACACCTAGTGCAATCATTAACCACCACTGCCCACAAATCAGTGTCACCAAACGTGTGCCTCATCTCCATGTTTCAGTGGCTTTCAACACGGTCTTCAAAGTCTTCTTCAAGGCTTACCTGAGGAGTAGCAAATATAGCTGGTCTTCAGCTGTAATGTTGTTCATTACACTTGATTGATTAAGCGGTCACATGTTAAAAGTCAAGGTAACTGTGCATGCTGTTGACTTGTATCTGCAGTTGACAATTTGTGAAGGCAGTACTGAAAAATACCTTTGATTTAGGCTTTCCACAATTCAGTTTTAACACAATTCAGTACTTCAAGGAAGGTAAGCAGAAAGAAACCTTTCAATTACCACTAAGATGGTTGCTGTGAGTGGAGTGGCTGTGAGGTTTCTTATCTGGAGGATTACAGTACTTTGTTTTTATTTTTCAACGTTCTGCCTGTGGAACATCATTCCTGAATTCATAAGAAGAAATACTAAGGAAGAATTTACTGCAAGAGAAAAACATGAGGGTGAGAGCTGTCTTAGCACACGTCACACACAGACAACCAGCATAGAGTGTGCATCCATGGATGTATCCTCATGCTTCCAGCAGTGAGTGCAGTGGTTCTCTTGGGACTAATCTTCATCTGTGCCAAGAATGCAAGGACAAATTCACAACAGCTACATGTCTGCCAGTCCTCCTCTCCTTTCCCAGCCAGGACGGTGGGAGTTTGCACAGACTGAAACCCAAACATCTGCCATCTGGCACCTCTTTTAGGCTGCTTTCCCATCCATTGGCTCCACCAAAATTACAACACAGACATAAATGCTGCTGATTGGAGTGAGGCTATGAAATACACTGCGAACAGAAACAAGAGGAAGATACAAGAGAAACAGAAAGCATATCTTCCAACTGGCTAACTTTTGATTTCCACTCAATTGCTGAGTGGCCAAGCAACCATGCCTCTGCCACACACTGGGCTTCACCCAAGTGAAAAGGGTGGTAACTGAGACACAGGTGAGAGGGCAGCAGGTTTCTACAGCTTACAGTGTTTGAGAAGCATAATGAAACAAAGACTGAGGACAGTGATGGTATCTCACATTTTCTAGGTGATTATGTGAACTAATGAAAGCAAAAGCATTTACAGGATGGGGGAAGCAGAGACGCCTCTAGTGAGCTCTGTGAACAACAGCTAGAAACAAAAGGATACCGAACGTGGGTAGGAGAGTTCACATTCCATTTTTGGAGGCTGAAAATGGGAGAGTTAAACTCCCAAAAGCAGAGACAAGCACATCTGGTCAAAGAGAAGAGGGACATAAATATGTTTGTTCCCATAGCTCAGTCGAGTGCAGGTAAATGGCATCTAGCCCTGGTGTTACTTTCCACTGCCAGGGGCCCTACTGCAATATCAGGGTCAACTCTTCACTAAAGAAGAAGGAAGAAGTACAATTTTTAAATGCCAGGGTTTCTTCTCTGTGATAACACTGTATAAATGCAGTGCCACGCTGGTACATGAAAAAGTCTGATCAATAAAAACACTTATCAAAGAGCTTCATGGACAGAGATTTTACCCTGTGCATATTATAAAAGTAAAAAGAAGTCAGATCATATGCCAGTCGAGTCTGGCAGTAGCAGTGCCACTCAAGCCAGATTTTTCAGCTTGGTGTCCTTAGGCAAGCAAATCAAACAGCAGGTACTTTGTGTTACAACCAGCTTTACTTCTCTGTACTGTTTTATAGCTTAGTGGCTTCTTGACCTACTGCAGTCCATGTCTTTCAGATCGTTTTTTTATGTTCAGTTCTAGTGAAGAAATTAAGGTAACGGATGGCCAGGTTAAAGCAGAACTGCCTAGTATATAATGCCATTGCAGCTAAGTAGAAAAGACAACAGCTTCAGTTTCAGTGAAATAAATGCTCAGTGCTTCCCTCCTTTTTCACATACACGTCTCTAGGAAAAGTGGTTAATACCACACAGCTGGAGATTGCAAAATCCTGCATGTACAAAGTTCAGAGTCTGTGCATCTTCAATTAAAAAATCAGAGCAGAGAAATTAAAGGAAGGTTTGAGGTGACAATTTTAAGAACCTCCACTTGAAAATCTTTTTTTCTTCTTTTTTTTAATAAGCTTTTTGCGTTCCCATTTTGGAAACAGTTTAATGCACCATCCAGAGTTTTCAGATACAGGCACTTTCCTTTTTTTGGTGGCACTGATTCTAATGCGGGTCTTTGGTTGGATCAACCCAAGATATATTGATTTCTGACTATGTACAAGGGCTTATCTGAAAGTAATGTCTCCTATCTTATTATGTTGACCCAACACACCAGAGGCCAACATAACGTTGGCGGTATGGCAATAGAGGTTGAACCTCACTGACAATATCCCATTACATTTTTTTGCCATGCAATAGATGGCAGCAGAGGAGCAGTCTGACAAGGTTGCATGTGACATGGATGTGCCTATGAAGCAAAGGTGTTCGAATTCCTCAGTGTGCAAAAAAAGGCACCCAATTGCCATTCATTAACGCTTGCTGAGCATTTATAGAGAACAAAGAGTGGATGTGAGCACAGTAAGGCAGTTGGTGGAGTGTTTCAGCAGTGGTGACAGCACCAGTGGGTCACCTCTGCTGGTGCAGATGTTTACAAGAGAGGCTCTTGTTCCCAACAGGAGAAAATGCAAAACTAACGGTGGTGACTGTGTGGAAAAATCACATTTTGTAGCTGAGAATTCGCTCCATCAAACACTGTTATTGTATTCTTTGCATCTGTTGTAGTTTCCATGGAAATAAATAGGATGCACTACTTTCAGTGCAACCTGAGAAGAAAGGATATAAGAAAACAGTTTTTTTATGATAAGGGCAGTGAACCAGTGGAACAGATTGCTCAGAGACGTGGCAGATGCTCCATCCCTGGAGACACTCATGGTTAGGCTGGACCAGCCTCTGAGCACCATGACTGAGCTGTGGGTGTCCCTGCTCAGTGCAGAGGAGTTGGACTGGATGACCTTTAGAGTCCCAACACAAACAATTCTGCAATTCTATGCAAGATTTCAGCTGCCTCCAGCACTGCAAAGCTGAAGCTCTTTAAACCTGCTATGCTATGTGAAGTTAAATTACTGAAAAGCTTCACCTACTGTTATTTTGTGGTTGCTTTTTTGACTAAAAAGAGATTATTGCAACTTCTCATTATGTGAAACCTTGCAGGAATCTATGCAAGAGTAAACACTTCTAGCAAATGTTTCTGGTTTTTCCAAGTCTTTCATGAAGATTTTCAGCTTTCTTCCACAGTCAGTTTTCCTAGGGTAGTTCTACAACATTCTCTTGTTCCAAAAGCATCAGACCATGTGATAAACACAACTGACTTTTATAGTAATCTAATCACATATGTGACAGCTATTTCCATATTTGAAATTCAGGTCCACCTATGTAACACCACCTTATTTAATGCAATATTTTAGGGACAGACAGTACAGACCCTTTTGGCACTTATTTACTCTGTTTGTAGACAGCAAACTATGCCTGAATCCTAGCTTGCAACAAAGCAGACGTAAAAGCAGAGTTACATGGTCACTCTCACACCAAGTAACCTCAGGGGTGAATTCTGCCACTGACCTAAAGTGAAAGCAGACTCAGAACACACACATCATTTGGACATCAATTAAAAGAAGTGCTAAGTATTTATATTTCTCAATCCACTCCACAATGCCGTATCTCATCACCTGATTCTTCTACTCACACAGAACTATGAATGTAAGCATTTTTCCTCTCACAAATAACTAGAAAAGCAATGAAATCAAATTGTAATCTATTTAAGTAAAACAAATGAACACATAACAGAAAGCCTGTGCCAACCTACAGATAGCACAAAAAGAAAAGTGGATGCCTTCTAACAAGCAAAATTACGTCTTTAAATAGTAAATATTCATATTAGAAAGAAAACCCACCATTCTCTGCAATCTACCTGTAAGTGAACATGAGCTTGAAAAAAAATACGGTTAACAGCTTTATAACCGGTTCTAGGAGATGATTAAATATTAAACAAAATCTTCAATTTCGGCATAACTATTCACTTCAGTTACAGATGGTAGAAAAACTGAGCTTTGTTGTCAGAGAGCTTGAGAACAACTCAGAGTCCTAATACGACATGAAAAAGGCAGTGTGGGGCAGATGAACGTCCTGCTCAGCGCCTACCGACGGCTCAGAGCTGCAGGAGCACTGCAAATGCAATGCTACACTCTAGTGTCCCTTTTGTAAATAGCAGGCAGCTCTGGTGAACTTTCACTTCAGTTTTGAATCCACAATCTCCTTCATAAACGTTATTTTAAAAAGCCAGTTTCCCGGTGTCATACAACAAATAATGTATTTTAAGATAATACACCTGTTACTAAAAAGTGAACAGTTATTGGATTTCATCAATACGATGTGTTGGGTTTTTTTTGCTGAATACTTGGCATTTTATTTCTATTAGACATCATTAAGTTACTCTTAATCTTTCAGGGATACTTGAGATGCTGTTTTTAAGGTACACAGCCAATTACACATTTGCTTTGAAGTACTTTATTATAGAATCAAAGCATATCCAATAATATTCCATTCTGATTAAAACAGCTAGAAGTCCAACACAAAACTAACCTTTCTTCCACAATTTGGAAACACAGCTTGTATAATTAACGCAGTTGGTTTAGCAAGTGTGCTCAGAAAAACTAACAAGAAGACAGCAGCCAGGTACTTCATGGAAACACTGGCAGGAACAATTTGCTCTGTAACAGTGTGATTTTATGCTGAGAAAATTAGCAGTGCCCGTTCTGAGAGGCCGCAGGTGTGAGCTCACACAGAGCACAACTGTACAAAGCTATAAACAGACTCCAAGTAACTCAGACTGCAGGGACCTTCTGAACGTCATCTGCCCTGGCTTCCCACCCAAAGCAGGAGTAATTGCTAACGCCCTAAGCAAGCTGAACCAAGCACTTCCACGGACTGAAGCTTTATGGCTATATTATACCAAACAGACCGCTCCAGCACTACACCACCATCACTGTGAGTTAATTTCATGATGAAGTTCATGTCTACAATCCTGCTGAAACACTGCTGGCTCCCAGTCAAGCTGCTGACCATCTAGGCGTCCTGCTCTTTGTTGCAGAGTGGTTCCTTGTTGTGGTTTAACCCAGCAGGTAGCTAAACAACACACAACTGAGATGGGAGATAATCAGAGAAAAGACAAAGTAGTACTCTTAGGTTGAGATAAAAACTGTTTACTAAGATGAAGAAAAGGCGTAGGAAAAAAGAATGATAGTTACAATAATAATATCTATATTTATTTATACTTAGATGCAAATAAATATATACAGACCAAGTGATGCACAATCTTCAGGCAAGAATAACTAACCTAACAGGGGAGGTGGTGCTGTGGCAGTAGAGGTTGAACTTTCCCATCAATCTTCTGTTAAATTTTGCCAACAAGAATCCCCAGCTAACGGTGGTGACTCTAATTGTGCTGAAAAATAATGTTTTGTAGCTGCTCTGTCGAACAATATTACTGCACTCTTTGTTGCTGTTGCAGTTTCCATGGATATAAACACAAGGCACTACTTTCAGACTGGCCTACATAGATATTTACCCATGCTGCGTTGGCTGCTTATTCTTCACATATTAATGTTTTCAAATCAACTTCACACACTCATACTCAAAGTTCAAAAGAAGTTATATGCAAGTCCCCAAGAGAAACGGCACATTTGGATTTAATTGCTCATCTCTTTGGCATTTTAATGAAGAAATTCCCTATTACTGAATACAATTAACATGCATTTACATTAGAAATAGCAAAACACCAGTCAACTGTAATGATTTTACAGGCTAAAACCTCCACCTAACGAAAACTCCCATTCATCAAGCTTCTAAATCAAGTTCTATTAAACACTGAGGAAAAACTTCATGGGACTATTCTCAAAATACCTAAGTGTACTTAAGTACCAAGAAAACAAAATTTCACACATTACAAAGCTGAAGAGGACCACCACTGCTGCACCACACAAGCAATGTCACAAGAAATACCAACCTACCCATTTTGAGCACTCTTGTTCATAGAGTGCCATTCCTGATTTACGATTTCCTAGGAGTTATGGACATAATGATAGAATGGTTTGGGTTGGAAGTGACCTTTAAGATCACCTAGTTCCAACTCCCTGCTGTAGGCAGGGACACTTCCTGCAGGTTGCTCACAGCCCCATCCAGCCTGGCCTTAAAGCCTTCCCTGCTTCCAAGGAAGGGGCATCCAAAGCCTCACTGGGCAACTTGTTCCAGTATCTCACCACCTTCACAGGAAAGAATTTCTTCCTAAATATCTTATCTAAATCTACCTTCTTCCTACTTAAAACCATTTCCATTCATCCTGTCACTACATGTCCTTATAAAAAGCCCCTCAGCTTTCCTGTAAGCCCCTGCAGGTACTGGCAGGATGCTACAAGATCTCCTTGGAATCTTCTCTTCTCCAGGCTGAAGAGACCCAGCTCCTTCAGTCTGTTCTTGCAGAGGAGGAGGTCCAGCCCTCTGACCATCTTCATGGCCCTTGTCTGACCAGCTCCCAGCTCCATGTCCTTCGTGTGTTGGGGCCCTACAGCTGGACTCAGTATTGCAGGTGGGATCTCACAAGAGCAGAGCAGAAGGGCTGAATCACCTCCCTCAACCTCCTGGTCACTCTTCTCTTGATGTAACCCAGGATATGGTTCTCAGCCTTCTTGTCCACAAGTAAGTGCACACTGCCGGCTCATGCTGAGTCTTTCATCAACTGACACTCTCAAATCCTTCTCATCAGAGCTGCGCTCAAGCTATTCTCCACCCAACCTGTATCTGTGCCCCCATCCAGGTGCAGGACCTTGCACTTGGCCCTGCTCAGCTTCTTGAGGTCCACCTCTCAAGCCTGCCCAGGCTGCAGATGGCATCCCTTCCCTCTAGTATGTCAATCCAGCCATTCTTAGAAGAAGCACTGGAATTCAGTCTGCGAAGCTACAGATACCCATTATCCAGAGAATATCTACTTGCAAATATCTACAGCATCAAACACTGCAGCTTCCACCAGATGCTCTGCTGCTAGATGTCTCACTTTTGCTACTATTCTCCTGCTATTGAGGCTGACTCTCATTATCCATCCAATCTCTAAGATCTGAAAGCAGTTACTAACAGTCTTCCCTGTCACCCAAGCAAGAAGTACTCAAAGACAAAAAAACAAGTTTCTCTGATGGTCAACCAAATAAAAAATGTTTTAGAGCTCCTTGGCTGCAGTTATACTGAGCCTAACTACTTTTCAATATAAATGTTCACCATATCAGTTTTTCTATTCTAATATTTCTTTCTTCAATGAAATTTTTTACATCAGCATGTTTACCGACTTTATTTCAAAGCAACTAAGAAGGCAGTAAGTTTTCCCAGGTCTGAAAAAATAAAAAAGAAGAAAAAAAGCTTGCGTACAAAGCATTCATTGACAAATATAGTTCAATGTTAAGCTTTACAGTATTTTAAACCTTAATGTCCATAAATATTATGTCAAGCTGGTAACCACTGTAACAGTGGGCATCATCATAGCATCAGTCTTCTACCACTCCTTCAGTAGTGCCCCACTACTAAAGGCTTAAAAACTTTTATACCTAAATAAAACTTCGAAGTTCTGACATTTCTTCTGAAAAATCTTTGATAAAAAATTTACTAGGTCAGGAAAAGAATCCAGCCTTAGTAGCTGCCATTTTAGCATCCATTCAAAGCACTGCTAGAAAGGCTACCATCTGAAATAAATATCTCATTTTCCTCCTATAACATTCAACTTTAGAGTATAAATCATGTACAGTCTACTACTGATGACTCAGAAAAGCCACAAAACACAGGACTTCATCTATTTCTGGATGCTCACGAGAAGACAAGTGAATCAAAACCTGTTACAGACAGTTGTGACAGTTAATAGCTTTAGAAACTGGGTAAAATAACTTAAAAAGAAACTTGACAGAAATTATGGACATAATTGGTATATTTCACAAATGATATAAAGAAAGACAGAGGAAAAAGAAGTCAAAGCCAAAGGTAAGTTATACTTGCAGTAACAACACAGCCAAGTACCAGGCTGACATCCAGGAAGGATGATTTGTTCCAAGCAAAAAACATCACAGAATATGACAAAAAACATGTGAGCAGAGTCATGCAAACGTATGATCCAAGCTAAAGCTATAAAATGGGCAAGGGAAAACTGAATATAATGCAGACATTATTTGACTTTAAAAATTAGGAAGTGACAAACCAGTGCACTGCAAGGAGAGGACAAATGATGGAATTAAACATAGAATTACAGTCACTGAAAGGAGAAAAGAGAGCAACATCACCTTCCTTAAACTGAAGAAGTGCAGAAGTGAAAGGTAGGCAAAAAAAAAAAAAACTTACAGATGGAACGAGTGAGATTATCCTGATAATTCATTCTTAGGAAAGAGAGAGGAAAATAAAAATTTAGAAAAAAAAAAAGAAAAAAGAGATTGTAGGCCTATCAACTCAAGAATAAAGTAAGGTTTAAGAAACTCAAGAACAAAGTAAGGTTTAAGCTACGCATCTGAAGTGAGAGGAGAGCTGTTTTGCAGAAATGAAAGTTGATTAGTCCAGGGAGGGAAGGGAGAAGACGGTGGAACAGAAGAAGAATCTCAATTGACACCAGTCAAAGGACCAAAAGGACAAACGTCAGCAGCAATCGAATGCTATAAGCAGCTCTGGGATTTGCCAGAGCTTGCTTTCTGCAAAAGTAAATACCTTTTCTATTTCAAGAGATGTTTCATATCTCCAGTGAAATTCACCTATGGCAAATTCTCCTCCATAACAATCAAGTAAAGTTACAGACGTGGCTGTGCCTAAACCAAGTCTTCGAGTACACAGATAACAGCCTTCAGCTCTCATCTACTTACATAGGCATTACCATATAAAAAGGAAAAATATATATCTATATATATACATAAAAGGTTATTTCTGCTTTGTGTTATATTTACTAAAATCAATAACAATTCTTGTAAAGGAACCACTTATGGTTTTAGATTCCTGATGATTAAATTGAAGAAGTTTGATCACTGTTAAAACATCTTTGACTTCTCTTTCAATAAACCACCACCCTGAAGGCAAAGTCACAGTTGATGTAATTACAGAGAAATCGGGAAATCAAAGGCACTGGAGTTGCTTTAATTAACAAGATTATTCTCTGCTGCAGGTCTTGTCTCTGGTTGTGCTCTTCCTAGCCCTTAGTCATCCATAGTCAAAAGGACGTGGCCAGCCTGACACTTGTTTTTTTTTGTTTTTTTTTTTTAAATGCCAGCAGATCAAAATGGATGTTAACTGAGTTGGTCACGCACAAAGGAAGTGGCCTAAAAAGGTCACTACTCATTAGTCTGTTTAGAATATTACAGCAAATGAACAAGTGCCTCTGAAACTCAGCCAAGCAGAAAGAAGTAGCATTAAAGTCAGGAACGTTTTTATTTCATCAACAGCACTGGCAGCAGTCATTACTGCTAATACAGGCCAAAGAAACAATAGCATGAGGAATTTCTACAGATACAGTAAATACAAAATTCAGAGTAAAAATATACTGAAACTTCCATTCATGCCACTCTATGATTCTATTCTATGATTCACATCTCTTTCTTACATTTCTGCTTTTCTGTATCAAATTACACACAAGTCTGAGACGGTTTATTTCTGTAACAACTACAGGAATGAAAAATTATTTTATATTCACAGTAATGAGATGAGAAAACTTTGCCAATGCTTCTCATTTGTTAAGAAATACAACATACAGCTAACAAGGCTGCAATTTCTGTAACCACTCCATCACACTTAGCTGTGCTGAAACTAGCTTACAAAGGTGGAATCAGTTCATCATTTTAGGTAACTGTGTGCCCAGATTTGGACTAACCCTAACCCTGTCCCTGCTGGCCACCCCTCTTTACCAGGATACCATTTGCTTTCCGAGCTGCAGGCACACACTGCTGGCTCACATTCAGTCTTTCATCCACCAGGACCTCCACGTCCTTCTCTGCTAGGTTTTGCTCACAAAGTTCTCCCACTCTGTACATGTATCCGGCTCCAAGATAAAACCTTGCACTTTGCTATGCTGGACCTGATTAGTTACAGGCTATCCCACTTTTTCAATTTATCAAAGTCCCTCTGGATGGCATTCCTTCCTTCTGCTGTATCAACTGCAGCACCTATCTTGGTGCCATCTGCAAACCTGCTGTAGATGCTAACGCTGCGAACAGTCTTGAGATACTGCCATGTGAAGCCCAATATCATCAAAATATAACCTTTCCCTGAGACTGTGATCTACAAAGTCCATTTCATGTCTTAACAAGGTTATTTCTAGAGGGTTTTCCTTCATCCCAATTTTAAGAAGTGTTATTAATTGCAAATGTGTAACTATGATAAATACTTTTAATAAAATCACTATAGTTTTATTTAAAATATTTATTGTATTATTACAGATCGCAGGATCTCCCTATCAGGGAGGATGGGGTGAAGCCTTATGTTCAGAGGCCTTGGTCCTCACAGGCAGCATTAACCAAAGTACCCAAAGAGAAGGGAGCAGGGCATAGTATCTATAAGCACCATGTATGGTGTGGAAACTGTGGTGTACTGCTCTGATTTAGGAGTTTTTAATAGTTACTTACAACAAATGCCTTCAATACACCACTCAAGAGCCTGGAATAATGAAATCTATTCAGGAATGCCACCTATCATGTGTACTTCTTTATTTGTTTCTTTTTCAATACAAATTTAACAGGAAATGCATGGTATGGCTTCAGAAACACTTTACACTGCAGGCACTTCTTACAAGTTATGAACCACGGGAAAATACACAAGTTTAGTTACCTAAGTAGTTTATTCAAACAGTGATAAGAAACCAATGCTTTCAGGGAGTGAAAAATTGCAGTAAACTCAGAGCAGTGAAAATAAATGCCTGGAGCTCCTATCTGAAGAACATCAAAGAAATGAAAGCAATGAAGCAATTTCCATGCACGAGGCATTGCTGAAAGAATTAATACATGCTTATTTTGCTTTCTCTGATATCAGCAATTAGACATTAAGTTCATGTTTACACTTAACTATCTTCCCAACATGCTATAAAGCAGCTGCATCATTTACTTGTATGGAAGACAGAACACATTACCTCTTCTCACTCAGTATGTACATAATTATTTGGACTGTTAATATACATGGAATAGTTACGTAAGAACATTAAATTTTTCCTAATGTATGAAGGAGGACTGTTCCATAATGTCATTACTCATCTATCAATCTTCACAAATGAACGCATACATAAACAGTACCCCGATGAAGCACATATAATATTTTAGATACAAGTGAAGAGGGCCATTGGATTAAGGTTCTTCTCATTTTTACTCGGCATACAAACACTGTTTCACAGCTCATAGCGTTGCTTAAGGAATGTCCAATCCCTGCAGGCATTCAAGGCCAGGCTGGATGTGGCTCTGGGCAGCCTGGGCTGCTGGTTGGCGACCTGCACACAGCAAGGGGTTGGAACTGGATGAGCGCTGTGCTCCTGTGCAACCCAGGCCATGCTGTGATTCTGTTATTAATCATTAATCAAAGCACCTTTGGGTAAAATTAGGATAACATGCAGTGAATTAGTCCTGCATACATCTGGCAGTGTTTGCAGCAAAGATTTTTGTTTGTCCACAGACCGAGGCCAAGCAGAGATCACGAAGGACCCTCAGTTACACGTCTCAAAGCTTTTCCTGACAACATTCCTCAGAAGTTCTCCACCCACATTAACAATCTGCAAATACCCAACTCCACAAAGAGTGGAATTCATTCATTTTATCCAGAACGAAAACCGCGCTGCAAAAGGACACCAACTGCACAGCGCTGCCTGCTATCGCAGCGAAACTACGAAACACGGAGACAAAAAGCACGGCAGCAGCACTGCACAGCGCTACTCCTCGTGGCTCAGTGTCCGAAGGACGGTGGGCTGACTTCTTTATTTCACGGTTCCATGTAAGCAGGAGCTCTCATCACAAATGCCAGCAGCTCCAGGCCGGCGCAGGCGGAAGCAGGGCGCACAGCCACACACGCCCGGGACTCAGCCGGCACGGCAACGCAACGCAACGCAACGCAACGCAACGCAACGCAACGCAACGCAACGCAACGCAACGCAACGCAACGCAACGCAACGCAACGCCCCGTGCAGCTCTCCGCTCCAACCCTGGAGCAGCGGCCAGCCTCCCCGCTCACCTGCAGCGGCCGCATTCCGGCCGCCTCTCGCTGCGCTCCACCGGCAGCTCCCACAGCCCCGCGCAGCCCTCGCGCTCCTCGCGCTCCTCGCCCTCCTCCCCCTCGCACGGGCCGGCGGCGCCGCCGCTCTCCCGCTCCATGCCCGCGCGGTGGGAAGTGGTGCCACCTTTTCCCGCCAGGCGGCGCCGCCGAGCAGAAAGAAACGCGAGCGTCTCTCAGCCAATCAGGGCGCGGGGACGACGACGGCCCGCCTCACGGTCCTCCATCGGGATGCGGCGCGATGCGGCCGGCAGGGGGCGCTGCTGGTGCTCGGTTTTTCCCGGTGCGGCGGCGGTCCGGCCATGGCAGGCTCGGGTCTCGTTTGGTCGCTCCCTCCCTACACCTGCAGCGTGACTGGAAGCAGGGCTTTTAGAACTGGGATAGAAAACAGGTCCTTGCTACCAGTGACAGTCACGCTGGAGGTGGGATCATTATCCATTTACCTTTAAGACAACTTCGTCACTAAGTGCATGGGCAGAGAATTTATTTAGGCTGATTCTTGGGAAGTAACACCATTGTATTGGGCAGGAGGAAGAGTGCTGATGAGTTTGCCCAGGGTCACCCTCCCTGTGTCTTGGAAAGAGTCCCTGTGCAATGCTCCTGGGCCTTCACAGCTTCCCATGGGCGTCCAGTGAAGCAAGCCTTGTAGGAATAATCTGGTAAAGCATAAAAGCAAATGTTGTAAACGCTCCTGGCATAAAATAAACAGATGCATTAAAAGAACTGAGGTAACAAGTGTATGTGCGGTCACTTCATTGACAAGGAAATGGATAAATGTAGCAGGGATTAGTTATGTGCTGAACAGAGCTGCAGCTTTTATCTGTATACATCCTTCTGAGCAGCAGGGTGAGCAGTTTAAGCTGATAGAAAATCAAGGTAGGATTAACTGCAGATGCCTAAAATGCAGGCTTGAAGCTAGGGGGTTCCTGTTGTCAGAACATTACCATTCTGCATTCCAAATAAAAGCAGAAAAGATTGAAACTCAGACCAACTTTAGCTTTTTTGTGTGTATGTGTGGAACAGAGTGTTTGCTGCATGCATATTCTACCAGAACTTAACAAATAAGTGACTTCTGTAGTCACAGGCCAGCAATCTGCAAATCTGACACCAAATAGTCATTTAAAAGCACAATTCTAGGTCAGAGTCTAAAGCAATGGAACTAACTAGCTTAAGAGAAATGCCTCAATATTGAAGATTGAAAGGTAAATAGTTTTCACAGCCTCCTGATAATCAGTTTTGTTTTGTTTTGTTTTTTGCAGGCTAATGTGGAAAGGCGTGTTCACAATACCAAAGCAATGGATACCTACCTTGAGTATTTGCTGTGCATACTTAGATTTGAATTAACACCTCCCCTGTTGTACTGAAGGCCTGAGGAACTCCAAGCTTCTTTTTGAAGCAGTGTTTGCAGTCTGTGAATTCATCAACTTGCTTGAGAGCATGATTGGGAGCTTTTTATCAGCATAAATACTCCTTGATGAACTGCTCCATTTCCTTTTTTGAGATTGTCATCCCATTATGGAAAGTCCATTACATTTTATGGAAAGTGCCATTCCTCTACATGTCCAGTAAGTTCACTTTTATTCTAGGGTGAGGCTTTACTAAGAACAATCTCTATTTCTTGCTGCTACCGGGGAAGCAGTACTCAGAAGCTGAGTCTTCCAGAGAATTTCAATCCAGTGCGTATTTGCTTTGTGAAGAATCTGTGAAAGAATCTGTCAAAACAGCAGCAGTTTTCAAACAGCATATTGAGGGCTGAAGCACTTCTTCTGTGATGAAAGATTCAGGAAGTTGGATTATTTAGCTTGGAGAAGAGAAGGCCACACGGAGACCTCACTGCAGTCTTCCAGTGCTTGAAGGGAGCTTACAACTGTAAGGGAGACTGACTTTTTACACAGGCAGATAGCGATAAGACATAGGGAAATGGATTTAAAGTGAAAGACTAGGTTAGATGCTAGGAAAAAATTCTTCACACAGAGGGTGGCGAGTGCTGGCACAGCTGCCCAGAGAAGTGTGGATGCCCCATCCCTATAGGCATTCAAGGCCAGGCTAGATGAGCTCCTGGGCAGTTTCATCTAGTGGGTGGCAGCTGAGTCCGTGGCAGAAGGGGTTGGAACTGTGTGATCTCTGCGGTCCCTTCCAACCCTAGCCATTCTGTGATTCTATGGTATTCAAGTGGCAGGTGTGCTTAGTTCCTCAGCAGCTCGAGCAGTTTAATTCATTGAATTTAAGCGCTGCATTTCCACTCTGGCTCAACTCAGTTTCAAGTACCAACACAAGGCACGTGACATTCTTCTGAGTTTATGACCTGCTTTTGCAAAAGCTGCAGCCTCACACAAAATGTGCTTTCATGGCAGCTAACAAACGATGAATTCAGACTTCTTGTTACTCTTTCCTGCCCACCCCCATACTTAGCTATATATTCCTGGGATAGTTCCAAAGCCAGCAGCTGAGCAGGATGAACTTCTGAGTAGGGTCACCAGCAGGAGGTGTGGGGCGCAGAAGCAGAGGCAGAGCTGGGAGCCTGGAAGCTCTGACAGTGGAAGCTGCTGTCTCAGCACACCAACAGTGAGGCTGGGGAGTCCAGCAGCACACAGCACTGTGAATCAGACTCATGCTGCAGAACAGCGCGTGGAAAAGAAAAAAAAAAAAAATGCTGGGAAAGAAAACTCATCCCACCGTTAGAAAAATTAAACATTTTTATCTGTTCTGAGATATTTCACAAAAGAAAGCAGCTGCTGGCTGTATGGAAAAATAACATTAACATTAACCTTCTCAGCCGGGAACATTTGTGACAGAAGCCTACATGGACTTAGAGTAGCCAGATAAGGTAGGGAACTTTATGAGTAATGTTGCTAAACACTGTTATGTCTGAAAACAAGTACAGGACAAGTTTGGGAGTGTCTGAATTCAGAACGAGGAAAATGAGTTCTGAAGAGGAGCTTGTTTCCTGTTTGACTTAAGCAAGTGCTGACCTGGATTGCCAGTCCACTTGCATCTTGAGGCAGGTTTTTCTGATAAAGAAAGAGTTAGTGGAACAAGCTATCTGGTTAGCACAATGCAATTGCAACCTCCCAACATGGACTTTGTGATTATTGCTATCAATAGTGCTGTGTTTTCCACGTGCATGGTGATGCTGGGATGCTTTGAGAGCAAAGGCTGACAAGGTTTGTCATGAGGAAGCACCATATTGTTACTGAGTTACAATGTGAAAGCTGGGAGTAAATCACCCTATCTTATCTTTTGAATTGTTTGCCAAAACAGAGAGATTTTCCACAATATTGTTTCCCTCTGAGAATCACAGGGTTTGGCAGATAATAATATTTATCCATTCCCTGTGGGGGGAAACCTCCACAGCCTGGAGATACCTTGTAAGAAAAACTTGTTAAGAACTATTTCCACGTGAAGCAATAATTGAAAGTAGTGATTCTATTCCTGCTGTCTCACACTAGGCATGTGTATGTCAAGCTAAATAAAAGTAATGCCTCTTTTTTATTTCCATGCAAACTACAACAGATACAAAGAAGCAGAATAGCACTGTTTGACAGAGCAAATTCTCAGCTACAAAACACTAGTTTTCAATATAGTCGCCACCATTAGCTATGCATTTTCACCAGCCATGAACAAAAGCCTGCATGTTGCATTTGTGAAAATCTGCACCAGCTGTTTCACATTTTTGGTAGGAAAATATTGACCACGCAGTCCATTTTCCATCCGCTCAAACAGGTGGAAATCAGAAGCTGTCAAATCTGGATTACACAGGGTGTGATAGGACAGTGCAGCCAGGATAGACAGCGTGCTCCAAGCTCTGCAAAGTGGTATGGGGCCTGGCGGTATCACGTTGCAAGGGAAAAGTTGTCTTCTTCACTGGCCTGACTCTAGGAGTTTGAGCCTTCATCTTAGTCAGTTAGTTAAGCAGCAGTCAGAGCTGATGGTTTATGTGGGCTCCAGGAAATCTAGAAGGATTGCCCCTTTCATATCCCAAAAGAGAGTGCACATCACTTAACCTGCTGAGGGCTGCATCTTGGACTTTTCCTTTGGTGGAGAATTCACACGTTGCCACTCCCTGGACTGCTGCTTTGGCTCAAGCTCATACTGTCTCACTGGTAATAGTGCAGTCCAGGAAACTGTCACCTTCAGCTTCATATTATTCAGTAGGTTCTGGCAAACTTGCATGCAATGTTCTTCTCGAACTCCCTGCATATGTGTTTCTGGGACCCATCTGGTGTGAATTTGGTGATATTCCAAAATTGCCACCATCAGCTGTAACACACCACTCTCTGCCTCATGGTGCCAACATCCACCGTTCAGTCTCCGTGAACATTCAGAGAGGTAAGTGAAGATCAGTGGGTACAGTTTTTTCTGTGTGAAGGAATTCAGCCCCTTTGCTCCATACACACTTCCATGCCAGACACCATTCTGTCAGACTGCCTCTCTGCTGCCATCTGCCACATTGCAATGGCATGGAATGGAATATTGCTGGGAAGGTTCAACCTTTACTGCCATACTGCCAACATCTGCCTCTGCCATCATGAGCTAACATCATTACACAGGAAGCATTAATTTCAGGAGGCATACATTTCAATTTGTTGCTTTGGTTTTGATGACAAAATGCCTTTTAGAAATGCTTTAGAATGTTAGAACTACTTTCAACTATATTATAGAAACATATGCATTACAGTGTTTTTCTTCCAAGAAGATGGAAAATACTGAGGCAGGACTAATACAAGTACAGAGTATGCTTTTGCTTTGTAAGTATATTTCGGCTTAGTCTCAGCAGTTTAGATAGTTTATTCCTGTTTTGAAAAGACAATCACTTATGAGCCTGAAGACCTATCTGCCACTACATAACTCTGCAGGCATCATTTGTCCCTTGCAAATAAATACATTTTAACAGAAAGCAGCTTTTGGTCATTTTGTTTGCACTTGTTACTATAAAATTTTACAAAATTATACAGAAAGATAGCTACACCAAAGGAAATCAGTAAATACTAAAACATTAATAAGGCTGTTTACAATCTACCTGCACTTGGAGTTCAGTGTTCTGTCTTTGGTGGGCAGGTGCCAATGGATTTGCCGGTATTTCTGTGTGTCAGACAGTCATATTTAATGATGGAGAACTTTCAACCAGCATGCACACCTTGAACAATCCATGAAATAATGTTTTGTATGAAAAGTAGTGTTTCTTCTCTAGTACCATCGCAAGCACTGGTGGGTGCAGTCTACGGAGCAGGTGTTGGACAAATGTCATTTGCCAGCTCTGTCCAATCAACCTCCACCAAGCTTAAATGGGCACATGGCTCAGTCTGAGATGTATTTTGCAAACTTGAAAAGCCTTGCCTTATTTCTAGATGGCAAGTAATTGAAGGATAACTGCAAATTGTTGCTGCTGCTGTAGCTGATGATCTTGCCATTCTTCCCACTGTCCCAGTCACCACGCATGCTAACACAAGGTCATCATGTGGCCTCCCAGATGCTCAGCAAATTTGTTTCTCTTGTTTATCTTCATACAGATCAGTTCAGTTTGCTCTCTGGCCAGACAGGCACTAGTGCTGGCAGAAGTGTGCAAGAAGGAGGAAGGGAGAGAGGAAAAGATCCATTACTTGGGAGTAGCCCAAGTGATGAATCACAAGATTGCAGAGGCTAGAAGGGACCTCAAGTGATCAAGTCCAACAGTCTTGCTAAAGCAGGTTCACTACAACAGGTCGCACAAGTAGATGTCCAAACAGGTCTCTAATATCTCCATAGGAGACTCCACAACCACTCTGGGCAGCCTGTGCCAGTGTTCCATTGCCTTTACATTAAAGAAGTTCTTCCACACGTTAGTACAGAACTTCCTATGATTGAGTTTTAGGCCATTACCCCTTGTTCTACCTCTGCACACCACTGAGAAGAGCCTGGCCTCATCGATTTCCCTTCCACCTCCCTTTAGAGAGTTTTAAGCACTTACCAGATCCATTCTCATTCTTATTCTCTCCGTGCTGAACAGACTCAGGTTACTTAGCCTTTCCCCATGTGGGAGATGCTCCAAGCCCTTCATCGTATCTGCTGGACTCTTTCCAGGAGATCCCTGTCTTGTTTGAACACGAAGCCACAGTAGCAACAGGGGACCAGCCAGGTGAAACACCTCCTTCCTGCAAACTGACACAAGGATACTGCAGACATGTTGCCTCCCTCTCTGCTGGCGTTGTTCATATCTCTGGTGATTGTAAAAAGGTGAAATAGCAGTAAAAATGCTCATGCAGGGAAAAACATGCTGCTCACTCAGCTGGTGCCAAGCAGGAGGCATTGCACCATGCTGTGCTGTCCTCCATCCAGCCTCCCTGTGTGCTTGGACTTCACTCTACAGAGAGAGCTGCAGATGCAAAAGATGCTGAAAACAGTTTCAAAAATAAAGCATTATTTTGGATGCCAAAGTGGGTTTATTAATAATGTTTTTAAAAACTGTTTTCTGAGCTGCTTTCCTTTTCATATATCACATATAAGTATATAATATTTATATATCTCGCAGAACAGACTGGCACCAAATTTCACAAAATTATTTATCATCATCTAACAGGTTGTACATCCAAAATAAATGAAACACATCGTGTGAGCAGGAATTTGTTTCTGTCTATCTGCTTCTTCTAGAGAAGGTGCATATTTGTAACACATACAGACATTCCAAGCGGAATTATCAGCAGTGGTTTGAAGGTTTTGTAACGTTGTGCCATGCCCTCACTCATGGTAATGAGCTAATAAGGGAAGCAATTCTAATCCTAAACCTGTAATTGCAGTCTGCGATTACTGCAACTTAGATGACCTGGAGCACATTACAGTAAAGCTAACTAAGAACTTCCTGATAGTTTGAAAACCTCTGCCTAAAATCAGACTTATAATTTAGAATCTGTGCGCTGCATTTACACAAATACAGCTATTTTTTTAACCCTCGTGTGTTGTGTATGTTCTTTGGTGTCTGTAAAATGCAGTTGAAAATAAAGTGACTGAGATATTAAGCAGGCAGCAGAGATACGGTCTTTGGAGCAGTATCAGCTGGAATACTGCATGTAAGAGCCAGTCTCCCTGAAGCTTTGGAACTTCAGAGCAGGTACCAGCCAGTTTTCAGAAGACCCACTGTTTCTGCAAAGCTAACAAGCACAAAGGGAGGATCCTCCTGTATCAGCTTGTATGGTGCAGAAGGGCGCATAACTGGGAGAGAATGGAGAATGAGCGCACAGGTTTAGGTGCAGTGATTTCTTTAACTGTAAGCTTTTATTAAGGCCCGTTGGCATCAACACGCAGTTCAACTGTGCTTTTATAGGGCACTTGAATTGCCCTTCTTCCAGTCAATGTACAGACTTTGCATTTGGAGAATCCTTTCAAGCATATAACAAAACCTCACCGAAGTTTCTGTTGTAGAAACATATACAGAGAATCTGTCCAACCATCACAATTACTGTGTTTCTTTACCACTTCCTGCTTTTGTGTCAGTAATGGTATGCCGTTCCCTAAGTGAGCAAAGGAGACATGCGTGGAAAGTCACAAGTGGAAACCACTCCCTGTTCCTTAACTCACCTTCCACTGCTGCCCTGCCTTTGGTCCAAACAAATAAGCAAGGAACAAGCTGTAAGGAGGAAAGTAGTCCAAACCTGCAAGGTAACGTGTATTGTTCAGTGTTACTTATGCATCAGGATAGCATTTGCAGCCAGGAGAGATAATGCATATGGTTTATTCACAGATGCAAGAGTGCGCCTCCAAATAAAAGGAAGTACTTTTTCTTTCCTTCTTTCTTTTTTTTTTTTTTTTCTGTAAATCCAAAAGGTTGGGTCATTTGCAGAACATGACAATTAAGAGGGGGAATGCCAGGACAGCTATACTCATGCCCATGTGCTTAACATCATCTTGCTATTGCTTCGTCTGGGAAATTTTACACAATGGCCACACAATGTCTTCCATAGGTCTGGTTTTCTGGTTACAGAAACCCAGTATCCTAGATAGAATCTACATCAAGTGAAGTAAATTTCTCGGGTAACAGCAATAGCAATGGAGGTTCAGCAATTCAGCTGAAAATTTGTGTTAAAAACAAACAAACAAACAAATTAACTAACAAAAAAAGAAAAGAAAACAAAACAAAAAGCAATAAGACCATCAGCTAAAATCTGACCATCTCTTTCATAGTTTCACATGCAGACTGCTCAAGAAGATTACTGAAAGGGTGAAGCAAGTCAGAGAATCTCTCATATTCAACTTAATCTCAACATATTTAACAAAATTCCATATTCATATGCAGCTGCCTACAGAGCAGAATTAGGCATTATCATTGCTCTCCATCAGCAGGGTATCCTTCCCTTTCCAGTGCGATTGCAGTTTGCACACAGACCACAGCCAAGGATGAGACAGGAAAGTATGGAACCAGCTTGCACTGGTTAACTGATACCAGCCCATCTCATGTATTAAGTGAGGAAAAAACAGTGCATGGCGTAGAAAGGAAGGTATATTTGCAAGATACAAGACGTGTTTCCAGCAGGGCAAAGCAGATCTTTTTCTCCTCTGGAGAGTTTGTCAGAGTAGTGCTGCTAACACCGGTCAGGTCTTTTCTTGGATGCTTCCTGCTCAGTGCCATGGGACAAATCAACCCAGTCCCTGTGCCTAGCTGTAGAGATGTACTGTTTCTAATCCTTGTCTTCTATGTTGAGGTACGTGTGTCTGTCAGACACAGACATACCCTTGAGCTGATACTTAGTCTTGTGATTGAACTTACATTAATAATGGATGCATGTGAACAGCGAAGGGTGTTTTAAGGTATAATATGGCAATACCTGATGTGATAATGTCCCCCCCTTGGTAATCTGCTTTGAAACATCTTGATTTCTGTGATTCTGTTTTTGCTTTGCTCTTGGTCTTCTCACTTACTCTGGTTTAGACTTGCTAATCCTTAATCATAAAAATGACACTGTTTATGTTCTCAGGCATTTAAGGAAGCTTTCACTGAAGTTCTTGGCCTTGTTTCCCCCACAAAGAGTTGTTTGCATAATAACAAGTACTATCAAGCAAAACGTGTTTTTCTTTCAGTAGTTAGCAGATCAGAGAGAGTAAAAACAAAATAAATTATTTCTTCTAAAGATCTTTCTAGTTTGCTGATCACCATTTCTTTTTAAATAGCCTAATCTGAATGCTTTGTCAGACTAAAACTGGGTTATTTTCCTTGGGCTGGATTGAATTACTTTTGTCAAGAAGTTTTAACTTCCAGAGAAGACTTTGAACAAAGCTAAATAGCCTCAATGCGTAGTTGTGTGAAGCAGCACTCTGCAGTGAGTAGCTGTGGTAGTGCCAATCATTAGGTGTTACTGCAGCTCTACCATCTGCTTGATAGATAATGCAGTGGGTACGATCAATGTCTGAAAACAATTACGTCAGCTGAAATCTTGATGGAATGCAGACATAATGGCTCTGCACTGTACCTCCTGAGGCACTCCCATACCGGGGCATGGCATCTGTATCACCTTCCATCAGCAACCTCCTCCTGACTAGGTGGCATTCTACAGATCCTCTCTGTCCTTGCACCCAGCCACAAGCATGGATGTTCTCAGAAGAATGCATTAAAAGAGCAGTGGCCAGCAGGAGAGGGAGGTGATCGTCCCCCTCTACTCGGCTCTCATGAGGCCCCATCTGCAGTGCTGCATCCAGGCCTGGAGCCCCAGCACAGGAAGCATGTGGAGCTCTTGGAGCGGGTCCAGAGGAGGGCAGTGAGATGAGCAGAAGGCTGGAGCAGCTCTCCAGGTGCTGGTGAGCAGTAAGCTATCACAGAGCTGTTATGGTAGCTCCAGAGTGGGTGCAGCTGTGAGACAGCAGCCTATGGCCCACATGATCCAAGTTAGGGATTGGTTTATTTCTTTAAGATATCAAAAAAATAGTTCACATAATCTTTTCTTCTTCTGGCAGCTATTGGCAGTGTGCACTTGGTAGGGGAATAAAGAGAAGACAGAAGGAAAAACATGGCACTATTATATCCTCAGGAGCAGAGAAACTGTATGAGGCAGCTGTGGAACACCAGGTAACTGCCCAGGGATTCCTCCTCCCAGAAGGATTCCTCCAGTCATCAGGAAGAAACTTAAAGCTCAGTGTAAATACTGTTTATACTACAATTACTGAAAACAGAAAAGCCAATTAGTGTTATGCATTTTAAAAAAAAGAATGATGAATTCTAACTGGGTGATCACTACATAACATCTCTTAGGAGATACCCTTTGTGTGTAACCAAATTAGAAACTGTCTAGGTTAGGGAAGGAGAAATAAAATGGTGTGCCTTCCAAAACATAATGGCTGTGGTTTTTTTCATGGATGTTACTCCATGACTAAATAACAGAGTGCACGAGGAGATAAAGATTAATAAGAGGCACCTGATAATATGCGTGTTTTGAAAAGTATTTGAAACTGTGCTTGAAAACCATAGATTTTTATAAGATGAGCAGTTTTTTTTCTTGAGATTATCCTGTCTCAGAATTAATACGACAAAAACTTGTAGAGATCACAACAGAAGAAAAGAAACTACAGAAAACTCATTCAGATAACCCCAGTGAGGAGCCAAGGAATAACGCTCCGAGCCCATACTGCTTCTTCATTTCAGAGATGTGGGTTGTTGATTACTGCCTACTTCAAGGTAGTAGAGTAATGTTGGTGCAAAGATTAGAGTGGGCTTCAGAAATATTTATAGCAAAACAAACTCTAAAAGAGAAGTATGCAGATAAATAAAGATATAAAAACCATGAGCCTTGCTAAATTACTAAATAAAAATTACTTATGTGGACAAAGGAACTGAATCCATGCATCCAAGTTCTGCACATGCAGAGTCCAAACAGAAGTAGCTATGCTCTGGTAAAACAGCATATTGTTGCTGTGTCACCAAGCTGAAATTACACTACCAGAGATCCTAGTAACAAATCACAGCACAACATAAATCCTTATTTGTCCAACAGCAACAAAAAAACCCTTTGGAATTATTGTGCCTGTTAATAGTAAGTGGACAGGATTTTTAATATGGTGGAGGATTAAAGAGCTGATCGAAACATTGCCCGTTATTCTCCACTGAACTGATTTCCTGGATGTGAGATGAAAGAGTAAAGTGATTTTTTCAAAGTTTAGCTGCTGATGAAAGATCCAAACTCAGCGCTGCTGAACTTCAGAATAGTATCTTAAAAATCCAGACAGTCCTCAAGTGTTCTCATTAATATGAAACAGTAAGCAGAAACAAAGCAACAAAAAGGTGCAATTGACCCTGATTAATTCAGAAACAAACAAACAAAAAAACCAGCTAGGTGGAGCTGCTGCCAGCCCTGGGTTTGGACCTCCAGGCAGGAGGGAGCCTGCACATCCCTTGCTCCCCTCTGCTTTGGAGGAAAGGCTTTCCTGTGCCAGCTCCTACCCTCCAACTGTGCCCTGCAGAGGAGGGGGCTGCAGTGTGGGGGCTGCCATGCTGCCCTGTGCCAGCCCATGTGGTCCTGCTTTCTGTCTGCATGTGCAGCCCTGGAGCTGTGGATCTGCCTGCAGGCCCACTTCCTTAAGGCGCATAAAACATCCTCCTATTTCTCTTGTAAACACTGAAAACTTTCTGGAAAAAAAAAAAAAATCTAAAAGATAAATACAGAAATGTGCAAATTTTCATTAATTCTGTGCGTATAAGCAGGCTCTTTAGAAGCACCTTGCTAAACAGACCTATAAATAGTCACGCATTGCTGTTCCCCTGGAGTATGACCTGAAGCACAGAGGAACTCAAAGTCACATGTTGTAGCACTGCAGCCAGCAGAGCAAAGGGAGCTGCTGTGAGATAACAGGAAAAGATGGCTCAGTGGTCTTCCACTGAGATCAGTAAAAAAAAAAAAAAATCAGTGTTTTCATCACTGAGGATCAGGAAATAGGCTGGAAGGAATAAATCTCCTGTATGTTGAAGGCCAACTCAGGCAACATCCGCAAGTGAAAAAGTCACAGACCCGGCCATGTGCCTGTAATGCTGACAGAAAGGACACCCAGCAGCTGGAGGGCACAAAACTGGCAGCTCTGTCCTGCTTGTGGCTGCACGACATCACACAGAGCTCCGCATTTTGAAGTTTTCCATAGCTTGAGCTGCTCCTCACTCTGATTTTTGCTGTCATGTGAATGTGTGTGACCTTGTGAGGCCAAGAACTTTGTTCTGCTGCTTCTTCCTCAGGTTATGCAACAGAAAAAAGGAAAACAGTTGTAATCCATCAATTCTGCGTGTCCTTCTCAGCTGTGAAATTAGTACAACAGCTTTTTACATTAAGAACTCCACGCTGGTATGATGAAGGTAACAAATAGATAGTTTCTAAATGGTTTATCTTCAGACAACTTTACTAGAGTGCAACAGCAACACTGTTGATGATATACACACTGCAGTCAAGTGTGAGATGAGTGCATTAGGCCACTGAGCATGAATCTGCAGCATCGTCAGGGGCTCCGAGCACATACTACCCCCAAAAAACAATAACCCTCCACTGCATAGAGGTAGAGAAGTGCAGGCAGTTTCAAACTGCCATCTTAGACCAAGAACACACACATTCTGCTTGACTGTTGTGATGGAGGAGGGGCTGCAAAAGGACATGCTCCTCTCTCTTTCAGTTTGCTCCAGTTTGCTGTGAAATGTGATAGTCTCCCTGGGGACTGCTTGCACCCATCTGACCATCAGCTGGAAATAGTCTCCTCAAAGGTTTAAGTGAGCTCCTCGCCCCCTGGATATTTGGTGCCTCTGGCAGAGGAAATCCCCAGCACCATCTCTCACTTCCTCCTTCTGATCAGACAATAACATCCACACTTGCCTGAAGAAGGAAATAAACAATTTGCAGGCATTAGATTTCTCATTAGATTTCTCCAAACTGACAAATCTACTATCCTACATATTACTGCATGACTCACATTCTGCTTTCATTTCCAGTTTCTTCAGTCATCTGACCAGCAGACAATGTGCAAATGTGCAGTATCAGATCATTCTCCTTTCTTTCACAACACTTAACATTTCTTCCAGATCTATTAATTGTGACATTGTTACGCAAAACAGATCTATAAACATTAGTATTTCCCAAACCTGAAATTAATTTATATTTTTTATGTATGTATAAAGTCAAAGCAGTCATAACTAAAACTGGCTTAGCTTATGGTTACAAAAATTGACAGTTCTAGGACTGCAAAAGCAGTACCAAAACAAAGATGAAATGCTTTACTGATGCTTTCCTGCAGACTGTTGTTTTAATTAGCTCTCTATCAACTCTCCAGTGGAAAACTGCACTAATTACAGTAATTTCACCTAGCTACGACCAATACCAAATTGATGATTTCAATAAGTACTTTTTTTTTCTTTTACATATTGCCTTATGTTTTCTGCTGCCTGTTTCACACCCCATTAAAATAACTGAAGATTGATTTATTGATTTATTTTTTTCAAATACTCACTGCTAATGCAGAAATGGCAGTGTTATATGTAGGAAAAAAAAAAACCCACACACATTTCTTTTAGTATTATTTGGGTAATATTAAAACATGATGCATTTTCAGAATTGTAAAAATCTTGTAAACCAAAGGATGGTAAGCTTTTAGTTTAGTCATCTAGCAATGAAATCTTTAAAGATTCGTATCTCTTCACATTCCAAGTAATCACTGCTGACTGTTGTGCATTATGAAAACAAGCCATCATTAAAGATGATTCACATCCCCTCTTCTTTTTGCTCACAAAGCCACACACATATTCACAGGCAAGCAAAAAATCCCTAACAGGTAAATATGAGATTTACATGTAACATGGCAGGCAAGTGCAGGAAACAGTTCCCTAGACTGAAGATTGAAGTTTCAGTCTTTCGAGTGATGAATTTTACTTATCTATTGTTTTCAGTACTTTTTCTTTCTGAACTAGCATATTTAAACACAGAACAAGAGGGTAGATTATATCTGACATCTATCAAGCTTTCTCCTTTCTCACCTTGGAGGAAGGCTGTTTTTCCATTTTTATTTAAGGAGAAGACTGATCAAGCTACAAAAGCAAACAGAATGGATGCCATGCTTCTCATTCGATTTGCAGCTCCTTTGCAAGTTCTCTCAGGAAAAGCAGAAGCAATACACTTAATGTAAAGTTCAAACCAGAACTCCCTACAGACAGCGATACTGATAAAGCACTATGCATCACTGTCAGTGAACCACAGTGGCCTTCGCCATGGAAGTTCAGCAGTTAACATAGAGAACAAGACTCTAGAATTGCAGAACAGAAATGTATTTCTGCTCCTCCAAAATTGATTTCTCTGCAGTGCAGCTGACAGGTGACAGCCTACCTTATCCAGTTACAAGGTTTTACATGTGCACTAACCATACCTGCAAATAAAGCTCTGCACAGCTGCTTATACTTGCTCTGTTCACATTTTAACATCTGTAAGTTTGAAGAAGATTCTGTGTTTTAAAAACTGCCCGTAAAGATGACAGAACGTGGAAGGAAAGCCTGACACAGCCTAGCCCAGATCTGAATCAAAGCACTTCAGTCTAACAACATTTGGAAGGACACCCGCTTCCTGACAACTGCTCTTATTTCATTTCTCTCCTACATTCTCTTAGGCTCTGTTCCTCTCAGGTGTATGACTCTGCTAGAGCAGGATCCCTCCTTTCTGTGCAAGAAAAATACCCTGTGACATTCTCTGTAGGTGTAGGACAAGAGCACCTTCCATGTGTTACACCTGCCATCCCTCATACAGTCCCACATCCTGGTGGAGTCCTCCTGGACCACTGCAATGCAAACAATAAAGAAAATTCCTATATTACAGTGAAATCTTTGCTGCTGTTGCTCCTGCGCGCTCTGCCAGGCAGGCAGCTGTGCTCTGCTGCTTGTCCTGCTGGCTGTGACTGGACACATCTTCTCCCTTTCAGTCCTGTGTAGTCTGCTCCACCAAATGTCTGTGTATGCACAACTACCAGCACTATCAGATAGTCCCTAATCTTATCAAGGCACCATAGACAGTCCTGTGCTGCACTTACTCTGCAGAGACTTATTTTCCTCTACGCATTGTTTGTACAGTGACTTTTGCAATTCTGCCTGCAAATAGGGGCTAAGACAAGGGCAGAAATTTGCAGCTACTTCTGACAAACTCCTTCTGTGAAACCAAGTGTTTTCTATACAAAAAATATTTCCTGATGAGTGTCTGCAATGGAACACTGGCATTCACATGCAAACAAATAGAATGACACTCCAGGAATAATCAAACTGTAAAAGGAACAACATATGTATCTTCTTAGAGCTGTTCTGTTACATGTGGTGTTTGTAATCATTTTCATTTCAGCCCTTTAGGGTGTTGCTCCCTCTTAACATTCACTAGAAATTCATTGAATATGACAGCATAAAGGCCCACATGCTTTAAAAAGCTCTTGGTCCCATTCAGTTGTTCAGACAGGGATTAAAACTACTGCAGGCAATAGCAGAGTGGTAAATATTGACTCAGCAGTAAATAAAATCAGCCCATTGAGGTGGAGTGTACAATATGTGCTGGGGGAAGAGTCATGAGAAAGCAGTATTGTTCTTGGGCAGATTAAACAGTTTACATCACAAAGCCACATGCTGTTTCAGGAAAGTCACAGTCTTCATTAAAAAAAAAATAATAAAACAAACACTGAGAATTTACAGTCACAGCAAAAATAAAATAAGGAAATTGCATTTTCATTTTTAATCTAGTTGAGAAGTTATCTTCATCTGCAAAACATTCGGATCCATATTCATGGACAACTTTATCCTAGAATCATGGAATCATTTGAGTTGGAAGGGAACATTAAAGGTCATCTAGTCCACTTCTCCTGCAATGAGCAGGCTCACGTACAGCTCCTTCAGGTGCTCAGAGTAACATCCTACCTGCCTTTAAAGTCTCGAGGGATGGGGACACATCTCTGGGCAACCTGTGCCAATGCTTCACCAATCTCATTGTAAAATCCTTCTTTCTTATATCCAACCTAAATCTCCTATCTTTTAGTTTGAAACCATTTCCCTTTGTCTTATCAGAAGGGGATAATAAAGAGTCTGTCCCCTTCTTAGACTTACTGAATAACTTACAGCTTACGTAAGTAGGACACAAATACATTCCGATAAACAGCACTGCATAATGCGTATTCTGATAGCCGCTCCTGTGAATATCAAGTCACACAGTGCACACAAATTCAGCACCTGACTGGACTGGATGATCTTGGAGGTCTTTTCCAACACTGGTGATTGTGTAACCTGTAATTTCTGAGGATCTTCTCCAAAGCCAGATGCAGACTCCCACATTCACTCAAAAGAACTGTCTGGATGAGTATGTATCTCTACATGGGCAAACAAACCTCTCTGTCACATCCAGGATGCTGGAAGGAAAAGTATCCCACGTGCAATTTGAGATGAAATGGAAAGCTGGTATTAGTACTGTTTTGAAGAGACAGGAGTCCTGCAGGTTACGCAGGATTACTTTTGATTTCACTGGTGTGCATTTCATACAGCCCTGCCATCTTTTTCCCATTGCTCTCTGCTAGGAAGGAGCCGGATGCTCAGTGGCTTTCTGGAGAGGGCAGAAGGCTTGAGCCTTCCACCCACGCTCTGCAAGAACACCATATGAAGCTCACAGATAGGTCTAGTCTCCCCATCATCTCACCAACTTGTTTCTAGGCAAGCTGGGAAGAGCAAGCTGAACTTTAAAGGCTCCTGTAAAGGATGCAAAACATAGCCAAATTTCCACTTGCTGAATTACTGGTGATCACAGCCTATTTTATAAATAAACAAAGAGCAGGCAGATAATATATTATCCAGCAGCGTCTATGTGATATTCTTCAAAAGCAGCTTTAATCTCAGTTTGTGAAAGGAATGCAAAGTCTGAATATGAACAGAAATTTTAAAAGCTAGTAATTGTCAACTGTTAATTTGCAAGCCCAAAGGATCTAATAATGGATTTCACCTTGGAAACAACTACTGAAGATGCTTTAAGCTTATAAAATGGAAACCAAAAGCCAAATAAAGGATGAATAAATCATTGTCATTTATACCTCCTATGAAAGGATACCAGTCAGTGTGCATCTTCTTCACCACGTAAAGGTTATATCAGAGAGAATGTAGAGCACTGCAAATGTTAAGAGAGGTGACAACATGAATTGTTATAAAATATCTTTCACCAAATGAAAATAGAACAAAAAATAAAAAGCAAATGTCACTATAACCTGAAGGATAGGGGTGTAAAATGCAGAGTACTGAGGAAATAAAAAAAGGAAGCTGTTTCCAAAGAAAGGTTTCATGAATTGGTTGGTTGTTTAGGACAGCACTACTAAATGCTCATTTTTATGTATTTATACATTTTATGTTTTCCCAAGACGCCATGCAGTGATTTCACTTGTTTACATTTTCTAAAAGCCATGAAAGCCACGAAGAGTGTCAAGCGCATCTCATTATTCCCACTTGGGTACAGAAGGTGAACCTTAGACCTTTGGGATCCCAGCCAGGGATTTTCCTCTTGATCTCACTGAGGTCACTGCCTTGCTTCAGGCATCCACAACCCAGCAATACCTTTCAGGAAGACCAAGGGCAAGAAAGACAAAGTCAAAGAGTATATGAGGTGGAACAGCTGTTCCTTGCCAGACTGCATTGCTTTCCTAAGAAATTATTAAAGCGTCACAAATTCCATCCAAAATAATTATTTCAGAGGAAATAAAAAGAATGCTACCTACCTATACACATGTAGGAAGGAAATAGTATTTCCTAGGACTGTTGACAAACTTTAAACACGCCATTTCAAGTACCTGCTTCTTTCAAAGCTGCCTATGCACTGTTGACATAGGTGAACTAACTCTGCTGTTAACAAGGGACTTGTGGATGTTTGTTGTACAGAAAGAACACAGAATATGTATGCCACTGCATTTGTGCAAGTGAAATAAGCTACAAATCTGCCTTCTTTTTTCACTGAGTTCACAGAGTGAACTTAGATTTACTATACAGAAAGCCAATTGTGCTTCAGAAGAGACATGGGAATACAATTTAAATCTCTCATTTGAACTTCCCTTAGGTCTTATTAGAGAAGTACAAGCAAGATGTACGAAGACAAGTACGAAGGGAGAAGGGCACTGAATCGAGGGAAACGCGCTCAAATCTCCCTTTATTCCCATGCTGAGAAGTGGAAGATGTGCACTGGCAGCTCCGGGATCAGCAGCAGGGAGCTCCTGTACTCAGGCTGGCTGCTGACAGCAACGAGTGAGAGAAGATGGTGGTGAGAGGGAAATGGTTTCAAGTTTGGGGGGGGGAAGATTTAGGCTGGATGTCAAGGGGAAGTTCTTTACAGAGAATGGTGAGGTGCTGGAACAGCTGCCCAGAGAGGCTGTGGATGCCCCGTCCATCCTTGGAGGCGTTCAAGACCAGATTGGATGGGGCCCTGGGCAGCCTGGGCTGCTATGAAATGTGGTTGGTGGCCCTGCATGTGGCAAGGGGTTGGAGCTTCGTGATCCTTGAGGTCCCTTCCAACCCTGGCCATTCTGTGATTTTGTGAGCTGGAGGGCAGATATTTACTGAGACGCATGGAGTCATGACCCCGTGGATGTAAGCTCATGAAAGTACGGGAAAATTAACCCCAGAAAACAGGCACTCGACTGCACGCCACTTCACTCTCCCAACTGGAGGCCGATGTGAGCGCAAACCCCGCCCACACAGCTCCACGCCCTCCGCTCCCCGCGGTCTTCGCGCAGGCGCGGGGTCGCGAATGGCGCGCAGGCGGAGCTCTCGCGAGAGGCGAGGCGGTGCCGGGGTGTGGAGGCTCCGCCCCGCGGCATGTGCCACTGCCTCCACCGCCCGTGGGAGGAGGGAGGGACGGGTGGCGGCGGCGGCCCCCGGCAGCGCCGGGCGCCCGCGTGTCGCGATGAATCTGCACCAGGTGCTGACGGGAGCCGTGAACCCCGGGGACAACTGCTTCTCCGTGGGGAGCTTGCACGATCAGCCCTTCACGGTGAGTCCTCGCCGGGGCCCGGCAGCCCGCGCTGCTCGGAAAGCAGCTGCGTCAGGTCGCTGCCGGCGCGGGGCTCGACGCGGCGGGGCCAAGCTGAGGCGGCACGCCGCGGGGCGCCTGGGGGACGTGTCCGCAGCCGGCGGCGGTGCGGGGCCGTGCGCGGGAAGATGGAGGCGGCCCGCGCCGTTACGTAAACGTGGGCCCCGCGATGGCTGAGGAGAGCCCGCAGCTCGGCCTGGCGCCTTCGGGACCGCCCCTGCGGAGCGGTGCGTGGTAATGGTTGAAGCCTTCTGTTAGCGTGGGCTGCTGTGGCCTTGTCGGGTGATGTCCTTGCTTCCCGAAACCCTCAGCTGTCGGTAGAGGACAGTTGGAAGGTTTAAGTAGAAGCCGTTGTCACCTCACCTTCCTGCCGTGGCAAAGTGTCTGATATTCAGGTTATTTTCCAAAAATTTGAAAGGCTCACGAGTGGTGGGGAATCACTTAGTTAGAGGCCAGAGTTTGTTTTACTTACCAGGGGTGTGCTGGTAAGACACGGACACGGGAGATTTCCCATTTTGACATGATTACTTTTTGAGAGAGACAGGTGGAGCTTTCAGTGCCATTGAAGAGCTCTTTGCCTACTCCAGGCCAACCTACAGAAAGTGTTAGAATTGCATAAACGAGGTTGAAAGAGTAATAAATCTCTGCAGAGAAAGTGATGGGAGAGTGCAGCTTCCACTGGCTGTTTTTATGGTCTCTTGTGTGCAAGAACTGTTTTGACATAAATACAGAGGCTGTGTTTCCTGCACACATGCTGATCTTGACTTGGTTTTCCCCTTTTACTCAGAAGGTTATTAATGGATTTCTCTTCCTTAGGTTTAAAGCTGCGAGCTGAAATAACTTGTCTGCTTGCTTTTTTGCTTGCTTTTTCAATTGTCACTCATTTTATAGCACCATATTAAATTCACTAGATTTTTCAGAAAGATAAACAAGTGAAAGAAAGGTTTTCCTAACTTTTTTTTTTTTTTTGGGGGGGGGGGGGGGGGAAGGGGAACAATAGGCTTAATCTTTAGAACATGAAACAGGAAAATGGAGAGCTCTTTACCTGTATCTGAGATAGTAATAAAACATGAATAAAAAATGAGGAAAGGGAAACACACCTCTCCCACCTATGCCAATTTATGTTGCGTGTGTGAGGAGGGGAGCTGAATGATTTTTAAGATCCCTTCCAACTGAAGGCTTTCTGTGAGTAGCATTTAGCCCAGGCAAGCAGACTGCGTTGTATTTGCATTCAGTCCAGTAGAAGTCATAGGTATTCGATGTAATTAGCAGAAGTCAATTTTCTATCTTTTTATTATAAGCTTTTATTCCTAGCCTGCTTTTTTTTTTATTATTATTATTATTTTTACTTTTATTTAATGCTTTTCATTAGCATTGGTCTTTTTTTTGTTTTCAAATTGAGAAATTTAACTTCCTTGAGGTAATAGAATGGCTGTTTGAAACTTCTACTTTCAAACGTGATAGAAGTATTACTCAGCTATCACAGAACAATATACAGTCTTTTTAATTGATCCATCTTGTTGTGAAGCAGGGCATCCCAGACTTTTGAACTTGATTCTTTAAATGTGTTAGAAACATAAGGACCCTTGAGAGCCACCAGTGGTAAAAGTGGCCCTGTGTTACCTCAGATACAGTAGCTCAATTGGCAACACAGAAGAAACAAGAGGAAAGGTAGTGTGGTAAGCTTCCAGTGTAGGAGTTAAGAGAGACCATTTCCAGAGAACTCCTGTGTTCTGCTAAGTGCCATCCACTGGTCTGCTTCATCTGGGAGCTTTGCATAACGTTAGACCCAGCAGAGCTCTGCACTGTCTTTATTGTCTGCATCATCAATGTGTATGTGCTTGCATGTCCCTTACACCTACATAAATGTATAAATAACTGTGGGTATGCATACGTACTTCTAGAAATAAACCTGTAAATAGTAGCTGAAATAGGCAGTGTGGCAGTACACAGAGTTTAGAGGTGCTGTGCTATACAGGAGATCGAGACCCTTGATCATTTACTCCTATGATTACATAAAGAATGGAGTTTCACTTACCAGTATTTCTTTGTAAGAGTTGTGTATGTTGGACTTCCACTGTAGAAAGAAGTGGGAATGTTTCACATGATTGCTTGCATTTTTATCCTTTAAAGGTACATGCTTTTACTGCTAGTGTCAAAATTCTAGAACCTCAGATCCTGAAATGGCTTGGATTGGAGGGGCCTTAAATCTATCTAGTTACAACTAGCAGTTTGCCAGCCAGTAGGTCAGATTGCCCAGTGCCCTGTTCAACCTGACCTTGAACACCTCCAGGTGTTCAAGACTGGGGCATCCACAGCTTCTCTGTACAGCCTTGGCTGGCCCTTCACCACCCTCTGAGCGAAGAATTTTCCTTGTCTTATTACTACGGTCCCCAGTAAAGAATGTCTTTCCATATGTAAAATCATATTTCTTTGGGGAAGTTTAATAAGTTAAAGGTGATGTTTGGTGATTACGGAAAAAATGAAATAATGGATAGAAATTTTCTGAAAGCTTTCTATGCCATGCAGAGCAATGTTTATTTTCACAGACCCAAAACATATTTCGCTCCCTAATTTCAGGTTCATTTTGCTGTATCGCCAGCGAGTGAAGTCCATCTTCCCCCAGCTTAAACTAGTTCTACTTTGATTGTTTAACAAAAGAACACAGTGTTTAATAAACATTACAACAATAGGGAAATGTAAACAGTATTTCCTTGTCTCATTGTATTAAGTCATCGTTTTGTAAATATTTCAGGACAGTTTTAAGGTGAAAAGTTTTTTTTGGTATACCAAAATAAGACTTTACATCATATCTCTTTTTAAAGCAAGCAGGTTTTTTTTTCTTTTTTAACATGTTTTAGAATTTTTCTAGACATTATTTTCTCAGTATGGCAGCATTCTTTCAAATGTAAAATGCATCCCTCCCTTTCCCATCCCTTTTCCCCCCCCAAACAAACAAGCAAACAAACCCAACAACAGAAAAAAACACCAATCCATCTGCATGAATAGAGATGAGCAAGAGTATGGGAATGAGATGCTTATACTTTGGAGCTACTTGTTGTGCAGAAAACAACATGCAAACTGTTGTGGATAAGGCCTGCTCTAAAAAGTAGGTAAATGTTGAGTAGTTGGCAGAATTCATTTTTGTTGTATGTGAGACTGTTAGGATACGGGATGTACCCACTGACTTCCATTCATTATATGGTGCTGAAATATCTTGTATTTCAGCACAGTTTTCTGTGCTGGAAAAAAAAAAAAAAAAAAAGAAAAAGTGTAAAATTAGTCCAGAAGTTAGTTTGGTGCTGTTGTTTTCAGTAGGTGTCTTTTTAAGTGTAATACTGCTTACAAACCACCATGTTGGAGTCTTGGCTAAATGTGTGAATGTAAGTGTGTGTGAGAATGATGTCATAGAAGCTGCTTGAAAAAGAACAGCATGGGGATGGCAATGGACAGCTTAGGTAGTCTCCTCTGCTGAAGTATCTTGTTAGCAGGACATATCCTAGGAGTGGGTTGATAGAGAAGGGGAGAAGAGAAAGCTATTGCAGTTGTACTTCGCAGACAGCTTAGTTACCTACTCCAACATGTTTTTGTGTTGAATGTTACTCTGTCTTCCCTTCTGTATGCTGTGCCTTTCATCCTTGAAATTGTGTTTCTCCTGTGGGTTAACGTCAGCTAAACATCAAAAGTGACCTCCTGAGTTATGGGTGTCCCACCTGTTGGCTTGCCTGGGCTGCACTGAGTGAAGTGAAATTGTCTTGAAAGGTGTATATATATTTATGTATGTGTTTAAATATATATATATATATAAACATATATAGGTTGTTCTGAAAGTAGTACCTCCTATTTATTTCTGTGTAAGCTGCAACAGTAGCACAATAACACTGTTTGATAAAGCAAATTCCCAGCTACAAAATGCTGTTTTTCAACACAGACACCAGTATTAACTATGCGTTTTCATTAGTAGTGAACAGGAGCCCAGTTCCTTCAACCTTTCCTCGTAGGAGAGGTGCTCCAGTCCTCTGATCATCTTAGTGGCCCTGGTGTTAGAGGTCAACATAATAAAATAGGAAGCATTACTTTCAGAGGAGCCTTCATCCTATATATATATATGTATAATATATATATATAGTGTGTATATATATATATATATACACATATATATACTATAGTTATTATCTGTAAGTAACAAAACATCTTAGTTTTTAATATTTTTTGTTAAAACATGGAAAGGAGACCAGTAAAGCCATAGAACTTGTGAGATGTGTGACTGTTTTTGTGAAACTAATGCATGAGTCTAGTTGGGTGGAAGTCACTGCAATTCTCAGTGAGATCTCAAGGTGTTCTTCACAGATTTTGGGTGAGGTTTTGTTTTTACTGCGCTTCCTCCTTGAAAACAATTGTGCACAACAGTAGTCCAGAAAGTGGTGATATGCATAAGGTGTGGCTGTGAAGAAAGAGATATTTCTTTTGCTAAAGTGGGGCTCATAAGCCTGGTAAAGAGTCATGATTGGATTTTTCAGTTGGATGTCTGATGCAGTGGCAGAGAGCAGTTGATTTGCCAGCTGTGCTGGGCCTTGTGCAGGCCATAGGTTGAACGTGCTTGTCCTAATTTATCCTTCTCCCACTTAGCTGTAGTTTTATTTGAAAGCTCTTTGAAAATGCATAGTGTTTCTTATTTTGTCCTACTACTTCTTTGGGTATACTCTGTGGTTTTAAGGGCTAGCCCTGCATCCTGCTGGAGATTGGGAAGTTGGGGTGACCAGGTCTGGTCTGAGATGACTGAATAGACTCATGTCAGAAGTGATTTTTTTTTTTTCTGAGATGCAATATTTTTTTATCAGGCAATGTGGAGAGTGACCAAAATGTAAGGATAGAGTGGCTGTAGCTTTTTTGTTGTTGTTATTTGTTTTCAGAGCATGAAGATCCTAGAAAGACATTTGTTTTACTCCAGCTATAGCTTGGATTCCTGAGTGCATTTATAATTATTTGTTGAAACAGGAAACTAGTGGAATGAAATGAAGTTTCCCAACTGCTTCTTTTCTTTAGAAACACCATCCCTCATTTGGCACTCAAAAAACAAACAAACAAATGCAGCATAAATGAAATTGAACAAGAAATGAACACCAACAATAAAACAATATGGTTGCTTAAATATAGGCATATACCTCTTAGTCAAGAATTTATACTCATAAAGGGAAAATTTCCAGCAAACACTGGATCCAGCAAAATCACTGTTTGTTTATCCCTTCAGTCTGCTGCTGTGTAGTGCATCCTTAAGTAGCATGGCTGAGTTCTTAGAGTATTTTAAGTCCTTGTTTATGATAGAAACATTGCTGAATATGTGTGAGTTCTGAGAGACTCCAGTGTTTGATAGTTACTTCAGAGCTCTCCCAATGCAAAATCCAAGTGTACTCGGAATTATTTCTTTTTCTTGCATGTAAAAACTGGTAGAGCTCTTGATCCGGTTAAGATGCTTAGTTTACAGACTCCAGAACTGCTAATAGCTGTGTGTTTTACAATTTATGCTTCTTCTTATTCACCTTGGTAGAAATGCTGTATCTCTGCACGAATGCAGGCTTTCCTGTCAGCATGGAAGGGAGAGAGCCAGCTGGAGATGACTCTATTGAGCCTATCAAGTGCTGATGAGTCCTAGAAGGTCATACAGAAGAGGTGGAGGGCTTTGTGCAGTATTTGGCATTTCTTCTGAGAGCCTTTCTAATAAATTGTGTTCTCTCTTCAGTGAGGCTTGTAGTTTCTTAAAATTGCCTTCATACAAAGCAATAAATTCAACAAAATGCCTTTAGGAAAATATGTATATAATGTACTTCAGATAACCTTTGCCTAGTAGGCTGTTAATTTAATTAATGAGTCAACAAGTGAGATAGTTACTGACATCAGAAAGAAATGTTCTTTGAGGAATCGATTAATGTGTCGTTGTGATGTGAAAATAATCACTTCAAAATTTGTACAGAAAATAGTATTAAGTCCTTTTGAAATGAGTTTTAAATCAGAATCTGCAGTTGGTATATGCATTTGTAATAAATGATCCTGTTTTGACTGGAGGAACTATGGCATTTGAAACTCCTTGCAGCTGAGGAAGAGACAGGACAGAAAATGTGTATGACCATTAATAAATGATCAGAAGTTAATGTATGTATTTAGCTTGAAGAAGTATTTTAGACTTCTTTAGTACTTTCACCTATCAAGTCATTTTAAGTCTGGTTTGGTGGTCAGCAGATTGGAAAAATGAATACTGGTGGAGGATAATGATCATTTTACTGAGTAAGTTGTTTTTGTGAAACATCCTTGAACATACTGTCAGGCAAATTAGCTTTACACTGAAATATTTTTTTCTTTGTTTGTTTTAATATATGCAATGGTGAGATATTCTAGTGTAGGTTTGGCTAAAAGTGCTCTTCAACCTGAAGCACCTGAAAGCATGACAATCATGTTTTGAATTTCCAAGTAGAATGTTAAATTTCTCTGCTTTCTTTTTTCAAATCAAGAGACTTTTCACTATATGTACTAGAGCTAGTGGGGCTGATTGTAAGGGATGATCCTTAATGTCAGTGTTCTGCAGATTTCCATCCACAATTCTTTGTTTTGCTTTTGAATCTTTTTGACCAGTAATTTGCTTTCACAGTCGATCTCTGTCTCTCTTTTAACATGCCTCTTGTTGGTGCTCGTAATTTTGCTAGTAGCTTCCTGGCTCTTATGCTTTTGTTATTTGTGCATTCTTTGTTGCTGGAGTTCAGTACTTGAAAGCTGTATTTCATGTTTTCTCAGATGTTTAATTATTCATTCTATTTTAATATGTGCCTAGCTTCTAACGTAACTTGCCTAAAGGTAGGAAGAATTATTTGATTTGGACATTGCAGTAATTATCGGCTGCCACTATAAAATGTTAGATACATCAAATGACTCAGTGACAATATGAGTTTAAAATGAATCCATGGAATGTATCATGAAGCTCAATGAGTCTGAAACTTTTCTAGAACTAAGCTTCATTTTTCTATTCCTTTGGAATTTAAAATTTTGCTGAATGCTTCATACCATCTTATCTTCCTGCTTCCATTCCCCTTTTTCAGAAACTTAGTTATAGATTTCTCTGCCTTCAATCTAGGAAGCATATTACTTTGATTGTTCTTTGTGGTTTTTTAATTTCTCACAGATTTTTTCATAACTCCATTTTGTCTCTTCTGTCTTGAACTTCTTTTTTGTAACGGGTGTGTTGTGGACTTCTAAACATCTTCTGTTGCTTGATTGAAATTGTAGACATCCATTGGATCTTTGTAACTGTCTGTGCGGTTCTACATAGATAAAATACACAGGTGATGCCATTTCACTGATATGCTTTAACTGGCTATAACTTTATTTAATTCTGAGATTATGCATTTTTGTGAGTTTTTTGTTGTTTATGTTTGTTTTGATTTGTTTTTTGTTTTGTTTTTAGGCATACGCATCAGGATGCGATATCGTTGTATTAGGGACTGACTTTGAAAGATTACAGATAATCCCAGGTGCAAAACATGGAAACATTCAAGTGGGATGTGTGGACTGTTCAGTGCAACAGGGAAAGGTATGTGGTGCTTCTAATAATATTCTTGGAATGTCATGTTCAGTCATGGGTGTCCAACCTTCAGACTTGCGTGGCCACACTGACTGAAGATGAATTGTCTTGGGCCACGTATAAAACATATAACATAGTTAATAATTAGAAGTAAAAACTTAGTCTGTTTTGATGGAAGTGGTTTAATTCTTAGTAAGTTTCCAAGGCATTCATCAGAGATTTTCAATTTCATCCTTGAAAATGGTTGTTTGCTTATGTACTTACTGCCAGAAAGTAATAACATGGATAAAGCATGATTGCAAAACAAGGGATAATTTTCTCTGCTAAAGGTGCTACGAAAGTCAAATAAGGAAACATCATGAAAGTTTTGAACTGAATATCCAATTTCAACTCCATACATTAAGTGAAAATTTGCATGTAATGTACTTACATTGACTGAAAATGCATTTACAAATATACCCAAAAATGTATAATTTTTTCAGCCATCTTGAAATCTATTCTCAAATTCCTTTATCAGAATGAGAAGCAAGAGAGTGTATTTTTCACTCTTCACAGAACTGTGCTTAGGCAACGTATCAGAATGTAAAAAAATATTTACCATAACTTGAGTTAGCTCTGTACTATGCCCTTCCTGTGTCCTGGTTTCGTTTGTTGGTTGTTGTTGAGTGATGGGTGTGTGACTGGGGCTGGGCCAAGCTGCTCAGCAGGAAAGAGCTGCTACCATGACTGCAGAGGGTGGGCTGCAGTGTGGGTTGGGCTGGGCCACATTCGGACATGGATGTGTCTATGTTGAGAACTTGCTGAAAGTATGGATGCTTTCAAGTTAAGGTATATCTACTACAATGAAGGTGAAAATGGCTGATTGCTTCATCTGTCTGTTTTCGGTAAGACTACATAGCAAATAAGAAATAACAAGTATAGTTATGAGACTGTAGAAGATAAGATGGGGCTGTACAGGAAGATGCGTAAAGGAAAGATCATATGGTGGGAGCAAAAGCAGTTTATTCACTCTGGGTTCATGCTGCTCAGGTTAGTCATTGCCGTGCTTTGACATGTCAGTGACTGGCAGCAGATGAGTTCTTCCACAAAAATAATTTCCATATCATGGAAGAGTAATATACCTTTCAAGTAATTAATAAAGGCTTAAAATTGTTTATGGACATAATTTTCCTTTTTTGAGTTCTCATCTTTTCTTTTTCTCAAGCATGCAAACTGGTTCAAAAATGTGAGGTTTCAAATTCTTCTCAGGGATGTCTTTCTTAATTGTTCTGTTATGATAAAAAACAATGAACCAAGTAGTTCTGTCTATTGGGATGTCACAGTGTGGTTAATCTGTTTACCAGTAGAGCTGGAAATGTGGATACATAATGGCTCATACAAACATATAAGATATATATGTATATATATTTTTAATTGATTCCTTCAAGCTGTATTAAGGTGGTAGCATTAGTGTTTTGCACATGTAGCTTTTAAGTTGTTGGCAGCTTTGGTTAGATTCTGGTGTCCATCCTGAAGGGAGATCTCTGCATGAAAGCTGCTTTGTGTTTACACGTGAAGTCTGTAAACGACCACCTAGGTGATTTATAGCTGCTCTCTATTCCTACTTTACAATATTTGAGTGATGAATTCTTGTAAAGGTAGTGTGGGAACATCAATGAAAGTGTGGAAATGTTCTCCTCTCCATCTGTGGTAGTTTTCAGCTATAAAGAATGGTGTGTTTCTCCACTGTGGAAAAATATATATATATATATGTTTGAGCTCAGTGGATGTCTGTTAACAGAGGATGAAATACATATGCAAATAGCATATATATAAAAATACAAAATGTAAATATTTCTCTGCAGTTTTGGAGCACTGTTTTGACTATCAGTTCTGGCCAAATCTAAACAATAGAGTTAGTTAGTAAAAGGTTTGTTAGCAGGTTATAAAAGTAATGAGTTCAAATTTTCCTCTGTTTTTGCCCTCTGAATCTAATTCTAATTTACTGGATAGCTTTGTGAAGCTACTTTGAAGGAGCAACAGCTTAGTAGTTGATGTTTCATCAATCCCTTCTTTGGCTTTGAAGAGTTGGGTAGATTATTGTCACTGCCATCTTTTTTCCTACTCTATTTTTGGAGATAAACTTCAGTTTTCATTGTCTAAGATTGAGATTGGGAGGGAGGAATGTATGAGAATTTCTAATTTCCCCAGCAGATTATGCATTCCTCTACCATGATTTGCATGAAAATGGCGTTTATAAAGAAGACAGTGTAATTTTAGGCCACTTTTTTCCTTTGGTTACATACAGCAGAATAATGGTAATGAACAATTTATTTTGAGTGAGTGTTCCTCTTTCACACAATGTCAGCTACGAGTCTCTTTTCTAATTAATAAGAGAATTAAGACAAAAACTTTAATTAAAACATGAAAAAAAAATAATGCAGTGTGACTTCTGTAAATATCTGACAATGCACAAGAAGATAGCTGTAGCTTCAAATCATTTGAAACTTCCATGGGTAACATTTGGTGTGCTAATGTTTGTCTTAATAGCCAGTGGTACAAAAATAGACAGAAGATGTATCCACATTTGGAAAAAAATAGGAAAAAAATATCTCATCAATATGATCTTGATATAGAATATATGTTGAGATTTTGAATGAAATTACTGGAATAAAAAAAGTGAGGTACTTGATTTTGAGAAGGCAGATATTAATCTTAGGTATAAGGAAAGGTTTATTTTTGCATTTTGTAACTGATGAAATTATTGTTGGCATTTATGGGTCAGGCTGATACTAGCCTACATAAAAATTTATTTAGCTGTGTTCTCTTTAACACAGAGGGCTTCTTTTGAAACTGGATCTACAGTTTTAGCTTAAAAATATTAACAACTTGGGCACATTGGTTTAGTTTCTTGTTTAAATTTCTATGACTGGTGTTAGAATAGAGCCATGGAATCGCTCAAGTTGGAAAACATCTTAAAGATCGAGTCCAACCACAACCACACTACCCTAAGTCTAACAACCCTCTGCTAAATCATGTCCCTGAGCACCACATCCGAATGGATTTTAGACACATCCAGGGATGGTGAGTCAACCACCTCCCTGGGAAAAATCAAAAAAATGAAATCAAAATGTTTACAAAGTGACCCTGCCTACGTTTAATGTTGCTTTAAAAAAGTGAATTTCATGAGACAGAATCTCACAGAAATGAGAAACTATTACATGATATCAAAACTGCAGGTCTTATTCTTTGTAACATCAAGCGTTACCTGCAAATTCTGGGTGCCCATTTTCCAGCATTATCTCTGCAAACTTGTAATTTCTGTAAATCTGTCTTAATTTCCAATGACGTTGTCTTTTAAGGATTTTAGCGTGAGGCCTTTCTGTTAGCATTGTAGGATGGTTTGGTTTCTAAGGAGAGCTTTAAGGATTATCTGGTTCTAAGCCCCTGCCACTATAGACACTATACATACAGCATGCTTAAAGGCACATCCAGCCTGGCCTTGAACACTTTCAGGGATGGGACAACCATAGCCTCTCTGAGCAACTTGTTCCAAAGTTTCACAGCCCTCTTAATGAAAATTGTATTCCTTATGTTTAATCTAAATCTACTCTCTTTTAGTTTAAAACCATCATCCTTGTTCCATTGGTACATGTACTTCCTTGTTTAAAAAACAACACAACAACAAAAACACACTCCATCTTTTTTACACGCTGCCTCTGAGTATTGAAAGGCTTTGGTGAGGTGTCCCTGGAGCCTTCCTTTCTGCAGACTGATGCCCAGTTGCTTCAGCCATTCACTGTAGGAAAGATGCTCCAGCCCTCTGATCATCTCCATAGCGTTTAACTACTAGTTTTGCCTTAATTCAGATTTGAGATGGCTGATACTACCAATAAAATAAGATTTTGAAATAACAATACTGCCTGTACTGCAACTTTTTGGAGGCATTTTATATTAGTATTTAGTAACTATTCTGATTTCATGTTCTTTGCATAGGATGTTCAACTTTTGTACCTTGAATTTTCCAAATTCACGCTTTGTTATGTAGCACATCAAAGTGCTGGGGAGGTCTGTTTTGAACACGCTCTGAACTGATGGTGTCTCTGTTTTTTAGACTGTGAACATGGTAACTCCTTATATGTTAACTATGAGAAGCATATTGATAATGGGTAGGTTGCTCCAAAAGTAATACTTCTGATTTTTTTTCTTATTCCCATGGATACTGCAACAGATACAAAGAACACAGTAGTGCTGCTTGATAGGTCAAATTCTTAGCTACAAAACATTATTTATCAACGTAGCCATCACCATTTACTGGTTCACCAACGAACCGATTGCAGTGCTCTTTGTTTTGTCGTGTTCACGGCTGTGTTCACAGCTGTCCAAAATATTGCTTGTCTTTCAATTTGATGTCACTACTCCTGAAATGCATCACACGCCATTTCACTTTGCCACATCCACTGTTTGGTCTCCTTAAATGTTCAGCAAGGATCAAAGAATGTGAACGGGTGCGTTTTTTTCCACCTGGAGGAACTCAGTTCTACACTTTAGCTTCATATGCACTTCCATGTCCAACACCATTTGTCAGCCTGCCCCTCTGTTGCCATGTGACCATCATCTACTTTAGATATTTTAGGCCAGTATAATCAAGCAGAAGTCATTACTTTCAGAGGATCCCTCATAAATCTGCTTAAAAAAAAATAAAAAAGGTAAGTACAAAAAGGTGTGAGTCAGCCTGTGCTGCCAACTAGTTTATTAGGACTGGTATGTAACTAAAAGGTTGTACTTACATTGTTGTCAACAATTGCTTCATAATCTTATTAATTTTGTTTTCTGTTACCTAAAGGGTGGAGAAATATTAGCTTGAAGTTAGAAACAGAATTCCATATTTTAATCTTGTTTGTTTTGCAGCTTGCTTTTTATGCATGTGTTTATGTATATGCAATTTGCTTTAGATTGCAGCTTCGTATGGAAATGTGGTTTGTATCTTTGAGCCAATTAGTCTCTTGAAGCAGAGCAGCAGACATCATAACGTAAGTAATTCATCACTCCTTAATTTCATTTACTTAGTTGTAAAGCTTGGCTCATTTCTCTGGTTTTCTTTAAAGGTGAAGTTGCTATTGTTGTCTAAACTGTGAGATGCAGTGGTCTGTGGGAAGTGAAAATGGTAGCAGGAGAGCAGAGGCATGTTATTTGAGATAATTCTGGTAAAAACAGGTTATATTATAATACTTCATGTTACATATATCTAAGTCTACAATTCGTATTGTAAAAATTCCAGAATCTAACAAGACAGGCATGCCACTGCACTCCAAAGAACATGTCCATTATTGTAGGAGTTCCATTTTGAACCACTTTCTGTAGCCAGAAACACATCTGTGCTGATGTGTTTTATGATTGGTATTTTAACCACGATTTATGGAACTGCACATTCCTGTTCAAATTCTCAAAAAGCCTATTAACACCTTTGTTTGCCTAGGGTAGTGAATAAAACCAATATTTTCTTGATAGCATGGCTGAGTATTGATTGATAGTGACGTGGGGAGTTGGCAGTCCAGATATTAATTTCTGCCAAGTAATGCTTTAGTAATGCTTTAGAACAGTTTATTTAGCTAGGCTCTTTACATGGAAAGATTTACCATTGTGCTTGGAAGTACTTGGGTCCAGTAGAAGTTGGGTAATGAGGACTTCTCCGTAACAGTGGCTCAAGCAGCATTCTTTCTTCTCCCTGGGTTTGGTCTCTCCATTTGTTAATAAATTTTTAATGTAACTGCATAATATTTTCTGTGCTGACCAGTAGTTCAGTCATATGGTTCCTGATAGACTTGTAAAACTGTGGTATTTTATATATCTTAATGCCTCCTACTCAATAAATATAGTTTTACCAACGGAAAGTAGCAGGATGAAATAAAGGTAGGGTGGGATTTCATGCTCACATGAACCTTTTATGTGTATTACTTTCTGTTCAATCACTCAGATGTTAAGTCCACACTTAATGTTGTTTTTTTTTCTATGCAATTAACACCACATGTACCTTGAAACTTGGAAGTTACCATGCAAACTATAAGCAGTAGAGGAAGAATCTTCCATTCATGATTTGCTCTCAAGTAAATAAAATATTTCTACTGAAGTATATGGTTACATAATTATTGCAGTTAACTTCTCTGCAAGAATTTCCAGCATACTTACATTGCAGTAAGATTGACGTTCTTATCTATTTATTGAAAATTCAGAATTTAAAAAAAAAAAAGAAAGAAAAAAGCCAGTGTCATATAAGCTTTCTTTAGGTCATTATCTACAAGTGCTACTTAATGTTTTCCTTGAAATATGCAGAAGATTTGTTTGTTCTCTCTTTAACTTTTGTATAGAAGGATCCAGTATTTTTTAAGTGTGGGATGATTACTTTAAAACTGTCCTTGAAATAAATATTTTATGAATATAATCCTCCAGTTGTCCCAGGGAAAGAAAGAATGACCAAAAAAACAAATGAAACCCCAAGAGAAATAGTCAACTATGTGCAGATTTTCAGGTAGGAGAGTGAGGAGGGGGAGAAACCCTGAACTTATTGAAGTCCTTCGAGAATACTCTGGATATAAAATACTAGGTGCATTTATTGCATTTCACTTTTTGATTTTTTGTTTTCGTGAAGTCAGACTTTCCCTTTGAAAAGCTCAGAATTTGATGATGGTGATGTGTACTAAAACTTTTTCTAGCTCAGATTTTTTTCAGTAAGTTACAAGTGAGTGGTAATTTAGCTTTAGGCACACTCTTCGTAGAAGTTGGATAGTGCAGTGAAGGTATGATATTTTTATTACAGAGCACAAGGGAAAGAAAGTATTTTCATGCTAAACTTTGTGAATATTTAATGTTTCAGCAATTGCATTATCAGTGGCAGAAGAATGCTCAAATCTTACTGGATGGTATAGCACATAATTTAACATGGGATCCCACAGGTAAGAATAAATTATAAGAAACAAATTATTTGCTTTATCTAATATATCTTACTGAAATTTCACTGTTCCTTGGAGACAAGGAAAATACTAATTTTGTCCTACCATGATAGAGAGCACCAAAGTGAGATGAAATCTGCAGTTGATGAAAAGAGTCCCTCTTTGTTAGAGAAGGGCTGAAACAATATCTATATGGTATTATCTGATTATTCTATTGTCAGCAGTATATAATGTTTCAAATAAGGGCTAAAATAATGTGTGAATAAGAAGCATGTATAGTAGCTCTAGGTACTTGTCTTTCAAACTGATTACTCTGGAAGTTTTCAGCTCAAATTATTGTCTCTCATAAGAAAGGAGAATAGAAAGCTGACTTGCAAGATTGACTCAATCTTTCAATGTAGTGGAATGTATGAGAGCACATTATTATTATATAACTTTGCTGGCATCTTGTTTTGTTGTTTTTTTTTTTAACGTGGAAGTTAATATATGGCATATTTTGTTTTGCATTGTGCCTGCAGTCTGTATTTTTTTCTTTTTTTCTTCTTGTTTTAGGCACTCGTCTTTTGTCCAGTTGTTCCAGTTGTCTTCAGCTTTGGTCCAATGTTCCTTTGGAGAACTTGCCTGACAACGAGAGCACTGACAGAACAGATGTTGGCGAATGGAGGTGTATCTGGCAATGCAAGTAAGAAACTGTTTGAAAAACGGTTCCTTTTCCCTTGCTGGTTTGTTTAGTGAAATGATACTGTATACTACTGTTTGATAAACACTATTCAGACATAATACTTGAATCATTTTTGCACTGAGTAGATAACGCTTTTTTATTACTGCAAGTGTAGCTGTAACTATTTTTGAGGTAGTTTGTGTTCTTTAACAGTTCTTCAGTTTTACTGAGCATTGGTAGGATGCCATGTAAAGGCTGTCACTGTGACTGCAGCAGCAGGCTTTGTTCCTTGTACGGTAAATACGGTAAAGGCTGCTTATTTGAAAGAGATTACACTTGCAGGACCAATTTAGATAAAATTCCTTCTCTATCCTATAAGCTGCACCTTCCTTTCCTCCACGGATGCCTTCCCACATTTTGCATTTTCTGTATTCTTAGATATTAAAAACATCTGTGAAAAGATGGACACATTTGTTTTTACCACATCTCTGAATGTTCTTTGGGTGTTCGTGTTAGTTTGGTCATTATAATCTGTGTCTGTGTATTTGCAGAAAAGAAATCAGAAGAGTTTTAGTTCAGTACTTCAGTTTGTAAGTTTGATTCCTCCCACCACAGGATGAGTCTTTTCATATATCAAGTGTACTGTTTGCTTGGGACTAGTGTCAGTTTTGTTAAATAAGTCTCCATAACTGGTTGACTGGAAGGACTTAACCTGCACTTATTCCTCATGAAGTAGAGGAAAGAAATCAAGACTTTGTTAATTCAGTGATATACCCTTGTGATATCATCTCGTAGCCTAATGAGAGAAACAAACTTTGAGATAGAATGCCACAGCGATGGTTTTAGAATCCGGGTGTACGTTAGATGTAGTCAGCAATGTGCAATGCTGTTATTCCTGTGTCCATAAAATAGCAAGTTCCATGTGTGCATCTCAAACATTACAGAAGTCTTAAATTCATACCTCTAAACTTGTTTGTGGAGCAGAAAGATTTTGCTGGATTTTGCATATTTTAAATCAACAGGTCCCAAAAAGAACTTGCACTATCCATTCAGCTTTTGTGTCTGAATATCTTCCAGCATTTGTAATTGTATTGGATAAAGAGTAATTTTTTCTTACTGAGAATTTTTCAGGATACTGACTCTGCAGTACTGTTCCTTCCCAGAGTTATTTTCAGTGTCTAGAAAAGGCATTTCCAAGTGTCTCAGTATTGGCTCTGGTGAGAACAGGTTGCTGAAACAGAGTTGTCAATTGCCTTTTTTTGATTCATAAATTTTGTAATGGATTTGCTACTGTTCATATACATGCACACCATCATGCTTTTGTTAACCTGGTGACTAACTCAATCTCTTTTGAAAGTTAGGCCTAAAAAATTGTTACAAATGTCTAAGAATTTCAAGCTAAAAATATGGACTGTACTCACACCACACAATTAAATTCTTGCATGTTCTTCTTGCCATAAATGAGCCAGTCATATAGGTGATAGCTCAGTGCTTGAAAACATGTAAAATACACTAGTACATATTTTCCATTGAAAGCAGAAAAATGAACCATGTTAGTATAGTAGGCTCACGTTTTGTTTCTTTTTTCAGTGTGGCATCTTTTACCTTTTTGACTGTGAATGTAACAACTATTTTAAAGTACTTCTTAAGTACATTATTGTTGTTTGTTTGTTTTTCAGTTATGCCATAGAAAATAAGAAAAATAAAGGAAAAATTAAATGTGTTTTTTTTGTCTCCCAGATAACTTAAAAGATAGTGTGGAGTGGAAGAAACGAATTTGAAATACACATGTTTATGAAGTGAAAACAGGATTGTATCTAGGGCAGATCATGCATGTGTGATCCATTAGGAATGGTTTTCAAATCACGATCATTTGAAATGTCAGATGCTGTAGTTGTCATCAGTTGCATTGTTTGCTGCATTCTTTTTCTGTGTGACTGCAACCACATGCTGTATTCAAGTTTCCCTTCCTTCTGAACTTTCTTAAACCTTACGTTGTTTGACAAAGTACAACTCGTACATTTCATACAAAATAGAATTACTTTCGTGAATTCAAAGCAAAAAGCTGTTTAGAGTTCTGAAAAAGTTTCATAAAACTTACTTGCTGTTTTTAATTGTCTTTATTGCATAGTACTGCTTCTCAAGTTTGTTTAATGAAATTCTCGCCAGATGGGGAGTTTTTTGCTACTGCTGGAAAGGTAAACATTTTCCAACTGTTTTTTGTTTGTTTGTTTTAATTTTTATTTTGGTGAGTATTTTCTGTGATCTATGTATTTACCTTTTCACTTTTAATGAAAGGAGAATCTGGGGGAAGAATAATTTCCCTAAACAGGAGGGTTTAATAAAATATTCCCTGTGCCATATTTTAAAATACAGCTTGATACTGACTAAAAATGGATAACATATTGGAATATGTATTCCCACATAATCACAGTCGCTGTTTATGGCCAATCTTGTAGATTAATCATATAAAATTCAGGTTATTGTAAAGGATGCAGTGAACAAATGTGACAAATCCTATGAGAGTTTGCACTACCTGTTAAAGAGTGGTAAGCGAATGGTTTGCTGCTCCACGTAATGCTGTTGTCTTTGATTGAGGGGAGTGTAGCACTGTCATTGATCAAAAAATCTATATTGATCAAAAAGTCTGGAATTGTCTAGACTGTTTATGCAGCTGTCCAAACCGATGGTGGGGAGGTGAAGAAACCCTGCTGTTTTCAATACTGTTTTAAAGAAACAATCTGAGCAGTTTTTGCACAGGTTAACAAATACAAGTAGGCACTAAGTTTATGCTGTCAACTAAATATCCTAGTAGAGATTGTGGAATAATTTAAAAAAAGCAAAATGCTTGTGTACAAGCTTAATGGGGACAGTGATGTTTTTAAGATAAGTGGGCAACCTGGCTGAAGTGTCACAGTGCTCAAAGCAATACAAAGCTGACAAATTCTCTTGCCAAAGTACATTGTACTTTGAATAACAGTACGATTTTGTATAGATTTGTAGCCAAACACTGATAGCTAATGAGGAGGGGAATGAAATCTGAATTACTAATGGTAAGACAAACCAAAGAAATCTCTGCAACTACAGATCAGATGTAGTTCTATTTACTGAGCTGACTTGAGTATTTCACTTGAAAGAAAAATTGAAAACCAAAGTACTGAGTTTCAAAGTATCAAGTTCTGCTCATATATCATGTTCTTATCCAGAATATGTACTATTTTACCCCACCCTCTCCCAGGACGATTGTCTTGTGAAAGTGTGGTACAATACAGACAACTGGCGATCAGCTGTAACACCACCGGGAGCGAGTCCAGGAAAACAAGCACAAGAAGTTGATTTTTCATTTGTTTATTTGGCCCATCCTCGATCAGTAAATTCATTTTCATGGAGGAAGACAAGCAAATTCATGCCGCGGTGAGTAGTTCTAATAAGCCAGGTTTGCAAATTGTCCAGATGAAGCCAAGTCAAAACTAAAAAGAAAATTCTCTGAGAACTTAAAATTTCCCATACTATGTGCTAAATTGTTTTGTAGAAGTGCAGGAAGCTGCTTTTGTTTATTGTGAAACCTCATTTAAATCCACTGTTCTACCATGCTGTCTTAGTTGTATTGAAATGTATTTTCACCGCCTTTCTTAGATTAGACAGACTTCTCCTTTGGAGAGAGCTAAAGATTGGCATATGTTTTCATGGAGGTACTGTTGATAACAGTCACACAGGTTGTAAAATTTGTACACTTTGGTTTATAGTGGAGTTTGACAGCCTTGTGTATTGTTTACATTTAAATGATTGCTTCATACTGAGTTTCTTGAGAGAATAGTAAGTATATGGGTGGGAAGGGACTGTGGAGAATGAAACTGAGTTTCTGATTATCTTAGATGTAAGACTAGATATAGAGTAATCACTTGCAAGAAAAAGCCACTCTGTACAGCTTTTTTTTTTTTTTTTTTTTGCATTGTCTAAAATGCTTTCTCAAGCTGAAATAATATCAGCAATTTTGTAATCTTAAAACGTATTTTTTTATAACTGTTATTCCTGTCAGTAGATTTTGAATTCTGCATATGTCTGTGTGTTGCCAAGTTTATACAGTCTTTTGTATACCAATCTTTAAATTGAAGATATTTTGTAAAGCCATTATCATTATTTAGCAAGTTCTCTGCCTCATTCTTCACTGGCAGACTTCCCTTGCTTCTCAGGTGCCTAAACCTCTAAGCAGGGATTGGGTGAGCAAAATCCTCGTGCTGTAAGGATGAAGCAAATCAGGGCCTTTCTCATGAAGCTGAATATGCATAAGTCTATAGGACCAGAGGACATGAATCCCAGTGTGATGAGGGAACTGGCTGATGTGGTCACCAAGCCATTCATCTGAAACCCACCACTTTTCAAGTAGGGAAGTCCCTGCTGACTGGAGAAAGGGAGACATCTCTCCCATTTAGTTAGGAAAGGAAGAAAAGACTTGGGGAACTACCGTTTGGTGAGTCTCACCTCTGTACCTGGGATGATCATGCAACAGATACTTCCTGGAAGCCATAGTAAGGCAAGACAAGATGATCCATGTCATTTTTGAATCTTAGCTAAAACTAAACTGTAAACTGATGTGAGCTGGAAATGTGGCTTGTGTAGCTTTTTGCAGTGTTCATTCTAAGTTAACTGGAATTTTTGGATACTTCTGTGATGCATTGTATTCAGAAGAATATTCATTAAGAGAAATTTGTAAATTGGCAGTTGTCCTCGTTCTACATTGGTTTCTGTGCTTTGAATATATAGTCATGTAATGTCTTTTTAGGTTTTTCTTTCCTCAACATTTAAGCTACTTTGTATGATTTTGAAAACTGATAGTAGAAACTGTTTGGTACTGTTATTTTGGTTTCATCCTGTGTTGATTGTGAGTGACTTGTTCACACCTTAAATTTTCTTTCGTTTCAGTGGTGCTGTCTGCAACGTACTCCTGACTTGCTGTAAGGATAACGTTTGTCGTCTCTGGGCAGAGACTTTGTTACCAAGTGATAGTCTGCTGTATGATGGAGGGTATAACAATTGGACTGAAGCAGTGAACTTCACAAATAGTTTCAAGAGAAATACTTCAAGTAAGGAACGAATGCAAAATGCATTAGAGGTAAGAAGCAGAAGTGAACTTGGAGAATAAACACGTGCACACAATTGTAATTACTCCTTGAAGGCTCTTTGCTATGGACTGCATCTCCACAGACTTCATCCACAGTCTTGAGTCCTGCTTCTACAGGGGCTCTCCATGGTCTGTGGTCTCCTTCATACTATATCCACTGCTGTACTGGGGGCTCTTCAGTGACTGCAGGTTGAGAACTGCTTGCAGGGACACAGCCTGCTCCAGCAAGGGGCCTGTCCTGAGCTGTCTTGAGGAGCATCTTCTCCCTGCCTGCAGCATCTCCTGCCTTCCCTTTGGTGCCTGCAGAGCTTCTTCTATACATGTTGTTACTCCTCTCTCCTAGCTGCTGTTGTGCAGCAGTTTTTCTCCTTCTTTAATTTGCCCTGCCAGAGGCATAACCAGTGTCACTTATGGCTCAGCTCTAGCAGCAGCGGCTTCCCTCCATAGCACTGGAGCTGACTGTTACGTGACTAGGGGCAGCTACTGGGCTAGAAAATCACTTACAGACAAAATCTGCTTTTTCTTTTCGAAAGGAATTAAAAATGACTCCTTATTTTTCATGCAGTTAAATCTGAGGCACTTTCGACGAGGAAGGAGGAGGTCAGGTGCTGTTGTTGCACATACTGGATACTCTCCACATCAGCAAGATCCTCATGAAGTTCACAGGAACATTCTTCCTCATGCAAATGCACTCTGTCACTTCCATATTGCTGCCAGCATCAATCCAGCAACAGGTAGAAATTGTACTAAATGCTTGCTGCAGGGTAACTATAATTTTCTCTTGGCATGTTCTGTTAGCATATGTGTAACTTGCTCTGCTTTGTACAGTATTTCTCTGATGATACAAAATGTCTAGCATATTGGTTTCTTTGAACAATTGGCAGAATTTACACCAACAGTAATGAAATACGTTGAAGGAATTTCCTCTCAGTCATGGCTTTTCATTTTTTTGTCATGTCTGAGTATTTGTGACAGGAGTTACAGATTTAATGGTAATTGCACTGGGTATATGAAGTGTATTGCAGGCTGCACACTGAAAACAAAAACAAATAAAACAAAATATTCCAGACTTCTTCAAATGATTATCTGAGTTGTTTGACATAACCATCATCTTCATGCTTATGTTCTTTCTCTGAACCAAAGAAAAAACACTTTTATCTGGTGTTCCATAAACTTTATATTCTCCATTACTCATGCATTATGTTGATAGGGCTCTTCTTCAGTACCTTATTAGTAACTAATATTTGTTTTCATAGCTGTTTGTCCATTCTGAAATATAAAAATACTGCCTTTGTGTACTCATTTAGAAGCTGAGTAGTTCAGTAGTTAGTAGCCCTGTACCCTAATGTGATGTGATTTCCTGTGCTGATCCTTTCTTGGAGTGTTTTTAGGTACATTTTAGGCTGAATAAGCTGTAGGAAGATTCGTCTTAATCTTTCAGAGCATTAGTTCATATTACTGTAACAGATACAATTAGAACACCATACAGCCTATTGAAAAGAGACTTTTTGCAGTCTTGTGCTGTACAGTCAAGAAGTCCTTCAATCCCTTGATCATCTCAGGAGCCCATCATTGGATTCCTTGCAGTTTTTCTTGTACTGAGACGCACAGAACTGCACAAGATACTCAAGGGTGCTGCCTAGCCGATGCTGAGTAGAAGGGAAAAATCACTTCTCCTGGCCTGCTGGCAGTGATTTCCCTAGTTCAGCCCAGTATGGCATTAGTCTTCTCAGTGACAAGTTCACGTTGCTTAATCATGTTCAGCTTAATATTTACCAGGACTTCCAAGTCCTTTTCTACCAAGGTGCTTTCCAGCTGTGTGGTCTCCAGCATGCCCTTGTGCCTTTCCAAGTGCAGAGCCCTGCTGTTCTCCTCACTGAACTTCTTGAGATTCTTGTCAGCCCATTTCTCAAATCTGTCAAGGTTCTCTGGGTGGCTTCAGTGTCCTTTAGTGAGTCACACACTCCCCACAGTAATCAACCTAGGTTAAGTTCAATAGAAGGAGTAAGCAGTATATTTTATTTTTAGTTTTTGACAAAGTTATTTTTAGGCATATCCAGATAGTTACTGAATCCAAAGACTCCCTAAGGTTTTTAGTTTTTTTTTTTTTTTTTTTTTTTTTAATTAAAAAAAAAAGTGTCATTTATAAAGCAAGTAGAAATTCAGTAAGAATTTACCCAGAACTGAGAACCAGTTAGAAGTTGTTAAATCCTCAGGAAGATGCACAAAACATTGTTAGTTAAGAATTGAATTACTCTGAAGTTTTCTGGCAGAAGAGCACAGGAGAATGCTTTAGGTTAAGCATTACTTTGTTCTTGTGATTGGCAGTACTTTTTCTTTCTATTTTCTTTAAGATGCACAGACCAAATTTCTTCAGTATTCTCTTTCTTTATTTCCTCTCCCTGTCCTTTACCAACTATTATAGATAGTCTTGTTGGTCTTTTCTTCTATTTGTGTGCCCTGTTTTTATTTTCTTATATTACAGCATAAATCAAGGAACAGTATTGTCATTAAAAATATTTTGTCTCCTGTGGTATGGAATTGAAGTACTAGTTCATAAATAAGGATTAGAAGCAGAATATCTGTGAAGGCTTCCAGGTGGGAATTAAGTGCAGGTTAAGCTTTTAGCATATTGCTTTATGGCTCATTTGAGTAAATTACAGTAATTTACCTAGCAACTTTCTTGACAAGCTCAGATGATGTAACTTTGCAGCAGTCCTGAAGCTTGCTTCTGCCACTTATACTTTGTTTTTCACCAAGTGGAATCATATAGCATTATAAAAATAAAAAATAAAAAGTGAATCTGTAGGAATGAGAAATCCTAGCTCTGAATGGCGACATAACAGAGTAGTTGGTCACTGTTTTAGTTCTTGTTAGTGTAAACCCTGGTACATGTGATACTTGATAACCTTGTGTACCTCCTGCAGCCTCAGTTCTGGAGTTAACACTGGGAAATTATATTCAAATTATTTGGTTTGTACTAAGCTGTAGTAGCAAAAGGCAGGTGCAAAGTGTGCTAGTTTAACACCAATGAGCAGCTAACCCAGCATCATGCCACTTTTTTGAACCAGCTGTCCTCTACTCCAGATCAGAAGGACTGGAGGAGAAGACATGAAGAAAAAAACCCCTCGTGTTTAAGTAAGGACTGGGAGATCATTTGCCAATTATCATTACAAGCTAAACAGGCTCATAGGGGAGACTAATGTAATCTATTGCCTAGTAATAAAACTAGGGCAGGAAGAACTAAAAGCAAACTAAAAACACATCCCTTCTCCCCTGAGATCCAACTTTATATGTCTTTCTTTTCAGCAGTGCAGGGGAATGGGGACCTTGGTGCCTGCAGGGCTGTTTCGCATTTCTCACTCCTTTCTCCTAGTCGTTGTGCTGCAGTGTTTTCCCTTTCTTTAACTACTCTAAAGAAAACACAACCAGTACTGCTTGTGGATCAGCTCTGTGCAGGAATAGGTCCCTTTTGAAGCAACTGGAGCTGGCTCTTAACTAACTTTGGGCAGGTCTTGATCTCCTCTTTCAATCCCTGCAACCCTTTGCTGCTAGAACCTTGCCACATAAACCTGATACACAGGGCCATACTGTAATGCTGATAGGGGCGTACTAAAGAAACACCCCGTATAAAATCCCTAGTGGATAGCAACAAAACAGTGTGATACTGAAAAGCGATGTTGGTTGAGAGGTCTGAGTCATGGCAACTTAGTCCTTTTTTTTTTTTTTGTCATTGAGTTTCGACTTGAAAACAGTTTTTAAAAACTAATTTTTTGTCCAAACTGCTTTGTTTTGAATAAAGTTTTTAATATCTTTTGTGTTAGATATTCCTCTACTCCCTTCTATCACATCTTTGAGTCTTGGTGAAAATGAAGAAAAAAGTGGACCCTTCGTAGTGCACTGGCTGAACAATAAAGAACTGCATTTTACCTTATCCATGGAAGTATTTTTGCAGCAACTTAAAAAGAATTTTGAACATCATTCTCCTGAGACAAATACGGAGGAATCCAATCCAATGGATGTAAGATCGGAAGAAGGTAAAAGTCTCATAGACAAATGGCTTTCATTTTACAACATGTAGTATTCCTTCATCTGGACTGTGAGGCATGCAATTTAATACATAATGAACAGAGAGATTGCAGTAACATTTCTGTGAATTTCCTTCCTTCCTACTATTAAGAACTAAAGTGGCTCTTTAAAAAAAGAAAAAACACATGCTTGAGGAGGTTGATTTAATGTTAAAACTAAACTTTCTTGTATTCAGTATTGATGTGCACCACATTTAAACAGCTTAATATTTAACTGAATACATAATATTATACATAGTTTGGAGATGATTGCTATTCAGTCTATGCATGCAAAAACATTCTTATCCTTCTTATGTTCAAGGAACGTTTGGATGTGGTGTTGAGAGATATGGTTTAGTGAGAACTATTGGTGATAGGTGGATGATTGGATTGGATGATCTTGCAGGTTTTTTTTCCACCTGGGTATTTCTATGATTCTGTGAAAGGGGAAAATATTTCAAACTGAAATGCAAACTCAGCAATATTGGTTTGTTAGTCACTGTCTGCACTCCACTGAAGGATTTTTGATTAGAGCTTTCATTATTTAAAATTTATGCTTGGATGAGTGATTTAGAACAGTCTTGCAAGGTGCTCCAGTGCTTGAAAGACACTGCTCTCTGAACTTGTTTGTGTTCTAGAAATTAATGAAAATGGAGATGAACAGAAAGGAAACGAAGAGAAGAAGGTACTGGGTGATGAAAAGACTACTCCAGCATCAAGCCTTGTTCCTTCATCTTCTGCTGTTGTAGATCATGAAGTTGAAGTATTGCTTTCTGAATGGAGTAAAAATGCTGATATGCTGTTCAGTATACATCCTATGGATGGTTCACTGCTAGTGTGGCATGTAGACTGGCTGGATGAATACCAACCTGGAATGTTTCGACAGGTGCAGGTACTTTATTTTTTTTTTCAGGATTACACACTTGTACTGAATAGAAAGTATGCTGAGAAAATTTTGATACTTATTGTTCTTTTCTTTATTAAAATTCCAGGTGTCTTTTGTTTCAAGGATTCCTGTTGCATTCCCAACGGGTGATGCAAACTCTCTTTGCAGAAGTATAGTGATGTATGCATGTACCAAAAATGTTGACTTGGCTATTCAACAAGGCAAACAAAAGCCTCCTGGCCTTACACGATCTTCATCTATGCTTATCTCTTCTGGACACAGTAAATCAACCAACAGTTTAAAACTGAGTATTTTCACACCCAATGTTATGATGATTTCCAAACATGCAGATGGGTCTTTGAACCAATGGCTAGTGAGTTTTGCTGAAGAATCTGCCTTTTCAACTGTGCTTAGTATTTCACATAAATCAAGATACTGTGGTCACCGTTTTCATCTTAATGACTTGGCTTGCCATTCAGTATTACCACTGCTGCTTACAACTTCACATCACAATGCTCTAAGTTCACCAGATGTTGAGAATGCAAAACAGGCAAATGATTCTTTAAATTCTAAGGAGTCAACAGTAAGACTTCAGGGTAGAGGCAGTGCAAATGTAACATCCCAGGATCCCAATGCAGTTTACAGTGAACTTATTCTTTGGAGAGTTGATCCTGTTGGACCGTTGTCCTTTTCTGGTGGAGTTTCTGAGCTTGCTCGGATCAATTCTCTCCATGTTTCAGCTTTTTCTAATGTTGCATGGCTGCCCACTCTTATACCCAGCTATTGCCTTGGTGAGTTCATTTTCCTGGTTTGCTAAGAGTTCCAGTATAACTGTAATCTGAGCTGTTAATACTGTTAAGTAGGCAATGTAGATATATGTGAATACATTGAAGAAAATATGTTAAGCTTAAATCCTTTATTTTACAAATTTCCAAGCTACCAATGCTTTGAAATTGTGTATTCTCTTTTGAAGAATTGCTGTGGAGTTCTGCCTCTTTCATGTACTTCTTATTTTAGGAGCTAATGAAGAGATGTGCTCAGATGCTATTGTATTCTTTAGATTGCAGACTGGGGTGAACACTTAAAAACGGAGGTAGATTTTGCTCTAATTTAAATACCAAATTCTGATTTCGTTCTGTGCTCTTTAGTTTGTTTGCTAAGCATTATACTTTGTAGTTCTTGGATATGAACAGAAATTAAGGAGGGAATATTTCTCATGCTGTGTTTTGTATTTTGTAAATTTCCTCTTGATGAAGAAAGGAGCTAGCTGGTGTCTGAATATTTTGAGCAGTTTATGCATTCATGTTTTTCAGGTGCATACTGTAATTCTCCAAGTGCCTGCTTTGTGGCTAGTGATGGACAGCATTTGAGATTATATCAAGCTGTAATAGATGCTAAAAAACTTCTGTGTGAGCAATCCAATCCAGAGATTTCTGTAAGTGAATTCTGTGTCAAGTTTTTGGAGGTTTGGAATCTCATTCAGTGATAATAATTACAGATTTGTTACAAAATGACTAAGCTAGTTGCTGAGGATTTTGCAGATCACAGTAGTCCAGTTCTGCTTGTAAAAACAGATACCATAAAGCTTTTTAGCACTATAGTGGCACTACAGTTGAAAAAATGTTTCAGCTCAGTGAAAGAGCAGTAAACTGCTGCATGTGATGCTTTTCGGTTTAGGTCAAGTTCTCCCCACATTTCGTCAACAGAAATAATATGTCATTTGATAAAGCTACAAATGTTATCAGTGATTATGGAAACTTGCAGCCAGTGTATATATAGCTTTTGCTAACATTTGCTTAGATGTTACATCTAGCTAGTAGGCTGTTACAGAAATGGACAAAACTGAGTTAACGGAATCATCCCACTGACTTTTTTAAAACAGAAATACGTTGGTGAAGTTTTCAACATCATAAGTCAGCAATCTACTGCACGTCCGGGATGTATCATTGAATTGGATGCTATCACAGAGCTTGTAAGACCTTTTTCTGTACTTACTTCATACTATAAGCACCTTGTTACAAAGTGTTAACAATAGAGGTTATACTTACAACTTACTGTCAAGTGAAATAAAGTATTCAAAGATTCATTCTGACTTACACTGACCAGCCAAGCCGACTGGAGTTCAAGAAGCATTTGGCAATGCTCTTAGACGTCAAATTTGAATTTGAGGCAGTCCTGTGTGGAGCCAGGACTTGATATTCCGTGTGATTCCTTTGCAACTCAGGATATTATATGATTTTTAATACACTTTAATACACTTGCTTTTAGTTTCACAGAACTTACAGATGGAGAAGATTGTAATAATGAGGTGCATTTTATTTGGGAAACTTTTCTTGTATTCAACTTAACAATCAACTTAAAAGCTCCCATGCTAGAGAGAAAGCTTATGCAATGCAATCTGATGTTCAGATCTTGTGTGTGTCTTTTACTTTCTTAGCATGGCAGGAAAACACAGTTATTCCATGTTTTTCAAGAAGACTTCATTTTAAATAACCAAGAGAAAGAAACACCTGATAAGAAGAATAATGTAGTGGATTCTGGTAAAGAACTATTTTTCATTAAATACTGAAGACAAATAATTTTATGTTGCTTTCTGCAGAACTTATTGTATAGGCTTTTGCATTTTCTTCATTTAAGAGCTTTGTATACTAAAGAAATTCTAGTGTAAGGAAACCTATAATAGGTGCTTGGGGGACTAATATGCATCCAAATTTAGACAAAGTAGCTTAAATTGTGAAGTACCCATCAATTACTTTTTAAAGCATTTTGTTGTTGATACCTTTCTTACGTAAAGTGTTTTAAAATTTAAAGCCTGTAATTGAAAGATATGATGTAACAGCAAACTTATCTACATCCTTTCATTAAGGATGCTCATCCTTTACATAAGCTAAATGCTATCATAAGGCCTAATAATACAATAAAAATTATTCCAAATTAGCAAACCATCCCCAAAATACCCACAACTTGAAATACAATACTGTCAGTAGTGCATGGATATTGCATAGTTGTAATTATAGGGTTTATGATTCTGTGCATCTTAAGATTGTTCCCAAGTTGTCTGGAATAATTTTTTTTCATTGGTAGAGTTGATTAGTGTTTTTGTTGTTTAGGCATCCTCAATTTTGTGTTGTTCTGTTCCAACTTAATGGTTTGGAAAACAAAGGTCAAAATAAAGTTGTGATCTGTGATTCCAAGTTATCTGCAGTATTAGTAAGACTGCTAAATATGAGGAAGCAAAATTGTGTGAAGTATCAAAATGTTGCTTAGAACTAGATATGGGAAATGTATTTTTGGTGTAAGAAAAGAGACGTTTTAAGAAAAATGACATGAGCTGAATGTACATAGGGATTGATTCTGAATTAGCTGTTTTTGCTTAAGAAGGATGTGGAGTAATAGATACTGTCTATGAAATTGCCCACTACTGAGAGCCGCATTTACCAGAAACACAAATGAGATGATGGAAAGAGCAGAAATGAGGAAAAAAAAATAAGAATTATGCGGCAGTAAATTTGACATGTTTGCATGGAAGCCCTTCAGTCTTGGGTGTCTGTGTATATATGTGTGTTCTGGAAGACTGCACATGCTGCTGCCATGTAAGATATTGGGTTAAATGGATCCTTTGTAAGTATGACCTAGAATGTAGTAGACCTGCCTTCTCACTTGAATGTACCTACTGCTTTAAATCACTTCAGTTTTAATCCTCTACTCTTTAATGAAACATTTCAAGTACTTGGCTTACAATATTTTATTTTTTTTTTAAAAGAACAAATTCAATAGTAGATGCTTAAGTGTATGCAACAGACTCATTAAGGACATGTAGAACTGAGAATAAGTTCTGGGACTCAGCTTTAAACACATGGGAGATTTTTATCCCCTCTGAAACAAAATAGTGAAATTTTTCATGTATGTACCTGAAGAAGTGGCAGGGGTTATTGCTTGTGATGAAATATTCATAAAAGTAGTGGGAAGGAGTTAAATACAGTCATTGCATTTGAGCGTCAGTTCACAGTAGCTTACTTGCTAGCTGGCACATTCAGTTGAAATAAAATGTTCTTGTTCTGATTTTCATCAGGAAAACAGCAGAATGGATTTTCTGAAAAATTCTACTTAATAGTAATAGAGTATACTCAAAGCCGTTCATTACTGCACATGTGGCATTTACATTTGAAGTCAATTCCAGTCTCAGTAGGTAAGCTCTTTTCCTTGTAGAATAGATGCTTGTTTAAGAAAAAAAATTCACTTTCTTCTGAATATATCTGCTACTAAGTGGTTTCCTAAGTAATATTTCAGCTTTTGGAAAGAACCTCAATTCCTCTGTTAAAAGCTTACATCAAAACTCACTGTTTCTTTACTAGTTCTTACTTTTCAGAATGCTGAAGCATTTGAATTCATCATGAGCCCTAAGTTGGCTATGCTTTTTGTTTTGTTTTGTTTTTATCTTAAAGGCACATATATTCATACGGTGTAAATGCAGCCTAACAGTTCAGATGTTTTGCTTCTCAGAAGTTTTTTTCTGCAGTTTTTGAATTTAAGGTGTGCTATATTGGACTGTCGTCTGAAATGATTACAGTTACAGTTATGTGCAAATCTAAATACAGAAATCTGCTAATTCTCTTTCAGATCATTAAAGTACCACTAAAACTATAAAGTTTAGGTACTCTAGGATTTTAAGGCATCCTAGATCAAACACTGGCCACACACTGGAGGAGTTTTATAATGCATGTTCCTATATTTTAAGCCACAACTTTTACTTATCACACTTTTGCCAACAGGCAGAATGTCAAAAGTTATTTTAAGTATTATAGAAGGTAAGAAATTTGTGACAAAACATAGAATTTTCTAGTCTACTTGCATAGTGAAGGAATTACTGATAAGGGTTTTGTTGTTGTTTTTTCTACATTTTTTCAAAGAATACAGGTTTCAAATCATACTTTTACTGTGGTTTGTTTTTTTTTTTTTTAAATTAAAAGGTAATAAAGCATTCATAACACATAATCTCTTAAATCTTACGTTTTAAATGAATGTTGCCAAAATTTCAGGAAAAACTACTTCTTCCTGATCTTTGAGGTAAGACTTTGAAGAGTGTTCAATTGTTTCTAGCTGCAAATATTTCATGCCTAATGAAGCATTAATTTCTGTAGAACCCCACGTATTTATCTCTTCTGTAATTTTGCTGTCTCTAACAGTATAACTGTTCATAATTACTAAACTGTTTTACAGTTCCAATATTTCAGGTGTGTTACAATTTCTCTTAATCTGAGATCAAGAGCATATTTCTTTTAAAAGAAAGTAAAATTCTAAGCTTTTACCTATCCTTTGGAAGTTTTCACATCAGTGACACTGTCTCTTAAATTAAAAGAGATTGTTGACTTTTTTTTAATAATGCAAACTTTTTTTCAGATGAAAAGATAGACTCAAGTACTCCTGACACAGCAACACAAACAGAAGAGTTGTATTCTTCACCAGATCCAGAGAAGATCCAGTCACCTTTCACACAAAAGTATCAGGCCTGTAGAGCAAACCTTCAGAGCACCAGCTGGCTCACTCTGTCTTCAAAAATGGTGTATAGTCAACAGCTGAGTTTGCCAGAAGGAGTGGAGATAATAAGTGTTAAGCCTTCAGCAGGTTTGTAATTTTTTTTTTTTCTCCTTCAGAGCAAAATGAATAATCTAGTGTTGTTAGACAGTTCCTACAGGTATTGTAATTTGGAAAGGTTTGCTAATGCTCACCCCGTTTTATTATTTTTCATCTGGATCCTGGCAGTAATATTAAAATAAAGATTACTATACTGTACAACTTAGTATTTGTTTAAGTCCAGATTCTGATGGTAAAAGAAATTTTAGAAGCACAAATTTGATTTGCAGTCATTAATTAGATTTTGGTGGTGTATAAAATTTTAGGTTGCAACCAGAAGTCTTTCGAACAGTATTCTGAAAAGATGGATTTCAGACTGGGAAATTTGTTTGATAGGAGAGACTACAGAAGTGTATCTTCTTTCTGGTGAGAGAGAAGAAAACAATGTCTCTGCCATACAACACAAAAACTGGTACCTAGTGAGATTAATACTCAAGTTTAAATTGTGCAATTTAAATCCTTTCTAGAGAATGACATAGAGACTAATGCTAAAATGGCTCCACAGGATTTTTTAAAATATCATCTCCTGGGATGTGAAGTTCTGGGAACAAGCTTTTTTATGGAGAAGTACTGATACTTTGTTTCAAAATAATGAGATCGTAAATGAACAAAAATATTTTTATTTTTGGCCCATTTAAAAATCATTTTATTTTTAGGGCATCTGAGCAGTTCTTCCATATACCCCGTTTGTCGTGCACCCTATCTGCTGGCTACTTCATGCACAGATGGAAAAGTTCGATTCTGGAGATGCAGGGTGACCAATGAATCGTCAGTTTCTTCCATGCCAGAATCTAATGTACACAGTGATGTAACATACATCTGGGAAGAATGGCCGTTACTGATTGAGGATGGACTTCTTAGTAGTAGTGCTATTAGTGTTCCAGGAAGCCCAACTGAAGTTAGTTGTGCACACACAAACCGATTAGCTGTAGCATACAAGCAGGTAACATCTAAAAACAACCACCTTTCTCAAGACTTTGTTATGCATGTTAGTATTTTTGAATGTGAATCTACAGGGGGTTCTTCGTGGGTTCTTGAGCAGACTCTTCATTTAGATGAGATAGGCACTATGTTAGACTCTGCTGTTAGTATTGATAGTAATTTAGTGGCATATAACAGACAGGAAGTTTCTCTCTCATGTGGTAATGTTATTCCTAGTACTAAGCACTTAGTACACTTAGACTGGATGTCTAGGGAGGATGGTTCACATATTCTAACAGTGGGAATTGGATCAAAACTTTATATGTTTGGCCAGCTGTCTGGAAAAATGCAAGAACAAATTGGTAAGGAGGCTGTAGCAATCTCCCATATTGGCAGTACTACTACAAAGGCTGCAAATTTTTCTAGGTTTGTTCTGCTGCGTTCTGTTGACTTGGTTTCTTCTGTAGAGGGATCACCTCCTTTTCCAGTCTCCCTGTCTTGGGTGCGTGATGGCATTCTTGTAGTTGGAATGGACTGTGAAATGCATGTTTATTCTCAATGGCAACCTCCTGCCAAGCAGGGTCCTGTTAGTACAGATTCCTGCAGTATGCCAAGTATAACTAGCTTAATGAAAGAAAGCCAGTCAGCTGCCTCAGGTCTGCCTCCACCAAAGCGAACCATGACCAGATCTATGACCAGCCTTGCACAGAAACTTAGTGGGAAAAGATCTGCCTGTGATCTGTCTGCAGAAATGGAAGACTCTGGTCTTTTTGAAGCAGCTCATATGTTATCTCCCACTTTACCTCAGTACCATCCACACCAACTGTTAGAACTCATGGATCTTGGTAAAGTACGTAGAACAAAAGCCATTCTGTCCCATCTAGTGAAGTGCATTGCTGGAGAAGTTGTTGCTGTTAATGAATCTGAACCTAATCATGATAGGAGACTTAGATCTCTGACCATCAGTGCTAGTGGAAGTACTTCACGAGATCCCAAAACGTTCAGCAAAATGGAGACTACAGACTATATTGAAATAGACTCTGTTCCACCATTACCGCTGTATGCTCTGCTTGCTGCAGATGACGATTCCTCTCATTCCTGTTCAGAAAAGTCTCATAGTCAAAATAGTCAAAGTGATATGCCCAAGGACAATTACGAAGATCTCTTTCAAAATTCTGTTATAAGTACAGATGAACTTGTAACGTTTGATGCAGAGGAAGACAGTGTGAAACCGAAAGTAATTGATCTTTCGCAATTTAGCCCAACTTACTTTGGACCTGAGCATGCCCAAGTTCTTTCTCGTCACTTGCTTCATTCAAGCTTGCCAGGTCTGACTAGGATGGAACAGATGTCATTGATGGCCTTGGCAGATACTATTGCTACTACTAGTACTGACATTGGAGAAAGCAGGGACAGAAGCCAGGGTAAGCTGTCTCTTCTAGATTTTATGTATTACTGTTTCACAACTCTTTCTGGAACTTTCCTGTTATTTTTGAATATTTCTTTGGCTCGTCAGAGCATTTCCTAGTTCTGTGTTACAGTATATCCTTTTTGATTTGCTGTGTTATCACAGTGTGTATGGTTCAGCTTCGGTTTCTGACTTTCATACTGTCAAAATCTGCATTGCCGAATGTTAATGTCAGTGTTTTTGAAGAGACAGTTTTGTTAACCGCCTGTATTTGTTCTGCTACATAGAGAAATAGAGAAATAATTTTGTTTTATTTGATAAGTAACTTTGTAGATTTGAGATTTTTTTTTCTCTTGTATTAAAGGGAAGAATTAAGCTATTGCATTTTTAAAGCAACAGTATGTGTAAAATTACAAGTTATTTCTTCTCATAAGATACTCAATAGCTATTTTTATTATTTTTATTTATTAGTTTCAGTGAAGTGCATACTAGTATGTTTAATTACAGGTGGAGAAACTCTTGATGAGTGCGGTTTAAAATTTTTATTAGCTGTTCGACTTCACACATTTCTAACAACTTCGCTTCCTCCTGTACATCGAGCTCAGCTGCTTCACCAAGGTAACCAGTATGTTCTTAAATGAGATGTTAGTCAGTATAGTACATGTGATTTTCTATTATGTCTGTGAAGAATCAATGAGGTAATTTTGTAATTAAAAAAAATAAAGAGATCCATGGGGAAAAAAAAAAAAACAACAACCAAACAACTGTAACAATTTTGTAGTTTCAATTTTATTTTTTCTATTTTATTTCCCCAAAAGAATAGACAGTAGCACCATGATGTTCCAATATCATTGTTTAGGAGTAATGAAGCAGAAAATACAGAATACTCCTTAACTTAAGCTTTTATTACTTGGGGGTGGGGTAAGATCCTTGTCTACTTAGACGCTAAACCTTTTTTGTACACCTAGTGTAATTATCCAAGAAACTATTTTAAATGAAGTTTTTCATGGTACAGATTTAACTAGTTCCAACCTTATATTACAAAATGGAATATTTGATTAGGACTTAACCAAATTTAAAGAGTTGACTGTGGTTATTTCTTCACCCTTCTATTAGTCATCAGAACAGATGATGATATTTTCAATCATTTGGTCACTTACTCAGCTACATACAAGGTTAGAACATTTCCAAATTATCGTAACACAGTATTATCAACTTAGGTCTCTGCTGGTAGCCTTTAAATTTGAAATGCTTACATGTCTCCTGAGCTGAGAAATTGGTGGAAATTACAAATGCCTCTTGTGCTCTTGTAGAAGAGCAGTTGAGTGTGCCACAGTGCAGAGCGGCATCCCATGGTCATCCTTAGAGTTTCAGTCATCTATAGCTAGCTTTTATAGCAATTACTGTTTCCCTCCTATCATGGCTCTCATCTTCCAGTGTTCTTGTATGTCTCTGTTGTCAAATATGTTTTCTCCTGGACTAATCTTTAACTTCACATTTTCCAGTCTAAGTAGAAGTAATGAAAACACTGAAAAGTTGACAGACCTGTTGCACTTCATTTTGTAGCTAATCTTCATGCTACATATTATAATTTGGGCTTCAGTCAGTAACTATTCTTTGCAAACTAAACAGTTTTAAAGTGGAAAAAAATGCTTTTATCTGCATGAGCTTTTTAAAATACTCAGTGTGCAGTGCTTAAAATATTTTAAAATTTCTGTTATCAGTAATGCCGTCAAAAGTTCAAAATAAACAATTGGGCCTTCTTCCCTTTTCTCTTAACTCCCTTACCTCCTTGCAATGGTCTTATTTCATTTTATTTATTTTTTATTGTGATTATCTAGGTTTATCTACCAGTCATTTTGCCTGGGCATTTCATTCAGTAGCGGAAGAAGAACTACTGAGCATGCTCCCTGCAATGCAGAAAGGGGATCCAACGTGGTCAGAACTCAGAGCTATGGGTATAGGATGGTGGGTTCGAAATATCCATAGCTTGCGGAAATGCATAGAAAAGGTAAAGATAGTGCTCTGAAACAAACTGCAAAGCTGCTTTTCAAATAACTGTCCTCTAGTAATTACCATCTATTTACATTGTTTGAAATTTTAAATATGTGAAGTCCAGCCTTTCTGAATTTTTCATGCTGTATTTATAATGAATAATTTAGTACAATTTTATATTTAACTTTTTAGTAATTTAAGTTTCAAATTCCAGTGTGGAATACATTTTGGGATTTGGGAAACCGGATTTTGATTACTACGGTACAATAGTAGATGCTCAGTATGCAGGTTGATCTAGTAGTTGTTCTTCTATAGCAAAGATCTCTTCTATGTTAGGAAGCAAGTTATGGCAGAATGTTGTCTTTCAAAACCTATCAGACGTCAGGCCAACTAAGCTATTATACGTATGTCTTGCAAATTGATGCATTTCCCTGTCAGCAAAGCCTTCTAATGCTCTTTTCTATAGTAATTGTGTGTTTGAATTGTCACAGATGTGGCAATTCCTAACCTCACTATCACTTGTTTTAAGCTCTTGGAAGAGCCAAAAGTGTAGAGCTAGAAAATGACATGCTCAATTTGACTACAAGGCACAAAGTGGTAAAATGCATGTCTCTACTTCTACTGTTTGGTCTTTAGCAATTAATCATCATTTCATGAAAATTACTAGCCTTGTATTTAATTAAGAATAATTTATAAAATTGAAGTTTCCTGGGCCTATATTTAAGGTCACTTTACCTGGGTCTTGGATAATACTTACTGACATTTGCCCGTTTTCCTTTTCAGCTTTCAAAAGCAATCTTCTCCTATTGTGATGGGTACCAGTCTCTTCTTCTAGTCTCCATCTATCTTTTGATTACCAGAGTAACTAATATGTTAATTTTGTTATAATTTCAGGAACTAACTTCAACTGTAGGCCTTGACAGCTGATCTGATAAAAAATACTTTTAGCTAATGGTTTTGTACTTCTAGGTGGTGGAACATGGTTGGGACATGGTACATACGTAGAGAGATGTCTCAGATGGTTAAAGGCTCTTCAGGAGAGATAGAAGCTGTTGAAGTAGTCCAGAGGAGGGCTGTAAAGGTGCTTAGAAGGTTGGAGCACCTCTCATGAAGATAGGCTGAGAGAAGAGATGCAAGCCTTAGAGAAGAGAAGGTTGCAGAGAGATCTAATAACAGCCATCTAGTACTTAAATAGGGACTGCAGGAAAGATGAGGAGAGATTTGTTTTTCTCAGAAGTGTAGTGATACGACAGTGGGTAATGGCTTTTAAACTTAAAGAGGGTACATTTAGATCAGATGTTAGGAAAATGTACTTTACTACTGCGGTGATGAGGCACTGGAACTGACTGTTGTGCGAAGCTGTAGATACCCCATCTCTGGTCATACTCAAGAGCAGGACGGATGGGTATTTGAGCAACCTGATCTAGTGGAAAGTGTCTCTGCATATGTCAAGGGAGTTGCATCTAGATAGTGGTATAAGTCCTTTCCAGTCCAGATCATTCTGTGATTTAATGACATGGGGGCAGTGTGGTGGTTTAAGTCTGTCTCGAGCACAGTGTTCATGAAATTACGGTTTTCAGTCTTTGGTGAAGTATGGAAGGTGGTCAGAAGAACTGTAGATCTGCAGTAAGATCTCCTGTTTGGAGATGTGGTTGACAGAGTCCCATGGGAGATTTCTGAAAACTTGGACCTTCTTCAAAAATGAGATCGTTAAGGTGAAGGAGCAGGCTGTCCCACCCAGTTCACTAGATGTAAAGCTGGATGGGGATAAAGTCAAGCTGACAGCTTGGCTTAACAGAGAGCTTCTTCAGGAACTAAGGAAGAAAAACAGAATTTATGAGCTCTGGAAGAAGGGGCAGACAACTCATAAGGACTACGGAGCTGTCATGAAGTTGTGCAGTGAGAAAATGAGACAAGTCTAACTAGAATTCAGTTTGGCTAGTGCAGTAAAAGAAAAAAGAAAAGGTTCTATAAGTACCTCATCAGTAAAAGGATCGTTAAAGAGAGTCTATTCTTTGTTGATGTAATGGGAAACATGATAAAAGATGAGGAAAAGGGCGAGGTGCTTATTGCTTCTTTTGCCTCAACCTTTATTAGTAAGAGCATTTGCTCTCAGGATACCCATTGTCCTGAGTTGGAAGATGGTGGTGGGGAGCAAGATGTAGCTCCTATAATTCAGATGGAAACTCTATTTTCCATCTGTTGCATCATTTGAATATTCACTACAAAGAGGCCAGATTGGGATTCATGCAAGGATACAGAAGGAGCTGGTGAACACTTGGCTTTCGAGTTGATTGGAGGTTAGTAACTGTGACTCCAATCCGTAGGAGGGGTCGGAAGGAATATCCAGGGATCTACAGGTGTCAGTCAGATCTTGCAAGTGCCAGGGAAGATTGTAGTGAAGTTTGTCATGAATGGCATTATAAAGGAGAATCAAATGACCAGCCACAGCATTCCTGTGTTTATGAAGGGCTGGTCCTACCTATCTAAAATGATCTCCTGTGACTAGAGAACCCACTTACTAGATGAGGGAAAAGCTGTGGATGCTACCTACTTGGATTTTATTAAAATGTTTGACACTGGTTTTGAAAATATCCTGGAGAAACTGTTTGCTTTTGGCTTGGATAGGTGTACAGTTCACAGGGTGAAGAGCTAGCTGGCTAACTGGGCTCAAACCGTAGTGAATGGAATTCTGCTCAGTTTGTGGCTTGTTATCTGCAATTAAGGCTCAGTTTTGGAGTCAGCTTTGCTTAATGTTTTTATCCATGATCTGGGTGGTATTTCAGGTGAAGAAAAGGAGGCTCAGGGGAGACTTCATCACTCTACAACTACCTGAAGGGAGGCTGCAGAGAGGAACGGATCAGTATCATTTCTCAGGTGACAAGTGATAGAACTTGTGGAAATAGTCTGAAGTTGTGCTAGAGGAGGCATAGATTGGTTGTCATGAAGAATTTCTTCATAGTGTGTGGTCAGGCATTGGAATGGGCTGCCCAGGGAAATGCTGGAGTCTGCATCCCTGGAGATGTTGAACCAATGCATGGATGTGTCAGTGAAGGACATGGATGAGTTACGGGAGTTAGTAGGTCAGTTTGGCGGTTGGACTTGATGATCTTGAAGGGCTTTTCCAATCTAAAAGATTCTGTAATAAAAGTAGGGATTGTAGCAGTGGTAGCTGCACACATCTTTAGACCCAGAGTGAGAAGAGGGATTATTTTGTTAGAGAACATCTTAGCTCAGTGAAGCACAGGGGATGGGAGGAATCCAATCTAAGTCTCTCTTAAATTCTGGTGTGCTTTTTTCCCCCCTTGTTGAATTGTCTTCACAGGTAGCCAAAGCAGCCTTTCAACGAAACAATGATCCACTTGACGCAGCCATTTTTTACCTTGCAATGAAAAAGAAGGCTGTGATCTGGGGATTGTATAGGTAGGTGATACCAGGGTCTTTACAATATACAATATAACTTGGAAAAGAAATGTTGAATGCAGTGCTGATTGAAAAGGAGCCCAAATGTTACTACTGAAAGCTGAGAATGAATTTCTAAATAAATTAATACACTAATCACTGAGATTCTTATATTTACTGTGGTGATTTTGTCATTTCTAAAGGTGGATGAATCAAGCTTTAGTCTCAGATGTACTCTAATTTCATACATTGCTAAATTCAGATTAGCTTATAGGGGATTGCCTGTGTTATGTTTGGAATGGCAGTAGTATCCTTAGAAGTGCTTTCAAAAATAATTTTGTGGGAAATTCAAAGAACTGAATTGAGCATTTTTTTCAGACAGACATTTCATAATAATGTTTAGCTTTGTGCACATCTTAAAAATTAGGTTGTGATGTTACTTGCTATTGAAGATCTTACCTTAATTTTTATATTTACCAATGATTTTGTTAGTTTGCAATAGCAAAGCCTCCTTTGCGCTCAGTGCTATGAACACATCTGTGTACTCACATCTGACCAAATGAAGAGCAAAAATGCATGTAATAAACGCGTAATATTTCTATCAATTATATTCAAATGCAGATCCCAAAAAGACACCAAAATGACGCAGTTTTTTGGAAACAACTTCTCTGAGGACAGATGGCGTAAAGCAGCATTAAAAAATGCTTTCTCTTTGCTTGGCAAACAGCGTTTTGAACATTCTGCAGCATTTTTCTTGCTGGCAGGACACTTAAAAGATGCAGTGGAGGTAATGAAGTAATGAACTTCTTTGTTATATTGTTCTAAACTTAACAATGAATCGAGTGTGAAAATATGTAAGAAACACTGCAATTTAAATGACCACTGAAAATTCCAGTTTGTTTGCGCTTTTACTCTCTCACCCCCCACCAGTGCATTAATGATATACAGATCTTTTCTTTACATCTTAGTTGTTATGCTGCTGATAATGAAGAGGTCCCATGGTTGATGCCTCTGTAATAATACTAGGAGGGCTATCTACCATAACTTCCTTTCAGATTCTCTGTTCTGCCACTTGTAGTACAATGTACATTTCCATTGCTACCCAAATTTCCATTGTTTCCAAATTAATTCCTAGTTCCTGCTTAATTTTTGGAATTGATATACGTATTTATGTCAGTTTGAACAGGTGAATATCACTTCCAGTCTACAGTTATTTTAACCAGAGAAGAAATTACAGTGTTTGTAATTATAACTGTACTTATTTTCTTTCAGGTCTGTCTTGAAAAACTGAATGACATTCAATTGGCTCTTGTAATTTCAAGACTTTATGAGTCAGAATTTGAAGTATCTAGTACTTATAAATCTGTACTACAGAAGAGAATTTTGGGAAGTGTGTTTTCTGGAAAGGAGAGCACAGGAAACATGTACAATGATCCTTTTCTGAGAAGTATGGGTTACTGGATTTTGGAAGACTACAGCAAGGCTCTTGACACTTTGATTAAACATTCTTTTGAAGATGAAGGAGGTAAGAATAAATGTTTTGGCTGTTAGGCTGGTTTTAACTATTTATGCATTTAAAGAGTATTTTCTTAGGTACAATCTAAATGTGGCTGGGGTGCTGCACCTGTTTGCTCACCACCAGGCATGACAAGCTGTATACCGTCTGGAAGATTCCTGGAACTTACAGAAGATAGTTTCCTGAGCCAGGTAATAGACAGCCCCACTAGGGGTGATGCAGTGGTGGCACCTGTTACTCGCCAATGGAAATGGACTGATTAGTGACATCAGAGTAGGATGCTGACTGTGCAGTGGTGGGACTCACACTCCTGAGGAATATGGGCAGGTAAAGAATAAAAAGAAGCATAATTCTAGGAAAGCCAGTTTCCAACTCCACAGGGAGTTAGTCAACAAAATCCCCTGGGAATCCGTCCTCAAGGACAAGGATTGTGTCCCCAGCGGAGTGGGGCTGGCAGATGTTTAAGGAAGATTTCCTTAGAGCACAAGAGCTCTCCATCCCCAGGTGCAGAAAGTCAGGAAAGGAGGACAAGAGACCAGTGTGGCTGAACTGAGATCTGCTGGTGAAACAAGAACAAGCAAGAACAAAATCCACAGTTTCTTCATCAGTGGAAGATGTGGCAGGGTAACCTGGGTGAAATATAGGGATAAAACAGGGATGCTGCTAGGCTGTACAGGGATGGAATCAGGAAGGACTTGGCAAAAGGTGCAAAGAAGGATAGGAAAGGTGTCTATAAGTACGTCAGCCGGAAAAGGCTAGTCCCATTAATTCCTGAGTTTAGTATTCTCAACATTAAATGTTTCAAGACAGTTAAAATGATAGCTGGCTTATATTCGGGTTAATGAGAGGAAGTTGATAAATGAGGACTCAGTCCCTAGAGCTGTGGAAATTGGTGTATAAACTGATTCCAGTAGGAGCACAATACTTCAAGATGATTTTGAGAGATGAGTGATACATTGTTCAGTTGTTTAGATCTTGGTCACATGCTTCTGTGTTAAATCGTTTTAAAATGGTACTTCTTTATCGATTTAGATAAATTTATCAATTTAGAGTCTTCCATGTGTTATTTTGCATTGTCGTCTTAATAGCTAATCTTTCTTACACCTGGTTCCTGTTATCTGTAGTTTTATTGTCATAACTTCTCATAGCAGAAACAAGTATATTATCTCAGCTAATATAGGACAATTCACAACTCTTTTTTTTCTGTACTGGTTGCTCCTTATATTTCAGTGTTTTCCTAAAATCTTTTCATACATGGTGCAAGTTGGTAACTGAATTATATAAGCTTGTTGTGGTTTTGAACATGAAATCTGTAGAGGCTTCATTCATGCATCGTTAATTTATTGAATGCAGTACTGATATGAATATATGTAAGTGTTATGGATTCCCTGTTGGGATTCCTTTAAGTTGCATTTTGTTGAGAAGCACACAAATTAAAAATGCTAATCCAAAACTTGCTAAAGGATGTTAAGTTAAAAAAAAATTCTTAGGAAGCTGGAGGATCTTAATGTCTCTTAGTACTGGAAGCTTTGGAAATTGAAGCTATCAGCAAGAATGTGTTCTCCTTTAACTGCAGGAGAACAGGCCTACTTCCAAGGAAAATAAATGAATACTTATTATATACTCTCACTCAGTCTTCTGTCTTTAGCGGTGATTAAATTTCCTCCCTACCTTCTCACATATTGAAATGATGATGATGAAAGATTACTTTAATGAAGTCAACAGCAGAATGAATATTAAGACCTAACAGTCTTCTGTTGAACTACAGACTTTTGAGATGTTATTTCTTACTGAACTGTAGATTTGTCCTCATGATGCAATATCTTTTCAGATGTAGGAGATGGCTCAGCAAGCTGTAATCCTGCAGTGTTTAACTTTTACAACTACTTAAGAACACATCCTCTCCTTCTGAGACGTCATTTTGGCTCTTCTGATGCCTCTTCCACACACATGTGCCTAACAGTGGAAAATGGATTAGCTGACAAAATCAACCTAGATGAAAGGCGACTTTTCTTCACCACTGCATATGCTCATTTAAAAGCTGGTTGTCCTATGTTGGCCTTAGAAGTGTTATCAAAGATGCCCAAGGTTGTCAAGAGGTCAAAGCCATTCTGTAGATCCCCCAGCTTAATGGATACTAGTAAAGATTTCTCACCGTCTTCTCCTCTTAAAGAGTTGGAAATAAAAGATGAGTCTTCCAGTATTGATTGGTCACAGCCAGCTTTGAATGATCTAGGGTCATCTTCAGACTGCTCATCAGGAAAACATTCGAGTTCAACTCTTTCATTTGACTGGAGCCAACCAAATATAGTATTCCAAGACGACGAAGGCTTGAAGCTACAGTTGGACAGTGATGAAGGTGATGAGAATGAAGATTCTTCCCTGGTAATGAAAGAACTAAAACCTCTGAAGAAAAATGAAAAGTCCTATGAAACAAGTTCTAGCTACACGGAATCTTTTAGTGTAGTTGATGAAAAAGATATTCTAAGTCCATCAGAAGATATAATTTCTGCACAGCTGAAGTTTAGAGCATGCCTGAAAATTCTTACGGTTGAGCTTCGTACGTTGTCCACTGGTTGTGAGGTAGATGGTGGAAAATTGAGGTATCAGCTTTATCAGTGGCTTGAAAGGGAAGTGATAGCTCTTCAAAAAACCTGTGATTATAGTGTTGAAATAGATGAAATGCAGTCTGGAATTAGCATGATGCCAGAGGAAGCTGCATTACATGGAAACACTGTAGACTTGACTGACCAGCAAAAAAACATGCTGCAGAAAGGAAACTTTCAGAAAAGACGTCAGTGGCTTCTGAAATACCAGTCTCTCCTACGAATGTTCCTTAGTTACTGTGTTCTCCATGGCTCTCACGGTGGTGGTTTGGCATCTGTCAGAATGGAGTTAATTCTGCTGTTGCAGGAATCTCAGCAGGTATGTGGGGAGTTTGATTTGTGAGTTCTCCACTTTGGGTTGGTTGTAGGTTTTTGAACATTTTGTATTTTAATTCAGATTTTCCTATTATAGCATATACCTGTTTTATTATAAATGTGACACTTTGCATTCTATAAGGTAGAGGTTTCCTGAAAAGCAAAATAAAACAAAACAGAAACTGTACTGCTGTGTGTGTTTAAGTGTGTTTCTCGCTTGTTTTTAGGAACAGTCAATACAGATACCATCCAGCCCTGTTCTAGAGCAAAGCTCCGTACCTCTCCTGTTTGCTTGCACAGCTAGTGCCAAAACAGTGGTGGCTAATCCACTGTTACATCTTGGCAACTTGACTCATGATATCTTACATGCCATAATAAACCTTGATTCACCGCCTCATCCAGATACACAGAATAATAAGGTGTGGGTCGTCTTTTTTTTTTCTTTATTTGTTATTTTCATTGACCAGTCTGCATGAATGTTTTTCTGACTGTATAAAAACTTCCTAATGTACCTTCCTGATATGTAACAAAATCATGGAACTTAAATATTTTATCCTGTAATACTAATGTTGGGCTGAAAGAGAGAGGCCCATCTACTTCAGTTACACTTTCACAACTAGATATTTGTCTGAGATAATATCTGTTATGGAAAACACCACCAGTGTCACTGTTGGCTTTACTAAATACAATCATAATTTCTGTTATTTTAATGGTAAGCTATCTTCAATCCTACACTTAAGTAAAATTAAATTTAGAAGTATAAAAATTGGTCTGCAGAGTGTAGAAAATTTTAAAGAAACATTTCCGTCAAGCAATATTTATTTCTCACAGTAAAATGTTATTTATTTAACTTTCCATAAGATTTCTAGTATAGTTAGGCTGAGAGTGGAGATAAGATCTGAAGTTTAGGTTAAACCTTTCCTGCCATTTTGTATGCATTAGGTTTTACTGTGGATATATAGAGAGTGCTCCAGAGATTGATTTCTTAGTTCCTATTCTGTGTCTGATTTCAGAGGATACAGTTAAATATCTGTTTTAATTTTTATGAATACTTAGGTGTGTCTTATGGTACATGAAATATGTATCAGTTATGAGGGAAAAAATTCATGTTCAGTATGATACTGAGTAAATTGTGTCTGAGAACTGTACAAATGTGTTCAACAACTAAGGTGCATTATAGTCTTCATTATGAAGCATGGCATCTTTAATTCTGAGCCAACATGCTGTCTTAGGGTGTAATCAAGCAATGCAGCTAAAATTGAGCTGTGACTGTGGGTAGTTTGGGTTATGTGAGTGCTTTCCAAAGTGAGTTGAAATTAATTTTGGTGAGGCCTTTGTTAGTGATTTTGCCTTCAGTGCTTGCATCTTCTACATGAGTGCCCCTTTTATAAACCTGTGTGCGTTAAATACAATGATACTAACCACAGTTTGTCTTGAGTGTGATACATGCTATAAAATTTTATCTTCCAGATATATGTAATGCATAACTTAGCAGCATCACTTTCGGCTTGCATCTACCAATGTCTTTGTGATGGCCACAGTTACAGGTAAGGTCTTTGAAAAAACACTTTTTAGAGAAAAGATTGATTCACTGTGATGATTGTGCAATACGCAGATCACGTGCAGGCAGTACTGACATCTGCCTATATTCAGTAAAGGCTATAACTTGAATAATTTTAAACCAAACAGGTGGATTTTTTTGTTTGTTGGTTTTAATATAACATTGTGTTTTACAGCTCATTTCAAGCAAATCAGTTTACTGGGACAGTTTATCAGACAGTGCTGTTAACTCAGCGCAATTCTCTAAGGTCAACGTTGGAAGAAACAGTGACTCCCAATACACCACCAGCTCAGTGGCCAGGTACGTCTTAGTTTCTTTCCTCTTCTGAAAAAATGTGGGGATGCACTGTAAGAGCATGTATATATGCTCTAGACTTTCTAATAGTATATATAACGAAATACTGGTAGAGGTGAGTTATTAAAGTTTATCTTCAGTTATTCCCTGCCTTGACTGATACTGCTTTCTCTTACTAAAAATTGCTAGCTGGGTCTTTTAGTGAAGAGCCAATAGAAGTACAGTAAACTGTTGTAGAGCACAGGCTCTGCTTTCTCTTGCTGCAGCCAGCTCTTCAGTCTCACTATTGTTCTGCTTTCTTATCTTTTCAAGCTATTTTCATATGTTTCTTTGTGCTCCACTTCAGATTGACTGCAGCTTTGGTCCAGCTATTGAGCTAACTCAAAATTGTTGAAAATGGGAAGTTTTTAACATATTATATTCTGCTGCAGCTCTGAAACCTGTTTAGCTCTTGCTGAGATGAAGCTACACTGGTCTCTGTGTGTAAGCTACATATAATTGATCTTACAAGCATCAGTTGACAACAGTAACTTCAATTTGAGCATAACCAAGAAATACATTTACATATCATAATTTTTGTTTTCCTAACAAAAATCTTTAAAGAAACATTCAAGAAATCTTTCTGAGAACCTCAAGCAGTTATTGTGTTTGGGTATTAGGCTACAGAATGCAGCAATACTAGGATGTCGCTGTCTCTTGGACTTTTCAGTCTCTTCTGAAGCAGAATTTTCAACATGTGCACATTCAGCTTTTGGGGTATTTTTGTATTTCAACAGGAATAACAGCTCTAGTACGTCTCTTGAATTCTGCTGGTGAGGAAGCTCAGCCAGGACTCACAGTCTTACTTTGTGAAATTCTAACTGCAGTTTATCTGAGTCTCTTCATCCATGGCCTAGCAACACATTCCAGCAGTGAGTTGTATAGAATTATGACTCATCCACTTAACAACAAAATGTGGTCTGCAATCTTTGGAGGAGGAGCTCATACACCTGTCAAAGGACAGCAGCAACTGAAGACAAAAACTGGTATGTCTTTTTTTGGAGGGGTAGGTGGGGGAGCTGGGTTTTTGTTGTTGGAAGATGTTTTTACTGCTGAAAGCTTAAGACTAATTTCATTAAAGTCTATGTTCAATAGTGATTAAATCTGCAAATTAAAATAATCTGAAATTCTTAACAGATATTCTGCAGAAGAGAGTGGGAAGCAGAAAAGCAGGTGTGGTATTTAGTGTTACTAGTTTTTAGTTAGTACAACTGCTGTAATATGATAGAGTTGCATTCATTTTAAATAGAAGATTTTCAATTCAATTAAAACCTAGTTTTTAATATTCATTTTAAAGCTTTCCAGTTCTGTCCTAACAATAATATATTCCCATCTTACAGACACAATGTGTTTTCTCTCTTTGGCAGGTAGGCACTTCCCAATGCCTAGCCCACATCAGGTAGTAGTGTTCTCCATGGAATGCGTGGGGTTTTCGAAATCCCTTACTACCTTCAGTACTCATAGTCCTACCAAGTCTGCAGGCAAGATAATAGATTTAGTACTAGGCCTCTACATGCAGTTTGCTATGTGTGGTTTTCTTTTTTTTTTTTTTTTTTTGCATATATAGAAAGAGAGAAAAACTTCTGTTTGCAAGCCATGACATCAAAATTTAAAGCCATGTTCTGTAATTTCAGCAGCAGTTCAATCAGGCCTTTTTATCAAGAAATTTGCTAGTGCTGTAGTACTTACTGTACTTCCTTTGAATTAAGTTTTGAATATTTTTTTCCCATGGTTTGAAATGATCAGAAGTGTTTCATATCTTTTAGAGAGCTGCTTGTTTTGCTTCATGAACATAAGCATTATTATGCATGTGGATTTCTAAGTTTTCATTCTAAACACTGCAAAGAAAAGGTGCCTTGCTTCTATTCAATTCTGACATTTTCAGAGCACTTTACTTTTAAATTCTTCAGGTTTAAATTCAGAAAACTATCCACAATGAATTTTTTAGGTTTTTTGTACACATTTCTGCTTTCTAACTCAATTGCTCATACTCCAACTATCATACAGATATCTAACATTAAAAGAAAACAACAAAGAAGGAATGCTTAATAAATATGAATTCTCTTGAAATATGGTGGCTTCTTACATCACATCTGAATATATATGCATTTATATATAATATACCTTGTAATATCTATAATATCTATAATTTATAATATCTATAACTTGTATTATAATTGTTGCTATTATACTACATATAAAAACACAAAACGTTCATCTGAGGAAAATGAATGTTTAAATACCAATTTCCAGATGTTTAGAAAAGTGCTTACAGGGTAGAGATTCTCATTTTCTATCTATCACAGTTTTCTCTGTGGCGTTTTGTTAAATATATTTGCCCAATCAGTATTGCATAATTAGAAGGTATATCTGGTTTTTGTTGGCAGTGTCTTAGGTGTTGATAACTGCTGAAGTTTGATAATGCTGTTGCTCCTGTCTTAAAATTAATCTATTTGTCTTAACCTAGTGAGATACTGAAGGCTACTTCTGTCCTGTCTGCAGCATATTTTTCTTACAAATGAATGATGACTGATTGCAGAATTAATAAAACTGTTGCTAGAAGAGACAAGAATCAAACATTGAAAACTTAATGAAATAATAATTGGCAGAGATGATCAAACACTTGTCAAGAGACCTAATAGGGCTGTGGAATCTTGGAGCTATTGAACACTTGGATAAACAGTGCTGTAAGCAGCTTGACCTAACCAGCTTTGTTTTGAACATGGGCCTCCAGAGGTCTGTTACAGCCTATGTGGTAGGTAATCGAGGGTTTGGTCATTTATTCTTCCTCTTTGAAGCAGAGGAGTCAGGTTATAATCAGCTATGTTTTTGTACCTTTACTGAAAATACGTGCTGGCACTCAGCAATGAACACTGAGTAGCATGTCATTTAGACGTGATACAGAGTTATGCACAACTAGAGCAGTTTTTATGTGTTCACTTTTAGATCTTTGTGACAGATTTTCACTTTCAAATGGAGATGAAAAGCCAAAAATTTTTGATGTTAAGAATTCTAATAGGTTAATAATACAAAATTGTCTGGTTATACAGTGTCCTGCATTGGCCCTTACTCCATTTCATCAATTCTGCTGCACTTCAATCTGAATGTGGTTGTCAATCTACAAATTTGAAACCTGTTTTAAGAGATAATAGTAATATGTAATAGTAATGTGTACATAATTGGCCAATAAAGTTGTCACTACGCTTGCTGCCCCTTGTTTAAGTTGATTTATGCGTACAGTCAGCTTCAGGATGTTTTCTTCCAATTAAATATATCTCATTGGGTTTTTTACTTCTATTTCTAGAACTTTTAAGATACTTCAGACACAAAGGAAACCAAATAATAGGTCTGTCTTCTATTTGGAATTAGTTTGTATGAAAAATTTGCTTCATTTCTTTCACAGTAAAGATCAGAAAAAGCAGTAACAGTTTGAATACTTGTGGAGTTTCTTCACATATACTTTTCAGCCACATTTCTTGTTCCTGTAGCAAATGATTTTGATCGTATTATATTAGCATCTGAGAATTTCTATTCCTATTTATGTATTAAAATAGTGGATATATCATGTTTTGTAAGGTGCAGCTAACATCTGAAAAATAATCCTATTGCTTTTGAAATCTTATTTTCCACGTAATTTTTCTTCAAAACTGCCTCAAAACATTGTGTAACTTAAGTCTATATAGAGATAGTAAGTTTTCTAAAATCCAGGAGTTTCCAAAAGAAAAGTTTTAATTTTTTTCTTTAGAAATTCATAGTTTAATTTCATATATTCAATTTTTCTATATTGTAAGAGTACACTAAATCTTTTTCCAAACTGAGTGTTTTGCAAGCACAATTGATAGAATTAAAGTAGCTATTTTAACTGTCAGAAATCTACTGACATGTGACTATTATAAGAAGTAATTTTCTCTGCTGATGATGCTAATGCTTTGAGCAATTAAAGTTGGAGTAGAAATGTGATTCCTGACTTCTTCTGTAGTTGTACTTCTATAGGAAAGAAGGGTAAACTCTTGATTTGCTGTGATAACTTGACTGACATACAGCACGTTTTGTGAAACAGGTTAATAACGAGGACGTGCAGATAAAAAATTTGTGCAGTTTGATTGTGATAGGATAAGAGAGAATGGCCTTTATGGGGAAATTCTTCCAGTGCAGTTGTGAATGCCCCATCCCTGGAGATGTTCAAGGCCAGTTTGGATAGGCACTGGGCAGCATGATCTAGTGGATGGCAATCTTGCCTGTGGTGAGGAGTTGGAACTACGTTGGCTTTGTGGTCTCATCCAACCAAGCCATACTGTGATCACATAATAAATTTATCAGCAGGTCACGGACAACGCTGAATGTCTTCAGTTTTATACTTTATATCTAGGAATGGCTTCATCTCAGAATAGGTAAAAAAATTACTCAAATTTTACTACCTTCCAGGTTATGTAAGGGCCTACAACACCCGTACTAAACTTGTAATTCAGAATTGCCTGTTATGTTGTTAGTAATGGAAATGTTGATCTGAATGTGTTTCATTCTGGCTAAGTAGTTGAGTCTGCAATATTAGGTTTGTTTTTATGCTGCTTTGGATTACTGAGTGTTTCATTATTTGTGTGGCTTTTTGTTCTGTTTGTTGTCTTGCTGTTTCTAACTTATTGTTTCTAACTTATTCAGCCACCTGTTAAAGCAGAAGTTTGTTGTGAAGTTTGCATTAAGATGGATGGCTACCTTAGATGATTATAACAGGAAAGGTCTACAAAATGTGTGTATGTCACACATCTCTTTATTGTGCCCATCAAAATTTTTTCAGACATTTGTGCTTACTGTTTATTGAAGTGCCCATATTTAAAGTGCCACATTATTTACATAATATCTTCAGAAATATCTGAGAGATTAATACATATTTGCTTTCAACTTTTCAATTAATTGTTATGCATAAAGTAGTGCAAAAATACAAAAAGGTATGCAGTCTTAAGTATGTGTACTAATTGTTATTTATTATTAATAATACAAAATGGCTTGATTATTATAATCCCGTAGAACTGTATAGGTATTGCTACTGTCAAGTGCTGATTCATTAATTTATCAACTTGGACTTACATGTCTGAAGTCATGTAGGCCAGAGCTGTTATCCTTGAGGAAGCAGAATATAATGGTGAGAATGTCAGAGCTTGTAACACTGCAAAGTGCAAATTTGTTCCTAGGTTTGAAGACAACAAAATTTATCACTGTAGATTATCACTAGCCTGCTCTTGAAGTTGACATTTCCAGCTTCCTAGAGAATTACAAGAATCTGCAAGTGGCTTTATGCTTAAGAAGATAGCGAAAGGATGGATACCAGTTTTCTTGCCAGTTCACCTTCTTTGGGTTTTAGCAGTGCTGATATTAGTTGTTGCTGCAGTCAAAGTTGATGCTTTTTTTTTTAAATACAGAGATGTTTCGATTTTAAGACTTGTTTTTTTTATAGTGTGCTGGGGTATTGATCCTTGATGCATGCACACAGTCTTTAATAAAGTGCAGTATCTCTGACTCGCACGTTAGATTAATTTTCAGATATTGAAAGAGATCTTCATCTTAGCTCTTCCTGGAGAGATGAAAAGGGGGTCTCATCGGCAACAGGTCTTCCGAATATCGTTTCACATGTTAGATCTTTGCAAAAGTAAAAGCATTTTACTTTTTGAATATAATCCAACTTTTTTGAAAATACACTTTATTTGTGGTGAAGATGAAGATAAATATTTCAAATCAAGAAAGCATTTGAATTATTTTTTGGTAGTATTGCACAAGAAATTTGAAAGCAGGTTTAATTGTGATCTGAAATTACAAATGTCAAAGACTTTTAATGACTATGTTAGTTTACTTAAATGCCTTTACAATGCAAAGAAATGAGGAAAAAGGAAGATTGGCATCAGTTCTAAGTTTTTCTAGCCATTAGGATGGTTGTAATTCATTTTCCTTAAATATTCCAATGAGCAGCCAGTAGTAGTCTTAAAAATATGAAGAATTATCCTACAGAGTGGAAAGAACACTGTTCTAAAGTAAAGCATTCACTTTTTGGAGTCCACATTGAAAAACAGCCTGCAAGCGTGTACTTTTTTATTTCTATAGCATGCAACACTTGCTCCTTATCTTTATGCCAAATGAGTTTTTCTTTTTTTTTTTTTTAAAGCAATTGCTAATATTTCATACATAGTAATGCATGTACGTGCTCTTTGTCAGCTGATGAGCTTTTTTAAATAATGGTATGAAAATGCATTGTACTGCAGTTGTTATGCTTCCTTTTAATACAGGTAAGTGGATTTCAAATAATATCTCTTACAAGATGGTACAGTACAGTATACTAGGATCACACAGGCTGTTAAAATACACCACAGTATCAAGTTGGTGCTGAATAATGCCTTCAGCTTTTGTTAGGCAGTGTATGGTACATAAGTTATTTTAGACTTACGCTGAAGCTATTTTTAAATTGTCTTGAATCTTACTTTCCTCGAAGTTGGTTTAGTTTCTATTACCTTAAGTTTCATATCTGGAATATTTAACTGATCCTAAAAGAGCAATTATTTTTCTCCATTGTGCAAGACATTGTTTTGTAGTGATTGGAGTACCCATTATAGTTTTGAAGGAATTAATCTTTCAGGCATGTATCAAGACTCTGAAGTCCCCTTTGGGGGAAAAAAAAATTAAAACAAAACAAAAGGAATAGGAAATAGATGTTGTTTTGTTGGTTTTTGTTTGTTTGTTTGTTTGTTTGTTTTGTTTGTAATAGCTTCTTCCAGACATGCAGAGGGATGTTTATGAGCTATCTCCAACATTATTAACAGGAGGAAGTAATTTTAGAAGCTTCTATAGAAATTAGTATTACGACTCTAGAAAGCAGAAGGGAATAATAAAGGAAGTTACTACATCAAGCACCATTTATGGTTGTGATGTTCATTTTAGCATATCCTAGGAAACAAGTCTGGTCCAACATGTTGATGCTTGTAGTCAGTGATAAGGATTTCTGATCACCCTGACAGCTTTTTAATCCTTGTGTGTGTCCAGACTTTGTTCTAGGCAGTTGAACAAGAAATAAACTGAAGTGGGAGGAAGTGAATGGGTGCCTAAGTGCTGTGGTTCTTCTCAGTGATATTATAATTTTTAAATCTTACCTGGAAAAAAGAGATTTAGAAATGCTTATGGAAAAGATAAATGTTTAATGTCCATTAAATAGATGTTGAAAGTTTGGGGAACTTCAGAAGGCAGTTCAAAAATTATCTCTCTCCATCGTAATATTTTAACTTTCTCCATGTAATCAAAAATTAAAAGCAAAATTTACAAGTAGGAAATGGATTTGAGTCCATTTTATCTCTAACTGAAGATGAATGAAGGCCTCCTTGTTACATCTCCATGATTCTCTCTCCTGCCTTTCTCTAGTTATGTTTTTTAGAGCCAGAACACTTAATTGCCCAAAGCCACTGACAGCCTGTAACATTCTTTTTCTATCAAATAAACTGAAAACAATTCACCTACCAAGAAGCAGAATGATTTCATGTTATTAGATGGTTTTGTTGGCTTCTTTTTAAGCAAGCTATTACTACTAATGTGTTTTTTGAAGTTGGTCTTGCTATTAAGAAGTAGGAAGACTGAAACAAAACTTGTTCGCTTATTTCTGGTAAACTGGGTTAACATTTCTGTGATAGTCTGCATAAGCTGTTGCTTTGAGTACTGCAGTCTTTGAGAATGAAGGTCTCTGACAAAATATCTCTTAGATGCTGCTTATTATGATTAAAGTAAATCTTACAGAATTGAAATTTGGACTAGAAATTGCAAGCTTAAGCATTTTCACTACTGATTCTGAAAGACAAAATTATTGCCGTTAAAAAAAAAAACAGACAACTAGCAGACAACAACAAAAAATTCTGCATAGATCAATATTGAGCAGTATATACTGAGTTAATCTATTTTTGCATTATGACCTGAGCCATTATGTTTGTCATCTTTGCTGAAGGTTAAAAGCTTCATAATCTGCTGTGCTGTATTTTTTGTACTGTGGGCTGTCCCTTTCTGGCATTCTAGTTTTTCATTAGTTGTGCGTGTTTGAGGATTGGCATTATCTATGCTCATTTGCTACAGAAATAAAGTAACTTCTGAAGGCTTTTGTAATGAGGGAGCTTTCTTCTTTCTGTTAAGAAGCCCTACTAAAAGTGGCAGGTGGAGAACACAGTTCTAAGCAGTTTGCTTTCTTCCCCTTTAGATGATGGAGAGAAACAGCAAAAATGTTTCAAGCTTTCATCAACAACCTCTCCGAAAGAGAGTTCTCGGGCAGCTGCCGTGCCATGGTTAGACCAAGAATCTCCATCTTACAAAGAAAGATTTATTCCTCCTGAGCTTAGTATTTGGGATTATTTCATTGCCAAGGTAATTGTTTGCTATTTCAAAAGTCTTATATTGCTCCTGTGATAGTATTTTCTGCTTAGTCTTTATCCCAGGTGCCAATTTAAATGTGTAGTAAAAGCCACCTATTGTTACTACTTGTGACTTTAATACTGTTGTGACATCAGTTTTTTCTCATACTGTGTTATGAACAAAAGTAACGTTGCTATAGAGTACAAATGTGTAAGGAAATGTGAGTTAGCTGTTCAGAATGGAAATGTGACAATCACAAACTGCAGAATGATTAAGATTGGCAGGGACCTCTGGATCCATCTGGTCCAACGAAGCAGGGACACGTACAGCATGATGCCTTGGACCACATCTAGGCAGCTTTTGAAAATCTTCAAGGAGGGAGTCTCCTTTGCCTCTATGGGCCACCCCTGATCTTGCTTCATCGCTTGCACAGTGAAAAAGTGCTTTCTGGTGTTCAGGCAGAACATCCTGTGTTCCAGTTTTTGCCCACTGCCACTTGTCCTGGGTTTAGATGCCACTGGCTCCATCCTTTTTGCACCTTTCTGTCAGGTATTCCTGACAGATATTATAGAGTATTCCTAGGGTATTATAGATGCAGCAGATCTCCCCTGAGTCTTCTCTTCTCCGGACTGAATAGTCCATGCTCTCTCAGCCTTCCATCATGGAAGAGATGCTTAAGCCTCTTGATCATCTTTGTGGCACTTTCTGTTATCTCCATGGGTGAAATGGACTTGTTTACTTAATAGAAGTCAAGTTACATTGCCTTGCGTTATGTCTGCTATCTGAGGTCTTTCTGTGTAGAAACCTACATAACAGTATGACTCATTTCTGTTAGCTGTATTAGCAAAATAAATATATTAGCCGTGCTTTAGGAAGAAGGGCCAATAAGAAATCACAAATACCAAATAACACACTGAGGTACTGGGCTTGTCCTAAGTATTGAAATCTGTAAGCAGAGGATAGGATGTTTTTATGTAGAATAAGATGGCATACTTGCTATTTTATAAAATATTAAATGTTACAGTGATTTATTTTTAAAAACATAGTGTAAAACTAAATGTTGGCTGGGAGATACTTAAAGAACATTGTGTATTTTTAGCCTTTTCTTCCATCACAAAGTAGAGTGGAGTATGACTCAGAAGAGAGTCAAGAAAGTGGTGAAGATGATGATGATATTGATGGAGACGCGTTTGCAGCAAATTCAAATAATCAAGAGCATTTGAATGCTAATTCATACAGGTGAATAGCTTTTTTGGAATGTAAGTTGCTTTACAGTGATTAAATATGCATTTTTGGCCATTTGTTGTTAAGAGCATACACCTGTTACTTGGTATTTTCTGGGAGTGTGTTATATAAGTCAATTTTTCAGTGATTAGTTTACTACCTAATACATTGTATAGTGGCCTTTAAATTCAAAATATGTATAATATCCTAAAACATTGTGATTATGCATAGTTTATTGTAAGGATATAAGGCTTTGAGAAATCCTAACTATTAATGCATTGAAAAAATTCCTATCAGTAAATGACTTTTTAGTGTTTTCTTACTAGTTGGTCACTGATGCGATTGGCAATGGTTCAACTGGTACTTAACAACTTGAAGATTTTCTACCCTTTGGCTGGACACGATCTTTCAGGTAAGCAGTAATAAGCAGCAGTCGTCTTTTTATATTTAATATTAGTTATGTGTTGAGTATTAAATATGTTCTATTTTTAGTCTAAAAGTTCTTATTTTTTTTTCACAGTCTCTGATTAAATTGTTTTGATACTTCCTGTCATGATGTTATATATGGGTGAAAAAGGGAGCTCAGTGTTTAGCAGGAATCTGTGCATATTTGTTCTTTTCTATGCCTCTTAGTCATACAAAGTGCTTACAATATTTTTCTTGGTGGAAAAGTTAATTTTTTTGTAATTCAAGTTGCATAATTTCTACTCCTTGTTTAATTTATATTAGCCTTGGGGAAGGCTATACTTTATCTAGCAGTGTTATCACAAAGTTATTTTTTTATACCTGGAAACATCAGAATGAGCTTTCAGTAAAGACTGCTTTTGGACATACTTGAAATAAGCTTAAGTATTCAGCTATGGATTGTCTATATAAAGCTTGTAAAGGAGCATTACGTTTTTCATTATTGTTTGCTCATCTGTCTAGAGCTTCCAGTTAGCTCACCAGTATGCCATGCAGTTCTGAAAACACTACAGCGCTGGGAACAAGTTCTTCTCCGACGCCTTGAGCTATATGGTGGTCCACCTCAACATTATATTTCAGTTCATGCTTCTGAGGATGCCCTAGCTGCTGGTCCTGCATTGCTTCGCCATAAAACTTTGCTTGAGCCTGCAAACACTCCATTCAGGCAAGGCTAACTTTTATAAATGCTGAGTGATGTAGTAAACATGAACCAAATATTACGTAGTCAGTGCATGTGACTCAACTTCAGTGGCAGTGTCATGCTAATTTCTGCATCTGCTGTAATCCCTTCTGAAATTATGGGTACAAATCAGAATCTATGCAAGCCTGATCCAACACAAGCATAGAAAAAGCAGGCAGAGTTTCTAATTTTCTTTTCTAACTAGTTACTATGTAGAATAACTATGATTAACATTAAAATAAGGAACACCAAGTTTGCCCTGAGAGATGGTTGTTACAGATGAACGACAATTAAAATTTAATTCAATTACTAAATAATTGTCCTACCATTGGAAGGAATAAAATTATCAGTATCTTCTAGGTTTAAATAAATGTTTATTATAATTGTGTAGTTGTATAGCCCATATGCAATATATTCTGTCAGAAGACTGTTCTCAGTTTCTTGAATAGTCTCTTTCTATATAGATCCCTGCTGCCTCAATTTTACTTTCACCTTTATTTTCAGAATTGACATTCTGGTTGTTTATTGTGGAGCACTTGCTGCTTGTCTGAAGCTTCACTTCAGTGACTCGAGTTGATGTGCTCTCTGGCATTATTTTAAAATCATGATTTAAGCTTACTGAAGGCTTCATGGGCTTGGCCTGCCATAAGCAACTCTATTTGTATTTACAAGTTTTACTTTGCTGTACAGTTTCCAGAGATGAACATCGTGTTTGAAGACAGATCAGAGTTACAATCCTTCTGATTTTCTTTTTTAACTAAAACATCATGGGCCTTTCAGGTTATTAATATATTCCTAGAGCAGTGTTGGTCGTTCATTGTTCTTGTATTAGAAACACTAATTGTCAATAAACAGAAAGGATCCGTATTACGAAGAATAGAGTGGAATTATCGCGATGTCTCAAGAATAAACAAGATGTGAATATTTATTTTAACTTTGCTCTGTAGATCTAACAGTCATGTTGCCTTGTCTGTGAAGAGGCTCTGGCAGTACTTGGTTAAACAGGAAGAAGTCCAGGAAACCTTTATCAGAAATATTTTTACAAAGAGGCGATGCTTAAATGAGGTTGGTATGGCATTTAGGGTATGCAGTATTTTTTAGGTTAATTTACAAGGTTTTAGTGAACTTATCTGGCTGGCCTGGGTGCTTTCTGGAGCATTAATGAATGCTTGACTATGACTCTAAATCTGCAGCATTTCTTACTACAAGATGTTTCTATTGTTTCAATGAAAACAGTAACAATCGATCTTTGATTGTATACTGACTGTGAAAGTACCTTCTTTGGTAGGTTAAACAGTAAGAATTTAAGGATTTCCTTGGTACCTAGCATATTATGTCTTACCTTTACTCTTCCTTCTCTTGTTCTTTCCTTGGTGAAGTCATTAGAGGACCATAGTGACACCTTGAAAAACTCTGTGGTGGAGGAGCCCATCGTCAATAAGGTACAAAGGCCCAATGCTCAAATTAATTAGACCATACACTGTTACAAAATCTTTCCTTTTCAAAATAGTGCTGGTATGCCTTAAAACAAATTACTGACACAGCAAAAGAACTGAAGAAATCTGTTTTAAAAGAGATTGAATTGTACTGGTTATCTTAAATTTGGTTTCTAATGAGCTTTATATTGTAAAAAGCAAGATGAAACAACCAAGTAAGAACAGTACATATTATTAAATTACATAGCTATGTCAAATGAAGTGCTGAGGTTGTGAATTTTCCAAGTGACTTGAAAAATTCCATAGCAGTGTGGGAAGGAGTACACAGTTTTTATCTGTGGCTAGGTAACTCAGAAGCAACAATGGTAAACTGGAAATTAAACCTTATCTATTAGCATAATCATAGTTTGAGAACTTCTGATGAGTCTTAGTTTCAAGATGGCAATAAATGAGCCCATTTAAGTTTCCTTGAAGACAAGCGCGAGAGACTAAGAAGTTATAATACTGTGCCTTCAAATACCATTAGAATACTGTGTTCTTAAGGTTTTCTCATAGAAAAAAACAGTGACAACAAAAATGAGAACATCCTGTGATGTCCTTAGGCTGTCTTGTTATGATTGTTTATACGGTAAAACAGCGTAAGTAAGCAAATCATTGCAACTGAAAGAGAACTGCATTTTTTGAAAATATGCTCACTACATAAAACAGGTTTTTGGACCTGTTTATAACTGCAGTTTTGTGTGATTTTATGTATGTAAGACGACCAGAATATTGATTTTTATTTCTTATTATGAGATATACTGCTGTATGGTATAAAACAGCTACTGCTCTCTCTGAAACCTTGGAAAAGATTATTTGCAGTTCTTTGACAGCACTGTCTTCTACTGTTTTTCAAATGAAATATCCAAGAGTAAATCTTTTTAAGATCAGTGAAGAAAGAAAATGAGTAGTAAGTAGTTCTGAAATAATTCTGTTTCTTTTTGGAGAAAGTACAAAGTCTTATGTTAGTGATTGAGGCTTGCATTTTTGTTACCACCTCTCCGTTTGTGTTTGGCATTACCTTTTTAACTTTTTACTAAAACAGCCATCGGTTATCACTTGACACCTCCAAGTGTTCGAGCCTCACAGGTTTTCAGCATCCCTGAAAAACCTGAGTATGAACATGGTATTTTACTTATGTTAAGTCTTTTTAGTATTGCTTTGGGAATCTCAGTGTGGAAATAGGAAGCTAAATTACTGCACACAGACAAGATTTACTGTAATAATCACAAGCGACTGTCATAATTTTTTTAGAATTAAAACTGAGGAAAAAATAGGAAAATTCATAGGATGTAGAGCTTAGTCTTCAGAATTCCAGTAAAAAAGCAACATTGTGTAGATTTTTTTTGTTTGTTTTTTTTTGGTACTTAAATATGCTTTACTTTTTAAATACAGATAGAAACAGATTTAGGATACCCAGGAGGCAAAGCAAGAATAATTCACAAAGAGTCTGACATCATTACTGCTTTTGCAGTCAATAAGGTGAGTATAAAGGAGGTGGGAGAATCTGATTAATCTATTTCTGTTGTTCTTCTACTTGTTGACCTCATGGGTAGTGTGAATGTTCTTTGCAAGCTATCCTGATACAGTCTGAAGTCTTAGTGCTCCCTTCTCTGAAGCAGTTCATAATCTTACAATAGTTGAAGAATTATATTGTAAATTATCTTCCTTTTTTATTGTGAAAGGATAGAGGGAGAAGTGGTCTCTGCTTTTTCTTTAAGCTTGTGTGTAGGAGTTTTTATTGTCATTGGCAAAGGAGGAAAATAGTCCACTTTCTCCTGTTTAATTATTTAAGCCTTAAGTGCAGGAATGAAGGGGAAACAAGTTGCGAGCACTGTAGCACACAGTATGAGATAGTTGAGTCTTCATTTTCCTGTGAGAGATGCAAGGAGAAACTGGAGACGGTTGAGTGGTACAAAATACAAATTACATACTATGCTGTCTCAGATAGCTTTTAAAGAGCTAATAGCTTAGCTAATTTAAATACATAGATCCGTAGGCATAAGTGTTTGCTGTTCCATATGTATTAAGTGCATAGTTTAGCTACAGCTATACAAAAGCCAGCACCTGAGCAGTCCTTTCGGAGCTGTTTGTTGCGTGTGACTTTTTTTTCAGGCGAATCGGAACTGCATTGCAATAGCATCGAGTCATGACATTCAGGAATTAGATGTTTCTGCAATACTGGCTACACAGATCTACACCTGGGTTGACGATGATGTGGAAATGGAAAATAAAGGGTATGCTGTTTCTGTTTCCAACATCGCATCTTGACTGTGCATAAGTTGTTGTTTCAAAGCACGGTATTTAGTCTTGTTTGGAATCTAACTTGTAATGTTATTTCATTCATAGGGCTGATGATTTCTTGGTTATCCACGCTCGTGATGATCTGGTAAACGTTCAGGGAACCACTCCGTATACTCACAGTAATCCTGGCACGCCCATTAATATGCCTTGGCTTGGTAGTACACAAACTGGCAGGGGTGCATCTGTGGTAAGTCACTTGTGAAAGAGTAGATGTATACAGTCCATCTTTTTCCCTGCTTTTGTTTGCTCAGTGTTCCTATTTGTATCTTATAATTAGCATGTGCATAAATGTTGCGTTTTTACTACAATAATTTTATAGTTACTTTTATAATGATGCAATTAATAGGCTAAAATACTGCATTTAATTTAATGTACATGAAATAAGGAAGCAGAAGTTTTACTAAGCCGTTTTATTTTTTTTACTTAAAAATCAAGCTTGAGTGAAGAAGTTACAACTTAGATTGTTGCTTTTTAAACCAGCTGAGGCTAAGCACAGGATCTGAAGAGCATAAATTCAGGAGATGTTAGAAGATAATTCACAGAGATCAGCATGAAATGCTTGTTTAAAATATTGAGGTAGCTTTTAGCTTAACAAAAATCTAATGTTTCATTCTGATTCCCAGAGCATTCCAGATATTATTTTAAAGTAAGTACCAACTTCCACTCTGGTATAAATTGCCATTTTGTTACACTGTAGGTGTTCCTAGAAAGGATGCTGAATGAACTCCTAAAGCACATTTCATAGGCAGGGCAGAGGCTTGCAGTGAAGTTAAACTCTGGAATTGAGCAAATGAAACTTGGGAAAAATGGGAATTTCTGATTGCATAAGAAAAATAAAGAAGGCAATATTGCATAAATAGGACCAGCTACAAACATCATTTGTATTTTCAGCTACATATTGGTAACTTTAAACAATGTGGTTTTTTAACCCAAAAGCTGAAATCAGCTCTGTCATCTTTTCTTTGAAGAGCTGTGTGGTTTGCCACATAACTTTGCAGAAGTTCTATTAAATTTGACCATTTGACTGATTAATGTTTTTACAGGAGGTAATCAATTTCATTATTTGACATTTCTAAAATAAATAGAGTTGGGGAGCACATAGTAAAGCACAGTTATGTCCTCAAGACTAAACTAATCCTTCTCATAATAAAGGTGACACTTATACAATGATAGCTTCTATTTTTATACAAAGATACTCTATCTGGAATAAACCTTGGGCCTGAGCAAAAAGGTACTGTGTGAGCTTTAGTTCTGATCAAATTCTAGTTCTAGTCTGACTATTGGCGTGCTTAACGCGGTCCTGTGCACACTTACCTAGGTGCTGTGCAGCATAGATGTAACAATGCAGGCCTGTTGATAGTCCCCAGGAAGATGCTTACTTGCAGACACTTAACTGGGCTGAAGAGCTCACACCAGACACCTTTATCCCTCAGGCTGCCTGAACATAGATGTGCAGCTGGCCTGGATAACTGAATGAATTACATCTCATGATTTGGCTGCGCTTCATAGCTTTTTACAGCTTAAAGCAGGCTGATAAGTGTGGTAGAATGAAAGAGCCATATGTTATTTTTTAATTTATATAAACAGTTTAATTTGAATATTAGGAGGAGTCAATAAGAAAGTAGCATTGAAACAATGCTGTTACAATACCTACATCGCTGCCTTGTATCTTGAAACTGCTTATCCCAGTTATCAGTTTTCCAGCTCTGGTGACATAAACAGGTGTCATCTGCAACTATTCCTGGAAGGTTTGCCACTTTCTTCTCTCAGTTCCGTATATAAGTACATATACAAGTGTATGTGTGCATATACAGTTTGTTTTTGTATTCCTCAACATACTAATTACATAATCTATTAAAGCAAAGTGTTCTTAAATAGCTTTCTGTTTCATATGTTGCAAAACTTTCTTTCCTGAAGATACCTGTCTATGCTTCTGTTGAATGCATTTGTTGTTAATCTTTGGACCTAAGTTTTGGTTGGCGTTCTGTTTGACTCTGGCAGAGGAGTAGAGAACCAACCAGGAAATGCAGCCACAACTCCCCTGTAGGAAGAGGTTACAAAGGTACTGAATGAAGGACAAAGTAAATGGAGGAAGATATAGGGATTCTTGGGAGAAAATGGTGTTACTGAAATCTAGAGGAAAATCAGCTTCACCAAAGACAACATCCTGTTGCTACTAAAAAAAAACTTGGCATCTTGTTGAACAGCTTGTCTTTCAAGCTGGTATGACTGGCACAAATATTTGTCACTGTTTATCAGCCAAGTGTCAAATATATATTTTTTTAAATTATTCAGTCACAAAGCACCCAACTCCAGCCATCAGCTGCTTTACAGGGGAGACAGAACTAGCAGTATTAAGTGTTAATTACACTGATAGATAAAGGATATGCATTTGTCTTCTAAATTGGAGGTGCTGTACCAGGGATTTGTGTTAGCATAGTCTTTGAAAGACAGGCCTCTGCAAGCTTGCTTTTTTCAAAAAAGGTATAGAAAAAATACAGATTAGGAGATAGTAATATCTATTTGTCTGTTGAATTAAGCAAGCTTTCCATTGACTTCTGGGTTAAAGTTATCATCGGTGAAACAGGTCAACCTGTTTATTTTGGTGAAGAAGTAGAATAGGCCTGAATAACCTAAACATTATTTTTTCACTTACATAAGGAAATAAACAGAGAATTTAAGAGTATTTGATAGGTGTACATGCTACTGTTTGAAGAGTATTGTCTTCTAACATCTTGTCTTATGGGTTGCTAATGGGTTGCTTTAGTCCCCATTGTTTTACCAGGACTTTTTAAGGTTTTTTTTCATTTGTGATTTTAAGTAATTATAGAAAACAAATGAACAAAAAACCCTCATGTTTGAAAAGTTTGTCTTTTATGTGTTGTTTTGAAATAAATTTGGATGACTGAGAGGCATAAGGCTTTCCCTTAAAGAAATATTGAAGCTTTGAAAATGGAATGATCTGAATCTGCTTCCAAAATACAGTCAAAGGATTAGAAGATAGCAGTTATCCTGCTAATTGAAACAACCAAAGAAAACAAACAACAGAACAACCCAACCAAAAAAAAAAGATCCAGAAAAAAACCAGAAGGAAATAAATAAAGGCAGAAAATAAAAGAATGAAAGTACAATCTTGAGATACAGCAAGGGGAAGAGACATGCTCGGAAAATCCAGATGTGTTTCCCTGATGAAAAATACCCGCATTGTCTTTGCAGCCAGGGTTTTGTGGATTGGACTTCTCACTTGCATGACTTCTTAATCTTCCTTGTCTGATGTCTCCAGTCCTCTTTGTGTACTGAACTCTTGACAGTGAGAGGTTAAACCAATCTGGAAAAACAGAATTCCTGGTAGTGTGTCTTACCCAAAGAAGAGTTGTGGAATTCATGGACAAAAGTGTTGAATTTAGGAAGCGAAGTCACTTTAGGAACAAAAGTTTTGGAAGTTAGGAACAAAAGGAAAATCTATTGGAAGTATACTTGCAAAATTATTAAATGCTTTTAAATAATACTTGATTTAACAATTACTAGGTATTTTGCTTATTCTAGGCTTCAAATAGTAATAAACAAGTTACTTTTCAATCAATTACAGTACATTAACTAGACTTGAACTAATATCTTCCCTCCTATTTTTTACTTCTGTTAAAGTTTGTTTACCTCTTTCTTTACATGCTTCTGCCTCTCTCTTGCTTATCTTACAATATTCAGGAATATTCCAATAAATTTAATGGAATCAGAAAGGAATTGGCAAGAAAAGAGGTAAGACTGCAGCCTAAGGAGTGTTTGTACTTGGATCCATAAGTCTCTGAAGCAAAAAATTAATATTTGCCACAATATATAAAGCTGCAAAAGTATTAACATCTATGCTAGTCTTGGAAGAAACTGTCTTCTGAATTTCTGAAAGCAGTACTTGCTTTCAGTAGGAATTCTGATAGGAAGCAAATTATCTGACATGATTAATTATTCATATTCAGTAAGCTTTTGTTAGGTGGTACTATGTTAATTGCTTTCTATTATTTTATTGAACAGATGCTCAAGAAGGCTATTAATAATGTCAGAAGAATGGCTTCTCATCCAACATTACCATATTGTAAGTTCAGCTTTGTGTTTCTTTAACTGAAGACTGTATATTGTAGAACAGCCATTGCAAAAAAGAGATCTTTTTTTAAATCAAATGAATATTGTTTTCCTTTATTTTGACTTGCATGAAAGATAGAATTATAAAGCTGTATCAGTAGCTCTAAATTTCATATTTCAGTGCCATCTCAATACAATTCTTAAGTAATTAGTAGATAATGCTCAATAATGTGTGAACAGCCAGGGTTTAAGCTTCATCAGTAAGTTGATAATCCTACAGTTGTGCTATGTACTGTGGCTGATGCTGTGGCTTTAGCAATTTGGAGGATTGTGTGAGCTGGTGCAAGACTTGTTAAGATTTTTAGAAGAAATCTTCCTGCTGATGTTGAGAAAGGTCAGTTAACTGTTTTCTATTGCAGATCTGACAGGTGCTCAAGATGGCAGCGTAAGAATGTTTGAATGGGGTCATGCACAGCAAATCACGTGTTTTCGCTCTGGTGGCAACTCAAGGGTAACTCGGATGAGGTTCAATTATCAAGGAAATAAGGTAACTGACAGAATGCTTTGTGTTTACTTTACTCTCATGACAGAAAGTTGTAAATTAACTGACGTGCCATTTTCTCCAAATTCGAAGGAGTTTCTCTGAATTGTGAGAGTATTTTCTGTGTAACAAATACATGCGTATTTACAATTTATATCTCATTTCAGTTTGGAGTTGTTGATGCTGATGGATATATAAGTTTGTATCAAACAAATTGGAAATGTTGCCCTCTTACAGGGACCTCACCAAAACCGTATTTGGTAAGTGGAAAACTAAATTTTCTTTCATAAAATTCTGTTGTGCTTTTTTGTTTTCTTACCTCTTCAGACATATTAAGACTGGACAGGGGTTGTTCTGATAACCAGTATTAATCAGTTTTTAATAGTGCATTGTTACCATTCTGTAATCTATTTGACAATTTGTCAAACTCCCATTATACCATTAAAGCTGGAGCATAGAAAATGCAATGTCATAGATGAAATAACCTTAATGTTCCATAAAATTATCAGTAATTGTCAGCTGTGAATTAAGCATCTTGTAAATCAGGACTGGAAATATACTGCCCTGAAAAATCAACAGTTTCAGAAGGCATACATGCAGTCTCATATCCTGTGTTCTTTAAACCATATTCAAAAGAACCCACCTTCCTGTGCAAGTTTAAGCTTTCATATTGACAGTAAATCTGTGTCTCTGTGATTAATGATTTATAAACTGCCCTTTCTCAGACCTGGCAGTGCCATAACAAAACAGCCAATGACTTTGTTTTCATCAGTTCATCATCTTTGATAGCCACAGCTGGCTTGTCTTCTGACAACAGGTAAGAACTTACCAAATGTTGCTCTGAAAGCATATAAAAATATGGTGCCATGTTTTCTTTTCCCCCCCCTTCCCATGTCTAGCTTCAGCTTTCTGGTGGTTCTCCTTATGCAATTTAACAGCAACATTCATACTCCTGCCTCTTTCTTTTGGGGTACACAGTGTTTGCACCTACATTTCCATGCTAAAGGTGATCTTACAGGGAAGCACAAAGCCTCTGTTCATGTTCCCTAATGTTCATGTTCATGTCTGTCTTAAAGTTTTATTGATAGATTTAGGTAGACTTGCATAGCTTTTTGGAGAACACTTAAAATAAGTTTGGATTAAGAAATATCAAGAGTAGCTAACATTCAAATGAATTCAGCTACAAAAGCTTGTAATCTCAATATGAATCTGTAAACATAATAACCAGTAGTAGAAAGGTATGTTTAACTATGAAAGTTATTTAGAGTCTGCCAGAAAATACTAATTTTATAAGCTTGTTTACAGTGCTTTATCCCTGAAACAATTTTTTTGTGGTTCCTGTGACTTCATTCAAGTATTCAAAATACTTGGTAGCATTACTCACTTAATTAAAACTTCTTTTTTTCCATACAGAAATATTTGTCTTTGGGATACGTTGGTCTCCCCCACCAATAGTCTGGTGCATGGTAAGTAAAATACATCAAGGAAAATATTTGATTGGTGTAAAAATAAAAATGAAATAGGAGATCTGCACTCATGGCAAAGTTATTGGGATAATTCTAATACAAACAATAAAACAACTTTCTTCATCCTGCATTAGCTGTAATCTAAGAAGAGATTCTTGAGAAATATCATGGCTCTATGTAAATGGTTTCTTGCCATTTCTTAAATCTTTGTACTGCAAACACAATCCCTGAAAACCAGAAATCTAATTGCTTCAGTCTTAAAGATGGAGTGAGTCTTGTTTGTTGTGATTAGCATATTCAGAAGACAATAAAGAAGATTATGAAACTGTAAAAACAGTATTTTTAAACAGACTTTCTAAGTCTGCATGGATATGCATCCATGTTCTAACTCTAGCTTCCTGTGGTTCTCTTTATTTAAGTCAGAGGCCCCACTCAACACTAATGGTACCATAAAGACAGCATTAGGCCTTTCCAGGTGTATCTGGAAAATATGAATGTTTTTTAGGAACTGTTATGTATTTCATTGCCTCTATGAAAATTCTGCCCTGAAAAGCCATGGTTATGAAGTTTTCTGAACTCACAGTTCTCTGAGGTTAAGTGCACGCAAATTTCCTAGGAAATTGACATTGCTTTTTGTTTTCTTTTTTAAGGAATATGTTTGACAAACAATATGCAAACAAGATTTCATAATCGTGTAGTTACTTTCAGAGTCTAATTTTAAGGATGCTCTTAGTGCTCTGTTTCTTTTAAACAGACAGCACATTTTTGCTTTCAAAGACTGTCCAGTTCTATGTCATTTTTATTTTGCGTTATGCCAAATACACTGTGCAATGTTTTAAACATGTAAACAAGAATTGCTTCTGTAAGTATGCTTCTTCAGATGTAATAAATGCTTTGTTGCACTGATTTTATTACTACTACTTTGCTGCTGTGAAAAAGAACTGAATTTGAATATCTGAAATGCAGGTTTAGGCTTAGAGAGTCGTGTTGTGAACTGGTAAGTTTGAATGCTTAGGCATATTTATATGGAGCATGAAATTTCTAAACACAGATTAAGAGAAGCCTATGAACTCTTAAGCACAAATATTATATGTCACATATTAGGACTTACAGCATCTAGTCTCAGACATACTGAATTTTGCTCTGGTAACTGTAATCTTTTACTAAATCTACTCATTTGGAGGAGTAAGCACACCCCAATAAATGTGTAAACATATCTGGTAACTCAGGAGGAAACTTGCTTTGAAATAATTATTAAAGAGTTTGAAAAGGACTTGTTTCTGGTCAAGGCTTAATAGCTTGTAGGGATAAGGAGGATATTTCTTTCCATACATATAGTAATTTCTTGGTTTGCATGTATGTGGTACTGAATGAAGTTTAGCAGGTTGTGATCAGTTGCATTACAGCTTCAAAGCCATTGTTTTTACCATCCTGATCTTTAGAAACTGGTGGCAAAGTAATATTAGTACAACGTGTTCACTTAAATTGCTTTGCTTTGGCTTTCAGCTTTTGTCTGTCATGATAGTGGAGCAACTGTTCTAGCATATGCTCCAAAACATCAGCTGCTAATCTCTGGAGGGAGAAAAGGCTTTACGTGTATAATTGACCTTCGCCAAAAGCAGCAGCAACAGTTACTCCAAAGCCATGACTCTCAAGTCAAAGCAATTGCTGTCGATCCTACAGAAGAGTATTTTGTCACGGGATCTGCTGAAGGCAACATAAAGGTATTAATGGGGAGCAGGGAGCGAAGAAGTGAAGATCATGAGACTGTGTAATCTTAATAATAAAAGCACACGTGAAACCCTACTGCACTTGAATGTGGAATGGTCAGATGTCATGTTCAGTTCTGAACCCTGACTTTCACATATACTGCTTTTGTTTAGAAATATTGTTCTTACCTCACAGTCCACTTTAGTTAATATTACCTTATTATAGGAAATGAATATTAATATTCTATAACCATGTCATTATGGATTGCTGCATACCTTTTCTCTCATAATTAGTGTGAGAAAGATCAATACAAAATGTACTTTAGTTCAATTTTTCCATGACTCATCACTAGTGAGCTTTAAAATCCTGGTAATTATTAGTAATTATTATGGGAGCTTAATGTTTTGATGCTTTTTCAGGTATGGAGTCTGTCTACGTTTAATCTTCTGCACACTTTCATCAATGAGCATTCTCGGCAGTCTCTCTTCAGAAATATTGGGACAGGAGTCATGCAAATTGAAACAGGACCAGCAAATCACATACTCTCCTGTGGTGCTGATGGAACAGTAAAGATGAGGATCTTGCCTGATAGATTCAGCCCATTTAACGAAGTATTAAAAAGTGATGTCAAATTCATGATGTAATATTTTTTCTCAATGCAGTGTGTAATATTTTTTCTCAATTTAACTTCTGCCATCCCTGAAAATATTTTTCCTGAAACTAGTCAACAAAGCAGATGTACAATGACAGCTTGTGCCACAAAGATACCTTTTTTTTTATTTTATATATTTATTACTTAGATCTTTCAGTCACTTCAGATTCTGATTGTTGCCTAAAATACATACAGGACTCTGAATTATCTGTTTATAATACACTTAAGATGTTTCTGAGGTGGTTTACTCTTCCTTTTAGGTAGTTATGTTCCTGCCTGGAGTGTACCATCTGCACATAGCCTGTGTTCAACACCTGGCCTTTTTCTGAAAGTAGGTCCAGATAGGAACCGTAGATAATGTTATTCTCTCACTGTGGCAACCTTAGCTGTATCTCTACTTGTGCAGTTGGCCAACAATAAAAACTTATACCTTTGTGTGAGAAAGAAGCAGTCTATTTTACTAGATACCCCTACTGTATCAGAAACTGGCCATGCAGACATTAATGTGAGCCACTGTCTGTCTCCGTTCCTGGAATCCAGGCTGTTTACCTCTTTAATTCACTTGGTCTCTTTCCTATGATCTAGGGTATGAGAAACTGAAGAATGTTCTGTGACTTGTCTTCTGTTCCATAGCTTGACTCACTGCCATCAGGATGGCAGACTTAGCTTTTAAAAGAGAAATATATTTTTAACCCTAAACACTCCCTTTACAAAAATATGTACATATTAATGGATTATCTTCCTATTAAAATTGTCAAGATTATTTGTGAGCCTTTAGTTTGATGAAAAAGTACAGGAAGATACAACTTTAGAATACTGCTTTAGAATCTCCTCAAAGAGTATTTATTTGCATGTCTGTAGAGGAAAAGAAATACTAATTTATTTTTTACATTTTTTTCCAGTAAGACTTTATTTAGCCCAAAGATACTCAGCTCATTCTTAGCACTTAACATTTTTGTTTGTCTGCTTTTCCTAAGTACTTTACAGAAGTAAAAAAGGGGAATAAAAAAATCAGCAGAGTACTTTAATATGTTCACTCTTTGTACTGTATGTTTAAAATGAAAGGAAAATATATTGAAAAGGATACTTTTTTTTTTTTAATTTTTATTTTATTTTATTGCCAAAATATTAAACTGCATAACTTAAGTGTTTGACCAAAATATCAAATCTGTATTTTGGTTTATTTTTCCTGGTCTGTTTCAGAACTTGAGAGTTCGACGGAGGTTTAATTTGTAAACTAGATATAAGGCTGGGTTACTTGAATGCTAGTGGTGTACTTTGTACTAAAAGATATTTTGTGAAATAGAGCACCAGGACAACAAATGTAAAATAAACTTGTCAGATTAGGAACTATGGGGATAAATAAAGCATAGTAGAAGTGAAGGGCTTGTAAAATGAACTTTGTAACGTTCTCAGGATGCTTTTATCTTAAAAATATAAGATCATTTAAAAAGATTTTGTAAATTGCATTAAGGTCATTTAAAATGTATGTTTCACAAGTTGCAGTGGAAACACTAGGAAGGTTTTTATGCACATAACCTGAATTTTCGAATTGTGCAATAAAAAAAGAATGTGAATACTCCACCACGAAAAAACACGACAGCGTTTCAAACTGGTACAGCTGTTTGGTGGTTCACTTGTGATTGTTCTTCCACTACTCTTAGTTGTAGATTAAGATCAAAATTGGTATTAGAACAGTTTAAGTACAATGATGGACCAGAAAAGCGACTGATGAGAAGCGACTTCGCCTTACAGAACAGACTTGCCAACGTGTGTCCTGTCTGCTCAGTGATTCTAATAACTTCTGCTCCTATTAAACAAGGAAGACAACGGGAGTTATCCTCAGCACACTCCTTCAGAGAAGCAGCTGAAACCAACCTGGGCTTACAGCTGCTTGTATACATGCATTAGTTTTATGCAACCTCTGAACTAAGTTATATTCAGAGAATGTGCAAAACAGTGACAGCATTGTATAATGATGTCCTTGATGTTTTGTTCTGAAATATATCTGTGTCTATTTCATTAGGTTTAATATTTCAATCTCAGTTTATTGTACTGGTAATCACAAAAAACTGTCCTTCCATCTGCAAACTGAGCAGACTTTATGTAGAACATGCCAAGGCATACAATGCTCTCATTTTTCTGAGTCGAGCTGCACTGTGATTATCCTGGCAAACTTGTGCTCAGACCAGAAGAGTCTGCTCACAAGGACTGTGAGCAGGCATTTTCAGTAATGTTTATAGTTACCATAAGCTACTCTTAAAGTAATGTAAAGTCATAATGTATTTGCCCATACCTTCATAATAGTTCCAATAAATCCTGCAGAAACTCAACTTTCTAGAATCCCATGTTGCTGCTACTTCCTTTACAAATCAGTTGAATGCGTGTATAATGCTAATTGATGTTTAACAATTATAAGTCATTCTATTAGTAGCTTTCTTGTAATAATGGAATCAAAATCAATTATCTTCTGTTGTAACAAAAACTTTTCAAAGGGACACTCTCAACTTTAGTCATTGGGAAAAAAAAAAAAAAAAAAAAGGAGCTTCCAGCTGATGCCTTAACAGCTTCCATTGATTTCAGTCTTTTCAGCAATTAATGCTTTCTCCCTGTTGCTATGCAAGTTACTCAGAAGGTCAATAGTGGCTGCCTAGGGTTCTGTAAGAGGTGGCTGTATGCAGAAATTGAACTTGAAAATGAAATTTGCACTCTCCAGTACTTAATCTCCAATAACTCCATGTCCAGACAAAACGACTTGGTTGACAATGTCCCTTTTAAATATCATAGCCTCGTAATTGTGACTAGTGTTGGTCCACGTAGCAATACATTCTGCAGCCGGGTTTTCATTCTCATCTTGTTGATTCAGTTACCTCAAACAAATTTGTGATACAAGTTCTTCACTGTTACTGCAGTAACTTCTGAGAGTTAAACTCTGGCCATCTGGGTACTTAAACTGGCTTGCTGTGTGCTGTGAAAAGCAGATAATTCTCAGCTGATGTTGCAGGGATGTTCATGGGGAAGGATGAAGCGAGTGGAATAGACTTAGGTTTTGTACCACGCTGCTATGGCACAAGCTGAGTTTAGGTGTTCTGATGCATTTTAGAAACCTCGCTGCCACTTGCAGGAAATAAACTTCTGGGGATATTCTATGTGAGGTACCATTCCCTTCCTCCTAAGAGCACCCGTTGTTAGATTAGTTGCAATAGTTACGAAAAACCGTGATTACAAGAAAATAAGCTTGGATACTGGATATGTTCTCCAAGATAATTTTTTCAAATGTTTATTTTTACTAAAAGTAGCAAAACAGCCTCTGATGGCAGGTTCAGCACACTGATCAAATACTTTATATAAATAAAGATACTGATTTAACAAGTTTATTGGTGTTTTTTTCCTCTCCAGTTTTAACTGTGATATCTGTATGGTTTTGATCTTTCCTGTACGTTTCTGTGTCGTTTGTTGCCGAAGCTTCTCATGCTTTAACTTGGTTTCAATTGCTTTCTAATGTCTTCCTCTAAAATTCAGCACATTACTTAGCTCTCAGCTGCAGTGTTTTGTCCTGTTTCTCAGTGCCTGATGGTGGTGGTGGTACATCCTGTTGTCTTTATGGGTAAAGCTCACTTTTTTGTTTTTAAACTAACAGAATTCAAGCCCTCTACCTGAGAGTGTTGTCCAAATGCTTCTTGAGTAACAACAGCCTTGGGGCTGTGAGCACAGCCCTGGGGAGCCTGCTCCCTACCTACCACCCTCTGCCAAAGAGCCTTTTCCTAACCCACCCTGCTGACCAGCTCTGCCATCCCCATGCTGTGACGAGAGCAGAGGCCACGAGGCCTCCCCTCAGCCGCTGCGCTGAGTAAACCAAGGACCTCAGCTGCTCCTCACACTTCTTGAACCATGCCCCATGTTCACAGCCCCTCTCTGCATGCTCTGTAACAATTTTATGTCCCTGCTATATTGCAGCAACCAAAACTACCCACAGGTGCTCAAGGTAAGGCTGCACAGCGCTGAGCAGGACAGTCCTGTGACGGGCCTGATGTGCCCTAGGGCAGACTGCTGTCTGCCAGAGCCCCAGGTCTCTTTCCTTGGGGATACTCTCCAGCTTCCCGTCCCCATACACAGAGCTGGGGTTTCCCCATTGCAGGTGCAGAATCGGCCCTTCGTCTTGTTAAATTCCACGTGGTTGATTATTGCACAGCCCTCTGTTTTGTCAAGGCTCCTCTGCCCTGGAGGGAGTCAACAGGAAAGAACTAGACCTAAAATGGAGCCCCGCATAACCCCACAAGCAGTTGGCCACTCGCCTGACGAAGCCCCACTTGATGTAACCCTTGAACCTGACCCCCCCACCAGCTGTCCACAGCGTTTTTTTGCCTAGATATTTTGTCCGTGAGCATGCTGTGAGAAGCAGTATCAAAATCTTAACTCCAGAAAGTTTACATCAGCTGGCTTCCCCTGGTCAACTGGATGGGTAACACTGACATCAAAGGCGATCAAATTCATTAAATGCTTTCTTGAGAACCGGGACAATGTTTGCCAGCTTACATCCACCAGGGCCTTAAAAGATTTCCAAGAGCACTGAAAAATACTTGAGAACTTGTTTCCTCTTTGATTACCATGGAATACACCCCATTCAGCCCCATAGGCTGACGTGCATCCAGCCGGAGCAGCATGCTCTGCACAAGGTGAGGGCTGGCCATCAGCCTATTATCACCACAGTCGTGATTCTCCAACTCGCAGCTCCAGGAGCATCATGAACCATAGCTGGTCTCAAACACAGAGATGAGCAAGGCTTTGAACACTTGGCTTTGTGTCTGCAGCCTTCAAGTAACACTGTCAATCTCTCTCTCGTCCATTTCCTGTTAGCGTGCTTAGAAAAAAACATTTTGTTGTCCCTCACAATACTGACAGCCTTCAACTCCGGCTGCACAAACTGTCCCTACGGTGCCCAACAGTTTCCCTGCAGTCCCACACCGCCCTGCCTCTCGCAGAGGCCGAACCTTGTGACGTTTTATATTCCGCGGGTACTTAAAAGCCAGCAACCCGCATCACAACCAGTTTCTCACGGTAACTTGCCAACTACTTCCCCGCCTGCGGCTCCCCTCCCGGCCGGGCGGGGCGGAGGCACAAACGCCGCCCTTCCTGCCGCTCCCGCGCCCCACGAGCGGGGCCGTCTCCGCCGCGCCCGCACCGCCGGGGTTCTGCTGTTGCCGCCGCTTCTCGCCGCCGCCGCCTCCCGCTCCAGCGCACACAGTAAGTGCCGCCGCCAGGAGGGAGGCGCGGGACGGCGGCGGCCCGGGTGGCAGCGGGATGGGGGGGCAGGCTGGCCGTCCCTCCTTGGCGCTGGGGCGGCGGGCCGGAGAGCGCGGTTTGTCCCGGGGCGACGCTGCGGAGCGGGATACGGATGGTTCCGAGCCCAGCGAGGCCGTGCGGAGGGGTTCGGGGCGGAGCGCGCCCCGTCGTGTCCCTGCGGCGGTGCTGCTGGACGCTGGTAAAACGCCGCTTCGGGGATGGGTGAGATAGCGTTACCGAAAACGTGGCCGGTAAAAGTTTGTGCCCTCTTCCCATACGCTGAGAAGGTGGACCGTGGTTCTGTGAGCGCCCTTTCAGTGAGGAGCTTTGTTGGTTCTGCTCCTTCGTCTGCCTGCCGAGCCGCCCGGAGCTCCTGGCAGCACAGTTGCGGGGTGGGCGCAGCAAAACGGCGACGGGAGGGCAGCTAGCTCTTTGAAACGGTAGATAGCGGAGGACAAGGGAAAATGGCTTTAAGTTGAAGGAGGGGAGATTGAGGTTGGATGTCAGGGGAAAATTCTTTACATGGAGAGCGGTGAGGCGCTGGAACAGCTGCCCAGAGAGGCTGTGATGCCCTGTCCATCCCTGGAGGTGTTCAAGGCCAGGTTGGATGGGGCCCTGGGTGGCCTGGGCTGCTATGAGATGTGGAGGTTGGTAGCCCTGCATGTGGCAGGGGGCTGGAGCTTCATGATCCTTGAGGTCCCTTCCAACTCTGGCCTTCCTTTCCTTGTCACAGTGCTGGCACTGCTGCCATGCATTAGTAGTGCAGGATGGTCATTGCATGTGCTTGCAGACCTCGTTTTTATCTTTAATAAACATGTACTGAGTGTTAAACGAACACAATAGATAAGCTTTCTATTGTCTCGTTTAAAGAATGAGAATGAAGAGAAAAATCCTCCGTGAGGGAATCAGCTGCTCAGATACCCCCAAGAAGCTGTTCTTCGCTGCTTCCCAGCGTCTGTTTCCAAGCTGTGGGAAGCATTGTCTGTCAGATAAAATGCATAAACGTGTGTTGGGACCAGGTAGGAAACCAAGTCCAGAGTGAAAGCATTCCTTGGCAGAAGGAAGACTGAGGCCTTTCTTTGGGAGGCAAAGTTGGGGGAACTGGGAAGATGAGTAGAAGTGGGAAGAAGGAAATTGAATGTTGAATATTCTTGTTCATTTGTATATCATTTGTATCACCAGAATAGAAGTTAGACTGCGAATCTTTAGAGGAGCAGTAACTGCATAGGCATGAAATGAAAGTCGCTTCATGTTTGCCGTGGTGACAGGAAGCTGCTTGCTTCCGTTGAATAGCAACCAGCATCATCTGACTGCAGCTATAGGCATCAGCACCCCATGTGGCTTCGTCGGCCTGCTCTGAGTTATCTTTGAATTCTTGGTGCTGGGTGAGGAAGTGATTGCTGCCTAGAGCAACCAAGAACAGAATTGAGTGGTGGAGGAGCCTGGTCATCTTCTTGTTAGGCCAACATGAGATGTCTGATATCTCACAGTCCGTAAGCACGTAACGTGGCCCTGCCTGATGTTTTTATACGATTGACAGCAGCACCAAATAACAAATGATAATGTCTAAATGGTACCTGAATAATAACAGCTACAGCTTGATGATGAATTTTCTTCTAAATAGCTTGTATTTACTCTGAAGTTTACCTCTTAATAGCTATTTTTCTTTCACTAGAATTTCCCTTGGGTTATTTTAAAGTAGCTCTTACATTGAGACAGATCCAGAAGGAGGTATTTAAGGGGATTTTGTCAAAGTTGCACAGTGATATTTGTGGTGTTTGGGAATTGGGTAAATTCAGTTGCATTGCCTGCTTCATCTAGATGGCTGGGCGTGTTGTTTTCAGTAGTTCAGTACTTTCTATCTGCTTCTGCCTGGCTAAGTTGATTTTATTATAGCAGTGTGCATCACAGAGATGAAGATACAAGGCACTTGGACAGTTGTTCCTTCCCTCCCTTTTTTCTTGCTGTTTTTTGTATTTCCCCTGTCTAGTTGGGCTATTCAAACCAATTTATTTTCATCTACCCCAAGTGGCAAATTTCTCATCCTTTCCTTAGGTTTTGGGTATCGGGTTGATCAGATCACAGGGAAAATGCACGGCATAGATCCAAACAGGCTGTGGTGATACAATTTCAGCCATGCAGCGTAGATTAATAAATTCTAATACTTCCATCTCTCTTTTGAAAGTTCCATTTAGAAAATGCTGTGCTCTAGGAGCTGGAGAGTAACATAGGGACTTTGTTAAGATTGCGTTCTCTTGGGTTTTCTTTCTGTCCTTGCAGCATTTTTCAACTGTGATGCAGCAGAAAGTCCAGTCCTCTATTTCAGGCTGGCTTTGCAATCAAAGCAAGTGGGCATGGCTTCAGATTAGTTATGGTTTGTTTGTTTGTCCTCGGCCCCAGCATCCTCTGATCACAGGACCCAAGGAGCCTTCTCCATAGTTGCCTACAAGTCAGTGCTCACACCAGCACTTCTTTCGTAGCTTGGCTTAATCTAAGATCTCATTTTATTTCCAGCAATCAGGCTGAGTATTTCTAAGGCCTCAGAGTATTTCACTTTAAAGCCTAGCTTCTACAGTAGGATCAACAAAACTTGTGACTCTTTTGACTTGCTTGAATGGTAATAACTTTGACTACATGAAATATGTGGTACACATTTTAAAACTCAGTGCTTTCTTCTTGCTCATGGAAGAACTCGGTGGGGATTGCAGTTCTGTCCCATGGAGGTGAGGTTGGTTTGCTGGCGGTTACTGGGATTCCTGCTGAGTGCTGGCTGAGAGTTTTGCAGCCATCCATTTGACAGCTGTGTGAGCAGGGTCTGTCTCTGTCCCTTCACAGCAACATATTTGGTTTGTTTAGAGGCCAACTCTGATGCCCCAAAACCTACAAGGAACTGCTGGAAATGGTGTTCGTGAATCTTGATTCTTAACACCTGCATCAGTAGCAGAGTTCTTACAGTGTGGCAATTTGAGATCACCTAATTATTTGAAATAACCTGTGTCAAGGAAATACTTTTTGTTTGTTTGTTTGTTTTTCTCCTTTAGTGAAAGGCTTTGGTGTAACGTTATTTTTGCTTCTGCTTTGATAGCTGAGCACTACTGAAGTGTCTGAATGCCGTGCTCAAGTGGGCTGATCTTCAGAGATCAGGAAATAGGAGAACAAAGCAAAAGAAGAGTGGCTGCTGTTCCACAGTTCGTGATTTTCATGCTTTCCTTCTTTTAGTGTCTTTATTTAATATTTATACTTCAGCTACTTGCTAATGAAATATTTTAATAGAAACAATGAGGTTTGTCCTATGTATTGCATGGTCTGCAGAAGCTGCTGAGGCCCAGATTTATTCAGATTGTCTGCAGTAAATCATTGAGCTGAAGGAAAACAGCAAGTAGGTCTGCTCAGTGCTTTTCCTCTGTGCGTGAAATACGTGGAAAATGATGGAATACATTACTGAGGCTGTTGGGAGGTGGAGAGGCAGCCCTGAGAGAGCACACCTGCACAGCAGGATTGTGGAAATCTTTGTCTCTTGAACTTGGAAGCTGAATACAAGTGCCACTGGAGTTCTGGAAATTAAATCCCAAAATAAAGAACAAAACGTATTTGAGGTGACCAGAACCATTCTCTGTCACATCTCTGTTGGGCGGAGGTGTTACTGAGCGCTCCAGATATCAGCGCATGGCTGCTCTCATGCAGTCCTACGAGAAACAAATTCTACCTTTGTGGTTCTCCTGCCATAACTCAGTCATTGCTATCACTGTTGGGTGAGGGGGGACTTGTTTCTTAGGAGCATTGGCACCGAGAACGTCAGCCTTTGTACTTGGCTGCCAAAGTGGACAGTGTGTCTGGATCCATAAGCGTTGGTGGGGCTTCACTTTCAAAGTCTGTCTTGGACTGCAGCCTCTTTGCTCCTCTAAATGGCCCATTATGTAGCAGAAGGCCTTTTCCCTGTCAGATGTAAGCAGCAGCACGGTCCTAAAATGAGATTCAGCTTTTCTGATTGTATCCACAGTGAATAACAGCTGCTTGACTTGCTGAAAGTAGCATAAGCTTGGTCTTAGTTATGGTATTACTAGCATTTCTGACTGCTCTGCCTTTTTGGAAGGATGCGGTAATGATGTTCATGTCATCTGAGGCTTAATTATTAGAAGACATTAAGTATTAAGATAGGATTAGAAGCCCTTTGCAAACCGTACAGAGAGGAGACGGAAAATAGAAATGGAGGATGAAGTGTGAGAGACAAAGCAGAGCTTATGTCAGGAGTCTGCTCAGCTATCAAACGGCCACAAGTACAGTTGGAACAGGCAGTCAGTACCTTTGGCTCTGTAGTTATGGCTGTCAATACAGCGAGATACGCAGTAACGTGGCTCAACAGCTTTTTTTCTGCCTGTGCTAGCCCTGAAATACTGCATTGTTTGTGTGACTAAAGCTGTCATCTGCCAGCTGGTGATACAAACTGACTCCCATGCATCTGAGATGAAGGACAGATCTGCATGGGCAGGATGACAAGTTAAAGATTTCACTCTTGTTTTTCTTCCCTCATGCTTTTCAGAAGTTAGTAGGAGCAATTACGCAAGGCGTGTGCAGTTCTTCTGAAGTGTTCTCTCCTGCTGAGCTCTCAGGTGGGTTCAGGATGAGCGTAACAAATTAGCACTGCAGTTCTCAACCTAACTGAAAATAGCATCAGAAAGCATCTGCGTTGGCACAGCCTGCAGGGATCATTGTGTCTAAATCCTGACTACACACAGGACCACAGAGAAGCCAAACTGTACGTCTGAGAGTGCTGGCCAAATGCTTATGCAGTGTGGTGAGTTTCAGGGTTGTGTAAACATGCTGAAGGGAAATTGATGTATTTCCCTTTGTTTGACTTCTGTATTTTTCTATTGCTGAGTAGCATTTGATATTAACAGTGGTATGGATAAATGACAGAATCCTCTAGCGTCCCGTGTGATGAAATCATATAGTGGAGTGGATTTGTCTAATAATGGTGTATACGATCCTTCTGTGTTTCAGTGAGCTTCTTTCTTATTTCCTGCCATAGGCAAATTTACTTCATTGCTTCTAGGTACACTGACTTAACTTGTTATGCGTTAAAATGTTCTCTGCAGTATACTTTAATGTATTAGATTGTGTTAAAAAAAAAAAAACTTTGAATCCTTTTTTTCTTTAAATTTTGATGATTTATTAATAGAGGCACATAACATTGGATAGCAGCTGAGATGCAGGTAATCACGGAATCACAGGATGGCTTGGATTGGAAAAGTACCTAAAACCTATTAATTTCCAGCAGTTCAGGCTGCCCAGGGCCCATCCAGACTGTCCTGCTGCACCTCCAGGAATGGAGCACCCACAGCTTTGGACGGCTGTGCCAGGACCCCCTGAGTAAAGAATTTCCTCCTAACATCTAACCTGAATCTGTTCTCTTTTAGTTTGAAACCATTCCCCCAGTCTTCAAACTGCTGAGAAATTTCTGTAAAACAAGCTGTGAATTTGCATTGTGCTGATCTGCAGAGCACTGTGCTGATCAGGGGAAAAGAAGGCATGCTGATTGCCACCAAATGCTTTCATGCAGTTTTACCGACAGTATTTGATGTGCGAGCCATCATCAGTGTGGAGCTGGATAGCTGTGAGCTGCTCAAAACACCAGGAAGGTGACTGGGAAGAGATGAGGAGTGCTGGAGGTGAGCCCAGTGACAAGTGCTGAAGTGCTGTGTGTACTTCTGTTTATTCCTGTGAGGCATTCTTTAACTTCACTGGGCTGGTTAGGAGAAATCATGGGCAAGCTGGAATTTTTGTGAAAACATCTTTAGAAAATGTTCTAGGTGATGTTGGAATATGAAGGACGCAGGATCTGATTCTGACCATTAACTGCAATTTGAACAGAGCTGCCCATCTGATCTGGCATCTCTAGAACTTGATTTAAGTTTACTGAGACTTCTAATGGGCTTTGTGCAATTATTTTTTTTTCTCCTTCTTTTTAAGAAGTTCTACAGTATTTGAACATCGTTGATTGTAATTGCTTGTTGAAAATTTAGAAGCTGCACACACATAAATGTTCAGTGGGACTTCTGCTTAGGATTCTGCTTGATGAGAACTATGCAGTTCTGTGCATCAAGCCAGGTTTTGGGTTTGGGTCTTTCTAGTGTAAGGTTTGAAAATCTTTTTTGAGTGTTTGAGTCCAGCTCAGAGGAGATGTGACCCAACGTGTCCATAAAATCAGTCAGAACACCAGACCTAAAAGCAGAGTGTGGACTGCTGTGGTGCACACAGGAAACTGTGTCACAAAAACAACCCTTTTTTTGCTCAAGCCCACGAGGTGGTATCTCGGTGACTGACTTTGTGTATCACTACAGTAGACTTTGAAATTTAAGTATAAAGTGATAATAAAACAGTACTACCACTGAGCTATCATAAAGCAGAGCTGTTTTATCATAGAATCACAGAAGCTGTCCAGAGCCTTCCCTTCAGGCAGGCTGAAGCAGCCCAGCTCCCTCAGCCTTCCTTCACAGGAAGGACACTGCAGTATACCACAGGATCGTACCTCCTGCACTCAGGTGGGTCATGAAGTACAGATCTTCAGAGGTCGTACTGTACAGCTGAGGGGCATAAGAACTTTTTCAGTGGCTGCTGCACAGATGGCATGAAGAATGGTGAGACCACTGCTTGGTTTCCTCTGCTCACATAAATTCGGCTGTAGTTTCCTCAAGGGCAGCACTATTTTGCCTGGCTAATTTGGAGGCAATTTGTTAAAGTGTTTAACGTCTCTGCAGGATAATAATGGAAATAGCATGCTTACAGCTTCATTATACCTTACTGTATTGTAATTAGGAATTTCAGACTGTGGAGTGAATGCCTCTTGCTGAAATCTGTGTGTCCAGTGGTCGGGAACCTGCACAGTCAGTGCTGGGGAAATGTATGTGCACTGCACACTCATTTCTGATGCACTGATAACACTCATTTCACTATGAATCCATCTCATTAAAAGACAGCAATAGGAGAATGATGTATTTCTCCAAAAATATACATACAGAGTCCTGCTAGAGCCTGCTAGAATTTTAAGTTAAAAAGCAAATTGTGACTTTATCACTTCTTTTCTCTGTGTACGGCTGCAGAGCACCTTTGGCTTGGTTCTGTCCCCAGTCCCCATCACCTGAGTTTGGCATGGCAATCCTTTGGAAGCAGGTGAAGATGGGGTCACAGAAATAGGTCTGTTTGAGGAGCATATTGCTCTGCAGCATGAATATGAGGATATTCAGGTACCTGGCTGGTAAATCTGTGGCTACATGTGTCACAACAGCATTGTTGTAGATGAAGAACTTCTCAGACCTGCCTGTGCAAAAGTCATTTCTCAAGTATGGCCAGTCTGAGAGCCAGTGCCTTCTGCCTGGTGACAGGTGGAAGCAGCTCTTGTTAGGAGAAGCTGCAGATATTGTGCCTGCACCCTGGAAAGAAAGAAAAAGATCTCGTTCTGTTTTGGCCCTGTATGTGTACATTACAGGTTTACTCTGAACTCCCGAGTTTTTCAGTTCCTCTTGTTTCTGCACAGGACTTGTACAAAGCTTTTCTTTTCCATACTCTTCTTATCCACAAAACCCCTGAAGAATGCAAGAGGAAAGCAGCCCGAGAGGACCCAGGAATCCTCACAGAAGGAAAATGTCTCAGCTTTGAGTGCAGTGAATCTATTGACAGCAGGGGTGTGTGGGGTGTGTGACTGCTGGAGGCTGTAGAGCTGGTTGTGTGTTGCAGAGGAGAGCCTTTATGGATGTTGAAGTGGAGACTGTCTTGACTAGATCTAAACCAAGCTGGTGAGAGAAAACTCACTCTGAAATGTTAAGCTTGTTTTAAGCAATGTGAATGAAAGAGTTCAGAAGTTTCCACTTGGAAAGCTTCCTTCTGCACTGCCAGGTAGAAGTACCTGATTTCTGATGTGCTTTGCAGTCATTAGATGAGGAGCTTTCAGAAGCAGTGTTTAATTGAGAGTGCAATTTGAGACTGCTTACTCATGTAACACACAATCACCTTGAAGAGTGGTTTAAAACATAATACGTACAGAGCAATAATGTTATAGACAGATAAATGTATTGGATAAGCAAATTTATTTCTTGTTTATTGATTTGATTCCTCGAGTGAAAACTGGTTTTAAATTTTCATTTTACCATAAGATTCACATCTGCTGATGTTAGCAGAGTGCCCGTTCCTTGTGAGTTTCTCTGCATTTTCGTTCTTTAGACTTCTTTTGTTTTTTCCAGCAGTGTAACTTCGTCCCTAAGCTTTCTTGGAAAAATGCCTTCTTTAGAGACAATTGAAGCAATCTGTGATTGTGATTCTTTTTTTCTTGACTGCGCTCCCCCTTTTATCCCTGTTGAAGGAATACCCTTCAGTTTAATCGGCGTTCTTAAGTATCCTTATTTATCATGTAGAAAACCAGAGTCAATATCAGTTTGGCATATTTCCAATGTATGTGAACACAGATTGTTAACTGTAAGTCCCTTATTTTCAGGAACAGTGCCGAGTAGTGCTGTATAGATGGTATGCTGTTTCCAAAGCACGGGTGTCCAGCCCTTGGTCCCCAGGCTGTGTGCAGCCACACATCATCATAAACTTTCAACATCGCTGTGTGATTTTAGTTTTAGTGATGTTTTCTTTAGGAGCCAGCTGTGTTTGCAGCAATGGAATGCAGTGGAGGGGAGGGTGCAGTGCAGTGCTAACTCATGCCTGCTGCACACACTCAGTCAAACTGAATCCTGTATTCCATGTGATATACTTGTGCCTCCTGGCAAGTAAAACACAGTGATTGCTAACTACAAAATGTATTCTACGTGCAGCCCCAGACAATTCCTCTTCACCTGATGCAGCCCAGGTGAGCTAAATGGCTGGACGCCCTTGTTCTGCAGATTGAAACAGCTGGAGCTTTCTGTTTAACTTGTTCATAGCTTCTTTACCATGCTGGAGGACATGCAAAGCAGTTACATTTTCCAAGTTCCCATGCTCTACTCCCTTAGATTGCATGAATGTGAATGCGTTTGCAATTCCTTTCTCTTGCCTTAGTCTTTACAGCTCACATTTTACAAAGGCAATAGCTGGTTCTCACAAAAAGGAGAAGGCTCTTCACTGAAAATCACAAGCCACTGTGCTTTGAAACTTGCTTTTTGGGCTTGGGCTGAGCAGGAAGGTGCTGCTGCAGCAGGGGCACCCCATCTGGTGAGCATACCTCTGCCCTTATCAGCTGTGGAGCTCAGAGCCTTCAGCGCTGTCAGACTTGCTTGGGCAATGTGTGTAGGTTGAGAACTTGTTTTTCAGAGCTCAAACTATGGAAACCTGTAACCCTGCTGCCAAGTTATTTATGTAGCCTAGAATGAGGTTCTGTCAGTAATTCAGAATAGCATCTAAATACCTCCTGTTAATTTCAACATCTGATGCAGGATAAACATGCTAGCCAGCTGATAAAAAAAATCTTACATAGAGTTCTTCAGATAAACATCAGTTTTGGTTTCAGATGCATCAAGCTTTGCTAACTTAAGTTGGCAGTAAAGATGATTAGTTACAACACATTCCAGGAAGTGCCAGTATTTGCTCTTGCAAAATATTTGATGTATGTGTTGTAGGGGCTGTAGAAGCAGCACATCCCCAGGATACTGCAGTACTGTTGTGTTCCTTACTGGAGAGCATGGAGCCAGGAATCTGGGCTGTTAAGAAACTGCTTCAGCCCACACATATTAATACTGGTAGGAGCTTTCCCTGGCAAGAAGTGAAACCGGCTCTCCTGCTGCAGTCATTTTCTTCCATTGTTTTTCAAATGGAAACCACAAAAAAGGTGACTTCTCAAGCTTTTTTCCCCGAAGGAAGAACTTCAACTTAAGTAATTCGAACTTTGTTAAAATAATTTAAACATTGTAAAAGTAGAAATGTCTGTGTGATTTCACTAAATAACGGCTTTTTTAATTGGAAGAGAAGTTTAGGGAAATTTAATGTAAAGAGTGGCTTTCATACTCACAAGTGAATATGGGTAAGAATCAAACTAACGCTGGGCAGTTTTGTAGGTTCAACTGGCTGTGCAATTTTTTTTAAGTGTATGTTTATATTCTGAACTGTGAATTCTGTCCACTTTGTTCACATATAGTTGATTTTAATGTTTTATCACCAGGCAGCTTGGAGTGCATGCCAAATAATTATTGCTAATGCTTATGTTGTTAACTTAAGCTGACATGTGCTAGAAATTTTGCTTTTAATAATTGTAATAACTTTTGTAAGGTTTCTAAGAAAGGAATGTTTTGCTTATCCTAGTCCTGCATGCTTAAGCTTCCATACACAGATACATACTTGTGTCCATTCCTGCTAATGTCACTAGATTGGTGGTAACTGTTTTCTAAGAAGAGGGGAGGTGGTCTCACATAATCATAGAATGGCCAGGGTTGGAAGGGACCTCAAGGATCACAAAGCTCCAACCCCCTGCCACACGCACCAACCTCCACATCTCATAGCAGCTCAGGCTGCCCAAGGCCCCATCCAACCTGGCCTTGAACACCTCCAGGGATGGACAGGGCATCCCTGGGACTAACTATCTCACCACTCTCCCCGTAAAGAACTTCCTCTGACATCCAGCCTAAATCTTCTCTCCTTCAACTTAAAAGCATTTCCCCCTGTCCTGTTGCTATCCACCCTTTCAAAGAGTTGAGTTGGCAGACAGTGGTGTGTGTTTTTTCATGTACAGAGATGCCTGTGTAATCAGGCTGTGAAGGATTAGGTGTGATGGAAGAAGATATGGCAGTGTATTGGTAGCTGTGGTTGTGAGCAGAATAATGGGAGGAAATGCTGTGATGCGAAGTGATAAAGTTTCAATCTCATGGAAGCTCTTTTCAACCTGTTTCTAAGAAGACGAATGACTAAAACAGTGTTATGACCTATGTGGTCTGTAATTCATTACAAGGATTATGATCTTTGCTTACTGTTGGGATACAAAATTATAAAACAAGGCTTTGTAAACCTGCACTGTTCATGCCTTTTGTTGGTTTTAGTAGAAGAACTCAAGTTGTGGTTCACTCTTTACCCACACACCAGGTACCCGTGTCACAGTTTGAATGCACATGAGAGCCCGTTCATCCCACAGGTGTTTTATTATCTTTGAGTGATAGCCCATTACAGGTTGATTTGTCATGATCGGGCAACACGGACTTTTCCTTTTGTTTCCAGTTAGTGATATCCTCTCTTTGCTGAGGGATTTAGCTGGAGAGCACTAATTTCACACACATCTTTGGCAACCAGGAATGCCATTCAGTCCTGCTCCCATGCTCCTATCGCTTCCTTCTTTGTGTCAGCAGAAACATTCTTGTTCGTCAAACTGAGGAGCTTGATCAGGAGGTGGTTAGTCTTTCCTGTTAGTTCCCTTTGCTGTTTTCCAGTTTTTCTAACTGAACGTGTAGTTCATGCAGCTGCATATCTGTATCATCTACACACATGCATAATATGTATTTATTTATTTTAGGAATTGATGCATAGTGCTTGAATTCTGAAATCTTAGGAGAGCTGTTTGATTCTGTTTAAGCCAGTTTTTAAAGCCGTGTTGTTGTAATGGCTTTTATTTGAATGCAATTCAGCTTTATTCCTCAAATGCAAACTGAAGTACTGGAAAAAAGGCTGCCTTTGAGGAGTGCTCATGATCATAACGTGCACTGTTTGCTGTGGTGCTGGGTGTCTGTCAGTGCAACTTTCCATATCAGAGTGACAGGGCTGCCTTGGAATTCAGGGAACTCAACCTGGGAATGCCTACATAACATAGAGGTGCATTAAATAGAGGATGGTGGGCACTGAGGTTTTTTCATTAATCTTAGCCTATCTCTAGCTATTTCCAATGCTTGTATCTTTAATTAACTCTTAGAAATTTTCGTCTGCAAAGGCAGGACTGTATACCAGTATGTATACAAGGAGGGCCAAAGTAGCATCTGCAGTCCATACGTGCAAATTGTGTTTTGCATGAGCTCTTTGTACAAACATCTCAGTAAGTAGAAGTGTGGATGACATCCCTATGAGTCAGAGTGCATGCAGAGGTTTTAAAATACACTTCTTTAGCAGTTAATTGTTTCTGGATAGCTTTGCAATGCTAATGACAAGTCAGTGCATGTGAAGGAAGCCCTGGGATATTTTAAATATTTGAAATGTCAACTAAAGGAATGTGAGCAGTTCCTATTTAGCCTTGATTGGCAGTTTTGTTTTTTTTTTTTTTTTTAAATCAAATTCAAAAGTTAAGAGGATATTTTTACTTAAACGAGTTAGACTGAACTGTGAGTCAGTTGCTGCACTTCTTATTACATTCTTTCTATAAGAGCCATAGTGCAGAGGGTCACCTGAAACAGAATTAGTTGTGACAAAGATGCTAGAACAAGTTAAGACAATGCACAGAAGCCACGATGCTTTGACTCACGTTCCTAATAACAATTGTATTTAATTATCATCAGAGGTGGAGGCTGGAAGCTTGGCAGGCGTGGATGCCTGCTTGTATTGTCCAGGATTTTCTGCGACTTGGAGGGATGGCTGAGGTTGATGTTGTTGGATTTGTAACATGTCTGTCTTGAGCAAGCTTAGATGCGAACTGAGGATAGTTTAAAATAGAGCAGGATTGCAACTGCACACACAGCTGTAGCAAGCAGTGCATGTCTAAATCATGTAATCCGTGATTAAGAATTCAGTTTTCTAATCACCGATACTGTTGAGTGAAAGAGAAACTAGAAGGTGACTAATTTAATTGGTGAAATACAGAACAAGTAGCGAGGTTAATGTATGCTATTCTTCACTGTGCTCCAAGGATTCATGCTGTTGGTTTCCTTATTTACCACTATTCACATAAAATCAAAGAATTGTTGTGGTTGTTTAAGTATTCTGGTTTTCGTGAAGGTTTTCCCATGGATTTGTTTTCCTCAGTTCTTGAGAACAGTTACCTGGCAGCACGTGATGTTGTGCTGAAGGATTTCTCCCTTCATTCCACAAACTTAAATTTTCATAACAACCTGATCTCCCCCACCCCAAACTCAGTCAAAAATAAAAACGAAGATGTATGGCCCTGGGAGACAGCAGATGCTGAAAAGAAACAAGCCTGATGGGTTGAGATCACAAAAGTTTAGTAAGTGAAGGAGAGCAAAAAAAAAGATTGGTGCACATCCAGACTAATGCTTTGGAAAAACTTCCCTGCCACCCCCTTTTCACTGTGGAGCACAGAGTCAGATGATCTGTAATGTCCCTTTGGGCAGCTGTCCCTTGCCTATAGGACAAGAAATACCCTGCAGCTCTGCAGGCCCTACTCACCCACAGCCAAAATGTGCCTTTGGTATCACAAATCCAGAACGCAGCACCACTGGAGCTCTCCCTGAAGGTTCACTGCATCCCAGCCAGGCACAATGCACCTCTCCTGACTCACCTGTAAGGCGACAGAAAGGTTAAATCTGAACTAACTTTGTTTCACGACTTTGTTCCGAAAATCCAGATATTCTGCTCATGCTAAAAGCAGCACTATATTAAGCAAATGTTCTAACTCCCAAATCCAGGGCTAAATTTTTATGCCCGAAGTGGTATTTCTGAAAGCTTATGTCATTCCTCATGAACTCAAACATCCCATCTGAAGCCTCATTAAATTAGAATAAGCTGCTGTGACTGAAATGTCTGAATTCTCTCACCAACTGTACTTAATGCTCAGCTCTTGGTGGTTCTTGAGTTTTGGAGATGTGAAGCAAGGTTGGCTGTTTTTTCTTACTCTCTTCCTCTGGTTCGAACTGCTCTGTTAAATATTCAGCACTTTCCATATCTCTAAATTTACTGATTAGTCTATGGTTAGACTTTCCAACATAGCTTTCTGCTAGGAACATGAACTGTTCACCTTCTATTGCATGCTGCACTGTGCTATTCAGAGTACAGCAGCAACTGAAAACTATTATTGTAAAAAACAGGATAGGAAATTGTATAGGAAAAAGGCCCCCCCAAAAAAGAGAAATCTGTAACTTACTCAAATGAGAGCTTATTTTTCAATGTGGCATTATGAATTGAGGATGAAATATACATAATTTGATGCGATGTGCTCAGTGGTATAATAGCTATGATATAAAAGTGCAAGAATAATTTATATCTTCCTTCTTGTAGTGTAGAGTTCTCAATCTTTTCCTAGGTCAAAATTCAAAGAAATTAGAAAAATGCAAGTGAAAAATCAGATTTCTGAGTTAGATCTGAAACTTTGGGACTGGCATCCAATTGACGAGGTAAATCCTCCAGAAAATAGCTGTTTAGCCTGCATATTGTTGAGGGGGGTTTAGACCCATTTACATAGGTTGGATTAGTTGTAAGCAAACAAGCTGTCCTTGAAAATGATAGGCTGTGTGCCTGGCTTCTCTCAAAAGCCCAGATCAACATGTCCTACAAGATGCATTCTGTAGAGTACGGGCTGCTTCCTCAAGCTTTTCATGGGTTTATTTATCTAGTGAACGGGTTTTATTGTTCAGTGAACAGGTTCATATTGTGAACAGGTTGTATTAGGCCAGCACAACTCTGCCTAGAGATGTGTGTTTTGGAGTCCTTTGTTGCAGAGCTAACTGGAGCATGGAGCCAGATCTGTAGGAAAGACAATGGTTTACTTGGCTGCCAACCAGAAAGGACACACAGAAATTGGTCCTTGTTGAATGCGGAGTTCCAGGACATTCAGGTCTTTGATCAGAGCTGGTACACCATTCTTCACAATCACAAATGATTACCTAAAGTGAGGAAATCTTATATGTGAAGTATATATGAATCTTATATATGAAAAATAACTATTAGCAAACCTGGGTTTTAAGAATAATTTATATTTACAGTGACAGAATCCCCTCATGCATGTGCTCTCTAGCAACTCCAAATTTTTTTTATCACTTTGCCAAACAGTCCAGTCTGAAATAGCACACTAACTGGGACGTTTCCAGGAAAGGACCAGGACCTTTCCTACATACTCTGAAATACATGGTGGCAAAACTGAGGAATCTTGTAGACGCTCTGGGTCTTTGTACCCCATTGCTATGGAGAGATGGTGATAGGATATGGGAGAATGGTTTTTAACTGAAAGGGGAAATTTAGATCAGATGTAGGGGAAATTTTTCATGGGAGGGTGGTTCAAAAGTGGAGCATGTTGTTCAGAGAAGTGGATGATGCCACATCCAGGCTGTGTGTGGCCTTAGCAACATGATCTAGAGGGTCCTTTCTTAAATACCTCTAGGGATGGGAATGCTTCTACTTCAATAAGCAGTCCATTCCAGTGTTGGACTATTCTCTCTGTGAATAAACTCTTTCTATTTCTAATATCCAATCTAATATCCCCCTTTGGTGCTTGTCACCTGAGAAAGGGGACTAACCCTCCCTTTACTGCAACCTCCTTTCAGCTAGACGTAGGAATGATGAGGTCTCTCCTCAGCCACTCCGTGTAACTCTTGTTTTCTCATATCTTCACCAACTCTACAGCTTTTCTCTACACACACTTGATCAACTCAGTATCCTTCATATAGTGAGGAGCCCAAAACCAAGCCAGTTCTGTGTGCAGATGAACAATCACTTCCTTAGTCTTGTTGGCCTATTTCTGATAGGAGGAGAAGACGCTCTTGGCTTCCTTGGCCCCCTGGGCGCTCCTGGCTCATGTTTGCTAGCACCTCCAGGTCTTCTTCTGCTGGGCAGCTTTCCAGCCAATCTTCCCCAGTCCCAATTCTGTACCACTGCATAAGGTTGCTGTGACCCAGGTCTCAGCATTAAGCTGTGCTGCATGTTATGCAATTGGACCTGGCCCATCAATTCAGTCTGTACAGCCAAGATCCCTTGGCAAAGCCTTTCTATGTCAAGCAATTCAACAATCCTGCCTCAGTCGTCCACAATGTGGTATTGTCTATTCAATAGCTTTAGTGCTATTAAAGGTTGGAACTAGATGACCACTGTGGCCCTTTTCAACCCAGGCCATTCTATGATTTTATGACTGCATTGTTGTTACAGAAGATCGTTGCGTTTTGGATTCTCTGTACAGTAGGTGCAGATGTCATGGAAGGAAGGTCCTGGGGAACTCCTACATGTCTGCACTCCGCCGCCTCTGGAAGAAACAGTTCGTCCTTCTCTTCAGCTGCAAATTCTGCTTGTTTAACATCATAACTACTCACACCCATCCATGTATTCAGAGAAGGAAGCAGTGCTGTTGCTGATGAGATGTTCTTCTTTGCTGAGGGCAAAGATACCTCACCACAGCATCTTTGAATGTGTGCCAGCAAATTGGCGCAGTGCTTCTGTGATTCTGTGGTTGCATGAGAATTTTAAATTCTGAAAATGGAGGCCATGCATTGTGTTTGAGAGCTGTCCACCTAGATTCCAGTGACATGGAACTCAGTCTCTCCAGCACGGAAGCCCTCCTGGCTAATTCAGGCATGGCATTTCTGTACCGTTTTGCACCAGAACTTTAGCACAAAGGTCTCCAGCATTTTTCCACTGAGTCAACAGCCATTTTGCTTCACTGTTGACAGTAAAAACTGCATCACATGAACAAAGACAGGAGATCTTTATCCTGCGCAGCAAAGTCATTGACCTTTGGGGAGTTAGAAGATAACTGAGTTTTGTTACAGGATCTGGGCTAGTAGCGAGAGATCCAGAGGAAAGGTTTAAGACATCTCATTTTGGAATAAGAAATTCTTAACGGTTGTCTTTATTTTTAGTTTAAGAAGTGATGCCTTTTTTTTTTTTTTTTTCCAAGCCTATTCAATCTGGGAATCACAACTGGACGTCTTCTCAGTCCCTCAGTAAGGAGTGTGCCTTTCTTGCAAGCATTTCTGTCTCTTCAGAAATGCCCAGGGAGGAATTCTTGGAGTGCTGTGACATCTTCCATTCCTGAATACTTTCCTTTTTGATTCCTGGACTGTTTCTTCCTCATAAACACTTGGGTTTCTCAGCCCCGCAGGATGCATTGTAAGTTTTAAATTCAGTATGACTTTATGCAAAGGATACTCCATGTCTTCCTGTCAGGTCTCACTTTTTATCCTCAGTGTCTCCTGGAGGCAGATGGAGATATTCTGTTGCCCAGGGGCCTTTCCTGTCTGTAGCCACAGTGCCCACAGTTCTGAGAGAAAGGAGGGTAAGTATGAATAAGCGTGCTCTTGAGGGAGCTTTGTAGGTTTCTTAGTCACTGGAGGTTATTTTAGATGCGTTGTCTGTGCTCACATTAGTTGTCTCCTGTCTTTCCTCCTCAATTTGGTCATCTGGTTTTGAGATTCAAAGATTACGAAGAAATGAAGAATGTGACAGCGTGCTCCTGGAGGGAGGAGAAAGGAGCAAATCCCCTCTGCCAGCAGCTGAAGTCGTGCTCAGGCGCAATGTAAGCAGACAGAATGTCTCAGAGCTAAGTCCCTGCTGATGTGCACATCTAGGAATATTGCACAGCTGGATTTGGAGAGCATGATGGTTGGTAAATAATGCGAGCATGTTTTAGGAATATTTCTGAGCTGTGTACTCTACAGTCGGGTGCATAATATTGCTGCCTTGGTTTATAGTAAGCAGTGATTTACAAAAATCAGAATGATAGCACAGGCTTGCAGACGCGGTATATATCCTATGGGTGTTAACATGCAAAACAAAGCTTTGCCCTAAAATACCTTCCTTAGTTTTCATATTCAGTTAGTTCCTACTGACTGAAATGCGTGTGAAAATAGAAATGCATGTTTAATTTTTGACAGAATATCAAATACTGCAAATGCAATTAACAGGAGCCTTACAGGTGCCTTCACAGATGCTGCTGACTGTTGATATTTTTGGTTATTTTTTATATTTTTATTAACCCTCTCTTCATGGAGGCTTATCAGACACTTTGATCAACAGACAGGCTCCAGTTTAGTGCAGAAATAGATACTATTTATTTGTTGGGCAAGGGCAGTTCTCCTCAGATACAGAAGATACGGCCACATTTATCTTGTTTAGTCAAAATAACATTTATGTCTTGTTTGAGTTTTAGTATAACACACCAGTGAAGCATTAACTTCCTTGCACAGGCAATTTTAGAGCTTGTATTTATAGTTTCCAGAGATTACGGTGATATTACAGTGTTATTACCATCTGGGACCTGTTTTGGGTGAGTCTGGTTTCACTCCTTTTGAAGGGTTTGCCATGGAATGTTGGGAGAGGAAAGCACTATGTTCTGTCTCACCAGGAGACCTCAGCATGCAGCTGTGTTCAGACATCAGGAGCACTGAAGAGAGCTGGATAACTTCTGTGGGATGCACAGCCACCAGCTGGTGGTAAGGGTTTGCCTGAGCATCAGCAGGAGAAGCTGATGTTTAGGAGATCCCAGTTGCTCTCTGGAGTGAGCCGTTCTACTTCAGATGGAGATGCAGTGCCTCTTCCACTCCAGATGAGTGACCTGGGGCTTTTGCCTCTGAAGGACTGGTATGCAACATGTGGATGTGCTAGCATGTTAATTCAGACTAGGTATCAATTGTGGTTTTTTATGCTGAGGGTAAGAGCAGCTTCAAGCTGTTAACAAATTCTTGTTTCAATCCATAGTTGGGGCTGAGTATCTCAAACTTAGTTCAGTTCTGATTTCATTTAGGAACATTTGGTGAAAAGCCTCAAATTGCACTGAGTTGGAGGTCAGGTAATGAGCAAAAACCTCTGGTCATCAAATCCATCACTTTCTGTAATTTCACAGTTTTGCATAAACATCATTAGCTATAAGCTGTGTTTTGTGTGCCCATTGAGCTGTGTATCTCTACAGCTCTGCAAAAAATTGCTAAGCTCTGTTTTTAACACAAGAAAGAGGTGGTTTGTAGCACTTTTTGAAAGGTAAATATTTGTAGATACCATATGTCAGAGAAACTGGTCAGACAAATGGATAATTGGTCCCCACAAGTGTTGTTTTTTGTTGTTGTTTTTGTTTTTGTTTATGTATAGGTGTGTCATCAAAGAGGGTTCCATAGAACTGTTGTGGTCTGGCCATACAGAGGAATATTGACATGTGCCATCCTCATTGCTTCTGAGTTTGCATCCCTCTTAAAAGCCATAGAAACAAGAGAACACATCCCCTTTGCACCATAAGCAAAGCAGTATTGTTTGTCACACTAACACAGAACACTCATTTTGATCAACAGTATTTTTTAAACAACATTTTCCTCGATGGTACAATGGTATCACATTAAAAAAGGTTTCTGGCATTAGACCTTGCCTATTTTAATGCATTAGGTTCCTGTTTCTTCTCACTGTTTCCTTACATGTTCACTATTGAGCATTCATATTTCTTCCTTGAAATTAATGCCAAAAATCCCTTATGACAAGGAGGACTGCCTGTATCTTCCTTATATCATCAGTAGGGCTACAACCCTGTAACTGTGGATAATACAGACTTGGCTTTTTTTGCGTGCCTGTGATCTTGCAGTGAAATTTTCACTTCCTCAGAACCTTGATTTGCTTTGTTTGATAAACCAGTACACAAATAGTACCAGAATTCCAGAAATCTACGTGTGGACACTGCAGTAATTAATTTCTGTAGGAATTTTGAAAAGGAAGTAGACTGTGCAGTGGCTGTTGAAGAGGTGTGTTTTGGGCCAGTCACAAGTTTGAAGGTCATTTGCAGTATAAACTGGAGAGTAAAAACCACAGAGGACTGCAAAGCCACATTCTCAGAGAACGTGTAAACTGGATGACTTTAGTATTATGCTGCCCAGACATGTTCAGGTAAGATTCTACCAGCTTCTTCCTGATACTAGGAGTATGTTTTGTTATGGAGGTGTTGGAATTATCTGTTTTGGAAAGGCATGGTATTATCTTCGAGTCAAATATATTTGTAGCCTTGTCTCAGAGTGCTACATTTCACCTCTGCTTTTCTGCTCCTCTGCTGGGCTTGCTACCGTTTCCTGCCTGCAATCAACTCCACTGAGATCAAGTAAGCTTCCTTGGGTTTAAATTCCAATCTGAATGGGACAGCTGTATAGCAAAGTGAACATATGAGCTCCTTGGTGAAAAGATGTTGTTTAACTGCTTTCAGTTAATGTGTGTTCTTTTAGAGTCACAGGTGTGGGAAGACAGATGTGTCATGTCTCATATTTGATAAGCGATGAAGATACATTTCTTCAGTTGCATTTGGATGAAAAATTGGTAATTCTACATTTGTTGAAATTACAGATTGGGATGTGGGGGGAAATGAGACGAACTTGGGCAGCACTGTTTAATGTGGCTGAAATGTTTTGAGTTTTGAGTGGTGCAAATTCATCTTTTTCATGGGAAATGTGAAAGCATTTGAACATTCATGTAGGATGTAAAGTTTTAAGGCAAAAATGAAGGAGAAAATATGTATTTAATTTTTATTTTTGTTTTTATTCTCTTCAGATTCCTGAAGTCATGATAGGCAGGTGTTTCTACTCAACATGTATTAAGCTAGAATATCCTAATTTAACCCATACTGCATCTGTATTACTAAAAGTTGCTTTTCAAAAATGTCAGTTTAATTTTTGATTGGCAAAAAAACACAGAAATAAAACAAATCTAAACAAACAAACATGAAGAAGTGACTGAGAAAAAGAGATAATGGGGGTGTCTCCCCAGACAGTCTGTTTTGGAGCATACAGAGAAAGGACTACTATTACCAAATGCAAGGTATATCTTATTTTCTCTGTCATTGCAGTTGTTCTTCATTTTCTAAGGACCCTTCACCCGAAATGACTGAGACTTTGACTTTCCTTGGAAGGGTTGCGCAGGAAAAGGAGTGTTCAGAATGTTTTGCAGCCCTAGAGACATTTGTATGTGCAGTCTTCATCCATTACGTCCCTTGCTTGCGATGGGTGACATGGTCTTCTGCACAGTAGCATGGTATTTCTTGGACTGTGTGTCTCTGTTGGACATTAGGAGGGAGCTTTCAAACGTAGCTGTATTGGAGTTGGGAATAACGCAGCCATGTTGTTCAACCTGCAGCCCACAGATACACACATCATTCAGCAGCAGCCAAACCATCAGTGCACTGTTAACACTGCATCAACAGAAAGCAGGGCACGGAGAGAGCAGTGCTGTGCAGTGCTGACTCAAGTGATGGCACATCACTGTGTGCATTTTGATACGCTGGCTAAACACAGGGCTCTGAGTAGCAAGGAGAGTGTAGCCATGTTTTCTGTTTCCATGAGGGAACTTGAAAATAAAATCATAGAACCATGGAATACTTAGAGTTGGAAGGACCTTTAAAAGGTTGTCTAGACCAACTCCCCTGCAATGAAACACCCTCACTGTAAAATGCTTTTCCCTTAAAGACGGGAAATTTAGATTAGATGTAAGTTTGAAACCATTTCCCTTTGTCCTGTCACCACAGACTCTGCTGAAGAGTCTGTTCCCTTGTTTCTTACGTTCCCTTTTAGATATGACAGGCTGCTCTCAGGTCTCCCGCAGCCTTCTCATCTCCATGCTGCACAGCCCCAGCTCTCAGCCTGTCCTCGTAGGAGTGATGTTCCATCCCGTGGATCATTTTTGTGGCCCTCCTCCACAGAGGAGAGAGAGATCTGTATCTCTCCTGTACTGAGGACTCCACATCTGGACGCAGTGCTCCAGGAGAGTTCTCGCCAGCACAAAGCAGAGGGGCAGGATCACCTCCCTGGCCCTGCTGCTTTTGATGCAGCCCTGGGTGCAGTTGTTTTTCTAGGCTGTAAGGGCGTATTGTTGGATCATGTCCAGCTGCCATCCAGCAGTACCCTCAGGTCATTTTTGACTGGGCTGTGCTCAATCTTTCCATCCCCTCACCTCATTAAGAATTGCAACCACTGCCATTGACAAATGTTACATACTTATTAAGTAATGATGTTGTACATTTTGTGAGGGCTGCTCCAGAAGTAATGCTTCCCTTATTATCTTGACCCATGACATCAGAGGGAGATGTTTGTGCTATGGCAGTAGAGGCTGAACCTTCCTACCGATATTCCATTCCATTTTGTTGGTATGGGACAGATGGCAGCAGAGGGGCAGTCTGACAGAATGATGCCTGGCATGGAAGTGCAGATGTGGCATCGAATTCCTCTGTGCAGAAGAAAGTAGCACCCATTGACGCTCACAGATGCTTGCTGAATGTTTACAGGAACCAAAGAGTGAATGCTGGCGCAGTGAGATGCTGAGTGTTGTGTTTCAGCTGAGGTGACCATCCATGACAGTTGGTTAGCTCTGCTGATGCAGACTGCTGTAGATGCAGCATGCAGGCCCTGCTGAAAAAAGCAGACTGTTGAAAGATAATGTTTTGTAGCTGAGAATTTGCTCCATGCGATAGTGTTCTTGTGCTCTTTGTATCTGCTGTCATTTCCATGGAAACAGATAGGAAGTATTACTTTTGAAGCAACCTACATATGTGCAGCCCAAAACAGTCTCTATTCACTAAATGCAGCCCAGGCCAGCCAAAATGCTGGACGTCCATGCAATAACATACAGCTGTTGTCTCACGTGCCGACTAAATTCAGGTGTCAGCTGCTACAGCATAAGCACTCAGTTCTCAGAGTTTTCCATTCCAGAGTGCATGGGTAAAGTGCATTTAAACCCTTTTGTGCAAGTTACAACATCAGATGCTGATTTGAAGCCACACACGAAACTGGTCAATCTGCGCACTGTATCTGGTCCTGCTCTGTTCTGAGTATTGAAACAGAAGGCAGTCCTGACATCTGTGCTTTTCGAGGCACTGTTGCCACCTCGTGGTGTTATCCAGAACTAGCAACACGAACTCCATGACCTAAAGAAGCCAGCAGCAGAGCTCACGGGAGGACGTGGTTTGTTGGCTGATGGAGCTCTTGCCGATTTTTCTCTTTCTCCTGCTCTGCTTGTTTTCCAAAATAGCCAAAATTACCAATTGTTGTACACAGTAAGTTTCAAATTTGGGAACTTGCAGTAGGACAGCCCCAACAGAGAAGCCACTTGAGGGAGTTAGACATCTTAAGGTTAGGCCATAACTCAGCTTTCAGCAAACAAGACATTAAGCAAAATGTCCAAGAAGTCTGATTTGTATTATATAATACTTGAAATAGTTTGTGAAGGTCTTGGGATAATCTTGTGAAGTGGTGTTTGGTTTGGCCAGGCCCCAGAGTGCATACTTGGTTATTTTTACTGCCAAAACACTTGAAGAGTTGTCTCTAAAGAAGATAAAATTCTTCAAGGGTTTGATGTGCTTTTACAAAACAAATTAAATTGGACTTCAGCAAGAGCTCCTGACTTTTTTCTTTAAAATGGAACTTATGGCAATCAGTCATGATCCAGTATTGATTTTTTAGTGTAATGCTAAGACATTAAACACAGCTTACAACAGAAATTTGCATGAATTGCTCTCTAGCTTAAGCTTGTTTAATACTGGGAAAAATTAGCAACATATATATTTTCAGTCATTATTACGTTAGAAAATTGCTCAGACTGTCTGTGAGAAGAATAATGACATTTAGTTGTAAATCATAGAATCACAGAATGGCCTGGGTTGCACAGGAGCACAGTGCTCATCCAGTTCCAACTCCCTGCTGTGTGCAGGTCGCCAACCAGCAGCCCAGGCTGCCCAGAGCCACATCCAGCCTGGCCTTGAATGCCTGCAGGGATGGGGCATCCACAGCCTCCTTGGGCAACCTGTTCCAGTGCCTCACCACCCTCTGGGGGAAAAACTTCCTCCTAATACCGAACCTAAATCACTCCTGTCTCAGCTTAAACCATTGCCCCTTGTCCTGTCACCATCCACTCTCGTAAACAGCCGTTCCCCCTCCTGTTTATAAGTTCCCTTCAAGTACTGGAAGGCCACAATGAGGTCTACCCAGAGCTTTCTCTTCTCCGAGCTAAACAATCCCAGTTCCCTCAAACTTTCTTCACTGGGTTCCATTTATGGATGGGTATTTATAAAGAAATAAATCAGAAGTTGGCTTAGGCTATATTCTTCTAGCCAGTAAATAAATATGAAAGGTTAATGATAACTGCTGCCTTCCTCATGCAGACACTGCTTGCCTGCACTGCAGTAATGAGGCAGGAAGAAAGATGAATGCTGCTGCTTTATTAGAGAGCTGCTTGAACACGGGGAGCCTGCAGTGCTGGTCTGCGAACTGTGATTTAGTTTTGAAAATATCACTGTACCCGAGATAAGCAAGTGCTGAAAATGTTTCTTCTAAGGCTGCTGTAAACAGCGAGGTTTTTCAGATTTCCTTGGGTATTGGGAACTGGTTCTCAAGCACTTGTTCAACAGCCTTAGTTAATAATTTCCCCAAAGAAATCTTGTTCTTAAGTACTCTTCCAGATTCCTGATGTGGCTTCAGTCTGAGCTTTAGGCAAATAATAAACTGATTGAAAACCTATTTGGGACATGCATAAATCAATATGGTTCTTTGTACGAATCCCACATAATTAAGTACATCTGGCTTGAGAATGTAAACTGTAGCTAAACTGAATTTTCAAAGAACAAGCTCTGGTTAGGTTTAATATCCATTTAAATCCCTCTTTAAATCTCTTTTAATTAAATCTGAACTCAAGTGTTATTCTCTTAGCCTGTTGTTTTTCAGTCTTGTTTGGTTTTAAATTTTATCTAGATCAGATTGTATTTGATACATGAGTGGTGGTGTCACTGTTTGCATGATTTGGCATTTAAAAAAAAGGCATAGTTTGATTGTTACGTATTTGCAGAACACTTTGATCGTTGGCTTGGAACTGGAACACAGCCCTTGCAAACCTAGACATGTGTTTTCCCATATGTATGCTGCTTTTATGTGAACAAAAACCTTCCTTTTGTAAGATAATATCCAATTTTTGGTTCCAACAGTGTCATTACAATACCTTTTTGAAAAGAAGAGAGTGCCATATTAGCCATAAAACTTCAGTAGCGCTGTTGAAATCATACCGTGTTTAACACTAATTCAAACACTTTGTTCTCAAGCTCTTTTTCACTACTGGCCATGCAATATTAGATTTTCTGGTTTTAATTAAAACATTCCCTTTTAATTAAAATTGTTCCAGCACTGTGTTTTGATGCATTAGTATCTGGCAATGCCTCTTTTCTTCTGTCTTGCTGAAAGCAGATGAGATGTAAGTATGTCTTCTTACAGGTTGTGGTGATGCTGCTAGTCTCTGCCTAGTTTATTGATTTTGCAGTAATCTAAGGAATCAGTGACACTTCTGTGCACTGCAGAGCTCTCTTTGGCATTCGTGGGGTGTTATTGAGGCATTCTGCTGTCCTGTAAGGCTTTCACTGAAAATTCAGTGGTGCAACTATGTGTATGGCAAATATGGATGTTGTGAACTGTAGAGGAGTCTAATGGGACTCAAGTTTCATTACAGAGGTCTTACAATATTAGTCCAGAAGATTGAGCTTTATCATAGAATCATAGAATGGCTTGAGTTGGATGGGACCACAAGGATGACCTAGCTCCAGCACCCCCTCACCCCCACCACAGGCAGGGCCACCAAGCTCTACATTTAATACCAGACCTGGCTGCACAGGGTCCCGTCCAACCTGGCCTTGAACACCTCCAGGGACTGGGCATCCACAGCCTCTCTGGGCAGCCTGAGACCTTTGTGTACCTTCTTACCTCTATCCCTTTTCTTCTCTGGAGCAGAACAGCTGAGGTAAGGAGCTTCCATAAGACAAGTTTTGCTGCATCTACATATAAACCAGGATCTGTGTTAGCTGCTGCTTCCCAGCACTGCCTTTCTTCCTGCCCAAGCTTGATGGGTGCATGTTCAGTCTCCTTGTCACTGCACGGTGCTGCTTATTCTGCCAGCATGCTGACCAGACTGAAGCAGGTCTGCAGACATACTGCTTACTCTGAAGTGAAGCTATGGGCTTTGCTTGCTTTAACTGGAAGGTGACCAGTAGTTCATATGGCTTTAGGTTTGCTGTCCTTCAGGCCTCAAGAAACCAAGAACAGGGTGGAGAATGGCTGCTGAAGAAGAAGGCATAGAAATAAGCAAAGAGGAGAGCAGGGGAGTGGAGGGCAAGAACAGGGCAAAATGTCAGATACCAAGCATAATATGGACAGTGGTGAGGAGCTGTTTGGCAGTGCTCAGGGGTGGACTGTCTATAATTTGTTAACCACATGGTAGAAATATACACCAGCGTACTGTCTGTGAGATGGGAGTATTCTGAGCACCTCAATGAGGGGTACCTGCACTATCACATGAAGTGGTTCAGGTCTTGTGCCAAGGGGAACAAGGCTTAAGAGTAAGAAATAATGCATTGAGCATCAGGCCAGAACCTGAAGTAGCCACCCTTTTTAGATCTGGCTTGTGGATTCAACCTCCTAATGCTTTGGTGTAGTTAGTCTCTCCAGGTTTCAGTGGACTGAGTTTTCCTAAGACGAAAACAGTAGCTTGGCATGTGATATATGAATACAAAGACATTTTATTTAAAAATTCTGTGCTATAGAATCATAGAGTAGATTAGATTGGGAGGGACCTTAATGACTATCTAGTTCTACCCCCTGCCATGGACAGTGTTGCCAAGCAGCAGATCACACAGCCAGGGCCTTGAGCATCTTCAGGGATGGGGCATCCATGGCTTCTGGGCAGCTTCTGTCAGCACCTGAGCACCATCTAAATAAAATAGGGAACTGGGATGTTAGAGCTGTGCTGTGCGTTGAAAGCAATCATTACAACAGAAAGCAAAACCTAATCCCTGTCTGAATTATCTTGATATATCTGTGTGAGGTCTAGTTAAAGCGGCAACAAATAGGTTCTTGTACCTTGTCCTATCAGTTATGGTACTCTATAAGTAGTGCTGTTAAAATTGCACTGCTAATCAAAATGCTTTTCAGTGTAGAATAACATCAGAGCCCAAATTAACAAAATTGCATAAGAGCTGGAGATTGTTTTTGTTGCACTCTTGCCACACAGACAGCAAACATTTCATTCTATTTTGCAATAATAAAGTAACAAAACTGCAGATGTTCCTGCTCTGCCCCTCAGTTAGGAAATAAATTTAAAATGACTTCTTGGTTTGCTCATTTGAATGTCTGTGTGTAGCTGTGTCAGTGCAGAACTGAAAGCAGAGGAAGTTAGGTACAGTATAAGAAAAATGAAATTTTAATTTTTCGCTGTACCTGCCCTCTCTCTGCACTTTTGTTCTCCATATGCCATGGATAGATGAGGAATGCTTCAGCTGCTGGAAACCTTCACAAAATAATTTTGCTGGTGGCCGGTTGGATTGGGTGTCCTGGCACAGAATCAGTTATGTGACCTCCGCTGTAGAAGGAGGATGTAGAAAAGAAAACAATCAGCAATGCAAATAAAGATATCAGTTTCTAACAAGTATCTGTTTCTAATTTTTCTTTCACTTCATAGCTTACTCTAAGTGTCCCAAACAGAATTTAGTAGAGGATTAGCAGCTTTTATCTGTTTGAAATCTGTCTTGTAATACAATTCTTGTGTAAATTAAATCTCCCTATTGATTGTTTTTGCTCTTTTGAACTGTTAGTTAAAAAATTGCCTGGAAATCTGAAATCCCAAATTGCTTTTAGCGCTACAAGAGTAGAATTCTCTATTAGCTGGAAGTAACACATGATTCTTCCAAACAAGTCCAAGGTCTTCATTACTGAACCTGGGGAAAACAAATGTATAAGACAAAGAAATGAGATTTCTTTATGAGATTACTTTATGAGATTGGGTGCTCATGAGATAAACAGTGCAGTTGTACGCAGAAGGCATTAAACAAGATTTTAACTAGAAGACTTACATGCTGTTACGTTTATAACCCTGCTAAGAATTCTTGTTCTCTGAAAGTTTTTTCATGATAACTCTGCAAAAAAAAATCCACACCATTTTGTCTGTATGGAAAGACTCTTACAAATTACCTAAAAGTTAGCAAGTAGTGCCATGGGTACTGTTTTCTTCCTTCTTGTATTCCAGAAATTATTTGGATATTGTATAGCTGTTTTGCTTTCTGTCAACATAAAGGAAGTCTGAAGAAAGACACAGAGAATAATATGAGTTCTGTATTTCAGGGAGTGTTTAATTTTGCAGCCAGCTTTTTCTCTTGTTATTCTGTTTGTCTTGTATTAGGCTGTCCCTGATCTCTTCTTGTTCCTTCAAATGTGCTGCTGTTCTTGGAGATGTGAAAGGAGGGCAACCGTCAAAGACTTTGCATATGCATCTTTCTCTAGTTCACTATTCAATGAATCAAATTCAAATTCATCAAATTCACTATTTAATGAAACTGTTACACGACAGAAACACAGTTCTGCATGTATTTGGAACATGAGCCATTGTTTGAGTGATTACCTTGCCAATGGACCTGTGAGCAGAGCAGGCTGGCCCATGCTGAGGGGACCTGCTCAAACCCATTCAAGTTGGGTTTGAGGGAGATGGACATCCCGTGCCTCTTATTGCTTTACATGTGCCACTGTTGCTTTGGCTCTGATAGACTCAAGAGAGGAACCGTGAAGGCAGAGAAGATGAAGAGAAGAGCAAATTCTTGCTTTGGAGCTTGCATGAAGCCTGCAGCCGGAAGTCTAACAATCACTATCCTTGGCAGTCTTTGTCCATCATGCATGCCAGGGCGCAGGTGATGCCAGCCTGCAGTGCTGCTGATGTCCATGTGCTCCATCACGCCAGGCGATGCCACGTGCAGTGGTACGCAGGTGGTATCTGTGTGCATTGCTTTCCGAATGACAGCTCTATGGGGCAGCCACAGGTGAGAGCTCCACTCTTTGGCACCTGGGAGGATACCTGGTAGGTGGGCTGGTTTCTGCATCCCAGGAGATAAGCAGTGCTGAGGAAGGCAAACGCTTCTTGCCGTGTGCTACAAGATCTCCTCAGAGGTGCCAAAAAGCACGTCTGGCACTCTGTGCTAACAAAGGAGGGGTAAAAATCAGAAATCTCCCTTATGAAAATCTGTATCTGGAGAATCTGCCTGTCTGGAAAATAATACTTGTAAAAGATACAGGAAGGGACCAGTGGAGCAAGGCAATGGCCTGCTTCTTCTTTTTGACTTTTCATCTTTAACTTCTAGAAAAAGTCTTTCTGTTAAAACCTACAAGTTAATAGACACTTGCTGAAAAGCTAGTTATGATTAATTTCATAATGATACCGTGGCACTGTGGCATCCAGGCTTTTCCATGTTAACTATTTGTTGTCCTTTTCCCATTGCCCATGTCTTTTATCTGAGGTACTGCATGACTGTACTGTTCCTATTCGTGTTGGGCAGCCTGTCTGGGTATTGCAGAAATGTTTACACTGTTGCACTTAGTTCTTGGGAAATACTATTTGAGTATTGGTGAAACACATTTAAAGTGATGGATGCATCACATAATTCCTCAGTATGTTTTGTAAATGCTGCCCTACTTCAGGGCAGTATCTGTTGTTCCTGTCCCATGTGAAGGTCTGTGTTCTATGGCAGTAATTCTTTATGCTTGAAGAGTAGCAGGGAGTGAGAACCATCACCAGAAACCCACGTATCAGAGACAGGTAAGCTTGTTGGAGCTACAGAAGAAAAATCCTTCCTCTTGTGCTACTGCATGACTTACTTGCTAACTTACAAAGTTTTTGTAATCCTTAGAAGTGTGGTACGTTGGAGTTCACACCTTGCAAGCAGCAGGTAAGAAAATGTTGTTTGTAGTAGCAGTGTGAAAGCTACCACTTCTTTCAGCAATACAGCTTTAGGACCACAGTGTAGTGCAGGACTTCTGCTCCTTGCAGCATTCTCATTTACCTCATCCTTGGCCATTACTGGAAAATAAGATCTTTGTCGTGCTGCATGGCATAGCACATGGGAATCCTCCTTGTGGTTCTGTGTGTGCAACTCTTTAAGGGTACTCCTCTTTCTGTTGTGATGTCCTCTACCTCAGTATCAGTGCTGTTATGTGGCTTCAAACAAGTGTGCAGCAGTAGCCAGCAAAAAGACATGCAGTTGCTCATAAAGAGAAATTATAGACAGTTTACAGGCTATTGGCTGTAGCAGGGAGTTGAAGTGGGACACAGTCCTTATTTTTATGTTATAGAGACTTGCAAGCTCTTTAGCGTAGCGTTCTGGAAGAACAGCAGTTATCAGCAGAGAATGGGAATTACATTAATCAAACAGAGAGAGATTAAAAAAAAATAAATCCATGAGGGTGCAAGGTGTGCAAGGTGCAAGGAATGCTGCCATACCACTTCCTTCTGGAGAACTGTGCTGTTTTCTTTTGCAGTAGATTTATTCTTGCTTCCATAGAAGCTGCTGCTTCTTGAAAGCTTCTTCCTGACGCTTTTAATTCAGTGGTGCTGCTTCCTCTTTTTTGTGAAGCTACACATTGCAGTCCCTTTCCACATTTCAGCATTGAGCTTCAGTATCTCGTTCAGTGCTGATTTTGGTCTACTGTTATTTTAAGATTAACTTTAAATACTTGTAAAATATGCTTATTGCATATTTTGCTTATTTTCCTGCTTAAGCTGGCTTTGTGCTATCACAGCTGCCTTTCAGCAGAACTTTGCTAATTTTTCTAAGTAAGCCAATTGCTGATCAGTAACTGTTCCTCATGCAGTATTTCTACATTAGTACTATAAGAAACGGGGACGATCTGCACATAATTTACAAATGTTTTAGCAGAGAGTGTATGCAGGACTGCACTTCATCTATCTTTCCCAAACTTTGTGGCTTCTGGACTGCTAGCCACTGAAATTTAGAATTAAAATCCATTTTCTATGTGTGCCACACAAAAAAAAGATTCAGTTTTCCACAGGGAACTCTACCATCCTTTCAGAAGTTGTGCCTATCCAAATACCTGGTTTGTAAGGAGTTTTAAGCCCTTCATTTTAGGAAGTTACTTTTTTTCCCCCGAAGTCAATCTGTCCTATGAAATTTAGTTATGTTACCAGATCCTATTTTTAGACTTCTTGTTTTGCACTGCTCACTCTGTATCACATGCAGAGTTTATGAGTAAACAGTGCTTCTCAAGCTTCTAGGCTATGCACTCACCAGAGGACTAGAAGTCAGCCTAGGTTCTGTGGCAGCTGCAGGAGAGAAGAGTGTCATCCCTTACCTGGGCAAGGACTTTGTGCATGGTTCTGCTTAGCTTTTTAATAATCTATATTGTTTGGTACTTCTACAGGTGCTCTAATGAAGTTTATTGCAGTTCATTCACAGAGTGCAGACTCTAAAGGTGATAACGTCCTTATGGTCTATTGCCATCAGAAGTCACTGTTCAACACAAGATCAGAAAATCACCTCCCTAAATTCTCCTCAGTGAGGAATGGAGCTGAGTGAGGAGACATGATCTTGACCCTGTAGGGAAGAAACTAAAGTTAAACATCAGTGTTTTCTCATCAGTTCCAACAGCTCTGACGTTTCTGAGATTTCAGAAACGTAAATATGCTGAAGTTGACCTTTAGGTACAAGTCTCATTAACTCTCCATGTCTGTCCATAATCTAAAATAATGAAGGACATCTTTTGTGTAAATCTGTTCCTGGAAGGCTCGTGGTACCAGGTGATCTTCTGGTTACTCTATCTCTCTGCCAGCACTCCCTTAGATTTAATCTAAGGTCCCCACAGGCTGTTGCAGTCCATCTTGACTAGCATGATGCATGTTCCTGTTCCTCCTCTATTCCATTAGGGGTTTTTTGAGTGGTTTCAGTCTACTGTCCAGTAATTACCCCAAAGCTGCAGTCAGGAAGCTTGTGGAGGAGTAATTTAATTTTTTCTTTTTTTGATTGAAAATGTGGCTTCTTTAGATAGTGTAGTAATTTTCTTTCTTTGGTATCATGTAGGGCTTTCGCATTTGCTTTCATTCTCTGTGCTTTGAAGGGTGCAACTGCTGCCCTTTGGCACCTCACCGGAGGCTATGAGACCTGTGGGAGACAGCTAGCTGCTAGAGGAATGATCCTAGCAGACATGTGGAGTTGTGCATCATGCCAGTAAGAAAAGTTCTGCATTGCCAAGTGCATTTAAAAGGAGATCTTAGCCATGGGAGAAGTACATGGCAAAAGGCAGTCCTTATCGTGAATAAAATCACTCAAAATAGCACGAGAAGTGCTCACTGCTGAAGTTTTATTTACCCTAGTCTGCACAGCAAATATGCTGCGGGTGAAGAATTGAGACCAACCTTCCCAATGCTGTGCTGTTATTTGTGAGACCATCCTTCCTGCTTAGATCATATTTTATGAGCACAGATGAATGTTGTAATTCAATTTTTTTTTCCTTAATTATTTTGAATGCACCCCTATTCTGTGCGGCTCAGAGCCTTCTAGTTTCATCTTGAAGTACATCTTAACTAGGCTCTGCAGAGAAGCTCACCTCTGCTGTCATCTCAGCCATAGCCTTTCCACTCTGCTTTTGTCCCATTCACCAAACTAAAAATAAATTCAGTGAATAAGTGGGAAAATACAGTTCATTCTGGCTGTGATTTCACCGCAGACAGTGCCATTTGGAAAATCAGCTTGCTCATTGTTCCCACTGCTTTTGTTCTGCGGGTGCATGTTCTGTCCTGTTGTGTGATGAGGTGGAATTGTTGCAGAGGACCCTTTCTCTTGCTGGGTTGTACGACAGCATTGTGTGGTATTACAAATGATGCACGCAGGCATGTAGGTATTACAGGCATTACATGTATCACACAGGCATCAGGTGATTTCTCCAGGCAGCAGAGGTGCGTTGCACTGTTCAGGGTGGCTAACGTGACACTCTGAGCACAGATGGAAGGCAAAAAATGTCGAGCTTCTGCTGCTGCTCCTCACCCTGCGAGCATTCGCGTAGTCACTCCATGTTAGCTGGTGTCATTAAGGATAAAAGGAAGGAGAGAAGATTGAGGTTGGATGTCAGGGGGAAGTTCTTTATAGAGAGAGTGTTGAGGTGCTGGAACAGCTGCCCAGAGAGGCTGTGATGCCCCGTCCATCCCTGGAGGTGTTCAAGGCCAGGTTGGATGGGGCCCTGGGCAGCCTGGGCTGCTGTGAAATGTGGAGGTTGGTGGCATGGCATGTGGAAAAGGAGTTGGAGCTTCATCATCCTTAAGGTCCCTTCCAACCCTGGCCATTCTGTGATTCTGTGAAGATACTGAAGGCCACATTCGAGATAGTAGCTGCTGTAGAAATGCAGTTAAGGCTTTGGAAGCAGTTGATTTAAGTTAGATGTGACTGTCGTGGTTAGCAGGGCCCTGTCTGTCAGCCAGTTGCTGCAATCACAGTCAAGGCTGTTCCTTGCCAAAGGATTTTTTGGCCCCCTGTGCTTGCTTTCTCATACCCTGCTGGCGAGCTGTAACAAGTAAAACTCCACCCTTTCTAGAAACCAGGGAGATTGAAATGCATAACCAGTAACTGCTGGCAAGGGAAGTGAGAGTTTCTGTTGAGGTGCTGCTGCTTTTCCAGACGGCGGCTGGTGTGCTTGCTCCGAAAGGGGCGGAATCTCCTGAGCAGCTGAGCCCTGATTTGCTGAATTCGCAGACTTTTCCCCTTAAAATCCCAACCCTCTTTTTTTTTTTCCCTTTCTTCCTTTCCCCCCCTTTTTTTTTTTCTCCATTTTTCAAGAAGTTGGCTTGCAGCTCTGCAGGGCGCACCTCAGCATCTGGTGCCCATTTCGCCATGAGCCTGGAGGTGGATGAGTCCCGCGAAGGTAGGGAAGCGGCCCCGCCAGCTTCTGGGTCCACAGGGGACAGGGAAAAGTGAGCAGCAGCCCTGCTTGCACAGAAATGCAGCGTACAGAGAGCCCGGGATGTCTGCCTGCCCTGGCAATGGCCTGGTGTGTGCGGCGCTGGTGGGTGGCAGAAGCAGCGCTTCTGAGGCCAGAGAGTATTGAAAGAGGAAGGTTTCACTTTGGAAGTGCTGTGTCTTTGGACAAAAGAAGAAGTGGTGCGTGGGGGAAGCGAAAGGTCGTTGTTTTGGGATTAGATGGTTCTCGCTTCCCTGCCAGGCTGTGAGCAGCGCAGGGCCGAGAGCTGCGTGTGGTGCTGGGTGGGAGGAGGGGGCTTCCTCCGAGCTCCTGCCCACAGAGGCTGCTGGTTCCGGAGGGGAGCAGGGCTGGGTGTGTGTTTCCGAGGGCACAGCTCGAGCCACAGTGTTTGGTGACTGTGAGCATTCCTTGCAGAGGCTCAGGCTGATAGGGATCCAGTGTGGCTCAGCGGGCAGCAGGTAATCCAAGCGCTTTGCATTTGGTGGAAACAAGAGCTTGAGAATTTCAGCTGGCCTTCCACTCGCATTCTTACAACTTCCCCTGCTTCAAGATAAACATTATTAGGGACCTCTGCCTGCTTGCTTGCATGAAAGTGTGTTTTCTTGCTGTCAGTTTGGACTGGGTCAAACTTAGTGGTAATAATGTAGTAGAACCCAGCTAATAACAGAGGATTACAAAGATGTCCAGTTTTCTTATTTAATTCTCCAGTTTTCTCATTGAATGAATGGGTGAGCTCAAAGGCAACATTTTGGAACAGCAAAAAAGTATTCCTCTGCAGAAGCTGCTTGAACAGGGAATGTGTAAGAATGTGTCTGTGTGAACGTTCCCCTTTGGTATTACAGGAGATCAGCAAGTGTGCCACAGCAGGACCAGCCCTCTGCTTTACTTACAGGAATCTTCAGACAATTCTACCAACTCGGCTATACTTGAAATGTAAATTTTCCTCTTTAAAGAAAGCTTTTACCTTCCCAGATGACTCAGAATCTGAAAATGCGCCGAAAAGATTTGTGTCTTTCTGTGCCTATTATTTTGTTTGCTGTGGTACAGATTGAGATGACAGGATCTCCGTGCTGGGAAGAAAGGATTTAGAGCAAGTGGCTGAGATGGGAAAGGAGGAATAACTTCTTGGTTAGCTACTTTCAGCTGGGAAAACACTTGGGGTTTTCTGCACTGTGATTTTAATAGGCTGGAGTTGAATGTAAACACATAAATAAATGTTATGGAAAGATGAGGTGAAGATACTGGGGAGGAGGGTTTTCAGTCAGTCAGTAAATGCATTCCTGGTAACTCATTCCCATCTCTAAAGGAATAATTGAGAAGCATGAGAAAAGAGGGTTTTGGGCATAGTGGATAATTCCAGTGGATAAAACTAGAACTAACAGGTGAATTTGTAGTGATAAAGTTCTTATACTGCTTTTGCCTCGTGAGGTTGAACATGATGTGAAAGATAACACTGATCACAACACTGAAAAATACAGTCTGTGTGGTGGTTTAGTGCATGCAGCATGAAATAGACTTTCAGAATTCTTCAGTTGTCTCTACCTCATTAAGAGTAGAGCTTGTGCTTTTTTTTTTAACTAACTGTGACAGTGGGTGGTTGATAATTGATGTGGGTGCAAAACTAAAGGTCTCTTTAAAGAGAAGTCCTGATTTGCCCATGAATTGCGAGGCCTCGCCAGGGGATTAGTAGGTAAAGTTCTGTGACTACAGCAAGGGATGCAGGCTGTGTTCAGGTGATTGTAAAGTACGTGTTTTGCCATATTCTGTAAATTTCAAGGCCAGAGCTAGCAGTGAAAGTGCTGTATTTTGTCTGCTACGCACTAGAGAGTAAAAGGAGAAGAAAAGTTCAGGGAAAATGTTATTTTAATGTTCACGAGCAAAAGCAGGAGGAACCATCTGGACACTGGCAGATGCGTCAGAGATGTGCATCAGTCAGTTGACGATTTTTTGTTGCATAGATAAATTGCCTGCTGCAGATGACATTTAGGAGATTACTGGTGCCTTAAATACCGTGTGTGCAGTTCTGTAAATAAGAGCAACGCACATTAACAGTTTGGGATTTTGTATCGTCATTTCTGTAGGTTATTACAACTTACAATCAATACAACATAAAGGTAAGAATATTTAGTCTTGAATTTAATGTTGGGAAGGTAGGAATGGGAAAAAAAAATGAAGTTTATGAAAAAAAGAGAAGGAGTAATTGTCATCTGGACGCTGTAATGTGGTACCACAAACTTCCCAGGAGAACACTGCCAGAGGTGCAGATGGGTGCAGTTAAAAGCAGGAAGTTAGCACCTGAGAGAAGGAGAAATGGTGAGAAATTTGGAGTAGATATGTCAAGTACCCACTCAAGTCAAAATCATTTTAACGTAAGGTTTGTAATGTAGTTTGGAGGTGTGTACAATTAACGAAGCAAGGTACAGGAAGCCTGATAAAAGCAACTTGAGGACACAGGTAAATTTCTGTGGTTTGTAATATAGCTTCTGCAGCTACATCTTCATGTAGGCACTTGCCACTCCCAGTCAGAGCACTTAGAAAGAACGCTGGCTTTGTTTTCCTGACCCAGGCAGGGTAATCTTTGAGATAAGCTATCTGCAGACAGATTAGATGGAGACTTAGTGGTAGGCAGACGGTTGGATGATCTTAGAGGTCTTTTCCAACCTTGGCGATTCTATGATTCTGTGACTCCCATTGCCTCTTCTACTAGTATTTTTCTACTGTGCATGACGTATGGGGTCTACACTGAGCAGCTGTCTCCTGCAGAGCACTTGGCATGTCTTCATATTCCACATACCATTCCCTGTGCAGTGCTGGCCAGTGAGTGAGCAAGGTGGTGATGTGAATAGAGGCTGGGGCACAAGCACTAGCTGTGGGTGGAAGGCTGCCTTAGGGAACCACTGAAACTCTGAACAGGTTAATCATTTAGCTGCAGTTGCTGGGCTGAATGCTAGGTTGCCTTGAGAAAGATAATTAGGATAATTATGCTTACGCAATCAAACCTTTTAATCCATAGTGAACTGCAGGCCTTAAGTGTTTTAATTGTGAACAAGGTGCCATTCCTTGAAGAGAGGGCATCAGCAGGGAGAAGCAAAGACAGGCTGCGGGGAGCTTTTGGAGGTCATCTGGCACGATCTCCCACTCAAAGCAGAGACAGCTTTGAAGCCAGATCCAAACTTGAAGTTAGCCGAAGCTGTGTAGGCTGTTTGTGTGCAGTCAGGCTATTGGCATCTTCAGGAGTGTGGCTCCCACAGCTTCTTTAGCTCCAATATTGACTGCTCCCTCTGTGAAGAATTTATTCCTGACATCAAGTGAAGATTTCTTCTGCTGCAATGCGTCTGTTGCCCCTTGCTCTTCTGTGCATCTCCAAGAGGAACCTGGCTGCACGTTCCCCATAACCCCTCAGTAACAAGATGGATCTACTAGTCAGCTGTCCTGTTAGCTTCTTCAGGCTGAGCAAGCCCAACACAGTTCCCTGATCATGCCTCCTTGGATAGGCTTCAGTGTGTCAGTTCTTCTAGTAGAGAAGCTAGGCAGGAGAAAACTGGACACAATATTCCACTGACAGGAGGATGGCATTCTGTTTTAAAATTCTTTTTTTTTTTTTTTTTTTTCAATTTCCAGGTGTTCACCTGCATTCAGAAAAGCTGCAGTACTTTGACAGCGACATTTCAAAGTTCAGGAGCTGTCTGAACAAACAGGCTCTAAGAAATATTTTTGTAATCCTCGAGCCAGTGATATTGTAAGGAAGAACCCGGACAGCAATGTAGCCATTCCTCCTTCAGACTGAATTCATCCATGATTGCTTTCATTAGTAACAATTACCATTTGGTGAAGCCTTCTATCAAACATGATGAGTTTGGTTTTAGTGTTCATTGGGTTATTTAAATATTGCTTTCTGAGAAGAGTATTGCTTTTTCTCCCTCGTTTAGAGTAGTTATAAACACATTTGGCTAATAATTAAAACAGATGAAATCTATATTCCAAGTATTTTTTCAACCTTCTGAAGTGATTTTTTTTCCAATTGTTTTATGATCTGTGGTAAGAGCCAGCCTTTCATAGAGAAGCATGAAAAAACCACTACCTTTTATGCTACTTTTTCAACAGAACTTGTATTTTCCCATGCATTACATTCAATAAAATAAGTAGAAGGTTAAAAATGACCTGACATGCTTTGTGATCCGTTTGAAATCAATGTTCATCTTTAAGGATGAAATTTTCACCTTTGTTCCTTGACTGGACGCTTACAGTTCCAGTGTTTATGCAGTAGGCATACAGCCGGTGAGTAGCAACCGTCGCTGTGTGTGACTTTGTGAGAAATTTGAGTGCTTATACCGAAAGTTATGGTGTTAACAAATCTCTCCAACCTTACAGTTAGTTTTATACGTACTGCTACTAACATTTTTACTGCGGGATGTACAGCAGGTGCTGCTTTTCAGTTTTTCTCTCGTTCTGCCCCTTTCTTTGTTGTGTGAGTTGTTTACTTTTAAAAGCGTATGTGCAATTTGTATTCTGTAGACACACCTCTGTAATGACTTCTGAGCAGAAAAAATGTGTGTGATTAATGATGCACCTGTGTCTGCCAGCAGACTGGCACGGCATCAGCACAGACCTTCAACTTGCCCTCATTTGGGCACAATCTTGTTCTAGGTGATGAAGGGAGAAACTGGGAAACCTGTTTTGTATTCTACATTGGTGACTTTGTTATCAATTTTTCTTTTCTTCATAACATTCCCTGTCTTGGTTGGGGTTTGAAGTTTGGTTTGGTTCAGTTTCTTTAGTTGGTTCTAGTGGTTGACCCTGCATGTAATAAGGGATTTGAAACTAGACAATCACTGTGGTCCCTGTTTTTCAACCCAGGCCATTCTATGATTCTATGATTCCCTGTCATAGTTGTGTTTGGGTGCTGGTTTCTAGTGCTTGACTGGCCAAAAGTGAAATGCAGAGAGCCCTGCAATGCCATGGCAGGTTTTGTTTGGAGAACTAGGAGTCTTCACAAATTGTGTTCTGCAGGTACAGTGCAGAGAGAATCAGACACACAACGTGGAAGGTTTCTTGGAAACCTTCTTCCTTACTCGTTACTGAACTCAGGATCAGTGTTTTTTAACTATACAGTTTAGTAAAGAACAATCAGCCAGTCTTATCTGCATACCAATAGAATCTGTATTTTGTTTTGACGCTGCAATACATGAGGGCTGCTCTGAAAGTAATGCCTCCTTTTTACAATATTTGCCCATGATCTCACAAGTGGATGTTGGTGGGATGGCAGCAGGGGCTGAACCTTCCCGTTCCAGGCTGTTGCCGTGTGACAGATGGCAGCAAAGGGGAGTCTGACAGAGTGGTGTCTGACATGGACATGCGGATAAAGCAAAGGGCTGTGCCTGTATTCCTTCATTTGGAAAAAAATGGTGCTCACTGACACTCATCAAAGCTTAATGGAGACCATGCCGTGGACATGAGCACACTGGGGCAGCGGATGGTGCATTTCGGCGGTGATGACAGTGACAGTGTGTCACCTCCACTGGTGCAGACTGTTACCAGCGTGACGTGTGGGCTCTTGCTCATCACTGGTGAAAATCATAGCTGATGCTGGTGACCGTGTTGAAAAACAGTGCTTTGTAGGTGGGACTTTCTTCTGTCAAACAGTGTCATTGTGCTCTTCGTATCTGTTGTGGCTTCTATGGAAGTCAATAGGAAGCATCACTTCTGACGCAACCTGCATAATTTATATCTCTCCCACTGGAGAAGAGATGCCAGTGGAATGCCATCCTGTCTGTAGGATGCAGACAGTGGAGCACAGGCCGACGCCGACAACAACAGAGGAATGGAACTAGAAATACAGGAAAAGCGCTATTATTTGCACAGTCAGTGAAAGACTCTCAGACCTTTCTCTCATTTGAACTGTCTTCTGCTGTGGCTTTCTTTACACACTATTCAAAATACTCGCTGTTTGCATTTTGACTGCGAAGTTGCTGCTTGTTCTTAGCAATTATTTTCCCTGTTCCTCTCGGGCCAGATTGTTGTCTTCTCTCTACCTTGTGGGCAGGTATCAGTGCATTGTGTTTTTTCCTACATGTGTCTTTAACTTCCTCTTTTTTCTCTTCTCCTGGGTAAAACTCAAAGTCTCTTCATGCGTTTAGAGTTCCCTTGGTCTGCCTGTCATTGTGATTTTCCTCTCGCATTCAGCTCTATATCCTGTGCCTACAGCTAAGGTTTTGTTTTGCTAATGAGACATTCTCGTTGTTGGCATGGTTTGAAAAGCAGCTGGATATCTCTTGTTTATCTGCGCGCCATTTGCTTGTTTTGAAGGAATGACCTCGACTGTGCTTTATTTCACATGGAAAGATTTGTGCACAGTTGCTATTAAGTGTAGATATGGAAGAACTCAATGTAGCCCTAAAAAGGCCGAAAGCCGAAATCTAATCCCTCAGCACCTGTCGGTACATTCCAGCAGGGATGGCACATGGTGGCAAAGGAGTGAAAGGGCTCTGCTCTCTGTGACTGCTGAGTTGTTCTCGGTTTCATATCCAGTAAGGTTTAAAATATGCCTCGGTAGCAGTTATCAGAGGTTAATACAATTTTTTTCTTACTAAAGCAAAACTATTCATAGAATCATAGAATGGTTTGGGTTGGAAGGGACCTTTAAGATCGCCCAGTTCCAACCCACTGCTATAGACAGGAACACCTCCCTTAAGAGCAGGTTGCTCACAGCCCCATCCAGCCTGGCCTTGAGTGCTTCCAGGGAGGGGGGGCATCCACAGCATCTCTTGGCAGCCTGTTCGAGTGTCTGACCTATGAATTAAAGTACATACAGAGACTGTAGGGGGGGAAAAAAAACAAAACTTTCAAGAAGGCTTTTTGAATTTCTGCATCAGCTTCAGAATGTGTCGTGTGCAGCACAGGGTGGCTCTGGGAAGCACAGGCATAACTGGAATAACTTGCTGGCATAGTCTGCTCTCGTGGGACTGCAGTGCTGCACATACGTTTTTGTTGGTAATAGCATCCTTCCTGCAGCACTGCCTGACTTTAACCTGCAGGTTCTTTGTTATTTTGGTGGTTCTTCTCACCTCCTTATTGAAAACAAATAAACAAACAAACAAAAAAAACAAGAAAATTTGTTTTCTGTTTTCTGAAGTGTGTGCTTCTGCAACTGGAAAGTGGGTCTTTCCTTTTCTTCTTCTTCTGGCATTGCAGTACTCTCAAGTTATGAATTAAATTAAATAGGAAGATCAAGAAGACAGAGGAAAAGTTGCTACTTTTTCTGTCCCCAGTGTCTCAACAGTTCTGGGACTTTGGAGGACCATCACTGATGGTCACACATATTTGGAAAATATGGGGCTGTGTATCCAGCGTGGCATCTGGGGAAGCAGTGCTCCGCCGTGGGGCATGCTGCTTCTGTTCTGTGCATGGGCTTCTTGCTTCAGCTGCAGCCTGTGCAGAGGCAAGCATGCTTGTCCACACAGGAAGCCAGGCAGGAAATCACTTGCCACATTTCTCAAAACTGTGTGGTGCAGTCTTTCAAATGGTGCTTGAAGTGCTCGGTTGGTGCTGTTTCTTTTCTGCTACGTCTCTTTTCTCCTGGAAGTGTCCTGTGTTCCTCACCCAAAGTCTCCTGTGCTTTCTGGAGCTGACAGAGTATTAGTGCAGGATGTGCCCCGCCAGCCATTAAAGTGAAAGCAGTCTCACGTGACTGCGTAACAGCTCTGCAGTCAAATTCTGCACACCAGTATGCTGAGTACATAAATCAGAAATGCAACCCATGTCAGAAAGTTCAGATCCTGAACTTGCCCATGGCATTTAGCAGGGTTCACTGGAAGTCTTTGTTGGGTGGTTTTGTTATTTTTTTAAATATCTATCCTTATGATAGCAAGCTTACAGACATTCAGTGACTAAGCGTTCATTGTCAATATGCATGAGATTGAGTACACAGAACCTATCTGCTGGCACCATTGCATCTACACTTTCTTGTTATCTTATGGGAAAAAAAGAATTTCTGTCTTGGCTTAAAGTAGTGAAGTCATATGATTCTATGTTGTTGATGTTGTTTCTTTTAATATGTTTTCTTTTAAGCATAAATAAGTTGAGAAATAGGGTGTTTGGTAATAGCTATTTGCCACACTACAGAGGGAGAAATACTGCCCTCCACATCAGGAGAGAATGAGCATCGTGCTGTGACAGCCTCCTTAGTGCTTTCACACCGGGCTCCTGAGAGCTCATTAAGATGGAATTCTTCATTTTCATTAAAAGTTCACATTTACAGCATGGTTTTAAAGGGAGGGGGGGAGGGAGGGAAAGGGGGGAAGAAGTGATATATTTGGAGGAAAACATGTTTGGAATGCTCCATATGCAGTATTTCTTTGTTCACCAAATAGCTGATGTCAAGCATAAATACTGTTTGCAAAAAAATTGAGCTTTGTAATGACAAAGCTCTCAGCTTTGCAGAAGACGGTCTCTAGAAAGTTGTTTGCTCCTCTGATGTCCCTGTAATCCCTAAGGTCCTGTGTTTCCCCCTTAGATCTGCTCTGCTCAATCTGCCCTCCGGTGCAGAGGGACACCTCCACCTCACAGGGCAGCCTCCCAGAGGAGTTTCAGGGAAGTCATGAGAAAGCAGCCCTGAGATGCTTAAATTTAGTGAGATGACCTGCCCAGCTGCCAGCCAGGAGGGAGGTGACTTTACTGCAGCAAAGCCCATGCCATAGGTGCACCCTCAGTGCACACACAGCGACCTGTAGCACAGCACCAAGGCCACGGCCGTCCCCTCGTGCTGGGCTGCTCTCCCCCCATCCACCCGGCTCCCGGTTAGTGGTAGCAGTGCCGTGCTGCTTGCTCAGCACTGCAACTTCCTTCCAGCTCTCTGTTAGAGGAAGTGAAACCACTGAGACATATTTTTGCATTCTGAGGTGCCAAAGTAAAATGAAGCGCTTCGGGCAGACGAGAAAGGTGGCTGAGAAGAGTGGCTGATATGGAGAGAGGGAGGAAAGTGTGTCTGCTCCGTGATCATTTCTGACTGCAAAGGGCGTGAGAAAGCATGTGCTACGTTTAGCAGAGGAAATAAGAGTTGTTTTTCCTCGGATAGCGCCGTCCACATTGACAATTGCAGTTCCATTTGCAGAACAAGTAAGTAATGGCTGTTCTTAAGAGGAAGCTTGTGTGCAGGAGTCTTGTGAGCGTTCTGTTTAAACTCAGCTTGACTGAAGGGTTTGGCTGCAAAAGGTGTGCTCGTTCTTTCTGGCAGAGGTGGTGAGGAAAAATGTGCTTAGGGAACAAAAGCAGCCCGCAGGTCTTTTTTTGATTGACTGAGATGCTGAAGTGTGAAACTCATGCATTCTCCCATTAAATTAGAAAACGTGTAATCACACAGGGAAGAAGCAGCTGGCTAGGGCTGTATTGCTCACCCTTTAATAAAGGAGTTGCAGTTATCAAATACTTTCAGTTAAGGTTGGAGAAGAAGTAGGAGTTTGTGTCTGCTTGTCCTGGAGGACAGCCTCCTTTCCCTTCCTGGGTGGAGCCCGCCCGATTGCCCAAGCACAAACAGTCAAAAAGAAACTATTTTAGAATTCAAGGATTCTCTGTTTGGCGTCTACAGAGTTTGTTTTCATTAGAAGAAGAGAAGAAAAACAAAAAAAGAAAGCGTTTTCAGACCCTGTGTTTACAAAGTAAACTTTAGGTATGTGAAATACATGTGAATGGCTGAAGCTGGGCCTGATGGGGCTGCAGGAAGGCAGTGTTCTGTCCCTGAGCTGCTACAGGAGGTGCAAATAAGTGTAGATTTGATAGTTTTGAAGGTTGAAATGCATTCTGGGATCTACTGAAATGTTCACGAAAGGATTCCTTAATGAGGTGGCATTACAGAATGTGGTGGGAAACCATTAACCCATCCTCTGTGGCTGTTTTCCCAGTCAGCATAAGACACGGATGAGCTTATGTGTACGTACTGCATGCACTTACTGCTCTGAAAACCAGCAGCCTCGGACTGCACTCAGAGAATCCCCATGCTGACCAGGATTTTTGTTTACATGACGTGTGTTGCATAAAACATATGTGGGATCTGAAATGCACTGATTACATGAAATGTGAAGGAGGGAGATGTACAGTAGTAGAAGTAGTACAGGGAATTAGCATTTCTAATGGAAAAGCACTGGGAATTGTCGTTACTCGTGGTTTCTTATTCCCATTAGTGTCCAGTCATAGCTGCTCCCCTGCAAAATACAGGCAGGAATTTGCCAAAAACAGGGCTGAAAATCAGATAAAAGTTACAGATCATCTAATCGCATAAGGTAGGTTTATTGTCCTAATCAGATACTCCATCAATCTGTATAGAGAAAATACTTTTGAGCAAGTTCTTTTTTTTTTTTTTTCTTCAGTTTTCTCAATCCTGTAACAATCTAAAAGAGCATAAACCTAAAACAACAGAATACTAGGGACTGACACATCTTTCTGCAGCTGTACTCAGTAAGATTTCATTATTTCTGCTGTAATTACTGAGAAGTAAGATGAATGGGCAGACATGGAAGTACTCCTCAAATAGCATGTGTGTGATGAGGTATTGACTGCATGTTTATCTGTTTTTTTCCTTCCCAGTGGCCACGGATGTCTTCAATTCAAAAAGCTTGGCCATTCAGGCCCAGAAGAAGATCCTTGGGAAAATGGTATCCAAGTCAATAGCAACTACTTTGATAGATGATACCAGCAGCGATGTTTTAGATGAGCTCTACAGAGTGACGAAGGAGTACACGCAAAATAAGAAAGAAGCTGAGAAGATCATTAAAAATCTCATCAAAATAGTCCTCAAATTGGCAATTCTCTACAGGAACAATCAGTTTAATCAAGATGAAATTGCACTGATGGAGAAATTCAAGAAGAAAGTTCATCAGCTGGCGAAGACGGTGGTCAGTTTCCATCAGGTGGATTATACCTTTGACAGGAATTTCTTGTCCAAACTGCTGAATGACTGTAGAGAGCTGCTTCATCAGATCATTCAGCGTCACCTGACTGCGAAATCGCACGGACGTGTCAACAACGTGTTTGATCACTTCTCTGATTGTGAATTTCTGGCTGCCTTGTATAATCCCTTTGGACCTTATAAACTTCATTTGCAGAAACTCTGTGATGGTGTCAACAGAATGCTAGATGAGGGGAACATATAAGGCCTTGTGCTAAAGTTGACTACCCGTGTGTTATCTGTAGACGGAACACTGTTGATTTATGAAGGAATAAGGGAGCATGAAAATGGGGATTTTTTCTTTTATATTGTGACAGATATTTCAAAATAATCTTTGATAAACTGATTTCTTCTTATGAGCTATCTATTGCTATTTGCAGTCCATCTGGAAGAAAGATGGCACATTACCTTCTTTTACTGTGCTTTGCCTGTGGGAACAGCTGGATAAAGAGAATAGAATAGAATAGAAAGGTCCAAATAGACAACAGGTCTTGCAAGACAGATAAAGAAAACAAACTAGCTTGCTGTCAGACAATCCAGATATTTACATACATATTTATAAACCATCAGAGTCCAGTAATGCTGGTAACGTGGTGTTGTGGTACACTCTATAATTTCTTCAACTTATTTGTAGCATTTATATCTGATTCAGTTGTATTCTTTAATGCAGACTGCACAGATCACAGCTTCCTAGTTTGCTCTTGCAAAATATTCAGTTTTGCATAACACCAGTGATGCTGTCACAGCGTCTGAACTGGTTGGTGTATCTGCAGCTCAGTAGTGTCTGAAAGGCAATCAGGTGATTCCTGCAGATGTACCCAGATGCTTTGCTTCCTTTGATTGTTTCAGGAACAATAAGCTACAGTGAAGTAGCCTGAGTGGGGGAAAACTATGCGCTAGACAAAACCTGCAGTACAGGCATGTGAAACTGTAAGGTGAAACACAGTGATTTACTTTTGCAATTCCTTAAGATTGTTAGAATCCTGCTAGTGTGGCATAATTCTTTCAGCAAAGGTGCAGGTCAGCTTATTTTATGCATTGGGCTTATGTACATTCACAAATCTTAATGATCTGAAAAATAAATTCCAAGCCAGTTTGCTTTGTTTACAGTGTATCTAGAAACAAATCATTTTGGGGTTGGATGCTCTTGAACTACTGGAGGAGTGACATCTTGTATCAATTTCTACTCTCACCTCCCCTCCTACCTTTCATTCTTCCTCTTCCTCCCTCATCTTCTCCCTGCCTGGCCCTTGGGGTAAATAAATGTGACTTTCTGTACACTGTAATGTACTTAAAAGTATGAAGTTAATACATTTCAAACACCTGAAGACTTTTGTTAGGAAGCATATAAAGAATTTGCATTTTATTTAATTGCCAGTTTTTTGCTGTTTGCTGTGTCTTTTTGTTTTAATGAGTAAACCAAAGAATATTTGCACTCTGAACTTTTCATGGTTTTTTTTTTTTTTTTCCCTCCTGTTGCAATTTGAATTACAAAGAAAGTACTCGAAGTGTGCAGGCAACCAGAACATTGCAGTTTCTGACATATTGCTTCAGCATCACTTGTCAATTTTCAGAATGCAGAGTTAACTTTAAATCCTATCCACTCAGTCACTAGGCTTTGAATATCCCCAGGAAGGCACTAGAGATTTGCCAGAGAAATGTGCGTTCAGAACACAAACTCCTTCTGTACAAGTCATTAGAATGCAAGAGGGAGAGCTGATTAATATACCTCACTGCTTGGCTGGAGTAACATGGAAATGATGTAAGAATGATGCCTCAAAGTTTGAGAAGAGTTAGATTACTTGTTTGACATCTGAGTGTCAGTTAAGCTCTGTCCCTCCTGTTTTACTGAAGTAGTAAACACATTGCACATTAGCCTACCAGAAGTGCTACCTCAATAGGGCTACAACATCGTAAGGAAATATGATACTGAATTTCCAAAGACTTGCTTTCATAAATAGCATGGCATAGCACTTAAGCTGATCTGTTTCGCAGTCCTTTTATTTTTCCTCCAGTATAAATAAATAATGACTTTAAGTATCAAAACTCAGAGATAACTTGATAGCAGTTTTCCTAGTCACACACTTGATGTCCTTGCGTCAACCCTCTGGCACAGATTTGGTACATTCCACATCTGGCTGGGCTTAAAAAATGAAGAGCTTCCAGTAGTGCTTATAGATAGAATAATGTCATTATTGTGTGCAGTAAAATTGATCCATCACTTCTAATAGTGATTTGCCAAGAATCATCAAACTATTGTTCCTTCAGCCAACACAGATTAAAAAGAGACGGGATGGTTACTGTGCCCATTTTATGTGTGACATCTTAACAGTGATTCATGAGAACTTCTGGTTGTCCCTTTACCATGTTTGTAAAGCACGTGTGTGGATGCAGAAGATACGATTAGGCATGATAAGGGAATTACTCTCTGGAGATTTTTCTCCATTTGGAAAGGACAGAAGTTATCAGCAGGAGCCTGGAAGCTTTTGGGAAGTGTTTGTTTTTAGGAAAATGACAAATCGTGTCTCTTCTAAAATAAGATTCAGCCCCTCCCTTAAAGTCCTATAGAATAAAAAGGTGAAGAGACGACCAATTGTTTTTTCTCATCTCCCCCTAGAAATGGATTGCACTGTCCCAAGAAAAGAGTGGTCTCATTTTAATGCCAGTCTGATGGAGCTGCTTTCCAGCACTGGTAGTTATCACTGTTCCAGTTGCAATGTGACTTGAAAGGTAAGCTGGACCTGTGTGTGTAACCCCTCAAGAAACTGGAACGTGTTTGTTTTCATGGTCATATATTTTTAACTCCATCACAGTTAAAAATGACAGTGTTAGGAAAAAGAGGGAAGTCACACACTGCAGGCTTAGGTGGTCACACACTGATGAACATTCATCACACACTGACCTACTGCCATAGCTTTCCTTTGCTTTACATTGTTATTCTGACTACTAGGAAACAGAAGTACCTGCTTTTCAGCCATGTCTAATTATCTGTTTCCTCCTTGTTCATTTTGTCCCTATTATATTATGTATACATCTAAGGGGAACGTTAGATGAAGTGATTACACACTTAATGCAAAAAGCAGGCCTAAATAGTGGGTTTCCTTCTCAAAGTAATTTGAAAATCTGTAAGAGCAATCTAACTCTCAATTTAGCATTTGGTGCTGTTTTTTATATAATTCGTGCTTTCACCATTACCCACTATTTCTGGTGAGTTTGGAAAATGCAGGGAATGAAATACGTCTTCCAACAGCCCGTAATTTTCTGCTTGCTCTCACTGCACCCCAGTTTCTCGAGAAGTGTCTCTTCTGGCATTTACTCCTGTTAAGGAGCAAACTGAAAAGAGGCAGCTCGTACCTTCGAGGTGTCCCACAGTCGTGCAGTACCAAGCAAAGAAGCAGACTGTAACAATTAAGAATAATAGAGCAGAGGAGTAAGTTATTTGCCCAGTTTTCCCAAGCAACCGCAATCTGTTTGCTGTTTGTTGTTCTCCCCTGTGGGAACATCATGCTGCTGTAGGTGGAGGACAGAGGTGGAGCTTCCTACAGCTGCTGTGAGATATAAATTACCGTTACCATCACACATAAGATGTTCCACTTTCTAGGTTAAGAATCCTAGTGCTGGATTTTAAGATTGTGTTTCCTGCTGGCTTCAGGACAAAGCATTTCCCGTTTTGATTTGAATTAAATATTTGGATTTAAAAAGTGCTTTTATTTTGCACGTAAGTATGAGCTGAAATAAAGGAAAAGAAAGCAGCCCTCTATAATGCATTTTTTCCAAGATTTTTTTTTTTTTTTTTTTTTTTTAATGGGCATTTTGTGATCTGCCAAGACATTTTTGGGCAGTTGCAATTCTGAAGGTTGTGATACATGCAAATTGTTCTGAGAGAAGACTGCTGGCTTTTCACCCACTTGTCCTCCAGTTCCTGTTGGCAGCCCCACTCACTGTAAGCACAGTAATTTAGAGCTCATTTGCAGCAGCCTTTCTGCAGTATTTTGTATCAAGTTTTTCAGAGTTTATCTTTGATTCTTCTGGCCATGCCACAGCCAGTAGTGGATGAGAAACCTTGTTACGTTTGCACTGTGTGAAGTTTTTAAATACAGAATTATGATGTTAGAAATCAGCACATATTACAACACCAGTGCCTCTGTCCCCCAGCAAGGGAATGGCAGCAGACTTATTCTACGCATTTTGAAATAGTGCTGAAAAACTGCTTGGCCTTTGTGAGTAGAATTTAGTCTCCCTTCATCTGATGAATCAGTTTCTGTATCTGGGCTTGGCTCAAGTCCTGAGGAGAATGTTTCCTGGCTGTTGGTATTGCAGTGCACCACTGTTAAATTAGGTGTTCTTATGATGTGAAGAGACACAGATTCCCCAGTACAGAGGTGCTTAGTTGATGCTCTCAGTTTACTTCACTGTCTGGATTTGAGATACTGTGGCTTTCTTTGTTTGAGGGCTGTTTTTATTTTATAGAGTCAGTGTCTATTTTATGTCTTATCTGCTAGACCTTCAAAGAGACTGCAGAAGTACAGCAGACTGAGGCAGTGATTTGAGCCAGGGGAAGTGCTTTGGTCCTGGGACATGGTGTGAAATTAGCTGCTCATTTCAAGAAAGCTGGTTCTGCATCTCAAGAATCTTGATAATTCAACAACGGCAAAATGATCTCATTCTTGGAACTAAAGGGAATCTGCCCAACTCAAAAGCTATCTGCATCAATCATAAACCGCTTCTATTTCAATGGTACGGACACTCCCAAAGGTACGTTGGCTGTGCCATCAAAAGAGGAACTATTAGGGAAAAGGGGAAAGGAAAGCTCAGCACTTTCATGGGAGAAAGGGCTGTGATCAGACACCAAGATTTCATTAACTTTGCCTTGCTTTCTTCACTGCGATAAGGTCTGCCTACAGTAAGCATCTGTCTTTGTCTGGCTGAGTAAGACAATATGTTTGATCTTGCAGTTCCAGTATCCTATGGCACTGCAATCTACATTTTACCCCAAAGCTGAAACAGGAAAGAAAGCCCTTTACAAAATGTTACTGATGAGAAGTAGTTTCTGCTTCTTTTAGAACTCTGGTTGGGGAATTAGGATATCCCACTTCACTCCTGATTGATTAACAAAGCAAGGGCTGAGGAGGAGTAATGTCTTCTGAAGGACAAGGCATTTATGTAACTACTAACTTAACTCCACCTGCCCATCCTGCTTCTCAATTAATCAACTGTTCCATACTTCATTTAATTGTAACTAAAACTGCTCTTCAGGCTGGGGAGGAATCCTCATTACAAAATACATTTGATCTAAGCCGGGGCTGCTCAGATTTCATGTACATTTTTGGGGTGGTTGAGGTGGAAGCTGGTGGATTGGGTATTTCTGAGAAACACATGGAAGTCTGCCACAGCTGGAGATTAGACATTTATTTGTGCAGTGTGCACATACACACACACAAAAAAACCCCAAACCCTGATGTAATAACATCAGAAACAAGAACCCTGGAATGTGCTTGGAGGCATCTTGAGGAAAGAGCTAATTTTTGGAGGCACAGCTTGAGAACAGTTTATCTTTCGTACTGATTTTCTGTTCAGTAGAGTATCTGCTTGGGTTTATCCTAACAACAGAACCTCTCGGAAGTTTTTGTCCCAGAGCTCAATTTGGCCATTAATTCAGGAAGCAACTGCACTGAATCAGTTTTCTCAGGAGGAATTTCAACTCTTCCATCTATTCTATATAAGTAAATCTATATCTATATAGATTTATATATCTATGTATATCTATATCTATCTGTATAAGTAAAAGATTTATCTCACAAAATTACAGAACTTGCTGGGAGGTTCTAGCAGGGCAGCACAGTTACTGTATGCTGTTGACTGATGAATGTGCATCTCTATCAGGGAATTCATTCTCTCTGACCCAGTGCACAGCTCTGGGAGGGATTTATAAAGCAGTGAGGGAAGAAAGGGACACCCACCCAACCAGCCAGATCAGACAGATACACCCTGTCCATCAGTGAGATTATGGATTTCACAATAGACCACCCCCACATCTCAGAATCTGTGGGATCTCTTTACCCATAACTTTGTAGTAAAGCCAACACGCAGCAGATTTTCAGAGAATGCTGTACATGGTTATTTGCTTGTCTCTTTAGCTCTTATTTTAGTCCATGTGTTTTTCATTGTTTCCCTTTTCTTTCCTTTAATGAGATCGATGGATTTCTAAGGAAGAAACAGAGTGAAATTTAGGGCTGTGCTATAGCAGCAACCTTTTGTTGGCATCTCCCTAGCATATATTTTCAAAGCTACGAATTTGCACATGCAACAAGTTTCTGCTTAATGAGTTCATTATAGCAACGTGTTACTACATATGAGCTCAGCAATCCACCAACCTCTGACTGACTCCAGGCTTCGGGCTTCTTTAAACCTTGAGTCTCTCATGAGAATCAAGTGCTCTGCCTCCACTCCGAGAGTGGATTTCCCGTTTAATTGAGCAGTATGGGCAACAAATCCAAAAATTAGTGTTTGTTACCAGAACAAGGGCATGACACCTCCTGTGGTGCAGGCTGACAAAAGCTGTAAAAACATCTCCATTTGCATTTGTAATTAGCTCACAAGAACACACCCCTGCTAGCTGCACAATGTGCTGCTCCTGAACATCACGTCATGACAGCTACTTTTTTGAGTGTCAAAAATGTTGGATTCGATGAAAGAAAACCCCACTAAGCCAGCATAGACTTATGAACACAGGAGGAGACAAGTTAGAGTGGGAATCATATACTTGATATTTCTAGAATAAACAGAATAACTGTATGTGCTAGCTTTGAAAATTCCTAAGTGGGGAGATTATATCACATAAAATAGTACATCTAATCAAAGCAAATCGTTATATCTGATCACTTGTACTGAGAGAGTAACAGGGTGCCATCCTGGCATTTGCCTGTAAGATGAGCTTTAGTGACGAGCCCAAGGCTGAGACATCTCAGTGACCCCTGTGAGCTGACAGCCAGTGCTGGGCTGCAGTGAGAGAGAAAATGGGAATGATGGTAAAACTGCACAATGGTTTTGTAGAGCAGAAAGAATCTATATTAAAAACAGCTGGGACCTCTCCAGCTATGTGGCTGTTATCACATGTGGGGTGTTACCATCTCTATCTGCCGCGCTTTTGTACTGCTTATTGAAAGGTGCCATTTTTAGCATGGAATCAATATACACCTGATCGTCCCCTAAGCCATGAACAGAAACGTTTAGAAAGCAAATTAAGTTCTTAAAAATGAGCATTATGACCAAGGAGTATCTTTTAGCAATATCAAAAAGTTTAGAGTAAAAGCAGGTTTGTCAACAGTCTTATTCTGCTCACACTCAGTGGCAGTAGACAGTAGGAAACATTTTGAATGACACTAGAAGGCTTGCAGTGTCCACAAAACATACAAACCTGAGTTAAAAAAAAAAAAGACAAAGTAAAAGAACACAAACTTCCAGCTATTTAGCCTCTTAGTTGAAAGAATGGTTGTACAATGGGCATTAAATTTGTTTTAATACGCAGTGTGAAAATTTACCTTTTATGAAACAACCCACCTGTTGCTGGGAAAGAGGCATAACAGAAAACAAAACAAATTATTCTCAGTGTTGCGGGGTTAATGCCTGGGATTTTTTATTTCTAGAGAATTTTCATGCAATTTTTAAAGCCTGCTATGCCAGTAAAAGGGTTAATGACAAATATTCATGATGAAGATCATGCTGGTTACTAAGAGACAAAACAGTGTCCTTTTTGACTCACTTATTTTGTTATCAGTTTCAACCACTTTAAACACTGTCTAGATGAGCTTGGAAACTGGATATCCTGCTATTACTCTCCCACTATGACTCACTCATTTTAAAACTCGGTTTTAAAATTACACTGAGTTTGCTATTCATTTGTGGCTTAACAGCTTTACTCCATCCAATTTTCCACCTAACATCACCTCACTGTGGCTACAGGTGGTACTACTTTGCACTGAGACATTTCCATTTTCTCAGCTCAGATGACTTTTGGAACAAATTATTTTCCATTGTTAAGGGAACCCATCAAATTCCTTTGCAGTTTGAGGGGCTCCTTGTATACTGATTTTTTTTTTTTTTTTTTAAGAGGTAATTAAAAAAATAAAACTGAAAATTTTCACATTAGTACACTTTCAACGAGACAGTCTATTCTGTGACTCTGTGATTCTAGTTACAGCACATGCATCAAAACAAGAAAGCTATAGAAGATCCTGAAGTGTTAACAAGGCATGTTAGTCACAAGAAGAAAAAATTATGCTGTAAGAAGTACCTCAAGGTCTGATCTTATTTAGAGGCATGTAATAGCTAACTTCCAGGTAAATTCCTGACTAGAGTCCTCTTCCTGCCCATCGTCTAATAAAAAGTGAACAGAAGTAAATGGAACCCAAATGCCTTCGTTAAGATCATGAAAGAAACCAAAACCAGCCTCTACGGACCAGTTTATAGCCTTGTTGTCAGAACTGTGCCGCTTTGGACACCACATCCTCTACGTTAAGGATTATGCAAATGTTGCTGATAGTGTAAGGATGACTAAGTTAGTTCCTATTGAGTGTCTTAATGCTTTCAGCCTTAACTAGAGGTTTCTAGAAGTGTATATACAGTTGACTAAGCTGGATATTTCTGCTGTTAGTTTTTATGCATTTCCCTAAGAAATGGTCTCATAAACTTGCTGGATAGTGCAGAAGTGTGACCCTTGGCACCCTGATGAAAACCTGGGAAAGAGTGCATAGTGTTCAAGAGATAGTACTATAACTACATGTGTGCAAGTCTCTCTTCTGTGCACTGTACTGCTCCTGTGGCAGCAAGAAGCAATCTTGCTCTGGGAGACTTTCCTCTCCTCTCCCCAGTGGAAGCCTGATCACACAATGCAGCAATAATAAAGACAGTATCAAGAATGAGCCAAAGCTCACAGGAGCTCAATCTGTTACTTCCTCTGGAACAGCAATTGCAAAATGACTCAGTCAGTAATATTTTCATGGTATTAGACAGCTGACTGCACTCATCCTCATGCTATAGGAAAATCTGTTCTTGTGTTGAGCTGCATTAAAAGGAAACACAATTTCTGGAAGTAGAATTACTTCTGGTTGTATTTTATTATGATTAATACAGTGTCAGCACAACATGCATTTATTGCAAGAGACTCTCTATGCACAAAATTCAACAATATTTCTCACACTTAAAACTTTTAACAGCTGTTCTATTTACTTGTAGTTTCCAGTAGGTGCCTATATAGGCAGGAGGATGCCATCATGTGAGCAAACCTATTGGCTAAACAAAACCAGTGTATATAGAAGCAGTGATGCTTGGATGTGATCTTTTCTGTGTTTGTTGGATGCAAATGTCATTACTAATATTTTATCTGTAAATGTATGGATCTCAGCGTTGTTGTAGCACTGTGCTTCCTCTAGTGTCTAAACTATAAATTGCAACTGTAGGATTTAATTCGGTCTAACTCCGCCCTTCAAACAGAACTTTATGTATTAACATCACAGGCAACAGATCTGCATTCCTACTATTTCTAAAATGGCGAATGTTACTGACTACCTGAGGTCAGAAATTCTTATTTCTTGGAAGTCTTACAGTAGCTATCATGCAGGTAACTATCAATTCTCTCAGGGTACACAATGACATACCAATAGCAGAGGAGATAATGTGCAACAACAGTTAAAAATCTTACTGCTAGCTCTGGAAACAGTGTGAACTGTGCAAGTGTTACCACTAAGTAAGATTTGTCTGCACAGAGGGAGTGTGTTGCTGCTTTCCCCAGTGAAATAAGTTTATCTGCAGCTCTGAATACTGGGCACTCCTAACAGTCCTCCAGGGAGTTTACATCTTCTAGAGACTAAGGCTGATGATGCTCTCAGTCATCTGGGGGGGGTGAGCAAGTAAGCAGAAAGAATTCTTTGAGATCCCTGCCCATGTTTCATCAGCTCAGAGTTGGGTAGGTGGTGATAGAAAATCCTGCGTGGATCTGCTGCTGGGCTCCAAAGCTGATACAGTTACACTCTGAATGAACAAGTCTTACAGCATGTCTTACCTACAGTGGTACAAGGGACAGGTATACTTGCTCCTATTTAATGCAGGTGATTGGTTTCACAAAATACACAGTTACCAGCAGCTGCTAAAAGTGAATTTTAAGGAAAAAATATTCAGGTGACTACCCAGAGGTTAAATGATACACAGAGTTCCACAGCCATTTGTGTTATATATCCTTCTGTGGCTTGCAGCCTATAAAAGGGAAGCTGTTCATTTTTGCAGGGTTATTTAGAAGCAAATATGCTTGATGTTTCTATGGAACTCATTTATATCCTCAGCCAGTGCTCAGCGATTTCCTTAAACCGACTTTCCAAAGCAATGAAACAGACCAGCAGAAAATGGATGTGAATTATTTTAAAAGGAAATGAATTAGCTGTCTGGAAATGAAAAATTGCATCCAAGTGTATTTACACTGAATTCCAATAAGGTATGGCAGACTGTCAGTTTATGACTGAAACAAGGAGAAAAACCAAACTGAAACAACAACAACAAAGAAACAACAACCTTCCCCATCTGTATTTTAACTCAGCAGTTAGGTATCAATGAATAAGTAATCTGATTAGGATTGATGAAAGTTGTGAGTGTGGCTTCATTATGATCACTATAATCTCCAAGAAAAATAATCCTTTTTTAAGATGAAGAGAATGCAGGAAGTTGGAAGTTGTTTGCCAAATTCAGCATATTTTCACAGCAGCGATTCTTGGAGAGTCTAGATTCTTGGAGACTTAGTTTTTATCTTCCTTAGCTGAAGTCTTTTCATGGGTTGCCTGACAACTGCCCCATAAAACAAGAAAGAGACAAAGAACAAAGATGCTTGGGTCAAGACAGAGACAGAGAGATCACTTTCCAGTCTCCATCCCTCATCTCGGGCAAAAATGACTAGGGGAAGATTCTCTCTCTCGATTTTTATTTTTATTTTTACTTTTTAATTAAAAAAAAAAAAAAAAAAAAGAATAGGATGTTGATAAACAGAATCACAGAATCACAGAATGGCCAAGGTTGGAAAGGACCTCAAGGATCATGAATCTCCAACCCTCTTGCCACATGCAGGGCCACTAAGAAACAAATAAAGAAACAAGGAAAGCAAGTTAAAATATCTTATCCCTGCCTTCGTTTCAACTAGGACAGAATTGTTTTAACTATCAGGCTGCTCAGAGAGGCTGCGGATGCCCCGTCCATCCCTGGAGGTGTTCAGGGCCAGTTTGGAAGGGGCCCTGGGCAGCCTGGGCTGGTATTAAATGTGCAGGTTGGTGGCCCTGCATGTGATAGGGGGCTGGAGCTTTGTGATCCTTGAGGTCCCTCCCAGCCCAAGTCACTCTGTGATTCTGTTTTCTTCAGTGTCCACTATGATGCTGTAGGAGAAAAACAGTGTTTATAGCTGCTGCTAAGCAGTGTTGTACAGAGCCAAAGCCATTCGCAGTCAGGAGCCCATGGAGCTTGGAGGAAACAGAATTAGGACAGCTGGCTTACAGTGTCCAAAGGGATTTTCCACACCATACGACATCAAGCAGAAGGAGTTTTGAAGGGGAAGGAGTTCATCTTGCTCTGCTCCACTGCTTGGGGACTACCTGGATATCAGTTGGGGGGTGGCAAGCAATTACTTCTGCATCACCTGTTATATATTTATATATATATATATATATAGCCACAATATTTTTCTTTCTTCTGTCTTAAGAGTTTTATCTCAACCGACGAATTCAAGTCGGTTTTTTTTTGTTGTTGTTGTTGTTGTTGTTGTTGTAGTTGGGTTCTTGTGGGTTTTTTTGTTTGTTTGTTTGTTTGCTTTTCATTTCTTTCCCGCGTTCCAGACGAGCCCCTCGGGCGACCTCAGCTCCCCCATTCCTCAAGCCGCCCCGCAGCCACAGCGGGCGGAGCTGCACCTCCCACACGGCCGCCCCGCCCCGCCGTAGCGCTCGGGGGCGGGTAGATGCGCCTGCGCGGAGCCGGCCGAGTCGCTGCTCGCCGGGCTGTTCTGGGCACCGCGTTCTGCGTACGGGGTCGCGAGCCGAGCGGACAACGATGGCGGCGGGGCTGCGGTTTGACGGGCGGGTGGTGCTGGTGACCGGCGCCGGAGGAGGTGAGCGACGTTATGTCGTGCCGTGCCGTGGAGGAGCCCGAGGCCTGGCCGGTGCCCTGCAGGCGGTGGAGGCGCTGGTGCTCCCGCTGGATTCCGGTGCGGGGGAGGTGCGGCGCGGCCAAAGCTGCGCAGAGGTGACCGCCGTGACTCCTGCTGTCAAAAGAGAGCAGGATCCTTGCAGGGTTGCCCAGGAAGGCGTCCGGACTGGCCCTGAGTGTCTGTACAGAAACTTGTTCCGGTGCTTTGTCACAATTAAGGGGGTTCTTCTTCATGTGCAGGTCTATCTGTGTGCCCACTGCTCCTCGTGGTTGCGCACCACTGGAAAGAGCTTGGCTTCACAGAATCAGAATGGCCTGGGTTGCACAGGAGCACAGCGCCCATCCAGTCCCAACCCCCTGCTCTGTGCAGGTCGCCAACCAGCAGCCCAGGCTGCCCAGAGCCACATCCAGCCTGGCCTTGAATGCCTGCAGGGATGGGGCATCCACAGCCTCCTTGGGCAACCTGTGCCAGTGCCTCACCACCCTCTGGGGGAAAAACTTCCTCCTAATACCGAACCTAAATCACTCCTGTCTCAGCTTAAATCCATTCCTCCTTGTCCTGTCGAAAAGCTGTGCTTCTGCACCTTAGATATTTATGAGCATTGATAGGATACGCTCCGAGTGTACTCTAGGCTATCCAGACCCTTCATCATATTCTCTGGACTCTGGAACATCCCTGTCTTTTTTTCATCTAGGAAGCCCTGAGCTTGACTCAGTACTCCAGATATGGCCTCACCAGGGCAGAGTAGTGGGGGAGGATCACCTCGCTTTAACCTGCTGGCCATATTCTTTTAATGCACTTCAGGATACCTGTGGCCTTCTTGGCCACAAAGGCACGCTGCTGGCTTGTGGTCAGTTGGCCACATTGTCTACCTAGGATTTACCTGTACTGCAGTTATTCCTCCTCAGGTGCAGGACCAACACTTCTCATTGAACCTCGTGAGTTTTGAGCAGTTAGTGACGAAATCTGTAGTTATACTTCGTTTTCCATTATCCTCTGAGAAGATTGTCTGTGTACAGTGAAATTTTCCCGTTTTTTGTTTGTTTGTTTTTAATGGGATTATTCTGGGGGGCATGGGTGATCTGACATCTTTTGGACCATGAATGAGAAATCAGCTGAAAAGTAGTAAGTGATTGATTTGTGTTGCTCATAGGGGCTGACCCTGACAAAAACTGAGGGAGGTCATGTTTTTGTGTGGTGTCTTTCACCTTTTACCAGATTGGTGTGCCTCTCTTTCTGTACAAAAGTCCCTGAAGTAGAGGTTAAGCTCTTAGCTGACAGAAAAAAAAAACAAATAAACACCTTTCTCAGTAGCAAAACTTCTAGAAAGCAGTGTGTGGAGCAACAATTGCTTGTTGTAAGTAATTGGGTACAATGGGTACAATGACCTTTGTACTTCAGCTGCTTGTAAATGGTTTGTAAACAGAAAAAAACTGTCCTTGGATGTTTATTTCACAAGAGTTGTTGATAAGTAGATGATTAAATCCAAGCAAAGGTAAATGGAAACCCTGTTAAATGTCAAGTTAGTTCTTGGTTTGTTTCTGTCTAGTTCAGAGCACTGTAGTTAGCATATTGCTCAGAGACGTGGTGGATGCCTCATCCCTTGAGACACTGAAGGTCAGGCTGGACCTGGCATGGAAAATCTCTGAGCACTGTAAGGTAGCTGTAGGTGTCCCTGTTCATTGCAGGGGAGTTGGAGTAGGTGGCCTTTTAGAAATCAGAATATCCTATGAGTCTGTGATAGTCTGCTAACTGCCTTGTTTGTTGACATTGGTTGTTTTGAATGGCAATGAAGAGGTGAGAGCTGAAAATTTATCTAAAACATCTGCACCAGTAGTTTGTTTCGAAGTGGGACCTGTATTCACACACACAGGCATCTAAGATACTTCAGTTTGCTTTCATTCTGAGCAAGTCCTTGTGCTTGCCTATTGTGCAGCACTGTCATTTGTTTCTGCAGTTAAAACCAATTAATTAATTTTATTTTGAGATTATTTTTTGTTTTTAAATGCTTTGCTCTTTCTTGCCAATTGAGTGCACTGGTGCAAATTACTCTTTGTTTTATGATCTTCTGATTATTGCTTTTTTTTTGCATGAAAATGGAGTCTGCATTATGAATTTCAATAACTTTTGACTGAGAGGGGTATAAAGTCCGTGTACGTGAATCATCTGTCACTACAAATAACTAATGTTTAGCCCACTTAGCATGAAATCAGAGTGAAAGTACAATAGGCTTGCTTTTGCATGTGAGGCAAAAATTATGTTCTATTGTTAGGCTAGGTGAGCTTTGTGTACCTAGCTGGCTGTGGTACTGAGAGATTGCTTTGTACCCAGATACCTAGAGGGGTTTTGTCAGTACATCTTCAGTCACAGTTTGGTTTGTAAAGTTCTTTGGATCTTAAAGGCTAACTATAATTCTGGAATTCTCTTACAGTGTAATTAATTAACTCAAAACATCCCCTCCTGTGAGGTTGTGTCAAGTCATTAAACTTTGTGCCTTACCAGTGTATGTTTCTCTCACAGCAGGCAGCATTCCCTCATGGTTATGCTGAGAGCAGTAACAAAGAGTAATCATGGGCAATTTTTTTTTTCCTCTTGTCTGTCAAGAGTTTATCTGCTAATTAACTTTTATGATTTGAAATTATGTGAAAGTTCAATTCTAATGGGAGATAAAATTTTGCGTAAAACCTGCAGAATTTTTGTCTTGATCTGGTGCATTTTTTCTCCACGCGTTGTAATTTTGTTTAGATTTTTTAGAATTATGCTTCAGGAGACAAACTGACACTTTTTTAACTTCTGCTTTCTTAAACCAGGTTTGGGCAGAGCTTACGCTCTTGCTTTTGCTGAAAGAGGAGCTTCAGTGGTTGGTAAGTTCTACCGTAACTTGATCAAGACACTAACCTTTACCTTTGCCATAGCTGGCATTCAGCTGTCCATGCCCTTTGTGACAGTAGGCTTTCTTATAGAGTAGTTTTTTGTCTTATCTCTTGCTGTTGAGATTCTAAGGGTTATTATCTTTAATGGAACAAGTTGCCTAAATTTGTCCAAGGGCTTATCTTTGCTGGAGAGCCAATCTGAATCCGATAATCATCCTGGCTTGAATTTCATCCTGTATATACTAGTCTTCATGCTACCCTGTAGCCAAGGAGAATATTATCTCAGGTGAGCACGGTTCTGAAACTTTTAATACGACCACTTAGAAATGTGCCTATGTGTCTTCTGCTACCTTCTCCTAGGAGAGTAAATACATCAGAATGTAGTGCAGTACTGGTAGCCCCAGAAAGTAACATATATGCTGGAAGTGGCTATGTTGTTTCCTTCTGCAGAGCATTACAAAGGAGCCATTGATAAAATAACAGTAACAAACACCTCCCTGTAAAGGGTTTTGTGCTTATGGCGTTCCGCCTTCTTTAGCTCTGCCAAATGTCATGTCAGAAGCCACTTCTAAAGGCTGTTACGGTCTTGGGCAGTTAGCCTCTGCCATTTCACTGCCTGTGAGTGAATTTCTACAGATATTGTTGATGAGGTCAAGATTAAATACTTGAACAGCTTGTTGAATGTGGCCAAGAATTTGCTGGATGATTTTTGCAGCTTTCAAATGAACATTCCAATCTCAGTCTAGATACTTTCATAAAAATTGACTATACTTATTGTCATGATTAAATTTTTTAAAAAACTTTTGACCTTATTTATTGGAAACTTGAATACTTTGTCACAAGTTCTCCTTTAACATGAATTAGGTCCCAAATAGTCACAATGTTTAGTAATGTTGGTTGTGTACAGTTAGTAATGTTTTAGACTTTCCAGAAAGATCTGAAAGAGAGTGTATTATATTACCCAACAACAGCTAATACTGCTTTAGCTCATGGCCTTATTGCACAATAGCTAAATCAGTATGATATGAATTAATTGTAAAGGAAGGCTCTTGGACCTTTCTGTAAATTGAACCTCACTTCAGCTTGTAGAGGAGCACTCTTTTATTATCATGCCTATATTTATTTTTCTTATTCTTTTTCTCTTATGATTCTGACTCCGAAGAGTTGAGAAATTACTTCTGTAAGCTTCTGAATTTATCTAATTTTTAAAAAAAGCAAGTATGAGACTGAGACCTATGCCTTTTCTCTTGAAAACATTTTTTTTTTTTTTTTTTTTAATTACAGAAAAGAAGGTATGCAAAAACAGTGGGCAAATGCTCCAGAGGAGTAGTAGGGTCTCAGCTTGGGAGCTTTTTCTGTCCAGTTTCAATCTGTGTGTAATCTTCTGTTGTGTGAATTGCTGCCAGGTTTGACTGACAAGTGTAACCAAGTGGAATCCTCCATTTTCCTTCACTGTTAAGGTTGCTTGCTGTCAATTTTTTCTCATGCTTGGTATTTTTCAAGGTCCCTATCAGAAAGACTTATAAGCATGAAGAGGGGAATGCTTTTTGTCTCACATGCTGAATTATGTCCAGATCCTGCTATTTCTTCCTTTCAGTGTATCTGCAGTCTGCATGCTTTTCTGTGTTGCTGTTTTAGTTCGATTACATGCATCTTTCTTTACCATGTCTGTTTCATTTGCATTGTGGGATGGTATTGAAGTGGAGGAATGGTGTTCCTTTGGAAACCAAAGCAGAAGATGAAATTTAGCAGTGTGCAAGTTCTTCCAAATGAATATTTGAGTTATAGCTCCGACTTACAGATAGTTGTTGTTAAATGGTTTGTTTTGTCAAAAGGGTGTACTTGGGATGTCAGGTGTTCAGCACCAACTAGTTCACTGTACAGATCTGCTTCTGCTAATAGTGTACCAGTAGAGGAACTCTCTGAAGTTCAGGATATAACCATACTCTGTCACAACTTCTGCAGCGTCTGGGTTTTGAAATGGATTTTTTAAATTGAAAATTACAAGATGCTAAGCTTGAGTCTAGATAAAGTTGTTTATGTGTTGTTTTATTTCCTATGTTACACTTTCAGAGTTATTTTATCATTTCCAAAGCCCAGGATAGCTCTCTTCTTCCTTATGTACTCATTATGGCTTCACTTGTGTTATTGCCTGCACTCAGCCCCAGGTACTTCCCTGACTTGGCAAATTTCCCAAAGTGATTAATTAAGATGTTCTCAGAAATTTATTTTTGAAGTGAAGGAGAGTTGCAGTGCCTTTCAGAGACTAACAGAACATCTGTGTATAAACATTTAGCACAAAATTATCCACGCTTCTTACACAAGATGTGGTAGAATTCTTGCTTCTGATCCTCACTGATTTTTCTGTAATATCAAATTAAAGACCTTTGAAGTTGAGGACTAAATGGTCTGCCTACCTTGCCTATTCTAATGCTACGCTTAAAGGTGACTTCCTCAGTGCCTCACAGAACCACAGAATCATAGAGTGACTTGGGCTGGGAGGGACCTTAAGGATCATGAAGCTCCAATGCATTGCCACAGGCATGGCCACCAAACTTCACGTTTCTTACCAGCCTAGGTTGCCCAGGGCCCCATCCAAACTGGCCCTGAACACCTCCAGGGATGGATGGGGCATCCACAGCCTCTCTGGGCAGCTGTTCCAGCACCTCACCACTCTCTCTGTAAAGAACGCCCTGACATCCAACCTCAATCTTCCCTCCCTCAGCTGAGGTCTGCTGGCTGCAAGTTCCAAATATCAGATAATGATCTATTTAGTTTGGAGATTTTGTGTCCTTCCTCTTTTTCATCAGTTTTGTAACGTACTCGAGCATATCAGCACATTCTGTATTCATTCTTCCTGCTTCAAGCTGTGCATTTTTCTTTCTTTGACCCTTTGTGTGACTCATTTCTTCTAGGATTCGGCATTCTTTTTCACGCACTTGGATTTTCTCCAGTGTTTCCATCTCTCTCTGAAGTGTTGCACAAAGAATTTAATACAGGATTCTGGATGAGACCTTTTTGGTTTGAGAAATGGAGAATGATTTTATTACATGCCCTGCAACGTACATTCCTCTTCAAATGCAGAATATAAAAAGGAGGGAAAAGAGGAACAGTGAATATACAGCAGGTTTACAGTTGTTGTTGAGCATCAAGACCAGCAAAAAGCAAATTTCACTATAGCTGGCTGCTTGAGGGCTTTGCAGAAGTGGAGGACACAGAGCTGAAGTTCACCACAACCAAAGACTGATGTTGCATATTAGAATCATAGAATCACCAAGGTTGGAAAAGACCTAAAAGATCACCCAGTCCAATCATTCACCTATTCCCAATAGCTCCCACTAAACCATGTCCCTCAACACAACATCCAGTCTTTCCTTGAACACCCCCAGGCTCGGTGACTCCACCACCTCCCTGGGCAAAATTAATCCATAGTCTGTTCTGTTTGTCTTGCAATTTCTTCTCAGACCTGTTGCAAGAGTGATTTTTTTTTAAAAAGTTTTTTGACCAAATCTAGTGTGCATGAATTCTGTGAAGCTCTGGGACACGCAGATGCAGCAAACTGTTACAGCACGGCTACCATTAATGATATGCACCCTCACCCTTTTGTACAGAGCAGCTAGATGTTTCAGATGGCCCTTGTGTCCCTGCAGAACCAGGATCTGAAGTTCTGGGGCAGGCTGTTCTCCTTTTGTTCAGACTCCTTCACCTGTTCTATAATGAAGGTTGCTAGTAACGCTTCACCCACTGTGTTAAACAGGCACACAGTCTTCCCAGTCCAGTTTACAGTTCATCCAGTGGCTGTTGCAGTTTGACGACAGACCCAAATTAATTGCCTGTAATTGGTGCACTATCCCAGTCCTTGTTTTTGAAATACAGCAACGCAGAGAGGTGGCCTGGACAAAGCAAGTAAGCAGTGTGTGTGGTGGAAAGAAAAAGAAAAGTTGTTTCATGTGTTATTTTAAAAAGAAAAGATTGTGTATATTATACTACTTTTTGTTTGTTTTTTTTCCCCTGTGAGCCAGTAATGTCACTTACTCTTCTTCTGTAATAATCTGAAATTCTCTGTAGGATCCAGAGCAGCAGATTTTATTAACATCGCTTAGAACTTCAACTGTGTAAGTGAGATAAGCAGAGAACAGAAATGTTGAGTATTAACAAGCAAAAATCAATATTTCCTTTTTACACAGTGAATGATCTTGGAGGTGACTTCAAGGGATATGGCAAGAGCTCCTCAGCTGCTGACAGAGTTGTCAGTGAAATCAGAGCAAATGGTGGGAAAGCAGTACCCAATTATGGTATGTTGTTCTTCCAGACTAGCTCAATGGTCTGTCAGTAGGCACAGTAGACATCTTAAAAGGAAGGTTCACACTGCTTAATGGAAGACTGCTTTAAGCTTGCCAATACCATATGAATGAAATGGATGGACTGAAAGCTGGAGCAAGGCAGCAGAGGTGTTAAAAGCAAATGCATAAACAGTTTTCTAGTTAATATTCTTTTAGCAATTCCTTTTTTTCTGATGTGCTGTCTCAACACTGGATCACTGAAAACCTATCTACCTGCAGTTGTCAGAGGCAAAATATGGTATGGACAGTTCTTACTTGTCTGGCTTGTTTATCTTGCAGTGCCAAAGATTGCATCACTAAGACTTACTGAGCACAGTATGCTTTAGGCCACATGCAAGCGATGACGAGATTTATTTTATATTGGGGTTTTATGCAATTCATCTTCTGAGATATGTGGAATTAATATTCTGGAAGTGCAATGCATCTAGCTCTCTTACTGGAATTTACTTTTTTCTTACAGATTCAGTGGAAGATGGTGAAAAGCTTGTGAAGTCAGCACTTGAGGCTTTTGGGAGGATAGGTACTGTTGCATAATTCTTGTCTTAACTTGTTTGTGAGTACAGAACCATTATAAACACTGCAGTTAACAAGTGTATGAAGTACAGCTTGACATTAGAAGAAAGCTCTTGATCTCCGTAGACTGTTAAGACTTGCTGCTTTCTAAATCTAAATGGATATCTTTTCTCAGTTTTTGATACTTTTTAGCACAATCTAAGGCTCAGTATAGGATTCCCATTTTCCTGCCCTGCCAAATTTTTGTACTTAAGTAATGGTTAATAGTTTCTGTCTCAAAGTACACCTCCTGTCAATTATTATAGCTAGCTGCATAACACTGAATAAATAGCTGAGCTGAAGAATCAGAGAGGCTCTGTTGTTTTCTGGAAGCTTCTTTGCCTATGTGAAGATCCAAATGCTCCAAGTGAAATTAAAAAAAAAAACTATTGAAGTATTTTGTCTAGCAAGTAAAAATCCTGTTTTGCATGTGATTGCCACTGCTTACTCATGATGTTTATGTTATTTTAGCCCATTCTTACATGGCTAAAATTTATATGTGATCAAAAAGAAAGAAGAGCGAAATTAAATACTTGATCAAAAGTCGGTTTTGATCCAAGTTGTTGAAGTGGCTCTGCAACGTTGTGGTGCTTCTAGCTTTCATCTGAGATTACTGTGACAAAGGTGGTAGTACAAACTGATATCTGGAGCACTGTGGAATATAAAGTAAGCTGTAAAACTGAGCAGGATGACTGCATCCTGTAGGAAATGTATTCCCAGTTAGCCAGCACTTGTCAGCTTTTCCTCTCTAAAGCTCTGTTTTGTTATTATGCTGAGATTTGCCAGTACTCAAATATTTTGTCTTTTCTCAATTATTTTCTTAACTAGAAGAGGGTGCTGTGGAATAGAACATGGCGTGTGCAGTTTTTAACTTTTCTATATGTGGTTGCTTGGTTTTTTTTTTTTTGTTGTTGTTGTTTTTGTTTTGTTTTGTTTTTTTAATTGGAAAATGATGAAAGTAAGGTTATATTTTGTCAGTGCACTCATTTAGTTAAATTTTCTTTTTTTGCAGATATTGTTATAAACAATGCTGGGTAAGTGAACCTGAAATTACTGTCTGTACATCTTTGGCATGTCACTTCTGAATAAACACTGTTTCATTTTTCATTTTTGTTCTCTTAATGATGTTTTCTAGAATTCTAAGAGATCGTTCATTTGTTCGGATAAGTGATGAAGACTGGGGTGAGTTGATAAGCTTTGAGATGTACTTTATGTGTTGAAGACGGAAGGTACATCTCCCCCACTTAGACAGGGAGGAAGAGAGGAGGGGAAAGTCTGTCTATGCCAGATCAAACAGTTATGTTTGCCCTGAAAGTTTAGTGGTAAGTTTCTTGTGTTCAGCTGCCTTGTGTTTAGCTTGTAAACCTGATCTGGAAGGCATGGTAGATGGATGAATTTTGAAAAGGGAGGAAGGGCTCTAGCTGCCACTCCTATTTTCTGAGTGAAAATGAAAAAAGAGACGTGTAAAAACCAAAACAAACAAAAAAAACAACAATAGTTTTTGTGACTGGAATACATTCCTAGTGCCAGTTGTGACTGAATGCTAAACCGGCTTAGAATATCCACAACTAATGACAAAAGGAAGAAAATGAAGTTCCAAAGGACAGAAGGTCAGAAGAAATCTTCAATGAGGTGGTAGGTAGTGATAAAACATTGAGCAGAGCTCTTTAAAAATGTTGTAGCTTCTGTAGAGCTTGTTCAAGGGCATATTGTTCAATGTTCCCATACAAGAGGAGGAAAGCATGGTCAGCATATGCTCAGATTATACTACAAACCATTTGAGAAGAGAGTGCTGTTTTGTCATGAAGGAAAAAACAAATTATGTATTTCAAATATGCAGATGAAATTATAGGTTTATTACATGGTCATTGATTTGTTCCTAGATATTATTCATAGAATTCATTTGAGGGGATCATTCCTGGTCACTCGAGCTGCATGGAATCACATGAAAAATCAGAAATATGGCAGGTAAGATTTTATGTGTCATATATATTTTTTTTCACTAGGAAGTCACAGACTGATGCATGCCTTGAAAGTGAAGGATTTTTTGCACCCTTTTCTTTCACTGTCAATGGGATGAAACAAAATCTCTCCCAGTAGGAAAGCTTTCCTTTCTGCTCCCTTCACTGCTATGTTTACAGTTTCTATCTGCATAGGTGAAGATATCCCAGACTAGAGCTGTAGGGTTGTACAAATGTTTCAATTCATTAGGACTCATTGGAAATGTGTATTAGTTGCTTGTTACTGCAATTCTGGGAGGTCCTTCTACTTCAACTTGCTTGGAGATGACATTCAGCTTCCCAAGGATGAAGTTAGGGCTGACTGGCCTGTAGTTTCCTACTTCCTCCTTTTTGTTCTTTCTAAAGGCTGGAGTGGCATTGGCTTTCCTCCAGTCTTCAGTCACTTTTCCCATTCTCTGTGACTTTTCAATGACAGAGGATGTCTTGGAAATCACTTCTGCCAGCTCTGTCAGCACGTACAGGTGCACCTGTTGGAGCCCATGGATTTGTGTACCTCAAATTTGCCAAGACAATCTCTGACCAGGTTCTTTTAGACGGAGGGGACTTCTCCCTTTTTCCAGACTCTCTCTTTTCCAGGGCCTGGGATTCTCAGCAGTAAAGGCTGAAGCAAAGAAGGCATTCAGTAACTTCACCTTCTCAGTGTGCTCAGTTACTAGAGCACCAACTTCATTCAGTAGTAGCCCTGCGTTTTCCCTTTTCTCGTTCCTAAAAATCTTCCTTTTGCTGTTAATATAAATAAAGAAGCTTTCTTAGAATCATGTAAGATCATCCAGTCCAACTGTCCACTTGCTGCCCTTGACCTCCCCTGCCACTTAGCCAGTCTTAGCCTTTCTTGTTCCATTTTCAAAATGCCTATTTTGTATAGATTTTTTTCATCTTGATAATACTGAGCTGTAATCTCTGTTTAGATAAAAAACAATGGATTGTTGCCAGCGAGGCAAATGGCTTGATCTCAGATATGTGGCATGTTTACAGTAATGTAGAACTGATTCTGATAAGCCTTCTTTTGATGGTGAGGATGAAGACACTTTTTGCATTCTGTTTTTTGGGAAGACGTATTTTCTGAAAAAACTATCTTGCCTCGAAACAGCTATGTAGGTTGCTCTGAAAGTAAGGCCTCCTACTTATTTCTGTGGAAATGACAACAGAAACAAGGAGCGCAGTAACACAACTCGATAGGGCATGTTCTTAGCTACAAAACATTATTTTTCAATGTAATCACCACTGTTAGCTGAGTATTTTTGCCAGCAATGAACAAGTCTGCATGCAGTGCTCAGAAAAACCTGCACCAGCAGAAGACCTTTTGTCACCACTGCTGAAAAGCACCACTCACCACTTCACTTTACTGACAGCCACCTCTGGTGTGCATAAACATTCAGAGAGCATCAGTGAATGTCAGTGGGTGCCATTTTTTTCCACAGGGAGGAATTCAGTGACACACTTTTGCTTCATACACACTTCCATGTCAGATGCCGTTGTGTCAGAGTGCCCCTCTGCTGCCATGTGTTGCATGGCAACAGCATGTAATGGAATATCAGTGGGAAGTTCCAGCTCCTACTTCTTTGTCACCAACATCCAACTCTGACCTCATGGGCCAATATAATAAAATAAGAGCCACTACTAGTAGGGCAATCCTTGCATAAACTGCAGATGTTTTAGATGTGTCTAGTGAGCAGTTTGGTCATCTCTACAATCTCTACAGTAACGTTAAGGGACAGCACAATACAAGACCTTGTCATCTTCCTCTTTTAGGTAGTTAATAGACAATAGGATTCTTTGAAATTTTCTGTGAATTCTGTAATAATGTTTCTTCATGTGTTACCAAGTATGTTAAAGTGAAGGCATTTTCAATGAAATAATTTGTCCTGACCACTAAAGCCAATTGTTATTGATATCATAATTTGAAATACAGCTAGAACTGTATGATGAAAATACCTCTTTCTACATCATAATTTATTGTAAGAGGGCGTATATTCTAGTTTCACAATATAACTCAGAAGTGTTCATGACTTTATTGGTTGTCTTGCTGCTTTGACAACTCAAGATTTGTCCAATATTATCCATCAGTCAAACATTAAAAAGGCATCGGTTTTTGGCAAAAAAAAAAAAAAAAAATTGTGATTCTTATTTCCACACTTTCATTTTGCTGTCAATAATTAAATAACATGAAATAACTTATTCTTTTTCTCTTCCCCTAAGAATAATTATGACTTCTTCAGCTGCTGGAATATATGGAAACTTTGGTCAGGCCAACTACAGTGCTGCAAAACTTGGCCTTTTGGGTCTGTCAAACACGATTGCAATTGAAGGCCGAAAGTATAACATCCACTGCAACACCATTGCACCTACTGCTGGATCCAGATTGACCCAGACTGTCATGCCACAAGGTGAATTATTTGAGGTGTATGTTTTTAAACATACATTTAGACAGTGGATTGAAGCACAACTAATATTCTTACTAAAAAAGCCAATCCCTTGTGCTTTAGAAATTGCTAATTTTTTTTCTTGTTGTCTTTGAACAATCAGCCTACTTTGTTATAAGAAGTCCTTGTTTTCTGCACCAAGATATGAAGTAACTTTATAATTCATAAAAACAATCCCATCTTTCATGGCTTTAGTTACATTCCCTTCCAAGACTTTCTTAAATAGTGGAAACGCTTGTTTATTTTATTAGTTGTAGGGTCACACGTGTGCCTATGCTATGTGCACTTCCAGTTCTGAGATTTACAGATACCATTTTTTGCACAACATATCACGTGCATACCCCTTTGTTTCTTGATCAGCATTAGTGATAATAGCTAAGTTGCCTAATACATTTTTCTGTATTGCACAACTTTGAATGCTTGGACAGGTTTTAACAAAACACTGCGCTTTAGAAGTCGCTAATAGAGCAAGCTGTGGGAGACAGCTGTGTGCAAAGTATAAATTTAGTATGAACAGACTGTTTATGTACTTTGGAAATGACTGGAGAAGCAAAAGGAATTTGATGGAAAAGAACCTCTTTGTAAAGAAATTGTTTCCAGAATGTCGTCTTGTCAGCTTATTTCACCCCCCTGGTTCTTTTACCTCGTTGTGGACAGTTCATAGCCAGCAAAATAAGTTTTTCAAACATAAGGTAACAAAGAGTTTGTACGTGTGTGTATATTGTATTGTATGTTGCATGTATTTTGCATATATTGAATACATGATTTTATTTCACTGGTTAAGTTCTGTGCAAAGTATCCTGCCTTAAGATCTAAGTAGTGCAAGTGATCAGAAAATCTGATGTCTCTATAGGCTCCAAATGGCACTTAAAGAGATGTCGAATTGTTAAGTTTGTGGCCATGAGCTCCTGAAGCTTAAAGAAGTGTTCAGCAGATAAATCTCATGAAAATTTTTACACAGAGTAATAAATCCACCTCCTAATCTTCTTTCTCAGTCATTTTAAGTAGAGTGAGGTCATTAGGTCTCCCTGTAAGATACCTAAAGCTGTGATCATTAATTCCATACCTGGCTGTCTCCCTTTAAAATATTTTCACGTGTCCTGTAAAATTAAGCTTGTAATCTTAATACTTCCTTGTTAGCTACCCTTAGATGTCTGCAGGCAGCTGTATTGTAGTGTAACAACAGTTGTCAATGTTTAATTTGGTGCATTCAATTTTGTTAATCCCAGGACTGTAAATGTAGTTTTGTTTTGTTTTTTAAATCTCAACAAACTATCAGCTGTTTCTTAATTTATTTAATAGTGGACCAATAACATTAGCGATGGCACTCTAGTGCTAACTTTTGTGGTTTTGTGTTGTGGGGTACCATACTTCAGCAAAAACTACAGCTTCTAAGACATATTTAGAAACTTCCATATTAAATGCAGTTGTGTTTCCTGTTACCCGTGTGGAACTCATAAAACTGAACTTGTACTGCTTCATCATGTTGTTAAAGAAGTGTAGGTAAGGCCAGACATCTCCAACTCCTCATTTTCAGGAAGTGGGTAGAATGTGGTTAGGGCTATCTGGACAACCAGTTTTGGTCCTTGGTAATTTCTCCACTTTAAGATTGTTTTATTTTGTGCCAGGTGACCATATAAATTAAAAAAAATAATTATCTGTTGATATGTAAAATTAGTATGATTGGTAATACCCAATATCTCATTGGGTGATTTTGTCATTTTGAGATGGAATGTTTCTCAAATAGCAGCTGCAAGTGTTCTCATTATCTGTAAGTTATAAATCAGTAAGAAATTGAATAAGAAAGGGAAATTGCTCAAGTACATTTCTGTCAGGTTTATGTCTGGGTGACTTGTCCTTCTTTCAGATTGCTAGTCAACTGGAAATTTGGGAAGGTTTCTGGCTTTGCAGTCTGGAGGTTAGTGCTCCTAGCTTTTAGGTGGTTCAGAACCACCACGGTTTGGTGTGGAGGCATACACTCTGTTGTTTGTGTTGAATGATTTTACAGCGAATCTTTTGTTCATCCTCTCCTCTTATGGCAGAATACTCTTGATTAAACTTTGTCTCTGCCATTCATCATCAGAAGGTGTTAAGTAAGGACAATGTGGTGTAGTCATACAGTATTTCTGTTTTATGATTTCCTTTTCTTCAATTTGTTCTAGATCTCATTGATGCGTTCAAACCAGAGTATGTTGCTCCCTTAGTTCTTTGGCTTTGCCATGAGAGCTGTATGGAGAATGGCAGTCTCTTTGAGGTAATTTTTCTCTTTTCTTTTTGCTTTTTCAACTCCTCCCTTCTACCACCTTGCTGGCTGAAAGTCAGTCTTTTGCTTGTGCAGTCATAACCTCTTTGTTGAAACTGAATTGTCAAGTAAGATGAGACATGCTAAACACAGACAGAACAACAAGTTGTGCTGTTTATGATATGTATGTCAAAAGCAACCTTGTCAAATTCTGGAGAGTGCCCACATTATTACTGATTGCTTGCTAAAATTCTTATTGTAACCTTGTATGTTTAAAAAGATTGTAAAGCAGTCACTTCACAACAAAGTTTGTATTTTTATGAATCATTCAAACATACAAGTGAATTGACAGGAAGGATTAGTTGTGGGTTGCATTATAAGTACTGTCATCAAACTGATGGCTCTTAAATTGAATGGAAACTGTTATTCTTTAAACTTTATGTTGCTTACATTCCATTGTTTAAACTGTTAGATGCAATTAATGGTAGTTCAGAAATTTTTATTATGTTTTTGTTCTGAGGAATAGTTCTGTTTCCCTATGTTATGGCAAGTTTGTGTAGTGGTGTGATAAGCTGATGATGTTTTTATTATTATTATTATTTTTTCTTCTTGCAGGTGGGAGCAGGATGGATTGGGAAATGTAAGTACTTTCTGTTGCAAGATTGCAATAAAAAGTTTTGATTTGGCAACAAACATACAAACTTTTGCAGTAAGTCTCTGGTTTAGACAATTTTATTTTTTATTAGCATTCTGAGGGAATTGTTTATTTGAAGTAGAAGTTAGAAGTTACACGATACATGGGAGAAACGGGTAATTTAAGAAGGTGTTCTGAAATCCTTTGAGCTGATTAGTGATAATTAGAAATCTACCTAAATAACATATAACTCTTGGTTAATCGTAATCCAGTGAATCTGTGTCTTCCTAGAAATGATTTTGCATTAGCCATTAACAATTTATCTCAAATTGCAGTATTAAAATATGGCTGCAGGGACTGTTACTGGCTATTGGTATTAACATTTTTCACATATAGCAGATGACTTTTGCATTTTCTATACAGTTTTCAGAAAATTCCTAACTAGCCAATCATTTAAAAAAATCATGTCAGAAAAGAGTGCAGATGCACAGTAGCTATGTTTCACTAGACAGTATTCTAAAACTGATGTTATATTTCAAACAGGCAGCCCATTGTTGGCTTTAATGTAATGTAAGATCACTGCTATTGCATTTCTAAATATTAATGAAAACCGGTGAGTCGTTTTATTCCAGGTTTAAGTTATACTGTAAAGTTAGACTGAACTGTCCTTGAAAGTAGTGGTGTAGAGGAAGAGTACTTTGAAGAAATAAATGGCTTTTTGCTTTGTACCATGACAACCAGCTTTAACTCTCTTATCAATGTCTCCCTTTACTACTCTTCTAATTAGTGCGCTGGGAGAGATCTTTGGGTGCTATTGTCAGAGGAAAAGATCAGCCAATGACTCCTGAGTCAGTGAGAGATAAGTGGGAGAAGGTCTGTGACTTCAATAACGCCAGCAAACCAAGAAGTATCCAAGGTAAAGGGAATTCTGATAATCTTGATAGTTAGAGCAAGCAGGCTCTAACTGCATTGAACTGAATACTTCTTTTTTTACGTGCATCTACTAAGACTTCAAATGCACTACAGAATTGATTAATTCTATTGTAAATGTGTAATATTAACCACTCACTGTTTCAGCGTAGTAAGATCTTGTAAAGGAAGCTTTTGTGTTCTTACTTGTATAATTAAGACAGTTTTCTATGTATGTGATGTTACTGCCATTCTGTGTATTACAGCCAGATTAGAGATAATGTATTACTTGATTGGACACAAATAGAGGTAGTAAGCAGTGTAATGGAGAGGTCACACATTCTTTTCAGTTCTGGAATCTTTGTATCTGGTGGACTTTTCCATACCAAAAAGCTGTCTGGTTGGTATAAGTAGTGGTATAAACAGTGAAGAAGCTTATCACACTGACTCCAGTTCCTGAACAGCATCAGCCCCTTTACCAGTGTCTTCCAATGCTTTGTGTCCTTTCTGCTATCTTCCTCATTTTCCTTCCTGCTATTGTCTCTGTTTTATGCCAAAATGACTCTGATATTTTCATTACCATATTTGCTTTGCTTTCAAATTCCAAACTGTGTCTTCATTGTCTTATCTGTATGTGTAAATTTAATTTTGATGGTTTATTTTTTATTCTCAAGATGCTACCTTTGTCGTTAATATGAGTTAAATTGTGACTGCTTAATTATTATGCTTGTGTTTATTTAGGCCAAGAACTGAGTATTTGTTAAATTAGGAAATGCCACTGTGCACATGTTTTGGAGAAAAGGGAAAAGGGCATCCTCTGTACAATGTCTGTTAAACATCAGAGATACTTAAATTGCTGGAAAGCTCAGTAGATGCTTAAACTGTTGGTCTTGAAGTCTACTGGGGGTTTTAACAAAACTTTAGGGATGTGCTTTTAGCTGTCTAAAACAAAACTAGAACGAGAGAATTTTCCCTTTCCTGCATGTATTGGTGGAGGGATGTAAGTCATACAGTGGTTCTCTGTCACTGTACTGCTTTCACTGTTATCCCACTGCAGATATCCCATTTCCAAGTGTATGTGAGGCTTATAAATGTTAGCTCTCCTGCTATGGAATAGTGCTTATGAAAATGTCATTTCAGCTGTAAAGCTCTGATCTGTTCTCCAATTTGTCCCATGTACTTCATTAATTTTATTATTTTCAAAAGAAAAAAGTTGAGAAACATTTTTCTTAAAACCAATTTAAGAAAGAAGATTGAATTCTATTTTCTTTTTTTTTTTTCTTTTTACTTTATGCACCTTTTCAGTTTCTTAGCTTAACTTTTTCTCTTGGTATATAAAGTGTATCAAGCAAAAAAAAAATTGTGTAAGAGAACATGAATTTTATAGGGTTTGTGTATTTAAAGAATAGGAAATGGCTAATTGTCACTTGATTTGACAGTTGATGGCTGATTCAACAGGTTTTGAAGTTTCTGAGTTCTCACAGTAATGGGCTCAGAAAAGCACATCTTTGTAGAGCAGCTGCTGATTGTGCAGCGTAGTCTTTGGCACCAACTCCTCTCCTTACCCTTTAAAGGTGACACGGTGTGAGTAACTGACTGTGCCTGTTTCACCTTGCTTTTGATGCTTCAAGTGTCTGATCTCTATAGGCCTTTCCTGAGCTTTACAGGCTTAGTCCTTAATGTACCTGGAGAAGCTCTGGCAGTTCCTCTGCATTCCCACTCAGTTACAGGCACTGCCCTGTTATCTAGTAAAAGATACGATTACTTGCATAATCACTGCAGGGTGCCTTTTTAATGCAGGAAAACCTGAGAACAGGTGTATTTTTATTTTTCATTTTTTCTCTTAACAAGCTGCATGAGAATTTAACCATTGGGAAGACAAAGAAATGAAAGAATCAGTTTTGCTGATTCTCCCACATTCTCTTTACCAATACTGAAACATGACTATATATATAACCCAACATGAAAATGCAGTGAATCTGCAGTGTCTCGTGTCAGAGCTTTTTCCTGATTTGTAGGAATGATGTTATATCACTAACGATTAAACTAAACTCATAGCTTTTATTTTTACCAATTCAGAGCAAACTCAGCAGTCATTCAAGAAAATAAGCACAGCATAGTCTGGTCCATGGGGTTGGGGCATAGAACTAAGTCACAGTGACTTTCCACTTTCCTTTGTGTCAGACAATCCACTGTAACCAGCTCTGTGTAATGCTCTTAGGCAGCAAAGGCTGCAAAATAATGTGGCTTGACTTAGCTTGTGCTAGAAAATTATTGATTAGACTCATTTGCAGCTGGCTCTTAGGGGTCTGGGACTCCTGTGTGTAAGCAGAAAACTGTATTAGATATGACACAGAAGGTTCTGAATGTGTGGTCTCCTGTAGTTGGTCACAGTTGCACATTGGTGTGTTGGCTCTTTCTGCTAGTGCTGGTCGGTTTCTTTCTGTAACAAAGAGGCAAAGTTTAAACTCTGCTGTGACACAGGTGAAAAATAATTTGTCTTGCAGATTGTGCGGTCTGTACAATATAGTAAGTGCAGGGTGTGTTGCACAAATTAGTAGTTTTAGTTGTTTTGTTTTTTAGGAAAATGATGAATTTTGTATGCTGTATTTTCTGCCACTCTTATGAGTAAATTTTTTTTTCTCTCACTGCCTCAGTTTTTACCACCATTGTGAAAAGATGAGACATTTTAGCTAAATCTGGCATCTTGTATGTCTTCAGTATGCTCTTGTATTTACATGTTTTTTTTTTTTTTTAATTTCTTATGGGCTGTCTAGGTACTTGAGTATTCTCACCAGCTGACACATTTAAAAGGCTGTTCTCTAGTACAGAGCAAATTAATCTAGAACGCATAGAATCTGCAATTCCTTTTCCCTATTTTACTTCAGTGCTCAGAATGAATGCTCATCAGGACAGTTTGAAGATCACTAAAAAGTCAAGTTTGTACTTGTGTAAAAACCTTACTTATCAGTGCATTTGTAATCTTCCATTTCTGGCCAGCTATTAGCTCATAACAATGTACCTAATCACAACCTTTGTACTTCTTACTGCAAAAGTTTAATTTGCTACAGCTTTTAAGGTGTAACTGCCTCACACAAGGGACTGATATCTGATCAACTGCTAGAATTTCACTGTAAATCTAATGCTGTAGGTGCTAGTCTAGCTTGTTACACTAAGCAACAGAATTCCAGTGAAGACTGAAATGAATTAATATGTTGAGTCACTTCAATTTCATGCTAGCGGTCTCTGGAAGACAAAAGTAATATAGGGAGGTTTTTGACTGGGGAAGTTCTATGTTGTAGAATCGTTAAGGTTGGATAGGGCCACTAAGTTTATCTACTCCAACTGTCAACCCATCACCACCACTCACTAAACCCTGTCCCTCAGTGCCACACCAGCACATTTACTGAACCAGGGGCGGTGACTGCACTGATTCATTGGGCAGCCTGTTCCGATGCCTTACGAATTTTTCTGAGAAGAATTTTTTTTTTCTCAATATCCAACCCGAATCTCTCCTGATGCAACTTAAGGCCATTACCTCTCATTATATCGCTAGACACCTGGAAAATCTGACTGACCTCCACCTTACTACAGACTCCTTTCAGGTAGTCGCACAGAGCCATGAGGGCTTCTCTGAGACTCCTCTTCCCCAAACTAAACAATCCCAGCTCCCTCAGCCATTCTCATAAGACTTGTGTTCCTAACCCTTCACCAGCTTTATTACCTTCAAACATGCTTCAGGGCCTGGATGCCTTCTTGTGGTAAGGGGCCAAAAACTGAACACAGTACTAAAGGTGCACTCACCAGCACTGAGTGCAGAGGGTTGATTACCTCCTTGCTCCTATGACTGCACTATTTCTGATACAAGCCAAGATGCCATTGGTCTTGGCCATCTGAGCAAACAGCTGGCATATGTTCAGCTGGCTGTCAGATAACACTCTGTCCTTCTTTTCCATCTACCTTTCCAGCCACTCTGCAGACATCGAGTTACTGTGACCAAAGTGCAGGATCTGACACGTGGTCCTGTTGAACTTCACCCATTGACCTCAGTCTGTCAGTCCAACCTGTACAGATCCCTCTGTTGGACTTTCCTACCCTTAGACAAATCAGCACTTCCTCCCAACTTGGTGTCATCTGTGAATTTCTCAATCCCCTCATCCAGATCATCAATAAGATACTAAACAGGAGTGGCTCCAATACTGACTCCTGATGCACATCACTTACGTCTAGTCTCCAGCTGGATTTACCTCCATTCACCACCACTCCCTGGGCCCAGACCTCCACCTAGTTTTTTATCCAGCAGAGGCTATGCGTGATCAAGCCACGGACTTCTCCAGGAGAATATGCAGGAGACACAGTCAAAGGCTTTACTACAGACTAAGTAAACTATATCCATAGCCTTTCTCTCATCCACCAGGCGGGTCTCTCGATCATAGAAGGAGACTGGGTTGGTCAAGCAGGACCTGACTTTCATGAACCTACGCTGGCCTGATCCCCTGATTGTTCCACTCATGCTGTGTGATTGCATTCAGAATGATATGCTTCATAGTCTAATAACTGTGGGAGAAATGTCATTTAGCCATACTGTGTTATGAGGGACCAAGCTGTTCTTGATACCTTGCCTTTACCAGAGCTGAATTCCATGCATCATCTTTCTTGTAATCTTGACATTAGCCAAGCTTCAGTCTGAAGGCTGGTGTTTTTGGTTTTTTGGTTTTTTTTTCTTGTTTGTTTGTGTAATCATTTAGGAAAGAAATCAGCCACCAGGATGATGTGTTACCTTTATGGCAAATATTAGAATACAAACAGTACTAACTTTCAGGTGCTTACTTTCGAAACAGTTGAAAAATAATTCCTAATATCTTCTGAGTACTGTTATTCAGGGAATTAAAAGCAAAGTATTTACTGTTGGTGGTATTTGAGACGCCACGTCTGGTAGCTGATTACTCAGAGCAGACCTGATGGAGCAGGTTGTCCCAGTCTTCTCTGAAATAGAGTTAATTTTTTTTTTTTTTTGCAGAGGCTCATATTGCACTGTGCTTTGGGTTTGAGATGAAAACAGGGGTGATAACATACCAATATTCTAGCTTTTAGTTCTATCCTGGCACAGAGACTTTTCTGCTTCTCATGCTACCCTACAGGTTAGGGGCTGCAGGTGCATTAAGAACTGGGAGGGATGGAACCAGGACAGCTGACCTAAACTGTCATACTTAGTAATAGAAGATGGAGGTGGAGAACAATGTGGGTGGGAAGGGCAGGGCTGATGTCTGAAGTGATAGTGTTTTCCATTTCACACAGTGACCCCTGCTTTTCTGAAAATGGCTGTATATCTGCTTGCTGATGGGAGATAACAAATAAATTTCTTGTTTCACTTCGCTTGCATAAACAGCCTTTGCTCTACCTAGTAACCTGTCCTTATCTCAATACATGAGCTCTCCTTTTCTTCTGAGAAAGGGAGTGAACAAAGTAGCTGCATGTTGCTCAGCTGCTCTCTGAGATTAAAACCACTACACGTGTGTAGACAGCATTTACCACCAACTATTATATAAATGTCTGTAGAAAACAGCACTGCAGTCAAACTGCAGATGCGCATTTGTGTTTAAAAATGAATTGAAAAGCTGAATTTTATTTGCTGCCATGTTTGTTATGTGTATAATCAGAGTATCTCATTTATGTCTGATTTCAAATGTGTTGGTTTTTTTTTTATTTTATTTTAATTCCTTTCTCTAGAATCTATAGCTGTATTGCATGATGCATTAAGTCAGATAGAGTCACAAGGGAGTATATCTATGAATTCCACAAGTTCTAGATCATTGGCCTCTTCAGCAGTTGACACGGTGAGTACCTCTGTCTGCCAGACATGCTTGAACCTAGCTGAAAACCTTGGGCATAAACACTTCTTCTGTTAGTGATTAGCTTCTATTCTAGCTTACTGTCTGCAGAACAGAAGATGATGGGAAAAATTGAGGCTAAATAGGCTGAATAATGTAGAATGCAAATGCTTGTAAATTCTGTAAGCTTTTTTAGTTAGGTATGGTTCAGATAAGATTCACCAAATATCCCAAGTTGGAAGAGACCTGCAAGGATCATTGAGTAGAACTGCTGGCCCACATGGCACAACCCAGAATGGAAACACTATGTCTGTGAGCATTGTCTGAACACTTAAACTCTGGCAGCGTGGGGCTATGACCACTGACTGCCCTGGGGAGCCTGTTCTATGCCCACCACCCTCTGGTGAAGTGGCTTTTCCTAACATCCAACCAGGCAATTTCCTCATGCAGCTTTGTGCTGTTCTCTCAAGTCCTGTCACGGTCACCAGACAGCAGAGATTGGTGCCTGCCACTCCGTTCCCTGTAAGGAAGCTGGAGGCAGACGATATGCACTAAGCAGTGCATTTTTACTTCATCTCCTTGTTAAAATATAGCTAATTTTTCCTCTTTTCAATTTTATTAGTACTAACTATTTCATTAACTGTCTTTTGAGAAAAAGCTCTTGCACACTGCTGGGCACAGAGCCGTTTGAGGTTACAACATAAACTGCTTGCAATAAGATAGTTATTGTAGGGTTGCTTGTATTGCAGCAAAAATAATGATGTGTCGCAGTATCCGTTGCTCATACTTCACTTGTACATGGAACTATAATTTTGAGAAAGCAGTCAAATGTGGATTTTTCTTGATATGGGAATTACAGAAAGAGTGCAAGTGCATTACTGAGTATTATGAAATTTTATTTTACACTGATTTCTGATTGATTTTCAGACGAGCCTTGTTGGTCAGAAGTTGACTACTAAGGTGTATAAATACACTCACTTGGAGCCTATTCTATACGCTCTTGGTGTGGGAATGTCAACTAAGGATCCAGATCACCTGAAATTTCTCTTTGAAGGAAGTGAGGAGTTCTGCTGTTTACCTACCTTTGGAGTTATTCCAGCTCAGTCTTCAATGTTTGATGGTGTTCCTTCTATTCCAGGACTAGATATAGATCTTGCAAAGGTATAGAAGAGCTAAGTACCTAATTTTGTTTGATCTTCTTGTAACTATAAATTAACTTTAATTAGCACATGTGTAATACTAGTAAGTTCTGCCTATTTTAGAAAAGGAAAATTCAGTGGTTTGTGTTTGCTCATCATAAAAAATTACTAATTTACTGCATTTATGTGAACTGAGTCTTCATGAGATGGTACCAAAAAAAAAGCTTAAATATCATTTTGAAAATACTTGTGTTGGACATGAAGCTGGAGATAAAAAAGAAAACAAAAACTAACACAAAACAAAACACCACACAGTTCATCAGATTCTAAAATACTGATTTCCTTGCCATTAATGACTAGAGGGAATAGGGAGCAATGGAGTAAAGAGCATATTTTTATTGTAGCATTGCCTCTCTCTACATAGATGCTGCATGGTGAGCAGTACCTGGAACTGTATAAGCCATTACCAACCTCAGGTCAGTCCTTTTGTGTTGCTGATTTGTTTGTCATCCTGCCAACATTTCTTATAGTCATGTTAAAAGTAGAAAGAGGGAAGCTGTGTTTCGATATTTTTATTTATTGCAAGAAGTGGACGAGAAGAAAGGCAAACTGTTGCACTGTTGAAGGAAATAAGAAGCTATGTTATAGACCTCTGGTGTTATGTTCTTATGATACACACAGAAAACTCACGCCTAATGTTTGAAATACTAAAAGCTGGTTTTTACTTGTTTGTTTTTTTGTTCGTTTGCTTGTTTTGTTTTTCTTTGTTTTTAAATTAAGTCTGAAAAGAAATGAGCTAATTATTAAGAAAATGCAATAAGTGCAGGTCTATTACTCATATGGAATCATATGATCCTCTTCAAATTTCTGTGATTCTCTAATCTGGTATTAACGTGATCTGTAAACAATCTTGAAGCAAAATCTTATGATTCAAAAATTTGTATATGTTCTTATTCTCATACAGGTGAATTAACATCAGTTTCAACTATTGCTGATCTACTGGACAAAGGTTCTGGAGCAGTCTTGCTTATAGATGGTGAGAAAGTTCATAATTTTCTGAGGAGTGTAGTAAAATTTCACAGGCTCTGTATTTAATTAGCTGTAACAGTAACTGTCAGACTTTGCATAATAAAATCTTATTTTAATCTTCTTACATGTTAATGAGAGCTGAGAAATGAGCTAATTACTGATAGCTGTAGATAATGTCATTGTTAAGGTATTGAAATTAAGAATACTGTTTTTTGGAAAAAGGTTTCAGAGGTTTGCTTTCTGTCTGTGCAAGGGGAATAAAGCACTGTGCAAACTGAACGAAGTTCTTTATTAATGATAGCTAGTCCTGTGTGAAGGCAGTCATTTTAGATTCTGCTGCCCTTTAACAACAGCACATGCGCCACCTAAACTTCCCTTCCTCTTATATCCAAGTTAAGGGATATAAGAACATTTCTGGAAGTTGCTAAGTGGTTGTTTTCTGAATTTTGAAATCTTTAGGTATGATATACCATGGTACCTTGGGAGAATAGACTGCAGGAATAGATCAATAGTGAATGAATCTCTAATCACTCTTAAGTTCTTATTTTCCCAGTTACTGATAAAATTTTATGAAGGCATTTCTGTCCTTCTGTTCCTCCTTGTTGTGTTTTGCTCCTTTATCAGCCTATCTTGGAATCATAGATTGGCTTAGGAAGGAAGGGACCTTAAAGTTCCAACCCCCTGCTGTAGGCAGGGTTGCCACTCACCAGATCAAACAGCCCAGTGCCCATCCACCCTGGCTTCGAGTTCTTTCTGTGAGCAGAATGGTGGAGGCATTTAAATTCCTTCCATTAATGAAAGTGGGCATTACTGTCAATATGGTAAATTTCAGTCTAAAGTGTGAGGGAGCGGAGTATGCACGAACTGGAAACAGGAACCTGAGTTTTAATGATTCAGTATGAGATGTTTAGCTTCAGGAAAGAGTGACCTTAAAGTAAAACTTGCTCAGGAGCTCTTTTAGTGCACCAATCAATAATAAATAAATTATATTAATAAATATATAATAATAATAATAATAATAAATAATAAATAATAATAAATAAATAAAAAGACTGGTATTACATCATTGTGTGAGTTGGTAGCATGCTTTATATACTAGGGATTCTTAATAGCTTTTAATAACTCATATCTTATAGCTCAAGACTATCCTGTAATGTGAATTGCTAATGCTGTGTGAAATGCTGAAATAAATATTAATTGCAGCACTGCATTCTAACACCTTAAATGTCATCAGCTTTTTGATAGCTCATTTTTAAATTTTAGTTCTTCCATATAGATCAAATTCAAGATAATATTCAAAACAGCTGATCAGTTTTCACTAGCCAAGAAGTGATTCACAGTAATGCAGTATGGAAGTGTAACCACTGTCTTTTCCTTAACTTGTCTGAACTATTCTCTTGAACCCATAGATGCTAATTATATGAAAAAAAAATGTACAGTATACATCCATTCTCTTTTCTTGTTTTCCAGTGAATACCTATTGTGGAAAGGATCTAGTGTGCTATAACCAGTTCTCTTTATTTTTTGTTGGAGCTGGAGGATTTGGTGGAAAACGAACATCAGAAAAGGCCAAGGTAAGTTAAAGCACATTCGTATTAAGAAAGTAATAATAATTCTGTCATTCTCAAGAAAATAGTTGCTCTTTCAACTAGGAAGGATATGCTGGCATTTGAGTTGTACAAAATAGAGTAGCTCAGTTGGAAGATAGCTCAGGGATTACGTCCAGCTGCTTGACTACTGCAGGACTAACCAGAAGTTGAAGCAAATTATTCAATACATTATCCAAATGCCTCTTGAACACTGGCAAGCATGGGGCACTGGCTGCCTCTCTGGGAAGTCTGTTCTAGTGTTGGACCACTTTTCCAATGAAATGAGGACAGTAGGAACCTGTGAAAAAGGTATCTTTGGGACATGGACAGTTGGTGCATACGTTCTTGCAATTAGAGAGCAGAGTGAATCTTAGCATGGTACTGGTTAGATATTCCTACAATAAAATATTTGAAATTACAAATACAAAGTATCCTAGTTGAATACAGGACGGAAATTCTCTGGAAAATGTTTAGAATCAGAACTAAGTTGCATTGCTATTTTAGTAACTAAGCAAAAATAGAAGTTTTGGAACTGGTATTTTCATATTATGTACCACTCTGAACTTGTGAGGAGCTATCTGCTTCTCTCCAGCCATCTAATTCTGTTATATGTTAGTGGCAAGTATTACATGAAGATTTTGTTGTGTCATTAATAAGGATACAATTTAGTATTGAGAGAGTTTGCAATAACTTGCAGTCATTTGTGGACTTGGCGTTAGAAAATAATGTCTTTAAATTGAAATTTAATATGAAATGTATAACATGGACATGAGGCTCCTAAAGTGGATGCATATTAAGTCTTTTAGAAGAGAATCTGTAGAAGTTGGCAGTATAGCTGGCTGCAACCTGAAGTAGCTAAATTTGATCCAACTATCCATTCTATCAAACTGCCCCTCTGTTGCCATCTGGCACATGGGAACAACAGGAACAGAATATCAGTTCAACTTCTACTGCAGTACCACCACCAACACCTCTGATGTCAAGGGGCCACATAATAAAATAGGAGGCATTACTTTCAGAGCAGCCTTCATGTTTGCTAACTGTCAACCGCACGCAATAAACAGACTGAGAAAAAAATGTATGTTTCTTCACAAAAGCTCGCCTTGAAAGTTTTTCTTCTCAATTTACTTTTGATCTGAGCAATTTTTAAAAGCCTCTGAGATCTGAACAAAAAGCAGTAAAGTGGCTTTTATTTGTAAAAGTAGATTTTGGGAGCTTTACCTGTCATCCATAACTTTAAGATCATAATTTTTGGCTGTTCTTGTTTTAGCATGAGCAGCAAAGTTAGTGACAAGAAAGAAGTTGAGATTTTAGAGACCTTGCCTGGAGGCCTGATGCTGAGCTGTGGGGATTATGCCATGTAGATGCACAACAAGACTTTTTTTGTGTGTGTGTGTGTGATTTTAATCCTGCACTAACTTTCCTGTAATGATCACACTTTCATTTCTGCCTCAAGTTTATAACGTCAATTTGGAATTCCATAATGCTATGTTTCATCAGTTTATCACTGCAATATATTCTTTTTCTCCACTTCAGAACTTATTTTTATTTCTGTTTGGGAGGGCTGAGGTGGTTGAGGGGGCCATTTTCATTTAAAAATAATTGATATTTAGTGGCAATTTTCTCTAAACACTGAGAGTGTTAATGTTTCATTTAGTAATTTTTTTATATGTTAATTTTGTGCTAATAGTTGATCACATTTTAATGCCTGGTTATATGGCTGAGGTGGAAATCTTGGCTTGCTAAAATTCTGAGGAGTGTTGAGTTTGAACTTGCAGTTTCTGCAAGAAAACTCTAGGTGTAGCTCTTCATAAATCTACATGAAAGAGGTTTGGAAAACGAAGAACAGGGAAGCACTTTTCTTTCTCACTTCTCCTGGAGCGGTGCTCCTGCATTCTGGGGGAGATTTAGCAAGTGATTAATAATGTCACATGAACACACAATGTGCATGTCCAAATGCATGCAGTGACTAGTCAGGTTTCTGATGTATAACTTCTCTTTCCTTTAATACTGTATTGAAGAGCAGTGCCAGCTCTGACAGAATGTTACTGTGAACAAGAGCCTTGACGCCCTGCAGTAATAAGTCAATTGAACATGGGCTATTGTAAGCTCGCATTTTCACTAATTGATGATACCTACTTTTTTGTACATTTGTAATGCAGTAGCAGATGTTCTTTAGGAGTTTTGTTTGGTTTGGTTTTTTAAATTTTTTTTACCTAAACCTTTATTAGTCATAGAGAGTTTTTGTAACTCTATGAATCAAACTTTATGAATCAACTTCAACAGTATGCTGATAAAGTTCCCATCATCAAAACTGAAGAAAAAAAAAAAAAAAAGGCTGCAGGTTGCTTAGAATGCTGTGTGGCTTCATATGCAGCATGTATTTGTAAAGACAGAAGGAAAAGGCTACTGAAGGACCGAAAGCAATATAGTTTGTGAGTAAGGGAATACATTTTTTTGTATCCTGTTGAGGTTTGGATATAATTTTAAAAGCTTTACTTTTATATTGACATTCCAAAATACTCATGTTGCATGAGACAACTAGCTTTTTAGGTAATTCTCATTTGATCTTTTTGGATAGTCTGGAAGAAACTTAATCAAATTGATTAGCCTTGTGTTACTTAGGCAAATCTGATGCCTTATGCTCACTGTCTTAGCTTATTTTTTTAACGTTAATATTTTTCTCTTACTTGTCTTTGAAGAAAAGTTGGGAGAAACCCTAACAGCTTTGTAAGTGCTATTTTGTCTGTACATTTTTAACTGTAATTCTGATAAAAGATTTCTTGTGGTGAAATACTGATGCAACAACTTTTGCTTTAGGTAACAGTGAATCCACCCAAGAGACCTCCAGATGCTGTACTTTCTGATGTCACAACATCTGATCAGGTAGAGTGGTGCATGCTCAAGATGTAAAAATATCTATTTTACTTGAAACTAGTCTTGCATGATATTAATTGTTCCAGTTTTCTGTTATACCTCAGGTATTTATATATTCTTGTACTCCATGTATAATTTGAAGGTAAAATTTTTGCAATATTAAGTTACAATAGTATATTCAATGTTCTAAAACATTCTTGTCACAAAATGGTGACAATTTTATTATGCTTTTTATTACAAAATTCTACATAGAGGAAATTAACAGTGATTACTGTTAATAACACTGTTAATACTGTTAATAACAGTATTTTGTTGTAAGAAAAAAAAGGGAAGTTCAAAATTTACCTTAAATGCTGCATGCAAACATACAGTGACTTAAAAAATAAGAGGTTTTGAAAATCTAAATTTCTTCAGTAGTTACTGTCAGGTAAACTTTGAAATACTGACAAGTGTCTGTTAAGATATTTTTCTTTCCATCCACAGTCACACTGAATCACAGGCATCTACTTTCCAAAAGCAAAACCCGAGTAAATAAAATCTGTCCTTTTCTGAAGGTGCAGAAATGCAAGAGTAAAACAAGAAAGAAGGGAAAGGTACCAGCGTTAAGACAGAGAATATTAGTTTCAAAAGCAATGCAGTCCTGACTGGAGGCTATACCTATTGGAGATGTTCAGTTAAATTATTGGGCATCAACTGAGCTGTGCTAACAGTGATGCCTGCTTGTTTCTGATTATGTACACAGTAATTCAACTGAAGTCTCATCCAGCTGATTTATGTACTTGAAATCCTAGTTAGTCCTGTTCACTTAAACAAGGAAGACACCAGGTCAACATTCCTTTTTCTGTCACTAATTTACTTGCTGCATCACGAAAGACACAGTGTCAGTCAAAAGGACACGGACATCCTGTTCTGAATAGACTTCATCAAATGCACGTAAGCACGTCAAGAGAAAAAGGGGAAATGAAAAAATGCTCTGCTCTGCAGAGGTTGAGAAATGATGCTGTCTAGCAGTGACACTTTATTAGAGATAAACCAAGACTATTTTAATGGCTGAGTAGTTAAGGCATTTTGTTTCAATGCTGAAAACTAGTTCAAATTCTTCTCTACGTGGTAGTTTCAGGATTAATTCCAGATTCATCAATTTTCAGAAGATATTTGTGACCCCTCACTGCTAAACTAGGTTCTGAGCCTAAATCTCAAGCCAGAGTCTCTCTACAATTGTTGCTATGTGGCAGTTATCCTATGATGCAGATATTTTGAAACTTTGCTACTGCAAAATAGGTTTTTGACAATAAAGGAGGTGGCACAGAGTAGCCATCACGCTGCTTTTGTTTCATGCTCTGCTCTGACAGGTAAATAGACAATGATGACTCATCTCACATTACATCTTGCAGGAGCCAAAGGCAATGAATTTTCAGCATTAGAAGGCTTATCTGTCAAATGATTCAGTAGCATCTGTGTTTAAGTGATGATACCAGTGTATAGGATGGAGAATGTGCAGATCACAGGAACTATACGGGGGAGAAGTACAGGCTTTTAAGTGTTTGACAACTTAAATTTTACATTTCTGTGTCTGTGAAATGACATGTAACTGCCTAAAATCCTTGCAAATAGAAGCTGGCATGCAAATTGCATTAACGTTTCTGGAGTTTATTTCTCCTCTGTGTTTAAATGCCTAAGGTGTTGACAAAAATGACCATTGCCATTCAGCCATCAAAACAGTTTAAGTTTGAGGAGACAGTTTGTCAACATGAACCATATTAGTTTCCGGAGATTACTGTGACATTCAACAGGCTGTTTTTGTGTCACTGCAGTTTATTCAAGAAAAACACAGTTTTGTCCTCTTTCCCTTCTCACAGTCTCATCATGTAGGAGACAGCCTGATAGCTGGAGCACTGTGCATCTCTTAAAAATATTTACAGTGACTCCTTTCTTTCACTGGATTCATTGACTCTGGTTGTAGATGCTACGTTTAATTTTAAATTAACTGCTTGCTGTTACCTGTGTGTGGGCATTTCCCTGCCTTCACTGTACAGTGCACTCTTTGGAAACAAGAAGACTGCAGAAAACTCTCAGTAAAGAGAGTTTTTTTACTTTACTCTTTACTCTTCTAAAATTTGTGCCTGTTCCAGAGAAGTTATTTAAACATCAGCCAGTGCTTTTTAATGAATGACCTGAAGTACTGCACTATGAGCCACTGGAAGATGAAAAGTAATCAAGTATCTGAGCTTCTAAGGATGTTTAAGGATTAAAAATTGCATCCTGCTGAAGTACATAAAAATTTTTCTCTGTAAAAAGCTAGTGACTTTTTTCCCATGTTGCAGAGATATGTTTATGCTGTGAAATTTTCTAACTTGTTCTCTGTACCATAGACATGTTTTACTGAGCATACTGCCATATATCTTTTGAGTAAAAATAGAACTTTTGACAGAAGGTCACGAAGTCTAGAGAATGCTTAACTATTAGCCATTTAATGAGAAATGATTTGTACAATTTCAGACCATTAGGGAAAGTATAACACAGTTGCAGATCTTCAGTATTACCAAACTACTCCTTTTTTTGGCAGCTTTCAAACCAGAAACTTATGCTACAAATTTTGATAAATGATTTCTCATGCAATTTAGATGCACTTAAGTCTTACACACTTCTATCTCTGGAGAGTTATCACCACCTTCCCAAATGTGTTGATTTCTTTGGAATTTTCTAGTGGTTGGCAACCCTGCACATAGCAGGGGGGTTGAAACTAGGTGATCATTGTGGTCCTTTTCAACCCAGGCCATTCTGTGATTCTACAAATTCATTTTTTTTATGACAAACACAAAATAAGCTGTAGTGTGTATTTGAGGTTCATGGTGTCCAAGTGATGCAGGACACTTTTGAGGAAGGAAAAAAGTATAGGGTCTTGAGTTTGTTGAGGGCTTTCAGTTTTTCTTTTGTTTGCTCCTCTGGGAAAAAGCCATAGTATTCTGATATTGTGCAGGGTGATTGGTTTCTTCTGTTTTCTAACTGCTAGTTAGAACTCTTATCTAACTTCAGATATCAAAATGAATATTCAGCATATGCAGCATTGTCACAATAAGTACACAGGATGCCATAAAATTAAGCTTTTCAAGAAGCAGTTTTGGTTTTACTATTCTGTGTTCCTTCCCACTTAGCTGACAAAAAAAATGGAAGATTGGAACAAGAAGTTTGCAGAACTTTTTGTTAATGTCAAGTTCAGTAAAATGTCTAGTATTTAAGAAATATTTATCATTGAAAAATTACTTTTTCTTGTCTCAGTATCCTGTATTTCACTGGAGCATTCTCCCATTTTGAATTTTGAATCTTGAGTATTTGTTGTTACTTAAATTGAGAGAAACGGGCAAGGCAAAGAGGCAGATAAGACTGTGTAGATGGATTTTTGAAGTGCCTTCAATCTCCCATTGTAAAACTGTATGTAAAGGCAATTGTGCCCGCAGTATGCCTCTACAAAACAGCATCAAATGGCTTGTCACACAAATTGTGCTCTTGGTGCTACTTCTTCATGAAACTTAGCTGTCTCAAGCACACGGCACTTCTAATGTGGGGCTAAAAAAAAATGGCCATCCTTTTGGATAGATCTGTTTTCAAGGATTTCTGAAATTCATTGTTAGAGCTGGTGAAACTGAGACTGATGATGATGTACAGCTTTTTGATATCCTGTCATTTATGAGTTGATCTTGTTTGGAAAATTTTGGTAAGGTTTTAAGTGTTGCAAGATTAAAAAGAAAGGAAATATAGCTTGCTCTGAACGTAGTCCTAATACTCTGTAAATGCAGTGCTTCATGATGCAGTTTTTAATCAAATGTTACACTGGAGAGCCAGAATTGGTTTGTGCTGCTGACAATTCTGACCTTTTCTGCTGTCTTATCGTTTTCTGTATGTAAGGTAAAGATGTTTATAAATGCATGAGGCATTTTAATTCCACAGAGTGTGATTAAAGAAGTGATTTACAGTGTCTGGTGGCCTTCAAGACAGCGATACAAAGCAGCATAGAAAAGCCAGCTTTAGGAAAAATATGATGATTTTGTATTTATTCAGGAATTTTCAGAAAGATTCAGTAAATCCACACTTACGCTAATCTGATTGGATTTAAAACACACAAACTGCATAAAGCCACATATAGATCAAACATTGACTAACAAGATGTGAATAAATTGCTCCTTTTTAGTCTGTTTTTTTTTTTTTTTTTTTTTTCCTAAAATACACGTGCTTTTCTTCTCAAAGAAGAAAAAGTATCAGTACCTGTGATATTTCAGGTACTGTGGTCATCACCTGTGAATATGACCTCATGAGTCTCCCTCTGTCCTGGTTTCAGCTGAGACAGAGATGATTTTCTGTATATTGTCTGATATGATGCTGTAATTTGGCTTTAGGAGAGCAACAGTGTTGATAATGCACTGATGTTTCAGTTGCTGCTGAGCAGTACTGCACAGAGCCAGGGGTGTTTCCACTTCTGTGCTTCTCATGCTGTCCTGCCAGTAAGGGGGGCACAAGATTCTGAGAGAGGACAGAATCAGGACAGCCAACCTAAACAGGGCAAAGGAATATTCCATACTTTATGACAGGTGATAAAACTGTAAAACTGCAGAGTTGGCGAGGGGAGGAAGCACCGCACAGGGACTGGGTGGCATCAGTCAGTAGGTGGTAAGAAATTGCATTATGCATCACTTGTTTGGCAAATGTCTATATGTCTGTGTGTTTATATTATATAAAATTTATATAATTATGTAATTATATACATATAATCATCATTACTATTATTTTTTTCAATGTAAGAATTCTACTTCATTTTTTTTCTTCCCGACTCTCTCCTCTATCTGGCTGGGTGGAGGGAGGGAGGGAGGGAGGGAGGGAATGAACAGCAGTATTTACCTGCCTGCAGGGTTAAATCACAGCACTCTCCCTTCCTGAGTGACTCTCAGTCTTGCTATCCTCTTCCATTTACTGCTGTCCTCTAGCTGTTTGAGTTTTCACTGTCTAATGCTCTGTCAAAACCACGCTTCTCCATCCAAGTGGAAACAATCGTGAAGACAATGTAGAAAATAAGTTTATTGCAAAAGAGTGGATTTAGGAATAAACCTTATTAAAAAGATATCTTGCAGGAAAGATGTGTACAGGAAACATTTTAAAGTCTAGTGCATTATTAAAGTGAAATCTACTGTAAAATGTTGTCCACCCATTGTCAGCAATATATATAAAACACTGCTTTACACTTAGTGTGAAATGTGAAGACCCCTACAAGCTTCTGTGTGATTAGGATGTTGGTATTCACCTGCGGAAAGTAGTCATATACAACGCATTTCGTATCTATTTTCATCTTAAGCCTAAATATTGGTGTATGTTTTTAGAAACCGTAGATATAGGTAGAACGTGTAATTTTTTCTGACACTGTGCACAGAAGTTAATTATTTCCAGCTTTTACCTGTTTCTCGGGAGAGATTTTATTCTTATTTTTAACAGCTTAGAATAAAAACAAAACAAAAACAAAAACAGAGGGATGGAAATGATTTGAATTCAAGTTGCTTTTTGAACGAGTGCAGTATACTCCTTTGAGAGAGATGATGATGAAATCATGTTCATGTGGATGGGGAAAATATGGTTACAGGACAAATGTTTCTTTATGTCCTGCTCTGTAAAGATTGTGGTACAGCATTGCCTGAAAACATGTAAATTTAAATTAACTTCAGAATATAGTGCCAGAGAGCCTCCTGGAGCCTCAGGTAATTTTTGTTATTTGTAGCATAAATAATTTGTTTCATAATGAAAAGAAAGAAGTTCTGCAGTAGGTTCACAGATCCTGAAAGCTTGCCTGACAAAATGTGCTTAACAGCTAAGGATGATACATGCAGAACAGAGGAATGTGAAGCCATTGCAAAGACTTGATAATGTTTTCTTAATTTATCTAGAGGTTTCAGGATGCAGACACGGTATTCTTCACACCCCTTACATTGTGTAGTTAGTGAATGTTTACATTTGAAGTTTATTACATATTATGAGGCTGTACCTGATTGATTTTTTTGTTGTTGCTTTCTTTTGCTTTTATGTGTGTGCGTGTATGCGTATCCCAATTGGGAAGATCAGATTATACTTTACTAATTATGATGGTTTTGAAAAAATAATTGATGGCTTCAGTTATGCTAGAATTTGATGTGATAAGATTGTAAAAAAAGAAAAGGTGCTAGGATAGCAGTGATTTTGTTTAAACAAGATGATCTTCCTTTCCGACAGTTGATTTCCATCCCTTGTCTATAAATGTCTTACAGAAGTATATAGAAATTAATTTCATTCGAATTTCTACAAAACAAGATGATTTGAAACAGTTTGTATCTTTTAATTGGGAGGCCCCACTAGAGAAAAGGCTTCCTGTATGTTTGCTATGCTTCTTATAAATAACTAATGTTCTTTGAAGCCTGTGCCAGAAAAGTCTTGAATTTATGCTGTCCAGACAACAGAGAAAATGTAATCGCAAGCTTAAAATGGTCTAGGGTACTACACTTGTTTTTCTTAGTTAGTCTTGTTATTAAATAGAACTGTATGTGAACCAGGTTTCCACAAAACATATTCAGGCATTGGAAGCTGTTATGAACAACTAATAGGATCTGTTATATTTTATGCATAGACCTACTTCAGTGAGAAAAACAGTTGGAAGGAACAAACAAACACTTCTACTTTTCTATGTGTTGTTGCTAACTGATTGCTCTTCCTCAGTATCTGTAACTTAGACTTAAATAGATGGTTAAAAAGAAGTTATGGCAAGTGGAAATCTCAAAGTTGAAGTGTAGTTGCTTATTTATTAGTATAGTGCATTAATTTGATCCCTTGAAGCATCAGCACTGAGTCTACCTGGAAACATTCATTGTTATTAATGTAAGTCAGAGCTCATTGAATTTTAGATGAGATTTGTGCTGTTTTTGTGTCTTTCTGAGATGGCTAGGCTGCTTACCGTTGCTTTAATAAGTTGTTCAGTAAAGCATACAAACATGCACATAAACACACATGCACATACAAAAAAAGTACATGAAAGTGTAATGTCTCAGGCAAAGCTCTGACAAGTTAGAAGGCAAAATATATGAAGAGTTGGCTTCATTTTTTGTTAGCTTTACCACTGACCTTTATTGCAGTCCACAGGCAAGACTGAAATGTTGGCACAGACAAATTGAATATCGCCTTTCCTTTTGTGATCTGGCAGAACTCCTAAATTGTTAAGAAATTAGACTTGACAGTTTGTGTTATTAATTGGAGAACAATCTAACCATGTTATGACTGACTTCAATCTAATGCCCCACATCAATTGGCTCTTGTCATCCTCCGAGGATGCATCGCTCTATCTGCTTTTATGCTATCACTCAAGATTTCAGGAAATGTTATTGTAGGAGTATAGAAAATAGGACCAACAAGGCTTTACAACAATTCTTTTCCAATGTGGTATGTACTTCATATAATTTTATACGATTAAGTAATACCCAAGAGTGTGGCAAATGAAAAAAAGTTTGTTGGCAGACCTGAGGTGACTGTGCTTAATTTGCATAGCCTGCTCTGTAATTGCTGCTACTCATTCCAGGCAATGTGTTTTCTGACAGTGACCAGGGCCACTTCCAGCTGTCAAAGATACAAAGGCCAAGTATTTCCTATACTCATGTGCCAGGTTTTTAGCAAAATACATTGATCACATAATAATTGATCACATTGAGGTATATTATTTCCTAAACGTTATGTTAACGGTGTAATAATTCTCATCGTGATTATTTTGAAAGGCATCCGGCCTAAGAATTGTCTTTGAAGTACTGCTTATTATCACCCTAAATAAATGAGTAGTGTATTTTACAAGTTCAGTAAGAAGCAACTGCATAGACTAAACTAGATTTAACTTGAAATTTGGTCTCTTATCTAAATATAACCTTCCTCTATTATAACTGTTATTTAGTATCAATTAACATCCATTGTAATGGCACCTTTGTGGAAAATTTTTTTTAAAAGCCTTTTGACATCTTTTAATTTGCCTTAAAGTAGTGTAATAATTTTGTGCAATTCACATTTGGCAACTTCAGTTTTCTGCTTCTAAAGAGTGGTGGTTGTTACATTTGTGTTGAAAGAGCTTCATTAATAAAGGATGATACTCTAATTTGTTTAATTGCGTTGAGAGCAACTTCATTAAAACTGTTATCCTGTAATTTTTCAAATGAAACTAAGGTTCTGCTTCCCTCTAGAATTTCTTTCATAATGAACTAACTTCAATTTTCGTGTGTCATGAAGACCATAGACAGGTCTTAGCAAAGAAATTAGTGGTACCTCAAAGCTGCTATTCACTCTAGCTTTTGCCCGGAGGAACTGTGGATGCTCCTTTCCTGGAGCTGTTCAAGCTGGATGTTGCTTTGGACAGCCTAACCTAGTGGAAGGTGTTCCTTCCCATTGTAGGGGGGTTGCAACTAGATGGTCTTTCAGATCCCTTTCAACACAATTTTGTAAGTCTAGTGGATGTGAAGGGAGGAGATGCTCTGCATAGATAGTAATAATTAGCCCATTTCCAATTGCCTGTTTCCACTGTTCATTCCAGCTGCCTTCTATGTGGCAGTGAAAAAATTTACATTAACCTCCATTTTCTCCTCTGCTTCCCTGTTGGCCCCTCAACCAGCACTGTGTATTTCACTATAAACTCCCTGGAGGCCACCTCTGGAATGGATGGCATCTATGACATCACAGCCACTGACAGTAAATTCCACTTCCTTTTTTCAGCTTGATTGGATTGGGCTTGCAGGTTGCTAGCTGTAGTGTCGTGGCACTGAAAGGTACTGCCTTCAGATCTGGACCTCATTCTTGTTTGGCAAGGGATCTTAGCTATTTTTGTTTGTTGTTGATCTTATAAGATTAATTTCTGATTGTTTTTTTCCTTTGTTGCAAACTACCCTCATTTGTATAATCGCATACCTTTTTATATAATCTTGGTGCAGAGTATTGGGAAAGAATTTTTATGATAATGATAGCAGTATTAAAATAAAACTTGTTTTTTTTCTCTTCGGTTAAACTCTTGCACAATTTGTATATGCCTCTTCACTAATGTTGCTTGCTGGTTTCTCTGCACTGCTGGGAGCATTATGGTAGAAGTACCTCATGATTTAGTTCTTTCACTGAAATCTCATGACCATGGCATAATCTAAACCAGAAACTCGTAGAAAAGGTTGACTTCGCCATTCATCTCATAATATGGACTTTGGGCCACTTCACACATACAGCAAATATAGGATTTGGCAGTGGAAATGCTGAAGCCATACAAACATAGGAATCTAAACTACAGCATCCACATCATTAAATATTTCTCAGGTTTATCCACATTCACAGTATATACAATACATTTGTATTTCATGTTTCAGGAAAACATTTAACGCGAAACAAAAGCCATCTAGAAAAACCAGCCTGTCACTTGGGGGACTTTTGTTTGCTTAATATTGGGATCTGCCCTGCTGGAAGTTGCTGAAAGAATGCTATCACAATTACTCTTGTCATGTTACTCTTAAAAAGCAAGCGAAAATAATGTTTCTGAGCTGTGTAAGATGCATCATGTGTTGAAGAAGCATAGTAGCATTTTTTGTTGTTGTTTATTCTGAAAGTTTTCAGATGTATTCTTTTTTTAAGTGAATGAATCTGTCATGTGAGAATTTCTTTAAAATTACACTTCAAGCAAATGAACCTACTGACAATTTCTAAGAAATATGTTACTTCCCTACTGTCAGATTTTAGTGAAGCTGGATCTGCCTGTCACGAGAATATGTTTTTACTCCCATTAAGCAGTTGATTATTTTATCATGTACCAACGTGCCTCAATTTCATTAGTTTATTCTGGGCCTTGGCAGCTTGTCTGTACAAAAACATAACTGTTATTTAGTTGACTGTAGAGTTTATTATCTAAGAGCTAATAAAACAGATTTTGAGTAGTTTGATAATCTGTAATTTTAAGTAGTTTCTATAAGCCCTAATCTCCCATTTTTCTTTGCTTCTGAAGGCTGCCTTGTATCGGCTTAGTGGGGATTGGAATCCTTTACATCTTGATCCAAGTTTTGCTGCACTGGGAGGTGAGTTGTGGGATCCTGATGTATTTATATTTGGATAAAGGATGATGCAAATGTATTTTTATTTTTTTCACTTTATCAGTAATTGTCTAAGAGGCTGGGAAAAGCAGTGTTTTTTCACAGGTGTCCTTATAGTCACCTTTAGATGTCTTCAAAGTTTTGTGTGGTGCCTCACTTAGAAGTATTGCTTCATGTACCTAGGAATACTTGGAATATTGCTCAGATTCTTATCGACAGTCAATAAGGAAGTCAATCTTTTGTCTGATTTTCCTGCTGGAGTTTGTATGTTTCCACCTTCCCATCTGTTCAATCTCTGTTTTCATAAGCAGAAATAATTCAATTAACTATCAAAAGCTTTGGAGGGAATTACATAAACTGTTTGATAGATCATTCTTTCCATTTAAATGATTTTGAGATTATGTTAGTGTTGGTGTAGCTTTTTCTGCTTCTGTGTAGTCTTCTTGACTCCAACAAATGACAAGAGAGCAGGATAGAGTGGAGCATGGTTTTTTTGTAAAGTTGTGTACCTAGACCTCTTGGTAACACAGTACATTGGCCATGTATATATTGCTGCATTAGAAAGTCCTTGCAGGAGGAGTAAAATTCTTCAACATACAAAGAGCACTGGTACAGTGAAAATCTGTATGTGAATCTGTCTGAATACTTAAGAACAGTGTTGGTTTTTACAACTGTGGCAGTTTCCTACTCAAATATCTATGCTAGACTTATGTTTAAACGAAAAAGAACATTACTGAAGAGGTCTTTTAGATGTATTTATTCTAGTTATACAGAAACTTTTTTCCTAGGATGCATTTAAGTTCATTTTTGTCTTTTAAATTGACCATCTCTTACCTGTGTGCACTGGAAGGAAGCATAAACCTTAATGCACTCAGGTGATTCCAAGATTACTGTTAAGCCTTCTTGCAGTTAGGTAATGCTTCAGGGAAGATACTCAGGAAAACGTGTTGATATTTTTGTGTTTTTATTCCTATAGCATGTGCATACACTTAAGATATTGAAACGTGAAAACAACATTTATTTTCCTTTCATCTCAGTCTAGGTAAAAAGTCACCTTAGGGTTTTTTCTCTGAGTGTGTATTTTTTGTCCTTCTGTCATGTCTCTTTTCCTAACCTAACCACTCATAATCTCTGTTTGTCATTCAGATGCCTGGTAGTCTTGTCTTCCCTTCAGGCTCTGTCTTAGGCTTCCTGTCTTTCCCTACATCAAGTGCTAGTGGCCTTTTTGTCTCAGTCTTGAAAGTGGTGTCTTATCTCTTCTGTCTCTCCTCAGGCCAGTCTTTCTCCTGTCTCCTTTACGTATATATATTCACATTATTATTTATTCTCTCTTTTTTTGTTTTTCTCCTAGTTGTTGTCCCTTGAGACAACTTTTCATGATGTGTAGATGCTGTGAGGAGTTGTTCATAAAGCTCAGGAAAAACAGATTCTGACAGTTGAGAGTGGCAGATGAGTTCCAGGCAAAGCATCTATTTTCAGAGCCAGGGCTGGACAGACCTGTCTCACAGCCTCCCCATGAGCTGGTACAGGCATGATCAATTATTGTTCACAATAGCCCAGTGAGGTCAGAGCAACCTACTGAGGGATCAGAATGTACTCAGTGCAAGCTGTATTTTTTGTAACTTAATGACTGTGCTTTAGCGCATGTCAGGCTGACTTTTAAAGTCTTATTTTGTCAGACTTGGCAGGACTGGAAGGAGATTAATTACTAATATAAAGTTTATCCTCTTCCATGATCCAGCTTTTTCTGCAAAGTTTGATGCTTCAAGGAAGCCTGAGCAAAATGTCAGTATGAACAGAACATTGTAACTTTTGTTGTCTTCATCTCATTCTGAATGCCTGAACCCTTTTGAGTTTTTTTTTTTCCATTCCAAACAAGCTAAAGCTGTTATATACTAATAAAAATATTTAGTACACAAACTGTGTAGACTTTTGACAACTATTAATAGGAATTCAAAATATGAAGCATTTTGTGTACGTGTCACCACTTTTCAGTTTGTACTGTACCCCTTGCTATTAATGTGCAGACATCCTTGTAATGATGTATCTGGTCTGCCTGTTCACGTATGATAGCACAGATAATCTTATTTTTGTTTGATCATCAGTTCAGACAGTGGATCATTCTGCTTATTTGGTGTTGAAGCTTCAGTTCTCAGTGAACACATTCCTTTGCCTTGAGGTATTAATAAGTAGTTACAGATTCTCTTTCAGTAAGATAATCCTTTTATTAGACTAATTTAAGAATGCCACTGGAATAAAATGCTCCAGCTAAAACACAAATACCTGTAGTAGAAACATGTGAACTCCTAATGTTACAATCACTGAAGTGTTAATTTTTGAAACAGGATTTCAGAAGCCAATACTTCACGGACTATGCACCTTTGGGTTTGCTGCTAGAAACGTCTTGAAGCATTTTGCAAACAATGATGTGACTAGATTCAAGGCAATCAAGGTCTGTAAGTTTGCTATTAGCCATTAATTTTTTTAATTTTCTGATTTTAGTGCCAAAAAAATTACTTAGGGTGGAGATAAGATTTTCATTGTCCTGACTGCCACAATTGCTCTTACTTAGTGTTGTGTGCATTTTAATGCCTCTGTCTACTATGTTTCCTTAAATATTTATATGCTTTGCATCACTATTTGATTCATTCATTTTCTTTTTTTTTTCTTTTTTTTTTCAGTTTAGTAGAACCTGTTTTTCTAAGCTTTATGGGAGAGATTTGACAAAATTTTACATTATTTTCTTTAATGTTTTTATTTGTTTATTTTCAGGTTCGCTTTGCAAAGCCAGTCTTTCCAGGGCAAACTTTACAAACAGAAATGTGGAAGGAAGGAAATAGAATTCATTTTCAGACCAAGGTGAGAATGCAGCCACTGTTGTTGACTTGAATGAAAAGTGTGGCTTGTGTAAAAGTTTATGAGTATGACAGGAAGCGATAAAAGTAGCTCATTGAATGCACCACTGAAGAAGATTCATAAATGAAGTGAAAGGAATTAAATATTCCTACTCATTGTTTCATAAAGATTAGAGTAAAATAACAAAAACTTTGTTAGAGGACTTTATATGCTCCTTGTTTTAACTAGTATCAGAAATAATTTCATTGTTTTCTGGTTTGTCCACTATGGAAAAAGCAAAAACCACTCATTCTTAAGTCTTTGCTTTTTGCAGATAACCCTAGCCTTGTTTATCTGTCTTTTTTTTAACGCTTGTTTAGCTTGCTTAAATGAACTCCTGACAGTAAATGAAGGCAAACTCAAAAGTATGTAATTAAATTGAGTTAAACTTTAGGTGCATCTATGCAGAAGAGCTTCAAAACAATTGAAGTTTCATAACAGTCAGACATAATGACAATAAAACAGGTCTTACTCTTTTATAAGTCCACTTTTTGTATTACTCAGTTTTCTTTGAATTTGCTGTTAGCATTTTGTGTCAGTATCCTGCAATGGTGGAAAGTTTCAGTGTCAGCAAAAATACTTCATGTGGAGGTGAAAAGTAAAATCTCATTTTGTTATAGTGTCTTATGCCATTGGCATTCTCTTAAATAATGAATTGCTGCTCTTATTTGTCAGCATGCATTAGCTTGTACATTGTACATTGCTTTGGCTGGCCAAAGTTTTGCCACATATATCTCAGCCAAAATGTTGATCAGTGGGCACAGCAGCAGCGATAGAAGCAGCTGAAGAGAGGATTGAGCAGGCAAAATCAAAGGAAGACCATTGCAAGGACACAGGATAGATACTGTTTCCAGTCGAACACAGATTTTCACAATACATGTTGACTAGTGAGGGTAAATTTTGTTTGCAGACCTGGTAAGTAGCTATGGAATTTCATAATATGGACTTAAGGCTACTAGATACGAACTAGTAGTCAGTAAACAAGACAGCTTAATGCCTCAGATCAGCACTGCAGCCATTGCACAGCTACAGTGGATGACACAGAGGTGTGTACCAATATTTAAAAACTCACTGCTGCTCAGCCCTGAGAGAATTTCTTGATTTTTCGCTGAAGGGTTGTGTGTACAGTCTAAAGTAACAGTGCTCATGGTGTGCTTCCCAGCCCTTTGAAATCTGTATACAGAATGTGATCCTTCTTTGTGTTCAAAGGCTGGATTTACTGTTGTGCTTGTTTTAGCATTATCTGCAGAGCTCTGGGGGATGCTGATTTTTTTTTAGTAAGCTTCAGCGTGGAATAACGTAACTTATTTTGAAGGCAGACTGTGGTGTTCAACATGATTATAGAAAACAATGTTGTTTCAACTGCTGCTTGCTCAAAGCAATTATGCTGAGTTCTGTTGCTTTTTGTAATTCTGAGTAGTCTAAAATCAAGTCATCTGTGTACATGTAGTACACTCAAGATAAATCAAACTTAAATACACGTTTCATTGTGATACAGAGATTTAAATTCATTTTCAGCACTGTCTGAAGTTGCAGTGATGGTGGTGACAGCATGTTAAGAATGACTTGAATAATCTTTAGTGTACATTCTTTCCATATTAAATTCACCTGTGCAATAAGCTAGACTGATTTTTGCCTGGTCTTCTCAATTTATCATATAACTCTCTATATGCATTTTCAGTTAATCATTTTGCTGCTGCCTTTTTTTCACTGTCAAAATGGTTCGTGTCTCAGTCCTCATTAAAGAAACAATGCCAAAATGAAACTCAGTTTCATATCTGACACATAACTATTTCAAAAACTAAAAAGGAATTCAGGGATTTTTTTCCTCTTTTTCCTTGCCATCTTTCTGATCTTACAGTGTTTAAAAAATTGTTTCTAGTTTAAGATGCCTGAAGATACTGTCAACTGGTTACCTACCTCACTAAAATCATTCTGGAGCAATGTGTTTTTCTCACAGGAAGTAATATTAACAGTTAATTGTATCGGAGATGATAATTTTTCAGATAGATAACCAATCACTTTGTAAACAGAAAACCGTCATTAGATTTTGATTTAATTACTCAAGAGTCAGTTAATTATTTCATTTGCAGAACTGTTTGCAAATGGTATAATACTAATTTGCTTTAAAACTAGATTTTGTTTTTCTTCTCACTGAACTTTCCTGTTTTCTTAACCTCTGGACTTAAAATAAATAAAAGCTTATTGCGATTTTTTTTTTTTTTTTGCCAATGCACTGCCTTTTTAATGTAATTTTTTCCCCATCACAGGTCAAAGAGACTGGAGACATCGCTATTGCAGGTGGCTATGTGGATGTAGTATCAGCCTTGGATAAGCCTTCCTCACTGGAGCCTGTAAGCAACACAACACTGACTTGTAAAGGAGCATAGTTGGGCTGTACTGTTGTGAGAAACAGGAGAATAACAGAATCACTTGCTAGTCTTATTCACAAAGATTTTGTGTGTATGTGGCTTAAGAGATGTGAGCACGCACTGTGCTTATTATGTAGGGCTTGCGGATTTATTTTGAAGGCTGACAGAATCCACAGAATACCTGGTGGAATTTGAAGTTCTTTATACTGTTTGAGCAGTTAGTAATAAGCATTCCTCTATGTGTTACAAAACAAGAGAGTCATGCAGCATTCAGGGCCACACATTAGGGAAGTACCTGGGAAACGAGCACATTGATTTTCTCTTGCAGATGATAGAGACTGAACTCATTGTAAGCTGTAAAAATGAGTGACTTCTCCCATTTTTCTGGAGTCACGGGGAGAGTGACAGGAAAGCACTAGAAGAAAAGAGCAAGGGAAAATGAAGTAGTGCCCTCACAGAAAGAATAATTTTATCATTGAATTGTTTTTGAAAGAAGGTTCTGAATGCTGTTTGTGCATGTGACCTAACACGCATTATGTACTTCACAGAACGTATTCTCTCTGAAAAGGAGAGAGAGGGAGAGGGGGAGAGAGAGAGAGAAAGAGGGGCTTGATGGGCTATTGGTATATACCCAGGATATTGGACTTGCCACTAAAGACAAAATTGCATGTGCTCACGTCTTTCTGACTGTTAGTCTTTGCAGAACTGGATACATAGTACCTTGCCATAATAAACCTTTTTGTTCCATTGATTTTTGTGTGCAAAGAATGAGACTTTAATGCATTGAACTTTAGGAAATACTGAGATAATGACATTCATCTAAAGCTTGTGATATGTTCTTGGAACCTGTGTCTTTACACTGGTTGCGTTCAGTCCTTTGATATTCTGAACTGCTGCCAAATCTACACTTGGGGTTCAAACATTTAAGCATTAGAACATTTCAGTCAAATAATTACAGAAGTTTATTTAACATGGTCAGAACAGTTTTTTTCTTCAAGCTGACTGAGAAATTAAGGTACTTAGGCAGGAGTTTCCTGATTGAGTCATGCAATAGGGGAAACTTACCTGAGTGATTGTCAAATTCACATCATCAGAAATCATGGAAAATGCTTCTTAGTCATCACAGTGGAGATGAAGACATATTAGGGTGAGGAGTACTGAATCCTGGTATATGGGTAGGTAAAGCAGAAAAAAATAAAGCTAAGATAACTTCTTCTCCTTCTCTTTTCTTTTTTTTTTTTTTTTTTTTTTTTTTTTTTTTGATGAAAATATCAGGGGAGCTTCTTAAATTAGAGCTTTTTATCAAGTACAAGTACTAGTTGAGGTAAAACAATGAAAGGCTTGCACAACATCACGTGCTTGGAAAAGTTAAAAATGTGAATGTTGCTGATCCCACCCTGACGTGGTAAACATACTGTGATTGCACTGAGTTCTGACTTTGTTCATATTGCAGTCTCTGATAATTAGTTGTGTTGTACTAAGGTAACATACTGGTAAAAACATTTTTTGTGTTCTGAAAATATTCCATTTGCTGTGGAAAAAGTGGCAATGGTTATCCTCTGACTGGGGAAAAAGGCAATTTAGAAGCTGTTAAAAAATCCTAAGTGTAAAACGTATCTTAAATTACAGTGATAAATGACAAAAACTGTAAAAGCACAATATGAAATAATTCTCAAGTAAGAGTCCATGAGCATGTTCTGCTGGAGTGTACTCTACAGTGCTGACAACTGCTAGAAGTAATTACTTGTGGTGGAAAACATTTTGATTGCACTGGATAATTCTGCAGTAGAGACTCCTGGACACAATGCTTAAACTAATAGTCATAAGTCTCTTTTTTAAAAAATAGCTTTGCTTTTTAAATTCTTCCTGCTCTCTTTTTTTTTTTAAGACTGCAGGGCTGCAGAGTGACCTGGTGTTTGAAGAAATTGGCCGTCGCATCAAAGAGATTGGACATGAATTGGTAAGGAAAGTAAATGCTGTGTTCCAGTGGAACATCACTAAAGATGGAAAAACAGCAGTGCAATGGAGTAAGTAATAGCTCTTATATAATGTCCCAGTGCATTTTTTTTTTTTAAACAAAGTGAGATTAATTGTACTCATTCTAAATACAGTGTTGCTTTGAAAACAAGGATAGACTAGTACATGAATGCTTACAGGACCTAAAAATCTGACTGCATACTGAACACGCAAGTAATGTGTTCAGATAAAGTTCCATAATGGCAGTTTCTTTCAACTCTCTAACAATATGCTTCTGTAACTTTCCTATTCAGATGAAGGCATAGGCACGCAGTCTTCTAGAACTTGAGGGCATTTGTGCTTCTATTTCCCAGAATGGCTCCTCACTACACTTAGGTTAATTTAACTGTCTTCTAGCAGGCTATGCTGGAGTAACTAGTCTGATAATGTACAAACTAACTAATCTGTACTGAGCAAGTATTTATTCCTTCTGCATTGCTCTTGTGCCTTCAGTAAAAATATCATCCACCTTATTTCCATGTGAAATTTCTGATATGAAAGTTTAATGAATGTAAACATTGTTTGCCCATCCTTCATGGAAGGGGACGGGGTTGATGACCAAGCTAAAGATAGTAGTGGCAGTGGGTGGGAGGAAGGATGTAATGTGCACTCAGGTTGTAATTTTAGGCCTGTCTTCCTTGTGGGGAAATACAAATCTTTGGGTCAAGCCTGTCCCTTGCACAGATTGATTTCAACTGGCTTCAGTGGTTGAATCCAATTGGAACCGTTTTAGGAGATACTGGTGAGGTGGGCTTCCCTTTGCAGGCTGTCGGATGACAGCAGTCCTTTAGGTCAGATCTGGTCTTTTTTGCACTTTGTCCTATAAATTGTGGCTAGGTTTGCTTTGTTGTTGTTGTTTTGTTGTTTTGTTTTGTTGTTTTGGTTTGCTTTTTAAGTAGTCTTGAGTCTGTATAATGTCATGTTCTCATGAAATGTTTACTGTGTATACAGAGCAGCTTAGGACCTTATAATTTCACTTTCTCTTAGTTTTAAAGAGCAAGATTCTGAGAAGCAGGACTCCTGCTGAGGATCAGGAAGATTTCATGTGTAGATCGATCAACATAAGTTCTTTTCTATCTGTATTGCATTTTCTGCAATTTTTAAGGGATGGGGAGAGATTTGCACTTGGATAGCAGTTAATTTATTGAATATACTTGTGTAGATGATTAATGATGAGTACAGATAAATGAAAATGAGAGAGAGGATACTAAGTAATTTAACTAAGATGTCTTGAAACTTACTACTCTTAATCATTACTACCATTAGAGTTCCTACCATTCCTCTGGTCTTCTATTCTTAACACTTTTGTTAATTTAAATGATGTTTAGAACTGGACAGAAGGCTTATGAAGTCTTTTCTGTGTCTATGCCTGAATTTTTAGAAAATACATTACAGACATACTGATTAGACTCCAAAACCCTTGAAGTGGTTACTTATGTTTGTTAACTACATCATTCTCATCCATTGTTTCATCTGTAAATAAAAGTAATATAAGTGAGAATCGTGTTTACAGTTACAAATAGGAAATTATGTTGTCATTAAAATGGTTTACTCTTGTCTCTAAATTTGGAATGAATTTGATAGTGGCTTAATATTATCTGCAGAGAATGGGTAAATTAATGGAAGAAGAATCTTGAATGATTGTGCAAAATTACAGAGTGACAGAATCGTAGGGGTTGGAAGGGACCTCCAGAGATCATCGAGTCCAACCCCCTGCCAAAGCAGGTTCCCTACAGCAGGTCGCACAGGTCGGCATCCAGGCAGGTCTTGAACATCTCCAGAGAAGGAGACTCCACCACCTCCCTGGCAGCCTGTTCCAGTGAAATCTGTACCCTTGAAAGACTGAGGCTTGAGCACTGGCCTTATCTGCTTTACAAGGCCGTGTTCTATTATGGTGGAAATGCTTGGATGTTTTTGCCTCTGTATCCAGAGAGAGAGGATCCATCCTTGTTCTTTCTTCTGTTTGTTTCTGGAGCAGCAGGAGGGAAGTTGTGCTTTCTTCCAGGGAATGTTTCACTGCCTAAAAACAATTAAACGGACAGAACTTTTCTGTGTCAACTCTTCCTTTGCTTGAGGGAGATCCCATAAAATAAATAGGTTTGGTGTTGCAGAGAAACATGAAATTAAAATTAATTCAGAATTAAAATTAATGTAGAATTTGTTTGCTGTGAGTAAATATTGTATACTCCTTCAACGTACGTTCAGAATTCTTATCACTGAATCAGCTGGAATGTCAGGAGATTGATTTGGGAGAGGTTTTTTGTTTTGCTCTGAGTTCATACAAATTGTTCTATTACACATCCTCTTTCTAAGACTCTACTACTGAGAGCCTCCCAGGACAGTACAAATAGTGCTTAAGGCTCTCCTATGCTACCTGCTGGGCTTCTTTCCTTTATTAAATTCATTACTTAGTTGTGCTGGCTTGTTTTCTGATCTTTGGACTTGTCACTTTTGCACAGCTTTGTGCCATTTTGAAAACTGCAGCAATTGACAGTGCTGGAAACAATCTGGGCCCTGTAGCTCATTGCTGTCTCACTTGATGATCGTGGCATCTTCTGCTAATGTCCTTGAGCTTCTCAAGATCTTGAAGGAGGGTGAGAGGGAAAGCAGATAAGAGAAAGCAAACTGTATCATGGACTGAATTTTCTTCTCGTACAGGCAGTCATTCCATTGTATTCTAAACTTTAAAGGCTTCAGTGCTTTTCAGTGTCTTTTCTTTCTAAAATTACTTACTTTTAGTGCTTTCATTGTTACTCTATGCTTTTGATCTCTGTTTTGTGCAGTTAGCCAGAATTTTTATTATCTTAAATAGCATGTGTGAACTCTTGTTTCAGAGGCACTTCTGTTTATAGTATTAATGATAGTAATGGTATTTTTAATTAGCAGTGATCTTTATCTAGTTTCCTATCAATGGCATGAAGCCATGGTAATAGAAATCCTCAGGATATGAAATTTTTGACAACTCATTCACTGTCTGAAAAGTGTTGAACTGTAGCTATTGACAACTGATCTTAATTAGAGGTTTTTTCTCATAGAAACAAATTGTTCTAATTTACAAAGATGGTGAAAATGGAAATAAAACAATATCCATTCTGTCAGTATCAAAACTGTAAGGAATAAGCTAAGAAGTGAAGGGTTATTTTCTAAAACTGAATTCTTGTCAGATACCCACCAGCTTTAACTGCAGCTTCTCACATTAGCTTCACTACCTAAAGCATACTCTTCCCTTCTGCATATTTTATGCTCTACAATTGCTTTGGTTGTTTCCAGTAGTTCTCAGACATTGCCATTGAGATTTATTAGCTGATAGCTAATGAATCTCTAGAACACCACTCAGAAGTTTAGAAGTTTTCTGTTGCTTTGAATCACGCTGAGAGCATAAAATATTTCTCTTCTTTTCTAGTTCTTGAAAAAATAAAACTTTCCTATAAAAGTTTATGTGCATTTCATTGTGAGTGTCACTAAAGTTACCAGGAAGCTGGTTAATAATTTATGATGCAAAGTAACTCTGGGCAGTGAAGAGTGAATGATGCTTTGTTCTGTTTGCTCTCAGGCTGAGGGCAGTTGCTTATCCCCTGTGAGGGAGAATTGGGGTGATGGGGAAAAACAAAACAAATGTGACTGCCTAATAACTTTCTCCTATGAATAGTAGGGCAAAAGCCATATTATAAACATTAGACTTTTCAACTCTTGGGCTACTTGCTGGTTGAAAGCCATTGTATAGAGTTTTAATCTGGATATATGCCATTTTTGACCTTTTAATTATTTCTCTGACAAGCACAGTGTATGGAGAATAATAATTCCTAAGTATTTACTGTAATGCAGCATTTAGATATGTAATTAGAAACAAAAAAAATTGAAGGTTGGCTACTGCTTTATGTACTGAAACTGCTTGACTTTGTTTTTTATGTGAGCAGTACTGAAATTTTACATATTTGAGAAGCTAGTTGATTTTGAAAAGGGATTTCAGCTTTAATTTTCATTTAAACTAAGTTTTTACACAGAGCGTAAGAGTAGCATGCCTCTCTTTCAAACTTCTGTTTTTGTATGGAGCAAATCAGCTGTGTGACAGGGTAGAGGAAAACCTGGGACATCTGGAAGCTATTCAGCTGTTTCTGGAAGCTGTGAAACCCAGCCCACTACTCACCTGAGGAACTATTTGGAGTCCAAGCAGGGACGTAGAGACACCAGTATCACCTCATTATTAAGTTGACTGCTGTAATGGATGTGCAACATGCAAGGTTTAATCTCAGAGACACATCAGGAGACTTGTGTAGGAGACCTATAACTGGAGGCTTGTTTCAAGACCATTTCCCTCTGCAACAGACAGCTGTGTTATTTGCCTAAGTCTCATAAAGGTGTGCTTTACAGGAAGGCACCATTTTTGGTCTTAAACCACTTTGGAAAGTTAGAATTTTGCTGCTCTGAAAGTTGGAATCTGTTCTGGTATTCAGCTCATTTCTTTCATTGCTAATTTATATCCACTTTACTGTGTGCTGGCACTGAAGTCTCAGGAGAAGATCCCTCATGTTTTCATGAAACTGGCAGGATTCATTGTTACAGGGCTCTTCATTTGTGACTGCTGGGATTTACTTTTGTTTTTTTTTTTTTTTTTCCTTAGTGAATATAGTAACACTATTTAAGATAAAAAAAAAAAAAAAGGATAGTATAGTTTTCATATGTCTGGAATAGAACACCCTAGTAAGTTATCTATATTAACGTTTCCTAATGACTTTTAAGTAAAGATGGTTTAAGGATTTCATATGATTGAGCATGTACCATGGTCATGCAGTATTTAAAGATGTTCTTGTGCCTTCGGAGCTCACAGTTATTTATAGAAATGATTTGATAAGCAATGCTGATGGGATTCAGATGTAAATTAGAAAAGGAGAACAGCCCAGATGTAAATTAGAAAAAGAGAATAGCCCTTGCAACACAATGTATTATGTATTTTATCAATGAGATATTGTAGGATTTGTCACAGTGGTTAAAGAATTTAATTCTAACTCTACGTCTTCTAAACTTTACAATACTAGGACTAATCAACAAATATAATTGGGATATATCGAACCTGCCTTTCTAGCCAGTGCTCAATAGAGAAAAGAGGGTCTTTTGTGACTTAGGACCCATCAGCAATGCTGGTGGTTCCTCTGTCACAGCACATTTAAGAAAGTGTGAAAAACACTGCACAACAACTGAGAGAGCAAAGTGACAGAATTCTGAGAAGCAGCCCTGCAGGCACCAAGGTCAGTGGAGAAAAAGGCCACGGGGTGCTCCAGGCAGGGAACACAAGTTCCCTGCAGCCCAGGAGAGGCCCGTGCTGGAGCAGGCTGTCCCCTAGAGCCCTGGGGCTCCGTATGTAGGAGATTGGCAGATCTCAACATGTAGCCTGGAGGTGCAGCAGTGGATGTGGCCAGAAGGTGATGGCCCATGAAGCCCATACAGGAGCAGGTTCTCCTGAGGGACCTACAGAGAAGAAGAGTGAGGTGAGAGGAATAGCAGAGAGGAATGGCTTCAGAGTGGGCTGAACAAACCCTCATTTCAGTATCTCCCTGCACCGCTCAGCGTTGGGGAGGGTGTAGAGGAATTGGGAATTAAACTGCGCCTGGGAAGAAGGTGGGAAGGTATTTTTAGTTGAGTTTTCATTTCTCACTAACCTACCCTATTTTTAAATGAAAAATGAAGTAAATCTTCTGGTTAGGAACAGAGGAGAGAGCTTTATGGCTCCTGGCCGCCATCTGAGGTCAAGCCAAGACAGAAGGACTTGCTGGTCAGTGCTGCTTATGTGGCTCAAACAGCTCAGTTAAGTTACAGTGGTATGGCTGTGGTGCAGTGATTTCTATGGCTTAAAAGGACGTTACGCAGCTCCAGCCCACAAACAAAGGAGAAACTTGCGGCCCTAACGCCAAGCAAATATTTTTTGTCTTAAACAAATGCTCATCATGTGAAAACTGTGGAGCTTTGCAACCAAAATATTTAAGGATTTTTTTTATTTTTATTTTTTTAATATATACTAGAGAAGCAGATCTGGCAAGAAGCAGAACTTGATGTTTTGTTTCACTAGCTGTGAGGAGTACAAAACTGAAAAATATATGGATGATTTTGAAGAGAACAAGGAAGTCCACAATATTTCTTAGGTTTATTCCTGTATCTTGAATAGCTGTATCTTAACCACTGGTAAGCTTTAGTTCTTTTACGATAGATGGGCAGCTTGTTCATCTGCTTTTGAGTAATTTCTGTTCTATTCTTACTGTGTCAAGGTAGCGATGTACATTAAACCTGTTTCTGAAATTACAACTTATCTTAAAATGAAGTGAATAATAATTATGTAGTATGTAATTTCTCCCACAGAACATCACTGGACACGTAATTCTCTTTCTAGCTTTATTTTAACTGGAAAAAATAATATTTAGAACAAATTTCAGAAAATTAAAGATTTAACTACCTGAGATGAATTAAAGCACTGTAGTTAACCTTTCAGAGATACTATTCAGAAAAAGAAAAAAAAAAGGTGAGCTGGTTTTTAGTCTCCACAGCCAGGCAATTGCCTTAAAATTTGGCAACTAAGCAAAGCTGTCTGAGAATCCTTGTCTGATTGGAGGTATTATATCCTTCAGTAATGATTTTGTTTTGTACTTAAGAAAGTGGGGAGTCAGAAGGAAAACATGTAATGAGAAAGACTGAGAATTTGCAAAATCTGAGAAAGAGTGGGCAGAGCACAACCTGTCAAAATATTTCAAACAAGTGACAGCACCTGGTAGCGTTAGCCTTGCAGGCGATTATTTTGGCAAGGCTTTTCATTTGGGAAAATAACACTCCAAGTCTCCAGGCACTTTAGGAAATTTTTGACTTTCCAGAAGAGGAGGACAGCTGTTTGGCAAGGCTTGAAATGCTCTCTCCACCAAGCAGAACAGGCTGTGTTTGCCTGCCAGGCAAAATAAGGGAAGTGCAAATGTGTCGAACAACCATCACATTTGGGTTTCTCTGACTAAAGGATACCAACTTAAAAACCTCACAACTTTGCTGCTAACATTACCATTTTGGAATATTTGAAGTCATTAATAAGTTGAGACTCTTAGATGTTGTTTAAAAATGTTTTCTTATGTCTGTGCAGCAATTTTAAAATGGCAGTCTTTCCTCTTAGTTCCCCTTCCCCTGAGGTAGATATTCTTTACGTGTCTTCTAGAGTTAATCAAAGGGCTGAGATTTAATTGAAAAATTTCTTATTATGTTCTTTTTCCTTCAATAAGTGCTTCAATACCAAACAATTGTCTGTTTTTGAGACATTTTTCAGATATTTTCCTGGCCTATGTTATCAGTGGATTTATTTTCCCTTTATCCTCTGAAGTTCCCATCCAAATTGCTCTGCTAACTGTGTTAAATTATACTGATGACATGAAATTATTGAAACCTCTACCATGATAAAGTAGTAAGATTTAAGTACATGTGGCCCTTATTAATCTGCTGCTAAAATAAGCATGTTTCAAGGCTGGGGACCAGTCTAATTTGAATATCGAAAGTTCAATCTAGCACAGTTATTTAAGCAGACACTGAAAAAGTCTAAGTGACAAGATAGGCTCATGAGATGCTGATGCATAAATTTTGTGTCCATAAAAATGAAAGGGCAGGATTTTTAAGGTAATGTAGGCATTTTCTCCGTTTGGTTACTATAAAACTACGTGCTTGTGACTGAGGTATTGATATAAATTGATCAACATTTAATTTGATCAACAATATAAATTGATCAAGTTACATTTTTCTGTGTCTCTCCTGGTCTGTGCTCTAAAAAAACAAACAACCCCCTCCTCCCCCCTCCCCCCCCAAAAAAATACAAAGCCAAAATCCAAAAAAGAACTTTATTAGTCTCCACTGTAGAAAAACGTTCAGAATTTGGACTTACCACAATTGAATTACTTAACTGCAAGCATGCAGGATGCATACACTTTCACTATCTGAACATAAGCGATTTGCTCAAACTGCATAGGAATAGGTGGATTTTTTTTCCCTAACCTGTTTTCTTTCATTAAAGAAGGATTAGAAAAGCCTTCATTTTCTAAATAACTGTTAGCTTGACGGTTGTGTTTTAGGCTGAGTGCTTTGCAATAATGGATGTGGAGAGTAGAGTTCTTTAAACTGAGAATTTCATCTTTACTTTGAACTAAAACTATATTTTGCTGTTTTTTTTCTTAGCAATTGACTTGAAAAATGGTTCTGGAGCTGTGTACCAGGGACCTGCGAGAAGCTCTGCTGATACCATCTTCACACTCTCAGACCAGGATTTTATGGATGTGGTGCAGCAGAAGACCAATCCCCAAAAGGTAAAATGGTTGCGCCAAATTCACTGGGAAGTTTGCCTGAAGCCAAGTTCTGGCTCATGACTGTTTGCATTTCAAAGCCTGCAGCACTTGGTGTTTGGACAGTGCAGATCAGACTCAGAGTATAAGCCACATCTTGTACTGAAATAGTCAGAAGGCATGGAGAGGAATTTATTCCATCTTTACCTCTCTTTTACCTCTAAGGAGGATAGCAGTACCTCAGATGATATAAAGCCTAATATTACAAAGTTTTTTCTTGTTTTTTTTTTTTCCTCTGACATTTCTCAATATGATTTATAAGGTTATGCTGTTTGATATATTACAGGAAGCTGGTATTTGTTGCAGTACCCTGATTTACTGCTACAACTGCTGTAAGGAAAAATGACGAACAATGCGTAAATGCATAAATTCACCAAACTAGGTCATTTTTTTGAGGGAAAGTAACTTTTGTAACCAGAGTTTGTACTTTCAATGCCATGTGTAAAAGTAAATTAATCTGTCACAAAAGTAATATTTCAGCTTACAATTTAATGTTTGAGCAAATGAGAACCTTAATTAGCTCGTCATGTATTGAACAGTTTGTTTTCTTTGATCCCCAACAGAAGTTGTTAGAGAATAAAATTGGAGACTAACAATGATGGCAAATGTCTGTTAAAAGTCCAATATATTACAGAAATAAAATCCACTTTGTATAACAAGCATAGGACATAAACCAAGCCCTAGATGTTGACAGGTAATCTCCAGAAAGCAAGAGAGCTATGATTGCAATTCAGGCATATTATCTATTCTTAGAACTTTAGTATTTCCTTTGAGTTGATTTGGAGTTTTCTCATCTAAAGGAGCTATAAGCATCTATTCAAATTCTGTTCTGCCATCTCTCTCTTTCTGATTTGAATCTATTTCAAGTTAATGGGGCTATGCAAAGGATTTCCTTTGAGAACATTCAAAGAGCTTTCAAATTGTGAAGCCACAGTGACACAAAAACTTTTTTTTAAAAAAAACAAAACCTGGAATAGATTGAAACAGCATATATAGCTCTGTGAGCTAGGGACAATAGCATGAAACAACCCCAATTTTCATTGCAGGTGTTTTTTTTGATTTTGTTTTTTTTTTGGTAATAGCAATTCTTTGGATTGTGAATGGACAGTTGAATGCATTTTTTCTTTTTTTGCCTCTTTCTAGGCATTCTTTTCTGGTAAGCTGAAAGTGAAGGGGAACATCTTGCTGAGCCAGAAGCTGGAAATGATCCTGAAAGATTATGCCAAACTCTGAACTTCTTGATCGTCTATGGTAGTAGTGAAGAAGTTCAGAAGACAGAAAATGCAATTATTTCAGAAGCAGCAATTAAAACATTTTGGGGATACTTAACATAAATCTGATTCATTATATTGCTAATGTACAAGCTATCTTACTTGCAGTAGACACAAAATCATAAAATGACTCTAAGCATTCATATCCTGCCCTTCTTTCTCCACAGCAGTAAAGAATGATACTTCCCTCATTCTACATCTTTATCTGAATAAAAAATTCTTACAAAGATGCATATATTTCTGTATTAATTCTAAAGAAAATTAAATGGCTGTATCTCTTTGATAACTTCTATGTGTCTGTTTGTCTTTATTTGTATTACTTTAAACATCCTAATTGCTATAAATCTAGCTAGCTTGTTATTAAAAAATGTTTTGTCTTCAGCTCTCACTGTCTCACTAAAACATGGAAGTCCATTGTATTTATTTGCATTGTGTTGCTGTATTTTCTTCTGTACAGGAGAAAGGCCTTAAACTGCATCTGTGCCCACCTTTTTTAGACAGTCGCTCCTATATATGTTAATTTTCTGAATTACATGGAAATTCAGTGAGGCTTTTTCACATAGCTCCCTCATAATTTCAATTAGGGGCTTTTCACATTGAATTCTAGAGGCTTTCACTTTTTTGAAAAAGAAGATAATCTGTACAGGGACGATTTTATTAAAGGGAATGGCTTGACTATTACAGAAGGCTGTAATAATAAAAAAAAGCTTTATCTGTTCATTAATTCTTTCATACTGAGTAACAATTTCTTTTAATATGGAACAGTAGGATGCAAAGGTATGAAACTGGTTCGTAGTGTGAGGAGAGTTTAGCACTTAGGTGCAAGAAATGACAAGAGGTAGCTAACACAGCTGTTGTGAAAGTCTCTGTACTGCTCATGGCGTGTGTTTCTCACGTTTATGTGCGTATTTACCACCAGTATCATTTATGCTGAATTCCTGTAAGAACTGCTGAGTGATGACAGGAATTTATTTGGTGGTTTTTTGGTTTTTTTTTTGGTTTTTTTTTTCTGCCTTTATAATCTGCATTCGTTTTTTCTCTCTCTTTGAGTTAGTAGGAAGGGAATGATGAGACCAAATGGAAGGAATCATAGGATACATCCAGAGGGACCTGAATGGGTTGGGGAAGTGAGCCAGCAGGAAGCTTGTGAAGTTCAACAAGGAAAAGTGCAAACTCTTGCACCTGGATTACCCCCTGCATCTGTGTATGCTGGGAGGACTGCCAATGACAACTTGACAGGAAAGAACTAGGTCATCCTGGTAGGCACCAAATTGAGCCAGCAGTGTGCCCTTGCCACAGAGAAGGTTGAGTTTTCTGGTGTGTATTATGCAAAGTGTTGACAGCAGGTGGAGAGAGATTATTTTTCCCCTCTGTGCAGCACTGGTGAAGTGCCACAGTGCAAAAGAGACATGGACATACTGGAGAGAGTCCAACAAAGGACCATGAAAATGCTGAAGGACATTTTCATCTGAGAAGTGTATTACACAGCACCAAAGGTTATCACTTCTGCCAGATTATTCTTTGCGTAGATGCATTCTCATAAAGGCCGTTATCATGATAGCAGGTAAGTGTAAAATGAATAATTCACTCACAGGGGATATCTGTGGCCACATGTTTTCCTGAGGAAAGCATGCTCATGTATGCTGCTTGTCACATGAACTCCTGGAAATGGAAGATAAGCATTTTTGAGCCTGAACTAGGAGAAGTGACACCAGCCCCGCTGTCTGAGTGGGCTTTAGTTATCAAAGAGCCTGTTGAGACTGTATGTGAATGAGTGTTTTGAGGACAGATGTATGATTGTAACACTGGATTCAGTTCTCCACAAATGTATTTCTTCTTGGCTAAGCTACCAGCCATTTTTTATTTCAGATAGAGAAGTATAAAACTGACACATCAACTACAGTCTCTCTCATAAATTGCATCATTGGTAGACAGGAAACAGAAGAAGTGTGATGTGTGCCACCTCAGAGGGGCCATCCAAAGCCAGCGAGTACATTTGTGTTGATTCTAGTCATTGTCATGGTTGGTGGTACTGCAGAGCTCCACTTTATGCAGCAACTTTGTAGCACGTACAAAAAGTTGTCTTTTGTGACCAAAACATTTTTATTTTTCTGAAAAAATGTATTAGAGAAGCCGATTTGCTGCAGCTCTGTTGGCTGTGCATATCACATACATGAGAAACAATTTCCTACATATACCTTTCCTGTGTAAATACATGTCTTAAAAATGTGTTTAAGAAAATAAATGAGGAGATAGCTATGCATCCAGGAAAGCAGTTAGATTTCTTAATGAGATGTTCTCTGTAGGCGACAGAAACAGTCAGAAACAAATAAATTTATTTAAAAGAATATGTTCAAGGAAATGACAGCCAGCTTGATAGGCTGCTGTTTCAAAGGTTTTCAGCTTTCATTTGGGATAGTTTCATTCTGATTTTCGAGCTTGTGTTTCAAACCTTTTGGCATTTTTCATTTGGAGCAGTTTTGGGGGACTTTCTCATGTTTTGGAGGCTGCAGTAACATAAGCTGTTGCATCATATGTTGTGCACGCTTCCACACAAGACATAGAGACATGAGAGAACTAGTCTCTTCATCACGTTCTTTGTGCAAGTGCTCAGGGTAGCTGTTGTTTTAAACGCCTTTGCACTGCTAAGAATAAGTGCTGTTACCTTGGATTGCAAAGCCCTCTTGTTTCTCAAATGTCCCAGCTCTCTAACTGGTGGTTGGCGACCCTGTACATAGCAGGGGGGTTGAAACTAGATGATCATTGTGGTCCTTTTCAACCCAGGCCATTCTGTGATGCTGCGATAAAGCAATGTTCTCCAGGAGATAAAGAGGCCTTTACAAGCACCTTCGCTGTAAAAATTTCAATGGCACGTGCACTCTATTGGATACAGGCAAGAACCAAGACTGTCTGCTGTTCATCATAATATGTGCTTTACCATGTTTTGGCAAGATCTATATGCATGTGAATAACAATCTGTCTGGGCATCCAGGTGAAGTCTGGATTGTAGGCTTTCCAGGTAAGAATTCAGTTGTCTGTCTTTCAGGAATACTTGTGTTAGAGCAAAATCTGGCGGCATGAATTGCTGTGCTTTCTAGTTATGGCCCATTTTTTATTATTCCTCTTTCTCCTCTGCATACATTCATTACAATATTCCTGCTGGCTTGTAATTATGTTCATCATTCAAACCTTAAATTGCAGTTCCACAGATGCATGTCCTCTTCACTTGTTTATGAGGCCACTGACTGAAGCGAGAGCAGAGAGCACAGATAAGGAAAGTTACAATCTTTCTGACTGCTATTTGCTTCAAGTAAGCTTGTGCTGAATTTTATGCTTTCCAGTCCCCACAGTTGTTTTTAATCTGTTTACTGCAGTGGAGTTCAATACCTTCTCCAAGTGTCATCTATGATTACAGGTAAAAGCTCTTTAAATGTTGATGAGCGCTGCAGATGGAGCCTCTGAGAGCTGAGCAGAGGGGGACGATCACCTCCTCTCCCTGCTGGCCACCCCTTTTTAATGCAGCCCAGAACACAGATGGACTTCCAGGCTGCAGGCGCACACTGCTGGCTCAGTGTCCAGCTTCTCATCCTCCGGGGCCCCAAGTCCTTCTCTGCAGGGCTGTACTCAGCTGTATCTGCAGAATAGTGACGTGGAAAGCGTCAGACATCAGATGATCTGAGGTCAGGAGAAATGTAGCAGACTATGGATGTGGCTGTGGTTGCATTTAAATGACTTCTTGCATAGGTGTGTGTAGCAGTGTCTGTAGTTAGTCAAGGATTTGGAATGGGAAGGAATCTTCTGTTGCACCTGGATTTCACCTGAATCCCACTGAATGTGGAGTCTGAACAGGCATGATGCTGCCAGAAATGGAATGGCAGGATTTCTGTGGACTAAGTTAAAAATGAATAACTTTTTGTTCCTATCCAGGGCCCATCCAAAAAAAACTATCAGCTCTAAGAGTTAGGGTGACAATCAGTCAATTTCTTTCTTATTTTACCCAAATAATTGCCTCTACATACAGGACTAGAGGTGAGGGATAAAAAAAGAATGCATTAGAATGATGCTGGAGACTGCAGTCTAGTACCAATGTTATTAGCACAACACTTTCACTATAGGAAATAAAATCTGAATTGCTACTGGCGTCAATCAACGTGGCTGGATTAAGTCTCAAAGCACATACAAGCATATTCCTCTCACAGGGATTTTTTTTGTTGTTGCTCTTCACTTGTGCTGGTCTGTCCTTTAAGATGAAGTGCATGTGACTCATGGAGCTGCCTGACCTTTTCACAAAGCTGCCTGACTCTCTTGGTTTGAGATCCCATATGTCTCTTTCTTTTCTGGTCAAAACTAGCCTGAGTTCTGCACTGTTCTGACTCGTGTGAAACTCAGCCTAATTTTTATAACCAGATGATGCAGTTCTGTATATCTACTGTAACCTTATCAGAGGTCATAATAGCTGTGATGCTGAGAGCATCATAATCCTGTTAGAAAAAGATGATAAAAGGGTAGCAGACTATGATTGAATGTAATACATGTGGATTTTTAGGTGCTTCTTTTTTTAATAGAGATAAAACGACTCTGCTTGTGAATTATATCAGAGAAAATATAGCCTTCTTATCCCAAAGCATATTTAGAATGTATTTCTAGTGGGTTTTCGGTGTTGCTTTTTATGTTTGTCACTGAGCAGAGTAGGGAAAGCTGTACATTTAGAAAGTAACACACACACACACAGAAAAAGAAAAAAAAAAAAAAAGAAAAAAAAAAAAAGAAAAAGAAAACAACAGAAACCAAAACAGACAAGCAAACTTTTATTCCTATTTTTCATTTTCTGAGGAAAAAAAAATCTAAATAATAAAGAATAGCTTCCTGCTGTGCTCTGTGACTCACAGCAGAAATTCAATTGAGTTAATCAAATACGTAGAAGGCACTTATGAGGCCAATAATGCTCAACACTGACTAAACCCCAGGAAATTCTTATGATAGATGATTTTGCTCATGTCTGAAGTAAAATCACATCTCATCAGTTTAGGTAGTTTGCCCAGAGTTGGTGGGGTTTTTGTTGTCTTTTGCAACTTCCAGCTTGGTGCACACTGCCCAGGAAGGTGGTGGAATCACCAACCCTGGAGGTGTTCATGGAATGTTTAGACGTTGTACTGAGGGACACGGCTTGGTGGGAAATACTACGTAGTGGTAGGTGGATGGTTGGACTGGATGATCTTGGAGGTCTTTTCCAACCTTGGTGACTCTATGATTCTCTGAGTAATTCTAGGTCACTTCATGCTTTTGTAGTTTCAGTACTTTCCATAGTCAGCCTAGAATTTGAGGGCAGTGTTTTTAACTGTGAAACTGGACTACAAAAGATCGTGTTGGTACTAATGACTTTGCATGCAGTTGATAATAGTCCCATAAAACATCTCACACAAAACATCTGTGCTGATTCTGGCCTCTCACTTCTGCTCTTTGAGGTAATCCAGTGCTGAGATAGGAACCAGGAGTCTGCCTCAATGTGATTCTGAGCACTGCGCAGATTTAATGAAGATGCTGGATTTGCAGTCAGTTGTGTTTCCCCCACTGTCAGTCTCAGTGAAATCCTCAGGGACCTGTAGATACTGAATACTTGTGTCTCCCCTCCCACCTGAGGCGCAGACTTACCGTGTGTGCCACTGTCACCTTTTTATGCTCTGGTAATGCTAATCACATTTCTGATTCAAGTGCTGTAATTATCATGGCTATATTAACTCGGTGTATTCATATTCTGCATTTTGCTTGAAGTTAAGAGGAAAATTGATCCATTTTTGGCGTGTATTTTTGCATGTTGGCTAATGCAAGGTTCCTAGTAAATTTAGCTGTTACATGCTGATTAATTTCCTCTTTTCTTTTTTCTCCTAGATTTTATTAGTTTCAGCAAAGATGTACTTGTAGGATTATGGCATTGTGTACATCTGCTATGGGGTGCCTTTTTCACAAGGGGTAGTTGTCTTACATGCAACAACTGAGGAAATGTTACTGTTAGAGCGAAGCCATCTTTGATTTTAAGAACTAAGTGTGTACTCAAAACTATCTTAGCACTTTTATTTTTTTTAATAAAAACTGAAAGCTTTCATGGAAAGAAAATAATGGTATCTGTACCTTGTGCCAGCAGAGTTGTTTGAACAATCCCCCTCTGATCTCAGTAACGAGCTGCTGTTTGCAGCCCGTGCTCTGCCCTCAAATGCGCTGTGTCTGCTTTCCAGCATCCCCTGTGTAACTGCTGGGAACCATGCTTTCTCAAAAGTAGTTTTGTTTTTCTTTGGCCACTTAAACTTTCTTTTTTCCTCCACTGTATTCAGAGATTCTAGCATACCAGTTGTCCTGTTGGATTTCTTCATGATAATGTTATATTGAAATTTCAGTTCTTCCCATGGGAATCTTCCTATAATCCCAGAATCATACAATTTTTTAGGTTGGAAAAGAAGTCATCAGGTCCAACCATCCGCCTAACACTGCCAATAACACTGCTAAATCATGTCCCTAAGCACCACGTCCACGTGCCTCCTAAATGCCTCCAGGGACTGAGACTCCACCACCTCCCTGGCAGCCTGTTCTAAAGCCTGAATGCTCTCTGCGAAGAAATTCTTCCTGATGTCAAATTTAATCCTTCTCTGACACAACCTGAGGCCATTTTCATGTACTCTATTACTTGTCACCTGACGATATAGACTTACCCCCTCCTCACTGCAACCTCCTTTCAGCTGTACAGAGTGATGAAATCTTCTCTTTCTCCAAACTAAATAGCCCCAGTTCCCTCAGCCACTCCACCTACCTCATGTTTTCTCATCCCATCATCAGCTCTGTTGCTCTTGTCTGCACACAACTTGATCAACTCAATACCCTTCTTGTAAAGGGGCTCAAAACTGAGCACGGTACTCAGGATGCAGTCTCACCAGTGCTGAGTACTGGCAGATAGTCACATCCCTGGTCCTCCTGGCCATGCTATTTCTGTTGCAGACCAGGATGCCCTGATGAGGGTCTTTAAAAATCTGAAAAAGTTGGCTGAAGCTCCTAATACCTGTTGTTTGTATTTTGAGGATATATGCACATTACTTAGAGTCCTTGCCACTTTTGTTATTATTATTATCTTTTTTTTTTTTTTTTTTTTTTTTTCAGCTAGTTTGTGACAAATGGAATTTTGTCTTTCTGTAGATCTGGAATATAATTTGATGTCCTTGTGGCTGTCTCTAAGATGCATTCCTCTGTTCTACAGAATCTTAGGGCTCTCTTCAGCCACACTGTCTGAGCTGGAGCTCTGTATTCTTCCTTTACCTCCTGCTGATCTGTTTGGGACAGACAGGTGGTGTGTGGAGTTTCATTGTTAGCTTCAAAAGTTCTTTGCCAGGAAATTTAAAATTCACTACTTGTCAGTGTGTTTTCACCTTCTTTCGAGTTCTTCTCAAAGCAAGGTTAAATATTGTGTCACACAGCTGAAGGCACTATCATGCAAACTGCACTTGCCAATTTAAAACTTATCAGTTGACAAACAATTCTGTTCAGTAACTAGCAGCTAGCAAAATTCTCACCATAGAAAGTTGCACATTATCAATAGTTAATAAACTCAGTGCTATAAACACTGATCTATTTTGCTCACAGAATCTGTGGTATCACTCTCCAAGTCTAAGGAACAATGCGCTTTTGAAACTATATCTCTGTGGTCATTAAGAAATACACAAATGTACACACAGCTTGAAATTCTGAGTTGATTATCAAGTATAGTTATGTAGAATGTAAGTAATTGCATGCTAATTTTGTGTGCATCCTATTTCTTGAAACTGTAATTATTCCTTTGAAGCTTAGACTACAAAGGAGTGCCATTTGAACATATACATAGGTTGTCCAGTAAGATCATCTCACACACAAGATGAGATACTGGCTTATTACAAACTTGGGTGCAAGGTTGTCTCTGAAGCTAGCACACACAGGGATCCTCCACAGTGCTTTTTGTATGAATTCTTATAACTTGACCACTGTCCAGCTCTATGATTCTCTCTGTAATTTTCAAGTTAATGCACAGTATCTTTTAATATTTCACATGCTCATTGGGAAGGATCTCCAGATGGATCTGGGTCTTCAAAACCATGAGTGTGATTTGTAGTATTGTAATGAGGACAGTCCTGTTAAGGATGAGGCTAATCTCCCTTTCTGCTGACTAATCTAGTCACACTGATTAAGTATATGTCTAGTTTATGTGTTTCCAGGAGGTGCCCTTATTTGAAGACAAGATCTGTACCCTAATCATGATTGGGAGCTCTTTTACTGAAGCACTTTCAGGGATGCTCAGCCCGTCCTAAACAAAAGTATGTGTTTGCAATACTTAAGGATACCTATACAAAAGCTTGTACAAAGATTAATTCCCACTTGACTTACAACATTTAGGTGTAGATACAAGAGGTCCTGTCACCAGAGAGGGCAATCTGGTTAAAACCCATTTTAGTTCCTCTGTTCAGGGAGTTCTTCTGGGCAGCTGAGGTAAGGGAGGTGGAGAGAAGGAGGGTATGCTCTTCCATCAGAAGAGGAGAGAGGTTTAGATGTTGTGCATGTCAGTCTAATGGTTGTGGGAAATTCAGGGCTTCTCCTATGGTCCTGCTGCAGGTCTGTATTGTATGGAATGAACGGAACACTTACTTCTGAGATTGTGTATTAGAAACCACAAAAAGAGAGTTAAAAAAAGTAGATCTTTTAGATGAACATTCTACATTTTCTGGAACTATTTGTTTGCATTTAGATGATGACAGAAAGTGGTCACTTGTCCAGGAATATTATTTCTTGTGCTATTTGAAGATCAATATTACTGTTGTGGTATTCTTTAAGGCCAGATAATGAAAGTAGAGTTATGATAGCAGGCATATAAGTACTGTGTGTGCTCAGTGTTTTGTGATAGAGAACTAGAAAAAATCCAGAAACCCCAGGTAGCCTGTCTAATTAGCATGGAAAGAGGTTAAGAATGGTAGGGTTGGCTAGCAGGGTAAATCATTAATATAGATAGTGACTTAGTGATACCGTTTAGCGAGAGGAACAACTGAAGTTTTAAGGTTTCATCACATCTTTCGTTTCTCCTTGTACTCTATTGTAAGTATAATTACTTTTATTGATTGCCAGTATTGTTAAAACAAGTGGAATGATTCTAATCAATCATTCCAGATTGAAAAAGAATAGGATCTGAAAGTTCCTTGAAATATTTTCTTTAATTAAAAATCCAGCCAGGAAGGAGACTGAAATCATTAGCAGTGCTGTAGAATGCTTCTTAGAGGTTTGTGGGTGAATATTAATTCCATTCTGGCTGAACAGTCACACAGAATGCTTTCCTTGTCATGTTCAACCTCTACAATCTTTCTGCAGAACTTCTATAGGTAATTATGCTAAATTTCATTTTAATTGAAACATGTGGCAAGAAAAAACATTACATTAATTAAAAAACACCTGCACAATATGAGTAATTTTTCCACAGTAAACCTGTTACTGATGACTACAATTATTTTTCATCCTAAGTTTTCTACAGTTTTTTTTGCTTCTGTAAATCTTGCTGTGCAATGGAGCTGACCTCCATTTCCAGTTCATGGCAATCTTTTCTGAAGGAAAAGGAGACCATCAGGTTTTGTTTTGGTACTGAAACTTTTGTTGGATAATCCTTACCCAGATGATATTTTCCTGCTGGTATTGATTACATAGTCTCCACTTTTGCAGTTTTTAAACTCATGGGGTTAATGGGCATATTTCCCATTGGGAAACATTGGGAAATAGACATGGAAACTGTCTATCTGAATTGCTCACAGTCACTACATGGAGTGGGATATTAAGATAACAAAATCCTAACACACTGTGCAAACAATTTTGAGTTTCTCTCCCGTTTCCATTGTCTAGTTCCTGATGGAGAGATGTTGTCTAAAAATGCCCAAATCAGAACTGTATAAAATTTTTAGTCTTTAATCCACTGTAAGCTGTAATAAGTTCAAAAAAGCTGCAGAAATCAGAAATTTTTGGGCAGTGTTTCCTTTCTGATAATAAAACATATATATAGTTATAGGTTTCAGTGTCCTCAGATTGTATCTTCTGTACTGTGATCTTCTTTGCTCCATTAATAACAGTCTTTTAAGTATTTCAAATATTTCCCCAATACTCTGGTTGCAGTCTTAGCATAAATATGTCTTTAAAGTCACGCCTAGATGTATGTCACAAAAGAACTAATTTAAAAACAAATTCTTCAGCAGCAGAATGAGTGAAATCTGAGGGAAAGCTTCATAAATCACCAATAAGACAAACAACTTAGATCTCAAAGGTCTAAAATGGGAATTCCCTTATTATTTAGCAAAGGAAAAGATGACAGATACATTGTTGGAAAAATCAATTTGTTAAAAATGTTGGGGTAGTTCAAATGACAAATAAATGTGCAGTGAGCTGTATGTATTGGTACAGATGACTCATCTGTCTTGGTGCTGACATGCCCTGGAATTTAATCCTGCTGCATGCATAAAGCTGGATTCTCCTTTGAATACAAGTAGAGTCACAGGTGCCAATCATAGCAAGGACAGCTTTTTCTATTTTAGATCTGCACTGAAGCAATCATTTTATTTTTTTCTTTTTCCATTACGGAAATGAACCTGAAATGTTAAAGTGGTGCACTCAGATGTGCTCGTCAAATTTTATGTTGATCTGCAAATTCTGCGCATATTGGCAGGAAATCTGACACTGCCAAACATTAACTCAGACTTCAGAGAACAAAAGCAGTGTGTTGCCACTGCCCATATCCACAAGTCAGTCAAATGAAAACCAGATCACCTGAACAACCTGAAGCTAGTATGTTTCTGAACTCAAGATAATTCCTTGTTACTTTTTGTTGAAAGTTGATTAGCATCAATGTAAAGGCTCTGTGAGTCAGAGGGAAGATATTCCCAAAGTCCATGGCATTCCATCTTGTCTTTTTAGGCATCTGATTTTGCTTATTAAAGAATCACTGCCTGCATGAGAGAAATCTGCTTGTAACCAGGCTATAATTTTATTGCACTAAATTGAGCGAGGTAAAGGCTTCACTGAGGAGTAAGTAATGTTGCCCTGAAAACAAACAACCATATAACCTTATGCTTTTCGAAATACTCAGTGTAAACAACAACTTTCCTTTCTGTTGCAGAAATCATGAGTCTCTTACTAAAGATGTGCTGTATTTTAAACTGCAGAGTGGGACTCAGTTCTTCCCTCTTTTGCCGCTTACCCAGGGATGCCTCTGCTATTCGGAGAGGGAATGCTGCAAATCACACACTGCGGTTCTTTGCCTCTCCTGAGAAGCTTCACTGCTTGAATGTAATCTTAATAACATTTAACCTTGCCCTTTGAAGTGATATTTATTCTTTTTTCCTTTTTCTTCTTTTTTTTTTTCTTTTTTTCTTTTTAGGATGGGAGAGATGATGATGCACTTTTCTGACCTATTGAGGTGTTTTCAGAGCAAAACCTGGGCTGGTAATTCTCAGACTTATAAAGCTGCATTTAACCTTTTGAGTAATTATATTTTTAAGAAATACGTTGATGAAAGTTCATGTCTGTGCCAAATCCAAGGCATTAAATAAGAAGGGAAGGGAAATACAATTTTGCCTCAAATTAGTAAAATCACAAAATGAAACAGAGGAGAATATAACAAAATAAGCTGTCTTCTGGTGCTGTTTGGTGGTCAGGTGCAGCCACATCCTACTGTTTCTGTCTGCAAACAGTGCTTTTCTTCTGATGCGGCAGATATTCATATTATCAGGCTCCAGTAACATCCATTGAATTGCTTTATCCATGGAGCAAATGAAAACAAGTTGAAACCTTTGTGTGGCTTTGTAGTAACAATACCTGTGCTATTATCATCCCCTGTTTCGTTATAATCACATTTCCTACAGAAACACAGTTCCCACATCCAACCATAGCGGAAGATACACAGTTATACTTTTCCATCTCCTTTCTAAAGTGATGTATGGAACCTTACTTTTAAGTTAAATATTACATTATTTGAATCATCCTTGCTTGAAAGAAAAGGTACTTATGTGAAGTAGTAAGAAATACTGAAAATTATACTCTTTGTTTTAATGTCCTTCCCCTTCCTATCTTAAAAGCTTTCATTAGGGATTTGAACTTTTTATGTGAAGGATTACACAAGATGCACCCTGGATAGTCATTGTGAACATATTTACACAGGACAAAGTCAGATTTATTTGTGCATCATGTTCTGGCTAATTTGATAGCAGACATGTTTGGGTTCCTAACAGCTAAAGGAACATTTTCTGCTTTTGATTTTGGGTGCAATTCATCACTATTGTGAAAATCCAAGAAGCCATGAAGGGGATCTTAAAGTCTTTGGTTACACTTATTCTTATTGCACTATCCTCTTCTGTGCTGTCTTTTCAAAACTTGTGAGTAATAGATTTTTTGTACTCAGTGCCAGAATCTTTTAAAATATATAAACTGATTGTCTTTATGAAAGAATCATTTCCAAATGCAGAGACATTTCCAGCATCTGAGCACTGGCTTGGTGAGAAATTTGGAGGATAACACAATTTTTTGACATATTGACCTGGATTATGCACTGTTTTTTTCATGACAGTTATTCAGTGTTTTATGATTGTGTTCACATTTTAATGTGAAGAAATCAGGCCTATCAATCTTAGAATCATAGAATCATAGAATCACCAAGGTTGGAAAAGACCTAAAAGATCACCCAGTCCAACCGTTCACCTATTCCCAATAGCTCCCACTAAACCATGTCCCTCAATACAACATCCAGCCTTTCCTTGAACACCCCCAGGCTCGGTGACTCCACCACCTCCCTGGGCATCCGTTCCAGTGCCTGACCACCCTTTCTGAAAAGTAATACTTCCTCATGTCCAGCCTGAATCTCCCCTGCCGTAGCTTGAAGCCATTCCCCCTGGTCCTATCACTGATGACACGAGAGAAGAGGCCGACCCCCAGCTCACTACAGCCTCCCTTCAGGAAGTTATAGAGAGCAATGAGGTCTCCCCTGAGCCTCCTCTTCTCCAGGCTGAACATTCCCAGCTCCTTCAGCCTCTCCTCATCAGCCCTGTGTTCCAGACCCCTCACCAGCTTTGTTGCCCTCCTTTGAACACGTTCCAGGGCCTCAATATCTTTCTTGCAGTGAGGGGCCCAAAACTGGACACAGCACTCGAGGTGCGGCCTCACCAGTGCTGAATACAGGGGAACAAGCACCTCTCTGCTCCTGCTGGCAGCACTGTTTCTGATGCAAGCCAGGATGCCATTGGCCTTCTTGGCCACCTGGGCACACTGTGGCTCATGTTCAGCCGAGCATCAATCAATACCCCCAGGTCCATTTCCTCTACGCAGTCCTCCAGCCACACCACCCCAAGCCTGTAGCGTCGCCTGGGGTTGTTGTGGCCGAAGTGCAGGACCCGGCATTTGGCCTTGTTGAACCTCATCCCATTGGCTTCAGCCCAGCTCTCCAGCCTGTCCAGATCCCTCTGTAGGGCCTCGCTACCCCCAGGCAGATCCACACTTCCAGCCAATTTGGTGTCATCTGCGAATTTACTGAGGGTGCACTCGATGCCCTCATCGAGGTCATCAATAGAGATATTGAAGAGGACAGGCCCCAGCACCGACCCCTGGGGAACACCACTCACAACCGGTCACCAGATGGATTTGACTCCATTCACCACCACTCTCTGTGCCCAGCCCTCCAGCCAGCTCCTCACCCAGCCAAGAGTGCACCCATCCAAGCCTCTGGCTGCCAGCTTCTGCAGAAGAATGCTGTGGGAGACAGTGCCAAAGGCTTTGCTGAAGTCTAGGTAGACCACATCAACAGCCTTTCCCTCATCCACCAGATGGGTCACTAGATCATAGAAGGAGATCAGGTTGGTCAAACAAGATCTTCCCTTCATGAACCCATGCTGGCTAGGCCTGATCCCCCGGTCACCCCACACATGCCGCATGATCTCCCTCAAGACAATCTGCTCCATCACCTTCCCTGGCACCGAGGTCAGGCTAACAGGCCTGTAGTTCCCCGGATCGTCCTTACGACCTTTCCTGTAAATGGAGTCACGTTGGCAAGCCTCCAGTCTTCTGGGACCTCACCAGTCAACAAGGAGCGCTGACAGATGATGGAAAGCAGCTCGGCTCTCACCTCCGCCAGTTCCCTCAGCACTCTTGGGTGGATCTCATCTGGCCCCATCGACTTGTGGCAGTCCAGTTGGAGCAGTAGGTCTCTGACTGTTTTTGTCAGAATCACAAGGGGGTTAGTGTGCTCCCCAGCTGAGATTACCAGGTCAGAGAGAGGAGTATCCTGAGGATAACTGGTCTGACTTTTAAAGACAGACGTAAAGAAGGCATTCAGAACCTCTGCCTTTTCCTTATCCTCAGTGGTCACATTCCCAGCCTCATCCTGCAAAGAGTGGATATTCTCCTTTGTCCTCCTCTTACTGTTAATGTATTTATAAAAGAGTTTCTTATTCCTTTTCACCGCAGTGGCTAGGTTAAATTCAAGCTGGGCTTTTGCCTTTCTGATCATCCTCCTCTACACCTCTACACATCCTAACAACTTCCTTGTATTCATTCTGAGTGCCCTGTCCCTCTTTCCACAGGCGGTAGATTCTCTTTTTCTCCTGGAGCCTCAAGAATAGCTCCCTATTCATCCACGCCGGTCTTCTTCCCCGCAGGCTCATTTTGCAGCTCAGGGGGACTGCCTGCTCCTGCGCCCTTAAGACTTCCTTCTTGAAGAGCAGCCAGCTCTCTTGGACCCCTTTACTCGCTAAGACTGAATCTTACTGTGTTAAAATTAACAGATATTTTAAAATCTTACTGCAAGTTGAAAGTTCCCAGCTTTGTAAGATAACAAAGTCTCTTTCTCATTAGTAAGCTTTCTTTCTTTCTTCCTTATTACATCTTCTGGATGTGGGAAAGGTTGACTTAAAGCCAACTGAGAATTCATTTTAAAAATGAGAGTTTCTTATATGCACCCATATGAAATGGGTGAAAATGAACATTGAAATGGAAGCAAATGAATTAACAGAGGGGCAAAATAAATGCAATGCTAGCCTAGCATCGCTGGCAGCTATCTGGAAATAACATCTGACATCCAGCAGCAGTTGGTGCCAATTTCTGCTGTTCTTTCTTGTCAAGGCACTCATGTCAAGATCTACCACCAACCTCTGCAGTTCCACACTCCTTGCTAAGCTAGACCCACCACAAAGGAACCTGGCTTGCTCTGCTCATTTAGTGCTGCCTTCTGTGTCTCCTTCCTGCCTGCCATTGTTGCTCTCTATGTACAACCAGCATTCTGAGTGACTTTCATGTGTCATCTTCTGTTCTGCAGTCTAAATCTGAAGAGACATCTCAGCCTGTGAAATGCATTTCTCTCGCATCTAATTTCTGCCAGCGAGTCTGGTTGTTGGTATTTGCATCAAAGATGACTCAGAGTGAATTACTTCAGTCTCACTTAACTCACTAGATGGGAGGAAACTATGGAATTTGAGTTAGGGAATTTGCACAGAATCTCTTTGAAATGTTAATTCTGTTTGATATTAAGGGAGGGCCTTAGTAAGTGGAGCAAGCAGGCTGCCCTAGGCCTCTTTATGTCTTTTGATACAATTATGTTTGTACTACTATGCTTACAGAAGGACCAGGCACAGTCTGAGCTCTGCTACTGAGCCTCCACAGAGTGACCACTTCTTAAAGACAAACCAGTATTTATAGAATGTTCCAACAGCACTGCTGATGAGAGAAGACTTACAAACCCAGAGCACTGTCAAGAAGGAAAATGTCTAACACTGGCATAGCACTCTGCGAGACACTGATGTATGAAGGCTGCTCTGAAATTAATGCCTCTTAGTTTATTGTGTTGGCCCACAGCATCAGAGATGCTAATGGCATGGCAGTAGAGGTTGAACCTTCCTGCCAGAATTCCATTCCATATTGTTGCTGTGTGACAGATGGCAGCAGAAGGGCAGACTGACAGAATGGTGCCTGGCATGGAAGTCAGAATGATGCAAAGGTGGAAATGAATTCCTCCATGTGGAAAAATTATACCCATTGACATTCATCGATGCTTGCAGAACATTTAGGGAGAACCAAAGAGTGGGTGTGAGTACAGTGAGTGGTGGGTGCTGTGTTTCAGCAGTAAGAAAGGTAAGAGTCAGGCAGATTTTTAGGAGCAAAACATGTAACACTGTGTTTTTGTAAGCGTGAATTTGTCCTATCAAGCAAGTGTTGTTGTGCTCTTTGTTGTAGTTTCCATGCAAACAAATAGGAAGCATTACTTTCAGAGAAACCAATGCAATTGCCAAGTGATCTAGAGCATGCCAACCAGACATAATGACCAACTCACCACTGGTCAGGTTGTGGACATTGACTATTGAATATTACCAAGATTAATGCAGATCTGTGTCAATTATGTTTGGCTAAGTTTTTCCTCCAGATTAAACAAATGAAAGCATACTGAGTTTAATGTACCCAGGTTGAAAATACTTAATAATAGCAAGCAGCATGCATTAATCTTACTTTTTCATAAGCTTACACAATGTTTTGTTTTAGAAACAATTAAAAACATTTCATATAACAGCTGCAATAACACACCTATTTTATTGCTTTTCAATTGATGAACAGAACTAAACTTTGCTTGCTCACATAACCAAAGAGCAAACTAAGAATCTAAGTGACATCTTATTTTACAGACAGACTACTGCCCTCATCCACTTCCATGTGTGAGAAGTAGAGCAGAGAGCTGGCAGCCACAGCTGGTGCCATCCCATCTCCTCAGCAGTTCCTCTCCGCTCATTTTTACAGCATCTGCTTGCTATGCATTGCCTATGTGGCTGTATCTTACTTCTAGGTAAGTACAGATAAACCTCATGACTGATCATCAGATGGGGTTGCAGTATTAGGTTATTTTGTTCTCCAGAGACCTCTGAACACCTCTGCGTATAGCAACTGTTGCACATACTCTGGGACTTCTTGAAACCCAACACAACCCAAAACAGTATTCATCTCCTGCTTCATTTTGAAAGTTCCGATGCAGTTGTTTCTGGTTTTCCAAACTGGCGTTCTCCCAACCTGCCTCTTTGTTCATTTGGAGAAAGGCATTGTAGATAATTTAGATCACAGACCTCTGCTCTTGCAGTTAAACTAACACTAAAAAATCGCTTCAAATAATCCTTAAAATTGTAATAACTTTTATAACAATTTATCATACATTACTCTGTGCGTAAGCGTATTAAAAACCCACAGTGAACTCACGCATTTTGACAGTGTAAGGTTTAAACAGCAGTTTAATGTAGGTTCTAGACTACAGGGGAGCCTGCAAAAATGTGTCAACTGAGACAGATACTTTGCTGCCCTGACAAAAATATTTAAGAGCTACCTGGACTTGTAAACAATTACTTATGGTAATTGTTTACAAGGCAAATGCATTTGTTAGGCAACTGATGGTTATGAAGTACTTGAAAATAAATTTGGAGTGATGAACACTGGCTAATGCTAACTTCTGGTGGCTAATGTGAACCTCTCAAAACCAGTTCAAATGACTAGGAAGAATTTCTCCTGATATCCTTTAATTTTCTCACATGAGAATAAGCACTTTTTATAGACATCATTTTCTCTACATTTTTTCTTTAATAAATAGTATCTCACAGTGAATAGTTGATACACCATGCAAAAGATTCAACATTTAGGGGCAGGAGAAATGTCATTAGTGGAGGTAAATCAGCCTGGGGCCTGCTGTCAGTGTATCACTTCATTCACAGTCCGAGAAGTAGTTTCTCTAGTTCAGTTCTGTGCCAAATCTCTTTCAATATATGCAGCCAACAGTGAAACAGAACGTTTCAGATCACAAGATAGATCGAGTACAGAGCAAGGCGCTTTCCTGAGCTCTTCCTTTTCTGAGATTCAAAGCAGCACATTCAAAGCTCAGGTGGTGTAACTTCTGCAAAATCTTGGATTTACAGGGCTGTTTCTAAGGCAGAAGGAGTTATTTGCAATGAGTTACAACTGAGCTAGCAGGCATATTTGTAGCTCTCTCCAGCTGTGCATCTGCTGCAGATAAAATCCACTCATTGTTGTCTTCTCACTGCTCACCCTCCAAAATCATTTTGGATTGTTAGAATCAATCTATTTCATGCATGGAGTCATTCAGAATCTTACTTAGAAGTGACAGAATATGCAGTCATTCTTTGCTTTACAGGATGACCCTGGCAAGCGAGGGCAAGAAGTGTTATTTCACCATTCCTAGTGTTCTGGCACAGCCAGCACTGCAGAGGAGCACATCTGCAGGGGCTGCAGGCTCTGCTCACCTGGTGCAGTAGGGGACAGTGCATGCAGGGATGGTCAGTGATGTCTTCACTGTGCTGAGAAGAATATTCACCATAGTGTTCCCTGTTCAGGTCTGATCTCTTTCAGGCTGAGAATTTTACTCTGGTGTTGTGCTGTTGAAGGAATGTCTATTCCTCTGGTTAATTTACACCATCCAAAAGAAGGCAAAGAAAAGGGTTTTTCCAGTGAGAGAGGTGGGATAAAGAGACTTCCATGCCTCACCTGCCCTCAGGGTACCATGTTCAGGTCACCAACATTGTGCTAGAAGGGTGGCCAGGTGTGCACCTCCCCATGTGTCACACTTCTGCATCTATCCCTAGCAGCAACATGGTTATTCTTGCTCTGCTTAGCTGAAACTTTGCTCTGACTTAGACTCATGCTGGTCGAAAAGCTCATTATCACTCATCTATCACTCTTTCAGAGCTCCCTTGTTAAAGCTTTGAATCCTTCTAGTTTCCTCATCCATGGACAGCAATCACAGTCAGGGCTCCCCAGGATTTTCTGCCTTACCCTACCCCCTCCTTATGCACATGTGGTTTAGCTGAAAACAAATGTGAGAGAAAAGGAGTGCTTAGCTCTAAACATGCCTTATTTCTTCAATAGTGGATCGCAGAGCATTTTGTCATGTTTTATTCTTCCTTGTTACTGCAACTGACAGTGTGAAGAGGGCTGACTGCCTCCTGACAGGATGATTGCCTCTCCTTTACAAAGTTTTACCTGTTTTAAAGATGCTACATCTGGTTTTGAAACAACCTGTGTGTGTGTTCTGGCTTGAAGCTGTACTCATCACTGGGAGCTGGATTTAAACTATCAAGTTGTAGATATGAAAAATTAATGAAAACAAAAATAAGTGATCTTGATCTTATCTGTATTCTTCCTGCTCTGCAGCCTGTGGGAAGCTACACTGAACTGAAATGTTAGGTCTTCAGAAACAAAGGAAATATTATTATTAATTAATAATGGCAATAGGAGCAGCACGCTTCCTCAGCAATATCTTGCCTCTCCTATAAAGGTGTGACTCTCTAGAAAGCTGTCAAAATAGCTTGTGCTGTCTTACAGGTCAGTTAATAGAAATCTCTGTTAATAGATAATCTCTGTTAATAGAAATCTGTTAATACTCTTCAATCCTATCCATCAGCTCACACCCAATACAGTTCTTCACTACACTAATCTGTTACTGTGCATGAGATCCTCTAGTTTTTGGCAGAGTGTGGTTAACCCACTTTCAGGAATTTAGTGTTCTGTTTGAAAAGAACTATGCATTTTTTGTTACATTCCAGCGGTCAACGTAGTCCAATGCATTCACATTCTTTCTTTGAATCTGGTCCAATCTATTTTAATGATAACTTTTAAAAATCAGCTTATCCTGCATGCATAATGTTATGACAATGAAGAAAAATGTGAATAGCATGCCTGTGAAAGACTGTCAGCTGCTGGTAAAATCAGAATCTAGTGTGCAAGATGTGACCAAGGTCAGCATGTTTAACATTACCAAATGTCAGTCAGTCAGCACTGAGCAATGTTTGGAGCTCTGTGATGAAGTGCTTCCCAGCAATGTTGTAGATCTACTTGAAAGGAGAGAATAAATATGGTAGAAGAATACTGATCAACAGAGTTTATTTACCAACCAGATGTGCTCATGTGGATTGCTGTATAAATGCTTCCTGTAAGGATCCCTCCCATTACTAGGGCAACCAATGTTGTTGTGAATAAGTCTATGAAATTTTTAATTTCTCCAGTATTATCTGATAAACCTCGTTGGATTACCATTGCAATATTATGTTTTTCATAGTGATCTGGATACCGTTTATGATGAAGGTAATGAATGACATCTGAAGGAATCGATGTACAGGTCATCTTTTCTTCTACGCAGCCTGTGTTGGTTAAGAACACGGGAACAAATCACAGGATCGTGTCTTTAAATACCTCTCTTCTGCTGTCACCAGAGCTTTATTTTTTTGTTTGTTTGTTTGTTTGTTTTTGTTTTTGTTTTTGTTTTACAACAAAATGGCCTATATGGCACCAGATTTGTAGGCTGGATGGGGTTTGCTTTTCTCAAAGAGGAAGAGAGGTCCTTGGGGAAAAGCTGGTGGGGCTCATTGGGAGAGCTTTAAACTAGGTTTGAAGGGGATGGGGGGGGGATAGTGAGCCATGCCCATGATAACGCCTAGCTAGATTTGAGGGACAGGGTGCTGGCAGGAGCCTTGAAGGACCTTCTGCTTTGAGAGGTACTGGCAACACTGCAGCACATACGCAACCCTATGATGGTGATGCAGTGGCTGCAGGGGCAATAGGGGAAGGCAATGGGAAAATCTAAGGGAAACACTTGAAAGGAGTGAACGAGTTATCCTCTAAGAAAGTAACAAGACCAGTTGCCCAGCTGAAGTTACTCTACACCAGTGCAGACAGCTTGGGAAACAAACAGAAGGAGCTGGAAGCTACTGTGCTACAAGACCACAATATAGTTGTTATCACTGAAACCTGGTGGGATAATTCCCGTGACTGAAGTGCGGCTATCAATGGCTATAAGCTGTTCAGAAGGGATAGGCAAGGAAAGAGGGGGAGGGTGTATTGCTATCTACACCAGGAAAGAAGCAGAATGTGGAGAGCTGTCCCTAGTGAATACACATGAGCAAGTTGAAAGCCTGTGGGTGACTGTTAGAGACCAAGACAGCAAAGGGAGCCTTGTGATCAGTGTCTACTGCAGGCCATCTGATCAAGTGGAGATGAATTTTAGGAAAACTGATGTCCAGCTCTTCAGGGAGTTACTGAACAAAACTTCCTTGTAAAAGATCCTCATGGGTGAGGGTGCAGAGCAAAGCTGGCAGATGTTTGAGGATGCTTTCCTCAGGGAACTAGAGCTCTCCATCTCCAGGTCCAGCAGGTAGGGAAAGGAAGGAAAGAGACAGGCGTGGCTGAAGTGGGACCTGCTGATTCAGCCAGATTGGCAGTGATTTCACTTATATTTGTTTTCTTAAATTTATTTTGCCTGTAAATGTAAATTATACTATCCTTTTATTTTTACTGCAATCAGAGATAAATCTATTTTTATTGGATTTGTTTTTAACCACAGATAAAATTTGAATAGCATTGTTTCAACCAAAAACCCCTTCAAATAAGTAATATATGTTTTAAAATCAGTGAAGTGTTTGAATTTTTTTTTTTTTTTTTTTTTGAGTTCATGAATTTACTTCTTGTATCCCATTTACCTAAATTGCACTTTCAGTATCTAAAAGTCTTTTGTTTGCATACCTCTAGTTATTACACCACAAGATGTCTCTGCTCTTGCATTTTGTATAAATGATCATTCTGTAAAGGAACAAGTAGAAGACAGGGAATTCAGCAGAGCTTTAGAAACGTAAATCAGAAACTGTTTTCAGGTTTTAGACATTCCTTGATCAATTTCAACCTATAATTCAGCAGAAGGTTTATAGTCTTGATGTATATGTTCTTATATGCTGAAATTATTGCAAAACTATTTGGGGATGTTAAACACAGTATTTCCTTAGATTTATAAGTATAACATTGTGAATCCATTTCAGTTTCAGCTTTTTAATGGGAAGCTCCTTGTCTATGGTGCAGTGATAGCCTTTTATTTAAATAATCTGAAACAAAATACTCAGAATAAGTATATAGGAAATAAGGTTGAAAGTGGCATGAGAGATAGTGAAGTGGTTAAAAAGACTAGTAAAAAAACCAGATGGGACAAAGAGGAAAACTGTTGAAGAGTTTGGAGAAGAAAAATGACCACATTTATTCATTCAGAAACAAGACCTCTCTCTGGTATCTCCCTGCAATGCTGTGCTTGCTGTATTCTAAGCAGAACCAAAGCAAATAGTACAGTAGCTCCTACCTTTCACTCTTAGGGAGGTTAAATTTACATCACCTACTGCTTCACATTGACAGTACTCATGTTCAATAGCTAGTTTCATGCAGCTAGGCTTAACAAAGGGCATTGATTAGAACCATAAAGTCATAGCGTCGCCAAGGGTGGAAAAGACATCAAAAGTCATCCCGTCCAACCAGCCACCTATCACCAATATTTCCCACTAAACCATGTCCCTCATTACAACATTTTAACACTTCTTGAATGCCTCCAGGGATGATGACTCCACAACCTCCCTGGGCAGCCCATTCCAGTGCCTGACCATTCTCTCAGAATGTATTTCCTAATGTCCAGCCTGAATCTCCCCTGGCACAATTTCCTCTAGTCTTATCACTAGTTACATGGGAGAAGAGGCGAATCCCCACCTTGCCACAACCTCCCTTCTGCAGGCTGAACAATTCCTGCTCCTTCGGCTGCTCTTCATAAGATTTGTGCTCCAGACCCCTCAAAGCTCCACTGCCCTTCTCTGGACACGTTCCATGGCCTCCATGTCGTTCTTGTAGTGAGGGGCCCAACACTGAACACAGCACTGGAGGTGCGACCTCACCAGTGCTGAGTACAGATGGATGATCACTTCCCTGCTCCTGCTGGCTGATGCAAGCCAGGGTGCCATTGGTCTTGGCCACCTTGGCATACTGCTGGCTCATGTTCACCTGAGCACTGACAAAGACCCCCAGGTCCATTTCCTCCACACAGTCTTCCAGCCACTTTGCCCAAAGCCTGCCTGGTGTTGCCTGGGGTTGTTGTGGCCAAAGTGCAGGACTTTGCATTTAGATTTGTTGAACCTCATCCCATTGGCTTCAGCCCAGTGATTAGCCTGCCCAGATCCCTCTGTAGGGTCTTCCTACCCCCAGACAGATCGACACTTCCAGCCAATGTGGTGTCATCCACAAACTTGCTGAGGGTGCACTCAATACCTCATCCAGGTAATCAGTAATAGTATTGAACAGAAAAGGTCCCAGTACCAACCCGTGGGGAATACCATTTGTGATTTGTGAAGACTTGAGGTCTTCTTATTGAAGGCTCTCTTTAAATAGATTTAAGTTGCCTTCTGTGCTGTATGAAATATGTATGCCCTGAAGGAAAACAAATTTTACTGTCTAAATATATTTTTATGAATGCAAGTGCTGTAAGAGACACTCTGAACTTTCTGTTGCATGCATCATGCATGGGAGGTACTCGAAGTTACATGAAAGAAAAAACAGTTGTCCTTAAAACATAAGTAGTAACCATAAACATGTGGTGTCTTTTCACTTTACAACTAGGCTGGCTCCTCAGCATATCTTAGATTTTCCAATCAAGTCCCCTGGTGAAAACTACTTCTCAACAACTGCCCTTTCAGGCTGCTGTGAAGACTGGAAAAGAGGTGGCTCCAAGCTTGAAGTCTGCAGGAATGAGTTTTCTTTGTAAAGCAGGTAAGGCCTGGAATATATCATGTCAAGTGTGTCCAGAAATTTTCAGAGTATGGCTTTTCATCTCTCTACTAATGAAGCATTCAGGAGAAAGCTATCTCCAAATTTAAAACTCATAACTCTTTAAAACTTTAGCAAATACCACTGCAAGTGTATACTCTAAATGTCAGCTGTGTTTTTCTGGGGAGATTTAGAAGAGAGAGTGAAGAATATCAATCAGTTGTAACCCAGTGACCCTCTACATGTCAAATTTAACAGTAGATGTGTATACAGCTTTTGATCAATGGCAGAGCGGGAGACTGCAGGAAGCATAACCTCCCTGAACTACAAGAAACATTTTAGGAGTCTAGAGCCTCCATGATTTTATTTTATTTTATTTTACTCTATTTTATTTTATTTTATTTTATTTTATTTTATTTTATTTTATTTTATTTTATTTTTTGCCTTTGGAGCTAAAATGAAAGCAACTTCATTGTGTTGCAATTTGTTCTCCTTCCAAACATTTTAATCTGTTCTACTGGCTCTTTGAATCTTAAAAAAATTTACTTTAGTCAGGGTTTCTTGTTAAGACTTAACATTTTCTTCAATTTTCACTTTTATTCAGTAGTATTGGTCTTTTCTCTGTGCAATCTCTGTTGTCTTCTAGCTTCTCTATAACAACTGTATCCTTCACCAGCTTGAGATCTCCCCTGTTTCAGTACTTACTTTCTGCCATATCTTGCAATGCTCATGAATATTCCTATTCGTGTGAATAGATCATTCAAAGTTGATTTGTTAGCATTAGCAGGTTTATAACGTGTTCCCTCCAGATGACATAAATATAATGTCAGTATAACAAAGAAGAAAAAAAAATCCTTACACTTACCCAGTAGGGTACTGTGTACTGTGATCCTAGCAGAGCTTTCAGGATCATCTAAGCATCAGCAGAAAGTCAGGAGGGGGTGGAAGTTGGGCAGAGGACTGACCTACCAGTGCTTTTGTCCTTGTCATATTTCTCTTCAAAACTCCTGAGACCAAGCAGAACTTGTTTCATTTTGTATGCTAACTCTAACAATAGGAGAGCTATTATAAATCTGCCTTTTGCTTAACTGCAATATCAACACCAAATTCCTCCAAGGATTCTCTTCTACCGGGAAGGCATTATTCTGCTTCATGATTTACACGGTAGCTTTAAAATGAAGATTGAAGGCATATGATAGACATTTAAGCACATTAAAAGTATGAAAAAGGAAGTAAAGGAACTCAATATTTCTTTAAAAAGCAAGGAAAATATCTTGCCTTGCAGAGAAGACTCACTGATGCATAGGTTGATGCTAGAGGTGAATACTGTTAGGTTGTACTTCTTTTCATTCGAATTGCATTGTTTTCTCTGCCCTTAGATGAAAAAAATGAATACATATTCAGGAAAGAAACTCATAAATGTGAAGGAATTCACTGTGCACTACTAACAGGGAACCAAAGGAACAAATTGTTCTGCTTCTGCATCAAATATAAGTCGTTAGTATTCCAACTATTAAAATACATACAGATTTTCATGCTCCTAGTACAAATTGTGGCCTGAGCATTTGTGACAGAGCTCAGACAAAATGTAGCAGAAAAATGGATGGCTGTTAAGATGATAAGGTGATAATATAAATCATCTGTTACTGGAGATGCATAGATAGCAATAAGATGGCTTAGACAGGGGATGCCAGTCAGCTCTGAAGACAAGGATGAAGACAAGAGTATAAACCTCAAAATACATCAATTTTTATTTTCCCGAATGGACTCAAATGTTCTGATTATGGATATTCTTCTGCAAGTTTGAAAGCACATTATACTTCAGACAGGTTAGAAATATCACTAAAGTAAAAAGTCATGGACTGGCTAAACTTGGACTTACTTAAATTGGTTTAGCAAGAAGAAGAAGGAAGAACAGTAAGTCTAATTTACCAAAGTTTGTAAAAAATCAACCTGGTCTAAGTAAAGCCAGTTAAATAAAGAAGTACAACCTAACAATATTTGTTTTAACCATGATTTGTTAACTCGGGAAGATGCAGGTTCAGAAAAAACTTGGGCAGGCAAAAAGTTGGAGGAGATGTACTCTTTCTGACTGATTTAATTGAGAAATCTTAACTGCGGACTTCTATCACTCACCACTAACATTTTAAAATTACATTGAATTCAGTGCCAATACTTTGAGATGACAATTGGCAAACACACTAAGTTCAGTTCTAATACGAGTTGATGGATCAATGAGAAATTGAAAAAGCTATCAAAAAACAATGCAATTTCAAAGCATGCTGTATGGGAAACTGCACTTCAGTCTGCACAACTGTACAACATCTGAAACAGAAAAGTGCACTACATACCAAAACTTGCATAATCTCCAGGAGACATCAAAGTAACAGCATCGAATGTATGTAAGCTTGAAGGAAAACAAGGTCACAAATCATAGCAGAATCTCCACAACTGGCAATTTTTAAATCAGCAGCAGGCCTTTTAACTTAATATTTAAATTCTAAATCAGAAGATTATTTTGGTCAATAGTGACTAGAAAATCAAATTTCCCAAGGCTCTTCAGGTGGTATATTCTCCACATTAACCACACAGCAGCTTTGGAACTTTGTTTAAAATCCTTCCAAAGTGAAAACATATGCTAAGAAGAATGCTATTTGTTTCAAGAATCCTCATTATTTGAGGATGTTACATTATGCAAGTTCATCAAAGCGTGTTTTGCCCATTTACTTTCTTACAGCTACACTTAATTAATGTATACATTCACAGGGCTGAATGCTATTAGTTCTATTTACAGTTCTTGCTGATCTTAAAGCATAAAAAGCTCTGCAGTGTATAAAGCAAGGCTCATCAAAACTTCATTAGAGAATACAATACTTTTCTGTTTTGTTTGCTTCTTTTCCTCATATAGAGTGGTCCAAGTGAGTAGCTGAGGTGATGCTATGCCAGCAAGAAGAAGTAAGCATAGGCACAGAACTGAGGAGGAGATGTGCCTGATCTGATAGAAAGTGATAAGCAAAGGTGGCCAATCTTCTGGGATGGATCAGGTGCTGCATGTCATGTTCTGCTGCTGCTCTGGATGCAATCTGACACCAGCAAATGAACCAAAATGTTTTTAGTCTCAGCACTTTTTTCTAATTTTCTTTCAAAACATATGTTTTTGCTCTATTTACAGTGCAAAATTGATGGTATCTTTGGTAATGCTGATGAATGTAGAGAAGTAACCCACCTGCTGTCACAATGAAGTTGCTGTCAGGCACCATAAGGCCATGTCTTCCTTCCTGTCAGACATGCAGGAATGCCAGTAACACCACGACACTTGTGGGAGGAAAGTGATGGAAGAAAGTGCTTGTCAAGAAACCATCCTGTTGAAGCTCCTTCAAAAAGTTCTGATCAAATAGGCATACAGAGAGTTCACACCAATTTAGCACTTGGTTTATAATGATTAGGTCAGCCATATATGATTTTTGTCAAATAATGACCTTCTTAACTCACACTAAATGAATCACAAGTGATTATCTGCTTTTCATCTTAGACATAGCCACAGCCTGGAGAACATCAGACAGACATTTCCACAACAGTTTTTTTTTCCATGCACTTAAGAACTCATCACTTAGGATTCACTGTCCTTTTACAAAGAGCATTCAGCATTTCTGTTTCAAAGAGGAAGTTCTGGTGGGGAAGAGGCTGCTTGTGTCATATTGCTGTCATTTCCTGGAAAGGTATATGTGTATGTAGGAGTGAGATGGCTGAAAATCAGCAGGGTGGAGGAGCTCCTGATGAAGGACAGACACCAGCAAAAGGGAAAAAAAACATACAGACAGACTGTGTTGAAAATACAGACAGACAAAAGCCTGCAGTGTAGAGAAGCTAGAGGAGAACTGAGCAATGATCCTGGTGGGAAAGATTACAGAGACCACAAAGAGCATGTGCCATTAGCTAAATGCTCTGACCCAGCTCACCCATGGAGACTTGGTTTGATTTTCTCTTTGGATTACATTGCACTGCTTTTTTTTTTTTTTTCCTTTTCTTTTTTATTTTTATTTTTATCCTAATGGGATAATTTCATACCTATGGATTTGTGAGAATGTGAAAAAGTGAAAAATCACATCCTGTTACTTCTGGTTTGCTAATTTCAGCCAGTTAGTGTGGAGAAGCACTCTTCCCTCTAGAGAGTTTCCCCTTTTTGCACTGTCACTTTCTCCCATGTTCTTCACACCGTTGCTTCTGTCTCACAGACACCAAAGAGTCGGCTGCTTGGCCATGGATGCTTTGTATGACCTGACCTTCACTTTATCACAGAGAGGGTCTTAACGATGATGGGGAGTGGCAGCTTTTTGATCTTACATGGGGAGCAATGGGTGATGTACTTGGGTATTTAACGAAATCTCATTCCAGAATTAAAAAAAAAAATAAATAGGTGAATGAAACAACAAAAGAACAGTTAAATACCTCCACATACATGGGAACTGAATGTCAGGATAAAATTAGTAGTTTACTTTTTCTCATAGATTCACATTAAATCAAATGATATTCAGCAGCAGAACTCTATTTTTTTCTTCCTGACAAGTTTTGTGCTTTATTCTTTCCTTACCACAGCTCTTTTACTTGCTTTGAGCATGTGCACAAGTATTGAAATTGCTGCCAATTTGGTTCTGTCACTTTGGCATCTAACATCAGTCTATGCAGTTCAAGTTCCTGAAGGACTTCCAGAGTAGCACGCAGTTTCTGTGGTAGCAGTTATTGTTTCAACATCTCTAATCAGAGGGACACCTTGCTGCTCTCTTGGGTTCAGATGAAAGGTTTCTCTCTTTATCAGCTTCACTCTGGTTTCTCCCAGCCGCAATACTGTTACTATCAGTAGTTTCTAAAACTGAAGATTGAGAGTTGAATGGGCAATGCTGGTTATACTGTTGTGGAAAGAGTGAGGTGACATGTATGTTGAAAGAAAAAGGATCCTGGGGAGAGCACTTCTGCAGTACTGTTACATTTTCCAGTTCTAAGAAAACTAAGGAGTAAGAAACTCTAAATGAACTAAGAACAAAAAAAAAGATTTTGTTTAGTGCAAGGTTATGAATTCTTAGCTGCTAATCCAGGAATGGAATGTGATGGATTTGAGTGAGTGTTCAGCATAAGAAGGAAATTTAAACCACGGAAAGAAGCTAGATTCTCAGGTGAGCTGAATTACTGTATTACTCACTGAAAATTTCCTCTTCAACCTCATATATGCACAGAAAATTGCTGGTGCTGTGTGATAGTTCTGCTTAACTTGAGTTCTAATTATAGTATATGGTTTTCCTACATATAATTTTAGGAAATTTTACTTATGCTAAATCAGTTTCTCTCAATAACACCTAACATTTTATGCGTTTACTGAGCAATCAAAGAGCGCTCATTAAAATGTATGTGAGAATAATTTTTACTTCACCCTGGACGAGGTTGTAGAAAACGTATTAGTATTATCTTCTTTTCTTCCTCTTCTATAGAAACCTGTTCAGGCAAATTCCATGCTGAAAAGCTTCCTGAAAAAATGGAGTAACTGTAGGTTAGTTTGCACTGCCCTTGGATAGAGCACCCATTACAAACTGTGCTGTGCATAAGCAGCTTAGCGGACACTGCCCAGTACCCACACAGTTTTATCCTAATTAAAAATATATATATATAAGGTCAGAATAACCTTATAAACATGAACTCCTTTGTTTCTGGAGACCAAAGGACAGAGTCTTCTTGGGATACTAAAATTTACTGAACTTAAGAACCTTGAAAACAGCATGAAACTGCATGCTTTTACTGCTACTGATATTTCTTTCTCTAATAAATATTATGTTAAGGCAAACATTTTAGTGAAGTTTAGAATATTAATGAAATTACTTAAAAAAGCTAAAATGTCAAATTAATATTAATTGTCATTATTGTGTAGCAAGTCAATGCAGTGTGCTGTTTTAGTCTGTTACCTCATTTTGTTTTAGGTTTTTTTTTAATGCTCATATCTACCAAAGCATATTAAACAGCTGTTTTATTAATTTTTTTCATTAATGGAAATAAGCCTAATTTTATAATGTAAATAACAATGTTTTTTGCTATATGCTTAGAACATAGGAAACAACTCATAATAAACTTATACAATAAATGAAATTTTAAAGGCATAATGAAGGAATTTCTTCTGTTTTTATGTTACTGCAAGTGAGCAGACAGGTTTGAGAGGACCTGTCTGCTGTGTTATGCTGGAAGAGGAGGCTGATGGTGAATCAAGCTTTTTGGAGCTACAACATGCCCTCCTACCAGACTCTGAGTCCATGGTACTCTAGCCTGGGGAAAGTCTGAGCTTTTAAGCGAGATGATTAAGAGGACTGAGAACTGTCTCAAAGGAGAATCCATGCTGAGGAACAGGAAAAGAACCAGTTATAAATAATGCCATTATGCTACATTGCTGATGAAGAGGCAGGCACAATGGTAGATAACGACTTGTAGATAATGTTCTGCTGGCAGCCAGGAGGAATGGGCAGGCCAGAAAAGTGCCATCGGCTGGCTGTCATTACCTGTCCTTCCACATACGAAGTCCCAATCACTTTGGACAAACTGACATGGTTTCAGCACTAAGCTAGGGAGCATACAGGAACATAAAAATATTGGTGATACATGAACGGTTGAACTGGATGGTCTTAGGAGTCTTTTCTGACCTCGGTGATTCTATGATTCTATGCACTGTATCAACTTCCAGATGAACTAGGGGGCTGAGGTTGGGTGTACCTGTGGAAATAGTGCTTGAGGAAACCTCAGTACGTGATTCATGAAAGCAGTACAGAGGTTTGAGTGTTTTGTTGGTTCAGCTTTTTTGTCTCAGAATCTAGTCTCACTATGGAAGTGTCCTGCTATGCCATTGAGCTCTTTCAAGGTATGAAATGTGTCTGTTTGGACTCCATCTTGTAGCTCTCTGCATTTGCTGTTGGGAATGAAAATTCTTAAAATCACTATAACTGCTTAGCATCTTGCAAAACTGTTTTGTTTGCTTAGAATGTTCTTAACTGTCTTGGTTAGACTATGGCTTTGTATGCTATATATATGTTTGTTCTTGGTTTGTTCTGTAAAACCCAGATGATCGTACTGTTTCACAGCAGAAAACAGAGATAAATACTGTTTGTCATTCTACATTTAAACGTAAACAAATGCATTTGTTGTTGGTACGTTTTGTTTTCATTTCACAATGCAGGTGAAAATGATACTGAAACTCCAGGCCTTGTACTGGTAATCTGAACTGTGTTCATGTAGCTTTGTCAGGCATAAATGCGTGCCATTTGCCAGGCATGACAAATTTGCACATGTTGCGTACCACAGATATAAAAATCTCTCCAGATTTATCTTAAAAACTGCAAATTAACTTTTTCAACACTGACTTGGAAATTTTATTCACTGAACAATTTTTCTAGTTTTTCTGGAGCATCCTATTGCTGTCAACAAACTATGACTGATTTTCATTGATGTGCTCTTCCCTAAAATTACCAGAACAAAGAGAACTGGGACCTTATCAAAGACCCTTTTCTACTGCACAGGGTGAGACCAGGTTTGGTATCCAGGCTCAAGAGAGAAGGAAACAAAGGGAAGAAAATTACTGCTAAAAAAGGAGCAGGCTAGAGTAAAGAATCTAGAGACTGGTGTAGAAAGGAGGAAAAAATTGTTGTCTAAGTTAAAGGGTAGTTAAGGCAATTAGAAAGAAAACCAACCTGGAGATAATTGGGAATATTCTACACATATCAGACTGGGAACAAAAGAGTATGTATTCTCCAGGCAGGAAAAACAGCTGTGGATATGGTGATATGAAAAGAAGTAGTTTTAGCTTGAGAGCATTTGAAGTGGAGGACTCAGCTGCTCTGAGAACAATGCTGCTCAAATTCAGATCTCCTGCTTCTATGTGAAACTGGCGGCTCACTGTGAAGCAAAGGAGAAAGAAAGGATTTAAGACTGCTATCTTAGACATCACCCCCTCCCAAACACACAGAATTAACTTTGTTAACAATTTGTGCAGAGTCCTAAAGAAGCAGGGGAATAAATTCATTTTAAGGGCAGTTTTCTTTACCCTGATAGTCAGTAAAAGAAAAGCCATTTTAGTGAAAATCAGTCACTGATGATTCCACGGGGAGTGAAATTACAGATATAAAAGTAGAGCTGATCCATTTTCAATTTTATACCACAGAATGATCAGTTCTCTGGGTAGTTGTTGTGAACAAATGCTTCTGATGAAAGGAGGAAAATGTTGCAGAATGTACTGGTCACTTTTAAGCGTCGTGCTCTATTCCAGTGTTGGGCTATGTATCTATTATATCCTCTTTTATTCTCTAATATTACAGCCTATTGAAAATTGAATAACGTAATATTTCTGCTCTTTTATATTCTGCTCCACACTGCAACTGAATGTAATTGGAAAGTCTCATTTTGTTAATGTTCTGGTGAAAAGTCACGGAAAAATCAGGAAATAGCTCGTGACACTTCTAAGCTCTCCCTAACAGACAGAATGAAACTAATAGATTCAGTGACATTTGAAGAAAAATGGTGATTTCAGAAAGTAATCATGAAAATGAAAGGAAAAAGAGAAATCATTAGTGAGTAAGATGGAAGTCTGTAATACAACCAGCTTGGGAAAGGACAGGCTGTTACTTTAGAAAGAGTAGAAGAAAACATATGAGCCATGAAGATATATAGATTTGTTTATCTATATGTTTGTTTATTTATTTGTTAGAATTAATGCATGCTTATTACATTCTGCATTTGCACTGTGAGCTCTACAACATCTGGTGAACTGAAGAAGCTCTTTGCCATCAGATACTGGATCATATTTTGAAGCTACTGAAAAATCCTTCTAACATTACAATTAGATTTCCATCCTCTGGCCAAAGGCACTTTTGGATATGTCATTAGTAACCTCTTGAGATTTACCCAACCAACAGAGTATTTTGCATTTTGTAGAGTGACTGCTGCTGAAGAAGCTGTACTTTGCTCCTGCTCTTGTGTTTATCAGTGATCTGAATATTTGGTAAAATCTTGAGTCCACGCCTTGGACAAACAATGCCTGTCATTGTGGCTTTCTAGACATCAAATGCAGACCAAATTAATGAAATAATTAAATTACTGTTTCAACATCTTGTCCCTGGAAATAACACTGGCTGGGAGTTGCATGTTTGATCTGCCCTAAGGAAGTCACATCATATAAGACATTCCATTACATTTTAAAAAATGAAACAAAATTTACCTGTTTTCTTTTTTTCATCAAGAAATTTCTCAATCTGTTTCCTTTTTCCTTTGCCCTCTGTCCACCCAATATACATCTCAGCATCCAAAACCATTCCATGTCTGATGTCATTCTGTCAGACTGTCCCTCTGGCATGTGGCAACAAAATGAATGGGATATTAGTGAGAAGGTTCAACCTCAACTTCCAGCATCCACCTCTGAGTTCATGGACCAACGTAATAAAATAGGATTCATAACTTTCAGAGCAGCCCTTGTATCCTAGGAGTTAATATCTGCGTTAATAAGGTGCTCTTATTTGCACCTGCCATTCATTATTCTGCAGGTCAGGATCAAATATACAGCTGCTGTGCAATTACACTGTTGCTTATCATGGCCAAGGTATTTAATGCGTTATACAACCTGCATGTGGTTTGTTTTCACATTATTTCCTCTAAGCTAGAATAATGATGTATATTCTCTGAGATATGGCCTGAAATTTCTCACACATCATTTCTGTACTGAAATAGAACTTTTCTGACAGAGAATATCTGGTTGCAAGAAGACAGCTCACCCATGAGTGTTCCAGGCAATTCAGAGCATTTTTATCAAGTCTGAAAAAAACAATAAATCTTTATCTTGTCCTGTATAGCCTGAAAAAATAACTGGCATGCTCATTACCTTTCCCTCATGCCAAGACTGCCAAGACCTGAGTGAAGTTTACTCTTACATACCATGTGAAAAAGATGGGTATATGACTTCTCTTTTAAGTTCTTTTATGTTGTGTTTTGAAGGCATATTCATTGTATTATTGCTTAGCTTTTTTTTTTCCAGTAGCTTTTTTATAAAAAAAAAAAAAAATGTCCAAATTTTCTGCTCTCCAAGAATGGTTTTGCTTAAGATTTGTTATAATAGTTATAAATGCCAGTGAAACACATATTATGTAAATACACTGGTTCCCCCCAAAAATAAGAGTTTGAATCAGTCTAAAGAAACCTTACTTGTTATTTAGTATTTTAAGTATTGGATTTAGGGAATTTCAACATGTCAAATACATCTTACAACTGTCTAGAGTGTATGTCACACTTTGGTATTTAGCCTTTATTACTGTGTTTGATGTAGTTCAGGTGGGACTGGCAGGCAAGCATTTTGGTCTGAGACCCATCCATAATTTCAAACTTCTTTTGAAGACAGTTCCCAGTTAGCTGCAACACTCTAGGAAACAATTCTGTATGTCTTCCTGTTGCAGAACCATCCTGAAGAGTGCTCCTCAGTAACCTTGTCTTTACTGAAGAAGTCGGCGTGCCTGCTGAGACTTGGTTGAAGCAGTCGAGTGTATTTCTTTTTCTTTGATTTGTGCAGCAGTTTGCAGCAGTTCTCCCCAGAGTAGGCTCTACTGCAACTAACCACATCTTTATTGCTGATGGACCAGAAAATTGCTTTATCCTGGAAAATGCTCAAGCATGCATTTTTTTATTTTTTGCTAGGGCAGGGTGAAAAGTGGAAGGATGCTGTCAGCTTGGTGATTAATAAAATCCAATTAGCTCAGCTGGTGCTTACTGAGAGGCACAAAAGCATAAAAGAAGTACGTGATATCCCAGATGATATCTCAGAGACAGGTAGAGAGCAAAGTGATTTTAGATCCTTGAAGTTCCTAGAGACACTAGAAATAACTTCTGACTTTGTGGGATCTTCGGGGACTTGATAAGAGCATTGCACAAAAATCTGTAAATCCTTCAGATACACAAAAGCAGCAACCAAACTCTTGCTCGTTCTTGTTTCTGAAATTCTTAAAGCAATCCCTATACATCACTGTAATTTTAAACTTTGGCTGATCATCTCAACATGCCTTCAATCAAGTCTGGACAAATTTCTTGCTCCTACAGTTCTTAGTTTAAGTGCTGTTAGGATGTTCATGATACAAAAGGGACGTGGAAAACACAGGATTAATTCTGTCTAAGTTTGTTGATGCTTATGGCATGGCAAACTGTTCATTTTTTCATGTTAATCTTCCTCAAATAGTTTTCTTTTGTTTGTTCGTTTGTTTGTTTGAATCAGAAAATTCAGTGCTAGGAAACAACAAAAACTGATGCCACCAAAATGTTTTAATTATGTTTACACATACGTGTATATTAAATGACATGGATATAAATTGCCACCACAAAGTATGACATTTCATTGAATTTGGATATCAATCAAGCTACGTTTTAAGACAGACTAACTAGCCAATATTGGCTAACTAGCTCCCTGCAGATGATTTATTTTAGCAGGAAGGTTAAGGGGCTGGAAGAGGTAAGGGCAAGTGGTATTTCTTGGAGATCTCACTGCTACCAAATATCTCCCACACCTAATATATAATTAAATATCTTCTAATAGCTCCTGCAAAAAGTCTTGATTTTACTTTCTGCAGTTTTGGAACCTTAAGAAGTGCAATATTCTCTAATCTCTATGAATGTTTATTCATAAAGATGATGCTGCATTTCTTTAATAGCCATTGTTCTTTACTTCAGTTTTGGCTTTTTAAACAAAAGTTAGACTTGCATCCAAATTTAATTTCTAAATCAAGCTTTCAATTCACATTGTGAGGGATAAAAATGAAGAAAGGAGTAACTTTGTATCTTAACCCTGTCTTATTTTTTCTTTATATTTCCATTCCTCTTTAATATGAGAAAAATATATATGTACATATTTTTCCTGCATATTTAAATTCTTTGCTACCACTTGAAAGTTTTCTGTTAGTAACTTTAACATTTTTACTTGAGTTAGATTTTGAAAATCTGACTTTTGTTCCTATTGGTTATAACATTCTTTCCATTTCTGACTTCATTCAATGGAAATACAAGCTATTATGTATGTCTTAAACTTCATTCTCTGTGCAAATGATATGTACAATTTATACATTGACAGTCTGTTAGTAATGGTCAATTCTTCGCATTCATCAATTCTATCACTTGAATACAGTTATGATGTGTGCATAATGTGATGTATATGTAATTTATGCAGTTATGGTTATTCTTTTCTTCAGTTGCCCATGTTTAGAAGGTAAGAAAATGTGCTTGAACAAATTAGCAATGTCTCAGTTACGTCTTTGGAAGTTACTTGTTTTTATTGCAGGCTTTGATGTAGCTTGTTTGCACACTGAAAATTGGAAGTAAAGTGGAAAAGAATGGAAGTCATGCTAAATAGAACCTTCACAGTATGAAATGTTTCTCTCAGTGTTTGCCTGATGTGTAAGATTTAGTATGTCAGTATAGAATTGACACATCTATGAGATTCCCTCATGTCCCTGTGAAGGCTGCTAACTTTGGCTGTCTAGTTGTTGATATATTAAAGAGAGAGCTGAGATTTTAGCCCATTTGCACCACTTGCTGTTGATTTGTAGCTGGTCATTTTACTGATATGTACTCATTTTTTTAGCACACCTGACCTTTTCGAGTTTCATTGGTCATAGCTTTATGCATTTATTCTTTTCTCAAAGGCAGTTTTTCATTGTAGCATTCCTGTAACGGGAACTTGCAGTTGAAAGACAGGATTATATTACATGGCCTATGAATATTTCCATACTGAGAGTTATTTTCCTCTTAGTGATGATGAGTTACTTGAGAAATGACAAGCAAGAGGTGTAAACAAGAAAGAGAAACAAGAAAAAGCAGGTTTTAATTTGGGCTCAAATACAAAATCCTGAAGCTGTTCCTGAGTCTATATGTTCTGGCTTTGAATTAGTGACCACATCCTTCAAGTTCAACACCCTTCGTAGCTGATTTTTACCATAAAATCCTTCAAGTTCAGTATCTCAACATGTGGCATAACTGTGTAAAGTGACTATAAGAGATGCACTTCTTTTATTTAACAAATGTGTCTCTTTGTGTCTTCATCGACATATCTGCCAATCTGAGTTATGAAAGTAAGATTTACTGCACTTACTCAAACTGATAAGACAGACCAAGGACTGCCAGGAGAAAATAACTTGGATTCTAGCCCGTAACCTTGCACATCTCTAAGAGTTTAGTGTTTTTTTCTGGGTTTTCATCTGTTATGGCTGTGCTTGGAGCACAAAGGGATTATTTGTACTTCTGCAAGATCATGGCAAGTGCACACTGTGTGGCTGTGGCCGTCCTGTAAGCAAGACAATGTGCTTCATGTAGTTTATTAGTGCCCACGGTGAGGAAACACAGTTTATCATAGTTTTCCAGCTATGATACTGTTTACTTGCTGTTGAAATAAGAACAAATGAAAATGTAGATGTAGGAGCCCACAGTGCCAGCTTTATAGCTATCTCAAAACAGAGGCTGATTTACAAGGATGTAAGTTAATAGATTATTTTGCTGGATATGTATAAAGCCCAAGAAAAATTGAATTTCAACACGGAGTTAAAAAGTCAATAATTCCTTTTATCAGGGCAAAGAGGTTCCCGTATAAACTTCACTTTTTTCATTTTCATTCTACCACTTCAAGAATTCAGTTGCATGAATATCTTTGCCATAAAATTTACCTGTAATCTGGGCTTGTTTATAATCTGCATACATTTTGAGACAGCATAATTTACTATCCTTAATGTTGCAAGTGTTAGACAGCATTCTGAGTTTGTGTCTGAAAGAATCATGCTAGATAGAAAGATTAAGAACATCACAAGTAGAGCTGAACATGTAAATAAAATAAAAGTTCATGTGTGCCCATCTGGAAAACATCCTCATCTCATATTCATGTTTAATGTATTCTGTCTTTGGAAGGTGGTTAGCATTTCCTCAGCATGGAGTTGATAACATATCAATACTTTTGATTAGTTGTTTATCTCCTGAAAAATGATGTTCTGTGGTGCCTGAAATAAAGAGGGAATACAGGTTCTTCTTTCAATGCAATAAAGTAGGAAAAGATGTGGAATTTCAAATCTTTTTTTTTTAATAGATTTTTTATTCTACTAAGATACGCTGAGAGAATTTTAGGGTCACTTGTAATAATTTTTTTTCAATACTCAAAAGTCTACAATACTTCTAATGTTAGTCCTTCATTAAACAGCTGAATGCTAAGAGGCAGACTTCTTTCTAGAAGCAGATTTTGATCAGTTCTTCTCTGATCTTTATTTATACTTTCCAAATGGAAAATGTGTTCAGTTCTCAGTGTGTAAAGGATAACATTGGTAACTTTTTTCTGGACTTGGAAAAAGAAAAGCCCGAGTGAACAAAAACTGAAATATAATAGGAATGATGACAGTGATGATGATGATGGTGATGATGAGTAGATGATTGCTAAGTTTTCAAGGCTGTAAGCCTGGCACAACTTGAGGCCATTTCCCCTCATCCTGTCTCATTATTAAAAATTCAACATCAACAATAAAAATATAAATCTGATGCAGAGCAATTAAATCTGAGCTTCTACCCTGTAATATTAAATATTTTTTAATCCCAGTACGTATTTTGTCATATTCTGCATAAGGAGAAATTTAATGATAGGGAAATGATCTTCACATATTGCAATTTTTTGTAATGACCTCTGTAGGGCAGACATTGATGAACTGTGTTAAAACAATAATTTATTTGCTTTCCTGACATGTTTTTGTTTTTTAAAACTATTTGTTTGTTGTGGGAATGTGAGCTGTGGTATGAATATTCTTGGTCTGATTCCTGTCTAGCATTTCACTTTCTAACTCACATTTATGACTGTGTTTATCATCAGCAAAATATGTTTTTCTAGTGTGTAATTCGGTTTAAAAAAGCTTTCTCTGGTGTGTAATAGCAGATATCTCAATAGGGAGAGGAAACAGATATGTTCTGTTAATTTTAGACTTCCAGGTGTTTCATCATTGATAACACTGGCTGACTTCACCATATGACCACAAGTATATCTTATGGACCATGAACATTTATGTCTTTAGAAATATACAAAATATTAATATGATTGGAAATTTATTTACATTATTGGGCAACCATAAAATAATATGACCTCGATATGTTGACATGGCTTCAATGGAGAAATGAGAAAGTATTTAATTAGATTGCTTAGTACAGAATTTCTTGGCTTCCTCTAATCAGATGTTTAAGGACTTGAAGAAATAAGTCATTGGGAGTCATAGTTTTCACCTATTCAAAAACAAAAGCTGTTGAAATGTGAGCAGGCAACTGAAGATGTGTTGCCTAATATTTTTGAGAAAACTAAATGCAATATTTAAGATTTTCACTTCATGTCTTCTTTCACTGATTTGGTTGTGAAAAGAAATAACTGTTATGAATGTTACAGATTAGAAGAAACCAGAGTGGCTGAAATATATGTAGAGGAAGTGAATAGTGTTCTTTGAGGAACTGATTGTTGGGGCATGAAGTTGTGTATTGCAAAAAAAGAAAAAGTGAAAACTGTATGTTGGAAAGACTTTGATTTTTAAAAGTAAAACATTTTTTGATGCACTATCCTCAGTTTTTTAGATCTACTTTCCGGCTTGCTCAAGCTCAGGATTTGGGTGTTTTGTAGGCAGTTACTTCAGTGAGCAAGGCTTTGTTTAAACAACTGTTTGTTTGAAAGCAAAGTTATATGTCACGAAAGTTTCCAGTGAGAAGGATTTGCACAGCAAATACTGAAGAAAGGCATGAAGATGCCTTCATGTGAGATCATGCTCATAGAGCTCATTTTCTGATAAATGTAAATACTGCAAGAACTTTGTTTATGATTAAGATAGATAGACATTTAACTATGGTGACAGCTGCGTCACTCAAAAGTTGTTTATGTTCTGTTACTTGGAGAATATCTGCAGAGAGTGAGAAAGTTTGAATCATGTATTATCATGAATAATTATACTAATATAATTACAATATTTCCCAAATCAACTTCTGTAAGATATGAAGCTTTGTTTAATAAGCAATGTTAAGGAGCTTCTTAATGATGTATAGGCTATTTTACAATAATTGCTTTAGGTTGGTTTATTTAGGTTATTCAAATTTTAGTTTTGCTGTAGTTAAATTGTCTATATCAAAGAATCATACAATCATAGAATGGCCTGGGTTGAAAAGGACCATAATGACCATCCAGTTTCAACTCCTTTGCTATGTGCAGAACCAGCTGCCCAGAGCCACATCCAGCCTGGCCTTGAATGCCTCCAGGGATGGGGCATCCACAGCCTCCTTGGGCAACCTGTGCCAGTGCCTCACCACCCTCTGAGTGAAAAATTTCCTGCTAATATCCAATCTAACCCCCCCCCCCGTCTCAGTTTAAGACCATTTCCCTTTGTCCTATCACTATCCACCCCTGTAAACAGCCATTTCCCCTCCTGTTTATCAGCTCCCTTCAACTACTGGAAGGCCACAATCAGGTCTCCCTGGATCCTTCTCTTCTCTAAGCTAAACAAGATCAGTTCCCTCAACCTTTCCTCATAGGAGAGGTGCTCCAGCCCTCTGATCATCTTAGTGACCCTTCTCTGGATGTTCTTCCTGGTAAATACTGTAGAATTTCACTAAGCTGGATACTGTACAGGCCATAAATATATTTTACCTTGCTATACGTAGTGCTTCCAAGATTCCTTACATTATTTACCAGAATGGGAAAACTTGGTTTAGACAAATGAAAAATGAACTCTCCTACTCCACTGTTCAAACATACACGTGCAATTAAAGACCTTCTAGAATATCAGTACCTGTAACACTAATAGTCTGATTTTAAATCTGTAAAATTTGTAACAATTTGTCTTTCGAACTTTAATCCCTATTTATTTTAAATTTTCTTATACTGTTACTGTCTGCTGATGTTAATTTTCATGAGAGAACACTGGGATTAATAATATTTTTTATTTAATTTAAAATAAGTAATAATTCTGCACTGTGCTGTCACCGAAGTCTAGGGCTGTGTTATCTTATACACAGTTCTCCTTATGCTGTAGCAACAGTGCAGTCCATTATCCTCCTTCTATGAGTTGTATATGACAAGAAAGGGTTAGAATAAGCTCATAGATTAAAAAAATAGGCAAGGATAAGCAGTTGCATTCTATTTGGTTTTGGTTTAAAAATGAAACATGCTTCATTCCCCTTCAGAAATAACAAGCTATGGGAAAAAATCATGTAATAACCATTATTATCTAAAGATTCTATACTGAGAAAGGTAAACACCAGTTACTGATCATCATGACATGCAAAGGTGTTAAGAAGTAAAGCTCTGCTGTACTGTAATAACCTTTCAGTAATAACTATCCAGTTATATACATAACTATCCAAAATCAATGTTTCAGAGGACACAAACAATAAGCAAGTTGAAGTCTTGCTTTTATGGTGTGTTGAAGAGTTTCAGGTTGTGCTTAAATATGCTGTAGTCCAAATTCATCCCACAAAACAGGCCTTCAGTGATTTGTTTGGTATATTCTGAGACTGAGGCTGCCTACCTTCATCCTCAGTGATTGAAAGACCAGATGGTTATGCTGCAGCAGGTACTGATGGTACCTGTTTGATAATAGGAAATAATGAAAATGCATGCTGGTAGTATAAAAGATCTAAGAAACAGCATGTTGCAAAAATGTAGTATTTTTCATGACATCTTGTCAAACACAAAATGGAATGTAGGCATGTTGGGAATCCGACAGTCCATCTGATGTGTTCTTCAGCATTGTATGTATGTACTAGAAAAAAGCCAGGATCTGCTGAAATATATTGCTGAAGAGCGTATTTATGTAATTTAGTTTAATTTTTTATACAGTCCCCTGTGTTTTGTATGCTTGGAGTTTGCATATCTAAAAGATAGATTGTCATACGGATCATTGCTGTGAAGGCAGAATCATTTGTTCCAAAGATGTTTTTCTTTTCATTTGCATTATTTAAATTATATGGCTATGGGGAAAATCAAATGGTTGTTTTAGTGAGAATGTGGTCAAAATTTTGATGGCTACCACCAGAGCCCACAAAGCTGATGCAACAAGGTGAAGTTGCAGACATCAGAATGTTTGATTTAGAAACTACCTGAAAATATACTGGTAAAAATTCCCTGGCCAGGGAGGAGTAATTATTTAATTAGGTAGGTGCTGTAATAGTTAAGTATGATGGAAGTAATTTTTGAGATGTCCTACTGAAGTTCTGTGTTTATGGAACATCCCATTTCAGCTGGCCCAGCAAGTGATCTGCTTTTACTGCCATCAGCTAAATGTGTAGCACCTCTATGAAAACTCATTCAAGGAATGCTGATAAACACCAACAAAGGAAAAGCAAGACCAGAGGAGTGGTAAATAGGCACATCCCAAGGAACTGCCAGAATTGAGATTGAGCCTGGGAAAGGAGGAGGTTAGGTGTCATCTTTAGGTATTTAAGTGTTTGTCTTGTCCCTCAATATCCAATTCAGTAGTTAAATGCTTGAAATTAAGTTAAATCCCTAAGACAGAGTCTGTTTTGCCTATGATTATGAAACTCATTAATTTTTTGGTCATTGTTCTCATTTTCTCCTTGTCCAACTCATTTGGGTGCTAGTTTGCAGGCTGGGGCCAACCCATTACAACATCATAGGTTGGCACTAAATTTGCTTCCTTTTGTTTTTTAACACACATTGCTAGTGATTCAGTATTGATGCAAAATTAAATTGTTCAACAGGGATGATTAAAAAGTAAGCAAAAATTAAACAGAGAAAAAGCTCAGTTTCTGAGAAAACCTAGAAGTTGAGTGAGAATGGTTTTTCGAAGTACTGCAGAAAACCAAGATGCTGAGTTACGATGATTTATAAAGGAAAATAAGAAATGAAAACAAACCAAACTGAAATATGGATTTTTATTTCTACTGACACTAAAGTCAGTTCATTAAGATCTATTAACACAATACTAGATGACTTTTGGTTCTGTAAACTTCAAGGAGCTGCTCTGAGAAAAACTGTCTTTTTCTGTCCTAGTAAACTACTGTTTCTGTAAGCCATCTGTTTTCTAAGAGAGAGATGAGGGGTGTCATTGATCTAGTATATTTACTCTGTTTTATCTAGTATAAAAATGCATTGGAAGTAATTTGTTTTTCAGTAGGCTCATCTTTACAGTAGTAATCTTAGACAAGGAAAATAAGGTTAGAATATGTTAGATCAATGAAGTCTCAGGAATTTTTTTTTTCCCCCAGTTTCCTTCTGTTCTGTTCCTTTTCTAGAGATCTTGGTTGCTCTGTTCATATGACATCAAGCCCAGGGAGTAGAGAAATGCAATCAAGGGGAATATTTTGTTTCATTGACCCTTCCAAGATAGAGGTTGCTACTCTCATCCCTAGTGTCCAAGATACTCTAGACGTGTTTTTAGGAAGAATCTGTAGCTGTTGACACAGATCTTTGCAAAGTTAAGAGGAAAAGGAGCTGAGACTAGAAACAGCCTGTGGAACTCTTCCTGTTTATCTTTGCCCTCATGCAGAAGTTGACAGGAAAGAAGAGCTAAGCTGCAGTGGAGGAAGAGGCAGGGTTATTCTGCTGAAGCTACAGAAGGATATTTTGGTTATTAACGGATCATTCACAATACTTGCTGAGATGTGAATTGCACAGCATTTCCTTTTGAGTGAAATCCATGATGTTGTACCTTCCTGTATGCTGTAATCCTTGCTAGTGTAAACATCCCAATAAGAAAATATACTAGGGTTCATATGGCATGAGGAGAAGTGAGTTCAGCTTCCATTAAATACTTAGAAATGTTTTGTCTTTAAATACGCAAATCCACTCTTTAGTTTTAAATCCAACTATTTTAAACTCCTATTTCTCTGTGTTAAGTATTGATTCTGCATAGATAAGAGAATCAAAATCAATGCAAGTGTGATTAAACAGAATTTCATCAACTTCAGTGAGGCATTAGGTTTCATTTACTCTCAGAAATTATACTATTTCTCAATTCAAAGTAAAGTTTGAACTTCAAAACAGCAACTGCACATTATATTATTATAGTATTAATATACTACAATAATCTAGTCAAGCAAAATTTCTAGACAACATTTACATTGTCTTCAGCATTGCATTATCTGCTGAATGCATCACAGCTGTCTGTGTGGAAATGTGATTGGTACAAAGTAAGACACGTCTAGCAGCTGGTATATTGTTAGGGAAGTCGTATGATATAAATATGATGGGTAGAAGTTTGACTCATCTTTATCTCACTCTGTTGTTAACATGTTCTGCTGGACGTGAGTTATTTATTGTTCGTGAGAAGTTATATAGAATCCTCAAAATAGACGTTCAAACTCTTACTTAAAATTAGGGCCAATTTGTATCTTTAAATTGGAATAACACTGGGTTTCCATGACGATTGATTCCATGCTATTGACACAAACTTACTCAGATTCTCCAAGTTAAAAGCTCATCATCGCCTAAATAACAGAGCACTGCTTTTGACACTGTCTCCTTCTCTGGCAGGACTGGCAGTGAAGATGTGAGTGATTTTTAATTCAAAACATAAAAGAAGAAACTACAATCAATTGCTTTTTTTAAAAAAATATCTGGTTAGCAAAGGGTTTTCTAGGTTACTCTGTAATCCCATTAGCTAAATCAGAGGTGTATCATTAACAAAACAGAGAACTGCTGTTAACTGGTGGCAGACTCAAGAAAACAGATAATATGGTGATAACTTGGTAGAAGGAAGCAGAAATGTTGAGCTTCTTCATTTTAACTGAGACTGAGAGAAATAGAGCCAAGAGACTAGCTAGCTGCATTTGAAATATGGAACTAAAAAGGGAGAAGATGCAGGGAAACTGTGTTCTGTTTCTTCACTTACTTGGCGACCCGGGGCACAACTCCTCGTTTTACATAAATTAAATGGTACTGGATTTCTGTTTTCTTTTTCCAACTTTTTTTTTTTTCCTGTGAAGTATATTTAGTCACAATTGGTAGACTAGTTAGGATTTATTACAATCTGTACAGTGTACTTAGTCAAGGAATACACACCAGTAATTATCTGCATGGCATCTACTTGCCCTGTTCTGTTTAAACTATTCTTTACTTTTATTCCTATCCTTGCTAACAATCACCACTGTACCATGAAGTACCAACGGATGGGATAGTGAGGAAGGTAAGACTGGTCAAATCATCACTGGTGGTTTGCAGGGATGGACTGAGAACTGACAGCTGCAAAAGAAGTATGAAGGAATGGATCCCTGAAGAGTTGCTGCAGTAGTCCTGATTTGAATGAAGTATGCACATATCAAACTGCAGCGGTTGTAATGTTTTCTGGCAGATTACTTTATTTTTTCCCCTCAGCTGTATGGGTAAGATCCTTCCTGTCAGCACCCATGGTACTTAGTGCTCGGAAGTGAGAATGTGTTACTCCCTACTTCTTTGCTGGATGCCATAAACTCTGCTGCTGACAGAGCTGGGAGGAAACAGCATTACAGTGCGAATTTTTGGCTTGCAGTCATACAGATATTCACCAAAAGAACTCTGCAGAATGCCCTAGAACTTGCCAGCCCACTGCAGCCCTGGCAGAATACAGCTTTTATAGTTTCATTGCAGATGTAACTGGGCCAGATCCAAGTAGCACATATGGTGAAGTACACCAGCTTAACCTTTTTTCTATTACATCAGTGCACTCATGTCAACAATATTGATTTCTCTCTAGTGAAGACATATGAGACAGAAAGGAGAACTCTTATTTCTTGTTTATGTGACATTGTTTTCAATTAGCGAGGCCCAGATCTTCATGCATTTTGAAGGCACTTTTTTGAGCTTCTCAATAGAAAATCTCAGTGGCTTATGTTTGAGACATGTTTTTCTCCTTTTTGAAATTAAGGGTGTAGTGATTGGATTTTGCATCCCAAAAATTTTCACTGCTGTCCACACGTATCGTTTATTTTACAGTTTCTACTATTACTCACCTGTGAAGGCCATCATGATTACTAGTCTTATTATCTTGTAGGGAAAATAATTTTCCTTCAGGTTAAAATTTACGTCTCATCCTTTCGAGATTGCAGGTTTTTACACCTTGCAGAAAAACCTTAAGAGGAGCAGCCTTTCTGGTTCCGTTCTTTCTGAATGATGGATCTTGGCATTTCTTTTCGTTGTTTAAATCAGAACCTTGGTGCTCCAGGAGGTATTTTCTCCATTGAATGAACTTCCACCTTTTCCCAGAATACCACAGTGCCTAATTAGCTGAACTGCCTTCTCTGTATTAGCATGTACTCATCTTGAGCATCTGATGTACTGATTCTGAGCATCGCTTTCTCTAAATGTACTTTTGCAGCATACTCTGAAGTCCAGGTAGGTGCATGCTCTAAATGACTTTTGTGTGTGTTAATGACTTCATCTGTAGCCACTACTGAGCTTAAGTTACTTGGAAAAAAGTATGCTAACAAAGAGGCAGGAAACTTTAAAAAAAAAAATGTTAAGGAATCTTAACACTGTAGTTACTAGAAATAATTATTTGAGGATATTTAAGAATTTCTCTTTTTCTTTTTTTTTTTCAATTGATTAAATATATTTTTGAAGTCTACAACACTTCCTAGCTTTGTTTGATTCCACAATAAATGCAGTTCCCCTTATTAAGAGAAAGTACTATATTTTTGACATTTGTAACCACAATGTGTTTCCAAAAATGTTAATATGATCAGATTAAAAATGGAGTGCAGGCTGCTGTGGGCTTGTTTCCTTGGCAAATCACTGGCATATATGCGTATAATAGAGTTGGGCATATCAATCACTTACAGTCTGTGGCTTATTCTTTTAAAAAATATTTTGCAGAATGAAAATTTATAATTTGCCTGTGTAATGTAGAATTAGATCGACTTGAAAAAGTTCATATTTTTCATATTATTTCAGTAATTCTCAAGAAAATCAACTGTACCCTGATGTTAATGCCTCGTTTCCACATTAAGAGTGCTTTCATAATTTCTAATAGACAAAACCTGTATTTTTAAGGTTTAGCTGAAAGATCCCCAGATTCATTAATTTATCAGAATTATATGAGAGATAAAATCAATGATGTATTAAAATATGGACTTTGTTTTGCAGTTTTACTGTATAATTACAGTACATAATTACATAATTACATTATGCGTATCTGATTTTTTTTATCTGGTCAATGTTTTTTTCCTGAAATGTCTTTGAGAAGGCAAATTCCTCGGGACAAAATGGTAGAGATTGATAGCTAGGCAACACAAGTGGTCTTTTATCCCAACAAAACTGACAACAGCTTACCTCCTGTTCAACCCAAGTGTTAAACTAAGGACAAAGCCATTGTTCAATTTATTTACACAGGCATTCCTAGCTCAGAGAGAAGTCATACAGGAGATTTGTATAATTTAGAGCAGGATTAGTCTAATAAATTCGCATCCTGATTGTTTCTTGTGAGAAAGTGAAGTATTGAATGTGGGCTATGTTTCCAGATATGTTTAGGCACTATTATATTTACCAAACACAAGAACTCTGTCTAAGCTGAGCAGTGAGCAGCTCTTGTTTTTTTTTTATTGTGACCAGAACATATCAGCACCTTTGGTTCAGTTCTTTGCAATTAGCTATTGAAGATAATAATATACAGTTGCCAGATTATGCCCTTTGTTGTGGTATCACCCAGCTACTTTTTTTTTTTTTCTTAATAGAATGAGTCCGAATTTTTTGCTATGAACTTGGTGTCAGATACACAGTAAAACAATGTTTTAATTGACAGCCTGAGTCGTAGAGGTGTTCTCTGATGAAATGGCTACTTTGCATTTTGTTATGCTAACAGAACTCTTCACTGAAATGACTTTACACCTGGAACATTGCTTATTAACTCCAAGCTCCAATAATTGCTCTGGCAGCATGAAAGGTGTGAAATGTATAACTAGAAGTTTTATTAACACATCTCATTTGGGATGCAGAATATTAAAAATTGTGGATCCCTTTGAGATAAGAAAGAACTTATATCCCAGTATGTCACTGAAGAACATTGGTGCTGGAAGGTGAATTTTCTTTTAAAATGAGACATGAAATATATATGTGCACTGTATTTATACAGGTATAAGAAAAACCTCAGCTCTAAAGTTAAATAATTCTAGACATTAAATACAGTTATTATTGTTATCTTTGTGTTTAAATGATACTTTACCAATAGAATTCTTACAGTTTTCTGTCCTTGGTAATATTCTAAGTCAGAGCAAGGTTGCTGCTAATGAACTAGAAGCTGAGATATTGCTTCTCTATGAACTGAAACAAATTGGTGGTATGCTGCATGCTTATGCTGAAGATATGCCCATTGCTTTTCTTTCTTTCAGGAGGTGCATTGGAAAATATCCTTAGCCCCAAGACTGAAGTGAAACAGACAACCATTTCAGCCAAGGTGGAACACAGTTTATCTTCTCATGGCAATGTATGCAGTGAGGTATATTTTTGTCCTGGTTTTCTGGTTTGGCTTGAAGTAACAGCCAGGCATACTTATATGTGTGTGCTTTCAATGTGAATAAGAAGCTAAACTAGTCCATGTTTGTAAGTCTGCTGGGCCTACATATGGGAAAAAGTGAAATTCTCGCTAGGACAAGGAGCTAGTAAATTATTTCCTTCCCACTGGGCATGTCCTCAGAATGGGTGCAGGGAATAGAACAACCAGGTCACTACCTGAAAAGCAATTGCTTTGATATCTGGTTTCTAGCATGTGGTAGGAATGAAAGAATGGAATAAAAATGCTGACAACAAGACTTCTTAGGTTTGAAATGTGAAAGAGTGGGACATGAAAATAATATCCTGTTATGTTGGGATTCATAAGGTATTGTGGGGAGAGAGAGAAAATATAGCCCACTGATCGCCAAGTTCTGTGATTGCATGTCAGAAATTAGAGATTCCTGACCTTCAGACCATGTGAATAGGTTGGAAACCCTTTTGTAAACCTCACATTTTCCCTCCAGTAGTACCATGAGGCAGGATTCTCTCTGTGTGGGTATTACACTGTGCCTGCTGTGCAAGCATGCCAATATCACGATCAGCTTTCTGTCTGGTGTTGAGTGCCTTTAGCTGTAATGGCTTCAAAAGACTGCCACCAGTTTAAAGCAACTCAAATCTTGTCCATTGCATGTGTATCTGGGAAAATTTCCATGGGTGTCATCAGCATTTTTGTGAATGTAAAGTAACAGAACACTCCAATAATTTCAGAAGTATTAATCTGTTTTTTTTTTTTTTGCACATCCCCTTCTAGGAGCTGGAAAGAAAAGAGGAAGAAAATAATAAAATGCAAAGTGCTTTAGAAAGCTCCCTGTGCAAAGGATTGTCAGCCAGGTGACTTCTTTTGGCCATGTCTAACTCCAGCTTCTATTTCAGAAACTGAATTTTTACAGGATTTCCTTCCTCTTCAGATGATGTGCCTGCACACACTTCATATATGCAACACTTCAAAACAGATTAGCAGAGAATATATTTTGTTTTCTTGGTTTTAGTAGGCTTTTCAAATGTACTGCTGCTTGCTGCTTTATTGTCCTGTTTTCTTTGTGAAATGAGCACCTTCCCAGCTCATTCTTGGCAGTTGAACTCCAGCCAGAAACATAATATGGAGCAGTTTCTTCCATCATTCTCCATGTACAGGCTGAGGGTTTAGAGATTTATTGTTCTGTTTGTTTGCAGTAATATTTCTGCAGCATGAAGGATCAGGTCTGCACTTGGGGAAAGAAACTGCTACAGAGCTGACAAAGTGAGAAAAAGTAAGATATTTCTTCAAAGCTAGCTCTTTAGCCTTTATATTACAGTTCAAGACTAACTTGGTGTTTTCAACAGTGCTGATGGTTAACATCCTCAGGACTATTCTTTGAGGTAGAATTCTTGTAAAGGTAGAATTCAAGAGGAATGTCAATGAAGTCTGCAAACGCGCACAGTAGAACAAGGATGCCATATTAAATGTGCACTGTGAAAGGTAACAACAATGTTAAAACCAGTCTGAACTGATGAGAAGAAGAATGGGTTGCCAACACTTACGAGCAACTTTTTTTCATAGAATGAAATTGACTTTGCGAATCTGAGTGTCAGTGCTAAGAAAGTGACGTCAATAGGGAATGCGCATTGCTCTGTTCAAACACCCATTGCTTCTCCACATGTTTCTTAGTCTTTATTATCTGGCATGGTAAGATCATCACTTTCATTCATTCTTACAGTCTTTGCCTGCTGTTATTGCTCTCTCTTTTATATTCCAATAAACTTCAGCTGATGGATGCATTGCTGATGCCCATTGAACATTGTATAGCCTTAGTAGATATATCACACCAGGAATTCATTAACATTTTTCCAACAGTTAACTTCAGAAATTGCTGCTCAATGCCCTTTATCACATAAAATGCCTTATTTGCATTGTCAACTTACTGTGCAGTCTTGTAATCAGAAATGAGTGTTAAGAAAGAGTTTGTGCATATCCATGATGTACAAATGAATCTCAGATCTAATACCCAAACTGGTAAGGTTACTGCGCTCATACTGGAGACCGGACATGTAGAAACAGCATTCATTGCAGCATAGCAGCTGGGAATTCAGTGTGAACGGATTGCCACAGTTCAAAACACACGGCCAGCAATACTTTTTGTTGCACAGTATTGGCAATCTAGTGGCAAAGAGTGTTGGCTGTTTTGACCTTAGTGTGCTGATATTTCACAGAGTGGTTCCAGAAGTGGTTGTGCATGCTCACCCCGTTCTTCTATGGAGCATGTGAAGAGAGCAGCCCACTGCTTTCACCTGCTAGGAATTCACCTGCATCTGTGCAGCAACAGTACCACACTTTATATCTTAATACCTCCATCCCTGTTATGGTAATTTGAATGAAGATACTGTCTTTGGGGATTTGTTTTATTTCACAATGCTTGTAAATTATTAATATTTTTACTTTCATTTATTATGAAGTTTGTTTCTTCAATTTGGGTGTCTATGGCACCCTATAGTATGTGCTGAATTATCAGTAGCTAATGTCAGCATTATGCTTGCAGTTTTAATAATTATGCTTATTTGGTTACTGGTGCTGGTACACAAGATAGCAGTTTCATTTTTGTCTGTGTAAATATTGTGATCTGCAGATACTGGAATCCTCCTGTGGAAAAAGCTCAACTCTGGATTGCTCGAGTGATGAGGCAGCAGCAACTTGAAAAAATGGAACATTTGGGAGTATGTATTCATACCTGCAATTACCTCTGACAACTGGAAAACAATGGTGAGAATGTGGTATAAAGCAGATCTGGGAAATTTTCAAGTCAGCTAGCTTACAGTATTTTACATATCTAAACTGGAAGAATAAATAATGCAAAGTCAAGTTGGTCGGGATTTTGCTGCTCCTAATGTTAGGAAAAAAACTTTTAAATCTTCAGACCTAGGCTAAGTTTAATTGTTTTGGTCTGGATGAACATCTTGCCATAATGCATAATTTTAGCTCAGACAGTTGTTATATTTTGTACCTGCAATCACAATAACATCTTAGAGAATTATCACTTGAATCTCAAATAGATTTTCAACTTTTTTTTTTTTTTTTTTTTTTTTTTTTTTTTAATGTAAGGAGATTGTCAGCCACATCTGAGGGCCATGATCAGTACAGCAAACTGAAATAGGAGGTTTACATCACAGTGGACTATCATGGCTTTGGCTGAGATTAAGTTAACCTTCACAGAGTTTTGTGCGATGCTGTATTTCAGATCTGTGATGAAACAGCAGTAATAAAACACAACTGTGTTGGTTGCAGAGCAGTGCTGTACAGAACCAAGGATATTTCAGCTTCTCACTCAGCCCTGACTGCAAGGAGCTGGAGGTGCATGAGCAGCTGGGAGGAGGCAGACCCAGGACAGCTGACACACTGGTGAAGAAGGGATGTCCCATGCAATGAAGTGGCATCCTCTGCAATACAAGCCAGAGTAAAGAAGGAGGAGGGAGGGCATGTTTAGCATTACAATATTTGTCCTCCCAAGAAACCACTGTGTGATGAGCCCTGTTTTCCTGACAGTAGCTGAATACATACTTGCTGCTGTGAAGCAGAGAATGAATTCCTGTTCTGCTTTGCTTTGTGCATGCAGGTTTTGGTTTACTCAGTAAGCTGTCTTTATCTCAAACCACAAGTTCTCAAGCCATTACCTTCTGTTTTCTCTCTCTCATCCCAGGTGGAGAGTGTAAGTAAGTGGTGCTGAGCAGCCTGCTGGGTTACACAACAGCACCAACATACAGCTGGGTTTTAATGTAATGTTTTCTGTATGGCTGTTGGAAAAACTTATCTGAAATACTACTGGTTCTTTGATGTAGATATATCAAGGAAGGTGGAACCTCTGATTTACCTATTTTGTCGTGCCATCATGGAATCTCTGATTTACTTGTCATGCCATTATTTTCAAAGGGTTTTTGCAGTCTATCTGACAATACAGCTCATACAGATATCAATATGATAATTCAGCATTTTTGCCCAATTTTTCTAGGAAAAAAAAAAGCTTTCGATATCAACTGTTGGTCAGAAAAAAATGTATCTACACCTTTTTGGGAAAAGTCAGTTGCAAATGAAAAAAAGTTCTACAATTTCTTTTTTTTTTATTTTTTTATTTTTGCAAAAATTGAGATAAAAATTCCCTATGCAATTTCTGTGACTACATTAAGTAGGTACCTTCAAGACATCATCATTTTTTTTTTTTTTTTTAATATTAAATGCTATCAAGTAAATCTTCTTTTAAAAAATGAAATATTAGTTGTATAATATTTGCTAAGCATAAAGTTGCATGACTGCTGGGCTGGGAAATATCTGTGTGTGATTGTGCCTGTGGCGTTCAGTTTCAATTACTTATGGGCATTAAAATGTCATTTCTGGTGTTCAGTATTTTCCATCCTTATATCACTGCAGATCTATACACAGGTTCATTTAGTAAAATCTGCTCTAAAGTACTTTGTGTTTGTAGTTTAAATTCAGTTGCCCAGAATGCATTGTTAATGTCAGGAAGTATAATTCCAAAAAATCAGCAGTAGTAGCTTATCCTCTTCCAACTCATCTTCTCTGATGCATGTTTCCCAAAAAGCTTCTGTGTTTAATGTGGAGAGTATTTCTGTACAGAGAGACAGAAAGTCTGAGACTGAAAATCAGAATTGCACTTCAGAAATATGTAACTAATGTAACTATTTAATTGATTTGAGTTATTCAATTAAAATTAATGTGGTGTATGCACCTGCAAATGACACAATTTCATGGAGTCCCCTCCTTCATAAGGTCCTTTAGGCCTTCTTGTATGAGCTATCATGCCAGAGGTTTCTAGTCTTAATGATTTTGCCTATTTCCCCTATGCCTTAATACCTTCTAAAGCCACCTCTGGAGTTACGTGATCAGGCCTTAAAAACATACAATGTTTATGGTATAATTAAGCTATTAACCTTCCTGTGCCTCTGAAGGTTTGTAAGGTAGCTTCCATACAGGGAAGAGCAAACAATTTTCTTTCCTTGAGTGAGTGAGAGCTGTTTGCACCGACCAGAGGCAATGTAGACCAAAATTCTTGATAATATGCATTTCTGGAAAATAAAAATTTATGTGGCAAATATTGGTTCAACTGTATGAGAAAATGCACATTCTCACAAAGCATGGTGGTGGCACCTCAAGCCTTGATATTTACTAATAAAAAAGCCTGTATTTCTGCTTTGTATTACTTGGGGTAAGAAATCATTGCAATACGTTGCCTATGAATGTGTGGTATTTATAAATAATAGCAAGCCCCGTGTCTCCAAGATATGATTTTATACTACAGCAGAAGAAGGAGCACAAGTAAACTTACAAGTGCAGATGCTAACTTCGTGTGTCTAAAATCTATTTAAGCCTTTGCAGAAATCCAGGATTAGCAATAAGATGTTGTAAATTACTACAAGGCAAATACTACAAGGCAAGTATTAATAGCCATTTTAGAATATACAGATCTTCTTCCTCAGCTTTTCTATACTTCCCCAGTCTTAACTATCAATTAGTAATTGGATGTTAGTAGAATCTTTAGGTTTTAATTGAGTTTTACAAGGTGATTTAATTAAGACTTTAAAATAACCTTACAGAACAACTATTTCATCTACACCTTCTGTGTAATGGTTCATGATTATGGATGCTGTTTCTTCAAAGCATTTTTAACATTTTAACATAGACTTGGAGTATTCCTTCCTTCCTTCCTTCCTTCCTTCCTTCCTTCCTTCCTTCCTTCCTTCCTTCCTTCCTTCCTTCCTTCCTTCCTTCCTTCCTTCCTTCCTTCCTTCCTTCCTTCCTTCCTTCCTTCCTTCCTTCCTTCCTTCCAATTTTTGACAAATATATGGCAACTTGAACAAAGGTGTGCACAACCAGATGATTGTGTAAATAGAGGACTGAAATAACACTTAAGCATTGTTTGATTATGGGACACAAAGCCAACAAGCCATTTATAAAGCACAAATTCTCTCAGTCCTTTGAGTTATAATTATTTAAAATGAATTTGACTGTCCTTAATAGTAATCTTTGGCACTGATTTAATTTATAAATTTTAATACTATATGAATATTTGCAGTTAGAAGTGTAGAAACAGAAAACCAACTTGATTTTAAAATATGTCTATTAAATTAGCAGAAAAGGAAATGTATAAAGTGGCATCACTCACCCATGATCTTACATGAATGCATCACCCTCCACATGGCACATGAGAAAAGGTGAGCCAGAAAACAAAGACACTGAGTCGGACACTTCACTGGTTAAAAGTATAGGCATCACAATTTTTTTATCTGAAGCACAGTGTCTGATCTGTCACTTCCAGAAGCTAGTTAGTCCTTATCTTAATCATTTCTGACACTCTAGATGTAAATTTCTGCATGGTAAAATTTTTTAAATTTAACTTATTGACAGTCATTTAAATGACAAGGAAATGTATGCTGAAATTGCAATATTTTATTGTTAAAGATTACAATGTATTCCTTGAGGGAGTACTTTTCTGATGTGTTACATAGCAATAATAATAGATGATCATAGATTTAATGGAGAGAAATAATTAAAATTACGTAGGCAATTTCAGTCTATTTAGAGAGAACTCTAATTAAGGCACATCTCCTTTGCATTATAGCTCTTCTGTCAATTTCAGCGTGATGTATTTTATCATTTTTATGCAGATGAAATTCTCAGTCTTTAATAGACTGAAGAATTTAAGTTTTGGCAGGATTATAAAAGACTAAGTCATTTTACATTAGTAAAAATTTGAAAGACTTGCAAGATAAACTTCTGTGACCTTCCTACTTCCAAACAGAAAAAGAGGAAAGGTAGTCAAAGAATAAGTGCTCAGGTTTTTACTCATTTGTTTTTACTGGGACCGCTTTCATGGAAATGTTGAGATGTATCTTCCTTTAATAGCTGTGTGAAAAGGAAGGGCACAAAATTCCCTGAAGCTTTTTGCAGGAGAAATCTGTCAAAGAGAGAAAACAGCAGAACTATTGTTTTACAAAGGATAGTACAGCATGAAGTGGGAGAGAAACTAGAGGGAACAACAGGTGAGATGATGTCCTTCAGAAGAAGAGTAAGGAACTAAGGAGAAGAGAGAAAAACTTCAAGGAAGCTTGTTAATTGAAGAGAAAATGGACATCAGATAGGATAGGACCAGAGGCCAGGAAAGGAAAAAAGAAGGAAGAAGGAAGAAAAAATACAGAGTGCTCAAAAGAAATGGCAGAAACAGTAAGCATCTACAAATATTCACTCTCATAGTGTGGAAGAACTGTTATGTAAGACTGTGATATTTTTATCTTAATGATGGAATTGGATTTAAGAAGTTTATACAACATAACAAATTTTTTCCTCCTATGTTTCTAGGCAAAAAAAAAAATTAAAAGGTTTCATCAAATAGGTCTTTTCTGCTTGAAAAAGATCAGAGGATATCTGTAATGTAATTCTAATCCCTGGTATCTTGGAAGTCGTTCAACTCTGTTTTCACTTGATGCATGTGAGTTTAGAGGATATTCTAAACGAACTGGCTGAGATTTGGCTGGCTCTTTTCCACCGAGTCTTGGAATACTTGGAAGGTTTCACTTTCTAGTGAGATTGTCAATAACAAAAAAGCAGCAAAAACAATTCGGTTAAGGATGGACTTAGTTAGTTATTCACAAGAACTGATATTAGTCCTAAGCATAGTCACCAAAAAGAAAATCTGAGAGTCTATACACAGATTTCAAGAACATAGCTATCACTGATATTAATAAATACACTTTTATGGGCAGCATATAATATTAAAAACATCTCTGGAAACTAGCTGCATTGCTAGGATGTTTTTTTCTTTCCCTCAACACACATGCTAAGCTCAGCCTCTATTTCAAAAGTCTTTTTAGGGCTGTGTAAGTGGAGAATCAAGCAGAGTGGACATTTAGTATCCATTCTGATCATGATAGGTGGTGATGAAGTAGTTTTAACAGCTCTTGGGGGTGATGTCAAGGCACGGGGAAGGGAAGCAGTATGGTACCAAGACAATCTGAGCAAACCTACAGTTTTAAGTCATAATATGAGCTAGAGTGGTGAGTATGCCCTGTTGTTCAGTTCAGGCTTAACTACTCCTTGCTTCATTTTTTCCATAACCTCATGAAAAAGAGAAAAAATAAGAGAAAAAAAAATCATGGATGGAAATGAGCAGTTAGCATTTTTTGCTACAGGTTCAGCTCCTTCATGAGTTGTTGCTTCAGTCGTTTCAGCTCATGAACAGACCATCTGCTCTTGCATATGTAGTCAGACCATAATTTTTTCTCAACTTGATGGTTACAGTGTACTTAACCTTCACGGTAGGAGTATTTTTGAGCATTGTCAAACTACAACATGAACAAAGACAAGAAAATTCTCAGCAGCAATGGGGAGAGGTACTGCAACTATTAACTGTGAATCTGCCCCAAATGGTGTCAGTATAGACTGGAGATACTGAAACCATCAGTAATTACATTGTTTTAAAATTGTGGTTTACTTCGTATCATGAAAGGCATTTGATTGTTAGACAAATTATTTTTCAGAAATCCATCATCATTTTCTTCATACGTCATTAAGTCACATGACTATAAAATTGCTCCAGTTGAAATGGACATTAGAGATCATCTGGTTCCACTCTCCTGCCATGGAATATGTTGTGCTACCCAGGCCACAGTCCAGCCTGGCCTTGAATGCCTCCAGGGATGGGATATACACAGCTTCTCCAGGCAACCTGTTCCAGTGTCTCATCACCCTTTGAGTAAAGAATTTTCTTCTAACATGCAATCTAAATCTGCCTTCTTTTGGTTTAAAACTATTTTCCCTTGTCACATCGCTATCAGACCATGTAAAATGTTGGTCTCCATCTTGTTCAGAAACACATTTTATGTACTGGAAGTCCACTATGAGGTCACCTCACAGCCTTCTGATTTGCAGGCTGAACAAGCCCAGCTCTGTCAACTTTTCTTCCTAGGAGAGGTGGTCCAGCCCTCTGATCATCTTAGTGGCCCTCCTCTGGACTCTCTCCAATAGCTCCACATCCTTCCAGTGTTGGGAGCCCCAGACCTGGATGCAGTACTGCAGATGGAGCCTCACAAGGGCAGAGCAGAGAGGAACAATCACCTCCCTGTCCCTGCTGGCCACCCCTCTGCTGTCACAGCACAGGATGCTGTTGGCCTTCTGGGCTGCAAGAGCACACTGCTGGCTCTTGGTCAGCTTTTTGCCCACCAGGACCCCCAAGTCCTTCTCCTCAGATCTGCTCTCCCAGCCCATACACCTATCTAGGATTAGCTCAAACCATGGGCAAGATCTTTCACTTGGGCTTATTGCACTTCTTTAGGTCCACTTCAGCCCACTTCTTAGCTCATCAAGGTTCCTCTGGATGGCATCACTTCCTTCTATTGTTGCAACTGCACCACTCAGCTTGGTGTCACCCATAAACTTGTTGAAGATGCACTCAGTCTCACTGCCTATGCCCCTGATAAAAATGTTGAAGCATAAAAGGGGTTTCCTTTTCCTTACAACTTTAGAACTTTCCTTTTTCCCTTTATAGACAATTCACATCGGTGTTAAAGCGGAACAGTTAAAAAAAAAAGATGACGCCGATTTTATTTAGCTTGCATAGTAATACAAGGACAGATGAAGTGTGACATTAGTATGCTAACAACGATAGATGGCTATACAGAATTTCCTCATTTTTGGTATTGTTTTTTAAGATTTCTCCAGTTTTTTTTTCTTCCTTACTGTATATTTCAAATGTTTTATCTTGCAAATTGAATTTTAAGGAACTTGGTGATATTTTCCTATACATCTGCACATGCAACTATGTCAGTTAAATTTCACAAAAAGTTGCTACAGCAGTAACAAGGAGATGTTGAGGTACGCTTACATGCAGTCTGTCTGTGTGTGTGTCAGCAGTAAAATGACAAACACAAATGTTCATTTATTGAAATTACTAAAGAAAATGGCCGACAACTGAAAAGAATACAGGTGATGTTAATGGGGAGAAAGACTCAACCCTCCTTTCTAGCATTCTGCCTGTATAGAACTGCTAACAAAGGAGTCTGCCTTGGAGCAGGATGAAGAGCTCAGGTAAGGAAAAAACATTAACAATTTTTGAGATATCTGATTGTTCCAGATAACCAAGCAGAGGTGTTTTGCACTGCAAATTGGCATTTTTTTGAACTCAGATCATCACATGGATTCAGCCAATTCTGCTATGTAGATGTTTGTAAATAGACTTGTCATCATGTAATTGCTTGCTTTATTAATAAAGGTAATTTCAATTTAGCTGATCTGCTTCACATGTCTCTTTTTAAGATGAAAGTATCCCAATCCCTGTTGATCAGCCTGAGTAGATTGGAGATCTACTGATTGCTGAGGAGCCTTAGGAGAGAAAGACAGATGCAGATGTCTCCATAGGACAAGCCTTCATTTAGCTAGAGGAATGATAAGTCTGTTTAGGAGGCTGTTTATGTTGTGCAGATGAAGAGGTAAATAGATTTTATGCGAGCAAGTCTGCAACCAGTTGTAAATTCCCTGCCAGAGCTAAACCTGGCTATTTGGAAAGCCTCTGCAATTTGGGCTGTCCTTTGGAACTCAAACAGGATCTCCAGATCTGGAATTTTCCCCTGATTTGATCTTACCTCCTGTCTGCATTTCAAGCCATATAAAGTACAAAGAGAGGATCACAGATCAATCACAAATTATATTTTTACTGGTATTTTCCATCACCTTATAGATAACTCAGAGCAATAATAAAAACTATAAAAAGAAAACAAGACAAAGAGTGCATACATATGTACTGATTCAAATACCATATTTAATTCAAAATATAATTAGAAAGTCCTAGAGATTGTAAAGTTTTATTTATTATACATATCCACATTACCCTTATGGATGAGTACTATCAATCTATCAATCAAATCAATCTATCAATCTATCAAAGTACTATCAAGTACTATCAATCAGCATTTGATTTTGCTATTAATACTTCTTTGCGTTTTACCAATATTAATTTTTTATCTTGTCCAGAATCCAAGACCTTTCATGTGATTTATATATAAAAGGATATGAGCTACTAGTAGCTTATTTACCTGGGTTCTTCTAATTCTTTGTGTCCTTCAGGTGTAATTTGCAAGTCTGTCCCTTCATCAGGAAAGACTCCTCTGACATTAACTTCAATATTGACTTTCTGTCTTTCCGCTTTCCAACCCACTATTCCATTTGCATTTACTTTTTCTGCCTCCTACATTCCCTGATAGCTTATTTTCCTCTGAGTTAATTACCCATTTATCACTGTATGAAGTCTTATGACAATGATTCAGGAGACAACAGAAAGTTATTTACATATATCCTATTATACTGTGTATAAAATGTCACCATCTACTTTCCTCCTTCTTTCCTCTCTATTAAAATCCATAACTTAACAATTCACAAACAAAGAGGCAGTGGGAAGATAAAAAAGAGAAGTCATTTATATTCGTTCCTCATAATTAAAAACATCACTGTTGTCTTGCTTGTTTACTCAGTTGTTACATTCTTATACAATAAACATTTTTATAGTTCCAATCTGTTTCTTTACTATTGCTTTGTAAGAGTTTCTTACTGGACATTTTATTTTCCAGTCCTGATTTGTGTTTGTTTGTCTAGACATCAGCACAGGGAAACAAGTAGTTACACAACTTTGGAGTGTAGAAACAAATCAGCTTAGATGACCATTATGTCAGCTATAGTTTTTTACAGAGTTTGCAGTGCACTGTTTCTCGACATAGATTTCCCTTTGCATTGGAGGAACAGATGACTGCTTCAGATTTCCTCAGACCCTCAAAAGAGTGAAGAAGATTTGTACCTTGGTATGGATGTGTCCCACTCCAGCTGAATTTCTACTGCCTTGGAGGTAACTGCTTGTTTTTAGCCAGGTTTTCCTGTATACTCTCTAGGTGGGTGAGGTGAGGGCTTAATACCACCATTAGCACATTCTCAGGCAATTTATTTCCCCCTCTCCCTAATAGCTTCCTATTGTCAGTGGGATAAACTTTCTTCTCATGGTTGACAGGTCTGACTGCAGAAGAGCTTCCAGAAAATGTTTCTTTTGCTCTGATTTGCTGTAGGTTCATCTTGTTTGAGAGATCTTGTATTGTCCATTCTTATTAGTCCTCCATATTAAGAGCCCAATGAATTATTTCTTTTTGTCTGGAGAGAAAAACACACTCAGTTTTACATTAGTAGGGATGAAAAGTTTCTGATTTACATTGTGAAATAAAACATACCAAGATTTAATTCCAATCCTATCAAAATGTTCTATTTCTTTAATGTCTAATATTTACCTCTGGAAAGGCATTAATATTATGTTCTGATACTACTTCATTCTGACCTGACTGTGTCATAGAATCACAGAATCAGAGAAAATCAGAACGGTTTGGGTTGGAAGGCTCTACAGGGATCATCAAGCTCCAACCCCTCACCACAGAAAGGGCTACCAACTTCCACATTTAATACTAGTGCAGGCTGCCCAGGGCCCCATCCAGCCTGGCCTTGAACACCTGCAGGGACGGGGCACTGCCACTGTGAAAAGCACAAATATTCCAGTGACTATTCATTGAACACTTCAACGAAGCCCACATTTTCCTGAAGAATAGTTATAGCTTCCCAGAATCAACACTGTGAGAGTATTCTGAGGGAATTTTCAGGCAGCTCAGCCCATGATGGAAAATTCGGTTGTAGAAAGTTTTAATTCTTCTTTCCCCTTAATTTAGCTGTTAGATGTGGGAATAGGTAGCAAACAGTGCTCCATTTCTTTCTTATTTGTTGAAGAAAATGTAGCCATTGCTGGAATTTCACTGCACGTGAATGAAATGCTTGGGCAGTGTGGAAAAAACTCCTGATGGAGAGATGCTCCTCCATTGTATGAGAAATGAAACGCCCAGCATGTTACTGTAGCTGTGCTGCCTTGATTAGGACACATCTGTATTTATGCACATGCTCACTAGAGTCATCAAATTGCTTATTGTAGCAACACATTGCTCTTAATATTTGTAGACTGCTCATGTTTTTGCATTTTATTATTTTTTTACTTACAATTACTCATTTATTGCATTGTTGAGAAACTTTGTACCCTACAATAATTAAAGAAAATTCTAATTATCCATCATCCTAATCCTGCTTTTTCTTCTGCTGAAACCTCATTTAAACAACTTTATTTTATTCCATATTACTTGCTACTTTAGGGATTTTTCACTGCCTCCAGATCTCTTTTATAAAGAGGTCTGTGACAATAAGGTTGACTGTATATTTGCTATCACCTGTGGGGGTCTCTGAACATATGACAGCTAGTGTCTGGGTTTGGAGTTCATGGAGGAAATTCACAGCTATTCCCAGAATGCAGCTATGTTCTTGTTAATGGTTGTATATTACATGTTTAATCTTCACTTTTGGAAATATCGTTTGTTTTTTCCCTCTACAATCTCTCTCTTTTTTTTCTCTTATCTGTATTGCAGGCAAGATCTAGGAGAATTTTTAGGCAGCACCTGGGCCTAAGGGGACCCTGCCTGGGGATCTGTGTGAGCAGCGTTCTGTACCCAGCAGCAGAGCAGATACTGCCCTATCCAGCATGAAGGAGATGAGATAGATAGATGTGGCAGCCAGAAAGCTGGAAATTAACAGGAGATGAAGCAAAGTGCTTCAGGCAGATTGTGTGGATTGCAGGTCACAAAGGAATTTGCTGTCTTGTGGAGGAGAAAACCTCAGAAGAGAGCCTGATCAGCAGGGGAAATGCTGTAACTCAACCCTGGGGATTGTATAATAACTGAAGAACTAAGGTAAACTGAAAACCATAGCTGGACCATAATTGCTCTTCTGTGAGTATCCCAAGAAGGATGCCAAAGGTGGACTACTGAGTTGCTAATCCTGATGGCATAGTGTACAGAGAAAAGAAAAGCAGGAGGCAGCAATTTAGGCCATTATAATTTTAAGGAAGAATTTTCATTTGTAAAAATTGAGATGAGAAACCACTGAAATGTTTGGGCACTATAAGCAATACGTAATACATGCAAATGCTGGTCAGAGTTTTTCATGCTAATGCTGTAATATATTTTTAATAGAAGCTAATTGCTCTATTAAAATTAAAATTTATTAAATCTACAGCATTGCTTTCATTCACTAATTTCTCACTTCTTAGGGAGAAGGGATATAATTCACTTTATCAAGCAGTATTTTACTTTTTATAGCGAAGAAAAAAAATAAACATTAAGCTAGTACTTTTTATCTTATCGTGGTTATAAGTTATTGTTCTTAAAAATCTTCTGATTTTTCGAGTTTTTTCAAGTCAAAATGTATTTCTAAACAACTTGCTGCTCACAGTGGTGAGCTGAAGTGCAATTCTGAAATGCAATCCCTAATTCTCAGGATTAGCCAAATTTGAGAACAAGTTCTGGAACTGCAATTGATGCCCTGTCACTTGACTCGTTAGGAATTCCCCTCCAGTTGTGCAGTCAGAAGATGAGAACTGGCCTGCCGTCCATTAGAAGATGCCCCTGTCACTTTTCCCTGCAGAGGCAAACTCTGAGCAGTTGGCTAACTGAAATACACTTGTCTGTGGTCTGCAAGCTCAAAAAGGAGACTGAAGCTGTCATTATGAAGGTATTCGTAGTTACTAGTTTCCCTGAAGCTGATGAAGAAGCAGGCTAGTGGGTAGCTGGAGCACGAGCCTTCCCATCTCTCCGTGTTGGATTCTGTAGTGCTTCTTCAGTAAGTTATCTAGCTTCACAGATCACAAATGGTGCTCCCCGGGGATCAGTACAGGGGTCTGTCCTGTTCAGTACCATTACTGCTGACCTGGATGAAGGCACTGAAGGCGCCCCCAGTAAGTTTGCTGATGACACCAAACTGGGAGGAAGTGTTGATCTGCCTGGGTGTAGGAAGGCCCTACAGAGGGATCTGGACAGGCTGGGTAATTTTGCTGAGGCCAATAGGAAGCAGTTCAACAAGACCAAGTGCCAAATCCTGCACTTTGGCCACAAGAACTGCAAGCAACACTACAGTCTTGGGGCAGAGTGGCTGAAAGACTGCGTAGAGGAGGCAAGCCTGGGAGTATTGGTCAATGCTTGGCTGAACATAAGCCAGCAGTGTGCCCAGGTGGCCAAGAAGGCCAATGGCAACCTGGCTTCTAACAGAAATATCACAGCCAGCAGGAGCAGGGAAGCAATCATCCATCTGTACTCAGCTCTGATGAGGCCGCACCTCCAGTGCTGCATTCAGTTTTGGGCTCCTCACTACCAGAAAGACATGGAGGCCATGGAACGTGTCCAGAGAAGGGCAGTGGAGCTTTGAGGGGTCTGGAGCACAGATCTTATGAGGAACAGCCAAAGGAGCTGGGATTGTTCAGCCTGCAGAAGAGGAGGCTCAGAGGAGAACTTACTGCTCTCGTACTATCTGCTCATTCCGTAGCATACGGGCTTGTGAAAGATAAGATTTTGAATGAAGACTCCCAGTAACCTTATGATCTACAGCATTCAAACACCAAGGAAATCTCTCCAGAAGAATATCCCCATGGGATGAGAAAACTTCTCATCATTAAGCTGATTTCAGATGGCCACTGTCCAGTATTTCCTGACAGATGTCAAATGCTTTCTGATGGAATAAAAAAAATTGGTCTTCATACACAGCATGCACATGTTTATGAATCACAGCTTGCTTTAGCTGGATTCTAGTTAGCAGGTTTGGGAAAATACATGAGCTGCGCAGTTTTTCTCTTTCAACCTTGGCAAGCTTCCCCTTTGACTTTATTTAATGGGCAAGAAAATGAAAGGCTTTGCATATTTTTCATAACAGTCTAGAGATTCTAGTACACTAATTGTAGCACTATTTATGAGCAACAGAATTCAACTAAATTGGAGAAAATAAAATTACAAAGCTTTGTCCAAAAGATTTTCATTGTTACTTACAAATAACTTCAAATAAAAAAAAACAGTAAACACACAACCACTCATTCTGTGAGTGGTTATTAATGCTAGTGGGGCCCACAACCTTAAAAATTAACAACCACAACAGAATGAATTTCAGAATCCTTTGCAAAAAGAAACTTATCATTTTAGAGGATTTAGCTAGGCAATTGTAAAATTAAAGGCTTCAAATTACCTATAATTGTTCCAAGTGTTGCAGTTAGAATTCAGTGCTTTGGGTAACAGTATTTTGAGCTGTGTGTTGTGATTATTAACTTAGCAGTGCTACATGCAGAGAACAATAATTGTTCAGCCAGAAGGGGGCTAAGAAGCAGGAAGAAAGCTCTGTATCTGTTTGAAGAATTGTTTCCTTACAGGCACGTGAAATATCAGAAGAAATAAAAAGCAGAATACCGTGAAATATGTCCTTATGGGGACAAAAGGTACTAGGATCAAGAAGAGATTTACAGATAGCAGCATGATGTATGTAACCTGAGGCACCTTTTTAATCAGTGAAACCCATAGCCCGAAGTCTTCCTGTAGTAAGCATTACAATTGATTGATCTGAAATGAAAACTAAACTACAAATCCTTTTCTAAAAGAACTCACCAGTTAGCACACACGAGGACCTCAGCACAAGAATGGCCAAAAGGCGTCATGTGTCACTTACACCCTGCCCCTTCCAACTTAGGATGCTTTTATGCAGCCCAGCAGAAAACGCCAAGTAAACCTCTCAGGTGTTGGCAACTGAGCTCATAAGGTGCTAGAAACCACTTATCTCAGTGTGAAACTGACCCTGAAATTCCAGCTTGGAGATCAGTGCAAGGTCAGTTCCCATGGTGGCATGGTGACCAGTAAGCAACAAAGCGATTCATGGCTGTGACTTCTCTCCCAGCATTTGATGACTAAGTCCTTCTGCAATACAGCTGATTTGCTTGATATAGGAAATGAAATCAGTCGGAGAGTCTATGACAAGTAAACAAGGAGGCTTACGTGATGAAAAAGAAAGATAGTTTTCAGCTGCAGTGTTCAACTCATTTCAAGAAGAGAAAGATTGTCATTTCAGATTTTTCTGAGTATCATGGGTTGAAAGATCCTACCTGAAAGCGCATCTCAAGCTGGATACATCTTGAACTATACTCATCAGTGATAACCTAGTTCTGGAATATACTGGAAAAACAAAGCACTGACACTTGGCAGAATGGAAACCTACATTAAACCGCTCCTACCTTAGACTGGGACCCTACCAGCTCTGTTTAAAATCTTAGAGATTTCAGGGGAAAAAAACAGCAGTGAAACACCAATTAACTTTTAACTACTTAACATCTTTGAAACATGTTTGGAGAGGAAGTCAGCAAGCACTAATAAGGTAACTCAGGTAACAGCTGCTAATTACCTTTACAAATGGAGAACATCAAAGCCTGGGTCTAGGACTACTGCTGATTTATGTGGACCATTCCCATCAAAAACCAAAACCCAGTTAAAGCACTGAAAACAACAACCCCTTGCAGCCTGGGGGGAACACCTGTGTGGTGCAGCATGCCTGTGGTGCTAGTATGACATGGCCAGCAGGCTGGGATTGAAGTGAATGCCCAGAGGGTCACAGGACAGGAACCTCTGCCATACCTGTTCTGTCTGGTAGGTAGATCTCAAGATTTCTGTCCCACTGGTGCAGTTCTGCTTTGGCTGCCCGCTGGAAGTGTGGCAGATGAGGAGGTGGCAGCCCCCTGAGTGTACAGAGCCCTTCTGCTGCTGAGCTTAATCAGAAAATTAATTGGTTATTTATCTTAAAAAGAAAAAAAAAAAAAAAAAATCTAAACATAATGGATTTTGCTGTTGAATGGGAAGAAAACATTTTTTTTCAAGCTATATTCACAGTTCAGTATGTCTTCTAAGTGGTTGGTATTGCACTATTTCAATGTGCTGTTTTAGATACATAAACTGACAACAAAAGCTACTTTGTTCCTCCCGTCTGTTTGTCTTTTGCTTCGTGTTTTCTTTTGCTTTGGCCTTAGCTTAAACTTGTGCATTTGCTTTTCCCTCCTCTTTTCTTTGCTGATGTTCTTATACTGAAGTCTGTAATGGATGTAAAATTCAGTAATTTCTTTGGTCTTTGTTTTTTTTTCTTCTAATTAAAGTCATGAGAACTTAAAGCCATCTATATTATGTTGAATGATCTAATTACAACTATAATAATGTGAACATGAGAGATAGACAGTATATTAAAATGGGGCTCATTACTGTCTTTTGACTTAAAAACCTTTCTAATTCAGTGTGCTTGAGGTATGTATCCATCTTTGAGTATGCCTGAAATACTGTGTGAGTTCTGTTCGATTTCTATTTATTTTTCTTGACACACTAATATTTTGTGTGTCTAATGATAGAAGATTAGAGCACTGTTATGCAGTGCCTGAGATCGCTTATCAGTATCTCCAATATTTGGTCCTAAAAATGTTCTGAAAATGAAGGATGTAACTTGGGAATAATTTTGTGGGACCTATGTCACCTTCTTCTTTAAGAGATGAAAAACAACTCAGTGGATAGGGAGCCAAATTTGCCCTCTAGAAGCACATTCAATAAATGAAGGCATGAAATATGGAGAGAAGGCAAATCTGTGGATTTCATATGTTCAGTGGTATGCCCCATTTTATATCATATGCTAATGTGAAATAATGCCACAGTTCAATGCCATTGACTTCTGTTACAAACCTGGATATATTTACAAAAAGCAGATTAAGCTATAATACCACACTGACATGGAATAGACATGAAGCGCATCAGAGCATTTCCTGTCATCTAACAAACCTCTGCTTTCTTTGTTGTGATTTGACTCGAAAGATAATTGGAGATATTTTCCAGATTATTTAGTTCATGAGGCATGTATGATTATGCAGATTGCGTAATTATCACAGTCATTGTGGCTTCTCAGTTATACATGATTTATCTTCTTAAAAGTAATTCTGATGATCACTTCTGTTGGTTTTTCACACTTTTCAGGTTGAGGATGGTTTTCTAAAAACTTTGGGCACTACTGCAAAACATGAAAGACACAGTTCACAGTTCAAGCTTTGTTGCTGGCCAGACTTTGGTTTAGAGTCAATCTTTCAGTTGCTAGATATAACAGTCAGAAGAATGCTCTTCTGCAGGTACGTATTCTGGAACAGGAACAGTTCCAGCTGTCACATCAATGTCTGGTGTAACAATTTTTCCTTTTCTTTCTTCTGCCTATTCAAGGTGCACATTGCAGTACCTAACAGTGAGTAGTGACCTATCATACTGTAGCATGGACTCCACCAACCTTGAATGATTGTATTCTACTTGAGGTTGAAATATTGTGGAATTAGAAAGCATTGTTTCACACAATGACAATACATTATGCATTTTCATGCATGTGGTGATCTACCAAATATTTAGAACTGTTAGTAGACTTAGATTTGAATACGAAGGACTTACTAATTCCATTTTCTCTTTGTCCATTTTGCAGACGCGCTGATATGCAGCAGCTTTAGGACACAACATGTTGCCATTCTGTCAGACTTAGAATCTAAATGAGCAAATGAAGTGTTTTTGTAGGGTGTTTGCACCAGTGGTATTTTGCATCATACCTGAAACCTCTATCCACTGTTACTTTTTCAGTGGTAAATTTCACCTCAACATAAATGCATCAGGTTTTCTTTCAGCCAAGTCTTAATAAAGGGATCTAAAATTTTTAAAGTTAACTAAATCATGAATTACTAGGATAGAATCTTAATTATTTTATGTGAATAAGGTTGAACCTTACTCATTCTGTACTTTGCTAATTCAGACATCCTGTAGTATGTGAAGAAAATTCAGTGACCTCTCTTTATATCCCTGTAGAGATTTAAAGGAAGAAAACTATATTTTAATGTAACTGTAAATGGCTTTTATTAGTGATACCTTACAAAGTATTTCTCAGTCCTCTATGAAGTTTTACAACAACAAATGAAACTAAAGCTTACTCACCCCTCACATTGTTTTTTTATGGCATTCTTTTTTTCATAAAAAGCCGGGGTGAATGCAGTCCTGGGCAGCCTGAACAAGTGGAAAGCAACCCTGACAACAGCACTGTCTTTAAGGTTCCTTCCAACCCAAGCCATTCTATGATTTTATGACTCTGTAAATTTTCAGCTGTCCCTTCTCAGTGACTGAGGACCTAGGCAGAACTTGCTGTTGGTGTGTCGGTACTCTAGAAGAATGGTTCATCAGGAATCCAGTTAGATAAAATGTCAGGAGCTTCTGAGAGCAGCCGTAGTCCTCCTGCTGATAAATCAAGATTGTGTTTGTTGTATAGAGGTGTAGCTTTAGTTCAGTATCTCCACCAGCACACCCCCTGGAGCTAACAAATGACTTTGAGCACATGCTTCCAGCAAACCAACTTTTTTTTCTATTTGCACATCTCAGGCTCTTTGATGCTCATTGATCAGAAAAGCAAGACCTTTTCCCAAATCTGAGTGGAATTTTAGAAACAGAGAAGACAATTCTTTTTCCCGTTTACTACAGGTACTCCGTGCAGTCAGGTGGGAGTAAATGTTGATCACGAATATCTTTTCCTCAGAGGGAATTTCTGGAACAGAAGACAAACTGTTAGCATTGAATAACAGTGCAAAGAAAAGCAAATGAAAGGCAATGTAATGCAATAAATTTTCCTGAATAGTGGATCTAAGTGTGTTTGATTTCTAAAACGCAGCCCTTAATACATTTTTAATCTCAGGATACAAATTCTGATGTTTCTTGGTTGAGATTTATTTATATTTTCAGACCTTTCAGATGGAGAACATGATGCTGAAAAATTTGTTAATTCGTCGAGTGCAGAGATGGAAAAAAACTGTAATGGAGTTCTTTCTCACATATACTTTAACCACTTTTTTCTAAGTGAATCAAGAGGATGGGGATGAATTTGCTTGTGCAGAGTTTAAAGTGGAGGAAACAGTTCAGCATTTGACTTTCTTCTGTCACTGAAGTATGTAATTTTGTGTTCCAATCAAGGATTTCTAAACATACCATGGTTAAAGTGCACAATTTATGTAGTCTAAACATCCTTCTTTCTATTAGGTTAAGTATGACTCATCAGAAACATCTAAATCCTGAATGGTGATTCACAAATGGTGAATTACTACTCTTGGAAAAAGAACAAGAGGAGAACAAACAGATGACTCATAACATTGCCAGAAGCTCTGAAAAATCATTCAATTTCATGATCAGCCTATCAAGCATTCTTGCGAGAAAACAAAACAGAGCTTGTAATAATATTATAATATTGTCTTGTAATATCTAAAGGCAATTCAATAATAATAATTGATAATTGCATCAAAATTGATAATAATATCAAAGGTGATTTTAATCACCTTTGAAAGGGCACATAGGTAGAGCAAATATGAATGATCACATAAGTAGACGTATTGGTATGGTATCCTGGACTCCATCAGCAGAGTGGTGGCCAGCAGGGACAGGGAGGTGATTGTCACCCTCTACTCTGCTCTGGTGAGGCCCATCTGCAGAGCTGTGTCCAGGTCTGGAGCCTCCATTACAAGAAAGACAGGGAGCTGTTGGAGAGGGTCCAGAGGAGAGCCACGAAGATGAGCAGGGGACTGGAGCACCTCCCCTACAAAGACAGGCTGAGGGAGCTGGGCTTGTTCAGCCTGCAGAAGAGAAGCTGCGGGGTGACCTCATTGCAGCCTGCAGTACCTAAAGGGAGCCTACAAACAGGAGGGGAATCAACTCTTTGAAAGCAGGACAAGGGGAAATGGTTTTCAGTTGAGGGAGGGAAGATTTCAGTTGGATGTCAGGAGAAAATTGTTTACAGAAAGAGTGGAGAGGTGCTGGAACAGCTGCAGACCAGAGAGGTTGTGGATGAGCCGTTCTGTCCCTGGAGGTGTTCAAGGCCAGGTTGCATAGGGCCCTGGGCAGCCTGGTCCATACTAAATGGGGAGGTTGGAGGCCCTGCATGTGGCAGGGGGTTGGAGATTCATGATCCTTGAGGTCCCTTCCAATCCTGGCCATTCTGTGATTCTCTGATTCTATAATTTGCTGCTCCAAGGAACTTAAGCTTACTCTTAAATACAGTTTTTTAAATTTTTAAACAAGAGGCAAATGAGAGAAATGGGTGATGGTGGTATAGGGTAAGCAGAAGGCAAAGCAATCCAGGAAACCATATGCAGCAGAACAAATCATTTAGAAGCATTTTCATATAGTTAAATAAAAACAAAGTTGTCCCAGAAACCTCCATAAGTAACAATGGATTGAATAGTAGAACATAATTTCATGTTAGCACTGGAAGTGGGAAGAGTTAAGCCAGGACCACAGTTTGCAGAAACATTCCTGGCTGTTGAGAATATACCATAATGCTGTGAACTGCATTTGAGAATATACCTGTAACAACTTGTGAAAGCTGATGTTGCCGGAGTGACACAAGGGAGTGACAGATTTGGACCATTTTAAGAATAAATATGATCTTGGTTAAGCAGATATGCAACAGGCCCCAGAGAAGTGGAGAGCAATTAGCTATTATTATTTAAGTAAAGCAGATGGAGTAGAGGGATGGGTTAAAAGAAAAGAGAAGAAAATGGGTGATCTTGGCAACTCTGACATTACTATCAACAAAACATCAGGAGTTACTTATGTATGTGATGCATACTTCTTTTTTTTGCATATTTTTCTCTGATGACAGAGTTTATAACGAGACTAGTAATATTTCTGCTAGACTGTTCTGAAAAATACTTCAAAATTAATAATAAAGATTTCTGTGGAAAGCTTTTTGTTCCAGTTTTAGACTGTTGATGATAAATTTTGAGTTGCTCACTGATTGGAGTTGTTAAACAATTATGCCACCTTAGTTGTATGCTTCCAAGAACTAGTTTAGACTGATGAAACTTTATTGTGATGTCAAGCTTGTCCCCAGAGGTTACACTGGAAGATAATTATCTTAGCATTGGAGCTATAAAAAAGTACCAAGCTACTCTAAGTTCAAAGGCAGGTCTTCTCTGCCTTCAAATACCTGAATTACTACAGACCAGTGAGTGAATGTCTGCAACAGCCTCTGGCTTTAAAAAACGGTGCTTGTAAGAGTTTCAGAACTTTGGTTTTCTGGAAGTATTAGACTGAGGGAAGTGTCTGATTATGGGTATATTAGCAGATGGCCAAAGATCAAAAATTTTAACACTCTGTACAGAGCTTTGATAATGGAAAAAGGGCTCAGGTCCTGAACTCAAGGTTATTCTGGTCTTGCACAGTCAAAACAAACGTTAATGAGGCAAATATATAACAGAATGGCCATTCTGTTTCTCACTAACTCAGAGCTAAAATGCTTGTAAATAGCATCCCTCTGTATCCATTATCAGTTCAGACAGTGTGTGAAAAACATTTGTCTTTCAATCCAAGTTCATAACCTATGATAAAGAAGTCTGACTTTCCTAAGAGCTTGTTTTTTCAAAGCTGTATGTGTGAGAATGATTGATTTGCGTTCTAAAAGATCGTAAGAAATCGTTAGTGGTTTTAATATGGACACAAAAGGAGGAGTCATTTACAGTGTCATTTGACCATGGGTGAGCTGAAGGAGTAAAAAAGTTTGCCCTGTTGATTTCAAAAAGCCATCTGAAATACAAACCTATGTACACATAGCTAACATAGCTTAACCTTTTTTTCATGTGTGAAACCTGATCTAGTTTCCCATTTAGAACTCACAACGTTGTTACAGCTAATACATATGAAAGAATAAACCAGATTCTTGTGTTAGAATACAGTTTGTGCCTTGCAAAATCTATTCCAATACTCCTTATGGCACTAAGCTAATGCCTATTGTGAATACGTAAGAATGGATCAAACGTGAAGGGGAAAATTAAGCCAGTCAGTCTTATCTGTAATGCAGCTAAGATTTCCATGCAAATGTGCTGCCATATAATTAGTAACTCAGTTGCTAATTGCCAAACCAGTTCTGATTATTGGTTAGTGAAATCTACACACTTTTCAGCATAAAACATTCTAATGGATGTTTCTGACTATAAAAACATTTCACTTCTTGAAAAAAAAAATATCTTTAAAACAGCAGTAAATACTAACCATGTTTTATTTAAAGTTGTGGAAAGAATACTGTCTGATTACATTTAAACAAGCTTGGTTCTTATAACAGTATAAAGATGGATACAGAATGCTTGTCAGAGCTCATGCTCTAAAGTAAAGCATCATGACAACTCTTTCAGATATTGAAAGAAGGGAGAACTTATGCTGGATTTCTGGATGAGTCAAGAATATCCCTGTATAATAAATATAAAGAAGATACATATTCCATTGTTTTTATTTTCTTGCTGCTTCATATTCCTCCTGAAGATGGATAGTCTGAATAATTTCAAAATAAAGTGAACTAACACTACAGTCAGTGCAAGAATGAAATTTAACAGCAAATTTCAGATTATTTATGCCTTCTGTGTTCAGTTTTTCAACAGTAGGTGACCAAAGTGGGACAGAGCTTATGGAGTAGTCTCATCAAAATGGGCTATTTGACTAGATAATTTCTCTACAATTGCTGCAGATTCAGGTTTCAATGTGTTAAGATGCCAAGTGTTTATTTTTAAACTAAAATACTCAGTTCCCTGCATAAAGTGTTGCTCAAGGAGATTTTACACTGAGTTTAGAATTTGCCAGAACTATGTACAGTAGCTGAGGGTGCTTCTGTGATGATAAAAGTGCATGTCCTTGTTGATTGTGTGGAGGGAGCTGTCAATGCAAGGCATCTGGTAAGAATAAGAGGCGTTTCTTCCAGTTTTCTGCAACTGGCATCTTTCTTTCTTGTTTCTTTATGTTGTGGATACCTTCTTGCATAGAATCACCAAGATTGGGAAAGACCTCTAAGGTCATCCAGTCCAACCACACACCTATCACCCGTATTTCCCACTAACATTGTCCCTCAGAACAACATCTAAACGTTTTTTGAACCCCTCCAAGAACAGTGACTCCACCACCTCCTTGGTCAGCCTGTTCCATCTTACTCATTACTTGCCACTGGGAGCTTCTTGCATCTGTGATTTCTTTGAGACAGTTTACTTTTTTCTTTTTCTTTTTCTTTTTTTTTTTTTTTTTTTAGTTTAAATGAGGATGCTTTGATTTCATACTGAAACAGCAGTAGAATTTCAATAATTTCTCCACAAGTCCAACACAGAACTGCAAGAAGAAGCAATCATGAAACTCTCTTAAGTTCCACATTCCATAAGAAACTGAAAGTCTTGCTTTTAAAGTCTATTCAGGCAAGCCTATTTTTACAAAAACAAGCACTTTTACACAGTGTTTTACTGTGTTACAGACTTTATCTTATCATCTTATTTGTATGCTATAATCTGTATTATCTACATCAAACAGTAATCATTAGAGACTGTTCATGCCTGCTGTTTGCAAAATGAGTCATGAAACAGCTAACAAAAATATAAAATCCTAGAAGAAATGAAGCTGTAATTATGGCACATAGCATATGCCATGCATTCACAATGTCACTGAACACCAGAAGAGGAAGGGCAATGCAAGCAGTGCTATATCTTTGCAGAGAGACTGGCCATCAGTGTTGTCCTGGCAGTGAAAGAGGATGATGGCCAGCTGAGCTGGGATGGCTGGGAGAACCTGGCTTTTACTTGTGAGGATTGCAGTACCAGTGCTCCTGAGGGCAGAATGAACATTTAGACTGCAGGGCCTTCAGATGCAGTCTCTACTTTAACACTCCTGTTCTGAATGTCAAATGAAATGTTTAGAGTCAAGGAAACACAAAATTACTCTGTACAACGTTAAATTGCTCATCTGCAAAATGTGTTATGTCTTCAATTGTAATTTTCAAAACAAGGAGCTATCTCTGATCCCTTGGCTAAGCTGTAGCCAAATGTGTCTGCATGATCCATGAGGTATCAGATGTGGAAATCATGTGAAGTCTTGCCCTCCTCCCCCACTATGGGGCAGGGATAGCTATGGGAATCCCTGCTGCTTGCTCTTGCCCAATATGCATCCAAACTCACCAGAAGTCCCCAGACTTACAGCAGCTTAACACTATGCATTTACACATGAATGTTATGCTTCTCACCATATAGGTAAAGGAGAAAAGCACATTCATGTGCATGTGCTAGAGAGCTTGTGCCTTAAGTGCGTGCACAATCAACTAGACAGGATGTGTGTTAAGGAAGAATTTACAAATATCTACAATCTGCTTGAAATACTGTCTGCATTAGAACACCTGCAGAAAGCAAGTCTTAGTTAAAAGACCTGTAAAGTGACAAATAAATGCCAAAGCAGAAAATGGACAGATGATTTTGAGTGATAATCAGACTAAAATGTCATTGGTTTGTAGAAAATGACAGCACGTGTACATTAAAAAAAATGAAAGAAGAATGAGTCTCAAGGGATACATTATTTATTATGAAATAAATACTTTCCCAAGTTCCATTTTTTAGTGAGCTGAACATTAGCCTCGGTATGCTACAAAAGGCCAGCCTTAAATTAAAATTATTTTCTAAACATTTTTCATAGCCTCTAACTGGCAAGAAGTCCTTATCAGTTTGTCAACTTTTTTAGACTTGTCAGTCTGAAAGTAAATTTCATAAGTAAAACTAACGTATTTCTTCTCATTTGAATTTTCTACTCCTTAATGCATTACTACAGCTCTGGAAGTGAAGCAAGTTACAGTGCTGTGAAAGTACCACATGGAAAAGAAACCCCTTTTACTTAAGAAAAAAGGAACAAAGAATGATACTACCTCTCACTTTCTCTCCCTGTGCTGCCTCTAGAGATAACATGGTGTTAGGTAATCTCTGCTTTAGATTTATGAGGTTCCGATGTTGCTTCTAAAGTATAAAAAATATTTAGAAATTATTTAGTGCAAGCATGTTAGGTTATTTTGCAAAATCCCACAAAATTAACATTCTTGAAGATCTTTGCATCACATTTACTTTCTCTTCCTATTTCCAGCGTAATCGATTGAGTGCAAAGGCAAATTGGTGTTTACAAACAACCATTGAAAGCCAATTTTCCTCTTGTGTGCCCAGCATTTAGAGTTCTGCAAAATATTCTACTCTGTTGGGCCTCTTCACTCTCTTTTCTGGCATTGCTCCTTTGGATATTGCACTAGAAATATCTCTAGAGCACATAATAACTGAGCCAGTGCTCAATGCTACGCACGTTTCAAATTCTATTAAACATGACCTTTTAAAATCCTGACCTTAGCTATGCCTTGTTGAGCTCAGGAGCCATGCAGAGACACTGCCTCGGGTCAAAAAAAGGAGACACATAAATACTGGCTGCCAGTGCTCCCAGGCAGAAGGAAGCAGCCTTAATCCTTCTCCTTTTTGTGAGACATAGCTGAGTACTCCAGCCTGCCAGCTAGCACTGCTGCTCATTTTAGGGCACGTTCTGTAGCTGTAGCACAATTCACGTAGGCATAGAGGAGGATCCCTTTACCCTCCACCTTTTTTCCAGCAATGTGATGCCTTCAAGCTAAGCCAAATTTGTGTCTCTTGATTATATATTTCTCAGTCTGTATGGTATGACTTGTCAACCTAGCACTGCTCCTCATATATAGCTGCTCTTATTCTTTCCCTGAAATATCTTTCTGATGAAGCAACCTTACCTTGCTCCATTCTGACCTCGGCGGTTTTTAGTGATGAAGTTGATTAGGATTGATGAACCCTAATTATTCAATAACCCCAAGGATTATTAGTACCTTTCAGATGATGAGTATAATATGCCACATGATTTCTTCCCTGCAACCTTTTATGTTTTTGCACGTGAAAAGGGCAGTTTTCATTGACATGACTTATTCTGACAAACACTGTGTGAAGCAATGCATAGTTTTTGAATACAAATGACAGCCAGCTACTGACTTGATTTCACTAGATCAGATTTAAGATTAAATTAATTTTGATTAAAACAGTGGCATTAAAATTTAGGTACTGCTGTTCTCTTAGGTTCTGGGTGACTTCTTATATTTCAGACTTTTCCTTTAGTACTAAGAATTAAAAACCATCACAACAAAAGTGAAATATTTTTACCTTTAGCACTTTTCTTTGTCAAAGCCTAACTCCTAAATGCACGTGGATCATTGCTGTTCCTGATAAGAAAGTCTGTAAAGTTTTAAGCTTTGGACTAATTTTTCTATGATATCCAGATTTTGGAGTAGGTTTATTTGGTCTCAAAGAGTAACAATCTATTATTGAACTGCTTATTGAAATGCTTTCTTTTTCTTGCATGTAATTTGCCAGAAGATTTCATAAAGGTTGTAGAATGGAACAACAGAGTCAAGAATAAGGTTTTCCATGACCAAGCTGTTGGAGAGCATCACTTTCTGTTTGTGTAGCAGAGGAGGGCAGAGGAGCAGGCACAAACTGGTGGGATGTTAAAACTGTGGACTTGAACTATGGCTGCATAAATGGATTGCTAACAAAACTATTTGCTGCCCAGTGCTTTTTTACTTCTTCCATTTCTTCTTAGCTGTTACAGCATGTGTGTTTGGAAATAAATTCCAGAAGCTGTTAACAGATAAAGCAGTTTCAGATAATGAAAATGGTATGTTCTCTGTAGATGCAGGAAAGTAATTCATATAAAAAGCATTTCCCAATAAACTATTGTTTCCATTGGATTGAGCAAATACATTTGCTGGATATCAATCAACTAAATACTATCAGAATTCTATTGTAGCAATTACTTTAATTTGTAACATCATAGGATGTTAGTCTTGTTAGAATTCTGTTTTCTTTTAGGTGAAGATGTTTTAATGAAAAAAGATGATTTAATGTTTTATTGTTTGTAATTAAGGAGTATATCTATGATCTGAGTACAGTCACATCATGTAGATTTTTTACACTCTGTGCTGTATTATTGATTCTGAGTAGGAGTTAACCATACTTTGGCTGTGAACACATTCTGGCTCCTAAGCCTTTTGCTTTTTCAATGCCTTCACACCAGAAATTTTTGTCACTGGGCTTCTTTTATTATTCAGCTAAACAGTATAAGTAAATCAGTACACACAAAAAGTTAGAAGTTACCACTAACTATGAAATCTATCACTAGCAAATACTTCCATTTGCATGTAGATTGGGGAAAACAGTGAACTTTTTTAAAGTTCCTTAGCTCTGAATTCTAATCAGTCAGGAAAGAGGCCTGTGAAGGACTCAGTAACAATCTCAGTTCAGAAAGCTGAAGTGAATAGACCAAGTGAAGTAAAATATTAAACTTTTCTGGTTAGTATTCTTTATGTAATTCAAAGATTAGGTCAGGTGTGTCCAACCCATGGCCCATGGGCTGCGTTGCAATGCAGCTGTCCCCTGTATAAGTGGCTGCTCCTCTGCTCTTTGGCTTGGCCTGGCCCCAGGCTCACGCCCGTTGCTCAACAACAACCACACATTGGTGTCCTGTCAACTCTGTCTGGGCTGAAACCAGGGTGTGGGGACCATGCAGTGCAGTAATAATTCAAGTTATGACTAATAATTGTGTGCATTTTGATGCGTTGCCTAAACAAGTCCTGTGAGCAGTGAAAAAGATGCAGCCTTGCTTTCCCCCTTTTTTTTTTTTTACTGGAATTTGAGAGCAGGCTGCAAGACTGCAAAAAAAATCATGAATTTATATATGTGACTCCACTTTCAGTCGGTATAAATATATTACCCACAAATTTTCAAATAAAAGTTATAGAGCCACAACCAGATAATCAACTCAAAAATCTGATCATGTCTCTTCACCACTTTCGTAGGAACCCTCTTAACAGAGAAAAATGTCATTGCTTTTTTGCGGTATGCACATTTGTCAACAAGTGTTTTCAGGGATGAAGTACATGAAAAGGAAATTTCATCAAAAATCTCTGATGAACACAGTGAGACCTCACTAAGATTTGCAGCCAGTGCCATCAAAACAGACAGATGCATTGGAGTCACAAAAACAAGATCAAATATCCCACCAGTTTTATGTTGTTGTTGCTCCTTTAAAAAATGTTTAAATAAGTATATTGAAAATGAAAATGCTTTATTACTTATGTTCTACTTCTAAGTTTCTGATCAACTTTGTCCTCTGCAGAGTGCACGGCTGATGTGCTTGCATTCCCAATACTGGATCCAACACTTCTGAGTCTGTTTTCTTCACTTTTACTTACTCCGCAATGAAAATAACTTCCTTTCTCTTTAGGCAATATTTGCCATCACTGGGGCACATCAGAAAAAAAAAGGATTGTCACAGGAATTTAGCTTTTCTTCGTACTGTGAATTTTTGGGAAAGTTAATTGCACGAGCAGGTACAGAAGTCATGTTAATACTCATTAATATGAAAGGGAAGGCAATGTACATAGACATTCTAAGAGGCTGTAATTATCTGGTAGAGCAAACAGTTTTCTAAAATTTCCCGTGATTATACCAAACCAAATCAAACTTATTTTCCATTCTTAAGTTCCCAGCATTGTTCATACACTATCTGACATAGTAGGAGTAAAATGGCATTTCTGAGGCTGGTTTACTACCTTTTTATCTCTTCTTTTCTAAGTATAGAAACAAATAAACAGAATTTGGTCAACCATTGAAATGTTTGGTGGTTTCCGTTTGCTACCATTAAGCTTTGCTCCCCTTAATTCACTCACCTTCTGCTCAAATTGAGATATTTGACTCTGAATCTCGCCCTCTGCAATTACCAGTCAAGTATACTTGGTTATCTACCTTATGCCCTTATGTTAGTCTTTACCAAGTCTTTTTAAGAACGACTAAATACTTCTTATTCCTGTTGGACTATGCATATCAGGATATTGGCAGGGATGTAAACCCTTACCATGTAGTATTGAAATGAGGTTTGGGGACTACTGCATTTGGTATTTCCTGACTGAGGAAGATTCAGAATACTTGAGTGTGACATTTGTCAAGCCTTATTTATTTTATATACTTAGAGCCAAAATGTGAATGTCAGTCTCTATAAAGAGTTCTAATACTTTTTTTTTTTTTTTTTTTTTTTTTTGTAGCCTGTCACTGTATTTCAAGAAGGCATTCAGTCTTATGCTCAGCATAATGACTTATCCACTGGTTTCATATTTATTTGAGTAGATATTCTGCTGTAATTTGTCTCTATTACTCAATTTGATTAACTGATGGGAGATTAAAAGATGTGACACAACAGTTTCCCCTTTCATTTTTATTACATTCAATATTTCATTTTACTTTGAATATTTCATCTCACCTTGATTTATCTTTGCAGAATACTGTATTAGCATTCAAGTGAACTCTGCATTTTTCTGCCTTAGAAAATGTGATAATTCTCAGCATCAAAATGAAATCTAATTATAGACATTATTGTTTAATTACATGGAAGAGTGCTTCTACCGCATCTTTCCATTAAATTTAACATATTGTGAAATTAAGTTCTGAAATATCTTTTATCACTGGAAAAGAAATAGCAAGTATGGAATAGATATCACTAATTTGGGAATATAATTTCAATGCAATCTTCAGACACCACGTGGAATTATTTGAATACAATATTTGCTAGTATTAGTAATATCAAATGATAAAAAGCCACAAATGATTAGGATGAAGCTTCACTATACCCCATACATGTCTCACTGTAAGAAAAAAAGCAGAAGAAACAAGCCCCATGAGAATGCAATTGTATTCTGAATTGTTTATATCAACAGAAATGTGGTGTTAGATTCTGAGGACCTGTTTGAGACAGGTCTTCTAAGAAAGGACAGGGATCTCTTGGAGAGTCCAGCGGAGGGCCACAAAGATGGTGAGGGGCCTGGAGCATCTCTGCTATGAAGAAAGGCCAAGTGAACTGGGTTTGTTCAGCCTTGAGAAAAGAAGACCGAGAGGGGACCTGATCCAGGTCTATAAATATCTGAGGTGTGGGGGGCAGAATGGCGAGGCCGGACTCTTTTCAGTGGTGAGTGGAGACAGGACAAGGGGAAACAGCTGGAAACTGCAGCATAGGAAGTTCTGCACCAATGTGCGAAGGAACTTCTTTACAGTGAGGTGAGGAGCACTGGAACAGGCTGCCCAGGGAGGTGGTGGAGTCTCCTTCTCTGGAGATGTTCAAGACCTGCCTGGATGCCGACCTGTGCGACCTGCTATAGGGAACCTGCTTTGGCAGGGGGTTGGACTTGATGAGCTCTGGAGGTCCCTTCCAACCCCTATGATTCTGTGATTCTGTGATTCTGTGAAAGTTCAAACAGGCAATATTTTTCACAGCGCAATTTTTCAGATATAAGAATGACATAAACCTCTCCTGACTCATAGTAATCAAATAAAATTTTGGTGTGTCGTTGATGCTGCTACTAACTCTGCTAGTGAAAGCCGCATAGTGAAAGCATCATGGTTAACCAAAGTATTTGTATGAAGGCTCAGCTATTAGATGACTTCATCAAAATTGTACATAATGATTTTAATTGCCCTACTGAAGCCAAGAACATCTGAGGCTTGCAGTGGTAAAGGAAGGTAGGAAAAAATCCTCCTTGATCATTCCTATAACAAAGAAATAGAAAGTACTTCACAATAGCCTGGAGAAAGTGGAAGTCAAAGTAGTAGAAATTATGTCAGGATATTCAGCATATTCCCATCAATAAAATGAATGTGGAAAAAGGTGAAGAGATTTGGAGAAATGAAAGAATGTCAAGTTCCCTCCATTTACAAACAAGAGTGACAATGGCAAAATCGTGAAAGAACTTCCACTTTGATTGAAGATCAGAATAAGGAGAGTCAATGTAATTTAAACACAAGTAGGCAGGTTAGTAGAGCTTCCTTTGGCTCGTAATGGAGAACAAAAAACCACTTGCTTTTTATTTACCTTGAGGAATATAACTTTAGACATAAAAATTATTATGATGAAAGGCACTACTAATTTTAACAAAAATTAGTCTGTTCCTCTGACTACATGTATCCAACACATAGAATGCTTTCAAACAGAACTAAATAGGACTATCTGAAAGTAAAGATTTTTCACATGATCTGTATATTTTCTGTTCCTCATCTGTCTCTGATAATCATCTACCTTTCTCAGTGGCATGTGATTTTATTAAAATAATAAGAAAAAGTGGTTGTTATTGAAACAAGACTACAGTTAATAGGCTTAAAATGCACCAAGGGAGATTCAGGTTGAATATTAGGAAAAATTTCTACTCTGAAAGGGTGGTGAGGCATTGGAACGTGTTGTCCAGGGAAGTGGTGCAGTCATTGTCCCTGGAGGAGTTCAATATCACAGAATCACAGAATCACAGAATCACAGAATCACCTGGGTTGGAAGGGACCTCAAGGATCATGTAGTTCCAACCCCCCTGCCTAGCAGGGCCACCAAACACACACATTCAGATCAGGTTGCCCAGGACCCCGTCCAACCTGGCCTTGAACACGTCCAAGGACGGGGCATCCACAACCTCCCTGGGCAGCCCGTTCCAGGGCCTAACTACTCTCCTTGTGAAGAACTTCCCCCTAACATACAACCTAAATCTTTCCTCCTTCAACTTGGATCCATTTCCCCTAGTCCTGCTGTTGTCAGCCCTTCTGAAGAGTTTACTCCCCTCCTGGGTGTAGGTTCCCTTCAGGTATTGATAGGCTGCAATGAGGTCACCCTGCAGCCTTCTCTTCTCCAGGCTGAACAAGCCCAACTCCCTCAGCCTATCCTCATAGGGGAGGTGCTCCAGCCCCCTGATCATCTTAGTCGCCCTCCTCTGGACCCTTTCCAAAATCTCAATGTCTTTCTTGTACTGAGGGCTCCACACCTGGACACAGTACTCCAGGTGGGGCCTCACAAGAGCCGAGTAGAGAGGGACAATCACCTCCCTGTCCCTGCTGACCACCCCTCTCCTGATGGAGCCCAGGATCCCATTTGCCTTTCGAGCTGCCAGAGCGCACTGCTGGCTCATGTTCAGTCTCTCGTCCATCAGGACCCCGAGGTCCTTCTCTGCCGAGCTGCTCTCAAGGATATATGTGTAGATGTGGTACTGGGGGACTTGCTTTTAGTGGGAATGGTGGTGGTGGGATGAAGGTGTTACAAGATGATCTTAGAGGTCTTTTCCAAATTTAACTATTTTATGATTCTGTATCTATTGGCCCAAATGTAAATCTTACATGCTTAAATACTGTAGTAAAAATATATTAGATAAAGTAGCTTAGTTGTCAGACTGTTTCATGTCAGTCTGAATATGAAATGAATACGAATAAGACAAGTCTCTAAGTTGCAGATGACTTGTTACAATTCAGAATTCTGTCTGAATTCATAAAATCTCATTTTTTTAGTCTAATTCATCTCTCCCTAAATATGAAAATGTCGAAACAAGAAATTCACCCAAGAGGTTATTACTTGCTTGTCAAACTAAGAATCTCCCATCTGATGTTAATTCTCTTTACTGTCTACCTCTGTGCCATTGCAATTCTCTACAGCAGTATTTTTCCCACACCCTTACTCAGTGGTGCTTCTCCTGCTCTAGACAGAGATTTGCTTTTAAGGCATCTCTTGTCTCAATTTGGAACTATTTTACTGCTGTGGTTTATCCCATCTGACAGTTCAACATCGTTCAGTTGTTCACACGCTCCCCCACAGTGGGATGTATATTTTATCCTTACATATAGGTGTAATGTAAGTATTACTTTTCAGCTGGTACTATGGCTAGCACACTGGACTAATGAAATTCCAGTCATGGACTTAATGGCAGGTACTTGAAGTGATTAAACTTTGTGTATCTAGATAGGGAATACTTGCACAAGATGATCTGGAGTCACCAAAGAGCAGCGGAAGAGAGACAGAATGTCAAAAACTAATCCTTGAAATTTTTTCTCCTTCAGAAAATAATTGCTCTTCATTCAGCCATTTGAAGTTGGAGAGTGATAGAGTAGGAGAGCTCCAATCAGGGGTAATTCAAAGAGTCTGGCCAAATTGTTGGGTTTTACAACCACAGGTGAAAATAAAAATTGTGAAAGTTTCAGAGGAGATGAGGAATATTTAAATTTTCTTGCAAGTTTGTAAGATCTTGTCTATCAGTGCTGAATGGACATATTCAAACAGAAATTGATGTACTCATAGTGCATTAAAGCCACTGGAAGTTGTTTCTTATTCTCAGTGACTTTTTTCCCCATGAGCTATCAACCTTTCCATCAGGCCAAAGAGACAGAGCATTAGATAAGTTGCTTACATCTCAGCGTTTCTGAATCAAAAGAGATTTTGAAATAAAAAAAATGAAGATTAGGGCCATAGAAATTCTTCCTTAATTGGCAATAAACAGAAAATTGGGAACTTCTAATTTCTTTTTTAAAAGCGTACTTATCCATCTTCCTATTAGTACCAGTAGCAGCTGATATAATGATTACACGTTTTCCCTGAAAAATATATGAAGTTAAACAAACCCTTCCTTGGAATCTGTCAGCCTTCATTGGCTCTCAACTGCAAGCCTGTATTAGCTGCATATATAAAGTGGAATACTGCACTGCAAATGACATAACTTTCCTGGCTAGTTCTTACAAAAGAAAAAATTAAGGGAGATGATTATTCTATGAAACAGACATAGACTTTTAAAGTGACTGAACTTGTGGCAAAACCACTTTATTCAGCTTTCCTTTTAGCACTAGACAGGCTTCTGCTCTGTGAGATAACAATGTATTTAAATATTATTTATTGTTTGGCATAGATAAAATATCATGTTTTTTCCCTTCTGATTTCATTGATACATATTTTTATTTTGGTTTATATTTCTTAAAGGAAATCTGCTTTTTTTTTTTTTTTTTTTTTTTTTTTTTTTCCTGAAAGTGCTGAGAAGCATTAGAATTAAGGTTGAATTAAAAAAATTGCATTAAACCCAGTGAGATTTTATGCACTTGGTTTCTTTCTGTTTTACGGGAATTTAGAAAACTACTACTTAACATATAAGTTTTAGTGTTTTAGAATTTATGAAAGTAAATAACACTATATTTTTATGGGTAGTATTTGATGGATTACACCGTATTCAGTGTACAAGAAAAAATAGCAATGTGCCTACGGGTTTTAAATGGAACTGAAAGCAAAGTAATTGTCCTGAACCTTTGTGCCTTTGACTGCGGAAGCACTTTCACAGCAAGAAAACAGGAGGAAGTAGGAAAGAAAAGTGTGGGAAAATACATAAAATGGTAAAACATTTGGGGAAGTGGTGGAAGTTTTGGGTAACCAAGTGCATCTGCATTGCAGTTAACTTCCTGAACATCTTTTTTTGTTGTATAGATAACTGAAGATGTAGCTGCTGTCTGAGGAACAGATTGTGTTCTTCATGTCTTGAAGGAACATTTTTGGGAAGATATAATCTCAGTGGAAAGTGGCAAATACAAAGAGATCTTATTAAATGTCAGAATAAATGTATTAAGTCTTTGTTGCCAACCAACTGCCCATGCCAGATGAACACATATGAACGTACATCTGTTCCTGTATTTTACTTTACAGCATCCAAATGAAGTCTCAGTTATGCTCAAGATCAACAAAAAATGTTGTTACTCAATTTGTAAAAAAGTCATTTTTGCAGGTGAGTGTTAGAGAAAAACACTGAAATGGTTTTTGTTTTCTGCACTGTTGTACTTTCCTCTTGTAGCCTCTATCCCTGAAACATCAGCAATATTTATAAGGTATAGGATCAGTATCTTCCACTATGAGATAACGGGACTGTTTCTGCTGTTGTGGCAGACTGGCACTAGATTTCCTAACACTGGTATTTTCCCTGCTATGTAAATCACTAGGAGAAGTCACCAGTATCAAAAAACAAGATGAATAGGTATTTCCTACATTCTCAGAACATATTCTGCAGCAGGAGGCCTAGCAGACAGTTGCAAAGCTGCATATGCTTTGTTTTTCTGAAGTGAAGCAATACTCAGAAAACTAACAGCTTCATGTTCTCATCTGTGGCCTGTAAGAGATGCAGGGAGCTGAAAGAATTAGTCATCATAGAATCACAGAATTGGAGGAATGATGTCTGAAAGCAAGATAATGAATAAAAATTATGGTTAATGTCACATGCAGGAAAAAAAAAAAAAAAAAAAAAGAAATGGCTAGTCTTCAGACAAAGCAGAAACAAAACTTTGTTATCTTACAGAGACCGGCAGATTATGGATAGATAATAACTTGGGAAATATATACACCACATATATGTTTATGTATGTTCAAGTATGGTCTGTTGATTCCACTTAGTATTTCACTTTTTATTATTAAATGACATAAATGTTATGTAATATGTAGTATATTACACACACATATGTTATTTTTTGCTGTTGATTATTATTAAAGAGCATTTTAAACAGTCTGCAGTCAGGTACCGCAGTATACATCCCCAGCTGTAAGGAAAATATCCAGAGGGAGCTGTTTCAGGGGAAGGGCATGTTAGGAGCTAGGAAGAGGTTCTTCACCAAAGGAAGGTGGGCAAGGAATTGATTGCCCAGAGCTGTGCTCACAGCATCAAGCTGCTGGATTTCGAGGAGTGTTTGAACACCACTCTCAGGCATAGGGTTTGGATTTTGTGTGGTCCTTCCTGGAACCAGGAGTTGGAATTCATCATCCTGGAATGGGCTAATCAGAGCAGTTGTGGAGTCTCCTTCTCTTGAGATGTTCAAGATCTGCCTAGCTATGTGACCTACTGTAGGGAGCCTGCTTTTCAGAGTGGTTGGAATCTATGATCTCTGGAGGTCCCTTCCAACTCCTACAGTTCTGTAATTCTGTAATCTTTGAGTGTCCCTTCCAACCCAGGATATACTATGGTTCTACGATGGTGATTCTTAGATGCTTTTATCCATAAAATGTGATCCTTTTTCCTAACTCACAGGATATTGTACTGTTCTCTCACTGTTCATTGTTTTGGGAGTACTACTCCCCAAATAGCTGGCAATCGCTGCAGCTTCAAATTGCTCTCAGAGGATGCTTAATGCTTCATTGACATGATCAGTGCCTGGTTTCAAAACAGAAATTCCGTATCTGGGGAAAGATGACTGTTTACCTCTTTTACAGAGAGAGAGGCTTGGGCTCTTGGTAATGATATTTCCACATTTGATACTTCTTAAAACACTCATTTTTTAGAAATCCAGCAAGCATACCAAGCTAGGTGGTACGGCCCTTGATCCTTACTGCACACTCATATAGACAGATCTCTAGCATTTGTAGGCTTGGCCATCTTTCTCTTTGATGTAGCAGCCACTCATTTATGCATTGTATAACACATATTTAATGTATTATGTCTGGTGCTGGAGAATTCAAGTGCGTTTCAAGCTACTTTCCTTTTTCATTCAGAACACAGCACATGTTGCATGATATTTGAGCACACAGGCACAGCTACTCATCTGCTCACATGAAAAATAAATTGAAGATGAACATAGGAAGTATTAGTATTAGGAAGTATTACTTTTCAGAAAGGGTGGTCAGGCACTGAATGGACTGCCCAGGGAAGTGGTGGAATCACCGACCCTGGGGGTGTTCAAGGAAAGACTGGATGTTGTATTGAGGGACATGGTTTAGTAGGAGCTATTGGGAATAGGTGAATGGTTGGACTGGGTGATCTTTTAGGTCTTTTCCAACCTTGGTGATTCTATGATTCTATGATTCTATATAAACTGCACCACTGTCTCCAGTCATCGAAAAGAGAGAGGTAACTGCACAACCTGCTGTAGGAAACCTGCTTGAGCAGATGGATTGGGCTTGATGATTTCTAGACATCCCTTCCAGCCCCTACAATGCTGTGATTCTGTGAGAAGTAGATTAAGCATGTTTTGTTCTTTGCAAAAGCACGAATGGACACCTCAAATTTCAGTCAAATTATTTGATTTATCTGATCACTAGGTTGTTGGCCCTTGGATGGACTTTGACTTTTCTTTGTATAACATTTTGCGATCTAGAAGAGAAATATTACTTTTGTTTGTATGTTTTCAGGCAGAGCTGTGTACTACTCTGTGAAGATCAAGGTAGAACAGGAGACTGAACCCAGCAATGAATACGCTCAGAACTGAAGTGTCCTCTGTTGTCAAAAAGACTTCCCCTTCTTTCATTCCTCTCCTCCTTTCCTCCTTCCCTCCTTCCCCCACCCTCATCCTGATCAGTTCGTATTCAACATTTAACTGCAGTTCTCCTGTCAAAGTTTCCCATCTTGAATGTTTATCTTGGCACATCACTTAAAAAAATATCGTACTATTTATATAAAAATGTAAAATATAAATACCTATGTAAATAAAGTTTGTATGTAAATTATCTACGTATGCTACAGGGTTGCATGAATAATATTTTCTAGGATTTTTAATGGAGTAATGTTTCCCCAGAATATCCAGGTGTTTTCTTACAAAGGGAATACACTTTCTGAAGGAACAAAACCACCATACTAACAGGATGATCCTCGCCTCTTTCTGTGGATACTGTGAATATTGTTATATTCATTGGTATGCAGGTACCCTGACTTGAGATCTCTTCTATCTCTCCTGGGTTTTAATCCAGTCTCCTACCACCTGGAGGAGGTTCATAACACAATAAATTACAATATGTTCAGGAAAATGGCTGTCACTTTCTTTTCTTAACCTATTTCTACCTGCTGTAAAATCTTGATTTATTTATTCGTGTTGGGACTGAAGATGTGACTCCTAGGTAATACGGTAAGCATCAAGCTTTGGAGTCATTCGCTCTCTTCTTCACCCAATAAATCATTAATGTTTTTTAAATTTTAAATATTAACAGATATTTGCTCTTAGGAGAGTGAACAAAAAAGCAGCTTCAACCTGCTTGTTGAAAGACTGTGATTTCCAAAATTATCTATAACTGTGGGTTTCGTTCTGTGGAACTGAAAGCTACTATGATGCAAAATATTTCTTTTCTATATGATATGGAGAAAATACTTGGGGCTGTGCATCTAATTAAACATAATTATAGTTATACATAAGCATTGTCAAGTATATTAAAATTTAAGTCAGCAAGCTGTTATAATGTCTTATAGACTGGTTAATGGGAATCCTGCCACCATTGGATGAAGGGATAAGGAGTATGTATGAGTTGAACATTTCACACTTTTTCTTGCTTTATTAATTAAAACAACACTTTTCTAAAATGGGTTTCAGAAGAGGAAGGTAAGCTGAGGCGAGGTGAGGCGAGGGAAGGGAAAGGGAAAGGAAAAGGGAAAGGGAAAGGAAAAGGGAAAGGGAAAGGAAGAAGGAGAGGAAGGGGGAGGAAAGGAGAGGAGAGGAAAGGAAAAGAGAAGACTGGAGGATGCACAAGGAGCTAGGAGGGGACAGTCTATTGACCCAGACTTGCCAAAGGGATGTTCCATACCATGTGGCATCATGCTGAATAATAAAAGAGGAGGGAGTTAGGTAGTGCTTGGTGGTAGGAGTGGGCAGTTGGGGACTGAATGGGCATCATTTGCTGTCTGTTGAGCAATTGCGTTATGTATAATTTGTTTTGTATGCACTTTAAAAAATAATATATTTTTTAAAAAAGATATTTTTAAAATATTATGATTTTATACCAAAATTAATATGTTAAAATGTATGGTTTTGCCTTCCTTTTCTATTCTGTATCTTCTCACACAAAGCAGGGGCCCTAAGAAGCTCAGAGTAATTGTTCGTCAGAATCCATAGACAGATACAGAATCAGCATGGATTGGTTTTGTCATTCATTATTGGATAAAGCTGACCAAAACCTACCTCATGAGTTGGAAGTCTTACAGTTTACTGCAGCCAGGAAGTAGTACTATCCTTGATATCTGGTAGATAGAATTCAGAAGCTATTAAATCTCCATTCTGTATTTGTATTCTATTTTGCATTTACATCAAACCATGTAGCAGCTAGAATTGTTAGAGCATTTACAGGACTGGATTTGTATTTCTTTTATTCATTTTATGTCACAATAAACACTGCCCTGAAGTTTTCTTAACTTCGAGACTGTATTTCTGAGGTGAGCACAGAAAGCTGACAAGTGTTGAGGAGATATAAGAGAAATGAAAAGATATTAGAATCCTTTTCTTCTGGATTATTGGATATAATGCTATTGGATTTGGACTGGATGGAGATCTTTTATGCTTTGACTATGTCGGGATGGAAAATGCTAATGAGTTTAATCTATTTCTCCATTAAAAAGAAGTCTTATCATGATTTAGGAGAACACCTCCGACTTCTGGATTTCCAGAGCTTTTTGAAAGTGAGATTTTAATCCAGAGATGTACTAACCCTCTAACGTCATGAATCTATAAGCATGCACAATAAGATCATCAACATACAAGGTGGATATTTTATGTTGAGAAACTAGCAATGCCATCTTTTACTTCTCAGATCCACCTTAGGCATGCATCTGATCTGTAATCGTAGAAATTCCAGTTTAATTACTGACTTATATGTTACTTTAATACCCAAAATAGTAATATAAGTTTGTTTTAGGGAGAAAAGGTAGGTCCAGTATTCTTCCAGTCCTGCTTTATTTTTATTAAAAAAAATATACATTACTTGATTTTCTTGTTCTTTTATGCTATAAAAAAAAAACCCAGAATTTTGCACAGTTAATTGAAATCAATATGATAATTTTGATAATTTATGTAGTAAGACAAGAGTAGCACGAACTTCTAGTTTGTCATACATTTGTGTGAATCTTGAATTCCAGGAAGGAATGACAGATGGACAGTAATGTATGTGCTTAGCTTTTTGAAAATTCTGTGACCATGGTTACTTAATCTAACTGATAAGCTTCAAAGTCTATCACTGTAACACTGTACATTAGTAACTCAGGCTAGTATAAGTGCTTATGTGAAGTACAAATGTTTGTATGTGTGCTTTTGCTACATTTTTAATGTACTAACCTCCAAATTCTGGCCCAGGCTTACACCAGGGAGTCTTAGTGACACAAAGAAGACTCTGAGAAGATGTGCTAGAGTTGGTTCTCTAAATACTTACGGATATAAAAGTATATATAAAAGATGCAATACTTACGCTATGTGAAAATTTTGTTTATTTTCACTTTATCATGTCTCTACACCATTTATTTACCTAGAAAGAAAAATTCTGTTTTATAAGCATATGAAGGGCAGGCATCACTTTGCTAGTGGTGGTTTGGTTTTTATATGACTGGCTGGCATTTCAATAACCTTGTTATCCAGATCTGCGTGGCATTTGAGAAAATCCATTATCTTTCCCTCCTGACTTATATAATCAGTATGAAATAGGTTATTCAAGACCATCCAGTACTTTTTAGCACCCATCTGAATATAACAAGCTCCCTTCAGAACTCAAGGCTATTGAAAATCTTGTCCTGTAACGTAACTTACATTTGGCACTTATCGTATTCCTCTCCAATGAGTTTTACACCACCTGATTCTGCCAAATAAATTTATCCGATGTGAGTAACTCCATTTATATTCTGAGCTGTCTCACTGATTTTGAAATGCTATGTAGTAGACACATTGACACTGTCTAGTTCTCTTGCAGTAATCTAAGAGCAAAACAAACAAACATTTTTCTATAAGTAGATCTACTATTATAAACAGCAGGAATTAAATGAGATACAAAGATGAGAACTAAGAATTCTCAGGAGAAAAACGAACAACAAATCACAGAAATCCTGTGAGACTTGATCATAGAATCATAAAATCATAGAATCATTCAGGTTGGAAATGACCTTAAAGATCATCGAGTCCAACCACAGCCTAATTATACAACCCTAACTCTAACAACCCTTCACTAAATCATGTCCCTGAGCACCACATCCAAATGGTTTTTAAACATATCCAGGGATGATGATTCAACCACCTCCCTGGGGAGCCTACTGCAGTGCTTAGCAAGCCTTTCTGTAAAGAAGTGTTTCCTGATATCCAACCTAAACTCACTCTGGCACAACTTGAGGCCATTTCCCCTTGTCCTGTCACCTGTCACCAGTGAGAAGAGACCAACCCCGCTCTGCGATAAGCACCTTTCAGATATTGGAAGAGCGCAATAAGGTCTCCCCTCAGACTCCTCTTCCCCAGACTGAACAGTCCCAGTTCCTTCAGTCTCTCCTTGTATGGCATATTCTCCAAGCCCTTCACAAGCTTTGCTGCCCTTCCTTGGACCTGCAATAGGGAAGCTTTTGTATTTACTACGTTTACATCTATTTACCGATACAAAATAAACATTGTCTGTATTATTGATGCAGTGTAGGTATCACGCAGTGATTTTAACACTCCCATTGAGTCACGAGGCTGCTTTCTAAACTCCTTCAAACACAAGTCAAAGAGTCTCTGGGTCCAGCTGAATCCATTCCTACTCACAGAGCTGGTCAACAGTTTGTGTCTGCGGGATCACAGGAGCACAATCAATCTAAGCTAAAATCTCAGCAAAGATAACAAAGCCTAAGCAAACCATGAAGCACTTACTGAGGATTTATACTGGGCAGGCCAAAAGAAGAAGTTCCATCATAGTGTCCCAGCGTGGTAGTTCTTCTCACCACACTGGTAGCAATGAAGTTATGGTTTTCTGATTGCAATGTAGCTTCCGACTCCTCCTGCTTATTTCCCATGCTGTGTGTGTTGGTGTGGAGACTCTTCAGCTGGGCTATCAGCTCTGTTACATTCTTGGATGAGCCGTGATGAATTTCTCTGGTATAAATCTGAGGTTTCTCTTGTCTGTTTCCAAAGATGACAGTGGAAGGCACTTCTCTATCACTTGGAAATAATCAGCACAGCCAGAATGCTGCTCTGAATTCTTGCCCCTCCTGGTCAGCTGCACTTCATCCAACATCAATTAGCCTAGTATCTCAAAGTTGTGTGCAGGATCACAGTATCCATAACCCTGAGCATAACATTATGGATATTAGGAAGAATTTCTTCCCTGAAAGAGAGGTGAGGCATTGGAACTGGAAGCACGGGGAGGTGGTAGAGTCACCATACCCAGAGATGCTCAGGGAATGTGTGGATGTGGCACTAAAGAATGTAGTTAGTGGGCATGGTGGGTTAAGATGAATGCCCTGGAGTTTCCCACATCATCTTTGTTGTCCCTTCTGAAGTGATCCTGGTTTTCCTCCAAGCCTCAGGCACATCTCCTGCTCCTCATGACCTTTCACAGATGATAGAGCTGTTCAGGAGCTGATCCTGTCATCCCCCTCAGTGCTTATGGGTATATCCCATTGGCACCCATGGATTTGTGTGCAAGTTGTCCTAGTAGATCTCTGACCTCCCATGAACAAGGGAAAGGCCATCTCCAGACTCTCTCTCGTATCTCCAGTGTCTGGAATTACAAAGGGGCAGTTTTAGCAGTAAAGACTGAAGAAAAGCATGCATTTGGTAACTCCTCTGTATTCTCTGTTACCAGAACAAAAATGTGTAATGGAAAGAGACAAAAAATATCCAGAAACATGAAAAACTGGGACAAGGCTGTGTGCTACACTATATTTTCATCATTGAGAAACATATAAGGCTTTCATAGGAAACTGAATCTTTCATTTTGTTCCAGTAGGGCTTGAACGATGTATCTCCTTTCCCCTCGTAAATGAGCACATAGATATTTTTATTTTGTCCAAGGAGGGGTTGTCTTCACTAGGGCCTTGCTCACATGCTTTAAAACAGGGAAAAATAATCTGTGCAACTCGTCCTTGAACTGGCCAGTTAAAGCCTCTGAAACAATGACTTAAAATAAGTGGGACCAGCTCCATAGTTTGTGGCATCAGTACAGTTCACCTTGAAAGATCCCTCACTAGACCTCTCCCAGCTCCTCCTTATTAGCAAGACTAGTTTTTGCAGTTACTATTCTCCTGCCTATAAAAGGTTGAAAGCCAAAAAGCTGAAGTTCTCTAAGGGCTCGTCCCACAACAAATTCCTTCATCTCTTGGTATACTGGTCAGCTGAACATATAGTAATGAGAATTTGACAAAATTGTATTCTTGTTTGTTTATTCTGAATCACTTATTGCCTTTGAGCAAAGAAAATCAGAGTGGTTATTCCTCGGTTGCAATGAACAAGAATAAACAAACACTTGTGGTGAAGCTCCATGAGAGATTCCATGTCTTTCCCTGAAAGGCACAGCCCTCTTGCTTCACTGTTAATAAAGGAAACAAGTGCACTATCATCTTCACTAGAAGTAGAATCATAGAATCATAGAATTGCTCAGGTTGGAAAAAACCTTAAAGGTCATCAAGTCCAAACACAACCTAACTATACTCCCCTAACTCTAACAACCCTCTGCTAAATCATGTCCCTGAACACCACATCCAAACAGTTTTTAAACACATCCAGGGATGGTGACTCAAGCACTTGATGCTGAAGTAATTTCCAAATGCTCTTTTTCTTCTTGCAAGTACTTCCAGTTTGGGGATGCACACTGGACCTAACTTTGAAATGACCCTGGAAAAGTTTCCTACTTTTGATCACAAGTATGTTATTATACTTTGTTATGAAATTTTTTTTTCTGAAAGTTTATAAGAAGTCATTTTGCATTTTATACAAATAGAGGAAAACTCTCCAATTTCATTATCATTCCCTGCTGAGGTGCTCAAGGAATTCTTGCCTCAGTCTTCACTGTCAGTCAGGCTTTGAGTCTCTCACTTCCATGAACCTCACACCCTCAACCTTTCAGTAGAGGCCAGGGTAAGAAAATCCCTCTCATTGAGAGAAAGTCAGAGATCACGTCATGAAAATGAATTTGTACAAATCTATGGGGCCCAATTACAATCCATCCTAGGGTCCCTAAGGAGCTGGCTGATGTGGTTGCCAAGCCACCCTCCATCATACTCAAAAAGTCATGGCTGTCAGGCAAAGTCCCCAGTGAATGGTAAATGGGAAACATCACTCTTATTTTCAAGAAAGGGAGAAAGAAAGACCAGGTGAACTGCAGGCCAGTGAGCACTGTGTCTGTGGCTGAGAACAGCATGGAACAAATCCTCCCTGTACACACTGATGCACGTTGATGGATGAGAAGATGATCCTAGACAGCCATAATGGCTTCACCAAGGGCAGAGCATGCCTGACTTATCTGAAGGTTCTGTATGATACAGTAACAGCATCGGTAAACAAAGGAAGGGCACCTTATATCGTCTACACAGAAGTGTGCAAAGCTTTTGGCATGGTCCCACATCACATCCTTATCTCTAAACTGGAGAGACACAGGTTCAAGGAGTGGACTATTTGGTGAATAAGGAATTAGTTAGAAGGTTGCTGCTAAAGGGTTGCTGTCAAAAGCTCTATGTACAGCTGTAACATCTTTGTCATAGAGACAGGTTAGAGTTGCACTCTCATCAACATTGCAGACAACACCAAGTTGAGAGGTAGCTGATATGACAGGTGCCTTCTGAGAAGATGATCTTTGAGGTCCCTTCTAACCAAAGCCATTCCATGAATCTATGATTCCATGTTTCTGAGATACGTTTGACAATGGCACCAATAAGAAGGGAGTCTACTGACAATATTTTAGTTCATGTACTTGGCAGATGAATATTTTCTTATTGAATTCATTACATCTTGCTTCAAACTCTAGAAACACTGACTTAAACTTTAAAAAAACCTGATAATGAAAAGTTACATCATCAGTGGATAAAGAGCAACTGACATCTTCTACCTAGCAAAGTGTTTGATACTGTTCCACATTACATCCTAGTCACCAAATTGAGAAAAATGGATTTGATGGGTGGACCACTCACTGGATAAGGAATTGGCTGGATAGTTGCACTCAGAAGGTTGCAGTCAGCAGCTCAATATCCACACTGAGACTGATGATGAGTAGCTTTTCTCAGGGATCAGTGCTGGGATTGATGCTATTTAGCATCTCTGTAGGCAACATTGGAATCAAATGCATTCTCAGCAAGCGTGCAGATTACACCAAGCTGAGTGATGCAGTTGAGATGCTAGAGGGTAGGGATGTCATCCAGAGGGTCCTGGAGAGGCTTGAGAGGTGGATCCATACCACTCATGAAGTTCAGCAAGGCCATGTGCAAGGCCCTGCACCTAGGTGGGGGCAATCCCAAGCATAAATACATGTTGGAGACGGAGAATGGCTCGAAAGCAGCCCTGAGGGGAAGGATTTGGGAGTGCTAGTTGATGAAAGACTGAATACGAGCCAGCAATGTGAACTTGCAGCCCAGAAGGCCAACCATACAGCAGGAGCATTGGAACTGGATGATCTTAAGGATCATCTGTCTGGATGACGTGCTGCATGATATGGTTTAGTACTAGTGGTGGCAATGGTGATGAGGAGACGGTTGGATTGGATGATCTTATAGGTCATTTCCAACCTTGTGATTCTATTATTCTATGATTCTATGATTCTATGATTCTATGATTCTATGATTCTATGATTCTATGATCTCTTCCAACTCAAACCATATATGTTTCAATCTAAGAAATCTGCTTTTGACTTGCTTATTGCAATGCACTTCAAATGTCCCTTCAAGACTATATGGGCAAAATCTCCTTCATGTATTACCTCCTTTCTTCAGATGCTGGGTTTTCCAAGTCTTATCTTAGGACATATATAAACTGTGCTTCTTTGACATCTACTCATTTACTTTCTTAGTAAGTCTGAAGTCATGGTGCAAGATTTTGCTTCTAGATCAATTTACTTTGGAGAATAAAATACAGAGTGGAACTATGTTGAATAGTCTCTGTCATAAACATATCCAGAATTTTTATTTTCTGTGTTAATATCACTTTTAATGTGACCTGAAGTTTCTGTTACATCAAATTTGGTCATAATGGGAGTATAGATTGAACATAATTTTAACTTTCATTATATTAGCTATAGGGAGGATTAATTCCTCAGTAACTCCTAATGTTTCTTATGATTTACAAAAGCTGGTATTCATAGAACATTGGCATCATCATTCAAATAATGTTTTGCAGATTATTTTTCTGACTATTATTTCACAAATTATTTTTCCAATTAAAAGCTACATGCAATTTTTCTTGCTTGGCATCCTTTGCACAGGCTTGGAGGTAAACAAGTGATCCAAATCACAATGTTTTTGATGCTGAAAGAAAAGAAGAAAAAAAAAAGGCTTTTTAAAAGGGAATATAAAACATGTGCATTTGGTTAATTACATAGTGCACTGTCTCTTAGTAACCTCCTAGCCTGCTAACTACCCTCATCAAACAGAGTTTCTTTATCAGAAAAATATAATTTGTAGGAGTGGGAACGAGTCATGAATTTGAAAAGGCCCACAATTTAGTTTGAATATCATGAAGTATCTAAGGATTGCTATCAAATAGTGGAGTCAGACTTCAGCACTTTGTAGATCTGAGAAGTCTTTTTCTGCTTTGTGTCATGTTATTGTCAACTTTCTGTAAAGAAGAATCTACCTTTTAAACCTCACGTACTTGAAAAAGTGTAAGAAGTAGCCATAGAAAATACTTGGATTAAGTGATAACACTCCTCCATCTAAGCCTTCATTGCCATTCAGTAGTGCATCAATGTGTTCTTATTGCAATTAATAATTTTATTCCATACGGTAAGATATCACACAGAAGGAGTTTTGATTGGGATGGGAGTTCATCTCACTCTCCCACTGCTCAGGGGGTGGGCTGGGGGCGGGTAAGCAGTTGGTAGTGCACTTATTAGATACATTTATGTGTATATATAAACATAGTCATAACTACTATTATTTTCTTTTTCTCTATCTTAGTAGCTCTACTCTGTTGATTTTTTTTTTGTTTGTTTTGTTTTGGTTTTTTTTGGTTTTTTTTTGCCTGGGTTTTCTCCCTCATCCTACTGGGAAGTGGGAGAAGGACTGTATGATACACAGCCAGCTGCCGGGTTAAGCCACAACAAAAATAAATGTATTTTCTACGTTGTCTTCAATGTCTAGAGACACATCATTTAATGAAGCAGAAGCACTGTTGTACAGAATCTTTTATACTGGAAAATTGATTCTGAAATATTTGAGGTTAAGAAGTGTGTCTTTCTCTACAATATCTTTGTGTATGAAAAATAAGGTGATAAGGTGGAAGATATGAAAAGCTTTCCTGTGCTCTCTCCTTTCTTCGGAAACAAGAAGTATTTTGTAATTTGCCTTTGCAGAATTTATGACTCTGGGACATGAAAATGATCTTTAGAGACTAAAACATGTTTATTCTTTTGCTCTCAGAGTTCTACTTCTTTCACTCAAGTTCTTCCTTCAGGTCAGCTTACAATAAATATATAAATCAATAAATCAATAAATATATAAATCAATAAACAAGAAAATATACTTTTAGATTTATGTGTCTCTGATATCATTAAATTTTAAAAGTGATAACGACAGTAAACCTTACATAGATTAAATAAATCTTTCATGTATTTGTGCTAGAAAACAGTTCCTTTTATTTGTATCTTAATGGAAATAGAGATTAATGGATAGTTTTAAATTTTCAGAAAGTATAAACGTCAAAGAGATCATATTCATGTGAAATATTAACATCGTCCTCACTAAAAAGTGAGAAAATATGTGCTGCTCTAAGATTAATATTCTGAGCTGAATGGGTTGAATTTGTCTTCAGAAGGAAAAAGAAAAAAAAAAAAAGGAAAAACAAAAGGAAAAGAGTTCTTAACAAGCACAGAATTTTGAACAAAAGTAAAGACATTTAATAGCCTTCAGCTGGTTTAATTCCATGTTATCAAAAGGAGCCTGGTGCTTAGAGCAGCAGGAAGTTTTGTGGAACATCATTAAGGTACAACATTGTAGTGAAATTATGAAAGGTGAAAATTAATCGGGAGAGTCAACAGCTTCCATTTATAGTGACTTGCAGAAAAATTGCAGTGGCTGGAATTGAGACAGAAAACATCAGAACTGGGTAATTGCTTAAGCTCTGAACAAGCTCAACAGGGATCAAATTAATTAGCAGTTGGACTCAGGGATCCTTTGGGTCCATTTCAACTTCAGATATTCTTTGACTCTTGAAAACTAGGAGAGAACATATATTAATAGATCTGTATGAAGGGGAGATTAATTTACCTGTTGCCCTATTTAGCACTTCAGTGACTTATGCTTGCCTTAGATTATTTTTTCAGGAGGAAAACAGGACTTTGGGATATAACGTTATTTTTTACTCCAAGCCAGAGTCAGAAATAATTGCCCTAAAGCCATCTTAAAATGAAAGTCCTTTGGAAGTCAGTGCTGGAAGGTAATGGGGTCCAAGAAGTCTGGACATTCCTCAAGAAGGAAATATTAAAGGTGCAGGAACAGGCTATCCCTTGTGCCATAAGATAAGTCTGTGAGGAAGAAGACCAGTGAGGATGAACAGGAAACTTCCACTGAAATTCCAGAAAAAAAAAAAAACAGCTTTATCATTTTTGGAAGAATGGTCAGGCCAAGTCAGGAAGAGTACAAGGATGCCACCAGAATGAAAATTAGAAAGGAAAAAGCAAGAACTTAATCTGGCCACCATTGTTAAAAATAATAAAAAATATTTTTACAAATATATTAACCAGAAGAGGAGGGCCAAGGAGAATCTCCCACCTTTATGGGATACAGTTATCATTGTTATTGTGTGCGTCAGGGGAAATTCAGGTTGGATATTAGGAATTTTTTTTTTCCCTGAAGGAGTTGTCAAACATTGGAATAGGCTGTCCAGGCAAGTGATGCAGTCATTGTCTCTGAAGGTACTCAGGAAACCTGTAGCTGTGGCACTGAGAGACGTGGTTTAGTGAATGGTGGTGATGCACTGAGGGTTGGACTAGATGATCTGACTGACCTTTTCCAACCTTAATGGCTTTATGGTTATATGAAAAATTATGGTAAATATTGTCTGTAAAGTCATGATCTTATATGGTCAAAATAAGGTGTGTCCCCTCACGCAATTTAGGAATATCCCCCAGGTTATGCAAGCTTTAAGCAAGTTAAAATCGGCCACAATTTCCCATCATAATAAAAAATGTGCTCTGTGCCATAATTTTAAGGGAATGTAGATTTTCCTCATATCAATATCATAATGCGTTACTTACAAGTTAACAATTCTTGTAAGTAACATGTTTCAGCAGGAAAAGTATTTTATTAGCTTCTATTCTTCCCATGCCATCTGTCAGCATCATCTTGCATTTTTCCTCCCCTGTTTCTAATATGACATGACCCATATGACTGTGTTGTCATCTGGAGCAATGAGGTGAAGCATCACTGTTCCTGACTGTACAGAGAGATAAAAATCACAGGCTCCATTAGGAAATTCCATCATGTCTAAGGTAAATTGATTTCAGTTGGTAGTGAAGTAGAATGGTCACACAGAAAATCTTCCTGCAGAGTGAGTCTGCTGGTAAGACCACAGCAGGAAAATGTTAGTCAAGAGCTGCTTTCATGTTGAGGGGGAGATGAATTTATGTCTGCAAACCAATGACAGAGAAAATGACAAGTTATTTTGAGTTTGGACTCAAGCATGAGTAATATGAGAGAAAATTGTCCTTGTGGAATGGAATTCTGAGGATGGATTCATGATATTCAGGTCATGATTTTGGAGCTGTTAACTGCATTTATAGTAACATTAAATTTTTATCTATAAATATTCTAGTAAATATTTATTTGATTTGGGATGTATTTGAAGAAGAATTCACTACATTGTATTGTACAATTTCTTCTCCTTCTGTAAGCTTTCTGATCTTAAGAAATTAAACTAAAGAGAATAAAATCTTATCTGAGTTAATGTAATTAAATTCATCTAGATAAAAGATCATCTGAATTGTAATAACACACCATTTAGTTCTTTAGCTTTGTTGTTAAGTGTACACACCTTGAATTTAAAACATAATTGAATTGGTGCCAAACTCATTTCAAAATAGTTTCCTTTTCTTTAGATTCAAGTATCCTGACTTATAACATGGATTTGATTCAGGAAAGTATCTCTACTGTGAAGAGCAACTGAAGTTAAAGCTGATTAGATTCTCTGATTTTTATCTGATGTACAACTATGCAAGTTACCTGTAAGTTGAAAGGGAAAGATCTGTCCGTCTGTTGATGCAGTAGCTAACATCCTTGAACCAGAAATATCCTCTTTTCTCTTTTGCTTAAGTTTTGTAGCATAGTTTTAACCAGTGAAAATCATACTGTAATAACCCAGAGTCATTTCTTAACGTAAGAATGATATGACTTTAATTGTTTGTTTATCCAGCCTACGTATGACAAAGCCATAGAATATATTTCAGGAAAAGCATTTAGAAGAGTAGTCTTGTCTTGATTCAGTTACTTATTTCAAAAGTAGAAGAATATTCGTTGCACATCTCAGAAAAGATCTGGCATCATATAAAAGGTACTGGAGCTAAGAAAGGGTTAATAAAGCCTTTGGGGGCACATTGATTTTCTCAGTAGAACACATTGATTTCAACACTGCTGGCATTTAAAGGAACTTCTTAATGGGTCGGCACATATGTAAAAAATGTTATACTTTACATACATTTCCATCTGAAATTCGTAATGTTAAATCATAAATATGCTTTGGATCTAGTCATCCTGTCCATAAATGCATTTAATAATGTATTATTATTAATTTGTGAAAATGTATTAAGCATTTTAACACTCCTAATTCCTTTATAGTGTATCTACTTTATCAGTGCAAAACATTACCAATGTGACTAGGATTTCATTGTATTTTCTGATGTTCTGGCACAAAACAGAAGTGATATCTGATTTTAACAGCTCAGAATCTAAATAATGGTAATGTGAGTGAAAAACCCTTGACAGTGAAAAGGAAAACTCATAAGAAGGCTGGTATGCATCACATTCTTAAGAAATATATCACTTCAAAGGAGGAAGGTTAGCTTCCGTATGTTGTTTGTTACAGACCTAAATTTTGGTAATTAAGTACAGAGAATAATTGCTGCACGTTTTGTTTTCTTTCTCTTGATCCCACAAAGACTGAGGAAAAGTTACTTATGTCAAACACATTCGCAAGCCTTCATCTGGGCTTTTACATATTCTTTCTCAGTTGGAAGTCAAAGTTAAAACTAAAAAATAAAATGAAATGAAACTAAGGATAAACTAACCTTACAAGATTAATTTTTTCTATGCTCTGTCCCTGGAGGTGTTCAAAGCCAGGTTGAATGGGGCCCTGGGCAGCCTGATCTGGTATTAAATGTGGAGGTTGGTAGCTGAGTGGCAGAGGAGTTGGAGCTTCATGATCCTTGAGGTCTCTTCCAACCCAGGCCATTCTATCATTATATGGTTCTATGATTCCATGATTCTATGATATGATTCTCTGTTAAATATTTTACATGAAATTGTAAATATCATTAAATTTAGGATCAAGTGGTCATATCTGCACATATATTTATTTTTATTTTTTTTAAATTACATTATTTATTCCTAATTTTAAATTATGAATGACAGTTTATTTTCATAGCCCTTATGGATCAAAGATTCTAATGGAAAAAGAAAAGAAACAAAAGCAAAGAATATCAATAAATATTTTTCTTAGGAGAGGATGAATACTTCAAAAATTATGTTAATGAAATAAGATATACTGCTATTGAAATATGCAGATTGTATGTATTTCTAAACCATCTATTAGCAGATAATGTACACTCTTCCTAACAGTATTTCCTCTTCCTTGTAGAAGCAGCTCAATCCATCAGAGAGGTCCTTTGTGAAATCTTGGCTGAAACTGCATGCAGTGATAAGTGCTTCTGACTCTTACAAGTATGGCACTTATTTTACAGATGGAAAGATAATCCCCATGGCTGTTTTTTATGAGTTTTGTAGGATCATAGGTATTAGGTAAATAAAAGAAAATATGGACTTGTTTTGCCCTTTTTTTTTCCCAACATTTTCAGTTAATTTCCTGAAGTTTATCCTCATAAGATTTTAATTAATTGCCTGCCATGTTTTTTTCTCTTTCTTATCACTATGGTAATTTCTCATGGAATAATGTGACATTTCCATAGTTGCTGAATTTAAATAATATACTGAAGTATCTTGTGAGTTATTTAGTTTCCTCTAGCTTGCTGGCAGTGTTTCACTCTCCATATTGCTGACTTTTAGAACTGCCTGAATTAAATGGTATTCAAGGAACAACATTAAGTTGTCAAATGACAGTATCTGAAGTTGGAAAGTAGCAGCAGTGTATTTATGCAAGGGTTAGACTTGATCTGCACAGCATGAAAGATTTGAAGCTCAGCTAGTACTGATGTGTGCATCCAATGTGAAAAGCGTGTCCACTGTTTCAAGAATCTATGTGGCATTTTTACTGCTAGGAATACTCCAAATTAATCCCTACAGCAGAGTAGAAGTGTTACCATCCTGGACAAAAATCCAAACATGGTACAATTGCTTGTGCTTCCTGTCCCCTTACTCCTTAAGAAAGAAGGAAAAAAAAAAAAAAAAAAATATTGATAAGGTCAGAGAAAGCAAGCAATCAGTGAGATTGACACGTGTGAAATGTAGTTAAATCACAAGCTTTTTTCCACAACAATTCTCTTTTTCCTCTTATGACCCTTCAGAAGCGATGTTTGTACTGACAGAGGAAGACAAGCTTGGATTTCAGTGTACTTTGGATTATTCTATGTTTGCAGACATTCAGTAGTTGTCAGCACCTTTCACTCCCTGTGTTCTAAAAGGTAGGCCTGATTTCTACAAAGGTACAATTTGGATTGATATTTAGCTCCAGTGAGAACTGCAGACCAGTGCTCCTGGTAACAAGGCCTTCAGTGACTGACTTTAGGGATTCAGCAACAGATGGACACCTTTGACAAGGTGAGGCCAAGGAATAACTTTGTTTTTCTGTTTTTCTAGTTTGTTCTCCTTCATACTGTTGAAACAATTTGTCTAGATGAGCTTGCTGTCTACCAGGAGCTCATATCCATGTTATCACTGAAAGGCCATCAGCCTAGTGGGTGCTGCAGATTATCATCTGTTCCTGTTTTTCCATGCAGGTTGTAATTATACTGTGATATGACAACTATATGTCCCTTGAAACACTGCTAAAAGAATCAAGAGCACAGATGGTGTTATCTTCTAATTTCATAGTCAGAGGAATGAGTTTGGGAAGTCAGAGATGAATCAGGAGGAGATGCACTGATCAGGTGAATGTCTGGATATGTAATAACTCAAAGTTTTGGTTTCTGTGTTCACGGATCTACCCTTGCAAAGCCAGATTTTCTGGGAGCTGATGGAATTCACCTTATGAACAGGAGCAGGAGGGTCTTCACCAACAAGCAAGCCAGACTTGGGAGAGATTTAACTCTCATGAGAGGGTGGTGCAGCTGTTTGCATGGCAGTCTGCATAGGCAGGACAAGCAGGAATCCTGCTTCAGATCTGCTGGATCTGCTTACATTGCAGAAGCTAGCTTATATATTTGGAACCAGGGGAAATGTCCTTCATTTCTATCACCGTAGTGCAGGACAATCCTGTGAGGGTTAAGAGCAATGGCCCTACAGGGAAATCCCAGGGGTGTCTAATCCATCGACCCTGGAAAGAAAGGAGACTTTGGATCAGGTGATTGATTGCACTGTGTGCCTTGAACATTCTAGTGACAAATTAATAACTGCATCAGATGTGTGCGTGTGGACGATCTTTTAAAATGTGTTGCTGAGATACAAGAAGCAGTTAAAAGGCTGCATAATATTGAAGGTGGTGAGAGAGAGATCAATAGGCTGTTTAATAGTTATGTTTCAGTAGGGCAGAATATTGAGAAGGAGGCACATTGGTCCCTGCTATTGCACAAAAGCAGGAGTCCACTTTGGTCCACAACCTCCATCTTCACTACCAAAAACAGATACAAAACTCTTGCAGCTATAGGGATGCCTAACACCAAGGACCTACATCTTCAGGAAGAAATCACACTGGCAGCCTGCAGTGGATATCATAAAAAGAAAGGCTGCATGCTCATAGCAGGACACTCCCTATTAATAGTATAAAGGCTCCCCTCTGCCATCCTGACAGGGAATCTTGAGAGGTCTGCTTCCTCCCAGTAGCCAAGATCATTGCTGAGAGGATGCCACAGGTTGTCAGGTGCAAGGACTATGATCCCCGGTGCTCTTTCATGTAGGCACAAATGAAGCAGGTAGGCAGAACTTTGGCCGAATCAAAGAAGACTACAAAGCCTTGGGAGCACAAGTGAAAAATATTGGAACTCAAGTTATTTTCTCCTTGATTTTGCCAGGTGGAGGAAAAAAAGAAGCTAGAAATAGAAATGTATTTCATATCAGCACCTGAGTATGTGTTTAGTACGTTTGTGTTTTGGTTTTTACAGTGGTTGGATTTTCTATGAAGATTATAGTATGTTAGGAAAGGATAGAATTCCCCTGTCTAGAAGAGGCAAGGCAATCTTTGGCAGCAGGCCAGCTAACCTCAAAAAGTGAGCTTTAAACTGAAAGTCTTGTGGGGCATAGTCCATAGTGGCAACGCTTATGCTATTGCAGTTGACAGGTGAATGAGCCAGGGCAATCAGAACAAGGATAAATGTTTCATAGCTGCTTCCCATGACAGAAGCCTGAAGGCCAGCTCATTAGTGAGTATAGCAGACAATCTGCTTCCTTTTCTTCTCTAAAGTACCTGTATACCAATGCACACCACGTGAGGAATAAACCAGAAGGACTAGAAATCTGTGTGCGATTTCAGGAGCATGATCTCATTCTAATCACAGTGACATGGTGGGACAGCTCACATGACTGGAACGCTGTCATGGATGGCTATGACACTTTTAGGTCAGCAAGGCAAAGTAGTGGAGTTGCTCTTTAAGTGAGACCACAACTGGAATGAACTGAGCTTCACCTAGGGATGAAGGATGAATGAGTGGAGAGCTTTTGAGTGAGAATTTAGAAGCAGGCTAATGTGTGTGACATCACTGTGGGTGTTTACTACAGGCTGCCTGAACAGGTGTAGGAAGATGATGAGGCCTTCTACAGATAGCTGAAAGTGGCCTCATGGTTGCAGGAATTGGTTCTTATGGGGGACTTCAGCCACTGGAACATTTATGCAAAGAGGAAGGCTAAAGCCAACTTAGAATTAGGTCTGGCAAGTGAGGAGAAGGATAATAAGAAAAGTTTCTTTAAGTATGTCAACAAAGAAGGAAGACTAGCAAAAACGTGGGTTCACTACTTCATTAAGTTGTTGTCTTGGGAACAGGGGATGCTGAGAAGGCAGAGATGCTGAAAACCTTCTTTGCTCCAGTCTTTACTGATAAGATGGCACCTTGGAAATCTCAGACCCTGAAGGTAAGATAGAGGGTCTGGAGAAAGGATGATTTGCATGGTTGAGCAGGAGCTAGTCAAAAAATTATTTGTGGGTCTTGATGGGTTTCACTGAAATGTGCTGAGAGAGCTGGCAGAAGTGATTGCCAAACTACTCTCTTTGATCTTTGGTTTCAGGGAATGGGAGAGACTGGAGGATAGCCAGTGTCACTGCAGTCTTTGTTGGGCCTGGATAGTGCTGATGTATAGAATTAAATCCAGCTAGTGACTGGTTACTAGCAGTGTGACTCGGGGATCAGTATTTACCAGGTGGTTGTAAGAAAGGGGAAGACTTTTCACCTGTCAGCACTGACAGGACAAAAGGAAATGAATTTAAATTAAATGAGATTTATATTGGATGTAAGGAAGCATTCTTTCATGATGATGGGGGTGAGACAGTGCAACAAGCTTTCCAGAGAAAATGTGACAAGGGTTCAAGATTAGGCTAGATGGGTCTTTGAGCAACCTGATCTAGTGAGAGATATTCCTTCCCATGGCAGGTGAGCTGGACAATATCAATCTATTCTATATTTCTACGATTGTATATTAAGTGGCTGAGAATCAAATGAATTTTTTTGTTCTATTGAGCCATACTCATAAAACTTGTCTTTGCTTCAGAGGTCATGTTGTTCAGAAATTATTTCCTAATAGGCCCCTGGTGTTAATGTGTTGAAGCAAATTGAAGTTTTCTTGAAATTGTTTACTTATCCTGCATAATCCTGCATTAAGGCTTTGTAATCCATAAAAACTGGCGTTGCTTAATGCTCTCTGGATTCTCAGGTTATCTCCCATAAGACAGGTTTATTCATGGATTACAACTACTAAGGTGGCCTGTTTGGGGTTGATGATAGCATGTTGTTTCTCTGAGAGCTACATACTCTCAATTTCCAAGAAGTAAGTTCATAATCAGACACTTTCAGAGCAATAGAGAACACAAGCTGCATGTAATGACAGTGATGATGGTGACAGCAGCAAGATACACTGCTGAGAAAAAAAGGTATTATTCAATGAACCTTACACACCCAGTTTTTGCTTCTGTATGCTTCTGCAGGCACTGGGTTAGCAGGTGTCCTCAACAGCCTCTTCCCACATTGCCTCTCACCACAGCTTACAGAATCTGTAGCCTGCCAGTGCCATCTCTTCTAGCCTACTCCTGTATTTTTAGTAGGTTTACATGTTTATGCATGAGACCTAAATAGATGAAGATGAGGTCAGTGTCTGAGTAGAAGAACTCTGAAATACAGATTTATACTCTGCCAGTAGATGTATAAATACAACATAGCATACAGCTGCACTCATTGCCAAAATGCAAGCTGTAGGGCATACTGCAGACTTTTACAGTTGAAAATAATGTTTCTTGAGGTTGGAATTTTCTGTTTTCTTGTGAAGTTGAGAATACTTACAGCAATGAACAATGAGTGTAAGTTCCATATATTTTCTCACTACCCACAAGTGTCTTATTTTTGTTCTTTTGAAAAACAAAGAGGTCAGTTATTTCTTGAGAACAGCTAAGGACTGACCACATCCATTCTACACATAGTACAGTACTTTGAAAGTAAAAAAAACTTTACTGTGGCCATATGGATTTAGTTTCAGGGTCTGTAAAACACCCCACTGGAGAAATAAATGTAATACCATTACATTAATACTTAAAATGTATGTGTATCTTTATGTCAATAAAAAGCATTGTCATGCTGAACAGTGCACCAATCTTTTGTAGTTCTTGAGTTATATCAAGAGGTATCTGTGTTAGCAAGTGCACTTAACTAATTTGATTCCCTCTGAAGTTTCATCTTCTGTCTTGCATTTGTGTGGAAGAATTCAGCATACCTGACATAGCAGCTGCAGTGATAGAATTAAAACAGTTGAAAGTAGTACAAATTGTTCATTAGGCTCCTCAACATGATAGCAGTACGTCTGCATCATCCCTAGTGTGCCACATGTACCACGGCTGGAATGTAGTTTTATGTACCATATAAGCAACAAAGGATCAAAATCTGTTCATTTTCCAAGGACAATTCAGTGTGGTTAAGAAAAACATTCAGCTTGAAATGTTAGATTAAGGAGTTGAAACATTTGCCTTTCTCAAGATGCAAGGTAGTAAAACTGCAGCATGCATCTGCCTAGAAAGGAACAGAATAGGTTTAAAAAAAAATAAAAAATGAGAAGGAGAAAGGAAAAAGCAAGTGGACTAAAATAACCCTGGGGAAAATAATATCATTTTGCATACATGTGTGAAGTGTTTGTGCCAATAAAGTAAGATTCTTATGCAGCAGAATTAAAGATGACATGAGGTTTTGGACCTGTATAAGCTCAGTTTTGCCTCTAATTTGAGAAGAAATAATTCACAGAAGAATGTCCTGTTGTATTAACTACATCAAGTGCTAGGTAAGATAATGATAAAATCTCAAACCACTAGCCTGAATAAAAGGTAAAACCATCTGAAGTGGTATCTTCTATAGCAGAATTTGTTCTGTGTAAGCAGGCTTCTCACAGTGCACCTCAGCTTGTGAATTGCAATTGAAGACTCTATTTACTACTACCCCTGGGTGGCTATTACATGTGCTTAATAAATCAATTGCTGCTGAGATGAACATCTTAACATTCAAGTTTAAACTCAGCTCTTTTCTTCCTGTGATTCTTATATTTATTTTGGATTTCTACTTCTAGCTTAGGCTTTTGGTTTAGTTTCCTGTCAAAAGTTCACAGGAATAACCTTGTGGACAAATATTTTTAAATGTTTAGAGTGAGTGTGATGGAGTACGTATCTCTGTTTCTGGTCATCTCATTTGAGATTCCCCAAGTGTACAATCAGTACTTCTCTTGCTTTCTCCCAAAAATGTTGTGCCATACCAGCCAATAAGCCTCAGCTACACCACTCATCCTGATAAGCAGCTGGATTTCTAGCAGTCATACTGATGGTCCTTCCCTCTTGGAAACTTGAAAGCATTTCATGCCAGTGATACCAGGATTGCTAACGTGTTGTAAAAGGAAAAAAGTTTTGTATTGATATAAGGTCTGAATGCAAACTGTTGCTGAGCCTGTCTTTTTGCTACCTTGTACTTGAATGTGTAATCCATTTGAGTGACTTTTTTTCTTTTTAAATCTTAATATACAGATATGATTCTTTGTCACCCAGACCTAAGTGATGAATCTGGTGTCTCAGCAGGTCTAGACAGCAATACAAAATAATGAGAGGCAAAATCAAGATCATTCTTTCCTAAATGCAATTCTCCAATTCCCCTGACTGAATTAATAAAGTATACACATTTGGTGAATCATATAGATGTTTTAAATTAAGTTTCCATATTTTCTAGTCCACAATAATGAAATAGGAGAGAAATTTCCAACTAAAATTCTGCAATCTATAACAGAACAGCTGGAGACAGTCTCAAGTATAGAAGGAGATAACATTCAATAACTTGATAAATGTTCCCAGTATGCTGAGTGCAATAAATTCAATAGCTGAATCTCTCTGCACAGGTAAACAAATGACTGTAAACTGAACTTCTATTCAAAATATTGCTTCACAAAGTGAAGTAGCTCAGCATTTTTTTTCAGTACACGGTGCATTAATTATATTAAACAAATGAATAGAAAATGCTTCAGAAACCAAGATAATGTGGTAACAAGGAGAACCTGGTGCTCAGTATGAGTGATCAACAAGTCTCGTTTATTGATTATCAAAGATTCTCTTTTATACATGTCTTAATAATCCTCATACGTAGTGCAAAGGCAAGCTCATCATTGGTGCTTAAAGCTGAATGCCAATCCCTCCCACCTTGTGCCTGTTCTTCATTCCTTTAGATGCTGCTTCTGTTTCTTTGTATCCACCATGTTCTGTGTCCTTGCTACCTTAGCAATTTAGACAAGCTGGGTTCTGTAACTCTCCAGCTCCTTCTTTGTCACGTAGCCATTCCTCCACGAGATAATCAGTGTATGAAGCCTCCTGTTCAGTGTAATTTGGTAGATGTAGACTTTGCTATGCAATTCGCCCTCAGAAGATTTGATTTATGTTTTAATTTTATTCTTTTATTCTCTGTGCAATATTATCATATTAAGAAAAGCCTGTAGCATTCGCTGCTGAGATATTATCCAGCCTTTTTCCATAGAATACTATTAAATGTGTGACCAAAATTGACTGACAACTACAACTGAACACATGAATGGGAAAAAAAAAAAAAAAAAAAAAAAAAAAAAGCCTTATGTATAGAAGCAATTTAATCCACCTACTGTCATTCTTAATACCTTCAGAAAGTGAATGACCTTGTGTTAATTCAGAAACAGGAAGGTTTCAAGATCAACTGCTTTTCAAGATCAAGATCTGCTTTGTTCCTTAGAATGGAAGGTGATGCAAGTATTCAAGTATTTGAAGGGATGCTATTCAGAGGGACCTTGACAGGCTGGGCTCGGGTGAACCTAATGAGGTTCAACACGGCAAAGTGCAAGGTTTTGCATTTGGGCCGGAAGAACCCCAGGCACCCGTACAGGCTGGGAGGAGTGGTCCTTGAGAGCAGCTCGGCAGAGAAGGACCTGGGGGTCCTGATGGACGAGAGACTGAACATGAGCCAGCAGTGCGCTCTGGCAGCTCGAAAGGCAAATGGGATCCTGGGCTCCATCAGGAGAGGGGTGGTCAGCAGGGACAGGGAGGTGATTGTCCCTCTCTACTCGGCTCTTGTGAGGCCCCATCTGGAGTACTGTGTCCAGGTGTGGAGCCCTCAGTACAAGAAAGACATTGAGATTTTGGAAAGGGTCCAGAGGAGGGCGACTAAGATGATCAGGGGGCTGGAGCACCTCCCCTATGAGGACAGACTGAGGGAGTTGGGCTTGTTCAGCCTGGAGAAGAGGAGGCTGCAGGGTGACCTCATTGCAGCCTATCAATACCTGAAGGGAACCTACACCCAGGAGGGGAGTAAACTCTTCAAAAGGGCTGACAACAGCAGGACTAGGGGAAATGGATCCAAGTTGAGGGAGGGAAGATTTAGGTTGGATGTTAGGGGGAAGTTCTTCACAAGGAGAGTGGTTAGGCCCTGGAACGGGCTGCCCAGGGAGGTTGTGGATGCCCCGTCCTTGGATGTGTTCAAGGCCAGGTTGGACGGGGTCCTGGGCAACCTGATCTGAATGTGTGTGTTTGGTGGCCCTGCTAGGCAGGAGGTTGGAACTACATGATCCTTGAGGTCCCTTCCAACCCGGGTGATTCTGTGATTCTTAGAGAAAATTTCTATGTCCTGCTAGCAGCATATTAATGAAATATGAATTTACAAATGTCAGATTCATAGACGTTTTAGCATGTCAAAACAAAGAAGGGGAAGGAAAAATCAACGTTTAGCTAAATGTTAAGTTAATAAAGCAATTTTTCTAGATAAAAAAAAGCCCAGTAATAGATTAGTATGCATCATTGGCATATGGCTTCTAAAAAAGTATGTTTTTCCCTTGAACTCTAACTCAACTTTGCTGCTATTTCAGTGATCTGGGTCAATGTCTATTAGGGAGTCCATTTATAGAGCTCTCCAGAGCTGTGTTCTGGAATAGTCCTCTAGTAACTGTTAAAAGTTTTCATTTTCATTTAATAATAAATGCATTTGTAGAAGTGCTGAGAAGCTGTAACTCAGCTCCATACAATTATTCCTTCCTCTGCCTTTCTTGAAAATTTCAGATGTAGAGATGTGTTGATAGCAGTAATACAACTTACAGGACTCTGTCACTCAAGTGAATATTACAAGTGTCAAGAGGAGACAGTTGTGATAGCTCCTAGCAGACAATTTCTCTTTGAAAAGCTAGCAAGTGACTAGGCACCCTGGCTGGACTTACTGAGTCTCCACTCATCTCCATCTCGTATAAGATACTCTCTTCTTCTGCTGGGATATTTTTAGAACAAAACAAAACAAAACAAAATACATTATAAAAGAAAACATGCAAATTTAACTGCAATAATTTTTTATGGATTTCATGATGGACTTATGAAACCAACTGGTGTTTCTTGAATTTCTTGTCTACTACTAGATGTATTTCAGTATAACAGCAATTCTATTTCCAATCCTTCTTAATGTTCACCCCTTGTTGACATTCTGAGTTGTCATTTTCTTTCCTAATATTTCAAGTTAGATATGGATCTTCTAGGCACTTTTCCTTTGTGTTTATCTCAACAACACCTATCTGTCTTTCTAGCACTAGTTGAATACTTTTAAAAGCTTTGTTGTTAGAAATTATAGAACACCTTATAACTTCCACTTACGTTTTTCAATAGCTAGAGATTTACTATCTTTTTCAGCAGCACACGTTGTTGGCTCACACTCTCTTCTCAACCTCCAGAACCCCCAAGTCCTTCTCTAAAGGGCTGAGCTCAAAGAATTTTTCTCCCAGTCTGTACTTGTATCAGGGATTGTCTCGGCTCAAGCACACACGAGCTTGAGACCACACCAAAAGCCTTGCACAAGTCCAAGCAGATGACATCAGTTGCCCTTCCTTTGTCCACTGATGCTGCCAAACAGAATGATCTGCCCTTTGTGAAACAGTACATTGCCTAAGATTCAGGCTTCTTAGTGTTTTGAACTGTTGGTATTGTAATAGCCTGCAGTATTTTAGGACACAAAGAATGCGTATTTTTTTTTTGCTATATGTTATTGCTATACCTTTACCACTTAGTTATACACTTTACAGTACCACTTTACTATTATACAACTAATATTTCTCAGAGAATAGCAGATATTTACTATTATAAGTGATAACCATAGGGATACAATTCTATCCCAAACGAATTTTGGGATAAGGTCTAAATACTTGATTGCTCATTGTCTCCTGGTCATACCAGGAGAAGATCTCAGGAATATCTTTCAGATTTTTAGGTTTTTCCCACTCTGAGCTTTTTGCTCTTCTTCCTTCACACTGACAAGATAATCTAGTCAGGCCTCAGAAAAATCAGAAACAAAGGTCGTGTTATTGTTGCTTTTCCACACCCAGGCCTCAAAGCTAAATGGACATTCAAAGGTCCAACCTGAAATGAATCCTCCTTTGCAATCAGTGTTGCAGATTTAGGAGCTGAAGGATTTAACTCAGTGAAGGTGGAATTAAAGGAAGTGAGCCTACTTGCTACCTGTTCTTCAGTTGTTTCTTTTTCTCCCATTGTTTCTGGGATTATATTGCAAACCAGATGTAAGTGATCTGGATTAAAACTGATCCTGCGATGAGAAACTCTTCTGCAATTTCAGAATGACTTGAAAATATTTTCCCATTGCAACATAATTTACTAATATCAGGCCAAGGTACTGGGATATATGGAGTCTAGGCAGAGTAGCAATGTTTCCTATCCAAAATAAGCACTCAAAACACTTTTCTTCTAATTTATTAGAAAGTTTACATTGATATTGATATCAAGTGCCTACAGTCACTGATTTTTCTGACAGAATTCTGACTGCTAAACCTGTTAATATTTTCAGAACAAAGTTGCCGCTGTCTAGTTTCACTTCAAGCCACTTTAAATATTTTTCTCTCCACATCAGTGTTGCTTGAGAGGAGGTGAGAAGGATTACTTGATTTTTCCAGAAAAAACAGGAAAAAAAAAAGCAGAAGTAACGTTGTGCCTGTGGTCTGGTATGCTGAAGTGGCAGCAAATATTTTGGAGATGCAGCAATAAGAATGTTATCTAGGATACAACTGATACTGCTCAGAAACTTGCTATATAGACATTGTTTCAGAAGGCATCAGACAACCCTGCCAGAGTCTAGCTGATCATAACAAAATGACATATTTCCATTCTTCTCGGTGCAGAAATAAACTGTTCTTTATCTCTGCACAACTGTTGTACTCGTGTGACTGATGAATACTAGACATAGTTTTTGATAATGCAAACCAATGTATCCTAATTGATTTGAGCATCACATCTCTGGCTTTCCCCTGTCATATAAAGTTTTCATGACTGGAGGGAATCTCCTGAGTTTCAGTGTAGTACAAACATCGCTACCTCTGCTAAAAAATGGAGATTTCTAAATAAATACTTACATTTGGAAAAGACAAAATTCTCTCATTTCCTTAAAGCAGGACACAAACTCTAGCATAAATAACACATGCAAAAGTCACATTATACAATAGTTCATGTTATTCTAGGAAAGTAGTTACAGAATACTTTTTTCCATGGATTATTATGGTTTATGCTATTCCTTTTTTCATCTTAGGCTGCTTAATTCAGACTAAACATTACACTGTGCTGCTCTTTGGCATGGAGTTGCACATTTTCCTTGATATTTCTCCAGATACTTAGAAAAAATGCACTAATATTAATTTTATTGTAAGCTATTTTCGACTAATATTTTCTCCATTGTCTCCTCCTTCACCCATAGCCTCTCTTTCATTTTAATATTCCATTCCAACCCTCATTTTACCTGTATTTTCAGCTTAACTGTTGACCGTTGTAGCCTTGTTTCCAATCACATAACTGAAGTCTGGAAATCATTGTGGATAAATAATTTTATGCAATAAAATCTTTGCTAAGTATTTTCAAAACTATAACAAACATAACAAAGAGTGGGATCTATATCAATTATTAATGTTTCAGCTTGTAAATGAACTGGTTTGGCATGAAACTGTATCCACAAGAAATAAGGAGACACTGTTCAACAGAATATTTTGTACATATTCCTGTCTCACTGGTATTTTTCAGGTATTCACATTTATTTGATTTGCACATCTGAAAGGTTTGTTTTCTGTCACTTTAATCATATGTTCTTTGACCACCCATGTCATAGATTTAGCTTTATGTTGCATGCTTCCTGCTCACCAAGTCGTGAGCAAACCTATTTGGATCTGCTGCAGAAGAAAATAAAAAGAAATAAAATCAATGATAACAAGACTTCTAATCAGATATACCTGTGGTTGTAATACTTATAGTTGGGATGCCTATTTTATGATAGAACACCTGACTCTCTTATGATGAAGTACTGAACTCTACTAGACTTCAGGTTGACAACAACAGTGTGATCTCGTTGTTGAATGCGTTTCTTTACCTTTGGATCCTTCGTGCTTTATTTGCACTACAGTTTATAAAAGAATCTGCAACACTGTTAGCATGCTAGGCAGCAACATTTAAAGTTTTCTTTTTTATTACTTGCCTTTTGTATGTAACTTCCTGTGCTGCAAAAAGTAATAATCTGTTATTTTGCACTTTTATTATCTGTTACGTAAACCAATGGAAAAAAAATTGCTTCCTGTTAGTACGGAATATGATTGGCAGATAGATGATGAAATAGTTAAAAGGAAATTAAATGATAAAAGTGTTAAGGTTTTATCTGTTTTATAGCCAGATACCATCATCTCTCAAGGTCCACTTTTTTGGGCTTACATTAAATTTTAAATCAAAATGCTACTCTGAGTTACTTTTTAGCTATTGGAAAGAGTAATGCAGAAAGACATTTGGAGACCTATGAGCGTATCCCCAAACCATACAGAAGTACTTATTGTACCAGTTAAGTAAGAATCACTTAAGATTTTCTCCTCATGTAATCTTCATATGTATACTTTACTGTGATAAGTTTGTATTAAAAGGATGACACTACTCCTTTCTTGTAAGCAGTTTTCCATATGATCATCTTTACTCAGACAGACTGCATTTGCAGTCCTTGGAAATATTCATAGGCTGGAAAATGAAAAAGACAAAGAATAACGACAAAAAATTTATTTGAAATGGATGTATGGCGTGGTTTTTTTGAGCAGGCATTTTTATCAGATAGCACTTATGAGAAGACCAATAGCTTCACCATCTTCGTCTGCATGAAAAATGTATATTCTATATTCATTTTCTGTAGGTTGGAGATGTGCACATTTTATGTCCACTAGCAAGTCTTGACGCATAGTTAGGCGCTTCAAATGCAGACTTACAGATGGCAATACATTCTATGCAACAGAAACTCTTCAACTTTATTATTTCAAATATGAGGGCTGCTCTGAAAGTAATGCTTTCTATTTTATTAAGTTGACCCATGGTGTCAGAGGTGGATGTTGGTGGCAGCAAACAGGGAAATCTGCTGAGAGAACTGGAAGCATTGTATAGGCTGTGAACTCTGGAGTACTCAACCAATGTGGAAATGGGAGGGAATTCACTCCAGGAAGTAGGAAATATGAACTGTCGTGTCCCTCTGCTCTAAGTGCCTGTTCCCTAGACTGCCTGCTTCTGCAAAACTGTGAAATAAATTGTGATTAATTGAGAATTCAGCCTGAGCCTGGACTATTGAACATGCTCATCACTGGCGAAAATGCACAGCTGATGTTGGTGACTATATTGATCAAGTTTTTTTGTAGCAGAGAATTTTCTCTATCAAATAGTGTTATTGTGCTCTTTACATCTGTTGAAGTTTCCATGGAAGTAAATTGGAGGCATTACATTCAGAGCAACCTACATACTACTTGCTGTAATCATCTGCTAGTCTCACTTGTGGAAAAACTGAGCACTATTTCTTATCTACAAACTGCTCTGAAATAGAGCTGACAAAATCTATTTTTGAAAGCCATTTTGTCGTGAAAAAATATTTGTAATATGCAGAGTGTGTGATAGAAAAAGAAGAACCATCATGCAGTAGTGAATATTTCTACTGAAGTAATATGTCTTTTAACTATAAATAATGTAATATTTTTGTAAAGCTGACACAACTACCAAGAAGTACCAATAAATAATTGATACTAGCAATGTAATTTTTACTGTTTAAGCTTTCAAAGAAACAGAGTATTTTTCATCTTAAATTTGGTGAATAAATGGAATTATTTTAGGAGGAACAATTTAATTTCTTGTCTTTTTCAGACAGATCAGCATGTTGGATATATGATACCTGGCCTCTGCATATGTCAAATACACATCATACACCCAGATGATAAAACACAGATTTCTCTCATCTTCATGTATGCTAGAAGGCTTTGTATAGAAGAAAATGGGACATAATAAACTGAAGATGAATAGTAAGTAACTGTTATCTCATTGTTTATTATCTTAAAACAGAGCTCATATATTGCTGGTAGATCATTCTTAATTATAAAATGCACATGAAAAACAGCAGCAGCCTTGCTTCAATTTTTAAATAGTTTTAAATGGGTGCAAATTTTTCTGAATGTAGGAATTCACTGAAACACCTTTGCTTCATCCACTCTTCCATGCCAGGCACTATTCTGTCAGACTGACACTCTGCTGCTGTCTGTCCCATGGCAACAACATGGAACAGAGTACTGGTGGGAAGGTTCAGCCTCTACTGCTACACCACTGACACCCCCCTCTGACATCATGAGTGAACATACGAAACAGGAGGCAATACTTTCACAGCAGTTATTTTTAATTTTGAATATGACTGGGTTGAGATGAAAACAAACAAACAAAAAAAACAACAACCAAATGAAAACATTAAAAAGTTGAAGGAATGATGCCACTGGAACATTCCACTTTTATTGAATCATCATAATTTCTAAGTAAAGGACCCACTCCTTTAGGAAGCAAACTGAAAACAAAAGGGAGGATACTCTTCTTTAGTTTTACCCGCTGAAGTAGTCAACAAACCAATATGTTACCTCAAAAACTGCAGTGCAAATTTTTTTGATAAAAATTTATGGACACCAGCATGATACATTTCCTTCAGTATTTAATCTATGTTCCTGAGAAAGGAGCGTAATTGGGAAAATGCTGCCAGAGCCTCAGTATGTTGACAGTGAAAACGTGAAGTAGAAAAAAATCTCCTTGTAAGAAGAAATATAAATGAAAACCTTAGTTTTGACTGAAAACAAAAAGGTGGAAAATATCCCGTGTTTTCTTCCTCCACCACTCCTTTCTAGTGGTGAGTTTGTAGCACACTGCAGTGAGTTGTAAACAGCTCCAGTTTCATCAGTGTTGGGATTTTTTTCCTTTCTGACAAATGCTGTTTTATCCTTGTTGATCATCTTTATTATAAACCCAGCATGTGGGATCATGATGGCATAAATGTGGGGGATCTGAAGCCACACCAAAAGCATTATGGAAATAAAATTCTGTCTTGTTCTGTTCCTGATTATTATGGAGGCAGACAACACTGGGGAGGAGTTGAAGCTAGTGTTAGAGGTTGGAAAAATCATTTCATTTATTAGAGCCAGGAAAATAAAACCAATGAGCATGGAAGTTTTAGCCTCAGATAATAAAATCTTGCAAAACTCTAAACAGTTACATCGTTTAAAAGAAAATAACCATTAATAAAAACAAGAATAAAAGTCATAGCAATGAGAAGGCAATGTTTTAATTTCAGCCCTAAGTCATCAAACTGTTCACAGTGCGTGAGAATAAATGGAAATTACTCTAAAAGCTAAGTCAAGCTGTAATAGACTTGTGGATGTATTATCCTGGGGTTTTATAGAATTTGCTCAATTTCAGACACCACACTTATAGATCCTGGGGGAAAGGGTGGTACCTCTAACTCTTTACACTAATTGTATTAGAGACCAAATTAATTTAAAAGTAAATTAAATAAATATTAACCTGTGACCATTTTCAAACTGTGGATGACTAGTTTTTTGATTGCATTCAAACTAGGGCTTTACATACATCACTCATACTTATGAACAACGTTAGATGGGGCTTTTTTTTCAATTATTGGTAGATGTCTCAATATAGTAAGGCACCTTCTTTCCCTGACATATTATTCTGTCAAGAGAGGTCTATAGAACAAGGAAAAAAGGTTTTGATTTTCTAGCAAATGTTACCCATGTCCCTGCTTTTACTGAGCAGACTCATAAACTCTTCCTTAATTGCTCCAGGTAATGTCTGTAAACTGTTAAGAAAGCACATTAAGTATTTTGAAGTATTAGAGAAACTTGTAAAATTTTTTTTTTTTTACTCCTCCTTCTACAGTAAATACTTTTGTTCAAAGAGCACATATATACTAGAATAAGCATTAATATTTTTTTAATTTCAAAATATTTTCTTCTTCTTATTATTATTTTAAAAGGTCATCCCTATAAGTATCTATAATCTCAATACAAACTAGGAAATTCTTTTATTCTTTTGCATCTGCAAGTATGAAATTTCCTCTTTTGCTATTTTTCACAATAATAAAAAGGAGGCACTGTGCTTAGACTGAGCCCATACAGCTGTGCTATTTGCTTGCATATGTTCAAGAGATATTGTGGAAAAAAATGAACATACATACTTTTAGAAAAGCCTTCGTTTTGGGAATCTTGCAATTCAGAGAGATAACGTTACTAATGAGAAAGATTCATTATTTTACTGTGTGTTTCATAGAGTTAGCATATGACACCATTGCACTTTTACCTGGCAGGCAGCTCACACCTCATAACCATTCGCCCAATTCACCTTCAGTGGAATGGGGGAGGGAACTGAAATAAGATAAAACTCGTGATATGACATACAGAGAGCTTAATAAGACAGAATAAAAATGGAAAATAATAACCAGAATGATAAAATAATACACAAAGCAAGTGATGCAGAATGCATTCGCTCACAACCCTCTGACTGATGTCCAGTTATTCCCCAGCTACTGGATGCCCTCCATTACAATTCCATGCTGCTAATTACTCTGTGTGATGCCAGAAGGGGTAGGATATCCTTTTGGTTAGCTCAGGTTAGCTGTCCAGACTGTTCTCCCCTTGCTTCTTGTGCACCCCAAACCCACCACTGCTAGGACAGCACAAGATGAAAAATTCTTGGATCTGTGTAAGAACTGACCAGCAACAACTAAAACACTGGAGAGTTATCAACATTATTATTATCCTAAATCCAAAACACAGCACCAAACCAGCTACTAGGAAGAAAATCAGATCTATTTCTGTTCAAGTCAGGGCATAACCCAACTGAAAGAAATTAAAAATTATATATAAGATTCAAACCATATAATTATTTCATTATTTTTGTTTGTCTCCTATCACTAGTTGTTTCAAGCCTCCTTCCCTCAGTTTGGACTCAAAGGTTCAAGCAGAATCGAAGCAACTGGGGCAAGAGCTCTGGCTTAAGGATTACTGTTTCTCACTTGTGACCTGCTGCTGCTCTGTCCCTCCCTCGTACTCCCTCATACTGCTGACTATAGGGCCTTTCTGGGATGTATGTAAGGAGCCAGAAGGAACATGAGCATTTTTTTCCTTTGCCTCTTCTCTGTTTCAGCTATATTAGTGCTAAAGCTGAATGGCCAAAGGAGTCCATCAAAGAATTATGTTGAGTGGAAAATGCAAGCGTCTTCTAAACTACTACCAAACATTGACTGATATCCCGAGACTCAGGAGATAGCTGTGATCTATTTCCATGTTTAATGAATCTGTCATACTGACACTTGACTCTCTAGCAGGTGTCCACTAAGGTAATGTTCTGGTCCTGAAAGAAGTACTGCTTCTCTTTATGGGTGTTAAATATTCATGACTTCAGTCTTAGCTGATGGCAAATGCAGAAAGTCACTGAAGGTTGAAAGCAGATGGTATTGCAAGTTCAATGGCAAAAAGAGAGGCGCAGAACTGAGTCAGTAATTTTAAAAAAAGAGCAATGACTCAAAATTTGCTATTCTTGCCAACGATGCATAAAATGACATCCTTGAGATTAAGACTTGCTTTTGAATCCTTTTAGAACATCAGACTCCTTAGCAGTATATATTCTGCCATTCCACAGAAGAATGATGCAGTGCTGTAAACACTGAACAGAGCAGTTTTACTGTATTTTGATTCTATTAAGCACTACATATACTTTAAGGGAAACAAAAGTAAGTTTGGGCCATAGTTATTTTTGTAATGTAAGTAATCTGAAAATTACACCATACCTTGACCCAAGCTGTCTCAAGTCTGAGAAGATAAATAGCTTTTATAACAGCACTTGCATCATATCCTATATAAATGAATTTCAGCTACTTGTGTTCATGATCCCACTGCGCTATTAATACTAAACTAAAAAAATTATTGGGGGACTACATAGCATATACTGCATTTGTGATGACTTCTGATCATCTAATTCTTGAAAAAGAGAATTAAAGTACTTTTTAATACAATGCTAAAAACACAAATGCATTCTTTTTCCTGTAAGTACGACCTCAGAATAATGGCCAGCCATACTATCTATGTGATTGAATTTATCACTAATGACATGGCTGTGAATAGATTAGATTTACTCAAAGAAAAGATTTTTTTTTTTTCTGTTTTGCTTCCCAGAGCATACATGCTGTATCTGCATGGTCAGCTAAAGCATTACTTTTCTTTCAGATTGCTGTCACCATCTGAAATGCACCACCCACTGCCTCACTGTGCTCACATCCACTATTTATTTGGTTTCCACTGACATTCAGCAAGCACTGACAAGTGCCAGTAGGTGCAATTATCTCCACACATTGGAACTCAGTGACACCACTTTGCTCCATACACACTTCTATGTCAGACACCATTCTTTCAGACTGCCCGTCTTCTGCCTTCTGCTGCACAAGGGAATATTGGTGCTAAGGTTCAACCTCTGCCACCTAAACATATATACCACCAACATCCACCTCTCATCTCATGGGCCAAGATAATAAAATAGGAGGCATTACTTTCAGAGCAGCTCTTGTATATAGCAATTCAAGCCAAATTCAATAGAAAATATGATTCACTTTCTGTTACCACTAAATGTAGATCAACTAACAGTGTACCATTTCTACTTGTTCTGAAAATGACATTTTCCACGCCTCAAATTGCTTAGTGCAATAGATAATTAAAAAATTGAAATATTAAAAGATTAAGTTTAGACATTTCTAAGGAGAAAATTTCATTGTTAACTGATGTCCACAATTTTTGCTTGTCATAATTTTTACACTACTTCTTTTTAGTAGAATATTTTAACTTGTTTTTCATAAGGGATAACTGTAACAATTGAAGCAGTGACCTCAGGAAGGTCACTCACAGGAAGTACTCATGATAAATTGAAGATCTTGCAGTATGCATAAAACCCTGCATACACAGCTGAGTAATGCAGCATTGTTTTATGGAGGGCTTTCTATATTCTTTGTTTGCTTGTTTTCCTCTAAGTAACAGCCATTTGAGGTTAGAGAGATGATTCAACGTGAATTCAGTGTTTGTCTGACATACACCTCATGGGTCCTCAGGTGCATCCTACTGTGGATAATGATTTTAGGTAACATTTATTTGTTTTCAGGAAGTTTTCAGATTACTTCTCAAACGGCTACTTATATAATATGATAATTTGTTAAGTACTTCCATGTAGCAGATAGAATTAGTAGTTGTATCTGGAGCACCTCTCCTACAAAGACAGGCTGAAAGAGTTGGAGCTATTTAGCCTAGAGGACAGAAATCTCCAGGGAGACCTTAAAATAGCCTTCCAGTACTTAAAGACTGTCTGCAGAGAGCATAGTGACAGGACAAGAAGTAATGGTGATAAACTGGAAAAGGGTAGTTTTGGAAGTTATTAGGATGAAACTCTTTGCTGCTAAGGATGGTGAGGCGGTAGAGCAAGCTGCCCAGAGAAGCTGTGGATGCTCCATTCCTGAAGATGTTCAAGGCCAGGTTGGATGGGGCTTTGAGCAGCCCAATTTAGTGGAAAGTGTCCCTGCCCATGGCAGGGACTGATGGAATTAGATAACTTTTATGGGCCCTTCCATTTTATACTGTTCCGTGATTCCTTGATAAGAAATAGAAATATCCAAGGAAGCTCCATATTTCGTGTCATATTTCAGAAAGTCTGTATTTTTAAGGTTAGAAATTATATTCTCCATTTGTAGTTCTGCAGGAATGAATGAATTTAAATATTAAAAAAGTGTGGCTGAGTGAGACATTTGATTTGCAGAGCAGATGGGGTGCATCTGAAACACCTGGTGACAAGCTAGTTTGCTGTTCACTTTGTTAAATACCTGTGTCCATGAGTTTGCCGTGATGTGAATCTAGATGTGATCTGTGCAACCATTTGGATATAAATACTTCTATTAAAACAATAAATAAAATAAAAAATAAAAATGAAAATAAACCCTGTCCATGGTAAGAAAGGCATAGGGGGATATATTATTCTATTGCTACCAAAGGGAAAACATAAAAAAGCTCATGCAAAACTGCTGGAAGTGTTTTCTATTGGACATGCTTCTCATTGATATTCTCATTTGCAATTCGCATTCCCGCACAAAAGCTCAGAAAAGAGAACAAAAGAGTGAAAATATGACAAGACTTGTTTTATAAATTGCTTTTATATAAAAGTGCGCTTTCATACCTGACAGTGGCATATTGGTAAAAGTGAGAAGTTAAAAAGAAAAGCACTTCATTTTCATCTTCATGTAATATGCAACATGCTCTTCACCAGGTTATTCTCTTTATATGTTCTCAGCTCCAAGGAATGTCTTTTCCTAGTCATGGCTTTCCTTAGATTATTTCAAAGCCATTATTTTTTGACATGGAACAAGAAATCTATGCTCAATGATTTGGTTTATTCTAATTCTGACCCACGTGTCCATCTTATTTTAAATGTCTGTCCCAAAGTGTTTCCCAGTTTAATGTTAGACTGCAAAGTAAACCACTGCAGAAAAATTTGCTGCATAAGGCTTGAGATACTACAAAGGAAATAATCTGATGTTTAGGATTTAGTGTACCCATGCGAAAGCTGAAGATGCAATGTTATGTGTGTGTACTCGTACACATGCTTCTAAAGATGCAACTGGAGGGAGATAAAAAATCCCGAACATTAAAGCTAAGAATGAAGCAGTAAAATCCAACAGACTACCTTTATCTAAATGCTGTTTAAGTAGCTGTTAATAGCAGCTTTTTTTTTTTCAAGTTTCGAGCATAACAGTTTAGATTGTTCTGCCAACTGACATTTAGGACATGCACTCTTGTGAAAATCTATGGAAGAAGAATGAGCTTCTGCAATTAGCACTGAGAAGTGACAGGGCACAGTGAAACACTTAACCATTTGCTTACATAATCCTGTAGGATTATCGCCTGGACAGACTATTGCATTCACCTGAATCCTAGGTTGTGCCAGGGCTTAAAAGGAAATGTGATGTTCTGAAGGGACAAAATGCATTGCAAACCTGAGTTTAAGCAGTCCTCTTAGTACAATATTCATAGAATAGCTGGCTTGAATTACTTTGCTTGATAGTCAGGAATGGATTACTCCGTGCCTGGTTGGTGTTCACATGATGTTGTCAATATAAAGTTCACATGAAAGATATTGGCTAGACATTGGAGAACATATGGTATTCAAACATATTTGATAGGTCCAAACTATATATTTTGAATCCTTATCGACTGGAACCATACTGCATTCTGGAAATGGGGGAGAAGTACTCTTGTAAATAAAGCACTGCTTTATAGTAACCAAGTAAGAAAAAATATATATATTTTTAAAAGTGGGACACAAGTATATACAAAGATTCTGAAGGAGAACCCTTGAAGAAATTCTGACTGGCTTTGCCCCATGTTAAGCCTGCAGTTTTCCAGAGATAACAGAAGATAAAAAAAAAAAGACCTAAAAGGAAATGATGATGGTCCTCCTAGGGAGGACTTTGGGTGTTTTATTTTGCTGCATCTGTTTGTTTTCAAAAGAATTCTTCTTGAAATGTCAGGAAGACAGGTGCATGCAGCAATCAGCAGCAATGATCATTTTTTCACTGTGTACTCCTTTCTTTCCTGACAAAAGATTTCCAGTCTCATAGACAACCATGTAAGTCAGGTATCTGAGTATTTGGTGGGTAAATCTTTGGAACATAGATTCTGTCCATAGTTTCTGAGATGACTCAGGGAGTACTCGTGATAAATTCAAGAGCTGTAAGATTGTGGAAGAGGAAAGAAATGGTAAGGGACTAACATACTGCAACAATAAAGAAATATTTGCAAGATAAAAACAGCTTAACACGTGTGCATACTGACTAAAAATGTGTCTTCTTCTCCGTAGCCTATGCCTACGCGGCAGGTTTAATGATTCTTAGGTAAGACTGCATTCTCTACACCCTTTAGGAGAAAAGAGAGAAAGTTTTTGTCTTCTTTTCTTACCAGAGGCTGGATAGCCACACCAATAGTTGGCTTTTGAGTACTGGAGTATGTATCCAGTTAGTGTTATGGATAGGAGAGTCAAGGTAATATGAGCTGTTTTAACCAAAATAGAGGTAGTGTCAGTGTATTTGTCTACTACTGTAATCTACACTTAGTTTTAAATAATGCAATTTTACAAAAGATACATTGAAGAAAATGAGGCCAAAGAGTTGCTAGATTTGGCTGCTTCCTGGTTTATCTAGTTCTAGTAGCTTCATGCTTCCCTGGAGCAAGAAGCAAGTGATGATTTTCATTTGTCCTATCCTTGAGCTCTACTCTTCCTGGAAAAGCTTGTGTTTCTCATCAGCACATACTCAAGCCTCTAGCAGCTGCAATAACAGGTGATCTGTTGAATAATCACATTAAGTAATCAGAAAATTGTAAAACTGAAGAGTGAAAACCTCAGATAACATAGAAATTAAGTGTAATCTGTGTTGATTTTCTGAGTCAAGTGCCAGGGATGACCACCACCACTATGGGTGTGCATATTGAGCCCAGTGCACAAGTGGGCATGACCCTTGTGAGCAGGACTACTGTGACACAGTCGTCAGGGCTTGGTGATGGGGCACATATATTTCTTTTTGGAGCTGGGGGCAGGATGGGGAGGTGTTAGAGCAAGGGGATTTTGTTTGCAAAAATAACTCTTTCGCAAAGGTTATTCTGACATGCTGGGTAACTCTGGAGCCTTAAAGGAAAAGCTATGACAGAGGGTCCATTTGTTTTATTTGAACAATTGACAATTAAGTAACAGATGGCAGCAGAGGGGCAGTTGAACAGAATGGTGCCTAATATGGAAATGCATATGAATAAAAGATGCTTAATTGAACTCCTCCATACAGGAAAAAATGACATCCATCAGTGTGTCAGTGAAGTGAAAGACAAACAATATTTTGGATGACCATACATAGGTGTCACACCATGAAATGAAGAGTGTCTCAATTGGCTCACCCATGCAAAGATTATGACGGGAAACTGTGTACAGAACTGAACATCAGCTTCAACGAGTGGAAATGATGGTGGCAATGCTGTCATATCACAAGGTTTGCATCAACAATGCTCACATGGGAACAGAAAGAACATCATACACGAGTTTTTCAGGACATTTTGAACCAGTATGAGGCTGAAGGTGACAGTTTCCCAGATCGCATCATTACTGGTGATGAGACATGATGTCATTTCAGTGAACTGGAATCAAAGCAGTAGTCAATGGAGTGCCCACTTGTGAAATCCCCACTGAAGAAAAAGTTCAAGATGCAGCCCTCGGGGGGTAAAGTGGTTTTCACTGACTTTTGGGACAGGAGAGGAATGATTCCCTTCCTTGTTCCCTGAAATTGGGGCCAAATAGACAATTCAGATCACTGCATCATGATGGTGAGTAAACTGAAAGCTTAAACTTTCAGGCAGGCCAGATAGGAAGAAAAGCTTTTGCAACACAATAATGTCAGGCTCCGTGTCAGTTTGAAGACTATGGAGCCAATCTTGGCTGGAATGCCCTACCACAACCATCATAGAGTCTGGATTCGGTGCCTTATGAAAGACTGTGGGCTGTGAAAGACAAATTGCATGAGCAACATTTTCCTAGCAATTGTACCATCACAACAGGTGTGAAACACTGGGTCACTTCAGCTGGTGCATATTTTAATGAGTGCAGCATGCAAGCTCTTGTTTATCACTGGCAAAAAAAGCACAGTTAATGGTGGCGACCATTAGTCTTAGCTTGTCTTTTGTAGCTTAGAATTTGCTCTAACACTGTTATCGTGTTCTTTGTATCTGTTGTAGTTTCCATGGAAATAAATAAGAAGCATTACTTTCAGGATGACCTACATATAACTCTGAATTAGAATTTCTGCTTCCCCAGTGTACTCAAATTTGTGGTTACTCCAGAAACATTATTTTATACACTTAATAGATCTTACTACTGGTAATTTGTTTCTCATTTTTTCATCTTAATTTCTTTTTGTTCAGATTTATCCTCTGACTCATAACTATACACCTAGCTGACTATAATAATGTCTTTTATCCATGAGTCTCTCTCTTCAATTTCTTAACCACAACTCTGAAGTAAGGTATGTTTTGTTATTTTAAATCTGCTCATACAGATTTCTTTGTTTTGTTTTTTTTTTGTCCTTTGTTTTTGTCTCCCTGTTAGTGACTTTCCTCAGAACAGAAAGAACAAGAATTCAAACCTGTGTTTCTGAGGTACTGATGGGAAAGCTTACACAGCTCTACTTCCTTAGCTGCTTCAAAATACAAGTGGATTAACAAAATATGACTGAATCTATGCATGTTTGTCCAAATTATATACTATATAAGACATAGAAAATTAATTCAGCCTTTTTTTGCTAAAGATCTTGCAGTCTTAGATGCAGTATAAGTTTGTAGAGAGCTGTTCTGTGGACTGCCTCCAGCACACGAGACCAGTTACGATGCTTGTCTTTGATCCGCATGATCTGCCTCTCAGCCCATATGAATAAAGGCACAGTCATTTTGTCTATCTCTTCATCAGAGACATTCATCTTGCCTCCTTTTATAATCTAGAATTGTCATCGTTGCACAGGCTCTAGATTTACCTTAAATCTAATTCAAATACATAGAGATGAAAAAAACTGTATTTCAATTATGCCCACGTGTTTTTAAAGAAAGCTATAGAACAAAACTGAATTAAATAAAGATTGATGATTCATTCAACTTCTGCAGACTGAAAGTAGAGGTTAGAGTGCATTTGCAGATCAAATGTATGCATTTGAATGGATAAGTAACTGAACACTTCTGCAGTTGTAAATTAGCCTGGCTATTCTTTTCTCATCTCGGCTGCTGGCTTTTAAGAAATTGCACAGTCTAGTAGTACTTGGTGTAAGATCCATCCAACTCTGCTGTCCAACAGATAAAACAAACAGAGCAGATGCCCAGATACCACTTGTATCTCCACTGTAATCCTAGTAAATTATCTTTTGTGTGCCAAATAAAGCAAACACACAAACAACAAAACAAATTAAACAAAAACAAACAAACAAACAAACAAACAAAAAAACCCAAACAAAACTCAAACAAAAAATCAGACATGTTTTTGGCATATTCCAACTCAAAAAAGGTCTAAGAAAGTACAGGAGTCATACGGAACTATCCAGTGCAGCTCAGTTGGAGTAAATGACTGGAATTGACATGGAAAAGTTTCATCTACAGAAGTCTCATGAAGCATAAAAAAATAGAAAAAATCCGATTTCTTTCTTTCAGTAGAATAAAAGTTATTGATGTCTGACTGGTCACTTTTCTGCTGTACCACCAACCATCATCTTACGTCAAATGACTACGGAAGTAATCCAGCACATCTGAACAAGGCAATACAGTTTACTTACATAATTTCATCTTCATTTTGGCTAGAGGAGACCTTTCTGCATTAAGATGATAGAAATGGCATTTAAAACCCACCATGTATTTGCTCACTGCTGATAATAAAATAGGTATAATGGAACATGTAGCTTAACTCAGGCTGCCAATTTTATACGTGGAATAGCAAAACAATATCCCTTAAGATTACTGGATTTAAAAGTCATATTTTCACGCTTTGGATTCAAGGGAAGAACAGTTCACATTCAGTAATAACCAAGATGCTCTTATTGGCTCTATTACTACCAATTTAAAAGGTAAACATCCTTTCAAGAAATAAGAGTTCACTCAAACAATAAGAATATAATTGTATATACAATATACATGTATTTCAGAGGTAATTTTATATAAATGAGTTAGCAACTTTGCTTATCTCTTTCATTCCTAGTAAATTTCAGAAAGTGTTCTTTGAACAGTTGATACTGAATTAAATAGAAATGAAGACAGTATTTAAAATGCACATAAAGAAGTTGTTTGAGACTTACTACGATGTGGAAAAGGGATGGAATGATATGAAAAGTATGTGCATTTCCTAATACAATCTTCAGCTTTGTCCTAGGACTGGCAGGACCATTTTTGTTATATGCATTGCAAGTCAGGATGTAGAACTGTTGACATTATTTTAACCATGACAAGTCTTTAGATGGATGTTCTTCTAGCATTTGTACTGCCTGCCCTGATATTTCAAAATCCCTTTTCCAAAGCAAGAAAATAACATTAGTATCCACACAGTATTATTTTCAAACATTCTACACTGTAGATATACTTCCAAAATAAGAAAACTGTATTTCAAACAAAGACACACAGAAGAATATAAATGTGAAAATGTATTATTTCTAGTAATAAATTGCAAGAGAATCGACCTAAACAATTACCATGGTCCATGAGTGTGCAGAAATCCAAAAAATATACAAGTAAACTGGACTTTTTTTTTCAGTGTCACTAGTTAATTACAAGTTACCGCACATCATGCCTGTCAAATATACCTATGTTCTGGACTAAGTCCTACTAAGGGCTTGCTGTTGGTTGGTTTTGCAGGTATGCTCCCTGTACTCTTATGCTAATCTGTTTCAGCCTAGAGGCACCTGAGCATTGATAACACAAATAGCTTAGCTTCCCTGACAGTCTGTTCATACCCCCTTGGGTATAAGACACTTGAGTCTTGATATCAGTAATGCCCTTTGTTGGATGACCTCACACCTTGGGAACAGAGATGAACAGGAAGGGGGCAGGGGTATACATTAAATGCATTTTTACATATTATGAATAACTGCTTGGCTGTCAGTTCTGCCAACCATAGCACTAGGATCAAGAGCAGGGTGTACTGGTCACAGTACATAACTGGTATGGCTCCATAAGAAGAGGGGTGCCCAGCAGGGACAGGGAGGTGATTGTCCCCCTCTACTCTGCTCTTGTGAGGCCCCATCTAGAGTACTGTGTCCAGGTCTGGAGCCCCCAGGACAAGAAAGACAGGGAGCTGTTGGACAGGGTCTGGAGGAGAGCCACGAAGATGATCAGGGGACTGGAGCACCTCCATTACAAAAACAGGCTGAGGGAGCTGGGCTTGTTCAGCCTGGAGAAAAGAAGGCTGAGGGGTGACCTCATTGCAGCCTTTCAGTACCTAAAGGGAGCCTACAAACAGGAGGGGAATAAACTCTTTGAAAGGGTTGATAACAGCAGAACAAAGGCAAATGGTTTTAAATTGAGGCAGGGAAGATTTAGGTTGGATGTCAGAAGGCAGTTCTTTACACAGAGAGTGGTGAGGTGTTGGAACAGCTGCTCAGAGAAGCTGTGGATGCCCCATCCATCCCTGGAGGTGTTCAGGACTAGATTGGATGGGGCCCTGGGCAGCCTGGTCAAGTATTAAATGTGGAGGTTGGTGGCCCTGCCTGTGGCAAGGGGGGCTGGAGATTTATGATCCTTGAGGTCCCTTCCAACATTGGCAATTCTGTGATTCTGTGTGATTCTTCATCTGAGTGCATAGTAGAGTGAATAGTAGGCTTCACCGTGCACTAGGACCCACAAGGATATATCACTTGGTAATGTGCATGGGCACAAGCATTCTGAACCACAAATAATTCGAACATCAAGAAATGTCTTCGATACTAACATATAGCGAGAGTACAAATATAACAAAATTCAAGGGTGACTTATAAACACTTTTTTATAACTAAAAGATCAGGATCCCTGTTAGAGAAGCAGAGAAGTAGCAGCAGAGAAGTAGCACATATAGTGCCACGACCAATTAATGACTTTGATATTTACTTATTATTCACTTACATTTGCTGAATTCAACTCCGAGCATTTGATATCCATTAATTTTGAATTTTCCAAGTCTTAGTACTTAACTTTACACCTTACCTCACAATATCAACTCCTACACTCATCGGATTTCTAGACTGGAAATTGGATTTGCTGTTTGAGGAAGAACTTTTCCTCAATAAATGTTATCCCACTGGCTTTTATGCTGTTGGAAAACATAATTATGAATACATAGAGAAAACAAACAAAAAAACCAAACAGATTAAATATAAAAATAAAATTACAGAAAAAAATATTATCTAAAGATCACTGATATTAAAAAGCAGAGGAAAGGAATGAGGAAAAGGCCTTTCAATCAACCTAGAGGCTCTGTACTCAGAAGTTCCATAATAAAATAAAATAGGAGGAACTGTGTCAAAGGGATAGAAATGGAAATCATTAGGAAAAAAAAAATCAGAAAAATGAAGTTAGGAAAAGGCAGAAAGAAAAATTTCTATTCTTCACCGCAGAACTTATTCTCATAGAAAATAACACAGCTACAAGGAAAATCTTTGATAGTGAAAAGATTGGATTTTCCTTTTTAATATATATCCTTTTTAATGTATAATGCGTGTTTGTTTCTTTTTCGGGGGGAAAGGGTGGAAATAGATGGAGAAATTGGGAATGTGATAGTTAATGAGAATTAAATAGACAAATCTTTATCATATAACAGTAATAATATTAAGAAGGAAATAATAATAATATTAAAAATAATAAGAAGATATTTAGCTCTGTCACCGAGTTGTAAGACAAAAGAACGTGCATGGTTACAAAGCTTGTCAATGAGTCAGTAGAGAGCTCCTGTGAAAGATCAGATTGAGATAGTAATGTCTCATTATGCTGAATTAATGAAGATTCTCATTGTACCACCAGTTATGTTGTATCACAACACATTGCTACAATGCTAGCAGAGAATTGCTTTTAAAAAATCTATATGTCATGCTAGAGCTGGAATCACTCAGCTATCTGTGATTCAGAATCTCTGAAATACACTGATTGCTCAATGTATCTGAAATAGATTGCTGAGACAGTAGGTGACAGTGTAGTCAGCTAACCAAGTGATCTGGGTCATATTTCCTACCAGGTGCTGCTCTGTTTTGATGTAAAGGTTTTTTATTCAAACAGCCTTTAAAATATTTCATGGGGCTGCTATGTTATATGACATCGTCATTTTCTCTCATTTGCTTAAAAAGTATTTCTTGCCAGTTTCTTACTCAGAAAAAAACAAAACTTAGTTTTATTAAACATTTAGGTAATTTTGTTTTCCTTGAAGATGGTGGGGGTTTTTGGTCAATATAGTGTTAATATTTATTCATAATATATTCGTTAATATTTATTCATAATATATTCATAATAACCATATGAATTACGTTGTTTAGGCAACAAAGTCACACTGCAGTGGGTATTCTAAGAAAGCAAGGAACTTCACATGTATTTTCATGCTGAGACAACAGTTGGCAAGTGGGAAAGTCAGACATAGCGTGGTCTGAAAGAAGAAAGAAATTTCCTGGTTTTACAGATACAGCTTTACAGATGTTTCCAGTGTGTCCTTCAAAGTACTGATGAGTTTCTAGGGAAAAAGAACGGAGATGACTCTGAATATGTAGCACATCAGGCAACAAGACTGTCGTAAAGAAATAGATGACATAAAAAATGAGGATTGGGGAAAAAAAAAGTCTGAAAGTCATTAAAAATATATTTAGCTGCATGAAATACAGAAGAGCATAAGGAGAATTTTGCGTTTGTCTTGCCTGTAGTAAAGTCTCTTAGACAAAAGATTCTGTGAGCTTTGGCATGTTTTGTCCCGACAAGGGAAAGAAAACACTCTACATCAGACCTGTTCTGTGGCACCAGAATTATTTAGATGTATCAGGACACAGGACCTGCAAAGAGTTTGGAGCCTAAATGGCACCCAGCTGACTTATAGATGGGAGAGTGATGTTATAGTGCATCATCCTGAAAAGTTAGGAGGGTTAAGCCCTGAGAAAGGCTGAAAAGGTTATTTTAACTTGAAATGACATCTTTCCATTGGAAAATAAAAGAAAGCGAGTGAGCATCATTGCTATCAGAAATTTGCATTAGCTGTTAAAGTTATGCAGAAATAAGGAAAATCAGAGAACAAGATATAGAACATAAACGTTCAATCAGGTAGTTTTATGCCTTTGTTGCCTTCTTCTTCTTCTTCTTTTTAAACATGTTTAAATAATGTATAGTTTTAAGAAATTTTGTTACTTACGTACATTAATTATGTTATTTATTTTATATACAGTCCAAGACAATTTCTTTTCACTCAAGAGCATCCAGATAAGCCAAAAGATTGGATGCCTATGATACAAAGGATTCAAGGAAATTGTATGAAAATAGCTGTTCAGGATCTCCTTAAAGCACAATGTTCTGTAGTCTGGGATTTCAAGTATGTAACAGCAACAATAAGGATAACAGAACTATTGCAAAATGCAGTGCCTGGGAAAGCAAAGAACCTGGTCATGATATTACACAGTTGAGCCTGTGAACACCATGATGTTTCAGTGCTTATAAGAATCTTCTCTGAAACAATATTCCATCAAAAAAATTCTGTCTGTTTCAGCAGTCCTATTAGGAGACCAGTAGCAGAACTCCCAGCTTCTGACCCACGAAGTTCTGATGATCTAGATGACCCATCCCAAATGTCCACTGTTTTTGGAATTAATATTACCATAATCCTTTTGGCATAATACTGTTATACATACAGTTTATGGCATAAATAATAATATTCAGTTTGTTTTCCTTATGGATACTGAATCCTCAAAATCATCTGTTAAAATGACGACATCTTTGGATTAATGAAAAAAATTTGATATAGCTTTTTTAGGAGAGACTGCTGAAAAAAGGCATGAGCTCCCTGTACCCATAATAAAATTGACTCTGTGGAAGTGGAAGAGTTCATTTAGACACACAGTAGACATAGGACCCCTTTGCCTATTAAGTATGTATATTTTAGCACCTCAGACAGTTAAAGTTCCTTTATTCTCTTGGATGCCAAACGATCAAACTCAGGCCTTTGTAGTAACTATAAATGAAATGCTGAGATTTATTACTTTCCTATGACAGTCCACACCTAAATTATTTAAAGGTGTTTTGACTCGCATATGACACTTCCATATCAGCTTGGAATCCTCACAAAACAGAATTTGACATGGTGGCAGATAATGTATTTTTTGATATTACACAGCAATATTTGATTTAGGTTCACGCCCTGTGTTCTTTCAAGCTTTAAGAAACTTGGCATTCTGGCAAGCTTTAATTCCAGTGTTTAATATAATTGTTCAACTCTTAAGCAACTTGTTAAAAAAGCATGCTTCATTGTGATTAGGCAATTATTCATGAAGAGGCATTATTTTTATTAATAAAAAATATTTCAAAATCCCATGTTATAGGTCCAATCATACGAGGGCCTCCTTTAAGCCTACATATGGGACTCACAAAAGCAAAATATCAGCAGGGGCTGCATCAGGCTCTGACAAAACCCAATGATCTCCTTTAAAGTTTTGATCAAAGGGGTGGTATTGTCCCATGGCAAGATATTTACCTTGGCAAAAATCATCACTAGCCAGTCCTATTAGGTCACAGTAGATGTGCCCTTAGAAATATAAAGATTGTTTTCTATTCTTCGAAGTATTAGAAAGTGTACTCCTGTAGACTACAGTGACATCATCTACAGGGCACTGCACTCTCCAGTACAGTTCAGAAGATGATTGGATTGTGAGGAAGTCTGAAATTGCAGAAAAATTAGCAGCATGTAAAATTTAAATGCAAAGGGGTGCTGAACCACCTCTTGTTGTGCTATATTCAGCCAATTAGAATGGATCACTTGGTCTGGTTCTTCACAAAAACACCAAAACTTTGTATACTTTGTTTACAGTTGGATCTGCTCAAAGTTTTAAAGTAATGAAATGGCAGGACTCCCTCTTGGGGCATTTGGATGGGAATCTGAAACACAAGAGGTAGGGAGAGAATTTTAATTGACTGGCTGCATATCAAGATGCTATTACAATATATAATTCCATGGTATGGACAAGAGCTCCTGCACTAGGAAGCTGAAACATGGAAAATTAAATGAAGATGCTTGATCACTATTACAACAAACATCTAATTTTTGATGGATATTAAAATTACCTAATATACAGTGGAAATAAAGTGATTTCTGTGTTGGTTATTTTTGCTGTTTGGTTTGGTTGTGGGCTTTTTTTTTTTCTTTCCAGATCACTGCAACTGCAACATCAGCAACCAAAAGCCCAAATGATTTTCCTTGGATCATGGTCCTATGTTATTAATCGTAGTGGTTGACTGGGAAATTGACATGAAATAAAAACATTGTGAGCAATTTCCTTCCCACTTACAATCATTATTTTACATGCACAATGATTGCATATCTAATAATTACGATAACGCTCACTCCTTCATCCCAGGGATGGAAAAGCAATCACTGTCCCTGAAGCATAATTTGGCATACTTATTCCCCATTACACCATATTATCAACAACATTTCAAATAATGCTTTCATGACAAAGTCTCATGGTACATTATGATGCCCCAGAGTACATGAGGAATGAAGAAGACAGGCAGTTATAATTAAATCTAAAACCACAGTTTGTGGTACTAATGTTTACAAGATTCCATGGTGGCAAGGGACAGGTACCTATGCCAAAGCACATTCACATGTGTTACTGACGTAAACATACAGAACTCTTGGAATGACAAGCTGTCATAAAACTGTTGAATCACCCTAAAGAAAGTTGTTTTTCCCTTACCCAGGAACTGACTCACTGCACAAGTGCCCCTACTGAACAACTGTGTCTCTTAAAGTTTGAATATAAACATATTTATTCCCCTTTTCTAGATACCAAGAAATAATACCTTTTAAAACATTCTGTTGCTGAGGGATTTGGTCACAGATTGCTTGCAAGATGCCATTGGATTTGTCAGTGTTCAGATCACTAATGTGACATAAGATTCTAATAATTTTTTTCTAAGTCAGCAAGATAAATCTATCAGGGAACTGTGCAGATAAAGTCAGGTAATACTTATAAAGTTTACTCTGCCTATGTATTGCAGATGGGCAAATTGGAGCAGATAAATCAACAACAGATCTCTAGCTAAGCACCTTACCTGACATTTAAACTATCATTTTACTACTAGTTTCCACTTTACACATCAGAAACCTTAGAAAATTTATCCTTTTTATTTTTCTTGCAATGCCAGAAATCAAAATAGGCTTATTTTGTCATCCTTGCTGACAAGCAATTTCTTCCTAAGTGAAACATTTCTCAGTATTTCCATATAAACAGACTGACTGTATGACTGGGCCTGTGGTAGCATCCACCAAAGAGTTTAACTGTTGATCTCCCTTGGACTCTTTGACTCTCCAGCAGCTGTTTTGTAGTGGCTGAATCAGCTGTCCCCAGAAGTACTGTGTATTGTTATGCCTAATAGCATGAAAGACATTGCTTTCAGGTGCATCTTGCAGATATACTTGAATTGTTTTATCTGATCAGTGCATTTCTTCTCTACATCTGCCTGTTTTTGAATTTCAGGCTCTGTAATGGTCCTGATTTTTTCTGAACTTTGCTATGAGAAGAACTGTTGACATGATTTGACAGGTTGCAGGACATTATGTTTGCATTGGAACTTGATATCACTTGAGCTTGATGGTTTTCCATAGATTTCTCTATTTCCTACTCTTCCTCTTTTTCATTATTGATACATCAGCGTATTCTGATAGACTGTATCATCCTGAGCTAGCTTTAATTACAAAACATGATGGCCCACAGCCATGGTGGGATTTCCTGATGGGCATTTGTCCTTAATTTAAGCAAGAATTAGCTTTCAGCTCTTAGTTCGTAATAACTAGAGAAGATGAAATGCTTGTAAGACAACATCTGTTCCAAGAAATTCACTTAAAACAATCGTACTGCACAGTAGGAGGAACACTGTGCAACAAACTCTAGTAATACATGTGGAAACAGAGTAGAGAAAGGATTAACAAAGACTTTAATGGAGGTCAGGCGTCAGTCAAAGAGCCTTGGGATGACACATCTGTAGAACTACCTTCCTGTAGTCCAAAGTGCATGGAGCCAGAGGGAAGCATCTACATTATGACAGCAGAATGTTCTATGAACTGTTCAATAAAGGAGGCTGTTTGCTGCCTGCTTTCTGAAGGGCAGAAAAAACACACTGCAGTCTTCTGGGATGGGAAGGGATTGTGAAAGAATAAAGATGGCACACATCACAGCATAAACTTTTTCCAGTAATGAGATGGTACAACTCTGATTCCTCCTCAGTAAAGTATTAAAAGAAAGTAAACAGTTAGAAAAAAAAGTGTTTTGCTGTTAGTCTTAATAGTCCATATGGTAATGCTTCAGAAATCACTACGTTCACACCAGGGAAGAAGCTGATTTTCTTCCTCCAATTTCTGTAATTTGACAGCTAACACCACACTATGTACACTGTAAAAATAGGTTATCTTCTAAAAGCTGTTTTGCAATAGTGACAACATTCCATGAGAGCCATTATTTACTGCTTAAAATAAATGTGCCCTTATGGTGTGTAACAACACATAATGTGGTTGCAAATAGCATCTAGATTTGGATAAATATATCAGAAGGCTACCCAGAAAAAATATTCAAATTGAATCCAAAGATAAGATAGTTCTCCTGCTTCTGTGTTTATTTATAAGATTTTTTTAATGTTAGGTATATTAGCATTAATAATACCTATGATATTTTTAATAGCATATGTATTCTGCAAAAAGTTTTACATTTTTTTCCTGGTTCATTCAGATTGTGCCAGCATAAATCAAATTCCCATTTTGTCATATGGCATTTCTGTTACACTTAGGCATAGAAATAAAAGTGGTTGGAAAAAAGAACAGAGCACTTTTTTCAGATGTAGACTAAATCAAGTAAAAGAGAAACATTCCCTAAGTCCACCTATTGACTCCTAACTTTGCACAAGCTAACATGAATTCTGTGTGCATAGGGCTGGTAGTTGCACAGGCTTAGAAAAAACCTTCTGATCCTCCCGTGAACAGCAATTCTAGTCTTAATATCCCCTGACTGTAGCCTTTTCCTTTAACAAATTAAGGACTCTGTAGAACTAAGTTTATTAAATGTTTTGCATCTACTACCTTTGTTTTCCCCCTCTATATTTATATAAATGGTCTTGAAGATATCCTAATGCAGAAAACCTGATCACCATGGTAAAAACTGTTCATTTGCTCATTTATTCACTTCTGAATCTCAGTGTAGGTTTCCTCATCAGCTGCAATATTTTATGGAAGGTGGTGGACAGAACTGGTTTTCTCTTGGAGTGCCATTCATCTTTGCCAGCTGCATGCACTTATATTATTTTTGAATCCCATACAAAATCTCATATTCAAGTCATTCCAAAATACAGAACTGAGGAATCATCACTTTTTATTTGATATTTAAGCACTAAGATTGGAGCATTACTGAATACAACTTCAGAACTTCTCATGTAGTGAAAGGCTGGAATTAGCTATCTAAAAGGGCTGAGGAATTTTTATTTTTTATTTATTTATCTATTTATTTATTTATTTATTTATTTATTTATTTATTTTGAATAAGCTAAACTTCTATTAAAGATTGTGGGGACACCTTTTATTTTTCCTTAGTAGAATACAAAATCTGTATACAGAAAGAATCTATTAATGTATAGCAATGAATACCTACTTCTTTTAACAATTTCTCTCATTGTAGCATATTTTCTTCTACATTATGCTGTCCCTTACAGCTGAGAGGTAATAATAGGTTTGTACTAGATTTGAAATACTGCATATCCAAAAATAGAGCACGTGATGTACAGCAGGCAAGACATAAACTTTCATCATACAGCCATAACAAATTTAGAAAACAATATCAAAACTACTGTCAGTTAAGTACACAGAATTTTTCCAGGTACAGAATCTTCCAACTGAAAAAGAAAGCAATAAGTAACTAAATTATGGCAACAATTACAGGCACTACATATAATGTAATGAATTTGGTTAATAAGGATAAATAACACAAAGCGTGGTGACGTGGTATAGGTGGGCACAATTCTGAAAGTAGCTGCAAAGTTTTTCACCTATCCTCAAAGCAATTACAACTTCAGCACAGATTGTGAATTCTTTGTCACCCCAAGTTGCAGTAGGTATAATGGCAGGCCTTTCAGTTAAAAAAGATTTGGATTTCAAATTATGAAAAAAAGAAGAAAATTCTCAGTTATATTCTCTTTTGATAAATATACAAAATAAACACAAAGCAGACTTTAAGAAGTTACTACTCTCAGCTTTATTCCTACTGATGAAACAAAAACCTGTTTTGTGCCTTATGATGAGGACTGCACAGTGAAAGTTTGACAATTTCTCTTTGTGACTTTTTTTTTTTAAAAAAATAAATAAATGACCCTTTGCTTGCTGGCTTTCAACAGAAATATTTCAGAAGCAGCAATCTCCACACAAACAATGAACCATGCTTGTCACACAACAACAAAAGCTACCTTTGGAATATCTTTAAAAAAGAAAAAAGTTCTTACTGAACTGAAGATGTTTTAACTGTCATGTAGGAGCACCATTATATTAAAAAATACCAAAGCAAAATTCAATTTCTGAAGTAAAAAAGGAATCTTATTTTTATGAATTCTGGAAAAAATGTGTTGACCTCTATGTAAAAGTTTAAAGGATGAAATTATTTCCTTTACTTGTTCTTTTGCACTACAAATGGTATCACAAATTTTAAGTTTAAATGTAAAAGACCCTAAAAACACCCACAGTAATCAAGTCAATGCTTCCCTGTAAATTTTGGAGTTTGACTGGTCAGGTTGCTCACAGCCCCATCCAGCCTGGCCTTGAATGCCTCTAGGGAGAGGGCATCCATGACCTCACTGGGCAACCTGCTCCAGTGACTCACCACCCTCACAGTAAAGAATTTCTTCCCAACATCTAGTCTAATTTATGCTCTTCCAGTTTAAAAGCATTTCAGCTCATCTTGTCACCACAAGCCCTTATAAAAAGTCCCTCCTCAGCTTTCCTGTAGGCCTCTTAAGGCGCTGGAAGGTCACTACAAGATCTCCTCGGGGCTTTCTCTTTTCCAAGATGAAGAACCCCAGTTCTCTCAGCCCCTCCCCATAGGAGAGGTGCTCCAGCCCTCTGACCACCTTTGTGGCCCTCCTTTGGACATGCTCCTACAGCTCCATGTCTTTCTTGTGCTCCAGAGCTGGATGCAGTAGTCCAGGTGGGATCTCATAACAGCAGACTCAGGAAACAACTGGTCTTCTGGACTGCAAGTGCACATTCCCAGCTCATGTTGAGTCTTTCATCAGCCTGTATCTGCGCTTGGGATTGCTCTTGACCCAGATGCAGGAACTTGCACATGACCTTGTTGAACTTCATGCATATGGCATGGTCTCACCTCTGAAGCCTGTCTAGGTTGGCATCCCTTCCCTCTAGGTGTCTCCAGTTTCCTTCTGGAAACTGCCCACATCTTCCCTAGCCTCCTTGTTATCACTGATACACCTGCAGAATTTCTGCTTGCCCCTTTCCCTGGCTAGATTTAATTATGTCTAGAATATGAGTTTCAAATCTACTGAGATTAATAACAGCAAGGACATCACAGAAGGATCAACAAGAAAGAAGAATATATGATAAAGGCTTTTTTTCTCAAGTAATAAGCATTTGATATGCTTGGTTTATCCAAGTAGAGATTTCAGATTTTAACTTACTTTCAATTTTCTACTCTGATCTCATCATCACTTTACAATGATTTTTGTTAAATTCTTCACTCACCTTGTAGTTGTAAACATGTTCTGTGCTTAATGTTCAGAAATACTGACTTCTGAACACATCTGTATCGAAGCTTGACATGAAGATATCATCATCTTAAATAAAATAGGGAACTTGCAACCAAACTTTAAGCAGGATAACATAATGATATGTTTAATCTTGGTGTTAATCTTTTTTTCAAAACTGGAAACCAAATGGCTTTAAAAATAAATGTAGTCTGAATCAAGAAAGACATTTCCATTGTTCTGAATTTATGGAAGTCAGTTACCTTACTCTAATACAATTTGGAAGGACACCTGAATGAATCATTGTTCACATAAGTGCTTTGGTAGTGTTTCAGACCCTGTATGCAGCCAGCAAAGAATACTACAACTTTTTCTTTTTTTTTTTCAGAAAGGAACTGCTCAGAGCAGTTGCACCTGCATCATAGTACCTACCACGAAGTGGCTAACGGGGGACAGTATCAAATGATGGCTAAATATAAAGGCTCGCAAAATTGCCACTTGTGATTTGGGATATAGGAGTAGATAAATTTTTCTGGAAATCAAAGTAAATTTTTTTTCTGGAAGTGAAGAAGAGACAATTGTCCTTCCATAAATTGCATACCAAACCACAATTCCACAACAGTTATTTTGACATATTAAAAAACAGCAACAACAAACAAGCAGATGAATTATTTAGAGATTTCTTTTGTCCTGTTCACTTGACACAACTTTTGTCTGCACACTTTCACGTTTCCTGTGCTATACAGAAATTTCATGTGAGTGATGCACATTTGAGTTCTTAAGCAGAAGAAAAACAGTGTCAGGAAGCATAAAAACTAAAGCAGCTGACAGCAGTAGAGCAACATGCCAGGTTTGTCTTGACATAAGCTGAAGACAAGAGATGGTTGCTTGTCTAATGTGTTCATCAATCAAGCTTTGTGGCAGCAGCTAAGTGCTTGCTGGCACCAGACTCCAGTTTCAGAAGCTGATGCTGAAGGTAGGACTAAAGGTAAAACACATAGGTTCTGGGATGGATGTATTTTATCTGGATGAAAGCCACTTAGATGTCAGAGAGGTAGAGACAAACCTCTGGAGTGGATGTTATCTAGAACTCATTTGATACACTGCAGGAAGAGAAGTTCTCATATTGAGTCTGAGAGCTGAAAAATAAAACAGGAAGCTAGGAAAGGCTGACAGTTGGAGAGGTAATTTTTTCTTTAGTTAATGTATGTGACTGGTCTGTCTAGAAGCTTTAACATGAAGTACTGAGTTGCAGACTCAAAAGCAATGTTTGGCTAATAAGTAGGGTTTTGAGCTGCGTACAGAAAAGGCTACAATTTTCTGCTCCAGGAGTACAAAAATTGAGTCAGAGTGCTATTACAGAGTGTTAGAGAAAGGAAAGTGGCCTGAGCACATCCAGACATGCAAGAGGACATTTCAGTCACAATGACTATGGAAGTGTCTTTAAATTACGTACATTATGTATGAGAGGTTGTATTTAGTGGTTGCTGGGTGTACTGCCTGGCATGAAATGGATACTATTGCAAATGATTTACTATGTGAGTATACTACCAGACTCTACCTTTCAATTCCAAATAGTTTCCAGTCACAAGAAATGTGACAGCAAACACTTGTTTGACAAAAGCCAGTACCAAATCCTGTGCCTTCATTGTGCCAGTGTAATTTAGGGGAAAAAAAGGCTTAAGAAAAGAAGAAAAAATGCAAATCTCACCTGAGATTAACGCACATTTTTTTCTGTCAAAGAGCAGAAGAATGAGACTCCAGGCTGTCGCAATCTCTTAGCAAGTCTGGTGTCTGCAGCCTCCCGGATGAGGCAAGATAATTGATCAACAAAATGTACATCAGAGAAAGATAAATGCTCCTCATGGGAGCATAACTTCAGTCCAGGATGTTTATCAGCCTCTGGACTTAGCCACCTGGTTGGGTATCTTGTTATACCTGAGACAGTTTACGTGAGCATAAATGCCAGAGGCTGGCAGATGTAACTAGGTCTGTGTGAGATCCCCTGTGTCTGAGTGGAGTAACATGAGGTATCTACACAGGATATGCTAAGGCATGTAAAATTGCTGTAGATAAGTATGTTGAGATAGCTGAATTTCACATGATGCCTTTAAAAACATATTTGTACAAACAAATGTAGTGAAATTTTGCACAACATATACTGCTGGAAACCTTTCTTCTGAAGTCCGGAAGATTTGACACATGAAATTTAAGCAGCAGAATGACATTCAAGTTAGTTTCATGGAAGACATGAATCCCATAATATACTAATAATACATGAACCATGGAACTGTAGAATCATTTAGATTGGACCCTAAAAGTTAAACACTATTCCCCTACTGAACCATGTTACCAAGTGCCACATCTAAATGTCTTCTATCTAAACACCTACAGAGATGGAAATTCTATCACTTCCCTGGGCAGCCTGTTCTAATGCAGAAATTCTTCCTGATGTGTAATCTAAACATTCTCTGTCTCAGCTTGAGGCTGTTTCCTCACATCTTCACATCTTATCATTTCTCACCTGAGAAAAGAAAGTGACACCCAACTCACTGTAGCCTCACTTCACATAATTGTGGAGAGCAGTGAGATCTCCCCTCATGTTTCTGTTCTCAAAAGTTCATCAACTGTTTTCACTTCACAAAATCACACATACCACTGGTAAATGCTGAAAATAAACTTTTTGTGGGATTATCTAATTGCTTTGCTAAATGGTATTCAATTTTCCTCCATTTAATTCATGTTTTCTGCAGAGTGCAAGGCATCTAGGCATGATGGTACCACTTATTTACTGCATGCAGAGAACTGCTAAGATTACCTGCAAAGTAGAGCTAATTGATTTTCCTCATGTTGTCTCTGAGCTTAGATTTTCAGGGGAAAAAAATCCTTATTTTAGTTCTTCTAGCATGGAGGTACACAGTAGAGCTCTTTGTGAAAATATTGGAGATAATTTCCTCCGCAAGGAACTGAGAGAAAGAGCAACTACACTGTTACTTAGAGACATCTGAAAGCTTGAATTCAAAGTTCTTTGGTCCTTTCTTAAGCCCTGGTGAATCACCAAGGAATGGGCATACAGACAAAATCTGTCAACAGCAGTAGTATCAACACCGTTTCCAGAAACAGATGTATAATTCTACATTCTATAATTCTTCATTATGATATCCAGATTTTTCCAGTGATGGGAGGAACGTGAAAGCATATATAAGAACTCATATAGTTGGGATCTTTAATAGGAAAGCCAACAAGGGAAAAAGAGGAAAATATTTTGTCTGCCATTAAAGCATTCTTCAAAATTAGAAAAGATTTCTATGCTTCTCAGTTTTTGTTAGTAATTATTTTACATAAGGATAAAGATAAAAATAAGATAAATATTTTAGAAATCACCTTAAAATGTGCCTTTGTGCTAAATATTTACCTCTGCAAGAGGATCTGCATTCCTTCAGGCAAGATTAAGGCATTGAATGGCTTTGGATGTGCCTCTGGAAGCCTACCCATATTTATGACCAGTAATACTGAAGCATTACCAAAGAAAAAAAACTTCTAAACTTGATTTAATAAAATAAACTCAGATGTAAACAGTGACAGGACTACTGTTTGTGACAAAAAGGAAATTATCTTGTGATCACAGGTTAATACAACTATTCAGAATAGAAAAGTCCTTAGGAGTTCTCTAGTCTTATTTCTCACTCACTGGAATCATCATGAGCCATGAGATCAGACTAGAAAGATAAATTAGTTCATCACATATTCTCACAGCTGTTGTGTTTCACAGAACTTTAGAATGGCTTGGGTTTGCATCTATGCTGCCAGCTTTTGCTTGCATTGCTGTAACTACCCCATAGGGCATTTGTCACCATCCAGCAGTCAGTGTAGATGTAGAGCACTGGCCACCTCTCTTGTGCAGCAATGTATAAAACCAGCTGGATGTCCTTCACTTCTGCAAATTGGCTCAATTCCCCCTTTCCTTCTGTATATTTTGCAGTTCCTCATGCAGGACTCCAGACCACAACCTTCCACCTCCCACAAAAATGGCAAAATGGATTTTTAGTGGGATTTGAATTACTTTCTTGCCTTTCTCAGAAAGTTCTTCTGCTGTGTTGCCCACACGATGATGCCATCCATGTATTGCAGGTGTTCAGGAGCTCCCCGCTGTTGCAGCTCACCCTGGATCAGCTCATGACAAATGGCAGGGCTGTGTTTCCACCCCTGAGGCAGTGGATTCCAGGTGTACTGGATGCCTCTCCAAGTAAAAGCAAACTGTGCCCTGCACTCTGCTGCCAGAGGGACTGAGAAAAATGCATTGGTGTTGCGGCACATCACTTGGCTGGCTCTGACTCCAGTTCCTATTGAAGTTCTAGCACGTCTGGCACAGCAGTGCTTAGCAGTGGTGTGACTTTATTCAGGCCACAGTAGCTCACCGTTGTCCCCCACTCTCCACTGGACTTTTTTGCTCATCAAGCAGCACTACTGAAGGGTAAGTCTTGCTGACTACTCCATGGTTTTCCAGTTGGTGAATCAGCTGGCGAATGGGAATTAGGGAGTCCTAGATGGTGTGATATTGCTGCTGGTGCACTGTTGTAGAAGCAGTTGGCTTCTGTTGTTCTTCTCTTTGCAGTCCCACAGCAGAAGGGTCCTGAGAGAGGCAAGGTAGAGAGCTGCTTAATTTCCTCCATCTCCAGCTCAGCTATATTGAAAGCCTGCTGATCCCCTTTCGAGTGCTTGAAGAACCCTCTCCAGAGATAATCTACACCAAGGATGCACAGAGCATCTGGGCTGGTCACAATGGAGTGTTTTTGTCGCTCAGTTCTGGTTGGGCTCACTTCAGCCTCCAATACACTTAAATGTTTGGATCTCCACGTCATTCTAGAAAGAAAAAATGGGTTTTGCTTCTCTATAACATGATGGCATTAGTCGTGGCACCTGCATGGCCCATAAGAAGTTTTACAGTAACCACGTCTGTGAAAATTGTCAGAACAACTGTAAGTCCCATTGCAGGAGCTGGAGAAGCCACAGGAGCCATTGTGAGGGTTGGAGCAGCTGTAGGGTCCATCATGAGAGTTGCAATGACCACAGGACTCATCACAGGAGTTGGAATAAGCACAGGGCTATGCCTCTGGACACAGTGCACCTCCTTTGAGAAGAATTTTATTCTTTTTCATGTCACAGTACTTGGAACAGCCTCAGGACTCATAGCAAAAGCAACCATGGGGCTCATTGTGAGGACTGGAGTGACAGCTGGGTATGTCGTAATGCTCCCAGCAACTACAGAACCTGTTCAGAAACTGGAGCTGCTGGCAGGGCATATCACAAGAGTTGCAAGGTCTGGTGCATTGTCGTCAGTTCAAGAAGTGTTCTCTTCTTCTTGAGAATGCTGAATAGTGTTGAACAGAGCTTGGTAGGCATACGTCATGCCCCAGCTTGTAGCAGTGATTTGTGCTTCTTTAGGACTGACAGGGTAACAGTAGACCTTTTCCAAATACTCTACTAGTTGTTCAGGATTTTGCAATTGTTCAGAGGTGAGGTTCCAAACCACTGGGGGTGCCCACTGCTCTAGGCACCTGTCCACTATCCCACACTCCCTGACAATCAAAACTATCCCACCTTGAGGCAGATCTCAGGATGATATTCTTCAATGCTTGTTTAATCTTAAACATAACCCAAAATATTCACGACACAGCAATAGGAGCACACTGGTTTGAAGATCCCACAGATATTCAAAATTCTCAAGAGCTACTATAACTAGATCTTGAGCTCTGTGGGAAGAGTTCCTTTTTCTACTGCTATTATCATTCCATCACAGAAGATCACTGGATTGATCAGGGATGATCTGCACTTGCTGAAAACAGATCACTTGCTCAACTCTGATCACCTCCTCATCTCACTTGTGCTTTAACATAACTTCCAGAAGAATCTGTTCATGATCTTCTCAGACGTAAACATGAGGCTCACTCGCCTGTAGTTCCCTGGGTCTTCTTTTCTCCCTTTCTTAAAAATGGGAGTGATACTTCCCTTTCTCCAGTCACCACGGACTTCCATGACTTTTCATATATGTTGGATAGTGACTTGGCAACCACATCATCTACTTCCTTCAGGATCCTGTGATGCATGCTTTTGGGCTTCATAGACTTGTAAACATTCAGCGTCATGAGGCAACTGTAGACTTGCCTTGCTCTTACAGAATCAGGGATTTTTCTTCCCAAACTCCCGAAGATGTGAGAGATGCAGGAATCCTGACTGCCAGGGAAGATCAAGGCAAAGAACTCATTGAGTGCCTCAGTCTTCTCCATGTCTGCCACTTTCCCATCTCATTTATCAGAGGCAAACTCCTTTGTCTCTCTCTTCTGGCCAGTATACCCACAGAATCCCTTGTTAGTTTTTAAATTCCTTACCAAATATTTGCAGTAGGATAAAGTATGGGGAACTCTGGTGTACAGAGTATTTCTGTTTTGACTGTCAAATGAATAAGTGAATAAATGTGAGTGTGATTCATCTGAAAGGAAAGTTCAGTAATTTTTGTCAACAAGAATGCAGTTCTAAGTGGCAGAATGGTAATTAAAAACACAAATACACCCAAAAACACAACAGAGAGAACAATGCTTAAGACTATAATAGTTGGCAAATAATTTCCATATGCCTGTACACACAGTAAATAATAATACACAAGCAGCAAATGGAAAAGAGAGCACATTCTACGCTGATTGTGTCACTTTGTTTGCACACAAGAGTTCTACTGCTATGTTCCAGCTCTATCCACAGGGCATTGCCAGTTCTGTTTGCCTTGTCAAAGCCCCACTGTTCTTGTTAGCTCTACTTCTTTAACACCAGGCCCTGCCTGTGGGCAGTGAGTCATTTCAGTGTATGGTTCATTGCACTGCAGAACTCCTAAGCAAGGAAGCCACAGCCACCAGCTGGCATACTTTATCAGTGGCCATTAGGTATAAACAAACGTCTTCTTTCAAGGCTCCTAAATTTAGTTTCTATCAATTATTATTCCTTCTGCACTTCATTTCAGGCTTGCAGGCTGGGTACAGTTAGGAAATTTTGGATAAAGATTTTCTGGATCAATAAATCTAGTTTCAAAGTGTTTTCTGCATCTCCTGTGTTTTTTAAATCTGGCAGCAGTCTACAGGAATTCTAAATTGCAACAGTAGTCTGTCGAGCATAAGGAAACAAGAACTCTCCAACTCAGAGCTTAAAAGCAAAACATTCTGTTATTATTGTTTCCATTTATTACTGCCTTTGAACATTGCTTCAGGTCCTGCTGTTTGATTAGAGTTATTTGGAGACATGAATTTCTCCTTGTATTCTGTGTTGCCAAAGTGTAATAAGGCTGTGAATAATTCTTGTATGTAAAAAATTCCTTACAACTAACTGGAAAGATATTGCTATTGTAACTGACAGGATCTGATCTTTGCAAACAAAACAGGACCTGATTGTAACAAGGCTCTTGACCAAACAATACTAAATTGTATATATGCAGGACTTATTTCCAACCTGCAGCTGGAAGCATTCTGTTGATTCTATCACTATTGCTTCTGTATGAGCAGCCATTAATGTGTTTGCTCCTGCTTGCTCTCAAATGTCATTTCTCCTTCATTCCAAATTGCCTGAAATGTCAGCACTGCCAATTTCCCACGTATTTTCTCTGGTGCTGATGGCAAGTAGACATGAATACACATAAAATATAAGCTAAGGATAATCACTGCATGCTCCTAGGATAATTAGTTAAATTTTATAGTGATCTGAACTTCAGACGGTCAATTGTGGTATGCAGGAGCATGATCAGTGTAAGGTTCAAACTTTACTTTTTTGTTTTCCACACTCTTTCTGCTTCCAGCAAATAATTGCTAGGAGACAAATATCATTATTTCTCATCAGTTCACTATAGTATGCTGTGAATTTTCTAATTCATTCTGGATTTGTTCTACTCAGGTTCATTGAATGGAAAGACTCTCTTAATGCCTATCAGATTACTTTATATCCACGGAAGATTTTCTACAAAGTCTGTTTTTAAGTCAGTTAGTCAGAAAATAAGGATTTAATTTTGATGGCATCTGGCTTTATGTCTATAGAAAGTTATCTGTAAAATTATTTCTTTTTAAATCAATGTCAGAAAATATGGATATTGTTTTGGCAACATCTTACTGAAAATAAGTGTCAATGTGTGATCAACAAAATTATGCAGATTTTGGTAAAGGAAGCTATCATTACTGACAGCACTCACCCATCCATCTTTCTGTGCTGGTTTTGTAGTACTCTGATAGACAGCAATTTAAGCTAGTTCACTTATATAAGCTACAGCGTGTGCTGCCCAATGTATAAAAATACTTTCAAAAACTTAAAATGCTATAGATAGTTAAATTGCAAGCTGCCTTGCAGTAAATCTTTGCATTTTCCTTTATGCTGGCCTCCAAGGGGGACACAATAAGTTCCTTCCATTATTTATTTATTTAAATGGGAGGCAGTAAATATTAGTGTGTGGGGTTTTATTGGTGTATTTATTTTCTTGCACAATGAACAATAGTGTTTATTTGTAAGACGGATCACCAGCTCCTCATCAGACCCATTAATCTTTCATTTCAGTACTTTTGTTCTCCAATAGCATTTGTCAGGGTCCCTGGATGAAAAACAATAAGCATCGTTTCTTTGTATTAGCAGATGTTCTCCTCTAAGAGCTTTCATTTTTACCTGAGTGACTTTTAGCTGAAATTTTTATCCAATTATTGCTCTCTGCTTTGAAGTACTAAGTTGCCTTGTGTGAATAAAAGATTCACTGTTAAGAGTTGTCCTTAAATTGGTGAAGCAGTAAGTTCTATGAGACACACAAAGATGATAGAAAATCCCATATCAAATCATGTTTTCACATTTTGAGAAATGTGGAAGTGTTTGACATTGCTAGGCTGGGATTCTGCAGGTTGGAAGACTATCAAGTGAGCCAGCAGCGTAGGTAAAACACGTGCTTGTCCACAGTTTGAAGAGGCCACTTCTCCACTAAGCTTTTTGTTGGCCAGAAATAGCACAGATTGGCTTTTGTTTTATGAAGGACAGTCACCTGAACTAGGCCTGAAGCAAAAAATTTGACGTCGCTGCTTACCTTCAGCCAATAAATGTACCCGTATCCATTCTTATTCTCTCCTCCGAAGTTATTTTTGTCTTTGTTTTTTTATCAAAAGTTTAGGTTCTCAGCCTGGAACACGCCCAGTAACATTGCTGGTGGTTATCAGGTCTGCCTGAAAGATTGGATTAGAACTATAAACTGCTAATATAATGAATATTAACCATATTTGTATTCACCAACTTCTCCATATTTCCATAAATATCCACATCCACAGCTAGATGCTGATTAAACTGTCCTTAGGATTGATGGATGTGAGCCATGCCAGTCCAGATGCTGCACAGCTGAATGTGTAAGCTAATAATCTGGGCATGTTTCCTGATAGATCTCAGCTGACCCTTTCCTCTGCAGAATGAGTAGAGAGCCTGAAAATTGTTGACACCAGTTCTACAGAGTTTCTTTAACAAAGGAAGAAGAAAGACAATTACATCACTACAGACTCATTACTGAAGTACAGGTAAAGCCAGGAGTCTACCTTGATGTCAGTATGTAAAATGCATCCAGAATCTAAGGACTAGGCCATGTAAAGAAACTGTGTTTTAAGTCTGGAACCAGGTCAGAATTTTCCAATGGGGAAAAATTCAAATCAGACAGAAATAGGGCGTATATTAAAATCTCTTATCAGGACAGTGCCTTACTAGGCTATAGAGAGGAAAGATGTGTTTGTTTTTTGTTAGGTATTACCACATGCTGTTCTCTAGGTAAATGCCATCTTTGTATCAGCTTAGTGTGTCCTTGCTAAAAGCCAAGCACATGATAGCTGACACAGGAATCACATATGTATGGAAAATGCAACAGTGAGTTTGGTTTACAATGTCTTGCTGTGAGATGGAATAGATAAACTCTGAGCTTTAGATCCTAAGCTAAGAGGGATCACTGAAAGAACTTGTGTCAAGTGGGAACAAGTTGTTGTACACTCGGAAATATTTTTAAGTTCCATAAACCAGTGGGTGGTCTGACCCTCCCAAGACATAAGCTAAAAATTGATGGCTTGATTTTTAAGCAGTTTTATTTTAAAAAAAAATGTGTTATGTGTGTTCAAAAGATTTCCTACTACTGTTGCTCCTGCGAGGAATGAAAGCATTGCATTCTTAAAAATTCAAATGTAAATGAACCATTATCTTCCAGGCAGTACCAGTAATTTTTTGGGTGTTGCAAGCAGCTGGAGACTAAGGACATATAAGTTAGTTTTGAATTATTTAACAATTAAGTCCTAAAAAGTACCATAACTAATGAGTAAGTCAAAGCCACCTTTGACACTATCAGCTGAGTTTGTGTGATAGAGCAGTATCAAAAACAGATGATGTCTTTTCTTCAGGGTAAATATTCAGGACTTGTTATAAAATATTTTGGGGGAGATGCTGGTGAAGAAAGTATTTCCTGCAATAAATCTGATACAAAGAATTAAATATTATTTTTAATATAGAGCATTATATAGAATCATAAGATTATATAGAATCATTAAGGTTGGAAAAGACCTCAAGACCATCTAGAACAACCATTCACCTGCCATTATTATTGGCCATTAAACCATGTTCCTCAGTGACACATTTCTTAAACACCTCCTGGGATAGTGATGCCACCATTTCTGGGCAGCCTGTTCCAATATTTCACCACTCTTTCAGAGAAAATTTTTTTCCTAATATCTAATGTGAACCTCCCCTGGTACAACTCAAGGTCACTCCCTCTCATGCTATTGCTGTTACCCAGGAGAAGAGGACAACACCTGCCTCACCACAACCTCCATTCAGGTAGCTGTAGAGAGCAATGTGATCTCCCTTGAGTCTCCTCCAGACAAAACATTTCCAATTCCAAATTTCTTCTAGTGTTTGCCAAGCTTGTCAAGTACGTATATGAAGAAAAACAATTTGAATTGTCTAAATGTCCACTTAATATTAAGAACTAGTACTGTCTTGAAGTAAGCAAGGAGGACGTAAAGAATTCAACTATGCTTTGTTAGAAGAAATCTGGAGCCATTCCTATCTTCTTTTGTTCTAATTCATGCACTATTTTATAATAGGTCTTGTATTTTACAAAATATTTGTCTTTTTTTTTTTTATGAACTGCTGAAATGCAGTCCCTTGACTATATTGTGTGGAGTAATCAGTATACTGTGAATTATATGTACCTAATGAAATATCCTGTGCTCCATGATCAAATAAAAGGGATCAAATAGGTGACTGGATCCACAGTGAAATCAACTGTGAAACTGGGCCTCAAAGTGAAAGAGTAAATAAAACAATTTGATAGTGTTTACACTTCTATTGTATCTGTTCTGCTAATGTGTTTCTGTTCTGTTCCAACATACAGACATTTAATCAGGACTAGAAAAAAGGCAGGCCCAGCTGCCACCAATGGAGTCTGTGTCCCAGTAATTAAATATTTCATGTACAAAAATATACCAGATAACAGTCTGACTTTCAAATATCCTGTGGCCTGATGGATTAGAATTCCTGTCTGAAGCTGTAGACATCTCTTAAGATCTAAATAATTAATCAAATAGACTTAATGTTTGTCTCTTACCTTTGCATATGAATTTTCCTGTTGAGTTCTCCAAGTCCTTCAGAGGAATACCTTCACTGCTGCTACCTGCTCAGTCATTTGTGAGGTATGGTACCAAGCATGCTGAACTGAGATCAGCATATGAGAGCTCTTTTTTGGAAATTTGGAAATTTGGAAGTTACTACTAGCTAATGCTGAATTTGTGAAATGAAATTTTTCTCAACAGTAAGAGTGAAATCAAATGCAAGTAAAACATTGAAGACAGTGTACTTGAATGCGTCTGTTTTAAAGCCCCTCCATGTGGATATTGGATATCTTCCCTAAAAGCCTGCATGTATCTCTGTCAGGTAAGTTTTCATGATCTGAGGAATTGCCTTCTTTTTTGTAATGTATGATGTTGTATTTCTTGTATTTATTCCTTCAGCACTTTGCGAACTCCTCACCCTCCTCACCTGACTCCTCGAGTCTTCATGGTATCATGACAAACTTCTCATATTAAAAAGAACTAGGCTAATTTGACATATTTTCTCATCTTGTTTATATTTCAGCTTCTTGTCAATTTTAAGTTGCAAAGTATACATCAATACAGTGTGAATCCCAGCAGTCCAATCAGCATTAAGTTTTCAGAGCAATTTAATATCTGTCATAATCACCTAATGTTTGCCGCTCATGGAAATGGAAGGGAATGTTATAAATTGAGTTAGTAAGCCATTCTGTGATCCAAAGGTTGACTCTTTTTATGGCTTTGATGAATTTGTAATCTAAGATTATGAAGACTATCTGGGAATATTCTTGCAGAATCTGTTACAGGTTAGCTTACAGTGGAATTTGACCCTAAGTCTATGGTTTAATATTTGTATTTGTATTGTACAATGTGACTTAAACAGTATATGTAGAAGTATTTGAAGGTTTTTTTCAATAATTATGGATCTACAACTTTAAAATATATTCTGTTAATGATAACATATACTCTGAGCTCCAATAAATTTGTGTCATATCAATTGGCACTGAAAAAGTAAAGTTTTTAAAAATCAAAATATACAGAAATATGACCCACACCATTAGCACTCCTTGCACAGATTTGCTTGGGCCAGCTGTCACTTTTAAATAGTAGTTGCTAAGATTATGAGGTAAGATAGAAGGCAAACAATGCTTTCTTTGATCACTTAAAGTTTATTGACAGGTCCATCTATGGCAGCAAGATATGATTTTCTTTTTGGATGTGTAGGGATTGTAACTTCATTTTCTTTTTTCCCTGTGGAAACAATCAATTCAATACCAAAACTTCCTCATGCATAGTCTCTTTCCTTGCTGCTTTTACTTTTTGAGTATGAAAAAAATTTGGATGAAAAATATACTGAGGTTTCTTTTAAGTATTGAAAACATGCAGCTGTTGGAAGTCATGTTTTGTTCCCTCCAGAATTATTTCTTATCAGTGTTGGGATGTATTTTCTACTTCCAAAAGATGTATTAATTTTATGCACCCCGTCTGAAAAAGGAGCTATAAGTAACTTAACTACATTTATTCCACACGTGCATATAATATGAACAATGCATATGTTTCTTTGGAGACTGTGGGCTAGATGTGGTATCATTCAGTTAGACATTGCAAAGCTCCTAGCATGCTCAGGAGGATTTGATATTACTCTCCTCATATAACTTGAAATGCACGATTTGGGATAGAGCTAAAGATGAAGACCATTTATCAGAATAAATCTGATAATAAAGATGACTGTAATATCCTCTCTTTTTTTTCTATGCAGGAAAAGCTACATTTACATACAACAAAAATCACATTGCTACATTGAAAACAATGTGATGAGCGCTGTCAGAAAGTTGATGATATCAACTACTGTTCAGGGTTCCCGTTAAATAGTAGATCTTCACTAAATCCTTGTTTATTTGTTATCTGAGTGCTATGAATCTCTCCCTGTGTCACTTCTTATTCCAGATTTTTCATTTCTCTTCTCTTTGCCTCAAGCTCCTGAATAACTATTTTTACTGATGTATTTTGTAATTTCTTTTCTGTCTCACTAAAAACAGCAAATGTATTCTGGTTTGGGCCTAGTTCGATTTATAAATAATAAATGTTATGCCTTGAGCCCTCATTCAGAATGAGTATATATGGAATTCCTTGATGCTTTCACTAAGAAAATCTATACCTGTGTTTTCTATCCTATCTAACATACTGACTATGTGATCAGATGTTGTCCTTTAGCAAGGATATGAAAACTACAGCTCCATAAAGTAAAATACCAACCTCATTTTTATCTCAGCTGACTGCAAGTAACAAGGATGAGACTTGAAAAAGCCTGGGAAAACATTAGTAACATTTTCTGGATGCCAGAAAAATAAAGGCATTAACTGCAAGGCACCACTAGTTGTCAGATTAATTCTACATGCTGAAATCTTGAAACGTTCTGAAATCAGCCACTCATTAAATTCAGATAAGATCTCTTTTTATGCATTTCCTTTCCAAGAAAAAAAGTTCACTCTCCAACTTATTTTAATGGCGCCTTCTCTTTATCATACTTTTCTCTCGCTCACTCTCCATAGGTGGGATGGGAGAAAGTATTGTAAAGGTAAAAATGTAAGCAATCATGCATTAAGGTACAATTTACTAAGAAAAGTAAAAGCTATATTCATGTGCAGAGTAAAACAAGGGATTTTTTGCTACTTCCATCAGTAGACTGATGTTCGGTGACTTACAGAATAGCAGGGCTCATCTTGCTTAGCAAGGAACTAGTGCTGAGACAAATTTAAAAGACAGGTCACAAATGTCTTCTCAGTGCACAAGCAGCTTGAATTTCATCTTATGTCTCTTATCAGTAAGAGAAACAAAACTCATTTACACTACAGCAGATTCAGACTCTTATCCAGCAACTTGAGGAGGGATTTTTTACGAGGGCATGTAGCAACAGAATGAGGGGAAATGGCTTTGAAGACAATAGATTCAGACTAGACAATAGGAAGAAATAGTTTACTGTGAGGGTGGTGAGACATTGGGACAGGCTGCCCAGTGAGGTTGTGGATGCCCCCTCCCTGGAAGCACTCAAGGCCAGGCTGGATGGAACTGTGAGAAACCTGGTCTAGAGGGAGGTGTCCAAGGCTGTAGCAGTGGGATTGGAACTATATTATGTTTAAGGTCCCTTCCAATTCAAACCATTCTGTGATTCTATTGACTTTAAAAATCTTTATTTCCCCCACTGTATAATTAATTCTGTTATTCTTCATTAGGCTCTATGAACATGCACACCATGAGTTAGAAAAACTGAAAAAAAAAGAGAAACTCTGTAAAGAAGAAAAGATACTTTTTCTCCTTCTTAAAACCAATAGTACTTCCCCTTACATTCCTATTCTTAAACATGCCTATTTTCTTATACAATTATTTGTTCCAGCGCTCTTAAATTGCTATTACAATTTAAAATTCCAAGGGTCATTAAACAAGAGTTTGGGCTTACGTACTCTTTGGTGGGTAAAAAACTGGCTGTGCATCTGGGTCCAAAGAGTGGTAAAATTGAGGTAAATAAAACTGGTAACTCATCACTAGTGGTGCTACTCAGTGGTCTGTAGGGAGGTCTATTCTGGGTTTGAATATCATCTTCATTGATCATTCAGATGAGGAAATTAAGTGCACCCTTAGTAAGTTTGCAAATGACACCAAGTACAAAGTGTCAATCTGCCTGAGAGTAAGAGGTCCTACAGAGGGACCTAGATGATCTGGATCACTGGGCTGAAGTCAGTGGGATGAAGTTCAACAAGACCGTGAGTCAGGTCCTGTGCTTCGGTCACAACAACCCCAGGCAATGTTATGGGGTTGGGGCTGAGTGGCTGGAAATCTGCACAGGGAAGAAGAATTTGGGAGTGATACAAGTGACCAAGAAGGCCAATGCTCAATGGCTTGTATGAAGAAATAGTGCACTCAGCATGACTAGGGAGCTGATCGTCCCTCTGCACTTGGCATTGGTGAGACCACAACTCAAGTAATGTGTTCAATTTTGGGCTCTTCACTAGAAAAAAATACTGAAGTTTTGGCCCAAATAAGGGTAATGAAGCTGGTGAAGAGTCTGAAGAACAAGTCTTATATAGAGTGATTGAGGAAACTAAGAATGTCTAGTCTGGAGAAGAGGAGACTCAGGGGAGATTTATGTACAACTACCTGAAGGGAGGCTGTAAGGAAGCAGGTGTTGGCCTCTTTTCCAGGTAAGTAGCAATAGGAGGAGAGGAAATGGCCTCAAGTTGTGCCAGGGAATATTCAGGTTGGATATTACGAAAAATTTTTTCTCTGAAAGAGTGGTGAGGTATTGGAATGAGCTGCCCAGGATTGTGGTGGCATCACCATCCCAAGAGGTGCTTAAGAAATGTGTAGGTACATGGTTTAATGGGCAACACTGGTCAAGTGTTGACCCTTTGAGTAGATGATCTTAGAGATCTTTTCCAAACTTAATGAGTTTCAGCATACCTCATTGAAGTGAATAGTTTCTTGCATTTTCTAAGACATTCTTCATGTACAGTAAAGACTGATAGACATTTAATAATAATTTACTCTGAGTATAAAATTAGTCCAGTATGGGAGCATTAACAGGTATGAGTCAAATTCAAGAATGAAATAAAACAGGCCACTGTCAGCTGTTGTCCTCCATATCTACATTTATATCTGTGTAGCCTGAAGAACTTCTGTTTCACAATTCTGTGACTGATTCTTACTTGCATTAGTGAAAGTGATGTGTTCTCATTGAGGAAAGAACACTCATTTCAAATGGAAGTATGAAAACTCTCCAACTTCATTTTGCCTCTGTAATTTTTGAAGGAAAAAAAATCATGAAGATTGTAGAAGCCGTTATAGTTGACTGAAGTAGCAGTAATACATTGCTGTCTCCAAAATAAGTATCAATATCTGTTGATATGTTTATTTTTAAATTATTTTGATATAGCAATTGCTTTGGGTTAAAATTCTTTTCCTGGAATATTTCATTTTAGGTCACCTTCTTCCTGCTGAAATATCTATCTTGGCAATAAAAGAAATGTTTTTTTCCTGCACTGCTCTTCAGAAATAAAAAGTTCCACTTCTCAGCAGCATTGGAGATCCTAAAAATGGCAGGAATTCTGTCATTCATCCATAATTTTTCCTTCTTATTTTAAAATGAATTTGATCCATGTAATGTGGGAACTTATTTCTGTATTATATCATAGAACTATACAATCAGAGAATCATGAAATCACAGAACCTCGGAATCTTAGAATCTTAGAAGCAATCAGAGAATGGATTAGTTTGGAAGAGATCTTAAAGGTCATTTAGTTCCAGTGCTTCTGCTGTAGGCAGGCTTGTTTGTCCCCATCCAACCTGAGCCTGAACATCTCTGGGGATGGGACTTCCACAACTTCTCTGAGCACTTTATGTTCCAGTCCAGTAAAAGTTTTCCACTTAGCATCAAGACTAATTCTCCACTCTTTCAGTTTAAAGTCACTCTCTCGTGTCCTATCAATATCAGATGTAAAAATATGTTTTCCCTCCTGCTTATAAACTCCATTGAAGTACTGGAAGGCCACAGTGAATATCCCCTGAGTCTTCTCCAGGATGAACAAGCATAGCTCCCTCTACCGTTCTTCATAGGAGAAGTGCTTCAGCCCTCTGATCAACTTACTGGCCCTCCTCTGGATCCACTCCAACAGCTCCACATTTTTCTTGTCTTTGGGGCCTCACAACTGGGTGCATTACAGCAGACAGGACCTTAAGAGGGCAAAGGAAGTGGGGACAATCGCCTTTATTGCCCTGATTTTCACTACTCTTTTGAAGTAGCCTAACATACAGTTGGTCTTTCAGGCTGCAAGTGCACACTGCAGACTTATGTCCAGCTTTTCTTGCACTGGAACCCCCAAGTCCTTCTCAGAGCTTCTCTTGAGGAGCTCTTCTCCCAGTCTGTACAGATATCTAGGATTGCTTCAACTCAGGTGCAACATCTCATTAGGTTCACATAGGAACTCTTCTCAAGTCTGTTCAGGTCCGTCTGGATGGTATCTCTTACTGTTCTATTTTATCAGTTGCACCACTCAGCTTGGTGTAGTTTGCAAACTTGCTGAGAGTTCCAATGTCTGTATCATTTTGAAGAGCTCTGGTCCCAAGATGAACACCTGAGAGACACCATTCATCGCTCATCACTGGCCCTCACCTGTACATAAAGATGTTTATCACAACTGTCTGGCTGTGCCTGTTCAAGCAATTAGTTATCCATTATCTAATCTGCCCTTCACCTGTCCAGCTCAGAGATAAGTATGCTGTGTGGAACCATGTCAAAGGCCTTGCAGAATTTCAGATAGATGATTATTTGTACTCTTTCATGAATTAAATCTTACCAAAGTCAGTGTAAATAAACATGGAACCACAGAATGGAGGTATAACATCAAAAGAAAAAAAAACCAACAAAACTGCAGCCAATTTCATTTCAGTGTTGGATAAGGCTCCCTTCTACTGTGAATATATATATGTATCATTTTACTAGCTTAAATCTATTACTGGTTGATATTTGCTCGCAGGTTAAAACGTTTAACCTTGGATCTATACATGATCTTCTGTCTATATGACTGATAAAAGCACATTATGTTGTATACTAAAAAAGGTGAACAAGTTATGCATGAAACTAGTGTTAAAAGTTTGTGTTAATATCTCTCTTTTAATGCAGATATTCCATAATTTAATAACAAGTGTTCTGCACACCTTGCAGATTTATGAAAAATGCTGGACATAGCACAGTTATACTATCGTATTTATTGAACTACCAGCCAGTTCAGCAGTATATATTTTCACATTTCTCTGAGGATAAAACATCTGTTAATTAAGCCAAGGAACATTAGAAGCTGATGAGCTCCTTCTAGATTTCAAGTATGTAAATATTTATGATTGTTACCTGGGAATTTCTAATTGCACTAATATCAAATTGATTATTCTGATTGAAAGAGTCCAGTAAACAACCAAACAGCCAAGTGATCAATAAGAAGTTATCATTTTAGGGAGATACTAACATTACAATTGCTAATTGATATGTTCTACTTGCCAATCCTTTTCTACAATGAAAATAATAATAATAAAAAAAAAAAAAACAATAATAATACACATTTCACAGAAAATTTTATTCTTTGCTATTTTTAACCAGTGAAAAATTATCCTGTATTTCTAACTGCATATGTCAGAATATCTTATGTATCTCCAAGTCTTCAAGTTAAGAATATCTATAAACATGCATATAATTTTGAGCACTGGATCCGTGTTGTGGATCCAACAGGTATCAGAATTGAAGCCTGACATAACCACAGTGGAAGTAAACAGAAGTAATTTCATTGACCATTAAATGTAGATTGCCTATATTTGGATGTTGATTGGATTAGAATGAAACATATTAGATGTATCTATAAAAGATGTTCCTGACAGAAAAAAAACCAAAACATTTCCAGGTATGAAAGAAACAAGTGTAAACAGTTTTGAAATCGCTTCACCCTCCAGCAAATTTACAGATTTGAATTCTGAGCTCTTGGAGTGCCAGCAACGCAATAATATTGTAAATAATCATTTTAGGGGAAAAAAATTAAAAGACAATGTAAATTGAGATAAGTTCAAGAAGATAGTTTTAATTTTTTTTTGCAGGGTAGAGTGGAGTAGGGGGAGAATGTTAGTAAGTGCAGCAAACAAGAATGCAACTATTTTTTAAGGTGGATTCCTGTGGGGACAATTCTACTACCCACATGTGTATGCTGGCCAATGTAAATAGAAACTGTTCTTATTTTCCTTATTCCACACCTCACTCCCAGTGCCTTTTTTTAATATATGCAAATATATTATTATAATATTGGCTATCTTAGCTCTTAGTTTTTGGAAGTGTTGCAAAGGTGTGTCAGAAATACTGCTGGAAGCGAGTAAGTATAGGTTAAACATAAATGTGTTTATTTCAGGCCCTAGTATGCAGACACATAAAGGCTACTGGTGGTGTAGCTGTCAGGCTGTAGCCAGGGTCAGTCAGAGTGTAGGACACAGTCTGGGATACCAGGACTGACAGGGCAGATTTTTGCCATCCAGCATCTGCCCTACTGCCTTCAGCTGAGGGCAAGCAGAATGGGCAGTCCCTTCCCAGCCCCATTGCAGTCACAATGGAATTGGGCCATGGTCAAGATTGAAAGATGAGCTGGCAAATTAAGACCAGACCTGCTAGCCAAATACCTGGCAGTGGTGCATGCCCAGAGCCATTACATCAACTGCCCCTTCTGTTGCATGATCAGAATGAAGCTGAGGCCAGCAACTGTTTCATTCTCAAGAACTTATTGGCTAAGAATAGTGACAAATGTCGAGTTAATCATGTGGAAGAAATCATAAAGAACAGTAATTAAAAGAAGCATAAAGTCATCAGAGCATAAATGCTAAACAGAACATATGTATGTTTATAAGACAAAGAAGGGAGTAAGAATCATGCAAATGTAGCCCCATTACTCACTACAGATATGGATCTGAATAAATTACTTTTTCTTGTTGTTCTCTTTCCTTGAATGTCTAATTTACTTGAGATGTTCTAATTCATTTTATATCAACTATTATATTAGCTCGGGGCAATCATTTTTCTCAAAAAGAGATGTGCTCAGTCTTTTCAGATGGACTGTGTCTGCTTTTGTCAGAGCATATTCTAGTTTCTGGTGCTAGCACAAAATAGAACTAGAGTATTAGGCAGAATCAATTTGAAAAATCAGTTTTTAAAGGCATCAATACATTGCAAAGCATCATGACATTGTATGTAATTTATTACATTTTCTGAGAAAAAGCATATAAGAAAAGGATAACTACATGAATCTCCTAGCATTTTCTTATATCTGATTTTTTTTTTTTTTAAGAAAATCAATTTCGAAAAAAAAACGTTTAGTTTTTATCGTCCCATGATCAGAAACTATTTCTTATCTCTGCTGCAGAACCTTCTGATGAAAGTACTTTTGTTCCCAAACAACCACCTTCCGACATGCAGTCTGTAACTTGCTACCTCTTCTGTGGGTCAATTCTGCATGCCAAAATATTAATCCATAACAAATTTTGGTACAATATTTTCCATAGTTTAATTTAAGAAACTTAAGCACTGGTTCTCAGAGCTGGAGAAGCGTTTATCCTCCATCCTAACCTGGGTCCACAAATTTCTCTCTAAAATGCTTTGTGTCCCTCTGGGAAAAGATGCAGTGGGGTCAATGCAAGACTCTCTAGAGATACCTCCTAAGTGCTTCTCTTAGAAGTTCTGTTGCTCTATCTATCTCGGTTTTGTTTACCTGGCTTTTTTTTTTTTTCTGCTTGAATGTTACACCGGCAACCAAAGTGGAGATAAAAAGAGACAGCAGATAGATTGAAATCCAGACGTGTTTTCCTTTCCAAATTTTACCAAATGTAAACAATTTTAAGAGCTCATGTCACCCTTTTAACATTCTACTGAGTTACATCTGTTATTCAAACTGAATTCACCAGCTTACCTCAGCGTATCTCTTCCTACCTTTTGTAGAAGTAGTAGGATATGCTGGTTTTGTGATCTGTGTGCAATAGCTCAGGCTGTTATTTTGAACCATGAAAAATCCCTTGGCAGTCCCTTGATGTTATTATAATATAGTTAATGTAATGCAATACGATGCAAATTAATTGATGATTATTGAATTGACATCTTTCAAAATGTGGGTACTTTTAAATAGACTTAGACTTCCATTAGAAGGTGAAGAAGAATTACTGGCATGAGGTAATTTACTTGGAAGATAAATTGTAGCACACTGTTCTAGCTGTGACTACCAGGCAACGCTTCTCACGAAGCTTTATTTTACGTTTTGAAAAGTCAATTATATTGACTAGATCCTTCACTGAAAGAAAAAAAAAAAATCCTGAAAAAAGCCATCAGAGCTCTATCTCCAAGACTTCGACTTTGGTTACATCTAACCAGATTACAGATTATATTTTGGGGCACTGATCTACAATGAAAATTAGAAATGTGCCTGGAGTCGGGTTCTGAGTGATTGGATGTCAAAAAGCATTTGGGAAACCAAAATTGCCACCTCTAAGAAGTGCTCAGAATCATTCAAAGAAAAAAAAAAAAGGCAGCTGATATCAAGTGAGAGGTATAAAATGCAGTAATTAACTCTCAAAACACACACAAAATGAATGGATTCGGTATGCATGTCTGATGATGTTTAGTAAAAAATCATCCTGATTAATAGGAAAGTGGAGTCATGCTGACAAGACATACAAATATCTTTCTGCTTGCAAGGCTCGCAAGCAAAAATCAATGCTCTGTGAAATGAGTGCCTTCCACTTCCAGAATGACCAGAAATAGATTCTATCTTCAATGACAATTTTATCTATCTTTTCAAGAGGAAACATTTTTTAAGTCAGCAAAAATTTAAGAGAAATATAAAGATGTAAAAAATACTTGCCAGAAAATGAGATTCTTGAAGCTTAGTTTGTCTACCTTTAAATTGTATAGAGTATTATTTGTTATGGATGACTGGGTAAAGTTTTCTCCTGACAGTGTTTTCCTTCTAAAAAATGTGGCTTACAAGTATTTCATGCTGAAGATATGAACGTGAACTGCAGCAAGGCAAACTAATGAAGAGCCTACATGACAGCACAGAAAAGTTTAACATCTTCAACTAACAACTTCACTACTTTATCATAACACTGGCAAACAAAACCATAAAACTAGATTAAACTGGTGAGGATTTGGGACTATAATCCAGAAACATGGATTGCAGAAACAGGGAAAATGTGCCTATTTTTCATAGTTTAAACCTTGACCAGAAAGAACAACAAAAAAAAAAAAGGCAGATCATGAAGGAAGCTCTTAGATAGTTTTTTCTGCCACAGTGTGTTGCAGTCTCTTTTGGCTGTGGATCTGTTGGCCAGTGTGATTACTGCAATGCAACTGAACAAGAACATGGGAGTGGGTTGGTGACAATTCCCATTCTTTTGCAAACTACTCTGTGTACTTCTTACCAATATTTCTTGATTTATCAATTTTATCTCTTGATTTATCAAAGTCCAGTATTTCTCCACATCATTAATGAATTATATTTACACTTCCTAAAAAGAGTTTGGTTGATCCATTTGGCTCATTTTGTTTCTCCAAGTGATCAAAGATTTCTCAGTGTATGCCAGTGACACAGCAGGGAAGCAAATGGGAAAGAGAAGAGACAAGAACCACCCCAATAACTCTAAATAAGTTGCAAGACTGGCACACTACAGGATGCTCTTTTACAACATCTTTCCATGCCTGTCAGATCCGTACAGATTTGACATGTCTGATTTCTATTTTACATAAATAAGCATAGCTTTAAAATAACACTAATTTCATTTTCAGAATAATTAGAGCAACAACTCAAGATCTATCTGTGTAAATTAACATGTAATTTTCCATTCTCTTTAATGATTGTGACAAGGGACACCTCTTTCTAATTGCTGTGGAACATCACAGAAAGATTCGTACCTTATTTTTACCTTCATAACTTTTATCTAAGCGTGACAGAAATCTGGTGAAGTCAGAAAAACATGAAATAATTAAATAAATTTATACCTCACTCTAGTTCTTGCTGTCTGTACTGAACAAAATTTTGCATACTTCTGAGACAGATATACTCTTTTATATGTGGTAATGTAGCTAATACAACAAAACACGTTTTTTGTTGTTTTCAATCTGCATATAATGAAATTGATACATCTAAGCAAGGTTAGCTGATGTGCTTTTTGCTTTTGTTGCTGTTATTTTTAATTGAGTAGACAATAAAGCAAATGTTTGACTGAAATTACCTGTTCTTAGCTTTAACAAACACAGGTTGAACTATGACTCTTTTTCTCAGTGTAGTGAGACAGCAACATAAAAGGACTTGTAATGCTGTTTAAATAATAAGTGCTTAAATAATACAAGAATCTTCCCAATAACAGAAATAGATTTCCTTTGGTTGTTTTTTTTTTTTTTTTTTTTTTTTTTTTCCTCCTTGTTTTGTTCTGTTTTTACAGTATTGCTGATGAAAATAATTTCCACTGTCAAGAACTGCCTTATTTCATGACGGTATGGCTTAGGGAGATTTGGGGTTACAAACTGGAGATAACACAATAGTGAGCTTACAATTTTGGCCCAAGCCTTTCTTCAAATTGAAAAAAATAAAAATCATCCTTTTGAGCTGATAAGATTCAGGCTATACAGGAAATGGATTTTACAGTGCTCTTTCATTTCTATTTCTTTTACTCCCATGGTTATTCGATTCTATTCTGTGCACCAGCACACTTACGAATTCCTTTATTCTTCATGCGAAAAACAATTTAGCAACGCTTCCTCCAGAAATGCAGCAACAAATTTTGTTCCAATCTGAAGTAGAATGTAGAGAGATAACAAGAGTTTACAGCTTTGACGTTTGAAGGCTTATTTTATCAACATATGGGGTGATAATTGATAAAATGATGTGTAACAACAGAATTAACATATGATTTTGAAACACTCATGAAGCTGTGGCTCAGAATTATATATGTTACATTCTTTGATGCTTTCTTTATTTTTTTTTTTTGAGGAGAATCTTTTCTGAATTTTGATCTTTTTGAATCACATTTAGAAAGTTTATTTCCACTCATTCTGAACTGTGTGAAGTTCACATTGCTATGTGTGAATGAACTTGAGATGCTGATTACTGATAACCAAACTCCTGCCATTTAGACATAAGTGGAATTTACCAATACTGCCTGTTACCTTGCACAATTCAGAGATAAATAAAAACATCATTTTTCTCCATGTTGTTTTGATTCCTCTCATATATAATGTTTTCTATAAACATTTCATACTTTTTCATACAAACCGATATGCTTGTTTGCTCACCTGTAATGAAGGCACCAACATTTTCTTGAGAAATACAGGAGTTGGGATAGATGAGAATCTTAGAAAAAATCACTGCAAGTAAAAATTAGTCATTCTCACTTACTTGAGATTATTGAACTAGAAGATGAAAATTCTTGTTTTGAGAAAGGATAAATGATTGTTCTTCTCGTTGGTGGTTAATTCATCGTATCTATGAATTTCCTGCCTTTTTTCCCATAATCAGCCTCTGAGCTGTGCAGTGTGTTAAAAAAAGAATAGGCCTGCTTTATGCTCATTTCATGGACCATCTTTCATTTCTGTTTCCACTGAGTCCTTGACACTGAAGGATTCTCACCCTACTATCTGCTAATCACAAGAGCTGTGGCCCTGAGAGTTGGGATTATTTATATCTGCTAAGTCAGTACTCCTTCCTGATGAATCATAGGACAAGCAGCTTTCTTTTCTTACAGCTCTGCAATCCTGTCAATGCAAATTTTAATTTCCTTTGTATTTTGCTACCCCTGCGCTCTCATTTGACAAATACAGGAATTGGGAAAATGTCCCAAAAAGGAAAAGAGAACAAGTACGAGTGACTGGAGTGAGGTAGTGGACTTTGTGCTTCTACTACAGAATTGTTATGCTTAGATGCAGAAGGGAGAAATATTGTAGATCTGATTATTCCATGTCTATCAATTTGTTAAAGCAGTGAGAAAAATGTGAATAATTATGAATTTAATGAGAAAAATGTCTCACAATTACAGTAGATACTCCAGCTAAGACATATTCTTGGAGTTTTGTAGGGCTGTGATTATTTAAGCTTCAGGAATACCAGTTTACAAGGATGTTGAAGAAGTACAAAATCTTATGAAAGAAAGAAGCACAAAATCTTATGAACTTTCTAAAAAAAAAAAAGTCATAGGAGACAACAATGTTGTGAAGAGATTTGCTGCTGGTTTAGAGAATATTCTGATCTTGAATTCAAACTTTTAAGTTTAGAAAAAGAGGCCTTTGTCCCTCTTATTAAGTGCTAATCTCAGCACAATCTTAGCTTATGTGCTGCTCAGATGTATGTGCAATTCTGATGCATTACATCCAGACCTTTGAGTGATTCAGTTTCCTTATGCTTTTTCGGAATTTTGTTGGAATATTGATATAAGTCTCCCTTGAGACTTCAAACTGTGCAATGAACGTGATCTAAGAAATGGAAAGAACAGCAGATGAGTCTTGGGATATTAAAATGATGCACCCACATGGTAAAGGTTCTGAAGACTTAATTTGCTATGTGTGTTGTAAAGATAATTTTTGCATCAATAGAGGTGCACTGATGACTGATTTATCACACAAGTCTAATAAGATGTCTCTTTACTATTGCACATCATGTGTTTGAAACACTGGACTCTCTCTTGGTCATAGAAATCACATATTTTACCTATTTTTTTTTCTGGAGTAAAACATATGGGAAATGTTTTAAACTAAAAGAGATAATTAGATTATATATAGTAGAAATTTCTCTACTTAGTGGATGGTGAGGCACTGGAAAAGGTTGTCCAGACATGCTGTGAATGTGCCATCCCTGGAGGAATCCATTGCTGCATTGGATAGCACTCTGAGCAGCCTGATCTGGTGGCTGGTAACTTTGCCCACTCCAAGGGGATTGCAATTAGATGGATTTTAACGCCCCTTCCTAGCTGAGCCATTTTATGTTTCTATGAAAAAAGAATGTGGTGATTTGAAATTCCATAAAAAACAATTTCATAGAAGAACTTCTTCAGAGGAGAAAAAGAAACCATAACAATTAAAACAACCAGAAAGTTTTGCTCTTCAGATAAATAAAGTACATAAATAAATAAAAGAGAAAGGAGTGTGTAGAGAAGAAGAATAAGAAGATTTTTCTGGTGAAACCCAACACCCAAAGGACATGCTACAAATTATCCCAAAATATGAGTCTTGTTGTGGACTTTATGAAGGTAGCCTGTAGGAAAGTGTACAGCCGTTGCAGTAAGTGAAGAGCATACCTTGATGGACAAAGTATTTTCAAGTTCTAAACACTAAGTCAGGGACTTTTTCGTGTAAACTATACCAATTATCCTCAAATACCAATTATATGTTGGATAGAAAATACTTTCCGGTCAGCGTGTTCTCAACATGAAAAATACACACTCTCTCTTTGCAATCAAGTGAACCTTTGCTTCTTGTAAGGACAGTGATTATTTCAACAGCAAGAATACAGGTTCAGACTTTATCAAAGGCATCAGGAAAGTAGTAGTTTTATAGGGTAAATACTTTTGCACTCAAATTCTGTAGAAGTATTGTCTCCAAAAAACATGTAATAATATAGCACAGAGACATACAGTGAAAATCAAATTGCTGAATTCCTTGTCCTAGAGTATGAAAGTCCTTTTTCCTCACTGATTCTCCTTTCATCTTTTGGGAAGAGGTAAGCAATAACTAGATATAATTTTAATTATACTCTTTTGGGGGGCTATCTTCTATTCCTTCTAATATGAATTCCCTGTTCAGTTATAACATCAGTTATAATTGTCTTTTGCTTTCTAAGCTTAATAGTGATGCTTAATACTACCCTAAGCCATAAGAACTGGAAGAATTATGTTCTTCTTCCTTGCACAAGACATTAGATAGTAAACTGATTTTATGATGATCGTTTATTTCTGCTAAGAGCATATGCATCCTGGAAGCAGACATCAGCAGTATCCAAATCATTTCCATGTCAGGATTATCAAATCCCAGGATAAACATGGCATAGATACCATACTAGAATGAATAGTGGCTTTTGTAGAGAACTTGACCATGTGCATGACATAATTTCCTTAATGAGTGAAAAGGTTGTATGTAAGAATATACTGGCATAAAGAAGCAGCACAGAGAAATTTGTATTATTTTTTTCTATGTATAACATCTTCCTCAAAATCTTTATCTTTCATTAGTAGAATAATTGCAATCAGATGGTGAAAGTCTTAAAGAATATTAATGAATACTTGCTAGTATGTTTATTAACTTATAAGTGGAGCTAAAGATTATTTCTTCATTAAGTAAATAAAAGATTCATAGATAAATGTCTTGCTACCATCATTATAGCTAATAAAAAAAATCCTAAGTGATCTTCTGTGTGTACTGTTCTTGAATTTCTGGATGCTGATGTTTGAAGTAGACTCAGAGAACCAGAGGGTAGAACTGTGACATTTCACTTTGGCGGAGATCTGTCCCTGTAAATTAACATGTGCTCCCATACAGTGCAATATCTATCAAAGTTCCTGAGTGCAAGTCTTGTTATGCTGTAAGTGGATTGGCATCTTCACTTCTTTTCTCTGTCATTTGTGACCTTTACTGTATACAGTTCTAGACCTAGTGTCACGGAATAAGTTGCCCAGCATAAAACTTGTTTACTCTGCAAGTCTCTAGCCCACATAAAATATCCACAAAAAATCAAGTTATCCAGTAACAATTAGCTTGAATTATTTCTTACAGAAAGATTCACAAATATATTGTTTTTGAATTTCCAAGCTGAATTTCTCAAAAATTCTAAAAAAGATAGTGGATGATATTGCCTGTGTAGAATACTTCCATATGCAAATCAGTTATTTTTCATTTCCTGAGTGGTTTTAATGATTTCATATACTATGATTACTACCCTCTTGAACATTTGAACAAGCTATCCAAATAGCTTGAATAGAATTTTTTTCTGTACAACCACATTATGTAAAATAAACTGGAGAAGAGAAATAAGGAAAAACTACATAATAAGTTGAACTCTAGTGAGATTAAAAAAAAAAAAAAGACTAAAAGTAATGAAACAGCAATCCTTTTTCTCCCTGTATATAAAAAAATATTGTTACCATGCAGTTATTCAATGACCTAATATCCATCAACATTATGTCATCCTATCACAGAATAATAGAATGGCTTCAGTTGGAAAGGACCTTAGAAATCATCCAGATCCAATCCTCCTGCCAAAGGCAGGATTAGCAACCACTAGATCCGGCTGCCCAGGGCCTCATCCAACCTGACCTTGAGTGTCACCAGGGATGGAGCATTCACAGCTTCTCTGAGTCACTTGTGTCCTCTGAGAAAAGAATTTCCTCCTAATACGTACTCTAAATTTTCACTTTTAGTTTAAAACCATTCTTCCTTGTCCTATCACTATGAGACCATATAAAAAGGTGGTCAACCTCCTTCTTATAAGCTCTCTGTGAATACCACAATGATGTTTACCCAGACCTTTCTCTTCTCTAGCCTGAACAAGCCTATCTCCTTCAGCCCTCTGATCATCTTCACAGCCCTCCTCTGGATCTGCTTCAATAGTTCCACATCTTTCTTGTGCTGGGGGACCCCAGATTTGGCTGCTGTACTCCCAGTGAGGCACCACAAAGGTAGAGCAGGGTGGAAGGAGACATATGAAGAGAATCTTATGTTTTCCTTAAAGAAAATATATTTTATAAGTAATTATTCTTAAACAAAGGAACATCACTAATCTTTGCACCTCACTAATATTTTTATCCTATTCATCTCTGTTAACTATCAGATTTACTGCGAATTATGATTTCTGATTCTTTGTCTTTGGCTTGCAATATCATTGTATTCAGGAGAGAAAATATATATATATAACTTTTAATAAACTAGGAGTTCTTATTTTCTTTTTTGTTCTCGTCCAAATATCAAGAGTATATTCATGACAGCATTGTAATTTACACCTGCATTCTTTCCATTCTGGGGGTCATAGAGCTGAATGCAGTACTTCACATGGGGCCTCATGAAGGCAGATTAGAGAGCAACGATCCCCTCCTTCACCCTGCTTGCCACCTCACTTTTGATGTAACCCAGGATGCATGTCTGACTCATGCCAAGCCTCTCATCCATCAGGATCTCCAAGTCCATCTCTGCAGAGCTGCTTTCAAGTCTTTCTTCTCCAGTCTTGCATTTGGCTTGGCTGACTTATTTAGATTCTCATGGCCCTCTTTTTAAGCCTCTTCAATGTCCCTCTGGCTAGCAACTCTAGAGATTCCCTCCAGCCCCTACAGTTCTGTGATTCTGTGATCCCTTCCTTTTATTGTGTCAACTGCACCACTCAGCTTGGTGTCATCAGCAAATGTGCTGAGGATGTACTTGAACCCAATGTCTAGTTCATTGATAAAGATGTTGAAGAGCACCAGTCCCCCACTCTTACAGTGTGAGGGATTTCACTCCCCCCAGTCTCCACCCAGAGGTTCAGGGACATGACATGCATGTGAAGCCTGACTTGAAGATCGGGGTAAAAAATTTAATAAGTATCTCAACCTTCTACATGTCCAATGAAGCCAGTTCTCCTTTCTCAATTATCAGACTCCTTTGCCTGTCAATGGGTTAAGAAATATTGGAAAACTTTGTAGAAGAATCAAGTACTAATTAATGGTGATCTAGAAGCTATCTGTACATATGTAAAATCTAGATGAAAATAGTACCTAAAATTATTTGTAAAAATGCAGAAACAGCTAAGAAACCAACTGGATATTTCCTTTATTTTTCATCAATTTATACAATATTGCATTAGCAACAACAATATAACATCCACCCTGCAAGAAGGAAAGCAATCAGAGTGTTTTCAAGTAAGCTGTTCACCAATAAATATGAGAATTTACACAAGTACAGAGGTAGAAGCTGAAAAATATGCTGCAATTTAAATAAGGGCTGAAATGTCAGGCTTCCTAGATTGTATCACTTCCTAGTTATTTGTGGAAGCCTCATATGATTTATTTAAGATAACCAAAATTTGCAGTGTTTCTAATATGGAGCAGAACATATATATTCTCAGAATATATATGGATGATTTACAATACTGTCATGGTGACATGGGAAGGAATAGGCTTTGAAAAGAGATTTCTTTGCTTGTCCATTGCATTACTGCAGATTCAGAATCTGATTTCAGAATATTTATAAAATGCCTATTTGCTAACTAGTAGGATAGTCACACGAAAGTCAGAAAATATTTATCATATCTGCTTTTATTTTTGCTTCTTTTCTGTAAAAGTCTTAAAGGAACAGTTTAACAAGAAAGAACCACTGACACTTACATGTACAACCACAATTATTACACTTTTTAACAAGAATACCAAGGCAAAGAAGAAATGAACAAATACAAGATTCTGGGAGGGCTGCTTGAGACAAGCAAGACATTGCTAAAGAAACCACATCATACTTTAAGTGGCACATTCTGCCCTATTTTTAGGCATGTATTTTTAAGTGATTCAGCACGTTCTTGCTATATCTCCATCTGGCTTATGGAGATCAGAAATCCATTCAGTTCTACTATTTTCACTTCAGGAAGATGATCTGTTCACATGAAAGAGTTTAATGCTTTATGAAATGAAAAATATCTTAAGTCTGGTTGCAGTGGATAGGACTTAAGGGGATACAAAATCCGTGGTTGACTATCTCTAAAGTTTGCTTATGCTTCCTGTGAGAGTGACGCAGAAAGAGTTCCCTCAATTGAGAGAAACCATGAAACACCAGCGAAAGCAGGAAATACAATTCTACCAAAATTGGGCTTTGCTGAGTGTGTGCCTGGTCATGTTAGTTTTGCACAATGGTGTTTCTATTCTTTTCCTAACAGCTTTTTTATGATAACATTTATGCTACAGTTTTACCACTTTAAACCTTCTGACAGCAGTGTTGCAATAGCATTCAGAGGTCTATCCAGAATCCTAAACCTCTATTTCCTCAATGTAAATGGATAATCTGGAATTCTTTACTGCCATGTGCAATCATTTTTTTTTTCCCTTTTATTACTTCTGTACTTTGAACATCAAATTACCAAATATACGTTTATTATCCAAACAAAAACTTCTGGAAGTTCTTCTGGAAGTTCTTGACATTCTCAGTGATATTTGAAAAGTCACTGTATTCAGATGAAGACCCTGATGACTGGAAAAAGGTGATGCCACACCTATTTCTAAGGTAGCTATCCTTAAAAAGGTGACCCAGGGAACTACCAACCTAACAGCCTCACCTCTATGCTGGGAAAGATCATAGACCAGATCCTCCCATGAAATATAATGAAGACAGGAAGACAACCACATGATACAACCAGCATGACTTCACCAAAGATAGGTTTTGCCTGACCATCCTTGTGACCTTCAGTGATGATTTGTGCACCCTCAGGAAGTCTATGGATGACAGAAAGTTGTGTGGTGCAGTTGACATGCGTAAGGATGGGATGCCATCTAGGGAGACCTACACAGGCTTGAACAGTGGGCCCAGGAAAACTCCACAACATTCAACAAAGCCAAGATCTTATACTCGAGTTACAGCAATTCTCACTATCAATATAAACTTTTGGATGAACTAACAAAGCACAGCCCTACTGGAAAGGACATGGGTTTCCTTGTGGATGGATGGACATGAGCCAGCTACAGCCTGGAAAGCCAACTGTGTCCTGGGCTGCATCAAAAGATTTGTGACCAGCAGGATGAAGGAGGTGATCCTGCTCTTCTGCTCTGCTGGTGAGGCCTCACCTGGAGTACTTTTTTGTAGCAGTATTTCCACTGCCCAAAGTAGTTAGCCTCCCTCCTTTTCCTCTCTTTTGAAGGAAAGGAAAACTATTAGTTTCCTCTCATTAGAAAAAGATTTAATCTGTTTAGATATAATGATGTAATCTTTGTCTTCTACTTCCTTCCCTATGACACATTCTTCTGGACTGAGCAGATTCCTCTCACTATTCTGCTTCTATTTCACATTTAAGAGTTCATTCTGAGCTGTTCTATCACTTGTCTGCTTATTAAGAATTTTACTGCCTCCCTCTTTTAATTGTCCAGTGAAAAACGATTGGAATTGAAATGATTGGAAGTGGTCATTTCTTTTCCCCCACAGATACGTGTTTATCTCAGAATGCTTATCTGAGAAACCTGAATCCAGCTCCCAGCATGCTGTGGAAGATTTTTACTTCTTAAGTGGCAGTTAATGAAATTTGTTGCTCTATTTTATATGGGTAAAATTTCTTCAGTCACAATTAGGTCTAGAATGCTGGTAAAATGGGATTTGCCATTCTGGACACAATAGAAAGTTAATTTAGTGAAGTATTCAAGGATAATCCTTCCTGTGATTCAGTCTTTCTCTAATTGTTTACAATGAGGTTGTAATTAAAATTAATTACAAACAGAAATCGATATATTCTACAAATCTTGATATTGTCTAAAGCACTGTACTTCAGTTAATTTTTGGGTGTGTGTGTGTAAAAACTCTCTTTTTGGAGTTTGTTGTATTCTTAAACTTCATGACATACTTGAACAATGACTTTCATGGCTTATTGAACAAAACATTTAAATTTGAAATTAGATTTGAATATGAACTTAAAATTGACTTCCACTTTGCGTTGGACCAGAATATCTTCATTTACCTTCTGAATATCAAGCATAATTCATAGATAAAATCAACATTAATCTTTTCAATATTTTTTCTTTTGAGATTTTCCAATAGCCAATTTAAATCTAGTAGTCTCTTTTAAATAAAAAATCTATGCTGATAATTTTATGCATTATTATGTACATATGAATATTTTCTATACCCTTATGTCATTCCATGCACTGCCTTTAATATGGTGATTAGTTTTTGACTGTAACTAGGTTATGAAATTGAGGCCTTTGTTGAACTGTGACTTTTAAAATGCTTTCCTTCAGTGGTGCAGTTAATTTAAAACCACAGAGGATGTACTCTCTTCTTTGCTGATAATTCAACTGCTTTTATCAACTTTTAATGTTACTTAAAATCAGTTTATCAAAGCATTTAATTTTGAATAAAGTTCACAGCATTTTCTACATTGCTCTCTGGACATGGCCAAAGTAATAAATGTGTCACATGAAATTTTTGTTACCTTATTGATCATCCCTAATATTTTTCAGTGGAAATAGGTCACGTTAGATTCCTGTCTCTAGCTTAGTTTTTGATCGGTATCAATTCTTTGCATCTCATCCAATGCCTGCACATTTTCTTTTGTAACTTCATGTCAAGGATGTTGTCTTGGAAGAGTAACTAAATTTCATTGTTTTCTCTCACCAATTCCATTTGAAGCAACCTGAAATACAATTTTCCTTCACAGAAATACTGCAAGTTAGAAACAGAATCTAACTGTAAAATTCCCAAATAGATTTAATTCACATACACTAATTAATACCTAATATGCATTAACATCTGTTCTTCCTACCTAGCATGAAGTAAAAGCTCAAACTGTAATGGAAAATACATTTAGTTGGCATACACAGACAAAGAAAAATAAATTCCCCAGTATGAACTCTGAGATAATTAATTGTGGAAGTGTCCTTGAAATATTTCAGAATATGATCTACTGAATTCTTTCCAAAGAAATGTAATACCATGTGCAGCATTATTTGAATTTTTGCAGATTATTTATGTGGAAAAGTAAATCACAAGTGGGATGAAACAAAACCTGTACTGTTGAAAAATTAAAAGGTACTGTGAAACAGGGTCAAATATATTAGAATTGACAGGGGAAATAAATTAATTAATTTAAAAAAAAAAAAAAAGAAGAAAGGCAGAAAGTAATGAAGGCAACTTCCTGGTCCAGGATTTAGACAAAGCAATCAGAAGCAAACTGTTATTGGACATGGAGCTAGCTCATACAGATGAGCTCATTAAAGGAAAACTGTTATTAGGGATAAAGGAATAAAGCAGAGGTTGCAATTCCTAAGCACGCCCTTCTGAGAACATAAGAGCTCTCCATTCCCATTTGTAAGAAATCAAACACAGCAGGCAGGATAAGTCATGGATGAGCAAGGACCTGCTGGTTATGCTGGGATGTAGGAAAGAAATGCACAGACAGTTGAAACAGAGACATGTGGCCATCTGGATGTGTCGAGATGGGATAAGGAAAGCCAACACACAGACAGTTCAAGACATAATTTGGCAATGGATGCAAAGAATAAGAAAAAAAGGATTCTTTAGATACATTGATGTGAAGAGATAGGCCAGTAAGAGCAAAATCCTTCTTACTGTAGAAGAGTAAAAAAAAAACAAAAACCCTTGACCTGCTGGCCACGCTCTTCTTGACACACACCAGGACACCATAGGCTCTCTTGGCCAGAAGGGCACACTACTGGCTCATGGATAGCCTGTTATCCACCAGGGCACCCACGTCCTTATCCTCAGAGCTCCTTTCCAGCACCTCATCCCTAATACGTACGGGTGCATTCCTCTCCAGGTTCAGGACTCCACACATGCTCTTGTTGAAGTTCATCTGGTTCCTCCCTGTCCGACTTGACAGCCTGTTGAAGACTTGAATGGCAGCACAGCCTTCTGGTCAGTTACTTCTCCAGGCCTTGTATCATCAACAAACATGCTGAGGGTGGACTCCATCTTCTCATGAATGTTATTGACAATGATTTTGAACAAGATCTGACCCAGTACTGACCCCTAGGTAGCACCATTTGTTACAGCCTGCAATTTGACTCTGTACCATTGATCACAACCATCTTAGCTCTACTAGTCAGTCAGTTCTCAATCCACCTCACTGTCTGCTATTCTGTCCCACATTTACTAAGCTTCATTAGAAGGACGTCGTGGAAGACAGTGTCAAAAGCCTTACTGAAGTCAAGGTACACAACATCCACTGCTCTTCCTTCATTTGTCCAGCCAGTGATGACAAGATCTCAATCTTTTCTTTTAACTCATCCTTTTATTCCACGTTTCAACAAAGTTGCCGATCTTTAGCTCAGATTGTTTCAAATTAATTTATTTGAAATAATGTTATTATAGATAAAATCAGGTAGAAGGAACACTCTTCAGCAGAATGTGACATGCCCTATTTGACTTAATCTTGAGCTTAATGAGTAGTGTGAATGTAGGCACAAAAGATTTGTGACAGATAGACACAAAGGTACAAATATATCTATAATCAGAGTGTTATAATAATTGGTAAGACTTTCTTGAAATTATTCCTGTATCACATCATAATAATTCCATGTATAAGTATGATTAGCTCTGTACATAATCCTTCTCTTAAAAAGTAGTAAGAATGAACACATAAGATCAACTGTAAACCCTTGGTCTTTTTCTTAATAACAAAAAGAGAAAATGAACGTTGTCAAGGGTGTTTTACATTATTATCTGATTTTTAAGGCTTCCAACAATTACGTTGGAAGAAAGAAGAAAGGCTGCACAGATAGATACCAACTTTATTATTTTATGAAACAAAGCATTTATTGCTTTAGGACAAAACTAAGAAGCTCTTTATTTGCATGCATTTTAGAACAATCCTTTCAAGTTCTTCACTGAGAAGTGGCACTGGAAGAGGCTCCCCAGGGAGTGGTCACGGCCCCAAACCTGCCAGAATTCAAGAAGTGTTTGGCCAATGCTCTTAAACATAGAATTGACACTTAAGCTGCTCTTTCTGGAGTCAGGCGTTGGATATGATGATCTTTGTAAGTGTGGGGACTGTTAGAGGAGCTGACCTCCTCTACAGGAGATGACTGCTTTAGAGGCAACTGATGTTCAAGACACCTTTGGACAGGACACGACACCAGATGATTGATTAAAAAGATTTATTAATGGCAGAAACTATTTTTGGCAAAAATTATTTCAACATAGTTTTCTGCAGTGGACTGAATGGTGCGGCAGGACATACAAATCAAGTTCAGCTGTAACTCTAAGGTTATATGAGAGCAACAGAATACACAAGGAAAAGAGACTTAACAGAGCATCAGAACTTGTGATCAAAGTTCAATTTTAACCATAACAATAAATATAACTGTAGGGCTTTACAAGAGCAATGGAACATACAGGAAAGAGAGAAAGAAATGATAAAAGGATGAGGTAAAAGAAAAGGTGGGAGCACACACAGCTCCTTGGGCTTCTATGTCTTACAGTCCAGTTCACACATGCTCAGAGTTTACCTTATTGGAGATTGCTAATGAGCAGAAAGAAATAAGTCCTAACAAAATTTTTTATTGAACCTGGATCTATTTTCAGGTCCTTAGCCACCTTAAATTCTACTCTGGGATTATTTTTATCACCATAGTTTGTCAAGTTTCATGTTCATAAAATGTTTATTGAATGCCAATGTGGACTATGTGGACCATTCTGATCTGATTCAACAGTCTCAACAGTCTGAAACTATTACCACAATAGAAACCTTTTGCTTATTGCAGCAGGAACTTTAAAAGTAGTTAAATTTTTATTTTCATAAACAGTAACGTAAAAATTCAGCAGGGTATTTAAAATTAATTGGAATGTGATTTTAATATGTTGAAGTCAGTGAAAAACAATAATTTTCATATCCTAAGTCGAATCGTGTCAAATCAAGAAATATAGTAGTGAAAAATTTATTTATATTTCTCAAATTCAGTCATTACTATAGCTACACATATAACACACAGTTTACAAGAAAAATAATATAAAATGATGTAGCAAATCCTACATTTGTTGTTGAAAAATACAGATGTTCTTTGTGGTTTAATTATGAAAAGAAGTCCTCTGGGGAGAAAATATTCAGAGAAGTTACTCAAGTACTTTGAGAATATTGAAGATTATGACAAAAACTGAGAATAAAGGCTCAATGTCTTTACAGTTTTACTTTCTACATTGTGCAACTTTGCTTCAATGGCTCCTAATTCCCTCATGTCAATTTAATATCAAGTTTTCTTATGTTTATAAATAAGAATTAATTATAGGATTAAAGAACATTAATTGTATAGTAATAATTATGTAGCACACGCTCCTAGGAATTATTCTTTCTAATGTTGGTGCTTTTTTGTTTTAATTTTTTTAGCACCCCTATGAATAGTTATACTAGGAATTTAATTTCTCTGTTTCATCCACACGCAGAACAGTAATGATCATTAAAAATATACTGTTGTGTAGTTTATACAGTAGTCTTCATTTTTAATGGTGAGCAAGTCTCAATCAAACATTAAAGCACTGATAACAAGAAGGAAAGATAATAAATCTGTCTTTCCATTCTAGAATGCTAGACAGGCACATGGCACAGACAAATGCCCAGTCTTATGTGATACACCCAAACATTTTATTAACACTGTCCACTCTTCATTTATTGCTCTAAATGTAGGACAGGATGAATAAATGTAAGTGACATCTATCAGTTACTTATTCTGGGAAGAACAACTTGCAATGGTACTTTTACTGGTATAGTAGTCATTATCATTTGTCCAATTTTCAGACTCAAAGCTGAACATCTCTACTGAGTTTACTAAATTAAATCAAGTAGCCTAGCAAAAATATAGGCTTTTTTTTCACATGTGTATTTTGGTGCAAACAAATAAACTTAATTTATTTCTTATTCAAAGAAAAAAAAATTAAAAGGATGACTAAAAATTCCAGTGTAGCTCTCATAGTTTTTTTTTCAAAGAAGTGTGAAAGAGCCAAGTGTGTACATATATCATATGACTTCTAGCAAACACTATAATATAGAAAAAAATTGCAACAAGTATCTGCAATGTGTTGCTCTTGGCCTGCAGTCAGTTTCCCACTTTACCACCCTCTCACTCACCCTCCTCAGATTGTCAGGTGGAGAAAATATTATTTAAAAACTCCTAAGGTGACATAAAGATGGAGACATCATTCATTAATTACCACTATGGGAAAAATAGACTCAGCACAAGAAAAACTAATTCAATTTATTGCAAATTAATAACAGACTAGAGCAGTTAAAAAGCAATTAAAAGCAAACTAAAATCTCCTTCCTTCCTCTCTCCCTCTGCCCCATCCTGAGTGGCTTCTTCTGTCCTTGAGTTGATCAGGTATCAGAAAGCTGTTGTATAACAGAGTGGGAATGAAAAGACTTTGCTAAAACAAGCCTTAGGAGGAAGTATGCCAGTGGAAACTGAATGCAGTACAGAAATTCACTATTTCATAAATGAAATGACATAGCAAAGTAGCTATCAGGTTCCGGGTTTGCTATTCTGCATTTTTTGAGCTTTTATTGCATGATATCTGTAATAGTCACATTTTCTCATATTCTGATTTCTGGAAAACTTCTAAGTATTTCAACATTTTTTTCCTCCTTAACTGTCCACCATAATATTTAGGGAGATTTTGCTAATATTCCTGATCCATTGCTTTGAATGGCTTTAGAAATTCATGTTCATAATTAAGTTTATGACAAAGGAAAATTACTTTTCATTTAAAATTGTATTTCTTTGCAGAGGCAATATGTTGATCTAAATTTAGTAAACTGCAATTAATCTAAAAATCAACTAGAAAACATGGTGTTCATTGACAGAAAAGTGATCCTTTTTTCCTAAAGTATGACTCAGAAATCTGAAAATAAAAAAATCATTGTAACTTGTTTTAATTACAATTTCTTTTAATGCTTACTACCCACTAATGCATGTCACCATATACTGCATGCCATATATTTTAGAGACATATGGGAAGCAGATTGTGCCAGGAAAGCCTGAGCAAAGAAAGTGAACCTGGAAGGAAAGGATGCCAACATCTTGCTTTGGTTTTGCTGCGTCATTCATGTCCTAGGCTTTCCCTCATGAAACAATACGTAGTCCAATACATAACTTTAAGATCTTTTATTTTTACTGTATCTGAGGTTAAAAATCAAACCATCATAGAAAATCCTGAGTTGGAAGGGATCCACAGGGATCACTGAGTCCATTTTAAGGACCAACACAGGGCCACCAAAAATGAAACGAAATATCTGAGAGTGTTGCCTAATCATTTCTTGGTCTCTGGTAGAATTGATATTGTGGTACTGATGATTTGAAAGTCTGTCTTTCCCAAAGCTGAAGAACAGTTTGAAGAAAAAGTTGAAGCTTCATCCATCCTGGCTTCGTCTCCTCCTTTTTCTGAATTGTCAGAAATTATTCATTGTTGTAAAGCCTTGGATTTTTTAAGGATATATTTGCTTTCTGCAAAGCAATTGTCCACAGTCATAAAAAAAAATCATCTTGGTCTTTTCTAGCCAAGAACGCAAGAGTTTCTTCTACTGTATGGAATGTTACACCCACTTAAAATCATTTTTTTTTTTTTTTTTTTTTTTCCTATTCATTATTCTGAATACTGAGGCAAACATAAGAAGAAATCAAATGTAAACAACTAGCCAAGTGTAAACTTGCTTTTCAACACTAGCTGCTTAGTTTATATCCTACTACAATCTACGAGTGGATATCTACCACTGAATCATTCAATTACAGAATAAATTATCTGAGAAGGAACCCTCTAGTGTGAATCCGAGTTTAAATGTAGAGTTAATATCACATTTAGATCTTTCCAGATAAAAGACTTCTGAGATGTTATAAGGGCTTAATGAAACTCAAATGTTCATATAAGCTTTAGATTTCTGGTTAAGATTAATGCATTTTATAAAGGCTGCTCCAAAAGCAATGTCTCCTAAATTAACCCACAACATGAGGCAGGTAGTGGTGGTATGGGAATAGAGGTTGAGCCTTCCCACCAGTATTTCATTATGTTTTGTTGCTGTGCAAAAGATGGCAGCAAGGGGACAGTCTGACAAAATGACATCTTACATGGAGGTGTATATAAAACAAAGGTGTGGAACTGAATTCCTCCACGTGGAAAAAATGGCACCCATTGACACTCATTGGCTCTTGCTGAACTTACATGGAGACCATACAGTTGATGTTAGCACAGCAAAAGTTGGTCTGCACAGGGAACATTTCCCTAGACTATGATAATCATAGTATCTGTGAAATAATGCACCACCTTTGCTTGTTTTTACAAGCCCAGCTTGCATGGGTGATGAAAATACATAGCAAATTGCAATGAGCATGTTGAAAAACTTTTTTTTAACCTGGGAATATGCACTATTGAACAGTTTTATTATGGTCTTTGTTCATGTTGTTTTCATGGAAATAAATAGAAGGTACTGCTTCTGGAGAAATCCATGTAATCCACAGCTTTGTGCAACATTAAACTGTGGTCTAAGATTTAGCTTGCAAAATACGCTATGTAATTAAGGCCAGATTGTGCTCTGCTCTGCTACATAAGATAAGACCTTTGACTTGGAATGCTTGAGAGAATTTCCAGATGAGAAATTTCCTATTTGAATGGAGATAGATAATAAATTTCTCAGTAAGACATAGTTTAACTCTCTAAGTGTCATTTCATAGAATCATAGAATCATAGATGGGTTGGAAAGGACCTTAGAGACCATCTAGAAGACTGAGGGAAAGAATTCCTTGAGTACATCCGCCTTCTCCATGCCTGCTGAAGCCATTTCTCCCTTCTCATTTATCAGAGGGAATACCAATCTCCTTTGTCTCTTCGACCAATGTATCTATTAAATTCCTTCTCACATTTTTTCACATCCCTCACCAAGCTGAATTCCATCTGCACCTTGGCTTTTCTGATCTTGGCATGTCCAGACAGCATCCCTGTGTTCTTCCCAGGCTACCCATCCCTTTTTCTGCTCCTTGTATCTTCCCTCAGTTTGACCAGAAGATTCTTTCAAAGCCATGATGTTTTCCTGAGCCTGGCCTCATACATTTGCCTCCCATCTCCCTTTAGACAGTTATAAATTATCAGATTTATCAGATTTATCACATTTATCAGATCCCCCCTCACTTTTCATTTCCACAGGCTGAACAGATCCAGGTCTCTCCCCTTTCCTCATAAGCAAGATGCTCCAGGACCTTCATCATCTTTGTGACCCTGTGCTTGACTCCTTCTAGAAGATCCACGTGTTTTTGTTCTGGGTAGCTGAGAACTGGACATGTATTCTAAATGAGGCCTCACCAGGGCAGAGTAGAGGGAGAGGATCACCTCCTTCAACCTGCTGTCACACTCTTTTTCATGCACCCCAGGATACCACTGGCCTTCTTGGTCACAAGCGCACATCACTGCTGGCTCATGATCATCCACATGAGCCGTGGTCTTTTGTCCAGTCAGTAACTGAAAGGTCTTCCGATCCCATAAGGTCTGTGTGGTCAGGCAGAAGCATAGTTTAACTGAAGAACATCAGGATTCAGGACTCCTTCAGGATTTGATATTGAGGAAAATGATCTGTAGAAACAAGACTGTGTTGTCTGTTGAAAGAACATCTACTTAAATGTGTTACTATTTGTTTATCATGTTTTGTGTACATACTTTACATCTGTGGCAAGTATAAGTAACACTAGAAGGCAACAAAAAATGGTGCTGCTGGTTGTGTTTTCTTTAGAGCACTACAGAAGAGTGAGTTTTAAATTTCACCTTTTATGCTCCAAATTCTTCAGCCATTATATTTAAGTTCTTGAAATCGGCCTTGTTTGGGGTGAAATTGTTACGACTGGCTTATCTGCAGTTACTAACAAGTAAATTAAGATCACTTGAGAAGCAGTCAGCATCTCAAAAAACATAGGCTTGCTGTACAGATGAGTGCACTCTATCAATGAATCTGCAAAATATTCTTTGTGTTTTGGCTGTCCCACAATCTAGAGTTACATTCAATGAAAGTAGTACTGTCTGCAAAGTACACGGACCAATAGATGACTTGTCATCTGCCCTTCATATTTTCCTTTGAAATAATGCCTATGTGCTGAAAAGTTTCAAACTTGCTATTTCAAAACAAAATCCCATGTAATACAAAGTAAAAAGTGTAGCTAAGAAACAAACAAAGGAATGTATCTTCTAAACAAACACGAGTAAGAAATGCTTGAGCTTCTTTAGTCTTTGAAAATGTCTTTTCAGTTACAATTCTCTTTTTGAAGCTGACCCTGCTTTAAAAAACAAAACAAAACAAAAAACAAACAACTGTGCAGAAGACAAGTGGCTTTTCTGAACTGGATAGTTTTTAGGCACAATTCCTGAGAGAGGAAAGAGATCAACATTTGAGAAAGTGGCTGACAGCTTCTGAAAGTTGTGATAAACAAATGACTTTAAGGCAGCTACAAGGATTTCCAGTATTTTCTAACTGAACCTTTTGCATTGCAGTCATTAACTTGTGCTTGAGTAGTGGTTATTTGCATATTATGTTGCATTATCAAGGGAATTATAAAAGCTTTTTGAAACCAGCATGTTCTACTTTACACTGTAATAACCTCATCAGTGTTGTACCAATCATCACTAGATTCCTTTTTGCCATGGAAACTAATTTAGCTTGCTTGGAGAATTCATAATAGCATTTTTCATTGCTTGGTTTTCTTTCTAAAATGGTGACTTGAAATTTGACAAACAGGAACCTGTGTAAAGGACTTAAACTTTTAACATACCGAATATTCAGATTTTACTAGTATTATCATAGGTGTTATAAAAGAGCTAATCTTTTACTTTCTTAATGCAGAGAAAATAATTTTCTCTTCTTGGTCAGGACATATAGGACATTAATATATGCCTCTTTACTAAAAGAACTTCAGACCACGAAACCTGGATTTTAGAAAAATTCATAGATATTGAAAAAATATGTTATTCACTAGGAATACTTAGGTAAGAAATCCAGAATTGAAATTAGTCTTCATTTTGAAGATAAATATTCTCACCATACACTTGCAAATGGATTTGTGACCTTGGTTAAGGGTTCACTTCTAGACATCACTTGGAAAGGGTTCCTAAATTTTAGGCCTCTCCTCTGTGTATTAATTTAGTAAGTCTTGACAGAGCATGTTTTCTTTGTCCAGATGATCATTGTTAAAACAGATTGGATCAGTCAGCAATGTAAAGTCTTTGATGACAGTATGCTTTGACCTTCAGAAAACATAGAATTTTGCTGGATACCTTCAGTTTCAGATCTCTCTGTGCCATGATTCCATTTTTGTTCAGATAACGATCTCACAGTAGCAGTTTCAGGCTCAATTTTTCCAAATTGCATCAAGTGAGACTTCAACCAGCACTACTAGTGGTCTGTAAAAAATTAAATTTTCTGATTTACAATGAGTTAGTGATCTGGCACTCAGAAGGACTGCGTAATAAATGAAGTGTTCAGTTGAGATAATAATTTATTGAGAGGAAAGCAGGATCAGTCAAAGACTCCAGCTTCTGTGCCAATCTGTTTTCAAATTAACCCACATAAAAGTATGATAAGGTTAGAAAAAGTCTGTGTTTAATGATGCTCTCCTTTTGAGACTGCATGCTTCCTATAACTTGTAGGACTTTATTAAAAGATCTTATATCCTTTAAGGGTGAAATAAGTGATTTACATTCAGTAATTACTCTTGCTCTCTGACAGTCTTCAGATCTTGTTGAAGCACTTATTTTAAAAGGCTTATGGCTACCTTTGGTACACTTGCAATATATAGAAAATAAGACCTTCAATCACTAAAGACTTGAAACTTACTATGTACTTAGAGATTGTAATTCCCACCAAAAAATGATTAGAAGTGGGAGTAATTTGTTGTGGTTCATATTGAACCTCATTATCTCTGTAAAGTAATCTTCACTTAGGTTTTAAGAGCAGTGCCTTCTGCATATGTGCTTTGACTGGAAGCTCAATGAAGGAATGTGAGATGAAGTCTCCCCTACCTACACTGGAACACCTTGTTCTACACATTCCTGCTTTGGAAATTGAATTTTTTTGTGTGTAGAGCTTCTCAAACTTAGACACACTCAGGCCAACATATGTTGATATGATTTGTGTACTGGCAGCCAGTGATAACAACTGACATAAAATTCACATTGCCCAGGCTGCGCTCCTGAATCTGTGTTGCTTCTCCACCACACCTACTCCTATGGCTCGCCATTCAACATCTGCAGCAGTGTTTTTGTTTCTTCCACTCCAGTTGAATGATCAGCACAGTGTAGCTGTTCAGTGACAACTGTTGATTTATTCCCTTGTAGATGAGTGTGTTCCAAAAGTTTGTTGGTATAAATGTTACTAGGATACATCATGCACAACATGGCACACAGATGGTGCAGACTGAAATACATTTAGAAGCTGTATATGTTATCTATAGCAAGGCAATGTTTCACAGTGATATAGCAAAATGGATATTACTGCCACTGTGTAGATGTTTTATTTAGCCTGATGTTTTCGGCTTTGCTGTTTCCCAGCTCTTCCTGTTAATCACAACAAAGATATACCACATCTGGCAGTGCATTCTGCCTAGCCTGTGTCATCTGATATAACTCTAAGCTGACCAAAGTATTTGATAACTTCTGAATGGCACTGTTAAAACTTTGCCTGGTGAAAGCTTATCACAGAATCACAGAATGACAGAACTGTAGGGGTTGGAAGGGACCTCCAGAGATCATCGAGTCCAACCCCCTGCCAAAGCAGGTTCCCTACAGCAGGTCGCACAGGTCGGCATCCAGGCAGGTCTTGAACATCTCCAGAGAAGGAGACTCCACCACCTCCCTGGCAGCCTGTTCCAGTGCTCCGTCACCTCACTGTAAAGAAGTTCCTTCGCACATTTGTGTGGAACTTGTCTACTGCATCAGATTTTTTCAGCTTCATAATGACTTCATGCCTCTTTACAATAAAGAATTCTAAAGCCAATAAGTAGTGACTGACATTCTTTTATTGTACTTTCACCTGTAAGTTTTTGCTACAGAAGGTGTCCCATTTGCCTACAAATCCTTCAATAGTTTCAACACTTCTTACTTCAACATTATGAAAAATGTATCTAGAGCAAGCTCTTTGTTTTATTGGTGAGCAGCATGATGATTCTGAGATCAAAATTCCACATTTTGATTGCCTTCTTGACTTAGTCAAGGAAGGGTGGTCTTATGAATGCCTAAATTTGAACTGGAGGTTGACGTTCTGCTTGAAAAACTGTATGAGAAAATAGATGTCATTTTTCTTTTTTTAAAATGTATGCTTGAGCTCATTGGGTAATATCTTTTTAAAAATGACATGGGAATTTTTACAGACTATGCCAGCAATTTGATCTTTATCACTACAAATGACTAGTTGACAATTCAAAAATATTTCTGTTTTCAGTAACATTGTTTGCTAAGTTGAACTCATCTATCTTCTCCTTCTGTGTTCCTTCTTTGACTGGATTTGGTTTTTGAACAGAAAGCTTGCTTTCCATCCATACCAATAGTTGAAAATAATTCATACCATTTGATGTTACTGGGTGGATCTTTGGTAAATGTGATTCTTTTTTTGCCTTTTTTTGTGAGGAATTCTTGATTTAATGGGTTGATACTCTCAATGTTTATTAAACAATAGACTATCTTCATTTTCTCTCTAGCTTCAGGACACACTAAACCAGTGGCAGATCTTCCTTTTACTCAAATACTGAAGTTTCCCATGAAGTTGATGTCCTAGACATTATATTCTAGTTGTTGTTATTATATTATTTTTATCTGATGAGTTTATCCAAGTATCAGTAAAAATGTTCTAATTTTTGTCCTCTGTGTTGTCAACTTGGAGACAGACTTTTCACGTTTTTAACACAGACTTTCTAATTATGGACTCAGGATCTGGTTGACAAGGCTGTGATGTGCATAGTCGTACCGGAAAATGAGTTTTTAACTAGAATGGCCTAATTAACTTCATCAGGATCTACTGCATATTTAGTTAGTGTTAATATTTTGACAAGCAAATTATCACATTATTTTATAATGTTATTGTTAAAAATAATGTTTATTTCTTACCACAGAATTTCTCCCTGGCTGTTGCTCCTTCCTCCTTTTCTCCTTGCCCCTATCCAGAGATACTCAACACAGAAGATGAATTCCTTGAGCTGTGTGTCACCTTTCAAAGAGATCATTCACAATTCTGGTATGGAAAGGAAGGGCTTTATGCAGTGTTTCCTTCACATGAGTTTGCCTTCAGCTTCACTTCCATGCATTTACAGCACTGGGAACTATATGCCATGTAATAACTATCTCTTATAAAACTACGAATCAGGTATTATTCTATATCATTTGGAATGCCTTTGGAATGCCATCAGAAAAAAAACAAATTTAACGTCATATTTTGCTATCCAAATTATTCTCTGGAAGACACTAAACTAATAAAAGATACATCCTCATTTTTCATAATATTTTTGAAAAATACTTGCTTGGTGTTTCACATATTCTTTAGAATGTTCAAGAAACATCTTTCTAAAAATGTGCCTCCAACTACCACAGACATCATTACAAATAGCTTTTAATTATAGAAAAGATAATAGTACACTTTTTCTTCCCCTTAAAATCTTCTTTGCTTGAGGATATTGCTAGAACTGATTAACATTTTTAGTTTCTAGTAATGATGTGAAAGTCTACTCCTTTTTCTGAGGATTGTTAGCTTGCCTTTTAGTTGTGTATCCTGCTTACATGGAGAATTTTCATCCTTCTATTTCTGCTGAGATCTGATTTTTGGACAGGACATCGGAGCACAATGGGCAAAATAATTATTTTTAAGCCTAAGAAGACATAACTCTCAGCTAATGGTTGAAAGAGGTGTGTAGTCTCCCTCCTCCTCACTTCTGGAAGCCTCAGCAACACAAACAGTATCTACCAAACTACAGTAAGTCGTATCTTGTTTATGATTATAGTTCTACAATCCCTCTCTTGGACAGAGTACATATAAACTTGATAATATCTATAAAATTTGAGATCTTCTTAAGCTGCCTCAGTAGTATGGGAAGAAATAAAAAGAGGAGAAAGAAAATACAAGACCAAGAAGAAAGTCCAATAGTCTTGAAAAATAATAATCAATAATCTTGAAAAATTTTTCAAATCTTTTTTTTTTTTTTCAGTTAATCCAAAAGAGGTATTCAATTTTAACCTCATTATTTGGACTTACTATGATTTTGCTTTGTTTTCTAACAGTAATCAGTAATATGTTTCATAAGAAAAATGTAGCTGGATAAAGTAGTACCCCAGCCCACGACTTCCAGATGTACAGTGTATAAAACACAGATGACTGTTTCATGCCATTGTTATGGTAATATGGATTTCTTTTTCAGGGCCCCTCAAATTTTGACAATTGATAACATATAATAAATTCTTTGCTCCAAGCTTGATTTATGACATAAATTTCAGCTCATGAATAAATTAACTTTGTTCTTTTTTTATTTTTCTGACAAATCAGTTAAAGCAGTACATAGGTATTCAGAAGCAATCTTTACATAGAAGAAGGAGTTTTTATTCTAGTTTTTTCTTTTCCCAGAAGTACATGAGGTGTGTAGGGGTATCACTACTTTCATTTTGTTCCTCACTTGCGTGAATTAAACTCACTTACTTTGTAACTGTAAACTACAATTACTGAAACTAGTGAAACTACATTCTGGCAAATCTTCATTTTTTGTGGCTCTTTGGATGCTCTTCAACAGTTCTATGTCCCTCCTTTGCTGAGGACTCCAAGTGAGACCTCACCAGCACAGAGCACAGGGTCAGGATCACCTCCCTTGCCCTGCTGGCTGTGCTTCTTTTGATGCAGCCCAGGGTACAGTTGGCTTTCTGGGCTGCAGGGGCACAGAGCTGGCTCATATCTGGCTTCCAATCTCCTAGCACCACCAGGTCCTTTTCAGCAGGGTTGCACTCAATCCTTTCATACCCCAGCCTGTATTGGTAATGGCCATTGCCACCACCAAGGTTCAAGATCTTGCACTTGGATTTATTGAATCTCATGTAGTTCTCCTGGGCCCACTGCTCAAGCCTGTCCAGTTCCCTCTGGATGGCATTCCATCCCCTTGGTGTGTCACCGAACCCCACAGCTTGGTGTCATCAAGAAACTTGCTGAGGCTGCACTCGAACTCACTGCCAATGTCACTCATGAAGATAAGAAAGAATATCAGCCCCAGCACCAACTCCTATCGGACTCCACTCATCACTGACCTCCATACAGACACTGAGAGCCATTGACCATCACCCTCTGGACTTGATCCTGCAGCCAGTTCTATCAAATAGCCTACCCGTCAAATCTATCTCTTTCCAATTTGGGGAGAAGGATGCTGTGGAGTACCATGTCAGAGCCCTTACAGAGTCCAGATAAATGACATCAATAATAGCTCTTCCCTTGTCCATTGACGCAGTGAACTCATCATAGAGTGCCACTAGGTTGGTCAAACAGGATTTGCTGTTTGCACCAACAAACAGGATTTGTTGGTGAAGCCATGCTGGTTCTCTTGTATCTGCTCCCTGTCTTCCATGTACCTTAGCATCGCTTCCAGCAGGATCTGTTCCATGCTCTTCCCCAGCAGAGAGGTGAGACTGACAGGTCAGTTGTTCCCAGGGTCATCCTATTTATCCTTTTTAAAAATAGGCGAGATATTTCCTTTTTTCCAGTCACCAGACACTTCAACTGTTTGCCATGACATGTATGATTTTGAAATATCATAGAGAGAGGCCTGGCAACTACATCAACCAATTCCACTAGGACTCTGGCATGCATCTCATTGGGACCCACAGATCTGTGGATGTTCAGGTTCCTCAAGTGGTCATGAACCTGATCTTTGTTTACAGAGGGAGGGACATTGCTTCTCCAGTCCCCTCCTGCCAAACCAAATACTTGAGGGATGCGTGGTGAGCATTTATCAGAGAAGACCAATGCAAGAAGTTGTTAAGCACCTCAGTCTTCTTGTCTGTTCTTACCAGCCTGCCCTTGCCTCCTTCCTCACCTGTCCTTTCTAAACAGCCTGTAGCCATCAACATTCCTGTAGTGGGAATCATCCCACCAGGTTTTGGAGATGACCATTAAATTGTGATTTTCAAGCACCACAGTAGCTTCCAGATCTTCCTGATAGTTTCTCAAGCTGTGTGCATTGGTGTACAGGCACTTCAGCTGGGCAGCTGGTCTTGTCAATCCTTAAAGCATAACTCCTTCATTCCTTTTAGGTATTGCCCTTGATTTTCCCCATTGACTTCTGTTACTCCAGCAGTCATTGCCTCATCATCATAGTGTTTTGCATTTGCTGCAGTCTTCCCAACACCTCTCAAGACAGTGGGTCCTTCAAGGCCCCCATCAGCACCCTGTCTCTGTAATCTAGCTATGCCCTTGACCCGCATGTACCTGCATCATCTCTCCCTACATGGCCAAGCAGTAAGGGGTTGTGGTCTGTTGCCCATGCCAGGCTAGCTAGTTTCCTGGTGATGTCCCTCACCCAAGCCCCAGGAAGTCAGTAGACTTCTCTAAGAAGATGGTCTGCTCAGCATGGTGGACATTCTGTTCCCTGTAGGGAGGAATCACTGATGACCAATACCCGTCTCTTCTTCAATGAAATAGCCTCTGTGTTGGAGGACAACTTTTCCTGGTGTGGTTTCGTTAGCATGTCAGGACTGAGTGGGCTGTTACAACCCTCAGATGGGCCTTCTACTCCAGGGCCTCATACCTACTGCACAGAGACACCTGGGCAGGGTGGAGCAGGCAACGAGGTTTTTCATTTGAAGCTCCAGGCAAAGACTTGCCTCCATCTGCTCTGTTCCTCTGTGTTCTTGCCTCCAGCCTTGCAATTCTTTTCCTCAACTCGATCTGATACAGGCTGCCTTGGGTTAGCTTTTTTTCCTTTGAAATAATCCGTTTGTGCATGGAGTTTCCCTGCTCCTTCTTTTTGTCCCCAGTGACACTTTTTAATTGATGTATTTCATCCTGTAGCCTGGCCACAAGGTAGAGCAGATATCTACCTGCTCACACAGCTGTTCTGACTGCACCCCACAGAGCCCGAGAGAGTCTTGTGCACTCTACATAGCCAGAGGTCTGAACTGGTTGCCTCTTCTGCTGGGGATGACAGCCTAGCTCTCCTCAGGTGGTGCTGTTAGCATGTCATCTGCCTGGTGGGTGAAAAGAATCACGGAATCACAGAATCACAGAAACACCAAGGCTGGAAAAGACCTACAAGATCATCCAGTCCAACCATCTACCTATCAGAAGGCAGTGGACACGGTCTTGCTAGGTTTCAGTAAGGCTTTTAATGCTGTCCCTCATGGCACTGTTGTGGACAAATTGTCCAGGTGTGAAACAGACAGGTTCATGCTATACTACCTGATGACCTGACTGAATGGTAGAGCACAAAAGGCAGTAGTGAGAGAGGCTACAAGGAGCACTGGGCAATCATCAACCCTTCCTACCAAACTGATTAATGCCAAGTCTATTAGTGTTCAGGAAGCATCTGCAAAATACTTAATTTATATGGTTTAACATTTGGTTGACCCTGAAGCGGTTGAGAACTAGGATTTGAAGGCATTTGTAGATCCCTTCCAGTTGAACTATCCTGTTCTAAAAATCCCTTATACATGGAACAATTGACTGGTCTTTTCCATGCATTTATTTGTATGTAATAACATTATTATGACAGAAAGGAGTACTTAAATATTCCTTTCATTGTTCTTTTCTAGTTTATTGCTTTTGAGTATTTAGTTCTATTCTAGATTCCAGTAAGCCAAACAACTGTCACCAAACTTGCCTTGACAGTACAGTCTGCAGAACTGGAGATTTCCCACCTCAAAAGCATATGGCTTTTCTTTTTCTGCATCAAATATTTTTATAAAGGATGTGTGCTTTAACCTGGCAAACAGCTAATCACCACACAGCCTTTTGCCTTCTCCCTCTCCTCCCAGTGGAATAGTGGAGAGAACTGAAAAAAATGTAGAACTTGTAGGATGAAATAAAAATGATTAAACACACTGAGCTAATACTCTGAATAGGAGCAATCAATGCCCAGTATTAATCAGCTTCTAAACTATCATCAGCAAGGTTCCTTGTGCAAAGTTCAAAACAGTGAACACTTACAGATATTACTGTAATTATTAGGATCAAAGAAATATGCTTTTCTTTGTAGAGGACTGTTTAAAATAAACTGAAATATTGGCTTTACTTTAAGTTCCATTTATTTAGAGTTACAGAATTCTAACTTAAGTCAGACTACAAGATAACAAATGAAAATATTTTTCAGCTGTCCAGCAGGGAAAAGGAGGTAGGACCTTGGGCCAATGTTAGCAAGCTTGCAAGTAAATAAAATACTTCATTTTAATTAATAATGTCAGATTTGTAACCCTGCAGTTGTCTCAACATGATTAATTTTGGGTCAACATTAAGCCTTTTTAAACAATCAAATCACTGTACCGTAAAATAAGCCACTTACAAGAAAAATTCTCAGTGTATTATCAGCTTAACAGACCATACTATAAAAACAACTTCCTCTTCAAAATTATTACTTTGTAATTATAGCGATAACATTGAATATAGCTGAAAATATTCCCATGGAGCTTTTCTAATTAGTTTGCAATGCTTTCTGCTGATCCTTGACTCTGTGCTGTCAATTATTACATACACAACAAAGGCAAAAACCAATAAGGATTAAGTTTTGTGAGCAATGAATGAAAACGCTAATTTAAATGTGAAGCCTGACCAATTCTATTGTATAACATATTTTGTTCATAGAATCATAGAATCACCAAGATTGGAAAAAAACTCCAAGATCATCCAGTCCAACTATGCACCTACCACAAATATTTCCCCACTAAACCATGTTCCTGAGTACAACAACTACATGTTTCTTGAACACCTCCAAGGACAGTGACTCCACCACATCCCTGAGCATTCTGTTCCAGGGCCTGATCACTCCTTCTGAGAAGTATTTTCTCATAATATCCAAACTGTATCTCCTTAGGCACAACTTGAGGACATTCCTTCTAGTCCTATTGTTGGTTACCCTGAAGAAGCCAATCCCCACCTCATCACAACTTCATTTCAGGGTCTTGCAAAAGTCTGGAAGGTCTCTCTTGAGCCTCCTCTTCTTCAGACTAAACAATTTCAGTTCCCTCTGCTGCTCCTTATAATACCTGTGCTCCAGAACCCTCGCCATCTTCATTGTGTTCCTCTGGACACGTTCCAGAGCCTCAGAGTGGCCCCAGACTGAACATAGTACTCGAGGTGTGTCCTCCTTAGGGGAATGATTCCTCCCCCTCTTGCTGACAACAGTATTTCTGACACAAGCCAGGAGGCCATTAGCCCACTTGACTATCTGGGCATACTGTTGGCTCATGTTCAGCCGAGCATTGTCTAACAACCCTGGGTCCATTTCTTCCACTATCTTCTTCTACTCTGATTGTCACCCTCTACTCTGCCCTTGTGAGGCCTTGTGAGGACCTTGTGTTGACGTCAAGGTTGGCTTTTGCCTTTCTCCTTTTCTCCCTACATTTGCAAACAACTTCTTTGTACTCTCCCTGAGCTGCATATTCCTTCTTCCACAGGATGTAGATGCTCTTTTTCTCCTGGAGCATCAGAAAAATTTCCCTCTTCACCCATGCCAGTCTTCATCCCAAACTGCTCATCTTATGGTACAGAGGGACAGCCTGCATCTACACTTCTATGGCTTTCTTCTAGAGAAGTGACCAGCTTTCCTTTTACCCTTCAGGAATGAATCCCAAGGGACTCTTCCTAGCAGGGTCCTGAACAGTTCAAAGTTCACCCTCTGGAAGTCCAAGGCAGCCGTTTTGTTGCCCCCTGCCAGCTTCACCAAGAATTAAAAACTCTACCATTTCATAATCACTGCCCAAAACTGCTCCCAGCCTCCACATCTCCTACCAGTCCTTCACTATCTCTCTGTGAGCTGCAGGTCTAGCAAGCCATTTCCCCTGGGAGACTCACTTACCAGCTACATCAGGAAGATATCTTCCACACACTCTAATCCTTCCACACTGCTTTTTCTGTACTATATTATATTTTCAGTATCTCTCAGGGAAATGATATCAGGGAAGTTTCCATCACATAAATCAAAAGAAATCTGTGCTCTTAAAGCCTATAAAACTAGAGGAAGAATCAGAGGTAGGTGGTGTTTCTGTAATCACTGGACAAAATTAGTCTGTAGGTAAAATGTTTTTGAAAGTCTGCAAGGATAAAAGTAAGAATTAGGGTTTGCAGTTCATTTTTAAGTTTTCTTTGTGTTTTGATTCCTCACAAAATTCACTATAACAGAACTGGAACCATAATATTAATTCTGAAACTTAATATCCTTGGGACAGTTTTTCTCCTGCATTAAAAACAAACAAACAAAACAACAACAAAAGCTTGAATGGTAAAATGATAGGCTTATCTAAGGATTTTTTTTCCTTTTCAGTTCACATGACTCATGATAAACTTGGCTGCATCAGAAAAAAAATAAATGACACTCTCTTTCCTAATTCTTTAGTTATCTAGAAGTGGTGAACAAAAAATTGTCTGGATGGTTACAACCAGGGGATGGTGGCAAGCAAATCTATGTATATCTACCCTCTTTGAAAGAGTATGTAATAGCAGGATAAGGGGAAATGGTTTTAAATTGAAGGAGGGAAGATTTAGGTTGGATGTCAGGGGGAAGTTCTTTACTTAGAACTTAGAACTACTCTTAGAGAGAGTGCTGAGGTGCTGGAACAGCTGCCCAGAGAGGTTGTAGGTGGCCCATCTCTGAGGTGTTTATGGCCAGGTTGGATGGGGTCCTGGGCAGCCTGATCTGTTATTAAACGTGGAGGTTGGTGGCCCTGCCTATGGCAGGGGGGTTGGAGCTTCATGATCCTTGAGATTCCCTCCAACTCAGGCCATTCTGTGATTCTGTGATTCAGGTGGAGGTCAGCAATAACTGGTATGCCCAGGGATCTGTCTTGGGACTGGCATTCTTCTACATCTTTATCATTGACATAGACAGTGGGATGGAGTGCACATTCAGAAAGTTTGCTGACCATGCTGAGTTGTGTGGTGCAGTTGACACAACAGAAGGAAGGAATGTCATTCAAAGAGACCTGTACAGACTTGAGAAGTTGGTTAATGTGAACCTAAAAGAGGTTCAGCAAGAGGTCCTGGTTGATGAAAAGCTGGACATCAGCCAGCCATGTTTACTTGCAGTCTAGAAGGTCAACCGTATCCTGGGCTGCAACTACAGAAGGGTACAGAAGGGTGGCCAGCAAGGCAGGGGAGGTAATTGTTTCTCCCTACTCGGCCTTTGTGAGGCTCCACCTGGAGTACTGAGTTCAGGCCAGGGGCCCTCAGCAATAGAAAGATGCAGTTCAGTTAAATCTGGTCCTGAGGAGGGCCAGGAAGATGATGAGAGACATGGAGCATTTCTCTCATGAGGAAAGGTTGAGGGCTTGTTTAGCTTGGAGAAGAGAAGGCTCCAGGGAGACCTTGTTGTGGTCTTCCTGTGCAGGAAAGGAGTTTATAATCAGGACGGAGACCTACTTTTTACATGGTGTGATTTGGTAGGACAAGGGGAATGGTTTTAAACTAAAAGAGGGGTGTTTAGTATGGTTTGCGAAACCATACTAATTCTGAATATTATGGATTTAGCCCATCAAAAGTTATAATCTTTATCACAACCAGGAAAAGAACATAAAATTCTGTCCTTCGCTCTTCTTTCACGTTTGTTCAACAACATATTGGTTATGAGGCAGTGTGAAACCTCCTCAACTACACAGAAAAAGCAGGCTGATAAAGTGCTTTTCTTTAACTTTGTATTGTAAACACTCCTACTCAAGGTTCTGCCAGGATAAAACTTACACACCCAAACATATTTTTATTATGCTTATTTATGTTTGTCATTCAGTTATAAATGTGTACACAAAGTATACTCTCTCCATTTGTTTTTCAGAAAGGCACAGTGGAGAATTTATTAAATGTAACGATCCATATGGGTCCCTTCCACCGTGGTATGTTCTATGTTTCTATGATTCTGTAATCACCTCCTATTGATTTCCTTGAAAAGAAGTTTGTAATCATTTAAAAAGTAATATTTTTTATTTGAATGTGCAGTATTTTCATTTTAATTTCATCATCACTTTAAGATAATACTGACAGTGAAGTTTATGATTTTTTCTGCATGTATGCATAGTCCTATTTTGACCTGCTATCTTTACATTGGTATTATTTTTATGTGTCTGGGAATAGCACAAGGAGTTTTCCTAACTGAAAAAAATCTCAAAAATGTTCTTCACTGTTCCTAAAACCTTTCATTTTCTTCCCTGACATCCTAGATAAGCTCAAACAAATGTTTGCTTAATCTGTTTGGTCAGTGTCAGTGACTTTTAGTATTGATGTGGCCTGATGCTCAGAAAGAGAGCTCATGAGAAAGAGAGCTAATAGAATCTTAGTATTATTGAATCCTTTAGGTTGGAAAAGACCTTTGAGGTCATCATGTCCAGCCGTCAACTTGATTTATCACATGCCATCATTAAACTGTTCATTTTAGTGCCAAGTCCACAGGTATCTTAAATATCTCCAGGAGTGAGCAGATCACCAGTTCTTTGAGCAGCCTGTTCCAAATGCTTGAGCACTCTCTCTGTAAAGAAAACCATCGTGATATCCAATCTAAACCTCCTCTTGTGCAACCTGAGGACTCTTCTCCTTGTGAGAAATGTCACCTGAGAAGAGAGACCCACTCCACTGCAGCTTCCTTTCAGGAAATCATAGAGAGCAATAATATCAGCCCTTAGCCCCCTCCAGAAGAAACAACCCCAGTTCCCCCATTTACCTGTCATAATTTTTTTTTGTACCTTCACTAGCTTCACTGCTCTTTGCAGCGCATGCTCATGCAACTCAACATTTGTCTTGCAGTGAGGGGCCTGAAACTGAACACAGTATTTGAGGTGTAGTCTTACCAGTGTCACGTACTGGGCGATAATCACTTCCCTAGTCCTTTTACATCACTGCTACTGATAAAGGCAAGAGTGCCATTGGCCTTCTCAGCCACCTGGGCACACAGTAGGCTCATGTTCATTGTCTTTCAACCAGCTCCTTCAGATCCTTTTCTGCTGGACATCATTCCAGTCACATTTTGCCAAGTCTATATCACTGCATGGGGCTTTTATGATCCAGACACAGGACCTGACATTTAGCTTTGTAGAATATCACTTGATTGAATGTGGCCAGTCAAGTAATCCAGCCTTCCCAAAACCCTTGACAAAGCCACTGTACCTTCAAGCGCGTGAGTATGCAGTATTCCATGGGTAAACACCTACATAATATAAATATATAGTAAATATAGTAAAGCTGACTATTATTCAAGCAAATGTTATTGTAGTAGAAAACAGAATTTGGCTATAGAAGTCATCAAAGCATTGAGAATAGTATGTGTGTTCGTTTACTCTTGGCTTTAAGTAACTATTACTCTTTTGCTCTGCTTTGCATCCAAAATGGGTCTTGTAAGACAGCTATATAGACTGTATACACACTTTAAGGGCAGGAACAATCTGTAAATATGTATGTAAATACAAAATAAAGCTGGACATGTTTTTCTGTTGAACTGACCCTGAGAGATTTTTTTCACCAGGGCTGTGATCTCTTGCAAACAGCTCATAGCAGCTGCATTCAAAATAAAGTCAAAGCTGACTGCAGTCTGTAAAGGGTGCATGCAGGAAAGCACTCAGCCTTACGTGCTTGTTCAGTTTAGAATTTGGTTCCACATCGGTGACCACTGGCTGGGCACGTCATTCAAACCGAGCCGTGTAAAGTAAATTTCAACTGTGCCTCATATCTAATATGATACCAAGATATGATTGCCCTATCTAGGAGCAGAAGGAAGTCTTTCAATTCTTACGAAAATCTGCCTATTTGTGTATTGTGTCTCTGACAATCACTTCTTAGTTCAGAATACTAAAACCTGGGGATATGTAGTGTGATACTTCTTCCATTATGTGCTTTCAGTATTCAACAAATACATTTTTCCCATCGTGCTCTAGACTCTTAAAAAATGCCCTCTTGGAAATCCTGCTACTCTCATTGCTACAAAGAACCAAATTGTCAATTTCCCTCCAATTTTTACTAGAATTTATCCTTCTGGTTGTTTCTGTGTTGATTACAGTCATGCAGCTATTGGCCGCATTGCTCCTGGAGACATAATCTTTTCTGTGGTTATTGACGAGTTAAGACTGGGCAGTTGGCATGCAGGTGGAAAGAAGTATCCTCTGGCATTGTGGATGCCAGATAAGATTCACTTTCTTTTATAATGCACAGACAAATCATGGCCTATATAAGGTGAATTCATAGCTCATACTTGCTGGAAAAACATATTTAGATTCATACAAGGATCCATTGAATCTGTGCTTCCTACATGTCAGGTTTAACTAATGACTGAACAATGTTACTAGCAGGCAGAGCTGCCCATCAATTCTGAAAGCCTCAGTCAGAGTTTTGCACTTTGTTTTTGTGTTAAGGAAATAGGTATTGTATTTCTCCAAAGTGATGTTGCAGTGAGTGGGAGGTTCAGCCCCAGGAAAGTAAGGAAAGTAAGGTCATTCTGCACCCCCCTCAAACACTGCTTTACTTTGTCATTAACAATTAAGTAAGTGATTCTTCCTCCATGAGTTCGAAAATGTTCCTAGGGAGAACAAATCAGTCTGTGGAAGGAAAAGAATAAATCCCAGGAAAATAAATTTCCAGGAAAAAAAAAAAAAGCAATGGGATACAAGTGCTGCTTGGCATTGACCAAAGTCCATAGTGGGAAGCTGGCTTGTTCTGAATCTGTGTGGATGGAATGAAGAGCATACAGGTACCCAAAGTGCATGAGAATGAAAATGTTTCTGCTATTTGGTAAAGGAGGAAGCTTTGACATCGGTTGTCTTGTTCTTCACACAATAAAATGGTACTCTTTAGGGTTGTTTAACATACTGATATCTGCTGATATCATTAAGGAATTCTCCACGTTCACCGTCTGATGCTCTGTAAGGGGTCAATACAATCAAATGGTGATTTGCACAGTGGAGCACACTACTGAAAGCTTAGCTTCTATGTGCCTTACAATGTGTGTTCTCTGAAAACAAAGAACTGTAAGAATCTTTACTTTATTCCTTATTTATTGTTCTTTCTTCTGTTTCTTCAGTCTTTTCAAACTACTTATTTCCAGTGGTGCTCAAGGTGATTTTTCCCCAGTATTTTAACTTTCTGGATTTGTATACCAGAATGTGGATGAAAAGAATGTAAATGATTGAGAATTCTAGCTCATTGAAATTACTATATTACCTTCTCATTGAAGTGACTACATTAGGTCCACAAATTTATGTTTAAAATACTGAATTATCTTGTATTTTATTAGCCTTCTTTCTATCCAAGCAACAGAGTCAAATAGAGAAATCTTACTCACTTGGAGTCAGACTCTACTGAAGAGTCAATCAATCAAGTGAATAACTGGGACTATCCATGCTGTAACAGAGTGCTGGGCCTGCTAACGAGGGATCAGAGTCTTTTAGATGATATTATTTCATGCTAATGTTTTAATTGCTAATTAATTTGTCTCTGTAAAATCATCTGGTTTATTTCATGGAACAGTGTGGTTTCATGCTGACTGGCAGCCAAGCATCACCACACTGCTCTTTCAAACAGAAGAAAAATGGGAGAAAACATGACAAAAAAAAGGCTCCAGTGTGGATCTCCAAAAGGGCAGCAGCTAGCCAGCCCTCCTACCTCACCGTGTAAAAATACTACACAATTAAACAATAAAAACAGCACTTCAAACAAGGAATTCCAGCATAAGGGAGTAAATGATTACTGCACACAACTAAGCAACTGCAACATGCTTTCGATTTTATTTTGTCTTGCAGGCCTTCCACGCATTTCATTGAACGTGGGCCCATGATATTTACTGTAAAGCATTACACAGTAAATTTCAATTCCTACCAGTAGTATTTATTTTCTTTTTTCTTTTGTTTACTTCATTGTTTTTATCTGCGTTCTTTAAAAATCCAGTCTTCACCCCATGAGTAATTTGTGTATGTCAATATCCTCAAGAGACAGAGTCTGATTTCAGAATTAAAACTTATTCCCTCATCATCTGATAACTTGAGTGTTGTGATGAAAGTTATATATTTTATACACCTTAGAAAAAATTACAAACTCCTTTGCAGTTTCTGAATAGGTACAGGATTATGTTGAACAGTATTTCAAATCCACCAAGTCTTGGGAGATGATTGACATTCTTGATTCTTGATGCATTCTATCACTTTTTCTGTCCTACCAAATGTACTAAAAGTCAAAGGATGAATATAACCTATAATATAAATGTAGGGCTTTTTTAACATAAACTCGCCTGTGAAAGGGTGAAACGGTAAATAAATAATCCAACCAAGAAGGTCCAGTCAGAATTCAGTTTGTAAATAGAAATAGAAGAAAAAGGAGAAGTAAAAGCAAAAGTAAAAGATAAGCAAGAACTGCCAACTTAATTGATGTTGAGTATACTGATCGTTCTACAGGAGCTGTTCATTACTGTGAGCTGTATTCAGAGCACTTAATGTTTCAAAGTGGAATGCCCACTGAAAACAGAAAATGATTGCTTTCAGGGATTAAGCTAGAACTGGAACAGGAAGAATACATGTGTAGAAACAGCATTTAGAAGTAACCAAACTTTCAGTCCTTTCATGATGTGAAGTATCTTAGTAAATTCATGGAAAAACCTGTTTTCAGCTCTGTGGAATGCACACTGTATGCCACTATATAACAACATTTCATCAGTGAAAAAATTGCTGGTTTTTGAATGTCAGGACATTCTGCAAATATATAATTTTATTTTTTAATTATTATTTTGTGTTCATCATTGGAAATGGTCTCAAATGCTACATCAAAACAAAGCAAAGCAAAGACATAGGGTGTGAACTGGGATATTTATGAATTGTCTATCCTGGGATACAAAGCAGTCTGGCACACAAAAACAGAAATTCTGGAACAGAACGTTATAAAAACGAACAGTACAAACATTCTTACTGCAATATAAATTGCATCATTGGAGTCCAGGCCCTAGATAGTTTTTTTATGACTAAAATCTTCCTGTTTTCTTTCTTCTGTTTCACATGATACTGTGCAAATTACAAAAGCAGATGAAAGTTTCATTTTTTAATTAGGGCCTTGTCCGTGATTACCACCAGAAGTCTGAGGGGAACTTTATTATTCATATCATAACTAATGCTGCTTTATTGTAGGGGAAGAATTGGTGCTACTGTGCGTCAGCTGCAAGATTCCTGTTGTTGCATAGATTAGCATTTCAGCTGTTCAGAGATTATAAATAAATCTCGGTGTAAAGCCCGCTGATGAACCTGGCAGGTCAACAAGAGGCTTCTCAGGAGAATCTCTTGTCAAATGCCTCATTTTAGGATGCATGGCTGCGTTTCTTTCTGTAATGTGGCGGCAGTTTCCTTACGCTGCCTCCTGCAAATCCTGCTCTTGAAGAGGAAGTGGGTTTAGCGTTAATACAATCCAACACTGGGGAAACTAACCAAACAATTGACCTAACCAAAATTTGTTGAAGACCATAATGCTCAAAGATGGGCACATGTTGGAAAATGAGTGATTGAAATACACTGTACAGCTTCTCAAATAACAGCAAGATGTTATCAATGGCCACTGACTCCAGTTTCCTTTTGTAAGTGGTCAATATGGAAGTTTCATGTTTTGTGCTTGTACCTCTCCATGGATATCCAGTCAAAAGAAATGATGGTTGATGATCTTTCTTTATTGACCATAACCCTTCTTTTTCCTAAGAGACTTTTAGGTCCTTCAGAGTACAACCTTGATGTGTAAGAGCAGAATGAAAGTTGCACAAGTATTTTTTGCATTAGTAATAACATCCTATCAATCAAACCTATAGTTTGATTTATTTTGATGATTTAATTATACTATTTTTTTATTTTCATTTTTATTGTTTACAAAATTGGAGAGTGCTTTTATAACATTTTAATAATTACTTGGTATGCTCAGGGCCAGAATTTGAATCAGTGGAAATCCCCTCAAGTAGAATCAGCTACATAGGGTTGTAACCTGATTTTGTATATATCCAAGGGTAGAAACTCCATATCCTCTCTGGGTAGCCAATTCAGTATTTTACAACCTTCATAATATTAAAAAAAAAAAAAAAAAGAGGGAGTGGGTGTGGAGGGGTGGGGGTATGTTTCTTATATTTAAACAGAATTTCATGTATTTCAGTTCACTTGTTTTGCTTCACTGGGTGCACTGAGTACAGTCTGGCTTCATCATTACTTCTACCTCCTACATAGTCATTAATATTTTTAAGATTCCCTACACACTTTTCTTCTCCATGCTGAACAGTTACAATTGAGTCCTCTTTCTCTGACCTGTGTCAGACAATCAAAGCTCATAGTCACATTTTTGATCCTTTTTTGTACTTAGTCCAGTATGTTTTCATATGCCATTTTTGTCCTTAGTCAGTCACCTCTGTGCTCATCCCTCCAGCCTGTAGGAATCCCTCTAAATGACAGACTTTATAGTTAAAAGACTATCAGCCAAGCTTTTATGCTTCATATTTCTGCAGACTTGCTGAGAGTTCATGCAGTCCCATAATCAGCATCATTATGAATGTTCAGCAGTGTTGACTCCAGTATCAGTCCCTGGAGTACACCATTAAGGACTAGCCTACAACTAGAGGCCATCCTTAGAGTCTGGCAGTTCAGTCAATTTTCAGTCCACTTCACTGCCAACTTATGCAGCCGTTCTCACTCTGTTTATGAGTGCTAAACAAACAAAACTGTGTTTAAAGAGTTGCTAAAGTCAAGATAAAAATCCACTGTTCTCCATCGTGCACTCAGCTAGTGATTCCAAAACATAATTTATCAAACTGGTTAAGGAAAATTTCTTTTTCATAAATCCCTGCTATCTGCTGTCCTTTGTGTTTTACAGGAATTGCCTCTGAAGTACACTGACCATTTTGCCAGCTCTTGTGGGTGCAGTTGACCAGGTCCTGGTCAAATTAACTTAAACATTATATGTATACATTATATATCGAATGTCAAATTTACTTAAACTTTACCTAACTACTCCTACACCACTGATAGTAAGTCTTTCTTACTCCAGTCTTTCCTCCTGGTCTCAAAAGCCTAGGATTCCTGTTTTTCAACATGTTCATCAACATTAGCCAATTCAGACAGATGAGCTGATTGAGATACTCTACATTTTGTGGTGCATGGCCATCTGGAACATGGCTTGTCTTCCACAATGCCATCACCTTTGCTGAAACATACCATCTACTGCTTCACTGTGCTGACATCCACTGTTTGGTCTTCATCAACATTCAGCAAGCACTGATGTATGTTGATGAGTGCAATTTTTTCCACATTAAGGAATTCAGTCATATGACTTTGCTCCATATGCACTTTCATATTGGATGCCACTTTGTCAGACTGCCCCTCTGCTGCCATCTGTCACCTGGGAACAAAAGGAATGGAACATTGGTGGGAAGGCACAACATCTGCATCAGACATTGTGGGTCAACATAATAAAATAGGAGGCATTACTTTCGGCGCAGACCTAATAGATGGCTACTTTCTGAGTACATGTTTAAAGTGCATCTTTTCACCTCCAAGCAATCTCTAAAATTGCTCCTGCAGCAATTCATTTTAATTTTCAGTAAACAAAAAGTTTACATTCCCACATGAAATGGCTAATGAAATGTGTAGTTTGTCAAAGCCTTTCTAGGAGCCTTGTCAAGTTTTATTACTGACTGGAATCGAGGAGGCAATTAAATCAGTTCCACAGCAATAAAACGTGATGGAATACAGACTTTAAAAGATACTTAGGTGCCCAGGGACATAGCAAATCTCCAAATACCTTCAAAAACATTGTGTTACTAATCTTCCATTTTGGATCAGCTACTGCTATTCATGGCACAATGTAAGTGAAATTGCAACATGTGAAATCTGATTTCAATTTCTTCTTTGCTGTAGTTAAGGTCAGAATTTGTTATCTGACTTAAGAACAAGATCATAGTGAGAACCATGCATATAAGTTTTTTAGTTCTTGTCTGGGCATTGCTGCAACTTACATTGTTAATGAAGATCTAGTTTTAGTGACTCCTGCTAAGTATGTTCTTTTCCAATTGGCAAAGAAGAAAAGTAACAACATATTTTGATTCATATTTGTAAGTAGCCAAGATTCATTTTTTGCATAAGAAGTAACCAGTGAGAAACTGGATTATTCAGACTATTTTTCCTTTAAAAGAGGTTAGGTTTCTTTTTTTTGTTTTTTTCCTTTCAATCATCACAATATTTTACATATTAGGAACAATCAAAACTGATGCCACAATAAGCTGTTCATCTGAATATTCCGATTTGTTTTTCAGAAAATGTAACTAATAATTATATTAAACAGAGACAACAAATATACCTGTATCTTTGGATGTTTCATTAGATAATTGCTAGAAGTGTAGGAACGATTTAGTATGGTCAGGATTGTTAGTGGAAGCACATGTGACTTGCTGGTAGTATCCACTCCTGCTCCATTCACATTGGATCTCATGAGGCTGCTGCAAGGAGACTGCAAAACATCAAAAGTGGCTTTATGTCCCCTGAGAGGCTGTTGAATGGGTTGGGAGTATGGGTAGGGCTCTCCTCTGTCCTCCCATTTGAAGGCTGGGACTCAGGAAGGAGGAAAATGGATGAGGTGAATTTCTGTCAATGGGTTGTGGATGGTGTTGTGCTCAATCTTATGGGTACTGTGATCTCGGACAGGCCCTTCGAGAAACTGGGCCTGCTGATGTTGGATGGAATGCAATTGGCTACATGGGGCAAGAATGTTCTAGAAATCACTGTCACTTTAGGAAACTGCAGTGGAAAACTTCAGATCTATCCCAGATATATCTGGGAAGGCTCCTGAAGAAGATAACATGGCTGACAGCCCAAAGTGCCTGTACACCAAAGCACGCAGCATGAGAAATGAAAAGGAGAAGCTAGAAGCCACATGGCAATAAGAAAACTCACAGAAAAGTGGTGGGATGAATCACACAACTAGAACATTATGACTGAGGGCTAAAAGCTTTTTAAAAGAGATAGGCAACAGGAAAGGGGGGGGGGAGGGAGAGGCAGATGAGATGCTCACTGTATCAAGAAGTGATTGGATTGTGAAGAGCTGCCTCTAAAAATCAGCTATGATCAGGCTGAGCACTTCTGGGTTAAAACTAGGGACTGAACTGATAAAGGACATCTAATGGTCAGTGTCCCAAAATCAAGGGGAGCCCATAGACATGGCCTTCTTGCTTCAACCATAAGAGGCATCATGCTTGCTTCTCATCATGCTTCTCATCCTGATAAGAGATTTTAGTTAACTGGATGTATGCTTGAACAGCAACAGAGAGGGCTTAAGAAATCCAGGAGAATTCTGGAGTCCATGGTGGACAAATTCTACTCCACTGTGAATTAGACAAATCAACTAGAAAAGAACCATTACTGAATAGGGTGCTCATCAGTGCAGAAGAACTCATTAAGGAGGTTAAGGATTGTGAAAGCCTGTGCAAGTGAAACTTAACTTTTCAAGGAACATGAAAAAGAACAAGAGAAGTTTCTAAACGTATATTAGTGAGAATATAAAGGCCAAGGAGAATTGTACCTTCCTTTGCAAGTGAGAAGGGAAAAGTAGTTTGAACAGACATGGAGAAGACTGAAGTAGTCAATGAGCTCTTTTCCTTAGTCCTAACTTGCAGTCAGGCTTCCCATATCTCTTACATTCCTGAACATCTAAATGTGACTTGGAGGAGCAAAATCCTCCCACTGTAAGAGAAGAACAAATTGAAGACCACCTGATGAGACTGAATATACGCAAGTCTATGGAATCAGACATCCCAAGGTTGTGTAGGAACTGGCTGATGTAGTCGCCAAGCCCCTCTGCACCATCTTCCAAAAGTCATGGTTGTCAAGTGAAGTCCCTGGTGGCTGGAAAAAGGGAAACATCACTCCATTTTTAGGGAAGAGAGATAAGAAGACCCAGGGAACTGCAGACTAGTGAGCCTCACCTCTGCGCCCGGGAAGATCATGGAACTGACCCTCCTGGAAGACATGATAAAGCAGATGTGAGACAAAATTATCAAAGGGCTCGTGCTTCTTCCTCCTGGGCCTGTTCAGCCTGGAGAAGGATCCAGAGAGACACCTCTTTATGATCTTCCAGGAACCTTATGAAAAGGAGGAAGAATGACATGATCTGATAGTGACAGGGCGATGGGAAAAGTTTTAAACTGAAAGAGGGAAGATGTAGGATAGATATTAAGAGGAAATTCTTTACTCAGAGAGTGGTGAGGTGCTGGCATATGCTGCTCAGTGAAGCTGTGGGTGCCCCATCCCTGTAGGAGCTCAAGGCTCAGCACTAAACAAAGCTGAGCTGCTGGGTGGCAGATCTGTCCATGGCAGGGGGTTGGAGCTGAGTGGTTTTAAATTCCCTTCCAACTGAAGCCATGATTATGTGTTGCACTGTGTCCAAAATCAGCAGATGGTGATAAGAAGAGGATAGCTGTTTCCCAGGATCCAGAAGCTTTGACTTCATACTTTGTTTAGAAAATTTGGGCTGTGGTGTAATGGTTAGTAAGGACAGTCTGTAAAAAGTGATATTTTAAAGGGATTGTAACAGCATCCAAGCAGAGCCAAAGTATGGTCACATGTGATAAACAGGTAATGAAATTCGCACAGCCAAGAGCATTGTTCTCTGTGCCTGAAACCAAAAGCCAAATGGATATCTACTATTTGTTTACAGATAATACTTGACTTTCAGTGATACAAATGCTATTGCTCTATTGGCTGTAACCCATTGAAGAGAATCTCTTAAAAAACACTGGAGTATTCTTGAAGTATGCAAATTTGTGGGAAGTAAATAGCTCTTTTCTTTATAAACATAGTCCCGCTCAGACTTTCCCCTGACTATTGAATTCAAACTGCTGCTGGATCCACAAATTAGTCTAGGCAGCATTTGCTCTAAAACTGAGAAAGAAATCTTCCCTCCATGCATGTTTATGTATTTTTTCTGATCTCTATGGAGAATCATCAAACTGTCACAAGCACAACACCAGAATCAGGTAGAGAGTGCTGTATGCGATATAACGTCATTTAAAGATTTAAACATAGATTTTTTTTTTAATTCATTTGTTTTAAAGCTTTTTGAACTTCAGCTCATCCTATCAGGGCCTGTTAGCTAAATTCATTCCCTCTTTCACTGTCAGATTAAGGTGCGTGGAGCCACTAATGACAGAACAAAAAATTTCAGCATGCAGTTACAGATGTCAAGTGTGAAAGTTTTATTTATTGCACAATTTTTAAAAACAAACTTTTGCTATTTGTATATGGTTATATAAGGATGTTAAAATGTAGAATCAGTACAATGCATGGTCTCATTTATAGAGCTTGTGCATTGTGATTTCCAAACTGCTGGAAAGAGAAGTACTGCAAACTGACTTATTTAAATTCTAGACAAAAATGATCAGGAATGAAATAGGGAGAATAGATAGGTGTTAGGAGAAAATTCTTTTTAACAAGGATTCAAACCATGTTCTGTTTTCCAGCTGGATAAATAAAAAACCTAACTAAACCAGACAGAAATATGGTCTGAAGGAATAATAATAATAATAATAGTTCTGAAAAAACAATAAAGCAAACAGACCTGCTCCGAGCAAGAGCAGAATATTCTTTGTGTATATTCAATAGTTTGGATTCAAAATATTTCAGGAATGCTTGCCTCCATTCTTGTTTACTAAAAGAACTATGTAATAAAATAAACAGAAATTGGTGTGGAATTTCTAAGCAGTGCTGATGGTTACATTTCTGTACAGTAAGAGCTGTAGGATGAGTTTATAACAGAAAGTCAGCTAAACAAAGGCTTATTCTGCTAATGTCACTTTGCATACTCCTACCATTAATTATACCACGAGAAATCAAGTCAAGAGGAAGAAGACAATGTTCAGGAAAGGAAAAAGAAAAAAAAAAAGGAGTCAGATTATACTAATGTTGGTATTAATCAGAAAAGTCAGATGAATAGGCTTGGATGCCTCTAGTTTCCTCCACGTCAGAAAGAAAAGAGATTGGAGTTGTACAGAACACTCAGCTAGCAGTAGAAAAATCTGTCAGTTTCTAGATTTCAGTGATACCATCTGTGTGTGTTTAGTTTGACGAGAGAAAATGATAATGTTTCTAAGAAAATTCTGTTTAAACATAAGAGCATTGGAGGAGATACTTCTGGGATGCGGTGACCGTGGGACATGGTCTCTAGCAAGACCTCTCAACCTAAGTTAATTTCCATGGGCCATAGTCCTTCTCTTGCCCAGAATCCACAGTTATTGCATTATAGATGTCATAGTGCATAACTCTGCCCATATCTTACAGATTATTTTCCAAGTGCCTCTCTAACGTGTGCTTGAATTCAGTGATACTTACTCTACAGTTTTGTTTAGAAACAAGTATTGGAAGTTAGCTAGGTTCTGTTAAAAAAGTACTTTCTTTAACTGGTTTAAAATGATCTGCGTTGCATTCCAACGGTTAAATTTCGGGTTTCATAAAGTTCAGTGAATGTCATTCATCATTTCTTCTACTTTCATAATCATAGATTCATAGAATCCTAGAATGGCCTGGGTTGCAAAGGAGGACAGTGCTCATCCAGTTCCAACCCCTGCTGTGTGCAGGTCGCCAACCAGCAGCCCAGGCTGCCCAGAGCCACATCCAGCCTGGCCTTGAATGCCTGCAGGGATGGGGCATCCATAGCCTACTTGGGCAACCTGTTCCAGTGCCTCACCACCCTCTGGGGGAAAACTTCCTCCTAATATCCAACCTAAACCTCCCCTGCCTCAGTTTAAGACCACTGCCCCTTGTCCTGTCACTCTCCACCTTCGTAAACAGATTTATCCCCTCCATGATTCCATAAATGTTTAACACATTACACTTCACTCCCCTCTTTAAATGAAGAATACCAGGATTTTCAGTTTCAAATTGTGACTGCTCTATTCTGTGACCATTTTGCTTCTCTCTCTCTTATTTTCTCAATGACCAATATCCTTCTTGAGAATTGGAAATCAGAACAGTAGTTAAAATGTTGGTGCAGCGAGGTCTTCTTTAGGGGTAAGCATTGTTCTCCATCTTTTTCCCCATATATTTGATATTACCTGCCAGATAATTTTAAACTGTCTCTGCTATATTTTTCAAGATTCTCATCTTCATTATAGAACTTCTTTTATTTATCTTCCAGTGTTTTTTGAGATCTCCTGGCGTGGTTCTCATTAACACATCTCTTTTTTTCATGTTTCAAAACGTTTGCTAATCTTCATTGAAAATCACTTCCAGTCTTTCTAATATGATTTGTATTTTATTATCTTAACACTACTCTGTCACCTGCTGATCCTTCTTCAATCTCTGTAGCTTTTCCTTCTACATGTGCAGTATCAGAAGGTAATTTTAATGGCTCTTTAGGCAACTCTCTTAATTTTTCTCTCTAAATTTGATCTCAATCATAAGCCTGATCTCTATGACAACAACTTGCAGATCAGCATTGCTTTTCCTCTCTTATCTAATCTAAAACCTCTGTTTGCCTATCTCCCTTTCTCTCTGTATTTCTTGATTGATATTAACAGTACTGCCATCCAGCCTATCACTCAAATCTTTAATATGGTTGTGATATTCCTCTTCAATTTCTAAATTTCCTGATCCTAAATACATCTAAAATTCCTGTTGCTTTTGTGAATATAATACCTTATGATGTGGGTGTGATGGTTATTACTTTCCTGAGAAGCCATATGGCTAAATCTTTCTCCGCCAGGCTTTTATCATATTATATTTCAGTTGCTGCAGCACCCTTTTTGGCAGCTTTGCTCATATGACTCAGAATTCTCCTACAAGAAGCAGTTTCTTAGCCTTTCATTTTCACCCTGTAATATCTGTCGTACCTATTCAACCTCTGTAATCTACTTGCCTTCATTTCTGAGCTCCAGTATCTGTAATTCCCATTTTCTATTCCCATTATCTATTTCCCTTTTCATTAACTATCACTTTCATCAGGTCTTTATTCCACTTAGCTCATAATATCAGATCTTCTCATTCCTTCTTCTGGCATATCTCTGTTCTCTTCTTCTTCTCTTCTTCTCTTAAATATACCCTTTGGAATCATGCTTAGTGAAAAAGAAAAAAAAAAAAAGCCGTCCAATTAGCCCTGCCTAAAATTGTGCTTTGTACTCTCAAAATAACAAGTAAATATTTTGTGATACTCACAGAATCATGTTTGAAACCTCTGCAGTATTACCATCGTATAAAATAGCATGCATAACAATATTGTTTAAATATTATGAAGACCACTTTTGTGAGCATTAGTATTTTTTCATGCAAATTTTTTTTCCAATACTTACCTGTTTTGAGATAAAATGCATTCTCTCTCCCTAGCTGACTGTTTTTTATATAAATGAGCCACTCCTGTTTCACTACACACATTAAGTCCCACTTCAAATTAACAGGTTACAGTGATATAGCTAAGGAAAAAAATAACTGTGAGAACATCTGAATATTTATGAATCCAAAATATCAGCCTTCATAATATGGTACGTTGTTTGGCTTTTCACTCACTATTCAGTTCCAAGAACATTACATTACTGATATTTCTGACTTGACTTTGAAGCATTTGCAAGTGGAAGATTGTATTTAATTAGATCTCTCTGGCTCTATTCTGTAGCTCAAAGTATCTAACTGTATTTGTAAAAACAGTGCAGTTTAAGTGCAAGTCCAAAATGAGAAATTTTGAAGTATTTGTCAGTGTATTCTTCTTTTATACGTACACATTGCCAGTCAGATAAGTTGGTTATACATAGGTAATTAAGAATGTTGGCTTTAGGATCAATGTTCACAGAATCACAGAATCACAGAATCACCCGGGTTGGAAGGGACCTCAAGGATCATGTAGTTCCAACCCCCCTGCCTAGCAGGGCCACCAAACACACACATTCAGATCAGGTTGCCCAGGACCCCGTCCAACCTGGCCTTGAACACGTCCAAGGACGGGGCATCCACAACCTCCCTGGGCAGCCCGTTCCAGGGCCTAACCACTCTCCTTGTGAAGAACTTCCCCCTAACATCCAACCTCAATCTTCCCTCCTTCAACTTGGATCCATTTCCCCTAGTCCTGCTGTTGTCAGCCCTTTGGAAGAGTTTACTCCCCTCCTGGGTGTAGGTTCCCTTCAGGTATTGATAGGCTGCAATGAGGTCACCCCGCAGCCTTCTCTTCTCCAGGCTGAACAAGCCCAACTCCCTCAGCCTGTCCTCATAGGGGAGGTGCTCCAGCCCCCTGATCATCTTAGTCGCCCTCCTCTGGACCCTTTCCAAAACCTCAATGTCTTTCTTGTACTGAGGGCTCCACACCTGGACACAGTACTCCAGATGGGGCCTCACAAGAGCCGAGTAGAGAGGGACAATCACCTCCCTGTCCCTGCTGACCACCCCTCTCCTGATGGAGCCCAGGATCCCATTTGCCTTTCGAGCTGCCAGAGCGCACTGCTGGCTCATGTTCAGTCTCTCGTCCATCAGGACCCCCAGGTCCTTCTCTGCCGAGCTGCTCTCAAGGACCACTCCTCCCAGCCTGTACGGGTGCCTGGGGTTCTTCCGGCCCAAATGCAAAACCTTGCACTTTGCCGTGTTGAACCTCATTAGGTTCACCCGAGCCCAGCCCTCCAGCCTGTCGAGGTCCCTCTGAATGGCATCCCTTCCTTCCACCGTATCAACCGCACCGCTCAGCTTGGTGTCGTCAGCAAACTTGCTGAGGGTGCACTCAATTCCCTCATCGATGTCATTAATAAAGATATTAAAGAGCACTGGTCCCAAGACAGACCCTTGGGGGACACCACTTGCTACCGGCCTGTTGACTCTACAGGGATCTGCTGGTCAGGTGTCTGCTTGTCGAGATGCATGTCTCAACTGAGAAAATGACATTAAGCAATATTCCTATCTAGCTTTCTGCTAAACAATCATGAAGAGTTTGTGGAACCCTTGCAAAGTATGAGTGAGCTGGTCAGAGACCTTCCCTTTTTCCTGAAAGCTCCCTTTCATGATCCTATAAAATACATCAATATGTTATTGGCAGCTGCCATTATTGTGTACCATAGCATCATTGCTATCCGTAGTCTCCTGAATGTAAACAATTCATCTTTTTCTCTTTCTTCTTTTTCATTTTTAAGACTTGTTATCCTCTGTATTACCGCACTGCTAATTTGGTCCAGTTTAGATTTGAAGTTCAGTTTCTAGATTTTTCTATCCACAAGCCTTTTGTTTGGTATACAAAAACAACAAAAAAAGAAGTCTCATATTTGTTTCAGACTTTTAGAACCATAGAATCGTTTGAGTTGGAAGAGACCCTAAAAGGTCATCCTGTCCAACTCCCCTACAATGAGCAGAGCCACCTACAGCTCCAGCAGGGGCTCACGGCCTGGACCAGACGACCTTCAATGCCTTCAGGTACTGGGAATCATTGTCTCTGGGCAGCCTGTTCCACGGCTTCTCCACTCTTATTGGAAAAACCTTCTTCCTTATATCCAACATAAATCTCTTCTCCTTTAATTTAATACCATTTCCTCTTGTCCTGTCACCACAGACCCTGCTAAAGCGTCTTCCTTCTTATTGCCCCCTGTAGATACTGAAAGGCTGCTCTCAGGTCACCTCACAGCCTTCTCTTTGCCAGACTGCACAAGCTCAGCTCTCAGCCTGTCATCTTAGGGGAGATGTTCCATCCCTCCAATCACTTTTGTGGCCCTCCTCTGGATGCACTCCGGCAGCTCCATGTCCCTCCTGTCTGAGGACTCCCCATGCAGTGCTCCAGGTGAGCTCTCACCAGCACAGAGCAGAGGGGTAGGATCACTTCTCTTGCCCTGCTGGCCAAACTTCTTTTGATGCAGCCCAGGGTACAGTTGGCTTTCTGGGCTGCAAGGGCTCATTGCTACTGAACCTCATGAGGTTCTTGAGATAATATTGGAAGTTAGCCAATTATCTAAAGAATAATATCTTATAAAATAATGTGGAGATAAAATCTTTGGGAAGGCTCCTTAAGACTGTGAAAGTATTCCAGCTCTTACTTTTCTTTTCTGAAGAATACTTAATCAGCAAGGAGCTTAAAAATCAGAATTTTGAATTAGATAAGAATTGGTAAAATAGCTTTGAATTAACATTTGATTTAAGGGTCTTGCCAAGTGGACGGGAAAGCGAATTATCTAGTTTGTCTAATTCAATACCCTGTCAGTTGTTGAATTTGGCTCTACTGGAAATCCATTCTGAAATAGAAGTGGGGAGATGCTGTATCTGATCACGGAGTCGTAATATTATACATTTATCATACAGAATCATAGAATCCTTAAAGTTGGAGTGGAACTTTAAAGGTCATCAACTCCAACTTGCCCGCAACAAACAGGGACATGCACAGCTAAATCAGGTTGCCCAGGGCCTGATCCAGCCTCCTCTTGATTGTGGCTGTTCTGATCACTAGTATTTCATCATATCTAGCTATGGCAGTTCAATGCAATCCATCACTGCACACTGAACCTTTTTTTGTTTCCCTACATCTCGGAATGAGACACGCTGAAAGAATCCTTAGATTGAGCTCTTCTAACTTTGGCACCTGATTGACATTTGTAACACTTTCCTTGATGTAGAATTTATTTTTTAGGCCTGATATTATATGTCTACTGAGATTCAGGTTAGACACTAGAGATTATACAAAAGAAAATTTTATACTGGCATTAAGTTTATAAGTCTGGAAGCATTATTATCTGTCTTTTTTGGAGACAGATGAAGAAAGAGGAAAAAGACTTGAATGGGATCACATGTCTGATGCTTGAAATGTCTCCAGAGTTCGCTAAGCTCCAAATGGTGTAAGTGCTCAAGAGTTTTGAAAATACATGTTAATTACTATAGCAAATAGATTTACAGGTGATATTCAATAGGTAATTCAATCTCACAGCTACAGAAGCCTAGCCTTTGATATACGTAGTACAAATACGCATTAGAATTAGGTTTCTTTTATCTTCTTCCTCCCAGATTCTCAGTACTGGATAAGAATGACACCATAACTGTTGTGAGTAGTACTGAAGAATGTGTGGCTTTCTCCCTATGAGTCCTGGAAGGCTGCAATGAATTTTCCTGAGAGCCTGCCCTTCTCCAGGCTGAACAAGCCCAGCTCCCTCAGCCTTTCTCCACAGGAGAGGTGCTTCAGCACGCTGATCATCCTCATGACCCTATTTGGGGCCACACCAACAGCTCTGCATCCTTCCTGTGCTGGGATCCCAAGCCTGGATGCAGTGCTGTGGATGGGGCCTCACGGGGGCAGAGCAGAGGGAGAGCAGAGATGTGATGAGAATATTGTTGTTTTCTTCAAGAAAACTATATTTTGTAAATAATCATTCTTATACCAAGAAATGCCTCTTTAGTATGTATGCCTTACAAATATTTTTATCCTATTCAACTCTGCTAATTGCCAGATTTACATAAAAACTGATGTAGATTCTTTTTCTTTGGCTTGTGATATCTTATTTGCAGGAAAGAAAAAGATACACACAGCTTTCAATAAATTGGGAGTTCTTGCCTTGTTTTCTGTTTTCATCCAGAGTATACTCATGTAATTTTTACCCCAGGGTTTAAAAATAGAAATCTGTGTGGATGAACACATTTTTGCACATTAAGGATTGTGGTTGTTTCTGACAGCTCTTTTAACAAAAAAAATCAGATGCTACTTGTAACACAGAGGACTGCTGAGCTCTTCAAGCCCAACAGGTTTAATGAGACAGGGAGATGGTTTTGATCAATAAGGAAGCTGCTCTTAACTAAAATCTTCTATTTAGCCTCTCAACTTTTTTTGTGACGTGTGAGATTCATCCTCTGGGAAATACAGTTCTCCCCATCTTCAAATTACCAACTCTTTAGACAGTGACAGAGAGGATTCCTTTTTAAGCACGTGACTTTTTTCCCCTTTTTTCCTCATCGATACATGCCAACACTATCAGAGAAAGGATGTTCAGAAGATGTTCCAACCAGGTGTTGACAAGGAGGAGAAAAAGGAAGGAAGGGGCTTTGCCATTTATTGCACAGCAGAATATTAAATCTATATGACAAAAAGTAGGGTCTAAAGCTCCAGTTTTGCTAACACTGACATTATCCCAACCTGCTGAAATGGTGTTCTCAAAATACAAAGCAGCATATCATTATTTGTAGTGAATTTACAGAATTACATGCAGAGATCTCAAGATGATTTTCCCTCTGAAGATATAGGGTTTCACCATTATTAGATGATTTTCACTCTCCAACACTGACTCCTTGATGTCCTGGTTTCAGCTGAGATAGCTGAATTTTTACTCCATAGTATCTGTTATGGTGCTGTCTTTTGGCTTTAGGAGATGAACAGTGTTGACAACACACTGATGTTTTAGCTGTTGCTGAACAGTGCTGCACCAAACCAAGGACATTCCAGTTTTTCACCTTCTCACACTGTGTTCAAGGGGACTGAGGGGCCACAAGCTGCTGGGAGGAGGCAGAGGCAGGACTCCTGACATAAACTAGCCATAGGGATGACCCATGCCATGTGCTGTCAAGCTATACAGTAAGGCTGGAGATATTGGCCCATAGAAGTGGGCTTCTGTTGCTTGAGTATTTGCACTGTGTGTCTGTTGCTTTGTTTACTCCTTGCTCTCAGACCACTTTTCGTTTATATTTTCTCCCACTCAGGAGTAAGCAGGTGTGTGGTCTGTAGCTGTCTGCTGAGTTAAACCACAGCAGCAAGACAGAGGAGTCTAGTGAAAATGTCCTCTCTTTGGCATCTGAACTGAAGTGAAATCCACTTTATGTACAAGATACTCAGGATGCTTTACCATGAAGGTGATAAATTCACCAGGTGAATTCCATTTGAATTATTAGGTTTTTCACAACACGAGCACGAGTCTTTTACTGTTTGTTCAGCACTCATCAGACCACTGGGAAAACATGGAAAAAAAAACTGGACAGGCAACAGTGGAAACTGATTGCTTTCAAACTTAAAAGGGAAAGGCAAAACAGAAGCCAGTGTGGTCAGGAGGATATAAAAAATTTAATATAAGCAATAAGTAGAAGGCCTTTAAGTAATGCAATCAAGGCAGGGAAAACACTGTGAGTCATAAGATAGTTAAAAGATAGAACACCAAATAGAGTATAGGATGAGTTACAGAATTACAGGAGATACAACTGATAAAGATTTCTTTGATTAAAGCGCATTGTGTGTGAGTGGAAGAAAAATAGGCAGGAAAAAAAAAAAGAAAAAGACTATGACTATAGGGAATGGCTTCAAGCTGCACCAGGAAGATTTAGGTTGGATGTTAGGAAATATTACATCTCTGAAAGAGTGGTCAGGCACTGGAAGGGGCTGCCCAGGAAGGTGGTGTAGTCATGAGCCTGGAGGTGTTCAAGGAACATTTGGATATTGTGTTGAGGGACATGGTTTAGTGAAAACTATTGGTGATAGGTGGATAGTTGGACTGGATGATCTTTTCCGACCTTGGTGTTTCTGTGATTCTGTGATTCTGTGATTCTATGACTAGCAGAATAGCTAATAACTATGGAAAAACAGAATAGCTGAAGAACTGACAGATTTATTAAGATTGTTTTGTTTCACAAAGGACAGGATGAAGCCAACAGATTTAAAATCAATGCCTGATCAGCACAGCTGATGAATAGAGATGCTAAGGAAAACATTTTACAACATTAAAACTTAAGGAATAGGATCCTTATCAATATGAAGTACATATGAGCAGAGTTCTTCTTGGCAGACGTACTCAGACGTACTCAGAGACTGTCTGTCTCTGAGGATTGTACCAGTGAACTGTAGACAGTTCCTGTCAAACCACCTTTTACTTGAGGATCACTGTGGGTTACTCCATTCTGAAAGGAGAGCAGAGCTCCATGTGTCAGCCAGACCCTACCTGCAGGGAAGCATGCAGCCTCCCTGTGGGAAGCTGACTCATGTCCAGCCTGACATCCACCAGTACCTCCTGCTCCTTTTCAGCAGGGTTGTGCCCTTGCAGCCCAGAAAGCCAACTGTACCCTGGGCTGCATCAAAAGAAGTTTGGCCAGCAGGGCAAGAGAAGTGATCCTACCCCTCTGCTCTGTGCTGGTGAGAGCTCACCTGGAGCACTGCATGGGGAGTCCTCAGACAGGAGGGACATGGAGCTGCCGGAGTGCATCCAGAGGAGGGCCACAAAAGTGATTGGAGGGATGGAACATCTCCCCTAAGATGACAGGCTGAGAGCTGAGCTTGTGCAGTCTGGCAAAGAGAAGGCTGTGAGGTGACCTGAGAGCAGCCTTTCAGTATCTACAGGGGGCAATAAGAAGGAAGACGCTTTAGCAGGGTCTGTGGTGACAGGACAAGAGGAAATGGTATTAAATTAAAGGAGAAGAGATTTATGTTGGATATAAGGAAGAAGGTTTTTCCAATAAGAGTGGAGAAGCCGTGGAACAGGCTGCCCAGAGACAAAGATGATTCCCAGTACCTGAAGGCATTGAAGGTCGTCTGGGGGTCCAGGCCGTGAGCCCCTGCTGGAGCTGTAGGTGGCTCTGCTCATTGTAGGGGAGTTGGACAGGATGACCTTATAGGGTCTCTTCCAGCTCAAACGATTCTATGGTTCTAAAAGTCTGAAACAAATATGAGACTTCTTTTTTTGTTGTTTTTGTATACCAAACAAAAGGCTTGTGGATAGAAAAATCTAGAAACTGAACTTCAAATCTAAACTGGACCAAATTAGCAGTGCGGTAATACAGAAGATAACAAGTCTTAAAAATGAAAAAGAAGAAAGAGAAAAAGATGAATTGTTTACATTCAGGAGACTACGGATAGCAATGATGCTATGGTACACAATAATGGCAGCTGCCAATAACATATTGATGTATTTTATAGGATCATGAAAGGGAGCTTTCAGGAAAAAGGGAAGGTCTCTGACCAGCTCACTCATACTTTGCAAGGGTTCCACAGACTCTTCATGATTGTTTAGCAGAAAGCTAGATAGGAATATTGCTTAATGTCATTTTCTCAGTTGAGACATGCATCTTGACAAGCAGACACCTGACCAGCAGATCCCTGTAGAGTCAACAGGCCGGTAACAAATGGTGTCCCCCAAGGGTCTGTCTTGGGACTGGTGCTCTTTAATATCTTTATTAATGACATCGATGAGGGAATTGAGTGCACCCTCAGCAAGTTTGCTGACGACACCAAGCTGAGCGGTGCGGTTGATATGGTGGAAGGAAGGGATGCCATTCAGAGGGACCTTGACAGGCTGGAGGGCTGGGCTCGGGTGAACCTAATGAGGTTCAACACGGCAAAGTGCAAGGTTTTGCATTTGGGCCGGAAGAACCCCAGGCACCCGTACAGGCTGGGAGGAGTGGTCCTTGAGAGCAGCTCGGCAGAGAAGGACCTGGGGGTCCTGATGGACGAGAGTCTGAACATGAGCCAGCAGTGCGCTCTGGCAGCTCGAAAGGCAAATGGGATCCTGGGCTCCATCAGGAGAGGGGTGGTCAGCAGGGACAGGGAGGTGATTGTCCCTCTCTACTCGGCTCTTGTGAGGCCCCATCTGGAGTACTGTGTCCAGGTGTGGAGCCCTCAGTACAAGAAAGACAGAGAGATGTTGGAAAGGGTCCAGAGGAGGGCGACTAAGATGATCAGGGGGCTGGAGCACCTCCCCTATGAGGACAGGCTGAGGGAGTTGGGCTTGTTCAGCCTGGAGAAGAGAAGGCTGCGGGGTGACCTCATTGCAGCCTATCAATACCTGAAGGGAACCTACACCCAGGAGGGGAGTAAACTCTTCAAAAGGGCTGACAGTACCTTTCAGTATCTACAGGGGGCAATAAGAAGGAAGACGCTTTAGCAGGGTCTGTGGTGACAGGACAAGAGGAAATGGTATTAAATTAAAGGAGAGGAGATTTATGTTGGATATAAGGAAGAAGGTTTTTCCAATAAGAGTGGAGAAGCCATGGAACAGGCTGCCCAGAGACAAAGATGATTCCCAGTACCTGAAGGCATTGAAGGTGGTCTGGTCCAGGCCGTGAGCCCCTGCTGGAGCTGTAGGTGGCTCTGCTCATTGTAGGGGAGTTGGACAGGATGACCTTTTAGGGTCTCTTCCAGCTCAAATGATTCTATGACTCTGTGAACCTTTCCATGTACGGAGCAAGATGTTTGGCTGATCCTGCAAACCCTGGAAATTGAGGCATGTGAATTCATTCAACAAATGTGTATTCCAGATTAACCCTTCCTTCCACTTTCAGTTTTAAAGGTTTTATGAAAGTGAGTACCCCTGAAATTTCTTAATGCTCAAACATTGATAGAAATAATTGTTTATTCATAAGTGGTTCGCTGGTAGATCCTAGAAACTGGAAGCTGATTTTGTCATTTGTTTATTTAATGACTCTGATGACCGATACCTGACTGACTCTGATACCTTTCACACATACCCTTCTCATGGCATGCATCTGAGATAATGCATTAAGCTCTATACAATTTTGTGGAAAACAAATAGGAGTGCATTTGCCTGCTTCATTTACCTTCACTGCAGCAGACTGAATTTTGTGTTATAAAAGAACAAAGATGGCCATCAAAAGTCATTTCTAAATCTATGCAGAACATAAATCCTTCCAAGTCTAATTTTTTTTTTTAATATTACTAAATATAAATTGTTATTTCATATTCTCATATTGCCTTCTTTTAGTCTGACAGCTGAAATCCTTCCTCTCTCTCTCTCTTTTTTTTTCTTTCTTTCTGTAAATATCCTCTTTGATGCCTTTTTGATCCCTTTCAAAAGTACTTGGAGGTTTCCCAAAGAACCCTTACAACCATGCCTTGTCTAAGTCTACTATACCATGCGATACTTCATATAACCCACAGGAGAGACTTTGAAATTAAGTCTACACTAACCACCTAATTCAAAATGTAGATAACTAATTCCATTTAGTTTATTAGACTGAATCATACTTTATTTACAGAATGATCTGCCTTAAAATAACAATTAAAACCAGTTGTTTTTATGTTATCACCATCTGGACCTTTTAAAGAAAAATCTAGTAAATAAAGTCAGCTGATTGATAAGGAGTCTCTAATGTTATTCCTCTGTAAGGAATTTCTATCTTCCATATTCCATCACTTAGAGGGGTAACTGTCTGATACGCAGAGCAGAAGAATCAAGCTTAACAGATGATGTTTTGCTTCTAACAGAGCGATTTAGAAGACAATGAAACTTGTGCTAACAGTAGAATGCAGACATAACCATCAAAATACATCAGAAAAAAAGGCTTTGAGAATGCAGTTCACAGGGCATGGAATAGCAGTGCAGTTCTGTGCCCTGGACCAGATTCTGCACTGTGCTCTCCTTTCTGCTCTGCAGCCTGGAAGGCAGGCTAATCCTATGAGAGTGAATGTTTACGAGCGCTCATGTTGTCTAATCTCAAGATACTTAAAATCTGTGATACTTTTTTTTTTTTTTTTATGGAGAGTTTATAGAACCGAGGCTTACTCAGAATCTGGCTCCATGTGTTTAAAATGGGGAAATACCCACCTCTGGTTCCTGTGCAGCACTGTGAGATATGCATATCATAGTGCTCACGCAGCGTACACCTCCAGCTGCAGGACTTCTGCAAGTTTAAACATAACTCGTGAAGGGATGCAGCTAAACATTTGAGACTGCAGCTGTTCAGAGGACTTTATGATGTATCAGCCAATAATAAAGTGTTTTTCCCATGATATGGATTCCATTGATTTCTTCTGGGGATAAAATTAGACAAATTGACTCATGTCTGTGTTATTGTATTCAAATTATTGATTGGTAACACCTCCAATATCACATTTTTACTTTTATCTTGATATCTTCAGCACCACATGAAGCCAAACTGCATGTCAGACCCGAGGGAAATTACCACTATACCTTTCACCATCCCTTTCTCTTTATTAGCTCTTCCTCATGCTTGGTTTCAATACCCCTAAAATAATGCATTATCATATCTAAGATGGCAAGACTCTGATGCCATACATGATCGGTTATTAATCATTTAGCAGTGGCTTCATACAGTGTATGGGAGAAAGCCATACAGTGTGGTTTTTTTCCTCCAAATATTATGCAGTTCCAAACATACCTATGCTGCTGGTATGAAAAATACTGTTTTCAACAAAGCAAGCATTTTCCACCAGAAGAAAAAGATGTTCTTCATAGGAGATCTTCTGATGCTATTTGAAAGACAGTGCCAGACACTAGTAGTCTAATAGTCTAATAGGATTTTACAATTTGCAAAACCTTCATCAGCATATTGTCTATAATAACATCTTCAGCCTGCAGTTGTTGGTTGGTTTTATCCCATCCTTCAAAGAAACTTCTGCACAGTGCTGGTGCTGCTAACCATAAGTCAATCATCTGAACTGAAACATATCATCAGTGATGAAGACAGGTGCTGAATATGATTCACTGCAGAACTGAAATATTTCACATTCACATTCTGTGGGCAGTGAAGACTAAAATTTCCCATCCAGGAATGCAGAAGATTCAAGCTAAATAAAGAGTCAGAGGCAACATTTTCTTGATAGCAGTTGCATTGTAGTTTGGAGAATATGGGTTACTTCTTCTTATATGCATCAGAAAAAATAACTGGATGGCAGCTTAATTATCATTCTTTTTTACTGTTAAAATACAGTTTCACCAGTCCTCGTGGTAATGAAGTCTGGCTAATTCTTAGCATAAAGTATCATTTCCTGAACAGTGTTTCTTGATGTGAAAAGTGCCTGCAAAGTACATCTCTGATACATCCTGATATTCTATTATCAGGAAAACAAAATTTGATTTACTTTTACAGCTATTTATCTGCTTTCTGTTAATATGTGGGCAAAACTCAATAACATCTAGCAGCCTGGAAAAAAACTGCTTTGATTTTAACTCTTCTCCAAAATTATTTACATCTCTCCAAGATGCCCACAACATTTTGTTCTGGATAGCTGTGGCATCCATCTAAAATAACTTCATTTATATATATCCTTTCCTTCTTTTCCTTTTTCTTGTCTTCTCTGAAAATTAAATAGTTAACAAAAACTATCCATACATAATCATTAACTAATCTGCCACCACATCTCTACTACAAAGTCTTCAGTCATCAGTGGAATATTTATTATTCTGCTAGCCATAAACCTGAAATGTCAGTATCACATCATGCTTCTGCCTTTCTAGCAACCCTGAGTCTGAAACCATGTTAATCCAGAAGAAAGGACCAATGTCCTTCAGATCAGTGAGTGAAATCTTACCTGTTTCATGGAGAAGGCGTTAGGGTTCCATGGGGACAGGGTACTGCTGAAACTTGCCTAGTTTATATGCAAAAACAGCATGCTGATACACTGTCTCTTAGGTCAGCATCAAGTGAAAAATAAAAGACTGGGAAAGACTACAATACTGGCATGTGATAATGGGGATCAGAACAGCCCATCTAATCTCTAATTGTACAAACAGTCCTTATTGACACAGTTTTTCACTAATCCTGTTGGACTATTTGCTGGGTGTCCTGCCAGCCAATGTCTTGCCAAAGACTCACAAACTTGAAACGCACGTTGAAATGAATAAAATTGCATCTTCATAACACGTTGTATTTTACCAGTTCCATTGCTTGGGATACTTGGAACAACATGAGTAGATTTGTTAAGAAAAATAACGATAACAGGTTGTACAACCTGCTGACAGGTAAACAAGTTTATTTTTCTTCCTCATTCTATAATTTCCCTATTACTCAGGCTCAGTTTGACATCATCTCTCTGCAAGGGGCTGCTGCTGTTTGCCTCTTCACACTCAGCCATCAAACAGTGAATTGTGTTTTCTGCTCCAAAGCAGAAACAGAGAAACAAATAATTGATTTGGCAGAACAGATTCCATAAATACAAAAAAAAAAGGGCATTCCCTTGGAATAATTCAAAACTTATCCTGAAAATTTGACCAGCTTTGTTATTGTCACTGTTGCTGTTAGCTTGTAAGCATTTTTCTCCTGAGTGTCCTCCTTCTGGAAAAGATTTAATCTTATCAGTGCTCTCCATCACTTAAATTCTAGTATAATTCCTCTTCTCTCTAGAGGCTGTAGAAACCAAAGCATTAGAAAGATTTTTTAATGGAATTTAGGCTAAAAAGGAAAAGAAAGAAAGGAATATTGCAACAGCATGTAAGAGCTTAACTCCAAAGACTACTGATGAGAATGAAAAAGCCGGCCGCACTACAGGCTTGGTAACCATAATTTCTGATTGAGCAAAGACATATGTAAGTAAGACAGAAACAAGAGCTCTCTGTTTCACTCCATCTGTGATTCAAACTTATTGCTCTTCTAAGGAGTGTGCAAGAAGCACTTCATATGTTTTAATGTATTGAACAAACAATGGAGACAGGGCCAGCAGACTGAGGCTGGCTGTTATTGGCTCTTCCCTTCCAAATGCATTTTTTTCTGCTTCATTGCAAGGATGTGGACTACACTAATGACAATAATATGCGTGGCTAAACATTGCTATAACTTTAATATATTACTGTGTATTCTTGAAGATAAACTCTGAGGGAAAATCAAATTGAATTATGAATTGCAGTTGTTTTGATGACACAAAAAACTTGCATAACCTGAACTTAGAAGGTAAAACTAAGCTTTATAAGCTTAAAACCAAACTTAAGCTTTCAGACCAGAGCAGCCTGGTCTAGTGGCCGACCCTGGCCACAGCAGAGGTTTGACACTAGATAATCTTTAAGGTCCTTCTCAACCCAGGCCATTCTATGATTCTATGATTCTATGATTCTATGATTCTATGATTCTATGATTTATCATGCCCCAAAGATGAAATTTACCATCACCGATGCATAATGGAAACAACTTGCATTTGAATGTGAATTTTCTGGTGATTTTTAATCAAGACCTTATCAAGAAATTTTTCACCCTTTTTCTCCGTCTATGTACCCAGCAGCAAGGAGAGCATGCAGGATTTGTTCTTACTGATAAGCAAGTCTGATTTTTCCCAGCTCTCAATCTGCTACCCAATGAATTGCTGAAACACTGCAAAGGTCTTAAGACAAGGTGATGAACTTGGAAGATAATGAAACTGGAAAGGGAGAAGGAGATAGAATCTGCTTTTAATTTGTGGTACTGAAGGGACAGTTTGGGAAAACAACAATGAAATTTGTGGCTTCCATTTATCTTTTCTTGCAAGCTTTTGTTTTTGTGTTTGTTTTTTTTTTAATCAAACTTACAATGGGAAGATTTTCCATTTTTCAGTCACATTGAGTGCTTCTTGAAATTTTAAAAGATACTTGCACTAACTTTTTGTTTATTGCAGCGTTAATTAGTTTTCCCAATATACGCGAACATCTCTTGAGACATGAACATACTTTTAAAATACCTATATATGTTTTAAAACAGTCCCAATAGTAGATGTTATTACCATGAATTTTCCCTTATATTTAGAAGACCTGGAAGTACCATGCTTTATTTGGCTCTCTGTTATCAGAGTGATTAAATTTCCAAATTCTGTTCACTGTATTAGATTTCTGAGGAACACAAAGAACTGTGACAAAAAAAAAACATTACAAAAATAGTATGGGATGCCGTATTTGTGACAGCGTTTGAAGTGAACAGTCTTGACAGAAGCCATTAATAATGATCTAGAAGGGTGGCAGCTGCTACTGCCGTAGCATGAGCTGGTGAAAGGTACCCCTTTGCTCTACCCAAAAGCAAGGAGAAGGCTAATGTATTTTTCTTTTTCACAAGTTGAGTCAAATACTATTCATATTCCATAGTTACTTTAAAAGAGAAAACAGAGCTGTAATGCAAAATGTAAATTTAAATGGGGTTGCCTGAAGAAGCTGAGCTCTGTGGTGTTCCAGATCAATGCTGATACAATGGAAATTTACCTGGAGCAGGAATAGATGATATGAAGCATTAGAATAAAGCTTATGTGTAAAAAAAAACTATGCCTGGCAAGCTTTTACAGTCATTGTCTTAGTGAACAAAGAGCTTGCAGGTTGGAGCGGGGATCCAGAGCTAAGGGATAGAAGGAGAAACCTTCCCTGGTGACATCAGAAGATATCAAAATAAATGAATTTTCATCCTAGAAATTTCTGCTCAGTGTCACCATTGGTGGTTGCTGCGCCATGATGCTCCATCAGCCTTCCTTCCATGATGTTTGGAAGAATTTCTGAGGAACACATTCAGTAACTAAGGCTGCTAATTGGAAAATCCTGTGGAAGAAAAACAAAGCCAGTGACAGCCCTTGATTTCTCTTTGCCCTGTGTGCTGTCACTAGGAGATATGTAGAACACTGTAAGCTAGACTTTGGGAACACAGTAAGAATGAAACAAGTTAAAGAAAACATAATTGCAAGTCTCCCCTTGTGAAAATGTATTGGTGATCACACCAAGGTGTGTGACTGGAGCTGAGAACAGGGATTTTATTTCTCCTGGTACTGTTAAACTAGAGAATATTAAAATTCTTGCTTTCCTTCCACTCCCAATCCTTCCATTCCCTCCCTTACTTTAGTGGTTGCAATGATAATGCTAGTGTGCCAGTTTCCATTAAGTATGGAAAACAGTTCTGATTAAATCATCTAAAACAGAAGTTTTATTGCAAACATATGTTAAACCGAATGTGTTCTTAAGTTAATTTTCTATTGCTCTTTTGTCCAAATTAGATAGTTTCAATCATCGGAAGTGTGATTTGGGAAAGATGGGAGTTCTTGGAACCCGTTGTTTTGTGAGAAGAGAAAGTTCTTGTTTGTTTAAATATTTGCACTGGTAATAGATGCTTACAATGACGTTTATTCAGTACATTGAAGATCATTTCAAATAAAATAAATGTCACATAATACAGCATCAAACATTTTAACTGAAGGAAACAACTGGTGATTTTCAAATATAAAGGATTTTGCCTCAGTAATTTAAGAATTAACATGGGCTGAAGTAGTGATGGACACAGCTAAAGATGAGCAGCTGGGGAGCAGCCCTGCAGAAAGGGGCCTGGCAGTGCTGGTGGCAGCAGGCTCAGCGTGAGCCAGCCACGTGCCCTGGTGGCCAGGAGCCCCAGCAGCATCTAGGGCTACATTACAGACAACATGGATACCGTATCAGCTCCAATACCTAGTGCAATTCTGGGCTCCAAAATTCTGAAAGAACATTAAAGGACTTGGAAGTGTCCAGAGGACTGTGACAAAGCTGGTGGCAGCACTGGAGAGGAAGAGAGGCTGAGGACACTGGGGTTGTCCAGTCCAGAGAAGAAGAAGCTGAGAGGTGAGATCATTACAAAGTAGAACTCATTGGTCGAGATTAAAAAAATATTTGCTAAGATAGAGAAAAAGAGGAGAAAAAAATATACATAAGGTATGAAACAAGGGATGCAGAAGCAATTGCTCACCACTTGCCTACCAATGCCCCCACAGTGGCAGGCCATCCAGTGAACTCCCCCTGTTTGCAAGCTTTCTTTCTGCACTGATGCCATGTGGTAAGGGATATCCCTTTGTACATTTTAGGTCAGCTGTTCTCTTTCAGCCCCTTCTTCCCTCCTCACCAGCAGGACAGAATGAGAAGTTAAGGAGCAAAAATGTTCTTGGCTCTGTTTGAGCACTGCATTGATGACTCCAAGGTACCTGACCTTCAGAGAGGCCAGAAGACACTGTGAGGTGTGGGGAGGGCTCTCTTGTGTTGCACAGAGAAAAAGCACTCAAATAAACAGAGCATGCTACCCGGAGAACTGGTTAGGGCTAATCAAAAGGAAATAATAAGGATCGGGCTTAAATCCCATTCTTCCTGATAACCTAAGGTTTGTCTAAGAATCAACAAGATGAGTTCTATTTTCTGGAGAAATGATGGATGAACGACCAGAAGTCATTCCATTGTGCCACTTCACAAGAGCAACACAGGATTATTAGAACTGAATTGTTCTAATAATGAGCCACTGCATGTTTTGGCTATGAGTGATCAGAGAACTCACTCAGCCTGTTGGAGACCCCAAAATCTTCCTCACTAAGTTCAGATACACACCTTTTTCCTCGTATTTCGTAGAAAATCATAGAAAAAAGGAGTGTCACAGGATACAAGATTCATAAAGGAGGTGGTAATAAGGTGATTTGATAGCTTGAAGAGCAAGGGAATGGCCTACTTCTCTTTGTCAAAAGACTATCTCTGAATATTATTCAATATTTCAAATAGGATTTTCATAAATTGCCTGTAATTTTGATTTAATGTGTATAATTTTATTCAATAAAGCTGTTAAAGATTATAGTTTTGTCATTGTGGGTGTATGAATTCAATTTCTAGCATAGATTAAAATTTATACCTGTGATCAATCTTAATTTTTTCTTCATACATTACCTCATTTCAACTAAAGTTAATGTCCAAAAATGTCAAAAATGATTATTACATGGACATATAACTTCAAGGTTTATAGAACTCCATAACGGAAGAAAATTCCATCTTAATAAGAGTCAAGTCAAACAAAAATGGATTAATAAAAAAAGACTGGGAGCCGCTCATGTAAAAGCTAAAAAACACATGCTTGTGTGTGATGCAGGAAAACTTTGTACGCTTACCGAGTAAACCTTCTTAGGTCTTGACTGTGGCAGGAGTTAAGTTTCATTAGTTGAATGTACATAAGTACTTTCAACACCTTTGAAAGAGTTACCTGCCAGGATACGTAAAGCTCCAAGCACCCCATCGTGTCACACAGCTGAGCCAACAATTTTTCCCCAAAAGCCACCATTCTGTAAAGACACAGAAGTATCAGAAGGGAAACGAGCCTGGTCTTTGCCAAAAGGTAATGAGTGATGTGTATTTGTTTAAGTTCTCACATGATTCCTATTACTTATTATTAAGAGTGTCATCCAAATTTTTCAGAATATTCATTGGGTTGACAGACTTTTTTCTCATGTTAGGGACTATTTCACTCATCTTTCAAACTTATCAGTGTGAAAACAGCATCTGAAAGTCTTGACAAATGACAAAAAAAAAACACAACAGATTGTATGTGTATATCATAATACACTTACCAATAAAGGAGTACCCTTTCTTTTCACTGTTGGTTTTAAAAAACAGCAAGAGTGCTAGAGTTGATCCTCATTTCTGTCTCACTGGATTTATTACTGTGTGGCATTTGCCTGCATGATAAGGCACGTTAACTAGGGTTATCTTCAGTACCTTGAGGGCAGGTTGGGTTGGGGAAGTATTCGAGCACTCTTGAAACTGGAAGTATCAAATTGCAGTTTGCCATTATCAGCGAAATCATCACTGAGAGCTTGTGTGGGTTTGATCTGTAACTCAGGGCTTCTCAATGGGGGCAAAATCTGGGCTCTGATCTTGGGGTTCTGGTTGGGGAGACTTTGGTGGTTGTGTCCAGGCAAAAGGTTGCACGTTACATAAACCAGGTCCCACACAGGATTAGAAATTTATTTATGCAAAATTGGGCTGTTGACTTAGTTTTTAATTGGCACTTCTACCCACTTATGGTTCATATAGTCAGTCCGAAGAGGGTACCATTTACCTCCTACTCTGAACTGAGAATGTTGAGCATCTGCTTTTTAGGCTCCAGATAACAGCTTTATCTGGGAGGGGAAAAAAAAAATTCCCAAGGGAATTTTTCTGCTGAGGCATTTGAACTAATTACTGAAAGACCTGAATTGAATTTACAGACAGGTATCAATCTCTCTTCTGGTGTATGAGTGTCACAGGAACAGGGAGGAAACCAATGTTTAAAACACAGTCGTGATAGTGTTTTTAGCAACTACTAAGTAAAAGCAGCAGTAAATACAAGAACTTAAAAGTGTGAATCACATGGCTTATCATGTGTCTGCTCTACAGTAAAAAAGTAAGCTGGCACTGAGCTGCCAACCCCACAGAGTGCGGTGGGAAAACAAAGCTGACTCACCCCAAAGGATGCACAAAAAGGACATTGAAATGAATTCTGCATAGATCCTTTTTGTGCCATTCCTTGAGATTCCTGACGTGGTATCTTCTTGTGTCTAATGTATTGCATAAGGAAAGATAAAGCAGGGTTTTTGTTTTTGTATTCACCTCTGATATTGGGTATATAGCTAAGTATGATATATAGTATATATAGAAATATACAGTACATATTAGCATTAGTACATAGTCTAAGTATAGCTTATACTCATCCACTTCCTAGCTAAGAGAGTGCAATGAATTAGAATCTCTGATATGCAAAAAGCATTTCAAATACAATAAACCACTGTAGCAACACCAGACCTTAAGTAGTCAGAAAATCTACCAACTTCAAAAGGCATCACATAAAAGAAGAAGTTTGATAAAAATTTCAACATTCCAGAATAAATGATCATTGGATAGAGTTCTGGAAATGGGCATACGTTTTCCCTCAGTTCTTGAGTGATCATACTCAATAATTACACCTTTCCCATGGCAAGAAGTCAATGTCAAAAACGTTAAGCAATGCAAGCATCACAAATCTCTGTTTCTCACTCTACAGCCCAAAATTATTTGGATTAAGCCCATTGTGCAACTTGGGCAACAGTAGAAATATTTCTGTCTTCAGGTGAGGGTGCCTGGTGAGAACAAAGCAGTATTTGAGTATGCTCCATCCACACATCTGGGTCTAGTACTAAATGTGGAGGTTGGTGGCCCTGCCAGTGGTGGGGGATTGGAGAGTCATGATCCTTGACATCCCTTCCAACCTGGGCCATTCTGTGATTCTGTGTATGATTCTTGAACCTTGGGAGCTCTGATAATACTTTGGATCCTGAAAGAAAGCATATTTTTAAAAGAATCTCTCTTTTGTACCTGGATTATTTGCTTTATACAGTAGCAAACTACTAAGAAACCACTGCAAGTTTGGATCCCCAAGTTGCATGTACAAGAAGTCAGTCTACCTGTGAATTTAGGAAAGGCATGATCCCACAAAATTTAAGAACTGGATTTTAGATTCTAATTAAATCTCATTTGAAAGTCAAAGAGAAAGAAGAGATGCATTCAGCAGTAGGCTGAGCCAGGAAAGCTAGATATAAACTGGCTGAAGTGTTTCACTGAAATGTTATTTTATCAGATGACCCAGGTTTAGGACTGTTGAAGCAAAGTAGAAGGTCATCTCTCTGAGATATTTATGCAAATTTTAATCAACCTTTCAACCTAAACAGCAAAACTGAGCAGAATTTTAATAAGCTGTTCCTGGCGTCCTCTGTAGTTCTGTTTTGTTGTTCTGCTTTTACATTCCTTTTTCAACTGAAATATTTATAAGCTTGTCAAATTAAAAAAAAAAACAAACAAAGTAATTTATGCTAAATGGGGTTTATTGCATCAGGCTGACTACTGATGCAATAATTTAAAGCGAAGAATAAAGAAGAGAAATCATCAGGCATAGATGAACATGTTTCCATCAAGTCTTCTAATCTATATCATTTTATGTCTAGGTGAAGTCTGAATTAGTGTAAGAAACTTAGAAATTATGCTGATAACATAAACTAGGTATCTTTGGATTTTAAATACTAGATCTATGACCAGAGTGCTTTCTTTAACTAATCTTTAGATACCAGAACAGCCCAGGTTTGCTGTTTCTATACACAAATAATACACTTTTTAATAAAACTGTAACATGTTTTCTATCTCTTACACTGTAAATGATATGAGGCAATTTCTTCTAACTTTTTTCACGTACACTTTTGAAAGCTTTTTCTTAGTAGATTTATTATGTGTAAGATCTTTCAGAGCAAGATATCAATACTAATCAAACTTTGCATTTTTCAGTGAAAAAATATATAGCAACTGACTTGACATCTGCAGTGAGAGACATTCAGGTGTAGTTATTGATGGTACGGAAATGTTCACAAATACAAACTCACAAAGACAAATATACACAAACATACATACGTACATAAACATACATATATACATACTTATGTGTGTAATGAAGAAATGCTTTCTGCTGTTTCATTTCCCATTTCTCCTGTTTCTTGCTAAAAAGAAGATTCTCTGTTATGAAAAAGTTAAAGCTGTGTTGTTCCTGTGTCTTTCGGCTGGGATTTGAAATAAGGGCACATAGGCTGTAGAATCTTTATTTTTGGGAACCTGTAGCTAAAAATGGACCAGTGGTAGTGACAGTTGTATCATAATGCACTCATGCGACTTGACTCTAAAAGTTTATCCTAGGAACAGCATATACCAAGGGCAAAGGGGTTTCTGAGTTCTGAGTCGTCCTAACACAGCCACAAAGATTTGCAAAGTGGGCAAGTATGGCTGCTTTGAATGACTAGTGGATGAGACTTTTGGGTAACTGTTGTAAATATTGCTTCTTTCAAAATAACTGGTCTTTGTAAAGAAATATTTGGGAAATTATATATACTAGGATGCATCAGTCTGTAATTTATATTTTAAAGACAGGCCATAGGACCCAACAACCCAACTGCTAGTAATGATCTGACTGATTCCAGAGAAACTGACTGTGGGACTGTGCAAGGCAATTGTTTTATGGAAAGTATTGTTTAAAATGAAAAAACAAAAAAGCATAGTGGAAAAGCATCAATGGACACATTAACAACAGATAACGATAACATTATGTAATAATTAGAGAACAAATAACGCAAACGTGACATCTCTTCATTTGTAACTGTCTGAACTGAGAAGTAGAATGCAGGAATATCTCTCAGTTGCATGAAAAATTTTGGGTTGTGCCCCTTGGTGTGTGAATTTGTCATGTTATGGGCCTGTTCAGTCAGGCACAGGCAGGAACAGCGCATCACTACCTCCAGGGACAACATGGCACTCACATAATCCAGTCTTATGCTCACCACAGTAATGGAGCCTTACCATTTACATTGCTGGCTTCCCTCCCCTAGTGTATGTATAGTGTACAAATGTCCCCTTTGTACTATGGTTTTTAATATAATTTGAATCTGGAGAGTAGGGGAGGAATTGATATAGATTCATTGCCAGCCAAAAGATCGATCTAAAAGGAAAGCCTGAATGTTTGCTTTACTGCATGTGAAATAAAAAACATAATAGTTTTTTAATCGCAGTAGCTGGAGTTGTCTTTGAGACAGAGATGGTGTATATCCTCTGTTGGCTTGCCAAGTGAAGAATTTCAATTTTTTCTTTAGTATTCTTGCTACTTGCTTTTCTGTGTTTGAGTTATTCATTTAATCTGCCATTTGTCTTGCTTGGACTATTCTGATGGAGGCGCTTTAGGAAAGAAGCCAGACAGTGTTTTTTTGCACGCTCCAGATGTTTGCAATAACATACTACTGAGCTGAATGCCAGCAATAAAGGGACACTGCTCGAACAGGAAATACTTTGCATCTGACACCAAGCAGTGTGTCGCTAGGGGAGAAGAAGGTACAGATTTGTCAACTGACAGTTAGCAAGCAAGAAGAAACAAACAAACACGAACAAAAACATCTTGGTAAAATCAGATTAAGGACAAAACTTCCAGAAACTGATTTCGAAGAACAAGTACAATAAATGACTAACATAAAATATTGCTCTAGGATTGTTGCTGAGACATATTCAGCCACAGTTCTACTTTTAGTCTTACAAGCTGAGTTTCTGTTTTTAATAAAGAAAAAAAAGAAAATTCGACACTTTCCAAAAAGTTGTACAGAACGTGTTCAACAAAGGAAAGAAAATCACCTTCCATTTGTCTTATACTCTAAAAACAGTGGGGTGTATATGTGCAAGAAAGATAGTATAATCATGATTTCCTTTTCCTGACCCATTTTGTATTCATATTTTGTCACATTTGACACTGTTCTGACTCACATTAAGTCAGACATTTTTGATAATTCTCTCCACCACAAAAGTGGACACCGAACCGAAAATTTATTGTGGGAACAAAAATGCATTTCTGCATTCTTCAAAGACACGCTGGCATACAATTCATTTGCCTTATTCCCCCAGATTAAACTAACAGTATTTTTATTTTGTCTCTGCCTATCCTCTGGGTTATTGTCAAACCAAGCTCATACTGTCACATCACCTCTAGGTACCGTAATCCAACTGAATTTGGGGTTTATTATCATGTTTTACCAACTCCATATAAATTAATTGGATGAGTTTTACTTCGAGAAAATGGATCTTTGTTGAATTAAAAGAACTCACAGATACAGCTGATTCATATTTTTAAAATAAGATCATCCACATCTAGGTACAGAAAGACAAATTTTCAGGAACCAAGCTATTTATAACTCTTCCTTGGCAAACTTTTCATAATTTTTCACATTTTCAGAGAAACATCAATAGCTGAAGTTTGGCTGAACAAAGCCCAGTGCAATGTAGTACTGGGGAATGTTCCAGACAGAGGATAGTTCACTTGCTGTCATTGTTTTACAGCTTTTCAGGAGGCCTGATGGAACACTATCACCTCAAAGAGCGCCGGTTTCAGGAAGTTTATCTTCCAACAGGGTAATATTTCTTACTTCCTCGCAAAAAGGTAATAAATTTTGGGAGCTGATATTCCGGTCCAGAGACATTTATACAGGTTTCTCTTTGGATTTTGTTAAGTAATGTGACACTCCACCCTGAGCAAATTGATGGAACCAAACATGAGTCATGCATGGGAGACATTTTGTTCAGATTTAATAGAGAAGCTCTTGCATATAATTCCTTATGCTGGTCCAAAATATTCTGCTGTTTTTGCCACCACATCACTCAACTGCGGACTTCCCAGATAAGAAATTAACTTGTGTTGCCACCCATACCCACTGCAAACGACATAAATTTGTATGCCGTTTGCCTTGAGATGAAAAGCACATACTCTAAGATGTCCATTTTGCTTCCTAAGCATTCAGCTCCATCTTACAGTTCTGTGCTATAAATAATCAGAGCTATAACATTTTTAAAAATATGGAAATCCATAATTTGAAATATTTGTGGGTTGAGCACTTGACTAAAAGCACAGGACAACAAGAAAGTGGTGCAGAGCCTCTACTTTTATCCTGATTTCCATTATGTTTGCTATTTACTATCTGTAAGCAATCCAGTTTAACTCATAACTGTGCACTTTTTTTTTTTTAATCCTAATTTTCTATTTGAGGGAAGCATATTTACTTTTTACTCTTTAACTGAAGGCAGCCTTTCAGCCTCTACTCGGATGAACTGTTATGATCTGGAATGTGAAACTGCCACTCTTCAGCATAATAGTGAAAGGACTGTGTAAGAAAAACAAATAGGAGGCATAAAGTTAAACAGGGCACAATTTTCCCATTTTGGGGAAAGATTAGCCTTCTAGCTCACTACTCTTCTAGGTCAGAAAAGATAACAGATCAGAAACTATGGTTAACAAGGGCTTGGACTGGCAGACAGTGGCTTTGTATTGCAGCTTTTTACTATAGGGTAGTATGACCTGTCACACTAATGCATGACTAATTCAGAATTTTCCAATGAATATTTTAGTTAGTACCTGTCCAGAATGATAGCTTGTGGCAATTGAAGCTTTCTTTCATGATTCCATTTAGGAAAAAAAAATACAGGCTTAATATTTCAGTGCTCTCTTGTCATTTAGATGGAATATTTCCTTTACAGACAAAATCAGAAGGAGGATGTAAAATAAATCAAGGTTTCATTTAATTGTTTTCAAAGGTCATTAATTCTGCAAGGTAGCTTTATGTCTGCTAAGCCCTCTAATTTTGCTTGGAAAATGTGAAAATGTTTTGAATAAATCAGAATATATGTTTGCTTGACAGTTTTTTCTATTTCTACATTTGACAGCTGGAAGAAAACACAAAACAAACACCTTCAATAGGTAACAGGAATCAGAATCACAGGAACACCATGGTTGGAAAAGACCTACAAGATCATCCAGTCCAACCATCAAACTATCACCAATATTTCTCACTAAACCACATCCCTCAACACAAAATCTAAACGTTCCTTCAACACCTTCAGGGTCAGTGACTCCACCACCTCCCTGGGCAGCCCATTCAGTGCCTGACCACTCTTTCAGAAAAGTAGCATTTCCACTACAACCTCCCTTCAAGTAGTTATAGAGAGCAATAAGCTTTAGAGAGCCTCCTCTTCTCCACACTGAACAATCCCAGCTCCCTTAGCCACTCCTCTTAAGATTTGTGCTCCAAACCCCCCGCCAGCTTTGTTGCCCTTCTTTGAACCCGCTCCAGGGCCTCAGTGTCTTTCTTGCAGAGAGGGGCCCAAAACTGGACACTCGAGGTGCAGCCTCACCAATGCTGTGTACAGGGGGACAATCACTTCCCTGTTCCTGCTGGCAACACGTTCTGATGCAAGCCAGGATGCCATTGGCCTTCTTGGCCACCTGGGCACACTGTGGCTCATGTTCAGCCGAGCATCAATCAATACCCCCAGGTCCATTTCCTCTACGCAGTCCTCCAGCCACTCCGCCCCAAGCCTGTAGCGTCGCCTGGGGTTGTCGTGGCCGAAGTGCAGGACCCGGCATTTGGCCTTGTTGAACCTCATCCCATTGGCTTCAGCCCAGCTCTCCAGCCTGTCCAGATCCCTCTGTAGGGTCTCGCTACCCCCAGGCAGATCGACACTTCCAGCCAACGTGATGTCATCCGCAAACTTTCTGAGGGAGCACTCAATGCCCTCATCCAGGTCATCAATAAAGATACTGTAGAGGACAGGCCCCAGCACCATGTTCAGTAAACAGTGATGAATGTCAACGGGCGCCATTTTTTCTCAGGGAATTTAGTTCTACACTGCTATGCACTACATACACACTTCTCTGTCAGGCACCATTCAGTCAGACTGCCCCTCTGCTGCGGAACAGAATAATGGTGTGAAGGTTCAACCTCTGCTGCCATATCACCACCATCCAAATCTGACCTTCAAAAATGGTCAACGCTTGTGGATTGATGCTTTGTTTTAACCCACACAGATGAAGCCCAAAGAGGGCAACTAAGTGCCTGTTTTTATTTCACAGAAGACCTCTGTGGAACACTGACTGAATGCAGAAAGGCAGACAGTTGATTTTAATCATTTATGTTTCGGTTATTATCTTTGTAACATTCAAAAATTTAGGCTGGGTTTGTAGAGTAAAATGTCAATTTTGTTGTTTTGGTGTAACATACGGATCACAGTCCCTGGAACTATCAGTTATCCCCTTCAAGAATTTGGGGATGAAGGGAGTGGGATAAAGAACTCTTTTATCCAACTTGCTGAGCAAGTAACAAGCATTTCTAACCTCAGAAACTACAGGGTCTGTGGAGGACCCATGGCATTAAAACCTGGCCCTGGTTGCTCCCAAGTGGCTGGCAAGTAACTACAGCAGAATTGATTGCAGCACCCACTGGGAAGATAAGAATATATCTCCATGGCTAAACCAATATCCCAGTAGGAAATTTACTGCCTGAATCAAACTCATCCAAGTGGTATCCATGTTGGGACTAGCAATTGCACTTGGGTTTATCATAAAATGAGCTATGAGACAGGAAACCACACTTTTTATAAACTAATAATATTACTTTATATAGGGGAAGGATTTCCTAATTTCTGTTCCTACACAAACAGCACTCTGTTCCCTGAAGCTGGAGGTACGTACTGCTGGGAGCTCCATGTGGGGCTTGGAGATGTAGGTGGTGCAGAGTAAAAAGTGATACTGGTAAAGGCTGGAACTGTAATGTAGCAGGACATCCTTTTGGATCTCTCAGCACCACATACATACATGCTAAGGAACATGTAAATTAACCTGCTGCAAAATGGAATGGACCTTTTGAAAATGGGTCAGTAGCACTAAAGGGACATTTCTGAGTTTTTGGCCACTGTGAATGCAAGCAACTACCTGCAAACTGGACTGGTGTATGCTATGTGGGAACAATCCACCCAATGTTCTTTTTGCTCCTGGGGAAAGGTGCTGATGAATTGGGTGTCAAAGTATATAAAGATCTCATACAACAACAGTGGTTCATTGACACCTCCATAACAAGTGGTAATAGCCAAACTTAGCCACTAAAGTAAAGACAACTGGCCACTGCAGCACATAATCAAAAGCTACGGGCTGGCTACACGCAACTCCAATGAATGGATGCTTGAGAACCCTTTTATAACCTGAACTGCATGACTAGATTACAATCTGAAACATATCTTTGATCTACTTGCAGAGCAAGCCACAAGCAGCAATACTTCAGCATCGCAGGACTCTCAACTACTTACTGGCTGAAGGAGGAGGTGTCTGTGGCAAACTGAATGATTCTAATTGTTGTCTAGAGATTGACAACAATGATAATGTTATTTTGCAAATAGCTAAAGGTATACGGAAAATAGCCCATGTTCCTATCCAAACTTGGAAAAACATAGACTGTCATTTCTTTTCTTGGCTTCCAGGTGGCCCATGAGTAAAATGTGTTATATTTTTATCTACTTTGTGCTACTTATGCCCATACTATGTTTCAATCCGTTTATTCAAGGCATGGTATCTTTTATGAATTCTGTAACCTCTTCCACTGTTAGGGAATCACAACAGATCAAGGCAACATTAGTGACCAAGCCCAAGAAATCTTCTGTAATGATTGCATAGAACATTTGATATCCCCCTCCCCATTCTTTGCTTATATATAATTTTTTTTCTCACTACCATTGATCACCAATGCATCATTTTAAGCAAACTTCGAGTCATGGGGTGCTCAAATGACATTTGACCTTGCTTGCGTCTCAGTCTCACTTCAGGTATATAAAAAAATCTCCCCTCTTGCTCTGATAAACAGAGCAAAAAAAATTTATATAACAGTCGATGCACAAACAATTGCTCACTACCCTACCAATAGCCCACCTGTCCCTTAAGCGGCAGAAGAGAGAGATGCACTCCTTTAAAACTCCTTCCTTGTGATTCAAATGATGTGGAATATCCCTTTGGCAAGTTTAAGTCAGCTGTTCTAATTCTGTCCTCTCCCAGCTTCTTGGGCTCTTTGTTGCAAATTGCCTTGGCTTCCATTGCTGTAACAACCCCGACACGGTTGGAGGCATCCACAACCTTGATGAGCAAGCTGTTCCAGTGTCTCAACACCCTCACAGTAAAGAATTTCTTCCTAATAGCTGATCTAAATCTAAACTCTAGATATCAAGGGGAAATTCTTACCTGTGAGATGTGAAATCATTCTTCTTTGAGGTGACTTGACAGAGAAGATTTACAATCAGACTGTAGTCCAAATACCTCCAGAAACCCATAATGCCTAAAAAAGCTCATGTTTCCTTTCTGATAGTTGGTGGAGAATAGCAGTTATTGTATTGATCACATCCATGGGAATCTGATGGCATCCAAGTTGCCACTTTATTTCTAAGAACTGGATCTCCTGTGAAAATCCACTGACCTTGCTTTGGTTTAAAGCAAAATGGGTTTTTAGTGGGATGCCACTAAAAGGCACTCCTGCCTTTCTCAGAAAGTTCTTCTGCTGTGTTGCCCACACGATGATGCCATCCATGTATTGCAGGTGTTCAGGAGCTCCCCGCTGTTGCAGCTCACCCTGGATCAGCCCATGACAAATGGCAGGGCTGTGTTTCCACCCCTGAGGCAGTGGATTCCAGGTGTACTGGATGCCTCTCCAAGTAAAAGCAAACTGTGCCCTGCACTCTGCTGCCAGAGGGACTGAGAAAAATGCATTGGTGTTGCGGCACATCACTTGGCTGCCTCTGACTCCAGTTCCTATTGAAGTTCTAGCACGTCTGGCACAGCAGTGCTTAGCAGTGGTGTGACTTTATTCAGGCCACAGTAGCTCACCGTTGTCCCCCACTCTCCACTGGACTTTTTTGCTCATCAAGCAGCACTACTGAAGGGTAAGTCTTGCTGACTACTCCATAGTTTTCCAGTTGGTGAATCTGCTGGCGAATGGGAATTAGGGAGTCCTGGATGGTGTGATATTGCTGCTGGTGCACCACTGTAGTAGCAGTTGGCCTCTGCTGTCCTTTTGTTCTTTGAAATCCCACAACAGAAGGGTCCTGTGAGAGACCAGACAAGCCCATCAATATCCTTTTGGATCCTTGAATTACCCTGTCCAGAGATAATCTACACTGAGGATGCACAGGGTCTCAAGGCTGTTTGCAATGCAGTGCTTTTCTCACTTAGTTGTGGTTAGGCTCACTTCAGCCTCCAAAGCTCTTAAATCTTTGGATCTCCATCACTGCAGAAATACAAATGGCTTTTGGCCCTTTATAACTTGATGGCATTAGAGTACATGATTCCATCCCAGCTGAAACTAGGGCATATGGGTAAAGCCTTGTCATGACTTCAATTAATGACATCTCATTAGTTGAATCAATTTTTTTGTCATGAAAGTATTTAGCAGTAGGAGGTGCCAGGACTTTACACCCAGAAGATAACCAGTAGGTCACCCTTAGAAAAGCAGGGCTAATCATGACTGACTAATCACGACTAGATTGGAAAATAGTTAGAGGGCTTGTAGGAAACCTAGCAGTAATTTTGTGACAATGTTGGTGTTTTCTACAGAAATATATTAGAGATCATCCCGAAAGTATTAGAGCTATGCCATGTCAAGTTGTATGCAGCATTCTGTTATGCAGTATCCTTCATTTCTGTCAGAAAATAGACTGCTTTCAGTAGTTATAAATTGGGTACATGCTGGGTTCTACATGAATGATTTCACTAATAGCTTATTATAACTATTTATTCACCTATTTTATTTATAGCTGCTCAAATAATGCCATTGATGAACAGCAGCTGAACACACTATTAACTTTAAACTTATTCAACAACTTGTGCATTTCTTTCTTCCTGGTGGTGACTCGCCTGGGGATTCAGACTGCATTACTTTGCCATCTTCAAAAATCATATGATGCTGTTGCTCATACAGAAACTGCTAAGCAAAAATCACCAGCAGGGATGCTTTTAAACATCATTGTTAGGAGAGCTTCTGCTTTAGCGAGATGAAAATAACATGTCAAGAGATGTGAGGAAAGTCAAGAGGAAGGACACAGTATCTTTTGGAAAATGGCTTCCTTGAAATTGTTTGAAAGTTCTGAGAGATGACAAAGAAAAATATATGTATATGCACACTAGCAAATGATTTCAGCTGAACACTACAGGTTTTGTAGAGGTAAAAAGTGCATAGATAACTACATGTAAATCAAGACAACAAGAAGCATGCTGTCAGCCTGTCTATTCGTATCCCAGTCCCACATCCTCTCCAGAGGCAAGCTGTTTGCCACTGCATGAGACTTTATACCACACACAGACACACGGCTCTGGGCGAGGTTTCTGCTTCCCCTGCCCTGCTTTATCTTGAAACATCACAGGTTGCCAAAACCCTCAGAGCATTCACAGCACCAGTCAGTTGTAGCCTGGCAGGCAGTCCTGGAGCTGGATTTGGCTGTGTGCCCTCCCCGTGCAGCTCGCAGCCAGTGGGAGTTAGAGGTACCCAGCACAGGTCCTACCACCCGAATGTGCCACCTGTTCACAGTCACAAGAAAAGCCACCGGGGTGAGGGATTTCTGGCAGCTGTTTTCTCGTGCCCCACAGATTCATCTCAGCATGTTGCTGGAAGGAGTGCGTGCTCGTACTCAGCACAGGCTCTCACTTCAGAGGCCAGGCAGAGTTGGGCAGCATCCCACCAAACACTTCTGGTGCACGTGCATTTTTTTACGTCAATCAAATCAAATGAAGAACCTTTACTTCTCGATTTAGTCTCCCGTGTGTTTGCTGGGCAGCAAGCAGCGGTGGGAACAGACTTGTGAGAAACTTTTACCAATTGGTGGCATGTACGAACACTCTCCTTATAGGGTCCTCCAGGCAGCACCGTCCAACTGAGCAGGAGCCAGCGCGGCCTCCTCCCACGGCAGCGTAGCGTGGCCGGTAGCGCCAAGCGCTGACTTTCCGCACAAAAACTCGGCACTACCGCCGCCCCCTCGGACTGGAACGATGCCGTGAGAAGCGCTTCCCCGCGGAGCGCTGCTCCGGACTGGCGCTTCTCTCCAGCGGTACCGGAGCGCGAGCCCCGCGCCCCGCGTCCGCCGGCTGATGCAGCCACGCGCACTTCGGGTAGCGACGGGGGAAGGAGCGCCGCTTCCGGAGCAGCCGGCAGCCTCTCCCGCTCCGGGAGCGCGGCGGGGGAGACGCGGCGGGGGTGACGCGGCGGCGGGCGCTCCTCCCCCGCTCCCTCTCCGGACTCGGAGCGGAGCGAGCGGGGCCGGGGCCGGGAGGCGGCGCGGGAGGGGCGAGGCGCAGGCGCGGCGGGTTGCAGCTGAGCCCCGCGCCGCTCCCGAGAGCCGATGGCAGCTGCACAGCGCGGCCGCCCGGCGGAGCGCGGCGCAACGCGGCGCCCTCGGCGGAGCGCGATGCGCGGGCGGGCGGGCGGCGGCGGCGGCGGCGGCTGCGGCAGCTCTGGGAAGCGGAGGGACGCGGCCGGGCGGCTCGCCTGACCTGCGTGCCCCCCCATCCTGGCTGTGCCGGGCTGTCCCGAAGGATGTCTGCCCAGTCTAAGGGGACCGCATCCTCTTCCTCGTCGCCGTCCGAGGGGCCGCCGGCAGCCTCTAAAACGAAGGTGAAGGAGCAGATCAAGATAATCGTGGAGGATTTGGAATTAGTCCTGGGGGACCTGAAAGACGTGGCCAAGGAACTTAAGGAGGTGAGAAGCGCAGGGAGCGGAGAGCTTCGTGGCCGGTCCCCGGTCTGTCCCCCCGGGGTCGAGCATCCCCGCCCGTGGGCCGGGTGTCCCGCTCCCATCGGGGCTCCGCTGCCGCCTCCGTTCTTCCACCACTTCGGCGCGGTGGTCCCAGCAACTGGTGGCCGGGCTGCGCGCGGGGCCGTGCCCCGAGGCGGGGGGGACTGCGTCTGCCTGCGGCGCGCAGCGCTCCGGGACGGGCGGCGCGGATGGAGCACGGCGACGCCGAGGGGTTCGCCCTGCGGTTCAGCTGCCGGGCGGCTCTGTCGGGGCTCCTCGCCTCTCGCCCCCTCCGGTGCTGGTGAGGGTCGGGGTCCCGCAGTCCGGATGCGCGTCCCTTCTCGGCTTGGCGCAGCGGCGCGACGGACGGGAACCTGCCTACCTGCCTCTCCAGGCTGCTCCGAGGCCAGGCAGGATTGCCCTCGCTGTCTTCCTATTGCCGGTGGCGGGTGTCACCTCTGTTCCGTTAATCTGCAGGCGGAGCGCGGTGACTGCGGGAGCTGGGAAATGCTGTAGCTGAAGAAAAACTCCTGTTTGTTATCTTGATTTTGCAACACAACTGGTCGACAGATGGTTGGATTATGCTCCGAGTTCAAATCCAGGATCTCAATGCATTGCTTTATAATCCTGGATTTGACATTTTTAAGAGGCTGTGTCTTTTGCTATCAAATATTAGTTTTCTATTTTAATAACATTGTCAACAAGTTTTATACAACGGACTTTGGCCATCATAGGCGGTCTGAAATTCACCCAGTGCTTTGTATGAGGCTGATGTGTGCATCAACACACTGCTCATAGCTGCTGGGCATCTCACTCACAACTCCAGATTTTAACACAATTTCTCTCTTCCTTAAAATGCAACTGTCTGTGCTTCTTTAGCTTTGGTTTGGATATTTTAAAGTAGAAGCAAACACTGTAGGACTGTTCTGCAAACGTTCACAGACTGATTGAGCAAACTGTCTCCTGTTGGTGCAGAAGCACATTTTTCAGGACCTGGAAAGGATGTCCTGTGAATGTAAATCATTCTCTGCACAGCATACTCCCAGCTTTCCTCCAGTGAGCAAACAAGATCTCTGTTGGTGGAGGTCATGTGTCCTTATTTACTGTGGCGTGTTTTATCTAAGCAAACGGGTCTATTCTGTGTGACTGCATTTGTCAAAGAGAATGGGATTTACCTCTGCTTAGTGGGGAAATGGCTTGTGTAGAACTTCTTTTCCCAAACAGAAGTCAAATGTAAAAAGGAAGCTGTAGGAAAATGGTCCTGTAACTTCACTTATGCACCATAGTGTGTGCATTGAAAGGTGATAGGATTGCAAATCCTTTTTTTTTTGAGAGCAAACACATACAGATATATTTTAAAAGGGTAGTGAACTCTTGTTCATAATCACACATGAGCTCCCGAGTGACGTTTTTCTTTAAATATCTCATAAAGATGATATCTCTGATACTCTGACAAGTGAGGGTTGATATGCAGTTACCTGCTTTTTTACAACATTATAATTGTGTTAAATATGCTTTGCACAGCATTCATTTTGAAAAGTTGACAGAAGTTTGCCGTGTGAGCACCTCAGATTTTTGCCTTTTGTAGTACGGACTAAAATCTGTACAATGCCTCTTGATGCATCTGCAGTGTATACCTTTTAATGTGAAAGTGAGATAACTGATCTTATAAATTAATAGTCATGCTTTCTCACGGGTGATAGTATGCATGGGCAAGTGTTTCATTAAAGCACGGAGGACTCTGGTCCAACAGCTCAGTTTTGGTGTGTTATGCTCAGAAGTGTATCTGTCCTTGGTCAGTGCTTCCTTCTTGCAGGACCAGGCCAGGAGTTAAACCGTGGGATGTAAGTTTGCACTTCCCTGTTTCACTGCAGATTGTGTTTTTCCAAAAATGTTATGACTGTTCTTTATCTTCACTGCCTGTTTGCTGCATTCAGGCTTTTGTGCTCTCGTTTCTGTTGTTCCTATGTTTGTTCGTTTGTTTGGCTTTTTTTTCCCCCTGCATTGGGTGTAAAGCATTATGAGAACATTCTGTTTATATCACTGTTACAATAAAAAAGACTTACATTCTGCATTAGAGGAAGGTTACGAGGGTTATTTTTCCCTTTTTTTTTTTTTTTTTTTGGCTCAGTTGTGGTAATGTTCACTCATAATACTAAAAATTTGTCACTTATAGAGCATTGCTTTTTTTTTTTTTTTTTTTCTCTCTGTTTGTGTCTACCTACTTGTTACTTCTAGTTACCAATAATTTATTTATTTATTACATGGTATTTATTATAGCAGTTTAGGTATTGAGGCAGACTGGATGTTTTCTCATAGTATCCTTCAGCATCCCTTTGTAAAGTTTTATATTAAAAATATTGTCAAATATTGTTGTTTCCTTGCTTCTAAGTAGACAGTTTTATAACAGTTAGGCTTATCAGACACGTTAAATGCTAAATGTTCGTACATTTAGCTTTCTGTTGTTTACTTACTTGAATGTTTTTGTGCCTGTCCTTCGTTCCAAAGCCTCTTTTAATGGATGCTGTAACAGCTTTTTTGTTTAAGCAGGCAATTGGTGAGAAATTAGGGAGAAGATGGGCTGTTAAACCCGTTTTATGCATTTTCTGCACAAACACGACAAAACCATGTGTATTAACACATGCACGTGCCAGGAGCTCCACGTCTCTTGGAAGCAGAACATCTGCTCCTTCTCTCCTTGTTTTTGGACTGCTTAGGTCCAAGGGAAGCACAGGGCCTGGGATTGGAAAAGGAGTGACTGGGAGACATGTTGGGTGGGGTGATCCAAGTGCAGACTGTGAATTCACCTATGGCCTGTGCTGGGGTGTAGTAGGAAGAGGCACAGTTACTTGTGTCTTCTTGATAGGAGTGTGTGTTCCTGGCTTTGTGCTGGAAGGGATTACTGTTCCAAACAGATTTGAGTAGCCATTATTTGACGAATATTCCAAAGGAGTGCCAAAAGACTGAGTAACTCTGAATGTTTCTTTAGTCCAGGCTATTGCAAAATTAAGTTGTGAAACCTTCCCTGGGGAATTGGATAAAAGACCTTTTTTCTCTGCAATAGGCTTAGAAAGATGATTGTTACTAAGTGTTTGCAAGTAAAATTTATCCATCAACTACCTCTGTAATGCAGTGATGAGCTCTATGGGAAACTGGAGGACTGTGCTGGTCTCAGGTATTTTGAATGCAGAATGCTCAGGGTAGTTCTCTTGACTACCCTGAGAAGCATTGTGCATAGGGATGTGCTTGTGTACTTGGATGGCAGGGCATGGAGTTCCTCATTTTTAAGTCTTCGCTGTTTCACACTGTGTAATGCTAGACATTTCTGGAGCCTTGTACTTGTTTGTTTACATCAATGAAGTATTCCCTAAATAATTTGATAAATACTTCTAATTGTAGTAAAAAGTCATCATGCAAAGCAAATTTCTGGAAGTTATGTGTGAAACATTTGCATAGCTTTTAAGTGGCTAAATGTGCTCCAGTCTTTTATCAAAGGGAAGCAGCTGTGTAGCTATTGACAATGTTTAGGATAATCCAGAATGGAGGTTCAGGAGAAGCAGAAGCCCGAATAGGCATTGCACACGCATCAGTAAATTTCCAGTCTCTCTCAGACTACCTCCTCAGCTCTAAATCCTTCCAAAATGTCTTGCTGAAGGAATGAATGAATAATCCTCCCTCACTTTACTGCTGCTTTTATTTGCCATAAATATGTGATATATAAAACTTGAGCATGACTTAACAGTGTTTTCCAAATGATGATGGAACTAACAGATGAAAAACAAAACCAGAAAGACGCACAAAGTTTGTTACAGAGGTAGATGACCTGTTTCCATAATCAGGCCAGTCATAATGCTTTCGGGTGTTTGGAGGCATTGGTAATATCCACCTTCAGCAAGATCTGTGGTACTACATCTCATCTATATTGTATATAGACAATATATATATGTATATAGACATATATATGTATATAGACAACATATACATGTTACACCAGTGTTTTCCATTCCTTTCGAGTTTTAGCTGATGATCCAAATGGCAGTAAGGCAGTTCAGGTTGTTGCATGTTTTTGGGAATCTAGAAGGCTGCAGAGTGTATCCAACAAGAGGGTTAGAGCAGTGACAGTCAGTGTTATCTCAGTACCTCTGATGCACAGGCAGAAATATAACAGGCAGTGTTACGAAAAAGGTGTTGGGTTCATATTGCAGCATGAAGTGAGAGGGGTTACCCATAGGTAGGGAACATACTGCATAGATGCCTAGGGGTAGACAGAGCAGTGTTCTTCAACACTTCAATCACTTCCTTCTTTTGAGGCTCATCCCTGCTTCATCTCTACTTTGGGATCTCTACTGATGTCGTAGAATCATAGACTCACAGAACGGCCTGGGTTGCACAGGAGCACAGTGCTCATCCAGTTCCAACCCCCTGCTGTGTGCAGGTCACCAACCAGCAGCCCAGGCTGCCCAGAGCCACATCCAACCTGGCCTTGAATGCCTGCAGGGATGGGGCATCCACAGCCTCCTTGGGCAACCTGTTCCAGTGCCTCACCACCCTCTGTGTGAAAAACTTCCTCCTAATATCTAACCTAAATCTCTCCTGTCTCAGTTTAAAACCACTTCCCCTGGTCCTGTCACTATCCATCCTTGTAAACAGCTGTTTATGTTTGTCATGGTGCTACAGCTTCTTTTGCTGGGTAGAGGCAGCTGAAGGCAGGGGTTGTTAAGCATGTTTCTTCCTACTATTAGGAATCCAGAAAATGCTCTTCTTAAATACAGCTTGTGGATGCCAGCACTATTAAATGTACCTTTTGAAGTAGGAACATTCCAGTAGACACATGCTCTGTATGGGGCAGTTTCTTATGGGTGATACTGAAGCTCTCGTAGTATTTCCATGTCTGTAGCTAGAGTTACAGTCCAGTTCATAGACCAGGACCAAGGCACATTCCGTCATTTGACATTGCCTAGTCCAAACCTCACTTTTCTTTTCAGCATCAGACTCTTTTTCTGATTTCTCATTGCAGTCTTTGCTGACCGATGCAGCCATGAATCCTAACTGGATGTTTATCGTAAGTAGAGAGTAAGATTCATTATGTAAAGAAAGCACTGCACACAGCTTTGCTGTGATCTGCCCAGGGGTCCATACAGGGCCATAAATACTCACTGCAGGTAAATGAATCACAATTTTCCTTTCCTTTCATTTGTTGTGCTCTGTGAACCATTTCTGCAGTTACACAAAATAGAGGAACACAGTCTTTTTTACATAAGATTATTTTGTAAACAGTGCCAATAAAGTTAATAGCGCTAAAAGGTAACTATCTAACTTAAAAAGAGTTTCAAGCTTGCCAGAACCTGACTAGATGATTTGGCACTTGGTGAAGTTGCTTTGTCTGTAATCAAAACTACCAATAAGCTATTGTGTAACACAATGAAAGGAATAACCAGCATAAATATAGAGCACTGCTTATTAATATCAAGAGGCTTGACAGAGGGCATGCTGTCAATTTGTGCTAGCTGTTTTGTTTCCCTAAACACTCATGTCAGCTACTTCGTTCCCTTTATGCAATACTAAGCTCCTGATAGTAATGGGTATTGTGCAACCATGAGCTAAATAGAGCATATATAAATTCAGTTTTCAAATAAAAACAGTACCACAGTGGAAACATGTATCCTTGTGCTGAAATGTGAACTTCACCCAATCTGTGCACTACTGACCATAATACAGAAAACAAAAGTAGTAAGGCAGGAAGTCTCGTCTGTTGTTGCCAGGCTTTTGAGACTGACTTCAGCGGGAACGAAAACAAGTTTTGGGGAAGCAGAATTTAATTTCAGGCTTCATTTTTATTGAGAGTTCAGAATTCAGAGGAATCAGTTGCTGCCAAATATATGCATGTATACTTTTTTTTTTTTTTTAAGTGTCATGCAAAAATAGTGTTTTGGTTGAGTACTGTCATTGACATTTTGCAGACTTTTGCCATTTGCCTCTGAAAATTAAACAGTACTTCTGTTCCCATTACTCACATTTTGGAACAAGTTCTGGAACACTCTTCCCACTTCTGAGTCAAGAGGTTACAGCCAAGTTACTTCTTCCAGTCACTTTGTACTCAACAAATGTATTCTCCTTATGGGGGAAGTGGGAGAGAAATGCGCATGTCCTTGAGTTTAAAGAGTTCTTTCCCTTGGCGCCTAATTCACAGTATCCTTGTGAACTGCATCACTGTCCTCTTCTAGTTTTCATCTCATTTAGAACTGCAAAATGTTGGTGGCTTATAGTTCTTGCTAGCCCTGTTCTTTGGGAGGAAAGTGAAGTGAATGGTGAGAAGCCTCACAAGTAACTCATGCATATCATGTTTGGGTGCTGCCATACTGAAATATTCAAGGGGGTTATTATAGTCAGACAGACAGAGCAAATGTGTCTATTTTGCACATGTGCTGCTGTCCTTGTCAAATAAACTGCAGCAGCAGCAGGTAACATCAAGATAATACCAGCTGTCTTATCTGTATGTCAACGGTTTGCAGGCCAGTTTGGCCTATTTTCATGACTAATGGGGTGTGGGGACCCTTGGACCCACACCCCAGGAGAGGGAGAAAGGGAAAAAGGGGAAAAATCGGTAGGGAGGTGGGCCTAAAAACGAAACAGTGGCAACAATCTGAGAAGGAAAACTAATTTACTAAACAAGATAAAGAAATGCAAGATAACACGATATAATAGAATATAATTGGAATTGAGGCTCATAAATCAACTAAGATGAGAGAGAGAGTGTCCAAAACCAAAGGCCTTACTCTAATGCTGAGGGCAAGATGTTTAGGAGCACGCACTGCAGGCAAGCAGCAAAAGGAAAGAGGAACATCTCGTGACTTGTGAGCAGTTTAATCTTTCCCTCTGAACAGAAAGTGGAAAGAGAAAAGTGAAAAGTCCTCTGGGATATGTAGTTCTTCTTTTCTGAGAACCAGGTACCCAGAAAATCAGCAGCCCGTGTGACTGGAGCATCAACTCTTTAACTCCCAGTGCTCTACATGATGTTACAGCGTGGAATACCGACAACAAATCCATAGAACCCTGTACCTACATGAGTCTTTGTTTTTTTCTGCTACTTGTGAAAGGGGTGAGAAAATCCTGCAGCATCTTTCTGGCTGCTGTGCACATGTTGGATGTTTGGGGTGGGGCAGGTGGGTGGCTGAGCCATTCCTATTGAGTCTGAAATTACCGTATTAAAACTGATTGCAGTGCTGACAAGAAATTATGGAAGCAGTACTGTCGGTTGCTGCTTTTGCAAAAATAGTGGTATGTTCATATGTCTTTAAAGGTTAACAAACTCATCCATCCATTGTTTCATGCAACATGTGCCACATCGCATCATGAAGACCGAGGGCACTGGTGTTGAATCCCTTCCAGATTTCATTGCAGATTTTTTTTTCTCAGTAATCTGAAAAAGCGTTCAATGGTGAAACGCCTTCATTTTTTTTTTTCCTCCTCAAAGCTTTTTTGATAGCAATGGAATAATTATCCTAGTCTTTCATCAATGATAGTATTATACTCTTCTCAGAATGGTGTGTCCACAGATCTTTCAGTGAATGCTCCAAGGTGGAAGCAGAGTAGGACATCCTTACTTTCACTGTAGTGGCTTTTGTTGTAAGCAAGACAATTTTTGCACTTCCTAGGGCAATGACAGAAGTTGATCATTTGGTTAAAGTGAGACTATCTGCACAGGGTTCCAGAACCCATATGGGGAGACAAAGCCTTCCCAATGAGGAGGAAGGTTTGTCCTTTCCAGTGAACTACAGAAAGTGAGCTTGACATATTATCCTTGAAGTATTAAAGTCATGTTTTGATGTCTAATAAAATCTTATACTGTTTTTGTAAATTACTTTATTGGAAAGTGTATTAAAACAGGCAACTAAAGGAAATAAAACCAAACTGAAAACATTAATAAAGCATGTTGAGCTTGCATTAAATAGCAGGTGATTGGTGTGCATTCGTGTCACTCACTGTCCTGCCTGTATACAATTATTATGAAAAATCAAAGTCAGTACGTTTATTTCTTTACTGTGGCATAAGAAAAACAAAGAATAATTCTTTTTTTTTTGCATGCTTTGTCATTGAGATTCTTCCGTTTTGTTAGAAATGGGTGAAAATAATATGTTCACAGCATTAATTCTCTAATTTCTTATAAGTGTATATACTAATGGAATAGTAATTGTCCATCTAAAATAATACAGTTCAGTATTTATTGGAGTGTTGATGTTGAAAGAGGACCTCTGGAAATCATCCCAGCCAATCTAGAAACAACTAGAGCAGATTGCTTGGGATCTTTTTTGGTTAACTGTTGAATATTGCCACGAATGGAAACTCTACAAGCTCTCTGGGCAACCTGTGCCTGTGTTGCTTCACCTTCACAGAAACAGTGTGTTTCAAGGTGTGCCTGTTGCCTGTTCTTCTCTCATTTAGAGGAGGAGTCAGTCTTCTTGCTTCCTTCTATCAACTGTTCATATACACTGAAATAAGATGCTTATATACATTGAAATAAGCCTCAGGTGCACCAGTCTGGATGCACCTGGATGCACCAGTCTCTTGATCATCTTCCCAGTGTTTTGCTGGACTTGTTTTAGTGAGTTCATATCTGTACTCCAAATCTGCTGTCAAATACTCAGATATATATTGAATTAAAGTGCTATGTTAACATTAGCTTCCCTTAATAAACATTTCTTAATGTGAAAATATAAAAGTGATATACATATTATGTTTCTTCATTTAAATTGCAGTAGTAAAAGATTATTCACATATCATTGTCTGTGATTTGAATCTGCATTTTACTTGCTTTCAAAACCAACAATAGATAACAAATTTGCAGTGTGAGTCCATGTATGAATACAATGGATGCAGGCACCAGGAGACCAATGTGATCATCTTCTATGACCAAGTGACCTGTCTGGTGGATGAAGGAAATCTATCCACACTTTAACAAAGACTTCAACTCTGCCTCCCACAGTATTCTCCTGGAGAAGCCAGCAGCCCATGGCTTGGACAGATTTATTCTTCACTGGGTAAAAAAACACCTTTATGTCCGGGCCCAGAGAATGATGGTGAATGGAATTAAACCTAGTTGGCAGATGGTCTCTAGTGGTGTTCTCCCCGTACTGTATTGGGGTTGTCTGTGGGAATACAAGAAAAACTGTTCAGAGCAGCATATAAACAGCATGATAACCACTAGAAGAAGAACGAACATCTCTGTGATTGGATGAGCCGTGTTTTGAGTGTTTTGCAGAATGCTCTGCTGACATGTAAAGGTGGATGGGAAAGTTGCCGAGGTGGATGGGAAAGCTAGAAAAAGAAAACTTGTGAAGGTATATAAGTGATGCGAAAACTTGTAATAAACGATTTGGATCATTCACATCTGAGTCTGTGCATCAGACGCTGCAGTTGTCCCTGTTTATTATCTTTACTGGTGATCTGAATGAGGGCATTGAGTGCCCCCTCAAGAAGTTTGCAGATGACACCAGGTTGGAAGGAAGTGTTGATCTGCTTGAAGGTAGCAAGGCCCTACAGAGGGATCTGGGTAGGCTGACTGCTGAGCTGTGGCATCCTGGATTGTATCAGAAATGATGTGATCAGAACTACGGTAACAGAGCTAGTATAGCAAAACCAGGGAAGCGATCATCCCTGGCATTGGTGATATTCGAGTACTGTGTTCAGGGCTTATCATTACAAGACATTTGAGGACCTGGAGTGTGTCAAGAAATGGGCAATGAAATTGGTGAAGGGTCTGGAGCACAGATGTTATGGAGAAGAGCTGAGAGAACTGGGACTGGTTAGTCTTGAGAAGAGGAGGTCAGGGGGACCTTGTTGCTCTCTACAACTACTTGAAAGGAGGCTGTAGTGAGGGGCGGATCAACCTTTTCTCCCAGGTAATAGCAATAGAATGAGAGGGAATGGCCTCAGTGTGCACCAGGGGAGATTGAGGTTGGATACTAGGAAAAATGTCTCCTCATGAAGAGTGGTCGAGCACTGGAATAGGCTGCCTAGGAAGTGGTGGAGTCACCATCCCTGGAGGTGTTCAAGAAACACGGAGACGTGGCACTGAGATAAATGGTTAAATGGGGTTTGGTGGGCTGAGGGTTGGACTTGATGATTTTATTGGTCTTTTTGAACTTTCATGATTCTGTCATTCCATATTTATGTATATACATATGGCTGCTGTGTATATCATTGGGCAGTTGTGAAAGGAAGTAAGGGCTGCAGCTCTTCAAGAATACCAATCTGTCACATCTTTACATGAGACTATGATATGTCCTTTTCCCCACTTCCAGATTAAACCATCCTGGAACACCCAGTGTAATTACTCAAATGATGTGAACCATTAAGGTTTTTTTTGTCCCTCTTCTCCAGCTTCTGCATATGTGAATTTTTGCTTTGATTTCTCAAATTCTGTGCATCATACTAGTCCTTCCATTTCCACAGAACTCTTCCTTTTCTTTAACTAGCCCCTTTTCTCTTTCCTATCACTGCAGTTTCTGCTGTTGCTTCTGCCCTTTATCCATGTCACTGTCATCAGGTATCAAAATGATATGTTAGTTCTTTACAGGAAGGACGTGACATGCGTCGGCTGTCAAAAATGAGCATGCTTGTCTGTCTGTTCTTGAAAATAGGCTCAGGAATATCAAAATCCTAATGTTGGTCTTAAAAATTTGAGGTTACTCTTTAGCATACTAACATGATGGTTCTCCTCATGCATGCTTTGCATGCTAGTAGGAGATTGTCCTCTGCAGGATCTCAAAGTGGTTTTAGTCCTACTTCTGACTCAATTTCCAATAAACTAAAGCAACAGAAAGCTCTGTTGTTAGATTGTTACTACAAGCAAAAAACTTCTAATTTGAAGTGAATGGTAGTCTGAGCTAATATTGTTTTTCAGCTTTCTAGTTCAGCATACAGAATATTTAAAATTCACTACTTCCTTCCTCAAAACACTGTGGCGCTATTTTGTGTAATAAATGATTTTCAGTTTCCAACTAGAACATGGTCTTGGTGTTTTTCCTGATAGTTTCAGAGGCAATTTGACTGGGCTAAGTTTACAAGAGCTTATAGCCTGAGCTTTATCTGTAATGCTATCTGTACCACTGGTACAGTTGAGTCTTATTGGACTTGGATTGCTTGAAGGACAATCATTTTATGGGAAGTGAGAGCTTTATTGAAGCAATGGCATTTGGATAAAGAAATGTCCTGCGTATGATCATGATGTCTGGTATCTTGTATCGTTTATTTAGCATAGGAGACTATACTAATTTATTTACCTTAGCCAATGAAGTAATTTCTGTTTCTTGAAATCCAAGTGCAAATGGTACAGTGGACCTATAAGGCTTATAGAAAATTGGTACTTTGACCAGACTAGGAGTCTGGATTGGACTAGACTATCTTGAGGCAAGAGAATGAGGAATTTGGGATTGCTAATTTTTGTTTTTATCTGCTGACAAGTGATTTGGATTCACTTATTTTTCATATAGTGCTTATATGATCTCATCTATTAACAAATTTCCTATTTTTTTTTTTTTATGGTTGGGTTGCAAGCACTTCAAATCATATGAAAATACAGCAGTAAATAATTAGTTTTATTAGCTATCATAAATCTAAGAGCAGATTCTTTTGTGGTGTGATACTGTATAACCATCAAGGTATTTGTCTGAGCTGTGATGTCAACTTAGCTTGATTAGCGGAATAGAAAATAAAGTGTAAAAGAAAAGTGTATGAGACAATACAGCTGCACAAAGGAAAGCAAACAAAAATAAAATCCACAGCAAAAATTACACATGCAAAAAATCCCAAGCTGTATTATTATACAGAGCAATCTTTAAAGTAGGACTGGATGGATGGATACTTTGTGCAGCAAAAATCAGAGTACTTTAGGTGCCAAGGAGGTTAAGCTAGAAAAAAAACTATGCAAAGTGCACTGTGAGAGCTTTTTACTTAAAACAGACTGTACATACACTGTCTCTTTTTTTTCAGATTGTCTTGAGGAACTTTTTATTTCACTGTCCCTAAGGTGGTCTATACTGAATAAAGTTCATTTGACCTTAATAGAGCTGTGCCACCTAATATTAACTCAGTCACTAGCCTTTTGTCCTTAAGTAGTGCCTGTCATTCTGGGGGTTTCCAAGTGTATGTGTGAGAAGTTGGTGTTTGATTCAAGGGTTCAGAATGTTCTTTATGTCAGGAGAAGGTAAAACCATAGTACTCGTAAGGATAATAATCTGTAAGTATTGCAAGGTTACCAGTCTTTTGCTAAGGCTGAAATCCTTCATTCACCAAGGAAATGTAGTGCAAGACTGGTTAAAACTAGACACAGGTAGTAATTTCACATTTACATGCTGGGTAGCAGAGGGCAACGTCTTTCAAAATCTTCAAGAAAATCAGTCCTTTAAAATCTAAAAAAGCCTTAAAAGGTCTTCTGGATTCTTCTGTTGACTAGTATCAGTTATCAGATTCTAAGTCTTGCATATAAGAAACCTAACGGTAAACCTGCATCTTAAGAATGGCTGCAGTGTACCATTTTTAGGAGCTGCACACATCTAATATCTTGAATCTTTACTTCAAGTTTCTTAAAAATAACAAAAAAGTATGAAAGAATACCACTTTTTTAATACTTCAACAGAATATGTAGTATATGTGGAAAGTTATTTCCTCTATAATTTGGTGGTCTGCTGCAAACCTACAACTGCATAAAAGTAAGAATTATTCTGGAGAGTGATTGCTTAACAGGTGTTAGACAGTGAAGAGTACTAACAGCAAAAGCTAATAAATAACCCCTTGGAAAAATTCTTTCTTCAGCAAAAATATAAACAACCCTCTTGATACTTTGTGCTTTGAGGTCAGGTGTAGTTATAATAAACTTATGGATTTTGCCTTTTTAAAAAATATTTTGGAAGATGTTGTGGTTCATTTGGTAAACATGAAGCATGCTTCTGCTTCATCACCACTACTTTCACCATTTCTGACAGTAACTTCTCTTGGTATGGTAAATATCATAGTACTTTGTGACAGCCATTCTCAAATGATTTTGATTTCTTTTATAGCTACCCCTTGCAAAAATGGCAACGCTTGTAGGAAACTGGGGATGAGACAACTTTCTAAAAACCAAATTCTAATTTTACCAACAAGTTTGTTCTTATAGGCAAAATACTCCTCCCAGGTTCACACTTGGGAGAAGTACTTCAATAATTCAGCACTTTGATACCTCAGTACTTCAGTGCTTCAGTAGTTCAATACTTCTCAGCTTAATTTATTTAATTGATGTAAAATAAGGCATTATTGTTATCAGTGTGAATTACAGATCTGATATGCTTTCCTTCTATGTATGGTTTCCAAGGCATGAAAAGCATTTTACTGGAATGATAATTTGCTCAAATTACTCCTTGATCAAATGGAAATAACCATTGGATTTTATAGTAACCAAATGTCTTAAATGTCTGTTTCCAATAGACTTATTTGCTAACTGGGTTTTTGTAGAGTAACTAGAGTCTAGCAAAATGCCATAAAGTAATTGTTCTTGGAAGAACTTTGTTTTGTACTTTGCTTGTAGCATGAGGACAAGACCTTATTAGCATCTTACTTTCCTCTAATATAGATTAGTAGCTACTGTGTGACCTTTAAAGTTTTCTTCCAATGAAGGTGATGTTTTTGGAGTCTGCAATGCAAGACAGATTTAGGAAGCACAGAACAGTGTTTTTTGTGAACTTGAATATTTAGTTTGGATAAAAACCCTCAAATAGGCAAACAAATAAAAATGTGTTAAAATTTTGGTAATAGTAGAGATTAAAAGATTTATAACAAAATCCTTTCCCTTTGGCTGTACCTTTTTCTTTATTTCTGTTTCTGATTATTGTGTTGCATTTGACATTCCTGTTTGACAGAGTGCACCCTATTGCATTTCTATTAACCAAGTGCACCCTCAGCACACCTGCTGATGACACCAAACTGTGGTCCAGTAAGCCAACTGTATCCTGGGCTGCATTAAAAGAAATGTGACCAGCAGGGCAAGGGAGATGATGCTGCCCCTCTACTCTGCCCCTCTACTGGAGCACTGCGTGGGGAGTCCTCAGTACAGAAGAGGCATGGAGCTGCTGGAGCGTGTTCAGAGGAGGGCCACAGAAATGATCCCAGGGATGGAACACCTCCCCTACGAGGACAGGCTGAGAGAGTTGGGGCTGTGCAGCATGGAGGAGAGAAGGCTGCGAGGTGACCTGAGAACAGCCTGTCAGTATCTAAAGGATGGTGAGGCACTGGCACAGGTTGTCCAGGGATGGGGTTGATGCACCATCTCTGACATTCAAGGTCAGCCTGAATTGGGCTCTGAGCACCCTGCTCATTGGATGGAGGTTGGACTAGATGACCTTTGAAGTGCCTTCAAACTCAAGCAATTCTATGGTTCTATGTGTACGAGAAATTAACATACACAGAGCATTGTGGCATTCTGTTTCAACTACTCAATAAAAATTTTCTTTTGTGAGCTGAGCATGTGCTATATGTAATTTTCTCTGTTCATGCATGTACATCCTCTGGTGAAGTGGCTGCACATACACAAGGTGTTTTTCTAAAGAAATTCCTTTTTTAAGGCAGCACATCCTGCTTCTGTCTCCACAGAAAGAGATTTCTCTGAAAAAATAATTGTTTTTAAAGGACACCAAAGAGAACAAATTATCTTAGTTTTTTGTGAACCATATCTGAGGGATAACAACACTATAAAAGCTCTGTAGAGAGTCACAGGCTGAGTTGAAGTATTTGCAAGACAGGTTGTGTGATCTGCTGAATCACTGCGTTATGCATATTATTGGAAAAGAAATTGCAATCTGTACATTTTTGGGAAAGAAACTTTAAAAATGAGTTGTCCACTTCCCAAATGAGAAGGCTAACATTGCTTTAAATTCAGCAAGACTTTAACAGTTCTGTTCTATTAAGTTTTGCAGTGTTATTCTACAAATATGTCTGAATGCACATTGACACAGTATTATCAGCTTGATTTGCAGACTGCTTTTGGGGCTCTGTGGCTTGTGCTTGCTTCGCTTACCAAGATTTATTCCTCCGCATGTGTAGTGAAAATTACCATACCTATAAAGAGTAGGAATAAGAATTATTTGTGAATTTTGTTCCTTCTTCATCCAAGTGTGTGAGATGCTTGAACTGCTGAGCTAGAATGAAGGACTCATAAAATGTAGAAAGAATGAAAGGCAGAAAAGAGGGAGATGCTGACAACAAAGAAGGTAGATGAGGGGAAAAAAAAAGGCATTGCTTGACTGTTTTTTCCAGTTAGAACGGTGAGATGAAGTTGAAGCCATAAACTCAGTTTATCATATTATCTAAAATGTCATGACTTTCCAGGCTGTTCTATATATTTTTTTAAGAATAGTCTCTGAATATAGGATCATTTGGTTGCAGGCAGATCATATAGTATTTCTTAATGTTTATCTAACTCCATTTTAAGTAGATCTATGTAGATTGATCTGAAATTAATGTCCCCAATTTTTTTTCTATGGAAACTACAACAGATACAAAGAGCACAATAATGCAATTTCATAAAGCAGACTGCCAGCTGCATTGCATTGTTTTTCAATACCATTACCAGCAGTAACTGCATTTTCACCTGCCTGCATGCCACACTTCTGAAAATCTGCACCAGTGGAGGTGATCGCTATTTGACAGCAGCATCATCATCCCAAACAGATGGAAGTCAGAGGGCAATAAGCTCCAACTAAACAGTGAGTGTGGTAAGACAGTGAGCCAACATGTGGCCCATGGCCTACATACTGGTATGTGGCCTGATATTGCAGGAGAAAACTTTTCTGCTCTGTTCTGACACTGGAAGCAGAAGCTTTTAGCTTAGACAGTGTCTCAATGCAGTGGTCAGAGTTGATGGTTTGTGTGGCTCAGGGAATCCAAAAGGATCACTCCTTTCCTATCCCAAAAGACAGCGCACATCACTCTACGAGCTGAGAACTACATCTTGATTGAGACTCTCTTTGTTTCATAATGTGACAGCTGTTCATGGCCATCTGGAACATGGCTTGTCTTTCACATCGCTGTCACTGCTGAAATGCGCCACCCACCGCCTCGCTGCACTCACATCAACATTTCAGTCACCAAGCATCCATGAGTGTCAGTGGGTGCCATATTTTCCACACGGAGAAATTCAAGTCCACACCTTTGTTTTGCATGCACTTCCATGTCAGACTCCATTCTGTCAGACTACCCCTCTGCTGCCATCTGTCACATGGCAACAACATGGAATGGTGTATCAGCTGAAGATTCAATCTCTGCTGCCATACCACCAGCACCCACACCTGATGTGGGCTAACATAATAAAACTGGAGGCATTATTTTTGGAGCAGCCCTTGTAAGTTTTTTTAAATTACTCTTCCCATTGGAAGATTATTTTATAAAACTTGACTTAAAACCTAACAATCTTTTTTTTCCTCCTGTTTTATCTTTTTCTTTTATACTCTTTTTTTTTTTTTTTTTTCTTTTTTTCCTGGCATCAGCATTCATCAGAGATAGTTCTTGAATATCTCTTCTTCTTCATGAACTTATTCTTTTGTACATCAATAAAATGGATTAGATTTGTTTATCAATTTAGACTCTTCCTTCTTTTGAGGGAATAAAACTTTTCTATCCCTGTTTTGTGTCTTTCATATACTTTAGGTCTACATTTTCTGGTTGTTTTCTGAGAACTTGATTATTTTGCAAAACCACATTTCAAAAGATCTTTTCCTTTTTTTCCTGTGTTATCATATTGTAAAGGAAACAAAAGCTGTTTACATCACTTACATTCTCCTTTTGTTTCAAAACAGAGTGATGCTCCTATTTAATTAATGCTAGGTGCCCTGGCCTAGTTGGTCTTATGGCAGGTATGTATTTCTCTCAGCAGAGGAGAGAACTGTCTTAATGTTTTTAGTCTTTCTTGACTAGAAAATGTTAGGTTTTGTCTGTTGAGAAATTATGGTTGGAGTAACACCCTGGCCGACTTGGGATGTTATCTCCTACAGATTTTTTCTTTCTCTTCTCTTCTGTCTTTAGACAGAAGTAATGTTCTTCAAGCTCTGAGGAATGTTATACTAAGATAAAAGCAATAGGGCTAGTAGGTCAAGCTAGTGATTTAAGTGCAAGGAAGTAACATTAAATGTTTGTCTTTGCATGCCATTACATACTCCGTTAGTGAAATAAGATAATGTCTGAAGGACTGATTTGCTATAGCATATATTTATGTGAAAGGAGCACTGTTCAAAATGTCTGGATACTTTCTTAAGAGTGTAAGATGGGATTTTAAATAATTTACTTGGCTTTGATGAATTATTTTTAATTTGTCTTCATTTGAGATAGTGTAATATATTACTAGATTGCCAGGTGCTTCCCATTAGGAAATACCATCTTTGATTGGTTGTAACTTTTTTGTTAATGCCAAATAGTACAGAGAGAAATGTTCCTTGCTCAGTTCTTTATCATGCTGATATTTTTTTTCAAACTTTATTTTAGACTAAGTGATTTATACTGTTCAGATCAATAAGCATAGGGGAAAAAAAATCGTTTTGGTCATGCTTGAAAGTTATTTTGACCTTTCCTTTCTTTGTTCTTGTTAAGAATTGTATCCTATGTTTTTTATCATGGAAGCCTGGATGATATCATTAGGGCATTAAGGACCCTTTAGTAAAGGGTCCAACAGGACAGTGTCAGATCCTACTTAGTATCATGAGACTATGTGTTAGAGGCACAAGGAAAGAGCCAGATTGTTTTTGAACCTCTTTCAGGAGTGACAGAGACCTATTGGAACAGCTCCCCTATGAGGACAGGCTGAAGGAGCTGGGCTGTACATCCCAGAGAAGAGAGAGCTCTAAGAGTCCTGACAGCGGCCACAGTGTCTACAGGGGAGCTAGTAAGAAAGAAGGGGACTCTTTAGCAGGGTTTGTTTTGATAGGACATGGGGAAATGGTTTCAGATCTAAGGAGGATAGATTTAGGTTTGATGTAAGGTAAAACTTTCACAGTGAGGGCAGTAAGGCACTGGCATAGGTTGCCCAGAGGTGTGGTGGATGCGCCATCCCTGGAGACACTCCAGGTGAGGCTGGATTGGGCTCTGAGCACCTGATCTAGCTGAAGGTGTCCCTGCTTACTGTAGGAGAGCTGGACAACCCTAAGGATTCTATGATTCTAAAATGAATCAACAGCTAGCTAAAATTAACCATCCGAGTTGTGGGGAAGTGGAACAGAGTACGTCTGTCTGTAAACTGTTTTCGGTTGAACCATGGTCATAATCTGCATGCATCAAAGGAGAAAATATCTCCAAAAAGCTGACTGTGTATCCAGGAAGTGATTTTGGCATTGTATTTTCATTATTCTATGTTCACATAATTCATTCTGCACTGTCTTTTGTAGAAGGATCTTCCAGTGCTCACATAATGCTTTCTGATCACAAAGGCATCAGATATATGCAGCTAATTATTTAAAGGTATTTCAGAGTATGTGGAATCCAATCAGTTTATTTTCAATTATGATCGATTAAAGTAGCTACCATGGGGGCACCATGGGGGATGCGTGAGAGAGATCCTGAAATCAGAGACCACAGGGCGAGCTGCCAGGAGCTGCCAGAGAAGCTTCAAACTGAAGGACTCGAGGGCAGGGTCCACAGTGGCCGTGCTCATGCCATTGCAAATGACTGGGAAATTATCCAGGCCAACCAGAACAGTGGTAAATGTTCCTTAGTTGCCTCCCTTGGCAAGAGACAGAAGGCGAGACACCTCAAGGGTGTGTATTGTTATAGGGGTTCCCCTTGTATCCCTCTAGGGAAGCCTGCATCTTCTGCTTCATTTTCTTATCTGATGTGCCTGTTTACCAACATACCCAGTATGAGAAATTAAAAAAAAAATAGCTATCTGTGTGCAGTTGCAAGGCCACGATCTTCTTGTCATCTTGGAGATGTGATGGGACAGCTCACATTACTGGAATGCTGTCATGGACGGCTGAATACAATTTAGGAAAGGCAGGACAAGGCAGGACAGCAAGGCAAGACAGTGAAGTGCTCTTTTTGGGAGAGAACAACTGGAATGTACTGAGCTCTATCTAAGGATGAGTGAAGAATGAGTAGAGAGCTTTTGGGTAATAATTAAAGAGCAGGCCAATGAGAGAGTGACAGTACTGGGTATTTGCTTCAGGCTGCTTGATCAGGTGGGGAAAGTTGTTGAAACCTTCCAACACACCGCTATAAGTAGCCTCAGAGGCACTCATTGAGCATTTCAACCACCCTAATATTTGTTGGAAAAGCAGCACTGTTAGGCACACACAGTGCAGGAAGTTCCTGCATAGAGTTGATGGTAACTCTCTGATGCAGGTGGTGGAGGAGCCAGTGAGGAGAATTGTGCTGCTGGACATTGTACTTAGTAATAAAGGACTTGTTGTGTATAAGAAGGCTCGGGGCAGCCTGGGATGCAGTGACCATGAGATAGAGGAGTTCAGGATCCTGAGTGGAAGAAACAAAGCTGTAAGTAGGATTGCAACCCTGGACTTCAAGAGAGCAACTTTGTCCTTCAAGCATTAGAAGGTAAGGGGGCCCAAGAGTACTGGTTAACACTGAAGTGCCATTTCCTCCAAGCTCGAGATTGGTGCATCCCTGAGAATAAGAAACCAACCAAAAACGTCAGGAGACCTGCGTGGACAAGCTAAGAACTCATGGAAAACTCAAATGGAAGAAGTCAGTTTCTGGAATGTGGAAAAAGGGTCTGGCCACTTGGGAGGAATGTAGCTGCCTGAGCCAGGCAGGCCTCATGGAACACAAGCAGTGGCTGCAAGAACAGGCACCAAGAACTGCTACCATGATCAGCAGGTGGAAGAGCCTGGGGCTCTTTTTCCTCAGAAGCCTGTTACCCCAGCCCCTCCAGGTCCCTCTGGATGGCAGTGAGCCCCTCTGGTGTGTCAGCTACTTCTGGTTTAGTGTCATTTGCAGTCTTGGAAAGGATACACTCTGCCCCATCTTCTGGATTGTTAATGGAAATGTCAAACAGTATCACACACCACGCTGACTCCTGGGGTAGACTGCTAATGACTGTCTTGGCTTCTGTCTAGACTCTGTGCCACGTATCACCGGGTCATGAATATTCTGTAGTCAGCAGTTGAAACTGAAAAAGTTGATATCAGTCGTTTGTTTATTTTGCAACGTGTAAGTGGTTCAACTTCTAAAGTAAAACAGCATTGGGCACAACAATGACTTGAGGGAACTCTTCTTCCTCTACACACAACCACACACAAATACAGATGCTCTGTCTTACTGGTTTTTCTTTTCTAACATGGTTTCTTTCTGAGCTTCCAGTCTCCTGTACATAATTGTTGTGGCACTGTTGGAGGTTTGGTGTGCTCACAGTTAATTTTTCTGCTTTCTTTTTCCACCATTGCTGTCCTTCTATTGAATCTGTTCAGGTGTGAAAAAGACAGTCTATGCAGTTGTAATAGCTGAAGGAGAATTAGTTGTACATGCAGCTGTAAATGGGAATTTTTGGAGCAAGCTTTCCAAAACAAATCTTGGTTTAGTCTTTATGACTGTAATAGGTACTTTTTGAAAACCATTTCAATGTGTAAAATGGGTTTAATATTGGAAATGAAACCCAGAAGTTAATTATTTTCTCTTGGTTGACCTAGTTGTAGGTTTTATTAAAAAATGTAGTGCATCTGGAAATACCTCCTTACAAAGGATTTGGAAAATGAAATGCTGTCTAACATTATAGCCTAACCTCAGCTCCTCATCTGTGCACTTGTTCCATGACCTCACCAGAGTGTTTTAAAAATAATTGCCCTGAAGATGGTAAGATGCCTGTGTATTGTGTTAATGGAGTTCCCTCAGATAGGTAGGCAGCCCAATAGCAGTAGTGCATTGGAGGTTTTCATGAGCCAGATTAAGTGTTCTCTTACACAACAATGCTAATTGCTGTTTTTTTGGCAATTGCACAGGCCCTAATTACATTTTAATAGAACCAATGGAAAAAAAAAAAATCCACTATGCTTTTATGGATAATTATTGCAATTTTTTTTTTTTTTTTTCAGGAGCTTGAAATCTTACACAGAACATCTATCAGATCTGTCTTCCAAATAGGTGGCATTACAGTACATGCAAGATGGTGGGAAGCTACCAAATACAATCACTGTCTCCTTTTTAAATGGTGCCATTTAAATGGTATCCTCAATGAGTGGGTACTTACTACAAATAATACATTAACAAATTGCTTTGCTGCATTCAAATGTGTCTTGCTTCTGCAATGTGTTACGTATCTGACATATCTGTATGTCAGATATGTCTGCTGTACTCTGAGCTGCTGAAATGAAGCCTGGTGACTGTGCTGAATAAATATGCAGGAATACTAGGATTTAATGCACTAAAATTGCTAGTGTTGATTGCAAAAGGGCTTCCAGGATTTACTTTTTCAGTTTCTTGTTCTCTAATTTAGTAGTCGCATTGTGCTGAAAAAGAAAACATTGATGTATGAACAGGAGCAATAAGGATGAAATCTGTGTAAGATGATAAAATTTAAATCATTTTCGAAGATGAATGTGTCATTGCAGTTGGGCTGAAACAAGGTTGGCATCACCTTATGCCACATTCCTGTCTAGAGGGAGCAACAGTTCACTATGATTTTAATGTAACACTCACTGTTAATAAGATTTCATCAGCCAACACGCTGTGTCTTCCGTGCCAGTAGAGTTAGGCTGAACGCTGGTACAGATTTAAGAAAGGGCAAGGGATCATGGTGATTACACACTGATTCTGAATGAAACTGTCCTGAAGGTAACAGATACGTGGAGATGCAAGGGTGTTCTGGTGGGCAAGCAGAGGCATTCTCTCCTAGGCAGTCCCTTTTTGGAGACTGATCTCTGGAGATGTGTGAGTCCTACATTCCCTTTTGTCCTGCTTTTTGGTCGAAAACACTCTTCTGGCAAATCTAGTCCTGTGTGAAAGATTGCCAGAATTTGGACAATTTTTTTTTTGTTTTTTCTTAAAGTGTTTCCTGGATTAAGTATTTAACCATAAGGAAAAAAAGAGGGGCGGGGGGGGGAGAATGTTTGCATTTAAAGTATTATACATAAGGATTTTGTTCGTAATGTTGTATTATATGTAATAATTTGAACCCACTTACCTGAAGTTATGAATTACAATTTAAAACTTACTTTAAAGATATGCAGTTGCTAAACTTGGTTGAAGTGACAGTCACTTAGAGAACCCATTAAAAAGATCTTTTTAGTATTTGTGTACATAAGGATAATTTATTTACAATTTGGTTCATGCTTACTGAATTCTCTAGAGCCATTCAGTTGGCTTGCATTAATTACTCCCTACTACTTCTTTCTTCCCTTGTTTATGCTTTTCTATGCGGAAAGAAAACAAGCAAAAAAAAAAAACAACAAACAAAAGACTTTTCCCTTGCCAGAATTTCCTTTCCTTCCTAAGCCATTTCTTTCCAACGTCTTTCCTAATTGGAGACTGGGGAGTCATAGTTACAAACCCACCCAACATACTCCAAATGGCTTAAAATGGCAGCTCTGTGACTGCTTCACTCCAGATGAAAAAATCTTGGGCTCCCAGATTTTAAACAAAATAGCTAGCTACAAGGTCTGCACCTTCTGAGCTCTTTTCCAAAGTGGTGCTTTAATCAGCTTGTATTAAAATGTGTCACTGTTTATGTTTGGTGGTAATTGCGACAAGCACAAACAGATGAGAGAAAGCAGGAGCAGCACTGAGAGAAAGGAGCTTCTCGAGAAGGAAGGATTCTCTTTATAATTGGAGTAGATGGAGGATGGCAAAAATATCATCCATGTGAAGTTAACTTCAGTGTTAGGTGTAACCTGGTTGTCTGGTCTTCTACTTGTAGAAACTGCTAGAGATGATTGAAACAGAAGGTCTGTACAAAACTTTTGGGAAGAAAATTAAATCAAAAAATATCATTTTCTGAGACTGGGTACACAAGAAAAATGGAGAAATTGGAGGCAACCAACAGCTATCAGAACAGTTAGATGCAATAAATTTGACTAACAGTGAGGACAGTGCACGGTTCTTCTTGTAGGTCTTCTTGTATGTTTAATCCATCACTCCCATTAATTTCTGGCTAGTGGGTTAAATGGCTATAGCAGGTGGCAGGAATGAGCTTGTCCTCAGCCGTCTCCCATGGTTGTAACTTCTCATTCATTAAGGGAATGCTGCAGAAAGCTGGTACATGTCGTTCATTTTTCCGAACAAAATCCTGAGTGCATGATGGTTGTTGGAAATTTGATGCAGTCCAACTTATTTCTTTCAGTTTTAAGCTCTTGGTTCATAGACTTCATTAAATGTCAGAGCCACCTCTTGCATGTGATGAGGTCTGTTGGTGTTGCTGTAATGCTCCTACCTCTACAGTGTAAGTGCAGAGTACATCAGGAAATTCTCTTCACAGTTACTTAAGATACTATATTTGCCATTAGAAAACATAGGATTTTATGATGGAAGTGTGGAAAGCATGATCCTGTTCTAAGGCAAATGTGCAGAAGGGTCTTAATTCTACACGACAGCCCACACTGTGTCATTCGTTTAGAGCTGGTCTCAAAGGCACTTCATTCATAATTCAAATTAAGTTATGAAATGGCTTATGGCTCTTAGGAGAAATCATTTATTTCAAGTGTAAAGTGCTGCAGTTTGTTCTGTGGAATTTTATGGACAAAATTAAAGTAAGGACACGGGGTATGTTTCAGTATTTGGCACAGCTTCCTAAATCTAAGTCTACAGAATCTGATAGATGCAACCAGCATAGGAGTGGCTGAAGAAAGAGTCCAGATCTACTGCTAGAATTGACTTGGTTCCTACTGATAGAGGAATTACATTCTCCTTTTTTTTTTTTATTTCCTTTTAATTAGTGTAAAGGTAAACTTGCATTTAGTATATTGTAAAGTTTTACCTTATTTTCAACTATGTAGGTCACTCTGAAATTAATGCCTCCAATTGATTTCCATGGAAACCATGAGACACGTAGAGACCAACAGGGAGCAAGGTGTTGTGCAAAGTCTTTGTCCTGTCTGAGGAAACCTGTAACCATATTCTAGTACTTAGGCCCCCTGGATGACTTCAAAATAGATAAAGCAAGGTTTTGTTATTTATTTGTTTCTTTGCTTGGAGAGGAAAGGATTCTCTTTATGTGTGTAAATATCAAATAATATCTTATGGAAGAGGCACTTCTTTGTTAGAATTAAAGGAGTACATTTTAAATCCAGTCCAAAGCAAAATAGAGACCACAGGATATTTCCTTTGCTTCTCATTTCTAATGAAAATTGCACTAAGTGAGTAGCTGAATTACACAGGTTCAATACTTTATCAGGCTGAAGCTTGACATTTTTCTTTTTCGTGATATTCATGTGTTTTTCTGCTGCCTCCTGTCTTTACCCTGGCGTTCACTAACAGGACCATTGTTCCATCAATAATTTTTCTTGAAGTTTCACACAGTGAGCAAATGATTTTTTTAATTGAAAAGTTAGCAGTGCTATGATTTTTACTTCTTTTAATGCACAGTGCTTTTATTCATTCATTCATTCATTCATTCATTCATTCATTCATTCATTCATTCATTTATTAGTTATGCTGGGTTCAAGACAGATTTGGTTTTTATTTGGCATTTTAAGGGGTAGATTTGGGTAAGTGCTTTGGTGCAGTTTCAGAGGGACAACTCAAACTTTCCTGCAACACTTGTTTGCTTTTTTTTATACTCAGTAAGGTCATTGAACTGCCAGTGTATTGTGATGGCATTTATCCTTGGAGCCAAGAGACTTTACAGGATCATGAAGCTTATTCTCACTCTCATGAGACATAATCAAATCTACAGAGATGGAAGGTTGTGGTAATTAGTACAAAATTACTATTTCAACCAGGATGAACATAAAAAGCTCTCAATATGAACCTCCTTAACAATATTATATTCGAAGTCTTAACAGGAAAAGAGCTGAAAATAAAAGATAGAAGAGCAGTATTAAATCAGTAATGTCATACTTGTTTCTAAGATGGCATATTACTTTATAAAAATAATTTTAATTATTATTATTTTTTTACCTGGTGCAAATTTGATAGTTGACTGATCTTAAAGACCAAAAATCATCACTGTAGGAGACAAATTCCTTGGGCAATGGAAAAGGGGAGATGCTACAGCTAAGGCAAAGTCAGAGCATGATAATGAAGGTTCAGAAGTAGTTAAGAAATTAGAATTACAAACCTTAATATGAAACTCCTTGAGCCCCACACTTGAGAAGTACACACAAAGTATTTGATTTTGAACAAATACACTGTTTTGTTTTTGCGTGTGCTGAATTCCTTATATTGTGGAGAGGTGAATGACACAGTGTGTTCTCAGGGGAACTGCTGACCTGGAGTACTGCAGGGACTGGATGGCATGGGAGTAAGATCTGAACCTGACTCAACCTGGTGAAGCTCTTTAAGCAAAATATTTTAGTTGAGGAAGAAAAACAAAACTGAAAGCAACAGCTGAGATTCTGTACACAGCTGCCTAGTTTTGCATCATGAACAACCATAGTCTTTCTAGATTTTGTGCAAGTATTTGCATTTCTACATTTAAAAAAACACACTTCAGGCTGGAAAGTGGATTAGATGCAGTCAGTAACCAAATAAAGAAATTTACAGGCTACACCCAGAACTACTTTGTGATCCAAAATGACTTGTATTATTCAGTCTTTTCTTTGGACCATATTGCACTAGGTACTGCAGAATGTTCCCCTGTGGCCTGTGAGCATCAGGTTAAGACAGATATCAATGGATGAGTATTAATTGGAAGCACAAGAAAACAGTGTTACTCAACATGATTAGTTCAGCTACAGCCTCTCACATTTTGCAGGAGACAGTAGGAAGAGAATGACTTTAATTAGAACTCTGTTTGTGAGATGTAACTGTGGAAAGCCTATAAATTCTTATTTGTAAATACACTCTTCTAAGTTAACTGCAGAAACCTTGCTATTGCCGGTCCTGCTTCCAGGTTTCCTGAAATCACTCAGGGGTTGACAGAGATGGGAACGTAAAAGAAATTCTGCTTGAAAAAGCAATTCCAGTAGAGGTACACAAAGAGGAATCTCTTTTGAAAAGACAACATATGAGAATTCTTTGCAACAGTACTTTGGAAAATCCTAGATGAGGCAAGTTTTTCTACTTCGATGACTTGGAAAAGGTTTTTCCAAGGGTTATAACTGTCTGTACAGCTGCTGTTAACTGTCTTCACCCCTTGCAGTCAGCAGTGTCTTTCATAAGTTTTCTACATTCAGATCATAACAGTTTCGTTTTTTTTGTCTGTAATGATTATGAATACTGCTCAGTAGGATGTGAGACTCAAGAGTGCACTGCACAGTGAACAAATGCTACACAAGGGCTTCTGCAAAAATGGTGCCTCCCAATTTTATTATGTCGTCCTGTGATGTCAGAGGCGGATGTTTGTGGTGTGACAGCAGAGTTTCAACCTTCCTGTCAGCATTCCATGCTGTTGCTGTGTGACAAACAGCAGCAGAGGGGCAGTCTGACAGAACGGTGTCTGGCATGGAAGTGCATGTGGAGCAAAGGTGTGGGATTGAATTTCTCAGAAAAAAATAGTATGCACTGACATTCGTTGACACTTGATGAAGGTTTATGGATACCAAACGGTGGACATGAGCACAGTTATGCAGTGGGTGGTGCGTTTCAGCTGTGGTAACAGCAACGTGAAAGACAAGCCCTGTCTCAGATGGCCATGCAGACTTCTGTGAGCATGGAGTGCAGGCTCTTGTTCGTCTCTGCTTAAGGGTGGTAACTAAGTTGAAAAACAGTGTTTCATAGCTGAGAATTTGCTTATTGTGCACTTTGTTATAGTCTCCATGGAAATAAAAGGCTTTACTTTCAGAGTGAAACACACAGAATATGCAGTAGCTACCTTCTTGTACAGTGGCCCTTTCTCCATCAGTAATCATTTTGTCTTGAAAAGTGGAAGCCCGTATTTGTCAGCTGCAGCAGAGTTACACGTGTGTATTTCTCAAGTGAATGAGACTCCAGGAGTTTCAGGTGCCTCTGAGTACAAGTGATGGCAACATGACAGGAACTGTATGTTGGAAATGGTACTGAAGGCTCACCCCCTCTTGTTTAATTACAGCCTTCTCCAGCAAAGCCAGAAATCTTAGCGGACTAGTGACACCCACGTATCTTTCTTTTTTTCCCCCATTATCTACCTACCAAGATATTTTAAACTACAGAACCTTCTTATAAGCAGCTCTCCTGATTTCAGCTGGGATAATTTTCTTTCTAGTAGCAGGGATGGTTCTGTGTTTCAGATGGAGAATAAGAATAACATTGGTAACACACCAGTGTTTTAGCTGTTGCTGAGCAGGGCTGTACAGAGCCAAGGACTGTTTTTCCTTCATATACTCTCCCGTCAGCACAGGGAGCTGAGGGTGCACAAGGAGCTGGGAGGGCACAGACCCAGGACATATGACCCACACTGGCCTAAGGGATGGCCTATATGGTACACCATTATGCAATAAACCATTAGGCAATAAACTATAGGGAACTGGCCAGAGGGGGGTCTGCTCCCCATTGCCTGGGGACTGGTTGGGCATCAGTCAGTGGGTATATGAGCAATTGCACTGTGCATCACTTGATTTGTTTATTCTTATTGTTAATTTGTTAGTGGTTTTGTTTTCTTTTTCCTTTTTGTTTTCCCCCTACCTTTCTTACTAAGCTGTCCTTATATCATCCCATGAATTTCTGTAGCTCTGTGCGGTGTTAACCCTGCTCTGCCTGCTGAGTTGACTGCTCTTGCAGTTTTCTCTACTGTCTTACTGAGCAATACTTAGAATGGCAAAAGTGCAGAAAACTAACAAACTAATTGTGACTTTTGGGGGCCTGGTTTCTTGGTTTGAAGGATTTATTTGAGTTCCTTATTTGTTACATGCTTACTAGAACTCCCCTGTGACATCCCATATGTTAGAACAGGTAGCAAATTTTTGCAGTAATCTCAGTCCCTCTTCTAATTTAATACCACACTCTGAGTTTTTTGGGTACTGATCTCTGATGGCCCCTGCCTTGCAAATAAACAATTCCAACAGCTAGCATAGAGTTTTCATGGAGGAAGGTGAACTTAAGGGCGTCTGTCAGGATTAAGAGTTTTAAAGCAGTGTCATCTGGATGAAGTTGTCAGACTTGATCTCATGAGATCTGTCAAGAGAAAAGTGTGGACCTGTTATCATAGCATGTCTCACAGGACAGTATCTGAAGATCCTGGAAATGAAAGCTTCCTTAGTTCTCTTGCCTTGCCTTCTCCCTTTCCAGATGTAGATCCTAAAGATGTTATTACACTCTTACCTATTTTAAAGCTGTTCCTGTTTATGGCTCTCAAAGCTGAAATGTATCTTTTATGCCAATGGCATGCCAGGCTTTTTAGGCACAGTTTCTGGTTAAGCTTTGAAAACAATACTCTTAGAGTAGGCTGTAGTGGAGTGTTAATTAGAAAGCTGGTAGGAAGAATGTTTTAGAGCATGTAGTACACAGAGCAATATGTTTTCTTTCCTTTTGTGCACTGTTTGGTTGATGAAATCTGTTGCTTTTGTAGATGAGTTTTGAGGCATGTCCTCCTTATCAGAAGACTAAAAAGAAGAAGACAAACATTGAAATTTCCTTCTTGGATAATCATCAGGAATTATGCTCTGCACCAGTAAATTAATCAGAATTAACCCAGGAATTAATTTGGTTGATCATACAGTACTTTTTTTTTTTTTTTCTTTTTTCCAGGACCAAGCAGCTGTGATTTTTATTTTATTTTATTTTATTTTTTTTGCTTACCGTGAAATGTGTTTTGAATTCTTGACTTCTCTGATTATAGGTTTGAGGGCAAAAGTGTTTTTCAGCTTTTCAGTGCTTTCACTGAGTGACTGATGCAGGCTAATATGATTTATCATGACATAACTTGTTATCAGTAAAAAGCTAAGGAAACAAAAGCAAGTTCCTGGCAGCTAATGTCAAGAAGACCTGTGTTAATGGGTAGAGCATACTTTTAAGAGCGTTTTCTTTCTTTCTGCTTATTCCCTTTCCACTTAAAGAGACTGGGTCATAGAAATGTGGCAAGTAGTAACTGTTACAATAAGGTCTGGGGTTTGAAGGTGGCTTTCTAATGATCTGGGGAAAAAACATACTGGAGTATGCTGCATTCTCTGTCTTTTCATCTCTCTCTTCCCTTTCCTTCTCTCTCTTTTTTTTCTTTTGTCACTGGACTCCTAATAGTGGAGGAAAGCAATAATTAGCAAAACAGCTGAACATTACAGATTTTGAATTCTGCCATAGTGTCAGTGGTCAGTTATGCTAATTTTTAATAACTCCTTTTCTATGTTTCAGCTCTTATGGCTCTTCTTTTCCAACTGATAAATACTTATGAAAGTCAAAAACAGTGCGCAAATCTGAATGTTCTCCATTTTTTAATAGAGATGTTTGAGCATTACATGTGTAAATACACTGAGGAGCATTAATGTCTTACTGAGGCTGCTTAAGAACTTACATGGCAAGGTGAGAATACAGTGATGTAAGGACTGCTAACTACAGTCTAGTACCTTTTTTCATTTGATAAGAAAGAGTTGTGGAAACAAATTGAGACATTTTTGAAGTTATGTAATGCCTCAGAGTGTTTATGGAGAAGAATTTTAATGCACTCATAACCAATGAAATGTATTTTCATGTTTCTGAACAAAGCCTGTGCCTTAGTTCTCAATATTATTTTGCTCAGTTTCTATTTTGGCTTCACAATCAAATTAGAGAACTGTTGTGACATTCTTGTAATTTTAGGGACCACTAACATACTCTGATATGTAATGGCAGCTCTTTAAAGTGAATGCGATGTTATTTTAGCAAGATACTGTCAGTTCAGGATTCAGAAGAGAATGTAGAGAAAATCTCAAGTCTCCAGATCTACCAGTAGAAACTCAAACTGCTGCAAAAGAGACACGGAGTGATATAGCATAAATCTGGCTCAGTGTCTGGGTGGAGATCAGCAACGAGTCCCCCAGGGCCAGTGCTGGGATCAGTGCTCTTCAGTATCTCCATCAGTGACACTGACAGTGGGGAGGAGTGAAACCTCAGCAGGTTTGGGGATGGCACCAAGCTGAGCGGTGCAGCCAGCATGCAGTGATTCTGGACAGGATGAGGTTGATCCAGAGGTCTCAGCCAACCTCAGCCATTCTGGTACCCCCCATAAATTTATTATCATTTTAACTTGAGAGTAGTGAATATCTGAAGGGAAATTTTGTTTCTTTTTTTTTCTTTTTTTTTTGTGTGTGTGTGTGTGTGTGTGAGTGTATTTTAATAAAATCTCGTGCTTGAACTTTAATAGTATGAATTGAAAGAAAAATGTCTTTGTTATAGCATTCTCCAACGTTACCTAATTATAAACTTTGTGATAGAGTGTATAAGCCTTATAAAATGTAATATATATCATTCATTTAGAGCAGGAAACTTACAACACAGCTTACCAGAAGAGACTATATTAAAGAATGTTTCAATTCAGTTTCCGTTCTGTGCTGTAATTCAAATGTGTCATTTACTAGTTAAGGGAATTAAAATGATTTGGCTTAATACTGTTTTATATTCCTTTCTGAAATAATTTGAAATGAGCTTCACATAAAGGCCTATGATTCATAGTGAAAAAGTGCTACCTGTTTTGTAAGCAAATTTTCTGATAGTGACAGCTTCTAGCTACTTGTCATTTGTAAGCAGCTATAGCTATAAATGGCTAAGGGTTGACTTGAAGCTTTGAATAGACTTAGTGACACTAAGAATAGCTTTTAGACTGCTGTCCTTTGGCTTACATACTGCAGGTGCTACATGTCAGCTCCAAAAATTTGGACCATACAAATAGAATAGGATGCATTTTGGCTAAAGTTTAGGATATAAATGTGTATAAATGACATGGAAAATTATTCTAACTCAGATGATGTTGTGTGGGTGGGTTTTCTTGTTGTTTATTAGAAGCCCGGAGAGGAGTCTCTCATTGTGCGTATTGTCAGATCATACCTAAAAACATAAAAAAAAAATAGAAAAATCCCACTGCTTTGTTTTATTTTCAGTATTATAGTAAAGTTTTGTCATTTTTGAAGCTGGATGACGTTTTATTTTGCCCGTGTGACAAAAATGCAAACACATGACTAAAATGCAAACATAGCTTTGGTGGCCTGACTGGCCCAAAAGATTTTGGAAACAGAAACCTCTCACTACTTGTGTAGAGTTAATATGTGTTAGCATGTGGCTGACATTTCTTTTCCTCCCATTTCCTGTCCAGCTTGCAATTGGAGAAGAAACATTCATTTCTGAAATATTTTTCAGCTTTCTGGAGTGGTTTGGCAATTATGATAGCGTTGTAAGTGGTGTTCAAAGCTTCAATTTAGGCACCATCTGCAAGTTTGCCACTTACTGTCAGGTAGTGTTGCTAAGTAGTCTCAGATGCCATTGACCTTAGTAATTTAAACCACCATCCTATGTTTGGCACTTCCCCGTTTCCATTCTTGTTTTCTTTCTTGCTTTCATATCAATCCAGAGTGATTTAGGAAATATTCGATCTCTTGGGAGCACTGAACTAATCTCTTCCATGCAACTTTATTATTATTAATATTATGTAACTGACAGTTCTAGGTCACATTTATTTTTTTCTTTAAGAGATAGGCAATTCCTCCTCTGGCATGTTGAGGTAGTTCATCGCTCTTTTTTGATAATAATAGGGTTGGCATTTTCTTTGAACTAAATTTAATCTAAATATATTTAAAAAATTAAGGGTTAAAAAACTTTCTAAATCTCTTTTTTTTTTTTTAAAGAAAAAAAGAAAGAAAAAAAGAAAAAGAAAAAGAAAACCAGCAAATTATGACTGCAGTTAAATTGGTTATCTTGAGGTAAACATCTTCATGAAAGTGTTCTTTTCAAGTACTACAGGTGAAATATTTCCAAACTTATATGAGGTAGGTGAGTAGTTAAAACAAAGGAGAGTTTGTTTGAAAGGAAGAGAATAAGGAAAACACCAAGGTGTTTTGTTAAACATATTCTAATTCGTAAGCAAAAGAGAGTTGGTTTTTGTTTGTTTGTTTGTTTTTGAATGGATGCTTTTCTGATACTACCTGGAAAGAAGAATCAGAATGTTTGAAAATACAAAATGAACCATTTTTAAATCACAGAAATACTTGGTTCAAGCGGGTACAGTGACCCAATTTCAGGCTCAGAAGTTGCATGAGTGCAGGGGTTTGGATCATGGCTGTCAGAGACAGAACTGTCGGAAAAATTGCCTCCTTCTTCATTTTTCCATTTTTGAATGAAACTAGAAGTAGATGCTACCTCAGACAGGGGGAGCATTAATGAAGCTTCTCTGGTGGTCACATAATGTTGGTGAGAAGGTGTCACCTTGGAGCTATGAATTTGAATTCTTCTTGGTTTTCTTTATCTGTTTTTTCTTTTTTTTTCTCTATAAAACTTCTGCCCTCTGAAAACACATTAGATAATAATAATCAAATTTCAACACTCCTTCAAGAAATGTGATTAGGTCTGAGGTGGAATACCTCAGTAGTTATGCAAAATACAGGATAATTTATTGATCACGGTACTTGCCTACAGCACAGGGTAACGAAATTTTTTAGTCCTTTGTCTGAAGTGTTGGGAAAACGGACTTGATACTTGAAGTAGGCCTGACTGGATGGCCTCAAGGGAAATGTTCTGCCCCTGCTGTTTCCAGAGTACCCTGCACTTTGCATTTTCCTGAAAAATTTCAAAAGGTCATAGTTCTGTCCAGTGCAGAAAGAAGGTGATGATGACAGTTGTGTTTTAATTAGCTGAAAACTGCTTCCTCCTCGGCTCTAGTGAAATGCCACAAATCAAGAACCACAGAATTGCAGGGCATGGAGGGGACCTCACGAGATCATTGAGTCCAACACCACTGCTACAGGAGCTTCCTTACAGTAGGTGACACAGGTAGGTGTCCATATGGATCCTGAAGTAGCATGTTTCTTAGCAGCATGGAGTGCTGGGTTCTTGCATGGTATTTTTTTTTTTCTTTTTTCTTTTATCAGTACCGTGGAATATCCTGAAGGGACCCATAAGGATCATGGAGTCCAACTTCTGGATCCACACAAGATCACCCAAAATCCAAACCCTATGTCTCAGAGCATTGCCCAAAAGCTCTGCCCTGGGCAGCTGTGCCATGCCCACTGCTTTCTCAGTGAAGGAGCGTGTGAAGTAGAACAAAAAAGACAAAGATCCCGGATGATACTGATAATTCTGTCATTGATATACATATGGGTGAGATGAGTGAAGGAAAATGTGTTTACGTATGTATTTATGGAGAAGAAATATTACTAGAGGCAGGATAGCAGATACAAATTGAAGGACACCTATCTGTAGCCATGTGTTCCTTAGCAAGTCTTACTCTTTAATCTTCTTAATGAGTATTGGAGATGTTCAGTGCCACTTTAAGAAAGACAAGAAAAGAAGGATAGCAACAATAATTAAAATGTACTTATTTCCTCATTTCCTTCCCTCTTGACCTTTTCTCAGGGATGGTAAATAGCTTCAGCTACCTATTAAGCTCTAGGGAGGCATTTAGTATTTCTCATGCATCATTTGATTTCCCTTTTTAATGCACGTATACGTACTTCTGAAATAGAACTATTAACAATCATTTTTGAGAATAAATTGTTTTTCTTGAGAGTAATAAATATTGAGGGCTAATGCCTGATTGCTGCATGGGTTTTACTGTGAGGAACTAATTGAGAAATTTGAGATTTCTTTCAGTGAGTTGTCTATGAATCATCTTTGTTGTCACAATTTTGTAAGAAAAACCTGATTAAAACAAAACAAAACAAAACAAAACAACCAACACAAATTCTGTCATTTTTGTAAAACAGATTTTCTTATCTCACTTCAGAGAATCATCGAAAGGTATAAAGCTAAGGATAAATTAAATGACAGTCCTTTCCTTTGCTATTATTTTATTCCCTTCTATTTGTTTGCTCACTATTTCACCACTGCACATGTGCAAGGGTAATCTGTGCACTCTTGAATCTTTGTTTGATGACCCTAGATGACCCTTGTTTCTTCTGTCATACATATAGATATGGTTCATAAAATATAGATATGGATAAAATCGAGCCACTTTTGGATTTCAGTTTGATCTAGCACAAGGTGTCCTAAAATACAGCAAACCCACAAATTCATTGGACAACAAAAAGTTACTGCTGGGTGTGAAAGTTGAGGGCGAATTTTTAAGGTGGCACTTAGCACTGCACAGACTACAGGATCCCACAGAGTTTTGCAGGTCACATTTTATAGTGGAGGAGGTCTGTGACAACAGTGCCATTCATTCAGCACCACCAAGAAATGCATTATTGTCTCTTCCATTGATACCTGGCAAAAAACACAGAGCTTTCAGCAATTAATTCACAGCCTTCAGCTAAGTGACATTCTGTCTAGGGGAGGTTTGTTTATGCTAGATAAGCAGGATGTCTGGGCCTAAAAGCAGAGTCTCAGCATCCCACAAGCCTGGAGGAGGAAGAACACTGTACCGTGCTTGGGCTGATAACACAGGCATCATAACAAGGTCACATCCTAATTAGAAACTTATTCAGGGATCAATTTTTTGTAAATAAGTTCTTGACTAAATATGGGACTTGGCCTATTTAGCACACAAACTTTTACATGGATGGTACCTCCTGGTGGAGCCTCACAACCACCAAAGACCCCCTTGCAAGAACTCTGTATTAACAGAGCACATGCGTAATATTAGATTCTAGGTGGGCACTTTGTGCAAACTGTATGAATATTCACAAACTGATTGCATGTAATGTGTGTGCTCTAACTCCCATGTGTGTATGCCAGGAGGACAAATCCAACATGCATTCAGCGCTGCAATAAAGTAATGCCAACTTTCTAACCTGTTATTTGGATTGGCAAGTTTAATTCCTGGATTTTGGTGGTACCATTATTTTTTATACTTATATTTATATTATATTTATTTTATTATATTTATATATTAGGAGGAAGAGAAGACAGGAGGTTTTTTTTTTGTTTGATTGTTTGGCTGGTCTTTTGTTGTTGTTTTTGCAAACTGGAAATTATTTGGAAATATTTTTAGGAAATGACAGGACCTTGCATTTTCTCATTAAGAGGCAACCATAAGTATAATTCAAGTTGAAGCTTGCTTACTTCATTTTCTAGTTTGATTGTTCAGCTACAATTTTTCTATCCTGTCTCTACGAGGGGTGCAAGGTTCTTAATTTTCTTTCTTCTTCTTCTTTTTTGAGATGAGATCTGTGTATATGTATCTGTGTATGAGATCTGTAAATAAGGGAAGTACTATTTATTTCATCTGGAAAGACTGTATGGTTTTGGTTGGGTGGTTTGGTAGTATAAATAGGAAAAAACAAAGTTCAATTTACAAAATATTTAAATACTTTATTTTCAGGGTCTGTTCCAGAACAAACTTTGCTGATAGATTTTGGTATTTATGATCCCCAGGCCTGGACACAGCACTGCAGATGGGGCCTCACAAGAGCCGAGTAGAGGGGGATGATCACCTCCCTCCCCCTGCTGACCACCCCTTTTTTAAGCCTTTTAAACCTTCCAGATTGGATATCTGGATAAATACATATCTGCATAAATATCTAGGATTGCCCTGACCCAAGTGAAACACCTTGCACATGACCTTATTGAGCCTCATTAGGTTCTCATGTGCCCACTTCTCCAGCCAGTCCAGGTCCCTTTGGATGGACTGTGTATCGACTCCAGTGTATCGACTGTGCCGCTCATACTTCTTGTGTATTGCTTGCCATGTTACACTCTGTATAAAATCTTGTAAGCAAAAGCATTTCTGGAGTGTCTCTGAAACGATGAGGTACCTAGCCTTTGAAATATTCAGTCCCATTTGTTTTTTATAAGGCAAGACAGTGGGAAGCTTGGCAAACAAGCATAACTTAATTTGTTTTCCAAGATGTGAATGCCTCTTGAAGTGAAAAGACTGACTGTTGCAAAGCTAAAATTAGATAACATAAAATGCATTCAAAGCTGACAAACTAAAGTTGCACCATGATAGATGTCATTCTGTTGATGTGAAACTTATCTTTAAAGTCTTTTTATCCTTTTTTTTTTTTTTTTTTTCTGTTGTTTACTTACCATCAAACCTCACAGTCCTGTTCTCTAGTGTATTTAAATATCTTTTTATCTTAAATAAAATAAAGGGGAAAGGAAGTGAGGGGGTAACTGGAAAACTTGCACATCCCAGTGTGTGCAAATTGTGCTAAGAATTCAATGAATTTCAGAGCCTTAACCTCTGAGGATGTTCAAGCCCACAGTGGATCAAAAAAATTAAAAAGACAGAGTAGATCTTTGTGCTTAAACTAGGCTTGTCTGCTATGAGTCTGTTCAGCAGCAAACCACGTGTTAAAAGTTTTTCTGGTAATTATTTTTTGTTTTCACCTCTCGTTTTACTTCATATTGGCTCATTTGGCACTGGAGACCCAGAAAAGCTGGATCTCTGAAGGCAAGTTAACTTTGATACATGTGCCACAGCAACAAGGTCAAACCAAGTCTGGTCATAAGCAGGTATAGTTAAACAATGCTGCTCCACTTCATGGACTTGTTGGCTTAGTTTTTGAGTCTTCTGGGTGCCTTCTGCGACATCCAGACAAGATGCAGCAGCTGTTGTGGGATGAATCTCTTTGACAGCACTGATTTAAACATGATGCTGCAATGTTTGGTACAGAAGAACTATACCTTACGTTCTCTGTACTGTACTAAAGCACATCTTACTGAGATTAAAGCAGTCAAAATGATGCAGCTGGTGGGAGTATGCCACACAACGCATGGCCATATGGTGCTTGTTTCAGACCTATGCCTTGTGACAAAAGAAAATGAATGGAAATTCTTGTGCATGGACAGACCTACCTTTCCACGGTGCAGTTCCTTCCAGTTCACTGATCTTCCTGGGTGTTAAGTTTACCTAACAGTGAAATTTTGTGTTGTGAGCATTATTCCTCTTAGCAGTGGAAGACAAAGGAATCGAAAACAAACTTGCATAGTGTTTTGCAATCCTTATTCTTTGCCTTCAGCAGATACTTTTTGTTAATGACCTTCTTGTTTGTAATCTGATTTCTCATGGGTCTTGAATCCCTTATCTTAGTTTAAATTTGCATTTGATGACTTATCTTTCCCAAGTGGTTCCCTTTATACCTTTTGGCTATGTAGATGATATCTGAATGGATTACCCGTGTCACAGCTTGAGCATGAAACTGATTTAGGAACAGAAAGTGGGTCATGACAGGCAAGCCTAAAAAAACATACTAAGGATTTATATGAACTGCTTCACCCACTATTTTGCTTTGATTTAGATTTACTAAAATTATTCCTAAGATAAATGCTACTCAATTTAGTCTTTAAATGACACTTTTGTCAAACAAGTGTCAATTTAGAGGAATATTAATATATATTCCGGCCTTTTCTTGATTTCTTAAGGATATGAAACAGTATGTCATTTCATATCTTAAAATAATGCTCTTCCTTACACTAATGGCTTCTGTTTTATGTGCCCAATTGAATGGTGAGAAGGTTTCTATCCACCTGCAAATACAACTGTTCATATCTAGGACAGCAGCAGTGATACTCACGGTAGCTCTGCAGTTGCACAACCAAGCACAGATGTACTTACAACTATAAACTACAGAGCAATTTCCTTATCTACTAGTAGCAGGATTCTCAAGTTATGTTGTTGATTGTTTTTCCATGTTTACTCTCAACACTGCAAAGTATGAACTGCATTTATTACGACAAAGTAATCATAAAGTAAGCCCCAGTGAAAAGAATTGTCCATGTAAAGTGTATGGAATATCTAGTTTACATCATTACTCCCCATAGGTAGACATGGTATTGATCTACAAATTAATTGGTACATATTTGTAAGACTCTCTGAAAGACATTACACAAACAAAATAGTTACAGAAACTCTTGGCCTGCCTAAATGTTTTACCAAATTAATTGAAAAATTTGTATAAAATCATCTATATGAAACTCATTCAAGCAAAATCACAGAATCACAGAATCACAGAACTGTAGGGGTTGGAAGGGACCTCCAGAGATCATCAAGTCCAACCCCCTGCCAAAGCAGGTTCCCTACAGCAGGTCGCACAGGTCGGCATCCAGGCAGGTCTTGAACATCTCCAGAGAAGGAGACTCCACCACCTCCCTGGGCAGCCTGTTCCAGTGCTCCGTCACCTCACTGTAAAGAAGTTCCTTTGCACATTGGTGCAGAACTTCCTATGCTGCAGTTTCCGGCCGTTTCCCCTTGTCCTGTCCCCACTCACCACTGAAAAGAGTCTGGCCTCGCCATTCTGCCCCCCACACCTCAGATATTTATAGACCTGGATCAGGTCCCCTCTCAGTCTCCTTTTCTCAAGGCTGAACAGACCCAGTTCACTCAGCCTTTCTCCATAGGAGAGATGCTCCAGGCCCTTCTCCATCTTTGTGTCCCTCTGCTGGACTCTTTCCAAGAGATCCCTGTCTTTTTTGTACTGGGGAGCCCAGAACTGGATGCAGTGCTCCAGATGAGGCCTCACCAGGGCAGAGCAGAGGGGGAGAATCACCTCCCTCGACCTGCTGGCCACGCTCTTTTCAATGCACCCCAGGATGCCATTGGCCCTCTTGGCCACAAGGGCACACTGCTGGCTCATGGCCAACCTGTCATCCACCAGGACACCCAGGTCCCTCTCCACAGAGCTCCCCTCCAGCAGCTCATCCCCCAACTTGTACTGGTGCATGGAATTATTCCTCCCCAGATGCAAGACTCTACACTTGCTTTTGTTAAACCTCATCCGGTTTTTTTCTGCCCAGCTCTCCAGCCTGTCCAGGTCTTGCTGAATGGCAGCACAGCCTTCAGGCGTGTCAGCCAATCATCCCAACTTCGTATCGTCAGCAAACTCCCTGAGGGTGGCCACCATCCCCTCATCAAGGTCATTGATGAAGATGTTGAACAAGACCGGACCCAGCACCGACCCCTGAGGAACACTGCTGGTTACAGGCCTCCAACCAGACTCTGCACCGCCAACGACAACCCTCTGTGCTCTGCCAGTCAGCCAGTTCTCAATCCACCTCACTGTCCACTCATCTATCCCACACTTCCTCAGCTTTATTATAAGGATGTCGTGGGGGACAGTATCAAAAGCCTTGCTGAAATCAAGGTAGACTACATCCACTGCTCTCCCCCCATCCACCCAGCCAGAGACAACATCATAGAAGGCTACCAGGTTGGTTGAGCACAACCTCCCCCTGATGAACCCGTGCTGACTACTCCTGATAACCTCCTCTTCTTCCAGTTGTCTGGAGATGACATCCAGCACAAGTTGTTCCATCACCTTTCCAGTGACAGAGGTGAGGCTGACTGGCCTATAATTGCCTGGATCTTCCTTGTTACCCTTTTTGCAGACCGGAGTGACACTGGCTCTCCTCCAGTCTTCAGGCACCTCCCCCGTCCTCCAAGACGTCTCAAAGATGACCGAAAGTGGTTCAGCAATCACCTCTGCCAGCTCCCTCAGCTGTGTCCACGGGAGTGGATGCATCCCATCGGGTCCCATGGATTTGTGAACAAAATCTACTAGTATGATAAAATCACATGTGCACACTTACGTGTGAGGCATTAAGTTCTGCCTGAAATCATTGTATTTCCAAAGCTTGTTAGTATTCAAGTTTTTGTTATAATAGAACTTGTAAAAATACTTTGCTAATGATTGCACTGAAGCACATAACTGAGTTTACTGTGCAGAACATAAGCACCTAAATCTCATCATGACAAAGAAAGCATATCACACAGCATGTGATGTTCAAGATATTGACACCTGTTGAGTGGTTGTTTTACAATGTTCTGCATGACTGAAAACCATGAGGGTCTCAAAGTTGAATCAGACAGTGCATGTCTGTTATGCACGTTTATAGAGGAGTCTGAGGAGAGTGAATAAAGTGCTTGCTCTGTCGCTTGTTTTTCACTTAAAAAACAAAAACAGAAGGAAAACCAACAGTTAAGAGTAACAGAATTTGTAAAGTACTGATGTCAGTTTCACTGAAAGGCAGCAGGTCACTGTCAACCTGTCTGTGCTTAAGCTAGATACAAAGGAGGGTATTTAATAGTGAAATATTTTGAGGATTACCAGCACGCCAGTGCTAGCTCCCATATCTTTTTGCTATGCAAAGTATAATACTTCTACTTATATTTGATAATAGGGAGTTGTGACCTTTAAAAAACCTGAGTTCCAGAAGGATGAAAGCTGGTGTTAAAAGTGGAAGGTTAGGGAAGATAACCTTGTAAAAAGTCATAAGCTTTGAAAGCTGATGTTTAAAAAAAAATATAAAAAAGGCAAAATGTTATGCTGATGTTTATTTGATAATTAATTAACATCATGCCAGAGGAAATCATAATTCAGTTGACTTCGTCTTTCCTTTCTAATTGCTGTGTTATGTTCTTTTGAATACTCAATGACTTTCATGTCAGCAGCCATTCTGAAGATATTTTTAGTGGATTACTTAAAATAGATCAGTCCTCTTTGTAGAGTTCCCCTCAGATTTAAGTATTTTTTTTATCTTCCACTCATCTACAAAGGCTTTCTATAAATTGTCTCAGCACTAATGTAATATGTCTTAAGCACTGCAGTCAATACAATTGTAAGAACTTTCTTTTTTCAAAGAGTGGATCATGTTGTGGTATACTGGGCGTAATCTGAGGTGTAAGTAAGCAGTCCCGATTTGGAGAGAGAAATGGAATATAGTTGGGTCTGTAGTGATGCTGGCAGATTGTGTTGTGAAGAGGAGTGCAGTGCAGAGACTTCTGAGGTAGCAGAGAGACTAATAGCTATAAGCCCTCAGGTGAAGAGCAGAAGAGAATTCTACAGCCCAAAGAAATATCTCTGTAGTCATAGATGTACAACATCTGAAAGGGTTTCAATGCCCTCCTACCGATGTTGTGATTTTTTGTTTGGTTGGTTGTTCTTTGTTTTGTTTTTATTTTAAAATCTGTGGTATTGTGTTTTCAGAGGTGATACACTATTTAATATACTGGAGCATTATTTCAGTGCCACAGTGACAAGGTTTTCTAAAATGGGTAAAATACAAACAGCCTGCCTCCGCAGCAAAGGTGCTTATGTGTTCATCACCACATCTGGGCACAGATTGTTCTCTGTGATGATTTTCCCCCAGAGGGTGGTGAGGCACTGGCACAGGTTGCCCAAGGAGGCTGTGGATGCCCCATCCCTGCAGGCATTCAAGGCCAGGCTGGATGTGGCTCTGGGCAGCCTGGGCTGCTGGTTGGTGACCTGCACACAGCAGAGGGTTGGAACTGGATGAGCACTGTGCTCCTTTGCAACCCAGGCCATTCTACGATTCTGTGATTCTGATTCTGTGATACCAGTGTTTTAATTGCGGTACTTTGCAGCAACACTCTTTCTCGCAGTGAAAACATCACAGCTTGATCTGAGCATTAACTACACACAGCAACAGGAGCTGACAATGCAAGTAGAATTCTTAGATGCATAAGAGGTGGTTTGAAACTACCATGTGAAAGGAATACGTTAGAAATTATTCCTTCAGTACACAGTGTCTGATTTTAGGTTGCTTTTCAAAGAGGAAACATTAGCAGACTTAATAGGATCAGGTAAAACAGATTAGGACGGTTGTTGCATGGTGTGATTTAGCGCATGTGAAAGTGAAGATTACAAGCAAATGAAAAAAACATAATCAGGATTTGGATAAAACATTCAGATTTTATATGCCTCTGAAAATGTACGGCTCCTATTTATTTTGTTGTCTAAAGAAGTGAAATTGTTATAAGATAAAGTTATTTATGTGCACTCCTTTTATGTAACAGCTTCTGCTGCAGCTGGTCACTAGGATTCAGTTTTTATTACGACTGTTTTGTTATTGCTGTAATTAACCTGTGTGACTAGCTGTTGAACAACTCAGTTTTTCAATTTCTATAATTTGTGTCATAAACTCAGGACTCTGGGGGGATCTTAAAGTGCTTGGGGTGTTTTAAGGACAGAACTTTCCTCTTCTGTTTGTCTTCAAAGCCTTTGTCTGAGAGCAGAGTATCATACAAGATACTGCAATCAAGCATGGCGAGCCCAATGCAATTTATAGAGGTAGTGCTATAAGCACTGTGACTTCTTGTAAAAGTGAAAGCAGAAATGTAGTTTTTTACTATTGGGCCATCATTAAGTCGAGTGTCTCGTAGGGTGACATGGTAGGCTTGCCAGGGAATGCTCTTCCTGGGCTCTTCCAAGTTTTTCAGAGCTGCTAAGTCTAAGGTAACTCTGTGTGCTGCCTCTCACTGCTGCAGCCTTTGCCTGTGTCCAAGTGCTTGAACTAGTGACCAGTCTGGCTGGCTTTTGTAGGCTAACTCCTGTGGAATGCAGCTGGAGAGAGGCTTGGTGCCCAGAGCTGTTGCTGACAGGGCCAGCCCTGGGGTTGGATCTGGTTGTGCAGACAGGAAGGAGCCTGCACATCCTCTGTTCACCTCTGCTTCTGAGGAAAGGCTTCCCTGTGCTAACTCCAGCCGTCTGGCTATGCCCTGCAGAGAAGGTCCTGGCTTCAGCTTCAGAGCAGCCCTGCAGAAGCACTGGGGGATGCTCATACATTCTCCCAGTGATGGATCTTCACAAGGCCCAGCAGATCCTGGTCAATTGCTTCAGCCTCAGTCACCTCAAGGCTCTTTGCTCAGCCTGCTCTTGTTTATTGATGTTTCTTTCACGTTAAAAATCCCCAAAATGGGCACTGAGTATGTCTAATATTCTAGTAAGTGCTGAATAGAAGCATTCTTTTGTAGGAGCTGATGTTCTGGCCATCCTCCTGTGAATACACCTCAAGGTTCTACTGGTTTTCACCATCCGCTAGTTCAGGCTTCATATCTAAGCTGTTGCTGAAATGAAGTCTTTCCTAGTGGTGTGCTGAATATTTACTTTTCAGCTGCTCAGAGCAATGGATTAAAATAAATGCTGTACGTCATTTACCAGCATTGCATTTCCATTTGTTAAGAAAAAAATATCATAGTGAAAATCATGTATCTTAATTTCCCAAGATCACCATTTCCATAGCAGTCTCTGAAGTCTTCTGGTGTTCAGGAGGGTGTAACACTCAGTTCTAAAGTATCTGAAAATATTGTTATTCATAGGTTCAAAAGCCTTACTAATAATCCTGTTGCAGTAAATAAATTTACTGTGAATTACAAACTTATCAATGCTATGACATGTAAATTTATGATAGGTTATACTTATTAAATTTAATAATTTTATCAATGCTAGGACATACTATGTATATGTATATACATACATATTCATAAAATCACCTCTAACAAAGGCATCAAACTGATCCCAGAAGGGTCCTCCAGGTCTCAAACGGACTGAGAAAATCAACCTTAGAAAAGACTACCATCTCAGTAGTAGGCCCATAAAGAGGAGCAAAGTAATGGACGTGAGCATCACTTAGACATGGGTAAATATCATGGAGTCACAGGAGTCAACTCTGAGGTCAGTGTGTCCCAAATAATAGAGAGAAGGAAGTGCTGTATGTACAGCAAAGGGAGAGAGGCTCCATTTTGGATAAAGCCTTTTTCCGGTTGGCTATGCACAACTTTTGCACCTTGGAGTGTCTCAGTCAGCTCATCTGCATGAATTGGTGGATTATGATCAGAGAATTGTGTATAGAGCTGAATATAATCTTCAGTATGTTAGAAATAGTGGTAGCAACTTTAGAATATTGCAAGGTATGTTCTAGGTGCATTATACGACTGCTCACAAAGAATGGAAAGAACAGAGTGTACAGATTTGTCAAGACCTGTTGAACCACTATGAGGCTGAAAGTAACAATTCTCTGGATTGCATCATTACTGGTATGAGATACAGTGTCACTCACTATTATAAGCTGGTGTCAGAACTGCAGTCCATGGAGTGCTGACATGAATTCCCCATTAAATGAAAAGTTTAAGATGCAGCTCTCAGCAGGTAAAGTTATGTGCACTGTCTTCCAGAATAGGAGTCATAGAATCAGAACTGCTTAGGTTGACAAGGACCACAAAGATCATGTCTTCTCAATCCCTGTGCTGCAGACATGGTTGCCCAAAGCCCCATCCAGTCTGGCCTTGAGTGCTTCCAGGGATGGGACATTCACAGCTTCTCTGGAAAGCTGTGCCTCAGCAAGAAAGTGGTGATCCTTCTGTATTTCCTGGAACCCACTCAAACATCAACTTTGACTGCTCTGTCACGACTGACTAAGCTGAAGACTCAAACTTCCATAGTCAGAACAGAAAATGACTTTTCTCCTGCAACATGATAACACCAGGCCCCAGAACACTCTGAAGACAATGGGGCACATTGCCAGCATTGGCAACACTGTCCTACTCACACCCACTGTTTGTTTGGGATTTGGCCCCTTCTGACTTCCATCTGTTTAGGATGATGAAAGATGGACTGCTGTCATAGCAGCTGTGAAACAGTTACCTCTCCTGGAGCAGATTTTTACAAGCTTGGCATGTAGGCTCTTTTTCATTGCTGGTGAAAATGCATAGCTAATAGAGATAACTGTGTTGAAAACCAGTGTTTTGTAGCTGACAATTTGCTCAACCAAGTAGTATTATTGTGCATTCTGCTTGTATAGTTTCTGTGGATATAAGTAGGAGGCATCGCTTTAAGAGACTATGTAGTTATTTTTTAAACTTAACTGTACTTAAATCAAGAACTGTTTTTCTGTGTGTACTTATTGTGTTGTTGTCACTGTTTGCTCTTTTACTGTAGTAAAAGATAAAATTATTTTCTGTAAATTGGAAAATGCTTCAACTGAATTATTTTCATGTAATTTCCATGCCTGTTATCACTTAAAATTAAAAGAAGATCACCGTATCCTAAAATTATTTATTACACATATTAATGCAGTAGCGTTTCACGTGGACCATCTATACTTAGTTTCAGAGAACAGTGTTGTATTAAGTGCCTTCATATCACATTGTTTTATTACTATCTATGAAAATGTTTCATTTGGAAAGTGAAACATAATGGTATTTTGGAGCTCCAATGCTCTTTTTGTTGGTGGTGCTGATTAAAGCAATTGGCACAAGCTGATATCATAACTATGAATTGACAACAAGCTGCCTCATGGATCTTTGTATTTTAGAGTCCTTGGCAAAGCTTGTTGGTGTTGGTGGTGCGTGGAGTCAGCAATCAGCACAAAGCTCGCAGACACAGTGTTAAAGCATCTTTACTTAACTTGAAAGCAATGAGATAATAAATGAAATGATACAGCAAGACTAATACAGAGCAAGGCAGCACATCTAACCATTACTACACGAGGACGGTGACAGTGATTACGATACATTGCCAGTTGCCCTCCATACTTCACTGTTATCCAGATCCATGGTCATTGGGGTGCCCCAGTTGCAGTGAAGTTTGGAGAGCCTTTCCTGGCAATTGGGAGCTCCTATGCAGTGCATGCACTTGTAGGTGAGGGCTCTAGAGTCACTACAAGAGGGTCCAGCTTGTATGTCATTGTATAAGCAAATTTCTGTGACAATTAGGCAGAAAAATTTGGTTACCTTCTCTGTTTGGATTCCACCTCCAGACTGGACAGGCCTCCAGGAAGAACCAAGGAAGTCTGTGTCCTAGTAGGCCTTGACACCATGCTTCTAAACAAGGAAAGGTGAATATGTTCTCATAATGCTTTATCTAAGCTGTGTCTCTTGCTAATGAGGTTTATGTCCAAGATGCATATTTCTCTAATGATCATACATATTACACTAATGATCATATAGTGATGATTTATAACACTGGGTTGTGAGATTCATCCAGGGGGCAACTTGAAAGCTGCTGTTAGTTACTTCTTCAGAAGGATGTTGATAGGTGAACTGTCTGCAGATAGATTTTACTTAGTCAAATTCTGCTAAGATGTAGTCCTGCATCCATGGAGAAAAGTTACAGAATGACTGAAAAGATATTTCCTGTAACCAAACTGAAAACAAACAAACAAACAAACAAAACCATAGCTTAATTGTCTGTTTGGTATTTCATAACTGTTAAGTAGCTGCACATGATCTATTAAGAAATTTAATCACAGTCTCTTTTGTAGTAGAGCTTTTAAATTAATTAAAGGAATGACAAATAATTAGCAAACACCTATTAAGATAATCTCAGACTGTTGCAGTAGCTAAGCAAAACAAAGTAAGGAAAAGGCTGCGTGGAAATTTGACTTTATTTATGTTGTTAGTTGTAATCCCTGTAACCTTATAGAAGCAAGGTGCTAAATCACATAGTTTAAATGAGTTTAAATGTAAACTATGTAAATGTAGCACGTGCTCCTGTAATTACCAGAGCACACAGCTAGGTTAGGTAATATATCAGCTCTATGAATCTGATTATGGGTGCTATTTGGGAAAAAACCTAACTGCTGATACTTGCTCTCACCATCTCTTACATATGCATAATTCAAAAGATATTTAAAATATTGTTTGCACTGAGTGCTACAGTTTGAGGCAGTTGCTGAGTTACTATGAGAATGCTAAACTTGCACTAGTATACATGGCCTTTAAAGACAATTTTTAGACATTCTCAATCTTATGATTTGAGTTCCTTGGGCAGTTAATAAAAACAAACAAATTCTGAAAATCAAATGGATTTATGAAAAAGCTGTTTGTGAGCTTATCTTTTCCATGTACTTTGAGCAGATTTAGAGAGAAATAGTTTGATGTAATAGACAAAAAGATTAGAGAATATATAGTGGGAGGTTTTGACTAAAGCTGGTACTATATTCACTAGTTATGGGTAAGTAGGAAGTTGTTTAATATAAATTGTGAACTGGAGGTAGGCATTTGAGTGGTTTATTTACCGCCATATGAAATCATAAAAGGCAAAACTCTGGACTGCTTGTGTTCTGCTGATGTTATGTGACTTCATAGTACCTCAGGATCTCAGTTTCTTCAGGTGCCTGTAAAAACACCTGTGAGTTTTCTTATGTGGTGTAGAGTTGCATTTTTATCTCTATCTGGTTGTTTATGAGTTTTGCTATGGATCAGAATTAGGACCAACATTCACTTACATGCCTAAACCATATGATTTTTAAATACTTTTGTCTGCACTACTCTATGTATTTCAATAGAGACTTCTATTATATGAAATACTTACCTATATGTTGGTGTTCAAGAAATAAAAATAAATTGACTGAGCAGGGCCTGAGTGAAGTCATTAGACAGTTCTTACTTTTTTCTAGAGATGTAAACAAGATGATAGAATCACTGAATTGTAGAATGGCCCGAGTTGGAGGGGATCCTAAGGATCACGAAGCTCCAACCTCTCTCTGTTCAGCAACTCATCACTCAGTCTGTGAAGAACTTCCCCCTGACATCTAATCTAAACCTTCCCTCCTTGAGCATAAAACCATTCTGCTTTGTCCTATCCCTATCTGATGACTCCACTCCCCCGTTCAACTCAGAATCTAGTGAAATTGTAAAGCTAGCATGTCCAGGTAAAATATAAAGGGCTGAAAAATCTTGTATAAGACTACAGTAATTCAATTCCACCTCTACTTCCTTAATCATGAACTTCATTATTTCACCTTAAAAAAATTCATTTTCAGTAGGAAAACTGATTCAATTCCAAGGAGAAACTGTTAAGCAACATGCAAACATTGCTTTGAGAACCTTCTCAGCTTACACAGGCTTAGCTACTAGAGCCCTGGTATGAACAGATGCTCTAGCAGATGTCATACTTCTCAGAAACAAGGAAGTTGATGATTTAGGGGTTTCCTAACTGGCAAATATCACTCGCAGAAGATTTAGAGCGTGTAATGCAATACTGTGTTAGCTGACTGCTGTTTATATCCATCTAGATTGCACTTTCAGATTGGTCACTGCCAGCAAATAGGTGATGAGCATAACTGGAAAGTGGTTAGCAGAAATAAAATTCATGAACACCAAACAGACTCGCTCTTTTCCTGATTTCAGGAATCTGGATGTTTGTGGGATATGAAATGTGTCTAAAATATAAAACAAAATAAGGCTCAAGCTCTGAAATTTTTAGCTCTACTGTTGGTTCCAAAGTACAGCACTTCTTCCAAAAGCTCAGCAATCTCTCTGTGCAACCTAGCTGGTTCGAGATTTTAATCTTAACTTGGAAATATGCATCTGAGTAGCAGTGAATGCCCTTCCCCTTTTGTTCGTGTTTTGTGATGGCAACACAAGAATAACCAGTTCTAGGTCTTGATCTTAGCTTAAGGTTAAACTACAGGTCATAGCTGTGCAGACAGAAAAAGCCAGCTGATACAGGCAAAACAGTTTGTGTGAGTAAGTTTTCAAATAATGGATTTTGCTCCAACTGAGTTCTGCTGAACTGGTTTAGAGACGCATAGCCATAGCCAACTCTGCATTTTACTGAAACTTTAGAAAAGGTGGCCTTCGCAAAATGAGGTTGCTGCTAGAGTTAGGACATGATTCTTTTTGACCAGATTGAAACCTGACCTCAAGCACCATCAGTTGAAAATACGTTCTTCTAAATTGAGAAACTAGTTATTCATGCTTCATAAATTAGGTAGATTAAAAGGCTGATAGAATCCCTGTTATGTGATAACAGAACGTTTTGGGACTTATTCAGAAATCAGATACAACTCACACTAGAAAGGGGTGATGCAGTGCTGTAATTTAGGGGAAGGCCATTATATTTCATCCTCTCAGTTGGTGGGCGAGAAGCTGAAAATTGTGGAGCGTCAGCAAGTGAGAGCTAACATCATTATTGCATTTTCAGTGGAGAGGTTTAGGGAGTTTTCTAAGGTGGGCTAAGGTTTCAGGTTGTTGTTTCACTCCATGAACTCGCTGACAGCGGTGATTGGTTTATCTGCTCTTGCATCCTGTGAATAAAAGACAGACTAATCTTTGCGGCTTCAGGGAGAGGAAGCTGAAAGTTGGCGTATTGTATATTTAAGATCACAATGTTCAAAGTAGAAAATTGTTATTGAGGGCTACCTAATTATTCACCAGCTGAATAAAACTGTCACTTTGATTTATCGAAGAAAGGGAAGTTTGCTTGGGGAAAAGGCTAAGTTTGTTGACGATGTTTAAGACGAATGATGTGTAAATCATAAAACAAAAACCCTTGTTTTTGCAGACTTGAATCTATGTAAAACATGTAAAATTGTTGTTCAAAGTGATGAAAGCCTGAATTGCTGTTTTGAGAAAAGAGCTAGTTTAATATAGATTGTTTTTGTTTGTTGCTTTCTCAAGGCAATTCAGTACTTTTAGTACAACTACAGATGGTTTTACAGAAGTAGAACCAATCAATTTAGTTAATTCTGCCAGTCCATTATTCCTATTCCTAGGAGACTGTGAGTCGATGGACTTATTTATTTACATACTTATTTAATATGGTGGAATAAAAGAGCATGGAGTCATAGTGCCTGGATGAGAATAATTTGGAACTTGAGAAATGATATACTGATACCACAGTGTGAGTGTTACATTTTATGTACTCCAATATATTTGGGAGACAGTTGGTAAGAGGTCAGTTTCATTGTTTGTATTTCCAGTCATTTCTTCATGTTACTTTTCTACTTGTGTATATACATGTCTGTACAACATTTAAGTGTTTTTCAATAATAGATGAACATGTGGTATTTTAACAATGAATTATGAATGTTGAACTGAGATTAGTAATCAAATGGCTAGTCTGATTCTTCAGCTAGTTAGAGTTTTGAAGATAGATACATCTTCTCTTCTTAATTAGTTCCATCTTTCAAATCATTCCTATGAAAAACTCCTGTTGAAATCACAGTAAATTATGTGACCTTTTTAGCACAGTATTCAGCTTTTTAAGCAATCTGGCTGGAAAATGATTGAAGGTTTGCTATGACAAACTTTAAAAAAAACTGAAAAACTGTGAAAAACTTTAGTAAGGAACTGGAAAAGCATATGTGGGAAAAATATGAAAATGCTTTTCCTGTAGGTATAAAATGCAGCTTACCAATAAAATTGGGGACTGCTCTTCCTATGTAGAATAAATAATTATTCTATGTAATAAAATTGAAAAGACCTTATGAAACTATGTGAGCCCTAACTTACATGGAATCTCTTCCCTGTGTAGAGGAGCAAAGTGAGTGTAAATCTGTTATGTGAGTCACTGACCAAGCCAGTGTCACAGAATCATAGGATGGCTTGGGTTAGAAGGGACCTAAAGGATCATCAAGCTCCAACCCCACTGCTGCAGGCAGGGCCACCAACCTCCACATTTAATACTAGGTCAGGTTGATCAAAGCCCCATCCAACCTGGCTTTGAATGTCTTCAAGGAGGGGGTATCCACAACTTCTATGAGCAGTCATGCCAATCTTTTATCCCTAGAAGAGAATCAGGGTAAATGCAGCCCCATCGGATGGTTACAGGAACAAGCCTGCATTTGGGGGAAAAAGTGCAGAAAACAGAGGTCTTGAACTGAGAGATGAAAACAGGACAGTAGCAAAGAACAGGCAGACACAGTCGTGGTGTGAAGGAGGTGATGAAAAAAATAAATTGTGAATTGGATCAGCAAGTTAGAAATCTGTTTTCTTGGGCTTTTTTTTTTTTTTTTTTTTTTTTTTTCTTAAACTGGGTTATCTTATTTAGTCTTGATTTTTGAGGTGTTGCTTTTGCCAGTGAATGGCCAACATATATAGCTACATTGAGTCTGTGCTGGAAACTCATGCCATCTGTTTTGTATTTTGAACTTCATTATGATTGAAGCAAAAGCCTTTCCACCATTTGTGTAATAGAAAGACATGCCCTTTCTCTTGGGACTCATGATGGTTGAAATAGAATCTTTTTTTTTATTCTTCTTGCATTTTCTGGAAAGTCTATGTTTTATACTTAAAAAAAAACATTGAATGCTTTCCCTTTCCCCCTAGCCCCAGAAAATAAACCAGAAATTTTCACAGTAATTAGATAACTCTTAATGTTTATCAATTGCTGGAGTGTGACAGCAAGCACAGCTTTTGGAATAGGTGATCTAATTGTGTGTTGCAACCATTTTCAGAACCTTTTTGTTTTGTTTTTAATCCTTTCTTGCCAGCTTTTGCTAGTCAGCATGTTTAGGTACAGCATACATAAGAGTATAAATTATGAAGAGCAAATGCAAGAGGGAAAGGAGAATGTAAGCACCAAGACATTTACTGTTGCTTGTTGAAGCCTTTCCTACTTACAAAATTGTAAATCTCTCACAAAATAAGTGCATATAGTGAATGCATGCATCTGAGGGAGTGGCTTTAGCTCAGCCCATATGCATTGCCAAGTTAGTTATCTGTACCAGCAGAAGTATTTACCCTTCCTGCTAGACAACTAGAGGACGTTTAAACAGCTGAAGGGAAGTTTGGCTGAGAAGGGAAGTGTGCTGAGGATAAAAGCTGTTTGCTCCAGCTGGAAGTGGAGAATTCTGCTCTTTATTTTTATCCCAAGAGGGAAAATTGCTGTCTGTCACTGCCTCACTTATACCTGATTGAGCAACTTTCCCTGACTGGTCTCATGAGCAGTTAGTGGCGTCCTACTTGCCTTTACTGAATAAGATTTAAAGGTGAGAAATTAAAAATGCTTGCTCTCTTGTAAAAACTAACACCAATGATTAAGGTGAGTCAGATTTTATGACTTTAAATGTTACAGGGAAAATATTACTTATAGTTTTGTTTTGTTTTAGATGGAAGGTGCTGCTCAATATTTGATGTCTACCCTTCAAAATAAATATTTTGAGATTCCCGGTTTGACAGAAGAAATTTACATGCACTGATCTATATTTCTCTCTCTATTTAGCACTCTGCATCCTCTAAGTCATTATTTTTCTTGTTTTTCTTTAGTGCTTTGGATTAGTGTGATTCTGTTTAAAGAACATTGGTAGTATATGTTGACTAATGAAGGTGAGGAAAAAAGATTTTGTAGACCACAGCATGAGAAGTTGACACAGTTTATTGTCACGGTGAATTTGTTATTGACCATTGGCTTCATAATCTTTTGCAGAAAATTGAGTGAGCTATCGGGTGGTAAGTCCGTCTAAACTTCACTGTCTTTAATTTTTAATGGAAACTTAAAGTTGTTTTTTCATTCTATTGTCTCTCCAGACATTTTGTTCCTGGGGGCCATTGCCTTCACAGGCTGTAATACAATTTCAGTAGGTAAGGACAGAGCCAACAAAAATGTCACAGATGAAGAGACTCATGTGCAGTATATATGCTCTTTGTGCATTAGAGGTAATTGACTTGTGTTCATCTAGCTGAAGTGCAATTTCATCTTAGCTTCTGTCGTGCTAAGTGATGGATCAGGGCTGATATGTGTGCATGGAGCCTCAGGATCTCCATGATCCGCACTCCTACACAAAGCAAATAGGAAGCTGTAGCTGTGAGTCCTCATGCTTGTAGTGGGAGAATGGGAGAATGAGGCATACCTAGGTAGGGATTGCAAAAACCTGCACGCACTAGGGACAAAGGCAGATAAACGGGTGAAGTGAAAATGCTCCTGATACTGCATGTATTTTAATCCTGCCTCTGATCACAGGTTAGATGTCCAACTCCTTCGTAGTGTGAGTGCTTCCTCTCATAAACAGAAAAGGCATCTCATTTTTTCAGAAGATGTCAGGAAGTGTATGGGAGGTGGTATCTAAAAATAACAGTGATAATTGCTTTCTGCTGGTGGGAGGCTTTACAAGTATTTTGGAACACAGCAAAAGGATGAAAGAATGGATAGGCTGCAGCCAAGGGAAAGCTTAGCAGGCTTCAGCAGCCTCCATTTGGTCTTCCCTCTCATTTACTGGAGGTAATTTTTAATGACTGCTTGCATTCATGCTTGATGTAGAATGCCTTAACAGAGACAGCTGTGCCTTTCCTTGTTGAAATTGTCACTGTCACTGGCCACTGAGCTGGGGGGCTTGCCAACCAATGCTGGAGCAGCATACAGTGCAAAAACTCCAGAGACAGTGGGATTAAGGATAAGATTATTGGAAATACTGGAAAGAGAATAGGTAGAAAATCGTGGTACATGAGATTACGTGTATTCCTGTCTGGAGAATTTGTAATTCTCAATGCAGTTGAGAATAATCTGCATTACTTAGTACTGTGAATGGACAAGGTGACAGCTATCCACCTAAACACCTATCCAGTCTACTGCATCTTTTATGGATTAGTATCTGAAAGAATCAAACTGGAGAATGCTTAAAAATTTGACTTACAAGATAGTATCTGGTGGTAATGTATGCAACTTGAGGGAGTTGCAGGCCTGCTGAAGTTAAAGAATGTGGAAATGCTAAAGCATGTTTTATATTGTTAAAGAGTAAGAAAGTTAATAAGAAAGTTTACAAAAAAAAAAAAATTTTTTTTTTTTAAAAAGAGAGAAAAACTATCAGCAACATCAAGAAAAAGAATAAATCAAATGATGCACAATGCAATTGCCCATGTACCTGGCAAACTGATGCCCAGACTGTCCTTGAGCAATGGACAACACCCTCTGGCCATCTTGCTTTGCTGTATGGTATGGGATAGCCCTCTGCCCAACATAGATCAGCTGTCCTGGCTCTGTCCCCTCCAAGCTCCTCATGCCCTCTAGCCTCCCTCTCTTTGGCTATGTGCAGCTCTGCTCAGCAGTAACTAAAACATCAGAATGTTATCAGCATCATCCTAATTCCAAATTACAGAACCATACCAGCTTGTAAGCTCAAAACAAGACATCTTTTTAAAAACCAACAACAAAGAATGGGGAAAAGAACTACCAACAACAAACTTTTGCTACTCCAAAATGATTTTTCTGAGATCCATTCTGCCCAGGTAACTAAATAACATAGCTTTTGTATTCTGAAATCAGAAAGGAAATTTAATAGATGCCCTTTTGCCAGTTTTGTGTTGAAGGTCTGGATAAAAATCATGTTCTCTACGAAGATCTCAAATTATCTTGATTATACAAAATTCCCAGTTGATTGATATAATGTTTTGTTGTCTGTACTGTTAACAAAGATTTTCTTAATGGAGTTTTCATTGCGTCAGTTTAAGCTGATTACTCTTTTCACTTCTTCAGTGCGTAAAGCACTGGACCAGCCCAGTCAGTTATCTTTGCAGGAACACCTTGCAGAAAATTTTGAAAACTGTTTTCAAATATTCCAAACTCTCTTTGGCTTTTTCAGTGTTACTGCACTTGGCAGTGTACAATTCTGATAAGAAACAGAACTGTGGAAAAGAAAAGCAGGCAGCAGAAAAAGAAGATGGTGAGATAGAGATTATAATTCTATTAAATTTAGTGATTGATCATTGTGCATAAATTACTGGTATTTTGAATCATAGAATCATTTGAGTTGGAAGGAACCCTTAAAGTTTACCTAGTCCAACTTCCATTGCAATGAGCAGGGACACCCACAGCTCCATCAGGGGCTCAGAGCCCCATCCATCCTGACCTTGCATGTCTCCAGGGATGGGGAATCCAACCACATCTCTGGTCATCCCATGCCACTACCTCACCACCTTTATCAGAAAAACCTTCCTTATATCCAATCTAAATCTCCTCTCCTTTAGTTTGAAACCATTTCCCTTTGTCCTATCACCACAGACCCTGCTAAAGAGTCTGTCCTCTCCTTTCTTATAGCCCACCTTTAGATACCAACAGGCTGCTCTCAGGTCTCCTGCAGCCTGCTCATCTCCATGCTCACAGCCCCAGCTCTCAGCCTGTCCTCGTAAGAGAGGTGTTCCATTCCTGGGATTGTTTTTCTGGCCCTCCTCTGGATGCAGTCTGACAGCTCCATGTCTCTCCTGTACTGAGGACTCCACATCTGGATGCAGTGCTCCAATTGATGTCTCACCAGCACAGAGCAGAGGGTCCCTCACCCTGCTGGCCACACTTCTTTTGATGCATTCCAGGATCCCGCTCGCTTTCATTGCCGGCTCATATTCATCCTGCCATGGATTTCAGTTTGGATGACCTCTAGATGAATCCTGTTTTTTGGTTTTTTTAAATTTTATTTCTTGTGAGCTAGTGGCTGTATCTGAGAATTTATTTTCTTGGAAAAAAATAAATTGTTTAGCAATTTTAATAAAGAAAAAAAAATCAGTGCAATACCTGAATTAATCTCTCTACAGATTAGAGTTGAAGTACTTTGGCAGTGGAATTTCTAGGGCATATCTTCAGATAGTGCTGGTCTTGTATTGGGCAGAAAGTCAATACTTGGTCTTACAGAGGTAGTGAAATTCAAGAGAGACTTTTCTGAATCAATCCTATTTCATTTTTGAAATGTTACCAGTGTGTCAGGAGTGCCTCATTACATTTTCTAATCTGGAGTAACAAATTTTTTCTTCCTTGATGCAGTTAGAGTATCACTTATTGACAGTGTTTCTAAATCTTTAATAGATCTTTCATTTCAACCCTTCCCACCCCCTGCTAGTTTCATTTTCCTGTGATTTAGAAGAAACAAACAAAAAATTGCTAGCAGGTTTACATAGCAAAACATTTAGAACTGATTAGAGTGCATGCAAGAATCAAACCTCTTTGGTTTTCACCGCTTCTGGCGTCTTGTTAATTAAAAAAACAGTCACGAGGAGTAATGATTCACAGTAAATGGATTAATCTGAAGACAACATATGGTTATCAAATGCATTGACTGTTTGAGAACAGGAAATTGTATATCAATTTTTTAAATCCTTTAAGTGAATGTAAGCTATGCCACTGTTCTGCGAATAATTCAACCCACAGAACAAATCCAGGGCGGTCCATCAGCTCAGGGTGGGGGGTCCCACAGAGCAGAACTGAGGGGGTCCATCTGTTTGGTGGGAGTAAGCTGGCTAAACAGCAGCCCGTGAACCTCCCAAGCTTGAAGGGAGGCTCCCATCTTCTGTTTTAATTGAAACAACGGCTGCCAAATGAGAAACAAAACAAAACAACTTTGTTTTACTGTCTCAGGCCATGCAGTGCTCTTCCGTCTTTTCTTTTTGTATTTTTTTTGTCTGTCCTTGCTCTGATCTTGTACATCCTCTCGCCCCCTAAATAAGCTCTTTTTATCCGTCCGTCCAACTTCACATCTCCTGCACCATCTCTTACGGTCTCCAAATTCAGCCAGCTGCTTCTGGATTGTTTTGAATTTTTCCTTTTTTGGTAAATCTTCCAAACTCTTCTATTGGAGGAAAAAAAATAGATTATGAAAATTTGTACGGCACCAAGTCAGATAGGTGAAACAGGGCTTGAAATTTCCAACAAATAAGGTGATCCTGTGTGGAAGCAAAGCATCCCTACAGTTAATACAGAAATTACCTTAAGTCTGTCCACCAGGGTAGGGTAATTTTGGCAAAAGTCTGAGTATTGCAGTACCCAGGGGAACTATTCCAGTTAGGCTGATTTACCAAGTATTGTAAACAGTGAATATATGTGGAAAAATCTTTATTTGATACCGTATGTCTGGTGAAAATATCTGTCACTTAATGCTGCAATGTCTTCCACCATTGATGAAAAGTTATGGTTTGTTTTTGTTTTTTTTTTTTTATCTAAAAATTGGTCAGGCTGTGAGGTAACTGAAGTTAATGGTTCTGAAACTATCTGGAGGTTACCAGTTGTGTCTTCTGTGTCATGTTTTGGAAATAGAAATTTTGAAAAGAACATGAGTATGTGCATGAATATGCATGCACACATGCGCACGTCCGCATGTATTGCTCTGCAAGCAGTGCCTCCTATTTACTCCCATAGAAACTACAACAGATACAAAGAGCATAATAACACTGTTTGATAGGGCAAATTCTCAGTTACAAAACACTATTTTTCAACAGTCATCAGCATTAGATGTGCATTCCGTTCGCATGAGCAGGAGCCTGCATGCCACACTTGTAAAAGTCTGCACCAGCTGAGGTGAGCCCTGCTGATGTCATCGTTGCTCAGCAGCACATTGCCCCACAGTGCTGATATCCACTGCTTCATCTCCGTGCACATTTGGCAAACATCAGTGAATGCTGATGACTTATATTTACTTTGGAAGCAAGATCCTTTCCTAAGATTTAGCTGGTCCTTCCCCACCTTCTATTTGTCCAACGTATTCAATTCTTATCTAAAGGCAGCATGTAGTTGGTTCATGTCCTCCCTATGTCAGATCCCTTTTCAAGCTTACTGTAGTTATTCTGAATTCTGATCCTCTCCTATGAAGTAACTGTGGTTTTCCCAAGTTTACAGTGTCTGCAGATTTAAAAAGAATGCCCGACCTTTTCTACTGCAGGTCATTAGTGGAAATGCTGAAGACCTATGACAACTAAACTTCCCGATCTCACTTGGTCAATTTTTCCAGACTGACAATGAACCATTTTCATGTGCTACTTTGTTTTTCAATGAGTTTTGCTGGCTAGCATACTGGGATGACTGCATCTGCAGGCAAGCCTCTCTTTGGTTGTATGCTTCAGAAGTGGTTGTATTTTGCTTTGTCCGTCTGATATTCAGGCTCTGTCCTGCACCTCAGCCTGAAGGACAGCTGGGTTGAGAGGGAAGAATTTGGGAAAGCGCTAGAATTGCAGAGGTATTTCTGACATTAAGCTGCCTTGACATCTTGTACTGTTTGCTTCAGTCTCCTGCTTCTGCCATGGTAACCCTGCAGTGAAAACATCCTGAGAAGATGAGAAGAGCATAAGTGCAACTCTGGGGCTTACAGGGTCAGAATCCAGCAAGTCCAAGTAAACACATCACAGGATCCATTGCAACATGTGGCAGTGCCATGCAAGAGAAGTTCCTTTACTAGTTTAGTCCCAAATAAGCAAATGTGCAGAAAAGCATTATAAAATTTAGCTGTATCTGCCGCGGACTGTGTTTTCCTAACTAGCTTAGCAGGATGATGTATGAGGTAAAAGGCAGGAGTTATTACACCCTTATGCCTTCCCCATCCATTATACCTTTTGCCCTGACACAAAAGCAAACTAGATTTGTTTTGACTTGAATTGTTCCTGACAAGTCAGCCTTGGATATTATCCATATTTCTGATGGTTTCTTTCTGTATTGGCAAGTCTTTGGTTTGATTGTTTCTTCCAGAAGTTTTAAGGAATTGTTGCCGGTAATTTCCTACTTTGCAGTTCTGTACAGTTATACAGTAGGCATTCAGCTCATCTCTTTCTTTCCCACGCACTGGGAGGTTTCAAAACAGTTCTTAAACATATACATCATTAGTGCAGGAAATTCTCTGAATGTTCTGATATGATATTTCATCAGGCCTGGGTAACTTGAGCTGCAGTTAAGCCAAGAAGATTCCAGACACTAGCTAATATCTAGTGGCTTCTTATTTCTTCATTGTTTTAATTGTTTGTTTAATATCATTGATTAAGAATGAAGCTTGTTAAGTTTCTCAGGTTGCACATTTCTTAAAGTTTTGCTGTTGGCCAGTGGATGCACTGTTTCTTTGATCTTCCGTGTGCCGGTGTTCTTAAGATTTTCCTTTGCTCTAATTACTGTATCCTATCTGTCAATTATGGATATATTTTTTTTAATCTTTGGCCCTTGTGATTTGGTATATACAACTCCATTGCTATTGCTAACATACTTATGTAATCATTTAAATTATTGCTCATTCTTTAACAATTCCTTTTTGAGTTCCATCTGAATAAGGGAAGAGTTCTAGTTCATTTGATGTGCCTTCCCTTGAACTCATATGCTTGTACTTTTTATATTATTTTGGAAACAAAGATTTTTTTTTCCTTATTTCATTCACCCCATCAGATCCTGCATATCAGTCCTTCGAGATTATAGAAGTTTGATTGCTGAAGATAACTGTCTTTTACTCTCCAGGGGGAGACAAAAAGAGGAGGTTATTGAGTCTGACCTGCTTTAATCAGAAGTGATTTCAAAGTTCAGTCAGGTTTGTCAGATCATATTATTTCTATTCCTAAGAATAAGCTGTTCTGTATGGCATGATTAGCCTTTTGCATTTTGATCAGCTCTTTCTTGTTATTCACAATTAAATCTAGTAAAGGAAGTCTAGCTCCTTTTTTTGTTTGTTTGTTTTGTTTTGTTTTCTTGTTGTGGTGTTTTGTTTCAGAATTTATTGGGAAGATAGGAAGATGCTGCCCAACCCTTGCACGCTTACACATTTTATTCAGAATGGTGATAAATGATCAAAGCTAGGTCCCCCAGTTGACACTGTTCAATTTGTGGCTCAAGAAAAAGCTTTAGTACGACAGTTCTCCACTTGATGGACTTACTGTAAGGCAGTGATGGGACAGCACTGGTTCTTCTGTTCTGTCCAGCAATGAGGTAGCATGAGATGATGTCATATTGCTCTTCCATCTTGTTTCCTACTTCCCTTAGTTTACATGTTACTGTTTCACTCCTGAAATGAAAATATAACCAGAGAAATAGACTGTAGGTTTTCCAGATGGAAAATAGCTTTCTGTAGCACTAATATGTTCATATCCAAATTGATGCATGGTGTTTCAAAAGCTATTTTAATACAGAATGGAAGCTGGTGCATGTACAAACTTGATGTTGATGGCAATACCTGACAAGATCTGTCTGGTAACCTCTGCTGTGGCACAGTTTGCATTCGTAGTCTGCGGACACTTATGGTCAGATGTGAAAGCCTACAATTAAGTGGAAGAGTTTCTAGGCTCTCAGCCAGGTATTTAAGAGGTCTGGTTGCAGTTTTTCAGCTTTGTGCCTTTATTATCTTGCATTTGAACAGTAGAAATAAAAAGACCTGATAATCTTACAAAATTATATATATATAAATTAATTTTAAAGGAATTAGAAGGAACTGTTAAAGTTTTCTCCTGTGATGACTTTTTTTAAAATAGCATTTGATTTTTTAAAAAGAGAAAAATCTAAATTTCATCCATCCATCTCTAAAACTAAGCACTATTGCTGACAACAAATCCTAAAGCTAAAATAATGAGTACTGCTTTTTGTACAAAACAATTACGATATAATTAAAAAAAAAAAAAAAGAAAAAGCAGAAATACGAGGCAGACTGTTAAATTTGATCGTTGTTTTTATTCTCCTTTTCAATGTTCAAATTTTCCTTTGGGAGATTCTTCAGGATTTCTGAGTTGTAGTTTCGGTGTAACTTTTCAGTTACAGTTCTGGAAAATGCTATAATCTAAAGCAAGTTTTGAATTAACATTAAGCAGCTTGTTGCATGTAGATTAAGAACTTCTCTTTTAGTAGAGGGCCTCTGTACAAAATACCAGAAAGTGATATTTTTATTAGTAACACTCTTGAACGCTTATCATTTACACTTTTCCAGCCTCTTCGAGAGACTAATGTGTTGTCTGATGTGAGAAGTACGAGTGCTAAGCAGATGACACAGTCAGAGAGGAGCCACAGCAATGGCATGCCTGCAGCAGAGCAAATACATCCTTTATCCTTCAAGTGTAGCACAGCTGTAGACAGTGAAATGTCATAGTTTCTTTTTATGTGGCCTTATTGTCCAGATGAAGCTGAAACTGTACTGAGACTAGGCAATGGTTTTCTGGAGTGTACAAGGGAGACTGGAAGATCTTGTAAATGCCGAAGCTGCAGGAGCAGCAAACAGATAACAGTGTGGTTTGATAGCACATGAAGTTTGAGTCATCAGCAGCATCTGGTTACTGCATTTATGCTACAGAATAAAGAACGTTTTTTTCTGGAAATAACAAGCTGAATAACTTGAAGGCATAGACCAATTTCAGATTGATTTCTGATATAATCTGCAAGCATGGAATGGAATGCAGTGGAAAGCATGGAAAAGCATGCAGTGTGGTAATCCTCTTCCATTGAATCTGCATCCCCACTAGTTCCATTGAATCATAGAATCGCCGAGGTTGGAAAAGACCTCCAAGATCATCTAGTCCAACCGTTCACCTACCACCAATATCTCTGCACTAAACCATGTTCCCTAGTACCACCTCTGCATGTTTCTTGAACACCTCCAGGGCCGGTGACTCCACCACCTGCCTGGCCAGCCTGTGCCAGCTCCTTCTGGCTGCACTAGTTTTGATACCAGCCAGGATGCATTGGCCTTCCTGGCCTCCTGGGCATACTACTGGCTCATGTTCAGCCAAGCTTCAACCAGCACCATTAGGTCCATTTTCTCCACACCGTCTTCCAGTCACTCTTCCCAAAGACTGCGGTGTTGCCTGGGGTTGCTGTGGCCCCAGAGCAGGACACAGCACTTTGCCTTGAACTTCATCCCATCAGCCTCAGCTCAGCAATCAGCCTGTCCAGATCCTGTTTCACAGGACAGCAGAGCTACAAGGTGTCATCAAAAAGCATTGTGCAAGACATTGATGAATTGCTTAATTGTGGTTTAAAGTCTGATAGCATCTATTTTCTCTTTGTTTTAGACTGGTAAATGTCTAATAACCTTTTTGGCTTGCACTTCTTTTAGTTCTGCAAGCAATGGAGCCATAACAGCACAGAAAGCGGTGCAGGTGCAAAAGCCACCCAAGTTTTATATAACTGACTTATTAACAGGGGAGATGGTTAGCAAAAGCTAAGCTGTGTGTTACCATGGAGACTTTGTGAGCAACTTTACTTTGAAGCTGAATTGGCTCCATCCATGTGAGCTGCAGCAGTAACTGCAGGAAAGAAGACCCCAAAGGAGTGATTAGGGAATTCATCATTTCCATTATTCTTAAGTGCAATTTTGTCCAGCAGCTTAACAGACAGTGATAAAAACACTTAGCATCTGTTCTTGCTGATGTTGGTGGAAAGTATATTGTAACAGTATTTCCATAAATTATGGAATTTCATGTGAACATGTTCCGCTCTTGGTGACAAGCTGCTGCTTCTGCCTCTGTGTCTTTTTAATGTGACACAGCTTCCTGTGCATACCTGGAGTCCTGCAGCTATGGTAATGGAAAATAGTTCTTATTGCAGTGTGTTTTAACACCCCCACCCCTATCCCCAGCAGAACATGATTTGATGACAGTGGTCATACTGGTTTATGTTTACAGGCAGCATACTCCTGCCCAAGAACTGCTCTGAATTACAGCCAAGATGTACACAGGGATGAAAGTGACCTATTTTAACTCTCTTGGGGATACTCCTAGCCTTTTCAGTAGAACTATTCTTTGTGTCTTAAAGGGAAAGCAATTCTTTGTGTCTTAGCCTGCAGTAGAATACTGAGGGTAACTTTGAATGTTTTGTATTTGATATTGTATGGGAATGTTTAGTTCACAGTGTGAACCAGTGATGGTGTGCCTGGTGAAAGGGCATAGCCAGTCCTAAAAGCACATATGTAAGCAATTCACCTCTGTGACCAGAAGGTGTGGACCCAGGGTCCATCTGTCCCTAACCTCATGCAAGGGCTGGCAGCCACAAGGGAAGCATCTCTACTTGGAGGTTGCCTCCTTTGGAGTGTTCGGTAAGCCCTGATCCTTGGAAAGGGGCAAGTGATTCCTTCTGCATTAAGGGATTGTGACTTCTACCTTCCTTGGATGGTCTGAAAATGATTTAAAGCAGCTTTAAATATCCTGACAGGTATTGTCTGCCAACTCTTGACCACCTTTTAGAGACATCTAAAAGGCACTATTGGAAACTGGAGAACAGAAGATCTAATCATTGCCAGACATTGTATGACGTGAAAGGAAGATGACCTCAGTTGTGTTTTGATGTGTTTGCAGACTGCTTTGGAGCCATCAATGAGAGGGTTTGAGTCCTCAGCTGCTCCCTTGAGATGATTATTCTATCTTTTCTCTACCCTATCTATCCCAGGCCATTCCTGGGAGTATTCATTCTGTAGGATTGTGTGAAGTTTGATTGGGTAGTAGTGGTAGTGGATGAGTCTTCTGTTCATTACTGATTCATATGTACTGTGTATTTTATGGACCAAAAAGCTTTGTGTGAGCCAGCAATGTGCACATGCAGAAGGCCAGCTTCATTAACAGAGGTATCCTGGGCAGGAAGGTGATCTGCTCTGCCCTAGAAATCCCATCCGGAGTGCTGCATCCAGGTCTGGCGTCCCCAGCATGAGAAGGATTTGGAGCTGTTGGAATAAATCCAAAGAGGGCCATGAAGATGCTCACAGGTCTTGAGCACACCGCCTGTGAAGGCAGCTGGGCTTGTTCAGCCTGGAGAAGACTTGGGGGTGGAATTCCAGTTTTTTAGGGGAGCTTGTAAGCTGGGGAAGGGGGTAGGGAAGGGGGAGTGGAGTTAAATGTCTGTAGTAGGACAAGGAAGAACCGTTTAAAACTAAAATAGGAGAGATTTAGGTTAGATGTTGGGTTCTAATTGGACAAGCCTCTGACACAGAGAAGATGTTGATGAGATAGTTATCTCATGAGGTGCTGAGGGCTGGGTTGGATGGGTCCCTGAGCAGCCTCATCTGGTGAGTGGCAGCTTTGCCCATGGTAAGGGGTTGGAATTAGATGATCTTCAAGGTCCATTTGAACCCAAAAAATTCCAGGATTCCATGTTGTATAGTAGTAAACAGTCTTGCCACCTTTTCCATGCTGTGCTGTAACTTAGAACAGGAAAGTGTAGGAGTGCCAGTTTGCCAGACCATGCATTTTTATATAAGCTTTTCCTTTCCCAGGGGTCACACCTGTGTTTAGACTGTAATTGCAGAGCTGTTCTTAGCTGTCAAAGGGCCTCCTCCTCAGTTGTTCAGCTGTCAGATGACTTGTGAAAACCTTTTACAGAAGATAGCCTTAAACTTGGCATTGACAAGCTAGCATTTAGTACTGTGATCAACATCCTCAACATTCATTTTCATTCAGGCCCTCTTTTTTGCCACAAAGTGCAACAATTTGGGGATAATTTTAGCAATATTGGCTGAGATCTTACACTGTTTTCACTCTAACTTTTGCAACTGACAATATGAATTGTGGTTAAATTTTATATAGCAGCTTACCATTATGGCTGCTATTTTTATTCAAAGCCTAGGCAATTTCCATCCTTCAGAAATAGTACCAATCTCTTCCCAAGTTTAAAGATTTGGGAACCTGATACCAAGAGAATGACTTCACAAAGTCTTAAAAGCAGTTATTTTTGCAGGTAGCCCATTTAAAATAAGGAAAACAAAGTATTCAGTTGAAGAAATAATACTGAATTCTGTAGCAGGCCAGCACAATCACTAATGCTGTTAAAATTTTTACAGACACCCTTTCCCCTGCCTGTCTCTTTGATGCTCAGCCTCTAATGAGGAGTGCGTGATTCCTGAGGTCAGTTCTGGCTGGGTGTTGAGAGTGCAGCAATACGGCAGCACCCTCACGCAGTGCTAGGAGAAGTTTGACATTGGATATTGAGGTTTGTTCTTCCTTTCCACTGCAGGAAATATGGTGTTGGTGAGGTCTAAGGGATGCTTCCAGTACCCTCAATGCCAGGCTTGTTCTCACTCATCTGTAACTTCATCGTACATCTTCATTTCCTGTCTGTGGTGGATTTCACACACTCCAGGTAGCTGATCTTTGTTCCCATTGTTATTTCTCAAAAAACGTTTTACCTGGTTCCCAGGTTTGCAATGCCAATAGCTGATTGCTAGGCCATGCTATTTCCACTGTCATTCTGTGCCCCCTCTCTTAACCATTTCGTACCAATACTCTTCAGTATTTTACCCTGTGTCTGCACTTTCAAGGCACTTTCCTTTCTTCTTTTTTTATCTATATGTGACATTGTTATGGCAGGGTCATAAGTATTTACTTTTATATATCTCTATAAACATTATGGTTGTACTACATTATTATGCAGAGATTATTAAAAATAAAACAAAATAGATGGCAGGCATTTAGGCAATGCAAAAAAAAATTGCTCTCAGAGTCAAATCACCTGAGACAAGCCAATGTATACACAGGCAAAGTCCTATGGCCTTTCAGAATCAAAGTCAGTGACTAACAGTGGCAATACTGCAGTCACAAGGGCTACAGAGCAACAATACAAAGCATGTGCAGTGCATATTTCATATGATGAGTAATATGTTGTGTGACAGTGATAAACAATTCTTAGCTACTGGAGAAGCTCTGAATTAGTATGAAAGCCAAACGTGAAGAAATTGAAAAATGTGGTAGATGTAAGGTAATAAGAGAAGGCTCTTTGCCATTTCCAGTTTGCAACCCCGCTTGAAAGACAGTGGACACAACAGACGTGCATCACTAAAGTTGTGGGGTTTTTTTATTTAACAGGAATATAGAAGCATGTTTGATGTAAAAAGAAGTAGATATAAAAAAACCCTTATTAATATTGGCTCCAAGGTAGGGCAGAAAGACAAAAGCACAATAAAGAATAAAAAAACTGAACAGAGAGGGACTATGAATGCTTAAAAGCCAGACGGAGGGAATGGGGAGTAGGTCACTAGCTTCCAAGCTAGCTTTAGGAGAAGATTCAGAAAAGGCTAGTAGTTATGCAAACCAAGTCATAGACCTCGTGCTCGACCTTAGACATGAAGAATTTGGATATCTTAATGCTACAAACCACAGCTGAAGATTGCATTTATATATTCTTTTAATTCAAGCTTAATAGGTCAAGGGGGAATGGTTTTAAAGTAAAAGAGGAGATATTTAGATTAGATATTAAGAGGACGTTCTTTACTGAGAGTAAAAGTGAGGCCCTGGCACAGCAGCCCAGAGCTGTGGGTGCCCCATCCGTGTTCAAGACCAGGCTCGATGGGGTCCTGGGCATCCTGAGCTGGTGGGGGGCAACCAACCCATGGCAGGGGGGTTGGAAGTGGATGCCCTTTGAAGTTGTTTTCGACTCAAGCTATTGTATGACTTTATGATTCTTATGACTTGGTGGAATTTCTTTTTTTTTTTTTTTATGCTTTAGTTTGTCTGAAACTGAAAATGAGCCCAATCCTACAGGGATTAAAAATATGGATGATGAATTTATGTGTTTATCTGTGTTGATGAATATCATGTGTTTATCCAACATCTAAAATCTTCCTTATATTATTTTTCTTACTTATTTTCAGCTGCAGTATTTTCATAAGTATGTTAAACTAAAATTTAATAAGTAGGTCTCTAGTCTAAATAATTTTAAACATGCCTCATGTAATTGTAGGCTTAACTTCTCATTAGAGACTGAAGTGTACATATGCTGTTATGCCTCTGTGCAGAGGGAGAAACCTTGGAAAGAAGAGATTAGAGGTGGGAGAGGATTGAGCACAAAATTCCTACTGGGTAAAGAAATTTTGTAAGCTTCTTACACTAAGTTAAGTAGTATAACTTTGGTTTAATAATTTTGTAAACCTATAGCACAGAATCAAAGAATGGCTTTTTTGGAATGTATTTGGATGTAATCCTTATGAGGGATCTGTTTTTTTTTTCTTTTTTTCTTTTTTCTTTTTTTTGTATGTATGTCTATTTTTAAAATTATTAATTGCATATATAATGTATATCGTATATTTCATTTTCTTTGTGCTGATAACAAGCTCCCAGGATATGTATATCATATATTTCATTTTCTTTGTGCTGATAACAAGCTCCCAGGATGTGTATTCTGTCTCTCCCCAGCCATCCAGCCCACAAACAGGATTTCTTACATGTGATGAGACTTAGATCTCCTGCCCCTATCTGGAATTTCTGAATTATTTTTTGTCCCATGGTGTCTCTGCCTTCCCTTTGCTTGGTTCTCTTCCTTTTTCACATTTTACCAGAATTTTCTTTCCTAAATGAGTATGGCCATTAAAGATAGTGCCCTGGAGTAATAAAGCATATTGTTTAAATTACCATTCTCTGAAAACCTTCTAATGAAATGCTGTTTCAGTAAAATAGGGCACGTCTGACCTAGGAGGGCTGTTACTATAAAACAGCTTTGCATCCAACAGTGCATTAAAACTGTATTTGCATTGTAGCAGTGGATCTACTGATATAAGAAGAAAGAAATTAAGTGCTTGGGGTAGGGAGAACAGTCAGAGAGCTTCTTCATGTGTTACAATCAGCTAACCAGGCTGCTCTAAAAGAGTCACATTTGAGCCCAAGTGTAAATGGGGCAGGCATACTTATACAAGGCACTTGGTAACACTTAAAAATAAAACACCTCTCATATCTCAAAAAAATCTGTCTCAGCGCCCTGAGTTTTGATGTGTCAATGTTATTCAGGTTAGCTGATGTTATTAGACAAATCATACTATCAGAAACGCACGAGAACTAAATTGGCTTTCAAATGCATGGATTCTCTTACGCGGCAAAAGAGCCTTGAGTATGAGGCAAAAAACGTCATTAATGAAATGCACAAACGCTGTTTGCTGTAGATCTCCTCGTGGTGGAGGAAAGCCTAAGGTCTCTTGACCCTTTCCTGTACCAATGGGATGAATTGTGAAGGTGTTGTAGGTGGCTTGTCATGGTTTCTTACAGAGCGAGCTCTTTTGTTCTGAATTACTGAAGCTTTTGAGAAACCAGCGTTAAGGATTTTGCTGTTGTGACTCACAGTTTCCTGTGAAACAGGAAGCAGGAAGCAGAATGGGAACAAAATATACTTATTTTTAAAAGGATTTATTTTACTTGTTTGAAATATTAATATAAGGATAATGTCGGAGAAGATTTAAAGGAAAACAAACACAATGTGACAGTAACACTGAATCATCTTCCGAATGATTAGATAAATAGTTTTAAAGTTTCTGAGATGCTGCCCATGAAAACACAGTTTATTTCAGGAACAGAAGGCAGAAGTCGCAGTTGCGTTTCCTTATCGAAGTTCAGTTAATAAAAAGCTTTGCTCTCAAATATTTGCTCTTCAATATTATCTTTGAAGTTAAGGACTGGTAGCTCTAGGCCTTCCTCAGGGATTTGTGTATGTTCTCTCTGCTGGTTTCCTTTCTGTCATTGCTAGTTAACCAGCATCTATGGTAAACATGACCAAACTTTGTTTAAAATCTGACTGCATGTGTTTTCTTAAAAATCCTAAAACGTAATTTCAGACTTCAGTAGGATGCCTGATGGCTCTGGGTGATAGGTTTAATGGTGAGGACCGCAGAGTTGAAGGTAGAAGTGGAGATGCCAGATTGTTCAATACCTCTGAAATTAATTTCTGGGACTCTGGCCTACAGGTTTTATGTGACTGTGACATAAGCCTTCCTTCTTTAGTGCTTCCACGTCAGTAACTCAGAATGTGAGAAAAGGATAAATCAGAGGTGCTGAGCCATAAATGTGCCAAAGCAGTTAAAAACTTTCTGCCCCTAAATTCACATCTTCAGGGCAGGCTTTCAAAGGCTGAAATGGGTTAATATTTCTGTCACCATAACAGTCTGAAGTTTGGAACCCCAATTAGATGGAAAGCTGTGCATTTCACATTGTGGCTTACATCAGTTGCAAACAAAGGATGTGCTTTTCAGGTGATGAGATACCAAATTAGGGAATCACATTGGCATGGCAGAATCAGAGCATTATGAGACACTTTGACTAAATAAAAAAAGGGCCATGCAAGTTTCTAGTGCAAAGTGGAAGCAAATAAAATTAAAACCTCAAGGTTTTGCCTCCTCTCTCATTTGCACAAATTTTATATGGCAATATTAGCTTGAGTTTTATTTATTTTTTATTTTTAACACAGAAATTATTGTTGACAATGCTGCATTATAGTTCTTACTGAAACTAGCCAATTTCGTGCTGGCCATCAGCATCCTGTGAAGCTGCATTAATAGAACTCATCTGAAAAACCGTATGCTGTGCTTCATTTGGTCTTTCTGGGAATATAAATGGCTAGAGACCTTATAAAATGTGTCTGAATTTCTTTTTGCTGATTGTCAGTCTAGCTCTCATGGGACATATTGAAGCTAATGTACTACTTGAAACATTAAAACTAATACAGTGTAAATAGTAAATGGATTAAAGTGGAAATTAAATGCATTAAACTGAAAGATTTTCAGATAATGAAAGATGCTGGAATATGGTGGGTTGGGTTTTTTTGGGGTTTTTTTTTTTTTTTTTTTTTTTTTTTTTGGTGTTTTTGGTTTGTTTTTTTTTGGTTGCTGTGTTATTTTTAAATCCCAACGCTCATAAATGGAAGAGGTGCCAGTGACTTGCGTGCATGCACTCTTGTTTCAAATGTAGGAAGAAGATTATTCCACCAACTTTTCACTTTTTTTGTTTTATGCCAACAGTTTAACGTTGTTACTGTGGTAAAGTTGATCAGCACTGAATGTTTTAAAATCTCCAATAGTGACTGCACTTACCAAGGTATAGCTTCTTGAAAAAGATTTATTTCTATCCTCATGAACATTTTTAGATACTGAAAGAAGAACAGATGGATATTGTTATGCTGTTGTAAGTACTTTGTCCATCACTGCACAGAACTGAACTCGAAATTCCAGTAATAAGTCAACTGCTTTTGCAAAAAGTACTGTAAATTACAGAACATGACACAGCCTATTAACAATGTATTTTTAAATAATTGATGTATTATTACTCATGTGAACTGTGAACAGTTCCGAACGCTTCCAGAACATGTAGAACCCAGAAAACCATAGTATTAAAATAGAATGATATTTTCAAAAATGAAAAATAGTACTCCTAAAAAATCATTAACGCTGTGTCACTGTGCCATTGCTGCCCAGGAATTTCTCCTCTTGAAAACAATTTGTGTCTGTGCTTACAACTCTCTGAGAGAATTGTCCCTTTGTGTTGTGTCTATGCAGAGACGCTTTGTTTTTCTTGTCATTTCTAGCTGGATAGCAGACCTCACCATTAAGTCTTTGCCATCTGCAGCACTTCTTAAAGGAGTACCTGAACTCTGCCCCTTGCAACAGGGCTGTCACATGCTCGACCGTACTCAGCACTTGTCCTTGAAAGAGCATGATAGTGTTTAAGTTACAGAGATTCTTAGTTATGCAACCTTTGTGTCAGACATACCAAACAGTGGCAAAACACTGTGCCACGATGTCCAGTAAAACCATGAAAGCTGCTGAGTATGTCATGGTTTAGCCTCGTTCCATGACCGGGGGGGGTAAAGGGATCCATGGACCCCATGCCCTGGGAAGCAGAGAGGGGAGTTAAAGAGATGGGATTGGATGAGGAAAACAGCAGCAACAACCTAAGGGAAAACTTAGTTTACTAAATACTGTAGGAGAAAGTGAGATAATACAACATAATAAAACATGATTAGAATTCAAGTTTATAAATAAAACAAGAGTTTGTGAAACCAAAGTCCTCACCCTAATGCTGTAGGCAAGCCAGACAAGAAGCAAAGAGAACAGTCCCATGACTCCCAGTCATTTCTATCTTTCCCTCGTACTGGAAAATGGAAATGGAAAAATGAATCTTCTGGAACCGAGACCAGAAATATCAACAATCCATGGAACTACAGCATTTATTTACTCTTTAAATCCTGGTGCACTGCATGATGTTGTGATATGGATTGCTGACAGAAAACCTTAACAGAATGTTAGAAAAAACTTGCTGGCTTCATGATGTCTCTGAAGGTCTTCTGTTTGGTCAGCAGTGCTCTTTGAAGCCTCTGCTCCCAAAAACAGTTTGCAGCCATAAGAGTACTGCTCTTGCAGTTGCCTCTCTTATTTCTGAGGAGGGTAATGCTAGCTGCCTCTGTAAATCACAGCAGTTCTCCAACACTTGGTGTTAACTCCTGTTATTCTCTTTTTTTTTTTTTTTTTCCCTTGGCAAGCCTACTTTGATAAATACAGTTTGGCAGGCATGCTTGAGGAAGAGTCTTCGTATTTATCACTCCTCTATAGACGTGATTTATTTTCTTCAGAATCAACAGCTGGCATAATTCCCAGTCTGCTCTCTTGCTCTGTCAAATTACTCCTACTGATACATGTTAGTACTAACTGTTTTTAAACTTAATGTTGGGTTCCAGTCACAGCCAGATATCTGAAGGGAAGCAGATCTTTCATCAGTATTAAGAAACACCCTTGAAGCTAGAAATGGATCATTGTGCTGCGGCATGTACGAGAGCACATCTGGAATTTCTGTGTCCAGTTCTGAGTACCCCACTATGATAAAGACACTGAAAAAATGGGCAGAGCCAGAAGGTGATGTGACACGAGGAGGGACTGGGGCAACTGCACTGCAGCAGGGACCTGGAGAGCCAGGGATATTTGAGTATGAAAAAAGCCTCCTATAAGAGTGATAAACATCTGAGGAATATCATAATCAATCTGAAACAAGTTTTAACAGTCAAATAAAATTTACTCAGCATTTATTTTTAATTGATTCTTGATGAAGATGTTTCCAGTAAAATCTTCCTGTACCCGTGCTGTCACACTTAAGCTAAACAGAATAGCACTGATGTTAGAGAAATTTCAAGTTTCTGTTGTCTTTATTTTCCTCTATTCAACCAACTAGGAAGGAACATGAGTCAGATCTTTGGAAGAATTTAGGCTCCTTCTGGTATTTCTATGTCCCACTATAGGTTGATTGTCCATTAAATTCTGCACAGTACTATTAAATGAAAATGATTTTCTCTTGTGGTGAAGATGACTGCACACAGCATTATTTAAAAAATTTAAGAAACAAAGGCAGGAGTCAGATTAGGTGTCATAAACATATAGTCCAGTATCAAAAAGATTCTAGGCAATGTAAGTCCTTGGAAAATACTTCTTTCAGTAAGTCAGAAGGCATCTGTCAGTTCAGGTTGGTTAGAGAAAATTAAATTTATGATTGATCTAAAATGCTGAGTAATGGAGCACATCAGTGCTGCCTTTCAGATTAACATTTTCTTAATCTACAGGATTCTAGATATGAAGTGAAAGAGCATGGGTTCTTGTTGTGATAGCTGGCATTGAGTGAATTTTCTCCAAAACTGTAACTCGAATTTCATTCAAATTTGATATATTCTAAGTTGTTATGTAAGAACAGGTAAGGTAAGACAGTATGCAGTTCAAGAACCTGCCTCCAGTAGCAGTTAATAGTCAATATCCAATTAATAGCCACTGTTATAGTGCTGTTGTTGAGTGGTACCATTAGAATTTAGCATAATTTTTTTTTTTCCCAGCCATGCCTTAACCTCTCAATGTTTTCTGATTCTAGCTGTCTTCTCCTGCAGTCTAAAAAAAACATGCAACTTTGTTCCCAGCCCTGTTTATGGGGTATCCTGTCATGGTTAACGTAGTTGATTAAGGTCATGTGTGAAACAGTGCATCAAGGTCACTTCCATCCTACTGCAGTGTATGTAAAGGGAGCTGTGCTTCTAATGGCATGGGACATGGTGCTCCTAGCAGTGTAACAGCACAGTATTTTCAGTCAAAACTTACGTGGAAACTCTTGAAAGCATTGCTTCTTGAACATTTAGTATTAATAACAGCATTAAAACTGTATTTAGAAGAATAAAGCACTTAGGAGAATTAGTTTCAAATCCTTCGGTTCTTGCAGAAGAAGTGCTTAGAATTTCATCTTTCAAGTTGCTGTTCAACCAGGCAGCACCTCCTGCCACGCTGATGAGAATACTTAGCAGGAACAGGAAAAAAAAAAAAAAAAAAAAAAAAAGAAATCAAGCCAAAATCACAGCATGACCTGCTGTTTTGTACTGAATGCCCAGCACTGGATCCACATGTATCAACACTGAGCTGATGGGAGGGATCTCTTCCCTGGACTTGCTGGCACCAACAGCTCATGCAGCCCAGAAGGCTGCTGGATTTCTTTGATGTAAGGACGTGCTGCTGGTTCATGCCCACCTTGGTGTTCATTAAAACCTCCAACTCATCCTCTGCTGAGCTGCTTTCCCCCAGCTTCTTCACCTCGCAGCACAGATGGCCCACCAGTGCATGTCTTTAGCAGGCACTTTGAAGGTAAAACTTCCCTGCTGTCTCTGGCTCCTAACTGGCTGGGATTGGAGCTGGAATTTCATACTCGTATGGAGAAAGATGAAGGGTGTGTTTGAGGTCTTATACCTGAAATCTCTCACGTTTCCTTACTTTTGCTATTTAACTGCATTTTTTCCTTGTATTTATTTGTTTGCATGCATTGTGAATGCATATTTGCAACATTTGTTTACATTACAATTTCAGTACTTTTTCCATATGTCAGTCTGTGACCTTTAGTTAGATGTGTTGGTTGTTGGAAAACCAACAACCAAGTTTAAATTTTATAGTTTTCACAAAGAGCTGCTAATTTTTATTTATTTTCTGTGCAGCTAGAAGTGCTGCTCATCACGGTGTTGACTACTGGTGCTGGCAAAGCAGGTTTTCAAATGTAGAATCTCCCATCCAAGAAGAATAATGTAGAAGATAATTGGATGAGAGGGATTTCTCTTGCCTCACAAAAGTAAGAGGACAGGAGCTCCATCACTTTTGTGGGGGGAAACATAAGTACATGGACTACAGAACAAAGTGGGGGAGAGAGAATAGAAAGAAAGACTTCATTTGAAAGATAAGTCACACAGAATAGCCAGAAGAATAGGGAGACATGGGCTGCTTGGAAGTATCAAACTTTGTAAACGTACTTCAGGACATACATGACCAGAGATAATTACATTTTGGTCCTGTGCTTTTCTAGTCCATGCATTTACACTGCTGCCTAAGTCTCAGAGCATGTACTTAGGTATTGAGAGACCATCTCAAGTTTGGGGGACGGAGATGGATTCAACAGTAAAAACCTCTAATGGATGGTGCTGCACAATAAGATAAAAGCCAGCCATGGGAGAAGCAAAGTTTGTGTCATCTCATCAGCTGAAACAGAAGAAAGCATGTGATATTCAGGCCAAGTTTAGAAGCCTAGGAGCTATGTGATGCAGGGAGATCTATTGTGGTTTGAAAATATGCTTCCCTGTTCATGTAGACATAAACATGAGCAAATAGTAAATAATCTGAATTTATATTACAGCCTGTTTTCCTCTGGCATCTGGCAGAAATTAGTTTCTAGTCTTCTAAATCCATTTCTTAGAATAGCCTGCAGCTATGAGGAGAAACTAAAGTTGTTTAATGTTATTTGATTAGAAGGTCATGCCTTTAATTCCAGAAACTGGAATAGCTGACTTCTCTGTGGAGGTCAAATAATACATACATAATACTAAATGATAAATCATATCAAGAATGATAATTGCCTTCAGCCCTCATTTATAAATACATGTGCTCACTTACATCACTTGAAAATTTTAAATTAAACATGTCTTTTCAGTAAAGAGTCATGGGGCATTTTATTTCCATGCATGAAAAATTAATTGGGTAATTTTACAATGGCATATAATGATTGTTGATTCTAGTGCAAGCTAAAAACTTCTGGCCTTTGTAGTTACAGTGTTTAATATAGTTGAAGTTTTTACTATCAATTTTTGCATTCCTGTTTAGTCTGATAGTCCTTCATGTGGATGTCCATCTTTCTGTATGCATAGGCAACCTCTGAAAGGAGGCAACAGTCCTGAGAAGCTCTTTAGCCTAGCTTCACAAAATCACAGGATTGCAGGAGTTGGAATGGAGCTCAAGAGATGAGAGTCCAACCTCCCTGCTAAAGTAGGTTCCCTACAGTAGGTCACACAGGTAGATGTCCAGACAGGTCTTGAATATCTCCATAGCAAGAGGCTCCATAACCCCTCTGAGCAATGTATTCCATTGCTCGATCACTTTTACAATAGTTAAGTTATTCCACATGTTAGTACAGAACTCCCTAAGTTCAAATTTTAGGCCATTATCCTTGTTCTATTGCTACACACCACTGAGAAGAACCTGGCCTCATCCATTTGCTTCCCACCTCCTTAAAAGGAGGGATACCCTCTGAATCTTCTTTTCCCCAGGCTGAGAAGACCCAGATCCCAACTGCTATTGTAGAAGCTCAAGTTCGAGTGCATTCTTTTTAAAAGATTAGAGAAAAAAGGATGTTGCTTTTTCACAAGAGTTGAGGAAAGCAACATTACAGGCAAACTGGGATAATAGAAAGACCAGGTATTTCTGAGGAGTTCTCAGCCTGGAAGACACCACTTCTCTTACCTTACCTTCAGTATCACGTGAACAAGTACTAAAATGCTTATGAGCATCATTTTCATCTGAACAAAGACTGTACAGTTTGAAGTTATCTGTTTGATTTGAGTACTTCAGTGCTCTTCATACAACTGGAAATGTCATGCTTTTCCTACCACAGATGAAAGTGGTCAAAATTTCTGTCTCCAGGTGAGTAAAATGTGTTTCTTTTCCTCAAATTACTATGGTACTTGCTTTTTTTCCCAAATATAGTTGGGATGTTGATGGAACTCACTGTATGTTAACTAAAAGTGAAGGGAACTACAAGCTAGAGAAGCAGCAAAACACAGTATTTTAAAAGTTTTTAATTCAACATAAAATATCAATGAGCTACACAGCTAATATGTTTTTTTCATTTGACTTGTAATCTGAATTATCTCCAGGGAGAATTTGTACAAGGCACCCTGTTCTTCCTTTTCCATAAAAGTCACCCATAAGATAGCATTACTAAATTGTGATATTTAAAATGCAGGTGAATAATTTTCTCTTAGAAGTTGATTTACTCAACTGAACTGAACTGAAACTGAACTGAAACATCAGAAAAAGGAATAACATATTATTGTAAAAATAATTGTTACGCTTAGCTGAGGGGAATTACTCAGAGGCTTCATTAAGTACTAGCAGAGATTACTAATTCTCTTTTTTTTCCTCTTGCTGAGGATGCGTAACAAAAGTTTCAGAGGGAATGCTTTCCTTGCACACTGATGCACAATGGGGAAGTGGAAAAAATACAGAAATTGTGTTCATAGAACTGCTGCTGTTCAACTGAGAGAGTAGCTTGAAGCTTACCAAATGTAAGATGCTTTTCCAGAAAATGTGAGAGATGCCAAGGAGAGGAAATTAAACCTAATTCAGACTCAGAGTGTATTTATCTCTTCATGTCATCATCTTGTGTTTCACCATTTTTCATAGAATGCCAGATTTCTAGTCATGTTTCAGAAGTCTCACCACAATATCCCAGGCCAAATTTAGCTGTGCAAACTGCTCCTCCATTCATAGAATAATAGAATGGCTTGCATTGGAAGGGACCTTAAGGCCCATCCAATTCCAATCCTCTGCCATGAGCAGGGCTGCTATTAAGCATCGCAGTTTTTCATTTAGTTGCATTAGGAAATTGGTAACTAAAGCACCAACATCCTTTCTGTCACAAATTCTAAATGGAAGGGTTATGATGAAATTTTTGCTCTTCTCTGGTGAAACCATTTTATAAGGTCCTTCGTGTCAGGTGTGCTGTTGAATTTAGTACATACAGTGTGAGAAGGCAGAAAAAGGCATGTTTGACCTTTCAGCCTTCCCTGAGATAGCTGAAACTAGCCCTCTGTTGCAGTTAGTATCAACTAAATGGGAAACAGCACTGACTTTGAGAAAACAATGGAATATATGCAAGAGTTTATACTCAGTAAAATTTGTGGAGCTTAGTATCTATGGCTTTTGAATGTGAATTAAAAATCCCAAGATATTTTCTTGCACTTAAACCTTCTGTATTTCTGCATGTATTTTCAGGTATAGGAAATGCAAAATGAGGGAGAGTGAGGATTCATAAAAGTGGTTTTGTATACAATTCTGCCTATGTTTTCTTTTTAAAGTCATCCATAATATAACATCCTTTTGATATTTCTAAGTAATCTTTTTCCTTGGTTCAACTGTTATAGCATGACATTTGTCTCAAACAAAAGCTGAGGCCTCTGCGTTATTGCTTTATGTGCATGAGCTCCATCAAAACTAATGTTATTAGTAAGGGAACAGTACCAGTGAATTGTTTCTTGGAACTGAATCCAGAAGGGAAGTGGCACACTGCTGTTGCCTATAATTGTAACAGCAATAGCTTGTAACACACTTGCAGTTGTTATTTTAGTTCTTTATGGGAAAAGAAGTAATTTCATATTTCTTTAATAGAAACAGGTAGGGTCCTCTTTCTTGTTAAATGTGCTGATGCCTCCCTGTTTAAGATTAATGTCGGGGTGGCAGTTGCACAGAGCTAAGAATCTTCAGAGGTAGAAGGTTCTGTGTATGCGTTGCCTTGGGATAGAGGACAGCATTGCACTGAATAGTCTCTGGGTCGTATTTTCTCTGGGAATTTCAGGCAGAGGCTATGCTATCCAGAGTTAAAGGTTCTCAAATTAGATTCATTTGTCTTAGTTCAATAAGGACATTTTATTATTAAGTATTTTCCTTCTTTAAATAAGTACCATGTAAGTGAGATGAGCATGGTGACTTGGTTTTAGATTTCCAGTGATCAGTTATTTCCAAGCCCTTTTCTATATAAAAAAAATCTCCCTTGGGGAGAAAATAAAAAGAGACCTGAAAGGAAAGGCCGTAAGGATTCAAATAACTTACCACATCTTCTAAAGTTTAGCATTTAGTATTAAACAACTTAATGGTTTATTTGAATATAACACCTCTTTCACCATTTTATTCATCAACTTCCTCTTTTTAATTAAGGAAATAAAAAATAAAATAGTAGGGAAAGCTGTTTTGTGTAAGGAGATCACTTATTCTGATGGCAGCCAATCAGAAGCCAGTTATTTTTGTGAAAAAAAATAAACATATGGTCACTTCTGTGTGTCAACGCAGGATAACTGCATTCCCTTAAGACAGGACTTAATCTGTATAAATGAAGGGCACAATAATAAAGCAGTGTACTATAAGTACTTTTCTTCTTGCACCTGTATAGTATTTTTGGAGTATTCATAGAATCATAGACTCATAGAACGGCCTGGGTTGCACAGGAGCACAGTGCTCATCCAGTTCCAACCCCCTGCTGTGTGCAGGTCGCCAACCAGCAGCCCAGGCTGCCCAGAGCCACATCCAGCCTGGCCTTCAAAGCCTCCAGGGATGGGGCATCCATGTTCCAGTATTCATAGATTAAGATTTTTTTCTGCAGATGAACTGAAATGACACTTTCTTCTTGAAGAGCTGCTAATGTCTTATGTCCAACAGAAGCAGAGAATCAGTTGGTAATTTTTAATTTCATGCAAGTATGTTTTATTCTTCAGCTTTAACATTTTAAATTTATAACCAGACATGCCTTTCCCTAAGCTAATGGCCATCTGTCTCTAGGTTGCATGTGCTAAAGGAATGCTGTTGATAGGGACAGCTGGACACATCAATTCAATCAGTAAGTGTTCTGACATTCTCTCATCTCTTGACAATAATTTTTTTTTTTTATTTCTGTGAATGAGATCAAAAAGGTGTCATCTGGAGAAGATGCTCTTATCTGCCATTTGTCCCAATTGCATCTCTTCTCATGTTTTGGCTATTCACTCCTAGCCTTGCATGGTTTTACATTTATTCATACTGGAATGACTCCCAGCACCAGGTCAAGCATTGGGTTATATTTCCTTCATTCCTGAAATTTCCTTCATTATTACCCTGAAAACCCAGCTTTGTTCAATTGCTCAGGATTCTTCCTTCCTGGGTAGAGGGGTGAGAGGATGATAGATTGTCAAAAATGAACAGGGTAAGCTAAGAGTTTAAATGTAGTATCCTACATGTCACTTTTTATTTTTCCTGAGACTTCTTTAGTGAAAGTGGAGAACATGCTGAACACATATACCACAATGAATGATTTAGTCAAAACAAAAATTCCAGGTATGCTATGTCTTGAAATTGCATCTTAATAGTTTGATTTCATGTTCCTCACATTTTGTGTTATGCTCATGACTCATCTTTGATGATCATCAATAGGAAAATAATTTGTCACTCATAATAAGGTGCTGGGGAACAGCAGTTTCATCTGATTGTATCTTCCTTCAGCTTTTCCCAGATGAAGAATCTTATAGTCTGTTTAAGGGTTTTGTTCTTCTTTGTGTGTGTGTGTGTGTGTGTGCAGAGGGTTCATTTTGTGTTTGTTACCTGTTTACCTCTCCTATTTCTGTTGTGTGATATTTGGAGTAAAGAACCAGAAATGTGAATGTTAACCCAGCACACTTGGAGTTCATTTGGTGGTCTCCTCTTGCCAGTATTAAATTCATTTTGCTGCTGAACTTCTTCATTTTGTCTAGTTCTTTTTGGAAAAAGCAGGATTAAGCTACCTTAGTAGCATATTAGGATTGGGGACTTGCTCATCCTGTGGAGGAAGCCTCCCTCTGGACTTCTACCATCTCCTTTTCATTGGCAGAGGAAGAAGGAAGAAAGGAATGGTGTAAATGTGTAAATACGTACATTTCAGCTTGATGTATTGAAGATTCACAAAGTGTAATGTTCTCTGTAATATGTAAGATTAGAGAAAAAGCATGTTGGGGGAAAAAAAAAAAAGGCAAATTTTAAAGAGAATTTTTAAAGGTTACTCCTGCAACAAGTTTCTGCCAGGGAAATCTGACACAGCACGCTTTGCAGTTGTATATGGGGATACGTCTGAGTGGAGAAGTTGGCTGTTTTCTAACACAGTGGTGTTGCAGCCTGCTATTCTAGCTTGAAAGAGCTAATAATACCAAGAATTAATAAAAGAAGACTGAGTTGTTTTTTTCCCGTGGTGAACAATGATCAAATAAAGCCTATGAGTGACAGAGAAATTTTGTCTGGCATTTGCAACTTGAGTGTTCAAGAGAGATTATGCATTAATAGTCTTTGCATTTCTAAAGATTAACTCATTGAATTTTCTTTCCATGAACTTTCATGGGTCAATAGGTAACATATAATCATAAGCATTTATAAATGAATAAATGCCTGTTTGTGAATTCAGTCTGTTGATCTAAATATGGAATTGCAGTAATTTATACTGCTACTGTAAAAGTAATCATGTAAAATCAACACTGAACTATGTCCTCAGCCTATGAAAATCAGATTTTTTTAAAGTCATTTGTTATGTTCCTGCATAGTACTTTACTGCATAAGATTTTGTTAATGCTTTATCAGGCTTATTTTTTAAACACTCCAATTTCCATTGCTTTTTACGAACTTTCTCTCCAGCTAACCTCACTGCATACATTTCCATGTTTTCTTTATGCTGAGATGCACATAGGCAAACATAGAAAAAATTCCAGCTCCTGTGTAGAGCCCAGGCCCTTCCATTCCTCTTTCCCGGGCCTCTTTCCCAGTTTCTGGCGCTGGAGCCATCCAAAATCTTCTCATTTTGTCACAGTGACATGTCACCCTACCTCCTTCCCTTCTGTTAATATTTGAATTGGATTTTGGGACTTCTGGTGACCGTAGAGGTTTGTGGTGGTGCCTAGCACAGTGGGTGCCCAGAGGCTTCTGCTGGTGGTGCAGGCAGTGCCTGTGAAGATGTGGGTTCATTTGCAGAGCATTGCAGCAGCCTTTACTGGGTCCCCTCTCACAAGCCTGTTGCCTCTAAATCTGCTGATTGTCTCCTTGAATTCATTCAGCTGCCTTATCCTCATAGAGCAGATTTTGGAGTCAGATTTGGAATAGATATATATATATATATATAGATAGATAGATAGATATATAAAAGATGATATTTAGGTGTGTTTGATCCTTCAGAAATGGTGAATTTCAAGATTCGGCATAAAGCCTTATTTTTATTTTTTTTTAACTACTGGTCCGTTTTCCTTTTTTTTTTTTTTTTTTCCCCTAAACTGCCGGTTCTTTTTATCTATTTGCATAATTCAAAGATGAATAGTGAATGTGTTTTCATAGCATTTTTCGTGGACAAGATAATCTGCTTCATTTTCAGCCACATCCCAGATCCCATATGACCATTGATATGTACTGAAAAATTAATTACTGCTTGAACATGCCTCCTTGTAGTTCTGAGCACTCTTTAGTCTTCATGTAAAACTTCTCTGAAGGATTAGAAGCTTTGCAGAGACATAAAACCAGATTGTAGTATTTTCAAATACAGCATTAGGAAATCACTTCTATAAGCAGGCGTATTATATTCTAGTATTCATTTTTCTGTCATTCTCTAAGAAAAGTGCCTGGGCAAACACTTAGATTGACTATAGAAATATTTTCACTTGCATAAATCTATGACTCTTTTATAGGCAGTGGAATCACTTCTTGAATGTGAATAAAAATAGTCTAAGCCCAGATGCAACTTTCTAGAATTGTTTGTTTTGTCTACAGAAAATCTTCCTTAAATGCATTTACACTTTGCTTTCAGTTACATTACAACTAATTTTCATTAAAGTTGACATAAATTTGAAAATAAAGTTATGCAGCAGGAGGAAGAATTACAAGCAGTGACCAGCATGAAGTCATCTTTTTTTTCTTTCTGTGAAGTTCATGTATTCGATCAAAAGAAAATTATATCAGAAGTAGCATTTAGAGCAAAGATGCAGAAAAATCAAAAGCAATCTTGAATCTAAACCCAGTAAACCAAGATAATGGAAATACATCTGTTCTTCTCATGGGGAAAATTACTTCATATGTTAAACAGATTAAAACACAGCTGTAATTTGTACAATTTCTTGGATGACTAGTCATAAAAATTGTGTAGTTATATATATGTATATCTAGAAATAAAGTAATTTTTAGGTCATTTGAAAAAAAAAAAAAAAAAAAAAAAAAGAGAGAACAGTTGACCTGCTTGTTACTCTTCAATACAGACCATGTTTTTGGAAGTTTTCTTTCCCTTAAGTGAGTACTTCTCTCATTTTAGGCAGCTGAGTTCTTTTCTGAAGGTTTCAAAAGTCTGTAAAAAATGCCATTATAGAGTTCTCACTCAGAACAAATCTTAAGCTTGAACTACGGGAATGTAAAAATCACTGCTACGTCCCCCAAAACTGATAGATTTACAGTGCAAGAGAAAGTACAGTGAGGTACCAGTTACGTACCTCCTGAGTATACAGAGAAAATTAATGGAATGTGAAGGATGGTGGCCAGAGATGGGGCTTCCAGGGCTATGGGAAAAAGCTTGCATGTTCTGCTGATGCAGCGTGAGCCCTGGAGACTGAAGATTTTGCCTCATGTGTCACTTCACATGCATGACTTCTTGAAGTTGCTCCAAAGCCATAATAAAGTTTCCTGCTTTCCCTATGACTATTAGTGGCTGCAAAGTATTTGCTAGTACACTGACAACTTTACTCAACAGAGAAGCTAGCTGTGGAGAAGAGTGGGAACCACAAGATTTCCCTTTCATTGGCACAGCACTTCTTACTCCATGGCCTGGGTAGCAGAAGAGGTCATGGCCCGGGTAATTAGGCCAGAAAAAAATTCTATATCAGGCTGCTGATCCATGCAACTGCTCTGAAACTCAGCGTCTGATGTTGCCGCATTGGCCATAGGGTGTGTGGGGTTGGCACTCAGACTGGCTGCCATTCACTTCCCCAGGCTGTTACTTTGCTGACGTATGTAGTGCTGGTAGAGGTGCAGGTGAGTGTGATGAGGTGGAGGTTTTGGTCTATGAGGGCTGCATAGTACATTTTGCAGTCATTTTGCCCTCAGGCAGTGAACAGTTCTTTACATTCCTAACAGTAACGAATTCAAGGCTGTGGATGCCTCCTCCCTGGAACATTCAAGGCCAGGCTGGATGGGGCTGTGAGCAACCTGGTATAGAGGGAAGTATCCCTGCCTATAGCAGGGGGTTGGAACTGGGTGATATTAAAGGTCCCTTTCAACCCAAACTGTTCTGTGATTCCTAAAATCCTGAAGAGGATTGGTTTTTGTTTTTGCTTTTACGTCTTATTTGAAGGTGAGCATGTCACATAGGAGTTTTGTTGTTCTAAGTCTCCTCTCTATCATCCTTTTGGTAATGAGTTTGCAATAGTGAGAAAGAAATTATATGGATTTATTGTTGACTGGCTGATTTGTATAGTATCATTAATTTCAGATTATTATAATAACTGCATATCATTTTTCTCCAATCATGCTGTGTATTTCAGCATTCCTAGGCATCAGACATCCGAGACAAATAGGTAAATTACACTCTAATAAAAGGATGCATTTATGTATATGCTTCTTACTATCCACTGGAAAGCAAAAGAAAATCTACCATTTTTGTGATACACTGACTACTTTGAAGGTCATGACTGTTGTGCACCTGTGAAACACAGCCAGCCAGCCTATTTCTTTGAGTTTGGTACAGCAAGTGGTTACTAAGCTTTGGGAAATGTGAATTGCTATTGCACTTCCAGTTGTTATGTGAATGATGCAAAGGCATGGTGCTACTGAATATGAAAATTTAGATGGATAATTTAATATTATTGGTGCAGTTTCTTTGGTACCTCACAGTGGTGGGACCTGGAATATTGATGTGCTGCCAATGGTAGCTAATAGCATGTGTCCATGTTTTACAAACGTGGTAGTTTGTGCCAGCTAATGGTATGATGGCTTAGGGGAAAAAAATATCTTTATTACAGTATATTCATGAAGTGATTTTTATCCAGCATAGCTGTTTTAAAGGCTGTCCAATGAAAATGTCAGACATGCTTTGAACTAATACAGTATTACTTTTGTTCTGGCTCAAATGTTGAATATTTTGTAGCAGTCCTGTAACTGCAGAGAAATTGGTTGGCCTAAGATAACAGTGAAAGATCTGAAAAACAAATAGTTGTGTGAATTATCAGATACTGAGATCATAGCATATGTGCTTAATTTTGTTCACACATCAATCAAAACAAAGTAAGGTTTTAAAAATTGTGTGATAAAAGTATAATGGAGGCTTGCAATATCTGCAAGTAATACATTTCAAAAGATCTGGCAAGGCAGTGCAGATCAGCAGAAAATAGAATTTAATTTGATTTTCATTGAATGTTGCTCCTTTCATCAAAATATTTCATAGCTCATGAAGAGAAGACTGGTATGTCTTCATTTTTCATAAGGAAAATTATTTCTCTTTTAGCTTTTGATATTGCAAATATCAAAATTAATTTTTACCTCCTCTTCTGTTAGAATGCCTAACACTGGAAGGTGGGGTATAATGCCCAGGTTTAGCAAAGAGTTTAGAAGATCCAGTCTGTTTTTTTCCCTCTTTTCTGTTTGTTTTTATTTTTCAACGTTTTCATTTTAACGAGAGGAAGAGTTGAGCAAATAGAAGAGCTGAGCCAGGCAGAAATCCGGACAGAAGTAAAACTTTTAAATATGTGAAGGTCACTCTGAAAGCAATGCCTCCCATTTATTTCCATGGAAACTGCATCAGATACAAGGAGCGCAATAGCACTGTTTGGTAGAGCAAATTCTCAGCTACAGAACTCTATTTTTCAACAGTCACCACCGTTAGCTGTGCATTTTCACCATCATGCCACACGCATAAGCATCTGTATGTCCAGACACTGGTAGACTCTCCTGGTTCAAATATGAATCAAATAGCGGCAGCTTGTCTTCGGTTCTTTCTTTTTCAGGAGGTTCATTTCCACAGCCTGGATTTATGAATTGGTGTGTTCATGAATTCTTGTTTTCATAGAGCAGAATCTAGATAAGGATTAAAGGTTGCTCTACCACCACACTTAGAGAGAATGGAAGAACTGTAAAACTTGGTTGTTTTTTTGTTTTGTTTGTTTGTTTGTTTGCTTCCAGTTACACTTCATCCTTGACTACAACACTGGGAAAAAAAGTAAATCCTTATACTCTGAAGTTCCTCCCTCATGCTCCACCAAAAAGAATCACTGGCATGAACGAGCATGTTGTGTATCTCCACATCTTGGTTTCTAAATTGCCATTCTTACTGCATTTTTTCTATACTACCATTGTGTTTTCCTTCATCTTTTTGAAGAACTGTGCTAGCATTTCAGATTGTATTTGTTGGCTGTGAGGATCCCAGTTTTTTTATGTGGAATTAGGTTCTAAGTGAAAAAAAATCGTAAAGAAGAGAACAAAGTCGATATTTCACCATCTGTAATGCACACATCCTTTTTTTTTTTTTTTTTTTAAGAAAAAAAAAATCATATTAGATAACAGATTTAATATTTTAGCTGTCACATCTCTGTGGTACCAGTCAATTTATGCTAATTTTCTAGGAAGTTTATAAACTGCAATTAGATAGTCTGTGCATAACTGCAAGCTGAATATTGACTGACTCACTACAATAGGAGTATCCTTACTACTGACTTTTTTATCTAAAAAGAGGGGGCAAGGGCACAAAAAAAAATCACCAAAAACTTACTGCTTATTGAAAGCTACTGTATCTAGATCACAGTATAACCTTTTGTCAGTCATAGACTCACACACATGTAATTTGTTATGTTTTCAAGTGGTAGTGATTCCATTAGTGGGACACCTTCCAACCTTTTTTTCAATCATTTCCGTGTCAAAAGTGTAATTTTATTTTCAACTTTCTGCAATGAAATCTGAAATTGTAAGTGAAGTACTTGACAATTAATGCTTTTTTAGTGCCCAGTTATCAATTGCTTTTTAACATCTAATACAACAGGAAATGTTTTTGCTCCATTTGTAAGTAGCACTTAAATGTTTTTCTTAAACTGACCCAAGTCTGTGGTTTAATTTTTTGTATGACAGATGCTCTAGAAGTTTAGAATTTTGAATTGCATAGCACAACTCACACCTGTGTGAGCTTTTGAATAAGCTGAGTTTATGCTGCACTTTCTTTGTTACCACTCTACTGTGGTTGTGTCCATGATGCAACAGCTGTGTATTTTCCATTTATTTTAGTGCAGTATTTAAATGAAGGCATGCTTGTGCAGATTATTTTTGTTTCTACCAGTCGCTGAGATATCATGCTGGTCCTTATTTTCATACACCAGAAAAAATGCTGGTAGTCCGTTGTGTGAAAAATTGAGGTAGAAGTTTATTTTATGGAGAATTTGTGAAGAATTTTTTGTCAAGAGATCTTTGTTTTTCTTATTCTTTGTTTATAAACAGTTGTGAGTACCAGAGAAAGCTCAGGATCTTTCGAGATGTAGGAACCAGCAGACAAATCAAGCAAGGGCATACAGGACTGGAGTGTTCATAGTGAATAGTACAAGTAACCTTGCAAATGAACTGTGAAGGGGGTATGGAGATGTGGTGGCTTCAGAGAGTCACAGCAATTTGGACTCTATGTGTCTTGTCACTTTCCTAATGAAATCTGGTATACTGGACATGTGATTTAAATCAATTCCTGAATATTTAAGCAGATCTGAGCAGTGCTTGAGTTTCAACAAGGTACAAGACCCTAAGAAGTGCCATGGATATGCTGATCAGTGTTTGCAAGAATGCTGTCTTGGCATTCCAGGAACACCAGCAATTCCCATATAATTAAATATGTAGATATTTGCAGAACTTAGATTTTCTTTCATCATTTCTAGGTTGCTTTATTTTTCAACTACTGATGGTGTGTTTTTCAGAGTTTGTGACACTTTCTTATATTACACATAGTAAGAACATATCTATATACACATACTCCATAGTATGCAAGCCTGAGTCTAAATCCTTAATGAATACTTCTGCAGCTTATATTTGCTTAGCTAAAGGGGCAAACCTGGGCACCAAGCTTCTATGTCGAAGTGAAATTATAACAGTAGCCATAAAGCATATGGATATTTGTATAATTTTTCACTAATAACTCAGAAAACAAGTTGCTGATTTGCTCATTGCTGCCTGGTTATGGCATAAACAGCAACAACAAATGAGTTTTATGGTAAAATGCTGATATAAGTACCAAAGCTCTCTTGTATGTGACATCTTCTCAGCCTTCTCAGTCATGTTCTTTTCAATAATAGGACATTGTTTGTATTTGAAATCAGTATGACCTTTGTGAGCAGTGGCAAAAAATGCATTTCATCTGTCTTCCTAATGCTTCTCTTCATATCCTGCCAGCAGCACTGGAACAATCTCACTCTTTACATGTAAGGACCACTTCAGCATAATAGGTACAAAACATTTCATTCCTCTTTCGACAAGTGCTGCAATTATCAGAAAAGAATGGGAAATCATAGAGGCTGGACATAAGGACTCTTCAAAACTGATTAGTAATGTGAGTAGCAATCAAAGAAATTTTTTAGTACTTGAGGGGTTGGTTAATTAACTCGAGTAGTCGTTGTTCTACTTGCATATTATGTATTAAAAAAGAATAAGAGGAGAAAACTATTTGTCCTGAAATAATGTGAAAAGATGATACAGGAAAAGTGAAGTTCCTTTCTGATTTTCTTCTCCATGAAGTTTGGTTCAAATTTTCTTTGTATTGCCATAGTCACTGCAAAAGCAATTACTATCCATAATTTTAAGGTACATTATGGTGAAGGGCCTGGAGCATCTCCGCTATGAGGAAAGGCTGAGTGAACTGGGTCTGTTCAGCCTTGAGAAAAGGAGACTGAGAGGGGACCTGATCCAGGTCTATAAATATCTGAGGTGTGGGGGGCAGAATGGTGAGGCCAGACTGTTTTCAGTGGTGAGTGGAGACAGGACAAGGGGAAACGGCCGGAAACTGCAGCATAGGAAGTTCTGCACCAATGTGCGAAGGAACTTCTTTACAGTGAGGTGACGGAGCACTGGAACAGGCTGCCCAGGGAGGTGGTGGAGTCTCCTTCTCTGGAGATGTTCAAGACCTGCCTGGATGCCGACCTGTGCGACCTGCTGTAGGGAACCTGCTTTGGCAGGGGGTTGGACTCGATGATCTCTGGAGGTCCCTTCCAACCCCTACAATTCTGTGATCTTCCGTAGCTTACTAAGCTGCTAACTCAACTGGAAATGCTGAGCAGAGAAGCCAAGAAACAGAACAAGCCTTTGAAGGCTAAGTATAAGGCTGTGCCAAGGTATGCATCACTGACCTTATCTTTGTTGGAAATCTGCAATAGTTGGACTGAATCTTGATGGCAGCTTGCTGTCCTGCATGTCAGGGACAGAGGTTGTTCCCCAGCCCAAAGCAACTCACTGTGTCAAATCTGCTTGGCAGTGGTGTTCTGCTTTATTTATCAGCACAGTTCTCTGCTGCAGTTCTCTGCAGTGAAACTACTCACCTGCAGAAGGATACAAACCTCCTCACCTTCAGCCTTTAATGAATATATCCAATAAGTAGTACTTTTTCACTCAAAACAGCAAAAGTATCTACCCCCAAGGGAACCCTGTGCCTCAAATGCAGAGGCATCTCAATCAAGTATGCAAGAGAGGGGTATGACCACAAGCAGCGAAAACAGCATCATGTTTCTGGGAGCAATAGCCAAGCAAATGAGTGATGCCTCAACTGTGTGAATGTTTAAAAGCCAAAGTCTTTTTTATTTGCTCAGCACTGCTTAGAGCATAATTTTCTTACAACACAGGCCTTAGTACTTGAGATATTTCAAGCAGTCCAATGGCATCTTTGTTTTCTGAGTTTTTTGAGTGTAGGCCTGTCTTTGTCTACGCTTTCATCCCAATAGGAAAAGCTGCTCAGAACTTGAATTTACTAACATAGTAATTTACAGCATAAAATCCTTGTGAAAGTGAAGTTGTCTGGAGTCCCTTCATATTTAAACATGTCAAGTAAGGCTGCATTTGTCTCCTTGCTTTTGTCAGAGCTTTCTTCTTCCCAGACTGTGCAAAAACAGAATGTTTCTGTTTTCCTGTGTGATAACCTACCTAATATTCAACCAGAAATAGAACTGCAACACCAGGTAACAGAGCCAAGAACATGAGCTAATGGTCTTATACGGACAAAAGCGTATTAGTCATGTCCTATAAAAAGCATCCATACTATTGTGATTTGGCAGGCACACTGAAGCAATTATCTCCTTCAACCTAAGCTACAGATTTCTTGGGGATTTCCCCTCCCATCGCCAGAGGGATGTTCCATGCCATCAAGCAGAAGGAGTTTTGAAGAGAGCTCTCTGCACCATGGCTTGGGAGCAAGCTGGGTATTGGTCTTGGGATGGTGCACAACTGCTTGTGCATCACTTGTCATATACATTTATATATACTATATATACATGCTCACAACTATTTCTTTTTCTCTATTTTAGTAAATAGTTTTATCTCAACCCACAAGTTCTACTTTGTGGAATTTTTTTCCAATTCCCTCCCCTGTCCCACTGGGAAGAGAGGGAGGGAGCAAACGATGGTGTGGTTCTCAGCACCTGCCAGGTTAAACCACAACATGCAGTATCAGCAGAAATCATTTAACTTAAAAGAAATAATAATTCAAAGGCAACCAAGTATTCATTTCAAACCTATGTGGTTTATAGCAAGTGCTAGTAGCAGAGTTCAGCCAATCTGCTGCTATTATGTATTAGCAGTGCTATTACTTATTAGCGTCATAAGCAAAGCATGGGCAATCTCCTGTGACTTATGCTGTTTAGTACATCCAAATGAAAGAAGTCCATTGCAGAACCAAGAAGCCTCCACTAGGACCTGTATTAAAACATCTCTTGTTCTCTCCATCTGCAGCACATTTAATTCCAGATGTGCCAGCAGCTCACCAGGAAAGCAAGAAGAGAAACCTAACTTATCCACCTAACAATTCGAGACGGTTCAGCTGCTATAGTTATGCAGCTTCTTAGTAATCACCATCACCGTCAGTAATATTACTTTTATCATGTCAGGTGCTTCAACCAATTGCTTGAGCAGAAGCTGTTTCTGTTGCTGTAATACATGAGTGTTTCAACCTCCTGGTTTAGGTTTTTTTGGTTGTTTTGTTTTTCCCCATTGTAAAAAGCAGATGGTTTCATTTCATCTAAAATTATCTTTGAACTTCAAATGTGTCCAAACTTTCAATTAGAATGGAACTTACTGGATTGTGAAATCTTGGGTAGTGTTTAAGCCAAAAGAACTGGTGGGAAATACGTCTACTGAGCTGCATCTGCCAGTTCTGTTCAGCTCTGTTGAAACTGTATTTTAATAAGTGTAAAACAGGATTAGAATTACTGCTTCCAGATTAATGTAAATTCATGACACATTGCATTTGTTCTTAAGTGTGGCTTTGGAATTGTCACAGAAATTCTGGTGAAATATTATAGTAGGGAGGCCATCTATGCTCAGAGCAGTTTTTCACTCATAAAATCCTTTAATCAAACAAATCCACGAGTCTAACACATGTTCTCCAAGAAGATGCAGAGGCTGTTCTTGGGAAACTTCTTTTTCATTTCTAGAACAAGAGGATGCTTGATATTTATTTCTGGTGAGGTGGTGGCAGTGAGCTGTTGGGTGTTTAAAGCTGGCAAAGTTTGGAATTGTTTTATTGTAGTTGTAATACTGGAAGTTTTATAATTGTTGTTGTTTAGTTTGGTTTGAGTAGCTGTTATTAATGTCTCTGAATAGTGTACCTAGGAAACTGTTGTATGTGTTGTATTGGACACATTTTTCTAATCATACAGGGGAAACAGGGAACCTTTCAATCTCCATGGTGAGCATTAAGAGCCTGGGAATGCTTGTAATTTAAGGAGCTTCTTTATGCTTTGAGAAGCAGCATGAGATCAGAGAAGTATTATGAGCTTCAAGAAATATTTAGCATTCACTTAAATTAGGTGACGTATGGTAGACAAGTCACTCTATTTGTAACTAGTGTGTACCAATGTTTACAGCAAAGACTGTTATATAGGGGCTAAAATCTCTGACGTTTTGTAGTGCTGCATTGCCAGTTGGTTTAGAAACTTTTATTTAGAAAACATTAGCAATAATGAAGATGCGCAGACCAAACATTCCTTAGTTTTTGTTAACAGTCTGCCATTTTTAATTGCTACTTGTTTTTAGAGAGAATTAGTAAGTAGCAAGTAGCACCTCTAAGCTGTTGACTTAGAAAGATAATTTTGATTCAGAGGACACACTGAAATCTCATAGCTCTGGTGTCGTATGCATCTTTAATATTAAACAGAAGACGTTCACTGTGAAGTATGTAATTTTATCCAGCTTCATCCTTCTTTTCTTTTCTTCTTCAAGAGAGTAAAAATAGAGATATGAAATGCTTTTTTTTTCCTAAAAATGTAATATATAATTCCACCAATTCAGGGAAAAAATATACTCAAACCAAATATTAAAGTAGTTTGACACACTCCTTATCATGGTTTTGTGTTAGCCATTTTTAGAGATAAAATATATGGTAGATTGTTGTGTTCTCAGAATGAAAAGAGCATTGTTTCATGAGCTTAAATAGTCATGCAGGCTATCTGTGCTGTCAACCCTGAGCTTGAAGAGTAAAAAAAAGCATCAGTACAACAATACAGAGAAAATTACTGATTTTCCATTAATTTGCAGTTTTCATTGTGAGTCATATGAATTTAATCTTTTTTTTTTTTTTCGTTATGTAGCTGTCGTTCCCTTCTCAAGTACTTAAAAGCCCTTTTTTTTTTCCAGTGGATGTTCAGAGCAAGCTGTGCCAGATTGACTTGCTGCTTTTGGAAGTTGATCTTCAAAAACTGTGTTTAACACTGCTAACCAGTGCTGGGTACAATGCTGTGCTTTGTCTCAAGGAGAAAAACAGTGTTGATGGCACACTGATGTTTTGGTTATCTGAGCAGTACTGCACAGATCCAGCTTCTCACACTGTTCCGCCAGTGTGAGAACTGGGGCAGCTGACCCAAACTGGTCAAAAGGATACCCCATATCTTATGATGTCATATGAAAACTATAAAACCATGCCTGGAGAGAGAGTAGCTGCTGCCTGGGAACTGGTTGGGTGGAGGTTAATGGAGTGAGCAGTTGTGTTGTGCATCACTTATTTTGTAAAAGTATGTAAATTATCATTGCTCCTATTTTCCATTTCCTTTTCTGTCTTGGTGAATAATTATTAATGTTTTTGTTATTTGTAGAGGTGGGAATCATGTAACTTTGCTTAGAGGGGTATAGGTCTTTTAGATAAATATTCAGTATGAGTGTGATGCTAACTGTGCCCTTTAGTGGTGCTGCAATGGAGGTGTGGTAGTGCCTGTCCCCTGAAAGCTGGAGCTACGGTCTTCTCATAAGTGTGAATTAGCTCAAGTATTAGTCTAATTCCAAGCAGTATGCTAGAATATTTTAGTATAAACCAACACAGTTATTAATTAGTACTGCTTCAGATAATGAGATACTTCTGGATACACTAGAAGACTTTTCATATATAATGTACTAGTGGTTGATGAAGTACTGCTGGATGAATAGAGCTGATTGAATCTGTTTTTCCTTGTATAAGGTTATCGCTCTTTGTTCTGAAGACATTTGCTATGGTGTTTGGTGTTTGACAGGTTTTTGTCAAGTATTTAGTATGTGAGAAAGAAAAAAAACGATTCAGAAGTCCTGCATATCTGTTTCTTGGATTTTTGTACAAAACAGATGCAGTTTAAGTATTATGCAAGTCCATGAAGCACACTGTCTATAAAGCCCCTGCATTTTCCTCAAGCAACAAGAGGAATAGTTGGAATGTCCTGTAATCAAGGTGAAAGTCTGCAGGATACTGTGGATGCTAAGGGCTTACATGGTTCAAGCGCAGGTAGGCATGTTCATGGTAGATAAATGTGTCAGGATCTGTCAGAGGCAAAATCTGTTAAGACTTCTTTCAGACTGAAGTTATTTTAAGGCTGGGATAAAGATAAATTCTTGCAAAAAATATATCTGTGTGACTTTCTATTCCTGTAGTTTTGCCTAGACATCCCTTTTTTTTCATTTTTTCAAAGTATTGTACTAAGAAGGCCATTCATCTTCTTCTGGTTTCTATTTGTAATTATCCAGCAACTTAATAAACATATTTCCATTCTAATTTTGGTTCGGTTTCCCCTTGGGCTTGAAGTTGCATTCACTGGGGGTGATGGGAGACATTAGTTGTGGCAAATGGAAAAGATGTGAACATGGATGGCTGAAGCTGGAATTACAAGCACTTGAGAGCAGTCTTCTTCTGATGTTACACAGCTAAAAGAATAGAGGGAAATATTGATGCTCTCACTGTTATTAAAGATATCTCTTTCATTTGCACTCAGCTTTGTGTTTGTTTAGATCACCCAGGCAAAGATTTACTGGAGAAAAAAAAGGCATCATGTATGTCCTTTGTTATACTGAAGATTCCTTTTTTGACAAAAAAAAAAAAAAACAAACAAACAAACAACAAACTAGAACTACAGGAAATAATAAGCTAAGATGCTCTTTAAGGTCTTACAGATTCCTTTAGTAATTACAGCAAGTGAGAAATGTCTTGTAGGAATAGAGGTGTAATCAGAAGATATTAGAGCTACTGTTATTTAATGTTGGCCAGTTCTTCGCTTAAAAATCAAGAATGGCTTCTTCCTGGTAGAGCTGGCTGTTGGTTCTTTGTTAATGAGGAGTTTCCTTTTCTATTTTGCCATGTACATACTCTTTGTACGTAAACAATTATCCATGTCAAACTTTGCATGTTTTTGGAATAGTTTCAGAAAAAATAGAATTAAAACGTCTTGTTTGTAAATGAAGAATATCACCAAATTTTGATCTATTTACCAGTGTCCTTCTTGAGTTCAAAGAAAGCAAATTAAAACTTGTGCTAGGCTGATGATCTAACATATCTTGCACTGGTTTATAATCCAGACCAGTATCCATCTGTAATTATTCATTTTCTACAAGACTTGAAACATGACAATGGCGAAATGTTAAATATCATAGCTGTATATTGCTGTAGTGTAGTGTTAAATAGTAATATGTGGGTTATAACTCTTCCGTCGCAGAAGAAATATCATAGGCAAGTACCATTCCCATTTTGCTTATGCAGCTTCTTTTTTAGGTTCTAGCTTGTAAGCATGCAAGTCATTTTTAAAAAAGAAATCTTACTCATAAATTCGCATGAAGAATCGAAGAATGTACCAAAAAAAGTGAAAATGGAGTCTGGATGCCTTATGAAAAACTGTGATTTTGAACTTCTGTGATCTTATGAATCTTTAAGGGTGTATTACTTTCTTTTCTAAAAAGCAGTTTGCAGTTTCCAAGAGTTGAAAAATAGAAAAATAATTGTCAGTGGTGGATTGAATTCAGCTGTGGTTTATGTATTCATTGAACATTCAACTGCTTTTAAATCAGAGCAGAAACAAACCCAGTGGAACATTTATTGTGAGGAGATAATAAAGTTCTGAGTAGATAAATATAAATTTGTGCATGCATGTTGCATAATCACAGAGAGAAGCACTGCAAAAAGAGTTTGTGACTAATTGAAGATACTTTTCTAATATAAGGTTAGGATTTAAATGAAACCATACTCGTCCTCTGCCATGTTTTATTCTTATTAAGTTTGATTCTTATAATGAGAATAATGACGTGCGGAAATCAAAGCATAACCACAGAGTAGTCATAAAGCAGGTATGTTTAATCAGCTCTGCATACACACCGGGTGCAGGGGGGATATTCCCACCTAGCCTGCATACTGGAAAGCAAGAACAGCACAAACTTACAAGAGCAAGCTGCTTATGTATGCATTAGATGTCCAAAAAAAAAGGCTGGGTTATGACAGTGAATCCCCAAAATGATTGACATCTGCCCTTCGCCCCAAGTCTCAGCTCTTTTACTTGGTGGTCTTTCTGATGAAGGTCATCGTGTTGTTTTCTTGGACTTGGGTCAGGTTCAAGGACACTTGGCTGGCTGTGGCTGGTTGCCTCATCGACCACAACTCTGTTCACCAATCTGCTGCTTCTTCGTTAATTTGTGGTCTTACTGTCCAAGCCTGCTGCCTTGCATTCCAGAGATAGGAGAGCTAACGATGTTATTTGGAGAAACAGGAGGCCTGCTGTCTGAGCTAATTGTCTAAGTCTGTATTATCAGCAGGGAGAACCTGGCATAGCAAGGTCAAAACTGCAGCTGACAATTCAACACCTTATGGAAGCACATAACTTTTTACCTAACTTCCTTTCCTTAGTTCACTGGCACTGAGTAAGATGTTCAGAGTTTCGAGTGTTGGTCCAGTCAAGTTAGGATATTCAGTTCCTTAGCCCTTGTAGGAATTAACAGCCAAACAGAACTTGTACAGTGGAAATGTTGGGCCAGAACAGGCTGCTTTGGTAATCTCAAGACATTTTTTTGAATTCCCAATTGCTTTAAGTGGGGGATGCAGTTTAGCCTCAGTGGGAAACTTATGCTTTGTGCTCTCTATATTTTAAAGCAATTTAATATAAATGTTTAACAGGTTCACTGCTGGATATTTTTTCACTACAAATTCGTTGTGATTTCAGTGTCGGTTTTTGGTGGGGTTTTTTTGGTATTTTTTGGTGGTTTGTCTTTTTAACATTTCAGTGAAAGTTACATGCATAGGACTGGTATGTCCTCCATATGATGATGTTTGCTGTGCATAATTTCTCTAAGTAGTTTAAAATTCTAGACCCTCCAAGAAGGAGACAACAGGAAGGGAAGTTTTCTCTAAATGGTAATCTGCAGTCCCATCTTGTGTTATAAAAGTCACGAGTCATACTCATGTTTAATTTTACTGAAGTGGGAATATAAAATCATGTTATTTTGCTATAGATTTTACTTATGGTACAAACTGTAACAATTATGAGCATGAGCATTTTGTGCAGTGTTTCTCACAAACGCCCCTAGAACTTTGGCCATTAACTGAAGTGTTTTATAGCAGCTCTTTTCCAATGACTGCCTCTTCTTCCTTTAGCCTTTCATTCTGCTGTTGGTTCACCCAGAGCTCTTATCTACAGCATTCATCCACTGCTTAAGTGCTCCTTCTTCAAGTTGCGTGCTGTGTTTCTGAAATGCTTCCATGGTGCAATCATTATTTTACTTTGTACTGCTGTCTTTAAATCTAATAATCCTGCTCTTAGTAACTACCACCTGGCAAGCTGTTCGTATAAAGCACTGTTTGCTTTTCTTCTTTCCAATGCTTGCTTGTCAGTTCCTACACAGGTATTTATTTTATTCGTGTCCTCTATGGAGTCCCATGTTAATTTCTGCACAGCCTCTTTGATCAACGTCTAACAATTTTCTGTTGGTTTTCATCATTAATTAATACTATTAATAGCATTTACTTAGCAGATGTTTGGCTCTAAAGTCTTCCAATAAAATTAAGCATAAATTTCAGATCTAACCACAGTCTGTTGTTTTCCTTTTGGCATCATTTAATTATCATTCTCTAGTTTTCTGTATCTAACCCAAACCCGAAAGCAGAGAAATATTGTATTTTGCTTTGTGAAACATCTCAAGCATCTTTAGTGTCTTCTGTTGGTACCATGAAGATACCCCAAATTACTTCCTACTTCTTTTAAATTGTCTTTCTACACTCCTTTGCATGCACATTGTTAGCTTAGTTTTCTGAAAACAACCTTTTAAAAAAGTGTATTTTTAGAAGTGTAGAAATATATTTTAAAATACTTCAAGTTAATACACTGACAAGTTCAACAGAAGTTTTATCCAATTGCTTTAGCAAAGGTTTATGATCTTGCTGTAGTTGTACAACTCTGAATTTTCGTGGAAGCTGTTCTTCTAGTTAGGCACTCAGCAAGGAGCCTTCTTGAGAGAAATGTTAATCTACTCATCAAAGTTAAGTGTATTAGGAACACTGGTACATCTATGCACTTGACTGTTTCCTAATTAGATTGTTATACCAAACCTGCTTAAAACCTCAGGTGTTTTGATTTTTTCTTTTTCTTGTTAACGTGAATTTTCAGTTGCTGTTAGGCAGTGCAGGTTCACAATGACTGTTGTAAATTAATTGGCCAGGAAACTAGAGATGAAGAAGATGATGAAGGTTAGAGCAGGACTAGAAGAAGGAGACACAAAGATGATCATGAACTCCTCTCTTACGAAGAAAGGCTGTAGGATCTGGGTTTGTTCAGTTTGGAGAAGAGAATGCTCTGAGGAGACCCCATTGTGACCTTTCAGGATTTAGAGGAAGCTTATAAAAGCAACGGAGAGACTGTTAAGGTGTGTAGTGTGAGGACAAAGTGCAGTGATCTTAAACTGAAAGCAGTGATTTGGGTTAGATAGCTGGAAGATATCTTTTGCAGTGAGGACAGTAAAGCATTGGAAAAGGTTGCCCACAGAAACTGAAGATGACTCATTTCTAAAAGTGTGCAAGGCCACACTGGATGGGGCTTTAAGCAACCTGGTCTAGGGTAAGGTGGCCTTTCGTTAATTTGCTTCACCCAAATAACTGATCTTTCTGCTGATTATATGCTAACGATATAAACACGAGAAAAAAAAATATCCAGAAACTCTTCATCTATTTCTAAGCCAGTGCTGTTAAGCAGACTTTGATATGTTTAAAAGTTTAGATTTCAGGGTGAAATATTTTTATGCCATTCAATAATAATCAATTAATTTTGTAGAGTTAGTTAGTTAGAAATCCAATTCAAATGCTACTGAGTATGTAATTCTGTCCAATAAGAACACATAAAGTGGGTGGGATTGAGCTGATGTTCTTGTTTATTCAGGAATTTGGGATCCTACAAAGCTTGAGACCTCAGGATATCACCAGCAGGGCAAACGCGGGCATCAAATCTGCTTAAAGGCTAGGAGCTCCTCAGGGTAGAAAAGGATGGCTCCCCATGCTTCCACAGCTGAATCAAGTTCTGTTGTATCACAGAATGAAAAACAGATTCTGCACAACTGGAGTAGCTTATTTTTTTTGTTTCTAAATGTTTTCCCTCTGATTCCCATAGGAAGTGTGTTGCGAAATGGAGACTATTTTTCTTTCAGCTTGCAGTTTTGTGCTACATCTGTTACTTTTTCCTGTAATTTGAATTTTCCTTCTGGGATAAAAAAAAAAAAAAAAGAAAGAAAAGAAAAGAAAAAAAAAGAAACAAAGAAAGAAAATAACAATAAACAGAATCACAACCTGTGGTGGTAAATAATTTGGACAGGTAAGCTGTGTCATCATGTCAGAGCCATTTTTTCCTATTCTTATGTTTTGCAAAGAGTAGGTGACAGAAAATTTCCGTTGTCTACTACACTGCTGCCCAGAGGGCAGGGGATAAACTTTGCAGTCATTTAAGTCTACAAATGGTTCATAAGGCCAGACTATCATCTTACTCCTGAGAAAATGTTTTGCATTGTCAGAAGGGTAGTTTGGATGCAAATGTTCTCATCACTGGGATCTGCCATTTTATGCCATTTTATTATCACATATATGTGATGTATAATTACAGCTCTGTCCTCGTAGTGACAGTGGAAAGCAACTTCAGTGTCTCCTTTTCAAAATAATAAATACTAGCTTCTATTTCTCTGGAACTACATTACATGGAGTACATTTATTTTGTGCAGTGTTGCACACGTGAGGCTCTAAAGCAAAGAGGCTGTTGTTGGTGATCTGTTCTACAGGCATACAGGAAATAAAATGATTAGAATGCTGCACATTTGTTGTTAAAATATAATTAAAGTAAATTCTCATATCTTATTTTCTTCTCTATTGGGAATTTAATTTTGGAATTCATGCATGAATTTTAGGCCAGTATAGAGTTTTTTTGTTATCCAGATAATTTCTGTGAAATATCTAAAGCTAAAAGTGCAACAACCACATCAGCAGCCCATGGCTGTCTTTTTCTTCACATAAGTAATTTTTTTTCTGTGATCCTGTATGGTTATAATCCTGTACTCTGATAGAAGTATCATTATAGAAAATAGAGGGAAAAAAAAGTTCTATTGGAATAGCTAATTGCAGAAGAAACCCAGATATTAACACGTTTTAGAATCTGATACTGTAATATAGGCCAATCTGTGGTCACATATAAAAGCCTTAAAATGCTTCTTTGTTGAGCATCCTTACAGATGTGTCTTTCCTTTCTGTCTTTTCCTACAGCTTTTTGGTGATTCTTTTTTATTTCTTTTCTTTCCAGTGATTTTCTTTGGATTATATTGCATCAATTCATTCTCAAGTGAAAAAGCCACACCTACAGCAGGATAAAATTCAGTAGGGCACTTAGCCATGTACAGACAGATCACAATACTGACAAAGATCCATACTAAACTTGAAGAAACTTGCTTGAATTTTTTGCCCAGAACATGAGTCTTCTGTTGTTTTCCCTTTCATTTTGAAAAGTTCTCTATGCCTTGTTTAGATATACCAAGCAACGCGTTGAGTTCTTTCTCCTCTAAGCTCACTTTCTTCCCATGATTCTGACACTGCCTTAGCATAGACTTAGTTTATCTGTCCTTGTTCTGAAATTTCTGAAAGGAATCACACAGTATACCCTGGAGGATGTGTTTGAGATCTGATGGTAGCCAGAATTCCACCATGCCTTGCATCTTTTAGACAAACATTTTAAATCCTAATTATCTGGTGAATTACATATCTGGCTAAAACAAAAAATGAAATGAAACAAGGTATTGGGCTTTGAATTTTGTATAAATGAATTCTGTCTCTTGGATAGAAATGGGAATGTTTTTCAAAGACGTTTTTGCTCTTTATGGGAAGAAAGAATGCACTACTTTCTATAAAGTGAGTTGCTGCATATGAATTTTTACAGATTTAAAAATACCCAACTTGTAGTTACAGCATAAAGGCAGGAATCTGGAAAGGTCTTTCATTCTATTGAGTTTTTATATTAATTATTCACAGTTTTGATGTGAGCACAGAAGTTAGCACAGACTTGAGCAAGTGAACTTGCTGCCTACAGTAATAACTTTTACCATTTTTTAGCCTATAATATGGCTATACTCCCACAAAAACAGGCTTAATTTGAAATCAAGAATATTATGACATTATCAATGATAACAAGAAGTAAAAATGAAAAACTAAAAGGGATGAGGAGGATGGTGGGAGGACGAGAAGTGTGCGGCCTTAGGCGCTCCCTCCAGGACATCACTGGTGCACCATGGGGACCCCGATCCATGGCGCAAGCTTTATGTTACTGAAATGGAGTTAACTAATAACACTTCCATGCCTGTGATTTTATTTATATCATTTGAGGAAATACTTAGTTCTTGTGCCGTTCCTTAGTTATCCTCAGGTTAAAACCAGTCATTCAGCTTAATTTTAACTCAACTTTTGAGTTAAAATCGGTTTTCAAGGACTTTTGACTGTCACTTGACAAATTTTGGCTATCTATATTGCATGTCCTATATAAAATTGAGTGGAAGAAGAAATCTGGAAGACTATAAGAGATATGTGTTGTAGAAGTGAACAAAGTGGAAAAACTAGTGGTAAGAGGAGGTTATAGAATAAAACATATGAGTTAATAAATGCTTTCAACTTAGAAAACAAAGCTTCTTTTCCTCTCTTCTGCAGTAAATGCTATTTCAGGATTACTTCAGAGTATAACAGATTATAAGTAAAATTCATAAGAGCAGATAACACAGTCTTATATGAGAGGATAGTTGCATCTCATTGCCTTATGTTAAACAAATATTCAGGAAGCAATTAACCAAGCTTTACATTGTAGACGCATAATATCACTGATACAGGGATGCATATGCAAACACCTTGATTGTGAGAAAGGTCGGAAATAAAAAAAGTCTCTGCAGCAGATTCATTTAAGAAGGCACCATGTATAAGCTGAAGTTAAATAGTTCAATCTCGTCCTGCACTGGAAGGTTTACTTTTCATGAGCAGTGATATTGCTAAGTAAACCCTGGAGGGGAAGAAATGGAATTTCATTCCTGAGTGTTTCAGGATTTCTTTCTTCCGTATTCAGTTGTTAAGCTAGCAAACTACCTCTCCTTGTTGTCATCATTTAGAAAAATAAAAACAGCTTTAAAAATGTGCTACTTGGGATCTGGGAAAGACAAAACTGCTTGCAGAGGGTACTTCTGTATTTCTGCGCCTTTGCTTAAGCATGCTTTTCTCACTGTTTTTGCTCTGACTCTTGTGTAGGTGGTTGACCAGATCGACACGCTGACATCTGACCTGCAGCTGGAGGATGAGATGACAGACAGTTCCAAAACAGACACGCTCAACAGCAGCTCCAGCAGCACAACAGCCTCCAGCCTGGAGAAGGTGAAGGTGCGGGGCAGTACTCCACTCATCAAGCCCCCTGTGCATCCCTCTGCTATCCTCACCGTGCTGCGGAAGCCAAATCCACCTCCACCGCCTCCACGACTGACACCTGTCAAGTGTGACAAGCCTCTGAGGCCGCCTCCTTCGGCCAACCCTGTCAAGACTAATGGTACCCTGCTGCGAAATGGACCCAGCCGTATCCCAAATGGGGATTTGTGCTGCATACCAAACAGTAATTTGGACAGTGTTGCGATCCCACCTCTAATGCACAGACCTGAGAAAGAGCGGTGTCCTCAGGCAGGAGCAAGGGAACGGGTACGATTTAGTGAAAAAGTGCAGTATCACGGCTATTGCCCAGACTGTGATGTTCGATATAACATTAAAAACAGGGAGGTGCACTTGCACAGCGAGCCTGCCCATCTTCTGGGAGCGCTGCCTCATCAGTGCCCTCCTCTGCCACCCCCACCGCCTCCGCTGCCTCCGTTTCCTCTAGAGAATGGAGGGTTGGGGATAAGTTCCAGTAACAGCTTTCCTCCTCCGAGACCTGTTACTGTGCCTCCACAAACTGCACCAAAACCCCAGAAGACCATCTTGAGGAAGTCGACCACTACAACAGTGTGATGTATGCCACTTGAAAAAAACTCTGGTTTTTTCATCTATATAAACATAAATAGGTAATGAGCACTTTCTACTTGAGCAATAAAAAAGACCCAGTGTATTACTCCCAGTGTATCCAGTGAAGTGGCATAAAAATCACACGGTAAGTAAAGAGGAGAATTTTCTTTTGGTCACCATAAAATGCCTTTATGGCTGAAAAGGATGCTGAAAAATACACATGATTTAGCTGATGGGTTGTAAACTTCTGTTGCAGTTTCCTATCTGCAGCACTGTTTAAAAGAAAGTGGAAAGAAAGACCAGTTTGAAAGTACAGAGTGCTGATTCCTGTTAGATTTTCATCTGTCCAACTTAATGGAGTAAGCATTGCTGCTGAATTCTGGGAAGCTTTCTGTTTCCAGCCGCTGTGCTTTAAAATGCCATTTGACAAAACAAAGTGGAGTGGCAGATAACGTTTTTGACTGAATTCTAGCAAAGACATTTTTCTCTGCCTCATTGCTTGAGTGAAGGCACTGTGTGTGGAGCCATTCAGTAGGAAGCAATCACCGGACTTTCAGGCAGCTTGACCTTTGGTGAGGGAGTAAAGAAGTAATTGAAAGGTATGTCGACATGTCTTTGCAGAGCAAAATCATCTTGCAGTGTGTTTCTCAGTTGCTCAGTGTGCCACAGCCAGGGAGAATGACAGAGCTTTCAGGAGAGCAAGGACTGTCCCATTCAGTTCCCCTGTGCTTCCTCTGCTTCCATCTGCAGAGCAGTGGTAATATTTTATCTCGCTCGTGTCCTGCATTTTTTACAAAGCTTTTGTCTGGTGCAGATCTCTTTTTGAAGGCAAAGAAAATTTTGCCTAAGGTCTTCAGAGACATCCACTTAATTCGTTTAAAGAGCTTTGTAGTTGAAAAGCTCTATACCAATTACAAAGCATTAACATGCAAAACAAGATATTTTACATGCTACCACATTTTGATGGTGAACCCAATTAATATCCTTACTAGATGAAAAAATCCCTCAGTGTTTTAAATTATTTTATGAAAGGACGTTCTTTTGTTCTTACAAAGAGAATAGTTGGTACCTGAAGTTAAAACCCGTCTGATCAGTGAAGAAGATGTGATTATATATCTGTTATGTACAAAAATTGTGCCTAATTAAGCTCTCAAATGGCCCGGCAGCAGATGCTTTATAAAAGCACTATGTTTTTTTTTTCCACTAAATTATAAAACATACTCTATGGCTTCATCCAGGTTAGCTTCTCTCGGGTCTTATGAAAGAAAACAGGTTTTTTGTTTTTTGTTTTTTTTTTTTTAAATTTAAATTTCTATTTGAATGCAGTAATAAGAATTTAAAGTAATAAAAAATAAGCATTTAAGCTAAAAGCCCATCATCAAGCCATGCATAATTTCCCTCTATACAGATGATAGTACCTTTACAGTATTTATAATATGAATAATCAGAACAAAAATGTTAACAGATTGAAACCTGTTGAAAAGTACAGTGAACACATTGTGTGTTGTGTGGATACTCATCTAGGGTCTGACACTGCAACTTACATTACTTGTATAGAAGTGGCAGAGCAAGGGCATCATCGCAAGTGCTTAGTCATAAATGCACCAAGTGCTCCCCACATGCTTTTCATGATGCACTTTGCACACTGCATTGTTTGACAACATTTTATCTTACGGGAGCTGTTGCCAAGTAGAACCCAGGCAGGAGAAAGCAGCAAACCAGTTCTGTGTGTGCTTGAAACCTGTACTGCCTGGGTGAGGGTTCTGCTGCATGGATTAAGCTCACGCCTTCCCTAGCACACTGGAATATTGCATTTAAAGTCATCCAAACAATGTGGGGACTGACCCGTGAACCTATATTGCAAAGCTATGGTTTCTACTCTGAAAACTTTGGTTGTTGGGATGCCTTTGTCACTCCTGTGGGGAGCGTATGCCAAATCTTTTAAGCAGTTTAATAACTTTTTCCCTCTTAAAAGAACTATCTTATACAAGAACTTATTGCATAATTCCATGTTTAATATAAAATATTTGTATCGTGTTAAATTTAGAAAAATAACAAAGTAGTCACAGGAGAGAGAGTAAATTGCACATCCTACCTCACTTGTCTCAGTGTTCCACAGTATGGACTGATCTCTGATGGCCGTGCAAGTATTTCTGCTCTAAGATATGCCCTGTGCTCATCAGAAACAACATACTGGTATCTCCAGATTAGGTACTGTGCTATATGGCTATGCTATGAAGTACATCCAAGTGTCCGTTTCATTGCACTGTTTTGATTACACTCCTCAGGTAAGGAAATCTTAAGTGACATCTAATTTTCAGCACTGCCTTTTGTTTTCTGCTGGTTAAATTGAAGTATTCCATGCTTAGTTTTGGTCTCCTGCATGTTCCATCTCTCACCTTGTCCCTTCTTTATTCTCTATTTCCCCAAGACACATTCGTACCCTTTTGCAAACTACTACCCTTATTTATGCATTTTAACAGAAAAAAAAGAGTACTGTGCTAAACACAGTATGCAGCTTTTCAAATGCAATGCTGCTTTTGGACAAGGAAAAAAAAAGAAAAAGAAAAAAGCTTCAAAATGTGGTTTTTTTCTGCAATGTTTGCTAATCCAATCTTTTTTTAATGAACCAACACATCTTGCCTGTTTTCTGTTCATCACGCTACCAGAGATGAACCAATTCTTCTGTTCTAATGAGAACATCTCTGGCCCTTGTCCTGCTGTGAAGCATATTTATCAGCAGAACAATTTGATCACATTAACATGGCAGAATAAAATTCAGGCTAACGCAAGTAAACTTGCAAAGCGTGGGCATCAACATTTAACTTATGCAGCACTGTCTGGAAAACTCCGATTAAAACAATTTAAGAAATAATGCAATACTTCATTCACCTGGAAGTGGTTTTCGTATTTAAATTAGGAATGTAATCTCTGTGAACCATTTTTAAATGCATGTAACATGTTGTGTTTCACTCTTGAGGGAAACACAATAAACCAACCAGAGCCAGACAGCAGTTACGTGTCCTAGAAACTTAAAGGCAACATCTTCGGGGTGATATTTAATGTTCTACAGAGATGTTAGTAGCTTGTATTTCTGTACTGAAATTTATGTTTTATATTCTGAAGAACTGAAAGTCCAATAACAGTATTCAGATCTTTAATGCCATGTTTACCACCATTTCAGAGTGCTGCTCTGCTTTGATTCCCCAGTGGTATTTTGAACTCTGAATTGTCTGGTTCTAGATATCTCAGAGGCAAACAGAATGAGAAGATGTTTTCTATCAATTTAATTAAGGTGGCAAGCTTAGAGAGATGGAAACAAGCAGTGTATTAATTTGTAATAATAGCATTTATTAACAAGCTACTAGCACAGGGATGCTTAGGAAGAAGCGAACATCAGGACACTAAAATTAAGGACACAATCCATTTTAAGGCTCTCAGGTAAGACTCTTAAAAAAGACTGCTGATCTTTTTATTACTTTATAAACATTTCTGTCTTCTCTCTGTCTTCTGGAGTTGTTGCCCCCTCCATCACAGATTTGCTGATCATTGTCCATTGTCCACAGAAACAAGGAACACCTCCAAGGCTTCAACCTCCTTTCCTGGTTATAAAATCAGTCTTTTATTCGAAATGTTACATGCAGTAGAGTATAGCTCTTGTTACTTCCTTCACATGACTTGATTATTGGTTTTGAAGCAAGCAGATTACAGTGTGTATTCTTTAATTACCAGAGGGAGTTGTGTATGCCCTCTAGGCCTTCGGAGATCTCCTTGTTACCACGTTCTAATGATGGCTTTTATTTCAGTGAGACCACAAACAGTAATTTAACATGTGGAGATATGGCCATGCTGTGATTTCTGCCTTTCTCTGCTGATATACTTTTAAAGTAGGCATGAATAAGGCGCACATATTTTTTCAGAGGCAGCATTTCTCATTCCCAGCTTTTGTCCATGTTGTGTTCCACACCTGGCTGGAGAACACATGAAAAATATTTAGCCACTGATAAAACAAACACTGATATAGTTTGGAGTTACATTTCTATATTTCAAACTAGTAGTAATAATTAAAGCATAAGCGTAGAATGAGGTAAGGTTGGGTACGTAAGACGGGCACAAAGGCATGCAGTGGAAGATACACACATGGTCAGCTGTGCTAAGCACAATATTTGGAACGCCAGCTGAGAAGAATGCTTGGCAACTCCTGTGTAACCACTAAGTATTTTCAGGGCAGTGTGTGGCATACTGCACTGCAGCCTACCAGTCACTGTGCACTGCTGGCACACGATGTTGCAGCACACTGCACTGCATGCAGGCTGCAGTTCAGCCTCATCTCTGTTGAGCAGCAGTTGTGTGATGTGCTTGTGTGGAGCTTGTTTGTTATATTTGGGAAAAATTGGCAGAAATTTTACTTTGCTGCCTGTTTTGTAGTGGAGAAAAGCCCTGAGGTGGAAAACAGTCTCCCCCAGATTAAGCTTTACAAAATATCTGCACCAATCCATTTGGGGGGAGCTCAGGAGAGTTTGTGCAAGATGCTGATGTTCCTGATCTGAAGTGCTCTTGTTATCTGATGCAGAAGCTGCTGGGGTAAATGGCCAAACGTCCTGCTGCTCACATCAGCCTCTGCAGCTCCCTTTGTGTTTCCACAGTTGTTCATGAGTGGCAGTCCCAGTGCTGTGGGGCCTGTCACGTTTTGTGAGGAAGCTGCAGCACATACACAGCTGTCATTTGGGCTATGTTATCCTAGTTCTGTTATCAGCTGTGGCTGTGGCAGTGTTAGCTTGCTCTGTGTTTTCACAGAATTACTATGTTTGGAAGAGACCTCTAAGATTAAGTCTGACCGCCAACCCATCACAATCACGTCCATTAAACCTCAGTGGTACATCTCCATATTTCCTTGAAACCTCCAAAGGCAGTGACCCCACCACTTGCATGGGAACTTTCTGTTTCAGTGCCTGAGTTTGCTATTGTTTCTGAGAAATTTTTTTCCTAACATCCTACTTGAACCTCACCTGGTGCAGATTGAGGCTGTTACTTCTCATTCTATTGCTGTTACCAGCAGAAGAGCTGACTCCTACCTCACCACAACCTTCTTTTAGGGGATTATGGGGAGCAATGAGATCTTCCCTGAGCTTCCTCTGCTCCAGACTGAACAATCCCAATCCCCTCACAGCTTCATTGCCCTGTTCTGGACACGCTTGAGACCCTCAATCTCTTTCTTGTGGTGAGGAGCACAAACCTGAACACAGTACTTGGATGCAGCCTCACCAGTATCAGATACAGAGGAACAGTCACTTCCCTGCTCCTCTTGCTTTTACAATGCTGAATCTTTGGGAAATTTCAAGGCAGTTTTGTTACTGCTGAGATAAACAGTTTCCTGTCAGGTTATGAAAACAATGCAAGGGTCTCATATGCAGGTATGGACAAGAGCAGTGAGAACCTTTCATTTTTGTCAGGGCTGCTTTTTGTTATTGCCTAACTATGCATTTTTTGTGGTGTGAAAATATATATATATATATATATATTTATATATGTATAAAATATATATATATATATGTAATGAGAATATGAACTGCACCCAACACCCACTCAACAACAGTGCTTCAGAGAAACACTTCTGCTGCCTCACTGGGGAAAACAAAGAGCAGAGCTGATGGTGCAAGGGTTCCAGAAATTGCTATCTGTTGTCCTTTGCTGAGGGATAGATTTTTTTCTTTTTTCTGTTATCCTGAAATATTTATATACTAAGACTCTCAGAGGAACAGAGCACAGTCTGTTTCACAGTTGGCTGTAAATTATGTTCATAATATGAAATTATATTTTTATAAGAGCTTTCTGATCTCAGGTCTAATCCTTAATGCTGTTCACCTGAGTTTGTGGATGACCTCTGTTGCAGTCTTACAAGTGATTAAAGGAGAAAAGCAATTAACATATAAAGGAAAAAATAAAATGCAAATTATGAACAGAATAGGAAGGATGTTGAAGTGAATTCTTCAGCTGTGTCTGCATGATGATGACTGCACCAATCCCAGAGTTTGTTTTTAAGTGTGGTTATTGTTACTTGAAACGCAATCTTAAATCCTTTTAATCATCAGAAAGAAAAATTCAGGCACTAGTTGGATTTTTCATAGAGTTGTTGATTTCCTTTCCAGTTTTAATAATATCTACTATCTTCTTCATCAGTCTCTATCGCTTTCAAGCTTTTTATTTTTGTTCTATTTTTTCAAATACAATGTACAATTTTGTATTAGAGTACCAAATTACATTGTCTTCTGCCACCAAACAGTTACTATCATATGCTAAAATTTTAATGGACGATTGTTTTCTCTTGGATTCACAGTTTCTATGTGATCCGTGGTTCCAATTTGTGTAGTTATTTTTGGGCCTCCAACCCACATGAGTTAAGACACTTAGTTCAGCAGTCATTAACAACTAACAGATGTTTACTTCTGTTATTATTTTCTTTGCACATTACCTCTGAAGAAAAACAAAAAGAAGTCACAGGATCTTCTGGTACTCTATGTACACTGTAAGTATGTTCCTGTTTTTTCCTTCTGCTTTATGAAAAAAAAAAACAAAACAAAACAAAAAAAAAACCAACAGTCCACAGTGACATCCACCTTGGTAAACACTACATTTGCAAATATCTGTTAGGAAATACCTGACGAATTCCCACAGTAGCAATTATTTACTCACATGAGAACAGGACTTTAAAAACATTGCATGGAAAGTCATACACAGAGGCACATATATGCAGCTGCTTTAGTAATTGCTGCTGCAGAAAATACACTTGTTTCCCACTTGCAGTACATAGATTTGTAATGATGAAAAGTGTGAAGGAGATGAAGTGGTCGCAGCTTCTAAGTTTATCTATGTCTGTGTGAACTAGCTTCCTCATACGTGCTGTTAAGCCAGTCCAGCTGAATCAATTATTGGAAAGACTGATTTTGCTTTACATTCTCTACATGTATTTTTTGTTTATTTTGTTCTTTTTTTATTATTTTTTTTTTTTAAAAAAAGGTCCAAATCATTATGGGCTTTTAAGTAACAGGAGTAAGCTGTAAGAAGCAGACAGATCTATCTGTCTGTCTGTAAGGTGGAGACATGTATGTCCTTGAGTCTAGCACAGTGGGAACGCTGAGTAAAGCGCGAGTAGAATTGGAAATAACAGAGCCAGGCAGTTCTTTGGAAGCTGGAAATGGCACAGCTGACCTCTGTTTGAACATTTGTTCCTTTTTTCCAGAAGTTTCAAAGCACAGCATTTTTCAGAAATGTTCAAAAGTAGATCTGCTGATAACTTATATTATCTAGAAAAGAAAGTGTTTGAAATGATTCTTCTCTATTTATCTCACAGTCTAAAGAAAGCATTAGAAGTCATTTGCTGATCAGGATATAACTGAGCAGTGAGAGTGGTATCCTTATTAAAAGTCTGTTCCTGGGGCTTGGGCTGAAGGTAGAGAAACAATGCAAACAGCAAAGTGGCCTGTAGTGGAACTTTTACAATTAGCTGTAGTTATTATCAGCTGCAGAATGAATTTAGAACTCAGCAACGAGTGCATGGAAAACATGAGATTTAATAATACGGAGCAAATAGACAAAAAATGTGGTTATGTGCTTTAAATCCTGTCTTGTGGAAGAATGGACTGCAAAACAATAGAAACACGCCACAGTCATGAGACATTGTATTTCACTATCCTTTGTGTATCCAGATGGGTCTGCAGATCTGCATAAGATAGCAGTGCCTGAGTTTACTACAAGACACAAACCTTGCAATTTGCTCAGCCTAGGGTTCAATTCTAACAGGATTACAAAGTGTTTATGTAATCTGAACGTTTGGCTTTTGTACTTTTCATTGTCTTCTTTCATCTTTTTTCTCCACAAATGCATAGCAGGAAGAGGATAATGTTGACCTCTCTTTATCTTCATGCAACGCTGAATTTAGTATTGCTGTATAAATTCAGTATTGCTGAATTTATTAGGTATGTCAATGAGAATGCTTATTATTCAGATACTCTCAATTTTAGCTGATAAGACCTCTGATCAACAGTCCAGTCTGAACAAGGGAGCAAACAATTCATCTTCCTCCTCTTAGCATGCACTGACTGAGCTGTCAATAAGTTTAATTCTGTGCACATGATTAAAACTAGATACTTGTGGTTGTCACAAATTGAAATGGTCATAGATCAAATCCATGTTGTATCTTACCATTTTGAAGGCTTGCTTGATGTTTCTGCCGCGGAAGAAAATATTCACAGCATTGTGAGCAGTGCTTTTCATCCTGAAATATATCAAAATAAAGATTCTGACACCATCCCTCATGCTCGACTGCTAGAAGGGGAGAGAGAGTTTCTTTTTATGTGGGCTCTGGGCCTGGCCTTTTAGATACATGATACATGCCCAGCGATGTCCTTCCAGAGTGGCAGCACTGTAGCTGCTAATATTGCTGTTTTAGATGAGTGAAGAGCAAGGCTGTTACTGGAGGATGTCCTCACAGTTGATATTCAGAAAAAGTAATTATAAAAAAGTCATGAAAAAAAAAGCTGAAACAGGAATTTTGTATTCTTTAACTTTCCTGAACATTAAAATCTTTTTAAAATAAGTGGAAGATATTAGAAGGTCTCATTAACTTAATGGAAATAAGGTTTCCAACAGCAGAGGGCCCATTAGTATAATAAAAATATCCAGGTACTGTTGTCCAAGTTAACAATCAGATTACACATTCTTTGCAGTGAGGCATGTATCTGTGGAGCAACTTATGTAGAAACATAGCTAATTCACACTGTAAGTTTAAAAATGAAAATTTGACATCTATCATAAGCAGTCACACCATGTCTGAGATATATATTTGTGAGAGAGATTGTTATTTAAATGTTCCCTGTGAGCCATTAAAAAATCAGGTACACCTTTTATTAAAAGACAGATAAAAATGTAATTCTGTGATGTTTACAGCAATGCAATCTTGTCGTTGGCAAGAGAGATGAAAAAAATGCAGTTGAGCTTGCAAGAAGCAATGGAAAATTTGGATTATAAACACAGGCAAAACTCAGTGCGGTGTTAATGAATTGCTTCTACCTGTGCAGTGACTTGAAAAAGAAGGAGTTGCATGCCCTTCATGGATATGCCCTCTGCCTTTTAGAATGGTTACTTCAGGACCAATCATCTTTCTGATATCCGTGTAAAATCTGCAATGCATATCAGCTGCAGTGACTTTTGGACAGAAGAGCCATTCAGCTGCATAGGAATTGAGCTTGAGATCAGGCTGTGGACATGAATGTAGACAGATGCTCCTCAGTTCCCTTTGCTGATGTGGGTTATGCATTTGACCCAGCATTGTTTCGTAAGAACAGTCCAAACCTGCCTTCATTACTCATTCTTGTGCCAACCCCTGCAATGAATCAACCACAGACATTTTGCTGATGAGGCATTGAAGATTATGGGAGACAAAGAGTGTATGAAAAATGTTTTCTCATAAGTCTGGTGGTGCAAAGTAGGATGTGATATATGGACAGGAATGGGACAAGTGGAGAAAGATTTTTTTTTCCTTTCCTATTAGGCACCAAGAATACATCCGTGTTAAATTAAACACAGACCTAATGATCCCTTTAATTAAATGTTGACATCTAAGGCTATCTCACATCAAACACTGATGTTGCATTCGTTTCCAAACTTGAATTCTTTGCAGCCTCGGTCGTAATGTGTTGCTGAGAAATTAAAATATCACTCTGTGAAAGATTCCTCTAAAACTTTTCAGTAATTACACCTCCCAGTGATAAACATGTGAATATCAGATCTGCTGATTCATAGTTTTTAATATATAAATTCAAAATCTGTGTAAACAACTGAATCATGATCCTGAATACCTTCGAGACCCATCGTTTATCTTTATCCCTGAGGTGAACTGATTTTTAAATACAGTAGTAGTATTTCAACAATAAATCTAACTTGCAGACTTGCAATAACACACAGTTTGGAGATGAGCTCTGTACTATCTGAAAACTATCTGAAACTGGATTTTGCAGGAACAGTCTTATTAACAGGAGCGTTTCCTTACAATATTACAAATCTATATTCTCATTAGCAAAAATATTTAATTATATTATATTGAATATCATGCATTTTAATGAAAATGTCAGAGGAGAATGGTATTGTGTCCTAGCAGAAGGGTGAGCTGAGATGCCACTAGAAGGATATGAATGCAGCATCTACATCTGAATGCCATAGTTAATATTGACTTTAACTTAAAACACATTTACATTTTGCTTTATTATAATTTAGTTTTAAGTTATAACAAGCCCATTATACCAGCATTGAGAGCAAAATACTCTTCTGAGTAGTTATAGCCTAGCCCAATCTGAGATCAATTTTGATCACATTCACACTTGAGAGTAAATCTATTAAAGCTGTTTGCCATTTCTTCTTGCAAGAAACAGCTTGTAGAGCCTGAATTGTGCTGCTGTATTAAACACGGAAAAAGTTGAAGCTGAACAGTAGATCCTGAAAGCAAAACTTCATATAAACTTAAGGCTCAACTTATAAATTTTGTAGCTAATGCACTTTACCCGCATTGTTCATTTTATCCCTCTTTATACTGATACTTGGCTCCAGCTGTACAAAGGCATATTTTTCAGTCACTTATTTTAAGGTTGGGGAAACAGTAATTAAAGTCGTAAAGAAATTACAAATGACTCATTGATTTCTGGAAAGAATAATGCCATCCTAACAAGCTTCAGTGATGATCTAACAATTTGAACACGCAGGCTGAGGCAGGGAAAATATTAGAAAATCATTTGCATGTAGTAGAACCTCTTTTAACAGGTTTGTATCACTATCATTCATTAACCTTACATGCAGGAGATTAATTATTTCTCTCTCAGACATGGAGTGAGTCTTAAATCTTGTTCAAGTGAATATTTCATGAGCTTTCAGCAACTGCATTTTGTATGACATATTTTCAAAGAGAATTTCATCTCTGTGTGGAAGACTTAAAATCAAGTAAAGAGCAGAGATTTTTATAAATACTGCCAGAAGGTTCTGGAACACAAAAGTATTATGGGTAGGAAGTTGTTGTACAGGTTCTGTGTTCAAGGGGGAATTGTATATTAGATAAACCAATCTTGTACCACTCTACGTTATCAATACTGATGGGGAAGAGTATGAGCAATACATCTGATCTCACTGTCTATACTTGAAAGCAGTCTGATCCCTCAGATTGGAGTTATGGGTTTGTGCCTTCCTGTGAGAGATGGACTCACAGCTGTGTCAGCGTCTTCTCTCATGGTTAGCTGTGAGCCATACACCCAACACTTGCACGGTGCACAGGAATGAAAGGCAGAAGAGTTGAACTGCTTTGCTCTTGGCCTTTGCCCAGGTTTGGCACTGTTGGAACAAAGTTTAGTGAATCCTGAGTGATCCTAGACCCCCACACTCAGATTGAGTAACCACAGTAAAACCTGTGCTGGACTAGCTTTCAACTGTTCTTGCATTACATAACATTTCCTTCTTTAAATACCACTAAATCTAAGGAAAATTGAGCTTTCTGGGTCTGTTCCAAGGAATGAAAGCTGAATAGCAGTTAGAAAAGACAAAGCAGAGCCATGAACAAAATCTCATCAGCACTGGCAGTGATATGTGAACTGCATTCTATTCTAGCAGGCTACATTCCATGCTTAATACTGTTTTCAGACCACTTCTGATTCCATTGTTTGTTTTTGTTTTCTTTTGATATGCTTCCATCAGAATGAGGGAGAAATTAACATCAAGCCCTTATCCTGGTAGGATGATTTCCTATTGATCAGGGAAACAGCTCATACTGGGTCTGTTTTCAAATATACTATAAGTGAAATCAAACAAGCTATTTATTTATGTTTTAATTTCACACAGTTATATTTTTCAGTTAATACTGTTTAAAGGACTAAGTAGAAGGTATAAAGGAAATATTTTTTTTTCAGAAACTTTCAACCTAATTCTAGCTTGATTATGAAGTTAAATATACCGTTTTATTTATGGTACAATAACAAAGGCTTTTCCAAATTAGAGTGGCTTCTTTCCTTTCAGAAGAAGAGATCTGAGGTCAAACTTGCTTCTTTTAAATTGTTGTACAGGATTGTTTTGTTTTGTTTTGTTTTTATTGTTTTTGTTTTTCATTTTGTTTCTTGTTGCTCTCTTTTAATATCTACAGAGGAATTCCCAGTTGCAAGCAAAGTAAAACTGAGTTGCAGTCAAGTGCAGTTGTTACGCACTGCAAAAGATGGTACAGTAGAAGCAGAGTTTATGAACGGTATTATATTGTTGCTGTATCTAATTAGTGTAGACTTAATATTTGGGTTCATGAATTAATAATGAATATAGCCTTCCTGGCTGTTTTTTCGAAGTCTGGTGGTAAATGAAAATGTGAGTGGGTGAGGGCAAGAGCTTGTTTCATATCCTGCTCCCAACAGGGGCCTGACAAAGACAGGATCTCAGCTATTCAGAGTGCATAACAGCTCATGTGCTGCAGGCTAGAACTGGACACTTTACAGCTTGGTTTCTTAGTTTGGAGCCACTTATTGCAGTAACTTGTTTATCTCTAACCATCTGTTTCATTGTGGTGTACAATATTGAAAAGTTTGTTTGTCCTCTTTGGACAACTTTTTGGTCATTTCTCATTATTTATTCATATCTTTCTAAGCCCAAGAGTTTAAAGTGACTTGAGTTATCAAAAAATAAGAATTTTTGCCTACTCACGATTCGTCATCTTTGCTTACTGTCAGAGATTGTTTTGGCAGCCTCAACAGTGCAGGTGCCACATTCATTTTACATTAGAAGCTTTCCTCAACATGTACAGTAGCAAGTATTTTGGCACAGTATTGAAATTATAAATGTGTTTTCTTTTCCCTAGCTATTATGGCATGCCTCTGTTTTCCCCAGCTTTTTAGAATGCCACTTCAATAATTCATTTATAAAAGCCAAGGCTTCAACTTGAATACTAGAGCTTGTTACTGTTTCAGACATTAAAAATTTAAAATAATCACATTTATAGGCACTTCTTTCTGAGCATATCTATACACAAAGGTGCAGAGCAAGAAAGTTCAAGTTTTTGCTGTTATTTTTTACTTTTACTAAGACATAAGACGTTAGTGTATAATTATGATTTGACTCTCTTTAATACTTGTCGGAGGTTATTAAATGTCAGTTGTCTGGGCTTAAGGCATTGCCAAGCATTAGAGCTGTTGAGGGGCTGCTCACTGCAACAAAGTGCCAACTCGGACAGCAGAAGCCCTTCCAAAAGCTTCAAAACTTGATTTACAGCGCAGAAAAAGAAGCAGATATCATGATGGCCGAATGACCATTGTTAAATTCAAGCCATGAGTTTGCAGGGCTGAAAAGTGTTTAACTCCGGAGAGGTAAGTAAGACTGAGAAGCCATGAAGGGAAGAAATCCCAGTGCAAAGGAAAGATGGAGTCTGCAGTAGAAGTGAAGAACAAAGGGAGTTTGAAGGTAGAAGAAGTGGCATGGTCAGCAAGAAGGTAGTCTAATTGCATAATCACTGCCTAAGCACTCCCAGTTTGGAGTAGTTTTATAGGTCTTTTATACAAATTTTCTTTGCAGCACTTCTTTATGGAAGGCTACTTTGTGTATGAGATGAACAAGTACTTATTGTATGTTGTTTTGCTTTTGAACACACAGAGAGCATCATTTGCTCTAGTTCTGCACCTAGATGCGCATGCCACTAGCTTTGTTTGTTTGTTGCTTGGTGGTTTTTTTCTTTGGTTTAGTTGTGTTTTTATGGATTTTGTTGTTTATAATGGAGGCCTGCAATGCCTGTAGGTCGAGGTGGCTGACCAGGAAGTTTTTCTTCTGAACTTTTCTGACTAACATAACGTAAAAACATTGCTTCAAATAAAGGAAGTGCAGCATGAAATAGGTAACTTTTGTTAAAATCCACAGAGGTAGTCCTGAGAGAAAATAGAAGTTATAGAATAAATACTTACGCATCATATAAAACATGACAGTTAAGAGAAAATTGCAATGAAATGTAATTTTTGGAATGACAGACATTAACTCTCTGAATAGACAAGGCCAAAACCATTCACAGAGCTAGTGGCTATATTGGTTATATCAGGGATGAATCTGGCCTGCTGTTCTGGTGATAGGATATGGAGTTTGAAAAGGGCTTGAAAAAAGATGAATTGGAAACAGATGTCAAGAAGCATTTTTAGAAGCATGCATTTATGAAGTAGCTACTGGGCAAAGCAGGTGATGGAAAACACAAAGGTACGGCAAGCAATGCAAGGGGGGGAGTGGGGGGAGAGAGAGATTTGGTATCCCTTAGTAGCTTCTTCAGATGAAAAGAATGTATGCATGTGAAGTCAAATGTCTCTTATAGTTCCAGAATTGAAACCCATTTAGTAATTTTTCTTACAGTCTTTGTGTATCAGTCAAATTACAATTTGACTGAAATCAGCAATTCCAGCACTTAAGGTTATTAAGTTTACTTATTGCAACTTCAGCTTGAAGAGGACTGTGCTTACAAGACTTCAGGAAATCTAACTGCTTAGATAGCCTGCTGAGCCCAAGTAAGTTTTCAGTGTTGAGAGGCAGGTTATAGGATTATTTCTAAAGTGCACTTACCAATTACTACAGCAAATAATGCATTTCATATTGATAGTTGCTACAGCAGGTGTGATAACGAGATGAATGGTACAGACAAGTGTCCAGCTTTTGAGTCGTAGGTAGGAGTCAAACACATGAGTTAGTAGTGTGGAGCTTTCCACAGGCAATCTGAAAAAATGTGTTGGGAGGATCCTTACTAGAAGATATCCTACACATAGATGCAGGCATGCATGCTGATATGTCTGTACGTAGAAAGTTCATGTGTACCTTAAAAGACAAAGGAGGAGCTTCTTGAGATGGAATCTGTACTGAGTGCTCAGATGCTGCAGAGATATATAGCAGATTTTAAAGAACAGATATGGAAATGAAAAGATTTTATATAGAAATGAAAAAGAGGTCTGGCCACTCAAAGGAATTTAGGAACATGCAGGAAACAAAGAGGAAGGCCGCTGCCCACTTGGAATTAAATCTGCCAAGGGAGATCAAAGACAGCAAGAAAGGCACCTTTAAGTATGTCAACAGCAAAAGGAAGATCATGGAAAATGTATGCCTGCTGCTGAATGAGGTGGGTGCCCTGGTACTGGGGCACACCGAGAAGGTAGTATTACTGAATGCTGTCTTTGCTTCAGTCTTTAATACTAACAGTGACCTTGGGAACTGCAGACTAACAGGGAGAGTCTGGAGAATGGAAGACTTCTCCTTGGTTAGAGATTGTCTAGGCAACCTTAACATATACAAATCCATCAGCCCCAGTGAGATGCATCCATGCCTGCTGAGAGTTGTGGCAGAAGTGATTGCTGAATGATTGTCTATTGTTAATGAAAGGCCATGGAAAACAAGAGAGGTGCCAGAAGACTGAAAGGAAGCCACTCCAGTCTTCAGAAAGGGCAAAAAGGAGGACCAGGGAAACTACAGGCAAATCAGCATCACCTCCATCCCTGGGAAGAGGTGGAAAAACTTATCCTGGGTGTCATCTCCAAGCATATGGAAGAAAAGAATGTCACATGGAGCAGCCAGCATGGATTCACCAAGGGGAAATCCTGCTGATCAATCTGGTAGCCTTCATGATTGTCATGATTGGATAGTTGAGGGGAGAGTAGCGGATTTTCTGTACCTTGACTTCAGCCAGGCTTTTGACACTGATTCCTGTAACATCATCATAGGAAAGCTTGGAAAATGTTGAATAGATGAGCAGACAACGAGGTGGATTGAGAACTGAATAACTGTCAAAGCCCAGAAGCTTGTGGTCAGCAGAGAGTATATCTGGAGGCCTGGAGCTAGTGGTGTTCCCCAGGCAGCATTGGTCTCAGTCTTGTTCAGCATCTTCATCAATGACCTGGATAGAGTCCACCCTCTGCAAGTTTGCTGATGATACAAAGCTAGGGAGAGTGGCTGATGCAGCAGAAGGCTGTGCTGGCATTTGCAAGACCTGGTCACGCTGAAGAGTTGAGCAGAGAGGAAGCTTGTGAGGTTGAACAGGGGTCATTGCAGAGTCCTAGACCTGGGGAAGAATAACCACACACATCAGTACAAGTTAAGGGATGATCTACATAGCTGTGCAGCAAAGGTCTTAGGTGTCCTGGCAGATAAGAGATTAACCATGAACCAGTTGTGTGTCCTTGTGAACAAAAAGGCCAGTGAGGTTCTTGATGCATTAAAAAGAGTGTGGCAAGCAGGTCAAGGGAGTTTATTCACCTCCTCTACTCTGCTCTGGTGAGGCAAAACCTGGAGTACCATATCCAGTTCTGGCCTCCTTGGTTCAAGAAAGACATATCTTCTAGATGGAGTCCAGCAGAGGATCACAAAGATGATGAGAGGCCCAGAGCATTTCCCTTATGAGGAAAGGCTGAGATACCTAAGACTGTTCAGCTTGCAGAAAAGACTGAGAGGATGACATCAAAACTTAGAAATTTATTTGAAGTGGATGAGGCCAAGTTCTTATCAGTGCTGCTCACTGATGTGACAAGGGGCAAGGGTCTCAAACTGTAATACAGGCAGTTCCATCTGGACATAAGAATAAACACCTTCACTTTAAAGGTGATAGAGCATTGGAAAAGGCTGCCCAGAGGGGTTGTAGAGTCTCCTTCTCTGGATGTATTCAAAACCTGCCTGGATTCTTTCCTGTGTATCCTAGTGTAGGTAACCTGCTTTACCTAGTTGAACTAGATGATCTCTAGGGGTCCCTTCCAACTTCTGTGATACCATTATTTCTAGAAGCAAGGTTAAGTGTCCTTATTGTCCATTCATCTATTTTGAGGTTCGATAGTAAGATATATGGACTTGTTCAGAAATTTCTAATATAAGAAAAGTCTACTTCTTATATAACACTGGTTTCAGGGCTTTCTTTCATGCTAACCTGCATGTAAGTGATACTGTTCATAACCATTATACTCAATGCTTGCAATAGCTTGTCCTTTGGTAGCAAGGCCAATATAGACAGATGTCGCTACTGTCAATAGCTCTTGCTTACTTGTCACTAGGCTTAGATCAGTAGCTACTGGTCACCTGTTACACCATTGCAAACTCCTCATTTTTGTTTATTTATCAAAATGACTTTCTCCTCTGACTACTGATGTTGGCACATTTTGAATAAACAATCACTTTTTAAAATAAATCGAATTGTCAAAAGTTCACATTTTAAAATATACTTGGGACCATATACTGCTTATGGTGATCCTGTGGTACGACCCAGCAGGTGGCTGTGCACCACACAGTCATTCACTCTCTCTCCCTTTTCCGGAGGAATGGGGGAGAGAATTTAAAAAAGCAAAATAGAATTCATGGGCTGAGATAAACCTATTTACTAGGACAGTGAAAAGGAAATGGATAACAGTTATGACAAATACATGTATATGTATGCATATAACAACTGATGCACAAGCAATTGCTTACTACCCCCCAACCAATGCCCAGTTCACATCCTGAACAGTGGAAGAGTGCACTCCAAGCCCTCCAAAACTCCTTCTGCTTGATGTCATATGTATGGAACATCCCTGTAACCACTTTAAGTCAGCTGCCCTAATTCTGTCCCCTCCCAGCTGCCTGTGTCACCCCAGCCCTGGTGGTAAGACCTAAGAAACTGGAATGGCCTTGGCTCTGTACAACACTGCTTAGCAATAACTATAAACATCAGTGTGTTATCAATATTGTTTTTCTCCTAGAACCAAAACATAGCATCATACCAGACACTCTGAAGAAAACAATTTTGTCCCAGCTGAAACTGAAACAGTTGAGAATGTGTGAAATGTTTTTTGGTTAGTTCTTTTGTTTGTTTGTTTGTTTTGTTTTGTAGATAATGCTTCAAATTTGCAACTGGCTCTAGACTTAAAACTGTGTTTAATGTATCCAAATTTCTTACTGCTTAACTTGTTTTGTAATAATCTAGTAGAAGGACAAGCAGTCGCAGAAATGCATCAGATATTTTGTATAAGGAATGAAGATTCTTTTGTAGTGCCAGTGACCAGATGGATAAATGTACCACGTGTATCACGGGTATAAACTCTGTGACAGGTCAGTCTGTGTATAAATTAGGACCACAGATCCCTGACAAGTTGAAATCTAGACAGTTGTACAATATTTCAAGTCACTCTTTCTTAATGGGCATTTGAAACTACTACCACTAACCACAATCAGATAACCAAGAATGTAATTTGGCTGAGCTGATATTTCCACTCTTCTTTAAACAAGGAAAATTACATTTCGATCATTAAGATAGCACAGCTGACAACATGCAGTGTAATAGTATGCATGATTTGAATTCCTCAAAGCTATGAATATGCTGGGAGTGAAAGCCTGCTGCTTTTTCACATCCAGAGGAAATAAAGCCAAAAATGCCAGATGTTGTGTGTGCGCATCATTTGTGTTGCTTTTCCAACATTCTACCCTGACACTGATAAGATGGAAGAAAACTGGTCTTCCTCACCTATGAGCTTTAGGCATAGACTGTTACCATTGTTTGTGTCTCTTCGCAAAAAGAGAAACCTCTACTTGGAAATGCATTCTGAGACTGTCTTTATGTGTCAAAAATAGCTCTTGAGAAGGGAAGATGAAGAGTATTAATGTTTCATTTTGTGTGATGGATTCCTGCTTGAAGTAGATGTTCATAGGAATTGACAAATTCTATATTTTAAACACAGATGAAGCATTATGTAGAATAAATCAGATGAAAAATTTACGAAGTTATTATTACTATCTGCTTTACTTAAGTTTAATTGATTGAAGAGGAATATTTTGGGTTTTTTGTTTGTTTGTTTGGTTGGTTGGTTTGGTTGGTTTGGTTTGGTTTGGTTTCCATAAAAGCAATGGGCTAGACTGGAAGTGATAAGCCCAGAATTTTGTGGGTTTTTTTTTTTGTTGTTGTTTGTTTGTTTATTTGTTTCTCCCCTTGAAATATTTCACACATCAGTTAAATGTGCAATAATAATGAAATTACAATCAAACCATTCTAAAAATATAGCTCGATTTTATAACAGTCACAACTTCAAATTCATACACTGCTCTGTGCCTGAACATGTAATATTCACCCTGCTCTGCTGTAAGTGATGCCCAGAGCTTGAAGCCTCATGCCCTGCTGTTTTAAATCACCCTTAGAACAGAGAGGTTAACGAGTGTCTTTCATCATGAAGATGCTTTCTGCTATGGAGTCTGCAGTAGATTTCAAGCTGTTGTCTTTATGTCTGATAGTTACAGCTGTAGCTCAGGGCAACCTCTTTACTTTAAACCCGTAACCAAATCCAGCACTGGCAGAAGAAACAGTAAGAGGGCTGTAAGAAGTCATATATTTAAAGAAGGTTAACTCACAGTAGCTGAGAACAGTTATTCAATCGTTTCTTGAGAATGCACACATTTCTTACAGACTTTATCTGGAAGAGCTTATATAGTAATTAGGAAAAGGGGACCAAACTGTGCAGCTGAGAAAGAGGATGGTAAGGAATAAAATATTTTAATATGTTATAAGTAATTATATATTCATAAATATTTTTAATTATAAATATTAATTGAAACTAGCTACATTCAAGTAGCATACTTCAAAATGCTTTCAGAACATTTGAAGTCCAAATCTTAAATTTTTACTATCTTGTCTGTTTTAATGGAAAGATTCCCTAGGCAGAGCTGTCAAAGGGAGCGATCTTTTCCTGTTTAAAGAAAATTTAAAGCCTGCACTGTTGTTCCTGTATTTGAAACAGAAGTTTGCAAGCATTTCTTGAAACCATGCTCAGAGTGTGGCACATTTGTATTTCACCATAAAGTCATTGGGAAGTGGAGGTGAGCTCTGCTTGGCTCTGGCTCCTGACAGCTGTTGTATAAAATGACCGACTGCTCTTTCCTGACCAGAAGTATTTTGGTAATTCTGTCATTGGTTCTCTTCCAAAATGTAGCGACTTATCAGGTGTTGGTGTCCACATACCTGTCTAATATATACATATATATATATATAGTTACTATTGCATTTTTTATTTCAGTTTCCCTTTCCTTCAGAGTAAATGGATGTTATCTCATCCCATGCATTCTGTTTTGTTCCCAGCTCTCTCCCTCATCTCACAAGTGGGTGACCATCTGTGTGCTCTGAACTTCTACCCTCATACACCACAACTGGCTGCTACTTCCCTGCTATGCACACCAGTTTATTTTTTTAGTTTATTTCACACATAAAATTCATATATATCCTCTGAAAAATTTCCAGCAGGCAGGCATTTTAAAAAATATATTGAAGACCTGAATATAAATACACGTATCAAAAGTGAAAATAATGTATAAATTTCAGGAGTGTAATTCCACTCGGTTTTGCAAAGCAAAGCCACTTTGAAGCTGAACATGTTAACGGGATCTAGAATCCTTCCTGTGCCAAACACCAGTACTAGAAAGTCCCAGGAATAATACTGCATTTCACAGAGTTACTTTATTATTTATTTTTCAGCATTTCCTAAATTCTTCCGAGGTACATTTCTCTAATCAGATTTCGTTCCTTGTATTCTTGTGTTAATTTTGCAGAAATCTTCATTTCTACTCGAAGTTGCATATGAACAGCTAGGAAATAATATTGCAATATTGTGAAGAAACCATGCTGGTGCTGTATTGTGTTTATGTTTGCAACGATTTCTTCTGCTTGTGGATGTTTGGTTCTGGTTGGTTGTTTTGCTTTTTTTTTTTCCCCTAGACCTGAACTATCTAATAATGTTTAAATCCACTACCTAAGGCAGGAGAAGTTTTAAATGATGAGGAAGGCAGATAGCATGGTGAGCCATGATATGACAAATTGTGGAGGGCAGGTGGAAAAGAGGCATGAGTTCAAAGAAGGACTGATGTCATGTGTTTCAACTCAATGTGCTGCCAGGTAAAATATAAGTGCGATCATAACTCGTACAAACATTTTAACATTGACAGAGAAGTCACCAAATAAACAGTTGTTTCCTATCACAAACAAAAGGAAAAGCAGTGTTTCTATTAAGCTCCTTTATCAATGCAGACATTTCCCATCAATCTAAAGGAGAACAATGTTGTAATCTGTGGAAACCAGAAAAAATGGGAGGACTGTTACCCCCTTGAGATCAGTTAGATCAGTAGTGTTGTACAAACACTCAAACTTTCACCTTCCTTTCTTTTTCCTGCTCTAAGGATATCTATCTTTAAGTATAGGAGTCTATTCCTTCACTGAATTTGTTTCATAACTGTTTCAGTCCTCCCATCACTGCATGCATTCCTAATTTTCTGGTGTTTTTTTTTTTGTCAACTGAAATGAAAGCACTATGCTGCTATCATTTGTATCACTGTAATTTGTGCCATATGTCACTGTTGTTTATAGTTTGAGCAGGGAGTATATCTACCAGAATTTTCATTAGTTTTAATTAGTGGCATTATAGTGTTACAATTTAATATTCCTTGAGCTTTCACATAATATCTTTGAGCGCAGTCATGCCTCTCTTTGCATTTCTTAGTGCATAAGCTTACATATGTGAATTCTGTTGCACCAGGATTAATTGACAGTGCACTGTACCACTGAATTCATAGCAGCAGTAATGTGATGAGTTACTGGTTGGATGTGGCTTTTGAAAAATGGCCACTAAGAAGTTTCATGGTCAAAAAAAGATGCTTTTATAGCAGAATATTTTTGCTTATGAGAAATGTTTCCTCTTTAAGATTACCAATAATATTTTCATAGAGCACTCTTTTATCACAGCAGCATTCAAGGTTTTAGTAAAACATGTGTCAGATTAAAAAAAAAAAAAAAAGGATTCTGTATCTGCTCTTGTTGGAAACTTGTGGCCACATAACATCACATTCCAGCTGGTGATTTTGAGTCCATTTTTTTCTATAGCAAGTCAGCATTTTTCCATAATGCTGGACACTTACAATTGCTGTAGGTACATTAACTCTGCATTCCAGTACCACCAGCAGATAATGCTGTCTTGAGTACCACGGGCAAAAGAGCAGCATGGAGATGCTATGTGTTCTTTTTACAGGCTCTTTACACGCACAGATGAACACATATAGATGGAAATTTTGTGAAGTCTCAAGTCTCGATTCCCAAATGTTGTACTGGCATGCTTTGATTGACATGAAATCTCTTTTCTGATTGCTCCCTCAAGCCAGAATCTTTTTTCAAGGCTTCAGTTACTTGGAAGACTTATCCAAAGAGCCACCTGAAGCAAAGAATATCTCGCATTCTCTATTGCTTGCATCTATAGACGTAGTATGGATCTATCTGTTTAGTTATTCATGGTTCAATCAATTCAGGAAGAGGATCCAGAGGGATAGGATTATTTGCTGTCTTGCATCACTATAATCAAAGACCTCCTGAGGGTTACAAGAACTCCTTATCTTCCATGTATCTTATAAATGCTGAAGAAATTACCAATCAAAGCAGTCAAGAAGAAAACAAAATAAGGAGGCAATGCTGTGAATTATTTGGGCTTAAGTCTGTAATGAGCCTGCAGAGTTGTTCTGTGTATTTTCATGGGATAAATTACAGTGTTTGAGTTAGGGCACTGTATGTATCTATGCGAAAGCTAGTATATTCTGTCTGTCCATTTTTATTTTACTTTTGGGTACTGTGTAGGTACTGCAAATATAAGAGAGAGAGTAAAGATTGTGCCTCCAAGGACAAGAGTGAAGGGCATTACAGAGCAAGACATTTGAGTTATGTGGGTAGAAAACCTGTAATAAGCAGAAAACACCAGAGCTGTGTTGCTCTGGTGATCTCCAAGGAGGAAGTGTTTTTTAAAAAAAGTCAGTTTTTGAAAGTTGTTGAATTCTAAAAGGCCGCCAGAAAGACCAAATGCAGAGCAAGCCTGGAGGGGCACAGAGGAGATATTTGTCCAAAACCATTTTCATTTTTATCCCTTCACACAATTTGCCCTTTTCCATATGTTGCCTTATTCCAGATGTCATACTGAAACTTTCTTTTCAGAAATCCAAAGACCTTGTGGTATTTGAAGTATACTCAGGATAAGGAAGAGGCTTTCAGGTAGACCTGGAAATTCATCCTATTTCAGATCCTGATGCAGCATTTTTGCTTATAATTTGTGTGCTTAGTGCCATAGGGTGGCTGTCAAAATTCTCTTGAGTAGCACAGTATCATGATAAACATGAGGAGCAAGTTCACTTTTAGTACAATGTTTATTTCTTTGTTTATAGTCCTTTTTCATCAGAATCGTTCCATCACCTGCAGTGAGTCATTAGCTGCAGTCATGCTCCTTCTTCTCCAGTGACTCATGTGTTATTTTCTCCAAAAGTTACAGATTCAGCAAAACAAGTGGGCAAAATCCCATACGAAAAAGTGATTTGTGATTAGTAATCACAGTGCTCTTCTAAGTAGAAGACTGGAGGTCAAGGTCAGTCACATATGGGAAACACACATTGCATTTCTCATGAGTAGGTTGATATTTTAAAATATTTTCCCTTCTTTTCTTTTTCTTTTCTCTTCCCTCTTTCTTCTGCCTGCCTTCTCCTCTGGGTGCATCTCAGAAGGAAAGAACAATTTTTGGGGATGGATCCGATCTGATCAGTTATGACTAGGAGAAGGTGTGCTCACAAGGGAGTCCAGTGGAAAAACGTTTGTTGCTGAATCCCAGTCAATCCTGAATGTCAGGCCAAAGGCTTCTGTGCATCTACATACATACAGACAGACATACATACATACATACATAAATAGAAATTTAAAAAAGCAAAACATAAAAAGCCCAAAACATACAGGCTTCAAGATGCACCTTTTTAAAATGCATCTCTAGTATTCACTACTAAGCACATGAATTTTCAGGATAGTAGTTTTAAATTTTGTGTTGTGTTCTTGTCTTCTTTGCAACTATATTTTACTTGTTGTCCATAAGATACGACTAGATGAATTCTGAAGGACCCGTCTAAGATAAACTTGTAAATTTGTGCCTTATTCAGACCAGAAATTTTACAAAACTTTGGAAAACCTAGGTTACATCTAGGAAGTAAAAAAAAAAAAAAAAAAAAAAAAAAAGTCAAATATTTCTTGTTCTCCTTCTTGCTATTCTTCATCTTGACAGAGCAGAGCTCATCACTGCTCTCTTTTAGTGAAACAGTGGTTATTTTTTTCTCAAACATTTGTCAGTCTGGTTTAAATGGGCTGTCATGGATCATGACTGCAGAGATCTTCCAGGTGATCGATGGCTATAAAAATTAGAACAACATGATGATGCATCATTTTATTTTTATATCCTGTCTTGTGCCTTGGGAATTTAAGGTGTGAGTATGTAAAGAATCTGTCTTTTTAGAAATTATTCAACACTGTGAATTCTCATTCAACATTTGGAATTAGGTAATAATCATTTTGATTGGGCAAAATCTGTACATTCAGTGTATCTGTATAATCCATATGTTAGTTCAGTCTTAATGGGTGGTAAAGCCATTCAAAATAAGATTTCTCCCATCAGGGTTTTCCTCATACTCTATTCTGATATATTTTCATTTCCCTACTGTTTATTTCCCTCTCCAGCATAACACAGTTTTACTGTATGCTTTATAAACTGCATTCAATTTCACTGTGTTGGAGACAACTAGAGTTGTTGTGGTCATCTCATTGCATCTCTGCTGAGCTGGCTCACTGGAAACAAATGCTGAGCTTAGATAAGGATGGTGCTTAGGTGAGGATCATTATCTTTAACTGGTGTCGTGGCCAGACTTTGGCTCCATCCTGCTTACACATCCAATCTATGGTAAATAATTCAGCAGTTTGCTCATTGCAGGGTCACCAGTAGGAGTGGCTGTAGCACACAGGCTTTTGTTCCCGTGCAAATGGGCAGGGTCAGGTGGAAAACAGTAAAAGCAGTGGTTTGGGGTTCTAATGAGAATCACTTTAAGAGTAAAGTTTACTTTATTCTTTACTTTACTTTAAGAGTAAAGTGATTTCACAGTGAAAGTGAATGAATTCTATAGGAAATAAGAACTTCAGATAGTCCGTGATTTTGAGTTCTTACAGATAAGGTGATAAGACAAAACTATTCCAGGCTTTTAATTGCAGGGAACGTAGTTGTAAATTATTTCTTTTCATCTTGGAACTGGCTACAAGGGAGGTGCTATCTGTCCAGCATGTGCCTCAAATGCAAACAGAGGACATTCATTACTTGTATTGCATAGCATCTCTAAAAGAGAAGCTGGTGTAAACACAATTCCTGTATAAAATGCAGGGAATTGGTGTAACTACAAACCAGCTTCCGCCCTCTTGACATGATCAGAATTTTATAAATTCTGTAAATGGCATAAATTGTATGAATTCAATGAATTTTACTTAAGAAGAACTGTATAAGGAAATCCTTCTTATGAAAGCGTAACTGATTGAACATTAATACAGAAAATTTCATCATTGCTGTGCTGCTGGTCTCACAAGTTATTGCATTTACAGTGGAATACAGTAATGTCAATATGCACATGTAATCTTTATAATAGAACAAGTACAGAAATTCTTATTTTCAGACATGTTGCTGGCTCTTTATCTACTTGAAATTTACAGTTGTACTCAAAATGAAATATGTAATATCTAAATATAAATCTATAAATATATCTATAAATGTAAATATAACTAATCAAGGGGACTAGCAGCTATTTTGATACCCCTATTTCTTTCCATGCAAACTGCAACAGACTAAAGAACACAGTAACACTATTTGATAGAGCAAGATCTCAGCTATTTTTCAGCATAGTCACGGCCATTAGACACACTTAGAAACCCTGGTTTTCCTTACCAAAGGAAAAGAGCCTGCATTCCATGCTCATAAATATCTCTATGGCCATCCAGAATGTGGTTTGCTTTTCAAGTCACTGTGTCACTGCAGGAATGCACCACCCACCACCTCAGCTGTGCTGACATGCACTGTTTGGTCTCTATAAACATTCAGCAAGCATCAGTGAAAGTCAATAGGTCAACTTTTTTCTGCATGAAGGAATTCAGTGACACACCTTTGCATCACATGCACTTAGATGTCAGACATCATTTCTCAGACTGCTATCTGTCACATGGCAGCAAAATGTAACAATTGGTTTGAAGGTTCAACCTTTGCTGCCATACCCCAATGTACACCTCTGATATTACGAGCCAGAATATTAAAATAGGAGGCATTAGTTCTGGAGCAGCTCTCATATAGTTACTTTACTGTTTGATTTGGAAAGTCTTATGTTGTCTTCATATTACCTTACCATCATCACAGAATCATAGAATGTCTCAGGTGAGAAGGGACCTTAAAGATCATCGAGTTCCAGCTCCCTTGCCATAGGGTTGCCAACCGCTGTCTCAAGCTGCCCGGGATCCTATCCAGCCTGGCTGTCTAAATAAAAAAATCTTTCCAAACTTCTAACCTAATCTCTGCCCTTTTAGTTTTAAGCCATTCCCCCTTGTCCTGTCACTATCAGTCTGTATAAGGACTCAGTCTGTGTTTGACTTGTAAGCTCCCTTCTAGTACTGGAAGACTGCAACAGGATCTCCCCAGAGTCTTCTCTTCTGGCAAGCTAAGCAAGCCCAACTCCCTCAACCTTTCTTCACTGGAGAGGTGCTCCAGCCCTTTGACCATCCTCATGTCACTCCTCTGAACCTGCTCCAGCAGCTCTGCATTGCCCCTGTCCTGGGTGCCTCAGTCCTGGACACAATACTCCAGACTGGTCCTCAGTCCAGACTGGCAGAGTACCGGAGCAAGATCACCTCCCTCCCTCCACCTGCTGAACACCCAGGATACAGTTGCCCTTCTGGTCCACAAGAGCAACTGCTGGCTCTCGCCCAGCTTTTTGTCCATCAGAATTCTCAAGTCCTTCCTGGCAAGGCTGCTCTCAATGAGTTTTTCTCCTAGTCTGTAACTCAGATTTGGGATTGCTGCAGCCAAGATCAACACCTTGCACTTGGCCATGTTACACCTCATTAGATTCTCATGTGCTTCTTTTCAAGTGTGGCCTGGTCCCTCTGATCACACCCCTCCTTTCTATTCTGCCAGCTGTACCACCTTGCTTGGTATCATCAGCAAATTGTCTGTGGGTACACTTGTGGCATGGAATCATAGAATCATGGAATGGCCTGGGTTGAAAAGGACTACAATGCTCATCCAGTTCCAACCCCCTGCTGTGTGCAGGTCACCAACCAGCAGCCCAGGCTGCCCAGAACCACATCCAGCCTGGCCTTGAATGCCTCCAGGGATGGGGCATCCACAGCCTCCTTGGGCAACCTGTTCCAGTGCCTCACCACCCTCTGTGAGTTGTTTCCACTGTCAGAGTCATTGATGAAGATGTTAAAGAGCACGAGTTCCAAGATGGACCCTTAGGGGACACCACCCATGCCTGGCCTCAACCTAGACTAAGAACTGCTGGTAACAGCCCTCTGGCTGTGGCCATCAAACCAGTTATTTACCCACAGAATGATTCAGCCTTCAAATCCACCCCTCTCCAGTTTAGAGATAGGGATGCCATTTAGGAACATGTCAAAAGCTTTCCACATGTACATGTAGACAACAGCAGTTGCCCAGTGCCCAGTGATGTCATCACTCCATGAAGGCTTCAAAATACATCAATATAATTTTAAATTGTGCATTCAGCTGGTTTCATTGAAGTGTTAATAAAGTGATAAATGCATAGGAGGATAAAGAAAAGATGCCTCTTGAAAGTACTGCAAATCTTATTGTATCAATTTCAATAGGCTGGTTAGGAGTACAGAAAATAACTTTAAAGTAGTTAAATTTAAATTGCTTAAGCATTTCTTCACTACATTTTGGCTTAAATATTTTGTACTGATATGATTTGACAGCAGCAGTAAAATGGAGCCATTGCTAATTGCTTCTATGTAGAGATTTATTAAGGAATTTCTGTCTGAAGAGCAGAATACTTGTGTTTCAAATAAAACCTCTAGAAGAGAAATCACATTTTGGTTCTACTGATGCGTTCTTGTCAGTTATTGTAGCTTTCAGGTAACTCTTAGTTTGCCCTCCTCGAACTTTCCTGTTTGGGGGAGCAATTCATGTGATAAAGGAGGAAAGATGATACGTGGGAAGTATTATACACCACTGATCTCTGTTGTAGAGAATCCTTGCATACAAAATAATCTCCTTTATTAATAAGTGTACAGTTAAGACTTCAGCCCACATACAAGATAGAAGCTTCACATCTTGTGGTTGCTATCTGCAGCTCTGCTGCTACGTTTCTAATAAAATTAGAAACATGACAAATCTTGCTAGCAACACTAACCTTAGAGTCTGGATCATGGAGAAGAAAAGGGAAGGTAGTAATTTCACATTTCCACTGCTGTCACCATCCAAGGAGGTGACTAGGCTGCATTATTTTCAGCAGCTGATGTTGTCAGGGCCCAAACTGTTTAATTGCAACTCTGAAAGGAAGACCAGCGTGTTCTGACTCAGACTGAAATTAAAACACGATTGCTTATCTCTGTGGCTGAAATGAAAAACTGAAACCTTCCATTCAGTTCAGCAGTCAGCTCTAGCTGTCACAAGTCCAAACGCTCTATTTCATTCTCTCATAAATAAAGCATGGCACAGATATGCTAGATCTACAAATTGCTGGAGGAGACAGTGTCTGTAGACTGCCTTTCCTTTGCCCTCTTCTACTAAATGTAAGAGGAATCCAAATTGAATTCTTCTTCTGCTTGGGGCATTTTGAACCTCACAGTCAGAGTAGATATTAGGAGAAAAATTCTTAGAAAGAGTGGTGAGGTGCTGGAATGGGCTGCCAGGGAGGTGGTGGAGTCATTGCCCCTGGAGGTGCTCAAAGGACATGTGGGTATGGCACTGAGGGCTGTTAGTGAACATGCTGGTGATGGGCTGATGGTTGCACTTGGTCTTTTCCAACATTAATGATTCCAGGATTCTGTGATTTCCTTGAGAATGAAGCACATCCTGTTTCTGCTCATGCCCTGGCGTCCTCATAGCTGTGGTAGAGGAAGGTGTTCCCAGAGAGGCGAGTGTGCTGGGGACTTCTTTTCAGTTTGGGAAAAGCAAAAAGTAGCAGACTGACAAGACAGTATTCTTATTTCATGCACCCCGTCCTATGCCTGAAGCATGGTCTGAACTCCTCTCTGCAGCCTCCGCAAAACATGTGCCCTCTTCAGCTTGCCTGACATTTACAAAGACTCTGCTGCAGGCATCCTGTGTTTGGGAGCATCACATCCACAGCCTCCTCCCAAGACTTCCTTGTCAAGGTCCCTGGCAGTGAGCTGCTGCTTCTCCAAGCATGACCACATGCTTTGGTCCAGCTTTGTGCCAGCATTTGAACGCTTTTTTTCTAGTTTGAACACCTAAATAGAAAGCAGGAAACTTTCCAAATTCTGTCCTTATTTCTTGTGTCCCACACTGGAAGTTAGCTTTTCCCTTCCCGTGAAGAGCTGCAGTCTTTGATTCTGTCCATCTTCCCCCATCTTGCTTACTTGTCATCAGGACAACAGCAGTGAGCTTTCACCATACTCATCTTCAATTGTGATTGCTTTGTGATTTACATACCAACAGCACAAGAAGCTTTTTATACTTCTTCCTTTGTTTTCTTATGGGAAAAATCACTGTGAGACAGGTAAAATGGTTTACAAGTGTAAGTGCAATATATTTGCTGCTAGTAATGCATATGTATTGATGCCTTGTTTTTCATCTAGTGAATGCACTTTGCAAGTTATGTATTTCTTTGTAAAGCAGTAAGCAAGTACTTTTAATTACTGATACAAATTATTCCATTTATTATCCCTACTTATTGTCCCAGAAGATATCTTTGCATATGAAATACAAATAAAAGCAAGAAATAAAAGCAATCTATTGAGGTTTTCTTCACCTGAAAACTTTTGCATTCCTTTTGATTCCTCTTTAGGCATTAAGAGTTAAAAGGCTCCTAAAGGACCTTAAATGAAGTAGAAATTATATTAAGGATGAGTACATTTCTCAGCATTATCTTTAGAAAATAGTTTCATTTTGCCAAAGCAGCTCTTTTTGGCTTTGCAAGGGAAATGAAATCCACTGTATTTTTCGTTGTTATTTTAACCAGACAAGAATTCCAAATAAAGAACCTCACCTTTCCAGCAGTCCAGAGCACCGTTTTGTCCTCCCACCCAAGAAAAAGAAACAAAGCAGAAGTCTGTTGTGATTGGACAGAGCTGATGGCCAGATATTTGCAAGGGGATTATCCAAATTGTGGATTCGGTGGGCTGTACTTTCTCTTTGCTCCCAGGAATGTTTTGTCAGAGTCCTTAACAGGGGACACATTTTCTGTTTAATGCAACAGTGCCAGGTGCGTTGGATGATTTCCTTACTCCTGAAGGCCAGCTCAGCACAAGTGAGATTATCCTTTGAACTGCTGATATGTGATCATGGCCTGCCAATGGGAGTATTGTTCTGTCTAAGCTAATATTTGTGCTAATTTTTTTGAAGTTTTAGCATTAAGAGAAAAGAAGGAATACAGGGAAAGAATATAAATCTGAATAGCCCAAGGAATCTACTTTTCTGGGCTGTTTTATTTCTCTTTCTTGTGCATAGGTAACAGTTTACTGCCTTCCAGACTCTTCCTAGCTCTGATGCAAGGGGCCAACAGAGCTTCTGGGGGTCTTTTGTCTTTCCAATTTTATTTGTTGCATTGCTGCTCACTCTTATCCTTCTTACCTTTTCATTACTTCAAAAGAGTAATGGAAGTCAATGGGGGCTCATGAACACCTCCCAGTGACCCTTATGAGTAAAGATGACCTCCATGCAAAGTCATGGCTGCAAACAGGTTGACAGTGGCCTTTGGGTTTAAGCAAGTGAAAATTGCTTTGTTTCAAATGCATAACCTCCATGCTACAAAATCATAAGGAAGGTTTAAGGTATAGATTTTAAACCCTAGAATAGATTTAAAGAAAAAAAATGTAGAAAACATTCTACTTAAAAAATGTGTTTTGTTTTTTGTTTTGTTTTTTCAATATATAACTTTGTTAAGCAGAGACTTTGAAAGATTAGGGAATCCTTATTAACATTTAGAACTTCTAATAACTTTGACTGGTTCAGTAGGAGGATGCCATTTCTGGATGCATTAAAACCCAAAGTCAAGTGTCTTTGCTGCATACCAAGGCAGATAGAAATCCCATGCTGCCTGAAAAAGAATTAACACTGATTATGGCCTTCTATTCTGGGCAGATGAGGAAGTGCTTGAAGAGATGCTTCAAATGGCCTCAAATGCTCCAAATTTGTAACTCGTTTTCCAGTGCTGCCTTGGTTTGGACTGTGGCTTGGAAAACAGCATTGGAGAGGAACTCAGCCAACCCAGTGGGCACACAGTAGGTTTAATGTTTCAAACACAGCTCCAGTCTGTAAAGCCCATTCCCACTCTCGGTGGAAATCATGCTTTTGTAGCAGACTGTTTGTCCATATGACTGAGATATGTGGATCCACCTTTATTCTTGTCTTTAACTTCAAGGCAGCCCATCAAAATGACAAACCCCTTTGGTGAACTGCTCACAGAAGCACTGGCCTCTTTGTTGGTGGTGTTTCACTGGCCATGCAAGCAGGGTATTTAAGGCCTGTGCTTCATGTGCAAAATGCTGCACTGCACATTTTGCTGGTAACCTTTGCCTCAGCAGGATTATCAGCAGAGCTCACTGGTATGTGCCTGAATTTTGAGCTTCTGTGATTGGCTGGAATATTTATTTTGTTAACCAAATCACTCCAGATGAGCACAGATTCAGGACTAGCCACACAGGCTCACTGTGCAAACCAATCTGCACTGACAAGACTTGTGAGATTTGCAAATATCAATGAAAAAAAGAAAAAAAAAGCAAAAAAAAACCAACACTTTTTTTTAAAATCACATGATCACATGGTTTCATATTGTGAGCCGAGATTTTGAGCGTATTTGATGGATATGACGAAGGTTTTAATACTGAGATGCTTTATGATTCTGAATTTTTCTTATTATCAGAGATCAGAAACTCAGGTAGTCTGTTGCCTGTGAAATAATCCCCTTCTCCTGCTGAAGCTTATCAGGGATTTCTTAGGTGATGACTGAGAGAAATAAAGTTCCTCAGAGGCTAAGCAGAGATAAGCCTTGTTGCTAATCTTATGTTTGCCTGTCCCACCTGGTTGTGTATGACACTGCACGTCATTAGATACGAATTAGAAAAAAAAGTTATCTTTACATTTGTCAAAAATATTGGTTTGTTTAAATCTCGACTTATGAGCACTGACAGGTGACAGGGTGAGGGAGAATGTCCTTGAGTTGTGCCAGGGGAGGTTTAGGTTGGATATCAGGAGACACTTCTCTACAGGAAGGGTTGTTAAGCAGTGGAATGGGCTCCCCAGGGAGGTGGTTGAGTCACCATCCCTGGATGTGTTTAAAATCCATTTGGATGTGGTGCACAGGGACAGGATTTAGTGGAGAGCTGTTAGAGTTAGGGCAGTATGGTTAGATTGTGGTTGGACTCGATGATCTTTAAGGTCTTTTCCAACCTGACTGATTCTATGATTCTATGATTCTGTTCTGTATCCATAGTAAACCTGTAAAAACAATAAAGTCATCTTCCTTTGTTTTTCTTCCAAAAAAGCCCTGAAATTTTCTGTTTTGTTTCAAATGTCTTGCTGTGTCACACCAGCATAACACCATTCTAAAATCTCCTGTGTAGGATTCCTGAAATTAAAGGCACCATTTTGAACACCTGTGGACAGATTAATTGTGCTTATCTCTCATACACCTGCCTTTTAAACAGCAGTTGCACAAGGCTGGAGCTGTGCATAAACTTGCAGAACAAACTCCTCATTGCTGCAGAGCCTTAGGGCCTTTCTTCCCTTGATGGATTTCTGACCAAGATTCAGCTGTGAGCTTCTCATTTTATAGCAGCTAAGAGCAGAATTCTCCACTCTCGAAAACCTGACACGAACTTTTTTCTTTTTATAATACAGAGTGTAAATGTGAGTATATTGAACAAGCAATATACCATAGAATTGCTGTGATCTGTTGGTCATGTCAGCATGTTTTGGGAGAAAGAGGCAACACAGTGTTGGTGATCTCCACACCTTTCTGGCAGTGGAATTTATTTTTAATTTTCTGCAGGAAAGTGCTTCTGCCAAATGACAAAGGAAAGAAGACTTTCTGTGAAATGTCTGTCAGAAAGCAGCACGTTGTCAGCTGGAATCAGGGGTTGTTTCAGCCCTCAATGGGCTGATCTGGAGAAAGGCTGTGCCAAGGTATTTGCAGATATCTTCTGATGTGTCTGAAGTATTTTTGGCTTGCGGAGTAGGGATAATTCTGCAGAGCTGGTGGATTGCTTGATCAATCTGAAATAGAAGAAAGATCAATAAATGACAAAAAAAGAAAAAAAAAAAAAAAACTAAATAACTACAAATATTGATAGCTACATTATGTACTACACAATTCCTTTCAGCTATATATATATATTTTTTTAAATAAGAAAGTGTAGAGCTGCCAGTTCCATTATCCGCCCTTTCGAGTTGCAGGTTAAATCAGAAATGTTATTCCTGCCACCTGCAGATGTGTTCTGGGAAGAATGGTTTTCAAACCATTTGTGTTTCTTTAAGACGTTTTGTTACGAGAAAAACAAATCAACAAGCAAACAAAAAACCCCAACAACCTCTGCATTCCAAAAATGAAAACAAAAGCCTCTTGACTTTCTCTTGACTGCCTTAAAAGTATAACACATTAAATGCTAATATTTTAGGAACAAACAAAGCACTGTCACAGAAAAGGAGGGAGTTGCTCTTTTACCTATCAAGCCTTCCACATCTTTGAGTGTCTGCCAACAACCAGAATGTACGAAGGCACCTTCAATAAATGGAGGGCAATGATGGCAGCATGCTTACCTTCATCCTTGGTGAAATAGGTACAGTACTGATGGAAACCTTCCAACAGTACATACTGACCTGAAATTCTGTGGCAACTCTTTGCAAAAGGTGCTTCATGCTGAGTGTCTGTATGTCATTACTTGCTTGCAGGCATCACCTGTGGTAAGCTAGCTGGATAACCCTAGATTGGCAGCTCCTCAGATGTGTCACTAGCTGATTTCTCACTGGTCATTAGAAACAGAAAGCTAATCCTGCTGGGAATTTAGCCATCTTCTGCATCTCTTTCTTCTCCTGATCTCTGTCCCACCTCTGTTTGACACAGACACACATTCGGGCTAATTAGTGAAATTCACTTTGACTCAGCACGAAAAGGAGAGCACAAAGAAGGGCAAAATGATTACATTACAGATACAAGTTACCCAGCTGTTTTGCTTGAAAGACTATTTTTGAGCCCAAAGCACTGCAGAAAAAATGAACGGATGGAGACTGCCTTTCTGCACCTGGACTCAGAGCAGGATCCCCTCTGACACTCGACACAGGGATGGATGGTGCTAAAAGCAAGTTTGTGTTTGCCTGCAGAGCCTACTTCTTTGTTTGTTCCAATGTCAAGAGAGCCCGTGGGAGGTATCAGAGTCATTGCACAGTTTGTGCTTGTAGGTTCAGTGTTTTGGAGTGTTTACCTTCTGAGCAGGTGAAACCAAGATCTGTAATTCAAACCCTGGAAATAATATGCAAATAATAATAAGTTTTCCTTAATTGAGACATGTAATAGATAAATATTTCACACCTGGTGTTCAGCTGCCATCACAGGCCGTGACATGACTGTCCATGCATTCAATTTTGTGTTGGTGGCATCGTCAGTGTCTCTGTTCTAGAGATGGATCTAAGCTGAAATGTGACTACGGGTCGAGTTTCCACCTCAGCAGCTCCTCTGCTGCTGCTGCCACAGCTGCATTGTCCACCTGAACTGTGGGGTTGGATGGGACTTGTGAACAGCAGTCTGTTGGCAGGCTTGTGAACACTTTCTAGCAAGTAGTTATTATCCCTGGTCAGCAGAAGAAGGAGAGAATTAATACATGTATGCATATATCATAAATACATTAACTGTATAATGATATAAATCACATAATTATATATAATTATATATTATAAATACGTGAAATAGACATGACTATACAAAAAATTAAAGATCCATACATATTTTGGTGCATATTTACGTATAGGAATGCATTCTGTCAGAGGCATTGATAAGCAGGCATTTAAGTGCACCTGGCTTTGGCTGTTTAAGCAGCTCTGCATCGGAATCCTGACTGTAGGTGACACCTGTGAAGGTCTGGAAAAGGACAGCTCAGATCTTACGTCATGCACCAGCCTGGAGAAGCTGATTTCCTCTTGACTAATTCTTGATTTTCAGTGTATAGGAGTCAGATGGAAGACAAAATGGAGTCAAATGTCCTGATTTGAGAACACAGCTGTTCTGGGTACCAGGAAACGGAGAGAAAATGAAGAAATGGACACTGCCAGAACTCTTTTGTGAGCACCTGTGTCGTGAAGGATAGATCATGGCAAGCCCAAAACTAATGGAAGAAGAAATAGGCTTTCTAGCTGTGGCTTCAGCCTTGGCATAACTAATTCTGTCTGTAGACGTGCTTTTGGAACATTGACACATTTTACCAACAGATACGTAGATAAGTGACCAAAATGTTGAGTGTAAATGAAAAAAAGTCATGTCAAAAAAAAAAAAAAAAAAAAAGCATAATGAAAGTGTTTCAAAAGGTTGAAGATGTGGGCTGAAAAAGTCTCAGCCAAAAATATTTCTGAAGAATTTTGAGATTTATTTCTGCATTTCTTTCACTTGCCAAGAAAGCACGATTCTCCAGCAAAATTGATGTGTCCTTGTCTTACTAGAGAAAGGGCCTCTCACCATGGCACAAAGCTGCTGGAGTTTCCCAGGATACATGAACAAGATTCCTCCACTCTTTCCACTTCAGCACTTTGCAGTTAGTGCTTTGGGGTTTGGCACAACGCTTGGGCTCCATAAAGTAGGATACTGGCTTCTGTGTTGTCAAGAAACCTCTTGGTAATTTTGGTGGCCCAGATTTGAGCTGTGTTGAGGATGAAAAAAAGAGGCTTATTTTCCCACTGTCAGTCCCACAGATTCCTTGTCTCCAATCTGAAATGTCTGGGACATCATTGAGAAAACACCGCCATGTTTTGTTCAGCAGTTGGCAAAGACAATGCTCCTTGCATTCCTTGCATGCTGCTTTTGCATGAATGTTTCATTGCTGTGCACATGTGCACAGGTTGCTCCAAAAGTAATGCCTGCTATTGATTTCGATGGAAACTGCAGCTCTGCTGCCATCTGCTGGCACGCCAACAAAATGGAATGGAATATTTGTATTGCGATTCAGCCTCACCTGCCATATCACCAACAGTCACTTCTGATAGAATGGGCCTACATCATCAATAGGAGGCGTTACTTTTGGAGCAGCCCTCATATATTTTATATATATGTATCTGAGTAGCAGCAGCTCTCAAAGCCAATGTTCTGATGGTCATTTTGTTGTGCAAACACACAAAGACAGTCAACTTTCACTAACACTGTGCTTAAGCAGTATGTGTTCAGTACAGAGAGTTCATTTAAGAGATGCTTTGATCATATACTGTGTGACACAGTCTGCAGATCTCTGTTTAGGACTGGATATGAACTATTCATAGAGCTACATGCATAGAAGGGTCTGGAGGTGGAGCAACAGGACTTGATAACTTCATCGCATAAGAAAAGATTAACAAGGTGGTAAGAATGATACTACTGTAGAAACTAATAGATGGTGTCAGAACATAGACAAAAATGTTATGCAAGGGAGAAAAAAATGAAAATGAATAATTGCAGAGGTTTTAACTTTGCATGCGCGCCATTCACAATCTTTTTAAAATCTTTGAGAGAAAAAGAAATCCAATCAGCAATTAGGAATTCTAGTTTTCTGTTTGGCAAATACATTATTTAGAGGCTGAAATGGCAGGAGGATTACTCTACCACACAAAAATCAGTATTCTGAAGCTTATTGGGAAGACAATAAATCAGAAGGATTACAAACAAGTGTTGTGCATTTGTTGAAATTCTGCATTTTTCATGTTTTAAAGATTTTACTGTCAATGATGTCTCCAGAGTGCAACAAAACAGGCAAAAACAAAAAAACAAAAAACAACCATCTAAAATTGGATTGTATGGTTAAAATGTTGTTGATGGAGGAGTAAAACACCTGGTAAAAACATTGCTCTTGCATTTGGCAGAGTTCCTGTAATCACAAAACACAGACACTTTATCTGGCTCCTGACTGAAAACGTGTGTTTTCTGAAATCCACTGCATCAATTTATACCTACAACAATACTCTGAAGCTCACGGAATTTGTTTTGGACATTGAGAGCAGCCAAGAAAGGGCCTACAAAAACATTCTGTTCCCTACCAATAATTCTTTCTCTTCTGAAGGAATTGGCACAGTAATCCATCCGACCTGAAACAAAAGCTGAACGTAAATAGATCAGATATTCCACATCTGAACGTAAATATTTCCATATCGTTCAGGTGTAACTGAGAAGCTGAGCCAGATGCTGCTACTATTTACCAGTATCTAGAAAATACATGCAGCTGAGGAGGGTTTGTTGCTCTGTGATTGCTTCTTCTCATGCTTGTCAAAACCTGAGTGAAGCTGATAGATGGGCTGGTGCTCTGAGCGCCAGCACACTTACGCAGGGTAACAGCATGTGTTCAATTCATGCTGTTAGTGCAAAATCAGCTCAGATATGGGAGATTTTAATTAGTATAGATGAGAATGATGCAAGGTTTATATAACTTAGTGTTAAGTCTCTCTGTCTCTCTCGATTGAACATGAAGCTGATTCCTAATCTTTTCTCTCCTTCTTAATAAAAGAGGCTAGATGTAGCACAGAAATTCACATTTCTGCCATCACTGGCAGTCACCAATGCACCTGTCAATTAAAATTTGATAAATATCTTCTCTATCACTTGTTTGGCATATTTCTGTCCTGCCACTACACAATCGAAGCACATTTATTAATTGTTAATACTATAAATTGAGCTTGATTATCTTTCTACTTTGAACTTGTTTCTTCAGTTAAAATTGAATAAGTTATTTGGATTTCATTTGAACATGAATTTAAATTGAATAAATTCTTGAGTGAATTTTCATCTGTTTTCATTTTTAATTTTCATTCAGTTTTCAAGAAAATTGAAAAACAATGGATACTGACAAACAGTGGAAAATGAGACTATTCGAGTAACGCTGGCATAGAAGTAAAGTATACTTGAGAGGAAGGAGTATCTGGTTCTAAGTGAGGAAAACAATTACAGTAATTTCTTTCAGTTCCTGTTTTTGGAACTGAATATTGGAGCTGTGGATGCAAGACCAAGACTGCCAAGCCAAAGAAAGGGAAGAGAATGGGTTCAAATGAGAAAGCAGTCTCCTGTAGGCTGTCTCAGCCTTTGCTGTTTAGTAAAGTTTGCATCATGAAGATACTAACGAGGCTGAAGGCATTTTGTAAGCACAAATTAAATGTGGGTGTTTGAAGGTAGAGCTCCTGTCAAACTACTAAAAACTATAGCAATAAAAAACAGAATATATTTCTTCAATAACTGACCTACTTTCTCTGCGCCTCACTTCTTCATCTGCACGATGATGGGCAACAATTAATTAATTTTTCATTCATCCATTTGAGGTGGGAAGAGGAACTGCTTTTTCTATTTTTAATGCGGGCATTGCCCAGCTTCCAAATTCTTAATTTTCTAATTTGGGTATTTTATTTATTTTGCGTAAAGGCACACATCACATTTTCCTAGCACTGCCATTTGTTCAAAGGTATCATTAAAAAACAAAAGACAAACTTTTCTTCTTTGGTAGAGTGTCAATGAGATTTAGGTGGATGTCAGACAGTTGTACAATTGGGAATCAGTCATCATGGGGAATCATATCATATCATCATATCGTCATATCATTGGAAAACAGGAATCAAGGTATGTCTGCTATAATATTCATTCTTTGTGGGCTTGTTACCAAGTAAGTAATGAACTGCAGCCTAGAGAAGCAAAAAAATATATATTGCTTTACACATCTACAACTATTCAGCATTGTGTTGTGTTCAGAATAAGTTCGAGGAAGAACTGTCTCCTGACAAAGAACAAGAAATATTTGCAGTATTTATTTCTTTTGATTATTAGTATTGCTTTTTCATGCATGCTTTTTTGTACATTATCCATCCTGTCTCATGTTACCCTGAATTCTAGGACAATACCATTATCTTTGTGATTTTTACGATGTTTTAACATACACAAATCATTAGACCACGATATAATTAAAGAAAGAAATTGTGATAGCTGAAGATAGATATGTTTCCAATGATATGAAGAGTCCTTTGTTTAAAACTACACTGCTAGCAAATACATAAGATATTCACCTTTTTGATTAATGATGTGAGCCAAAGCATGGTTGATTAGGAAAAAATTCTGCCACCCCAGGTCAGTTTTCTCATAGATTTATTATACCATTAGATTGTTGGGCTGGTGCAGCAATCCAGACAGTATTTCTGACTCACTGCTTTGATTGTTGGGGAGAAAAGCCTCAATTTGTGCCAACTTCAGATTCTACTTCCTTTCCTTTCTTTCTTGGCTTGCTTCACCTTGTCTTGCCTCACCTTTTCCCACCTTATCAAAATGAAGCAGTCCAGTCGATATGAAAGAAGAGGAGATGTGAATGAAAGGCTAGGTTTATAAAATCCATTTGTAATGGTAAGGAAATAATTTTCATTCCCCTCACAGTGGGGTAGCCCTAGCTGTAAATCACGACAGGTGGAAGAGGAATTTCTCATTCTTTCCCTCAGACAACGTGAGTTCATAAAATAATCCAAATTCCTGCCTTACCTATCAGCTGGTAAGTATCCCATAGCCCCACTTTTTTGTGCTGCTTTTTCTTGTCTAGTAAGTAAATACACTCAGCCTGAGCATTAGATCGCACTATTATTTTCTTTCAGTGCCTCAAGGATCATTTTAGTGCATTATATAAATTAAAGCCATTTCCCAGAAAGAGATTGTGAGTGACCTGAATCAAAAAGCTGAATAGTATTCTAGTGATTAGGAAATTTGTCTATCAGGTTATAATCTCCTGCTGAATTTCACTTTCTATCTAACTTGAGAATGGAAAATAGAATCCAGATTCATAGCCTAAATTAGATTTGAAGTCTTAAAAGTTCCTCAAATGCATGATATTTTGCTCCTTGTATATTAAAATCTCAGTAGTTTTGGTTTGGTTTTAAGCTCTTACGTATGCTGATAAATTGAATTGCTGGGTTAGCTAGATTAACAAAGGTAATAATCAAAAATGCATCAGTTTAACACCCATATGTAGTCTGGGACATAAGACCATAATGATCTTTTTCTCAGGTTCTATGAATTAATGTAATTCTAAAGAAAGTTATGAAGTTAAACCTGTTGACCGTGCAGAGAAATAAGGTCTGTATCAGTAATAAACTGTAAGAGGCAAAGTTTCAGAATATTACAGTGCTTTGAACTCTTGGAAAGCCAAACAATCATTCAAAACTATTTTGTTTATCACTTTATCACTTTTAAGTCATGCTTTTGTAACTTTGTCCTTGTCTTCTTTTTTGCAGCTCCTTCAGGCTTCAAGGAATATCTGTATCTGGAGGCACGTCATCTAATTTCTTGCATATTAGATTCATCATTGTGACTTCTTGCAGGCCAGATCTGAAAAATAACCAGGAACCCAACCCTCCATGGAGCATGGGAAAGCCCTTCAAGTCAGAGCACAATGACTCATGGGTGAAGTTTGCGTTGAGTCCTCTGTTTCAGATCAGACTGCTGCAAGCAGCGTCCTGGCAAAAGCCACAGCCTTAAATTCCACTTGGTGGGAGCAAAGAATAGAGGACCAACAATCTCACCCCAGCTCTCTGGCATTTGAGTTCTGTGCTGAGCAACCAGAGTAACAATTGATGAGCTTTTCGTGGGCAGCATCCAAAAATATTTCTATATGTAGCCAAAAGAAGAAATGAAGCGCGCAGGCGATAATGGGATATAAATGTATTTACAGTAACAGGGGAATTTATTGTCTGCAGAGAAAGAAGACCTCTGTCATTCCTTGTACATATTGAAAGCCATACAGGAACAGGGCATTGGTGACATTAAACTGCTTCAAAGGATGCTGACTCCTGTCCTCCACCCAACTTTGAAAAAGTTCAGGTGTTAAAGATTGCATCTCAATGCACTTCAAGTTTTTGCACTGTCACTTCCATTCAGGGTAATGGTGTGTGCCACCATTTGCGCAGACAGCCCCAGGAGCTTTTTGACCACAACGAGCTGTATTCTGCTGGGGCTCCAAAAGGTGGAATATAAAAGTTAGAACTGAAGAAAAACATTTGTGTGCTCTTTCACTAAGGGGATCTCTTCACTGAAAGGACTGTGGTCCTTTCTTAGGTTTAAATAAATACACACATATACATACATATATATATATGTATATATATGACAAATCATCAACATGTTAAGGTGTGTCTACAACGGGGATATAATCTTTTTTAATAGCATCCATTTTTTTTATCATACTGTTGCAAGGAGTTTAATCTATTCAATTATACATCCTATCTGTTCCTGTTGAATGCTGGCATTGTTGTTCCAGTTACTGTTAAAGAGACAAAGTCATTTGTAATACGTATTTGGCATACAAGTTTTCTAGCCATTTGTCTATACTTCATGGAGAAATCTAACAGACGAGCAGCATTTTCAGTTTATTTTTCTAAATAAATGTGTTGTTTATATTGTTAGCAGTCACTCATTTGGGCTGGTTTTCATTATCTCCAAAAATGATTTAAAGACAGAACCAAAACACAGAAATTGTTTGTTCGTGTGAAGCTGTGATGGTTTGCTGACCGAAAGCTTTAATATAAATATTGTAATTTGTAAAATGACGAAGTATATTTATACAGGCAAATATGTATGGAAAACAAAAGGAGGAATTTTAACTCTTAATTTCAGAACATAGTTTATTTTAATATCCACGTGAAGAAATATAGATATATAATGGGATAGATTTTTTATTATCAGTAAGCTTCATCGAGTGAAGATTCGGGTGTTTAAAAATGAAAGAAATGTAGTCTAGTGAGTGTGGCCTCTCAGCTTACAGAGAGAGCTTTTATCAAGCGTCTCACCTTGTCCAGAAACTGCTTTTAGTTGTCATGTTTTTTGATTTTGTCAGATTTTATTTGGTTTGTCTCTTCGTTTGTTTTAGCACGCTGGCAAGGCCACACCACTTAATCAGTTGAAGTAGTTGCGGTATGCGAGGTTGTTCTTTAGAACAGTCTGCAGTTTACAGTTATCAGTTATTGTTTCCGTGTGCTGTAGTCTTTTGCTATGAAGTTATTGAACATTTCAGTGCTATAGCTGTTTTGAATAAAAGTACATATTTTCATTTTTCCTTAGTCTGTTAGCCTGTGTGTGATTTTCAGAGCACAGTAAAGCACGTTGTTCCTAGTTCACTTAAAACATTCACCTGAAACCCAGTAACTGATTAATAAAGCTGAATTATTTTTTTCTTTATTTCCATTGCTCTTTGGAACCTGTTAAGTGCTCACAGAGAGAAAGCTATCATTTCAAGAACAAAAAACAATGGAATACCCAAGCCATTTCACCACTCGTGGGTTAACTTTGTCATGGGCAGATATTTTTAAATTTATTGCTCTGCTCTGACAAGTAGTGTATGGGTGTGTGTGTTTGTGTGCATGCATGCACAGCCCTACCTTCTGATGAATGCCAGCTATCCTGAATAAGTGCCCCTAGTCCTGTTACTGCAAGAGATGCTCATTTTATTACTTACATTTCAGAAGGACTCTTCTTGTGACTATGAAGCCATAGATTGCTTTTATGGGTTGTCTTGAAATCATCAAATGAATTAGTTGAGGAAACTGTAGCCTGTCTCATTTCGCAAAAATTGGGACCATCTCATGTTTTTGAAGAAACCTTCTCTTAAAGAAATCTAGTGGTCAATTTCCACCAGTATAGCTGATAAATGCAACCTTTGTATTTGTTAAAGAATGGTGGTGGTGTCTTGTTTTTCAGACTGAGTCGCTTAATGAACAGAACTGAGCACTTCCATTATTGTCTAACAACATTTGGAAAAGCTGCTTTTTGTTTTTTTTGGTTTTTTTTTTTTTCTTTTTTTGAACAGAATGCACCCATCTATATTTGAAAATAATCCAATAAAACTGTGATGCTAATATTTTTCTGCTCTGCTGAATTCTAGACCAGCACCTGTCCAAAAATCTCACTGTACAAAATTCACCTGAAACTTTCTTCAGAAAAATGCATCGAATATGAAAAACAGTGGCCTTGTCCCAGGAGAAGTTTTACACTATGTATTGCAAAAATAGTATATACTGAAGAGAATGTAGACCCAGTTTGAGAAACAAATACAGTTAGATGCTGCAAATGGTGCTCTTCATCAATCTCATGCTGTAGTTTTCAGCTCCATCCTACTGGAGAATCAATTTTAGCACATTTGCACATGCACATGTACATATTATGTCTTTATTTTGCTACCAGTGGTGCTGAGGAGATCCAGATTTCTTTGCAAATTAAATTACAAAGCCTTCAGTATTGTGACATATTTGGAGCCAATGCCTGCATGCTATGCAGAAGCTCTCCTGAGACAATAGTTCAAAAGAGGAAAATAACATGCTACTAGTATTTCAGAAGGCTTTTGCAAACAGCTACCACTGAGGGCTTCTTTCATAACGACAGTAAGGTATGTAATTCTTTCAGCAGCTGAATTATTTTAAACACAAGAACCATCATCAATTCCTATTGCTCAATGAGAAGGACAGAGATGCATGTAAAAATAACCATTTTGTAGAAAGCAGAAACCAAGGACTGTATAAATCTGGCGCTGGCTGGGATGTTACAGAAGTATCCTTCCCATCGAAGCAGTCTCCCCAGATGTCACATGGCATGCATACCACCAGGGAACGGATTTTTTACTACAGAGGACATGTGTCTCATATTCACTGTAGCTCTCCAATGATGCTGTGCCTCAGGACAGCTGTGGCAGCTCTGGTACCTAGGAGGGAAAGATGCCCCTGCTGAAGGCAGAAGGCACCTGGCAGACCCAGAGGCAGCCTGGGATGACCGTACAGGAGCATATCTGCCACATATCATCCAGTATCCAACCAGCATTGAGGAGGACTGAGGGGAGAAGGGTTCACTGAGTTCCAGTCTCTTCCTTAAAGTGACTGAAATTATGGAGTGGATGAAAGAAAAAATGACAGTTTATGTTGACTGATTTACCATTGTTCTTTTGTAAGTTTAACAGTGATTTATTTAACAGTAGGTGTTGGACAACATGGGTGCAGCAGCCCAGGATCTCTTCAGTGACTGTCCCTGATGTACAGAGAGGCTGAGAGGGAATATTTTCTTCTGCAAAGGCAAAAATGGTGTAAGGATGAGGTTCACCCTTATAAAAGAAACTAAAGGGACCTCGGGAATGCAGGAGGGTGTAGAGAAGGATTGACTTTTAAACCAAGACCACAAGTGAGTCTAAGAATGGAAAAACAGCAATGGATGAAGAGGAGCATGCAGTTGGAAATGATATGTGTATTGGGGAGAAACTGCAGGGAAAAGTTGGAAGGACAAGATTGACTCATATATAGAAAAATGTCTGCAGAGAGTAACAAACAGAGTACTCTAAAGAAAAAAAAAAAACCTTAGCTGCAGACTGCATTATTGATTTTGTTATGGACTGGATAGTTGAGGATCCAGTGAAAGAAGTAGCAGAAGGGAGGTGGATGTGGTGCAATGTATTTTAGCCGAATCTCTATCTAGGTTCAGTATCTTCATGGGACTGCAGAAGCCAGTAAATCTCCCAGTACTTGTGGGTAACTTTAGAAAGCAGAGTTTGTATCGAAATGGGCATTCCTGCTAAGGAAGAATCTGGAAGGATTCACAGGCAGTTATGTCATGGCAGATGGGACAGATGGGGCAGTTTAAAATACTGAATTGAGGGCGCAGAAGAAATAAATCCTGCTTAGTGAGAAAGGATTGAGAAAGGGCAGAAAGGAGCTTCTGTGTCTAGGCAGCATGCTATCAGCTATTTGCTGCTGAAGCAAAAAATGTTCGTCAGAGTGCTGGGGACTTAGGAAGAAAATGGAAAGGACTGTAAATATGAAAATAATATCCACAGCAAGGCACATCAAAGTAATTGCAAGATGCATAAAAGATCTGTTAACAAAAACAATTTGGAGAAATACAGAGGTCAAGAAATGCTCTTCCTCAGTTACAAGCAGCAGGAAGTCTGGCAGAGAGTAAGTAATCTCAAAAGAGAATCAAGGAAAACAGAAGCATTTAGAAGAAATTATTGCAGCAAAATTGTTTGTTTCATCGTTTACTTCTGCTCTCACAGTGGGAGAGTTTGTGGAAACTGCTGAACAGGAATATTTCGCTATGAGGAAACTCATTTTGAGCTGTTAGGAGATGGTACAGAACACCATGAAGGAAATTTCATAAGTAGGTGGTATCTACTCACAGATTTTGGAAGTACTCAGGTGAAATAATTAAAACGGTAAGCGTGGTGAAATTAATTGTGGAAAAATTGGATGGCTTTAGAGATGTGAGAATGCAAATAATGGTGCCAATTTTAAGGTGAATTTGAGGGAAGATGAGGAAAGGATATAGATCAAAACGTCTGCACTGGGCAAATACAGAAACTGTAGTAATAGATTATTTGAAGAACGAGAAGGATTTTAGCAACACCAAAGTTTGCTAAACACTCCTGAGAAAACAATGATGCTGACTAAGAGGAGATTTCCTGCAATCATAAAAAATGATAAAAACAATAAGAAATAGGAGAGGAAAGGATGAGTTTTCATAGTGGAATGAGGCCACCAATGATATCACGTGGAACATGTACTGGGATCCATGATTTTAAAATGTTTTTGACCATGTGGATAAGCTGGCAGTCTAATAAATAGTTATTTCATAAATTTGCTGATCATACTAAGTTATTAAATGTGGTAAGTATGAGTGGTCTAAATGTCGGGTTACTAAAATGGCAACTGATGTTCAGTGAAGGTACACATAAAAAGTGATCTATATGAAAAATGTATTTAATTTGTTTCTCTTAAATCTGTATTTTGCAATTATTTTTTTATGAAAATGTTCTGTGCTTAACAAGAAGTCAAAAAACACAGGCAAACAATTGAGAAATATTAGGAAAGCAACAAGGAAAAGAAGCGAGCACCACTGCATCGATCTATAGGTACGTGCTTGGCCATGATATTGAAATTTTTAGTATCTTGTGCAGTTTTTATCCTCACCTTGAATTAAAAAAATGTAATCAAACACAAAGAGCTTCGAAGGATGAGTCACAGTGATAATCAACTAGCAGAAGTAGATTCTGTCTGAGGAGTGACAGCAAGCAGTAACGTCATCAGTGGCATCAGGGGTCTCGCGCTTCTGGGCACCAAGCAAAGCTGGCTGTTTGCAGGATCAAGAGAAAGAAGGGACTGTTTAAATAATGTGGAGTGAAAGTGTAGAAGTCTGTCCCTGAGCACTTTGCACTGCATGTGCTCAGTGTGCAGGATTCAGGAGAGGTTGTACGAAGCAGAGGGAAGGCAGTCATCAAGAGCTAATGCATGGAATGATCCTGCTTCTGGCTCAGTAATGAAGGGTGTCATGAAGGAGCATTTCTAGCAAACAGCAGCTGAGAAAAATAATATGTTCCTTACAGTGTAAGCTTTACTCACGCACTTTAATTTTTTAATTATTCCCAAAAGACAAAAGAATGTAAAGCTTAACTGGTGTGTAATCCAACAGAATTGCATTGGCCTATTATTATTTTACTCAATTTAGAGAGATTTCCCATTAGTAATTAATAGGTTGTGAAATAATAAATATATAGTTTTTTCCAAAGATGTTTTCTTAACATTTGTAGATGAGAAAGTATGCAAACCAGTTCTACTTATTACAATTTAATGAGTGTAATATTGAAGACTTCTGTGTGTCACTGTTACAGTTGTGCTACTTTTGAAATAAGACAATATAGTTGGCATTAAAACTGTTTTTCATCTATCTTTAGAAAAAATGTTTTTTTTCCTAGCTCCTGTGTAAGGCTATCTCCTTTCATATTGCTAATGGAAGCCTCTAGTTTGTTCTTTCTTTTAAAACTGCAGTTGTCATCTCTGATATTGTAAAACTAGCAGAACTCGTCAGCTAGAAATTTGTTACCTACTGACCATATGTTCTGTCCCTTTCTTTGAGAAGCAGATATTGCATTTTGGTTTTGTTCTAATGGGCTAGCTTTAATGTAGCTTGTAAAAATTTTATTTCATGGAGAAGCAAATTCTTTGTATTTCTTTGGAAAAACAAAGAAAAGGTGCTGACTTTGCTGTAGTCAGATTAAACAGAGTTTTCAAAGAAAAAATAAAAGTTGAATCATAGAATCAGGGAAATGAATTAGAAGTGTTTCCACATACCTGGTTGTGGGTATATTTGAAATGAACAAGGTGATGTTTAGACTAGGATGGAATTGAAGTGAAGGGAAACACCACTACATGACTAATCTGTTCCTATTCTAGATAATATTGACTTTTCTCACTGTGGAGAGGACATTAGTTTTCATTATTGTCCTAAATAAGATTTTAAGTTTCTCCACTTTTTCCTTCTTGTGTACAGAGGGGAGAAGAAATAGACAATGTTAAAATGTACAGGGGCAAAAGTGAAATCCTTATAAAAATAAGAAACAAAAAGTTGTGAAAATTCTATTTGTTTTTGAAAGGTGCAGTCGTAAATGGTTTGAAAATGCATTGTAAGACGCACATAACTGAAAGAACTAAGTTGTGACATGGAGAACAGCAGTGGGAAAGTCAAACTCAATGTTAGCTTCTTGAAACTGAGGCTTACATGAATGCAAATTAATAAATGATTATAGATAAATTGCATGTCACTGTGCCTTCAACCCTTCAAACATTTTTCTGAGGCGAGGGCGTGCAAGTCAACATAATTATGTCCACAGAGAATCTGAGGGGTGATAGAAATGCTAGTTGAAAAGGACTTCAGTATGAAAGTTTCAGTTTCCCTTTGGAGGTGAGGTCACCAACTGAATGGCAGATCAAACTCAATTTTGTCTTCACAGCTCCCCCGGATGAAGTGCCCACACCTTCTGCGTGAATCACGGCCCTGTACTGCACTGCCCACACAGTGAAGAAATTTTTCATACATCCAGCTTGATCTACCCAACTCACAATTCAAAGTCAGCGTCTCAGCGTAGTCTTCTATATGTTGTAGCAGTCTGCTATTGCTGCAGAGAGCCTAGCTCTGCTATTTTTATAACTGCACTTCAAATACGGCCTTTAGCTTTAACTTTGCTAGACTGACAATCGCATCTCATCCATCCCCTCCTCGTCCACCACTTCACATCCCTTACCATGACTGCAGACTTTTGCTGAGCACTGTGCAAAGTCCCTCCAGAAGCAGGCAAGAAAGAGGATACTGTTAGCTTGCATTCACCATCAAGTATCAGAGCCCAGACCTTCCTGCCTGCTGATCCAGACAGTCTGCATCAGCCACAGCTATTCCCCTTCACATACGGAGTCTGGTCCTTGTGCTTGCTAAAATTCATGCCATTTCTCTTGGTCGCTGCATACATTTCCCAAAATCCCACTTGAATTTTAAATCTTTGTAGTGAAGTGTTGTCCAGAAGTATGTTGTTTGCATTGTGTATTTTCATTCAGATATCCAATGATGTTAAATGTAAAACCAATACTGATACCCTGCGTCACTGTGGAAATTGTTTAGGCTGGTGGATGATGATTTGCCATTGGTAAATCTGTGTACACTGCTCCTGGTCACTGTTTGGTCTTCCAGGTGCTTGGAATGTAAACATCAATCTGTGATCTTTCTGGTGTCTAAGATGAGGCTGCCTAGTTCAGAGTTCCCTTAATCTCTCTTCCTTTTCTACATAGATGTAATGGTTACCCTTTTCTATTTGCTGAGGACCTGTTGTGATTTATGGAGATGTTTACAGATGATGAAATGTGACAGTGCAATAATTGCATCCAGCTCCTCTAGCAACTTCGGGTGAATATGATATGATTCTCCATCCTGGAACAGTTCCAACTTCTTTAAATTGTACCTACCTAACTTGTTGCCTTCTTTTCTATCTCCATTTAAAACCAGACTGGTACATGCAGAAGTTAAAAAGTTTTGCCTGTGAAGACTGATGCAAAAAAAAATTAAAAAAAAATCCATGTTTTCTGTATTATGTGAGTCAACTGTCTCTCCTATTCAGCAGCTTTCTGTGTTTTTCCCTTTGATGCTAGCATACTTGCGAGAACTCTACTTCTTACCACTTTATATCCGTACCTAGTTTTAGTTCTAGATGGTTTTTGGTCTTTATGATGTTCATCCTCAGCTGTCTCCTGCCTTTGTTCTCACTTTTTGTGGGATATATTCTAGCATTTCTTTTGGTTCTCTGCCTACTTATGGTGACCACTGATTTAAATGGCCTTTCTTCCTGCTTGATCCTTACCTCCAACTAAGTTTTCTTTAAAAATCTTTTCCATGCACCCTGGTAGAACACTTTGAGAAGAACTTCCCCCAGCAACATTCCAAATAACCCACAGTCAATTGTCCTGAAGCCTGGTGTCTGAAGTCTACAGCTAACATTCTCAGCTTTCCTCCTAATCTCAGTCTCAGTCTTCTTGTGGTCAGTGCATTCCAACCTGTCATCTGTGACCACATTGGCTATCATTTCTACCTCTCATTGAACGGATGTAGTGGAATGATTTCCCGATGGACTCCTCTAAATTTCACATTAGAAAATCATCATCACTGCCCTCCAGACTCTGCCGGGGACTTTTTAAGCAATAGGAAATGTCCAGATGCTGAATTTCCTCAGATGAACAATGCCTAGCCCCAGCACCGTCATCATTTTGGCCAGGTGGTCTGCAACAGACCTCTATCACAGCATCAGAAGGACCATGAGCATCTTCACAGACTCCTACTTAGTTTCACACCAGGTCAGTCAAGGATCTCCATTACATAACACACACCTCTCCTCTCCCCTGCCTCTTCTTTCTGCCTACCTTCCTTCAGTAGTCATTAGCAACACATTCCATGAAGACAAATAGTTCAGTCTAATGGAATCAGCATCGCTGTGGAACTGAGCATGACCACTGTAAAATGGTACCACGAACCTGCTCAAGCTGGATATGAGAACAGAAAGAACTGGAGGCTTTATAATCTTCACCCTCAGAGCTCTTTAAGCATACAGTCGTCTGTCAGGAAAGATTTAGGAAAGTATGTTTCACAGAGGTCTGATCTAGGTGACCATCCTACAGGATGGCACGGGAAGAAAGCTGTCAAACGGAATTTCAGGCTGCAAATTCAAATAATAATAATATAATCATCAACTGGGAGCAAGCAACATGGTAAAGGGAGGTGAGTGAAAGCCCAAGAGTAAACGTGAAAGTTACTCTTCCAGTGTTCTTGTCAGGATTTCGTGGATCTGTGCATTATTCATTGTGGCACACATGAATATTACTGAAGAAGCTACCTGGTGACACAGGGTGAATTAAGCAGAAAATATTTGGTTGTCAGATCTTATAAAATATATATAAGCTATAACCAAAATTCTGTGGAAAAGTTTACAGGAATGTGAAATTTGAAAACATCAAGTACTGATGAATCTGCTGAAAGATCTGAGATCGTAGTAGTCTGTCATAAAGACAAGCAAGGAACACTTCAGACAAGCTGTCTGGATTTACTTCAATTCATTTGTGCCAAGCCTATGTACACAGGAAAGTAGATGATTATCTGTGTGGACAAAATCATTACAAAGGACAGAAAAAATTAATTGCTTGGGACTTGGTTATCACTTCTACTTAGTCTGGATATCTGGAAGGGTGAAAATAAGCATGTATGCCCTGCTCTGAGCACAACGATAATTTGCTCCCACTTTAATTCCACTTTCTGTTGCCAGCGTAATGTGGAAGGATTTACTTTAATTAAGAAGATGACCTTCTGTCCTCTTCACTGTCCTTTTGTTCTAGTCAACAGTAAAATGAGTAATTAATGTTCATTTGGTCAGATGTAAGGTTGGTCCTGAATTAAGAAAGAACAAGCCTGGCTAATTCCTGTCAGGATCTTCTGATGTTGGTGAAATGTGAGTACAGAAATGGCTGACAATAAATGTTTCTCAAATATTCCTCGAGATGTACTATGTGAGAGTTATAGTTCTCTGCTAAGTGTAGTTCTTCTACTAGTATGAATGATTTAGATTAGACATTCAGTGCTAAACTAAAATGAGATGAATCCTGCTTTAACGCAAGACATGAAAACTGTCAGAAAACCTCATGATTCAAGAAGGTTGCTGACAAGATGAGATATAGCTAATATTGAATGGTCATACATGAAATAATTTAGTAATTTATGGAGAAATTCGGTAAGCACAAACAGTGAGAGCAACAGGCAATCTGTCTTATAGCAGACTTCTGTAAGAGGCAGCAAAAAAGTCCCTTACCATTTTCCTTACTAAAGCACTCAGATGCCCTGTTGTCATAATTTGCCACAACCAACTTCCTGGCTGAAACCACACAGATGCTACAAAGAAAATTTACTGAGAGCATTAGACCATATAAACTGCACAAATTCTCATGCTCATTACACATTGCATTTGAACAAATATTATCACCTCTACATGTCTGCATTAATATTGAATAAGTCTTCTTTCTACAACCCATCCTACAAACTATTGTATTTTTTCTTCTTGGAGGAATCCTATTGACAAAGCAGAGATAGAGACGTATGTATTTAGTCAGAAGATGTAATTTAATTGCATTTCTGTGCAAAAAAAAAATCTCAGCAGAGACTTCTCAGAGTCTCATTAGTATAAAATGGTCATCGTTGTAGTCCTTCATGAATGATATTTAAATTTTGATTGAAACAGGAAGTACAACTTAATGATGTCTCTAGGGGAAGAAAAACTGGGGCTCCAGGCAGAAACACAAAAGACATGGGGAGTTTTCAAATGCATGAATGGCAAAGGTAATATATTCTGTTCTTGTACCCTCTGGGTCCTTGACTTTGATAAAAAATGTGTTTTTGCATGGATGGAGGGAGGAACCTACCAGAAAAAAAAGACTATAGCCAGTATCTGCTGTTATCCTGCTGTGTGTTCATGTACTGCTCCATCTTCACAGAAGCAATCAGTTTACCAGAGGAAAGCATTTTTTATTACCGGTTTTGAAATTTCACCTATTGTGGATTAAAATGTTTAAAAAAATGTTAAAATGTTATGAATTTACCAACTACCATTCATTTTTGGTAAATAAATGCTTTTAATGCTTTTGGTAAATAAATGCTTTTAATTCTGTGATACAAATAAATAGAAACAATTCATTCTCTGAGATGTTATCTGTTTCTCAGGTGCAAAGGTCACTTGGACCAGCTACTAATCCACAGATATTCTGGGCATTAATCAGATCCCAGATTTTCTCTCTCACTTTTTTCTGCCACTTTTATTTGTTTCGGTATTATTTATTCATTTGCTCTTTAATTTTCTTCTTAAACCAAAATAAGTTTTATTTGCTCAACCATTTCAAATTATATTCTTCACCTTTTTAAGCTGGCCACCACAACACAATGCTACTGATGTTGTGGGCTTACTTAGCCCAGCAAGCTATTTCTCTCCCCCATCATAGGCAAAATAGGGGGAGAAAATGTAGCTTGAGAGAAAAGACAAGTCCATGCATGGCTGCAGAGTGAGTCACAGCCTTGATGCTGTGCTAGCACTGCTCAGTAGTGGCTGTACCACTCACTGATGCCATAGCTCCACTCTGATACTCTTCTACTCAAAAGTCTGAAGTACTACATGAGTTCTAAGGAATGTTAATTCCTCCTCAGCCAGACCCAGCACCCAGACTGAGGATTAATCTCGCTGTGTACACATATATTTATATCGATGTAAAGCTGAAAAACACAGCTCTAACGTTGGGAAGTTTCTGACAACATAATATCAGAGCTGCGTTAAGATTGCTGGCCCAGAGTTTGCATGTTTAGATGCTGGGGTTTTTTCAGTTTTGAATTAAGCAGTTTTGACATTTATCTTCATTATCATACTGCCATGGGCAATTCATTTTGTTTAATATCTTGCTGAATGACAACAAGCACTGGAATCAAGCATTAGACATGATACATACTGCAGTCAGGAGCATTCCTCAGGCAGCATTAATGAATCAATAATGTTGTGTAGTATAAGCGTGGCGACGATACTCCTTTAGGTTATACAAAGACTTTTTTCTTTGTCTACTTGCAGTATGCAACCTGAAAATATAGCCAGTGATTTTTGCTGGGACTTGATCATATTGCAGTTCCAAATATAAGCACTTCTTTGAGAAGTTTATGTATGAATTGCAATCATCCGAAGACTGAACATGCTTAACATCAGTTAGAACTATGAGTCTCAGTGTAACCAGGAAGCACTGAGTCCTTAGATTTTTATTCCTCTGAATCCATAACAGTTATTTCAGTGATAATGATGCTTTTTGGAGGAATGTGCTTAGCAAGCTAATGACATGCTCAAACCACTCAAAGACATTAGCAGCAGTGATAAAGCACAGCTAAAATGTTATAGCTGGCAAATGCAACAAAAATGAAAATTTATTTTTTGAATACATTGAGAACATTTTACTTTTACTATAATGGCAAAATGCTGGTATCATGCAAGAACTGCAAAATTCTATAAATTAAGTATGGACACTGCTGACTTATTTGCTTAAGTGGACTTAAATCTATTTTTTTCCCCACAGACTTTCATAGCCCCAAACCATCAAAAGGTCTTAGCCTTGAAAAGGCACAGGAAAATAATGGCAGCTAGGTGAGTCCCACAGCACCAGTACTGCTTTTTTTAGATCTGTTGTTGATACTAACATTGATTTGTGTCTTCACAAATGAAAAATTTCCACAAAACATCTGGTTTAAGTTTGCTGCAAGGTCACTGCTTTCCATGTCCTAATCTTTCTAAAAAAGGCTACTGTGGAGTAGCTGTCTCATATGATGTGTGATACTCTTATTGCTGCAAGCGAATCATTACAATTAATTTCATCTCCTGCACAGACAAAGTGAGTGATTCTGCCCAGGCAGTCAGAGGATATTCTTATGCTCTCAAAAGTATAAAAGAAGCAGGGAGGAAAGAAGTTCAGAAGGGAAGTGCCTCACAAGGGACAAGCATTGTGCCCATAACAGTTAAACACAGCACTGACATAAATCCTACCACATCTGAACTGAAACTGAATTTTGAGTGTATTTTCAAGCACCACAGTTGTATGCACTTTCAAATTAAGGAATAACCTGTTTCGTTAGTGGAAAACATAATCTTCTGATACCTGATGACCATGCATAAACAGTGTAAGTCTTAGATCGTGGGTGTCCAACCTCTTGACTTGCCTGGGCTGCACTGAGTGATGGGGGGTTGTCTTGGGTTGCATATATGCAGCGTGCACCAAAAGTAATGTCCCCTATTTATTTCCATGGAAATTACAACCAATACAAAGAGCACAGTAACACTAATAGAACATATCCTGAGCTACAAAACACTACTTTTCAACAAAAATGTCCTTGTCTATGGCGCTAGTTGGAACTACTTTGACCTTTGAGGTCCCTTCCAATCCAAGCTATTCTCTTATTCTGATTCTATGAACATGACCACTATTATTTATGCATGTGTGCCAGCAATGAATAAGATCCTGCATGCCATGATCTAAAACATCTGCGCCAGTGGAGGTGACCACTGGTGCCACTGCTGAAACACACCACCCACCACCTACTGTGCTGACATCTGCTATTGGGTCACCATCAACATGCTCCAAACATTAATGAATGTCAATTCATGTCATTTTTTCCATATAGAGGAATTCAATTCTAAACCTTTGGTTCATGGGATAATGGGATATTTGACCTTGCTTTTTTGAAAGTAGTGCATCAGGCTGGCTCGATGGCAGCGGTTGTAATTGTTAATAAGCTCCCAAAGTGTCAGAGATTTTTGGACATTTTACTCTTCCTGTGCTTCATCCTTGAAAACAGTTGTTCACAATGCATCCTGCCAAAAATCAATGACTTGAATAAGGCATGGTAATGAAGCGAGGGGTATTTCTCTCTGTAAATAGAGGGTTCATAAAAGTCTGGTAAAGAGATGTGATCACATTGTTGAGCTGCACACCCTACTGCAATTTCATACGTTCTATTTGAAAATTCTCATGTAATGTATTTACGTCAGTGGAAAATGGAGTCGCAGATATAGCACAGAATTGATGATTTTTTCAGCAATCTTGAAACCTGTTCTCAAGTTCCCATATCAAAGCAGAAAGCAAGGCTGTATATTTTTGCTGCTCACAGGACTGTGTTTAGCCAGTGTATCAAAAAGCATAAATGTATTTGCTGTGTCTTCAGTTAACACTGCACTGTGCTGTCCCCATGCTCTGCTTACAATCCAGACAGCACTTCTGGAACACCGTAGTCTTCCACTTCCAGATAAAGAGACCTCCCTTGTTTAGTTTGAGAAATACATCTTAGTATATAATACATTATATGGAAGATTGATGTGTCAGACTGAGACCACAGAAACAAGGACAGTGAGGAGTAACCCAACAAAAATACTTTATTCACAGATACTTTCATCCAGAGGGTGAGCAGAATGCATGGACGGGGAAAAACTCTGTGTGAGCTGTGGGTGCCCCAGGTGAAAGCACACCTACCTGTTTCTGCTGTCTGCTAACCACACAGCTGCAGAGAATGTGCCACATGCATCTACATTCACCTACCAGTGCGGTGTCCCTAGGAGCAGCACTGCGTGCAGCCACCACCTCCCAGAGATGTTTCTCAGCTGTGGCAAAGGCCATGCAAGGACCAGGTGTGGTTTTCTTGATTGTTCTTCCCAAGCTCTCCGTTCGGTTGTAAACTTTCATGCTTCTCTTATACTCCTTTTCAGGTTGACTCCTTTGTTCCTGTAGTCTATTACCATCTTGCTGTTTTCCCATTTAGCAGACTTGGCTTTGAGCATCCAGTTCTTGCACACTTATTGATTTCAAGGCCAGGTTGGACGGGGCCCTGGGCAACCTGATCTAAATGTGTATGTTTGGTGGCCCTGATAGCCAGGGGGGTTGGAACTACATGATCCTTGAGGTCCCTTCCAACCCGGGTGATTCTGTGATTCTGTGATTCTGTGATTACATTTACATCCTTCTCCTATCAGCTCAGTTCACATTACCATGAGCATTTGCCGAAGGAGTGCCCTGTAGGTGCCTCACAACATTCTGATGGAAGGACTGGTTGCCTATACCCAAACATTTTCTTGAAAACCAGGGCACTCTCCTGAAAACTTACTTATATTGAGAACTACATGGACATTCTCTATTGCAAAGAAAACTCAGGACTTCTTTGACTCTGTCCATGATGAAGAAACTTTGGCTTCATTTTTCTTTCTTCGTACAAAGTGAGTCTTACTGAAAAAAAAAAAAAACAAGAGAGACTGCATGGAATGTCCCACCCAGTACCTTGATTCTGCTCTCAAAAGGCAGACTGCTGCTTCAGCCAGCACTTGGGGGGTGTGTAGTGCAATAAGTGTTGTCTTATTTTGTGAAACATACTTATTAACAGGACAGACTGCTGCTGATGAGGACGGGTCTTCTCACAAAGTATGCATGTCATACATTCCTGCAATGAGCACCTGGAATTGTGGTGGGCTGACTGCCCAGAGCATGGGAGTTTCACAGAAAGCAGGCAAATAGCTCTTATATCTCTGGTTCACTTTTTTTTTTTTTTTTTAATGGTTTCTGCTATGGAAATAAATACTCAGATGAAAGCCATGAAGGCTCAAATCCGTTACTGCACATCCACTGAGTAAAATTTGAGCTTTATTTTAGTTCAGGGTAATATTATTGAGGCCAGTTTGCTAACAGCCTTCACTGAATGTAGATTTGGAAGAACAAATAAGTCCAAATGTCTAAAATGAGGGCAAGTATAAATGGTTATGCCTTCATACACTCTGCATATAATGCCCTTGCATACAGGAAGAAACTAAATGTAAGGGCAGTGACAGCGCTCAGGAATAGAGTATGAAGGCTACCTTAGGCAGCACTGATGTATGGTCAAGTGGGAAAACTAAAGAATGAATTTCATTCTGAATGCCAATGATGACGCAGGAGGGGAATACAAGCATGTTTACACAATGAGAACTTTTCTTGAACCTCAATTCCAAAAAAAAAAAACAACCAAAAAACACCAAAAAACTGAAAACAAAGAAACGTAATTATTACTTTGTTTATTTTGGCATTGGGTCTAAATATGTTTGTATTCTTCAGTAACTAGACTGCTGGCTTCAGCTCAATCAGGCTATGTATATACTGAAGGCAATACATATTGAAATTCATTTATGGAGACGGCTTTGCCATTATTATTCAGAAATAAGTCACTACTAATTGTTATCTCATATTTAACTTTCCTGCAATGAGAGCTAGATGACAGATTTTATTATTATTGTGTTTTATTATTTTTATAACATAAGATATAACATTTTTACAAGGCAAGTAAGAGAATATCAGAGAAACAGAAGTCAGGGTTGTTGATTTTGAAAGACAATTTTATCACTACTGTTTTCTTGACCAGCAAATAAAATTATACTGTAAATCACAGTGCAGCTCAGGAAGGGAAACCTATTTGGAAGGTACAAAATCCATCAGTCTTAGAGTAAATGAGGAAAGTTTTGTCTCTCAGGTACTTAGATAAAAATGGTGTAGGAAACAGTATGACAAAGAAAAACCCTTCTGGCTTTCTAGCTTCAGTTTTGCTGTTTGGTTGGGTTTGGGGATTTTTGAGGTGTTTTTCTGTTTGTTCATTTTGTTTTCTTGTCACTTTTAATAAGTACTTACTTTTTTTTGTCAGCTGTAAAACTAATTTGGCTTCAGCTAGTCCAAATGAACTCAAAAGGCCTGCAGTCATGCAGCACCACTGTATCTGTGTCATCTTCAAGGAATTCCATACATTGGCATTTTGAGTGATTGTTGACCTGTGGTTTCACACTGTTAGGCAGCTAAGCTCCACCATTCTGCTCACTTTCTCCGCCTCCTCAAAAGAACAGGTAGATGGGTAGAGATGTTATAGGTGATACTGTTTTTGAGGTATCTGAAAGAAATTATCCATTGTTATGGTTTATTCCAGCAGGTGGCTCAGCACCATGCAGTCGCTCAGCACTCCTCCTCTTCCCAGAAGGATGGGGGAAAGAATTAAGGAAGCAAAGTAGAACTCATGGGTCGAGATAAAACTAGTTACTAAAATACAGAAAAGGAAAAGGATAACACTTGTGTCTGTGTATATATATGAATATATAATAAGTGATGCACAAGCAGGAGACCATGACCCCCCAGCGAATGCTCAGCTTGTTCCTTGAGCAGCAAAAGAGAAAGAAATGAACTCCCCCCCCCTCAAAAGTCCTTCCACTTGATGTCATATCTCTGTATATATGTAGTATCTCTTTGGACAGTTTAAGTCAGCTGTTTTGATTCCATTCCCTCCCAGCTCCGAGGGCCCTTCACTGCAAACAGCTTTGGCTCTGCACAACACTGCTTAGCAGCTGCTATAAACATCAATGTTATCAACATTGTTTTTTCCTACAGCCAAAACACAGCATCATTCTGGACACTGAACGCAATTCCTTCCCATCTGAAACTAATACATCCACAGAGTATTTCTGGGTAGTTTATGGACTGTCAAGTCATTGCAAGATTCTGGTATGCCTTCTGGATTTCAGTTGCTGAGTGTTGCTTCAAGGTAACTTATGCAACTTTGAATACTTGCCTGACATTCCTTCTCATGTTAAAAAATGCCTATTCATTTTGAAGATGCAAACAGGAAAATAAATGTCCATCAAATAATCCCTCTTTTGTAAAAATCTGAGCAGTAAAAGTGCATATCTATGCTAGAGCACAGTAGCTTCAGGAGAAGTTATCAGCAGAATGCTAAAAGAAATAAATCTGGTTTATCATATGATAGCTATCAGGCTTGTAAAAAGATGAATGGTTCATCCTGATACACACAATTTCCACCAGTTTGTGAGTAGGCTTTGGAAAGAGTTCTTACTGAATTCTCGTTCTATGGTGTTATAGTGGAGGTTCTCCCTGGCACATCAACTATTATTCTTGGAAGAAAGGAAATTTTGCATCCCTGTTTCAGGTCTGAGTGGTGAACTGTTAGAGGTTGTGCACTTATGAATGTCAATAGTCAATATTCAGCAGCTGAGCTGACAACAGACATTGCAACTTCGCAGCTTTTCAGCCCTTTGTCAACTGAGGAATAGTCACAGTAAAGTCTCAGTCAGAACAACCTTTTTTTTGCTTCTGTGACCACAATTCTCCTGCAGTATGATCATCTGAAAGTTGAAGTATCTATAGAATGCAGTAGCTTCTTATGGCAAGGAGATGAAACACTGCATTTACACTCATTTTTATGCAGTGTACAGCTTCTCACAGTCCAGTTCAATAGATAAGTTCATTTGCTTACACACACCTGTTGAAATAGTATTTGAGACTCATAATGATACCATTCATTTTATAGCATTAAGGACTAGAAAGATATTTTTTTTCTTTTTATTTATTAATGAAGTGTATTTCAGTGAAGAATGTTGCTTTCCAGACTTAAATGATACCATTTCTGAAAAGTACTGTTTAGCAGGAATGAACCATGAGCAATGCCATTGGTTCTGTCTTGTCTTCAGACCTAGGACATGGTCTATCAATCAAGAAAATGAGGATAGTCATCCTGCTGAGAGCTCTGAATTTCTCTCATTATTTTAGGTGATATACTATAATGGCGGCTCCAAAAGCAGTGCTTCCTATTTTATTATGATAGCACATGACATCAGAGGTGGAAGTTGGTGGTGTGGCTGAAAATTCCCACCAAGATTCCATTGCATTTTGTTGCCATGTGCAGTCAGACACAGCAGCGGCTGTCGTGGAAGTCAGCACGAAGCAAAGCTGTGGAAATGAACTCCTCTATTCAGAAAACAACTGTACCCCTTGACATTCACTGGTGCTTACTGAATGTTTATGGAGACCAAACAGTGCATGTAAGCACAGTGAGGTGATGGGTGGTGTATTTCAGCTGAAAGGCACATTGCAGATGGCCATGCAGATTTTTACAAGAGCAGAATTCAGGCTTTTGTTCATCCCTGGTGAAAATGCAGAGCTAATGGTTGTACTATGTTGAAAAAATATTTTTTTTTTATCTGAGAGTATGCTCTATCAGTATTACTGTGCTGCCCTTTGTATCTGTTGTAGTTTCTGTGGAAATAAATAGGAGGCACTACTTTGAGAGTGACCTAAATATATTTACCAGGATGTGAGAGGATGGAGGATAGAGATAGAGGTCTTCAGGAAACAGGAGTTCAGTCTGAAGGTGTCATTAAGGTGAGTCAGGTTGCTGGTCATGGCCTCCTAATCAAAGGAGGCCCTTTGTTATTATTTCTGTGCTTTTCAGCAAGCCAAGCCAAGCAGGCATTTGTTCAAGATTGATTTACTGTATGTTTTGTGTTTATCATCAAGACATGTGAATTTCAGATTTTGGTTAGTTTTCCATATAGCAGCCAGCCATCAGAACTTAGTTAGACAAAATCCAAACCATCTGTTAAATCTCTACCCTAAAGACCAAAGATTGAACAGCAACTGCTAGTAATTCAGTAAAAATGCAAATCTACTCATATAAATGCCATGTCATGTAAGTGACATATGAATCTGGGTAGCTTTAAGGAAACACAACTATTTCTTTTTCCTGAAAGCTTGAGGAAAAATAAAACATATCCTCATCTGTTGCTTTAAGTCAGTTTTTACAGAATCAGCTCTTACTGGTTCTGTAAATACACCGCTTATTTCTGTGGAGTTTTACACTCTGAAAATGTCATCATATCTGGTTCCCCGCTGAGAAAAGGCTGGTGGAATTGTGTTAGCTACCTGCATGCCTCGCTTTTTGAACTCTTGACCACCATCAGCCAAACCCGTCATTGGGCAAGGGCCCAAAATTGTGAAGAAGCAGGAATTGCTGGTTTCTCCAACTGGGAAACAACCTCTTTGCTAGCCGTGCTGACATCCCATCCTTTGAAGCTTCCATGTGACCATAATTTGAATGGTTCATCCCAAAGAAAATTAAACTAGCAGAATGTCACAGTGTTTTTTTCAGTATTCATGTTTTTAAATAATTAAAGTTTTGTAATTTTTAATTAATTTTAGTATCTAGCTTCCTTTTGTTCACTGAAGTCACTTGTTTCAACAGTAGTAGTAAGTACAGAAAATTCTGGCAAGTGAATCAAATTCTTTTGTCCCATGAGAAAAAAATGGCCAAAAAGATGTAAAGCTTTGTGATGTCAGTGTACTTTTCCCAAACTTGCACATCTCCCTATCAAAAAACACAGTACTCAAAGGAAAATGAAAGAGACCTATCTCTCCAGTCAAAACGTCCTTATCAGTTTATGTCATTGCCCATCTCCACTTCTTTAGCAAAGTTGCATAAAATCAGTTAACATTAAAAAAATGCTAATAAAATCTATTTAAATTTCAGACATTTCTTGTATAGAAATATCACAAGCTGGGTATGATTGGGAAGAGGAATGAAGACTGGAATTAATGTATATAGTAATTTCCCTTTATTTTAAGTGCATTTTAATGTAATGAGCATTTGAAATCAGTACAGAGATACTGAGTTACACAAAGGATTGTGCCTCAACTCATCCTAAACTGTACTTTGAGTACTTCTCAGTGCTGCTGAGAATTATCCACTGTGCAACTATCCACAGGGCTGAACTGACAGAGTTTGGCTGTGTTTTTGTTTTACTCACAAGGCAGGAGTTAACCTGATTTATTATTTTTTTTCTAGCAAGCGTATTTATAATAAACACAGGTTTCCATAAATCTTTCTGGATTTTCAGGCTACATTTATCCGATAGGAAAATTCGTATTCCCAAAGAAAATGAGCTATGTTCTCTGAATTTAAATTGAGGTGCAGTGGCACATCAAAATGAAATAGGCCATATTCTGCTAGCGCTGCCATCATGATAAGTGACAGCAATGTATGAGGCACAGGAAAGTGTTCAAACAAAACAAACGGGGACATACAGCCCCTAGACTTTGAGCAGCAAGCAGCACAATAATCAGGGATAAGATAACAGAGCTAGTTGCAAAAGGGAGAGAAAAAAGAAGAAGATGAATGTTGTCAAATCTCTGTTTTATTAAATATTTGAAGGTATTTAATCACACTGGTGCAATACCAGTGTACTGAGGAAAACAGTGCTATATCAGAACCTTTGCAGTTCCAGGAAACTCTACTAGATAAAGGAAATACAATAGAAATGTTGGAGTCAGAGCATCACTGATTTGTACCAAATTAGATGCCAAGAGCGCTCTAGAGAAAACTTGTTCCTGAGCTAATTTGCTGAAAAACTATGTTTAACTGAGAATCCTTTGATTAATGGTATTGAACCAACTCAGCCTCTGAATACATGAATGCTTTGTATCTCTCACTGCTCTGCAAGAAAATAAAATTGTGCAGCGTGAAATAGAAGTGCCAGAAGGAAAATGTACATTGTAAAGTGTCACTTCCAGCAAAACAAGCAGCACAGCATAAATACAGAAGGGTGTTCTCCATAGGGTTGCACAGTCTGTGTAGGCTCTCAAAACACAACTGAGCTTCAGCTTAAAAAGTACTGCCTGTGCTGCACGGACAGTCAGCAAGCCTATACGTACCAGTATGAAACATGCCTTAAGATAAACTATACTGCCCATAGAAAAATAATACCTCTGGCTCCTTAAACGATGAGGGGAGGGCCCTTTACTGGAAATGTGGATTAACTTAGTCAATGGGAAAGAGTAATTATGATAATCATGAATGTGCATGACAAATGAGGGAATGCAAATATGGGAAGGCATATTCATTTTGGTGGGTAATTTGCTCCATACTGCAGAATAAAAGAGTTGTTGAAAGAAACGACTAGGGAAGGGTGGGAAAAAAAAAAGGAAATACAAATCTTAAACAGTAGAGAAATGGGTAAGTTACAATTTGGCTACAAGGAAAGTTGAAATGATTCTTCTTTGTGATTGATGTTGAACACTGAGAAGTCCTCCAAAGTAAAATAAGGGAGGCAGATTTACTAAGCCTAATGACAACAACACACTTTCAATGAGGACTTCTGTGGAGTAGGGGCTTCATCTGCTCCAACCCTAGCCTCAGAAGTGCACGGCAACATAAAGCAGAAGTACTGAGCTGTCAGAGGTAATCTGGTTTGAGTCCAGACATGGGGCATTTTTACAGCCCTGTTGAGACCTGGGGATTATTAGTTAAGATGTAATTCTTAAGTTCATCTCTATTTCCTGAGTCTAGGTCTGATCTGACATGGCATGACTTTGATCTATGTGGATTTGAGAGTCTGAATTCTTCAGGATCAAGCACTGAACCTGCAGAAAGTGGTCCATCACTCAGCCCGCAACATAGAGTACCAACAAACAAGCTTAAAGACTGTAACAGAAATTGGAAAAGAAGCATGAAGACTTGCTTTCATTTAAACCTTAGAGAAAAGTTTATCTATCTTCAGAATTTACAGTTTTTTACTATTTATAAAGTGCTGAAAAATGGCTACATTCTACTGAACCATGTAATAATTTTTTCCCATTCCAGTACAGTTTGTTTCATAATTTCAACTAATCAGCTAGGATTAGAGGTAATTTAATTTCTAATTATATGCTTATGACCTGACAAGCAGGAAACTGAGATATACATGAAGAGCTACCTTCTTCAAATAGAAGAACTACTTTTTCTTGACAAAGAGTTACTTCCCAGTAACACTGAACAGAACTGGTTTACAATTAGAATAAATATTTGTTTATTCTTGTTTTGTAGCACATTTGCTATCCCAGGTTGATTGGGAACAGCAAAAGTTTGCCAGTGCACTATTTGCCTAGCAACGTAAACATTAACATCATACTGTTCACTCTTCAAACCATCACACAAGCTTCATTTTATTTCCAATCTTTCCCTCATCCTACCGTGCTGGGGCTGTGAGCAAGTAGTTGTGTGGGGCTTGGCTGCCTGCTGGCTTAAACCAGAACACAGTTAATTACCTGTATAGGTCTGGACAAGCTTGACCAGAAAGGTGAGAAAGGAATTGGTCTCTGAGGTAAGCCATGGGTCTGTGCATATATCTGATCAGGAGTTAAAAACCCTGGTGATATCTTTGTTCTGATTAATCAGGCCCTTTCCATCCTCTTCTTAGAAGCAGATTCAGTGTTCTCACTTGCAGAAGTTTAGTGAACCACACAGGGAAGATCAAGACACCCGATGCCAACTGGTTAAAATAAATTGCGTGTGCACACTGAAGCAAAGAGAAGTGGGCCACTGCTGTCTGCATTTCAGTAATACACCTACTCCATTCCACAGCCCTACAGGCTGAATAAAAGCTCTTTGGAGAAGCCCTGAGGCTGGCTATAGACTTCTACTGTTCTGGACCACATAATAAAGGCCAGAGGTTCCATAGAGGCACATTTCTAAAAAGAATGGTAATTTATGCACACAGAGCTTACTATTTAAAGTACGTATTCTGCTTGTGGAGTAATTACTTGAGCTATAGCATTGCTCACTGGAAATTAAGGTACAGATTGCTCACAAGGGTACAGAAGCAGAGTGCAGCCTGTGTGCCACTAAGTGGCATGGAGGGTGCAGAGTCTGCAGCCAAGTTCTGTGATCTGTTGTAGTTCCCCAGGAACTTGAGGAGACAACAACATCAGAACTGATGTACAAACAAAAATAATGCTGGGATGAGGGCTTGGTGGTGCTTACCTGATGAATGATGCAACCTGATGAAGAGTGCTTACCTGCCTCTCTCAGAGCCGAAGACTCATAATTTTTACAAAATGCCTTTGGTGAATTTTGTTCATTATATTATCAAACCACATCTCCATCCCAAATGCTACCAGCCTCCAAGGTGTGATAGCCTCTCACTAAGCATGCACACTGAACTTTCTTAACCTCTACCTTTTCAAGCTATGTGAGGAAATTTTAAACCAGTGAGAGCAGAAGTATGTAAGCACTAGAGTCACTCCAGCTTCACCTGTAGAATAAGAAATAGTATAAACATGGTTAAAGATAGGGGGAAGATTAGGGAAGATACCTTTGCAGACAAGCCAGGAGAACACCTCTGGCTCCGGGATCAGTCAATGGGCAGATCCCCTCTTTACCCCTCATAGGCACTCCTGCTAGGTAAGATTCACACACTCGGTTCTGCTTCCCTAGGAAATGTAGTAATATCTATAATTTTTGTTTATAACTTGGTGCTCTTGTGGACAGGCTGTATTTCTCTTAGTTCTCTGCACATGCTTTGCTTTATTCTTGGTTAACCTCACACCCACTGCAAACAGTTATCACATCCTGTGCATAAGAGTGGAAAGGGATGACCAGATTTGGGAATGCCTCTGGTTATGTTAAGGTAAAACGAAATGCAGAGGTTCTCACACAGTCATCAGTTTTAATAGGAATCTATATGTTACAGTTATCCTAAAAATAGTGCACTTTAAGAATTAAACCTGCCTTGACTGAGTGGCTAAACTATAGAAGTTTTTGTCGGCCCTTACCAACAGAGAATTATCACCAGCAATCCAAAAGAACGTGTAATCTGCTGCATAGAAACTGCACTATTCACTGAGATAGACATGCTAGTTCTCACTGGGTACGGCCAAAATTCCAGCAGTGACCAAGCCAAACGAGTTCTGATTGAATAGAGTTGAACAAATTATGAGTGGGTGATGAATAAACTCTTCGAATGCCACTAAATAAGTGGGGCAGTGCACTATTAGTGAATCCAGAATCATGATCGTTCTTATACTGAAATCGAGCATCACTCAGAGCATTGCCCCGTTAGCATAACACTGCTCTGGAAGTCACTGCCTAAGAAAAACAGGGATAAGAGAACTTAATGTTTATTAATCGAAAGGACAACATTGAATCTGAGTGTATCTAAGTATTCAAAATGTCTTCATAAGACCAGTTTTCCAAGATGCTATCTTTCCTGCATTCCTTCTAAGAATTGTGCAGCTGGATTGAAAGTTTTGTAACCCAAAAATTATGTTTGGAATGTCCTCATCAAATTGTTTCTTTCTATTCCATCCATCGGAGGATAGTAAAGCACTTATATTCATTAAAAAGCTAAATAAGTAATTAGTCAGCTACAAAAAAGTATTTACAAGGTCAGAAACTTGATTTCTTTCACCAATATTTGCGTTGGGTAATTTGTATGCTGTAGGATTAATTCACATTATGCTACTTGTTTGATAAATTTATTAGACTGCTCTGTACTTGATTTTACTTTTGAATTCTTGTTGATTTTCATACTCATTATTTGAAAAATCATTCTAGTGTTAGAAATAACATTAGAGCACAGTAATTTGTATAGTGAAGCACAGAACAACAACCCATTCCTTCTGCATGTGAAATGCATTTTTTCAGTTCCTTTTCAATTAGAAGGAGAGAAAAGTGATTGCAAAGAACTGACATCAGGAAATCTCATTATGTGTTTTCTAATAGTGGTTTGTCTGAAGAGTTACACAGTGCAAAGAAGAAAGAATGAAGGGGGGATACTGTTACTGGCAGAAGTGACAATATAAGAAGAAATTCAAATGATGTACTCTGAGTCACCAATGAAGATAATGTCTGGAAGGCCTGGGCTCTATCCATCACACAGGAGCATGACTAAGAACTCCTTTGGCATACTAAAGGTGGCAAGCACATAACACTGTTCTCCCTTTCCTTCCCTTTTTCTCTCCTCCTCTTTCCCCTTCCTTCCCTTTTTCTTCTGTTCCCTTGAAAGCAGAATTTCCAAGAACTTTTGAAAGGCGGCAGAGATCTCATACTGTCCTCACTTTGAAATGTTGCAAAATACAACTTGGAAACTTGGCAGGTTGCTCCTGTGGCCAGTGGAATTGAGCTGAGAAACACATCCAAATGTAACAGCAATGCTTGCTAAGAAATGAATGAAACCTCAGTGACTACAGAACACAGGTGTTTTTAAGAATGCTATTTTCTAGATTGTGAGCAAAAAGGGTGGCAGTGCAACCAAATTTCATCAGAGTTACAGAGATGCAGGAAAATTGTGGCATTTGTCAGAAGGCATGAAGGGATTTAGGAACCGATGTAAAATTTTACCTTCCATGATCTCCTGTAAGAGTGTTCTACAGCTGAACTGTGCATTGCATACCTTTGTTCTGAAGCATTTATTTTGAAGCTTTTCTTTGCTGGTGCAGTTTAATGTCCTCGGGTATTATAATGGAAGAATCAGAGATCAGTATTTCCCTGTGAAACTTTGCCAGTCTCGTCCTTGATTGTCTGCTTTCTCAGAATCACAGAATCACACAATCACAAGGTTGGAAACAACCTGCAAGATCATCTAGTCCAACCACCCTCCCATTCCTATTAGTACCAGAAGCTACTAAACCATATCTTGTAGCTCCTCATCCAGGCGCCTCCTGAACACTGCCAGGGATGGCGACTCCACCACCTCCCTGGGCAGCCATTGCAGTGCCTGACCACCCTCTGAGAGAAAAAGTTTCTGCTAATATCCAACCTAAACCTCCTCTGGTACAACTTCTGGCCATTTCCTCGGGTCCTACTATTTGCCTGGGAGAAGAGGCCAGACCCTTTTGCACCACAACCTCCCTTCATGCAGTTGTACAGTGCAGTGAGGTCTGCCCTGAGCCTCCTCTTCTCCGCACTGAACAATCCCAGCTCCCTCAGCCGCTCCTCATAAGACTTGTGCTCCAGACCCCTCACCAGCTTTGTTGCCCTTCTCTGGACACGTTCCAGGGCCTCAATGTCTTTCTTGTAGTGAAGGGCCCAAAACTGAACACAATACTCAAGATGCGGCCTCACCAGAGCTGAGTAGAGGGGGATGCTCACCTCCCTGCTCCTGCTGGCCACACCATTTCTAATGCAGGCCAGGATGCCGTTGGCCCTCTTGGCCACCTGGGCACACTGTCAGCTCATGTTCAGCCGAGCATCAATCAGCACCCCCAGGTTTCTTTCCTCTTCACAGTCATCCAACCACCCATCCCCAAGCCTGTAACGCTGCATGGGGTTATTGTGGCCAAAATGCAGAACCCGGCACTTGGCTTTGTTAAACCTCATCCCATTCACCTCAGCCCAGCGATCCAGCTTATCTAGATCCCTCTGCAGGGCCTCCCTGCCCTCAGGCAGATCGACACCACCTCCCAACTTGGAGTTGGGAGTTTCATCTGCAAACTTACTCAGGGTACACTCAATCCCTTCATCTAAGTCGTCAGTGAAGATATTAAACATGATGGGCCCCAGCACCGACCCCTGGGGGACACCACTTGTAATAGGCCTCCAGCTGGACTTCACTCCATTGACCACCACCCGTTGAGCACGGCCCTCCAGCCAGTTCCTTACCCAATGGAGGGTAAAATTGTCCAAGCCATGGGCAGCCAGTTTCCACAGAAGGATACTGTGAGAGACCATGTCAAAGGCTTTGCTGAAGTCTAGGTAGACTACATCAACTGCCTTTCCCTCATCTACCAGTCTGGTCAGCCAGTCGTAGAAGGAGATGAGGTTGGTCAAACACGACCTGCCTTTCATGAACCCATGTTGGCTGGGCCTGATCCCGTGGACGTCGCGCACGAGCCGTGTGATCTCTCCCAGGAGGATTTGTTCCATGACCTTCCCTGGTACTGATGTCAGGCTGACAGGCCTGTAGTTCCCCGGATCCTCCTTACTGCCCTTCTTGTAGATGGGAGTCACATCAGCAAGCCTCCAATCCTCTGGAACCTCTCCAGTCAACCAGGAGCGCTGGCAGATAGCTGAGAGCGGCTTAGCAATCACCCCCGCCAACTCCCTCAGCACCCTAGGATGAAGCCCATCCGGTCCCATGGACTTGTGACTGTCCAGAAGGAGGAGGAGCTCCCTAGCGGCCTCCACCTCAATCTCCGGGGAGACATTCTGCATGTCAGCCGAGATATCCAGATCAGGGCACAAAGTGCCCTGAAGATAGCTGGTCTGACTATTAAAGGCAGATGTAAAGAAGGCGTTGAGGACCTCAGCCTTCTCCTTGTCATCTGTGGTTACATTCCCTGCCGCATCAATTAAAGGACAGAGATTATCCTTGGTTTTTCTCTTGCTACTGATATATTTGTAAAAGGATTTCTTATTCTCCTTCACTGGAGTGGCCAATCTAAGTTCAAGACGGGCTTTCGCCTTCCGGACTTCATCTCTGCATACCTTAGCAACTTCCTTGTAATCTCCCCTACTAGCCTGTCCCTTCTTCCAGAGGACATGAACTTTCTTTCTGTCCTGAATTGTCTTTGGTTATTTACTGTTTGCCATATGCAAGTTGTTCTACAAATTTGATCATCCCTAGAGCCCTCCCCTGAACCTACTCACATCCTTCTCTATGGCTTTTGAAATGGGAAGAACAACATTCAAGGTGCAGTCAATGATACACCTACATAGTGGCACATCTTTTCAATTGCATTGTCTTCTTCCTTGCAGAAAGATTAATCATACACCTTTTTTAAAGCATTGCTAATGAGAAAATCATAAGATGAAGAGGTATGTTTTAGTTGGCTGAACTCTTCTCAACTGCTTTTTCACAGTTGCACATAGATAAAACTGTTGGCTCTGATGCTGGAGCAGGCACGATTAGCCTTCTTCCACAGCATTTCTGGCACAGCTTCATAGCAGAAATTCTTTTGTATTCCTCCTACACTGAGATATGTTCTATTGTGACGACAGCTTTGCACCCTCGGACAAAATCTCCTACAAAGTATAAATTTGTCCTCTCCTAATTCACCAAGAATGGAGTACTTTGGGGTGCTCCTCATACATGGCTTTTTATTCATATGGGATACGGGGAAGCCTTTGGGAAAGTATGAGATGACAGTCACATTCTAACTTAATGGCACAAAAAGCAGGAGTTGCAGACTATGACGGATAAAAGGCTGGTTATATGAATTCTCTGTCACTTCCAGAATTTCTGTTCCCTGCCTTCCATCATTTGATTTCTTTCTTTAAATAGTTAATATTTTTCATTATCTTTTAAACTTTAAATCTGATATTTCTCACCCAGTACTTCCAATATCCTATATTTCACCTGATTTTTCAGATATTTCTCTGAAATACTTGTGTAGTTTCTGTAGTTAACCTGATAGTCATAATAAGCTTGATTTACACAACACCTGCACTAGCTATGAATGTTCCCTTTATCTGCAGAGATTGTAGCCTGAGCCTGATGTTTCTTTCTTTCCCTTAATTAGCAGTAACATATTCTCCTAGCTCCAAAGGATGTTTCCACAAGATAAGTTTGCACTCCAAAAACTACACACTGCCTTAAAGCACACAGAAACCACACAGATGTGACCCTAAAGTTGGCTTAGAAGTACCTTGGAACCCAGTTATCATTGAAGATCTTTAACAACCATGGGGAGGGTTTTCCAGATAAGTGTTTCTTTGTGAAGTACTGTAGGTAAACAGCCATTCATGTGTCGGAAAACTAAAAAGATGGATTTCTATTTGGCTTCACACTCCAGATCGTTTCTCAGTCAACAATTAAAATTTAGATTAGATTGTTAAAAAACACTGCTGTTTCTAATTTCTTACTCATTACAATAGTAAATAATTACGCTATTAACTAAAATTCATTTCTAGCCAAGAGATTTATTGCTAGATCTGACAAATACTGCGAGTAAGTAGTCAAACCATGATATAATTCCTATGAAAGCTAACAAAATATTTTCAAGTTTCAATGATAATGCGTGAAAAAATGTTTTCTTTCCTATCAATTCTTTCTCTTTGTTAATTAAGGCTTTCCTATCTTTTCTATACTTTTTAATTAGATCTTTAATGCACTTGTTATTCTATTCAGTCTGTTTGTATAGAGATTTAACTACAAGACAGCTTTCTGCCTTTTCAGATGATTTTTTAAAATGGTGTTAAAAAGTCTAATGATTTTTTCCTCGTCTGTGAAATGTCTCACACCAAAATGCAGTGACTCAGCTACTTTTCACAGCAGGTCTTCAGAATAAATGACTGCAAGATGATCAAGGATTTCTTCTCAAAATCATGTTACTCATATAGCGGCCTGTAAGCACTGAAATGTGTCTAAGAGTCAGGATTTGCATTTAGGACTGCATTTTTTTCTCATTTCTCACGACTTTGATGCTCATGGTTTATATAGCAAATATCCTTGCAGGATTTTTTTTTATAACACAAGTGTCTAGGAGAATTTCTTCTCTCTGGACTAGAAATTCTTTTTTTTTTAACTTCTGGGCAGCCATGCATGATGTGAGAAATGCCTGAAGATGCTTTCCTTTGATCGTTTCTAAGTGGCTGGATATTTGTTAAACATCCTTCAAATATGAATGGGCTGCCGTATTTTTTAACACATTCATAAAACCTTACTCCTTTGCTAGTGAGAAAATATTCCTTCTTTTTTCCCCTCCCTAGCTGTTCTAGTTTTTTAACATGAATTAATTTCTTCCAATTATTCTCTTCCACAAAACCGCTGTTATGAATTAGAACCCCCTCAAAAAAGCTTTTAGTAAATTCACAGCTTAAAGAATTCAAGTTGCTTGCAAATGGTATTTCTGTTAAGACAAATTTATTTTGAGAGAACTCTGATTGAACAAAAAAAAAAAAAAAAAAAACACAACCTTTTGTAATATTTCTGCTTTTTCTGAACGATTTTGTTCTTCCTTTTATTTTTAAAATTTTAATATTTTTTTTTTTTGTGGGTGCAATGTTGAGCTTTGTGATGATCAGTCAGAATTTACAATGTGAATGTGATTCCTCAAACTGCTGAAGTTTGAGGAACTCAGAAGAAAAAGCTATCTTAAAAGTAATGATGAGATTATGGAATTCAACAAATAACTGAAGGCAGCAACAAAATTCAGCAACTGAATCTCACAAATGTTTGTGTTTGCCTCTGCCGTTCTCTACTCTGAAAAGCCATAGCAGTAATGATGCGAGAGCTTATCCTGCTCAGACTTTTTTCTGTCTAATTGTCAGACTGAATTGTCAGATTTCTTTAGAAAGAAAGATGTCATTAATTCTGTTAGATAAAGTTGTGGAGGTATAATGGGAAATAATAACTACTGGAATAACCAATAAGTATCAACTGTAGCTAGTGGCAAGCTGATCAGCCATTGATAATCTGTCATTATGTCAAGTGACTCAGGGCTTGGTGTCTGTTGCTCCTTCTCCTGCAGGTAGATCTCGAATACTTTCTTCAGTTTGTCTCCCTTTCCATTGTATATCTGGTTTGTATCCTAATAAACTGCTCCATAAATGCCGCTGTCGTCAGATTTCCATTCAAGAAATAAATTTGAACACAGTTAAAACAATGACAGGTGATCCAATCAGGAATCAAACACCTGTGGGCTATGAGCTTGTCAGTCAGACAATAGGAGCATCACAGCTTACACTTTATTACAGCACTTATTCAGACATCCAAAGGACCAGAATGCAATCAGGAACTGCACTCAGCAAGGTTTTACTAAGAGCACATCATATTTGACAAGTCTGATTGCCTTCACTGATTGCTTATGTAGGCAGGAGGGCATACATTACCATGAGAAAGGCTTTTGACCCCATGTCCCACAGCATTCTCATCTGAAAACTGAGAAATGAGGGCATTGTAACATGGGTTGATGGTAGGCTGAAATGGAGCTTGTTGCTAGGCTCATAATCATCGCTTCTGTGATTACTAAACTGGTTGGCAGCCAGTTACAAGTATCAGTGCCCAGAGTCCACGACAGAGCCTGTAGTGCTCGGTGTTTCCAGCACTGATTTGGGAGATGAGGTGGAAGACTCCCAGTGCCTTTATGGACAGCACCATATTAGGAATAGTGGCTGACGCTACAGATGGCATAAACTGTGTTCTGGGTCATGGGGTAAATCTCAAAGGTGATTTTCAACACATCACCTTCAAAGAGAGATTGAAGGAGCGGGGGTCATGCAGTGTGGCAAAGCTGGGGCTAGGAACAGGTTACAAATACTTGAGGCACATTCCTCAGTAGAGACAGATGACATTAAAGGGGATTATTGCTACTAATTTCAAGCTGAAGGGTCAATTTGTATACCAGAACAAAACTCTTTGCTTGGAGGACAGTGCAGGCCTGGACCAACAAAGAGGATGTTGACTCTCCACTGGTGAAAGTTAGAAAGATTCATCCTGGCAAAAAAACATGAACAAAAAATCAAAACATTGGTTTCTCTGTTGTTGGGAAATACCGCAAAACAACTTTCTGCCTTTACTGTGGAAAATACTGAAGGGAAGGACCACAAAAGCTAGGACATATTTATGTCACCAGTTACTATGAAGTAATTGCAGAAAAAATTTCAAGCCATAAAACAAATTCTTTCATCCTAAAAAATAAAAATATAAACAGATCTACTACACTTCATATCATTACATTCATTCATTCATTTTCATTTACTGTTTAGTAATTTTTTTTTACCACATCTAGTTTAATTTTAACATACATTTTGATACAAATCAGTCGTCAAGAAAGGTGGCCTGGCCAGGGTAGAGCAACTGATCTTGACGTATAAGGGACTCTTAGGGGTTTCCTTTGCCAGGGAAACACCAAGAAAGTCAAGCGACCCTATGGCTACAGGCAGCTTTCATGAGAGTGGCTGATATGGCCAGGGTTGTCAGGGCAAATGGAGACCATTCTCACAGCCCTGAAAAATGGCACAGGGTGGGCAAACAGAGCATGGACATCACTCATAGCTTCCTGCAGCAGCAGGAGCAGAAGCTCTGTGGCAGGTCACTGAGGTTCTGCCAGCTGCAAGGGCTGCTCGTTCCAGCTGACTCTCGAGGCAGAGCAGTGAGCACTCAATGCCAATAGAAGGCTGCAGCTCTGGCAGGGGGTACGACTGCATACCCCACATGTGACCAGTGCCTCCACCCAGACAGAGATGCTGAAGGAAGAAGCATCTGTGCACATCCTGCTCTTCAGGAAGCATCTGGAACTTGCTCCTGGAGCAGAGAAGAGCAGCGACCTTGCCTACATAAGTTGTGCCCAAGTGGAGGACCTCATACGGAAGCTGATTTGAGACTAACAGGGAGCTGGGAGCAGCAGCGAAGGACTCAGGACCACAGGTAGTCTTCTTGGAAATCTGCCAGGTTGGGGGAATAGGGAGGGAAAGGACTGACAGAGTTAAGAAAATCAGTTAATGTTTAAGGGAGTGGTGTCATGGACGGGACTTCATGTATTTATGCCAGGAAACTTGTTTTGGGAGATCTGGTCATCTCAGCACGGATGGGGTTCATCTCTCAGACATCTCTCAGAGGAGGGATATCTTTGGCAGCAAGCTCTCCAATTTAGTCAGGTTGGCTTTAAACTAGAGTCGCTAGGGGAGAGGATCGTCAACCCATTCCATTTTGAGGCTGATGATGTTAATGGATGCCCTGGGCCCAGAGTTGGTCACAGGCCAGGAAGACAGCACCTGAAGTGCAGGATAATGGATCCAATGGTAAATCAGCCTCAAAAAGAGCCCAACTCAAATGCCTGTACACTAATGCACAGTGCATGGGGAACAAGCAAGAAGGGTTGGCATCACTGGACATGGTGGGATGACTCTCACAACTGGAATGTGGGAATAGAAGGATATAAGCTCTTCAGAAAGGACAAGCAGGGGAGAAGGGGATTGAGGGTAGTGCCCTCTACATCAGCGACCAAGTGGAGTCTATGGAGCTCCACCTGGGGATGGATGAGGAGTTGACAGAGAACTTAGGTTAGGATTAAAGGGAAGATAGAGAAAGGAGATATTGTAGTGTGGGTTTGCCTCAAGCCACCCAACAAGGAAGACTGAGTGGATAAAGTCTATAAGTCTAAGTCTATAAACAGGTAGGAGGAGCCAAGTGGCAGAAAGCAAAGGTAAGAACTGAGAGGAGGAAGATCTGCCTGCTATAAGTGAAGATCAGATTCAAGATCATCTAAAGAATCTAAAGGTGCACACGTCCATAGGACCTGACAAGATCCATCCATGGGTTCTGAGGGAACTGGCAGATATAGTTTGCAAGCCACAACCCATCATATTTGAAAGGTCGTGGCGGTTTGGTACAGTTCTTGCTGACTGGAAAAGGAGAAACATTACCTCCATTTTCAAGACGAGGAGAAAAAGAAGATCCAAGGAACTACGGGCTACTCAGTCTCACCTCTGTGCCTGGCAAGGTCATGGAGCAGATCCTTCTTAAGGCCCTAGCAAGGCACAAGAAAAATGAAGATGAGGTGATTAGTGGTAACCAACATGGCTTCAACAAGTGCAAGTTACGCCTGACAAACTTGCTGACCTTTTATGATGGAGTTACAGCATCAGTGGATAAAGCAAGAGAAACTCACATCATCTATCTGAACTTGTGCAAAGCGTTTGACACTGTCCTGTAATGACATCCTTCTTGCCAAATTGGAGAAAAGTGGATCTGATGGATGGAACACTTGCTGCAGATAAGGAATTGGCTGGATGGTCTCACTCATAGAGCTGTGGTCGATGGCTCAGTGACCAAGTGGAGATCAGTGACATGTGGTGTTTCTCAGGAATCAGTACTGGCACCAGTGCTATTTAACATCTTTGTAAGCGACATGGACAGTGGGATCAAGTGCACCCTCAGCCAGTTTGCAGATGACACCAAGTTCAGTAGTGCAGCTGACACATTATAGGGAAGGGATGCCAACCAGAGGGACCTGGACAGGCTTGAGAGGTCAGCCCATGCCAACCTCGTGAGCTTCAACATGGCCAAGTGCAAGGTCCCGCATGTGGGTCGGGGTGATCCCAAACACAAATGCAGATTGGGCAGAGAAAGGATTGAGAGCAGCCATGAAGAGAAAAATTTGGCAGTGGCAACTGGTGAAATACTCAACATGATCCAGCAATGCGCACATGGCAGTCCAGAAGGCCAACTGAGGTGATTCTGCCCCCCTACTTTGCTCTCGTGAGACCCCACCTGGGGAGTACTGTGTCCAACTCTGAGACCTCCACACAAGAAGGACATGGAGCTGTTGGAACAGATCCAGAAGAGGGCCATGAAGATGATTGGAGGGCTGGAGCATCTCCCTATGGGAGCTGAGAGAACAGGGGCTCTTCAGCCTGGAGAAGGCTCCAAGGAGATCTTATAGTGGCCTACCTGAAGGAGCCTACAGAAGTGCTGTGGAGGGACTTTTTATAAGGGCATGTAGTGACAGGATGAGGGAAAACGGCCTTAAACTGGAAGAGGGTAGATTGAGACTAGGTATTAAGAAGTAATTCTTCACTGTGAAGAATTTCACAGTATCACTCATGTTGGAAAGACCTCTAAGATCACCTGGTCCAACCATTGTCATCTCCACCATGCCCACTAAATCACATCCCTCAGTGCCACATCTCCACATTCCCTGAACACCTCCAGGGACTGTGACTCCACCACTCCCCTGGGCAGCCTGTGCCAATGCCTCACCACTATTTCTCAGAAGAAATTTCTCCTGCTATTCAATCTGAACTTCCCCTGATGCAACTTCAGGCTGCTAACTCTTGTCCTATCCCTGCTTACACAGGAGAAGAGGCCAGTCCCCAGCTCTCCAGAACTTCCCTTCAGGCAGTTGTAGAGGGCAATAAGGTCTCCCCTGAGCCTCCTCTTCTGCAGGCTAAGCACTCTTAGTTCCCTTAGTTTAATTTGGAATTAAACACACTGCTGTGAGGACTAAAAGTAATCTGTGTATTTTTATTAAATAAAAAGGGTATTCAATGTTATCTATAATCATAAAAACTGAATACACGGCCACTGACATTGATGGCTGACAAGGTCTATGATTAACCTGGAACAATGAGGAAACCCATGAAGTCTATGTGGAAATGATAAAAACTGACCGATAGCTGTCAGCCAACTTTTCTATTAAAGATTACTATATCATTTATGTATTTGTCTGGGTTAAGCAGTTGGCAGTTGAAAAAGCATAGCACTGGATTTTGTAGTATTAGTGAAAGAGTGAAATGTGTACAGATGAACCACTTTCAGATGTCATGTACTGCCTTTTTCTGTAGCTGAATTAAACTCTGAAGAAATACATTTTTCCTGTACTTTGCCTTCATTTGTGCCTGAGATAGCACAGTTGTTTCACAGAACAGACACAGCCACAATCAATAATCCAACAGCATGGTTCCCAGTTACATCTATTTTTTCCTTTCTTTGCAGTAATTCTAGTTGTTTTAAACACGCTGTCACATTTTTACACCAGTTATACAAAAACCTGTGGCAGGTGCAAGAATGAGAGCTGGAGAGCAATTCTGTGTGTGCAAACAATGCCTCAAGTGCAGACACACAGCTTAAAATAAAAACTTGACACAGGAGAACAGGCTGAAAAAGCTTAAATATGAAAGACTGAAGTTTTGCTCTTTTAGGTGCAGATGCTTGGAGTTACTGCTTCTATTTTCAGTCAAGTAGGCGACGGATGAGATTCATTTCAAAACGTCGGCTTCTGTTGTGGTTTGGTGATACTTGCTGTCAGTCCTCCACATCAGAACATCATGTGGACCAGTGGGAGTCAACGAGCGAATGTTCTGGTTCCGTTCTTTGAGTATCCCGGCGGGAGGGGAGGGGGCGGCATCCTCGGAGGACCCGGCGGCAGAGCAGCGCGGTGGAGCTGCGCAGGGGACCCGAGCGGCTGCCAGTCTCCCTCTGGCCCCGACTCAGCCGTCTCAGCTCCCGCGGAGCAAAGCGTGTGCTTTCCGCGCACTGCTGTGGATTGACTGGCATTCTGGATGCTCTCGTGTCTCTCGTTTTGCTGGATTAGGTTCGTGTAGTGAATCGCCGTTCCTCCTCAGGTCGCTGCCGTAGTTTTCTCTTGGTTCAAACTATCTGCCGGCTCTCTGCCCTTCCCCCTCTCCTGGGGCCAACCCCCAGCTCTGCACAGCCGGGGAGCATCAGTGCTGACCGGTCGCCAGCTGCATTTAGCTCCATTCCCCCACCGCTCTCTGGGCCGGTTCTTCACTCAGCGCAGTGTTCCCGTCCAAGCCACGGGCTGCCACCTTCTGCAGGAGAATGCTGTGGGAGACGGTGTCAAAGGCCTTGCTGAAGTCTAGGCAGACGGAATCAACAGCCTTCCCTCGTCCACCAGGCGGATCACCTGGTACAAAAAGAGATCGGGTTGGTCAGGCAGAACCTGCCTTTCATAAACTCGTGCTGCCTGCGCCTGCTCCCCCGATCTTCCTACGCACACATGAAGCTAAATAAGCAAAACGTTGAAAGTCACATTTTCTCAGCTCTCATCTGAGTATTAATTTATTAAGTCAGCAGCGGTTTGAGTTGTCTGATCACATACTTGGCATACTTATGGAGGTGTACAATTCTAGGAAGGAGAAAAGGCTATTTTTCTTTAAATTCTCTCTTAAAAACACAGGCAAAACACATTATACTATCATTACAGTATCAGAGCACAGTTTCAACAGTTCTACCCAAAATCTCGTGATAGATTGTTTGGTTTAAGCCAGCAGGTGGCTCAGGACCACGTAGTCATTTGCTTATTCCCCCACTTCCCAGTGGGATGGGGGAGAGAGAGAATCAGGAAGAAAATGTAGAATTTGTGAGTTGAGATAAAACTATTGACTAAGATAAAGAGATAAGAGTAATAATTATGACATATGTATATATATGTACGTAACAAATGATGCACAAGTAATTGCTTGCCACCCCCTGACTGATGCCCAGTTTCCCCTGAGCAGCAGCAGAGATGAACTCACAACCCTTTCAGAACTCTTTTCATGTGATGTCATACAGTATGGAACATCCCTTCAGACACTTTCAGGCAGCTGTCCCAGTTCTGTTCCCTCCCAGCTCCGTGGGCCATTTGCTGTGAATGACCTTGGCTCTGTACAACAGTGCTAAGCAGCAGCTGTAAACATCTGTGTGTTATCAGCATTGTTTTTCTCCTACAGCCAAAACAGAGCATCATACCAGACACTGGAGAAAACTATTCCATCCCAATTGCAATTAAGATAGAAATTTTGGATTCTAATGTTTGAGGTCAGTTTGTTTTACATATATATGTGTGTGTGTGTGTGTGTGTGTGTGTTTAATATACATGCATGTATACAGATGTATGTTTGTAGACGAGGAAAAAAATTCCCCTGCTGAACATTCATGATGCTTACTGAATGTTTATTGAGACCAAACGGTGGATGTCAGCAAAGTGAGCTGTGGATTGTGTGTTTCACCAGTGGTAACAGCAACATGCAAGGCTAGCCATGTTCTGCATAGCCATACAGGTGCTTACAAGCATGGCATGCCGGCTCTCCTTTATCTTTAGCAAAAATGCACAGCTAATGGTGGTGACAGTGTTGAAAAATAGTGTTTCGTGGTGAGAATTTGCCCTATCAAATAGTGTTACTGTGTTCTTTGTATCTGTTGTAGTTTCCCTGGAAATAAATTAGAAGGCATTACTTTCAGAGCAGCCTCCGTGTGCATGCCTGTGTATTTAGCCTGCTGAAACTTACAATGGAAATGATATAAAGATTGTAGGTGATGTGATTATTTATTAATACCTTGAACTCTTTTCATAGCAGCTTGTCCCTGTGGAGCAAACTGTCACTTTTTGCATGCTGGAGTAATCTCCAGTATAGCTCAGAACACCCCATTTTTGTTTTATTTATTTTTTTCTTATTTCATGCAGGTAATTTATGGATAACAGGACTTCTGTTTCCAACAAAGTGCAAAATATTGTGGTATTGTAAGAAAGTGTTGAATTCAGTGGCTGTGTAATTGCTAAGTTCTCAGTGACTGTGCTTAGTGGTGGCTGACCTGCTATGTATTCAGCTAACCATCCATGTATCATTTTATACTTTATCTCCCAAAAACATATAAAGGCCTGGGGATTTCCTTGCCGAAACAAATGCAAAAAGAGCCTGTTGTCTGGGAAACTCCAAAAATATCACCGGAAATCAAAATTAAGAATAGTATTTTTTAAATTGTATTAAGGACTAAGGCTTATGCCATCATTTTGACATTTCATACAGGATATATGCTATGTGAAAATTATTTTGCTTTCACGTCCATATCGTTTACTTGCAGTGTGATTTTTATCCACTGGAATCACTGTAAACATTCTTTGTATTGATCATTCTCTGTACTTTCACTTACTCTCTTGAGAACGTGAGTAATTCTCAAATTCCATGTGATCTTAGAAACAGGAATCATTATGTACACGAGTGTTTGGTTATTACTTCTGTTGGCCTTCTGGCTTCTTTCCACACATGACCTACTGTTAATGCCTTCTCATCTTTTTATTTATCAATTATGTTTCTGAATAGCTTTTACGTCTGGGGAATGGCATTTTACTTTCCCCTTTCTCATAAGCACTGTCTCATTTTCTTTCCCCTCGTTGCCCTACTCACTTTGATATGACTATTTGAAAATGTTAAAGAAAGTATATCAGAGTAATTTTGAATGTCATGCACAATCAAGCCTTTTTCTTTTTGATCTGTGTGCAGACCTGCTTCAGGTAAGGAAGAGAACAAAGGGGTTTGATTTTTGCACCACACTTCTCAACAGCAAGATGAAAGGATGTAGAGTGCACGCCCTCATCCAGACTCTTTTATCATCCCAACCATTGTATGCATACAATGTTTAATAACTCATATGATATCTGGGACAGTTTATGTGGATGGATCTGTGAAGGCAAACCAAAAACTGGGGGCTGTAGGGAAGTTCATTTCTTTCTAAGTTGTCATGATTAAGTTTCCATTTTCTCATGCAGAAAAAAAAAAAATTGTAGTAAGATGTCCTCTGAAATGCAAGGGAAATTTTCCGTAATTCTGAAAACAATGCAGTGCAGTGAGAAAATTTTAACAAATGCAACACAGTGGGTTAATATGAAAAGACAAAAAAATGACAGGAAGTTACAAGACTGAGGCTACTTTCACAACATCACTGAGCCATGATAAACTCAGGGAGCAATAAGATGCAGTGCTGCCGTCTCCCACGAGATTCTAGAGTAAGGATGCTGATTCTGTTACACACTGAAGAGACCCTACCAAAGTCATGTAATCTGTGAGATCTCAACAGTGGCCCAGAAACATGATTACGACCAAAAGCAGCACAGGTAGAATTAGGATAGGCTGCCACAGAAGTACAATTCTATTCCTCTGTCTGTCTTCTCCTTTTTATTGCCCAGTGTTTTACAGTTTCTAGTCACTGGTTCCAAAATCTAATTTGCTTTAGATTTACTTTACTTCTTACAATCTCTGTCCTGTTCTGTCAGGACAGAGTGAAACACTTTCAATCCAGCTGAAAAAAAGAAATCTGCAGGTAGACATTTGCTGCTGCCACTGGTCTGTGATGTGTTTTAGCTTGGACCACTTTCCAGTTCACTAGCACATCTCTGCTGGTTCACAAGCATGCTTTCTTTTTCCATCTTCCCTACTATAAGAAAGAGAGATGCAAAGGCAATTACAGCTCTGTGTTCCAGCCATTTTTTTCTCTTCTGTGTAAGGATGTTTCACCTGCATTCAGTACTCACACCACTGGTTTCTTCTCCCCCTTTGCAGAATCTCATACCTCAATGAACCCTCCATGTGGGTGATAAAGGGGTAAACGCTGCCATTGATGTTGGTGATACAGTAGGGCCAAAATGCCACATTTCTCTCTTACTTTTATCTTAGCTGCATTTGGTTATGGCTTATTGCTGAGAAACATTCTCAGGCTGCCAATAGATGGGGCTAGAAATTCTACATTGTTTGTGGCATTTTGAGGCCGACGTCGTTTCTCCTGCTGATAAAAATACTAAAAATCCTCAAGCTCTGTAAGATCTATTTCCTTTTAACTAGTGACCATTAGCTCAAGACTTCATTTGTCTTTTCTTTCTTTTTAAATAAGACAACAGGCTAATCATACAACCTAATTGTATATCTAATCTCTTTTGCCACATTTTCACCTTAGAGTAAAGCCATTGAGATCAACTGCAATTATCTTCTTTTACAAATTCTGATCTATTTCTATTTTTTTTCCTTATTTGTCCTAGACACTGTTTTTCTCTTTGCAAATATATGTCATCACATCTTTATGAAAACAGTGAGGGAAAAATAATTTTCTTATCTACCATTTCATTTAATATAAATGTATTCTGATGTGGAGTGGATCCTGAACTTTCTACTTAGCCCAGAAGTCCACGTTATTTTTAAAATCTTTTGAAGCTCGTGGTCCCTTTTTATGTTTCAAGCATGAAAAGCTAACTTTCACAGCATTTCCTCTGCATCGCTGTAAAATGTAAATATATTTTTTGTGATATTGTAATTATCTTACCAATGGTATAATGTACAAACATATACATATATATAGAGAGAGAGCTTTTTAAATCTGAGAATCACTTGGAGACAGTCCCCAGCCTGCAGTTTCATACCAGCCATGACAAATAATGGCAGTTGGGGCTGAACAGCCCAGTTCTCAGCCTTTCCTCATAGGAGAGGTGTTCCATGCCTTGGGTCACGTTGGCAGCCCCCTCTGGGCACACTGCAGCAGTCTCTCCTGTACTGAGGACTCCACATTTAAATGCAGTGTTTCAGGAGGTCTTGCCAGCACAGAGTAAAAGCACGGGATCACCAGCCCTGCCCTGCTGGCCACATGGATGGCATCTTATTCCCACAAGGCATGAATTGATTGCCTACAGTTACAATAGAGGTTCACTGGAAAGCCCTTTTCGTGAGTTTCTACTAAGTGTATCAAAACCATACAAACACATGTATGCTGGGTCTGAATGGGAATTTACTTTTAGCAGACAATGCAAAATTCACAGATTCTTCTGTTTGAATTTAAAGGAGATTTTCTTTTGACTGAGATCTACATGGGAATGCAAATTAATTTTATTGCTTAAAATTCTACCACAATTGACCAATATCCAATGTCTGCTGCTTGACACTGGAGAAGTAGATTATGATATTAGTCCAGGATATGTGCTGCTTTTAGCTGCTTTGTCTGATGGCAAAGAACCACAGAGTCTTTTGAGTTGGAAGGGACCATTAAAGGTCATCTAGTCCAATTCCTCTACAGGTAACAGGAACATCTACAGCTCGTCCAGATGCTCAACTCCTGATCATGTCTGACTTTGCATGGCTCCAAGCACAAGGCTTTCCCCACCTCCCTGGGCAACCTGTTCAGCATTGGGCAACATATTGCTCTGTGCTGAAAAAGAAAGGATCACATATTCTTTTAGAAAACTCCTGTCCAACAACAATGCTTAGTCTCCAGAGAGAAAACTATCCCCCCCACAAAAGCTAACAAACAAAACCATGTTTAATCAAAGCACAATTAAAAAAACTATACAAAAGATTAGGTCCTTTCATTCAAATTAAAGCCCAACGTGCTTTATGTTTGTTTGGTTGACTGTTTGCTTTTTTCCTGACAGCAGGGTCTGAAAGCTTAAGTGAGAAGCCTATTTGTGAAAATGATGTGCAAATTCAACTGCAGTCTGATCAACTTTTTCAGTTAAAGAAAGCTCATAATTAAGCAGAACGCAAAGACAAGGAAATTCTGAGGAGGCCCCGAATTTTCTGAGGATGCTGTTGTGCACTGCTGCCTACGTGTGTAAAAACACTCACGCGTTTTCTGGGGCTTCCAAATATTACAGAATTATAGTTTAGAAAAACAAATTGCAAGTTATTTTTTGTAAAGAGTTATTATATTTTCTTATACTTGCGATCACTGAAAGATTTGGTGAGGCATTTCCATAATAAGCTTTGTAATGGACATACATAATAATTCATACATTATTGTTTCATGATGCAGTGAATCGTTAAAAAGGATCTAGCAGGTTAGGTTTCCTGAGGGGATTAGGCATAGATTGCTGTAATTTGTGAAGAAATATACCTCAGAAACTGACTGGATTTGCTCACTAAACATTATTATGGATCCATTATTATGGATCCAAGTTGAAGGAGGGAAGATTGAGGTTGGATGTTAGGGGGAAGTTCTTCACAAGGAGAGTGGTTAGGCCCTGGAACGGGCTGCCCAGGGAGGTTGTGGATGCCCCGTCCTTGGACGTGTTCAAGGCCAGGTTGGACGGGGTCCTGGGCAACCTGATCTGAATGTGTGTGTTTGGTGGCCCTGCTAGGCAGGGGGTTGGAACTACATGATCCTTGAGGTCCCTTCCAACCCGGGTGATTCTGTGATTCTGTGATTCAAAATAAAAGGCATGTGCTATTTTTTGGAAATCTCACTTCAGTACTACTGATGAATCTTCAGACGTTGGAAAAAGGATTGGTCTGATAAAGAAGACCAGTAAGGAGCTGACATTTCCAAACTGCCTTGCTATTGCTTCAGTGCCTGAACTACTGCGCTGCTCCTTCTGTATTTCTCTCTGGTCCTAAATCTCTTAAGTAACTTACTGTACTTTTTTCTCCAACTTGTTGATGGGAAATAAGATGGACATCCGTTTTTCTTCTGAGGTCTCTATTTTTTACTAATCCCTGATTTCTCTGTAAACAGCACTATGTTATGATGCCCAAAGTACACTTGTTAATCACTTTTTAGAAAGATTAACAACATCTTTGTTTTTAAAGAGATCTAAAATTCTGGTTAGGCATTTTATGAGCAATACAGCAAGCACTGTACTGATACAGCTGGGATGGAAAAACTTGTGTGCATTGTCTGTGCTGAGCTCCTTCAGGGAGTTTAAATGATACTTCTCTGAACCAGCAATACTGAGCTCATTAACACATTGCTGAGAGGATTTAATGGGAAAAAGTCTCTGGAAGAACAGTGAGTCTCAACATAAATTAATTCCTAGCACTTTGTTCTATGCTTGTTACTTTTCAGATATCACTGCAGAAAGCCGTATTTTCCTTCACTCCCATTTTCTCTCCTGGGTTGTTTTTTGTTTGTTTGTTTTGTTTTTATTTTATGTGATGCAAAACACATCAGAAAAGAAGTGAGAGTTTGGATGCCAGTTCACATAAAAATACATTAAAAATGTGAAATTAGAACTGTGAGGGAAAAAGTTCCCTTAACAGACTGCTTTACCTCTCCTCATTTCCACATCACTGTCATTCACTGTGATACGTGCTGTCATTTTCAGTCAGCAGTGACTTGAAACTGATCAGAGGTATGAATGGCAATGATGCAGATTTTTCCCTTGCTTCTGTGTGTGCACAGATCTGGGCTCTGTAATTCTTCTTCCTTGATACATTTATTTTCCCTGTAAAAAGAACATCTGAATATTATTTTGAAAGCTTGCTCAAGTTCATTGCCACGTGAAGTCCTGTCAGAAAAAAATCACAGACTGTTGTCATTACAGATCATTTTGTATTTATTAGAATTTATGTGATACATGTGTGTGATTTGTTATTGGATGTTACTATCAGAGCATTTTAAATACGTTATCCTTAACATTTCACGTTCGTGACTTCTTACAGGCACAGTTTTAATGTCAGACCTAACACTAATTCTCCAGAAAATAATATCTTTGTTTTATATGGTCATTTTTAATAGAAAACACACACAAAAAATGAAGGAATTGTTGGCGCCCCACTTTTCTTCTTGTTTTTCTTTATTTACGTTGTCTTTGAAACTCTCCAGCTTAAGATGAGGGAGACCTGAAACTGTAGCTAGTCTGGGTGAAGGGCAGTGGCAGTGAACCTGCATGTGATAAGGTTTGGGACGGCACAGATAGGTCAGCATCGTCCATAAGACTGCGCTGAAGTGTGCTGGCAGCACTGCTGCACAAGTGAAATCTTACAGCAGTGAGCCAGTCCTGAATGCTTCGTAGTTTACTGCTTCCTCAGAGTGCAGGTTCATATGCCAGCTACAGGAAGGGTTGGCTGACCATGCAGGGAGCTGAGCTTTCCTAATTCCTTCTGCAGCTGGTGGCATTCAGTTGAGCTATTTCAGTAAACCAGCAGAAAATAACTCAGTGCTGATGGTGGGTTTGATTTCCTTCCAGTTTATCTCTTTACCTCACCTCCATGCAGGCCAGATAAGTATGGTGATGGCAGAAGACAGACGGAGAGAGTTTGTTCACAGGGTCTGAGAGTGAGGATATATCCCACCCCACTGTCATTGGATCCCTGTCATTGGGCTGTTGCCACTGTGAAACTTTCTGCCTTCTCAGTTCTTCCACAGAAGCTGTCTGGGCATGGTACTGACAGTAGACAGGATATGCCAGGGCTTTAGCCTCTTATACCTCTCCTATACTGTCTTCCTGGGGATGGAAGGAGAAATTGAGAACTCACCAATATCATCACGTGGCTCAAGACGTCTGCCCTTACATATGTTAATTAATCTTGCTTTCAAAGACCTGCTTCTGTTCCATTTTCTGAAACAAACATGTAAGCAGTAGATTGTAGGAGTACCTGTTAACCTTCATCAGACTGAAGGTAATTATGCAGAAAGCAAAAAGATCATAATGAAGGGAAAAATAATTAATCATTTGGGAATTCATATGCTGAAATTATGCAAAGAGATAGTGAATTCTTTTGATAATTGTATTTTAGACTAATTACCCAAAGTATAAACCTGTGTAAGTTAGCAGTTAGCATGAGATGCTGAAATATTTGTTTTTCTTCCACATAAACCTTACAGAGATTTAATGAGCAAAATGTGTAACTATTCCAAATGTCCTGTTAACTTCATTTGAAGGATTTATTATTGGTTCTACATGTGTTGTCTACTCGTGAATTTCTCCCCTTCTTTCCTTCCTTTCCGCATTTGATTAAGGGTCAGTTTTTGCTGTCATGGCTATATTCAAGGTTAACATGTTCTGTGTAATTTCCATGGTGCTCCCACAGATCCAACTCTGGTAGCACTGAATGTCTGTAACTTTAAATAAAATAATACAAAGATCTATGTGTAAGACTTCAGGCTTGAATCAAGCCCGCTGTTATTTCTAAATGACATTAGCAACAACAAAATCAAGCATGGTGCTATGTAGTGTAGCAGTGGAATGAATGTGATCTTAAAGAACAGGTACTTGAGCTTCTTAAATGACTCCTTTTTGTCAAATGAGTGAAATGTAGTTAAAATTTAAGAGTTCTAGAAATGTATATATTTTTAATTTTGGATAAGGAAAGAAAAAATTCCTCAGCTCAAAAGGAAAGCTGTGATACAATGTAAGAAAGCAGAACAAGTATGCTTTACTCTCCTGTTAGATAACGTGTCAGATTTTCTTACACCTATGCAGAAGAAAGAATTAGCTTGGAAGAATACTAAAGCACTGGGTTCTTGTTAAGATGCTCAACGCACTGTTTGTCACTAAGGGTAGATGACTTGAATTAGATTGGAGAGCTGTGATGATACAGGCTCCCGTTTCTCATGTAGCCAAGGTCAGTCCTTATGTTTCGTGTGAATTTACCATTTCCACACTCAGTTCATCAGAGATGCAGAAAACTTAGCAGGATGTGAATATGTTCAGATAATAATGCTGGAAAAATAACGTCTCATAGGAAGGCTGCCAGAGAAAGGGGATGTCTTGAAAGTAGGAGGTTGTCCTGTTCGCTGCCTGGCTGTTTTTTACACCAGTCATTAACTCTCAACTGTTTTGGCGAGCATATGGGCAAAAGAGAAGAACAGAGTAGGCATAAGTGGCAAAAAAAAATTGAAAAATGAGTATTGAAAGGAAGACAATTGAAAAATGAGTACATTCTGCTGTTAGTGTAGCAGAAGTCCATATTTTTGTATACTGAAGAAGAAATTTTATTGAAATCAGTCATAACAATGAGAAATTCATCTCATGCAGTTCTTCCTCTTTTGTCCTTAGTTATTAACTAGTAAAACCTTATATTTAAGTAATAAAGATGTTTAGATGTATAGATGAATGTGTTAAAAAGCACTCTTCTTTTTCAGAATAATTGTGCTCCAGCTCTTTCCCTACAGCTACACTAAGCATGTTTGTTTTAATATGAACATCCATTATCACTAAAGAAAATAGAGAAAATAAAATACTTGTTTTGATGAAAACTCTAGTTGTGTAGGCATCTATATAATGGGAGGATTTTCTTCGTGTTTCTTCATTCAAGAAATAGAGGCTGCTATTCTCCATCAGGTTGCAGTTCCATTTGCTGCCCTTCCCTCCCTGTGTATTTTGGAGTAATTTATAAAAGTCCAGAAGAAAGAAAGTTCTGTGACTGCAGTTAATTCTCTCCAGGGTTACAGACAGTTGTCGTGGTCAAAGCCCGTGGTGTTTGAGTGCATGTTGCACTGAATGGCTTTGTTTTTAGGTGAATTTGCTCCATTGTAGAGATCATGAACCGTATCAGTATTGGTGTCATGGTGTCCAACAGCAAGGGGAAGTCATCCTTTATTGCCAGAAGAAATAGCCCTCCATAAAAAGAATCTACAAATCTTGCACTAGACTCGGGCTGACAGAAGCCACCAATTGGCAAGAAAGTTCTACACTAGCTTTGTTAAAGCAATTGCTTCCTTAAGAAAGGGAGTGCTATATTCTTCTACTTCCAAAAGCTTCACATGTGTAGTAATAGAGTAACAAATATACTTCAGAACTTGTGCTCACTATGAAATTTTTGCTCTAACTCGCAACCTGTGATTTGTTGCCTGTTGCCTGTAATACTTTGCAGTGTGTTTTCTAGTGGGTTCAATGAGGTTGACTGAGCACGTGCAACAAGAGCACTTGTTCAGTATGTTTTGTAAGGATGCCCTTATGTAGTATCTGCTGTGGTTTAAAGCAGCAGGCAGTAGAGCACCATGTAACAATTCACTCAACCCCCACAGTGGGATGGCGGAAAAGTCAGAAAAAAAATGTAAAACTCATGGGTTGAGATAAAGACAGCTAAATAGGGCAGAAAAGAAAAACAATCATCATCACCACGATAATAATGGTAGCAGTTACGATTATGATTATGGTAATAATCACAATAAAAGAATATATAGGATGAGTGATGCACAGTGCCATCTCTCACCACCTACAAACCAATGCCCAGCCAGTCCCTGAGCACTGGCAGCCTTCCCAGCCAAATCCTCAAGTTTTATAGTCATGCCTGTACAGTATGGGACTTCCCCGATTTTTGTGCACCCCCACCTACTTACTTGCAGGGCAGTATGCGAAGCAAAACTTTGAGTACTACTTAAATGTGAAACCTTGAGTAGTTGTAGAATACCAGATTACCTCAATCTCTCATGTTTCCAGTTGCTTAACTACTTGATGTAATTCTCTTTCACGTAGATTTTAATGAGGCACTTCCAGTTTTTCCTTTGGGTTGCCCTGATTGCCATTATTGTTATTACTACTATTGCTATGATGGTAACTGAACTTCAAAAAAAAAAAAAAAGACTTAGAAATTGAATTGTCTTTAAGGGTGATAAGACAGGTTTTAATTTTTGGCACCAGAAGACTGGACAGAATATCAGTTCTCCAATATCAGAGAAACTTTCACTCTGAGTTTTTGGTTTGAAAGGGCAGAGAGAAAAGCATTCTCCAGGCTTTCATGTTTTAAAATGCAGTACGTAGTATTCGGATTAAAATACGGTCCCTTATCAGTCATTTCCCTTGCTTGTCATAATAATTCTGTTAGGTACCAATACAGTATCAGAAATTCTCATATTTATGTTGGTTCTCTTCACTTCCTCTTGACTAAACAGAACTGGTACGTTATGGCAGTGATGGCGATGTGAAGGCTTAGAAGCATGTAAGACTATGTAATGCTTTAATTGCTAACATAAAATTACAGAGTTTGCGTATTTCTTTCCATTCAGATAGTCTTATGAGTTACCTCAAACTCCTGGAAAGCCCTGATTTAGTTTCACTAAATTAGACGGTCCTTTCTTGATGTATTTTCTTATCAAAGATGATTTTCAAAACCTGTGGTTCACTGTTACTCAAGAAGAGGATGATGCTGCATTTTCTCATCTCTCTGCTTGTCACAATCTTTCTAATGCTTTCTTTGCTCTTAGTGTTTTATATCCCTGGAAAAAACTGTATGGGAGGCTGGAAAATCATCATCAATTTGTGCATACAGATTTGTTTATTGATGGATATGTTTTTAAGCATTGGATTTCTGGATGTAAGATGTACACATACACTGTTCTGTGTATGTGGTTGCATATGGCTGGCTGTATGTGCTCATGCTAAAGCCCCCCTTTCTGTTGTTTTCTTTCCACTGAAGGGAATCTGTAAACTTTAATTTGCACTCCAATGTAAGATAGTGATTTGAAATTTGCTAGTAATTTTATGAAGCAAAATGTCAGAAAAGAGAGAATTGCCTTGGTATCAAAAATAGAAAAGAGTAAGCTGGAGAATTAGTGTTTGTTTCCTTCTGCAATGGCTGCTCCAAAATTAATGCCTCCTATTTTATTATGTTGACCCACAACATCAGAGGCGGACGTTGGTGGGTATGGCAGTAGAGGGTAAACCTTCTCCCCAGTCATAGAATCATGGAATGGTCTGGGTTGAAAAGGGCCAAGATGCTCATCTAGTTTCAACCCCCTGCTGCGTGCAGGTCGCCAACCAGCAGATCAGGCTGCCCAGAGTCACATCCAGCCTGGCCTTGAATGCCTGCAGGGAAGGGACATCCACAGCCTCCTTGGGCAACCTGTGCCAGTGCCTCACCACCCTCTGTTGCCGTGTGACAGATGGCAGCAGAGGGGCAGTCTGATAGGATGGTGTTCTGTCATTCTTCTAGATTACACTTTTTTATTATTCCTGGAGTTTACAAGTTTGCATTCTCATCTAATTTCTAAGCAGTTTCAAAGCTACAGGTGGGATCAGCGCTACAATCTTTGTGCAGCGCGTGCCATCTCTGTGCACAGCATCTCACAGGAAGAGTGAAATTGGACATAGGGTGAAAGGAAGAAGGGAGAGAATATTACATTCCTCTCATTAAAATTTCCAGCAAGCACACACTTGAAAGAACTGAAAGCGCTCATGTTATGCTGTGGTGAAAGAGAGAAAAATCAAAAGAGCAAGAGGCAATGAACAGATGAAACAAGCAGAAGTAAGGAAGTGTGGAAAGTCCTCTTCTGTATGGAAGTATTGCCAGAATATGACATTTTTTGTGTGTGGATAAGAAAAATCTACTCCATACTGAAAGTACAGCATCCCTAGAGGGCCAAGAAGAATGAGAAACAAGCAGCATAATCAGCATAATTAACAAAGAGTTTTTTATATGGAGTCATGTCTTCAGCTGGCATGCAATTGTTTCCTTATGGGTGACTACTATGATTCTGTGTTTTAGTTCTATAAGAAAAACAATGTTGATAACATCCCAGTGTTTGCAGTTCTTGCTAAGCAGTGTTGTACAAGCCAAGGCTGCTCCAGTTTTTCAGCTCATACTAACAAAGGGCTGGGGAGGCACAAGCAGAGAGGGGGCAGCATCAAGACAGCCGACTTAAAATGGCCAAAGAGATATTCCAAACCATATGATACCAGTCAGAAGGAGAGTTCTGAAGGGAGTGGGAGTTCATCTCGCTCTCTTCCACTCTCTAGAGGTAAGCTGTGCATCAGTCGAGGGGTGGTAAGCAATGGCTTGTGCATTACTTGTTGTCTACATTCATATATATACATCTTTTTTTCTTAGTAAATAATTTGATCTCAACACATGAGTTCTGCTTAGCTTTTCAAATTCTCTTTTCCCATCCCACTGAGAAGGTGGGCTGTGAGCAAACGCTGCATGGTTCAGGATGCTCAGCCTTCTGCCAGGTTAAACCTCTACAAGCGGTAACAGTAGTTATCACAAGAAACACTTCCAAATTAGGGCTTTCAGTTGTTATAATACTACGAGGATGTTGCTTTTGCAGACGTGTTTAACATGATGTGAGAAATGCAGCTTATATTTAATACAGCCTCTGATGCAACTCTTTTAGAACTTTGTAAATCAGCCTTGGTAATGAACTGAGAGGCTCTGCTCTACGCTCCTCACCCTAACTGGGAAAGAAGATAATTGTGAATGTATGACTGTCACGGCTTGAATTTTTCTTTGCTGCATGACAGACCTCCCCCCCAGTGCCTCTCCTGTGCAAAGCCAGTGGAGGTGTGAGAAGGAGGACTTTCTGCTTGACTGAGATAAAAAGAATACTACTGTACTAGAATGAAAAACAAATGTGAGATAATACGATATAAAAGGAGGAGTCAAGATTGATAAATCAAACAAATGGGAAAGGCAGTGCCTCCTAACAGCGCTGCAAATTCAACAGTATGGAGCAAAAGAAGGCACATCCTTATGTCAGTGGAGCTTTCTGGGAACTGTTGTTCCTTAAAAATGCTGATGCACTCCATTGGGCTTTTTTTTTTGTTGTTTGCTTTCGTTTTGATGTTAAGCTTTTACTAGTTTGCTATGCATACATGACTCAATCTATCCTTGTATCGTATGCAGATGTGTTGCCTGATTTGAGAAGTTTCCTTTGCTATAAAACTCTTTTTGTCACTGACTTTTGTTGTGAAATTGCTCTGACACTCCATCTTTTGCAGTGTGTTGAACTCTTCCTTCTTTAATTCAATAATCCTTTCATAGCTATTCAACAATCTGAGTTGCACTGCAAGTTTTGGTGCTGTGAAGTCATTTAATTACTTGTCTTTCAATATTATAGTCATTTACTGTTCATTTATTAAAAACTACACTGTGCTCATGAACATATTAAGGGCTAATCATATGCTGCTCCACTCTTCCAATAATTTTAGTAATATCTGATGGCCTTTACTTTGCTCTTCTTTCTTGTACTTAATTCAGAACTCTGCTCCTGCAGCTGTGAGGCAGGGTTAGCAAATGCCACTCTTTCAAGAACTGTTCTTTATTTTGCTGAGTGATTGCATTACTAATGGGAAGGAGGAATCAATATTGATACAGGAACATTAATCAAAGTTGACTAAAAGTTCCAGTCGTGAATTCAGCCTGCAGTGATCTTTCCTTTCTTCCAAGAAAAATTGCTCAAAGGAAAATGTTTTCAATTTTGAAGAGGTCGCTGTCCTCTTCACCTGAATAAAAGTTTGAGTGTGTGTCCTTAAAATATGAACGCCAAGTCCATTTTGTTCCGTAGTGCTTAATATTTCCAGATTAAATGGTACGCAGGGAGTGCTTAGAATAGAAGGGTAAGCAAACTCTGGAACACCCTGTGAGTCTCCAAACAAAGCTGAAGCTTAAGCAAAATTCACAAGACCATAAAGTGAGACAGGCTGCAGCACCAGAGAGCTTCACTGCAGTCAGCTTCTTGTATGTTCGGAGCTGCTGGGAATATTGTGGAAGGACAACTTCACAAGCACGTGATTAAACAGAAACTCTTAGAGAACAGAGTGGAGACAAAAAAAAAAATCGAGAGAACAGAAGCAGAGGATGTTTTCAGATCCCTGACCGAAGTACAGTTTGAATACTGAAGAACTTGATCATGAAAAAGCAGAGAGCAGAAATGGAACGAAGAGCTGCTCTTTGCAGGAAATGAGGAAAATCTGAGTGAGAGAACAAGACCTGCCTTGTCTCAGCTAGGTATACAGGAGAAATTACTTAGCTCATGTACAAAATGCAGAAATACATTTTTGAAATTTACTCTGTAAACTGAAGAGGTGGGATCAAAGGAGATAATTCCATTACAGCATATATGAACAAGAAATACAGGTTGCCATAGAAATTATATAAGGGATAGCAGGCATAACAATGACAATAGGATTGTTGTAATCGTAATATGGTAGTTAATGCCACGTATCTGCCATAGCAGTGAGTTGTATTAATTGACTGTATCAATACATTCCCTAGTACTGTTTCCTAGAACTTCTTATGAAAGCTAAAGTGAAGCACTGAAGGTACAGTAAAGGTTTGTATTTTGCTGTCCATGTACCCGTGCCAACAGAGAACACGGTTGGAGATTTGTTTGAAAAGAATATATCCCTGAGGCCTCAAAAACATGAAGCCATTGCAGTAATTCCAAGAGTTTCTCACTGATTTGAGACTGAGAATGAATTTATGCACTCTTTGGTTAATCACTTCCAAGGCAGCAATGAAATTGTATAAAGAAACACAGAAACAAGAGCTAACCATCATGTGACTACGTTTTGGAAATATTCTACTTACAAGTTATCAAGAAACAAGGCTAGTATTTGTTTATGGACATTTGCAGGTCTCATACATCTCTCCCTCTGTTAGTATCTTCTTCAAGCCCCCGGCAGAAGGACCACCAGACTCAGCACTGGCAGGTGCGAGGTATGAAGGGCTTTTTACTCCAGCACTTCTAACACTGAGCAGTGTCCTACTTTTACAAAGGTGTTCTAAATAAAATAAAGGAGAAAACACTCAATATGGAGCAACTGTACAGTATTCAATATCCAGGTTCAATTGAGGCCAGAGCTAACAGAAGCTATTGAAGCTTCTTAAACATGGGCAAACTGGTAAGCAGAAATCAGGGGCATAATCTTCTTCTGTGCAATCTCCCATCAGCCACATTCTCAGTACAGCTGTACTTTTTAGGTCACTTTCTGCTGCTTCAATGAGAAGCAACTCTGGTAGAGAATCAGCATCATCCCACGTTTATTCAGCTGGGCAAACTCATTTTCAAAGCAAAGCAAGTGTATCTAAATTTGCAGGCAGGTATGTCAAAAGCAGTTCCCAGCTCTCATTCTTACAATTACACTTTTTCTTCTCATCCCTAGCAGACACAAAGATAACCAGGAGTGACAATCTGTAAACTTCCAGAAATGTGTGATTTAACATTGTCAATTTTGTTAATTACTTCTCTGCAGAAAAGCAATCTATTGTCATAGTATAATCTATAGCTTGTTCCAACTGAACCATTCACCACAGTTCTTCCACCCTGGGCATCCAGCCAGTTCTTCATACCAGATTATGTAAGACAGCTTTTCCAATGGTACAAGAACAAAGTTCTCTACATTTTAGTAGATCTTCTGTGATTTATTAGAGCTTATATAATTGCAGCATCTTTCTCTGTTCCTGTAGAGAAATGCACCTTCTTTGGGCCCTCTGATTGATTTGGCAATGACATCAAGTTTGGTGCTGTAGGAAAGCTCAACATGTAATCACATTCTGCAAGGTTCCTGAAAAATTCACGAGTGTACAAACAGAAATCAAGTTAATGCTCAGTTGAAATGAATACAGCACATCATTCTCACTTATTGAGAATCTATGTATAAATGGGTTTTTAAATGTTTGAATTGGAAAATTCTGTTCCTTTGATTCAAACATTAATCAACCTCCAGATATAATCTTATGGAAAACAAGCTTCTCTAATTCTGTGATCATTGAACTAATTTGTAAGATATGTGAAGAGAACATACATTAAGATTTTGGAAAAATCACTGTATCTATTATAACTGAAGTATGCAGAGTGCACTGATGTGGTATAAATTTGACATGGTTTTCAAGCTAAATTATATTGGGTGTAAATCTAACTGGAGATTGACCCAACCGTACATTGATGAAACTGTTCAGTCTTTCAGATTTAAGTACATAAACGTTTAAATATGTAGAAATTACTTAAGTAGAATGTGGCAATTTAAACAGCACTTATTGTTACCCTTTATTTTATTTTCTTTTAATTTTTGGAGGAAGAGGGGAAGGTAGGAGAAGGGAGACTGGACTTGGTTGTTTGCTGTTTGTATCCATGAAAAGCATCTGATCTCAGGAATTATTTGAGCTGCTAATGGAGTAATCTCAATAGTGTGATTTTTCCAACATTTGTTCTTGAAGTTAGCATTAAGAGTCACCATCAGTAGAGATTTCAGCACAACTTGTTACTGAATCTACATAGCTCACTACACAGCCTTGTACATGAGTACTTCAGCTTCCATAGTGAATTTTTCCACAGAAATTGTCTCGGGTGAATTTCAACAAAAGTTTTAGCCAAAATCTTGTGACTAATCACAATTATGTACATGGCTGTATCATCATACTTGCATGCAACTTAAGTCATTTCATGGGTCAGCCTACCTTGTCTTGCCATCCTACTAAAATAGTTTTGTACAGAAGCTAGCATCACATTTGACAGGCTGTTATCTATTTTTATTAATAAATGCATTGTAACTGCAAAAAACACTAGGAGAACACAGTGTTTTTTGCACAGGATTTGTGGACAACCACTGAAAATTGAAGATTTGTCAGGAAGTCTTTGAAATGACAAAAGCTTTAAGTGCACTCTCATTGCTTCACGAGTGATTTACATATTCAGTCACGTTATTGTAGAACAGGAGAAGTTAATATTGCAAGGACAATTTCTACTAGTTTGTGAATGGCCACTTAAGCTTGGACTACTGCAACAAAAGGCATAGTTGATGTTGTCTTCAGAAGTGACTCTGTTCACAACATACTTCATACTGCACATTATGGAAATGGATGTGACCCCAAAATACTAGTTACACAGTACTGGGTGCACAAATATGCATAACAACACTGATGAATTTATGGTGCTATTATTTTGGTTTTGCCTTTTTTTTTAATGTTAAGTATGTAACTTAGGAGGAGTGGGATATTGATTTTATTCTTGTTCAGGTAAGAATATGTCAATTACAAAGCCAAAGAAACATGTAGGTAGCAGTAGAACTGGACAGAATAGCCTCAAGTTGCAGCAGGCAAGACTCAGGCTAGACATTTAAAGAAACTGCTCCAAACAAGTGGTCAGGTGCTGGAATGAGCTGCCTAGCAAGGTGGTGGAGTCACTGTCTCTGGAAATGTTAAAAAGCTTTTAGATTTTGTACTGAGCGACATGGTTTAGTGGGGAAATATTGGAGGTCTTATCCAACCTTAGTGATTCTATCATTCTCTGATTCTAAATACATACTACATATTAAGAAGAGTAGCTGAATCTGCACTTCAGAGGAGATGATTCACAAGGTTCCCTTTAATTACCCTGCAGGTTATTAAAGTGCAAGGCATACGCTGCATCAATTTTCAGAGGACGGACTTTAATATCACAGCGCCTTCCTTCTTGTGTGCTTTGACAAGTTTGTTTGTAACAAGTCAGAAATCCAACCTGCTGACATACAAGTGAGTATCTACTGAAATGAAAAAAGATGCTTCACACCTCAGGATACAGTTTCCTCAACCACATTTTGCCAGTGAGCTCATTTTGTATGAACACTAAAATTCCAGTGAGGCCTGTGATTCGTGAAACAGTGCATTTGTGTAACCTTAGCCTTCTCGTGTGAAAATTGTTCACCGTGACACTCAAACAGCATTATTCCAAAAAATGAAATATCTCCAGAGGGTTATTTAAACAAGGGTTATTGAAGTAAAATTCACATGAAAAGTTAAGGCATCATTTTCATATCAGACTATTTCAGAACTTTATCCAAGCTGTTTGCATTAGTCATAAAAAAGTAATCTTCACAGCACCACTTTGAAGCAAGTTTTCAACCTCTATAAACATTCACATGGACAGTATTTATATAATTGCACCTCTTTTCAAGGTTTTCTTCATTTGTTTAATAGCTAAATGCATTAAAATATAAAACAGAATAGACTCTGGAGGAGAACTGAGTGCCTCGTTCCTCTACCCTAACTGACACCTTTGGTGATCTTCGTGTTCCTTGTGTCCCACTGTCACATTCCATACTTGGATAACAGTACCCCAGGGTCTTCCAAGATATTTTAATCTCTGTGATGGAATGCTAAAGTAGGTTTTAAAGCAGGTTTAATTAGGCAAAGCGTATCACAAAGAAGGCTGAGGAGGAACAGAAACCATTCTTATACAGTTTAATGGCTTTGCAAACTAATAAATACATTGCTAGTGTTGTCTGCAAACAGAACAGAGTTTGAATGTTAGTTCTTGGCATTACAGAATATTAACTGAAATCCAAAATTCTGTCAGGACCCAGAATGGTTCACACTTTTTAAGAAAAGCAGTATGAACTGTCTGGGACAAGAGAGACTTTAGTGAAGGAAAACAGGCAGAATAAACCAAAAAATAAAGTGCACTCTTATTAGAGTCAGCAAATTAGTATTAGGAAAAAAATTCTTATCTGAAAGAATGGTGAGCTGCTGGAACAGACTGCCCAGGGAGGTGGTGGAATCAGTGTCCCTGGGGGTGTTGAAGGAACATGCAGATGTGATGAGGGACATGGCACGGCTCAGTGCGGAGATATTGGTGGCAGGTAGACTGTGGACTAGATGGTCTTGGAGGTCTTTTCCAGCTTTGGCCATTCTGTGATTCTGAGATAGTTAAAGAAAGTTAGAGCATAGAGATTTAGAAAGCAAGGGGAAGTGTGAAGTGTCATCGCATACTTGGTGACAAATCACTAAATCATAAAAGAGGTTTCTGGATGCACTCTGTGCAAACCTGTGCAAGCAAGCTGTCAGTAAGGAGATACCCAAAAAGTTCTCTTCGTGGAACATTCCTCTGTGCACTACAAAGAAATTGTCCTCGCTGCATAGCATGCATTAGAAACCATTCAAATACTTAACCACCACAGCACTGATTTCTGCTCTGTCTGAAGTTCTAGTTTAAGATAACAAAGCTGAAGGCGCTACAGAAAACTTTGCCAGCTCCTCAATTATTAAATGGTGTTTCATAGAGGAAGGTTATTATTTCCCAGAGCTCTGGCTCCAAGTTGTTTTGTGGATGTTGGTTCTAACATGTAAAATCTGTAACAGCTTGGATTTTCACTGTATTAAAATTTGCCTGTCTCTTCTGTGGCTTCGTAGAGCTTGTCAATTAATCTTCTTATTAAAATGAGAGAAGGATTCTCGAAAAGATACTTTAAAAAACACATCAATAATGAAATAGTCCACTTCCATCAAGTTAATTTCACTTACCGCCCAGTGGTAAAATTTAATGGTCTTCAGAGAATATTCTAATACTTTTAATCTTAGATCTTTGTGGCTAGACCATGCTTTCCTTGAACATGCCTTTCAGCAAGGTATGCACAGCCTTCCAAAGAGGGAACGTTTCAAATACTTGCATGAAAAGAAGAAAAATGAAAGAAAAAGCACTGCCATCATGCAGAAGTCTGTTGTTGCTGTTGTTTGAAATGAACTATACCATCTCATTGATTGTTCCATGTTTATTATTAGAGGTTCCCATTGCAACACACTGCCTGCTTTCTCTTCAAAGAGAGAAAGAAGAGCTCGTTCATTACAGGTGAGCATCTGACTATGCACAATTATAAATTCAAGCAAACAAAACCCTGTGAAGGAGCTTTCTGTAAAATCCTAATGTTTAACATGCAGTTAAGCTGGTGTCTGATACACATGGGAAGAGTTACTTCTGAAATCACTGAACACGCGTTTGCCATGGAAAGCTGAATGGAAACACTGAATGGAAACGCAATGTGACAGAATAATATTTCTGAGTAGAAAACATCTTGTTGTCTTGCTTTTCCTTCCACATGCTTCATTTTTGGCTGAGGTTTCTTCAATTAAATTTTCCTGCTGAAAAGGTATGCTCTGCTGCATTTTGGAAAGCTTTAACAGATTTATCAGGTCTAACACAGGAAGTCTGCGCTATTTCATTTCCATATCACAACTCTAATAGGGATTTTGTGTTTTCTTACACTCACTGAAGTTTTTCAATATATTCCACAGTACTACTGTGCCAGATACATGGATAGATAGAGGTACCACTCAATGCAAGACTTTCTAAGTGTAAGGGAAATATTTGCCCAAAGGTTAAAATTCCATTTTAACACTTCATAAATCTCGTGGTTAATATGAAAGTTGAATAAAGAAATGTAGGATCTCTCATAACAGAAGTTTGCAGATATAACAGTTTAAATGTGCATCAGAAGCATCTGAACATTCAAGTTGCTTGAAAAAAGTCATATAAAAGTACAAAAGCAAACAAACAAACCACTTTTTAATTTATTTTTTTTTTAACACAGATTGTGTAATATTTTATCATCCTGGCTGAGAGCTGCTCCTTTAATCACCTCTCACTAAGATGCAGCTGTGCAGCAACACAGGCTTTGTTGCAGCGGCCCAAGTACCCACAATGGAAAGAGACCATCTGCATTTGAATTTAGCTGAAAACTGCTTTTGATATAGATAGGACTGTGGGAACCCACCACTGGCTTTTCTCCGGGGAACCTACTAATCAGGGACAGCGTGAGACGGCATGCCATGTTAACAAAGGACCAGCCAGCAAGTAGCATTTGGAACTGGGAAGGGAGGAGCGTCTTCAGGCAATTCTTCTGGATTTTGAGTGAAGATGTCCTTTTCAGAATCACATTAGCACTGCTCTCAGATGAACACTCTGTCTTTCCAGCATTCGTAGGTGTGCTTTGGGAATTGTAATCTTAGGTTACTCTAAAAAGCAACAGGAAAAATCTGTGAATGACGGAAGGAAGGGAGAGAAACCAGGGTATTCTTATCTGTTCCGCATACCCTCTTTCTGAAGGCATTTTCAAGGTTTTCAAAGCTAAGTATGTGCTCATCTTTACAGCCATGAAAAAGACACCTCTGCACTTTCAACTCTGCTCACAAGTGCAACATTGGTCATTTAGGTTCAGAATCAAAAAGAAGCCATAGATGTGTTTTCTGCTGAAGTTTTATAAACAGCCCATGCAACAACTCACAGAATATTGGCATTGGGTTGGAAGGGACCTCAAGGATCGTTGAGCTCCAACCACCCTGCCGCATGCAGGGTTGCCAGTTGCTAGATCTGGTCCTAGATCAGGCTGCCCAGGGCCCCATCCAACCCAGCCTTGGACACCTGCAGGGATGGGGCATCCACAACCTCTCTAGGCAGCTGTTCCAGCACCTCACCACTCTCAGTGAAAATCATGAGATCATGAGCACACGAATACTCATTACACAAGCAGTATCATTCCTTCAACAAGGAAGTCATGAAACGACTGGTTATTTCTGCAGACTTTTACATATCTATCACGTCCTGGAATTAATTAATAAAGTAATCACTTCTTCTAACAAACTTACTGTGTAATATGCTTTTTGTCTCGGAAACAAGTTTTACCTCGCTGCCTGTATACATCAATGGCTTAGAGACAAACAATTTGCAAAATGCACTTTATGTCAGGCCACATGCGTGCATGTGGCACTTTGGAGAACAGTGCCCAAACCAGCAACATCTATGCAGAATATTACACACACCAAATCTGAAAGGCATTTCTCTTGACTGGAAGGATCAGGCAGTTATAGCCATTTAGTAAATAGTTCCTAATTACTTTATTATTTACTAATGACTCTCGTGTCATTAGTGATAGGACCAGGGGGAATGGTTTCAAGCTACGGCAGGGGAGATTCAGGCTGGACATGAGGAAGTATTACTTTTCAGAAAGGGTGGTCAGGCACTGCAATGGATGCCCAGGGAGGTGGTGGAGTCACCGAGCCTGGGGGTGTTCAAGGAAAGGCTGGATGTTGTGTTGAGGGACATGGTTTAGTGGGAGCTATTGGGAATAGGTGAATGGTTGGACTGGGTGATCTTTTAGGTCTTTTCCAACCTTGGTGACTCTGTGATTCTATGATTCTAATTGAAGCCAAAAACTAATTTGAGTTAATTACCAGTAGCCAGTACCACAAAGATGAGAGCACTCCAGAAAAATCCCAAGAATGCATGTGACAGTTACACACAGAAAGTTAAGCATTTGGGGACAGCGAGAAAATCATTTTACTTAGACATCTTCTCTGTCAGAAGTTCTTATATCAAAAGACCCAATGGACTCTTCCCTCATCCCCACGCACTGTGAGAAATTGACAGCTGTTATTCTGGGAAGTCTCATTCTCTGGGCCACTGGCTGTGCTCAGTGCCCATGGTTAACAGCCATGGGCTCAGTTCCGCCAGTTGTGCTGATGAGTGCCAGTATCTCCCTGGCATCCAACTCCAGATTTCTAAGAATCAAAATATATATACTGTTTTAATTAATTATGCTCTTCATCTTGCATGTTTCATATTAACTCTGTGTTTTGTTACTGTTGGAAGGAGGTTTGCTATTGTCAAGGCTGAACTGAATTATTCAATAACTAAGACATGTAACAGTGAATCTGACCATCAAATAATATAATTTTATGTTTAGTGAATTAAATGATCTTTAAAAAAGAAAGTTGCTTAACACTTCATTGCTTTTAATGCTTTGTGCAATGGGAAAAGTGATGAGAGAACAAAGAAATAGATTAATGATTCAATTATTTGAACTGCTTTTGGATACTTTGAGGTACAAAAAGGAATCCAGGAATTACAGACTTAAATGTATAGATAATAGGCAAAGAAACAAGCACTCTTTCAGAAGAAAATTGAACTACTGCATGCATGTCAGACCCATATGGTGAGACAATAAACAGCAATTTGTAAAGTCAGTTCAGTTCACGTGATGTAAGAAGGGCCAATTAAATCTAACATTCACTGAGATTGCAGGCATCTCTAGAAGTTATTGACAACGTATGCTCAGCTAATCAGTATACTAATCTCACACAAGAAGGGTAGTTCAGGTCTGCACCGTAAAGATTTCTTGGCACTAAACACTTCATAATTCTAAACCTAAAGATCGCATTTCCAATAGAAGTTAAGTTCATTGAACTGGGTTAAGCTATGATAATTAACTTCCTATTGACCAACCAGAGAAAAATTTGCAGTCTCACTGAACTCCCTGCTGCTCCATTCATTTATTCTCTGTGGGCAGAAGGACTTGCTTTAGAAAGCAATTCCCTGCAGCGGCTGCTAAAGTGCGATACAGAGACTGCAGACTGCTAATCTCAGAACTCCTTTACCAATAGCTGGTGTTCATGTCAGTGTCACTGCTGAATGCAGAAAATCGATATATTCTAGAACATTAAATGAATGGGAAAGACAGGGGAAGGGAAATTGCTGAAACTAGAAAATACTGAAGAACTTGCATGCTAGCTTCATCTTATTCCCTCTAAAGGTAGAACTGTTTTGTTTCTGCTACTCACCCAGCTGTAACCCCTTGGAGATCTGCAACTCATATGTACTTCAGTGAATTTCCAGCAGTAAAGGAATAACTTAGGTAACTGCATTCCACTAACAGCCTGGCTTCCCCCACAAGCCATGAATACAATGGCCTTCATGGGCCATACATTTTCCCATAGCTTGAAATGAATGCAAGCATGCTTCATAGGAGCTGAAGTACTGCCAGAAGTCTAGACTTTTTCTGCTTCACTCTTCCATTCCCCACTCACTGCTGGTCACACTCACAAGCAGAGGATGTTACAATGCTGTGCTGCAAGCATAAATTGAAAGTAATTCTTGTTGGATGGCTGCCACATCTGTGAAGAGGAAGGTAATTGAAAAACCTTCCTTCAGTTCCGTCTGACTGTCTGCTGATAAATGGATTTGCTTGCCAACAATCAGTGCTACATGCAGGGAAATAGAATCAGCTAAATAATTTTGGGTTAGAGAAAATACTTCGTCTCAGGTGCCATATATTAACGTGGCTTTTGGCTTATTTCAAGAGAAGAAATGTTGAGTGAACATTGGATAATAAGACACCTATCTGAACCTGCATTTTCTTGAGGGAGAGCTTTCCTGTCAGACTTCATAACGTTTGATGTGGAGCAACTCAAGTGGGTGGTATCACTCTTTATATGAGGCAGCAAACTGTCCTCATGCAGTCCTCATAGCACACAAGGTTCCAAAAACCCGGCACCACCTGAAGAACACTTACTGTCAAATGCTTTTTCTAGTTGGGATGCAAACTTAAAATCTGAATACTCTAGCATTTCACATATTTTTTAACTATATCCTAATTAACGTGAATCCTTTCATCATGAACCACGATGAAAATATATTTACATTTTCAACGTAGCTCTGCCTCAGTGTCACATGGTCTACCTGACTTGAATTAAGTATATATGGAATTATTGAGTAAGTCCACAGATGTTGGAATGGCCACCTGGTAAGAAGAAAGCAAATGTCTCATGCTGATGTGAAATAAAAGCAACAAAAATTAAGTCTATATGTGTTCAGCAGAAGTCATCTTTGTGGGATATTTCTTGAGAACTTGTGAACAGTTACACTGAGATGTACATCATACACTGTATGATGATACACTAAGGGGTAAATTTCACATCGTCTGAGCTTCCTGAGAAGATTGCTACAAAGATATTGTGTATTTGTCAAAACTCAAGTGACTGCATATTACAGCATCTCCTATTATATATGCCACATTCTCAGTTAAGAAATGATTCAACATGCAACTCAAAGTTTTATCCGGATTCAGCTCTCACACGCTGGCACTGAAGAATTCTTTATCCTTGAAAAGGAAACAGTAGGTGAATAAAAGATGAAAAAATGGTATTATTTCCCTCAGAATAAAAATTTTCAGTCTCTCTACAACAGAAACCTGCATTTAGAAAATTGAAAGTGGTAACAGTTCACTTGTTTTACGGAAAATTCCAAGTATCTACAGATTGTACCTTTACTCTCCCAAGTATATTCTAGTTTAGTTTTGTTTTATTTCTCTAGTGCATATTTGATCACAATTCCCTTGGCATTCATTGTATTCAACAGCTATAAATTTAAACATAAGCTTAACTTCCAGAATTAGATGCTTTCCTAAAAGACACTAAATAATGCAATCATGCAGTTACTGACTGGGATTTATGTAGAGTGAATTCTTCCTCTCTGTGGCTCTCCAGACAGAAAAATCACCAATGGCAGCCACAGAGATCTGTTGCACTTGTATAAGTCAGTGATCAAAAAAAAAAAAAAAAAAAAAAAAAGATTCTCATTAACAGGTGAATTTAACTTTGCAATGGCAAAACTTAACTTTCTTTTGATCAAGGGGTGCCTTGAACAGTTCAATACAATGAAAGAGGAACTGCAGTTTGGAGCATCAACTAGTAATACATAACAGACTGTCAACAAATAGCAGAAGTGCTTGGGGAACTTCAGTGAGTATTGGCATGCATAAACCCTCCACATTAGTGCAGTAGAGCCTCATAAGAATAGAAGTGTAGGTTGGTAATAAAAGTTTTCCCCAGGAGAGCGTCGAGGATCTCAAAAGCAGTTGTAACTATCAATTAATAATCACTAGGAGAAAGAAAACTTAATAAATTTGCAGAACAAAACTTATAATATCATCTATAGGAGAATGGAAATGATGCTTCCCAAGTATTTTACGCAACTTCTATAAAATCATGAACAAAGACTAGAAAAAGAACTAGGCTTGCTCCAGCACTCCCTTTGCCTGTTAGGACTGAGGTATTTATTTACTATCAGCTGCATATTGATACAGAAAATCAGCAGTCAGATACAAATTAAGATTTTTTTAGACTATATTTTAATTAAGTAGATTTGACTTTCAAACAGCATTGTGTGTGAACATGTGTGTTTTCAACTTCAGTGCTACCAAGTGACAAAGTGATTTAGCCTGGCTAAACTTTAAGTCTGGAGAAAGGGAGTCCTCCTCTTCATCAAGGAGGATCAGGCCAGAGATTGGCTAGGCAAACTCAATGCATGCAAATCCATGGGCCCTGAAGGGACGGCCGTTATGAGGGAGATGACAGAAGTGAACGATCATGGAGAACAGGAGAGGTGCCGAGGACTGGAGGAAGGCCATTGTCACTCCAGCCTTCTAAAAGGGGAAGAAGGAGGACTCAAGAAACTGCAGGCCAGTCAGTCTCACCTCCATCCCTGAAAAGAACAGATTAGTCTGGATGTTATCTGAGCAAGTGGAAGAGAAAGTTATCAAGAATAGTCAGCATGGATTCACAAAAGGGAAATGGTGTTTGATCAGACTAGTATGATGGCACAACTGGCTGAGCAGATGAGGGGAGAGCAGTGGATGTTGCCTACCTTGACTTTAGCAAAGCTTTTGACACTGGTTCACATAACATCCTCATAGGTAAGCTTGTGAAGTGTGGTACAGATGAGTGTATCAAGAGATGGAGTGAGAATTGCCTGACTGTCAGAGCTTAGCAAGTGTGAACAGCAGGGGAGAGTTTAGTTGGAGTTTTTTCGTGTTCAGTATCTTCATCTATGACCTGGATGAAGGAGTGGAATGCAACATCAGGAAGTTTGCTGATGATAGGAAGCTCAGAGGAATGACTAACACACCAGAAGGCTGTGCTGCCATTCAATGAGAGCTGGACAGCTGGAAAGTTGAGCAGAGAGGAACTTAGTGATGATGAACAAGGGCAAGTGTAGAGTCCTACCCATGAGGAGAAACAACCACAAACATTAGAACAGGATACAGGCTGACCTGTTGGAAAGGAGCTGTGAGGAAAAGCACCTGGGTGCCCTGGACGACAAGGGGTTGGCCACAAGCCAGCAGTGTGCCTTTGTGTCCAAGAACACCAGTGGTATCCCAAAGTGCGTTGAAAGAACATGGCCAGCAGGCCCAGGGAGGTGATCCTCCACATCTACTCTGCCCTGATCAATCCACATCTGGAGGACTGTGTCCAGCTCTGGGCTCCTCAGTTCAAGGAAGGCTGCTCAAGAAAGGGGTCTTCTAGAGAGAGTCCTGCAGAGGGCTACAAAGATGATCAGAAACCTGGAACACCTCCCTTATGGGGGAAGGCTGAGAAACCTGTGACTCTTCATCCTGGAGAAGAGTGAGAGGAGACCTCATCCATGCGTTGAGATATCTAAATGACAGGAATCAAATGGATTTTCTCAGTAGTACCCAGCAAGAGAACCAGAGTCATAAAGTGTAACATAGCATGTTCTACATGAAGAAGAGGAAAAACTTCTTTACTTTGAGGGTACCAGAGCACTAAAACAGACTGCCCAGTGAGGTCTCCTTCTCTAGAGATATTCAAAATCCACCAGGATGCTTTCCTGTGTAACTTTCTGTTGGGAATCTGCTTCAGCAGGGCACTGGACTAGATGATCCCTAGCAGTCCCTTCCAACCCCTATGATTCTGTGAGTCTGATTCTGTTATTTATGTAGGATGTGACCTATGGTGGATTCAGTAATGTAATATATAGCTGTCAAGATCTTATTTCTATCTGCAATATTACAATTCAGAAATATTGCTTAGAATGCTTTGCAGGTTTAATTTAATTACTGCAGCACTGATCTTTTTATATTATTAGCAAATAATCCTTTAGCCTTCTAGACTAAATTGTTTATTACATTTTCAGCCCACAGCTTACAGTACATTGATTTCCAATCACTGGTTTATAAATCTGCCAAGTCACTTTGTCAGATGACTTTTTTACCCCCAAACACTCTCAGAAACATTTTGTGACAGCTTTCAATCAATCCTAAGTTAATAACTCAAATAAAAATTTACGGACTTATATATCATAGAAACAAACAGAATAAACTGAAACAAATTATTAGAGACCAATCACTTGCATATACAGGAGAAAAGACCACAGCTTATCAGTGCAAAGCATGTCATAAAACCAGATCTAATCTAATCACAGTGGTAAGGGGAGATTCTCCTGCTTTTCTCAGCAGTAGGACATGGCTGCCCAGTACACAATCCAGGCAGTGCCCTAGCAGCCTGAGGCAAGTTTTTGCTCTTAATTCAGAACTGAGTTACAATCAAATGACAATCTACAACATCCTTTACGGGGAGAGGCTGTCACAATCCTCAACTTTCATCCTCCCTAATTTATCTTCTGCCAGCAGCCACGCTGGTACAAACCCACACCCAGCAGCCTCATTGCAGCAACTGACAAACTTGAGCAGAGGACAGCAGACCAGCTTTCACTGCGAAGCCCAGTGTGGAGAAGTGCAGACTGACAGCCTCCTTAGAAGCTAAGCCATTACTTCATATACTAAACAGTGCTCTGGTGTTTGTTTGTAGGACTTTTGTTCATCTGTGTTTTTCTCAGTCATGCACTGCTTGATTCAAAGAATTATTTTATTTCTTTATTTTAAGCACAGTTCTAAACACCTAGGAGACCACTTTCTCCTGAAGAAGTGATTTTGCCTGTAAAATTATAAAAGCTGGACATGTGAGTTTGCACCTGTTTTCCATGAAACCCTCCTTGCAACAAGAGTTGCAAGTCAGAGGACACACATTATCTGAGAACCGGCACCTACGCCAGCATTTTTCAGTTCTCTGCAAAAACAACACGCACTGACTAAAGCAATGGACAGCTGAAGTTCAGGTGCCTGCAGCACCAAACCTCAGCAGCACCAGTCAGCCCTTTCTGCATCATAAGCAGAAGCACGCAAACACCAGAGCAGCAATGGATATTACAACCCCAGAGGCCCTTCTTCCACACATCAGGTCTGAACCCAGTCTCTCCGTCAGCCTGTCACAGAGCCCTGGGCAGAAGAGACTTCCTTTCTCATCCTCCAAACTTTAGCAGCTGCCTTATCAGCGTCTCAGCTTGGACTGCTTGAGAAAAAAAGCGGAAGGCTGAGCTGCAGGGGAAGGGTAACTGTGGTAGATTCATGCAGATGGGCACCTAAATTCCACGCTAGTCTCTCACACTTCTGACTTGATGATTTGCTGAGTAATTTTGTCAGCACACAGGTCTTCTAGTCTCTGAAGACTAAAACCTGTTTGACAAGGGATTTCTGCCTGAATTATTTAGTTAGATAAAGGTGTTACCTAGCATATGTGTGGAGGTTTCTATAGATATGTATACACAGGTATATGTGCATGATATGTTGGTACATATGCGTGTGTGATCTGTGGAATCAATCGTAATGTTACAGTTCAAAATCCATTGCTTGCCAGTAAGTTGGATGTTTGTCAGACTGTAGCTGAAAAAGCTGCAGCACAGGCTGTGCAGTGCAAGTATATGAAAAGGAGGAGACCAGTGGCTCATAGGAAAGTGCATTAGGTAATTGCAGAAGCAAGTGTGCAGTGGGATCCCAATAATTGGGATGGAGATGTTTGGGATTCTGTGGATTCTGATGAAGTTGGGTCCCCACATGAACTGCAGATGTGAAACCAGCACTGAGGTGAGAAATTGAATTAGATGCTAATGGACAGCCAGTGAGGAGTGACGTGATAGAGGATTATACTCAGCATGAAGTAAATGATACAACTGAGCTGTTGAAACAAAGACTGGAGCAACTTCTGCTTTCCTGGATGGTGCATCTGCACAGTCAGGTAGTACCGGGTCGGTCTGGTCCCAGGGGATTCTTAAAAAGTTTTTAGAGTTGAGTTTGGATTCATGGAGTCATAAAATCATGGAATCACAGAATGGTTTGTGTTGGAAGGGACCTTTCAGATCATATAGTTCCAATCCCCTGCTGTAGGCACGGTCACCTATTCTGATAAGAGGTGCTAACAGTAAGATGCAGAACATCTGTTCTATGAGAAAAAGGCTGATTAAAACTGCTTCACTGGTAGACAGAAACGTGATTATGACTCTCTCAGTTAACAAGACAGGGAAGCCCCTTCACTGAGGTAACTGAAAAAATACAGCAGTTAGGTGACCTTGGAGAGTGGCCCCTCATGGGGGAAGGCAGGAAACCAAGATACTCCAGATGGTTCTAAGGGCAGCAAAAACAGGATTTTGAGAAAATATTTACAGCTCTATTAAGAGATGGCTTGTGATAAGATTGATGATGTTCCAATTGCTGAATTACAGAGAACGTACAAACAGAGAGGGTTAAATAAACCTAGCAAGGAAGTGCAGAATTCTAAAGCAAAGTAGCTTCATAGAGGAACAATTCAGCTTATGGCACTCCTCTGGAAACTCAACAGGACTTCACAACTGCTCACAGAAAAGGCATTTATTGTCTAAATTGAACTGACTCAAAAGGGGTCCAAGTGGGAAAAGGTGCATGCGAATGGACTTTATCTCAAGGGCTCAGTAAGGGTGATTTGCCATTCCCAGGAGTAGGCAAATTTCAGAGGGCATGGCAAAATCAGAATGGGACTAGGACTTGTTTCTGAAGATTCTGGTCTGGATCTCACCAAGTAGTGTTCAGGGATATCAGCAGAGGATGTAGCGATACATGGTGGCCAGATGTAGGAGCCTGGAGTTATGCTTACTGTCTTAATGGGCCTCTGGCAGCAGAAAGCAGACCCACAGGACTCAGAAATACATTATATTATGAAGAACCAGCCTCACACAATAGGAAAAGGTCCTTTTCCTAATAATACAGAAGTCCTAAAAAGCCATTGCTGGATTAGTGGACAACATACCTACCAAAAGGTTATCTCCAAAATAGTCAGGGATATGTTACATAGGATGTATTAGACCAGTGTTCTTCTTGTTACCATAAGTAGAGGGAAATAAGTTGGGAATTAAACTGTATGGTGAGCTGATTAAAGGAAAATGATCAGTTGACACCTCTTTGGTTGGGGAAGGTGCTCAAACATGGGAAAAGGATGAATGGCTACCTGAAATAATCACATCATACTATGGACCACCTGTTTGCAATCCTGAAGTATTGGTAGATGGTGCTAGAGAATCTCTTTGTAACTTGAATAGGATAAAAGGATTACAAGTTGTGTTGAAAATCATAAGGAACAGCTGCCCAGAGAGGCTGTGGATGCCCCATCCATCCCTGGAGGTGTTGAAGGCCAAACTGGATGGGGCCCTGGGCAACCTGGGCTGGTATTAAATGTGGAGGTTGGTGGCCCTGCATGTGGCAGGGGGTTGGAGCTTTGTGATCCTTGAGGTCCCTTCCAACCCTGGCCATTCTGTGATTATGTGTGACCTATCTGAACATGAAATGATTGGGAATTGGATTTATTTTCCTGGCTGCCAGGGGGACCATGGGTCAAGCAAGTACTTTATTTTCTCCTTTGTACAGCCTCCATTATAATGACTATTTTTCTGACTTTTTATGGTTTTTTTTGTTGTTGTTGTTGTGTTTTTTTTGTTTGTTTGTTTGTTTTTGTTTTTTTACCTTTGAAAGAGATCTTATTTCATCTGTGATGAAGTGGAAAGGGATTACAAGCTATTAACAATACTTTTGCAATGTTTGAAATAACAATATGTTTACTGCACAGATTGATCCAGTGGGCTAAAATGACAGTACTCACCTGGAAAGTGAAAAGGATCAATACAGAATATAGAATCACAGAATCCTAGAATGGCCTGGGTAGCAAAGGCCCACAGTGCTCATCCAGTTCCAACCCCCTGCTGTGTGCAGGTCACCAAGCAGCAGCCCAGGCTGCCCAGAGCCACATCCAGCCTGGCCTTGAATAAAAATGAGACAAAGCACAACTTTTAAAAAAGGGGGCTGATTGGATTATGACATACTGAGAAAACTGAAATCTTCTTAACAGGACATCTAGTGATTAGTTCTTACATTAGCTAAACGAGATTCTAATTACCTGATGAAAATATGTGTTAATTATCTGTTTTCTCAAAATAAGACAAATCATTATTTAGCTCTTTCCTTCTGCTAACTAAACTTTTATACATCCAAGTGAAAAAAGAGGATTATTTTATTTCACAGAGTGATGGAACAACATGAATCATAGAAGAATCATAGAATCATCACCCATTTCGGACCTTTCATCACAAAAGCATTTGGACACTGCACCTATTTGTGTAGAACATCTTCAAATCTTTTCTGTACACAATTCGTACAAAGCTCTCAGAACAAAATCTGAGGCATTTTTTGGACAACTCAGATCCCTCTCTCTGCTTGTCGAACTCATATTCCTGTGGAGGTAAGGAATGTTGTCCCAGACAAGCAGGGCTTCTGGTGGAGCCTTGTAAAGAACAATCTGCATAAGGTACCTGTGTGCAAGGCTGCTACAACACTTTGGAGTTGATACAGCCTAGAAAATTCTCCACATACTTGATGTCGTTCACTGAACTCATCAGATCCCAGTTTCTTTACCCCTAGGTGTTCCAACTAATACCTGGAAATAAGGACTTGCCACCAGTCCTTCAGGTAGCAACCAAAACTGGCCAAGCCATTTTACAGAACAACTTGCCAGATAACTTTTGGAGTCAGTGTTACTACAGATATTAGCCCATTTAACCAGCCAAATAATATTACACTTTGCTTATACTTGATTTCACAGTGAAATATGCAGTCTCTAATACCAGTCCCTGTGGAGTGTTGGAAATGGAATACTTAAAAACTAAGATTCTTGTGCCCATGAAAATCTCCACATACGTATTCTTGCAAATATGAGATGTGAGATAGAAGCTATTAACTAAGAGAGAAGAGAAAAATGGAAACAAATATGCAATGGTAACTGTACATATATACATATATAGCCACTGCTGGCACACCATAAAGGCAAGGGCTCTTCCCTGCAGAGCAGCCTGGTCATGGGAGTGCTTGTGGTGTCAGCAACAACAAAACATCAGTCTGATAATACTGCTTCACCTGAAACAAGGACACTTTTTAAGTTAGATTCTTCTGTTAATTTCAAATTACCTACAGAACATTACTAATGACTTTTTTCTCTAATTGGTATTTGATAATTACTGCATGTAATTTGAACACAATCTGCTAGAAGCCTTTAAATTCCTACCATATAGCTCTGCATAGCACTGAACATTTCCAGATTCTGCTTAGAGAACCAATAACCAGATCAGTAACAAATGAGATCCTCAGAGGGCAAGAAACTCAACTGACTAATTTCCCTAAATAATGCAGAATGTGCAAACTGAGTATTAAAAAGCCTGGAATTGGGAAAGAGTGATACATTAAAAGGTATAGGACTAACACAGAAGTCACTTATTCAGAAAGATGAACAAAAATGTAAGCCTTAATGTAAAAGCATAGCAGTTTTCATTAATGTATCTCATATTAATGGTCCTTTATTCTGATTAAAATGACTTTTAAAGGCAATTCCACAAGCATTTATTGCCAGTAAATGGTTTATAGCTAATTTCTACATAAAAGGAATCAGCAGTTAATATTGTGGTCTTCTTCCCTGGAAGCTGTAAGCAAAATTGCTTAGGTGGTATTATGAGCAGTCTTTTATCAGTATCAAGTATTTCCATAAAGAAAATCCTTGATCAGGACAGGTAGGTTTAGAAACTTTTGTGTATTTGACAGTGAGGACAGTGATGCAGAAGAGCTTCTGAAGTAGCATTTAAGCAGCAGCATTACAGGAGACCTTATTCTACACTGATCTTACCGTCCAGATTCTGGCTCCTGCAGTCAGGGATGATTTACCCTTTTGCAAACACAGCTGGATACCAAACAAGGCCAGTGTCATAATCTGGCCCCCACTCAGTCCTCACATAGCTGGACTCCTCTGGAGCTGAGCCAGGCCCTCAGCTGTGTGTAAATCACACACACCTATGCACAGCAATCCTCATGGACACCTGAAAAGGAAATATATGATTTTCCCTACTCTGCCACAATTCTTTGCTGCTGTAGAATCAGAACCCTTTCAGCAGTTTCATACGACCATTGCCAGAAACTTTCTTAAAACCAAGATATCTTTCAGTGTTTAAATAATAGTTGTTTTACCCTAGTGAAATGGAATGGAATGGAATGAAATGAAATAGGGACAGTTTCCTGAGGAACTGACTCTCTCCCCTGTTTGTAGCTCCACAGCACGTAACAAAATGTCTATAAACAGAAATTGGTAACTGAGCACCCTGGTTACTCGAGCTAAACCTATGTAACTAGAAAATACTGAAATTGAGAACGTTATTTTCTTTGGATGCAGTTCCATAACAGTTTGGAAAAGTTGATTCTTTAAAGGTTTATTTTATTAATATTCCAACTTAAAATACAAGTGAAACTAATGGACAATATCAACATCTCAACTGTGCTCCCACTCCCTCCACCAACCGCCCTAAAGCCCTGAAGTCTTTTTTGGTAGTTTGCAGTCTTCTCTGATCCATTTCATTACTGCCTGCCTGAACTATCAGTAATGGGTAGTAATCAGAGGGATGAACCAGATCAGGCCTTCCAGCTATGTCCTTGATCCAGGCCCCAGGGAGGCAGCACACCTCTGTATGAGTCGGGTCCAGTCTGCATATGGGGCCCTCTGTTCCCACGAGGAGGGAATCACCAACAGCAACAACCTTTCTGCCTGACTTAGCAGAGGCAGCCTGCAGACGCAGAGTTGACTGCCTCACTCTTGGCAACGTCTCAGGCAAAGCTTCATGTGCATTCTCGCTCACCTCCTCTTCAATTTACAGTGACTCAAATGTCTTACTTAGGGGCACCTGGGGAAGTGAGGTTGGCAGGAAGGACGTTCGCCCATGATGCCAAACTGGGGCTGTCTTCCAGCTCTTCCCATTTCTCGGGTCCCTCAGCAATTAACATATTCCAAGATAAGATTCCAAGACTACACTGTCCAAAAAACAGCAGAAGATTTTGCAAGTGTCTGTTTGGTGTTATTTGCACTGTCAGGCTTCTCAACCTGATACGACTAGAATATTTAAGACTAGCATATTTCAAAACTGTGGAAGTATCTGTTGAGGGATTAGAGTTTGTTTCCTTTTGTAAGTGTTCATTATAAAACCTATGATCACTTAAATATTGTAATTTACTGTAATTACTGCGTGACAACACAGAGGAAAGCTGAAGGACTTCTGAGTTTCAGTTCCACCTAGCGAGTTATTTGCTCTTAGCTTCTAGGATTTACATTATTCAGATGCACAGAAGAAAGCTTATAAACACCAGCAAAGCCACGGGACAATAGAGAGCACGAGTTAAAGGATTTATGCTAAAGGAGAACGCAACAGAACTACCAAACTGTTTGTTCTCCAGAGACCTTATTTTTAATGTTTCTAAATACCTTCTACAGGAATCAAAAGTAGTGAAAATTGTAAATGCGCCATACTTCCAGAGATAAGTTTACAAAAGGCTCTGTTGTCTTATGATGCATTTCATTGCTTTTGTTGTCCATCTGAAGATGCTCCTAAAGTGTACTCAACAACTGTTATCCTAGCAAGAATGGAGCAAAGTTTCCAAATTCTGTGCCACAGTTCTCTCTTATCAGATTCGTGGGTTAGCTCATTTTCGACACTGAATGGCACATAAACCATGCCATGAAGGGCACAAGATTTCATGTGAGAATGCATTATGGTTTCATTGGGATTGCTGTTAAAAAAAGCATTCATACAAAATGGATAGAAGAAAACATGAATACAGCCTGATGATGATGGTAGATTTCTTTGCTGATGCTGGAGGGCGGAAGCAGGAGGCAGGTGCTCTGCTTTCAGTGCATCTCAGCCACTGTTACTCTCTCCTCCTGCTTCTAAGATGCACTTCCATCGTAAAACAGCATTTAGATTTAGAATTGAGTTTTAAAGGGTTACATGACAGTGATGTAATAGAAAACACCTTATTTTCTTCTGAAGAATATTAGCTTCATCCCAAAAGCACTTACTGGAGTACTAAAAGCTTAATTTAGATCAGTTACTTCATGCTGTTCATCTGCAACATGAACACATTTTTCACTGCATTTTCCTGAAGTGGAGTGCTCAAAAAATTTAATTGTTAAAAGAGTGGCTACATTTAATATATATATATTTTTAAACATAAAACTTAAATTTTAGCAGAAGCAGAAATCTTCTGCAGCTCCAGAAAGACCACTTCAGGCAGAGCAGGCTGCATTATTTGTAACTTACATAATACTGTGATTTTTTTCCTATTAGCTTATCATAATTTTCACAATTATTTCAATTCACAGTCGTTTGTGGATCACCAGCAAGTGAAACACCCGTAAGTGCATTATACATGCTGCACATGTCCAGATCACAAGATAATATTTCTGTTCTTTCTTTGATTGAGCTATGTTTTCTAATTGAAAGAATAACTTTGCAATTCGTGAATAAAAAACAATAATCGAGATGGTTGGATGAGACAAGCCTCACTGACTTAGAAAATTTTGGAACAGAAATATTGATTTGTTGAGAAATGTATTTCACCGTGTAGGGAAAGAAAACACACTGGTCAGGTGCCAGTTGCCCTCTCAGTCATTAAACGCAATAATCTCTAGCTTACTGTTAAAAAAAATGCCAGAATCTTATCCCTGCCCTGTTGCTTAGTGCTTAGTGCTTCTCTTTGAAATCAAGGCAGAAAGTGACCCCTAACGTTTCCTGAAAACAGGATTACTTTGTAATCTGAATTCAGAGTTTGTTATTTTCCCAATTTCAGCTGTCTCCTGTTTGATGAAGTCCATATCCTTTTTGTTCTGTCAAGCAAGCAGACTTACAAGCAGGGGCTTAGCTCACAGTAGTAGTAGTCTACCTAGACTTCAGCAAAGCCTTTGACACGGTCTTTCACAGGCTTCTTCTAGGGAAACTGGCTGCCTGTGTCCTGGACAGGTCTACCTTTCTTTGGGTAAGGAACTGGCTGGAGGGCTGTGCCCAGCGGGTGGTGGTCAATGGAGCTAAGGCCAGCAGGCGACCCATTATGAGTGGTGCCCCCCAGGGCTCAGTACTAGGGCCCATCATGTTTAATGTCATTACTGATGACCTGGATGAGGGGATTGAGTGCACTCTCAGCAAGTTTGCAGATGACACCAAGTTGGGAGGTGGTGTTGATCTGCCTGAGGGCAGGGAAGCCCTGCAGAGGGATTTAGACAGGCTGGATGGCTGGGCTGAGGTAAATGGGATGAGGTTCATCAAGGCCAAGTGCCGGATCCTGCACTTTGGGCACAACAACCCCATGCAGCGTTACAGGCTTGGGGCTAAATGGCAGGATGAGTGTGAGGACAAAAGGGACCTGGGGGTGCTGGTTGATGCTCGGCTGAACATGAGCTGACAGTGTGCCCAGGTGGCCAAGAGGGCCAACGGCATCCTGGCCTGCATTAGAAATGGTGTGGCCAGCAGGAGCAGGGAGGTGAGCATCCCCTGTACTCAGCTCTGGTGAGGCCGCACCTCGAGTGCTGTGTTCAGTTTTGGGCCCCTCACTACAAGAAAGACATTGAGGCCCTGGAATGTGTCCAGAGAAGGGCAACGAAATGGTGAGGGGTCTGGAGCACAAATCTTATGAGGAGCGGCTGAGGGAGCTGGGATTGTTCAGTGTGGAGAAGAGGAGGCTCAGGGCAGACCTCACTGCACTGTACAACTGCATGAAGCTCTTTGTGATGAGAAGGGGTTTGGCCTCTTTTCCCAGGCAACAAACAGGACCTGAGGAAATGGCCGCAAGTTGTACCAGAGGAGGTTTAGGAAGAACATAAGGAAGAACTTTTTCTCTCAGAGGGTGGTCAGGCACTGCAATGGCTGCCCAGGGAAGTGGTGGAGTCGCCATCCCTGGCAGTGTTCAAGAGGAGTGTGGATGAGGAGCTGCGAGGTATGGTTTAGTGCTTGTGGTGGCAGTGGTGATGGCCATTTTCAAGATATATTACGGAGGTATGGAAAACTCTTTTATCATGTGGATTAAAGGATTTTTATAATAATGTAATATTTTCAAATTCTAGCAATTTTTATTCCCAAAAGTACTCATTTATTTTCAATGAACATGTGGAATCATTCCACTGAAATCAGTGGGAAAATTACGAAAAAGATAAAAGATAAAAATAGCCCTCACTTTAAACACTTCAAATGGAAATGACATCCCTGTTTAACTGTGCAAGAAAAATATATAAATGATGCTTTTACAATTTTCAGATTGTTATTTTGCATGACTATTTTCTAAATTGTGAACATTTCAAGCCAGTTTGTTCTTGATTTTCTTAATATTGCGTTGCCTAATTGTTGTTAATGTTGCTTTGTCTTCTTTTGCACAGATTGCCCACAGCTTCTACTGCTATGTCAAAGTTAGTCTAACACAGAAGACTAAGAGAACTCCTGCTGTTTATGCCAGAGCAGAAAGAAGACCTCATTTCATTCTGCATTTTGTGCAAGTGAAACTACCGGCATCTCTGACAGCTGCTCAACATCACAAGGTGTCCTCTACAAAAACAGTATTTATTTGCTTCTTTAAACTTGTTGTGCAAGCCTTTCAGTTTTTTAAAAGCAGACAGCTTTACCAAGCCAGGAGTACCAGAGCTTGGAGGTAAGAGAAAGAGCCTGGGGAAAGGAAGACTTTGTGTTGGTCGAGGAAGATCTGGTCTAACAAAAATCAGTGCACCCATGGGCCATAAACCCATAAACCCATGGGCCCCGATGGGATGCATGTGTGCTGAGAGAGCTGGCAGAGGGGATTGTTGAGCTGCTGTCTATCATCTTTGAAAGGTCTCAGCAAATGGGAAAGGCACCTGAAGACTTGAGGATGGCCAATGTTACTTCAGTCTTCAAAAAGGGCAAGAAGGATCTGGGAAACAGATCAGGCCAGTTGTCCTCACCTCCATCCCTTGGAAGGTCTGAGACTCACTTGTTGCAGGATCTTTCTATCTGCTTGTCTTCAATTTTACTTGCTCACCTAGTTCACAAATCCACTGGAGAGGGGGCTTTTTACTTACACCGCTCAGAACCCCTACTCTTCTGCACCATATATTTACTGAGCTAGGTAAATGACTTATAAGAAGACAGCACCTTTACTGAGACACTCTTAATTGGCCTCATAAGGCTCCATTTTCAGGAATTACATGATTCAGTGACTTTATGGGACTGGTCATAACAGGTACAATTTCTCCATCAAATTGCACAGGGCAGTATTTCATTTTTTAGTAACAGACATCAGCAATGAAGGTTCTTGTAGCTTGGGTGCTTGGTTGGAGAAACGGTTCCTGCTTGGCAGTGGACTTTGCAGAGCAGCAGGTCCATATGCTCCCACTAGTGCACACACAGCTGCACAAAGCCAGAACTGCAGGGGTCACTTGCAGCCATTCAGTTACAAAGGCAGTCTCTTTCTTGGGAGTTCTTGCAGTATATTTTCACTTGCCAACTGACTTGCCCAACATCAGTCACCGGAAGATGCTGTAAAGGATGTTGGCTGTAAAGCACCAAGCATGGTACTTAGGTCTCATTGACTTGACAGGATGTGAACTTTTGTGATGGTTCTGAGGAGTGAAAGGATCTCAAACTTTTTTCTTTTCTCCTGAGAGCTGCTGAATGTGGATGCTAACTGTGTCCTGGAGGAAGTTCAGGCACCATCCTTCATCTGATTCCCAGAAAGGCAGTCATGGTACAGCCTGTGATGGTGGAAACACTGCATTACTACCTGTGCAGCACCCAGCGCAGGCTGAAAATAGAGTTGCTCCCTAAGTACATACTGCATGTCACTCTCTTTGCCTATCCATTCCAGCTATCACCACTGAGGTCTGCAGGCAATGAGGTGTTTTTTTGCTTCGGTATCTGGGATAAATTCTGCAAGGTTTAGCTAAGACAGGCATGAAGCGTTGCCCCAGGGCAGGGGAAGTTCAGGTTGGGTATCAGGAAAAGTTCCTTTCTGAAAGAGTGGTCAGGCATTGAATGGGCTGCCCAGGAAGGTGGTGGAGTCACTGTCCTTGAAGGTGCCCAAGAAACATTTAGTTGTTGTACTAAGGAACATGGTTTAGTGGGAACTATTGATGGTAGGTGGACGGTTGGACTGGATGATCTTGGAAGTCTTTTCTAATCTTGGTGATTCTGTGATTCTATGAAAATAAAATTTGCCTCACATAAAACAATTTTTCATTGTCATTGTCTACAAAATTAGTGTAGCAAGGGATTAAGTAGCACATAGGTGGGCAGTGTTTCAAATTTCATATGGATGAATTACTGACATAATTGATAATTATACATTTTTTAAAAAACTGTAAATAGCCTTCGTGAATATCACTCCAATACTTCTTAATTTCAACAGAAACAGTGAGGAAGAGGAAATAAATCTTAAAAGAGCTGTAAATTCCTATATTAGAAATGTATTAAACTCATCTCAATACTGTGCATGGTTTTGAGTCCCAAGAACTAAAAATAAAGCCAAAGCTGCTTTACTAAATCAGGATCTAATTGTTCTGGACAAATTTGTTTTTATACAGTATTACAAACATGATGGGAAGGGTACCAGGTACAGCATAAATTAGGATAAACATTTACTCCTGCATTTCTCAGAATTATCCAGCTATGAATGCATGGATCTTCTTCCATTTGGCTTGTTTAAAGATTTTCAACAAATGCATACAAGAAAACAACAGGTCTGTGCATTTAGGCTTCCTTGACAGAATGATACTTTTATGACCTTAAAACCCAATCTTCTGAAGATGTCCTCAAGAATAATTATATGTAATATGGTAATTTTATTTGCAGGAATTAAGAAATCTTGCACACAGTCCTACAGTCTGAACAAGATCTGATGAAACAGTAAAAAAGTGAGCCTCTGGAACTGCCATGCACTGCTGCAACAAACGCTAATGGACTGTCAAAAGACCAGCAATGCGACAGGCTTGGTCACTTCTGTGTGCTGCCATATCCTACACAGGTAGGTAAAAGAATTAAAAACACCCTGGGTATCACCTGTCTGCTGCCTACTTGGAATCAGTGATAAGGTTTATCTGTGACATCTATAGATTCACACTCAGAAGTCAAAACCAGCATTGCAAGTAGATGTCAAGGATGACACACTAACAGCATGCAAGACATCTGCCATACATGTTCCAGGAGATACTGGCTTAAGTTTGAATGCAGTACACACTGCTCTCACAGGCAGCAAGAAGGATTCATTTCTCGCTTCCCCAGTTGATGCCTGCCTGACAGATGGCAGCTGGTTGCTGGTGTCAGCACACCATCTTGTGGCTGCCTGCTCCAACTGGAAGTGCTGCTGTTACGCCCAGCACAGCGCCCAGCTGCAGCTGCCTCCTGGTCATGCAGTGCTGGGAGCCTCTTTATTTCGTCACCATCAGGACTCGGCTTTAGCTACACTTGTGAGGAACAAAATCGTTGAAAGTAAAATAGAATCTATATACGTGCGAGGAATTAAACTGATATTTAAGTCTAAGTTACTGCTAATGACTTCTCTGAGGATGCACTTACAGCATTGGGAAGGAACAAAAACTGGGAAGAATTTGACCAGAGTTATCAAACTAGGCATGGTAATCTGCTCTCCTTAATTAATCTACTTTAACTATGACCTCACTGTTACCACCGGGCTCATCTTGGGTGCAGATCATTGATGGAAAGATAACACCTAGTAAGAAAGCAAAGATGCTAACCAGCATTCCTCGTTAATTAGATCTTAAATCCAAGTGTTTCTTATGAACTGCAGTGTTTACAAAACATTCATACAAATTTCAGTATCATTTCAGATCACTGAATGTGATTGATTGATTTATTCATTCATTCATTCACTTATTCAGGTATTTATGTAAGTACAGATGTCATTTCACTATTTTTCTACACCTCTTTTTTTTTTTTTCTTTTTTTAATCTATTTTACTATTTTAATCTATTTGGATTTATTGGTTCTTAATGTGATTTAAATAACAAATGTAGCTGTTTCAGTTTGTTTGTTTGTTTGTTTGTTTTCCTAAGAATTTGATGAGCGGCCTGAAAATAGTTTGCCTAAAATAACCTTTAAAGACACCGTGGTAATTTGTGGATTCAACACCCAGCAATTTCCTCAATAAGCTGTTTTTAACTTGATAGAGCTAACAGCAGGAATCTGGCAGGTTTGATTTACAGAGAGCAAGAGTAACTACAGGTCCAATTACATCATCACGAGCTGACACAGCAGCTGCATAAATAACCCAAACCAAGAAGATATTTGAAAACCCAGATCCTCCTTTCTCAGCCTTAGTGAAGCACAATCTAGAGACAAAAGTTAAGGACAGATTTCAATTTTTCAGTTGGAATTTCAATATTGCATTAGATGTTGACAACCACGGGGGTACAGTACAGAGAATTACAAGAAGAGAATTAATTTCTCCATCTCCATGCTTCTAGAAATTTATGATTACAGTTATTTAGTTATATACCAAGTTTGCTAGATACCAAAGCTGGAATAACTTTTTGGTGTTGTGAAATTTTACAAAAACAAATGACAAAATTCTATGGTTCTGTGATTCTGAATACAGACACTATAGCAAGGCCAATGTGATATTAGAAATTTGATCAGCAGCTGATTTTCTTGTAAATAATTTCTTGACAAAAATGGGATCTGGTCAGCTTAGCACATGACCTTTAGGCTGGATAGCAGCTCCCAGAGGAATCACATAACCACTAAAGACGGTTTGCAGGAACCCCACATCAAAACAGCTCATCTATAACCAGTTTTTATCATCTGTACAGCAGTTACTGAACAGGTGCACGCTTTCTGAAATTGCAGGAATGCTCACATGTTGAATGTATGTAAGCTGTGTGCTCTGGCTCTTATGTGTGCATGCTAGGAGCAGCGATCCCCCATGCACCCAGTGCTGCAATAAGGACACGTAGCTTTCTAACCTGTCATTTGGAGTGGCAAGTTTAATTCATGCATTTTGGTGACAAAATGAACATCCATAAGACCAGATGGCTGAGTAATGCAACATACTTATTTCAGGGAACACCATTTCTTCAGCTCAGATGCACCAGTAAAGAATTGCCCAGATATGGGGCAATGCTTATGTTAAACAGTTATTTCCTTGGTATTTCTACTCAACACCACAGTATGGTGAGCTGCAAGACATGCAGATATATGTCTCTGTCAGCAGTGTTAGTGTAGGGTACTATGACTAGAGTGTATAATTTAAGCAATATAGTGGCATAAAGCATTCCATTTTTTTCTGTAACCTTTTTCATATATTTTTTTGTTTTAAACTTTGTTTGCAGAGGTTTTCTGAAAGTCCTCCTTATGAGAGCATAATTTTAAATCACAGAATCCTAATTTCTTCTAACTCCTTGATAAAATTCCTTACTACCTTCAATTTTATAGCCAAAGCAGTGTCTGAGCTCGTAATGTATTCTTAAACAGCATTGTTTCCTTTCATATTTATATGTTTGGATATAAAAAGAGAATTTGGTCATTATTTCATGATGAGATAATCTTGATTTGACAACAGAACTACAAAAGTCTGACAAAACTGTAAAATGCCTCTGTAGGAATGCAGCTTTTCTGTTTGTTGGTTTTGGTTTTACTTTGGATGGTGAGTGCATGATTGATTCAAGATAAAAATTGTGTTTGTGAGTCGATCTCTGTAACTGCTTTGGACAAAGATGTGCTTTCATTTCTCATTATTTAAAAATTGTCAGGCTTGAAGAATCAGGAGGTCATTCATGATACCAGATTAATAAATACCTCACTTCAAGATTAGAGATCATTCTCTTTGCCATTTTGTGTAAATTTTAAAAGAGGAGCTGCATCTGTGAGTAATTGTAGCTACACACGATGAGCTTTTCCTAAAGGTAGGCAGAAAATTTGGTCTGCACTGGAAAAAATCTCCAGCCCTTTTTTGACTACTAGGCTTTCCACTGAGATAGAAAACACTGCATTATTCAGTAGAATGAACTAGATATATGGACTTTAGCACTGGCTCCCCGGGGCAGTGGTTTGGCATGGAGCTGACAAAGTTCAAAGAGCATTTGGACAATGCTCTCAGACACAGGGCTTGACTTTTAGGAGGCCCGGAACCAGGAGGTGGACTCCATGATCCTCCTGGTCCCTTCCAAATCAAGATATTCCATGATTCTGTAATACTTGTATTCCCAAGTTGTGTACACAGTGCTCGGATGCTTAACTGAAAGGTTCCATGAAACACTGAAGTATCTATGCCCCCTTATCACTGAGTTATTCAATTTGCCAGATGGATCTTTCATCCAGTCACATTAAAAAGAAATCAAACTATTACTTGCGTCTTCCATTCTGATACAGCTTTCCAGAGCAAATAAGTAGTTGCAAAACAGCACCCTCCACACCTCCCTTCCTGCCCCCTGGGTACTTTTTTCTTTGTACTGTGATTACATACCATTCTATTGTCACTCTCATTCTGTCATTATCTAGGCAGTTTACTGCCATTAAATTTTGTGCAGTGAACTGAGGGACATCAGAGCTTTACAGTTTTCTACATATTTTCATGGAGAAATCTAGAGAGATTATGGGGACGTAATACTGTGTTTCCAGATGAAGAACAAAACACTGATGTTTTTCAGAAGACCAGCAGCTGCAGAGGAATAAGTAGCCTAGCTGGCAAAAGAGTGCACTGAATAATTGGCTAGATTGAATGAACTGCAGTGTATTTGCACTGATTATTCTGGAGTACTGCAGGACTGATTTTTGGCATCCCACGAGGAGACATTAGAGCAGTTACATTCTGATTAAATCTACTTCTTTTTTTTTTTCTTTCTCCTCTCTGGTAATATTCCAGTAATGCTCTCTTATGGAGAATGTAGATGTGGAGAAAATACATGCGAATGCATATAAAAATATTACTAAGAAGTCTTGCTTATCTCTTTTTAGTATTTAGTATAAAAGTCTTCTCAGCTTCACATTTGTACAACAGTAACCAGGTATCAAAATGTCAGGATGACTTGAGAACTCTGCTTTTAAAATAAAATAAGAGTTGTAATTAAGGATCAAAAGGTCAGAAGTCAAGGTCTTCTCAGCCATTAATCTTTATCTAGATTTTTGGTGTAAACCTTGTGAACGCTTTCCCACAGGAGACATGTGACTATGTGACCTTCAAATTGAATGGACAGAAAAAGTAAGTGCACATTGCATCCTAGGAGAAGGGCAGCATGTTGCTGAGGTTTGGTCTGGGATAAGTAATAAGAAGTATCTGCATACGTGCAATCCCATCAGCGCCAGCACTGTGAACTTATAACTGGATGAGGCCAATGAAAAAGTCTATTTTTCCGTAGTATAACTTCAGTCTCTGAGCTGATCTTGAGGAAAGGGATTACTTTTTTTTCTGGTATCTAGGACACACTGAAGTATGCAAACATCTAAACCTACACAGTAAATCATCTCCTAAATCTCTCTCTTTCCTATGTAATTTCAGGCATAATAGCAGTGAATCACTGGCTTCCAGTTAAAATCTTTATAATCCTGTTCCCACAGTTGACAGAAGATCAGGCTTTATGATAAGAGATTAACCTATAATGTTCTCAGCTCTCTGAAAAAGTGCAAGAGATGAAAGGGATTATTGGATGCATTTTTGTTGGCATCCCCTGTGTCTCAGTCTAACAGTTTATCTTTGCTTTGTGTGAATCACAGCCAGACTAGAAATACCTTTGATGACATAAATCAAATTGTGAAACAGAAAATAAGATTTGTGCAAGCAAACACAATGAACGATGTCCATTTCACTGACAAATACAATAAATAGTACTAGTCTCAACTTGTACTGGTCTCCACCTGGAAATTAAAGTGTTTACCTCAACTCTTTACTTGTGGCCACCTAAGCCATACCTTATCCACTGAGTGATCAGTCTAGTCACAGAAACATAATATTAAGCTGTTTAGAAGAGCAGACTGATGAAGGAGGCAGGATAATCCTTTCTCTCAGTTGGCTGGCTAAGATGCTGTTCATACTGCCTACATGCTCTCAACCACCTTTGCTGACTATCCACGCTGCAGGCTTGACGCAGATCAAGAAAGCCTTCAATGTGAGCACACAGAAGATTTCCAGTCATGGACTAGAATGTAAAATTATATCTCCTTCCGACCATCTTTGGAGCTTTTCTTGCAGAGAAGACTGCTGAACAGGTAAATCAGCAGTTCCATGCTTGAGAAACTCCTTGCTGACCTCCTTGCTGGTGGAGAACATCAGCATCTAAATCACAACTTTGTGCAGTAATAGAACATGAAGGAGTGGGGGCATGTCTTTCAGAACATAATATTAACCTCACAATTTTCTAGCAAGAACTCTGCTCAAAGTTAAAATGCTTCCCTGCTCATGCGGCCTTATCCATCTTCAGTAACACTGGCTGCTTTTGTATGTTAGTGTGTAAGTAAAAGAAAAATGGCCATGTTTTTGAGAAATGTAACCGCTAATCTTCTTGGCAGTGCTTAGTAAACATCTTCTTGACAGATGTTTAACCTTGCAGGCATCTAAACACCACTCCACTATTCACTCACTCCCCCTTCTCAAGGAGATGAGGGAGAGAAGTGGAAACAAAATAGAACTTGTGGTTGAGATATTTACTAAGACAAAAGAGGAAGGAGTCTTCTGGGGCTTTCTGACAGAGGCTCCAAGTGGGGCCATTGATCCTGGCTGCAATGCAGAGCAGGTTTCTTATATCTTGTCCTGCCCAGACTGTCCCAGGGGCTACTGTATGAACTGTCCCCTTTGTAGTTTGTTCAAAAGCTGTTGCTGCTCAGGGCTCCATGCGCAGTCACTCTTCTTTCAGGTCCCTTGATAGAGAAGGTTTACAGTCACACCAAGAAAGCTCATGTTTCCTTTTTGCTAGTCGATGAAGACATAACAGTTTTTTTATTGATTCTTGGGAATCTGCAATGTACATCTTGCCATTTTATCCTGAAGAGCTTGATGTTCTGTCCAGGATCCTTGATCTTACTTTGCTTCATGGCAAAACTGGCTTATAGAGGGATTTGAACCATTTTCTTCCCTTTCTCAAAAACTTCTTCTGCTGTGTTGCCCACACAATGATGCTATCAATGTATTGCAGGTGCAAGTCTTGTTCATCACTCCTTGTCTCTGCAGGTAAATAATCAGTGTACAGATGGGAGCCAGGGAGTCATGGTTGGAGTCCCATTACTGGCAGTGCACTGCTGTGCTAGTGATTGTCACCTGCTGTTCTACTCTTAGCAAACCCACAGCAGAAGGGTCCTCTGAGAGACCAGGCAAGACAGACAGCTGCTTTTTGTCCTCCGTCTCCAAGGCAGCTGTACCAGAAGCACACCTGTACCGCTGTGGTTCCTTACAGTACCATCTTCAGAGGTCATCTGTGCCAATGGTGCACAGAACATCTGGCCCAGTCACAGTGGGGTGGTTTTGCCACTCATAACTCTCCAATCCAGGGGCAAATGCCTGGGGGATATGCATAAGTAGTTGTTTAAATTTAAATGAAACCTGGAACATGTTCAGTGGGCAAAGCATTGGGAACACACTGGTTTGTACATTTCCTTCTGTCTCCCCTCTAGCCAGGCTCCCTAAGGAGAGAAAGTATCAAACTATTTTGGTCAGATCTGTTGTTATCTCAAAGTTTAGGGCCTCATGTTGGGTACCAACAGCACTGTTGTGATTTAACCTGGCAGTGCCATAAAGGCAGTGGTGCTTCCCAAAGAGTGACACAAATGATTTTTCTGCTTACCCGAAGTAAACATTGTCAGGTGTAGGAATAAAATAGACTTAATATTTCAGATTGTGTTTAGGCCATACAGAAAAGAATATGGGGAGGAGTGAAAAGTACCCCAAGATGCAGCAAAAAAATACAACCTTGATACTTCTGCTTTTGTGGTTCATGTAGACTACAATTAAACAGAATAATAGTAATAATATTTTATTTTGAATTATATTATTACTATATTTTTAATTATAATATTTTACATCTTTAAGTTCTCTATTGCCAGCATAATTACTTTCATTTGAAATTCTAATTTTAGTGCTGTTTAACAAACCAACAGCTCATTCAAACACATCTCTGCATATCCACATGATGGGATCAGCAGACAGGGTTTGTTTTCAGTTAAATGGCTGGTTGTAAGGAGATATGGCAGAGCACAGTTCATTTTGGGAAAAAGTAGGAATTGTTGATCTGAAATGCTTGATTTAGTTTAAATTTGAATACTGCTGAAGATTTGTGACAGAGTATCTGCCTCATCAGAACTCTGTGCAATTAACAGAGCAAAAAACCCAACAATTATGAATTTTTTATTCTCCATTTCATGTAGTTCAAACATTACTCTTATTATAGCCCATAATAAAACCTGGGATTCCTTTGTGACTCTCTCAGTTTAGTGTCTTTGTCTTATGAATTGTACAATAAGAGGCAGCTTGCACATCACTGCAATGCTTCCTTTCAAATAAAAATGACCACAATGGTATCACTTCAACCAGAAATAAAGTAATAATCAGCACCCAGAAAACAAAAAAAAAGAAAAGTTGTGTTTGACTGTGTCATTGTTCATACTTACCTTTGGACTGATTTGGAATATGAGGGAAAGCTTCTGAGAAAACTTCTGTTTCCATACCCACCAAAGTAATTCCGAAGGCAGTTTTCAGAGCTCACAAAGAAAGATTTATGCAAAGGGAAATTAGACAGGAAATTGAAAATAAAGCCACAAATTAGTTAATTAGTTAATTGTCATTAGAATATTCACATAAGACCGTTCTGAGGCTTGGTAAAAGGAAATCAGAGATGCCACACTAAGAAAACCTGACTTACTAAATACAAAGATTTTCTAACACTAATTAAAAGATGTTATCTCAAAGCATACCAATGCTTTCATCCACTAAGGATAATGTCATATCATGATATTCATTAATGCCTTTTTTTTTTTTTTTTTAAGGAATAGATCTTTAACATTAAAAAGATGTGTAAAAGATCTTTTTTCTGGGAAATCATACCATGCCTACATCCCATAGTTGCTATCTTTTTTACTTTTAACTGTTAAAAGGAAAAAAAATTTCCTTTTCGTGGATATAAATAGGAAAGCAATTTGAAATCTTGAATGTAAGACAGATGATTAAATATGCATGGTATTATTATTAAAAACTATGGCCTTGTAGTTTATTATGTTAGATATTTAGTGCTGCCACCTGCCAGAGGCAGCCTTCTTTTTACTCAGATATATTTGAAATATTTGCTATAAGTGTGCATATTTTCTATGAAATGAGATTTTTTAGATCTACCCCTAGGAAAAAATAATTGATTTTTTTTTTTTTTCTTACGTACAACATACTCCCCTTTAGCTGTGTTTCTTAAATTGTCTTTTGCCCTGTTACAATATCTGAGCACTTTAAGGCAACTTAAATTACTTACAATTTGCTAAACTACTGTACTGTACTGTACAGAGTGCAAATGGTTTAGCTGAAAACTGCTAGGAAGACTTCACACTTAAATGATGTCACGTGTAGCACTTCTATTTGGATCAGACACTGGTGAAAATGCTGGGTGAGTTAATTGGTGGGGTCCATGGAGTTTTGTTATGGAATACGTGCACTTCTGCAGGTCTGCTGTATAGGACAGATTCATACCTTGGGAGAATCTGGTTTTGCCACATTTTGGTGCAGCCTCCATTAAAGAATGAATCACAGAATCACACAGAATCACAGAATCACAGAATCATAGGGGTTGAAGGGACCTCCAGAGATCATCAAGTCCAACCCCCCTGCCAAAGCAGGTTCCCTACAGCAGGTCGCACAGGTCGGCATCCAGGCAGGTCTTGAACATCTCCAGAGAAGGAGACTCCACCACCTCCCTGGTGCTCCGTCACCTCACTGTAAAGAAGTTCCTTTGCACATTGGTGCAGAACTTCCTATGCTGCAGTTTCCAGCCGTTTCCCCTTGTCCTGTCTCCACTCACCACTGAAAACAGTCTGGCCTCGCCATTCTGCCCCCCACACCTCAGATATTTATAGACCTGGATCAGGTCCCCTCTCAGTCTTCTTTTCTCAAGGCTGAACAGACCCAGTTCACTCAGCCTTTCTCCATAGCAGAGATGCTCCAGGCCCCTCACCATCTTTGTGGCCCTCCGCTGGACTCTTTCCAAGAGATCCCTGTCTTTTTTGTACTGGGGAGCCCAAAACTGATTGGATGCTCTGAAGAGCTCTCGTGCACTTAGACTTAACTTCTTTCCAAGTGTCTCTTAAGCCTAAAAATATTTAAACTGTTTAAACAATACAAGTTTGTCTTAAAATAAGCTTATAAGCTAGCAGAGATTTTAAAATAGTATCTAGAAGCCATGATAAATCAACTATTTGCAATGCTATGAATAAAGTAATTTTTTTTCTGGCATAAGCTAATCTAAATTTCCCAGGCGAAGTACTTCCTGGCTTTCTTGCTGCTCAGCTATGTGACAGAATTTATTCACAAGAGCAGTGATACTCTTCTTGTGTCTCCACAAACTACTTGAGCTACCGTGGCCTTTAGTTTGCTCTGTAGAGTTGAGGGCCCAGCATTCTTTGTTGATAATGCGCATGATGACAAATTACAGTTTGCCAAAGTGCTCCCCACAGTGCAGAATGAGGCTGAACTCTGTAAGTCAGGTCATCTATAAATGTGGACGACCCTCTGCCTAACCTCAGTCTCCAGTTCCCATATGACATCTGGGGAAGACACACTTCCCATTTCTTCTTTTAACTGCCAGGATACTTGTCCTTAGTTCCACCAGTCTGCTCCTTAGTTCCTCGCTCCATCTGCATGTATGCTGTGCAGCTTTACCCCTGTGGTGCTCATCTGGAGGCTTTAATCTGTCACTGCTTTGCAGCCCTGTGTATTGAGTGGATGTGTCTCAGCATGTTTAAGTGGCAGAAGTTGTGTCTTCTGTGAGTTCCTACAAAAAATACCCCAGAATTGCACTCCCTTTGTGAAGAAGCCTAATTTTCATTTTTTGTTTCCAGTGGAGGGAAGCAAATGACACTGAGAAACTGGAGATTGAAATCTGCACAGGCAAATTCAAATGTATTATTTGGTTTGAATTAGTGAACCTCACTTATCACTAGGAGTAGGTAGTTGATGCCAGACAATACTGTATATTCATGCAAGTAAAGTTAGGAATTAATGTGCTCCTATGTTTTGAGTGTTGATTACTCATCCATGCAACAGATCCTGGCTTAGAAGCAGGCAAAGAATGACCCATCCTGCTTTGCAGAATTAGCTGTCCAGAAAATAATTCCAGAATGAATTATTTCTGCTGATCAGATAAGTAGCAGCTTTTAACAGTGGTCACAGCTGGCAGATACAGCATGTAGGATGCAAAGGATTAAATCCTGTTCTATTGGAAGAGTCACGAGCTGATACAAAGTTCTGCTGAGCTCACACTAAATGATCACACCTCTTCTTGAATTTCATAATGAGTCCTTTTAAAAATGATTATGTTGAGTATATTTCTTTCAATAAGATTAGATTTCAGGCATTTCCGGTGTTGTTGTACTGCTATACTTGAAAAGCTGCTGTTCAAACAATCGGTATAGAATCAAACCTATAAATGCCTACTCTCTAATAGAAAAAAAAGCTAGAAGTTACTATACTAAAAGAGACATAAAGAAGAAAATACTTTAAAGTCCAGTTCTCTATTGCAACTCTTACTATTAATGAACTACAATTTTTAAAGTAATCAGGTATTTTAAATGGGAACATATTAAGCATGACAACATAAGTGAGGTTCTGGGGAAGTATTTAAATATGTAAAGTTTTCATAGTACACAAGCTTTGCATTCAAATAATTGAGGATTTTCATTTTTACTTATTTCAGGAAGATCGTATTAATTATGTCTGTGGGCCTTGGTGTTTGAAGCAGTTTTCCAAAATACCTCAAGTCATTCTAAAGTTTAGTTTACAGTGACAAGATGGATGCTGCGGTGACTACACTTGTTGTGTACATTTGAAAGAATGGCAAAACTGAGATTATGAGGAAATGCATGTTGTACATTTCCTCAATTAGGTGTACAGACTGTGACATAAATACAGCTTTTATAGGTGATATGCAGCGTGTACTTGGAGCAGCAGACTTTTCGTGTTCCTGTGTTGGCCCAACCGAAGTCAGCACAGCTGGAGAACAGCGTGGCACTGATTGCAAACACAAATTGCTTGTTGTGTGCTGCAGCAGTGTACAATAACACAGAAACAAAAACAAATGTGTTCTCAGTTTGGACTGTGCATGCAGTAGGAAGGGGAGGAGAGGAAAAATAAAATGTGAGGAATTTCATTTCCAGAAATAAAGGGAACAGTCAAGATGGCCACCCTCAGCAAGTTTGCTGATGATACGAAGTTGGGAGGATTGGCTGACACGCCTGAAGGCTGTGCTGCCATTGCAGCACATTCCAGCACATCCAGCAAGACCTGGACAGGCTGGAGAGCTGGGCAGAAAAAAACCGGATGAGGTTTAACAAAAGCAAGTGTAGAGTCTTGCATCTGGGGAGGAATAATTGCATGCACCAGTACAGGTTGGGGGATGAGCTGCTGGAGGGGAGCTCTGCGGAAAGGGACCTGGGTGTCCTGGTGGATGACAGGTTGGCCATGAGCCAGCAGTGTGCCCTTGTGGCCAAAAAGGCCAATGGCTTACTGGGGTGCATTAAAAAGAGCGTGGCCAGCAGGGCGAGGGAGGTGATCCTCCCCCTCTACTCTGCCCTGGTGAGGCCTCATCTGGAGCACTGCGTCCAGTTCTGGGCTCCCCAGTACAAAAAAGACAGGGATCTCTTGGAAAGAGTCCAGCGGAGGGCCACAAACATGGTGAAGGGCCTGGAGCATCTCTGCTATGAGGAAAGGCAGAGTGATCTGGGTCTGTTCAGCCTTGAGAAAAGGAGACTGAGAGGGGACCTGATCCAGGTCTATAAATATCTGAGGTGTGGGGGGCAGAATGGTGAGGCCAGACTGTTTTCAGTGGTGAGTGGAGACAGGACAAGGGGAAACAGCTGGAAACTGCAGCATAGGAAGTTCTGCACCAATGTGCAAAGGAACTTCTTTACAGTGAGGTGACGGAGCACTGGAACAGGCTGCCCAGGGAGGTGGTGGAGTCTCCTTCTCTGGAGATGTTCAAGACCTGCCTGGATGCCGACCTGTGCGACCTGCTGTAGGGAACCTGCTTTGGCAGGGGGTTGGACTCGATGATCTCTGGAGGTCCCTTCCAACCCCTACAATTCTATGATTCTATGATTCTATGAAAACCTGTGGGAGAGGCCTTGTTTTCAGGACAATGCAATCAACATTTGATGGATTTCAATTGCATATTTCCCACCAGCAGCATGAGAACAACCACAGCTTTTCACACTGAGGTCTAAAGTCCAAATAGCTCACCAGAGAATAAGAGTGCATTTGGTGACTATTACTGACATCTCCAAAATATTAACAGTGAATACATTGGGGTATGGGCATATGATGAAGTTGCATAGTAGGCTGGACTATGAATTCATTAGATACCAGTTGCTCCAGATCAATTATCTACTCACGTATTGCACTTGATTATAAATGCATACTGCTCACCACTCTGCCTTCAGAACACCCAGGCTAGCTGCCTCGCATTTGCAAGAAGTACAGATGGTTCTGCAACATGAAATCGTTAACTTGTGAAAACTTAGTTTTGCATCCACACTTTGGGCTCCGTGTAAAACATCATCATCTTCATCACCATTATTACTATTACTGTTATCTGTAACTGCAGGAGAAGAGCCACTTCTACTCTGCCTTTTTCCCAGCAAAGATTATTACTTCTTCCTGTGTGTTTCTGCTGGCATGTGTTTCACTTCTAGGCATTTATCTGTCATTATCAGATTCTCATCTGACTGCTGTTAAAAATCTAAATTTTAATTCTGAAGAATAGACACAACTTCATGTGAGGATGATTGTACCAAAGAAAAGGATTACATAGCTCTTTTTTTAATGAGTAAGTAGTACAGAGCTCTGAAATTAACATTCAAGACTAAATACAATGTAAATAAACGTGGTAAAAGCATCCTCTATTTATCATAAACTAATTGCAACTCAGCACAGTAAATTCTGCATCTCAAGTTCTTTTAGTTTTAATATATATATTCTCTCACTTGTAAAATGTCATATTACTAATGATAAGGTAATTTACATCAGAAAGAAAAGTAAGGGTTCATGTATCTCAGGGAAAGAATTATGAGGATACTTGGAAACTTACGCAACTAGAACAGTCTGTGTGCTTTGTTAAATGGTGCACAGTGTCATCCCGTGTGCTTCACTGCACGTTCAGAAGAAAATCTGCTTTCTGATGTTATATTAATAGTGTCACTGGTGTTGCTCTTTCAGTGTACAGACTAACTAAATGCTGACTGACATTCACAGAGATTGTTCAGGTGTCCTTTTAGAAACCTGCAGTGCACGAACAGGTGTCTATTTGGGAGTATGAGGACAACATGCTACGCGCCCTTTAGGACAGCCCAAGCAGACCAGATGAGTAGGTTGCACAGCTGAACGGGTCACCAGGGTGCAGAGACTTCGCTTCGTCGTCTGAAAGCTTGTGGACTTAACTCCAATCTGCCCTTCTTCATGAAGGCAAGGAGGCCAAGAGAAGGTGGACTGGCCCGGTTCTGGTGCAAACAGGGGCTGCAGTGTGACCAGGGCTGTGTATGCAAGGCTGTGCCCACACAGAGTGGCAGCAGGGTTTGCATGTCAGCAAATTCCCAAGGGACCTGAGTGACGGGAGTTATTTATCACTGTCTGCTCCAATAAGCCTTGGAAGAACAGGGTGTCTGTCACATTCTGGAACCCACGCTGATGGTGCAGTCGCTGTGTCAGAGCAGCTGGCAGAGTCACAGAGGAACTGCGACGTCGTTGGGCCAGGGAGCGAAAACAAGGGCTGCACTGCTCAGCCAGCCCAGGGCAAAAGAGAGCAGGCAAAGAAGGAAAGGCCTGAGCGCTGGGCAGGGAAGCAGGGGTGGCTGCGAGGCCACAGACTGTGCGGCCTCCTCTTCTGCCTTTGTGGGCCAGAGGGCCGGAGGAGAACCGGCCCAGACCATGAGACCCTGCTGAGTCTGCTGCTCAGCTGGAGACAAGCTCCACCCTGCTCTAGGCCACTGATACAGGTATGTAATGAAAACAAGTCCAGTCTGGCTGTACTTGAGGGCAGCAACTGTTTCTCTCCTGCCTTTAGAATGCAGCATTTCCCTGTGCCACACAGGCACTGGTGACTTGAAGGTCATGGAGAGAGGATAGAAAGAGCTGCAGCCCTGTGCGGGATGAGGCCAAGGTGAGTGGGATGTTGTTTCAGTTGCTGCTGCTGGCAGGAAAAGAATGGTGAGGAAGGGAAAGGCTGGGGTTTGCCGTTGGCAGGGAAACACACCTGGTTTTCATTCTGTCTTTGCCTTTGAGCGCCAGAGGCATACAGGAGAACCTGTCCAGTTGGTGGACCTTTTCTGTCCTCTGCTGTTCAGCTGGAGAGATGTCCCACCTTCTCCAAGGACATCATGACCAAGATATGTAACCAAAATCAGTCCAGGCTGGCTGTACTTGTGGGCATCAGCTGCTGGCATCTGCCTTGGTGATGCCACGGGCATGGCACAGCAGGTACAATGTTGACAGTTGCCACTGTCACACAGGCACTGGTGACTTGATGGACATAGGGAGAGATTAAAAAGAGCCGCAGAGGAATTTCTGCACTGCAAATCTATTGAGGTTTCATCAGTATTTCTTCACTCAGGTTTTGACAAGCATGAGAAGAAGCAATCACAGAGCAACAAACCCTCCTCAGCTGCATGTATTTTCTGGATACTGGTAAATAGTAGCAGCATCTGGCTCAGCTTCTCAGTTACACCTGAACGATATGGAAATATTTACGTTCAGATGTGGAATATCTGATCTATTTACGTTCAGCTTTTGTTTCAGGTCGGATGGATTACTGTGCCAATTCCTTCAGAAGAGAAAGAATTATTGGTAGGGAACAGAATGCTTTTGTAGGCCCTTTCTTGGCTGCCCTCAATGTCCAAAACAAATTCCGTGAGCTTCAGAGTATTGTTGTAGGTATAAATTGATGCAGTGGATTTCAGAAGACATGCATTTTCAGTTACGAGCCAGATAAAGTGTCTGTGTTTTGTGATTACAGGAAGTCTGCCAATGCAAGAGTAATGTTTTTATCAGGTGTTTTACTCCTCCATCAACATTTAACCATATAAGCCAATATATATGAGGGCTGCTCCAAAAGTAACGCCTCCTATTGATGATGTAGGCCCATGCTATCAGAGGTGACTGTTGGTGATATGGCAGGTGAGGCTGAATCTCAATACAAATATTCCATTCCATTTTGTTGGCGTGCCAGCAGATGGCAGCAGAGCTGCAGTTTCCATCGAAATCAATAGCAGGCATTACTTTTGGAGCAACCTGTGCACATGTGCACAGCAATGAAACATTCATGCAAAAGCAGCATGCAAGGAATGCAAGGAGCATTGTCTTTGCCAACTGCTGAATAAAACATGGCGGTGTTTTCTCAATGATGTCCCAGACATTTCAGATTGGAGACAAGGAATCTGTGGGACTGACAGTGGGAAAATAAGCCTCTTTTTTTCATCCTCAACACAGCTCAAATCTGGGCCACCAAAATTACCAAGAGGTTTCTTGACAACACAGAAGCCAGTATCCTACTTTATGGAGCCCAAGCGTTGTGCCAAACCCCAAAGCACTAACTGCAAAGTGCTGAAGTGGAAAGAGTGGAGGAATCTTGTTCATGTATCCTGGGAAACTCCAGCAGCTTTGTGCCATGGTGAGAGGCCCTTTCTCTAGTAAGACAAGGACACATCAATTTTGCTGGAGAATCGTGCTTTCTTGGCAAGTGAAAGAAATGCAGAAATAAATCTCAAAATTCTTCAGAAATATTTTTGGCTGAGACTTTTTCAACCCACATCTTCAACCTTTTGAAACACTTTCATTATTTTTTTTTTTTTTTTTTTTTTTTTTTTTTTTTTTTTTTTTTGACATGACTTTTTTTCATTTACACTCAACATTTTGGTCACTTATCTACGTATCTGTTGGTAAAATGTGTCAATGTTCCAAAAGCACGTCTACAGACAGAATTAGTTATGCCAAGGCTGAAGACACAGCTAGAAAGCCTATTTCTTCTTCCATTAGTTTTGGGCTTGCCATGATCTATCCTTCACGACACAGGTGCTCACAAAAGAGTTCTGGCAGTGTCCATTTCTTCATTTTCTCTCCGTTTCCTGGTACCCAGAACAGCTGTTTTCTCAAATCAGGACATTTGACTCCATTTTGTCTTCCATCTGACTCCTATACACTGAAAATCAAGAATTAGTCAAGAGGAAATCAGCTTCTCCAGGCTGGTGCATGACGTAAGATCTGAGCTGTCCTTTTCCAGACCTTCACAGGTGTCACCTACAGTCAGGATTCTGATGCAGAGCTGCTTAAACAGCCAAAGCCAGGTGCACTTAAATGCCTGCTTATCAATGCCTCTGACAGAATGCATTCCTATACGTAAATATGCACCAAAATATGTATGGATCTTTAATTTTTTGTATAGTCATGTCTATTTCACGTATTTATAATATATAATTATATATAATTATGTGATTTATATCATTTACAGTTAATGTATTTATGATATATGCATACATGTATTAATTCTCTCCTTCTTCTGCTGACCAGGGATAATAACTACTTGCTAGAAAGTGTTCACAAGCCTGCCAACAGACTGCTGTTCACAAGTCCCATCCAACCCCACAGTTCAGGTGGACAATGCAGCTGTGGCAGCAGCAGCAGAGGAGCTGCTGAGGTGGAAACTCGACCCGTAGTCACATTTCAGCTTAGATCCATCTCTAGAACAGAGACACTGACGATGCCACCAACACAAAATTGAATGCATGGACAGTCATGTCACGGCCTGTGATGGCAGCTGAACACCAGGTGTGAAATGTTTATCTATTACATGTCTCAATTAAGGAAAACTTATTATTATTTGCGTATTATTTCCAGGGTTTGAATTACAGATCTTGGTTTCACCTGCTCAGAAGGTAAACACTCCAAAACACTGAACCTACAAGCACAAACTGTGCAATGACTCTGATACCTCCCACGGGCTCTCTTGACATTGGAACAAACAAAGAAGTAGACTCTGCAGGCAAACACAAACTTGCTTTTAGCACCATCCGTCCCTGTGTCGAGTGTCAGAGGGGATCCTGCTCTGAGTCCAGGTGCAGAAAGGCAGTCTCCATCCGTTCATTTTTTCTGCAGTGCTTTGGGCTCAAAAATAGTCTTTCAAGCAAAACAGCTGGGTAACTTGTATCTGTAATGTAATCATTTTGCCCTTCTTTGTGCTCTCCTTTTTGTGCTGAGTCAAAGTGAATTTCACTAATTAGCCCGAATGTGTGTCTGTGTCAAACGGAGGTGGGACAGAGATCAGGAGAAGAAAGAGATGCAGAAGATGGCTAAATTCCCAGCAGGATTAGCTTTCTGTTTCTAATGACCAGTGAGAAATCAGCTAGTGACACATCTGAGGAGCTGCCAATCTAGAGTTATCCAGCTAGCTTACCACAGGTGATACCTGCAAGCAAGTAATGACATACAGACACTCAGCATGAAGCACCTTTTGCAAAGAGTTGCCACAGAATTTCAGGTCAGTATGTACTGTTGGAAGGTTTCCATCAGTACTGTACCTATTTCACCAAGGATGAAGGTAAGCATGCTGCCATCATTGCCCTCCATTTATTGAAAGTGCCTTCGTACATTCTGGTTGTTGGCAGACACTCAAAGATATGGAAGGCTTGATAGGTAAAAGAGCAACTCCCTCCTTTTCTGTGACAGTGCTTTGTTCGTTCCTAAAATATTAGCATTTAATGTGTTATACTTTTAAGGCAGTCAATTTGTATTTCATTTGTATGAATGAACTGATGGACAAGTCCAACAATCAAGGCAACATTTGTAGCCAAGACCAAGAAATCTTTTGTAGTAATTGTGTAACCATTAGCTTACCTTCTCCCCGTCCTCCTTCCCTCCTGCTTGTTTTCTTCTTTATTTTCTCCCTTTTCTTTTCCTCACCTCCATAAGTGGAAGTCACTTATGCTTTCTTTCAGGCAATCTTCGACCCACAGGGGGTGTGATTAATGATTTGAGGGAAATACAAACGGCTCTAAAGCCTGGATGCATGTCTTCATGGCAACCATTGGGATTACTGATGGAAAGGTCTCAAAGCCCTCTGCTAACAGAGATGTATGAGTGCACAGCTGGATCACACGAAACACACATCTGATGGCAAAAAGGCTGTGTGACCAAAGAAAGAATCTCCAGCATCTGCACAAGTGTATTTACTTTTTCTTTTCCCTCAGTGGAATGTGTGTAAATTTATGCATACTTATACATAAAAAACCGTCTCATCTTAAACTGCTTCTTTACTAAACTATCCTGGAATGAGTAATGCAGTTTTGACCTCTTAAGTTTAAACAACCCACCTAGAGTGGTTCAGCTGGAAGTGGCACACAGCTTTTGGTCTAAAACACAGTGAGACACCAATCACAGGCCGCCTGCTGCAATGTGTGCCGTCAGTCGGTTCACTCCTGCACATCCTGCAGTGATAAGACTGTTCTGTGTGAGCTGTGTTCACATGATAGATGGGCAGTTCTACCACGCTGTACCTTGTGCAGGCAGTGAGAGTGTAAGCTACAGGCAAAGATGAAAAGTGCATGAGTACATCTAAGAGGCAGCACATCTAACTCAGCTGACCGATGGAACGGTTCTGTAGTCCTGCAGCACAGCACACGCTGAGGGAAGGAGCAGAAGAAATGCATGTCCTGCAATTCATACCTCCTGCCCAGTGCCTGTGAGATCAAGAGTGCAGAGGGGTGAATCACAGAATCACAGAATCATAGAATCACAGAATCACCCGGGTTGGAAGGGACCTCAAGGATCATGTAGTTCCAACCCCCCTGCCTAGCAGGGCCACCAAACACACACATTCAGATCAGGTTGCCCAGGACCCCGTCCAACCTGGCCTTGAACACGTCCAAGGACGGGGCATCCACAACCTCCCTGGGCAGCCCATTCCAGAGCCTAACCACTCTCCTTGTAAAGAACTTCCCCCTAACATCCAACCTAAATCTTCCCTCCTTCAACTTGGATCCATTTCCCCTAGTCCTGCTGTTGTCAGCCCTTCTGAAGAGTTTACTCCCCTCCTGGGTGTAGGTTCCCTTCAGGTATTGATAGGCTGCAATGAGGTCACCCCGCAGCCTTCTCTTCTCCAGGCTGAACAAGCCCAACTCCCTCAGCCTGTCCTCATAGGGGAGGTGCTCCAGCCCCCTGATCATCTTAGTCGCCCTCCTCTGGACCCTTTCCAAGATCTCTATGTCTTTCTTGTACTGCGGGCTCCACACCTGGACACAGTACTCCAGGTGGGGCCTCACAAGAGCCGAGTAGAGAGGGACAATCACCTCCCTCTCCCTGCTGACCACCCCTCTCCTGATGGAGCCCAGGATCCCATTTGCCTTTCGAGCTGCCAGAGCGCACTGCTGGCTCATGTTCAGTCTCTCGTCCATCAGGACCCCCAGGTCCTTCTCTGCCGAGCTGCTCTCAAGGCCCACTCCTCCCAGCCTGTACGGGTGCCTGGGGCTCTTCCAGCCCAAATGCAAAACCTTGCACTTTGCCGTGTTGAACCTCATTAGGTTCACCCGAGCCCAGCCCTCCAGCCTGTCGAGGTCCCTCTGAATGGCATCCCTTCCTTCCACCGTATCAACTGCACCACTCAGCTTGGTATTGGGTGAAATACGAGCAAAGATGGTTGTGGTTTTTTTCTGTACCACTGAACACAAACTTTGTCTTTTACCATCTGTATGCCAATGTACTAGCTACTCATGTAAAAAATAGTGGCTTAGAAGCAGATTTTAAGGATCTTTTCCTGTTTCTTATTTAGATGAGGGTCATTTAGGCCTAGCAGAGGAGAAGGCACTCATGTCCAATAGTTCTTCTGCATCCCACACACACACAGAGTGAAACTTTGGGAAGAAAACCCCTCCATCCCCTCCTCCCCTTCTCCCTCAACCTCTTTGAATCTCCTTTCACACACATGAATATTTAAGATGCTCCTTGATGCATTCACACTCTGGTCATCTGATCTATCTGAAAGCAAAGCAGCAAACATGGAATTTAGAGTTAAATGTTAAATAGGATTAATATTACAATAAGAAGAAGGCCCGCTGTGATGCAGAATGCAGGTAAAAATTGAGTAGATCAGTTCAGGAACACTGCAACCCACGGTAGAGAACCTGCTTTAGTGGGGAGTTGGACTGGATGATCTCCAGAGGTTCTTTCCAACCCCTGCAATTCTGTATCTCTGTGATTCATGTAGCTGCAGTGCTATCTGAGTGTATTTTCAGCTGTGCAAGCTGTGGTTATGCGCTGAATGGAAGACAGAACTGTTGAAACACACTTCAAAGTGAAACACATGGTTTAATCTATTATGCCTGCTATGCAGAACTGTGTGGACTGAAAGCATAAACAGGAAAAAAATGAAGGACTGTTGGTGTCCAAATGTCAGGTATGATGTTTGCATTGCTGCACTGGGATCTGGAGGTCAAGGTGAACTTGAGACAGTTTTACTTTGTAGCCTGAGTCAGGTATTGTCTTGGGTGCACTTTCACACCTCACAAAGACTTGAGACAAAATGATTTGCCTACTTGTGTTTCACCATCTTGTCTGTAAAATGGGAAAAATTATTTTCCTAGCTTCAAAAACATGCAAAAGTAGGTGATGTTTAGAGTGTGGAAATTAATGACCTATTCAAATGCATTCTGTACCACCATCTGGTTTCTGAACTCTGTTCAACATCATAGCATCAACACTGTAACATCAACCCACATAGCTGCAATGTCATGTAAAATCTATCTTTCTTCTTGTAACCTGCCTGTGTGATTTTTTAGATGCATTGTTGGTATCTAGGCTTCTGTCTGCATTGTCTTTACTTTTTGGACAGAGTGAGAGAAGAAACAGTGCCTGCTATAGACTTCCCTTGGTTTCACTACAAAATGATTGAGAGGTCAGTCCAAGAAATCACATTCTTAGAGTTTCAGAAGACGACAACCTTAAAGATAAAAGTAGGCAAATGAAGGAGGAGAAATGAATGATCCGAACACAGTCCCTCAAAGGAAAAATGAAGGAGCAAATCCATGTGCACAGCTGTCTAGGGTCTGATATTAAAGTATGGTGTCTAACAGTTACCCAAGTGCTGAATTTTGGAAGTATGATGGCTCTGAGTCTTTCAGGATTGATTGTTTCCTCTTTATCTCCTGTCATTGACCTTTGTCTCAAGCCTGCTAAGGTTTTTTTCCTACTGGCCTCTGCCTAGAGGGTGTTCATTTAGGATCCAGGAAATAGATGTTTTCTGGAGTTATTTTCCTATGATTTCAATGGAAACAGATGGCTCTATGCATAGATACTCTTTTACTCATTTTTTTAAGAGCATAGATACTCTTAAAAAAATGAGAGCCTAAAAAGGAGGCACATCTACATGGCATAAGTACAAGGCTGGCTACCATCTCCTGGGTTTTCTGATGTGACTTCAGAACTGTTTCTAGCCTGAACTTGTTTGGCATTTTGGTGATATAGTAATGCATGTGGCAATAGCGATTCCTGAGCTCTGGCACTGGGAACACAATTGGCTTCTTCTTGTGACTGTGGCATTTTCTTCACTGATGTGGAAGTCCAATCTTTTGATTTCTGGGCCACATCAAGTGGAGAGGAATAATACTACCAAGTAAGGCATATAAGTAACAATACTTTTTCTTTGTTTGTTTATCTTATTAAAGCATAAATTTGAAAACTAACAAAAAAGAAGCGGGATAGGTGACCTTGTTTTTGTGAAGCTAATGCACTAATCTGTTTCAGTGGCAGCAGTTACAATCTCAGTGAGTTTTCAAGGTGTTCATCAGAGATTTTTGATGAAATTTTACTCCTCATGTGCTCACCCTTGAAAACAGCTGTTCACAGATGTACGTACTGCCAAAAGCAATGACTTGAATAAGGTGTGCCTGTGAAAAAAACAAACTCTCTGATAAGGGAGAGCTTGTAGAAGTCCAGCGGAAACATGATCAAAGTTTTGAGTTGAATATCTGATTGCAACTCTATGCATTCCATTTTAAAATTCGCAGATAATCTGTTGATGTCAATGGAAAATAGATACACAAATAAATAACGTGGCCATAAATATACCAAGAGAGAGATAAATATTTCAGCAATCTTGAAACATACTCTCAAATTCCTTTATCACAATGGAAAGCACTGCACTGTATTTTTCACTGTTCATGGAACTGTGTTCAGCTGATGTATCAAAATGCATGCAATTATTTGCATTCACTTGATCTTGCCATAATTTAAGTTTCATTTTGAACGCTGCTATAGTTTTAAACACTGCCCAGATAAGTTGATTTTCATCTTGAAGAGCACACATTTAAAACATTTAACACACATTAAATGAGTGGTCAAATCCACCAAAAGTGTTAAATCTGTGAATCATTTACTCTTACATACTAGCAACACTGCAAATCTAATTATAACAGCATAATGAGCAAAAATAATTCGATATATTTTTGCACTTTTTATACCATAGCTGTAAAAAAAAAAAGTTAACATGTTGTCTGTGGACACTGCAACTGTTGTGGTCATTTTTCTGTGCTGAGGTGCAGACATCCCAGATGTTGTGGTCATTCTTACCTTTCCAAGAATTGCATTTATAAATTTCCCATGCTGCACACTCTGTGTTCCACTTGTTATCAGTAGATAACATTCGATTATTCTACATTTGATTTGTGTCTTTTTGGTGATTTTATAGTTACTACCCTTTTTAAGTCTGTAAAGCTAGGTTGAACATTTTGAAATCATGCCTAATTTTGAAATATATATTAAATCTGATGTTTTAAAATATATGCAGGTTTCAAAATATATGTAGGTTTACTTTTATCTGCACTTTAGATTTTACCATAAAACATATAACTGAAGAAAAAAGTGCCCATTCAATATATAATTTGGCAAACTTACAAATTCTGAGAAAAAGTGAACGAATGTAGGTATAGTGAATGTCTTCTGTAAATCTGCATGTAGCAAGCATAGATTAACAACTTAGCCCCTGTTTGTTTAGGTGGTTATTATTTGTATATTGCGATCAGAATAGCAGAAACACTATTCAAATGCATGTTGAAGAGCTAATTAAAAATACATTAGAAATCATTTTATTTTTTGCAAACTTCTTCAGATGTTAAAAATTACAAAGTCAGACCAAAATAATTCTACACTTGCCAGACATGAGTAACTTTAATGGGTGTGAATAAATAAATAGGAATGGGAGGGTAGTTGGAGTAGATGATCTTGCAGGTCGTTTCCAACCTTGTGATACTGTGATTCTGTGATTCTGTAAAATGCACTTTTCACTGTAACATTATCAATACAACCAAAAATGTTTTGTTCTGAGCATATGATAGCCTTTCCCTTCCCTTCCCTTCCCTTCCCTTCCCTTCCCTTCCCTTCCCTTCCCTTCCCTTCCCTTCCCTTCCCTTCCCTTCCCTTCCCTTCCCTTCCCTTCCCTTCCCTTCCCTTCCCTTCCCTTCCCTTCCCTTCCCTTCCCTTCCCTTCCCTTCCCTTCCCTTCCCTTCCCTTCCCTTCCCTTCCCTTCCCTTCCCTTCCCTTCCCTTCCCTTCCCTTTCTTTTTCTGGGTTACCCTTGCCCTTGCCTTGTCCTTCAAAAAAAAGAAAAAATCTGAAAGAATTTTCTCAGGCTAATCAATTGCAAAGAAATAGGTATAAACATCATGATTGTTATTATTAGTATTACACCAGCTGCACTACTATCACAATTATCTGTCCAAACATCCAACAGCTCAGTTGTAGAAGGTCCCTAAGGACACACAAGAAAGAAAAATACAATTTGCAATTGTCCTGTTTGAGCTAAAATACTTCCATTGTTAGCAGGCCTGTTCTACAACATTGGAGAGGCTGGATCCTGGTGAGATGCTGCTGGAGAAATGCTGGAGTGGTCTTTGCCGTGGAGAAAGTGAAACTGGCAGATGCAGAACAGCCAAACCAAACAGATGCAAATCAAATATACACAAGGATATCTCTAGGATACAGATTGCTGTCTACTGCTGAGGCAAATTACTAGGGACCAACATCCTGCTCTTCTCTCAGGTATCCAGAATCTTTGCTCACGGGATGTGCATTTCATTACAGTTATAGCACTTAGAGAAAAGGACATGATAACTGAAGTCTACCTGTTTTTCCGTGTTTTCTGTTTTCAAAATCCAGAGTCCTCTGCTGGTGAGTCACCTGAACTGCAGTTTTATCAGAGTCACGGGACAGTTTCATCATTACTGATATTTCAGTACGGCAAAAGGTTTTCAGGTGTTTCCCTGTATAAATAACCAGAGAGTGTGGCAAACAGCAGCTGTTATTTGCCAATTAAGGATCTCCTTACTACAATTCAGTGTTTAGTTTTTCAGAAAACGTAAGCTGTAGGGAGAAATTCAGTTCTGGCTGTGATTTTAGGCTGTAGAAATTCTCACATTGTTGAGAGACACCCCAGTTTCAACCTTTTTGAATACACCCTGATGCAGTTTCTGTCTGTTGCCAGCATTACCACTGGATTTCATTAAGCATTGTAATACAATATGTATTAGCAGAGTATTCATTAACACTCACTACTCTGAATCAGTTATCCTCCTTAAATGAACCATTGCCTCTATGAATTTCACCACTAACTGAAACTTTTTTGATTGATTTTGTTTTTGCATCAAGCTCTGGTGTTAGGATTTACACCAGTGAAGTTGAGCGTTACAGAGATGTACAGAAGGCAGGAGAAAATGTTTCTGTTTTGGCCCTCATGAACCTGTACTGACGTACACATACAGATATGTGCATTTGTCCTACTTCCTGATGCATTCAGAATACTTCTTCCTGCATCTTCTTCTCTATACAAACGCATCAGTAAAAGCATTGCATAGAGGCAAATGCTCAGAACCAATCCAGTTTTACAGCAATCGTATATAATTAGATGGTGTTATGGAAATGATAGTTATCCAATGTCAAACTCTATGAGAGCATAAAGGGCTTCCAGGAAGCTTGAAGAGGGCTTTTCCTACCTGCTTACAGAATCAACTTTCAAATACTGGGGTTTTGCCACATAAATCATAAGAGTTTATTTCAGTATTCTTGCATGTAAGCATACTATTCTGTAGAAAGGTGTTTTTAGAAAGTAAAATAGAACAATTTCAACATATTGTTTTAGGCGTGTTCCTGTATGTTGTGCCACAGTGTATTATTTTTTTTAACAGAAATTAAATTGCAATATTTGACTGAAACAAACAGAATTTACTAGAAAATTTATTTTCTAGTGCGTTTATAATATTGCAACTGTATCTCTGAGATGGAATTTTCAAGAGTGTGGAAGTTCCTCCACTTGAGGAGGTGAGACTGACAAAGGTCTCAGCCCAGAGGTGTGTAAAAGTGATGAGATATACCCTTATTTTCCACCCTTTAAATTTTCAAATTGGTAGGAAAATTGTTTTAGTGAAAATCAGGGGTGTATGATAGCAAATATGGCCTTTAATGTCTTACACATCTTTGATTCCAAGTGTAAGGGACGTACAGAGCTGGCAGGCAGCTGAGCATCTTACATCTTTTGAAGACAGTGAGAGCTGCAGAGCTATTCTGAGTTTCTATCACTTTGATTAAAGGTCAGTTTCATGTCAGGCAGAGTATTTCACAGGTCACAGCATCTAGCAGTTACTATATTCTTTACTTGTTCCCTCAGAGCCCACAGTTCTTCTGGCCTCTGTCTACCATTAGAAAATGTTTCTTCTAATTTCCCTTGGGGTTATTGTCACTGAATTCCTAATTATAGATATGCCAGTGTTAAGGAGAGTGGATATTGGTTTGAATTACAGCTGCTATTTGCTGATTGAGCTGTGGGCCTGTGATGGGGTCTGGGGGAAAATTCCCTGCGCTGGAACACAGGCAGCAGCCTCCAGAGGCCAACCTGCACCCATGTGAGGGAAGACCTGTGAAGTGCAAGATGAGTATCCCACTACTTGTTCACCAACTACCCTTCCTTCCTTCCTTCCTTCCTTCCTTCCTTCCTTCCTTCCTTCCTTCCTTCCTTCCTTCCTTCCTTCCTTCCTTCCTTCCTTCCTTCCTTCCTTCCTTCCTTCCTTCCTTCCTTCCTTCCTTCCTTCCTTCCTTCCTTCCTTCCTTCCTTCCTTCCTTCCTTCCTTCCTTCCTTCCTTCCTTCCTTCCTCCCTCCCTCCCTCCCTCCCTCCCTCCCTCCCTCCCTCCCTCCCTTTTCTCCCCTCTTCCTCCCTTCCTCCCTTCCACCCTCCATCCCTTCCTCCCTCCCTCCCTCCCTCCCTCACTTTTCTCCCCTCTTCCTCCCTTCCTCCCTTCCACCCTCCATCCCTTCCTCCCTCCCTCCCACCTTCTCTCCCTTCCTCTTTTTCTTCCACCACTCCTTCCCTTCTTTCTTTTTCTTTTTTTTTCTTTCATTTCTTTTTCCTTCCTTCCTCCCTTCTTCTTCTTTTCTTCTTTAAAGACTTTTAAAAGAAAGTACATAAACATATATGCAAGCTATTCTGTCATCTAGAAAAATCTGAGTACACAAATTACGTATAGATCACTTAAGGCACTGATCGACATTGATCAAATGTCTAACACGTGAGTTCATGCTTAAATGTGGAAATCCAGATAACATTGCAGTGATGGCCCTGATGTTGTGTCTTGCACAGGATGTGCAGAAGAATCCCACCCTCACTGCCCTTCCTCCTGCTCCTTCTCAGCAGGATATCAGACTGATTAGTGTAATGGGATATGCAAAGAAGTCATACCTAGGATGAAGAGAATCTATATACCTAGGCTGGAAGATAAATGAGAATGAAGATGCAATCTAACATCAAAACATGCTGGCACTTTGCTTTAAGGTGCACATTTGAAGAACAAACTGAAATAGAAAAAAATCTGAAGCAATATAAAACTAACTAACTAATCACTGCAGACAATTCAGAGACATGTCTTTCAGGTTTTAATATAGTCTTCTACAGCTCTCTAGTTAAGAAAAAAGTGAAATCAGTCACACTGTGGACTCAGCTCTTATCCTTGCTTTGTGCTGTGAGCAGCCTTGAGCAAGTCTTGTGAAGTTGGGGCAGTGCCTTGAACAGAAGCACTGGGAAGAGCCGTCAGTGGCTGCACAGGGACATCTCTTCCACACCAGTGATTTCCTGGGGCCATATGGTAAAAACTTTCACTTTCTGTTGAGACTGTACCAGCCTCACTGCTGCTCTACATCTTTTCCTCATTTTTCATAACTGTTCCTCCTTTTTGTCTTTGGCAATTATAACAAGGTTTATTTTGCTTCACATCCAATTTAGCCAACAGAAATCATTGAAGAAACTACTGATGGTTTATGTAGAGGAGTTGTGAGTGTCCTTCACTACTGTGCTGTGTCTATGGAGTTGCTTTCCAATACTGTGGTTAATCAAGCACCCTGGGCACTGCCTGGCCTTCTGGAGCATCCTCAGTGCCCTGCATACCACTGTGTGTCATCAGCTTGACATCACCAATGAGGGATCCTCCAATGCAGGGACCTCTGTGAGGTGGAGAAGTTGACCTCTGTGACAGGAAATTCACCAGCTCTCTCAAAGCACCTTCACCTGAGAGATAAAAGCTTTGACTTGTGATACATTGCTGCACTCCAGTACTTAGGAAATCATCTGGTTCAGGTCTTACTCACCTTTCTATTGGAAAATTACAGCTGAAAGACCTAATAGCCTAACTGCAGCTTTATCAGCTAGGAATTTGGCCTGAAAAGAAGGAAGTCAAGGAAAAAATAATTGGAAATATTATTGTGTTGGCAGATCTGATACCAGGCAAAAAAAATCTGAAAGTAGCTCAGCTGGTGCCAAGGAGGGGAAGGTACGAAGAAAGGGTGAAACAGAAACATCAAAGATAAGGAAGGAACATGAAAAGAAGTTGATAGTAACATAAGGCAGAGAAAGTGGATAGAATCCTGAAAAAATAAATTCAGATAGATTGATAAAAAATTCTGCTGAGCTTCAATTCTGTTGCTGCCAGTAAGAGCATTTAGGATTAAAATCATCCTGCAGCATCCAGCACTTGTCTCTGCATCCCACAGAACGTGACAAAAGGCATTCTCCAACATGGAAAGGTGTTTCTCTTGCTGGAGGTGTGTGTGTGTGCCTGTGCAGGTGGGGTGTACATAGATGTAAGGCTCAGTCTCAGTCAAATAGTGCAGTGGTGAAGCAGCCAGATGTGGGAAAGAATGACCTAACAAGGAGAGGATTGAGTAACTCATTGTGTTTCCCCATCCCTAATTCTTCTCATATTCAACAGCTGCTGACAGTACCAGCTCTTCAGCATTCATGTCTGGCCTTTTTATGTATGAGAGAAGCAAATATCGTGGCCATTTTGCTACTGCAGATGTGCTGTGGATTTGTGAAAGTGTAATTTTAAAGAACTTTCACAAGAGGGTGCAGAGAGCTAATATTTCTGCTGGTAGTTTCAACAGCTGGTGTGTTGTACTGCAGCAGCAACCATGGCAGTGCGCTTTGTTGTAGATGTCTGATAATTCCTCTCCCAGAAAATAACATTTTGAATGCAGATATGTGACAAAGGATCCTTCACCATCTGGATGTGTCTCTGTTTCCTTCTGGGGAGTGATTTAAAAGCTACAGACAAAAACACAAGGTGTGTCTGTAAACAGAAATCATCCCAGGCTTATCCACGGGGGAAATGCTGTGCCCATTTTCTGGCTGTGTCTCTCAGATGTTTTGGTATACAAGAGTCTTGCATGACTTACAAGCAAAAGAAATGGATTGCTATCTACAGCTGAAGGGCTTTCTTAACGTTGTCCTCTATTCACAAATAAAATTCACCCTCTTTCTTCCGTGTTTTCACGAATACAGAAATGATTGTATTTACCACAGGCAAGACCTGAAGGCCAGATCCTCTTCCACAGGATCCTTCATTCTACTTTGTCAGCCAGGGAATTGTTGGATGCACTGCTTTCCACATATTTGTTCCCTCAAATGGTTTAAAAGTCATCAGTAACACATACAAGTGCTGTGAGCTTCTCAGCTGTGAGCCCACAGGATGCTTGCTTACAGGATGCTGACAAAGAGTGTTGGGGAAGGAAACCCTCGTGTGAAGCCAAACTCAATTCTGACACTTTGAGAATGTTTCCAGTGCCATCCCAAGTGCAGGTCAGGAATTTGGGAGAGAGAAGTGATGGTCACTAGATTATTTTTTAGATTATTTTCTGGCTTCCTGGAGCATGATTTAGGAATGTTTTTATAATGAACCCCAGATCTTTCCCCACCATGTGCCATGTTCACAGCAGCCACTTGCAGCATCACACACAGAAGAATTGGGTAGAGCTGTTTCTTGTGCATACGTTTTCTGTGAATCAAAACTAACAGTGCACATGTATTTAGAAATTAATTCCGTGAAGCTGATTTCAAGGAAGAACTTTGGTTAGCTGCCCGGAGTGCCAGTAGCAGCAGTCAGCTGTGGTAATTAGTGCTAATTATCCTTACATCCATCTCAGGCTGAGCAAGCAGAGTGCTTTCCTGCAGGCTGGAACACACAGGTAAATACACTGTGCTCAGATACCCTGAAGAATATCATCTGGGGAGATCTGTCCATCTTTGCAGAGGTGTGGGACAGTGGGGAGAACTGGCAGGAGCCTGGACACAGAGGCAGAGTAGTACAACCAGTAGTAAAAAGCTGCTTGGTAGGCAGTGGTAATTCTGTGAGGCTTGAGGACTCACCAAGAAAACACAGACCAAACTGTGAATCTAAAAATACTCTGCTCCCTGGGACACTTCTTCAATTTCTTCCACCTCAGCCAAAACCAACATCTTCTCTCTAGAACAGCAGTCATAACAAGGGCATAAACTCAGAAAGCACTGGCATAACAGAGCAGCAACATAAATCAAGCGCTATTTCCAGGCTACAGAGTGTCACTGTTTCCATACTCTTAATTCCTTCCCAAGTCACTTCCAACTCATGGTGGGTGCCTTTGCCAAAATATCACAGCCTAAGTCACCATCAGCTGTACAGAGGAAAAAGTGAGAACTGGAATTGCTGTTTGCCATACTGCAGTTCTGATCTCCCAGATAAACCTCAAAGCTTTCTGGAAAAAAACTGCAGCTGAAGAGTTTTTCCATGAAAAAATTATCAGTCATCAAAATTGTATTGTGAGTGAAAGGGGAGAAAGGGAAACAGAAAAATTCTAACGATAGCATAGAATACATTTTTTAAAATTAAGCTGGGAATATTATGTGATTGTGACAAGTAAATATACTATTAAAAAAAAGTACAAAATGCCTAATTCAACAAAAAAGGATCTTTTTATAAGATTATCCCTATGAATAGAGTTAATAATAGTAAGTTACACCTCCAGGCCCATAACAGGGCCACTAATAACATCTCAGAGTTAACTGGAGAAACTGCATGCTTTTTCTCAGTTGCACAGCAGAGGGAAGCACAAGGCCCAGTGCAGAGTTAATGTGACCCCCCCAGAAAACTGAAAAGAGATCTATTTATTAATGACAGAACGTTCTTCCACCATACCATGTAGAACTTATGAAAATGGGTGGCAAAATCAAATATTTGAAATTGAATATATGTGCAAAATTGCATTGCAAGTTCGAGCCACAGGCAATATTTATAGTTGTAGCACTTAGTCATGAATGGTATTTTAATGATAATAGCATGATTGATCTGACACTGAAGAATACCATATTGGATTTTAATTCTTCAATTATTTTTTAATTTACACAATGTTGTTAAGATTTCCTTGTTTCTCCCTGATTAGGAAACTTATATTTACAAGTTGATCTCAGTTCTTCTGTGCAGAGGCAATGCAGTAAGTATACCTGAGCTTAGTAAATAAGTTAAGCTGTTTACAGATAGTGCCAAAATGACAGCCACCTTCACTGGAAAGTTTTCCATTTCTCGTACTGAAATAAAAGTTCCTGTTTAGACTATTCTCAAAATAGAGAAATTATATAAAAGTCTTTTATGAGAAGAGATTTTGGTAATGAAGTGAAAGGTCCATCTTCATAGTGTGGTATGCTAGCCAGGACATTAGCCGAGGCCTTATTTCACACAACTGCTATGAGGGTAGTATCTGTAGTTCTGATAAAAGTAATACTATGAAAAAAAAGACAAAAATGAGATTCTGAGATCTAGAACAATATCTTCATCTCAAAAAATGTTCCCTTCCAAAATCACCAACAGAAGTTAAAATATGAGTAAGAACTAATGAGCAGAAAATATGATGGAATGGACTTAGCCCAGTGGAAACTAATTATAAATAAGCCTTCATACACCTCTCTACAGATTCACTTGACAGATCTGTGATGAGATCTTCAAAGAAAAGGGTTGTGTTCAAAAATGTCTGAGCAATATAATTCACACTCTCAAATCCTGATCATTATTTTTAAATAGAAATCGTGTAAAAGCTGGCTTTTTTGTGGAGAAAAATCTTAATTGCAATGAGTTCATTAAAACACAAAGTCAGTTATCAAAATCAGTCACCAAATTCCTTATTTTTTAACTCAAATTAATCCCTTATTAATCTACTTTCTGGCCGATGACATGACTGCATGAGAGTTAGGCTTTCTGACACTTCAGATACTTATTCAAGTGATATCTGCTACAGGGTGATGACTTGTTTCTTCCTTCTACACACCGTTTCCTATCCAGGTTATTCTGCAAATAGAAAGAAAAAAAATAACAAGAAGGAGTAGATGTGAATTATTCTGATGAATGAGGAAAAACGTGATGAAGTCCATACTTCCAGCCACTTTAATGGAGCAAAAGCACGGAATAAGCAAGGTGGGGCTCACAGCGCCCTCAGTACAACCGGTCCAGTGGCAGTGCTGAAGAAAACACATGGGGCCATCACGGGGCCAACTCTGCTGTGTGGTGTTGCATCAGGATCTCAAAATATTATTTTCCTTTATTATGAATTTGTCAAGCTCTCAGCAGCTCCACGAGCACCGAAATTCTCTGTTCCTGTGATTGCCCTTTCACATCCCCAAGCCTTCAGCCTGGAGGAGCACACACTGAAGCTGTGGTAGGACCTTTTCCATGTTTATCTTCAGTCGGTGAGGATCATTTCCCTCCATGCACGCCATTTGTGTGACATCACCTCAGAGGCAATCTGGGACTCATCTAAATGCAGTATTTATTATAAATGAAAAATAAAGGGGTCAGGTAAAATCAAAACAGTTTGCGTTTTTTTGTCTACTCCTACATCTGGTCAGAGTTATGCGAGGAAGGTATGCTGAGTTTAGCTCTGTCTATAAAAACACTTTGAATTTTAATACATTTTCCTGTGGCATGCTTTTGGTCTTTTTCCAGCCCTGCAAAATGTGGCCTAAGCCAGACATCATGTCACAGATAATATGAAGAAATGCCTGTGGATTGTTTTCTTGCCTTTTATCACCTTTATACCAGGACACTGATGAATAGACATATTCACAAGTGAGCAAAATCTTCTGTTCTTAAGAAGACATATGCTTCTGCAGAACATTTATCTCTTTTTCTTCCTCTTCCTTCCTAGAAAATAAGAAAATAAGAAGAATTAGAAAATCTAGGTCCCAGGGCAGAAGTTAAAACAAGACAGATGTGTTTTTTATTTGTACATTTTCCCAGCTTACTCCTTGAGGACTTTTCTTTCTAATTTAACTATCAGCACTGACTTGAAGAGCTGCTAATTGCTTTGAATTAATCATATAATGGGAAACATTTAAGATCTAGAAGTATTGATAAAACTTTGGTATACATCCCAAGGTTACTTTCACATACCTAAGGAAATGTTACAGACTCTGTCAGCACCCAACAGAAAATTGGCTTGTGTTCTATGTGTGATATAAGTATATATATGCAGATATACCAAATCACATATGTGATATGATTTGGTTCATGTGCTCTTGATCCTGCGTGTAACTGGGGTCTCTCACTTGGCCAAGGAGGGGTTCTAGAGGGGATGTATGAAGAAAACAGCAAAGGCTTTTTCCATTTTCCTTAGTTACCCTGTCAAGATGGTGCTGAAAAGGGCAGGTGAAGGGTAGTGTGTTCTCATGGATAATATGATTTACTTATTTTTAAAACACAATGCATCTCCTCAGGCCTCCACTAGATGAATGTTGATCATATCTCTTGTTACATGGTATACAGCCTTCTTTTCTGTCACAACTTGAAGTGGCCCTTGCAAAGCTCCTTTGCATTGTATTGCCTTTCTTCTGACCTCTCATTCCAAAACATTCCTAGCCCTGCAATAATAATAATAATAAACCCAGCTGACACATAAAAACAGTAAAGCTGTTCTTTTATATGTGTTTTGGGTTCAGTAGAAGAGTGGTTTTCTAGGGTGTTGAAGAACATACCTGTGAAAATCTAAACCTAAAGAGTGTGATTCTGTTACAAATACTGGTTCTCTACAAACAAGGAAAAGAAAATAATAAGAACACTGAGGAGACATTTATGAAAGTAGAAGAGGGATTCAGGCTCTGATCAGCTGCTATCCAAAGCCTGGTGGAAGAGCTGGAAAGGCCAATCATATTTTCTGGGATATGTCACAAATAATCTGAGGCACTTAGTTATGTGTGTGAAGAGGAGGTAAAAAAAAAAAAGTAAGATGAAGGCTAACACCTACCAGGGACAAAGCACAGAGAAAACATTCTCTATCTGGGCAGGTCTCAAAGGTTTGATGATCCTGCAACCACTGAGACAAGTAGAAGGATCTCTCCTTTACCAAAAGCATATTTCATAGACCTAATCTACAGGGTTTCTTTGTGCCTTCTACACTGCTGACAGTTTGGCAGTTGTGCTGCCTTGAGCTCTTCCATCTTCTCTCAACACAATTTCATTGGACATTGCTTTAGGACAGCAATTCAATGTATGTGCAGGCTGTGGTTTTATAAAAAGCTTCTTAGAAATGCTTAAAAGATGGTAGGAAAACCCCCTAGGAAACTACAGAATTAAAAAAAAAAAAAAAAAATGGTGGCTCCAAAATGTCTACAGTTGAAATTACAGATGGTTACATCCCATAATGCGTTTTCCAGTTTTGCCTTTCATTTTTTCCTATAACAAGCATTCTATATTATTCCCCTAATAGGGAGAAAATAACTTTCTCTAAAGACAAAATCTCTTGTAAATGACTTCAGTTTCTTCTCAAATTTGTCATCTATCTTTCCTCTGCGATTTCATTAGCATGTAAATTCACAGCATGCTTCCAAAATAGATTATTTTTGGACTTGGTCAGTTACTCTTTTCAGTATTTGGGGGAATAAGTAATGAGCAAGTAATTGGGGGAAGAAGAAATGAGCTAGAAAAACAAGTTACAGGGACAGGAAAAGATAGGGAAGAGTTTATTTAGATGGGTTTCAGGGCTGCAACAACCATCTCTTGAGTTGGGTTTAGGAAAGCACTAGAATGATCAACCCCAGGAGTAAACTTCATTGAAAATAAATCCAAAGTTTGTTAAATGCAAAATCTATTTCTAACATGAAGATTCTGAGCCTAAAATTGACCTTGGTTTACTGGCATAGCATTTAGGAAAGCATTACAGCATGCTTGTGTTACTTCTCTATTCTTCAAGTATATGCTGTTGGAGATGGGATACTGACATTAGATTCTGAACCAAAGACAAAAGCTTTTTGCATTCATTACTTTTTTTTTTCCCAGTTCAGTTTGAATTGTTACTAGGCAGACACGGCATTGCAGGGAGCTTGCAGGGGGAAGGAGTTACTCGATGGCAGGAGTTATTCATTATGCTGATGCAGGACTTTTACCATAGCAGGAAAAGTAATGAGACCTGACACTTAAAATGACCTTGACAAACAACAAAGAGGATCTCAAAAGTAAGGCATAATTTAATACGGAGTAATGCAAAGTAATGCATTTACTAGGAAAGATGAGTTGTACAAATAAAGCACAGGAAATTGGCTGGAGACTTGTTCTACAGAAAAGAGCAGGGGGTCCATAGAGGCTGAGAAACAGGCAGTCATAATACCAGCATGAAAAATGCAGCCCAGCAGGGCAGGCTGGTGGTGCATCCACCTGCACATGGGTCTGGGCAGCTCTTTCTGTGGCCCTTCCCCAGAGCAGAAACCTCCAGCAAAGACAGAGGGAATAACCTTCTATGGGCTCTAGCTGCTGCTGCTAAATCTGCTGTGAGAATAATACACTTAAGAATAGTAATTGCTTGTAAGGGAAAAAGAAGCTTCTCCACTAGTGACTTTCAAGATGGCGAATGTTTCTTGTGAGTGGCTTATGTGCCACTGATCCTGCCCTTCTGCAGAACACCACCCCTTTCAAGTACTGCTCTTGGATTATCTTGCTGTGACGGTGAAATCTGTTTCTCCAGATTTCCATTACTCTGCTCTAGGAGCAAAAATAGCTACTGTATAAAGTACATCATCCTATTGAATTTTATGTATACTTTAATCTTCTAATTTTTAAGACAGTTCCTATTAGCATTTTTGGCTTTTTGAATTAATTAATGTAACCTGACTTACTGCAAGACAGCTGCTGTGAAGCTCAAGGTGACAGCAAATAAATACAGGAGTGCAGAAACACTGCAGCATTTGCCTTCACTGAAGCTCACATACTGTTTGCTCCGCAACGGGCAAACAAATTTCCTGTGATCCAGACAGAATAGTAGGATGTTTGTTGGATGCACTGAGGATGACTGAGACATGGGGGCCATTTTTGCAGCACCTTTACTTCATGGACATACATATTTGACACTTCTTATTGTATCTTCATATGATGGGGAGCAGGGCCAAATTTGATTACTGAACAACTTTTGCGTGGTTTTCTTCTAGACTATAATTTAAGATGATTTGAGGCTAATCCTGAAACCTGGAAACTGCTCGGGTGGTTCTAGGTCCCTTAGGCAAAAGTCTAGTTATTCAAAACCCTGAGAGTCTTAAGGGTGGAAAAGAGAAGGAGCTGAGGAAAAGGGAAAACTGAAGTGGTAAAATCTTTATTTAACATGTCAGCTCTGCCTCAAGTATTATTTGTAGTGGCTCTTGCCTTGTGCTTCCCCATAATGTTAGGGCTTTGTTTTGTTCTTTAGTCACTGCTACACTTTGCCCGTGTTCATACTGATGCTTAATAATGTATAATGGATATCTACCTCTTATGTGTCAGAGAGCTGTACATGCAGTCCACAAATTACTCAGTGTGCCAGATTAGGGTGTATGATCTTTCCAGCAAAGAATCATCAAATCAACCAGTGCCATGAGGCCGGGAATTCATCCAGAGCAGGTAACTACAACCAGACTTGGATGAAGCTTCCCACAAGACCTCAGAGCTGACCACTGAAGTCTGAGATAGTTTTAATCCAGGGAAAAAAATTTGACCAAAATTTGTCACCTGTTTCATTACAGAAATGGTCATGTTAAATTATCAACTTAGACTGAAAAAAAAAAAAAAGGATTTCACAATGAATTTCCTTCCAGGCACTAATTTTCCTTTCTGATTTAATCCAGAGGGTAACTATGGAAACACCAGGGGAAAAAAAATATAAACACCGAAACAATCACCTTTATTATTTCTTTGCTGTTGGACTTCATCCCATGGAAAAAAAAAAAAAAACAAAACTATTTCTGCTACATCACTTTACAGCACGCAATTTTTTAAACAGATCCTTTACACTTACAGTATGGCTTGGCAGTGGCTGCCTTTGAATTTCCATTACATGAGCGCTGTGCAGTGATGCTGCACTGCAGCCTGGAAATTCCTTCAAGTGGTGAAACTGGATGACAGGGGAGCAGCCACATGGGAAAAGTTTGGGAATTCTACGTTTGTTTGTTTTTTTCCACAACTTTATGAAAAATAGGCAGCTAGGCCTTAGAACCCTTTGCCATCCATCTTCACAAAAAGAATGAATTATGGTTCATGTTCCTTGTACACAGATGAAAGATCTTTAATCTTGTATACTTACTATGAAACCTCCTCTGTACAGGCCTTTTGTCTTTGATTTGCACTTTGAGCTTTAGTTTAACTACGTGTTTAAAACAGTTGTTGGTTTGGATAGAACCTATCATAGAATCGTGGAGTCGTCTAATCATTAAGGTTGGAAAGGTCCATCCAGTCCAAATGTCAACCCATCTCACCATTCCATACTAACCATGTCCCTTGGTGTCATGCCTACATTTTTCTTGAACACCACCTGGGTGAAAGTCTTCTGAGTAGGTGGACCCCTTTTTTGCCTGTGAGGTGCCCTTGTCTGGCTCACAGCACAATGTGAGAAGGTGATGTCTCCGACCTACAGATGTGAAGATAACAGATCTGAGGACTGCAGGACAACAGGAGCAAAGATGAGCAAATGAGATTTTCTTGGTGGCAGAGGAGAGTGAAAATCATGGTTAAGTGGAGCAAAGGAATTGAATAGTTAAGCACTGAGACAACAAACAGGCCTGTATGCCATATCCACTCTTTGGAAGATGAGACAGGGACTGCAGCAATGAGCTGTTTCTCAGCAAAATGAAGGATGCATTTCATTAGGCACTCATAGAGTGTTAATACTCTGAATTGAGACCACTGGCACTTGGGAATGATGGACCCGGACTGGAACATTTCTGCTATGCTTGAGATCCTCAAATGACAGCTCTGCTGCTGAAAGACAGTGTAACCATACTGACAATGAAAGAGATATTTTATGAACCTGGGAAACTTAACAGCAATTGCAGTTACTGCTGCAAGGCAAAACCAATTGGGTTTGAAGACAGAAATGAGAATCTGTATGCCTTAGGCAACCTCTGTTAAACCAGCCTCCTGTTTCATTTTGTCCCAAGCTGGAAAGTGTTCAGTTCTGCTTATGGAACCAAAAGAGAGATAGACACCAGCATACCACAGCTGTGTGCAGCTCACATAACTGAAGTGCAATCAGATCATCATCTGTCCTAAAAATGCGTATCATGCTTTGCATTTGTAAACTCTCCTGTGGTGTTTTGGTGGTTCAGAATCAGCGCAGCAAACTGTTAAGTCCCCAGAGCATAAACTGAAAGTTTTTGAGTCAAGAAATTCCCCAAACAGGGAGTAATTTATTGCTGAATGTGCCTGGCTGATGATTCTCCTCAATGGAAACCTAAGGATCTTAAGGCAATTTGCTCCAGGGCTTTTCACAGCAAAACATCCATGCAAAACACTACCAGGAAGGACAGTAGTGGAATCTCTCACACATTAAACAAACACACTTTGGCTTCAAAGACTTTTGACCTGTGGGTGGCCTTCAGAAAGAGGAGGAAAAACATTCCCATTTATCATCAGCATCCCGCAGGAGCCTTGCTGCCATTTTCTATGGCAATCTCTGGAGCCTGGGAGCTCTGCGTCTTTCCAGCCGAATGATGAAATGAATTACAGCCTTTTCAAATTGCTGCTCAGGATGTGCTCTGCATACAGATTGTGCAAATTCCTTGGCTTTTGCTTGCATCCTGAGTAATGGGCTGCTCTTGAATCTTGTTAATAAATCAGAGATGACACTCGTTCAATTGAACCTTGTACGCAGTCAGATTGCCAGCATGCAGGAACAAAAACATCCTACCACAATTCTCTGGAAATCATAGGTAATTAAAAGGCAGTTGAAGAAATCTAGGACATGGTAGAAAATACAGGTCCTGCTGGGAAGGTGAAAATATACAGCTTGATGTTGACTTTTTTCTTTTATGACATATCTTGTGGATGCACCAACAGACAGACAGGCCTCGAGAACTTAGCAATGAAACAGATTGCTATTATTTCCTAATCCAATCATAATTAATTTGGAGGAACTCTGGAAATTATTTTCTTTTGTGTGCATTGTAAATTGGAGTGCATTCCCATTCCAAAATTATGTAATGGTGAGGTGCTAGAAACAGAAGTTTATCCATAGTGATATTACCAAATTTACATCTGTTTGGGGTTGTAATATCTTACAGTAATACCCAGCAAATCAAGTTAAAGACAAATTAAACCTTCTTTCCCTTCCACAGACCAAATTCTTCAGCATTGCTCAATAGAAAAAATATTGGGTCAGAAGATCCTGTGCTGTTCATCCTGCTAGAAAAGAAATGAAATTTAGTAACTCTGAAAGGTTTCTGGACAATGGAGCCTAGACAAATGGCTTTTGGCAGGAGCCTGATTCTCAGTTGCCAGACTTTCTCTGCAGGAGCTTCACCTTTCTTGGTGGAAGCCCTTCTGTTTCTCTCTGTGGGCTTTTTCATCTGCATACCTAAAGCTGAGCTACTCTTCTGGTTTTTGATCCCCTGGAATTTCCACAGAAACTAATGAGTGAGCAGTGTAAAACACAACACTCAGAGCGTCATCACGGATGTTGCTTCTTTTAAATGGGGGAAGAAGAGTGATGCTGAAACACTGCCCACGATCTGGTCACAAATCCAAAGAAGTCAGATAGGAGAATTGTGTATTATTTCTCTCATTGATTAGAAAAAAAAACCTGCATGGATACAGTTAACAAATTCAGGGAAATATATGTCGCATTGATCTGTGGATCAGATTTTCATTTGATATTTCCCCCATGACCAAAAATAAACAATGGCTTTTAAAACTGAATTCCAAAGTCAATACAAAGTATTTCCAAAGAAAAAGCACAGGAAGATTCTGGTGCATGTTTAGTCCTTTAAGTCGCTGTGTTTAAATACAGTGCTTTTCGATTGAAGGTTTCACTGAACAGGTGCCATGAAGAGTGCCATACTCAGTTCTTGCCCATATCAAAAACCTCCCAACAGCACTTTCACCCAAATTCTCTTTCCACTGCATTAAATGAAGACAACCTCCTCAGGCCTCTACTGAAAAGAATAACCTTCATTTCCTCTTAATGTAAGGAGCAGGTTGTGTAGGATGGAGTTTGAAGCAATAGCTCCATTTCTAGGCAGTTTCTAGCGTTGAAATTATTATTACATTTTTATTTTTTTTTTCCTCAGAGCCTGCAGCATTTAATTCTAGCTGCTGGAAAGAACAGCCAGCAGAATTCAGCTGCTCTGTTCCAGAAGGATGAATACAGAGAAGAAATTGCTCAGATAGTGGAGCTCTTGGCTAAGAGCAATTAACACCTTGACCTGCCTCCAGAAATGGACAGCAGAATGAGCTATTTGCCATTAAAACAGCAATTGGAGGAAAGGATGCTCTAGTTTTTTCTGCTGCAGGATTATGTTAAAGCAAACCCCTGATAGAACAAGCCTCAGTAATTCATAGAACTACAAAATGGTTGGGTTGAAAGGGACCTCAAAGCCCACCCAGCCCCAACTACCTGCACTGCCACCCAGCAGGTCAGGTTATAACAGGTCCTGGAGTGCCTGCAGGGATGGGCACCCAAAGCTTCTCTGGACAGCTGTGCCAGGGCTTCACTGCCCTCTGAGAGAGGAATTCCCTCTCACAGTTCACCAGACCTCCTCTTTTCTCAGTCAAAACTGTTTCCCCTATAGCTATCAGACCATGTAAAGACTCACTCCTCCTCTTTTTGTAAGTCCCATTCCAATTCTGGCAAAGTGCAATGAAGACTCCCTGGAGCCTTGTTTTCTCCAAGCTAAACAAGCCCAACTCTCTCAGCCTGTTTTCAGAGAAGGGCTGCTCTCATCCTCTGATCATCTTCATAGTGTTTTCTTGACCTGCTCCAACAGCTCTGCATAGTTCTTATGCTGGGATTCCCAGACCTAGACACAGTACTCCATATGGGGTCTCACAAGGGCATAGTAGAGTGAGACAATCCCCTCCTTGTCATGCTGGCCACCTCTGTGTTGATGCAACCCAAAATACTGTTGGCCTTCCTGGCTGCAATAGCATACAGCTGGCTCATGTCCAGCTTTTTGTCCATGAAGACCCCATGTCCTGCAGAATTGCTCTCAGTGAGTTCTCGGAGTCCTTACTTATGTCTAGGATTGCCCTGACTCAAATACAACACCTTTACAACCTTTTTGCTGAACCTCATTAGGTTCACATTGACCCACTTCTCAAGCCTATCCAGGCATCCTTTGCTTCTGTTGTGTCAGCAGCACCACTCACCTTTGTGTCATTAACAAACTTGCTGAGGGTACATTCTATCCTGCTGTGATGTCATTGATAATAAAAATGAAGAGTATCAGACCCAAGATGGATTACTGGGGAACACTACTCATGACCAAACTCCACCCATTAAATTCATTTATCCACCCATTAAATCTTTATCTCTCCAAGTTAGAGAAAAGAATGTGGAGGTGATTATGTTAAAAGTCCAGGCTGGATGTGACAAGGACACAGACCCTCAGAGTGGTTCTTCCTCTAAGTTGTAGGCTGGCAGAGGTCAGAAAAGATGCTGAAATTGGCAGTTAGTGCTGCTCCCTGATGCTACTTCTCTGTAAGCAGTTGTTCTACAGAAGACTGAGAAATGGCTGAAGATCTTACTTTCAAATGCTTTCCTCTTCCATTCAGCAATATTTGAAATGAGTTTCCTTTTGTTTCAAAACCAGATTTCTTAGGCATGAGACTTTGCTGGGAAAGTGAGATGCTCTTCGTGGCACAAGACAGGATGAAATGCAGAGGTGTTCATAGTGAAAAGCTAATGGTGAATCTCAGTCAGTTTTTTATTCCTTTTTCAGCCTGCTCCAATAAGCAGTTGTCTGCATGGAGAGGATGGTGGAAGCTTCTTTACACTTTGCATTGTACCTTACTGTCTTCTCGCAGATGTGCTCTGTGACTATTGCTTTTTGAGCATGGTGCATCTCATGGCTGCATGGGAAGAAAGGGACACTACCTCTGACATCCCTCAACAATCCTGCACAATCCTAAGGCATGTTTCCTGGCACCACATGTTAAATCCCACCTCCCGCAGGCAGTAAGTCCCTTGCTCTGCAGGGAGAACTGGAATCCTCTCCTTCTGACCCTCTTGAGTGCCACCTGCAGCCCATGGGGATAGTCAGCCTGCAGTGACAGACCTGGGAGCACACAGGATGGGATCTCCGTGGCTGTTGGGGTTCCCCTGCTGACACCATGCCATTGCACTCCCTGCTGTTCCTGGAGATGAGCCATAGGCCATGAAACCTCACACTGGTCTCAGCCACTTGGCATCCTGCTGAATGGTGAAGCTAATGTGGAACACAGCCTAAGCACTTGGACACACAGTGTTTATAAGCTCACAAGTCCAAATACAGCTTTCAGCAAAAGAGCAAATGGTTTAATCTCTTACTCTCCCCCCCTCCCCTTCCCCGATTGCATTGTGTAACAGAAAGTGCAAACATCTTAGATGGGTTTCAGAGTAAAACTGATATCTTTAGGAAAACTGGGAATAGAAAGCCTGTTTTGCTGAAAATATGATTATATATCCTAAAACTCTATGAATGGAAATTATTTTGCAAGTCCTTTTTTATACTTCTTAGATGTCTAGAATTCAGCAATATATTTATAGCTATGAAGTGTGGCTGGCCGGCAGTTTTAATTGGGTTGAAATAAAACCTACTTTCCTTTCCTCCAAGAGTGGTGATTTACTGTCATAATACTCAGTACTTGGCCTGAATGGCAGTCAATACCTTTCCCCTTCAATGATGGGTGGGTTTGCGCTCCAAAATCCCAGGATGGGATGTCATCTCCATGGCACAGCTGGGAGAAGCAGAAAGAGGAGTGAACGATAAGGAGCTGAACTGAGATATTCCCTTCTCTGATTCTCTCCTTCCACTTTCTTCTTCAATGAAAATGAAGGGAAGTATGTAACACCTGGAAGGACTTGCTTTTCTGCACTGGAAAATCTCTTTCCATCTTTATGGCTTTTGGGTGGTTTGGAATTAGGTCCAAACCAAGAGAAGTAAGAGAATATATTTTCTCAGTACCTGAACACATTCTGATCTCCTGCTGCAAAGCATGAGATCATGACTGCAGTATTTGACCCATATTTGTATTTTACATAGAAGCATGTGCTCTTCCCGCAGCTCTGGTTTGAACATGTGTTGAAAGGAATCCTGTAGTACAAGAGTTAGGTCTATTTGACACTACCTGGCACAGTTATCAAACTTTTCTTCTTGCATTAGTGTAAATCCCCTACCAATTCACAGAGGAGTAACAAATAGAAGAACTTCATCCCAGTAACTTTACAGTGAGACACAAGGTTTTCCACAGCTTCTACTGAAAAAGAGAGCAGAGTTTTCTGTAAACTCTTAGAGAAATCCGAGTGGGATCCAAACTCTGCCAGCAGGGTTCAGCCTCCTCCTTTGCATGATAGAACACAATTATGATAGGACACAGTTTCACCTGTGACACCTCCCACATTAATGGCATATGAGTGCATTAATGCTTTTACAAATCACATCAAATATACAAAACCTGGTGCTGAAGTTTTTTCCCTTCCATCCTGGCCTATTTTTTTTTTCCTGCAGACTTCTTTTTACAGATCTGGAAAAAAAGTATATGTTTTATTTCCCATCTGTATACTTATGCGTACAAAGGGAGCCAGAGAGATGGTTTGCTGTTCTGAGATGCCTTACTCAAAGATGTGAAATACAAACCAGATTTTGCAGCCACTTACAGATGTGCATGAGATGCTTCCTGCTTCAAAACAATTGCATAACTTCAAAGTTTCATGTAAGTTACAAGTGAGGGCAGGAGATTTTTCTTTTGTTTCCTTGATTCATTATAGCTACTCCAAAGCAAACAATAGTGTCTCAGAATTTCCTGATCCTACTTACGTGTTTGCCTCTATTGCTATCAATCTTAGATACACAGTGATAGCAGCAGAAGTTAGAGAGAATGTTTTCAAGTGCATACAGTAAAGATCTAGATTTGTATCTCTGGAAAACAGTAGTGAAATGAGCACTTTGCCATTTGTTGTAAATGTCTCTGGCGAGTGATTCTGAAAACCTGACTTGAAAATGCTCAAGTGAAATCCTGTCCTCACTTACTTCCATTTATTGCACTCAGCATGCTGGATACCAGAGCAGAATTGGCTGAAAATTCAGGTTGAATATTGAGAAAACTTCTTCTCCAAAAGAATGGTGATACATTAGCACAGGGAGGTGGTGGAGTCGCTGCCCCCAGAGATGCTCAAGAGACTTGTAGATGTAGCAGTGAGGGATGTGGTCAGTGGGCATGCTGGGGATGGGTTGGTGGTTGGACTGGATGATCTTAGAGGTCTTTTCCAACATTAATGATTCTATGATTCTATGAAAATAGCCTTGCTGTTGATTTTCTAATCCTAAGTAACATCTGCATCATCTGTTACAGTGCTGCTTCCCAGCCTGGTGCTGAACATTTAGTAAGAGAACAAAAATAGCCATGAAAATGGAAAATAATCCAGTGAAAATAGAGTAGGCATCTCCCAAATGCTGTAACTGGGCAAGTGTGTGAGACATTAAGCTTTTGATAGTTTGTGTCTGGACTTAGTTTGTGCTCCCACATGGAAACTACTTGTGTATCATTTTAAAGCCCATTTCAACAATGAAGAAAAACAACGTTGTGTTAAGCTGAAGTGTTTGGCAATGACTCTGACTCAGGTGCAGTGAGATGAAAAGTACAGATACAGACGGCGGTTCTCATTGTAACTTCGGAGTACTGGGCTGTGCTGTATTGTATTTCCATGTTAATTCTGCAGATGTGTATTTCTGGGTGGTTTTGGGACAGACTTTTCTATTGGGTTAGCTAATAAGAACTTTACAGAAGGTTCTTCTGCACCAGTGCATCCATGACTGCCATTCTGTTTTTCTTCTTGGTCATTGATTGGAATGGGGTTTTGTTTACATAATGACTCAGAATAGCTATTTTTTTCTATTTTTTGCGGACAACTACCTTTATTTGCATGTAAATAAGAGTATTCATGTACAGACAAGAGAATTCTTCAGTCACTTTTTTGAATCCATTTTTAAAATATTTCAGCTAGCAGTAACAATTGCATCCCCTCATCAGGAGGACAATCACGTCACAGAGAGCAAACAATGAATGGAAATCTCTCACTCATTTCAATGCTTCCAGTCAGAATGGTCAATGGGAGCAAACAAATCATAGACTGAAATTGGTCCACATGTTGCATGTGGAGCTGTGCTTAATGCACAGTCTAATGCAACTTAGATTTGTTCACAAGACAATTCAGAAACAGAAAATCTTAGATTATTTACATATTATGTTGATAATGGATAACTCAACTCTGTCTTTGCCAAACTTCAACAAGGTCTTCCTCAGTTCCTTTCTATGAAAATCTGAAAATTCAGACCATAAGTTTAAATGCCATCAAAATACCACAGACTTACATTAAAAATAGATCCAGAAACAGGTAATAAATGAAATGCATTGATGCAGATTGCTTTGTATTTAGTACAACTCTGTGGGAAAACCAAATGTGATCTTCTCCCTGGTAGAGCAATTTTTCAATAAACCTTTAATAATCTGAATGCACACATTGATTGAATACCTGCACTGAGTTGAACTCTGCAGTTACACTTCATTGCATTTCCCAAGAGCTGCACATCTGTCCAACTCTACTAATGATTTGCTAGCTTTAACTTGCTTGAATCCTAATGTACATATATGAATCCTAATTTTGAGGTGGTGTTGTGTCTCAAAAGAACCCTTGAGAACACTGCACAGTTTCCTGTGCTGATCACACTGTTTTTGCAGTGTTCTGAAATATTATTCCTTCTTCCAATCTGTCTCCTCATGAGAGCACAGGACTGCTATTGGCTTTCCCATGGATGAGGGCTGGGGTTCTCCTCTGTTCGGCTCACCAGTACATGAGTTGACCTGGGCTAAGGTGAATTAACAGCAGCAACAGAAAAGGCAGTACTGAGCTTCATGAGGAATCACTTTCTTCTCTTTTTAGTGATCTTATTCTTCAAGAAATAAATAAATGAATAAATAAATAGATAAATAAATAAATAACATTGGATGTTTTCCTTTCATCAGCAGTAAGAAAGTGCTACCGGGTAAAGCGGTGTCCATTAGTGCAGGAAGACCCACTGAACTGCATTCTCTGGATGTAAAAGAAAGAACCTGAGATGAATGGACATCTTCAGATACATAGTGAAGAACTGAACACCTGTATTAGTTCTTAACTGAGACAGTAACTTCTTTACAGCGTCCTATGGCAGTATGAGTCCGTAAAGAAGGCTTCCTACCTTTCACACTGGTGTAGGCATGCTACACTGACAACAGTAGGTAGGATGCAGCTGACTGGATGGCAATCGTGCTGGTTCTACTGAGGAAAAGCTGGCAGGCATACTGCAAGTTGATTTCCTACACTCTCACCAAGAGTCCTTATTTTAATCTGTGCTCCTTCCTCTCACATCCGGATAATTTTCCTCTGTTTTCCCCTCCTCTATCAGTCTTTGCAAGGAACTTTCAGTGTTCCTTCTCACACAAGCTATGAACAGTGGCTCTTTTAAAGTTTTTAAAGTCTGTGTTGCCAACACTGCAAGAATGACTCACAGCTTTTTTCACTCAGAGTGCTAAAACCACTTTTAATCCCCACATGCTTTATGTCTAGTTTAGTCTTCAATTACACTTCTGAATATGTGCATTTTTGTGTATTTAATTCTGCACATGTACTTCATTAGCTATTAAACCAGAGCTGTGGAAAAATAAAATGAAGAGAAGGATGGTAAGAGAAGACCCTGAATTTAAATAAGCATACTGAAATCCATGGAAAGTCTTCACCACATGCATAGACCTCAGGAGTTTCACCACAGATTCCTGTTCCAGAAGGAAGATACCAGGAAGAAGCAGGTTATCAAGGAGAAACTTCAGAATCTCCTCTCCTCTCCTCTCCTCTCCTCTCCTCTCCTCTCCTCTCCTCTCCTCTCCTCTCCTCTCCTCTCCTCTCCTCTCCTCTCCTCTCCTCTCCTCTCCTCTCCTCTCCTCTCCTCTCCTCTCCTCTCCTCTCCTCTCCTCTCCTCTCCTCTCCTCTCCTCTCCTCTCCTCTCCTCTCCTCTCCTCTCCTCTCCTCTCCTCTCCTCTCCTCTCCTCTCCTCTCCTCTCCTCTCCTCTCCTCTCCTCTCCTCTCCTCTCCTCTTCTACCTTCCCCTCCCCTCCCCTCCCTTCCCCTCCCCTCCTCTCTTCTCTCCTTTGTAAAGGAGAGTATAGTAAAGTTCCCTTTTGGCTTTAAAATCAATGGAGCTATCCATGCTATCAGTACTTTACAGAAGCTTGTTAAATGGCAAATAGCAGTGCCTGCATTAAATTTCTTTGGGAAATAACCTAAAATTCTTAATCTGATGGCTACGGTTAATTGTAATTGCTGATGTATCTTGAGAGACCAGAGAGCGTGCACTAAATTAGGTCATGTACACCCTTACTGCAGCACTGGGAGCAAACAAGAAACACCTAGCAACTAGAAGACAGCAATATATTTACTTGGAAGTCAAGTGTGATATTTTAATAGGGAATACAACTAATGTGAAAGCACGGGTTAGCTGAAGATCAGTTCTGGAAGATGGATCTCTTAGCACATCAGCATTGGGATTCACTTGTAAACAGCTGCTTAAAAGAGTGTGCTGTACGAAGGTAAATCAAGAATTTAAGCATTCCAGTTAGGCCTGGGAAGTTTGCTGCAATATGTTGAGATGTCTGAGAATCCTGCTTTAGCTCACCCATAGTCACTGAATCCACTTCAGGCACTGTTCTTTCCAAGGAGATGAGTTGATTAGATGGGACACTTCGTGGCTGATATCCTGACACCTGCCTACAGGGAATATGAACTCCTAACACTGCAGAAACACGTCTAGCAGTATAATGCTACTTAAGGCAGTATTGTCATCACTGAGGCACCAAATCTTTGCAGGTTTGGACAGTAAGCTGTTGGATGGGAGAGCAGAGATGGTATTTCCTCTTCTGACACTATAATCTTTTTCTGTTGTGTCCACATCTTGCAGTCATAGTTTAAAAGGGATGTCCAAAAATAGGCTAATGCCACCATAAGTCTGTGAGAACAGAGATTTGGAAGACATGTCACTGAAAGCTAGGGGAGGTTAATCTACTTGTTGCAGGAAAATGTCTACACCACCATGTGCAACTGCTTTTACAGGGAACAACATTGAAGGCATGTTCAAAGCAGAAATAAAACTTAATATTTTTAAATTTTATTTTTTTTATTTTAATATTTTTAAGTGAGGTTAATTACTGTCTATCAACTCTTCAGAAATCTGGTAATTAGAAAAGAAAAACAAAAATGTTATACAGATTCAAGGACAAATAATTCACCTACAAATAGCAAACGACTGCATGTTTATTAAGAAAGTTAAGACACAAACACAGAAAATTCTAACCTACAAGCAAAACCAGCATAGTTTTGCTGCAGAAGAATGTTCTTGTTATCAAAAGCCAATACTGAAGTTAAAAGAAGAAAATTTAGCTACAATTTAAGAGTCTCCCTGGAGCACAGGGAAGTGGAATGCAGCAAGGCAAAGCATTGGTAGGAGACATTTAGATTTAATTAACAGGAAAGGCAATGGCATTCCAGCTGCTAGGCTAAACCCATCCAGTGGCTGACCTATGTTTGTGCTTTAAATGTGAATGACTTGGTTCCCTGTAGCATAACTTGAAGAAAAAGCACTGAAACAGGAGTATTTTGTTATTTTCTTTAATCTTTTCTTAATTTGGTGGATGGATACATGAAAACTAACAGCCTTGGTATTTGTCTTTGCCCTCTTCAAATCTTGATTGACGCCCTTAGCGGAACTTGAAATCATTCTTGTTTAACTGGACTTTTGTGGGACTCAAGGAACAACCTCAGAATGAAAGTTCACTACTACAAGTAGCCACTACACGCCCACACGGGATCGGCTTATGAGGCAACTATGATTCAACATTCAGAAAAACATTAAATACAATGGTAACCTCAAACACTTCAGATCTGTGAGGGTAAGAGCTCCTTTCTTGGCCCACCCATTCTACATGTCGGGTAACCGGTGTGACATACAAGAGCTCAGTGATGGGTGAAATTAAAGATACATTTCTGAATGAGCTATCAAGCCGATGAAAACACTTGTTGGCCCTGGCTGTTGGAAAAGTGGATCGTTTTGGTAAGGCAGCCAAATCCAAATGTGAAAGGATACCGTCGGATGGTCTTTTTAAATTGTATGGTAACACAGGAGAGTGTGCAGAATGCAAAAAGAGGGCAATGCTATACAATTAGCAAGGCGCTGTATTTGATGTCTGGCCTCATCCTTTTGAAAAATATCTCTACAGAAGTGGTCTCTCATTCTAACAACAGTAAGGATTTCTGCATCCTCTACAGGATGAACCAGGACAGAAATGTTGACATCCCTACAGAAGCAATTTTCTTTTTTTTTTTTTTTCCCCCAGAGATTCTGGTACACAAGGCTTAGCGCTTCGGTTTGGGAAGATTTAAATTTCCTCTGTCAGTTCATGCCCCAACTGTGCTTTTACAAATCTACTATCTCCAAATCTTAACATAGTAAAATTATACATTTACACCAATATCTTAAGTTAGCTACTTTTCTTATGGGAGACAACAGTTTTTGTTGTAGCCATGTTGTAGCCACGTTAGTTCTGCTGGGTCAACAGAATGTGCTTTTGAACAGCATACAGGAAAACTCTACCAAAACACTACCAAAGCCACTGGATGGATGTGCTGAACAGGAGATATATTTAGACATTTTACTGAAAGCAAAATTATGTGTGCAGTTTTATCTTAAACCTTTCTTTACCTCTTCTGCCTCCTTTGGCCCAAGCATTGGAAATGGAGAACTTGCAATGACTGCCTGTGAGGTACAGAAATCTCCAGTTAGCCTTCTGTGCTGAAGTGAGCACAGAATTGCTCAATTTTTTCTGTCTGTATCTGCCCGAACTCACTCAAGCAGTATGGTCTGGTTTTTATAAAAATCACAGTTAAAAAAGCATTTGTTAATACTCTTGTCAAAATGTTCAAAGAAACATATTTCTTGTGAAAAATAATTCTCTTTTCTTGTGTCAACAGTTTCACTGAATATAAATCTCTCTGTTAAAAAGCCCTTTGGTGAAAACCTTCATTCTCTTGAAAGTGTTTCATCACTTTCTCATGATTTCCGAAATCAAACTGGAAAGATCCTTTGGTCTGCTCCTGCTAGTAGTGCAATGAAAGGTATCTGGCCCACACCGCCTCCCTAAAGAGGATGAACTCTGTACTGCTGATGTCAGTGGGTCTGTGTAGTCCATGACCCAAAATGACTTTGGAGAAAAAACACCATTGTATCGTTAGTGTCTCGCCATAAGTCAGCACCTCCATGTGCAAAACCCCCTTGGCTGTACAGCCCCAGGAGAAGGCAATCCCAGTGCTGTAGGCCAACCTCAGCAGCTCCTGATCTGGTTCTTCAGCTCCTCTGAACATAAAAAACACGTCTACATTAACTTCGGCACAGACGGATTTGAAGCAGGTCAAAGGATAAATAGAGGCTTGAAACCTTTCTGTTGAAAATGCTTATCAACAGGAAAATGTTTTTTTGTTGGTATCTAGAGCCATGTTTTTCAACAGTCTGTGCTCCATATGTCAATATTGCCTTTCAGTAATCCTTGTGCCATTGTTCTGCCTCAATGGTGGAAAACACAATGTTAAGGTAGAATCTTACTTCCCATCAAGAGCTGGGCAAGAAACCGTGGTGACAAAGGTGTCAAAAAAGGTGTCCAAAAGCCCCCTCCTCCCACTGCAACCAGCTCATCTGCAAGGTGCTGCGTTGGTCCACAGCCTTGCACAGCACCAATCCCCAGTGATGGCCCTGATGTCATGGTGAAGACAAGTCTGTGCTGCTGAGGCAGGTCTGTTTTCTCAGTGCAACCTTTCTGCAGAGAGTCAATATTCATGAAAAATGGGAATAATTAAAGAATATTCACATACTGAAACTGAAAAAGTCACCCCTCAACACCAGGCTGACTCTCAAGAGCTCCTGAAAGGATCAGCTTTGGGGACAGGGGAGGAACTGGTGATGGGTAACCTCAAAAAGAAAGAGCTTTATGTTAATGCAGCTATGCTTATGTTTCATTTCCAACATTGTTCCCTTAACTACTTGAGGACCAGAGCTTTTCTTATATGTGCATCTTAAGCTAGGACAGATTATATCTTTAATTAGCAGGCTCACTGGGAAGAAAATTGATTTCTAACAAAATTTTATAGAAACTACTCAGAATTTTGAATGTTTTCTCAGTATTTACCTTTCTGAAATTTTAATTTCATTACTTATTATATTATGCTCAGAAAAAGGAATTTCTTATGGAGTAAATAAAAAATATTGATGACAAATTTGAAAAAAAAATCTCTGAAAAAAAACCCAACACGCTGTGATATGTTCTCTTCCACAAAATTGGAATTGTTTGACATTTATTTTTATTCTCACTGTGCAGTGAGTGGCCTGGTGTCTTGCATATCACACAGTGCCCATCTAATCACAGAACTGAAACAAATTATTTGCACTTCAGTAGGAGGAGAAGGGATTTTTTCTGAAGCAATTCCAAATCTGATAACACTAGCGAGACCTGCTATGACTTCTGACTGATAGACATTTTTTTTTTTTTTTTTTTCCAAATTTAGACTTAAAACCATTCATCCATGGCAGCCCAGCCAAATTTCCAATTTATTTAGGGTCTATTTTCCCTCTACCTTAGCATTTTTACAGGTGTCTTTAATGAAGTTTGGACAAAGCAAATATTTTTTTCATTCAAATGCACACAATATGAAAAAAAAAGTCATTGATGGTTACACATTCACAGAATGCATCACCAGGACATTTTCCTCCAGTTTACTTTAGGATCTATCTCCTTAAAACTTCTTCAGCAATTAATTAATCCTACCATCTTCTCTTTAGGTGCTATCCCATTGACTTCCCTGTTCACAGATCATTGTACACAATTACTTCAACAATGCTCCCAAATCTTTATCAGAAGACAGAGTGAGGTGTAAAAGCTATGTCTTACTAGATGTTTTTGGGGGATTCTGGCTTTAACAATAAAAAAAAAAAATGTTTTTTAGCCTTATTAAAAAAAAAAGTTTTTTGCATTATACTGTGAAAGCAAGCAAGCAAGCAAAAAAGAGAGAAAGAAAGAGAGAGAGAGAGAGAAAGAGAGAAAGAGAGAAAGAGAGGCAGGAAGGCAGGAAGGGAGGGAGGAAGGCAGGAAGGCAGGAAGGAGGGAGGGAGGGAGGGAGGGAGGGAGGGAGGAAGGAAGGAAGGAAGGAAGGAAGGAAGGAAGGAAGGAAGGAAGGAAGGAAGGAAGGAAGGAAGGAAGGAAGGAAGGAAGGAAGGAAGGAAGGAAGGAAGGAAGGAAGGAAGGAAGGAAGGAAGGAAGGAAGGAAGGAAGGAAGGAAGGAAGGAAGGAAGGAAGGAAGGAAGCATCATCACACAAAAAAAGGCCATTCACAGCACAGGGAGAAAGTCAGCTGAGACAGAACATACCTCATGTGTCCCGTACATGCCATAGGTACAAAACATGCTTAATAATCGTTGGGAAAGTTCTTCGCTGATGGTCACTGGATGCAAACTTCCTGCAGACAGAATGGTCAGGGAGATACCATGTGCTCATGTCACTTTTTCCATGATATGGTACACAGACTGGGGCTTCTTTTAGCAATTTCAGCAACAAAGGTGGAGAAATATCAGACATAGTTGCTCCTGGGAAATGTGGGCACTGCGGGATTTCAGTAGCAGTGTGTAAGGCTGGAAAATCACAAAAACAACTTTCTTTGCAATGTGAAGTCACAAGTACTGTCAGAATTTTTCTGTGCTCAATCAAGCACTGAGCTGGTGTGAATGTGTTTGAGTGTATTTCTGTCAGAAAGAAGGCAAGGTTGTTGATACTGCTGGTCTTTAGGAAAGATCAACCTAAAATGAGAGCATTCTTGGCCTGTTGAAAAGTGTTTGAGAAGTTCTGTGGAACATGACATGGAAACAGCTCCCGCAATGCTAGGCACAGTATTTCCCCAAACTGCACTAGTGTTTGATGTCAGTGTTATGCTCAACACTGTGAAATGAATTTCAATAAAAAATGTTTCAGATTTATGCTAATTGATAGAAATTGTTATGAATATATCTGCTTACAGGCCTGGTAATATCCATGGAAGGACTCACGGTGACAGGATTAGCCTGTAAATCTTTGGCTCCATCTTAGAATGCAGCTTGCTAAAATTGATGGTTAAGGCCAAAATTTCATTCCAAGTTTTTTTGAGAAAAAACTTTGCTGCTTTCCTTACCTCTGTGCCAATATGCTTTCTGTTATGAGCTGGTTTCTGATTTTAAACATGGAATATGCAGGCACTCATATACTGATGCAGTTAAGAACGAGTTAAAGGTATAATGCCTGAGTTGAGAATCCCTTCGGTCCGCTCAGCCAGCTGTCCTGGAGCAAGAGAACAGTGCTGCTAACCTCCAAGATCCATCCATGAGCCCCCAGAGCAGAAATGCTGTGCTTTTATGTTGCACCTCTCCTTCCTAATTCATATTTATTTCTCTGGTGCATAGCAGTGTGTGTGCAAACAGCCACAGTCCTGCTTTGTGATGAGCTGCATGTTTAGTCTCCAGACCATCGCCAAAGAAAATGTCATTAAGCAAAACAGGCGTTTGACACTTCTGTGTTGTGCAGAGAGAAAATCGTTCCCTCGTCATCCTTGGAGCTGCTGATCTTTGGCCTCTGCTGTCATTCACTGCACGCAGCATTCTCTCTGCTGATAGGTGGCTGCAGGCTCAGAGAAGTTTTAAAGGTGTATGTCCACAGAAAATGAGGTAGGAAGAGCTTTGTGATTGCTCCTTACAGACCTCTCAGATCCAAAAACTATTCTTTGTTACCTTAATCCCTGACACGGCTGGAGACTTTATTGTCTCAATTCTCTTATGGTTGGGTAAGAGCTCCAGTGTTCAGCGGTGCAACTGTCACATTGCAAGGGATTGTAGCATCGTCCACATGGCAAAGGATTTATGTTGTCAACTAATTCTGGGTCATGTCATTCATTTCTTATCTGGGGAAACTGAGACATGGAGAGGTGAAGTGGTTTGTGGAAGGACATACAGACAGGCTTGAAAAGCACATCTCAGAAATCATGGAGCTATGTGCGGGGGAACCTGCTCTGAAAAACTGCTCACTACTGATCTCTGCTAATAGCAATAGGGATCATCACTTCCAGTACCATGGCCTCCAGACGCTCCATTCTAAATTACAGAGGTCCTTGCTGTCTCAGATGCAGGCCCTGCCTCTTACCCTGAATAAGGGGCAGAAGGCAGTATGCAAAGATCTGGGATCACTGCTGCTCATGCAGTGATGCTCCAACCATGGTTCCTCCTTTCCTTTCAGACCAGTGCCTTCTCTCCATCCTATACCCAGCAAAAACTGTTTCCTATGTGATTAATTGAACCCTCAGAAAAAAACTCAATTGTGTTTGAAAATGACTTAACATCTGCTTGTGCTTCTAAATATATATAGCTGAGCTCAACAGGTTTGATTGGTGATGTGATGGCCGTCCATATCAGCCGACCATCTGTCTTACTCCTTTGACATTCCCAAAGACTAACCCAGCACTTTCACTTGGCACCAAACAAGCAGACATCATGCAATTAGTTCAGGTCTGCTCCAAAACATACATGGGCAACAGATTTCCTGATACACAAGTGGAACAAATCACTGCCAAAACGAACAAGTAGAGATAGGATGGGAAACTCCTGTAAGACAGAGACAGGTTAGAGCATATTGCTGTTACTTAAATAAACAAGTATATATGTTTGTGTGTATGTAAACAATGCACATAAATGTGTGTAAATATGCATATGTTCCCTTCCAACCCAAGACATTCTATGATTCCATCTACTTGATCTAGTGGTAAACACTAGATCTTGGCAAAACTGCCTGTGGCAGAGAGGTTGGAACTCGATGATCCTTGAGGTCCCTTCCAACCCAAGACATTCTATGATTCTATGATATATTCCCACGTTGCGTCTTTCACTTAGGTATTTTTTGTCTGTCACCTCTTTAAACTGATTTTGAAACAGAAGAAGAGAGCGGTAGAGTGCAGATGTTGTTTGTAAATGAAGAATTTTTAAAAAACCTGTGTTTCAAAATAGTTTGAAAATGGCAAATGAGGAAAATGAGATGAGAGTTCATCAAGATTCAGCAAGAGGAGGCTTAAATTCTCGAGACTTTGGGATGTCACTTTGAAATGTGATGGAACACATACCCTGCTCTGCTTTCCTGCCTGCAGATCTGAGGAGCTGCTGGGAAGTCAAGGTCTGAAAGAATGCCTTTAGAAAGCTGCTCTTATTTTGTCCCTCCCATGGTTGCTCACCTTCCAAATCTGTATCCTCTTACCCTTTCCAATATGCCAACGGAGTTTCCAAGATGGCAAAAATGAATATTAAAAAAAAAAAAAAAAAAAAAAAAAAAAAAAAAAAAAGGAGTTGTAAAGCACTGTAGAAAGGTAATTATTGAAGTTATTCAAAGGTAGGATACATTTAATTAAAGTTAATTACAATTAACCCTCATGAAAATGCCGTTGTGCAGCACTCCTGACAAGAAGAAATCTGCACTCTCTACACTCCACACCCCCTGGACAGCCAGGACGAGCTAAGAGCACAGACTTTCCCAAGTTTTCTGAGAGAGAGCATGTGAGTGACATGGACAGACACCTGAAAATGCCCATTCCTGCCTTCTGGAGACAGCAAAGAGCCAGTGTCAGAGGGAGCATCGTCATAGCAGCTTCTGCCACTTGAGGAAGCCGATTAGGCTGGGATTATTTGGCAGCTTTGTCTGTCACAAATCTTTTGGCTGAGAAAGGTGATTTTATGTTTTTTTGCAGTGTTTAATCAAATGGAGAAATATCCTTGCTTTTTTCCCTCTAGGGATTTAACACAGAAAGAATGTTAAATACTTGAAATGCACCAAAGTAATGTTAATCACTTAACTAATGACCACTATTACAAGGATTAAACAATCATTTTCTGTCAATTGGATATAGACACTAATTACTATTGATCAGGATCATTTTTAGTACTGTAGTGGATTGTGAAAGCTCAGGCAAGTCTGTGCTTTGGAGAGATATACTCAGTGTTACTTGGAGAAGTGAATGTTTTAGTTCAGCTTAATTTTGGATTCTGGGCAGAAATAAACATATAAATGCTTGAAATCCTTCATGTAGCCTGCGTTATTAATAGTGGGCCTAATCGCTTTTTGCATGGTGTTCAAACTTATTTTTCATTTTGTTGTGATAAAAATATCATAGATGGTATATTTTCCCAGGGTAACACGTGAGTCTGCATCAGCAGAACAGGTGTGCTTCAGTGATAACCCACAAGTTAAAATCAAAAATTGCCCCTGGATTGTAGCACCTGGAGGAAACGATTGCAGATCGTTTGTTGAAGTTTCATGTTCTAATGACACACTGGCATCAGGTGAGATGGGAAGAATACCTCTTTCTTCCTCATAAGCCACACATTTTTTCCTATCATAGAGACAGGCTGGGGAGCTCTGACGTTTTCTCTCTTTCTTGAGTGGTGAGAGGAATCATGCCATATGCAGATTTCAAAGAGCATTAACTGAATTTTGGCCTTAATTGTGGGAACTTGGATTTCCTCTTCCTTCTCATCATGTTCTCCACCTTAGAATCATAGAATCTTTTGAGTAGGAACAGACCTTTAAAGACCATCTTGCTCAACTCCCCTGCAGTAAACAAAGATATCCATAGCTCCATCAGGTGCTCAGAGCCCCATCCAGCGTGACCTTGAGTGTCTCCAAGGACTAGGCATCCACCACCTCTCTGTGCAACCTGTGCCAGTGCCTCAGCACTGTTATTATAAAAAAACCTGCTTCTTTATATCTAACCTAAATCTCCCCTCTTTTAGTTCAAATTAGTTTCCTCTTGTCCTTTCACAAGAAGACCCTGCTGAAGAGTCTGTCTGCCTTCTTTTCATCCCTTGCTGGGACATGGTGTGGGCATCCAGAAGGCACACCCAGACCTCACAGCTCATGAGGTTAAGCCAGTCTTCAAGAAAAGTGAGAGTTTATACATTACATGATTTAAGATTAATAAACTGAAATAACAGCTGTAATGCAGCATTTAAAAGCTGGTTGCCAATAATACAGCACCTGTGCTGTTTTTTTCATGCAGCCCTGGAGACACAGTGCATGCATAGTGCAATATCGTGTTCTTGGCTTCTTCTCTGTTTCCACACTGCTAGGGTTTGTGCCTGACATCTGATATACGTACCCACAGTAGAAAACTGGGCCAGGAGTGTAGCTGCATTTTCCAAAAAAGAGCATTTCGCAGGCGCTTCCATTTCTGCTTGGAAGCAGCACTGAAGCATCCTTCAGGTACACTCCCTGCAGCCTGCATAGAAGAGTCTGAAACCACGAGAGAGGAACAAATAAATAAAATACTAAGGCTCAGGAGCGACAAAGGAGAGGGGAACAGGAAGCACCACCCTAGCAGTCTGTGGGGTGGAGGAGGATATCCCCAACTCAGTGAGGCAAGTCACGATGCTCTGCTCATGGGTCTGGCATCTTTCCCTTTCCCACATCATGTTTCCATGGTGACCATCGCAGAGTGCTTGGTCCAGCTTGCCAGACATGTCAGGGGTGATTTGGGCTTCCCACACAGATGCCACTGTAGTGACCAGCACAGGATTGGCTTGGCACAGAGCTGGGTGTAACTAAATGCAGGTGATTTTGCTCCGGTGTGGGGGAACAGAGTTGACAAGAGGATGCTGTGGTTTAACCCAGAAGATGGCAGAGCATCACACAGTTCTCAGTGGGATGGAAGAGAGAGAATTGGGGGGGGGAAAAAAAAAGAACTTTTGGGTTGAGATAAAACTATTTACTAACACAGAGAAAACAGTGCTTCTGGTAAGCAAGATGCAGAGGAAATTCAATTTCCATTTCCAGAGCAGAAATGGTTCTGCATTCTTATTTCCCAGGGATACCATGAGAGTAAAATGCACCATGCAATTTGGAAGGCTCACCACCCTGCAGCAGTGAGGCTTGTTACACATCCTCACACGGAGCCTTAGCTCAGCCAAGAAAACTCTTGCCTTCCCAGCATTTGCAGCTTGTGGGCATACAGGGAAAAATTTATTTTGGGAACAGAGGATCCTCCTTCTGCTGCTGGCTGCTGCAGTGGTCTCTAGGAACACAATGAGGCAGAGCAGTATAGGGAGGATAAGGGAAGGCATGTACAGCATAGCACGTACAGCCAGGCTGTGGAAGTCACTACCACTGGGTGTCACTGTGCCCATGAATTTAGCGTTAGTGCTTTCTTGCATGCGCAGCAGAAATATCCTGGCTTGCTAAGAACAATATTCTTGTTAACTTCTATTCTGGAAGTCAAATAAAACCCTCAGGGCCTTTGGAGCTGAAAGGTCATAGACAGTGGCCAATTTTCGTGTACCTTCCACCTTAAATGTCCTCTGCATGTCTGTTGGGCTGTGATCAAAGGCAGGACTGTGAAGCAGTGCTCTCGAATCTGAGCTGACAGTTTCAGGTATCTCTCTGTTGCTGTGTAATTTTCCTTCAAATGGTGTCAGGATCACAGAGGCCTAGGAGACCTTTTTTACCTGCCCATCTTCTTCCCAGTTTCTGGAAGACGGAAAGCGCCGATATTCCTTTTATTGCCATTGTGATACTGGCACGGGTTGCCCAGAGAGGTGGTGGATGCCCATCCTTGGAGGTGCCTAAGGTCAAGCTGGACCAGGCTCTGAGCATCTCATGGAGCTGTAGGTGTCCCTGTTCATTGCAGGGGAGTTGGACTAGATGGCCTTTAGGATCCCTTCTAACTCAAATGATTATATGATTCTACCACTTGCCTGCCTGTAAGTGGACCTGATTCCACCCCAGTTCCACTGATGAGGGAGGGAGCAGATATGTGCTTCTCATCTCACTGTCCCAGCTAAGCTGCTCTTCTTTCTCGGCCCAGGTTACCTTCACCACACAGCACCCCAGCATAGGACCGGAACCCACCACTGTCACTACCTGGGACATGTGGGCCCTGTGCTTCTTGTGCAGTTCCAGGCTGTAGGTGCAGTGGAGATTTGAGGAGGAATGCAGCTGCTGGCGAGTGGTTGGGGAAAAAGAGAAAAAGCAAACCAAAGGACAACAGTCATTTCAGAGTTACGTTACATGTTTCAGGATCAGTTCTTAAGTAATGGTAAGACTGTACACAACACTGTAAATCTGTCCTTGAACATAAGCATATGGAAAGTATTGTGAGACAAATAACTTCATAAATCATGGTTTTTCTGTTTTCACTCGGCCACTCTTCGCTTGCTGATTAATAATTCACTTGTACCTTATTTCATGTGCTTTGTGCCTTTGCCATACAAAAGGCACAAGAGTGAATCCTGAAGGACACAAATGCTTCTGCAAAAGGACTTTGGGTCTTCCTTGATATCACCAAGAACAGAAATAAAACTAACAGCTGTGCTCAGAGAAAAGCACTTGGCCATGCCATAAAAGCAGGAACGTGTTTTGATTCCTCTACAGACTGGGACCAGCTCTGCTGGCTTCTCTGAGGACATGGTGGATGTGACGCTGAGACATTATTTGCACTGTGCTCACACGTGACAAATCACCACTTGATGATGAGCCCAGCAGTGGGTGGGAAAGTGCTAGCAACCACACTTCTTTCATCTGAGACAAGGTGCAGCTCTGGAGTGCATCCCCAGGAGGATGCCTGTGAGTTCTCTCTATCCAATTGTATTGCTGCAGTATCTATGCATTTGCTTCTCAATCTTCCTGTCCCTGTTGTCAAGGTGTTTGTCTTTCTTGTGATTGCAGCTGTTTAGGTTCCCTCTGAAGGGCACTTTCCTCATCTGTTTTGACAAGGAGTCTTTATTCTGATTTGTGCTACATGAGGGCTTAGAGCTGCTGAAGATCTCTTTTCTAGGGAGGGTCAGAAAATAGATTTCATATTCAAAGAGAAAATATTGAGATTTAAATGCTGTTCTTATAAAACAGTCAGAAAATGGCAATCTGTGTTGTTTCTTGTTTTGTTTTTGTGTAGTTTAGTTTTTACTTAAGCAATGTCACAGACAGACTGGCTCAGACTGGCTTTTGATCCTTCTCTCTTTTCTCTCTTTTTGCTTTTCCATAAAGATCAATATCATTATGAATAAAATTCTCAGTAAGAAATAACTTCAACCTTGGACACTGGGGGGGGAAACTGGTCTATTTTATATCCTTTCAATCTTTAAATATATGCAAGTGGTGGAGAATATATTTTACTGTCTTGATGAGGTGCTGTTCGTGGAAAATAAGGCACTGTTCATGGGAAAATAAAATAATTATAAATATTTTTTTTAAAAAGAAGGGGAAAAAAAGGCTTTCGGAAGCATCTGAGCTCAGCCCCCTCCCAGTTTGCCCGATGACAGTTGGGGTGATCCCCGGTTTGGGATTGGCTATGAGGGAATGTTGACTCTACCTTATTTTAATGAAATCACTTTATCTTCCTGACTAAGACGAAGGCTCGAGCTTTCTTCCATAAGAAAGAGGAGACAGAAATGGATGGGAATTGAGAGAGGCGATGGCATGTGGGATTTTCCCACTGTGGTCCCAGGAGGTACATATTTCCGTAGCAATGTTAAGTTACAGACAGAATCTGTCTGAAGACAGGAATAGATTTCTGAAGGTTTACCCCTTAAGTGATTCATATTTTCCATACTGAGAGATGGGGTTGGAATATTTCCCTTTGGAGGTCTGTGGGTATTTGAAGTGGTTTGTTAGGTTTAAAATAGATATGAGGCAGAGTGAAAAGAAGGTGGCTTACATTGTTTTTGTTTGTTTGTTTGTTTGTTTGTTTTTTAATGTGATATACAGTGCACATACCTTCTAATAACCAATTGCACCAGCTCCTCCCCAGTTCTGCCACATGCAGGTTTTCACTGCTGGCTTTTGATGCCATTGCACTCTTGTGTATATTTCTGAATGTCTTGCAGCCTTTTAAACACACCTTTTGATTGGCATATGAATAATAGTGGCAGGCAGAGTGGCTTGAAGAACAAGTTTTTTTCTAAATGTTATACATGATTTAGCAGAACTATACCATGTTCACCTATTGCTCCCATCAGGAGGCATTATTTTCGCAGCAGTCACTGAATTATCTAGAGTAGCAGAAATAAGGGTCAAATATTTTCCTTTTGTTACTCCTGGATTTCATTTAGTTTATTGATCAGCCACCAGAGCCTCAAACAGCTGCCTTGCAAAGGAAAATGTGCTGAGTAAAATTATTATTTTTTCCTCAGATTTTAAGCATTTAAGTTCTAAAATCTGTGGTTTCCTTTTTCCTTTTTTTCAGATGAAAGATTTGAACCTCCTATTTAAAACAAATACAAGACTGCAACTTAATGTAGAAAGCTTTGTCACTGCTGCTGCCACAGACGTGTTCAGCTTTTCACCATTAAACATGTAAATGTGAAACATCTCCTACAACTCAAGATGTGCATTTTTAGTATCCTTCTCCCACTGCATTAAGCTTTTAAGAATGCTCTAGATACAAACTCCACTGTCCCACTGAGATGCATGTCTTAGTTTCTTTTACATATACTGTGATTGATCTCCTAAATTAGACGGCAAATTGTTCTTCAGTCCTAAAGCAGCAACTTTTTATGTGTAATTTTTAGCTGTTGGACTTCTTTTTTTCTTCTGGTGAGCACAGTAAATTCTATGTTTTCTTCTTTTTATGCCTAAGAGGAGAGTGTTGATCAGGAAGCTAAGGTTGATAAAGATTGTTAGACCTTAACACAGGAATAAAGGATATGTATTTCTGCTGGAGATGTTTAATAAACACATGAATTATCTCAAAGTTTCACTTTCCATACTTTATATGAAAGTAGAGTCTTCTATAAATACATTTATGAGAACAAGGAAAGGGCTGGGTTTTGTGTTCTTTCTTCACTTCAGTGGTGAACAGTTGAAAATATGAGAGCAGAAGCTAAGGAATACGGAAAAAGAAGGCTTTTGATTATATTTTTAGCAGTTTATTTCTTAATCTGTTGGTGTTGCTCTCTACTTCCAGTGTACAGAGAACATTTGGGTGAATGGAAGCTGTTGTTGAATATTTAAGCCATCACTTCCTACAAAAAACTGTAAAACCTCATACCAAACATGTCTGAGATTTCTAGGAGTGTTTCATCAAAACCTCAGATAATTCCTCCCTAATAGGACTTCAGAAAAAATACGAATAAGCACAGCATTAAAAAAATATATTCTTAGGCTTATGGGAAGGAAAATGGGCCAATCTTAAAAAAAAAAAAGTTAAAAAATGCTAAAAAAAGTTTTGGCACCTTCAGTTGACATAAGGGCTTCCAATCTGTTGTGATGAGAGTTTTTTCTTTGTAGTTTTATATAGATAGTAAGCTTTTTTTTTTCTTCTTGTGTTGTGTGCACATTCTTTGGCACTGGTATATTTCCTTGTTTCTTTTAAGGGAGTAGAAGAAAGAAGTAAAAATTCATTGTTATGCCACTTTGTCCAGATGATGAATGGACACTTAAGTGTATGACAGTCCCAAGAATGTGGCATAATTTTTGAAGGCAAAAGGAATCACAGAATCACAGAATCACATGGTTGGAAACGACCTGCAAGATATCTAGTCCGAGCTACTAAACCACATCTCGTAGCTCCTCATCCAGGCGCCTCTTGAACACTGCCAGGGATGGCGACTCCACCACCTCCCTGGGCAGCCATTGCAGTGCCTGACCACCCTCTGAGAGAAAAAGTTTCTGCTAATATCCAACCTAAACCTCCTCTGGTACAACTTCTGGCCATTTCCTCGGGTCCTACTATTTGCCTGGGAGAAGAGGCCAGACTCTTTTGCACCACAACCTCCCTTCATGCAGTTGTACAGTGCAGTGAGGTCTCCCCTGAGCCTCCTCTTCTCCACACTGAACAATCCCAGCTCCCTCAGCCGCTCCTCATAAGACTTGTGCTCCAGACCCCTCACCATTTCATTGCCCTTCTCTGGACACGTTCCAGGGCCTCAATGTCTTTCTTGTAGTGAGGGGCCCAAAACTGAACACAGCACTCGAGGTGCGGCCTCACCAGAGCTGAGTAGAGGGGGATGCTCACCTCCCTGCTCCTGCTGGCCACACCATTTCTAATGCAGGCCAGGATGCCGTTGGCCCTCTTGGCCACCTGGGCACACTGTCAGTTCATGTTCAGCTGAGCATCAACCAGCACCCCCAGGTCCCTTTCCTTTTCACAGTCATCCAACCACTCATCCCCAAGCCTGTAACGCTGCATGGGGTTGTTGTGGCCAAAGTGCAGAACCCGACACTTGGCCTTGTTGAACCTCATCCCATTCACCTCAGCCCAGCGATCCAGCTTATCTAGATCCCTCTGCAGGGCCTCCCTGCCCTCAGGCAGATCGACACCACCTCCCAACTTGGTGTCATCTGCAAACTTACTCAGGATGCACTCAATCCCTTCATCTAAGTTGTCAATGAAGATATTAAACATGATGGGCCCCAGCACCGACCCCTGGGGGACACTACTTGTAACAGGCCTCCAGCTAGACTTCACTCCATTGACCACCACCCGTTGAGCACGGCCCTCCAGCCAGTTCCTTACCCAATGGAGGGTAAAATTGTCCAAGTCATGGGCAGCCAGTTTCCGCAGAAGGATACTGTGAGAGACCATGTCAAAGGCTTTGATGAAGTCTAGGTAGACTACATCAACTGCCTTTCCCTCATCTACCAGTCTACTAGCTTGATTATGCTAAAACACAACCTAGATCCAGCAACTGCTTATGGTCATTACAAACCTAATAGTGCCACATGTGCAATTAAAAATCTACCCAGTGCAGAGCTGTTGTTAGGCCTTTGACTGAAAACATGAGATAAAAAAACACGGCTGTTTGGTTCATCATCCTCCTTTTTCTTCTGAATGTGACATTTCCATTCTGTGTAGTCTTACTTATCTTCTTACCTTCTGTATAAACCTATTTGCCTGTCACATGTTAAAGTGTATCTGCTGTTTTCCAAAGCAGATAGTTTCTTTGGTATGTTTGCCATTTGCATAGTTTACTGCTAAATCTGACAACCTCCCTGCAGCTCATCCCCACAGATCTGCCATTTTTAAATATGAAGACAAAATGACAAATTGCACATGTCAGTTATGAGGGGGTTTAGCAAGTTGTCCTTCATTATTTAGTGGTTTTTGCTACTCAAATTAGGTGATAACATGAAATCAGTCTTTGCCACTGTCTTTGTACTTGTAGATTGGGGCAGAACTTTAGACAATCTTTAGGGGCAGCTTCTCCTGAATGGGAGAAATATTGGAAATGCAAACTCAGGGAAGTCAAAATTAACACAATGCAAGGGAGAAAGTGGTTTTCAGTTGAATTGCTTAATTGTTCTAATAAAGTCTGTTCCCTATTCATCAAGAGTTCAACAATAAAATTAACATTCTTTTTGCAACTCTGTGTCCTTTCATATTCAAATGTCATTGCTCAGATTAAATATATTTAACAACACTTTTCATCAGCCTTCCAGTAAGATAAAAACAGAACTATACTTATTGATATTTTGAAAGTGTCAACTGGGGAAAAAAGCAGAGCAATATTCTAAGAAGTTTTTTAGCATTACAAGTACAGGGAAAACTGTCCTTTAAGACTTTCTTACATTTAGATTATTAGCATCACACAGTGTCTGAGTCTAGCAAAGTTGAGAAATCTCTTTAAGTTTTGCCTGAATTGGAGGTTTAAACATTTTTTCCCCGGTTCTATTTTTTTTTTATTAGCCTTATTTTCTCAAATCTTGGCTCTCATTATAACCCTCTGCTAGATGATTACTTACAAAGTGTGTGGTTTGATCAATGCCCAATTCTGTTTTGTCTTTCTTATATAGCTCAAGAAGTACAGATAAGCCTTGCTCCAAGAATGATTAACAGAATTCAGCACTAGGGCTTTGTCTTGTTTTTATCAGAAAGCATTCAGAATAGTTATCAAATCAAAATAGTGGATTTTTCATCCATTTGAAACTCTTATAAATCATAAGTTATTAGGCTGTCATGAGTTGGAGTACGTTTTCTTTGGAGTTTTCCAAATAAGCAGCAGCCCGGCAATTTAAGAAAGCAGTCTTGTTTACATGAAGACAAACATAAAATTGTAACTGTGCACTTTGTCTGCATGTGTTAGAGCACACAGAGTATTTGGCAAAGTCACGTGCAAGAGGAAAAAGGGGAATTTCTTTAAATGTTTATTGTGATTAAGAGATAGACTAGATAGACTCCATAGTGTCGACAATATTAATCACAGAATGATTTGGTTTGGAAGGGACCTTCATCTAGTTCTGACCCCCTTGCTACAGGCAAGGACAACTCCCTACAGACCAGGTTGCTAAAAGTCCCATCCAGCCTGGCTTTGAGTGATTTTTGGACAGAGTGCTGCTAAGACCCTGATTTTAAATCCTCCAACGATTAAAAATTTTTTATTGAATGCAAAAAGGTAATTAAGAAATGCTCAGCAGTTTAATATTTGGTGTAATAAGGTCATCAATAATTGAATAGTTATAATGTTAAATCTTCTAGAGTAGTATTGCAATATTTCAGGCTTCTGAATTTTTATCTGGTATCGTAACAAGCACATTGCCAAAGTTCATTCAAGTCTATTTCAGAAAAGCTCCAAGGATTTTTCGAGAGGAATGCCTATGGAAAAATACAACTGTTACTGACATTGTCTGTTATTGAGCTTGATGATCCTTGAGATCTATGATTCTATCATTTGATGAATTTCATTTTTACTGAAATTTGGATGTTAATTTCAATATTAAATATTGTATTACTGACATCATATAATGTGGCAAATATTTAATTAAGTAGATTACATCACATACATTCAGATTACATCAAGTTTGTGAATTAATATTCCTAAGAAGACATTACAGAATCACAGAACCACAGAATGGCCAGGGTTGGAAGGGACCTCAAGGATCACGAATCTCCAACCCCCTGCCACATGCAGGGCCAACAAGCTCCACATTTAATGCTAGACCAGGCTGCCCAGGGCCCCATCCAATCTGGCCTTGAACACCTTCAGGGATGGGGCACCCACAACCTCTCTGGGCAGCTGTTCCAGCACCTCACCATTCTCACACAGAACTTTCCCTGACATCCAAGCTAAATCTCCCCTCCCTGAGTTTAAAATCATTTCCCTTTGTCCTGCAGTTATTGACCCTTTCAAAGAGTTGATTCCCCTCTCTTTAGGCATTGAAAGGCTGCAATGAGACTGGGAAGCAATCTTTTGTGTGGGGATGTCTTGAAGGAGATAGCTATCTCCGGGGGTACTGTACATGACTCTTAGCGAAGCAACCAGGAATGCATTGGCAGAAGGATAAAAAGGGGACCAACAACCAAGAGGTTTATGACAACAGATTCCTCATGACATAATGCCTGCATGCATAAGAAGAAGAAGAGGTATCTGACATCAGAAACCTCACGAGCTGATGTCTGCCTGCTGATGGACTCTCCTGGGCCTGCTACCTGAGACCTGCTGGTTACTCCTGGGCTTACTCTGCTGCTTCCTCCTGGTATGTGCTTTCTTTCCAAGACCAGCCATGCTGCTCCTGCTCTTCCCCTGCCTTAGACTATCGGAACAGCATGCAACGGGACCGCTGCTGGATCCTGGTGGAGACTATCCCCATTTTACACAATTATTGCTTCTTTCCTATCTTTCCTATTGCCCGCCTTCCCTTCGCCAATACCCTAGTCCATAATAGCTGCTGTCCTCCCCTACCCCATCTCCCTGATTAAGATTTATAATAGACTGGTTGGACCAACATTTGAACTATTGTTTCTTAAACTCACATTGGGTATACATACATCAGAGAACATCCTTTCCCTCCTATAAACCAGAGCAAGACATTCACCCAAATCTTCCTACGTTGCCTATCCCTTCTAAAGAGCTGATACACCTGGAGGTATTCCAGTTATGGGAGTCATCCCATCATATGTCCATGATAGCAACAAGTTCATAACATTCCAAGTGCATCATGGTTTCCAACTCATCCTGCCTGTTTCCCACACCATATGCATTGGTTAAAAAGCACTTCAGAAGGGCTTACTATCTCACCACCTTTCTAGAGGATCGAAGATCGAAGATACTCTAGAGCAACAGCATTCCCCTGAATTTTTCCATCCCTTTGTACTCCACAGTCTTCAAACATCAAGTTCGGTATGAGCCCTCAAAATAACCACTCAACCCCAGTGTCTTGAAGCTTGTCCCCTGGCCCCAAACCATCGTTGTAGACCTTCTCTGGACCCTCTTCAATAGCTTCCTGTATCAAAACTATCTCTGCTAAGACAGGCCGAAGGGTGGTTGTTGTAGCTGATTCCCTTCTCAAGGCAACTGAGCTTCCCATATGCAGACCAGACTCGACTCACATGGAGGTGTGCTGCCAGGGAGGCAGGAACTGTGTGAGGGTGTGAGCAGGTGGAAGATCTGCTCAGCATGGTGGCAGAGCTCAAGGAGGAGGTGGAGAGGTTACGGAGCATCAGGGAGTGAGAGCAAGAGATTGACTGTGGAGTAACTCCCAGGCGTGTCAGAGAGGAAGGCGCCAGGGAGGCAGCCCCCAGAAAGTGAGGGACCCCACCTCCTGTCACCGTCGGGCAGAAACGGGGGTTCTGAGAGATGGGGAGAACTGGAAGACAGCCCCAGCTCGGCATCGTGGGTGAACCCCTTCCTTGGCAACGTTACTTGCCCAGGTGCCCCTAAGTGACAGATGAGAGGCACTGTGGATTGAAGGGGAGGTGAGCGAGGAGGCACGGGAAGCTTTGCCTAAGACAGTGCCAAGGGCGAGGCGGCCGACTCTGCGTCTGCAGGCTGCCTCTGCTAAGACAGGCCGAAGGGTTGTTGCTGTAGGTGATTCCCTCCTCACGGGAACTGAGGGCCCCGTATGCAGACCGGACCCGACTCACACGGAGGTGGGCTGCCTCCCTGGGGCCCAGGTCAAGGACACAGCTAGAAAAACTAGAACCCGGATCTGGTTCATCCCTCTGATTGCTACCCGTTACGGATGGTTCAGGCAGGCAGTGATGAAGGAGCTCAGAGCAGCCTGCAAACTATCAAAAAAGACTTCGGGGCTTTAGGGTGGTTGGTTGAGGGAGCGGGAGCACAACTGATATTTGCTTCTATCCTTCCTGGGCCGGTGAGGGACGCGGAGTGGGCTGGGAAAACCCAGGTAATGGATAAGTGGCTGAGAGGCTGGTGCCGCCACAGGAACTTTGGGCTTTTCCATTTACTCCGCACGCGGTCTAATGGCTGCAGGCCGGTGTCCTTATTTCTAAGAGGGAAACGGATCCCAGCCCCAGAGCTAGCGGGGCTCATTGAGAGGGCTTGAAGGTTGGTAGGAAGGGGGTAGGGGATGCAATGAGGCTCGCTAGGGTAGAGCAAGTAGTCTGGGGTTTTGTACTTGATCCGATGAGGGAGAGACTCCAGTGTAGTGGGGCAGAGAAACACTTAGGGTTGCTGTCACGCCAGGAGACTGTGGGGAAAAACCTCCAAACTGTCCTGTAGGATCTTGTGGGAAGTCCACAGAGGAAGTAATTTTGCTGACTCCCTGTCCAAAACTTTCTCCTGTCCCTCTAGGAAGCAACGGGGGAAAACTTCAGATTTCTTTTGGAGGTCTCAGGAAGGGCCCCTCTAGCAAGGTAATGCACCAGAAGGCCCAGCTGAAGTGCCTTTCCACTAATGCACGCCGCGTGCAAAATAAGCAGGTGGAGTTGGAAGCCATGGTGTGCTTGGAAAATAACGATCTGGTTGCTACCGGGGAAACGAGGTGGGACAAATCTCACGACGGGCGTACGCTGATTGAGGGCTGCAGGCTCTTCAAAGGGGTAGACAGGGTAGGAGGGGAAGGGCTGTTGCCCTCTACGTTAGGAAGTGGACAGATTGCGAAGAGCTGTGTGTCTGAGTAACAGCTCAGACCAGGTTGAGAGCTGACATGGAGTTCTCTTTAGATCTGTGTTCCTGACAGGGGCTGCAGGCCCGAAATACAAAACACGCACACACACACACATACACAAAAATAAAAAAAATAAAAACAACAACAAAAAAAAACCACAAACGAAAAAGAGGAGGGAAAGAAAAGTGTTGAAGGTTTACGGCCAGTTGGCCCAGCCCCGTGACGAATTTGGCAGCAGACTTGAGGCAAAGGTAGGGAGATAGTAGATGGGTCTAACAGGGAAGACAAAACAGAACAGAGCAATGGCAACGATCTGAGGAGGAACGTCAGTATACTAAATGCAGTAAAATCAAACACAATGAGAGTGTCCGAAGTGTTTCACGCTGTAGACTGCAGAGGGAACCACGTGCTTCTGCGCATTGAAACCAAAAGAATCTGTGAGAGGGAGAGAGGCCGGTGTCCTGCCAGGTGCTCCACCTTTCTTGCTCTGGGCAAGAGCAAGAGGACTTCTTACCTCTGGGGAATGTCACTCCTCCCCTTCCCTCCGAGAATCAAAATGCCCAAAAACGCAGTCCACACAACCAGAACATTAACTCTTGAACTCCCACTGCTTTCCACAATGTTATCATGTGGAATACCATCAAGAAAAATCACAAAACCACAAAAAGAGCTTATGGGTGAAAATCTGGGATCGGTGCAGTAAAGGGCATCTAGTGGTTGGGGTGTGCTACAGGCCACCTGATCAGGGGGAGCCTGCTGACGGGGCCTTCTTGCTTCAGCTGCAGGAGGTGTCGCATTTGCGGGCTCCTGTCCTGATGGGGGAATTCAACCACCCAGATCTCTGCTGGGAGAGCAGCACGGCGGGTGGCAGACCAGCCAGGAGATTCCTGGAGTCTGCTGAGGATTACATCCTCGTCCAAAGCGGACGAAACCCAAGGTACAAAGTGGACCAACCCAAGGTGAAGCCCTACCGGACCTGGTGCTCACCAGCACAGAGGTGATAGACACCTCTGAATCACAGGATCCTGGGATGGCTTGCGTTGGAAGGGAAATTAAAGCCTATCTAAAGTTCCAAACTCCTGCAGAGTGTTGGTTGCCACAGACTAGATCAGGCTGCCTGGAGCCCCATCCAGAGAGGCCTTGAACATCTCCACAGAGGGCGGCTCTCCAGGCGTGGCGGCTCTCCCATCAGCGTTGGCCTGGCCTTCATGCAGAAGCTGACTTGCATGGTCAGGCTGCAGGAGCAGGGATGCTCCAGTGGGACTCCAGGACTGCAGCCCTGGGCAAGGCACAGCTCCTCTCCTGTCTCTGGCACGGTGACCATTGCCAGCAGGCCAAAGCAAGCACACTTCAGAAGATTTCCTGACTCATTTCATACGCAGGCTGGAAGGGAACTGTGCCCGGCCCGTGCCACTTTGCCTCTGGGAACTGTATGAGGCCTGAAGCTTTGATGTGTGAAGGCTTGGACACGAAAGGATCGTACAGCCCACCCAGCCCCAGGTGCCTGCCGTGGGACCTCTGCCACCCAGCAGGCCAGCTTAGAAGAGGGCCCTGTGCAACAAGGCCTGGAGCGCCTGCACCCACAGCTTCTCTGCGCAGCTGCGCCAGGGCCTCACCGCCCTCCGAGTGAGGAATTCCCTCTCGCAGGTCACCAGACCTCCTCTTTTCTCAGGTCAACACCTTGTCCCGTCACCAGCAGGCCGTGCAAAGTCGGCCAGCACACAGCACACACGCACGCGAGAAATGCCGGCTGTGCAGTTGACCCGCAGCCCTTTATTAGACTCTGTGCTGCGACGTCCCAGCACGGGCGCGGTGCAGAAGGCCTGAGGGAGGCCGTCCTTGCCCCCTGCTGCTGGCAGCACCGGGCCCCTCACCCTGCGCTGCCCACAGGAGCCGCCGCCCTGCCGCGCCCTCAGCCTGGTGGTGAGGTGGTGACCGTGATGTCACAGTGGTGGCCATTGTGACCCGCGGGGCCGGGAGCAGAGCAAAGGCTGCCGGCCGGGGCCCTGCTCACTTCAGCCTGGTGAGGCGTGGAGAGAGGACGGACTTCCTCGACTCTCTTGTTTCTCACTGTGGAGGATCTTATAGGTTGTTTCCAACCTTGTGATTCTTGTGATTCTTGTGATGCCGAACATGGCGGAGAAGAAGGAGGAGGCCCCCGACTCCGGGGAGCCAGGTGAGAGCCCCGGCTCAGGCTGCGGCTGCCCGCTGCAGCTGCTGGGCCCGCGATGCCCCCTTCCCCTCCACCCCCTCCAGCTCTGCCCCTCAGGCAGCAGCACGGCAGGCTCGGAGCAGGCCCTGGGGACGGACGGCCCCCAGGAACACCCGGCCCTGCCAGGTGCTCACGGCTGCTCTCTCCTTCCTCTGCAGTGTGCGTGCTGTGCGGCCGCGCACAGGTAAACCCGGACATCTGCGGGCAGACATTTGCCAGCGGTGGGCTCTGTGCCCACGAATTCTGCTTGGTGAGTTCCCTCACGGGCCAGGGCTCCTGCCAGGGATGCTCCCTTCCTTTCCAGCCTCACGAGATCCCGCTCCTTTCTCTCCTGCAGGTCTTTGCCAACGGGCTTCTGCAGTGGAGATGCCCAGCGGGGCAAATTTTTGGCTTCCCCGTTAGCGCCATCCAGCACACGCTCCAGCTGGCAGGCCAGAAGGTGAGGAGCTGAACGGAACGGGGAGCTTGGTAGGGGAAGAGGCTCGCACCGGCTTCGCCTGGACCCAAAGAAAGCCATTGCGGCCCTTCCAACCGGCTCCGGGACAAAGTCCCACCACAGCAGACGAGCCTCGTCTGCCAGGCAGCTCTGCAGAGTGTGAGGCAGCGGTGCCCACACCCTGCGCCCTGCCTGGAGAAGTGGGGCCGGCCGCCGAGGCCCCGAGCCCACCGCTAACGGGGGCTGCTCTGCTCTTTCCAGAACTGCTTTGTCTGTGGCGGGAGGGGAGCTGCCATCAGCTGCGCGGAGACAGGCTGCGAGCGCAGCTTCCACCTGCCCTGCGCCGAGGACGGGCAGTGCGTCACGCAGCACTTTGGGCCGCACAGGTAAGGGCTGCCAGCAGCAGCCAAGCTGCCGTCCCTCGCTGTTGCTCCAGGGAGGAACCCGCAGCGACACCTCCAGCATCCTGCCAGAGCCAGAGCCCAGGCCTGGCGCTCTTTCCTGGTCCTCTGCCCTCCTCACAGCACTCCTCACCATGCCCACCCCTTCTGTCCTCCCGCCCAGGTCCTTCTGCTGGGAGCATCGCCCTCGGCAGGCAGCGGAGGCAGCTCCGTCGCAGAACACCATCTGCGTCATCTGCCTGGAGCCCGTGGGGGACTGCACGTCCTACCACACCATGGTGTGCCCGGTGTGCAAGCAGGCCTGGTTCCACCGGGGCTGCATCAGGGTAGGAGTCCTCCCCTCGCCCCGTGGGCACGGCTGGTGCTCTGCGGCAGCCAGCCCCCCCCGCTCACACTCACGCTCTCATGCTTGTGCTTCTCCTACAGAAACATGCCCTGCACGCCGCCACCATGCGCTTCTTCTGCCCTGTCTGCGGAGGAAAAAAAAGATTCCGCTCCCAGATGACCACCCTGGGCATCCAAATCCCAATCAGGTTGGTCTCCTTCTGCCCGGCTCCACAGACACTCAGGCACAGGTGCTGTGCCTGCCCAGGAACTGCCCCGGCAGGCCCAGTCCCTTGCCGTCCTGCAAGCGTTGGTCTCAGCTTCACAGAGAAGCTGGGAATGAGCTCTAGGGGGATGAGCAGGGATGCTCTGGATCTGCCTCACGCCTGGGTCACGGGAGACTCATCACATTCTCTCTCTTCTCCGACAGACGACCATCTTGGTGGGACGACGCAGCATACCAGCCGCTGCGAGAAAGGCACAGGCGCTGCGACGCCAACCCGTGCATCCACCTAGGAGGCAGGGAGAGGGCACACGAGCAAGGGTGAGTGACCTCCGCAGTCCTCTGGGGCTCTGCGTGGGATCTCAGCCTTGCAGCAAGGACTGAGCACCGGAGCCATGCCGGCTGCTCCGTGCCCTGGCTCGCTTTGTCCTCACAGCCACAACCCGTTTGCTTCCGCAGGCTCTGGCAGCTGGTCATCTGCAGCTCCTGCGGCTCAGAAGGCACACACTGGTGCTGCTCCTTCTGGGCCATGGGCACAAATGGCTGGGAGTGCGACACCTGCGCTGGCAGGAGCACCGGTAAGAGGCAAAGAGCTGCGTGCCGCGGGACTGGGGCCAGGCGAGGCCTGGCAACGGGTGCTCAGGGTGGCCTCGCCACAGTCTCTCTCTGCCCCATGAGGGATGGCAGCCTGTCCTGCCCTGGGGCTGCATGTTCACCCTGCTGAGTTTCCTGTCTCTCCTTACAGCCTCCCGCACCAGCGCCGAGCTTGCCAGCCCCAGCACTTCCAGCCAGGAGGTACCGGCGCCTTCCCCTGTCTCTACAGGACCTGAAGACAGCAGCTCTGGCCCTGCTACACAGGCAGCTCCCGGCCCATCCTGCAACTCCCAGCTGCCTGAGCTCAGTGTCCAGCCCAGAGTGCCGGAGGCTGAGCAGACTGCCACCCGCTCACACCTCTCTGAGGAGCGGGATGCAAGTCAGCAGCACCAAGGACACGGTGGGAGAAGACGGGCACCAGCTGCAGGCGCTGAGACCTCCTCCGAGAGCCCCAGAAGACGGAGGACCACACGGTCCTCCAGAACAACCCAGGCGTCTGAGGCCACAAATCGTCCCAGGCAGCGGGAGACCGGCCGCACAAGAAGCCGCTCCCCATTGCGAGGCCGGGCCTCGGGCTCCCAGAGTCGGCCCCGAAGACAGCGTGGTGGGAGCCGTACCACAGCCCGAGGTACTCAGGGCGGCACCGGCACCTCGGCCACACCAGCACCACCGAGGTCCTCGAGGCCTTCCCCTCCGCCTGCACGCAGAGGACGGCCCAGGCAAGGACAAGGGCGGGCCCCCACTCGAAGCCGATCCCCAGTGGGGCGTCGCGCTTCCACTTCCCGCAGCCGGTCCCGACGAGGCCGTGGGAGCCGGTCCAGGCAGCAGGGACCAGCCCGGGCACAAAGCGGCTCCCGGGCAAACCACCCGAGAAGACGGCCCCACGGCCAGTCCCAAAGACGGCGCTGATGCAGCCGTGTCCCATCCCCACGTGACGTGGGCTGTGGTCCCAAGCGGCACAGAAGATCAACCTTGAAGAGAGTCCACCCGTTCCACCTTCATCCTGCGGTGGACCAGCCCGGGCACAAAGCCGCTCCCGGGTCCAGCATCGCAGAAGACATCCCCACAACCAGTCCCAAAGTCGGCTTCCAGCAGCCGTGTCCATCCGCACGTGACGGTTGTGATTCCATCTTTCCCAAAAAATACACCTTCAACACCCTCCCCACATGTTGGCGTCACTCGTCTCTGTTTGTCCTGCGGTAGGCAGTGTTAGGAGCCGAGACCACGGGGTCGTCTTCTCCCCAGCACCTTCCCAGTTGGTTGTAGTGGCGTTATCTTCAGATCTACCTGTGTCCCTGAAGGGGGACAGCGGGCCCACAGGCCCACAGGCAGCATGTGCGCAGCACCCACAGCACACTGCAGCGGCAGGTGTGGGAGCTTGCGCAGGATGGCACAGAAGTACCGTCCCTCCTCACTTTGGAGACCAGTTTGCCCACTGGCAGTCTCCAAGGCCACAGATTTACCATGGGATCCTCCCTCCAGGCAACGAGCTTGCCCCGCAAAGACTCCATCCTGACCCAGATGGAGGCCCTGCCCAAGAATGTGGCTGTTCAGGTCTCCGGCTGCATGCAGTGCCTGAGCCTGCTGCTGCCTGGCGAGGAAGGCAGGAACTGTGTGAGCAGGTGGAAGATCTGCTCAGCATGGTGGCAGAGCTCAAGGAGGAGGTGGAGAGGTTACGGAGCATCAGGGAGTGAGAGCAAGAGATTGACTGTGGAGTAACTCCCAGGCGTGCCAGAGAGGAAGGCGCCAGGGAGGCAGCCCCCAGAAAGTGAGGGACCCCACCTCCTGTCACCGTCGGGCAGAAACGGGGGTTCTGAGAGATGGAGAGAACAGAACTGGAAGACAGCCCCAGCTCGGCATCGTGGGTGAACCCCTTCCTTGGCAACGTTACTTGCCCAGGTGCCCCTAAGTGACAGATGAGAGGCATTGTGGATTGAAGGGGAGGCGAGCGAGGAGGCACGGGAAGCTTTGCCTAAGACAGTGCCAAGGGCGAGGCGGCCGACTCTGCGTCTGCAGGCTGCCTCTGCTAAGACAGGCCGAAGGGTTGTTGCTGTAGGTGATTCCCTCCTCGCGGGAACTGAGGGCCCCGTATGCAGACCAGACCCGACTCACACGGAGGTGTGCTTCTCTTTGCCATTAACCACACTGAACCTATACTTTAAAGTATTTTACAATGTACTTGCAAAAGAGTTCCAGGAACAACCAGTGTAAATTTGGTTTGCACTCTTCCTGTGAGCAAGTGACTAGTTGCAACAATGCTCAGTTGGATATCTGTGTTGCATGGTCAATAACACTTTAGCTACTATTTTGCACATAAGCACAAGTAGTGCTTGGGCAGTGTTTCACTTGAGGGATTATGACCTGTTGCACAGCACTGGGGATAGTCCACAGAGCAGAGATAATTGCATAATTTCTATCCCTGTGTCATGATCCTTGGTCTTGCCGCAGTCACAAACAAGCCTCTTCTTATCTGACATATTTATATATCACACCTTCCATGAGTTTTGTGGCTAATTTAACAATAATAGCCAATGAAAAAGACATCTTTCATTGGTAAGAACTTTGTGTAAACCTAGCATTGCAATTAAATGCAAGCCATTATTGCAGCTACTTGATTTGCTCTAATGAGGTATGTATTGATTTATAATGAATATTTTCCCCAAGATTAAATGTAGCTTGGGAAAAAGGTTTAGAAAGCCCAACAGGACACAGGCTTCTGTTCCAGTTAAGCAACGAATTCACTTTTTCCACTCTGTAGTGGCTGCAAATATCTGCATTGCAGCTTACAAAATGAGATGGTTAGTTACCAATAGTTACAATTACCAATTGTAATCCCACACCTGAATCTACACAGTATCTCTGCAAAATACTCAAAATTGAAAATCAAAGTCAGGCCAATGCTCTGCATTTAGATAACAAACCAAATAGGACTGCACTGAGATCGTTCTCTGTGCACCTGGTTTGGAATAGAATGTGCTCTTACAATCGGAATGTCCAGTCCACAAGCAACGCAATGCAATTCTTCAGTGTGATGATCCATTACCCATCCATGTCACTGGTCGTGATAATGCATTACATAGAAATATCATAAACACTGGAAAATTGTGGTGTGTTGGTGCAAGCACTTAACTCAAAACCTGGGAATGGATAGAAGCAGGGGATCTTGGAGTGCCTGCACACACAAACACATTGCAGCTCAGTCTTGTTTCTCAGCGAATTCACTCTCAAGGCAGGGCCAAGAGCTGTATTTTCCATTTAGCAATCCAGTTTCTTTCCAGAGTTCTTTTCAGGACTGTGTAGCCTGAGTGTCTTATTTGAGTATACATGGCATGGATGGGATGTATTTCAAACATAGCTTCCAACATTCCAAGCCATCAAAAACATTGCAGCAATGATTACCAAAATTTAGGTAAGTACATGGAGGAAGTTTTAAGCTGATTTCTCTTCTCAGTTAACTTAAACTATATGCTATGTAACAAATTAAGAATTAGGAACATGTTCTCCTGCAAGTGAACAAATAAAAAAAACCTGCCATCTTACGAGACTGTGAATCAAAACAATCAGAGCCATGACATATCCTGTGAACTTCACATATAACGAAAGTCAAGCCATAAAATCTCCTATAGGACCACCACCCTTACATGATGAACAAAGCCTTGATAAAGATGGGGAAACTGTGTGGGGGGGCAGTGAGGCTAAGGCAATCCTTTATGCCAGTAGATTTCCATCTCTGTGATTATTTCTAGACATAAAGCTGTCCCTAGAGGTCTGCCTTCCTTCAGCTAATGAAGGACTGATCTCTATGAGCTCCTTCTTAAGATTCTTAAGAAGCTTCAACACCCATCTTGACTTCAACCTTTAGGCCCTTCTATCTCCTGCTCCAGGCATACAAGCTTCAGGTAGGTTTCAGAGACAGGTGCTAAGAGCAGTCACTAAGGGAGGCACCTTAGAGCTAGGTCTTCCAATTGGAAGCAGCTCTATGTCAGTAGGAAAATCATTCCATTTGCTGAAATACAAGCCATGTGAGATGCAGGTGGTGTTAATCATGATGTAAAAGTAAGCATGCAAAATAAAATTAAAATTATTTTGTTCAGTTGTAAAACCACAAAAATCTGTACTTCTCCATTTCTGAGGAAAATCACTTTCTTTTTCCTTTGAAAATAGACGTGCTTATCAATTTTCCTGGGGAGAAATTGTAAAACATTTTTAGTTTTCTCATAAGGCTCTGCTCAGCTGTTATTTGCCTCTTTACTCTTCCTGAGATAGTATGTTGGTGTTTGTTTTTTTTTCTGTGATAAAGCATAAACTGAACTCATTTGCAGTCAGTCTAATTTGCATTGGTGCCTGAGCAGAGCTTGATAAATAGCTCTGGAATTTAATGATGGCTTGGTTACCTTTACAGCATTTGAACAAATCAGGGCTTGTTTCACCCCTCCCTGATGCCAGAAAAAGAGAAAGTAAAACAAGCAAAGCCACCTAAGGCTTTCTTCCCCTCCAGAGCTATATGTAATCCCATAACACTTGAGACACTGTAACCACAGTAAACTCCTGTTCTTTAATAGAAGTTGGTTTAACGTCTTGTATAAAAAAAGCATTGTGTACACGCTCCTAGATTTTTAAGTCATGTTTTCCAGCTGATAAATAAAGGGCTTTACTGTACTATATGTCACAGTATGGTGGATTTAATGTCTAATATTAAAGACTTATGTAATTGGCATTTGACTTAAACAAAATCTCAAGTAGACCAGAAGTGTTATTTTAAACCCTGCTTGAGCTTAATAACTGAGCCAATACTCAATCTGTGCCAGATTTCATATGTGCCTGCCTGAATAGGCCATCCAATTTGAAGCTGACACACAGGTATCCAACCAGCCAATTTGCCTCCTAAGAAATCACTAGAAGCAGTAGCTATTTATACATTTGGAATGCCAGAAAGAGTTACTGTGATCATTCAGCCTGAATCATTGTGCAGGAGAAAATGTTAAATACAAGCCATTTTTGCATCTGATGTTGACTCCTTTTGACCTACCTCAAGTCCTACAGAAATATACTTTTTAATGACATCACTGAATGACAACAACAAAAGACAATTCTTTTTCTTTGCACATGTTGATACTGAGCCAGATACGCAGGCACTGAAGAGCTGGATTCACAGTAGATGGTATAAACATTTTTTTCAACCTTTCTATACTTCGTGTTCCTGAATGGTATAAAGCCTTTCTAAAGCTAACTCAGCAGAAAAATAAAATATAAATATTTAAGCACATTATATTACTCTATAACAATAACAACAACAACAAAAGGAAGGAGACCTGCAACCTTTAAAAATTAAAGACTAATTTCAGGCAGGAACACAGTCTACAATGTGTGATAATGTATAAAACATTTGAAGTCATAAAATAGTCTCTGTTTCATAATCATTCAAATGGAGACATTTTATGTAGCATTATATTTAACGTAAGGACTGTTTCAATATACAGAGACATATAAATTGTATATATTTCTGGAGAGTGATATTTAAAAGCTCAGACAGTGCCAGTGAAAAGCATTAAAAAGGCAGCATTGGAGGCCAATAACCTGGGTTTACCTGAAGGTCTGCTGAAGGTAATTTGGAGAAAGAGGAGCACATTGTCAGAGGAATTCTAACCTGAAAAGAACTGCAGGATGATGTGCTACGGCCAGAAACACATGAAGTTAAAATAGTGACAAAACTGGATAATTGGAGACCTACTTTCCTCTTCCTTCTTTTCATCTTCCCTTCTGGGAGCACCCGGCAAATGATAGATGTTTCTCTGAAAATCTGCCCTGTTTTAACTCTTGCTTAGGCCTTCATTGAAGGCTATCAGAGCAGACTGACCCTCAGTTTGGTGTATTCCATCCACAGTAGCAACCTTGTTTTGTGTGACCTCTCATTGAATTAAAGATCAGATGAGTAAGATGGAAAATTACAGCAAAGACAGAACCAATCCAAACCAGATACCATACTTAAAATGAGTAAATATAGTATTCATATATTCTTTGCTCAACTGTTTCATTTTCCATTACTAATTCTGTATTCAGCAATCAGGCATCTTTTCACTAGTAAATTATCTGGTGATATTCTCATCTCAACACAGCTATCCAGGTGTGTACATATTGGTAAGCGTGAAAAACACCATCCGGTCCTGCAGATCACTTGCAGGGCAAGCAGTGTTCTGCTTTCCACAACAAAATCACGGGTTTTCCCTTTGAGACACTAATTCAGATAGGTCTGTGAGGCTTCATCTTAATGGGTAATTTAGTCTTCCAAGCTTTGTTCAGTATTTTGTACTGCACTTCGTGCCGTACAAACAGAAAAATGGATCCAGAAAGTGAAGAACAGAGATTGCTAACTCTAATTTGTGATTAAGCTCACTGTTAAACAAATGTCTGTAAACATCTGTCTTTGCAACAACAGTCCTCACTCTGAAGAAGCCAGCTCAGGTGTGCCACACCAGCCAAATTAATGAGAGGAGCAGGTCCTCCTCTTTGCTCTACAGAAGGTTCAGACAAGCAGAACTGAAAGATTTCTCCAGTTCTCTTGAGGCTCTCATCTCTTATGCTTATATTGCTGCTGTTGTGCTGTTGCAGTTTTAAAATAAGGCATCCAAGCTAAGAAACACTGAAGAGTCCTTTATATTGCAAATCGAAACATATATCCCAGAAAACTCACACAAATATTCAGAAAAACACCAGCTACCACACTTTATATTCTTGACCCTCACCACGGCCCTGCTTCTTTCCAATCACCAACCATGTGCCTAAGGCTAGCCTTCAAAGTGCTTGCTCAGATTTGTCATAGGAAAGACCAGAAGCTTAAAAGATTTCACCTCTCACATTTCATCTCTTTTCTTTAGCCAATCAGCCAGATTGCTTTACTTTTCTCATTTTCTATTATGAGAATATCATCCTATAGCTTTGTGTTACTGAAATGTTTTCTCTGCGGTTCATTTGTCCATTTGCTGACTGCCAGAAACTCCTTGCAAAGCCTTCTCTGCCCCTTTGGGAACTGGTCTTCTGCCCAGTGCAAACAAGGATGTCTCTCCTTCTCTCCTCTGACTTGTTCTTGACTTGAACTAGAGCCTTTCAGTCCTTCACCAGATAGGAACTTGGAAAAGGGCTTTTTCTCTAACGTGCATGTGTATCTGCCAGAAACAGAGGCAGTGGGGAGGTTTATCACTGCACCCATCTAAAATAGGTTGTACAGGTGCTCTCTGAAGTGAATCAGGGCTCCAAAGTGGAAAAGAGTATTTTGCTTTCCACTTTACTCCAGAGGAAATGTAAATACCTGTACTCTGAAGAAAATCACTGTTGGTAGGTTATTTAGCAGGCAACCTCCTACCATCCTGTCCTGCTTCCCGCATTTGTCTGAAGTCCATCTTCTTCTATTGGAATTACTTCTATCATCTCTAATCAGTGAGCTTCAAGGCAATGTTTTTGTAGTTGGAAATCAGCAAAAACAACAAGCATGTCTAAACCTCTCAACCATTCACCTATTGCCAATTTTACTGCTGCTTAACCGCAAGGAATTCAGCTTTGCTTTGAAACAGTTCATTGTTTTGAGTCAGACTTTCTTCTAACTCTCCTTCATCATTTAAGTGAAAGTTCTGCCAACTCCATAGAGCTGGTTAAGGGCATAATTGTAATGGATGAATGTATCTGATTTCCTCACTTACATGTATGTTTTCACTCACTGTGTCTCAAATTTTACGCTCCACAAAGTCGAGGCCATATAAAGCTTTGAATTTAACATGCTGTAAGGAATCTTAGCCCAGACTTAAGAGCAGTTGAATGAATAGGAGATTACAAGAGGGAAGCTGTGGCTGTTAGAGTGAGCCAGACTTTATCCTTGACTTTAATGGATGTTATATTAAGCATTGCGTGGAAGCATGGATAATTGCTAGAAAAGCCAGTGTCTGTAATTAGGACAAATAGAACGAGGTGCATGCTCAGATTGACAAGGAAACCGTGCTTGTCTGCCAGTTCCCAGCCCAGAAACTGCTTCCATTTTGCGAGAGAGCCTTAAATTCCATGCTTTTAATGTAAATGTGAGAAGCAAGACAATGAAGAGATTAACATCCCCTTGAAAACTCATAACTTTTTTATCTAACCCGAAAAGCAATGCAAACCTCTCACACAAACACTTTCAAGGCAGTTTTACTTCAAGATACGATGTATCAGTGCAATATGAAATCACAGCAATTTCACTGACAAATGCTGACAGTGACCCCTAAATATTTCTTCCAGTCAGTGCGAGCTGAGACAGCACAGAGTGCCACACTGTCAGACTAGCTCCTTCCTCTTTGGAAGTTATGAGACCCCCACTGCATTACACCCACTGAAACAGACAAGTCTGTTTCAACCAGCAATATCACTATGTCAAAGCCTGAGTGAAGCTCCCAGAGGTGTAACTCTTGAACATAAACGTGACCTGGCCCAGGAGGACAGCATGCCCTGATCAGCAGAAAGCTCCCCACTCCTACAGCACTGCTACATCCTTGCTTCTCCTCAAAGGCTTAGCTTCAATGGAGTATGCTGCACCCTGGCAGGTGCTTGTGCTCACAGACCCATGTCCATACACAGAGGGATCTGCCCCAGCATGTCTACATTTAAATGTAGTGCTTTCTTGGCACAATGGGAAAGCGACACTTGTCTTTCCTCAGTGCCAAAGAGAAGCTTGTATTACTTCTGACATGTATGATGTTATGGTACCCATCTCCCTAATATCTAAATGATCCCTAAAATTAAAATCTTCCTCAGATCAGAGCTCCTGGAACAGCACATTCTCTTTCTTTGTGCCTTCTCTCCTGTGCATTACTGCAGGCACTATGGCTAAGTGGACAGAGCCACAAGCAGACAGAATGCTAGCAGCATTTTCTTTCAAAACATGGAGGAAATAACTCAATTTTCTTGATGAGTAAATGGAGAATCTATCATTGTTAGGTTCCCCACTTGCACTATTATTTTTATTTTTTTCTGAAATACATTACAGCTGTTAGCTTTTAGAGACTGCATTTGTAATCTTTCACTGATGTGCAGCAAGTAGAAATAGGCAGTTTGAATGTTTTCCTAATGGTGCCTTTTAATTCTCTGAATCAGAAGCTGTGCAAGCTGACATATTATATTTACTGAAATTAATATTAACTATGCAAATCTTAAAATCCCACTTCTTGTACCTGTTGCTCCTGTGCAATAAGCACAGACAAATTTTTAATACTCTGCTGTTTCTTATACTAAAAATCCCATTGAACAAGAGAATATTTTAATATTTCATGGTTATTTTTTAAACATACAGAAAAGAAACACTGGAAATATTTATTTTGTCCTACCTTCTAAATGCTTTTCATAAAACTTGTTACCAAAGCCTTGATTAAAATATGAGGAAATGGTGAGGGAGGGAGTATGGATTAACCATAAACATGTAGTGGTGGACCAGAATGGGAGCACATCTTGCATGATGTGCCCATAACAGTCCTGGAATGCTGCTTCTAGAGGACAGCAATCAAGAACATACACAAGAGCATAAAACATTGAGAGAAAAAAATCCTGTGCACATTTCTGTGATTTTCAAAAGAAACTTTAAGTCCCAGGCAATGCTACAAAGTTCACCAATAGCATGAGGTTTTCTCTCAGCTGAAAATTTCTACAACTTTAGGTTAATAACATTAATTCAGTTCTCAACAAAAACAATAAAACGGAAAATGAAATGAAACAAGAAACCTATTGCAATATAGCTGTGCTAGCAGAAGGCAATTTTTCTTGGTGCACCTTGCCTTGTTTGGAAGTTATGCCTTGTCAACAGAACAATTTCCTGATGGTGTGCCCTGTATTCCTACCAAGAAAGCACAGCTAATCACAGGAGAAAAATCCTACAAAACAGAAACCATTTATAGATGTCTTGTATGGAAAGGCATCAGGAAGAGTGATGATCAGTGATAGACTTGACAGAAAGAAGACGACGGGAAGCAAAGAGAGATGAGAGAAGGGCTTTACATGACATTTTGTGGGTTGGGTTTTTTTGTTTTTTGTTTTTTGTTTTTTTTACATAAGCTGATTGTGGTTCTAATTTAATTAGCTGATACTAGTGTTCATTCAAGTTTTAATTAGCAAAACATTCCTACTAATTATAACTCACATTATCATGGAAGGACGTTAATTTGTGTAACTGGCAGTGCTATTAATGCCCATGACTGCTATGGAATATGTTCTCCGTGGCTAATGGGAGCATTCTCTATATTAAACTACTAGTCTACTCTTCTCCTTACTGCCTTGGCACCATCATCCAACTTTGCCTGCTGGTTGCACAACTGCAGGCTGGGTTGCACATGCATCAGTAATGGAAGAACCAAGTCAGCGCAAACTACTCTGTGTAGCTGAAACTGGACAAAGTAGGACATGAAGTGGTGATTAGCAAGCAGTAACTTTGCCCAGTGCAGTTGAAGGGTAGGAGAAGCCCATTACCCATTGCAATGCAAACCAATGTTATGTTTACCCTCCAGCTAACACTCGGTCAACTTGCAAATTGCTAGAGGTGTTTGTGCACTAGTAGTTGACTGCTAATCCACAAAATGCTTTCAAAATCATGTGTGTAAGGCTGACTTTAACCCAGTAAATGCAACACTCCGCTAATGTGGGCACTTCATATCTGCTAAGAACCATAATGCCTGAAACATGTTTCCCTGTTGCCTGTTTAATTCAGTTTATTCATAAAAGAATGCAGAAACATAAATAAGGCAATTCACTTGGGAAGTACTTACATGTATAAATGTACTCCTCACATCAAACATTTAACTGATGGTCTATCATCTATGTAGCTATTAACTAAAATACACCAGAGGTTCACTTGTATTAACAGAAAGCAAAATGCAAACACAAAGGATGATTCTTTTCTAAACACTGCCTTCAAATTTTAAAAGAACAGCAGCCATGTATGCCTATCTCATACTAAGAGCAAATACTAGAGGAGGGGAGTACATGCATCCACAAATCTTTCAATTTTATCTCTTTTTTAACTTGGTCTTTGTAGCTTGTGTCAGTCTTTTGAATGGAAAGAGAAAAAGGACTTCAAATTTTTTTCCTCTTAAATCCTTGGTTGTGAGCATTCTTGTTGAGCTTTTACTATAACAGACATTTCAATGCTTTTTTTTTAAAACATTTTGTATTTAAACATTTGAGTAAAGTTCTAAATGCTGACTGCTGTATTTCTTTCATCCTCTACTTGGCTACTGAATACCTTTGAATGGATGGCAAATCAAGGGAGAGCATAGCCAGAAAGCATTTCAGTCTTCTGACTGGTAGGGTCAGTTTTCCAGAAATCCTGAATGCTGAACTGGGCTCAAATCTGCAGCTTGTTTGTAAATCCTAAAAAAGAAGAGGAAAAAAAGGAGGAATCAAATGCCATGCACACTGATCACAGAGAATAAGCTTTACGATAACTGTTCTGTCAAAGAGTACCTGAGCATAACAAGCAAACAAACAAACATAGGAGCTACAGCTAGTTTTAACACAGTAAGCTATTAACTGCCAATGCTCAAGTGAGAAGAATAAGCTAATTGCTTTTTCTTGGGAATATCCCTTATTAAACAGAGTGTAGTTTATCCAGGAGCTTCCTGTAGGCGTACAACTTATTTTCGTATGCTTTCCTTTTTCACTACTCAATTGCATTTGCTGTAAATGGTTTGGAGAATGCCAGTCTTCTCTAAAACACTCTCCTGCTGCCCACTGATATGCTCAAGCAAAAAAACCTGGCCAGCAGATTGTGAAGATTTGTGCAAAGCATGAATTTTAAAACTGTATTTGTGGTTGCTTTTTCTGTGTAGTGAAAGGGAACTGAGAAATGTACAGAATAGATTATTTTCTGCTAATGTAAATCAGCAGAAATATTTCAGTCATAATTAGGAGTATATTGACCTTGCAAGTTGAAGATTTGTTGACTCCAGTCTTCTCCAAATTTCTGATTTGCAGGTAACTTCTACAATTAGCAGACTTGTTGAGATGAACAAAAGAGCCAGTAAGATGGAAACTCCATAAAAACTGCATTTAAATGGGAAAAAACATGACTTTGAAAATAGAATTTAACCTTTTTAATTAGAACACCTCTGTTTTCTACATAAATTCAGAGACTATTTTCATAGAAAACTGGATTTGCAACAGAGTGCCATGAATAGGGATTTAAAGCATAAATGCAGTGCACCTCTGAATAATAACTTTGATTTGCCCTCGGAGAATTTTCATGCTCTTCCTGCAATGGGATGCCAGTGCCTAATAAGAAAGACTGACAGAGTGTGAACAGAAACCAAAAAGTAAATAAAATAAATAAAGGCCCTTTTCAAAAAGAATAAATCTAAACTCAAAGGGTTTTCAATATATTTCCTATTAAAATTCCCATCTGTCAGTCAAAACACCTTCTAAACTCCTAAGCTTTTCAGTTTGTTTTTCCTTCTGATAAATAGCTTGAAAGAAAGTTTCATCATTTTATATGGGACATACTGCTGAGATAACCACGCAGTGACAATAAACACAGTCTACTTTGTGCATATTCCAGCAAGCATCTGGGATTCATCTAGAATCTGTAGTTTGCATCAGGAGGTAGCAGTGGTCCCTCCACATGATTCTGGTTTGGTCAGTGTTTTGTTTTCATTTAAGTTGTATGTGTCAACATCTGTCGTTTCTTTAAGCACCAGAAGAAGAATTCAATTACTCTTTCATAAATGAGCATTGCCAAATAATTTTCTCTTGGGCTCGGCAAGAGAAGTGGGGAAGCAAAGGCTGTTGTGTCTTCTTGCCTGCAGAACAAGGCAATGCAGCCTTGTAGGGGCTTGTATAAACCATGTGGAAGGAGTTTATGAACTGTGCTTCAGAGCTGGGGATGGTAATAGCCTCACCACATGGCAGTGGTGGCTAGCAGAGGAGATTAGAGCCTTGGGGTTGAAAATCTTTCCACATGTGCTTTGCAACTGCCCCTAGCTGCAATCATTACTCTGCTTCTGGATATACTATAAACTAAACAGAGGGCCCATTAAACCATCATACATGCATGCTGCAAAACAGAGCAAAGAGCTCACAAGCCTCAATACTCACATAGCAGGAATCTACCCACCTTGTACCAACATATAAAATAGAGAAAATACCTGAATGCAATAGATAATTCTCCAGAATGACTCTCTTCTCTAGCACCCGCATGTAACTGTATATGTGAATCTTCTTTATTTGTAGGTTACCTGGTCTTGTTTTGAGTACTTTTTTTTTGTTGACATTTCTTATTTCCAAAGAGGAAAAACACCTAAGCAGTATTTCTGTATTGTTGCTTGAAATCATAGACATTCAAATGCCTCAAAACCAGTAAAAGTCTCTTGATGGAATCTTGGGGTGGCACTGTGGAATTAAAAATAACGTTAGGCAGGCTCACAAAAAATATAGTGCTATTTCTCCACTTGGTGCCCTTTGCAGATTTGAACTCTACCAGCTGAAGTCAGGTAGATTGGTGGGTTCTTGCTCCAAGAGGTTTTCATTCAGCCTGCAAGCCCCAGTTCTCAGGAATTCCTCGTTGTGAAATGTGAAGGATACTAATGCTTCATGCTTGAAATGCCATGTTTTTGGTTAGAAGTGTCACATGGTATTGTTTATTATTCAGGTAAGTCCCTCTTGCTGTCTCACTTCAGGTGTTTCACACAATTGCTGGCATAAAGTCATTCAATTAATCTTTGCTTAAAGAAAGAAAGTGGGCTATTTATTCTTTCAAGCTCCGTGTTTTTATGGAGGTTGAGATTCATCAAAATGGTTCCTGAGATGCTTGTATTCAGAAAACTCTAAGCTGATAAGTTGCTTTTTGTTGAAACTTTTCTCACTTCTGCAATTGTTAGTGAAAAGAAATAGAAATTACTCTTTGGAACTTGTATGAAACCTCCTTCTTTTAAAGGCAGCTGAAAGATACAACTGCATGGCAAAATATTCAAGTTCTGCCTGTGCATGACGAGGAACACAGAGCACTGCTTACCAATAAGTCAGAAATGATGTCGAAAGAATATGCCCAAAATATGTGATGAGGCAATAAGGACAAAAAACAACTGGCATCAATCACTGTAGATCAAAGCTGTTAATATACGTCAGTGAAATACCTTTTTGGCACAGCTACACAGTTATTCCAAAGTATTTTACTGGGAGTTAGACAGCTCTGAGTGCCAACACACTGGCAGGAAGTGGGCAGACACTAAAAGTGATCCTCAGACCAGCCAGAAAATGCAGTCATCTTGGGAGCAGCCTTAGCTGGGAGAGGATGTTCACGTGGGGAAAGAGAATACTGCCCCAGAAGTGGCAAGTGCTTGAATTTTCTTTTTACTTATTTTGTTTTGAGGATCAACAAGTAAGGAATAAAGCAATGGGGCTGCAGCTGAAGCTGAAATTGATTCCTGCTGCTTCTTTGCATGTTGCATGTTGCCACAGAAGCTGCAGGTATCTGACTTGGTTAGGAAGTCTCTACCTCCATCTCCTCTGTGCAGCTGGAGCCTGAGACAGGGTTACACGTACCAGCACCGATCCAGCAAGGCAGGCCAGATCCAGAGGCAGCATGGAAGTAAGCTGAATTATCCCAGCCCATTTTGACTTTCGAAGTACCGAGGGATGCTGGGGCCACTGGGAACAGGACCATAGTTTCTTTTCTTTTTTTTTCAGGAGTTTCTGCTCAAAAGTCTAAAATATATATGAAAAAAAGAGATAGAAATAGAATAAGAAGATATTTAATAGAAAAGAATAAGATTAAATAACATCAATTTTATTTGTGGCTATTTTTCTTATTTTTCTGGAGGAAAATTAATTCAGAGACAAACTCAAATCACAGTGGCAATTCTGCAGCGATAGCACACCTTACTTTTGAGGTTTTGTGGTGCTGCACAGTAACACTGTTTCATCAGCACTTCATTTAACTGTCATTCCAACAACAATAAGATGTGTTCTTGTTTTTTCTGAAATACAGATTCATGAAAGTAGAAAAACTACAGTCTTTCCTTCAGTTCTTTTAGATGATTCAGAAGCTTTTGGGGTTACTAGAATGCCCCTACTTCTGCTCTGAATCTACTGCATGTTCAGCCCATGGCATGCTACGTGGCAGTATAACAAAGGATTATATTGTAATCAATATCAGATGTTCCCTCTGCTCAAATGATTTTAAATTAGAAGCTGCAGTGCTGTATGATTTCTTAGTATTTTGGCACTTTCACCTACTTTGAAAAACCATATATGTAAAGAAATGACTCATAAATCCGAATATATATATATATATATATATATATTTTAATGAGATTACAATCATATTCCTCACTGGAAGAAAATGAGGAAACCAACTTCTCAGAAACAAGCCGTGTCCCCTCTCCATCCTGTACTATCTTCCCATTCGGTGGCAAGGTAAGTGGCTTGGCATGCACATCCCTAAGTCACTGCTTCAAACTATGAAGGAGTTCATGTCCCCTACAGACCACAACAGTTTTGTGGGAGGATGGAGAAGAGGGGGAAATATTTTCTATTTGGTGCCACAGGAAGAGTTCTTCCAGTCCCAGATTTCCAGCAGACTGGTTGGGGCCCCAGGAGATGTCTCTGCCTGTGGTGCACAGACAAGTTTTTCTCTGTAGGAGGTCTAATGGGGATGGGGAGCAGAGTGACATTGTGAAAAGGAAAAAAAGAAAGTTTTCCAGGAAAGGAAAATATTTTTTAAAAAGTCATCAGGGAGTGCAAGCTTCTTCACCATGATGTTATTCTCTCCTTCAGAAAAGTTCACAACATTTTGGATTTATACCCTTCACAGCTGACTTTCTTTAAATTACAGTAGGCAAATTCTGTGTTCAAGAATATAACTTGAACTAGAATCAGCACAAGGAAACTAATGTCATGCATTTTTTGCTATTTTAATAGTTAGTATTAGCCATTGTAGCTTGGAGCTGGGTTTGTCCTGGACCTTTTAAAGAATTTAGATCTTAGAGAATTAAAGGTCATTACATCTGCAGTCATTGTTAACGAACTCTCTGAATTAGAGACCAAAAGCTGAAAGTGATCCCAGCAAGATTATTTTCATGCATGGTATATACAAGCTGGTAAGAACAAAACAAAACAAAACAAAACAAAACAAATTCTGGTAGAGCATTTGATATTTTCTTTTCTGTTAATCCTGAGGCTGCTGGGTGTGGTAGTTTGCTCCCCTTCAGAGGTCTCCTCTGCAGCTCCAGGCATGTGATTCTGTGTGGGACTGAAGCTATGAATTTGATTTCAGACTTCAACAGGATCTTGTTGAGGAGGGCATGGGCAAGGAAAGAACAAACAGTGAAGAGCAGATGTTCTTGGATACAACACGCACATCCATTCAGTCTGCTGAGAGCTCAGTGCAAGTGAACAAACTAACGCTGAAATCTAGGAGCCAGGTCTTATCCCACATAAAGTACTAGCGCTCTGGAAAATGTAAGTCAAATCCTGCATTTCCTTCTTTTTTTTCTTGGACAAATATTAGAGCTTCTCAGACTGGGCTCTGCTCATGTCAGTGCAAGGAATGTGCGTCAGAAGGGCTGTGCAAAAACCAAATGGTTGGCCTGGACATATTTCTTTTCCACAGCTAAAAACAGCTGATTGCAAATGGACTGCTAGTGCAACAATGATGATGAGGAAGAAGAAGTTTGGCTAGCACGACCAATTTAAACACATTTTATCATAAGTCTTCTTTTCAAGTGAGACAGAGCTGTAATTTTGGAGAGCTAAATTCCCTGGTATTTATTTACCCAATTGTACAGGAATGTAAGGTACTTTTGCCACACGTAGTGAACCTTTCCAGACTTTAAAACTGTCCATTTTATTTTTGCTGGAAACTTCAAAAATTAAAAACAAAGAACAACAACAACAAAAACCTTGCAGTTTGTTTTTTGTTAGTTTTTATTGTGACAAGAATTGTAAAAAGAAAAATCTTAAAAGGCATCAAAATCACAGAATCATTAAGGTTGGTAAAGACCTCTCAGCATACCACGTCCAACCACAACCCACCCCCACTGTGCCCACTATATCTCTCAGTGCCACCTTGTCTCACTCCAATTTATAGGAGGGAGATGAGGTTCTTTTAATATCTGTACACCCGGCGTGCGATTAAGAAGCAACGGTTCATGTGTTGTTCCGACCGGTTTATTACAAAACCTAATCAGGGAGACGGGGAAGGGAAAGAGGGCGATAGAAAAGATGGGAAAGAAGCAAGAGTTGCGTAAGGCAGGGATGGTCACCAGCAGGATCCAGCGGGGGGGAGTGGGGGGCGAGAAGCAGCAGCGTGGCCGGCCTTGGGCAGCAAGCAGGTAGACGGGGAAGTCGCAGAGCCAGTCCTTGAAGCAGCAGCAGCGCTCCGGCAGCAGGCACAGGAGAGTTCAATAGCATGAAGGAGTCACCTCACGAGGAATCTGATCGTCAGGAATCCCTCTTCCTCATGAAGAATGTGCTGCCAGAAACCTCTGTTCTGCTTCATGAGGAATCTGCTGCCAGAAGCCTCTCTTCTGCTTCATGAGGAATCTGTTTCCAGAAACCTCTGTTCTGCTTCATGAGGAATCTGCTGCCAGAAACCTATCCTCATGGTTTTCAGTTCCTCTTTTATCCTCCTTGTTCTCCTGCCTGGGTGACGAGGATGGGCCTTGAGCAAGAGTCATTGAGTACCCCCTGAGATGGCCATCATCCTGAGATAAGTCCACACAAAGGAGCACTTCACAGCTATTTAGCTGCAGCTCATCTCGCTCTCCTTGCCCCTGGCCTTGTCCATCTGTGTCCCCCAGGCAAAGGATCTCACAACCTTTGCCCAGGACTTGCCGGGACTTGAACAAGTCCATCTGTGTCCCCAGCAAGCTTTGAGACACAGACGTTAACAGAATAATATCTTACACACATCCACACATTTCTTGACCACTTCCAGGGACAATGACTGCACCACCTCCCTGAGCAGCTTGTTGCAGTGCGTCACTATTCTTCCTGAGAAGAAATTGTTCCTAATATCCAACATGAACTTCTGATGCAACTTGAGACCGTTACTCTTCATCTTCAAACTAAACTGAATTCTCAAAAACAGGAAAGCTTTAAAAAGAACTGATTATTTTTTTCAATTTTGTCAGCTCTCAGAGGAAAGTGAAGTTAAATTAATCTTCCCAGGACTACAATGAAGGCTTGCTTTGACCCATTTGCCTCCAGTCAGGAGCAAAGTATTTTACTAGGGGATTCGGTTGGTGTTTAGTGTTTTTAGATCCAAGAAGTATTGTTAATGTCTGCACTGCAGATTGCCTAGCTTAAAAGAGGATGATGTAATGCACACAGGAATGACCAGAAACTCTCCCTAAAGTAAGCTTACCCCTTCTTGAGAGAGGACCACTTTCTGAGAGGTAATCTGTCCTCATCACCACCAATGCCAGCTTTGTGCCGTGCATTTTATTTGTCATGATATCCCACTGGAAAAGCTGATTCAATGCTTGCAATTCAAGACTGGGACCAGAGCTGTCTTTTTCAAAGTGACTTCTCAGCTAATCAGGAAATGAAGCCTGTTCAACATCTGGCTTTTATTTGTGCATAGCTTTGCATCTGAGTGGTGAGCTCTGGGAGTGGAGACAGCAGCAGGACTTTGATCTGCCACCGCTTCATTTTCCTTGGATTACCAAGGTCACTATTAATGTCAAGAGAGATCTGAACAACTGCCTTGCACTATGGGTTTCCTGTCTGAAACTCCTCTGTTTCTGCTAGGCTTGCTGGCCACCAAAACCAAGGTAATGATGTATTGCTGTGCATCGAGGAATCAAGGTATCTGAGTCAGACACATTGAGAGCTGAGTGTATAGGTAAGTGCCTCAAACTGGGGGAGGGAAACACCTCACCTCTTTCCGTAAGACTTCCACAGAAACAGAGGTGTGGATGATGATAGAACACTTGTCACTGGTAATGGGATTCTTGAAACCAATGAGACACTCGTGTGAAGATGTTAGACAATATTTCCTTTGTTCCACCTCACGTGTTTGCTAGATGCGGTGACAATAAAATAACACCACCTAGCACTAAAATGTCATATCCTGCTCAAGAAGGAACAAGACACGTGCAGAACTATGGACTATGTTGTTAGCTGGCTGCAGAGACCCATTTATTACCTACCTTTCCTCTGTTGTAGTCCCTGCATGGATGCCTGCAACACTAGAGGAAACATAGTTCTTAGTTCTTCAGTTCTTAGGCAAAATTTTCTAATCCTTCCCTTGTTCCCCTGGCAAGGAAACAGGCTTGACACTACAGATCCACCTTCTTTTTCTTCTTGGTCCAGCTCTTCCTTCCAGTGGATGCAGTGAACACTCTTTTAAATTGGAATGAAAGAATGCTGCTTTGGGTCCTGTCTTTTAGATGAAATAAACCTACTGCTTTCAGTGTTACCAAGCAATAATGTCCATATGTTGACGGTGAATCTGGACACAAGAATTGCTTTGCCATAAGCACTTTAAAAACTCGTTGGTATGTTGTGTTATTTTAATAGAATGCACTTAATTTAATTACCCATTACAGTTTAATTATACCCAGACATCTTTTTCTTATCTTAGTACATTTAAATCAGGAGGAATTTTTTGTTGTTCATTGGAAAGCAAATTGGCAAGCTGAGTCTCTTCATTAATTTATGTGTTTTCATTTACTTAAATTGCTTTAAAACAAGTATATGTGGAAAACCTGAAAGTTATCTACCAATCGCAAAAGAAGTGTTTGGATACAAAGCGGATGGCCGTGTATCTTTCTTTCATCACTGGCCTGCATGTTTCTGATTAAAAATGAGCGGGAAATGTGTGTCTAGAGAACTATGTAGCATACAAGTACCCCTCAGGATGTTAGTGGTAATTCTGAGACTTAGCCCAGACTTCTCAATGTCACAGATGAACATTAACTAGATTGGGAAGAGGAGAAACCAAGCAAGAAGCCCTCCAAAGAGTTTTACAGAAGCAGTTGATCCACACAGTTGTGAGTTGGTACTGCTTCTAAAAATCCTTCAGATTAAAAAATCATTTTCATATCACTATGCGGTGCCAACTTACACCAAAGCTAGATACTGAGAAGACAGGAGAAGAGTCGTTAAGGGTGTTTCAGATCTTAATGGTGATTTCACAATAAATGCAGACATTTTGCTTTTGCTGCATACAAGAAGTATGAGTTTTGTTATGGTACATATAGGGCAACAAAGGGAAAGAATGACAAGTGAGATTATTAAATTGAAGGACTGAAGAGCTTTGGCCAAAATAATTTATACTTATTTATGATTTGGATTCATATAGGAGTTTATCAAGACACTGAATTCAGTGCTCCAGGCACTTTTGCTTCATAATAAAGGAGAAAAAAAAAAAAGAAATAAATACCACTGTCCTTCCTGAAATGGAATGAAAACCATTGTCAGTGCCTCAGCTCAGCAGTAGCTTTAGTTTCAGTACCAGCTCAAGTATCTTGCTGGGTCTGAGGCAGAAAACAGAACCAGAGTGATGATTTTCAAACTTAAGCAAAGGTTTTGTATCTTCAAACAGCTGTTTGAAAAGAATGCCACTGCATTTGCAATGTTTACATACCTTTAAAAAAATAAAATGTGTGTGTATCCATCACCATATCAGTCCTCAGAGAAGTATTTTGCAATATTTCATTACATTTCTTGCCTCTGCAGTTGTTTTTGCCTCATTTCTTAGATTTTTAGAAAATTCCTTCCCACTGAGGGGATGGGATGTTAAGCATCCTGTGTCTTACCTTAGCTTGCAACAAATGCATGCTGATGGATGCACAGAGTCCAGGAAAATCTTATTCAGTCACTTGCACCTAATTAAGAAAGAGAGCTAAATTTAACAAAGCAAAAATGGAGTGGAGGGCAAAGACAGGTTGAGGTTTTATCTGGCAGGCAAACTGATGAGGTCCTTGGAACAGTTTCAAAAGGTTTCCATTAACAGAGAACAGCAAGTAAGGATGTGTACAAAAAGTGTTCATTGACAACTTCTAAAAGCACCATCATAAAATGGATGGTCATGACAAATAATGGAGGGACATTTCTGTGGGAGGAGAAGTAAGCAGAAGTCTCACACCAAGTCTGCTGCGTAGGAACAGAGGCGAAAGGCTCGAGAATATCTTGCTGTTGCAAACTCCCAGCTAATATGGTTTAGCAGCAGTGTAACTGTCTCACAGTGGCTGGGAACTGCCGCCAGACATTCAGTACTGTATATTTTTCTCCATGTTATTGAGAGTGAAAGGTTAGACAGAGACAGGGTTTATAAAAAGCAGACTTTGCTCCACATATTTTGTTTAACCTTCATAAAATATCCCCAGATTCATTGCAGAGTTCCAGGACCAGAGGAAGGAGAAAATATGAGGGATGTTTGTCTTTCAGTTAGCACATTTATTTTGTCTTAATTGGAATTTTTGTTTTGCCATGGAACAAAAAGGTTTTAATTTGGATGTAGAAACATAGCAATAAAACCAGCCTTATCAAGGCGGGCAATCAGTGTGGTAGAACAGCATATTCCAGGCTCTCTGATGCTGAGGTAATGTAGTTATATGTGGCTGCTCTGCAGCCTGACTACCCAGAAAAAAATATTTGACTCTTTTATTACCTTACAGTCAGTGAAAGTTGGCCACAGCAAGATGCTGTTGCCAGCTTCTGCACCTACTCAGGCAAGAAAAGTCACCATCAGTGGTTGTCAAAAACAGGGAGATATGGAGAAGTTATTTTCACCCCACAATTTTTCTAAAGAAGCTTTTGAGTTGCTTAATCAACAAAAAATGCAGAGAGCCTTGTCTGTCATTCTTGAGGGGTTTCTGCTGGTTTGACATGCAGAAAAGTAGGAAGAGAGGCACTGCATTTTGTCATCCAGATTTAGCCAGCACATGGAAATTTGGAGGAAAACCTAATTCAAATTTAGAAACCATGTGTTTGTGTCTGAATGTGAGGTTTGCATTCTTGATCAGTTGCAAGAAAGTTATGGGCACTGCTGTTCAATAGACAGAAAAACCTCACCGAGTTCTTTCCTTGCACTGTTTAGGATGCCATTTCCCCTTCCGCTCTTACTCTGTGTGCCTTCCTCTCTTGCCTTTCACTTACTATTGTTCTTCACAAGGCTGTTGCACTCCTCCACACATCCAAAACCAGGCAGGCCTGTTTCTCTCCTTATTGCTGCCATGTGGATGCTCTCTCATCAGATTTCTTCACCTTTTGGCATTTCCCAGTCACTGCTTGAGGAGGATCACAGGGATGCAGAGATACTCATTGTAATGATACCTGTGTCCCAGATCAGACTAAGTGAATGTGGAGTTCAGTGGACTTCAGCAAACAGAGATGCTTGTTCATATCAAACACCATTGGCTTTGCCATGTAAGTTGCTCAGTGGCTGATAGGTGGAGCCACCACTGTGGCAAAAAGCAAAGCTCACAGAGAGATGAGTCTGGTCATCAGCAGTGTCCCCTACTTTGTGAACTCATTAATTGCTAAAAGCAACTTTAAACTTATCCAAGATGCTTATAGCCCCTTGCATATGGGTGGAAATTTCTGGGGAGGAGATGGGTATTTCCAACTTGACACTCAACATTTCCTTGAACAGAGTAACGAAATCATAGCACTGCTGCAATTTCTTTGTTTCTTGAGCTTCTTTTCTGTGTAGAAATGGCTAATATACAGTCAGTGAAAGAAAGATTGTTGTTGCATTATTTGTTCATGACAATGGCATTCTGTTAGTATCCAGAGAAAGGAGCAAATATTCAGTTAAATTCATGAAAATTTCTGAAAATTCCCCGTGCAGTTTAAATGCACAGTTAGTGAGGTTGAGGATTGCACAATAGATGAAGAGTGCAAGGGAGATATGAGAAAGAAAGCAAAGGAAAATTTATTTCCCAGTCCCTAAAGGCTGGCACGCTGGAGACTACAAAGGTCACCAGAAGGTTTGAGCTAAGGCTGTTCTGCTCCATAATTGGCATTTAAGAAATACGACACAGTGATATTGGTCATTTGGTCATGCTGTCCTCAGTGAAAGAGGACAACTTGAGTCATATGTACGGGGCCCATCCCACACCTGAGGACCATAGGGAGTCTTGCCTTAGATCACCACCTGAATGATTTCTAGGCAAATTTTATAGAAAAGCATTATTCCTTGTGAAAATACTGTTGATTTTGCTTGTATGCCCACAGTAATTGTTGGAGGCTGGGAGATATTCTGACATGTGCTGCTCTTGCATTTCCAAGCAATCACCAAATTTATGAGGTGCTGCCTGATTTTTACTTCCCTTTTTAACTCCGTGTTTGGCAATATGAATTGGGACATGCTTTCTCAAGAGCAGTTCCCAAAAAACAGGTGAAAAAATAAAAAAAAAAAGATGGCCTTTTCTTGTCTTTGGAATCTCATATTTCATCTCTTACGTTCATTTCAGCAGCCTTATTCAATCTTCAGCCTTCACTTCAGAGCTCAGCCTACGTTCCTCTACACACACGGAGTAAAAAGACTGAGCTCTTATTATTCTTATTATTCTTTAAAATAATTACTTGCATGCCACTGGTTTCTTACTCTTTGTGATATCTCCATTTCTATTTTGGATGTTACTCAGTGAATGAATAAGGTAACAATTAAAATCAGAACTCTGCTGTCATAGGACCTGTATAGACTCTAGCTTGTCTCTTTCCAAACAGTTTGTTACTGAATGAGACAAGTAGACGTTCTACCAAGAGAAAAGACATGCTAACGTGTTAAACCAAGAATGCCTGATTGTTAAGCAAATAGCTTGGGGTTATCTGGAAAATTATATCAGAGCCAGGAAAAGAATCCATGTTTCCTTATTCTTTAGCAGAAACTCATGCTTCATTCTGTGTAACAGCAATTTTCCATGAGCTGTTTTATAAAACAAACAAAATGTGCAATTGAAAATACTGCAGGAACTAGATGTTTAAGGAACATCTCAAAGAGAATACAGTATTTTTTTTCCTGAAGTACTGTTAGAAATATTAAATTATACAGAGCTCATTATACTTATTCTTTGCAGACCACTTCTACAAGGTTGAAATCACTTCGTCCGTTTCCACTACCGAGAAAGACGTGATTATGTGATTTTATACTTACATAAGAGAACACCAATTTATGATTTATTTCCAGAGCACTTCAGTATATTTCAGAATAGAATAGCATAGTAATGTCCCTTCTTTATAGCTACTCAGTGTTTTTTCTTCAGAAAAAGAAAAAATACTGATTTGATAGTGAGCTATAAGGCCTTTTATTTCTAAAGTCTGAGAAGTGATCATGCAGCAATTTTGTCTGTGAATTCAAGCTTTGTCCTTTTTTGTCATACAGAGGCCTTGAGACTGCAGCCTGTGTGTGCTAATGGTAAAGAGAAGATTTGCCTCACTACATCTTTAAAGAAAACAGTTTTACAATAAATATCCAGGATTTACACTAGACAGTCAATCTCCCCTTGGCATCATTAAGTAACTTGAGTTTTCCAAGACAGGCTTCTTTCTTGGTACACTGATATTTACAGTACCCACTTTCTCAGAGAAGTCTGACTTCCCCGTTATATTACACTCTTGAGCCCATGTGAACTGATAAACTTTGCTTTTGTTTAAAAGCTAAATGTCTTCCCGTGGTCTTGAGACATCCTGGCCACAGAAAGTACTTGCCTCATTCCTCCCAACACGCTATGTTAATTCAGATTGATGTTTAGGGAATTGGTCAAATTTAGTGCCAGCCTAGTTAGATCAGGTTGAGTCCTGGCAGGAGAGTAAATGCACATGTGTTTTTAATGAATCCCCTGCCTAAATCTAGGGAAAGCATATTGCATTTTTCAGCAGAATTGCTCCACACAGTGCTGACTGCATATATTTGACAAATCTTACTCATGTAACTGAGAAAACTCACTGGAACCCTTCCAAACCTCACGTTGTTTTGGCCTACTTGTTTCAACTCCTCTGTACCTGGTGTAGGGCTGGAGCACTTTTGTTGACATCCAAAGACTGTCTGTAGCTTGGAGCCTTGCTATTAGCTCTGTTCAGCAAAGAACCTTATATATATAGAATATGTTTCTCCTGGGCAGAGCCCCAGTGAAATCAAGCTTAATGCTAAATGCTGAGAATAATTCCATTCCATCTCTTCAAAAACATCAAATGTGCTTAATTATAGTTAGTGATAGGAAACTACATGTATCTTAGAGTACAGCATGGATGGAAATGGTCACAAGACATATTACTTATCTGGAATTGTGAGAACACACACACTACAATAATTTTCTTTCCTACAACTTTGTAATCTAGTTTTCCAACCAAGAAATCCATCTTCCCTTCCCTTCCCTTCCCTTCCCTTCCCTTCCCTTCCCTTCCCTTCCCTTCCCTTCCCTTCCCTTCCCTTCCCTTCCCTTCCCTTCCCTTCCCTTCCCTTCCCTTCCCTTCCCTTCCCTTCCCTTCCTCTTACGTTCTTTTGAACTATTTGGTCAGATTTTGGTTTCTTTGACTTCCTGAACTGCTTAGGAATCAAATGACTCTTTAAACACAAAGTTTTTCAGGCCCTTTGATTTGGCTAACCACAAGGTCAGTTTTTCATTTGTAATTTAAATTATTCCAGATGCTAGCATAAATGAAAACTGCAAAGAGATCAGTTTAGATGTGGTCTTTAATACAACACATAGTTACAATTTATAATGAAAGGTCACCTCTCCTGGGACAGGAAAAAAAATATCCTTTCCTCTGATTTTGAAGGTCAAAGCAGGTAAAATATTTCTGATAAGACAGTGAGTCGTGCTGAGGGCTGATGGTACCTTTATGGAAGTATCTTTACATATGTAAATATAAACCCAAGGAAAGAAAGAAACACACTCATTAAATGGGTAGGAGACCTATTAAGGGTGACTTCCTGAACTCTCTCACTGTTGCAGACCAGATGAAAGAAAATTAAAGGGTAGGCAACACTGTTAGACTTTGGTAATAACATTGTGCTTTAAGGGACAGAACAGTTGTTTGAAATCTCTTCCTCCTAGGCAAAGGACTGTGAGCTGGACTGAGCTACCGATGTTATCAAATTTCCGTAGACTTTGGTTTATCGTTTTACTTTTACAGACTTTCAGAAAATAGTATTTTCTATACAGAGAACAGTCATTTTATTTCAGCAAGCACCCACTGAGGTCAGTAAGGCACAAAAATGTACCGGTCCAGCTGGGCTGTCTCACTGGCACTGTCCCTATCCCGTGAACTGAAAGAAACTGAGGTGTGGTCGATTTTCTTTGCCAGGTTATCTTTCTGTCAGATCACTTGCTTGAATTGACCTACTGTTCAATTGCACCAACTCCAGTGAGAGACGGGAGGAAAGCTTTGCCATATGTCACAGGGTGGGTAGCTTGTGACAGCAATAACCATCAGATTTCAAGATGATGAATTTCAGATTTCAGATCAGACTGATTTCAAATCTGAGTCCTTCAGAATTGGCAGTGGTTCATCATAGCACTGCTATAGACAAGAAAGGTTGCACTTAATGTTCCCTAACTTCCCAGCCATCTAGAGATGTTGTCTACATCCTGTCAATATCCTCCACACATAGGATATTTTTCACAAGACTTTGACAGCAACTTTTTGTGGCAATGATTTTCTCTCTTCATTTTTCCCCAATATAAAAATGAATATTTCTTGCTGAAGGTGGAGATCACTTATACCATACAAATACATAGATTAATACCTAAGATAGTGATGAGGTTAAGTTAGAGGTAATGAACATGAAGGGATTTTTCAGTGTATTTTTGTATTTTGCACTAAACTGTTTCAGAAAGGTTTTGAGTCAGTTCTTTGCAAGAGGGGCTGAGAGAAATTATAAATATAATTATTATATTAGATATATACATAGAGAGAGAAATTATATATAAAAATGCATACAAAAGAAAATACATGAAAAAAAAATTCATTGTTTTATATCACCATGATGAATAAAAGTGATGACTCAGGTAGGAAGACAGCATTTACTCCTTGAGTACCAGACCTCAGGGATTATCAGGTTCCAACTCTCTTGCCACAGGCCAACCACTAGATCAAGTCCTAGACCAAGTTGCCCATGTCCCCATCCAACCTGGCCTTGACTTCACCTCCAGGTAACATCATCATCCCACATCATCCCACGTCCCATACTTGTTCTTGGTTTCTGTATGAGTACACTGGCAATACAGATCCTTGCAAGACATTAAATAGGATAAAATGTCAATTATCTATTCTTGTCCGTATCTTCTCTAATGCCATCTCTAATGCTTTTCTTGCACTTCTAATGAGGAACGTGGAATAATTAAATACACATGCATATGCACACATATAGCATGAAAAGAAAAGAAAATGTTATTTTCCATTCCATAACTCACAGTGTGCTAGCATTTAGTGAGGTCAAGGCACAGATCCTTGTGTCAGACATACAGTTCACGGTATTTTTTGTACTGACCAGTTGTAATGACATATCTGTAGTCCATATAATTATGAATCTGCCTATTCTGGTCAGATTCAATAATATAGGGTCTCTTTTAACACAGTTTCTCTTTACATATTGACCAGGTACATTTCTTGATGTTTTGTCAGTAATGGAAGATATCCAGTCAGTGTCCCATTTCTGGATAGGGAGGAACTTCTGCTTTTATTGGTCCTTATAAAGCTGATGTTGTTCAGTTGCGGTGATGCATGCACAGGGCTGAGTTTTACAGATACACTTCTTCTGGAAAAAGTAGTGATTTGATAGTGATCTTTCAGAAGGAAAACCAGAAACCTGTATATAAGTTGGGATATTTTTTGCATTGGATGACTTTTCTGCATTGCACAAAAACCTGATGAGAATGCTGCATTGTAGTTTTCCATAATAAGCACCTGGTTTGCAGTAGTGGATGTTTTCTTTATGCCAGCCAGCAGTTTAACAGACTACAGGTGGGGGCACCCAGAGTGTAAAGGTGGTCTGGCAGATTTTCCTTTCATTTCTAAATGTTTTTAAAGTACATTTAAAGCCACTGTAGTGCTCAGATGGAAGAAAAGGTAGTCAACCTTTCCTACCATGTGATTCTTACCAAATGATGAAGATTTTTGCAGTTGTTCAACATGTTGACTATGTGGGTGCTGGCATTGTTTTGTCCTATTTCCATTTCCTTGTATTTCCATAAGTTTTCACACATGTTTATCAGTCTGGAATGTTTACAGTGAGGACACAGTGATCAGCTGAGACCCTCAGGTTCAGTGAATACAAATCTGGGATCATTTATTCTAGGTAGATGTCATAAATATTACGTGACCTGAGCAAAAAGTACAGTGGGAGTCCTTCACAAACTGTATCATATTCCCCTGTAACTTTATACTGCATATAATACGAAGATAAAATATTTTCTAGGGCACACCAAGGCTACTATAGGGAGGTAAAATATGGCAAACCAAAACAGCACCTGGACTCAGTGGTTAATGAAACATTTCAGTATGGAGCAGTAATGCAGCATAATGCAGTAACGTTAGCTGATTTTTCACCGTTATACATCATTAAAGATTTTCATGCCCTGAGCAGCAACTCTGAATGCTCTTTCTACTTGCAGTCTATGATCATCCACGAATAAAATCGTTTTTAATGCCTTGACTGAGAAGTTCATTTTCAGAGGTTACAAAGAAAACCTAGAATTGAAAAAAACATTTAAAATTTCAATTGAGCTTTACTCTAGGTCATGCATGACACTTCAACACAGCTATTCCGTCCTCCAAAAATAGCTCTCTTGAAAGTGGAGGCATTTCCTTTGGAATGAAAACCTACCAACAAGTATTTTAAAACCTTTTCTCTGTAATGTGTCCTGCTGTGAGACACATCTTGCAACAGAGCCCAAGGCTCAGGCTGAAACAACCACTGCTCAGAAAAGAAGTCAGGTATGTGTTGCTGCAAATTATCTTCATTAATCTACACTGCAGCGCCGCATCAAGGACAATCTGTAGACTTCCTTAGCACTTAAATGTTGTGCAGATAATCTCCTGTATTCAAATATCACCAAGATGGACTTGCACCATGATTTTTCTTAAGGAGAACAGTGTAAGATTGTCTCTTATACCAATATTCCCCTATCAGTTAAGTTGCACCTCTCCTCATTTAAGATACCACTTTCTATTTGCACAGCACTTCAATACTTCACGTACTTTATCTACCTTTCCTTCATCCATGTTTGGGCAAGCGCATTAATATCAGCAGTTCACAGCACCATGCACATGTAGTTAGGTAAAGAAAAGACTGCACAAAAAGTGTGAAAGGGACTGAGAGAACAGAAGACACAGTGTGGATTTTCCAGAAGGAGCTGCAATTGGGACACCAAGTTGTCTCATGAACACTGCCATATACAGACCTGCATTTTAAAGGCATTATCAAGCATATTTTTTTACACACCTAAAACGGGTTAAAAACAAAAGGTAACAGCTTACAGCACAATCTGAGTCCTCTTATATTCTACTAATCCTAAATAAATTGAGAAGAAAAGGTGGAAAATCAAAAGTTCGGATTCTCTTCAATGGATGTCAGTACTGTTACTCTGCAGCAATGCATTCAAAATTTTTTGCTTTTATTTATTTATTTATTCAGTCAGTCAGTCAGTTATTTATTTTTGCAGGAGTTGAAACAATAGGACCTAAAGAGGGATGGTATACAAGCATCTGTCTCAGTAGATACTTTTTTGTAGCAACCATAGAGTCATAAGGTATCCCAAATTGGAAGGGACCCCCAAGGACCACGGTGTCCAACCCCCAGCTCCACACAGCACCATACAAACCCAAACAGTGTGCCTGAGAGCAGTGCCCAAACGCTCCTGGAGCTCCAGCAGCCCGGTGCCCGCTGCCCTGGGGAGCTGTGCCATGCCCACTGCCCTCTGGGACACAGCCTTACCCTGACCCCCAACCCTCCTCTGACACAGCTATGTGCTGTTCCTCAGGCTCAGTTACCGACTGATCTTATCCAAATGTTGCTTAGAGCAAACTGAGAAATGCTATAAAACTAACACTTTTTCCTCTTACAGCCCAGGATCTGCTTTTCTTGAATACAGAAGCTAGTGTTAGCAAGCTTCATCACAGTTATTGTTTTCCTTCAGCATCTTGAATAGTCGAGTTTTTAAAATGGTTCCTATAATGAGGAAGATTGTACCACCATGAGATTATTGGAGTGAATAATAATTTAAATCCTGCTCTAAGTCTGTGGAGTGTAAGGGGCACAAGTGGACTGTATCAATCCCTGTTGGGTAGGGGTCCAACTCCACATCCTCTGCAAAACCTGCATCGCATGGCCACGCTGCAGGAGGAAAGCTTCCCCACAACAGATCTTCTCAAGCTTCATATTTGTTTGCCTATAATGGGATTACTTACCCACTGTTAGGTAAGCAAACATCGAAAGAAAAGCCTTATTGCTTCAGGGTTTGAATTCTTTTCCTACATACCCTGGGCATAGATCAATGTGAAAACACAGCACTAATAAAGCTGCTCCAATGGAAACACAAGGATCTCATGGAACATTTTAAAGAGATATGTGTAGATAACCTCTGATTCAGAATCAAGTGAATATTGCCACCAGTTGGAGGACATTAAAAGAAAGCTGAAACAGACAACCACAGAGGTGGTTGAGCAAATTGGATCTCACTTGCCTGGAAAAAAAATGGTCTGACTGTCCTTTCCTCCATCAAAAAAATGGTTTCTTACATTGAGAGTAATGTGGAGAACCAAGGATAAGAAAGTAATAATCATGATGCCTTTAATATTGCAGCTACTGGACGTAGAGCATTTAACACTTTATGAGGTGCTGTGCTTTGGAACTGCCATTGTATGGAAAGCTGAAGTAGGAAGTAAGGCTTATTTTATTAAAAATAGGTCATGAAAACATAATTTAACCTTTTGAATAATTGGATTCTGTCCAGAGCAATTATTTTTGCCATCAAAGTGGTTCTGAAGTGAAAAGAACACAAAGCATTCTTGCAAATTGTGTAATTTGCAGTTAAAATCAAACATCTTCATTTGGCAATGCCAGCATTTACTTCTGGGAAGAAGATAAAGATATTTCTTGTTAATAAATGCTGGTGTTCTGAACTAAATAGGCTAAAGTGATGAGAAAGGATCTTTTGTGACTAACCTGATGCACCACAAAAAGTCCTCATTTCCAAAATATGCTAAGCTTTCCTTAAAATAACACTGCTTTTCCATACAATCTAAAATACTGGCACATTTTCACTTTTATTTTTAGAACAGGCTAATATGTCTCTTTGAGATGAAGAATAGTCTCGTTTATTTTCTTTAGGAAAGATGGATGTCATACCCACTTCTAGGAAATACGCCAAAACAGTATACTTCCTTCCTTGATTCCAAAGCATGTGCTGTACTAACAATTATTTCAGTAAGGCTGATGGGCTAGAGCAATTAAGCTCATAGACTTTAGCAGTTTGAATAAAAATTCCTCTATTATACTTTCAATGTAAGTATTCTGCTATCAGTTTGCTGATGATGCAGTAAATAAGCATAAAAATTAGCTTGCCACTAACATCACAGAGAAGCAACTCTGAAATGCCTGAGACAGCACTGTTTACCCATCGCAGCAGATGTAGATCAGAAAGAAGGAAAGCAGCATAAAGGTTTGGCTAATATGATCCTTGCTCACTTGTGTTTTCCACATCTGAAGTGTCTGGTGTGCTTAGGACCCGATTCTTACTAGCACCCTAACTGAGGAGTTGTTGTGTTCAACGAGAAATTATGTAACTGAATTTTCTTTTGATGTTTTAAGATGATCTCATGGAAAAGGAGTGTGGATGCGAGTGTAAGATGTCCTTTGCTGAGAAGCACGTTTGCTACATCCTGCTGGGAAGTGGGATGATGATGTTCCCAGATGTTGCAGCAGGGATCGAACATGCTTGGAGCTCCCAGCTGAGAAACCCCTAGAGTACGGAAAAAGGACTTTTGCTCTTCAAAATCAGAACAAAGATTTTAGGCTTCAGATGGCCAGACTGAAAAATGTCACTGTCTGAATATGAATCCTTCTGAAAATGAAGGAGGGAGATCCTCTCCACAGCTCCAACAGAAGGCTCCATGCAGCAACATCTTCCAGGGGATGAGTAAGAATAAGCCGAGTCTCTATTCCCATAGTGCTAGCTTCTGAAACTGTTGGATGCCATGTTTGCAGAGGACCTCTCCAAATATCAACATCACCATAGGCTATTAATTCTTGCTCTTGGATTTAAAGAAATTTAATTAAAAAATTAGACTGTTTTACTATGGGACTGGCTTTTCTTGCAAGAGATGCCTTCTGGTTGAACACAGTTGAGATTAGATGTGATTTCAAGCACCAAGATGCCTGATAAAACTGGAGCTTTGACTCTTTCATGGATTCGTGTTTAGGCCTCGATAAAGGAAAGGGAGGAACCTACTCCCTTATTTTTGACCTTGTCTAAATATGAATGTGCAGGTAACCAAAGCAATGTATCTTTAAAGCTACATCTTTTGAGATTATAAAGACACGTTTACGTAAGTTATACATGTATTTTAGGTCTGCATTCAAAACTCAATTTAGACAAACACATCAATTAAATCCATCAGCTAGCAACCGGAAATAATTAGGAAAATTTAGATTTTTATTATTTGAAGGTTGAAATAAAGTTATCACTTCATTCCCTTTCTTTTACTCCCTGTATTTCTTTCTTTCTCTCTGTCAAACAGTATTCAGTGCAGTGCTGGACAGGCACAATTTAGTTTATATATATATAGCTATATGCAAATATATATGTATATATATATATAAAACTGTAAAAAACTTTCAGTAAAATTACACACTGAGTAATGTCTGGCTAGTCTTGCACCCAAAGATGCTGCCAGCCCCTCTGCTTATAACAGATATGGCTGTTCTGCACAACTGCTGTTCCAGTAAAAGCCCTTTAACACTTCAGTTGCTCTTATTTCATGCAGTGACACTGGTGTAAATTCTAACTGAAAAACAGTTTTGCCAGGGACAGCCATTAGCTCTAGATTTTTCACTGGCACAGGTTTGTTGACATAAGCATATGAACAAAGCAGTGCTGATATGAATTTGTGGTAGCACGGACCTGGTGATGATTCAGGGCTTTGATCTCCAGCTGACAGCATGCTGCTTTCATTAAAACCCACACCAAACTTGTTGGCAGCTTGTTTGATTCTGCCCTTGGTAAACTGCTGAGTCCCTGCTTTTGCTCTTGATTCCCACTCTTGCTTAAGTGCCACCTGAACCACAACTGGAAGATGGATAACAACAGAACATCTGTGCAAACAGGTCCTGAGCTGGGTGGCCAACCAACATTCAAGACTGTTCTGCCCTAGTTTTAAAGTAATAAATAGTTGCCCTATTTATTACTGCCCAAGTTAAATGGATTTAAGCTAGCACAGACATCCTTTTCCTTGTTGCGAAAGAGGCTCATCCTTAGACTGCAAGCCTTCTGGAGCATTTTATTGCATATGTAGGCAGTCTCCTGCACACTGCAAGTTTTCATGCAAGGCTGGGCTGCTCCTGGGATCTACATAATGCCAGCTTGTCCTTAAAAAACTACCCATACAAAGGCAGTGAAGCCTTATTCTTCCCTCTCTTCTCCATCCCTTCTCTCCCTTTTCTCCATCCTCACAACTCCCTGAACCATTTAAAGAAGGTCAGGGCGCAGGCCTGACAAAATCAATACTTCTCTGCTGTATCTGCAGTCTCTGCTGCATTTTCAGGAATACCGCATCACTTTTACTGGTTTACAGGATTCAGTCTTCTTGAGTCACTAGTGGCACAAAGGAGTAATGGATCTGCCAGTGAAACAAAACAACCTTTGTACAGTGCATGCAGAAAATTCAATTGGTGTCTGTCTGGCTGCTTCCCTTTCTTCTTGGACACACTTGTGAGGCACTATAATTGGCTTAGCCAGGGAGATAAGTGACAATTGTGGATGGGAGGAGGAAAAACAGGAGGAGGAAATCTCTCTACTTTTTATTTAGCTATTGAGATGTCAATTGTCAGCCAAGAATCACTTAAAAGAGATCTTCTGCTCTTATCTGACAAGAAGGAGGACACATGGAAAGACCTAGTCATTAAAAAAGTACCTAGCATCAAGGTTGCAAGAGTCCATGGCTTTCTGCAATGTGTCCTGACAAGTGTCATACCAGCTGCTCTGGGAGAATCATAATATCCCAAACACAAGGATCCACAAGGATCACCAACTCCAACTCCTGGCTCCACACAGGACCACCTCAAAACTAGAATTTACATCTGAGAGAAATGTCCAGATGCTCTTTGAACTCTGGTAAGCTCAGGACCAAGACCCCACCCCGAGGAGTCTGTTCCAGTGCACAGCCACTTTCCAGTGAAGACCATTCCCCATCCTTGTAGCCCACCTCTGAACACTCTACTAGTTCTATGTTTTTTTGTATTGTGGCATGCAAACCTGGACACAGTTCTTGAAGTGAGGCCACAGCAGTGCAGTGCAGTGCACTGCAGTGCAGTGCAGTGTAGATCACTTTGCTCTCCTGCAAGGCTGTGCTCAGTGCACGTCAGGGAGATGATGAGAGAGAGCAGTCAAACCTTCAGGTTTCTACCAGCTGCCACAGATTAAACCAGCACAGCTCCTGGTCTCAAAAGTGTACTGTAGAAACTGTCAAAAGAACAAGACGATTATGGCTGAGAGACAAGCACAATTAACCATGGGGTTTCCCGTATCCCTTTTACATGGTGACTTAAAGTCACTTTGCTGCTTTGGGAGAAATCTCTGTGCTGGCTCTAGCTTGCAAAGACACATATTAACATGTGTAACGTGACTCGACTTACACCCCATGTAGGATTGCATGAGGGGAGTGCTGCTATTCTGGAGGCACAGTACAGTCCCAAGCCTTGCTGTAACACTGCTAGAGGAGATGTGGTGCAGGGCATTTCATGCCTGTTTCCTACAAGCCTCACAGGCTGGTTTACGTGCACTGGACAAACCTGACTAGAGAAGGCTTTTACTGCTTTTCTTAAGAAAAGTCTCTCACTGTATGATGGGGAGCATTTTGGATTCTAATCATATGCAGATTGGTTCAACCGGTACCAAGCCATTTGAACATGACAGAACTGCTGGAGCTCTGAGGGTTTCTGTGTTTCCTGATGGTGTACAAAAGACACTGCAGCAAATTGTTTCAATTGGCATAATCAGATGAATGAATCATAAAGCAGACAAACAGCAATTCATCCCTCCATGCAGATTCTCCCACTAACTGCACTGCAATTAGTCAGCTCAGTAATGACATTTCCAATACAATTTCACTTGCTATCAGGTCTGTCTGCTCATAAGCCTAAACCCGACAGCACAGGGTATTGCCAGGGGATTAGCCCCCAAAATAACACTGTTCTGTACCTCCCCGGAACACAATCCTAGTACAAAGATAAGAGCTTTCCTGCTGGATATATGCCAGTTGATAGTCTGTGACACAGGGAGCCCTCAGAAATGAATGTCCAGCTCATTCCACCAGACTGGACCAGCACAACCACTGCCGAACAAGGCATGGGCTGTGAGCAGAGCTTACCCACTGCTCCCTTTGTCCTTACAAGGTACTTGCAGAGAAACACCAGCGTTTTGCTCAAAACTGTGTGACAAAGGTTGCGAGGCAGTAACTGGCAGTGGAGGCACTGTCTTTGAGGCATACAAAGGCTAGATGGTGGTATTTGAGCTTCTGGGTCGTGCCTGCGTACAGTTTTGACCCCAGTGAAGGGTGGCATCACTGAAGATTTCTTGTGAATCAAATGTTACACATAAAACTGCCAAGCTTACCTCCTTGGCATTCTTTATTTGTAAACATAAAGGGATTAAGCAAAGTAAAACCTCAGCAGTCATATATTACTTTCTCAAAAACTTTCTTTGGCTTTCAGCCATCCCTTCCTGCAAGCTCTGGAAATGATTAGAGCTCTTTTTTTTTCTCATTACCACTGCAGATAATGATACCCAAGATTTAAAAAAAAATCATGGCTTCTTTGGAGAAAGCAGAGAGAAGTTCCCAGTGTCAGCAGTTTATGTCAGCATGGAGCTTACTTTACACCACAAAAGGACTGCTCCAGGAGGCTGGTGGGCCTCACATGCTCTTAGTGAGACACAAGCAGTCATGTATGCTATGAACCAAATTGAGTCGTACTTCAAGTCTCCGGCCTGAACTGACCTTGATAACAGGTTTTGACTTGTGCTACATCTGCCTTAGCTAGAGGAGAATTTGTGTCCATTTCTACTCTTTGATTCCTCCAGTCTTTAGTTTAGGTCTGATTTGACATGCCCACATTGTATTCTGATTTAAGTGCAATTTTTTTTCCTGCATGGTATTTGCTTACATTGCATTTTTCTCTCTCTCTCTCTTTTTTTTTTTCCCTGCTCACTTGCCTTTAACAGCTGTCTTTAAAAATAATTATACCCCTGTACGGCATTTTTTGGTCACTACTGTTAGTTGTTGAGAGAAGGCATTTCCTAGAGATTATATGTCTTTGATGAGAATGCTCTTCAGCTGACAAAATTCAAATGTGATTTTCTGCAATATTCATTTTAGACTGCCTTTATGGGTGTGCCTGCCAGGTCAATTAGCTGTCATTTTTCAGAAATTGGTACATAAAAGTGTGGGTTAATGGACAAAAGTAATTTGCTGAAAAGTTTGAATACTTGCAAACCATGTTTAGTTTTTGTTATGGTTACAGTACAAACGGCTCTTTAATCACTGTCACTTGTCTTCTGTTGATGAGTAACTTTCCTACCAGCTCCTCATTCTTACCCTGCAGCCACTTTGGTCACTTCAGCTGGCTGCTGCTTCTAGCATGACCTTCTGGGGACTGATTTGCAGACATGACGCTGAACTACTGTCTGGCATCTCCCCAGAAATTAGGTAGGATAAGCCTGTCTTCTGTCAAAGATGGTTGTCATAATGTAATGCTGCTTAATTCAAGAATGAAGTCACAAACACAAAGTGTTTTTTTGTGTATCTTTTGCATCCAAGGCAATGTGTGTCTGATTGTAACTGTGTAGGTTTCCGTGTATCTGATTTTATCTTAGCACAGAGAAGTGGATTACAGAGAGGACTGCAGATCCTTCCAGTCCTACTTTTGGCATCTATGAATGGGTTATCAGGTACAAATGATGAATGCGCTTGCTAAAAGTAAAGCTCCTCTTGCATGGACACCTATCAAACCTGCTCATGCATGAAGGGAAATGCTAGTGGGTACCCAGGGGTACTCAGTTAAGTTCCTGCTCAGCTGGAGCAAGGTAACCTCCATGGGACTTCACTGTGTGAGGGAGAAAACAAACCTCAGCTCACTGAACTTGCTTTCTGAACATCATTCTACAATCCACACCTTTCTGTTACTCATATAGTTACTAATGGTGCTTTGTACAACTCTTTGTACAAATGACAAAACACACTTTCAGCCCTGGATATCCACATAAGTGATAGATGAGCACCTGTGTAACGTAAACAAGCAAATAAATAGAAGCAGGAAGAATAAAGCACAGGATTCATTTTAAAACACTAGAAAATAACAATGCAAGGGCTGGAGCTGTAAACAGGCTCCATTAAGAGAATGTAAATAGCAGAACCAACAGAGAAGAACCTCAGAGATACTGACTGTTTGTGGGCATTTCAAGGCACAGCTGTCAGACTGGCAGGAGTTCTATCCAGCTGGCCCACATTGTTCTGGCACGGCTCACTGCTCTGTGAGTAAGCACCTCAGAGCACACAGAAGAGCTTCAGCAAAGGCAGATTGAAGGAAAGCTGAACTCTGCTAGAAGCTGCAGCTAGCTGTAAATAACAGGCATAAGAATAGGCAGCAAAGGCAGCATTTTCAGCTTTGCTTCTGAATGCTGTTCAACCCCAGCAGAAAAGGATGATCCTCAGGGTCCTCAGCCACAGACATCCAGCCTTTGTCCCTGCTTCCAATGCACGTGGAAGCCACAGCCATGCTTGCTTCAGCCTCACAGCCAAGTAGCTCTGCTCTGAGCTCCTGCGGTGCAGCCATTTTATTCATCTTGGTTTATTTTGCTTTATAATCCTGCTACTACCTGAACCTTTGGCGAGGGCACAACCAGCAAGAGAAGGCGCAGAGCGTGGGCCATTTTCTATATGTTGCATCTCATCATGCAGCATCTCATCTGTAGTAGCCTGCAGTCTTTTTCCCACAGATCTGCACAGAGAGTGTGTAAGGAAGCTGTAAACCTCAGAGGGATAAGACGTGGACATGGATGTCCTCACACATCACAAGCTTGTGCAGGGCAGGCTTACTGAGGGGGTTATGTGAGCAAAGTCAGCTCAATTTGTCCTCAGCACTGAGATTGGTGATGGTTGCAGTAGCTCTGCATTGTTCAGCCACCAGCCCACAGACATGTCCAAATAAGTCCTGTGCCGTGCAGACCATCTTTCCAGAGGAAGGATTGATGTGCAGCTTTATGAGGTCTTAAGGACAGATATAGTGAATGATTTGTAGCTCATCTCACTACAGGGAAATGAGTCAAAGAAAGGGACCTCATATTAATTTTCTTGCTGAGAGCAGCCTGCAGAGCCTGGAACTCAAAGATACAATATCTGCTTTGTTACTCTATGAGCTTGCTGTAAAATATGCTGTGATCTTTGCCAGGGGTATGTTGTGCATTCCCTGGAGGTTTTTCAGCACTGAGGAACACTTCAGACCGCTTCACAGTTTGCTCAGGCTTTGCCTTATAAGGCCTTTTAGCCACAGCACAGGCGCACGACAGCCCTCCGGGTGTCAGCCTGCAGGGAACAGATCACAGCAGCAGCCTCCCTGCGAGGGGCTGGGGCCCTTCTAGTCCCTGTGCCAACAGCTGGTGATAGTGTGGCCTTAGGGTCAAGCTGGGGAGGGCAAAACTGTAACCCTGCCTGCGGGCATGTCCCTGCAGTGAGGGCCTAAGAACTGAGATGGGAAATACAAACCACTGAAAGCAGGCTGTGCTCCGCTCGGCCTAAAATATCCCCTCTGAAAGCTGGCTGGATTGTAAGCCATGGGAAACAGCCTTCTGTGGGAGCCCAGGGGGAGCTCCTGGCCTCCCTCTGTGACCAGCGGAGCTGCACGTGGTCAGGGCCTGCGAGCGCTTGGGGCTGAGGTGTAAGGAGCCCCAGTGGGGTGACACATCACTGCCATATGGGGCAGAGCGTGCCGAAGACAACCCACAGCAAGGCTGTGCAGGCACCGAGTGGTTTTGGTGGGACTAATGCAGCTGCTTCTACCTGCTGAAGGGCTCCGAGCAGAAGCCATGTCATGCAGCCTGCTTGGGATGCAAAAGCCACGGTAGGATGCTGGACTGTATGCCATCTACCATCCTCATGGACAGTACTCACCCTTACAGAGTGGCTCATCCAGAACCAAAGGAGCACAAAATAATTACGCTTAAAAACTGCGATGTTTGCAGTACCTGTGGTCCTCAGATTGCTCAATTAGGAATACAGCAGGCTGAGCTTTTCAGCAAAGGGAAAAGGCTTGTCTAGGTTGCGTGTAGAGCTCCTTATGCAGGCAGGCAGATGTATGTACAAATTTAAGTTGCAGCTACTGATTTCCAAAACAACCTAAGCTACCTTTTGAAACCTTTGAAATCATTTCTTATTCACAGTTCCGACTGAAATGAACAATGCCAGAGGGTTTCTGCAACTTCCTACTTGGAGCAATGCTGAGTCCGTAGCTCTGTCTTCATATCTGGTGAAACTGCAGCTCACTCCAGGCAAACAAAAGCAAGAATAACACCAAATCATAGAATCTTCTACTCAAAAATAGCAGTCCAAGATTTTCATGTGACAGTTCATGCCAGTTCTCCCAATACAAATCTTTTTTTCCCACCATTTTTTCAATATTAACTCATTTCTATCATGCATTCTTTGTTCCTCTTCAAAATATCAAGAATGTTCCTTTTATTTTCCATTTTTCTTCCTCTCTGCCTCACTCCAGAAGACAATGAGGTACAATTTCATTTCTGCAATAGTGGATTTTCTGTGATGTTTGGGAAAACTACAATTGCATCGATTGCAGGAATGATCTCCATTATAAAATTTCACAGCCGGTACACTTTCATCTTGGGATGAGATGGGCAGCCTAGGGTATTCAATCAAAACTCTGATAGCTATATAACAGATGCAGTGAATATAACAAATCTAAAAGGGAAAAAAAGAGAGTCTACTAGAGAGAAGTACTTTTTCAAGCTAATAGGTGGAACTCCTTGCCACAGTATACCGCTGATAAACAGAATCACAGAATCACAGAATGGCCAGGGTTGGAAGGGACCTCAAGGATCATGAATCTCCAACCCCCCTGCCACATGCAGGGCCACCAACTTCCACGTTTAATGCTAAACCAACCTGCCCAGAGCCCCATCCAACCTGGCCTTGAACACCTCCTGGGACGGGGCACCCACAACCTCTCTGGGCAGCTGTTCCAGCATCTCACCACTCTCTCTGTAAAGAATTCCCCCCTGACATCCAAACTAAATGTTCCCTCCTTTTAAGTTGGCTTAAAACCATTTCCCCTTGTCCTGCAGTTATCAACCCTTTCAAAGAGTTGATTCCCCTCCTGTTTGTAGGCTCCCTTTAGGTACTGAAAGGCTGCAATGAGGTCACCCTGCAGCCTTCTTGTCTCCAGGCTGAACAAGCCCAGCTCCCTCAGCCTGTCCTCATAGTGGACGTGCTCCAGTCCCCTGCTCATCTTCCTGGCTCTCCTCTGGACCCTGTCCAACAGCTCCCTGTCTTTCTTGTCCTGGGAGCTCCAGACTTGGACACAGTCCTGCAGATGGATACGTCTTACAAGATCAGAGTAGAGGGGGACAATCACCTCCCTGTCCCTGCTGGCCACCCCTCTTCCGATGGAGCCCAAGATACCATTTGGCTTCTGAGTCACTAGGGTACATTGCTGCTCATGTTAAGTTTTTCATCTATCAAGACCCTCAGGGCCTTGATAGATTTTCATCTATCAAGACCCTTCTCCACAGGGCTGCTCTCAAGCCCCGCTCCTTCCCGTCTGTATGGATGCCTGGGATTCCTCCGGCCCAAGTGCAAAACTCTGCACTTTGCTGTGTTGAACCTCATTAGGTCACCCAGGCCCATCTTTCCAGCCTGCTGAGGTCCCTCTGCATAGCATCCCTTCCTTCCACCGTGTCGACCACACCACTCAGCTTGGTGTCATCAGCAAACTTGCTGAGGGTGCACTCGAATGAAATATACATTAGTAGGGGTCTGGGAACCTAGGTTGCTAACACATACAATGTGATATTTTGGAAGACAAATCAGGACCAAAGTTCTTCTACAAATTCTGATTGTAAGCAGTGTTATTCTATAGGGATTAATAAGCAGATTGCCATAGCTTCTAGACAGAAAGAAGAATACATCACATCGTTCACAATTTTCTATTTCCACATTTACTCTACAGAAAAGTACAAGTCATAAAATACTTTTCTCAGAACCTACCTCACCTACGGGAAAGAAATCAAACCATTTGAGAAATTTAGCAAATAAAAGGGGAGTGCTTTTTAATCTTTATATCTCATTAAAATTAATGCATGTCTTCTGCATAAAATATTTTGATAAATAAACACTGTTTCATGTCTAATGAGAGTTCTTAAAAACTAAATACTAACCTAATTTTTTGGAATTGCACCTCCACCATAATTCAACTAATGGTCAACCAGAAAAGAAGCAGACCAGTATGCAGAAATCCACATGAAAATAGCAAAAAAGATGCAGTTAAAGAAATAACTTCACAGAAGGATTTGCAAGTTGTCAGTGTGGTTCATTAGAAATGCTATGTACAGAATGCCTCCTTATTGACCTACCCCACTAAATAAAACTGTCTGTTGTTTGGTTTAAGGTTTGCTGTTTTAGTAGCATTACTGATGTGGAGGCATATAAGCTTGTTATACAAATAAAATATTAGAAGCTTGAAATCATTGCTTACATGCTCCACGTGAAATAAGCCACAAAATTAACTGTGCTTTTACATCTTTCTTATTGTATAATCACAAAAAAAAAAAGTCAAATACCAATATTGCTAGATAGATCTGAAAAATCAGAATTCCAAACTTTTAAAGTCCTTTCATACAGTTCCAGTTTTCTAAACTAGTGCCACCATCTTTAATGAGATTTATACAGCAGCACTGAGACACATGCATTCAATATAGCTGAATTGGTGCTTACAATTAGTAATTTGGCAACAAGAGATCTATTGAGGATGTTGTTTCACACAGACATGTCCAGGGCTCCTGCAACCCCACTGCCATCAAACACCAGTTATAACATTGGTCCTGCTGTAAACATATGCATATAGGCTTACACATGCTAGAAGCATCCTGAAACGGCCATAAAAATGTACTGTGTGATTGCCTGGGCACTAGCATCAACAAACACTCTGTCTTCTGCCAAATCTCAACTGGAAGCATTTTACCAGTCTTTCAAAGATATATTTTTCCTTCAAGAGAAACAGTCTAAGTTATAAAGAAAATTAAGTTGTCTAAATAGATCTGATTCACACAGGTAGATAGAAGAGAATTCTGCATGCCTTTGCTGAGTGCCTCTAAGATCAAAACTGCAGATGCGGTATTGCCCGTAACAACTGAATGTTGCGTTTATCTGATGATCAAATGGGAATAAAAAATACGGTAGGTTATCACACTGAGTAGCAACATGAAGAGGAGGTGCGTTTTTTATTAGCTCTATCTCATTCTCTCTTTGTATATTCATAAATAAACCAGTGCTCCTCCACCATCCTGATGCATACAAACATTATACTCTGAGGAGTGGGCAGTGGCAGAAGCAGACATGAACTGGTGGACTTTCTTCACCTTCATTATGTGGACTCAAACCTTCTACTAGAAATCTGTACAGCTCTCACTCTGCAACTGAATTATTCAAGGAGAAAAGGTATTTATATTGTTAAATTAGTGATCTCACATGCCTCCTTCCCTCCATTTGCAGAAGGCCCTGCTTACACATTTACTGTTAGTCACTGTAGTTAGTGCTGAACTTGTGTTTCAAGTGCATGGCTGCTGTGGGCTCTGCTGTGCTACTTGCCTGCTGTGAGCCAGACCCAGCCTCATCTTTCTTTTCTTTCTCACTCCTGTGGCATCTAGCAGTAGTTACTCTAGCCACAATGAACATCTCTGCAGACCTGTCTGCAAAAGTCTGAAATTGTCAAGAAGCGGAGGATACCTGCAGCCTTGCTCTGCATTTTGTTATTTCCCCCACACAAGGGACATCTACCAAAGCAGGAGAAAGGTGAGAAGCCAGCTTAAGTCTAGGAGAGGATTGAAGTATTCAGCCTCTTACCAGATAGTTTCATTTAAAAAGGTCTGCTTTCTACTGTTCAGTGTGTAACAATTATGTATTGTACTCTTTCCCATGTTCCAAAATTGTGAAATATGCAGAAGCTTAAAATGTAGATATGTTGGCAGGAGTTTTCATAGCAGGCTGGTGGATTTAGAATCATTTCACACTAAAATTAACAGAAGACAATGTCAATCATTTAGACTGCTTTGTAAATCAGCATTAACTGCATTGAAAAGCATTTCAAAGCAGGAATTGCTGACTACTAGGCTCAATGAACACTCTCTTCTGAATGTTACATTTATACAGCAAAGGTGTAAGATACAATTTCCTAATTAGCTGCATGTCAGAGATACCAGATTAATAATAATCTTATTGTGAGTGAAGCTTGTATGTGGTGTGCAGTATAATATATAAATCAGTTCTGCAACTTGTTCTTTATAACATTAGAGTATAAAACAATGTCATTAGACTGGCAATAATGGGAAGTCACTGGAACTCCAATTTTCCTCAGGAAGCTTGGTTGGGATTTTCCTCACCATCTACCACTGCTGTCCATGGCACTAGTATTGGAAAGGCTTTAGGGAGAATGCTACATATTTATCTTCCTGGTGCTCTAAGTAAGGCACCACTGGGGACACCTTTCCAATCAAATGGATGCTACAGCATGTTTGCATGCCTTTGAGTTGAGCACTGCAGCTAGGACTATGGAGTGTAAATGAAAGCTGTGATGGTGCTTGGAAGAAATCACTCTTGCATGTGCAGTGCTGTGCCTTTGCATAATACATACTGCTGCATGCTGCCCTGGCCCACGGCAGACTTGCACCTTGAAGTTGACTCAGGCTGTGAAAAGGACCTGGAAACAAGTAGGTCTCATGAAAAGAGCTATGTAATTATCTTCTGTCATATGTAGAGAAACAGAAGTAAAGTTCAGACAGGGATCAGAGCAGCAGTAAAACCCAGCTCTTCTGGTTCTGGGCTACTCTTTCCACAATGCTGCAGCTATCTTCTGGGCTACTGGTTACCATCAGCTCTTCTTCTGTTATCTGATGCACTATGGGTGACCTCTTGCTCTACCAGCTCACTTCGAAAGCAAAATCCAGTTTCCCAACCTTAGTAGCAAATATTTGGTATATTTTGAGGAAAAATAGATTCAGCCATTGATGTCAAGACTGCTGAGCTGGTAAGAAAATAGAAGTGTGTGATGCTAAAAGAGGCCTTTCTGCTACAACCTGTGCTGTTTGCACAGAAACACATGCAAGAATCTTCAGAAATCAAGTTCTAGCTTTTAAATTCAAAATAAGTATTGTGTATTTTTCCCCTTTCTCTTGGTAGATTTGAACATCCAAGCCTTCTTCAAGAGCCAAGAGGGGCAAGAGCCTCATCCCTGTCAGCGATAAAGTTGTAAGGATCTGTGAGACTGAATGCCACAGACTATTTCTGATGGGGTGGACAGAGCAACTGATAGCACTGAAAGTTCTCAGTTCATTAATAGCTTCTGAGGAATATGCAGTTAAATAGTGGTGACATGTTTCAGAGGCATCATTATCCTCATAGAATAAAACCTCAATAAAACCTCCCTTTTTAGTGAAGACTTGTCTATTCACAAGTGTATTTCTGCCCTACACTTAATGCGGAGAACTTACTTTCTATCTCCTCCTTGTTTCAGCTGGATGCAAGCTGGCAAGGGAAACATTGAGGGTAGAAAGTAGAAGTTAAGAGCTAAATCAGAATTTTATTTTTGTGTAATTACACTGAGAGCAGAGGAATCTGGAAAAAATTTGCTTTAATTTCTCCTCTGCATTTTGCACCCCAGGGGCCAGGCTTCTACAGCGAGGCAAAAAGCCAGCAGCAGGCACTGGAATCCCCAGTGGAGATAGGCTTGCTTCATTAGCTCCTTCCAAGAACTGAAGGTGCTGAGCAGATGTTAGGCCATCCTAACACACATCTATGGGGCTGGCTCAGGAAAGCTACGGCTTCTTGTACCCGTACTTGCCACTGACAGCATCACTGCTAGAGGACAACAGCTTCATTTCACCAAGAGACCTCATTTTGTGGGGGCTCTTGAGGGTCTGCTGCCTCTTGCGGTATCTGCTAGTCACAGAATTTCAGAATCTTAGAATTTTAGAATCTTAGAAATATTGAATTATAGAATTGTTTAGGTTTGGACGGGACCTTAAAGATCACCCAGTTCCAATTGCTCTGCTGTGGGCAAGGTTGCCAGTCCTGTTGGATGATAAGGCCATATAGAGACCGCCTGCTCCATGACAGCTCCCCACTGCTTCAGAACAAAACCAAACAAATGAGGAAAAACCTAATAGGCTGCACATATTAATAAATGATGGCTTACCTATTCATAAGCCTGATGTCTTGGGAAGATTTAAAACAAAGCCCTGAGCTCCAGCTTTTTAATTTTCAAACAATGCTGTCTCCTACTGTGCATGCTTCAACTCCACATCTTGGTACCAATTGGCAAAGCTGAAAAAATGGGAAGAGCTGACATGGGAAGGGGTGACACAAGAGTTGGTGACAGCAAGAGCCTGCTGGCTGGTGAGGCTGGGCCCGTGTTGAGGCTGCAGATGGAGGAGCTTCTTTTGGAAATGCTGGGTGGTGTCACTGCCAAAAATTTTGAAGGCTGTCTCATATGAGATGAGTCCAGGAAGGGAGTACAGTCAATGGGCACAGGAATCAAAAGTGTGGACGAGTTTCTCATTCCTGGCCTATTTTAATTCAGATCTGAAGCCAGAGTCTGGTAAGGAATATAAAAAATAGATTAATGAAACCTCAGAATTTCAGCTTAGATTAAAATAATATTGCTCAAACATACTCTGGGGAAGAAGGCTTGACAATAGTGAGGATGCCAGCATAGCGTAAGTGTAGCACAATGCAAAATGCTGGCATGTGGTAATTTTAAGAGCCAGAAGTATCTTCTCTTAATCTATCTGAAATGCAAATGCAAAGCCTGCTTTCCCTCTCTGCTCTGTTTTCCTGACAGCCGCTGCGAGGATCCAACCACCAACTTGTCACCACAAAACTATGTCGGTACGTTGGCAGTGCTGAGGCGTTGGTCTCAACCTTCGTGTGCATGTGTGTGAGTTTGCCTTCCACACACAGTCTGCAGGCCAATGTCTGGTTTCTCAGACTGACTCAGTCCTGTTGATAGCCAGCAGGAAGGGAGCCAAGGTTTTGCTCTGAGAACAGGGTGCCTGGCATTCTGCAGCAGGGTTCTGATACTGTGCAGGTCAGTGACAAGCTTTGGTTGTCAGAAAACACACAGGGGTGGTTTAAACAGAACCTTTCCTAACCCTGAGCTTTCCTAAGCTCAGTTCTGTGGAACAGACAAGAACCCCATTTTCACTGTTTAGGTGATCTGTCTCATCAGAACTTCAGGCTAATGCTTAGCTCAGAGTGCCTTCAGGATTCCCTGCAATGAGTGGGGACTACAGATTGTTTGCTGCACTCTTTTCTAGAGAAATAAATATAGCAATCTATTTTATGGAAATGGGATGCAATTCACGCATTATTGAGCTGTAGTGGGTTTTGCTCTTTTAAAAGTCATGGTGAAAACAACAGCCGTCTTACTGACATTTGAAAAATAACAGGGATATTTTCCCTTATCCTTTTGTAGCTACTGAACGCAGTAAACTAGAATACTTCCTCTTGCTTGCAAGGTCTTCTAGCAGCTTCTTGCTCCTCCCTACACCCCCTCTTCTCTCTAGTTTTCCTAATATCTTAGTACATTCTTCACCGGTATAGGAAAATATTCTGGAAACAAAAATCATGATGAATAGGGTGGGGGAGGAAGTAAATAATTGAATTACGTTATGTTTCATTTTAAGCTGCTTTATTTAACAAAACTCCGCAGGCTATGTCATGGCCAACTAAGGCACCTCACAGAATTCATCCCACCAGGGTGCTCTCTGTTAACCTTCTGGCGTGAACTTTCAGAAACAAGATCAGCACACATCTGCAATAACATAATATTCTTGGTACCAACAGTGTTGTACAGAATCACAGAATGGCCAGGGTTGGAAGGCAACTCAAGGACCATGAATCTCCAACCCCCCTGCCACATGCAGGGCCACCAACCTCCTCATTTAATACTAGAACAGGCTGCCCAGGGCCCCATCCAACCTGGCCTCAAACAACTCCAGGGACAGGGCATCACGTCTCACTCTGATAAATCTTCCCCAGTTCCAGTTTTGGAGAACAGCTCCACACCCATTCCTTCATAGCAGCAATGTGCTTGGTGCTCACACAGCCATCCAGCAGATGCTCCATTAGTCGCTCTGCACCAGATGAGGTGGGGTGCAAACCTCTTTGGTGTGCACCCATCACCTGCAACAAGCACTACAGCTAATGGGGTGGTAGGATGATCATGGAGTGAGCGCCATGCACTTAAATAAGAGCTCACAAAATGTGTTTAAACCTCTGTTTGAATCACAGAATCACAAAATTGTAGAGGTTGGAAGGGAACTCTAGAGATCATAGAGCCCAACCCCCAATACTTTGCAGAGTTGCTGTTGGGAAGGAAAGAGCATCAAATGTGACTGCATTTCAGGGTGGATGTGGCCTGGTCCCAACTCCAGCCACAACCTGCACAAGTCATGCCCTGACCTTTGCTGGGTACAGCCTGTAGCTAAATTCCTCCCTGGGGCAAGGCTTGACAGCAAAACCTGAGAAGGGTATTGAAGGGATTTAATTGCATAACTCGCAAGCCTCAGAAGGAGTTGCCCATGTAAGTTCTCAGTGCACTGTGGGAGTATAGGTGTCTCAACATGTGTGATAGGGTATTTCAAAACCAACTGCAGTAATATAAGCAGTAAAGCGCAGACCTTTGTGAAAAACAGCAACAACAACAGAAAAGGAAGTTCTGCATAAAAACAAAAGGCCAAAAGTGAACAAATAAGCTATATGTCAGATGCCATTCAACAGATTATTTAAGCCAAGCTGGAAGATTGAAAGAGCATCCTGGTGTTATTGCATTTCCCATAGCTGTGAGCCCACCCTGACAACTATTTATGAACACCACTCACTTGAGATACTGCAGTAAAACTTTGCTTTTGGCCACAGAGATTACCAGGGTTTTGCAATATTCTGTGAGTCTTTGGTACAACAAAGGACCTCTTTCACAGAGGCAGAGCTAAGCAAGAAGTCACTTTGATACGCCATCACGAGGGAAGGAGCCTGGTACCAGAGAGGCAATGGGACCAGGACATGGTGATGCCTGAAGTCACATTCTGCAAATGGAATGGAGCTGAAGGAAGAAAGCAGCCATCGGAGAGGTAAAACATCAGTCTGGAAGGCACACCAAAGGGCAGGCACATGAGAAACAGAGGTCATGCAAGGAGTCTCAGTGTCTGCAGACTGTGCCAGTGCTGTGGGAGCAATGTGTGTACTACCCCAGGCAGTGCATGTAATTGGCAAATTCAGTTTTGTTCTCTTGGGCATGGAGCCAACTGCTGTTCTGAAGTTGTGGAAAGCAGGGAGTAAGTGGGAAAGTGGGGTTTCCATGCTGCTTATAGACCTAGTTTTGCTGACAATAAGGGAAGTTCATGTTGGGTATTAGGGAAAATTTTGTCTCAGAAAGAGTGGTCAGACACTGGAACAGGCTGCCCAGGGAAATGTTGGAGTCATTGTCCCTGGAGGTGTACAAGAAACAAATAGATGTGATGCTGAAGGACATGGTTAATGAGCACAGTGGGGATGCATTGAGGTTTGCACCAGATGATTTTAGTGGCCTTTTTCAACTGCAATGATTCTATGGTCCTATGATTCTATGATTCAGTGAAACAAGGTGACCTCCAGATTGTCTCTCCCATGACAATGGAGATTGCCTGTCCATCAGCAGGTGGTTGTGAAGCCACTGTTTCTGCTGCACAGCACACTTCTCCAACAGGGCAGTCCTGTGCCTGCTGTGCTATGGCACCCAGTGGGATGGGGCTGGGAGGGAGTGGCTCTTCAGCCTAAGTGAGAGAGGAGTGAAGGAGTTGCCAATTGAAGAATGTAAAACCAATGCTGTAGCTAAAAACAAAGATGATGCTGCAAAAATCACTGTGCTGGTCTCCTTCTTTCCCCTCCTGCCTCCTTCCCTACCTATTACACAGCCTGGATTTCCAGCAAGGCGGCTTTTACTTGCAGCTCCGTCACTTGGCAGAGATGGATTCTCACACGTGCCATGCACAGCCACCTTCCTTTCCCCTGACATGTGCTCTTCACTCCTTGCAGCTCTGTGCCCTGTTACTACTGACAGCCATGCTTACTCCCTCTCCACTGCCCCTCGGCGCTCCCTCCCCAGCCCCACCAGGCTGCATCCCCGCAGACCCACTGCCTGCCTGTGCGGGAGGTGCAGCAGCACTGCTCCCCTGCTGCAGTCCTGCGGGTCTGTGCGCACCGCAGATGTCAAGCTCCTGCCGCGACCCAGCGCTCCATAGGAGGAGCAAATGAGCTGAGACGTCAAGGCAAAAAATTATAGCCATGCGAGCTCTCCCTGTGCTCAGCTGCTGCGAGAGTGCATACATGGCTTGTGTGACAGCAACAGCGCACAGAAGCTGCAGTGAAATGCAGTTAGTAATACAGCTGGGAGACAGACAGCGAGGCAGGCACTGGTCCAGCAACTGAAATGATCCTACCGTGAGCCAGCCCGCAGCGCTTTCAAAAGTGGCTGACTACTGCACAGGAGCTCGTCCTTCTTTGCAATTACTCCAGTTCCCCCGGGTGACTGCAGTGTGTGCTTCGCTTCACTCTTGTTGCTTTTTGTTTGGTTGTGTTGGCACGGGTTTTTTTTCCTGCTGCCTCCTTCTCTCCTCCCGTGTCCTTTTCTCCAGGATGGCGGAAGCAGAGTTGCACAGGGAGAGGCTCCAAGCCATAGCAGTAAGTCGGCTTTGCATTACTTGCTCTTTTGTCTGCTGCCGAGGGAGCCGCAGGAAGGGGGCAATGGGCAGCAGGGTCGCCGCCAAGTTGTGCACTGAGTTCTTCATCGGGGAGCGGTGGTTACTGCCTCCCTGCAGGGTTTGGCTGGGGAAGGGGCTCCGGTGAAGCTCTCTGAGCTGACACGTGCGGGAGAGAAACGCGAGCGCACAGCGGCATGCTTGGAAGATTGATGATGGAGAAGAAAAGAGGGAAGAAGTGGGGAGGAGGGGAGATTGCGGGAGAAAATCCGTGCTCTGCTGAAAAGGGTGTATTCACACAGCTGGAGCTGAGCTGAGCTGATTAAGAAGTTAAACATAATGGATCTACTGCAGGGCGGTTTCTGCTGCAGGAAGCGGTTCTGGTGTTACTAATTTTTAATACCATCAAGTACAAGCGTTGCGTTATCAGAATCGTGTAATTACGTGTTGGATAAGCTGTCGTCCCAGTTCCATAGCTGAATGCATGCTTTTGGGCAAATCGTCTGCAGTTTCGACCTGCCAGGGGAGAGGTCTGAGCAGCGTTTTGCCCCATTTTAGCCAAAACTTTCATTTCCATATCTCACGCCGTCACTCGTAATGAGGAACCGCTGCAGGCTGTGGGCAAGGATGCCCCTGGGGGCCGGGCCCGGCTGCGGGTAACCATATCCCTCGGCATGCAGGCACTGCCAGCTCATCGCCCGGCTCACCGTGGGGCAGCCCCACGTAGCCCACATCACCCGGTCCCGTGGTTCCCGGTTGGCACGGGAGGGCTGCGGCATGCGGCACATCCCGCGTGAGCTGTGGCCATCCATCTCTTGCCACCTCTCCTGCGATCAACAGATGCTACGTGCTGCAGCCGGTAGAGAGCACGGGTGTCCTTTGTAGCTGGAGGCATGGCTGCTGCTGCCGCTACTGCGGTGCTGCTCCGCGCTGTTTGCTTTGCGTCCTCTGCTCTGCTAATGAGCCCATGGAGATGTAAAATAACCAGTTATAAATCAGACAGTTGCGTTTTCTTCTTACCTCTCTGAAATATTCGCTGGAAAAATACCAAATGCTTATCGTGTGCTCCGGGGAAGGGGGATGTGAGGGGGGAATACTGTAAGTGTTTAATATTCAAGCAGCAGGAAGTAGGTAAATTTTTTAGGCTGTTTCAAAGTTCTGTGGCACTGCCAGTTCCCCAGATGAAAGTACTGGGATTGCTCCAGAGCTAACCCTTGTCACTGCCCCAGGTTCTGGGCTCCTGCAGCAATAAATAAGGGAGAGCTGTGCTGCAGAGCAGCTCAGCATATTGCTGCTGTGCATGTTTCTGGAAAACTTCCATCTCCAAATTGAAAAAATAAATAAAAAAAAGGTTTACATTACTGCTGCTTTTCCTGCCTGCATAGCAGTCAGCACCCACTGCCACACCACAAGACATCCCTAGGTGTTGCAGCAGAGTAAGTCAGATGCTCTTCTTCTTGGTGCTTTGCATTTCACACCACTGAGGCCATTGTGGAGATATAATTATTGTCTGGTGTGTTATAGCTTCTTGGAGTAGGCTTACGCTGCTAGGAAAGGACCCTGAGAACCTGGATCTTCATTTTTTCTGTAAATTTCCTCTATGGTTTCTATTTCTATAGCACCTGCTAGGCTGATTGCAAGTAAAATGTGGTATATGTGGTGATATGTGCAATGAATTAAATTGAAAGAATTCAACTTCAGCATCAAAAACATTCTTTCTTATTTCAATCTGAGCATGGGTCTATTAGGTGGCTTATGGCCTACACATCACAGAGCAGCAGGTTTTCCATGCAAGATAATGAGGTGACTTTTCTCCTGCACTTGGGTGGTCACAGGTGTTATTCAAAACACAGATAAGGTTATTTCCAGAGTAAGCTTTGCTCCATCCAGATGAGCCATGTGACATGAGTTTGGTATTTCTTTTCTGCCACTTGGTTGGCAAAAATAAGGTCAGTCATCATAAGCTGCATGTCTTTTCTCTAGAACAAGAGAAAGCTGGCACTGGTGTTCCCTCTAGAGTTATCAGTGGAAAAACAATCTACGCAAGCTGCAGTATTTCATTCAGGTGAGCAAATGCTTGCATCAGTGCTCTGCAATGAATGCTGAACATACAGAGAGAAAAGCTCCTACCACAGTGCTTGGACTGCTGAACACTGCTGCCTGTAGACATTTGCTTGACTTCACAGTTGCCATGGCAGATGGGTTTGTCAGGAAGAGAAGAATAAATTTTAAGTGCCCACCACTGAATACTTAAAGAAAGCAAAATCTAGATATGGAAATGTGAATATTTAGACCAGAAGGCTGACAACTTCCAAAGAGTTGGTTTTGCTCTTTCTTACCCTAACTGCTAACAGTTATAATGTATGCCATTCTGGCACACAGACAGGTGCCATGGGAAGTGGAAAAGAGGGATCTGTCAGGATATTAATCTGAACACTGGTGAACACAGGCCAGCCACTTATTTTGCCAGCAGTGAGTGCTTAACCTCTCTGTGCATTCAGTTTTGGTCTGTAAACCATGAGCTTTGCCAGTGTCTTGGAGAGCTGTTCGAGGTACACGCAGGACTGTGGAGAGCTTGGATGCTATGGTTAATTTATCAGGGGAGGAAACAGCTAAATAAGCCTTTAAAAATAGAAAATGTGGTTTTGGAAAAGAAAAAGAGAGAAAGAGAGGGAATCTTTAAAGAGATATGTTGCTAAAGCCACTGCAAATGTTTAAGCTCTGATTTTCAGACCCTGCTAGTTTTGATTGCAGTCCAGTATGGAAAGTGGAGAGATGCAAAACAGCCACTGGAAATTGGAACTCAGGTCTCTGTTTAGGAAAAACGCAGAAGTACTGTGTTCTGGGAAGGACCTCGATGGCCAGGAGTGGTTGGCTTTCTGATCCCTCTTTCATCAGAGGCCACTTCAAATCTCCCACCTGGGCACCACGTAGTGGCAAATCCTTCTGTCATGCCCCAGCATCCTTACCACTTGTTTTTGAGCCTATCTTCAACCTCAGCATCAGTTGAGTGCCTGCAGGAGGCAAGCAATAGGTTCCAACAAGAAGCTGAAAGCCTTCTTGTCAGTTAGCTTCTGCAGCACACTTCAGTGTGCTCTTCTGCTGAAGACAGGGCGGTGGGTTAAATTTTGAGTGGAAAAGGTGACATTTTTTTCACTTAAAAAAATATGTCTGCATTAAGTAGCTCAAAAGTTTGGCGTGTGAGTGGTGCTGGAGGAAGTCTGCTCAATGGCCAGTCGATTCAGGGGACAGGTGAGCCAAGTGATTGTTATAATTCAGACAAGTAAAATGCATGGCTCTGCAGTTTATACTACAGCCCCATTCTCTCTGACTGCAGATATCACTATCAGACAGTGACCTAATTATAGGCAAGCATTTACACAATGTAAATATTTTCCATAGCTTACATAGCACTCATAAACCTGGGAAGTTGAAGGCACTGAATGTGTGTATCAGTGCATTCAATGTACAAATGTCTGTATGATGCAGCATGTGTATGAATTAAAGGTAATCACTGGAGGCTAAACACCAAGGAGAAAGCCTTCACTAGAGCAACTATCAGCACAGGAGCTAGAGGTGGCATTGAGGTTAGGACTCCACACAGACTCCAGACACAAGGAGGAAATTGCTAAAATGTACTGATTTCTTAGCAAGTAAACCCACTAGTAATAGTGCTCTGCCTTTACCAATGCCCAACTCTACCAGCAAGTGAAATATTAAAGAAAAGTTGTTGCTGACATCCAGGTAGCTGTGTCAAAGATAACTCTTGTCAGTAAAGACTGTTCTTCTCCATCTGTGCAATTACAAGTTTGTTGAACTGGACATAATGTGCTGAAATGTCATCAGATGTTTGATTTAGTACTGCAGTACTCTGTTGTTTAAAAATAGCACTCTCTGAACATGTGGGGTACACCTTAGATGGATTAAGAGCTGGCTAGCTGACAGGTCTTCCAAGGTTGTTGCTAATGAGGGAGACGACTGACGAGGAGTCTTGCTCCTTAGACTAAAGGCAGAAAGCTGACTATTTCTATCTGAATGGATGTTGTGGTGAGATGGGGCTTGGCCTCTTCCCCTGGGTAACAGTGATGGGAAGAGAAGAAATGGGCAGAGGCTGCACCAGCAGAGGTTCAGGTTGAGTTTAAGGAAGATCTCCTTCTTCAAAGCAGTGGTCAGACACTGGAATGTTCTGCCCAGGGAAGTGGTGGGTCACCATCCCTGAAGTTGTTCAAGAAAAGTGTAGATGTGGTACTGAGGGACATGGTTAGTGGACGTGGTAGGAATGGGTTAACATTTGAACCAGATGATCTTTGAAGTCTTTTCCAACATTGATGACTCTGTGATTCCATGATTCGTGAACCCAATTTTCCAGGCTTCAACATGTTCTCTATCCATAGTCTGACATAAAAACAAAATCAAGATTATCATGTGATGATAGCACACAGAATGTGAAGGAGCAAGTAATGGTGAAAAGTTGCCCTTCAGAACAAGTTGGATTATTTGGAAAATGGAATCCTCTTCAAATGAATTCCTTCACACCTGTGCACAGCTGGCGTAAAGGCGGAATGATGCAGGACTGCATCAAGTGCAGGAGAGCGTGGAAAAGGGAGTGGGAGGTACTGTGGGAGATCATTCAGAGGGAATGAAAACAGAATCGTTGTTCAGCCACCAAGATTAGCTTCACACCATTGAAACCAACCCTGGGGCAGACTTAGATGCCTTCCAAAAAGGCTGGTACCTATACCTACAAAATTGCAACAGTTTTTCAACAGCTCTTTGGGAATAGCAATAGAAATTATTTTCTGGAAAGGTATTATCAGTATAGTTATGGTATCACCTCCACTGGTAACCCAAACGACCTATTTTCCTGGGCTGGAACCTCAGCAACTGCAGTACCATAGAATCATATAATTGCATAGAATGATATCATTTGATATCAATAAATCTGAGCACTCTTATTGACAGAATAACAAATATCCTGTCTTCGTTGTTTCTTTTTTCCCTACTCACCTGCAAAATTAAAAGTCCTGACTAGTAGAGCTTCTGTCTGAATTTATATTAACCTAAAACTTCTCCACAATTTGTATATGTTATGCCAGAGGCATAACATGAAAATTGAAATTTCTGGTGTTGAAGATCAAATGGAAAAATGTGGCAAATTCATTTAATCAGTAGTGTATATTTGCAGCAATCACTTAATAATCTAGTTTCTTGTGCCTTCAGAAAGTGATGTTTTAGTCTTTAAATTAAGCACACCATCAAATGCATTTGAATTCAGTTATTTTCAGTCCTGTAGAAAAGCATGCAGAAAGATTAAGAAGGTCAGGCCTTTTCTGCATGGAAAATAAGTGAGTAAGATGAGTAAGTGAGTAAATATGTGAGCTGCAATTTACTGGAGGCTGGCAGAGCAATGGAGAGTTTCACATGTGTTTGTTATGCTCTTGATATCTTTGGTTTTGACACTGTCCAAAATAAAAGAATGGATTGGATGGTCTGACCCAGGGTAATCATCGTATGTAGCTACTGTAGCACATTCCTGGAACTTAATTCGCTTTCCAGAGTTTCAGAAAACACCTTCCAGAAGTTTACTTGAATATAACTGATAAGTAATTTAATCATTTTCCCCTTATTATTCTCTTATTGTCCCATTTGCAATTCTATTTACTGTTCAGATTAATCACAGTTGTTACTCTGCCATCTTGTTCTCTAGAAGGCTTTACATTAGAGTATCTGAAACAAACAAACAAAAAAAACCATTCCTATTTCTATAGCTGTAGCTATACATTGAAGGACACATACAAATTTTGAACTTTCAGCTGAAAAAAAGCATGGAATCATAGAACTGTGGAACGAAAGAATTGCTCAGGTTGGAAAAGACCTTCAAGATCATCAAGTGCAACCACAACCTAACCATACTACTCTAACAACCCTCTGCTAAATCACGTCCCTGAGCACCACATCCAAACAGTTTTTAAACACATCCAGGGATGGTGACTCAGTCACCTCCCTGGGGAGCCTACTGCAGTGCTTAACAGCCCATTATGCATGAGGACTAGTGAGGCCTTGACAGACCTATTGAGAACTGTACAGTGAGGAAGACCTGGTGAGGTTAGGAGAGTGCTAGGAGGCTGCATCCTCCTGTTTCCAGGAGTGTGTTTAGTAAGAGCAAACTAGATTATCATGAACTAAATCAAAATGAGGTCTATCTTGTGAGCACAATATGACCCTGTGAGGTTCCTGTATACCTCAGTGGAAGGCAGTGTGGGAGAGGAAGAGTTAAGTTTGCATTTGCTGCAATATCTCAAGAGAGCTTTGCCTGCACATAGTCCTGCAGTCCTGCCCTGGATTGCAGCAATATCATGAGTCAGCTTCACAGGAGACCTTCCTCAGAGCACTTGTATCTTGTCTTGACTTCTGGAACTTGTGAAACAGAAGGAAATGGTGCACAGTGCTCAAAATGGTATAACCTTTGCTCACTCTATGCCAAAAGCCAGAGAGAAACTTCTATAATGTCTGAAAACTGAACAACGTCTCAGGTTCTATCTGAGTTGTTGCTTTAGAAATGTTTACATGACAGCAAGAGAAGCGGAAATAAGACAAAAAATATTGCTGTCAAGATATCAGTGAAACTTGGAACAAATAGAAACCAGAAACCAACATGCTCTTGAGAAATTTCTAGACAGTCTCCAGACTTACCCAAAATCAACTGTTTAAATTTAGAACAGTTTCCACAGCACATTCCTAGCCCTTAACACATCACCAACATCTCTTGAGCACAGACAAGGAGCTGAGATGCTGGATTTCATTTTGTGCCTTTCAAACAAAGTTTCCCAAAATGAGTCTGAAACAAAATGTTTGTGTTAATTGGGGTGGAGGGTGAGAAAGGGGAGGGGGGAGGGAGAGGAATAGTGTGGTTTTGGTTGAATTTGTGCATGTGTGTGTGTGTATGCATGTGTGTTTGGTGTTTTTTGGTTTTTTTGTTTGTTTGTTTGTTTTTACATAAGTCTTTGTTAAAGTAAAATAGTTAAGAAAGATTTACATTTTTGGGAAATATTGTACAAAGCCCATCTGGACTGTAATTCAACAGAGATGTCACATGCTGTGGTCAGAGTGAAGTAGGCATTTGTTTGAAGTCACAGATGAAACACTGGAGCTTACATGCAGTGTAGAATTGATGTGATTGCAGTGCCATGGGTCTGAGATGATGCACACATGATGCTCAGTCTCTTTTTATAGAATCATAGAATCACTCAGGTTGGAAAGGACCTTCAAGATCATCAAGTCCAACCATGACCTAACCATACTACCCTAACTCTAACAACCCTCCACTACGTCATGTCCCTGAGCACCACATCCAAATGGTTTTTAAACACATCCAAGAATGGTGACTCAACCACCTCCCTGGGGAGCCTCTTCCTGTACTTCACAACCCTTTCTGTTAAGAAGTGTTTCCTGATATCCAACCTAAACTTACCCGAGGCCATTTCCCCTCGTCCTATCACCCGTCACCAGTGAGAAGAGACCAAGCCCTCTCTCACAGCAATCATCTCTCAGGTACTTGAAGAGAGCAGTAAGGTCTCTCCTCAGCCTCCTTTTCCCCAGACTGAACAGACCCAGTTCCTGTTCCCAGTCTCTCCTTGTAGGGCATATTTGCCAATGAAAACACTCTTGCAGGAATCCACTCCTTGTATCTAACTTTCACTTTACAACGAGTTTTACTCTTGTAGAGAATGAAATGCAACCTTCCATTGACCAAATTCTTGTGAAATGCTTTAACTGCAGAGATGGCCAGTCTGTATCATTCATTCATTCAGGAAAGCACAAACCAGTGCACACTCAGTAACCAATGAGCACTCATTGGAATAGTATTATTGAGGTTCTTTGTGCACGGATCTCAAGGAACTTTGCAAAAATTCCAGAGTAATTTTTTACCTCTGGGAAAAAGGAAGCCCAGACAATGGATTTGCTTGTCTGCTTCACTAGCAGAATCAGCAAAGCCATGGCTGCAATCCCAAGCTTCCTTATTTGGATAACATAACACTGAAATATGGTCTCAAATCTTGCCATCTCCCCATTGGCATGTGAGCACATGCTGTGTGTGCTCCAGATCAATGGCATCTTTCAGCAGTTGGATTTGGGAGCATGAGGATGCTATTCCTGCCCTGATCCTATATTTGTTTTGGAGTAGAAAAGTCTTTTCTGCTGCAAATTCTGGGCTGTGCTTCTAAGGGTTAACAGTGATCACTAAGTCCAGTGACAGTGAAATGGTATAGGCTTTTGGCAGTGACACTCCAGACTTATGTAGCTGACATACAGATTGTTACTTTAGCCACAAGGTATGATGCCAGAGGTGTGTAAATTTTATTCCTCTTTACCAACAAAAACAATCAATCTCTGCACAAGAAAAGGCAAACAACCAATGCAGGTTGGGGAGCTCTTTTTGGAAGAAGATGGATGTGCTTTTTTCTAGGAGCTGCTGCTCTTCCCAGACAGTGTGAAACCCCAGCTAGCCAGGGCAGGGCTACTCCTGCTGAGCTTCTCCCCACACCTCTGTTTGGCTCTCTGTGGTCTGTGCTGCAGCAGACCTTGGCACTTCCTTTTTAAACAATCTCTAATCCAGTACGATCCTCTTTTGGAGGCTGATGCAAGAGTCTGGCATCACAGTTGTCAGTAAGTTTGCAGTAACGGCAGAGTAGGGGACTGGATTGTCTCCTGCGCTGGCACTGGTACAGAATTACACTCTTGGATGTGCTGGCAAATACTGGCAGCTCTTTGTGGACAATGTGGTATTTGGGAGTTAAACCGTCATCTATTTTGAATTCTTACCCATGCTGACATAAAAACTAATGCTTGGCTTTTAATCAAGTATTTGTTCTTAATAAATATAAGCATATGCAAAGACTCACTGCCCTTTAGCGATGTGGGCTTGGGTATAAGGCTGATTCATTTTCTGGCATGGTAATATGTATCTTTACAACCATTTCTTCTGGTCGGGATAAATGCTGAATGAAGAATGCACATAAGTCGACCCCAGCATTCTGGAGAAGTCTGTAAACTATTTGAGTTAAGGAAGTAGCTTCTAGACAGCCAGGAAAAAGAAGTTTCTAATTTTTAAAAAGTGAATTGAGAAATTCTGCTAACATCTCTGAACACTAAGTTTTTGTATTAATAAATAGCTGCAAAATAGCAGTTCCTTGTGATAAATGTGTGTTTTTTATTGCTGACGTTCCAAAAAATACAAAATTTAGACTTGAATTCACTTAGGATTACTTATCTGTGAAACAGAGAACTGTTCACATCTTTCATGCTTTTTGTTCATCACAGAATAATAGAACCGTTTGAGTCACAAGGGACTTCAAAGGCCATCCAGTCCAACTCCCTTGCAATGAGCAGGGACACCTGCAGGTCCATCAGCTCAGAGACACCGCTTGAGTGTCTCCAGGGATGGGGCATTCACCTCCTCACTGGGCAACTTGTGCCAGTGCCTCACCATGTTTATTGTCAAAATCTTCTTCCTTATATCCAATCTAAATCTCCCCTTTTAGTTTGAAGCCATATCTCAGTGTTCTAACACATCAGACCCTGCTAAGGAGTCTGTTATCAGTTATCAGTTTCCTGATCTACCAAAGAATAATAACATCAGAATTTGAGTGTTCTGTTAATGTTTATATCCTCATCACTTCACATCATGCTGAGCAAAGGTTATGATTAGCTTAACCTAACAGTGAACAATGCCCATCTCCTCCTCTGTGTATCTCTCAGTAATTCACAGGGCTCTACGTCCCACACAGCACTTGGCCCAGAATCAGTAATTTCCAGACTAGGTGACTCTTTAAATTAATGGCAACCTTTTTTCAGACATTTGAAACAGTGTAATAATATTATAATTTATAGAAAGGGAGACAAGGTTTATTTTAAAGATTATTCCACTGCTAGTAAAGATTAGATGGAGAGCTCTGCTGAGCTGACGAAAGTTATCGGGAAACTCCTGTCAAAACTCTTTCAGGAGTCTCAAGTTATTTGGAAGAATTCCCTTCTGCATTTGGCCACTTTCTGTAGGGAGAGTACGACAGCATCCTTCTTTGCCTGCGGACACACCATCCCTGGAAACAGTCCTAAAAAAAAAAGTGTAACAAACTGGGTGGTTGGTCAAAGTACCAACAGCTTCAGTTTCTGCTTGGTTTTAGTTTGTGATATGTTGTGACAAACTACACCCTCTTGGAAACATAAGAGAACAGAGATTATGCACAACCTCTGTTCCTTTGAAAACACACGTACCTTCATCTTGTGGTGAAATAATTTCATTTTGTGTTGGTGTGGATGAAACTGACCAGGCAATTGCGTGTCTGTCAGATGTGGCTGGTTGTAAGGCTGTAAGATCCAAAAAGATTATGTGACAGCTTACCAGCTGTTGCTATCTGCATGGATTGGAGAGCATTTTAACTTGATGACATCCACATGGACACAAATGGCATCAGGCTGTTTGTGACCCTGATGAGCTCACCAGGCACAAAGCCACACCTGCACAGCTTGCTTCATGACTCATCTTGTTGGCTGCAAGTGGAGAAACCTGTACAGGAAGCCTGTACCAACCACGGCCCCTCCAGGACTGACCTTCCTTCAGCATTTGATGGGTTTTGTGGGCTTGAATCAGACATTGTAGCACAGTTGTTATACCTGTAACCTGGATTTGGTTTGAAGTAACTGTAGAGTCAAAAAGAGTACTGACAGGTTACCTGCTTTCTTCACTTCCTTTAAAACAAAGAATTCTTAGCACTCAGCACTAACTAATTTCTGGACAGCAGTTCTGAAGGAAGGATGAGAGGGCTACAGTGGGGCATTTCTCAGCAGTCTGACATGCTGTGGAAGAGGTAGCCAGGCTGGTGTGTATGAACAGAACCATTGCTCACGAGGCACAACAAGATATGCTTTGCTTAGACCAGCTCTTCATGTTAGTCTTCAAGGAAGGCTTTCTAAATAGAAAGTTCCAGAGTGTCAGAAACAACCAGAAAAAAATAGAAAATCCTTTCAATGGCAGAGGGATTATAACTAAGATGAACTTTATGGTCCCTTCTGAACCAAGCCACTCAGTGATTCTGTAGTTCTACAGCTCTATGAAATGGATGTTAAAGGAGAGGTAGAAGTCAGAGTTGTTTGATGTGATGAAGAAAATTACTTCTTTAAATGTTCCAAATGCTCTCCATGTTCCTCCTACAGTGAGTTACCAGGATTTTTGTTTCCTTTCAGATGTCGTTCAGTCACTCAATCATAAGGAGCCTACATATCAAGCGTGCTTCTGCAATCAGTCTGTTTGCTTGCCATGCCAAGCACAGGGCTTCCTTGAGAGCTGGCAGCTGAGATGTGCATACTTGTAGACCCAGGAGAACAGTTTAATCCAACCACAGTGATAGAAGTCTGAAGCTTTATTGGTTTACTTTGCAGTTTTGGCAGAATAAGGGTATGGGTAATCAGTCACTGGAGATCTGAATGTTACTAATACAATTGTGTCTGTACCCTTTCTGATGTACTGATGTAGACTCTGATCTACTGATGTAGATTTCTGATGTAGACTCTTTTCCTGCTGTAGGATCCTGCCCTGTTTCCTATCAAATTAATAGGAAGTTTCATATTGATTTCAGTGGCAAGCTGGAGCAGACCCATATAAATCCCATAAGTGTTTGTGCTATTTCTGACTCCTGAGCAGCACCCGATATGAGCTGTTCTACAGATCTAGGTCAGATTTCCCCAGACAGCCAATAACAAGTCTCAAAATAAATACAGAAAACGAAATTCATCCTTCCTCAGAATCTGGGAGTTGGATAAGTTACCACTTGCCATGAACTCCTATTAGCAGTGCATTTACATGGTGGGGAAGTGGCTAAAATCACCCATATGAAATCCAGACTTGTGTGTGAAAAACAGTACAAGATTTCAAATACCACTTGTTCTCATTCATCCTCATGCTTTTATAGCACAAATACAATTTTTTTGAATTTGGGTCTCTTAGCAGCCATTGCTCTTGTCTTCATCTCTTGTACATCATCAAGAGCCTGGATTTTTAATAGTTTTTAGCAGATTAAACTTCCCCTGCCTTCCACTCATCTTACTGAGCTTTATTTGGAAAAAAAATAAAATAAAATAAAATAAAATAAAATAAAATAAAATAAAATAAAATAAAATAAAATAAAATAGAAAATGAAGAATTAAAAAGAACAGGAGGGATTTTCAGTTCCAGGGAATTCCTGTTTGTGGTTTCTCTGCTAATTCTGAGAGGTGTGAAACTATGAAGGCTGAATTTTTTATGCTTTTGCTAAAAATCAAAGGGAATAAGACACACTATCAAGCAGCATAAGATAGTGATGGCAGAAGCAAATGAAGGCAATGCTGTCACAACATTTCACTGTTCTTCTTTTTGTCCTACTTAGCTTGCTGTTCAATTGCCTTTGCAAATCAACGTGAAACTTTGGAGAAGATCCCTCAGAAGCATTTGGGATCTAGAAAGGAATTGGTCGTAAACTATAGCTGTTTCTTTAAAGAACTGTCGAAGGCTCTTGGAAAGCTCAGCTTCAGGAATACTGATAACAAGCTTCTCCAGATTGGCCTGTATATACAGGAAACATTTAAGTGTGCTTTCTGGAAGGGCAACAGGCACTCTACTTCTATGTTTTAAGAAGTGAACACCATATCTAAGGAAGTAGCCAGAGAGAGCTTTCGCTGTTGATTGGGTGTTAGTATTACATTGCATTTGAAGTAGTTTCTATTTTTATTAACAGCATTTTTTAACTTAATAAAATCCCATGTTAGCCATGAACAATGAGTAGCTGGTTTTCTTGTGAAAATATTTCTGAAGCATTACATGTTTTATTACGTGGTCCAGAGATACGGAGTAATTAGAAAAGTGAAAAGATGCCAGAGCTAGTGCCAACCTTTTGTTTTATTGTAGGAGAAGCTACCTCCAGAATCTTAAACTATTTAGTCTAGTTTGGCTGGTGATTTTACAGATTAACTCCTTTTTAAACCATTTTAGCTCCCCTAAAAATAATACAAAGTCCACAATCTTTTTGACTAAATAAAAAAGGCAATATTGTTTGTTTGTTTGTTTGTTTTTGTCCAAGTGCTGGGATTACTTCATGTGAAATGCATCACTTTCTGAAAGTGATTAGTGTAAATGTCATCCACAAATTCAAGATGTATTGTCTTTCAAAGATCACCATAAATGCATTTCCTCTACGAAATATTTGAGATGTTTTCCTTGGCTAAAAGGCACAGAGGATAATTAGGACATGATATACATGATATACAAAGTGCATACATCCGTACAGAGCTGCACATAAAAGTTTTGATCTCCTAGGTATGCAAAACAAGTCCTCATTATGGCTAATCAGGTATTTATTGAGATGGGTGTTCACCAGAAATCAAAGATAATAAAAGCAAGATGGCAACTTGCTCCAGGTTCAGCACAGAGCAGTAAGGATGAGAACAGCTGCCTCTGCACAGTGCTGTGGTGTATGGCATCCATTAGCTCTCCATACAACTCAAAAGTACATGCCAAGGAGTCTTAGCAAACTCAGTGTGAAGCCTCAAATTCCATTTCAGAAAGGAGTTCATGGAGTTGTTCACTGCTTGTTCATATTTCTGGGTTCAGATATTGTCTGCAAAGTTCCCACCATCCAAATCCCATATTTTACCTACAGAAATATATATTTTTCCTATAGTTAACAAAATTTTTTACAGAATGTCACAGACTATGAGTTCATTTTTATTTTCACTTCCTCTGGTGAGGACTAGCTCTTTCCCTATCTTTTTTTCCTGATATATAATAAGTAAGACCAAAATTGCCAAAAGCATCTACTAACTCTAAATGCTCAGCAGAAGACATTTTACAGTCCTGTAACTTTCAGAAAATACATTGAGTTGTGTTGCTTCATATGTATCGAAAATACCTCTCCAACTGGTGTAAAAGAAATAGTGAAACTTCAGTGCATCTGGCTTTTGCATCTGTCAGACATTCAAAATGAATCTGCATTGAGGCAAATCAGGTGTTTATTGAAATGCTTTAGCTCTAGGAGAGTTGGAGTATCCTATAGGGAGAAGCTAAGCTTTTTCCTGAAGCAGCTAACAAGTGGGGCATTGAAATACAACACCCACTTTGTGACAGGGAAAATTGCACTTACCCTTTTAAACATTAATTGCATCATTGGTCTTTATGCTTTTAAAGTTCAAGAAATTTTATTTGTTGTTTTCCTCTCTCATAAAACATAGATAAAAGAAAGGAGAGAAATGAAATCTGCTCACTAGGTTGGAATACAGAACAAGCCATTGGATTTCACAGCACTGACAATTCAAAAAGAATGAAATCATCTTAAAACATTGCTAATTCCACTTAAATTGCAACCCCATCCTTTCCTATAAAATGCAGATTGTGACAGCTACTGATGCACAGCAGTGATGCAAAAACTGTGTGCCTTATGTCTGTAATGCTTTGAAGGTGGGAAAAGAAACCCATGTGCTTCCCAGAGGTTCATTACTCTGCCTCCCGCAGTCCATGAAACTTGATGTTCCAAGGGAGGCAAAGCAAGAAGCTGCGTTCTGTACCTTCTGAGAGATTTCAGGGTGGTCTTCTTTATATTTAGGCAATGGAGAGGAGGAATCCTTACATCACTTACAATCCTGACATCACTGATGTCATCAGAGCAGTGGCAGCAGAGGTCTATGTCCTATTGTACTAGCCAAACAGCAAACTCATGCAGTGTCACCAACCAGAAGAGTAGAGACCAGAGGGAGAGCAGGAAGGTGAGAGAGGTGAAGGCAGAGAGAAGTGAAATGATTTACCCATGGACATTCAATGAGTAATGGGTCGTTAGACTCTCATTTTACCAAGCTGCACTCTGAACCCTGCAGTTGGTGACCACATTAACTGCTCAAAGGCTCCCACCTTAATTCCCACAATCCAGTGATCAATTTCTACTAGGAATGCAGAAGGACCTCAGGTGAGCTGAGGGTCTTGCCTTACCTAGCTACCTTCTTCCCAAGCACACTGACTGTGTAGTGCTGCATATCTACTGTGAATAACTCATGCCTCATCCTTATTGCTAGTTCTGGAGGCACAATAAGAATATCCTTTCAGCAGAGGAGGAAGTACAAGCTGTTTTTTTCCTAGGGCATGACAGCTTGCACTTCTTTCTCTGCTGTAACTCCACCTATATACATATATTTGTTTCTCTTCCATGTCAGAGACTGCTCCAGAGATATTGCCATAGGGCAAATATTAACACTTAGATTGAAAAAAAAAAAAAAAAAAAAAAAAAAATTTATGATTTGATATAAAATGACTTTAGGAAAGAGAAGCTGAGATGGAAATATTCTTAGCTGTACAGAGCTGTTCTGTCCAACGTATTACAAATCACATAACTGTGGCATGTATTTATATATAAACCCTGGCAGAGGAATGGATCATTTTTGTCTCTACCTTTCAAGCTGTGATCTTGGACAAGTGTTGGGAAATTCTGAGTTTTTTAAAGCCGTTAAGATTCAGAGAAGAGAGCCAAAAAGGTGTGAGGATTGGTGCCAGTTTCCTACTATGCCTCTTGGAAGGAGGGCTGTTCCACAGCTGCCAATTATCAGAACTGTCAGCCAGCTAGTTTCTCAATAAAGATGCATCCTCACAGCAAGCAATGTGAGGCACCATGATAAAGGCAACCCATGTGTTAATGTGTGTATCTTCTCTGAATGCCAGTTTCTCAGCACAGGACTTCAGGAAATATCATTACATCATACTCCATCTTGTCAAAAGCTATGTAAGATTTATCAGAAAAGATATTTTTTTTTCCATACTTCTTTCTGTAACAGGGATTTCCTTGTAAATGTGAGAGTAGTATTATTTCCATTCTCACTGAATGCTGCATGTTGTAAAAGGCATGCCAGTCCATCAGCAAAAGTAATTCTAAGCCTTCTAACTTCCAATTAGCCTGTGCAGGTTTAAATTTTCACCCCTACTCTGCCTGCCAGTGTAAAGCATCAGATGTTAAACAATCTGTGCCTGTGACTGAACTTGTGTCTGCCTCCTTTAATGTCTTGTTTCTTTATCAAATTGATGTCACTGGATTGTAGAAGCTGGAGGGAATCTCAGGAGATTATCCAGTCCAATCCTCCTGCTAAGGCAGGGTCCCTAGAATAGATTGCAGAGGAGTTTCTCCAGAAAAAGAGAATCCACGATCTTTCTGAGCATCCTGTTTCAGTGCTCCACAACCCTCAAAGAAGTTTTCCCTGATCAAATAATTTAGTATACTTCTTTACCTCTGGCACTGCGTACCTTAAAGTTAAGCAATGGAGCGAGACCATGTTGTGCTCCTGCAGGGTAACTGGGCATAATGGAGGCAGGCAAAGTTTTCTCTTGTAAGCATTGCCTGACAGTTCAGTGTATCAGAATTTGCATGGCAGTCATGGACCAAACTGAAGCTGCATTGAAAGCACTTTTGTAGTAAGGTACACTCAGCAAAGGTTAATGTATTATGGAAAAGTCTGTTGGTAGTACTGTGCCACCGTTGTCCTAAATGTTTTCTCAGTGCCCTTGATAAAAAAAAATAAGTGAGCTTGTACAGCTGTTGGCTCATCCTCCATGTGCTTGTTCTTACACATCTTTAATATCACTCATTACTGTGTGTCATGTTTCTTTTCTTCCCCCTCACCATCAACTTTGCTTACAGTTTTTCTCCAGAAAGAAAATTCTTGGACAGATTTCCAGAAAGACTAGAATAGATAATACAGCAGTGAGGGGTTACATTAAAAATGTACCCTGAAAATACCGTCTCCGTTGTCACCCTCCCTCCATTATCTTTTCTGTGTGTGGTGAGTTATATTTTCATAACATGCTTCTAAATATAGTGGATGTGTCTGCAATAAATGGCTGGTGGGTGGATCCCATCTGTTTGTCACACTATAGGAAAGCATTTTAGAAATGTAAAGGGAAAGAAAGTCATAATTGTGCAAGTCCTTACAACCACCCCAGTCTCTCTTTTTCTCATCCAGTTTGATGCCTATCTGTACAAAAGTCTCAACTGAATTTAAACTCTTCTCCCAGATCTTTTTTTCACCCAGAACTTAACTCATACCCACTTCTGAAACTAACTCTGCCTTTCAGTTTTTTGCTCAAAAAGGGTAGAGACAATATATCCTTCTTGTTCTGACTTTTCTTTCCTGTGGTCCAGTCTCTTTGGATCGCTGTGGTTCTAGAGGATCAGCTTTGAGATACAGTGTACATGGGAGCTATCTGCCCCAATTACCAGCTACATCTTTTATCACATCACAATTTACAATAAATTACTCCAGAGGGAATTCTTGGCAAAATCACTGTTACAATCATAAATACTAAAGCAGATCATGGCTATTGAAAGTGAAAAGGGACCCTTTACAGGAACTACTGTCTTCTTGACCCTCAGACTGTAGAATGATGAAAGGTTTTGTAAGAAATGCTACAGACAGTTGAAAACGAAGCCACATAGATCCAAGCAAAAGTTAAGTTTTAATTTGCATTCAGTCACTTTCTTGGCAGCTCTATTGCCTGAAACTTATCAGCCTTGCTTCCTGATGACAATGTGTTACTGACATCTCAAATTGGTGGCAAAGATATTACTGATTTAGAAAATATGCTCTCATCCACTGGAAATGATCTGTTGTTTGATGCACAGCATCACCACAACCTGGGGTAGCCAGGGGGATGACCAAGCTGGCAACAGGGTGTTCATCCTCACTGGCTGGTATGGAAGAACTTGGCTTTTTGTTGAGTCCATAATGAGGTGGAGATCTGACTTGTAAAATTCAGGCAGTAAGGAAAGCTACCAAATTTTATGTACTATTTTTTATTCTATTTTTGCTCTTGCATCACACTTCTACCTTTTCCTTACATTCTTAAGAACTCAACTTTCTATTTTATGTGAAAGCTGAGATTCCCATGCAGTCACTTAACTCTGTAGCTGAGGTTTTAAGAAAAATAGGAGATGTTGTGAAACTCACTAGAAAATCACAAGAGCTGCCAAAATAGAACTAGCTGTGGTGCAGTTTGATGTTTCTCCTGTGTACAGCCCAAAATGGCATTCAAGGCTTTTACTAGTAACTCTGCAGAGTGTGACACCTCCTTCCAGCTTTAGTTAGGGACCAGAAGCTTGCACTGTGAGGCCTAACTCAGAAGAAATGCAAAGTTGAGATGGAGATCCGCCAGCTACAATTGACGGATTTCTTTCATGACAAACATCCTTTAAAAATACCTTTTGTGAGAAAAACCTCCAGAATTTAATTACAGCAGCAATGGGGGTTACATACATCCAAACATTCTCCGTATAGAAATCTGGAAGCTGATGTAAAAGAATCCTAAATTTTGTTTCTTCTTCCAGGGCATCTTTGTATCACTATAGTGCAAGTGGTGATATTTAGCAATGATATAAGTCTTTATTTTCTTGCAATGATTAAAAAAGTTTCTTAAATTCCTTTCTCACTCCCATCAAATAAATGTTGTCAATAACTCTGGTTTTAAAAATGAACAGTGCCCTAATAGGCTAATACATCCACATCCTGCTCCAATCTCCAGTTTACCATCCCATAGCTGACTGAAAGCAAAATTTCTTCTCAAATTATTGATTTAGCATTTAAATATGACCTTGATTGCACTCTGTCTTGGAAAATAGCTGTTTCATGCCACATTGCAAACAACACTCTTTGTGGGACTCTGCGCATATCCACCTACAATATAGAAGAACTGGATGTACACTAGTTTCCTACAACAAATTAGACAGCTTTTTGTTTGCAAAGAGCTACCTGTGAATTCCATTTACATATTGGGCAGGGAGAATTTTTGCTATCTGGCTTAATAATAGGTTATCCTTCTCTGTGACACACCATCTGAACCCCCCCTCCTTTGCTATAATCAGCATGTTTTAAGCAATAGAATAATAGAATCATAGAATCACTTAGGGTGGAAAAGACCTTCAAGATCATCAAGTCCAACCATGACCTAACCATACTACCCTAACTTTAACAACCCTCCACTACGTCATGTCCCTGAGCGCCACATCCAAACGGTTTTTAAACACATCCAAGAATGGTGACTCAACCACCTCCCTGGGGAGCCTCTTCCTGTACTTCACAACCCTTTCTGTTAAGAAGTGTTTCCTGATATCCAACCTAAACTTACCCGAGGCCATTTCCCCTCGTCCTATCACCTGTCACCAGAGAGAAAAGACCAAGCCCTCTCTCACAGCAATCATCTCTCAGGTACTTGAAGAGAGCAGTAAGGTCTCCTGGCATAAGCCAGGAGCATGCACTTGCAGCCTGGAAGGCCAACTGTATGTTGGGCTGCATTAACAGAGAAGTGATAGCAGGGAGAGAGAGGGGTCTGTCTCCTTCTGCTCTGCCCTCATGAGGCCCCACCTGCAGCACTGCATTCAGGCCTGGGACCCCAGCACAAGAAGAATGTGGAGCTGTTGGATTGGGTCCAGAGGATGGCCATGAAGATGATCATAGGGATGGAGTGCCTTTCCTATGAAGAAAGACAGAGGGAGCATAGCTTATTCAGCTTGAAGAAGAGAAGGCTCTGGGGAGACCCCATTGTGACCTTCCAATACTTGAAGGAAACTTTCAGCAGGAGAGAGGCTGACTTTTTACATGATCTAATAGTAATGGGACCAGGGTGAGAGGCTTTGAACTAAAGAAGAGAACACATAGATTAGATGTTAAAAACAAGCTCTTTACTTAGAAAATAGTGGGGTCCTAACACAGCTGCCCAGAGAAGCTGTGGGTGCCCCATCCCTGCAGATGCTCAAGAACAAGCTGGATGGGGCCCTGGACAACCTGAGCTGGTGAATGGAAGCCCATAGCAGGGGTTTGGTGCTGAATGGCCTCTGAAGTCTTTTCCAACCCAACCATTCCATGATTCCATGATTCCATGATTCTGTGATTCTGTGACTTAGCTTAATGGGATTCTGGGAAAGCTCACAACACTCTCTGTGAGAAATTTTGGACAGCTGGGTAACTGCTGTTATGTGTAGTATCTTCAGCATGATAAACAGTTAGAGACAGCCTAAAAAACCTTTGGCAATGCCTCTCCTATTTTTCAGGCTGGCTGCCTGCACAGAGGTAGAGTGGGCTTCCCTTTGAATAAAAGTCCTCATAGTGCCAGTGGAAGAGCTTGATGAATGCCAGCTGGCTCTTGGCTGAGGTCTCATGCATCATCAACCTTTTATGAGCATCTATTCACAACTATTACTATTCTCTGTAATTCCTAGCATGGCATTTCTGCAGGTATCAAAGACTTTTGCCACTTTATAAGCTCTGGCACGGAGGTCTCGCGGAGCCCTAGGAGCTACAGAATCACACCACCATGTGTGGCAAGCTGAGACATGGTGCTGAGAAAATGTTTCAGCTTGACTGGAAACTCTAGTCCATGACGGGGACTGAGACATCATGGCACAGGGAAGGATATAACAAACAACATACAGTTCACTGAATTTGACTGTTCTGGGTTGTTTGTGTGTGTGTGTGTGTGTTGATCCAGTTAGGTCACTGCCTTTCACAGATGGCTGATGGGTTTAGAAGCTACCACAAGAAAGTCTTTATTAGGAATACTCAAACAGCAAAGTTGTCTATCAGAAAACAAAAGAGGAAGATGCTTCCTCCTCTGAGGAATGAGATGAGTATATAGAGATGAATATACAGAAGACAAGGTTTTCTAGTTGGGTGGGAAAAATGACTGCTATTTGTTCTTTCTCGGAATCTATAGTGTAGTGAATGAGTTATTATCTTCACCTCCTTTTATTATTCTGTACAGCTGTGGAAAAAGACTGTACAATTGATTTGCACTCTTGAAACAAAATGTGAGGGGTCTAGTGACTAGATATGCTGAGGGAGCAGTAGCAATCCACCAAATTTCAAATAAAAATAAAAGACATTATCAAAAAAATAAAAGACTGTAATGCCTTTGAATTAGAATAAATATTTTTAAAAAAATATTTGTTTATTTCTGACTGATATCTGCACTGTCAGTCCACCTTACAAGATGGCCACATAGTGTAGCCACTATGCAAGCACAGTGCAGTGAAGCACAGAATGAACCCTGAGTGTTTTACAGGTCTGCTTTAGCAGGTGTCCTCAGAAGGGACATCAAAGGCAAAACAGACTCTAATGGTAGTGTAATATCTCCTGAATAAGATCTGTAAGATCTGGTGAAGAAATGGCCAGCCATTAATGATTTTTCCATGTGGTGCAGAAACCCAGTGTTATCCAATGTTTTGAGTGCAAGTGACTGTCCCTTTCCAATGCAGGTTTTTTTTCCTGTTAGACAGGAAGCGAAAAATATTAAGAAAACATGTGAAGAGGGTTGGATAATCTAACCCTTTGTGAATCTCAAACCATACTGAAGGTAAAATTTTCTTAACTGGTAAGTTTTAATAAACTTAGACTAGAACTGATATATAGTGAAACTCAATTGTTTTGAATTTCCAAAACAGCAAATATGCAACTTTCATGGTACCCAGAGGAATTAAATTTGCAAACATATTTAGATCTTATCTTCACTTTGCCTAGCCAGAATTTGAGCTGAGTGCACATCAAGCACTTCTGCTGCTAAAGCTGTTGAGGCTGCAGGGAGAGTTTTCTTACATAGTTTATTTCAACTTGTGGTTTTCAGCTATCTGCAGAAGAGTACTGGCTTCTGTAAGAACCAGGTTTTAATAACCTATTAGTTCACCTGTTGCTATTCTGTTGTCATCACATGGGTTGCTTGAATACAGTGTCCAAAGTCTTCCAAGGGACAGGAAAGAGGGGAAAAAGGCAAGCCCATACAGCATCCCTTTGTTATATACATCCCTTGGAAAGCCATGCCACAGTCATACATAACTGCATCATACAGGAGATTTAAATATTTCTTAATAATGATTGAAAACCTCATAGGATCTGCTCAGTCTGCAGTTTAGAAAAGTTAATTAGAAAAGAACTAGAAAATTTTAATGCCGATTTTAAAGATATTTGTAGCTGGACCAAAGATGGAGAAAATTCGTATACAAAATTGGTGAGTGCAATGACGTTCTTGGCTGAGCACTAGTAGACATTAGGATTGGATTAGGATCAGCATTTTCATGAACATCTTCTCTACGAGTGTTGTTATGCAAATGCAACAGAAACGTGTAGGAACAGAGGCATACAGTTGGGCATTTGCCCAAGACCAGCTGCAGCCCTCAGCAGGGCACAATGCCCAGCTCCCAGGCCTTGTTTTTGCAGAGGTCCCACAGGTGACAGAGCAGAAAACCCATTTCCTCCATTTATACCAATGTGTCTGATTTTGCACTGAAGTAGATGCCCCAAAGCACAAGCATTACGCAGAACATTGTAACTTCTGGCAAGAAGGCAGAACAAGCAGCTGGAGAGCCATAATTTCCTTTGGAAAGCATTTGTGTCCCTGTGACTTCATTCGCACAGAGATACACAGGGGTTCTAACTGGATATGGCTTTAGAAGGCAAAATTTGAAGTCCCAGACAACCAAATCCTATGAAAGTTTTATCTGGAATGTCCTGCACTTACTGAATGGATCGTTAGGAAAATTTCTGAAAATTCTTTCTTAGAAAAAAGAAGTTTTTGTAATAGATAACATTTTTTTGTAGATAACAATTTAAATAGATAGAACAAACATGGCATGCTGTAAAAGGAAGAAACAATTGATTTCATCCCTCTGAGTATGTTATGAGTATCTCTGTATAGAAAATGGAGATTAAATGATTGCTAGAAATTGTGTGCATCCATCATCCCTCCTGATGAGTCCCTTCAGCTAACAAAATGTTCAGAATCCCTCAGGCAAGAAACCTGAGCAAGAAGAAAAGAGGTGGGTAGATTCAAGTGTCAGGTTGACAGTGACCATCTAGAAAACAGAAGATAACGTTCCATAGATGTGTCTTTTGACTGACTGAATCATGGAATCATAGAATCACCAGGGTTGGAAAAGAGACACACAGGATCACCTAGCCCAACCATCTACCATTTTATTGCTGGATACCATTTGCAAAACAAAACCACTGGAGGAAATTTGGTACAGTTGATGAAGGAAATACATGTTTTTTTCTTTTTTTCTTTCTTTTTTTCTTTCTTTTTTTCTTTCTTTTTTTCTTTCTTTTTTCTTTCTTTCTTCCTTTCTTCCTTTCTTCCTTTCTTCCTCTCTTTCTTTCTTTCTTTCTTTCTTTCTTTCTTTCTTTCTTTCTTTCTTTCTTTCTTTCTTTCTTTCTTTCTTTCTTTCTTTCTTTCTTTCTTTCTTTCTTTCTTTCTTTCTTTCTTTCTTTCTTTCTTTCTTTCTTTCTTTCTTTCTTTCTTTCTTTCTTTCTCATTATCTTCATTGCTTTTTTGAGACCTGGAACTTAAGGTCAGTAGCAAAAAGAGTTTCGCAGTTACCAGTATTTATAAGGAAGCATGATTCATGCACAGGCAGATGTTAAACAAATGATATCCCTGAAAAAACTTCCGTTATTTTGTCAACTTACTGGGTGGTTTAAGCCCTTCTGCTTCCTCACAAATATTACCAACCCTGTGATGTGCATTTTTGTTACATTCCCCTCATGCAGAAATCTCCCGCTCTGTGGAATTTAAATTCCCTGCCACAGAAAATTAAGTTAAAGAATTCTCATTATACATTTTAATTTGTGAAGTGACAGAAAATGTTTTTTGTTTATTTTATAGCTAACTGAGTTAGCTTAGAAAGTCTGTTTTTTGGTAAAGTCTCCAAGCCTGTCACTGGTAGAAATCACATCTTCTTCCTATCACATCATGTGCTGAACATTCAGCAGCAACGGTCTGAAAGGCACAGAGGAAAAAGCCCTAAAGTTAATCTCTTATGTATATAAATTGCTAGAGAGTGTGTAATGTTTTCATGCTGGAAGATAAACCAAATATTTCCTTAAAGAGCTTAGTAGGCTTTAGAGATGATTATCCTGGCTTTGGAAATTATCGGAAAGCAATCATTTAACTTTGGAGTCAAGCATCAACTTCCCTTGGCACTAAGAGCTCTGAGTTATGCTTCAGGCCATGCCGCGTCCCCGTTGTCTGCCTAGGACAAAGGTCCTGGAGCTACGTCTACCCCAGCCCTCCCAGCAGGGACAGCAATGCCTCAGCTGCTTTAACAAGACCCCTGGTTGACCCTAGAGCAGGGAACGATCATTCCTTGGAATAAACAGTTTGCAAAATGACACAGCTAGTGGTGACATCTCAAAGGTTCTTGCACAACTTCAGAAGCTTCTGACTTTACCCAGCTTTGAGTCTTCTGAGAGGAATGTAACAAAGGAGCTGTTGACATTTGTGCTTAGAGTGGCTCATGATATACTCCTGGTGGCAGAAATACTACATTCTTGGGTTTCATAGCAGTACTTTGTGAAGCTTTTTCTAGCTGGTAGTATTTGTCTTACCTCAGACCAGCTGGAGAGACAACTCAGTCACACCAGGAAAAGTGCCAAAGTAGAAAAAGTGCTCCCCTTGGAGGAGGAGCCTAAAGACTGTTCTGATGCAAGTTTAAAGCCCTTTGATAACTTTGCTACAGGGGCAATTATATTTGCATCTCTAGAATAGTTTCTGCTCTGTAAATGCTATCATATTTCATTTGTCACCTCAGTCAAAAAAGCACATGCACTGGGATCTTGTTTTCAGGCATGGTGCCAAGGCAGTTTGTAGACAACCTCCCCCTGAGAGAAGAACTTGTCCCCATGCAGAATGGGCAACACACACAATCACACAAGGGCTTTCTTGAGCAGAGCAGACAAGCAGCAGGGTACTTGTTGGTAAAGGCTTTTAACAGTCACCATGTCTTCCCCTGGGGAGTTCTGATTATAAGGAGGAAATGGCAAAGACAGGCACTGACATGAGCGTGGGAGCCTGGAGAAGAGCAAAGATGAAATTGGTGTGCATAGCTCAGGAGGCTTGTGCAATTATTCCTCAGATGGGAAGGGAAGGAGGCGGCAATGAAAACCAGTAGAGATGATTTGCCATGGTGGATTTAGAAAAATGACAGGAAGAGTAGGCTCAAGCCCACTGAAAGGCAGTTGTACTAACCTGACAATGACAAAGGCATAGATACTTTCCCCAGTGTTTAACTTCTGGGGGAATACAGAGCAGCTGCAAACATGCTGTACTTCATTTGCATGCACAAATAGAGGCTGTTTGTCTGCTTCAACTGTTATTTGTCTCCTTTTCTGTGACCCTGATTTCCTTCTATTTCCTTCTAGTTCTCCCCCTTCCTTTGCTCTTCACAGGCAAAGTAGCTGGTGAAAGATGGGTTCACACATTGAAATATGATGCTCACTAAGACTTAACATCCATCCTGAAAATACAAAATGTGAGGCACCTTTCCCTGTTTGCCTATGCAGTGAAGAGAATTACTCCAGTTGAGTGGGTACCAGAGAGTGGTATGTTACAGCAGTGTCATTAGAAAGAATGGATTTCTCCCAGATCTTCAAGCATTTAGCAGAGGGTCTGATTGGTTTGGTGTGCTGAAATAAGCTTTTTGCTCAGCCACGACTGCTCTCCAGGCTCCATAAAGACACAATGCTGCTCATTCAGGAGAGAGATCCCAATTCCAGCATCTCCAGATTGACTCTAATGCAGGAAAAAAAAGAGCATTTGGATGATTAACAATGCATGGATCACAAGAAGATGGAGATATTTTACTTTCTTTTCTTCCTTGCTCATACAGTGCAATGCACAGGGAGATGCATCCATTCAATGGACAGCAGAATTAATCAATTTCTTAAACAATTTTTCATTAAAACATCATATCTACAGATCATTAAAGAAGCTTGATGCAACCCAAGTTTCTGTTGTGCAGTTGTGCTGAACAATGAAATGAAATATTACATAGTGGTTTAGATCACAAAACACCAACAACAAAAAGTTAGGAAGTAATTGTACTCACAAGAAAAAAGGAAAAAAAGGGAAAAAAAATGAACTGATTGTGCAGTGTGCTATAGGTGGACAGTAATTCTATTATTTAACAAGAGGGCTTTCCTGGCAAGTTCTATGTGTCTACTCAGTAACACATATACATAAATGTTAGAAGGAAATGAGGAAAAAACAACTGGAAAAAAAAATTTATGAGACTTTTTTGGGTAGTGAAGAAGGAAGGAGAAATCTTCTCTGAGCTTGAATTATTCAAACAAATACCAAAAAAGAATTTCAGCATAACAAAAAAAAATGTATTGTGTAAGTAAAGTAGTTATGAGTGTAAGTAAGGGAGTTAAAAGCCAATGGAAAAATGGCAAGTTCTGTGAAATTTGCCATGCCTTTGTCATTTTCTCATGTGCAGTTCTTGTATGCTCTTCTTCAAGAGTGATATGTTTGTCCACTACAATTTTGCTTCTGCCAGCAATTTTGCTGAGGGTAGGAGTTTGTCTGAAGACAGGAAGGAGGGTTAGTTTTTGGGAAAATATCCTTTCAGATGTGACCCAGAGAATAGCTGTTTCTAAACCAAGTGTGTATCCCAGTCCTTTTTGCCTACACAGGATTTGCTCTATAAAGAGATTTTAAACATCCGTCTTTCAGTTTCCAAAGCTTCAAGAGCCTGGAACAAAAAAAACTTAATATAAAATAGGGATCTGTTTTGCTGACTGGAGAAGGATCAGGAGTTTTGATCTGTGGAAATTTTGAATCAGTCTCTGGGATTGCATCTGAGGATTGCAGAGAATGCCTTCCAGAAGAAGGAGCTACAGAGAAACAGACATCTTCCTGTATAGTAGGAACCTGAGCCATAAACCCTGGCAATGGGCTCAGCATCCAGCCCAGTCCTCACACAAACAGAATGAATAGATGATAACAAACAGAAAACATGCATTGCAGAGATCTTTGCCCTTCACTAGCTTGGATGTGATCACTGTCGTGACATTAATATGAATAGAGTGATTCACTGTTTTTCTCCCTGCTTGGAAGATGGTATCTTTGTCAAAACATATTTCCAGTTCTCAGAAGAGTGTTAAAAATAGCAGAGGTGCTAAACTGACAGCAGGAAGCAGACTTTGTGGATCATCATTTTGGATCATCATTTTGTATTCTTACTTAGCTAACTAGATTGGCTCCTAAAGGATAATAATGTGGGGAGAGACTAAGTTATGTTTGTTGCCTTAGTGCATGTATTATACTCATTAAGAGTGAAACAACCTCATCTGCAAAGTGAGAAACAGCATTGTTCAGTCCCAAAGGCAGACCAGAAAAGAAGCTGTGCTCCAGAAGTCAGAATCCCTTTTTTAGTTTCCCCATTGAATGTTCAAATGCATCCACTGGTTCTCCTTCAGAGCTCAGATTCCTGTACCTTTGGTGTTGGGTCATGCTGTAGAGTACGTTCCTGTTCCAGAGCAGAGAGGGCTCAGATCCTGTGGCAGAACAAGCTCCTTTAGTTTGGGACTGGAAGGCTGAGGTAAAGGATACAGAAATAACAACTTACGGTGGTGTTGTGCTGTGGTCTTCCTTGTATTTCTGGAATTGAAGCAGAAGTTCCTGAAGAAAATGGGCAGAACATTATTGGAAGAAAATTGTATCTTTCTGTGGGTGGCAACTGCTGCGTTCCACATCTCCTCTGCCTAGCTGTTATAGTAAGTGATTGACTGCTTTGGAGAGCTAAATAATAATCACTGTTTTGCAAGAAAGGACCTTGTTTAAAAACGTTCTGAAGAAAAAAGTTGTGCAAGGGAGTACTTGTGGTTGTGTAGCAGTGCTTTGAACCCAAAGAAATATTCTAGGAAATTTATACTTTTCAGGTATTTTGCTGGACGTGAGCTCTCTACAGAGCAGAGCTGATCTCAAGCCTGAAGGGGCCTGGTGGAAGACTGCTGGTTTTGCACCTCTGGTTGAAAATCTTCCATTTTTCTCTTTCTTTCCACACAATAGCTCAGTTTCTGTGAGTGCTTTTATTCACAACAAGTGAGCAGAAAGAGTTTTATTAAAATTACTATCTTTTTTTACTCAGACCTGAAGCAGCTTTTTCTGTAGTCAAGGAACTCCTAGGTGTCACGTCTTACCACATTTACACTGCTTGGCAGAAGTACACTCAAAACACTCTCCATAGGCCTTTCTTTCAGGTAACACTTAGTAGATAGTGTAGATAGCCTGAATTACAAATTGTCTTTTGCTCTATATAAGGTAAGTCAGTGGAATTCATGGTTTTTTTTTTTTAGGAATTCTAATTTAGGATTTAAGTTTGATTTTCACTAGCAAAAGCTAGGTGGAAGGAAGATTTTAATCAGGGGTTTCCGAAGGATGACAGGTCTTTTTCTTCCTGACAAGCTGGCACTGAGAAAGTGTGCACACCCACTGATGAAACACCTTCTCCTCTAGTGAAATTCAGCCACTGTTCAATAGTGATGGAAGACCTCGTGGTATTAGTAATTGCTGCCAGAACACCCTGCTCCCCATCCATTCTCATTGGAGTCCCTGTGATCAGCTATTGCAAGCTGCCTACTGGCCAAAAGGAAATGAATCTCTCTCTTTGCTCAACCCCTCCTGGCAACAGTGTGTTTTGTATATTTGATTTTCAGCCATTCTGTTGAGCAGAATCAGATACTGGCTTGAACTTACTGATGGCACCAGGCAGCACTATATGTCTTGCAGAGCAAGGTGCTTGGTGCTTAACACAGGCTGGACTATCATCTTGCAGGAGCACTTCTGAATATCAGCCCTTGGTCGCACAGGGGGGTACCTGGGAAGTCCTCAGCATTACAAAGATATAAACTTGCAATTGTGTAGTATCACTATGAGCAGCTTTGTCATAATCTGATATCAATGGCAGCATGCATGCTCTACCAAGCAAAACCCAGCAAGCTCCAAGAGCTCGACACTGTGCTCTCTGTCCTGTGTAGTGTATAGTTAGTCTTAGAGGGACAACAGTCTGAAGATGGTGGAAATCTATTATTTGTTGGGGCTGCAGTGAGGGTTGCATGTGCAACCAAGCTGACCTTGTCATGAGCATGTCACAGATGGTTTCAGTGGAACAGGAGACAAATGCTTGCCGGATCAGTGATGCATCCCACAGAGTTTGTTCTCATGCTCTGGAAGAACATGCAGTGCAGATGTGCAAACAGTGACCTCATTCTGCTCATAATAAAAACAGTGGGTGAATAAACTTAAAAATCCCAATCATAAGGTACTTGAAGTACTACTGTTTTGGTGGGTTTTTTTGTTTGTTTGTTTGTTTGTTTGTTTTTTTAATGGTTGTATTATTATTTAAGAATTATTAAAGTGGCAAACTGGTGTCCTCCAACAAAAAGAATCATATAAACGAGTCATAAATCCTGAGCAAGTCTTGGTAGATAATTAGTTTCCCTGCTTTTATGAGCCATCACCTCAGGAATCTTTTCCCCAGACAGTTAGAGAACATCTTGATTTCATCAGTGTCCATCTACAGCACCGTTGATATGTTTAGGGCTGAATGTGTTCTTTTGTGAGCCTCAACTCTGCTTGTACTAACATGCTTATAAGTGATAGGAGAAAAAGAGTAGGAACATTATACTTGTTTCTTCCTGAAAGAACGCAGTGGTGTATCTCTACAATGCCCATGCAAAGATATGAGTTGCAAAAATTCACAAAATCTGGAGTTTGATCCATCTGGACTCAGGTTTTGAGAATTAATTAGTTTGCATAAAAGTACTGCACACAGAAGATGGGTATGGCAGTGATATTGTTGTTACCATAACTAACATAATGACCCCCTGGCAGCAACAGTACCTCTTCATATTAAATTTTGTACAAGGATGGATCAGAGAGCCTGTCCCTACCATAAGGGCTTGCAAACTAAACAAAGTTCCATGTCTCTGACAGCAGAGCAGTTGGAAACCACATCAGGATAGCTTGGATAGTGCTGTATCTGCCATGTGTTGTGAGATCCAAAAGGGTCACCGAAGAAACAACAGTCAGTGAACAGCAGGGGTGGAGGAGGATGGAGTTATTTTTCTCTTTTTAAGTGACCTTACATAAAATTAATATTCTAAAACTATAAACTGTGAGGAGTACAAGTTTAGTTTGCCAAAAATAGAATAGTTTTCTGACTGGATTTTGCTGAGGCCTCTATTTGCTTTCCTCATGGGGACTCTTTGGTCTCTTCCTGCGTGGACTTTTTGCAGAAAAGTGGCACTGGCCTGAGCTTATAAGATTCTGCAACACAGGACTGGCAGCCCACTGACTTCCAGATCTCAGAAAAAGCTCCCTTGGATTCCTTCATTGTGAAAGATAACTGGAAGACATGCCACATCAGTGTTAATACACAGAGGAATAGGACAGTTTGTCACCTCGCTTGCGCCTGGAAACAAATAAGCAGCTCTATTTTCCCTGGCTTTCCTGCCATCCCTAGGAAAGCCCTGAGTCTGCTGTCAGTGCACTGTGGGTTGTGATTGATGACCCCTCCTGCAGATGTCTGTCAAGGTGTGTGGGTGAGTTATGCTCAGCCTTGTACCTTAACTGTAATAGTTTGCCATCCAGGCAGAAAGCCAGACCTCAGATAACGGCACAGTCATCACACTGTAGCTGGCTTTGTGTGGAAGATGTAAATAGTTCACCACCAAGCCAGCAATTTGCTTGGAAATATGAAGGGATGAAAAACCCTTCTCTTCTCCAGAGTAAACAGCTCTTTCAACCTGTCCTCACAGGAGAGGTTTTTCATCCCTTGCATCATTTCTGTGGCCCTCCTCTGGACATGCTCCATCAGGTCCACATCCCTCCCATGCTGAGGACTCCACATCTGGACTCAGTGCTTCAGGTGAGGATCACCTCCCTCACCCTGCTGGCCATGCTTCTTTTGATGCAGCCTCAGATTAGTTGGCCTTTTTGGCTGAGAAGGCGCATTGCTTATGTCCAGCCTGCCATTCACCATTCCCCACAGGTCGTTTTTGACAGGGCTGAATTCAGTCTTTTCATCCCCTAGCCAGTACTGTTAGTGGGAGTTGCCTCGACCCAGATTCAAGACCTTGCATTTGGATTTGTTGAACCTCATGACATTTACCTGGGCCCACTGCTCAAGCCTGCCTAGGTCTCTCTCATCCATCAAGTGTGTCAACTGCACCCCACAGCTTGGTGTCATCAGCAAACTTGCTGAGGGTGCACTTGACCCTACTGTCAATGTAATTGATGAAGATATTAAAGGGTATTGGTCCCAGCACTGAACCCTGTGGGACACCATTTGTCTCTGATCTCCATCCAAACACTGAGGCATTGACCACCAGTCTCTGGATTCAATCCTGCAGCCAGTTCTTCATCCATCAAATAGTCCACCCATCAAATCTATATCATTCAAATTTGGAGGCCTTACTGTCAAAGTCAAAGGCCTTACTGAAGTCCAGGTAGGTGATATCAGTGGCTCTTCATTTGTCCACTGATGCACTGACACCATCATAGGATCCACTAGGTTGGTCGAGCAGGATTTGCTCTTGGTGAAGCCATGCTGGTTCTCCATATCACCTTTCTGTTTTCATGTGCCTTAGCATAGCTTCCAGGAAGATCTGCTCCATGATCTTTCTCACAGAAGTGAGACTGACAGGTCAGTAATTCCTGGGGTCATCCTTTTTACTCTTCTCAAAAATGGGAGTGATGTTGCCTTTTTTCCAGTCACCAGCGACTTCTCCTAATTGCCATGACATTTTTAATATCATTGAGAGTGTGTTGGCACTCTCCTATACACTCTAGCTGAAAAAAGACAATATGATCTCTGTGTTAAAGTAACAGAGCATCTGCAAGAAGGTTCACTAGTAATGAAACCAAGAATGACACACTCTGCTCCACGGGCTCGTAGAGGCAGTTCTGCTCAAGGCCAGCACTGACTAAGAAAAACAGTGGTGCAACCTGCCACCGGGGGCAGATCCATTAGATGCAGTTGACTTAGCAAGGCATGCTTTTGCTTTCCACATTCTTCAACAAAAAGGCTGCCTCCGACACTTGAAATGCCAAATCCACTTCAGCACAGCTTCCATTTTGACTGAGTTTTTGGGAAGACCCATGCTTTTCAAAATACTTCTAAATGTGTGAAGAACACAGCTAGCTGATTTGTATCATTAATAAGGAGATCGTACTGGTTCATGTAATTTAACAGTAGCGTGGAGCAAATACCTAATTGAATTCAGATTTATAACATGAGCTTATGCTAGAGAATGAGAGGCAGATGAAATTTACATGCACTTTTTCTGTTGGCCATCTTCTGCCTTTTAAGCACATTTCTAAAAGCTTTTCCATTTGAATGTTCAGAGATCTGCATCATGGTTGTATTTCATGCTGAAGTGAGTCTGCATGGTAGGGATTTCAGAACTGATGCTCTGCTCTGCCCTGTTATTGTTTGAACTACACAGCCAGCTTGAAAAGTCAGACCTTCACTTTTAGATGTCCCTGTGAGATCAAAATGTATAAATCATGTAAAGTAATATAATGTGCCTGCAGGGTGTATTTTGCTTCTTCACCTAGGAGATGAAATTAGAAGCAGAGACAAAGACTCATTTCACATGGATCCGAATGAAAAGAGATCCTTGATCAGGAAATCCTATATGGCTGCTCAGAGTCAAAGAATGATGATGCCAGGTTACTGATTTAATTAATGTTACCTAAATCTCTGGAGGCAACTAAGCTACCTGTCTCAGTAAGGTTGAACAACTCTTGGGACATTTGTAGAGACAGACCTTTATCCAGAACACCTCGATATATGCAAAATAGTGACAACTGCGTATCAGGATGGCGTAACAATACAAAGAAAGGCATGACTTTGGGAAAAGCACCTATCTGTGTTTGAGTCCTGTTCCTGCTTCAGCTCCCCAGGAAAACATGCTGCAGAGGTCCATATTTTAGCTAATGGAAGAGGAGAGAAAGCATTTCAAAACCAGGTTGCAAAGTAATGGGGAAAGAGGGAGCTCCTCATTATCTCAGAGATCTACAGCAGACACAGGCAAAAGCAGAGGAGCTGTGCAGGAGTGATTACAAAGCACCTACACTCCCACTTACTGTGGGAGCTATTGGTGATACATGAATGGTTGGACTGGATCATCTTTTAGGTCTTTTCCAACCTTGGTGATTCTATGATTCTATGATTCTACAAGGCATCTTTTTGAGTTTCAGTAGCAGAGTCCCCATTCCTTGAGGCAGAAATCCAGCCACAACCCTGAAGTTACAATGGAAGAATCTCCCTTTGCTATCTCTGTTATGGGTTTTGTTTGCTGATCTGTGTGTTTTACCATGCTAACTGCTGTTTAATAAACAGTTTGAGTGGTTTACACCTTTATAAGCCTGTCAGGTGCATCTGCTAGGTTAGAAATTCATCCAAACTGTACAAGCTTTATTGCTTGAATCCCTATTGCCCCAAGTACCTGTGCATGTAAACCTGCACAAACCAGGCAGCAGCTGCACTCTTTCCAAGGACGACCTTGAAGCTGTGAAATCCCAGGCACATGTGAGACGTGAATTGCAGATAAGCTGCAGCAGAGGTGCAAAACACAGAGAAACCCAAGTTGTTTCCTGAAGGAGAACACCTTGAAATGCATAGCAGAAATCTGCCCATTTACAAGTGGATTCAGGCCTTGGAGCCCAGCATCAAAACAGACAGATGCAGATTAGCACCATATGACCATCCACGCTCTACTGCTTCTGCAGCCCAAAGCATTTGTGGTCTGCTGCTCCAGCACGGCCTGAGCCTCAAGCAACCTTCTTTGCGGATCTGCCTGGAACCCATTAGGGAAGAACCAGGCAAGCACAAGGCATGTTTCTACAAGTCTTCCCTCTTAATGTTGCACACTAGTGGAAAGCTGCAGTATGGTCAGCTGGTGCTGCTGAAGCTAGGGCAACCTTTGCCTCTGACGATGCAGGAAGGAGCTGGGCAGTCAGATTTGTTATGCAATCCACAGTGTGGTATCCCAACTGCTCCTGTTAATGAAAAAAAATGTTGGGATGCCTTACCTATGGGAATGACATAGCAGTAATACCTCCCATGTACTGCTAAAGTTCAGTATTGAGACATGTGATCCTACACCTGTCAGATTAAATAACTTTCAGAGCAAGCTGGTTGGATATGAAGCTCTTTTACGTGCTATATAGGCAAGATGCCAAAGCCAAAGCTGGGTAGGATTTTTAGCATGCCTAGATCACATACTAAGCGTGCTTTTTTTTTTTTTTTGGCCAAGCAGATAGACATATCCACCCTCGTAGTCACGACTGTATTCATCATTTATGTTCTCTGTCTCTCTGTGATCTCCTGTTGGAGTAATGTGACTCAGTGTTGAGTGGGAGAGGAGGCTGAAACCCCACAGTGCTGTGAAGATGCCACGTCCGGCCATAACAGGACTTGGTAGAGCGCTTATGTTCCGCTTGGAGAAGGTCAGTGATGGCCCCTGGGACCTGGGTCAACCTTTACAAGGCACAAATGAGCTGAATCTCCTAGGGTAGTTAAGATGAACCCAGCTCCATGCTGGGGGCTGTTCAGAGTCTGTTCAGAGATAAACCTTATCCAGAGCAGTAATTTGCTTCTGAATTTGTGTATAATCTTATTTGCATCACCAGATTGAAAGGATTCTGATGACTGAAAAGCATCAAATTCTAGACTCATGACTGCATCTCTTTGTATCCATAGAGGTGTTTGTCTCCTTCTTTCTTCCTGCTGTAAAACAAGGCAGTCTTTCCTTCCTGAATGTAGAGATTAGGACTCAGTCACACTAGCAACTTCAACTCGTGTTAGCAGATCCCCAAGCTTCAGATTGTGTAAGCATCCTATTCATGACCATAGTTGGATAAAAGCTTAAGGAAAGGATCTTAAGCTAACAGCAGTATCTCACAGATGACAAAAAGTGTTTTCTGGCAGCAGAGGAACTGCTCACAATCCAGCAGCACAACCCTGCCCTGCTAGAAGGAGTTACAGTGCTGTACCACACAGGTCAGTTGGACGGCCTTGGTGCCAGCAGGCACACCGCCACGCTCACAAGTAGGAGCATTTTGATGTGAGACACCAAGACACTGAAATCATTGTGTAATCCAGCCAGGCTACAAGGATTAAAACACAAAGCCCAGCTACAGCTTTGTGTATAATTCCTTCTTCTGGGTCTTCATTTTACTTTGAAAATAATAAGCAAAAAGTTGGATATGAGTCAGGTATCAGAATTAGTGCTGTCATTCTCCCAGTGGCTCCAGACATTACTCTGTGCAGTTTGTTCCCTTCCCACAGCTGAAAGTCTAATTTCTTCTTCCCGCATCATCTTCTGTGTCTTAGGGAAATTCCTTCAAGTGGGGATGTCTGTTATATGTGCAGTGAGGGAAAATCAGTCCTGCTGAATTCATAGCCTTTATGATTCTGATCTTTTTTAGTGAGCAAAAAATGTTTATAGATCCTCACCAGGATTAAGAGGAAAGCCGTGTAAAGGATCAGAGTTTCAGCTTGCATGTCTTGGACTAAGATCTTGTAATTTGTTTTTTGTTTCTTAATGGAAGGATTACAAATCCCTTAATGGATGTTGTAACATTATCAGTACCTGCTTTGTAGGACAACATCAGCATTGTATAGGTGTTTTTCTGCTTGTTCAGCATCTGTTTGCTGTCATGTTCTGCCATGTCCAGACAAAAAAAAAATGAGGCCTTTGCAAAAAATATTCAAACTCCAATTTCATGGAATGATCTAAGAGTCTGATACCCTTGATCAAATTCTGAAAGTATAGGAAAGTGTGACTTTATTCCCCAGCCATGTACAATTTCAGATTTGGGAGGAAGGAAGACGTTTTCAAACTTTTCATACTTTAGGGACTTATTACAGGAGTTGTCCAGACAAAAGTGTTGGTAGGTTAGACCTGAACCACAGCTTCCTGTCACCTAGGAGCATTAAGAGAAGTGAGAAAACTGCATGTAAAATTTAGTCACTCCAAAATTTCCCCACAGGATATCCAAGGAGCCATGATTTCTCCAAGATAATTTTGTCTCATAATCTCAATGAGACTCTTCCTGTTGTGTCCCCTTTCAAAAATGCTAATGAGGAAGTTTTCAAAAGGAAATTCCTTCCTGTATTCATCACTCTTCATTAAGAGCTGTTGTTCTGGGAGTTGTGCCATAGTTTTATTTATTGTATGAGATGCATGGTGATTTTAATTAAGTGGTCATTGTCTGTGTGAGCCACGGTGGTTGGATGTAGTGACCAGGGAGTTATAACTGCAAGTGTTCAGGGCAGCTAAGTTTTTGCTGCAGTCCTACAGTGGCTGTTGTCTTCAAAAAGGAGGAGCCTTTCTCTTTTTGGACATCTTTGCCCTTTATAGTCACAGGTTATGTTGGCAGTGGGCTCATGGCAGCTATGAAATACTCATATCCAGAAGCCCTGAGCAGAAGTGAATCCTACAGGGCTCTGTTTGGACTCCTCTTCTGGTGTCCTAACCAATGACTGTTATGGTTCTCTAGAACTGCATACAAAGATCACATCGACACAGATCTCTCTTACATGGTAGATTAGCACAAGAGAAAAACAACTTTCATCATTGCACAAGGATGTCCTAATGTTATACATCTAAAAAGCTGCAGCATTTCAGAGAAGTAGAGAAAATGAATTTTCTAAGTGTATTTTCCCCACAAAAATCCAAGCAAGGAAAGTTACTCTGCATGCAAGTGACAACATTAGCATGAAAGTGGGTTGCAGACCAGAGACAACTGCTCCTTTGTCAGAATCACTTGAACTGGCATGTATTTGTTTCTTTCAAACCACTCAGTTCTTGCACATAAGCAACTCACTCCTCTGACATTCATGACTAGAGAAAAGGCAGCAAAGAATACAGGTGTATTTCTGGCCTGAAGGCATCTTTCTTTCTTCACCTTGAGAGTGCAGCTGTCTGCAAGTGATTCTACACTTGTCTTAGCAGGAACCTCTTTGAAAGATGTTGAAACAAAAAACTTCCAGGCCCTCCTGCTCACTATCTCACTATGGTCTGTCTCTGTGATGTAAACCTATTCTGTATCCAAACCATGCTAAGGTATTTCTTGCGCACTATGACATGCTGTCTGTTTAAATCAATATTTGTGGAGTAATCTCCAGTTTTAAACAGTTCCACAAGATAGGAGGTGAAATATTCTTTTTCCTTTGCTTCTCATAGCTATGGAAAGAGTATGAGGAAGACAGCTAAGCCTGGGCCTTACCTTTAGGTGGATTTTATCTGCTGCACCTGAGCTCCATTTGTTCATGCCCAACTAACCTCCCTGCTTGTTGCTTTGAGAGATGAAAACGGACACAATTTTATTATGAGATATGTAGATACATGGAGGATACATGGAGGTTGCTATAACAACGACTCATATTCCTCCCATCCCCATCTCTCATAAGAAGCTTTCCAATATATGATTTGCTTTGTTCAGGTACAAGGAAGGTAAGCCACCATGGTGGCAGAAGCTCAGCACATTTGAAATTATGAATCTATATTGTAGGCAGTAACCTTTCTGTACAGAAAGACTTTAAGTACAGGTCAGTGTGCCTGACCCGTTTCTTAGGTGCTACCCGGAAGCACTGAGTAGAAGGTCAGAAGCTGGATTGCAATTACAGATGAATCATTCCTGGCTCATGTTTGAATAGATACAAGGATCAACCTGTTGCCCACGGGTTTCTGGGGGTAAACAGAGAGGGTTTTGCAGGAAAAGGTAAACACAAAACTCATGTTGCTAGAGAGAGGAGACCAGATAGTTCAGACAGGTCTCCAGCTTGCCAGTACAGAGGCTGCACGACTTCCTATCACAATGAGAATTCATCCAAGTGCACCCATGTCCAGCTTTGGCAGGATGATGGGTTCCTGTATCTCGTCCTGGTAATAGTACCGATTATACAAACAAAGCAAGGGCCCTGCTGCCAGTCTCTCAGGCCTGTGCATTTTGCTGTAGTCCAGCTGAGGACAGTCAATTAAACTACAACCTGAGGAAAGATTCAGCTTCTGTGAAGGCACAAGAAGGGATTTCTTTAAATTATTCTAGCAGTAGGCAGAAGTGATATGCAGAATCCAGGTTCTCCTTTTCTGAAGCTTCTAGATGCCCTTGAGCTGGCAACGGAAAGATGAGATGTCAGAAGCAATTTTTGTGTGTTTGTTCCCATACTAGCTGTCCTAAAAATCTGCAAGATTTAAATGAGCAGGGAATAACACCTGGCAACTGTACAGAGTGGAGAAAATGATTCCTTGCTGAAGAAATTTACGTGATTCTTTGAAGATATATCTCTGTGACTGCTTTCCTTGCTTTGAAGTAGACTGTAGCTTTCCTCTGCATGTGTCATTTTTCAGTACATTTGTTGTGCCTTGGCCCAGAAAGTGGGAGCTCACTAACTTCCACCCCTTCTCTTTGCCTGCCCAGATTCTTGTTTAATATGAAAGATGAAGACATCAGAAAAGCTTTTTGTAGAAATGATTACTCATCCCTCAGCGCTGTGCTGGGGTCTCAGTATCCAGCACAAGACCCAAACCCCATTTGGTCTGTATTCAGTCAGCTTTCCATTCATTTTTCCACTGTGCATTTCTTCATACCTGCACTGTAAGCCATAGCCTGCCCTTGGATCTGGGCACGTTTCCTCACTGAGGTCAGTTAAATAGAGCTCATTTTCTATGTTGCTCTGGCAGAGTGCTTTCTGCACGTATCTGAGCTGGCTTGAGCCCAATAAAAACAGGTGCTCCTGCCAACATGAGTGGAGCAGAGGGCTTCCCCAGGGCTTCATTGCCCAAGGACTGACATGGCTTTAGAGGTGCATGCTTCTGCTCAAAAAGCCACCAGTCTGCAAGCTGCATAATCTCTGCATTTCTTCACACTCTGTGGAAGCAAATTTCTGAGCAATACCAGAAACAACTTTGCAGTGGAAAATTGATGTATTCTGTGACTTCAGTGTCAAAGAGAAGTGTTTTAGTATAATGGGGTTTTTTTTGGTTTTTTGGTTTTTTTTGTTTTTTTGAGGTCTTATGTTTGCTTTGATTTATTTATTTTTTTAAGGGAATGGTTTGGCATGTCTGACACTAAGCTCTAAATTATTTTGATCAAACGTAACATGAGAGCAGCTGTCTCGACTCAGACAAAAACTCCCACATCCCACCTCTTACAAAACCATAAAATAGGTGGTGTTAGCACAAGAATGAGAGAAGGACAGTCAGTATGACTATTTCCAAAGTGCCATCATCGTCAAAAACAAGTCTGATCCAGGAGGTTCATGAACCCAATCTAACTCAATTTTGAGGCATCCTTTACAGTATCCCTTTTTTCTGGCCATGACCAGGTTTTCTTTAAGCTCCTAGCATCTTCCAGCACCCACAGCACCCTTGGGGATTTTCAAGGCAGGCTCATGCCTTGGCTCTGAATCTGCTTCATTTGATTTCATTGAAGCCCCCTTCTATCTTACAGTATGTGAGATGCCCATTTGCTTTTTCCAATCCATTCATGCTCTTATAGATCTCCATTTCATCCTCTCTCTCTCTCTGTTCTACCCTTTATTTATAAATTATCGGCTGTTCTTGTTCTCTGTAATACAGAAGTGGCACTGGACACATTTAGTGCTGTGCAGCAATCGCTTTCTTTCAAAAATAGGAGTCTCCTAAAGGGAAATAAACCCATGGCTTGCATGTTCTGCTTTCGTCATCAAAAGTGAACTCCTGAATACAAATCTCAGTTTTCACAAAGTAGATATCAAGATGTGAGTCAACTTGTTCTTTGATCTGTGCTCAGTTCCCATCATTTGGGTCTGTGAATAAAAAAGTCATGTACTTTCACTTTCACATGTTCCTGGTATTTTTGGTGAAGTGAGGGATGTAAAGTTAGAGTCTTGCAAATATCTGGGTTATTCAAAGTGTGCTGGCTGTACTCTGTACTCCTCCATTCTGTAAAGGTAACTATCCATGAAGAGCACTTGTATAGAATCATAGAATCATAGAATCACTCAGGTTGGAAAAGACCTTTAAGATCATTGAGTCCAACCATGACCTAACCATACTACCCTAACTAACAACCACCCTCTAAAAAATGTTCCTGAGCAGTAAATCACGTCCCTGAGCAAAAGCAGAACACCTCAGAGAGATACAAATATTTTGTAATAAGCCTACTGTAAGAGTGAAACAGAAAAAACTGGCTTCCATGCCCGTTTTCACCTCCTCCTACAAGCCTCGTTTTTATAATCACTTTCTGAAAAAAAAGAAGCATCTTTTTGTCCACAGAATAACTCCAAGAATCTGGGTCTGTGTAATGATTGGCACCCCAACCTACAGCTTTCAGCAGCATCCTAAAAATGTGCAGGAACTGCACAACATCACATCCTATTACTCACTTGCAATTTAGGTTGGTGTCTTCCTCTGCCCCACATCACACTTAGCCGTCTTTCCCTTCCCTTGCAAGCTTCACTTGGGTTTTCAGGCAAATTTTTTTCCAAAACTGAAGCTGCTTCTGAGAAAATTTCTCAGGTTGGAGGCCATGGGCTGGCAAAATGATCATGGAAACCTGTGCAAGAGCAGATTGAAATGTCACTTTGGTCCTTGTAGGTGCAGGTAACGCTTTGGTCACAGTGAGAAGTTTCACATCTCAATTTCATCACAAAAGGATAGAATGGCTGAAGCTGGCAGGGTCCTCTGATTTATTTCTTGGGGGTGATTTACACCAACAGATATCTGAAGCAATGGTGTAGTATTCACTGTGTTGTCAGAGAGGTATGTATTGAAACAGAGCTGTTAGGTGTGAATCTGTGTTTTAATACTTTCCTAGTTCTAGGATCCATAGTAAATCATAAACTTACTAGGAATGATTGGAAAAAAAAAATATCTAGAATTAGATGAGCAGAATAAGGAGGGAGGAACATATACAGGCTCAAATACAGAAAACTACTTTACACAATGCTCAGTTTAAGCATGTACTGAGCACCTTCGTGCTTTCAGTTAGATCCTGAATGAGAATTTGTTCCATCTAATGAATATCTAAAATCCCCGATGCTGGTTTTTGTGAGGCCTTTGTTAGCTTGCCCAGTCTTTTACCACATCTTTTCATAACATGTCTGTACATACCAGCAACATGTACAATCACGGATCTCAGTATGGGAGAAACCCACCAATAAAGTGACTGAGTGACCTGAAGGTGAAAAGTCCTGACAGCTTATTACACGTGCTGCAAATCATGCAACCTTCAGAAGAAAAAAAACTACCTCTGCCATCATGCTCCTTACATTCAGCTATGGTGCAAAAAGAGAATGGGTATATGTATGTGATTAGACTGAGAGCCAGTGAAATGGTATTGTGAGCAATATTCCAGTTTAGCTCCACAGAAGCCCACTAGTTAGTAAGTAGTTCAAGCATTTTAATGCCTGCTGTGCTGTTGCCTACAGGGAAAATACTCTAAGTGCTTTCCCTTTCTCCCAAAGAAAATAAGTTTCCATTTATGTTTTATAAGGCTGTCTTGTCACTTCCATTATAAGACATGACACAGCCAGCCAGAGAAGGTACAGTGCTGATTTCTGTCATGTGTTTTAGCAAGAAAGCTTTTTTAAAGGGTAGAAAATGTATATATGTACATGTTTCAATAATCACGCAGAAATGTAGGTCAGTTAACTGTGAAGATACAAGTGCCTTATGCTGCCCTATGGCACATATAATGTGTTCAGCTCAACACAAACAGGAAAGAATTTCCCTTATTCTGAGAATATTAAGCCATTAACTGGAACAGCTTTTATGACCACTTTGTTCCAACCTATGGCTAACCACTTACTTGAGGAAATAGCAGAGAAATGACTCCTAGGCTTTTGCTCTCTGAAGTACGCTGTTAATACTGTAGACTAAAAGAAAGAGAAAGAAAAAAAAAAAAGAAAAAAAAAAAAGGAAACAAACAAACAAAAAAAGAGAAAGCTCTGAAGTATGTTGAAGTTTTTTAACCCCAGAGCCATGCAATATCCTGCTCCATTCAAAAGTGCAGAGGGAAGAAGGAGATTTTAGGAGTGTTCCTTATGCTATCAATTTTGTATAAAGAGTGGATTTAAAGGTGCATACATAAATTTTGAATGTCTATGCTTGCACAATGCAAATTGTCTTCTGCAAGAACAAAGCAGTGAGATTTCAAGCTGTCAGCTGACGACAGGCACAATTTGTCACATTCCAGTTGTCCAAAAAGCCAGTTTTCCTGTTCCAAAATAACTTCAGCAGAATATTTTTGTTCAGCAGTAGTATTATTGAACTCTTCAGACAATTATACGAGTGTGTATCTCTATACATAAAATCAGCATGTAAGACCATGCAAGGGTATTACAGAACCATTTGTCACATGCATCATTTGACCACTTTGCCTCTTCGGAGTTCATTGATAAAGCCCTCTCATCACCTCATGTCTTAGTCTTCAATAAGAGTTGTCCAGGCTGTTGACTCCATGTTTTGAGATAACCTGTTATTAAAAGTTTCCTGATCTTCCTTTTAAATGTAGGGTTTTCACTCAAAATGCCTTGGTTTGAGGGCCAATATAAACATAAATCATTTGTGTATAAGTGATATCATATGTCCCTTGAGGATGAGAAATAAAGGCTTGAAATCCCTAGAAAGTGGAGAATTCCCAGTAGGACACCCAGAAGTGGAACAGAAGAATTACTCTGGGGACTCGAGGAATCCTCAAATGTCCTCAAGCCCAATCTTACAGCTACTGAAGCATTAAAATAATAAAAACAAGTTTTCAACAGCCAAAGGACAAAAAAGAGTGTTGTTCCAATAAAAGCTGGGGTAGATGCCCTGAAGGCAAAAGCACCAGCTGTATCCATCAGGCCCAGCACCACCACTGGGCAAGGGAGGGGCTGTCCCACTGCGCTCAGTGCTACAAGCAGGTTGGAGTGCCACGATTTAAAATTGGTATGAAGCTATTAGAGAATGTCCAAAGAAGGGCTAAAAAGACAGTGAAGAGCCTGCAGGACAAGATATACAAGTTGCAGATGAACAAACCCTTGGTTCGGCCCAGAGCGGAGGAGCCGACGGGAGGTCGCTGCTGAGGGGAGGCCTCATGGTGGCCTGCAGCTCCTCACAGGAGCCGTGCTCTCGGGTGACGGTGACAGGGCCTGAGGACACGGTATGGAGCTGTGTCAGGGGATGGTCAGGGGCCAGGGAAAGACTGTGCCCCAGAAGGCGGTGGGCATGGCACAGCTCCCCAGGGCAGCGGCACGGGAACTGCCACAGCTTGTGGTTTGGGTTTGTGAGGTGCCATGTGAAGCCGGGGCTTGGACTCATAGTCCTTCTGGATCCCTTGCAACTCGAGGTATTCTGTGATTCTGCGATTCTGTTTACACCTCTGGGAGCATTAATCTGATCTGAGCTGGGGGTGGGTGAAGAGAAATGGTCCCCATGCGTCATGAAAGACTTAGAACAGGCAACCCCTGCAGGTTTTGAAAGGAGGAGGGGTGGAGGAAGAGAAAGACAGCTAGATCTCCTGAAGCAGCTGGGAGAGCCTGCTGCCTGGCACAGGCATGTTTCTGGAGGTGACCTTAAAAAATCATAGGCTGTGGACACGGTAATGGTGTCCTTCAAGCTGCTCAGTCAGCCCAGCCTCTGGGAGCTAGCGCAAGCCAGCTGCTAGCGCATGTGGGTGCTTTGGATGGGGCTATCTGTCCTATTTGCACTGCAGATAAGCCTAGTACAGTCTGGTAGCTTCACCATCTGCCTTCTGCCCTGATGTCCTCTGTTGACCTTGCATATTCCTGGTCCAGACTATAGAACGAAAAAGTGCATCCATGTCCCTTTAACTTCCCTCCAACCTGCAATTTTTTCTCTCCTCCTCTGGGACTGTGCACGCTGTTGCTGTTCTGTCTGCCGGCAGCCAGTGAGGAGAATTTCTCCTGTTGGTGAGCAATCAGTGGATCGGAGCTGGCACCCTCCCAGCAGACAGCTCCTGTGAGCCAGCAAGCAGAGCACAGGTGAAATGGGACTGGTGGCAACTGCACAGATGTGTGTGGCTGTCTGCATGTTCTTATGAATCTGCTACCCTTAAAGCCTCCATTTCTCTGACAATCTCTCTTTCTCTCTCCCTCCCTCTCTCCCTCAAATTATTTTTCCAAGGAGAAAAGGAAAAGGCAGACGGAAATAGAAGGCAAGAGACAACAGCTTGAGGACCAGATACTTCAGCTGCAGCATTTCAAGGTAAGGGATCGATGCCAGAAGGGATGGATTGACTGAATTTGTTCATTATTAGAGATGCAGATCACATGTCGGAAAGCTGGGAAGAGCCCACTCCGACATGAAGCAGCTTTCGCTGCTGGAGCCTGTCTCTTGCAGTGATCAGTACTGCCTGCATGTCAATCTGTGTGTTTCATGCCCAGAACAGCACTGCGGAGATGGGGCTGGTAGGGTGTGAGCTCCGGCAGCACAGCCGTGCTGCTATGACAGAGTGCTGCTATTTATTATACATAATGACAAGACACCAGCCACTGCAGGTTGGGTATGCACCGTATGGCTTCGGCAAGCACTTTCTGCCTGCAGATCTGTGTTAGACTGTGCTGGAACCTTGTGTCTATGTGTGTGTTACAGTATGCATGTGTGTGTGTTTAGATCATTGATTGTAGGATGAAGTTGTTAGGAGTACATGGGAGAATATGTGTGCATGCACATGCAGGGAGGGTGCTGATGCATATGGGTATGTCTACATGTAGAGGCACCTTTATAACAGAGTGCCCAAGCCATCCCCATTCCCATTGGACTCCATGACAGCTGCAGATAACACCAACTGAAAGCCGTCCTGGTTATTTCTATCATCTGACCTTCCTGCTAGTAGCAGCTTGCCTTTACATTTATGTGCAGCAAAGAGAAGAGCAGAATTGTATGTGTGATCTTTCTTGTAATCAGTGTGCATTTGTGGTCAAACCTCATTAGATTTGTTCTGTAGGGGAGCCTAAGGAATTCAGTAATTAAAATATCTTGGAAAGATGACCAGAACTGGAAGCTTTTCCTTGCAGCAAGTCTGCTGGGTTGTGATTTAAAAAAAAAAAAAAAATGTTGCTTGCACATTAATTGTATGAGCACCTGCATGGGGATGTGCTGTGCTGAATGTCTCTTCTGCCCACGCCTGCACTGGAAGATCAGGCTTCCAGCTATGCCACAGGCGGGATCCTTCCTCTGCATCTCCAAAATACTCATGTTCCATAAACTATGCCTAATTTTCTGGCAAATGTAACGCAATTAAATTCAAGTAATTGAATGCAGCCCACACAAGTGCTTCGTCAGGTTCACTATAAATCTACAGATGGCACATATTGTCTCTGGTGTCATCAAAAATGTGACTGAATTTCTGTAGGGTAACAGGAGTTGCCATTTCATTCAGGTGGCCCTGGGCCACAGACAAGGGAGAATTTCTTCTTACCAGCATAGGCTGATGCAGCAGGGCAGCCTTTCCAGAGCCTTCATGATGCTTTCTTTTTTTTTTTTGCTGCAGAGCGCTTTCTTTATCATATTAACTGTTTGCAAGCTAACTGAATTATGCTTTTCATGAAATCCTTTAAGCAGAACCCTTTGGGAAGCAAGTTCCAGCAACTGCTCTACTTCATCTGATTTCTTGTGATATAGCTTCTGCTAAACTGCATTTTATCATCCTCCTCAGGGAAAAGCTAACCCTTCATAGTGGTACGGGAGGGTCAGCTGGAGCTGGCTCCAGTCCTGCTGTGATGATTACCACTTGCCACATTTCAGGCTGTCTGCACGGATTTCTTGACTAATACTTGTGAAAATTATCTATATCTCTATATTAGTTAGCTCACAGCCTAAAGCAAAAGTGATAATCACACAGGAAATAAATGGTAGATCAGGGCACAGACTTTTAAAACAATATTTCTGAGCTGAGGAACCTATTGTTTTAAAAGTCGGTGCCCTGATCTACCATTTAAAGTCTGTAATCCTGGATGTGAAGATGAGCACTGAGATATGGTAGGAGGTCCTCAACCCCTCCATTCAGTGTCTTCACTTGTCATCTGAGTATAAGTGTGTGGCCAACAGTGAGGTGGCCTGCTCAAAAATCTGCCTGCATCATCACTGGGATTTCAGGATTCATCTCTAACTGTTTGAGGCAAATAGAGGGAGGGTGGCTACCCCAAACCTTTTTTTAAAAAGGGGAGAGAAAGAGGCACTGGCCAGGGTTATTTCCCATTCTTCGTGGAGGCTTATCAAATAAAACTGCATTCTCTTGTTGTACTTTGTTCAGTGCAGTGGTTGCTTATTGGAAACAGCAGGGAGCTGGCCAAAATGGTGTTGGCTGCCAAGCATTTGAGAAGCTGTTTGTCCTCCCCAACTCCCCAGGGTCTCCCTTGCCTCAGTCTGAATTTCTGCTGGCAACAGCTTCATGTCTTCTGGTAATGTTGCCTCCAACCTATCTCTGCCTAAAATAAGGACATCCATTTTCCTTCAGAAATGTTAGGTAAAGCATGGCTCGTTTTCTGAATTGTAAGTGTTGCAGCCAATACAGAGCAAGATATAAATCCAGGTCAAAAAGAATAGAGTTGCCTGGAATGCCCCTGTATTAAAATGCTATGAGGGTGTTAATGTCATAGTAGAGTTTAAAGACTTTACATTAGTGTTCATTAAGATCAGCTGTGGAGAAGCCTTTGAAAATAATATTTGGGTTAATCCTGTGTCTGCAGTATCTGGGTTGATCCTGCAAAGTCTAACAGATTTATTTCACCCTAAGATATTTGTACCCGAATTGAATGGATTTGGTTTATTTTTGTATGCTGCCAGAGTGCACTTAAAGTACACTGTGTAAAATAGCATGTTTGGTTACCTAATAAAGGATCTGAAAGCTGCAGGGGTTGTGCTCATTTCTGGCAATTTTGTTCACATAGGAAAAGTACCTAATAGAAGTAATGTATTGCAATTGTTTATTCCAGATTGCCCATAGTGTTCAATTTGCTGATGCCAATTAGTCCTCTGGCAAGATGACTTACTCTACTACACATTAATTCATTTTCCCTTGCTACAAACATGGCTGAACTACAGCTACTGCCCCTCTGGTCCTAGGCAGAAGAGCCCAGCAAGCAGTGGAGGTAGCAAATATCCACCTTAAACCTGGATGAGGATTTTAGAAATGCATTTTATGAAGTCTTTAGAGAATTAGGATAATGGTTAGTGGATGATGACGTCAGGGCAAAAATATTATTCCAAAATGAATAGTTTATGTGAATTTCTAAGTTATTAAAATGTGTAAACCTGACATGAGAGACAATCTGGTGTGGTGTAGACTCTAAAGACAGAATTTCCTCATTTGACTGAGTTTCTAGAAATTAGGCACTTTTATAGGCAAGGTGTCCACATGGTGCTCCTGGGCCTTCTGTGTGCTCTGTTGAATGCAGGACGTGTGTTTGTCTAAGTTACAATTAAATGCCTCATTGAACTAGTGGTGGATAATGGAGAAAAAGAGGCACTTTAAAGCCCACTTTTTTGAGAGTGAAAAGGCCATCTTGCTCTAATAAGAGGTGATCTACAAAATCCACTCTTTTCAGAATACTTTCCAAGTCTATAGGAACTGGAAGTGTTAACAGCTTTGTAAATTTTTTTTTTTTTTTTTTAAAAAAAAGGGCACCTTATGAAAGTCAGCATCTATCAACATGATGTAGTTGAGCCAGTTCAGTTGAGGAAGCCAGTACTTGGTCTTGGCTGATGACTTTCACTGAAAATTCAACCTGCAAGAACCAACAGCTTTTAAGAATTTGTTCAGTGAGGTAAAAGTGTAGTGGACCAGTTCTGATGAAGCTGATCACTATTTCAAATAAACACCAAGACAGAACAGGTTCTTCCAAGATCTGTCTGCCTCTATCGTTAGATGAACAGAATTTCAGTAACTGTTTACTGTGGATCTGTTTGGCGGCAGTTGGTAATAAAATAAACAGTACAAAGCCTCCGAATTGAATGAAAAATGATTTCTCTGCTGCAGCTTTACTGTTACAATAAGCCCATTTACCACAGTTATTTTATTTCTGGAGTGATGTAAGTATGAGGGACCTATTTCTGTTAACAGCTAGTTCCTAAAATGTGCAGTTTGTGAACACTTAATCTATAATGTAATTATACCTTTACATTGATGGAGGAGGAGGTCTTTTTATGTTATAGATACTATGTTAAGATATTGTTTTAGACTGAAACTACCTTATCTAAAAATGAATTTTAATTTATTTCAAAATTCTATTGTTAGCCACAATTTATTCTAGTCTAAAAATAACTGCAGTCAGAGAATATACATATATCTTTCCATCCATATATATGTGGATATACGAATTAATACAGTGTTGTGGAAAAGGGGAGATAGTTTCTGCAAAAGGGGGAGCTTTGCTACTCCTTTATAATGAGTTCTTCTATGAATTTCAAATAAATAAACCCTTAAACTGAATATTAGCTCAGCCAAGCACAAAAAATAATGTTTGGTGGTGCCATCAACATACTCTGTATTTTACAGGGTCAGTGCAATAGCCTCCAGACCCTGTTCTTATCAGTAGTTGAGCACCCTTTTTGGTATGCAGTGTGCTATAGCAGTCTTGGGCTGACCCTCTTTATTTAACATGCTGGAGCCCACCGCACTTCTGTGAGGCTGGGAGTTTCTGCCAGCTCCATTTTCCAACCATGTTTCTGGAGCATGGAGAAACTGCAAACTAATTCAGAGAGAAATTTCCATTTTCAGAGCTTAGGAGATCCTTGTTAAGCCCCCTCTGTGCATCAGCATCTTTGTGATGGCACCATTCCTCCCCTGGAGACTCGCTTCCCATGAGAATTCAGGTTGAGAAGGGAGACACTCTGAGTCTGTATGTCTCTTTTATCATCCAGAAAAGAAATCCAGATTCATTAGCCAAAAAAGGAAGGAGGAATAGGACTGTGTAGCCTATGGAGCTGGGGCACTTGCTATATCTGAATTGCTCACAGGGATTTAAGCTGCAGGATATCCTTGCAGAGAAGTAGCTTTCAGAAAGAAGGGCTTTCAAAAATCTGTGCTTTCTTCTCAAGAAACCAGAAAGCAACATTTTTATCCTCGAATAAAATCTTTTAACCATAATGCAACAGCTTCTCCAGACAAACTGAACAAGTTGCCAACAATAAAACTGTGAAAGCGTTAATGCTTATGCTCACTTTTCTCTCTTGCTTGCATGTCACAGCCACATAGCTGAATGTATGGTATTTTTGCCAGTATATCCCTTTAAGAACACATTTATTTAGGAAAAATTAATGATTGGTTGAGGTGTATTTCAAAGTGGGGAAGAGTTATTCTGGAATGGCCTCAGATCCAGGTATTCTGGATGTATCCGCATGCAGTCACCACACTAGCACTCAGGTTTTGGCCAGGAGCAGTGTCCTCAGAGCGGGTCATAGCCACACCAGCAGTTTTCATTTCAGCCATACTGTATCAAAGCAGCTTGAAGATGTTTACATCTTGCTTCGATGCCAGCTTCTCCTAATGGCTGATAGGCACTCAAGAATGAATTCAGATGACCCAAATTCAGCTTTCTAAAACAACCAATATAAGAACTCTTAAGATGAGAGAAAAAAATAAAGGAGTCCTAGAAAACAGCTTTTTCTTTTTCTCTTTTGAATGATAGTGTATATTGGAAGGAATGGTAAACTGGGGCCAAGGACAGATTGAACGCAGAGAGGTAACTATTCTTTCAGAAGATAACAGTAAAGATGACAGTAGTAGTGTAGTAGTGACGACAAGTGGCAAACACAATTTGTTTTGGGGAAAGAGGATGGCCAGTTTTCAAACTTTCAGTTTGTGAACCATTCCAAAGTAAGTTAATTTGATTTGTCATTTTTTTTCCTTGTTTGTTTATTTTATATTTTATGTTTTATTTTCTCTCAAAACCATTCTTTGTTTCCTTTGAAAACATTAAATGAGTACTTATAGAGAAAACCAAAACATATCTAAATTTGTGACACTAAAAGATAAAAATGTGATCAAAATCTTTTCGTGTTTATGTTTGTAAAAGAGGTTCTTATTCAATTTCCATGCAGCAGCACCATGTCCAGTGTCCTTGGTCTAGCTTAAGACAGCTTGTTAGTCTGGCTGCAAAATTCCCTCAGAAATAAGGAAATTCTCACGGAGTGGTGCAGTGATTTATGTGTGAGTACCCTAGAGGTCTCCATGTACCCTCACCAATGGGATCGGGTTGCTCCCATCTCATTGCATTTGGACTCTTGCCCAGGATGAAGATCTCATGACCTCCCTAGGCCATTCATTTCCAGATTGAGCCACCACCCTGGGACTGCATGTGCCCTCATTTTGATATCACTTCATCAGTATGTGTCTTCACGCTGTGCCTAGAGCAACTGTTCAGCTCACTGATGCCTGAGTGAAGTGTGGAATAATTGGGCAGAGCTATCGTTACCATCCTACCTTGAAGGAGTCTGAAAACTTAAGCAGACTTCTCAAAGACACTGAAAAATAAATCCCAGCTGTCCAGCTTAGGCATCACTGTGATTATTTTCACTTGCTAATTCAAGAAGAACTTCTAGGTAGCCCAGAAATATGAAAAATATGTGTATGTAGAAAAGAACTCATGTTCAAAACTGTTGTTTTCGTCTCAACATCATCTGAGTCTTTAATGAATGTTAAAAAATTTCCTTGTATCACTCCATGTTCATGATGCTAACCCATGTATTATTGGGTGATGAGTGATGAGTTATGTGAGCAGAAGAGACACAAACTTTTCATCTTCTCTCATGCAGACTTGACAACATCTCTTGCTGTGGTGGGTTTCCCTTCAGCTAAGGGAGCTTGGATTTTATTTCTTCTTCTTCATCTTTGTATGGAAATAACTGTCTGCTTGGTTTACAGTTAAATAAAATATGTGACCTGAGCAATTTAAAAGCAAAACACACAAAATATTTACACTGGTGATCTTGCTAATGGATAGGAAGCTTACACTGGGAACATACACTGGGAACATAAGATAGGCACAAGGAGTGCCTAATCTGTACAGCTTCATTTTCTGTTCCTGAGAGTTTTTAAATAGAGTGTGTGATCTCCATGAGGGAGTCGCAGTTGTGGGTATACCCATCCCTCTGACAGCCTGTGAGATGTGTGTTCCCCATGCCATGTTCCCCATGCCACAGCAAGCGTGGTCCCTATACCCTACCATTGGCACTGGCTGAGCTCTAGACCATTCCAGTGAGCACAAGGTAGTTAAGGCATCTTATACATTTCCCACCCACTCCTGCAGCCATATTGCTCTGCTCATAGCTCTCCCACCCACAGTGCTGCTTCAAGAAAGGAAAACATAAAGACTCAGGGGAGCTGAAGGGCTGTCAAATTACTAGCAGCAGCCAACAACTGAAGGCAGATTATCTCCTCAGTGTCTTCCAGCTACAGTGATTCCAGGTAGCACTTATCATAGTCATGGCAATCACACATTTTCGCTCATCCAGCACCATGCTCCAGGCACAACTTCTCTGCAGATTGCTGTGCCTCTCACCAAGGCAGAAGCAGGGGATGAGCTGTGGACAGTACAGTGGCACAACACCTTCTGAATGCACATTAAAGGACTGCTGGAAAATGTCTGTAACTCTTTGTCAGAAGATGTGTTTCTCAAAAATATTTGTTGAGACATCAATTCCTCAAAATATTTCAAAGAAATTTTTGGTCAGTAAAATCTTGAACTCTACATAGAATATTCCATCTATTTATGGATAGAATATTTCTTAATGAGATGGTTAAGCTCCACTAACTAGTTCTTTTGTTGTTGTTGTTGTTGAATTATACCTATCCTAGCTGTGATATTCTGGCTGAGGTCAAGACTATGATCAAGCTGACAAGTTTTTCAGCATTCTTCTATTCTTTCCCTAGCCTGGACAGTGTTTCCATTATACCACTGTATTATGCAGACATGTTCCTTGGGTCATAACAAGCATCTTAGGCGATGGGAAAGACAACAGAATTTTTAGCAGTTAAGCAAAATTAAGCAGTTAAGCTTTTTCTGAGATCACCCCAGTGAGCTGGAGACTGCTTCCTGTTCTGATCCAGTCACAACATGTATGGATGCATCCATCTCACAGCAAAGCTGAAAACCATATCTCATCTTTATATTGCAAACAGATTCTCCTTTGCTGATACACAATGTATAGAAAGTCTTCATCAGTCTGGACATCAGCCACCAGAAAGTGAAAAAATACAGCATCCCTCAGAAACACATTTGAGATGCTTTTGTAAAATTTGGGACATATTTGCCATCACTATCATGCTGCCAGATGGAGGAGAAGGTTTGTTGCATTGTCTTTCACTAGACGATGAGATACACATGGATTTGAAAATATGAGGAACCAGACCCCCGCATCCATATTTTGGTAGAGTAGAAAAACTGAATCCATGCAGGGGAGAAATCACTTCGTTCCCAGCACTGTATTGTTAATGCTTAGCAATCTTCAAACATCAAAATCCAAACATTTTTGTCAGCGTTTCAATTTGGCAAAGATTTCACTAATATCGTCTTCAATGTAGCACTACTGATTTCAATACAATTACACCAGGGATCAGTATTGCCCCTGTTCTGCAGCACAGAAAATGCATCAGTATCCTGAATCGTCCAAATCTGACAGTGTTTCTCAAGATTAGGCATATTTACTGTAGGAGGCTGTCTTCAGTCAACTTTTGATGTTTACTTCTTTTTGAGATTATCAGCTTCCTTGAAAATTTACTGAGCTGCAATAGGAAGCACTTCAGCAAGCACTTCTCTCAAGGAGAGGCAGTGATTGTTCCTATAGACATTTATAAATAAGAAAAGTGAAAAGGAAAGAGAAGAAAAAGACCTCAAAATGCAGCAGCACAGCATCAACTATCTTCATGTTATCATAGAATGTAAAATGGAAAACCTGGCAAATGCCTCTGGGCATCAGATGAATACACTGCAATTGTGTGGGACTAGAAATGTGTTTTTCTTTTTGAACAATGTTTATCAAAGGAGGTACAAAATCAGCAAGACTGATGGGTTGAATTGATCACCAGCTGGGGCAATCCACAGATGACTCTTAAGGTCCTTTGGTGGCATATCAGTAAATGGTAGTGAGGATAAAAGGATTTACTTGTTATACTAAATTGTCTCTCAATAGTTTTATGCAATATTAAAGTAAAATGCAACACTGAAAGTATTTTTTTTTTTTCAGTACAGCAATTCTACTGCGTTCATTGAAGGCATTATGCTTTATTTCCTTGACAGTGCTAAATGTAAACAACTTAAAGCCCTTGGGTTTTACTGTCCTGAAGTATGAAACTGGAATTTAGTGCACATAAGGGAGCTGAGCACTGCATCTGTGGTTGTCACATTCCAACACTGGCAACAGCTTCTTTCTGTTCTCTCCAAAATCTATTCACTTATTTCTGTTCACTCCACAATTTGTTCACGGAATTGTGACCTGTTTACATTTTTTTCTTATAGCACAGTGAGGAAAATTTGCTCTGCTTTTCTCCGCTTTCAAAATAAACACAAATCTGCTGGGTATCTCTGCCATCTCCCTGTGTGCAGAAAAACCAAATCACCTGAGAGCTGCGGTGACCTAGTGCAGTGCTGTCCCAGTGCCCTTTCCACTTCAGTAGCAGAGAGCCTTTTTAATGGCATGATTTAATTTCTGATGAAGGATTTAGCCCTGAAGAAATTGTACTCTCTCAGTAAATGAAGGAATAGTTATAGCAAACTGTACATAGCATAGCTGATTGCTGTACCAGTGAAATGTTGCTTTCTGATAGTAGAGCATATTCACATTCCATTAGTGGAACAAGCTGTAGAAATGCCTGTATATTTGCAGCGGTATAACTGCCTGCTCTTGCAGTGCTTTGCCCTTTCAGCAATGTCTAGCTATACAGCACAACACAGGTGCATAGAGAAGTTCCAAGATGTAGTAGAGAGTTAAGGCACGTATCAGATAATGATGGAAGAGCAATGCTGAAATATTAGCATGTGACTGCTTTAATTACAGACTGTTAATAAAGTATAACATTGCTAACACAATATTGTTAACTAGGGGTAACTCAGATGGCAAGCTGACTTCAGGCTCTATTCTCACGCTAGTGTTCTCTGTTTAGCAGAACTGGGGAACACCTCTTTTTTCTGGGGTAAGTTTTGCAAGAAATTTTGAAGATATGTAATCCAGATTTCATAGCTGTGAAGGACAGATGGCAGTGAAGCATCTTTTCTTTCCAAACACATCTGATTCTGTCCTGCATCTGGCATGTCAGCTTCGATGCTGACTGCCTCACAGGACTGGCACACAGGAGGTGTGTCAAAGCATCCCGCACAGATGTATCACCACCTCCCTCTTCTGCCTTGTTTGCTCTTGGTCACTTCAGATGTGCCAAAGCCTTCCTTCCAGGTTTCTCATGAAAATGGCCTGGAAAATGTTTGCTTGAAGGAGGTGATTTTTCCAGTTCAATCTACTGCTTGAGTGTCATGCCAAGGATCTGGCAGAGAAGAATAGATCCCATAGCCAGCAAAGCTGTTGTGCATAGTGCCACAATGTGTGCCTGCATGTTTGCCTGTTGTGTTTGCAGTGGGTGTATAAATACATGTAACCTCATCTTACTGGCAAATAGATTCTCTGAATTTTAGGAAGTAGTCCTCATAAATGTTTCAATTTCACAGAGTCTTCTTGTCTGGACTCTTCAGCAAAGTATTTAATGATTGCCTTCATTTTCACCTTACAAAGGGGTGCCAAAAACATCAAAGCTACCAGTTTTTCTGGTTTAGATAAAATATGCTGACATTTCACCCAAGAGGATTTTCATAGGATTCTTGTCTCTAAATATGTCTTTATAAAATCCCATTGATGCTTTCCAGTTTCAAATGCATGCTATTAATAGGTCAAAAAAAGAGGCTTCTGGGAGAAAAAAATCATGTGAGTTTGTAGCTCATATGTTTCACATAAACAAAGGCCAAAAAGAAATCTGCAGAAAATATCTTTCTTGGTACAAAGTGTTTGTACTGAAGAGACTGGCCTCTCCTGGCTGAACGTCATCATGCAAATTCTGTGAAAGAACACTGAAAAAAGCCTGAATTTCATCTATCCTCCTATAGTAAATGAGGAGTGACTGGAAGCTAAATATCTCTTGATCTGTCCAAACAGCACTTTACCAAAGGCCTTTTTAGGACTTCTGGAGCCATATTTACAAGTGGTTTAAAAGAGAGAAGGCTGCCTTCATTTTCAGAGTTTGATCATTAGAATATGGAGCTTTTCTCCAGCAGAGCATTACACGAAGTATCGGATTTGAGGCCAGAGCTGGGTACAACACATGCAGCAAACACATTTCTACACCTGCATGCAAAAGATACATGCAGCAAGAAATTTCTGCATGCCACATTCCATTTTAAAGAAAAGACATACAATTTCTAAGGACAGATCAGCTTTCATACTGTATGGACTCGATGTACTGCAGAAGATACCCCCCCCTGAGCTGTGCTGTGAAGACCTCTTAAATGCAAAAGATAAGCACAAGTTTTTAAATGTGTAGCACACAAAAGATGTGAAGTCATGACCTGCAAATCCCTCTTTGGATATTGTACTCTGATTCTGTGTTTTTCTAGGGGTCTTCCCTAGAGAGAGGACAATTCAGTAGTGCCATAGGGCTGGAGGAGATGATGAACTCCTACCAGTCCACAAGAGACAGTCGGAAGCACTAGTGGGTGATAGTGACAGCAAAAGGACTAATGAAATGCAGAAGCTGTGGCTGAAAGTAATGTCCTTAATGTCTTATGAACACCTCAAAGACCACAGCAACTATGAGTAGAACAGACTTATCCACTTGTCTTTTGCTTTGCTCTGTGTCTGCTGCCTTATTAAAATGTAACTGCTTGATGTCAAATAGGCCATGCAGAGATAAAAATAGCTTGTGCATAGATGCTACGCCTATACATACACTGAAAAACTAACTAAGCTGAGTCTCTCATGTCAAAAAGCTTTCTATTTTGGGCTGGTTTGAAGCCTACTTTTGGTGGTGAGTGTATTCTCTTTATACTCAGTTTGCAAAAATCAGATTCTGTTCCAGCTACAAATCCCTCATTGAAAAGACTGACAGTGTACATTCAAGCAGCCTCTAAATTTTGATTTCTTTGAACTGATGATTTGGAGGTTTTTTGACTTCTCTGGAGAGGATGGACACTTTCACATGCTTCCTGAGCAAGCATTTCCTACCACTTTGGAAATTCAGAATCAAGACTCCCCTCTCTGGCTAAGGAAAGGGTTAGTTTGTCAGTTCCCTGGCTGACCAATATTTCCACCTCTTCATTCCCCTCTTGCCAAGGCCCACAGCCCAGCATGGCTTTGGGCTGTTGATTTTTCTTTCACCAAGTGAACCCTATGAGGCCATGTCCTGTCAGCATCCCCTGGGATGGATTTGGCCAAGACACGCAGACTGATGAGCTGCTGAAAGGATTGCTTGGCAGCAGTGCAAGTCCATGGCGGATCTTCCTGGGGGTGAGCCACAGCTGGACCACACAGTGGCTAGGAGAGGTTGTTACCATGTTTTTGTGTAGAAAACCACAGCAAAATTCCCCAGAATTCTTTTCTAGGGTATAAGTTATCATTATTTTCTGTGGCAGCGCTGCATCCTTGTATACCCGCTCTTTCTGAAAGACTTGTATTTGTTTATTTTAATCAGTTTTTGGCTGAAAGATAACGTGTGTGCTTGCTTGAATATATAGATTTACATGTTGTGTGTCTGTATGCATGTAAGTAAATACACAGAGATCTGTCATATAAATAGAAAAAAAAAAAAAAAAGTTTGATTCATTTAGTAATAGAGTGATTTTACCTTTCATGAAATGCACTACACTTATAACATAAACTCTTTGTTTGTTCTTTTTGTTTGTTTTTTTAAGCTCTAAGATGTCTGTGAGTTTAGTCTTTCCAGTGCATGCTTTATCACCTGTGAGAATTCTAAGGTTTTTTTCAACGACTTTTTTTGGTGGATTAAACTCTTGTTTCTATTAGGAACAAAAAATAATTTCAAATTAAGGAATTGATGATAAACACAATATATACTGCAAAACCAATACTACTAAATTTGTGTAAGCGTCTAACAGACTCCCCAAAATTCACTGCTCAAAGCAGTTGCCTGTAATTCAATGGAAGTAACCTAAAATTCAGATGCAGATGTAGCTCCTTCTCAGTCTTAAGATAGTTTTTTTCCTATCTGTTGCTAAAGTTTTTGTTTTTCTTCCTGATAGTCAAAAGCTCTTCGTGAAAAATGGCTCCTGCAGGGAATTCCTGCTGGCTCTGCAGAGGAAGAAGAAGCCAGAAGGAAGCAGTCAGAAGAGGATGAGCTGAAGGTGAAAAAGCTGGAAGAAAATATACACAGGTAGAGACTGTTTCCCTTTGTTTTGCATAAGAATAGTCTCTCCTGTTAATAGAAATATCCTAACTCATGTCTCCATCCCCTTCTCTGGTGGCAATTGACAATATCTGCCTAGGGACGCTGTAAGAGACAGACAGACAGACAGCCCAAAATGTATTCTCCCAGACTCCCACAATTAGCAAACTAGAGTTATAGCAGTATCTGCGTTGAATGGACTCAGACAGATTTTTTTCATGAGGGAGCTAAAAAGAGGGCTAAGTTCCTCCTTCAGATGCAGTTGTATGACTCAGTCAACACTTGTGAGATTCTCCATTGCTTTGCACCTCCTACAGCCAAAAGGACTTCAAAGAGTGGTGGCACTCTTTTGCACTCACTTTTCTTTTGTGCAAATGACTTTTCAAAATGCAACAGCAGATGCCATCATCAGATCAAGTATCTACAACTTCCTTAAACAAGGCCTGGGCTGTAGAATTTCTTCCTTTTATCAGTTCACCATTGCACTCTAAATTAATGTTTGTTCTTTCTAAATGTGTGTGTGTGTGTGTTTCCCTATTTTACTCCAAACAGTGGATCGTAAAGCTGTTAAGGAAAATGGTCTTATCCCTCACAAAACTAATTCTAGAATTGCTCCTTCTGACAGTTAGGCAGTGTGAATTTAGAGTTTTTTTCAGCTAGCAGAATACTTGTAGAAAGTTGGTCAGATTTGGTGCTGCAATTCTACAAATCTACCAGCTGAAACATGCAGGTGAGAAAAGAAAGAAGTAAGACCAGCAGTCCAAAGTTGAAGCAGTAGACTAGAATCTGGTCAATTTTGTTTGCTTATGCCAGGTTTCTTGTGAGATTTCTTGGAGAAATTCCTGCAGCTGTTCTCTAAGGATATAAACAAGCAGATCCATGCTGAGTTTGTAAGGCACTGTGGAAGTAATGTATTAGCATGACTGTGAGAATTGACTCATATTACTAGTCTCCCTCTTGTTACTAATATTAATTTATACTGAGCATGTGCATCATTCTTTTATATCTGTAGTAATATAAGGCAAGAGTGTTTTTTTTAAGTTTCATACACTGCCTGATCCTTTACTCCATAAATTAATGCAGTAGATGGGGAGAATACATACTGAAGTTCAAAAGTAAGTAGGATAATACATATTTCGTCTAGTGGTGAATGCTTCAAAGTGCTAAGTATTCTGACCCTATCCAACAGAACACTTCAGCATGATCTTAATTTCACCTATATGAATACCACCACTGAATGCAATGAAACTTGTGTGCTTATAAGCCTTGCTTCATTAATTGAAAGAATAGGAAATCAAGCAAAACCCTTGTCCATGTGGTTTGTGTTTTTATATTCTTTAACCGCAACAATGAAATGAAATCATTAAATATTTGGAAGTAATGGAGCTCCCTTCAGCCATGGCCACAAATGACGGGTCAGCATGTTACCACTGATGTGTTTGACAGCCTTGCTAGCAAGCTGAAATTTCCTGGCATCTTTCCAAGGGAACTCCAAAGAAAGAAAAATCTATTTTGATTTTGATAACACAGTACTACACCTGAACTTCAGAGGCAGGACAGTAGAAATTCAAGTCATTAATTTAATTCCTGTGTACATCTGTGACAACATGACCCTTTGAAACACAAACCATCAAGATAAGCTGAGAAAGAAAAGGCCAGCAGGAGATGTAATATGTCAGGTATGTTATCTGGAGGGCTGAGGCAGAATTAACTCATCCTGAAAGCATTTGCTTGCTTCTTGCACAACACAGTTAGGGTTTGTCTCTTCTGGAAATGATGCAAAATTTTTGCACTTGCTCTAAGAGCAGTGTGAAACTTTCTCATTGAAGTTCTCAATGTCCATCTTCTTCTGGTCACCAGCAACCATGCCCTGCTTTAACAGAGGGGAACTTGCAGCCACTCCCTTCCTCTTGAAGAAGTGCAACCCATCCTGATCTCAGAGAGCACAATTTCCCCTTAGAAAGCCTTTCTCACATCTCTGAGTTTGCTAGACAAACATCAGTGGCACAGGAGAAATATCTATCTTTATATGATAAACTATAAACACTAGGTCTGCTAAGCTGAGTGAGCTGCAATACTTAGAGTAGAAAACTGAATGTGTTTGAAGACAGAGTAACATTCAGCAGTGAGGACACACACCCACGTAGGACTGAGTTATCTGGAAGTACCAAGTATCTCTACCTTAGGGCAACAGTAGAACTGGCTATGGATTTGTATATGGACTTCAGGGCCTTGAACACAGCAGGGATGATTCAGTTCAGTTCTGCTTTTTCTGGCTCATTTTATGTGACTTGCGTACTAAATAAAATAATCTTCTATAGGATATACACATGCTTTTAATGTCTTAAGCTAACGTAGCCAGTTCTCCTCTGTTTGGTAGCTGTTTTATTTTAACTGGGGTAGCAAAAATGCATGAATGTACAGACTGCTGTTTGTTTATTAGACTTTCCTGTTATCATGATATGAAAAAGCACATACTTCGGCTTGGAGCCTGCAAGAATATGCACATATGAGTAAACTTACAGAAGTAAGTGTAATGATTTAATGAGTTTCCCCATCTGTAAAAGTGTTTAGAAGAAGAAGGTCTCCATTATTCAGCATTTCTTCATAACACGTGACAGAAAAAAACGCCAGCACCGTATCAAACAGAAATAAACCAGAATAGCCCATAGTGAAGAACTTGATACAAATAGTGAAATTATATCATGCAGTTATGCTGTTGATTACTTGCAAGTGTATACGGAAGTGCAAGATGAAGGTACAAGTTCAAAAGTAAAAGATTAAGATGTAGTCACAGGAAATATCTATTAGTGGATTCAGGTAATGATCCATTGATAATTACGATTAGTTCTTTACTTTTAGAATTTTGAAGGATATGTACACTAGGAGCAGTATTTGTACCCAACAATTCAAAGTGAGAATAGAAGAATAAGCAGCACTGAAACAAGGTTTGTTCTGTACTTCTGGCATTCATGCTTGTCCAACTTGAGTCATCAGAGTAAGTCTTGTGCTGCCTCATGAGAAAATGCTGAATCTCTCCTGCTTTCTTTCTTTTTTTCAACTGGTATGGCTAGTGGACTTTACAGGAAAACTAGATTCCTATTCCTTATATTGGCTGAGACTTAAATGAAAAGTAAGGGGAAAGGAATTACTGCAGCATCAAGTGCATGAAACCTGGCTGCAAGATAGGTGGTACTGTTATATAAATGGTAGATTAGAGCCAAAAATATCTATTATATTGAAATATGCTGTCCTCAGTCACAGAGAAGTTCTGAAACTAATCTAGTTTTCTCTGTTCTCTCAAAGAACCCAGGTCAGCATTAGAGGAAAGTAGACAGTCCTTTGTTTCTTTCCCATTGTTGCACAGTGACAAAGTTATCTTCTGCTTTCTGCAGTTGCATTAGATTTTGAATTAATGCTACCATAGGAACAACAAGCAAACAAGAACCACTTTCCCTTCCTTTCATCATAGAATCACAAAATCATACAAATAGGGATTTGAAGGGACCTCTGGAGATTCTCCACTCAAATCTCCTGCTAAAGCAGGTTCCCTACAGTATGTCACACAGGAAAATCCCCAGGCATGTCCTGAATATCTCCAAAGAAGGAGGCTCCACAGCCTTTCTGGGCAGCCTGTTCCAGTGCTCTGTACCCTCACAATTTTTAAGTTCTTCCACATAGAATCATAGAATCATAGAATTGCTCAGGTTGGAAGAAACCTTCAAGATCATAAAGCCCAACTGCAACCTAACCATGCTACTCTAACTCTAACAACCCTCCACTAAACACATCCCTGAGCACCACATCCAAATTTTCAGTCATGGACATAAATTTTCACTCATGGATATTTTTTCAGTCATGGACATAAAACCTGTTTTTGGGGATAGTAGTAACATAGATGCCCAGTGAACTTACACAGACACATTCTCAGTGGTGTCTTGTAGATGAAACAGGCACTGGAATGTATTGCATGCCTCCCATGACTATTTTTACTGCATGACAGTCTGTTATTTTGCAGCAGTGAATGGAAAGTTGGCATTCGACATCTGGGTATTAACAGGCAGAATTCATAGAGCAGAGCAGCCCACCCACAGCCTGCTGTTCCCTCACAGCATTTGAAAGATTCCCAAAACTATTTTGTTTTACTAGATTACATTATAGTACGTGCTGGCGGCCTGTGTTTACTACAAAAGGTGTGGAGTTTTCATTGCTCTAAAACTTTCATCTAACACACTAACATGAAATGCTTTGCGAGAGCACGTCTCCTCATTTAAGAGTAGATACCAGTCTGAGGCACCAGGAATGGTCAAACTTCTGGAGAAAAGAAACTCATAGAGTTAAACCATTAGTAAAGCAGCATATTGCATATGCAGTTCCAGAGTGTTTGAAAACACTCCATGGGTTGGTGGAGTGCTTCATCCAAATGCATGCTGGTAGTAAACCATGGCTGTAGCAGCTCCAGGAGAAGAGTTCTGTACAGTGATCCTTTGTGAAGAAAAAGCCCTTTGTAGATCTTCTACATGCCAGTGTAGCAGAGGAAGGTCTGTGCTTTAGTTGGTTACAAGCTCTTTCTTAGGGCAAACATTCGCTTACTGGTTGCTGGTGACTTGCTTCTGTGGGCAAGTGGTGCATCCAAGCTGAAACTGCCACCTGCCCAGCAGCTTATATCTCAGAGAGCTGCTGTGCTGCACTTTCCTATACTTATAAAAGATTAGGAAGTATTTAAAGTTCTCATGAGCTGAAGAATGCCCATGGAAGAGACTGTGGGACAAGAAGCCCGCACCAGGAGGGTCAGCAGCACAGGAATTGCAGTGATTACAGTCATCTCTCTTGAGTAAAAGTGCAAGGCTCTCTGATGTTCTGTTACTCAAGCTGTACCTGATTTACCAGCTTCTAGACGTAAGTCCCAGTCAGGATAGATGCATATCCAAATGGGAGCATATCTACCATATGGCAGAATTATTCTTTCCTTACTCTGGAATCTTTCTTGGTAGGTGCTCAAATGTGAGTATTAACTGAGAGGATGAGCTAGACTCTGGGAAGAGAAACCTTGATTTGAGAGGCAGGGTTTTTGTTTTTGTTTGTTTTCTTAATGTACGTATTGGAATCACAGAATTCTCTGCATTTGAAGGGTCCTTTAAGATCATCTAGTTCTAACCCCTACTACAGGCAGGGATGCCCACCACTACACCAGACTGACTCAAAGCCCCATCCAGCCTGGGCTTGAACACCTCAAAGGAGGGAGCACCCACAGCTTCCATGGGCAACCTGTTTTTCTTTGTTTCTAACAGGCTAGGAGTATATCACAGGACCGTGGCTTTAGTTCACATCTACACTGAAATTCCTTCTTATTGCAGATTCCAGCACATACAGGCATAGGGTTCAGCTGAGCTTATAATCGCTGCTGCAGCTTTGCCAGTTTATCTCCTCCTGGTATCCATTCCTTCATTTCCTTCAGAGGGCAGGGCTTCTCTCCTGCTTTTTTCGTAAGATAAAAGGGAAGCGTGCCCCACCTGGGAACTGCGGCTGTAATTATGTATCTCTTGAGACTGATACTAATAGACTTTTTGTGGCAGAGGGAAAGACAGTGTGTGTAAGACAAACCTGAGGGCACACCTTCAAAAGACAGAACCTTCAAAAGAGGGATCATCTGGTGTCAGAACCAGCTGCTCAGACCTTCCCGAGAGCTGGAGGTGGAAGCCAGAACATGAGGAGGCATAATGTACTTCTTGGAAAGGTCTGATTGATCTCCCTGCAGTCAGACTCCAGGGGGATATGAACAGTTGCAGATTAGTGTGCTGCTGCAGAGAACAGTGTGTCTCCCAGTCCACGATCCACATGAGCATAAATGTTTGCAGCTTCCACATTGACAGCAGCTGGAGCAAAAAACTTCAGTTGTAGGGAGAACATTGTTTATTCAGTACTTTGGGGTTTAACTAAAATGCCAGATGTAGCTCATTAACTGGCCTTTGGCCTGCCTCTGCATACTGCCTGTATGAACAGTTGCACTGGAGAGCTCCCCAGGAATGAAATAACAAAAGTGTCTCATCTCCAAGCAGTCTCTTCAAATTCTGTTCTGCTTGTGAGGGAAGATCAAGCTTTTTGGATAGGAGCAGCTTTTTTGTCCCAACCCCTTATGTCTGGTTCTCCACCAAGTCTGATCAATATCAGAGTTTGTATGCTGAAGATGCACAGATTCCCATTTCAGTAACTCCTAGGAACCATGGTTTCCAAAACAGCACATCCTTCACTGCCCGCAAAGCTTTTGCTTGGTGTTTTTCACATGTGATACATTTCTTAGGAAAATAGAGAATAAAACAAAGCCAGGCTAAAAACTTCAACAACAGGAGGTCTCAGATTTCTGAAGGAACCTATTTGGCAGTAGAATTAGAGAATTCCTTACAATTTGCAGGATGATCTCAGAAGAGAAATTAAGAGTTGCTGGGTGGCAAAGAGTTTGAGGTTTTTACATGTAGTATAGCATATTCAGATGTGACAATTCAAAACAAAACAAAATGAAACAAAAACACACACACACACATACATGCAAAATAGTAACACAGCTTATTGCTTTGGATCTGAAACTCAGCTTATACTTAAAATAGCAGAGTGGCATGCTGAATCTGTAACAGTTATTTAAGTGCTGGTTACCTGAATGTGAATGTAACACTATCACACTAGTAGATAATTTGTAATTATTTAGTGCCTGTGCCTTTCATGAAGCAGACAGAAAGACTGACTGTTCAATGAGCACAGACTCCCACCACTCCAGCTATGTCTGCTTTCCTCAAATATGAACCTCAATAAAGACACCCATGTGTCTAATCTAGCAGAAGAAAAGATGTAGAAAAAATTCCAAACATCCATCATTGCATATCAAGGAATTTCCACTTCATATGTTTCTAACGCTCAATCCATGTCTGTATGTCATAGATTAGGAAGTCTCTTCATTTATTTACCATATGTATTGCATCACCACACTTCTTCCATGTGCAAAGACATCTAAGATTTTCATGCTTCTTTTAAGTCTTGTAGAACTGATAGGTTCTGTACACAAACAGACTTCTGTAAGTAGTAAACTTACAATAGCATAAAATGTAGAAATTGTTGACTTCATTATATCTGAACTAAATCTTTATCATAGGTCATGTGGGATTGTTTCCCTGAATAAAACAAAAGAGACTAGCTTCCATTTCTTTCCTTGTTAGGATTAGATTTATCCTTTCTGGACTTGGTAACTGGTCGGCTTTCTCGTATTGCAGCTTAGCTCAAGAGCTCCGTCAAGACAGTTAGCTGGAAGTCTGTGACACTCTTAGAGTCTGGAAAGTACCAAAATCAAGTTAGTTCTGTATCAGAAAGGCATGTTTGCATGAGGGTTACATATGCATGAACAATTGTGAAAAAGATGAGAAAGCTGCAGTGTCCTTTACAAAGAGCAGGCACAGGGTTAGGCAGCAGCCCCCAGCTGATTTTGTATTGGTACTTCACAGCGACTATTTAGTCTGTGTTCACCTTAAAATGGAGAACTTCCTTTTGTTTTCTTTTGCGCTGCCAAACTTCTTTTTATGTGCTGTGTATGGCAAGGCCAGGACGTACAACATATACACGCACTCACACAGATGTGCTCACAGGGCTAGGGAAGACATACTATGGCTTTGGCCCTCAGTAACTCCCTTCTCCAAAGACTTGGACTTAATCTGTGTGACAGCAGGGTTTAAATAAGACATCTCCATTTACATCACCACCTCCTTATTCACTCAGTGAGGAAAGAACCTCACTTCACAGCCTGTGTAAGCCCATCTGTTCCCCCAGCACAGCTGCCTCAGATAAGCATCTCAAGTACAATGGGTGGATTTTAAGCCCTAATGCTCCTTCCCACACAGGCATCCTCTACAGAACCACTGTGCACTGCTGTGATGCAAATAGTCATTAATAACTACTTAATAATTTATATATCTGGAGCATCATCAGTTTGCTTAGTCCAGGCCCTGCCCTGTTCTTGTTCCTGGCTCTCAGCACGTAGCACGCAGTTCTGCACAGTTGGTATGGCCCTGCGTAGGCATTCATAGGAGCAAGGTTCGGTGTCTGGAGCCACCCAGTGGGCATCGCAAGTCTTCGCCACTCGTTTTTAAAATCCGCAGTTTGAAAAGCACGTCACCTCCCTGTGGGGTTTCTTAAACCACTGCAGTGTGAGAATTCTAAGGGACAAAGTAATGCAGATCCGGAACTGGTAGTCCACATAAGAGAAAGAATGATTGAATATGCTATTAGGAATAATGAATAATGATTGATAAGAAAGCAACAGCTATTACCAATTTTATTGAGAAGGTGCAGATAAAGGAAAAGGAAAAGCCCCAAGCAGAGTTTTCCAGCAACATTCAGCAGCACATGGTGGTCTGCTGGCATATGTATCACTGCAAAACAGTGAAAAAAATGCATGCTGGAAAAAACCTTGTAGTCATCCCAGGGCATGCTGAACAAGTGATATGGTCAGATTGAAAATGAAGGACATTCATAGCACCCAGATCAGCAAGATGCAAATGCAAACATGTTCATAGTCATGTACAAATGTGGGCTTTGTAGGACAAAGTGATACATGACTCTGTACTGTGAGACACAGAGGAATCAGGTCCCTGCGTCAGATTGCTGTAAGACCTCAAATGAGAAAACTGGTTTGGTGTAACGAATGTGTACAGGAGCAATGAAATGTGGAGAAAGTGGGATGAATTAAACAGCAAAAGGGCATGAATATAAACCATTTCAAAATCAGATTTTCATGGCATCTGCTGTGACCAGTTATTGTTGCCATAGGTGAGAGAGGATTTGACAAGGATGTCAGGTGTACTGCCAAGCCACAGTGAAAGTAAAAAAATCAAACAGATTTTGAAAAAAAAGAAAAAAAAAAAAGCATAAAAAATGTGTTCAAGGTCAGACTAAGCAGACCTTTAAGACCAGTTCCTACGTGATTGACACCTTGATTTGCCATTAGAACAATAGCACATGGAAAATGTTGGTCAGCAGGGCCAAGAAACTGGAGTAGCTTATGACCATAAAATGTCATTAATGTCTACAAAGAAAATTTTGATCAGGATGTAAAGGACAACATACAAAAGCACTGGAGTCAGATTTGGACGATGTCCATGCTTTTCTGTCCTTCAGTGATGAAAACCAGCTGATATGCAAGCAGTCATAGTTATGAGATAGTAGAAGAGAGGTGTACACTCTGAGAAGACTAGCTACCCATGATTAAGAAGAATCTGTGGATGAGGGTTTTGCATATCTGAGGTGGCATTAACAGTGAAGCTACTAGGGTCTGAAGAGCCACCTGCTCTACCTTCTGTTCAGCTGTCAGTCTGCATCATGACAGACTCACCTCAATATGGATAAGGAGTTCACAGCCAGACTGGATAGGACTTTGAGCAAGTTGGTCAAGTGGGAGGCATCCCTGCCTATCGCAGATGTGTTGGAACTAGGTGATCTTAAAGGTCTCTTCCAACCCAAACCATTCTATGACTGTGATTCTATGGTTTAGGAGTCCTAAAAATACTGATGAGGACAATCATAAAAACCTGCTGAAGAAAAAATACACTGAAAAAAGATAAAGCTAAATCTGAGTAAGTGGATCAGTGTTGAGACATAAATTTCAAAGGGCTGTAAAACTGTAGTGTAGATGGTGACTGATCTAGAATAATACCATTTTCCCTTTATACCAGGCACAGGAAAATACATCCAGTCCTTTGTATGAAAGATTAAGTTATGCCTAGTCTGTCCTAAAAGATTTTTACTAATATGAGCAAGGCTTCCCTTTGTGGATTCATTTTTCACCAGCATTTTTATCAGACAGTTAAAAAGGATGAGCTCTACAGGCAGAGATTATCATAGCCCTTATAACAACCTCTGTACTGGAAAATGTACTGAAATAAAAGGAGTTTTAAAATAATCTACCCTTTAGGCAACAAAGAATATCAGCAGGATAATCTGAAGTTAGTAACCAGAAAGAGATGCAGGGACTAGGGTTTCTGCATCCTCCACTTCTACGAATCAGTATAAGTGTTGCTGAATGTCACTTGGAATGGCTTTGAGGAGAGAAATCAGCCATGACAGATTATCCCTGGATTAACTTTTCCCTCTGCCATTGATTCATTGCATGACCTTTGAGCAAGGTGCACCAGTGCTCCTTCTATGTCTCCTGTTCCAGCGCTGCATTTGTGTAATTATATTCCCCACACATTTAGCTAAGTTTGAGCTGAACCCTTTTCATACAGGAATTGCTCCTTACTGTATTCAGGGGACCTCACCAGTGCCACTTGGATATCATGAATGAATTTTCATTCCTCAGAATTCTTCAGGCTTTCTTCGTTTGATGGTGACAAACAAGAAATAGGTGTTTTCTAATACAAGCAGACTGTGCTGCTGGAGAAAGCACAAGTAAACAGCCTTTAGCTGAAAAAAAAAAAACAACAAAGATTCATATTGTGGCTGGACCTGTGCACATAACTAAGTCTGTAAATCTGGCTCTTTTTGGTCACTCTATTATCAAAGAAGCATGATCTGAAAGCAAAAAAAAAGCAATGTAGTATTTGGGTGTTGAGTAGGAATTATTACATAAAAATCCTGCATTAACTCTCTAATATAGAAAGGACACAGACCTGTGTGATTAAAGTACTCAGCAATGCCTAGTGGGTGCAGGCTCTAGAGCCAATGAAGTTCTATATGCTCCAACTGGCTCTGAACCTACTTGCTGATGGCACAGCAACTGAAGAAGGGTGGAACTCAGACTGGGGCAGCTTTCTCAATACTTTGGTAGTTGGATGTGCCCTCTTGTGGCTGCTCTTGGCCTCCAAGATAACTCAGGTGTCTTACTACTATGTTGCATGTTGCTAAAACTAGTGCAGATCCTCATGCATCAGCACAATTGCATCAATATCAGAGGGCAGGCTTCAGTCCCAATAGTTACTGCATAACTGATAGGGAACAGGCACAAGCTACAGTATGGTCTGAGCTATTATATGACATCCTATATACAGCCATCTAGCTAGCTGGATCGTGTGTTGTTGCAGCTTCATTCATCAGGACTCAAACAATGCAGGAGTTTAGGTGAGTGGAACACATCCATCTGTGCTGAGATCATCCTTCTCCTGGTGCTAAAATCATCAGTGAGGTGCCTCTACCCTGCAGAGTGACACAACTGCATAATCAAATGGATTGCTTCTGCTGATAATTCCTAGGGGTGTTTTATTTTTTTAATTCAGCTGTCAACACATAGTTCCCAAATGATCAGTTCATCTCTTTAATGTGCTGGCATTTTTCTTATCCTCGTCCATTAGTAACTATGCTTGTTTTGTTTACATCTGAAAGAGCTTCTTTTGGTCATTTGTGTGAAGGAGAAAAAAACTGCAGCATGCTAAATCTGCAGTACATTTGGATAGCAACACAAAAAATGGCAATGGCTTTTCATGGTTTTCAGTGTTAACAAATGAAACATTGATTTTTATGACTTTCCTTGCTCTGCTCTCAGTCTCTATGCAGTGATCCAAGAATCCCATATCGCAGTGGAAATAACAGACCTAGCATAGATGAGTTCATTACTCCACTGGGTGCTGTGTGCAGTGGGAATTGTTCTTTGCTGCAAAGACATTGTAATGTAAACCACTGAGGCAAGCCATCACTAGAAAAAGAAAGTGGGAACCAAATGTACAGGTCTTCTAAGCTCCTACTTTGCATATAGTAAGTCAAATCTGTCACAAAGCAGTGGAATCAAATCTTAGCATTCTCTACTACAGGAAAAAAATGTGTGTTCTCTGAGAACAGATAACAGAGAGTCAAAGCAACACAAGCATCAACTGTCATCTTCTATGGTAGCACAGAAAATACTGGTGGAGTTACAGATGGGTTATTTAAAAGGCAAGCTTTACATCCAGTTTGATTTTTGTCTGTATTATTTTTAAATGAATTTTTTTTAAATGCGTATAAAAGTTCCTTTCATGAGTCACATGTTAGCCTCTTTCCCCCTACTCAATTTCATGTGTACTTACTAATTAGGACAGTGAGTTTTATAGAAGTCATCCTCACAAGAGCACACATTGTATTCAGGAAATGGACTGGCAGACAGTGAGATGGTTTCCTTTAGATCCATCAGTAAAGGGACAATTACTGTGACAATAACTCAGAATGGGCTGGTTAAGATTTTCTGTTGAAGCAAAGCCTTATAGTTCAAAAAGAATATAGGGGAAAAGTACCAAATGTTACTAAGTCACAAGCAAATCCTAAGGGTTTTCTGACTTGTCTGATGATCTTTGTGAATTGGCACACCTGAAACAGGCTCAGTAAGGCAGAAGGCTCTAGATTTAGAGACATGTTTCAGGCAGCAGCTGCTGCACAGTGGCAGTGTGTCACCAGCAGAGTTGAGCTTGTAAGCCTCTACTTGCTGGCAGCATTCAGGTAGAGGACCTAGGTCACCTGCAAATGCCATTCCAGATGGATTATATGGGGCCAGCCACTGACGTGGTCCTGTGAGATCAATCAATACCATTGCTCACAGGTTACACGCAGGAGTTCAAGATACCACTACTGACTTGGGGAAGATGGCATAATTACACTGAAATTTCAGCTTTGCTGCTACAAGATTTTCACCTAAAAATGAAAGGAGAGGGGAAGGGAAGGGAAGGGAAGGGAAGGGAAGGGAAGGGAAGGGAAGGGAAGAACAGAGGAGAGTAAGAGGGAGAAGGAAGGGGAGAAGGAGAGGAAGAGAGAGAGGGAGAGGGAGAGGAGGAGAAAGCATCAAAATAGCATTATAACTTTGGGAAAGGTTATAGCAAGTGAAAACAGTGGACCAGCCTTTCCACACATGCCATGTGGAAAGCCATTCTTGTCCCAAAGCAACAGGAACTCTCATGATTTTGAGCCTTTATCCTATTGCTATCACTGTGAGAAGAGAGCTGTGGTGTACACAAGTTGGATATTGTGAGATAGCTGCAAGGTGTCACCATGCCAAGAGCATTGTTATTCTCAGCTCTGTTTTCTTCATGTGTGATGAATACACTTTCCCTTAATCATAGAATCATAGAATGTCTTGGGTTGGAAGGTTCTAACCCCACAGGCAGGGCCTGTGACCACTACTTAAATATTTTATATTTAAGTACCACTACTGAAAATATTTTATATTTCTTCCAGAAGTGAGTGTCCACCAAGGTAGACTTAGCTTGTTACAGGAGGTGTATCATCACTGAAATGCTAGTTTTAAGGCTGTGGGTAATATTAAGTAGTCTTACAGGCAGGCAACAATGGCCAATGCTGTCTTGTATCATGTTTCAGGCAAGCAATTTCAGAAGCAGTGACCTTAACGACAAGCAGGCCATGTAATTCTCTGCTCTTTGCTATGTACACCACAAAAAAGACAGAGCATTGATCATACTGCAGCTGTACTGCATGTCACAGAAGAATCACCCTGTTTTCCTGTTGAGGCTATCAGGGAAGGTCATGGCGGTGTAGCATCAAAAGTCAGATAGTGCCTGCTTGATCTAGACAACAATCTCTGGAAGTGATTATAAATTTTCTGAACGGTTAGAATTTAAACAGGTTCTCATAGTAGGAAGTCTGCCTCACATCAGGGTGTCAAGTTTGGTTTTATTTAATGAGTTATTTTTTTCTTAATCCTGGTAGTACATCATTTCTACACAGAGAACATCAGTATCAAGTGTGGTATAGTCAAAATGGTACCGTCAAAGATAGTGCAAACCTGAGCTGCAATGCAGAGTGTTGCTGTGAGACCATTAGTTTGTTAAATGCTTTTATTTGATGTTCACAGAGTGTGAACAGAAAACAGCATCACACCCCTACAAACTAGACCAGTGTCCACTACATGAAAGCTGCCTGAAATTCCCCACACACTAAGTCATTCCTCATTACTAAGTCATTTTCTGAGCAGAAGAGGCTCACTTGAAAGAAAACCTGAAACTCAAAAATCATGATTTATGAAAGAAAGAATATCAGACTAGAACTCCAACTGAGAAATGTCCTTCCTTTTATCCACTCATCACCTTTTCCCTCTCTTGGGGCCAGGAATATAACAGCTGACAAATGCTTTGGTCTGCATAATCAGAAAGAAACATACCACTGAGCCACTTCCTGACATCATGGTTCATGGTGCCTGTGTCTACCAGAGACCACAGAATGAAGCTGATCTCTTGTCTGCAGCACACTTTTTTTTTTAAGCCTTCTGTTCCATGGCTTTTGGGGGTAGTCTGTCCACTATTTAAAAAAATCAAAGAAGAAAGGAGAACAGAATATCCAGGCTTTCTCCTTCTCAAATGCCAACAGAGGACAAGAGTGTGCAGGGTGATTCTTGGCTAGAGAAAACACCTGCTTAAATATGCCACGAGACAACTGAAGACTTGTAACCCAAAGTATGGCTCTTACAGATACCTCCTAGTTGTGGACCCTTGTGCTTGGCCACTCCCTAAAATGCACCACTGGATCTCCTCTGGCCCCTAAAGTTACTTTATGTGGCAATGGGGGCTGCTGGCTTTTCCCAGCACAGCCCTGAGCTCACTTGCCTAGGTGAAGCCCTTCTGGACTTGCAAGAAAGATAATGCAGTCCTTTTTTTTAGGAAGACTACCAGATAAATGGTAACCTGAAATAGTAATGGATGTGAAACAAAAAGCCTGAAGCAAAATACTGTTTCTGATTTTACTTCTTTATTTCTGCTACTTATTTTGTCATCTGCAGAGTCTGTAGGGGGTGACTACAAAATTACCTATCCTGAAGATACCTTATCTCATTATAAACTGTGGTATTTAATCATTTCACAGCTTCATCAAATGCCTTGTCCTAACATATATTGCATCAGCACAGACCAAAGGACCATACTAGCATCTTCAGTAAGAAGAGGAATGTATTGGTATGCTCCTATTCTAGCAGTCTCTGCTGAGAAATTTCATCTCCCAGAGGAGAATACATTTGAAAAACCTAATGCACCAACCTAGTATTTCTGAAAGATGATGCTTTCTTCATTGCTTTCTGCTTATAATGTTGCTGAGCTGATAAGGATTCAGTGCCACAAAAGAAATAAATTATGAAAGGCAGTGTAGCACTGTGAAAGAGAATGATAATGACAAATAATTCCTGGCTGAACTACTTTTCATGTGTTGGATATATACCTAACCTAATTGGATATACACTTAATCTAATATAAAAAATCTGAATATGAGATATGGGTGGGCTTTTCTGCCCTCTAATAGAAATACCCTCATTAAAAACAATATTCATTCAGGAATTCAAATGTACTGTGGAGATCCGTAACTCTTTCATGCCAGTACGCTTTAAACTATGTGAAAGTTTTTATCAGTGGGCACAGTAAAATTGCAAAGAGTTTCTCAGGGTATGTAGCCAGTAGTAAACCAATTTTGCTCCTACATACTTGAAGTCAATTGTATAAATTAAACTTTATACAAATATGCATTGGGTGAACCTGACATCTTTTTTGTAAGGGAAATATTTTTTGATAGTAAGTAGTACAATTGGCCATGGAACTTATTGGTTTTAACTAAATTTCCCATTTTCATATTTACTGTTGAAAAGTTTCTGCTCTTCTGCATATTGAGAACAATTTGTAGAGTTGCAGATTTCAGAAGGAATTATTATTTTCATCTACACACATGTATTTTGGACATGATTCAATCCTGTATAATTCTTTGAGGGATTTTCTTTACTTCACAGGAAAGCATCTTTGAAATATATAAGGTTTTGTATCTACTGTGGGTGGAATGCTAGCTGAGAAATAGCCCAGAATGTACAAAATGTGTTAATATATCTGTTTGCTCCAGGGATGCTGAATAGTGTTTTTGTTTTTGTTTTTGTTTTGAGACTCTGCTAAAGGGTTTTGCGTAATGATGAGGGTGAAAAGGTCATTTTCTCTCTCTTTTCCTGGAGAGCAGGAGACCATTTTTTGCTAGATTAAAATGTACATTCTTTAAAGAACAGAGAAACCCACACAGGTAGAGAAGAGAGCTCCCCAAGGAGAATCAAACTGTGGTGATAAAGCGTCACCTTTGTAATCATCAGAAGTGCTCCAGCAACTTCCCTTGCTGATTTTTTTCCTAAGCAGCTGTTCAGTTGTTGCACTGCTGCTGATTTGAAGCAGAGGGTCTTTCCTGTGAGATGCCTGGAACTCAGTTCCGGGAACAGGGCACCTCAGGAGCCCCAGGAGTATTCATTAGTAAGCAAAACAGTCATTCCCAGTACCATCACCCCATCAGGCTGGACATGGGAGAGAAGGAGGAGAAAAACATTCCCTTTTGCTGCAGTTGGTTGGATTTAGCTCATGGTTGGCAAGGTGAATCACAAGGTTTAATAGCTCTCAGGGTTATTAGAGCTGTCCTGTCTTTAACAGCTCCCACAGCTCTCTCTTAATTGTTGTTCATCTCCATCTTTTTCCAACCTGCCAAGCCTCTGTAGTTTGTCTTCTTTCATTCCTTTATTTTTAACAGAGCTTGAGAGTTTCCTCAGTGCTGTAATTCAAGCGCCTTGTAGAAAGCAGACTCTTTCGCACATTTCTCCCTTCCCACCTCCTAGTAAGGTCCAGGTAGTAGTATCAGGGTCCTGGCACTCTTCCTACGCCTTTCATTTCTGTCCAGGACCATGACATTGCTCTGTGGTGAAAGGATCCCTTTCCTCCCCATCACTCCATGCTGTGGTCCTCCTTGCCCCCATCTCACCCACTCTCTTTGCCCCAAAGTTCTGGCAGGGGTGGCCTCACCCTCTCCAGCATTCAGGGATTGAGAACCTTATGAACCCACCTGCCCACCCACAGATCCAATTGGTCTCCAGAAGGAAGAACAAAATTTCACATCAGACCTTCTGTTTTGGTGCAAGTTTCTTCTCCAATTCTTGCCACTTTTGCTCCCACTCCCCTTTGTTTTCCTCATTGCATGGGAGGCTATTTTTTAATTAAATGGGAGGGTAGAATTTCAGAAGAGAGAAAGTCTTTGTTCTTCATATCCCAAATTGATTAGCATTCTTGTAGCTTCACTGTTTGCTTATCTGAAAATGAAGCCTTGATTTGACTGAGGAAAGAAGAGCTTTTACATTTTAATTTTCTTTTAACCAAAAGCTTCTAAGATACCCTAATTATACTGGAAAAGATTCTGAAACTCACTGAGCAGCTTCAAGATCATCTAATTAATAACAGCCCCGGGCATGTCCAGTGGAGGAAATACACTATAGGAAAAAAGGGTAATTAACAAACCTACCAATTAATATAATAAGTAAATGTTTAAATATATAAAAGGTCATATTCATCTTAACATCATCTTGCATAGGGAAGCACATCTTGGAAATATGAATTTATCTTTTCATCAAACTATGCAAAAGAGCAAAATTCAGGAACCATGCACCAGATTGATTAGACCATGGTAAGAGACAAAAAAAGGTTAAAGAGCCTCTAAGATGACCATGAAATTATAAATTTTGTGACTTGCAAAGGGAAAAGCAAACTAAAAAAAAAATGAATATGATGTAGGCAGATATCAATAAACTCAGATGAATTCATTACTGAAAGCTCTGATGGATAGATGTAGGAATTCTGTAGGAATTACGTAGTGTAGATGGCCACAAAAGTTGGTCTAGGGGGAGGTAAGAGGTCACTGTGCTAAATCACTGTTTCTTAGTTGGCTTTAAAAAAAAGAGAGTTCACAGAAGAAATGGAATATAGATCAGATCATTAAGCATTACTTGAACAGAGCAGCACAAATATAGGAGGACAAGATCAAAAAAGGAGAGGCATAATGTGTCCTGAAATATAATAAGAAACAATTCTATGACAACATCACTGGTAGAAAGCAAAGGAAAATGTTGATTTCCTCCTCCGCAGATAAGAAAGATAATAGATGTCATTGAGGTGAGTGTCTTTCTTCTGTACTTCAGTCTTCACTAAAAACTCTTGTAGCAGTCAGACAGTAAATATAGTGAGACAAGCTATATATCCAGAATTCAGAAAAAAAAGCTAGGAGTACTTAGAAAAAAGCAACAATTTTCAGATCATCCGAATGTGGCTCAAGCCAGTTTTTCTCTTTTAGATCTTCAAAAGGACTGCTCATAGGAAGAACAAATGCCATGCTCAATTTTAGAAAGGGAGCAGGAAAAGAGGATCAAAGGAGCACCAGAACTTGCAACTGAACTTCAGTCCTTAGAGAGCTACTTATGGTTATCTAGAAGAACACACAGTGAATAATAAGCAATTTAAGTGTATCAAAATAAGGCTTGTCAAGATACACAGGCTTCCTTGACAGGCAGCAAGCAGACCGTATGGCTTCGAGTAGGCTGAGGATGCCAATTATCTTGACAGTAAGGGGACTTTGATACTTTTATAATCAAATGATAGAAGTATGGTTTGGACTAAACTTCTGTAAGGCAAATATAGATGCAACACTGCTCAGAAACCATTCAGCCAAATTAAAAGGAAAATCTTTTTAGGGCTCTAATTTGGGCCTGAAACTATTCAATCTGCACATTAAAACTTGGAGTGATGAGAAGGTATGTGAGTAGATGATGGATTTGTTGCACTCCAAGACATCAAATCTGGTAGCATGCAGTAAGGTGCAGCATGACAGTAACAATTAAGGAACCATCTTAAAAACACAATAAAGGACAAGTGCAAAATTTTGTTTTTAGGCAGGCATAGCCAATGGCGCAAAGGCAAGGTTGGCTGTGGATGTCAGCCCAGTTCTCTGCAAAGGATGTGGAAATAAAAGCAAATAAGCATGTGGACATGAGTTAAAGATTTTATGTTGTAAAGACAAGCTGGCATGCAGGTAATGAGACATTAAAGAATTCTCTTCTGCTTATCATTAATAAAGCCTGAGCCAGACTAATGTGTAGTTGCTGCTTTGAAAGTATAACACAACCTGTCAGAAAATCCAGAGGAGAAAATGGAAATGGTTGAGGTCAGCAAGGAAAAACTAGCACTGAGAGCAGGTCTTTAAATATTTCATATGCTGCTGCAAAGGAAAGGAAAAACGAGTTCTTTGCATTCACAGTAGAAAGGGCAACCGTTACTAAGATTAAGTGTTGGCAGTGAAAATCCATCATGGAAACCTATCCAATAACAGAGATAGCAAAGTGCTGAGGAAGCTGGCTGTGGAGGTTCCATCATTTTGAGTCTCTGAGATGAGGTCAGAGATGCCACCACCAGGGCCTGCACAGAGCTTTTCTCCTTGGCCACTGCATCTGAATGCTTGTGCCCTGCCCCCACCTACATTTTGATCTCTGTTTTTGACCACAGAAGTTCACAACCTGCAAGCAATCACTGACATTGTTTAGGGAAAAGGGAACTGAACACAGGTATGAAAATGTCTGCAAACAGTTCGAAATCAGCTATAAAGATAAGGCAAATAAATTCTAAAGACAAGAGAACTTGATCTGAACAGCCAGAATACTGGATGTTTAAAAACATCAAGCATTCCTCCCCCAGACTTTTTCCAAGAAAGAAAATAATGAAACCATGGATGAGGCCACCAAGAGCCACAGGGGAATCTTCGCTCCTGAACAATTTTAGGAACAGGATTAGAAGAGGTATGGAGGAATACTTGAAACGAGGGGGAGGGCTGCACTATTTTATGTGTTTCTGTAATTCTTTGAGAGAGGGGAAATAGTGAAAGTACACGGAAACGAAACACAGAAGTGAGAGCAGGAACTGCTCTGTACAAAGAGCCAGTGACAGACTGTGAAACAAGAAATCAAAAATGTGTGGGCAGGAGAACCCCTCATTTTTTTTTTCATTATAAACATCTGACTTGTTGCACTTCTTGATTATCCACATGGAGTATTTTGCAAAATTGAAAACAAAAGCTCCAAGGGTTTTCAGTGTAAACTAGTGTTTAGCAGAACATGTTGACTCTTACAGCTTGAGACAAGGCCTAATGCTTACACTGCGGGTACGGAAAAAACCCTTTTGTTTTTGGTACATTGCAATGTAATATCTGGAAACATCTACTGCCAGACACTGAGCTGGATAACCTGCCAGTGTGAACCAGCCTGACAGCTTCTCAGATAACTACCAGCAATCATAACAGAATTTTCTTCCCATTCCCCCTTACGCTGGTGACTGGCAAAATATTTCCATGTTGAAGCTCCTCACTTCAGAGTGCTTATGTGAACACATAAATAAATTTGCTGGTTTGCATTGAGAGCTTCAGTTTTGTTCTCCAAACAATTACAGAAATTCCAAAATACTGAAATTTCACCTTGTCTCAGGTATAAATGAAAAACAAACTTAACAAAAATGTCATGGAATTGAGGAATTAGTAATATTTGTTTTGACCTCTCAGAGACATTTAGAATCATTTGTTGGAAGGAACCTCTAAAGGCCATCTAGTCCAACTCTCCTGCAATAAACAGGGACATCAACACCTCCATCAGGTTTTCAGTGTCCAGTCCAGCTTGACCTTGAGTATCTCCAGGGAGGGGGCATTCATCAGCTCTCTGTATCAACTGTGCCAGTGCTTCACCACTGTTTTTCACCACTGTAGAAAGCATCTTCCTTATATCCAGTCTAAATCTCCCCTCTTCAGTTTGAAAATATCTCCTCTTGTCCTATTACAACAGACCCTGCTAAAGAATCTGTCCTCTTCCTTCTTACAGCCCTCTTTTATAGATTTTCTAAAAGGCCACTATCAGGTCTCCCTGGAGCCTTCTCTTCTCCAGGATGAACAGCCCCAGCTCTTTCAGCCTGTCCTCATAGGAGAGGTGTTCCTTCCCCTGGATCATTTCTGTGGCTCTCCTCTGGACGTGCTCCATCAGGTCTATGTCTCTCCTGTACTGAGGATTCCACATCTGGGTGCAGTACTCCAGGTGAGGCCTCACCAGCATACAGGGGCAGGATCTCACCTCCCTTCTTCTGAAGCAGCTCAGGATACAATTGGTTTTCCAGGCTGCGAGTGCACACTTCTGACTCATATCCAGCTTGCCATGCATTAGTATCCCCAAGTCTTTTCTGGCAGGGCTGTGCTCCATCCTGACATCCCCTAGCTCGTACTGATAGTGGAAGCTGTCACTACCTAGATGCAAAACCTTGCATTTGGATTTGTTGAACCTCAGGGGGTTCACCTGGGCCCACTACTTGTGTCTGTTTGTATTTCTCTGAATGGCATAATGTCCCTTGGCCATAACGACTGCACCACACATTTATTTTGATAAAACTGCATTGCAGCTTGATAACGCAGACGCTGCAACCTGAACATTTCATTTATTCTTAGTCTAAATGATGAAGTAAAAAAGCAGACATTTATACCTCGTCGAAACAAAACTTTGAGATAATCTCCTATCAGATTGTGATGAAAAGGATACATTCCCATAAACATTTTATCACTTACTTAAGGCAATGTTTCCCAAAGGAATAATACTTCGTAAGTAAATTAGCATCACTTCTAGTGTCCTTTAACCCCACAGAAAGTATTTCTAAACAAAGACAGGAACATAATCTATGGTCAGGCAGATAGAAAGACATCTTCAGAGTGAAACAAAACAGCTGCTTAACACAGCATACAAATTATGCATAATTGTTCAAGACTTATTTATCAAATGCATTTCTGAGGAGAATTAAAGATGCATTTTCTACCCTAGTTGTTGCTTTAATGTTGCTTGATCTTGCAAGCACTGTTACTTCTCTTAGGTGTTTTGTTATGACTCTTCATTTCATATCTCCCAGATGTTTTTTTTTTGCAAGAGCACTGCTAAGAGCAGCAGGAAACTAATGAGGGTCATTTTTTTAACCTATATGGCATTGCTAGGAGGTAGTCTTCTCAGACAAATCACCAGTTCTTTCCTGTTGTCCTGTTTCTTGGCTGCTGCTGTTGGCAGCAGACACATTGAAGCATGACATCGGGGCCAAGCCAAGTGTGCCCACTGCTGCACACATGCCATGCAAAGCAGCTCTGACCCGTGGGAGGGGAAACAGCAGACACAGGGGTCTGTGTGGGGTTTGGTGCCAGCATCTGGAGGGCTGCCAGTCCTCTGCACACTGCCACAGCACTGCTGAGCTGGCCCTGTAACAGTCACAGAGTCACAGAATACCCCAAGTTGAAATCAGTGAATCACTGAATCATAGAATGGATTATTTTGGAGGGGACCTTAATGATCATCAACCTCCAAGCCCCTGGCATGGACAGGACTGCCATTCAGCAGGTGAAGTTAAAACAGGGCCCCCATCCAACCTGACCTTGAGCACTTCCACAGCTGGAGCACTCATAGTTCTGGGCAGCTTGTGACAGGGCCTCACTGCCCTCTGAGTAAAAAATTATTCCCTAACATCTAATCTATATTTCCCTTCTTTTAGTTTAAAGCCCTTCCTCCTTGTCCTGTCACTACTAGACTCTGTCTATAGTCAGTCCCCTTCCTGCTTATAAGTACTGGAAGATCACAATGAGGTCTCCCTGAAGTCCTCTCTTCTCCAAGCTGAGAAAGCCCAGCTCTTTCAGTCTTTATTTGTAAGAGAGGTGCTCCAGCCCTCCAATCTTCTTCATGAGGTTCTCTCTGCTTCTAGCAGTGGGCTAGTTGTGGTTGACCTTGCCTTGCATCACAGAGATATGAAAATGCCCTTTCCATTCCTCTTCCTTCTGCCCTTAGTCATCTCACTACTAAGATATCTCCCAGGTCCCAAACCATGTTTTTGTGCTCCTGATTTGTGCTTCCATTGCTCTGCGGTCTCACAGAATGGTTGGAGTTGAAAGGGATCATAAAGACCATACAGTTCCATTCCCCTGCACTGGGCAGGGACACTTCCTACTGGACCAGAGTACCCAAAGTCATATCCAACCTGGCCCTAAACAGTTTCTGGGATAGCAACGTCTTCCTTTAATCTTAACCCATCCTCGGTCTTACGTCATCCATAATTTTGTGCTTAAACACTTCACACTCTCTCTGAGCTTTGTTTTGACAAGAGCAAAATCCTTTTTTTTCTATAGAAAAAAGGGCTCCTCTCACTAAGCTCCTTCTGAGGACATGTAGAAAGAGCCTGACACTATATCCACTCACCAACGGAAATCCAGTTGTAATATCACTAAATATGGATGTGCTTATTTCATTCTTGTTGTTAGAGGCAAGGTTGTGACTGCAGCATACATAATGCAAGAAGTTAACAAAAGTGGTAGGACTTACATAACCCAGTTTCCATGAAACTATGTCAGGATTCCAGTCCAAGAGTGGGTGGCCACCTGCGCATTGAGGAAGCATCCCTCAGCAGACCCTGGTTTGCCACAGACATGCAAGAGTCTGGGAGGAGGCCTTACATCTCATCTATTTTTGAGTGTGAGACACATGGCTTACCTAGTGGTCAGTGTGGCATAGGAACAGGATGCAGAGAGCCACAGAGCATCCATGCTCACTGAAACATGCAGATGCTCCAGCCCTGAGTATTCCACTTCACAGTAGCTATGAAGGAGGCAAGGGTTTCATGTCACTCCTGTGTCTTCCTTCTTGCTATCTAGGGCTTTGGTATGAGCTTTCTGCCTGCAAAGCATTAATTTCAGAGCTTTAGTCTCACCTTGGCCAAGTCTTAGATGACTGTAACCACCATATGGTTAAAACACAGACTGCCAGGCACATAGGGATTTATCTGAAGACTGGTTGCACATCTGGAAATTGATTCTTCCCTATTACAGCAATTCCATCTGGGAGGTTCAGTGTCATATTTTGGACTATGTGATCACTTTTGGTCACAACTACTTCAAGCATACACCTTGCCACAGGAGGTGTAGGAGACAACTAGAAGTGTGACGCATGCAAAGAAATTGCTGCTTTCATTGCATTTTCCAGCCAAATGTTGTGTGTGGGAAGTCAGCATAGGAGTGGCTGTCCTGATGACCCAGTTGGTAGAAACATTGCTTATTGCAGGATTTGTAACTTGCAGAAGTAATTAGGACAACTCACCAGCTGAACAATAGAGAAGGCCATCACCTGAACAGCAGATTTAAGATGGTGGCTTTTCCTTCCAGTCATGCACAATGGCAGCTTGCATCTTACTAAAGAGAAGGAGTCAGCTGTTATTCAAGCCATTCCAACATTCATATTTCCAAAGTATCCACAAAGGAGTACTTCAGGGCAAGATGTCTGGTGAATATAAAAAACATTCTATAGGAAGAAGATAGATCCTTTGTCAGGCAAAAGCTGTTGTATGTATGGACTGCAGGAGAAAGCTTCAGATGGACTGTTGTCAAAAGCCATTTGTTCAGTACTGTGAGTGTGTGGTCCTGAAAACTGTGTTTTATACTTTTCCTGTTCCTGTGTGGTAATGAATGTTCATGCATTTACTTATTTTATTTTGAATACTGACTAGAGGAACATTAAGAAGAAATCTAAAATGGAAAATAAATGTGACTGTATGAAGTTACAGCAGTAATGCCAGAGAGGTCTGCCCTCCCATGATCTGCCACCAAATTTTGATGTCCATTTTGTCACTTAGGGATGTGGGTGATCACCATGATTAATAATAATAATAATAAATGTCTCCCAGACATTTATTCTCAGGAATTTGGATATTCAGTCTCCTAAATGGAAGAGTGTATTTTTGTGTTTGGGAGCTAATCAATCATCTGAGAGTTTTTAAGCAATTAGGATTCCTGGGGGGAAAATATGGAATAAGAAGAAAATAATTTCAAGAACAAATGTGGATTTTGGATCTCTGGTATGCAGAGAACACAATCATTATATCATCAATCTGGAAAGAAAATTTATCTGTCCTCCCTTAAAATAACCAAAAGATAGGGATTTACATAGCACTGTTACAGAAAATGTTTTCCATTAATTAACATTCAGTGAGAGAAAACTGTTTTCATGTAACAAATATTAACATGATTTTAAGGATATAGCAGTAATTTGCTACATGTGGAAAAGCTCCGTAAGACGTTTTTGGTCTCCTGCCATTGTAGTTGCTTCAGGTTTTTGAAATATCCACCTGCTGTGGTTTTAAAGAATGACATGGTCTTTTTATATGAGTTGACATATCTGAAGGTCTGACATCTGTGTAACTTCCTTCCTAGATTGAGGACACAGGAAATTAGAATTCTGATTCAAGCCCAGCAATTGTTTTCCATAAATACAAAGAAAAATGTAGAGAAAAGTATATGGAGATTTTCTAATGCTGAAATGCTGTATCCCAAAAATTTGCTTTGCTATTTCAGACTAGCTAGCTTTTTCACAACCAAATGATAGTGATTTCAGAAAGTGTTACTTAAATTTCACATAATCTGTAAAAAGAACAAGTAGGTTTCAAGTGAACTGTAGTAAAAAGCTCTATTTTGTCTTCCTACAGAAAAGCTTTCTGTTTTTATGCACAAATTCCCTTTTCCTTTCTCCACTGATACAGTCCTGTATCTATTTCCTAATTTTCCAGTTTAGCAGCCTAAATCCAGCAACCCAATCTCAATCCTGAACTGGCATTTTAGCATGGTCTGGCCTCTCATAAAGGCTGCGAAAAAATGTTTGTAATCACATTTAATAATTTTAATCTCACACGTCATTTTATTATTTCAGCAATTGGGTTGGTAGATCTCAGTCCCTCCTCTTCAGTGCAACAGTGCTAAGCTCAAAATATTTCTGTTATGCAGAAGATACACATCTTTCATGCAAAGACAAGAATTCATTGTGAAGAGAATATAACTTCTACCAACCTAATAGCAGAATTATTTTTAGTCTCAGTTTAAGGATTATAGGAGGAATAAAAAATTGTATTAAATGAAATGTCTCCAGAATAACAGTTACAAGTGCAATGCCTACACTTCCTAGTGCATATCCCTCTCTGTGCTCTTTCCTTTGCCATTTTGGATCTGTTCTGGAGAGAAAGATAAAGCTTATGGTGAGTCATCCATGCCTGAAGGTCTTTTCTCATCAGAGCAAATATTATGTTGAGGGTGAGTTTTTCCTTCCCATTTGCTAGGAGGAATGCAAAGACCAGCATCAGGGCAGGTAAGACTGCACTGGGCAAGGGAGCTAAAGCAAATAAATAAATAAATAAATAAATAAAAATTTTTTAAAAAAAGCAAAATCAAAAAAGGCCGTCCAAAAAGCTCTTTTTAGGGCTGTTTTGAACCAGCAAAAGCACTTTGCCAGTGCAGAGGGTGGCAGCAGCTGGCAGCTAGTGGGTGGGCTGCTGAGGAAGCAGGGGTGGAGCCGGCAGCGCTCACTCTTATTTCTGTGATTAGCCTTGACCCTTTTCTGTGAGGCCATAAGCAGCCCCCGGGAGGGGTCAAACTGAGAGAGCTGACTTGAGAGGAGAGGAGGAATGGCAGCAGGTCCCACCTCAGCAACACAGGCTGCGCCCTTCCCGACCTACCTCGGTTCCTCAGGTGGCTGTAAGTCATAGGTTTGAAACCCTGGAACTGGAGGGTGAGGAGGCTGAGAATGAGGTGGTGGAACAGCCGCCAACATTTCCTAAGGAGAGGCGGTCGGCTCCACGCTTGAAGACCGCCTCTTCCAGTAAAGAAAGGAGGGTGATAGTGGTAGGAGATTCCCTTCTAAGAGGAACTGAGGACCCAAAATGTGGACCTGAGCCCTGGAGGGCAGTGTGCTGCCTCCCTAGGACACGGGTCAGAGACGTCTCTAGAAAGCTGCCTCGGCTTATTCGCCCATCTGACTACTACCCCTTATTGGTAGTTCAGGTTGGCAGTGATGATGCTGCCAAGAGAAGCCTAAGGGCTATTAAGAATGACTTCAAGGGTCTGGAGAGGGTACTGGATGGTGCGGGAGTGCAGGTGGTCTTCTTTTCTATCCCTTCAGTGGTGGGGAAGGACGCTGAGAGGATCAAAAAACCCTCCTCATTAATAAATGGCTTAGAGGCTGGTGCAGGCACAAGAACTTTGGTTTTTTTGACCATGGGGCAATTTACTCAGCTCCTGGCATGACGGCTGCAGATGGAGCTCACCTGTCTGCAAGGGGTAAAAGGATCCTAGCCCAGGAGCTGGCGGGCCTCATTGAAAGGTCTTTAAACTAGGAAAGAAGGGGGAAAGGGAAAAAATGAGGGCTTCTGAGGTTCAAGTAGTTCAAAGTTCAAAAGTGAACTTGATGGGTGATGAGGATGGAGTTTGAAGGGATGGAGTGTGGCAGGGGAATGCTGCTTCCTTGAAGGTCTATATACTAATGCACGTAGTATGGGAAATAAACAGCAAGAGTTGGAGATCTGCGTGCGGTTGCACGGCTACGATCTCATTGCGATCACAGAGATGTGGTGGGACAGCTGCCATGACTGGAATGTTGTCATGGAGGGCTACGTGCTTTTTAGGAAAGATCGGCCAGCGAGGCGGGGTGGTGGAGTTGCTCTTTATGTAGGAGAGCAGCTAGAATGTATTGAACTCCACCTGGGGGAGAGCGGTGTAGCAGTGGAGAGCTTGTGGGTAAGAATCAAGGTGCGGGCTGGTATGGCTGACACTGCTGTGGGAGTGTGCTACAGGCCCCCTGATCAGGAGGAGGAGGTTGATGAGGCCTTCCACAAACAGTTGGAAGCAGTGTCACGATCCCAGGCGCTGGTGCTTATGGGGGACTTCAATGATGCAGATATTTGCTGGAAAAGCAATGTGGCCAGGCATGCGCGGTCCAGACGGTTCCTGCAATGTGTTGAAGACAACTTCCTGATGCAGGTGGTTGAGGAATCGACGAGGAGAGGGGTACTGCTGGACCTTATTCTCACTAACAGAGAAGGGCTTGTCAGGGAAGTAAAGGTCGGGGGCAGCTTGGGTTGTAGTGACCACGAGATGGTGGACTTCAAGATCCTGAGTGGAAGAAGTAAAGCAAAAAGTAGGATTGCTATCCTGGACTTCAGGAGAGCCAACTTTGATCTCTTCGGGACCTACTTGGAGCTGTCCTGTGGGCTAGGGTGTTAGAAGGTAAGGGGGCCTCTGAGAGCTGGTCGGCATTTAAACAGCTCTTCTTCCAAGCTCAGGATCGGTGCATCCCTGTGAGGAAGAAATTGGGAAAGGGTGGCAGGAGACCTGTGTGGATGATCAAGGAGCTCGTGCACAAACTCAAGGGGAAGAAGAAGGCCCATGAAATGTGGAGAAAGGGTCTGACTACTTGGGAAGAATACAGAAATGTTGTCAGGGCCTGCAGGGATGCGACGAGGAAGACTAAAGCCTGCCTGGAATTAAATCTGGCAAAGGGGATAAAGGATAATAAAAAAGGCTTTTTTAAGTACATTAAAAGTAAAAGGAAGACTAGGAAGGATGTGGCTCCCCTGCTAAGTGACGGGGGTGTTCTGGTAATGGGGGATGCTGAGAAGGCGGAGATACTGAATGCCTCCTTTGCTTCTGTCTTCAGTGAAAAAGCTCCCCTTCGGGAATCCGAGACCCTGGAGGTTAGTGAGAGGGTCTGGGGAATGGAAGACCTCCCTTCAGTCAGGGAAGAGGTGGTCCGAGAGCGCCTAGGCAACACCAATGTTCACAAATCCATGGGACCCGATGGGATGCATCCATGGGAGCTGAGGGAGCTGGCAGAGGTGATTGCTGAACCACTTTCTGTCATCTTTGAGAGGTCTTGGAGGACGGGGGAGGTGCCTGAAGACTGGAGGAGAGCCAGTGTCACTCCGGTCTTCAAAAAGGGCAAGAAGGAAGATCCAGGCAATTATAGGCCAGTCAGCCTCACCTCTGTCACTGGAAAGGTGATGGAACAACTTGTGCTGGATGTCATCTCCAGACAACTGGAAGAAGAGGAGGTTATCAGGAGTAGTCAGCACGGGTTCATCAGGGGGAGGTTGTGCTCAACCAACCTGGTAGCCTTCTATGATGTTGTCTCTGGCTGGGTGGATGGGGGGAGAGCAGTGCATGTAGTCTACCTTGATTTCGGCAAGGCTTTTGATACTGTCCCCCACGACATCCTTATAATAAAGCTGAGGAAGTGTGGGATAGATGAGTGGACAGTGAGGTGGGTTGAGAAGTGGCTGACTGGCAGAGCGCAGAGGGTTGTCATTGGTGGTGCAGAGTCCGGTTGGAGGCCTGTAAGCAGCGGTGTTCCTCAGGGGTCTGTGCTGGGTCCGGTCTTGTTCAACATCTTCATCAATGACCTTGATGAGGGGATAGTGGCCACCCTCAGCAAGTTTGCTGATGATACGAAGCTGGGAGGATTGGCTGATACGCCTGAAGGCTGTGCTGCCATTCAGCAAGACCTGGACAGGCTGGAGAGCTGGGCAGAAAAAAACCGGATGAGGTTTAACAAAAGCAAGTGTAGAGTCTTGCATCTGGGGAGGAATAATTCCATGCACCAGTACAGGTTGGGGGATGAGCTGCTGGAGGGGAGCTCTGCGGAAAGGGACCTGGGTGTCCTGGTGGATGACAGGTTGGCCATGAGCCAGCAGTGTGCCCTTGTGGCCAAAAAGGCCAATGGCATCCTGAGGTGCATTAAAAAGAGCGTGGCCAGCAGGTCGAGGGAGGTGATCCTCCCCCTCTGCTCTGCCCTGGTGAGGCCTCATCTGGAGCACTGCATCCAGTTCTGGGTTCCCCAGTACAAAAAAGACAGAGATCTCTTGGAAAGAGTCCAGTGGAGGGCCACAAAGATGGTGAAGGGCCTGGAGCATCTCTCCTATGGAGAAAGACTGAGTGAACTGGGTCTGTTCAGCCTTGAGAAAAGGAGACTGAGAGGGGACCTGATCCAGGTCTATAAATATCTGAGGTGTGGGGGGCAGAATGGTGAGGCCAGACTCTTTTCAGTGGTGAGTGGAGACAGGACAAGGGGAAACGGCCGGAAACTGCAGCATAGGAAGTTCTGCACCAATGTGCGCAAGAACTTCTTTACAGTGAGGTGACGGAGCACTGGAACAGGCTGCAGGGAGGTGGTGGAGTCTCCTTCTCTGGAGATGTTCAAGACCTGCCTGGATGCCGACCTGTGCGACCTGCTATAGGGAACCTGCTTTGGCAGGGGGGTTGGACTCGATGATCTCTGGAGGTTCCTTCCAACCCCTACAGTTCTGTGATTCTGTGTGATATAGACATAGATGGCTTCCTCCTCCTAAGTCTGAGGCAGTTTGTATATATGTTCTAACATCTTTTACAGTTTAATCTTTCTTCACTGGCATGTAATTCCATGACAGATCCAAATTTGCTGTATATGAAGTTAACATATTTATTAGATACATGCCCTTTGTTCTTTTGCTCTAGGACTTGGCCTGACCACTGCTAGATTGCTCATAGCTGTGGAAGTTCCAAGGTCAGCCTGTGCCCTGCCTCCTGTTTTTTCCTGGCCTGTCCTCTTGTCCTCTTCCCAGGCTCCAGCTGTGGCATCACGTACCTTCCTCTGTGCTACATTAATATACTGGGGTCATAAACACCTTTTAATACAGAAAAAGCAGCTTGGCACTCTGTTTAAAAAATAAACAGAGTGCCGTAAGATTACACAAACATGCATAAGTCAAACAGAGCAGGTTGGTAAAAACAGAGCTTGACAAGTCCTAGGGACCTTGCGAAGCTACTGCAAAACCAAATACTAGCGATGACCATTCTGTTTTTACTAGGCTGAAGGATAGCAGAGCTAATTATATTTTGTTTACCCTGCCCGTAGCATAAACAAACAGACACATATTGAAATTGCACATGTTTCCAGATGTGCATGCTTGTATTCACTCATATGCATGCACACTAATTCACAGAGGGACTAATAGGGGCACACTGAAAGCTAATTTGGTACCCTAACATTTGCAGGTCAGGGCTTCAATGACAATTCAGGAGAGTGTGAAGCAGTCTGTCATTACTGCAATTACCAAGCTCAGGGTTTACATCTGTTCTGTGGGTGGCTGGTGGACACAAAGTTTTCTCCCGGGGCAGGTCAAATAAACATCCAAGAGAGGAAGTGAATGTATTTGTTCTGATGAAAGTAAAGCTAGAGGACTGTGTGGTCCCCTGGTTCCCAGTGATCAATGAGATTAAACTGACGTTCATCAAGTAAGGTTTCCCTCAGATTTCCTGAGGAATCCCAACACAGCAGATGAAGTTTCCTGAAAACACTAGTGTCTGTGTTTAAAGTTGGAAGTGTCACTGGAGAGTCAGGAGTCGCATGCTGGTGTCTGAAAGGCCCAGATACCATCCTGTGCCCACATTCCCCAGGACTGAAAAAGCATAGTAGTACCCAAACGTCATGCCACGGGCTGTAAGTTTCAGAGTTGGCCACGGGTATGATCCAGCTTGGTCATAAAGAGTCCAAGAGCAGCCACAAAAAGCTACTATGATGGGTATTGCTGGTCTCATAACCCAGGTACCTGGCTGGCAGCTAGTACGTGAAGTCTTTGTCTTCAGGGCCTGCAACTGAGAAGGTGAGAGGAGCTCCTTCCTAGTGGCTGTCATCATGCCCGAGCTCACTAGAGGGCCCCATACATTGCATGGAAACTCATCACGCAGGAATCTGGATCACATCTTATAAAATCTGCTTGTGCAGACGGCAGTGTATTATTTCCTTTTTATTATTTCCTTTCTGCTGTGGCAGATCCGTTTCTGTCCCCCGGGCAGCTGATGTCTGTGCACAGGGCGATCCTCTCTGACTGTCAAGGCAGGACTGTAGGACAGCAGAAAGAAAAATTCTGCAACACTTCTGCAACACTTTCCGTGTCCATGGAGTGTTTGTGTGAAGGTTTGTTGTGTTCTTTTATTAGGTGGCAAAACTGCTAAACAAGCACTTCTACACAGTGACATGCAATGTGAAGAGCCAAGGCTCAGCTAAGGAGTGTGGTATGAGGGAGGGTGAAGGGGAAATGAGAAAAGTGGAAATAGCCCTGGGCTCTGTGGGAGGTGCTGAGCATTTGGCAGTCTTGATTAAGAAGTTGCACATCCTTGTGTTATTTTCATGGGTCCCTGGCCACAGCTTTTACAAGTACTTCTGCTACCTGGGTATTTACTGTGACTGCAGGAAGCAAGAGATCACCCAACGAGTGCATCAGCTCACCATGGGCCAGGCAAGACATGGTGATGAGCCACCTTACCACTGCCACTGAGCCCTGTGTGCTACGGCAACCATCTCCTAGGTTAAGCCTTCACCCCTGCAATTGCTGCATGACCAGTTTTTCCAAGGCAAGAAGATGTTCTTCTCATCTTTAGATTCAAACTCCACATTACTCACAATCAGCCTGAGCCACATCTAAATTATGCTGGGTCCTTCCACAAATCAATCCATTGCCAATTCTTTGGAGATCAGAATGAAGTTGTTCCCAGATTCCTTTGTGTCACAGCAATTGAATTTTTCAAGGACTTCATGGCCTTCAGGCTTGGATATTTCCTAAAGAGGGTATTCAAGAGAAGAAGACAGGCATGAGTAAAAGTAAAACAATTTCTGTATGAGGATATTTGGAGCTTTATTCTGCTTGTGTCAGCCATGTAGGAGGAGGCATGCAGTAGGCAGTGAGCATAGGCCAGAGCAGCTCCATGGCCAGAAGGCCACAGAAGCACTCACTTTGGGACTGGACCCAGGGCAAGAAGCCAGAGAGGTTTACAGACATAGCTGGTTTGAACACAAAGCTGAACCTTTAGCCTGCTCATGCTTACCAGGGTTTGCATAGTGCAAAATGGCAAATATCAGCAGCTTTGTACCACCACAAAATACTTCTTTATGACTGGTCACAACAGCTACCATGAGTATTAAAAAAACAAAATGAAACAAAACGGTAAAGATGGGTGGAAATAAAAGGCGCTGTGGGTGTTTCATTCCACTAGTGAGAAATTTGCTTAGAGTTGGGCATGACTGTAGACCCCGTAGCTCCCTGTGTGCAGAGCTGTAGGGTGAGTGCCATTGTGGAGCAGCACACTGATGGGAGCTTGTGTGCGGGCTGCAGGGTGAGTGCCATGGGGACTGCCAACAGCAGAGCTGAGAACTGCAGACAGAGCCAGGGAGAAATGAGGCCAATTTCAAGTGAGGGAAGAAACATTTAGACAGTTGGTGGTGTCCATCTGGCACTCAGTGATGAATCTGCAAACCCCTTGGCCAGCTCTCTCAGCAGTCTACAATTCCAACTGCCCTCATCTATTGGTCATGGTAGTGCAACTGGTGCCATTCAAGCTCCCTGAACATTGTTGCTGTTGTTAGCTTCAATGCCTTTTTTGAATTAAGGCAATTAAATTTAGTTTAGTTTTGTTTTTTGTCAGCCCATTCCTAAGGACTGGGGCTATATTTTCACTTCTGTGCTATCTTCTGCAGTTTAATGTCATTACACACACATACATAGCTCCATTGAAAAGTAAATTTTCATGACTGTTCCTCAGTTGGCATGGAAATCACAGGAGAAAAAATATCAGAAGATCTTCATCCCATTTTCAAAAGCATCTCTAAAATTTCTCAGGTGTGTTTATTTTTGTCAATTCACAAAGGTTCCTATCTGCATCTTTTGGAACTTGTTAACAAAAACTGGATCTTGCTACCAGAAATTTACGTTAACTTCATATATTTCTTAGGGTGAATATGCTTATCTATGTGAAACGACTTGGAAATGAAGCATAGACTTTTTATTAATTTGCACATCTGTGACATCTTTCCCTTCTATCACTGGAGTAAGTCAACCATATTCACAGGCTTACTGAGATTCAGCTGAAGATCAAGATCCTGAGTATTAAGACCCTTGTGAAACTCATAAGTCCCTAAAGTAAATCCTTGAGATTTTTGGAAATTCATACAAAATTCTAATCTCTTTTTCCTGGTCACATAACAGGAATTGCCAGAGATGTGACATGGACCAGCTCCTCTTCCTACTCTATTCCTTTGTACCACTGTTTCAGGCATCGCAGTTATTCTGACAACAAAGTATAATGGTGTTTTGTACAGTCATGGCATCCACTAAAACAAAACAAAGCAAGCCAGTTCCTCACTACCAGCCAGATGTCCTGGGATTGTAGCCAGTAACCCACAGGCTGCACTTGGTTTTCCTCAGCTGTTGCAGAAAGAATAACGAACAGAGTAGAAAGAAATGTATGAGACTGTAGGGTTTATCCACACTGCTAAATTTCTGGAGGTTCTCTTCCTCATTTACTCCCAGAAAGGCAGTCCTGTGGTCTCTCTCTTCTATGCCTTGTGATCACCTATGGGCCAACCATCAAAACGTAGACCCTGACATACTTTCAAAGGTTCTTCCACAAAGGAAAGTAATCCCTTTTCTAGCTCATCCTGCACTGCAGGTGCTCTGTTGGCTCTTTTTCAGACCCTGATTTGAATCAGCCCAGATGTCTGCTTATCCTGACTTGGAACTTCTGTGGCTCCTGGGAAGTCCAGAGGTCAAGAATTTCACCCAGCTAAGACCCACGCAGGCAGGAAGCTGTCAGCTGACTCTTACCACAAGCATTCTGTGCAAAGTGAAGACAAACTTTTCAGCTTCCCACAATTAAAATCATGCCTTGTTCCAACTTTCCATGAGGCAGCAAGGGGACTTCTGAGCCATCAAAGAAAGTAAAAAGGACATTGCCGCACTATTAGACTCACTCGCCTTTCTTCAGCACTGTGAGTGATAAGATAGCATGACTCGTGTGTGACTGATACTAGGTAACGTGGAATAAAGAGCTGGAAGGGGAAATCACGTGCAATCTCAGAGCTCTTCTCTGCACTCCTTTCTTTATTCATAAGATGCTTTCCAAGCAAGAATTTGGTTTCACAGATTTTACACAGCATGAGAAATTATAATATTATGTACAAAAATCAAAGAACAAAATGCCTCCAGATATGCACAGGATTCCTTGAACAGGTAGTGGGGATTTAGGAGCTCGTTTGGTGTGGCTTCCAGCTCTCTCCCCAAACTCTTCTCACTCTCACCTAGTGTAGTAACAACTAATAGGATGCTTCTGATGGAAGGAAGACAATTTTGAAATGAGATATGGACATAGGGAGTGCATAGGGCAAATGTAGAAAACACTCTGTACTCTTGAGAAGAGAAAACCGGGGTCTGTATGACAGAGATAAAACTGTTGTAGTAGAAACTAATGCATTTCCAAAACTTGTTCAGAATTTCATCAGCTTTCAGTCAATCCCAGGATGCTGTTGACTTGCTTCCTCTGCTTGTCTTGGGGTGCTAAGCAATTCCTTGGACTGAAATTCATTCATCATTTTACCACACAATTTCATTCTTGTCTAGCTGAGCACAGCCAGTGGCAAAATACAGTTTCCTTTGCTAACCAAGATCCAATTATCACTGCAGCCCCACCTTCCCTGCACTTGTGGGCCGGAAATATGTCCTGGGAATTTATGAGGAGAACAGCACAGAGTTCTCCCTGTGCCTGCAAGGACGTAAGATTTCCCCAAAATCCCTTACCGGCAGTAACAGCACCACCCAACAGTTCCATGGACACTCAGAGAAAATGGTAAGAACAATAGCAGGAAATGTCTCAGGATGGAAACAACAATCTGAACACAGCCCACATTTCTGGGGGCTTCCTGATTGGCTTGATTTGCCTCAGCTGGAGCAGTTTGGATAACCTGGAGTTGTCTCACCAGGGTGAAACCCATTGAAGCTGCATTTGTTCTGGTGCTTTCTGGGAGCACAGGGAGACTTACCACCAAGAACAAACAAATAAACAAACTGATCACAAGAGCTTTAATGTAGATTAGAGCCACGAAGCGAGGTCAGGACAGTAGGGTTTTGGTTTATTGCTTGTTGATAGTGGTGGAGAGTGGCAAAACCGGACAGCCTGTCCATTCCCAGAGAATACATTCTTCACCTTGCACCAGCCTCTGTTCTAGGAAAAGGGACTGTGAGATCCTGTAACAGAATGGCAGCAGAAGACAGATTTGTGATGTTTGAGTCCAAGAAGCTGTTTGCAACAAGAAACAAACAAAACAAGCAGCAGTTCCTACTGGGTGTTCCCCTTCCTGCCCTGCTGCTCGGATTCTGTCCCTGCTGTCCAAGCAGCTCTTGGCAGACATGCAGAGGAATGCATTTCTATATTTGTGAGAGGCTCTTGATGTTGGGAATTTTAAAAGGAACTTAGTAAAGCTCACTACCCAAAGCACACTGACTGCCAGCTGCACATACCCCCTAGTTCTCCTGCTCCAGGGCTTCTGAGCGCCTCACAGGTTCAGGCAGTCTAAAGCACAACACAAAAGGCAAGGAAGGGTTGGGTAAGGAAAGTTGGAGGGAAACAGATGGGATCCCTGTAAGCTTCAATTTTCCATCATAGTAAGACTGTGGTGCTTTAACAGCCATGCACCAGCCAAGTCACAAGGAAGGTGTCATCACACCAATTATAATACCTGCTTGGACTTGCACGTTTTCAGTATAATAGCCTGAATTTTCTGGTACTCATTTTCAATTTCTGAGTTGTTCTCAGACATGTATTTCTTGACTACATTCCGTCAAATGGCATGGTGTGCCTTAGGTCAGACCACTGATTGCTGGGCAGCACAGCCTTACAAAGCCAACAAATTATTGACACCATCTTTCTTGCAACAGCACATTTTAAGCAACCACTGCAGACTATTCATAAAGAAAGAGGACAAATAAGCTGTTGTCTGCACCTGAAATTCACTACAAAGTCCATGCAGTCATTAGAAGTACACATGACTCAAGACAAACCAAGATCCCAGAAACATCACATGTACTGTGAGTATCCATAATTAATAGTACCAAATAACATACTTTCCTGTGAGAAGCACAGCCTGATGTGTGATTGGACCATACTGAAAAGTGTATTGGATCAAGACGGAGAAATGGAGTCAGACATAGTGATTTACAGAGGTTACAACTGAGCTAAAACAGGCAACTGCAGCCTTTGCTTGGTTTTTTGAGAACACTGCTCTTTCAACAAACAGTGCAAGCTTTTAGATGTGATCAGATTGCCATACAAAGGACTTGTCTGCATTAGCTCCCTGGGGACAGGGAGGGATTGAAAACATCCCAGATGGCAAACAAACAAGGAATGAAATCTTGGTTTGTGTGCAGTAAGGAGTGAGCTGCCATGACTGTGAGCAGAGTCTCTCTTAGAGAAGGCAGTGGAGTTTGGCATGGAGGAAAGTGTAAGAATTCAAAGAATGACAAGAAGCATCAGTAAGAGGAAAAAAGAGGAACCTATGCAAGGAGGATCTTGTCTTTCAATTACTCTTCATGTACCTGAACATATATATATGAATATATGTATATATATATATACATATAAAGGCAAATCCATGGATTACAGCATTTTAAGATGTTCTCTCAAGTACCCCTGGTTGTGCTTGGTCTGTCATAAATACAACATGTGTATTAATAACCAGCATACACTCTCTTTAAACCTCTGTCAGTTGAATGGGTGTTACAATAGGTTGGTAACACTGCTTGTCAATGATGGTGTTTAGACACTTAGAGTGTGCAAACAGTCGGAGCAGAGATATTATGGTGGAGTTCAGTACACCACTTCAAATCCTTTCTTCAAAAGTACAACATGTGCAAAGAATCCTACAGCGAAACTTTAGAGTACTTTTTCCTGCTATAAAAGAACTTGAGCAGCTTGTCAGTGCAAAAAGTTAGAATTATCCACGATATTTTCATTTCACATTGTAGAATTATGTACCATTATGCCACTTACTGACAGAAAAGAGATTTAGAGTTCCAAAGAGTAATATGAACACTGGCACTGCAGAAAAACAAACAAATAATGATGTAACCACCACCATGTTGTGTTCGTATCCACTTCATGCAATCTAAGCAATAGGTAGAGAAGAGGAAGAAAAATATTTATGTCAGAAATATTTATGTCCTTGATAGTAAAAACAAAAGAAAACAAACAAATGAAAAGTAAAAACACAATCTTTGGCCCAGGACAAAAGAAAAGAATTGTCATTATAAACTGAGCAAGAAAAATGCAGTTCAAAGGAAATTGCGCTTCACAGTAGGGAGAAAACAGTAGCAAGCAGAAATGCAACAGAAGGAGAAAGATAATTTGTAGGGAATTTCAGCTGTATAACATATTTTACAAACCATAATACATGTTACTTTACAGCATGTTACAAATCATGTTATATTGTGTATACACATAGGTGTTCTTTAATGCAATAATTACTACAGTTGACAATGTGATCTCCTTCCCTAGTTGGACTCCTTCCCTTAAACTGTGGTTGTTCTCATCAGCTGCAGTACATATATAGAATTTCCCTTTCTTTAACTTCTAGAGATGCAAGCTTTTGTAGACTACAGACCTCCATCATGGAAACTGGAAGAGTTTTTTTATCACAAACGAGACATAAAAGATCTCTTTACTGAGGAGAGTGACTTTTAGAACGCCAGCCAGCAGATAGTAGCACTGGTTGTACGGTCATACATGAATATATTTGCCCTGTGTAAGGGAGAGAGGAGAGGCAAGGAGAAAGGATGATAAGGAAGGAATATAATATTTTAATAGGAAATGAGGTGCTAGAATTGAAGAAATAACCAATGGAGTCTGATAGACTGTGAAGAGCAGGGCAGTTCCAGGGAAGCAGGAGTGACCAGGAAGTTTGGGAAGGATGGACATAGGGCATGGATGGTGAGGGACAGGATCCACCAGGAACACGAGAACTGCGCAAGTGGTAGGAAAAGGAGGGTAGTAGAGGAAAAAGTGAAAGACAAGGAAAGGATGAGGAGAGGACGTGTCTGGTTTAGAGCTTGTTTTCCTGTCTTCTTCAGTACTGTGTCTACATAAAGCTGCATCATCAGTGCCTTGCTGGCTGTAATATTTTCCAACTCCCTGGTTGCTCAACTACACTTTTGATTTTGAGAGTGTTTGACCCAGTCTGGCGAGTTTCTGACAGAAATGCAGTTAAATCCCAAACACAAGGTAAGGGTACCTTGGCCTTTCAGCTGCCACCAGCAAACTCAACAAGTTTAAGGAAAGAGCCGTTCCTTGGATGGTGAGGTCAAAACTACTTGGCAGCAGGTACCTGATCTCCCTCAAGGATAAGAGGGAAGGAGTCTCCCCAGAGAAGTGTACAGGCTGCTATTGACCTAAGATATTTTGCTTTTTCATGCAGCATTGCTTGAGCTCCAAGCTTGCAAAAGTTTATTGCAATCCTAGTGCAGACCCTCTAGAAGCATCAGTAAGTTTCAATAAGGATAGAAAATAAATAGCCAGCATCTATCTGAAGTTTCTGGTGTGGACAGCCTGGAGATTGCTGGGAGATAAAACCTGTACCCTTTCCTAGGCTTGCTGTCTTCCCTGGTGGTGCTGTGAAGTAACTGTGTGTATCCTCGGAACACTGGTATGTGTAAGAGTGGAACAAAAACAACCTCCTTCCAGAGCAGCTGAAGGTAGAGGTGCACAAAATCATGCCTGCATGTGAGCTGTGCATCCACGCTAGCCCTGGGTAGCACTGTAGCAGCCAGCACTGCTGCACTACAGAGGATGAGCACTCTAAAGTCATCCCTCAGTTGCTCTCCCTTCATTCCTTGGACTTCTCCCAAGCTATAAATAACACAGTCCACTGTACAGCTGAACTGCTGACATAAGTTTCTAAGCCAAAATCAATTTTCATGTGGCTAGCTGCAACGTGTCAGCCTTCTGTGCTTCTCTCCTAGTCTCTACGTGTGTTCAGCTTGTGTGTACTGCTTTGGGAGGAGGGGAACCACATGTGTTGACATGCTTCTAAAACAGAGAAAAAGTAGCTCCAACTGTTGGAAGTCTCACCACAGATACAATGATTAGTACACCAACAGGGTGTTGCTTTGGCAAGGAAAGGACTGCATAGCTTTGGCAAGTCCAGGACAAAGCATTTGTAAGCTGTCCAGATAGCCTTCTACATCTGAAGCAAATAACGGTTTACTAACTAACTCTGGATAAATACATTTGGTTTTTATAGCTGACCATGTTTATTTTGAGAGATCCTATGGCCGATGTGTTCTTGATTTGTTCTTGTTTTGGCTAAGCTAACAGTGATTAACATGGTCCTAAATCAGGCGGATGCAAAATATTGATGTACAGCTCCCTTTTTGTGCATGTACATATCTACTGTAAACAGCCAATGAAGCCATACAGTGTATTTTCTTTCTTAACAAATTCTCCAAATTACAGTGGGTTTCAATTTTTGCTAAGTGAGAGGAACTTCCTGTGTGATCAGGAAGACACGGATAGATAGATACAGAGCAACTCATGCAAATTCATGCCTAAATCTCATTTACGGGCATTGATTAGTGATAATGCGTTCCCAGTTTTTCCAATCACACAGCCTTTTCAAGGATGCTAATTAACTTTGCTGCTCTTGATTATCAGTCACACTCTGCAAACAATACCGTTCTGGAAATCATACCGTGCACACTGCTGGATATCCTCTTTGAGGGTTAGCTTTTCAAAAAGGATGAGCTCTGCAGAAAGACAAAACTAAGAGGTATTGAATTACTCAGATCCAGAGTCGCATTTCAGATCCTGCTTCAGACCTGAAATCAGGCAGTTTTTCACCACCAGCACAGCTTGTGTGTTGATACATAGAGACATCTACAGATGCTTCACCTGGGTTCAGCATAACTGCCAGTGTTTGCTAAGAAAACTAAGCCAATGTAGAAACTAAGCCAGGTGATTCTCTGCTTCCCTATAGCAGTAAGAGCACAGTTCATGACATAGAATGTAAGTAAATGGCATTTTGCTTTACAGCTATTTTGCTGAGATGTGGAAGTCGACATAGGTGCTGACTACCCTGCTGGCCATACTAAGTAGTAGGAATGAGTGGCCCACAAGGTGAAATATCTTAGCCAGTACTCAGTTGCACTGCAGGAAAAGGCTCTTGGCTCTGTGCTCAAAGATGGACGCTGCACTTTAAGTTTCAGTTTGCCCATAAGAGAAGAAACACTTTCTGTCATTGCTTTCTGGTCAAAAGCTTCACGAAGGCTAAGTGCGTGAGACAGAAACTGAGCCCATACAGAGATCAAATTCAGCCCTACAAATGTCAAAGGAGAGCCCAGCTCTCCTTAAACTTTATGCTTAACTTTCTGTGTAGTAATTATTAGGGAGGTTGGTAATAGCTCTCTGCATATGAGTCCACCTTTTTAATATCAGTTAGATTTTTACCTCTGAGAAACTTGGTACTAATTTTTAGTGTCCAGATCCATTACTCCTTTGTGCCTTTCATACCAGGTTGATTTAGAGTGTCAGTGTTAGAAGAGTGTTAAAATACTCACAGCTGAGCCATTCTCACTTTGCATATGCATCCTTCACCTTTTCCCTTTCAGTGTTTATTATGATTAAGTCTTTCCTGTTTTCCTTTGTATATTTCCCTTATTCATGCAGATGAATGTTCGTTTTTTTACTGACACATCAATATGTATGCCACAGACATCATTTCTATTATGCATCTGTCTTCCCAGCAGAAAAGGCATATTTCTCAGGTTGTGGAGTACAACCCAGCATTCAGAGCTAAAACTGGCTAAAGAACTGATCTTTAAACCTGTGGCTGTTCTCCCTGCTTATAATGCTGTTACAGTCCTACCTAGAAAAAAAAAAAAAACACTGCTGAGCTTTCTCCCAGATGAGGTATCTCCAGAAAGCATGTGTGTGCCAGAGTTAGTGAGCTGGACAGAGGAGGCTGTGTTGTCTTCTGGCATGGCTCTCCTTACTTAAGATTTGTGTGTCCTTGTTGCAAAGAGCGAGGCTGTGCATCAACTGTGCGAGCATCCTGAGAGCACTCTTCAGGGTTTGTGCTGGGGTCAGGGCAAAGCACTTGTATCTTTCAACAGAGAGGAAGACAAAGGCCTAAATTCATTGTTTTCAACATCAATGCACATCTACATATACCACAGTACCAGCTGTTTCTTTTCTCTTCACCTCTTAGCTCTCCCCTCTTAATTTCCCTTTCTGTCATCTGAACTAAAAATACTCTCCAAAAGTTCATTTGGTCTCTGGTCCCAGCATCCCCGCATGAAGTTTCACCCCATCATCCCTGCTCTTTCAGAATATCCCACCCTGCTGACACATAGGTTCAAATCCTATCAAACGCAAAAATCAGATTTCCTTCAGACACCTGATGCATCCTCTTTCCCCTGCAGCACTGAGCAGTCCTGCTCTGAATTCTGCATCTTATCTAACACTTACAGATTTTGAAAGAGAAAGCCTACCTTGAAAAGACTTTCTTTACCCCAAAGCCTTAGTGGATATCAAGCCTTCACTGAACAAAGCCCTGAGCATCCTGGTATGATCTCATAATTAACCTGGTTTGAAGGCCTCTAGAGGTCTCCCATCTGACCTGGATTATTGCTTCTGTAAGCTTACCAACCAATGAGTGAGAACACCCACAGATGATGATGGCAGAAAAATGATGGCCAAGAGACAGAATTCCTGGACATCTTCTGTTCATGATTTCTCCCCTTTGTGGTGGGACACCACCATAAAAATGACCAAGTAGATCACCTGGTTTTCATGACCATTCTTCTCAGTGCTGAGCCCAAGCATCATATGGGACACTACCAGGTTTTCGTAATCCAGTCTGGACCACTTTCAACAGGCACCTTTTCCCCAGCCTCCTGGACGCCAAGTCAGGATACACAGGAATCCTTGAAATATGCTGGATTTCCTTGTGTGTTCAGGTTAGCTGCTTCCAGGAGAGCATGACCAAAACAGAGCACTTGATGGCCCTGCTGGGAATTGCCCAACAGGGCTGGACAGATAACCACTTTCCTGTCTCCACCTCCTGGGACACAAACTTGGAGCTGAGATGTGGCAAGAGAAACATCCCTTGCAGCCAAGGAAATCACACCACTGAAAATGCTCTTGTATCCTCAAGTGCTTATGGCAGATGTCCACCAGAGGAAGCTGAGGTACAGAAAGCCCAAGACCCAGTCGGATTTCTGAGTGACGAAATCTCCCCTCTTTGTTCCTATGGTATTAAGGGAAGTGGGACTCAGAGTACACCCACTGTAAAGACCTGCCCATGACAAAGCAACTCCTGAATTCATCACCTGCTTTTTTTTAATCCTTATGGCAGCAGTTCAGCAGATCCTGGAGATCAGATAACTACTTGCGCTGAGAAGCAGCTAGGCTAACAGTCTGTTTTATACCACTTCAAAACAGTCTTGAGCTCCATTTTCCTGTGTGTGCATTCCCTACAGCATTCCTGATACTGCAGTTGTTTATTTGATGGCTTTATTGTCATGGCTGTCATTCAAACTCTAGCCTGAAGTCTGCTAAGAAGCCAGGAAGAAGGGAACTAGAGGGTTTCCTTACCAGGTGTCAAATGACAATTAAAATACATCCTATTTAAACTGGGTTAGAAGAAAGGGACATTATTGAATACTTAGGAAGCTTACACTGGAAGAATGTAAGGACTTTGTATATGCATGTATGCGCACTTTGATGGATTTATTGCTGTTTAGATCATTATACAGCATGTTGCCTGAAACAAATGTGCTATTAGTGCCTGTTTCTCAGGCTAAACTTGCGTTTGTCTGTTGTATCTTGTTACCAAAATAGCCAGCAGTACACCTGGTCACCCAGAAAATTTGGCAGTATGATACAGCAGCAAAAAAAGAAGGACACAAAACAACCTTCAGTTTGTATTGTGACTTTAATTTTTGCACTGCTTCAGTGTAAGAAGCCCAAAGACGGTAGGCGCAACTGCCTACTGAAGATGTATTTTCCAGCAAGGTCTCTGGTACCTGTGTGATTTCCTGGTTTATGTATACAACTGCTCACATGGAAACAGCATTCTGTGCAGAGCAGTTCTGTTACCTCACATATCCCATTAGCATTTCCTCGGCCTTCAAGCATAGAGATTAGAGTCGTAAACTTTAGTGAAAAGGAATAAAGTAACCTCCTGTGGGTAATAACGCTTGGTAAATGATCCCCATGCTATATAACAGAGTGCATTCTAGCTAAACACATCTGAATGATCCCTATTTCTCCTGCTGCTGCTAGGGATCCAGCATTTTGCCTGCAGGACCAGATCAGTCTCAGTAATGCCTTGGAGTTCTTAGTCTGCCTGCAATGATTTCAGTGGAAGAAGAGCAATGTGGACCTACAGCACAAATTTGTATGCATTCTAGGAACTCTGTCCCTAAGAGCCCTACCATGTCTTTCATAGTGGCAACTCTGAATCAATTCTTTTCCTCTTTAGCAAGTTGCTGATATTACTGACTCTAGAAGGTTTAAAAAAATTAAAAAAAAAGAAAAAAAAGTTTCCAGAATAGGAAAATCTAATATATCCAAATTTTTTTTAGTGGCAACAGTAGTCTGGCATGAATGCAGCAGGAACTGTGGAAGTGGACTGGGAGCAAAGGTTAAGAGGAACACAGACAAGTAGGAAAAAAAAAAAGAAAAAAGAAAAAAAGAAAAAAAAAAAGAAAAAAAAAGCAGATATCCAGAAAGTAAGAAATTATAAATCCACACAATGGCAAAATTTTCCTTTCACAGTTTTGAGCCAGTGCACAAAATCTGCATTTATGATCACCTCTGATTGCAAGAAGTCTAACAAACATTTGCAGCGCTACTCACAGCAAATGAGTTGCCTTACTCCACGTGTGCCCTCAGTGTTTTCATTGTCATAACAGACGAACCCATGTCCAGCTCATCTGAAAGAATTTTTCACGTGAATTTTGTTGTTGCTGACTTCTGTGCATTGCCATTTTCCAGTCTCTTCCTGGGTCATGTGTCTAGCAACATGCACCAGGCTGCACAATATGTATCCCGAACGTGCTGCTGAGTAATTCACTGGGAAGAAAAGAGACACACTACCAAAACCCCACTCACCCAGCTCCACGACATAATTTTATCAGAACATAATAATTCAAATGTCTTTGTCAGCAAGATATAAATGTGCATGGATCTACTCATCAGCCCGAGGGACACGGGAGAAAATGGAACCACCTTTCTGTTGACTTCTAAATTCATTAAGTAGGAGCATGGCAATCTCTGACCTCGGTGGCAAATGATTTTTTCGCTTAAATTTAAAAATATTTCCTGGGAAGGAAAATTGAGATGAAAGAGTACTTTTGAAAACTTTCTCCCTGCAGTATTCCCTGTACCAACTTCCTCTATCTCACTAGAATGAAACATTAGCTTTTTTTAAGCATTTTATATTAACTTGGAGAAAGCATTAGGTGGATTGGGACTGCAGTTTCTAACAGTATTTACATTTGGGCACATGAATTTTGTAAGCAACCCAAGCTATTGAGCTCCTGAAAGGAGTAATCCTTCCCTGCCTCCCAGCTCACTGTGCACAGTCACCTTCTCCTTGCCCTCTGCCTTCTGATTAAACAAGCATTAATGAAGCCCTGTGCTGAACAGAGATGGAGAAGAGCAAAAAATTGTCCCTTTGTTCATTAGTTTCGAAAATTGAGAAAATAGGAACAATGATGAGCTTAAAAATAGAAAGAATATAACTGAATAATACTGGTATAAATCATGGCAAGAAAAGCAGGTTTAAGTTAAAGTAATGGAGAATCTGACCTTGTGTTTTTGTGCTTAAAGAATATCCCAAATCAGTATGAACTGCATCTTCAGAAGTGAGTGTTGTTAGATCTCACCAAGTTCAACAAGCCTGTTTGCCACCTAGAAGAATAACACTGTTCTCTGGGTATTTTATTATGTGTAGCAGTATGTTACTGTACCATCCAGTAACAGTAGGAAGCATGGATGGAGATCCAAGGCTTTTAGCTACCGTAGAAGAAAGCTCCAGCCAACCAGAATTATTAAGGAAATTGGGTGATGCATTTGCTCCTAAAAAATTCCTAATACAGCCAGTTGTCTGCCAGCTTCCAAAAGCTATTTCCACTTCCATTGTCTGTAGTACAGCAGCACTCGGAGCAGCATTCCTCTAATCATTACTGCATTTCTACAGTTATATTCAATACTCTGCTTTCTACAATGGAAGTGCATGTCTGAGAGATGTTAAAGGAATTGGGATGAAGGTGTACTTTTAGTTAACCTACACTTTTTTTGCAAAAGTTTGTATAAGAAAATTATGTTTTTTGCCTTGAGTATATGCTTTATAAATAATTCATGTCCATTCACGCACTAGTAAGTAAGATGTGAATAGCAAGTATAGAAGTATTCCTTATGACACTTGAAATTCTAATTACTACCTTGGTGACTTTATCTCACTGAAATGTCTTTCATAAGCTTTATTTTTCTGTGTATATGTATGTCTGTGTGTCTTCCACAGGTTGGAACAAGAAATACAGAAATTAGAAAGTGAGGAATCTCAAATATCTGCCAAAGAACAAATCATTTTGGAGAAACTAAAGGAGACTGAGAAGTCCTTCGACAACTTGCAAAAGGTATTTAAAAAAAAAAAAAAACATTGGACATAGACTGAAACTGAGACTCTTAGCACTATTCCAAAATAGCAGCTATAATTCATGCATTTACAGGAAGGTTGAGGGCAGTCGCAGAGCATTTATTTCAAACCAGGATGACCAAAAGCAGCAAAGATACAGAGGTGTCAGATCTATTTTGGTTTGGACTATTTGGATTTCCCCTCTCCATTCCAGCCTTTTCAAGAAGGAGATTTAGTACTCTATCTCATAGCTTATCTGCATGTGAGCTTTTGGAACCCAGTGAAAGATGTCAGGATGCCTGGAAGGAATCTCAAGCTTCCCCCTCTTAGTAGCACCCAAAAATAGCATCATTTGACATAAATGCCACTTTTGAATGATGCTGCCTATGAAAAACAGCAAGAGTTCTCCTTTCTGTTACAAACGTGTCCCGCCTCCTTGGCCTTTAACTGCACCTAGACCTGAGGAGCCAAAGACCCAGTTACCCATGTAAAAGTGACAAAGAACCATAAAAGCAACCCTAAAAAGTTTTAACCAGTCTTCTTTCTTTTTTCTCTTCACAGACTTTCTCACACCAGGATGGTGGTAAGTGCCTTTTTACTACTGTTTATCTTTGAGTTTAACAAACGTTACATAGCTGTGTTGCAAAAGTTTACAGAGTGAGGATTCTTCCATTCATTGCGTGATTCTGATTTAATGCTAGAGCCATTACCTTTTTCTTTGATGTTGTTGTAGTGCAAGCACAAATGTCACTGTTTCTGTGGGGCAGCATTCCTTTGGTAGGGCTCCAGCGACTGCTATGTACATACTAGGAAAAATAAAATAAGGGATGTCTTAAAACAGTCATTGATCAAGACATCCAGATGTCTTCCAAGTTACTGACCTCTTCCACAACACGGCAGCCCAACAGTGCAGATTCCTTTTCACCTGCTCAGTGATCTATGCTCCCCCTTCATGAGCTCATACTATTAACAAACTGCTAAATACAATGTGGACTACTCCTAATTTACAGCAACAATCTGCTTTTGATTAAAATTGGATTACTTCTCTGACGAAAGACATTCTATCTGTGACTACTGTCATTGAAGGAAAGCCTTGCGTAGGTGAATGAGGATGCAATAATTCCTAGTTTATGAGCTCAATGTGACAAGATATGTGGTCAATCTAAATACTGGTATTCAAATGCAGGTGTCTGGGTGAACAAAACATACAGTTTGTTGCAAAAAGTCTTGCTGTGCACCTCCACGACCATAGGACCCAGGAAGGACAGCACATTGATCCATCTGCAGATAACTCTGTACTCCAGACACAGGTTCCCAGCAACCAACTTCAAACTGATAAGATGCAAATTTCTAGTTCCTCCAGTTTTTTTTTCTTTCCTGAAGCTTTTGAAGTTGTCTATCACAAAGTAAATAAATATTCAAAATGGCAAATATATTGTACCTGTGCAGAGTGATAAGTTTCCTAAGCAGGAATCAGTGCTTGCAGGTATTAGCACATAATATAGCACCTAACACATGCAGCAACCTTCAGGACTCCTGCAAGGCATGGTCTGCATTTTCATGAGTGATACGATAAAACTTGAGTCAAACAAAACTCCACATAGCAAATGTGAGGCAATAGTTTCCCCTAAAGCTTTTTCTTGTAGCAGTACTCTTGCATCTGCAGTACTTTGTTCAACCTCACCATGCTCAAGATTTGGCCTGATCTCAGCACATTATTCCTTCACAGACTGAGCCAGAAGCAAACATAGCTTGTGATGTCTGTAGGCCTAACAGGTAACAGTAAAACTATGTAAATGGCAACAGGTTGCTCACAGAAACCTTATGTGACCAGAGGAGGGAGGGGATTTAGATAAGTTAATGGGTACCCCTTCTGAGGGCTTGGTTTACCTGCCTTACCTCATCCTCTTGATAGCTGGTCATCCTCTAGGCAGTTTTGTGAAGCAGCTGCACTCTGAGGCTCTAGAAATGTTCAGGATTGTGAGCCATCACACTGACACAGGTCTGCCTCCCATTGCGGGCATGGTATGGCTGTGCATGCCTGTATGGATAAAGGTCTGTTTTCTGCTGCCCAACAGCGGTCTGTGTTGGCAGCTGATCACAGAAAGAAGAGTTTATGTATATTGCTAGCTGTGAGCAGTTCAATAACGTAGGTTTGTCCACCTTTCAAATACACATGCGACTTCTTTTATTGAGGCAGATCATTCACTTGTCAACTGTATAATGTATGTTGCAGAGGAAAATGATAGGAACCATTTCATTTTACAGCAAAGCTATGTAAAAACATACAGAGTCAGTACTTACACCAATTGCTACCTATGTTGGCAGACCATTCAACTGATGCCTGGAAGACTGAGCTCATATATCTCGTGTTAGTTCACAGAATACATACTTCCCTTTATTCCAAATGTAGTGACGATGTAGAAAGTGATTTACCTCACCAATTACCTCTACGTGCTTCTGTGCCATGTATGTGGCGTTGACATAGCTTTTGCTTATGTAAAAAAAACTGAGCAGAGAGCTCAGAGCCCAGAGAAATACAGAGGGAGATGAGGGGAGAGAAGAGGTGGTAGACAGTGATGGTCAACCCAGTGGCTCGGTATCCTTCCTGAGTGACTGTTTTGGCAGTGACCACCTATGAACCTGAAGTCATCCAGACACAATAAACGCGAATCCCACATTTCCAGGGTACAAACATATTTTGCCATTATAGATTGCCACACAAAATAAAGCTGAGCAGAAACTAAGGTTCTGCCAGTGGTTCTGTACTCTGCAGTCAACCTTCTGCCAGCCTATGGTGCCCTAGGCCCACAGGAGAAGCTCTCCAGTTAAACAAGACCTGAGATAACACTAGGGATGGTGTCATTTATTGCTTTCCATGTCTACAGGCAAAACCAGGAACTCTGTAGTATTGTTCTGCATGCCTAGTGTGAACAAATAGAAAAGAGAGTGCTCACACTCCATGTGTGCATATGTTTGTGACTCAGTGTATGCATAAACTAAAAGCCCCATTAAGATCCAACATGACTCTGTTGACTCTTTGCCCTGGGGTAAATTCATTCCCTGCAGCCTTAAGTCATCAGAATGCAAACTGCAGTCTGCTACTTCAGTGAACAGGCAAAAGCCATAGCTGCAGCAACTCTACAGTTTGCATGAGCTGTTTGAATCTTGTGTATGTTAACATGTGCTTGACAACACTGTGACTGAAAACCTGATGTGGATGGTTTGATTCCCAGCTGCTGGCTTAGCAACCCATCTAGCTTCCTCTGCTTCAATCTGGATTGACACACAGCCACCTGCTGTGAGCCATGTTCCTGATCTTACAAGTGTGGCAGGGGCTCATCATCTTTGTTCACCCTGCCATAATGCTCTGCAGAACTAGATGGCTTCACAGGGGAACAGCTCTGTCCTGAGTGCCAGTGTGCATGGCAGAACTCAGGCACCCAGTTTGTTGGTAGTTAGACATTTTAAAATAAATCAAGCTCTTGGAAAACGAGCTCACCGTGAGCTACTTTGAGCAGCCCCAAAGGTTTTGTGTAAGCACCCTTGAAAGATTACCAGGCCCTATATGTGTTCTCAGTCACTTCAGTAGTCTGATAATACAGAGAAGTGCCATAATCCTAAAATGTACCTTGTTGTAAATAGTATGAAAAGCCACAGGGCATGTTTTATGGCATTCTTAGATATTAATAGATCATCAAAGGTTGAAATGGACCTACTGAATGGAGTCAGTTCAAATGCTTTAATTTATGACCTGTCTAAATTCTTATGTGAACAAAATGCTAATTGTGTCTCAGCTGCTCCTTGTAAAATTGCTCTCATATTGATTTTAGACCTTGTTGACAGAGAAACAAAGGGAAATAAGCTCTTTTTGTCCAGGGTCGGGTGGGGGGGAGCTGTCACAGAAACAGCCAAAACAAATCAAACCAAATATCCCAGTCTCTCTGATATCCCTCTGATACACGTCCCCCCCACTACAACTTTCCCACTCTCTGGTAACTGGAGATTGTCTGGAGTCCTTGAACAACATTTTAAAGTACTTTATTATATGTTTCTAAGCTGAGTCAATACTAGCAGCAACTGAAAGACATTGCCTTCTAACACAAGAGGCCAAAAAGTCAATACCTTACTAAAGTCCATAGACATGCAAGCATCACAGTGAGAAGTGCTTGGCCTACTGCTGGACAACAGCAGTGCTAAATGATAGGATGTGCTGACAACACCCATACATGGACAGACAAGTCTGTCACTCAGGTCATTGGATGAGTGTGCAATGAAACTGCTGTTCCAGCATCACACTCGGTGGGGTAAATAATTACTAAATTTCTGCCATTTCCAGAATACAAAGTGCCTTCTCGTTATGGCCCAGAAGCAGTCTCAACATTTCTTACTTCTGAGAAATTACTTCAGTTTTCAATGCTAGCCTGCTCATTTGCTGGTGATGTTTCACAGAATAACAACAGAGAGCATTGCACCAATTTCTCACCAGAGGCAAGACACCCTACAAAAGAAAGCAGCTGTTACTGGCCACTGTTCAGTCAGCTGTGTCCTAAACAATAATTTCTCCTGGACCATATTGCTAAAAAGAAAAAATTAGAAAAAAGAACCTTCAAGGAAACATTGTGCATTGAAAATATAAAGGCTCAGTTGCCAAGACTGCCATTTGTCACTGAAGTGTGAAATAAAGCAGTATTTCCCCAACTGAGTTTTTTGAAATTCATCTGAACTTCGGTAACAACTTCCTGACTTTCCTGAATGAATTTACACTGTGCCTCTTCCTCATCCTATTCTGACACAGGAAACAAAAGACAGAGCAGGTCTCTTTTATAGGATCATAGAATCACAGAATGGTTTGGATTGGAAGGGACCTTTCTTGAGTCATTTCCATTGCTCCAGTGGTGGACTGTCCTCTTCAGGACTGCGATTACTACCTCATCTTATCAAGCAGCTCCAGTGGCCACTGCAGGCTGCTAGGGCATAAAACCATTCCACTCGCAGCAGGCACAGCTGTCCTTCAAAGGAGCAGGTTTGGAGTTAGAGGTAACATGTTAACATGGAGTTAGAGGTGACATGGAGTTAGAGGTGACTCTTATTGGCAGTGCCATCGGGTACAACATGTGTTTCTTGATTTTTTGGGGGCATGGATATTGGCCGACAGGGAACACAGTGAATGTATCTCCACTCACAAGAGAAATGCCGGCAGTGATGTAGCCACCAACATGGAACGTCATTTTCTCTCATCCTTCTCCATTTCACATTCACTGTCTGTATTAATTCTTTGTATTTCACCTGCTCACAAACAAGAGACACTGAGGAAGGCAGATTTTACCTCCTCTCCTCACAGGTGAACCAGGTCATATCAAGGGCGCAGCAGCTTAATTTCACAATGTATCTGCAACATATCCTTGGAGGACAACATATCTTCTGTGTCAGACCAGATGGAATTTCATGTTTGAACAGAAATTTCACCTTTTCCACACAAAATTTTAAAAATTCCCAACTGATAAGAAACTGATTTTTTTTTCCCTGCTTCTTTTGTTTTGGAAGTCAAACTGAAAGTTAGTTACTTGCATATCTCTCCTCAGAGCTCTTTTGATTCAGCCATTGAACCTTAGCAGAAGTTATATTTAACCCAGTCATAAAACTTCTCCCAGTATATGTTTATAAAACATCTTTAATGTCTTTTCTAAAGAATATATTTAGTTTGTGGTAAACAACAGTAAGCAAGTCAGCCTTCCAGCAAGTTCTCTACTTTTCTGAACACTGTTAATGAACAGAGGCACTACAGAGCTGGCAAGAACTTAATAGGTGTTGCAGGGCACAATGGGCACCCTACTAGACTATATCTATATGTTATTTCATTATTAGCTATATTAATATCTCTAAGAACAAAGAGCCAACTGGCAGTTCTATAGTATGCCAACAACCCACACAAAAAGAACTGGCCTTTCATCTCTTTCAGCCAACAACAGCATTTTTAGGCTTTTATATCTCTATGTGAGATGTTTGTTATGCTAGATATTACTCCAGGTTTGTTCCTTGCCCACCCCATCTTTCCCCCCAACACTTCCCATATTTAAAGGTCACAGACTTGATAAATCCAGAACCTCCTGACAAATAATTTTGTGTGTTGAACTTACACAAGGTTTGAGTCATCTGGACCCATTCCCTCCTACCTCAGCTAGTTTACTGAGCACCAATCACACGACTGTGACTTTGCATTTTGTTTGCTTTGATCCAATTATCTAATACAAAGCTCCAGCAACTATTGTCAGGGCTGACAAATTAACACTCTGCTGTCTAAGCAATGAAGCCACTGGGGCTCGAAGCACAAATCTAACTGTTTCCTGTTCTCTGACACCAGATGCAGTAAATTACATTTGCTCCCAGATCCCTGAACTCCCAACCCTCTATTCACGATCACCAGAGCCAGTTCCTGGGCGGGACGGAGCAAGCAGAGTAGCTGGTAAGTCTCAAGGAGCAAAGCTTTATAATACCAATCCAGTAGCCATGAACTCTTCTTTGTTATATTTCCTTAATTGGTCTGGACTCCCGATATCATTTAAATGCCAGGAAATGCTGTTTGATACATATTTTTCAAATAAGTCAAGGCTTTTTAGGCAGCAGAGAGCACTCTCAAAACACTATATATTGACCAAACACAAGCAGCATAGGAAATGTGTCATTTTTTGTGTGTGAAAACACTTAGTTCTTTCCATCTCTGCTTAGAAAAATACACAATATCCACACCATGGTTTTACCTCCTCCATTGTACCCAAGTGACTCCCCTCGAGATGAATGAGACATACAAGCACTCACAAGCCTCCAGTCATGCTTCAAACTTAAATGCCACTTTATGCCACTTTGTTTCCATTCTTTCTTCTCAAGAAAAAGTGTGGGGAGAATTATAATGATGTGTTTTGTGCTTGCAGCCATACAGAAAGCATTGTAACACTTATTTTCAGACTGTGTACGTGTCCTAAATGTACAGGTGTCATCGTTAAAATCTGCACGTGTTCCTTATTTTAAAGAGCCTTCTTCTCTAAACAGCGTGTTCCCTATCTCAAACCAAACTGCTTGTGGCTACTTAAGAGGTGTCTAGAGGAATAAGAAAAGAAAAGGTGGTTATCAGGAAGAACGAGTTAGTAAGCATAACAAAGCAGCTTTTGCAGCTGAGACACTGTAGACCACTATTGGATATGTCATTTTGTTCAGATAAAATGTTCCTATTGCAAGCCATACTAAAAGCTTCTCTTCCACCAGTGCTTACCCTAATCTGTCTGAAAAGCAAGTTTTTCACTGTATGTTTTGTGCCATTTTGTCGATACCAAGAATGCAAACATTTATTTCACTCTGTGGATGACCAAGAAGCCTTGTTCACATATCCCTTGAGAAGAGTATTCTGTGTATGAGAAGACACTAGCACATGTCTAGCTAACAGTCTACAAGGGTAACATCCATCTTAATACATTTTCAAAGTCTATTAAGATTTTTTAAAAGAATAGCCTCAGAATCCCACAGTTTAAAGCAATAGGGAGAAGCCAGTTCTTTTCATATGTACATTGGGATCTTGTTGTCATGAAGCACTGTGTCATGTTACACTTTAATTAAAGCTTGTACAGAAGGCTTGTCCCCATGAATACAGGCTGTCATCTTCTAGTACTGCTTTCAGTTTCAACTCCATTGTCAGACAGCTTTGTATTGTGTTAACAGAGCACATTTGCAGTAAATAAGCTCTTGCTGAATAAATTTTATAAATCTACATTAGTTCAGTTCTCAGCTAAGTTGACAAGCTGGACTGCTAGATTTTCCTGTAGAGAAGTAGCATTGTGCATATCAGTGGATAAACAGAGTTCTGTTATTCATTTCTCCCATGGCAATGTGCTTCACTAGTGAACAGCTTTCCAAGACTTTCAGATATATTTATGCATTTACTTGCAAAAGTAGCTTTGATGTGATCTCCAGGGTAGGTCATAAAGCACAAGTTATATCAAAAACACTACTGCTAAGTTATCATAGATAAAAAGAAAATGTTGACAGTGGCAAATGTTTAAGCTAATTTGACAAACATCAAATACACAAGGACATGACCACACTTGTGAACTTTCTAAATCAGGTCTGTCTTCAGCACAGAGTTCCATGCAGTGCTGGAACTTGTTGATCAAATTCTTCCTAATATGTAGGATATTGTCAGCTACACCCATTCTACAGTATCTAAATTTTTCATCTAAAGATATAGTAGTGTTCATGATGCACCACGTGATTAATTACATAATGCTGATGAGAGATTTCATTTTGAGAATACATTTTAAAGTATTCTGCTCCACGAGAATAATAAGACTGAAAGAATGCATTTTATGTGTAGTTTTTAATCCTAATGGTGTTTAAAATACAAACATATCAAGCTACACTGACCCTTGGGCAAATTATTCTATGTTCACTTGAAAAAAAAAGGCAGGAAGAAAGCCAAGACACCAGTTTTTGGTGTCTCAGGTAAGAAAAATCATGATTATGCTATTTAGGTTCATTGGTGAAGATGGTCATCATAAGTTTCACAAACACTTCTCGTTGCTTGTGGTAGTTCGTAAGTGTCTGTGCTTGTCTGTTCAAGAATGTCTTAATCCATATGCAAGGAATATTTAAACAGATGAACACTTCTGCCTCTGGAAAATCTGTGAAGCCTTTACACATTTTTCTTTGAAAAGCTCTCCAGTGAGATGCCATTTTGTCTCAAAATGAGGGTTAGAGTGATGAATACTATTCCTGCTATGTGGTCTCAACTATTTTCGACTTATTGCTGCGTCTTTTTTAACTGCTAGAAAAGTTTAATTGCTATTCTAGAACAGCATCCCTCACACACGTATTTTTATCCATTGTTTCATGGTGCTTTGAAAATTGGTTCATTATTGCTTTTTTCTTCACCTTTCCCCTTTGGAGACGATGCTTAGGCTCATCCAAAGAAGGGTGGGAGCTCCTCAAGGCCATTTAATATATTCTATTACCTTGCAAACAGAGATCACTGTTGAAGTCCTGGTGTGGAAGAAGAGATCTGTCCTGTCACAAATCTACAGGAAAAATTATCTCATTCCCATGTGATTTTGTTTTTCTACTTGTAGAACAGGATTAAAAAAAAATGGTTCTTCACCCCTCTAAAATGTTTTGAATGCCATAGATGGAAGAGATAAGCAAGTGTAAGTGTTTATCAAGTCTGGGTGCTACTTGCAGCAAACAAAACTTCTTACCAGCTAACTGGTAGTTTGATGACAGAAAAGGAAAAGAATATAAACAGGTTGCTGGAGATTAGTTTAATTAGATTTAGTTTTAGTTATTATTTAATTTTGAGGCAAGTTCAGAAGGGAAATAGTGAGGCCAGACTGCATGCTGTCACTTCCCTTTGTCTGAAGTACACCTAACCTAAGTGCTCTTGGCACTCCTGACTGACCAGAGGCAGCCCCACATAGTGTGAGTTGGAAGACTGCATCCCATCTGACGCAGGTATGTCTTGCCTCCAACTACACAAGAAGCTGTAAATTAGTAACTACCTCTGTTCACAGCATTGCATTCCACTTCTAACGTAAAGCACTTGACCCTTTAGAAGCAGCTGACAGGAAAAGGGGCACCATAGTTTTCTTTGTCTGTTTGGCAATTAACCATTCACTGGCTTTTTTTGTTGTAACATGCACTTCCTTTCTTGTTTTCATTCAAGCTTTGTGCACCATGGAAATTAATGTGGAGAAAGACAAACAGACAGGAGAGACCAAGATTGTCTCTGCTTCACCTGTTGGCCCAGATGAGGCCCATCAAAGAGGATTCAAAGTCTATGATGATGGTACCAAGGTAGTCTATGAGGTTCACTCTGGTGGCACAGTGGTAGAAAACGGAGTACATAAATTAAGCTCAAAGGACGTAGATGAACTTATGCAAAAAGCTGGACAATCAAATGTAAAAGGAGGGTATGAAATAATGACTGTGTCAGACAGAAATGCAGTAGCTGATGGAAACCTTAGCCATATGAAGGAGCAAATGCTCTTCAAGGAGGCAAAGCTGGAAATGGTACACAAACCAAACAAAGGGCATGCTGTGAGTTCCCAGCCCCAAGACAAACCCCGTGGTGGCGAAGTTCCAGAAGCCAGTGCAGATCAACCAGTGACAATGATATTTATGGGCTACCAGAGCATTGACGATGAAGAGGAGACGAAAAAAGTGCTGGGCTATGATGAAACCATCAAAGCAGAGTTGGTTCTGATCGATGAAGACGATGAGAAGTCTTTGAGAGAGAAGACAGTGACAGACATATCCACCATGGATGGGAACGCCGCTGAGCTGGTCTCTGGCAGGCCCCTGTCAGACACAACAGAGCCCTCCTCTCCTGAGGGGAAGGAAGAGAGCCTGCCCTTGGAAGCTGCCCCAGGTACACAAAAGAAAAAGCGCTGTCAATGCTGTATTGTCATGTGAACACCTTCTTCTTCCCCACTCCGGCAGCTCCTGCTCCATCACTTACCTAGACCTCATTGTTCTTCTAGCTGCAATACTGTGAACTGGAAGTGAATGCCTCCATTGCCTTGCAGTTGGGTTGCTTTGATTTCTAGTTCTTCAGGAAGAGGAACGCATGGTTATTTTCCCATCAGATGCACACTTTGGGGTTCGAGGAGTGGTTGGAGATTTTATTTTATTTTTCTCCTTAATATTGCAGAGTGAGAGATAAGTGGGAAATGGAACAAATGTTTTCATATTTATTTGATCTATACATATATATAATATATATAATGAAAACACTTTTTACATTTTCTTTGGATATCTGGCAGGCTTCATCAGTTTCCTAGGATTTCATGGGAGTCTGAATTTCACAGCAGCCAGATATGAGAGCCTTAAAGAATGTCACTTCTCTTTTTTAAGACAAAAATCACATTTAAACATTATTTTATAGATGCTACTTTTTATTTCTCAGGGGAAGACTTAGATCATTTTACTATTTTAATTTCCTAAAACTTCCTTCCTGAAAGGTTTGCATAGTTTTGTTTTATAGTAACTTTTCAGTTTAGCTTGCAGTGTCACAAAAATCCATCAGCCATTTCTGCTTATTGGTAATACCAAAAGTGGACCTTAATTATTCTTTCTAGAAAACATATGAATGATAATTTTGCCTTATATAAATCTTCCAGATTACAGTATTGTATGTGAACTTCATCTCCCCGAATTACAACAGAAGCTAACTTGACAAGAAAAAGATGCAGCTGTAACACCAAGTGAAACGGGGTTACTGATCTAATTACTTGCCTTTCAGTAACTCTGCCAATGTTATATATGAAGTTTCCTGCTGAACTCCAGTAGAGGAGAGATACTGCTTTCTATTTCCCTAGCATATAAGTAATCTTCTCTCACAATCTGACCCTGCTCGCACTGAATTCAGTGGGGAAATTCTCAGTGCTGGAAATGTGGGCAAGGCCAGATTTTTATTCTGCATTAGGAAACTGTTGTTTTTCATTGAGTGCACCTCCAGTGCACTGACGTACTGACAAGTGATGGGTCTGATCCTGCCATGCTTACCTAGCCAAAACTCCCGTGGAGGCCTACCAGAGTTTTGTTTAAGCAGCTGTTTCAGAAAGCGATCCTAGCGCCGTAAGGCTGACATTTTAAAAATGCTGGTGGTTTTGGATGCTTCACTTCCTGGTGTGGGATACTTCAGAGAGGCCTGATTTCCAGCAGATTTTTCTTCTGCCCTCTGAAAATCAGGCCTTTAAAAAAACGTCTCAAAGCTAAACTTTAAAAAGGTGAATGCATCCAAAATCAATAGATGTCTCTTTATTTCTCAGTCCATTGTTTCTTCTAACTACAACGAAAAAGCAGCCAGCTTTTTCGTGGTAAGATAATATGAGCCTGATTCTTGTCTCACATTGGTTTTGCTTAGGTGCAACTTCACTCTGGTGAAATTAGTCTGGATTTGTAACAGTAGAAGTGAGACTGAAAATCAGGATTTGTGTTTTCTGATAGTGTTAAAAATACTGAAGAGTATTTTGAAGTGTCTTTGAAACTATCAGACTTTAAAAATGAATACAACAGAAAAAAATATATTAAAAAGAAAGAAAGAAAGAAAGTAACAACAAGCCTCTTTTCATTCTGAGGTGGTTCCTATGGTATTTCTGTATTTTCTTGGATGGTGCTTTTACTGCATTAATTGTTAGTTCAGAGCATCTGATTAAACAGTTCTTGCTCTGTACTCTTTTCTTTCTGTGCCAGTAAAAAAGACACTTGCTCATTACAAAGGCACATGAGGCACACTAAAAACAGACACAAGAAAATGCAAAAGGTAGTTCCTATGTATGATCACTTAGCTGTCAATACAGAGTCGGTCAATGTAACTTTTCACCACTGCCCAGGTTACAGTAATAAAAAAAGAAAATTGGTGATTAAGAAAAGAGAGCTACACCCATCTGACACCTGCAGGAATTATGCTGGCCTCTGAATTTTGCTTCAGTGGCCTGATTTAACATGTAATAGATTTCTGCATGTTCCTCAGCCTCCTCTGGGGCTTTTGGATGAGAGAAGGACCAAATCCAGCAACAGAAACTCTGAAAATCATCACTTGACTCAGGCCTATGTGATTAACAGTTGTATCAGAGAAGAGAATGGCTGCAAGGTTGTGCACTGTGACAATTATTACTAGTGTCTGTTTGCTAGAAACTGTGTTGGAGATTAGCAACCTGTATTTTTGTTGGTTTGGAATGTTTTGGGTTCGTTGTTGGGTTGTTGGTTTTTTTGCTTTGTTGTTGTTGTTGTTGTTGTTGTTGCTGTTTTTCCAGAAATGGTAACTATTTACAAATCTCGACACTTCTTAAATCAAGGCCATGAGCTTTCAGCTCTATCACATGGCTTCATGAGGCGGTCCTCAAGTTTAGCAGACCAAGGTGTGGGTAGTTGACCCCGGGGGCTGAGCTATCCTAACTCATTCTATTACTATTCATCAGCCTGGCCGTGGTAATCCAGACCCTGACACCATCACACAGAACCATTTCAGGGCTTTTTGTGCGTTTCCAAGGAGCAATGTGAAGTCACTGCAACTTAGCTGAGGAGCACTGACCCATGCAGCTTTAGTCACGTCATCATTGCTTGCTCCAGTCCAGGCACTGTGCAATGGGGAAATAGCCAAGGCTTCAGCAGGGCATGCTTAGAACTTCAAGAATTGCAAGAACATTGTGACATAAACCAGAGGGACAGTAAAACAGTTTTTACTTCTTTTCTGCACCATGAAAGCCTCTGGAGTGTGACTCAACCTACTCAGGAGCCAGTGTGAGGCCTGCAGACATGCTTTGCAGTAGTTCTGTCATTCTGGGGCCAGCATACCTCACCTCTAAAAACATCTTCTGCATCTCTCGTCCTGGTCTGGCCAGTCATTCCCCCTCTGGGTGTGATTCTGCCTTCATGGCCACCCTGGCCTCCTCACCTCTTCCCAGGCCAAACGTTTTCCCTACCACTCTTTCCCTTACAGACATTTTCCCCACAGTCCTCTGCTCATGACACTTGGATTTGACTGAGGACATTCTCGGGTACCACTCCTTATCTGATCTGTCCATCCTTCTCTTCAGCCTTGCACTCCCCAGTCAGATGATCTTCTGGTTCAATACAGACTCAGCTTTTTGGGGATGACTCCCTTAGTGGCCAGCTTTGGGAGATGCGTGCTGAGGCTGGGACCAGAATACATCTGAGACCATGTGACATTTGAGGCACAATGTAGTAGGGAGATGGTGGCATGTAAGAGCTCAGAAGTGGCCCTTCAGTGGTTAGAAGTAGAGCACAAGCCTTAAAACTTAAACCTGCCAAATACCTACTGCTCAGTACCTGTAGCTGACATTGAGTGCCTAGGAAGGCCAGTGTTTTTTGTGTTCATATGAACTTCATGGTTCACGGGCCATGACAGATCAAAAACAAAAACCTGAAGGTGAGTTGCAAAGGGTTTGTCTTTGTTAGTCAATGGTAGTTCCATATCTGAGGTCAAGCAAAACACAAAACAAAAGCAAATCAGTCTGAACTCTGAGAGTCTTAGCTACACTGCCTGAAACATGCTTATTCCAATCATTTTCTTCTGCAAGTGCGACAGCCTTGTTGGACATCAGCTTGTCCATACTAGCCATTAGACTGCAGCCAAATTACATGGGAATTCAAGTGTGTTAGTATATGCTGATGAATGTAAACTGATTTCCAGGGCTTCTTTGAGCTTTGGAAGGCATGAATTTTTCTTCATGCCCTCAGACAGAAAGCAGCCAGTGGAAATATATGCACAATCAGATCTGAAGGAAAAGGTCCACTCTACAGTAAAGCAGAGAGAGATTTCATAAGGATCATAACGGGAGTTTTTTGTATTGTTTTGAGCAAACTCCCTGTCTGTTTATCTTATGCCATCATCTGTACATTTTCTATTTCAGCATGAAGAGATACATAAAGGTACAGTCAGAAACTGATTCAGTGTTAACATTTTGCCACAACGAACTGCTCGCCTTAATTTTTGTAAGGAAAACAAGAAAACTCTTTTCAGCATATCTTTTCCTAAACTGGAAAAAAGTAACCTATGAAACTTTTTTATATTTTGTATTTTCTAAGTTTCTATGAACCCAGTTTCCATGTTGTCCCTTGTTTTCATTCAGGGACTGTTTATTTTCAAACCACTGCATCCTACTTCTTCTTTTTTTAAATAAAAAAAACCAGAAGAAAAATACAAATCAGAAAACACAACATTAGAATTAGTGGCTAGGCAATCTCTTTCAATTACAAGAATATCAATACAGAAAGAAAAGAATTACAGGGTTATTTTCTTTTTTTATTTTCCCGTGGCTGATGTACTGTATGGTATATGTTTACAGAACTCCTTTGGTCTGCCTTTGTGATGTTATCTAAATGAATGACAAAGTAGGTATGATGTGCCATTCGACAGTTTGCCTTAGAACTCTTGGGTTTCCTTCTTTTTGTATCTTCGTTTCTTTTTTTTTTTCCCCACTTTTTTTTTTTTTCCCCCAAAAAAAGTGCAGGCTGTATTCCAAAGCTGTATAAACACAACATTATCTTTCAATCCCCAGTAAGAGAAGAGTGCACAAGCCCTTCTCCATGAAGCGAACCTGTAATGGTGCAATAAAAGTCCCCCGTCCTGCAAACAGAAACACATATGTCTAACCCCAGTGTACGTAGGCCTATTTCAGTCAACAGGACTACTCATGGGGGGAGCGTGTGTGTAGATGTCTGCAAGACCAGGGCATGAGTGATTAATACAGGGTGTAGTTTGGGTGTTATTTGGGTACCTGCACCACTTTCATACATGCTGAGTTTGCCCAGAACGGTCTAAACCTAGAGGCAAACTCTGAGTGTTGCTACTTCTGCTAAGAAAAACATAAAGCAAGATGGTGCTGAGCATCCAGTGGGATCAGGTCCTGAGTCAGCATTGCTACCATGGCAGTGGTATTCTTGAGCAAACATTCAGTGGGACTTCCCTGACAACTATTTTATCAGTCCCCTGCCGTTCTATCTAAGTTCACTACTGATTCTTAATGCTTAAGATCGGAAATACAACTTAATTTGGGCAGGAAGATAGCATAGTGAGTCATTAGAGAAATAAAAGGTGTTCTACAATTTGTCTTAGTCCAAAATCTAAATGGTGTACTTGGAAAGTAAGTGGGGATATAATAGAAAATGTAGTATTTTACATTTGCGTATTTTTTTAATGAATAAGTATTTTTGTAATGAGATACAAATCCTAAATAGGGATTTCAGTTTCTGAATATCATCCTACCTGTGACATTGAGCCTTGGAACTTTTTCGTACATTGATGACAATGCCCAGCTTCTTGGGATCTTTTGTAGACCTAACCACATTTTTGTCCAGGATCACAACGCTTTTTAAAGACTAACAGTATAAGAGTAGTATCCAAAATACCTGCTGTGAACACAGCTAAATAAATTCATTTATTTTCCCTTCCTTCTCCTCCTCGAAGAAAAAAAAAAGAAAGAAAGAAGAAAAAAAGGTGGACCTATGCTTTCTATAGATAGACAACCTTATCTACAATGCCATCAAGGTAGATAATAACTACTTTCTTTCAATAAAGAGATACAAATAATAAGAACTATAACATGTTTTTTCAAAATACAAGAGGTGGTGGCAGTGGAAGGAGTAGAACAAAATCATTTGGACAAAGTGGAGAATTTTCCCACAGGCTAATATGTGGTATCTTACATTTTTTTAAACTCACTCTTTTTCAACTACTCTCCCTGTCTTTTAGGAAATTTAGGATTATCTCAGATTAAATTTCAAGAGCTTTCTGAAAAGCAAAAAAAAAAATTTAGTTCTGAGCTCAATCAGAAGTTACAGGCTATGACAATATCCAACATTAAGGTGGACTGTAATTTTTGCATGTAAACAAGTAAGCTGTATAAAATGGATGAATTTATTAAATTTAGAAAATGAATGGATTTCCATCTAGTCCAAAGAGAATATAAATCCAACTTGTAATATAAACATATGATAGTATTTTACTTGTAAATAGTGACAAGGGTGCATGAAGTTCTTAAAAATGCCCCACATGTTTAAAATCAACAGCATCACAAAACTGAGCCTTTTTCCTCATGGGTTCAAAATGTCTTGCAAATTACCTAATTCCTTTCCTGTGGCAGTTCCAGTTGAGCTACTCAATGGATTAAGACTGTGTTACGTTTCTTAAGGGCAAACTTGTGAAAAATTCTGATCCCCTTTCCCCACTTTGCAAATGCTTCTCTTATTTTGGGCAATATTGCTGTTATTGTATTGCAAACCTTCCTCTGTGATTGTTTCCCAAGTGCTTCGTAAAGCAATTTTTAGATTTTTTTTTAAGGTCTACCTTAGAAATTGAAAAAAAAATAATTAGAGTGATCTGAGTAACTCACATCCATCAGTTTGGATACATTCATACACCCTTAACTTACACTGTAAACTAAGTGACTTAGACCTGATCTTGAATATCTTGTTACACCTAAAGACTTGCTCATAAGCATACAACTAAGCACGCAAACTGCCCTTTTTAGTCTAATGGAAAGTCCCATCTCAGAGAAATTTTAGGATAGGAACAAATGCTTTTGGGGTCTGGGCTTTAAATAATATTGCTATAAGCAAGGCTTACGCTGTTTTCACTGTATCTTCTTATTGCTTTAATTAGATAGATTTTGTAAATGGTGTTGTGAAACTGGTGCACTTTTCTGCAGAGAGGTGTATATATAGACATGACCTCCTGGCCAACTGTGTTTGAAAGCAGATGAATGCCTTCTGGGCAACCAAAACTCCTGGTGGCCTGAGGAGGGCTGAGCTGAATTTCATGCCTGCACACAAACATGAATTAAAAGAGGCAGTGTGAGTTTTTCTTCCAAATTTTTCCCTTTGCACGCCTCTGCTCCACACTCTGCCTGTCCCCTGTCTCTGTACTTGCTCTCATTTCAGACACCATTGCTCAGTTGTTCCTTTTTTCCCCCTCTCTGCTTCACTTTTCATGGTTCCCTATGAGCAAAAATGGGGGAAAGAAGAGAGACTAGAGCCGAAAATCTCACTCACCTCAGGCATGTTTGGGTGAGTCCCAAGTTACATGAAATGGCAGTATCCTGTCCTCAATTTTTGGACTTTTCCCTGCATTTTCCTAGATTTGTAGGACAAATCTGATACCAGAGGAGCATTCTCTGTCTACTCATCTGGCATCCCCCGAGGTACCACAATAGCCTTGTTATTTAGGTAACAGTGCTGTCTTTCTTTCCATTCCTATGGGAACATGTTAAACCCCCAAGCTAGATATGAGCTCCATATGCCCAAGTGCATAAGATACCAGCATCCAGAAGCCTCGTAGGGGAGCAGGAGACAAACCATCCCCTAGCTGTCAGGTTGCTACCAGCAGGCTGAAGGAGCCAGGAGAAAATGTGAACTTCCCTGCAGACAGATCCAGCATACAAATGCGCTCTCAGTAAAGCTAGATGCCAAAAAGCTACTGGTGTCCCTCCAAGTTAATGTGGTGGTCAGAGAGGTGAACTCAAAAATAAAGAGGGTTCTGTGCAACCACATAAAATCCCAGTTGGACACAGTGCTTAAGCTCCACTGACCTTAAGCAATTGCTGGAAGTGTAACACATGCTTAAGCACTGTGCTCATTAGGCTCATTAGGGATAGCTTCAGGGGTGTGTTAAGATCTGCCTGCACCTATGGTTAAGGTGCTTAACTGAAAATGGGCTTGAATTTTGTCGCTGTATTTTGCCAGGATGGATGTAGGCACCAATTAGGGGCTGATAGAAAAGATAAATTTGTTTGAAACCTTTTTATGGCCTCTGAATCTTTGCACAGCAAAGATAGACAAGCAAGAGCAGGTCAGGACAGAGGCAAAAGAACACTTCCAAATGTTTCCTGCCCTTCCCAACTCCATTCACTCCACAGATGAAGAATGACTCTTTATAGGGGTTCAAGAAAATGTTGTGTAAAATGCAGCTTTTATGGTGAATGTAGGTTGTGGTTGAGATTTTTTTAAGCTTTAGTCTCCCACTTTCTTTGTGAGCTAATGTAAATAAATTCCCTTTTTGTTGGGGAAAATCTGCTGTGCTAACACTGGATTAGAATTGCTGGGGATAGCTGCTGTACTTTGTAACCTGAAGTGTACTTTTTTGACTGTTATGTTTTTTTCTTCAGATTAAAAAAAAAAAAAAAAAAAAGAGTACAAAAAAAATCAAAAATAAATAAAACAAGAACACTGCCAGCAACAGCCATGCTGTAACTGTGGCTTCTCTCTTTTTTTTCTCTGTACAGTATTACTAGTAAATAAATCTGCCTTTTCACTGCGCCTACCTCTGTGTCTTTTTACTGTGTTTCTCTCTACCCACCAATCTTCAAAATACTCTGTGACCTCAAGGACACACCACACTGGAGCAGCCTCTCTCACTAAAAGAAATAAAGTACTAACTACACAGTTTGTTGTTTTTTCTTCTCTCCACTGCTGTGCCCTGCTGTTCTAACTGTTATTTCTCATAGTTGCTTCAATCCATACTAACTCTTCATACTTGTTACTGCCTCATTTCTCTTTTTCCTTCCCATCTTATGTGGTTCTTTGACATGCATATCATGGACCAAGTTACTCTAGGACTTCTTATATTTGAAGATGAAGTCTTCTTGGTTTAGATCAGTAAGACAGTATGTTCCAGGTCTACTCTTTCCTCGTGGAGGGAAGAGTTCCATGCAGTGCATATGCAAGTTCCCAGATATCATCACTAAAGAATTAAAAGGTAGTCAGAATAAACAGTGTGGAGTTTCTTCCTGGCTTATCACAGAAATTGTCCTTTGTATTTCAGGACTGGAAGAAGCTTGACAATATCTGACTTGCAGCAAAAAATAAAAGGGAATAAAAGAATATACATATATATATACATATATACATATATATACATACATATATATACACGTATAATACATATATGTATATATATATGTGTGTGTGTGTGTAAATATATATATATATATTTACATGTATATACACACACACATATATATATATTTACATATATATACATATATATATATTTCCCCCCAAAATGCTATATTTACCCAAGTTTAGTCAACAGTGTAGGGATTGGTAACACAGCCAGGTGCCATAAACTCTCTTCTCACAAACTGTCTGTTCGGCATGCAGCCCAGACAGCCATGTAGGAAACTCACCACAGATTTCCCATTGCTACGTAAGTACAACCCCTCTGCTTCTTTCACCCTATATCCATCCCAAAAATTATGCATCACACATACCTGAGGCTGCAGTACTCTTTAGTGGAGTAGAAGGAAATGACCACTTGTCCTTGTTCTGTTGCTTTATAATATCATCCTGAAAGATTTGCAGCAGGTAGGACTTCAAGCTCTTCTTACTTGCATAGAAAGTACAAAAAATTTGTCTGCCCTCAGATGCTCTGTGAGTGATGGAGAACTGGTATGTTTATGCCCTCAAAGGACTGGAAAACTGATCACAACTGCTACACGACTTAAATTTCCTTGGGTTTGCGAAGATCTTCCTAATTCAGAAGGTGCATTACTGTGGCCAAAGGGAGAACCATGACCCTCAACTAGCAGCAGTGTCCATGCAAAGAACATGCACTAACAGGGCTTTTGTCATCGGCTACTAATTTAGTGCAGACTACTGAAAATATTAGGTGCATATTCCATTTGCTGACTCATACCATGGCCGGTGCTGTACTGCCACTCTTCATCCTTTAATTTATTTTAATTATTTATTTATTGCTTTCATCACTCACTTTGGCTGAAAACTCTTTCACTCCACGAAATCAGGTCAGACAAAGAAACGATGAGAACAAACTTGACAAAATCAGATAGCACTGTTGCCACTGAAGTTTCAGAATGAAAATAATTGCATACACTTTCCCTTTTTAAGCCACTAGGAAAAAGAAAAGCGAACCTTTATTTATTTTTTCCCTCCCACCATCGTAGTGTGTTGGAAGAAAAGAAATGTTTAGATAGTGAGATAGTGTGGCAGTATCCTGGGACTCTTAAGGAGTGGTTCCCTGGGAGCCAGTGACTTAGCAATGAAGTTGGATTTAGTACATGGGAGGACAGTTCTCTCAATTTTACGTTCTTTCTCCTTTGGCTTTAATAGTGTCTTAGTAATTAAAGAAAGAGAGAGAGAAAGAAGCAAATTCTAAAAGCTTAACACATTCAGTAATCTGTCAGGAGAAAGGAGCAGAGCATTTCTCTTTCAGATGGCCCCTTTCTTTCCTACAGGATCCTCACAACCTGCCTTTGGCCTGCTCAGCAATACTTCATCCTTCACACTGCACAATATTTTTAAGTTTACAGAAAGAAATCTCCGAGCCTATAAACTAAGAACGAAAAATTAAAAAGGGACTAGAAATTATCAACAAAATTATCAACAATCAACAAGACTGCCATTTACATTCCCCAGCTGCTGCAGAAGTTCTGCTCAGACATTCATCACCCTGTGTCCATTCTTGTGAACTATTTGTAACTAACTGTGGTGCAAACACAGGCTGTTCCCTAAACGACTTCACAAGACAACAGAGTATGACACAGCCCTGCAAAACTTTAAGTCACCATCCACTTTCACTTGTGGTAGAAAAACTACCTACTCCTTCATCAACAGCGTCCAGGTGATAGTAATCCACTTTCCAGATGAGATGAGGAGGGAGACAAATTAATAGAAACAGAGCACTCTGCATCGGACTTGGAAGAGGATACTTCCCAGCACATAACCCAAAGGGAAGAGGGGGAAATGTTAGTGACTGAGAGAGACAGTGGGTTGCTGCAAATCAGGAGGAGGGAGCAGGTTGTATCACTGACACTGACCTGCAAATTTAGGGACCTAGCTGTTGTAGCAAGAAATGAAATTAGCTCCTGACTTTTATTCATAGCAGCTCCTCCCAGTATAAGGAAACTCTCTTGACTTAGCCAGCAGCAGTGGAGATGCTGATCCAGTTTCTAGGAAGAGTACCTAGCTGCTCTAATGGATTCAGTGTGACCTCACATACATCTGTCTCCTACAGATCTACAAAGGTTTGCAGAAACAACACTATCCCCAGGATTTTAGTAGGAAATCTAGCCTGCTAGCTACTTTCCTGGGCCCAAGTTTTATCATCTACTTTATGGTTGTATTTTAGAATAATTAACACTACCCTACCTCTCAGTGCTATGATAATGAGTTTGTTAGCGTCTGCCACAAGGCCACAAGAATATGGGGCATAATTTGTGTACACATCACAAGATGTCCTCTTGCTGTTCAGTTCATGGAGATATTTTGCTCACATTCTGCACTGCTAATCCAAAAAATATGAGCTTTCTGGCAGTCGAAATGAGTTTTTCACAGTAGTCAGGACTTTTCTGGAAATGAGAGATTTGCAATGATTATGGAGAAAAAGAGAGTAGTGGTAGCATGTTTGACTGCTTGTAAGTGGGAGAATGAAGGAGCAGCTGGAGAAAAAAAGGACTTGTGCCCAGGGGAAATGGCTTCAAAAATAGTTCACGTTCTCAGACATGACTAAACAGCTCAACTATCTTTTTTGAGTATTTCCATAACACACTACTGGCTACAGAGTCCCTGCAGCTATAGATGAGCCTGCTGCAGCACTGGAAGCAGGATGGTACCTTTTGTGGAGCAGAAGTGTGTGTTGATGAAGCTAATTAACCCTGCAAAGGAAGAGGTTATCTATTCCCCTGAGCATAGCCTCATGCTACAAAGACTGTGCTGCTCTTTATCCAGTGTATTTACCTTTAGGCATCACTGCTTTGCGCTCTTAGACATCCTGAGGCTTCTGTGGAAGGATGTAGTTTAGTAACAGCAGAAGATCTTGATCAGTTACATTTCACTGAAACAAGCTTCATGTACAATACATAGTCCTGACAGTCTTTAAATGCTTTGTTGTGCTGCATCACAGAATCACACAGGATTGGCCAGGGTTGGAAGGGACCTCAAGGATCACGAATCTCCAACCCCTCTGCCACATGCAGGGCCAACAAGCTCCACATTTAATACCAGACCATGCTGCCCAGGGCCCCATCCAACCTGGCCTTGAACACCTCCAGGGACGGGGCATCCACAGCCTCTCTGGGCAGCTGTTCCAGCACCTCACCATTCTGTCTGTAAAGAACTTCCCCCTGACATCCAACCTCAATCTTCCCTCCCTTACATGCTTACAGGCTTAGATGTTTCTCCTCAACACACTGTGCTAAGTCATGGAAGCATTTTTATGATTAGAGAAACAGGAGTTCATAGACAAATTGTTGGTGCAGTAGAATAAGTGTTTCCACCTGCGGAAACAGCAATTGAGCAATTTTATATCACTAGGTATGACCACGTCACCAGGGAGATGGGATAAAGCAATGAGGCTGCTAAGTATCAAGTGCAGTAAATGTGCAGAGTTCCGCACTGAGAACACAGTCAAGCAACTTGGTGATAGTCTTAGGTATTATTCAAACAAGAAAATAGAAGAAACTGTAATTTCTGGGTTGACATGTAAAACACATTCTAAATGCACAAACAAGCCCAGCAGAACTGTGATTTTCCAGGTCTGTTTTTCTGCAGCATTTAAAAGACTACAAACATGATTTTTAAGTACTGTTCAATTCAATGAGTAAACATAATATGCCTTGGAAAAGTTGCTGAAACATTGCACACTATTTCACAAGTTAGGATTTAGAGCTGGGAATAATGTGATCGATTGATGAATGCATCACAGAATCACAGGATGGTTGAGATGGAAGGGACCCCAAAGCCCACCCAACCCCAAGTGCCTGCCACGGGAGCGCTGCCCCCCAGCAGGTCAGGTTGGAACAGGGCCCACCCAACGTAGCCTGCGCTGCCTGCAGGGATGGGCACCCACAGCTTCTCTGGGCAGCTGTGCCAGGGCCTCACTGCCCTCGAGTGAAGAATTCCCTCCTAATGCCTAATCTCAATCTCTCCACTTTTTCTTTAAACCAATCCCCTTGTCCTATCACAATTATTAGACCACGTAAAAAAGCAAATCTGCTTACAGCTGAATGGAAGCTGAATGGGAGTGAGTTTCCAATTACAGTCCCTGCGGTAACTGCTTTGTACCAGAATTACCCACTATCAAAGCACTTGTTTCTCCTCAAGTTCCAGCCTTATCTAGTCAGTCATTTTCAACTATGTATAACTATGTCAAACAAAGTTTGGCAAAAAAGGTTAATAGAAAAGCTTATTTTTTTCAGTAAAAAGCTGTTAGATCTGTGAATTACGGTGATTCAGATTACTGAGAGCCTGTTGCTCAACTAGATGAGGAAAGAGAAAAAAAAAAAAGTAGAATTAAAAGATACTTCCAGCTCTGTAGCCCAAGCTGGGGAAAAACACAACCCTTCTACTAGCTTATGAATGCCCAGGAATGACATATGCCCTAAGAGAAAGAGCCAGACATGTTCTTAAACTCAGAAATGCAAATAGTCCTGTGTACTTCAGTGGATCTGCCTGTATCATTCCACTGCATTGAAATCTCCTTCACACAGCCTCAGACAGCTGACGGAGGGGCAGAAGGGTCTCCAAGACATCTATTTTGCTTAGATACCTTCCTTTGCCTTCCCTTACCAGCGAGCCTGGAAGCCAGCAGCATGTGATCTCTTAGAAGCATGGGCAAACATGATAATGCTGGGCTAGGAGGGAAGTAAAAAGCTATTGCTGTGTGACTTTCATCTGGAGGAGCCTGGGAAGATCATCAGCACTGGAGCAGCGAGCATAGAACAGTTCTGATTCAACGGTGACAATAAGCAATCAAAAACAGCAGGGAGCTCTGCCACACAGAACCCAAACCACAACTTTCTGAACTGAGTAGTTGTTAAAAAACAAAGCTGTTTTTTTTTTTTTTCTCAGTTGAAAATGCCTTGCTGGAGGTGCTTCCAAAAAATAAAAAATAAAATTAAAAAAAAAAAAGAAGGAATAAGCAAGCCAATATTTAATTTGGAATACGCAGAATTTGGCATTATACAAACATTCTCTCCAGCTTCTTTTCATCCAGAACTGTTAGTGTAGTTCAACACAGTTTCATTCTCTCAGTGCTCATTTTTTTTTTTAAAAAATGTTCTGTTTGGATTCAAGGGGAAAATTCACTTGTCTGCAGCCATCACAACACTCCTTGCTGGAGGCTGGAGGGCTGACACTACAGTTTCAAGTCAAGTGTGTGATAATGAAGAGCTAGCCTTGGGCAACAGCTGTATGCTGTCAGTCCTGGATGACGTTTTTTCTCTGCTTGGTGTGCATAGCTGACTTTCTCACACCTCTCACCCCATGCATCTTTCCCTTCCCATACAGATTTGCATTAGCACCCTTTTGAGCCCCACTGTGCCATACTGGTGTGCCATACAAACTCGTCCAGATTGATGCTGTCATCAGAATAGAGGACTCAAATTGAATGTCCATTGCCATGTATGTAAAGACTACCATCCCCTTGAGCAGATGCTACAGGTTCCCAAGGGCAAACAAGTGATGGGCTGTTACTGTTGCTGGGCTCATTTGTGTGTAGGTACCCTGAGCAGAAATCATCCAGCGTCCATGTGCATATCACTAAAAACCTGTTGGGAATTCTATTGTCTGTAGGAAAATTGACTCCAGGCCAAATGTAATGTCTGAATGCAAACCAAACCTTCTCTTTCTCATATTCACTACACAAAGAGAGAAAAATTCAAGGCAAGAGGCCGAAGGCAAAGTAGTAAGAAAGTGAGAAGTGATCAGAGAGACACTGATCACCTCTCCACAGAGAAAGACACAGATTAAAGCTCTTCAGATGGACATTGCTTCATTCCTTAGACAAGTCACCTGAAGCATTCCCCTCTATTTATCTGCATGTCTACCTTTTCAGCTGGAGACTCCCTGTCTTACAGTAGCAGTAGGAATAGTGGTTTGTGACTATAAGGGCTGTCTTCAGCAAAGCAGTTCTAGAGATTCCTGTCTGTTCCAGTCTGAATAATTAATGCTGAATGTAATGGAGTTACTGAGACAGAGTTGCTGGCTCTATTTCTTTCTCCTCAAGGAGAAATCTATGTGTTTGGGTAGAGATAAGCTCTATCCATGCAAGTCTGTGATGCTATATGAGTGTTACTATCACCACAAGAGCCACCAGCTGATTAGTCATGTGAAGAGCATAGATAAGAAAGCAGGACCTGGCACAAGTAGGGCACAGGATCAATTCTCTGTTGAAACTGAGTGGCATCACACAGGCTGTAAAACATGTGGTTTCTTTTAAGTCCACACACTTGCATTCCCATTCTGGCCCAGGAAATGGAGAGCAGCAAAGGTAGACAGGTGGACTAAATGGTCTCTGTGGTCTTTTCCAACATTAGTGATTCTATTATGCTAATCAGAGAAGGCATGGTTGATATTCACTAGCTCCTCCAGAATGAAGAGAGGCAGGAGAAGCTGGGCCTAGTGGTAGGAAATGTTTCTGAGAGGAAGGAAGAGGAGTACATGTCAGTCATAGCTGTAGACTTTCTCTTCTCCTCAGAAGATATAAAATAATCAGGATATTTCTTTTCCCAAATTATTTGGGAAATATGAGAATAGTTGATTAGCATTAGAATAGCTGGGAGCATCAGTTTGCAGATCAGTTTAGATGTGCCCACAACAGCAGGGAGCACAGTAAATTGCAGGAGGACAAAAATTCAACTTTTTCAGCACTGATACTGAATGAGGTCTGGATTCCAGACAGCTTGACAAGTCAAGTCCCCATTTGGAAAACTTCTTCCTATTTCCAAATCACAGTCCTACTTTTCTATGAGCAACCCATACATCATACAGTCCTCAATAAACAAAACCTCAGCAGACAAAATTAATCTTGGGAAACTTGATTTTCATCTTCTTTTTTTTTTTCTTCTTTTTGTAGTGCAGCCTGTAGCAAGCTTTTCCTAGGTCATATCTACCATAACACAAAGACAGATATGCTGTGCTGGTGCTTGAGAGTAGAGAGGAATACAGGCCACAAAGATCAGGAACAATCCCAAACTTCAGTGCCAGGCAAGGCATAGGTTTTGGAGAGTGGCGAGGAACACCATATGATTTAGAGCTGGACCTGGGTACAGGATTTTCCAGGAGATTTGTGAGCCAATATCTGTGGTTCTTTGTGGATCCACAGTGCTGTACTGTAAAGAGGACTATACCCACATCATTCCTGCTTCTAACCGGGTCTGTAGACAGACATGAAACGTATCCATAGCACTAACTTCAAGCATAAAAGGTCCCATACTGACCTAGACAATTTCCCAGACAAATGGCCAGCTTCAGACTGAATATAAATGACAGAATTCAAGTTTTCAGATTACTTCAGTTAACTTTCAGTTAACTTCACTTCAAAATTCTGTCTGGGTTTAAAGATAATCTCTCCGTAATCTTTGTTAGGACAGGATCAGCCCAAGACCTTGTCATTTTTGTCTTGAAAGCTTCACTGAAACACCGCTTTAACATTGTGCAGGACTCAGCACTGAGCTGAGATCTTACCATCACAAATAGATTTCTGCTTGCAGCAATTCTGACTTGCGAGCACGCATGCATAGATGTCTGCGTTTGTGTGTGTCCTTCCTGACACAACCATTACAAGCTTCAGTTTATGGGGGGAAAAAATAGTTTTAATTCTCAAAGGCTAGTTCTCTGTCAGCATTTGCCATTAGTTTTTTCAGTTCTACCCAATCTGAAGCTCCTCGAGACAGAAAATGCCCTTTTTTTCTCATTGTTGATATATGACATGTTTGCCCAGGATGTAGCAACAATAAGACAGATGTGGAAAATATATGACGTCTCTTGTCAAGACCGGGCCTCAAACCCACAACTGAAAAAACCTGGTAAACATTCAGCTGTGCAGCACTACCCTCTCTGGGAGCAGCAGTTGGAGTCCTGGCCCTGCTGCAGTCAATGGGAGTCTTGTTACTAGTTTCTTGGGACTAGGCTATAAAATAAATCTCTGTGTGTGAGTTTGTGCAGGCCTAGATCTTAAAAAATTCACAAGCTAAGGAGTTTTCTATATGGAAGTATCTACTACTGCACAGAAACCATAAGTTTAAATAAATATATGACTATTATAAATACCTACTTTCCATGGAGGGAAGTTAATTATGAAAGAAAAGTCTATTCTGAAACCCTGAATATCTTGTAAAGCTTCCTCACATGTTAAAAAAAAAAAAAATCATTACTAATCCTATGAATGTAGCTAGTATGTACAGTATATTCTTTTCATCTTGAAAAGAGTGATCTAAGAGTTCAGCATTAAGTTGACATTTGGATTAGTTTCTATTCCTTCAGGGAATTCCTCTTTCATTTGTATTAGACCAGTGAGATTGAGTAGAACATACACTGTACTGCATGATCTGTAGGGCTTCAGTTAAATAGGACTGACACCTGATGGGGAATGAGGGGCTGCTGCATTACATGTAGAAGTACTGCTGGAGTGAGTGGTTCAAGAGAAGGAGGAGGTTATAGGGTAAATAAGAACAGCAGGACTGCTCCCAGAAATATTGAATGGAAAACTACCAGGATCATGAACATTTAAAATAATTACATGGTGCCAGGAGGGTATTATTTTTCTTTTTAGGCGAAGTAATTTACCCAGTAAGTACACACAATACAAGCCATAGCTTGGCAACAGATGTACCATGAAGTTAGACTTCTTTCAAGAATCATATCTAAGTCAATGACAACTTAATACAGTTCATAGAGAAGTGACAGCATCTCACATTTCAACATCTGTACCTCGTTCAATTGACTTGGCCAGATATATCACTACATTAGCCACCAGTGTAGGTATTTATGGAATAATCTTCATTACTTCCAAGCAGTAAGTAAAGAACTGAATGGAATTGGTCTTCAATATCTAAAGTATGACAGACACTTTAAACCATAAGATATATTGTAATATTTAATGTGTATTTTAAGACAAGGCAAAGATAGGAGTACGGTAGTAAGTCTTCTCACTGTAAAAGTTACTATCTTATAACCATTCTGTAGAGAAAGAGTCAGGGTACTTTAAAACACACCTCAAAACACCCCTGAATATTTGCATCAAAGTTATCCACGCTCTAAAATTTTCCTTAAGATCAGAAGGAAGACAAATTGGATCAAATTCCCGTGGTTCTAGAATACAGGATGCCCACAAAAAACATACAAACAAACAAACAAAAACTTTTAAAAAAGCAAAAAATTGTTCTGCTTCTCCTCTGTGAAAGGCCCAAAGGTCATCAGCGTATTGAATAAAGACAGCAGATACCTTCTCTGCTCTCTGATGCCTCTGACCAAGACTGGCTGTGGCCTGATGAAAACGAGCAGACCATGCAGCTGTGCAGCCATCCTTGTGATGCTGCCATTTTAAGCTTCTGTATGGAAGGAGGGTTAGAGCACGGTTAATAATGTTTTCACCCAGTCCCAAATGTTCTGAATCTGAGCTCTTCACTATTTCTCATGTAATGAAATGTCACAGTGTTCCACTGGGGCAGAGACGTGCTATTACTGTTACATACAAAACAAGGAACAAAGTGGTTGCAATGCGGGAGCCCAAACAGTTCCTCAGAAACAATTTTCCAAGGCTGAAGTGGATTCTCCTGTTAGCACATTTTTAGTTCTGTCTGAGCTGAGAAGTCCTGAACAGAAAAGCTAACACAAATGGCTGTATGTTCCTTCATTGTTTTCTGTTTTCTGCAACCTTATGGCAACTTACTCTCAACACAATTTTCCAGAGAGAATTACCAGAATTGCTGATTTCTAACAGGAGCAGCCTGACATAGGCAAGGCAATCAGTGCGCCTTAAACCACGGCAGTCAGAGATGTCATTACACAACAAATACAGAGCGTTATCCCATTTTATCAGCATATAGTCTACTTTTTTATTTTATAGATGCAATAAAATAACACATTACAAAACAGGAACTGTTTGGCAAATACTGAAAGAAAAAAAAAGGGGGGGGAAGGGGAGGGGTGGGAGGGGAGGGGAGGGGAGGGGTGGGAGGGGAAGGGAAGGGAAGGGAAGGGAAGGGAAGGGAAGGGAAGGGAAGGGAAGGGAAGGGAAGGGAAGGGAAGGGAAGGGAAGGGAAGGGAAGGGAAGGGAAGGGAAGGGAAGGGAAGGGAAGGGAAGGGAAGGGAAGGGAAGGGAAGGGAAGGGAAGGGAAGGGAAGGGAAGGGAAGGGAAGGGAAGGGAAGGGAAGGGGGAAAAGGGGGAAAAGGGGGAAAAGGGGGAAAGGGGGAAAGGGGGAAAGGGGGAAAGGGGGGAGGGAAAAGGGAAAAGGGAAAAGGGGGAAAGGGGAAGGGAAAAGGGAAAAAAAAAGGGGGAAGGAGAAAGGGAAATGAAAAGGAAAAGGAAAAAAAAGGAAAGGGAAAAAAGAAGGGAAAAAGGAGAGAACTGCCCAAGAAAAGATGAAGGGAGAACATATGGTACCTCAGTAGTCACGCTGAACTGTTGAGAGCAAAAGCGAAGGAAAAAGGAATGAGGAAATGCTAGCCTGCAGTGCTGCCTTCCCAGATGTTCCTTTAGAGAATGAATATGTTTCCCATTGTAATTCTAAGCAGAGTTCAGCATCCAACAGCGACTCTTGCAGAAATCCAGAGCTCAGGGAGCTAAGTTCAGATTCAGGGAACAGCAATTCATAGTCCCATTCCACTTGAGTTGCACTGAACAAGCCTCTGCTTGTGTCTCCATCTGTTTATTTCCATTATCTACATACAAAGCCTTAGGCCAGGCACTGTCTCTCAATGGTATTTGCATTGTGCTTAGTGCATAAAATACCTCTGTTCATAAAGGCAATTATTTTGTAAAGTGTAGGCTTTAGGGTAGCACTGAATATTTCATATGACCACCACCGCTTTCCAAACAAATAAATTCCATGTGAATTCAACTATTCACCTTTCTTCTGTTAAAGATAGAGAAGCAAATTCAGCCCTGATGCAAATGTGTGAGCATCCCATTGACTTCAATGGCCATTCAGCTTAGCTCTGTCAGTACTGCATTAGGCTGTGGGTCCCATACTGTCTCTCTGCTCTTACCATCTGTCATTCTTTGCTAATCTAATTCCTTATTAAATAGGGCTTCTGCAGTGAACGTGAACACATTCTGCCGATCCTTTCTCTGCAGCAAACATTGCTAAAGGCTAAAATTCCTGAAAGTTACAACTCCTTTGAATGTCTCTGCTTTTGAATACCACATGAGGTTCTTTTAAGGTGGCCTGAAATTCAAACTGTTAATGTTTAATATTCCAGAGAATTCAACCTCTTTGTAATCATATATTGGATATTCAGATATGCAACTAAGCTGCTTAGGAAATTGTTACCTGCAGCAGCACACAGATCCATTGTCTGGCCTGGAGGGTAAAAAGCACGAGGAGCAACAGTGGCCCCAGGCTTCTTCAGGCCAGAGCAGAGGAGGCTGTATTTTGGATTTGGATTTGGGAGCCACGGGTTGGACCCAAAGGTCCTTGTGGTTCCCTCGTAACTTGGGATATTCTGTGATTCTGTGATTCTATTATTTGCTGCTGTTCTTAGAAACAGAGTGTGGAAAGTCCGAACAAAATACTGGAGTAGTTAAAATAAATCAAGTGCAACAGTTAGTTCTGTCTGTTACTCAGCATGTTGTGAAAAGAATTGAATAGTTGAATAAAGGAAGAAGCAGTTTTGAACTTAATTTAAACTCAGACTGAACTGGTTATGAAATGAGAGCTGCCGAGGATCAGGTCATCTGGCTCTTATTTAAAGCAAAAGTAAAATCAAAAACCCAAACCTCTCATCTTTTCATCATGCCTCCACAATTTCACATTTCAGGCAGGACTCGACATAAAAGCACAGTGATTCTTTCAAATTGAGGCCTTCTAATTCTTGCTGAATTTGGAAATATAAGAAAATCCACAGGAAACTCATTTTTCTATATTTCATCCTCAGTTTTGTGGACAGGATGGGTTTGAATGTGCAGTGTGACATTTGGTGTCCTATTCCTAAACGTTCTGATATTTTCTGGTCCTTCCTTGTGTTCAGAGTTTCTGCACAATGTCTGCAGAACAAGCCGCCACTTTAAACTGTTACAGTTTAAAATCTTGTGAAACTAAGTAATAATTCTGGCACAGAAACAATAAGTAATAGAGTTGCAGGTAATGTGAATGCTAATTCAAGCCCTGATGTAATTTTATGCTCTCTTCATGCATTGTTCCACTGGTATTATGGGCTTACTGTTGAAATGAAAGCTGTGAAAAATGTTTATCAGTAGTCTGGTGTAGACCCTACACTGCTTTTTCTCACCAGGATAGCTAATTGCCTTGGGAAGATGCTTTATCATAACTCCTCAATGTCTGTGCTTCTTTATCAAGGCAGGAGTGGAAGGAACCAAGCAAATAGACCCAATGAAGGGAAAGAGGCATACAGTACAAAGCTAGGGTGTAGCCTGTCCAGATCAATACTCTCATCAGGCATGGAAACTCCAGCAGGTAATAGTCAAGCCATCTGACTGCCAGAACTTGAATGCTAGCATCAAGCGTGCATTCAAGATGAAGCATTAGTCATAATTGGTTTTTGATGCACTGGGGAATCTAAGTGTTTTAAAACCTCTCATTGCCTAAGGAATGCTTCAGATTTCAAGCTTAGTCAATGCATATCATGGAAGAGATACACAGCTATGAAAGAAAAAGCAGAAATGAGCTGGTAGGTTCCACAAGTCTGCAGACTGTTTTCTTGTGGACTTTGGATCATGCTGTAGCTGATTTTTACATCCTTGAAAAGTCCTGTTCATCATCCTGCAGACACAAGTGTCACAATTTTTGCACTGCATCAACAGGATTTGCTTTAAGGACTGCAGGTTGTGACTGTAAAGAAGAGGGAGAGGACAGAGTCTATGATAAGCAAAGTCTGGATCCAGCACCCTCAGGAACCCATGGCTGGCCTGTGTTCATTGGGAAGCGTAGGGCAAAAGAACCACTTTCATCGCCAGTCACATTTACTGCCATGATTTGATAGGACTGGCAGGCAGAACCCAGGTTTTAAGTTTCAGGACAATTTCTTTACTTTGTCTTTATCTGTGAAATGTGGAGCAGCCTCAGAAATTACATCCAGTTAGCCTATGTAGCAGGACTCAAAAAGCACTCATGAAGCTGAGGTCGTTATGCTTGTCACAATGTTCTAAGTATTGGCTGTAAGGTGATTGATGTGGCATCACCCAACATCAGACTCTGTGACCTTCTCTTAAATGTTAAGCCTTTTAGGTGCAAAACAGCACATTATTCTGATATAATACCATAATATTTTATTTTTTTTTTTAGTTTGGCTTTTGCTTTTAAAGCACTTCATCTTTTCCTCTACTAGAGAGTCAAGCAATCCTTTATTGAACTTTTCCAAGCATATGGCTTAGATAAGAAACATCACAGGAGTTTTGACCAGCAAGTTATGTCTCTTTTGAATGTTATGTCTGGAAAATGAAGCATTTCACTACCAATTTTAAGCCTGAGTAGGTGATATGTAAGTAGCTGAGAAGGATATACCATATCTGGGAATTATGTTTGCCTGGTGATTTGCTTTTTTTGGGACAAGAAATAGTACTTTGAAAGCAAACCCTATAATTTTTCCTAATTATATGTCATTTTCTAAGATTGCCAAACATCCACAGAAGCCAGAGCCTGATGCATCTTCTATAACTGAGCTGTAGCTTACTCTATAAGTATTCTCTCTGAAATAATTGAAACTGATTAGCATGCAGCTAAGTTTGGGTGAAGATAGGTGACTTTGTCCTCAAACATCTGAATCTTATCTCTGATCTCCTTTTGTTAAAAATAGGATTATTTCAACCGTGCACAATTTCAGTGATTTTAACTTGACTGTTGAGGCGTAAGCCCTGTTCAGTGCTCTGGGACTCTTCTCATAGAAAGAAGATCTACTCATTCTCAAAGGAGAATTCTCAAAGGGCCTCAGAAAGCCCTCTCTACTGGATTTAATGGTTTTCCAGCAGTAACATGGCTCGTGCCATGATGACAACAGAGTCCACCTGCAGCATTAACTCACATGCGTGTGTCTGAGAAAGAGCAAGATCTGACTCTGCTAGAGCAGAATTTACAGCACTCAAGCTAGCACATGTATAGAACAAATACAGGATTGAGAAGCGTTTTTTTTCATCACTCTTAACAGTGATAAGATTATAATAAGGCATTAATTAATCCATCATCAGCCAGGCAAAAATGGCAGCTTTAACTTTGCTATAAAGAATTGATATGAAGTTGCCTGTTAGAAAACTTGCACACTTACTCAAAGTGTGTGACGTTATAATCTTAACACAAAAGCAAGCAAAAACTGAGCTCAAACTTAAGCCAGTTCAGATAGTTTGAGCTACATCTACCCCACTGCAGTTCATCCCTTAGCAACCACAACCTAATCAGGAAGATGAGTATACCTTTTGTGTATAGTGTCAGGGATCTTGTTTTTGCTTTGACAAGGTCTGAAATATTCCTTCAAGGTTTTATACTGCAAAATCACTTTGTTTTGTTTCTGCCTGGAGTTAACTATGAAAATTTTGTACTTCTAGCAAGGTGGAAGAATTCTTATCAGAGACAACTGTATCTGGTTATTCTAAGTCAACTAGGTGAATGCTACAGGGTGCATGTTAGAACTGTATTCCAGTAGTGTGTGTGCAGTCCAATCATTTCTACTATACATTCAGTGAACCAGACACTTCTGTCAGATCTCTAAATGAAACCAGATCCAAAATGCCACACTGAAGGAGACCATGAGGTGTAACAGAAAAATTGACAGTGATAGATTCTCTCATAGGCACTCTATTACTATAGCCAAGTGTCAGCAGAGTATAACTGTCTCTTCTCCTCCAAAATAATGCAATCTGACACATGTAAGGATCTACTCTGTTGAGCCAGGCAAGTCGCTCTCATAAGGAAAAAACAGCAAAATGTAATTGGAAGAGTCATCTAAAGATATAGTTTGTTGAAAAATGGGGATTGCTTTCCTTCATCTCCACCAACTTTACTGTAAAGGCGTGAACACTTACTTCAGAGGTCCACTGCTGAAGTATGCTTTGCCTGCTACTCAAAGGCACCAAAGAGGGAATTAGGCTTGACTGGATACTTATCACTTTTGACATTTGAGGAAGCATCCATAGCATTTTCTGGATATGTATGAAGCCTTTTCAGCTTTTGGCTCATGTGGCTGCAGGTCTAACTATAGGTAACAGATGGGGCTGTAAGGATGTGCCTCATTTGCTTCAGTGTGTGCAGAAAAGTGCAGCAAAGACAGTTGATTAACTGATTCACCTTGCAGTTAAGCAAATTGAATGCAGTTCATTCTACCCTTGACTCTGCTGAGAAGGTTAGACACACATCTTTCTGAAATTAACACACATGCGTCACTCAGGAGCGAGAAACTCCTTAGGCAGATACATTGAAATGAGCACCACCAGCAATTTGTCTCCCTCATCACAATACAGACATGTACTTCTAGTACTGTTTGTATGACTGATGGTTTGGTATTTTCTCCCAGTAGAGCATGGTGATCAGCAGGAGATTATCTTTCCAACTCATTTGCTCTTGCTGCCTGCATTGCATCAACAGTGCTATGACTCTTCGTGGATGCAGTTTCACTTTGCAATTGAGCATTAATCACTTGTGCTTCTCTTTATAACATTCAGGCTATCATAAACCCTTGTTCAAGGTGATGAATTCATTTTTCTGCTGCACAGCTTCCACTTCCGCATACAAAACTAACACTAGATGAAGTTAGTAGGTGATCTGCTGTCTTAGTGATAGGACATCACACTTTTTGCCTGGTGAAATGTGAGAATGCACTGTAAGGCAAATTATTATGAGTAGAAGAACAGACTCTCAGTTTTTCCCTTTGTTCCACCCAATTCAGAATTTTAGCTCATTTCCTCGAAAAATATCAGTGTTTCTCTCTCAATGTCATCATAAGCTGTATGCTGTGAACAAGAAAGCTGAGATTGGAAGCAATTTTCTAAACAACACTACAATCTCTGCTCTTAGAATAGCTTTAACCCTAGGTCTGGTCTGTACTTAGGGTTTCATTGAAAAAAAAAAAAGAAAAAAAAAAGTAGATTATGATTTTGAGGGCTTTATGCTAACTTAGTAAAAGAAATTGTGAGCTTTTTAGTACACTGGCAGCTATTTTATGCTACTGCAACCAACTGTTGGGAGAATTTTGCCCACGGAGTAAAGCCTGTAAGAAAAATGCACAGTACAAACACAAGCTAGTAGAGTTAGTTCACACTGGCAATGGGTTTATTACTGTTGGTCACTGGAAATTATATTGGTAGATAGAAATTCCTGGTTAAAACAAGTAAGGAGAGAAGTTTGAGATTGTTGTTGCATGGCCTTGTCACTACCAGCTTAAGCTGTGTCTGTTCTCCCAACATGCCATCCCTTCCCACACAACTGAAGAATGCTAAAACCACACTGGAGTACTGCTAACCTGGGCTAATAATGTCTTTAGCTGTTCCATCTGCAACTACTAATGCAAGTCTGTTTATGGGATTCCTAAAAGGGCAACTTACTACAACCACAACTAAATTGTGCATACAAAATTGACTACTGAGCCTTTGATATTCATCCTCTGTAAAGGATGCAAAGTACTTCTGGTGTGGTCAAGACCCAGCCAGCACTCTCTGAGGAATGACACCAGTCAGGGTTGCTCTCAAATGGGGCATATGTTCTTTCCCATTCCCTTTTTTTCTTTTTTTCTTTTTTTCTTTTTTTCTTTTTTTCTTTTTTTCTTTTTTTTTTTTTTTTTATTGGTAAATAAGTGCAAAACACATCAGACAATAAAATCTGGGTAAAACAGTAAGCAAACAGTCCTTTGGAGGAGAAATAAGCAACTCAGACAAATATATCACATCATTAGTTCTACAGTGTGTGCACCCACTCCAGTGAAGAATATCACAGTCAGAGGTGGAAAAACAGATTAAATGAGCTAGTCATCTTAAGACAATTGCCATCCAAGAGACAGTTACATCATAAGAGAAGTGGCACCAACAGTAATCTCCATAGCAGTTTTGCTAAGAGTGATGATTCTATGGAAACAGAAACTAAAATACTCCTATTTTAACAGAATGAGATGAGCCCTCAAGGGCATATTTTCCTTACTATGCTTTCTTATCCTAAAGAATAATAAAGTTTCCTTACTATTGTTCCAAAATATAGCAAGGTTGTGATTCCTAAGTGTAGCATATGCTAAAGAAAACTAAATGCAAAAGGCAGATAAATTAGCAGTTTTCTTTACCTCTTGAATTATATCTTTGTCTTCATGTTCATGCTCCCATTCTGGAACCCCATGAAGCCATTAAGCTGTTTTGTGGTTCAGTAAGTAACTGTCAGCACTCTTGCTGAAAGATCTTTTACCCTATATGCTCTCTGGGATTTTTTCTCTTCCTTCAACTCATTTTTTTTCCCTCCTTCTCAATGGCCTTTTATTATTCACTGTAGTAACTGGTGACAAACTCTATTTTGTAGTTTAACATAGCATCCGTCTGCTGAGTCAGCTGGACACTGTCAAGAAAGCAATATAAGTACATAGTTTGATCTTAGTTTTTAATGACAAGTTGTATCTAGCTGAAAGAAAACAGACTAGGAAATAGCAGGAATCCCTGTGGTTCAAGTAAAGTGAAAACAGTTGCTCCAGTGAATCCCACCCCTTGCCTCTTCAAGACCAGATTGTCCAGTTTGCTGATCAGGGATTTATGTCATTGGAACTGAACTGTTTCCTTCCAATCTGACAGGGGTAGGATGCATTCTGGTGAACAACAACACATCAGCCAGCAAAAGTGAGGTAGCAATACCCTCCAGAAGACAGGAACGTCCAGACTGGGAGAGTAAATGTCCTTTGACACATGTGTGCAGCCTACCTTGTCACTAAAAGGGACCACACTTGGAAATAACGCCTTCAGATCCCACAAATAACCTGAGAATAATACACCTTAGACAACTACCACATTTTGCAAGTGAACATCTGACTGTGCTCTAACTTCATAGCAGGTATAAATGAAAACCAAGGAGGAAATGAAGAAGGCTAGATTCAGTATAATTCAGTCACTGTGGGAGTTTTCCTGGTGAATACTCTTAAGTGCTTTTTCTGTCTTTTTCTCTGAGGAGACAGAATTTCACCCTAAATTATGTTCCTTCCTATTATGTTCCTGCTCTTATGTTACAACGCATCTCCTTGGGCCCTGCATCAAGTGTTTATTCATTTCTTTAGCAAGAGCACGCTGACTGTTTCATATGGACACAGACTACTCCTGAGCTAGCAGTTGTATAGGACAGGGCTCCGAGTGGTCACCTTTAAAGCACAGAGTGGAATCTATAATCTGAAAGCATAGTGCAAGGCGCTCTGCTGCTAAAACAAACAGTGAAATTAAGACCTTAAATCTGTGGTTTCCTGTGCTTTTGGTTATTATTGTTGTTCCTTGGTTGATTAGGCTGGTTTTGTTTGTTTGGTTGGTTTTTGTTTCTTCGTTTTTGCATTTGTAGACTTACACATTTTCTAGAACAGCATTTGCCCTCTGTAATCACAGAATCATAGAATCAGGGAATGGCCTGGGCTGGAAGGGTCCTGAAAGATCACGAATCTCCAACCCCCACCACAGGCAGGGCCACCAACCTCCACAACTGATAGTAGACCAGGCAGCCCAGGACCCCATCCAATCTGGCCTTGAACACCTTCAGGGAAAGGGCATCCACAACCAGAATCACAGAATGGCCAGGGTTGGAAGGCAACTCAAGGATCATGAATCTCCAAGCCCCTGCCACATGCAGGGCCACCAACCTCCACATTTAATACCAGACCAGGCTGCCCAGGGCCCCATCCAACCTGGCCTTGAACACCTCCAGGGACGGGGCATCCACAGCCTCTCTGGGCAGCCTGTTCCAGCACCTCACCACTCTGTCTGTAAAGAACTTCCCCCTGACATCCAACCTCAATCTTCCTTCCTTCAACTTAAAGCCATTTCCCCTTGTCCTGCCATTAACAGAAATAATAATTAACAGTAATAACAGTAATAACAGTAATAACAGCAATAATAATTGACAGTAAGAATTTAACATGCCTTAGGAGCTGAATTGCATCTTAAGGTTTCTTTTCTTTCTCCAGGCCTCATAGCAGTAAAGCAGAAACCCTGACATACTGAGGTCAACTTAAGCAAACCCTCCTGACGAGGGTACTGCCCCAGGCCATTGCTAACCAAGGTAGAGGTGCTTCCCTCCACAGTCACAGCCCTGGCCATGAAGAAGTGAAATTCAAACACCAACTGCTGAAGTCTCTCTTTGATTGTTAGGAGCACTGAGTGAATGTGGGCAGGTGTTTTCTGATTTCTTAATAGTTCTTTTATGTTTTTTTCATCCATACTCTGCACTTTCACTGCACCTGTACCACCAAGAACTGGGCATCTGACTCCCGGTTTTGAACATCATCTTTCTTGATAACGTTTGCTGCTTTCTCTCTGGCTTATGGAGGTTAGCTGAGAACCCAGACCAAATTCTTTCTCAATAGCTGCATCTTGGTTTCACTTCCAAGCTTGCATGGGTACTCCTCTTAAGGAAAAAGACTGTTAGCTCAGCTTCATGCCTGTTGTATTGTCCAGTCATCTTCATTGTTAAATTCCTGTCATCCATCAAACCCTATTCACTATTGAAATGAACAGCAAATTAAAAGAAACAAATAGCTCAGCACAGCGCTACACAGAACTGGAGCTAGTGCGTACAGAGGTGGATGAAAAGCCACTGAGCCCTAATAGTGCTGATGGAGCTGCACTGCAACTGTTCTGGTTGAACTATTTCATCCTTCCCTGCAGAAAATGAGAGATGGAAAACTTTAGCTGTGCTAATAACAGCATGAGCAGGTACCACATTTAACCATTACAGTGTGCTGATGAATGTGAACATGCTTCAGACTTCTATTTATTCCAAGTGAGATTTCCAAGTTGCCAGGTCCCTCACACTACAGAATACATAGTAAAGTCTACTGAGGCTTATAGTACCTGTGAGCTTGTGAGATATGCAGAAAGTTTATCATTTTCTTATGTACATATTTTATTTCAGAGACCCTGGACTCTTTTTTTTTTTTTTTTTCCTTCCTGGTTTAGTACTGCTGTAATGACCTCTTTTTAAACTTTTACATCTTTCCATGTCAACAAGTCATATAAGTTACAGGTGGACACTTAAGCCAATGCCAGTGCCTATCAAGAGTTATGCAGAATGTTAGTCATGGCATGGATACGATATGAAGCAACACACATCTCCCTTTAAAATCCTGGTCACCAGACTGTCCTTCACTTTATGTATATAGGCCACGTTTACATTATCATCTTGGCTGAGAACAACAGTAAGTTTTTAAGTGTATTCACACCTTCTCCCTCTATCACGCTTATGAAATGTTGAAGTGGGAAGGGATTCACAGTGTGTGATGACTTTGCTGAATCACAAGAGAAAGTTGTTCCAGAGGAAATCGAACCAGAAACGCTTCTCCAGGGACATGGGAAATAGCAGTCACCAAACCCCAGTGGAAACACGAATATTCAAATCAAGTGCTAACTTTCAGGTGTGGTAGTAACATTCATCCAGGGAATCAATCTAAATCTAGCCTGACATTAATTTCTGGAAATATTTGCAATATAGATATAGAGACTGCAGCACCAAGCCCTCCCATATTCTGATCCATATTACTGCTCAGCTTCCTTGCTAATGCAAAATAGCAACAGAGGCACCTACACAAGGAACGAATGCTGAAGTTTGGCGAGTCCAAATATAGTGCAGAAAAGGATATACTGGGAATGCTTTAATGAAGTTTTTAAAAAACTGCTTTATGTCTCCACTTGTAGAACAATAGAAGATATAATCTGAAGTACAGATATTAGTAGAAAATCTGAGCCTCAGTATTCTAAAATGCTCTATATGCTCTATCTATAAGAAAATAGTAAGGAGGGTCCTTTTGGCCTCTAATTAGCCCAGTCTGCAAAGCATGAATAAGGCAATCAAAGAAGTGAACCAGAAATAAATAAATAAATAGTCACCTGAAAAGAAATAGAAAAAAAAGAAGAAAAAAAAAGAATAAAAGGAGGGGGGAAAAACAACAGAATGAACTAGTGGTTCCTGCAGCACCAATTCCAAAGCAGCAATGCTCCAGGGGCATCGTAGCAGAGATGTACGCTAAGAAAGGATGAATCCTGTGGTGAAGTCATAGTATTTGGTCATTTTATGGACTTATCAAAAATACTGAGGTCAGAACAAGAAAAAAAGTCTCCACTTCCACACATCTAAATGCATCTTTATACCCAGCAAGAGGCTACCTGTTGGCTCTGTGGGCTACACAAGACACCACAGCTCAGCATGTGGGAAGTTCATTCACTCTTACCTTCTTCTCAAGGCTTAATGTTGATATAGGAATAAAACTGCAGAAGTTCTTCCTCCAGATGGGACTCACGGTTGCCTGTACCACAACCTGTAAGCTGTGATTGCAATCCTGACCTCATGCAAGTAGTGATGCCTAGAGGTTGGTTGACAAATTAATGGCGTTCACTAATAAGATGGTCTTAGTTAGGCTCCTAGATCCTCATCATTAGCCCTTTCCTTAGGATGCACAGAAAGGATAGAAAATCCTTCAGCTTCTACTCAGCATAGGACAGGATGGGATGGCATGGGATGGGACACTAATGGTGGAAAAGGACAGGAGCAAAGCAATCTTTCAGGCATACACATTCTCCATGAACAATGAAATGTCTTTGGTCTTGTAGGCACAAGAGAAATGGACATGCTGCCAAAAGACCCGCAGAGGCTGTGCTCCTTTGAAAACCCTGAAACTGAGGAGAGGACAGAGGTAAGTCTCCTCTTACCAGAACTGATACTTAACATCCACAACACTGAATGCTTGATAGGATGAGTGCAACTTCCTCTACAAGGAGAGTATTGTGATGAGAACACTTCACACGGCAGACTCTCTTGTTGTGAACTGCATTCCTCTTAGTGCTGCTGTGCCTCTCCCTTAGAATCTGAAAGCCTGGTGCCCACCTCCTCCTCTCTGCAATGGGAAAATCAAGAGCCTGCAAAATGCTCAGAGAGGTTGTCCTTAGCTGGTAGCCTTGTGTGGTTGAGTTACTCATACTAATGAGAATCTTGGGTGGAAAAGATGTGATGGAGCTATTCCTTTTTCTTTGCTTTTCTCTGTATGATCACATTCATCCCACGTGTTTTTAAAACAGCAAAAGAATTTGTAAGAAAAATGTTGGGAGTAGAAAGGGAGTGAATGGGCAATGTGAATTCCAACATGGCTGAGACATCCATCTTCAGGGTAGCTGGCACTGGAAGGCATGAGGCATGTGTAAAGACAAAAACAATTGAAGACTCTTAAGCAATTTGGTACTATACAGTTTGTTTTAGACTTCTCTAAGGACAGAGGATTTTATTATAGTTAGTTAAATTTAGCCCAATAACTAATTCTTCTGTTTAGAAAAGCACTGAAAGAAAAATGTCAGCAAGTAATTATCTTCTTGTGGCCTATGAGTGTGAGAAGTGCAGGTCTGCTAGCTCTAAAATCTTAAAGCCAATGGTGAATAATCAGCTAACATCAGTATATGCAAAAAGTTTGGGTTTTAAATGAGAAAACTTTAAATGCAAAACCTGTTTTCAAAACTCTTTCTGAGATTTCTTTCCTCATGTACTTGCTAGTGTAATTTGCCTTTTTTTTTTTCTTCCCAAAATCAAGGTTTTTCTGCAGTTTTTACTGAAATGCAAATTCTATCCAAAAGGGGCTGAACACCAACGTGACATCAAAAAATATCACACTGCTAGTAAACAGGAAAGATGAATCCAAATATATGTGCATAATGGTTTAGCAAATTTAAGGTTAAGTCGATACCAAGCATCCAATCAACATGCCATCACAGGTGCCAGTCCATTAGAATCTGATTTTCTTTAGGCAAATAACTTACCACAAGCAGTAAAAGTATGGTTCAAATTGATAATTCAAAGCAGTCAAAATGAAACTTTAATATTACATTAAATCAGCTATGTAAATCATTCCAACTGTGGTTGGAAGGTGGAATTGCACAGGCATTTCCAGGTATTTTGATTTTGCGACTGTAAGTGCTCTGCTCAGCACCATATAGCTTCATGGCAGCTTGAGAATCTCAAGCAGGACCTGCACAACTTCTGGGAAAGCTCTGAGCAGCCTCTAACATTCTCTGGATGAAATTAAGGCCATATTTCAGGAAAAGGAGGAAAAAGTTCAGTGACTTTGGAATGTAATTTGTTTTAATAAATTAACTCCGATGCTGGGGAGTGTAACAGCGCTCAGAACAACATCTGACTTAACACTGATTACTCCTTAGTTTTAGAGAAGATGTCACAATTCTTAACGATTGCCCCCCACTACAGGAGGATATTTAGTGGTAGAACTTGGTCAGAGGGAGGTTGAGCTGCCATTATCACTGGTGCAACATGAGCAGAATCTGCAAAATGCCATCATGTGAAAGTCAATAAAGACCATGAGAGTATATTGACCAGTGTGGAAGAAAATTAACCATAGAAAAAAGTGAAGCACTGAAATTTTCATTAATGACTTGCTAACTATTAGTGGAACAGAGAAGCTTAGTGTTTGAGACAGAAACTATGTGGAATAGTGGGACAGAAACTTATTTTCTGAACTTGAACTTGCTGAGAGAGAAAAATCTCTAAGACCAAGAGAAAGCTGACAAAGAGAAAGCTTGGTTCTTTTCTGACTCTCAGTCAGTAGAAATCAGGAAATAGAAATTAGCAGTTCTTTTTTTACTTTCAAGTGTGTACTTACTCAACTTGGAGGCCCAAGTTATCACAAAATTCTCTTCACTTTCAACAGACTACTAGCAAGAAGTAACAAGCATTGCTTAGGTCCAAACTGCACACCTGACTGCATGGTTCAAGTAAAGGGAAACTGCACAGGTTTCAACAAAGCATAGGAAATGCTTATGTCTTGTAGAAATGGCTTTCACTAATGAAGACGTGATGGGGGTCTCAAAAGAGGATAGGCAGTAAGCAGATGTTACACTTGATGCTTGGCAAAAGGCAAAGTAATATGCTGTTCTGAAAGAAAGAAAAAAGTGTGATCCTTCCAAAGAGACACTGCATGTAGCAGGCTCAGAACTAGCCAGCTGGGCCCACTGTGAAACACCACAATGCTTACTAATATCTCAGAGTTCTGTTGGTTTCTTCTCCTTCTTCTTCTTCTTTTTTTAATAGTTAAAATTTCTTCTGTTTCTTCGTTATGGCTAAAACACATTCTGTTAAACTTGCAGCTCTTAGGGAGTTCAGAACATCATGTGCCATATTACTGAGCCTTTCCTGCAGCTCCCAGTTAAAAAAAAAGAGAATGTGTATAGGAGTAGCATAAACTGCAGCTGGTTTTCGTTATTTTTTACACCATCATTACTGCTTACTGGTAAAAAGGAAGATGATACATGAATACATCATTTGGTTTCTCTGCAACACTATTGTACATGAAATTGGGAGATTACCTTGGTGAACAACTCCTAATTTCAACGGAATATTTATGATTATTAAAAAGTTTCAGCAGTCATATACTGGAGATAGAAAACCTGGTTTTGCTCTTTTCTTGGTTTTATGAAAGATTTAATCACTGAAGGACCTCATTGAGTCCAGGCAACTCTGGAAAGATTAAATAATTTTGCTGAGCAGCTACTTAAAAACAAAACAAAAAAAAAGCAGAGATTTCAAAGGTGCAACTCCTGCCCCTCATCCTGCTTTTTATGTCACTGCCATAAATGTACTATGGCTTCAGATTTTGCAGATGACTGAAAATGGCAAAGAACATCTGGGGAAACACTGTGCCCCAGAGGGCAGTGGGCATGGTACAGCTCCCCAGGGCAGCGGGCACAGCCCCAGGCTGCCAGAGCTGAGGGAGCATTTGGACAATGCTCTCCGACCTAGGATTTGGATTTTATGTGGTCCTGTGTGGAATTGGAGATTGGATTCAATGGTCCTTGTGGGTTCATTTCAACTCAGAATACTCAGTGAGTGTGTATAATCACAGAATCACAAAATCCTCAGAACTGGAAGTCTAGTCCAACTCCCCTGCAATGAACAGAGACCACTACTACAGCTAGATCAAGTTGCTCACAGTCTTATCCAGCCTCACCATGAAAATATCCAGAGATGGGACATCTACCACATCACTAAGTAACCTGTTCCAGTGCCTCACCATCCTCACTGTGAAAGACTTTTTCCATATGCTTAACCTAAATCTACCCTCTTTGACCTTGAAACCATTTCCCCTTGCTCTGTCACCACAGACCCTGCTGTCCTTTTCTTTCCTGTAGTTCCCCTTCAGATACTGACGGGCTGCTATCGGGTCACCTTGCAGCCTTCTCTTCCCCAGGCTGAACAGACCCAGCTCTCTCAGCCTGCCCTCACAGGCAAGGTGTTCCATTCCATGGCTCATTTTTATGTCCCTCAAGGCAAGGTACATGCCAGTTTGACAGAGTAAAATCATCTTTCTTCTGTGGATGAAGTTCTCCCCAACCGGCTTGTGTTAGCCCCAGTTTTCATTGGCCTGGTCACTGTTGGAGTCCAATTCCTAGTGGAGTCAGGGGAGCTAGTCTGGGCAACAGAGAGGAGGATCCATCCAAGGTATGAGCCCTACATATAAGCGCATAGCTAAGAGTTCACTGGCAATTACAGTCTCTGCTAATATTGCTCTGGAGTCTGTCTTCATATCATGAAGGCAGCATTAGTCCAAGAAGCCAAGGGACTTGTCAGTCATGCAGAGCAATCATAGCCATTATGCTTGACCTCTGGCATTATAATTTTATTCATGTGGCTCTGCCTGGAAGCTGTCAGAGGTAAGCAACAAGATTGTCACACCAGCAGTGTGTAAAATGTGCCTACTGAGCTTCATTTCCAAAGACAAATAAGACTGCCTGCTCAGGCAGTATTTGGATTAGACAATAAAATGCATAGCAGTTTCATAGTGCGGAGCAAGTTCTCCATATAGAACAGCGTGTATTTTTAATTAGCTAGCCCATAATCAGCTTGCTCTTTCATCTCGTTATGGTTTCATTTTGCATGTTTTTCCTTCTGATGATTGAAAAATGAAGCTATGACCCTGGCTTGCTGAAGGAACAATCGGTCCACCATGGTTTAGTCATTTGGCCTCTTCCCTTGTTAATTCAAGGGCAGATCTGTAGTAGATTCTGATACAATGGTTGTGTGTGGGGGCAGTGAATTTCTTCTCTGAGCATTATCCAATTCTCTGTGACTTTGTGTGGACTTCTAGGTGGGCTTGGTTTTCCCACTTAATGATTTCAAGTAGTCCCAACCATCTTGAAGGGAATGACAACAAACACTGCTGCAATGGAGCCAGAAGGAGCAAGCATCCAGATTCTCACATAGGGAAGGTTAGTTAAATTGTCTAGAGAAGGCAGCTTCTGCGAAGTCTCACATTTTAATGAGCAAAACTTGCAAGATTAAAAAGATAGAGTTTGCAGAAGCACTCATTAAGGCAGCATAAAGATAGAAATGTTAAGATTATGGCAAGAAGGGCTTGCTGTTGTTCTGTGTAACAGGGATTTAACTCCCTGGAGATTAGTAGGGTTCCCTGCTTAGGAATTAAAGCAGAATCAGAGATATTTCTCTCTTCTGTAATTGGCAGAAAACACCTGTGACAACAGTGTACAAAAAGATGACATGACAAAATGTGACTTCCTGCATTTAATTAATGCTCAGAACTAGTGTAAGCATCACGTTGGCTTTGCCTGTTTATTAAATGTGTGGGGCTTAAGAAAGCTGACTTGTTTCTGAGGCCATTGCTTGTGAGTTAAAAAAGCCAGGAGCATTTCTAATAGGAGCCTACAAAATTTTAATGGCATTATTTGTAAAAATCACAGAAATATTTTTTTGTGTAGCAGTATCAGTCCAGTTCTTTTCTTGCTTTGCTGGTGCAAAAAGTTTTGTGCAATGTCCTTTTCTGCTCATTCTAATTTCTGGCACGAGACCATAGTGGCTCCTCAGCTCTCAGAATCCTCATGCTCATCACAAGAGTCTGTTTTGCTGTGACTGCAACCCCTTGTAATTCAGACTCTTTCCCAGATACTTCTTTTTTCATTAACCCATTCAAACATTAAAAACAAACAGCCTGCTATGTTTGGTGCTTTCACTCCGCCTTTCTCAAAAGCCCCTGATCATCTTCCCCTTGTATTCTGTCTCTGCTGCAAGTCCCAAGTCCACTGCTGTTTTAGTTTCTGCTATTTTTTCCCTCATTTGCTGCCACTTCAATCTCATCTTTTTGTGTTTGCCACAGTTGCTTATCTCCCTTTTGGACTTTTTCCTGGGGGTTACTCTGGTCCAGTTTTCCCTTCAGGGGCAAATGTCCCCGCTCCTCAATGCTCATTGTTGCTTACATTTTGATAAGATCCTCTGGCCAGATAAGGAATCATTATGTTGAATAAGATAAACTTACTAAAGGAAAGCCTGCCCCCACTCCAGGTCTCAGAAAACACTTTGGATCCGTCTATGAGCTGTGACATTAAAAAAATCACATTTTCTCCCTCCTCCTCTGCAGTTTTGATGATTAATGGCAACAAACTATTTCTGCGTTATCTCTGTTTGCACAACTGGAATTTATAGTTACATTTATAACTCAGCCCTTGCAAATAAAGAGAAGACTCAATAAAATACACCATCTTTCAGTGTTTATGCACACATATTTAAACATTTCTACACTGTATATTTTGTGGATAGGCTACACAAACAATTTTACTAACTCTACAGAACTGGCTTTTGAATATGGAGTCTAATGTATTTAAAATGCTGCAGGACAATACTGCTTTATTCCCTGCAGACAACTTTATCCTTTGTCTTGTCATTTTTATTGTTCTAGTGGTGGTGAATAAAACCTGCATCTGTTCCTTAGGAAGGACTTAATCCAAAGCCCACTGAATGCAGTGGAAGAGTCTCCACTGGGCTTTGGATCAAGCTCTTCAACTCACAAACAAACGCCCTTTGTTAAGATATGCTATTCAAGTACTGTACAGAGAAGTTTCAGAGGTTCCCTATTTCTAAAATAATACATGTTCTTTGAATTTTTTTTTTCTTGCTAAGCCTGTTATTTAGAGGAACAACATGCAACTGTACATAATCACTGAAATACTGTAATCTTTGATTAAATTGCCCAGAAGCTGATAAAACGTTGAGTATATATTAGGCTGGGGTAAGAAGTTCTGTATTTATATGGCTCTTCCTATGCATGCAGTAATTCAGAAACAATATAGAGACAGACCCCACCCCTGAGGATGCTCAGGCTCAAACCTGACGAGGGCAGACCTCCCTCGGGAATGCCTTATGTTGGTGTTATTGATGAAGCAGACATGAAAGAGTCTGCTCTATTGTAAAGAGGAATAGCACTGAATGGGATTTTTTCTGCACTTTGGAAAAGACTCAGAATGAAAGGGTTTCTTCCCCCACAGTAGGGAAAAGAAACAGGGGATATTGTGGAAGGGGGCACAAAGGGACTAAGACAAGGCAGGGGAAATCAAAGCACAGACATTAGCTGGGCAGAGCTGTGAGAAGCTCTAAGTAGAGCTCTACAGCTCCAGACTTCCAATGACCGCATTTTCCTGAGAAGGAGGGAGAGCCATGAGTCAGTTCTGCAGCGGCATCCACACCAGCTACAATAAAACACTTTCCTCCTCACAGCATTACAGATGCTGGATATTTCTGCTGATTCCTTGTGATAGGGAGCAAGCAGTTCCCATGAACAGAGAGGACACAATGCCAGGGAAATTCAGCTGCTTCCACAGCAGCACAACAGAGTCACTTTTCACGTGGGCGTGGATTACGCAGACTCTTACTACTGAGTATTGCTCCTGTGTCAGGGCTGCTTGCAGTCTAGCACTACGCTGTGGTAAGTGCTGGCAGGACCTAATGCACAGTCTGTAAGCTGATGATGACTAAAACATTTTGTGGAGCCAATACTAAAGCATTACTCACAGAGTCGCATTGAAGTCAATGAGGTTACTCATGTAGATGGATGCCGATAGAGATCTTGCCAAGCTATTTCACCACATAATAAATATGAGTAAATGAGCTTGTTAGTCAATTGAATACCTTTAGAAAATAATTTTTAAGTTCGTATTACATTAGTACTCTGACTCCCACAGCTGAGGGCCCGTTACGCACTGTGAACATCCACCAGCACGTGGCTCTCAGCCTAAAATTCATCCATCCATTTAGGTAAATAGGGATAGTGACCTGCCTCAGTCATGTCCTAGGCCATCAGTGACATCAGGAGCAGAACAGGGATCTCCAATCAGCTCCCTGCTGGCAGCTCCCTGTCTCTGTGATGCTCAGGATTTCATCCCCACACTGAATGCAAAGCATTCGCAATGTGACCTCCAAATTCCTCACAGCTCCTCTGCTGACTGACAGGTGATCTCTGCATTCATTAGTTTTATAAATGCACAGAGAATACACAGACTTTTCATTTTCATCTCACACACATTACCGCAAGCCAATGTGTTCCCTCCTCCAGCTGATCTGCATGTTATTCTGCAGTCAGAGAAATAACTGGAACCAAAAGGAAAGGAAAAGGAATCTAATCTCAAAAATTCTGACAGCCAGCCTCAGATGCTAAAAAGGCTGCATGCTGAGCAAAACTCATTTTTTATACTCAGTGAGATTCAACGCGGAGGCTAGAGATCAAGCATCACATCTCAGGACTGCATTTCATTTTATGTATACTATAAAAGTGGCCAACACACCCAACAGCATTATCAGAGTACTTTCCATTCTCCCTTTATTCTGCACTCCTCTCAGCTTTTTGGGGAGTTCACAGAGAACAGGGACAGTGTGCTAGGCTGTAAAACAGCAGCACTGAAAGTATTTCTTCCTGAGAGGTATCCCCTTTGAATTATTCTCTATTTGAAAGTTTATTGCATAATAGTAAATTAAAACATCTGCCTTACTGACACTGGACACTGACTGACAGATTGAAAAAGCCTCACAGCAAAGACTGAGTGACTTGTCAGCCTCAGGACTAAAGCATCCACATATGGATTTTGTTTCTATCTCCTCACCTCATTTCCCTCTTACTTCTTTCATTTCCTTCTCCTAAATTCCCCATTCTGTGCCTTTTCCCCTTCCTACCTCCAGGTATGCATGGAGGCATGGCAATGGCATCATCTCTCTTCCTCCCCGTGGAAGAGGACACACTAGGTCAGCAGACATGGCAGGAAAAAAAAGCTGAGTAGAAATAGAAGGATTTTTGTGGAATTATAAAGTTGCTGTTACCAGTGTGTGGCCAGTTGTCAGAAGTGCTATGTCAGCATGTGCCCCTGACTTCAGTGGCAGCTGCCTTCCAGTCTTTAGGATAGGTGCCTGCCTGGTGGGATATCTCAGCAGGACCAAGAGATATCAGCAGAATTTTGGATGCTCCATAGTGCTTACTTGAACTTCCTTCCTTCCATCATTCTCACCTCAGAATCAGTTTTTGTCATCATTTACTACATGATCAGCACAGCCTTGCACTGTACTCAGGGGCTTTTGGAGGAGGAACAAGCAATCTGGGGGAATTGTCCCTTTTCAGAACATGGGGCCTGAAAGACAGAATTATCTTACAGAATGTCTTGTTTGGAAGGGACCCCAAAGACTGTGTAGTTCCAATCCCTGCTATGAGTAGTGTTGCCAGCCACTAGATCAAGTACCAGACCAGGTTGCCCAGAGCACCATCCAACCTGGCTTTGAATGCCTCCAGGGATGGAGCAAGATAAAGAGAGGCAAGGTGCTATTCATGGCATATAAAAGAAGGAGCACCTTATTCTTGTGGTCTGGTGGTTCTTGACTAAATGTGGCTGCTCTTCACACTGTTCTTATTTTCAGAGTTGTCAGAGTTTTCATGGCAATACCAAGCAATCATTCATTTGTTACTTAGACAGAGGTGCTTTAACTTCACAGTCAGAAATTAGGCTGCACTCTTGCACAGATTAATTCCTTCTTCTCCCTATCTGAAGCTTCATACAATGCTGTAGAAGAGAGCTGCAGAGCACTAACAAGATACGTATTTAAAACAAGATATATATTTAAAACAAAACTTTAAGACATAATTTTCTCCTGCTGCTGTAACTGCTAGAAATGCAAATTGGAAGCAATAGGCAAAACTCATTATTATACACACAGTGAAGCAGCATTTGAATTCCTCCACGGTATATTAATCATGTGCTACCTAATTAATACTATGTAAATGCATCCCTGACTTAAGAGAAAAAAAATAACCAAAATACAGACTACATCAGTGTCATCAGTGATACTGCTTTACGTAACGGAACAAAACGTGCTGCAGTTTGGTCCTACTTCATAAGAGGACAGTGAGCAGGAGAAGAACAGGAAACAATTATTGGAATGGAAGGGTAGCGGGGTGGGAACCCAGGAAGAAGAGCTCTGAAGCTCCTCTCTTTTCAGTATAACATCTCTAACTGCTACAGATATCACAGGTTTTTCTCAATCTTGACAGTCTCCAAAACCTGAGGACTTTAAAAAGCACAAGACTGAACAACTCTTAATGATGAGGCTGAAGGTGACCTTTTCTCTTGGTTCTGAAATGCTCTGCAAACAGGAAGACATAAAAAAATTTGTTTCCCCCCATCTCTAACCAGCACATTCAGTTTCTAGCAGCTGAAGTTGCTAAAAACTCAACTAAGATACTCAGAGCTGTGCAACACCCAAAAAAAAAAAATGCAACTTCAGTGCTCCCTTTCCCTTCTTTCTGCAAAAGCCCCACTCTGCCATCTGGATGCACACCTGAACATGTGGATGCAGACTCCCATACCCCTTGATGGCAGGCTGCAGCTTTCTTCTGCTCCCTGCCCTCTCCCTGAAAATAGGCAGGCATGCATGGGGCGGCACTGAGGTTCTAGCATCCAGAAGGCAACTGGGATTGGCCAGTTTGAAGGAGGCTAACAGGAGATCTTATTGCTGTCTATAACTCTGAAAATAAGTTGTGGAGAGATGAGGGTTGGCCTCTACTCCCAGGTAACAGTGACAGGATTAGAGGGAATTGACTCAAATTGCGCCAGAGGAGGTTCAGGTTGGATATAATGAAAAATTTCTTCTCCAAAAGAGTGTTCAGGCAGTGGAACAGGCTACCCAGGGGATGGTGAAGGCAACATCTTAGGAGGTATTCAAAAAACGTGTAGATGAAATACTGAGGGACGTGGTTAGTGGGCATGGTGGGGATACAGTTGGATTGGATGATCTCAGCGACCTTTTCGAACCTTAATGATACTATGATTCCAAATGGACTCTGTCTTTAGACAAGTACTCAATTTACAGGCTCAGAGCCGTTCTCCCTCCCTCTTTCCACCCTTATGAGCAAGTGTTAATAAGAAACATGCCCTAACAAAGAATAGCCTTGACCCAGAGACTTCACAGCAAAATATGAAAGAGAGAAAGCAGATGGGTGCAGGTATGTTGAAGGGCAAATAGTATCCTGAGTCAAAGATCTTCAATCAGGTTTGCCTGTGCCACACTTCCTGCGCTTTCAGACACACACGTCTGCTAAGAGGGCCATGGCAACATACAGTTAATTAGTAAGATAGCTTCTTACATATGTTAATAGCACCATCTTACAAATCTGCGGTTTTGCATATGTAAGGAAATGTAACTATTCCCTTACACTGATTGCTTTTATTATAAGCCTCCTTCACAGTCACAGCATTCAGGTAGCACACACGTGAGTGAGTATGCATCTGTGTCCTTGAGCTCTCCCCCAAAGATGCAGTGGCTGAACTATCATCAGCAGCACGTAATCTCCCATTTAAAACATTGACACCTGATGTGTAGCAACAGTGAAACTAAACTTTGAGCACTAAACAGGCTCCAGAGAACCAGAGGTCTGCAAACCTTGTGCCTGCGCTGTGCAAACAGAAATGCTAATTGGGTTAGAACTAAAGGACACCTGGATTAATGCAATCTATCTGAGAAGATTCAATAGTGCTTCTGTAAAATTCTGCCTTAAACAAACCTCTCGAAGGTCTCTGAAAGGGTCAGCAAAAGTGTGGATAAAGGTGATCTAATTTCCATATCAGACTGGATTTTTTTGCCTCTTGACAAAGGCTTTTAAGGAGACCAAACAGTGATAGCAGCAAGAGGGAAAGCCCTGGTGTTGCTCAGTAATTGGTAAGAAGATAAAATGCAAAGTATGGGAACAAGCAGTGAGCTCTGACAATGGAGGGAAGTGAGGGACAATGTGGGGCTCTGCAGGGTCAGTGTGGGATGTGTGCTCCCCAGGGTGCACACACCCCACCTGTGACAGGAGTAACATAGAATCACAGAACCACAGAATGCTTGGTTCGGAGGGGACCTCAAAGCCTGCCCAGCCCCAAGCTCCTGCCATGAGACGCTGCCACCCAGCAGGTCAGGTTAGAACAGGGCCCATCCAACCTGGCCTGGAGTGCCAGCAGGGATGGGCACCTGCAGTTTCTCTGGGCAGCTGTGCCAGAGCCTCACCGCCCCTGAGTGAGGAATTTCTTCCTGACATCTCAGCTAAATATCCCCTTTTTAAATACATGGCAGTTCTTCCTTATCTTATCACTATTAGACCACATAAAAGTCTATCTCCTCCTTGAAATGGATGGTACCAGCTCAGTGAAGGTGGCATAGAGTGGCTTGGGTTGGAAGGGACCTCAAAGATCATCCATTTTCAAGTAATGAGAAGAAAGTGTGAGATGCAAGGACATTGTGAAGCTGGCTATGCAATAAAGAGATTTCAGAATAGGTAATGTGGAAAGGTACTAGGAGGTAAATCATGAAGCACATGCACAAAATGGCAGGTTCTGATCTGCCCATAGCTGGAGCAGAATCTCCAGGTTAAGACAGTTCCATGGCAACACCAGTTCTGTGCTGAAAAATTCCTTGTGAAACATTGATCGTCAAGAGAAAAACATTAATTTGCCATGGTACAAATCAATGGCTTCCTTGTTTCATAGAATCATAGAATCGTAGAGTGGCTGTGAAAACAGGTTGAAAAGGACCACAATGATAATTTAGTTTCAACCCTTCTGCTATGTGCAGAAGGGTTGCCAACCACCAGACCAGGCTGCTCAGAGCCACATCCAGCCTGGTCTTGAATGCCCCATCTGCAACCTTCCCAAGTTGGAAGGGACCCAAAAGGACCATTGAGTTCAACCCTCAGCTCCTCACGGGAACATCCAAACCCTGCATCTAACTGTAGAACCTGAATGTTCCCAGAGCTCCAGCAGCTCAGGGCTGTGCTCACTGCCCAGGGGAGCTATGCCATGCCCTTCACCTTCTGGAGCACAACCTCAAAAAGATCATCCCAAAAGGGATCTGTTAGGACAGGAAGATGTTGAAGAAGTCGTCAAGGATGAGGAGAGAGGCTACAAAGGCATCCTGAATGCCTCAGACAGGAGAAGGAATCATGTAAAAGATCACAGCAGGGGTCTGCAAACACAGAGGCAGGTTGAGGGAGGTACTGGGAGCTGCATCCCCCAGTATCAACAAGGAGAGGGATTCTGCATGCCAAGGGCAGAAGGCCTATGGGCATCATTGCCAAGGCCCAGTGTGAAAATGACAATGGCAAGTGGGCTCAAGGGGAGCACTGGAGAAGCCCATGGAAGTTGGTTCTGCTTCTTAGCATGTTTAATTATAATAATAATAATTATTAATAAAGCCAAATCTTCAAATTAAAAAAAAAAAAAAAAAAAAAAAAAAAAAGAGGGAAAACAATTATTTAAAAAAAAAAAGAAAAAGAAGAAGAAGAAAGAAACAAAACTATAAGGGAATAAACGAAAACAAAACAATAAAACCAAGCAGCAGCAAAACACCCACACTCCCAAGCCTCAGGAAACCCCCCCGAGCTCCCGGCACGCACACCCCCAGGGCCCGACCCCCCCCCGGCCCCGCGCTGCCCGTAACAGGAGAGCGCCGGCAGCCGCCCGGTAACCCGAGCGCGGCGGGGGGGGGCGCGGGGGGGCGCGGTGCCGCGGGACGGGCCGGGACGAGGCGGGCCGGGGCGGGCCGGGGCGGGCGGCGGCGCTACCCCCCTCTTCCTGGCGTCGGCGAAGGGGCGGGCAGGGAGGGAGGGGAGAAGAAGGAGGAGGAAGGGGACCCGACGTGCCGGGGCTGGCGGCGCGTGCTGCGCGCTGCGCGCTGGAGGAGCGGGAGCGCTTGGAGAGGTGGCGGGGAGCCCGCGCGTCTGCCGGTGCGTGCGTCCGATTGTCCGTCTGTCCGCGCGGCAGGCAGAGGAGGCTGCGGCGGGAATGGGGGATAGCGAGGTGGAAATGCCGCGCCTGGGGGAAGCGGGAGGCAGAATGCGGGAGCAGATCGTGTCCGGGAGGTTATGAGGGATGGGGGGTGGGAATGCGGAGAGGGGAAGGGGAAAGCCAAGGAGGGAGGATGGCTGTGCGAGGAGGGAAAGAAAGGATGGAGATGCGGGAGGGGAGGAGAGGAGACGGCTGCCGCGGTGAGGGACCTCTCCGGGGTGCGCGGACGGCCCCACGCCCGTGGGATCCCATGCGTGCGGCGGGAGGCGCTGGAGCCCCGGGGGGTGGCTCCGCGAGGCCGGGTCTGCGAGCGCAGCTCCCACGAGCCTGCAGATCGGGGGCCGGAAGGTCCGGGAAAACGGAGGATGGGAGCCGGGTGGCCTTGGGGGGTTCGGCAGGATCCGGAGCAACCCGTGACGTAATTATTTTTTAATCAGCATGTTTTTTTCATGGCCATCTCAATTTTTCCCGGACTCCCCTTTTTGCACTTAAAAATCTCCCTGATCTTTGTTCCTATTCTTGCTATTTTTAGATTCCCGCTGTAAGAGTGGGGCATGAGTTTTAAATATGTTATTATTTGTTTTAAATTTCATTCCTTTGCTCGGGACCACTCATTGTAAACTTCTCAAACATTGTGGTTTCCTCCTAAAAAGTTACTGAAATGATTGCAGAGGTGGGCAGACTGGTAGCTGCTGTAGATATACAGACATCTGAGTGCGCTATGCCACTCATCATTACCCATCATTACCCTGAACTTTGTTTTTATCTTCAGATGAACTGCACATCAGCCCCAGAAGATGTGCGGTAGGGAAATGAGGGGCAGTCCAGTGTTAGGAAGAGGCAGAGCAGATCCCCAGTTGTGATTTTAGTGCTGGAACAAACGCGTTTTATTTTGCCTCGTGATTAGCTCTTCGACATTGTAATGATATCCTCCGATTCTCGCATTGTCTCATAGCTCTGGTATGTCTATTTGTATTCATGCTGTGTAAGTGTTTTGCAGAGGTTTTGCCTATCTGACTGGGATTTATTTCACTTTCATAATTCCGTGTTGTGGTCTCACCAGCCCCATGATCCTAAGGAAGGTATAGGTACATGTATCAGTACCTTTGGATGGGACACGGCTTCTTTTTCCTTAGGAGATATCTCAGGTATATTTAGATCGCAGATTTGTCTCTCTGTGCTCAGCAGAGGATGAACCTATAGCTAAAACTCAAGCATTCATTTAAGTGCATCCTGATTGGTCAGGATTGGCCAGTTTTAATTCATTTTCTCTTCCTTTTATGTCCGAATGCCATCCTGTTTGCTGCCCTTTGACAGCCTCTGCCAAAATAATTTGTCACAAATTTAAAGTGTTACGTACAGACGCTGCTAAGCTGTTGTTCACATTTGGTTCCAAGCACCTGTCCAAAGAGCACAGGTCCCAGGTGAGCACTTAAACAAATTAAACCACATTTGTCGGTCTGGTCTCTTTTGATTGTGCTGACAAGAAGTAGCTTTTGTGGCAACTGATGAGTATTTTCTTTTTCTGTGGATGTGCAACTCCATTACCAGGGGATGAGTTCCAAGTCGTTTCAAAATACTCAGAATTGACACTGACATCTGCCGGAGTCTCGACTGAGTTAGGAGCACGGGGCTGGTGGCTTGCAGGCAAAGTGTGAGAAGTTGGATGTGCACCCTACCCTGGTCATGAGTGGATTCGTGCCTGGTTTGTCCAGGCTGCAAAACTGACTTTTGCTGCTGGAAACACCTGCTGATTTAGCAAGTGCTATTGATACTGTATTTATAGCAAGACATAAAGAGCTGCATAGTGCAACATCTAGAACCATCCCTATTATTGCTTTTCACAGCCTGATTTTTCTCTTCAACACGTGGCAATATTGCTGGCCCTCAGATGGGCAGTTCAATTGTGATGGGATGAACAGTTTTGTTCAAGCTGCTAAGGCTGTCCCTTTATATTTTTTACTTAAAAAGCATTGGTGGTTGTTTCTTCTAAAAGCCTATGTTGGAGGGGCTCATCTTGACTCCTGTGCGCACAGGAGTTTGGCAGCCTTGAGACCCACAGTAAATTACGTTACTTTCATAGGATTTTCCATTTTAGGTTTCCAGTTTCTGGGCTGTAATAATACTCTCATGGACAGTGTTTGCTCTTTCTCTTGATGGGAACAACCTCCATCACCCCTTACCTTGCCTGTGACTAGGCTGGTGGCAGCAGCTGTGACACCAGATCAGAGAGGTGACCCAGATCCAGGTCCCAGCAAAGACCACATGGCATTTAAGAAACGCGCAGCAATCTCCTAAACTGTGGTGCTTGTCAGACCACCTCCAAGGGAGAGATGTCCGGTTTCCTTTACTTGTTGGCAAGGTACCTGTTCATGAAGTTTACGTTTGAAAAGCCAGTGCCTAGTTCTTATTTCCATTCTTCAGGTATCAGCCCAGCTTCTGAGAAACCAAACGCCATTTACCTCCCTGTTTATGATCAGCGAGTTGTGTTAGTGGGTTATTAATGGTTGCTAGTGGAGGGATCTCCTTGCTTTGAGAAGCAGTGGCCTCCCATTGACTGCAATTTGCAGTCAGTTCTTCTTATTTATTTAATGACCAAAGGCATTGAAGAATACCTTAGCAGAATTTCTGGACTCAGAAGCCACTGAGGAGAAGATATTTGTACTGCTTGCGCTCAGTAGAGCACGTCTGTTAAAACTGGTATGGGTAACACTGGCATTCAAGTTCTGTAAGCAAAAAAGCCTGCTGATTAATGATGATACTGCTACTTACTGGAGTGTTGCATTGGGCCTGAAGAGGGTTGTTCTTTAATTGACTGCTGACCTAGACCAGTAGAGTACAGCTCAATAAAATTAAGTTTAATTATGAAATATAGCATTAGCAGTGAATGAATGCCAGCAAATGCAGTTAGTTCTGTAATTTATGTAATTCTCTTTGAGCCGTATGCCAAAATGGTAGTATTTTACTTCTACATGTCCAAAATTTTAAATTATATCTGCTTAAACAGTGTTAAGACTTTGGGTACATTGCTCTGATAAATTAGCATTCCACATCAGTCTGTTTCATCTTTGTGAACAATAAAAACTCATTACTTGTGGCAAGACAAATGGAGTTGTGCAAAATCCATACTCTACGAACTCTCTCCTGTCTGAGACTCTGCTGTTGCTATACAACATATTTCACAGGACAGATTGGTACACGAGGAAATGCAGAATGATTTGGTGATCAGGTCTGCGCTGAGAATGCAGATCTTGTGGTCTGCTTTTGTCCTATGGTAGGTTAATCAGAACTGATTTTCATTGCAGCAATCTAAAGATGAGGTGTCCAGTTTGAGTTGGCAAGATAAACTTCCTCTGATAGTCCACGTGGAAGGTGCTTCCATAGAGTTTGTCTTCTAATGTATCTCATGCTTTAGATTAGCCTAATGGTAACTTACTGTAATAGCTGTTAATTTGACTACAAGAATCCGGATGTTGACTCGGGTGGCATCTCTGGGCCCTTCTGGTACTGCTTTTGGTGATCAGGTGAGAATCATGGCAAATCAGTACTGAACTCCATACAGTTTTTTAAAAGGTGAATTGCAGACAGTCACTCTAGAAAACCACAGATATACTGCACTCCTTCCTGACAAAAGATGTCTTGGTCCTCACTGCAGAAGTTTCCCAGCTGTAAAGTGGAACTGTTTTCTCTTCCTTTTTCTTCTCTGCAGTAAAAGATCTCCAGAGCTGCTGTACAATGTTTCCATGAGTACTGCTAAAGCTCTCATTTCAGTTGCTATTGTAGGATACATCATGATACACAAAAATCACGTTGTTTTTTTGATCAAAATTTTTGTTCAAAATTTCGTTCTATAGAAGGCTCTGTTTTGTCATCACTTTGCTTATCTCCCACGTAATGGTATTCACAGTGCAAGGGTACTATGGTATCGTGACAGAATGAATATCTTATTAAAATTCTGATTTAGCCATATAAATTAGGGTCTTATTCTTGGTGATGAACAATCTTCAGTAATCCATTCTAAATATATGTCTGCCATCCTTAATTTTTTAAGAAAATGCACTGTCTTCAGTTTATAATTGGTGAGAGTTCCATCACACTTTTAACTTGATGACAGCAAGATAGTGAAATTTACAGGAGAGAGTAACACTGTACCTAAAGAGTAATTCTTCAGAACTGTGATAGAAATACTTTGGAATAATGAGACTCAAGTGCTATTTTGCTAGATATGGTGCTTTTGTGCACTGTGCTGCAGAGATGAGAAATTTCCCTGGGTATTTTTTAGCTGAGAAAATGATTTCTTCAGTCCCTTATTAATAACAGAAAAACAAAACAAAGCACAAGATAACACCCAGCAATAATGCTTTTAAGACAGAATGAATTCCCTTCACTCTATTCAGAGCATGTGCTTATCTTCAGAAGGGTCTGAAATGTAACTTCAGAAGCTGCATTAGCACTTGGGAAAACTTTGTTATGTACTACTGGATGATGAAAGCATGTTCTGCTATGTTAGAATTTATTTTCCAGCTTGGACTGACTGACTGAAGAGATGGTCCAAGGGACAGAGGTGCTTTGAGAAATCTGGATTTTTGTTCCATAATCTGTTGGTTCCACTCATTTCTTTCATTGCTCTGGGCATCGTCATTTCCCTCTTCTCCTGCTTTATCAGTGTTAATAAGGAAAAAGGGCAGAAAACTTTCAGTGTGTCAGTAGTTAAATTCACATAACAGTGTCTGCCCTTCTTACACGTTTCTGCATTGCTTCGTATTATCTCTGTGTAGTGGGTGCATGAAGCAGGAGAACTTTCTAGGAGTGTAGTGGGTGTAGCGCTACCAGTAAAAAGTGGCTTTCTAGTAAATAAAGTTTAGCACTTCAGCTTCTAACATATGAGAAGAACAACCTTCTGCCTGGATAATTTCAAAACACGCTTAAATTAGCAATATGTCAGAGTAGTACTGATTTAAATATAAGAAAAGAATACAAAGCACTGCTGCCTTGTTCACAGTAACCAAGTAAATAATTTTTGGAGCCTGGGTTTAAGTGCAAATGGTCATGCAGTCATGTCCCTTCCTTCCCTGCAGTTCTCAGGGATTGATATTTGACATCACAGCTGTTTTTTTTTTAATCCTATGAATCCAAGAATTTGAACAGTCATCCTGTGCCTTGTAATTTGGAACAGCAGTGCCAACATTAAGATCAAGCAGATCTTTCTAGCAGCAACTTTCTCCCCCATGGTGCAGGGAGAAACAAGGCCCCATCTGTATATATGTTTGAATTACCCTACTTCTGTGCGTCATTGAACCTGGGGCAAGTTTGGTAGTACCAATTCAGAATAATTCCCTAACAGGATTGTCAATACACCACATATATCCATCTTTCAAATTTCTTCACTTTTACAAATTTCACCTTTTTAATGACTTCTCTTGGGCAGGCTTTGGGAAGGCACTACACTAGAAGTAGGGACCAGCTGAAGTGTACACCAGCTTTAGCATCTAGCACCAGCCCCTAAGGTCAAACTAATGAAGTTTGTGTAAGTCTATTAATAAGGGTTGGAGTTTCTTCCACAGTAAAGCACCAAAGATTATTTTTGTTGAAGAAAGTGGGATTGAACCAAATGTTTCTGTACAAGTATTTTCCTGCTTTGTCTATTAGAAGGTGTGACAGTGCTCCCATAGCTTTGTAAAAAAGACAAAGTGAAGCCAGTCTCAAATCTTTAAACATTACACTGTCATCTTTCTTTGTAAATAGGTCACATTATTTCCAATTTTAGAGTTCCCCATTAGCTGTTACCCTGCCCCAAGAGTGATCCTAAGAAAAGATATTGGCCACAATGCTCTTGAGAACCTACATGTTGGCATGGGAACTGCTATCAATAAATCCAGAGCTAGTTAACCTGATTTCAAAACATTTGAAGTATGCACAAGGTGAAGAGGCTTGTAACACTGTTTGAAGTTCCAGATGTTTCTGTCTGTCCAAAGGTGTGTGTTCCTGGCACAGCTGTTTTACTGTCAGGAAGAAATTCAACAGTTCAGGTGTTCAGTCTCGATACCACATCATATGAACATATGGGCTGTACTGTGGAGCAGGTGGTATTCTTTTCTAAACAAAGATTGATCCAGTCTTTTGTTGTTCCTTGCTCCTGCTGATTGTTGCCATCATTGGAAAGTAAAATTCAGCCAAAGTTATGGCCTGATGGATTGCTTTATCTTTGCAAGTCTTTTCGTTATCTCTATGTATTGAAAATGCTCAGACTACTTAAGGCATTTCAGCATGTTTCTGTTGTGGAAGCAGTGGATATATTGAAATAGGCTTAATTAAAAATATATGTTTTGATCATTCAGCCAGAGCTAAAGAGCAGCATCTAAGTACCCGTGCTCGTTGTAGTTGCTGTTTGCCGTTGTTTCCTGTGCTTGGAGCCCCAGGCGTGTCCTGCACCTATTTGAAGCTCCCAGTTTTCACAGTCCTTCACATCACAGTCCTTCACATACCACAGTCTTTACTTTACAGTCTTTACAATCTTTAGATTGTCTGTTATTTGTAGTTTCCTTAGATGATTCTGTATCCTGACTTTGTTTAACTTAGAAATGTCAGACACATATCAGCTTTGTTCACCATATTTTCTTGCCAGAGCTGGCTTATTCTTCCTGTCTGAGTCTCAAGTCCCTCAGAATCCCTAGGGTGAGCAGCAGCTCTGAGGAAGCAGGGTAGTAACCAAATTTTGGGGGAGTTCTGGGCATTTCACTCCTCTTTTAGCTTTATAAGAGAACCCAGCATGGGCAGGTGAAGTGCCAGTTTCTGAAAATGAGGCCTTTTAACAGTGTTTTTGGTAGGCACTCTGAACTACCCAGTCTTGTTGCCTGTTTGACATTCTGGATTGATATATGTGTAAGGTCCAGGCTCACATTTATCATGTTGCATAAAATGTGTTTGTCAAGTTGGTTAATAAGAACAAAGATGGCATGGTACTACAGGCCAGAATATATACTGCCAAAGATTTCTAGGGAATACTTCTCACTTTAAATTAAAAATATCTTTTAATTACTTGACATTACTGACCAGGATGTATGTTTAAGCCCTTAAATTTCTTGAAAACCTTTCTCCATCTCATTAATCCAGAGATATCAATGAGGAGCCCCGGTAACTGAAATTTTCAGGAAGGTCAGCCTCTTGGGAAAAAAAGACGTTTGGTGTTGTCACTAGAGAGCTGGCAATAGCTAGGTGGACACTGAGAGATACCTAAAGGTGACTCGGATGGGAGTGACTGTCAAGTAAGCCAATCTTTCAGAATTACCTGATGGTTTCCTGGGGGTAGTTTTCTTTCTCACTTTTCTTTGTTGGACACCATCAGATTCCTTCTGCTATGAAAGAAATGTTCTTAGGCATTTGTGCCTCTCATTCATTGACAGGCCTCTCCATAATTGAGAGGTTTCGTTTATACAGCAGAAGTGATTGGATAGCAAAATGTCTTTGTTCTGCTCTGCTTCTCGTGGGATATGTGGGAAACACAGAAGTTGAGCCCTCAGGCCTTTCTTGCCTCTGTTTCTGTTGACTCTGGCAAGTCAGTGTATCCTTCTGGCCTGGGCAAGGGACACAGCTCTTCCATGACTTGTTGAGTAGAACTGTGTTAATCCATCTCCTTCCATCTGCTGGAAACCTGTTTTGTTTCTGTAAGAAAGTACGATAAGGCTGTTCTCATGCTTCTATTAGAAGCTTTGTGGAGGGAAATCAAGCCAACACCCCGTGTTCTCAACAGTGCAGACTGTCAAAAAGGGAGCATTCCAGGATCATCTGAGAGGATACTGCCAGCTCATCTAAGCTACCTAGATTGTGGATCTCTTGGATTGAGGGCTATGTGCATGGTATTTTTTGAAGAATGCCTCTTCCTGTGTCTATGGGATTGTTTCTTCAGAATGGAGAGACAAGCTGGGATCCTTCAGGCGCAGATGAGTGATTTGGTTCTAATGCTTAGTACTGGAGTGCAGTCTGGAGGAAAAAAAAAAAAAAAAATCTTGTTACAAAAGCAGATCTATTTCTAGGAAAAGTAGAGTTAAGTGGAAGGAGGAGAGTGAGAGGAGATCAGTTATATGAGCGTTCATTAAGTTGAAAACCAGATGGTGTTTAAAGCTGTGGTTAGGATGTCTTAACCGAAGCATTCAGCAGCAGAGTCAGAAATCTGAAATAGTTACAGGTGAAAGCACTTCTATTGACATAACACATGCCTCTTTTAGCTTTTTGATACATGGGTGTCTCTTGTACCAGTGTGGTCTCTGAAGGGCTGTAGGGTTGGACTCAGATTAGATCCCCATCTCAGTTTCATAGGAGAAGAGGACTCTTCAGTGTCTTACCTGCAACAGATATTCTACAGATTTTTACACTTCTACAGAAAAAGTGTGGAACATCAGACCCCACTCACACTTCCTCTGAGTGGACTTGTGTCCTCCAGAGCAGGTGGAGCTGTTGATCCAGACTGGCGAAGCAAACAACAAACATGTTGACACCAAAATGTTGAGTTACCACTGCAGATGCTCCACCAGATCTTCAGAGATCTCTCAGTTTAGTGGAAGTGTAACAAAAATGCGTAGTGAGACTTCTGTAATTTATGGCCTGAGACTGAATTCATAGCTAAAAGGCCTGCACATACGTGTATGTTTTGCCTAACATCACATCAGCATCAGCTGTCTGTCAAGGTGCAGCTGCTTTGGGTAATTCATCATGCCATTTAAGTCTTCTTTCTAGCTGATATAGGTAATGAATACTTTAATTTCTTTGGGAGGCAGAAGGGAGGAGGGGAAAGGAGGGAGGAGACACTGCAGGCCTAGCAGTTCTTGTTGTGGCAAACCTGAGTTTGAAATAGAATACATTAATTTTTTAAAGAAAAAAAGACAACCCACTTTCACAGCAAGAGGACTTCATTTTGTTAGGCATGGAGCCACGATTTTGCAGTGATGTGTCAGTTCCATTCCCAAGGGAAGTGGTGGGCTATGGTACTGGAGGAGGCTCACTGCTGAGAGTCATGCTGGCAAAAAGTTGGATCTTAGATATTTTAGGCAGTGTGGAAACAGGCCCATGTTGCTCTGTTGCATTTCATGTTTGGGACTTGACACAGAGCCATACATTTAGCTTTGTGCTGATGAAACACATTATGTGTATGTTCTGTTGCTGGATGATAATGTGCTAAAAGCCAGCAGAGAGTAAAAATTCAAACAGAAAATGAGTATTCAAAGTTTACTTCTTCTGATGGAGAGCTTTGTATCAAGCACCAGTCTGGTGGTGTCTGAAGGGTCTCATCATGTGGGGAAGAGCTTTATCAGATGAACGTGTCAGGTTTTAAGGTGGATGATTGGAAGTTGGACTGCAAAGTGGCTGTAGAGATTGCCAGGTCTGAAAATTGGACTTCGTAGTTCAGGATGAAATTGTCTAGTTATCTGTGAATTCAGGGACTGATTGTGGTGCTTCCCTGGACTGTGTCAGCATTGGTATGGCTGCATATCAAGGAACAAAGAACGGCAACTTCACTTCATTGCTTCTAATACCTCACTTGGACTGTTTACTTTATTCTGTGGGTTTCAGGTAGGGCTTGGTATTGATGGTGCACATTTTTCCACAGTAAAAGAATAAATGCCTTCTTAAAGAAACTAAGAGCAAATTCTGCTTGTCTTCAGCTTACAAGAAGCCCTAAAAAAAATGAGTAAAATCTGTTAAACTGAAGAGAAACTCCACAACAAGTTTTGGCTTGCTATCTCTCTCTCTTTTTTTTTTTTTTTTTTTCTGAATCTTTAAAGTTTCAGATCATTTCCTGGTCTGAAGAGAAAAAACTAGTAAAAACATTTAGATTTCGAGTGTATTGTAAAGATCTGAAGAGTCTGAAAGAATGACCTCTCTGGAGACTTTGTTTTTGTTGTTCAGATGTTTAGGTTTATACCATTCAATGAAAAGCTCTCATAAAAGCCACCCCTCCCATAAAAGCCAAATATTTCAAACCTGAGACCCAACCTTTCAGTAATGTCAGTAAGGATGGTTTGGCAAGAGAAGATCATGTGATTTTTCTCTGTGCTGACAAACACAGATGAATAGATAAACATGCTAATAATCCCCCCCATTGTTTCTTCCAGTCCCTGACAGTGATGCCAGAATTTGTGTTTTGGGTTTATTGATACGGATTTGCTGTGATGGGAAGGTTCACAAGAGAAGGTACAGAGATGGAACTGACAGCATCCACGAGAGCTCTCAACTCTTCTCTGTGGACTGGAGCCGTCCTATTGGGCAGGGCAATTGTGTTGGTGCATGTCTCTGCTCAGCTGGAGGCAAAGAGCACCAGCAGCTCTTGCAGCAGCATATTTCCATTCTCAGTCACCCAGCAATGGCTCCCATTTCCTTTCTGCTGGTGAATATCCCCCATTCCTTGTTCTGTGGGTCATTGTACCATCCCACCATCTTTAAGGTATTTCTTTTCTTGCAGAATCTCAGTCCTTTTCTTCTTTAAGTTTTGTGAGTTTTCAATACTTCAGAGGGTGTCAGAGGCCTTAGAAAGAATGAAGTGTACATATTCTAAGTTCATCACAGCTCTGGTCATTGTATGATTCATGTGAAGCTGAGAGGAAAGTTGACTGTTCTCTTTCAGGGAAGTGCTTTGATTGTTTTAACTTAATGATTGAAGTTTCTTGTTCACCTAAGCCATGTGTGGAAGAGGATAAATACAATATGTGAGAAGAGCAGTCAAGGAGCCCATGAGAAGGTTATTCTGTCTTTCCATCCATCACAACTTAAAATTGTGATCTGTTAAATTCTGAAAGATTTTGAAACAATAAAAACCAGAGATGTACGTAATAGCTCAATCTGCTTTAAAAATGAAAGGGAAATTGGCTTTCTGTTACTCCTGCAGAAGAGGTTTTTTTTCATATTAGTTGCTCCAAGTTCTGCTACCAGCTGCAGCTGAATGTCAGTAACAGCCCTGACTGCTGGGGAACTAATACAAATACAGTGATGTGGCAGAGAAAAATATTTTGATCCGTGTCAACGTGTCAATGCTTTGGTCTGATTCACCACAGAATTATTCTAGCTTCGCCTTAGAATAACTTAACTGAATTGCATTTTCACTCCTAAGTTATTACTGCATCTACAAAAGAATGGAATGCAGTCACCAAGCAAGTCCTTTTGTTTTATTGATCTGTTTTGTATCTGGATTTTCAATATCAACTATTTATAAATAATGTAACATAGATAACAGTCATTCAGAACATGAAGCCATAAGGAGGCATTAAAAGCCTGATCTTACTCACGGTCTCTTTCACAGCACTGCTTCCATGTAGAAATGTTAAAACAGAACCAGTCCCCTGTCTCTAGGGAGGGAAACATCAGGAGGTGCTCTGGTCTTGATATCCGTAGTGGTTAATGTAAATGATATGTGTGAAGAGTCATAAAGCATAATGTGTCCGTGTCTTTCCATTTCTTTCTGGAGTGTTACTTTTTCTCAGACGGCTGGTGAGTTACTGCATTGCTGTTGAATATCTCAAAGAAAGCTCAGAGCTTTCCAGGCTGATCTTGCAGCAGTTGGCTTCTTCATCTTTAGCAGAAGTTACCAAAACAAGCAGCATCAGAAAGTCGTCAGCATCTGCTGTAGCTGGAAACCTTTCACCAGAGAAAATCTCTTAATGGGAATTAGTAGGAGTAAGGATTTCATTTTTGTTGTTGAATTCTTCCTCTTTCATGCTGCAGCATTGTTTCCGCAAGCCTTGTTGTTTATTCACAGCACCCTTTAACAACCCAAATTTAAAAGATAATTAGGAATGCCTGTTAGTCCAGTCTTGTAGTGGGAATGCTGCCAGTGTGCTTTTATTTTCTTCCTCTGTGCAGTGGTAAATTTGCCACCTGACAGAATGGAATAAGCACTTGCTGCTCTCTGCTTTTGTTAATGTTATTTGGTGAGGGTGCATACGCCTTTTTTCTCCATTTCAAGGCTAAATGGTCCTGTGTTTATAAATTTATTGAGCGTTGTGTAGGCTTATTGATCTTGGGCGCTGACGTGATTCTTCCTGTCATTTTGTATGTATGTAGCTTTTTTCCCTTCTTTATAAAATCAAGCCAACATGCTGGGATTAAACTCTTTGCACAGAAGGAAAAAATGGGGATTTTTTTTCCTGTAAACAATTGATGACAAATTCATTGTATTACAGCTTGTTGAAAGGAACTTTTTTTAAGGGAGGGTAAGAGCAGGGGGGGGAAGGTGAGAATAAAGGAATTTCCTCCTCCACCCTTGTGTTGTGTTGTTGAGCTGTAAACTGATATTGCTGAGAAGGAAAAAAGTACCAAGGCTTTGGTTTTCCTCAGGATATTATTGTGTGATTTTATTGAAAACTTTTAAAGACACAACTTTCACTCTTAAGGTTTGAACGATTCCATTCAATTCCATGATTTTTTTTTTTTTTTTTTTGCTTCCTTTTAATTTAAAGCATAGTTGATTCTGTTGCTTTAATAAAAAGACATACTCTTGCAAAGACTCAGAGATTCCAATCTAATTTTGCTATACAGTGACAATGAATTTTTTTATGATGCTGTGTATGAAGCAGTTTGGTAACTGTTTCAACAGATAACAGATTTTTCTCTGTGAAAATACTGACGCTGCTCAGCATACAGTCAGGTTTTTTCTCAGGGGAATGGCTATGATTTGATTGTGTCAATCAGTAGCAATTACATATACAGCATTCTGGCTTTTCATTAGAGGCATCCTAATCAAGTGAAGCATCACTGGCTTGTGATGTAAATTATTCATTCCTGGTCCTATCTATTTCCCATTGGAGAAATGGGAAAATTCTCCTCACGGATGTTGGGGGTGGGGTATATTCAGTTTCTATATTTATCAGACAAGATGCCTAAGTTCAAGTTTAACTCTAGCCTTTTTTAGTTTGTTTTGAAGCACATACTCACAGTTGGGGCTGAATCCTGCAATGCCCCATGCATTTATTTTACTTTATCAGACTATGAGTAGGCCCACCATCCCACCTTTTCCTGTTTTCGTTGGTCCCATCAGGATTTCCCACAGACACAGGCTGCTGCAGGAATGCAGATCCTGAGCTCTTGCTCTGACAGTTCTCTCAAACCTAGAATTTTCTTTAATTCATTTCCCTGATGGTCTAGCTTCCTGTTATAACTTATGTGAAACACCAGCAGTGGATTAATGGTGCTCTGGGTAGCTCACTCCAGCATCCCTAATTAAGATTGGAAATTGGATTTAAGTAGTTTTATAAACCAGTTATAAGTGATAGTTTCTGTCCCAAAAAGTAGTCTAAAGAGAGAGTAAAGAAAGTGGGAGGGGCTTGTTGTTCAGTAAACAGCATTGCTACCCATAGACTCACAGGGCTGCAGAGTCCCAGAAAGGAGTTCCGTCACCTTGCCTTTTTCAGTACCAGCTCTAGTATAATTCAAACTGAAAATGTTTTTTCAGTGGTTATGGTTGGCAAGCTAAGGTTTCTACAGGTCTTGATTTGACGATTAGACTTGACTTGATTAGATTTGACTTGATTAGACTGCAGGTCAGCTCCTCTACAGTGGATGAAGAAAAGAAGGAGTTAAGATGTGGGGCATGTTTTTAATTTCAGCTTCTTAGGTTAGCTCCCACTGTTGTAGACGTACTTCTAAAAGTCAGGTATGGAATCATAACTGTGCCTGCCTGCACAATTAGTCAGAGAAGTTAAGAGGAGCTTTCTAAGGCTACAACCAACTTTTTCCTTTGCACCAGCAATGAATCAGGTGTATTGCTGGTGACAGTAAGGCACCCAGCCTTCTGCATTGCTTAAAATGGGTATTCCTTAGCTGCAGGTGGAACAGATATTAATAGTTTGAATCATGCAATGTTTAGTGGTGGTTCTGGGCTCAAGCTGCTCCACCCTGGAATTGTCATACGGTAGGGTCTAGGAAGTAATTGGAGGAAACAGTGAGGCAGAGACAAAGCAAGAGGAAGCTCTCACGGTCTGAGGCTGGGACGATGTCAGGAGGAATAATTGTTTTGTACACTTAATTACTGGTTTGAATCATACAGCCCCAGTTGACATGGGTGGGGAAGCAATGAGAATACCCTGTGTGCCACAGCTGCAGTGAGCAATGAGGCAAGAGCCACCTGCATGCTCACAGACTTTTGGATTGACATGAAAGATGCAAAGATGATAGCATGGGTTGGTCCATAGTGCCTGCAATTTGTTACTCTGGGCTGTGGCTTAGTTGCAGTGTGTGGTGATAATCAAAGCAGAATGAAAATTCATGGCTTTATGCTATGCTCTGGATTGGTAGGAGAAGTTTTCAGATCTGCAGTAGCCTGTCCAGAGGCATATGGGATCATGATAACTTAGGAAGACCTTGTACTTAGCTCTTAGGGCTTTCCTGAAGCATGCCTGTTGTCTATCAGTTGCTTTTGTCTCCTGAAGTGGAGATTAAAGGAATACGGTGGATTAAGTTCAAGGCACTGGTTTTAGTATAAGAGGTTGTAAAACACCATTTTTCTCCTGCAAAACTATGGACATGTACAAGAAAAAACAAGAGTTAGATGTGATGTATTCTCAAAATCAATGTATTTTAGTTATTTTATTCAAGCGCACTGATACGTAGATTAAAATAGACTAAGTACAGAAGCATGAGGATTTCAAGGCTTAATCAGAGATTTAGCCAGGGTAATTTGCAAAGGGTTCTGCAGGAAGAGAGTACAGGCTTACTTAGTTCCAAAGTAAGTTTCCCCTTAATTTCCTAGTTAGAGTCTAACACTCACAAAATGAGAACAGCTCATTCCTTTCCAGACATGAATGGCTTCTAACTCCTTTTCCATCATTTGACTTCTGCATCAATTTATCATCTCCTCAAGCTGACCACATCAAGCAGATTTGTGAAGAAGTTTCCATGTTGATGTGTCTCTTTCCACACAGCTGTTTTCACTCGTGTCTGCTGTTTCATGCAGACATTTTTCTTAATTGAAAAAGTGCAGATGTATGTGATTGAAAGCATCTCTTTGTATGTGTCACACACCACCAGTACTCTTGGTCTTGAACACACATGATTGGAAAGATGTGTGCATGCTGAATGTCTCATTAGAACACTTACAGCTTTCTTGACTTAGTGCCCATTTCAGTGTATTCTTCAAGCCTGTTTCTTACTAAGTAAAGAACTGCCTATCAGACTGTTTGTATGCTTTGTATGCAGCATGGTCTCCAACGTTAGCTATGCATTTTTACCGGCAGTGAAAAAGAGCCTGCATGCTGTGCTTGTAATAATCTGCGCCAGTGGAGGTGACCCACTGTTTCACAGCTTCTCTAATGGGGTCATTGCTAAGAAAACGTTGCCCACACAGTCCATCTTTCATTGGCCTGAACAACTGGAAGTCAGAAGATGCCAAGTCCAGGCTACACTGTGGGTTTTGTAGGTCAGTCCAGCCAAGATTTGTTATGTTGTTTGTGGTCTTCAAACTCATAGGGCACTTGGTATTACCTTGCTGAGATGTAAAGATTGTCTTCTTCTCTGGCCTGACAGCATCAGGTGTCGTGATGTAGCAGAGTTGATGGCTTGCCTGGATTCCAGGAAATCTGGAAGGATGACCCCTTTTCTATCCAAAAAGACTCATGCTGAAGGCTGAGTTTTGAACTTTTCAGTGGGGAATTCATGTGTTTTAACTTCAGCTTGTAGCAGTGACACCACGTCTCATCACTGATAACGATGTAATCCAGGAAACTGTCACATTCAGCCTCATATTACAGTAGGTCCTGACAAATTGGAATGTGGAATTCTTTCTGTAGCTTTGTGAACATTTGTGGGGCCCACCTGGTGCAAACTTTTCAATATTCAAACACTGCCGCTATTGCTTCCAACACATTGAAGCCAATATTCATCTCCTTATCCATTCCCTTATCATAATCTGCTGATTCATATAGATTATTTGATCTAGATGCTTTACGTTCTATGCTGTGAAAGCTGTGTGTGGCTTTCTGGAATGTGGTTTGTCTTTCATGTTGCCGTGGCCACTGCTGAAATGCACCACCCACTGCTTCATTGTGCTCATATCCACTGGTTGGTCTCCATAAATGTTCAGCAAGTGTCAGTGAAAGTCAGTGGTGCCATTTTTCCTTCGTGGAGAAATTCAGTGACACACCTTTCCTTCATCTGCACTTCCATGTCCGATGCCATTCTGTCAGACTGCCCCTCTGCTGCCATCTGTCACACAGCAACTACATGTAACAGGATAATGGCAGGAAGGTTCAACCTGTCTGCCATCCCACTCACATCCACCTCTGGCATCATGGGCAGCATCATAAGATAGGAGCCATTACTTTCCAAGTAGCCCTCATAATTGGCATTCCCGTTCAAGTGGCATGACTGATTTAAGATAAGAAGCTGAAATTGGAAGCAGAGGGAGACAGAAAAAGAGAGAGGCAGCTTGGTCGAAAATCTGATTAAGGCCACTCCACTGCTGCTTTTGAGCAATCTGTCAGTGTTCTGGGTCAGAAGATATGACTAATCAGGTTTATAGGAAGGATCTAAAGCTAGGAGATCATGTTGTGTCATATGACCCTCACTATTTTTTAGTCAATTAAAACAGCTTACTGGGAAATTTTTGAAATTTCCCTAGTGATGCATAACTGGGACAGTATTGAAAACGCGAGGAAAAAAAATCTTGCATGTTGGCATCTGTCAACAGAAGCTAAATGGAAAATATGTGGGGCAGCCTTGCACAAAAGTGATTGAAAATCCCAGGGTGCAGCAGTGAATGACACAAGTTTGAATCAGTAAGGGCTCATTTTGTAACTTCAGCAGCAATCATGCTTAGGGAAATTATGCTATGATGGAGAATATTCTATGCAAATACAGTTTTGCTTACCTTGAAACTTAAGGTTCCTTTTTAGCAGTTTCAAATCCAATTAGGTTTAATCTTCTATGGTTTGGAAATTTCACTGCTGTCATGCATACATTTTCCAGCTTGGAACCTAACTAGTCCTTGATATATCCATTACTCACCAGTTCTTCACATTTTTTCCATATGGAAATTCTCCTTGAAATCAGATCTAAGTTTGTGTTCGCTTGAATTTCAAATTATTCTCCCTAGTCTCCTTGGTAAGGAGTGTCTTGGTCAGAATCCATTCGTAATAAAAGCTTGACTTTGACTGATCACCGTAAAGTTGGAGTCATTGAGATCAGAGGATTGTCTTCTGCTGCTCATTTTACACGCTGTTTTTTTACCATATACGCTCTTGAGCTTTGCATGGTAGCCTTTTTGGTGTCAGTTGAATTTAAAATTGTAACTGTTGTGATAAAGCTAACCTGCTCCTTGCTCAGCCAACTAATTAGCATGGCTGTGGCAAGCTGCCTGAGGACTTTCGGTCTGAATTAACTCACCAGTTACAACCTGCTCTAAAACTGGAACATTGCCGAAATAGTGTTGTGGTGGATGTGAACAAAACAGAATATCTGAAGGAAAACATTAGCAGAATAGAAACACCTTCTTGCTCGAGTCGACATTTGGAAAGAGAGCAGTGGGTTTTTAACAGCTGCTCTCAAAATGTGTTTTACAGTTGTTGGATCTTCATCTGGGGAAGGCAAAAAATAAAAAAGTGACTGAAGCTGTTCTTCCTTATGTTATGCTTCTATGCACTTCACTCTTATCTCTCAGGGCCAAGTTTTAATCCTTAAGATTGAAGCTCACAGTCTCCCCCGAGCACTGTTTTCCATTTCAAATAATGGAGGGCTAGCTAAAAGCAATGGAAAATGACTTGCAGAGGATGGGAGGGACAGTCATCCACCCCAGATGAGCTACATGGCTGTGGAGAACAAAGGAGCTGGGGAATCTGGACTTAGCTTGCTGATCTGAGCTTTGCACATATAAAAAATGCTCACATGTACTACCAGGGTGAAACAGATCAACAGATGATCTGTAATCCATCCACATTCTCTACAGAAATGATCATACATATCTCTAATCTGTTAATAGGTGATAATCCTTCTTCTGCAGGACTCCAGTTGTGTCTTCTGGTAAGCATGAACAGACCCTCTCTGCTTTCCTCTCTGTCTTTCTGATGGTGCTGTTACAAAAAATTCAGAAACGAGAAGGCTCAGACATATAGTGAAAAGAGCTAGCATTCTGAAAATGACCAGGAGTACTTTGTATTGATGTGTTCTGCAAATTCACAAATACTTATTTTCTCCCTCAGAGCATGCTCTAGGTCTTGCAGAGCAGATAGGAACCCTCACCATTTGCAGTAAGGATTCTTTGGGCCAAGCTGTTCCATTGATTGCAGTGCCATGATCCCACTGGTATCCAGCCCTAACACCTCAGTCTCATGCACTGTTCTGTCTGGCAGGAGTGGATCTCACCTAAGTGTCCTGTTATGTCAGGAATGGTGCTGTAGTAGTGTTGATCCATGAGGAATAACACTGTCCTCCCAGAACAAGGTAAATAGGATTGTGTGTCCTACATTCTAGTGTCATTTTAGATTTAAAACATGAATATGTTCAGGAATTGGAATGCTGAACTAGATATGCCTTGGAAGGTGAGAGTGGACAGTCCTATTTTATGACTTTTTCCAAGTTTATGGGAGCTTTCCCAGAATGCTCAAGTTTCTGACTGCATGGAAAAGTGGAGTGAGAGGTCTACAGCCCACTGTTATCCACAGTGGCTTGATACTTAGGCTTATTGCCAACATTTGTTTATTTTCAGTGGTATATCAAGGGACAGTAGCTCACATAGGTTTTGGAAGAGAGAAGCATAAGAAATGTTGTTTGAAAATAAGGACAGCTGGGCAAACTTGCAGATGAGACTGTTGTAATATGGAGTCTGAGATCTCTGTCTGATCTGAGGAGTACTTCATGTTTAGCCAAGAAAAGAATCAGAGGTAGCACTCTTTCTAGTTGACTTTTTCTTACCACTCTGTTATAAGATCATTCTCCATGTAGGTATTCGATGATGGGGTTGTTTTTTTTATCCCCCTCTGTGTGGTCAGCTTTCTGCGGGTGGTACCTGTGGTACCCAAGGAAACCCTGGAAGTCACCTACACTTCTTGCAGGAGGTCTGGCATTGGTAGTGTGTACTGAAACGATACATGAGTACAGAAATGAGTACAGCTGGAAAAGGGACAGCTAAATTGGTCACAGTGGTTGCTCCTGAGAGCTTGCTGGAGCAGGTCACTGACATTTGTAAGTGGGACTGGCTGGCAAAACTTGGGCTACCTGGATAGAGCAGGAAGAGATGGAGCCGTGGTTATGATATATGACAGTTTTAAATGAGATGTGGAAACATAAATGAGTGACAGTTGAGCAGGTAATGTCTGGGAACATTTAGAGACCACAGCCAAAGTTTCTCATCTCTCATGGGGTACAAAAAGTGTTTTTGCACTTCCAAAGGAAGAGATTACTCCTACAGTCCCCACCCTTGCTACGTCCTCTCTCCTCCATGCCAAAAGTTGGGAGCTTGTTCAGCTTCATGGTAATGCAGCTGAGTGTGGACAGCTGTCAGAGCTTTCATCTGCTGTAGCAATTTATTGCTTAATTAAGTTAATATCACGTTCTGCTCTGAAGATATGGATGTCAAGGCATTGCTTAATTAAGTTAATATCTTGTTCAGCAGCACAGCTGAAGGAAAGTTCAGGGCAGTGACAGCTGAGGGCTGAAGCCCCATCCATACACGCTCATATCCATCCAGGGTTTCCCCAGTCCAAAAAGAGGACTCTTCCCTCCCTGCCGTGACTTGGGGCCCTGTGAACCTACTCCCACATCCTTGATGCCATGGACAGGGGTGGGATGTCCCAAGCAGGAAGCCTGTGTCCTCCCTGGGGATGGCCTGTGCTCTCCGTTTCTTCTAGGCCCTGGGAGGACTAGTAGCTTTTGCAGGCCTAGGCAGCTCATACATGTGCACACAGGTTTGCAGGCCTGACCCAGCCATGGGACCGCTCTTTCAAAACTGGTGATTTTCAGTGTGTACAGTGCTCCTATTACACCAGTCCCTGACCCCAGTGTGGTCTAGCCAGCAGGCCCTGGCCATCTATGCTTTGTAAGCCTGCAGTCTCCTGGGCTAGAAGGGAGGGCCTGGCAGTCAGCGCAGACAGTGGGAATGTCACTGGTGTCCAGGCTTCTGCCACCATTCACCTTGTCCCACTGCACATCCATTGAAGTTCAACAGCCACAGTAGGGTCAAACCCATTCTCAACAGTAGGAAGTTGAGGGCTAACGCATCCTGCTATGGCAGGAATTGAAAGCTTTGAAACAAACACGTCCCAAATGTGATTCCACATCTAAGTGGAGCAATTCTATTCTGCTTCTGGGCTTGTTTTTTTGTTGTTGTTTTGGTTTTGTTTTTTTTTGTTTGTTTGTTTGTTTTTAAAGGAAGTAAATATTTAAACAGTTTCTGCCTCAGAAATAAAAATTTTATGTCCGTCATTAGCATGTGTGCAGTTTGGAGTGGATTGGACCTAGGAGTAGGCAGTGTTTCTTTCCCGTGGCTGGATTGAATGGTCTCAGCACTACTCACTGCTGCACCATTTCAGTGGATTTCCTCAGACCTGAGTCCTAAGTTTTAATTCACACTATTAAAAGTGTACAGACTTAAGCTGCAATCGTTTCCTTTTGAAAACAGTTTTGGTTTTGTTTTGTTTTGTTTTGTTTTTTAATTAATTTGATTCACTTGTGGCAGTGGAAGGTTTTAATGGGATTTCTTTTTAATTAAAGCGAGAGCATATGAATCCCAGAGGGCAGATCCTGCTTTTGTTGAAAACTGCCCTCATACAAATGGGATGTTGTTCCATTAACAGAGCTGCAAGGAAAAGATTTGAGGATTACCAACAAGCCACAGTGGTAGAACAGTCCTGCTCTAAAAACGTCTAAGACAAGGGAGACATTTCTCTATCTTTATGTGCTTTTTGTGCAAGAAATAAAGGCTGCTATATATAGCTGGAACAGTAGATGTAGTGGTTGATGAGGGAAGAAAATAAAATTAAAACTAATGATCTTTGCTATTAAGGAAAATATATTTTTCACTCCTAAACTTAATGCAGGTCTGTTCCAGTCCTGAGCACCATTTCTCCCTCCCTAGACTTAGGTATGTTTTTCCAAGTGTGGGAATGGGAACTTCAGCATCCGGTGCATAGAAACAGGTTTTAAAAGCAAAATGCTGTATCTGACATAGCTGCTCAAAATAGTGTCTTAGAGAGGCAAACCCAGGCCGTGTGCCAGCTCCCTGCGTTTGCTTTGGTGAGATCTGATGCCATGGAACTGCACAGTCAGATGCAAAGTTGGTTGCTTTTGTTCTTTTCTCCCCTGGAAATATGACATTTTCACTTACTTCTGAAGAGGAATGTAGCACAAAACAGGCCTGAGGAACCTGTCCTCAATTTTCTTGCATATGAACTCGTGTGTGACCTGCTAAGCCACCCCCAAATACCAGCAGAAGTGCTCATCCTGGTTGTATTAGCACTAAACACCTTGTTAATGTCACTGTGACCAGAATGTCACCTGCTGCATTTCTTGGGCTGTCATATTATTATTGTGTGTCTTTGTGGTACGCGTTACCCTTAATTTGTTTGGCTATCATTACCAAAATTAGGCATACTCTAAGCTCCCCTTCCCACCCTCCCCCCTCCCACCCCCCCCAGAAAAAAAAAGAAAGGTTTGTTTGGTTAGATAAAACCAGCTTAGATATATGGGAAAATGCTAGATAAAACCTGTCAGAGGAAATTATACTATGTTTTTGTTAGGCTCAAAGAAATATGTTTTGTATTGTCCAAACACAAAACAATTTGTCCTCTTCCTGCACAGCTTGCCATCTTTTTTCATTTTTTACATAGAAGTTAGTACTTAGAAAATGCATATTTTCTGGAACGCTGTCATTTTACTAGTTACAAATTAAATAAATCCTGAAACGCTTATCTTAAATGCCTGTTTTCTGATGGGCTTGGGCAAAGGTGATTCACAGTGTTTCACAGTCTGGCCTTCTTGCATAGTAGCACCTATTCAAGGAATAATCTTTGTATTTGATAGCAAAATAGGTGAAAATAAATGACATCTATCTGAACCTCATAAATGTAAGTAGTTTGGAAAAGGAGAAAACAAGATTAGAGATACTTCATTTTGATTTTTAGAAGCTGAAATCTGTGTGAAAACAAAACTGACTTTGTACCTTCCACTTTCAGTTCAGTAGCAATAACGAAAAAGTGTAAACCAGATGCCACTCATGTTTTGGAGAATAGTTAGACTGTGCTCTCAAATCAGTACTTCGAGTATTCCATATACTGCAAGAAGCCTTAGTAATATAATTTACGAATATCTCTCTTCACCACATTGCCAGTCAGTCCTTAGAAGAAGTTAACCTGTTCTTAGAAATCAAGAGATAGCAACTCTTATGTTAGCATATTTGCACAGCACTGTGTGTTGTGTGATGGAAATCCCATATGAGTTTGTACTTTTCATCAGCCTGCCTGTTCCGTGTTAACGACTTGGTTGGAGTTTAGAGAAAAATACAGAAAAGAAGTTGCATCAGGAAGAATTCTTGTTTGGTCCATTTGGAATGCTGCTGTAATTATATATTGCTGTAATTAATCCAACACTATCAGAGACTGATCTGAGCATGAAACATTACTGGCAGTGATGGCATATCTGCTAATTGCAAGTGGACTATATACAAGTCTCTCAGTGTTTCTCAGCACTTGCAGAGAGTGAGACAAAGCATGGTTGTTCCCACCTTGCCACCAAACAGCCTCTAGGGGACTCCAAGAAAACTGATGCACAGGCTCTTCGTGTTATGCTTAGAAGAGCTGAGGTTTGGCATCTGAAACATCTCAGGTCTCTAAGAAAACTAAGGTATACATATCCTGTAGCATCTGTGAAGCCTTTAGTGCAAAGTGGAGAGCCTCTTGAGGGCATCGTGACCATAAACCAGGAAATGTGAAAAATCCTGCAGAGCCAGTCTGGAATGAAAGAAGACCTAGATATTGTCATGAAAAATTCTTCTATATCTTGTGGTCGCAAGTATCCCTCAAACAGGTCAAATCATAATGATTATGATCCATGTACACAGGAACCACGGGCAACTTGTCTGTAGGACAGATGTGAACATGCACTGGAGATGATGGTCAGTGTTCTTATGGATCAGAATTTAGCAGCAAAAGGTTATCACTGTGTTAGGCAATCAGACAAGCTTCCCAGATAATTCCTGCACGTTATCTCTCTTTTATTCAATCCAGGTGGAAAGCTTTGTTAAAGTACAGTATTCTGCACCATTTAGAGGCAGAAATCGCTGTTGAAGTGCTTTCTGCACAAATTTTATCAAGCATTTTTTGTCTTCTTTGAAATACGAGACTCAGGGCTATGGCAGAAGTGGAGATCTCTGAATTTACCTAAAGATACAACCAGGAGGAGTTCCTGAAATACATTTGAGAAGAAAAATAGGTCAAGACAGAAAGTTTTGCCTTTGGGTTCTCTGCTACTCATTTGATTGGATGTGTTTAATATTATTATACTGAGTTTGTTCCATTGTATTACTCTGCAGCTTCTAGTTATGTTCTGATCTTGCAATACAGCAGTCACAGTTCTTACTAGCATCTCAGAAAGCTGTGTTCTCAGAGCTAGGCCATACAAGTTTGGCCATACAAGTTTTGCATTACAAAGACCTGACATGTAGACACTTGATTTCTGGGTGTTCTTGAAATAGCCTTAATTCACATGAAGATTTTATATTAAAAGCAAACGTGTTGTAGAAGATTTTATTTATTTACTAGGAACAAACAGGATGTTTCTACATTGAACATAGTAGTTTCTCTTTGAGGTCACCTTAAAGATAAAACCTCCTGCACTTTTGTAACAAGTAAGTTCAGGCTCTTCATGTGGAACATGTTTCCTTAGTTGCTCTCCATGTGCCCCCACTATTTATTACCAGATGATTACACTAGATTTACACCTATGAATTGTAAAGTCCATTAAATTTTTCTATGCATTGTTATTCTTACATTGCTCAAAAAATGCAGTAATGCAAATATCTCCTGAGGCAGAATTTAATTGCCTACAGGTCTGAGTTGCTTTATTTTGCTTTATTCATCCTTTCTTTTTCTTTTTCTTTTTCTTTTTCTTTTCTTTTTCTTTTTCTTTTTCTTTTTCTTTTTCTTTTTCTTTTTCTTTTTCTTTTTCTTTTTTTTTTTTCTCAGAAGGATTTCATATGTCTGTCAGAGGAAACTTGGATTTGGAATGTAAATGGATCTTCTGCCTTTGAGTTGTTTTCAACAAATATGACACCTGTTCTTGGCAGACCAAAAGCAGTGCTCCCAGTGCCTGCTTCTAGTGGAACAGAGCAGTTCTGAAAGTGCCCTTAAATCTCTTATAAATTCAGGGTTGACTGAATACTGTCAACAGAGCAGTTGCCAGTATGATGTACTTAACCTACAGCTGACCCCGTCTACAAAAGATGGGGTTCATGGCAGGTCAAGCATGATGAACAGGGAGAAGCTTGAGTATTGGTGACTCTCCAGGGGTGGAGGAAGAGGCATAGTGAAGTTTTCCTCCCTGCAGAGCTTTTTTTGGTCAGAATGGGGTATGATGCGTCCCTTGGAGACACTTGTGATGCTGCACAACCCAGCGTCTCACTTTCGAGGCATTAAATTGGTCTGGCATTTTGTGCCCTGACATCCACAGGGGCCACAGACCCCATCTTTGTCACACATCTGTCACACTCCAGCCCTGTGACAAAATGCAAGGATCCCATCTCTCAAGTCAGCATGCGTGTCTTCCACTTTGATCTGAGTTAGTGACAGGAGATGCCCAGATGTATATCCAGAATATGACAGGGTCAAGAAGACAATGGAAGAGGTGGTGCAAATTAACTGAGTGCTGACCATGAGAGGTTCATATCCAGCCACATAACTGGAATTCTGTCCGTCCCCAAAATGTAGGCATTCTTTTTCTGTGAACAAACGTGCATCTGCTTAGCATGGCAATGTGCACTGCAAAATATGATGCATGGTGCTCTAGGTTTGTTCAGGACTAACAGGGCCAAGCTGAAGCTCAGGGTTATATTTTAGGTAACTACATCATGCATACGCACAGTGTAGCTGCTTTCTTAGAGAATGTATCAAAAAATGACTGCTAATAGGATACAGTGTTTTTTGCCAGCAGGAAAGTTTTACACTGTACCTTGAAATATCTGTTTTCAGTGAATGTGCTTCTCATTCTGCAGGATTTAAAAGTGCCTTAAAAGGTAGCTCATCCCCTAGTAGGTAAAGGGTGTGAATGTAATTGTGCCAGAGGAAATACATTGTTTACAACAGCTGTTTACACACCAGCAGTGCAGCGTGAAAGTTTCAGAGGCTTCTTGAGTCAGTATGTCTCCCTGAGAAGACCTTCAAAGCAAGGGAGGTGTTTTGGGAATATGGATTATCCTTCTGGATGGACATTCTGAGACACAAAAATTTAGATAATTCATGTTTCCCACCCCATACTCTGGGATGTGGTTGTACTTAAATCGCTCACTTTCGCTTCCCTTGCAGTTCCAAATGGCGTTTGCTTTGAAGAAGAATCTCAGTTATCAAAGTTTATGGTCTAAGGCAGACGGAAACTGCAAAATGAGCACGAATGGATGAAAATAATCAGGCAGGCACCAGGGATCAGCAGTGCACTCTAAGGACAGACAGAGGATTTCTCTTATCTTTTTTGGACTGAAGTTTACTTTCTTCTCCAGCGGTGGTGTTACTAAGATAGGGATTGGAAGGAAAGCAGAAAAAGTGAGATGTTCTCTTAGATCTGCACATTGCACTAATATGATCAAAGAGAAGAAGAGAGAGAAAGATAACAGATGAGAAGTATTTTGTATAGCATAACTGGTGAGCTCCTGAAATGCACTGGACTTTGCAGTTTAGGCTTTTTAATTTAAGTGACTTGAGACCCTAAACATGTCTGGGAAAATGCATAACTGTTGGTTTGTTTTTTTTTTCCTTTGGGATCTTTTCATTTTAGTCAGTACTATTATGTATCTTCAAAACAATAATGTTCTCAAGAAGACCCACATTTTTCCTTGATTGTTTTTTGCACAAAACATGGAGGAACGGACTCAATGTACACAAAACAACAGTTCAGATTTTTTGGCACTTTTCTATGTGGGCAATCTTTTTATGCACAGTTTTAAGCAGAAACTTTCTCTCATAGATCACATCATTTGTCACAAATTCCCCTTTTTCATACCAATTGTGCTTTGGATGCATGTTCGTTTGTTTGTTTTTTAATGACAGCATGTGCTTTTTCCCTAAAGACACATGAACTATACCCTTTTTGACTAATACAACTCCTCATCTGCCTATTATAGCTTTGAATGGGGGCTTAAGAAGTCTTAAAGAATGGTGAAGGTGAGGTGTAGCATGTGAACGCTGGAGCATTTGTCGTTAAGAATAGCCCTTGTGTATCGAGATATGCTTACTTTGTAATTAACCTATTAAAATGTCTTATTATCAGTGTAAAAAATGTTCCCCCAGTTTCTTTTGACCTTGGAAGGAGTCACACAGGGCAGTTCTGTAAATTGAAGGAAGGCCCAACAATTCTACACTTTGTACCATTTGGGAAGAACTCGGTACATGTAACAGTGTTTAGCATGAAGAAATGATGAGGAGGGCATTGACAAACCTAGGCAGCAAGCCACTTGTGCTGTTATTTAACACAGGTGGCCATTTGTCCATGCTTTTGCAACACAGATCAGTGTTGTCCTGACCTCTGAAGGGGGGCAGGCATGTGGAGGTAGGTTTGCTGCTTGGACTCTCTCATCACTTCTTTAGTAGACCTTCAGGCATAACTTCTAGCATCATTTCAGGTGTTCATGTCATATGCAAAATCCTGAGGTATATGAACCCCAGGAGTCCCCTGGGGGCTCTGCAGTTTGTGTTGCCTTCCAGTTTCTCCAGCATGAGGTGGGGTATGGGTTTAGCAAAGATACTTGACATTTCAGCAGTTCCTCTGCTTTGTTCCCTCCGAAGTCAGTTAAGTTCTGCTCTTAGTTTTGATGAGATAAACTGTGATTATTAGATTAGGTGAAATTGGACGGGGTTGGTGGTTTTGGGAAGTGCTCCATTGTGCTCCTCAGATACACCAGGCAGCCTCTCTCCCCTCTGGCAGGGAGATCTCTGCCTTAGCAGTGAAAATCACAGGGATTAACAGCAGTAGTAGGGAGAGCACAAGAATGAAAAAAATGGGGATGGGCTGGCAGGTTCTCCGGGGCTTGGCTGACTATCCCGGGGCTCAGCATTTCGTGTTTCTGCCTCAGAGGGGTTTCTGTCAGACAGAGGCATGCAGCCATTCCTGCTGCAGCTCAGCCCAGAAGCTGGAAGAAATCCCTGTGCCTGTTCACAATTCAGCTTGCCTGCTGAGAGGGAAACAACACCTCCAGCTGCTGCCTGTAAACAGGGGATAGAGTTCCGCTCCATTGGCTGGGAACCTTTATTTGGTAATTGTCCTTAAAGTAAAAGAGAATGGCTTTCCCTTTGATTCAGCAAACAGACATGCTTGCTTTCAACATACAGTAATAATAACCATCATGAAGTAGATGAAGTGCTGTCTAGGTCCTTCCTCCTAATAAGCCAATTCTAGAGAGGTAACAACAGCGTGATAAGTGGAGTGTCAGGAAGAACTGAGGACTGACTCAGAGAGAGGGCACTTACATTCATAGCTGGTAGGTTGCAATTTTAAGCATCCTCTGCCCCACCTGGCTGAGCTACTTGTCAAGCATTTCACAAATCCCTGCTCTTCCTAGCAGGAATGTCCCAAGGCCGTTTTAGCCACCCAGCAACTGCAAAAGAGGCTGCCATTATTCGTGTGCAGCTGATTAGCCATCGTGCTAAAGGTGTTAGGAGCAAAACAGGGAGCCACAGTATCCCATTACCAGCTCTTCTAAGATAAGATTGAACTTGCACCCACCCTCTTGAAGGCTTAATACCTGCCTTTGTCTGCTGAGTGCCTGCGCAGTGTGTTAGCAATGCATCCACTGGTTCCAGAGATGTGGGCAATGTCCTCTGCCTGCGGCATGGCATCAGACTTGCCAAGCCATCCCTGAGCCCTCTCCAGCAGTCAGAAAGAGCCAGAATGCCCTAAACTGGTGGCCATACCAAAGTGGTGCCATTCTGAGCTGGGAGCAGTTCCCCTTAAAGAGAGGAGAGGATGCCAAGCAGTTCCAGCTTACAGCAATGTATCATCTAATTATACTAATAATACAATCTGATTCTTCAGGAGGTGAAAGTCAAGAGTCTGTTAAAGAGGAGAAGATATATATTTTTTCCACTCTAACATTTATGAAGGCCAGGTACAGTTGACTATTCTTTACTAGTCTCCTTCAGAGTAAACTTTTGTACTGATCTGTCCCCCATTTCTTTTCCTTCTCACCAATGTCTCCTCGAGCAGTTATCAGGGAAAACCACACTGGGATTGCCAGAAAAAATTATAAAACCTGCAATTAGGCAAGGCTCTGCCAAGAAAAATAAAGTAGGACATATTCTTCACTTTCTATTTGGTTTTAGCTTGAATTGTGCAATGGCAAATGCTTGTTTCTCTACAGTTGGCTGGAGCACTTTAATATCTTAGAGAAAACTACATACAGTGGCAAAGCTTAATGTTATGAATGCCAATTAACCTCTTTGCTCCTTTTCTCCCTGCTTGAACACCTCCCTTGTCTTTAACACTAGCCGTCACCTCTGAAGGGAAACCGCCTGTCTACTACCTTCTGGCTCTTCACATCCATGGTGCTTACTACAGTCTCAGTTCCCTTTGTTTGCCTTCACCAGCCAGTCAGAAGCTCCTGATGTTCATAACATTCAGATTTGTCACTATATGTAGCTTTCAACAAGACATTAAAGAGCTCTAGCCAAGAGAAGCATGCAAAGGGAAGGTACCACTAGCTTGTCCACAGCATCTCAAATGCCTGAAATTGCTCTCCTACAAAGATGCAAACCTAATACAAATCTCATTAGGAACTTTTCTTGTAGCCTTCCTTTCCAAGATGATTTCCACGATGAATCCACTAGAAATAAGAAGATGAGCTAGTGACAGACATGAGAAAGCACTTCAGACAAGTAGCACCAGTGATTTTCTTTTGTTTGCCTTAATTCGTACATCTTTCTCACCAGCACCATTTGAAGGTAATTATTCCTTGACTGTAATAGAAAAGTTTGTTACCTATATAAAGAAGCCTTTCAGTGACCTTGACTTTCCTTACCCACACTTGATATAAAAGTCATAGGAATCAGTGCACTGCTGTAACTAAGCCACAACTGTTTAAATACTGATGGAGAAGACAAATGCAGAAATAGCTTTGGCATGCTTCTGCCTGAGGTCAATGGGCTACCTAAATGAGGGTTGCAGTAGTGTTTGCAAATTGGTGAAAAGAACAGCACAATGAAAACTTGGAAGTGGCTTCTCAGAGAGGTAAGATGGTACCAGCAGGAGCAGGGAGATGATCATCCCTATGTACTTGGCACTGGTGAGGCCATATCTCCATTACAGTGTTCAGTTTTGAGCACCTCACTACAAGAGAGACCTAGAACATGTCCAGAGAAGGGCAACAAAACTGTAAGGGGTCTATAGCACAGGTTTTATGAGGAGCAGCTGAGGGAGCTGGGATTGTTCAGTCTGGAGAAGAGGAGGCTCAGGGGAGACCTTATTGCCATCTACAACTCCCTGAAGGGAGGTTGTGGCAAAATGGAGATTGGCCTCTTCTCCCAGGTAACAGCAATAGGATGAGAGGAATGGCCTCAAATTGTATCAGGGGATATTCAAGTTGTGTATTAGGAAAAATGTCTTCTCTGAAGGAGCGGTCAGGCATTGAAACTGATTGCCCAAGGAGAAGGTCGACTCACCACGCCTGCAGGTGATCAGGAAATGTGTTTTTGTGGCACTCAGGGACCTGATCTGGTAGGCATGGTTGTAATGCATTGATGGTTGGACTTAATGATCTTAGTGGTCCTTTCCAACCTTTATGATTCTCTGGTGTTAACTGTCTCTAAAAATGCAGGTGGTTCCGCTAATGCTCACTGGCTGGTATTGGAAACTTGTGCTATACACTGCAGTTCTTTTCAGTAGATACTGAGCCACACATGTCTTCAGTAAGCACATTTAAATAAACTTTGCAGCAGTGGAAGTGCTTCTCAAGCTTGGTGGCTCCCAGTGGGTGGATCGGGAAGAACGGGAGAGAGCTATTTCGTAAGAGGAATTCCTAGGTGGAGTTATGTGCTGAGAAACTTGTTCAGACTGCAGCGTTTATCTTGTTTTGTTGGTATTTTTTTGGTGGTGCACCTTAGAAACCAAAGGACTGTTTCCTTTCTGGCTCAACAAGCCGTCCTGAAACAATACTAATCAAACAGCATCAGGGCTTCCTTTCAAGAGTTGCTCTGGCTCCCTGAGAGGTAAGCTACTGCCCTCGGCCAGCACCAGTGCTTCTTATATCCCAGAGTTGCTTCTGTTAGTCAGAGCCTGTTTCCGTGCAGCTCTTGCACTCTCTTCTCTGCTTTGCTTTCTTTTGCTAATTGAATAAGCTTGGAAGAGTGGCGTTTTGTTTTGCTTGCCTTGCCAATGGCAATGGTAATAGGAGAACACAAAGTGCAAAGGTGTCTCTCCGTATGCAGCATTGCTCAGTTCTGGGAAGTTAGGATCCTGTCTGAATGTTGGTGGTTATCTCTGAAAAAGAGAAAAGGTTGGTTTCCATGTAGGAAGCTGCTCTAAAAGTAATACCTCCTATTTTATTGTACTGACTCACAAAGTCAGAAGTGGATAGTGTAGGAGTAGAGATTGAGCCTTCCCATCATTATTCCATATGGCACCAGAGGGGCAGTCTGACAGAATGGCATCTGACATGGATGTGTGGATGAAGCAAAGGGATGTCTTGAATTCCTCCATGTGGAAAAAATGGCATCCACTGGCATTCATAGATGCTTGTGAGCATTGATGGAAAGCAACTGGTGGATATGAGCACAGTGAGGCGATGGGTGGTGCATTTCAGCAGTGGCCACAGTAACAGTGGATCACATCCACTGGTACAGATTTTTGTAAGTGTAGCATGCAGGCTCTTGTTTGTCACTGGAGAAAATGCAGAGCTAATGGTGATGGCAGTGTTGAAAACACTATCTCGTAGCAGAGAATTTGCTTTATCAAATACTGTTATTGTGCGCTTTGTATCTGTTGTCATTTTCATGGAAATGAACAGGAGGCACTACTTTTGAAGCAGCCTTGTTCCAGACATTGCTCAAATCTAGCAATCCTATTTCTTGTTGTGTTATGCCCATCACTGCAAACGGTAGCTGCAAGCATTGATGGAAAGGGTCCTATCTCAGCCACAAATGGCTTCATCCTCATAAGCAACCTCTTGAACTGAACCAGGGGTTTAAAACTAATTTATCAACATCTTTTATTATATGTGATCCAATGACAGCCCACCATAGAAGAAACAGCTGATCTCAGCGCTCTGAGCCAAAGAAGTCTCTGTGTTTGTGTGATGCTCAGCCATCCCAGTATCCACACAGCACACCATAAAGCAGGTCAGAAGGTGCTGTAAGAAAATGGCTACCAATTAAATACCAGCAGTGGATACATTGTCTAAATGAATTGTGGTGACATAGTGAACATAAATAAGCCTCTTTTGGGCTTCCAGGCTGTTGCTCATGCCTGGAGCACTTTCCAAAAATACTTCATATTCTAAATGAGAATCTTTTTCAACAGCAGCCTTTATCTGTCCCAACAGATAACATGAAGTATTGTGCAAGAAACATGACAAGTTGCTATTAAAATGTTAGCAGAGGCAGCAGGATTGTTTGTGATTGTAGACGAATGCAGAACATCTGGATGTTGCTGTATGTGTGCAGAGGTTACTTCCCATGATTGTGCCCTGCAGGGCTGACATCTGGACCAACAGAAAGCTCTGCCTGGCCCAGCCTCTATCTGCTCTGGGCTACTCATTAAGCACAGTTAATGCCACCTGGAAAAAGCTCCAGTTGTTGTGAAGAAAGCATAGGTTAGCTGGAAACATGGAGCAGATGAAGCTGTCTTGGTGTCTTGGAGCACAGGCGGCTGCTCCAAGGATGACCTTGTGCCAGTCAGTGGGCCAGGAGGAGTGCACATGAGGGCATGCAGTGGTCTCCTTTGTTTCAGTAGTTTTCACAGAGGCTCAAGGGACAGGGTGGTAACTTCATAGCTCCCATATAAATGTTGCTTCATTATAACTAATTAACGACCAGAAAATGAGTGGATTTGTACAAATCCTGCTGGAGACTTTCTCCCTGTTTTTTAAAGGTATTGGGCTAAAAGGCACAAGAAAAAAAGCTCATTATAATGGAGGATTAAAGGAAGAAAGTGTGCCCTAAGGCAACTGACTGCTTTGCACACAATGGGAGACTGTTTCTGCTGAGATTTAAAATAGGATGAAAGTTTGTGTATTGATAGAAAATGAAAAAATTGCAGTGGGGGCTAGGGCAATGCTGAGCATCCATCAAAACTCTACATAAACTGCACACAGAGGTGGAGAAACATTTGACCAGAGCTGAGCAAGTGGATTATTTATTAATTGAATTGGTCAGGTTGAATCTAGCCAGGCATGGCTGGATTTTTACTGGAATTCATCCAGAAGAATTTTTTTTGCTTATTTCACGTCTATGAAAACCAAGAAGACTGAGTTGTTGTTTTATATCTTCTTGCTGAGATGTGCATTTTCTGCTTTTATCCTTGTTATTAAGGTTGTCATCAGGAATCATTAAGGTTGGAACTAAGATCATAGAGCACAACCATCAACCCATCACAACCATGCCTACCAACGATGTTCCTCAGTCCCACATCCACGTGTTTCTTGAACACCTCCAGGGACAGTGACTCCATCACCTCCTTGGGAAGCTCATTCCAGTACACTGCCACTCTTTCTGAGAATAATTTTTTTATAGTATCCAACCTGAACCTCTCATGGTGAAACTTATGCATTGGGAAATTCAAGGATCCTTGTTTCTCATCCGTGAGTGGTTCAGAAGTGATCCTTATCAAAGAACATGGTGCCTGCAGATACATTTTGGACACATAGCTTGTTGTCCAAAGATTGAGCAGGTCACAGGCCTTGGATAGAACTAGTTCACTTGGATATAATAGTTCACTGCAGAAAGGATAGAGTAGAGTGCTGCAGAAGAATAAAAGACGAAAATGACATTGCAAGAAGCTATGAAGGAGTTAGGAGGGAAGGAACTAACATGCTGCAAGTACTGATATTTGGGGTGGGGTGGAGCTGGTCCCAGGCACCTTGACTTACCCAAGCTGTTTTTAGGGACAGTTTACTTTGAATTTTTTGTGTAGTGATGCAAAATCTGCCATCTCTGATGAAAAGTAAATGAGTACTGGGTTAATGGTTCGTGGTGCCAGGTTCATCTCCAGGGCAGTGTGTGATTCCATCCCTTATCTGGCACAAGTATGTATGGACAGTATTAATCTTAGACTATCATAGAGGTCATAATACTACCATACTAGCTCCATGGTTAAGAGAAGTGTCCTCCAGACATCCGGTGTGAATGTGTCTCCATCAGATGAGCAGTGCTGGTGAAGAAGAGAAATCCCCCATTTTTTGTAAACTTTCACCCTTTACTTCTGTATTTCTTTACTTTCTTTCTCTTTGTTTACTTTCTTTCCCTTTTGAGGTGTGCAGATAAATGCACCAAAGCCGTGCTTCCAGAAGATGTATTCAAAACTACATCTTTATTCTTTGTAGCTCAAATCTTCCACCTGACTTCTTAAAAAAGAGAGAAAGAAAGAAAGAAAGAAAGAAAGAAAGAAAGAAAGAAAGAAAGAAAGAAAGAAAGAAAGAAAGAAAGAAAGAAAGAAAGAAAGAAAGAAAGAAAGAAAGAAAGAAAGAAAGAAAGAAAGAAAGGAGGGAGGGAGGGAGGGAGGGAGGGAGGGAGGGAGGAAGGAAGGAAGGAAGGAAGGAAGGAAGGAAGGAAGGAAGGAAGGAAGGAAGGAAGGAAGGAAGGAAGGAAGGAAGGAAGGGAGGGAGGGAGGGAGGGAGGGAGGGAGGGGGGGGGGAGGGGGGGAGGGGGGGAGGGGGGAGGGGGGGAGGGAGGGAGGGAGGAGGGGGGGAGGGGGGGAGGGAGGGAGGGAGGAGGGGGGGAGGGGGGGGAGGGAGGGGGGGAGGGAGGGAGGGAGGGAGGGAGGGAGGGAGGGAGGGAGGGAGGGAGGGAGGGAGGGAGGGAGGGAGGGAGGAAGAAGGAAGGAAGGAGGGAAGGAGGGAAGGAAGGAAAGAAAGACTTTAAAGCCATCATTTCAGTCTGCTGGCAGAGATGTGTTCCTCTCCCCTCTTCAGAATGGTTTTCTTCCAGCTGGCTTTAATTTACTCTGAATAATTTTAAAGCCTCAGTGGCCAGACTATTTGTCCTGACAGCGTCCCCTGCCTTCACATGGCTGATGCCACCTGGGGCTTCCTGACATGGACAGTGCTTTCTCCTTCTCCCTCCTTCCATTCCTGGGCAGCTTGATCTCTTCTTGCGGAAAAGTCAGTGCCCATGAGTTCAGATGTGGGTTATCATCAAACTGAGCACAGTGTGAAGGAAGAAATGGTTTTTTCCCAAAGTTGTTGAAGTTGTGGATAGAGTGCTGTGTGGGCAAACTCTGCTTTGTTTTTCCCCTCTGATGCTATTTCATGCAAAGGAAATGAGCTGCAAGTGTTTAGCTTGGCACTGTAACTTTGGTAATTGTATCCAGGGCATAGAGTAGCCTGGGCTGGTTTTTAATCATTCACTTATTAGCGCAGTGTCGTTTTTTCTTGGAAGACAAATAGAGGGTAAGAAACTGTGTCAGCCCATCAGAGAGGTGGCTGGCGGAGGATGGCATACTTTCTTGGTCCCTGCCTGACTGCCTTTCAAGCACAGCTGTTGCTGCTGCTGACTGTTTTGGAGAAAATAGCTATGAAGTGTCCATCTGCTTGCAGCTGTTGTCATCTCATTGGTGTGACCCTGTCAGAAGAAAGAGCACAACTGCGAGCATGCCCTGTGGCCTCATGCTACTCCTGCCTACTTGCTTTCTGCCATACAAAGAGCAGTTCTCAATACTTCAGCTACAGACAGCTGTCATCAAAACACTTCCAAAGGGGATAGAGAAATGGGAATGCTGTGGTAGATGCCACTGTGAGGAATGTGTCTACAGTATCATCTGCATTTCTTTCAGTTGTGCTCCTAAAGTATGACTTGATGCTGTAGTGAGAGCCCGCATGGACTACAGGGAGATGGAAAGCCTGGCATGCAGTTAGAGATTGAAGGAACTTTACTTGTTTAGTCCAGGGAAATGCATACTGGGATATATTGGAGATTTATGTCTGCCTCAAGGAAGGAAGCACCAAGAAGAGTTGTAGGTTGCTAAAGCAAACACTCAGGGCTGGCAAAAGAGCAAAGAGGGATAAGCTAGCCTTTAGTGAATGTAGACTAGAAACTGGAAGCCAGTCCTTGAGGACCAGACAAATACTTCCATGGCAACTTTGGGACAAATATTCATAGTTGTTTTTAAGACTGAGCTCCGCTAAGCTTATGAGGAGGATTAGCTGACATGCTTTGCTGCTGAAACAGGTGATGGGACTGAATGAGATGGCAGATCTTGTTTCCTTTTTGTGTCAGTGTAAACATTGTGTGCATTTATTAAGGTTCCTGCAGCAGGTTTGCTCAGGCCTCAGGCACTGCAAATGCCAAACACATTCATGAATTTGAGCTATACAGATGCACAGCACTGGCCGTGAGCTGAAGGAGTTTCACAGGTTTAGGAGGGATGCCTGGATTAGTAGCTGGCCATCCAAAGTAAATATCACACTTAAGGCAGAGTGATGCCTCTGTTCATTTGGAAGCTGAATCCAGCTCAACATCTGCTGCTTCTTTTTTGTCCTTTTTACTGAGATTGCTTTTCAGCCGTATCACAAGACAGCTAAAACCAGCATGGCCAGGGAGGAGCTGAGCACATTCACAGTGTCTGTTAGAATTGCTGGTGGACTAATGAAAGGGCTGAATTCTGTGGAGATGCTGCATGTGATCCTGAGACTTGGGTTTTATAAGCACCGCTGACATTTTCTGCCTATATTTCAAACCAAAAGAGCTTGCACTGTCATGACTGCTGCATTGTATGAGCAGCTCAGGGATGACTGGGACATGTTGCTTAGGGAGAAGTAACAAATTTCAAGCAGTCATTCAGTATCTTCCAGGACAGACAAACTTTACATGAATTGTATACTAAAAAAACCCTAAAAATCCTGGTTAAAGTAAAAAATTCAAGGGAATATCTGTGTCCTCTTCTGTTAATTGTTTTGGGATTTTTATCATCTTTCTCACTTGTGAAAGTGTTTGACTTTTGGTCCTTTGGAGGCTGAAAGGTGAGCAAGCAGCAGTTAAATCTGATGTGAAAAGAATATGAGTGAGAATTCAGGATTTCCTGCCTACAGAGCCATGTGACTAACAGTGAATGAGCCCAGTCAAAAGCACAGTAAAATTAGATGCCCTTTTAATTTAATGTGGTGTGAGCCAGGTCTCAAAAACACAGGTTGCTGAGATCCCAGTGCTAGACTGTGCCTTACAAAATCCCTTCTTCCTACATTTGTGGTGGCAAGATTTGTTTGGCAGTATGTTGAGCTCTCACAGGTCTTCACCTTCACAAGTTGTTCTCTGTGTGGTGTAAAAACAACACATGCTGCTCTATCATTACCAGGGCTCAAAATGGTGTGTTCAAGGGAGATGTGCATCCAGTGTCTAGAAAAATCTTGGTCTTTGTGACCTCACACAATTCCTTCTGAGAAATGTAGTCTAAAGAGCTGCTCTCATGTGCAGCTGCTGTACAGGGCATTTGGGCAGTCTTCTTTTTTTTTCCTACCCTTCTTCCTTACTGATTTTCCTTTCAAACAGAGAGTAGAAAGTTGTGTTCCTCAAGTTTCTGCTGTTTATTTGAATTCATCTCAGCAGACTTCGATAGTCCAGAACAGGGTTGGGTTTTTTTGCTTTGGTTTTATTTGTTTGTTTGTTTTCCTTTAAGAATAAATATTTTTCTCTTGGGATAAGATTTCGTTAAGTACAGAGAAAACTGTGGTGCTGAGAAACTTCTTACCTGTGTTCTTTCTGAACTGCCCCTTGCAGTGGAGCACCTAGTGTAACCTGATGTTGTAGCCAGTACACACTGTGTTTTTGCAGTAACTGCACTTTTTTGATAGTTGGATGGACATTGGGTATTAGTAGCAGTATTATGTCACTGGAGGCTTACGGAAACCTCTATGGATGGAAATGAGAAAAAGATTTATGGAAAGAATCTGCATTTTTTTTATAAGACAAACTGAAAGAAACTGGAAGAAAGAACGAAGTTTTGGGTTTAACACCTAATCATCAGCTCTCATCACAGAATCACAGAATCACTGGAGTTGGAAGGGACCTCAAGAGATCGTGTCTAACCCTTCTAACCCTCCTGCTAATGCAGGTACCCTACAGTACATTCCCACAGATTGGTGTTCAGCTTGGTCTTGAATATCTCCATGGAAGGAGACTCCACAACCATCCTGGGCAGCCTGTTCCAGTGCTTTGTTACCCTTACAAAAAAGTCCTTCCTGATTTTACTACAGAACTTCCTCTGTACAAATTTTAGGTCATTGCTCCTTGTCCTGTTGCTGCACACCATGAAAAGAGCCTGGCCTCATAGATACGGCCCTTTAGATATTTATCATCATTAATCAGCTCCCCCCTCAGACTTCTTTTCCCCAGGCTGAAAAGACCCAGGGTATTCTGTCTTTCCTCATTCGGGAGATGTTTCAGGCCGTTTATCATCTTTGTGGCCCTTCACTGGATTTCTTCTAGGAGATCCCTGTCTTTTTTGGACTGGGGAGCACAGAGCTGCACACAATAATCTAAGTGCAGCCTCACCAGGGTAAAGTGGAAGAGGAGAATCTCCTCCCTTGACCTGCTGGCCACGCTCTTTTTAATGCCCCTCAGGATACCATTGGCCTTGCTAGCCATAGGGGCACATTGCTGGCTTATGGCCAACCTGTTGTCAGGACCCCCAGGTCCTTCTGTGCAGAACTCATTTCCAGCAGATCGTATCCTAACCTCAGGTGTGAGAACTTAACTTTCTTCCACAAAGCCACAGCATGCTCTTCACATTCGCCTTTGATAAAACATAGCTGTTTTTTCTAAACAATTTTGTTTGTGTGTGGAAATGTACTTAGCCTTTTAGGGCATGTGCTGACATCCAGTATTTTTGGTGTACTATTTGAGGTCTTGCACAGATTGCCTACTGCTAGAGATCTGCAGAATCTGCTCCTTAATGACACAAGCAAAATAGGGTAATAAAAAGAAGAGAACATATGAGATGCTCAGAGTGGCAAATTTAAATCAGGAGACTTAGAGATTAGCCTCTTCAAAGTTTCTAGCTCGCTCCTTTCCCATTAGGAGGCAGGAATGGAAAAACAGGTCTGTGATCCTGCAGGAGGACGCTTGCCATAGAGAGGGAGGAGCAGTACAGCTGAACCATAGCAGTAATAATAAAGAGCAATAGATGCAAGAAATACCCGACACTCTTTTCATGGAGAGCTCAGCAGGCTGAATTCTTGAGCTTTGTTATTCAGTCCCACAGGCTAGTTCTTGTGATCACAGCATTGCGCACAAGAAGTTCGGTAATTACAGTTTGAGACTAGGAAGATTAAGCTCTCAAATGCGTCTTCAGATATCTCTGCCCAAATTGTAGACCATCAAACTATGTATTTAGCTGTTGCCAAACCTTCCAATTACTTAAAGCCTTTAAGTATTCATTTCCAAGACTGAGTCTCTGGCTCCTAAATAGAAATGTCCTGTGCCACCCAGGCTACAGGTACAAACCCAGTTTCCAACTTCTTGTTACTTTTTGTTAGGGAAAAACAGAGCACTGTCATGCATTCTTTCTCTCACCAGATCTGTTTGCACTTTGCATACAAAAACAGGACTTTCATGAAATTCTGTTACCGTAGTACCTTAGTGTACTAAGTAACTCTGTACCTTAGTGTCACTTCTAGCAGGTATCTTCATAAGCATACTTTCTGCACAGAACTTGCAAAATAAGCTATAAACATCTTTCTGATAAAAAGCAAAGTGAAATTGAATGATTTCCCCAAGACATCACGGCCTGGGATTGTATTTGACCTCATAAATTCCAGTCCAGTGTTTTAGCCACATGCGTTCCTCAGCAGGAGGTTCCATCTATCTGACATCATATCCCAACTTTTTACTCATGGGCAACTGGAAGGCAAAGAACATTAATAGCTTGATCAACTTGTGTAAGTTGTTAACTGTATCCAAAAGCTTTGTCCTTACTGGGAAATAAAAGGACGTGTAAGAAGGCAGCACTGGTAAATCCTATGCTGACTCCTGGAGTCTCACAGGAAATTGAATGACCCTTGCTTGAGAAATGCAAACCACAAAATGTGGGTGTGATGTTTGCTGGTATGTATGTGCCTCGCATTCTCCTGTGGAGACCTATTGCATTTGACATTGCTACTGTACATTCTGTCTACATTTTCAGGGAAGATTTCAACTCTAGTTTTCCTGAAAATACCCAACTGGAGAGAAATGCTGTGAGTGCTCTCATTTTGACTAATGTCTGATACCCAGAAAGCTCCCTTCTGGCATTAAGTGTTGTCTGGTGAGAGGGAAGAGGGAAGGACTTTCCAGCAGAGTGAGCATGCATTGACACGTACTATCTGTGTACATGGAACCTCACTCAGATGCTACATCCATATTTCCTTATGGTTTCCATTTGGTATCTGTTTGTTGTTTTTCCAGAAGACAAGTCAACAATTATATTATGGAGTATGGGAGTGTTGATATTAATTTCCTGACAACAGGAACATCTCATTTAAAACAAGTAATAGGGTTCTAGTAGTCCTGTCTTTCTGTTAATAAGAGAGGGAGCGAAGCCAGTAATGCCAGGGGATAAGAGGGTGAACTTTTGGGAAAAGAAGCAAATTGTATTCATACAGGTGCAGATCAAGTGCTTTGGGTGTGCTTATATTTCATAATGCAAAAGATGTAAAAACAGCTTTACTCCATTGTTTACAATTAACTAACTGTCCTAAATAACTATTCTAAAGGATGAAATGCCATAGTATGCTTTCTTGGCTAGCAGTTTTCAAGAAAAGTCAGTTTGTCCTCTAAGAAAACAGAGATCAAAGACCTTCTCATTAAGAAGCTTGCTTAATGGGCTATATCGGGCAAAAAAAATTAACCTTAGGATATTTCTTGGGATAACTTAGGTTTGGGACATTGTAGCAGGCATATTTCACTGTTGACTCTGCAGACACTTAATTCCTCACCTGCTCTGTTCTTTATTTATATTCTTATTTGCCTTCAGAATTAAATTTTATGATAAAAATGTGTTACATGGGTAATGAAAGCATTTAATAAAAAATGGAAGATATTAAGTGGATAAAAGATGAAAGCGCATGTGAACAGAGTTGTTTCCGTTCCAGCAGATATCTTATCCTGCCAAGGGAGTGTTGAAGGGATGTGTGGAACGGCTGTTTGTCACCAAAACTTGCCTTTCTACCCTTGGCCACACTCCCAGCCTGCAAAGAAGTGCATGTCATTTTAGCACAAGGCAGTTCATCTTTCCTGCCTTTGTAACCTAAGTCCTCCAGTAATCCATGTTAGCGTCATGTCCGGATTCTTACTCAGGGACAGGATTTGTCATCTGCTCCCATTCTGATTGTTCTAAAAGCATTTTAATCACTGAAATATTAGCCATGGTACCTGGGTTGTTCTGGCTTAAATCACTTCCAGCTATTGAAGAAATAACTGTAATCATTTGAAGCTTTCAGAAAGCTGTTTGGAAACGTCAAAGCATGAAGCCCCAGCTTCACATGCTCCCAAAGTGAAGGCCTATATAATTAAAGCCACTGCTAAGCACTGTCTGTAATGCATAGTTTTGATCCTGTGAAACAGGCCTGCAGTTCCACATTTTTGCAGGTAGCCCCTCTTCCTTGTTAGTTGTGTCTCTGCAACAGATGTGGGTGTTGCAGCAGACATCTCAGCCGAGTCAGTATTCACCTGTGTGTTGCTTACTGGCCAAGCCTAGTGATGCCTGCACTTGTTTGGGTTTTTCTGGCAACTGTCTGCTGCTGAGGCAGGAAGGACTGCGTGTTTATGAGGAGAGTGATTTTCTCAGAGAACTCTTTCTAACAAAACCATCAAATGTGTGAATACTTCTGCTGGTACTGCCCAGACTTCTGAGGCTCACCTGCAGAAGTGCTTTACTGTTTTGGCACACTGAGCTCATAAGGATGAGTCTTGCATTGTTCCTCAGCTTCCTTGTATCTTATCTGGGTGGGACTGTGGCAGGAGATAAAATAGTGAAGATCCCTAAGTCAGATTAGAGTCAATATAAACCTACAATTACTTCTTCTTCCTCTGCTGAAGAAAAAGAAAAGCCAAGATGAGCCAGTGGCTTGATGTGTGCGGCTGGATTTGCATGCGTGCAGCGTCTCACAGGTTTCTAAGGCATTATCAGGATACGGAAGTGCTATTTCAGTTCATCAGTAAAATCTCATAAATGCTGCAAATAACAAAGCTTTGCTCTTTTATGTTGTTCAGACTCATGGAGTCTGGGCCTTGGTCTGCAAAACTAATGATCCTTTTAAAAGGGAAAGCTTATTACAGGCGAGATGACAGTATATGACATTTCCTGTGTTTCAAAGAGCTTATTTCATGCATTTTGGAGAAAGCCTTTCAATATCATTTAGGTTGGTAGGATTTTGGTTGGTTTGGGTTATTTTTTTGTTTTGTTTTGTCTTGTTTGTTTTTTGTTTGTTTGCTTTTTTGTTTCTTTTGTTTCGTTTTTTTACTGCAGTAGCTTTATGGTGAGAGTGCTTATAGCCGCATGTATGTGAATCTCTTCAGCAAGATGCTGCACACTGCTAAAGAGAGAACACTATGCCCAAGAGGGGAAGGCGGGTTCCATCCTTGCTGCAGAAAAATGGAGTTCCTTTGTGCCCAGCTAAAACATAATAGCAAAAGTAGTGAAGTGGCAAATCTTTGCAACAAATGCGAGAAATAGCTGAGATGATCTCTGATAGCTTCTAAAGTGGAGTCAAATGCCACCGGTGGAAACAAACATTCAAGATTTGCAGGGGAGGGAGTGACCTCCAGGAGGAGGAGTGGGAGGTTCAAAGGTTATCACCCTATTTATGCTAATTGAGTTTGAGCTAAGCTCTTCCTAAGAAAAAAGCCTCTTATTGAATTAGTTATTCAGTTCCTCCGGGTGCAAGTGGAATGGCTGTAGCTGTGTCTTAGATTCTACTGAAGAGGCCACTGAAGTGTAGAGCTGGAGGAATTTCTCTCAATTCAAGCATCCCTCAGATGAAAAGCAGCCAGGAGACCTGAGATACTTGCGTGCCTTTTGCTATTTAGTCTGTCTACAGAAGGGGCCAAACATGTTCAGGTACACGGCACCCTGGCAGGTTCTCTGCTTGTCCATGGAGCAGGGGCTGCGGGTAAGAGCAATTTATTTTCATACCTTTGTTAAACATGTGTAATTTGTAATCTTAAGAACGTGTTGTGAAGGACAGGCAATGTCAGAGAGCCCTTCCTCTGTAGCAGTGCGTAATGTTTATTCCTGCGCTGTCTGCTCCCATTTTGTTAGTGTTGAAGGAACGAGTAACAAGTTGTTTGTTGTGTATGTTTATGTGTCTCTGCATTTCTATTCCTACTGAACAGCACAGTAGAAAAGGGCTTCCACATCACTCTGTCCATCTGCAATTGGAAAATACTGCTAATAATTTTGTTTCCATAGTCCCAACTATCACTAAGCTTTTGAAAGATTTATAGGCATGAATTAATTAATTATACCTCATGGCAGTCTTAGGAGCTGCATGTTAAGGAAGGGTTGAAGCCTGGATAAGTTCAGTATTTTATTCAAGGTCATGCAGCATGTCGGCAGCAGATAGGAGAATGAAATCCAGGTCTTCTGATTCTGAGTCCCTTTAGTTGCTTAATGCGTGCTGGTTGTCTCCCAAATTGGATTGTCTTCAGGACTGTTAGCCTTGAGGACTCACGAAAGCACAGCAATTAACTGTAGCAGCAGAACAACTATCAGCAAGATTGACATCTGAAAAGTGTAAATTTAATTTAGCTTGGGATGTCATTATTTGTATACTTACTCTCACAGTACATTGCAGTGTTTTTCCATGAAAGCAGTCCGCTGGTCTCTGATGGCATTTAATATGAAAGAGTTACTTTGCAATTCAAAAATACCTGTTGCACGTCCTCAATTCTCCTGATTTTATCTCAGCTCTTGAAATATTTGGTATGGCTTTTCCTTCCAGAAACGACAAATGCCAGAAATACCTTCCATTCTTGAAATACATTTCTAGCCTCAAAAGCAGCAAAGAAATACTGAAATGTATGGCTTCTAATTATTGCATCATGATGGGCTTTTTTTTTTTTTTGCTGTCCCTCTGTACCAAGGAAAAAGTAAGTCAAAATAAAAAGTGCCATTTCTCTCATTTTGCTTGTATATGTTTCAAGACTTGCTTCTCACCAGCTTTTATGATTTGGAAATATCGAAAGTCACTCTAGAAAGTGCATACTAGCAACCAGAATACTAAACTGCTTTTCTCTACTAGGAGATCTTCTATTTGCTGTTTTTGCCTGTTCATTCTATGCCTTTTCTAATCCTTTCCATCCTAAGGGATCCAAACTATACAGGTTCTGTAGATCATTTAGTCATTATTATGTAAGCTTTGGGATGGAGCTGGCATTTTGTGCTGTCACCATCTATACAACAGCCTTCCAAAAGAACATAACTAATCTCTCCTGTTTTAATTTGAGTAAATCAGATTTTAAAATGTATTTTAGTGAGTGTAAGGATAATGTCCTTACCTACTTGCTGGCCTCAGAAATGTCTACTGTCTTGTCTCAAGTAATAAAAGGACCAAAAGTTGTCCAAAAATTAATCCCAGATTTTTTGTTTCTGCATGCTTGTGACAATACAACACATGCTATGTGTTGTTTGTTCAGTGGATTGGGACCGTGGTGCTCTCACAGAACCATGATAATGTCCATGCCTGTTTGGCATGGGAACTCTTAATGCTGGGTTAATGCTTAATGCTCCTGGACTGCTGAGTTACAATTTTCCCATATTTATTTACTTATTTATCATTATTGTGTCAAGGAGGGATAGGGCAGTGCTAGGACTTCCAAAATGCTGATGTCTGTGTGAAGTCACCCCTGAACAGCGTCTCCAGGATGTTGGTGGGATCTCCTTCTGCAAAGGTTTTTGTCAGAGCTGATCTAGATATATTTAGAACAGAGTTATATGAGGATGGAAAGAGCTCAGTGTCCTTTCCACCCTGTAATGTCAATGAATTCTGGTATGGTTTGCCTTATTCCTCCTGTCCTGTTGGCTGCCCCAGCCCTCTGTAATTCCAGACACGTACAGGTACTCATTGTGTTCACCCATGCACATACGGTAGCAAGACAGAGTAACATTTAGAAGCATTTGCTGTGCCTTACTGTATTGCTAAAGCTTCTGGAGAAATACAGATCTGCAGTATGCTCTCCTAGCTTTCACAGTTAGCAAGTCTCTAAAGATCGTTTTTGCAGAAGCTCTTGTCATCTTTTTTTAACCCAGTGTCTTAATCTAGCATTACTGATATATATATATATATATATATTCAGGAAGTTCTGTGCAGTGCTTTTTATTGTCCTGGTTCTGTCTTTTCAATACAATTCTGTGGTCATAAGCTGTAGTGTGTCTGAGCCCCATGTATTATCAGAAGCTGTAAATGAAAAGAAAATTTGGCCATGTGTTCAGCGAATCCGAATCCCTGAAGGCATGACATTCTTCGTTGAGCTGCATGCACTGCAGAATGCTTCAAGTACTAGAGCAATGACAATAAATTTAGGATGTTGAAATCCAAATGCATTAAGGTGTCAGAAAACAGAATGCCAGTATTGGCTGTGGTTCAGTCTCTGGGCTTCAATTCAGGATACTAGCTGAGCCAAAAATTAAATAGGATGCCTGGGGAACATACTTATCAGATTTTCATTTGCCCACTTTCTGTCAAAAAGGTTATAAGATTGGAATCCTCTATTGTCACTGCAGTGTGATTGTGCGGTTGTGACACCTGCTCAAACAAGGAAGTGTGTATTTGTGGTCCAGTGAAAGCTGCTGGGCAGGTGACTGCCTCATTGAAATAAGTCGGGCCGTGAGCTTTCTTTCCTTAGCTGCTTTCTCAAGAACAGACAGAGATGGCTTTCCCATCTCCCAAACGCGTGGTCGTGCCTGCTATGCCATGCCAGCCTATGAAGGCACAGCCTGCTGTCCACAGCCACGTGTTCGTCCACAGCACATGTGTTCGTTACACATGTGCAAAGACAACTGTCTAAGACCAAGTTGGAAGCATTATTTACAGCTCTGCTCAGGAGGAGTAAATTCCATAGGACTTTCTGCGGGTAGGAAGCTTTGAAACCATGCATTTGGCAATCGTGGGGAAGCTTCTTGTGGGTTACAGTTCTCCGTTGCAGATTTCGAAAGCAAACAATATCAGTTAATATAAATATTTGTTTCTTTCCACCAAGTATCTGTGTTTCTCTATTGAAATGAGCTAACTAGTCTAGCCAGTGATAAATTTCATGTTAACTTTTGCCTTTGCAGGCATTTCTTTACATTAATATTTATTAAATCATATTAATTAGGGAACTGATGAGAGCATGCAGTTGACCTTTCTGGAGGAATGCTGCAATATTTCATCCTTGCTGTTTATGCAAGCCAGTGGGCCAGCCAAAATCTCCATTTAACATTTAATGCTTGGAAAACTGTGCCAGTCACCTTTGACATGTGTGAAGGCTGCTTTCCACACTAAGACTTCAAGACCAATCCTGAGGAAGCCAGCAGCAAAACTCCTCTTGGTTTGAGTGATGTGGTAGTGGGTGTATGTGGATTCTGTGGCCACAGCTAGATGGTACTATTTATAGTGGTGTATTTTCCTTCAAAGTTATTGCTAGGGGCTTTGGAGTTAGCACAGATGGGATTAGTGAAACGACAGCTACCTCTGTCTCCTGGTGCACAGCAAAACTATTCTAAGACTAATTAGGAGCGCATTTAGCAATGTGGTTTTACCAGTAATTTGATTTAATGAATGCTGCTCATTTAAAAAGCTGTAATTTGTGCTCAGCCCGTAGGAAGCAAGGAGGAACTGCAGAAACATAAATTCCCCAAAGCAGAGGTGCAACCTATCCAGGTGTGTTACTTAACTGTTGAGTGCTCTGTGTTTGCAATAAATTGTTTTGAGTTTAAGCTCAGATGAAACTGAAAGGCCTTATCTGTAAAGGTAGATACAGTCCTTTCACTTAAATGAGGTACATTTTGCTCAACTCAGTGCTGTTTTTCCTTTGTATACATGGGCATTTTTTGCAACATCTCCAGATTTTAGTGCATTTTAAGGTGGCATGCTAACAGCAAGACTTGGAAGAAGTGCTCAGGTTATGACTGCATTCAGATAACGTTTCTAGCTGACAGTTCTCAGATTCTAACAACCATTTATTAACTCCAGCACTTGAAGCAAAAAAATTCCCATAGGTAACCAAAGCTGTTTTCATTATGTCTTCAGTGATTCAGGTGAATTAACTGCTGGCTTGTTCTCCTCAGAGTACAGAGCGGATACAATTTCCTGGCATTTTCCAGGAAGAAGGTTCTTGAGGCTGATTTCTGATGTAACTCTCCTTACCACAATCCATGTCCTGTCACGGTGGAAAACTATCATCTCATCTTGGAACTGGGGTGCCATTTCAGACCGGTAGTCTGTCTTGGTAAAAAGTAAATATGAAAACATCCTAGGAGGAGCTGACTCGTGCTTGACATTATGCAGCAGCAGAAGATGACGCTCTGATCACATAGATAGTGATCATGCAGTGCCAGTCCTTTTCTCATCATTGAAGAAGAAAGGGTGGCAAACGCAGCATGGCTGGATGGGGCTTGCTTATCGCTGGTTACATCCCTCCTGTATTGCCAGTCTTTCTGGCTCTTAGTTTCACAATAGTTAGCATTCCTCTTAAACTTTCAGGTCATACAATTGAAGAAGTACAGAAAAAAAAAATTGACATGCTTTAAAAATAACTAGGAAAAGTTGCTTTTTTTTTTCTGGTTGCAGAGAAAAGCTCTCAAATGTCAGGCTGACCTCCGGGGGCTTAAAAAGCATAAGAAAAATAAAGAGGATTGTCTAAAGAGTTTTGTGCTTTTAAAAGGAGTTTCTTGATTTTGAAGGACTTCAGTAATCATGTCTGAGCAAATGGAATTAGTCAGATTGCTGCATGATTAGAGAGATTTAGTATCATCAAATGCAAATGGCATTTAAGCCACTTCTAGCTTGTTGCAGCGTGATGCTCATTCTTCTGCTTTTCAGTGGTGATCCCAGTTCTTTGCAGCTTTCATTTTCCCTGTCGGCCTTCAGGTTTTAGCATTGACCCCACATGGTCTGCCCAAGGTGTGGAAGCATTCACTGCTGCATTTGCTTTTTTTTTTTTGCTAATTTGCTGCATTAGGTGTTTAGCTGCATGGGCTTTCATTCTCTGCTCTTCATTTCCTTTATCTAGATGGAAAACTACTCCAGGTCTGAGAGAAATAAGTCTGTTAACTGGGGTGCTGTTATTTCTACTCACTCAAACAAAGGAGAGCGTGTCTTTGAAGACGGCTGTATGGTCATCATAACCTCAAGCATCTTAGCACTGAACTAAACTGTTCCTTTCTGTTTAAGTAGATGTTGTGCACAGCAGTCTTAGCAATTGGTGCTGACACATTTTTTTCAAAACTAGAGCTGGGTCAGCAATCTGATTTTCACCAGTGAGATACTAAACCAAAGTATGTAACCTAGGTGTTGGATATCCATCGCATGCAGCTGATCCCATTTTACCTGCTTAATAAACACTTGGTTTCGCAGGGTCTTTGGCAATCTGTGATTGGCTTTACAAGCATTGTTAATGTAGTGCTGTTGAAGAAAGTTCTCTTCCTTCACGCTTCAGCCAATAAAACCTCCTCCCATAATAAGCCTACAGTTGTGCAGGGATAAAGATGTATTCTATTCTGGCATATTCTGTTAATTGCCCATCTTTAATCCTGATATTAAGTGTTGAATTAGACATAGTGACATAAGCAGAACAAACAGTAACATTTTTAGTGAAGAGAAGGCTTGTGGGAATGGAATTTGAATAGCTGTCCTTTAAGTATTTGAGAGTGATATTTCAGGGCTCTGCATTCAAAGGAAGACATTTTCAATTTTCTCTTGAAAACTATAAACATTATCTGTTAAACATTTATATTTTGGTATGTTTAAAAAAAAAAAAAGAAGAAGTAGTAGTTAAAGAAACACAACATAAATAACGTTTTCTTGTACATTCTATAACTTTCAACTCAAACCTTGTAAAAATCAAAGTTTTAAAAATAAGATTTATGTGGGCTTTAAAAGCAAAAATAAAAGGATGAACGCTTCCAATGAGAGGTGATCAGCTGAATGGAAGTGGTAAGTTCCCATGCTGAAGTCCAGTGATACTTATCTGGTTGTCCTTAAGTAGCATGGCAATTTCAAAACAAGATATCCTGTTCCAAAGTTAAGGAAATCTAAATGAGAAAAATAATTCTGGGACCTCAGTATCTAATTTAGAATATTATCTTCCAAAAGCAAGAATGCTTTGACTTTTCTTCACATTTCCTTCACTGTAAATCTGTGTTGATACTGAGCATCACTGTTAGCAAAATGAAGACTAATACCCTCAGTAAGTCTTGTTGCTGATCACTGAAAACAAGGTTTCTGAGTGCAACATGAGAACCAAACCAAGGAGTAATCTAGGCACCAGAGGAATAATTCAAACAATATTAATAAAAATCAGAAAACCAAAAGACCCCAAGTGGGATCTCCAGACATCCACAGAACTTGCTGCAAACACCAAAGAATTGCATAATATCATTCATTCACCTCACTTAACCTCAGCCTGAATTTAGAATTTATAGATATAAATAACACCATGGATGTTGGAATCCCAGTGGTTTGTTAGCCAGTGGAACAGAGATGAAATAATGGTGTCAGGAGACCCTAGAAATGGTGAAAGAATAGAACAAGCAGGAACTAAGGCAGGGGAAGATGAGGGATAAGCAGACCCATCCATCTCGAAACAAAGTGTAGGGAAGTCCTTTCATGAAACTGAAAAGAAATGGAAGTCCCAGCACCCTTGGTGCCACAGCCTGAAGGAGGCAGAAAGAAGGTAATAAAGATCATCTGGGGCAAGGAAGGATTGGTGGTTTCAGCACGTTCTGTGATGGGTAACCAGAAGTGTCTTCCTATGTCTCCAGCTGAGCACCACTTCTACTGTTCTCACTCAGTGAGAGAGGCTTTTGACTGCTTTTCCAACAGTTGTAGCTATAGGTTTGAGCATACGGCTGTATAACTTCACTGACATTTTCTGGCACTAATAAGAAACAGATCCTGATCATGCGCTCATAATTTCTGCTTGTTTTGATATAAATTCTAACTAATTAATTAAAACTCTACTTCTGTTCCCAAAATCCTTGCTCATCTTGTGCTGGGAAGCAAAATAATACCAGGGTTTAAGGGTAAAAAAATTGAACTTTTGCCAAATTCCTTTTCTGTTGTAATTCCCAGAAGAATGTATTGTTCAAGCCATAGCAATCATTAGGGAAAAAAGTTCTTGAGCAAAATCGTAGTGAAATGCATCATTAATCATAACCCACCCACATCCAGGCACCGCATCACCAGACACTTTGCTGGAGGAAGGAACGGTACCGTTGATATTCATGATTCATTACATCCAAGGGTTAGAAGGTTTAAAGAGTCAGCTGTGATCACGTTATGACTAGCGTTGTGACACAGGCCACTGAATATCCCTAAATTGGCTTCTGTTTGGATTAGAGCTTATCTTTTAGAAAAACATCCAGTTTTGATTCCACTTGTCCAGCAAGGGAGTATTCATCACAGCTTGCATTAAATTGTTCCTTTCATTAATTATACTCACAGCTAACAGTTTCCTTTTAGAAGATGTGCATTACTTTGCTCTTGGTCTTGCTCTCTTAACACTTCCCACTGCAGACAGAAACGTCTCACGCTCCTTTCTGCTCTGAAGCACTGGCAGCTTTGTCTGATGTTTGTTGAGCAATCACTTCGTTTCTTGCATAACCAGTGGTCTTTGGAGAAATTCTGATATATGGTGTTAATTATTGTCTGTCTAACAATCCAAGAAACTTTCTGAGCATCTCTATTCAAGTCTCGTTATTGGTGAGTTAGCATACTCTGGCTAGGAATTATCATTCTTATGGTGTGTGCATAGCTTCTGCTTTTCATTCATGTTGCTTTCATCTTGTCACTCATGTATCCACCTCTTTGATTAACTCTGGATGGGGCTGTAAGAAGGCTGTTATTGCTGTGTTAGAGCTATGTTTCAATAGTATTCAGCGCACTGCAGTTTACAGCTGGGTTGTGCCTAAAGCTTCCAAGTATTAATCATATTTCCAGATGTACTGGTCAAGGTGAGGTATCTTTCTCTGCGATTTTGGCATAGTTGGGCATTGCTTACAATATAGTTCACATTACAAAATTGAAACGTGTTGATACTAGAGACTGCAGGACAAGAAATTTGTAACATTCATAGGATCTACAGCAGAACCAATGTCTTGATCAAGCAGTGTGTTTAGTAACCTTTAGTCAAAATTTGGTGAGGGGATAGGGTGCACTCTCAGCAAGTTTTCTGATGATACAAAGCTGTGAGGGGTGAGTGGACACATCACAAGGCTGTGCTGCCATTCATTGAGATCTGGGCAGACTGAACAGCTGGGTGGAGAGGAATCTGGTGAGGTTCAACAAGGAGAAGTGTAGAGAGCATGCATCAGTATGGATAAGGGACTGACCTTCTGGAAAGGAGCTCTGCTGAAAGGGACCTGGACGTCTTGATGGACAGCAGGTTGCCCATGAGATAGCAGTGTGCTCTTGTGGCCAAGAAGGCCAGTGGTGTCCTAAGCTGCATTAAAAAGAACATGGCCAGCGGAGTGAGAGAGGTAATCCTCCACCTCTACTCTGACCTGGGAAGGCCATCTGGGAGTATCACATCTTGTTCTAGGCTCCTCATTTCAAGAAGGAGAAGGGAGTCCAGCAGAGGGCCACAAAAATTGTTCGTGCTTGAAGCATCTCCCCTGCAAGGAAAAGCTTGCTATGTGGGACTGTTTGGCCTGGAAAAGACTGAGGGAGATCTTATCAGTGCTTATACATACTAAAGGACAGATGTTAAGAAAATGGGACCAGGCTCTCTTCAACAGTGCCCAGTGACAGGACAAGAATTAGTGGGCACTAGCAGTAATGTCAGAATTTCCATACACATATGAGGAAGAACTTCTTTACTGCAGGGGTGACAGAGCACTGGAACAGGCTACCCAGAGAGGTTGTGAGGTCTCCTTCTGGGGAGATATTCAAGACCCTCCTGAACACCTACCATTGCAACCCTGCAGGGAGCCTCTTTAGCAGGGATTTGAACTGGGAAATCTCCACAGGTCCCTTCCAAACCCTGCAATTCTGTGATTCTGTGGTTATGCCAATAATTTGCAAAGCTTTAGATGGGGTTGGCCTGTGTGCTCCCATGATGGCTGTGAGCTGCATGTCAGAGAGTCACCATTTGTGTCCTAACAAGTGCTACACATGGTGCCATGTATGTAATGCAGTTTAGAAGTCATCAGGTTTTACGGGCTCTTATACACTGGAGTAGCCTGTTCTGGATCTGTTGCCTATCCTTTGAGCACTGCCATGAATGAGGACCATCAGCAGCCACGTGCATCCCACACTGCAGTTTAGAGGTGAACCTAGCAGCCAGGCAGACTACAGCTTGTGTTATGAGCCCAAAATGGAATTTCTGGCAAACCTGAGAGTGAGAGATTCTGTGTATCAACTAGAGTGTGCCAGGATGCACCACTCACGTAGGAGCCTGGGCTAGCTGGGCTTTGAAGAAATGGCCCTAATCACATTGCAGATTTCTGCAGAGCTTCTGTAATAGCTGGATGTCATGTTACCTCACAAAGCCATGATCTTTTCTTTATCCTTTTGTGACTACACTAATTGAAAGAAGAGATGTCAGTGCTAACGCACTGATAAGCACATTAGCCAGGTTGTTTCTTTGTCAGTTGCTGAGATGTTCAGATGGTAGAAGTTTCCTGATTGGAGGCATAATATGCCTTTGAGTAAATTCTGCTTAGCTCACTTTCCCAGCAAAGCTCTGTCCAGATGTGGTTTTGGAAGTTACCAGCTGACACCATACAAAATTGCCCAGAAAAGCTGTGGATGCTCCATTCCAGGAGGTGCTGAAGGCCAAGTTGGATGGGGCCCTGGGCAACCTGATCTGCTGGGTAGCAATCAGCCCGTGGTAGAGGGGTTGGAACTGGATGGGCTTTAAGGTCTATTCCAAGCCATGCCATTCTGTGATTCTGTGAAGTACTTCTTAGTTCATGTCCAAATTTACATGCTGTAATAGTGCTCACCCAGCAGAGTACTAAATTGCTGTGCAAACAAAATCTGGGTGGAATGGCAGCATGCTCTTTGCATGCTCTGACACAACAAATCAGAGGTCCCAACTGGGGTAAGATGCCCACTGGGTCCTTTCCCCACCAGCAGACAAGCTGAACAGAGCTTGCGCTTGGTTCAGAGAAGTAGGTTGCTGTGCTGAATACCAGCACACTATGAAGCAGTCTCAGTAATTTTTCTGCTGAGGTGGTAGTAAATATTAAGTAGCACTGTAAATTTTTTCTGTCTGAATCTCAGATTCTTTGACATTACTAGTCACATCTGTAATCCAGTTGGATTTCTAACATGTTTTGTTTCTCCCTTGTGGATGGGACCTTGAAAAATCCTCCGAACAGTTGCTAAGTTGAACATCTGAAAGGTCAAGTGTTTACATCTGAATGTACACATATCAGTAAGGTGTAGCTGAGTCTGATCTCAAAACCACTCCTTAAGGCGTCAGGATGAGTTTGGCTTTAAGCACCAACATTCCAGTGTTTATGTTCTAAGTGCATGATCTGCAGTGCTTGTGGTTCCAACAGACGGGGTCTCTGCTTTCAGTACACCTGGAGTTGGTCCAGCTCTCTGCACACCATTCCAGAAGAGAGGCTCTTTCCCACGTTCGTCCCACTTGCAAACAGCAAAACAACTCAGTTGTCTTCAAGTGGTTTTTTACAGTGAGTCAGTTTTTAATAGTGCATCGTATCCTTGTCTTCACAGGAATTTTGTGGTAATTTTGAAGCAGCACAAAGGTTATTAGTTTTATTTGCCTTTTAATGCTAGACCTGCTAAGAGGATTCTTTTTTTTTTTTTCCACCTGTGATGTAAGAAATGTTAAACACCATCTGAGGAAAATGCGTTGTTATTTATAGGTAAATCTTATTATTCCGTTAGCTAATGGATCTTAAAAATAGCTATAAGAAGTGGTCATTCATACATTTTCCAGCGGCTGACCACTGCTTTCTCTCATGAAAAGCATCCTTTCTGATGAATTGCTTAGTGAGAATTCAGTGTTGGGAAAGAAGAAGGAGATCTGTTACCATAACTTTATCATGTGTCGTAGATAGCAGACAAATCAGCACTTGTTGAGCCACTCTGTAATTGCATTAGTCTGTAAACTTCTGCTGGCCTGATTTCCTCTCTTATTAAACTGAATGAGAAGAGTTGGAGACAAGCTTGGGTACTTGCACGCATAGATTGGAGATTTCCTTTTTTGGAAATTTGTTCTACTAGCTTGTTTTTCCATTAAAAAGTAAGACATGTTTTTGGTCTGGTGCTATTTTTTGTTCTGCCAAAAAACTGTAATGCATTAAGCCCTGCATGTAAAAAATGTTCAAAAATGTTTGTTTGCTCTACACTAAATATATTTATAGCTCTAAGATCTCACATGACGAGGTCTGCCAGCATTGTCATCATAAGCAATATAAATTGAGTTCTAATATTAGTTGTATTTGTTTTTCTGGTTTGTAACTAATTCAGGTCCTTGCCTTATTTTGAATGTGTCGACTTTGGTAAACGATATTCAGCTGACAGGGCACCCACTACTCTGCTGTGAGTTAGTGACTTGCTGAATATTTAAAAAGGAAAAAATATGCACGTTTATCCACCTCATAATGATCTCTTTCTAAACAAAGAACCTTGTCAACCTGCCAGTCACTCAAAGAAATCAGGGGCAAAAAAGTGCTGCATCAGTTCTTATTCCTGTGTGAAAACCAGCTTGAAGTTTCTTCCTTTGCCCTGAGTTCTGTCCTCTTGAGAAGCCACTGGAGCAGCACAGTGAGCCAGATGCCCATGCACTGTTGGGAACCTGAGGCAGAAGGTGGGAGCTGTGTGGCAGGAGCAGCTCTGCTGCTTTAGCCCCAGCCCTGCCGTGCCCCTCAGAGCGAGCGTGCAGCCAAGGTTTGTCCCAGATCTGCTGTGTGGCCAAACAGAGAGCACTGCTGAAACACCGAGCAGCGCTCCCAAGTTCAGTCTCTCAGTCTGGAAGTGATTGCAGCTTCAGTGCTTTCACATTAGCTGTTAATAAAGCACCTAAAATCTTGGCATCAACACCTTCTTGCACACTAAAGCCCCATTTACTCACCAGTCAATCAAAATAGAGGCAATGAGAAATAATGTGAATTTAATACTTCACCTGCAGTTGGGCACTGATGTCCACCAGGGTTAGGCAGTGCTTTTCACATGACCATCTGCTCACCTGTAGAGAGAAGAAGGACCACTGCCCTAGCAAGGCTCATACCTGAGCATTTAGCTTTCGTCTGCTGGAGAGAATGTGCCAAACAGCCAGAAAGGCACTGACTGCACATACACTGTGAACAGAATCTTTAAAACATTCATTAAAATGTTCAGTGAGGGAGGTAGAGGTTTTATCTTTCCATTAGGATAAAGACCTCTAGGCAAGAAGGATTTAAGGGAAAAAACAACAAAACCTGAGCAGAATATCTACAGACTGTGCTGCCACTGTGGTTTTTTGTTTGTTTTTTTTTTTCAAGCCTCTGTAGTCTTGCTCCAAAATACTGCATTAGCATGAGAAATTTCTCCTAAACACACACAGCCTTTTACTGATAGTCATCCTTCCTGATGTTTTGTTTTGTGCATGTAGGTGGAAGGATTGAAAATGGGCAAATTTTGCCTGAGTTTGATGCAAGAGCAAAAACCTGTGAACAGATGAGTGGTTTTCCTCTGATGGCCCTGGGTCCCTTGATGGTACTCTATTCAGAGGACAATAATTCAGCTACCTGTTTTTGGTGCTGGTTTGCTCTGCCTCTCTTCCTTGCTCCGTGTTATAATTCCAAGTAACATTTTCTCCCTGTTTACTCAATTATAAAAAGAGATTTCCTGCCTGCAGGGAGAGGAAGCACTGGCACAGAGCTGTTCATCAGGAGCTCCCAGGTAGAGCAACATGGATGCAATTCAGAGCCTTTCTGTATCTTGAGGGCAGCTTTAGGCTGTTTCAGTTGTTACACAGCCCCTTAGTCAGGGGCTGAACATCCCCAGCATTGGTTAAGTGCATGAGTGGGTGGTCTTTCAAGGCAGGCAGGCATTTTAAAGATGCTTGATTGAGATAATTTTGTAAAATTGAGATAATTTGTGGAAATGTTTTGAAGTGGTGCTTCTGCTGAGTGGTTTGATGTCTGTTTATGGAGGAACTGGAGAAATGCAAGGTGTTGTTTTGCCCATCATCCGTGCAACAGAAGGGGAGGTACCTATGCGCTGTATGGGTTTCTTGTTGCACCTTCTTTTTCCAGTATGTCCCTTAATATGTGCACTTGTGATGTCATCCCATGCTGCATCTGTGATTTATTCATCACATAAGAACATACATTGCAAAAAGCTGAGCAGCTTTCTCCAGACGTACAGTTTGCCATTGGAATTGCCTGTATGGGCCCATGCATAGCTGCATGAGATGACACTTGGCTTCAGTCACCCTCTGGCTCTGCAGCAGTTACCATCAGAGGACTCTTCCCTCTCCAGTTCCCCTAGCTATATGAAATGGCAGGTGGAGGAAGAAGTGAACCCTGGAGATATGATCTCTGTGACTGCCAGGTGTACCAAAGCTGGGAGAGCTTCCCACGGCCAAAGAGGCAGCTGCAGGCAGGACACACTGCCTAGTGCAATGTTGCCAATCGCTTTCCAGGACCCAGCAGCCTTGTCATTGTTAGAGCCTTAATTTGCTCAGCAGCTGGGTTGAGCCCAAGAAATCATTACAGGTTGATTTTATTGTTTGCTGTCTCTACTGTAATATGAGGAGGGAATTAAAAACAAATGTCTCAGTGCTGATGTTTGCATAGAGTGTGAGATAGAACATCAGCTTAAAGACCAACACATTACCCCAGACTGCAGCTGAACTCTTCAAAATGCAAACTGGGAAGACTGCTGGCAGTTTATGAGCCATGCTTAGTTGTCACATTCTGAGTACAATCCATACAGAGAATCTCAGCAGAAATCAGCTAATGCAGAAGTGGGATGAACCAGGTCAAACCACAGTACTTGTTCCATTACACGATCCTGCATGGAAGAGTGTGACATGGTGCACTCATCACCAACTCTTACACTGAGATGCAAGCAGATGGTAGGTGGAGGAAGTCAGAGGGGGAAGAGTGACAAACAACTCAAGAGAAAGCTGAAAGGAAAACCAAGACCAGTAAAAGGAAGAGAAAACTGGAAAAACCCAGAAAAGAGAAATTGCAGACACGTCTTGATGTGGGTGGTCATCATTCCTAGCTCTGCAGCTCCTGTTCCTCGATTAGCAGCAGCCCTCCCGTGGAGCCACTGCAATGCTCATAGCTGCCCAAGAGAAATGTGGCAGAGATGATGGGAGGTCTCATGTCATGTGTTAGGGACTCTTGCACAATTGGCAGTGGTGTCTGTCAGTGGTGAACATCTCTGTGGTTACACATGGCTTGAAGATGCCACTGCCTACAGAAATGCACCCAACAATCATGCCCATGTAGACATGGCAGAGCACCTAGAGAATGGGTTTTAGCAGCCAAGAGAGCCACCATATTTCTTCTCACTTTTTGTCCTTAGGCATGTCAGCTGCTGCATTTGTTAGATCTTGCAAACTGTGATTATGAGGTATTCTGGTGGATCATTTTTAAGAAACTCCTCTGTCTCAGATAGGCCAGAATCCCCTGATTTCCAATGAAGAGGCATTTAGTTGAAATGCAAAAGGCATTAAAGAGGGAGCATTCTCCGTCTGAATTCATTGGAACTAGAGCTTCAAAATGAAAATTGTGCATTCAGAATGAGTGTTCAAGATATTCACAACTACTGCCGTTTATTTTTATTTTGTCAAAATGGCGTAGACAATTCGTACAGCAGGGGAATACCAAAACTGTTTAAAAAAAATGGGGGGAGCAGGGTGGTTGGGGAAGAAGATGAATGGCTTTCTCCAGATAAGTCCCAGGTTAATGCACTGGTTCACCCAAAAGCATGGAATCTGTATGGTATGTTCTGAGGCCTGTCAATACTTAACACTTTGTAATGTATCTAGGGCCTTGTTCTTGTTATCTAGGTTATCTTGTGAATAGAAACTGACAAATATGGCAAAACAGTCTGATAGGATATTACTCATCGAAAAAATCACAGAATCACAGAATGGCCCAGGTTGGGAAGGACCTCAAGGATCATGAATCTCCAACCCCCTGCCACATACAGGCCACCAGTCTCCACATTTAATACTAGACCAGGCTGCCCAGGGCCCCATCCAATCTGGCCTTGAACGCCTCCAGGGACGGGGCATCCACGGCCTCTCTGGGCAGCCTGTTCCAGTACCTCACCGCTCTCTCTATAAAGAATTTCCCCCTGACATCCAACTTAAAACCATTTCCCCTTGTCCTGCAGTTATCGACCCTTTCCAAGAGTTGATTCCCCTTCTCTTTGTAGGCTCCCTTTAGGTACTCAAAGGCTGCAATGAGGTCACCCTTCTGAACAAGCCCAGCTCCCTCAGCCTGTCTTCATAGGGGAAGTGCTCTAACTCCTATAAGCTGTTCTAATTTCACAAGAACAGAGATTTACATAGTTTTTCACCATCCGTCCTTAAATGAGCAAAAATAGATGTGTAAGAGAAAAACACTGGAGGAGAAATAGTCATTGAAAATCATGTTGTAATGCACTTAGACAATAAAATGTAAGCTCTCCAGCATATTTAATGAATTAGCCATTTAGTATCTTCATCTTCCAAACCCTCTGTAACAAGATTTTGGTGTTGTATGCCTTTGATTTCAATTGATTTTTCCTCTAAAATAGGCATGACTTTGGTAGCCTCGGATACATTTCAGGATGGAGTATATGTAAAACCATAAGCATATGACTCAACTTTTGGAACGTGTTACCTTTCCTTATGATTATATGAATTTTAAGTGTATGTTTTCCTGACTGGTCCTAGAACATGTTATGTTGCCTGTGAATTTCTTGTCTCTTTGTGCCCCAAAACAGAAATGTTTCTTCAGCAATCTTCTTCACGACGATCTCCAAAGTGTGAAAGGCAGTTGAGATATTTCTAACCCAGCATTTTTTTAATAAGAAAATATTATTGCATCAGGAGGAGTATGCTTGTAGTGGACACAGTGCTTTTTCAGCACATTTGCTGTTGGCAAGCCCGTTCGTTTTTTTTCTCCTCACTTTGATAGCTGAATCTTATCACAGAAGGCAGTGCAATTTCAAGGGGGTCCCGTATGCCCAGAATTCACCTTCTGCCACAGCCTCACCTGCATAGAGAGAAATTTGCACTGATTAATTGCTTGAAGAGTTAACTAAATTTTAATACTGTGTATAAGATGTCATTCCAGACCATGCTTATACTTCTTTGTGCACTGCCATCAGTTTGGAGAACCTTAATTTTACAGCAGGCATCATTGTAAGAAATTGATAAGAGGTAGGAAAAGAAGCCAGTGCCTTTATGAAAGCTTAAAGCCTGGGCCCTGTTGGAAAACTAAACAAATTCCTTTAAACACGAGAAAATACAGTGCAGCTAAGGGCTGTATGTTTGTATTTCTTTTTTACCTGAAGATTCCTTACTAATTCCTGATATGTCTTTGCCCATTTGATCCGCAGCAGAGCGCTCACCTTGATGTGTAGGTCTGCAGTTAATGGATGGGAACGTCCTGTGTGTGTGGCAGATGCATGCTTATGATTTAAGCTGTGAACAGACATCTTACCTCTGTCTGCTCATCCCACAACTTTCTTAAAGTTGTAAGTTTGTGGATTTCTGGAACATAAACCGATCTTTTTAGACCAGGAAAAACACTCCTCCTCAGTGAAATGCAGGGAAGGTGCAGTTCTTTGAACTCCTAGACTGCTGGGATTTTACCTTTCCAGCTTTCTCTTTATGAGTTTACTTAAACATTGTGTCTGCTCAAAGCTGAGCCGTCTGTCTGCTGCAGCCCCACAGATTCTTGGGTTATGCTAGGAGGAACTTGTGGTAAGCCTGCTTTATTTAGCGTATTCAGCACAGACAAATGGAAGCCTCTCCTGATAATACCAAGTGCTTCTTCCAAAACCTCAGCTAACTGCAGGCAGCCTGAAGGGTTTCTGCTGTCTGCAGACCTCCAGCTCCCCCTACTTCAGTAGGTTTGCTCCAAACATGGAGAACAGTTTGACCCCACTGAAGAAATGCTAACTCCCATAACCCTGAGGTACCTTCTGTGCTTCGTCTGCACAGAATGTTTAACACCAAACTTAAATGCTCAGATTAGATTGAGTGAGCAGAAATCAACAGGCCTAACTGATTGGGAGGGCTGGGAGTTACCTAAACATTCTGTTCTGTTTTAAAACAAATATTTTTCTGTTGGCTTTTTCAGAATTTCCAAGGATCTTTGTTTCCAGTCACCTTATCTAAACAAATCAAAACAAGCTCTGTGCGCGCATTCCTTGCTACCACAATAATTGTCTTGGTTTTTTTTAACATTTTTTTCTTTCTTTCCTTCTTGCCTTTTCCTTTCTGTTAGCTTGAAGAACAGCTTCATCATTTAGGGCATTGTGTTAAGTGCTAACAGTATTTAAAATCAATCACAGGGAAGTTTTTTCAAGTTTTTCAGGGGCAAGAGCCTGCACAGCACAACTCTCATAGACTACAGGCCTGGAGCTATCCTGTGACCCCTCGGGTGTCCACCTGGCACTGGGGAGCACAAAGCAGTTGAAGTTGGCTTCAGCAGTGCAGAGTGGCTTCCTGCTTTCTACTGGGAGCTTGGGTCAATCCAGCTTGAATTACCACGCCTTTCCCACAAAGCAGAAACTCAACTGCTTGCTTACCTCTCTGATCAGGGATGTGGAGACAGACCAAGTCTTTCCCTTTGTATGTAGCATGCAACAAATATTAAGTGATTTGTTGTTTCCAATTCTTTTTGCTTGAGAAGCAGACACAGAGAAGAACAACAGACATTTACTGTAAATATATGAGAAACATAGCTTCGGTAGTGGCATGCCATATGACCTTCCTAACTTGTTTTTCCAGGCATCATCTTTCCGTGACACCTTGTGCTGTCAGCTGATTGGCATCTGTGACTCCAGCCCTTGTAATTTTGACAAGTTGCTTTACATTTGCCGTGCTGGGAGTTGTAAGCATGGCACATGCTGCTTTGTCTCTGAACTGATAAGGCCCCTGAGCCCCAGTTTTTAGGGCAGTCAAGTTTGAATGCATCTTTTAATAAGTAAGTGTTACCTATTCAACATGGGAAATAAGAAAGACGCACAGATTCAAGCCAAAAAGCATCAAGAGAGAGCCTCCAGGTATTCTGTGGGTTGGGTGGAGCACAAACTTGGTTCTCCCCATAGCTGAAAGTTTCTGGTGTGCAACTCCTTCTTGTATTATCCAGCTTGTCTCTTCAACAGAGATACAGGTACCTGGGAGTGTGAATATTTTTTCCCCATCTTGAGTCACCCACAGGATGCAAAGTACTGGTAAAAAACAAGAGCTAAGTGCTGCCTTATCAAGCTTTGGTGAGATACTTCCTTGAGGGAATGGATGTTGGTATCCATTTTTTTATAAACTCTGAGCAGCTATTCTCCTGCTGTCTTTTTCTGAAGTTTGGGTGTCCATGGAGAGGTCCATGCTGGAGAGTTTTGGGATGTTAGCAAGCTGTCCTTGCAGCCTTTCCACAGAAATTGGTTCTGTTTCTGCCTGATTCTGGTTGTCTTCTTAAGAACAGCAGGTCTGGTTACAGCACCAGGGGAAATTAAACTGACAGAGCCAATTTGTTCTCATAAAATAAATAGAAGTGGCCTTTGGGCTTAAAGCGCGTGATTTCCGCATCTGGAGAAGGAAGAACAATTAAGATTGCTCACCAGATTAAATTCTTTGTAATTACTGGTTATTAAATAGCTGCTGGAACATTAGGAAATATCCAAGAAAACTATTTATTTTTCACAAGCATTTTTGTATTTATTATAAAAGGCAGGACAGACTTTTGTCAGATTGGCTTCCCTGGATGCTGTAAGCAGATATGTTGCTCTCCCTGCTGAAAACTGAAAATCAGCTGATGAGCAGGGCCCTGTGGCCAGCATCACAGTGGGGTGGCGGGAAGGCAGGGGAGCGGGGACTGCAGTGTTGTTTCCTTTTAATGTGGTGAAAATGCTGAAGGACAGAGAAATTAACTGGAAAGATGTGGAACCAGTCAGTGACAGGGCTGACATGAGACTGGAGAAGGCTGACTGTATTCCTTATGGTTGTCATTTTACGCTGGATTTCTTGTACATCTGACCTTCACACCCATACTAATTTCTCAGACAGCTTGGCAAAGTAGTGTTATAGAGAAAATATTAAAAATGAGAGGGAGATCCTTAAAATGCTGATCAGTCGTTAACAGTCACATGCTCACACACCACTTCTACTTCCCATAGCCAGCCCTAAGGGGCACTTTCCGTTTTGCAGTAAAATCCAGACCAGTGACTCTGGTCTCTTAAGACCTTCCTTCATTCACAGGAAAGTTTGCAGTGATACAGAGGAGAGAGGTAACACTTTGCATAATGAGATGGGTGTTATGAAAAGATTGTTGTCGCAGAATGAAGTGGGGGAATATTTCTAGTATTTGTATTTTCTTCCACTATTGCATCATCACCAGAAATTGCAACCACCATTTTGTAACTTGAGGTGTCTGGCTCTCAGTAACATCTGCAGAATGTATTGTGCCCCATATACCGTGTCCCATCACATGTCCTGATGGTCTGCCAGCAAGAGCTGCTTTGAACTAAAGATGTCTTGCAAAGTTATAGGTGGAACTAGTTAGTCAAACTCTCACTTGTATGTTTCTTCTGCCTGTACAGGTGGCTTCAAGTGTGGAGAGGGGCAGTCCTGCTGCCAGGTAGAGTCTAGGTGCCTCTAGCTCTTCTCACTGAAAAGTTTAACTTAGGACTAAAAGGGGATATAACTTCCCTTTCTGAAAGACAGGTTTGGCTTCAGAGCTTCCTCAGATTGACAGCCAAAAATAATGAGCTGCTCGCCTCACACCAGCTTTTCATATATACAGATCCAGATACAGCTTTAATGTGCGTATGCTGCAAATTTGGAAGATTTAGAGGCCTGAAACGGGTAAATCATTTTGAAATTATTTTTTATTAGTAGTACAGTCATTTGTAGGTTGTAGAGTGAAAATGGCCTTTCTTTTTGTGAGAGCCTGACTTACATTCAGTTGTCATAGATGTATTCAGCAGGTGACAAGAAGCTTCTTGCCTACCCATTATAAAGCTGTGGAGACTTGCCTCATTTAGCATGGCTTGGCGAGGTGGCCAAGCATCATATAAGAAGTGAGCTACCACCAGTAGCAGCGCTGTTGGGTTTGGTTGTTGCTGGTAAGGAATGTCTGTTACTTCCCTCTGCTGGTGCCTGTGATGGTAAGGAATGTCTGTTACTTCCCTCTGCTGGTGCCTGTGATCAGTAGCCATGCATACACCCAGCCACATCTAAAGCTTCATGGACAATCTGCAGTGGCACTCCCAGCACCAAAACCTTAGCTGCCCAAAGCATTCTCCAAAAGCCAGACTGCACTGAAGCATGTGGGATGTGCCAGCAAGTTTCTTCAGACCTGCCCAATTTTGAACATGTACAGATTTCTCCTTAAAACAAAGCAGGAAAGGAAGAGGCTGAAGAACAGTAGCAGCAGGAAAGCAAATTAATATATTGTACGCAGTTCACTAGATGTGGGTCAGTAAAGTGTTCCATTCCTACCCTGAAGCTGTATCATCTGTAGTGTCATCTGTAAGGTCATCCTAAATTCAGTTCATTTAAACTCAAAGTCAGCTCACATTTTTAGGTTTAACTGCTGAGCCCCCAGGAAACATAACCCTGGGGTACTCAACCATCAAATCCCACAGGCAGCAGCAATGAATAAATGCGGGGCTGCAGGAAACACTGTGCCTTTTTCCCAGTCTCCCTCCCTTGTAATTGTTTTATAGTGTTCCCTGTCTGTAGTTATTTCACATGTGGCAGGCACATTTCCTGCAGGCACAAAGACTGCATCGTGCTCTGGGCCTCCTGAAGCAGAAGCTTACCCAGGGTGCCCTAAACATTTTGAGCTTCTGCCGTGAAAAGAGCAAAGTCAGTCTTTCCCTACTTCCTAGCAGGTGAAAACTGCTGCTGATTACAGCACAGAGCTTGTGAAGTCTGCTGGAATTCAGTTGCTGGAATGCGTGTTTTCCTCTTTGTGTGAATGGGCTGAGGGTGTGGGATGCTTCATTTTCTGGAACCAGCCCTCCCTCAGCCCCTCACATCACAGCCCAGTAGCATGCAGGAGAAGGAATTTGACCTAATGAGCCAAAAATAGTGACCGCTCCTGTGGAAATCAGCTTTTTTTGGTTTTGCTTCAGTTAAGAGAGAGTGAGAAAGGGTAAGCTAAGCTTTCTGACCTGTGGCTTGTGTCTTCTTTGCACCTTATCATTTCAGTGAGGGAGGAGTGCTTAAAATAATTAGTCACTTTTCCTGCAATTGCTGTGGGTGGAATTCATCGCTCTGTGGCTGTTCTGCTCAGTGCAACACCAGGAAGAGCTTTCAAAAGTTTGCAACCTTTTATTTATGCTTGATGCTGTAGAATATCAGTTCTAGAGATGAAAAATACTGTTATACATATATCCAGTGCATATCATTACCAGGGGTACCATCCACGCCTGCAGTACCTGCATCCTTCAGTCAGTACCAGCAAAATGTTTTTCAGTTAATCCTGTGATTGTTCTGGAGGTATGTTGCTCACTAGTAAGTGTGTTATATTCCTTGCTGCTGCAAAATAAACATCAGCTGATAGGGTTATATGTTCAGCCTCATCATTCCATTTGTCAGCACTGAAGGAATAAAGCCTGGTTTTGTGAGCTGCCACACAGAACAGCAGCAGCATTCCTGGCTTCCATGGCATTTGGTGCACACTGTGACACTTAGCTTGCCTGCACTTGGAGAGCATGGCTTTTAGCTCCCAGAAAGGGAGAGGGGTGCTTTTCCTATCCGTTAGCAAGTTGTCTGAGAAGTACAGTGAAAGCAACCCTTTATATAACAGCTCTCCAGACTGCATGACTTTGCCAACATTAAATTAATTAAGTAATATTTTTTTGTTTTTTCTGTGATTAAGGGAAAAGAAAACCCACACTGAGGGGCTGGAGCCTTCTCAAGCAGCAGCTTGAGATGGAGTGGTTGGTTTGTTTAGCACCATTTCTCCCCACTGTTATCTTAATTCTCCAGCTGCTGAAAGAGCAAGTGATGAATGCCTTGATCAAATAATATCCTAATGTTGTCCAGATGTGCAGTTGGTCACTTAATCAGTGGGTTTTTGGCAGAAGTAGAAGGAATAATGAGTCTTTGGTTGGAAGAGGAGAGGAGAGCAGGGGCAGAGGGATGGGACATAGTAGGTGCTGAAAAGGAATGTTTTATTCCCTGGAATTTGCCAACTGCCTTTTTCCCAAGTAAGGAATTTTTAAAAATTTCCAGTCCAAGTCTCACTTCAACTGAAATATTCTCCTGCAAGAGGCAGTGGGATGACCATAGTGCTGTGCTTGTGTTGTGAGTAAAGCCTCAGATGAAATTGCATAATACTCTCAATTCTGGGCTCACACAGTTGGTCATATGTGTAGCCTGGGTACAGTGGCATGTGGAGAAATTACTGACATCCTCCTTCTTAGAAACTGTAGACATTTGGCCTTTTAGTAGCAAAACTGGTCTCTACAATCTGTAGTCTGTCCTCTTCCGCTGTTCAATATTACTAGGTTGCAGGCAGAAATGCTGTGTTAAACTCACCTGATCATTTTGGCTAGCTTGCATTCATATTTACCAATAGCAATTTTTTTTTATGAGTGTTTACTATTGAATAGGTATTCTTGTACGTGTCATCCACAGAATTATGTTATATGTGTGCCCATCAAGGAAGAGCCCTGTGGATTGCACTCTACCAGTGACAAGGTTTGGGCTCTTGTATAAAAGCTGTAGTCTGTAGTCCACATGCTGTTGTAACCATGTAGTGTTTCTGGTAAAAGGGGTTGGAGTTGGAGCACTGGAATAGTTTCCCCAGGGAAGCTGTAGAGTCTCTTTCTCTGAAGATATTCAGGTTCTACCTGGACAACAACCTGTATGACCTGCTGTAGGAAACATGTTCCGCAGGGGTTTTGCAGGGGTTTTGCAGGGGGGTTGGACTTCATAGTCTCAAGAGGTCCCTTCCAACCCCTGTGATTCTGTGATTCTGTGGTGTGAAAGCATGTTTCCGTGGTGGTTTCCTGACACACTACAGAATGTGGTAGAGAATCAGAGAGTGTGGCTGACAGTAGATGTTGTGCCAGACTCTCCCTGGAAGAGGCTTTGTTCCCAGTCTGTGCACAGCACAGCTATTCACAGAGGCTTCACTTATATCCTTTGATCACCCTCATACTTTCTGTCTCTCCACTTACGTTATCCAATTGATTTTTGAGCTAGGACTAGATCAGTTTTCCTCTTTCTTAATGTCCCCTCAGTTTTCCTTTGGTAATGTGTCAGTGATTTGCTTTTGGCTGAGTCTGGAGGTAACAGCCTATCATAGATTTTAGATAGAGCTAAATATAAACTCAGACCATGCTAAGCCATTGTATGTAATGATAAATCTTTGCAGAGAGTTAAAGGGGTTTAAAGTGACCCCATTTCCTTAAGAAACTGAGGAGAAGACAATCTATGGGCCACGCAAGCCTGTTGGCTGGTCCAGATCTGATTTCCTAACCCTTCAAATGCTCATCATTTGTAGAGAAATAAACATTGGCTGTTTGTGCTCCAGGCAGACGCTGTAAGTACATGAGATTCACTGCACAGTGCAGCTACCTAAGCATTTTTTTACTTAAGTAGATTTTGCTGTGATGGGTCTTAACCTAATGGATGAGTACACTTGTAGCAAGTCCTACTGATAGAGCCAAAGCATCAGTAATAATTCTTAATCTTTTTCATCTCACAAAGAGAAACAAATGTTTAGCCTTCTTTGTCCACATTTCTGAGCATAATTTCTTCCCTGAACCCTCTCTGCATCATCACCCAAAACTGTTAAGCTCCAATCTTGAGTAGGCCTGCTCTTTAGAAGTGAAGCAAGTATTAGTTAGGCTTTAGGAAATAGAGGATGTGTGAGCTCTAGCAACCAGTGTTTGGGAAGTGAAGAAAGTGCCAACCTCAGCTTTGTGTGCAATAGTGCATAGGTGCTTGCTTCAGTTGAGGCTATCCATTCCTGCTCTGCTGCCCTTGAAAGCAGGCAGTGAAAGCATGCCAGCACAGAGAGATCCTGTGTCTTTGTTCAGAAAATGCAGTTTAGGCCATTTATGTAAGATTTGCAGAGCATTGTCAAACACCGAAAGAATCTGTATCATCAGAATTTAATCATTTAATTTTATACTAGTACATCTCTGAAAGCCTCCTTGTGAGCATGCAGCAGGTTTGTCTCCATTCTGAAGCATATTAAAACGGTTTTCCCAGCAACATCAGATCTGCTTGGGGAGCGAGTGAACCTTGTGGCCTATTGTCTCCATTTGCTGCCTTCTTCCAGCCTCTGTCTAACCCAGATTCCTTCCTGAGGAGCTCTCTTTCTCATGTACCAGAATGATTAATATGCCAGTATTTTCCTCTGGATTTCGCTCTTACAGAGGATGGTGGTAACTTCATTTTTGAGATGGAAAAGAACCTCCCACCCCCTGATGAAAAGACCGAGGAATTTGGGAAATCCCCTTGTCTCATTGTTCTTTGGTTTAAGTGACCGTAAAGGTCACCCTTTCCTAGCACTGACATTATCTGGATGGGCAGGAGAGTAATAAAAGCACGGTTTGGTATAGCGTCTTTTCCACTCCCTGCTGGGACCAGGTCACGCTTTACCAAAGCAGTTGTTCCCTTCTTGCTGTGTGTTGGAAAGATTTCAGCTGTGGAATTCAGTGAAACGATGGTTTTTCGTGCATGCATTCAGAGCTGTATGCTGCTTAGTTCAATATTTATACTTGGTGCTTTGTCAGACTGAAGACTTTCCTGTCCTTACTGAATAAAGCTTTTTCTTCTTTCCCTTACCATATGCAGGGCTGGGCATTAAGGAGTCCTTCTCGCAGCACAGCCCTGAGATCCAGGCTCTGAGCCGCCAGCACTGGGTGCAAGTGTGACAGCTCTTGGCAAAAGCCCTTATCAGTGGGTCACTTTCAGCTGTGACAAAGAAATTCTCCTGTTCCTTAAAGAATAGAACCTGTAGTGGATGATTTTAGGGCAGTGTAATGCCCCTTGTGTGCTGGTCAGATGTGCTGCTCTGCATTTCAGCCTGCAAACTGCTGCACATCCCCACATAGCAGTGGAGACTGCTCCCCATCCTCTCAACATGTGAAATGCTCTTCTCTGGCTCATCAGAGCATCCTGCTTTCTGGATACTGCTAGAAAGCGGGGGTGGTGGAGTGTAGCAGCTCCATGATGCTGTCGTTTCTGAATGAAAGTTTAATCACAGCTTCCTGTAATTTCAGATTTGCGTCTTGGTTGCCTTACAGCTGAATAGAGCTGTCACAGCGAGGTGAACCAATCCTGCACACTGTAGCAAGTGAGGCTGTATAACCATCACATTTGAATGATTTCTCTGGCATTTATTTTTTATCAAAGGTGTATTTCTGCTAATTCAGCAGCTAACAGCCTTCTGTCCGTAAGTATTAATTTCCATATAGATCATGTTGCCCTTGTAGGTGTTTCATTGCAATTACAGTTTTTGCAGGAATGAAAATATTTAACGAAAAAATAATTAGCCTTTTGGGTTGTTAGGTTTGTGTGTGTGTGTGTGCGTGTGTGTGTGTACGTGGGTTTGTTGTTGTTGTCTTTTTGCTTTTCTTATCAATAGCTGCGCAAGCATTTAATTTCAGAAGGGAAGGTATCTGTTCTTCTAGACCCAGTAGCAATAACTGAAATCCAGTCGGAAGGACTGCAGGTTCTTCACATAGGAAGCAGATCTGTGTTTTTAGAGAATGACTGATAGAAAATAACCGGCTAAAAGGATCCTACCTAAAGAAGGCTGCCTCTGATTTACATGCCTTGGTGTTAGGGAGAAGTCATGTTATTCCATAGATGGTTCACTTCAGCATTTTCTTCACTGAGGACACAGAAGATACTGAAACTCCAATAATGTGTTTGGGAAAACACAGTGTCATTCAGTATGTACTTGTCATTGAAATATCCTTCCATGCCTCATATGCTCATCATTAAGGGATTTATATATTTCTTCCTTTTCTGAGGCACTTTCTTCCACCCTTAATTTATTACACCAGCAAAAGAAAATTGGACTTCAATTTGATAAAAGAGCCCTATTGTGCATCACATGAGGAAGCTGCAGTCTGTGGCTCAGCTGGAATGAAAGAGAATATTGCAAAGACTTTCACGTGCTTTCTGAGTAAATGCAATAACAGCTCCTCTAAAATAGTCAAGAAAAGCAGCATATGGAAAAACACTCACAAAATGTCACACAGCAAGCTCTCCGAGTAGCAACTTGTTTGGATGCTGTATCTTCACATCCCTTTTTGCTCTCTGTATTCCTAAAGAAACTCCCACTGCTTTTTAGGGGAAATTAGTGTGGAATTGCATTGATTTTAGACTGCACACTGTGATTTCTGAAGTGCTTTGAAGGAGATGAACCAGCTTTTCATTAAGAAAATTTGTCCATTGTACTCTCTGGCTATCTCAGTCAAGTTGTTGAAGAGCGAAGCCAGCTGCTCACAAAGAACATCATTTTTGACACTCAACTCGAATGAATTTCAGTCATCAAGAGTGGTTTGCGTCCATGTATTGAGGACACCATGTACTGCTCTGAGAGAGGAACAGGCTAGGTTTTGCTTTTGTGCACAGGCACAATTATGAATCAAACTATTCAAGGTAGTGCCAGCATGTGTCTGACAAGTTCTGAATTCAGCAAAATTTGGCAACAGGATGTGAGGATTTTTTTTTCTAAAATCTGAACTCTGTGCAACTTCATTGAGTGAAAAATGATAATTTACTTGGGATAACTTTCTCCATGGTGTTTTCAGAACTTTGGTGAGTAAAAGTATCACTCAGAAAATGGGATATTTTGCTACGAGAGAGAGAGGACAACACTTTTTGTTTGTATGTGTTTGTTTTAATGGAAAGGCTCAATTCCTTTAGGGAGTGTTTGAGCAGCGATCCCATTCCAATCCTTGAGTCCCCATCGTCAGCTTCATCTCGTAAAGGTTTGGCCTGTTTCTTCAGTATGGTGCCTGCAAAGACTCCCCTGGGGAGCAGGCCCATCCCAGCAGCAACAAAGGGGATCACTGTGTTTTGAGAGCTGGAGGTGGGCAGCACCCTGACCCTATTACTAGGTGGAGCTAATATAATTTTGCTTTTCCTTTTTTTCCCCATTGAGAATTTCAGCATTTGCGTGTCATACCAGTCTTCCATTTCTTTGGTAAAATGCCTGCTGTTTCAAGAGTGAGCAGAGCAGTCCCTGTCAAGGCTGGGAGGTTTCTCGGTGGGTATGGTGACTAGAATCCCTGAGCTGCATACACCATCTGCATCTTTGCAATGCTCGGGACTGGGTCCGCCCATGGTACAGATGGTGTCCAGTTCTTCAAAACAGGGAGCTGAATGAAAACAGGCTCTTTCTTGAAGTTTTGCCAGTCAACCCCCTAGCAAATCCATCATCGGGTTCCTTCTGCTTTGCACAGAGACTTCAGAGAAGCAGGCCAAAACAGTAGAATACAATTCACATCAGCAGGGAGGTGTGGATTACTGAATCAACCATACTCAAGTGTGTTTCTAAGTTATATTTCTGTACTAAAACTCCTAGAGGTGTGGTAAGCCCAAGCATTAGATCCACAAACTGAGGATAGAGGGCTGAACAAAGCAGTGGCACAGTGATCTGGCGATGGGAGGAGGAGCAGGGTCACTACAGGACTGCTGCAAAGGAAGACAGAGAAATGGGAAGCCCACAGTGCCAGTGATGCCTTGAGATGAGCAGTATGAAGCAATGTTGTGAAACTTGGAGTGACCAGTAGAAGCCTGCCATGTTGTATTTTAGATTTTTTTAATCTCTTAGTTGTTTTAAATTTTAATGTTTAATCTCACCTTGTTTTTTTGTTTTTTTGGTTTTTTTTGCCATGACGTCTCTTGGGAAGAATGTGGATGTGTCTGTGAAGGACTGCCTCCCACTTGGTGTCACATGCATTTCTGTTGGATCAAACAAAGGAAGGCACTGGCTGTACATTTGCTGGGTCTTGCTGCTAGAACACCCACCATTTTTTCCTCCTAAAACATCTGAATGCTCAAACACTTAGACTTTTGTAGATGAAGAATTCAGCCAAGAAGGAAGTATGCTAATAATTCTCCAGGCTGCTAATAACTGCAGTTTACTAAAGTGCAGCAGCATTGTACAAATGGCAATAATTACACTTGCATCTTGACTTAAACAGAAAGAAATGAATGCATATTCAGAGAGGGTGTAAATGTAACAGTAATTTCTGGAAAGTGCAGTGTACAGGAATTGCTGCTAAGGCAACATTGCCAGTTGCAGCAGGGGTTGAATGCTGGCCCTCCCTCATTTACAGACTTTTATTACTAGTTTTGAGACAGCTGCTCTCAGTGGGCGGTGTATATGAAGGTGCTGGTGTGTGCAGCAGCAGCAGCCCCTGGCAAGCTCTGCTCCTCCTGCCAAGCAGCCTCGATGGGGCTGTAGTTTCCCATTCTCTTCCCATCACCATGTCCTCGTCCTGACCATTCCCAGCTGGTTCTCCTGACAATTTGGTCTATGTCCATCCATATGATCTTTCCAGTTTTGTCCTCATATAATTCATCCATGGGTTGACTTCTGCTTCATACCAGAGGCATCTGGAACATTCCCTCCTCATTGTCCTGAAAGCGCCCTGAGATTATATAAGAATGTGTTGAGGGGAAAACAAGGAATCATTATAAATACAATTATTTTTCCTTCCTCCATTCCTTGGTTTACTCCCCTGCAGAGAGCCCATCCCTACTCACAATTTTTAATCCTTGGCAAAGAAAGGCCTCTCCCCATGAGGAGCAATGTTTCCTCATAGGTATATGTATAATTGTCGTGCTTACTAGATGATTACATGTGCCACACTAATTGTGCAACACGTGCACTCTCAGAAGTACATGCTGCCGTAAATGCCTGCCCTGATTAGGCAGTTGCATGTATATGCCTTAATTGTGAGCCGTGGATTGCAGCTATGATGAAGGGATGAGCTATTACTCATTAAGAAATCGACTGATGAAGTACTTCACTTTTGGTTATGTTCCCTAAAGGCAACATGAATGCCCAAACATGACCTGATCCCAAAGTATCTGTGTACATTGGTGCAGTGATAGCAGTAGCGCAGTGTTAGCTATGAGGTCTCGGGGGCAGCAGCAGGTGTATTGCTAGCTCCAGATGTTAGCAGGAGCTTGACAGCATGCTCATCTCAGGTGTGAAGGGCCAGCAGCCCTGTATAGAAGCTTAAGTCCCTCCGCTCAAACTGCTCCAGGTAGCAGGTGGTCCTCTTTTTGGTGTCAGCAAGTCTGACAGGGGAGACTTGAACCCAGAACTCAGAAAGAAATTGCAGTTTTAGGCCTGTTGTGAATACCTGTTGAATATGACACTAGGAGCTCTGCAGGCAGCTATTCTTGTATTTTCGGGTTTAATCAAAGTTTCGTTCTTACTTTGATTATTCTGCGCATGTTTGCAGAATACCTGCTTGCTTGGATTTATCTTTACTCAGGCTGAGGACAGAGCTGACCACAGTTAGACATATAAATTGTAAACAATGCAATATGCTTTAAGGAGAGCACTGGTAGAAACTTAAGCTTGAGAATATGTAGGTTCAACAGAAGGTGCAGTGAAAGTAGAACCAACTAAATAGGTAAGATGTGTTGACAAAAGAAAGTTGTTTGTTTGCCTGTTCTTAAAGGTGTTTTCTAGCACTTAAGTATGATTGAAAAGAAAATCTCTGATGGATGAAGGTAGCATTATCTTCAGCTCTGTACAAGGGCATGATTAGACAAGAAATTCTTTCAAAATGCTTTTAGAAGAGCTCTTCTGCCTGGCTCAAATTCTTCAGGGTGTGTCAAATGCATTTTACTGCCCATGTAAACCCAGAGGCAGTGTTATTGTTTAGGTAGCTGGTAAGATCCTTGTGCTCTTGGCTGGTCATTTTCTGCTGCATTGTGTACTAACAGAGTGCATGATGCATGGTGGCAAGGACAGCTGTGGCCAGCTGACAGGAGTGACCTTTCTGGGGAGCCACTGTGTTTGGAGGATTTGGTCAGTGGCGTTTGCTTCCCAAATCCATGCTTCAGCAGTAGTTCTGTATAAGAGCTTATGTGAAAAAGGAGCCAGAGACGTCAGAATGCAAGTTTCTGTGTTAAAGCATTTGATTATGTGAATAGGCATGCTGTGTTTGGTTGTTTTGAGATCGTATTGTGTTCTGAGAAAATTACCAAGCTGTCCTAGGAGGATGGTGTTGGTAATGTCTTCATCATGAGGAAATATGAGTCCAGTGCATCTGTGCTGCAGGGGAAAGAGTGAGAAGACCATGATTCTGTTGGTCCCTGTTGTGCCTCCTGTGGTGATCTCCATGCTGTGGGAGACATGAATGCTTCCTGCCTCCCAGCTCCAGTTGCATGTGGGTTTCTGTGTGGGCTGGAGAAAGACTCCATGTTTTTTCCAGCACTGTGTAATTCTACCCTGTGTTTGATGGCTGAGATTGATCCACTGAGAAATGAACATTTCCTGGTGTCATCTCGTCCTTTTCCTGATGTGGAATGAGTTGCCTGCTGTTTCTGCATGTTAGCATCTGCTTTTGCAAGATGGAGACAGTAATGCTTATCAGCTGTGGATGTATTCTGAGGTTTTCTTTAGGTGTGGAAAACATTTGTAAAAAACCATGTTGATAGGTGCTGTGTGCTGCACGTGCAAGCCTTTCAAGAACCTGAACTGTTAAATCATTAGTAACTTGAAAATCCAAACCTCATTTTTAGTGGCAGACCAGGACACAGGCCTGGAATAATGACAAGTTAGGATGATAACCATTTGGGAGATATTTAAATGAAAGTTTGTTTTTGTTTTAGTGCCCTGTTCACTTTATAGTAAGTTAACTTTCTATTTTTTGTAAGTACTAATTATTTGCCATGGCTTCTAATTTTGTGAAGAACTCTTTTAATCTCGAGTTTAGGAACTGCTACGGTTTGCTTTCCAGATGGTGTTTAGTCTGCAGAAAATACAATGCTTCTCTTCAGGACTTCATCAAAGTTTTGTTCTGTTTTATTTTAGAAATCTTCCAGAATCCCTGAGGATGACATCAGGTTAAAAAAAAGTAGAGACCAAAACTGTGCCAATTTCTTGGAGCCAGCTACTGCGCTTGCTACAAAGGAAGAAAAAATGGAAATTGAAGTTCCAGTTTCTGAGCATAAAAGCATCACCACAGTGGCTTCACCACATCCCATAGACAATCCAACCCACCTCTTTTCTTCTGCTGCCAGCCACAATGGACTTAAGGACAGGCATGAATCTCTGGACAGTGAAGTTGCTAAAGAGATCAGATATCTAGATGAAGTGCTGGAGGCAAACTGCTGTGATTCTTCTGCTGATAATACCTTTAATGGGACATCCTCTCCTCAGCTAAGTGCAGTCACCATCATGGATGGCTCAGGTGCTTCAGTTAATGTCTCTAATGATTCAGTACCCAATGCAAGGGAAGAAAATATAGCTGACAAGCAGGCGCCCTTGGTTGTTAAACCACGTGAAGCTAGTACAGCAGGTGAAAGCCTGAACTCTAATGGCCATTCCTTGGGTGGACTGAAGGAAGACACTGGGGAAAGTTTGAAGATACCAGGAAGTCCCACTTCTTCAAACAGTTCTAGAAGATCTTCTAAGGATGGAGAAACAACTCTTACAACCCTTAAGAAAGAGGCTAAGTTTGAACTCCGAGCTTTCCATGAGGACAAAAAGCCCTCTAAGCTCTTTGAAGATGAAGATGAGAAAGAAAAGTATAGGGTCCGCAAAGTGAGACCATCAGAGGAAATGATAGAACTTGAAAAAGAAAGAAGGGAGCTCATTAAAAGCCAGGCTGTCAAGAAAAACCCTAACATTGCCGCCAAGTGGTGGAACCCTCCCCAGGAGAAGACTCTGGAGGAACAACTGGATGAAGAGCATTTGGAATCCCACAAAAAGTATAAGGAGCGCAAGGAGAGACTGCAGCAGCAAAGTGCAACACCAACATCTCCCAAACAGGTCAGCTGCTCCTTTGTACCACCAGAGCCAGTGAATATCAAGAAAGAGGATATTGTCACAGAGCAAATTGATTTCTCAGCTGCCAGGAAGCAATTCCAACTGATGGAGCATTCAGGTCCATCTCAGGGTCAGGTCCCACCAAGGCGATCTGGAACACCCAAAATGTTCTCCGTCAAACCGTTCTATAAAAGCCTCAATCCTTCAAATGCAGACAGGCCTCTCTCCACTATTACAAGACCTGTTTCAATGTATGGACAAACAGGTCAACATGAGGGTAATGACATCACTGTTGTCAAAGCACAGAAAGTCTCCTATTCTTCAGAGGAAGATACAAATGCTCAGAGCAACAGTGCTGACCCAATAAGAGAGTTACCATGTAGTGATAGCTCCAGAGCTGGACAGGCCTCGAAACTGTGGTCAGAGGATGGAGAATTCATGAGTGCAAGAGCTGTCTTCACGGTGGTGAAGGATGATGTACAGGGTGTGCTAGACCATCTCCCAAAGTCAGCCAGCGCCTCCTCCCCTCCCGAGGAGCTTGACTCCGGTTTGGATGACTTGTCTGTAAGATCTCAGGATACCACTGTCTTGGAGACTCTTTCCAATGACTTCAGCATGGATAACATCAGTGACAGTGGTGCCTCTAATGAAACTATGAGTGCCCTGCAAGAAAGCTCACTGGCAGATTTCTCCCTGCCACAGACCCCGCAGACCGATACTCCAGCAGAGTGCAGGGGTGAAGGCATGTCCAAATCATTCAGTGACCCAGGCTGTGACTCACTGTCTTCTGCCTTGGCAGATTCTATGCTGATGGACAACCAGCTGGAATACCACGCTGGTCTGCTTGTTCAAAATGCCATCCAACAAGCCATAGCCGAACAGGCAGATAAAACAAATGGCAAGGAAGAGAAAATCCCAGCAGAGCAGGATATCTCTGCCAAAGAGCAGCCGGCCACCACCAGGCTATCTTCAGCCTCCAAGGAGCAGCAGAACCCAGTATTTAAGCCACCCCAGGTGTCTTCACCTGTTCAAGAAAAAAGGGACACCATACCAAAGACTTCAAAAGAAGACAACTCAGGACTCAGAGAAGGGAAGAGTTTGCAGCAGTCGCCCGTGTACTCTGCCAGCCAGCCATTCCTTGTGGAGGAGAACAGGCACGAAGTCAGTTACTTCAGCAAGTATTCAGAGGCAGCCGAGCTGAGGAGCACTGCCTCCATCCTTGCCACGCAGGAACCTGAAGTGACCGTGGGCCCTTTCAAGTTACGATCAAGGAAGCAGCGGACTTTGTCAATGATAGAAGAAGAAATCAGAGCTGCCCAGGAGCGGGAAGAGGAGCTGAAGAGGCAGCGGCAAGGTCTGCAGATGGCACCAAGCCCCGTCACGAAGAGCGCACCACCCCTGCCCACCAGAACAGTGTCTTACAAAACTGCACCAGGTAAGAACCCAACACACTGGAGAGGAAATGTAATGCAACAAAAAGGTCAGGTCAGATTCATTTTTTTGCCGTTTTTGACTGAATGCAGGATGTCTGTTTTAGAGGGTGTGGGAGAGTTGCCATGATTTTATCTTCTTGGAAACTGCAGTATTCAAGCAGGAGGAAGGCATGCGACAACCCAGATTTCCCTCTATGTGGAAATGTCCAACTGGGGATGCTTTCTGTTTTTCCTGAACATAGCACAGAGCTAATAATCATATCCTATTGATCGTTATTAGAAGAGGATGCACCGCATTCATCTTATGCCACATTGTAGCATAATGTGTTTATCACTGCTCTCCTCCAATCACCCAAAATTAAATTTAACATCATCATGAGAAATGATCGGCAGCATTTTTTGGAGGTATGCAGCTATTTGAAAAATGAGCATGCAACACTCTTGCAAGTCATTAAGGAAGTGCAAAGATAGCTGGCATTTACAGGTTTTAGATCAGATTTTGTTTGTTTTGCTTTCTCTTATCAGATGTTACTTGGCTTTCTTGATAAACTTGGGTAAAAAGATGCCCAGAGCTGAGCCGTTACATGTATTTCAGTTGATGTCATACATTACTTCATTGCACAGGTATTAGAAACAAAGTGTTTAGTGGGTTCAATAGAAGTCCTTTTCTGGCTGATCAGCTTCTGGTTCTTTGTGCTGGCTGACATGCACAGCAGTTACAGTGTAACAGTTTTTCTTTTCCCTCTATGAAGAGACTGAACTAGCACTTGTCCCTTCCATATGTGTCCTGGAAAGAGCAAACAAAACAAAAAACAGCAGCACTTGTCTGGCTTATTTCTTTTGTAGTGATTTTCATGAATACAGACCTGGGTGTGCCTTGCAAGCACTTGGAAGTTTTAATTAAGCGTGGTCATTGTGAAGAAGTATTAATTTTACCCAGTGTATTTATAGTCCATCCTTTTTTTTCAATGGATGCAAGCATAATCAAGTCAGTCAGTGGTGCTTCCAGGGCTTGTGCAGTTAATCATGCTTCCAAAACTTGTGCAGGATGTTTTCTTTTTAAATTCACTGAAGACTAAAAGCAAGGCTGGACTGAGTCCTTAATGCAATCTAAGTTTTGAGCTGAAGTGTCACACAACATATAAATAGCTAACACTTGGTTTTGTTTCTTCTGTAGAGAGAATGATTTTAATCAGTGTTTCTTGCCAAAAAATGTAGCAGATGTTGATAATTTCTTTGGAGTGCTATTATTGCTGCTCTTATTTTTTGATAGAGAGCCTCCAGAAATTGGTGTGCATTGTGCAGTGTCTGGCAGGATAACAGACATGGCACCATGGCCCTCGGCTTGCATAAGTCCTCACTGTGTAAAGGTGTGCTCATGACCACTTCGTCAAACAGCATCATCTGTAGCTCTGTCTGCTTGAAATGAGGCATTTTACTCACAAGTGGTTTTGGAATAGCTGCTGACACTAATGCTTGTTTTAACAGAGCACCTGGGAAAACAGTATATTTCTGCTAGTTCTTATTCCTCTCTACAACAAGACGTTTACTTTGTGTCTGATGATAAAATGCTCATTGTAATTTATATTTTAATGCGAATATGAGTTTATATTTGTAATGAGTCATTATAGTTTCCTGTAGAAGTCCAACTGCCATATGTTCAGGAAAGAAAATTGGGATGTATTTGCCAGTGGCTCAAACTACTGCAATCTACAGCTGGTGACAAGGCAAATAATTAATTTCTAGGAAAAGATGAATATGTGTAATGATGTAATTGATCAAAAGAATCAAAAAGATCATTGTCTTCTTTTTTTTCCTGTATCTTCTACTTTCACTGCTTTCCAAGCAGTGGATGTGTTCAGCAGAGCTCTTTGCTGCTGTAATAAGGCTCAGTGCCCTTGGCATTCCAGGGTGAGTACCATCAACTTACCTCACCTGTGCTACCCCTTCATCCAGATCGTTTGAGGAGGTGCAGTAAGTAATCAGATTGCAAATTACCTGCCTCCCAGATTGCTTTTTGGTGATGAACTGGGCAGGTCTGCTTTACTAGGACATCTGGTGGTCCTTCACTTAATACTTTGAGCTGTCACTGTACTGTCAGGCAAACCACAAAGGAATGCAGTGAACTGAACTGCTATTTGACTAAGTGTGAAAGGCTAGCACGATTTATGTGGCTGAGATAACTGCTAATTGCTTCAGATAGCAAACAGGCTGTTTTGCCACTCTGGCATACAACTTTGTAGAACTGAGAGTAACGCCACACTTGGCACCTGCCAGCCACTTAGTGCAAGCCACAGGGTTAGTAACAAGTATCCTTTAAAGCTGTTTGGGTAGTATAAAAGCTGCCTTCTAACCCATCTCAGATGACTGGAGCAAGACTCAGTGCTATTTCAGCCATGTGTTGTGCATACACACAGCTATTATCTGGGGTAATAATGTTTAAGAATCACAGAAAACCCTGAGTTGGAAGGGATCCCCAGGGACCATGGGGTCCAACCCCAGCTCCACACAGCACCACACAAACCCAAACACTGTGCTGTGGCAGCTTGAGGCCGTGCCTGCTGCTCTGGGGAGAAAAATACTTGTGAAATTGTATTTCAGTGTGAGCAGTTTCCACATTGTTCGGTGCAGCACTTTCTGCACGTGGCAGGGTGTTGAGCAGCTGCACAGCAATCCAGGAGTTTGCTCCTGCAGCATGTGGGTGGCTCGCCATCCTTTGTGGGCAGAAAAGCTGGGCTGTTTAATAGTTCCTCTGAACAAATGTGTGATTTAGTAGGTTCCTGCCTATGTCTTATGGTGATCGTGTATATCCCTTTTATTATGAGTACCTAGAATACGAAGAATTTGTATCTTAACTGCATGTAGTGCCTGGCTGTAATAATTCCCTTCAAAAGAAGTGTATTTTTAAAGTGTGAAAATCATTATGTGAGTGGGCTGCACTCGGTGGAGACTTTTCAGTTCCAGAGAAACCCATCATGAACATTTGCTGTCTCATAACAGCTTGGGGAGATCCCCAGCATGAGAAGCCATGCCTAGAAAAAGCTTTCCTGAAGCTGCCATATCGGCCTTACTGATGTTTGTGACCAACGCACTGCCACTTGAGGCAGAAGGTGGTGTTGCATACCCTGCTCACCCGTGCTGGAGCTGAGCCCCATCCATCTATGCATGCGTCTGGGAGAGCTCCCCACCAATCATCCATCCTCATTTTCAGTTAGTAAGCTGGATGGGAGACTTTCAGTGGAAAGCAAAAGCCGAGGGGGACACTGCAGTTTATGATGGCAAGTGATCATGTATCTTTTGATGTCAGGTAACTGTGTGGAATCTAGCTATGGAGAGTAAGCCTCTGTCAGAGGGGTTGTTTCAGCCTGCAAACAATTTCCCCCTCTTGTTTTTCACCAAAAAATACCTACACTAAAGGAAACTTTGCATGTTAAGCCTCATCCCAGAGAGACATTTTGCAGAGTGAAATGAGAAGCAAAAATTCTGAGGCAAGGTTCTTGCAATATCTGTAGCCATTGCAAAATTTTTAACGCTCATTATAGGTGTAAAGAGTAAGATTAGGTGTAATACATATACATTAACCCCTTTTTAAAATAATTTTGAGAAAGGCCAGAGCAGAAGTGCAGCCTGTGAGCTCATGAAGGATACTGCTTGCTTACAATTTCATAAGCACCAGTGAAGGAAAAGCAAAGTTCATCATTCTCTTCTGCAAGGATTCTCTGGAGCACTCATCACTCATCCTCCAGACATCTCCAGGAGAGCCTTAGCAGGCTACCAGCCCAGCTCATTTATCATTTGCTGTCTTATTCATTCCTTAGAGGAGGATGCATGAAGTGAAAGGACCTTAAAGAGCTAAGGGTTTTTTTTCTTTGCTATTTGCTTGTTTGTGTATTTGCATATTCAGGTTGATCACGTGGTGTTCAAGTTCAAAGAAGCCCACCTTTCACCTGCAGTGGTAATGAGACTCCACGCTTCCAACGTGGTATTTTTGGATGTATTTGAACCATCCCTGAGTTCATCCCAGGCTAGTTTTCTAAAAAGATCAGTCTTGATGAATTACTTTATTTTGAAAAGTTTTCTGTGCAGGTGCCTTAAAGATGCTAGCAGCATCTGTGAAGTAGTTGCTCTGTGCAGAGCTCCAAAGAGATCCTTGGCTAACATGTTTGCTGGTCCTGGTTTAGGCTCCTGTTCTGCCTCCTGTTCTGCCTCCTGTCCAGGATTTCTCCTCTGTTGCTCTTTCCTTCCTTTGCAGCAGACCAGCTGGGCATGGACAGCCCATTCGTCCTCTTACAGCAGGTGCTTGTAGGCATGGATGTCGCCTTGCTCAAAACTGTTCTTGCTCCCCAGGTACTCTGCAGAGGTTTTGGTTGGGATGGGAGTTCATCCATTCCCAGTTCTTCCAGGTCTTTGTTTTTACATAGAGCTGACAGGCACTGCCTTGCACGCAGCTCTGAGTTCCCCCTTCCAGAGCTTCCCCATTCTCTAAGCACCGAGTAGAGCATTTCTCAAAGCAGCTTTGGCCTGCTGTGAGTTTAGGGGAAGAAATAAAGAGAAATCAAAATTCTAAGTGGATGAAGCCAGAGACTGGGGAGCTGTCACCAGGTCTGAGGCCACAGAATATTTATCAGTATTTGTCTAAAAGAGGGAAAAACTGTTAACTTCACAGGTGAAGCCTTAGGGTGTTTATCCTGTAATCAGTGTCATGCAACAGGGACTTCAAAGGACTGCCTTCGTCTGGAGGACACTGCTGATAGCACTTGTGACTTGGGGCTGCAGTTTTCGCTGGTACCCCACTGTTTGGCTGAGTGTGGATATCATCATTGAGCGCAGATTGGGGAAAGGACCACCTGCAGTGTGTGAGTGAACTGGGTGGCAAGCAGAGGACTGCTGAAGTGGAAATCATCTGTGATCATTGTATCCTGTGATGCTTTTATGTGATGCTGAACCTACATACTGCCTGAGAACAGCACTTATCCACGTGGAAATCTGCCAGAAGAAAATTAATCCATCAGCATGTCTACCTCAGCCTGAACTGGCAGACTGAGTCTGCACCAGAGCCAAGAGGTTGCAAGAGCCCTGAAGCCTCAGACATCCCATCATCTCACCACAAAACTGCCTGCTGGTTCTGCCAGGCACTGCTGTTAGCATGGGAAGGATTTCCACCTGCTTACATATTTTCAACACATATTTAGGAAGAGACCTCCTCATCTGTGAAAAGTAGTCAAAATGAGGCTGTGAATTCCAGTGTTTTTAGTGGAATTCATCCACATACATGGGGAAAACAATTGCATAAAGGGTGATCTCATGTGGTTGGAGACCGACAAACCACTGTTTTGCTGTGGGGAAGGCACATTTCTACCTCGGCTTCTCTATTTGTGAAAATGAAACCACAGCACCATTCCTGTCAGCCCTACACAGTATACACAGCACAGCCACGTGTTGCTCCTGGATTGCTGCCACAGCATAGAAATGGCTGGCTCTTCCACTGGGTAGGGTAGATCTGCTTGTAGCATTCTTCTAAAATGCAGATCCCCAGATCCCACTCTTTGTGTCACTTTCCAGGATGGAAGGGGCTCGTCTGTAGGTCTGGTCAGTATGTGTTGTGTTTGTGTCTCCAGGGAGCTCAGAGAAGCTGTGTGGGACAACTAAGAAGTCACTAATTACTACAAGAATGAAGGAATACAACAGCATACCTGACCCTTAAGCAGGCCTTTCATTTCCAGCTCACTCTTTTACCTACTTGGACCTAATGACCAGGATGATAGTTGCTCGTGGAAATACCCCTTCTGCATCCTACTAGGGTGTTTCAGGGGGGTTGAATTCCCAGCCTCATCCCTGCACCAGCCATCATAACCAAACCTTTAACAAGAAACAAGTGATGTTGGGTTTTTCCGTGCTGGTTAGAAATGAAATAAGCCCTGCAAGGGTATTTCTTGTAATTCTGGCTCTGGTTTCACTTCTTTCATTAAGCTTCTGATGACTCTTTCAGAGGTTCCATGGCTGCTCTCTAGTGGTTACCAGTGTTAATGACACTTTTTGGAAAGAGCTGGGTTTTTGCATCAGCAACAGGAAGTTTCATGAAAATCTGTATGCTTCTTCTGGTTACTTTCCTTATTTGTATGGTTTAGGGGTTGTTGGTTGGTTGGTTGGTTTTCCTTTCCTCATCCATTGAACAGTCTCATTTCATAGAGATGCCATGGTATGGAGAAGGGAACTTGATTTTCTTCAGCAATAGCTTTTTCCCCCCATAGCCAAGTATTTTTCTCATGTGACCAGATGAGAGCCCTTCTCACTTAATTCATTTCTGCCATCAGCCAGGACAGGACCTTCTTACATTCCCACACCCATAGCCAGCCCTCACTCTTACCACTGGGTCAAGCCAATTGCTCATCCCCACTGACATGTGCTGCACTGTCAGCTGTAGCAGTGCACAGCTGTCCTCCCATAGGGTGCTGATGTTTCCCCACTACCCCCTTGCTCATTGCACTTGTCTCCCCATCCTGTCCAGCTGCAGTTTCTGGGAAGTAATCCAGGGGAGAGCAACGCCAGAGAACTGTGCAAAGCTCTCAGCAGGTGAAAAGAATGGGAATAAAAAAAAGGCCATCACCGTTTAACCAGACTGCCTACTCTGGATATCTAATGCATGGTGGTATCCTGTGCACTGCACTGTCTGAGACAGAAAAAGATCCAGTTTGTGGTTTTTCAGCACCTTGTGTACATTTTCAAACCACTGCTATGAGTCTTACAAGAGGGGGGTAATCCAGCTGGATACTTCTGTAAACAGTGATGATGGGTTAAATGTACCTTATGTTGTTTGATAATTTTGCTAGATTTGGTAGACAGGTTTTGTAATATTTTGATGTAGTGGGCTTCAAGAGGAAGGAGGAGGAGGAGGCAAGTGTTTTAAAAACCCACCAACTGTTCCAGTTTGTCAGGTTGTTTCACAGGTTTCATTCCAATCTGTTTCTTCATTCAGACACCACTGAAAATGCTTATCCTGCTCTCTTCTTCTGGAAACAACTTGTGAGTCCTTGAGCTTAGAAGGGATTCTTCTTCTTGTCATTGCAGGAAAGATAGAGAAAATCAAGCCTCCTCCATCCCCTACCACAGAAGGACCTGCCTCACACTCCGACCTGCAGGCTGAGGAGCCTGCAGGAGCCCAGCGACCCAAGAACCTGATGGAGACCCTCATGGAGGATTACGAAACACACAAAACCAAGAGACGAGAGAGGATGGATGACAGCAGTGTGAGTTCACTCTTCCTTTTCACTTCCTGCTGATCACAATTACTGAGAGTTGGACAACAAAAATTTATTTCCCTAGAATCTGTTCAAGTCACCTTGCAGGTGCTGAAGGGCTGTAACACATTGTAAGGGCCAGCATGTTAGAAATGGAAGGATGAGGGCTGGTGGGATGGAAGACAGTGTCTGTGGAAATGTCAAAAACAGCTCACATTAATCTCCACTTTGAATAACTAATAATTAATATTGAGAACAGCAGGCAGTCGCCCTGAAATTGGTAGGTTTTTTAAATTCACCTGCCATCAAGATTTGCTAGTGGGTTGTTTCAACAGCTGCTTTAACACTGTGGATCAAGCATATGTTCATGCCTTTGTTTGTTGACTCACAAAGTGCAGTCCCAGAATGCTTGGAGTTGAAAGTAAGAAAGTGGTTGCCCTCCTGCAAGTAGTCCCTGGGAGAACTGGAGAGGGAATGTCTCAGAAAAAAACCATGGGTCCCTCAGTGTCTCCCACTGGATTTGTTGTATTTCTTCTCCACACAAACAAAAACAGAAAATTGGCCAGATTTCAGTTTGTGAAAGGGGTGCCTGGGTTTCAGCAATTCCTGTAGCAGTTTAACCTACCACCCTCTTTACTGAAGGCAATAGTAAGAGGAGCTATGAATTTCATAGCAGGAAATTCCAAAATCCAGGTGCATACATTGCACAGCCTGTTTCTCAACAAAGCATGAGATGTTTCTTCTTCACACTTCTGTGGTGTTTCTTCTTCACAGAATTTCTGTGGGGAATTAGTGCAGAGCAGTGAGATGTAAGTAAGATACAAAACTTCTTAAATGTGTTTTGTGTTTGCTGAAGCAGCTGGAGCCCTCCAGACACTTCCCAGAGATGTCAGAACAATGATCCCAGCTGCAAGGAGCTCATGCTCCACGCAAATCACATTCTAGTAAGTCTCATTGATGGCAGAGTCTGATGAGGCACATAGAAGTGAAGTTTTATAATGTGGATACCAGACAGTGCTGCTCTGGCAGCTTCTAATCATTGTGAATATTGCGTAATAGTATAAGGGGTCAAAAGGGATGAAACGCAGAGGGATCCTGCTGCACTTCTGCTGGTTAACCAAAACACAGAGGAGGGATGACTCAAAATGCAGGCAGATGAGTCTCTGAAGCACACCAAAAGCTTGTCAGTCCCTTCTCCTACTGAAGGCTTTGAATAACCTCCATCAGCTTCATGAAGCAAATCTGGTGGCTCAAAACCTCACTGCAGAGAAGAAGCTGCATACTCACCATGTGCTTATCCCCAGCATACTAACCCCCATCAAGAGTGAGCAGGGCTTGCCCTCTCTGAAACCTTCTCTCACAGCTGGGATAGCCGCATGTTGTAGGTAAGGTGTCATTAGTGCAAGTGGCCAGGTTCTTTCCAGGTGCCTGTGTGCAAAACTCCTCAAGTGCATGCACTGGTGCTTCCCAGACACACGTTTGCCAGGATTGTTTTGCCTATTCTTGCAATTCAAGGTATGCCCTGATGTCCCGGCTGGGATCACTGATGTCTCAGCACCTAACCAGAAGGTGTGCCCTGCCTAACAAAACAGAAGAGCACCTCCATGACCTGTTAAGGCAGGGGTGGAAGTCAGCAGATGTGATCACCTCAGTGGGATCTTTGAGAGGCTTAAAGTCTGTGGAAATTCTCTATCACATGCTGAGTACAGGTCTGTAGGGCTTCCGTTTCTCCCTACACAAAGGTGCACCAGAAGGCAGAAGAGTTCCAAGAGAACCTGATCCCTGCCTCTGCCTTCACCACCACCACCTTCTGCTTTGTGTTTGACTTGAGTGGCTACACCAGGGCAGCTCTGGCCAGGGATTGCCAGTGTGTTGCTTTTCAGAGATGGAGAGCAAACCAAGTGTATCTGCTTTTGGAAGAGCTTCACGGCTCTGCCAAGTGGGCAGTTTCTTCCAAAGAGGATGTATGGGCTTAGCAGGTGAGAAAAAAAAGCATCAGCAAAGAAATGAGTCAAGCACCAACAGTAAACAAGACTGAGACAGGCCAAGCGTGTCATTTAAAAAAAAAAAAAACAAACACCAAGTGGACTAATGTTTTTTGTTTGTTTTTTTTTTTTCATGACACCAAGTTGCTTGAAATCCTGTTCTCTGAGATGTGGAAGTTCTTACAATTTATGTTGTTCTTGTTTCCTAGTTGTAACATGCTTGTTCAATGTACTAATGCTGGTCTTTTCCCTTTCTACCAGTACACCTGTAAATTACTGTCTAGCAAGGTTACTTCAGAGGTACTTTTCAACTGCTTATTTATTTTTGCTTCCTCTTGCATGGTGGTTCCCAGTGCATGTTGCTGCAGTTTGCATTTTCATGCTGTGTGCCAGTACTGTTTTGTATCAAAGCTGGGATGCAAATGTGTGGGGGATATCCCATCTTATCTCCCATCAGCCAGTGTTTGTGTGGCTGGTTTTCTCTCCCCTGGATTCTTGTTACAGCCCCTGGCATGGGAGGGGTTGCAATTAAAAGGTTGGAAGCTGCAGCCCAGGACTGAGGCATTCCTGAGGCATGAAGTGAGAACTTCTGTCATGCCATTCTGCTGGCAAAGCCGCGCCTGGGACCCAGGCACCCTCAGATAGTGTGTGTGGCATTCCTCCATCCCTGGTATGAAGCAGCAGCAAAGTGCAGCATTTTGGAAGACATCCCCACACCAACCTTTCTGTGGTGGAAGAAGAGAGGCAGATGTGAGTGCATGGTCCCAGGTGGGGAATGGTGTGAGCATGTCCTGTCCCTGTGCATCGCAGTGTGATGAATGACGCAGTCCCACCACTTCATATCCACGCTGGTCTCAGTGTAGAAGAAACCCAGACATGATTAGAATAAGGGTAAATTTTCAGTGGCGTTTGGCATTCTGGCAGAATGTGCGAGGTAATAACTTGCACTGTTTTTTAGGAATGAGGTGCTCAGTAACATGGACATTTCAGTGGCCTGTAGTTTTCTGCGCAGGTGTGCTTGTGAATCTGTGCTTCTCTAAGGGACACAAACAGGTCCTAGTAATGGCTGACACTCATCTGTCCAGCACCAGTACTGTGCTACATGCTCATATCTCCCACTATTTCCCCATCTCATAGCATATCTTCTCCACATCAGGCTGCTCAAGACAGGTACATGAATGTCATCTGTCCTGGAGAGTAAAGAAAAATAAAAACTGTGCCTTCTCCTATTCTTTATTTTATTGTGGGTTTTCTCTTACTGCTAGCAGTCAGCAGTGACTGATCCTTGTGTGGAGCATTTCTAGAGAGTTGAGCAGTATAGGAGCTTCCACAGTAGTGGTCAGGGCATCATGTACTGTGAGGGGTGGGAGCTCAAGGGCAGGCTCCATGTGCCTGCATTGAGGAAGGGTACTGGCATGAGGAGCAGCGAGCTGGAAGGCAGTGTTAATGGATGGGGAAGGAGAAAAGATGTGTTTTCAGCATGGCCATGAAGAAAGCTGTTACCAAAAGAGCCAAGTCTGTGTTAAAAGCACATCCTTGTGCAGTTCTACAGAGACCACTGATAACCGTGTGCCTGCACAAGTGGAGATTGTACTCATTCTTAAAAACAGCTGCTTTTGTTTTTACAGGTCTAAGTGTTACTGGATATACTTGGCATTAACCTGACTTCACTAAATACCAGTCATACTGTAGTTGGTAACTGTGGTCAGGTAATTCTGACATTGTTTTTTAAGGTGACTGCTGAAAATTTTTGATTTATGAAATAAAAAACCAGCAGACTAGGTCTGATGCAGAGGACACACAGCTTATGCTACAATACTGACCAGCAGCAGTAGTACTCTTACTTTCTTGTTCTGGATAAGAATGTTTTGATTCCACCAGCCAGCTCCTCAGTATGCTCGCTGGAGGCCAGGTATGTTCTAGCACTGCGTGGGCACAGCACAGAAAATACCTTTGTGCTGAAGTAGCTGATGCAGTTCATCACTCAGTAGCTCTAACTGTGTGTTAAAGCATTTGGTTTTCTGTTATTTCTTTTTTGCCTGATGTGCTTCTCTGGAGGTGTCTTTCTGCATGGAGGTGGCAGAACATAGACATTCCAATCTCTGCATTTTCTTATTTCTGTTGCTCTTAGTTCTTCCAGGTCCAAATGGGAAGAATTAATAATATATGAAGCTCCAGAAAAATCTGTTTGCTTCCACATTGGTTTTCTGCCACTGTACAGTGAAAATTAGCTTGTATTGTACAGTAGTCAGTTTCACTCAGTCCCAGGTGGTGGGATTATGCTGTGGACTGAAGTATGTCTGTGTTTTGCTCTTTATTCTCTTTACCAGTAAGAGAGCAGATATTGTTATGCCTGTCAGAGTAAAACGCAGGACAGGTCAGTCTCCATCTCGAGGATGGGTAAACAAATTAATCTTGCACTTGATGGTGATAGCTGTTTTGACCTTTTTACAAAATCCTCAAAAACACTTGAAATCTGTCAAGGAAAAGCCTCTGGTGTTCTCAGCAGAACCTAGAGCTGCAACAAGAAGATTGGTGCAGCAGGTTTTTACAGGGCAGTTTTACCGCCCTACGACTTGGTACACATTTCTGCTTCACTCCAATTCCTGCACTCCAGATCCTCTCTTTTGATGCACCTACTGGTCACCTTACCCAAACAACAACAACTTATATCGTGTTGCTTTTTTCATGGATGTTATCAGCCCAGACCACTAGGCTAAGTGTGAGCCAATTGCCCACCTTATGATCCCTTTGGAGCCCACCCCCCATCTCTGGTGGTGCTCCAGGTACAGTCAGAGAGCAGTGGCAGCAGATGGTCCCATCTATGGGTACATGTGGTTCTGTGGTCCCAGCTACTAGGCTGGGGATCTGGGCTCAGGGCTGAGCCTGGCATCCATCTTCGCTTTCTGCTGACTGATCTGAAGGAAAAATCCTCAGGTTTTCCAAGTCATGGCTTTTTACAAACACCACCAAAGATCATTGCAACAGGATGATTTCCAGCAAGGAAGACAGTGATCAGAAATTGTTGTAAATTATGTAAAATCCCTTTTATTTTCAGCTACCATAAACCTCACCAAATTCAGGAGATGTCTCTTGGATGTATCACTGCTCTGTGACAATGTCAGTTTCAGTTTGAAATTTGTGCTGAATTGGCTTTTTTTTTTTTAATCTGAATTTCCTTATCTAGTGGGGAAAACAATAATTTTCTTAGTTTTTCTTAATTGTTACTCTACACTGGTCTCAGTAGTCTGCTAGCAGTTGCCTGTTGCCATCTGAAGAAAAAAAAAAAAACAACACAATGCTTTTTTTTTTACCCTTTGTTGCTAACCATAGACCAGCCTCTCTAATTTCTTACTCTGACAGTGACGATGCCCTGATAAGTGGTTTTATTTCTCCACTGTTCAGAGGCACATTTTGGACTGTCTTCGCATGGCTTGGGCACTCAGCACCCCAGGCACGTAGCTTAAACCTCCAGCCCTCAGCCTTGCAATTGCTTCACTGCACTGCTTGCAGCTAATATCTCAGACGGATTTCTTCATGGATTCCTTTTTTCCCTCAGATGAATCGTTGGTTTTCTGGGTGCATTTGCCCTCTAGTGGATAAAATAAAAACTGTTCAGCCTTGCTCCCACTCCCACAGCTTAGGGAAAGGCAGTGGGCATGGCATAATTCCCCAGGGTAGTACTACTGGAGCTCAAGAAGCATTTGGGCACCACTCTCACACACACGGTTCGGGTTTGTGTAGTGCTGTGTGGAGCAGGATTTGGACCCCGTGGTCCTTATGGGTCCCTTCCAACTCAGTTTTGTAATTCTTAAACTTCAGCTGTTTATTTCTGCCCCATCCAAGACTTAAGTCATCACCTCATCTGACTTCTGTGCAGAGGAATCAAATAGCACAGCCCTATCTCAGAAGGCCACTTTTGTGCAGAGCAGTATGCTAGAGGCTATAGGACCTGGGGGGCAGCCATTAGCTGATGGAACAGTCATATATTGTTGTTTGGGCTTTTCTACTCCTTTTATTTCTTTCTCTTTTTCTTACTGGCTCTTTAAACTTAAGAACTGCACTTCTGCAGGACGACTGGTGCAGGCAGGCATACACTGTTCTGTATCTGCAGAGGAGCACATTGTGTGCACACCCCATTGCTAGCACCCTTTGGTCCACTCTGAATTATTTTTTTAAGTAAGTCTGTTGCACATGTATTACAACTGTTCCTCACCTAAAATAATTGTTTCTGTGCATGCACGTGTGTCCATATATAAGGCGCATACCGTGTGTGTGCTTTTATATGCGTGCATATGTTTGTGCATATATATAATATAGATATATTTCTATGTGTGTTGTTACATGTGTACATACATATGCATACATGCCTCTCTACATATAACACACCTGCTGGATGTGTGGAGTTCTTATGCCTGTTCGCCCAGTGATGTGACGGATGTCCTCTCCTTCTGTCCCTCCAGGTGCTGGAGGCCACCAGGGTGAACCGCAGGAAGAGTGCGCTGGCGCTGCGCTGGGAGGCCGGCATTTACGCCAACCGAGAGGAGGACGAGTAGCTGTGCAGCATCACTTGCTGAACCAAAAGAAAAAAAAAAAAGGAAAAAAAAAAAAAAAAAGAAAAGAAAATATGAAAGAGAAAGGAGGGGAAAAAAAAAAAAAAAAAAGGAAAAAAAAAATAAGCAGCATTTTAATCCGATATTTATTAAATACACAATGAACTCAATGATGCACACAGACATAGAAACAATCCAGCTCCCGGCAACTCTAAAACAACAGGAACAGCCCACTCAGAAAACACCCCCTCCTCCCACCCCTGCTTCCCCCTCCCAAATGATGCTAGGGTTGCAGGGCCGGGGAGTCCCGGGACACACCTCGGGGGTCTGTGCCCACATCGGCCTCACCCCTGCAGCATGACGACGTCACCCTCCGATGCTGTTTGTTTGAGGGGACCGAAAGGTTTGGGGTTGGGAATGGAATGGGGTTGGTTTTTTTGGAGGGGGGGTCTGCGCCCCTTATCTAGTAATTTATCTGTTTAAATGAAAAAAAAAACAAAAACCCACAAATAAACGGGGAAGCATCTGTTGCAAATGTACAATCCAGCAGACTCAGTAAATACAGCCCTTGTGTTGCAAACACAAGCCATCACAATTCAGGAGTGGAATAGATGGGGATGAGAGCTAAGCCAAATGGTCACCTTAGCTTTAGGATCCTGTATGCTTGCAATATCACCTGAGCTCCAGGTTCTCAGATCATATTTACCTAACAAAGTTTCTAAATAGGAAGTCTGTATCTAGCGGATGACAACTATTTTTTGATGGTGGGGAGGGGAAGAAGAATGGTGTACGTGGATAACCAATGGAGATGGGCAGTTTGAAGCAGAAAGGTAGTGAGGAATGAATACAAATAAAGGACATTTAATTTTTAAAGAAGGCAATAATTGAACTAAGCCAGACTTTGGCCAAGGAAGAGGTATGAGATAGAGAGGAAAGAGAGCTACGTCTTTCACTATATTTGTACAACATAAAAAGCCTTTGGAGAAGAGTGCTTTGTGGGAGCCTTCGGGCAACAAGAAGTTGGGGGCAGGAGGGAGTGAGGGTGCAGGCAGGGGGGAAGCATGACGTTTTCCAGCCAGCCAGAGCGTGCAGTGCTGCAAGCAGACCACAGGGCCCGTGCTTGTTGCTTTGGCCCGGGATCAGCCACCAGGGGTTCGTGTGCATCTGTGTGTGCGTGGGGCGCGTGTGCAAGGATACGTGTGGCACTGTGCATGTGTGGGTTTTCTCCAAGGCTGTGTACCAGCTGTAGGGGTGAGTGCTCATATCTTTCTTTCTTTCTCCCATTCCTTTTTTTTTTTTTTTTTTTTTTTTTTTCTTTTTTTTTTTTTTTTTTGTCTGAAAGGGGATATAAAAAAACAAGGCACTGAGTTAATGCAGTATTTGTGATATCAAAATTTGACCCAACATGGTATTTGCATGAATCACAATTGCAAAGTATTGACCAATTTTGTAAGCTGACAATTAGGAAAAGAAATGTGGTATTTATTCTTGTGCTTTGTATTTGTATGTAGTATAGAGGCTGCGGGTTTACTCTTTTCACACAAGCAATACAATAAGAGTATTTTAGATCTGGGAACCATAATTTCTGGACCAGAAATGAACAAGTTTGGGAGGCAACAGCAACAACAACAAAAAAATGCTGAGCTTTTTTCTATATAAAACGCTCTGCCTTTTTTATAGACAAGCAATGATTATTTTGACTTCTTTTTAAAAACCACAGTGCTGGTCCTCCCCCAAGCCTCTCCTTGGCTTCTTGGCCTGCTGCGCTGCTTTGTCTTGGAGCAGCAAGCTCACTTCTAATAAGTACCAATACTGTGAACACACTCCTGGTGCTTTTCTTCAACCAACACAGCGCTTGCAACCGAACGATGTTACTCCCCACAATTCCCCCTAGCATGCCTGTGGACATTTTGAGGCCCATTTTCAGGGAACTGTAGCGTCTATGAGCTGTATGAATTGTCTCCCTCCGTGCCGTGGAGCACACGAAGGCCCTGCTGACCTGTTTGCTGTGAGACGAGGTGCCCTGAGCAGAGGGCCCCGCATCAGACGATGCTCCCCAAAATGGGGGCATATCTGTATTCCCCTCCACATCGAGGTCTGCTTTCCTCCCACACCGGCTGACATTGGTCACCCATCTCAAGACCACCCATCTGCTCATGCTTTGTTTCCCCTTGGTCCTAGAAGCGCAAACCAGACTGCCCTCGACAAGGGGCACAGTTGTTGGAAAGGAGCACTGGGGCTTCCGCTCTCCTCCCCATGGCAGTGGCATGTGTGGACTCGGGCAGCCAAACTTTGCAGCCAGCAGTGTTCTTCTCTTCCAGAAATTATGGGCATTTGTCAGCAGTGCACACTCGGTGCAGCGATAGCACAGGTGCTGTGCAGCTCATTCGCCTCTCTGTTATTTCATTTGCATGCTACCAGGCTTAGATGTTTATAAGTATACGCCAGTAATACATATCTATCTATATATAACTATATCCAACGCAACCAAGGAGCACTATTGCAGAGTTAACTTTGTCTCCACAAAAGAAGCGCTCAGATCCTTTCCTGTGGCAAAGACTGGTTTTAATGAAACTGTGTATTGAGAAATAGTTAAGCATTAGCATTTGTGATTATAAGCAGTTCGGGGTTACAGTGCAGGTTTTCTGAATGGTTTGTTTTAAAGGCTGCCAGTTTGGGCTTCACCTCGCTCCATACTGACATCATTCGAAGGAAAACAGAAAAACATCACTTGGTTTGGCAACCAGAAGGCGGCATCCTTATCATGACTCACCGAACAGCTTCAACAGTACCTGGCTTTCTGTATGTTAACCACTTCAATGTTATCCTGCTTCTGTTTTATAGTGACTGTGAGGCCTACAATGCAAGTATATAATTATTTTCTCATTAAAACAGAAGCCTGCTTTGTGTTTCTATCCAGCAGTGGCAGGGATGCGATGGGAGCAGGTGCACAGTGTCCTTGTGCTGGGGGCATTCCATTGTTTGGTTACAGCCTGGTTGCCCTCTGGGGGCTGAGAGCAATGGGGATCTCAGTGGGCCCTTGTGCAGCAGTTTCATAGATTCAGAGGACTGTAGAGGTCAGAAGGGACCTCTGAAGATCTCCCCTGTCCCTCCTGCTAAAGCAGGTTCCATAAAGCAGGTTGCAAAGGGCAGTGTCCAGGTGGGTCTTGAATATTCCCAAAGATGGAGTCCACGGTCCCTCTGGGCAGCCTGTGCCAGTGCTCTGTTGCCATCACTGCAAAGAAGTTCTTCCTCGTGTTCAGAAGAAACTTCCTACACTTGTGCCCATCGTGTCTTGTCACGTCACTGGGCACCACCAAAAAGAGCCTGGACCCAGCCTCTTGACACCCACCATTTTAGATATTTAGTGGCAGTGATAAAATCTCCTCTCAGTCTTCTCCAGGCTAAACAGTCTCAAGCCTCTCACACTTTCCTTGTATGGGAAATGCACCAGGCCCCTAATTATTTTTGTGGCCCTTCACTGGACTTTTTCTAGGAGATTCCTGGTTCCTGCCCAGACATAGTGCTCCAGAGATGGCCTCCCCAGGGCAGAGTAGAAAGGAAGGATCACCTCCCTCAACCTGCTGGACATGCTCTTTTTAATGTACCCCAAGATGCCGATGGCCTTTCTGGGCAAAAGTTCATGCTGCTGGCTCATGGTCACCATGTTGTCTACCGCAGAGCTCCTCTCTAGGAGATCATTCCCTGTCCTGTACTGATGTGTGCATTTAATCCCCCCTGATGTAGGACCATAGACTTATTGAAACTCATTAGGTTCTACCCAACTCATTAGGCTCTCTACTCAACTCACCCATCTGTTCAAGTCTTGCTGAAAGGCAGAACAGCCTTCTGTTTGCTCCCACTGTTCCATCTGAGCCCTCCTCATTCCAGGCACAATACCCAAATGCCCATAGAGAGCAGCCCTGTGGATTTCCTCTCCCTTTAGCAAATACTGCAGGGTTAGAGATTGCAAAATGAGTACTGTCACATCCGTGGGTGGCAGTGGCTTGGGAATTTTGGCAATAAATTCCACTGTTGGCAGCTGTTCATATTTGTCCACTAAGAAACACGTAGGACAGCTAAAATTCCCAGCACCCCACTGCATGGCCAAAGTGACATTTGCCAACCTTAAGAGTATTTTTGTAAGTACTTAAGGTCTGCAAAATCCATTGTTTATGGGGCACAATCTCTGCCTCAGATCTGGACCAGACAGAGGCAAGAACACAAAGCAAACTTTGTGGGAACAGTGCACAAAAAAAAGTAGAGCATGCAGTATCAGGAAGCCAGGCACCACAAGCTAATGCAGAGGAGGGATGGGACTAGGCAGAACCTGAGCGACAAATATTACCACAGACTTTTTAACTCTAGAAGTGACTTTCAGTGACCTTACTGAATTGATGAGGTTGGGCAGTCCAGCCCTGCACTGCTCAGCAGAATCCCCATATATCCAGCATCTTGCCACAACTGCACCACAGCAAAAACACATAAAAAAACAACAGACCAAGCAGTAACAGGGAAAAAAATAAACGCCATCCTGAGCACAGGGTCTGCTGCTAGCTCTGGCTGAGTCTGATTAACTGGCCACCTTACCCATAGGTTCATCAGTTGCATCTCAAGGAGGACAGCTTTTATGATAAGCATCAGTTGCTGGAGCACCACCGGGAGTTATAATTCCACTTTAGTCCCACCCAGGGCAGTGTCAGAGTGTGACAGCTGTGAAGAATATCAGAAGGCTGTGGAATAGCAGCCCTTGAACCATGCAGCAGTACTGACTTCTGGAGAGTGGGACGCAGTGGGTGTGGGGAGCCAGCTCAGCCTATAGTAGCACTGCACAAATGCTCCCAGACAAAACATGAGGCACAGTGATTGCACAGATGGATGGAGGAAGGCATGAGGCTCTATCCTTCTGTAAGGTGCCTATAGGGAAGCAAAGGCAGAGTCACTGCTTTGGCACATCTCAGAGCCCAGCACACAAAGGCATCGCCTGTGTTACCAACCCAGCAAGCCTTCCTCAAGCAGCCCCAATAAGAACTTCATTAATTACAGAATCATTAAGGTTGGGAAAGATCACTAAAACCTAGTCCAACTGTCAACCCATCACCACTATGCCCACTAAACTGTAACTACCTGTTGTAGCATCTGTTTGCCACATGTTAAATTGAGCAATGTCCTCCAGCCACTACTGAAAGATAATCAAGCTGGGAAGGTGCTAGCAAAACAGATAATCCTGATGAAGCATTGCTGCAAAGCTTTACAGGCAAATAACCTACCATTAGAAAGGAGGGAAGAGCTTGTGAGTACCTGTGAAGTGTCAGCCCCGTAGAGAAATGTGGAGTTTCCCAGCATACAGTGGGAATTGACTTTCCCAACAACCCTGTCACCTCAGGTAACACTCCACCTTCTGTGGAGGAGACAGGAAGACTCAGCCCTGCTTCATTAGGGTGAAGAGAGAAAGGTGCAAAGTATGGCACTTGCTCACTTGTTTTCCTCTAGGAGCATTGCTTTGCTGCGCAGCACCAGCCCACAGAGGCTACACACTTCAGCAGCAGCACCCTTCTCTGCTCCCTCCCACCTCCTCACCTCTGCTGTTCCCTCCTAATTTCAGTATGATCCTGTCTTCACTCAAAACACAGCTGCTTCCAGGAAGCAAGATCTTATGGGGATCTTATTCTACATCAACCTCATGGGATGGAGAAGGCCTTTGGTCAGAGCTTATCCCACACCACAGCTTCTTACTGACCACCTCTAGGGTTCATTTGGGTGGGTACTGAGACAGAACAGGATAAAACAAAGCCTCTTGGTTGCAATACTCGTGCCAGAAAGAGCGTGATTACAGCTCTCCTTTGACTATGTGTTTGAGGAAACAGCTGTGCCAACCTTCAGCCACACAGAGCTCCAGAGACGCTGAGCTTATATAAGTTTGAGAGGGTTGTTTCCAACGGGGAAGTTAATTTAAAGTCATGATACTTTCTGTATAAAGAAAGTGGAGATTTTTGGCAGGAACAGAGATTAAGTAATGCAGGTCAGAAGGCAGAGTTATAAACAGTGGAAAACAGAAAGACAAATAGGGGAAAAATCTCGCTGACAGGAATTTATTCACAGAGGGAGCCGTTTCTGAAGCCAGCTGAAAGCTATCTCAGGCAATGTCTGAGCAGCATTGGATGCTGTGTGGCAAAAAGCATACTTAGCCAAGCTCCTAGGGAAGCAGACAAAAATCTGGCAGCTACAGCACTTGTCTCAGACTCTGCCAGGCCTGGGTAACAGTGGTGCAAGATGGGGATTAGCCCCAATGACCTCTGGCCACTGCTTGCTGAGTCAGCCTTCAAGAAAAGGGAGTCAGGAAATAGCTGGATTGTAGCATTCTTCCTTAATATACTGATAGCAGGCTCTTTGAGCTTACAAATGAGAAGATAAGTCCATATAGCTTGCCTGAGTTTTGCAGGATGTTTCCAAGGAATTTGTTATTGAGATGCTTCAGCACTAACATCAAAACAGCATTTCAGTATCTAAAAGGCTTGACTTTTCAGAGCTTTCTTAATCTCTCGTCCCCTTCCTGCACAGAAGAAATACTAAATCACTGTGCTTTTAAACATCAGAGATCACTCTCGCCTTGCCCCTACACATCCATCTGCCCACCTTGCCCTGCTCTACCTTGCCCATGAGTCCTTGGTGGCTCCTACAGGCACCTCAGAGGTGATGTCCACTGGCAGGGCGCTCAACCTGTGACCAAACTGCACAGTGCAGCACTGACAAGGCTGGGAGGATGCCTCCCCCTGCTCCTGAGCAGAGAGCAGGAGGTGAGAGAGCTCACAGGAAAACAGGAAAAGCAGTTTTGCAGTAAGTAGCAGCAGCACTGCTCTTGACTAGTGGTTCTGTAGTTACACAACAGGCCATAATATCCAAAGTCTATCTTGATTAGGTTTTGAGTGACCCAGAGAGCTGAAATGAGGAAAAAAAGGAACAGCAAATGCCAGTCAGAGCAGCTGTCCTGCCACACAGCTCAAAATTTAATACTGTGTATATATTTGTTCATGCTTGCTAGACATTGAAGAATTGCAGCTTGGGAAAAGTTAGCAGCAGAAATACTGCTGGAAAGCTGCCCATATTTTCTTGTATCCCTCGTACATCTTACCCATCATCCCATTATTCAATTCCAAAAACTTCCTCAGATTTTTCCCAAATTCTAGTCCCAGTAATGTATTTTCACACACATACTGGAACCCCATCAGTTCATATCTAACAAGCCTGTTTGTAACTCTCCCCCTCTGTTGTTGTCCACCTAGGAGGATGCTCACTCCCAGGCAGCACACAATGAGATCCACCTCGCCATATCTATGTGTGCTTTTTCTGGATCAGCTGATCTGGGGCAGCCCTGCTGATGGGTGACTCCTGCTTGCACTGAGGAGTGCAGATTACCACACCCTTCTCCTGCAGTGGGGCAGTACCCTGTAGCCTGCTATACACTGTCATGCAAGAGTACCTCCAGTGTGGGGAGGGCTCCATCATGCCACCATGCTCCCAGGGACCTTTCCACTCTCCCAGACACAAACAAGTACCCAGCCTCCAGGCTGCAGGATAGGTGATTATCTGGGAGTGGCTGCAGCACCTGCTAACAAACAGGGATATCTCTTCTCGTGATGAGAGGTCACCTGGAAGTCCTCACCCACTGCAGTGAGACAGGCAGTGACACACAAGTGATGCCACTGTTCCACAGCCTCCCAGCCTGAAACCACCTCGGGCTGTGCAGGGCAGCAGCCAACAGCCTTCATGGGATACTCGCTGAGTGTCATGGAGGATCTGCCCAGCCCCAAGCAGTTGGAGTTCGATAGTCCAGGAAGCAGTTTGAGAACTTCTACTCAAGTTTTGGATTTGTACATTTGTTTTGGCTTGATTTTGAGCTGCAGAAGTCCAGCTGGAAGAGCTGCCACATGGGAAAGAAGGCGGCAGAGCTCCTAAGTGTCACCAGTGTGCCGCAGCATCTGCAGCTCTGCATTCCCTGGGAAATGTAAACACACTGTGACTAAAACCATAGTCAGTCTTTCTTGCCAACTTCTCTGTTGAGGATCTAGCCCAACAGAGTGCACAGGGACTTCACGGCAGCAGTTAGGACTTGCCCACCATGAACACTGGGAGGGCCTTCAGTGGTGGCCTCACCCCACCCTTCTCCCCCTTTGAGAGGTGAACTTGGCCATGCGCAGCACTAACCTGAGATTTATAGGGTGAAAACGGCTGGATTTCCATGCAAGTTGTCTTGCAGAAGAAAAAAAACTTGACAGAAAATTTCTATCTTTTCTCCTCAAAAGAGGAAGGTTAAACGAGCACTAACAGTTATCACAGCAGTTAACACAGTCTGTGCCTTCAAGCATTCACAGTATTCTTGGTTGCCTTCACCTCTCACTCTGGAAACTGGGTGGATTCAGGCCTTTTCCTCTCCACTGTCCCAAGGCCTCCTCTGGATCCACTGAGCTGTGTGTCTGGAGAGGTTCTTGTTCTATGCAATTGCCCCTGGCTAGGGCTGAGCTACCTAGCAAAGGTCCAGGAAAGGCCCCACCTTAGCTGAGCAGCTCAGATGACATTCCAGAACCTGGAATGTTACTAAAGCTGGTGCATCCCCCACTCACCACCCTTTCCCTCTTCCTTGACCTGCTTTCTTGAGATAGTCATCCAGATCATGGTCACAAGAAGGATCACAGTGCTTCCATCCAGCCTCTTCCCCAACCTTTCTCTTCTCTTTCACATCTAAGGCCAAGCTTTGCCTTCACAGCCAGAATAATTAGTGCTCCTCTTTTCCTTGCACTACTTTTCTTCTTTTCTCCCTCACTCCACAAGGATGGGGGTGAAGCTTGCTGCTTCTTTTTCCTTCTTTATTCTGCTTTCCTCAATGGCACTGCATAAAGCCTTTCTCTAGTTCATGTCCACACTTTGCTCCCCAGTCTCATAGACTCAAAGTCAAATGTGCACACACACACTTCTACTGAGATTTTAGTTACTACGAATGTCTTTGCTCAGACATCTCTTTCTTTTTTAAAGAATGTTTGTAGGCTTTTCAGTACCCACTCACCACAGCTGTAAATATTTCTAAACATACATTTAAAAATAAAAAATAAAAAAAGAAAGAAAGAAAACATGTAAATTATATAACCAAAATAATTTCTGAATATATCTTTGGAGAGCACGTGGGGGAGGAGGGCAGTTTTTTATTTTGAACTCAGTTTTTACGGATTATTGTCTGTGCTGTATCCAGCATTGAACTTTTTTAATAGTCATCTTTTTGCTGTGCTTATTTCATCTTTCTAAACTGTCCGTCCTCACTCCATTCAGCAAGTGAAGACTAAGCTGCCATTATGGGATAATTCATTTCATCCCACTACTCAGCTGCGGTGCATGGGAAGCTGGACTTGAACCAGCAGCGTCCCTTCACAGCCCAGAAAGCTGATCATCTTGGGTTTCATCAAAAGCGGGGTGGCCAGCAGGATAAGGGAGGTGATCCTTCCCCTTTTCTCTGCACAGGAGAGACCTCACCTGGAGCACTGCATCCAGATGTGGAGTCCTCGGTTCAGAAGAGAGCTGTTGGAGCATGTCCAGAGGAGGGGCAGAGAAATGATCCAAGGGACGGAACACCTCTCCTACAAGGACAGGCTGAGAGCTGGGGGTGTTCAGTCCGGAGAACAGAAGGCTCCAGAGAGATCTGGCAGCAGCTTTTGTGTATGTAAAGGAGGACTACATGAAAGAAGGAGACAGACCGTTTAATGGGGTCTGATGTGATGTGATAAGGGGAAATGGTTTCAAACTGAAGGAGGGGAGATTTAAATTTGGGTATAAGGAAGAAGGTTTTTTACAATGTAGGTGGCAAGGCTCTGGCACAGGTTACACAGAGAGCTGTTTCATGCCCTATCCATGGAGACACTCAAAGTCAAGCTGGACCAGGCTTTGAGCACCTGATGGAGCTGTTGGTGTCCATGTTCACTGCAGGGGAGTTGGACTAGTTGGTCTTTAAAAGTCCCTCCCAATTCAAACATTTATATTAAGTTCATTCCTGCCTATACACTCTTGAATTGCAGTGCTTTGTGCCAAGCCCGTATAGACTGACAATAATTTAAAAGAAGAGGTGAATATTAATAAAAAATAGAATGTGCACACACAAAAAAAGCATTTAGCTCAAGGATTATCTGGGCCTTATCTGAGAAGTACAGCAGGATTTGTTCTGCAGTCCAGCTGATTAAGCAAGCACTGGATACCACCAGGAGCCTTTTTTCCTATCTTCATGCAAAGGATTTATGTTAAGAAATACAGTCAGGTCTCAGCACTAAATCACTTACATTCCTTGAGCTAAATTAAAACACAGCTGACTCAACAAAAAGCACAGGTAAAGGGTGCTGGGTTTTGTCCATCCGGGGAGAGAATCCCACAGGAGAGACTCTGACCAGGTAAGGAGACAGCTGAAATGAGAAAAATGTGTAGAACTGTAACTTCTCAGGGTGAAAGCATGACAACTGCCAGCTTCCTCCATGTGTCCCTGCTGGGTCTCTCTCACCGTACTGTGGGTACAATCCTGGTCCTTCCTCACTTCACTATGTGTCAGTGCACCACCTCTCCATGAAGAAGAGCTGGTGCTGACCTCACTTCAGGGTCCCCAGGCCCAAGGGCTCAAGGGGGGTTGCCTTTAACCACTGGGTTTCAGCAGTCTACAGCAATGTATTTTTGCCTTGGAGCTAACCTCAATCATTCTGTAGGTGCGTGTTTTTAAATGTCAAGAGCCACTCTTTTACAGCCCTTTAGGATCCCTCGTGCTAATTGTGCACAAATATTAAATTCTAGAGGACACATAATTGACCCCTTAAATATCAGTAAAATGAGAACTGAGCCCTGTGGAAAAGCTGACTGTGGAGAATGGAAATCTTGAAGTCTTTGTAGGATCAGATGAATGTAGTATTCACACAGAGCGTTTTTCAGTAGGATATGTTACACAGCCTAAGTTAAACTTGTGTTATAATTGTACTGCAGTTGCTGACATAAAATTATACCCTTCTAAGAGAATTAGCTTTAAAAACACATTTAATGAGAATGAGCACTCAGAATATCCTGGAAATATATATGCAATTCATGAGATCACTAATGGCATTTAGCACAGCTCATTAGCTCTCTGGGCTTGAATAGCACTGAGCATGGCACAGTATCACCTAAATGTCAGGAGTGTCAGACAAGTAAGCCAGGCAGCCTGTACATACCACCAAGTGCAAAGGGAAATCATCCCTCATTCAAGAACTGAGCAGATCTGCAACTTCTCCAGCCCTGTGCTCATAGAATTCCTCTTCGTGACAAGACAACCAATGTCCTACATCAAAGCTACAATGGGATGAAGGCATTTCTCTTTCCCTCCAATATCTGGAAGAAAACTTGGGGCTCCTAGGTTGTAACAAAACATGTCCATGACTCTGGTTGCATGTATTGACTGAACCAGTCCCATTCTGCTGCTGTGGGGCTTTCAGTAAGGCTGCCTGGAATTTCCATCCTCTGGAAGTATTACTGTGTTTGGAGGAAAGGAAGAAAAACTAAAGAAACACCTTCTGCAGAAAATCTGATAAAAAATAAATCAAACATTTGGAGCAAATCATAATGAATTCTGCAGTTGTCTACAAGTCTTTTGGTCTGTTTAAAAAAAAAAGTTATAATTCTCTGGTAGCAGCAAATCATTCTAGCAGACAATTCCCCATTCCTTCCTATCTTAGTTCTTGGGATTTTTTTCCTCAAATAGAAACCTAAAACAAAAAGTATTGCACAAGTGGACAAAGGAGTGAAAAAATGCCACTCTTGAGCCATGAGTACACAGGCACTGAGTCAGTGCCACCTGAATCAACACAGAGTGCAGCAGATGGGGATTTTAATGTGGTGTGTGCAATTAATCATTAATTTATTTTTTAAGCCATCACTATGAATCTTCCCAGAGCAGACTGCTACTCTGCCTGTTATGAATCACTCAGCCAGCACAGGATGAGATCATTATCATTTCACTTAGTGTTTCTAAAGCTGCCAAGCATCCCCTGAGTGTTTCCTGCAGACCCAGAGCGTGGGGCAGCAGCAAAGTGTATGGCTGGCTGCAAGCTGAGAGTCCATGCCAACGCACAGAATGGAAATCTTGGATGGCAGCTGTGTGGCCATCACCAGTACCTTGGCAGCATTGGGAATTTCCTCCTCTTTTTGAAAATTCCCATATTTTAAAGTCCAAGGATACAGTGCAAGAACTGGGAGGCAGGTTGTGAAAAATAAAGATTTTCTCTTTTCCTTTTTTCTTTTTAGTGCAATTTCCTGCTTGTTTTATTGAAACAACAGTGACATCAGAGGCATGATGTTGCAACAGGGCAAAGGGGAGCAGCTGAGAGCCACAGAGCCAGCATCCCATTTGTGTGGATAAAAAGGAAAGGAATGGAGCGAAGAGGAATTCATGAAACACCTGGAAGAAAAGCACTCAGCACTCAGCCTTCTCCTTATCCCTGCCGTCATGCATGAGCATCATTTCCCTGAGAGCCTTGTGGCTTGTGAAGGATGCCAAAAGAGAAAGAAAAAAAGCAGCAACTACATGGCCATTTTCACTTCCTAAAGTGGGTGACAGAAATTCCCCCCAGGTCATATGATCTTTATTGAAGCTGCACCAGGAAGAGCCGCAGCGGCCAGTGAGTGCAGGGAGTCTCCGTACAAAAGCCTCTGCTGCCTGAGCCAGAGGTCAGAGCAGCACAGGGATGTGCATGCGAATGCACACATACATACCAAAGTGAGGTGCAAACATCCTCCCAGCCAGATTGCCTCTTGCACAACTCCGATTCTGTGCAAACTGGCAGACCTTTTATTTTCCCTCCACCGCTCCACTTCAAGCATGTATCCAGAGCAGGACTTCTGAGAACGCTACTTCCTCCAGCACATCTCTTGGAAAACAGCTCTCCTCTCTCCCTGATTAGAGGTGGCCGTCTGCACCACGGTAGGGATGATGGCAGTGAGAACATGGGTTGAGCCGGTGGTCGCAGGCTCCCAGGTGGCCAGTGCTTTCTACGACACAGCGCTGCTGCTGGTGGTGAAGAGCTTCTACAACCAGACCAATTCAACTGTCCCTTCCCATGTGCTGGAAGATGCTCAGCAGAAAGCTGTCTCTAATTTTTATATCATCTACAACCTTGTCCTGGGTCTCAGTCCACTGGTGTCAGCCTATGGCTTGTCCATGCTGGGGGACAAGGTGCATCGGAAGATCCCCATCTGTGTCTCGCTTCTTGGCTATTTGGGCTCCAAATCTCTCCTGCTTCTGCTGATTCTGCTGGACTGGCCAATCGAGGTGATGTATGGGGCTGCAGCCATCAATGGGCTGACAGGCGGCTTCACTACATTCTGGGCAGGCATCATGGCTCTGGGATCTCTGGGCTCCTCTGAGAGCAGGAGGTCTCTGCGGCTTATCATTATTGAGATGGTGTATGGCCTTGCGGGCTTTCTGGGAAGCATGGCATCCGGCTACCTCTTTGTTGGCTTCAGCTATCACTATCGAGAGGGCACTGTGCTGGTGAGTTGCAGCATTGCCTGCTATGCTTTCTGTCTCCTCTACAGCGCTTTTGTGCTGACGGTCCCCAGGCCAGCAGCTTCCTGCCCAGACAAAGCCAAGACTGTAGAGGAGGCTGGCAGCCAGCTACCAGCTCACACAGGAGGAGCAGACAGCGCCCAGCCTTCAGAGAGCAGCAGTCAAACTCCAGTAACACCCTCAAAACTAATCATCGGTATGCTTTTTGTGGCAGCGATCCTCTATGATCTTGCCGTAGTTGGAGCAATGAATGTACTTCCACTCTTCTTGATCAGGAAGCCTTTGAGTTGGAATGCCGTGGAGATTGGCCACGGCAACGCTGTTGGGTACATGATTTTCATCACCAGCTTCTTGGGGGTACTTGTGTTCTCCAAGTACTTTAAGGACATCACCATGATCATGATCGGAGTGGTGTCATTCAGTGCTGGCATCCTCATCATGGCCTTCGTGCGGTGGACTTTCTTGTTCTACATAGGTGAGTTAAGCTTCCACAAGTGCCCTCTCCCCACACCTCTCTTGTGCAGCATACATCAATATCCAGAGAAGGTACGTGCTCATGTCTATGCTCAGTTTAAGCTAGTTGACTTGAAATCTGTGTGTCACTTGGTCATAGTCCAGATCTGAATGGGAGAAAAATCCTCACAATGTGGTAGGGCAGGAACTGATGCAGGCTACCACTACCAGTCAGACAACACTGTTCCAATAATGTGAAGCACTTGTTTCTCAAGGCATAAGACTTAAGCCTATGATGGAAGATAATTGTGAAAGATTTCCTGCTAAGTGATCTCCTTAATATGTCATTTATTTTTATTACATTAAGGTTTTTATGAGTGATGAGAGAGTTTATACGAAAAACTGGAGCTGCTTTAGCAAATAAAAGATTATGGTAATTTACCATACAAATCTTACACTGTACATAAATGACTAAGGGACAGGTAATAAAAGTTGGGGCAAGTTTATTTTGGGTAAGCAGCTTGTCCAGGAAAACAGGAAACCAAAAGCCAAGAAAGCATCCCTGATGACAGTGAGGTGAGTGACTCATACCTGACTAACAGAGCATGGCTTTCTTGCACAGCTTTGGGATCTTTTTTCTTAAAGTGAGGAAAAGATCCAAGAGAAATGGCCTGAAGAATTTTTTCTGTCTGCCTCTACAAGAAAGGAGAAATTGAAAATCAAACTAATTTATTCTAAGAGGAAAGATGGTAGGATATAATTTCTGTACCATGCCAAAAACTGAGCTAAATTTTTACCAGATTTTGTTCACCCACTAGGCAATTAGAGGAAAAAAAGACATAAAATTATAGTTTTAAAAATGCTTGTCTAGTACTAAGTCCATCACCAACAAGTGCTGATAATGGGTTTGCAAGATGCATACTAAGGTGTTGGAGAAACAGCTTAGTTTGCTAAAAGTGGACAGGTCTTCACTCAGGCCAAGCCAGAAGCAGTGCACAGGAGAAAAAGCAGTGTTCCTGTCCAGGCTGGGTAGCATAGGGTTCTTTCTCCAATGGCTAGACCTGGATTGTCCAGCTCACTGCCACAAGGAGAATGCTATATGTATACACTGGAACCAGAGGTCAAATCCAAGAGATCACGGCTGGCTCAGGCAAAGTGCCTCTGCCAGCTGGAGCAGTTGGTGGCTTATCCACTGCCACCTGCATGAAGCAAAGGCCTGCATTCTCTTGCAGATTTTAACCACTTTCAGAGGCTGAGGGTACATGACAAGGCGAAGCAAAGGCCCTGCCCATGCCAGAGGCATGCAGTCTTCAAAAGCAGTGGATGCTGTGAGACAGGAAGCAGGTACTGATAATAACCATATATATTCACTGTTTTGCAGCTCGAGCAGTGATGCTCTTTGCCCTCATCCCCTTACCAACCATCAGGTCCATGTTGTCCAAGCACATTGAAGGATCATCCTATGGTAAGCGTTTCAATTGCCCCACCAATCAAAAAAACTGTCAAATCCCTCTGTTTGGCAAGTTTTCACTGCAATCTGTGCATTGCATAATAACAGCTGGTACCACAAAAAGGAAGGGAGGAGCAGAGAAACTTGCAGAACAAGCCTGCCATGTCCAAGCTTCTCCTCTCCCACTGCTTCATCATTTATCCACAGAATTTTCAGTACACATTTCAACAGATTACTATCAGTGTGCAGCTGAAAGGCAGGGAAGATAATATCTGAAGTACTGTTCAAAAACAAATGCTCCAGGGAAACAGAGGGCACGCTGGCCTGAAGCTCAGTGATACTCAGATTTTATATTTGTCTTCTAGTTTTGGGAATGATGGATTTCTTTCATCTTTTTTTCAGTTACAGTCTCTAAGTAAGTCTCCAAACATTTCTTGTCAATCGATTCCTTCAGAACATGAATTAACAAAGGACAGCTTTTACATAAGAAAATGACAGAAGAAGCTATTCCTAATTTTTCTGCTAACATTGTATTAGAAAATAGTGCAACGTATGTATTTTACCACACCATACTGGCTGCTGCCATCTTCACCCCAGTGACTTCAGACACCACAGGCGTGGTCGTGCACACACACACACCTCAGGCCTGTGACTGCTCATGCATCCTCAAAACACAGCCCATAGTCACACATATTCATTATTTTCCCTTCTGCCGTATGACCACAGCGCTCCAAACTCCCAGGAGCACAAATCACTCTGGTTACCGCGTTGTTTCTTCGGGTGATGGCCACTGGTGCCACACAGGAAGAGGAGGCTGCACAGGCACAGGCTTGCCATAAGGCCCTGAATGTGCTCCTGCTTTGTGCATCCCGGGAGGATCAGACTGCTCCTCTTCCTCCATTTACCACAACAGAAACAGAATAGTGCATTTCAGTGAGAATGGCTGCCCTCAAGCAGCTCCAAAGGGGACTCAGTTTCCTCCTCGCTACACATCACAGTCACACATAGTTCTCCATTTTATGTATTATTACATTTCAGCCCAATGGATGAGCCTTCTGGCCAATGGCAGGAGCTGATTAAGATCTCTCTTGTCCTGAATACACTGCCTTTTCATACCATATGGAAATGAGCACTTGTTTCCAGTTGCAATTGAGGTTGCAATTTTTCATTGCAAACTAAAATCTAGACTGCTTAAGCAGGCAGCTTTGTCCTGTGCTTTAAGGAAGAGTTTCTTAACCCTGCTCCAGAGCAGTAGCAGATGTAAGTTCGTGCAATCTGGCCCCTGCTAAGCCATGACCACTTCACTTCTCTGTGCAGTGCTTTTGATGATTCACTTGGATGTCGCAGGGAGGTGGCACAGCAGGCTTTTTTCTCCCAGATAACAAACAACATTGCTGTTTTGCAGGTAAGGTGTTTGTCCTGCTGCAGCTGTCCTTAGTCACCACGGGAGTAGTGACATCCACAGCCTACAACAAGATTTACCAAAGCACGCTGAACTGGTACAGCGGCTTCTGCTTTGTTCTGTCTTTCCTGGCTGGCTGCCTGAGTCTCCTCCCTTTAAGGTAGGGAATAGGAATTGCTTTCCCCAAAGGGGCACACGATGTTTTCTACTCGCTTCATGATTCTAGGTCTTAAGTGCACAACACCGATTGGAAAAGGAATTTTTTTTTTAATTGTTGTTTCAAAAGAAAATTGCAAAAAACACTGAAAAAAGAAAAACAAAAATTCAGTGGAAGTGGGATGACAAACACTTGGGAAAGTTCACTGAATCTGACCTGCAAGTGATTCAGCCACTGTTTTCCACCTCCTTTTTGTTTTACGTAATGTGAATTGCTGTAGGAGAAATATTTGGCAGAGTTTAAGAGCTAACAATCCCATGGGACAAAGCCTTTGCACAAATGTAATGCTAGACAATGAGAAAACAAGACTAAGCAGAGTGAGGGAATAATCCTACCCAAATTAAAAAATATACATATTTTAAATCCATTACAGATTGTGATTTTGATCACTCATAGTGATCAAAAATAGTAACTTTGAGCATCCCTCAGGTGCTTCTTTCAAAGAGAAATTAAAGGCTCAACAACAGTCAACAGTTGTCTTGAGAAGGTAGCTTGGTAGCTCCCTAGTAACCTGTGTTTTTGTTGTTCTTTACAGCATTGTGGCCATCAAACAACGTTCAAGCACTGGTTCTTTTCAGATTCCAACCAAGTGACAGAAACTGTACCATCTAACACATTTTTTAGTCTCGATCAGTTCTTTGAGGAGGTGGAAGGCCTGCCAAGCATCTGCCCCTACAGTTAGCTTAATTACAAGAAGCATCTAATCTACGTCTTCACCTCACAGCATGCCACACTGTCAGCCACTGAGCTCACCCAGTACAAAGAAGTTTGCCTTGTTACTTCTGCAGTACATCATCATGCAGAGTGATGTGCACTGGCTGTAGGTCACTATCAGTGTTCTGAACATCTTTTCATTCTGGGTACTTAGCAATAGTGCAGATGGACAAGAACAGGGCAGAAATGAGAGGTGTGTTTCCAAGCACATCAACCAATTTAAAAGGGGAAAGCAGTGGAACAGCCATGTTCTCCATTACTTTCGTCTTGTCCTTCAAGTCTGAAACCTCAGAGCAGTTCTGTGACTTTGGCTTACATGGCTGAGGTCCAGAAGCAGCACACTGGGAGTGCACAGTGGTCAGCAGGACGAGACTAGCTTCTAACATATTAAAAGATAACTGATGTTATGAAAAAAAATACAGAAATGCCATTGTATTTAAAAAAAAATCAAAAACCACCAAGATTAAGGTACATTTTTTGTAATCTCTACAATAAAACATTTCTTAATACATGTTCACGCTCCTCTTTTCTGGGAGATTGCCATGGTAGTGCATTAACAGAGTTTATGGGAAGACACCTATGACTCAGAACTGGCATTTCATCCCCAGCACCTTCTTGTAGCAGGTTAAGAAATGGGCAAGTGAAGGTCACCATCCCTACAGGTTTTGTGGAGGTGGAGGGCAGACAGTGCCAGGTAGCAGTCATCTTGTAAGCCCAGCCTCATGCTGGGCCACGTTCCAGCTGAAAGGAACCCCATGCAATGTGCCAGTTCTCTTGAGATGTTATCAGCTAAATCCAAACAAGTTTCAGAAGACTAGCATGCACTGTAAAGATCAGCATTTAGACTCATTTCCACTCACATGCTAATTGACTTAACAAGAATTAACTGGCTTCCAGGCTCCTCGACTATGTACAGACAACTAAAAAGCTCTTCAGCACCTGTAATAGCCAGGAGGTAAGGCAGGCAGCCCCAGTTTGAGACAGGGATGTGGCAAGCAGAAATTGATTACTCACTAAGCAGCTCTCCCATTCTAAGCAAGTTGCTGCCATCCCTGTCCCACCATCGCCAGCCCTCAGAGCCTTGCCACAGCTACAGCCTTTGCTTTCAGGTTGTAGCAGTTAACCATGGCAACAGCCAGCTGATACTCGGTTAAATCAGCAATAGAATAAACTTTTACAGGAAAAACGTTTCTGCAGTAGGGTAACAGGCTGCCCAGTAAAGTGCACACATCACATTTCAGTGGTGAAGGTGACAAAAAATGAAACATTGAATTCTTTGTAAAGGAGTCCTTTTAAATACATTTATTGGTTCACTCCATCACACTGAGGTAAACAAACTGTATTTAAAAAATGTACACACTGATAGGGAACTACAAACAATTTTACCTCAAAGTGTTTCTCTCCATCAATACTAGTTCCATAGTAAACAATGAACAAAATACAAGAGCTGCTCTGAAAGTAATGCCTCCTATTTTATGATGATGGCAGATAATGTCAGAGGCAGATATTGGTGGTATGCAGTTGAATTTGAACCTTCCCACCAGCATCCCATTGCATTTTGTTGCCATGTTACAGATGGCAACAGAGGGCCACTCTCACAAAATAGTGTCTGACGTGGACGTGTGGATAAAGCTGAGGTGTGATCTGCATTCCTCTGTGAGGAAATAACTGTACTCACCGACATTCATCACTGCTCACTGAACGTTGATTTAGGACAAACAGTGGACGTGAGCACAGTGAGGCAGTGGGTGGTGGGTGTGTTTCAGCAGTAGTGATAGCACACCATATCTGCTGGTATAGATTTTTATGAGCACGCAGGCTTTTGTTCACCACTGATGAAAATGCACAGCTAGTGATGGTGACTGTGTTGAAAAATAACATTTTGTAGCTGAGAATTTGTCCTATCAAACAGCGCTATTGTTCTCTTTGTATTTGTTGTCATTTCCATGGAATTAAATAGGAGGTATCACTTTCAGAGCAACCTACGTATACCTATACAGAGATATATGAGAAAGAATAGGAACATGCCATCACCGTAAGTCAAGACAACATTTCATAACCTGTGAGTCTGAACAAGAGCTGTCAGAGTTGGTTGAACACAAGACAAGAGCACTGCTCTGTGTTTCGCACTATCAAATTCACACAGATTAATCTTCTCATTGCTTCCATTGTGGTTTTTTTTGGTGGTATGGCAGTGACCCTAGGATGCAAAGTGAATGGTTTTCAGTGCATGGACTTACACACAGGTTGGAAGTACTGCAGTCCTCGTCATCATCACTGACACTTTGAAGAAGAGGAGGGGAACCAGGTCAAAAGCCGAGCTAGCTTACCTTCCTCTGCTGGCCGGAGTCTCCACATTTTAAGGAGCAATAGACAGACGTGCACAAAAGAAAGCAGAACAAGAACCTTTATTTTCCTCTTTTATTTTCACGCAACTGTGTGTATGAAGGCTTCAGAAGCAATTCCTAACTCACGGTCCACCAGAGCATCCACATAAGACAGAAACCCTCCAGGAGTTTAGAAAAGCTTCAGCAGAAACTCAGAGCAGCCCTGGTTGAAAAACTGGATACAAGCCAACAGTATCCTGGGCTGCATCAATAGATGGGAGGACTGCACCCAACACTAGGGACCCAAGCGCAAGGCAAGTTTGCAGCTGCTGGAAGGGGTCCAGAGAAGGGCCACAAAGATGATTAGAGGGCTGGAGCATCTCTGCTATGAGGAAAGGCTGAGGGAGCTGGGCTTATTCAGCCTGGAAAAGAGAAGGCTCTGAAGAGACTTCATTGCGGCATTCCAATACCTGACAGGTGCTTACGAAGATGAGGGAGAATGACTTTTTACATGGTCTAACAGTGATGAGGGACTAAGGTCTTAAACTAATAGAGGGGTGACTTACTTAGACTTGGCATTCAGAGGAAATTACTCAGAGGGTGGTGAGGCACTGGAACAGGCTGCCCTGAGAGCCTGTGCATGCCCCATCCCTGGAGGCGCTGCTCCATCTCTAGAGGCACTCAAGGCAGCCTGGCACCCCATCTCTAGATGGGGCCCTGGGCAGCCTGACCTGGTGGGGCAACCTGCCTCTGTACAACAGGCATCCGGAACTCTGTGGACTTCTAAATCCTTTCCAACCCAATCATTCTGTGACTCTCTGAAGTTTCTTCCTATGACTTAGACTGCAGTCTTAGCACAAGCGCAACAAAAATCCAAGCAGACAGTCTGAAGAATCCACAGTTTATTCTTTGATAACATTTATGACTGAACAGCTAACACTTATCAACATTTTGTTTTTTCAACGGATACCTGAAAAAGCCATGAGATGTTTCAACAACTGTTTATTGCAAGAGTCAGTACCTGATAAAAACATGTATGAACAATGCATGGCTCCTTACTGAGTACAAAAAACAATATCTCAGTGCTTGCTTTATTGTGCTGGTGCCAGTTGAGAGAAGGAACAAACATTCTAGAGGTTCTGTAGGAGTAACCAGGACAGCAGTGAATTTTACATCTTCTGAGACTGGTCTTGGTCTGGTTGCAGATGATGAAGGAAGGTAGGCTGACCTAAGAGCTGTTGAGAATGACTCACCTTATGTGGGCTCACTGGAAAGGTGCAGCCACTTTTGACACTATTTCAGTGCAAGCACAGAAGGTGACCATAAGTGACTGAACACTCAGGAAGTTACTCAAAGACTAAGCTCCTGCCTTCCTCCAGTTTCCCTTTCCCAGCATCTCACTTTTTTCACTATCAGGGTTTGGGTCCTCCTAAGAAAGAGACATCCACCATATAAAGGACTACAGGCCATGCCAATTTTACTAACAGCTCAGATCTCAACCTCTCACTAACAGTAGTGAAATAAGTAAACTACATCTTTAAGAAGTCTCCTGCTATTTTCTTCTCCCTGCTCGCACTTCTTCCCCAAACATCACACAGCTACCCAGTGGTTTACAATATCAGCTCTTTCTTTCATAGAGCCTCTGTAGTAGTCCAGGGGAGCTAGCAGGTCCACCACTACACACCCTTCTTACACTGCAGCAACTCTTGCAGAAGAGGTCTTCTTATGAATGTTAAGTTTCACTTCCCCTGCAGGGTCAGAGGTTTTCATTTTCTAGATAATAAAAAAAATCCTGGTACCACAGAAATCCGGGATCACAACCTGAAGTTACAGCCTTTCCTCCAAATTAGCTTGTAGGTGCTACAGAGCCACACGTTCTGTGTAGGAAAGGTACACCCACCTTTTAACAGCTCAATCAGAATTGGATTTATCTGAAATAAAAATATGCTTTGACTATGTAGTTGTTTAGAAACCAAGCAGTGGCATCAAGCTTAGAAAAGTTTAAGCTGATCTTGAACCACTCCAGCAGTAAGTTACTCAGACTTGACTTGGAACTCCCCACTACCTCTTGCACTTATGAACGGCTGTGATGTCCACCACTAGATATCCCAGAACTGAGCCCCACCTCAGTGTGGCACAACACTGAATGGGAACAGAATGCCAGTGTTGTAAGGTATCAGACAGAACTTAACGCAGCAAAACAGCATCCTTTCCACTCATCCTGCACATTCCCGATGAGGTGAAAGAAAGAACATCTAAATACTATTTCCAATGTTGCTTTGCTTGACTTCCAGTGATGTTTCATAGTGAACTAAAAACCTTCATTTACCACACAGGCACCAGCTCAAAAAAGCATGATAATCTGTTTGTGGGAAATAGAGAAGACAAGAATTGACTGTAACCCCGAAGGTCAAACTGTACAAAGTTTATGCACTTAAAGGCTTATTTTGGAGGGGAAAGACAAAGGAAGACACTAAACTTATCTCTTCAAGTACTCCCTTCAAACAGCAAACATTGTTAGTTGTTCCAAACCCAACAACAACCTCAAGATGTTAATCCACCTAAGTGTATGTTGATAAACTGTGAACTTAAACCAGAAAGCAGCTTGTTTAGTACCACAGAACTGCCAATGGAGGTTAAATCAAAAAAGGAAAACCCATTTAAACCAATTAACGTGTCTTAAAAACTTGACTTTTGCATCTGGAGAGTATAATTTCATTAGCCTGACAGCTACTATCTTGACTGTTGCTATGCAGGCCACAATAGCCACTGCAGGGGTAGGGGTCAGATATACTTGGTGCTTAGGAGTCCGAATCTGTGTTCTCCTGTCAGGTACCAATCTGAAGTTGCATCAACCCAGTTATCCTTCAGATTCTTTGCGAGAATGTTGTCAGAGACCAAGTGATCACTCAAGCTTAGCAGTAAGCACTCAATGTTGTTTTTTTTCCCCCAAATCCCAGAATTTCACTGATATTAATCCAAAGACTCCTTGCTTTGAATGGATAAAGAGGGTTTATCCACATGCTGTTAAACCGTGACTCTGATTCTCATCATGTCAGCATCCCTTTTACTAAGGCTATCAACACCAAACAGGCATTTAATTGAGGCTGGACTGCAGTAGAAAAGAAAAGGGATTTGCAGAAGCAGCTACATTGCTAAAGGCCAAAAGAAACTACTAAAAAATAGATTTGTACCAGAATAGGTCTTAAAACACTTGCCACGGGGTTCAGCAGAGATAGGCATGGACTATGTGTACCTATTAAGCCTCTCTGACTTGTTTAAGGCAAGTTTCACACATACCCAATGATGCTTGGAATGGTCAAGCATTTCACACTTTTTGGCTTTTTAGTTGCAACTGCAAAAGAAATAAAAATAGGGAGAGAGTTCTACCATTACCACAGCAGGCACCTTAACTGATTATTAATGAAAAGGCTCTAGATGAGGAAAAAAAAGCCCAAACAGAAAACAAGGCATGGATCAAGAGAATTCTGCCATACATATTTCAGAGCAAGTTTTAGAAAAAATACACTGAAAACTCACACTTGCTTCCAACCTTCCCCGTGGACACCCGGGATGATTTTGATCCCCAACTCGGTCACAAGTACACTTCAGCCAACTGACATTACTTCATAATCACCAAGGTAAACAAAGATATTTACTATGAACCAACAGCATGCTACACTCACGAAAAAAACACAGTTCATGCTTGTATCACAGGCTATGTGTAGGTAGTGTCAGTATGCTCTGCCTAGGACCAGCCCAACTCCCACACAGGAAACTCTCCAGAAGGCATTTTAGCCAGTGGGAGCATACAGGTGGTAGCAAAACAGGAGATATTCACTTCCAGTCTTCCCCTCTCCATCCAAAAAAAAAAAAAAAAGAGGGGTTGGTTAGGAAATAATTATATTTTCAGCAAACAAAACAGAACAGTAATAAAGATGTCATTTTGGCACCTTGCAGTAGAGTTTTATTTTCATCTTTTTAGTGTTCTACTCATCAGTTCCTTCCAGGCTAAAGAGGTAAGTTTTATCAAGATCCCCATGCACTTTCACTATAAGCCCCATGTCACTCCATAGGATAGAGAAGGAACCATTCAAGATAACTCAAAAAGATGAAACATACCCCAGTTTAAACAGAAAATGAGGAAAAAGTCAAATAGTCTTCAGAGGGTCTGTTCCAGCCTGGGCACAGCCGGCATCTCTCTCAGTTGACAAAAAAAAGAAAAGAGACCTTCATGGAGTTCCAGTATGTCTAGTGGTACTGAGCACAGAAGTGCCAGACTGTCCATGAAAGTACTTCTTATTTGGTCTCTGGCTTGTCTTGCAATAGTGGTATAATTGACTCCCATGCTGTAAGGCACTGAAGAAAGAAAGAAATTCATTAAAAAAATGAATTGTATATCAGTTCTTGTATTTCTTGAACCACCCTCCCAGACTGACAGAATGGAAGTTCAGAAAAGCTAGCAGGATTCTTTACACTTGTTGGTCTTCCTTAATAATGTAAGAAAGCATTCAGGAAGAATAACTGTTGTTTTCAAACAAAGAAATCAAATTAAAGCTTTCCAAAATCATCTGCTGGCACAAGCTATTAAGAATGCAACAGAATACCTATGATTTTCAAGTATCAGCTAGATTCTTCTGAACTGAAGGACACAGCCTGCAGCTAGGCAGTCAAACTTCTTCTTGTCCAAGTTCATGTTTGTGATGTGACTGTGGGAGAGGACAAGTCTGGACACAGTGGCCACTATTATAGCAGCATGCTCTCAACGCTATTTGAAAAAGGTACATACTACAGACACACAGTGTACCCACTACACCTCAGGGACTTCCCCACACTGCATGTGAGTAACTGGTTACTTCAAAGAATGGCTTAAGTTGAAAGGGTACCTTAAAATTCATTTAGGTTCAATACCAACACTGTGGGCAGGGATTATCCTCCACCAGACCAGGCTGCTCAGGGCTCCATCCAATGTGGCCCTGAAGGCCTTCAGGGATGGGGCATACACAACACATGTTTTTGGACTTTTCCTTCACCACTAGCAAGCAGAAAGAAAACTACTACTTCAGCTCAGCAATTTGTTCAATTCAAGAATCCAAGATAGACAAGCATCCAAAGATGAAGTTAAAAGAATGTCTTGCAGAGAGACAACTAGTCTCACGTGGATCACTTGAGCATGGCCAACAACTCAGCAGGCTACACTAAGCTGCTGACAAAGAGCAGCTTCCATAGCACTGAAGAATTAAGATGTTCAAGTTCTTTACTGTAAAATGGCATAAACATTTCCTGAAGAATAACCACCATCTTGGAGGACAAATGACTACCTTCACTCCTGCCAGTGCTACAACAACGTCACATACCTTCTCGTAGTACTGGATGTTTTTATCTGCCATTCCCATCAGTAGCTGCCTAAAGTCCTGCCGCTTGCTGTTCTGCCATCTCTCCATATCTGCTTTCAGATCAGCATTAAAACATTCTACTCGGTCTTGGCATTTCTCAACATCTGTGGGTACCTGCAGAAAAAAAAATAAAAATAATTAAAAAAAAAAAAAAAAAAAATCAAGATTGATACTGTTGTTCAGCGTGCTAGATGGTAGAGAAGCTTGAATGCCACTAAGCCAAAGCTATAGAGGAAAGGTAGTGACCCTGAATGAACTCAGCTATGGCTGCAGGAAGAAGACCCATTAATATTTCAGGGAGGAGACAGGACTTTTTAATTTGTTCTTTTCTATATTCAGGTGATGGGCATGCTATCATCTCCATACGTGGCATAGAGTGGAAGAGCTTCCTAGAAGCATGAAGAGGAAATACGCGTATGTGCTGAGTGCCGAGGCTCAGTTCCTAGCTCTCAAACTGATCAGACTGACCACCGCTCCACAGCAAGCTTTCTCTCTTCATCCTATTTACAGCTGCACCAGACATTTCCTAATTTTCACCAGTGAAACAACAAACATCCAGGTTTGCCCAAAGGACCAAATGACATGTTTTGGTGTTATATTTTGACCACAATAAACAGTAGTGATCAGCTCTGTCTGCAGAAAAAAAATTTCTAGTCCTCTAGCTTTAACCTTACAGGCTACCTAAAAAAAAAAGTAAACGCAAAGTCTTGATCATAAGACAAAAGAAATTAAAGGCAATAACTCATGGGCCAAGTAAGTTCATTTGGCCCAACAATGGACATGTTGTCATGCATAAGCAATGTGAGAAATGCTGAAGGATAGCCCATTGCAGGTCTACAGGGAGACTGAAAAAGATTATAACACTACTCATCAACTCAAGAAGCAAGCTAGGACAAAGAATCTGGCATTTTATGTTTATGATTTAGATGAAAATGCTATATACTATCAGACAACTACAGGAACAATTCACAAATAGTGCCTCAAGCAGAAAAAACATGAACATCATTCTCTTCCTTCTCCCTGTGATTTGTGGTCTACACAAACAGTAATATATGCACAATAAGCCCAAGACATCAGACGAGGAAACTCCTGAGCACTGGCACCAATGTGATAAGTGGATTTCCTCTCTGGGAGCTGTGAATTGCACAAAGGGCAGAAATAAGAATATCTGCAGAAGTCTTCAGGAAATTCCTTTTATTTTATTTCTGTTCTTTGTGGGTACTTTACAACTACTTTGCAGTTGGCAAGGCACATATCTAAGCAGAAACATACGATCCTTGTTGTTCTCCACAATGCAGTTAGGGACACTCAGTGAAGTACTCCATAGGCTAGCAGTCAGAGAAAGCCCTACATCTGGGCTCCCGTACAGCTCTGCGAGACACAAGGGAGCACCTCTTTGATGCTCATGAGCTTTGAGTAACCCTTCATTCACACAACTGGATTTATATTACAAGCAACTCCATGGCCGGTAGCTACGTAGTTCTTCCACTTTCTCTGATCACTATGCTTCTGGCACTGAATCCAGTCTGCTAAAACTCACAACAAAGATCTCACAGGCTTCAGACAAGACCTTGCAAGATAGTTGGCTGGAAGGTTTAGAGGATGCTCCTCCTGAAATAAGCATGTCTCTCATCATTTTCAATAATGCTGTTACTTTAATAGGAAAGGCATAGCTGTCAAGAGAAAGAGTCATTCATTCTGGAAGCAAAACCATATAACAGTACCCAAATCAATTCAGTTTCTAAATGCTCACTAGCTTCTTGCTTCTGCTGGGATCCAAAACCACAATGAAGATCTAAAAGAAAGCATTCTTTCCCATAGACAGTTCTCCACCAGGTTGAAAGGACTGTATGTACAGAGAGCTACAGTAACAATCCAGTGATCAGAAAATGGATTATGTATGCTCTCATTGAGAAACTATAGCGATGAACTCCAATTAGGTTTCCACAGGCCTCCTGAGGCATCCACATACACACTGTTCTTATTCAAGAGTGTAAATGTATGTATATGGTATTTTTACTTTTCCTGCTCTTTGGAAATACACACTGTTACAAATTTCACCACAATCACCCTTCAAACACACACACTTTTCACTTCAAAGTTGGTGCTGCCATATTCACTGTTCCCACACTACAAATCCTTGAGACAGACAGAGCTAGGTTATTAGAAGTGGATTTCGTCTTCCTAAAAGGAAGTGTCTGTCCTTCACTACCCGAGTTGAATTACTCAGAAAAACATGCCAAAGCAAGCAGCACTTCTCCTCTGTATTCTGCTTATCAACAGAAAAGCTGAAGACTCTGCACTGTTCCTCTAATGTTAAACACCAAACACACAGAAGAAGTTACACAGTGCTTTTGCTGGAAACTTGATCATTCTGAGCAATATTTCCTGACAGTCATTCATAGCAGCCCTAAAAGCCTTCTGTATTTACAGTCCATGGAGTTTTAAGCTGATTTGAGAACCACATAGTGACATCAGTGGAGTTCTGTGAAGACAGTCTGATTATGCATACTGTGAGTCCCAGAACGCCTTCCTCTGGAAGCATGACAAAAACAAGCATGACAAAAACATAGCTTTGTTTGGGTTTGTTTTGTGGTTTTTTGTTTGTTTGTTTGTTTTGGTTTAGTTCATTTGTTTTAAGGTAACTTCTGCCAATCAGTCAAATATACTGAAAGGAACATAAATGCCATTATGATATCCACTGTATAAGCTAGCTCATTAGTATTCTGTCTGCTAATAATTTGTAGGAAGTTACAGCCAGGATAACTCACTAAATGTAAGATATATTGCTACCAACTGCTCTAACTTATCAGTTCTTATAGATAAGGACATTCCACTCACGCTGGAAAGAATCTACAAGTTGTGTGCTAGTATTTTATGAACACACAAGGAATTGTATCTTTTTTTTTTCCCACCTTCCCCTTTATATGTTGTAAAGATCTTACATTAAGAAAAAAGGTACAAGGAGTTACCAAAAGATATGATTATGATACTTTGGACAGGAAATGTAAAAATTCAAAAAATTCTTGAAGACTGCTATTCAAATGTTTCACCTTCCACAATAATCCTAGCAAGACATGAGCTTCAAAAACCTTTTAATAGGTGAGAGATTAGCAAAATTCAGCAGCTCTGCTGCATCAGGATCATGACAGAAATCAGTACCTCGTATCCTCAAATGGCTTACTGGATGTGCCAGATTTAGTGCCATCCACACAACAGGTTAGAATACCTACACATACAAAACTACACTTCGGAAGTAACAGTAATGCACACACGAATCAGCAGTGGGGCTGACAGAAGATCACAATAGAAGAGCACAAGGTACCCAAGCCATCCTGCTATCACTTTTGCCAGAGTCTATGACAAATATAGGTTGAGGATTGGAAAAAAGGGTTGCTTTTCCACAATCTGTACCCTTCAGTTTCAAAATCAGATTAAAGACTTGAGCCTCCTTTAACATTATTATACAGTACCTGTAATATTAGAATTCATTCCTCAGTTTTTAACAGAAAGGTGGAGGAGAGACAAAAAACCCAGGCAAAAGAGGGGACAAAACCTGTTTTCATTGTTGGTCAAAGTAACACTGATGTAAGATACACCTCCTGCACTACTCTTCATGCAGAAAGCAGGTGGCAGCATAAGCACACAAGTTTATAATCGCAGAATCTCAGAATCACTCAGGTTGGAAAAGACCTTAAGGATCACGGAGTCCAACACAACCTAACCACACTACCCTAACTCCAACAACCCTCTGCTAAATCATGTCCCTGAGCACCACATCCGAATGCGCATGTGTTTTTAAACACATGCAGGGATGGTGACTCAACCACCTCCCTGGGGAGCCTACTGCAGTACTTCAACAACCCTTTCTGTCAAGAAGTTTCTCCTGATATCCAACCCAAACTTACTACCCTTGATGCCATCTGCCCTCATCCTGTCACCTGTCACCAGCAAGAAGAGACAAATCCTGCTCTCGCTGTAAGCACCGTTCAGATATTGGAACAGAGCAGTAAGATCTCTCCTCAGCCTCCTTTTCCCCAGACTAAACAGCCCCAGTTCCTTCAGTCTCTTGTCATAGGCCATATCCTCCAAGCCCTTCATCCAGCTTTGCTGCCCTTCTTTGGACCTGCACCAGCATCCCAATGTCATTTCTGTACTGAGGTGCCCAAAGCTGAACACAGCACATGAGATAGGGCCTCACCAGTGCCAAGTCCATGAAGCCCACCCAAAACCTGTCACCCAGTGACCCCTGCTGCTTAAGTTCAGCATCACAAGGGAAGATATCCCTAGTGGAAGGAGCAAAACAGGAGTCATATGATGTAACTGGCATCAGTAATGCCAGTGTCCAGGAACTTGATTCAGCAACCATAGACCAAAATTACCAGAAGCTGCTTAGTTACCATAATTTAAAGCCATAGCTACTGAATAGTCCAAGTAGATGCTCCAACACAGGTCAGAGTCACCCTTCTCTAAATGATGGGAAATCAGTAATAAGAGATGTTGCTAGACAAGGTTAAATGCGTTTGTACCTAGGCTTACCATCAAACTCTTGCTCTGCTCCAAAGTGTTTATACTGCAGAGAGAAAGCCAGACCCAGAAAAAGCAAGCTCTATTTTTTTACTGTTATCAGAAAGCAGTGGAAGTGCAGGTTGATTCTGCAGAGTAATTTCAAGTGCTAACCTTTGGACGGTCTTCTTTTTTCAAGGCTACTGCTTCCAGTTTTGCTTCATACTCTGCTTGAACTTGGTCTCTCTTCTTCAATACATTCTATGGGCAAGAGAAAAGACAATTGTGAGAAGCATGTTCTTGCTTATCTTCCCCTTCCCATCTGTAAGAAACTGCAGTGTTACAGCTGAATTGATAACTCAGTCCGAAGTCTGCCTTTTTTTATGTTGTCCTGTTTTACAATATTTAGAAAGTAGCTTTTAAAAATAAAGAGGTTTTTTTTTTTTCCAGAAATTAGAGGGTCAGATAAAAACCTCAACTTTCATAAAAGGATGCAGTTTGGGTATTCTGTTTTGCTGCTTTTAATAATAAAAGAATTAACCTTATGAAAAGCACGTTTTGTGTGAAAGAACTGAACCTACCCATGTGACTTTCGTGTTGTAAACATTTTATAGACAGGCTTCCCAGAACTGAGAACAAAAGAGTCTATTCTTCTGTTTTACTATATCTACAAGCCAAGTTCTTTGCTACAGTTGTGTTATAGGCTTATTTGCTATAGCCGTGTTATAGGCTTACAGTATAAAAACAACAAATAGAAATTAGTTTTATTAAGAGTATAGACTACTGAAAAGTTGTAACGTATAAATCTGGCCAAAATGTACGCACCTTCTACCTACTAATCATCACCTTCTCCCTCCTCCTACCTAAGGACACCACTGCAGTTATTCTGAAGAACTCCATTCTGTGTGAAGGAGTAACTATTGCAGCTAGAGGCAAGAGATGATGCAATCATTACTCTTTTAAGCCTCAGCCCATGATATCTGAAAAGACTCTCCATTCACAAATTTACCTCTGGCTTAGGTAAAAATAAATAAATAAATAAACAAAAAAGGAACAGGACAGCACACATGCTGTTTTATCAGTCATGCTTGCTTGGAAAAATCATGACATACCCATGCATTTCACAATCTAAGCACTTATGTGAAACAGTACTCAAGTCCTTGAGGTTATCAGTGCAACAAAAACCTGGCTGCTTCATAGCGTCCTGTAAGCCTGAATCAACTGAGATTATTTTCTCAGAAAAATAGCCACTTCAAGCAAATGCATTCAGCCCCCATGAACATGGAGCTAGTACAACACACAGCGTCTGAACGTGCATTAGCCAATGATTAACAGGTACCAACAGAGCAGATTCAAAGGGCAAGTATTTTATTCCTCCTTAAGTGCCCACCATGGACCATTAGCAACACGCTTCTGAATACAGCTTTAACCATCCATTAATGGTTGACCTGAAAGCGATGAGAAAAATACTGCCTTCCCTTTTATTTGTTCCATATGTGAGAGGATGCATTTACTCAGGCAGCCCCAGGCAATCTCTTCACAGCTGCCAAATAATGCATTATACTGGAGCAGCTTCTCAGAAGAGCTCTGTACTAAGTAACCCCATATTTACCACTACCTATGCAACACTTGATTATTAGGGCCTCGGTGAGATGGAAATACCAAAAACAGAACAAAGACCACACAAGAAGTCACACACCCCACTTCAGCTGTATAAAGAACAAAACCACTGGTTGCTGTACAACAAATAACACTTAGCCTGCTTTCAGTGATGTAGGTCCTTCTTCAATTTGTATTTGGTTGAAACATTCCCCATTGACCTATATGTTTGAAAGAGCTTCAGAAGTTTGCCACCAGCCTCTTTTCTCAGGTTGTGATGCTATACCACTTGCACTGCATATACCTTCTTATTACAACTAGAACTCACCATTTACTGCATGCCTTTGAAGAGACTGTTCATATGCTGCTTGCTTTAAAAATGTATTAGTAACATCCAAGCACAAAGCTGGGAACTACATCACCTGATAGGCCTTTCAGGCCCCACTAAGCATACAGAGTTCATACATGATATTAGAATCAGCACTAAATTATTTAGAACTGACTTTGTCCTGTGCACATACCTCCACTGAACACCAGCATACTACAGAAAAACGTTAACACACATCTGTGCCAGAATTCCAGACACTATCTGGCCATCTTAAGTGTGGACTGTATTTTAGTCAAGGTCACTCCTACTCTCCACCACACATTTTAAATTCAAGCCCACAGTCCCAGCCTCTATCCACTTCTGCAAATCTTTCAAACAAATACAGAGACAAGGTACGCGGCTTCCATGGAACAAGCTCACAGTTATTCCAACCAGGCTTTCTGGTCCTTGCCTCTGTAGGTGTATTTCCCTCAGGCTGGCCCCCTGAGGTAAAAACAGTGTTCCTCAAGAAGAAAAAGGAAGCACTCATTGCTAAAAAAAAGTTGAAGTGAGCCGGGCAGTTACTTCACTGAGAGACATTCACCCAGCTCAAGACAGCTCCACAAACCAGGTTTCTAAGCTACATAGCTAGGGTGCAACTTGCAGTGAAAAAAGTTGTCAAGGTTGCACCGAATTCCTAGAACCCAAAGACTTACTTTCCCTCAAGTATCTTGTCCAAAAGCTGTCCAACAGACATTTCACAGCAGGCTTCAGTGCAGCCTGCTCATGAAGAAGACAGTTCTTTCAAGAGGAAGCTTCTTGCACTCCACGAGAAACCTCGTTTTCAGTTACCTACTCAGTTTCATCAAGTCCGGTAACACAGTGCTGTAGCTGACTACCACGTCAACACTAACAGATTTACCTTTTAGAATAAGAAAACCGTGCTTAGTATGGCCTGGCAGATTTAAATTTTGGTATCCGGGAGAGATGGAAACAAAGAGCAGTCTGCCTTACCTAGTAACAGTTTTTGTTCTTGATTTTCAGATGTGATAAAAGTAATGAAGTGACCAAGCTTGACACTAAGCAACATAATCCTTACTGAATTCCTATTCTGCAAATACAGCTTGTAGATTCAACTACTTCCAAAGCACCAGCACAATGAGCAAGTTCAGCCACTTTGAGAAAAAACTGACAGGAGAAAATCCCTCAGGAAACCTGAAAGTCAAATCAACAGCATAGAAATTAAGATACAAGGCAAGGGTATCATCATCTGAGGAGGTACTTCAGGAAGCTAGAGAACACTTACCACAAAGAGCAGCATTAAAGACTTACAGCAAAAAGACAAAAAAAAAAAAAAAATAATTGCAGCTAGACTGTTACCTTGGAGAATGCATTCAGTATCTTGATCATCATCTGAGCACTCCTAAACCTAAAGTAAAGCCTTCCCACTCTCTACATTCGTGCAAAACACCACCTGTAAGTCAGTCTGATACCTCAGATGCCATGGAATCTGTATTCATGAAAAGGTAGATGCCCTGGGGTAAGAGGCTTTTTTCTGCTAACTTCATGTCTTGTTTAAATACACATACACATGCTCCCTCCGGCAGAAAGAACCTGAACATCCCAGATTCTAGCTTCATCTCCAAGCATTCTGGTACTGCAAAGGAAATGCATCTAGCCTATACTGGATCTAACCATGGTTCTAACACGAGTATGAAAACAAAAGGTAGCTTCAGAAAATGAGTGCAAAGCCTTGTGCAAGAATTCTTTGCTTAAGCCTGGCAAGACAGACTTGCAATCAGCCATTTGAAACCAAGAAGAGAAATCTGCTAACAACTATTTCCAGTTCTCAGTTTCAGAGGTACAGAAAGACTAAGAGGGAGAACAACCCTGCTCAGACTAGGTTTCGAGCAAGCTGTTATATATTTCTAAAGGAGGGTATATCATGCTCTCATAATGGCTGCTCCAAAAGATAGTCCTCAAAGAAATTTACTTGTTAATGCTCTATAAGGGGTGTTAGTAATGCACACATTCCATGGATGTGTGGTGAGAAGCTCTAGCAGCCAAAATCAGAGTTCTCTGTTTCAGTATATCTGCCATGCAATAAGATTTACAATCACTGCTCACTTGAAGAGAAAAAATACCACAATGAAGTAGATTTTAAAACTTACTACTTACACATCAATGCTTAAGATATCAAGTTCTTCAAGACATCAAGATAAATTGTCACAAAGCAATATCTTTAAGCAGTTATTTAGTAAGCAGAACTTAATAGCTTAATAGATACATTCCACTTAACGTACAGAGATGAAAGGGGAAGCCTTATTTGTCATCTGGAAGCCTTGATGTGAAAGGAACCATACAACACTGCTGCATACAAGTGACAGAAGCTGCATGTGACACTCTGCAGTGTCAGACAACAAGCCAGTGGCCAAGATTTTACTTGACTTTATAACAATTTCAAGAGAAGATTCTAGACAGCTACAGGATGTCTCCTATGGAAAGTTGACAGTACAATAAAAGAACAGATTTTCAACATCATGTACGCACTCTATGTCAAGTGGCTCAATAGCAGAGCTGATACTGTTACCATGCAAGTACTTATGTTAATAAATATTACTACTTTTTTTTACTTAATTACAAAAACATTAACCTAATCAAATCATTTACTTCTCTCTTTTCCCTACCATCAAGCGTTCTCACCCTGAGAGAGAATGAGCTCACTGACATCACACCATGAATAAAAAATAGCACTGTCTTCAGTCACTTGGCTCCCTTTACCTTCATTGACTCCGAGTACAGCATATATTCCCTAAGCACTGGCAGGAAGTCATCTGTCATGTCTTCACTGAGTTCTTCAAGAGCTGTGCAGCAGTTCCCAATGCATGCAGACACCCCTTCCAGTGGCTCTGATAGCTCAACCTCCAGCCCACCCCAGGTTGAATAAATAGGTCCATATTCTCGTAATTCCACCAAGTATTCTGCAGAGGCAAAAGGGAAAAGAAAATAAAAACAGAGAAAGAACTAGGCAAAAGTATCTGTGAACACTTATGCTAAAAAAGAAGAAACCATGTCCATACTTAGCAAATATTAACTCTCATAGCAGTCTAGTGTTGTAATAGCATCTTAATAATCAGAGCTCCACAGCTGCATGGAGGTGACTGGTCCACATTACACCAGCTCAGCTAACTTTTCCCAAAAACTTCAGTATACATAAATATTTACTTCTGTAGAGTAGCTAAAGTCATATCTTATACATGTAAAACTCAGCTGTTTCATCAAGACAGACACATTAAGGTTACTGTCTTCAGAATTCCGCTGGTACAATTCCAGCTAAAATCTACAGGTTTTCTTCTTCCCAAAAGTCCTCTGAGAAATAACAATCAGTAAGAAAATAGGTTAACATAACAAGAATAACTTTAAAAACATTCAGATTTGAGATAAGATACTCCGTTAGGTTGTTTTAAACCTGCAAGAGGCATGAGAATTTATGCTCTGTATGGCTTATTACATGTTACAATCATTGAGGTATGTTAGTTATTCAGTTAATCAGAAAAAAATAGAGATCCCAGCCAGAAGTATCAAAGTTGAACACTTTAGTCCTTACCCAACTGCTCCTTGATAATCCGTTGTGCTATCCTGTCAATGGTACCAAGTTTTAGAGAGAATGTGTCTAGATACTCTCCAATGGCTGCAAACTCCAGTGGACGACTTCTTAATTTGTAACCTCCTGTGACATATTTGACTGACTCCCCCATCTTTGACAGCAATGCCATTCCTTGCTTTTTGTACACATTAAGATCCTGGGAGGTAAGAACAAACAATATTTGTGTGTTGGAAGAGATACAGCAAAAGATACTTCCCAGTCAAGATCAAACATTACAAAAGCAAAAGATTACATGCAGCACACAGCCTTGGACACAAAAACCTTATCTTGTACAAATCAGCCTAGAACAGTTTCAAGACTAGTTCTAGAAAGAGATATACTGCCCAGGAGAATGGTGTGAAGTAGTAAGTGCTCCCATCACTGTGTGCGGCTGGACTTTCCCATGTTCCTGCACTGCAACCAGGGGCACAGTGACATGAGTAAATCTACTTCCACCAAGACCTCTTGACAATTATTCATTAAACTTTAAAGGTTTTGCTAACACAGGGTCTGCAGAAGTGGACTCTGAGCAGAGCCCAGCAGCTGCCCCATGTCAGGTCAAAGCCAGTCCCAGCTGCTACAAAAAGGACCCACCACAGACCTGAGCCATGTGTTCTTAGTTTGCTTTTAGTTCTTACTGCTCTGGTCTTTAATCACTAGGCAGTACATTAATGTCACTTAAGTTGAATGTGTTCTGCCTTCAATAGTAATTGGTGAGTTATCTCCCTGCCTATTTCAACTCAAAATATTTTGTTCTCCCAGTTTTGTTGAGAAGGAAAAATGAGAGCAGCACAGATGAACTTACCTGTCTACCACAACAAACTTTTAAGACACAGCCTATAACACCAGCACTATGCACGTCCACTAGTTGGCTTTCATAGGCTAATACAGAGCTACAGACTGCATGTCTATTTGCTCAGCAGCCTCCTCACACCAGCTGTGTAGTCAGACAGGACAAAGGATACTGTACAGAGGAAAAAAGTACAGCCTGGATAAACTAGCACATCTAATGGTTGTATACGGACAATCTTCACAGAATTTCACCTTTACAGCACATCAGAAAACGTAGTTTTAATTGGGCAAAATGCCATCCACTGTGCATCTTACTCTTTCCAGCAGGGGTCACTATTCAACATAAAGACTTGCTGAAGAGCTAAAACAGCATGAGCAAGAAAAAATTTCAAACAGAGCAGACCTACAGAGGCCAAGAATCAATACACAGTAGCATAAAAATCAGATTACAGCTTAAATGTTCTTGAAAAAAAGAATACAGAATTTCTTATTGAAAACATGCATTATGCTATTCTTTTCAAGTACTTACATTAAGCTAAATATGATTAAGATAACCTAACATTTAACAGCTACAATCATTTTGAATTACGTTCGCATTCAAAATGAAGTGGTTCCTCAACTCTTGCCCTCTGTCTGTTTGACATGTTACATGCATATAGGCATCAGAAACAAGAAAGACTCTAATTCAAAATTATTCACTCATTCTCTCATGCATTCTACCATCTTACTAATTCAAACAGGAAATTCAAATAAAGGTTGGTTTCCCTTTTCAGCCAGGAGGTGGTCTAACGATTTTCTGCAATAACTAAATTCTGAAGTCCTGATAGAGTGAGCTGATTTCTCATTACTAAATAAGTAATATACTAGCACTAAAGACAGACTGGAAAACACATGTTCTTTTCTCCCAGCATCCCTGGACACTCCATATTGTCAAAGCAAAGGATATTACACATGGCTGAGGATAAAGGCTTTACCATTCATTTTACAAAGATGAAATGATGGCAGAAGATAACTAAGCAATTAAGCATTTTACATCTTGCTTTGACAATTGAAAAGCAGAGCAAATCTATCATATTCTTAATTATCAAGAGCTAATTCTACTGCTGAAGTAAGCCTAAAAATACAATGTTCACCATGACGGCAGGAAAAAAAAAGGGAATTTAAGATTGAGTCTCACATTACTCTCATGCCGAGCATCGGAGTGAGCTCAAATTAAGATTCACATTTGAGTGAGGCAGTGTAATGTGACATTGGGAAAATATGTTTTTACAGTTCTTCTCACTTATAAGGTCAAACCCACAACTGCAGGCCACTCTGGTCTAATTTAAAATGCAGTTCAAAAGACAGACAAAGAAAATTACATGGCTTCTAGATGCTTTATGAAAAAGATGAACATGAAGTAATTGATCAAGAACAAGTAAGAATGGAGTTTCTACCCTTTGCTTTGGAAGCAAGAAGTGCAAGCAGTATAGAAAGTACAAACAAAGATGGAAAAAAAAAAAAAACAACCAAATTTGCAAGCTTTTGTGCAAGAGATCTTTCTTCCTCTTTTACTTCTGCCCACCCTCAAAAGAGGATTTTACATAGTCCCCAGTTTTTTTCTGTTCTGAATCTCTCTTGCATCACAGGAGTATACTTCAGAATATATTTTTAAGGGCTTCTATACAAGGATCCAAAATAAGCAGGTAAGAGAACTTCTATCTGCAGACTGCTCTTCTTTAGCAAAGTAAACCTGCAGAGTTGTAATACAGATGTAACATCAAAGGTCTCCCAAACAACCCTGGTCTTCTAGGGCAAGCACTGCCCCACAAATACAGTTTTATTAATGACTCCTTACTTTTATTTCAAACGAGATTGCAAAGGCGCCTGTTCTGCTGTCCATGTCAGAGACTGGGTTTGAAAGTTACTGGCTTACCTTGGCTGTGAGAAATACGTTGAAATGCTCGTTGAAAGAAAGCACCGGATGGTCAGTTATTCTCTTCAAGAATTTGTCTAATGCTTTCCTCCTGGTCTCCACAAACTCTTCAGAAAAGCGATCAACAACACCCTTCACCACAAATTTCTCAGGAAGTGGCTGAGAGAAACAAACAAAACACACAAGATTCAAAAGACCAGAAAAAAAAAAAAAACAACTTGTACTTGGAAACATACTAAACAACCTAACTCCACTCTCAACAGGAAGTGAAATTCTGTTAGTAGGAACCATACGTAAGAAGGGATGCAAGCCCTGCTCCGCATCATGCTTCAGTAGCTCTGGCCTAACCCTAGCAACTCAGCTGAAGACAGCAGAGTCTATTACTATGTGTCTTAGTACTAGGCACACTAAGTAATTCCAGAACAGCCTAGGGCATTTTCCTCCAGTCACCTTTCATGAAGAAGCTCCACTTCTAAAGGGAATGCCAGCAAAGGTGCAACGCTATTCACCACAGTAAAATGCACACATATAGATACACACATATGTTTGCATACACACAGTGAGAACTGACATTTATATAGTGTGGCCCGGTCCAAGGACACCTGAAAAACCTAACAACTCTACTTCCTCCTTCTCTCTATTCTGTATTTAGAGCTCCCAGATAGGGTTTTTCTATAAAATTCTGGAGTATTGGAGCCTCTAGCTTTCGTGATAGAACTACATCCATCAAAGGAATACAAACAGGTTTGTCACAGCAAATGCTCAAGCAGACCAGGCCAGACATTTTCTGAAGTACTTGCCATACAGTCATCTACCAGTCAGCATTCCTGAGCGTGCCTGTGTAGGTGACAGAGGTCTGCCAATGTATCCACTCTCTCATTTTATTTCTATTTTGCCTCCACCAGTTTATCTCTGAAGTTCAACATAATGTGTAAGCTTAAGATAGCCTCAAGAACTACTATCTCTGTGGTATATAGCTTCTTTTTACACTTCACACTCCAGACTTCAAAGCATCACTCCGGACAGACTAGCTCTTTAAGCTTCAGCCTCAGCATGACTGTTCACACACCAACACAATTTTTGTGTTTTTTTTTCATTCAAGACAGCATAAACTGTCACAAAAGATTAATTTCAGTTTAAAAATTAAACTTCGCACTCTACTGTTGTGAAAGTTTGCCCAGACAGATAATTTGTTTACTCTTATGCTAGCAATGATGGTCTTATTCAATAAATTCATGGATCTCCTCTTTAAGGGCTCTTTGTCACCTCAGATCAATGGCCAAAATAATTCAAAGAAAATGAAGCATACACAAATGCCTTTTATATTGTACTCTAGCTGATGTGGAATACATACACAAGGACTGCACCTCCAAACACATAGTAAAAACAAACATAAAAACCAGCTACCACCACGTCCTATCACCAGTTAGTGTAATTTAAGGTTTGTCTCATTACCCTGAACATTCATATCAATCATCCTAGTTAAATCAGCGTAAGGAACACTCTAATTAGATTTTTTTCAGATGAATAATGCTTATTTGCAGTATTCTTCAGGGAAGAAAAATTTATTCTCCCTTGCTTTGTATGCTTTATCTGGAACTGTGCATTATAGAAAATCACTCCCCCAGCACAACACACTGGAGGAAAAGGACAAGCTGGACACCTAGTTTGCAGAGCTTCCATTCAGACAAAGACTTCCAAGAAGGAACAGAATAACCTCTGCAGTCTAAGCATAAGAGCCACAGAATCTTTGTTAGAATTTTTGCCACTGAACATGATTTTAGCTGACTGGATTCAGCCAGTTCATTTATATAAGATTTCCTTCTGCAAGCAGGGCGGCTTTACATAAACACTGAGCCTTTAGGATCCACATTAAATTATACCAAAAGCACTGTTGGGTATATTAAATCACATCCTTCAAACTAGATGAAAGTGCTTGTGATACAGCCCAGCCAGCAGGACATTTAGCCTCTGGCAAGACCCAGCAAACCAGAAACAGAAGAGCTGGACAACTTTCTTGAAGATCTCTGCCCCCCAAGGAGGCCTAATTTTCTTGTTTTAATACTGTTTATAATTCAAGTTGCTTCTTTTATAGCACTCATTCACATCTCAGAAATCGATGTTCACACTTCAGACAGCAGAAAAGCATTATTTACTTTCCCCTTCTAAAAGTCTAGATTTAAACCTCATCAAATAGGCTATGAAAGTACAGGGCTGTGAAGCTACTGTCACTAGTTCTATTACAAAGGAAAGTAACAAGCAGGGACATGTGGGTACATGATAAATTTAATAGCTAAGTTCCACTTTCAGTATAACTCCAACCTATTTCAGTAGATCAGTATGCCACAGAACTACTTGCAAATGAGAACAGCTGCTGAGAACAGTTTGGCTACCCTGTAGAGGCCAATAATGGGAGAAACACAGCATGAGACAAGAAATTACAGTAAGCACTTCTAATGAGCCACAGCTCTAGTTCTTTATTTCATAGACTTTCTGAGGTCCATCTGAAATAGCCAATAGACACAACTATCAAGTAATATCTTAATTGTGTGTTACTTATCTCCCTTAACTAACGGACCACCTTTCCTTGCGTGGCTCTTAGGCAATAGAGTTCACTGAAATCAGAAATGACTCAAAGTAACCCAAAGACAAGATCCTGGGGCATATTAGGCTTACTGATACAGAAATAGAACTCTTTTTAAAAAAACAAAAACAAAGCAGTTACTTGAAATAACAGTTGAGAGAAAGTTTCAGGTCATAGTAACCAAAGAGAAAAAAGAACCCATTTTCAGTTTGATTTTGACTGCAGAGGGCTCACTATTAAGATCCCCTGCACCAGGAAGACATCATCCTTTACAGGAAGATTTTAGGCCTTACCAAGGTAAGGAAAACAATCCCCTTTCTGCATTTTGTCTGACAGAAGGCCTCCAAGGACTGCATCACCTCAGTTCATAAATACCGATATTCCTAGTTTGGCTAGGAAAACAACATCCCTTCAGAATACACCACAGTCACAGTACACTTGAAATTAGTGTACTATTCTCCATTCTCTGTCTACTTGTAAGCAATGAATACATAAAACATTTGACAGTCTCCCCATCATACCACTGTATGGAGGAGATTAAGAGGCAAGTCCATGACTATTACCACAGTGAATTTGCACAGAGGCAGACCAAGAAGGCAGTGTGACCTGTTTCCACATGTTTTAGAAGAGGCACACTTAAGACACTTGCTCTGTAGCAGGTTTTTGTGTTCGGTATTAGAGCAACTTGTGCTATTTGTACCAAAACATGCAGTCCAGTGTGCATCAAATTCTCTGTCACAGCAAAGCAGTTCGACTCCCTTACTGTAAACTACCTTCTGCTGCTAGAGTATGAGCTGATTGCTATTACTGCTTTGAGGCAGCACTGGCAGCCCTCCATTAGAAATTCACAGAACCTAAACCTGGACATTTTCAGCTATTCCGAGAACAGAAATGGACAAAGGACTGGCAAGCTGATATTAACCCTCCCTATCCCGGAGAAGCTCACTCCCTTCCTCTCTTCTCCCTGAACATTTAATAGATGTTTTTTGGCAACGGGCATTGGTGTAGTGTAATTTTGTGAGGTACTTATCTTTGAAAGACAGAACTATTATTCCAATTGGAGGCATGTCCTAGAAAAGTAAAAAACTTAAATAGTTCCTGGAACAGCTTAACTGAATACTTCTCACAGTCTGGTCCTTGCTGAGGGAGAGAGAGCAAAGACAAACTTGCTCTCATATCAGATGGGCAAGTAAAGGTATGTTAAGAGCATTGTTATTTCCTGACAATTGATCTACTACAGACCTTCCTGGATTTCCTTGTTCAGAAGAGCTGATGGCATGATCTCACAGTCTTCCTACTTTTTCTACCATTTTGTACAAAATGAAGTACAGACTGCTAAAGACCATTACCATGATTACCAGCTTACTCATATGAAATGGTGATCAGACTGCCTGTAAGCTTCAGAGACAGAAATGGTGCAGTAGTTTAGCTAATCCTGAACATATAAAATAGCTGCCACACCATCAGTTAAGATCTCTAAGTCTGAGCTCTTAAATGCTAACACAAGTGATCTTGAAACATGTTCTTTAAAACCAGCTCAAAAAGCAAACCTGAATGTTGACACTAGGATTTGAAGAACCTGTGCAGCTTTTCCAAGGCCTCATGTTCAGAAATTCAGATGTAATAATTATGCAAGCAAGTTAAGCACATTCTACTTATGCTTGGACAAATATCGCCTCATTCCTACAGGAGGCTACCAAAGCTCACCTCTCAAGTAACGCACTTAAGAAGTTTAAGCTTCACAATCAGACAAAAATCAGTAGGGCCTCCCACTCCTCAAGCAGAAGAGTGAATAAAATGCTATATTTCAAGCTAAAGGAGCGTTACACCCTTTAAAGACAAATATACAACTGTTCTTAACAGCAGATTTTTGCTTACTACCTACGGGAATGAGATGTGTTGGCTGAGACTCTTCCAGCTTGTTTCTCAACCAGTCAAAATCTTGGTACCGCCGGCGAACAGAATATTCTGGCAAATCAAACTCAGCTCGAGTGGTCTGGAAAATAAGATCACGTTAAGTGTAGTGTACACAAAAACCTCTCAATCTCAAAATTTAGCAGCAATGCAACACAACCACCACTGATAAAGATGAGGACATACAAGCCTTGCACTGGAACTCCATCCCCAAAGTGAAGTTTACAAGCTGCACGAAAGAAATGGCCTTTTAAGCAGAGGTAAAGTCAGCAATGAGAAAAATGAGTACTTGGGATGCATTCTTAGAGTTTATCAGAATTACAATACATGTTCCCATATTCTGTGGGGGCAGTCTGGGAAGATGAGAATATTGTGCACCATGTTAATCTCTTGGCAGTCACACATTTGAGGAGAATGTATGAAATCTTTATTCCAAGGACGAGACTATCAAGAATTAAAAGCCAAGATAGTTCATGACTTGTTTACTTGTGAAGCAGTTTAACTGCAGGTGAGAAATGTTTCACCACTACTCTGTATTCCAGAAACCACAGGTTTGTTAAACTTCTTCAAGGCTATAAGATTAGAGCATAAGTCATTGCTAGGTTTGCTGAAGGAAAAGTTTCGTTGATTTTTGAGAAGAAACCAGCTTGTCTATATGAAATTCACACAGGGTATGCCAAATTTCAGTATGAGTATATTATGTTAAATAATTCAAGTTCCCATTCATTAAAACAAGGAGCTACATTTGCCATTACAAGTTTGAGGCAGAAGAGAGATATATAGAGAAACTGTTGGCAAGTCTGTAGAATAGAAACCGAACTTCATGGGGCTGCTCACACAGTATGCATTACAGTTGTCTAACAGCAGTAAACAAAGTGTGTACTAACTGGGGGAATCTGATGAACAACTCAGCAGATAGTCCTGACGAAGGTAGACAGTCCTTATTGTGATGTCTCAGTGAGAAGTACAGCCCAGAGAAACCTAGAGAGTCATATTTAGTTGCCTGTAACAACATCAAGACCATCTTGCAATGAAAGTAGCGTGTTGGTAATGCAGCATCGCACCCACAGCCAGACATCACAAACTCTGCATTTTGGAGAACTCATCAGTTCTTCTAGCTTTCAACTAGTACTGAGTCCAGCACAAGGCTGTTTTGCTATTCCTACCCATTGAAAGCCATGCTAAATTTCAGCAGTGATTTTGCATTTACTTCCATACTGATGGCAACTTCCACATACAGCATTATTTGGAGACAGCCAAGTGGGTACCCTTTTAACACAGTTCATCATTTCATTTGCTTTCTGGATGGTACCAACTCTCCAGCAACTACACATCTGCCTATCGATCCTCACAGAGTATCCTGTGCAAGTTCTATGCCAGCAATCTCTTCAGGAAGAACCAGCAGCCTTAGCATGCCACCAGCACAACAGTAGCTTTAACATACACTGAACGGCATGCTACTGTGGTATTACCTAAGGAATGATTTGTTTTCTGTTTCTTTGTACCTTTCTCTTCTTGAACAGAAGACACCAAGCTCACCTCATCCCTGTTCTGACCCGATAGCTATGGTAAGAGTGTATTTAAGTGCTGTGTATCAGGGGAGCATAAGTATTTGTGAACAAGGGACTGCCAAGACTTAGATATCGACTGTAGATTTGTATTTTAGTCAGCTACACATCAGAGCAGCACCAGCTTCTTTTAACACAGCAGAGTGCCTCAGCACAAATGAGATTTTTGACGCCTTATATAAAATACAGTGGCTTGGAGTAAGACACTGAGCACTGGTACAATAGAATAAGATAACACATACACATGTAAAGAGCCCTCATTAGCCAGAGCTGACTGCTTTGTCATATTAGTGGAGAAGCTGTACTTCACTTTGCAGAAGATCATCTGAAATTGAAATGAAAGTAACAATTTAATAGGAGAGCTTATGTGAACTGGCTGAGATAGGGTGAAGACCACTGAACAGTGATCATACAGTGAACGAGTAAATGAGTGCCTTACCCTGTAGCACAACAATGAAAACGAGGTGTCCAGTCTGCCAGCTTTGAGAAGCTTACAAACCAGTGTTCTGCTAACAGTTACAGCAAACCAGTAGGTGCTACTTAGTCTGGAAGAAGGGAGGCATAATTTGAGAAGGACAAGTCTTAATCTAAATCTTAGTATCAGTGTGTGTTCACCTACAGCAAACAGCTGCCTTTAGGCTACAAATAGATTTGTAAAGTTTTCAATTTTTCAGCTCTTGTCCGTCAGAAGGACCCACATAAAAACGCATCATATTCATCAGCATTTTAGTGTTTGCTGTATGAGCTGTCAAATCTAGAGAGCAAATAAGCTTTTCAAAGACTATTTGGACAGAACATAAGAGTCTTAAATCTTGAAGGTTTTAACCACATCTCACTAATGCTGAAAGAATTTGGATTTCAGATCAAACTGTTCATTAGCTTGGCACAACTTATTTTTTCCAGACTGTTCACAGAGTGGAAGAGGGTCTTGCCACCACCCAGGGATGGTTTTTGACATATTCCTCCTGCTTTCTTACTAAGATTCATAAATCTCATTTTTCAAGGACACGTCTCACCCAAAGGAATTTGAGAAACTGACATGGCAGATCTCAGCCTCCCAAAAATAACGGGTAAGACACTTCTGGAGATTTACTGAAGATTCCAGCACAGTTCCACTAAGTAAGCCTGGAATACTGCAGTGCTCAGTTTCACTTGTCAAAAAGCAGGAAGGATAACAGACACTTTCACCTCTTGTTGGAAGCACTATTAAGGCAAACTCCAAGGCTTGGTGTTTCTTCTTTCTTGAAAAAAGTTAGTAGAGAAACCTAAAACTAGTTTGTGACAACTAGGCACAAGTAATCATTTTCCTCACTCCAGTTCTGGTCTTCTACTTACTAAATATTTTAAATGTATTTCCCCCATGTATTTAAGTGTTATTTAAGTAGTTATAATTATTAAGTAGTATTTAAGCCATAGTAAAAAATTCTATTTAAAAAAAAAAAAAAACAGAGAATGGTGGGAGAAGGACAACAGTGTTGGTGTTAATAGTTTCGTTCACCAGAATTTATCCCCTTTGAAAAAGAGCATGATTTACATGTGCACCCTGCAGGGATCAAGCTACTCTGTGTACTCATCTATTCAAAGCACGCACTGGAAGCAAGGGCAGGAGAGGAAAAAGAGAACAAGACTTCTACTTCAGCATTTGCTGGTTTGAAGGCAGCTCCGTTCAAGCTGCAGAGCAACTGCAGGACAGTGAGGAATGGCATACAGCTGTTCAGATTTCCATGGAAGAAGGTACAGAAGAATGCCCTGCCCTTCTATAAAGCACAGTAAACGCAAAGTTCAAAATACTCCTATGTTTCTCTCAAGAGAGATGACTACACAGCATAAGGTTGATTTTCCCCCTTCCTGCCTCAGAAAAAAACATCTTTTAGATAAAATCAGTCTTGAGTACACATCAGTTTACTTGAAGGACACAGAGATATTATCAAGAACATCTGGAGCACTTCAATCATTACAGCAAAGGCCATCTAAGTGCCAGCACAAGCTTCACCCATGCTCTCTTTTGGTTTCACTCATTTCTCCTTCTAAGAAAATTTCAGTTATCAAGAAGAAAACAAGATATGAGAAACAGCAGTCAGGTCTGACTTGCTCACCCCATCCTTTCAGGAATTCTTATTCTGCTGCTGTAGAACATGTTAATCCAGAAGACTTGCTGAGGAACACTACTTGGCTCCAGGAAGGAAGCTGTGAAGGCAGGGATACAAGCAAGACCAAAATAACTCCATACTTTCAGCTCTGCTTCACTGCAAGTCTGTTAGACTAAACTTTCTGGACCTTTCCGCAGCCACTACTACCTGCAGACAAAGATGTCAGTACATGGGGAGTCTGGGGCATACTGGAAGACCTCTGTTTCTGCTGTTGCAATAGAAGACTTTTCCCAAAAGAAGGAAGAAAAAAAAAAAAGGCAAACAGGAAAATACTCCTGCAGTCACGTTACACTCTTTGTCTACAGTAGTTTCCAGCCAGAGACTCAAGTATGTGTTACAGTAACAAAAATTACATTCCCCTCAGATGACTGGAACAAAACTTGCTCTACAGCTATGAACTACAACCTGAAAGTCGAACCATCAGCACCTACCCTGATCACAGCATCTAAAAATTATTCCTATGCAGCTCTTGCCGTGTTTAATTACTGCTTTCAGCTACAGTGGCTGACAAGGCAATTATCTTGGCATCAAGACTTGTTTGTACAGTAAGAATGAGTCAAGCCATTAATACTGTTAAACTTCCAACCAGATTTTTTCAAACAATAGTAGACTAGATTGTTGACCCAAGGGGTTAGCCAGAAGTTTACAAGAATAAGTAATAAACTCTAATAGGTGAGGTGATTGATTAGGACAAATAATGCACTGTTTTAAAATACTATTGTAATGCTACAATACAGTAGCACTATGTGCTGCAGTGAGATGCAGAATAAAGCAAGTATTAACAGACAGGTAGGTAGATATGAAATCTGTATAGGTTTTTTAGATTAAGAAAAAAAAGGGACATTGAATTAACACATCTGTTCTAAGGTAAATACCTTATCCACCTTCCAGATTCTGGTTTAAGTGAAGCTGTTGAAGCAGGTGAAGAGGAGAGCCATGAGGATTATCAGTAGGCTGGAGTACATTTCCTATGAAGAAAGGAGGGAGGTGGGCTTGTTCAACCTGGAGAAGGTTTTGGGGAGACCTCACTGCAGCCTTACAGTACTTAAAGCATGCTTACAAGTAGGAGGGAGACCAACCAATTGTAATAGGACATGGGGGATTGCTTTTTACACTAGAAGAGCAGAGATTTAGGTCAAATATTAGGAAGAAATTCCTTACTCCTCCTTCAACTTAAAACTATTTCCCCTTGGCCATCTACCCTTTCAAAGAGTTGATTCCCCTGTTTGTAGGCCCTCTTTAGGTACTGAAAGGCTGCAATGAGGTCGCCCCGCAGCCTTCCTTTCTCAAGGCTGAACAAGCCCAGCTCCCTCAGCTTGTCTTCATAGGGGGGCCATGTAAGTAAGTCACAGTAACATAAATCTTTCCGGACAAGTGGATATGGTAGAATCACAGTGAAGCTAGCAGACACTTTTTACATTAGATAACTACAAGTGCCCAAAGAAGATCTCAGTATTACTCAAAGTTGATGTTAATGAGAACATCTGGTTAACAGAAATTAAAGTTCCAGCTGAGAATGCAACAGGCTTCCAGTTTGCTCTTCCTACTATTATAGTGAGGTCACATTAATAGCTGGCCTATACTGTTTGAAAAAACTTGCATACTTTCAGGAAACAGTAGCATTCTAGCACTACTTAGTTCTAACTATCAACAACTGCAAGAAAGCTAGTTTACATTCAAGGATGAAAATTACAATATTGTGATTTAGATAAGCAGATGACCTAGGAAGTGTGATGGACATTTAAGCAAGTTTAAAGAATTTCAGAGCACAATTGACAAAATGAGTGAAGACTACCAGTGAATTAGCAAGAAGGCTCACTCCTATCAAGCAGAGGTAACTCAAATCAAATGGGTGTTGTATGAAAATTTTTCAAGCTAAAGAAACTGGCTTTTCAAGTTTACAAACAGTTCTGTTTAACAACAAGAGACAAGATCTAAGCTGACACATTAAAAGCTTTATATTACTTCACATACTGAAGCATTCACAGTTCTGGTAAAAGAAGTAACACCATCAAGACATTTATTACAATGTACTGAAAAACATTAAGTTCTAGTACTTAAGATAAAGAGATAGAACACAAGGTATAAACATCCAAAACACTGCCTTCAAAAACAAAACTTTACGAGGGAAAAAGCAATAGAGAAGGAGTTTGTTGCTATGTACCTTTGTTGTAACCCTATATGTGATGTAAGTCTCCATTGTGCATACATGTTTTTTGGGATCATCAACGGTAACAAACAAGTCTTTTGCTTCCCCATCCAAGTCATCATCCAGCTGCAGTCTGTTGAGAAGAGATGAGGAGGAGGCTGGGCTAGAAGTGTCAACTGGTGTGCCATTGGGCAGACTGAGATCCTGTTTTGAAAAAAAAAAGAAAAAAAAAGTTTTAGATACATGGAGAGATTCACCATAAAGTGGTGTTATTAAAGTTGCCTATGACAAGTTTCACTGATACGTCTTTTTAGCCATTACCACACAGTTTCTTCCGGCAGCTTCAAGTATCAGCCCCTTCCACTACACCCTGGCAACTCTCCAAGTTTGCAGCTTGAATATTAAGTTCAAGAAATGCTAAGCTGTTCCATAAATTGAAAAGAAAGCACATTACCACACTACTTTCCCTTAATACTGAGCAAACCAGTTTACTTCCATGAGAAATCAGAGATACTGTTGAACCAATACAGACTCTGAAAATGAAGCAAGTAGGCAAATTAGGAGACCTACCTGTAAGACAGGCTTTGGATGAAGCAGCAACACTTCAGTTGACTGATGTGAGGTCAGCTTTCCCCTCTGGAGAAATAATAGAGACTCCCATAATAGAGTCAGAAGGGCAAACTCCTATCAGTAACTTCCCATTCAGTTCACTAGACATACTTATGTGCACCTCTCTTCCAGAGTCTTAAGGTCCATGGATACACTGTGTTTGCTTGAATGTCCTTATCCCCAACTTTCCAAGATTATCCTCCAGTGCATAGGGAAATAGAAGTTAAAAGAACCAGCAAGCAGCCATTGTAGGATGTGGCACACAAGGATTTGGGATGTCTGTAATTCCTTGAAACTCATCCAACAGCAGAAAACAGGGGTTTTAGATCAAACTTTGTATATCCCTGCATCTTCAAGGCTTAGAATTCGTATAAACCAGTTCTATGCATCTCTGCCCTGTCTGCATAGTAGAGCTAGCTGACCATGCAGAACAGGTTGTATAAGAACATTTGACTAAAGTAAAAAAAAAAGTTAAATATTCAAGGCTCTTGTTTACAGAGAAGATTGATTGCTGCAGATTGTATTGTTTTTAAGTAGTAGCACAAGATGTTATACATAGAATGTTTCCCTTGCAAGGACAAATGTTCCCCTGGATTCTAGACTTGGTAAAATATCACTACAGTTAGAGCAGCACCTCAATTAGCAGGTGTTTAATTGAAGAACTACTGCTTAGCCACAGCTTCATTTATTCTTTATGTGGCTAAATGAAACATGTAATTTTAGCTAAGGAATTATTTCTGTGTAAGATCCCATTTGCTTATCAGTATTCCTTACACAGTTGTGGTTTATGTTCCAGCTGGACAAGGGTAATCGTCATCCTCAAAAGTTTTCCTTTCCCAAAGGGTTCAGAATTCTCTCACAGGTGAGAGATGCAGGAACTTCTTATGAAGGTCTGACTCTGACAATGATTAAAATTGATGCTAAGTTGCTACCAGCCTTTGTTACAAACCCACCATGAGAACACTATAATTTTAGAGACAGACCCTCTGACCACCACAGTTCCACAGAACAGTGCTTGTACCATTTCCCACTTTGAGGATTGCTTATGTAATTGGGAGAATAATACTTTATAACTTAGACATTTGGGGGAAAGGGAGATCTAAATTACTGCCTACGAACAGACACTAGAAACATTATCTCGGGTAACGCTCAGAAGAGGCTGTGAACACATGAAACGCTGTAGAATTAACTCAGAAATGAAGGAGAAGGCAGGAACTAAGATGCTCTTTTAAGAGGGCAAAGGAGAAGGATGAACATGGCACAGCTTGCCAGCTCATATACGAGGTAGCTATCCCGAACCACACAAGAAGCATCTGGCTCAGACTGAATATAGAAGGAGCCTGTATAACAAGAAAATGCAGCGCCACAACAACTTGGAAGAAAAAAGTTCTGCTAAAATCAGGAAAACAGAATAAGCAAATGAAAGGGTAAGAGGAGAAGCAAGAGATGGCTACAGAAATTCTGCAGTTCAGCTAGACAGGCAAATTTGGCTAAGCACAGAAAAGAGCAATGAAATCCCTGGGACACTGCAGCAGCTGTAGACAAGTTTGTTCTTACTTCCAAAAAGAACAGGCAGCTCTTGACTGCCCATATGCAATATGCATTAGTGTAAGATAAGTTGTGCCAGAACTGAAGCAAGCTCTAAACTTACAGTATGGAAATGAATTAACTGTGGAAACGGTTTCAACGTGATCGAACAGGAGATTCTTGAAAGCCTGTAAAAAAAACCCTTCCAAAAGGCAACTTAGGAGATTCCACTGTGTTTTTTAACTTACAACAATTCTACGTCAAGTTGTTAGAACAACTGGAAGAAAGCTTAAAGGTGAAACACATGGCTTATAGGCACAAAGTCAAGAATTTTTTTCACCACTTACGCTGGAAATCTACAATAACCGTATTAACACACCTTGCACTATTTAAGCAGGTCAAAGGTCTGCAAAGGCTGGAATCCAATCTAGTCTACTTGAGTATGTTCTTGAAGTCATAGTCCTGTGAAATGTCTCAGGTCTTAAAACAAAGGCTGTGAATAGTTTCACCCAATTTTGGCTTTGGATTAAATGCTCCAACCTAGATTAAGCATAATTTCTACACTACCTCTGATTAGGAGCTGGAAGGCTGCAAGCTGTGGCTGGGGAAAGGACAGAAGAAGCATATATGTAAAATGCTACTACGCTACACAGCTTCACTTCTGGTGGCAAAAGCCTTCCCCCAGTCACTCAGGGCTGGCCAGCATCATGCATTGCTGTTTAGCTACGTCTCAGCAGCTGAAGGTCAAGTCAGAAGCCACCTGTTTGTCCTTAGCAATGGGTGGAGCCTCCAGGCTAGCTGCACAAAATAAGGAATTGCTGGAGTCTTCGTTTAGGAGCAGGCTAGATCCCTTTGTTGAAATCTTAACCATTGCTAGAAAGAAGTAGGCTTTCAAGTGTCTTAGCAGATGGCCCCCCAATATGAGTTGTCTCAGCCAGTAATCCTGACACAGAGCACTTCTGCATCATGTTAACTGGCAATGGCATTCTTCCACAAGGTTTGCGGGATTTCTGCAATTGGGGAAGCAAGACCACATCATCTGTTCTAGCCTACTTTTACCATAGAAAGAGGAGTCAGTCCTGCAAAGCTTGGCAGGAAAAGAAATATGCATCCATCTGCACTTCCTGCCAGCACAATTGTAATACCTAAGAGCATCTGAAATACTGCTAATATTAAATGTTTCATTAACAAGAATCTGGCTTCAGTTCCAGGGACTCATGCATCAGCTTCATCTTTGGCAGGACAAGGTACCTACTGTTCTAATAACATAGCTGCATTATGAGATCAGCACAGTCCAAGTTCTAGCAGGTACCTACTGCTTACAAATATAGATATTTTTAAATATAGATATCTATATGCTTATAGATAAAGAGCCTTTTTCAGGCAGCACCTAATAAAGTAAACTCTTCCAGCCACAAATCAGAGCAGAACCACAACAGTGATGAGAAAAGGCAGCTTCTGGTTCCAGGTAAATGGAATGAACGACAGGTTCCTTCTGCAGACTCTTTGAGTCCCAGAATTATCTCAGAAGATTTCCTCAGATTTCAAATCTTCTTCTACTGTAAATAAGAAAAATTCCTCACCTTCTTAGACCACCTGTCACCTGCAGAAGAAGGTCAGGTGAAAGTCTAGCAAAGCCTCAGTTACAACCTATGGCAGAAATAAGTCAACATTCAGACCTCCAGGCCTGTGATTACTGCTCGAGTCTTTTGTGCACAGCTCTACAACCACCTACTGATAATCAGACTCTGCACAGATTCTTGTGGAGTTTACAGAACTCATCAAAATACCCAGACTTTTGGATGTATGAGATGACTCTAGAAGCAAGGATTTGGTTTCCTAGCATGCAGCACAAACAGGAGCTAATGTCTGCTCTAGATCCATGAGCCCTGCCAACTATACAGGCTGCTATTTGGTAAGGAAGCAGCTTCATATTCTTCTGTTGGATCATTCAGCCCAAACACTATGACTGGTTAGCCTGCCCAGAAATATCCTAAGTCTTTCAAGAAACTGAATTTCAGCTGAATTTTATAAACTTGAAGCCAGTATGTGATATGCAGAATGAGTAGGTTAGTTTCCAGTTGATCTTATCTTCTCCCTCCTGCACGTCCTCAGGACACTTTCCAAGACTCTAGATTTACACAGCAGCTTGAATCCACGTGAAGTAAAACCTCAAGAGCTTGATATTCATTCTTCTGGAAGGCAGCATCCCCCCCACTGGAATAGTACACACCAGAGGAAGAATGCATTTAGGATGCAATCCTAGAAGGCTAAAAGCAGGGTCTAAAGTTTTGTAGGTTTTGGTTTATTTTCAAGTGAAGATCATGTATTCTTCAGCCCCAAATCCCAGCTTCTAAAAATTCAACTTCAGTTTTCACCTATCCTGAGTTAGCAAGTGAGTAGCTTACCTGGATAGTAAACCCACTGAAGCAGCTGTCCACAAAGAAAATGAAAGAGGTGGTTCCACTAGGTTTGAGTCATAAAATCATTAAGGTTGGAAAAGATCTCTAAGATCATCTAGTCTGGTTCATCTGCCACCAATTCGGCCAAGTAAACAATGTTCCTTAGCACCACATCTCCACATTTCTTGAACGCCAGCAGGGATTCTACTACCTCCTTAGGCAGCCCATTCCAGTGTCTGACCAGTCTTTTGGAGAAGTTTTTCCTAATGCCCAACCTGAACCTCCCCTAGTGTAATTTGATGTCCTTCCCTCTTGTCCTATCACTGGTTACCTGGGAGAATAGATTGAGCCCCATCTCAACACAGCCTCCTTTCAGGTAGTTGCAGAGGGCAGTAAGCTTGCCCCACGCCAGTTTCCTCAGTCACTCCTCGTAAGTCTTGTGCTCTAGTCCCCTCACCAGCTTTGCTGGACTTCTCTAAACATGCCCCAAGGCCTCAGTGTTTGTAGCAAAGGGTCCAAATCTGAACACAAAACTCAAGGTGCCGCCTCACTAGAGATAAGTACAGGGGGACAGTCACATCGCTGGTCCTGCTGGCTACGCTGTTTCTGATACAAGCCAGGATACCACTGGCCTTCTTGCCCACCTGGGCACACTGCTGGCTCACGTTCAGTGAGTGTCAACCAACACACCCACATCCTTTTCCTCTGCTAAGCCTTCCAGCCGCTCTGCCCCAAGCCTGCAGCACTACACAGGGTTCTTGTACCCAAAGTGCCAGGATCAGACATGTTGAACTTCCTCCCAGCTTGGTGTTGTCATCTCCAGTCTTACTGAGGGTACACTTAATTCTCTCATTCAGGTCATCAACAAAGATATTAAGCTGGACGGGTCCTAGTGCCAACCCCTGTAGAATATCACTCATGACGGGTCACCAGCTGGATTTCACTCCATCCACCATCACTCCCTGGGCCTGGCCATTCAGTCAGATCCTTACTCAGCAAAGAAGGTACCAAGCCACAGGCTGTCCGGTTTCCCAGGAGAATACTATGGGAGACATTGTCAAAGGTTTTGCTGAAGTCTAGGTAGATAGACTACAACAACAGCCTTTCCCTCATCCACCAGGCGTGTTACTGGTCATAGAAGGAGATTATGTCGGTCAAGCAGGACTGGCCTTTCAAGAACCTATGCTGGCAGGGCCTGATCCCCCCCAGTTGTTCTGCACATGTTGCGTGATTTCATTTAAGATGATTCTGGCACCAAAGTCAGGCTGACAGACGTACAGTTTGCTAGATCCTCCTTATGACCCTTCTTGTAGACAGGGGACACACTGGCAAGCCTCCAGTCCTCTGGGACCATTTGGTTTACCAGGACCACTGATGGGTGGAAAATGGCTTGGCAATCATCTCTGTCAGCATCTTCAGGTGGATCCCATCTGGCCTCACAGACCTGTGACAGTCCAGGTGGAGTGACAAGTCTCTGACTGTTTTGATCTGAACTTTGAGGGGTTTACTCTGCTCTCAACCTAGACTTCCAAGTCAAGAGCTGAGTATCCCAAGGACAACAGGTCTGGCAATTAAATGCAGACACAAAGCAGATACTGAGAACTTTCCTTATCCTCAGTGGTCATGTTTCCCACCACATCTAGTAAAGGATGAACATTAATCCATTTGTGAAAAGATTTTTTGTTCTCTTTCTACAGTGGCCAAGTTGAGTTCAACTGAGCTTTAGCCTTCCCAGTTTTTTCCCTGCATATCCTAGCAATTTCCTTGTTCTTTTCCCGAGGTTGCCTGTCCCTTCTTCCTCAGGAGGTAGATTTTCTTTTTTCTCATGGAGCATCAGAAAACATTTCCTAATCAGCCACAATTCTTCTTTCTCACTGGCTCATCTTACTGCATGGGAGGGTGAGGAAACAGCCTGCTCCTGCACCTTTAAGACTTCTCTATCAGGGAGCGTCCAGCCCTCCTGTACCACTTCACCCTTCAGAACTGAATCCCAAGAGACCTTCCCAACCAGTGTCCTGCACAGTTCAAAGTCTGCCCTTCAAAGTCCAAGGCAGCAGTTTTGCTGGGCCCTCTTTCTAACTTCATGAAGAATTGAGAACTCTTACGATTTCATGGTCACTCTACCCAAAACAGATCCCGACCTCCTCATCTCCCACCAGACCTCCTCTGTTTGTGTACAACAGATCTAGCAGGTGAGTTCCTTTACCAGCTGCAACAGGAAGTTGTCTTCTATACACCCTAGAAACCTCCTAGACTGGTTCCTCTGCGCTGCATTGTATTTCTAGCATAGATTAAAGAAGGTGAAATTGCCCATGAGAACAAGGGAAGGCAATCACTCAGTTTTTGCCAGCTACTCACAGAACACGTCATCTATCTCTTTATCCTGGTTAGGCGGTCTATAACCGACTCTTACCAGGATGGCCACCTTGGTGGCCTTCCTCCTGACCTTCACCTGTAGAGACTCAACTTTACCATTCCCAGTTCAGAGCACTACAACACTGAAATGCCCTCTAACAAAGAGCCACACCACCACCCCTCCTTCCCTGCCTTTCTGAAGACTTTATAGCCATCCACTGCAGCACTCCAGTCGTGAGAGTGATCCCACCATGCTTCAGTAACGACAACTAAGTCATAGTTTGCCCATACTACAATGGCTTCCAGCTACTCTTCTTTTACAGAAAAGAAGGCTCCAGGGAGATCACATTGTGGCCTTCCAGTACTTGAAGTGAACATATGAACAGGAGGGAGCACGACTGTTTAAAAGGGTATAGGAAGAGGGGGAATGGTTTTAAACTAAGATGGGGAGGTTTAGATTAGATATTAGGAGGAAGTTTTTCCACACAGAAGATGGTGATGCACTGGAACTCTTCCAGGTTGTCCAAGGATGTTGTGGCTGCCCAATCCCTGGAGGCATTCAAGGCCATGCTGGATGTGATTCTGGGCAGCCTGGTCTGGTGGTTGGAAACTTTGCACATGGCAGGGAGGTTGAAACTAGATGATCACTATGGTTCTTTTCAGCCCAGGCCATTCTATGACTCTATTATATGGTTCTACAGTTCTACTGTTTGTTGCCCAAGCTGCTTGTATTGGTGAAGATGCACTTCAGCTGAGCCAACTGCCTCATCCCCCACTCAGGCACTGTTTCCCCAGGCTCATCTCAAGCAGTCCTGCTTTTATCCCCTTCCCCTTTCATACCTTTCAAAGCTCTCAATGAGCTTTGCCAGTTTCTGCGCTATGATTTGTTCCCTCTTTGTGACAGGCGAGACCCATCAGCAGCCCTTAGGTCAGGTGCTGACTAAACTGCCCCAAAAGTTGTCCAAGCACAGATAATCTCACTTCTGAAAAGGATTAGCCTGAAGCTACCTGATGTTGCAAGCACTCTGTTCTCATTAAACAGGTATAAAATGATGTAAGAGACATCTGGAGATCGTATGGAAATGTTGCTGTTCAGAGGCAAAGTTAAGTACACGCATCTTCAATTAATCCTACCAACATCAGTGATTTTACACCCAGGTCTGTACCACTTGTGGAGCCTTGCTGTTTTGTTTCTACACTTGAACTGCCACATTTTCCTCCTTGTGCTTCAAGGCGTTTTGTTGCCTTCCATTTCTCAGAGGCACAACCACAGACAGAGTGATGGCAAGGAGACAGTGATTCCATGCAGTGATTACAGTTGGGCTCTGGAACAGTCTTATTTTCATACCTCCAGTACTTAACAGTAAGTCTTAGCAGAATTGCTGCTGGTAACTGGAAAACTGAAGTAGTTTAAACACAAGCATTCAAAAACACTATAAAAGCTTGTATTAACTTGGCTCTCACAGACATGCTCACTGCATGACTTATCCCAGAGAGTTCTGAGGGAAGGTAGCTTAGGTTTCTGGAGTTCTCTACCACTGATCTGCACAGGTCAGCTCTAGGTGGGAAGAGAACTCACATTTCCATTCTCCAGTTCATACAGATCATGTCACAGTTCCCCTCTGAAGGATCTCACCAAGCACCTGCACAAGACTGTTATCCAATACCAGCTGCAGACAAACACATAAATTCTCTTCAGATATAATTCAAGGGAAGAAAAGGTATTTGCATCCCCCTCGCTCAGTTTAATTGCTTTCCAGGCATTAGTATCTTTGTTTACCACATGTCCCCTTTGTTTCCTTGCACAACCCACTGAAAGTAATCAAAGCAAGGAGGCAGACTGCAAGGAAGGACAAATGCTGTGGACACACTGAGAAAAGGAAAAAGAAAGAGCAGTCTTTCTCTGCAAGATAAAAGAAACAAAACACCCACACAGTTAACTGAAACTCCAAAGCCTTACAAATTCCCAGGAGAAAGTAACACATAATTTCTACATCGATCCACAAACAGAATGGTGTTAAACTGCATTTTGACAAAAGCTGCAAGAACCACCCTCTGACGCTGGACCTGTAATTCTAGGAAAGGGGAAGTGTGCACAGAGACATCAGCTCCTGACATCCCTCTCCATAAAGAGGAACAAGAGCACTGTGTGGGGGCATACTCACCAGAAACTAGTTTGCACTTTCAAAAGTAGTCTGAATTTCCCACTATATTAATAATCTAGAATCAGATTGCAAAATTGAGGCTATTTTAAGAGTAATACAGACTGAGCTCTAGTGAGAAGCAAGCCTTCTTGCTATCACCTGGAAATATATCAGTAGAGGAGCGATAGTGCCAAGCACCGAAAGATCACAGGCACTGATCTTTCACCTTCCAGCTCTAGAAGATATTATGCAGCAAGCTGGTTGGGCAGAAAGCCCTAATGGAGCATGCACGCATCCAAGCCTCACTTCCAGCATTTCCAGCAGTATTATTGGTATTCTGTGCATCCAAACAACAAGCTACTTCTGAGGTCTGACTAGATAAAGACCGTATCAGTTTGCTCTTGGGAAATTTTAAGTATGTGTTACAGTGCAGCAACTTGCCAAGCCATGAACCCTGATGATTTTATTCTGTAACTCATCACTCAAACTAATATTTCTCCTATGTAGGTCTACGCTGCCTAGAAACTTAGAACTACCCAGTACCCCTAAAAACACACAAATTTCAGATACAGCAGCTGATCTTAATGGCATGCAGTTTAGTACCACCTACGACCTGGAAGCACTCTTGCTAACAAAGGTATCACTCTTAGAGGACTTTGTGTTTGTACTACAGCCTATTTGGCTGGACAGGGAAACACTAAAACAAATGCACTTCAGAGACACTACAAACTGACACAGATAGGTCCCAAGCATTCTCATGCAGGTCATGGGATTCTTACCTCTTCCCTCAGGCTAACAGCCAAGCTTACAGGATGGATTATTTTACTCCGTGGTTTGTTTTCCCATAAATCACCTCAGTTAGGCTAACCAGAGCAAAAATGTGGGCACAGAAGTGTTTCCTGCAAACAGTATTTTCAGTAAGAGCAACCTCTTAGCTATGTCCCAGGGGTCTCCAGAGACTTGGCAACAATATGCCTTATTTCCACTATTTCTGTGCAAGCAGTCATAGAAAGGTGTCATATACCAGACCAGACCATCTGCTCACACAGTCTGGCTATCTGCCTATTTCCTCACAGACTCCTTAAGAGAGCAGCCCCTTTTCCTAATCTGAAGAGAAAGCTATGGATTGCCACACTGAAGTTGAAAGTAGTTCCAGTTATACTTTAAAAATTAGGGTAATGAGTAGCATCTCACTAATGTTTCTACAGCAGTTAAGACAAATCTATCAATATTACTAATAAGCTGTGCTACTTGTGAACAAAAGCAAAAAGGCTTTAGGGACCAAGCACCTGAACTATGCACGTTGTTATTCTGAGTAGTTATTACTTCAGTAAAATGGAAAGGGGTAAGACATTTTTTACTAACTCTCACTAACAGGACGCACACTTCTCCACACCCTTTGAACAGAAAGGAAAGTAAGGAGTTACAGTATGCTTGCCTCACCCTACAAACCCCTTTGTGTGGCAAGTTACTTTAGTATGCAAAAAGATACTTCAACAAGTTCACAGGATGAACTTGTTGAATGTTCTCTTGGAAGACATTCCCAGATCCCAGGTTAGATTCTACATCAGTTCACAAAGCAGAGTCCTTGCAGAAAGCTTTATTTAGCTTGCTGAGTGGAAAGCCAATCTGGCTACTACCCAGCAAGATTAATTCATAGATATGTCAAAGCTGTAGAAAGTAGTGGAAGTGCCTGTGACCTGACAGAACACAAGTGAGTTTAATGTTTGAGTAGGCTTGGTTTTGCATCCTTCAGCAGAGCAAACTTGTGTGGTTTCTTCTGGTCCTCAGCAGAAGGGAAGAGGCAGCAGTGCCCTCGGAGCACAGATTTCCACAAACTGCAGAAGGTTCATGTTTTCAGAAACATTCAGAAAGACCTTTTGAATCAAAACTTAATTACTGTTCCCTAGCTGTGTAAAGTTCCGTGTCCTTCCAATATTGTTTTAAGAATATTGCTCATTTACAAGACTTGAATTACCGTGAATGGGATTCTGTAGCTGTGCATACAGAAAGACCATAAACCATTTAAGCATGCTAAAAAGCACCTTGATAATTAACATGTCTAACACACCCACAGTTTTGTTTCAAGCTTTGTTTTCGGAACCTTAGCTATCACTGTCTAACAGCAGAGCAGCAGCAAGGATTCACACTTCAAGCAGGAAAAATCTGAATTCAGCATATGACTAGGAGTCATCCACACTCCAAGAAGGCAGAATTTATATTTGATTAAAGACTGGACAAGCTTAACAAACTGTTCTAACTAAACTGCTTTCTTTTAGAAACAACTCTTCAGATATACCTGATACCGCTTCTTTCCCATTCATACTCTAGTAGAAGCATATTTAGGTGGGTTGCAGATTTAACCTTTACCTTGGTATCCACAGTACTGATTGGGATGAAAGGCTCCTAAGAGCAAACAGCAACATTTTAAAAATCTGAACAGACACAAAGGCCTTTGTTCTGTATGTCTAGGGAAAGGAGAGAGAAAAAATGGGAAGAGAAGACAAGAGAAGGCTGGAAAGCAGCTATTCTGGCCACTGCTGTGTTTAAACAAGTACAAATACACTTCCACTTCGCATTATGACACGGATTTCTCATGCTCACCACTTCAGATATGTTGCATTATTAGCAATCCCCCAGACAGTGTAAACAGAGTTTCATGAAAGCAAATAAGACTGCCTGTTCATCTCACATTTTAATCTCAAGCTCTGGAAGAGTTGGAGGAGAGCACACTCGGAGGAGCTCTCAGAGGTAGTCTGCAGGTGCAGTTTATGGGACAGCCCTCAATTACATTTGCTGATTAATAGTATGTTTTCCAGCAGAATGGGATTTGCTCCAAAGATGGGAAATAAACAAAGTGCGTAACTGTTGGAAGCAAAAAAAAAAAAAAAAAAAAAGAAAAAGCCAGTTAAGACTACTTCATTCTCCACTTCAAGAAAGGTGAGTACACCATTTCTCACAATACAAGAAAAAAAAAAAAACCCAACTTATCTAGAGACCAATAAGAGGGAAAAACAAGGGATGAAATCTATTTTCTGATTTGTCTGCAGAAACACCCTTAATTTTTATGGCCCTAGGCTCATGACAGGCACTGTGGCACATACAGACATTTACCACAAAGGACTGCAAGAGCTAAAGTACACTGATCCAGGAGCATACTGGTCAGCAAAATGAAAGCCAGCGTACACATCCTCAAGAGGCCATGATGATCAGTGACAATAAGTGGTATTGATTAAAAACCTTCCAGGGACAGTCTTGGTAACAATCCAAAACACAGCTCTGTATTGGCAGCACACAAGACTTTCACATCCAGTCAGCCTTGAAGGAGTATTTAAAAGGCAACAGCAAAAGTGCCAGTCCTACCCAGGTAAGCATGGGTTTAGGCACTGCCTGGAGCAATCACCATTCAAAAATGTGTCCATGCTTTCGCCACTGAGTTAGCAGGAAATTGCTCTTGCAAACACCATCCGCAGCACCAAGGGAAAGGAGGCCTCTCTGCCATTAAACAAGACATGCACTGAAACATGCTACCTCATATCATTCAAAGTTAATAGAAAAGGAAGGCCAACTGTGCAGACTCGGTTTAATGCAAGTTTTTAGGATCCCGGGATGCCCTTCAGAAGGATGCAACTAGTTCCACTAAAGCACTGTACAGCAACACTTCCCCATGTGGGCATGGGGAACATGCTTCCAGCTTTATCAGTCCAATACAACAGAGAAGCTCTACCTCTTACCAATGTTTCGGTGTTAAGAGTCTACTAGGTACTTTCATCAGATTAGCACTGTTAGTGTGGTTTAGCCTTCATTTTTTAAGCTTCAATACTACTCGAATCCAGAACAGAGAATGAGAATCAGGCTTAGAAGCCATTAACAGCATGACAGACCACTTCAATTATCCTTTTTCTAGGCAAGCCAATTCTTCTCACAAGAATGGCCATCATACTCCTTAAATTTAGGGCAACATCCAGAAGCAAGTAAATCCAGTTGCTATTTACATTTAATTTGTTTTATTTTCATGGCAGGTGGAGTACTAAACATTTTTAAGATGTTCCTCCATACTAGTGCAGCTCTCTTCAGCCTAAGATGCATAAGGACACAAACCTGAATCAAACAGCAGTCCTTCTTTAGAATCTACAGAGAAACAACCACTTTCCAGAGTAGCTTCTTGCCTACTGCTTATTGCTTCACTGGAGAAACACTGCAGAAGCTCTGGATGTGGATGTGGTCCTAACTAGATCCACTAAACTCACATTCCCTATATGCTTATTCAGACAGATACTTTCTCTTTGGGCACTACAGCATTACCCACAGCAGAAGACAACATCTTCTCCTGCTTCCCTACAGGAAGGTCCCAAAACAGGTCCCAAAAACTGTTTTGTAGGTTGGTCCAGCACTAGGAACTAAACTAATTAAAAAGCTGCAACTCACTGCAATTGTTTTTCATCCTCAGTTTGTCATGGCAGCGTTGCTAGTCCTAATTTGCTGTTAGCTATTGCCCTTAGTTACAGTAAGAAAAACAGATTCCCTTGTTTTTCAAGAATTTACTAGCAGACTTTCCTTTAGAGTCGCAGCTGCCACCCTAAGGTGTTAAGGTGTTTTGTTGTTGTTGTTGTTGTTTTGGTTGAGACGGTCTTTTTGTCCAGTTTGCTTTTTTTTTTTTATGGTGTTGGGTTTTTGCTTTTTTTGTTTGTCTTCTGACTCACTTCACTGTATACAGGATAGCTTGGTCTGCGAGCTTCACTGCAAATCTGGCTCAGGCTGTTGAATTAGCAACAGCTTTCAGAGTCAGAACAGCTCTGCACTGAATATCATGCTCAAGGGTTGCAGAGAACACGTTTTAGCGATGTTGCTTCAGAGAAACACACAAGATCAAACACCATTTTTAACTGCTGCAGTGCGCTCTGCAGACTGAGAACACACACATTTGCAGCACCTAAACTGTCCTCGAGATGGTAAGTAGGTTTTCATTTTCATTTAGCTAAGCTAATACTAAGTTACACCTCACTGCACTGTAAAAGCTCCTATCTCATTCCCTGACCTATTTAGAGAGACCAGCCTCTCCACACAGTTAAGGATGTGAGTGGCTACTGCAGCAGCTAGATGATGTATCTGAGATACCAGAGAGGTAGTCTGCAATGCTAGAAGAAATCAGGACAATAGCTTGCAGGTTAATCTTGGAACTGACATCTCCCACATCCACGTGTCAACGGGAAGGCCTTGGAATTCATCCTTTATCACTCAGGTCATTAGTTGCAGAAATAATGCTGCCTGAGGTTTATCTCAAACCTCTGCGATACGTACAGAGAATGATGTGCCCTAAGAGAAAAGAGGTCCTAAAAGAAAAGACCGTTTGATCCTATTTATCCTGTGTACTCTGCCCTGCTTACCATTAGGGAGCCCACAGAGCACTTAGCAGCTCTCTTAGGTCTGAGAGGTTCCAGCAGAAGCAGCCCAAAAGATTCTTTCCAACCACCAAGCATAACTTTTTCCACAATGACCAAAAACAAGTCACTGCCAAGACTCACCCTTCTAAAACATAGCTGAAGTTAAGAACCAAGTTCCTGTATGTATGTTTTCAACGTCTGACAGTTTTCAGCGCTCTTTGTCATAAACCATTATAAAAGTAATATTTTAGAAAAGATTATGAAAGCTTATGCAATTATGAAAGATTATGCAACACTGAATTAAAGCTCAAGGTATATTACCTTCTCCGTTAAGTTGAAATAAGACCCACAAAGCAGTCATTCAGTTGTACATTAGGAGCTATGCTCATTTTTACCAGATGGCAAGATTAATAAAATAACAGTGCTAAGACAGTTAAGTTAATGCAAGTGTTTGTTCAATTAAGTGTCAGCTATCCTTTACTTTGGTCAGGAGAGATGACAACTGTGAATTCCAGACAAACACGCTGTACCAAGAAGTTGTGTATCACAGAAAGATCACCACACTAAGTTTTACAATACCAGAGCATCTACACAGTAAAGTATTATGAAAGCATGCTTATCAATAAATTCCAATTTCTGTAAGGAAGGCAACTAACTGTAAGCAACAACATCAGGGTAGTCTAACCCGATGTGGAAGTCTGGAATGAGTAGAAGAATAAAGCCCCCACGCTTCAGGTGAAGAGAGAGAGAACCCCAAGCCCATTTGGATTGTCCTAAGACCATGGGACCAGATGGGATCCACTCAGGGGTGAGCCAGTGGAGGTGGCTGCCAAGCCATTTTACACCGTCTATTAGTGTTCCTGGTCAGCTGGAGAGGAACCAGAGGACTGGAGGCTTGCCCGCGTGACTCGCATCTACAAGAAGGGCCACAAAGAGGGATCCAGAGAACTTCATGGCTGTTAGCTTGACCTCAGTGCCAGAGAAAGTTATGGAAGAGATTATCCTAAGTGAAATCAAGCAACATGTGCAAGTCAATCAGGGGATAAGGTCCAGTCAGCATGGGCTCATGAAAGGCAGGTCCTGCACGACAAAACTCACTTCCTTCTATGACCAGGTAACCTGCCTGGTGGATGAGGGAAAGGCTGTTGACATAGTCTACCTAGACTTCAGAAAAGCCTTTGACACTGCCTCCCACAGTATTCACCTGAAGAAGCCAGCAGCCCATGGCTTGGACTTGTACACTCTTTTGAGTAAAAAACTGGCTGGATGGCTGGCTCCAGAGCATGGTGCTGAACAGAGTTCAATCCAGCTTGCAACCAGTCACAAGAAGTGTTCTCCAGGGGTCAGTTCCGAGGCCCATCCTTCTTAATGATAGGACATGAGGCAATGGGTGCAAGCTGGAACACAGGAGGTTCCACATAAATATGAGAAAAAACTTCTTCACACTAAGGGTAACAGAACACAGGATCAGCATGTCCAGAGAGGTCATGAGGTCTCTTTCTCTGGAGACATTCAACTCCCTCTGTGTGACCTAATCTAGGTGTTCCTGCTCCAGCAGGGGGATTGCACTAGATGATCTTTCAAGGTCCCTTCCAATCCCTGACATTCTGTGATTCTGCAATTGAGTGAAGCTTCAGTAAGACTGCAGACGACACCAAGTTGCAGGAAGTGTCAATCTGTCTGAAAGTAGGAATGCTCTACAGAGTGACATGGGGCAGGTTGGATCTCTGGATTGAGGCCAATGAGATGAAGTCCAACAAGACCAAGTGTCTGATCATGTATTTTGAGCACAACAGCCCCAAGCAATGCCACACACTTGGGACAGACTGGCTAAAAGGCTGTGTGGAAAAAACAATACCTGGGGGTATTGTCCAGCTGAGCATTGACCATGAGCCAGCAGTGTGCCCAGATGACCAAGAAGGCCAGTGGCATCCTGGCTTGTATCAGAAATAGTGAAACCAGCAGCAGCACAGAGGTGATCATCTCTCTGTACTCAGTACTGGTGAGGACACACTTTGAGTACTGGGTTCAGTTTGGCGCTCCTCACTACAAGAAAGACATCAAGCGCTGGAGACATTCAGAGAAGGGCAACAAAGCTACCAGGAGATTGGAGCACAAGCCTTATGGAGGGCAGCTAAGGGAGCTGGATTGCTTGGTCTGAAGAAGAGGATGCTCAGAGGAGATCTTACTGCCTCTCTGCAACTGCCTGAGAGGAGGCTGTGTTGAGGTGAAGGTCAATTCATCCTTCCAGATTACAGCGATAGGATGAGAAGGAATGATTTCAAGTTGCACCAGAAGAGAGTCAAGATGGATATTAGGAAAAATTTCTCTGCAAAATAGTGGTCAGGCACTGGAATGGGCTGCCAGGGAGGCAGAGGGGTCACCATTCCTGTGGAATGTGGCACCAGGGAACAAGGTTTAGTGAGGAAATATTGGTGGTGGGTGGACAATTGGACTAGATGATCTTAAGAGTTTTTTTCCAGCCTTAACAATTCTGTTTATCCACTATTACACTTTGGGCTGTCTACAAGCAGAAGGGAGACAGGAACTCTGTCCTTTCAGTGAGGTAACATAGTATTACCCTAGCCTAGAGATGTCAGTTTATGAGACACAATGGGTTGAGGAAGCAGTTCTAGGTAATATCCTTAAGAGAGATGTGAAATCAGACTCAGCCAGCAGCGTTACTACAGGCAGTGCAGTGACGTCAAGTTGAAAGCCATGCCAGGTTTGAGTTAGGTCTTTTAATGAGGTGATCAGAAATGACCTACCAGATGTGTACACAGTGCAACAGAAGACACAGCAATTCCTTTAAACAGCTATCTAAATCTCACATTCAAGGAATAAGACAAGCATATGGCAGACAGGTGCTTGTTTCTAAAAGCTTCCTGGTTTAAGAAACACGGTCCAAGAATTTAATAATGCCAGCAGCACTTGACATTCTCATCTACTATGTAGCATCACTTCTCCACTCAGTGCAATGACTGTTAAGCAATGCTGAGATGATGGACCAAAGCACAGCAGGACCACAACCTCACACGTTCAGAGAGCAGACTTTGACCTCTTTAGGGATCTGCTGGAAAAAACAGATACAGCCTTAGGAGATAAGAGACATCCAGCACAGCTAGCTGATTTCCATAGAACACCTCCCCATCCTCAGATGTGGCCAACCAAGTAAGCAAGAAACGGACCAAAGGCAGCGGGAGGCCTTTCCTGACTTAATTCTAATATAAAAAGAAATATGAGAGATAGCAGTAGGGATAGATGACCCAGAAGGAATAAAGATATCGGATTAGTGGGATGGAGACAGATCTAGCAGATGAGGATACCTACAATTAAGGTTTTTAAGTGTGTAACCAGCAGCAAAACAAAATGAAAGGAAAACACAGTCCCCATGCTAAAATGTGGCAGAGGACCTGATGACAAGGGATCAGAAAAGGTCAACATCATCAGGGCTATCTCCACTTCAGCCTTCACTAACAGGAACCTGTGGCCCTCTAAGGCCAGAGGGAAAGCTTACGGTCAGTCAGGGAAATCAGCTTAGGAAACAATTCAACAGATTGGACAGATACAAACCCACAGGCAAAAATTAAAAAGACTCATACGTGCTGAGGGAGCTAGCCAATGCCACTAATTTCAGTTTGGATTATCTTATCTTTATGATGGTGACCAAGGGAGGAGCCTGAAGACTGAGGAGCAGGGGAAAGGGAAATAACTAAGACACCACTTGTTTCTCCAGGAAGGCTGATCAAGGGACCCACAGGCCAGTCAGCTTCACCTTAAACCCTGGGAAGAAGATAATATTGGAAACCTTATTTTCTCAGTTACTATATGAATCTCATATTCCCATAGATTGGAACCAGGCTTGATTCATCCCACACTGACATAGTTTCATGAGTTCACCAGCTTCAGTTCCTGACTTTTTTTCCTAGTCTCAGTTTCTTTAAAGACTGAAAATTTACCTCAGGCCTACTTTAAGAAAAGTACATGGTACTTGTCTAAGAGTTCTCATTTAGTCAGAAAAGAAAGAAGTTTGTAGAAGCTTAAGCAGATTTATTTTAAGCTTTCAGATTATACTGCAAACTGGTTTCATTTGTGGGTGGATGAAGAGCAATAATTAAACTAGCAACCAAGGAAGCTGGAAGCAGAGCTCCAGACTCTCAGTATATTTTTTGCTGGGAAGTTGCCAGGCTCCCTTCCAGAATATGAGTGCTAAGTAAAAACACTCCAGCAACTGCACCAAGTATTTATACTCAATCAGGTGCTAATACAGGCCTAAGCATTCACCAGGGTGGTAGCTGGAATCAGATGAGCAAAGGGTCACATGCAAGCAATAGTTTCCAGTTAGCGCACACAGACATTTGGAGTTCTAACTGCCTCCTCCATGCATTAGCAAATTTCTAGCTATGCATTGCAAATCCGGTAATCCACATGCAAACTGCCTGATACACTCCCTACAAAACAGCCTTGAAGCTCAGTTCATCCGCCTAGTATTAATATAAGCAACCAGAAGTCACACATATCTTCAAAGAATAAAAGCTACACAGGTTATAGGCCACAAAGCACTATGAAGGGAGTCAAGGGTTCTGAAAGAGGACAAGCAAATCCCCACTGAAGTCCTGCTCAGATTTTAGCTAACACAGCTCACAATGAGGCCTCATGCATGCTGGGAGCAGCACCATTCGATTAAAGCAGGTATGTAAGAGAGGATGGACAGGAAAAGATAGAAGCCATTATCATCTGCAACTCACAATCTCCTGCAGGCACAATTCTTGCATACTGACTGCCAGCAGTCTCTTCAGAATCCACTAATCTTTGGAAATGGCAAAGAACAAAATTTCCCACATAGGGCAACTCTCCCAAAATGTTTTTGTAGTGGATCCATCAAAAGCTGGACCAGAAGCTTCCTACTGTGATGCTATGCCTGAACCGTGACAGAGGAGGAAGGATGAGAGCTGTCAGTCAGTAGGGAACTATTCCTCTCAAAGGTGAGGAAACTGAAAGTCACAAGTTACCAGTTAAAAAACTCGTGAATTAAGAGATAAATCTGTGATTTCACGTTAGACTAGTCTGTATGAAGCAGACCAAGACACTGCTTGTTTTCTCTCCGAATGAGCTTACAAAATAAAGTTTAATGTACAGAATACGTTGTCTTGTAAACTTGATAGACCCAAGTGGACTGTGACACTAGCACAGGTGGAACTACAGCTTTTGGAGCAGTAGACAAGAACTCAGCCCTGGCAGTCAGGACCTCGTGCAGCAGTTGTTGGTCTCAAAGCAGACCATAGAAGGAATGGCCAGTGCCACCATTAGGAAGCTGCTCTCATGACACTAGACTAAAGAGATGGCAAAGACAACAACACTGGAGGACAGCAGGAGTAAGCCAAACAGAATACTTTATTTCTAATTCTGAACAGCCTGGCACTTCCAGTGTTTAGTAACAGCCTATTAAAACAGCGTAACTCCAGCAGGGCTAGATCCCAACACTTGTAATAATTCTACAATAACTTGGGTACAATTACATAGCAGCATATCACATACTTCTCACCTCTGCTCTAAACCCAGCAAGCTCTTAATGCTACCTTTTATCCTAACAGTCAGTGTTTTTCCTAGACTGTACAGTAGATTCACTACTGAAGGTGACAAAATGGTGAAGTAGTCACATAGCTACATGCAAGCAGAACTTCCCTTTCTTTTCTTTCCTCCAGAAAAAAAAAAAAAAAAAAAAGACAAATCCACACTGACACTTCCCCACTGGTCTTACCTTCCTCAGCAGAGAATCTGCTTGGAAAAGCACACCTCAGTTAGTGGGTGCGCAGGCCTTTCAAAAGCTTGCTTTAAGAATTCTCAGGACATCACCACATATTCTGAGGGATTGCTTCCTCCTGCATGTTTCCCTCTCACCTGAGATCAGGGGGTCAGCACTGCTTAGGTTCAGCTTCAGCAGTGTCCTTGTTTGGAGGCTGCCAAGGGTACGGGAAGAAAAAGTCTGAAAAAGCTGATGGAGGTCAGACATCAAGTCTAATTGCATGAAGCACTGTTTATCCTGAGGGGAACAGAATGCTTTATAGAGAGATCTGGCCAACTCAGAAATACTTCAGAGATAAAAGCCTGCAGCTCAAGTATTTTATTTTTGTTGCAGAACCACTACAAATGCTTAGTATTTAGCCAGATATGCCCACCTTAATGAGGAAGTTACAGGCTCTTAAAACAGCTTTCCTCCCTACAAGATGAAGACATTATTTCAGACAATAAATATTCTGAAGCACTCTTCATAAGATTCACAGTAGTCTTCTGCTCCAAACCAGAGAAGCTGCAGAAAATGACACATAAGGATTTCCTTCCCTTTCCCTTGACCAACTGATTCAAGATTATTAGCCAATGTTCTCAAAAGAAAACTAAAATGTTATGAGACTTCAAACTCAGACAAGGTCTAAGCTACCAGCCTATTGCCAAGTTTGAATCAAAAAACAGAGGGACACAAGCAGGCAATATTCCTGCCCTCCAAGTTCCTCTGACTCAGGATGAAGTAGTGTCCTCACTCATCCACTCCAAAAAGGCAAGAAAACCATGCTTTAAAGAATGCAAAGCTGCAATGGCACAGATTCAACCACTTCAGGCTGCACATCTGTGGCGGTGGAAACTGAAGCACTACTTTAAAGTCAGACAAATTCCTTTACTCCCGCACTTTCCTGACAGGATTCCAGTCTCAGGGCAGGAGGCCTTTATCTCACAGCAACGTTTAGGAAGTGTTTGCTCAGAGCAGATAAAAAGAACCCAGAAAAAGCAAGTTATGCAGATCATGGTGATGGGTCAGCAGCTGTGCTACCCTTCTATGGACTGTCCTAACACGGGCATGGCTTTGGGGTGTTTCGAACAGAAGCTTACTGACTCAGAGCCGCTTCAGCAAAAGAGACCAACCCACTCATGTCCTGCAGTGCCAGACTCCACCACTCCCCCAGAAGATCCACAGAAAGCCAAGAGAATAGCTCCTACTCCAGCAACAATAAAGAGCGCGTGAAAAGATTTTGAGTTGCACTTCAATACGGACTTCTCTCTTTTACCTGCTTACTTCATTTCCATGAAGTGGACAAGAGAGCTAGCTTCGCCTTTTGGAAGATCAATGATCCACCACCAGCAATTCAGCATTAGAGATATTGCAACCACACAGAAGTCTCTATTTACCTCTACTTATAACAGTCATTCTACAGACTACTCACAAAGTGCAGACAGCTGAAGTTCATTACTGCCTTAAAAACATGAACACTTGTTTGCTCACTGGAGTTCTTCCTGAAGTGGCAAAGAAGTCAACTCATCTTTTTTCTTCCCAGCACTTTGAATATCTAAGTGGAAGAAGGGACAGCTTAGAGACAGTAGATCAGTTGGACCCCTTCCATCGGAAGGATCAGGCACTTGGCTTTTTTCTGCTAATTCAGCTAGAAAGAAAAAAAGAATGCTGCTCTCTTCCTACTGGAAATCCTTTTATTCCACGAGGCTCATTACCCTGGTGCCATTTCCAGGTCAAGCACAGACCTCATCCCTTTTTTGCTCTTCCCTTTATAGCATGCCCATGCTTCCAAGCACACAGAACATGCAATATTACACAAAGCTACTAGAAGATGGACTTCACTGTGCTGCTGGGGGAGAAAATGGTAAAAATCTTCCCCATGAGCAGGAATTTGGCCTGGGGGCAGAAATACCTCTCCAGCCTCAGTTTGTCATCAGCTATCAGAGACAGCAGTACACTTCTCAGAGACCTTTCAGCAGCAACCACAAAGGAGCACAGTTGAGCTCTGAACACTCAAATCTCTGCAATACAGCTCAAGAATGAGGTTGAACAGGCATCCTCAACCAAGTGGCTGCAGACCTCTGCTGTGTTCCAGGGAGGCCAGAAGACCCATAAAAGGAGCTGTCAATGACAACTGCCACAAATCTCACTTCACACATGGAAGCACTCATATCTCTGGGAGACCAGCAGGTCTGTGACATCTTGTAGGAACAACAGAAACGCTTAAAGCAAAAAAGTTGCTGCCTGTTCCCAGGAAATCCTGCCTTGCTGCTTTCCAGGAACTCTGCTCACAGACACACTCTGTCTTTGAGAGCTGTTAGCAGATGAGCACCAACAGAGGCAGCCTCATCCACCATCACACCCAGAATCCGCAGCCGGGCAGCACGCTTCACAGAGCCCTTCCTGACACACACTACGGGCTAGGAAGCAAAGGGAAGGCAGGCTGAGGTACTCACGCGACAGCATCCTTCCACACAGCCGCCGTGTGGAAGAAGCAGTTGGAGGCTCTGCTATGGAGCACAGAGCAGCCCCACGGCGAAGCACCGACACCGCTCCAGCCACCGGGAGGGCACAGCCCTGCCCCGGCACCCACCTGCCACCCATGGCAGCGGCTCTCCGGCTTCGCTCGCCGGCGGGGAGCCGGGATGCAGCCGGGAAGGGGTTGCGGGGAGAAAGAGGTGCAGCCCTTCCCCCTCCGCTCGGGCCCCCCCCCGGCGCTCCTCTCGGCGGTGCCGTACCTTGTCGGCGATGCTGCGGGGCAGCAGCAGGTCGGGGCTGGGGGTGAGCGCCGGCCCCATCTCCTCGCTGCTGGAGGTGGCCAGAGGATGCGGCATCTCCCGCAGCGATTTGGGCCCCGAGGACGGGAGAGGCTTAGGAACGCCAGCCGCGCCGCCCGACATCGCGCCGTAGCCGGCCGGCAACCGCAGGCCTCGACGGGGAGCTGCGGGGCCGCGACCGGAGCCTGCCCGCCGCCACCGCACTACGAGGCGGCGACGGAGGAGGAGCGGAAAGGGGTCGGAGGAGGAGGAGCGGGAGCAGCACCCGCCCCCAGGGCCCCGCCGCGCCACCTGCCGCCCCGCCCCGCCAGCGGAAGGCAGCCCGGCCCGCAACGAAGGCAGGGAACGGGCCTGCGGCGGCCGTGTGCTCGTGAGCTTTAGGGTCATAGTACTGAGCCAGCCATGGTTCAGAGTGCGAAAAAAATGTGTTTGTGTTGCGTTGTTGAGCGCTAGTTAGACACAGTAGCACGCTACAGGGGAGAGGCAGCACTTTTAAACCGTCGTAGCCCCTTACAGCTATATATTGGTATACAAAAATATGCACATGGATACATGACCAGTCACAACTCCGGTGCTGTAAAGTTTCACTTGTGCTTAACGTCTGATGGAGTGCAGCCCACTGCTTGGAGATGGGTGAGGAAGCCTACAGGTGGCAACTTGAGTAGCGCAGCAGGACACATTTGAGAATGCAGCACTGTGGGCTTTCACAATAAAAACAAACAATACTTGGTAGAATCACAGCATCATTTACATTGGATAAGACCTTCGAGATCATCTAGACCAACTATTACACATTCCCACCAACATCTCCCCGCTAAACCATGTAACCCAGTGCCACATCTGCACACTTCCTGAACCTTCAGGATCAGTGAGTTCACCACATCCCAAGGCAGCCCATTCAAGACCATACTCACTCTTTTGGAGAAGAAATTTTTCCTAATGTCCAACTCGACTATCCTCTGGTGTAACTTGAGGCCACTGCCTCTCAACCCTATCACTGTTACTCAGGAGAAAAGACCAAGCCACTTCCTTTCAGGCAGTTGCAGAGGGCAATGAGGTCTGCTCTCACCCTCCTCCAGACCAAGCAATCCTAAATAATACAGAATTTTTGAATTGTGTTAACACTCCAAAGCCCCAACTACATTCCAGACTGCTATAAGAAGGAGGCTGTGAAGCATGCCCTGTTAGTTGCACTTAAGAAACAAAAACCTGTTTATCTATCAGGAAGAGGAAGCAGTATAAACTAGGTAGCTTTAATATGTACAGTCCAGCTTTCTTCTAGAAACTCCACATCTTTTGTGGCAAATGCAGCAGTGAGCCTGTGGGCAGGTTTGTGTATCCACTGCACTGCCCAGGAGACAGTATCCCTTCATGCATGCCTGTGTCTCAAAGGCTTATGACTTATTAGGTGCCCTTCCAACTTTTCCTTTAGGCATCCTCATCCAAACACATTTCCAGCTCAAACCCATGCTGCTGGAACTCAAGCATTTGGACTATGCTTTCAGACATAGGGACTGAATTTTGGGTGGTCCTATGTGGAGCCAGGATTGGGATTTGATGATCCCTGTGGATGATCTTTTCCAACTCAGGATATTCTATGGTCCTAAGGCTGAGACTCTCAGACTGGGGCAGAGAGTGCTTCTGGGACACTTGATTGCAGCCCCCAGTACCCATAGAAAGGAGGAGGTGGAGCTGGGCTCCACGCAGCAGTGCAGAGCAGCTGGGCAAGAGGTACAGAGCATGAACTGAAACTGGAAATCCTTGATTGATATCAAGAACTTTTTCCCCCTGCAGACAGCTCTAAGCAGCAGAACAGGTTGCCAGAAAAAATTGTGCACTCTCTATCCTCAGATATTTTCTAGGTCTGACTGGGTAGAGCCATAACCAATTTGGCCTGATCTCATGCCTGACTGTACTTTGAGCAGGAGATCTGACCACAGACCACCCAGGGTCCCTTCCAGCCTCAGTGATTCTGTGACTCAGATAACGTTTGTTGCTATAGAGGTCATATGTCTAGTTTCTAAAGTGATTTTCCTGTATACAAGGATGAAGTTCCAAGCTCTAGTGATTTATTTATTGGTTTAGCTCACTGTGAATACTGTATGGCCAGGCAATGTGCCTCTTTGTTTACTAATCACATTTTTCTGTGTTGCCCTGGACGGTTTCTGCCTGGAGCTGAAACAGGTCATACTCAGTATTTTCATCTGATCCAAACTACTTAGAAACATTTTCAAACTGGATCACTATATTCAAAATGCAAAATCTGTGCCCAGTAAGCTGAAGTTTGGCTGTAAAAAAAGTCAGAAGACATTAACAGAAGAACTTTTTATCCAGGAAAATATAGAAACCTGATGTTAATAATGTGGTGATTGTCTCAAATTCTCACTATATTTGTGTTTAAATTTCAAAATTCTAATGCCACAGAGTGCACTATAAAATCAAGACAAGTAACTGCTGAGTAGGTCTCTTTCCTAGGTCATTTGTGGTCAGGTGAAATCCCTGGTGACTGGAAAAAAAGGCAGTATCACTTTCACTTTAAAAAAAGGGTAGAAAGGATTACCCAGGAAACTACCAACCCATCAGTCTCACCTCTGGTTGCATGTCATAGAGCAGATCCTTCTGGAAGCTATGCTAAGGCACATGGAAGACAGGGAATTGATACAGGACAACCAGCATGCTTCCCCAAGGGCAAGTCCTTCCTGACCAATCTAGTGATCTTGTGTGATGGAGTAACTCTGTCAATGGACAAGAGCCACTGATGTCATCTGTCAGGACTTCAGTAAAGCCTTTGACATCATCTTACACAGCATCCTTCTCTCCAGGTTGGAAAGATATGTATTTGATGGATGGGCTGTTTGATGGATAAGGAACTGTTTGCAAGATTGTTCACAGAGTGTGGTGGTCACTGATTCAGTGTGTGGATGGAGATCAGTGACGTGGAATCCCTCAGAGGTCACTACTGGGACTGATGCTCTTCAATATCTTTATCAGTGACAACAACAGTGGAATCAAGTGCACACTGAGCAAGTTTGTGAATGACAGCAAGCTGTGTGCTGAGGTGAACATGCCAGATGAGATGGTATTCCATCCAGAGAGGCTTAGATAGGCTGAAGCTGTTGGCCAAAAGAAATTAATGAAGTTCAACAAATCCACGTGCAAGGTCTAGCATCTGGGTCATGGCAGCCCTCAAGTACAAGAACTGCTGAAAAGGATTTGGGAGTACTGGTTGATGACAGCTGGATGTGAGCCAGCATGACCTCACCTGAAGTACTGTATCCAGATGTGGAGTCCTCCATACAGGAGAGACAACAGACCTGTTGGAGCATGTCATGGTTTTATGATTTTTGCTACTGATATTCCACATTATAACATCATGTAAAGCTTGGGGAATTAAAGTGTTAATACTCCAGTTCTGTGGACTCACAACTTTCCAGATACCTGGTTCTCAGAACAGAAGAGCTACACATCTCAGATGACTTTGTGTTCAGAGGGGAAGACCTGCAAGTCACAGGACTTGCTCTCTCTTGCTGCCTGGCAGTGTGTGGGTGTTCTCCCAAGCCATCTCACCTTCAGTTCAGAGTAAGTCCTTTGGTTTCAGACACTCTCATTTTATTTGATTTATTAGCCTCAATTCCAATTATATATTGTATTATAGTGTTTTATCTTACAATCCAATACTATATTTAGTAAACTTACGTTTTTCCTCAGATCGCTGCTGCTGTTCTATTTGTAGGCCCATCTCCCATCTCCCTACCCTTCCCCCTTTCCCTTTCCCCTTTCCCAGAGAAGGGGGAAAAGGGTCCCCTGCCCTGTTAGTCACAGAACCGGGCTGAACCAGCTTGTAAACTGTCTACACTCCCCCCTCCCCTCCCCTTTTACATCGGTTTGCCTGTGGGACTGCTGTCTCTGTTGCAGGCACAGATAGATCCAGATGACCCTGTGATAGTGGCCTTTAGGGGTGTCTTCCAATTCAGATGGTTCTGTGATTCTGTGAATGTTCACAACAACTAATTTCTGGTAATAGCATGAATTTTGTGTATCAAAATTGTGTATCAAATAAGAGGTCAGAGTAAGGAAAGGAGTAAAGGTAAGACTGAAAGACAGATGTCTACCTCCCTCTGATTTCAGAGAGGGAAAGGGAGAAGAAGGGAGGAGAAGGAAAAGGAAGGGAGGGGAGGGGAGAGAAGGGAAGAGAAAGAAGGGAGAGAAGAGGAGAGGAGAGGAGAGGAGAGGAGAGGAGAGGAGAGGGGAGGGGAGGGGAGGGGAGGGGAGGGGAGGGGAGGGGAGGGGAGGGGAGGGGAGGGGAGGGGAGGGGAGGGGAGGAGAGGAGAGGAGAGGGGAGGAGAGGAGAGGAGAGGAGAGGAGAGGAGAGGAGAGGAGAGGAGAGGAGAGGAGAGGAGAGGAGAGGAGAGGAGAGGAGAGGAGAGGAGAGGAGAGGAGAGGAGAGGAGAGGAGAGGAGAGGAGAGGAGAGGAGAGGAGAGGAGAGGAGAGGAGAGGAAAAAAATTATGTCTTGTAGATGACTTCCTGTAGGAAAAATTCTTCCACACACAAATAGAAAACCTCTAAATGCATCAGCATGTGGGTTATCTGGCTCTAACAGCAGGCACAAGAATGTACAGCCAAAAGCTGAGAAAGGAAAGTATCTCTTTTCTTAGTAGTAGCAGCACTGAAGTAAATAAATGTTTCAGTTCTGCTAAGAAGTTATGACTGATGAAAAAGATGATAATATTCCAGTCTCCATTTCCTTCTCCATGCCACTAGTGGTGTTTTTTTATGACTGCAGTATTCCTTGACATGCTTATTGGTAGTTTTCTTTTTATTAAATATTCTGCAAGCTAAAAACAATCAGCATATTGAAACATTCAACTAACAGAATCAAAATACAAATTGAGAATCAAAATCAGTGAGTGGCTAAAGAGAGATTGAAATTCACTGCCCAACTCATAACACATACTAACCAGAAAAAGATGGTAGGTTCTCCTGGCAAAATCTTAACTATTTCTTATGTTTACATCATTTCAGCTGGGAAAAAAAAAAAAGAAAAAAAAACTAAAAAAAGATACAATAGGCATGTCTATAATGCTAATGAGGAAAGAAGACAAATGGATTTGGGGATCAAGAATCTCACAAATTCAAGACAAAGGCCACCAGATTCATGTGTGTTTATTGTGGTTTTGTTGGTTTGTTTCTGAGTAGTTCTACCTCTAATGAAATAAAAATCTTGCAGGCTATCTTTTCAGATTTTTACCAGATTTTAAATTGAGAGGAGAAAGACCTAAGAGTTGCCTTTTCATTCCTGCCAGTCTGCTAGGGATACAGCAAGGCTAACAGGAATGCTTTTGTACCTCCATTATGGCAGGGTTAGTTTAGGAAGTAGGGCTACCACTTTTGGACTTGAACTGTATCTTCTCATCCAGGGTTGTGGTACATTACTGTTAAGAATCTTTGGTACCAAATGGAGTGCATTGTGTTCATGTTAGATCTCCTGTTATTTTTACTGATGGTGGCACCTAGGTCAGCACAAGCAAGAAAGGGAACTTCAAACAGATGCTATCTAGTGCTATTGACTTATACAGTGTACTAGATAAACCTGCACCTTCTGGAATAGAAGCAGTTCAGTAGTGAATTCTGAGAACTGGGTTCTTTCTGTATTGTCTTTCTAAGACCTCCAAAAAAAGAATGTTTCTCTCTTTAAAACAATTCTAATCTTAAAATTAGTTGACAGATGTTACATAGTAGAGCTAATATGCTATCTGGCAGCAAAACAATTTGGTTGCAAAGTACTTTCTTGCATGGCAAGGATTGGAGCAGCTCCTCACCAATAATGGAAAAGGACCTGTAGGAGAAACTATTTACAAATTTGAGGATAAGTAGCACCAGTGGGTTACAGCTGTTCTGATCTGGATTGCCAAGTGCTCAGTAATACCACTTAGGATGTTTTTATAATGGCAAATGATTTCTTAAGTGCTCAGAGTGAGTCTGAAAAGGACTCCTTCAGCTCTTTCATAACATTATTTTTCTAATGCATCTTCATTGTCCTGTTCAGATAATGAGACATAAAATACCAACTAGGTTTAAAATGACTAGCAAGTGGCTATCTTCAGGTTGAATTTATTTACCAGATCAGACATTGAAAATCCACCTGCTTTCCATCAAATATTCTATTTAAAACCTAAATTATGGAATTCTTCTGCACAGCACACTCCACAGTACAAACACCAGGGTAGACCAGAGGTCACACCCGTCAGACACTTAGGCTTATCTGGCAATTGAGAGCCCATTCCTCAATATTTACATCTCTTCCCACACATGCTCTATTTGGAGAGTATAACGATAGCATCTGTCTGCAGATGAGCATAAAATCACAGGATCATGGAATTACAGAATCATAGAATGGCCTGGGTTGAAAAGGACCACAGTGATCATCTAATTTCAACCCCTGCTATATGCAGGGTCACCAACCACCAGACCAGGCTGCCCAGAGCCACATCCAGCCTGGCCTTGAATGCCTGCAGGGATGGGGCATCCACAACTTCCTTGGGCAACCTGTTCCAGTGCATCACCACCCTCTGTGTGAAAAACTGCCTCCTAATATCTAACTCAAATCTTCCATCTTAGTTTAAAGACACCATTCTAGAGGATGTTCAAAAATTAAAACTCAGCTATATTTTTTGAAAGAGATAACCAAAGCAAAACAAACAAACAAAATAACCCTCCTTTCCTCCCTGTTTTATTACAGCTCATGTCTTTCACTGCAGAGATTGAAGAGAGCAGGCTTTTGCACCCAAGCCATTTCAATCTTACGCACGTACTTGACTGTACACAGATGTGGTCACTTCTAGTCAACAGTGTTATTCATGGACATATTTAAATTAATGGGTATGCTTTGTTGCATCAAAAGGCTTTAAAGCTGTCAATTTTGCTGGGGAAGCAATAAACAGGACAGTGGAAAGACAGTGTGCTTCTGATAGATAATAGAAGTCTGTGCTAACCAGCAACCAAATGAAAAATGTTCAACCACTGAGGACTCCAGCTATCGCAACAGTATCTCAAAGCAACTATAAAAAACAAAAACAAAAACAAAAAAAACAACCACATAAAATGATTAAAAACTATTCACAACTTTTTGAAATGTATGGTTTGCATGTGTGTATAACACCCACAGTAAAGATAAGAAATAAAAGGTGGTATTTATAATGGGTCTGTATGAGTAGCATTGCCAGTTGGAAGGAAGAGCAGCCATGTGGAAGATCTTGGCTCAAGCCAAGCCAGTATGCTTCACTGTCTATTTTCACTTAAGCCAAAAAATGGGTAAATCATTTATTTACCTCAGCTTTAAGCTTACATCATCTGACAGCTGCTATATAAGAGCTATTTTTTATAAACTTTATTTGATTATGGCGAACACAAAGAAAGAATTTCAGGGAAAATGAAAGTACTCTGATGTACTAGAGATTAGACTTCATTCCTTTCAACAGTTACCTGTATTCCTATTTCTGTAGCCCAAAGAGGAAATTAATTTGCTGATATGAAACTTCTTTCAAAGCCAATCATTTGACTTGAGAAAGCAACCACATTTCCAGACAGATGCTCGAAGCTAAGAGTGTCATTAATTTTCATCACACTTCTATAGGACTTTCTGCAAATAAGTTTCCATGCTGATGACTCCACATCTTTGCCTTACTATCTTTCCTTTTTCTACCTTCTTTCCTTGCTCCCAGCCAAGAATTATGGTCCATTCCTTAAATCTTGTCACCAACATTTGCTGTGTTAACAAGCTCAGCCTGTTTGACTCTAATTGCAACTTTCCAGAATCGCTTACACCTTCATCCTGGCATGAACGTGCAGTGAAATACCTCAGCTTTGGATCATCATGTTGAGCTCTGTACCGTTCTTTACACACAGTGCTTCTCATCAGTTAAGGACAGTATACAAAGCCTGCAGATGAAGTGAACCACAGATCAAGACAATATAATTAAAAAGGTTGAAAAACAGAACATGTGATAACTCCCAAGAGACAATGAGGAATTATTTAGATAAATCAAGAAAAAAAAAAAATCAGAGGGAAGGAACTCGGTCAGCTGTTTAGACAAAGGGATTTGGAAATAATGCCCATGTGTGCATAAAACAGCAATGTTTACCTTCAGCAGTATTAACACGACGTCAGTAGTCCCGAATCAAACAGAAAGCTCCCTGTGATTGGCAGCTATTTGCTGGTTGCTGGAGTGCTGGTTGGGGTTTTCAACAACACACGCAAACGCACAATGACAGGTTTCACCAGGCAAACAGTCTGGGTAATCAAATCCTACACCTGGAAGTCACAAGTCTCCAGACATAAATTTGCCCAGTTTTAAAGTTCTCACTCTTAGAGAGGTTCTGAGAGTAAGCACAAAGGCATAAACAGCAGCATACTTGGTCATCGGAACATTCCCCACCCCAAAACATGTATACATAATAGGAATACAGGAAATCTTGCATGACAAATGTACTGTTTTCAATCAGATGGACATTGCAAATACTGTGTATTCCCCCAAATTATTATTTCCACATAATCTGCTCTGTCTGCAGCAGAAGTTTGAATTAAAAAAAAAAAAGGCAGCTCCCTTCAACAACAAAGTATGCATTTGGTTGTCCAAGATAATGGAATAGCATGGCATTTGGCAGCCACTTTCCCTACATTCTTACCAATATGAGTAATTCCATCTTAAGTAAAACAACTCCAGCTTTAACAATCCCTCGTTCCACTTTAAGCCTGCATGCTGGCTGGCAGCTCGGAATTTGTAGGGCTTGGTGAAGCACATGAATGTAAGTGGCCTGCAGGGTGTGGGCATCACTACCAGCCCACCACCCTCATGCTGTGCCAGAGGCTTATTGAAGTAACAAACGTTGAAATTGCACGCACGCACACACAAGTTCTTTACTTCATGAAAGCTTACTGCCTGAATTAAAGCCCTACATGTAAAGCTACAGCACGGCTGCATTACTGCCTTCTCGACCAGTCACAGCTCAGTGCTGGGGCACGTTTGCTGCCCGCTGCGTTATCTGTTTGTTACAGTTTTAATAACTGATTTCGTTTGTCTGTGACGGGAGGTTCGGATGCCGAGGCCCGAAGCTGAGCCCGCCGCCCGTGCCAGGGCCCACACCCACAATGCCGGCTGGTTGCGTAGAAACCAGCGGCGCACACAGAGCGAGGCGGGCCCGCCCACTCTCTTTGAATCCCATTGGTCATCCTGGCACGTCCGTCAAGCCGTGATTCGTGACGCTTTTCTGCGCCACCCGGAAGAATAAAGCTAAGCGCCGTGCAGGGAGAGCTTCGTCTCGTGGCGTGTGACGTCACGTACGGGCCAGCGTGTGCCGTGAGCTGATTGGTCGCGGCGGTGCAGAGCGACCGGAGCCGCGCGAGGAGGGGCTGGTGGGACGGGATGGCTGGGAGTCCACCGGGACGGGGCTGAGAGGGGCGGGGAGCGGGAGCCCTGCAGCAGGTGGGCACGGTTTGGGCATGGTGTGGGCACGGTGCGGGCACGGTGCGGGGACAGTCTGGGCACGGTGCGGGCACGGGACGGCTTGAAACGGAACGGCTCGAAACGGGACGGGAGGGCCCATTCCAGCGGAGTAATGGGGGAGAGGGCAGGAGGAGAGCGCCTTCCTGTGAGCGGGGGGAAGGCATGCGAGCCTAATGCTGGTGTGTCTGGGGGGAGGGGAAAAGAGGAGTGGGAGAGTTTGGTTCTTGGGGGGGGGGGGGGAAGCTGAGGGGTTGGGGCTTTGTTGCCGGGAGTGGGCCTGAGATGACTTTGACATTTATTCTTAACTGGTTGTAAACAGTGGTGGTGCTCTGCATCCAAACTTTGAAAGGAGATGTTCTTACCCGTGCTGGGCCTGATTTGCAGGTATCAGTGAAGTTAACGTTTGAGCTGAGTGAAACTGGTCAGGAGTTGAAGGATGGCAGCGAATCCCTCGGGACAAGGTAGGCTTCTAACAGGAGGGCTCCAGGCAGAGCATCTCCCAGGCTACACGTTAAATGTGTAGAAAGGGCAAAACAGGGATGGAAGGTGGGGCTGGAAGTGGCAAAACGTGTGCAAGCTCCTGGAGAAGGCATATTGCATGGTTAGCATGAGGTGGCCCCAGGTGATCTCAGGAGCCCTAGGTGGCTGTGAAGGCCCTTCCTGAAACATGCTACAGGCACACATGGCCATCAGCACGGAGCAGGACTTCAGCCCCTGTGCTAATGGTAGGGGACAACCAGAAGTCTGCACCAGGTCCTAGTGGAGGCAAGAAAGCAGACCAGGGACAGGTAGTGGGGTAGCCTAGAAGGAGAAGCCAAATAAAATCGTAATGGCTCTCCCCATAGAGTGCCATGGAGTGTTTATTTGCATGGTGTCACATCAACATTGCTTCATTAAAGACGTGGGAACTGTCTGTCCTGCATCCATCTATGAGGCTGAGGCACTTGGGCCAGGGAGAGGAGTGTTGTTTCAGACAATTGAAGGAGGGGCTTAAATCGCCCTCTAGAGGTGCCTTCTGGAAGTCTTAATGAAGCTCCGGAGCTTCTCTAATCTGTGGAAAAGTTAAGGAGAAAGAAGCTCCCAATATATTGTTCTTTGCTTATTGATTATGAGAACTGAATTCAGTTTCCCAGTACTGTGTCAGTACCCTTACCAAGAAGGCAGTCCTACAGTACAGAGCTGGGTACAGTCAATTTCTGAAGCACAGAAATTGAAAGCACAGAACGGCTACCAGGCTCTTATCTTTTAGTTGCTTTTCCTTTTCTCTGTGCCGTCAGAATTCAACATAAAGGCAGAAGAAATGTGTTGGTCCGAAAGACAAATTTTACTTACTGCTTGACCAAAAGAAGGTAGTTTCTTTCTGTCCTGGTGTTCGCTCATAGTTTTGTCTTTGAGCGCATTGACATTACACAGTCTGAGCGGGTGGATTGAGTGTTCTGTTTGCACACTCCATCTTAAAGAGGAAGATTATGGTGTTTTACATTGAAATATATCATCTACAAAATGCTCTGCTCTGCGTTTGTGTCTGATCTGTGTACAAGCACAATGCTCAAGGGCTGTTGCAGATCTGTTCCCCAGGCAAATTTGCAGCTATAAAGCAATCAGTGGCTTACATTCATGGATGCATGCAGCTGTTGTAAAGAGAGACAGACAAAATATTAGTGTATCTTTTGCTAAGTTAATGTACTGAATGGCTAGTATGTTGTTTGTTTCATGGTTATACAATTTATATGAAAGCATATCAGAATGTAAATTGTTACTACACAATATAATGATGGATGATGATAGGTGATGTTTTGTTATGCCACCAGCCAGAGGAAGGTGAGAAAATCAAAGTACAGGAACTCCATGTTTTTTCCTAGGCGTTCTGTCATCTTCTGCCTTTTGTGTGCAGCACAGGGTGGTGATAGTAAACTCGATGGATGAGAAATTGGTTGAAAGGCTGCAGACAGAGGGTGGTCATCAATGGTTCTATGTCCAGGTGGAGGCTGGTAATGAGGCGGCGTCCCCCAGGGGTCTGTCTTGGAACCAGTGCTCTTTAACATCTTTATCAGTGACATCGATGACGGAATCGAGTGCACCCTCAGCAAGTTTGCTGATGACACCAAGCTGAGTGGTGCGGTTGGCACGATGGAAGGAAGGGATGCCATTCAGAGGGACCTTGACAGGTTAGAAAGGTGGGCCTGGGTGACCTAATGAGGTTCAACACAGCAAAGTGCAGAGTTTTGCACTTGGGCCGGAGGAATCCCAGGCATCCATACAGATGGGAAGGAGCGGGGCTTGAGAGCAGCCCTGTGGAGAAGGACCTGGGGGTCTTGATAGATGAAAAACTTAGCATGAGCAGCAATGTACCCTTGCGGCTTGGAAGGCAAATGGTATCCTGGGCTCCATCAGAAGAGGGGTGGCCAGCAGGGACAGGGAGGTGATTGTCCCCCTCTACTCTGCTCTTGTGAGGCCCCGTCTATAGTACTGTGTCCAGGTCTGGAGCCCCCAGGACAAGAAAGACAGGGAGCTGTTGGACAGGGTCCAGAGGAGGGCCACGAAGATGAGCAGGGGACTGGAGCACGTCCACTATGAGGACAGGCTGAGGGAGCTGGACTTGTTCAGCCTGGAGACAAGAAGGCTGCGGGGTGACCTCATTGCAGCCTTGCAGCCTAAAGGGAGCCTACAAACAGGAGGGGAATCAACTCTTTGAAAGGGTTGATAACTGCAGGACAAGGGGAAATGGTTTTAAGCCAACTTAAAAGGAGGGAACATTTAGTTTGGATGTCAGGGGGGAATTCTTTACAGAGAGTGGTGAGGTGCTGGAACAGCTGCCCAGAGAGGCTGTGGATGCCCCGTCCCAGGAGGGGTTCAAGGCCAGATTGGATGGGGCCCTGGGCAGCTGGTCTGGTATCAAATGTGGAGGTTGGTGGCCCTGCATGTAGCAGAGGGTTGGAGATTCATGATCGTTGAGGTCCCTTCCAGCCCTGGCCATTCTGTTTGATTCTGTTTGAAAATCATTTCTCATCAGTGTGTCATAACTGAGGATGGCTTTTTTTTTTTTTTTTTTTTTTTTTTTTTTTTTGCATGTTTACGTGTTTAGTTGCAGAAAGCAGAAGGGCAGGAAAAAAAACTACAGATGGAAAATTACTTTCCCTACAACTCAAATAGATAACTTATGTAGCTATTACATATTGGTCTTTTACTGAAGTGCTCTAGAGGCCTGGGCAGGGAAAATCTGAAGGGAAATCTCTTACAGACTGTCAGATTTATGAATAATTTTGTAATAATGCCAGTTTTTCTCACTAAAATGGATTTCTCCTGCCCCAGTCTCTCAATTGTTAATCTTTAAATAAGCAGGTTTAATATTGCTTTAAGAACAAATTAAAAATACTACTGGTAGGATCTTCATGGTACTCAGCTGAGGAAATAACTTGTATGTGTTGGATGTCTCCCTTCATTTTCCCAAGTAGGATTTTTGCTGTTTATCACTGACAAATTCTCTTAAATGATTTTTTCAGTACAGTGGATGGCAGATGGATAATGACTGAGTTCTGGAGCAAACTATTACTTAAAGTAAATACATAAAACTCTCTGAGGATAAAAGAAAAAAACAGTAATTCAAATTTTCTCTGAATCTCTCCATAAATGTACCGTAGCAAGAGTTGCACTAAAAGGAAAGATCATGGTCTTGCTTGGTTTCTGATCCTAGTCCAAAAACAGCAGATAAAAATTTATTCTTACAAGTGTCTTAAAGCATTCTGAATCATAGCATCTGCTTCATGATAAATGTAAGCACATCTAGTTCTTATTTTTTAGCTGAGAGTAATGTATTAAAAAGTAGTCTCCTTTTTCTTGCCTGAGTCACCATGTTGTCTGACTTCCAAGCACGCGCTCAGATTTATGCATTTGAAGATAAACTAGCACTGGCAGAAGGGTACTGGGTGTCATGCCAAATTCTTAGGCAAAAAGATTAAAACTGTGTAGAGTGTACGTACAGACTTGATGACCTTAGCTTAGAAGTACTTCAGTTCCTGTGTAGTTGTTGTATTGTCTCCAGAATTCACGAGAAGATCTGAGCTAGCTGCAGCTGAGAAATGTTGAATCATAACTTGTTGGCAGGATCTCACAGCCCTTGCATCTATCAGAGCACACATCCTGCTATGTTTCAACATCTTGTGCTCGTTACTGTTGCTTCTCTGGTTTTCAGATAGAATTTCTGCATTAATTGAGTAACAGATTGTCACTTTATGCACAAGCACATATGCAGGCTTATTGTTGGCCTCATCCTTATTACATATGTAAAAATTGTACTGCAGTTTGAGGTCACTAGCATGGAAAATTAGGCCCTGGAAGTGTATTATTCTGTTACTATACTTTCCTTGACTGTATTTCAAATGTAGAATCTGCTAAGTTTACCTTTCCTTTGAAAGGGAGGTTATCTGATCATCTGCTATGGCTGTAGCTCCAGAAGTGTGGGAAGAAGTAGGGTCTAACTTGAGATAGAAACGTTTATTTTAAAATGTATTCTTAAGTATGATAGCTTGAGGGAGCTATTTCAGGTTGTCAGAAATGAGAAGAGGAAAATTAAACCTTCTTATTTGTACCTTTTTGGATGGGAGCAAAGCTTTGAAGATTAGTGTTCATCATAATGTCATATTACACAGCGATTTTTAATTCCACAAAGTTAAAATTGGGACACAGAAATGAAGTAAATTTTTCTAACATTTTTCTGTCATTCTCACCAGGTTTCCAGAATAAAAATAGGGTTGCAATCCTCGCAGAATTAGACAAGGAGAAGAGAAAATTACTTATGCAAAACCAGTCTTCCACAAATCACCCTGGAGCCAGGTATTTTCTGTTCTTAGATCTGTGTGGATATCATTAAATCGAAGGGTGGGGGGGTGAAGAAATTCTAGAGCAAGCTTTAAACTTACTTAAACAGTTACCAGTAGTGCTTGCTAGCCATCCTCAGTAATCAGTCAGAGACACTTTGCACACTAGGACCACATTAATATTCAAAGTTGTTCACCAGAAGTGAATTTTGGCTTAGTTAATTTCCATTTGAGAGGGAGAAAAACACATATGCTTGTTCAATTTAAGTCTATCTTAAAGAGTAATTAGGAAATAAGTACCTAGAAAGTGTTTAATATTAATTAATATTAATTAATGCTAAAATGCTCCAAGAAATGTAGGTAGCATGCTATAAGCTTCAAGGTACTGTCTAGAGAACAGTTCTAAAAGTGAGTTAACCCTGCATGCAAGATGAAGTCAATTCATACTACTACCAATCTGTTTGAAAAAGAGACTGTGTTGTAAGAGTGGTTCTATGCATTAGGTGTAATGATCTAAGTTGAATTCAGGAGATTTTATTGATATATCTCCTATTTAAGGAAGAGAAACTATGGATTTTTGTTTTGAATCAGTAGCTAGAAGATCTCGCACCAGCTTACACGAAGAAATGGAGAATGTTGTGCTTTGGGGCCAGCATGAAGCAAGAGTTAGATACTCTGAATACAGACTGAGTGCTGCCTGACACTTTCTTGAAGGAGACTAGATCACCTTTAATTCTTCATTGCTGTGTGCGGAGTATTTGAAATCGCCTCACCTAGATCTCTTCTATAACTCAGTGCATAGGTATGATTCAAATGCAGCTGTTGATTTGGGAGGAGAACAGAAATCCTCACACCACTGTGTGCAAACACCGTCAGGCAAAAATACTTCCATGCTTCATTGCAGGTCCAGCAAGTTTCAGGAATGCTTGTTTGGTTTCTTTTTTATTCAATGAGATAAACATCATGCCAGTGAGTGGAATTAGAGCCCGTTTTTTTCAAAGGGGACAGAGCAGCAGACACACACTCTGCTTTGGCATAGTGAACTGACTGACGCTTGGTTTTTGAGCCACTTACAATTCTGTGGATGGAATGTTGTGCTATGGGCTTTGAACCATGGAGCCAGCCAAAATGAGACCATGGAATTTCTGCAAATTTGGTAGAAAAAACCTTGGTGTATGCAAACATGTATTATAGCCAACACAGCCTATGTAAGTGTGAATGAGGCAACTCATTTCTACACTTAGCACAAGGGAATCCTCTCTCTCGATTCAGAAAACATCAAAAAATGTCAGCTTGTGATGAAACCTCGAGACAAAAATCATACTAAAAAGTTAGAGGAGACAGAATTGAATGCAACAGAAACACTTTCAATGTAAGTGAAAATATTATCTTTTAAATAAATTGAGTAGTACTTTTCTCCAGCAGTGATGCTTATCTTCATTTTTGTCATGAAATACGTTTAAATGATTTCTACCTGGCTTACATTATACTTCTTTAGCTGATCTTACACTTAGATCTTTTACAAAAACAACCATGCTCATGAAATATTAGGTAATAAATCAGCTGTTGACATCATTGCTGCTAGGAGAAATCAGTTGATGAGTTTCCTTGGATCCCTTGTTGTTTTCATACTTCTGTTTATGAGTGAGTGGAGCTGGACTTTGAGCACCAGTATCTAGAGCCAGTTTTAGGGAGAGTTGTCAGCTGCCTTGCATTACAGCTCTAATGGCAATCTTCACTGATTTTTATCTGGAGGATGACTGCGCATTTTAATACATAGAGTGAGGGAAAACATCTGCTTTTAATTTCTTATGTTTGCTTAGCAAGTTGAATTAGTCTCAAGATACAAGAGCAGAATAAACCTGCTTATAAGCTTTTATTTGAAACCTAATATAAGCTGCACTGACGTAAGCAAAATCAATTTGCATACCCTAAGCTGTTGTCAGGGGATCATTATTTTGGTTATGTTAATAGGAAGCTTTTTTTACTACAAGCAGTGAACATGCTGTCCAAGAACTGATTCTTACGCTGAGAATTGCAGAGCTCTGTTAGTGCTTCTGTTCATAAAAATGGTTTGGGACAATCACAGAGTGACTGAGAAATGGTGAAAACACAAAGCTGCAGTTCTGAAAACTGCTGATGATTATATCCCACTTGTTCCACTTACTTTAGTGGGACTTCACCACCGGGCAGAATCCACAACAGGCTTCAGGGCTATGAGCCTTCCAGGTTTAGTTTGTCATCAGTTGGTTTTGCTAGGTCAAATGATACAGCTGTGATCACTCTATTTTTCTCGCCTTACTTAACAAATAGCAGTTTTCCAAATAATAGTTCAAGTCAAGCCATGAGTCAAGTAAATCCTAAGATGTAGAGGTTATGGTAGTTTAATCTGTGGGTGTATATCATATAATCTTGTTCTTTTTTGCAGCATTGCACTTGCACGATCACCTCTAAACAAGGATTTCCGTGACCATGCTGAACAACAGCACATTGCAGCTCAGCAGAAGGCTGCACTGCAGGTAAGCTAATACAGAAGGGTGCCATTCAGTTTAGCTCTGTTTCAGGTGTGCATCCCTTCAGAGAGCAGTCCTGCTCCTAGGCAGAATGAAAAAGTTTTCAGCAGCTAGGTTTCACACATTCGTCACAATTGAAGTATTGTCTTTTGTTCTGAAGTTCTGTCTTTTGTCTCAGTATGGTTGGGGGCATAGCATAATCACAGACATTTTGTACATCTCTGTCAGTTTCATCGGGTTTAGGAATGTCTCATGAACTGTAGGGAGAGCACAAGTGGTACAGATTTCCTCATTTGAATCTGAGGAGGTGCCAAGTAAATACCTTGCAGTCCTGAGCGATACAACCAGAGGGCTTGGGAAGCTGAGTTTTACATTTACAGACTATCTTGCTCATGTTGGGTGAGGTTGATTTCAGTGTTGAAATCGGAAATTGAGCAAGAAAGCCAGTGCACAGCCACTTGTTTTCTTGCTGTTCCAGCATGATTTGGCAGAGAGCACAGGGAAAAATTTGGAGATACAAAACTAGCAGCCCTGTTTCTGTATCTTGTGTGTTGTTGTATTTCTTTTAACTGTTAAAAGCCACAGATTGCCCAGTCCTTCAACCAGAAAGGGCTGTATAGGATTGTACAAAGGCTGTCTAAAGCCATAGGCAGCAGATGTCCCCTTCCTGTGAGCAAGCATACGTGCATCATTTGAGCAGAATGCTGATGTTCCAGAAGTGTCTGATTGTATGGCATTTGTACATGCAACCTCAGATTGTGCGACACTACTGATGCACCCTTCTAGTATACAGTCACATGTGACATCAGCCATGTACCTAGACCTGTAAGTTGGTTATTGATGGGAGTGCAAGTGTGAGGTCTTTGAGAAGAGTTGCCAGGAGTTCATTACCACTGGGATTTCAAGAGAAGAGAGCAGCAGAGGATGGCAAAGTTAATACAGCTGATGGGCCCTTCTCAAATATGTCTGATTTAAAATGGTGTTATTAAATTGGAACATAAGAGCAGACTGTGAGAAATACTGCTTAGTGCTGCAGAAACTATAGTATCAGAATTGTATCAGTGCTGCAGGGATTTGTGCTTTAACAAATATTTTCCTTCTTCCAGCATGCTCATGCACATTCCTCAGGATATTTCATAACTCAAGACTCTGCATTTGGAAATCTGATTCTTCCTGTCTTACCTCGACTTGAAGCAGAATGAGTGATGCTGTTTCTCAGAACTGATTCTAGCCATAGCAGGACTGCCTGATCTTTTAATTCCTTTATTTTTGACTCTTAAATCCTATTTCATTTGGGATTCTTGTGGTTGCCTTTGGAAGTGCAAGCTCAACTAATGAAAAAGCAGTGTTCTCGAACAGAGGTTTTATTACATATTTCAGGCTGAGATCAAACATAAGACCTCCTTGGTATGTCAAGTGCATGGTGCTTGCTCATTTCTTCCTTTTTAAATAAATGTCCAAACCAGAGTCATCAAGAGATGTACACAATAATAAAGATCATAAGTGCTGACCAAGTATGCAAGTACCACTTTTTCTACTTTGATGAAAAAGAAAGTCACTTTTTTCTGTCAAAGCAGACATGAATTTATTATGCACGTCAGTAAGTCACCTTTTTTAATTGACATGCAGGAACATTACTGGTATTATGCAGTTTGCTGTTACAACATTATGTGGTCTTCACAAGTCCTTTGTTGTAGTGTACCTACCTCTTTATTTTGTGAACTATGAAAATGAATTAAAATCACCAAGAAGAGTGGAAAAAACAATTGTTTCAAGCAGACTTTCAATAAAATAAAAGAATCCTCTAATTTCAGATTGAAAGTGTGGAAGGATGTTTCAGATAAATGGTTGTGAAGTTGTGTCTTTTTCAGTACTTCTGAAGTGTGTTTTGTCTTTGTTTTATTCTTTGCCTTTTTTATTTGTGATAACCAGCTGCATCTCCGTGCAGAAGGAAAATGTGTTGCTCTTATTTTTGTGTTTGTGGTTATGCTACCTGTATAAAGTATCTTACAGTGAAAAATAGTACTTACATAGACATTTTTGTGCCTTCACAAAGACTTTAGTAATAAAATAAACCTTGATTGTTTTTCCTACAGAGGCAAGATTCAAGAAACAAAAAAGAACTGAGGTGAAAGTCAGCAGTTAGAACACAGCTGTTAAATTGGTGCTCATTCGAAGTACATCTGTCCAGTGCAAAAACCTTAGCTGTCCTGTCCTGGGCTTGTAGAAGTGGTTTCAGGAGCATGGACAGCACATAAGAAGTGCAGAGAACAGTCTGCTGAAATACTAAGTGGCATTCCAGGGTATCTTTCTTCTCTCTGAAGGAGATTGCCTCAACCTGGTGAGCATTACTGAGTTACAGGCACTATTAACAATTCCATTTCTTATGTGTAAGAGAGCAGAGCAAGGGCCAAGAGATTGGTGAAGGTATGAAAGAAATGCCACCACTTCCATGTATGTCAGCTGAGCATGGAGCTGTGTAGAGGCTATGATGTATTGAAACCCTTTTAAGAACGAGAATCGTATAGAGGAGGTTTGATAGGGCTTAAAGATGTGTAATTGCAGTATCAGCTATTCATATCAAGTGCTTTTTGAGGGATTTGATGTGGTGAGTCATGGGAATGATTATGGTTTTTATGGGTGCAGGAAATTACGTTAGAGAAAAGGGTTTTGTCACTCCTGTTTTCAGTGGTAGGGACTCTGTAGGTTGTTGTTTTTTTATTACGAAAAGTAACTTCACCATGAAGTTGTCCTGACCACTCAAATTATTCTTCAGTGTGAGCTGAACACAGTGAGGCTTTGGAGAAAAGGATCTGGTAATCTCTGTGTACAGAAGAGGATGAATCGTTCAAAGCTTGGAAATACACAGAGGTAAAAAAGGGTAAGTAGGTATGGCAAAAAGTTCTGATTTTAGTGTTCAGATGAGTCTGAAAAGCAGGCTGTACTTTTCACTTTAAAGGAACTTTCTGTTTCTTTGAGAAAAGTTATGAAAGAGTATCTGCTTTCTTTGGAAACGATCAGTGCTGTCAGTGTTGGTGTACAGAACTGCATATGATCCAAGCAATCAAGCAGTTTCTCCTCTTTGAAACTAGTTGCTCTACAGAAGTAGCTGCCATGCATCTGGCAGTATCCATTACCTTGGTCACTTAAAAACAGGAGCTTTGTATCTGGTGCTGATCAATTTACTTAAGAGCACCTTCACATTCTGCACGTGTGAATCATTTTATTTCAGTTGCTGCAACATTAATGTTTCCACTTAGCACGCTTTGTTGATGTAGAGTCTTACCAGAGCCTTTGTATGCCCCAGATGCTAGGTAAGAGCTAGCCCTGAAAATGAGTACTCTTTACACTCAACAGCTATCATCAGTGAGCACAGTGAGGTTGGGGTTAAGTGATGGCAAGAGTCGTAATTTGTCAAGAGGTAAAGAAGTCATGAACTGAAGCACTGAAAGAACTGAAGCACAGCTTCTATCTTTGTAGCCGTCCACTCTTTTTCTTTGACTAGGAAACTTTCCCCTCCTCATGTTCTTCTGTACTGAGATACTAAAGTCATTCTTCTCCCTGTCATATAGGCTGGAAGATGCTCAGGTTTTACACAAACAGCCTGATCTGTGCAGCCACGTGTAGTTCATTCCTACAGGATTTGAGTTTTCAGTTTTTATTAACAGCTTTCGCTTTACTGATCTCCCAGAAGCACTGTTATAAAAGTATTAGAAATTATTAGAAACAACTTAAATCCCCCTCACATTATTAGAAAGAAATTATACCCTCCGATACCTCTTTCCGGAAACTTCCTACTTGGTGTGTGTTCAATCAGCTAAAATAGCCAAGTGCTACTTCTGGCATTTTTTCAGAGGCTTTCTCAGTATGTTACCTCAATCCTTACACGAGGAAAACTTGTTACTGTTAGCACCTTCAGTTCTGCTGATGGAGAATAATACAGAGGGGTTGCAATGCAAGAAGGCACTCAGCCCATGGAGCTGTGGGGATTTGATGGGAGGCACCACCTGGACACTTTCTCCACATCCCACACCAGGAGCTGGTTCATCTCCCCTCTCCTGAAAAATGCTGAGCTCTTTGATTTCTGGTTTGTCTCCTCTTTCTTGGGCAGCTCTGTGCTTGTGAGTAATTTTTTTTCTTTTCAGTTTTGTTTTCCCTAGAGGTAAACGTTCCCCATTCGGGAGCAGGCATGTGAACCTTCATGCACAGCAACGGGCCCAGATTTGCTTCACAAGGGCAGTGTGCTCTCACTCCATCCAAACGGAGCTTACTCAATATGGGAAAATGATGAAATAATCTGTGGAACAAGGACTTGACACTGGGGCTTCCACGAGCCAAGTGAGAGCCAGATGCAGAAAGTGACAAAGCCAGCTTTGCTCCAAACCAGGCAATGAATGAATACTTATTGTCCCAATGGCATCATTTCCAAAGAGTAATGTTGCAAAAGGTGGGTCCAAAAAATGTGTTTTTATGCGTGGTCAGATGTAACACCAAACTGCAGTGAGATGCAGAGGCCAAATCTCCCTCAATACCTCATACCTGAGTTCACGCTGTGCTCTTCTCTCACTCACAGGACACACACTTCCATCAGAGATTCACCACCTTTCAGTTCTACAGTGTTTTCAGTATATATTGTTCATTCTTCTAGAGACATCATTATAGCTCTATTTCTCAGTTTTGATACTCATAGCAGTGAGTATCTCCTCCCCATCTCCTGCCATTACTTGTCTTTCTTTCCTATAAGCTCTTCCTTGCAATGATGATTTCAAGTGGCAAAAGGGTGATGGGATTTCCTAATACACAAAGTACAGTGTGAGTTATACACCCTGCTTTATGACAGCCAATCTGATTTCATAAGTAACTCCATAAATAGTGTTTACAGTGCATTACCAAATGCACCTTGCAATCCCACATAAAAATGACAGCTTTTAGAAAGAGGCCGTTTCCATGAGGAACAAAGCAAACATTGTGAATCACTGCTGTGATTCTTACCGGTCTGATGGACAGTGTGTTATTTACCAGCAAATGTTAGCTTTCCTTTCTCTCATATTATTGAGAGTTTTTTTCTTTCACAATAACAACTGGGGATTGTGACTTTAATTCTTTCATGTTCAGCATCTATATTTGAAAAGAATAATGATAAAGGAGGAATCATCCCTTGGTGGCTTCAACATCCTTGCTGCAGGTGAATCAGTTGGGAGATGTTAACTCTCATCACCAGTCAGATGGTGACTGACAGTAACACCGCGGTGTTCTGCTTTATTCTGACCTGGCAGGGAGAGGTGACAGCTTGTTTCTTCTGTATGCAGACCACTATGTGCAGACCTCCTCTTTGCCCAGGAAGGCTCAGTGCCTGGAGGTGTTGAGAGCTGTGTAAATGAGGCACTGAGGGATGTGTTTTGCGGGCATGGTTTGGGATTGGATTAGATGATCTTAGAGGTCTTTTCCATGGTTTGCGCTCCTTTGACATGTTTATCTCCCCAGGTTTGCGGGAGACTATTGTCATGCAATGTGCTGTTGCTTTCCTTGCTTAACAAAAATGTAAACCGAGCCACAGAAGGGAGGAGTGCTTTGCTTTTCTTCAAACTTCCACATAGCAGTAGGTGATCAACGTCCTTCTCTTCCTTTCAACACTGAGTGCTGAGTGCCCAGTGTCTTATTGCTCTGCACCCATTCCCTGGGCCTAGCAAATCAAAGTGGCAATGCATCTCAGAAGGAAACGAAGTTCCCCGCACCCCACATATCCTCCTTACTGCAAGCCCCCTCATTTGCAATGTAGAAATTCATGTGTATATTTACAACACACAGACTCTATAATGTCAGAAGTAGGAGTAGATTTTTGTCATGCTTTCTAGATTAGCTGCAAAGCAGAGCAAATACGTGCTCTACAAATACATATATGCACATCGTGGCAACAATTATGTCTTCATTTAAGATCATCTGCTGTTTACTACATGCATTCCAGCTTTTCTCCACACTACTCTGGGCACAAACTGAGACACATTTGAATGCTGTAAATCTCCTCAACTATATTATTCTTCTTTCAGTTTACTTTCTTTCTCTACTATTTTAGTGCATCTTTTTGAGGATCAGTTGTCTGCTTTTAAACATTTGACATAAAACTGTACATAGTGCAATTTTGCTACAAGTGAGTAGAGACTTTTTGTGGAGGATGCAAGAAGAACAAGAGTGAAAAAGCTTTCAGTTGTGCATTTTTGTTGTTTTGGGCATCTCAGTAAACACTTTCAAAGTGGTTTTGGCACTGAGTAATGATTCTTCTGTGTACCACAAGGCTGACTTGCAATACCTGTTCCACCTGTTCCTGGTGGAAAGACCCTGCTTCTGAGCTGATACCAGCTTCAGCGCATACATTTGCCCCCTGCTTTATCCTAGGCTTTTCTGAAGTGTAACTTGCAGCCAGTCAATATCTATTTGTATGCCACGCAGATGTCCTTCTCAAATTTAGCTCTGTCCTTTATGAACATGCAAGGTGACCATGCAGAAAATGAAGGACTGTCACATTTCCCCAGCTCTGACTCAGCTCCAGGCTCATGCAGGGTGTTGTGTCAGGATGACAAAGGACACAATGGACTGTCCCTGCGGTGTCACTCCTCCGCTCCCTGCTGTGTTTGAATGAGCACAGAGTAATCAGCTTGGCATCTCTCCTCCTCAGTAAGAGCCCTCTGCTCATGTTAAAAGCAATAATTTCCCTCAGGCATGCTATTCCAGGCACCACTGCTTTGTTTTATGATGTTTGCAAATGTTTAAAATAGAGATATTTTGACTGCATGAGGCACAGCCAGAAAATGTCACTGCTTTGAAAGATGGTCATGAGCTGGCCCCTGCATTTATACACATTTTAAATAGCCAAGGTGTAGTACCAGAGGAGCTTTTCTAATACCATGGTGCTCCTGCCATCATTACCTTCCTTCACTCTCACCCCACACTCTTCCCCAGCCCACAGCTCTCCCCCTGCTCACAGGGGCAGCTGCACCCATGGGATGTCTTTCCAGCCTCACTGTGTAGGTGAGCTCCAAGCCAGAAGCCCCTTTCACACCATGAGGAGCAATAGACAGAAAGAACCCAAAGTACTGAAAATATCCGTCCTCCAACTTGTCCTCCTTGTCCTCCAACTGCCAGCACACCTGGGCCCTTATCTGGAAGGTCTGGGCTACATCTCTCCAACAAATCAATGACTGATGGATTTCCTTTGTGATTCAAACAGGTATGTGATGCCCTATTCTGAGAACAATGCTTAGTTTGAACCTCACTTTTTTTGCTCTAACACATAGTTTAGACTCTCCTATCACTTCTGTCCTCCAGACAGACTCCATTTTCCCACAGACCTCATCAGTCAGATCAGCAAAGGCGATACCCCCCATCGTATATATCCCAATGATGAGAACTCTTTCTATCAGGGAAAAAATTGCTTGGTGAGATGTACAGATCAAGGTGAGGTTTTCCTTCAGAGAAGAAAAATGTTCAGTGATTAACCTGCCATACTTGATCATGGCCCTGCAAACCTCCCAGATCTGGCGTTGGGACTGACTGAGGTTATCTCCCTGTCTCCTGATATGAGTGACTTTTCAAGCAATGTTCTGGGTAACATTTTCCTACGCCTTAAATTACACTGTGAACATGCATATGTAGAGATTTGCAGCACTCTGCCTCCCTTCATTTCTCTCATATTCGCCTGGTGCTCTGCCATTGTAATTGGTTCATTTCTTGTCTTTCCTATGTGCTCACTCTAGTCCCCAGATGAGCCAGGCATGCCCTACAACCAATGCAATGACTATCTTCAAAACAAGTGGTTCCTTCTCAGTCGCTGTGTAGTAGATATCCTGTTTGCAATGAAAATTGCAATTACTCCTGGGCCACCATTTCAACCAGCAAATGGGTGGCTGCACCCTTGCTACCCAAAGCATTCAAAGCCTTTAATGGAGGCTCCCTCAGTCAGTGGGCTAGGAAACACACTGCAAGTGGAACAGAAAAAATCCACGTTTCATGATTTTTTTTTACTAAGTGACATATCTTAAGCCAATATTTTCATCTCATATTCACCCTTCTTTGAATGAAATAAACATGGTTTGCAGCACAGCATTATTTCTACTCTGCCTATGAGGACTCTCCCTATATCCCTTGTGCTCATGTAATTCTGCATGGCCAGCTCAGGACTGTTGCGTGTGGCTTTCTTATTATTTTTTTCTCTTGGAAACTTTGTCACATACCAAATGGCAGGGAACGGATAAGGTTGGAAGCAGTGTGCAAATACACAAACACATGCACTGGCTATCTGGGTCTGTTCCGTGTGACACGGATTTCTGCCTCCCACCCCAGCATTCAAGACTGTAGGAGTATTGGTCATCCCTCCCGACCACAAAGAAGGTGAAAATGAAAGTGCTGCTGTGCTGAAGTGCACAGTTTCACCCAGACAAGGAGAAACTTGTCTGCCTTCCCCCATGCTGTGGCAGACAATTGTCACTGTGCCACATCTCCAAAGGAAAGTGCACGTGTCCAACCTGATGCGCTTCAGAAAAGCCTAAAAATCAGAGTCTGACCTGTAGTCGGACCACAGTGGTCACCTAAGAAGCTCTCACACAGGCATCATTTTGTCACACTAGGTGTTATTCTGCAGCCTGCCAAGGTGAGCATGTGCCTCACGCCTCAGGCTTGTTTGACCTGGGCTGAGCAAGGAATGCTTCAGCGCTGTACTGAAGACTGCTGCAAAGCCCACCTGGCACTTCCCACCCCTTCTTGCCTCGTCACTTTGTCTGCCAGGATGCACTGCTTCACAAGGGAACGGTTGCATGCAGGTAAAGCTGACAGGCTGACATGAAGCTGGTTTTGCTGGAGGACATGAGCCACTGCTGAAACAGACTGAAACAAAGAGAAGAGGTGAATTCAGTGTCGTTAGATAAAGCACAGGTTTTGCAGTTGTGGATTTAGGGAGCTAACAGAAAAGAAGATCATCACTATGGGAGAAGTTTGTTTAGAGAGCAAGCATTCCTCATGAGGGAAATGATCAGTCCACCACCACGTGTTCCAGAAATTTTGGGGGAAGAAGCTGTCTTTCAGAAAAGAGCCGCTAGGTGTCATTCGTTCTCGCAGTCAGTAAGCGTCAGACAGGCTGGGATGCGATGGCAGTGCACGCCACTAGAAAAGCAGTGCCTCTGTGGGGCTCAGTGAGACGTTGTGCCGACTAATTCTCTCACAGCCGTGAAGCCTTGTGGAAAAAAACAGCCAGCTCTTTTCATTAGAACAGGAACAGATTGCACGTCATCAAACTGCACCTCTCTCCATCTCTGTTTTGGGACTAGTTTTCTGTGACTTCAAGCCTTGCCACAGCTCCAACAGAAATGGAGTTTTCTTCTCAAGAGAAAGAAGACTGGGAATTAGTTGTAGATACTTAAGACAAGTATTTTTACCGTGACTCCTGATTTTTGAGAATTGCATCATTTGGATGCCAGAACTGAGACACCGTGGAGCATCTTCATTTTCAACACATGCCAGGCATGTGATGTCTGATGTTAGTCCTCTTCAAGATGCCTCAGAAGCTGGACAGACCCCCAATGCTTATCTTCATCATTTAAAACTGACTTACTGAAAATGCTGCCCTCTGGGAGTGCTTCAATTCATTTACCTGCTTGCTGTTTGTTAAATCTGGGAATAGCTTCTCCTACCAGTCCAATAAAAAATATCCCAGTATTGAAAAACGTCTGTATTTACAATGGCCCAAATAAGTGGAGAAATCATTGAATAATGACCCAAAACAAATGAGCACAGGCTCATTCCTTCACACATCAGTTGGCATCATGGAGCTCTCCTCAGGGTGTGTCTTTCTGGTAGAAGAGCTAAAGGTGCCACTGGTAATGGAGAAACCAGCACCAGCATTCTTGAGGAACTGGTCCAGGCTTTGTTGAACTGTGTGGAGAGATGTGACTATAATGTCAGATCCCTCTGTTTTCTTCACGGCTATATGGAGGTCTTTCAAAAGTTCACTGCTGGGTTCTGGAACAAGGGGAAAGGGAAAGAAGTGTCAAGACGTTGCAGGTAGGAGAGGGGAGATTTAGACTGGATATAAGGAAGAAGGCTTTTTTGCAATAAGGATGACACAGGTTGCTCAGAGAGCTGATGAATGCCCCATTCCTGGAAACATTCAAGGTCAGTCTGGACGGGGCTCTGAGCACCTGATGTCTCTGCAGCTGTCTCTATTCATTGCACAGCAGTTGGAATAGTTGGCTTTTAGGGATTCTTCCCAACTCAAACGGTTCTGCGATTCTACAAAATGCATTTACAGGAAGGAAAGACACGTTTAGGACTTCCCCATGCCCTATCTGAAGAAACTTACAGCTTCCAGGTTTCCCAGAAGTTTTATTTCTGGTCAGCCTGAGAGCACTGGGAAGAGTCTACAAGTTTATCTAAGCAAAAGAGACAAAATGAAATCCCACAGAGTAAGGACGCCCAGACAGAACAGATTCATTTCTCTGCCTAACACCTCTTTTGTGCCAAATGCGGAAATCCAGATTCACAACACGACAGCAGAATTCCTGGACTTTTTGAAGGGAATGAAAATTTCTACCAAACGAAGCCTGGACTGGATGCAGCTATGTGACTATGACTTGGATGTGATGTTCCATGAGATAGAGGAGGAAAAGGAAAAAAAGAGGAGAAAAACAAAACAAAACAAAACAAAACGAAACATCAGCAGCTCCTTCATTTGGCCATAAGGTGTCAGCATTGCCGTCTGGTTGCCAGTCAGGGAGCTCCAGCTTGCAAGTGCCGTGGCTCAACCCAGCTGAGGAACTCCTTCTTATTTTGCCGTGTGATTTTGCAGAGAATTCAATTCTGGAGAAGAGTCCTCAATTTTTGGTTAAAAAAGAAACTGTCACATGTTAGTGTGAAGCTGAAGTTGTGTATTGCATTATTTGCAAAGTCATAGAATCATAGAATCCTTAGAGGGGGAAGGGACCTCTGAAGGCCATCTAGTCCAGCTCCCCCACAATGAACAGAGACACCACAGCTAGATCAGGTTGCCCAGGGCCTGATGCAGCCTCACTAAAATGTCTACAGGGACAGGGCATCAACCACATTGCTGGGCAACCTGTTCCAGTGCCTCACCACCCTCACTGTAAAAGGTTTTTTCCTTATATCTAATCTAAATCTTCCCTCTTTGAGCTTGAAATCTCTAGTTCCCTCGCCACAGAACCTGCTAAAGAGTCTGTCCTCTTCTCTCCTGTAGGTTCCCTTCAGGTACACTGACAGGATGCTATCAATCAGGTCACCTCACAGCCGGGCTGAGCAGACCCAGCTCTCTCAACTGCCATTTACATGTGTTATTAACAGGAAAATATTTTGTATTACCCTAGCTACAGTGTGAATTGGAAAATATCATAGCTTATAAGAGAAACTTGGGAGACCTCTGAGACCTCAAGGACATATTGAGGGCTGAAATCCCATCTATTCAGTGCTGCTTCTCCAAAATTTACAACTTAATTTGGGCAGGGAGACTGGCTCCAAAGAACAGTGTTTGGTAAGATGTCTGGTCTCAGTGATGTCCATGTAATCCCTGGCCAAGCAGCAATATCTCTAGATGCTGAGAGTGTTGAGGGTGGTCGAAGGAAGGAAGGAAGGAAGGGAGGAAGGGAGGAAGGGAGGAAGGGAGGAAGGGAGGAAGGGAGGAAGGGAGGAAGGGAGGAAGGGAGGAAGGGAGGAAGGGAGGAAGGGAGGAAGGGAGGAAGGGAGGAAGGGAGGAAGGGAGGAAGGAAGGAAGGAAGGAAGGAAGGAAGGAAGGAAGGAAGGAAGGAAGGAAGGAAGGAAGGAAGGAAGGAAGGAAGGAAGGAAGGAAGGAAGGAAGGAAGGAAGGAAGCGAGGGAGGGAGGGAGGGAAGGAGGGAGGGAGGGAGGGAAGGAGGGAGGGAGGAAAGGGATTAAAAATAGCTTTTCCTATTATTTGCTACCACTGTCTCTGGATTTTCTGCTCAGCCCACTTTTTGCTCCCAGCTAGGCACAACAGATGAGGTCCTATGTTCCAGTGAGCCATGATAGGTGGGTTCTGATGAATGATATGATGTAAGTGATGATACTCAGCATACATTCCTCAAAAGGAGAGCCTCAGCCTTACAGAAAGGAGCTGAAAGAAGATTGATGAAAAACCCTCCTGTAAATATTCAGGCACTGAATTTCTTTTATGAAAGAGTCATACATTTTTATGATGCCACTATAATTTTATTACACCCACTATAGTTCAAGTCTGCTTTCCAGAGAGATGAGGCTCATGGGTTTTGCAGCCCTGTGCATGTCAGCTCTGAAGGGCTCCACTGAGCAATCCTTAGAAACCATAGTAATCAGTATGTGTTGTTCAAAGCCCTAAAAGTACAGCCAAGTTCAGAAAGTGAAGGCTACTATGGGCACCACATAGCTCTAGCACTTGCAGCAGAGAAGTCTGAGTGTAACAGAAATGAAACAAATTGAAAGCACTGTGATGGCAGGTATGTGTCGGCTATCATCTCCAAAGCTGTGGTACTGTCAGAATGCTGAAACCAGAGTTACCCAATTTTCCACCTTGTAGGAAATCCTTTTTTATGCATCCTTTCTATTGTTATTATTGTTATTTTATCAGTGCTTGACTTCTTTTTGTCTGAGACAGAACTTTATCATCTTCCTTCTCAGAGAGTGATGAAAAAGGCTGGGATCTTACATCTGAAGTGCATCTGTGCACAGGTTCTGCTGAAAGATGAGGGTATCACCATCTAGCTTTCATCACTGTTATGACTGCATACCGTGCCACTGCTCTGCCTGGCACCACCTGTCAGCAGCCAAGTGATGCTCTGAGAGCTTTGACAGATGTCTGAACACTCGTGCACTACTCAATAGAGGCCTTGGGGCGCTGCCAGGAAGCACTCACCATGCCTGCACCCTGCTGGACATGAGTTCTCCCCAAGACTCATCAGGCAGAATTTGGAAAAGCATTAGGAGGCCAGGAACATACGTCCTGTCTTCAGAAAGGCCTTACCAACACTGGCACTGAAGAAACTGCCTTATAATTGCATCAGAGGTTGCAGACCTGGATCAGGTCACAGAAGGCTGCACTTTTATGTGTGTAACTCAGGCTGCTTGAATCACCACCACTGTAGATATTGCTTCATTAAATTGCAAACACAGAAGATGTCTAGCATGAAAATCAAAGCCCTCTTCCTTCACAGGTACCTTTTGCCTTCATCTTTCTGTAGGTCAGAGGGTTTATTTTCAGGGAGCACTTTTCGGTGGGTGTGAGCTCTGTGTGTGAACAGACAGTGCCTAAATGCCTCAGCAGTGCTGGCTGAGAAAGTTGTGTGCTGACACCATGCTCCTTACAAAACCCGGAACAACCGTATAGCATGGCCATCTACACAGGCAGAAGCTCTTCCTCCTAAATGTCTGTCACTGAGATGATATACCATACAGGAAAAACAAATTGCCATGGCTTGCCAAAACCGTCACACCCCCTACTTCTGCCCAGACTGGCAGTATCTGATGGTGTGTAGCTACTCATTGCCAGATCTTTTAAGTTTAAATGCACACACCACTAGATGTCTGGATACTTAATGCTCTGCTCCATGAGGAGGCCAGGAGCTGTAGTGCATGTTGCCAGGGAGAGAAGGAGCAGAGTGCAGCCAATAAAGCTGGACACCAAAATTGCTGAGCTCTCAAATATGAGTTTTCCTTAAATCTCAGCTTCTTTCCCCTGGAGCAAGGGCAGTTCCCATGAGCAGACATTGACAGGTGTACGTTGCCAAGGCCCAGATGCACAGAGACCTTATTCCACATGCAGATGAATGGCATCGCCTTGTGTCACCGGATTAACTACCCCACATCTGGCAGCATCCTTCCTCCTCAACACTGCAGGCTTCTGCCTGCTTTTCCCTGGGTATAAATCCAAGGCAGGATTCCCCCCTGTCCTATTCTGCTTGTCATTTTGCATGAATAATAAAAATTCTTGTATTTGCAAGCACAGAAGAAGCTCTGAGGTGACATACAGGATTTCATCTCTTCTGTGTACACATAGGATTTTGTCTCTTCTGTGTATAATTTCTTCGCAGCTGTCAGAGGAGCAGCAATAATGCCATGTACTGCCAGTCTCCAGTGTGTATTCTCCTCCAGGTATCTGCCGGAATTTGTCTCCTAGAACAAAATGCCTGCATATAAATAGGCCTATCTTCTTATACATAGCCAAGGGGTTTTTCTTATTATTTCTTATTTTTCTCCCTATTATTCTGAGAACTAAGCAATTAGCATAAGCTGTAATGTAAATCACTAGACTACTCTAAGAAGAAATCATGTGACCCTTTCCAGGGATGGCAGCCAAGCCCTGCTTCTCTTTGGAGTGTATCACAAAATAAACCAGCTCCTTACAGACTGTCTTTACCTGTCCGTACGTTACTTATCTTCCCCTTCATCCCAGGCCCTCTGCATTTTCTTTGCACTTGTCACTGAAACAATTGCAGGGCCTCTGGAATGGTGCCTCTGCCCCTCAGAGGTTGTGCTGAAGGGCAGCACCACTGTGGGCAGCACACAGCTATTTAATTGGTGGAATCTGCCAGGTGGTGGAAACCCATCTGCAGAACATTCCATGGAGCGATTTTCCTCTGTCCCACACCCATGTTGTCACTCAGCTCTTGCTGTCATGCACTGAGGTCTCAGCCCCAGCATAAACATGTTGGTTACCTGAATGATTTTAATTTTTTTTGTTTTGTTTTTTGTTTTGTTTTGTTTTTTTCTCAGGCTTTTATATCTGAATTCACCCTCCTCTAACACAGCCATCATCCCATCAACAGCAGCTCTTCCATGGAGCTTTGGAACTTCCATGGAGCTGTCAAAGCTTTGTTTTGTTTTTCCATTTGGAGTGCTTCTCTTTTAGAGAGGTTTATTTGCTTTAATGTTCTGCTCTACTAATTTTAAATCCCGGGTTTGAGTGTTCCAACCTGGGAAACACTTGTCTTAAAATAATTTCATCCTTGCAGGCACATTTGATTTTATTCTAGATCAATCTTAAAATGAAATTTTATGGAGAACAGATTAAGAACAGAATATTATTGAACAGAAGGATGCGGAGCTGATGGAGAAAGTCCAGAGGAAGGCCACAAGGAGGATTGGAGGGCTGGAACACCTCTCCTATGAGGAAAACAGGCTGAGGGATCTGGGCTTGTTCAGTCAGGAGAAAAGAAGGCTCTGGGGAAACATCATTGAGGTCTTCCAGTGCTTGAAGGGAGCTTACAGGAGGAGGACTGACATTTTTCACTGTCTGACAGTGACAGGACAAGGAGGGATGGTTTTAAACCAAAAGAGGGGAGATTTAGCTGAGACGTTAGAAAGAAATTTCACTCAGAGGGCGGTGAGGCCCTGGCACAGCTGCCCAGAGAAGCTGCAGGTGCTCATCCCTGCAGGTGTTCCAGGCCAAGTTGGATGGGCCCTGTTCTAACCTGACCTGCTGGGCAGCAGCATGGGGATCAGGGCTGGGTGGGCTCTGAGGTCTCTTCCAACCCGACCGTTCTGTCGTTCTACGATTCTAGGAATTTCTCCTGTGCCTCAGAACCATTTTAACCAGACCAGATTCCAGAAAATACCTGACTTCCAAAACGTTCTGAGTTTATATGCTTTATCTCATGCTGCAGTGCGATTAAATAAGCACACAGTTAAAGTCAAGCTTGTTTTTATGCACATTCCTAAGCAGGGAAAGACGTAAGCAATTGTTTAATTTTTCCCCTGTAACACGACCCCAGGAGTAAAGCAGGGCACGGCAGCAGCTATTTCTTGCTGAGCCTATTTGCACTCTGCTAATTGGAATGCTTCACAGGTGCACAGGAACTTCCCACTACGATGACACTCATACGTGAGAACTGTGAGAGGGCTGTGAGGCTTTTCACACGAATGGACCTCAGAATTCCAAGTAAGTTGCCTTCATTTGATTAAACAAAGCAGTCAACTTTGCAGAAGACAGTTTATTAAATATATGAGTATTGGTCGCTACACCTAGTTACAGACAAAATACTGTGAATAAAGCATGCACTTACCACAGACATCAATGACTATCTTGATTATCTCTGAAATGATTTTTAATTCTGTAAGTTTAAGGCTGTACCAACGCAAATATTAAAAAACAGAAATAAAAAGTCACACTACAACAGTGGCAAATGTCGTGTGGACAGTGAAATCAACCTCTAACACAGCAGAACCAGACATGTTAAGGATTATTACAGGGAGATAAAAACAGAGTGTGATAAAGATCAGAGTGTCTTTGGAAGTTGCAGATTGGTGAAAGTGAATATTCCAATTAACACAACAGTGAACTCATGCTTCATCAATGCCCAATTATTGGATAAGTGAGCAGGGGATGAAATCCAGACCATTAAAAAAAAAAAAAAAAAGACCTTTTGATTTTACTGTCTTCTTATTTAATAAACTTTTATACACAATCACCCCAAAGAAGCATTTTTCAGGGAAGCCAAGGAGGCACCTGGCTGAAGTGTGGTGCAACAGATGGCAATAAAGCATCTCTTTTCTCCACCCCCAGTGAAGAGGAGTGGAGCACTTTGAAGTGAGGGAAAAAAGTACAGCTGGCACAAAAGTGTCATAAGACACAGATGATGATGTTGTTCTCAAGGATCTTAACCAATGTGAAGTTTGCTTCTTAGAAATCTGCTGCAGAAAGAGCAACATGGCATCCACATGAGTTAAAACCTATCCAGCCATCAAGTAAAAGGGTTGGCAGACCTGGGAACGCAGCTGGGGACCTGGCGCTGAAGAAGGCTGTGGAATCTTTCCTCATTTACCAGTGCAGACTTTTTCTTCATTTATTTATTTTTCCAGGTCTCTTGTTCTTTTTCAGATCCAGAATGAACCAGGTCTGAAGTTGAACAGGTAGCTCTGAGGGTTGACAATTTTCCTGATGTCTTCCGAAAAAAAATCCAGTAAACCTTCTCTCTCTCTCTCTCAGATATCCTGGATTTGCAAAGCCTAATTAATTAAAATATACTAAAATCTTCCTTCTCCCTAACAAATGTACAAATATATAAATTCCGAAATGCAGAGGCAAGATGTCAGTGTGAGAAGGTCCCACAGAAAAACTTCATTTTTAGTGTTAGAAATGTATCACTGCTCATGTTAACGTCTCTGCCTAATATAGTGGATTACAACTGGGGCTTGCAAAGGGGTCCAAAGAAACCTAAGTTAGCCTCAAAATTCCAGTGGGATGTGGATGGATAAATTCTCTCTTGTCTCCTTTCAGCAGCACAGACAGAAATGCAATAGGGTTTTATTTTATTATTTAATAATAATAATAATAAAAATCAAAAAGCTTTTCCTGCACCACAGTGCACTTAGGTCAAAACACAATTACAGGAGCTTACAACATGTACACAGAAGGCATCACACTGATGGGGCAGTGGCATCAAATCCACTACAGCATTAACATCAGCCCATTTGCTTCTTGAAACCAGAGAGCTGTGGTGAAAAATGAACAAACGCCAGGAAAACTTCTCACACACTGCAGGCTGCAGGCTGAAACCTAACGCCACGTCTGCATCTGTAAAACAACTGGATTTCTGGCATGCAAAGAGCTAACTAAACAGTGCTGTTTGCTTTTCTGATTCAAATCTAAGCTGAAGGCAGTGTAGATGCATCTGCAGTCAAAGTGAAGATGGGAATATACAACTGTAGTTCTGCAAGAACCTGACACACCTTTTGGCAGGTTGGGTCAGTGTGTGGGAAGGAGCTCTAAGGACCAATTACCAATTACAGGATCACAGAATCACAGGATTATAGGGGTTGGAAGGGACTTATGGAGATCCTTCACTCCAAAGCAGGTTCCCTACAGTAGGTTGCAATTGCTAAGTCAATTTCTGCAATTAGTTGGACTGGAAGACTAAGACCTAGCTAAAAAGACAAAAAATGCAAGGAATAAGACTCTCTGCCACTGCCTTGCATACCTAATATCAGGCCTATGCAGGCAGGAGTTCTGTGGAGCAGAAACTCCTCACTGCACTGGCGCAGATGTGTTCATGTGTACATAGCCACTAGAGACCAAAAACAACAGAGAAACTCATTGCAGCTGGTCTCAGCTGGCATCAGAAAGCAGCTGAATATGGTTTAGAGGAGGGTTGCTAGAGTTAGGGTAGTACGGTTATGTTGCAGATGGACTTCATGTTCTTTAAGGTCTTCTCCAACCTGAGCGATTCTATGATTCTATAATTCTAAGAAGAAGCCATTGGATTTTAGAGCAATAAAATGGCCCTTTATTTCTGAGGACAGCCTTATTCCATCCACGAGATGGGAACTGAAATACTGCAAAAGGCCTCAAGCACCCTTATCACTTTTGGACGGTTGAGATTTCAGAAATGTTCTAGGAATGTTTAGAACAACTCAGTGGGAAGGGGCCTTCACTCAACATCAATTGCTAATCAACAGTCACAGCAGTCACTGAGCACACTGCCCAAACCCCCCATGGCCACTGACAGCTGTGTCACCTCTAGGAAGCCTGTTCCACAGTTGGACTGCCCTCATGGTGAAGGAATGCTTCCCGATGCCCCGTCTCATCCTCCCCAGGTGCAGCTCTGTGCCACTCCTTTGCGTTCTGTCCCACCAGGGGGCTCAGCCCAGCATGTCCCTTTGCTCCCCCTCAGGGAGCTGCAGAGCAGTGACCACTTTTCTGCCACCTCCACACACGATAACCCAGGCCTGCCCACCTCTCCTCACACAGTGCCACACATGCCTTCTACCAAACCTTCTACCTTTTTTTCTGCCTTCTAGCTTTTTTTTTTGCTGTCTTTCAGACTGTTTCATGGACCTTAACAATTTCTTTTTGTAGAGCCCAGAAATGAACACAGTATTTGAGGCAAGACTGCACCTTGAATCCATTGGTCTGTGGGAGAGGACTACTGCATGGACAGACTTCCAGGGTGGTCCAGCCTGCACCTTGCAATACTGCTTTTTGTAAATGTTCCAGGTGCGACAAAAAGGAATGGCAATTTTGAAGATTGTGATGTAAACTATTTTGGGAGAAGCACTTTGCACACCAAGGGCTACAAACTGCCTTGTACAGAGGTGCAGAGATGGCTTCAGAGCAGCAGGAATGAATTCAATTCTCTGTTATTGTCCCAGTCACACAGGTTTTTGGTTTTTTTTTTTTTTTTTTTTTTCTGGTATTCTGATTTGAAAACCTTTTCAGGATGTTTAGCAGATTTTCACCTGTCAGCAGAGATCATGAAACAATGGCTATAGCCCTTCATTGTTTGCACATAAGATGGTACTTTCAGAGCAGACCAGGTGCAGCTGACTGTGCCTGGTGGCAGGGATCTGTGACAGATCACGCTTTTACCCACAGCTTGTTTCTGTTGTACAAATACAATATGGTATGATTTCAGCCTGTCAAAATCCTAGCTAAGTCAAAATTAATTCTGGGTATGTGTGTATCTGCTATACTGCCAGATTCTAAGGGGAAGGTGGAAAAGGAGCTGAAAATGCTGTGTCAGAATTTTGATAAACAGGGCCCGCCTGCCATGAAAGCAATTGGAAAGAACGAGACCAAAAATCTCAGGCTTGAATTTCATCCAAGGCTCATTTGGCAGCAAAGCGTGGCTTCAGCGGAGGTGGGAAAGTGACTGGAATCCACCACTTGACCAGGCTGACACTTGTTTACAGGAGCAGGCTCACAGCTGCTAGGAGAGCTGGCAGTTTCTTACAGTAGTCAGAGGATTGCTTTCATTAGTAGGCATTTTTAGCAAACTCCACAACAGCTCTCACAGGCTTGGCTGATCACTGGATCAGCTATCCACAGGAATGTCTTACCCCTCACGTTCACAGCTGGCATACGGCTGCGGGAGCCTTTAGCTTCATCAAGGCAGTTGGTTGGGCATCTTAATTTTTTTATTCCAAATTAAAATTGATGAGAAGACACCTCAAAGAAAGATGGAGAATTCAAGATTTTCTTTAATACTTTTTTTTGTTTGTTTGTTCTTTAAGGATCAAGCTGATAAGTGGTCACCTGTTCAGAAGACATGAAACGTTCAGCACCTCCTGCCTACTGCAACATGTTGGTTCCTTCTCCAGAAGGCACTGAACATTGGCTTAACACAGGAAACAACGTCAGAACGCAGAGATTTACTGTGACATACAGAAATACCTGCTGACTGGCAGGGCTTCTCATACAGCTCTCAGTTTTTCAGTGGCTCTGATCACAGCAGCAATGGTTAGCATTTCTACAAGTACCACATAAACATACGGATGTCAGAACGTCCAGAAAACATGCAAAATTTCAACAGCAACACCACTGAATGATACAGTGCATAGAAATATTATTGTTTGGCAGAACAGTGAATCTTTTAACACCCTTTTTATATAAAACAAAAGAATGTACTTTTTTTACAAACTGTTCTTAAAAAAGTTGAGTTTAGGCAGAGTTAGAAAAGTTGGCACGTGAAAGTTAGCCTCAGACACAGGTTTAACTCTGAGAATCAATTGGTCACTTACAGGAATTCCCATGCTTTGCTAGCTGGTTATGTACTGCACTAGCTATGCCTAAGCAAAACGTGCTTTTGAAGTGCTATTTTGGGAGAGGCAGCCCTAATCTTGTCAATTTTCAGAATGGGAGAAACCACATTCATATTAAAAGATTAGAATGATTAAATATTGCATGTAGGGAAAGATAAAAGCTTTACTTTAACTGTTTTTCCCTAATGCTACTCAGCATAGCTGGGGTTGTCATAGCAAAAACATTTTTCAAAGGCAGAATTAAAGTCAGCAGATAATTAAAACAAATGGAAAAGATTTTCTAATTCCAGTGTAAAACAAAGTAGGATATTAAAGGATAGCTTAAAGACGAGGATTACGCTTGCCTTCTTTAGGGAAAAAAAAAAACCACAACTTTTATTGCATTTGCCAGGCTTTTCCACTGCCTTTCCACTGCCTTCACTATACTCAGACATTTTGCCATTTCTTTGTTTTATGTCTTGAATAACTTTGTCTGCCTAATAGGTCTCAAGATGACCCAGAGGTACGTGGGTCATGCAGGCACAGACAAGTTCAGACAACAAAGCAGTGGCTGGATGATGTCCTCTCCTTCAGGTTTCAGACCCATCTGTGACAACAAGGTGGGTAGAAACATGAAGCCCAGGGGTGCGTTCCTCACCGAGCTCTGCCCACCAGCAGCACTTGGGCTTGTGGGCACTGCCATCTACTTCTCCCTTCTCCCCCTGCCAGCTTGCAGACTCTTGTAACACATTCTATGTCACAATTTGCCTGTAAGTCTTGAGTGCTTCAGGTGTTTCTGCTCTGCATTTGACACCCAGCCTTGTGCGGAGCAGCCCAGCCTGGATGCAACGTAGCAGAAGGGAAGGAGGAATACTGGCAGGAGCAATGTGGCACTACTTGAGGCTGCGTGTGATTCAGGCCAGCTGAGAACACATTATAATGATGCAGAAGACAATCTCAGCAGGATCACAAGCCTTTACAAAGCAGATCAAATTCTAAGCCTGAGGAATATTGCAGAGTTTTCTCTGTTCACAAAAAGAACAGCTGAAATGGTGAAGATAGCGTCATTAAAATTAATGTTAAGAGTTTATTTTTTCTAGAGTAAGAATAATACAGTATTTTAAAGAACATTTTATATTTTCTTGATTCTTTTCCCCTTGCTTGGCAATTTCACAATTTGCATGATGCTTATGGACTGTACAGAACAGAGCTAGCCAAAATTCCCAAATGTAGCGTAAAAGTTAGCATCAGAGTTAGCATCTACCATACAAAATCCCAAACACTGTGAATAAATCTTCTATTAACTACAACAGATCAAATAAATCTGAAAGAGTACTAATTGTTTTCAGAGACCAGTGGCTGCTATGTAATGAGTGCTGAGCACCAGAATAAAAGAGAAAGTAGAAGTGTCTCAATCCCCTGGAAACAGTAGGTCCATTTCCAATGCACAGACATTTAATGGCATTTGTATTTAAAAAAAACAAAAACAAATTTTGTTCATAATACCAACCAACATTAAACAAAGTGAGAAAACAGAGAAAATAAATTTCTGACTTGAGACATAAACTCTAGAGACTGTTAAAACCCATCAGTTCATGGAACAAGTAAATTTTGTGCCAAACTGATTTTTTCCCCGTCAGATTAGGAGTTAAAGCTTTAGACATCCCCATTGCTTTGAATATACTCCAGTGAATGGCCATTGTCAGACTTTTCAATGAGCCCACAGACATCTCCAAGCTGTGGGGCTTTCCCACGCTGCGCTGCAGTCAGTGCCTCTCCACTGGATTCGGAAGAGTCGAGGTGCTGGCGGACAACATCAGCAGAGCCCCAGAGGCAGGATGGAACCAGCACTCGGTTTCACTGGTGGAGCTGGCAGCCATGCAGCCACACCATTTCTTGGGGCTTTGAGGAACCTGCCTTCCTCTGAAGGATCACTCCGTTGCCAGCTAACGTTATCCAGTAGAGCATCATGGAGAACCAGCCTCCACATTCCTGCTGGTGCTCAGCTTTCCAAAACCTACGCAGAGATACATCACAGCCCCATGTGCCAGCTGCATATGTCCATCCTGCACACAGGGACAGCACCATCGCCGAATTGTGCTTACGGCCTTCCCCTGCTCAGCATGCAGAAGCACAGTTGCCTTACCTGGCTGGCCCAGGGCTCTGATTTTTCAGAGAGGTGCTGTGACACCCACGCTGACCCTGCATAGGGCCATCAGACATGTGGGAGATACCGGATGATGTGCCAGTGCTCCTGGCTACAAAGCAGGCTCGGTGCATGGCGACCATCCCCAGAAAGTGCAGTCCCAGTTCTCCTGCTAGGAAGATAGCCATGCTTTATGCTGGACTGCCTTCTTTTCACACTCTTCCTCAGCAGAGCGTGCAGATTCAGCACTTACATGAAAGCATAGAAATAGAAGAAAATACATCCCCATTTTAAGAACAAGGACAGCAACTCACATTAGGCAAGACAACCATCTTGTTAACGCTAATGTTTAACAAAGAACCCTCATTAAAAAGTGCAGATCCACTGCCAGCCACACTTAGTAGTGTACAGCTGAATCCCCGCTAACCTAGCATGCATTGGCTCATTTCAGGCAAATCTAACCTCAGCGCTGCATCCCGTCAGTATTCCTCCTTCCCATACATTCAAATGGCCGTAGGGCGTCAAGGAGGTCCTGCTTTCCTGTTGCCCACTCTGCCTAAGACAAATTGATTTCCACTCTAGTGTCAGTCCAGGATGAACTGTGGAGGAGGATCAGTCATCTCTACTCAGTTTAAAGACATCATTGGAAGGCCAGGCAAAGGCACAAAACTGGCCCTCAACACATCACTGTGTTCTATTCTCCTTTTATGATTTGAAAGCACTCCCATAAAAAACAGAGAAGAAGGGAAAGGGAGAGTGTTGGGAGACAAGAGATGCAAGCCTGTGAGTGATCATGTATCCCACAGACCACATGCACTCAAAGCGAGGCAGCCTGCCCTGAGCACATTATCCCCAAAGCACAAGGGCACTTGATAGCAGGGAGGGAACTCTGTGCTGCCCTCCACAGAGCAGTCCCCTTCCCCTATGACAAACACCAGGAGAAAGGAACGTTAGAGGTACAAAGGGATGGAGAGAGGGATGCTGGGGATGGGGAAGACCAGTTGGTCAGCCATAGTCACTTGCAGCTGGTGGTGGGGAGGAATAACCAGCCCACACACCACGTCAGTCAATGTCAGTCAATGCACTTATGGGATGTCCTCAGGCAGGGAGACAAAAAAGGGGTAAATATGAGCTGGGAAGGGAAGAAATGTAGAATATACAGCATCTCAGTTCCCTTGGGGCTGCTGCAAGAACTGGGGCAGCCCAGGCTCTGCCATGACTCAACACCAATTCTTCCTGATCCATGTCTTCATATCACACATCACTTGCACAACCTGTCGTGGAAGACAGTCACAAACAGGCAAGAAGGGACAAACAGCAATAAAAGTTGCTGCTCAAATCTCATTTTCTACACTCCTTTCTAAGAGAAATAAGTGGGCAACTACACTGTAGATTGAATACTAGTGATGAGCAGCTTTTAAAAATAAAAATAGAAAATAGCTTGAAAGCATTGATATTCTTCACAAAGGAGAACGTGCACCACTACTTTCATTGTTAGACTGTCCTATACTCCAACGGCGTGGATGCTATCCCAGAATTACTGAACTGTGTAAATGAATAAGGTATGTACTGTTGTTTTAGATATGCTTCATAAATTAGTTAACTTAGTCTACAAGGTAGTTCAGAACAGTATTTCATTCTCCTTAAAATTAATAAAATTACTGTACTTAAAAACACATTTTGTTGCATAAATTTGTATTTGAAAATTTAACAGGCAGTTTGCAAAACCCAGATATTGAGAATGTCAGCTTCAACTACCATTATGAATAGAAACACCCTGTGCAAGCCTACAGTGCCACAAATACATGCACAAGTAATAGTTCAGAAGGCAACCAACAGCTGCAAACTACACAGAAGGTGCTCCCACTGCATTATCTCTGATGGGTTTCCAAAGCTGCAGTGCAGCCTTTAGACAGGGAACATCCTCCTCTGCCTCTCCCTCTGGAGCTGCAAATCAATTTTTGAGCAGAATCAAGTCAGTAATCTGGCAGAGAACTATCTCAATTTCCCCCTCTGCGCTATGTTTTATGCTGGGCTAGTGAGCTGATTGATGAGGTCCAATACCAGATCAGAGAAAGCTGAAAGTCAGGAAAACAGGAAAGGAAAAAGAGAGAAGAAAGAAGCACTGTCATCTGCCTGCAGGGGATCTCTGCAAGTGACCCACTCAGCCACCACACCTGGGCTATGCTGTATAGGAGCTGAATGGTGATCTGAGAGCTGGCCTCTTGATTCCATGGTAAGAAGTAGTGAAGTATCAAGAGCTATGGTAGGACTCACCAGGCCCTAGGCAGAGATGAAGGCTTGCAGATCAGATATTAGGAAGAATTCTTTACTCAAAAGGCAGTGAAGCCCTGGCACAGTTGCCCAGAGAAGCTGTGGTTGGCCAGGTTGGCTGGGAACTGGGGCAGCCTGATCTAGCAGTCATCAACCGTGCTCAAAGAAAGAGCACTGGATGAGATTATCTTTAAGGCTTCTTCCAAGTCAAGCTATTCTATGACTCTATGATTTTAAGAGTGCAGCACTACTCCCTGACCATCTCCCTATGGCTTTTTACTGGGGCAGATCCACACCATGATGGTAAGCATGAGACTTACTGGTGAGCAGGTTCTGACACCCTCAAAGCACTGGGAGATGACAGCAAGCAAATGGGTTGCCATCTGTCAGCAACAACATGGCAGCTGGGACACTACACTCCTGCCAAGCAGAAACAAAACCATGACCAGTGTTTTAAATCAGAAGTCTCCCTCCCAGTGGGTTAATGACACTCTCAATAGCTTAATACAGATCATAATTAATTAGGCTGTCATCACTCAATTCCTTGCGATTGTTTGCAAATGAAGACTGGGTAGTATGTGGTGCTAAATGCCATTCAAAGATAACGTACCTATTTTTGGAGTATGATACTCCTTCAGTATCATATTTTGGCCACATGTGCTTAACTGCTTCTACAAGTAGTCTATTTGGGGATGCCTGATCAGAATTTGCCAGGCAATCTGCCATCAGCATCACTGGGGGCTGGAGTTACTGCAGATGCCACAGAGCAGAGAAAACACAGCCCTGTAATGCTGAGGCTCCTACAATGAGAACACATAATTCACACCTTACCTCCTAACCAGACTTGCAACAGTTCCTGACATGCAACATTATCAGAGACATTGCCTTGGCACAGCAAGATACAAATCACCCTAAAACTGAAGACAGCAATTCTATATATGGACAGTGGAGCTGGAGACAAGATCAAGATCTGTGCTGGGGCTGAATTACAGTGTAGATGTGAATCAGAACATTGCAGACCATATGCAGCACTGCACATCTGCAGACAGTGATCTGCCTTCTCAAAGACAAGAAAATCACAGAATCATGGAATAACAAGGTTGGAAATGACCTATAAGATCATCTAGTCCAAAATGAGTGGGATTACCACAGTTATTAGTCCACACAAAACAGCCCACTGTGAAGCAATAAACCCTAACCAGAGAAATTGTTTATTACTACTAAATTTGGTTTCATGTTTTATGGGGTCTGAGAAGAAACAACAGACAGCCACATCATGGGGTAGTTACTTTTCTGTACAACCTCAAGGCAAGTCTTCCCAGCAAAGAGGGAAATGTGCTGTTCCACAAAGGCCATCAGGTACCTGGCTTTGTACTCTGGGAGAGGAAAGGAAGATGGGTCAGGTTCTGCAATAGTTAAGAGGTGAGCACAGGGGGAAGTTGAGAGCAAAACCCTTCCTAGCAGCTCCCTTGTGGAGCTCTACAGAACATCATGAATGAGTTCTTTAGCATGACACCCTAGCACTCACTGCATACAGAGATCAGTGACTTGAGTACTCAGCAGCAAACAGCAATGAAATCCTACAGAGAGCAACATCAGCCTTGCAAAATTATTTTCACTTGTATCACATGTAGAGCATTGCTATGAAAAGACAACTGGTTGGCCTCATGTGGAAGCAAAGCAGCAGATGTCTGTGTTTCCCTCTCCTTCATCTTTACCAGATTTGCCACGGCAAGGCAGTCACAGGCACTTGCAGTTACTTCAGAAGTGCCAACACTTTGTGTCAAGCCTCAGAACCAAGCCACAAAAGCACAGCTTTGCAATGTGAGTGCCTGTCACACCAATGCCTACCTTGCAGCACTAAGAGACAGCGCTCTCAGGGGTTGCAGATAAGATTATCCTGCCTTGGCGTGCCAGACCCTAGGGCAGCCAGCACACAGAGCACCAAGGCATGATAGTAGCTCTGCTGTGCAGAACAACGAGTGATCATTCAGGCTCTGTCACCTGCACGACGCTTCCTGGGAGGACAGATGTTCATTAAAGAGGAAACCTCTGCTCCCAAACCTTTTGTGGGACATCTGCTAATCACTCCCTGTCCAAAACAGACCTCCAGGATTAAGTGAGACACAGGTGTTCTGCCACTTCCTTCATACACAGGAATACACACCTCATCCCAGCAACAGCAAAAACAACTTTTAAATGGCCCCAGGTGGGATAATTTATTTCTTTCTGCTACTGTTGCACTTTTTTTTTTTTAAATTAGTGATGACTGAGTTTACTGCACAGTTGCAGAATTAAACTACATAAAAGAAAGGAAAGAATGTAAAGAAATAAAACCAATGAAGTTTAAAGAAGGACAAAAGCAAAAAGAAAAGTCCTCAGTATCAGTCTGATGGGATGTGAGCTGAGGCTGAATCTTTCATGGACTTTGGAGGACACCATACCACGTCAGGGACTTGTCCATAGACTTACCAAGTTGCTAAGGTATGCTAGTGGAACATTTCCATCTGTAACGCTGAATAAGCTAAGCTGAATTACTGCAGAGGTACCATACATCATTTTAAAAGTCAAGAATTGTAATGGTTCACTGACACACTTAATTTGTTAGTGTTTTCCCTGTACTCATAGAACAACTATGCTACAAAATCAAATACGGGAACAACACCATTCATTATTTCAAGTATTTAAAGGACCAAATTCTTCCCTAAGAATCACATACACAATTTCCATTGTCTGCAATGAAAACAGATTACACATAGGTGATTTTGATTTGTTTTCCAGTGCTTAAAACTACTCATCTTTTTAATCTTCTGTAGAAAATATGAAACTATCCCTATGTTATTTCTTGTGGAGTTTGAATAATGGCTTAGGACAGATTTGATGCATTTTATCTGAATGGTTTGGGATAAGATAATGAATTTTTCTGCACACCTACATCCCCAAGAGTAGTGAAAGAGTGGATAAAAGTCAGTAGATTTTACATTAAGAATACACAGCGACAAAACATTAATGATCAGTGCTTAGTTAAAATTATGTACACGACTGTTTTTGCCAACATACCTTTGCTTACCGTTGAAAACAATACTTTTCAGTCTAAAGACCAGTGATATTCTGATAACAGAAAAATCAACAAAAACAAAAGTTAAAAATAGCCTTTTGCTGACTTTGGGATTTTTTTTTCCATCTGGCAGAAATAAGCCTCAGGAAACAAACAAACAGCAACAACAACAACAAAAAAAAGACAACAAAACAAAAGAAAAAAACAACAGAGAAAACTTCTTGTAAATGGTTTCACAGACTTACATTGATGTATCTCTTATCTCCTTGTATTTCTGATCAAGAACAAGCCAGCAGGTAAGAAGCAGCAGCCAGTGGTAGATTTGCCTCCTCCACTCTAGGAGGCCATGTTAACATAAGAAGTCAAAAAAATGCTTTAAAATAGAATTGCTACGTAAGTCTCCCTGGGGAATTACAGTCACTGATGTGTGCATGTTAAAAAGGGTATTTCCAGTCTATCTTGTGTTGCCTGAGAACCATTTTTGTCCTTTTAAAATCTGCAATTATATTATAACCCACAAGTAACATTCATTTTTGTATTAACACTATAAATACTATGTTAGTATTACTAAACTATCTCTATTGACTTATCTGTAAAAAGAAAAATATATTATATATTTATATTTTTTTATAAAGTGAATCAACACTGGAGAGAGGGCTATGGGAGAGTAGTGTACAATCACAGTTGATGTGTATTATTGGGCACAAATTCAATACTTAAAACAAAACAGAAGAGAAAAATCTGTCCAAGTTATACCCCTCTTTCAAGCTGTGTCAGAGGAAGAGTCATAGGATGCTGACACTATGAAGTTGCCAGTATTGGTATGGCTTGCCATGGACTGGGCAGCCTGCTGGCTCAAGTTATTGCAGATCAGCACAAGCTGGTTGCTCTGAGCTTCTGACAATGTGCTACAGCTCTGGTAGACACTGAAGTTGGTCTTCCTGCCAGGGATGTTGCCCTTCTCGCACATTGTCTTTACCATCTTGGCAAGCTTATTTTTCCCCAGAGCTTGGCAATTGTACCAGTGAAGGGCAGCCAAGTTGACAACGGGTTTGATTGACAGGTAAAAAGGTGCATCCTCATAGCGCATGGCTGGAGGCCGCCTCTGGGCGTACTCCTTGTAGTCTTGCACAGGACAGGTCTGTGGGGAGTGCTGGGTGGCATACACCCGAGAGTCTGTCCCACCTCTCTTGCTCTTGGCATTGATATCTCCACTGTCTGGTCCCATCCACTCCAGGTACTCCAACCCCGTCTCTGTCACCCGCAGCCGGATGTCTCCCCATTTGAGGGTGGACCCATGAAAACCTGTGCAGTGTCCAAATGCCTTAGTGTTGTTCAGCCAGACAAGGTTCAAGAGCCCTTCAGGATTGTACCGGCTTAGCAAGCCTCTTTTGCGCAGGATAAGCTCGTCAGCAAAGGTGAGCTTCATGGACTTGTGTGGCTTGTTCCCTTTACCTTTACACCTCAGTTCTATCTGCTTCTGTTTTAGGGCTTCTTGGGACCTCTTGAACTCCTTATCCCTGGTAATACTGTATCCATACCTATGCTCCTTCAGATAACGCTCCAGCCCACACTGATAGTTGGCCAGGCTGTTTGGCTCGTATTCAGACCCATCCTTCTGCCTGGCATCCACAAAGAACGAAGCAAGGTACGCATCGAGCTCTTTGCAGGGGATGACGTAGATCTCTCGGGTCTCAGAGGGATACTTGGAGATGAGGAACTCGCGGAAATTGCGGAGAGCTGTCTGTGTGCTGCGAATGGTCTTCTCGTTCTGCTCCCTGCTGAGCTCTGCTGCTCTCTCATCCTGGTCTGGAAGAGGGAGAAGGAAAAAGACAACACAGAAAGAGCAGTTAGCTTGTGTGAAAGGTTTTTCCCAAAGCAAATTTCCTTTAAAAGAATGAACGAAAAGAAATGAAAGTGAATTTCACAAAGCACACTTGAAAACATCATTACATACTTGCCACATGACTGAAAAGTCAACTTCAGTTCTACAACTAGTGACTGGAATATGGCACAAAGTGAGCTCCTCATGACACTGGGATACAATTTTGTGCACAGAGATCTGTGGAAAGCTGTTTAATTAGAGGCAATCTGCTTTCCAGAACAAACACAAGGCATGGACTCCAGTGCCACATGCTGAGCCCAGTCTGAGTAATGAGCCCATTGTGAACTGACTCATTTGTGAAACAAGGGGCTGTATTTGTTCTAACATTTTTTCTACAAAGAATAACCAAAGCCTTAAATTTATGATACTATAATTATTTTTAATTAGACAAGTTTCTAAAGAGCCAATAAGTATAGACAGAAATGCACACTACAAAATAATGCAGCACATCCTAAGAAAGAAGTTAGCAGGTACAACACAGTGATGTGTAATTTACAAATATAAAAGAATAAAAAATAATGTAATACTTCACATTAGAAAATATCAAAACTGCCAGCACTTAACATGTTTTTACAGCTTCTTTACATAATCAAGCTGTACCTGGACAGATGTAGTGCAATCGTGAACATTTTTTTCTCATTTTGCAGAAAAAAAATCAAATTCAGGAAACAACTTTATATTGATCCATAAGGCTATATTCAAAGGTCCTTGCAAATGGTGACATATCAAGCCACAGCATCCAGATGTGACTCAAAAGATGATTCTTGATGACAATTTTCAGGCTGGTCATAAGGATAAAATGAAAAGCTTTTTACATGGAAGTGATGCATGTACTTACAGACTGTTTTCTTGGCATGTGGAAACTGTCTTTACAAGGATGCAATTTATAAGCACATAGGCAGAACTGTCATTATGGATAAGATAAGCCTTAATGGTTTTAGAAAATGATGAGCAGTATGTGTAAAGAAGGAAAATTCCAATGATTTGACTATTTTCTGTACTTGTAAATGACACATTCCTTTTTTCTCAGTTATCAAAAAGAGGGAAAAGGGAAAGACCTTTTTTGCTCTATCTCATTACAAAAATCACATACACTTTGTTGTCTCTTCTCTACTACACTTACAGCAACAGGGGATTTACCTGTTATCTCCCACCCTACATACACACCACAAAGTCATACCGGACCTGGCAAAATTCCCACCACCTCTCCGTTACGGGCCAAGCTCATGGGCAGCCATGCTCTGCATCAGTGCTTGTGTCTGCTCCTCCTGCCCACTCCGCCTTACCAGTCTGCTGAGAGGGCAAGCAGCAGGCAGAGGAAGGTGGCCCAGTCTCCATTGCTAATCTGGCTGAGATGTTTCTTGTGGTGCACAGACTTCGGCGTGTAGCTGGGCGGCTTCCCTTTCCATCCACCTAAAGCAACAGCATCCAGGCCTGCAGAGCATTTCCCTCCTCACCTCCATACAGACAGAGGCACTGAGAGTGGCTTGCAACCCTTGTCCTCTGTTCTCACTTGATAGGTGCCCAATGCACCCACAGCACTCAGTGAAACCTGCTGTGCTGGATCCTCAGGCCCTTGGCAAAGCACAGAGAACTGAAGGCCTGCAGCTGAGGCCTTTGGGGGTTTCTGCAGCCACATAAAATGTTGCCACCGAGGTTTGCTTTAACTGTGCTCAGGGAGAAAACGTAACCAGTCTATTTCAAAAACTGGCTTCAATTTTGGTGTCAGCACCAAAGAGCTACAAGCGGCCCTCACTGAAGTCTCATGCTTCAAGTAATGGATCCTTTTACAATGGCTAGCTGCAGCGGGAAATAAAGAGCTAAAGCTGTTTGAAATGCAGAAGCAAAACATTTACCTTAATACCTTGTTCACTGCACCCACCACCACTTACTACAGCACTGTGTAAGTAAGCTGTTCTTTGACTGACAGCCCACATTTTAAGTACTGTTGCAATATAAAAAGCACATACAATGGTTTGGTTATATACATGTCATCAATCACTCTTTCTTTCAGAATGCCCTGTCACAACACAGCAGTGACACTCAGTCATTTACATTTTGGCATCTTTCCTTAAACTGCAAAGGAAATTGCTGTAAATGCAGATAGCAATTATAAAACCCATGCTCAATAAAGATCTCCTGAAGTTGTACGAAAGACTGCATTCCTGCAGTGCTCTGATGTGTTATACCAAGGCAGGAGGGAAATCTTAAACAAAATAGGTCAGCTTATCTACCAGCCAAATCCGGAGAGCTAGGCCAGTTTTGACTGGGAATCTAGCCTGGAGTTCTGGTTAATTATTCTCTTTCTATGGGAGAGTTCAAATATCACAGATATCTCAAAGCATGGGACTCGTGCAGTGAAACAGTGAGACCCAGTGTGTCTGAGACAACCAAAGTTACCAGATGTCAAGTGAGCCACAGCCATGATCTGCATGTGCTTTTTATCTACAGCAAAAGCAGATGATTTTGATGAGCCTCACTTAACTAAGAAAATGTTTATAGCCTAGAACAGCTTAGGAAGGAGACATAACATGTCATCAAACTCCTACTTCCTTATTTAACCAAAGAGAAGTCATTGTACTGAAAGGCAATCTATTCCTAAACCATACAATCCAGCCACCACAGAGACTTAAATCCAAACACCCTTTTACTGTCACCAAACTGTGATTTTCACTAATTGCATTATTTCATTCTCTATTATTGTGGTGACTGACAGTGGTCAGCAATCACCACACAGTCACTTGCTCTCTCCCCACACTCAGCAGGGCAGAGCAGAGCAAAAAGAAGAAAACACCAGAGCTGAGGCAAATCTAAGTAAAGGAAAGAGAAAAGAAACAATCCAACATGCAATGCAAAGGCAATCACTCATCATCTCTCATAACGTTCAGTCAGATTCTAAGCAATGCCTACTTTCCACAGAAAAAAAAACCAGCCCTTTTTTACTGTTTATTGTTAAGCATGATGTAGTATGGCACGGAATATCCCTTTGGTCAGCCGGGGTCAGCCCCCTCCCAACCTCTTGCCAAACTCAGCCTAGTTGGTTGGGATAGAGGGTGGGAAAAAGAGAAAGCCTTAATGGTGTGCAATGCACAGCAACAGCCAAAATCTGTAGATCTGTAGTAGCCACAGATCCAAACTGCAGCACATTATGGGCAGCTGTGAGAGAGTTATCTCCATCCCAGTCAAACCCAGAACAGTGTGCCGTTTGGATCACTAATCAAATTATGGCACAGGATCAGGTTTATCTTGCTTCCCTTCCACACAACCTGTGACTGGACATGGAGACCATGAAAAATATCATCTGAGTGCAGTCTGCTAATGGCTCTTTCAAAATATTTACAATAAGCCCTTCTACTCTACAAACTTCTGATTTCCTATGGGAAATTTTGTGAAAGAGAACCAATGCCTTCTACACTGTGGATATTTGGCATTGTTTCTGCTCTACCAATGTACCAAGGGTGGTAGCATGTGAGAGGGAGATTAGGCTGTGTAATGCCATTTTGTTCCTTAAAAATCTATATGGATTGGTTGGTAAAGAAAGTCTAAATATAACGGAATTCATTTATTAAGAATTCAAGACTAAAAGGCATTTCAGCTGTTATCACAGTGAATTTTTTGAAAATACATAAACAGGGAGAACTGTTGAGGTACAGGGTCTCATCCATAGATATGGAGATTGAAAGTGAATACTCTTTCTGATAGAGAAGTATTTTCAGTAAAGCAGTGAAGCAAATGTTTGCTTGCTGCATCTTGCAGAATAGAGATGAAAAACTCATCTGGCCAACACTTAACCTTTTGGGAATTTACTGAAAACACAGGTGCAAATGTACAGTAGTCCCCTGATGACTGCAAAGTACACCTACTTGCTCTTAGGTGTCCACTGCTCACATTATCACAAACTCTTTATTGTGCACGGGTTCAAAAACTGGGTAAAAGTACAGAACACTGTTACAAAGTGCTTCTCAACACAAGACAGTATTTCCAAACTGGAAAGGTGCTTGAGCCGTAAATTGCTGGAGCATGGAACAATGGGAAGATATCACGTATGCTTTCACTCTTCTTGCATTCTTAGTTACATGCATGTTGTTAGGGTCTAGGGAAAACATATATTCTCATATTGTGATCTAATCTGTTTTGGCTAGTAAAACAGAACCAATGAACCGAACAAACTACCAAACCAAGCTAAACCAAATAGTTTTTCCTTGTAATAACAAAACTTTAGGAGTTGGTAGTGCTGTTCCCCATTATGCCGACCAGGAGCAGAAACTTACAAAACAAGGTAACTTGGAGATGCATCTCATGAGGTCCTGCCCACAGCTGCATAATACACAAAACATCTGTAATTCCTGTCTCACTCCACATCAGTGCTTCATTTCTGGAAAACCAGAACATCAGAAAAAGGCAGTAAATCTCACCTTATTGTTGGATTGGGGTAACCTCCCAGTTGAGAGTAAGAAGGACTGCTTGAGTAGTTTAAACTTTCAACTTAAAAGTAGACAAAGAGATAAAGTGACTTGGCAGAGATTACACAGATCCAGTGGGAGCTGAGTGCCTCTAGCTAGCCCACAACCATGAGACGATCCTTCCCACACAGCAACAGCTGCAGTCTGATCTTTCATAATCTGATCTTAGTACAGCCAAGACTTAATTAACATTATCAGCTGAGTTATCAAACACAGGGTTGTTTTTATTTCAGCTCACACACTTAGACAAATTCAGACTTACCAGAACATAACCTCCTTTGTAATTATGTACAGTGGGGGTAAAACACTTGCTTTTGTCCTTCACATCAGAATGATGCCTGTTAATATTCAGAGAGGATTTGTAACATCAGTGGGAGTTGTAAACCTGAGCTCTTTCTGCACTCAAATTCTGCGTAAGGATGTCAACAAGATCTCCAGTAAAAAAGTTTTTTTGGATGGCAATCACACTACCAGCCAACATCTCCTCTGCCTGATTTGTCCTCTGACTAGAAATATCTTTCTGGGGAAGACCCACTCCCACCACAATGCTTTCATTCAAGTGAAAAAGCATAGCACACACAAGATGCAATCTATCTCTACCCTGGAGCTGTGTTCTCACCCCAAGCACTTTGCAGGCTTGCTTCTGTCCCCACTCTGCAATTACGGAAGTGTAGTGGTACCTAATCCACAGTACAAGGCTATAAACAGCCAACTGAAATGATTCACATAAACCAGAGCCTGCTCCTATCTGTCTTTTCTTCTCTTTTTCAAGAGTGTATCAGCAGGCAAACGGTGTCAATAACCACAGTGGACAGCAGTAGCCCTGCTGTGTACTGAGTCACACCAAGTCATGGAGAGGAAGGCTCAGGAACTTGCCAACAAGTGCATACTCCTGCTAGCAGTGCTACAGCTTACCTGCTCATAGTGGCCAAATGTCCTACCACAATGTGCACTCATTTAATAACAGCCAGCACAAGCCAAGGCCAGTGATGATGCATCTGCCTTCGTACTGCAAATAACATTTAGACAATGACCTGCTGTCTTTCATTCTATCACAGGACTAAAAAACTGAACATCTTTCTCCTGTATCATCACTGAGGACAGAAAAAGTAGGAGGCCTCCCCATTACAGGTGTCTGTGAGTACTCCCAGAATCCTGCTGAGTCTGAAAGACAGGGAGATGTATGCACTTGGAGAACGATATTTCTGACATTTTTAGTATCTGTTCCAGACTAAATTTGTCAAGGCAACTCCTACACACATGCAGTAGTTAAAGGCTTAGGTCAAAAATACATATGTTTTAATGTAATTATTTCATATCCAACAATAACTTGCTTCTTAGAAAGTCCTGAGGCCAAATAAAGTGCACTTTTGGTGCCATAATATATCATACCTATTTAAGCTTAAGCTTGGTGAGTCAGTCAAAAGAGGAGAGGAAATCCTGTGACTGCCTGGAGACTTTCATCAGGCTTGACATCTAACAGTTTCTGAGCTCTGCAGGATCAAAGAATTAACTTGTTAGCTGCAGATTACAAAAGCAGAAGAAAGTGCTCCTGCACTTTTTCTCCTCTACCAATCTGACTTTGCTACCAAAATTCTATTTAACAATTACAGTTCCCTGTTTCCACTACATTAAGTTGAACCCCAGATAGTTTAACATTTTCAGCAAATACTTTCATTAGTATGTAAAATCTCTAGTAAGGTAGAAATTTCTTAATTGAAATCCACTTACAAGAGACATTATGTTTTCTGGGCCAAACAAATTATACTTGTATTCTGTAAACCTCTTACAGCACAATTATCAGTGAAATATCTTATGATCCTAAAATTAAGAACCATACAAGAAAACAGAACACAGATTCCAAGCAAATGAGAGTAAGAATATTTATGAATCAGCACAGCCATGACGTAGAAGTCTCAAACAAACGTTAGCCGTCTGTACATTTTCTGCAAGATGTAGAACGGTCTGCTCACTCAGATGCTAATGCTGTTTTTTTTTAGATTGCACCTGTTTTCACTAATTTCTTGCCACAACAGCCAAAAAAGGATGAAATGTGCAAACTCAACAATAAAATTCCCATCAATATTGATGAGACTACTACATCATCCTCAGATACCAGAAAACCTGGAGCCATGACAAGGGATTAAGAATTTATGTCCTCCTATGACTGACAGGATCTATCTTTTATGCAGCAGATACTAGCAATGACAAATGAACACTGCAAATCAGGAGTGCTCCAGGGACTTTCAACTTGTATGAAGCCTCTCCTGCTCTGACTGTAATGAAGCATCTTCTGATCTTGAAATAGCCCACAAATGCACTAAAAGTACATTTACCATACCTGAAATTTTTAAATTTGTCCTCAGTGTGGTCTTCACTTCACCTATTTGGCTTTGATTTTGTCAAAACTAATGGAATAGGAAGTTCTGCACAAAGGTGCACAAGAACTTCTTTACAGTGAGGTGACGGAGCACTGGAACAGGCTGCACAGGGAGGTGCTGGAGTCTCCTTCTCTGGAGATGTTCAAGACCTGCCTGGATGCCGACCTGTGCGACCTGCTGTAGGGAACCTGCTTTGGCAGGGGGTTGGACTCGATGATCTCTGGAGGTCCCTTCAACCCCTACGATTCTGTGATTCTGTGAAAGGGGGCATTTTATGTTACTATACAACCTGTGGCAGAAGGAACTAAAGGGGTATGTCAGCAATTGTCTAACTTAAATAGAGAACTGGAAGTTGGATGTGGCACTGCAGAAGTGAAGCATTCATTTTCCAAGTAGACTTGTCTGTTAGTACAGAAAGCATCCCCAGTCCAGCAAATCATATAGTGAGTGCTCCCTGTATTGTAGTCCCTGTGTGTAAGCATGTGCCTATACAGACAAGTAGAGATCAGCCAGTCATTAGGTGCTTAGATGGCAATAGAGGAGCAAGACTGAACAACATTCATGCATGTAAGATGACTAGATTAAAAAGCCGCTATAGGAGAAAACACAAGAAGAAAAACTCAAAATGAGGGAAAAAAAAAATTGAAAGGATGTGAAAAGAACCTCCTTTGTTGGATGACATTTATTATTTGAAAACCAGAAAAGCATTAGGGGAAAAATACAAATTCTCATGTTGAAAAGTCCATTTTTAAACAGAGACAGAGAGATCCACATTTTCCATAAGGTTTCCACCCTTATTTGCTCATACAGAGAAGGCTGGAGTTAAGTCTATAAATGAATCTTGTAAACACTAATTACCCAGCCAGAAATCAAAAGAGTGGGCTAGCTTGTACAAAACCATGGGTGCCAATTTACATGGTGGTTTGGAAAATTTGAGTCCATGGAATTCTGTGCAACAACATTCTCTATGTTGAGTTGTTTCTATTCATTATAGATCATGTACAATAGCTTAAAACTGCTAGTTATATCAGGAGACCTTGGGGGACATAGCTCTTGTCTAAGACTTGTGTCCGCATGAAAAGCAGCATGAGAAAGGAACATAAAGGCTACTGCCTGCTTGTGCAACTAAAAGGGTAATGTGCTTACACTGAGCAGAGTCACTGCTGCTGAAGACTTCCTCTCAGCATGTGTATTCCTACAGACCAAACCTGCCAAACAACACAATCTCACACCCTGGATCCTTTCTACAGTCACAAGCTCTGTGAAAGAAGTATGGGAAACAGGACACGAACATGTTTCCCTTTACAGACCGGTCTTCTCTTTGCACACAACGCAACCTCACCACAGGCCTAGCAAGTTCTCAGCTGCAGCCTACAACATTTCTAATGTCACTGCGTTTCAGATCTAACTTTAATAAGTATAATTGCAAAATCACTGCAAGAGATCTCAAAGGGAAGAGCTAGACCTATGAAGTTCGGCTGCTTTTGATTCACTCCAGACAGCAGTGAGATGCAGAGTTGGGAATCATGGGTGGGAAATGAAGATGAAGGGGAGAGAAAGGAGAATCAGAACAAAGAGATGTAAAAAAAGAACAACAGTGAGGGGAGAGATGAAAAACAGATGAGGATCCTCATCATCTGAAATCTGACAATACATCATGGTTTTGGAATGAGGCAGGATAACTGGGACAACGAGCAGTGAAACAAAGAAAGGGAGTATGTAATAAATATTTTATTACATTAATCATAATAGACTGTATTTTAGTCTTGGCCAAAATGTATGCTTAAATCAAATTTAGAATGTGACAGCAGTTTCAGACTTAAGAGCATGAGGCCCACATGACTGTAATTAATGTAATAAATCACGTTGCAGAACCTCTGCACAGGCTGACAGTGCTTATTTGATGTATTGCTTATTAGACACTGCAGACATTTCCCCCTCTATTTTATTAAAATGCCAATGGTAGTGAATCAAAAGGTATCCTTTCCTGTTCTGGTTGAACTGTCTGCTGCAGGTGTAGCAGGGAACATATGCAGGGAGCCAGCATCACAGGCTTTTGGTAGCACGGAACACAGCACACGTACTCCAAAAAACTGTATTCAACCTTTACTCCCGACATTATTTTATGTTTAGTTAAGTACTGAGATTGCCTCATTAGAGAGCGTGCAGCTTTGTTTCTGATATTCTGACTGGTGATGTTGCCCAATCATACAATCTGCCTTCACCTTCCCACATTACATCCTGCAGTATGAGTAAAGCAAGCTGCAAAGGGCATGAATGCTACAAAGAGATCACAATTTACAGCCTCACTTCAGAGGCTGTATGCATGTATTAATGCATGTATTTGTCTCCAGAGGGTCAGAGAGTAGAATTAAATGACTGACTCTGTATACAGTTCTCTAGAAAGAATTACGTGCGACAAACACTTGAAACAAAACAATTCCTAAGGACAAGTTCATAGCCTGCTTTGCTGCCTTGTCCCTGTGTGGACAGTCCTTTCTTCCTCACACTCCACAAAAAATCAACAAAATTGAACTTTACTTTAACCTCTGCAAACACAATGCTAGTCACAACTGGAAGGGGTGGAAGTTCAAAGACCTGAAGTTCCTACAAGCCTGTAGGAGACTGAGCAGTTGGGCAAGGGCAGAGAGGTGAATGCATCACAACTGAGAGAAACACCACAGACCTCAGGCATCAGAGGCAGACAAGCAGCTGCTCTCACACCCTGGATGACCAAAGCAGGCACACTCTGCCCTGCAGACCAGCAGCCTCAGTGGGAACAGCTGGGCATTCTGCACAGAGCAGAGACAGAGAAATAGAACACGCAGGTGTCGTCAGTCTGCTGCTCCTGCATGGCTTCTCTGTGTGTCTGTATGCAAATACATATTTAAGATTACTTCGTCAGACTTTAATTGCATAGACACGTAGTCACATTTTGCAGCTGTGTTTGAAGAAAGATCGCTTAAATAAATTGAAGGCTTTCAAATTATTTCTAGACATGTGCTCACACACAGAGAGTAAGCACACATACATACTTCTTTGCTGCTCAGAATATTGTTATTAGTTCTCTTCAGTAATTACAATGTCAAACTTTTCCTGCCTGGATTGTATTGTTATTTCTGTAGAAATAATTTGTTCTTCCATGCACCATAGGAACAAATATGCTACTCAGTGATTTCATACAAAAATGACACACACTAATTCAAGCAAGAGTATAACCTGGAGTATAACTTTATGAATGTAATTATGGATGTGTAGTATATACATTGTATATACGGATATTTTATCATGAACTAGCACAAAAAGCAGTCTAATATATTTAACAACTATGCAAGAAAATGGTAAATGGGACAAAAGTATTTGTCAACAAGTTTTTAAGGGCTGTCTGAAATCAGGAGGGGTAAAACACAGGCAAAAAGATGCCTCCCTCTACAGAGAGAAAAAAGAAATGGAAATCTATGAGCAAAAAGCAAACCACATACCAGCATACAGGCAACAGTGCTGAGCAGTTAAACCTAGACTGACTTTCCTGCCTGTTAATTTGTTTTCTTGGAGGTACTGTCAGTTCCAAATAAATGGTAACACTCCATTTCTGAAGAGTCAGTGACAGAAGAAAATCCTTACACCATAGGACTTCCACATGATTGAAGGACAGAGTTCACTGCAGTCAGAGGAAGATTGCACCAAATCAAGAGCAGGAAGAAGTTACTTTATACTTCTGTTGCTCACTCATTCAGGCAGATTTGACCAGTCAGATGGATTAAAACAGAGATAAGGCAAACATCCATTTGGAAAGGGGGTGAAAGTGGAACAAGCTATTCAGAGACCAGATTAGCATCCTAATCTTTCAGAGGCAGTACCTTTAGGTATCGTTATGTCCTGCTTGAAATAATTCACAATGAAGAATGTTCAGACTTTGCACTGGGGCGACATGACCTGGGTCAGACTATCTCTGAATCAATTTCTTCCTTTTTCCAATAAAAACAGATGGTCAACTTTTTTTTTTTTTTTTTCCCCCCAATGATAATTTATCAAGCAAATGATTAACATTAATCAATGGTTGCATGCCTTCATAATGAAGATCTAGCTAATGCAAAACAACAGCAGACCACAGGGTCACCACCACTCTAAATATCTCCTAGCATGAAGAACAGGAACACACACAGTACTTGGCTGCATGCATATGTGTGCACTGACAATTACAGAAGTTAATGGGAACAAGAAGCGTGTGTTAAAAGTAAGACGTAGCCATTATGTAGCCATGTAGCACTTAATGGTGAAAGCGTAATTAAGCATATAACATAGAGCATGAGGCAGCAGTGCAGATACCCTGTGCCCTGCCCAGAGACACCAGGCCAACTGTGAAGGCCCTGAGCCATACACTGAAAGGGGCTGCTTTGTTCTTTCCTGTTGAGCCACAGGAGAAAGCCATTCTATAAATTAAGGCCAGGCTCTTTTCTCAGATCCTGTGCATCCTTCCACTCAATGCCTTCTTTTTCAAAAGTTTACAGTATCCTTACAGGCTGTCACATAAAGAACTGAACCCTTGCCAGCTCCACAGGTCTGAAGAGAAATTGGCATCTCATGGTATAACAATTACCATCCTCACAGTAGTGCTTTTTGGCACATCATGCTTCAGAACTGCATTTCAGTTGAAAGACCTAAGTTGGTAATTCACTACGTACTGTACGTATATGGTAGCAGTTTAATTATACTTTCATGGAAAAAGATCAGTAAAAACAGAGTATAACAGTATCTAACACAGGTAACACACTTCAAAAGATAAGAGATGCATTAAAGGCCTCTGAAATAGAAATCATCCAGGTAGAGAGAGAGAAAAAAACATATGTTTTTAAGGTGCTCTAGAACTTTGGGAGAGGCACCTAAAGCCTTTGATAACATCTTCCATGTTTCATTAGTTAGTTAGTTCATTAGTTCAACGAGCTCCAGCATTTAATTAATTGCTGTCCCTAGCTGCAAATTTCAAACCTTCCATTTATTCCTTCCGCATGATTTCACTGAGAAATGCAAGCAAATCCAGCTGTTCCTTTTGTAGTGTTCTCTGAAAACACATCTGTGTCTGCAGAAACGTTTCCTGAGGTTGCACGCTGTGTTGGCACAACACCCCTCAAAGACACCTCTTTCTTTTCAGAAAGAATAAAGGAATGGAAATGTTTGAGCACTGAAAAATGGAGATGTTGAGTGTCCTTTGTTTTCTATATCTTTACAGATCTGCTGGAATATTGGAATTACTTTCTTCCATTATTATATATCAGTAAACAAAACATGTAACTTTGTACAGAGCAGAACTCTGTTTAAGAAGCAAAAGCATTTAATCCTGCTGGTCTTGTAAAAAGAGCTGTTTTCTACTTCTCCCTTCTGCTCCCTATCTTCTGCTTTTCTGAATTTTATGTTGGAGTGACAGGAAGTTTCCAAACCTGAAATGAGAAGTGATGCTCTAGAACACAACCTTTTACTGAAGTTGCTATTTACTCTTCCAATATGACGCATCATCTTAATACTGTTTGTGTTGTAACATATAAAACTGGAAAAGTATATTTATATTAAGTTTCAATAAATCTCTGTGATGCAATTCTTCTGTTCAGAGCCCAGAGAATACTTTCAACCACATGCAGATGAACTCTGCATGTTTTACAGCTTTAATCCTTTAATACTGCCAGGGCCTGGCTGCAATGGAGCTTTCTGGAGGATTCAAATCCCTTTTAACTACAGGTAAGGAATTGTCACAGACTGCGTGGAAACTACAATTTCTCACCTGTTAGAATGGATTTCCAAATCTACGTAATGCAGGTATACTATCAAGTCCATCCTCAATCTCCTCCTATATTAGACCACATTCAAGAAAAGCATCAGCCCTCTCTTTTGTGTGCAAAGTTGCATTGTTTCATAAATATTTAGTCTTTAGGACAGCAAGGAGACCCCCACCTACATGAGAAGTCCACTGCTGGTCTTCAAGGTTACAAAGAGATCAGCATGAACCTTTTGCATCTGGAAGAAATTTCTACCAAAGAAAGCACACGTGGAATTCAAAATGCTGATAAACACACTTCCATGAATATCTAGAGATGTTATAGTATTCACAGAGTATTCATTTCTGGTTTCTCTTTCAAGAGTTAATAACACGATAAAAAATTTTTGCAGGAACAGTCTCACAAGGCATACTCTTATATTAGAATTATTAGTACCAAACTTTGCATTTTTTAAATTCAGTTGTCATACTGTGGACCCTGCTTTAGAAAGCAAAAATACGACTATTTTGCTGATGCTGTGTGTGTCCTTTTTATGACACTATTCTGCTTTTAAACAGAAGTCCTTTACAATATAAAAGACTAAAGATAATCACAGAATCATAGAATAGCTTAGGTTGGAAGGGACCTTGAAGCCCAAGTTGCCTGCCATGGGCTAGTTGATCCCGACCACATCAGGCTGCCCAAAATGCCATCCAAACTGGCCTAGAATACCTTCAGGGATGGGGCATCCACACCTACTCTGGCCAACATCTCCCAGTGACTTACTACCCTTTGAATAAGGACTTCCTAACATCTTATACAAATGTTCTCTTGTTTAGGTAAAAGCCATTCCTCCTTGTCCTGTCATTATCAAAACTTGTAAAAAGTTGGTATCCTTCCTGGTTTATAAGCTTCCTTTAAGTACTGTGAGATTGCAACAAGGTGTCCCTGCAGACTTTTCCTCTCCAGACTGAATGAGCCATGCTTTTCAGCCTTTATTCACAGGATAGGTGCTTAGTGGCTTGCCTCTGTATCTGAACCAACAGCTCCACATCTTCCTTGTGCTGGGAGCCCCCTGGACACAGTACTGCAGATGGGTCTTGCCCTCTCACTGGGCAGAGCAGAGGGAGACAATCACCTCCCTCTCCCTGCTGCCACCCTATTGATGCAGTTCAGGATACTGCTGGCCTTCTAGATTGCAAGTGCACACTGCTGGCTCATGTCCAGCTTTTTGTTCACCAGAACTGCCAAGTCCTCTGCAAGGCTGCTTCCAGTCTGGACTTCTTCTTCCAGTCTGTACACATACCCAGGATTGCCCTGATCCAAATGCAGCACCTTGTACTTAGTCTTGTAGAATCTCATTAGCTTCCCATGGGCCCAATTCTCAAGCCTGCCCTGGTCCCTGTGGGAGAGGACTGGCAAATCCATGCTGCAAGATCAAAAAGCAGTGCCAGTAAAGAAGGTGGTTAATTAAATCACCAGTGCCTAGTTTCTGATGAGTTAAAACATAATTATCTAATTTTATTCTTCTAAATACACAAGGGCCTTACAACTTTAAAAAAAAGCAAAAAAAAAAAAAGCGCACAACATTTTTGTAATTGTTTGTCTTAGCACTCATCTTTTACTAAGCTAGTGGAGAAGTAACAGGAATCAATTATGTGACCTAAAGAGCCACCAGTGGACTCTGACGTCTTTACTCCAACACAAAGAGCAAGAAACCATTTAATTGCTCCTCTGACCACATTAAGCAGTATACATCCCTGGACAAAGTCTTCAGCATTCGCTTTAACCAAAAGTCATCAATCTTTGTATACATTAAAGTACAGAGATCTATCAGCAATTATTTGAGTTTTCTTGGAAGAGCTTAAGTAAAGTTTCCTTGATGTGATTATTTGCCTTGTGTTACACTCATTCTTGGCACAGTTTCACAGGAAGGATTACAGCTGGGATTAATTTGGCCATTCTGTATGTATGGCTGACACTTTATATACCTCTCAAAAAGGCATTGTTTATTTCTTATTTGCACTTATCTGCAAGTGCAAATGATAGAATTCTCTGGAATGCGCTGGCTGGCACCTTTTTTTACTTGCCAGGTTAACTGTGACTTCAGAATTTAAGCCAAATTTAGTTACTACTGGCAACCCATGAGGTATGGGGGGATCCTTTTCCCTCCTGAATCATGCAAAATTTTAATGCTCACCTAACAGCTCCACGTCTGTGAATTTTATGATCACAAGGATTTGAGCTCCTACTGAATTTAAACCCATACAATTACAGAGACAGCAAGATTGTGATCGCAGAGAAACACTTCAGGACATTCAATTTAAAAGCCCTCCACAAATATCACATAACTCCCAGATGTACCATATTTTACAATGATCATGCTCAGGTATAGGAGGGAAGAGAAAAAACAACATTATACAAACACATGGAACTGACAGTACTGTCCAATTTTGTGGTGGTTTGTGCCAGCCCCACTAGCACTTGTTGGTGATCAGACTGCAGGACCAAACTAGCTCTTTGCCCATGCTGCCAGGGTGACTTATGCACTGCTCTGGGATCTGAGGTATCCATTACAGAAAATGGAAAAATGTGGAGGAATGCAGAGTGAGGACATCAGAGTCACTGAGGCATTATCCATCCAGCATCCATCACGGCACACACTCCTAACCTTCACAGTGGTTTGATAATCACAGTGCAGTGACAGAGTGCAGCACGCTGACAGTGACAGAACTGGTGTTTGCAGACAACCTTTGTCCTTTCCAAACTCTTCAAAAACAGCACCCTGTAGCCCACTGCCTACAGCAAGTGGTATGTGTGTTGGCATTGCTCCGGAACCCGCAGACCAGAACAACACACTCGGCCACTTCATTTATAGGATCTTTTGGTTTTCTACCCCTATTCAAGATTCTAGCTTCTGCACATTCTGTGTATGTGGATTTCACATCTTCTTAATATGTCCTCACAGAACGCTTTGCTCCTCCTGTATTGATAGTGTTAGACTCGTGTTGGACTACAGATGTCTTGGTGCATTGGCTTGTTACCCCAGCACACATCTTCACCTTCAGTCCGAGGTGAGCCTCCACTCTCAGACGGATGGTAAGCATTCTTCAGGAATATCTCAGCACTCTGCCTACAAATAGAGTCCTGCACTGCTGAAGATTTAAAAAAAAAAAAATGGCTTTATACATAGAAAGTTTAGAAAGTTCTATCCTCCTTCAAGTCACAGGCTTATTCCACACCCTTGAACAAATGTTTTTTTTTCCCCACTTCTGCTTTCAGACATCCAAATGACAACAATTTTTTCAAGGCAGTATATATTGCAACCTGTGCTTCTTACTCACATTACGTCCCAACTGATGTGACCCACCTTCCTCTTGCTGGTTCTTGGACAGAAACAGATGAAGTGTTAGCAAAAGAGAAAGACAAAGGAGGCTATCTGGAAGTAGAAACAGCATGAATTCCCTGCTCTCCACAATTTCAGAAATGTCTCTCTTTTCACATATAAATACTCTCATTTTCTTCCACAACAGAGAAAGGACTAAGTAGAACCTACATACCTACATTCATTTTTGAAGCTTCTGCTAATAAAGTAGAACAAAAATAATCAGAAAATTCACAGATGAATGTCCACATGCTAGGGTTTGATTTTAACAAAAATAATTCAGTATATCCTACAGTGCTCAGATAGAGACCTGAGCCCAACAGAAATCAGCATCTAACATTTGATGCTACTTCTCTGCTAAGACACGAAAACACCTTTGCAAAGTCTCGGCAACATTCAGTTGCCACTCAGTAAATAAAGAAAGTAACTGTATCTTTGTTGTCAAAACATCAACCAAGTCCATAAACTAGTAAAAGCTCCAGGTTCCTTTGTATAATTATTTCCTGCCTTCTTTTATGTAAGAATTGTACTAATCATATCTTTCTGCTTAGACAGAAACATTTTCATATAGGATAGATAACTCTTCTTCTAGTTCAATACTGCTCCAATTTTATATATCACACACCATTTCCACATCCATTTGCTAAGTAAATCTGACTATCTAACAGTATTATGTACACGAACAATAAACATGCTACATTTTTTAATCAGACCTTCACTGTTTAGCTGCAAGAACATGCTGTGCAGAGCCGTGAATCTGCAATAAATTCACTTGCCACATTACCTACTTCTCTGCAGCTCAAAGATTAAATGCCAGCACTTCTCTGCCAAAGGAGGCGGATCTATAAAATTAAAGACTTGACAGACGTACGAGGTGACAGTTATGTATCAATCATTTTACCCTGGCTGACATGCAGATACATCTGAGTCCAGTAACAGCGTATTACAATGCTATACCAGGCTGAGGAGAGAAACCATGTAACACATTTTGAGAACAATACAAGAAACTCAAGAATGAAGGATGTAATTGACTGAACTGGAGTTTGGGCAGCATGCTGATGTGATGCTGCTGTCTATGCAATCTATGAGGTTTTGATGGGTTGACAGTGGGTGTGAATCTAAATACTCCATTTTGTCCTCATAGCAAGACATTACGTACAGATCAACCCTGTTCTGGTTAGAAACCATGGTACTCTGTCCATTCTTGCAAGGTATTACCCTCAGTGGTAACAGCTGCTGCCCTTGTTTGGCATCTGAGAGCAGAAAAGGGCACTCATGAATAAAAAGGTTTCAGGTCTTCTCCCCATCAAATACTGACAAAACTGGTTTGAAGGTTTTGTGTGTGTGTTGCTTTTTTCTGGCTTTTTTTTTCCTCTCATTACTGTTGTTAGTGGTGGTTTTGTTTTGTTTTGTTTTTTTTTTTTTAAATACATTTGTTGAAAGCAAGATAGCACACACATGTATACAGCAAAATTCTGCCTACGTTTGTGTTTGCATGCCCCAGCCTGCAAGCTGGTAGGAACCAGCACTAGTGTACACAGCAGTTATGTGCTATAAACTGAGCAATGCTGAGAAAGTAGGTTTACCACACAATTTGGATTGAAATGAAGCATCCCATATCTTTCTTATTTATATATGCAGAATCTGATCTAAACCAGCCTGAGATTTCCAAGAGAGATATTACAGAACAGGACAACTGCAAAGTAACTTTTCAGAGATGCAGAAATGGGAGTCACAAAGAGAAATTTGCTTCGCTACAACTAAAACTACACCCATAATTTACAAAGCTTAGTAGGATTTTACTTAGTAAAACCAGGTCTTTAAGCAATCCAGGTGCTTTTTTCTGGCAACAAGACTTGCAGACTCTTGCTAATTTATAGATTCAACCAGATTTCAGGGTGCCCAGGTTCACCAAGGCAGTGTCATTGTTTTTAGGGTAAAGCAGCTGCCACAGGAATTGAATAAAGACACCTCCTCCCAGTATTTTACTCTGCTTTATCTGAGCAGACACCCCCAGGCTGAACCAGCAAAGAGGCACAGCATGATCCTCCTCCTGCTTTTGCCTGCTCCCAGGACAGCACCATGCACTTCCTGGAAAGGCAAAGCCAGCATCACCTGCACTTTGGTACATACGTCCTCTGCCTCAGAATCACCTGTGTCCAACACTGAGCTCTCCTACAGACTGGCACACAACAATCATTCAGCAGGAGCACTGCCATTTGGGCCAATTCTCACTGCTCTGGCAGCAGCAAGAGATGAAAAAAAGGGAGGGAGACGGTAGGTATACAAGAACTTCTAGTAATAGGGAAGGACACCGGGCTTCATCCCCTGTCTACCCCTCACACTGGGGGACCCCAGAATGCCACTTCCACCCAGGTTCCTACCTGGCATCGACGGGACTGCAGCTTCAGGGGTGGCAGCAGGGGCAGCAGGGGGCTGCTGCTGGCTGGAGCTGACCTCGGGCTCTGTGCTCACAGAAGGTGACACAGCTGCCTCACCGCCCCCTGGGGCTGGCTGCGGGGCAGGCAGCAGGGTCTCTTCTGCGGCTGGGGCCTCCTCCTGCCCAGGCAGCTGCAGGGCTGACAGCGGGATGCTGATGGCCTTCCCCACGGCAGCGGCATTGGAGCTAGTGGCTGGTGCCTGCAGGGCGGCTGGGGGGCCGCCGCTTGCCCCACGGGCTGGGGAAACCAGGGCAGCTCGGGGAGGTCTCTGCACAGGGAGCCGGGGTGGGCCGGGTGGGGAGGCACAGAGGTGTTGCGGGTCGGGGTCGTGCCCAGCAGGAAGGGGTAGAGCCCTGGTGGGGCCCAGGCCAGAGGGCCCAGCCTGCACTGGTGCTTTGGGCTTGGACATCTGGGTGAGGGCCAGGGCCGGCCCATCGGCACCAGCCGTCAGCTCAGCATTGGCCACAATGTAGTAATCCTCGGGCAGCTCCTGCTTGATCTTCTTGAGCAGAACCTCGCCACTGCCCTCGTCGGCTGGCTGGGCCTGGGCAGCAGCAGGGAGCCCAGCGGGTGGCCGCTTCCGAGGGCCGCCGGGCACACGGTGGAGGTGTGGCTCAAAGTCACTGTCCTCATCTGTGACGGAGGACTCGCAGACCATGTCGAAGAGAGTGGCCTCGTCTTCGTACTCCTCCACCGGCTCGCCCAGCTCTGAGGGCTCACTGCAGTAGGAGAAATCACAGGAGTCACGGGTGCGGGTGCAGTCCAGCTTGGCCTTCCCTGGCCGGCCTGGGTAACGCTCAAGTGGGCTGGCCTGCGTCTCAGAGGGCACTCCCAACATACTGGGACTGTCTGAGTTGAAGCTGCGGCTGTCCTGGAAGCAGACGCGTTCCTGAGAGCCAGCCCGGCAAGTGGCAGCCAGGGGCCAGTGGTAGGCATGGCCAGCACTGCAGCCCCACATGGCGGTCAGGTTGCCGTGGGCTCCCTCGGACAGCAGGTGCTTGAGGTTGGGGATGAGGCTGCAGATGGTCCCGTGGCTGTGGGCCCAGCTCACCAGCTTGGAGAGGTTTTCAGAGGAGGTGTGAAGGCAGTCCTCCATGGTGCAGGATCGGTGAAGCTTGGCTGGCTAGAAGTCAGCTGGAGACACAGTTTAGATGACAGGGTCCCAGCACTTACACTGGTGCTCCTCCAGTCTCATGCTTGTCATTTGCCTGCAAACAGAGAGCAAAACCCCTCTTTTCAGTGCTGCCAGCTCTAGTAAAACCATTTTATTTTCATCTCATGCACTCCAAAAGGCATTTCACAAAATAGCACCTGGTTCTTAGCAGCTCCTTTTCTTATTTCACTGAATAATCCATTGAAAAATGTACATTTAAAACCTCACGGAAAAACATCCCTGCAAAACACAACTACAGCAAGATAAAAAACAGATTCCTAAGCAACCAAGATCAGTATTAATGGCAATACGATTTGAAGCTGACAAAATGCAAATACAGACAGAAAACTGGTGAACGTGACCTCATACTCAGGACACGAAAATTAAATAAAATCTTAAGCATACAATTTATCTAGAACATCAAAGTGACAATCTAAGCAACAGCTCAGATATTCACTATGCATCTGATGAAAATTTATGACACTTTACATCCCTTATGCATGTTTCTCTAATTTATAAAACATTTCCTTTACAAGCAAATTTCAAGGATATTAAGGCCTGAAACTTTATTTTTCAGTATACAGAAACGGCTAGTAAATTCACCCTTTACTGTGCAGTAATGAGAGCTGTCATCTGTCCAAAGGCTTATCAGAAGCTTAAGGGACCTGCAAGGTTATGTTATAACGTTTCTTAAGGAACTTTGTGAACTAAGATTTTATTTTTACTACATCTTCTTGCTTCACAGATCCAAACTGCAATTCTATTTAAGATAAACACTTGTCATTTTCATCACAATTATCCACACATTTGCAGCACACAGACATCTGTCATCAAGGCCACAAATCCTGTAATATTTCAGGTCAAACATAAAAAGGCAAGGTCTGTCTTACGCTCATCTTTTCCTGCCAGAAATTGCTTTCCACCCACATGCAACAGGTACTTTCCAGGCAAGACTTCACCCACAAAACACCACAAGCCCTCAGATCTTCAGCACAAGGACTTTCTAGCAGACCTTGCAGTTTTTTCTCTGATACTAATTTCTAATCAGATGTGACATAGGTCATTCAACTAATTGAACAGAGAGAAAAAGAATAAAAAAGTATGTAAATTTAAACATTAAACATTTGTTCCGTAAATAAAGAAGAGCAAGGAATTGTAACACAACTTAGCTAAAGATGCTGAAATTGTTTACAGGTAATTGCTTGGGCTTTAGCATTCTTTTCCCCGAGTGGTTGCTGTGGCCTTAAGCTGGCAGGCCACAACCCCGGCGTGCTGGGGGAGAGGATCAAAAACAGGAAACAGTAGAAGAACTCACGGGTTGAGACAAGAACAGACTGACAAGAAATGGATAAGAAAAACCAGGAATATATTAAACAAGCCATGCACAAGGCAATTGCTCATCACCTTTCAGCAGATACCCAGCCCGTTCCTGAGCAGCAGCAGCACTCACTGGCCAGTTCCTCCCAGTTTATTGTTCAGTGTGATGCCACACGATAAGGGACATTCCTTTGGTTAGTTTGGTTCAGCTGTCCTGGTTCTGTCCTCTCCCAGCCTTGTGCACCTGCTCACTAGCAGGGCAGTGTGAGAAACTGAAAAGTCCTGGACTCTAAGCACTGCTCAGCAACAACTAAAACATCCGCTTGTTATCAACATTATTTTCATCTCAAATCCAAAACCAGCTCCTCGAAAGACATTTAACTCTATCGCAGCTGAAAGCCTGGTAGCAATCTACTCAGACATCCAGCAAAATATCATTCAGGAGCCCATTTTGAAGCCCACCCCTTCAAGGACTTCTCCTGACATAGATTAAAGTCAATTGCAAAGCATTAACTGACTTCAGAAGGTCCCAGAGGCCTGTGAAAAGTTAGCACTTTGCAGATATTCCCCAACATACGGCTCACACCCCTTGCCTAATGAAACTGGACAGTTCTCCTTACTTACACTATTGCTTTACTTCTAAAAACTGAAATTACATAAGTTGCTGGAAAAGATCAATAATTTAAGTGAGTTAACAACTCAGAATTTCATGTTTGTTCAGATTAGGTTGGGCTGAAAACTTCTGAAGTTATTTCTCAGGTTAAGCAGTAGAGATTGAAAGTATATTCGTACCCCAAACTAAAGATTGTGTTTCCTGTTCCACCAGAGGTCATTTTTTTTTTCAAACAAGGTATCTCAACTCAGTACAATCTTAATTTGGTAAATATATTTTTTCAATTATTCACGAACTGAGTGAAACATTTTTCATCAACATAACCAAGAGATAACAAAGAAACTGAAGCACTGACAGGTGATATGCAGAGACACTCAGACTTCCTCTGAAGAATAAATCACACTGGGAACTTCTGCCTGTTTCAGCAGACTTCTATGGAGGCTCTTCCTCATCTTCATCCTTTGCTTTTGGAGCATGACCTACCAGACTTGGACCTACTACTGGTCCCATCTCATCTATACTTCCATACATAAGGAAAATCCCTTTAAATTTTTTTCCCAGCTGAAATGCAGCATTCACACCAACATTACACCCAATTTTGCTCTTTTTCCCCTTCCACACACATTTTTAGATGTAAAATGTAATGTGTTATGGCTAAGAAAGACAGCTGCACTGTGGATAACAGCCTCCAGAAAACGCTTCCCCTAAAATCAACACAAGTCACGGCGTCACCTGAAACACGACTTGCACAACCAGTGCCTTTGTGCAGTGTAATAAGTGCAGCAGGGTCCCCACCTTGCAAACTCTGCTAGGCACACGATAATGTGCTCTTTTTAAATACACAGCTTTTAAAGGCCTACGAGTTTCACGCAGCTGTTTGTTTAAAAATTTTAAAGGTACACAGTCAATCCTGAAAGGGTCAAAGTCCCCACAGCACCTCCATTTCAGCTGACTGTGTATGCAAAAATCTGAGCATAAAACATATCCCAACACAGAACAAATACACACACTGTCCTCTCAGATGTGTAGTTCTTCTCTTCTGAAGGTATACCTGAACTGTCGGCGATCCATAGAACTGGAGCATTAACTCTGTAACTCCCAGTGCTCTACATGATGTTAGGATGTGAGAATATGATAACAAAAATCTTAAAACCATGACAGAGGAGTAACACCACACTCACACAAGAGAAAGAGGACAGCCAGGAAAGCAAACGGGCAAAAGGAGGGAGCTGCTCTCCAGGGCTGTACTCATCATCAACAGCAGTGCAAGGCCATGGGAAAGCACAGAGCTGCCCAGTTGCTGCACGACCACGTACATATCTTGGGAAGATGGAAAGCCCAGTTTGGCTGAAGAACTGGGAAATGGCATCAGTTAAGTTCTTGAGCCTACACTGCTTGTGCAGGGCTGAAAATCCAGAAACATCCGCTACTGAGAAACTATGTGTTTTTGGTTCACAACCTGCAGCAAAAGTCAACAATGCTGCTTTGGCAGGAGCAGGCTCACCCTGAAGAAAGCACAGCAGACAGACAGCAAATCCATAATTACTTACCTGGTTTCCTGAAGAGTGAGACTTGTCTGCTCACTCACAGAGCATTGCTGCTTGCTGACAGTCTGCTCTTGTATGCGAAATCACATTTTAAAGATTTAAGTCCTTCATTCAGACAGGCAAGATTCAATAAGATGACTCATGCTTAATTAACCTGCTCTCATGTACACTCTGAAATCATCCAGAGGCTGGCAAAAACATACTACAGCTTCATAACACTGTTTAAACTGCACTGCAGTCTGCAAAGCCTTAACTTTCCACAGCACTTTTCTGCAGCTCAGAGCCTAATAACGTCTAGCAGAATGATGCATCCCTAGGTCTGGAAATTCACTACAGCTCTTAGAGTCCTAAGTTAAAAATCATATTTTATTGCTTGTTTACATTTTTACAGTTTCATTTACAACATTCCACTGTAGTGAATAATGTGTACAGAATACATGCTATGCCAGAAAGCTTTGCTCTTGCAAAACCATTCTTATGAATGTGTTAATACATTCACTGGAACATCATTTGATTTGGGAAGCTGAGTATTTTCTTTATCCATAACTAGGGTTTTGTCAGAGGAGATTTCCTTGGTGACCAAACAGTAGTGAAAAATGGTAGCCTCTAAAATAGGTCTCCGTCTCTTCCATGAGGCTTCTCAGCGCAGCGTTGGTTAGCACCTTATGGGAGGTAATTCAGGAGAAATGGGGAAATCTGTGATGTGGCTTACCTGTAGGCAAGGCAGACAAGGTGAGGATGCAGGGAAAGAGCTGAACTCGAAAAATGGGATGCAGTAGAAGTTAGTGGTAGAAAGTGGGGGTCCTCCAGCAGAGTTTGCACACTGGAACACGCATTTGGTGGACCTATGTCTCAGGGAAGGTGGCAAGTGCATTTTGTTGTAAGGAAGGCAAGAAACATGGCCTGTCTTTCACATAAACACAGGGTAGCCAATAATAGACTTCCTTCCCAGGGTAATAATGCTAGACAAGTCAACAGAGGTTTGGAAAACTCCAGGCATCACACAAAAACATACCTGAAATCCCATTATCAAAACTGATTATTAGCATTTCAAGAACTTCCACACTGATTTTTGTTCAAGAGAACAGCAGAGCCATGAGTACATCACCCATCTCTTGGGATGTTATACCAAAACTGAGGTACCTTGTTCAAGACTTCCTAGAACCCCAAGATTCTCAAATGAGGTTATAACACAGAAATCACTATTATTAATAATAAAAAGTAATTTTATTTTATTACAACTGTGCAAAAAGTCCAAAATCTGAACTATAAAACATTTGAAGATATGTGTAGAAAACCTACATTTATTCATCTTAAGTAGCATGGATTTCAAACCAGTCTTACAATAGCTTAAAAGTGACTTCCAGCTGATTCTATAGAGATGCTGTTTTCTCATACTGGTAAAAAACAACAAGAACAACAAAAAAAACTACTCAGAATGTCTCAAATCCTCTTTGTTACAGCCCCTCTCCCTTGGCCAGAACTTATGGGCTCTTATTCCATTGCCATCTGAGGGTGAATCACTGTTTACTTGAAAGTTTTTTTATCTTCAAGAGGGGAAACCCATCCACTAGTTAAAGCAATTGAAATAAAAGGTTTGGCCACCACAACATTAAGCATCTGTTTCATTCAAGAGATGGACAACGGTAGGGCTTCCTTTATTACTAGTGCTTTTTAAGCCAAATGCTTAATATTGCTAAGGGACTGAAGTCAGCAACTTCAGAAATCCATTTTTATCAGTGCTGAGGTCCTCACCAGGTCCTGCTGGTGCACCTGTCTCTCCAGAATGACACGCAGAACTGCATTTCTTCTTCCCAGAAGAAGAGGCTGGAGAGTCACCAAGAGCTGCTGCCTGTTGCAAGTATTTCTCTAAAACCACCTGAGATCCCAAACATGTGTTATGATTTCTTAAGGATGTCATCTGCTTATCACTGGACTGGGATGGACAACTACCCGTTCAGAACAGGCCAGCAAACTGGAAGGGTAAGGAATAGGCAGTGTGCTCCCTCTAACGTGAGTCTTCAGGAGCACAAAACTTCCATCTCAAGTCAAATATTGCTGCGTTTGCTTTCCGCTTGAAAGGCAGACAGTGAAGCAAGGAAAGGGAGAGGAAGAAATTATACAGATAACAGAGCTTGCAGACAACATGTGAAGCATTCAGGTGCTCCGCCCTATCACTGGGGAGGGGGGCAGACCTCCATCCGTGATATGAACCACATATGTTTCCCTTTAGTTAGGAAAACATGTTTTTCATTGAATGTCTCTCTAGGAAATAGAGGAGTATAAATTACAGAGGAAAGGTTCTGGCAAGTTCTGAAAGCTTTCAAGATAGTTTGGTAATGAACCTTTAAACCAGACAAGAACTCCTCCAGCTCCATTAACTTGTCACTCTTTCCTCATCACCTTTTCAGACTCCAGATGAGAGCCTGCAGAGAAAAACAATCTCTCAGTGGAACAAAATTGGACTATTTCCAAGTTATTTGAGCTTACACTATCTCATGTTTTTAGCTCAGTACAAGTGGATTTAGAAATAAGCACACTGTGGGAACCAAACCAAACCTTCACACTAATTTTCCACCTCTGCATTTCAAGGGTCACCCCAAATTTCCTATCAATTCATTTATGTGTAGCAAGTGCCTTTGTTCTCAAATATTTCTGAGCTCCCATGCTTACATCTTGGGCCTTCTGAATTCAGTAGGGGTTCTGCTGTCGGATAGGCAAGCCAGATTTTCAACCATAATGATGAGAACCAGAGTTACAATCCCTATCACCAATAAGCAGCATGAAGCACGGCTTCCTGACATGCAGACTGAGGGGGAGGTATGAATTAAAAATAACAGCAAGTCTTTCTGGGAAAGAGGTGCTGTTTTCCATTCATAAAAATCTCACAGTTGTCTGTCACACTTGCTGTATGAGCCTGCAGCTCCTCCCCAGCTGATGGTTAGTCTTCAGAGAAGATGCTCTCCTTGCCAGGCATGGCATGCCTTCAACTGCAGCTGTCATCACAGCAAGCCTGCAGAAAGCAGTAAAATCTGTGTGCTGGTGAAATTCCTTCAGCTAGACAAAAAAGAAAAGGATTTGACTGGGGGATTGGGGATTTGAGTGACCTTTCACATTGAAGAGTACACAGGATTTTGAGCTTCGCATTAGACTTCCTCATCCACAGAATGAAATGACCCACACATCACCAGCTGAGTAAACTGAAGAACAGCCTGGGAGCTTCATCCTTAATCCAAACGTAACACCAGCAGCACCACTGGTTTTACTGTCACCATTTTTCCTAAACACCCACTGAACAGGAGCTGTGTGAGCCCTGCTCCTGCGCAGCAGAGCTGAAGGGTTTTGGAGAACCAAAAGTAGAAGGACCAGATGAAATTGGAGCAGAACAGGCATCGTACTGAATCTGAGCAACCACAGCAGGATCTCATCATGTAAGAAACTCTCTTCTCAACCAGATGGCAATGTTTAAATTCAAGCTTCTTCAGGTTGACCCATTCCTCATTCCACTCCCTGCAGTTCTCTGTGACACTCTTGATAACTGCTCACACATACAAATTTTTTGCAACTCCTCCTGGACACTGATGTCCTTATTTGCAATAAGAAGAATCTCCAGGGAACAGACAGAAACACTCAGGACTGTTTCATCTTGCTGAGGATCTCCCTTCCAAGAAATACACCAGAAATGAAAGTGAACTTTTTGCAGTTCATGAATGCATCTGTGAAGTTGCTGAGCACCTCTAGATTCAGAGAAGTCAAAGAAGATCGTAGTCCTAGAGTTCACTTTCTCTACCTTGTGTTCTTCTTCATTAAGTACATGTTCTGCCATGCATTTTCCATAGGCTCTGCTGCACTAAGGTGATCCTGTAAAATGCTAACCCTCCACGTTGCTTATGTTGTTTTCCTGAGCAGTGTGCTCAGGAGAGAGTTCAGGGTTTTGAAGGCTAAGATCTTGAACTACTAATACAAGGGCTTGTGCAGTGTAAACAGAGTATCAAGAAATTTTGCTGACAAAAGCAAGAAAATTTTAGCACTAGCCATTGTGCAGACTTACCGACTGTTAGATTAATCATCTAGTGACTATTACATGCCCCCAGGGCAGTGGCACAGAACGTGGGGAACATGGAAATAACTTCCCCCTCTACTCATACTCCAAAGCTGTGCTCAGATTATGCATTTCGCCTCATCAAAGTGAAATGCTGGGCAGCATTTGTAGGCGCATGCATCACTGACAAAATCTAGCCTGCCTATCTGATCTCTGTGCATTCATTATCTCTCCTTCAGCACTCCAGTTGCACATACATGTCACAATTTTGTGCAATCACACTCCTTTGCAAAACTGGTGGTTTTTTTTTTCTTTGATTCTGAATTTTTGTCTTTTTTCTACATATGCGTGTGACACTAAATGAACACAACTGTGTGCTCAGTGCATTTAAGTGGATTTATTTTTAGATATACCTCCTAAAATGCCAAATCTGTTAAGGGAAAAGAAATGCAGAAATGAACTTTTAAGTATTTATCAGGCCACCAGCAAGTTTTCAGAAGGCTGCCCCTATGTAACAATCTTCAATGCATTTGTTAAAATTTTGGAAGAGAGAAAACATAACTGGTTGTTTGAAATGTCCTTGAAGCCAAACTGTGCATTATTGGACTGCCAAAGCATGAGATACCTCCACCAGCTAAAATGAATCCAGCTGTCCGCCATCTCTCTTTCATATACTATCAAATTCACTTCCACATTTCAGAACTCTGTTTGTTGCATTGCCAAACACGACCAAATGTATGCATAAAACATAACACATATAATCATATACTTACAGAATAAAAAAACCACTAGCTGGACCTCCTTAAATCATGCTTTAAAAAATAAAAGTGTTCCACCAATTCAGTCCCATTCACTCCAGCATTCCTAGAGTGGCTGAAAGCCCTGCAGAATGGAACATAAAGAGTGAAGCCATTTTTAGCAACATTTACATCCTACACTAGCAGCAGCACAAAAGATGCAGCAAGAATGAAGACCTGAGTGAAATACATCCTGAGTATTTGCCCATGGAAAGCCGTGCACGAACTTGGCTCTACATTCCTGCACTGTTTCAATGGGCCTGACACTATATGTTTTCAAGCCTTTAGACCCCAATTGTCATTGTCACTGAAGTAAAAAGGTCTCCACTTTTACATTTCTATCACTGCAGTGTTGCACTTTCCTTTAACACAGGTATGACTGCAACCAGAACATGCACCATCAGATTTGCTCAGGAGACCTTGATATAATAACCTTTGAAGCCAAAACTCCAGTGACTAAAGCAGACACTGAAGCAGACTCAAATGCCTATTTAATGAGTTTGCACTTACTTGAGGAACAGTGTCATTGCTGCCACTTCCCTGGATGAGAAAGAGCTTTAATCTCCATTCTCCAAGGAACTGGAACTGATTTAAATACACTTGTATGCTCATCATTCTTGTATCACTATCTTTGGTAGATGGCATTTTTTTGGCTGAGTCACCTTTATCTCTGTCATAGCTGGATTCTTTTGCTTTGAGTTAATGTTTTGTCTGCCAAAATTTAATATAAGAAAAACAAAACAACGATAAACAACAGAACAACTGATTTAACATGCTCTGGCCCCACCAATATTTGCCAAGGAAACCATAGTGAGTGGGTACCTCTACTTACAGCAGGGCTTGCTCAAGAGCAAGACTGACAGTTCTTCCCTAAAATGTTCTTTCCAGGGCTTTTCAAGTTGTGTTACACATCTGCAAAACGGCTTACTGGAGCTGTTTCTGGTCTGGGCTTATCTTTTTCCTGACAATTTCCAGTCAGTGTGTCCAAGCCACTGCTCAGAGATGGGCTAAGTGTGGCAAGGCAGTCAAGTCTCCAGGAAACAAGAGGAAGACCTAGTGCTCCGTTTCTCTTAATTCATCATCTCTCATAAGTGCTAGAAATCCCCACCTTCACATTTAATGACTTCCAGCTAAGCACCATCCGCTGGCGCATGCTGTGCTGGAGTGACAAGGGGCAGATGGTTTCTACAGCATCCAGCATCTCCAGTATCTTTGGCAACAGAACTCTGCTGATAGCACTGTCGAGGTGCACATAATGGCAGCACCACATGCTGTATGGTGCAACTGATGGACCATGCACAGACTGCTCAGGAAGGTGCCTGTGCATTAATTTGTTTTAGTAAGCAGTGGTAGAGTGTTTTGTTGTGGCCTCAAGTCAGTCTTAGCCACCTTTTATATTTTGCTGCCTCTGTATTCAAGCAAGAGATGTTTTAATGGAAGAACACATTTTTCTGCCAAATCATTTCTGAAAAATATAATGCATAAGATTTTAAAGTGACGAGCATTTAAAAAAAAAAATCAAAGCTTTCAGTTAGCTATCAGGGGCTTATACATCTTGGCTTGGCTCTTTTTGGTTGTTTACTCAAACATGTTCCAAAATTGCTTCTTCACAGCACTTCTCAGGATGGTCTGAATATAAAACCACACTGCATCAAACATCCCGGCATTTGCCTCAGCTTGTGGTTCATAACTATTCTCTGTTGAAGACAATGACCCACACACTTGGAAAATATTTAAAATACGTAATTGCCTGCATTTGCAACAAAGTGTGTTTACTCTCCCTATTTATAGCATTATAACAAGGAAAGTCAAGCACACAGCCTAAAGGCAAGATGCTTTCCCTGGTCTTTCATTTTCCTGGAACTTCTGTTAACAGAAAGCCTGCATGTAATTTACTAAAAAGAAAACAAGAATGTTATCACTGACTTACACACAAATTACAAAAGCCCAACTCTCCCATTTTCTTACTGCAAAACCAATGCCTTAAGTTCCTGCCTGGACAATTAACTACACCACGCTCTCCCTCACAGCAAACACAAGCAGACTCTCTTTGCCCATTAGTGACTTCACTATTCCAGATTTGGTTTGTATTTTTCAAATGTAGGTTTCCTCTCTGTTCAGGGCTCTTCTAAACTAAGGAAAATTGGAGTGGTGCAGCCATTTAGCCATTTGGCTAAACAGCAAGAGTGAAACCACACCATTAACTGTCTGCAGAGAATAGGGAGGCTGCTTTCTGCACAAAATTAGAGCAACCACAGCAACTCGGTGTTTCTGTGCAAGGATGAAACTGCGCTTTCTATATTAAAATTTATTTGTTTATCTTTTCTCATTTTTTTAGAATCACAGAGATTGTTTTGTACTTAAAATGATTTTCAAAGGACTTAATTCTCAGCAAAAATAACATGTTGAAACTTCTATAGTGCATTTTCCAAAGGATCAATAATGACCCTAGCATCAGGGTGAGGTCCTGCCCTGAAATTTTCTTTTAAAATCCTCAAAAAAAACATTGATCTATGACCTGGCTTATATCCAGCTGTACATAACAGACCACATGCAGCTGAGTCCCTAATAAAGTTCCTAGACAAGGTTTTGACGAGATGTAGAAGAAACAGGAACAGGAAAGCTGCCCCAGAGATGAGCCAGGAAACACAAGTATTTGCATTCAGATTGTAGCCGGTCAGAAACACTGGGTAACATTCTGTCACCAGCAGTCGGCGGATAAAGAAACTGCAAATGCTCCATCCAAATATTTGTTAATTTTTCTGTTAACCCTGGGGACATTTCTAGCTGCAGGCCTCTAACGTATTATCATAACAGATCAGATTATCTAAAATTTGAATTGAATTTTAACGCAGACGATATCCTGAAACCACCCAGGGGTGCTTACTGAGGGTACACCAAGGAGGCTGAAGCCTTGTGATGCTGGGCCTGAGAGCACGAGGGAGCAGGGTGCACAGCTGGACTTCTCCCAACACAAAAACCAGCGTGTGAGACACAGCACAATGCAGACTTCAGTGGGACTAAAATTGTAAGGGCTTAAACATTTGTCCATGGAAAAGATCCCTTTGATCTTGGCTGGTTCAATCAACACAAGTCACAGTTCTTAAAGGCATCGTGCAGCTAAAGGGATTGACAGGCACTGAGTGGGGTTTTCAGAGATCTCTACAGACATGTAAACAACTATAAAATCTCACCACGAGTGTTTAATGATCTGTCAAAGCTTCCTTCACACACCAAGTTCCAAAGCTTTGGCCAAAAGAGCTAAATTTGTGTTCTCATGCAAGCACAGTTCTTACAGCAGCACAACATTTGGCACGTGTAACATGGAAATACACAGATGGTGCATAATTAAGAAACACAGAGAATGTTCAGAATATTCATGTTTTACTTTCAAGATGCACTGGTGGCAGGCATGCAGAGGAAGATTTCTGAAGAAGAGTTCTAGCAAGGAGGACCCTCAAGAGACTCACTTATTTCTTCCTGAGATTTGAAAGCACAAATGCAGCCTTCAGACAAGTGAAGTTCAGAATAACATGCTACTTAGGCTGAGGAATACTATGAAGAGCAAATGAAAACAAGGCTATATCCTAGGCAATCAGTAAAAAGGAAGTAGGGTGCATAAGAAAAAGCACAACAAGATATTTATGGCATTGTATTAATTCAATAAAATCTATTCTCATTACAATTCATTTATAGTGGATCTAGCCTACCAAATAGGACACCCTTCCCAAATTACCCACTTCTGTTCAAATTGTTTTGCTTCGCGATTAGAGTGAGAAATGGCCACAGCCAAGATGCATGTTAGCAGAAACATCTGAATAAAAGCTATTGCAAGCAAGATAGTAACTTTTTAAGGTACATACCCCAAAAGCACAACACTAACCTCTTTTAAGAAATGTATACAGATAAACTTCTTATTCTTTCCAAAGATAACGGAGGAAAAAGTTCAAAATATAAAACTTTCCATCTGTGGTATTGCAGACTTTTTGTTCTCTTGCCAATTAAAAGACAGACAATAACCCAAAATATTTTCTAAAACACAGCAGGTTTCAAAGATACCAGAAGATATTTTACTATATCAACTTTATAGTGTTCCCAACTAATTATCTTCCATTACTGCATTTATTCCAGGCTTTGAATGGAGTTAATAGAAAATGTACAGTCATTGTATCATAAATAATAATAGTAATAATAAACCTTTATTCTATAAATGAGACAAAATGTCATGCCCAATGGTCATTCCATGGATACTGACATCAGTATCTAATTTCTGCTTTCTAAAGATACAAGCAACCTATTAGCAATTAATTACAAACACCAGAAAATATGTCACAAATAACTGAACATCACAGTCCAGGTAGGACAAAGCTTTTGAATACATGCAATTACCAGTCTGATTTTTGCTTTTTTAGTAAGAACGCATACACTGGGTACCCAATCATCTAACTGTGCCACAGAGTGTGTTTGCTTTGCACTCACACTACAGACATAGCTTTTCATGCAGATTCAGCAGATATCTGGGCCTGTCTTTTTCAGAAGAACAAATCAGAACCTAGAAGGGCTGTTTTGGAATGACAATGAGGAATGACACAGACTATTATTTACAAAGTAGAATTCAAACAAAAAAAAAGAGAAAGCTTGGAAAGGAGCGTGCTGCCCTGTATAGAGGGAGTAAGCACACCTAGTTTCCCTGACCAGCCTGACATTGATTGGCAATGAGCTTGGACTACTTCATCCTCTCTCAGAAAGATCTGCTGCTGTCAGAACTGCTGATTAATTACTATAACAGTGAGTCCAAAACAAGTACCCGCACTATGTGTTCTTGAATTAATGCCCTGAACCTCTCTGCTGGCTTCTAATTGCCTTTTTCCAATTGCAAAGCTCTTCTAGTGGCACAAGGCTGACGGTGGCACAGTGAAAATTACTGCCACAAGCTCAGTGGTGGAAGTGTTGTTACCCTTCCCTGGACAGTACTTACAAAGTCTCTCCCAAGGTACTCTGTCCTTTAACCCTATTGCAGATTGCAACATCCATATTCAGTGCTGAGAAAGAGCTGGAAAGACAATTCTCTGATGACTTGCACCAGAGCTAAACTTTGTGCTGATATGTAGTCATTTCACACTGAGAGCGTTTTGCCTTTGCTTTGCATGCTCCTCATTAAGCCACAGTGCCACATGCAAGGGAGCAGCAATGACCCACCAGATGCAAAGGACGGTCCCCATCCTCCCTTCTTCACTTGCACCTGCAGAACTGCAAGTAAAAAGTGCTTCTCAATGAGAAGGGCAGCAGCTCAGACTGCATACTACCACTGAAACCACCGACCAAGTGCCAGCCTTCCTGCTTTGCTCAGTTTCCTAACCCTGCTGATCCTGCCAGCTCAGTCTATAGTTTCAGTAGCGTTTGGCTACTGCATTTACACTCAAGGATTAGAGAGAGCTGGCAGGAATTCCATTACACACACAAAGCCAACAACAACACTGCAAACCAGTCCTCAGCATTGCAGCCCCCTGCACTGAGGCTCCACTTGCATGCCAAATACAAGGGTACATCTCCCTCGCTGTTGTGCAGAGGCACAGTGTGCCCCTGAGACACAGTTTTGGAAGCAACCTCTGACCTGCAGTCAGCTCTGGCAATCGAAAAAGAAATTGTGTAATCTTACAGGACACATTATACATCGCTTTGCAATCATCTGTTCTAATTAAACCACATTACTAGAGTGGAAACGTAAGCACTGAAATGCTGCTTCTGGTGGGGCACGAACGCTATCACTTCTGCAAACATGCCTGTTTGTTGTCAGATTACAGCAACTAACGTCAGTGAAAACAACTGCACTGAAACAATGCACCCAACAGGCTTTGCAAAGTGCAAGCGATATCTGAGAAGTTTGGACATCTCAAATTATGTTTACAAAGGGCAAGCTCCACGTCACTGGCTGGGAGGAGTACAATCCAACGTTTCAGTGTGGTCCAGCAAAAATGCCAGAGACTGCATGGTAGAGGAGCAACATGGTGTGCACTTGGCGTGTACCTGGTAAACAACATAGGCTTGCAAGATATTCTCATCTACTAGTTGTAGGAAACAAAAGGATGACACGCAGACAGTAACACCATCAAAAAAAGTCATTTGGGAGAGCACATGACTCCTGGGGAATAATTAGCACGTTCTGACCAGATTTCCTGTCCTTAACTTGTCACTTCATAAAGCTTCAGCAGCAGCAGGAGACAGAATTGAGTGGCTGAGTTCCCCTTTAGGCATCCTTTATATCACTGCCCTTAGACCAGAACTTCTGATCAGAAATTCAGAACTTAAGGCACGGTTGTCATTTTGGCTTGGAGGTGGTCACCTTTGTTACAAACAGGTTTCATTCCAAATTGCACCAACACTGCACTACAGCTGACTCCAATCCTGCAGTCACTAAAGCAAGGAAAACACTCACTGATGTCACAGGAAATAACCTTACTATCTGCCAGACTGGAACAAATGGAATATTGGATACTTCTGAAACAGATATGAAGAAAAATAAAGCTTCAGAAGGCATTTCACAAGGCTTATGTTTGGAATAGCTGTGCAACATCAGAATAAATCTGCCAAAGACAAAAAAGGAAGAAATTAAAAACTTTTGGCTGCAAGCTTTTAAAAGATGATAGTGAAACAGCAGTCAGAAGATTTCTCCACAACACAGCTGTGCAAATTAAACATGTCATAGCACTGTGCTTGGTAACTAGCCATTAAATAAAAATCATACAAAAGTAAGGATTCTGGCTGTTCACGTCTGGAGTCTAGTTCAATGGATGGAGTAAGCAGAGGGGGATAAAAGAGCAATACCTACTACAAATGAATAATTCAACAGGCAGCGCTCATTCTGTGCCAGAAAGTAGAAGTCACGCTTGAGAGCCAACCCTGTGAAGACACAAGAAAGGCAGGAGAAGCCCTGTCACTGCAATCCAATGCACAGAGATGGGTCAGACCATGGGCAAAGGCTGAGGGAGGCAGACAGGTGCTCATCGCAGAAACACAGAGCAGATCTGAGCCAGAGCCAGGCAGCCGCCTGTGCTGGGCTTGGAGGAGCTGTATCACTTGGGAATCCCTGCTGTGGCACTGTCCTGTATGGAGATCTCTCAGATTCGTTATTTCATAACAACCAGCTCCTCCTGCTACCTGTGGGCTGTTTTCAACACGAGCAGTACACAATGTCTATTATATCAGCAAGTAACATTTAGAAAAAAATTACCTCGGAAATGAATGTCAGCAGAAACCTCCAAAAAGCAAAATGCAGAAATATTTTAAACAACTGTCCAGAAATAACACAAGCGATAATGTTATCAGGAACTAAACTGCTGAGAGAGAGCAACAAGGTCACCGGCCTCTGTTCTAACAAGTTTCCACGGAAGGATAAAGACCAATTTTAATAACTATTAGGAAGTCCAGTCTTCATCCAAATCTCAAACTCACATAAGCTACTTGCCAGTTTCAGAAAAGCTTATGTGTGCCCATAACTGTCCCAGTGCTTCCTCAGCACATCTGGATGTCTCAGAGGCACCAGTGGTCCTGCCATTAGGCATAAAGGCACAGGGTAGCAAGTGAGATGCCAGTGGCTGGAGAGAGGGACTGGTAGAAGCTGAGGTAAAGGTTTCATGCCTGCTTTAACTCCACCAGCTCCATGCAGTCCCTGCACCCCCATGACACATGCTACACAGACAAGGGAAACTTCCAGTTGACCAAAGTCATATACTAGATGCAAAGTAATTCACAGTAACACACTCACTTGATTTTTCCTGCACCTCCTCACTCCTCCCATGCAAACCTGACAATTTGCTCAGAACACAGACAAGATGTATGTGACTATCTGCAGTCTGCAAATAGGGTGCGTTTTGTTCAGGGTGCTGGAGCCACACAGCACCGAGGGAGAAGCAGGCAGCTCTCTTGGTTAGCAGTGCATGCATAAATGCCTGTAAGACTAAATTCATGGTGCCTACATGACTAACCTTACTAATCAAACTAACCTTACCAAAGGATAATCAAGGAAGTTCTGAGACAATCTTCTTTGTTAACACTGAAGAAGAAGTTGGGAACAGGACAGGCAGTGGGTTTCATACATGGATATTTCAGCAGCAAAAGTTCCTTAAAAATTGCTCTTCCCAGCAGGTTGCAACCTCCCACTCCCATCCCACTCAGCCCTAGCATGTACCACTGAGACCTTCACAAATGCAAAATGAACCAAACCAAAACAGAATTGTGTCAGAACAAACATTTTGTCTTTGCCCCAGGGCACTGTCTGCCCGCCCCACTTACTCTGTGTTCTCCTAGCCTAACTACCAAAGGAAAGCCTAACTACCATGAGGAAAAGGGAAAAATACTTGTTTCTTTCATCAAATACCGACGTACTGCTTTCAGGCAAGCCAGGCAGCTCACACGCTGTAGGTGCAGTGGAGCAGAGGAGGCTCCTGTGTGCCATACACAGCCAGCTGTGTTTCCTGAAGAGCAGCAGACAGCGCTGGAGAGTTCTTCCATTTCCAGCATTTTTTTTTGTTCCCCTTTGGTTGCGTTGTCCCAATCTTCTGAAAAACTCCTTCAATCAATGACTAAGGTATCATTCCCCAAAATACACTGATGAGTGTTTTCCCCTACCAACACCAGAATAACCTACTGCTTTCCCCCTTTGTTTGGGAAGGCTATTTCTGCCTCTACCATCCTCCCAGCCTTTGGAAATGGGAGACCCAGGAAAACAACCTGCAGGAGTGGGGTACTGCTAAACTATCAGGACAGCTCATACAGTTATGAAAACAGCCTATGAAACACAGGTTTAGTCCTTGCATTGATTTTTAATGGCAAAACTACAGCATCTGCAAAGAAAATTACTCAGAAAAACACTAACGAAGTCACTGTTTACAAAGGCAAAGCTGTTCCAAGGCAACTCTTGCACAGAAAGTTCAGACAGAACCATCCTGCCCTCTCCACATGCAGACACAGTATCTGATACCAAGCAGATGGCGGTAGTATCAGGTGTCTTCTGCACACTTAAATATGACACAATAAATAATACACAACTAATGCAAAATATCAGTTTTGTTCTGCTCCTAGTCACTTGAGACTGTGCTGACTGCATTAACTTATCTCTAGCTGACTGCAATACATATGCCCAAACTCATCACTGAAGACTGAATTAAATTTCCTTGGCAGTAATATTATTACATATGCAGCATATTTATCTAGTGCTGTCTCTTCTGTTTTGTATCTTAAGTGTCTTGAAAATGTAAAAGCAATTCGATGCCTACTCAAATAGTTTCCACTAGACAATCTAATGGGTCAAACCACGTGAAAAATGGTAATGCCATTTTCTTTTGTCAGTGCCCTGAAACCAGCAAAAAAAACCATAATACCCCAAAACCAAAGAATGTTTCTCAAACAGCATGTCATATCAGCAGAAATTTTACTCTGACATTCTTCTGAATTCTACACAGTGTAATTATTAATATAGTGAAAATGTATACTTTTATTATTTTTGAGAAATTATCTTGCACAAGCAGTGAATAATTAAGCATTAAGTACCATAGCACGTAACGTAACCAGATAGGATTACACTTGCACAGCAATCAGGAGGGAAAACTGCTATCCTCTGATGGCTGACAGTCATTCAAAGCATCTAATAAACAGAAAAGGTGACTCAAGCATATAAAAATGACCTACATGACTTAATTTACTTGATCTTCAGTAAAGACTCAGCAACCCACATCATATGGAGTAGGTACTAATCGACAAGAGGCAGTAAGCCTGTGGAGCAGACGACTTTGGCAGCAGCCATGGGAGCTTGGGTCCAAATCTCCCATTTGCTGGTCAGCTGGAAGGGACCTTCCCACAACACAGCAATGCAAACCTTCACCTAAACTGATCACACAAGGATTTTTAATGGGACATCAGCCAGGACAAAAAGCCCACAGAAGAAGGAAGGAAAATCTGACTGCAACTCTGTAAGACAGAAAACCCACTCAAAGCCCAGAGAAGCAGCAGTTCATCCCCACAAAAGCTCCACCTCTTGACACAGCCAGGACTTCTCTATCTGTTTCCCTTCCCAAGGATAGCAGAGGCTGCACTAACTTTATAGGAAGTCTTACTACCTGCCAAGGGAATCTGATTGGCCCTTAAAGCTACTACTGAGTCCTACTGACTCAGCAAGGTAGTTCCAAGCCTTGACAATAAGGGCTGGGTCAAAACTGTGTTTGAGCAAAGTGACCAGTTCTCTCTTTCACAATGGACACTCAAGAGCTAGACGCAGATGCTCTGCCATCTCCTCACCATGGCCACAATACAGTCTCTCTCAATGAACCTAGGAAGGAAATGGAATTTGCACTGGCCATACCACTGTGATCTGAAGTGATGGTATCTGTCAATAAAAAACAAGTGAAAAAACAAAAAACTGCTGGCAACTCCACTGGAACATGTCAGCAGCCCTTAGTAGGGAGAAAGGGATTTCAGATGAAATGGATATATAAAAAGACACATATAATACAGTATTACAGATCTACCTTCGGCTGTACCAGCAGGAACAAGAAAACCTGGCTTGTTGCACTGCAAAGTGTTGGCAGGTGGTGAAACTCACAAGTAGAGGCAGCCAAGGAATGACATCAACCAGCTGATGTCTAAATGTCTCCACTCAAACTTTCTGCTTTTTAATTGCACTAACACAGTAGCATTGCATCAATACTAATAAAGTACAACAGAGCAATTTGCTCAGTTCTGATCTCCTTGATTAGCATGTTCCTCACGCCCAGTGTGAACTCAAAGCCATGGGCAGAGCACTGACAAAAGTGTATGGCCATGAGGGAAGGAAATCACCACCTCTCGCTGAAGGAGCAGGAACAATTTATACTCCAGAATAAAAGCGTATCACTGAGCCAAAAGGGCAAGACCTGAGATTTTAAAATGTACATAAAGACACAAGACTCATCCCAGACTGTCATAAAGCCTACTGAAGTGGCTCCAGGCTTTTACTTTCCCCATCTTAATCTTCACAGGATTATCACAGGTAAATACTTCTGCACCAGCTAAATGGTCTGTAAACTAAGCTAATCAAACACAGTGGAGCAGTTTAATCAATATCTAGAAGGTCAGTAGAGGCAAAGACAGTTTTGGAGATGCTAGTCTGAAAAGAGGTCACCTACCTTTACAGGGTTAATGATCTAATGGGAGTGTTAGCAACAACAAAAAGGAAAAGGAAAGGGAAAAGGAAAAGGAAAAAGGGAAAAGAGAAAAGGGAAAAGGAAAAGGGAAAAGGCAAAAGGGAAAAGGCAAAAGGGAAAAGGGAAAGGGAAAGGAAAAGGGAAAAGGCAAAAGGGAAAAGGCAAAAGAGAAAAGGGAAAGGGAAAGGGAAAGGGAAGAGGGAAGAGGGAAGAGGGAAGAGGGAAGAGGGAAGAGGGAAGAGGGAAGAGGGAAGAGGGAAAAGGAGCAATGGTTAATAGTGCATATCTTCACTATATGGCTCTGAATTGCTATTTCTCCCTGACTTCTAGCTAGACTTAAACAAATTTTAACCATCTTTATGAGACTGTACAAATGCAAAGAGCAAACACAGTGCATTAAAGAAGACACAGCATATTAAAGACAGCTCAATTAAAGTGCAGAATACTTCTTGTAAGTAAAAGGCTATGTGAATAACCACCCTCAGTATAAATTGCATGATATTGTACCCAAGCAGAGTTCCACAATCTTGTGGGACTGTTGCAAAACAGGACTTATTTGTGAGGCTTGGTATCGTACATTTTCATGAAAGTCAAAAGAAATTGTAAATCCAAATTCACAATTTCTTTATCTTCCTGTCTGCCAGACTTTTCTTCTGTACACGTGACTGCATTACCAAGAAGGGTTGCTGTACACTTCCATTCCAAGATCAGTTTCAGTAATTTAGAACAGATTACCTAACCAGATGAAAAAAAAACACCAACAAAAAACCTAGATGAAGAGAAAACATATTCACAGACAATTTGGAGGAGAAAAAAAAAAAGAAGAGGAAAAAATTCACCGATTAATCACTGACTGAAATTTTCAAGCATTAATTGACTAATGTTTATTTTTCTGGGAGGATCACATGATTGTATTTTGCTGGATTGCACTATGACATACAAATGTTAAACAGCTGAGCCTTTACAGTATTTATGATAAGCAAGCAAATACAACCAGGCTAAGACAAGGGAGAAAAATTAAACACCACGGATTTAAATATGTGTGTATATATACATATATAGATATATAGATAGATAGATAGAATTTTCTGTCTTTCTTTAGTTGTTCCTGCAATAAATACCTTTTTTTTCCCCCCCAAAACCAAGACAGATGGCTTAAAATCCAAATGACTGATTCATTCCTTCCCAGCCAAAATGTCTTTATCAGTGACCAGTAGTCCAATCAGACCCCACTGCCTGTTCAGCAGTGCTCAGCATTGTGCCTGATTTGCAGGCTGATGCCATGCACCAAGTCAGTCCTGCATTACTCTTTCTCCAATGAAAATACACCATTTACAGGGTTCTTAGCTCACATCCTCCTATGAAGTTCTTTACACAAGGCTTTTAGCATGCTTTGGTCTACTGGGCATCAGCTTTAAATTTGCAGGAAAAATCTACACCTAAATATAACTTGAAATCCAGAAGATTTGGAAATTATCAAGCTGCTGGGGGATTTAAAATCTTCATGAATTCTTTTTAAAGACAACATTACTTTTTAGCTGGTTTGGCTCCACAAGATTTATCTGTATTTTTGGAAATCGGAGAGGGAGATGTTTAACTTGAATGGCTGGTATGTGAATCAGTTTTCAAGAACACCAGTCAGAATTCGGCGGTGCCAGAAGATTAGTTAATAAGGAAATGGTAACTGTTAATTTTCACATCTTCTATGGTTAGAAGGAAGCAGGGCAAAAGCAAAAAAGGTACACGTACACCATATAGCACAGAATGGCTGCTTCAAGGGGTGCCTCACCAAAAGGGCAGAGCTGCAGGTGCTGCAAAGTTCAGCAAGGCTGTTCGCTCTCAGCCAGGGCTGGAACATCAGCGTGCTGCGAGGAAGCACAGCAAGCTGCAGACCACTCTCTGTGGCCAGTGAGGGAGCCTGGAGGTTTGAAACCATATTAACTGGGTAATCCGGTATGAGGTTTAGGCAAGAACAAAATATTCCCTGGAATGGGATATGTACAAGGATACACTTATCAAGTATACTACAATTGTTAGGATTCATATATCTGGCACAGTCTGTGCTAAGCCCTTTACAGAACAGTGTCAGTTGTAGTTTACTGTTTGCACAATAAATGTTTGCCTCTTGGGATTAAAACATGTAACACGGAGTTAGTGAGTAAGAGCTGAGATTGGTTTTGTAACTGCAGATAAGTAAGTTAAACATGTTTTAACTAAAAACAAAAACAACAACAAAAACTACGCATGATTTTTTTTCCCCCTAAAAGAGCTAAAAAAAAAATGACAGCATGAAATTTAAATTTCAGACGGGACATATTCACTTTCCTGGTTAAATCACAAGAATCACAAGAATCACAAGATTGGAAACGACCTATAAGATCATCCAGTCCAACCGTCTCCTCATCACCACTGCCACCACAAGCACTAAACCATATCGCACAGCACGTCATCCAGGCGCCTCCTGAACACTGCCAGGGACGGCGACTCCACCACCTCTCTGGGCAGCCATTGCAGTGCCTGACCACCCTCTGAGAGAAAAAGTTCTTCCTTATGTCCAACCTGAACCTCCTCTGATACAACTTGCGGCCATTGCCCCGTGTCCTGCTCATTGCCTGGGAGAAGAGGCCAGATCCCTCTTCACCACAGCCTCCCTTCATGCAGTTGTAGAGTGCAATGAGGTCTCCCCTGAGCCTCCTCTTCTCCACACTGAACAATCCCAGCTCCCTCAGCCGCTCCTCATAAGGTTTGTGCTCCAGACCCCTCACCAGTTTTGTTGCCCTAAATGTGAAAAAGACTCCATAAAAAGCTTGCAGTTACTGTAAGATCTAAGCAAATATTTAACCTCACAGTGCACAGTGACATGATCTGCTGTGACCATGGACTGCTGTAGGGTGACAGTTTGCCTGATGGAGAACAGAAAATCCTTCATGAGTACACCAGAGTCATCCAAGCAAAAAAGGCTCAGCAGCAAGGATCAAAATATCACAGATTAAACAGAAAACAAAAGTGTCAGCTTCTACATGCTGAGAATTGTTCATTAATTTTGTTCCATCCTGCAATATTTTGCAAATTCTAAGCTACGACATTTGGAGTGTTACCAGCTAAAATATGTTGGCTCCTTATGGTGTGTTGCAACCAATTTTGCAAACTATCACAGGGCGATGAGAGTTTTCTACACAGCTTCAGAAGTACAGTTTGCGGAGAACATGAATATCTCCTCTCCTCTCTGTACTTAGACTGCAGGGACACCGGATGCACAGAAATCACAGTGTATGACTACAGGATTACGGAGAAAAACCCTGCAACACTAAGTGTGTGTCTTGGACATGCCTGTCCCTCATGGAAACTCTCACGTTGGAAACTCCCTGCATACAGAAGCAAGTACGCACACAACTGGAGCATAGATGAAGCAGATGTATGTGCTGCTCAAAGTACAAAATCTATGTATGACAGGCACTTGGAAGTTCAGATGCAGCTTCAGTGCTTAAGGGTGCTTGTAGGAAAGATGGTGAGAGACTTTGCACCAAGGCCTGTAGGTAGAGGACAAGGAGAAATGGTTTTAAATTAAAAGAAGGTAGATTTAGGTTAAGCTTTAGGAAGAAATTCTGCACTATGTGTGGTGAGGCACTGAAACAGGTTGGCCGGAGAAACTGTGGATACACTCAGGGCCAGGTTGGATGGGGCCCCTGGACAGCCTGATCTAGTGGGTGGCACAGCATTTGCTGGTTGCTTTCTTTTTTTCCTTTTCAGATGTATAATTTTTGCTCATAGCATTGCTACCCAGCCTGTGAATTCAGCATTAGTTTCATCCTACCACAGAGCAGAAGCCTTCATTTTAAACCTCACATCTATCATTTTCAGCCCAGATCCTCATCCTGCTGAGATGGTTTTGAAATGTGATGCTCTATTCCCATGTCTTCTGGCCTCATGTTACATCTAGAGGCTGTACCAAGAGTTGTTCCTTCCATTGTAGCATTCTGGAAGGTGCTGAGCAGGACTGGCAGCAGGACCAAGTCCAGGAGAACTGTCACTCACCCACCCAGTCACCTTCCTGTGAGACTTTTCCCTGTCATTTCATCTGACAGAATGGAGAATAAAATAGAATGAAATAGAATGGAACAAGTATAATGGTAATATCAAAATATAATATATACATATGTATATAATGTTAATACGATATATTCTGATAAACTATAATAATACATGTAATATATAAAAGATCCAATTGTATTTTTAGTACATAGTGTATTTGCATACACATACATTTGATATTATATATAAAACATATATGTTTATACTTCTTTGTATTGTGCATAAATATGTACGTATATAAAAATAAATATAAAATAAAGCAGCAGTTGTTGTGGGCCACTAATGAGCCAGCTGTTACATGATTGCCCAAGACAGCCTGTAAGCCTCCCAGCCTTGACCGTGTGGAAATCTCCACCTGCAGAACGTCTAGGTTCGTTAGGAGTGCATCAGAAACTTCGTTATGGGTTGGGTGACAGGGCTGAAGGAGCATTTGGCAGCGGCAGTCACAACAACAGATTCCGACAACAGACTGCAGCTTCCTCGTTCGCAGACACCTCCACGTTGGGGAAACACTGCTTCGAAACGCCGCTGCCTCTAACACTGCAGGTGACAGTCACTGAGCAGGGCAAAGAGTGAATTTCAGCACAAGCCTCTACATCATCTGTGATTTTTCCTCTCTCTGGCTTTAAGCTGTGGGAAGATTGACACCCCAAACTGAAATTAATATATTCTGTTGCCACTGGCTTTCGCCACATTTTGAATAAACCTGCTACAGAGCGCAGCTTTATCATGGATACTTTCCTGCACTCTTCTTTCAGTCATCATTTTTAGCATCATTACGATGCTGCTGTTGATAGGCAGAGGGACAAAATAACAATGCTTTCAAACTACAGCTCAGAAAAAGAAAACTACTTCTCATCCATTCATTTGCCAAAGCTGAGCAATATGTGGGTTTGGATGTCTGCCCACTGATGCTTCTCTTTTTTTACTTTTTGCTGGATTGTCCACACTGACCAAAGACACTCACTTTGTAGAGCATCACAGAGAAGAACAGTAGGACAGACCACACGAAAAGGCTGATGAAATAAACCAAGCTGTACAGAAAAAGGAAGAGGCTCTTCTCCTCCCCATCCCTTATATTTTCCAGTTATATTTGGTATTATTTATAAATTCCATATAGAAAATATTTTGTCTGTCTTTAGAAAATTATGACTTTGAACTCCGGCAGTAGGAATAAAAGCTTGCAGAAGGTCACAGTGCCCACACTCTGAATGCCACAAACCTAATCTTGTGATTCCATACCCACTGGAAAACTTCCGTTCCTGCAGCTTTTCACAGGACTAAACCCCAGATCCAGCAGGGTTCACGTGATGTTTCTCAGCTAACACCTGTCAAGTGAACGCATGATGGCAGCCGCTGCCTTTTGCTGGACAATAAATAGGAAAAGAGAATAAAGTAACATGAAGGAACTATCCAGCAACAGAACAACTGTGATAAAGACCAGACGTGGGCAACACCTGCAATGGAAGATGGGAGATGAGGCAGAACAACGGGGCGGCAGTGCTCTTGCTGCTCGCTCTCACTGCGCTCAGGCATCCTCTCCTCCCATCCCCACTTGGACTGCTGCACTGGGCCTGGCGTGTAGTTCATGGCCTGCCATGGCCACAGCATAGCCAGGGGCTGAGGTCCCGTCAGGGCACACACCGTGCTCGTTGCTTAGGAAACATGCAGTGATTCCTGCCTGGTGAAAGGATTCGCCAGTCCTGCCCGTAAATAAAGTCCATAAATCAGCAGATCAGAGCCAAGGTCAGGGAGCTGAGGAGGAATCAGCCACACTCCACGGGGCTGCCTCATAAACAGCAGCACTGTTGGAATCTTTCAAGTTCCTTTCAGCTACCAGGCAGATTCATCAACAAAACATCTGACCTAAACATTGCTTTTACAGTATTTTTCACAGAGAAGGAACACAAGAAAACGACCAACATAGCTGCCACACCAAGGCACTAAGCTTCCCATCACCTCGTGCTACAGGAAAGGGCACAGCTTTGGAGAGCAGAGCCGTGGGCCTGGCTAGTGTCATCTGCAAACCCATCATGGTCCTGTGAGCAGTTATACTGCACTGCTCAGATGTAGAAAGAGTCCTGCTGCAGTACAGTTATCACCATGGCATGGGTATATTGGCACCGGCAGAGTTCCTATCTATTCACTACTCATCCAGGTGCACTGCCAGGCTGGTTTGTCAGTTTTTCCTGAATCCATTTTGGACAACTGACAGACTTCAGCAGAAAGCTGGAGAATGGCCTTATGCTCCAGGCTTGAGAGGAACAAAGGTGAGTGGGTGTGCAGTGATTAGGCCAACTGCAGCACCATGCAGCTGCAGCCCCATCAGGCTGGGCAGGAGGAACACCTGGTGTTCCTTTAGGAGATGTTTGGTTTGAAGAAGAAAAAAGCTGAAAGATGCCTGATCACTGGCCTGAAAAGTTGCCATCAAGACCGATAGCAGGGATGCAATCAACTGAGTTACTGAAGTTGTGACTGCTGCTAGCAAGCACGTGGAGTCTAGACCCATCTCTCTCTCCCAGAGCCATCGCTGTCCCCAGCAGCTCACAGGTGAACTGGTGTTAGTGCTGCTGCACTGCTTGCTGAGGCCTCGTTTCTGAGCAGGACAGTGGGGCAATGGCACAATCAGCATGCAGAGGCAAACCTCACAGATCAGCAACTCCAGTACTCGAAGTTGGGTGCACATCGGGGACTGCATCTTTAACCAGTACATTGCTTGGCGTCCCTGTGAGACTGTCCTCATTCACTTGAAGGGAAGCATCCTGGCAGTGTGTTGAGTGCTGCCTGTAGCCTGCTGCTCTCGGGATATTTATAACCATTAATGTCGTGGACGGGAGGTGAGTTTGAACGCACGTGTCACACTTATTCCCTTACAGAGGAGCACCGCTGCCTGACATCTGAACGGAGCTGCCTAAGGCCCGGAAGATGCCCTCCCCCAAGCCTGAGCCAAACCTCACAGCTCCGACCCGCAGCGCTCTGCCCTCGCCGCCTGCTGACAGCCCAACTTCGCGAGGCCCCTCCGAGCGTCCCCCGCTCCCCGCGGGCCGGATCCCCGGGCTGACAAATCTCCGGCTCCGCACCCGCCTTCGCCCCATGGACGGCTGAGCGCCTTATCTGTTCCGCACGGGGGGGCCACCCCCCTCCCGCAGCCCCGTCCCCCACCCGCGGCGCGGAGCCCTCCCCCGCCCAAGCACAAAGGCCGGGAGGGTGGGCAGCAGCCGGTGGGGGGCACCGTGCAGCGCACAAAGCTGGGGGGAGGGAGGCAGCCCCCCCCCCCCCCGCCGGGGCACACGCACACGGGTGGGTCCCCTACCTGCAGGTGCCTGTCCGCGGGGGAGCGGCGCAGCGCGATGCCGCCCGTATCGCATGGGGGGATCGGTGATGGTGCTGGGAGCGCTCCGGTCCCTCCTCCTCTTCCCTCCTCCTCCTCCACCTCCCGTGCGTGTCTGTGTCCGCGTCCGTGCGCTCTGCCCGGCTCGGCGGCACTACCGCCGGAGGAGGCAGGGACAGGCTGCGGCGGCTGTCAGCTACCGGAAACCGGGGCCGGGTCGCACACACCGCAGGAAGTGTGCAATTGCACACCCGCACACGCCGCCGGGCACGGGGCGGGGGTTAGCGCTCGGCACCCGCACCGCGCGGAGCCCGGAGCGGGGCCCATGGAGGGGGAAGAGGAGGAGAAGGAGGAGAAGGGTGGAAGAGGAAGATGCGGATGGAGAAGGACGTGGATGGAGGACTAGGAGGAAGACTAGGATGGAGGAGGAGGAGAAAGATGAAGAAGAAAGATGAGGATGGAGGACTAGGAGGAGGGTGGAGGTGCGGGTGCTCAGGAGACAGAGTGAATCGGATGGGTAAGGAGGTGGAAGGCTGCCCACAGGACAGTGAGGTTAAAAGCCGAGGGAGCAAAATGGCCCCTGGGGATGGCGCTGGGCATGCATCCATCTTCATCAAGGATTTACGTGAAGCCAGGACTGTGCCACCAGCACTAGCGGCACAAAATAGCTGTACTCGTTATTCTGATGAAGGTGTGTTGACATACACCAGCTGAGTTACTCCAAGGAGCTGTGCCCACATAACTGCTGCTCAGTTTTTTTATGCAGATACAGAGATACTCAACTTACCTCTTGCTTTTTTTTTTTCTGACGTGAGATCACAGGTAAAACAACACCTGTATGCTAATTTCATGTGGGGCAAATTTGCACATGCATGCATGTATATGCCTCCTACATCTGTATATAGCATGATAAAAAAGCTGTCATACATGAAAGCAATTTATCTCTCAGGAAAACTGTAACTTTTAATTTCTTCATTTGTCCACAACTAGAGATGTCAACTGCAACATTACTCACACGAGAATATTTTTGCAATTAATCATGAGAAGGCTCAACATGCACTTGCAGTGTTATCTCTTAGTGCTGGTTTCTCCTACAATAAGGCAAGACATGTGCCAAAGCAAACTCTGTTCCTCTCCTCCACTGGCCTTTATTCCCTTCCTTGTTGCATCACTGTAAAGGAGATGGACCTGGATGCTGCTGGCAGAATACCAGCTGCCTGCTCCATGCTCCAGGGGTTCCTCCTCTCGTATGCCAGCACTGCAAAACTTGAATGGCTAACACATGCTACGATGGCAACAGTGCTTATGCAAGATTATAATGCAGACAATCTGGAACTATACTAGTGCCAAAAGCAGTGCTGTTTCCAGGTCTGCCTGTAATACAGCAGGGGAATCTGATAGCAGCATAAGCCTCATCAGGGGAAGACTGTCAGGCCTTCTCCTCTTGTTATTTTCAGTGAGATGCCATCACATTGCTGCAACACAGCAGGGATCTCAAATACACTGAAATTGAAGGTTATGTGTTAAAATCCTGAAGACTGAGAAGTGAAGTGGAAGAAGTCAATACTAGAAGGATAAGCCATTACTAGAAGGGACAGCTGTCCCCTATCCAAACACATGACACTCTGCTCTTACATCTTGCTCTCAGTAGAGGGACGTGGATGCAAAGCTCTGGTGACACTGAGGAGGGGACCATCACCCTCCTGGTCTCCACATGCCCTCAGGTTCCTGTCAGGGCTGGGATAGACTGCCATTGAGGAGTGTGCTCCCCTTGGGTCACCAGACACACCCCCATCAGAGGCTACACAGGTCATACAGCTCCAAGGTGGCCTGCCAAATGGTCTTTTCAATATTCAATTCATATATTTCCAAAAGTTAAGTCAATAAGGAGCTCCTGCAGAAGACGCAGAAGACTCAGATGCAGAGTTCTGTTTATAATTTGATGAGCTGACAAATGTTATGTTTGCATCCCAGACTTAACATAACTTAACTGCCTTCTAAGTGAACACTGAAAAGACTTAGCTTCCTAAGACCAGTTGTACTATGAAGTCAAGCAACCAATGGGACTTGCTGTTTGCTGGTGGTCCTCCACCTTTTTGTTCACTCCCTTTCTGCAGCTGAGGAGCACACTCTGTTAGCAATGGCATTAATGTGTACTGCTGCTGAATTGTATGTGAATTTTCTTTCTGCAGTTGATTTTGCAGATAACTCAGAAGCAGTCCATGAGACACATTGCTGTCTTGTTTCTTATCTCTTCCCTTCTCCAATCTCCTTTGCATTTTTCTTCTTCTCTCATGTTTTTCTGGCAGCAGGACAAATAGCCTCAAAACTTGCCTTCCTATTGCCTTTTACCTGCTTCCTTCCTACTCCTTCACTTCATTGCTAGGAGCAGCCCCAGGTAAAAGTCGTGTCTGCACTCATTAAATAAAAAGAGAATTTGAAAATCCTTTTCAGACCTCTGTTGCCTTTGCTTGGCTAATATATCCTATTATCTTCGCAGTGTTTTATGCAGGGCTATAATTGCACCAGAGGTTTCTGGTTCATATCAAATGTGCTGCCAACGAGTTCTGTTAGCCTAATAATGTCACCAGCCCTTTAGCACAGAATTATAAGTTTTAGTTTGCTGCCTATATTAGCAACTGGAAGGTCAGCAAGAAGAAATGCTCCTGTGAGAGCAGATCTCTCCCCAGAATGGAGAGCTGCTGGGTTGTGCTGGTGTCTGCCAGGTGGGTTGATCGCTTCTTGCATTCTTTGCTGCGCATTTGATGCTGAGCACAAACACCCCAGCTCTGTGCCAGGCACCTCAAAGTAGATGGTCTGCATGTTCAGATGCAGAGTTCTGTTTATAATTTGATGAGCTGACAAATGTTAGTTTGCATCCCAGACTTAACATAGACTTTATTCTACAACACAGGGCAACTCATTTTCTGTTTACCCATCTGTGATGAAACCAATTGCAGTCCTCACCAGCCTGATGAGGAATTTGCTCACTCCAGGCCCGAGTGCTTACACTGTACAGAACTGCTTAGAGCCTGCCAGGCTGCTAAGGACACTGGCATAAACAATGGGCAAAGGCAAAGACAAAAGCCTCTCCATCCCACAAGCACAAAGTCTTCTCCACAGGACGACTGGCTGAACCAGTAGGTTGCCAAATGGAACATACGAGTTGCCAAATAGGAGGTAAAGGGATCTCTGTCTTCCTATTTGGAAACATTTGCCCACTTGCCACATGAAGAAAGGTCTGAATGCTGTATCATCCCTCTTGTCACAGATTGTAATACGGGTACCATGACCATGCAGAAAGCAGGTGGCACCTAGTAACTGAATGGCTTACTTAGGAACCTACCAGTATTCCCTTGCACCCCTTCAGCACTGTACTATTTATCGTGACCACAGATGTGGCTGGGCCTGCACATTAAATTCACTTGCGTGCACTCAGCTGCTAAGGATGTTGCAACGAGTCCCAGCCAGCAGTGCAAAGGCTGCCTGGTGCCATCAGCTAGCAGCACCACTTCTTGGAGGAAGCATCCCCCAGAGACAGCAGCGTGAGTTAAAACAAGTCTTCCTTTTTAGACACTGTTTGTGTGATTCAGCATGATTTGTTGTTGTCTGTCAGCTGAAGCTCGGAAAGAGCAACACCTGGATGGTGTCAGAAAGTTCCCAGAGAGCATGCTGGCCTCAGCCACTGTCAGAGCCTTGTGGTGTGTCTCACTGTGCCCCAGTGTGAGAGCAGCTCATTTCAGGTATCCTTCCAAGACACAGGCAGACACCTGAATCCTCATGGGAATGGCCTCCAGCTGAACCAAACATACAAGCACAGAAAGTCCAGGGAGATGATTCCTACCCCAAATGTCCATACATCACTCTCAAGTGCTCCTGCAATCCCCTCTCAGAGTACTAGAGAACCATACTCCCTTTGGTCACACTCCTCTCTGGATGAAAGTGCGCCATAGGTGCAGATGCCTGCAAACAGTGCTAATGGGCAGAACAAGGTGGGATTATCTGGTGGGAAATTGGTGCTCTGGAAGGGAGGAGCAGGAGGTGGGCCGGTGAAGAAGATTCAGCTTCCAAACACCCAGCCACAAGCATGGGAATTCCAGAGCAACAAGGTGCATGGCAGTTCCTCCCTAACAGCAGGAAGATGAGTGGTTGGACTTGTAGACAAGTTGTGTGGTGAGCGGAGGTGGGGCATCAAGACACTCAGCAATGCTGAGGGTTGCTGAGTAAGAAAGCAAACTCTCTCGTGGGTTGAGAGGGCTACCTATCTCCATGTTTTCAGTAGTGGTATAGCAGAACTATGCTGATATAGGGAGGATCAGAACAACAGTCAACGTGGCTGTAAACACTGACAGCATGTCTATGGATTTTGTCCTACACACAGATGGGGCCTCATGAGGGCAGAGTGGAGGGGGACAATCACCTCCCTCTCCCTACTGCCACTTTTCTGCTGAATCAGCCCAAGATACAGTTGATCTTCCGGGATGCAAGCACACACTGCTGGCTCATGTCCTACTTTTTGTCTACCAGAACCTCCAAGTCCTTCTCCATTGGGCTGCTCTCAATGAGTGTCCCAGTCTGTACACTGGGAAAAAGCAAAGCAAAGGACATGACAGGGAGGCTGTTATTGGGAAACAGTGGGAAATGTCTAATAAGGATAACAGAGTGCAGCAGGGACAAAGATAATTGTCCGGGGGGATTTTTTATTAGGTTTTTTCATAGGAAACATTTGGAATTCAAAGGACAATTCATTTGCCAAAGCACAGCAAAGCTGCCTCATGACATGATCCATTTACTTATGAGCAATCCATAAAGAGGACAACCAACCAAACTACTTCTCTTTCACACTCACACATGTTCTCTTTATGTAAAGAAAGTTGCTAAAAGGAGAGTTTGTGAGGTACTGTAGCCACATTCCTGGAACATCTGTAATTAAAGACTAACACAGTGTTTTATAGTGAAGAATTACCAGTTAATTTACCCTTCGCTTACCTGCCAGTCCCAAAGTTACCTGGGGGGGCACTGCATGTTGCCACACAATTTCTGTCACTCTCAAAGACGCTTTCAATTCTTCATCTTTGGAAGACCATGATCCTTCTCTGCCAGTCGATCCCACAGCATCTGGTTGCCTCCTGCTCAACACTGTTTACATCCCGCCTACACAGGTCAGAAAACAGGGCACAGAGTGCAAAAAGGATCCTCAAGGATCGAAGGAATCTTCTCTGCTGGAACAGTAATGGAGGACACAAGACCACAAGAAGCCAGATTCAAGCAGAGAAGCTTGAGAGTGTGGCCACTTGCAGTAAGGTTGCTATGGTTTGGCACTGCAAATACTATTCAGCCTGACGGGGGCAGGGCAGGCTTACGCAAGTGTTTAAGCAGACGTCTTTCTGGTCCTGTAGGAAACAGGAGTAGGTCTGAATTAGGCAAGGAGTGCCCGGAGCTTATTTCCTAAATAGAAGGCAGTGTGGGACAATTTCAAGAACAGGAATTCAACTGCCTTAATGCAGGGCACTTTTTTTGTCGCCTTCCAGCAGTCACTGATTAATGGAAGATTCTTGTCCTTCCCAGATTCCACTGTTAGTGACTCACAACCCAGCCTATGGCACACATGTAGGCACTCATATTTTATTCTGGACAACTTGAAGGAACATGTGGGAATAAGTACTGGTACTAAAAAACACCCAATACAAAGTCAATGGATCTGCTAGTACTGATGTGGTAGTTCTCAACTTGAAAAACAAAACCAGAACTCCTAGCTTCAAGTTAGAGTTAAATAAAACGAGACTAAATGTGTGTTGACTAAAAGCAAAGTAGATAACAGCTTACAAAAGTCTGCAAGGCCATGGTAGTGCCCAAGAAATATACCAGGCCTTTGAGTCAGCTCTGAAATGCTTTTTTGCAACCATCTGACGGAGGTCCCTGTCGTCTTTCTCCTGGCTGACATCTCAGCCATGCTTGTGGCCAACTTCTCACATGCACAAAGTCCTTGGGGCCAGCCTGATGTTTCATGAAGCACAGTAGACAACTCCTGTCATCACATGTATCAATGAGGCTGCCTCACATTCACACCCCAGCATACTAGAGGAGAATCAACTTCCTGCTGGTACTTCCTTCATTAGATTTCCTACTAGGTTGCGTCTAATAATTTGTAGTCATGAAGAAGACAACATATGAAAAACAGACCCTGAGGTGCTTTTGAAAATGCCATTCTATAGGTGCTTGAAAATACCATTGAGAACGCAGACTGAGTTTTCAGAGTTGTCACCACGCAACTCCTTGTATGAAACTCCTGTGGATTTTAATTTAGAATCATAGGAGGTCTTGGGTTGGAAGGAACTGTAAGGGTCATTCATTTCCAACCCCTTGTCATGGGCAGGGCTGCCACCCAGCAGACCAGTCTGCCCAGGGCCCCATTCAACCTGGCCATAAATGTTTCCATGAAGAAGGCATCCACAGCTTCTCTGGGCAGCCTGTGCCAGTGCCTCACCATCCTCTGACTAAAAATTTTCCTCTCAATATCTAACTTAACATCTAGTCTAAATCTCCTCTCTTTGTTCATAGGAAAGGTGCTCCAGACCTCTCATCATCATTCCGACCTTCCTCTGAAGCTAATCCAGCAGTTCTGCACTTTTCTTGTGCTGGGGCCCCAGATCTGGACTGCAGATCAGGCCCCATGAGGGCAGAGCAGAGGGGACAATCATCCCCCTCTCCCTGTTGCACTTTTCTGTTGAATCAGTCCAGGATACAGTTGATCTTCCGGGATGCAGGCACGCACTGCTGGCTCATATCCAGCTTTTTGTCCACAAGAACCTCCAAATCCTTCTCCACTGGGCTGTTCTCAATGAGTGTCCCAGTCTGTACACTTATCAGGGATTACTGCAAACCAAGCACCTTGTACTTGACATTACTGAACATCATTCATTTCACAAGCTTGATCAGGTCCCTTTGGATGACATTTCTTCTTTCTAGTGTATCAGCTCCACCACTCAGCTTGGTGTTATCAGCAAACTTGCTGAGGGTGTGCTTCATCCCACTGTCTGTGTAATTGCTAAAGATGTGGAAGAGCATTGGTCCCCAGATGCACCCCTGAGGGATACCACTCATAACCGGCCTCCATCTGTACACACAGCCATTGACAACAGCACTCTGGCTGCAATCATCCAACCAATTCTTTATCCACGCAATAGTCCAGACTTCAAATCTGTATCTCTTTACTTCAGAGATAAGGAGGTGATGTAGAACTATGCCAAAGGCTTTGCACAAGTTCAGGTAGACAAGCTGCCCTTCCTTTATTCACTGATACCATCATTCCACCACATTGAAGGCCACCAGACTGGTCAGGCACAATCTGCCCTTGATAAAGCCATGCTGGCTATTGGGGATCATCTCCTCATCCCACACGTGCCTTAACATTTCTTCTGCGAGGAACAGCTCCATGATCTTCCCAGGCAGAGAGGTAAGGCTCACTGGCCTGTAGTTTCTTAAGTGCTTTCCTGTCCGCCCTTCTAAAAACTAGGAGTGACATTTCACTTTTCCAGTCCCCAGGGACTTCTTCTGACAGCCATGACATTTCAAATATGATGGAGACTGACTAGGCAACCGTATCAGCCAGTTCCCTCACGACTCTGGGAGGACACCATCTGACCCCATGGACTTATACATATTCAGTCTCATGAGGCAATCGTGGACTTGCTTGTCTCTTAAATTGGCAAGGATTTTGCTCCCCTGATGCCTACTTAAAGGTTCAGAGACACGAATGACGTTTACTTTCTAGGCTCTTCTTGTCTGACGTGGCTCCAGAGAGTTCAAGAAATCTGATTTTCAGCTCTCCTTACACTTTTACCATACAATGGAAGCAGTTTCTGTTGCTTTTTCTTGTGGAAGGACAAGTAAGATTGGCAATGCACCATAAGTCAGAATATAAACTGCTGCTATACAGGAAAGATTTCTGATTTCTTCAGTATTTGTCTGCAAGACAAAGCTCTTAAAAAAAGATTGAAGACTGAGCTCCTTTCAGTACTGAAAATGACTTCTGCTTTAGATGAACAACTAAATGTCTTACAGGCAAAAAAGACTAATCTGGAAAATAAGAAATAGGAGTCAGAAAAATCCCCGATGAAATGCACATGAAGAGTATGGCAGAGCTTCCTTAGGGTAACCATCTTCCTTGTTACCTAACAGGAAAGGATAATAAGGGCAGGAGTATAATTCATTATTTCCTTAGTTTGATGGCATCTCTATCTTATTGTTGGGAAGGCAAACACTGATGGGAGAGACCACTGGGTTTTGTTGGAACATGAAGAATCTGTGACCACAGCAGGTGTGTGTCAGCTGTCACCTGGCAGACATACACAGGCAATGCAGGGTGAATTAAACAAAAACCTGAACAATGAATACAATAAAAAATGTGTAATAACAGCTCAACAAGAAACCACTTGAAAGAAAGCAGGGGATCTGGCAGTATAAATATATGCTAATTATAAGATGGATATTTAGCTGACACTAGTAAGAATGTACAGTGTGTAATTTTTATGTATTGTACAATAAGTAAGTACAATAGGCTGCTTTCTATGTTTAAGAAACCCTGACACTTGGATGTCCAGGCTGTCCCCACAAGTTATTTCCTAATGTGCTTCGCAACACAGAAAATGGCTTAAAAACATAACTGGATCCTACTTTTGGCCCTCTTGCTTTGCCAAGTGTGAGTTCCCCTGTTCAGAACTGGATTAGCTATCAATGAGCGAGGCACAAATGCTATGGCAGACCCACAGTCCTTCCACCTTCTGTCCTCTTACCACTGACCTACGAGCACAGATGTACTGCTCTACAAGATGCTTTGCAGAGCTCAGGCTTAGCTGTGTGCTGAATCCACAGAAAGGCAGAGGCTGGGGCTGAAGGCCTGTGCTGACAGAGCTGGGTTGCTGAGGGGCTGATTTTCTGTTCTGTCACAGAAATCCTGGGGCCATATGCAGTCCTTCAGGCAGCTGCCCATTTGTAACAGGCTGACAATATAGTCTTGTGCATCACATCTTTTCAGGCTGCAGAATTCTTGGGGCAGGGATAATTTCCTATGGAAGAAAACTCACTTTGCTGAGTTTCTTCCTTTTCTACAAAGAAAGGAAAACAATAGCAATCAAAGTGATAAACATAAACACAGGGCACTGCTTAGGACGTGTTCAATATCAGCAGCAACACTTATTCCTCAGGTAAAGAAAATAAGGAAGTGAGCCATCTGGGCTTGTTTCTTCCCAGCTTTCCGTGAAGCAACAGCATTAATTTTTTATTCCCTCCATTTTGGGCCTGGTAAACTTGGAATTCTGAGAGATGTGGGTTTTGATGAATAGCTGTGAGCTTCAGCATTCTCCTCTTACTGCAAAGTCTGAATCACTACATTCCCCTCTATCACGTTTATATTTTTTGCTTATGAAGAAATAGCTGACAACATCCTTCTGGACAAACCATTTTCATGGAGTACAGTTCATATTTATAGGGAAAAAGATCCAGAACTTTGTGCTATATAGTCTCCCAGTACTGAACCAGTACTAAATACATGCTAGCACACCCTTAGGACAAAGATTACAATTGGAAATAATGATGTGGCAGTTATCCTCCACCCTGATAAAACTTCAACCATTGATGAAAAAGGTGTGTTCCACCAGCTAGTGCTCGTGCCATGTGGTTCCTATCAGTGCAAAAAAGGAAGGGGAAAGGCTAGAAAGCACTGTTCATATTAAGACAAAATAAGAGAAGATTTTTTCACTTTCCTGCACAGAGATTGGCTTGCTTAAGTTTTACCCTGCTATGGAGGAAATGCACACACTTCTCTGCTTCTTTGCCATGAAGTTCTGATGCACTAGATGCTAAGTCCAGTCTGTGATCACTACTGATTTGTAAAAACCCAGTGTTTGTGCTGAACCATAGATGCCAGATGGGACAAATGCTGCACAAGTAGATCCACACAGGTGCCTTCACTTCGTAATGCTAGCAGCCTTCTTTGTGCACTTCTGGACCCTGCTTCTCACTCTTCACACTGTACCTAATTTGCTTTGTCTCATTCCTGTGCCTTGTTCTCATGAGCTTCCATCTGCAAATCTCAGTTGTTGAACTGCTGTTGTACTGTTGTTGTAACAGGTTCTCATGGGAAGTAAATGACAAGTTTTTGAGAATCTTTGTGTGCTTTTAACTAGTTTGTATTGGAAGAAAAATAGGAAGTAGAAAGTAATGAAGTAGATGATAAGTCATTTAAATACCATGTCAGTATTACCACCTTAAACACACACAAAGTGCAGTGACCAACCAGCATGCATGTTCTGCATCTGGTGGAATGTGATCCTGCTAGCACTGACAGCATCACAATCTGAACAACAGCAGGGAGCTTGGCTGGATCCAAATGTAAAGCACAGAGTGAACAACAGGAAAAGTCTGACAAGAATAATTATTGTCACCTTTCTCATCCTTACCACTTGCTGATGCTGGAAAAGAAACTCCTCTGGGGACTACATGGCTTTGTTTCTTGGCTGTCCCCTGGGCAGTTGTCCCCTACCTTCTCTTTGCTTTCTCATTTCCTTAAGGTAACATCAAGCTGATGTGTGCAGCCCACTAATAAATCTCTGTGGAAGTAAGCCATCCTCAAGAGGTGCAGTGATACTGTCCCCTCACCGTTTGCAAGGTTCCCTCTCCATTTTTCAGCATAAGCCCCAAGTGGGAACGGTGAGAGGCAGAGTTACAGAAGGAGCAGCCAGACCCCAAAGCAGAGCTGGTGCAGGAGAGTACCACACAGCCATGACTTCAGGTTGGGAACTCAGAAGACTATTACTCTTAAGCAAGAAACAGTCCCTTTAAATAATGAGGTGTGCAGAAACACTGATGTGTAGAGAAATAAAAAATCCATCCTTTTCAGTTTATCATATTGGCTTATAACTTGGGAGAAACCTATGCTAATTCTTTGAGAGGGACAGATTTTGTCTCTCTGCTTTTCAGTCTACATTTGCACCACTGAATTACTGGCACAAAAGGAATGTTGCCTGCAACAAAGGTACGCTTTATCTACTGATTGCTTTAAATAAATTCTCATTCCTTTCAGCTTTCGTAGCTTGTAGTCTGTTAATCTCATCAATCATTGACTCTAAATATGTAGGAAATACGTAATAAATGCACGTAAAGCTCTCTCACTGTGTCAGAATATCCAACTACAAGTCTAAGGAACAAGCAGGAGCCTCAGCCTTAAAAGAAACTGGGGATGGGGAATCAAACCATATTTGGGCCACCGCTGCCATAAATAAGGCAATGTGACCAGATTCTTACAACAGCCCTGAGGGGATACAATCTGGAGTTTGAACACCTTTGGACCAAAATGCTGTTTAAACGTTTGCAAGAGTGCAATGTAAGAGCTGCAGTTAAAAACAAACCTGAGGTTTTTTGGTTTTTTTTTTGGTTTTTTTTTTTTTCTAGTGATTAAGTCTCTTTTTTAGTGGTTCTGGTAGGGAAAGCATCATTGAATAAACATGAAATAACTGCCCTGGTGCAACAGGTTAATGGTTAAAAGAGCTCTGGTTTTTAAAGAAGTTTGCTCCAAAAGATAAGTTGATGAAAATCTGGCTAAAAAAAAGCAATTTTGGAAAGTACAACCCATCTCTAATTTGTAAGTAGGTTTTGTTCTTATCACAAAAGTGATCCTAATCTTTTATTGAAGCCAATGAAGACATCAGCTTCCTGGGAGATTTTCATGGTCGTTTCATAGCAAGGCTGTTTGCCATCAGTATTTATACAACGTAACACACAGGAGAGTGACTCTAAAAATACTTTGATAACTGACATTGTATTTTGGGACTCAGTAAGTCAAAATGGTTGTGCAACAAGATAAGGAAAATTCTGCTTAACAACAAACAAACAAAAGAACACAACAACAACAAAAGAGGAGGAAGAAATCATCCCAGATCCTATTTAAACATCGGAGCAATGTGTTATATATTTCATCAAGATTTTGGAAATGTTTACATATACTCTATGTATATGCATAATAAAGCATGGCTCAGAAGCAAACAGTTACTGTTGAAAAGCTGTAAAAGATGCTCTGGGAAGTACACACTCACTCGTGCTCCAGAGCAAGGATTTCGTATTTGTGAGGGAAAGATTTTCCTATTCTGCTTATCCCATCTTCTCCTTGAATTCTATCAAGAGAAGAAAAAAATGCATTGGTGCTTGTTAGTAAGTCTTATTCTGTGGTGAGTTTGCTGCAAGCTCATCAAGAACAGCATTTTGCCCTGTATGTGCTCCAGCCCAGGAGCTGCAGAGAGGATTTGTCCCTAAATTGCAGCGTGGATGTGACCAGAACCATGGGAGAAAGAACAGCCGTGGGAATGATGAATTCACAGCCAATTCTATACCTGAGTGGGATTTGCTGCTCCAGGTGAATAAGCATATGGGGCCCAATGGGATTAATCACAGGGTACTCCAAGGGCTGGCTGACATCATCCTGAGTCCTCTCTCAATTAATTTTTCAAAGGTCTTGGGAATCTGGAGAGATCCCCGTTGACTGGAAGCCGGCAAACATTGTCCCTATTCACCACAAGGGTCAGAAAGAAGATCTGGGCAACCAGAGGCCTGCCAGTCTCAATTCAGTGGCTGACAAAATTATGGAGAAGATTATTCTGGGAGGTACTGAGAAACCTGAAGGACAATGTTGCTGCCAACACCGGTTGGTGAGAGGAAAGTCCTGTTCAATGAATTTAGTCTCCTTTCCAGCTTACCCAGCTACTACAGGAGAAGACCGCTCATGTCATCTGGTGGTGTTCAGTGGAGCTTTTGCTGCTCTTTCTCACTGGATCCCCCCAGAATGCTCCCGTGGCAGGAGCTCGGTGGGCTCTGAGGTCCCTTCCAACCCAACCCTTCTGTGGTTCTGCGATGCTCAAGAGCCCCTTCCAAAGCAGGCTATTCCGTGATTCCATCTGGTGTGCTGAGCACTCCCTCTGCTGGCACGCACACAGCTGGATTTTTCCCAACTCAGGCTGGGAAAAAACGAACCAGTGGAGCTGTTGAACTATGAGAGATCATCAAAACAGAGCCTGTGGGGACCTGAAGCCCGAGCTTACATTTTCTTCTTGGTACAATTAGCTATCAGTCCCATTCATTACGTTCAGTAGCACGCAGATAGTGTTTGTATTTTACACAGGCCTTAGAGCCAGTTTTCTTTTCATACGTTCACATTAACTGGAACTGTCACTAAAATAACCTGAAGTTTTTCTTCAGTTTCTGACAATAACAGAACAACGAGATTATTCAGTCATTTCTTTTTCATGAGCCTCAAAACCTGTGACCTCAGCAACAGATTTACAAGCAGTGCATTTCTGTCCTCATGTAAAAATCCCGTGGAATGCAAACATCCACAAGAATTTTAGCACCTACTGCAGAGCTTGTCCTTACAGTGCAGAGCAGACTGGCTCATTGCTCAGCCTTGTCTGTTTAGAGCATAAAGTCCAAGAATGACACCATATGAAAATTCGTAACGCGAGGATCAGGTACACCTAATAGCAGCACAGTATCCCACAGCACAGCCCCAAGGCTCTGACTGGAAGGTGGTGGGATACCTACCCTTGTTCCCATGATGTGCCTCTAGGACACATGCTTGACTCTGGACCAAGTAGCATAGCATAAACACATGCCATTAGAAAACAGAGATGCCATCTTTCTGTTTTTCCTTGTCTCTTGCTACTGAACTGCTTGTTCCACTGGGCTTGAATCCATAATAACTTATATATGGACATAACAGTCCCTGTCTTTCTCTCCCCCAGCATGAGCAATTACTTGTACAACGACAGAAGCAGTCAGACACAGCCCTGACCCAGTTGCCGTTCACAATCACCACTCCCCAGAGCAGCATGGCAAGCTTTCATCCCACAGGAAACAATATTTCTGTAATACAGAGAGAAAAAACACAGTGGCTAGCCAGATACAGCTTTGTTCTTCTCTGGATGAATCTCCAGCAAAATCATTTTTCTTCTAAGGAAGATGTTTGTCTCTAGGATAACACCAGCAGCAGAGTGTCATCAAATGGCATTGACAGCTGCCAGCAACATTGCATGGGAGCAGTATTTCTGAATGCAAAGGAAACACACACAGCACAGGCAGGGAAGCAAGCAGGGCACCCTGTACCTTTAGGTTGCAAGACATATCTAATATTGAACAGAATGGTGCACATCCTTCCCTCCTCCCCAGACTGCAATCCAGAGAAATAAAATGCTTCAGCAGAATAGTTGCACAGAAACCACAAAGGCACAGGGATTGCTGATGACACAGGCATAAAAGTAAGAACCTCGCTCTTGGTACCCAAGTTCTTCTATTTGCTTCATTTCCTATGATGTTACAGGGCCGTGTTTGGAAACACAATTCCAAAATATGAGTTCCTTCCAAAAACACTATCTGTCTACTATCTGCAGGTTTCAAAGCACATCTCATATGGATCCCTAAAGAAATAATTTCATGCCCCCCCCTTTTCTGCACTCAGGCACTTGCACTGTGGCTTTCTAGAGCTTGAGATCATCGCTCTTTTTCGACACCATTTAATGAGATGACCAGTTCCTACAAGCTTTGTGAACATTGGCAAACTGTGTAGAACCAAAAGAGTTGCATCTCACTCAGAGGATGAGGTAGTTTTGAGTTCAGCTCTAACCATACAATGGAAATCTGCTGTGCTTCCCCTACTCCTGGCATCAGATCTCATATTACTTGTCTGATAATTCAAAGACATGCTAATAGGAAATCATGTTCAGTTAGATGGAGTACCTCCCACAGTAACAGAGGGCAGCTTGCTATCTGCAGAAAAAGTGAAAGCCAAAAAAAGAATTATCCATGAAAGATAAAAAAATATAATTCTGTTATAATTTCTCTTTGAATCATTATATACAGTTATTACAGAAAAAAATGTCTTTCTTGCTGTGCATTACAGCAGAATCAAGTTATGTCTTCTCCGCGAGATTCACATCTTCTTCATGCTTACGCTGCATCAAGGTGAAAAGAAGACTGGCATTTTAAAGCCGTGTTCTAACTACGTATGAAAGGCCAATGCTCGGGTAGTAATGTTTTCCTCCCAAAGTTTGAAGGCAGCACCTTTTCCAGCCTCATTTCAAATATCGTATCACACTTAACTCCTGACTTTCCTAATACAAATGTGATGTTAGGAAGCCTTGTGAGGAAAGCCAGAGATGGCTTTAAGTCACCAGAAAAGAAGAAAGAGGATCATCAGAAAAGCACGGAGCAGAGGCAGACTGACCAGCAAACAGTAACTCATTTCCAGGAAGATCTGCGAGTTTTTAGAAATTCCCCTTTGCTGTAGGCTTGGTGTTTCGATCTACACGGTAGAAATGCTAAATCGTGCTCTTTGATTAAATCCCAGCCATTTCAAATATTACAGCCTAAGTATTTCCGCATGCATATTTAATGCATTTAATGCATTACAACAGTGGAGCACATTACTGAGAAAAAGTGTCTGACTGACTGAAAAAGAATTTGCTTTTCCAAGCCAAGGGCTAAATCATAACAATCACTTTAGTTATTGAACAACATTTTTGTGTGTGTGTGTTTTGTCTTTTGCTTTTTGTCATTTTGCCTGTTTATCTCATAGCTCTGTTCCAAACTTTTGCTGAAGGGAACTGAGAAATGATTTGAACAGCGATAAATGTGGAAATCACAGATCCAAAACACTGCTAGAACTCAGCATTGCTCAACAAAAACTTTGTACATTTTAACAAGTGAAAAAGCACCAGCTTTAGACAGAGATGAAACCATGCAAATCAGAAGAAAGAAATTGAGTTACTGACTACAAAATTCTGTGGTAAAAGCAGTACACATTTAAGAAAAACAGGTCAGAGATGTACAGAAAAAAAGTTCAACAGATTGGCTGGATGCTTCATGTATGGCAAACATTTTATTAGCTACTGACCAAAGCAGTAGAAACTCTTGCACTCTTCTTGTTTGCAGATCATGAGAGTTCAGAAAAGCCCATGGAGTTATATGTGATTCATAATGTGATTTACAAGCTGTGTTGTAGCATGCACTGGGACAAGGTGGGGGGTGAAAGGATAGAGCACAGCTCTGGTGAAGAAGATCAGGGGTAGTGCTGGAAGGAAAGCTGGACACGAGTCAAAGCAATGTGCCTTCACAGCCCAGAAAGCCAACCTGCATTATAAGAGGTGTGGCTAGCAGGGCAAGGGATGTGATCCTGCCCCTCTACTGTGTGTTGGAGAGGGCTTTGGCCTCTTGGCAAGCGAAATCCTACTGAACCTCCTGGTTCCGGTGGGGCATCATTGTGACAGCACGCACTGTGATGAGGGTGCTTCTGCCACTCCCACCATAGATTCACAACATCACCTAGTGACGCCCCACTGGAACCCCCAGGAGGTTCAGTAGGATTTCGCTTGCCAAGAGGCACAGCAAAGACTGCTTCGTTGCAGGAATGTCTGCAAGGACAAACCCCAGTTTCACTGAGCAAAGACGCTCCCGCCCTGCGGAAAGGGGTCAAGGATCAGCTCGTGATGCTCGTTCCCAGGTTTGTCTTCAGCAGCTGAAAACCCGAGTTCCTGTGTCTCGCTGTCCTTCAGGTGACAGCACCGACTTTTCTCCTCTGCATTTTGCAGGCCCTCGTCAACTGCAACCCAGACTTTGGGGGAGAGAGCCCTCGGCTCCTCGAGCAGCGCGGGCCGAGATCTGGCCAGAAGAGGAGAGCCGCGGCCGCCCCCCGCTCTTGCTCCTGCCAGCACTGCATGCCGGCAGCGGGTCCGGCAGCCGGCACCCAGGCGGTGGAGGCCGCGGGGCCCCGGCCGCGCAAGCACCGAAGGACGGCCCGCAGCCGACGCCACGTCGGAGCCGCGACTACGCGGCCAGCGCGTGCCGGAAACAGGCGGCCCGCGGGCCACTCCCTGCCGCCACCGAGCGGCGGCCGGAGCCCTGGCGGCGTCTTTGTGTCTCAGTTCTTGTTCGCCGCTTCGCCCTTCGTGGGAGACGGCTCGGCACGCGGCCCAGCGCGGTGGGAACCTCCCCGGCACCAGGCAGCGCGAGAGCGGCGGGCTCCTGGGGCCGCCCTGCCTTTCCACGCTTCGCCCGTCGCGGTGAGCGTGCAGCAAGAAGTCAGGGTGATGGCACCGGAGTGGGAGCCCTGCGGAACCCCGCGGCACCCGCGTAGTGCCCGCGGCTTCGGCTGGGTGGAAGCAGGCTGCTGGCTGCGCATCTGCGGCTCCGGCTGTGTGGAGGGAGGCAGCTGGCTGCGCGGCTGCGGTGGAGGTGACCGATGGGCGCCCTAAGGACAGCGGGGGCGTCAGCAGCCGCGTGGAGGCGCTGCCAAGGCGGTGGCTGGTAGAGCGATAGTTCTGAAGATAAGGTATCTTGGTAATAAATTAGTTCGGTTGTTCGTCACGTCCTTTCGTTCGTTCGTTCGTTCATTCCTTCAGCGGCGAGATCGAGATCGCGGGGGAAGTTGTTTGTCGAAGGCTAAGAATGCTCTGCAGTCCGCCCCGCCGCAGCTCGGCTCCTGGCGCTTTCATTGGTCCCCCAGCTCGGCCGCGGGCACTTCGCTGCATTCATTTCTCCTGAGGTAGCTCCGACGGAAGGCCCGCACAGCTCCTGTCGTGCTCGCAGCGCCCCCCAGCGGCAGTCCGCCCCGTGCACCCGCTCGGCCTCGGCTCCGCCCGGCTCCCCGTGCTGCGGTTGCGCGGAGGGCGGTGTGACGAGCAGTGCGTCCTGCGCCGAGCCGGCAGCCGCCCCGAGCCGCGCTGTAGCCGTGCCGCCATGCTGCCCAACACTGGGTAAGGCGTCCTCGGCTTTCCTCCTCCCTTTGCTTCTTCGGCGGGGCGGCGAGCTCCGAGCCACACCGCCTCCCGCGCCTCGGGGTCCCGGGGCAGAGCCGCGCTGGGGCGAGCGGGGCCGGGCGGAGGGACAACCGGGGCTCCGCAGCCCTCTCTGGGCGGGGGGAGGCGAGGCGCGGTTGTCCCGGAGCGGCTGGGCGCTCGGTGCTGTGCGCTCACGGGCCAGCTGCGTGAGCGTCCGGAGGGCAAAGTGCGGCGGTGAGTGTGCTGTAGGATCTGCGCTGAGGGGCTTTTGCAGCGCTTCTCTCGTGCCTGGAGCTGCTAAAGAACGGGGGCATACATTGTCCTTATTTGTATGTTGTAAGCAGTTGTCATAAAATTCTGTACAAGTGCAGAAAGCGTCCGTGCTGCAGCCTGGTTGCCCATGCTGCTTGCCCATGCTGCAGTGGGCTCCCCTGGTTGCTCCCATGCCTGCTGAGGAAGGAGCCCAACTTCAGGATTTTAACAACCCTGAGGCTGCAGAGCTGGGAGGTGAATGTGACATTCTGTCTCCTTACCAGAATTCAGCGCATTGGAGCCTTTAGAATATTGGAGACTTGAAACAACTTCCTACCAACTTTGTAACAACTTAGACAGTTGAGTGCTTTAGGAAAGTCTTGCAGAATGCTTCACATTTTGTGCAGTTTTCTCAGTGACACTGAAGAAACACCAGAAGAGTCTGATGCATCTGGCTTTGCTGGCGCTCTCACACTGTGCTGAAGGGGACAAACTAAATGGTTATAGGAAAACTAAGCAAGAAGGTTTAAAAAGCAAGCAAACAAAAAAATCCCAACACAATAAAAGCATGAGAGTACTGAGTCAGCGTTTCACTGGGGATGAAATGAAGGTGAATTTTCCCTTTTACGTCTCTGATCTCAATGAACAGTTTGTGTGGGCTTTTGTAGGAGACAGAATCTGCAGAACTGATGGAGCTCCAGAGAGCCCCTGAGGGGCTGCTGTTGGGTTTCTCCAAAAGTGTGCATTCTCCAGGCTGAGCTAGCCCAGTCCCTAAGTCTGTCCTCACAAGGGCTCCAGCCCTTGGCCAATTCTGTTTCCTTGTGCTCAACTCCTACTTGTCAACATCTGGCTCATATTGAGAGGCTCCAGTTTGGACACAGGGTCTAAGTGTGGTCTTACAGGTGCTGACTAGAGGGGCACAATCCCTTTTCTCCATCTGTGCTTTATGGTTCTTGCGTCCTGAGATGCTGCTGGCTTTTCCTGGTGGGCATACTGCTGAGTTACGCTCAGCTTGCTCTCTGCCAAGTTCCCCATTGCCTATTTAGCCTTTGCAGCTCCCTGGCCATTCTTTCTCCAGCCTGTATCATTGCAGGGACTCTTCAAAACTTCATGACTGTCCTTGCTGACTGTCATGAGGCTTCTGTTGACATTCATCTGACCTGTCAAGACTCCTCTGGATGGCAGCCCTGCCCTTAAGCACATCAGCCATTTGTCATCCCTTTCCAGTGCACTTTGTATTCTCCTCTAGGTTGTGATCCAGATGTTGAACAAGACCAGTGCTGGGGTAGATCCCGCTTAATAGTAGTCTCCAGGCAGAATATTGCTTCTTACCCACCATTCCCTGAACCTGTACAGTCAACCTTTCTTTTACCTCTCAGGCTGTTCAACCACACAGACCATTTTACATATTTACTTGGATACAAAAGTATTTTGGGAGACAGTAATGAAACCCTTGCTAATGTAAATGGTGTCGACTGCTCTCACTTTGCCCGCAAATTCTCTCACTCTACTGCAGACGGTAATCAGGTGCAAGCCCATGCTGACAGTTCCGAGTCATCATAAATACATACTCAGGGGAGGAGCTGGTCCATGATTTTCACACCAACCTGGGGAAGACTGAAGAGCTAGCACATCTGTGAGTTGGTGGGGCATTTTTTCTGGCTTCTTTGACTATGTGTCACCCATTCCCTTTCCCCTAGTTGACAGGGGACTCCAGTGATTCCTATGGCTTGTCAGGTATGAAGAGAGGGGCCTTGCAAGGGCGTGAGCCTGCCTGCTACAGCCTGATCTATGGACATGTATAGCTATGTCCTCTCAAGAAGCTTCTAGTTCAGCTCAGGTTTGATATTGTGTAAAATTTCTTCTCTTGAGAGTGATGATTCATTGGAACATCTGCCCAGGGAAACGTGGAGTCACCATCCCTGGTGATATTCAGGAAGGCTTTAGATGAGGCGGTGAAGAAGACGGTTTAGTGGGCATGGTGGGGATGGGTTGATGGTTGGACTAGATATAATTGAGAAGGTTGGAAAAGACCATGATTACCTCTCATCGATGGCTCCTTTTTCTTTTCCTGGTGAACTGTGTTCCTAAGCAAGTAAATCTAGTGAAGACCAAGGCACTAAGCACCTCAGGCACTACCAGTATCTGCTCTCACTGAATCACCCACACCACTCAGCAATGCCTTCTCCTTGTTCACCCTCTTCCTACCCACGTAACAGCAGATAAACAAGTTACCACTGACCTCCTTTGCGAGTTTCAGCTGCGGGTGAACTTTGGTTTTCCTCACACCATACTGACGTACTCAAGCAGTGTTCTCAGTTCCTTCTTTGTAGCTCACCGGTGCTTCCACTCCGTGTGTGACACTTTTGTATGTGGGGACTCAGTCACAGGTCAGCTGAGCAGCTGTGTCAGCCTGCTGGTTCACCTGCTCTCTAGGACCCAATTCTGCAGAAGGCAGTGGCTTGAATTCACAGTATCACAGAATAGCCTGGGTTGAAAGGGACCTTAAGAATCATGAACCTCCAACCCCCCCGCCGCAACAGTGCTGCCAACCCCCACATTTAATTGGCTTCTGAAGGGCTGTGTTGGCTTCCAGAGATTGCTGATGACATAGGATGCCAATGCAGAGGAATATTCCTGCCCCTTCCTGCCTTGCTTCATTTTTTTGCCCTCTGAAAGTAAATGCCCTCTTGCAGGCTGTTTTATTTGGAAGTTTTCAGACTGGAGGGTGAAGAGGAAGTGCCAGAAAAACACTGATTATGTTGAGTGTAGCTCAAAGTGGAAAGAAAGCTATATCAAATTTGTTTTCTGAAAAAACCTCGAAGTTGCTGCAGCATGTGCTTGTATAGATTCTTTACCAAGGTTGCAGTCTTAGACCTCTAGTTTTTTTCATTCAGTTATGGAAAGCAGCATGGGCTTGATGCAGAGCACCAAAGTGCAGAATCCTTCATTTGGAAAGCCCGTGGTCTGTAGGGCTTTATTGTGAAATATGCTATAGCATAGAGTAGACTTTTTTGCTCTTTAAAAATTCCTTGGCATTTTGTGTGTAAGAAGAATGTCTTTCTGGTGCTCTAGAACTTGTTAGTTTCTCCAGAAGGTTTGGTTGGATAAATTTGTGGGGAATTATCAGATTAAAATTACTGGAAAACTGAATTTATTGTAAAAGACTTAAGAAGAAATCATGGTCATTTCTGAAAATCTGATTCTTGGCTCTTGTCTTTGGCACCCTGCTCTGGCATGGTGATTCTGGACTTTGCCTTTATGGCGCATTGAGCTGCCTGTCCTCTGTGTTCAGAGGGCTGAAAGAAACAGAGAGCTGCAGTGAGTGTGAAAACATTAGAATTGTTTTTTTTTTTTTTTTTTTTTTTTTTTTGGAGTAACACCTTTTCTGTTTTTGGAGAATGCAGCAGTTCCATTGAGGGCAGTCTTGGATTATTGTACAAAAAAGTAAAAATGCAATTGGGAGACCTGCACAACCTTCCAGCTTCCTTGTATTGATAATGGAAGTCATCATATGTTCAGTGGTGGTGAAAGGCTTTGTTACAGATTTATCCATTTATTCTGTATTATGGGTCTGTTTTCTTTTTGTGAAATTTTGAAGGCAATTGACTGTTGGGAAAACTGCACTGATTGTTTTTGTCCTGGAGAGTGCAAGAAGTCACTGAGTTCCAGATTTTGCTTTGTTCCCCCTCTTGTTTTCCCTCTCCCTCCCACTCATCTTCAGGAAACTAGCAGGCTGCACGCTCTTCATCACTGGCGCGAGCCGTGGAATTGGCAAAGCCATAGCCCTGAAGGCTGCCAGGGATGGTGCAAACATTGTGATTGCTGCCAAGACAGCTGAGCCCCATCCTAAACTTCCTGGAACTATCTACACAGCTGCACAAGAGAGTAAGTTGTAATCAGGGTGGGCTTCAGACTGTGGGATGTGTGCATGTCCTCGCTTAATTCTCATGTATGAGTGGGAAACTGCTTAGACTCTCATAGCTCCCATTCAGCTTTATAAGGATGAGCCCAAGTGCTTCTCTTCCCTCGCAGGAATTCTTCAGGTATTAAAGTTTGATGGTAATGAATACGCATATGCATAAATGTAAAAATGCCATGTTAATTAAAATGTGTGGTGAGCTATGCACGTTCTCAGTGTTAGAATTTTGTCATGGCATCCCTATTCATTATGCAGTATGTGAAAGAGTCATAATTTGAAAGGTGTAATTTTTAATGCATTCATTGAATGAGAGATTCTCAGTAGGCAGTTCGTGCAGTCTGAGAGAGAAATTCTGTGTGTTATTTTCTAATCACACAGTTGAAGCAGCTGGAGGAAGGGCATTGCCATGCATTGTCAACGTCAGGCAAGAAGAGCAAATAATTAGCGCCGTGGAGGAAGCTGTGAAGACGTTTGGAGGTATGCTGTGGGGCAGGGGACAGGCTACCACGCAGATTAGTCAAGGAAGGAAAGAACACCCTAACCTGCTTTACTCCTGTTTTTTTAAAATACTTTTTTAATTTCACTGCTAATGTGAGGTGACTTATTTTAAAACCAGGGATCGATATTCTGGTGAACAATGCGAGCGCCATCTCTTTGACCGGCACTTTGGAAACAGAAACCAAGAAGGTCAATCTTATGATGGATGTCAATGTACGAGGAACCTACCTGACGTAAGTGCTGAGACGGCGAACCAAAGCCATTTTAACAAAATGTGTAATGCTTATCTGAGATATTGGTGCAGAAAGTAATAATAACTAAATAGATGTATGTATATAGTGTGGCTTTTTTGTCTGCGGAGAAGATAGGGAGAATTTCCCATCTGACAGAGTGTATCTGTTGAAGTCTTCCTGATTCCTGTGCAGTAAGAAACCTGCTAGTGAGTCACAAACACTGTCACTGGAAAGAGTTGAAACCCCAGCTTGTTTATGCAGGTTGTAAAAGACAGCATCTACTTTAATGATTTTGTGGTTGAGAGTGTTTTTTCTGTGGCTGACAGTATGCATGTATCCAGATTAAATGCATGAGTAGCAGGCAGTTAGTGTAGTTCATAGCAGTGCTGTTCTCCCTAACACATTTAGTAAAAATTCTGTTAGAGAGCCCATGAAAATGTGCACCACAATTGTAGAAGTGGCAGTTATGCTTTACGGATTGATGTAAATTCCAAGTTGAATTAAATATATGACTTTCAGTCTCTAGAGTGTTGGTTTTAAGTTTTTCTTGGAATAGTCATCATAGCTTTTCACTATACCATATCATTTCTTAACTGTGGTTTTAAAAATGAAATAAACTTGTGATCAGAACATAACAAATATGGCACTAGATGATACTCTGCACTGGTAATTTGGCTTGTTACTACATCATGGTTTATTGCCCTTCCAGAACTATTACAAGGAGACTATTACCTGTGAGCATCTGGAAAATCTGCTTTAGTAGATGTTGCTGCACAGCTTGGAGGATGCAGCCCAGCTATTAGATATGAATGCTATTCTCGAGATAAGTGAGATAGGACAGATTTTTTTCAGTTCTTTTCATCAGATAAATATTTGATTACAAGGGAAGGGTTTTAGCTTATCATTGGATCTCCGTGAAACTACTGCTCTGCTGTAATGGTAAGTGTTCTGCAAAATAAGAGTGACTGTCTTGCCTGATCCTTCTCTCCCAGGTCTAAAGCGTGCCTTCCCTACTTACGGAAGAGTAAGAACCCCCATATTCTGAACCTCAGCCCGCCTTTGAATATGAAACCCATGTGGTTCAAAAATCACTGTGGTAAGTAGCATCCACTGCCTTTGTTGTTATGTGTTGAGAAATGTATGAATAACTAATGAAATGTGAAGGAGTGCCAGCCAAGAGTTCCAGGTATTGTGTTTTTCGTCCTCACTAGAGATTGACAGGAGTGTTTTGCACTTTACTTGAAATAAATTGTTTTCTGGTGAAACCCAGTGCAAATCTCATGCCCTGGTATGTCCTTTATATTTTCAAGAAGGTTCTACAGGTAAGAGTTACAAGTTTTTCAGAGGATTTCTTAAGACTACACAGTGTTTTCTATTTCCAATAGAGATAGAAAAGCAAAATCTCTTTTCTCTGTGCTTCTGCATTTGACTAGATAGCCATAATGCTTAATGCTGTCTTTTTAAACAGAAATTATCTTTGAGGAGTGAAGGAGACTCCAATTGTGTCTTCAGGCTAGAACGTATGTTGCTCATTTTAAACCTGTAGATTACCTTTTAAATTTAAAGACTTGTAACATGGTTAAACAACTCCTGCAAGTCCATGTTCCTTCCACACAAGATTCCCTTCTCAAAATAGACAAAAAGGATTTACAATGTGCTTTTTTCCTTTTCTTTTTTTTTCCCCCCCCCTTTCCTATTAAATACTGGTGCAAGGGGTCTCTGAGAAAAACACAAGAAAAACACCACGCAGTTAAGGCTCAGTCATTGTTTCCATTTGTCAAAATGTAGACATAAGAACTACAGTTCTTATCTGCTGAGGATGGGGGGAGTTGGGAGAGTTTCTGTACTCTGGGAAGATACTGCTTTGACCCCGGAAGGTTGATTTTCCATAACTTACATCCTTCAAAAGTAAAAATCTGTGCATAAACTCTAAATTTGTATCTTACTAAATATAGGATTTTTGTGAACTTTTTGTAGCCTACACAATTTCTAAATATGGCATGTCCATGTGTGTCTTGGGAATGGCAGAAGAATTTAAAGGAGAAGTTGCTGTCAATGCTTTATGGCCTAAAACAGGTGATTATTATGAATTTTTGTATTTTGTCTTATACAGGTGTTTTATTTAAGTTTGAATAACTGCTGGGACTGATTCAGGAAACTGAGCAGTTCTGCATATTTTTTTGTGATCAAAGATGTTGTATGGGTATTGGCTTCCTTTCCTAGTTCTCACTATAGCCTTGCCACTTTCATTCAAACTTACCTTCAGCCTGAGTGCATTCTGCTTCTTCTTGGCCTGTCTTGTCATTGCTCCTTTATACATGACTCGAGCCTTGGTGTGCACAGAATCATTGAGTATTAACATACTTTCATTTGTAGGTATTAAATGTCCAGTACTATTTAGAATCCCCAGCTAGTTAGATTGCCAGAGAGTAGATGAAACTGACAAGATACATACCTCAGTAGATGTAAAAAACAATTAAAAAAACCCATTCCTTGAAGTTCTGGTTCAGTGGGCCAGCAAGTGCTTTTTCACACAACCATCCAACACTTCTTGCAAGTCACAGCACGTTAAAGAGCTGTAGAAAAATAACTTGTGTCCATCTTGTACTAGCTCCAGTTTATTGTCCCTGGGTCAGTGAGGATCAGGGCTGCTGTTCAAGGTTTGGTCAGCTGCTGAACAAAGAGACGAGTGTCTTGAGAGCATTAGAAGCATTAAGTGAGCTCTCCAAATTGTGTATGTCAGTGTTTTCTTGATGAAAACTGTTCATGTGGCCTGAAAGAGAAAAGTTTGTAATGTGCAAACAATCTGGAAAGAAAAATGTTGCTTTGAAAGGTTTCTCTGCCAAAACTAAAAAAGTTAACTACTTTAGAGTGAGAGAGAGGTGACTTTCATGGTATGTATAATACAGTTGTGAAGTTTCTAATTTAAAGAATGTCATATATATGTGATTAGCTTCAACGCTGGAGATTACCACTGTGCTAGTGTGGTTCTATTGGTTCATCCAACTCTTTGAAATAGAAAAATATGCTGATAGTGAGATGTTAGGAGCTCTCCATTTATCTAAAAGTGAAATGAGGTAGCCTGCCTAAAGGATGTAAGAGTGTGTTTGAGTAGTAGAGATATTGCAGGGCCGAACTGGAAGATGCTGTATGTGTATTAGCACAAAACCAGCAGCACTTTTATGAAACAGGTGGAATGATATTCGGACTGTGAGAGAGGAGATGTTCAGAACCTTTTCATATCAGTTTGTGCCCATAGTTTTGCTCTTTTTAGAACAATAATAGTTGGCAGTAATGGGAAAGTAGAGGAGCACGGTCCAGGAAAAGTGGTTAGGTTAATCAGTCCTCAGAATAGTGGAATATCCTCATGCTGCCACCTGGTAAACCTCACGTGGCAGAAATCATCTCAAACTGTTACAGTTATTTACAAAAAAAAGGAGTCTTACTGGGCCATCACATTTCAGCAGACTGAAGAAAGGCAAATATGTTTGCTTTACTTTATAAGGAGAAAAACATCTAGCTGTATGTACACTGTACCTTTGATAAAACTCTGTTTTTCTGTTTTTCAAATCAGGTGAAATTAGACACATTAAGTATGGATTTTATTTATGGATCTAACACAACCATTCTGTGGACTCTTCAAAAAGTTATTTGAGTTTGTGCTATTGGGTTTCTCATCTTTACCTTAGAGACACTTGTTATCCCACAAGTTATTGCGGAGCTAAAATTAAGTATTGAGATTTTCAGTATGGTAATTGTTGCAGAAAATATTTTAGTTACTGATGCACATTCACTTTGACATAGTTGTCCTGTTAGTTTTTCATGTCCTGAATAAAGCCAGAGGAAGTCTTTGTGTGGAAAGTATTGATAGAAGGGTTGAATAATGTGAATGTTATAAAGAGTTCTTCCCATTATTCATGTTTTGGTTTCCTTAATACTTTTCAATTAAAGGAATCTTTACACTTGGAGAATTGTTTGCTGGTTGAGCATTCTTTGCTGGTTGATGGTATTACACAGCTTTGTCTTCTTATGATAAATTTTCATACGAGAGGAAAATAAAGCTTATGCAGTTGCCAAAGACATAAGAATTTCATGTCATCAGTGTTAAACTGGATTTTTTCTGTCCTTCAATTTTCCAGTCATACATACAGCTGCGACGGATATGCTGGGAGGAGCCGGAATAGAGAAGCAGTGCAGAAAAACTGACATAATGGCAGATGCTGCATATTGCATTTTAACAAAGCCAAAAAGTTTCACTGGAAACTTCATTATTGATGAAGTTCTACTGAGAGAAGAAGGTGTTAAGGATTTTGATGTCTATGCAGTTGCACCAGGTAAAAGAGATCTTTAAAAGGAGAAGTTTGGGAAGGAAGGAAGGCTGTAGGGAAATGTGAATATTCCATTCTCTTAGCCTCTTATGTGAGTCAGTCAAAAGATGCTTTGTCCCGAGTTTGAGAAAATGAATGGGAAAATGACGTGGGAAAGCACATAATAGTTCACTGAAGCTCTAATCATCAATGTCCATAAAATTAAAAAAAAATTCATTAACAAAAAGTAAATAGACTTGCACAATTGCTGCATGTATTACTACTTACCGAATAGTGAGATAGCATTTCTTCATCTTCAAATGTTTCTCACTGCATCTGTAAGAGCCTTCCAGGTCTGATTTTAAATGTACCAGATCCTAAACATGTCACCTCATGCTATGTCTTCTTTCCACCTGTAGTTCACTTACTTGTAAAGTGGGGTGCTGTCTCCTTCAGAATGCATTCCTGTTTGTGCAGCTCATCTTCACTTGGGCTTACTGTTATTGTTCAACTCCCCTTTAGGTCACCCCCTGACTCCTGACTTCTTCTTGGATGCTGAAATTGACATGACAGCCACAAAATCAGAAAGCCATGGTAGGGCAAGCTCTGCATGTACAAGTTCATTATTTGTGGTGATAACAAATGCCCGCTGTATTTTAACTTATTTTTCTTTTCTCCCAAGCATTTGGATTACATTCAAGCTATTTGGCAAAATCTCTTTTTGTATTTGGGGTGTTTGATTTATGGAAGTGACTGTAGAGCCTGCAACTTTTACAGTTTATAATCAGTGCGTTATTTTGAACAATCTTTTTTTTACCACCAGAATTAAGTAGTGTGAAGATTTGGAGTAAACAGTGCTGGGAAAAAAATTAAAAGCAATCAGCATATTTTGCAGGAGTGTCTTGCAGCATTTAGAACTTGACAGAGCCTCTCTTCCTACATGCAGTTCTCAGAGTCATACATGATATGAACGTCTAGAAGATGAAATGGAGAAGTTTTTTATAAAAGAATCAATTTCACTTTTTCAGAATAGTAATGTGTTTGGTTGGAGGGCAACCTGATATTTTCCTGATACCTAAGACACCTAACTGACGTTCTACAAGACTTTTGTCTTGTCACAAGCTTTATGTGCCTTGTAAATTGCAAATGTTCTTTCTTAATGTTAAATGAACACATTCACTGCAGTGTAAAAAGTTGCTGATTGAAGTTGTGAATTGATTTACAGCTTAGAATCTTTTGCAGAAGAATTACTGAAAATATATATATTCTTAGAAAGATACACAAGTGAAGCATTTGAAGATGAAAGTTACATTATTAAAGGCACTGATAGATTTTTGTTTTGTTTTGTTTATGCTGTCACGAGTCTGTTGAGTAAATTATGAGGAAACTGTGAGTAGTCAGAATTAAACTTTTCCTGTGGTTTCATTTTTAATATTTTGACATAGTAAGAAATGAAATAAATTGCAGAATTCTTTAGTGCTGTATACCAGTTCCAGTTTCCAGTTATTGAAAACTTCCTTTATTAATACTAAAATAACAAAATATTCATTTTTCCCCAAGAACTAAGAAGTTCAAATCTTAGAAAATTGGCAGTGGTCAGCAGTGCTGCATTTATGCTTCTTCACATGTTAAAACAACAGTGTTTTGGCATTTTACAGAGAAAAATGATCTGTTTCTTGTAGGTGCTTCGCAGGCATCGAATGGAGCCAAGGTTAATGCAGAATCTGCTTCAGCTGGCCCTGTTGCAGAAACATTCAGAGTTATTCAGGGAGAACTCAATAAAGAAATAGTGAAATCCACCCAGGGCGTCTTTCAGTTTGAACTGTCAGGTAAAACCATCACTTGTAAAATCCTCAAACGCTCACTTTCCTAGCAAGAGGTAGTCTGAGTTTTCACATGTAAATGCTCATTTTTCAAAGCTGGTCTAGGAACAGGGCATCCTTGGGTATGTTCTATAAGATGCTGCTTTTCAGGGCCAACTTCAGCACATGCAGGATTTACTGTGCTGCTCTTGTCATAGGGAGATGCTTTCTGTGTCAGCAGCATGTGCTGCTCTTTTGAGGGATTTGGTGTATTTTCCAGGTGTTTTGTTTCTGCTGTGTCACACTGCTGGCTGTGCTGCACAGGGTCAGCACAGCACTTCTGTTCCAAGCCCCCGCTGTCTCCAGCTTCACCAGCAGCTGCTGCCTTGGGCTTGTCCCCTGACACATGGCACTGTGGGGCATCTGCTGGGGCTAATCTTGTCAGCACAGAGAATGCAGGGCAAGTGGCAGCTTCTGGCATGTCTCACACAAAGATGGGAGAGGAAAGCTGGCTGGGATAGCAAAGGGTGGGGTACATCAGTCCTTGCCGTGCTGCCACAGCTTCTCCCTGTTCTGCTCAGGTGATGAAGGAGGCACTTGGTACCTTGACCTGAAAACCAGCAGTGGGAGTGCTGGGTTTGGGAAGCCTCCTGCAGCAGCTGACGTTGTGATGAGCATGTCGAGTGGTGACTTTGTGAAGATGTTCACTGGTGAGTAACAAATGCGTTTGGCAGAATAGGGGCAGCTACTGGTGGCAGGAAACGTCCTGCTGATGGATGAGCAGACAGGTTCGTCTCTCTTTGTGGTCTTGAAATTGGATGAGCTGTGGTTGGAAGTGGATGGCCTTTAAGTTCCCTTCCAGCATAAGTCACTCTGTGAGTCTATGATTTTATAATAAAAATTTCTAGTGATTTGTTCAGTAGCTATTGAAATTTTCAGAGTGTAGCTTCAGAAAACATCCAGCCAATCTGTTGAACTTCTTTTCTGCACATCCCTAATTATTTTTTCATAAGTGTATGCTGCCCTAACAGTAGTGCTTGGTAGTGAAGTAACTACTAGATACTGCTATATGATATCAAAGCTTTTTGTCTCCAGTTCCTTTCCTTCTCCTGATGATTCTGTATCTTCTTTTTAGGTAAACTAAAGCCAACCATGGCCTTCATGTCAGGAAAATTAAGGATTAAAGGTAACATGGCACTAGCAATAAAGCTAGAGAAGATGCTGACACAGTTTAATGCTAAACTGTGAGGGGGAAGCTGTACCATCAGAACATCCAGCCTTTCTTTTATAATAGCAGTGCTACTTTTTAAAATGATGATCTACTTTTTTTGGTGGGGCTTGAAATACAGATATTAGTTTGTTAAAGAAGAACAAATCAGTTTGATAAAGACTGGAAGGTGTTTGTGATTAAACAATTCCTTCTTGAGAATACTTCCATTATGTGACTGGTGTATTTCTTTTTTTTTTTTTTTTTCTTTTCTTACACTCCTTTGGAGCAATGCAACACATCTGAAGTGGGTTTTCTTCTACACATTTGCTTGCATGCATTCCTGTGATGACGTAGAACACTGTAGATGGTTTAGCAGGGTACCACATACCCTTGGTAATTTGCCTTCTTTTTTTTTTTCTTTTCCTTTTGCTTTCCCCCTGGGCTTATTACCCACACTAGTTCTTGTACCTCTGTGTTTTACAGAATTAGGCTACACACATGTGCACACAAACACACCCCCATCCCAGACTGCCACAAACAAGGTAATCTCTCCCACAGCTCCTGCACGTAGCATCCCAAGGTTTAAACTAGAACATGTATACAGACACTTCACCTTCATGCTTTAGTCTGGAAAGTATGGAAACTCATGAGAAAAAGCACAAATGCTCTTTAAATGGACAAGAGCACACATATTCCTCCTGGTTTAAGAACATGTGCAAAGCCAGATGTATCAATCTCTCAGTGTTACCAACAGAAATGCTCAAAATTTAGGGCATTTTACTCTCGTAACTATGTAGAGAATCTGTCAAGACTTCGAATTTATTTTCTAACGTATGTAATGGTCAATTAGTTTATAGTCTGCAAAGCTTGTGCTCATGTAGAATTATTTGTACTGTAGAGGTTCCATCCCTGTTGAATTCTGGTAATAACACAGAAAATGTTGAATTCACTTATGTGCTCTGCAATCTCAGGACCATGAAAAACATGAAAGTAGATTCCTTTCTTACCAAGCTTGACAACTTGGGGCACAGAGGGGTGGAGATAAGGGGCAGGTTACCTATGTGGGGCAGCACAAGTTTGGAGGCACAGTTTGCCTGTGGCTGTGTGATTGTTCCCAGAAGACTTGGCCCTGGAAACCAAAGACATCCTGGAGGAAAATGAGCTGGCTACATTGTGCAGTAATGCATGTGAAACACTGGCTGCAGCAATGCGATCAGGAAATATGCCTTAGGATTGCCAGGGCTGTTAGATCTGGAAAGAGATGTGAGCAGATGTGGCTTGGTCTCACCCAAATAAGACAAAGACTATTGAAGGGAAGAAAAAAGAATCTTTTGAAAGCAGTCAAAGTGTTTTTCTGCATGATCTGAAAGGATGATGGCACCAGATCCTCTTGGTGGGAGCACGTGGTAAGATAGTCATGTTAGTAACTAAAGACTGTTAAATAAAACTGCTCTTCTCTGAGCTGGATAAACATCAGTTGGGGGAACCTCATCTATGGGCAGAGGATGGGTGAAAAGGAGGTGGTGTGTTTGGAAATTGGGGGTGGCTGGGATCTGGGAGATGCAAAATAGCTGTCAAAAGATGAAGGTTGAAAACAAAATTGGAAAGGAGTTTTGCTGATTCCTCAGCTGGTGACATTCCTGAGAACTCTGAATGGGGAAAAATTAATCAAGTGAAATTCCAGCTCCTTCCCTTGAAAACTGAGGAAAATTTTAAAGAGGAATATTTTCATATTGGACTACATCTTTTTTTTCCCCTATGAATACAAGACCTTGTTACCTTGAAAAATAGGGTACCTTATCTTCCTTTGATCCAGTCTTGCTCAGATCTGGAGGACCTAGAGGGAGCTGCAGACTTTACAGGATTTTTGAGCACAACCTGGAGGTGGCATCAGGGCAGCAGCATGTCCAGTGCTGTGGGCTGCTCCTGGTAGCATTGGTCAATTCCCTGCAGCTGGAAGCTGCTTGCAAAAGGCTGAGTGTGCTGTGACAAGCATGGAGACAACCAGCAGCGAGCTCTGAGACCAAAAGGCGCGAAAAAGTAACAAGGAGTCAAGCATGCCTACAACATGGAAAGAAGTTTGTTTTACATGATGCAGTGTAAGCCTTTTGGCCTCTCATGTCCTCAGTGTAAATTTTCCATCTAGTATAGAGTCGAGCAGTTTCCAGTCTATTTCCACATTGTGCTAACGCGATAGATGTCTTTTCAGCTTCACCTGAAAGCAGTGGAGCCTTTGCTCTAACTTTTTGCCTTCCCCATTGGAATAATGGACCTATTCTATCACAATTGCATTTGTGTAAAAATGAATGTTTGAAACCCTGTTCTTCTGATGACTCAGCTGATCTCCATTCCCTTGGGAGTAGCCTTATGTTTTTTCACACCTTGCACCATCCTTGTGCTCTTCTTTCCACTCTTGTCTACAAATATTCCAACGTTTCCTGGAAAAGCTCAGGGTATTTAAATATCCTTCAGCGGTTCAAGTATTCTTTCAGAATGCAGAAAGAAGGAACAATTAGTAAGATGAAATGTGCTTTAAGCACCCATGTATAAGTAGCTTCTGCTACACTAACAAATTACATTTAATCCAACATCTGTGAGTAACAGCTCCTCTCTGTCTTATAGTTTAGTAGTTCTTTTCAAAACCTTAACTGTGAATATTGTGTGAGAAACACATGATGCAATTAGATTTGCTGGAAAGACTAACAACTGTCACATTCTTTGGAAGTACACCATATTGTGTTTTTCTGTCTAATGCGACAGCACATGCAAGATAACAAACAGCAGACTAGATCTAAGGGAAGACCTGTAATATATTTTTTCCACAAATAATTTCAGGTTCAATGCATTTACTACAATTAAATTTTCTCGCGTACCTCAAATAAGATCAAGGTTTGGCTTTTCAAAAGATGTTTGCATGTGGGTGGGAAGCTCTGAATGTTGCATAGAGCTACAGCCTCTCTTCAGCCCCTAAATTAATGAAGGTCTAAGTGTACTCAGCACACGATCAAAGTGCAGTCAAACCAGTCCTGGTTAATGCAATTATCAGCTACTTGCACTGTCTGTGATTTCTCTTTGTTGGCATCCGCAACACAGTGCGGTCACAAGGGGAGCACGCAGGCGCACAGCCCTTGGCAGCCCTTACTCCTGCATCTTGCTGGGCAGAGGTGAAAATATAAAGAGGCTCAGCAAGGAAAGCACAGAGTGCCAGTGTCAGGTGTTCTGGTGGTGTCATGGGCACTCTGGGGACCTTCCCCTCCTGGAAAGTGTATTTATGGGCTCAGTGAGAGAGTTCTGAAGACCCTCCAGGAAAGCACAGTTTGGGAGTGGAAGATTGGCATGTCATGCTGGTCACACATCCATCCTAGCAGAACAGAGAGCACGCCATTCATTCACACTCCTACTGCTGCTCATTTAAGCTTCTCCTACAGTATGCAGTTCTGATTTACCTGCAGTCAGCAAGGAAATCATAGCTTCTTCCTATTCATTTCTCATTTGTCTTTAGCAGACAAATAAAACAATTTGTGTCAAACTTTTCCCTTTGTAACACCTGCTGTGGCCTGGAGGCGTCTCCCTCAGACTCACAGACAAACATTCTGATCCAAGGATTCCAAATCATGTCTCTCACCATAGCCTCACTGACTTGCCAGGCAGCTTAGACACTGTGTTACATTACGGCAATGAGCATCAAGGTTAGATTTTTGTTTCTCAGAATCAGTGAACTTAATTGCATGTTTCCTCTGATTGTCATCATGCACACAAAAGTGAGGAATAACAAATATCCCAACTTAGGATAGGTACATCTGAAATACATAGTTCTGTTGGAATTCTTCATCTAGTTAGGGACCATATTTTCCACAGCAAGACACTTCACTGCCAGTTGTAAACACTGTTAAGGAAAGGGGAGAGATCATCTTTTTATTTTATTTTATTTTCAATTGAAACATACCTTTTTTGCAGTTATAAATTAAATGTGAAGACCATCATACTCGATTAGAATGCACGTGTTTTGACTTCACCAAATGGTACTGTGTGTGGTAATAGATCTTTGCAAAGAGTTTGCTCTGCTCTCCTAGCAGTTTGAAAGCTGTGTGCCTTTAAGGCTTACTGCTCTGATTTTCCTGTTTAATGCCTCTTTTATCCACATTTCTGTGCCTAATTCAGTCATACTGCAAAAGTGAAGGTAGTTACATGGACTTACATTTCGTTCGGGCTTCAGCAGCCTGGAGACATGAAGCACGTGCTCAGAGATTCATACTGCCCAAGTGCTCTTCATCAAAGGTCTTCTTCCTGTATTAGAGTGGGCCACAGTGGGGCTGCAGGATGCTTCTTTTGGGTGATTTTATTACCAGAATGAGGAGATGATTACATAGAATTTATCCACACGGGTGTACTGTGTGAGTAGTAAGGACAGGGTCATTGTGGAGTGCTTTGGGGAGCAAGACACAAAAAGACAAACCCCACCAACTCTGTGGGTTCTCCACTGACCATTTAACATTCAGTGGAAATAAACACCCTATTATATTTCTATATATGTATTCTAAATGTAGCAGCAAGAATAAGCTTGTGCTCAAAAGCAATCACGTATTATTGAGAGCACTATCTCAGACCTAAAGGGTTTGGTTTTTTTTTCTTTACCTACGACATGATGGTGAAGGATCATTCAAATTTTAATAAAAAGCATAACCCAGACAGGACAGAATGCACAGCATGATTTCCTTAGGCGCTAATGGAGGGGTGCCAGTCTGCAGTGCACCAAAAGGTTCCCAAAGAACTTGCTTTCACACACCTATCGACTGTAGAAAGGAAATGTTCCCTTACACCCAGTGTAATGAAATGAACACAGTGACAAAGATGTAATCTGTAGAGGAAATCCTCCTTAATATCTTATGGAAAACAGAAAGTGGATCTGGTAAGTAGTCTGCTAGGGATAAAAACCTGAAACAGCCATGACAGGAAGAGAAAGCTGCCCTGAAGCAGTGGCACCTTATCAAAATACTAGTTGTTAAAACTAACAAAAGAATGATGTCTAAAACAGTATGAAAAGTAGGTAAGTGCAATCAGCTTTAAAACAGCTGGAGGCTACTCATGTGTGGTTTTCTTCTAAGCCTGAACACATTGCTTAAATGAAGAAGAAATAAATAGAGTTGGTATGTGGGAGAACACCACAAGGTCCTCTGGAGCTATCTCACAGACAAAGCATATTCCCAGTCCCTTGATGTCTCCACCTGACCTTGGAGATAAGAGAAAAATCTCGGAAGAAGCTAACAGCAGAGAACTGCTTTTTGGTTATGAGAAAATTTTAATCCTTCATCAACTGAACCCCTACAAATCGGATCAGGAGGCTTAAGCAAAAGCATTACAACAATTCCAAAGGGAGGATATCAAAGCCTCTTCCTTACTTCTTACTAATCAGTAGATAAAAGCGAGCCTTCTGTTATTTCAAAATAAGAAAAGTTTATTGTTATTAACTCGAAGCCAAGAGACAAGTATTATATGCAAGAGTTACAGAGTGTAATTCTGACACCTGAAGGCATGGTGATGTTGGGAACCACGTTTTCTTTGTGGTTATGCCTTGTTCTGTGCAATTCAGCAGGTATTAGAGATGGGTCTAAAGCCAAGAGACAGTTTTAAGTCAACATAATGGTAAAGGCTTTGTTCTCACCTCTTGATTTAATAGACTAAAAACTGTGAATCCTATAGGGAGTACATCATAAAGGACTACTTCACATGAAAAGAATTCAAAATGTTTCTTCTGTTTTGATGGAGTGAATAAAGAACATCCCGGCTATCTAGATTGCTGTAGTCTAAACCTGTGAGCAGCGAAGTACGTTTCTGCTCCCAGTGATTTTAAACATCTCAGAAGTACTGTGACTCACAGTGAATAAAGAATCACTTCAAAAATTTGACAAAACTGTTCAGTTATTACAAATTGTGGTGGGATGAATTAGACTTAAAACTTACAAATTTGACAACTGCCTCTCCTCTGGATTTTATTGATTTGTGGTATTTTCCTGTTTGACTTGCAAAAAGCATTCACAGTTGCCATTTCCTCTGTAACTCCATCAGGCTATTTCATAACAGTAGAGCAGTTCCATTATGCACACTGGCAGGAAAAATATGCTCTTAGCAGAAAGTTCTTGATTTCAGTGTTTAGCAAGAGGTCTCTGTGAAACAAGAACTGCTCTAACAAAGTTTGCACCTGACCACTATTTGATGTGTTCTGGTTGCTGTAACTTGAATTGCCTGGGAGGCTGGTCAGCCATGAATACAAGCTGAGCACAACCTGTCCCATACTTGTCACCAGGAGCCACTGGTACAGAATACAGAGCCTGATCACAGGTTTATGATTCAGACCTCTTCTGCCATTCACATCTGCTGTGAAGGGCGAATCCTGCAAGCGTGATGCTGCAGCAAATTGCCCTGACACAAAGACACGGGATTCCAGTTTCCCTCTCCTGCTGTCCTGTTCCTTGGCTCTCATACAAAGCATTGCTGTCAGCTGAGTCAGAGAGAAAATCAAACTGAAAGAGGGAAAGGGAGATGGAAGGCTACTTTCTGTCTTCAAAAATTTCCACTAAGTTTTAAAAATTAGAGTTGGTTTTCAAGAACTCCTTTGTTGGCATATTGGAATGAGATGTCAGCGTAACACTATCAAGGTTGCTGTGTCCTTGGCCTTCAGGCAGGTATGCAAGGAGGAGGGTTTGGTGCTTTCCTCCCTCATTCCTTTGCAAAAGGACCAAAACTATCAGGCCTCCCTCTGTGCAAAAATCCAGAGAAGCCAATTATCATGGGACCTTACTATGCATCCTAATCATAAATAGCACATAAATACATGCAGAAGAGTCACTAAAAGTCCTGTTTTCTCTATTATAATCCCCAAATCAAAGCATCTAATTTCTTAGCAATTTACAACAATAAATATTCAACACTGTATGTTTCACAGGTGGTAGAGAAGATCGGTATCAGAGCACAGAATTAGTCATCACTCAGGTCTAATATAGCCAACATATGGGTAAGACACAATTCTAGCATGCATTATGTAGCACAAAGATTTCAAAGGGAAGGCATTTTGATTAATTTAACCAAAATCAGGCAAAGTTAAAAGCAAGTACATGAGAGAAACATGATGTCCAGATTTTCCTTTACAAGCAGATTTATTTCTGCAGAGGAGTTACAGGATATCCTTAAGCAAGGATAATGAAAGCAAGTCCTGTTGGATTTCTAACAAAAGCAAAGAAGCCTAACTATTGCCTTAAAGTTTTAGCTCATCTCCTTAAGCAAACTAATTCAGATGTTACTGTTAGCAGACAGCTTTATTCAGAAGCCAGAAAAGAAGAAACAATGCAAATGTTATTATAAGTCAAGTACAAGAACAACTGATGGATTTATAACTGTTTTAAAACAATCTGACATTCAAAGTACTACTAATTATGACACTTCCAGACTAGATTCAGTATTGTCATAATAATGTCATATGCTGTCTTAGAAAGTTAATTGAGATTTAAGTTCTGTTTTCAGTCACTGTACCCTTGAAATGAAACCATAAGTAACATTACACGAAGGGTTGGAAATTAACCTAATGTTTCAACTAAGAGCTGAGATGTGGCACAGAAACTTACAACTAGCCCTAGCAAGCCCTTCTGCCAGCAGGCAGTCCTTGACTCCAGTGGAGAAGAAGTATCTTTGCTATCCATATTACGTAGTATTTCTTCTTAATTTTGGACACATACTTCTATAGTGTTTACTCAGCCTCCATAAACATGTTATGGAAAACTGCATGGATGAATTAGTCTAACTGCATTTGGGTAAGCAGTGAGGGTAAAAAAGGATCATTAAGTGAATAATTGTTTTTCAGTGCAGAAAGTGGATAATAAATGCTGAGTGTTTTGCAGTCATTTAGGGTCTTTGATAGAAAGTATGGCAAAGACAGTGACTCTGTAGGCTGTCATCCTCTTGGCAATTACTATCATGAAGTACACTCCCAAAAGTGAATATTTTTCTTTTTTGAAAGCAATTAGCATATCAGGAATATGCTGAAAAGTCATCATAAGTGATCTTATTATTGTGCAAATCAATCAGTGTTTCTATTAGCAACTGCATCCAACAAAGTACAGGCCAATATAAGATTTGTCACTGAAATATCTTGTCTAATTTCATTCTTAGCACGCAAAGCTGAAGCAAATAAACCTAATTGCCTTAGCATGGGATAGGATCTGGCAGAGAACTGGAAGGAGTCACTGTACCAGTTCCATATTTTCCTAGAAGTGAGTTGGAACAAGATACTGCAAAAGAAAACACAGCAAAGCCACACACAGAGGCACACACTTCTGTGTGTAGTGCCCAGAGTTGCAGGATCATGAGGCACTCCTGCAGAAGCTGAACAATAGCTTACTAGAAGAGGAGGTTTCCTTACAAAGAGATGCATCTAATTAAGAGTGAAGAAACATCTTCAAAGCAATATGTAAAACACTAGTTCATCAGCCAAATGTTTCCTGCTGTTGCAAATCTATGAGGATGTCATCTCCTCCAACCACAATTCCAGAGAAAACGCAGATTGGAAAACCTTCTACTAGGCAAGACCAATATCTTTAGCCTCCTGATCCATGAAAGAACCTGTCTTGGGAAATGCACATTTTATTTATAAGGAATTGCTTGACAGGTCAGCTTGCAGAGCAGTTATTTTATAGATCAAAGGGAAGAGAAGGGAAATGTGCCAGGAATCAGAATGACTGTCTTCTGAATTATGTGGTATTCTAACAAACAAGTCAAAGGAAAACTGTGAGAAAAGGTCCTAAGCTGACTGCAATGATTAACTGAACATTAAAAAAAAAATAAACCCAGAATGAGTATAACCAAGGAAGTTGAAAGAAGATCTGATAAGAAATTCAAGGAAAGAGAAATTCAAGGGAAAATAAAGAATTTTGCTTGTTAGAAAAAGCCTAAGGACACCCCAGCATGGTGAGATAATACCAAATACAAGCAGGACTCTGTCAAATATAAGATAAAATAACTTATTTTGGGGATAAAAAGAGTCAGTTAATAAAAAAATCCCTGTGAAATGAAGCAAAAGAAGAGAGCTGTGATGCTAAGGCTTGAGCAACAACTCAAATCTATGAATATTCTTTATGGATAAATACTTACTACTACAAATGAACAAAAAAAAAACACAAAAAAACCCCCCAACAACCATGCACTGTGAGATGTGCAGGATCAGAACAGAACAGGAGAACCCTACACAAATACCAGTCAGCATCCCCATTAAAGTCAAAACGAAAACTAGTATGTAAGGATGTGGTGCTCAGGGACATGATTTAGCAGAAGATTGTTAGAGTTGGGGCAATATGGTTAGGTTGTGTTTGGACTTGATGATCTTTAAGGTCTTTTCCAACCTAAGCTGTTCTATGATTCTATGATTTTATAAAATCAATGCTTTGTAATACTATAATACTATCTCACTATCATAGGGTTTCTGCGCTTGCTTGGATTAAAAGAAATCTGTCTGCAAATACGGGTGATAAAATGGGTGTTAAAACTAATCTAGGACAAGGAGAAAATAAATACAACAAACCCCTAAACCCAGGAGAAGCTGGGAAAAGTGTTTTCTTTGTTACCTAGTTGATGCTAAAGGATTATAAAACGTTACTACTCATTAAGGCAACGGAGCCTGTATCCAGAGGCTCCAGTGGTTATTATTATAACAGAAGTCTGCCTGAGGCTATGCAGTGATTTCAGTCAGACACTGTGCAGGCGCAAAGCACTGCCCACAGGGGTCTAGCTGTGAGATGGGACTTGACAAGTACGTCAACGGCGACAGCACCTGCCAACACCACCATTCACCACTCTTAGTCAGTGTCACCTTCATGACTGATCAGACACCTCTGACTCCAGGTTTCTGCACATCCGCTCTGGACTGCTGTTCATTTTTCTACAGAATTCTCTCTTGAGATTTGGATTCTGAAATTCAGGCAGAGTCTGGCTCTGCCTGGGATCTTCCAGTATCCATTGCTAGTGGAAAAACTCTTTCCTAGAAGATGAGGAACTGAAAACTTCAGGAACACTCACAGCCCTTGTGGGTATAAAAGATGATGGACAAAATGCTCATTGTTTCTAAACTCATTATTGCTTTCATTTCAAGAAGGAAAACTAAATGCATAAAGATCATTTCATAAACTCAAACACTTTTCAGCGTGGCATTATTATCTGCACTCATTTGCATGTGGAAATATCACAAAAAGGAAACACTGCTCCCTTTTTAAAGAAGTGTAGAAAAGAAGACCTGGAAATTACAGGTCACTGAGCCTCATATCTATACCTGGGAAGATCACTCATCATCCTACAATCTATGTTGAGGGACATGTGAAAAGAGAAAGTGATCTAAGCCACTAAGAATAGATTGTGCTTGACCAGTCAGGTGGCCTTCTACACTAGAGTGATCGGTCAACAAAGGAAGAACTGGTATCATCTACGTGGACTTCTGCAAGGCCTTTCATATGATCCCACATTGCATTCTTTTCTCTCAGTTGGAGAGATATGAAGAACAGCTCCACCTTAGGTATCTTTCTTGAGTTTTTGATCACAGAATCACAGAGTCATAGAATCCTCATAGTTGGAAGAGACCTTTAAAGGTCTTCTAGTCCAACTCCCCTGCAATGAACAGGGACATGCACAGCTAGATCAGGTTGCTCAGAGCCTGGTCCAGCCTGGCCTTGAAAGTCTCCAGGGCTGGGGCATCAGCCATGTCCCTGGACAACCTGTTCCAATGCCTCACCATTCTCACTGTAAATGATTTTTTTCTTCTATCTAAACCTCAGTCTACTCTTTTCAAGTTTGAAGCCATTTCCCTTCTTCTCTCACAGGAGACCCTAATAAAGAGTCTGTCCACTTCTTTCCTGTAGCTCCCCTTTAGACACTGAAAGGCCACTATCAGGAACCTTACAGCCTTCTCTTCTCCACGCTGAACAGTCCCAGACGTCCCATCCTGTTCTCATAGGCGAGCTGTTCTATCTCCTGGATCATTTTTGTGGCCCTCGCTCCATCAGGTCCATGTCTCTCCTGCGCTGAGGACTTCACATCTGGATGCAGTACTCCAGTCCCACCTGCACAGAGCAGGATCACCTCTCTGGTTCTGCTAACTATGCTTCATTTAATGCAGCCCAGGATCCAATTGGATCTTTCGACTGCAGAGGGCACACATCCAGCTTACCATCCTCCAGTACACCCAGGGTTGTGCTCAATCACTTAATCCCCTGTATCAGTAGTGGAGGCTGCCTTGGCCCAGGTGCAAGACTTTGTACTTGGATTTATTGAACCTCATGAGGTCCTCTTGGGCCCACTGCTCACGCCTGACAAGGCGTGTATGTATGGCATACACAATGTCTGTATGGCATCCTTGACACTCGAGTGTGTCAGCTGCACCCTACAGCTTGGTGTCATTTGCAAACTTGCTGAGGGTGCACTCAATCTGACTGTCAATGTAACTGATGAAAGTATAAAAGATTATCAGTCCCAGCACAGACCTCTATGGGACATCAGCTGCCACCATTCTCTATCCAAACATTGAACCACTGACCACCAATCTCTAGATTCAATCCTGCAGACAGTTCTTTGTCCATCAAACAGTCCACCCATCAAATTCATATTTTTCCAATTTGGAGAGAAGAATATTGTGGGGTATCATGTCAAAGGCCGTACTAATGTCCAGATAGGCAACATCATTCCCTTATCTACTGAAGCAATTACACTATAATAGGAGGTAATTATGATGGTCAGGCATGACTTGCTCTTGGTGAAGCCATAGTGGTTCTCCTGTATCACCTCCCTGTATTCCATCTGCCTTAGCATAGCTTCCAGGAGAATCTGTTCCATGATATTCCCTGGCACAGAGGTGTAACTGACAGTAGTTTCAGGACTTTGGTAGTTTCAGGAGTCATCTTTTTTACCCATATTAAAAATGCATGAGATGCTGCCTTTTTCCAGTCATCAGGGACATTAGCTTATTGCATGACTTTTCAAAAAGCATCAGGAATGGCTTGGTAACTACATCAGTTAGTTCCCTTGGGACTCTGGGATGCATTTCATCTGGATCCATAAACATGTGGATATTTGGGTTCCTCAGGTGGTCATGAAGCTGACCTTTGCTTACAGCAGGAGTGACATTGCTTCACCAATCCCCTCCTTCCAAACCAAACATTTGAGGGCTTTGTGATGAGCAGTTATCAGAAAAGACCAAGACAAAAAAAAAAAAAAAAAAGTTATTGAGTACTTCAGCCTTTTCCTGTCTATTGTTTCCCGCTTGCCTCTGTTACTCACTGGGAGGGCTGTGACACACCTCTGGGCTTTCCTTTTCTGGTTGAGCTACCTGTAAAAGCTTTTCTTGTTCTTCTCATCGCTTGTCAAGCTCAGTTCAAGCTGGGCCTTGGCTTTTCTGATGCCATCCCTAGATTGCCTAGCAGTTTCCTCATACTCTTCCCATGGTACCTGTCCCTGTTTCCACTGCCTGTGCATGTTCTTCTTGCTCTTCAGTTTGACTCCCAGGTCCTGGTTCAGCCATGCTGGTCCTGTGCCTTCCTTTCCCGACTTCCTACACCTGCGGATGGGAGAGCTCTTGTGCCCTGAGGAAAGCTTCCTTGAAGATATGCCAGCTCTGCTAGACTGGAAGAGCTACCATTAAGTAAATACACCAAATATGAACCTGTACCCATTCTCTGTTATATTACTTTTCCTACTGCAACTAAACTAAAATGGTAATTTCAGGTATGCAGTGGTTTTCTTTGTAAAGGCAATGCAGGCTTCTACTGACACAGCTAAGTGAGCAAGTCTCTTCCAGCTTGCATGCTAGATACTGATGATGATCCTTCCATTATTCTCAGTTAGCCAGAATTATGTACTGGCAAAAGGATTATTTTTTCATGTTTTTGTCTGTGTTTAATGGAGTTATGTCCAGCAAAGAGGTTAATAAATTTTTCCAGGTTCTTTCTTAATCTGTATCATACATGCAAAACTTTTTCAATGTTGATCATATCTAAATAACAGGAAGTCTTGACATGTGGCTATTTTTATTTTAATTACATTTCTGCACTGAAGCAGTGGTGAGGCTGGTGCATTGTACTCATGTTGTAGATTCTGCAGACTACATTAGGTATATATCAAACTTAAAAGAAGAGAAAATGGTAAGAGCAATATTTAGCCCATAACCTTCATTGTACCACATCTCAAAATAGTTTGATAAATGGAGAACACTGATTATAACAGCAGACCAAAATGCAGATGGCTAGAAAAATGTTTGACTAAGTCAAGTGTCAAATGTAATTTCCTATTTCTGTTTAATGTCTCACTGATGGTACACCTTTTAGACATTTTTGTTTTTAAGAAAGCCAGCAAAACCAATATCAAACAAAACAAAAAGCCATGGTGAAACTATCATCTTAATCTTCAAAGCAAAGCTTTTTAATAAGGCTGCAATAAATTAGCAGTGAGTATATCTACCATGAAAACAAAGCTGAACAAAAAGAAAACATTCACTAAATAACATCAACATCAATAAGATTCAGCCTCTCCCCTTTTACATTCACATACATAGTCATACAAAGAACTAAAGGGCCGATGTGAGCAAAAAGATTAATTAAAAATACTCCAGCTACATCCTTCCTTAATATCATATGGCAGGGCTAGCTGCAGACAAGGCTAAATCACCCGTGTCAAGCAGAAAACTTGTTTTTTATTTTTATTTTTATTTTCCAGTGTCTTTAAAAATGAAGTACTCTTACTTCTACATAACATTCTTCTATATGATTACACATTACTGTTTTCACAGACCAGACTATACACAAAATACTACATCTAGTGCTAATAGTGTGGCTCTCCATGTTACTTTTTTTCAGAAAGCTGCAATTAGCTGTTTCTGTACTAAGGATGGATATTGACAAGAGGCTGGGAAATGAGCAAGACAGAAGGAATATTCAGAAAGCATGAAAAAAAGCACTAAAGGAGTGACTAGATTTCAGCACTTATTATATCAGTAGAAGGGTATTGGTATTTCAAAGCAAGTACAAATGGGTATCTCTGTTTCAGTGAGACTATGAAAAGTTGGCATTCAAGATAGCCTACAAGGTGTGGGCTACTAAAAAGAAAGGAAAAACCACGGCACCACCTGTTGCAAAAACAAGTTTTACAGAGCTTGAAGAGAAGGCCAGCATCTTCAAAGGGTTTGTACAGGAAACAGTCATCAGGGCTGCTGTCTTCTGCCAACTGCTCCACACAACTGATTACAGAAATAAGCCACAGCAGGGTACGCACCAGGTAGTTATTGGTGCCCACACCCAGTGAACTGTTAAGGAGCATGCTGGAGGCTGAGTATATCTCCAGCCACCTGAGAAAGACATCAGGAAACTAAAAGTGTACACCCCCCCACATTTTGCTGTAACCAGGAGAAGGCTTTTTCATCTCACAACTTATTTTCTGTCACTTTCTGTTTGTAATTCTGATATCTAGAAAGAATGGAGCGTCATCCTGCATATCTGTTCATAGTATACTGTTTTGTATAGTATGTATAATAATATAGTAATATTCCTCCCTCAATTTCATGTTTCAACTACTTTTGCCTCCTAAATCTCTGTTTAAATCTTGTGTTTTGGAGCCTAATTTAGATTTTGAATTAACAGTGAGAACCATTACCCAGTTTTGTTTCTACTCACCCTATCTCTTTGTCCAAGAGATAGAGACATTCAGTTTTTTATTGAAAGGAAGACAGAGATAGCTGAAGGACACAGCAAAGAAGCAGAAGTTTTCACCCTTTCATCCCTTAGTGACAGTGCATTTTGTAAGGATAAGAATACTTTCAATGTCATGTTGGAGGATCAGTACAGACCACCATTCCCAAGAACAATCCTAGCACTTTTCATGCAGATAACTGAGCTTCAACAGCTTTATTCAAAGCATTCCTACAACGTCTGTAAAAAAAATTCCAAACAGTACCAGCACTGGAAACACACACTGAACAATTTCACTGTACACACCTCTGGCAAAGGAAGAGAGACTTGTCTACAGAGTTCTGCTACAAGATATTACTAAAACTGGTCCAGTTCCCTTCTGGGAAGTCAGCGAGAGTTAGACAAAACAGGAGGAGTAAGAATTTGCATCAAGGCACTCTTGTTTCTGTTCTGCATCAAGGTCATATTAGCAGGAATCAACAAGGGTACTCACTACACATAATTTTTGACTTTGCTCAGCAGTCTTCCATGGGGAGGTGAAGCACAGACTATTTTGACACTTCCATCTGCTTGAATTAATTTCATACACAAAGAAACAGAGGCAAGCTACAGGTTCAGTCCTGTTCACATAACACATGTTGGAGGTTCCACTGAGATCAGTAAGACTGACAGAATACAGTGAAAATTGAATTTCACCTGTAGAACACAAGGCATGAAAATACTAACTTTTAAAAACAGATTCTGTGTGAGTGTGTGTGAAGCTTGCTCTTCTATTGTGTTTAAGTGAGTGGGTGGGCAGCAACAAATGACCAATTTTGGATGAGCTGTGAATCTGTTGTAGACTACCCTCATTGTATCTGCGACTGGGCTCCTACTTCTGAATGAGTGCACTTACTGGATTTATATTTTAGAGGACTCATAAGTACAAGCCTTGTGAAAGACAACAGCAGTAGGGATGCTCTCTAAGCATACCAGGTATTTCTTAGGCATGTTTACAAAAAATATAAGTATGTGGTCAATTAACTTGGTTCTGACACAATGCCCCTTACAGACTTCTCAAAAACAATAAAATGAATCACTGCTACAACTGACTATATCTTCTATTAAAGCTGTGAAAACACAGTTTGATACCAGAAATATGCCACTAAACACATATGAAGATCTAGTAAAATACCCTCAGCTCAGAAATGAATGCTTTTAATTTTGACCAAGTCCTTCACAGAATTTGGATACAACCCTTGAGTCTGTGCAAAAGTCCTGCAGAATTGGGCATCGGTGCTCAAAGTACTGCCTTGACAAGAAGGTGGACTAAAATGACTGCCACCCAGTGAATTATATAAATTCAGTTTGTATCTACAGCAGAATACAATAAGCCACTGCTTTGTACTACATACTTCCTTCAGAAAGCAAAAGACAAAATGAAGTTTGCTACAGATCATGCTTATAATGTTAAGATTTCGTGTGGTCAAATTATATGTGTATTTAAAAATAATGGAACATACCTGCTCACAAGATTTTCCTACTCTGAGCTTTCAGGAAGAAAGAGCACCAAGAAATACTAAAATAAACATGTGGAGACATGAGTGCAACTGCTTGAACTAAGTTTCTCAATCTTCATACAGTTTTCTGAAAGAAGCAGAAGTGAAAATCAAAAAAGAGAAAATGGCCTTTTACTAGCCTGTCTTAAGAGTTGTAAGACTTTGTACCTCTAGTATAATAAGACTGAGTCAATCAAGCAACGATCTGAACAAGAGGGTTCAGAGCACTCTCAGTAAGTATACAGATAACACCAAGTTGGGCAGCTGTATTCATTTGCTTGAGAGTAGAGAAGCTCTGTAGTGGAATCTGGGCAGTTTGGATCGATGAATTAAGTCCAACCATATGACATCCAACAGGGCTCAGTTCTGGATCCTGCAGTTAGGTCACTACAACTCCATGCAGAATTACAGGCTCAGGAAAGAACAGCAGAAAAGCTCTCCAGGCAACAAAGGCCTGGAAGTGTTAATTGACACTCAGGTGAACATGTGCCAGCAGTGTGCCTAGGTGGCTGAGAAAACCAATGGCTCCTGGCTTGTATCAGAAATTGCATAGTCAGTAGATCCGGTGAGGTGATTGTCCCTCTGTACTGGTGAGGCTGCACCTGAAGTGCTGTGCTCAGTTTTGGGCCACTTACTACAAGGACACTGAGTTGCTTAGTTGGGTGCAGAGAAGAGCAACAAAGCTGGTGAAGGGACTAGAAAGCAACATATATTAGGAGTGGCTGAGGGAAATGGAGTTGTTTGGTCTGGAGAAGAGATGGCTGAAGGGAGATCTCATTGCTCTCTACAACTAACTGAAAAAAAAGTTGCAAAAAATCAGTGAATGCACCCGTCTTCTCTCAGCTGTCAAGTGATAGGATGTGAAGAAACAGCCTTAAGTTGCAGCAGGACAGATTTAGGCTGGATATCAGGAAGCACTTCTTCAAAGAGCGGGTGTCAAGCATTGGAACAGGAAGTGGCAATCTTCCATTACCAGAGATATTCAAGAGATGTGCAGACATGATGCTAAGGGACTTGGTTTAGAGATGAGACTTTGTAGGCCAGACTGATGGTTAGACTTGGCAATCATGAAGATTCTGTGTTTCTATGGCTTTAATTTCTGTCACTGTCCATGGGAAGATTTCCCCGCAGCAGCACAGTCAGAGTTGATTTGTCATTCCTCACAACTCACGGGGAGATAACTGAATGATTAAGGAAGAACTAGAGAAGTGGAAAAGCACTTTCCTAAAACAAGTGCCAAGTCTGTGTTGGACAATTTTTCCCCTGCCAGATTGTCAACTTCTTTCCAGCTCTGTAAGGTTAAGACTTCTTATGACTGGACTTCAATGGAGCTGACAGAAGCAATTTACTTTAAGAAGGGAAGTACCTCTTTTGTATTATTTTCAACTTGTGCCTGGAAAGCAAAAGCACTCCATCTCTCTTCTTTTGTAATTTTACTGTTCATTTGACAGCTACTAAAAGAAATCAAATTACAGAATTTAACTGAAAATTCTAAACTGTTCAGTTTAGTGTACTGGATAAAGCCTAGGACCAAAGCTCTAGGTTAAACTCTAGCAGTTATCAGCAGCAACTATTACCAGCAGCAATTAAATGCTCTTCCAATGGAAGAAGCAAAAGACTGGGCATAAAATTACCAGTCGTGGTCTCTGTTCTTGAGCATTACACAGACATTTGGAGCATGATTCAATAAAAGATACAAATACTCAAAAAATTGCATTGTGCAGCAGTTGAACCAGTTTTTGGGTAGCTGGCTAAGGCTTGAATCTGAAGTCTTTTTAGATCCACACAAGTGCAAGTGGAAAAATGTCTTTTTGAGTGCACTCTCAGAAACTGTACACCCACTCAAAACTGTTTGTGGCCACACATCATCACCATAGACAAGTAAATGTCAGTGTGAACTCTTCAACAATCACCAAAACAGCATTTGGTTCCAAATAATTCCAAATGTCTGCAGAAGAGTAGCCAAGTAATAGATAGATATTGCATGTAAAAAGCAACATTGTGCAGTTACAGATGTTTCTTATTCCAGATGTCCAGATATCTAACATTTAGCAGATGTTCCCATAGCTAAGACTTTTCATCCACTAATGTGCATATTGGTTCATTTGGTTACTTACAAAGTTCAGGTAAGATAATGCTTGTCCATCTGTTATTAAAGAAATTCAGCAGAGCTGGAAATTATAGTTTATAAAGCACAATTTGGGAGTGAACTCTAAAATCACACTGTGGCATCTAGTAAGACAACCAACTAACAAAAAACATATGTAAAAGAAATGAGTCATAAGAATGATGGGACACGAGATCCATCAAAGACTGTATGGGGACAACACAGACACAAAAAATCTCATAGTAAGAAAAGGGAAACATAAGCATGCTAGAGCTTTACAGTAAAGATGTGTTTCAATTTACTAGATAATTACTCATTGAAAGTTTGGTCCACCAATGGAACAGAATACTGCAAGCCTCCATGTAGATCTGAAAGAATATTGAGAAAATTTTTTTTTATGGAGAAAGAAGTTACTGTGTAGTAATCATATGCAAGGTAATGATTCCAATACAACAATTAACAGCTAACTGACCATCTCGGAAGTTTTGCTTCCTCAGCACTTCCAAATGCATTATAAATAAGCATATAAGCTATCTGCTACAGAGTACTATTATGTAATTTGGAATAGAAAGGCAATAGAGATGGTAATGAATCTACTACACATGTTATGTTAACCTGTAACAAAAAGGCTATTCAAAGAGGTAAAAAATCTATTCTACTTGAGCAGAGCTCTTGGTAAGTAGAAGTACAAAGACTTTTTTCTAGAAAAGATGTTATAATTTCTCCATTATTTAGCAGAGTGGTGGCCTCAGTTATAAAAGGCTGCATGACTTTGTGGAAAACTACACAAAAGAGAGAGGACAGCACTTTGCACACTGAGTGGCAAACCTTCATACAATTTACTTGTACCTTTACCAATCTGAATAGGTCCTGCATCAGAACTCTTGGTCACAGAACATCAAGATGTAAGTATGATAAATAATTCCCTGTGCTGAAAAGTGGACAGCTAAAACTGGTAAGACAGGATAATAATAATAATAACAACATACACAAAACAACAAGAAAAAAATACGTTTCTCTTTGGTCAACTATCAAATCAACTAAGAAACCCTAGGCCAAATGGTTTTCAATGTTAGAAGTTTAATTAGTATTATCAGAGTTACTAAAGCATCAAGATATTCTCGCATGTTGTATTGTGGCAGTTAGTACTGTTAAATGTGAAGTAAATCACAATGCCAAAATGCATCACTGAAGAAATGCATAAAGAAGAAATAAAACAGACTATATGAAATAGAAGTTTGGTGTTATTCAGAGGGTTTGGAGGTTTTTTTTTTAATAAAGGAAACTCACATACTTGTGAAAAAAAGAATGTTTCGCCCCAACAGCACAATAAAAATGTAATGAGAAACACTGGATGATATTTGCTGACCATTTTGAGGTATATATTCTAAATTAGATTGAGAGCAGGCCACAATCTTACATGCATCTACAGAACAGCCACTAGATTTGCAGTGACTCATTACATGTACACCCAAGATTCATGCTTGTTGATTCCTGAGAGAAGGGCAGCAAAAATGACTAAGAATGAGATCTCTGCTGCCATACTCACTAGATGGATCATGGACAATTTTATTTTTCTCATAAGATGAGGATTATCTGAGAACAGGCAGGTGCAGCAGTTTCTGTTTAGTTCTATTTTATCAGCAAAGAAAACTAGTTATCTACAAAGGTGAAACAACAAGTCTCACATTTCGTCTAAGCCTCCCACCTTTCTCCTGACCTATGTGATTAAAATAGCTCCTTCTGAGTTAAAACTGGATTTGGGGTGACATTCCAAAGGTTCCTCACGAACTGTCCAATGCTTAATGCTTACTTTAATAACAGAATTTATTTATTGCTCTGGGAGGTGGAATTTTGCAGCTCCAGGTGGTTCTACTAACATGCTAATTTTCTAGCATAATTTTATATATCCAAGCTTGCTAGACCTTGCTTCAGAGATTAACCTTTGGTAACAACAAATACAAATGATAATTCTTTCTGCTACTGCTATCTATCACGTGCCATTTATCTATCATGTATCTGTCACGTACTCCCCTACTCTGCCCTGGTAAGACCTCATCTGGAGCACTGCGTCCAGTTCTGGGCTCCCCAGTACAAAACAGACAGGGATCTCTTGGAAAGAGTCCAGCAGAGGGCCACAAAGATGGAGAAGGGCCTGGAGCATCTCTGCTATGGAGAAAGGCTGAGTGATCTGGGTTTGTTCAGCCTTGAGAAAAGGAGACTGAGAGGGGACCTGATCCAGGTCTATAAATATCTGAGGTGTGGGGGGCAGAATGGCGAGGCCAGACTGTTTTCAGTGGTGAGTGGAGACAGGACAAGGGGAAACGGCCGGAAACTGCAGCATAGGAAGTTCTGCACCAATGTGCAAAGGAACTTCTTTACAGTGAGGTGACGGAGCACTGGAACAGGCTGCCCAGGGAGGTGGTGGAGTCTCCTTCTCTGGAGATGTTCAAGACCTGCCTGGATGCCGACCTGTGCGACCTGCTGTAGGGAACCTGCTTTGGCAGGGGGTTGGACTCGATGATCTCTGGAGGTCCCTTCCAACCCCTACAGTTCTGTGATTCTGTGATTTCCTAGTGCACACTTGGACCTGCAAAAATCATCTCTTATTGTCTTCACATGATATTTTGTCCTCTGCGACTCAGATCTTGCTAGAGCATTCCAGCAGTTCAGGACTCAGTATCTGCACTGCACTGCACTTACAGCTCATAAGTTAGCTACATTGTTTTCATCACGCATGATTTAGTTGCTTTGGTCTCTTAGCAATTCCATGAGATATACAAATTCTACTTTGCCAGTTGTCAACAAATGCTGTTTAAGTTCACTACTGTCTGGTTCCACATTGAAAACAGGATATGAACCAAAACAGATTGGCGATCAAATCCTAACTAGAAAATCATTTTCTACATGAGTATATTTCAGACTTTCTTGTGAAGCAGTTTTAATTGAATTCCTCAGTAGAAACCTAATATGCAACTATTGCAATAGTATGTATAGTTCAACACATTTATTCTTTACACTTGCTAGCTGAACAGAAATATGTCGAGTTCATCTCTCAGGAAATAATAAAGTTAAAATCCTTTTAAACCATGGCCACACAAAGGCATTCCAGCCTGTCTTAAATTTGGCATTCTGATAAACACAGCTTTTAATAGCCTGGAAAAAAACATTTTTCCTTTTTGTGCAGTCAGTAAGAGCCTGCTAAGATTCTGTACCCAGTTTCTGTACTGCATCAGTCTCCTGTGTAAAGGGCAGGAACGTAGACCACAACATCTAATTGCCACTTGGGTCCATCCAGCATAATTAGTTCACTTGGATGAAGTGCTTTGCTCAACATCTCCCCAGAATCCAGCCAAACTCAGAGATGCAGCTTGTAATGCAATGTACTGCAGGGCTGGTGGACACAACCAGAAGCAAACAGCCATACGGCCATTGAAAGTGATGTCAAGGTTGGTAGGTTTAAGTTCATGGCTACTTTCTCCATATGTCTGCTGTCTGCATTGCTGAAAATTATTATCTTCGCTTTGGCCATCAGGACTGACCCCCGCAGAAAGCAGAGAAGGAGGTTACTTTTTTAAACTGAGTTTGAGGAATGACCTTAATAAGTAGTTGGGTTAAAACAACAGAGGGCATAACAAATTACAACAAGTTGTCAGGCTTAACTGTGACTACTGCTTCTTGAATCACTGTTTTTTGGTAAAGTTCATGCATTGCCAGTTAAGAGCAAACTATGTGTCCTAGTCATGGGTAATAAAACTATTTATTTATTTTCCCCTAACAAATTAAACAAGGAAAATCCCAATAGAAGTTGTACTGAACTTAAAGAAACACCATATCTGAGTACATACAGCACTATACAGAGAACTGAAAAAGTTTAGTATGAGAATTTCATGAAAGACAATGATGCAAGAAATTATTTTAGGTAAATAGAATCTAAACCAAATGGAGAATGGGATGTTTTCTCACTGCATGCATTTAACGTAGGTTTAGCTGCCAAAAACAAATAAATGTAAAACACCCAAAATCTTAAAACCATATAGTAATGAGTGTGTTCATATGAGTTAGAACTGATTCAGCACTCACTTGACACACCTGGTTAGCACAATCAGAAATGTAGCAAAGATGTGTAAACTACTAATCTTCTGTGATGAGACTACTGTTCAGAAGATAACTATGAAAGCCAACATTTGACCATAATTGTGTGTATTGCTTAAAATGACTTAACAGTAAATGTTAGAAAAGAGACAAAACTCATACTTTTTACTAAGTAGTGTGGCAAGAAAAGAGTAAAGGTAATGCTGAATTGCTCATCACTGATAAAGTTAAGCATATTCTTTCTGAGATAGTCATTAATTTCTCTGTTATGAAGTAAATACAATTTCTGACTTACACATGAATAAATGAAAACACGCAAATGTAAGCTGTCATGTCAGGTGAGACACAGAGAAGAAAGATATTTGGAACCAAGAGTTTTATGTCTAATTTTGGTACTGAGTCAGTTTATATATTATGTTCTCTTCTTGGCTACAGCATATGAGAACTATTACCTGAAGACTATACAGTGATTTTGTGGCAAACATTAAAAACTGAACTAATCAGAAAAGAAAGGTGTTCAGTATCATAAAAGAAAACCTTTTAAATTGGTGGGCTTAAATCAAGGAGAGTTTCATGCAATTAGTTCCAAAATATATAGCTAAAGAACACGAAAGTTCTGTTTACTAGGGATGTTGTAAGCAAGTATTATTGATATTCCTTTTGGCCTTATTAATAAGATATGAGTAAGATAAAATATGCAAGGCACTAGTTAGTTTGTTTGTTTTAATTTGATATAAATAACTTCAAAGACAATTATTATCCATAAAACACTGTGCTGCTGAAAATAGGTAAACATAGGTTGTTGACATTACATTAACTGACTTTATCTATCTAATCATATTCACATACTGAGTAGAATAGCTATTGCACACTCAGGCTTTGATGCTATAATTGGATCTATGCATACAGACTGCTGCCATTGCTAGAAGTTCTATTTAACTAAATTACACTATACACTTTAATGTAAACAAGACCATTATCCAGTTTATATGTGTTTATAAGAGAGTCAGATGAAAAACAGTATATCCATTCAACATCATCACTCACTCCTTATTTGTAGACAGCATAATTCCACCAACTTCCCTGAAGTTACAATAAATATGAATTTGACATTCATCAGGAAGAGTGCAATTTACAGGAACAGGAAAATAACAGATATGACCGGTCAAGGAAGCAAGCAGGAAAGAAAAGGATGAGTAAAATTGCTGAACAAATAGAAAAAACAAGAAAACATACCAGTGAAAGCAGCCAAGAGAGGGTAGAAACAACTCCTAGTGCCTAATCTTACTTCCTAGAAGTGTTTCCTTTCACATCCTTTTTGCATCTCTCTCCCTCTCCCTTTTTCTTCTTCCTTTCCATGATGAGAATGTTTAATTTTTTCTTCCTTTCTTTTGTTCCCTGCATGTGATAAACCAGCTCACATGTCTTATCACAAAGGGTTTATTTTCTTTTTATATCATAGCAACCTATTAAAATTTCTATTGGCATTGCGAACAGCAGCTGGAAATGAATTAAAAAGCATTTGTCAATGGCAGCACGGTCTAGATAATTACTGGTGAAACACATTCATTTCTTTTTTTATGGTGTAGAGATCAATTACAAGAGAACACTCGTAATATTTCCAAATTACATTGTGTATTTCACTTGTAACGTGTGCCAAGGAATTAAACAGCAGGGCATTTTTCACAGCCTGACTTCCATAGAGAAGATCTCTCAAAATTGACCATGTAACACTGAAATATATATGTGTAAACAATTGCTGATATATATGTATGTTATAAAACATAAGCACATTCTAATGTGTACACACTAACACATTCTGATATATTGACCACGCTTGTAATTCCAATGTGTATAAACAAATACTCTTAATATACATACTAGAATCTATCTCTGTGTTCTTTTATCATCCCAAATGATTCAGATGTTACAGATTTTGATCTGTATGAGTAATATTCATTTCTTCAAATGCATGTTCATCAAAGTACTTCTAATCTTACCTTAATAGTCATTACGCTGGGCAGGTTGTTCTTTTCCCTTTTTTTCGATGGCCATAGTTTATCTTGCTCCTGTATTTCACGGGGAAATTGAAAAGCAAGTTTTTAAACATTTCTATATTGTTAAAAAAATCTGTTTTCAAGAATTTGGAAAAATGACCAACTAAAACAAATAACACATTCATATCCTCATTTCTTCCACAGGCAACATCTAATTGAGTTTTAATTCTCTAAAATTCTTTAAATTCTTATTTGAACTGAACTGAAAAAAAAACCAACCCTATTGTATTTCTTTTCACCCATAGTTAGACCAATTTAAAAAAATAGCTTAAGATTATATGGACTTTGCTGCCTGATCTAGTACATTCAGCTTTCTGAAGTAGCAATAGTATTGAACGTTTTGTTCATGGAAGAGTGAAACTGTGGAAACCATGGTGGTTTTGGACTGTAGTTTGTATCAATGGTTTGTCCTTTCGATGCATTTTGCAATGTACACTGTTTTGCTTTCACTAGAAGGCAGTTAAACAAAATCTAGTCTAAGTTGGAAAGCATATAAAACTTTCTTTTGATTTCCACTTGAGATTACACCTTTTCCCAGGTTAGTGAATTCAGATGAGTTTGAAGTACTTATGAAGCTGTACTTTCAAACCAGAAAAATTTGGGAGACTCACATCAAACTTCCCCCTTTCTATAAGTGACTTACTCTTGCTTCCTGCCTTATCAATCCATCCTTCATCCTAAGGAGAAAATCAGCACAGAGATCCACTTTGTGCCTTGCATTAGAGGACAAATCTAGCTTAAAAAATAAGTTTGTTTTGTTTTTTGAAAAGGTCAGTTCATACATAACATTGTGTATAGGCTGGTCACACTAGCAGTTGTGCTTACAATGTACAACCATGCTTTGAGTACAAAAAGCAGAAAAGGGATGATGGGTCTTGCCACTGTAGATTTCATAGCTTTCAAATGAATAAAAGAAATCATCCTATTTATGGAATCATAAAATCGTTAAGGTTGGAAAAGACTTCTCATCAAGTCCAGCCATCAACTCAACCCCACCATGCCCACAAACCATGTCCCTAAGTGCCACATGCACATGTTTCTCAAAAACCTCTACGGACAGTGACTTCACCACGTGCCTGGGCAGCTTTTTTCAATAACACACCACTCCTTCTGAGAAGAAATTTTTTCTAATAACCAACCTTGACTCCCCATAGGACTTGTGTTCCAGATCCTTCACAACTTTTCTGCCCTTCTCTGGACACGCTCTATCGCCAAGATTGACAAGACTCTCAGCCTACAGCTGTTAATCAAACCCAGACCAAAACTTTGGCATATACATTCCACCATCTCCAAAGCACCCACTCTCTTGGGCACTCTTTGTTGTGGGCAGGAGCCAGGTCAAATTCCTTGCAGCTTCTCGTCCCGCAGCGGGTGCAGGTGACAGGACACAGGCATCGCTTCTGAGGAAGTGCTCACAGCTCACTCCCCCAGTGCTCTGTCATCACTTAACGAGAAAGGGTTGCAGACCAGAAGCCTCAGTGACGGGCTGCTTCTTGCACTGCATGAACTCCAGGAGATGCAAATATTTAGCAAATCCCATTGCTCCCCATAAACGATAGTGTCACACATTTTGTCTGCGTGAGGCACTGAATGTGAAACAATGAAAGCTTTTTCCCCACTTTGTGTAAGAGTATTCATGCTGTAAGGGCACCGAGCCTGTCAGGTAGGCACTGACACCACACTCAAGGTTTGCACTGAAGCGGTCCCTCCTTCTGTCACTCACACCAAGAGAGATGCGAGCAGCCTCCGCAGCACGCGCACTTCTGCGGGGACACACGGGACAAAGAGCTCTATGGGAGCACAGCACGGCCTCCACGCCCCGCTGCCGGCTGTGGGAAGCGCAGGGCTCTGGCCGCGCCAGGAACCACCTTGTGACCGGGACCCTTCTGGCGTATTTCTTCAGCGCCCAGAACGAGGAATAGCGCGGCGAAACGCCACCAGCTGAGGGAACGGCACCTCAGCCGAGGGTCTCCCCTCTTTCTCCAAACGGCCCTGCAGCGGCTCGCCCGCTCACCACGCAGCCAGCTGCACCGGGAGGCAAAGACCGTCCCCGCGGTAACAGCCCAGTGCGCACGCGCAGAGAGGACCGGTTGAGGCTCCCTCAGCGCGCCTGCGCAACAGCGGCGGGCCCGGAGGGGCGGGAAGGCAGCGGGGGCCGCGCCCCTCTCCACGCCCACCGGCAGCAGCTCTCTGCCGGCCCCGCGCCCCCCGATTGCGCAATGGACGGGTGAGTCCCCGCTGGTGGAGCGGGCGCCGCGACGGAGCGGCGGCGAGGTGCCGCGGCACTCGATCCCGGGGGCTGGCGATCCTCGGGGGGCTTCACCTGGGGCGGGGCGGGGAGCGGCCTCGCCTCGCCTCCCTCCTCCCACTTCGGGGGAGGGGAGAGGGGACCGGAGGACGGCCCCCGCCCGGGGGAGGCGAAAGGTGGGAGCCGGGCGGGGGGGCGGTGCTCGCGAGGGGCCGGGCCCGGCGTGGGGATATTGCCGCCCGCCGCCCCGCCAGGTGCCCGGCAGGACGGAGTCGGCTGGCGGCGCGCCGATCGCTTGCTGCTCTCCCGGTTCGTCTCTTTCTCTTTCTTGCCTCTCCCTAGTCGGCTCGGCGGCGGTGTCGCGTTGCGATGCCGGTGCCTGACTTCCCTCCGGCGCTGAGACGCTGCTTTATTTCCCTTCCCTTTTCCTGGAGCGGCGGCCGGGCGCGGTGGGTGCGTGCCGCGGGCGGGCAGTGCTGAGCCGTACCGTGCGCGGGGCCGGGCAGCGCGGCGCTCCGCTCCTCCGCGAGCACCGCCGTGCGCGGGGCCGGGCTTTGCCGCGGGTCCTGCCGGAGTTTCAGGACTAGGTAATAAAGTGGAGCGGTGATGCGTGCTGTCAGCTTTGCTCGTTGCTTAGGTACGAACGCGGCTGTGAGTGATTTCTTTTTTTTCGGGCTTTTTTTTTTTTTTTTTTTCTTTGCCCGGTGCTTTTCTCAGCGCGCTGAGAAATTTGACTGTCCCAAGAAACTATGCTTGACGTAAGTTGTGTCAGGTAAAAGCGGGCCGTTCTGTGCTGTCTCCTTATGCGTGAAAGCGATCACTCAGGGCAGTACATCTGCCTTTGTGTGAGGTGTAGGTGTCACCAACGCTAAGTTCACAGTGTGACCTGGAGCAGCCGAACTGCTCCCGGGATCCACGTACTCTGACGCAGAGATTCAGGGAGCTTCCTTCTCTCCTTTCTCCCTCAAGACTGGTGGCAGTGCAGCCTTTCTCGGATGCCTTTCAGCGCGGTTGGGGTGGAAGCTGTGATAGGGAGGCAGATTGAGGGCAGTGCTCTTGAGTAAGTGCTGATGAATCCAGGAGAAAATGGTGTAAGGAAGATGGTGTAGGTATCTTTTTGGAAGATACTTGAAAAAACGAAGTGTATGTTCAGTGCGATCCGCTTTTTTTCACCTTTGTTTCAAAACTAGCTTTTGAGAAACTTCAGAAGGAGACTTAGAGACTTAGTACCACACTGAGAGTGAGAGAAAGGTGAAGTCTGAGGATGCGTTACAGGCGGATCAGTGGAGCTCTTTGAAAGAATTTTTCCTAGACAGAGGTTCTCAGGTGTTTTGGGAGTGATGCAGGTTTGGATGAAAACCACGAGTTTTATGCTGTGGTTTGTGAGATGCAGCCTTGGCACTGCAGGAAGGCATGGTCTGCAGGGTGCTTGAATGAGCTGGCTTTTTGTTGAAAGGTGCTGAGGGTTTTCTGATTGCAGGATGTGCAAACTATCAGGCAGTTAAAACACAAGCTGCTGAGGCACTGGAATTAAAAGTGCTCTACAACGAATAATTTATTAAAAACAAACAAACAAAAAAACCCAGTAATAATAAAATCTGTATTGTATTTTAGTTGTTAAATACTTTTCAGAATAAGCAGGGTGATAGAATAACATTGTATTTCTTTGGAACCAGTGGATATTACTTATGGGGAGTAGTTGTGTCCTGTTAGATGCAGAGGATAGTTTGAATACAAAACTTAATTCTAGTGGGGATCAGAATGCATGAAGTTAAACAAAGAGGAAATGTTTTTGTTTAGATCAGGAAGCTTCTCTCCAGCAGCAAGCTGAATGTGAGTCAGCACCATGCCGAAAGGCCAGCTTGCCCTGGGGTGAGAAGAGGGCTTGTCCCCTCCACTCTGTGCTGTGTGGCCTCACCTCCAGCACTGCATGCAGGCTGGGTGCTGGTGTGAGGACATCAGACTATCAGAGAGTCTGAAGACAAAGATGGGGAAGGGTCTGGAGAACAAGAGGTGCACGGAACAGCTGCGGCCCCTGGTTTTGCTCAGAGCAGAGGAGCTGAGGGGGTGCCTCATGGCAATGAGCTGCCTATGAGCAATAAGCTCTGCTCTGTGACAGTGACAGAGGGAACGACATGGAGCAGTGCTAGGGGATGGTCGGGGGGTCAGGGTAAGGCTGTGCCCCAGAGGGCAGTGGGCATGGCACAGCTCCCCAGGGCAGCGGGCACGGCCCTGAGCTGCTGGAGCTGCGGGAGCGTTTGGGCACCGCTCTCAAGCACAGGGTTTCGGTTTTAGATAGTCTTGTGTGGAGTCAGAGATTGGATTGGACTCGATGGTTCTTGTGGGTCCCTTCCAGCTTGGCTTGTTCTGTGATTAAATGAAAATTTTCCCTTTTTATGGCAAAGCAATTGGCTCTGTTTAATATTATTGCATTTGGAGGTAAATGTGATCCAAGTTAAGGTGATTAACTTGAAAGCCATTAGCAATGATATAAGCTGTAATTTTCAATTGACTGTTGATGGCAGACCTTGTGTGCACATATATATTCTTTAAGTGAAGATACTGACTCTTGTGTTTTAGTTAGGGGAAAAAGTCAGGAATAGCAGCAAATACTGAAACTGAATGTCTATTTGCCAGTTCAATTCATCCACTCTATTGTCAGACCAAACCTCTATGTTTTACAAGGCTTCTGAATTCTGGAAGTTGATGTTGGATTTGGTGATCTTTAAGGTCTTTTCCAACCTGAGCAATTCTATGATTCTATGTTCAAACTTTTAAAGAGATGCATGTATGGGATTATCCCTAGAGTTCACAAATATTTACGAGATTTACATTATGTATTTTTCATATGATAGGAAAATGTAGGGTTTATAATTCTAATATAACTCCTCTGTTGATATCTGATTCTAATGCAGTTTGAGTTATATGTTCAGGAAAGATGTTCATACTGAGCAAATATCGGGTGAAAACATCACTCCACATGAGAACGCTGTTCACTGGATAAACTTGCTTACTAGCAACATCTGATATAATTGGAAGTATGACTTGTCTGGAATCAGAAACATGAAAATAGCAAATTCTAAATCACCCACAATTTCTTTACCAGTTCCAAAATATTGTTTAAATTATTTCATCTACAGTCAAGAAAACTTCTGGTGCCCTGGGGGGAGATCAGCAATGGAGTATGCAGACTTTCACCACGGGCTGTTCACAAATGTTCCCACTGCAGGAATGCCATGCTAGCTGATTGCCTCTGGAAGTACTAAGTGGCAAACATAAGCGTGTGTAGATTGTCTTGCTTATTAAACCCGGTTGTATCAGAATGTGAAGGTGGGACTTAGCTCTATAATGAAAGTAAGTCTGTAGCTCTGATAGGGAACAGTGTTTCATGGAGTGTCACTTTTGCTTTCAGTTTTTCTGATGTTGACCATCATTCATGTGTATTTTAAATTTCTTTTTGTACTGCATGAGCTTTGTGTTTGAGACTTTTTCCATTTCAGTATGTGGAAACGGAGTTTGTCTTATCAAATCTGTGGATGCAACTTTTACGTTGCAGTGGAAGGCAACATTTTTGACACTGTTGCAAGTGGATAGATGAAAAGGAAAAAGTGTTTTGACTGTTTCTGTCGGTAGCAATCTTCCCTGCTATTGCTGTTTGCCATTTAGCTAAAGCTGTTGTAACAGGACAGTTGCTAGAAGTGCAGCACCATCCTCAGCAGCTCATTTCTGTACCTGCATAATGGTGAAGTATTTGTGTGTGTGAGCCACATGGTAAATTGTTCAGGTACCGTGCTGCCACAGTGCTGATAGCTTCAGGGAAAGCTGTGAATGTAGGTGGGTGGGGGACAGTCTGGCTGGCTCCTCACACTTCAGCCTTAGATCAGCATAAAGTGACCAGGAAACCGCACCCCGAATTTCCGGTGATAGCCGATGGGATGAACGCTTGTATGATTCAACGATCTGACCACTATCTCTGCAATTAACTTTCCTAATCACACCACGCTACAGATAGTATAACATGGTGATGTTATTCCATAAGAGACATGTGTATTATAGCGGCATTTGAAGTCTAGGCGAAGACATACTTTCTCAAAAGTGCGTACCAGAAGCATAGGAATCAATATACTGCTTTCTTACATACATTCTAGTCATATGGTTGACCCCACCAGATGCTCACTCAGTAATCCCCGCTGGGATTTTATCACTGTAAACAAACAGCCCTTGGGAGTTAGATTGCTTTTACCATGGAAACAAGGGTGATCCACAGACAACTCAACAGGCAGAAATCAAATCTTAGGATTTCTTCTGGTTTGGGATCAGACAACGTGGGGAAATCAGGGACTTGGTAACCCTTTTCTTGACTTTAGGGGGCATGGTTGCTACGTGTACAATAGCATGTGAAAAGTACGCAGAGCAATTTCTCTCTATAACCAAGACCAGGCTGCTGCTGATTTGTTCTCCTGTATCTTGCAGTGATTTGATAGAGAGCATTGCTTCAACTTTGATTCTTGCTTTCTGTGTCACTCCTAGACTCAGTACTTCTGAAAAGCATGGAGGATTTGAAGAATGTTTATGCAGATGTCAGAGAGATGATGTTTTTCTAGGGCTCCTTTTGAATAAGCATGTGAATTAAGCTTCATTCATTATCAGACAGCAGACTGACATACACCTTCGAACTCTTAACCAGAACATGTTGTACACTAGAAACACTTAGAATGCAGTTTGCCAGTCAGCGTTAAATGCATGTTGCCACAGTGACCCAAAGATCACTGCAAATTAAATGAATACAGCATTTGAGATGCATGCCAGGTGACTTAGTGCAATCTGTAAGCTGTACATAACCCCTCTTGATTTTCAGCGGTCTTATTTTCCTACCAGACTTTTCTTGGCTTGATGAGGATTTTCTTTCTTGTTTCATTTCTCTGGGATTTTTTGTTGTTCATTTTTTCATTTTACTATAATGCATATGTTTTCTTACTTTTTTTAATGTCACTTTACTTCCCTCTATTTTCCAGTCTCTATAATTTCTTTTTCTTGCTTTATGTATGCAGACAAGATACTCATTCAAATCTTTTGTTACCAGAAGAATTACTCTAGCTTTACATCTGTTCATTCCCTCTTGGTTCAGTTACCTGTCCTTTCCCAAAACACCAACAGACTGGAATCTGTAGGGTTTCTTTGTTTATTTTGTTTTCAAGTTATTCATTGCACAGTATAATGCACTGGATATGGTAGAAAGTTTAGTATGAAACTTCCTCCATGGAAGCTTCAAAAGTACATTATTTGTTAACCTTTCATTTGGCTTCTGTCAATGCTGACAATCTTTCTATACAATTGGTAGAGTCGGTAGAGGTACACAGAAGCTTGCTCTCCGTATAGAGTTGGGCAATTTCAGAAGATAAGTATGAATGCAGGTATTCTCTTAAATTTTTTTTTTGTGTCTTTTTAAGTGTTTTTTTTTTTTTTTTTTTTTTTTTTTTTTTTCCTCCTCTTCTGCTCTGAAGAACCAAATATTTATAGGGAAAGGGTGCCAAAGAGTAACTGAAGATATACACCGAAAAGATGCAGATGTTGCCCAGTCTTATAGGTCTGTAACACTGTTTAGCTTGTGCCGTAACAGAGAGTCAGTGAAAATATACATTGCTTCCTGATAAACAAAATAAACTGGTATCTATAATTCTATTTATGTATTAGTTATGGGTTTTGTTTGTTTTTCCTGGATGAAAAGCAGCTACCTGTTGCTTTAGAAATGGAGTTGTCTTATTCACCATTAGTCTAGAAGTGTTTGGTAGATCAGTTACTCCAGGCTGATCCTTTCTATTTGAATGACACCACTTTATTCAATGACATATATTATTCAGTTTATTGAAATAGAGTTTTTATACGTATAATGGCTCTCTTTTCCAAAAATAGAAAAATATACATGGAAATAAATTTGAGTACTTAAAAAGTGTAAAAGTAACTTGAAAGTAGTTCTTCCTTGCTAAGTCTCGTCTGCAGAATCGCCTGAAATACTTTGTTTTCTGTTCATCCATCTGCCGAAGGATGAGACAGTGGCAATGTAAATAGTGCTGTAGAATCACTAAGGAACAAGATTGTGATTCCTTGGGAATTTTTAGTTCGTGAGTTTTATTTTGCAGCCACAGGATTTATCATCCTTTTTTTTTTTTTTTTTTTTTTTTTCCCTTTGTATAAAATAGATGTTGTTAATCCATACTTGTGACAAGCATTCTTCGGACTGTTGTGAACAGCGTTCTCTTGGAGGAGCTCTTTATCATGGTACTAGTCGTCATATTAGTATGTGCCTTAAAAGATATGGAGGGAGACTGATAATAAACAAAGCCTCAGTAGGATCCAGGGTTCTCAAAAATGCCATCTGAAGCCTAGATTAAAACTGTTCTAGTGTAATGAGTGTTAATAACTTGATTTTTAACTAAAGCAATCTGATTTAAAACTCTAGGCTGCTCAAAGGTGATAACTCATTTAATTACCAGTGTAAATACCTAGAATGCTAACATGATCTGTAGATTTAAATATTAACAGAATTCAAAAATAGGTTTTCTTATCAGAATCAGGTCTGTCCCCCCTACCAAAAGGAAGTCACACTTAATGTTAAAGTCATTTTACTGTGACAGCTATATCACTTCAGTATACCTTGATCAGGAAAAATAATAATTTTGCAAACAAACTCATGTATTCAATTCAAAGTTTCAAGAAATGAGGGCTGTTAGAGGATGCACTGGAGGGAAAATTGCATTCTGTATGAACGATGATTTATTTGAGGAGACTGAATGATGGAGGGAGAGGTGCTTGTTACTGCATACTGAAAAGATGCAGCATTCATTTCGACAAGAGATGCAGGCTTTATGGATATGGGGAAATATGAAACTCTACTGTAGTTTACATTAATGTTGTGTGCTTTCATGACTCTGTAGGCAATGAGAGATTATTTTGTCCTTGTTTGTATGATTAACTATGCTATTTCCAAAGCTTTTTTTCCGAAAGATGAATCTAACAGTGGCTATTCTGTTAGTGCTTGTTTCAACAGGTGAAACAGACTTGAGCTGAGGATCAAAGACTACTGCATGTGAACATATCATGCAGGAAGAAATGACGAATGAGGATGAAACAAAGCAGACCAGCGAAAAAGAACAAGAAGAGTGGGTATCATAGATGTGACTGTGCTTTTCTTGCATACAAGACTACTCTCCTAGAAAATCTTAAGCAGTAATTTAAAATTAAGCTCATTTATGAAAGTATTATTCTTTATTGTTAATCTTGATGCAAATCTTTAATGTAGCTTATTCATGTGATGCTTAATTTACGTGATGCACGTAATTGTGCAGACTTCTGTTACTTTACATCTGCTTGATTTCAAGTGTGCAATTCTCAGAGTTTTTAAATGTTGCAGTTATTATATGATTATTTGTGAATACGAATCTTCATTAAAATGTATACATCTATGGCATTTGTTGTGGAGAGAAGCTTAAAATGTGAATCCTAAAATTAAAAACTCAAAAAGAAAAACTATCTAAAATGTGTCTTTGGAGTATTGTGATCAAGTTGAAAATAGGATTACTTTTATGTTCTTGAACAACTTCGTCACTCTGAAGTAAATATTTACCAAAGTAGTTTAATGCTTTTGAATGAATGATCACTCAAAGGGCAAATCTTTTTGGTAGCTTCATATCAATTCATAGTTTTTTTGGATGCATGGGAAGGGAGATTGGTGGTGTTGTTGTGGGGTTTTTTTTGTTCCCCTTCAAATATGCTAGTCACGAGCTAAGTATGGTACATTATTTATACATTACTAATAATGTACATTATTATTATTATTATTATTATTGTTATTTCTGTTATTACAGAAATGAGTGTCCTTCATTCTATAAGGTGTAGCTGTTGATACATACCTGTAGTACTGTTCATGCTTTTTGTTGTTGTTTTCACAAGGAACTATTTTTAAAAATTGATGGTAAAAAGGGTGTGGTTTGTATAGAAATTTTGCAGAAGTTTGACTGGTTGCTATTGCGATCCAGACCGTCCTGCGTTGTTTTTTCTCCGTACTGTACATTGTTAAACCATTTCCTTTGCAAGAGAAAAGTCCACAGCTCATTACAGTTTTACTTTTGCAACTGTTTTCTTTCTTTCTTTAGCCTTTTTACCATTATCTTTGTATAATTTGCCCTCTAACATCTTTCATTTTCTCTCATTTTTTATACAGCCTTGTAACAGATGTTTCAGCTGTTGATTTTAAGGTATGAATCATTTTTCATCTTTTCCTGTGCACTTGTTCCTTCTTTTTGTATAAAACAGTAAAACACTTGGTGTTGGCAGGGACCTAAAATATAATCAAGGTTCAAAGCCCTGTGCTGTCAGAATATAATGCTGCTCATTTTTACTGTTACTTGACTGGTAGTTACAAGTCTTTTGTGTTAGTTCTGCTTCCCTTAACCGTATTTTTCTGAATATTAGTCCTTCACAATAATATATTATAAAATAGATAGTCCACTAATGATACTTCTATACTTCAGAAGTGTGTGTAAGGTGGTTTTTTTTTTTTTCTAACCCAATGGAAAACAGATAAGCTTGGTGGTGGTTTAAGTAGAAGACTGTTTACATGTAAATATCTTCAGACTTGTGGATAGTAAAATGTAAAATACAGCAAAACTATATATATGGTACCACATCATACAGATGATGCATTTGTGATGTGGAAAAGTATTAAGATTAAGGAAATGAGGTTCTCACGGTACAGGATTTCATTCTCTGTGGTGTTTATTTACAGATGCACTCACACATTCAATTGCTTTTAAAGAATTAAGATGAAAATTATAGTAAGGATTGTGCTGAATGTCATATTTCTTGTTTAAAGAAGGAATATATCTGAAAAGAATCTACCGAAGTAACTTTCTCTTCAACAGAAAGCCTGTTCTAACCTGTTGGGAAAACTAATTTTTATCTTTACATATTTAAGTGTTAAGTAGGAGGCATTCATCTTTCTTGCTAATAAAATTTGTATTTATACTGTCAGAAAACAACGTTACTGAAAATTATGAGCTAAAGGTAGCTCTACAAATAAAAGCTGTTTTTTTTTTTTTTTTTTTTTTTTTTAATGCACAGCAGGGCTTCTGTATCACAGTGTCTGCTTGGTCTCTGCAGCATTCAAAATTATACATTTATTCTTGTCCTTTAGGATGAGTTTAGAGTGATGAGTTCTAGCTAACAGGCAGATATTATGGAAAAGAAATGAAATAGCAGAGCTAAAATCAAAATAGCACTATGTGCTTAGTAACTCACTGCATATACAGCAGCTCAGGACTGTCTGCCAGCTAATAAGGAGCAACCTGGTAGATGCTTTCCACCTTGTAAATGTCTCACCTTGCTCAGCCTAAATGAGCGAGGCACAACTGTGCCTTCCGTGATACCTGGCGTTGGAGGACATCCCAGGACACCTGGGGTCAAGCTCATGTGGCTGTAGCTTTCATACTCATTGCCTTGAACTTCTCATACTCACTGCTCCTTTTAACAAAGAAGTGGAGAGAACCACTTTTCTACGGCTTTGTAATGATCCTCACGTTAATTATTACTCTTTTACAGAAGGGATAAAAAGACAAATACTTGATATTGGTCCAAGTTGTTGTGAACTAATTAATGCATTTATTCTGCTCTGATCAAAACCGTGGCATTATAGAGCTTTGAAGTCCATGTTTTATGAAGCTGAAATTCTTACTGCTTTTCTCTAGACTAATGTGTTACCATCTGCATTTTTAACTGTATAATTCTTTGTAGATATTTTGAAAGTTATATTAGTACTCTAGAGAAGGAAGAAGTGCGATTACTATGCAAAATAATTTGGCATTTGTTAACTTTATTAAAATAAGGAGATAATTATGCCTGTATTGTGTAAACAGAGAAGGCATTGTCTATTAGCGTTGTCTCAGAGTTGTGATCAGCAGCACAGAATCTAGGTGGGGGCCTTTAGCTACTGCTGTTCTCCAGGGACCGATACTGTGCACAATCTTGTTCAGCATCTTCATCAGTGACCTGGGTCAAGGGATAGAGTGCACCTTCAGTGAATTTGCTGAGGATATGAAGCTGAGTGGAGAGGCTGAAACACTGGAGGGCTATGATGCCATTCAGCAGGACGTGGACAGATTGAGTGGAGAGAAACTGTAGAGGGTTCAACAAGGACAAGTACAGAGTGCTGCACTTGGAAGGGAATAACTGCATGTATCAATACAAGTTAGGAGCTGACCTGACTGGAAAGGAGCTCTACAGAGAAGAAGTTGGGTGTCCTGTTGGACAGTGGATTGAACATGAGGAATCATGTCCTTGTGCCCAAGAAGGCCAATGGTGCCCTGGACTAAATGATCTCCAGAGGATCCTTCCAACCCTTATGATTCTTTGATTTTCTGGCTTTGTGTGTGTCATTGTATCCTTTAGTAATAAAATCTGTTCCACAAAGCCGAAAACAAAGAGGAATGTTTCAGGGTCTGTCCCAGAAATGTAAAAATTTGTTATCTGAATCTTAGTCCATTTTTTTCAGGTTTTTTTTTTTTTTTTTGTAGTTTACTGCCATAAGCTTTTGGAAGGCAGTTTAGAGAGCAGTGAATGCTATTTAGATCAAGACTCCTTGTCTACAGATTTGTTTCTTGATTTTTTTGCTTCTTCCTTTACTTAGGTACTGATTTTTTTTATTGTGTGTCTATGATGGATACGCTATATTTACATGTCTGCTCTTATTTTATTTCTGTGTTTAATGTATTTATATCTCTAACATTTTAGTCTTTCTGTTTTAGTTTTAGTCTGTCTGTCTATGTAGTTTTGGGGAGAGTGCTTTGACAAAATATTGCTGTGTGCTTATTTTCTTCTGAAGGTCCCAGGTACTTTTAGCAAGTTTGAAGATAGGATTCTGGGCCTTGTGAACTTTTGGACTGTTGCATTCTCAGTTTACATAGGAATGGCAATGCTGTTAAACTAGACAAATACTTTAAGTACTTCTTAGTTAAATAACAACTTTCCAATCTGCTGAACGTGTGTCAATTAAACTGAATTTCCTTCAGCAGATCTTTTTCCAACAACAATTTTATTTTTGCTTGTTTGCTTGTTTGCTTCTTTTGATGGAGACTGCCCACTTCTGGGATTACTTGCTAGCTTTGGTTGAAGTGACATACTAATTCATAGAAGTGCATGAAACATGGAAAGCATGTAAGCACATCTTAATTTGAGCCTGGCACAAGTAAGTTATGCTGAAGTCAGAAAATTCAGAGTTTAAATGTGAAAAACTGAGCTGGCAAGTAAACCTGCATACATAATCAAAGTTGTGAATTCAGAATCCAGTGTAGATAAACTTTTTCAAAACTCAGACTTAATACAGAACAAGTGAAGCTGCGTTCATTAGACTTTTGTGGGAGTTATAAAACTTTGCCAATCTGGAGTTGATATTCATGCTGCTAACTGTGAAGCTTTTGTCCCTGCCATTGGTATTGTCCTCCAGTTGTAGTGGAAAAGTACACACAGGTTCTGTAATGCTGATTCAAAGCATTATGAGTGACTGAACCTAGCGTTAGCATTTCTGGTGAAGCCTCCTTAACACCACTGTGCCTTGTCTGTTTTTAAGTTGGATGGTGCTAGTATTCCTGTGAATAAAAGTGTAGTTTTAGCAGGAGAAAAGGAGTCTGTCGTTAAATAATAAATGGAAAGAGGCATGTAAATATTGCAAATATTAAATTTATTTAACTTTTTTGGAAGAAAGATATTAGAATAATATTGACTGCAAATGTCTCTTGCTAAGTGAAAAATAAATGTTAATTGCTGAATTTTATTAGAGACAGTAAGTACTTTCTATGGAACATATTGTATAAATTCTGACCTCATTATTAGTAAGTTCTATGCAATATAGACAAAATTGCTTCCCATTTTCATGGCTGCTTAGTCTGGTCTTTGCAGAATGTTGCTAATCATGATATGCTCTCAAGAAAGTTCCTCAACACTTTTACTGATGCTGATGAAGTTTCATTCTGACCTCCGGATGCCGCTCATTTGAACATGGAGCAGACTGAGTATTACTTGCAGGAGGAGGAAACAACCTTGTCTTTATTTAAAAAATGGCTTTCCATCTTGGCCTGTTGAATTTGATTCCCAAGGTGGAACAGGATAGAAAGAAAGCAAAATAATTCAATAAGCTGCTTATTCACCTTTGTGTCAGTAAGCTGTTAATTCAGGTGGGATGCATTGTGCCATCAGGTATGCAGACACAGCTCTGTGATTCTGTTGTAAAGATGATAACAAGTTATTTTTTTATTCAGTTAGCTTGTCCTCTTGACAAACAGTGGGGAAATAGTATGGAGTATGTGGGGAAAAAGAGCCTAAGCTGGTATTCCCATTGAAGATTTTGCATCAGAAAATTCAGCTCTATTGTCAGTATGGATAAATTTCTGTTAACTGGTTTCATTGCTAGGCTTTTGTTCAAACATTGGTCTTGATTATGTCCTAATTTAATCTGAGTGTTCTAAGAAAATGGGATAACAGCACTGTTAGATACAGATTTTCTTGGTATGTAGTGTTTACAACATATTTTAAGGACCAGATTAAGTGAGTCAAACCATTGGTGTACCTTTTTCCATTCTGACCAAAAATTAAAAACAGCCACTCACTTTCTTAGAAAAATATTTTAATAAGTGTCCAAATTGTATTCCTTAATGCTGAAGATGACCTAGGCAAGCTGACTTTAGGAAAAAACACAGTATTATAGTTATGTTTAGAAGAGCTAATATTTGTGCTTAACTGAAACGGTGATTGAGTTGTTGTCAGTTTAAGTACTTTTCATTACTGTGTCCTTGCTTAATGCTGGCCTAAGGTTTGAGAGGGGTCAAGCAGACTAAATGACTCTTTAGTTCTTCCTGAGCTTATTGCTTAATGAAAACTCATGGTACTTACACCTAACAAATATTTAGTTGCATTTTGGTTTTTTGGAAGAAGGGAATAAAAGGATTTTTAGAATCTGTTCTTAGGTGGCAAGTAGAGAATAAATGCTTACAGTCATATTTAGGGCAGGATGATGAGATCCTTTGATTTCATTTTTTTCACTCTTTCCATTATTGTACTTAGTAAGTACAATAGAAAAAATGTTCATTTAAATACAACCGTTGAGTGTTTCAAAAAGCAAATACCTTGATTTCTGGTTTCTGCAATAGCAGTCAGGGGCAAACATGAGTACTGAATGGCTGAAAATGGCTAGAGTATGACTTCAAGGTTTTTAACTGACTATGTTGCCTTTTCTTTATTTCATCCCCTATATATAAAATCAGGGTACACATTATTTTGAGTTTGTGATTTCTTTATTTTTGTCAAAATCTAAAGAAGTTTTGACTTAAACAATGTTTTATCTCAAATACAAGTGGTTAGTTTTGTTCTGGAATTGTACCACATGTCTCTATTTCAACTGGAAGCTTCTACAGGGAGGATGTGTTTTAAATTTTTAAAGCATTTTAACTCTGGCAAGGCAAATATTTCAAATGGAAGGACTGACCTATGTTGCCAGGTAGCTATGGAAGCAAAAACTACGTTCAATATGTTTGCTGTTATGGATGAGCTGAGGATGTATGTGCAAGAACAGTTGGATTCTTCATTTTCATCCTTGCACTTCTAAGGTGTAACCCTAGCTTCAAATGACTTTGAGTTAGCGTGTTGTCAGTATACCTTGTAATTTCTAACTTTGTAGAGAGAATACTGATGTAACAGTGAGATACAGTGTATTAATAAGACGTGAACTTGAATATATGGTAAAATAGTATGATCTGTACAAAACAATTTTCCTCTCAGTGCGTAGTTGCCTCTTTCATTGAGTTAGATCTGGTTGAGCTGTTTCTCTGCTCAGTCCAGGGTTTGTTAGTAATTTAAGTGATAAAAACTACACAGGGTTCCTTTTAACTCCTTTAAAATGGTGCTTTCCATTCAAAGTCTATTGGCTTGTCTTCTACTTCTGGAGCTCCAGTCATTGTTGTAGACGCACTGGGAATTAACAGTTCATACAGTTAGAGTTCTTACTGGTCACAGTGCTGTTATTAATAATTATGCTGTCAAGTTTGAGTACAGCTTTGAACCCAAATGCAGTACTTTCAGTTTCTCTGGTTTGCTTTTGGATGACAGGTTAAGAACACTGCAGAATACGTATTTTAGATAATAAACTCAATTTTGACTCAATGGAAGTGTTATTTGTATGCACGTAGAAATAAATGAATAAAAATTATTTTCAGAATTAACTTCTAGAAACCTGACAAGCATGTAAAATACAGTATTGGCAGCCTTGCCAAATGTAAATAGGGTGGCACACTGAAAGAGAGTAGAAAATGGAAGAAAAAAAATGCTAAATGTTTAGCTTCAAGCAGATATAGCTATATTTGGTGTGCTTTGGGAAAGGAGGAATGGTTTGTGCTGCTGAGTGGAATCACTATAAATTTGTACAACTTGAAAATTATTTTTCTTTCTCATAGAGCACTAAACATAAGTTGGAGTTAATGGTAAAAGGCAGCAGTTGAACCTTTATCCCAGGTTGCTTGTTTCATCTGATGTTAATGCTCATCCCATTTTCACTAGCACCCGTATGGTTTTCAGATGTAAGTGCCACATCCCTAGAGGTCCTCATGGCCAGTTTGGATGTGGCCCTGGGCAGCCATATCTGCTGGGTGACAACCAGTGACCAGCAAAGGGCTGAATCTCAATGGGCTTCTAGGTCCCTTCTAACCCAACCATGCTGTGGTTCTGTGGCTGTAGGCTTGTTGTAACTGTATTCAGGTCTGATGAAGGGAGTAACTGATTTTACCATTTTGCAATTTATTATTTTTTTAAGCCAAAACCAGAAAGGAGAACACTTACATTTTCCACAAAAATATTTATCTGATTTTTAAAAGGCCTTTTATAATATTCTTAATTTTGATACTTATGCAATAATAGAATATTTACCAAGAGGTTTTTTGTTGTTGCTGCTGATGTTGCACTGCTGGCAATCTGAGCAGCACTTTTTTGAGGTTAATTTGACGGCAGTAACCCTGAAGTGTTTTACAATGCATGAATAATTTGTCAGTACTCTGTAGTCTAATCTGTTAGTCACGCTAGCTTCATTTTCCTGGTTAGCAGAGGAAAATTGGAGGCAATTGGGTGGAGGCAGCAACAGCACTTAAAACAGCAGTCACATCTACTTTGGACTGTGCTAGTGTCTCTCAAGTTATAAGATCTTAACTTGGAAGTTTTAGTAATTTAAAAAGATAGTATGATGCCAGTATTCTTGAAAAAATCAGTGATGTTTGGTATTTAATATTTTTTAGTAACATTAATTAAAAAAAAAAAAAAAAAAAGAAATGGTCCACAGCAGATATTTTAATAAGGTGAGAGTAATAGAAACTTAGTTGCTAATAGAAGCTTAGTTGCTAATGGTAGTGTCATCTCTATTCAGTTTGGTGTCTGCAATTGCTGAATTTGGCCAAGATTTAAAGGCCTGAATGTTACCCAGCGCTGCTGCAATTATCTCAGCTGACAACAGGCAACAGTTGGCTAGCTGATGTCTGTGTTGGTGGGGCTGGCTCCTCCCACATCATGAAAGATGTATGTGTCACAGCCAGGAATGTTGTCAGCACATTCAGCTGCATTCGTTGTGCTTTACGTGCTTAGTGAAAGCATCGCTTTCTCTATTTGTTTCTCAGTTTTGTCTGCTTTGAAAGGCAGAATGTAACCCGCTAGTCATTGCTATCTGAAATAACCCATGTATTTTCTAGATATGGAGGATAAAACAGGTTCTTTTTATGATTAGTGAGTGTGAGTTTCGTTGCATTTTCACTGCTGTGAAGGAGTCGGTGCACACAGCGAGCACACCCACAGCTGGTTTGCCCCTGGGCAGCATGGTGATACCTCCTTCACCCAGCAGGATCCCAGATGAATCACCTTCCCCAGAAGCCCTCTGTCACTTGCTAACTGCAGCGGTGAGCGTAAACTGAAACTCAGAACACTTCATTTTTATGCACTTTGGCTATGCTTGGTGAAAACAACTGAGCGTGGATGAATTTCTCAGTATCGATCTGTTTGGTGATTTTTGTGTCTTCTATGTTGTACACTAAAACCATGTCGTATTTTTAATGTGAGTTGTTCATACAGCAAAAGGAGTAAACGGTTTAGGTGTATACTGTGCAGGAAGTGTATTACATGTCTGTGCTGGTTGGCATGGTGAGAAGCAGGGAAGCAGGGAGTAAAGACACTGCCTGAGCTTTCCACTGCCTCCTTCCCCTCTCTCCCTTCCTTCCTTGCAGGGCACGATGAATGCCATAGCTTGGTAGAGCAAATCTCCTTTTCCATATTCTTTCTGCTGATGTGAACACTCAATATGTTTGAACTGCAGATAAACCTTGTAATCCGTACTTTAGCATTTAGAAAATACTTCAAAAATACACTTACTTAGCATTTCTTTTAAAATTGCTACATGAATTTTGAAAAAAAAACACAGAAAAAAAAAGAAGGCAAACAAAACTGTATGTAGTCTCAAATGAGAAATGCCTGTTTTTAAGAAGACATTGAGACAGTTATTTTGTGTACAGTTCTTGAAATGGTTGATTTTGAAATTGTAGCTAAGTACTTCATGCAGTATGTTTAGGACTTCTGAGAAGTCTGCACTGCATCTTCAACTTCAAGTATGGCATCTGCCCTTAGAAATTGTTTAAGCTATTATTGTATTGTAGTAACTTCATATTTCAGCAGTGTACATTGTCTCAGCTTCATTAATTATTTGATACTAAATCTCTTCTTCTGAAGAGAAAGTTTCTTCTTAATGAAATCAACAAAGCTAATACTTTGGCCATTTTTTATTCCCTTTTTAGTCCTTTTTTTTTTTTTTTTTAAACTTTTTAAGTTTTTCTTAAAAATTACCATTGCATGACTTTCTAAGAGTGTACTGTATCTTGTTACTGGTGTAGCAGGAAGCTTCAATAATTGATAACAGAGACAGTAGAGCTGAGTGTGTTGCTAAAAGAACCATAGAGCATTCAAGCCTACAGAAGAGCAGCTATCTATGCTAAAATAACTTTCTTTGGTGTCTGATGATCAGGCTGTTGAGCCAGTGTGTTTGGGAGAGAACTTTGCAGTGGAGGAAGAAAGGTTTGCCTGTTTATGATCATTGCCTATAATTTCCTTCTGTTTCAGCATGTTGAAATGCCAGCTTTCTCGGTGTTTATTTTTAATGCAAATATATCACCTTGAAATTTCTGTTAGTTTAACTTCCATTTTCTTTGAAATGTTTTCATTTTGACATCAGTAACAATGTACTTCACATTAAATCGTCACTTTGAAAGTAGAATTTTGACCTCTGCTGTTGCAAATGTAATCTGTGGAAGAAAGAACAAAGGAATATGAAAAATGCTTGGAAAGATTTTTGCAGAAGTAGAAAATAATGGGAATTTTCTCACTTGATCATGACCCTTAACTTTTGTTTTTTCCAATGAGATTCTGCAAAAATTAATGGGGTGTGCATTACAACTTCATTTAATGAATATTTAATAACAATTTGTAGCGAGTATAACTTGAAAACATTATTTACATTATAGATTTTGGAACAGAAATTCTTTTGCTTCTGAATAGAATCACGTAGAAAAAAATCAAAGCTACATTTTATATGCAAGGAGAAAGGTGTGTTTAGGATGAATTATTATTTTATTGGGCCAATTTTTTTGTTTTTTTTGTCTTGTAGATTGTAGGATGCTATGATCATATCGTTATTATTATTATTATTTTTATCTTGGAAGCAGTTCAGAAAGGAGATATTCTGTAGGAAAACAAACAGTATATCTTTCATATGGAATGTGAGTTAGTCACAGATTATTCCATTTGTAATTAACTATACTGGAAAATCTGTGCAAGAAAGATAAGAGGTTGCTCTAACTTTTGGTTAGAAGTGCCTGAGTTATGGAATTTTTGCTATCAGATGTTTTAAAATCATGGAAAAATTTATGTAATTTCAAGGAAGGCATCAATTGCTGTAATCTGAAGTTTTGTAACATGCCTTTAGTCAGAGAAATTGGCCACAGTAGATTAGGAAAAATTGTTTCATGAAATTGTCGCTGGTTGTTGCATCCTGTAGACACCACTTGCTGGGCAAGTTGTTTGCCACTACAGATTTTACTTATTTTAAAGAAATGCTTAAAATTATACTTTCCACCATTTTTAAATTCCTACTCAATAACTGAAGAATCAATTTGGTCTGGTTGTTGGATGGTCTGTTGCTCTTATCAATGCTCAGTAATTCCAAACAAATGCAGAAATCTTGTGGAGAAAGAGGAGAGATGTAAGTCAGCTTGTGATTTAAGAAAAAATAATGTTAGCCCATCATGAGATTATTGATGTGTTTGGGATGCTGGTATGAGAATGGGGACAAAAGATACTGTGATCAACTCAGATTGTTGTGGTGTCAAAGCTGAAACAGCAGCATTGGTGTAAGGGCCTTGTAAGCTGACATCTTTCTGGAAGTAGTTCCTGCCAAGTGTATCAATATCAGTGGCAAGAAGGATATGAAGAGTAACTTTTGGTTGCTCTGATTAGTTTTCCAGCTGGAATTTCTAAACAGCAATTAACTAAAAATAAGCCAACTGAAAGCTTGTGTACAGAGAGAAAGTAGGGGCACTGGCAAGACTGTTGAGCCTCAACAGAAAGACTTAATAAGAATTTGTAGCATAATACCTAGACTGAAGTAACTTCTTGTGTAGTCATTTTATCACTGGCTTTTTTTAGCAGAGCAGGTTTAGATCTTTGTCCTACCTCATACTTTGTTATGCTTCTAAGTATTCCTTTCAGTGCTTTTTGGGAAAGACCTCTGTAGACTTGTGTTTGTAAATATGTAGGAGGACACTGGTAGACAAAAACTTCTTTCTTTCCTTCTCCAGACTAGCCAAAACACTTGCGTGTTGTGCTTCGGCTTACAGGAGAACTGTGTCAATCTTTGCATTCTTCTAGAATGTTTCCACATTGGGTTTGATTTTTGTTTCAGACTGAGAAAGTTCATCAGCTGCATGGTCAGATAAAAGACATAATGTAGAACGTGGTCTTTGTGGTGTTCTTGTGCTCCAGAAGTAGGTTGGTCATCTGTCTGCAAAAAGTTTGATAGCAGTTCTCTTGTAGCAGGCTCTTGTAGGGAGTGCAGCATAATAAGTAAATAGACTGTAACTGTGTGGATAGGTAAATAATTTAGTGTTAGGACAGAAAGTTGCATATCAGAACAGTATTTCTGTTGAGTATTCAGATAACGGTGTGATAAAATGTAATATGTCTGTGTGCGTGTTTTCAATAGCTTGGATTTGTTTCCTTGATCTGGTTTGCAGTACAAATCCACAAGCAATGTGGAATTCCTCACTCAAGGAAACTGTATTCATGGAATGGCCCATAAAGGATGCACATTTATTAAGAAAGTTGCTTATTTTCTTTCAGAATATGCTTGAACTTGTTCTGAGATGGCTGAAATATCTTTAAGAGGAAGATTGTTTGATTTACAGATTTTCTGTATTATCTCTTACAGTGAGTTAAGGACTTTGTGATTTGTTATGAAGGCTTGTCTGTTCTTCTTGGTGTTTTAAACCCTGAATGTTAGTATTTTTTGTGGAAGCAATCTAAGAATTTTGCCCAGAAGTCAGTGTCAAACATTCCAGTTACAATTTCATGTGCCATACCTGCAAAATAACTAATGCTGTAAATTGATGATGCTTCCTTTGCATTGGAAGCAGTGAAATTTTTGTTGAAAGCAGATCTTTTTGTTTATTTGTTGTGCAATATAAATTCCATGAAATACGTATATCTAATAGTGCATAGTTTGTAGATTTTTCTCATCCTCAGGCAACTTAATCTGACTTGTGAAAATCCTGCCTTTACACACTTTCTTAATTTCTGCATAAACTTTAAGTAAATAGCTTGCTGAAATAGTGGGTTCTGGTTTCTGGCTGAAGATGCTTATTTGAGTCCTGGGTTGAATCAGTTATGAAAGTCTTTTAAAATGTAAGGGGTTGGGAAAATATTTTGTTCTGAAAAAGCCTTCAGCATATTTTTTGGGTATCAGCTCATTTAAATTTAATATGAAATTGTAAGAATGTATATTAAGTCCTTGAAACTAACTTGATCGTTAAAATAATCATAGGTATGTTTGCCAGAGTTTTTAATGAAACAGCAAAATAGCTACAAGATACCCCGTAGAGGCGCCTGCTGCTGGAGGTTGTCATACTGAAACAACTTTTGATTCAGCCTTCTTAACAAATGCAGATATTTATTCTGTCGAATAAACACTATTTTTTTTTTTAATTAAAAAAAAAAAAAGCTAAAATACCTGTCAACTGAAGTTACAGCAGTATTTTACAAGCAAAATATCCTACTCAGAAGTTCAGAACCCAGGTGTTTGCATACTTAAGATACATGTAATAACTAAAAATTAATGCTAGTTTTGAGTGTTAATTAAATTCCAGCATCTAACCAAACAGAATATGAGATCACTGGAAATCCAGCTATCATTTCATCCACAAACAGTTACAAAATTAAAGCGGGCCATGCAAATAAGTATGAGTTGGGTTGTATGACTTACAGTGTACCATATTTCTCAACTAAGTAAGCTGCTCCTTACAATAGCTTATATTCTGATTGGAAACAGATTTAATTGGAGGCAAGTGAAAACAATTAGAATCAAAATTCCTTTAAAATGTTTTCTATACTTCTTATTTCTTTTTTTTAAAAGATTATTTCTCAGTGCTTACTGTAATAGATGCTGCATTTGTACTGTCAATATGTGATTTCTTTATTCAAAAGTATTTTCTGCTGCCAGTGAGGGATTAACACAGTCTTGTTTAGTCCACACTCTAATGCTTGTGATGTTTTGTGAGCAGCTAACTTTGCCTGTGAAGTTTTTTCACCACCCTTACCTAGATAGACATTCTGTTATGAATGACCTTCCTAGACCCCATTTGGAGTACTGTGTCCAGTTCTGGGGCCCCCAGCACAGGAAGGACATGGAGCTGTTGGAATGGGTCCAGAGGAGAGCAAGGATGATTAAAGGGCTGGAGTAGCTCCTCTACAAGGACAGCTTAATAGAGCTAGAGCTCTTCAGCCTTGGGAAGAGAAGAATCCAAGGAGATCTTATAGTGGCTTTCCAGTACCTGAGGGCGGTCCACAGGAAAGCTGGGGAGGGACTCTTTAAAAGGGGCAGGTAGTGACTGGATGAGGGGAAATGGATTTAAACTGGAAGAAGGTAGATCTAGCCTAGATATTAAGAAGAAATTCTCTACTGTGAAGGTAGTGAGATGTTGTAACAAGTTCACCAGCGATGCTGTGGATGCTCCCACCCTGAAGATGTTCAAGGCCAGACTGGATGGGGCTTTGAGCAACCTGGTGTAGAGGCAGGTGTCCCTGCCTGGAGCAGGGGGTTGGAACTACATGATCTTAAAGGTCCCTTCCAACCCAAACCATCCTGTGATTCTGTGAACACTGGGGAAGCAGCAGGAACCCATGGCAAACTGCAAGGACAAAAAGGACCGAACAGTTTATTTATGCACGGTTTATAACCACTTCTCAATGGCAAATAGTTCTGCAGCCCATATCAACCAGTATGGTGGCTTACTGCTGCCCTAAGGATGCTTTCACAGAAACATCTGTCCTTGCCTTTCCCTTACTCTGGATCTGGTTTTCAGCTGATGAACTTACTAACCTGATTCAAACTGCTGAAACTCACTAGTGAAGGATTGAATCATCTCATAAGGAATCTCCTAGGCGCCAGAACCGATGCAGCACAAGCTGCATATTTTATGGAGCTGGTGGGAATACTGTGGCAAGGGCAATGGGAGCTTCTCCTTTCAGCGAAGTTGTGTTGTGCTTTCTGGATCTGCTTACTCCGTTTTCTAAATTAACTCCCTCATTCTCAACTTTTTTTCATGTAAATACTCTTACAGAGCGGTGCACTGCAAATTTCGAGAACATTAATTGTCTTAGGAAGTCTCTGTCTTAGGAATGTCTCTGGCATTTTGAAGAACTGTGTGAAAAGGTGATGCTTGACTGGCGTACTAGAGTAAACCTAATGGGTAAAATCAGTGCCCAGTTGCCATTTAATTCTGGCATCTTAGATTCCTCGTCCACAAATGCCAAATCCATGTTGCTCCAACTCTTTCCTGTTAGTGGTTAGAGCCACAAATTCTCCATATTCCTAAAGAATGTACTATTCATTGCTTCATTTTGGATTTTTTTTTGTAAGTATGGGTGATCCATGGTCAAATTCTCCAGCTGATAACTAAGTTTAAAAAAAACTATTACAGGTATATTGAAAATGCAAGTTAGTGTTTTGAGTCCAGCACAACTGCTGATCAGTGTGGCTATGTGTTTATCTGTATCTGGAAGCAAAGTTGAGTACAGACTCAGCCTGCTACCAACTAATTCCTTTTAATAAACGTTTGTTAATCTTTGACAACATGGACTATAGTAAGATAAATGAGAGAATAAGTGTATCGTGTCTGAACTTGCTAACTAGCATAATAGAATGAGCTTTTTTTTATCAGGCTTTTTCTCTGTAACAGCTTTTGCTGGTAAACTTGTCTTTTATTTTTCAGCATGGACCTGACAATCTGCTTTCTTCCAGTGTCAGTGGAAGGTCTCTTACTGTGAGCAATTCTACTCCAGCTAAAGGTATAAGAAAAAGTATATCTTTATTACAGTTAATTTTTATCGCAGTTCTTCTTCAACAATGTATGTATTTTCTCTGCATTTTTATTTATTTATTTAGCTCTTAATTGTCACACTTAGCGTTCTAATCAGTCTTGAACTGTGTAAGGGTGACTCTAACAGAAGAGGCACTGGAGTCTACCCAGTGTTGTTCAGTTGCAGTGTTGAGGAGCTCTAAAAGTGACTTGTTGGGTTGGACCAAGAAATACCATGTATTGAGATACCATACCAATGTATTGAGAAAGATGCAGTAACAGTATTCTAGCACAGGAAATTTTAGATCAAGCAATAAGTTAAATGTGGGAGAAGGCTGGGACTATTTCCTTTAGAAATATTTTCTTTTCATGTGGGCTTGAAGTATTCATGGCCCATGGCTGCAAAAGTTAATTTATATTACTTACAGTTAACTAGCTTGTGACATAGACAGTATTCCATCAGTGTGTGATTTTGTAGGAGTGCAAGGGACAGAGCAAACAATCTCCTCGTAAGCTTTTAGGATCTGCTGGCTGTGTTTCCAATGGGAAATAAGATTAAGGGAGAGACAAAGGAACTAATCTGAACATTCTTCTTTTCTATTTCTTATTTGCACATGCTGGATTGTTCATAGTTCTATTAATTGATTTAGTATGACATCCAGAGCCTCTTGCTTGTCATGAAACAGCATAAGTCTATAATTCAGTAATTTAATGGCTGAAAGATATTTCAGGCCTGTATAGGTAGTATTTTTTGTAAGAAATTACCAGCTGGCAAGGAATATAAATTTGTATTTAGTGCATTTGGCTTTTATTAATTATCACTGTAGTCACTGATACTTCATAGTGTCTTCCAGGGTTTCTAAATGCTATTGATCTTTAAAATAAGATGGATGGTTTTGGCTCCTAACAAGTCCAGAAAAACCCGAGTTCCCACTGATGGCTCTCTACTTCTTTTAATAATCTTTGTTGAGATTAAGCTTTTTACCAAATACAACAGCTTCAACTGCAGAGTTTCCTATATGTAGTGATCGTTTATCTAGAATCTCTTTGCATTTCTCAATTTGAAGTTACTCACCCAGAAAATACATTCATACAGTCATGAATCATGGTTGTAATGAGCTTTTGTTTGTAATATTGGGCCCTAATTTAATTTTGTTTGAAGGTATCTCTTATGAATATCTATTTTCTGTTTTCACCCAATTGAGTGTGAATTCCAGAGAGGAGATGGTCCTGGGCATGCTTTGAAGAATATTGAATCCATTTTCAAGTTCAGGTGCCAGTAAATCCAAGTATATTATTAAGATCCATATCAGACAATAGCTAGAGAAAAAAGTATAAAGGTTTAAAATATGCTGAGGTCTTTGTGTTGGGGATGAAGGAGGGCTAGCTTTTACTATCAATTTAGCGAGTTAACTCCTACAAAACTTAGTGTATTTACAGCATTACTGAAAAGATACTTATGAAATTTTTAGGTCAGATGTTAGTCATTAACACATTTATGCCAATGGGTAGATGGTAGAAGGGATGATGTATGTTGCACATACTCAGGCTGAAATTGTTCTGTTAAGCACTGTCCTTTTTGGCTGATGCCTGATCAGTGAACTCCTCTAATAGGCAAGATGCAGTGAGATAGTGCTGTGCTTGCCACTTAGTTCCATCTTGTCACCTTCAGAAATGATTCAGAATCCACAAGATGTCACCCTTGCAAGAGATGCTCATCTTAAACTCAATATCTTTGTTAGGTTTCATTTTCTGCTTTATTTAGTCAAGCAGTACCCAGCTTAGTAAAGTCAAGGACTTCATCCTGGTTTTTTTGAGCCTTCTAATTACATTTAACAAAATGGCACAGATCATTGGGGTTTAATAGCAATATACCCTATCCTGGTTTTGTACTGATGCATGTTTAGTATTCTTCTCTTTGTCTTAAAATCTCCTCCCCAGCAAGTTTACCTCTTTTTATGTTTTCTAGAATGCACAGAGAGCATACGATAGCATTTAAAATTTCTTGATGGATAAAGCAAAGTGTAACAAACTCATGTTATACAGGCATTAATTACCTTTCCTTGTGCACAAAATAACATGGGTGAAACACTTCGCACTGCAGTCAAAATTTATAAGAAAATCTGAAATAACTTGCTAAACTCATACAGATATGTCATCTTTTGTGCTTCTGTGATATGGCAGATGCAACAGATGAGGTGGTGTTAAGCTTCTCTCTCTTTTGCTGGAGTGAAGCTGTTTGTAGCACATAAATAGGAGGAAAAGAAGAGAAAAGCCAGTGTATAATGCAGTACGCAGTTAGACTTAAATTCAGTTACCAGCATGCTATCTTCCCTTATGTTTTGGGATATTTTTTCAAGTCTCTTATATCTCTGTATCTTCCTCTAGGAGTATCTGTTACTAAAATCTGTAGATTGGTTGGTGAATTTCATTTTTATGACTTTAACTGTTGTTACTCCATTGCGATACCCTCTAGAACAATATGCCAATTTTGTGGTGCTCTGCTTAAAAGTGCTCTCAGGGAATCAAGTTGCTTTGGAAAGCAACTGTTGATCACTCACCAGTTACAGGATTCAAATAGGCAGATCTTAAAAAATAAATAAATAAATAAAAGCCATTTGCCAAAGTGGATGGCTGTATGAATTTCATGCTTCGCTGCCTTGACTACTTTTCAAACAGAATTCTTTTAAACTCAGTCATATGGGACAGCAGACTTTCTTTAATGTTTTTTTTTGTTGTTGTTGTTGTTAATTATTTGAGGTAGCAGCTAAGTCTGGCTGAGGAACTAGAATGCAAGAAGATAAGTTAGTAACAAAATAATGAATATTACCTCCCAGTTACTGCAACTTACCCTTTTGTGTAATTAACGCTTTGTAAATATCTTTCATGCATATTTGGAAAGAAGTTACTAGCATCTCCAGTTGCAAGACTTCAAACAAAAACCAACAGAAGACAGGGAAATGAAAGAGAAGGAAAGGAAAGTGGAAGGACCTCACATTTATTGTGGAGATTTGGAACAGGTGAAGGGAACCTTTTCAAACTCTCAGTGGCTTATATATGAGCTGACCTTTCTTAGAATTCAAAAAGCTGTGGAAAACAGTTAATGTCAGTACTGAGACAGCAGTTTCTTCCATTTAGGTTTTGGCATTTATACTGCATAATAGGTTTGTCTTATTTGTTGGTCCATTTCTTTACTATAACACTTTAGGTGATGGGAATGACAACACGAAATTTAAAGGAGTGAGATTGCCATGCATGCCTTCTCGTGTCCTTCATCTTCGTCAAATTCCAGATAATGCCACTGAAGCAGATGTCATTTCACTAGGGCTCCCTTTTGGCAAAGTAACCAATGTGCTGATTCTAAGAGGAAAAAGTCAGGTAACAATTATAACAGCAAGCCTGCTCATGTCATTCTATTCTTTAATGCTTTTGGTACTGTGACTGAAATGATTGCAGCGATGTCTAAGTGTTTCATTTATGGCTCAAAACTTTCATTTTTTTCACAGTTGGGAAAATGTCTTGGCATTCATTTCTTTTCATATATTTTCTTTTCATATAATAGTCTAGAAACTCATTGACATTAGCTGTAAACATTATACACATCTTATGTAAGAACGTGTGCTGATCGAGAACTACTTTGCTGATATTTATGTTGACAGCTGTCTTGAAATGACCTGCTCAATTAAAATAATTAACATGGAGATTAATTCTTTTATGTGAAATAATTTTTTTTTCTTTTCCTTCAAATCCTTTCAGGTGATGGGTGATTTACATCATAAATAAATACTGAAATCCTAAAAACAACAGGCATTCATTCAGAAATTGTGTGCAGCGTTGGGCTGGGTTAATTTTGTGCAGAAACCAATAGATATTTAGTGTCCTCTTCCTACTTCAGTCATTGTATGCATTTGCAACTGAAACAGTAACGCTTGTATTCAGGATTCTAATAAATCCAGTACCAGTGATTTTTTATTAGCATGCCTTCCTATATGTCATACTTATTCCAACTCTTCTTTAGTAATATACTGTACTTAAAATGTGTAAGTCTTTTAAGAGATTCAAATCAAATATCCCCACAATCTTGCATAAATGAACACCTTTTAATGCAATGCTATACTTTCACATGTTCTTTTTCTGGTGAGAGTTGTAATAGGAATATGTTATGATTTGATGTTTTGTTCTTTCCTGTAAACTAAACCATGTTGAATACCATTATATTTCTATTGCAGGCTTTTTTGGAAATGGCCTCTGAGGAAAATGCTATTAGTATGGTGAACTACTGCTCTTCTGCTATACCTCACATCCACAATCAGCCTGTGTATATTCAGTATTCCAATCACAGAGAACTTAAGACTGACAATATACCTAGTCAAGCTGTAAGTATATTATTTTCATTCAGTAAGATGGAATGATATATGACTTACATTAGTAAATAGAGTATTTTCTATTAATACTACATTAATGATCATATTATAATAGATATTTTTTTTCTGTCAGTTGTAATGGACAGCAAGTTCTTTCAGAAAGAGACTTGGTACCTCTAGAATTACTGTGTAGGAACTCAAGTTCAGGAATGGCCATCCTGATGGCCAGGAAGTCCATTGAAATGGACAGGAAGCCTGTGTGGATGAACAAGCATTTCTTGGCAGAACTCAATAAAAAAGAGGCATAGGAGAGGTGTAAGGATGTCCAGGTTACCCTGGAAGAATATAGGGATGTTATCTTAATATGCAGAGAGTTGTCATAACAGACTGACCATGAAGCAGCAATGTGCCATTGTGGCCAAGAAAGCCAGTAGTATTCTGGTGAGCATTATGAAGAGCATGGCCAGCAGAGTGAGGGAGGAGATCCTCCACTCTGCCCTGATAAGGCCACATCTGTCATATTTCTGTCTTGGCTCCCCAGTTCAAGAAAGACAGGGAACTCCTGGGGAGAGACTAGCAGGGAGTCACAAAGATGATTGAGGACCTGGAGCATTCCATATATGAGGAAAGGTCAAAAGACCTGGGGCTGCTCAGCCTTGAGGAAAGACTGAGACAGGATCTTACCAGTGTAACTACAGTAGTAGTAACTACAGGGAGGGAGTCAAGTGGATGGCTCTTTTTGGTGGTGCCCAATGACAGAACAAGAGGTAACATGCATAACCTGAACTGAGGACATTCCATCTGAACAAGAGAAAGAACTTCTTTACTTTGAGGGCAACAGAGCACAGGATCAACCTGCCTGGAGATATTGTGATCTGCTTCTCTGGAGACAGTCATAAGCCATCTGGTAGCTTTCCTGTGCTTTAGGGAACCTGTTTTAGTGAGGGTTTTGGACTTGATGGAGTCCTTTCCAAACACTGTGATTCTGTGATCTTCATTTACATCACAGATGATGACATGGGACACATCCTCAGCATGGATAATGCAGAGCTGGGAAGAGTGTCTGACATCCCAGATGGTTGCACTGCTTGTTGTTGATAAGAAACTAGACATGCTGGAGCAATGGACTCATAGAGTCTGATTAAGTTAAACAAAGGAAAATGCTAACTGCTGCACTTGAGAAGTAGACCCAGGTGATAATTTTGTGTTAGGAGCAACTAGTTGTAAAGCAGCTAGCTAGCCTACAGAATGATCTGTGTTTGCTCATGAACCCAACTTTACCATAAGGCAGCAGTGTGTCCTTCCAGCAAAGAAGGCCAACAGCATCCTCAGCTGCAGAAAGCAGACTACTGCCTTCAGACTGACAGGTTGATAGAGAGTGACTCTTCTCTTCTATTCAGCACTAGTGAGACACAAATATGGAGTCTAATCCTGGACTCCTCAGTAGAAAGGCATAGACATTAATGGAGCAAGTCCAGCAAAAGACCATGGAGGTAGTTGAGAAACTGGAGTACCTATCGTACAGGTGCAGAGGGAGCTGGGTTTATTCAGCCTGGGGAAAAGAAATCAGGGGTATTTTATCAATGTGTGCAAATACCAGGGGAGGGGTGAGGTGTAGACAGCCTCTTTTCTTGTCATTGGGCATCACTGAAAAGAGTCCATGCTCATAAATTCAAATACAGAAAAGTGCACTGAAATTTAAAAAGCAAGCAAACAAAAAGCTTTTTATTTTGAGCATGGCCAAACATTGGAATGTGTTACTCAGAGATGTTATAGAATATCCATCCTTGGAAGCATTTAAAACTTAGCTGGAAACAGTCGTAAGCAATCTAAGCTAGGTGACTTCTCTGAAGCAAGGATCTTGGACTCGATAATCTCCGAAGGTACCTTTCATCCTCAACTGTTTATTTTTTTAATTGTATTTTCAGCTACTCAGAGACTTAGGTTGCACCTGTCTTGTTTATGTGAAGTGAGACTGAGGCTGTGCTCAATTAGAAAACAAACTAGAAAGGAATCATGCTATTAGGTCTGTCAGCTGACTTGAATATATTTTTCTGAAAAAGCAAATCTATTCATTGTGGTTTTGTATGGTGAACTTTTTCTTCAAGCTCTGCTTAGCTTCTTCAGGAGAATCTGATTTCTCTTTCCTATGAGATGTGATATAGTCAGAGTAGAGTTTATTGCCTACTGCGGAAAAGTTCCCTACTTCTTCTGGGAATCTCCCAGTTTGTAGTCAGTGCTGAAGAGTCAATTGTTTGCCCCATTCTGCTCCAGAGCTTCAGTTAAATACACTCTTGGATTGTTTGGGAGGAAGCGTTAAGCACTCTTATACATTCCTGCAAGAATACTAAATTCCTGCAAAAAGTACAGAAAATGACTGCTGTTCAACCACAAATTATAAATGAAACAAAATATGAAGGAAGAAGTGCTTCTGGTTCTCTCTTTGTAGATTCTAAGAACTTCATTATTTTTCTGGGAATTAACAGATAAAATTGGTGAATTCTTCAGAGCTCTCTGTTCCTAACTGGTTGATAAACAGTCAAGACTGCTGCAAAATTATTTTTCTTTTTTCAAGTATATCGGAAGTGTTGATACATGGAAGTTACAGATAATTACTTCTTTCTTGCATATGCTAATCTTTATTTCTTAAACCCCTTTTTCCTACAGTTGGTGATAAATTCTCAGCAAGTAGCTATATAACCATATTTGTTTTCTAAAGGGCATATTATGTCTTGCGAATGTAGAGATCACTATTTCTAGTATTATTTTCTTACGTAAAACACAGACTGATGGAAAAATAAAATACTTGTCTTGTTAGCACTGAGATAACTATTTGTTTTCTTGCATGTAATGTCAAAAGGAATAATTTTGTGATGTCAAAACAGTTCCATGAAGCTTTTCTAGATAACTTCCTGTTCTTAAAAATAAGATATTGAGTTACTGTTTTGTTAATGATATTTGTCAAATGTAAACTTCTGTCTGGCAGAGCCCTGCATCAGGGATCATGAAGGCTAACATTGCGAAAGAGCTTTTGTCATAAGATGATTGTGCCTTCATTTTGAAAGAACAAACCTTCTGTATAAGGAAAAGAATGGGAACTTTCCTCTCACTGAGGAGGTTTAGCAAGAGAATCACAGAATGGCCCAGGTTGGGAAGGACCTCAAGGATCATGAATCTCCAATCCCCCTGCCACATGCAGAGCCAACAAGCTCCACATTTAACACTAGACCATGCTGCCCAGGGCCCCATCCAACCTGGCCTTGAACGCCTCCAGGGACGGGGCATCCACGGCCTCTCTGGGCAGCCTGTTCCAGTACCTCACCGCTCTCTCTGTAAAGAATTTCCCCCTGACATCCAACTTAAAACCATTTCCCCTTGTCCTGCAGTTATCGACCCTTTCCAAGAGTTGATTCCCCTTCTCTTTGTAGGCTCCCTTTAGGTACTGAAAGGCTGCAATGAGGTCACCCCGCAGCCTTCTTGTCTCCAGGCTGAACAAGCCCAGCTCCCTCAGCCTGTCTTCATAGTGGACGTGCTCCAGTCCCCTGACCATCTTCGTGGCCCTCCTCTGGACCCTGTCCAACAGCTGCGTTGTACTGGGGCTCCACACCTGGACACAGTACTGCAGATGGGGCCTCCCAAGAGCAGAGTAGAGGGGGACAATCACCTCCCTATCCCTGCTGGCCATCCTTCTTCTGATGAAGCCCAGGATACCATTTGCTTTCTGAGCTGCAAGGGCACCATTGCTGGCTCATGTTAAGCTTTTCATCCATCAGGACTTCCAGGTCCTTTTCTGAGATGGGCAAGTGTCTAATTATAGATTCCGTTTCCAATGACTGAGAATACTCTCTGTTGCCCTTTCAAGTGGATCTTAATGCAAGAGAAAGACTTAGCTTCATTTACCTGAAACTACTGTAATTTGTACTAATTATAGTCATATAATGTCAGGGTTTTGATCTCTCTACATGCCCATGCTTCATTGATGGACATATTATATTGTTAGTTGTGCCCTTTGTGTAAGCTGGCATTCATAATATCCCTCAATGCCTAGTACTATATGAAAGCAAGCTCTTAAATGATGAATTCATCAATTGGGATGGAAAGTATATAACTTTCTGAGAAGTCTCTATGTTTAATGTTTCATTTGTATTTCATAGCGCTGGTATTGTTGTTACATTCAGTATTGAACAGCTGGGGAAGAAGTGACTAAGGGATATTGTCAGAGGCAGCTACTCTAAAGAGTAACTGCTCTCTAATTGGACTTCTGGACTAGGTTTCTAGTAGAAATGTGACATTAATGATACTTTTTTTTAATGAGCATTTGTTGTTAATTAGCAGTATTAAAAACTGAAGGAGCTTGAGATATCCTTGAAGTAGCAATTCTGTGAGTAATTGAACTCACCTAGCAGCATTTTACTGTCAAAATGAGCTAGTCTTGGATGTTGTTTCTCCTGCTTCCAGCTCTATGTTGTACTCTCTGCTTTATAGCTCTGGTGCTTCCTGGATTCTTCTGAATGATTCAGCTTGTAACTTGGCAGTTAAAAACTGAACAGTTTTCTGGGGTAATATGCTGAATACTTCAGGATTCAGAGGAAAAATGTAGTAGGATTGTCTCAGTAGCAGTGATCTCTATGGTCAGCGTATTACACCTTAAGTAACTGCATTTGGAAGCTCAGTTTACTAGAACTTGTCATCAACTTCATTATTGTTAAAGTCACCATGATACTGTGACTTCAAGTGCACATTTTTATGCCTGCAATGTGTAAACCTTGAATGTCTCTCAGGCGTGCACCAAGCTGTGCTCACTCCATCCACAGCAGAACACGACAGTAGGAAATATGATGATGAAACTCATGGGCTGTGGTAATGACAGGGATACTGCTCACCTCCTGCCAACATAGATTAAGCGGATTTGATTTGAGGAAGATGAACTTAATTTTCTGCCCTTTAAAAGTAGAGTAGGATAGTAAGAAGAAAAAGAACAAAAACCAAACACTAGAAAACCAAAACCCAATGCAACCATATCTACCCGAAAACCATATCTACCTGAAGGCCTTGCCTTTCACTTCTGCTCCCTTCACTGCTGTTACCTCTTCCCCTTCCCATTCAGTACAGGAGAAAGGGAATGGAAGCTGTGGTCTATTTGTATTGCTTTTTCTCTGCTCCTTCCTGCTCCAGCCTGACATGTTTGTTCTCTTTAATCTGGCTAAGAGGAGTGAGGGCGAGAGATGCATGAAGAAGAAATCTTGCTGTGTACTTCTGAACAATGGTAAAAGCAAACTGATTCCGTGGTTTGGAAGTCCAAAAGGTTGCAACTTTTCCTGTCTTTGGAAGAAGTCATGTCAATTTGCCTGGATTACTTTGATTTTTTTATATGTTGTGAACTCTATCTTCTAACGATTTTGTTTCTGGAGTGTTATTACTGCTTTGATTATTTTTTCTTTCTTTTTTTTTTTTTTTTTATTTTCTTTTTTGAAGCCTCTCACTTGTATTAGCTTGAGATACTGACACATTTTTTTCTGTGGTCTTTATGTTCTGCATAACTTAAAAATACTTCATATAGTATGTTTGGAAAGAACTTTTTCATTCATGAGTTCTATTATTAGAAGATAGATCTCAGTAACTTCAGGGCATGAAGAAAATAACCACATCTTGTCCAGTAAACACTTCTCACTGACTCTTTCCTTTCTTCCTGTCAGTGTGTCAGTAATGTAGTAGCAGGCCTCCCACAAAACCATAGGGCTTCATTTTTACATTGTGTTTTGTTGAAGATAACTGTATCTTAAATAAGTTCTGGAATGTGGTTGGTTGGGTAACAGTTCTTATTTTCTGTACTAATACCGCATATAGGGATTACGGCAACAATCAGGGCTCATCTTTAACTTGTGCTAACGTGAAAGGTACTGGAATCTTGCTAACTTGTCACTCTGATAAGTGTCATTTGTCTCTTTGCTGGATTGGTTTGTTATCTGCAAAAACAAATAAATAAGGCAACAAGATTCAAGGGTGTGGTGAAGGTAACAGCCTCAAAAAAGTGACGTTTGCAAATAAGACTACTTCTTATCGTTTTCAGTTCAGTGCGTGAGGGAATTTCTTTCTCCTTCTACAAAAACAATATTCCCTACTTTTTGAATATAAATGTATATATTCAATTATGACCCTTTCATTTGAGTTTTTTATTTAAATTTTAGAGATCTTAGCTTAGCAACTGAGCATTAAATTACTGATGTCTTAGTTTCTAGGCTCAGCTCTGAGGGACAGTTTATTCTGGAAGCTTAGAAGAAATCGAGTAACATCCACACCTTGTGTCATGTTTAGTCAGGCTTCCAAGAGAAGGGTGTTACTGAGGTATGGCTTCGAGTCACAACACTGTGTTTGGAAAGGAATGTCTCTCTGCAAGGCTATTAGAAGCAATCCAAGTGTCTTTTTGAGAAAGGTCCAGTCAAAAAGACTTCTCAAATTCCAGTGAGGTGGTTTGAGAAATGAGTTAAAAATGCTTTATTTTGTGGCTGATAGTTTGGCTCTGGGAAGAAAGAGAACAGAATGTGCACCTTCTAAGGTTGTGTTTGCCAAAACTCAGTTCCTGGAGAAAATCAAATCCTAATAAAGCAAACCAAGCAGTTTGTGCTTTACTGACTGGTTGAAAATCCATTAAAATGTTGTATTTCCATAGATATTTAAAAAGAGGGAATATGGCTTTTAAATGCTGCACATTAAGTGCGTTTCACATCTTTGCTGTGTAAGAGATCTTTGTTTAGACATAAATAGTTTGCATATGTGTAAGTTAATTGTGGTCTCTGCTGTGTTGTGATTTCAGAATGCTCAAGCTGCACTGCAAGCTGTGAATACTGTGCAGTATGGAAACGTGGCTATTACAAGTGCTTTTGCTCCTGAAGGTGGGGTCTCTCCAAGTCACAGTTCTGTTCTTCGAATCATTGTTGAAAATCTTTTCTACCCTGTCACTTTAGATGTGCTGTATCAGGTAATAAAAATTGGTAAAAAAAAAAAAAAAAAAAAATTAGTAAAATCTGTTTCTATGTTGCCACTATAAATGCTTTTTTTTTTTTTTTTAAGTACCTATGGGCCATCAGTCATGCATGACTCAGCTTGAATAAGGACTGTCATTCCAACGTGATTTGTTGTAATTTAGAGATCTAGACTCGAATTAGTTTTACTCAAAAAAAAACAAACCAAAACAAAAAAATCCCACAAAACAAAAACAAAAACAAAAAAACACACACAAAAAAAAACAAAAACAGAAAACAAAACAAAAAAACCCTAAAAATTGGATTAAACAGGACTTTTCTAGTTGGCTTTTCATGATTTTTTTCTCCTGCTTTGGTTGGTTGGTTTTGTTTGTTTCTTCTCTGGTTTGTAGTTCTTTAACTTAGTTAAAATTGTAGCAAGAGTTCTGTGGAAGGAATAATGAACTCAATTTGCTACTTTGAATTTTGTGCCTAGGAATTAGTGAATTCTTGCCTTATTTTACTACTCCTTGTGCTCAGTAACTTTTTAAAGCTTGTGTTATATTTTAGCATTATAAAATCACTCTTACAAGTTGGTACAAGGGATGTTACGTGCAAGTATAGTTGGTTGGGCAAATATTTTAAATTATTGTAGGCTCTTAGAATGTCACTTGCTTTGCTTGCTCAGAACTACAGTAATAGACTATAGCTATGAAAGACATTACTGTAATTCCTGCTTGTAATTATTGAGGATTTGTCAATATTTTTCTTTCAGGTATTGCAAAGAATTTCATACTTGAAGCTTTTATAAATACCAGTAAATCTTTGCAACACATGCCCCTAATATGATTTTCCTGAGTTAATATGATTTAAAGTGATTAGCGATTTTTTACAAGGAGCTGCAGTCTGGACAAAACTGTTTTTGCTGCTCTACTTAGCATCTCAAATGCTTATTATCAACACTTGCTATTTCCTCTTGCTTCCTTACGTTAATTTTTTCTCTTTATCCCTCCAACAAGAATGGATTAATTTGTGTGCTGCTAGCTGTCACTTAGAAGTCAAAATTTTTGTGATCTAAACTTTGTTTATACCTTCAGATGTAATTTAATCAATAATAAATCATGCAGCTTGTATGTCAACTGCTTAAAACAATTAGTGTACACAGAATAGTCTATTAGCTAACTATCAGTGCATAGCAACAGCAACTCCTGGATCTAACCTTGGGTGCTCTTGCTTTTTGTTATTGCTCTTGGGTTTTTTTTGTTTGATATTGACAAAGCAGACAGTGGAAGAAGGGATTCATATTATATTACTTTAATCTGACTAATGTTTACTTCTGTGCAGCAAAACTGTATTTCTCAGTGTTTGAGTTGTCCAATAACCCTCAGTTAACTATTTTTGCAATAGGTCTAGAAAATCAGATAACGCTTGAAAAGGGAGCTTAATTGGAGTTCATAATAAGGGACACTATCCTCTAATTAAAGCAGCACTTTGTGCATGATAGAGAGCTACAGTGCTGCAGAGAAACCTAACTTTGTAAGTGTGGAAAGCTAATAGAAATGAGAGAATTTTACCAACAAGTATAGTACCATATACTTATAGGCAGGCTGTCATACAAAACTTCTGTTTACATATAGTATTTATTTATTTGTTTGTTTATTCACAATCTGCCTTAGAATATCTATTGTAAGAAACAGAATAGCTGGTGTTGTATTTGTAGAAACAAAGCTGTGACGTTTAGCTTTAGAAACAAACAGGTATATCTTAAAAATGTCTATTTGTTTTTGTGGAAATGTGCATAGAAGCGCACAGTTAGAAACTGCACTTAGACCTTTCTTAAGGGGAAGTGTTTTGTGAACAGGAACTGGATAGCTAGCTTTAAATTGCTTTGAAAAAAAGTTTCTGTTTTGTCTTCTACCAGGAAATGGTGACTGTAGCATAAAATCCTGAAAAACTGGGCATGAAGTTTTAGAGCAGTGACTCTATGACTCTAAGGCTATTAGGCTGCTTGTCCTTATCTCTTGTATATCTTTCCCTTCTAGGATTAATATTTTTCTAGGGGTTCTGATTGCTGTGGTGCATTTCTTTGCTTTAGAACTTTGTTCTAGAACTACTGGTGCTTTCAAAACTCATTTTTTGTCTTTCATTGTTACTTCTGCAATCATTTCTTTGCACTTGCGTGTTGTGTCTTAACCTCGCTACATTTTTGTCCACATTCTCCATGTGTGCCCCAGAAGCTGTCATTATGTCACATGAGTGTTTCGTGTATTACATGCTCTCATTCTGAATGTACTCTGTATATATATATGTGTGTGTGTGTGTGTGTATACATATAAAATTTCAGCCTTTAAAAACTTTTCTACAGTGCCTACATTTGCAGTAAATCAAACACCACTTAATTATAAATTGATACATCTATAAATCGATAAAAGGATGGGTCTCAAGCAAATGCTTGTCTTGCCTCTTTCCTTGTTTTCCACTTAAGACAGTGGATCTATGTTGTTAATGTGTCTACAAACTACTTACTGGAGAGAGATGTTTGATCATAAGTTTGCAGAAATTGCTTGAAATGCAGGCTGTAAGGTTGCCTATCTTGACAGTTTACAGTCCCTATCTAACTGACTTGTGAAAGTCCATTTCTCTTAACTCAGCTTTGACATGGGACATAAGCCTCCTTAGGCTTTTTTAGTCATTATTATTAGTTGTTAGAATTAGTTCATTGCTAATCCTTCAGAGGAATTTTATCCTTCTTCCCCATCTTTTATATATTCTTTTTTCTTTTTTTTTTTTTTTAACCTGAAACAAATTCTGATAGCAATTCATTTCTATTCAGCTCTTACTAAAAGTATGTCTCAGAAAATTTACATTAAGTATCAAAATGCTGTTTTTGTTTTAATTCACAGAATGATTTTTTATTTTATTTTTTTTTAATTTAAAGTCTGTATTTCTTTCTTCTCAGATTTTCTCTAGGTTTGGATTTGTCTTGAAGATTGTCACCTTTACCAGGAATAATCAGTTTCAAGCTTTGATCCAGTATGCTGAACCAGTGAATGCATATTATGCCAAAATGGTAAGTGCAGTGCACTCATTGTGTTTTCCTCAGGTAAGATGGCCACTATGCTAACATTACTGATAGCTTGCCCATTAACTTTGACTTTTTTTCTAACTCTCTTGTTGCACTAGAATAACTTTGACAACCCTCATTAGAATGGTACTCTACCATCAAATGTAAGAAAGTGTATAGCACACAGACAGCAATCAGTATGGTTCTACCAAATCAAAGTTTAGGGCTGTTGGTAGGGAAGACTAGTAGTTGTGGTTGTGACAAAAAGTCTTTTCTGTGTCAAACTAAACTGTTTTTGGTGAGGATTAATCTGAAGTCTGGGTTAACCCTGAATGGTTGCCAGGTGCCCACCAAGCTGCTCTCTGTTTCACTCCTCAGCAAGACAGGAAGACAATAAGAACAATAAGATGAAAAGCTTGTGAGTTAAGAACAATATCATTTGCCAGTTACCGTCATGGGCAAAATAGATTCAACTTGAGGAAGATAAATTTATTTCACATTGATACAGATAGTGAGAACTAAAAGCAAAACTAGAAACACCTTCCTCTCACACCTCTTCTTTTCAGGTTCTGTTTCACTCCTGTCTCTTCTACTACTTCCTCCGTCTGTAAGCAGTACAAGTGTGTACAAAATGGGATCTGTGGTCAGTCCATAGCACTTGGTCTCTACTCTCCTTCCTCCCCATACTTTTCCCCTGGCTCCAGTGTGGGCTCTCTCCTGTGGAATATGGTCCTTCATAAAGGCTGCCTGTGAACTGTAGCCCCTTCCCACAGGTTGCAGTTCTTCAAGAACTGCTCCAGGACGGCATGTAGTCATTCAGGAGCAGACTGGTTTCCCCATGGGCTGCATGCAGCTCTTGCTCCACTCTGGGGTCCTCTCCATAGGCTACAGCTCCAGCCCAGGCCTGCTCCTGCAGGGGCATGAGTCGTACCATAGGAGGTTGTACCTCTCCAGGCCGCATCCACAGCTGCACCAAGGGCTTCCCCACAGCTGCATGGGGAGATCTGCTCTATGCAGTGCCCACAGCCTGCAGACTGCTCTGCCGTGGGCCTCTCCTGAGCTGCAGGGAGCTGCTGCTCCGCGCGTGGAGCACGTGATGCCCTCCTCCTGCACTGACCTCGATTCTCTCATGTTTACTACTCCTCCCTCTGGCAGCAGATGTGCAGTTTTGTTTTTTTACTCTTTCTTAAAAATGTTATCACAAAGGCACCACCAGTGCATTCTGCTTTCGAGCAGTCTGGAATGGGCCTAGTCCAGAAGGGTTGCCTTTATACTCAGCTTTGAGATGGAAGGCACAGAATATTTATCTACTGGTACTTGCCCTTTTTTCTCTTTTTTGATACAGATAAAAATAAACTTAGGAGGGAGGTTTGCAACAGTGTGTTGTACCTGAAAATTTAACCATTTGTTTCCAGGCTCTGGATGGCCGAAATATCTACAATGCATGCTGCACTCTACATATTGATTTCTCAAAGTTAACAAGCCTTAAGGTGAAGTACAACAATGAGAAAAGCAGAGATTTCACTCGCTTTGACCTTCCAGCTTCTGACATCCAACTACCCCTGGATCCAGCCATAATTGCTGCCTTTGGTAAGAAGGCCTTATTTTGTGATAAATACGCAGTATGATCATTATGCTTTTTACACTGCATACTCTTAGGAGTTTTATTCTCTGGCTGTATAATAGATTCTGTTGAAAACAAACAAACAAAAGAACATTTTATGTATAACTCTAATTGTTAGACTCAGTAAAATTTGTGTGGAAAGCAGAAAATCCTATTCTAGATAAACGAGTATCTGAAACCGTGCTCAGATAAATGGTTATCAGAATATATTCAGGTGGGGAAATTATAAGCGTTGTCAAAAAGCTGTGTTTTTAGAGTGGTGTGGAATTATATCATTGGTGTAAGGCAATATAATAGACATTGCATATCAGAAAAGTCAATGGCAGCCATTCAAAATTGACCGATTCCCTAAAGCTACTTGAAAGTAAATGTTTTAAAGTTTGCTGGTATTTTAGGATGACTGCTTGCTTTAAGGAATAAACTATAAGAAATACACAAATTCTACAATTACATTTTATAGTTGCCTTCTGAAAGAAAATTTCAGTGAATTCCTTTAGTAAATTTTGAAAGTCACTTCCACTGCATAGAGAAAGCATTATCTACTTGAAGTGACTTTGAGAAGCCCTTTTGGCATAAACAGCACATGCATGCTTGTTTGTTCAACTTTGATAATAAGTGCAAATCATCAAACAGATTAATTGCTGCCACATGTGTGTTCAAATACCACTTGGCTGAATGATGCGATGAAAAGACATTGGGAGTCATGTCAGTACTTATGCTTCCTGTTTTATTACTGGTACAGGCAGGTTTGATGGAGAACTATCTGAGCCATTCTATAATTCTATGATAAAGCAGGTATCAGAATAATGCATCCAATTTTACTGTAGACTTGAAGGTATGCTAATAGTAAAACTAAAATTTTTGAGATACTGCACTGTAAAAAATAATAAAAAAAAAGAATTAAAAAATCACCTTATTATGAATGTTTTGAATTTTAAAATCTTCCTCATCCATTCAGCATGGGCAGAAATACATGAATGAGTATGCTTTGAGAGCTACCTGCCAGCTGTAAAGCAAATGATTTTACAAATAAAACATGCATCAAAGAGTTCCAGATCTTTCTGCATTAGTTCTGTTTGACAACTTTTACACGTATGATTTTGGTATCAATGTGCAACATGCAGATCTCATTTGGCAGAATGAAAGCTCTTTATCTCTTCATTAACATTTCCATTATCGTTCTTGGATTGTGAATAAGTGATTCGTATCTTTATTCATATCCTCATTGCCAGAACTTGTCAGCATAATGCACACGCTGGTGCATTATGAAGAACACAATGACTTGCTTTGGTCTGATGAATGTATTCCATTGTTTGTATTAAAGGTGCTTTGACACTACAGATAAGAGGAGGTGTGACATTATGCAATATTTATGAGTACTTGATCTACGGTGTCTCTTTCATTTATTGTTATTGTGATTCATAACTGGTACTTCATAAGGAGCTGTATTATTTGTATTGACCATTTGTTAGTGAGCATAGCTTACTTTTAGTCAGTGGTGAAAGTTTGAGTACTAAGACACTGCAGATTGGTGGGTTTCATGTACTGATTATGTGTGTCCTGATTTATTAAAATAAAAAGCCAACAGTCCAGAGTGCTAACATACGAAAGAATCCAGAAATCAATCTTGCATCTAACACAGCCTTACTTGTTACCCAAGGTAGTGCTTATCTCCACATAGTAGCATGAAAGCCAGTGAGCCACCTTTGGAGCAAGATCTTTCTACACTGGTATTCCAAATCTGCTTAATGCTTGTAAATGCAGTTGCTGGTTTTTTTTTCATGTATTTGTACTGGAAAGGTGCTTCTGCTTGAGAAGAAAAATATACTGTAGTAGCTACTAGAATTCAGAAACTCAGACTGGTTTTGGTTGTTTAATTATTTAGCCCATACTTTCTCATAAATATCTAGGACATAGTGATATCTCATCATTAAAGTAAAACATGGCATGATTTGCTTCCAGAAAATTTCTAGAATGCACTTCAGTTTTATAAACAAAAATATACTGGGCACCACAGATGTCTAAACTTCAATGAATACTAATCTATGCTGGGCTTTCATTGTCAAATTTGTCTAAATTGCATTTTAGAGAGGGACACTGAGAGACATGTAATGTTAGACTTAAGAAGTGACTAAAAAATGTAAACGCAGAAATGTGGATTTCAATTAGAAGGGTTTTTTGTTTTTTGTTTTTTTTAATTTTTATTCAAACGTTTATAGAAGATGTAATCACAGATGAAAGTGAGAATAGCAGCTCTGGCAGCTTTCTCATTCCTGAAGTCTCTTCTGTTTTCCAGGAATATTAAAGTCTCTGTTTTAATTAAATGTCTTCTATTACCAGGGTCCGAAGGTATCATCTTCCAACCACATGTAGGGACTGGATTTGGCCCGTTTGCATACATTCCTCAAGGTGCTGGTAATGTTCTATCTTCAATTAAAACAAAAAAAAAAAAGCAAGCAAAAACATGCATGCACCAAACAAATAGACAAAAAACCTAAAGCCATTAGTGCTTGCATTTGCATTTGGGGCTAGCAGTCTATCAGAATACACCTGGCTTCTCAGTAAAATTTCTTGCCATAATAAAAAACGTATGTTGATATAATTTTTAATTTAATAAATAAAGAAATGTAATACTTTAAAAAGATTACCTACAAGAGAAGAAATTCTAAGTATCTATTTTTCTAAGAATTGAAAGTCTTCTTGGTCATTTAAAGGTAGAAGGGGAAGTCTCCTCTTTTCTAAATATAAAAAGAGAAATAAGTAGTCTTCTAAACATGGCAATCTGTTCCTTCTTAGCACAGGATAAACTCTGAACAGCCATTTGTATCCCCTTCTCAGTGGATCTGTTGCCGTGGCTCAATATTTCTTTATCATTAGAGGGGAAGTGCGTTTTGCTTTATTAATCAGATACTTGGAATACCTTAACTTCCAAACACTGTTTTTATTGAAAACCAATTTTTTTGAGGAGCCTAGTCTGCTTTTGTCTTCTAAAATGTCTCAAGTGATGCTGTAAGTACAATTTCAAATCTTTCAATTTCACCTCTACCTGGAAAACTTTCTTTTCTTGCAGTCACCACATCTGTGGCATCTGTACGGATGAGTAACCCAAGTGTTCCAGGAAATTCTGTTTTACTGGTCAGCAACCTCAACCCTGAGGTAGGTTTGATCTGTAGTACTGATGCAAGTCACTACTTGTACCAGCTGCCAGAATCCTTATTGCAAATTAGCTTTAGTTGAAGCAACAAATGAGCAAAGTTCTATGCTGATAATACCAAAATCTGAGCATTACTTATGGAGCAGATCATCTTGAGGAAGCTCACGTGGCATGGGCGGAACAACCTGGAGATCAGGCCCAGCCAGCAAGGGTTCACCTAAGGGTTCTGCTTGACCAACCTGATCTCCTGTGATGAAGTCACTTGGTGGATGAGGGAAAGGCTGTTGACATAGTCTGCGTAGACTTCAGGAAAGCCTTTGACACTGCCTCCCACAGAATTCCTCTGGGGAAGCCGGCAGCCCATGGGTTGCACAGGTGCACTCTTTGCTGGGTAAAAAACTGGCTGGAAGGCTGGGCCCAGAGAGTGGTGGTGAATGGAATTAAATCCAGCTGATGACTGGTCACAAACAGTGTTCTCCAAAGGTTGGTACTGGGGCCTGTCCTCTTAAATATTATTACTGATGACCTGGATGAGGATATTGAGTGCACACTCAATAAATTTGCAGATGACACCAGGTTGACAGGAAGTGTCAATCTGCCTGGGGGTGGGAAGGCCCTACATAGAGATCTGGGCATGCTGGCCAGTAGGATGAAGGTCAGCAAGACCAAGTGCTGAGTCTTGTTCTTTAGCCACAACAAATCCAGGCAGTGCTGCATGCTTGAAGCAGAGTAGCTGGAAGGTTGTATAGAAGAAATGGACCTGGGGGTATTGGTTGATGTTTGGCTGAACACGAGCCAGCAGTGTGCCTGGGTGGCCAAGAAGGCCGATGGCATCCTGGCTTGTAGCAGAAATAGTGTTGCCAGCAGGAACAGGGAACTGATCATTCCTTCTGTACTCAGTATTTGCGATGCCACATTGAATGTTGTGTTCAGTTTTGAACCTTTCACTGCAAGAAAGACATTGAGGCCCTGGAGCATGTCCAGAGAAGGGAAACAAAGCTGTGAGGGGTCTGAAGCACAGGCTTTATGAGGGAGCAGCTGGGGGAACTGGGATTGTTCAGTCTGCAGAAGAGAAAGCTCAGGGGAGACCATGTCTCTTTCTACAAATACCTGAAGGGGGGCTGTGGCAAGGTGGGGGGCCAGCCTATTCTCCCATGTAACTAGTGATAAGAATAGAGGGAATGGCCTCAAGTTGCACCAAGGGAGATGGTTGGATGTTACAGAAAAATTCTTCTCCGAAAAAGTGGTCAGGTGCTGGAATGGGCTGCCCAGAGAGGTGGTGGAGTCACTGACCCAGGAGGTGTCCAAGAAACACTCAGATGTGATACTGAGGGACATTGTTTACTGGGGAAATATTGGTGATAGGTGAAGGGTTGAACTGGGTGATCTTAGAAGTCTTTACCAACCTTGGTGATTCCGTGATTCTATGATCTCTGTTTTCGTTTGAGCAAATTTCCATTACTGATAAAGCTTAAAAATTCTGTTCAGCAGTGGAAAGGTTCTAAGCACAATTTAGTGCAGGAAAAAAATTGTTTAGTAATGTAATGGTGAGTTTGTAATTAGTGATCTGTCTGAGGTTATACATACAAAATGTTTGAGGTAGTGCACAACATAGAGCTAAACTCATTGATACCTTGGTGATATTACAGTTCTTAAAGTGCCATTTTATCATTGGGAAATCTAAAGAATTTTTCATACATGAGAAGTCAGAGAATCTAGAGGGAAGAGGAATAAAGATGGAAACATGGGAAGTTACTTTTTTTCGAAACATTGATGATAAAACAAGAGTTTTACTTAACTGCTGATAAGCAATTCTACTACAGTGATTTTAAACTCTTGTTTGTTTTATGCTCTCACTGGATTCACTTAACCATAAAACTTATGAAATTAAGAGGTATTGTCAAAATGGAAGTCATTCATATTTCAGAAGTTTAGAGGTCTGTTGACCAATTCCTTTAATCTGTAAGTAATTGCTGTGTTTTATACTTTTTTCTTAGTAACAATTAAATTTCACATTAAGCATTAAAAGAAAGCTATAGATTTGGACCGTAAGACAAAGCAATTACACTGTTTTGTCAGTGTATCTTATCAAGTAATTACAGATTTCTGATGAGCTTTGTACAAATAATTATTTAAGATGCTTCTCTGAGCCTCAAGAGACTGCTTTTTCAGAATAAGGATATGTGAAGCATAGATCAGATCTATGTTTAGGACTTTGCTGCTTTACTTAATACTGATTATATCTAAGAAGTTACCATTTAGAACTTTATACTGCAATGCATAATGCAACATAAATTGTTAGTGCTCGCTACGGGCAAAACTGTTGTCTCAGCTGAATAAAGTTTGTGTTGATTAGAGTGCAAATTCTCTTCTTTAGTGACTGGGGAACTTGGTACATTAGGATTTAATGAAAAATCTCTGAAGAAAAATTACTTACTTCAGGCTTTCTTTTCGAAGCTTTTAATCAGACAATTTAATTATCACTCCATATGTGCTTCATGTATTAACAATTAAATAGTGTGCATATTAGTAACGTGTGGTCACGGGGACAAAATCGAAACAAAGTAAATGCATGTTGCTGCAACAAGTTTTAGTTTTTTAGGTGGTATCTGCAGTTTAGAAAAGACAAATGACTTACTGAATGATCTTTTCTACTTTTAGCGTAGCAAATTGCTTTGATTTGTCAGGGTATGAAATGCTGTCTTAGAAAGCTTAGAAAGAATAATTTCAAGTAATTAAGCCACTTAACATATTAATAATTTCTCCATCTTGACAGTCTCTGAGTTTTGAGTGATGAAAATGCATGAGCTGAAGTGGTAGCCTGTTTATGTATTTGATATGTGCATAATAAATATGCATTAACAGGAATGAATACACTCTAGTTACTGATGCAAATGGCTTTTGGTGAAATGGTTTAATGCTGTTAGTGTTTAGAATCTCTCCCATTGTTTTAGTTTACCATGTGCTTGAGGTCTACGTTTCTTTATTTGCCTGGCTTTAAAAATAATACACTAATTTTATCATTTAAACAGGCCATCACACCGCATGGACTTTTCATCCTATTTGGTAAGATACCTCAAATGTACCTTTAGAAACTATAGGGCTAGAGCTCTTTTTACTTAAGTGGCAAATGGTGATTAATTACACTTCAGTTTTTCTGTTTTTGTCCAGAAAGTGCACAAGAGAATGTGCTGGTTTTAAATGATGGTCTTTTGAGTCACTGTCTGTAAGACACAGGTACCAAAAAGACAGAATTGTTGCAGTTTCAGAAGAATTTCACTGTGTGTTCTGTACAAAGAATGGCAAAGCAAAGTAAGATGGAAAAGCAAAGGTTGTCTTGGAGGAAACGGGCTACAGAAATGGCATATTTGTTATTTGCAGGGAAGAATGTGGACATGGTAATGTTTTAATACCCCTCTGCTGAGAGGACTTTTAACACTTGTGCTACTTAACAGCTGAACTAAACATGCAATTTTATTACTGAGATCCTACTTGATGTGTTTTTTCCTATTTCTGAGCCTCAAAGAATAATATACAAGCTTGAAATATCTCCATATTAATGTTCTAAGCAAGCTGTTTAATGAGATGATTATTCTTTGTTAAGCTAATTTTAGTGAAAAGCAACAGACTTGCATTTGTGCTTTTTGTAGTAATACAAATTTTCTTTCTGAATTTTCATAGGTGCCTATGGCGATGTGCTTCGTGTGAAGATCATGTTTAAGAATAAAGAAAATGCTTTGGTTCAGATGGCAGATGCAACCCAGGCTCAAATAGGTACTGATTTTAAAGGCAGTTATGGTCCTAATGATCATGAATATGATAAAGCTCAGGAATCTGCCTTCTGTCAGTGGCTATATTAACCTAACTAAATCCATTATTGCCAACTCTTCTATAGATGAACTCTTGCTTTCAAATGTTGATATTGATTAGCTTGCTTTCATGTAAGCAAATGATTTTCCGGTAGTGGCTTAAAAACAACCCTGCAAGTCTTAATCTAATAAATGTTTATATTAAAAAATTGTACAATTTTCCTGTGGTTTATCTACTAATAAATCATACACTTTTCATGTACCTTATCTTTTTGCTAGCTGTTTAAGAACAATGCCATTTTGTATTCCCACTGCATTTAGACTTGCACTTGTTAAATTGTAATGACACGAAGGGGAAGAAACTTAGCCCACTTTGTAGAGATGGACCTTGCTGTTTAAACTGAGGACGTGAAATCTGACACTAAATAGAAGGCAAGGGCAGTATCCACAGAACCGCTTTTAATTCCCCTCCGATCATCTGTTTTTGTGTCCCAATGATGTTTCCACTGATCAGCTATCAGCAACTTGAATGGACAGAAGCTTTATGGGAAGTTCATGCGTGCAACTCTTTCAAAACATCAGAATATTCAACTCCCTCGTGAAGGAGAAGACGACAACGGTCTGACGAAGGACTACAGCAATAGCCCGTTACATCGCTTTAAGAAGCCTGGCTCGAAGAACTTCCAGAACATCTTTCCTCCATCTGCCACTCTACATCTCTCCAACATCCCGTGAGTACTGACGTGTGTGGTCTTCATGCAAAGAGAATGTTTCTTAGGTTATGCTCTTAAAGCCACAAAGTCTAACTGGTGTACTGATCTTCTGTGTCTTCCTAAAAACGGGTCGTTTTGCTGCATAATTGATTGAAACTGTAAATAATGAAGAGGATAATGGATTGAAAGTTATTGTTCTTCTTGACAAGTTTTAATGTATATTTTCTTGGAAAAATGAATTTTTTCACATCTGAAGTTCTGTGTTATAAATTTTCCTGGAATATTAAGGGCATGCTTTTTGAGAGTTACACTGCATCAAATCTAAGATTAACACTGTTATGTAGTGTGGATACAGTTTTTAATCATTCTTACACTGTTTAAAGAATAGTCTTTACAGTCATTCAGAAAGCTTACAAAAAAGGAGTTATTAAGAAGCATGTTCTCTAAAACTGAAGCAACCTATTTTCCTTGCTAGAATGTTGTCAACAGTGTGTGAAGTGATAGCTCAACATAAATTTGCACAGGGTTCTTTTGTTCTCCAATTAATCTGGAGTTGGGGGGGGGGGGAGGGGGAAGAAAGAAAACTACAGAATTTTGTTCAAACCAGGAAAAAAAAAAAGATATAGGACACCTCTGAGATGATACTTGGAAGTAGACTTTCAAAATAGAAAATAGGTGAAGTGCACTAGCAGTAATTAAAAGACAAAAATATTTCAGAAGCTACCAGTTAATCTTTATGCTTTCTGAATATATCCAAGGCAGGAATGGGAGAAGATGAAAAGCAATGGATTGAATCTGAAGTATTTTTTGTAGCACACTGCAATGCTGAATCATAGAGTCAAAGCCAAGATGTTTGAGCTGGGCTTGTGTTAGTGGAGGTACTATTAGATGGTTGGATTTAATTTAGCAGTAAGAACTCGTGCTTTGCTACTGCTGCAAAGACTGCAGTCTGTGCTCTTTTACACGTTGAGAAGATTTTGATTTGTTTTGTTTGCTTTTAAACAGGACTTCTGTTTCTTTTGACGATATTAAGAGTCTTTTTGCACGTACTGGATCTACTGTGAAAGCCTTCAGATTTTTCCAGTAAGTTCTCATTTAAAAATGCTGTGAGATCTTTCATCCTAAAAGATGGCTAATTGCTTTTTGGAGAAATTCCATTTGTGTATAACACTATCTATAAGCAAAAGCTTAACAGCTTGTGACAATGCTTATGCTAATTCTAATCCTAAAATTTTAAGTGATTAAATAAAATATTATGGTAGCATAACTAAATGGAAAATATTTGACCTTTGATAAATTCCACGTGTGTTCAAAGTCAGGTAAGTTTAAGGAAAGTGAACATAACTCTAGCTTCTTGGCAAAGATATATAAGATCTGTATGAGTAAAATGTTGAGTACAAGATTACAATGAATCTGTTCTAGCATTCATTTAGATATCTTTCCTATTTTATTTTGACATGATCACACCTGCTAGAATCTCATATACAGGGAGAACATCAGTGTTTTTCAGAGGGTTTTTGGCATATTTGGATGGGCTTTTTTGGTTGATTTCATTTTTTTAAATACAATGTTATGGAAGAATGGCATGGCTGTAGGTTATCAATCAGTAAAACTAATTCCGTTCTGTTATTTCCCTGTTGTGAGGTGCATAACTAAATCTATTTCTGTCACGGCACCTGCATTTTGTGTAGGAAGAGCTGTATATGATGTGGCTAAAGAAATATTTGCATCACTTTTTGTGTGTGTTTATGACTTACTACAATGACAATTTGATTCTAATTAATAACGTTTTTTGTCGTCCTTCAGGAGAGATTGCAAAATGGCTCTTATCCAGCTGGGCTCTGTGGAAGAAGCAGTTCATGCTCTCATCGAACTTCACGACTATGACCTCGGAGAAAATCATCACCTCCGAGTTTCCTTCTCAAGATCTACAATTTGACCTTTCTGTGAACATTCCTTCTAAAACTGCACTGCAGTTTTCTTACTCTCATCAAATAGAGACTGAAGTAGCTGTGACCAATTCTGCTCTTAAAAGAAAAATCTTGTTCGTACACACAGCAAAGAATTAGGGGATAATCTTTTCTGATTTCAGCTGCCAGTATATGATCAAATCTTATTATTCATCAATAAAAAGATTAAATTTCTTTAGAAATAATATTTATCATCATGTTTCCTATTTTAACTTTACTTTTGAGAATATATGTTGAATTTTTGTTTCAGATTAGCCTTATGAAATATTTTAGAGTGCTTTTTCAATATACCAAACTGAGAATGTTTCTAACGACAATAAATCCACTCTACCCACATTGAATGCTGATTTGAATGTGAAACAGAGCTTGGCTTTCTTGAAGAAAAAGCCGAGCGCTGGTTGCAAAGGCCCTCTGAACAGTATTTATGTTACTAGAGTGTGTGCTCACACTTTGGAAATCTTTACAATAGCTTTTTTAAAGCATAAACTGTGTGCTGTTCGTATGGGTTAAATTATTAGAGGAAAGGCAGTGCCTTTTCTTAGTGGAGTACAAGATGTTTGAGTTTCTCCAAGCTGTGACATTAGAGTTTTAGCTTGACTTCATCCTGGAATGGAAGTTTGATGTGTTATTTTACTATGAAGTGATTTTGTGTAGTAGTATTTTGAAGAAAATAAGAGGAGAAAATAGTCCTGATTTCAAAGAGTTTTTTACATTTCTTTAAAGAATAAAATGTTTACAATCTTATAGAAAATATTCAGGTCTGTGATGGCTTAACAAATTTTTAAGAAGTTATTTTTGGTAAGGTCATCTTTGGGGATGAAAAATTAAACCTCAAGAGTTTTTTGTATCAATATACTTACTGTGTATTTACTTAATTTCTTATTATGTGCCTTACTGTGTGCTTATGACACAACAGCTTTGAGTTTTATCTGAAGTATCTTGAAAAATGTAATGCAGGCTTTTAAAATTCTTTTTTTTTTTCTTTCTTTTTTTTCTTGTAAATATTTTCCTAACTGCTACTTTTGTGTTTTCTCCCCTCCTCTCTCTCCCATCCCCAGTAATATTCAAACTTCTAGTTTCTGGTGCTTTAGTGTAGAGATAAGGTAGAGGTGGAAATTAAGTTTAAAACATTAAGTTTAAAGCAGAGTCCTGCAGACCTCTTTGAATTTATCTGGTTGCAGTTGTCTGATACCTTTATTTGTCAAAAAAAAAAAAAAAAAGTTATTCCCAGAAAAATGCACAACAAAGAGACAAAATAAAATGATGCATGAAAAAAAAAGCAAAAGAGCAAACTCCACTCCAATTTCTGCAGCTTAACTTCCTGAGGGATGGTGTTTCAAATAGTTCTTTTTCAGGTTCTTGAGTTTACCAGGAAGAATTATTTCATTTCCCAAGAAGTTCAGTACTGAACTTCCATTTCTCTTTGGAGAATGTGCTGTGATGTAGTCAGATTTTTGTGTAGAAAGTTATGAACATTACTAGTTCTGTCACTAGACAGTTCTTTTTTCTTTTTAAGGGCTATTTCTTTTCAGAATTTACCAAAAATACATCTCTTTTTAAAATGTGACATATCCCATTTGCTTGTTTATAATTACTGCAGAATTTTTTGGCACTCATTCGTTTTGTTTATTGTAGAATTCCTCCTATCTTTCTAGAGCAAAGGGTATAATTTTGGAAATATCTGAGTATTTTGGAGTGAGCTTCTACACAGTTACTCTGAATTACTTCTGTCAAATCACTGATGTACTGGCTTGTCTTGCTTTAATGTCTGTGACTTGACTTGCAGCAGCTAATCATACTAAAGAAGGTTCCAGGTCTCTAAAATACAACAAAAGCATGGTCTTTTGACAGTAAATAAAATGCTGACTATCTAGGTAGTAATAGTAGGTTCTATTCAACACAAGTAAATAATTTTTCAGAATGTTATCTTTTATGGAAAGCGAAATGCTTAGGAATAACAGACAGTGTTATCTTTGGGATTTGAGGTACTCCTCCCATTTCCACCTCTTTGAGATGATTGATTCTGTGAACTGTCAACCTTTTTTAAAACTAACCTTAAAAAAAGAATTGTTTAAAAAAAAAAAAAAGAAAAAAAGAAAAAAAAAAAGAAAAAAAAGAAAGAAAGAAAAAAAAAGAGTGCAGAATCAGAGCTCCCAGAGCAACCTATTTAAAAATATCATCTTTGTGTTTTTAGCAAAGTTCTGTGTTGTAAGAAGCCTTGTTGAAAAAGGTCCTGTCTGCAAATGAACAGGACACTCAATTTGTAATTCCTGTCTATGTTTAACCTTTTTAGCTGTCACACTGATAATAGTTTAAGACAGTTGCTAGGAATGTTCCTTGTTACTGCACTGTGGTTTGTTAATACTGGGACATTGTTCATAATGTATGATTTATCGCTTTTTTAATGAACTACAGCTAAAGGGCAGAGGAATCATAGTAGACCTGAATGTAATTCTAAAGCAGAGAAAAGGAACCTTAAATTTGAGAATGAATATTGACACTCAATATCAGCATGTGTATGCCATATCACATTATGCGTGCATACAAACATACAAATTACATGCCCTTTTAATTTGTTTAATCTAGTGCTTAGTGCTAAATGCTTAAACAAATTTGAAGGGATGAGGATTACAGCATTCTCACAGAAAGAAATAATCTTGTTATTTTGTCTACATGTTAGAATAGAACTAATATCAGCTCAGAACTACTTGCAGTTTGAAATGAGGAGGCCTACACTTTAGGCTGCCAGGGATTTACAGATTTCTAACGTAAGAGATCTTCTGTTAGGTTCTGTTTTGTTTTGTTTTATTATAAAATTGTCCTGTATCTTTTTGTCATTATCTCTTGTTATCATTGTTTCTTTAATTAAATAATTCTTGTCAGATTACTTGCAAATTTATGTATTTCTCAGACTGCCTCTTATAGAGATCTGCTTCTACAGGTGCAGACAAGCCTCAAAAATAGCTGTACATCTTAATGTTTCCTTAACAGAATGATGGTACTAGATAAGGCTAGCTTATCTTACTCAGTATTCTGCCCTGAATAACCAAAAGCAAAAATGTTACTATAATGCACTGTTAGTGAAGGATAAGGACAAATGGAGTAATTCTTAAACCGTGCTTGACCCATCAATGCAAAAGCACTGTTGCACTCAGTTTGTGAATCTCTAAAGAATATACGAGCTCAGAACCTCTGAGAAGAGCAGGCTTTATTTTACAGATTCTTACACTGATGTAGGTTGAAAATGAAGCTCTGAAGGCCTTAATCTTGCCTCTCCCTGGGATTAGGGCCGACCACTCTGTCAGAGATATTCCTACTGTCCCACCTAGCAATATGTTGCCTTTTCTATTACAGCACAACTCCCTGAAAGACTCTGGCTTCATCCTCTCAATACAACGGTATTAAGTTATTAAATACAGGTTCATAATTTCTTTCATATAAATTGTTAATTTCTGTTCAACTCGCTTGTGAAGCGTGTTGTAATGTGTAACGCAGGAGAGTGGCTAAACTCTGACTGCAGCTACCAGATGTGGATGAGGGTGGAGTTCTCTGCCTTTGTGTATTTTGAGTCAAAAATCAGCCCTGGGTTACTTCAACTCCTACTTTTGTTCAATGGCAGCACATTGGTTCAAAATGTAGCAAGGCATTCTTAACCCAGGAGAAACTTGGTGGCTTTGCAAATGGCCTGTAATACCTTGCCTAGTAGTAAAGCTTCAGCTTCCTTGAATTTCTTTAAATGCCTTGGAACATCAGCTGAAAGCTTGAGTTTTCACTTGACTTGGTCGCATTGTCTGCTGGTATTGTCAGTTCTATTTTTTGTGCTCTGAGATAGGTTTATGTCTTTTTTGTGCTTCAGTTAGTTATTCCACGGATCTGAAGAGACTTGCCTATATGACACTTTCTGTTTGCAAGGTGGCAAACCTGTTTGTATACAGACTATTTATCCATGCTGAAAAAAAGCAACAGATGCAACTTCCCCTCCTCGGATTCGTTAATTTTGAGTCATAAAGTGATTCAGGTTTTTTTTGGGGGGTTTTTTTTTTTTTTTTCCTGTTAAGGATGCAGACCTATTCCTTGTCATTGTATCCAACTAACATGTACTGCTATTCTTCAAATGCTTTCAACTTTTGTCCTGGTATGTTTTTATCTAAAGCAGATCTATCACACTTAGAGCTTTTACTGTTGTACTGAAAAGATACTGTTCAGATTACAGAGTTTTCTTTTATATTTAACAGTCTTATGATGACTTGTTTGTTCTGTACGAGACTGTTGGCCTGTTCTTTTAAAAGAAAATCCTAACGTTTGGGAGTTGTGAATTATTTCACGAAAGGAGGGGAATATTCTCAAGTGTTTAATATTGTGTGAGGTGTTTGGGATACAAAGCGGGACCAAAGTTTATGTGCCTTCAGTAGTCCTGTGTGTATTTTCTCGTATCTACTGCTGTTTCATGTACAATAAATACTCTTTTTTTCCTTTCCCCTGGAAATTGTATATTTATATTGTTAAGTCAGAAAGTGTCCTCTAACTTTACAGGCAGTCAGTTATAACTTCAGTACAGATTTAATGATAAAATTGCCTTCACTGCTGCAGGTTTGGGTTTGTATTTTGGAGGGGCATACGGCAGAATGGCAGAATCCAAGCATAATCCTCATATTTGCAACCTGAATAGTGACAGTAGTTTGTGATCGGAGCAGAACCCAACAAGGGGTCTTGTGTAGCTGAAGGCTCTTGACATTTGCTGTGAAAGCTTTTACATTTGACTAATGTCATCTTACTGCTGTAAACAGTTCTTCAGTTCCTGGAAACTGCATTACTTCTGAAGAGTGGGAATCTGACCACTTAGTCCATGTTAAGCACTTTCCAATTTTCCTTAAGCATGTTAGCTGCTTTCTGCAAAATTTCGCCCTAGAACTGCAGCAGCAGACAAAAAGGGTTACTAAGCAAGCTGATTCTTGCATCAGAACATCACCTCATTTTCTGACCAAAGACTGACTGTACTGCTTTTAGTGATACATTATGTGAAAACTTTTCTCTCGAGTTCCTTTCGGAAGGGGAAAGCCAATGCAAAGTGGCCTTTACTTGCTGTTTGTTGATGAAACAGTCTACAAAGACAATGAGATTGTAATGTGGAACAGCAGGCAAGGGGTTAGTGGACTACCTGTATATTGTATCCAAGACATTCAAAAGCATGACTAGGAATTGGTGAAATTCCTTCATGTACATTATCTGTTCACAAAAGTGAACAGATAATTTTCAGTTTATAAAAATGTTGATCTAACACAAGAAAATTATGTAAATATTTGTGACGTCTTTAAAAAAAAAACAAAACAAACTGGTAAAAATGGCTTTGGTGGGCAAATGAAAGTGTAAAACGGTTTTATATTAAAAAAAAATCAATTGTCTTGTATGTTTTAATAAACAACAGTACCAGCTTTCACTTGTAAAGCAGCTTCTGGCATTGGAGAAAAAAGTTTCCATGTTTGCTGATATAATATGTACAAGAAAGATGTAATTTAAACCCTATTTTCTAATTGTGTAGTGCATGGTTAGTTTGAGTTCGTTTTGCTGCAATATATTGTTTCACTGAAGTTCACGTATATGCTGATTAATTGATACCTATACCTATTTCCCTAACTCTAGTTGTTGTAGCATGCCTTTTAATAAATGTCATTACATCTACACTCTGAATTTTTCCTGTGTTCTTGTCTATTGGCTTGGGTTTTTTTCTCATGCAACTAATAATTTTCCTTTTTTTTTTTTTAATTTTTAATGTGGGGAGATTCACCACAGCTATTATTGTGGACAGCAATTTTAGCAACACTGGAAGACTTACCCTTTCCCCCTGGGAATCTCACGCAAAGCTAGAAGTGAAGTCCTGGGGACATGGTGGCCATGCACAGAGCCATGAGCTGCTTTGTTTTGTCTTTAGCAGCCATGGGTGTCTATGAAAAAGCATGTTATATCAAATGTATTTCGAGAGCACTAATGCACATCTTCAACAATAGCTGAGGTTAAACAACACCTGAGCAGGGTAGAAATCCTCATTTTCAGTAGGATGGAAGTAACAACCCTGAGCTATTTCAGTGGCGGAAGACTATTTCATTCTATGAGGCAGAGATGAGGCTTTTCAAGCCTTGGGGATTCATTGATGAGAAGTGCTTTGTTTTCACTTTAACGTGGCTGTGCTCTTTTATAGCCATAGGAATCAACTCTGTAGCTCTTGCACACAGATTTCTAAAACATAAGTACTGGCTGAAAAAGATGCTCTGCTTTTAGTTTCCTCTTTCTCAACTTCCTGGTTGCTTCTCTTCCATACTGTCTGCTCGTCCTTCTGTGTGCTGCACAGCAGTGATTTGGATTTAGGATTGATGGAGAACAGGCAGGAGTCTAGGCAGCTAAATACAAGTACTGAAGTGATGAGGAGAATGCAATGCCCCTTTGCTGAGCGAAAATTCTCAGTCAATCTGGCAAATATTTCACTGTCTGCTACTGAGTCTAAGGCTAGCAGATCTTGAAGAATCAGAAGTCCTGTAGGTATGCTTAATGACTGCCTGCATCTCACAGGTGGGAATCCAGAGCGCTGAACAAATCTAGCGTAAATTATGCCACTGGTCTCTAAACAAGGGTGCCTTTGCGAAGAGAAAAACTGAATTCAATCTAGAGGGGATTGCAGCTTTGAGCAAAATGCTTGCACTGTGAAGGCTGGGTATGTTCTTCCTAGTGTGACACTTCATTTTTGCCCTTGGTGCTAACTTCTGGCTAAAATCTGCCTTTACTTCTTTGGCCAGGTCTGTATGGAGCACACTAAGAGTGTCCTTCTCTCCCCTTCTTTTCAAATCAAAAGGTAATTCCCATCTCAAATTCATTCCTGCTCACAAGCATTTGTTTTTCCCTAAACAGTTAATACGTCTAAACAGATAACGTGTCTACCTTTGAAAATAAAATGCTATTTTGAAACAGCACAGGTTTAAACTGTTTTTATAGCAGAATTTGTTCTGTTACTTGCAAGCTGAAACAATGAGGTGAATATGCAAGAATGTAAGATTTTACTGTTGGACCAGACCTAAAGAACTATTGTTAAGTGGGCTTACATATTTGTCTGTGAGCCCTTCTGAGTGTAGCAGGGGAATACAAGCATGTCTAAAGAAAAGATAAAGCCTTGTGAGGATAAAGAGATCTCAGAAGTGAATCCTCCCAGAGACCACTTGCAAAGAAACTGCTGTCAACTCTAGGTTCAGCTTGAGCACTATGAGAAAATTAGCAAAACTGCCCATTCATAATAAGGACAGACTTCTTTGAGGTAGCGATTTCACAGCTTAAATGGTTGAGAACTCTCATCCTATTTTTGTCCTACCCCTTCTGCATCAAAGAACTCATGCCTTTAAACCAAATTTCCTTTCTGATGTTTAAGACTTGATCCAAAATTTTTCTGCAAAGTTTGATCTGCCTGACAAGTGGCATTTGATCTAATAAACCTTCCAAGAACTTAGATTGCTTGGATTCAGAAACAAAATGAAGCTGGAATGCACTTCAAGACTTCCTTGGTTATACAGCATATGCAAGGCTCTATCTTCTCACGCTACGTAAAGGATTCTTTCCATATCTGGAAAACACAGAAATGAGCCCCCAGGAAGAAAAGCTACCTTAAGGTTCTAGTTGAACTAGTGCCTCCACAGACAGATCATAGGAAGATTCCAAAACACATCTTTGAAGGAAATTAGTGTTTCAGTCTCAAGTTCATGATAATTCCTACTGCTTAAGCTAAGTCAGTTGAACAGTGTAATGCTTCCGCGTGCACCGTGTTTCACCTACAGCCTGTTGGTGTTTATTTGAGAGAATCTTCACTTTCAATGCAAGCGTTAAAATGATTTAATTGAAAAGACAATGCAGCATCTTCTGTAAATGTACTCTGTAAAGTGCTATTTCAGCTGTGGTGTAACAGACTCTTATGTGCGTGCACATTACATGTATGTCGAAGAATCTACAGTAGCTTTTAAAGAGAGTTCTCTTTATCTCTTTACTTTTATCTCCAAAGCATAACTTTATCTAAAAGCCACGTCACTCCATGCTTGGACACCTCAAAGGAGGACTGGCTGAAGGACATGGCATAATGCTTGCAGCTCTGTGGTAGAATACAGTTTCTGTTTCTACCCTGTGTGCTACCTACTTCTCCAATAATGTTTTTGCTAATTTTGCTTGGTGACTAAACGTCACCGCTTGTAAAAATGAAGTTGAAGCCTTTTTTAAAATTCTGATCTTGCAATAAGAGTGACTTGTAAAGCTTTTTCAGAAGGTAGATAAACCAGGGTAGTTCTGCTCATCACTATGAATTCTGTGGAAGGTCTGGGCAGCACTGCCTGCAGCTCCCAGTCACTGCAGTGTGGATGAGTAGTGAAGTGGAGGATTGCGGGATCTTTTCAGATTGGAAACTTTCAGCTAAGTATGGAGAAAGGACAGAGATCGGCAGGGTTAGCTCTTACCAAAGAGCACCAGAATGTCACTGGCTATTTTTTCAGCACTTCTAACCGGTTCTTTCTCTCCACACCCGTTTCCAGTTCTCTCCCATGTTCAAGTATCCCAATAGCAAATTCTGTAAATGCAATGTAAACTTCATGAAAATGTCATATCTATCTATGCAGAATTTAACAAATCTGATCAACGGATTTGGAAATATCTTGTAAATAATGTATCTAAGATTCCTCGTTTACGAATCTGGGAAAGAAGTTTTTATATTCAGTAGCTCATTTCAAAATGGTTTTAGTAGCTGAGTATTCTATCACATATATTGATTATAAGTTTGTTCCTTCTTAATTTGCAAATTGTTGCTTTGTGTAGTGTTTTCCTCTTTGTGTGAGTGCTCTTACAGTGGCTGGATAGCTTCAGGTTCTCTCTTGCTGAGGCAATAATTATCTTGTCAAGAGCATAAACAGTCATAATGTTCACATTTTCCCATTATGTGTATCAGTAGGCTTCAGCAGCCCTCTAGATGCACTTCATTGGTCTAATTATACTGAGTTAGTCAAATATTTTAATAGGAGCTCAATCCCAATTTTAAGGAGGTTGAAAACCAGCTTTAAGTTTGGTTATCATAGAATCATAGACTCATTAAGGCTGGAAAGATCAAAAAGATCATCTAACCTGTACCTGTAACTGCAGTGAATGTCTTCAGGTTGTCACTTTGTCAGGATAAAAGCTTTTGGTATTAATTCAACCACAGCAATATAAATGCTGGTACACAGCACCATGCTTTGTGATGCTAAGACTTTTTTATGCATAAATATCTTCTTTTTTAAAAAAATTTTTTCTGGTTGTTTTTCTTTGAGGAAGCTTTTCTATTACTGCCTATCTTTATCTTTAGCTGTTACATAAGCTGCTTGCTATTCTGTGGGGCTCAGATTCTCCTTTATTTTATGGAAAGATTAAACTTCTTCGATAGGAAAGATGAGTTTATGTAATCTCACCTCAATTTTGATGAACAAGATTTTAGTCAAGGTCCATGAAAAACATTATCATAGTCACTAAGAAAACTCACATAAAAATAAGAAAAGATAAGCACTAAATTATTTCTGAGAGATCTGACACAACCGTTAGATGTTAGCAATGACATCCTGTCTTGCCTGGGATATCTTAGTTGCTTACTGTCTCATGTAATCTGACAGGAAAATTGCCGATAGTTTTGCAGGCCGATCACACAGATGAAGATTCTGAGTGTACGTTGAGAAAATCTGCTGAGTAATCTTGAATTTTATGCCTTCCAAAGCCCAGGATCCAATCTAAAGATTGACACTGCTACTCTTAAATATGCCTCCCAGTGATGAATACCTGTTCATTTGGCCTCCCAGTGATGGGACCATGCCATCAGCCTAACTATAAAACACCCTCTGCTATGGCTTGGGAGACTGGGAGGAAGTCTGAAATCACTTACCTGGATCCAAATAATATGTTAAATGCACACTGTTTAATCCTAAAACAGTTATAAACTGGGATATTTGATTTATGTTACTCTACAATGATCATAGGATCATAGAACGGTTTGGGTTGGAAGGGACCTTTAAGATCATCTAGTTCTAGTCCCCCTGCCTCCTCACTCTAGACCAGGTTGCTCAAAGACCCAGAAGGATGAAATATCTGAATTTCAAATGGGCCTGAGCTAAATAATTAAGGTAATTATAAGTAGACAGTGAAACGGTTTATTGCATGGCAGAAAAAAATACTTATTATTTAGTTACCGCAGACCTGCATTATTTGAATCTCAAGTTCCTCTCACGTACTTAAAGTTCCTCTAGAAGGCTAGAAGGGTATTAAGTGGGATTACTTCATTTACAGGGCTGTGTATTAACTGTGTGTTACCCACATCAAAATTTCTTGCACAGAGAGGACAGTTCTGTTTCTTCATTAATTTTCTTTTTGCTTTTGTAGCTTAAATTTTTGTATGGACTTTTTTTTTCCTACAAATTTAAAGGTTACAGCTGGCAGTGTGTTGTAAGACACACTTGTTTTCTTACTCAGGTTATACCTTTTTTGTGTGTGTGAGTACAATTTTTCTGTTTCCTACTTTGTGAGCTTTGAGAGGAATACTGTACATAGCAAAAACCAATTGCTGTACTCTGTCTACAACATTAAAGTGCATTTTAGTTGCAAGATCACAAAAGTAGCCAAGGAACAGCAGTTGCTGATGTCTCAGATGTTTACTAACAACTTTGGCTATCTTAAATATGGCAGAATATTCTGGAAGTTATCCTTGCATTCCCCAGGAAGATTACCAAATTTTAATTGTACAGCTTAAGATTTTGATTCCCAGAATTAAACACTTATTACAGGTCAAAGTATTCAATTTATGCATAACTGTATCTAGTATAAGGGAGAGCTGAATTACTTTGAGGTTTTAAAATATATATAATTGTATATTACAAATTGTTGCTTTATTTTTGTATATTTGTATATACTTATTGTTGCAATTATGTTCAATTGTTATACAATTACAATTGTATAATTGTATAATCTGAATAAAACATATGTTCTAAAGTATGAATTCCTACTTTGAGATAAGATCTAATAAACAAATATAGTGCAGGGACCATTAGAAAATGCACAATTAATATGCATTCTACTTCCGTTACATGGAAACTTTCAGTGAGGTGCTCATTAAGGGACATGTTCTCTGTATGAAGAATTAAAAAATGGAAATATAAAGGCAGTGTAGGTTGTTTCTAACTGTAATTTCCAAGTTGTAGTTACTTTAATTTGGGCATAATAATGCCTCTATGTGCTCCTGTGCTTCTAACACACAGATACCTTGAGTACCTTGAGTGTCCTCCTGATAGAAATGCTTTGCTTTTTCAAACATTACACCAAAAGCAAGCAATAGCTTCCACACATTATTGTTTTCCCTTCCATTCAACTACTTGCACTGCTTTTGTGCTTTTATCACAGCCAGGACGAAACAGGACAAGTTACAAAAAACCTTCATTTTCCAGCATTTTTGGAAGCTTAAAAAATTATCGGGGAGATTCCATGACTCAGGAAGAACGACTCAGGAAACGATGGGCCAGTCAGGCTCACATCCATCCCTGGGAAAGTGCTGGAACAACTCACACTGCATATCATCTCAAAGCAAAGAGGGAAGAAGAAGTGTTATCCAGAGTACTAAACTTGGATTTACTACAAAAAGATCATGCCTGACTACTGTGGTAGCCTTTATCGATGTCAAGACTGGCTGGGTAGCTGCCTTAGTAATCCGGCTTAATGCTGGATCTGACAGACGTTTTGAATCACAGGATCCTGGGATGGCTTGGGTTGGAAGGGACACTAAAGTCTATCAAGTTCCAGACTCCTGCAGTGTGTTGGTTGCCACCCACTAGATCGGGCTGCCTGGAGCCCTATCCAGCAGTGAGACCTTGAGCATCTCCACAGAGGGCGGAGATCCACATCTCCACCATCTAGGCGTGGCGGCTCTCCCATCAGCGTTGGCCTGGCCTTCATGCAGAAGCTGACTTGCATGGTCAGGCTGCAGGAGCAGGGATGCTCCAGTGGGACTCCAGGACTGCAGCCCTGGGCAAGGCACAGCTCCTCTCCTGTCTCTGGCACGGTGACCATTGCCAGCAGGCCAAAGCAAGCACACTTCAGAAGATTTCCTGACTCATTTCATACGCAGGCTGGAAGGGAACTGTGCCCGGCCCGTGCCACTTTGCCTCTGGGAACTGTATGAGGCCTGAAGCTTTGATGTGTGAAGGCTTGGACACGAAAGGATCGTACAGCCCACCCAGCCCCAGGTGCCTGCCGTGGGACCTCTGCCACCCAGCAGGCCAGCTTAGAAGAGGGCCCTGTGCAACAAGGCCTGGAGCGCCTGCACCCACAGAACCTCATGAGGTTCAACAAGGCCACATGCAAGGTGTTGCACTTGGGACGGGGAAATCCCAGCTATTTCTATAGACCGAGGCAGGATCTTCTTGAGAGCAGCCCTGCGGAGAAGAACTTGAGGGTCCTGGTAGACAAGAAGCTGGACATGAACCAGCAGTGTGTGCATTTACAGCCCAGCTGTCTATCTCAAAGTGCATAGTTCGGCACTTGGGCCGGAGGAATCCCAGGCATCCATACAGATGGGAAGGAGAGGTCCTTGAGAGCAGCCCTGTGGAGAAGGACCTGGGGGTCTTGATAGAGGAAAAACTTAGCATGAGCAGCAATGTACCCTTGCGGCTTGGAAGGCAAACGGTATCCTGGGCTCCATCAGAAGAGGGGTGGCCAGCAGGGACAGGGAGGTGATTGTCCCCCTCTGCTCTGCCCCTGGGAGGCCCCATCCGGAATACTGCGTCCAAGTGTGGAGCCCAGTCTCGCTCCAATTTATGGGAGGGAGATGAGGTTCTTTTAATATCTGTACACCCGGCGTGCGATTAAGAAGCAACGGTTCATGTGTTGTTCCGACCGGTTTATTACAAAACCTAATCAGGGAGACGGGGAAGGGAAAGAGGGCGATAGAAAAGATGGGAAAGAAGCAAGAGTTGCGTAAGGCAGGGATGGTCACCAGCAGGATCCAGCGGGGGGAAGCGGGGGGCGAGAAGCAGCAGCGTGGCCGGCCTTGGGCAGCAAGCAGGTAGACGGGGAAGTCGCAGAGCCAGTCCTTGAAGCAGCAGCAGCGCTCCGGCAGCAGGCACAGGAGAGTTCAACAGCATGAAGGAGTCACCTCACGAGGAATCTGATCGTCAGGAATCCCTCTTCCTCATGAGGAATGTGCTGCCAGAAACCTCTGTTCTGCTTCATGAGGAATCTGCTGCCAGAAGCCTCTCTTCTGCTTCATGAGGAATCTGTTTCCAGAAACCTCTGTTCTGCTTCATGAGGAATCTGCTGCCAGAAACCTATCCTCATGGTTTTCAGTTCCTCTTTTATCCTCCTTGTTCTCCTGCCTGGGTGACAAGGATGGGCCTTGAGCAAGAGTCATTGAGTACCCCCTGAGATGGCCATCATCCTGAGATAAGTCCACACAAAGGAGCACTTCACAGCTATTTAGCTGCAGCTCATCTCGCTCTCCTTGCCCCTGGCCTTGTCCATCTGCGTCCCCCAGGCAAAGGATCTCACAACCTTCGCCCAGGACTTGCCGGGACTTGAACAAGTCCATCTGTGTCCCCAGCAAGCTTTGAGACACAGACGTTAACAGAATAATATCTTACATGCCCCCAGTACAAGAAAGACAGGGAGCTGTTGGACAGGGTCCAGAGGAGGGCCACGAAGATGGTCAGGGGACTGGAGCACGTCCACTATGAAGACAGGCTGAGGGAGCTGGGCTTGTTCAGCCTGGAGACAAGAAGGCTGCGGGGTGACCTCGTTGCAGCCTTTCAGTACCTAAAGGGAGCCTACAAAGAGAAGGGGAATCAACTCTTGGAAAGGGTCGATAACTGCAGGACAAGGGGAAATGGTTTTAAGTTGGATGTCAGGGGGAAATTCTTTATAGAGAGAGCGGTGAGGTACTGGAACAGGCTGCCCAGAGAGGCCGTGGATGCCCCGTCCCTGGAGGCGTTCAAGGCCAGATTGGATGGGGCCCTGGGCAGCATGGTCTAGTGTTAAATGTGGAGCTTGTTGGCCCTGCATGTGGCAGGGGGATTGGAGATTCATGATCCTTGAGGTCCCTCCCAACCCCGTGATTCTGCAATTCTGTGTGATTCTGCGATCTGTGAAGCCTCGTGGAGAATAGGAGAGATGCCTGAAGGCTGGAGGATAGCCAATGTCATTCCAATCTTCAAAAAGGTCAGGAGGGAGGACTCAGGAAACGATAGGCCAATCAGGCTCACATCCATCGCTGGGAAAGTGTTGGAGCAACTCGCTCTGGATATCGTCTCAAAGCAGGTGGGGAAAAAGAAGGGTTATCCGGAGTAGTAAACTTGGATTTACTACAGAAGGATCATGCCTGTCTGCTACCGTGGTAGCCTTGTGGGGGGTGTCAAGACTGGCTGGGTAGCTGCCTTAGTAATGCTGGATCTGACAGGCGTTTTGAATCGCAGGATCCTGGGATGGCTTGGGTTGGAAGGGACACTAAAGTCTATCAAGTTCCAGACTCCTGCAGTGTGTTGGTTGCCACCCACTAGATCGGGCTGCCTGGAGCCCTATCCAGCAGTGAGACCTTGAGCATCTCCACAGAGGGCGGAGATCCACATCTCCACCATCTAGGCGTGGCGGCTCTCCCATCAGCGTTGGCCTGACTTTCATGCAGAAGCTGACTTGCATGGTCAGGCTGCAGGAGCAGGGATGCTCCAGTGGGACTCCAGGACTGCAGCCCTGGGCAAGGCACAGCTCCTCTCCTGTCTCTGGCACGGTGACCATTGCCAGCAGGCCAAAGCAAGCACACTTCAGAAGATTTCCTGACTCATTTCATACGCAGGCTGGAAGGGAACTGTGCCCGGCCCGTGCCACTTTGCCTCTGGGAACTGTATGAGGCCTGAAGCTTTGATGTGTGAAGGCTTGGACACGAAAGGATCGTACAGCCCACCCAGCCCCAGGTGCCTGCCGTGGGACCTCTGCCACCCAGCAGGCCAGCTTAGAAGAGGGCCCTGTGCAACAAGGCCTGGAGCGCCTGCACCCACAGCTTCTCTGCGCAGCTGCGCCAGGGCCTCACCGCCCTCCGAGTGAGGAATTCCCTCTCGCAGGTCACCAGACCTCCTCTTTTCTCAGGTCAACACCTTGTCCCGTCACCAGCAGGCCGTGCAGAGTCGGCCAGCACACAGCACACACGCACGCGAGAAATGCCGGCTGTGCAGTTGACCCGCAGCCCTTTATTAGACTCTGTGCTGCGACGTCCCAGCACGGGCGCGGTGCAGAAGGCCTGAGGGAGGCCGTCCTTGCCCCCTGCTGCTGGCAGCACCGGGCCCCTCACCCTGCGCTGCCCACAGGAGCCGCCGCCCTGCCGCGCCCTCAGCCTGGTGGTGAGGTGGTGACCGTGATGTCACAGTGGTGGCCATTGTGACCCGCGGGGCCGGGAGCAGAGCAAAGGCTGCCGGCCGGGGCCCTGCTCACTTCAGCCTGGTGAGGCGTGGAGAGAGGACGGACTTCCTCGACTCTCTTGTTTCTCACTGTGGAGGATCTTATAGGTTGTTTCCAACCTTGTGATTCTTGTGATTCTTGTGATGCCGAACATGGCGGAGAAGAAGGAGGAGGCCCCCGACTCCGGGGAGCCAGGTGAGAGCCCCGGCTCGGGCTGCGGCTGCCCGCTGCAGCTGCTGGGCCCGCGATGCCCCCTTCCCCTCCACCCCCTCCAGCTCTGCCCCTCAGGCAGCAGCACGGCAGGCTCGGAGCAGGCCCTGGGGACGGACGGCCCCCAGGAACACCCGGCCCTGCCAGGTGCTCACGGCTGCTCTCTCCTTCCTCTGCAGTGTGCGTGCTGTGCGGCCGCGCACAGGTGAACCCGGACATCTGCGGGCAGACATTTGCCAGCGGTGGGCTCTGTGCCCACGAATTCTGCTTGGTGAGTTCCCTCACGGGCCAGGGCTCCTGCCAGGGATGCTCCCTTCCTTTCCGGCCTCACGAGATCCCGCTCCTTTCTCTCCTGCAGGTCTTTGCCAACGGGCTTCTGCAGTGGAGATGCCCATCGGGGCAAATTTTTGGCTTCCCCGTTAGCGCCATCCAGCACACGCTCCAGCTGGCAGGCCAGAAGGTGAGGAGCTGAACGGAACGGGGAGCTTGGTAGGGGAAGAGGCTCGCACCGGCTTCGCCTGGACCCAAAGAAAGCCATTGCGGCCCTTCCAACCGGCTCCGGGACAAAGTCCCACCACAGCAGACGAGCCTCGTCTGCCAGGCAGCTCTGCAGAGTGTGAGGCAGCGGTGCCCACACCCTGCGCCCTGCCTGGAGAAGTGGGGCCGGCCGCCGAGGCCCCGAGCCCACCGCTAACGGGGGCTGCTCTGCTCTTTCCAGAACTGCTTTGTCTGTGGCGGGAGGGGAGCTGCCATCAGCTGCGCGGAGACAGGCTGCGAGCGCAGCTTCCACCTGCCCTGCGCCGAGGACGGGCAGTGCGTCACGCAGCACTTTGGGCCGCACAGGTAAGGGCTGCCAGCAGCAGCCAAGCTGCCGTCCCTCGCTGTTGCTCCAGGGAGGAACCCGCAGCGACACCTCCAGCATCCTGCCAGAGCCAGAGCCCAGGCCTGGCGCTCTTTCCTGGTCCTCTGCCCTCCTCACAGCACTCCTCACCATGCCCACCCCTTCTGTCCTCCCGCCCAGGTCCTTCTGCTGGGAGCATCGCCCTCGGCAGGCAGCGGAGGCAGCTCCGTCGCAGAACACCATCTGCGTCATCTGCCTGGAGCCCGTGGGGGACTGCACGTCCTACCACACCATGGTGTGCCCGGTGTGCAAGCAGGCCTGGTTCCACCGGGGCTGCATCAGGGTAGGAGTCCTCCCCTCGCCCCGTGGGCACGGCTGGTGCTCTGCGGCAGCCAGCCCCCCCCGCTCACACTCACGCTCTCATGCTTGTGCTTCTCCTACAGAAACATGCCCTGCACGCCGCCACCATGCGCTTCTTCTGCCCTGTCTGCGGAGGAAAAAAAAGATTCCGCTCCCAGATGACCACCCTGGGCATCCAAATCCCAATCAGGTTGGTCTCCTTCTGCCCGGCTCCACAGACACTCAGGCACAGGTGCTGTGCCTGCCCAGGAACTGCCCCGGCAGGCCCAGTCCCTTGCCGTCCTGCAAGCGTTGGTCTCAGCTTCACAGAGAAGCTGGGAATGAGCTCTAGGGGGATGAGCAGGGATGCTCTGGATCTGCCTCACGCCTGGGTCACGGGAGACTCATCACATTCTCTCTCTTCTCCAACAGACGACCATCTTGGTGGGACGACGCAGCATACCAGCCGCTGCGAGAAAGGCACAGGCGCTGCGACGCCAACCCGTGCATCCACCTAGGAGGCAGGGAGAGGGCACACGAGCAAGGGTGAGTGACCTCCGCAGTCCTCTGGGGCTCTGCGTGGGATCTCAGCCTTGCAGCAAGGACTGAGCACCGGAGCCATGCCGGCTGCTCCGTGCCCTGGCTCGCTTTGTCCTCACAGCCACAACCCGTTTGCTTCCGCAGGCTCTGGCAGCTGGTCATCTGCAGCTCCTGCGGCTCAGAAGGCACACACTGGTGCTGCTCCTTCTGGGCCATGGGCACAAATGGCTGGGAGTGCGACACCTGCGCTGGCAGGAGCACCGGTAAGAGGCAAAGAGCCGCGTGCCGCGGGACTGGGGCCAGGCGAGGCCTGGCAACGGGTGCTCAGGGTGGCCTCGCCACAGTCTCTCTCTGCCCCATGAGGGATGGCAGCCTGTCCTGCCCTGGGGCTGCATGTTCACCCTGCTGAGTTTCCTGTCTCTCCTTACAGCCTCCCGCACCAGCGCCGAGCTTGCCAGCCCCAGCACTTCCAGCCAGGAGGTACCGGCGCCTTCCCCCGTCTCTGCAGGACCTGAAGACAGCAGCTCTGGCCCTGCTACACAGGCAGCTCCCGGCCCATCCTGCAACTCCCAGCTGCCTGAGCTCAGCGTCCAGCCCAGAGTGCCGGAGGCTGAGCAGACCGCCACCCGCTCACACCTCTCTGAGGAGCGGGATGCAAGTCAGCAGCACCAAGGACACGGTGGGAGAAGACGGGCACCAGCTGCAGGCGCTGAGACCTCCTCCGAGAGCCCCAGAAGACGGAGGACCACACGGTCCTCCAGAACAACCCAGGCGTCTGAGGCCACAAATCGTCCCAGGCAGCGGGAGACCGGCCGCACAAGAAGCCGCTCCCCATTGCGAGGCCGGGCCTCGGGCTCCCAGAGTCGGCCCCGAAGACAGCGTGGTGGGAGCCGTACCACAGCCCGAGGTACTCAGGGCGGCACCGGCACCTCGGCCACACCAGCACCACCGAGGTCCTCGAGGCCTTCCCCTCCGCCTGCACGCAGAGGACGGCCCAGGCAAGGACAAGGGCGGGCCCCCACTCGAAGCCGATCCCCAGTGGGGCGTCGCGCTTCCACTTCCCGCAGCCGGTCCCGACGAGGCCGTGGGAGCCGGTCCAGGCAGCAGGGACCAGCCCGGGCACAAAGCGGCTCCCGGGCAAACCACCCGAGAAGACGGCCCCACGGCCAGTCCCAAAGACGGCGCTGATGCAGCCGTGTCCCATCCCCACGTGACATGGGCTGTGGTCCCAAGCGGCACAGAAGATCAACCTTGAAGAGAGTCCACCCGTTCCACCTTCATCCTGCGGTGGACCAGCCCGGGCACAAAGCCGCTCCCGGGTCCAGCATCGCAGAAGACATCCCCACAACCAGTCCCAAAGTCGGCTTCCAGCAGCCGTGTCCATCCGCACGTGACGGTTGTGATTCCATCTTTCCCAAAAAATACACCTTCAACACCCTCCCCACATGTTGGCGTCACTCGTCTCTGTTTGTCCTGCGGTAGGCAGTGTTAGGAGCCGAGACCACGGGGTCGTCTTCTCCCCAGCACCTTCCCAGTTGGTTGTAGTGGCGTTATCTTCAGATCTACCTGTGTCCCTGAAGGGGGACAGCGGGCCCACAGGCCCACAGGCAGCATGTGCGCAGCACCCACAGCACACTGCAGCGGCAGGTGTGGGAGCTTGCGCAGGATGGCACAGAAGTACCGTCCCTCCTCACTTTGGAGACCAGTTTGCCCACTGGCAGTCTCCAAGGCCACAGATTTACCATGGGATCCTCCCTCCAGGCAACGAGCTTGCCCCGCAAAGACTCCATCCTGACCCAGATGGAGGCCCTGCCCAAGAATGTGGCTGTTCAGGTCTCCGGCTGCATGCAGTGCCTGAGCCTGCTGCTGCCTGGCGAGGAAGGCAGGAACTGTGTGAGCAGGTGGAAGATCTGCTCAGCATGGTGGCAGAGCTCAAGGAGGAGGTGGAGAGGTTACGGAGCATCAGGGAGTGAGAGCAAGAGATTGACTGTGGAGTAACTCCCAGGCGTGCCAGAGAGGAAGGCGCCAGGGAGGCAGCCCCCAGAAAGTGAGGGACCCCACCTCCTGTCACCGTCGGGCAGAAACGGGGGTTCTGAGAGATGGAGAGAACAGAACTGGAAGACAGCCCCAGCTCGGCATCGTGGGTGAACCCAGTCCTTGGCAACGTTACTTGCCCAGGTGCCCCTAAGTGACAGATGAGAGGCATTGTGGATTGAAGGGGAGGCGAGCGAGGAGGCACGGGAAGCTTTGCCTAAGACAGTGCCAAGGGCGAGGCGGCCGACTCTGCGTCTGCAGGCTGCCTCTGCTAAGACAGGCCGAAGGGTTGTTGCTGTAGGTGATTCCCTCCTCACGGGAACTGAGGGCCCCGTATGCAGACCGGACCCGACTCACACGGAGGTGGGCTGCCTCCCTGGGGCCCAGGTCAAGGACACAGCTAGAAAAACTAGAACCCGGATCTGGTTCATCCCTCTGATTGCTACCCGTTACGGATGGTTCAGGCAGGCAGTGATGAAGGAGCTCAGAGCAGCCTGCAAACTATCAAAAAAGACTTCAGGGCTTTAGGGTGGTTGGTTGAGGGAGTGGGAGCACAACTGATATTTGCTTCTATCCTTCCTGGGCCGGTGAGGGACGCGGAGTGGGCTGGGAAAACCCAGGTAATGGGTGAGAGGCTGGTGCCTCTCAGGAACTTTGGGCTTTTTGACCGTGGGGCTATTTACTCCGCACGCGGTGTAATGGCTGCAGGCCTGTGTCACTTATCTCTAAGAGGGAAACGGATCCCAGCCCCAGAGCTAGCGGGGCTCATTGAGAGGGCTTGAAAGTAGGTAGGAAGGGGGAAGGGGATGCAATGAAGCTCGCTAGAGTGGAGCAAGTAAGGAAACGTTACTCCCATTTTTAAGAAAGGGAGAAAGGATGACCCGGGGAACTCCAGGCCGGTGAGCCTCACCTCTGTGCCTGGGAAGATCACGGAGCAGATCCTCCTGGTTACCACGTTAAGGCACATAGGAGACAAAGAGGTGATCCGAGACAGCCAGCATCTTGGCTTCACCAAGGGCAGATCGTGCCTGACCAGTCTGGTGGCCTTCTGTGATGGAGTGACTGCAATCGGTGTGTGGGGGAGGGGTGATGGATGTCACCCTCCTAGACTTCTGCGAAGCCTTTGACATGGTCCCTCGCCACGTCCTTCTCTCTAAATTGGAGAGGTACGGTTTTGAAAGGTGGACTGTTCAATGGATTAAGAGCTGGTTGGCCGGTCGCAGCCCCGGGGCTGTGATCGACGGTTCTGTGTCTGGGTGGGAGCCGGTCACAAGTGGTGGTGGTCCCCCAGGGCTCGTTCTTGCAACCGGTGCTCTTCCCCAATTTATCAGTGACACAGACGACGGCATCGAGTGCACCCTCAGCATGTTTGCAGACAACACCAAGCTGAGCAGTGCCATCAATCCGCTGGAGGGAAGGGAAGCCACCCAGAGGAGGCTGCACGGGCTGGAGAAGTGAGCCCCCGTGAACCTCATGAGGTTCAACAAGGCCACATGCAAGGTGTTGCACTTGGGCCGGGGAAATCCCAGCTATTTCTATAGACCGAGGCAGGATCTTCTTGAGAGCAGCCCTGCGGAGAAGAACTTGAGGGTCCTGGTAGACAAGAAGCTGGACATGAACCAGCAGTGTGTGCATTTACAGCCCAGCTGTCTATCTCAAAGTGCATAGTTCGGCACTTGGGCCGGAGGAATCCCAGGCATCCATAGAGATGGGAAGGAGAGGTCCTTGAGAGCAGCCCTGTGGAGAAGGACCTGGGGGTCTTGATAGAGGAAAAACTTAGCATGAGCAGCAATGTACCCTTGCGGCTTGGAAGGCAAACGGTATCCTGGGCTCCATCAGAAGAGGGGTGGCCAGCAGGGACAGGGAGGTGATTGTCCCCCTCTGCTCTGCCCCTGGGAGGCCCCATCCGGAATACTGCGTCCAAGTGTGGAGCCCAGTCTCGCTCCAATTTATGGGAGGGAGATGAGGTTCTTTTAATATCTGTACACCCGGCGTGCGATTAAGAAGCAACGGTTCATGTGTTGTTCCGACCGGTTTATTACAAAACCTAATCAGGGAGACGGGGAAGGGAAAGAGGGCGATAGAAAAGATGGGAAAGAAGCAAGAGTTGCGTAAGGCAGGGATGGTCACCAGCAGGATCCAGCGGGGGGGAGCGGGGGGCGAGAAGCAGCAGCGTGGCCGGCCTTGGGCAGCAAGCAGGTAGACGGGGAAGTCGCAGAGCCAGTCCTTGAAGCAGCAGCAGCGCTCCGGCAGCAGGCACAGGAGAGTTCAACAGCATGAAGGAGTCACCTCACGAGGAATCTGATCGTCAGGAATCCCTCTTCCTCATGAGGAATGTGCTGCCAGAAACCTCTGTTCTGCTTCATGAGGAATCTGCTGCCAGAAGCCTCTCTTCTGCTTCATGAGGAATCTGTTTCCAGAAACCTCTGTTCTGCTTCATGAGGAATCTGCTGCCAGAAACCTATCCTCATGGTTTTCAGTTCCTCTTTTATCCTCCTTGTTCTCCTGCCTGGGTGACAAGGATGGGCCTTGAGCAAGAGTCATTGAGTACCCCCTGAGATGGCCATCATCCTGAGATAAGTCCACACAAAGGAGCACTTCACAGCTATTTAGCTGCAGCTCATCTCGCTCTCCTTGCCCCTGGCCTTGTCCATCTGCGTCCCCCAGGCAAAGGATCTCACAACCTTCGCCCAGGACTTGCCGGGACTTGAACAAGTCCATCTGTGTCCCCAGCAAGCTTTGAGACACAGACGTTAACAGAATAATATCTTACATGCCCCCAGTACAAGAAAGACAGGGAGCTGTTGGACAGGGTCCAGAGGAGGGCCACGAAGATGGTCAGGGGACTGGAGCACGTCCACTATGAAGACAGGCTGAGGGAGCTGGGCTTGTTCAGCCTGGAGACAAGAAGGCTGCGGGGTGACCTCGTTGCAGCCTTTCAGTACCTAAAGGGAGCCTACAAAGAGAAGGGGAATCAACTCTTGGAAAGGGTCGATAACTGCAGGACAAGGGGAAATGGTTTTAAGTTGGATGTCAGGGGGAAATTCTTTATAGAGAGAGCGGTGAGGTACTGGAACAGGCTGCCCAGAGAGGCCGTGGATGCCCCGTCCCTGGAGGCGTTCAAGGCCAGATTGGATGGGGCCCTGGGCAGCATGGTCTAGTGTTAAATGTGGAGCTTGTTGGCCCTGCATGTGGCAGGGGGATTGGAGATTCATGATCCTTGAGGTCCCTCCCAACCCCGTGATTCTGCAATTCTGTGTGATTCTGCGATCTGTGAAGCCTCGTGGAGAATAGGAGAGATGCCTGAAGGCTGGAGGATAGCCAATGTCATTCCAATCTTCAAAAAGGTCAGGAGGGAGGACTCAGGAAACGATAGGCCAATCAGGCTCACATCCATCGCTGGGAAAGTGTTGGAGCAACTCGCTCTGGATATCGTCTCAAAGCAGGTGGGGAAAAAGAAGGGTTATCCGGAGTAGTAAACTTGGATTTACTACAGAAGGATCATGCCTGTCTGCTACCGTGGTAGCCTTGTGGGGGGTGTCAAGACTGGCTGGGTAGCTGCCTTAGTAATGCTGGATCTGACAGGCGTTTTGAATCGCAGGATCCTGGGATGGCTTGGGTTGGAAGGGACACTAAAGTCTATCAAGTTCCAGACTCCTGCAGTGTGTTGGTTGCCACCCACTAGATCGGGCTGCCTGGAGCCCTATCCAGCAGTGAGACCTTGAGCATCTCCACAGAGGGCGGAGATCCACATCTCCACCATCTAGGCGTGGCGGCTCTCCCATCAGCGTTGGCCTGACTTTCATGCAGAAGCTGACTTGCATGGTCAGGCTGCAGGAGCAGGGATGCTCCAGTGGGACTCCAGGACTGCAGCCCTGGGCAAGGCACAGCTCCTCTCCTGTCTCTGGCACGGTGACCATTGCCAGCAGGCCAAAGCAAGCACACTTCAGAAGATTTCCTGACTCATTTCATACGCAGGCTGGAAGGGAACTGTGCCCGGCCCGTGCCACTTTGCCTCTGGGAACTGTATGAGGCCTGAAGCTTTGATGTGTGAAGGCTTGGACACGAAAGGATCGTACAGCCCACCCAGCCCCAGGTGCCTGCCGTGGGACCTCTGCCACCCAGCAGGCCAGCTTAGAAGAGGGCCCTGTGCAACAAGGCCTGGAGCGCCTGCACCCACAGCTTCTCTGCGCAGCTGCGCCAGGGCCTCACCGCCCTCCGAGTGAGGAATTCCCTCTCGCAGGTCACCAGACCTCCTCTTTTCTCAGGTCAACACCTTGTCCCGTCACCAGCAGGCCGTGCAAAGTCGGCCAGCACACAGCACACACGCACGCGAGAAATGCCGGCTGTGCAGTTGACCCGCAGCCCTTTATTAGGCTCTGTGCTGCGACGTCCCAGCACGGGCGCGGTGCAGAAGGCCTGAGGGAGGCCGTCCTTGCCCCCTGCTGCTGGCAGCACCGGGCCCCTCACCCTGCGCTGCCCACAGGAGCCGCCGCCCTGCCGCGCCCTCAGCCTGGTGGTGAGGTGGTGACCGTGATGTCACAGTGGTGGCCATTGTGACCCGCGGGGCCGGGAGCAGAGCAAAGGCTGCCGGCCGGGGCCCTGCTCACTTCAGCCTGGTGAGGCGTGGAGAGAGGACGGACTTCCTCGACTCTCTTGTTTCTCACTGTGGAGGATCTTATAGGTTGTTTCCAACCTTGTGATTCTTGTGATTCTTGTGATGCCGAACATGGCGGAGAAGAAGGAGGAGGCCCCCGACTCCGGGGAGCCAGGTGAGAGCCCCGGCTCGGGCTGCGGCTGCCCGCTGCAGCTGCTGGGCCCGCGATGCCCCCTTCCCCTCCACCCCCTCCAGCTCTGCCCCTCAGGCAGCAGCACGGCAGGCTCGGAGCAGGCCCTGGGGACGGACGGCCCCCAGGAACACCCGGCCCTGCCAGGTGCTCACGGCTGCTCTCTCCTTCCTCTGCAGTGTGCGTGCTGTGCGGCCGCGCACAGGTGAACCCGGACATCTGCGGGCAGACATTTGCCAGCGGTGGGCTCTGTGCCCACGAATTCTGCTTGGTGAGTTCCCTCACGGGCCAGGGCTCCTGCCAGGGATGCTCCCTTCCTTTCCGGCCTCACGAGATCCCGCTCCTTTCTCTCCTGCAGGTCTTTGCCAACGGGCTTCTGCAGTGGAGATGCCCATCGGGGCAAATTTTTGGCTTCCCCGTTAGCGCCATCCAGCACACGCTCCAGCTGGCAGGCCAGAAGGTGAGGAGCTGAACGGAACGGGGAGCTTGGTAGGGGAAGAGGCTCGCACCGGCTTCGCCTGGACCCAAAGAAAGCCATTGCGGCCCTTCCAACCGGCTCCGGGACAAAGTCCCACCACAGCAGACGAGCCTCGTCTGCCAGGCAGCTCTGCAGAGTGTGAGGCAGCGGTGCCCACACCCTGCGCCCTGCCTGGAGAAGTGGGGCCGGCCGCCGAGGCCCCGAGCCCACCGCTAACGGGGGCTGCTCTGCTCTTTCCAGAACTGCTTTGTCTGTGGCGGGAGGGGAGCTGCCATCAGCTGCGCGGAGACAGGCTGCGAGCGCAGCTTCCACCTGCCCTGCGCCGAGGACGGGCAGTGCGTCACGCAGCACTTTGGGCTGCACAGGTAAGGGCTGCCAGCAGCAGCCAAGCTGCCGTCCCTCGCTATTGCTCCAGGGAGGAACCCGCAGCGACACCTCCAGCATCCTGCCAGAGCCAGAGCCCAGGCCTGGCGCTCTTTCCTGGTCCTCTGCCCTCCTCACAGCACTCCTCACCATGCCCACCCCTTCTGTCCTCCCGCCCAGGTCCTTCTGCTGGGAGCATCGCCCTCGGCAGGCAGCGGAGGCAGCTCCGTCGCAGAACACCATCTGCGTCATCTGCCTGGAGCCCGTGGGGGACTGCACGTCCTACCACACCATGGTGTGCCCGGTGTGCAAGCAGGCCTGGTTCCACCGGGGCTGCATCAGGGTAGGAGTCCTCCCCTCGCCCCGTGGGCACGGCTGGTGCTCTGCGGCAGCCAGCCCCCCCCGCTCACACTCACGCTCTCATGCTTGTGCTTCTCCTACAGAAACATGCCCTGCACGCCGCCACCATGCGCTTCTTCTGCCCTGTCTGCGGAGGAAAAAAAAGATTCCGCTCCCAGATGACCACCCTGGGCATCCAAATCCCAATCAGGTTGGTCTCCTTCTGCCCGGCTCCACAGACACTCAGGCACAGGTGCTGTGCCTGCCCAGGAACTGCCCCGGCAGGCCCAGTCCCTTGCCGTCCTGCAAGCGTTGGTCTCAGCTTCACAGAGAAGCTGGGAATGAGCTCTAGGGGGATGAGCAGGGATGCTCTGGATCTGCCTCACGCCTGGGTCACGGGAGACTCATCACATTCTCTCTCTTCTCCAACAGACGACCATCTTGGTGGGACGACGCAGCATACCAGCCGCTGCGAGAAAGGCACAGGCGCTGCGACGCCAACCCGTGCATCCACCTAGGAGGCAGGGAGAGGGCACACGAGCAAGGGTGAGTGACCTCCGCAGTCCTCTGGGGCTCTGCGTGGGATCTCAGCCTTGCAGCAAGGACTGAGCACCGGAGCCATGCCGGCTGCTCCGTGCCCTGGCTCGCTTTGTCCTCACAGCCACAACCCGTTTGCTTCCGCAGGCTCTGGCAGCTGGTCATCTGCAGCTCCTGCGGCTCAGAAGGCACACACTGGTGCTGCTCCTTCTGGGCCATGGGCACAAATGGCTGGGAGTGCGACACCTGCGCTGGCAGGAGCACCGGTAAGAGGCAAAGAGCCGCGTGCCGCGGGACTGGGGCCAGGCGAGGCCTGGCAACGGGTGCTCAGGGTGGCCTCGCCACAGTCTCTCTCTGCCCCATGAGGGATGGCAGCCTGTCCTGCCCTGGGGCTGCATGTTCACCCTGCTGAGTTTCCTGTCTCTCCTTACAGCCTCCCGCACCAGCGCCGAGCTTGCCAGCCCCAGCACTTCCAGCCAGGAGGTACCGGCGCCTTCCCCCGTCTCTGCAGGACCTGAAGACAGCAGCTCTGGCCCTGCTACACAGGCAGCTCCCGGCCCATCCTGCAACTCCCAGCTGCCTGAGCTCAGCGTCCAGCCCAGAGTGCCGGAGGCTGAGCAGACCGCCACCCGCTCACACCTCTCTGAGGAGCGGGATGCAAGTCAGCAGCACCAAGGACACGGTGGGAGAAGACGGGCACCAGCTGCAGGCGCTGAGACCTCCTCCGAGAGCCCCAGAAGACGGAGGACCACACGGTCCTCCAGAACAACCCAGGCGTCTGAGGCCACAAATCGTCCCAGGCAGCGGGAGACCGGCCGCACAAGAAGCCGCTCCCCATTGCGAGGCCGGGCCTCGGGCTCCCAGAGTCGGCCCCGAAGACAGCGTGGTGGGAGCCGTACCACAGCCCGAGGTACTCAGGGCGGCACCGGCACCTCGGCCACACCAGCACCACCGAGGTCCTCGAGGCCTTCCCCTCCGCCTGCACGCAGAGGACGGCCCAGGCAAGGACAAGGGCGGGCCCCCACTCGAAGCCGATCCCCAGTGGGGCGTCGCGCTTCCACTTCCCGCAGCCGGTCCCGACGAGGCCGTGGGAGCCGGTCCAGGCAGCAGGGACCAGCCCGGGCACAAAGCCGCTCCCGGGCAAACCACCCGAGAAGACGGCCCCACGGCCAGTCCCAAAGACGGCGCTGATGCAGCCGTGTCCCATCCCCACGTGACATGGGCTGTGGTCCCAAGCGGCACAGAAGATCAACCTTGAAGAGAGTCCACCCGTTCCACCTTCATCCTGCGGTGGACCAGCCCGGGCACAAAGCCGCTCCCGGGTCCAGCATCGCAGAAGACATCCCCACAACCAGTCCCAAAGTCGGCTTCCAGCAGCCGTGTCCATCCGCACGTGACGGTTGTGATTCCATCTTTCCCAAAAAATACACCTTCAACACCCTCCCCACATGTTGGCGTCACTCGTCTCTGTTTGTCCTGCGGTAGGCAGTGTTAGGAGCCGAGACCACGGGGTCGTCTTCTCCCCAGCACCTTCCCAGTTGGTTGTAGTGGCGTTATCTTCAGATCTACCTGTGTCCCTGAAGGGGGACAGCGGGCCCACAGGCCCACAGGCAGCATGTGCGCAGCACCCACAGCACACTGCAGCGGCAGGTGTGGGAGCTTGCGCAGGATGGCACAGAAGTACCGTCCCTCCTCACTTTGGAGACCAGTTTGCCCACTGGCAGTCTCCAAGGCCACAGATTTACCATGGGATCCTCCCTCCAGGCAACGAGCTTGCCCCGCAAAGACTCCATCCTGACCCAGATGGAGGCCCTGCCCAAGAATGTGGCTGTTCAGGTCTCCGGCTGCATGCAGTGCCTGAGCCTGCTGCTGCCTGGCGAGGAAGGCAGGAACTGTGTGAGCAGGTGGAAGATCTGCTCAGCATGGTGGCAGAGCTCAAGGAGGAGGTGGAGAGGTTACGGAGCATCAGGGAGTGAGAGCAAGAGATTGACTGTGGAGTAACTCCCAGGCGTGCCAGAGAGGAAGGCGCCAGGGAGGCAGCCCCCAGAAAGTGAGGGACCCCACCTCCTGTCACCGTCGGGCAGAAACGGGGGTTCTGAGAGATGGGGAGAACTGGAAGACAGCCCCAGCTCGGCATCGTGGGTGAGCCCCTTCCTTGGCAACGTTACTTGCCCAGGTGCCCCTAAGTGACAGATGAGAGGCACTGTGGATTGAAGGGGAGGCGAGCGAGGAGGCACGGGAAGCTTTGCCTAAGACAGTGCCAAGGGCGAGGCGGCCGACTCTGCGTCTGCAGGCTGCCTCTGCTAAGACAGGCCGAAGGGTTGTTGCTGTAGGTGATTCCCTCCTCACGGGAACTGAGGGCCCCGTATGCAGACCGGACCCGACTCACACGGAGGTGGGCTGCCTCCCTGGGGCCCAGGTCAAGGACACAGCTAGAAAAACTAGAACCCGGATCTGGTTCATCCCTCTGATTGCTACCCGTTACGGATGGTTCAGGCAGGCAGTGATGAAGGAGCTCAGAGCAGCCTGCAAACTATCAAAAAAGACTTCAGGGCTTTAGGGTGGTTGGTTGAGGGAGCGGGAGCACAACTGATATTTGCTTCTATCCTTCCTGGGCCGGTGAGGGACGCGGAGTGGGCTAGGAAAACCCAGGTAATGGATAAGTGGCTGAGAGGCTGGTGCCGCCACAGGAACTTTGGGCTTTTCCATTTACTCCGCACGCGGTGTAATGGCTGCAGGCCGGTGTCCTTATTTCTAAGAGGGAAACGGATCCCAGCCCCAGAGCTAGCGGGGCTCATTGAGAGGGCTTGAAGGTTGGTAGGAAGGGGGTAGGGGATGCAATGAGGCTTGCTAGGGTAGAGCAAGTAGTCTGGGGTTTTGTACTTGATCCAATGAGGGAGAGACTCCAGTGTAGTGGGGCAGAGAAACACTTAGGGTTGCTGTCACGCCAGGAGACTGTGGGGAAAAACCTCCAAATTGTCCTGTAGGATTCTGTGGGAAGTCCACAGAGGAGGTAATTTTGCTGACCCCCAGTCCTAAACCTTCTCCTGTCCCTCTAGGAAGCAATGGGGGAAAACTTCAGATTTCTTTTGGAGGTTTGAGGGACGGCCCTTCTAGCAGATTTACCAGCTAAAGGAGGATGTGGAGAGGTTATGCAGCATCAGGGAGTGAGAGCAAGATTTGAAAGACCCAAAAGCATAGATTATGTTTTTGTAACCAAACAAAAGCACTTTCTCTTTGTATGCTGTAAATGAATGCATAATGTTATGAATCTGAGACTCCAATTAATCCTATTGACTTTGTTTTGCTGCAGTCTAAAGATACAGTAAATATGTGATGATTTCTAGTTGTGATAACAAAGGTTTCTTTTAGCTGAATAAATAGCATCTGAAAGCTGAATTGCTTATTAAAGAACTCAGAGATCAAAGGTCAATGTATTTACAATGAAAGGTTTTGTTATTATGTTCCTGCTTCTTTCTTTCCCCCTACAAATTGTTTGTTCAGATAAATGACTAAGTGAAAAAATATAGAAGCTTTTCTTTAAAATAATGTGTGAAGTAACTGGTATTTTGGATTATACTGTTTTTTACTTTCACTCTGTGACTCTCCACTCCTCCTTCAGGGTTAGTTAACTATTGAACCTTTAGACAGCATAGCCTTCATAGAATCATTAAGGTTGGAAAAGACATCTGAGATCATTTAGTACAACCTCAACCCACCCCAACAATGTCCACTAACCATGCCCATCAGTGCCACACCTACATGCCTCTTGAACATCCCACCATTACCCTCTACAGCCTATTCCAATACTCGACCAGATTTTCAGGGAAGAATATTTTCCTAATATCCAGCCTGAGCCTTCCCTGGCACAGCTTGAGGCCACCACCGCTTATCCTATCAAAATAATGACATAAGTTGCACGCAACAGCACAGATGTGTTAGGAGCCAGTGGCAAGTCAGTAGACAGCAGTCTTCTCATATGATATCCCAAGATCCATCAACATGAAAGTCCTGACCCATAAACTGACTGGGCTGAAGTCTTTCTATCTGTCCCCATGATTTAAAAACTGGGGCAGATTGCGGTGACATCAAAGGCTCTGTCAGACAGTTTACATGCCATCACCACAGACCTGCTTTTATGGTATTAAGCCTGAAAACATCTCTGTTGGAATATTATCCCAGTTTCACAGCTGAGGGAGGAGGGAGAAGCCAAGAGAGGCAGAAAGGGGTTATCTTATCTGAGGTCACAGTGAGCTTGTGTAAAGCTCAGTTTGGGCTCTGACTCCGGTGCTAAAGCCACAGATAGCAGCCCTTTTGCTCTGTAGAACTGCTTTTCCGATTAGCACCAACTGTCAACAGGCTTTATCATCTAGCATGCTCGTGCTGTGAGACGAGTATGCTGTGGTCTGAGGTCTGCTTCATCCAAGGCCTAGCCTCCAGGGAAGTGCTACAGAAGCATTCAATATTTAAGGTTAATAAGGTTTGACCTAATGCAGATATCTCTAATTCCTTTGCAAAGATTTCATTTTCTATTTTTTTTTTAAATCTTGACTCTTCTCGTCAGGAGTTGAGGCAGTGGCATAGATAATGGCATTGAATGGCACTTGAGACCACACGCATATATGCTGCAAACAACTGGAGTTTAACTATTTCCTCTGTAGCAAGAAGCATTGCAGGAGAATGTTTTTCCTCTCTGCAGTATTTACTGGAGTGTTTTCATGAGATGCTGAAGAGGACCGGCCAATTTTCCAGTTGTTTCTGTTTCAGCAATTGCTATTCCTTGAAATCCATGATATCCATGAAAATAAAGTGGATAACTACAAAACAGATATCAATCTGACTCATTTTTAAATAAGCTAGAGAGTCAAAAAGAGGCAGAAAACTTGACCTGCTGTCAAGTTACAGTCACTCCTTGTTGCCAGCTGGAGAGAAGGGCTCCATAGCAAGCTGCTACAGAATGTCACTGAGTTACGAACAGCTGAGTGGATGAGTTACATTACTCACTCTGGCTGAAGATGTTTGCTGTGCTTTTACAAATCTGTTTGACAAAAGAGCCATTAGTATAAAATATTTTGTCTTTGTATGTCAGCATAAGTAGTGCAATCTCTGCCAAACATCCTTATAAAATGAATGGGATTTAAATGGCATAGTGACATTCTATGTCTTCTAAGGAGAACAAACACAGACGACTGAGTTGTTTAATCCTGCTTGCCTTTTGGGTTTTCAATTATCTCCATTTATACGACTGCAAGGAAGAACTGTGCTGGAAACTTCCAGGTGTCTCTGGATGAATTCAATTACTTCGACCATCACAACTGTTTTCCCATCACAAGAGGAGAAATGGAGGCAAATACTGGTACAGTTGCTTGCTGGATAATGTATGTAATGCTATCAGGTACAGAGGAAACATAATTACAACACTGGATCCTTTGAATTTGACAATGAAAAGATTAAAAACCTTATGCTGTGCAGAACAGAAATTCTGTCCGTTTTTCCATGTAGTCAACAGACAGATTTTTGTATGGAATAAGCTGAATGTGCCTAAGCTGTTTGGACAGCTACTTCACCCTCCTAGATCTTCATCCTTCTAAATAAGTAACTCAGGACTTCAGCAGGTGACTACAGAGCAGATATGTTATGTGGCATTTCATTACCTGATTCACATCTGGATCCTGATCACCAAAGCTGTTGTGAGCAAGACAAAGGCTTAGCATCTTGGCATCTTTAATTTAAAAGTTGAGCAGATTACCATTACAAATTGAGTGGTTTACCATTTTCAGATTACCAGGAAAGCAAAGTACTGGAACAGATTGCTTGTAAATGCTGTGAATCCTACACTGTTGTCATGTTAACCATCAGGCTATGTCAGGAATCATTTATTTACAGCTGAGCTTGTATTAGAGCAGAAAAATGGATTAGACGACCTCTCAGCATCCTTTAAGCTCTTATTTCCTATGACTGTGCTTTCAATTTAGATATGTGAACAATAGAGATATGATTTAAAATAGCCTTGTGTATACTTTGATTATTCTGCATTGAAGTATGTCTTAAACAACAACTAATAAGCACACAAGGAGTTTAATTCCAGTCTAGGTTCTGTATTTTCCTCAATCAATACACATTTCCTTGTAACTCTCTTTTAAGATTGTTTTCTGACTTGTTCTCTTTAAAATATAATGATATATTTATTCATCCTTGCAGCCAAAAATATTTTCCTGTTTCCCATGTAAAATGTAACTATAAGGAGTCATTTCCACTACTCTCTATGGAAGGCACAGTAGAAACTGGAGTGCATAGTGGGTTTATATCTTGCTGGGCTACTAAGGAAGGGAAACCAATGCCCTCTGCAAATCATTTTCAGTATGTTATAGAATCACAGAATGGGTTGGGTTGGAGGGGACCTCAAAGCCCATGCAGTTCTAACCCCTACAATGGGCAGGGCTGCCAATCAGCAGATCAGGCTGCCCAGGACCCCATGCAACCCGGCCTTGGGCACCTTGACAGATGAGGCACCCACATCTTCTCGGGGCAGCATGTTTCACCATCCTCACTGTGGAGAATTTCCTCCCTAACATCTAATCTAATTCTCTCCTCTTTTAGTTTGAAACTGTTCTCTCTTGTCCTATCACTATTTACCCATGTAAAAAGTTATTTTTCCTCTTGTTTATAAGCTCCCTTTAAGTACTAGAAGGCTGCATCGAGGTCTCCCTGCAGCCTTCTCTAAACTAAACAAGCCCAGTTCCCTCAGCCTGTGCTCATAGAGAGGTGCTCCAGCCCTGTGGTCATTTTTATGGCCCTGCTCTGGATCCACTCTGCCATCTTCTTTGTGCAGGGGACCCCAGAGCTGGATACAGTGCTGCAGCTGGGGCCTCGTGAGAGCAGAGCAGAAAGGAACAATCCCTTCACTCTCCCTCCTGCCACCTGATGATGGAACACAGGACGCTGTTGGCCTTCTGGGCTGCAAGTGCTCCTGGTCTGTTGGTGTTGATTAAAAATAGTGCTTGGGGACATGGTTGTACCCCAAGGAAGACCTACAAGGCAAAAGATTTCCTCAGATCCAAGCACAGACACATAATTCATATGAATCTGTAGAGCTTAAGGTGCTCTTCTAGCAGTCCTAGGTGCTAACGGACACAAGGCCCTCCATATCCTGTGTGCGATCTCCCAGTGCAGCCTGTAGCAGGGGGAGAGGTTCCCCAGCAGGCACGGGGTGCCGGCAGGATGCATGTCGCGTGAGGGGCGATCTTCCCGCCGTCCTTCCCCGTTTCCCAGTACTCATAAATAATCTCCTCTGCGCGCCGCCCCTGCGCTGCAAGCCGGCCGCTGCATAGCGCGGCAGCCCTTATCAGCGCTGCCACCCGCCCCGGCTAGGGCAGAGGCGGTGTCCTGGGGAAGGAAGGGGTTGTGCCAGGGAAAGGGGGGGAGGGGGAAGAAGAGGGTTTTGCAGGCAAGGGCTCTTCGTTGGAGGGACGAAAGGGGCTTGGCTAGGGGCAAGCGATAAGGGTCGGGGGCAGGCGCTCGGCACAGTGCGGCGTTCTCGGTCGGGAGCAGCCGCCCTCTCCCTCCGCGCCGCGGGGGGATGCGGAGGCGCCGGGGCCGCGCGGCAGCGAGGGGCGTGAAGGCGGCGGGGACATGAGTGCGGGGCGCGGCTGGGCCCTGGGGCCGCCGCCGCTACTGCTGGTGCTGGTGCTGGTGCTACCGCCGGGTGCGGGGCTGGAGGGTGAGTGCGGCCCGGCTCCAGAGAGAGCGGGGGGCTACAGAGGGGAAGGGGAGCACGGCTGGTGGGCAGCGGCGGTGGGAGCGCACCATACTGAGGAGGGTGATCCCATCTCTGATCGGAAGATAGAGGCGGCCTCAGAGAGCTCGCACCCGTGGCGGCTTCTAAGTTCGGTTTTGTAATCGGTGTTGAAAGAGTTTTGCGCAAACACGTGCATGAAAGCAGTGGCGTTGGGGTGGGAGCCGTGGTGCTCCCCCCGATTTCCGTTCGCCGTGGGGAAATCTCCGGTGAACACACCAGAGATTGGGGCACAGGGGCTAGCTGGCGTCGTCAGCTGCCTTCTGCCGTGCGGCATGTATTTGGAAACCGTGTAGAAACACGCAGAATTTTGTAACGCGTGCGGTAAGATCTGCATTTTGTAAGTACCACAGCGTCTCTATCAGCCCTGCCCGCTGTAGGAAGGTGAGAAGGTGGCACCGCTGCGGCGCCGTCACGCTGCGCGCTGTGAGCGTGGCCAGGCTCTGCATTCAGCCGTCCGTTCTGGGACTGGTTGCTCGGAAGGCCAGTGTGTGCCTGAAGGTAGAGAGACGAAGTGGCAAGCAGGAGAGAGAAAGGCACAAAATGCCCCAAAAGTGTGACTGCAAGTGATTAGTTTTGTATGTTATTTTAGTTTATATATCCCTATCAAATTACACTACGTTAGGTTGTGTACAGTCGTTTTTATGAGTGCCTTTCATGCCATGTATGTGTTGATAGTGTACGATACCACCAGTCTGACAGAGCCCAGGCACACTGAGGGACGGGGCTAGTGGGCATGGTGGGGTATGCTGGTAATTGGGCTTAGCGATCTCAGTGGTCTTTTCCAACCCTAATACTCTATGATTCTGTTCCGTGCTTCTGTGAGTAAACAATAGAAACAAAATGAGTAGCTGGCATGGCCGCCATGGAAATACAGCAGGCTTGCTGTCCAGGAAGAGGTGGGTGAAGAAAACTGTTGCAGTTTCTTGTTTAATCCTTTTTTTCTATGGTTTTCCTTCAAGTTTGAAAATGAATTGGGAGGATATGGGATTTTATTCTGTGTTCCAGAATCTGGATGGATTTTATTTACAGTTAAATAGTATTCTAGTTACCCATTGCAGACCAGTTTCATAGCTGTTATTTTTGTTTTCAAAGTAATTTTTTTTCTTTTTGTTCTGGTCAGTTTCAAATGTCTGTGCAGCCTGCCATGTTCATGCTACGTGTCACCAAATTGAAGGAAAAAGTGCCTGTATCTGTAACTATGGATTTGTGGGCAATGGAAGAACCCACTGCCAAGGTAGGCTGCGTCAGTAAAATGACAAGAAACTATTTAAAGCCCTAAAATGCCCTTTTTGGATAATCTTACTGAATTCCTCACAATATGGTAAGGCCTTTGTCATTTTGTGGAGTGGTTTACTTTGTATTTTTTATCAGATCTCCAGCAAAAAAATAAAATAAAATAAAAAAGCATTCAGTTTGACTTCAGTATTCCTTTCAACATATGTATTCTTGAACTGAAAACTAGACTATACAATAAAATCAGCATACTTCACTGACTTTTTTCCTGTTGTCTCAGGATAGTGGGTAATTAAAATTAAGTTTTGTAAGCCAAAAGCCTATTCTTAATAACAGTGTGAAAAAAGACATAGATTTATTATGTGTCATTGTTTTCTATGAGAAATGTGCCATGGTTTTTATAAGTATGGTTGATAACGCCCTTCTGGTACAATCTCACACAACAAATCAATAGAGGGTGATGTCAAATCCTGTGTCTGAGTGGGTACAAGAGCTTACCACTGGTTAGAGGGAGGTCCTTCACCTCTGGTCTCCACTCCAGGAAGGAGGTGCAGGTGATATTCTAGTTTATAATCTCTCTCTAATGTTTGTAAACTTGCTTTTAGATAAAGACGAGTGTCAGATAGGAGCCAGCAAGATCTGTGGAAATCACACACTGTGTCACAACACATATGGAAGTTTTTACTGCGTTTGTCTGGATGGATTCCGGGCCTCTAACAACAACAAGACATTTATTCCCAACGATGGCACCAACTGTACAGGTAGGCACAGGAATTTCATTGCAAAAGTCTTTCTTATCCCCATAGAGCTTACTACCTGAAGCTGTATCAGACCACTTTCTGCTGTGTCATGCACTTCTTTGACACATAAACTCTCATAGCTATAAATTAGTTCAATTTTTCATTTTTTACTCTGCTATTATAAATTGTTGCTGCAAAATCCCACTCAAGAAATGAGTACCCCAGAAAAGAACATACATAAATGTAAGAAAATATGATGCTTATCTTTCCCTCTGAAATGTCATATTTTTGTTTAATGTGGGATGTTATTCGGTTCCTTGTTGCGTGTATGAACTTGTTACTAAGGTATCTGCTGAAATGGGATTTCTGTGGGATTGCTGTAGCAGGAAATGCATCAGAAACTATTTGTCAGGTGAAATTGATCAGAAATCAACTTAAGTTCAGCTAACCACGGAATTCTGAGTCTCCTCCCAGATGCTTGGGTGCCAGGCGTGGTAAGGTCTTTTGTTTCCAAGAAGAGCCAACAGAAGATATGTAGAACCTTCCAGGGAAGTATGTGTTTGTTTTAAGCTCGAGTCCTATGGTGATTCATTAAAAAAGAAAAATCTGATATGAAGTGCGTGTATTTTTTCTCTGAATTTTTAGATATAGATGAATGTGAAGAGCCTGGGCTGTGTGGTTACAATGCAAGGTGTGTCAATACTGAAGGAAGCTATGAATGTTACTGCAATGATGGTTATAAATTAGAAAATGGAGAGCGTTCTTTTCATCCAAATGTGAGCAGCACTTTGTGTAAAGGTGAGAGCCTTTGGATGCTGTTTGTGTAAGCAGATAAAATCAGACCTTTCCTGATGTAGTGTCACCTACTGTGACCTGTGCTTCTCAGTCAGCAGACGGAAGCCCTCTCCACGGGCTCAATCTGCTGAGTGATGTTTTTTCCCCTTGGGTTCAACTTGTTCCTGTGATGCCTAGATGTTAGTGTCAGCATGGGACGTGATTGCTACAGACTCTCAGCAGCAGATCAGGTGTGCAGCACCATAGAGGCTCTAGTAATGCTATAAAGATGATGTAGTTAGTTTCTAAATAGGGAAGAAATATGGCATAACCATTTGCCAGTGTGATCACACTGCTTGCAGAGAAAGGAAGAGGGGGTAAATGGCTGGTGGGAAAGGTCAAGTGAGTAAAACAAGCCTGGAGAGAGGAATAAAAAAGCAATTGTTTACTCGTCTGTTGCACACTATGACACCTCCCTGATTGAACTGGTCTGCTTATATTGCTGGGAGGGGGAAGAGAGGAAACAGCCTTTCAATTTGAAACTGTTCCACCTCCTTTCTTCCCTGGGGTGGATTTAATAGATGGGCTATAGCAGTGCTACAGGTAGAAGGAGCTGCCTTGGTAACCTTTCCCTGTTGTTGCAAGAGCCATTGGTGAAACTCTCAGCCTGGTTTGCCCAGTGTACCTGGATGAAGTGCTCCACTTTGTTTTGGTTACGTGCTGTGTTTTTTGTGCTGTGCAAGCTTCTGTCCCAATCTTTTGCAGAAATTCGGTGTGGCTCTCCTCCCGAAATGAAGCACGGCTACATTGTGGGGAACTACAGCCTGGTACCAGGAAGCACGGTTCACTATGAATGTGAAGAAGGGTTTTACAGCAGTGAGGGAAAGTCCTCGTACTGCACTGCAGACAGAGCCTGGGAGCCTGCCACTTTGAGCTGTAAAGGTAGAGTGAGTTTTTGTAGCTCTATATGTTTCTTGAATTCTCTGCTAATGATTTAAATGGATGGTGAAGTGTGTTTGCGTGAAATGTAGTAGACTTAAAAGAAGACAAAAAAAAAGAGAAAAAAAGGACAGGCTATTGTAGCTGTTTTGGTGTTTGTGAATTTGAATCTACTTCAAAATCAGTATGCCATATGTAGCATGAATAGTAAATTCCTATTTCTGTCATGATTCTTTATAAAGGTTTTTTGCAAGAGCAGCCTTATTTTTTAGTAATTATATAATACAATTACATTACTTCTTGTTTTTATAATGACATCTTCAGTACTGGTCTTTACACTTTTAGAGATGCTGCAGTGTGTTCTTATGTCAGTGTCTGTCTAGAAAACCTCTACTTTGCTGTACTGGGAAAGGCCATGGAATTGGGGAAAAAAAAAAAAAAAGCAAAAAAAAAACGAACAGTGACCTCATAAGCAAAGACCCAATTTCTCAGATAGCTTTTGAGACTTCATCTGAAAGTTGCAAAAGAGACTTCATACCACCCCTTATCTCCAGATAGCCTTCATGATGCTGGGAGCTTTTGTGTTAGCCAACACTTCCAGATCTCTCAAATGTGAAGTTTTCCCTGAGCTTCTTTAAGAGCTCAATTTACTTTAGTATTGTTATCAACCATCTTGTTGAAATGCTGCTGCGTGCAGGTGTCTAGATTATTAGTAGCAGTTATTCCTGAGTAATAAAATACACGAACATTGAAAACAAAGGAATTTAAGTAATATTTTGTCCTTTTTTCCCCTGAAATAAGAACATGAATTAAAAAATTAAAAGAAAGTGCTTGATGTCATAGAAGCTTTCTGAAAGAAAACTTGTGGAGTGCAGCTCTTCTGAATTATTGATACTTTTTTTCAGTAGTACTTTTCAGTGATGTTTCTGTCACATGATGTGTTGAATTTCTGCAGTCAAACAGGAGATCAGGCTGAAGGAGGCTGAAGTTTCTGAGCACCTCCAATAGCTGAAATAACACACATAAAGCCCATAAGTTGGAAAGAAGAAGTATTTCCCCCCTTTGCGCTGCAAGGTCTTTTCCTGGATTTCAAGCAAGACTTCTCCTTTTCTGAATCCGACATGATTCTCTCATTTTTAATTGTCATTTTTATTATATATCTGTAAAAGCACCTTTAAATAATTATTAAGCTCTAGCAATTTCCCCGATGGGTTTTCATCCTTGCTTACTGAAGACTTTCTCCTGGCCAGATGTAATGTCTTCTCAATCAGCAAAATCAACAAGTTTGTCTTTTATCTTCCTTCCTATGGTAATTTAGGCATTTATTTCATGTGATGATTACACTGGCCATTGGTGCTGGCCAGGTGAAGGTGAGGCAGACATAACTCGCTTTGTTTGGAAGGTCTGGAGTAGATACAGCTCTGTCAGTTTCAGGAGGATGTCAGTGGGGAATTGAGGGAGAGCTGGACAACTGCAGAAGAGAGTTAGTTGATAGTGATGAAACAAAGTGACAAATGGAATGCAGCCATCCTGACTTCTGCTGTTGACTAACAGTTGATTTTCCTCTTCCTTTCTATCAATAGGTGTGGATTGTGGAGTTCCACCTTCTATCTTAAATGCACGTCAAGCCTCTCTAAGCGGGACCACATATGGAAGTGAAGTTACTTACAATTGTGTTCATGGTTACTTTATTGCAAGTGGCAATCAGACTGCGGAGTGCAATGCCAAAGGGCAGTGGGATGGTGCTGATTTGGTGTGCAAAGGTAAATCAAATCTGCCTCCAGGTCAATAAGAATAGATACTGTTTCAGACAGCTCTGTAAAGCAGCCATGCAGTCATCAGTTAGAGACAGCTTCGTGGGAGGATGTGGTTTACACAGTTTTCTAGGAGACGAAGTGCAATCACAGAACAACAGCCATAGTTTAAGCAATTTGTTTTTCCTGTGTTGCTAATGAAGTTGCAATACATTTTTAAAAATTACTCTTATAATGGAGAAAGATATCTTCTCAGTATTTTTTGCATGTTAGACTTTGGGATCTCCATGAGATGATAATTCACCCAAAATTGCTGCTAGCTTAGAATCTAACCCACGGTTGAAGCCCCTACTCAGAAATTGAACCATCACTAGCTGTTTGCTTTCCCTTAGAATTCTATGTTCAGATACCTTCCAGTTGCTAGCTGTGATTGCTTAATCTTGCAGTGTTATTTGATCAGAATCATGAATCATTTTGTTATGGTTTGAAGAATGTAGTCTACCAAGTTCCTTGTTAAGAGGAAACATAAGGGTACACTAAAAAATGTGCTTTAACCCCTGAAATGTGGGTAAGTACAGTCTTTAGTCAGTTTTTTCACTGGCACAATTTTACTCACTCATTTACAACCAATTAATGTTGCATCAGCTCAATCCAGCAAAGCCAGGTTTTCTCTTCATTGCAATCGTAGTCTCCCTGCTATTAAAATCTTTCTTAATATTCTTGTCCAGGGTTACCAACCTTAACTGAAAGTATTCCATCTTACACATGTGTGTATTTCTGCATCTCTGCCTTTCAATCTCATTACTGGATGGCTGTGTGCAGATAGCTGTAGTTACGGAGTGATCCCATTTTTTGCCCCTCATCACGTACTGCCCTTATGTAAGTTAAACATATTCTTTGCATGCAAACCAGCTATTCTAAATCTTCCAGTTGTTTTGTAACAGATGCATACGTTCATACACGTTGGCATATTAGAAGGTGGATGTATTCCACACTGCAATTCATACAATTAACTGAGTAGAATTTTTGAATCACATAAGATTAAGCAGTTTAAAAGCACTTGTTTTCTGCATTTAAGTTATAGTGAAGGTAAGATCTTTAATTTTTTCACTGCTTGTGTCTCAAAAAGAAAATGCAAAAGTGGAGATTCATGTTTATTAGTCAGAAATGGAATTTTAACCCCAAATAATTGTATTCCATTGATTTGGTGCTCTTTGTTCTTGCAGCTCCCTATTTTAATTATGAAACTCCTGAAAACAGTCGAGTAGATGAATTAATTTTTAAGTTCACCACCATATATTTCGTTACCTCTTTAGAAGTCTGAATAATTCATTAATTTTCTCCCCGAGAAATAGTTTCTACTTGTCCTTGAGTAAGGGCAGCTTCTGCCTTTCTACACAGTTCAAATTAAGTCCACTGGCAGGGGACGTAACCCTGTTATTGCTATTACTTTTTGGACCATCTGTAATTCTTCAGCTCTGTTGTTGCTAGTGATGGGTATGGTGAGAAATAAATAACTTGTGGTGGATAAGAGTTTCTAAAGTTTCTAAAGTGGTTAAGTTCTAAAGAGTTTCTTAGTTACTAAAAATTTGCATTGTTCTCCATTTCTAAACAGGTTGCTGTTTTATGTTATGATTCGTCTTGAAGAATAAATGTTTCATTCTTCTAGAAACTTCTCAGTCATGAAATTCCAGGTTCTAGAAATCTAACCCGACTAGTAGAAATCACTAGGAAATAAAAAAAAAAAAAAAAAAAAAAGTGGGGTGATTCACATCTTTTGCTTAAACTCTTTGACACGCCTTGCCTGTTTCCATTTGCAGGCTTTGTTATCATGTGGTTTTTTTTTTTTTTCTGTTCCAGAAATAGATTGTGGCAAACCTTTGCTGATTCCACACACAGAAATATTCTGGGACAATTCTACCACTCTACTGAGCAGAGTGTTCTATAAATGTAAAGAAGGATATTATTTCAATGGAGAGAGGAATTTTTCAGAATGCACGCTGGAACAGAAGTGGGAGAGTATTACATACATATGCAAAGGTAAATATTACTGTAGGAAATTCCTGTGGGGTGTGCTATTTAAATAGTTCCTAATTCCTGTTCCTGAGGTAGGGTTGATGGAAGGCAAGAAATCCCTTTGTAATTTGCCATACATAGAACATGGTAGTACTCTGTGACGGAAGTCAAGAAAGACAATGTTAAACATACAGCAGTTTCTAGTGGAGTTTCATAGTTAGATCTTTATGTAGCTGCCTTGCTTTTTATTTCAAACAGGAAGGGACTAACACAACTAAGGTCCTCAGCATTAAAGACAGGAAACAGTAGAGAAGGTGGGATTTAATACTGCTCTGCTGTGGGCCTGATACTGTCGTTGCAGTGGACATTACAGTAGAGCTGGTGGAATTCAGAGGTCTTTTCTCTTCTTCCCCCCTGGTACCTAGAATAAATTTGGTTTGGGGTTGTCTTTTCAGCCAGATCTGTTTCTCTGAATTTCAGTTGAAGAGGATTTTCTTTCAAAAGAATGAGTGCTGAGAAAGGAGATTTGTGAGGAAGGTGCTGTCTGTATTACATGGTCTTGGAAACAGGACGTAATGACATTTTAGTAACAGTTAAGAATTAGCAGGTGTTTGGCAGTTGTGCTCCTCAAATGTTGCTCTCTGTGCGGAAAGCAGGGTCGTGTGGCATCTTTGTGGCAGTCCAGCTCTTCTTTCTAAGTAGCAGTGCTGTCTTTTGCAGATGACAATGCTGCTCTAGCTTTATTTCCTCCACATGTTTTCCAGAAGGACTGGAAGTGTGCCTTCGACTGTTGCTACTTCACAGACAAAACCTTTACAAAGCTCTGCCACTTGATACCTCTGTTGCCTCACCTGATGTCTTGGGCATTCACTGGGGATATGAACCATGTGACATCACATAAAATCAGCACACAGAAAAACAGTTCCCTCACTTTTTATAGTGCCCTGGTGGAAAATGGAATGGCTGTTGCTTAGAATTCACAGTTTGCATTTGATTTGGACAATTTGCATGGCTGTGGTTTATGGATTGGTTTTGAAGGGAGCATTGTGTGGACTGGGTAGGTTAATCAGGTGGATAAGATTCTGTGATGCCAAGAGGTACTGCCAGCACTGTGAAGCTTTGAGGGGCCCAAACCTGCAGTGCACTGTGAATTTCAGCAGGGGCTTTGTGGGAGCCAGTAGGGTGGACTCCAGCTCTAACTGTTAGGTTAGACAGCAAAAAAAGGTTGTAGGTATGAACAAGCGGAATGGAAAGCCTTTGTTTGTTTTTATTTTTAATAAACTAACTAGCCTAGGCTCATCTGAAACAGAAATTATGAATGAGAAATTAATACAAAGGTTTTCAACCACTGGTAGTATGTTTTTAATATTCATTAGCAGTAATGAGAGATAAAATTTCAATGATTGTGTCTCTCAGATGTGTATGACCTTGAAGGTGTGCTTGATTAATCGGTATTGTCTCATTATAATGAAAGAAAATCATGCAACATTCCAAAATAAATTCTGTTATAACAATACGAAAAACATTTCTCTTTTTCTACTGTCTAGAAAACCTCATTAGAAGTAAGGAAAAAGTTAAGGAATTCCCCCAAGCATCTTCCTATTGACCAATAATAATGTCTCAGTCAGCCACTGTGATGGAATGCCCTTTATTTGCATTCCTTTTTGACTGAAATCCTTGGAGTCTGTGTTTGTGAACGCTTCATAGTATCTACTTTAAATATTTTTAAAATTGCTTTTAAAAATTAATTTTACTTAGAGATGCTGATTGGAATGAGCCATCAGCAATGAAATCTGGCAGTAGTTAGCTGAAGTACAGTCTTTCTTTTGTAACCCTTGATGTGAAGTCAAGAGACTGAAGATCAGAGAACTTATCAGCAGTTAATTACTCACTGTCCAGCATGATGAATATATAAGTCTGGACATCCTGTACAGCTTGTTCTGGAAATGGTTATTTTTCTTCTGTGGAGCAGGAATCTGTGGTTTCATTTATTTTTGTTACAGGAAATTACTTGGCAAATTTGGGATCTTCTACGGAGAGGGAAAATAAGATACTCTTGTGGGAATAATATTTTAGTTTGTTTCAGGGAAGAGATGTAGGAGTAGCATGCTGTAGCATGCAGCAGTGGAATAGAAGGGAGTTTACAACAAGAAGCTTTGTTTTCTGCTTGTTGTGAATTTTGGAGAAGAAATTGTCAAGCCTGAGCTGGTTTTGGTAGTAATGTTTATCTCATCTAGACCGATTGTTCTAGGCATGAGCACCAAGTGTTACATATAGTAACATAAGTTTGCATTCCTTATTAAATGGAAATTCATAAAATCAGTCCTTCCCACTCTTTTTTCTTGTTGAGTGGGTTCACTGTAGCTGTGAGGATTGGTTATATCTGAGATGTTTTCTCCTGAATCTGCACTTGCAAAGGGCACAGTGCGCAGTGTGTGTCCCAAGACATTGCCAAGTTTCTAGGGGTAACTTTTATTTGATAAGGATGGGGAGAGGTGTTGGAGCATATTTGAAATGAAAGATTAAATTGAGTTGGTTCTGTCTTTTAGCAAGCTTGGATACAAGTGCTTCTTAATTAAATGTCAGGAAGGACTATGACAGTGATGTAAAAACTTTTCCCCTCCTTATATGTGTGTGGATATGCTCATACATACACCCACACATCCAACCTAACTTTTGAGACCTTGCCTCTTGAACACGCAGGGCAAATTAAAAGTAATTGTGGTGAACTGGGTTCATATGCAGAGGAGAGAGTGTCTGGAGCACTTTTGTATGATAATTGGACAAAGTTTATGATATTTTTGAGGAAAATGGTCCCTTCGCCTATTGAAGCTGTCTTGATTCTGTTTGCAGAGTCCTCTTTTCCCCTTCTTCTTATTTCCTACCCCGAAAAGATATCCCTGTCATGGAGAGTTTTCCCTTTTTAGCTGATCTTCCTGTAAGAATTTGCCTTTGCTCTGGCTACAACCACATATAGAATCATAGAGTCACCAAATCACCAAGGCTGGGAAAGACCTCCAAGATCACCCAATCCAACCATCCACTTACCACCAATATTTCTCCACTAAACCATGTCCCTTAGTACCACATCTAAGTGTTTCTTGCACACCTCCATGGACAGTGATTCCACCACATCCATGGGCAGTCCATTCCAGTGACTAACCACTCTTATGGAGAAGAAATTTTTCCTAATATCCAACCTGATCTTCCCCCTAGCTCAACTTGCAGCCGTTCTCTCTTGTTCCATTGCTGTTACCCAGGAGAAAAGGTTGACCCCCGCCTTGTCCATGTCCCTGTGTAGGGCCTTCCTACCCCCAGGCAGATCAACTCTTCCTCCCATCTTGCTGTCATCTCAAACTGCTCCTCATTATTCTGGACCCAGAAGATTCCTTCTCTATGCTTGTCTTATGCTGTGTGTATCTCTATGTGAGTGTATTCTGAGTGTAACTCTATGCTTAGCATCTGTTGATGAGGGTGGTGACAATAAGGGATCTAAGAAAGGAAGTCAGTTTACCCAATTTCCTTATTTTTATCCAGTGAAAAGAAAAGTTTGTATTAAATAATAGCTTCTCAGTATTTAAATAAATTTCCAGTATCCCCATTCACTGTATTTTTAGAAATGCATTTACTAAAGCTTTTTTGGATGTGTTAAATGAAATATTGTCCCTGCAATGGAAGCAGCTGCTGGGCATGGGAAGGAAAAATAAATGAGCATGTTAGAAGAATGGATCTGACCTGTGTGGGAAGGTGGTGCACATTCCTTGCAGAGCATTCCAAAACTCAGGCAGTAGGAAATAGCTGCTGGTAGTCAAAAAGGAAATTTGACCCCTGTTTTCCCCATACTGCCAAGTCTGACAGCATAGATTTTTTTAATGATTGGTTGTGAGAACCTCACAGAGTAGAGACAGGCTGTACAGGCTGTCAGTGGTTTGTAGGCTTTTGTGCTCAGGGGAAAAGGTGATTCAGTCCTAACGTACTGTGAACCTGGAACTTAAAATGGAGCTTCTCCTCTTCCATACCAGCATGCATTGTATCTGATCCTGATGTTGGAGTTTCTTTTGTGTCTTAACTTTACATGTACGTGCATACTCCTTTTTACAGTGCTTCCTACTCAATACGTTATTAATCTTTAGACAAAGAGAGAATTCATTTCATGTTTCAGAACGTTTCGTTCTTCTGTGATGTGGCTCCCAATCTACAAATAGGGATTAGCTGCATGTCTTGACTTCTGAAACTTGAATGTTATGAATATGGTTATGTCCCAAAGGTCTATTGTGTGCCAACACTGAAAATCTTATGGAATGGCATATATTTGCTGATTGAAGCAAATTTTTTTTGATTGAAGCATTTCTTTAGAGTTGTGAAGGTGTAGAAGGAAGAGCAGCTTAATGAAGCAGTCCAGAGAAGGCATGACAGATTTTCCATACCTGTGTACTTTAAACCCTCTCAGTTGCATGGATATTATCTTTTCAGCTGTAAAATAAAGATGGTCCTGCCCTGTTTTTCCACATTTAGATTTTACTCCTGATTTCATAGAATTATAGAATCATTTGAGTTGGAAGGGACCCTTAAAGACCATCTGGTCCACCTCTCCTGCAGTGAACAGAGACGGCTACAGCTCTGTCAGGTGCTCAGAGCCCAGTCCAGCCTGACCTTGTTCTACACTTTTTTCCTAGGTTTTTTTTCAATATGGAAGTACTAATTTCCTTTTCTGTGGTGTTTTAGTAGCTCACTTTTTCATTTGGAGTTGCTTTTTGTTTGCTTTCACTTTCCCTTTTTCTCCTCTGTTTTATCCTTATTCTCACTGGCTGATTTTCCCTCTAGCTAGATGTCAGTTCTTGCATTTTCAATTGTACAATAAAGAGATGATACAGAAGGACAGCTGGGATGTCTCTCTGTTGGTAGTGTCAGTAATTTCCGCACATCAGTGAATGGTTTAAATATCATTCTCCTCCTAATTTTTATTCCCAGCCATGTGCAAGTAATTCATGCCAGGAGATAAAATCTTAATAGAAAAGGTGTCACTCACATCTGTAGGCACTGATTCGAAACACATGGTTCTGTAGGAGTAAGAACCCCATCAAACAATTAAAATAATTATAGTCATCAATGAACAGGACCTGATTGGCCTGAGTTCTTACAAAGGGCTAATTGGATATGTCAAATCCAGATGTGTGGCAATCAGATAATTTCTTTAACTGCCTAGAAAAACACAGGTGGAGTCTGTTTTGGGAGGTGCTGCTCCTTAGATCAAAGCGATGCACAGCCCAGCGGCCTGTAAATAAAGTAAAATATAAATGGACTATAGCTTTTTGCTCAGTAGAACTGTTTAGACTTTTGTTTGAAACCAGCTTTTGATGGCAAACAGTAGTCTACAGAACCTCTTTCACCTATGGAGTAGATAATGTGAATTTCTAGTCCCAGTCCAGGTAATCCCATCTAATCTCACACTATTGATTGATACATCTTTCGACTGTAAAAACACTTACAGCTGTATCTCTTTTATGTGTTTGTTAGTCTTGATCAGTACATGAAATACTCTGCATGTGATTGTTTTCTGGTAACATTTTTAGACCAAAGAAGCAGTAAATCATTAGCTATCTGTCTATGGCTGTCTCTGGCTACAGTCTTGCTGTTTTTTGTGGATTTTCTTTGTGTAAACTTCAGGGCAGAAGGTGAAATCCTGCTAAAATTTGTAATCTTAATTAAACTGGATGCAAGAATGAGCAAACCTCTCAAAAACAACATGCTACCTTTCAAGATAGGTACAGATGCTGAGGGTATCTCTTTCTAGAATAGATTCTGTGTATATCTGCAAAAAGTACCATGGAAGATGGGTTTGCCTGTACGCAGTGGAACAGGTGCCTTGAATCAGATTGAGCAAATGTCCCTTTTGAAGTGTTGTTTGTCTGAACATGTGTGTAATACATGTTAATAACAGGCAGCATCTGCAGCACCTTTCACAGGTTTCACACAGCTAAAAATGAAAAGTATCTGAAAAAAGGAAGACAACATTCAGAGTGAGTGTGAGAAACAACCTGTGCATCCACATGCCTGTATGGATGTCCCTTTAGCTACCTGCAAAAGGCAGAATGGTAGGTTGGAGCTGGTTCTGACTGCATGCTGGTAAATGCCTTTTTTTTAATCAAGCAAGTTCAGGAGTACCTCTCTGGTAAAATGTATCTCAGGCTCACCTCAGTAGCAGTCAAGTGCTTTTTCAGCTGAGGACTAATGGAAGCTGTATCTGAAAGACATCATGTGATTTTAATGGCTGTTCAGGCATACATTGTCTGCCTATTATGTTTCGCTCAGATTCTGCAAATAACAGTGGAGCACTGGGACCTGAACTGATGGAGGCTGAGGACGTAAGGGTGCATCAGCACTGGGTTGCAGAAGGTCAGCGTGACAGTGCAGATGTTTACATACTGGCTGTGATTAATATGAAAGTTTTTTTCTGTGCACTCAAGCACAGAGACAAACTCTTCTTCCTAGCAGAGCTTTTTAAAATGGAATAAAGAAGGCACTGACCTTCACTTCTTTTTCTCAGAATCTGTTTCTGTAGTTTTCCTAGCTTGATTTCTCCCTCTGTGCGCTTGCTGCACTGCTGAATCACTCTGTTGCTTGCTTTTTGTGTTCTCCCACTTGTGTTCTGTTGACCAGCATCTGCCTTTCCTGGAAGCTGTCAGCCAGGTGTTAGTTGTGTCTCTCAGCCCTATTCCAGGTTTGCCTTTCAGTGTCTGACTCACCTAGGGTTTTTTTCCACACTCTTGCCCTGATGCCCAGCCACTTGCGTGCTGTTTTAGGACCCTTTCCTTTGGGATGGGATGGATGTTGTGGAAGTAAACTGGATGCCATTTGAGCAACAGTGGCATCCAATGGCCTAACTGGCCAATCACAAGTTGAAACTTTTAGTGCATGTGAAAAGTATGCCAGCTATACTATGGGCATATGATAAATGCATGGTGGCCTTGTCCTTTGGAAAAGTGCAGAGCTCTTGACAGTACTGACAGATGTAGCTACAGAAAAGGAAAAAAAAAAAAAGAGCTACTAATGCTGTTTGCTTCCTTCCAAGGAGGCCACTGTACAAGGTAAGTTTCCTTGCCTGAATGCCTTGCACTGTAAATTTTTTACTGTCTTCCCGAGTAATTTCAGAGATTGGGTTTTTTTAGTCTCTTCTTGTTTTGAATTTTCATTTGCGTATAAGTAGAATTGTAGAATCATAGAATTGCTCAGGTTGAAAAAATCTTAAAGATCAAGTCCAACTGCAACCTTATCATAGTCCCCTAAAACCCTCCACTAAATCAGTGTTTTTCCTCCTGCTATACTCCCTAACGGGTGATCACTGCCACGCAGTTTTCAGTAGAAGTGATTTACTGAATTTAAGTGCTTCATTTAAAAAATGCTTGATTTAAAAAAAAAAAAAAAATACAATAACTGGACGTGTTCTTTTATTCTGTGTTAGGGCAGCAGCATTAATACCCTGAAATTTCTAGGCATTGCTGTGAAACAAATAATAGGAATAAACATTTAAATGCAATGAATCACACAGCCAACTGTAAGGAAATTGTTGTGGGGATGGCATGCGTGTTTTCTTCTTCTTCTGTTCTGCAGGAGAGGAAATTTTCAACAGCAATTTGGTATTTAACGACAGCCTGGAATGGGGGTATTAAAAAGAGATAGTGGGTAGAAAAACTGATCTAATGAGTGAGGCATCTGTTTGCTAGATACTTGGAGATGTTCTTGGCATTATTTGAAAATAGTTTTGTGGCAGCTTTAATTAAAAAAAAAATTAAGAAATCAAAGGTTGCACTTAAGCGCTTAAACTGTTACACTTCAGTTATAAATAGCAGCTTCAGTACAGGAAATTGGGGGATTTATCTCTGTTTTCATTTATTTCAGTGACAGATTAATGTCTATTTGCAACGAAGGACCCCCATGAAATGAAGTGGACGTACAGAGGAGTAGCCTGCCTTTACACCAGGGCATTACACCAACTTCTTCATGAATATTTCTGAAGAATCAACCAAGGCTATCAATAAATCCACTTTGTGCTTTCAGTAGCTAGTAAGGGCTTCTTAGCTTAGAATCAGCATGAGCTTAGATTTGTACAACCTTATTCATGTAGTAGATCTGATAAGAAAATACGGCAGTATTTTGCAGTGACGTATTTGAAGGCTTGTGAAGGCAAGGAGAGGATCAAATACTTTCCCTGTCAATGCAAACTGTGTCCAGAAGGAGATGTATTCTTAGCTCTGGGAGGATATTTGATTATCTTGTCATGTGAAGGCAACTGCTCTGTGTCTGATGACAGCAGTGAGAGAACTGACTATAAAAAGAATGGATGAGTAGATCATTCTGGCCATGCTTTTTCTCTGAGACACGAACCAACTCTGAGTTTCCAAATGAACACAGGTGACACAGAGGACTCTACTGTTGGTTGTTACAGCTGTACTTGCTGCATATTTCATTATATGCACTTTTTTCTTTTAACCGAATGAAAGTCTGAAAAGTTGCTAGTATGGCTGTGTCATTTAATTGCTTATTATAGCTTGTTAAAAAGAAAGCCCAAGCAAACAGTGAACAAAGACATTCATTTAGATAAAGAAACTTTTTCTCCAGAAGCTTTCTTAAAATTCATATTGTTGTATTCAGAGAAGTGTTGTTTTGTTTTCTAGAGTTTGTTTGTTTTTAAGTTGGCTTATCAGGACCCCTTTTACTTGTGAACAGATCTTTTAAGTCTTTACAGACTTTTTTGTTTGCTGTCTAATGCAATTTCTAATGCATGAGATTCAGTGGTCTACAAAGTCTTCAGGTTCATTTGTGAATGGCTCATGCATAAAAAGACAGATCACTGCATCTCATGAGATCCAGATGCTGGCAGCCAAGTTCAAGGAGAATATAGAACAGGTGGCATTAGTTGTGGAACTGGGGCATTGTTTCTTGCTCTTTGTTTTTACTAGCACAAGCACAAATTAATGAATGTTTCTGATGAGGAATACATACTGATAGTTTGAGTGTAATGTAGTATGACTAGGAGGAGCAACCAAAGCAGAATCTCTCTGATCAGTTGTTCTTTCATCTGAGTTGGTCACCCAGAGGTCTGATGGGTTGAATGACTTAGTTCTTTGCAGACAAGAAACTGTACCATTGCCTTAATCTGAAAAGATGTTAGGATTAAAATTATTCTACATTAAAATGCAAACTTAATGAAGTATTTTTGTTCTCCTTATTCGTGGTACTTCACATGATGTTGGCTCTGTGTTTAAAGACTATGCAGCCATTTAGATCAGAATGCGCTTTTTCTCTTAACCTTGTTTTTTGATTTTAGGAGCTACCACATTTAAGGCAAAGCTTGCCACCCAATTTCTGCCTGCTTTGTTTTATTTACCCTTTGTGAAAGGAACTGGGAAAGTGCAGAAATAAACTGCTGCTCCAAATGTATAAAGGTCTGTGTGAGAAATAATAATATTTCTGTTCTGTGTTTTTGCACACAGAGGAGGAATTGTTCAGTAATTTGACCGTATTCAATGAAACTTGTGTGAAATGGCAAATGAGAACTGGAAGACTGGGAGTGCAGAAAATTTACACAGTAAGTGGGGTGGTATTTGAGGCTGAGAGAAGCCTTGTTCTAGTTAATTTTTGTGAGTCATTACTGGAGATCACTTCAGTGAATATTGTTTATATGCTGAGTTTTTGGCTCACTCTTCCCAGTGAGCCACACAAACTTGAACGTGACTAGTCTAGGAAGCAAACATATACCTGTCCTAATGTTAGTTGAAAGATTTAAGAGCTGTTGGATCCAGATCCTGTAAAGCATCTTTATACCTGCTTAAAACTACAGGAACCATTTCAGCACAAGTTCGTGTTTTAGTGGAATTCCATTGCAGAGCATTGACATAGAAAACACTGCAGTTTGCTCTCTGTCCCTATCTGTGATGTAAACATTCCAAGCAAGCAGCATATCACTTGTAGATATGGGATGTAACCTATTTCAGAAACACAAGGTAGGTAGATATGCTGTACCTTGCTCAAAAGATTCGACCATGTTATCATTTGAATATTCTTAGAACTGTTTTTCTTGGAAATTGAAAATAACATTTATAATTACTATTGTTTGCCACCTGTAAACCTAAGAATGAAAGCTAAAGTTCAGATTCTTAAAAACAAGTTGTTCAATCAATAATTATTCAAATCCAAAATGATGCAACAAGAATTCTTGTGTTTTGGGAATACAAACAAATCAGGAGAGGTCGTTTTTTGAAATGAATGAAAATATAAAAAATGAAAAAGGATGAGGAAATTAATGAGGAAAAGCATTTCAAGGTAGGGTGATAATTTTGGAAAACAGCCTTTCTCCTGCTGCATTATAAACCAGTGCTGTTTTAGTTTGAGTGCTTTCGTTGAGTACCGCTGAGATGGAAAAAAACAAGTTCCAAATTACCTTAATAGTTCAAAGCAAATGTTTTTCATTGTACCCTGTGGTACTGGCGAACTGTGGATCTCTGAGGTAATGTGATCTGTACATTTGCTGCTGCCTGAAATCCGCTCTCAGTGGGACATTTCAGAGTAGTAAAACTCAGGACAACACATAGATGCAGTGAAGTTCCAAACGCTGTCTGGACTGGATTGCCTTGAGCTCATCTAGATATGCTTCATCTATCCCTTCCCCTCAAACAAATACCAGATTTTACTTCACAGTGCTGGGAATGTCAGCAGAAATATTGTCTTTTACTGGTATGTAGCCTTAATGCTGCTTCTCTAGAGCAAGGATGAAAAAATACAGACAAAACAGAAAGTAGTGACTTGATTCATGCATGCTCTACATTTAGTTACAATTAACTTTTTGTGTTGGTTGTGGTTTTGGAATCTATGTTAAAGATTCCTTATATTTGTAGTAGAAATAAACAGGATGTATTTTTAACAGCCAGAAGAGATTAAAAGTCTAATTTAGTAACAGAACCATCTCACTGAATCAAAGTAATTGGTTACAAGGTTCTTTTTCATTTGAGCTGATATTCTAAAATAGGTGACAGCTGGATTCTTTAGGCTGATTTGAATTGATGTTCTGAATTTTGAAGAGCCACAACCTTTTGCAAAATTATTTTTGTTAACCCTATAACAGTTTCATATTCTTGGTCGAAGATGGGATGAAAAGACATTCTCAGAAGATGTGATACTTAACGTCACTACAAGTGAAGATAATCCAAAGGTGTGTTTAGACCTCAACTCTGGCAGTAACTACGTGGTGAATATTACTACCATCTCTTCCACAAACATACCTGTTTCAGTTACAGTAGCAGTTCAAACAAAGGGTAGGTTCTGTTTTGTATTCACTGTACTTGTAGAAGAATTTATTCTGGTGCAGAGGTAACTGTTGGATCATTCTTGACGCTCACTACAGCCACCATCACCACCATCTTTTTCTACAGGTGCTTTTCTTTGTGCTCGCTTTAGTCACTGAATCTGTACTCACAGCTGTGACAGTAGGTGCCCTGCAGAAAAAATGGGAAACATGCTTTTTCAGAATTTGCCTTTAGCCTTTGGCAGGATTGATACAGTGGCACTGCTACATCCTACATGCTAGGATATCAGACTATGGCACGGTGCTTACTGTTTTCCATTCCTTGTCTTTATAACCAGTTCTGGGAGAATTCACTGTGGCAGAGCTGTGTGATATTGATCTAAGTGACGTGAGCATTACAGATAATATCCTTATGCTTAGTGCTGATGAGAAATGTTCTGGCAGCTTTAACTGCTAAAGGCATGTTCTAACTGCAGGGTTCTGTTGGACATGGAAATGTGAAGCTTGCCTTCTGATATTTTAGTTGTAAGGGGACAGATGTTGAGAAGGGAATGTCTAGGGTTTTTGGCTCATTAAAAATAAAAATTAAAAAAAAAAAGAGGTTCTGTCTCCTACTCAGAAGGATATTAGAAGTAGATCCTTCTTTATTTTCATCTACTTGCATTCAAATTGTTGAGGAACGTGAAGTCCCTGTGATAAGTTTGTCTCTGTTATTATTATTTCTACAGTAAAGGAAGCTTTCAATAACGTGTTAATTTTTAATGATACCTGTTTGAAATGGCGGAGAAATGTAAGGGGAGCTGATATGGAAGACAGATATTTAGTAAGTAATAATCTGTATTTTGAATTTAAGATGCTTTTCCTTCTCTAGGAAACAGTGTTTGTTAATCATATATGTGAATAATCTGCAGTTTTTCAGGTTCTTGTCACTTGTTCCTTGTTCTATTGCTGTCTCTCATAAAAAGCTTCATAGCAACCTTCAAAATAGAAATAAACCACTTTTTTCTTGCTTACTGTTTCCCCTGTTTTACAGTTCCTTATCTGTACCTCCCCTGTCTATGCCTTTTGCCTCAAGTGACTGTACCTTCAGCTTTGTCCACTCCGGCCCCAGACAAGGCTGTTCCCATTGCAGGCAGTACACTCTGCCTTGTGATGTCACTACAGGCTTCCTTTTGTCCAACAAGGCTTTTCTTTGTGAACTGTCTCTACCAGAATTCAGACCACCTGCTGTTGTCTCACACCTCCATGCCTCCATGTTCTAAGTGGTACTCATTGATTATCCAAAGGCATAAGATGCGTTTAAAGGACTATCAGCAGGAACAAAATACATCAAGCAGTTCAGTTTAGATTTATAGAATGATCAGGAAAAACCTTAAGTTAATAATTTCGTTATCATTTGGGATATCAACAAGAAAATAACCACTCCAAAAATCCAACTGAAATAAGAACAGTGGATCTGTAAGTTTTCCTGGAGCCACAGCTGTTTGTCAGAACATCCTGGAGGGCACTTGGCATTTTCGCATAGGTCAGAGTTGCTTGATTTTCACTTTTTCCTCATTGTTAAACCATATGTGCGTGTGAGCTTACTTTTGGAATTCATCACTTTGCACCGTGAAAGTATAGTGGCATTGAAAGTGCACCATTACCAGAAGCCTGTATGTTAGGAAGCAAGAGAGACTTGTGGGAAGTTATGGACCTAGTAGAAAATAGGAAAGACAGACTAGGAGAAGAAGTGGAAACAATGTCAGAGATGACTGCAGAGGGACAGCACTTGTCAGATTTTCTACACGTACGAACTGCCAGCAATTTTGGCACTCTATTCAGTGATGTGTTTTTTGTGCTATTCCTTCTAAATTAAAGTGTGACATGAATAAATGTAAGTAATATATTAAAACATTACAATTTGCATGCTGTGATTGTTTGGTTACAGTTTCACGTGCAAGGCCAGCGCTGGTATCAGAAGGAGTTCTTGCATGAAATGACCTTCAACCTTACCACACGCAAGCAAGCTCCAGAAGTTTGTTTTGATTTGCAGCCAGGCACCAATTACTCCATTAATATTTCCATGGTAGCTTTGAATTTTTCACTGCTGGTTTCCATGACAACGCAAATCACAGGTAGGTCCTGTCATTTATTTTTTGTGTTTTCAACAGAACTTATTAGGTATGAGAGATGCAGGTGAAATAGCCTGGTTCATCTCCGTGTTGAATGGTGAGCTATCAAAAGGGCTCTTTCCATGCTTAAAATTCTGCATTAATATTTGCTTTCACGTATTTAGTACTGTTGGCATTCCAGCAGGTGAAGAGGGGGAAAAATGAAGTGTTTTGAAGTGTTGTTTTTCAAGGCAGGAAAAAGATAGATTCGTGGGCTACATGCAAGATCGGTACCTAGGGGAGAGAGGGCCAGTTCCATATGCTAGGTCACATTAGTTCCATGTGCTAGGTCACTTACTCTTTCCATGCCAGTTCTCTCCACCATGGAGACTGTAGCACAGCAGGTATTACTAAAGTATGCATGGGTACAAAGTACAGAGAATCCTGCAAGTATCTGTAAGTACCTCAGAGAGATCCCTTTGTCTATAATTAGTAGAATACAAAAAATAAAAGGCATTTGAGGAAAAAAATGCACTGTCAGAAGATACTCAACCTTAATATTTTTGCAAGTGTATGATACCAAATGTTATGCTAAAAAATCTGTCTTTTCCTAACCCGTTTTTGGTCAGAACATTTTTCTACCAAACATATACTGTCAGAATTTCTCCATTGCGTTATCATTATTACCCTGTGAAGCGCAGTGCTTGGTGCTAGTGCCCGTTCTTTCCATTTGGACCACAAGTTAGAAGAGGTGGGTGAGAATCCTTAAAACTCTGTGTGCACGTAGCTCCATTCAGCCACTAGATGGAACCGGTCCTCTTCTGACTGCAAATGAGGAACTGGAGATTGGTAGTTTTAGAAATTTATATTTCTACAAGGTTTTTAAAAGTAAATCTAACTTTTTTAAGCTTCACAAAAGGCGAAACATCTCTTGTTTTCTGAAGGTACTGGTTAGGGTATACAATGACCAGGATTGTTAACGTGTTTTGTGAGTTACTTCGCTGTGACTCAAAAGTAGCATCCATTAGTACATGTATCACAGAATCATAGAATCAGAATCACGTATCTTTGTGAAAACTAATTTCCTGTCTTACAGTCTGGTTGGCTGAGGAAATATGCACTTGGAGTAAAGGCAGAGTAAAGGTACTCTTTACTGTGTCATCATAGTTCCAAAACTCTGCTAGACCATGTTGACTCACTTACCCAGAAGAGAGCACTTTACAGTAGGTGTTGTATGACATGGTATTTGTGACTTGTCAGCTGGCATGTTCCCTTCTCCATTGAGTCGGTGCTTAGCGAATGCACTTGCATAGCCGTAGATAGAAGAGATCCTCTCATAAAAGTTAGGTCATTTCCATTTTGAAGGGAGATCTTGCCACACAAGATGTTTTATATCTGGTAGTTAACTTCTGTCAGTGAGCAATAAAGGATAGAAATTCCTCTGCGATTAGAAGTCTATATCAAAAATACGCCCCAAAAAATTACAGTGCCAAGAAGCATTTACATGCTGCAAAATTCACCAATTAAGGAGAACCTAAATAAGATGTTATGTTTTATGATATTTCAGCTAATCTATGATGAAAAGAAAACAAACAAAATAATTATTCTGGCAGTATCCCTTTGACTTCTGTGCCTTCTATTTGGAGAATCGCATTAGCTTACAAACAACTTAATTTATATAATTATTTTTAATTTTAGAGTAGGTGTTTAATTTGCTTCTTCTTTTGTCCAGCTATTTTGTAATAATGCATGTTGTTAAACCAGATGGTTATGTTTCTGTGGTGGGTGGAATGATCTCAGTTTTTCTGCCAGCTTAACTTTGGAAAGTGTTGTCTGGCTCTGGTAATTTTCTGGCTAAACAGTACTGTATAAACATAAGATATGCCTTAAAAACAGAGACTCTAAAGGAGCTGAGACACACACAGATGTTTAACTGTTAATTTATTGGAAGCAACCTCACTTATTGTCTGAGATTTCATACAGCATCTGTTAACAAATGCACATTCAGTTGGTCTGTTTCCCAGATGGGGGCAAATCCACAATCTGGGAGGTGGCATCTCCTTCCACATTTCACTTTTCACATTTTGGGAGTTTGGGAAATTGAACCTGTGGAGTTTCAAATACTGTCAAGAACCATGTCCCAGATGGTTGGATAATCAGGTTCAATTTCCCAACAATGTGTGTAAAGTCTTCAGAGTGTTGCAAAATACAGTAAGCATGTAAGTGCTTGCAAAAGGTTTTCTTCAAAAAGGAAGGCTAATAGACGCCTGTTGAGAAATGCATTTCCAATTTATATATCCTGAATGAGTATATCTGGTATCCACAAGATTTGTAAAGAAATAAACACACACACACACGAATTTGGGACTCAAAAGCCTGCTTCAATTCCTGGCAAGAAGCATCCTTTTAAAATAGTTCTGTGCTGAGCACATAGCTGTTTTTTGCCTATCTTGTGGATGGTAAATATAGTCTACCAAATGTTTCACAGATCATTGAAGTCTTGCTCCTTTCCTACTTCCAGTATCAGGCATCTCACACAGTCTTTTATGTCTTATTGTAGTTGAGTTCTCAACATTTGTCTACTCACGATAGGAAATTAAGTCAATTATGAAGTGGTTTGCCAGTGATTACATTGTAGGTGTGAAATGATGGTAGCAAGACTGTCTTTCAGTGAAGGAGGGAGCTCTTGTCTTTTTCCAAGGAAGAGAAGGAATGTGTGTTTTGAGTGTACTCTGTATTTTATAATTTCTGTCAGACTTATTCTAACTACATGCGTTGATTTTTCATTTTGTAGTTTATTTATGGAGGCATGCTCAGACAAGCCCTTGTTAATTTTGTTACTTGCTTCACATTTGAATTTAAGAAGACAGTGTTTTATAACCACTTCCAAGAGTTTGAAAAGCAGGATAATAAATTTGTTGTGTGTGCTTTTACTTCTAATATTCTACATAACAGTAATTAATTCATTTGTGACATGAAAATAATGCTGTTGTTTGTTTTGGGATAGATTCTTAAAGATCACATGTGACAAAATTTTGGTCTTCAGGTTGTTAATACATAATTATTTATAGTTTCTGTCTAGTTTTCTGTGGTTTAGACCTGATCACTGTGATCTAAGACTTCATGTAAGTCAAAATTTTCTGGAAATAGTCTGAGTTATATGACTATGTCAGAGTTGCTGAACAGGGAAGACCCACATTTCCTCCTTGTAAAATAACTTATAATAGGTCTCGTTAGGTCTCATCTTCCTACCCTCCAAGTTTTGCACAGAATCAGTTATATTTTGAGTAGGTAGTATGCTTACTTTTCACACGTCTTACTGTTCCCTATGTATTTCTACAGTGCACTTTCCAGTGACTTTGGACAGGTTTCACTTATGGCCCGTGTATCTCAGACAACTGAAGTAGTTCTCATGTTTCTCAAATGCTGTTGTTTTTGTTTTAATCCAGGATATACGTGTGGTCTGCAGACTCTTGAATGTGCGTCCCCTCACACTTCATGTGAATGTGTACACCAGAAAGTAGACTCAGGGAGGAAGTGGTCAGAATTAAAAGAAAGAATTTCATCACAGGCTGAGTGTAGCGTTCTAGAATCTTCTGCTTTGGACTTAGTAGGTGAAAAATGTTCTTCATTGGACTTGATAATTTTTAAAGGTCTTTTCCAGACTAAACGATTCTACAACTCTATTAGGCCACAGGTAGGGAAGTCTGATGTGTGTGTGTGCCAAGGAGACACACACACACACACACACACACACACACACATATATACATAAGATGCATTATTTTTCTGCTTCATCATATGATGAAAAATATTTACACTTTTTTTTTTCATAGATGAAGTTGTTTGACATCTGGAGAAGGAAAGGGAAAAAAACAAATCTGCTTTCACTGAGGAAATGGAAAGATTGTTGGAGCTGTAGTGATATGACAGTTCATACTCTCACAGCACATTAAAGACCTCCAGAGAAAAGGGGAGTGAATAAAACCTGAGCATAAAAATTGTTCTTTTGTAAGGAGGAAATTAGACACTAATCCTGTAAATGTTTCTATTTAAATTCCATGCATGCACTTTGTATTTACGCAAAGATCATTCAAATGCATATTTAAGTTCATATAAACCTTACTTCTCACTAATTTTTTTTTATCTCCTTAATTAAAAAGATTTTCTTTCTCATAAAGATCCATGAAATTATGGTCATTCTCACCACCTCTGTCATCTTGTTTACAGGACACTTGATATCAATGTGCTTTACAGCCTGTGCTTTACATGCTCACCAAAACATTTATTTTAAGTATCTTCCATCTGGAAGATGGAAGGTTGTTAATACTGCTGTAGGTGCTCATTGTTCTTTGCAAATTTGTAGTGATACAGCTGCATCAGCTGTTATTTTCCTGAAGCAGTTACCTTAATTTACATTGAGTAAAATTAATGATATGCAAAAAGGAAAGCAACGCACGAACAGGCTACCCTGGGGAGGAAGGTAGATCTTAAGGCTTTGTCAGCTGTGAATTCATACACACATACACACATGCTGCTACTATTTCCATTGTTAAGAAACAGTATTTTAAAGGAGATTTAAGTCATCATTTTCTGTAGATATGATCTTGATTATTTCCCTTCCTTTTTTTCCTTTTCCTCTGCTAATAATGTTTTTCTCTAAAGTAAAAATCTTTCCTCTTTGTTAAAGCCATTTAACAGAAACGTGTAAACTTATTTACTCATTAGACAGTAATATAAATAGTAAAAAACCTTTTCTACTGAATGAATGCTTCTGCCTTATTTTTTGTGTATATTTTACAGCATTGTTTTTGACAATTGTTTTAAAATTCAGTGAAATACTTTACTGGGCATAAAACCCTGAATAACCATTAAAGAACAAACCAAACCAACACAAAATCACAACAAGAGAAGTCTTCAGTTTGATTTCCCAAAACTTGAGAAGAGTTACCAACTGCTTTTGGAATTTGTGATTTAGCTCTTCTGAAAGCTGTATCGGTAGCACAAAATAAGAAAGGGAAGCATTAAAAGGGATACTCTGTCCCCAGACAAATTATACAAGTTTTAGTAGGTTTTATCTGTAATGCTCTATGAAGTGGGATAGAGATGGATCTGTGCATCTGTTTTTGACTTAATCTGTGTACCTGACAAACCTGTGCTACAACTTTGCTTGCTAGCATTACATATCCTAAAGTAAGCAGCACAGTGTTGTCCTAGAATTACAGCTTCAGAGTTGCACATAAAATCAGGTGGCAGGAAAGGTATTAAATATTCATGTTACCACTCCTAGAAAATTTCATACTTCATAGCCTTCATACTACAGCAGTTTGCAATTGCAGTCTTGGGCTGTAGCAATAAACAGTGCTGGCAAATTCATATCTGTCAAACAGTACATTTCCAAGACTAAAGAAAAAAATACGTGTTCCATTTTGAATTTTTTTTTATCATTATTAATGCTTACAGCATTTTCTGAAGAATATGATTACATTATGAAAGGTTTTCACTCCAGCTTTGAGGCATGTGCTGTTTTCCTGTACTTTTGCAGTGGTACTTGGAAAGCAGGTGCACTTCTTTCCTGGAGCCTGGCTTTGTGTTCAAAGGGACACTCGGCAGGTTGATTCTTATTGTGGAGAATGAGCATGACAATGAAATGTCATAGCAGTCCAGAGCTGCTAATGCTTGGACAAGCACTAGAATGGGACTGCCTCTGAGTATGCTTATATTTCTTGCTAGGTTCTATTAAATTTTCTTGGTATTGCTTGGATATTAGTCTGTTTTGCTGGTGGAGAACTAAAACAAACTGAAAAGAACACACAGTAAATGCCTATACAAAAGTTAGGTGCCAGCAGCACCTGAACACGTTGGAGAGTCTTGCTTTCTTCTCACAATCTGCCATCAATATTCTTCCATCAGCAGTGTTCCTCTTCTCCCTCTAGCTGTTCTAGTTGTTGTTCTTTCAGTATTTTTTCTGCAGATTCTTAAATCAGAACATTATGATGGCTTTGGAACAGATTATTTATTTATTTATTTTTGCAAATATTGCATTTCTGGAAAGATGCTTTGAATGATTCTCATTGCCAAATACTGTATATGGAATAAGTCCCTCAGAGTTTCTTTTCTGATTACTGAAGCAAAAATGAAATCCATTCCTTTCATATGCCCCTACTATCATTACTTTGCATTGTTGCAAGCTGTTTTCTGTTCTTATAAAGGCAGGCAGGTTGTCTTGTGCTTCACAATTTGTATTTCTTGCCAGCAACTAAAAGAGGAAAAGATGCTGAGCTTTAAAGCTAGTGTGGTATCTGTATTTTGTTCTCTTTTGCCTCTGTATTAAGGCTGCCAGGAGTGGGTGGCTGTTTGTTTACATGTATTGCATTTTTCCTGGCAAATTTTGAAAAATATAATTGTTGTGAACTGAACCAGCAGTGGATTTTGCCCTCTGTTCCCCTTTCCTCTGCTTGTTTGAAAACAACACAAAACCGCTGCAAGAGCTGGGGCTCTTTTGCAGACAAGCTGTGCATTTGTTACTCTTCAGACAGATACCGCATCAATGGCTTGATGGACCAGTTTTCAAACAGCCTAGCTGTACCTGTAAAGATCCAGCTACAAGCCTGGAGAAGAGAAAGCTGCAAGGTGACCTGGTAGAGGCCTGTCAGTATCTAAAGGGGAAAGAAAGGGAAGACAGAAGGGAATTAATGGACTCTTTAGCAGGGTCTGTGGCAGTAGAGCAAGGGGAAGTGTTTTTGAGCTTAGAGAAGGTAGATTTAGGTTGGATATAAGGAAAAAATCTTTTACAGTGAGTGTAGTAAGGCACTAGAAGATGTTGCCCAGTGATCACAGAATCACCAAGGTTGGAAAAGACCTACAAGATCATGCAGTCCAACCATCCCCCTGTCACCAATAGTTCTCACTGAACCATATCCCTCATCACAAAATCCAAATGTTCCTTGAACACCTCCAGGGTCGGTGACTCCACCACGTCCCTGGGCAGCCCATTCCAGTGCCTGACCACTCTTTCAAAGAAGCAGTATTTCCTAATGTCCAGCCTGAGTCTCCCCTGGCGCAGCTTGAAGCCATTCCCTCTGGTCCTATCACCAGTTACACGAGAGAAGAGGCCGGCCCCCAGCTCACTACAGCCTCCCTCCAGGTAGTTATGGAGAGCAATGAGGTCTCCCCTGAGCCTCCTCTTCTGCAGACTGAACATTCCCAGCTCCCTCAGCTGCTCCCCATAAGCCCTGTGCTCCAGACCCCTCACCAGCTTTGTCGCCCTTCTCTGAACCCGCTCCATGGCCTCAATGTCTTCCCTGCAGAGAGGGACCCAAAACTGGACACAGCCCTGGAGGTGCGGCCTCACCAGAGCTGAGTGCAGGGGACAATCACTGCCCTGTTCCTGCTGGCAACGCCGTTCCTGATGCAAACCAGGATGCCATTGGCCTTCTTGGCCACCCGGGCACACTGCTGGCTCCTGTTCAGCCGAGCATCAATCAATACCCCCAGGTCCATTTCCTCTACGCAGTCCTCCAGCCACACCGCCCCAAGCCTGTAGCGTCGCCTGGGGTTGTTGTGGCCGAAGTGCAGGACCCGGCATTTGGCCTTGTTGAACCTCATCTCATTGGCTTCAGCCCAGCTATGCAGCCTGTCCAATGTAATTGATGCCCCATCTCTGAAGACTTTCAAGGTGAGGCTGGATCAGGCCCTAGACAACCTGGTGTAACTGTGGTGTCCCTGTTCATTGCAGGAGAGTTGGACTAGATGGCTTCAGAGATTCCTTCCAACTGGCCTTTTGCATTTACTTTGGTCATTCTATACTTGTTCCTTTCCCATATTGCTGCAGTCTTATTTAAATCAGACATCACATAGGCTCTCAGATTTAATTTTTAAAGGTACAAAGTCAAGTTTCTGGTTCTTTCTTCTAAGACAGTTTTTCCATTGTTAGAATTGTTAGAAAAAAAGAGCACCATTGTGCTCTCTTTGACTGTTGATTAGAACTTCATATGGCTATGAATCAATCTCTCTTGGACTCTCTATGCCCATGTCAGTACTATCCTAATCTAACAGAGAACTTCATGCTTGTGAGAGATATCTTTTGCTGGTTTTTTTTTCTTCCCATTACCATTCTGATGACTAACACTTATTCTGAGTTGTACTAGCATGCTCCGACTACTACTCAAATGAATCTCAAAAACACAGCAAAAAAACCTGCAAAACATGCTAGTTGCCCTAGGTAAATCAGCTTGCATGTTATGCGGTTACACTGCCCCTCTTTTCTTCTGAACAACAGCTCCTAAGATTGTTCATTTCTTCTTCTGTCACATCTCCATACTACTCAGTTTTACACTATCTAGCATTTTTAAGCCTCAAATTCATCTAAATAAATTCAACTGAACCTGGATTTTGCACCACTATAGTTAACAGTATGACTGTCTTAGTACTTAATTTCTTTAATCTTGGAAGAAATGTCATGACCTTTCTGAATGCAAGTGCTTGTGCTTTCAACATGTTGCATTTTGCTAGCTCCCTGTTTATCAGTTCTTAACTCACTTTACACTTTTTCTACCAGTCCTCATTTTCTCCAGTTATACTGAAGATTCATTTGTATGTTAATATATATGTGCACATACCTCTATTCCAGCTGCTTGAAAAGTCCACACATCTCAGTAAGGATTTGCCTGAATTGAAACCTTTTGTAAATCTGCAGTGATTTTCTTGTTTGTCTCCATGATGTTGACTATTGTTTCCAATATTCCAATATTGTTTTTCTGCAAATAAGCTCTGCATTTGTTACTCTTTGGTCAGACACCACATCAGAGGCTTGATGGACCAGTTTTCCAACAGCCTAGCTGTACCTGTAAATATGCATGCTAATTCTTTCGGACTTCTGGGATAGGTAGTACACAAGCTTTGCACTGTTCTCTCAGCTGCATGCACTGAAGATCTTTTCATTTCCACTTGTAGGCAATTTCCATTTCCATAGCATCAGTCTCTGTCAGAGTGCAGCTGTCATCATTGCCACTGTAATTGGCAGCAGGAGTGTTTGTTCAGTTTTGGCCTAGATGCACGTTCCCAGAAGTACAAATCAGAGCACTGTACTCGTATCGAAATCCTATTTAAGGGACATGGTATTGCTTGCTGACTGTGTGCAGTAACTAAGGAAGTTGCCTTCTCGAAAGTGCTCTTGGCTCAGATTGATTCTCCTTTATTCATACAGACTGATTTCTTATAATGAGCTGTGTGCCCAGAGATTTATGTTTTTCTTCTCCTTGGTGATTTCATTTAGTCTAATAAATAATACTTCTTCTTCCTGCCAGTCTTTCCTCTCTTACCTCAGGGCAGGCTATCATTTTTCTTCGATTTCTGTGTTTTTCCAAATAGCACATATACCTTACTGCAGGCAATCTAGTCAGGATTGCCATGCTATGGTGCTCGTATTTGCCCAGTGTTTACTTGATTAGGTTCTTTCTATTGTCTGCAGACTTAACCCTTTGAGGTTTGAAGTTCTGGGGAAAAATTACCTAGAATCCTCATGCCTACAGTGTCGCTAAAATCTCTCTGGCATTTGCTTGCCTTTTAGATCCCCCCTTCCCAGATATAGAATTTGTTGCAGCAAAAGGTTCTGCACCGTTGCTCAGACTCCGGAAAGCAGAAGATCGAAATGGACCCATCAGGTTTGTCTCTGCACTTTTTACCTTCTCAAACAACATTCTGTAGATTTGCGGTGTACATACTGGAGCTTTCTGTTTTGATTATATTATTTTTTTTAGCAGTAGGTAAACAGTTAAGCTGTAACTCCCAGTGCAAAATAATATTTAGCTTCAGACTCTTCCTTGATTTCTGGACCAAAATTTTGTTGTTGAGAATTCTGAATTGTTTTTTCCCCCCTTTACACAGTGAAATCACACTTGATGTTTATTGATGCATTCAAAGCAATACTACCCCTGTTGTTTTTGTTTTCCAAGCAACTTAATGGTACCAATATTCTTTTTTCTAGGAGTGAGAGGAAATTGAGAGCAAAGTCTGTATTTGTACATGTTCTGAAGTAGTGTTTCCATTGCTACCAAAATATGTTTCTAGAGAAAAAGGATCGCATCTTCCTAACTGCTGTTTGTGAAAGAAGAAAGTAATTGTAACTCACGTTACACTAAAGCAGAAAACATTTCAAAGTTCATAGTATGGGAAATAGTGACAGTAGCTGCTGTAAGAATTACTCTTCCTATGATTGGATACTATAAACTAAACATTGTTTTCAGATAACACAGACAGATATAATCAATTTCCTAGAAATGGTATTTGTCCTTTAAACAGAAAAAGTCTAGTTGTAGGGAAATTAGGAATTGTTTTTAGATCCCCATGGTGTGTGCTATTTCGTACGTGAAATTGAACAAAAGGTGGGAGGAGCAAACGGCCACGTGCAATAACTCGGTTTGGTGGTCTTCTGAGCATGAATGAACGTGTAATGTTACTGTGCACGTCATGAAGACTCCTAGCTTTACATTTGTCTATATTGCTTTTTGTTCAAAATGCACACAGAGAAGTATTTCAGTACAGGAAGAGTTCATACTGGGCATTGATGATTAAAAGCAGTTAATGGGCTCAAAGTAGAAAAGATAGTATAAAAATGGAGTGAAAGTCTGATTTGTTATGCACTGAACTGAAAGCTAATGTTTACTTTTTTCTTTTCACCACTCTAGTCTTTATCAGGTGATTGTGCTTCCACTTGGTTTGCAAAGTACTTTTGTTTGTGACTCCTTTGCCACTGCTACTTTCTTCAGCAACACCACTGACGCTATGGGATATGTGGCAGCTGAATTTCGGGCAAAGGATGTTGCTGATAACATGCCAGTTGCTCTTGGAGACAGACATTACTACGGAAAGTTTTATAATGCTCCTTTGAAGCTGGGAAAAGAATACTGTGTTTTTTTGAGAATAATAAGCGAGTGGAATAAGGTAATGGGTGTTATATAAACTTTTCTTTATACTGATTAAATGACATGTTGCTGGAGAAAAAAGGAAAATGTTATTTTCCTCTTAAATTTTTATGATTCTACTTGACAGAATTAGTTTAAATCTGATGCTTCTTCAAATAACTCTTCTAACTCCTTACAGATATTTATGTAATTGTATTTCTGGAGCAGCTCTGGATGCCAAAAGGCAAACAATAGAAAGAATTTAAAGCAGAGGTCCATCTCTGCCCTCAGTATCTGGAGGCATCTGTTGGACTAAACTTAGTGGAAGAAATTAGTTTTAGAATCTGAAAACCACTCCTAAGCAATGAAAAATTCTCACAGTATTGAATTGTAAATTATATAGTTCTCCAAGAGATAAGGGAAAAATATGTTTTATAATGCATATTGACTTCCAAACAGCCAGTTCCCTTGAGGAAGCCTTGCTGGAATAAGGAATGCTACTAGCATTTTTTTGATCGTCTATGTTAAGGTAAATACAGATTTTATTTAGAAACAAGATGTCGCTAAGCTATGTTCAATGTTCCAGTGTCTTGCCTCCCATGATGTCATGCCACTAGTTTTCCAATCACGACCTGTCGTGGTGATCAAGAGCTTATCATTTTTTCCTAATACAGGTAGTTTTTCTCTGTAGGTAGTTTTTCTCACGTGCCGTATTTTCCACGTGCATACAGTTCCCAAATGTCAAAAGTAAAAATAAAACACCTACTAAAGAAAAAAACACCTAATTGAATCTGGGCCTATAGCTCATTCTGTGAAAACAGAGTTCAGAAGTCTTGTGAATGCAGCATGAAGTAAGGAAGGAAGTAGGCAAAAGCTCATCTGTTAATCAACTGTAAATAATTCCCTGTAATTCTGGAAATCTGCGCCCAAAACTGAGTAATTGAATACTACTTCCAGTAATAAATGTGACTGCCTCTGTCCAAACAGTGAAATAAAACAAGTGAATGTAAGAGCTGTTACTGATACCTGTTAATCTGTGTGATCTTTATCCTGTGTACCATCCAAAACATTTGGTTCACAATAACAAGTTAGCCCAAAATATTCTGGAATTTGGATGTTGGACTGGTTTTTTTTTCCCAGAATTTACTCTGTGAAGCAGATTGATAGTGAGTCAAATACGCACAATTTTAGCCTATCTAAGTAAGTCTTTGAATTCAGTTTTTTCTGTCCTACAGTTTTATGCTTTGGTATCCCTAGTTCTTTCCCTTTATTACTTTTCTGATACTGAGGAAGTTTTTCTATTATTACTTGTGTTGAGCCTTTTCCTGCACTGAACAGCACAGATTGCTTAAATATCTCTGCAACCTGTCTGTTGAGCTGCTTGTAAGTTATATTCCTTTTCTCTTTGGTATAGATTATTTTCTGTTTTTGTTTTTGTTTTTGTTTTTTTAAAATCTCTGGCATTGCCAGATGTGTTTCCTAGGCCACTGGTTTAATGGAACATAATTTCTGTTATCTGTATTTTTGGCTTCCTTCCATCTAGAATGCATCAGCCCCTTAATATGCAGTTTTCTATATGACTTTTCGAATTTAATGAAGCACATGAGGTTACATTCAACACTTTTAAACCATCGTTGGGATTGCAAACACCAGCCAGCTTTGGTTCTCATCTCTTCTTTGAAATGAAACTTATACCTGTGTCTCTCAGGGCTGCTACCAGGGGAAAAAAAGTCATCTCAATTTCCCAAAGTAAAAACATTCAGTATGTTGAGGATGACTGCCCTTGCAGAGAGTGTAAGTGATGATAAATTTCTCTTGTGAGAAACAGTGACTTCTATGCTTTCATTTCAGGTAAGAACACAGTCCTGTGCTGTATGGGCACAAATTAAAAGTAAGTGAATTTTAACTTCAGTGAGGAAGCAGAAGGTGTAACGTTTGTGCTTGGCAGCATGATTACAAATAATTGTTGTGGCTATTCTTTCATTTGCCATTTATAATTTGTTGATTTTGATGATTGGGAAGGTTAGAGTCGGAAAATTTGCTTTGCACTTGATAACTAGAAGACAGTGTTCTAAAATGGGTTCTATTTTTTTAGATGTATCTTTGTAGACATCCCATCCAAATGTTACATAAATTTTTGTGCACAATAGACTTGAAGACAGAAGTGAAGTGTTAGTAATTACCCTTAAGATAGTTCTGTGTTGGCTTAGAGATTTATTTCATTTTGTTAAACATCTTCTAGCTATTAGTAGCCGCTAAAGACCCCTACAGACTCTAAATTCTGCTCTGGAGTTGAACGACTTAGGAATGCAGTGACATTGGAGAGTGACAGTGCTTCAAAATGGTGCATGGCTCTTGGTGTACCTGCTCCCTGTTCAGCAGAAGACACACCTGGCGGCTGTTACTACTAGCCTTGAGAAGTGCATATTTATTTCTAGGCTGCTTGTTGTTGTTCACTCTCAAGATCTGGTTTGCTTAGTGCCACAAAGAAAATGTCGCTTAGACAGCCTGTATTTATGAGAAATTCTGCTAAGCTCAGGAATTCAGTAGGGTTGAGAGCTCTGTTGCTTGTCTCAAAAGGCAAGAGCTGTCAATTAACTCTGGAAAGATTAAAAAAACTGTCCTCTCTGAACTTGTTCAACAGTTTCTACAGTGCTGTCAAACACTGCTATGTATAGGTGAATTTTATTTTGGAAAAAGAATGAGAATAGCACTGAAAAGGTCCTCAGTTTCTTACTGAATGCATTCCCATTTTACTGGGTAGACTTCTAGCCAAAGTGTCCTTGGCCTAGTGTACTTCTACAGTTGGAGAGGCTGAGGGTGTTATTGGTTCACTGAATCCTTTGAGGGACATTGCTTACTGTGTGTGAAGAGCAGATCTGTAAATTAAATTTTAACCAAACTGCAGGGTTTCAAGTCCCATATAGACATGCCTACACATTGTTGAATAAATCATCATAAAAAGTGGTAGAATGCTGTTGTAACTGTACTTCCTTCAGTTACAAACAGTTGTCTGAATAAAGCATATCTAGAGTTATCTCACAAAACGGACTCTGCCATGTATAAGCAAAACATTTCTTTCATTTTCATGGAAGACTAATGTCTGTTCTGTGCAATTAACATATGGAAATTGGCATCACAGTGAAGTAAGGACAAGTATTACCTGTACAGAAAGATGTTCCTTGCAAAGTCTCTGTCTGAAATCTCTATTTTCTATTTTTCCAGACTCACAGTAGGCTAGCAGGTGAGAGTTGAGTTTCTCTTTTGTCAGGGTACCCTCACAGGTAGTTCTTAGTAATTCTGGTTTTGAATCACTATAGGCCTTTTATTCTATCCTTTGGTTGCTTATGGTATGATGGACTTGGATAACGTTATCATTGCCCAGGGAAGAAAATAGGATGGGGAAGGGAAATTATGCCTGAATTCCAATAATTATGAAAGAATACATCAAGCCATTTCATAAATCATTAGAACTGTCTGGCACAAGAGGCAACCTTGGCATATGATGTAGACTGAGTTGTTCATGAAATTGGGGAGTGGAGAAAGGTAATAATTTTTGAGAACTGCGTCTTACTTCCTCCTCAGCCCTGTAGAGCTGACCAGTCAGCTCTAGGACTGCTTGGTGGAGCAGCAAGTCAATCCAGCACAGGAGTTCTGCAGTATTACCTCAGCTTTGAGCAGACTCAGTCCATCACCAGACTGAAGCTACATTATTTGATATTTGCTCATTCAATCGGGTGTTTTTCTTTCAGATTCATCACCCACCCTTTGGTACATGACTGCAGTTGTGTTAGGGTCAGTTGCTGCTGTCTGCCTTATACTGTTCTTGTCATTCTTGGCAGCACGGTACGTATTGCTTTTATCTTCACCTTTCCAGTCTTCCTGCACAAAGTTTATATATTTTGCTTTTCAGTTAGTCTTTTTTGCCAGTCTGCTTGATTAAGGCCTCTTGGGTGGATTATAAACTTTATCAAGAATTATCTCAGTGGCCACTTAGTCTGACCACTGCTGGAACTGATGTCCTTTATATCTTTCCAGTCACCAGAGAAACATCTCAAGAGTATGGGGCTCATCTTAATAAAAGGAGGATTCAGAAACTGAAGGAAACTGAGGAATTTCATCCAGATATGTTTTGATTTTATGATTACTAAAGGTTTCTGGGGTGTGCTACTCCAAAAGTGAAGTCATTACCAATGGAAATGTTGCTGTATGTTTCTGATTAAAGAATCCATTTTCCAGTATTACCAACTTCACTCAAAGTGCCTGCAAAGTTAGTTTTTCAATAGTGGTTGATATTTAGCTAAGGCCCACAATAAAAATGTTATTGAAATTTTTAAGAAGTTGATTCTTATTTTGTGATCTTTCATATAGGGACAATAACTTTGTAAATGTCCTTTCAAAACTGAAATGAACACATGCCTTTCATCAATTGTGTTTGTCTAGGTGACAAAAATGGGACAAAGGGACACAAGTACTTTTCAAAATTGTGTCCAGTCAGTTAGCATCAATGTTAGAAGTGAGCTGTTTAAATAATAGACTGCTGCAAGCACTCAAAAAGCAATTACGGAATGACCAACCTACTCCTGCCCATAGTGCACATTGATACTCCTGTGCATCTCTGAATGATAAGAGAAGGAGCTGTGAGAGAAAACTGCTGTGAATGCTGGGAAGATGGCTTCTGTGTGGTCTGTAAGAGCAGATTAAACAAGGATTTTTCAGGAATGACACAGCTACAGCTGGTCTTGCCATTGATGTCAGGTGGATGGTCTCAGATTATTTCTTAGGATCCTTGTGAGCTTGAATTTTCTTTGATATCTGTCACAAAGATCCACGGTATTCAAGTATTCAGCAGCTTGTTGTGTCTGCTGTCTCAGGAGCTATATTAGTCCAGTGGCACAGATTATGAACTCCTCGTGTCATGGTTGCTGAAAGACATTCAACTGTCCCTCAGTGGGTTTGTGTGGCACTGGGTTGACAAAGTATACAGCCTGACTGCTGTATGCCCTTTAATATTAATTATACTTCCTTCATTTAAAAAAAAAGTATTAGCACGTAGTTGTTATTACTGAGATACCTTGTCATAAATTCACCTTGCTTCATTCCTATGCTTCCTTCAGTAAGTGGTGCCTTTTCAGATGTAAAACAGCAGTGCCAAAACTTCAGCTCTGTAAAAATTTGCATAGGGCCTGAGTGTTGTCATTATCAAGGTTAACCCAGGTCAGGCATCTGACAGAATAGGAATGCTTCCTACTTATATAACTTGTTAACTCTAATGTTCAGAATTTATACTAGCATCTCAGTTCTTAAAACAAAAAAACATCTTTATAAACTGTCTTTTATCTCATCAGTATGAGCAAGGCACTGCCTGTCAGATCTGTGCTTCGGTCTTCAATGATTTTGACAGTTTGTTGGTTATTTTGTTCTTTTGACTGAAATGTCTTCTCTTTCTTCAGCTCTTATCTCTGCAGGACAGTGCACTCCCCACCTGCTGCTTTAGCCTGCGAGGGTGTACGTTTATCTGCTACCATGGACACTGCACGAGCATCATCATTACTAGAGACTGAAAATGTCTCTCTTCTCTAAGGCGACATCCCTTGAAGTCAGCATAGAGAAAATGCAGTCTCCTTACCAAAGCCAACATCTGCCAGGATGTATCTGTAAGGCACATCTGTACTCTAGCATTGACATTTGAAATCTGTTTGTTACTGAGCTGTTTATTGTATCCCCTTGTTTTCAGACAGTGTGGTGTATAAAGAACCTCCCAACACAGATGCGTTCTGTCAGAGACATTAGCATGCATCCCGAGTGTTTGGCCACACATTTAGCTATTCCAGCCACATGGGCGCCTGGAAGTAAGCGTGTTTATCATACCTGATTACACAAATAATCCCCTGATCCAACAGAGACTATCTGAAGATCAACTCCTACTTTCAGTGCCAGAGGGAACAAACTGACCCACTATGAGAGAAAATGCAGATCAATCCTAATGACAGATAAAGTGCCTATTGTGTTTCCCAGTAAAAAGATAGATTTTATCAGTTACTTATGGATAATGCAACTCCAATAACAAGTACAGAGCTTTTAGAGACTTGAAATAAAGTCATCAGGAAGTGTGTTACAGAGATACTGCAATTGTTGCTGTTAGCAATTAGCAATAATTGCAAATAGTAAAAAAGAATAGGTTTAGTGGCATGTGAAATTGTTCTAAAGCAAGAGCTACCTGTCTTAGATACAGTTTTACTTTTTTAATCTCTGTTTTATAATTGCAACTGAATAAAAACTTTAATATTACTGTCTGGCTGGTGAGCTGGTATGTAACATCGGGTTAGTGTCAATCAGTAGTCCAGTAATTTCTTATGACATACTCACAGAAAAGAATCAAGAAAGAATCAAGTGCCTGACCTTATTTCCACTCCTGTTCAGAAGTTGCTTTGAAATACATTACAAAGTCATTCTGTTAACTAGTGAAATAAGTAAGAAAGTGTTTTGGTTTTTTAGCCATTTTGTTGCTTTTCCAAGTAATGTTTTGTATTTCACATTTCAAATATATGATAGCTCTTTTTGGAATTCTAAGCATTTCTGATTCCAGTTGACTTTCATATTCCAGAGACACTGTCTCTCCAGGTTACGTAATTCTTTTTCTTTTTGGTGTTCAAAAAGGATGTCTTCAAGTGTAACAATAGACTTTGTAGTTGGTAAAACAGAGAGGGGTTACAGTTAAATTGCATACAGCCAGGGGTATTTTATTTTTAAATTTTATTTTATGTTTTTATTTTGTTTTGAAGTATGGCTAATAGCAGTGCTCAGATGTTACATCTGTTATCCACAATGTTTTTCCACTGAGTCCCACATCTGCTCATCACATTAGTAAGTCTTAAGTAGTTGGCAACTGAGTAAAAATGCCTTTCTGTACATTAGTGATTGTGAGTTGGTAGCATTTTCCTTCACTGATTAAGAAAGAACAACTGAACTGTTCTTTGTTGGCTTACTGTTACTTGATTTTGCAGTTTGAATTCCTCTGGAATTCATTCTCACACATTCTGTTCTTAATTCCATTTCTTGGTAGCATACATGGCTATGATTTGGTGTAGCTGTACAGAGTGCACCACCCTGTTGTGGTTCATTTTCTTCAAGCCCATGTCCTCAGAGAGTTCATGAGCAGCTGTTCCTGAATAAGACAGAATTGGCGAGTCAGGAAGTAATTAAGAGACATGCCATCCTCTGTAAAAAAAAGACTTTCTGCACCTGTGCTGCACTTGCATTATGTTACATTGGACCGCAAATGTGAAGTTTCATCTCTCTGGTGGCTGGAAAGTTTGAAATCTCCCTGTAACCTTGAGCATCTCATTCCTTCTCTGTAGGCCTCTTTTCTACCGAGATTGTCTTTTCATAATGTAAACTTTTTCAGAATAAGTCTTTCTTATTAAATCTTACTAAATGTAAGGTCCAGGAGTGGGCTGACCAAGGAGAAGCAGTGAGGAAGGAGTCCCTGCCAACAAGTTATCCAAAACAGCTATGGTCTTTGCAAGATTCCTTCTTTCTTCCTCCTTTGTCACTTGGCAGACCTACCTCTGGCCGTGAGCCTTTTTTCCTCTGTTGTGTACATATTTTTTTTTCCATGTACATCTGTTCCAGTTTAATGTGGGAAGCATAGAGAAGAAACGATTTTGCATTGCCCTCTTCAGATCATTTTGCAAATGTTAACACTTCTCTTTTTAGATATTCTGTTGCTACCAACCTTTTCCAATGCTTTTTAGTATATTTCAGGAACAGGAAAAAGGGTTTAATAGTGGTTAGAAGGAAGCAGATTCTTTAAAGTTCTACTCAGAATAGCTATTACTGGACTGGACAGAAAAGATGATATGAGATTATACTGTCCATCTGTTATAAAAGCATGTTTGCACAATGCAATGAATCTGATTTAAGAGCATTTCTATTTTAGGCCAATTCTCTGAGATTTCCATAGGAGAGAGTACATCTTTATGCTAGAACTGATCTCACTGCAACTTATGGACTTCTGGACAGATAGCTCCTTTATAAAAATACTTGCTACAAGATGCAGGAATCCTAAAAGAAAGGCACCTCGAATGGGGCCTTTTGAGTTAAGAATGTATATCTTCACGGGTACTTCTGTTACCAAGGTTTGTAATCTTTACAGTCAAGTTTAGGGGACGATACAGCTGCTTTGATTTTTTTTATAGCAACATTAATATATTTCTGCCCTCATTGTTTGAGAGGTTCTAGAGAAACTTCTAATGATTCTTCTCTGCTGTTCTTTCTACCTAAGTACTTTCTACCTACCGAAATTCTCCTTGATTGTGTTCCACACCCAAGCCAATTACAGTTACAATAAAGTAAAGCCAGCTGAAGCTGCCCTGGTTTTACTTCTAATCTGGAGATGTTTGTGGTGCTATACTGAGAAGGTGCTGTACTGAGGAACTGTTTGGTTTATAAACATATGCATGTCTGCATGATCTCAGAAGTCTTTTTTCTCTACAGATGAAAGAGCAAATTATTAGCTCTCTGTGACAGTTAAGCAATCTTATAAATCTTTTCTTGTATAAATTAGTATGCTGGTTACTGTAAAGATTCAGCATTTATATGGGTAGTCATGATGGTGGGCTCAATGAAATAGTTATTGTAAGAAGCATTTTAGAGTTACTTTCAGTATTTTGATTGGGATTTCTCTATCCTGGACATGATAGACACAACAAGCCAAATAAGCATTTTTGTTTGTTTTGTGCATTTCAATATTGCTAATCTCAATTAATTGTATTTTAGGAAATGGATATTAAATGTGGTTTATTAAATAATCTTTGAACACTTGTGCTCCTCGTGAAAATAAGTTTAGATTGAAAGAAAGTTTTCAGGAGACTCAGAAGTCAGCATGCAAATATCTTCTCCATGTACCTGCAGGGCCAGGTGTGGGAGGTAGTATGCTTGTTATACCTGCATGTGATTTCAGATGTAGCTGTGTTCAGTCACTATTCTCATTTTGTAGGTCTTCTGCTGTTCTGCAGAACTGTATCATCTTTAGCAGAATTCAGCCAGAGTCCAGCATGAGCTGATGGACCAATGGTCATCAGCTCAGATGAAAGCATTGCTATTCTAGCAATAGCATTGCTAGGAAATTGTGCAAGTCTCTGCAACTGGACACAGAAGAAACTAACAGTTGCATTGATTTTAAGATGACGTCCTGAGGACTCCGTGAAATTAGCCGGTGATCTCAGTGCAGAGCTGTAGTGGAAAGGAACAGATGTCAGAATTGCAAAATCAACTCCACAACTGCAGGTCCTGTCAGCAGGAAAAGTGGCTCTGTGGACATGCAAACACTTGTTCCTTCTGGCTCTGTCAGAGGTGAGGTCTGAGAAGACAGATGGCCATGACGGTATTTGTGGCATTACTGTTATAAAGCTATTTCCATTTTGAGGTTAACAAAAGTGTCACCTTCACAGTCGGGAGAAAGGAGAACTTGCTCCAAAGTTCTGTTTCATCTCCTCTCCCCACCTCATCATTTGTGTTTGTTTTTCCAGAAGTACTACTTTTGTTCTTGGAGTCCTGTAGCTGAACAAGGAAGAGTGACTTTATTGGTGTTCTAGCGTCTCAAGGAAGCACAGTTGGTGTTTTTCAGTTGCAGTGTCTTATGCTTATTGTTGTCTTTCATTGGATGATCTGCAGTGATCTACAGTGAAAAGCTGTATATATTATACATGTGTATACTATGTATACGTATGCATGTACAGTTTTTTCTGTTTCATCCATTTTATTTTAGAATTTACTTATTCTAAACTTACTTAGAATTACCGAAAGACATAATCAGAATTTCAAAGCATAGGTGAGAAAGTTCCATTTCAGCCCCAGTGAAGTGTTCAAAAAAAGATAACAGCCTGGGGAGCAACAGAGAAAGGGTGATAGCAATTAAGCAGTTCACAGTAGAAGGTAATTTCCAAAGGCTGTGATTTTACTGAGCAGCATTTAGACCCAAATGTTTTGGTTTAATGATAGTTCATGTAAAAGTGTGTCCTGTCATCCTGGAAGAAGTGAAAAGATCACTGATTGAAGTAGTTTAGTAACAATCATTCAGGCTTGTGAGCACAGGTCAGCTGTGCCAATATGCTGGATAAAGGCTGACATAGCAATAAAGTGAAAGTAGTATAAGCCAGTTCTCAGCTTTCTATTTTAACTGTGAAATGACCTATTCATTTTGGCTCTTGGCTGATGAAGATCTTAGGAAGTTCTGCTCTGGTTTGCTGTCCTGTGACTTCTGACTCACTCTGAATGTTGTATTTCCATATGTACAATTTGCCAGTCCTTTTCCATCAGCTGGAATATTAATCTGGGCTCACAAAACCTGAGCCTGGTGAACATTAAATGTCAAATGAGCAGCAGTTATAGATTCCTGCTGAGAGTCAGGGACATAGCTGTTTAGTAGCAGTTCTGCCTTTTTGCAACCATTTACTGGCAAATGAATAAAATGATGCTTAGGTAACGATGCAGCATGTTTTGGAGTGGTGACATAAGTGCTGTGTAGCTAAGTGAAATTTGTCTTCATCCAGTTCTCTTAAACAATGCCTCACTTACACTTTATTCTTCATGGCTGTAGTCTGTCAGATATTCATTTTATTTATTGTGGTAAAGCAGGCACTAATTGGACATACATCCAGATATTCTGAGAAATTCATCTTTCTGCCCCATATTTTTATTAAATTCCTTTGAAATCATGGTGTCATCCATATTCTCACAGTTTCTTTTAACACAGTTCTTTCTAAATTCAGAGCAGTGATATGTACCTGCGTTAGTTTAGAATCTGCTCTTCGGTTTTAACTTAGGACAGAGAGAAGAGCCCAGACAGATGAACACGTTGTGCATTTTCATGAGGTTGAAAGCAGGAACTGTAAGGGCGTTCCCTAGCATGGCCACAACAGGACCCAGAGATTCTCTAGCAGCACTGTTATTTATCCAGTTTGTCTACACAGGAAGTCGCTGTAAAGAAGGTGAAAGGGAAATTGTAGCTGTGCATTGTCTGTGTGGTGATTCCTTGTCTTGTTCAAATATTTCATCCTATTTTTGCTTCCTTATAAGATTATTCTGTTGGTCAGTCCAGCAGCGTTTGAGATTAAACAGTACTGTTTGAGTTAGCTGGTGTAGGATCCTGTTGGGCTGTTGCATTTTCTGGTAGGTTTGCTGGGAATTAATTTTTTCATCCCACATCCCTGACAGTAATTATTAGGCAGGACTGATAGATATTTTTCTATCAGTCCAGGCTGTCTGAACATATTTTCATGCATTTGAGCATTTTGCTATAAAAAGTGATGCCATCTTTGACGAGGTGTAACAAGTAATTCTTATAAAACAATAGGACTTAATATTTAGGTTCACCTCCAAAACAAAAGCCAGTTTGCGTATTTAAAAGGGATTGTATTTAGAGTGATAAAATAGGGCTTGAATGACAGTGATTTCATAGTCACAGGGATGATGAACCTAGAACACCTAGTAGAGGGCCCATCAACAAGCTGCAGTGCTACTAGAATATGAGCAATGATCCAATTTAATCCTACTTAGATGTTGAATGTTACTGCATTTATCCATAAATATGTGCCAGCAGATAACAGTAAATCAGTATGATAGTGAAATACTCTTGCCTTTAGATTTTTATTTGGTACATGGAATTTCCATTCCCAGATACTTTCCTTGTGTGTCTTCCTATGGTTAGTCATACCGTAAAATGCCCTTTCTGAATGAGTACAGTCCTCTGCAAGATAGTGGCCACCTAAGAGTTGTTAGAAGTGGCTAGGTACTGTGTGCTGAAAAAGATCCCCCCCAAAAAGACTTTATTTCAAACACTGATCCTCTGCAGTTTTGCAGTTGTTTTTGTGTTTGTTTGTTTGTTTGTTTGTTTGTTTGTTTTCTAAAGAAACAAATCTAGTACAATAAATATCAGACTGTTTCCTCCCATAATGCTGTCTTTACCTATAGACAAATTCAGGAGTAACAGAAATCACAAAGTAGGCATGTTGTGAGTTTAGTGAAAAGCAGGAAATTGAGAAGGGCAACAGTCCAATCTCTACTCTTGTCAGATACCAAAGAATTCACTTAAGTAAATGATGTTGGGAATGCTCTGCCAATGTATTTGGAAGCTGTGCAGTATGATAGAATCCTCTGCACAGTCAGTTGTCTGTCTCTTTCTTGCAAAAAGCAATGGAAGCCTTTTATTGCCTGATATGTTGTTGCTGTTTTCTGTGTGCTAGAAGATGTGTTCATTTAAAAGCAATGCTCCAGGAAATGTGGAATGTGCAAGATTTGCAAGCTCGATCCTTTGGCATTCACAGGAGCAGAGGAAGCAGACAGGTGTATGCAGTAACACTGTATAGAACATTTCAATGTAAAGCAAGGTGATGATTAGATTCATTAAACTGACAGTGCTTTTGTGTCTCACACTTTGACAGCTGGCTTTTAAAGGTGACTTCTAAAACCCTTCTCTTCACCCAGACCCAGCTCACATCTTTCCAGGAACAGCTCTGGGTTGGCAGGTACCATGTCAGAATCTCCATACCAGAGGCACCGCTTAGAGGTCCTTTTTATTTAGCTTCAATAAACAGTTGCTCTTGCAGTTTAAAGTTAATTCTCCTGTTATGTAGATCAAGCAAACATGTGCTGTTTTTCATGACAGATTAGTAATCTGGGTATCAGACTTTTTCAGAGTAGGTTCCTGTTGCAGCTGTAGAAGTCTGTTTACTGGCTGTTAGGAAATGACAGGCTACAGATTACAGGTCTTGAAATTGCAGAAGCAGCATGTTTCTTTTCAGCATCTCGAAGGGCAAATCACTATAATCAGTTTTTGTTTTTCCAAATAAGAGCTTTAAAAAAGAATATAAATCTTTTCCTGTCTTTGACATCCATATGCAAACACACTGTTTTTGACTTTCACTTTGTTACTTTTTTATCTTGCATTTGTTTTCTTTTATGTTCTACATTTATTTCACTCTGTCTTTTTCTCAGTGGAGTCAGCATGCAGTGGGAACATACAATAGCATTTTTTTCTGTTCGTTGTGAGGAGGGAACAATGACTGTTCTGTTGTAAAGACAAATTTTCTTCAATTGAAGCCCTAGGAAGCTAGGAAATACATAGTATTGAACAGATCTTCTGGGCAGGAGGAGAGACCAGAAGTTGAAATGCTTTTTGCTCTAACATTTTCTGTTTCACTGTGTTCCTCTCAGCTTTCAAATCAAGGCAAAAAGATGCATGGTGTACTTTGGAACTTCCTGTGCAGCAGCAGGAAAGACACAGGCAGATATAAAAGTGCTTGCTGTCCTCATCTCCCAGGAATCCTTATCTTGCAATCTGATACCAATACAAATTTTAGCTGATTCTTCCATATGAATGATTTATCTAAGAAAAATAATAGAAGTTTGTATTTTAGAAATAGAGTGAAGAAGCAAGTTGTCCCACGCTGGGAGCACCTTCCCAAAAGGAATGGCCTCTTTTCTTTATCCTGTGCTGAAAGTCTTTGATCTGCATTCATTGTGGCTTCCTACAGGGATGTTTGGCCATTGCTTATAAAAATACATTTTATGAAATCAATAGTGCTATCCCCAGGCTTTGCATTTCTCCATGGCACTTGAGACTGTAGCTCAATACTATTAGTCTTTTCAGCCTGTTTGCAGGAGGTTCTACCTTCACCAACAGGTTTTTAATCAAGGGACAAGAAAGAGACATAGAGTAAATGGCAGAATCTCTCTGTTCGTTCTAGCTTCAGGCTGCAAAAAACTACTTTGCAGATGGCTGCTGTAATATGTATCTGTAGGAAGGCATCACCTTAGTCAGAATTAGAGATCCAGCCCTAGAGAAGGTCTTGCGTTGTTTTGAAGCTACTGTAGCTTCAAGTCTAAAAGCACTGTGGCTGGCTCAGAGAGAGACTTTTCATTGAAATTATTTAGATTTCTTTTCAAAATTCTTTATCTTCCCTCTTGACTGTCCCTGGGCAGGGCGATGGAACTTCATTAAGAAGGAGAAGAATAAGGTAGACAAGATCTTAACACATTCCTTAAGTAAGTTAGTTTGCTATGGGGCAATGCTAATAAGTTCTGCCTGTAAGGTTAGTATGAAGAACACAACTTCAGAAAAAGGAGAGCAACTTTTGATGTGGGACTTGGATGTATGTCTGTGGGCAGGATTTGCTCATTTGCTTATGCTGTTCCACATGATGGAAGAATCTGAATCATTCACAGATTCACATTTTTGAAAAATATGGAGAAGAAATGTGTCTTGTTTCTAAAAATATAAGAAATCTGAAGCTTGATTTAAAAAGCAGAATTAAATCAGTCCGTTGTGCAAAAAAAAAAGACATAGATGATACAGAAAAACTGCACTGTTAAGAGTTTTCTGCTGCATGCTTTTCTTCATTTCTTTTTAAACAGCTTCTTCTTTGTGCTTGGAAAGAATCTTGTCAGTACCCAGTACTCTTTCTAACCTTTGTACAGTAGAAGTCTTTTTACAGTGTTTGGTGTTTGCTGTTGGGCTAGGGTTAATCATCTCCATCTCACTGATAAGAAGAGCCATATGCTGTGATTCTGAATGTGGATAATCACCATACTCCCACATCTGTCAGTCCATCCCTGCTTTCATTCACTGCCTGTTCTTCACAGAACATTTTCCTGAAGAACTTAAAATAATGTACCATAAAAAGTGTGAGTAACTGTGCTGGCTGTCACAAAGTGAATCGGTAAAAACATTAAACTAAAACAGTTATAGTTTGACTGCCAGTTTTATGTCGTGAGCACTGATTAAACAATGCTATCTCTTTATCTTCTGGTAATTGTCTTTTATGGCCCAGAATATGTGTCTGCCACCTACCTTTCTGTGATAAAGATCTGGTTTTCAGTAGTATAATACAGACTTTCACATTACTTTGGTGAATGAGAAGTTGTGTAAGGTGCTTGCTATTTTGGCGCTATCACTCCTGGATTTTTAGTCACCTTTGTGTGGTGAAAGTATCTTAGTTACAAAAATCATTATTTAAATATTTTGTATTCTGTAGCTGTATGCCTGAAATAGTTTCTAAGAGGAGGCAAAAGGCATGTAACAGACCTGTTAGGTTGCTTACATAAAGAAGCTACCAGTAGATGCATTCTGTAAAGTTGGTGTCAACACCATGCCATGCTAATGGTGCAGATCCCATCAACATAGAGTCATCTAGGCTGGAAAAGTTCATCAGTATTATCAAGTCCAACCGTTAACCGGACCTGCCAACTCCCATCACCAACATGATGATATTGCTCAGTGCCCCATCCACACATTTGCCTGTGGGGATGGGAACTCACTCCATCTCCTTTCTGGGCAGCCCCTTCCAACACTTGGCTGGCCTCCCTGAACAAATTCTTCCCGATACCCATGATAAGCCTGCCCTGCAACTTGATCCTCAGGTCCTGTCATCGTCGCCTGAGAAAAGAGAATGATACGTCCTTTCTGCAATCTCCTTTCAGGTAGCTGTAGAGAGCTACAAATCTCCCATCACACTCCTGTTTTCCAGACTGAACAACTTGAGTTCACTTAGCTGCTTCTCTTAAAACCCATTTTCTAGTTCCCTCACGAGATGTTTTCTTCTCTGCTCATATTTGAGCAACTCACCTTTCTTCTTTGTTCCTGTGGTGGAGTAAGAACAACAAATTGAGTCATCTTTCTTGAAACTAATTTTTCTTTTCTCCTCTTAAGTGAGAAACAAACCTTACTAACAATTGCAAAACAATGCTAAGCTGTAGCTGACAGTCATTTCTTTTGTCCACAGTGAAGTCACATGTGGAAATGTTCTAGGACAAAGGACAGTTGCCATTAAAGGAAGCCTTGGGGAGAGGCTAAGGAAGAGAAGCTCTATCATAAGAGCGTGAGTAAGGAGGGGAATGATGTGTACAAGAAGTAGCAAAAGCAGACAGAATCTGGGAAGATATGTATGTGCCACTTCTGCTTTTTGTGATGGTTATGTAATACCCTTGTTCCTTGTAGTCTAACATACCACAGCCAGCTATGTTCATGTTAGGGAGAGGCCAGACTGATGATTTCCAAGTCAACTATACGTGCGCAGCAATTTCAACAGGGTGGGTGGGTGCTCCAGGTGTGCTGGTGTGGGAGCAGAAGGAATTGTGTTTCCCCAGCAAAAGAAAGGAAAACAAGGACAGTGGAAGGAGCAGCAAGTGAGGGCTGAAGCATCTCTTGGGGTAAAAGTTATCTTATAGACATGGCTGAAACCACTATGATTTTTTGTAATTCCATATGGAAGATGGGAAGTTTGTTCCTGACATTAATTTTGCAAAGCCCAGGGTGGAAGCAGACACCAGTAAACATCTTTCTAGCCTAATTGTTAGAGCACTAATCAAAAGACAGGTCTTTTCTTTGTCCAGTGCATTGCAGGAGCTTCAGCTTGAGTCTCGCCCCTTGCAAAAAGCTCTGAACACCATAATCCTAAGGACCTCCATAACTACTATAGAAAATGCATCTCCTTCCCCCCAGCAAATCATACTCCAGTTGATGCTTTCCATGCTAAAATCCCTGTGATCCCGTTGAAGAAACAAGGAAACAAGGCCTTCTGCTGCTTTTTTTTTTTTTTTTTTTTTTTAATCCTGCAAGTAGCGTTTTTGTATTGTTTTTACACCAATACATTGTAAGTTGAAATAAAGTGTCTTCCATGTTATGTCTGTGAGTTTTCCTGAGGCAGGAGCTGTCTGTAACTGTCCCTAGATGAAGAGGAGCTGCTTGGTCAGACGGTAGCTGCTTGCCCTTATGGTGAGCTGTGGATGAGATGCTAGTCCTTTTGAAGAGAGACAGCATGTAGGCACCAATGGGCCTCTGCAGGAGCCCAATGGGTCACAGGGAATGGCCGAGTTCCAGCACTCATAAAGCTGTTATGACAGCAATTGGAGTTGCACTCGTATGCCAGCGCTCACATCAAGCAAATACTCCTCTCACTCATACCTGTGCTGCCGGATGCCTGCCTTGCCCCCAGGAGCCACAGTTGTATCTGTAGAGCTCTGGATTCTCACAGTCTTTCAGACTAATGGTAAGTGAGCAGATCTGACGTCCCTTGAGACTGCGGTGGGGCAGGCATCATGTTTTGTCTTGCACGTGTTTGTCAAAGAGGAATTGATGGTCTTGCCATAAAATGGCCGTACCCCTGTGGATTCAGTGCCCTTCTTTGATACTCTGCTTCTGAGGAAACACGCAATTTTCTCATCCCTGTTCGTTACAGCACAGCTTTGCTTTGGTCCTCTTGACCACTTTGCTTTTCTTGAGGCAGATCTGAGAATCTCATCAATATGCATGGACAACTGAAAGTCCTACAGGAACCAAACGCAGCAGAAATCAGTATGGCACCCAGGCCAGAAGACTTCACTGTGAGTGAAAAATAGCCTCTTACTGTCCAACAGAGAAGAACTGAACAAACAATAATAAGCCACCACAAATGGTAAAACAAATGGTTCCCTTTAGCTGCAATGGGAGATTGCCTAAACCACAGAAATGTTTGCTTGGGAATGATTACTGTTTGAATTAATTTCTTAATCATTGGGCTTGCAGTATCCCTTTAATAAACATGCATCTGCATGGTGAAAATATGAATGCTGGATGCAATCCTGGACCTGGATCATGTATAGCTTTGCATAGCATGTATTCACAGGTAAGCCTATGCCATGTACTGATTGCACAGCACTTGTAGTATGTGTTTGCTTGCAACACTTTTACATTTAATAATCCTCTATCACAAGAGGAAGGTGGTACGAAGTGAAAAAGGAGTTTAGTTGCAAAGCTACTTGGCTACTCTCTGATAAATAATATCTGAAAACGGTGAGAAGGAACACATGTACTAATAAAACGTATTGAAAAGAGCCCACAGTGTCCACTGCCAGCTGCTGATAGTCCCCAGCTCTCACCTTGGTGGGAACATCAGCCCTCACTGCCTCCACTCCCACTCTGCCATGTGGGTGCTGTGCCACACTGACAACTTGGCAGGACTGGAGCATTCCTTTGCATGCTGTGTTTGACAGTCGGGGAGCATTACCATCACGTTCATTGTTTCAGTGCCATAGGATCCAACTCCAAATATGGAAGTACCCATGAGGACCAGCAGAACCTCAGCACTTGTTCAGCCTGGCAGACACACATCCCTGCAGGAAGAGCATTGTCCTTCCAGGCAGCCCTCATGCCTTGCACCCAGGCTGCTTATCCCTCGGTCCTTCAGGTTCTGCCTTAGTTTTTTTGGAAATTGGGGTCAAATATCATGTGGAATTTGATTCCGGAAATAACTTGGTCCTCTTCAGACTGCACCCAGTCTGTACAGTGTTGAGGTGAAAAGCACATACATATCTTCATCATTCCATCCAGCACCACACAGAAGTCACTACCATTTTTCCAGTGGTGTGAAACCAAAACCCAGTGAGGATTTGGTTTGTGTGGATGTGGGGGTTTTTTATGATCTTTTTGGAGCCCAACTGCTATTCAGTTTTAACTGGCACCAGAACTGCTCATCTCGAGAGACTCCAGCCATGTGACTCCCTGCTGACAACACCCATAGTTCTCCTGATCCGTGGCCAAGCATCACACTAGCCCCTTCATTACACTGAAAGCAGGAATCAAACAAAGCACAGTAAAAATGGGAAAGGTCCAAGGCTCTGCTGGCCGTGGTGTGCTTGGCCTCCTGCTGGTTTGGCTACTGCACTGTGCGGGGTTGGACTCTTTCTCTGTAAGAGCATCCTCTGCTCCAGGACATCTTCGAAGAAAAAGTATTCCTAGAGAAAAAAAAAGAAAGACGAAAGCAGGCAGATATTCATCGGAGAGGTCTCAGTCTCAAGGATACATCAGGTGACCTGCCAGCACACCCACGTTACTGTAGATCACAGCTGTCACATGTTCTCTGCGTCAGAGCAAAGAATTGAGCCTAAATTCATTCTTCAGAGCAAAGAGTAAAGCAGAAACAGGGAAGGATAAAATGCGGAGATGAGCTTCGAGAATGCTTTGTGGGCTTCTGAGCTGCAAGCCCTAGGTTGTGCTGGCTCATCGTTTTGCAGTGCAAGGGGGTTCCCATATAGTGTCATGAGTGTCAAGACAGAGTTCATTCTGGGGCACTATGTCTCCCTTTCTCAGATTGTGAGAACTGATAAAGGTTCTGAAGCAGAAAACCAAGCTATGGATGGTGAGGGCAAACAGCAGGAGTGCTCAGCTTATTTGCACAACAATTTCTCTTTCTGTCTGAGCACCTTTCAGGCATTCCAAGCCCATCCTCCAGCCTTTAGCAGTATACAACAGCTCTGTGAGGACTTCCTCAAATATTCTGTGTGACATTTGCAAAACTGCTGCTATTCTGCTGTTGTAAGATGGTGCTCAGCGCGTGAGGATGAGAAGCTGGGTACTCTCCTGTTGGCTGCCCTGGCTGCAGCTGCATGATTTCTGATATATACTTATCTGAAACATGTTGTAATTTCAGGTTCCTCTGGGAATATATAGCCCTCACAACGAACAGATGGAGCTATAATTCCTGCATATTATTATTATTATATGTTTTGTTGTGAGGCCCTGGCACAGCTGCCCAGAGAAACTGTGGGTACCCCATCCCTGCTGACACTCCAAGCCAGGATGGATGGGCCCTGTTCTATCCTGACCTGCTGAGTGACTGCCCTGCCCATGGCAGGCATTGCAGCCCACTGCCCTGGAGAGCTGTTCCATGCCCACTGCCATCTGGTGCAGAACCTCTCCTTTCAATGGCAGCAAGAATATATAAACAGAAATATTAGCAGTATTCACTATGAAGTTAATCCATCTTAAGGATTATTAAAAAACAAAGGGCACTGAGTCATCCTCTTAAATGATAGGAGGTTGCTCCTAAAGATGCCATATAGTTGAAAAATGTGAAGTGTCTATTCAAGAGACATAGCAATGCAGCTGAAAGTAGGATGGTCATTCTTACATCATAAAGCAGGCCACATGCCTTCTGAGTTTCACATCTTGTTTTGTTTCTGTTGTGATGCTGGCTCTAGTGGTATTTTACATAGCCTGACCATCTCAATAGCAGGAACACTTTTCTTTGAGTTCCCACACACAGAGTTTCTGCTTCTCCATTTCTTCTTCTTACTTCCTTCAGTTTTCAGCCATCCTCCTGCCACAGCTTGTTGCTAGAAAAAGGCATGTGCACAGGGAGATGAAATCCCTGGAGAAGAAAAGATCAGGATGATGTTGCTGTGCATTGGTGGCACCAGTGGGGACAGTAACGTTTCCTCCACACATAGAAATTAGCAAGTGTTCTTAACAGCTGCACCTCATTCCTTAGTGCTTCATCTTACATGGGCAAAGATGGTAAACTAAGAATGTACAAGCTTGGGAGGGCAAATTTATTGTTTTCTATTATTAGAAAACAACTTTCTATTATATATAAAGAAATTTCTATTATATTTAGAGTAAGTGGGGACACAACTTCTGTCTATGATCCACATCCTGAGATGAAATTTGCTATGTGAGTAAGAGCCTCTCCTACGAGGACAGGCTGAGAGCTGGGGCTGTCAGCCTGGAGAAGAGAAGGCTGCAAGGTGACCTGATAACAGCCTGTCAGTATCTGAATGGGAAATACAGGAAAAAAGGGGACAGCAGGGTCTGTGGTGACAGAACAAGGGGAAATGATTTCAAGCTTAAAAAGGGTAGAGTTAGGTTGGCTATAAGGAAAAAGTCTTTTACAGTGATGGTGGTGAGACACCAGAACAGGTTGCCCAGACATGTGGTTGATGATGCCCCGTCCTTGGAGACATTCAAGGTGAGCAGGATCAGAGTCTGAACAACCTGACCTAGCTGTGCATGTGCCTGTTCATAGCAGTGGAGCTGGACTAGATGACCTTTAAAGGTCCCTTCCAACTATGAGGATTTTATGTGATTCTATGATTCTAGGTCATAATTCATCTTTGGAGATTTGTATGTATTTTAGAAGATATAGATTATAAACACAATTGGCTCTTCCACAAGGCCATCAAAGCACATTAGGTACAGTCACAGAATCACAGTATATCATTGCACCACTCTACAACTAATATTTAATATCAACTTCTGTGATGTTGTTGTCCATGATCTGGCTGTAGCTGTGATGCCTTATTATTTGCTAGACGAAAGCCAAGATGTGAAGTGATCTAGCTCTAGAAAATGCTTTCTGAGGCACCTGAGAAAACTTGCTATGAATTTTCACCCATCAGATCAGGCTGCACAGAGCCCTATCCTATCTGGCCTTGAATGTCTCTGAGGGTGGAACATCCACAGCTTCTCTGGGGATGGAGTGCCTGGAGTGCCAGGGCCTCACCCCTCTCTGAGTAAAGAATTTCTTCCCAACATCTAACCTAAGTCCTCATTTAGATTTAAACCATTCCCCTTGTCTATCTGCTGTGTATAATTCAGGCTGCCTCTTGTTTATAACCTTTATATTGGAAGGCCACAATAAGGTCTCCCTGAAGCCTTCGCTTCTCCAGGATGAGCAAGCCCAGCTCCCTCAGCCTGTCTTTGTAGGAGAGGTGCTTCAGTCCTCTGATCGTCTCCTTGACCCTCTTCTGCACCTGCTCTGCATTTCACTTGTGCTTGGGGACCAGACCTTGTTGTAGTTTTCCAAACAGAGCCTCACGCTACATCACACACAGCCTTGATGATCCTTGCCTCTCTCATTTGGTATATACTTAATGCACACTGGTGTGAGCTGATTGCCTACTTTTGAGAATAAAGATGAGTAGATGTTCAGTACCAAACCGTGGATTGCATCTTTAATGAAGATAGCCCAAAGCAAAACATCTATGATAGAAACTGCACTTCTGGTTGGTGGCATCCCCTCATCAGTACAGTACTGAGAGTACTAACCTACCAAAATAAAATTAAAAAAAAACCACCTTTTTTTCTTCCTACCCACCAGATCTTCTCTCATGCAAATATATGGTAAAATGATAGAATGTGCAAATATCATGCTATCAAATTGACCGAAAGTTGTCTAAGGATATTCTTAAAATGGAAGATATAGTGGTAAATGACATATTGTTGGAATTCAAAATGGAGAGAAAAAGCCCTTCTCCCTCTTCCCCCCTCAAAAACAAACAAACAAAAAAAAAGGAACAAATCTGTAGAGTACAGGGATAAATATTATCCTTTAGAGCAGTGGAGAAACCATGTAGCTTTTATACAGATTGCAACAGAACCATTTTAAAAGCTATCCATGATTACAGCATCTCTCATTAAACTACAGACCAGAGATCTTGTTACAGAAAACTGTTAAAAAAGGCAAGGGAAAAGGAAGTACTGAAGCAGAACTTGTGAGACCAAGATAAGAACAGGGATCACAGAACCACTTCTAATAAGAAATAGCCTTTGGAATATGGCATGTGGAATATGGTATGGAATATGGCAGTGTGAATCCTCAGTTTAATTTAAACTCAATAGTCAGCTGCACATTACAAAATGAAATGTGAAACAGTATCACTGGTATTTTCTGTATAGAATAATGATTCTGAAACCAAGTGTAACACATCTGTGAAATGTGAAGCATTCTCAGGCTCACATTAAAGTTCAGGTCATGTCCAAAATCACTCAAGGGAGCCAGCACTTGGTGGTCCAGCCCTGGGAAAAACAGATGGAAGATTTTGCTCCAAAAATATACTATGGGCATCGTTGCTAGAGTCCAGGCAATGTGAAGGGTCACTTCAACATTGCATTAACTGTGATGGAAAAGATCATCCTCTTCTGCAGACAAATTTCTTCTGAAGTCTTCACCAGACCTCACTGCTGGGGCTACAGTGCTTGGCCACCTATGAGCTAGGAATGGCCAGTGCACCTTTGCCTGGTAGTCATCAATCTCAAAAAGATCCTGCACCTAATAGGTCAAAGAAAAGTCTTCCATTCAGAAATCTAAGTAGTTTGTTCAGACTGGAGGGATAGGAGGGGGCTCATGGTGCACTGCAGCTCTCATAGGAGCAGTGCCAGGGGATGGTCAGGGAGTCAGGGAAAGGCTGTGCCCCAGAGGGGGGGCATGGCACAGCTCCCCAGGGCTGCAGGCACGGCCCCAAGCTGCTGGAGCTCAGGGAGCATTTGGGCACCGCTCTCACACACAGGGTTTGGTTTGTGTGGTGCTGTGTGGAGCTGGGGGTTGGACCCTGTGGTCCTTATGGGTCTCTTCCAACTCTGGATATTCTGTTTACTGTGATTATTTGAAACGCACTGAAAGGAATAATGCTGTCAGTAAAATGTGTCCAAAAGATATTTTGCAGAAACCATCCACATTTATGCCTGTAGCTTGTTTCTCTATGAGAGGATACTGTAACTGCTGCCTGTACTAATGAGAGGAACATCTAAAGGAGCTTTGATTCTGTGGAAGTCATCTCTTAGATTTTCTCAACGTGAAACAGACCAGCTTCACGGCCCAAACTTCAGTTAAATATACTTTTGCTAGTCTGGAATTCTGGGCTGCTTTGAAGACATCAAAAATATCAGATTTTTTTAGGAATTTGAACATGTCAGGAGTAAGAATACATATTCTTGTTCCATTTCAGACACATGATGGACCAACTCATGAAAAGAAGTATGAAATCCAAAGGCGGGAGAGGTTAATTAGCTGGTCTGATGTTATGTCCACCCTCTTTTCAAAGAGATTTTAAAGGAAAAGGGTGATTCTACCTTGCTTTCCAGGAAAATAGAAATAGTGAATTATTGCTGTGGTTTAACACTGATGGACAGCTTATCAAACAAGAGATGCTGGGAAAAATCTTGTGCAGAACCAGAATTATTCCAGCTATTTCAGACCAAGAGCATCTTCATCATTTTAAACAAGAAGGCATAAATCTCCCGATCAACAAGGAAGAGCAAAACAGCAGTTCTCAGGTTTCATGTATAGGAATATCATCTCAAGAAATATGTTCTGAATCTGATATCCAGGAGGCCGAATTGAGTGTAGGGGAGTGCAGCAGTAATTAATTTGTCGGCTCTGTGAGCTGCCAGGCACACAGGCGGCGGCAGCCCCTGTTCTGAAGCCCTGCTGCCTTTGCTGTCACTTCCACCAGAGGAAGGCCCCAGGGCAGTGGTTTGCTGGCTGGAGTCACGTCCTTGCGGTTTGTGGAGTCAAGTGACTCCCCACATATCAGCTGAGGATGACGAGAGAAACATGCCCTGCAAAAGAAAAACCTGCCTGTGCTCCCGGCAGCTTGAAATGTGGTTGCTAATTGGAAAGCAGCTCCTTGCTCTAGGACAAGCTAAGAGACCCAAAAGGAATTTGTGATGAAAGATCCAGCAAAACACAAGCGAACTTCTCCCAGTCTCAGAGCTGCTATAAGTAAGACTCAAAACAGCAAAATCTAATAAGCAGGATAAAAAATATCCTTTTATAAAAACTGAAACTCCATAGTAATTGAAGAGATGAGGCGAAACTTAAGGCAGCTACCGCGTGGGTGCCTTTTAATTTCTCCTCTGCTTGCTGCAACATCAGCAGGGTGAGGCTCATCATGGCAGCATTATTTCCAGTGCACAGAAATAACTTCACTCAGTATTTCATGAAATGGGCCCAAGTCTGCCAGCATTGGTAGCCTGTGGAACTTTTTACTCACTTCTTGGATAGGGAGGGAATTCAATATGTATATCTCTTCCAGAAGCTTCCAGGTATCCAGAGAACCAGCAGCACTGTATTATGACAGCGACAACCAAAAGCAAACCCAAGCACAAATGGAGAAGTATACTGCATTGAGGATGCACTGCATCCAGTTTGTTTTCTCAGTTTGTAGTTCATTGCAAGTATCTGACAAAGCACTGGTAAGAATAAGGTTTTGAAAAGGATAAAAGTCTACCCCCAGCCTCAAGATAAAGCTTAAATATCTTCTGTATCTATATAATGTTCTTTTCTGGAGACATACTAGGAAAACAAAGAAAAACAAAAAAGAGAGAGGGGAAGGAGCCCTGGGAGTATTTCCTGCTAGGTACAGGGTCAGATGTAAGATCAGATGGGATTGATCTGGGATCATCAAGCAGGTGCTTGGAAGCTGTAAGATCAGGCCAGCATATCCACAGATCATCCTTCTGGGGGAAAGATTTTCCCTTCACTCAAGCCTTTCTGACCCTGCTCATCTCAGGGACCCAGGGCCTTCTCTCCAGAGCATCCCAAGCCTCAAGGCAGCAAGTGTCATTGGTGTAATAACAATTGAGACTAAGATACTTCTTGAGAAATCTGGGGGATGGGGGTGGGGGGAAGAGGAATGTGGAGCTCCAAGAATCCAGACATCTAGACACAATAATGTGAAGATCACTAGAGTATGCTGAATTTGTATGCATTATGGAAAAGTCCCCAGAAATTTGGGGAATTTGGGGAAATTTTCTTCCTGCTCATAAACAAATGTATCTTCTGCTAGCCGACATTTCCAGTTTAAAATCAGCATTCCTAGCAGGCCTACCTTGCTGTCTGAGAGATCTTGTGAGAGGAATTATTTCAGCTGTTCAGAATTTGAGGGGGAAACAAACAAACAAACAAAAAAACCAGTCTGAATGGAAAGAAATTGCTGGAAATGTCTGGTCCAGCTTCCTGCGTAAAGCTGTGCCAGCTTTAGTGCCAGGTCAGATTGATGAGGACATTATTCATTCCATTTTGAAATCTTTTCCAAGGGAAATTATACTCTTCTCTCAGCATTGTTTCCTATGCCTGCCCTCCTCACAGTGAATTGTTTTGTTCTTCACAAAAATGTCCTTTATTGTGACATTTTACAGGTATCTTCTGTCTCTTTTACTTAAATCTTCCTCTGTAATCTTCCTTTAGGTTTTGGAGTGAAGGAAATAATCACTAACATCAACCTCCTTCCTTCATTGTTGCCTCAAAGCTCTGCTTGCAGCTATAAAACTTTTGAAGGTGGTCATGGAAATTCAACTGAAAGTGCAGCTAACAACTTCACACCACCTTGGGTAGAAGCATCTCTCTGCCTGCACTCTTATTTAGTACTCTGCTTTCAGAAAGGTAAAGAAAGTGCCTCCAAAAAAAGGCAAAGCTGTTCCTTGCTGTGAGCAAAGGCAGTCCACCTCTCTCTGACCTCTTCTGTCAGTTACATACAGCCCAGGATATGCAGGATACTTGAAGTTTTTCTCACAGCCAGAAACAGAGACAACACCAAAAAGTCATATCTTGCACTTTTTTCCATGAGTGTTCTTCTGACTGCAGACAAACCTGCAAGCACACAGTTGGACTTGAGCAGCCTAGAACTGATATGCTTCATTTCTGCTGCGTGCTGTCCCTAACAAACTATGCCCCTCAAGGAGGACATTCCATCTGTTGTTAATCCAGGGTATGAATCAGAGAATCAGAGAATCATAGAGTGTTTTGGCTCAGAAGGGGCATTTAAGATCACCTAGTTCCAACTCCCCCTGCTATAGGCAGGGACACTTCCCTCCAGACCAGGTTGCTCACAGCCCCATCCAGCCTGGCCTTGAGTGCTTCCAGGGAGGGGACATCTGCAACCTCACTGGGCAACCTGTTGCAGTGTCTCACCACCCTCGCAGTAGAGAATTTCTTCCTAATACTAGTCTAAATTGACCCTCTTCCAGTTTAAAGCCATTTCCCCTCATCCTGTCACTACATGCATTTCTAAAAAATCCTTCCCCAGCCTTCCTGTGAGCCCCTTCAGGTACTGGAAGGCCACTATAAGGTCTCCTTGGAAACTTCTCTTCTCCAGGCTGAAGAATTCCAGTTCTCTCAGCCTGTCCTCATAGGGGAGCTGCTCCAGCCCTCTGATCTTTGTGGCCCTCCTCTGGACCCACTCCAACAGCTTCATGTCCTTCTTGTGAGAATTGGTTGCAGTACATCAGGTGGGATATCACGAGAACAGAGTAGAGGGGCAGAATCACCTCCCTTAATCTGCTGGTCATGCTTCTCTTGATTCATCTCAAGATTTGATTGGTCTTCTGGGCTGCAAGTGCACGTTGCAAGTTCATATCTTTCATCAGCCAAATCCTTCTACTCAGGGCTGCTCCCAAGCCATTCTCCACTCGAGCTGTATCTGTGCTTGGGACTGCCCTGACTCAGGTGCAGGGCCTTGCACGTGGCCGTGTTGAACTTCATCAGGTTAGTGTGGGCCCACCTCTCGGGCCTGTCCAGGTCCCTCTGGATAGCAACTCTTCCCTCTAGCGTGTCAACTGCACCACTCAACTTGGTGTCATCTGCAAAATTCCTAAGCATGCACTCAATCCCGGTGCCTATGTTGCCTACAAAGATTTTAAATAACACCAGCCCCAGCACTATTATCTGAGGAATGCCAGTCATCACTGGTCTCCACTTGGACCCTGAGCCATTGACTGCAACTCTCTGAGTGCAACCATCCAATCAATTCCTTATCCAGCAAGAGGTCCATTAATCACAAGTCCCAGTATAATAACATCTGTTGCACTTTCTTCATCCACTGATGCTGTAATTCTATCATAAAAGGCCACCAGGTTTGTCAGGCATGACTTGTCCCTTGGTGAAGCCATGCTGGTTACTACCAATCAACCATCTTTATTTTCCACATGCCTTTGTAGGATCTCCAGGAGGATCTGCTCCATGATCTTGCCAGGCATAGAGGTGGAATTGACTGGCTTGTAGTTCTTCATCAGCGACACTGACAATGGGGTTGAGTGTGCTCTCAGCAAGTAAATGGATGACACCAAGCTGTGTGGTGTGGTCAACAAGCCTGAAGCATAAAAACCATCCAGAGAGACCAAGATAAGGATATGGTAAGGGTGCTGAGGCACAGGTTGCCCAGAGAGCTGCTGGATATCATCCTTGGAGACATTTAGGGTCAGGCTGGATTGGGTTCTGAGCACCTGATCTTACTGTAGGTATCCCTGTTCATTGCAGTGGAGTTGGACTAGATGACTGTTAAAGATTTCTTCATCTCACATAGTTCTATGATTCTATGATAAGGATTATGGTCAGGTCCTAGTCATATCAAAACGAAGATCTTAGCTCCCTAGGCACAGCCCTGTGTGATAATGCTACATTGCAGAGATTTCCTAGTTACAGCTTTAAACAGGAGGCTACCTTTTTTCTCCTTACTTTGTGTTTGGAAAAGGGGGACCCATGGGGACCACAAGAAGTTCACAAGCACAAACAGCAGCCTGCTGAAGAGCTGAGCTCCTGCCTTACATTTGCTGCCAGTCTTACATCTTAACTGTGTCTCTGGTATAAACATAACTTTTCAGATTCTGCAGGCTGACTCCTTCAGCAAATCTGTGAGTTTCTTCACTAATGAACTCTCCTTGGGCTTGTAAACATTTCTGCTCCTCATTATTTGCTGCTTCTGTATAGAAGCCTTCTTGGAACTTCATTAACAAAGATTATCATTGTGAACCATGACTAAGTCCTCCCAAAGCACTTCTCTCTCATGATCATTTTTAAGTTTAAAAATAAATCCCAGCTGTCCCTCTTTGATGGATGTTGTGTGAAGTACAATGGCTGCCTGATAAGATTATTTCTGCACTGATCACATGCTGGTCTCCATCGCAGGCAACGGAAAGGGCATATTTTGTTATTTTGATCAGAGAAGAATTTCTGTAAACTTCAAAGGAAATTAAAAAAACAAGCTTTCCCTTACACTGCCATACTGCCATGTTTCAGGAATGAACCTCATAAACTTGTAAAAACAGAGGGACTAGAAGATAAAAAATTATTCACTTGAAATAAGGCAGGAGAAGGTGTGACTAGAACCACTGACAATGACCTAGCAGCATCTATGCTTTAAGGAAGAAACAAAGAAAACAGTGCTTCTCTTCAGAGCATGAATTATCTCCGAATATGTTTGGTTATGATGGAAGAACATGGAGACATTGGATATGGTTATTATCGATTGTTCTCTTAGGCTAATGAAAAAAGTAGGTATAATAAAGGCCTTCTTCTGTGCCAAGGCTGGCTGCACATTTACATGAGTTCTCATATCTGGAAGTTCCATAGTGAAACAAGGAAGAACTTTTTTGCTGTGGGAATGGCAGAGCACTGGAGCAGGGTACCCAAACAGTCTCCTCTGGAGATATTCAAAAACTGCCTGGATGATTTACTGTGCAACCTTTGTAGGGAATCTGCTTTGGCAGAGGTTGGACTAGAAAATCTCCAGTGGTCCCTTCCAAACTCTATGATCCTGCGATTCTTGGTCTTTCCACAGCAGCCTGAGCAATAGTGTAGGTAGGGGAACAAGTCTCCTAAAGACAAGCCTTTTACACAATTAGTTCTCCTAGTATATATCAACATATATTTGATGATTTCAGAGCAGTGAACAAAAAGTATGTATTCGCCTAGCTTTGGTATTGCTTTTTTTAAAGCACTTCTGGCATGCTGCTGTTATGCAAAAGGGCATCAGGTATCTGATTGACTGCAGCAAGACAGTATGAATTAGCATGATTTACACAAACTTGAGAAGTCTTTGTAATGAATGTTAAAACTGGAAAATATACTTGCTGTTTCCTAGGGGAATGGATTCACTGTTCCTCTCCCCCTCCATCCTTAGCTGCCATCTCCTTCTGTGTCCTGGTGATGCAGAGATGAGCATGCCATTTTGGTGACTGGCTTGGTGCAGGTAGGCCTGATGATAAGGGCTCATTTCAGAAAGTCTGAGCTTGAACATCTCTCCGTAAACCTGGGCTTTTTTATCTAAACTTTCTGGTGTTCCAGGGGGCTGCCACCCTCCCAAAGCAACAAACATATGCTTTCAGGATTTAAAATTTCTGTGGGCCTGGCTGTGCTGGATGGGTGTAGACATGCAGCTCACTCCTCCTTTCTGCCTCTTCCTTGCCTTCACACCGCACTGGTAACCCAGCAAGTAAGCCTCACCTGCAGCCAAAGAGATTTTATTGTCTGCTCTCAGCAGAAGGCAAGTATTGCTACAAACAGTGCAATCTCTCTAGTTTCAAGAGGCTCTTAGACATCTTCTGCTCTTTCTCTTGTACCTTACAAACGGCCCTTCATCAAGCTCCCCTGACATTTTTTAGTTTTCTTTCAGTTGGTTCATTTGTTCACTTTTTATGGGGTTGGCCTTTCTGCTGTAGTGTGAAAAAGAGTCAATGACGGTTAAGGAGATATTCAAGCACATTCACAAGATAGACTGGCTTCTTGTGAATGGATAGACTTCTGCTCCTGCTTCAACTGCAGACTGCTCTCAGCTCTATGCCCTGGCTCCTTTTGGACAAAAATAATTAAAAGAAAATTGTTTTCAGCCCAGTTCCTTCTGTTCATCTCCAGTCTTTCAGTCAGATTCAACTGTTCTTTGCATTTCTTCTGTCACAAAAAATATTTTCCCTACAGTGAGGGCAGCTGGGAGGAGATGCTTGCCTTTCAGACTTTGGCCATCAGTCTTGATTTTCCATCTTGAAGAACTTAGAGATGGGCAGGTATCTCAGTGGAGGCTGTTTGCACTGACAGACCAGTCCCTCCAGACTAGTCACACTCAAGTTTCTTCATGGTGCATGATGCTTCTTCAAGGGGACATGTGGGATCTGGGGACAATCCCTTTTTTCCTTTTGGCACAGCCAGCAAGCAAAAGAATGGGCTGAAAAGGTGTCTTTATGTGTGCTTCAGAAAGCATCAGCAAACCTTGGGTAAAGATCCAGCTCCATGTTAGTTCAGACCTCCACATATCCCTTGGCGGGTACATCAGTAGCAGGTCTGAACATTGTGGTTCTTTGGTCCTCCTTCCAGCACTTCTGGATAAGAAAACAGGCATAGTTTCTCCTTCCAGAAAAAAACCTTTCCACCCATTCCAGGGTTTGGACTTCTTAGAAGGATACCAAACTCATAAGCTTTTAAAGAGAACTGGTCTTGATTCAAATCCTTGTAAAATCCAGCCTCCAGAAAGAAGGGAGATCAAGCAAGCATGTGAGAAAGTCAGATGTCTTATTCTCTTTCAGCCATGTTATTTGGTCTTGGGAAAGGATATCTCACCACCATTATGGTGAGTTGACCATGGTGAGTCTATAGGGTCTTTGGGACGGAAATGGAAGTCCATCAGTAGAAGAAAAAGCGGTGGCAGAGCCATTGCCCTCCCTCAGCATGCAGTGGCATGCTGAGATCAAGCTGACAATCTGGCATGACAATCTCCTCACCACAGAGGATTGCCAAGGGTTTTTAGTCTTATGCAGCAGATTCACAATACGCTCTTGCATTTTACTCTCTAGAAAATCTACCCTAAAGAGTATATGGTACTAGGTACAGACATTATAGCATCCTGTGCTCCTGGCAGCTTTTCTGTTCCTGTTTTTCTTACTGTGATCTGAACCTGTGCAGCCTCCCACTGAAGTAGGATAGCATGATTATCCTGCTGATATACTGTCTGATTTTTCATTTTGCTTTCCATGGGAAAATTCCACTGCCACAAAACATCTGCTTTAGAAGAGAGTCTTCCCCTCTCAGATACACATTTTTGGCATGTAGGGAAGATGCTAAGCTTGTTCTCTTGCTAAGAGATGCCGAAGTGGTTCCAGACATGTGGCTTTAGGATCAAATACCAGGAAGCTGTTCTTTCCTCTGCAACTGGCTGACTTAACCTCGCATAAGCAAATTGCTCTGTGGCAGGATCAGGTTTGTAGATCCATTCTGCTTTCTGCATCAGTCAGCAACAGAGAGACAATGAAGTCACTGCCACAGGGATGCTTTGGATTTCAGTGCTTGAAGCTGACCAAAATCATTAGTGTGGACTTTGGTCCCAACACTGTGGTTTTCTATCTCCATTTGGGTCCATAAATGGTTGTCTAGAGAGCCATAAATGGGTATCTAGGAAGCAGCAGTAGTTCTGCTACAAGAAGTTATGCTATCCTTCCCCTGAGCTGTTTCCCAGACTCAAACATTTTGGGTTCAAGCTTTGCTATAATAGCTGCAGTTTCTCTCTCTTTTGTAACCACCAAGTATTTTATTTCCTAGTCTTGACACATCTGCCTTTGTCATAAGATGACTTTTGGTGGATCTTTGAAGAATCATAGTGATTCTTTTGCCCGGGGTCACTGTCAGATGCAAGATAAGTAAGTGATGGTTGAGCCTGACATGGTTTCGTAGAATCATCAAGATCATGAAGCTCAGCCATTGGCCTGACCTACTGAGTCCCAGCACTAAGCCACGTCCCTCAGTACAATACTACACACCTACTAAAGACCACCAGGGATGGAGTCTCATAACTTCCTTGGGCAGCCCATTCCAGTACTTGCCCATATTTTCCATGAAGAAATTCTTCAAAACATCCAATTTGAACCTCTCCTGGCAGAACTTGAGATCATTTCCTTTCTTTATCATAGCCAGAGACTCTGTAGTGTGGTCCACATTCAAGTTCATTGTAGGAAGAATGAGATGGTGTTAGGTTGATAGATGTTTTCTTTTCTTCCATCTCTAAGTTCTTCAAGTACACCTCCAATGCCCCTGTACTCATCCTTGAAAGTCATGCCCCTGACAGCCTGTGGGGAAGAATTTTTGTCCTGCAAGTTGCCATCTCTCCTGCTTTGCACTGGGCCTGGCTGCCACTGACTGTCAGACAACCTAGGACACCTTCTGCACAGTGGCAAGTAAGTTTGCCAGAAGGATAAAGGGCAATTATGGCAGTCTGAAGATGGCCACAGATTAACTGGCAGAAAGAATAGATGTCACTGTCTTATAAACCCCAGCCACAACATCATTCCATTCACTGCTTGATATCGCCCGACCAGATTACACATCTCCTTATGGTGCATTCTTGTGATTAGCAATGTATGTTTTCTGAAGTTTTGCTGAAATTTTGCTGGAAATTACCAAAGGATCTACCCACTGTGAAACTGCCCTGTTTCAAGGACAGCAGAACATGTAGTTTCCTGGAAAGTGATGCTCTTCATCTCAGTTGATGCCACTGTCAGAGTGCATTGCTGGGTTGCTGGAGAGGGGAGGAAATGTCATTAATCTCTGTTTGTACACAAGGATTTGAAGACTTCAAGGTATCAGCATTGGCCAGTCATCCCATCTTGAACTAGATGAATGTCTGCCTGAGGGTAAGCAGGCACACTCTGCACATGTGAGGCATAGGGGTTAAAACAATGCCTTGGGCTGCAAAGATTTGCTCTGCTTCCATTGATGCAGACCTTCAGAGGTAGGTTTTAGCTGTGAGACTGAAAACATCTCTGGAGGGAGAACCAAAAGCATACTGATATCCCTTTCCAAAAAAAAAAAACAAAAAACAGCCTATTTTTATATTTGTGATAAAATGCCTAGCTATAAAAAAATCCCCTCTTTCCCGAAAATGCTTATTAGTATTTGTAAATAAACCAAATCTTCCCACAGGATATTTTCTTATTTTTTTCAACCCCAGGTCAGATTTCTCCAAGTTTCTCTGGCTCCACATTTCTCTGGAAGAATTCCCGTTGTTTCTTATCCAATTGTTGCTGAATGTGGAATGCCTTCCCTTGCACTCAGTCACAGCACTGTTGTTCTCTTGTTATAATTGCCACAAGCATAATGAGGAGCAGCAGAGTAACCTGGGCCAGAGTGCTGAGGTCTGCAAGCTCTTGCTGAACTGAATGAGGACACTGGTGTGTCTCCAAGGGCACACACAGGTAAAGCACACATGCCAGCAATCCTTCCAGGGTGTCCTACAATGCAGAAAAGGAGGAGGAATATGGATTTTTTTTTTCACTTGTCTCCTCATCTTTATCTTTTCCTCTGTTACCCTTTCTTACCAAAGATCCACCCACCAGCTAAGCTGTGGTGTTTTCTGTCTGTAAGCAGCAAGGATGCTTATAGAAGACATAAACAAAAACTTGGATTTTTGTACTTGTGCTCCGGGTTACCCCCAGCCCTATCCCCACCTTGTTTTCTAAACTGATCAATACATTTGTGTTTTGCATATGGTCTTGTCAACCCTTGGTGTCTGGACATAGCTGGCAAAAATAACCCTAACCATAATCCTAACTCTAACCCTACTGCTTACATACCAATGACAGCAGTTATCTTCAGTGGGCAGTGCTTTTGCATTTGATATTAATTCCCTAGGAAATATATAATACTTCTTTGCAGATTAACATTGCTCATGCTTGGTGCAAAAAATTACACTTGGAACAGATCGAGCAACCATTGCTTGTGAACTTCTTGTGCCTTTACCAGATTTGACCAATGCAACCATTATCCTATCTGTGCGAGGCATATGACCTTTTTTTCAGACCAATATGAGCAGTTTTATGAAGAACTAAACTGCGTTAAGTGAAAAAATATGCAAGCAGAGCAATATTCAAGACCTACTTTCTTTGATTCTATTTTCAGTGTGTTAAATAATACATATTGTTTATTCCTTTCTGGTTCCCAAAGCATTTCAGACATTCAGCTGTCTCCTAGTGGGAGGTCCAGATGTAGAGAACTGCAGAAGAAATGCCTCTTGCAGTGTAAGTGGTTTGCCCTGTGAACAGATTTTACCTAAGGCATGTTTCCTCCAAAAAGGCAGCCTGTTCCGACTGATCAGTAGTGCTGCAGTGAATTGCTTGGTGTGGGAGACCTTACAGGTGTATTTTATGCTAAATTACTCAAGATCCCATCCGAACAGATGCTCCACGCCTGGGCAAGATGCTATACCTGTGGTTTCTGTGTAGAAGAGCCAGGTCAGGAATATCTGAGCCCTGATGGCACAGCATCACATTTTTCTATTTATGTGAAGTCACTGCAACTGCAGCAGAAAGGGTATTTGACCAGCAAAATGCCTACAGGAGACCACTCATAAAGAAGTACTGTCCATTTCTGCAGATCTGGTGGTGATGGTGCCATATCCATCCATAGCTCGCTGCTCCACACAATCCAGGGACACACAGAGCAGAACATGTAGGGACTGTTTGGTGTGGAAAGGCCTGGTCTTCATAAATAGATCATAAATAATAATATTGAAGGTGATGATAATGATGAGCAATTGGAACTGTCCACAAAAATAATCTTTTCTTGCATTAAGGTGAACTCTGCTCTTGGTTCCAGTGGAAACAGGATCTTGCAGTCAACTAAGTGAAGACTGAACTCACACCTGCAGGTCATTCTGCTTTCACTGCCGTGCTAGGGCCAAAACCTTCGTGTGGACAAAAGGGAAAGCAGTTAACATTCTGGGTACTTTCAAGCCTTACCACCTAATTCAGTTTCACTTCTCAAATGGCAAGGCTTCTACTCATTCCCACACTGTGTTTGCTAAGTGGGTCAGTAGTTGCAATTCATTCTCAGAAGTAAATTCATACTCAGAGGGAAACTCTGACTCAAGACCTTTCTGCTTTAATTAAATGAGAGTGAAGTGTCAATACCCCGTTTCTTTAAATACCAGACACTGGCAATTTTCCTAGCAAGAGAGAAGAGGGGCTTCCCACTTCCCCTGCACAGCCAGCACCATCATCCCTGTTGCAGATGGCAGATGTACAAGTACACCTCCAAGTACAGCTGCACCGCAGAAGTTCTCCCTAATAAGAGGTCAACTATCCGATGCTTCGTTCTCTCACCTTCATCCCAAGAGTCCAGCTCCAATGGCCAGAGCTCCTATGCTCTGATAACACTTCAGGAAACAACCGCCCATGGGTCCTGGCTTTGTGTTCCCCTGGGGTGCTCACCAAGCAGAAATCAAATCACTTCCCTGGCAAGACTGCCTGTGGGGAAAGTGGGGATGGCTCTTTAGAAACATGCAGTTTCTTTTTGTTGGAATAACAGATTTTACTTTTATTAGACAAGTGCTTCTTCCCTTTTATTTTCATTTCTTTAACTTTATGAATGTAACATTTTGAAGTTGTGAGAAGAATGCACTCTTTGTGCCCCACAGCAATTTCAAGAGCTTTCCTACCCCGTAGAGAACATGCAGGCAGGATCTGGTGCCTTCATGGGACTTGGGACGGTCTGCACTTCCTTCACTACCACACTGGACCTTTGGAGAACTAGTAAACCATTAGACAGTCAACAGATTTTGAATGATTTTTTGCTTTGGGAACTGATTTTTATCAAGTTGCTCATGACAGTACATATTGCAAAAGCACCTTGCAGGTGTCTCTATCAAGAAAAGGCAAGGGAGCACGGGCTGAAGGAGAAAGACCAAGAACATGCTCACTGCAGTGGTAACATGCACGAGTGCCAGCATGTATTGTCAGTGCAGATAGGGCCTTCACCAATGATGAATCCTGTGAGTCTATCACATTTCTGTCCCCACCATGGGGTCCCCATGCCAGCTCATGTCAGTGAGAGGTGCTGACCAGTGGCCATGGACTCCTCTGCACCTGTCCCCACACTCATCATCCTTCCCTTTGCAGCACTGCACATGGTTTGTGAACAGCCTTGCTGCAACTTAATGTGCAGCCTAGGACGGTTCCAATTATGTTGTTATTTTCCTCTGTTTCCTACATTTGATTTCTGAAAGGCCCACATAACTGAAACCAGAATGCAGCTGGCGGACATGTCCCTCGCTTCAGAGCAATTAGTAAGCCCAATCTATGAAACCTGGCTTTTCTCATGGCTCTGTCTAGTGGCTATACTATCCTATGAGTGCTGTGACAGCCAGCTAACATGGGCTGAAATCATAATTGAGCTGGGAAAATGCAGAGAAGGACCCTAATAAAGTGCTTATTTTCATGAAAAGGGCAAGAACTCACACTGTGACTTCAGTCTGTCTCGTTGCCCAGAGGTACTGACCTCCCTGGCCTGTCAGTTATTCATGTGTGACTCTCCTTTCTTCTCTGCCTTGCTGTTAATTACATAATGAAGAAATGTATGTAATGAAATAGCCTTTGGCTTCTCACCCAATAGATGTATTTGGTTATTTTTCCCAGAAGCTGCACAACCAAAAAGAGAAACACAATCAGTGTGACAATGCAAGCCTAAATATAGCCGAGTTCAGGGAGGGAACAGGCTTTCTGGAAGATGTTTGCACTCCATGGGAGCACCATGTCCTAGGCATTGAGGGCAGCTTGTCTACCCCAGAGCTTCCCACAGGGCCCCTGAGCATGAGCTATTTGTGTTTGGGCCTCTTCAGCATCAGGCCAACCCTTCTGAGATGTGCCTCTGGAGCCAGTGTAGCCAGGAGACCAATCCGTTCTGGTCCCTTGTCATAGGAAAGCATCAAATGTGGCTGCTGTTTCTTCTTTTCCCACATTTCCCCCACTTTCACTTGTTTTCCAAGGGATGCGGTGCTCTTCTTTAGGTGAGTCTGACCACTGCTTGGTACAGTTCAGATGTATTCCTTCCTATAGACTCTAGCCATCTCCACAAGCCTGTTTGACCTTTGTCATCCATTCTCTAAGCTCCAATGTCATGAGCAGAGGCAAATAGAGGGCTGTTCCTGGCTGTTTAAACCCTTCTGGGGACACTGGGCATCCATCTAAGGGGGATGAGAATGAAAAAGAAAGGGAGGATCTTGCAGGGACTTGAAAATGGAGAAAAAGCTGGGCTGCAAAAAGGTCAATGTAATCACTGACTGAGCAGCTTGTCTTCATGTGGGCAGATGACACCAATGGCTGAGCTTAGGCCACAGCCACAGTTGGCTGGATCAGAAGAAGCAGCAAAACTGCATGTTATCTGGATGAGCAGAGTCAGAGAGCGGCACAGGAGAAATGTGCAGAAATAAAGCACTAAATGTCAGAGATATAAGCAAGGTGATACTACTGGAAGTAGGTAAAGAGCGTTGTGGGACTGATGGCATAAGTCTCAGTCAAGGAAGGCCATCTTCACTTCAGCACTGAGAAGTTCAGCTGCAGTGACATGCAGATATGAGGCAGGAAGCAATGACAATTGTACATAAACTTTAGACATGTTCTAGTGGCAGTGAAAACACTTACTGAGGAAGGAGACAGCAGACATCATCTTTGCTTGTTTTTTCAGGAATATATGAGGGCACAGATCAGTCCTCAAGTCCTGCTGGAAGTTTGGCAGGCAGTCAGCCTCACCTGCTACAAGTGTGATCTGACCTGGCAAGTGGAAAAATGCTTTCTGCAAGGGCAGGGCAGATAAATACTGCCTAGAACTACATAAGCTACTGAGAAACCTCCTTCCCTTCTTGGGTGTGTTTAGATTAAAGTCCTTCAAGTGACTTCCAGGGTTGTTGTATTTCTGCTCAATGTAGTTTTATTCAATAGAAGTTCTTTCCAGGCTCATGTTCCTATGACTGCAGGAACCTAGCAGCTGAAGCTGCAGCTACCCCCAGGAGGTTGGGAGGAAGCCACAAAAGAGAGCACCTCAAAGGTGGCTGCTGGATCACTGCTTCCACCTGAGCTGCAAAGAGGCTTTGCTTGTCATGGCCACAGTCCCCTATGCCATCTGTGCCATGCATCCCAAACTTGTCTGCTCACTGTTGTGCTTAGGTTGCTGCTGAAATCATTGTTTTTCTTTGCCTTCATCTGTAATTGCAGCCACTAGGAGCTGCAGCATCAGCTGAATCTGAGCAAAACAGGCTCTACATAACATGAAATCCAGCCAAACTGACAACTATCTTAAGGTACAGAAATAGTGATCAGGGAAAAAACAGAAATTGCATGCATTCAAATCAGTGTTTCATAGTCAAAATGGTATGTGGAAGTTGAGATCTGTTTACATTTTAACAAAATCCTGTTTTCCTTTCCTTAACTCCTACCTGAAATTAGACATTATGTATAATGATGACATTTCCAATTGGATAGGATTTTTTCCCTAGCCCACGTAAGGAAATACCTGGTGGGCTACCCAGCCTGAGGTCCCAGACTTTACATCTTCAGCAGAAGACCCTTGTTTTCCCCTTGTGATGGAGGTCTTCTGCAGGTGGAAAGGGCAGAGCTTGTGCACAAACAGCCCTGGCTGTGCTCTCTGTATATGGAGCCCAAGAGCACAAATTGCTCCAGCTTTTCTTCTGATCGCTGATTATTTCCACTTATCCCTGCACAGCTAGCTGGAATTTTCTTTTTGTTAAATTTTTGTTCTGGCTGTTGGGGTCACTTTAACATATATTGAGAGTACAAAATGCCAACATCGTAAGCTGAAATGAAGCAATCACTAGAATTGTTCAAGTGTTCTTTTAATGACATTTAGAAAGCGATTTCCTTTTTGAAAAGTCTGGTCCAGTACACAACCAAAAGGTGACGAATTACAAATGTTCTCAGGACCAACAATTCACTAAGAAAACAGAATGTACAAGCACTTTAATATTCATCTTTCTGTCAGCATGCAAGTATTATGCCTTTGGCTTTATGCAAAAGAAATATACAAATGCACATACAAGTCCAAGTTCCAACGTGCCTTTTCTTTTGCAAAGAAATGTTGCTATTTGCAGGATACTAGCTGGGGAGCTGCTTGGTTTTACTGTCTGTACCTGCTGCCATTTCGAGGAACTGCTAGCTGTAGCCATTTCGGAGGGGAGATTAAGATGGGGGGAAAAAATGTGTTCTCTGCTCTTTCAAGAGAGACAGACATAATTTTGTTTTTCCATTTGCTTCCTGTCTCTCAACCCAAATCAGAAACTCTTCAGCTTGAGAGTCCTGCTAATTACCTTGTTAAGATCCTTAGGTACCCCCACGCTGCAGAATTCTGTGGTTTGTGTGCAGCCTACACGTGGGTGGCTGTGCCTCACTTATGGCTTTGACACAGCAACCATAATGAAGGCAATGGAAACTCTGCTGCAAGCTATCAGCATGCTCACCAGCTTGCAAATGGCAGTGTTATGCTGAGGATATCTTACGTGGGGACATGAGTCCCAGGAGCACTTCTGGCTTGTCAAGGCACTTGCCTGTGGTCAGTCCATGGCTCTCGTGTTGGCCAGGCCACGTAGTCCCTGCAATACTGACACTGAATAGCTTTGGTGCGATAATATCACCCATTGGTGCGATAATATCACCCATCACTCATTATGCTTAGGATGTGAGATCTTTGAACCAAAGAACCCTGGCTAGTGATAGCTCTGCCGTACACAGCCTAGACATCATTTCGACCAAGTCTGTGGCTCACACAGACAGTTGCTGTACTATTTATCTGTTTTATAGCTGATGAACAGCATGGAAAATAGTCACAGAGCACAAAGAAATACAAGTCAGGGTCAACCAAGGTGCAGTGTTTAATCTGGCAGGAAGAGAAACACTCCCTGTCCAGTTCTTGAACCCTCTTCCTGCCCCAGGCAAGCACTTCCTGGGGTTCTGGAGGGGCAGGGGCCAGCATGGAATTCCCCCAGAGTTATAAGCCATGCTGATGGATGGAGCTTCAGGAAGATTAGCTCTTTTTTAGGCTGGCTGGTACAACACAGCCCCACAGGGCATCAATGCTGGCTGGCCATTGTGCTCACAGACCACAAGGGAGGCCTTGGGGAGCAGGAAGCACTTTCAGTCTCTGGCTCTCACATCAAATCTCAGTCAAAGACCTGTGGGCAGCATGACTTTGCAGGTGAGAGCAGAGGTGATGTGAAAGCAACTCACATGAGATGGCAGTTGGCATGCAGAGCAGGACATCATAAAACCTGCCAGCAAAGCAAGGGAAACTGATTCCTGCAGCTGTGGTTCAAGCTGTGAAGTCCTTCACACCTGCTTGTACTTCTCATGTCAAAGCGACCAATCCCAAGCACTGAGACAGTTGCACAAGAGAGACAGAAAGAGCTAAGAGTAGCCTCCACAGAAAGTTAAAATTCTGTTTAAAAATAGCAGCTTTGGCTGAGCTTCTAGTTTAAGGATTGGAAGTAATGCTACTGGTAGCAGCAGAGCCCCTGTAGTGTTGGACATGGGAAATAGCCCAGCGCCAGCACCAGAGGGAGCAGGCAGTGGAACACAGAAGGCTCCTGCTGAACACCGGGAGGCACTTCTGTGCCACTTTGGTTCCTGAGCCCTGGCACAGGATGCCCTGATGCTGTGGAGTCTCCTCCTTGGAGATCTCCAAAGGCAGCCTGGATGGCTTGCTGGGCACCCAGCTCTGGGTGTCCCTACTAGAGCAGGGGTTGGAGCAGACAGACTCAGAAGTCCCTACTAACATCAGCCATGCTGCTGTGAAGCAGGAGCAACAGTCATGCTACCATAGAAAAAGAACAAACCTTGCTAGGTAGGGCTCACTAAACTTCTCTGCTGAGGTTGATGGGATTGGTTGGAGGTCGCTGGCCATTGCCATTGTCCACTGCTGCCTGATGCCAGCCATCACAGCTGGCTATGTCATGTTCTATTGAAAGTTGGTCTTGTTTCATCACTTCTGTGGATGTGATGGTTGGCCTTGGTCAGTAGGGGCAGAGGCAGATAGTCCATGTTTTCCCAGTAAAACAAAGAGTTGTCCATTGGTGTTGGATGAATTTCCAGAAAACAAATGAGAAAGCTGGGATATGCACACTGCTCCCATTTGCTTTCCAGTCTGCACACTGCTGGCTCTCTAGACTGTACAGTGAAAAAATAAATGCACTGTGGTCTTTCTGTAGCATGTTCCAGTGCATAGACTTCCTTGGGAGAAGGCCTTTCAAGAATCACAGAGGAATTCAGGCTGGGAGACCCTCATAATACAGCTGCAATGCTTCTCCTTTGGCTGTCTTTGCACAAACCCAGTGGAGACACTCAAGGTCAGGCTAGAAGGGGCTCTGAGAACCTGATGGAGTAGTAAGTGTCCCTGTTTATTGCAAGGGAGTTGGACTAGATGGCCTTTAAAGGTCCCTTCCAACTCAAACAGTTCTGATTCCATGATTCAATATGGAGAAAAGTACTTTCCCTCTTCCCCCATACACTGATTGCTATTTCTAAAATTTATAATACCAGCTCAGATTCAAGGGGTTCACAAAGACAATAGCATGCTAATGCAGCAGTCCTCTGTAGGCTTCAAAACAAGAAACACCCAAATATTTGTAAGCCAGAGAAAATTAACCATAATTGCAGTGTCTGAGGGCAGGCACATCATCTCACTCTCACAGTCAGTAAGATGAATATAACCTGCCAGTGGTATTCCTGATGCTTCTGGTCCTTTGCTGCATTTGGCTGGCTGCTGTCCTTCCTCTTCATTCCCTTGCAGCTGCTCCTGGTCATGTCCAGAGGACACACAGCTTTATCATTATGGATGGGTTTTAAAATGTTGGGTTTACTTCTCAGAAATGCACCAGTAGCAGCTTTGAAGTTGAAACAGCAAGAAAACATAGTGAACTGCTTGCCAGTGGCTGTGAGCCCCTAGGTGATCCATCCCCACGTGCCCCTGCACTCATGGCAGGAAGAGGGCAGGCAGGATGCCTCCTGCACGCTCGCCCCTTGGAAAGCATTTGGATAAACAGGAAGCTGGTAACAAATCAATGGGACAAAGCAGCTGGGGGAGAAAACAAACAAGAGAAGCACATCTGTGAGCAGAAAACTGCAGCAAGCACATGTTCAAAGCATTCCATGCCAAGTTGTGGCTGTTGCAAACACAGGCCTTCAGCCCCCAGAAAACACCCTGGCAAATGGCATAGTAACTGAGAGTCAAAGTCCCAGGACAAATCCTGCTTACTGGCATGTGTAAGCATGGCATGGCTCGTTGCTGTGCAGTTGGATTCGTGGAGCAGCCCAAGGCTGGGTGTGCAGCCGTGGACTCTGCTGGGCTGTGGAGCCTGGGCTGTTGTTCCCCTGCATTTGCATGAGGCAGCTGAAAGCAGAAGTGCTGAATTCAAGTTGATTCAGACTCTCCAACCGCGTCTGCACGTGGCACAGCCTTCAAATGCAACAGAACGAGAAACCTCCAGGGCTTATTCCCAGACACATGTTTGTGAAGGGTGTGTGTAGGAGAAAAGGAAAGGGAGTAAGTACAAACAGAGAAAGGTGAGGAGGAGGGGAGGTGTTTCACAAGCCATTTAGCCACTTCCTCTCCTTCTCCCACAGGCAGTTTCTTTTTTTTTTTCTTTTTCTGTCTTTCACAATTTAAGAAATCTCATTATCTTAATAGGTTGGACCTGAGCCAAGAAAGGGTGCCTTAGTGAAAAACAACTAAGCTGTTTGGAAAGATCAGGTCTTTCCTGTCAACATGATAATGTTTCTTGAACTAGTAAAATCTCAATCCTTTGGTTTTAAAATCTATTTTGCATTGCATGCCTCATAAACAGGAAGTCGAAAAAGCCATATAGGTAGGGACATCAGAAATAGACAGACAGTGATGAAAGCTGTGTGCTCTGCAGAGCAGGGTGATGCTCAGCACACCAAGGGCTTTCTGGTGACATTAGGAACTGATCCCTCACCAAGCAAAGAGGGGACATCAGCAACGTTTCCCTTTGAGCCATGCCCAGAGCTCCTGGTGCAGCACCTGCCTGCGGTGAATCACAACAATAATGCAAACAATTGTGGGTGCAGCACAGGGACAGGCTGTGACCTGGGCTGTGCTAGGGACGCAGGGGACACTGTCATCCTGAGGACACAACACTGCCAGTTGGGTAAAGCCACCACCCTGATGTGTTTCCTCCCACACCCAGGCAGGTTTTGTGGACAATGTCATGGAGATTTAAGCAAAGCTCCTCATGCGTTTGAAGGCTAACTATTATCATGTCATAGTATTTGTTGTTTTAAATAAATACAGTTGAACAGCAACCTTACATCCGTATGTACTCTGGATATAAGGAAGAAGGTTTTTTTACACTAAGGGCAGTGAGGCTCTGGCACAGATTGCCCAGAGAGTTGGTGGATGCCCTGTCCTTGGAGACACTCAAGGTCAGGCTAGAAGGGGCTCTGAGCAGCCTATAAATGTACCTATTTATGGCAGAGGGCTAGCTGGCCTTTAAGGGTCCCTTCAAATTGAAACAATCCTGATTCTACGACTCTATTAATGTTATTTCTTTTTCTTTTGATGTTTTTCTACAAAGGCACTTGATGTCCTCCCTGACAACCCAGCAGGCTCCCGCGAAGTGCTCGATCCAAAGTCTCAGCTTGCACCTCACACACTCACACCACATCAGCTGCTCTGGTTTGCAATTTTTTTTTCCCCTCAAATTCTAAATACACATTCACTGAAATCCTCACTAAAAACACATGTTGTTGGTGGGAGACACCCTTGTCCATTTTGCTGTGTTTTCTGACAAATATGCTGATAAATACAGGTGAAGGGATGCTCAGTTTCCATACAAGTGAACTGGTGATATTTCAGCCCCAAAGTTTCTCAAGAGAACACTACTCACAGAAGCAGTGAACAGATGAACACAGCTTATCTGATGAAACTGAGGTGCTGCTCTCTGCCATAGCAAGCCCCAGACCACATCTTTGGGCCAACCACTTCTACTTTACCTACTTCTTTAAAACATGCTTTAAGGGAGGAAGTGGCTGTGCAAACTCTTAGTGCTACACAGAGAGGGCCAAGAGCTGGCATTTCTGTGAAATGTCAAGGAAGATTAATGGTGCGGCACCCAGGCTGATAAATAGAGGGCCTGATGGTTCTCCTATGCCTTAGCTATTCTTTTGATGTCCACTGTAGACATGACATTTGTGGTTTTTTAAAATACATTGAACAACGAGGAGGAACACCTATGAAAGTGATGATTTTCTGAACAAATTGCATGAGGTTTCTCAAAATGTCACAGTTAACGTGAGCAACCCCTCCCTGAATCTAAAGCATGACTTACTGTTGACACCTGAGAAGGAGGAGGATGCAGAGTTACTGTTTACAGGATTTAGGAAAGGCAAAGCTTATTACTGAGCTGTTCTCCTTCCTCTGCCTCTCCCTTTTGCCATTTTTCTCTACCAGCAGGAATCTGCCAGGTGAAAATGACCGCAATCCAATGCATTGGTCACAGAGGAACTGATCAAAACTTCTGAGTCCCCCTCACTGCTGCTGCAGTCACCACATGGATGGAATACATCCCCAGAGACTTGTCCTGAGGTTGATGGAAGCTGTTAAAAATGTGAAGATCAGAAGCCAGGCTGGGATGGTTCTCCTGGTCCAACAAATCTCCATCAAAACCATCTTTCTTTTTCCTTTTTGCTTTTCCCAACACTCTGAATCAAAGGTGGGCTATGCTGTTCTGAAGACATTCGTTTCCTTGTCTCATTTTAGCCTCCTGGGTTTGAAGTAACAGCGTTCCCACAAAAAGGCTAAAGATCACAGTGTTTGTTTTTCTAAATGGTGACTGCTGAAACCTACTGTGTTCTTGGCACCACCTGATGCGTAATGTCAACAGTAAAGTTCCTGTTGGCTAAAGTCCCTGTCTCAGAGACTGTTCTCTGCCCATTTACACCTCGAGCCTGAGCAAGGAGCCCAAGAGAAGCAGTCCGTGGTGGACCCAAAAGGCACCCTCAGGCTGGGAAGTGTTAAGGCAGTGTTTGGAGGAAGGTGAAGGGAGGCAATTAGGTGAGCTTTGATGCTTCAGTGCTGCTAGAGGAGGGTAAGAGTGGCTGGACCAGAAGATGTGGGGCTTTCAGCCTGTTGAGGTCTGGTTTCCCAGGGCTTTTTGGAAAGAGGGGCACCTTGCTGTCAGAATATCTGCAAAAACACCTGCTGACAGGATGGAAAGAACGGGATTACAAGATAAACACATTGTGCTGCCAGTGGTGGCTTTGGAGGAGAATCTGCTGAGTCCTAACAAGGAAGTGATGAAAGAGCAATGACAATCAAGCAGGAAAGAAGGACAATGAGGAGGAGGACAGATGGGAAATCTCCTTGCTTGGACAAAAATACCAGTGTCATTGCTCTTTCTTATCCCAGCTGCAAAATTATCCCTTTTTCTTGCAGGAGGGGTGGCAGACATCCTGCAGGCACATAGGGAGTCCTGCCACTAGCAGAACAAAGAAGGGCCCAACAACTTCATGCTCCAAAACCCAGACCTTGTAAGGACAGTTATTGAAGTCCTAGTAGGGAGGAAGGTGATGATGTGTGACAAAGCCTGGTAACATCTACCTTCAGTACACTGCAGGTGCTCCCTGGTGGCACTGCTGCATAGCATCCTGCAGCTGACAGTTGAACACCAAGAGTGGGAAAGAAGATGTCCTGGGACTACAGCACTGAAGATCAGTAATTCTCTTTGATCTCTGTTGCCAGCAACAGCCCTCGTTTCTCAGCGCTGCTGCTCCTGGAGAGAACCACAAGCTGCCAGCCTGACTTTGGCAGTTCAGTGGCTGGACCAAAGTGCAGTGTTTCTTGGGCTGCAGCCACATCACAGTCTGATCATGGATAGTGATATCCTTCTGCAGAGCCAAGGCTGCTCATATCAGAGGCACTGAGCCAGCATGGGCACCAGCTGTCTCCTCTGGTGAGAACAGTATCCAGAAGTACACAGAGTGCTGAAGCTGAGAAAAACAGCACAGCAAGGAGGAAAGGATGCTGTTAAATTGCCACAGTTCCTGTTTTCATGAGGCCAGTTGCTCTGAGTCAGGTAAGCCTTTCTGCAGACAGGGCTCCCCTGCAATGTGTCAGGAGTAATTGTGTATCTGCTGGTTTACATCAGTTTCAGCAGCAGGGACATGGCTGTCCAGAAAAGGATCTACCGTAGCAGCAAATGAAAGCCACAGTTACATTGGAGCTGCAGTTCTATCTGTTGCCCATTGGGAACTCAAACTGTGCTCTCTGCAGTGTTTCAAACAGTTTTAAAATGCTTACAGAGATACCAAAAGCCCCACTTTCAGCTCTCAGGTATGTGCTGTCTGCCACAGACTGGGGATTTTGCATCGCCTCTTTCTGCACTACACACACTTTTACCAGGTAAGACACTGAGAGCCATCACAAAGAGGAGTTTTCTTCTTGTACTCTCCCTGTAAGTAGTGCTAGTAAGTTATTTCTAGACTAGCACAAGGCTTTTCCTTCATCCCTGTTTTCGGAGCTTCCTGCTGCAATCCCCAGCAGAGGCAGGCATGGCCTGTGGCACAGCTCTCCACAGAGCGTGGTTTGATTTGGAGGCCAGGTGGAACGCGCAGCAGGGCAGTAGCTGTGTGCATGCATTTAGCTGATGGAAAAGGGAGATAATGCATTATTAGCTTGGCCAACAATGAAAGGACATTACACAGTATTGTTCTTATCACAGGCTGAGAGTGCATACTCTTGACATTTACGACAGCTGGGCTTGTGCTCAGCAATTTCCCATAAATGCTGGCAATTAACTTCTTTCATTCTCGCACTGGTCTTGGAGGCAGCTGGGGGTCCACTCTGTGTTGATGGCTTGTGCAGGGTCCAGGGCCATGCTTCCCACGCTCTTTGCACAGCCATTCTTATTAGCGAAAGTATTACCTTGGTAATGAAAGAGCTGTTAAATGGGGAACAAAGTGCAGTTACAAAGCCCTGGTGTACCACAAGGCAAAGATGTATCCTGCCTCCAAAATGCATCAAGCTAGTGGGATAATATAGAAGATGAGCAGTGGAAAAAGGAGACCAGTAGAATGCAGTATGCTTTGGTTGGTACCAAAGTGGAAAAGAGAGAAAACAATGGGATGGTGGAGTGCTGGAGAGTCAGAAGAGAAGAATGAAAATTTATGCAGAGAACTGCAAGGTCCCACCCAGAGTGTCTCTGAGGCCTTGGAAACCCTGGAAAAAGCAAATAACACTATGCAGGAAGAAGTGTGTCAGACAACACTTGCAGGAGATGCCTGAGATCCAAATAGCCCAACAAGGCCACCTATTCTCAAACGATTGCTGCAGCCTGAGTCTTTCTTTCACATCTAGGTTAGCTCTGTGTCCTCTTCCAGGTATCCAAAACTGATGGTCTGTGTGTATTTTGAGAACAGCTCAACTGCAGCATTTTCTGTTGTGATCCAAGTCCATCTTTTGGACAGGTCAGATCTGCCTGGAGGCTGAGGAGAGGAAGAGAAGTTAGGGGAAAAGTGCTATCTGATACAGGAGCATTTCTGTTTTTGAGAGCCGGGTGTGACAATTAGTGAGGGAAAATTCCAGTGGTTTAGTCTGCTGATGGTCTTTTGCTATCTTTATCAATAATTTATTCTTGAGAGCTTTCTAAGGGTTTCCTCCTTTTGCCTTACGACTCTTCAGAATGACATTCCCCCTTCCAACTTTACAGAGTCTGGAATTGTGACCCACAGGATGCATAGGAGTCCGTATTCAGGAAACACAAAGATATTTTTTTGTGCATTTTGATTTCTACTAAAAAGCCCTCCCTGTATAGATTTCAGCAAACCTGCCTGTGCAATATTTACTGCCACTTGTCACTCCCAGCATGGTGCTCTAATGGTTTTCTTCTTTATTACAGGTAGACAATTTTGTCCCTTTGTATGCAGACCGCCACCCAGGAGGTGCCCATGCATACAGCACACCACCTGAGATGCAGGGACCTTTCTCAGGTCATTGCTAGATAAATAAGTGCGGATGCCTGCATCTGCATGGGGTGAGGATCTGCTTGCTGACAGCTTTCAAAGAAACCATGTCCTTTGTTCCTGGTCTCCACCAGCTGCTGGCCAGGTGGGCAGATGCTGGCAGCTGTCATGTATGGGCAATGAGTCCCTGTCACCCATAGGAGGTTGGTCCTGTCACCAATGCTGACAACATCTCTCTGGGGGACGAGTCTCTGATGGATGTGACCCCCTGGCTGGTACCTCGTGTGATGTTCCATCTTCTGCTTCTGATTTCACCTGCACTCCCCTATCACACGCATAGTGTGGTGCAAAGGGCTCTCTTCCACAAGGCCAGGGGTTTAGGGTCCCCAGAAAGTCAGATCAGCACTCTCAGGTTTCCATTTATTGCCAGTAATTTGTCACTCAGTGCAGTGCTATGAATATGGGACCATGACAAAGTTCAAAAGTCCATGAATGGTAATGGAAAGGATGAGACTGCTTGGTGGAAATTAGTCTCACTTTCCATTGGGCACCAGATAAAAAAGAAACTTGTGATTTTCCTCTGCACTGTAGCAATGCCTGAATAGGAGATGAATAGCAGATAAGGCCTAAACCTTGCACCTCAGTGTGAATAATATTGAATTTTGCAGCTGTATGGCAGAGCCACATGTATGGCAGCAAACTAAGGGAGAAAAAGGAAAGGATAGGTTTCTTATGAGAAGCATCTGATCAGCAGAAGAAAGGATTTCACCACCAGATACACTATTGTTTTCTGTATGCTTCAATTTTTCATCATGAAAAAAAAAGAGGAAAGGAAAGCACAAAGAGGTTTGAAATTGAAAATACTCTCTCATTCTTGAGATACCTTTTCTATATGAAAATATTCAAGCAAATAAAATTTACTTGCATATAGCTTTCTTCCTTATTGGGATACTAATCCTAGCTTTCTTTAAAAACAGTAACAGTGGAAATATCTTTTTCACCATCTCCCCATGGTTAGGGAATGAAGTAAAAGGATGGAAACAGATGGTAAACAGAAAAGGTGGATGGACAGATGGATGGATGGATGGATGGATGGATGGATGGATGGATGGATCTCAGAGCTTTCAGTCTGACAGGCTGGAATCATAAGAGGTTCCAGAAAACATGCGGAAGAGGTAATCTTAAGGAAGTGGATAAGCTATGAATGTTTTGTGTAAACTGTAGTGGTTAAATTATTATTATTACTATTATTATTATTATTACACAGTGTTATAATATTGGTGTTGTTGAGAGACAAAGTGAAAAAGATTTCTCACTGTAGCTACATACAGTCTGAAAAATACTTTCTTCTCCATGGGACTCCTGAATCAAACATGCCTCTAAACAGACACAATTTCCAGAATTGTGTGGACCTTTGGTCTTTCACTACATTATCCAACATAACTATCAAACTGCATGGGTAAATTACATTATGGCACATCCCATGTCTAAATAGGAAGGGAGCCATATGGGACTCAGGCAGAGACTGCAGCACACTCAGAATGCTGTGGGAGAGGTGAACTTGTCCTAACAGGTGAGCAGAGCCTGGCACACCCAGCAGAAGACATACTTCTGGTCCAGCCTTCTCTACCACAGGTAAAAAGGTTTTCAAAGATCTTAGCCTGCTTCGGGAATGTGGAAGGAATTGACGGCGCTGTCACAGAGAAACCCCTCTCCAGCCAGGAGTTACAGCTGCCTGACACCCCGGGTGCATGCTGTGAGGGAGAGAGAGACAAAAACACCAAGACTTGTTGTGAGGTGAGTGATGGAGATGAGCCTCAGAGTGCACAACAGAGACAAATACCCCTGCCACACCAAGAGCAAAGCCTGTGCTGACGAGAGCATCTCCAGAGCTGGAAAAGCCTCTGGTGACAGTCACTGCCAGGGTCACATCAGCAAGTAATGGAGGCGGCACCAGAAGTAAAAACTACCAGAGAGCAACTGCTGCCATTGCTCAACCACATCAGAACGCAGAATCTTAAAGGTAGAGATAAGTTTAGTTAAATTACAAAGTGCATAAATCTCGGTGTTGGGCAATAGTAATAAGGAAAGCCTGTGCTTTATTCCTTATGATACGACTGTTCTGTCATCTCTCCTGTTGCAGGCACATGATGATTCATAGAGCCATCAAGGTTGGAAAAGGCCTAATCAACACCCACTTTGAGTTTTAAGGCCGTCAGCCAATGGATCTGAAACAATGGATATGTAGAGCAAGTACGTCTTTCTTCTTGTACTAAAATACAAACCCTAGAACCTCCCTGGCTACCCAGCCAGTGAATTTCAACTACACTGACCATCATAGAATCATAGAATCATTAAGGTTAGAAAGACCACTAAGACCATCTTGTCCAGCTATCAACCCATCAAAGTACATCTAATTGCTCCACCTTTACCGCTGAACCTTCCGATCCACCCAACCTGTTTCAACCTTTTTTTCCCTTTTTCCCTCCTTGTGAACCAACTTTCCCCCTTTCACATTTTCTTTGCAAACGTGTTCAACTCACTGTCCAGTTCTAATTCCCTCTGGATAGTAACAGACCCAGCGATCACATTTCCTTACTACTACAGGACAGAGCACCTAGAAACCTAAAACAGAAAAAATAAAGGAAAGCAGAGCACTGCAGAGATACGAACTCAACAAAAACACAACTCAGTAATCCAGAGTATTGGTGGAATGGACCCTAGCATCACAGGTGTTGTGTACAGCAGCGTTAAGTCCAGTAATAGGAAGTTGTTAGAGAAATGAAATAAATAAATTTGGATTTCATTATGCTCTCATTAGCAAGTGCTAATTTTCCACCCCTTGAGCTACTTCCCATCTAACTTCTACCTTGCACATTGAAGAAAGGAGATGGCTCTTTTGAGTGTTCTTGCCCTTCTCTGGCCAAGACACAAGTTAACCCTCAAATCAGAGACTCCAGCTAACAAGAGAACCAGGGAGTCACAGAACAGCTTAGGCTCAAAGGGATCTCAAAGACCATCGAGTTCCAACTACCCTATCACAGGCATGGCTCCCAACCATTAAATCAGACACTGTCTGATTTAGTGGCAGGGTGTATTCCTGTATTCCCTGAACTAAAATTCATGTATATATGGGCATATATACAGACATGTGTATGTATGACTGCATGTCAGTGCAGGTCTAAGATCTGATGATGACTTCTCAATGTATTTGTGATCCAACAAGTGACAAGTGAAGCTGTTCTTCTAAGCCTAAAGCTTCAGTGGGTTGCTGGCATGAGCCTTGCCAAAGCACCACCACCCAGTGCCATGCAGGCAGCCTGCCAGCATCACAAGGACATGATCCCAATTACCAACACCTAACAATTTCTCTACAATCTGTAGACATATATCTGACCCTTTCAGAGCAATGCAAGGCACTCAGGGCCAGCATTCCCTCAAACAAGCCGAATGAGGTTTGTGTGCACAATATTAGCAAATTAACAGCCATCCAGTGAACTTTGGGACTATTTCAAGAGGCAAAATTGAAAACTGAGGCTGTGCTAACACTGAAAGATGGAATATCTTCAGATTTCTCTCTCTGAGTGTATTGCACTGCCCGCAGCCTTGTGTCTCACTTGGGCAGATCTCAGCAGCAGTGTGAAGTTCCTTTGGAGGAAGGACTCTTGGGATTCTCATCACAGAAGATCTAAGCCCTGTTGCTATTCCAGATTGATGTAGATTAAGAAAAGGTGTAACTTGAAAATCACTTAACCATATCAGTGCAAATCTTCCTAACTGAGATAGTGAAACAGATATAAAGCTTCCTTGAATCCACGTGGACTCAAAATGAGCGCAAACCTTGGTTTACATTGAATTCAGGGCATTCAGCTTCTTATCTCCTGGCAAACAATATCAGAGTTGGCTGGAATAGACAAGGTCTAAACCTGATGGGTCCTGCTCTCCTAAGAACTTCTATCACATACCTCAAGAGGTTTGGGACAGGTGCTCTAGGAACAACCAGCACCACTGCCTTGGGAGCCCTGTCCCACATCCTGGGGAAGTGGGAGGCTGTAAGGGGAACAATAGGCGCCAGTAAAGTGAATTGAGACAGAGCTGGTAAGTACAAAATTGGCTATGTCTCAGCAGGTGTGTCCTATGATACGCTATACGAGTGGCCTGCAGCTGCTGGAGCTGTGTCAGTGCCACTGCTCACCATGAAAGCAGGGATTCCGTCAGCTGCAGAAGCTTGTTTGCATCTACAGTGTAGGGAAGAAAACCCCTTTTTTCTCCTCTCAGACACCGGCTGTCACAGTTTGCCCTGTGCCGACTGCTGGAAAGGCCTGGCTCAGCAGCAAGACTCTCAAAATCACAGTGTCATCTGGGCTCTACCTTTGTGTTCATCAAACCCAAACATCAGCCTGACCTACTGAATCCCAGCACTCAACCACTCTCCTTGGTGTCCTGTCCACCCATTCCTTGAATACTTCCAGGGATGGGGACTTCATCACTTCCCTGGGCATCCCATTCCAATGCTTGATGACCCTCCCCATGAAGAAACTCTTCCTGATATCCAATCTAAACCTCTCGTGGTGCAATTTCCTCACGTTCTGTCATTTGCCACCTGAGACAAGACTTTGACAGCTCCTCACTGCAATTTTCTTTCAAGTAGCTGCAGAGAGCAGCAAGTCACCTCTCAGACTCCCATCAAACTACTTCTCTTGTGTAATAGGCCACAGCTTCCTCCACCCCACATAACTTCTGCATTTCAGAATGTCAGGCAAGCAAATACAACACACATTTGCATTTGTTCTTCAGCTTTACTCCAACTTCTATAGAGGAAGGACTAAGACATTGCCCCTGTCCTAGTGGTGGGGCAAGTGTTTCCCAGGAGAAAAAATGATGCTGTTGTTTCCTGTCATCTTCTGCCCAGGATGAACCTCCTCGCACAGAACTTGCCTTGTCAAGCAAAGTTGTCTCTTTCTTCTGTACATTTATCAGCATCTTCAGCAAGGAGCAAGTGGAGTTATGCCTTTGAGTACAAGTCTGTGTTGAAAGCTATCAGTTTTTGTCTTTCCCAATTCTTTCCTTCACACTCTGAAGAAGAATAAGGTGTCTGAGTCACAAATTAGAGATAAAGCTGGATGGAGCCCCATGGCAGGTGGGGGCATGGGTGGGAGTCCAGCAGTGCCCATTTCTCACCTGACCTGGTATGCTAGAATGGTCAGAGTCCCACGACAGGGGTGGCACAGAGGCACGTGAGCAGAGGTCTCACACTCCTGTGGTGCTGGGCAGTGGGAATAAATCATCCCTGAGCTGCTCCCTCTCTCACCCTGGAAGAGGAAGCACCTCTGTGAGGATCAAGGAGAGTGGAAAGAGGAAGAAGCGGAAAGGAATCTAAAAGAGGAGGAAATCAGTGCTCAGTGTTGTGTCCAAATAGATGCACCATAGCTGTGCGAGATGCTCTAAGAAAAACAAGGTCAGCTTTCAGCATTTGTTTCCTCCCCTCTCTCCTGCTGTTTTCAAGTAACAGCAATGCAGATTACACTGCAGGAGACTCTCCTGCACCTCCCGTGCAGAGAATTTCTCTTTTTTAAGTAGGTGGGAGGATAACTTGTGCAGTGCCTGTCTTATTGGGCAGCCCCCAGGCTGAGGCTGCTCCTCAAGTCCCTCCAAGAAAGAAAAGAAAGTCTAACTAAAACCTGTGCTAACATCCTAGCTGGTGCTTTGCATAGAGTCTTGCCATCACACACCAAACATTTGCCTGCGTGATGTCATGGGCTCCTACACACACGTATACATTGGTGTGGGGGAGTACGTACATCCAAGAGATAGATGCTTGGAAGAACTAAAAAAAGATTAAGCTCTTTTTAGACTCACATTTTACATGAATAGTGCCTTACCTGTTCTTAGAGTATCTAACATTAAATACCTTCACAGGCATTTATAGAAAACAAGGCTTAGCCTTACACAGAGACTATATTCCCTCCTGAATATTCTGTTGCTAAGCCTGGCCTGAAATGTTCTTACAATTCAGAAAAAACATAATGACATGGGAAGGAGAGGTAACATGAAAAGCCAGAGAGAAACAGTCCATGCTATTAACAACTTCTGGAGAACTCAGCTGCTGAGCTGGACCCTGAGACCCAGCATGGGAGGCAGCCGTGGGTGTTCTGAAACACTGATGAGCTGCTGATCTCCCCACAGATCGTGCTGGACGTGTGCAAGGACCAGACCAGATGACAACCAGATGCTGCTGCTTGCGATTGCTGGGAAGAAAAAACCACAGAGAGGCAGAGGCATTTCCCATCTCAGAAACCAGCAAAACCCCAGCAGAGCTTCGACATGCAGATAAAAGCAGTAACGCTGCACTAACAGTGAGTGCCCTCCATGCGGTGGTGCCTGCAACCGTGTACAGCCCAGCAGGGACTGCAGCAAGCATCCTGCCTGCAGCAAGCATCCTGCCTGCAGTGTGCACAGGCTTTCCTGACAGTAAGCACTGCACAAAATGTACAGCATATGGCTCACTGAGGGACTCACTGAGAAGATGTGGGTTTGAGCAACGGCTTTTCCTCAGGATGTTTTTCCTGAATGCTCCTCTACAGCACCAAGCAGTTAAGTGCCACTCCTCAGGCCTGTCACAGGTCACAGTCAGACATCAGTTTCCTTTGGGTAGGCCAAAATGCTTTGATGGATCTGATTTCAGGTAGTTTTAGGATTCTGCAGCTTTTTCCATCTCCTTTGTGTGTGTTAGTAAAAGATCTTGTGTAAGGCATTCCAAGATTTCAAGAAAGGGGCCGGCCTCAGCTGGAGCCCATATGTACCTCCGGGGCTGGTTAGCAGCCCATTTCCCCCTAGCCACCCAACATACCATTGCCAGGGTAGCCCCAAGCCAGCAGGAGCTGCTAAATGCTAAATGCTGAACACAGCTGTTTCTTTGGTGGAAATGAACAGTGCATGCACGGAGAGGCATCTGTGCAGGGGATGTGGGGTGTTCACACATTTCCCCAGAACAGCAGCATCAGGTCTGCAGGCAGGCACTGCAGCCCCAGCCCTGGCACAGTCTGCTTGCACTGCTGTTAGTGTCCAGCTGTGTGTTGGTGCTGCTCCTCCTGCTGAGGAGACCTTCAAGAGCAAAGACAGCTGGTAGCTGATGGAAACCAACACAGCCTTTTTCAAATTCAGATGGAAAACTCTGCTCCCATTGTTACCTGGTGCCTGCCTTACAGGACACAGAACCACAGAACACCCCAATCTGGCAGGGTCCCACAGGGATTGTTGAGGTCAGCTCCTGGCTCCACACATGACCACCCAAGATTCAAACCCTGAGAGTGTTACCCATTGGTCGTCATTGTGGCAAGTTGACAGCTCAGCAGGCTGCCTCACAGCCCGGTGTTCTGTCTGTGACCATGCCCAGAAGATCCATCTGATTTTATTGCCACTTCTCTAGGTGGAGGGACCAAAGCCTCCTTCTCACTCCCTGGCAGACACCACAGCTAGAAGGAGCAAACCTGACCTGCACATACCATGACCTAGATCTAGATCTAAGGAACAGAAAGACGTGGGAAGTGCCAGTCTTAGTAAAGGTACTGGTTAGAAAGCAACAATTTTAGGGCAAAAAAAAAAAAGTAAAAAAAAAAGGGTTAGTTTACAATAGCACTGCTGGTGAGCGTCAACAAAACCATTCAAACAAGACACAGCGTGAGTTCATCCTCTGTCTTCTGCATCGCCCCATCAGCCAGACAGCACAAGGGGGTGCAGGACAGAAGGCTGCAAACTCAGTATTGCATATGTTCCCCCTCTCTTTTGGCCAGGAATAAGCAAGGACAGTGAGGAGCCCAACCCCAGAGCATGCAAGAGAGGAAGTGCGGATTCTCCAGAGCAGGGCATCCCATCTCCCTCCCTCCCTCCCTGTGAACAGATTCAAGGCCAAAATCTCAGCATGCTTGTGTTCCTGCAGCATCTGGTACCCTGAAGAAAGAATTCTGCTTTGGAACAATAGGGCTTCTGCCAAACAGGATTGTAAACATAGGCAGTAGGCAGGCAAGTGTGCAAATCACAGTCTTTTAAAATCTTTTCAAATAGCCACGTTATATATTTAGTAAAGTATAAAGGGAAGGTTTATTAGCAGCACATTTTCTTTTGTTCCTAGTTACATGCAGAAACTCACACACAAACAAGCATGTCTTGTGTGTAAATAAAATTGCATAAAATACATCCACCTAAAAAACAAACAAGCAAACAAACAAGAGTTAAGAAAATCAATGTATTTTGCTTCAAAGTGAGTATATTGCACATAAATACAACGTTCTGGTGGTTAATGATGCTTAGTTGGCAGAGCCCAGAGGTGAAAGAAGGGGCAGCAGTGGGAATGGGGGGTACTGGGCAAGGAGGTGTGCTTGATGCAGAGCACACTGTCTCAATTCCCTCACCCCAAAAAGACAAGTCTTACCCACGTGCAATGAGCCCACTCAGAACCCATGCCCAGACAGATGCAGCAGGGAGTGTGGCAAATCCACCAATTTTCTTCTCACACCCAGCTACAGGAGTGAGCAGTGGATGCCCGAAGTCGCAGCCAATGAGTACAGTCAGCAATCCATTTGCATCGTTTGCTCTTCAGCCCCAGAGGAATACAATTTGCTTTTGGTTCAGAGCAACAGAAAGCTTTTTTACCTCATCTATGCTGAGGCAGAACCATTTCAGACCTGCAGTGCGAATGCTCAGAGAGGAGCCTAAGTGCTGTTCTCTGACTGCATGCACCTCTCTGCTCATTACCAGGGAATGCAGACATGGGGACCTGGCAGCCCTGCACAGCAGTGCTGAGATGACTTCGCTGTTTGTCTGAGGTGCAGGCTGGCAGAAGCCCTGACAGTGCCTAGGGCATCTTCAGTGCCAGTTCTCACCAACAGGAAGTGAAAGCCTTAAGAAATGTAACACTGGTCAGACCCTCCAGCAGTGATCAAGAGCCAGAAACTGTGTGAAAGCCAAGGTGAGTGTCCTTCTGCTTCTTCACATCTGGTGCTAAAAGGAGAATTTGCATAGTCATTGACCTCTGTATCAGAAAACACTGCTACTCTTGCAGCCAGCTGTGCCTACAGTGCGTTAATCAACATGGAAAAGGCCAAACATTCACATGCTTCAGAGAGCTGCTGGCCAAGTTCAGCAGATGTAGGGCACACAGGTTAAAGAAGCACAGTGGAGATCAATCCTGCTCCTATTCTGTGCAAATCAGAACTGCAGAATTTTAGAAAGAGCCAGTAAGATAACTTGGTTTGTATCACTGAGGTTTGCCATCAAGAGGACTCAAACACATTTATTACAAATGATTTCTGTTTGTTTTTTTTTTTTTTTTATGAGAGACCTGAAATGTCACTCTGCCCTACTCACTCCTCTTCCACAAGGTGCTGATGCACAGATAGGCTGGAGAAATGGGCTGAAGCAGATCATATCCATGGACTTCAATACCTCATGTGAGTGAAGAAGATGGAGACACTCCCTTTTCATTGGTACCCAAGGATAGCACAAGAGGAAACAGGCACAACATAAAACACTTTTCCACTGCGAGGGTGACTAAGTATAGGCACAGGTTGCCCAGCGAGGTTGCAGAGCTTCTATCCTCAGAGATGCTCATAAACCACCAAGATGTGATCCTGAGCAACCTACTTAGGATGTTCCTGGATGGACAAATGTTGGGACAAGGCCTCCAGAGGCCCCTTCCAACCTCAGCTGCTCCTTAAGTCTGAGACTGACATCCAACCCCCAACAACAGCATGCACATCTACTCTTCCATGGGCAAGAGAGCAGGAGCACCCTTTGCTGCAGAGCTGCATGCAGCAGGCTATTTGGTGCTGCTTGCAGCAGCAGGGTTTGTCTTCCACTGAGGAATCTGATTCTCAGGGATACACAGAGGGTCCTCAAGGCAGCAGAGACCTTCTCTGATGGAAAGTAGAATTACATCGCACAAAGTTTTCTTGGACTGTGATTTATTACCCATGGGCTTCTGGATATCTGTGGAGTACTTCTAAAGAATACACAGAGTAGCCACACAAAGCAAGCCAATCATAAAAATCCTTCAAACTATTCAGGAAAACAAGTGTGAGGATCCTTTAAGTGAGTAAACAGAAAATGAAAGAAAATGGAATTGACTAAGTCCAATCAAATCCAATGGGCAGTAATGATCTTTTGTTACCTAAAAATCACTCTTTCAAATAAATATGGAGAAAAGTCCCCAGGAACCAGACTTAAGCGATGGGTGCCAAGGACTGATGTCTGGCACAGGAGCACCACGGTGTGACTTTTCAAACAACCTACACACTTCTGGATAAAGGCAAAAAACAGACGCTTTTCTTCTTTTTTTTCCTCTCTATTACTGCCTTGGCAGGAGCCAGAGCCCAGCAGGGGACTGCCAAGCATCAGCTGTGTCAAAAAGCACACACTGCAGTACATGGAGATAGCATTCACCAGCCAGGGCTCGAGTGTGCCCTTCAGCACCCTCTGACACTCATCCACAGCTAAGAGTGTGGAGAAGGTGATCATTAATCCACTGATTACAGAGACACAGTGGAACAAAGCTGTCAGAGATGCAGAGAGCACCAGAAAGGGCCACAGCACAAAGCAGGTGAAAGAAGGGAAGCACTGCTGAAGAGCAATGTGATAACAGTGGGTAGGTTCCTTCAGATACAGCCAGCAGGCAAAAAACAAGGGAGGAAATGCATCCAGCCTATTTGTGATGACACCATTATCCTTCCAGGGAACAAGAAGCTCGAAGCAATTCACAGCCACTCTGACAAGGGAAGGGGGCAGAAACAGCAGTGAGACACTGCGGGTGTTAGATTGACTGATTCCACAACTGCTTTTAGAGATGAAAGCTACGGGGTCCTGGAGGTGGAGGAAAGGAATTAGCCAAAAGGCCTCTTTTAGTCTGTAAAATAGATTTCTTTAGGATGTAATCTGTGTTTATGTTCGAGGAAACATCAGGAAATTCTTCTAAGGCAGTATAAAATGGTTTAACTTCATGGAGGAGCAAATTGGCCTCTGTGATTTTGCCAACCAGCTTTCAGCATCCACACCATGGTTAACTGAAGGACAATTTCTCCTGGAAAAACTGCAGGCACTTCAAACAACACAGTAGGCAGATGTCAGGCACAGCTCTGCTGTTGGGCTTGGGCTGTGCAGCTCAAAGTGTGCTTAAAGCAGCCATCATCTCAAGTGTGAGTGGAATCTTTCTTCACCTGGGTCTTGGTCTTGTTATTTTACACATTAATAGCAAATGTTCATAGCCTACTGTTCAACAGCAACAAACTGCCTGAGGCAGAAATGCACCAGCTTCTCCATTAACCACAGAACAGAGGGCTGGAAATGCCAAATTTCACCTCTCGCACTCATTTCTGTGATGGCTTCAAGTAAAATGAAATCATCTTTCTGGTCATCACCTGCTGTTTACAAAAGCAAAGCACAGAGATACCATGCAGTCACATTCTGGCTGCCCATGGGCTGTCCTTAGAAAACTACCAGTGCCTGCTCACTGCTATCAGGGCCAGCACACTGCTGACGTGCTGTGATGAGATCATTGTTTGTGTCAGGCTGCATGCAGACAACACACTTTATATTCAGATGCAGTCATCCTCGACCACGTGCTACAGAGCACTGCATAAATGCTGTGATTGCAGGAGGATGCCAGAATTAATGCCGGTGTTTTAAGATTGTGCTGCTCTGGTACATGAACGTAAAAAAACTTTCTAGTTCATACAATAGGGATTAGACAGATCACTCACAGAGGACAACCCTCTAACATCTGCCCCCTGCTTGTTTCAGCCAAATGGGATCCTCTGCCACCCAGCAGTTCAGGTTAGAACGGGGCACCATAAAACCAGGCTTTGAATGCCTTCAGGGATGGAGCACCCATAGTTTCGGGCAGTCTGTATCAGGCCTCACTGCCCTCCAAGTGAAGGATTTCTTTTTGACATCTCACCTAAACCTCTTTCCTTTTACTTTAAAATTGCCTCCCCCTTGTGCTATCCACAACCCAGAGACGAGAGCTGGCAGCTCTGACGTCTGGCTGCTCAGCTGCAGGGTAAGCAGAAGCCCTGCCAGCTCCAGGCCTCCAGCCACACGACACAGCTGTAAGGCAGGTCCTGCTGAAAGCCTCACATAATTCAAGGGGGAACTGGCTTAGCTGAGATGCCTTGAACATTTCAGAGGTCTTAGCTTCTAAACAAGAAACTTGAAACACATTTCTAACATCTCACTTCTCTGATATTCTTCCTCATTACACAACACATTGGGAAACCACCTAGATCTACTTGTAATCTGTCACTCACCATTATTAGGGTGAATTTAAAGAGAAAACTGCAACGAACTTCATATTGTTTTTTCTCCTTCTCCCACGTCTGTGTCCTTTCTATAAACACCTTCAGAGACAACAGTTCTCCCAGAAGGGGAGAGCATTAGCCAGCAAAGCTGAACAGAAAGGAGGCAGGAGGCAAACTATGTGCCTTGCTTTGCTCAGAATTTGGAGCACGGCCAACAGAGAAAGTAGCCTGGATTCTGCCTCAGCAGGGAGTCACAGACCCAAAGGACAGAAGAAAACCTTGGTTAAAAATAGGAGTAAAAATAAAAGGATGGCATTGTGCAGGAACCAGTTTTAGAGACCAAATGGAACTGAATTCAAGGCTCAGAGCTCAGGATTACTCAATTTTAATCCACTGACTTTTTAATTAGATAAAGGGCTATTTGTCTCACCTGCCCACAGAATCAGGTTTTGTGTGTTTACACAACTTCAAGGCTTCTGGAAAAGTTTTTTTGTTTTTTGGGTTTTTTTGTTTGTTTGGTTGGTTGTGGGGTTTTTTGTTGTTGTTTTTGTGTTGTTGTTTTTGTGTTTGTTTGTTTTACAGTGCTCCTTCATCTTGTAAATTTACGTATATATAAGAGCATATATATGGACAAACATATATAAACAGATGATCAATACTTAAAAGAAACCACGAAGTGCCTTCATAGTTTCTCCACATTATCTCATTTCCACAGGGCTGGGGATCACTGCTAAATGTTACTGTGTTTCACGGAGGAACTGTATGGGTCTGCTCCTGCCTCAGTGCCTCCAGCCACATTATGGGACAAGAGAAAGGAAGCAGACATTGCTATCAGGAGCAAGTTACTGCTGAATATGAACAAATATCAGGCAACACACAAGCCTTAGAAGAGTAGAAGTTACTCACAGTACAACAAGGCAGGGGGAAGGGAAGGCTTGCAAAGCTCAGGACTCATTGAGCACACTGCAGTCCTGTCAGCAGACCCAACTTTAACAGGCCCAGAGGATGTAAAACTCAAGTCAAGAACAATAACTCTCTTCTTGTCAAAGCCTGGCGATGAGATTTCTTCTGACAGCTCCTGTTTCATGCTTCCAGTGAGCTCACTGGCTTCCTGCACAGCCACACGAGCAGAAGCCTGACCTCTCCCATTCACCCACAAGTTGGCTGCATGCAAAGTGGCATTAATTCCAGCTGGCACATGGGCTTGGCTGAGGCCCTTCCTTCCTGTCAGCAACAGAGGAGGGCTGCGACTGTGTGTGTGGAGGAAAGGCATAGAAACAAGCAGCAACTGATGGAACTCTGCAGCAGGCTGCCTGGTTTGCAGCTTTTCACTGACCCTCTGCAGTCACAGCAATGTTTAGGCAAAAATACTCAGAGCCAAGAGCAAAATGACGAATGCTTCTCCCCAGAAGCACCAACCATAAGTAAGCAGCAGCCCACTCTTGATCCCATGAGGATTTTAGTAATATAGTATTACAAAAGCCATGCTGGAGAAGTCTAGAAATATTCTTTTCTCCCACCTCTTGTCTCTCAGTTTGCAAGGATAAGTAGATTTTAACTTCGGCACAAAAATCAGCATCACAAACATCTTTTCCATTGAACAGCCTACAATTAGGCAAGCTGCTTTCTATATATAGACTGCAGGGCTTCAGCACAGCTAGAAAAACACTGGAGCCTCTAATCTGCTTTTGGAAAGGAAACACATGGGAAGCAACCTTGCAAGAGGTTATAGCTGAATGCTGACAAACCCCTATGGTTCACAAGACGGACGGGTTTGAATCTGAAGACAGGTGGGCTTTCTAAGAGCCAGCTGTCAGGAACAGCTACACAAACATTTGTAGCAACGATTTGCAATGTAGCCATAACAGTAACTTTCCACATGAAACATGTAACCAGAATTGTAACACACGTGGCAGTGACTGACAGCCTGCAGCCCTGTTGCTGCTTTACTGGAAGGGTCCAACCCTGAGAAGCAAGCAAGCAGGCAGTGAAAGCAGAAGATGGGAAACTGAACTAAAGGACTTTTCACTTTCTTTTCAGTTTCCTGTGCTGAGAGCTGGCAAGGGAAGTTTTAGTGCAGTGTAGAAGAGCCCAAACTTAGAAGCACTCAAGGCCTCCAGGAAATGCAAAAAATCATTGGAGCTTGGACAAGATCTTTTGTCAGCTCCTCCTGGAGAACACATCCCAGTTACAGCAGTTACACAACACTGAGATCACACCTGCCTCCTACAAAGCCAACATTCACGTACAACAAATGTAGAAATGATCTTTTGAGGAGAAGCTGCCTCCTTGCCTAAACGTGCAACAACATTTACTGTCATTAAGCAGTTCTGTAACTGAGCTTAGTTTTTAATCAAGTGCTCAGAAAACACATTAAGCTTACACATTTACTCTTATATATACAATTTGTCTCACTTTACCGTGAGAGTCTACAAGAACTTGCACAGAGACATCCTCAGATCCTAAAGCTGGGCTCAGTTTGAAACTGTTATTCCGTACTTTGCCATCCTCTTCCCTAAGTGCCCTCATTTCTTGGCTGAGACTAGAGAGTATTTACTTAAGCTCAAGTCACTTTGCACCACTGTAAGTTTATTGCCATGTAACACTTCTGTGCCTTGGGAGACTGGAGTAACCCAAGAATGCCTGAGGCACAGGCATACCTGAAAGCAGAGGATCGGAAAATAATTGTGTGAGGAGTAAGATGAATTTTACAACGAATAAAACAGCTTTCAGAAGCAGTGCATGAAAGCAGCTGGCTAGAAGCAGGCATCAACTGCTCCAGCTCACAAAACAGGAAGTGAAGTAGTGTATGTATCACAAGACAGAAGAACAGCAACGGAAGGAATTCAAGTGGGAAAAGTCTCGTTTGAAAGCATGGAATACATTCAAAGTGTTATTGAACAGGAAAAAAAAAAAAAAAAGACTAGAAGGACTCAGAAACAAGATTTAAGAAATGTGATCTCTGTCTGCAGCTGTAACGAGCACAAAATACATTCAGAAATATTCATGTTTCAGTAGGCAGTTTTCATGTGATTGCAGTGGTGGTCGATTCAACCATTCCCCCCAGGCTCCAGCAGCTCTGTTGCACACATGGTCTTTTGCCAAAATTTGCATGAAAACTTCTGTTGGAGAAAGTATCAAGGAAGAGACAAGAGAAAGACAAGCCAGATGGCAGAGTAGGAACGCTTTTCTCAGTGGCAGTACCTCAATCAATCAAAGTGAAAACACTACTCAACTCCTACAGATTTTAGAGCAAAGAAACCTATCTATTAGATCTTAATCTAGGCTGACTTGTTTCAACAGACAGGAATCTGATCAGGTGTGAATTTCACATGATCAAGTTGTTTTTTTAGAATAAGGACAGCTCAGAAGGTTTAGGCACACATGAGTTAATTCACAAGAGATCGCACAGGTACAAAGAAAAATCTAAAGGCAGCACACTCAGTTCAGTGCAGATGATTCAGAAATCAAATCCAAAGCTGCCATAAGCACTTTAAAATCAAAGGCAACCACTTTAAAGAAAAGGCCAAAAACTGTATTCCAAACATTATATTCAAAATTTATTTTTAAATAAAAGAAAAACAATGACTTTAAATAAACATGGTATATTCTACATACCTGTAGAACAACACAACTTTACATCAGCCATTTTTAGTTTTGGAAGTTTTGTTGTAGCATCTTCAACATTTGACAGTGTTGGTTTCAATTTCAATCAACCAGACAATACCCCAAACAAAACTATTTGCTCAAGTGAAGTTTCAGTTTTCTTGAACAAAGATGGTTCTGCTAATACAAAAGCACCCGGTTAAACAATTATCCCCACTTAACATCTTGTAAATGAAGTCTTTTCAGCCTTTTTTTGGTTTTCTGTTCCACTGCCTGCATAGAAATCAGCATAAAGCTAAGTTGCAAGCTATGCTTCACTTCAGCAGTGCAATGAATGGCATTAAACTTCATAAAACAAAGATATAAACATTGTCAGCAAAATTCAATTATGTAAAAACTCTTAAAAACTATGTTTTCGTGGGTCACAACTAGACTAGCTTTCAGTGCACAACTCTCCTCAGGAAAAACTTGTTCCTGATTCACATGAAAAGAATGAAGCACGCAATCAAAAGCCTTTGTTCATACAGAAATGCCCATTAAAGAGTTCCATGTTATCATAAGGCAAAAGAAACATTAAGATGGATGAAGCATTTTGGCCCACAGTATGTTTAATATGTACACACACAATGCTAGTGTGTAGCATATGACAGCTAAGGGATTGGCTCAGTAAGGTAAGTGTCCGTTTTTATAAATACATATCATTATTGCTAATATGCTACACGTAATTCAACTTTTAGAGCTGCTTTGTTGGCAAGAGCCTTGTCATCAGCAGCTCACATTTATCGTGACAATATTCCATTCCACCTGAAGTAAAGCAGCATAAATACAATTATCAAAACAAAAGGCTTATGCAACATCCCTCTCTAGCTTTGCTGGTTTTTTTTGCTTGCTTTTTTTTTTAAAAAAAAATGTTTAAAGAAAACAAGTCCAGTTCACCACAAATTGGAAAGTCTCACAATAAGGTTGGAAACCAAGCTACAGGGACAGGGTCAGAAAACACGGCATGCATTATAATCTAGTCCTTTTAGTCATACAACTGGAATACAAAGTCCAATTTAAAGGCTAGACTAACAGTAGACGGCAAAAAGCCAAGAGTAGACTTCGTTTGATGTTTAAAATTAAGATTACAGTTTTAGTAACAGCAACTTCACCCAAACCTTTAATATATTCACAATATTTACTGCAATTGAATACTTACTTTTGACTACTGTGCATACATATGTTCACTTTTAAAAGATTTTAAATACCTGCATCATGAAATTACATTCTTAATACATTGCTTTAAGAAAATAGCTTGTGTGAAATGTTTCTGAAATGTATTTCTGCTCCCTTCTGTCCTTTTCTGAGTCCCACACATACACCCCCACCCCCCAGTCAAAGCAATCACACACACAAAAAAAAAGCCAAACACCCCTTAAAAAGGATGGAAACAATGAAGGGGGCCAGCTAGGCTAGTTACAGCACAGTGCTTAACAAGGTTCAAGACAGAACCAGATTAGAGTTGGCCAAAAGATGCTCACAATATGTGACTCACCAGTAATGCCTTTCACCTCACCCTATCAAACTCAGTCCACTTTTGGTTCATTGCAACAACTAAAGTATTTCATATATACATATAAACACAGGACTCCAGCTTTATTTTAATTTGTTTTTGCTAAGCATTTTTACTTTCCGTTCATTTTGTTCTGCAGCAACTACAAGAGGTAGGCATAAAGCATTTAAGAGCTTCTTTCCCAAGGTCCTGTTACTAGCTCAATTTAATGGGATACGATAGAGAACAATGTACTTTTTTCTGTGATATTACTAGGTATAGCCTTGTGCAATCCAGCTGGACAATAACTATGTGACCACTGGCTTTACTAGGCCAGCATACCATGGAGTAAGAAGCCATTCATATCCAGAAGGATACTTTTTTTAAAAAAATAAAAAATAAAAAATAAAAGAGTTTACTGCAGAATATTCATATAGCAGATACGTATCAGAACCAATTCTTTCCATTTCTATTTGTACATAGGAGCAAAATACCATTTGGCCAAGACTACAGATGTATTTTCACAGATATGCAAGTGCCATGCAAAAAATAAATTAAATTAAAGAACAGATACCAAAACATACAAGTAATAAAACTACTGAAGGTAGATTTTCTTAGAAGTATTTTTTATAAACAATTTATAATACTTTCGATCCCCCTTTCTCTTTTTGACAGTCACAGTTGCAAAGCTGTGGCTATACATCAAGGATTTCTTCTGCAGTGCCTCCGCAACGTAATCTGTAGCGTCCTGTCCTCCAGCTAATAGTAGGGTCCCACAAAGCAGACAGGAAAATATAAATTGTCATGGATTCTCTGATGAACCAAGCGACTGCATAATCAAGTTTAGAAAAACATAAAGCACCACCCTAGGAATACAAAAACAAATATTTAAGCATACTAACCATTCCAAAGGAGTTTTGAAGTAATGTGAAAGATTGGTATTGCAGACAAATCTATTCTAACGCTTAGTGAGATATTATCTAACAGTTTGATATTATCAAGAGCATATTCTATTATTTAGAAACCAAGTAGTTTTTCTCGCTGAGGATATGATTACCCATATTAAACATGAGATACTTGGCAGAATGACCCAGAAGGTTCAAGAAGTGACTTGTATGCAAAGCAAAAGACAAAGAGTCACAATTTCAATTTATTTTCTTTTGAAGCTTTGTAAAATTGTGCTGAAAGCAGGCAAAAGGTTTATGCCACAGATCCCAGAATAGCAGCACCTGGAGAGTAGGCTACCACACATTCTCAAGGGAGTGAAATTAGAAGAACCAAGCTTTTGGCTAATTGCATAGGAAAAAGAGATTAAAAAATGTTTACAGACAGCCCTTCTGAATTTACTGCTCCTTTGAGAGCTACTAGCTATATGCAGAGCTGCAAACTGAAGAGGCTTCAGAAGAAGAAGAACAGGTACAAAGTTTTTACTGCACCATGTACATATCATGCAGTAACTACAGTAATCAGAGAAACAACTTAAACCAGTGCTCTACTGATCAGGCAGAACAAGCCTTTCTTTCTAGGAATTCTTAAAATACAAAGAGAATGTTTTTCAGTATGATGAGAATTAGTTCATAATTTGTACACATAAGTAACTGTGGACCAGATTTAGATGGAATAGGGTAGTCACAGTAGACAGACTAGTCTGAAGAACTACAGCATCAGAAAAGCATGTATTTTTCTGATTTGTGCTGTCTTTCAATATAGAAAGTTTCAAAAATGAAGACTCCCTTCTTCCAGTGACAAGGAGGTTTTATTTTTGAAATTAGATTATATCCAGTATTAAAATACAGAATAAGTATGTTTAAGTGTACACAAACTGTACACATAAGCTTCAAGATACGAAAGAGAGAAGAAAAATTGAAGATAAAAAAATAACTAAAATCCCAGAGCTGCTACTCTTGTACTTTTTTTTAAAAAAAAAAAAAAAGCTTAGAGTTCTGGACATGCATAAATATAGCAGACTGGAAACACAAATGCAAAAGTGTGAAAGGGAGACAGAAGTCAACTTGAGGAGGCTAGTTAGAAGTAAGTGCACAAAGAAAATAAGATCACAACCAAGCACACCTTTCATGGTACTTCAAGTGAAGTTAGCAGGTAGGCAGAGTTAAAAGGATTTGACCTAGCACTTCCTCGATGATATCAAGTATCTTGTCACTGTAATCACATTTATCTGTTTGCTCAAGGAGTCGGCATTAGCAGCTTTCATAACCTCTGAGAAGAAACGTGACATACCTGAACACCTCTTAGTTGAATGTAGTCAAATATAAACCACGCCAAGCAGTGACACATAAAAAACACCATTATATCCCATCTGAACACATGATGAGCTGCCCAACCAATAACCAGACTGGCAACAAAGCACTCTGAAATTGGCTCACATATTATTGTGGCAGGTAACATATTAATTCGCAGTTTGGCCCATCTAGGAAAAACAAACAAAACAATTCAGACTACATGTAATTTCTTATGATTTCTTCTCCTAACTCACCGGGTGATGAGCCATCAATCTTGTTTAACTTACACTTCCAAATTTAACGGCAAAAAAGAAAATCACCCTTTCAAAAACACTATGTAAAACATTTAAAAGGTAACCAGGTTTTTTTTTGTTGCATTTTTTCTTTTTAGGTTTTTAGTCTTAAAAAAAAAAAAAAAAAAAAAACTACTCATGCATGAGTCTCACTTCCTTGCAAAGTCAGCACCTTTAGACATGTACCGAAACTACAGCATTCCCGACATTATTAACAAATTAATTTGAGAGAAGTATTCACTCCATTTTCAGGTTAACCTCACCAGAAACAGGTGACAGGAATGGAAGGGAGAGGAAGTAAGAATTAAAATTTTACCTGATCATTCTGGATTGAAACTGAGAAATAGAATATGAACCAGAGTTTTGCATTGCAACTTGTGTGGCCATTGCAAATTTCCACCCTCTGAAAAATAAATGTGTTTTATTAATAGCATGCAAATAAGAAATGCAAAAACAGCTACAGAACAAACATTTCAAGAATTTTATTAAGTTTTGATATTTTCTTTAGTATATATGCTATATTATTACAATGCATAAGAGCAAAAAAAAATGTTTTTACCAAATCTCTTGCTTGGAAGATAGTAAATATTTCCTGAACAATATACCTAAATTCTCTGAAACAAAAAACAGCTGATGTGGGCTTGAGTATATCTCTCCAAGAATTGACAGAAGAAAGCACATGTCATAAGCATGCTTGGTGCACATACATGAAATTGACCTGACTGCCTACATATATAGCACGTAACACGTGAAAACAGTTACAAACCTTATTTCAAACAAAAGCTTGCTTCAGTGGTCTTACCGGTCAGCTATAGCTTTGGCCATAAAATAATCTTCAGCAATATATTGTGCAAAAGCTATCAATCCCCCTGCTTGGTCCAAGACATCCTTCCTCATCAAGCACGACATTCCTGTTACACACTTAAAGCCAGTTAAATTGGCTGAAATATATGACCTTGGATGTGAAGTTCCAAAATAAACCTGCAAAAAACAAGATAAGGCATTTAAGCTCTCCATGTAGTTATGCCATTACTACTGACAACTCTCTCCTCTGTATGTATTTCAAGGAGAAAGAATTGTAAACGTAGCCAATAATGATCCTATATTTGCAAGTTCTTTACCACCCAAGTAAGAAGTCTAACTTAACACTAAATCTGAGAAATCTAATAGATAAGGACTCTATTTCTAGGGATTCAATACACAGCTTGAATTTTTATATTGAAATGCCACATTTTATTCAATACTACATTTCTAATTTAGGCTGTTCTCAGGTAACACACATAGTAAAACTAAAACTACTACTCACTCAAATAATATATTATTTACAGCTAACAGACATACTGTCTCATTCCTCTTAGCTGGATCACTGCATACAACTTTATAGAAGCTTACTACACAGCAGTAAAGAAGCAAAGAAATTTTGTTTAATGTAGCAGGATGAAATAGCCAAGACACTTCAGACTGAAAAAGTTTTAAAAATACAAGGTGCAGTAACAAAGCCAGCAGTTTCCTAGAAGAAGACTGCCAAGGCTGAACATTAGCATCTTAGTGCTACTCATCCTGTTGACAGTCTTACTAATACATCAGCTTATTCAACAGAAGGCATGGTGACCTTGTGGTACACTGGAACTAGAAGCAAAAAGTTCTTCCAGGAGCATAGAAGCAATAACTGAAATGCTATTTAGTAAGTAGCAATAAGAGTTGTGTTGTAGCTTCTTGCTCTCTTCTTTTAAGAAAATCAATTCAGACTTTGTTTCAAAAAAAAAAAAATTCACTCAGGGTACACTCTTTCTACTGAATTTCTCCACACTGTTTTCTCACAGTTTTGTCTTTGACTATTAGAATAGGACCAAAATGCCTTATTTATGCCAGCTTAGAGTAAAAAGAAATTATTAAATATTTGCCTTCAGAGACGAGGAACAGACAAAACTCAATCTCCTCATTCTACTGAGAATAACTTACTGAGAATGGAGAAAGAGAAGAACATGACAGATAACATTAAGCGATATGAAGATGGTGTACAGGAATCAACTCTTCACCTTCTCTTTCTAAACAAACACTAGGAGACATAAAATAGCCCTACAGAAGAGCAAGGTTCAGACTTAAGAAGGCTGTGGTGCTTGTAATATAGATCTACAGAACTTCCTGATACAGACAGGAGATTCAAATAGATTCAAGTAAAAAATTCGTGTAAGAAAAGAGTACTTCCTGTACAGGGCGCATCTCAGCTGAAAATGGAAAGCAGAGAGAGTATTAAGAGAAAATAGAACATACACTTTGATTAGGTCCTGTTCCCAAAGGTTCTGCTTATAAATAAGATAATACTGTAAAAGTATTAGTAGTACTGTAAAAAAAGTAGGACTTTTCTCTAACTTACAGTCATTTTTGTTTTCCTAGTTAAAGTCAGAGCTCATAGCTTTTCTTTACTAAGATGCCAGTAATTATTAAAATAAAATCCTGTATTTTCATCCTGCACTCAGTATAGCAAACAAGATTTGAATTGATGTCTAGAGCAAGGTAGTAGAATTTCCAAACATTTACAAGCTATCCTAGACAGTCTAAACTGTAACTGTTGCTACAAATAAAAGAAACCTCCTTTCACTTGAAAAATGCAAGAGGCACTATACAACTTCTAGTCAACAATGTATTAAATACATACACACACACACACTGCACTGACCTGTTCCAGGGTGGCAGCAAATCCTTGTCTGTCAGCAACATAGGGAAGACCATGGACCAATCCTACTTTCTCAGTCATTTGGTTGGCCATATCTGTCAGAGTGTCCGGTGTAACTACGCAAGAAATAAGAAAATGACAGTTCATTGAGCAATTCCATCATTAGCAGAAGGCTACTGTATAACAGTACTGTGATTTTCATGTTACTGTCAACAGCAGGTACGGCTTGGTGCACGCAACTTCGGGGAAATAAACTGTCAGAAATGATTTCAATCAGTATTACTATTTTACAATCAGCAAATAAAATAAGAACAGTATTTTCAAAAACAAGACCAATGTCCTTAAAGATTGAAAATTTTTATTCTGTGAAAAGAATTCTTCAGACTTCATTTCTGTTTCTGTTCTCAATTAAAATAATCTTTTACAACTGCTAACCTATATGGAATAAGGGCAAAAAAACTATCAGCACATTACAATACACACCTACCTCTGATTCCACTATCACAAATCCATATTAGATCATATTTGGCAACTTCATAGCCAGGCATTAAGTTGTTAATCTTGGGGTTGATGCCAACCTTCTTACCACCTTAAAAAAAAAAAAAAAAAAAGGCAAGCATCATATTCAAAATGGGGTTTTTTTGTGTGCGTGGTTTTTCTTCATTTGTTTGTTGGCTTTTTTTTTTTTTATGATTTTTTTAATCTATCTGCAAAAAAAAAGTCTAGCTGGAAAATCAGTACATGTTTACCTTTCAATTCTACAAGTCCACCTTTATGAAAAGATTTGAATTTTACACATTTGTTTATTTTTTTTTTTTTTTTTTACTACAGTTTAGAAGAGAATTAAAAAGGAAAATCATTCAAATGCTTCCTCAAAATGGTAGGTTAATAACAGAGTAGAATTACAAAGCTTTTTACTATATTTTATGAAGTAAATATTGCCTACTGCTTTTTCTTTCGAGTCCTGATTCTGATTTTTACACCTTAGGATAACCTCAGCAAAAGGGGGAGTGGAGCAGAATACAGAGACACAACTTTTTGCTCCTAAAAGATATGATTCTGCTTATTACATGTCATCTAATTCTAATTATCCTTTCCTATCCCCTTCCTCCTTCTGTGCAAACAAGTAGTAAGAAACAGACTTACAGTCTCTAAGCTGATGAAAACAGATTATTTTAACACCTCAAGCTCAAATACAGCCAGAACTTTAAGTCACTTCCTGCATATTTAATTTAGTGTAGAAACAAGATTCAAACTGTTGAATTCCAGACTTAGCAGAAAAAGGGTGCAGAGGTTGAATAATTATTTTTCCTAGAGTTTGTTGTTTTTGTTTGCTTTTAAAATGAGATCACAAATTACGAATACAAATCTAGTTCTATACTCTGCTCAAATACAGGATTAAGTCACAGAATGCATACTGGAAGAACAAGACAAGTAGGTCTTTCAGAACACTATTACAGAGCTGAAAGCCTAAAAATCTTTATAAGTTGAAGTCCCACGCTGGAGATGCACTGCTTACCTATAAACAGTCTAGCATCAACATTTGGGTATTTTCCAAGGAGCTTTTTGCAGACATCAATAGCTGGATCATCATGATCTTGTACACAGAGTAGTACTTCATACTAGTGAGGAAAAAAAAAAAAAAAAGATGCACATATTAAATATAATTATAGCCTAGGGAATAAAGCTTCACAGCATAGCAAACTGGAAAAAATGAATAGCACTGCTATAGCATTAAAAATAAAAGGGGTTGTTTTACAGCTAAATAACACCTAATGCTCCAGCAAGGACTTGCTAAAAAGAAAACAATTCCATGTCCCTGTAAACTACTGCAGCAAGGAATGGTCATTTTCCTGTTATTGGGAAGAACACAAAACAGAACATTACACAAAGAAGCTGAAGTTTCTGCTCCTGCTTCCATTCCACCCTAACCCTGCTTGCATTTCTGTTCACATATGAATCTGAAGTTTATAATCTATAAAACTATAGTACATCAAATATTAAAGGAAGGTGCTACAAGCTGTGGAAATGTTCACTTCCATGGCAGAATATAACCCAAAGTACTTTTAGGATTATAGATCTCACCTTTCAGCCAAAGCACTGTGTGCCAGAACTATGCTGGAATTTGATCTTTACCAACAGTCTGTAATACTCTGAATACTTGGACAGTAAAACAAATAAGAGACTTAAAAATGAAACTGACACAAACCAGATTCTTCTCATCTCTTTAACAAAACTCCAGATCATGTTAAGACAAACTACTGTACACCTGACTACAGCTTCCATTTCTTCATTCTGTAGATGCATAATGCAGAACACAGCAGGATGACAGCCCTTTGAGACCAATAAAGGTACACTTCATCATACAATAAAGCTAAGTGCAGGAACACAGAATGTACATTTTCCCTTCTACAGAACAAAGGTTAGAAAACCTAGCAAGAAGAAACTGTACCGGTTTCAGCAGTCAACCTACATAGCTACTAAATGAGCTACAGACACTGGGTGAAAAAGCAGGGTTTTAAGAATCACACACAACTACATGTCTTGAGACTGCAAGTTTTGAAAGAGGCATTTGTTTCTTCATTAGTAATGGACTCCCTGACTACTTCTTTCTTGACATAGCCTTCCCATCTCCCTGATCAAATCTTGAAGCATTACAAGTCAAGAGCACACCAATTCTAAGAATACAATTCAGAAAATGTAAATTTCTGATCAAAATACCTCAAAGTCATCCTTACAGGCAAAAAGTGAAACAAGGCAGCCTCATTAGGAATGATTTAATCCCATTTGATACAGGAATAATAAATAAAAAGCTGCAGTTGGTGAGCAAAACAGAACTTCATTTTCCAGGAACTATACAAGAAAAAATTATTCTCAACATCAAAGGCTATCTGCCTATAAGCTCAATGATAGTTCTCATGTTGTTTATGAGGAACAAGTAATGTCATCCAGTACTGGATGAAATAAGTTGAATAAATACATCATTTCAAGTGGAGAAAAGGCACTGTGACACAAAAACCCAGCAAGAGCAAGTTCACTCAGAATATTGTGCTGCAGACAAAAGCAGCTACGTATCTAAGTGCAAGCATAAAGCCAATTAGCCCAAAGAGTGCACACTGTTTGATTCCAATCATTTTTATAAATAAAATGGAATTTAAGTAAATTCCATATAAATTCCATAAGTTCCAATAAAGTAGTATTCAGATCTTCCAACTACTACAGAAGTGACCCTTACATTGTGAGTCATGGAAATTAACAACTGAAGAGATTAGTGCTTTATTGTTGATCCACTTACTTATGTGAAACAATTATTTTTTGCTAGTAATTCATAAAAATCTTCAATCCACAGTTGGAATAACATCTCTATATCCTTTCTGAAAAATTTCAATGAGTAATTGAATTTTGAATGAGTAACAGAAAACTGACATGACAACATTTCAGCAGAAAAACTTTATTTCATGTTAAATAGCCTTTGTATGCAATAATGAACTAAAGAACAACATACATGAATAGAGCAGAGAAAATACAAAGACATTTATCTGTACAAAGACCAGAATTGGGTTAATTTAAATGTAACACAAATGGGGATGTTTCTGACAAATTTCAAAATAGGTCATTTATAGCTATAAAACACTTTGAGATCTTGTTGCTCTGAACTTTTTTTTTTATACTTAATGTTTATTGTACTTTCTGTGGAGTCAGAATGATTCAAGTCTGCATGCCTCGAGTTTGAAAGGCCTCAAACACTACTAGAGAGGAACAATCCAATTCGTAGTCAACTGCAAGCGTTTTGGTTGTTTTTTTGTTTTTTTGTTTTTTAACCCTATTTGACAGAGCTTTGAAGTTACTCCTAAATAGAATACACAAAGAAAACCCACTACAGAGTTCACATGTGCTTTCGTCCTTTTTCATCCTTTTTGTCCTTTTACAAAGGAAACAGCAGTGCCCTAAGCAATTCTGAGAAGAACTGAAGCAAAAAGTTTTGATATCAAGAGTTTGAACCCAAACTACATGTGTTAGGAATAGACTGTATTCCACCATTCCACAGTACCATACACCACAGAGTAAATGACGCAACAAGTCTTTCCCCTTTAAGGTCCTTAACACAAGGACAGCATCTGACACTTATCACTTACCTTACTTATCACTCATATTACAAAGTCAAACAGCATTCAAGAGCAAACATAAGCTTTTCTTAACTATTTGTTTTCCGGATATGATTAAGTGGCTTGGAGGCAGTACTTCACTGAGCCACATTTTGCTACAGAGCACATCAGTAAGAACCACCAGTAAGTTTCAGGCTATTTTCACAAAATATGTTACAGGAATTATGAAGGGTGTTGGTCTCTTAAAAGGCAACGGTCTTTTAAAGATTGTACCCCCCATAAACAAGAAAGGACTGGAGCAATGATTAAACCAATCTTAGTAAAATCAAGAGTACAGTGTCTTCAAGTCTTGGTCATGTTTCTTTATAAGTAGTTTTTTGAAGAGGAATAAATATTGTCTGGAACATACAGAACACGTAACATCTGCTGTGGAAAGAAGAACAATTCGCTATACAATCAAGTTGAGCAGTTCTAGCACAAACCACTGATTGGATTTTCAGAGGCAGAGAAGGAAAGACTGTAAATAGTATACATACTTTGGGATAATCCAGTTCAAAGAAGGTTTCTAAGTTGTTGATCAGATTAGGATCCACACCTTTCAACGGCTTTAAAAGTGAAACACCAGGAAGCTTGCTATATGGCTGTTTATCTGTGGCTTTCTTATTTAGGTGGAGGCGCCTGCAGAAGACATAAAATACGACTGTATATGAAACAAAATATGCTAGAGAACTCCATTTAAAATACAGTTAAAAATAAGAAATTCAAAATTTAAAATTGTGATCAGAAATTTTCTTTCAGTTGTAGAATCAACAGCTGTTTTCAGACCTGTTGACAGCACGTCAGAGAATGCATAGCATTAGATAAGATCAATTCAATCTTATTCAACTTCTTAAATACTTCAGATAAAATTCCAAATATGATCAATTTTAAACAATGGAAGTATCACTTTCCTCAGACTATGTAGGGCAAACTTTTCTGCCTTCTTACACACTGTTTAAAATCATTATTGTAACAGGATAATCAGAAAACAGCCTCCTGTAAATAAAAAGGTAAGGTTATTTTTCCTACATCGATGTATGCAAAACTTAAAGCAAGCTGAAAGCACAAAGGGAAAAATAGGAATTAGTAAAAATAGTTCAACATCTTTGAGGAAGGGATGAAGATCAACTGAGAACATGCCTTAGAAAGTAAAGTTACTGATCTAGTTACTCTACTAACAGAGGAGATTCCAGCAGTTCTCTACAGCATTCTGTTGAATGCTGAAATAAGACAACGACACTCTCACAAGTGCCATTTCATCTGTCTCCCCAGCACACTTCTTCAAGAGAGGTTTGCAGCTGGACACCAGAAGGACAGCACTATTTGCAGCAGCATAACCATAAGACACAAAGATGATGTCCTCGTAGTGCCATCAAAACCAAGCCACTGCAGAGGTAAACTAATATAGTCCTGACAAACAATTAATGGACAAGGGGCAGTCAGACCAAAGTGAAGAAACTGTTAAGTAGTTCTGAGAGCTATCACAAAGACCTCATTGCCAATTTGGACATCAACACAACAGGAAACAAGGGTGTTAAGGAAGCACGAATAATGCTACTGTGAACAATGTGGGGGAGTGGGGAGGGGCAGAAAAATAAGTAGACAATGCAAATAAATAATCATTTTTAAATGGGCTGTAGCAGTGCAAATAGGGTTTGTATATTGAGAAAACCCTTGAAGAAAAGGAAAAAGTGAATGGAAAGAGAAGATGAAGAAACACAGATGAAGACATGCAGCAGGACTGTGATAGATTACAAGCAGCAAGTGATAAACCTGCAGAATCTCGCAAGGCATTGTGTTACAAACCATGCTGACATGTAGGATTCGGCAGGTGATCGAATTACACAAGAAAGAGCATAGACATGGTGTGAGGGATGCCTAACAAAAAATTTGCAAGTGAGGCACGTAGCATTATCAGGATCTAATCAGCTATAATGCATCTCAGACCAAGATTCCTGAAAGAGTATGCCTCAGCATGGTAAGACTGACTCTAGCATGGTACCTTAAAATGCCATCTTGGGAGCTACACGTATCATGACACTAAGGTAAGACAGCACCCTGTTAGACCCCACGGAGCAAGAGAAAACAGTAGGCCACATCATTTTACACTGATAAAGGCTACTTGCAGATTAGTGTAACCTGAGCAAGAATAAAAGAGTAACAGCTGGAAATCTATCTTCACCAGAGAAACAGCAACTACTGTGAGAAATAAGTTGCAACATCAGGGCTAACATTTAACAGGGAAGTCAAAATATCAGGCTAAGTTAACATTAATATTTTTAACATATATATTCTAAGTGAAGTCACACTCTATGGAACATGCAGGGTCTACATTGTAAATGTAGGATGAAATAGCAGATAGTGAAGCAATATTTTTGATCGGAACTTGTCAGTTCTGTGGTTCAGTTCTCTCAGATGGGTGTTGTGATCGTAGTGGTTTTCACCAGCACTGAGCAAGCAAAGCAGTTAGGAGTGAAAGAATAGGAACCTTCAAGGTTCATATTATGCATTATTTTGCACTGAACTTAACCCAGACTATTCAGACATTCTTGCTTAATCAATTGTTTTTTCCCTAACCCTGCCTAATGAAATAAGCTGCAAGAAAGCACTACTACATCAAGGAAACAATAAAAACTATTTAAAGTGCTATTTAAAGGCACTTGCATGTCCCATGTGTGAAAGAACAGTAGCCAAGTTATCTACAAACAACTTCACACTGACATGTGTTAAATACATCAGCCTGCAATCATCAGGAGACAAAGCACTGAAATTCCATCTAAGCAGCCTGGTGCTGGGAATTAGTTGGGAAAGAGCAGCAGAAGGATACGTAATGGAGCCATAAGCTGCGATTCAACTCTCCTATATTGTCTAAGGAGTATCTGCAAAATCTATAGAAACTTATTTACAATTTAGATGTCTTCTCTCAGAAGTATAAATACTTCAAAAGGCAGAAATTCAGTTCAATGAGTTATGATGCCCAGTGTTACTACATGATAAATCTTTGGCAATCCGTATCAAGTTAGCCTACTAAACCTTGCCTCCCCTGCCATTCAGGTAGTTGAGTATTCCAGCAAATAGAAGAAAGCTTGCTAGAGTAGACTGCTGGGTCACAATGGTTATTAAAAGTAGTTGAAAAACAAAACATTTTACTCACTCATTTTAACCTTTCCTCGGCAGCTACTATACTTAATTCTCCTTAATAGCTGCAAGAACATTGTTCTTCACCACAGGTTTGCAACAGAAACTTTGAAATTACAAAGCAGCGCTAACAAGACCCGGAAAGGACTGAAGACATCCCTTGGAGGCTGTAGTTGCACAAGCAGTTGAGATGCCCCAGCAGCTCATTACTTTGGAAAGAGACTCTTTTCTCTGTCTGTAATTTCAAATTCCTACACACATCCTCCAGTCAGTTTTCTTGGTCAACTGAGTCATTTCACAGGGATTAGTGGAGTTCAGGATCTGCTACAGAATAACATCTCTCTGACTGAAAGAGGAGAAATGAGAAGGAAGATGGTCCTGCTTCTTTTGGCAGCAGAAAGGGAAAGAAGGTGAGATCACCACCACATTTTCATTACTTTCTATAAATGTCTTGCACTAAAACATCTCCAAAAGCAGGTATCTTTATGGACAAAGATTAGAGAAGTCCAGACAAAGTAGTGCAGGTAACTCTTAAATTCACAGAAAGGTCAGCAATCCTGGCTTTACAAAAACTAATAATTTTTAGAGTCTTGTTAGTGCTGCTTTGTAATTTCAAAGTATTTGTTGCAAGCTTGTGGTGAAGAACAATGTTCTTGTAGCTATTAAGGAGAATTAAGTACAGTAGCTGCCGAGGAAAGGTCAAAATAAAAATCCAACCGTTTTAATCTTAGTGTATAGACATTTCCATGCTAATAACAAACATGTTCCAGCACCTTGAAGCAGCAATGGCTGTACAACTATAGTTTCACAGTTCAGCAGCCAAAAACACACATTGTATTTTATAAATACAGAGCATTCTTATTTACAAATAAAAGCCAAATTTTATTTATCCTAGTCACTGATTCAAGACAACTGTTGGCTTTGGAGCTACACGCTCAAAATGAATGCCAGCGAAGGTGGGTAGGAAGAGTCTGCTTGAACAGCTCTGATACAGCGCTCATCTACACCAGCAGGAGGAAAAGCATCTTTGGGTGTGCTAGCACAGACTGATGAAAAGATGTTGCAGTGACATATCTAAACTAGAATAATGCATGATCAAGTACTTTTCATACTGCTTTACACAGATTCATGAACACAACGTTCTACTGCATACTTAGAGGCCTACTACACTACTTTTAGGGACCTGCTCAATTTCAGATGGCTTTGGAAACTGCAAAACAGACCAGCACAGGTCTCCTAGCAAGTGCCCAGAATTATTCTTTAAGGCAGAATTAAACACCTGGATCCTTTTTCAACCTTTGCTGCCCAGAGTATGGTTTCATCATACAGCTGAATCATTTCAAGCGTAGGCTGCTACTTGGAGGCACTCATCTTTTTCTCCATTTCTGGGATGTGCTGTTCTTCTTACAGTGGGGCTGCCATTTGTCTGGTCCCACAGTGACCTAGTCAAGACACTTAAACCACCACAATGTAATGTCAGTTGTAGCATCAGCATTTTGTCCATTTAACTTAGCAACTATACTTGCTGAAAGGATGAGCAGACAATCCTGGGGCATCATTAACAGCAGAGATCCCTTGGTACTCCTTAACCATCTTGCTTCTGTCAACACCAGCCAAACAAGACACTGCGACAGTATGGATGCCCATACAATCCTGCTGTAAGCTATTTTGACTCACTTAAACAGAAAACTAGTCCTGAAGTGGAAGGAAAAAAGCGAGATTGCCAAATTAATTTTGGAGCTGCTTCAGGAAGGATGCAATAAGCTCAAAGCATGTTCAGAAAGGAGCCTGCTGAGATCAGCAAAAAAAAAAAAAAAAAAGCAACGAGCTCATGCTCCTTCCTCCCTTGACTTCAGCAGGCTTCCAGAGAGCCAAGCTGCCCATGGGAGAGCAGTATGAGCACGCTCACCACAGGTCAGAGGAGGATCCATGCCAGCACAAAGCAGTGCAGGGAGCCCAGCCACTTCCTCTGGAAATGTGCACAAGGATGAGGTCATGCTGCAGTCGGTTACTGCTCCCTCATATACCAGCTGTGGGTAAAAGACAAATCAAATACATTCCGCTGACATTCTATACAAATTTCTTCCTGCACTACACATAGCACACAGATGAAAGGGCAAAGGTCCTTAGCATATAGCACACTGATACCATGATGGAGAGGTGCACCAAAGGGGAATGAAATGGAATACTTAAGAGTCAAATGATTCACACACACACACACAAAGCAGAAGTAAAGGACTTAAGAAAAAAAAATGGACTGAGGTAGAACTGTGATAATTCTAGGTTTCCAGAAGGTAAATATTCTCAGAAAATAAACATTAATCTGCATTTCCAATTATGGGAAGCAGTAGTTCAGTTAGTAGAGATAAATACAACCACACAAGGCAGAATAAAAATCTTACTTAGTGCAATTTGTTTAACTTTAAACCTTCAAACACAAATGAAATGCTTTAAGAAGTATTTTTTGAACAGCTGGACACATTATAGCAAAAGTCACACCACATTCAGCATAAGGAATCTGTAATGCGTTTTCTCACAGGTGGATTTTGTGTCACTAACTTTGATTTTAAACTCCATGTTCAGAAAAAAAAAAAAAAGATGAATGCCATATCTTTTAGAAAGAAATGAGCAAAACTTCAGATATCAACCTCAAATCTCTAGCAAACTGCCCCTTTCTCAAAATTTAGAAGTTCTTCCCCCATTCCCCTTCTTATCCCCATGCCCACAAGATGAAAGGCAAACAAACAGACTCAACTCCCATACAATAGACTGCAGTTAAACCTGAAGTAATGGGAATCCTTTTACAGCCCAAAACCTGGGTAGTCAGTGTACAGCGCATGTGAAGTGTACTCTGGCATGTGCTTAACAAAAACACAGCACTGTGTCTTCATCACAGCCGTTTCTGGAACACAGTAAGTACTGAAATGAACATAGAGCATTCTCTTATAGACTGTCTGCAGGCTGCCATCAAAACAGCAATTCTTGCCCTGTTTCTGCTCTCCCACACCCTTCAGCCTACTGGTGGTAATAAAGCAGTCAGGGCCACAAGATAAATTGGATCAGCCTGCTGATCAAACAGAACTATCCCACAAAAAAATCTGAGTCTGAGTCACCATGTAGCCACATGCTCACTGAAGGCAGATTAGAAAAGCAGAAATGTTTAGAAAGGTGTAGGAGTAGAAGGGGATTTAGGTTATCCCTTTGAGCAGCAAATTAAGAGCCAGTGGAACATAGAAATAGAAACATTTTTTTGCTTGCAACGAGTCTTATGCAATTTCAGAGCTGCATGCAATGCAATTTGTGTTTTATTTATGAGAACATCTCCAGTGGATGGCAACAACTCCAGGCCTGATAAAGCAACCAAAGCAGTCAGCTACTACAGCATAATCAAACCCACAAAGCTAAGGATGAAATCTTCTAATACAAAGAAGATCTTTCAAAGAAGATTTGTTTTTCTGACTTTGCCATTCTGTAGGTAGAACATAATTCTTTACTGCTCATTTCATAAGGTACAAGTTTAAACAAAAACTTCATTTGCTAAATATTAGATCACATGCTTCCTACAGACCCAAGCTGCTCCCCTACTGCTTCCACTGCACGAATAGATCCCTGTTGCACAATCTTTCACAGCCCCTTTTCCCTAAAAGTTTCAGCAAGAAAAAAAAAAACTGATGGCTCAATACCTACATGAACAAATACAAAAATATCACGTCAATCCTTTTTCCTTCGTTTTCACAGATGAGGTCCAGCAAAAGCTACATGCCTTGTCTGGACCATAGAAATAATCAGCAAAGCAGTAAGAGCAGTGTCACTGCAAGTCTCTTAGGAGACCTTGAAGAATTTCCAATAAAGAACACGAGGAAGCAATTACAAGCAAAAGAAAGCAACTATATAAACCTTCCAAAGAAAGTACTGGAGTAACTTCTGTACTCAACACAACATTAGAGGTTTCAGAAAAGCTTTCTTTCCAGCAGATACAAACCAGAATATCCACCTTGGTAAATTTCATCTCCTCTCTTCAAAAATAATAAATTGAAAACTGCCAAAGTACGGACAACACTGGGGACATAGATGCTCAATAGAAACATTTATCTTCCTTCACTACTATACAGTCTACACAAGAGCACTGCAGGCATAGTGTTTTATGGAACATCCGCATTTCATCTCACCTTTAAAACTGTTTAAAAGGAAGAATGAGTATCTTAATTTTGAGAAACTCCATCAGCCTGAAAATCCAGCCTGTTTCCCCATGCCTGTAAGAATGGAGACAGGGAGGATTTCTCACTTTCAGGATGCTGCTGCTGCTATTAACATTTGACAGTTCACAATGCATATCCCTGTGAAGAATAGCCTGAAAGCTTTTCACTTCACCCACAGCCTTATTCTAGCAAACCATGCAAGAAAAACATGTGCTGTTTTAGGCTAAAAAATAAAGTGCTTGGAAGCTTTCCTCTAACAGCTCTGTACACTGTCTCAGTATCATGGATGCTTTACATTGAGAAAGATGTATGTGTAGTCAGAGAAATATTTCTTCTGCTTTAAAATAAAGCGTAGCATGCTATCATTATTAAACCATAGCAACAATCACCTCAGAATTCATTACTAAACGGATAAACTGAACTAGTATCTCAGAACAAGCACTTAAAGGATACTCACAGCCACCATAAGAATTACTGTTTATATTCACTTGAACAGGGCCCTCTCTGTGGATTACAGTGCTGATAATGCTGAGACAAACCTATTCAAGGGGTCAGAAAAAAACAACAACCAACAAAACAGACTTTGGTTTTCAAGGAGGCATTTCTGAAGAGGGGAATGATCATTTGTCTAGAATAAAGGCTAAAGCAACTACCAAAATAAACTGGCAACACAGATGAGCTGTTAGTTATGTGGCTGTTTTAATAAGATCAGTCCATTTGAATCACGCGTGAAGTTGTCAGACTGCTTCGAGAAACACAGTTTCAAAGCAACAAGTCACAGGCAGTACTTCAAAGACAGTCTCAGCCTTTCACGTAGTACAATACTCCACTTTGGTTTTCTTTATCTGCAATTGCAGAGGTATTTTATCCTACCTGATCAGAAGATAGTGTAAAACTCATTTTACGTGTGCTACAACCTCACTGTGACCCAAGGTACGAATTAACCAAGGCCAAATATGAGAAGGAACAAACTAGTGTAGACATTTATCAACTACTGCAATATACTTCAGAAATGCAAACTGTTCACCTAGCAAGAATTACAGGTTTTTATCTATTCTGAAACACAAAATCCTTTAAGCCACAGCCCTTTGTAGAATGCAAGATATTGATAGGTACATCAAAACAAAAAAAACTTCTTTCAATTAAAAAAATTAAAATCCCAATGACCTTGCACACTTCAGCAGTTCCCAGGGAAGGATGATATGAGGACTAAAGAGTGCTTTAGTAAACCAGTAAAACTAGTCACATACTTAGCATGCCACATACGAGTTCTGACAAAGTCCACAAATTCATTCCTAAAGTCACGTAGCATTGTCTACCACCCTCTACCTAAACATCTCCACTAATCTAGAGTAACCAGACGTTTACAGGAGTATTTAGTTTACATAAAGCCTCAGCTTCTTAACTTCATTGAAGTCTTCAACCATTACACAAGCAGACAAACAAAGCACATTCTTCCTCATCTCACTTCTCAGCTTCCTCCTCTGCAGCTAGCATTTAAGGCTGAAATGCCTCTTTGCTTGAAAACCTCCACTACTTCTAGTTACACAATCTATTTCACTTCAAGAGCTTCCTTCAATGTAGTCTTCTGCTTTACCTGCTCCAAATCTTATAGTCTTTCATCTTTCTGCACAAGCTATTCATCAGGAAGGCATGGTTTGTTCTTACAGCCTACTTGTCACATTCACTGCACCATCTCCCATTCTCTCTCAAGACAACGTGTCCAATCTGAGAATGGTATCCTCAATTCTTTACCTTTAGATTTATCCTAGCTCATTTTTAATCTGGGCCTCTACCAAATTACTCATGTTAAGAGCCTGTAATATCACACTCTCCCTCAATGTTTGCCATCTGTATCTTATCCTCCTGGCTCACAACAAAAGAAAAGAAGAAAACACAAAACAAAAACCAGCCTTCTCATTGCCTCCAACACAAATGTTTTGTTCTCACATTATTACCACTCAGATTTCTGGTTTTGAGCTGTTTTGCTTTCCCTCAGTGTTAATCTTCTAACACAAAAAGTTATTCAAACACAGTCTTACTACATATAACTCAAAAATTAACTCTTAACTTCTCCAGATCAGGTACTTACAAGTACTAATAAGACTCCCCCTAAGATTAATCCAGGCTGTACAGTCCCAGCTCTCTCAGCCTCTCCTTGCACATTAGATTCTGCACAGCCCTGACAGCATCCTTCTGGCTCTCAGCCAGACTTACTCCACCATGTCTCATATCAAAGCAGCCCAAAACTGTACGTTGCACACCACACACAGACTCAGTGGTATTGAGTAGAGGGGAAGGATCAAGTTTCTTAACCGGTCAGAAATGCAGCCCAGAATGCTGTTAGCCTTCTTTGCTACCACAGGCGCATCACTGCTCAGGGTCAATCTGCTGTCCTCCAGCACCTCCGGCTCCTTTTCTGCAAAGTTGCTTTCCCAATGGTCAATCCCCAGCCAGAGCAGATGCATGCAGCTATCCCTTGCCATTTTCCTTGGCTGGACTTCACGAGGTTCCTGTCAGGCCACTTCTCCAGCCTGCCCAGGTTCCTCTGTATGGCAGCCACGCCTCCCAGCTCTGTATCATCAATAAATCATTAATAAAGATGTCAAAAACCATTGACTTTTTGCATCTCAGTTCTGAAGACTTGTGGTGGTTCCCATGCTTTATCACACCAAGAAGCTATTGTTTTCTCTAACCACGCACTGTGCATAGAGCCATCAGCATTAGGTTAGCCCTGCTTAGAGCAGAGGGTTGGAACAGAGCCTTCAAATGGTATTTCCAGTCTAAAACACTAGCTTCCTACTCTGTGCTGAAAACTGACCCTCAACTCGGCATCCAAGTTTTCTGCTTGCTTTTCGGCATCCAACACATTTGTGCTTGCCCATACTTTTTGATTCTCCCACTCCTCCCTAGTAATTGTACTTGACTTGCTACCTTTGCTTTGCTCCCTTCAATTTCTCTCTGCCACAATGCTGTCACTCACTGAGAAAAAGCAATCCAACTATTTATAAGGATGTGGTACTTGCAGCCAGTATCTGTAGAATTCTGCATGAAGTAGGGTCCATCATCAATGCAGAGATAGAGGAGATGGTGGTGCTGAGAGAACAGAAAGACAGAAGTGTTACCAAGATCAAAGAAAAGCCTCAGGTAACTTTTCATTCCCCTCTAGCATCCCAGTTTGCAGTCAAAAAATGCAAGTCCTTTTTTGCTTGTTTCTAATCCTCCAGAAATTATTGCTGAAACATTCCTAGCAGAGGTCGCAAGCTTGCTCTATTCCCTTTTCCACACAGATAAAATCACAGATAACAACCCAATGTTAAATTCAGTGTTTTACATCAAGTTTGTCATCAGCTATGCAACAGGAAAAACTGTTCACTTGCATGAAAAATTTCAGCTTAGATAGTAAAAGTTCAGTAAAGACTTGACCGAGGAATGAAGAAAAACAAACTCAAGAACAGACAGAGCATTCTGCATCTGCTAGAAGTCTTTCAGTCATTTCCTGGAGAAGCTCCAGTACAACCAAATTTCTCAGTTCTCTGCTTTGATTGTCATCAAGAGGGAAGGATACCTCTAGCTTCAGAGAAAGGCATTGAAATCATCTCCATGGAAGTTCATCTACATCTTAGCTCACTGATGCTCCAGAATACTTGATAGCACATAGACTGCCTCCCTTGGTAGCTGCCTCTGAAGCACTTTCACAAACCAAAGCAATCACACACCCGAGATGGCAAAGTGAGTAACTACAGCCCTTAACAGACAATTTGGTCAGTCTATTGCCAGAAAGTGGCAGTGCAAAAACAAGACAGCCCAAACACAGAAACAGCTACAGCAACAGGCAAAAAGTCAGAAGAACAACATCAAAGACAAGCAGAGATATTAGAGAAGAGCAGAGTAAGCCTGGACACAAGTCATAGACCAAGCAGCAAGGGACAGACAATTGAAGGCACTGAGACAGTAGAACACAGACGAAAAAAAAATTATTATCCCAAAGATCAAAACAACTCAAAAAGCAGGTGTCAAACAGAGCTTTGCTGGTGTCTGTTTAGAACCCATGTTTTAGAAAGCTTTTCAAAGTTGCATAAGTTCTTCAGTAAACTTGAGTTTTCTGAATCTTTGCAAACTGAATTTCATCCTTGCATGCTTACGCGTTATGCTAATGGTATTATATATGTTTTCACTTGTATGTAGGAGCTTTCTTTCTTTGGTAAGTTTCTGGAAGTCTTGGATTACGCGAGTAATTTGTGTCTAATTACATCTAGATGCAGAACGATTAAAGAATTAATTTTTCATTGACTACTGTTTAATGTCCATACACTTAAATTATTTGTAAAAACTAGGAACAGAGATATGGTCATTAATTCCATGTGTGACACTACCCTTCCACTTACAGATGGGAAGCAAGCAAGGACAATGAGCAACATCAGTACCAACTGGCTGGCTATGGCTCGCTTTAAAAGAAAAAAAAGCTCTGCAATTACAATTGTTACTGGCAACAGATACAAGAACAATGGAGACTCAAAACCGAAACATGACTCCAAGAGTCTCATTTTGTGGACCAGGAAAACACAGCAGGAAGTTGCAAGCACATTAAGAAACTCACCAAGCATTTATTAGGAACTCTCTGACACTGGCAAACTTCAATGTAGTTCAGAGATGCCACGCAGAACACAACTTCCCAAACTTACAACACCCTATCCTCTGTCCTCAGACCTAGAATGTATTTGCTATGTACACCCTTGTGTGGGATACGAGCTGAAATAATCAATTTGAGTTTCTAGAGAAGTATAAAACACAGGCTTTCTTTCATTCTTAGACTAAAGTCAGAAGACTTTAGTAGGTAAACATATCAGATTACACTTAAGTAAGGCTTTTTCTAGCTTCTGTGGGCTTTGTTTGCCAGCTTTATTTTAGGAAGGGACATAGAATGTTCAGAAAACACCTATCATTATTAAACCAGAACTATCTATTTTCAAATACTGTTAAAGCAGCAAACCCACTGCCATAGAATTTGAAAGTCAGTTGTTCAGAAACACAATGTGTTAGAGTGCCATTAGCCCTGAGAAAGGCAGCTTTAGTTGTTTACTTTTTCCCCCTGATTTAAGAAGGCATCTGTTCCATTCTGTGCATATCTTCAGAGTAGAAGTTATTTAGGAATCATTAGTTTAACATTAGTTTAGATTAACAGAACGCTAAAATATCAAAACTTACTCCTTAGTCTCCTGACTAATGCTGTAAATCCTTTCCTTATTTGCACATCATTCACACTGCCTTCCCTTTTATTTTCGTTCTGAAAGTCCATTTTAGCTGTCCATGCAATCACACAGCTTCAGATGGTTTGAGAATTAGTATACCCAGCAACATCCAACACTAAACTCCTGCAGGATCAGTCAATGTTCAAATTCAATTCAAGCAGCTATATGCACACAAGGGTCCTTGCTCACAGACTTGTGTAGGGTATAAAGGAAAGCAACACAAACAGGTCAGAAACCATTGCCTTATTACACAGAGTAAATGTATGCAAACTGCCCTTTACCTAATTACTAGCAATAAAAAGATGCATTAGGCCTATGTTAATTTCTTTTACTTCACTGACTCGGTATTACACAGAGAGCAACAAACTTAGACTGGTTTCAAATCAGGCACTTCAGACAATTTGTAGAATGCCCTTTGACTTAGCAGTATGACTGTCTGAATCTCCTTGTTTAACCCACCTGCTCATTTTGAAGGAAAGTGAAATTTACCAAACCCACTGTATTTTTCATAAATCAAAAACATTCACAGTGGGAAAATGTGGTAGGGGAGAAAAGTGTAAAGAAGCAGATTAAGCTTTAGCAAATGCGACACAGGAGAATGCACAGCAGATAGTTTCTCAACTGGCATTTCTCAACCTTAGATATCCAAAACCTACATCTTTTTAAAGCAATTATAATGGAAACCAATACGACTGAAATGCTCTTTAACCTTGCAATTGCTGACAGTGTTTCAAAACAAGAAAAGTTTACTTTCTCGAACATGTACAATCCATCTATCTACTTAATTCACATGTTCTCACTATTATTACTTTAAAATCAAACACCCAAAATTTCAAAAGAGAACCACAGGATGAGGATTACAAGGTGCAAGCTTTGCGGAAAAGTTTTAACATTGTTTTATTCCAATAGCACAGTTCAGTCCCTGCAACCCACCAGTTAAACGCTGCTAGACGCAGCAGGCTGAGAACAGTCCTTAGTCCAATCACTTACCAAACATTGAACCAACATTATCACACAACATGAGAAATGGGAGGACTAATTAGTTTCATCTTTCTTCTTTGCTGTCTGTAGTTGGCGTAGTTTAAGTAGCTTTCAGTATGCGGTAAACATGACAGAATTCTACTGCCATGTTACATCCTTTCACTGTGATCAAAAGGAGTTTCCATGTATCAGAGAAGACCCCCTGACACCTCAGTGACCTTGGGAAGGGTGCAGCATGCTGTAACAAACACCCAACACACAACAGAGGGGCATGAGTAACTATGCTTAACCAACAGCACTTCCAGGCCACAGCACTAGTCATGATTGGTTTTTGGGGTCCTTCCCTTGTAAACATCCACCAGCAGCTGTATCCATCCTAGCAGCTCCAGCATCACCACAGGCACTACAAGTATACCTCCTTGGGATGTCTGCTGTAAGTGCCCAGAACTTCTCCAATTTCAGCACAAGTAAAGGACAGCTGAGTGGTCACCCTTTGGGGAGCAGCACTCCTGTTTCTATATAGCTATCCAATAACTGCTGCAGCTCCTCTATCCAGCCTCAGCAACATGGCACAGCTTGTAGCTTGGTTACTTCAGTGCTACTAGCTGTTCAGCCTTGACCAAGGGCCACCCTTCTGCAGCAAACACTAAAAAGCCATGTTACTGACCCACCTCATGGGCAGAGACGGTCAGTTCCTATCTCTGTATCTTCTGAGCTGGTCTCAGGAACCCTGCTGCAGGCACATTCTCCTCTAGGGGTAGCACAAACTGGAGTGAGTCTGCCTCCATTCTTACTGATCATCTGTCCCGCTGGCAAGTTTCCAGCTTGTTATCACGCTGCCGTCCCATAAGCAAACCGCAGGCACACCACAAACTCTCAGTAACAAAAACCTACGGCTCTATTCACATGTCACTGCCACTTCATTTACAGCAGTTTTAAGCTACACCAGGCCTGCCTGCTGCCTGCCATGTCCAGCAGCTACTGGAAGAGACAACAGTCCCAATTTCAGCAATTCTACTTGAAGTTATTGTCAGTTAACAGGAAGTTGCTGATTTGGATACTGAGGTAAGGCAGAATGCAACCAAACTTCCAGGGTAGTTTTTTTTTCCCCCTTCCCCACACTCAACTTCAGACAGATAAAGATCATCCCCAATCTCCTCGTATCCCTGCATCTTACACTCAGATGACGTAGGACATCAGTGCATAATTATTTTCCGCCGCACCTTACTTATATTTGGAGCTCTTTAACTATTCCTCTGGCAGGTGCACCTGCTTTGGTGTGACTCACCTACAGACTGCAAACCCTCTGAATTGCAGAGGCTCAGGGTGTCCGCACCCAACCAGGGCTGGCCACAGCTCCGCACGGCACACCCTCAGTCCATCTAGAGGTGTCCCTGCACTGCTCCACACCCTCTCTCTGTACTTAGGGTGTACAGCACAAGCTGCCAAAAACATCTCCTTCCCTATGGCCTTCTGTTGGTTCTCTCTTGTTTATCCTCTCACGTGCCTTCTCCCATGTCTCCATTTGGGCCTCCTGTCCCTCACAGCTGCCACCACTCTTTCTTAAATATTTATCAGCAGCAGCAGCAGCACATGCACTTACCAGGGAAGCTGAAGTTCTGGCACACAAGGGGCTGTTTGCCTGAGAGCTGCCCAGAGCCAGCTGTGCCTTTGGTATCCCACAGCCTCTTCCCAGGACAGCCCTACAACACATGGTACCGAAACACCGCTATTCATGCCCAGCACAACCTGTATGCTGGTTTTCAAGAAAAAAAATTTGGGCACCTGAGTAAATATAAGACCCAGATGCAACCCAACCACAGTGTGAAAAAATGATCAGACCTTTCACGGGATTCTTCGTGAGAAAAAGAAGAGCAGAACAATCATACCCAAGGACAGCAGAGGTACGCCTAGCATGTGTGAAGGCAAGAGGAGCTCTGTCTTCAACAAGGGCAGGCACTTATCACAGGTGCCTATCGCTGCATGCAACAGCAAGAAAGGAAGGCAAACAGAAACCCGGGTATTCTCTGACACCTATGGTGGTGCAACAGTGGCCTCCTATTGACGATAGAGTAAAGCCAAGGCCTACCGGAGAAAGGAGCACGTTCCAGTCCCTTCCCACAGAGCCCGGACAGCCCCTCCGCGGGCGCACACAGAAACCTGCTTTGTGCGTCCGCCATTGGAGCGAACACCCCTCAGCGCAAGGTAAAGCGCCCCACCAGCCGGTGCCTCAGGCAGCCCCTGACACACGCACACACACGCGCGCACGCTGTTTTCTTACTAGTATCGTCACCACGCATTAAGTCATCCCTTCACAGAGTTGTGCACCGAAAAGAAAAGCAGCCCGCGCTCCGCGACCCGCACAGCGCTGTTAACCGAGCTGCTTCGCGCCGCGCCGGCAGCACCGCGGCAACGCACGGCGGAACGCCGCCTCCCGCAGCGCAGCGCGCCCCGGCCCTCCCCGCACAGCCGCATCCCGCAGGTGCACGGCGGAGCCCCGAGCCCTGCAACCGCGCGCTTACGTGTAGATGATGGACATGAAGTGCATGAGCCAGAGCACGACAAAGAGGATCAGACCGAAGATGGCGAGTCCCTCCAGGGCCAGCGCCAGCACCGCCATCCTCGAGGCGCGGCAGCTGCGGAGCCGCGAAGGGAGAGGAGGGACGAGGAACGGAGGGACGCGTCACCCCGGCCCGGCAGCGACCGTGCCTGCCGCACTACGGAGCGCGGCGCGGTCCGGCCTGCCCCCGCCTTTCTGCCAGGCGCAGGCCCCGCCTGCCGCGGGGCGGAGGGCGGTTGTGACCGTTACGGCACCGCCCCGCGCCTGCGCGACCTTGGGGGCGTCCCCGGCCGTGATTTGCAGGCTGCGCCGCGCTCGGCTGCGCTGTGGCGGGCGGGTCGGGGTGCGGGTCGGGGTGCTGCGCCCGCGTGCTGCGCCCGCGTGAGGTGCTGCGCCTGGCGGGCAGTGGGCTTTGCCCGGTTCGCCCTCTGAAGGGGTACCGCCGGCCGAGGGTGTTCGCACGAAGTGCCGGTGCCTCAGTTCTCGGATTCGCTTACCGCGGGCTGCGTCCTAACTTCGCGTGTAACTGAAGGTGGTTATCAGTTTTTCATTTTGCTCTTCGTTCCTGAGCATCACGTTTATATTGATTTAAGGCAACCTGTAGTAACCTGTTTGTAAGCTGTGAATTGACTCTTAGCATCAAATTTTGACGCTGTCACTACAGAATGATGGGCCGGTGTGGACAAATTGTGAGAATTATGAGCCGACATGTAATAAAACCTCATCTGATTTATTGCATTTGCCTTCCAAGGCAGAAATGACCTATGCAAAGCAGCATCTTGCAATAACATACAACAATACGGTGAATTGGGAACGCTGAGGGCCTGTCTTCAACACTTGTGCAAATAATCACAGTTTATTAACCTTTTTCTGGCTTTGGACCACGTAGCTGAAGCACTAAAGCTTGCTATGCGTAAGGCTTTTTGCCTGTGAGATTGTTGACTATCTGCTTATTTTGCAATAGCTGTTAGGGTCAGCGCCTCCATGCAAACAAGCTGCAGCTTATTTTGTAAACAGTAGCATGTGTTTAGGAATTGCCTGAGTATAAATAAAATGAATAAAAGTTGTTTGCCCTCCTACCAACACCTGTGCTCCAGCAAAGCATATTGGTGAATGAGCTGGCCTCACACAGTGTTCTGCAGGAAAATGCAGAGCTGGCAGAAGTAATTTCGGGTTAGCAGATTGACTTTCTGCCATCCCCAATGACATTTATGTCCCACTCACTTTCTTGTATAGGGAGAAGCTTATGGTGAAAAGTACAACAATCCCCAAGAAGGCTGAGGTATTTGACACTGAAATCAATGTCTGGTTTAGTATATGAATCTCCAGAAGTCTTTCATGTGGTTCTTTGGGAGTATGGTAGAGGAAAGTGAGGTAGGGTAAAGGCTTTGGTCTGAAAAACTGCTCTATCCAGAGCTACAACACAGATCTGTTGAGCAGGACATAAAGGTTATGGTTTCCTGGAACGTGGGGCTTTCTGGAGCTGTGGCAATGTACCAGCTCCTGCTCTGCCCTCTGTTAGCACAAACTGTGACAATTTGCAAAGAGCAGCATTCTTCAGCTAGTGCTGATCTGCCTCCTCCTCAGCAGTGCCTCATCATGCCTCGGAGGCATGCTGTACCCTCCAGTTCTAATCAAATGCCTTGACTTATGCTAATATGCGCTCTGTTCTAATTAAAGAAAAAAAGAAAAAAGAAAAAAAGAAAAAAAAGCATCCCATGTTACAGAACTACTGCTCCTGGTTCGTTCATTCATCAGTTTGTCAAGTGTTCATGAATTTACTGAACAGTGTTTGAGTGTAACTTTATTTCAGACTGAAAAAGATTAATTCAACAGAAATCTCCTTCCTAAGAAGAGCCGTTCCCTCTGAACGGCTGTGCAATATGTAGATATGAGACCTGTTGCTCCAAATGCAAATGGTTAAATATAAGCGCTCATATGTAATTTTGTACTGATAACAAAGAAGATAAGTGTGTAGGTCACTTTCAGAACAACTGTGGTATGTGAAGCTGTGGTCTAAGACTGCAGAATAAAATAAAACCCACAAAACATTCTCTTCTTGTTGTGCCTCTGTAAGCTTTTACCCATCCATGTATTTTAGATTCCTCATAAACCATCAGAATTGCTGTTGAAAAACATCATTTCTATTAGCTTTGGAAACGGAAAAAAAAAAAAAAAAGAAAAGAAAAAAGAAATTACTTGCCCATCTTCAGATGGTGTAACAGGTTTTTCATCTCAAATCTAGTTAATACAGTATATGAAATCTGCTGAAATGTTATTTCACACCTTGTAGTGTGCCTTTGTTAGTATTTCCAGGTGTACACTTTCCAACTCAGTGTACTGTAACTGTTTCTGTTAACAATGATATCGCTGCGATCCTGGGCAAATAAAAGGCAAGAACAAGTTATTGGTGAACATACAGATGTAAGGCAAGGGTGGAAGTCTGCCCTGTGCATACCAACTTGTTCCACTCACGCATCTGCACTCTTAAACTGCTTTATAAAATACCTTATTATAAAGGTAACATACTCTGGTAGGAATCGTTTGTCTTTGAAGTTCTAATTTTCAATAACATTAATGTTGAAAAGTCTACCTCCAAAGCCAAGAAGAATCTTGGATACGTCATTAAAATAACTTCTTTCTCCCTTTCCTTTCAGTAAAATCAAATAAATAAGCATATTACTGCTAAGCATGTTTGCTGTTACAAAAAGATGTTCAGTCTTGTGGCTTTCTCTTATTTAAATCTCCTTCATTCATATTTAGGAAAAAGAAGTATGTAGTCTTTAGCTGACTTCAGTAAAGGAATTTCCTCAGTTGCTCTCTGTCTAAATGAGTTACGGATTTTATTCTTACAGCTCTCGTAAAATTTGAGGATAAATCTGAGGGGGCCTCACTTACTGGCAGTTTGCCAGCGCCCTCTTATTCATCAGTAACAAGCTACCTAATTAGCATATATGAAGTGGCCACTGAGGTGTAACAAATGTAGTTTTAGGCTATTGCACAGGCTGCCTCCTGTCTTGTAGACTGTCTCAGCAATTTAAACCCCAGAACAATTAGACACTGGAGCTCTTAAAATTGTCCAATAATGGAAAAAGTTCAACCTAGAGCTTGCAGCCACCCCTTATGGTACAAATCTGTTGTGAATTAGGCTTTGCTACTTTGACTTTCAGAAATCTTTTTCTAAGAGAATATGAAAGAACTTAAAAACACTGAAGTATACAGAAGTAATAGAAGTATTGCAAGGTGTATGCAAATATTTTAGTTACATAGTACTTTTCTTTGAAATTGATCCTGGTCTGTGCTGACCTACAAGCCTTCTTGGTGGTGCTGCTGTTGAAAAGAGTTATGTTTATGCAGTCAGCATTAAGTCATGGAAGACTTGAAGAAAGGGTGTTCATAGTGTACCTTTCAATTGAGGAAACATGAGTCGATAATTCAGAAAATCATGCTATAGTTCAGTTTGGGAGGGACCAGTCTCCTCAAGCAGGGTCAACTAGAGCAGCTTGCCCAGGACCCTCTTCTGCTGGGTTCGAGTACTTTCAGAAGTGGAGACCCCACAACCTTTCTGGGAAACCTGCTGTGATTTGACCACCTTCACTATTAACAATGCTTTGCACACAGTTAGATAACTGTAGGAGGTTTGGAGGGTTTTTTTGTGTTCACTATCTCATGCTGTCTCAGGGCACCATTGAAAAGAATCTATTTCCATCTCCTTTACTCCCCGTGACCAGATAAATGTACACAATGGCAAGCTTACCCTGGGCCTTCTCTTCTTTAGGTAGAACAATCCCAGCTCTTCAGCCTCATCTTGTATGCCAGAGGGTGCAGTCTGTCTGTCATATTTGTGGCCATAAGGTAGACTCCCTCCACTACTCCCCTGTCTCTCCCTGAACAGTGATGGACTTACTAATGTAGATCCAGTGCAGGACTTACTAATCTTCCTGCCTAGGTGCAGAACTTTGCATAGTCCCTTACTGAACTTCACATGGTCTCCTGCTGGACCATTTCTCCAGCTTGTTTTAAGGTTGTTTTACTCCCATAATGCGTGCCAGCCAATCATGTACTTTGTGTCATCTGGAAATCTGCAGAGGGAACACCCTCTCATTAATGAGGATGTCAAACACTGTTGGCTCCAGCAATGGCCCCTGATGCATTCCACTAGTGACTGATCTCCAGCTGGACTCCTTGCACTGATCACAAGGTTTAGAGCCAGGCCATTCAGCCAAATTTCTTTCTCACCACACACTTATTTAATTCATTATTTGCCAGTTTAATCTTTGAAGATATTATGGGAGACAGTGTAGAAATGCATGCTCAAGCTTGGATTCCCACTAACCAGATCTCACCCTTAGTTCCCCAGTCATCATGCTATAGAAGGCCATGGAACTGGCTAAGCAGGGTTCCTCCTGCATAAATCCATGCTGGATATGTATCCTTTTTCACTGCCTTTCCCAGGCTCTCCTTTGAAGTTCTTATTTGTCGCTGTGGAGGTTCAGTACTGCTCTAAGTTCCTTGCCTTGTAAGGGCTTTTTCTTCTGCCCTGACAAGTGTTCTCATCTTCTATTTTGCCCGAATCTCTGTATTCCTGTGTACTTCGTGTCTGTTTTCTCCCTTTACTACGTTCTGTCACATTTCACTTCTGTTCATTCTCCAGGCCTGCCCCTACCACGTTTGCTTCATCGTGTCCTCTGTTAGATATTCCAGAATTTCTCCTTTTAATTTCCAGTTATCTGTGAGCAAGTACAACATGTAGGAATTGATGTAAGTCATAGCAGTTCTTTTTTTTTTCTTTCTTCTGTTTCCATCTGCCATTTTCCCTTTCCCTTCTCTTGTCTCCATTTTTTTACTCTGACATATTCAGGAGAAGGATAATGTCTCTGAGGTAAAAATTATTTTCCAATATACAAACTGACACAAAATTGTCGCATCTACAAAGCAGCATATACTTCTGTTTAAAAAAATGTATTGTCCCTGTAAACAAATTCCTCCTTCCGAGAAATATCACACTATCCTTGCCTCCTGGAAAACAGAGCCATCTGGCCACAGTATTTCAATTATTTCTCAGCTTCAGGCTAAGGAGGATGGCCAAGACAATCCTCATGCAGTGATCAAAAGGGAAAAAAATAGATGATGATGAGGGGTGAAAGTGTTTGGTGGCAAGAGCTCTCTATCTGTGGTATTTCTCACATCTAAAATTTTTCTCAGTAAATTTATGTAAGTCCTCCAAGAAAAAAATTATATCTGTGCTATAAAAGGAAAAAGTATCATGTGTCAGTATATCTAAGCTGAATGAGAAGGTTGTAAGTTTTTACAGCGTTTTTAGATCTAGACATTTTAAAATTTGTCTTTTTGCATGAATATCTCCAAGAATAAACTGTTGGTTTTTTGTGGGGTTTTTTTTTTTTTTTTTTTTGTTATGTACTTATTTATTGTCAGTTGTCCAGTCAGACACAGAAATTCTTTCTCTTTGACACTCCACTCTAATTAGAATTTTTTTTATTCATGGTGCTAATTTGATCATTGAGATGACCTCACGATGATCTCATATTGTGTACAGACAATTCAGTTTTATAAAGGAAAGAAGAGGAACTTGTAGAACTGCAAACATCCTTCCAATGAAAGAGTTTCTGGGAGTTTCCACTAAAACAAACAGTCTTGCAAATAAAAAAGTCTCCTATAAACCAAGTTTGCTGAGTGCAAGTCAAAAAGCACACCAGGAACAGAACATTTCAAACATTGGACCCAAACTTCTGCTTCTTAGCATCTAGCAATACTTCTTGCTCTGAAACAGTTCCATTCTTACTAACTTACTAACCCAGGCAGGAACAGTCGAGCAGAATTTCATGGCTGTGATTTCACAGAAGGCAATTTGTTCTGATGTCCAGCACCCTAGCATTAGAGGAGTGGAGGGAGTATGGGGCTTACAAAGATATCTGGCTTGGAAATCAGATTCAGTTTTTTCTTGAAACAAGGTGCCTGGCACCTTCTGAGGTACACAATTAACACGTTGATTACAAGGAATCTCTTGCAATTGAGCAAAGTCATCATGACATCATGACATGGAGTGGTGTTTCCTACTCCATGTCTCAAGGGCTGCAATTACAGCATACTCCACCAGCTCTGTCAGAGGGCTCCCCAAGAAATGTTTCTTTCCACAGAGTGCTGAGGTCTATTTCCTTACAACCATGAGTGTTTCCATGCAATCTCTCAATGTCTGAGCAGAGGTACAGACTGAAGGTAGAAGGAAAGGTGACCTACAGGTAACCAGAACTTCTCAAGACATCTGTCCATTGCCCTTCTGCAGCACACACTGACAAGGAATCACACCAGCAACAGGAGACAGCTTGAATTGTCCAGCCTGTACTCAGAGTGCTGTTGAAAGCAATTGAGGACATAAAAGTAGATTTAAATTCATTCTCATGTGTGAGGGCATGGTCTAAAAAGCAAGGATGAGAATGGCTGAGACAGACTACTTGACAAATAGAAGCAAAAAAAAAATTGTGTTTTGTTTTTACTTTCTCTAATTGCTCAGTTATGTTTTGTACATGCAGATGCACATCTCAAAGACCTTATTTATTTGTTTTTTCTAATAATGCCAAATGTCTAAAGTCATTGCATTTTTATTATTATTATTATTTATGAAGAGAATGGACAGAGTAGCCTGGAGAGAAAGTTATTTTTTTAGTCATTGCTAAAGCTCTAAGAGGATAATTCTTCAAGTGACTTTTTCTAACTGCTTTTTTAAAGTAATGTTGTATATTTTTTTCCCAAAGGACATGAACACGCTCCCGAGTGGCTGTCAGCAACCGTTGGCTGGAATAAATGGGAGTCCTCCTCACAGTGAGCTTCAGACCTGAGCCTCTGGCACCTTCACCGTGCTCACCCACATCACAGAGATCACCTGTTACAAACCTGTTCAAGACTTCACACTATTTATAGGCTCTGATTTTGCACAGAGGAGATCACCCAGTTAGAAATAAAGACAACAACTAATGTGCTGACTTGGTGTGCCTGAGTTGCCAAGCACCCAGGGATGTGTTTGTGCTCTTTTGTATTTCTGGTGTGCTTATTTAATTACCACTCTCACTGTGAAGAGGCAGCTAAGTGTCTCAGAAGACTAATATACATGGAGTCTAGACCCGTGCTGGCTGAAACCAGAGGCTTCAGTTTCTCACTGCAGATAACCAACAATATCGGAGTTTCTGTTTCTAAAAATGTTTAGTAGTTCCATTACACTTTTAGGTTGTCTGTGAACAAAAGATTTGGTCTTCTTTCACTGTTTTGTGAACATCTTGCAAAATGTGAATTACTCTTTAAAAGTTGATGGGAAATTGTGTATTTACGTACAGTATATGTACATGCACTGTCTATCTGTACATGTATTTATATATATATATATATAAAGTTTCAGTTACTATTAAAGCTCATTACAAACCCCCCACAGTTTAATGCTCTTTTAAATTTCTTAGCAAGGGAATATTCTTATAATCGAGCACACAGCAGGTGACTGAGAAGGCCGAGCTTTTGTGTGTTACAAAGGAGGCAGCTCTGAGAAAAATCTGAGAATCGCTGTTTTTTTCTCAAAATAGGGATGTTATAAAATTCTAACTGCAGTTTCCTTTCTCTAAGCTTTTCACTTTTATTGTAAATACTAAGTTCTAAGGTATGTGAACCACGTGTGTATTTGGGACTGGTAGAAGAGCTGGGGGGTTACCAGAGCTCGTAGTATCAGTGTCTTTTCCTGCAGTGAACTGTGCCTTGACTCAGGAGCTATCACCCATTTCACTTCTTGATGGTAACCCAGAATGTGACAATCTGTGAAGGTTTTGTTTATGTGCATGCAGGAATTAATTTGATTTGTTATGAAGGAATGGCAGAATGATGTCTGAAGTTGTGTCCATTAAACAGAATAGACTCACATGCTTTTGAAGTCAACTGCCTATAACAACAATCAATGTCTTTTATCAAGTATGCTTTCATTTTCCAGTCAGGAACAGAGCGGAAGCAGCTCTTTGCTGTTGTGTCAGCTTTGGTGATACCAATATAGACATCTAGGAAGAAACAGTGCGAACTGCTGCAGTCTCCATCAAAACTGGGCATTTTTTTCAGGAGCTTAATCTGTTTCACATACTGAAAGAAGTGAAAAAAACAGATGGCTGTGTAATTTCTCTCACTTTCTTTTAACTTTGAGGCTTCAGCTCACAGTGTGAAAATAGGAGATGGGAGGTTAGTGCATGATTTTGTCCTTCTGCTAGTCTGCCTGTGCCAAAAAGCCCAGTGGCAGACAGAACTGTGCTCCTGAGCAGGTCTTCCCTTGAGTGAACCTGGAGACGTCACGGAAGTGTTGCATGGTGTCTGCAAGTCATTACTGCCGTGCCCCTTGCCTAAGGACAAGAAGTTGAGTCCTTCAGCAGTAAATTATAGCAGGACTGATTACTTGAAGTACAGAGGACAGGCTTGTTCCACATACTCATCATCATGAGTCACTGTTGCATTGTGTCATGTATTCCAGCCCTGTGGTATCGGGTTAAGGTGTGACAGCTAATTTTGATAAGCAGGAAGCAAGCGTCTACAAATCGCTGCTACCTCCAAAAGAGCTATTAGAAGATCGTATCTTCTTATCAATTTCACAGTGACTTGTCCTGGTGTTTGTTACAGTTAAAGGTTCTTTTCATGCCCATAGTTGCAGTAAGAATGAGTACAAAGTGCTGTGTTCTGTTTCTAGGCATCGCTGCTGTGGGGACTTGGAGATCTGTAGGAACTGGTAGAAATTTTGTGTTCAGTTAGCTCCATTGCAGTTGAATAAAAATAAAAATAAAAATAAAAATAAAAATAAAAATAAAAATAAAAATGCTTACTATTCAAAACCTCACCCTTTCCCTTTGTTTTTTCTTCCCTTCTCCAGCAAAAAGAGATATTAATCAGACAATAAACATTTCTGTGTGTGAGAGAGCATGCAAGCATTAGACAGAGCTAAGTGGGCAAGGCTGCCTGGCAGCCTCAAGACACTGGTTCTCTTGCACGTGTGTTTGTTTGCATACTCAATAGAGCGTTGCCTTGCTTTTCAATGGGGTGTGACGTATTCTATTTCCCAATGACATGAGGCTCACCTAGGAGGCTTATATGATATGAACAGGTGTGGCCTCAGAAGAAACTGCAGATATTTCCAGCAGGAACTTAGTCACCAGTGAAGTATTTTCACAGTTATCTATGTGTATGAGCAGACCTGGTAGACAAAGTCTCACTGGTCAATAAAGATATGTGTGGTATGAAGTAATTACTTTCCACAAAGAGCAAAAAGGACAAAGACTTTGCTGGCTGGTTTGGATGTTCACATGGCACCTTACTCTTTGATGAGAGGCCATCCAAGGTGTCACGGAGTTGACCACATCAATCTATGTCCGTGACAGGGGCGGCAGACCTCTGCCCTCCCCCCCCACCCCAGTCCCACAAAAATGGGAAGGAAGGAAGGGAGGAAAAGAGCAGCGGCAACAATCTATGGAGGAAAACTTATTTTACTATAATATTGGAATACAAAATAACACAATATATACGATTTAATTGAAATTGAGATTAATAAATCAGACAAGATGAGAGAGCGAGAGAGTTCCCGGGACCGATTCAAACCTGAAAAGCTTGGAACGGCCAGGAAAGCACCTCCAGCATCCACTGCAAGGCAGCAAGAGAGCGCCCCCCCCACCCGGAAGGGCCAGATCCTGTGACTGCTGTAATGTACAGGGATAGGTAGCTGGGATTGGGGCAGTGACACTTTAATGCCCCATACACTACATGATGTTTTGATGTGGAATACTGAAACCCAAAAGCAAAAAACAAAAACAAAAAAACATAGAACCATGACACAAGGGAACAGGGAATAGGCAACAGGAGACAGATGGCATGCCACACAACAATCTGAGTGCATTCCCTGATCATCATCAGGGAAACCTACTGGGCAAAGGTGAGAGCATGGGCCACAGGGTCCTCTGAGCAGGGTCTGGCACAGCAGTACACACCCACAAACCTAATGGAACCCTGACTGTAGTAGAAATACATTCAGCCCCACTGGACTAAATCTGGCCAAATATGTCAGAAAACAGGTATTAAACGAAAGTCCTTACAGCATGCCCAATGTTTCACTGAGGTTTTCATTATTTATCCTGGAAATTTCAGAAATTTTGGAAAACTCTCATAGCTTCTTGTGGGGAAAAAAAAAAATCCAGAATAAAGCCATATTCTGCTCTCACAAGTCTCTCTAAAGCATCTGAACAACACGATGTTTCACACTTGATCATTCTGAACTCATTTATGTCTGTAATCTTTTCCCACTTTACCTGTACATCTATAATACCTTTGCTCAGCAGATATTTACTTCTCTAAATACAAAGAACACTCTGACCTTCCTTATATATACTATTCCCCAATTTTAACTACGTTTCTGAGGGCTAGAAAAATCATTTTCTGGGCTATCATTTCAATTAATACAATTTACAAATGTATAACGTGGTCTAGTCATGTTATATACAAAACCTTCTAGGTTCTTTATAATAATTTCATTTCACTTCTACTCAAAGTGTACTGCACACTGTGATACTAGAAAGACACGAGACTGCTCCTCAAGGAACTTCTGCCTAGACTCTGTACAATCTGGGAGATAAATGAAATAAGAGTTACAACCAACTTACAGTTAATTTTAAAGCAAATATATTGCATAATCTTTCTGCAGCACAATAATTATCAGTACAAAGATTACACCCAAGAATACATGTTTAAGCACAGAAGAAGGAGCAGTGTTTAAAGAGTTAGATGACCTTCAGTGGGCCTCAACACCTTTCTCTCCTTAGTAACCATGCTTTCCAACCGCTGTCTAATTGCCAGTACTCAATTATGGAGACCCCCACATTCACCTACTGACACAGCAGACAAAATCTTGTGCTCTTGCTACTCACTGCAGCTTGATTCAGACATTTCCAGCAAACCAACTTCTTTGTATTGCACTTCTGTTCAAGAGCATGCACTAGTTAACTTTGTTATACGACATAATCATTTTCCATTTCAGTCTAACCTGTAAAGCCAGCCTTAGTAATACAAACTACAATTAAATGAAGTGCTGACAGTACAGTGTTTGATATTTTCTGCTATCGTGTGGGCCAGGCAATAAGACCATCGCAGCTGTAAGCCTGAAGGAGTAACTGAAGTCCAAAAGGCCTGCTGGTATGTTCCCTCATGCTGCAGGTCTGCTTAGACCAATCATAGCACAGATATCTTGTCTGCACTCCCTCACTATCCTCAGCCTGGGTATACTACTGTCTAGAGTTTCTGAAGAGCTTCATGTTTCAGAGTGGCCTAGGGAGAATACAGGGATGACACCCAGGTATGCAGAGGGGATCAGAAAAGCAAAGGCACAGATGGAATTGTACATGTCAAGGGATGTGGAAAAAAGGAAAAAAAAGCAAGAAGGAATTCTATAGGTACATTGGTCAGAAGAGATAGGCAAAGGAGAGTGCTGATAAACAAGAGAGGAGAAACAGGCTTGAACAGACACAGAGAAGGATGAGGTATTCATTGAGATTTTTGCCTCGGTCTTCACTGGCAGTCAAGCCTCCCATGCCTCTCATCCTTCAACATCTAGATGGAATTCAGGGAAGCAAAATTCCTCTCACTCTATGAGCAGAGCAAGTCCGAGACTGCCTCATTTCAAAAATGGTGGTTGTCAGATGGAGTCCTTTGTGACTAGAAAAAGGGTAATATCAAATTCATTTTCATAAAAGAAGAAAAGGAAGATATGGAAACTACAGGCTAGTGAGTTTCACCTCTGTACCTGGAAGAGATGTTACGGCACATGCAGTGTAAGGCAGTAGTCCAAGACAGCCAACATAGCTTCACTAAGGACAGATCATGTCTGACCAAACCAATGACCTTCTATTATGGAAAGATGGCACTGGAGGAGAAAGGAATGGAAACACATGTTCTCTATGTCATGGCCTACGACATGGTCCAACACCACATCCTATTCTCTAGTTTGAGAGAGAGATGGATTTGAGGGCTGAACTATTTGGTTGATAAATAATTGGTTGGATGATCACAGCCAGAGGGTTGTAGGCAACAACTCTATTTTCAGATGGAGGCCAGTGATGAGTAGTGTTCCCCAGAGGTCCATTTTGGTACTGGTACTATTCAACACCATTAGCAATTACATAGACGGTGGAATTGAGTGAACCCCCTGCAAGTTTGCTAATAACCAAGCTGAGTGGTGCAGCTGACACAGCAGAAAGAAAGGACACTATCCATAGGGACCTGGATAGGCTCAAAAAGAGAGAATCCAGGAACCTGATAAGATTCAACAACATCAAGTGCAAGATGCTGCATGTAAGTCAAGACAATTCCAGATATATATACAGGCTGGGAGAATAAATCATTGACAGCAACCCTGCTGAGAAGGATCTGGGAGTCCTGGTGGATGAAATCTGGACGAAAGGCAGCAGTGTACACTAGCAGCCTGGAAGACCAATTGTATCCTGGACGGCAGCCATATGTGGAGTGCTGTGTCCTTGTCTGGGGTCTCCAGCACAAGAAAGACATGGAGTTGTTGGAGCAGGTCCAGAGAAGGGTCACAAGGATTATCAAAGGTCTGAAGCACTGCTTCTGTGAAGAAAAATTAAGGGAGTTGGGCTTGTTCAGCTTGGAAAGGAGAAGTTCCTGGGGAGATCTCATTGCAGCCTTCCGGAACTTGAAGGGAGCTTATAAAGAAGAGGGAGACTAACTTTTTCATGATGAAGGACAAAGGGGAATAGCTTTAAACTAAAAGAGGGGATATTTAGGTTTAATGTTAAGAAAACACAGGTGAGATTCTGGCACTTCTCTGGCCCAGAGAAGCTGTGGATGTTCATCCCTGAAGCTCCAGGTTCCAGGCCAGGTTGATGGGCTCTGTTCTAATCTGATCTTCTGGGTGGCAGCCAGCACATAAACAAGAGGTTGGATCTGGATGAACTTTAAGGTCCATGCTAACTCAACTACTCTGTGATTCTATGATTCTGTGGCTAGAAACAGGAGATCTTTGGCCCTTTTTTTTTTTTTAATCACTTTAGTCTTGTACCTGCCATGCCATCAAGAAACAAAGAACTCATCCCACATAGCTGAGACCAGAAGAAAAAGGAAAAGGAAAAGGAAAAGGAAAAGGAAAAGGAAAAGGGAAGGGGAAGGGGAAGGGGAAGGGGAAGGGGGAGGGGAAGGGGAAGGGGAAGGGGAAGGGGAAGGGGAAGGGGAAGGGGAAGGGGAAGGGGAAGAGGAAGGGGAAGGGGAAGGGGAAGGGGAAGGGGAAGGGGAAGGGGAAGGGGAAGGGGAAGGGGGAGGGAAGGAGTGGGGGAGGGAAAGGAAAAGAGGGGAGGGGAGGGGAGGAGAGGGGAGGGGAGGGGAGGGGAGGGGAGGGGAGGGGAGAAGAGAAGAGAAGAGAAGAGAAGAGAAGAGAAGAGAAGAGAAGAGAAGAGAAGAGAAGAGAAGAGAAGAGAAGAGAAGAGAAGAGAAGAGAAGAGAAGAGAAGAGAAGAGAAGAGAAGAGAAGAGAAGAGAAGAGAAGAGAAGAGAAGAGAAGAGAAGAGAAGAGAAGAGAAGAGAAGAGAAGAGAAGAGAAGACGAAGAAATGAAAGGATGGTAAAGAATTAAAACAAAAAGAAAAGATTAGAATTTTAAAATAGACATTTTTGTTTCTACATGACTACCTTGAATAGACAACAGAGAAAGTGAGCAAGTCAGGATGGTGTAGGTCTTCATGAACCTTGACAGTCACTAGAATATGTTGTAAGGACACCATTAAAAAATAATAATAATAAGTGGCAAGGTTGACTGGAAATTTTCTGTATGACCTGAAGGCACGTTTTCATTTTCTCAAAGCCTACATGTAGTGTCTGTGCGTGTTGTGCTTGCAATACGCAGTGTGTGCAGCTTACCAAACAGAGAAGTCCTGACCGCTGATCTTCATGCTGCATTTCTCACCAAAATGAAAGAGTGGCTGGGCTGGCACAGCAATGTGCAGGAAGGTTTGGCCCACAGATGTACATATTTCAGCTGATATGTAATGAAGTGCAGTACTAGGGGCCATTATTAGCCTAAGAGATTTACAGGGAATATCTGCGGCGTACATTTGTGTATCTACAATGGCTGTGATTACAGTGCCAGTGCCAACCATGCCATCAGCAATACAAAGGATTGAAGACAAATCTCTCCTTCCTTCCCGAGATTCAACATTTATTTCCTGATTTTTCTTTCGTCTTATATCAATGTGCATTTTGTAATCTCATTTTGTCTTTTTAAAAAGCATGCCAAATCTAGGAAAACCCCATTTTTGCACTGCAGACAGTATGACATGCCACTCTGATATGCAGCCAGCTCTGAACAGAGAATGATTTTGCTTCTAATCAGGGCAGGACATGGTTTTTCTGTCACCAAGACCACAGCATCTGTCACCCCACAGGATCTTTTCTCTATGGCATACTTTGACCTGACTGCTGGGGTTACAGGGCCTGTGTGTCATTAGGCATGTAACGTTTACAAGAAAACTTTCCAAATATGTGTCCATACCTTAATTTTTCAATAAGTGCTAAATTTTCCAAAGTGGCAGATGATGGTCAAGTACTGATACTCCATTGCCTTCCTCTTCTGTCCATACAGGTTGCTCTGAAAGTAATGCTTCCTATACATTTCCACTGAAAATATACATAATAGAAAGAGCACAATAACAGTATTTGATAGAGAACATTATCAGTAACAGAACATTATTTTTCAGCACTGTCGCCACCATTAACTCTGCCTTTTTGCTAGCAATGAACAAGAGCCTGCATGCCATGCTCATAGCAATCTGCACTGAAAGTAACCCATTGTTTCACAGCTGCTACACAGGAAAATACTGGCCATGCAGTCCAGCATTCACTGTGCTCACATCCCCTGCTTGGTTTCCACAAACATTCAGTAAGCATCACTGAATGTCAGCAGGTGCCATTTTTTTTTTGCACAGAGGAATTCAAAGACACACTTTTGCTCCAGATATACTTCCATGTCAGATATCATTCTGTCAGAGTGCCTCTCTGCTGCCATCTGTCACACAGCAACCAGATGTAACAGGATATCCTGATTTTAGGCAAAGGCAAGCATTTTAGAAAGTGAAAACTTTTCTGCACAGGCAAAAAAAACAATTTCAAGACCAACATAAATTCCATGCAGATATCAGCACCAACTGATACCTCTGAGCATAGTGAATGGTATAGTTATTCAGCAATACCACTATCGTAGGACATGACTGCAATAAGGCAGTTTGTTATAATGCATCTCTGCATTTTATACTATTTTATCTTGCCCAGTGCTCTGTGATGCCTTACTATGTTTGGCGTTTTGATAGTCCAGCTCAGTTTTAACTGTGACAATAGGATCTTTCAGTCACTCTTTGCTTGTTTAAAGGTGTGTGAACATGTAGATACTTGTTTCATTAATTACACGGTTGAAGCAACAACATCTCATTTCCTGTTAGCAAGTATATTTCTACTGAAAGCCCTGCTCGTAGGAGTTTATAAATACTGCTGCATCTTGTTGACAGAACTATATCAACCACAGTATCTCATAACTGCTCCATATGAAAGTGCTCCCAAGTACCAAGGTGTGTTCGAGATGGCCTAGGGAAAATACTGCCCACACCCACATTAAGTAATAGTAACATGTGCGCTGCCTTCTTTCATCCCTGTTAACAGCCCTTGCTCATCTGTGCATTTCCCATACTGACCCTCTTTCCCCCAGATGAGCCAAGAGCTGACACTTCTGCAGTGCTGGAAATCCTGCCAGGAGTGTCTTAGCATCATTCTCATGTGCCTGGCTTATTTTGTCCTGAAGTCATTACTGCAGAATGCACTCATGGGGAAGCAAATCTTAACTGTGATTTTTTTCTATTCTCTGCTCCTTTTTATGTGAGTGTTAACACTAGAATGAGCTGTTCCCTCCCTGAATGTTTAAAAGGCATCATTTTTCACATGTAAGCTGACTATGAACAAGAACCTATTCTCATAACACTTCAGCGGGGCAAGCAAGTATGATCAGCACCCTTTTACTGAAAGGATAATTGAAATACAAAGTTTAATGGGCTGCTTAATGCAATAATAAGGTCTCACTTTAGTTTGTTTACAGTTTTTTGAACAATCTGAAAAACCGCGTTAGGAGAGAGGAATCTCAGAAGCACTGATCTGATTTATCAAGCTGCAGATGACCCCAGCCTAAATTACTTCTCTTCACATTGGACTGTTAGATTAGCACTTGGTTCAATTTTACAGAATGGTCCAGCTGCTCCTCTCCAGGCCCATCCTCCTCTATGAGAGGGTTGTTCTGCTGAAACATTCAAGCCAAGCTTTACTTGACAATAGTTTGAAAACAGGCTCCTGGTGTTACAGCAAAGTCTTCGGTCAAGTAATCATCCTTCAGCATAAGTCTGCCTTTCATCATTCAGTCCACCTTGGCAATGAATGGACTCCTTAAGCCACCTGACACCTACTGAGGGACAGAAGCATTTGCCTCAGCTCGGAGTACTGATAGCAACCTCATTTTTCTCACAGAAATTTACAAGTCTCCAACTGTGTGACCCAATCACCCAAGGCAGAAAGAAATGTCAGGAGCTTATGCACTCCTGCTTTCACCTTGATGTAGTATCAGCAATAACAGAGTAGTACCACAATGTCTTGCCTTACTGCCTGTTGGCAAAACAAAGCCAGCACGCCAAGCTGGGTGTAATGGTCGCTCCATGTGCTAATCAAAGTATCAAACTACCTCAGTTATAGTCCTTTCTCAAGTTCTTTGAGGTGCTACCATGTAAGAAATACTAGATGGAATATTTTTTAAGCCTATCGAAGCTGATACCTAGCAGGAAAGAAAAATCAAATCATTACCTCAAACTCAGGAAATTCTACTGGAAAACTAGTATCTCAAATGCCTTTTTTGCATGATTTCTTTTAAAGCTTATAGAATTTATCCAGGAGCTTTAAGAGAACAAAGACCAAGAGAACAAATTCAGTGTGAGTAGTGGTTTCCAGTTTTCACGTTATAATTAATGCTCCACAAAAACTCCAGGATACAACTGTGACCTTAATAAATGTACCATGCAAATCTAGCAAATGTCTAAGAGCAATTTCTCTTTTGTAATTTTGATAGAAGTATTCAGTCCATGGAGCTGTTCTCTCATTTATATATTTATTTTCAGTTAATGGGATCTCAAATCACATTTGTCCCTGTCTACCATTAAGTCATAATATATTGCCTGACATTAGAACTGGTGACAAAGGAGAAGGAGCTCGTGTAATACAGGGGTATCACCCCTGGAACTCTAGAGTCTAACAGATGCAATTACAAAGCAGAAGGTAAGCTGTATTCAGGTGTTGTATTCTCTCCGAGCTCTGGCCAAAGCCTAAGATGGTTTTCTGCTTCTCAGTCTCACGTGTACTGTCTGTATTGCAGACACTTTACCCAGAACAGTAAATTTTGACATTAGTATGGTGGTTTTAATGATGTATGGAGCCTTAAATGTGTTATCTGCTTTCAGTTAAATTTTGTACTATGCAGAATAATGGGGTCAATAAACTAAAAACTTGTAATTCATTTCCCGTAGCATGCACTTTTTTATTTATTAAAAAAAAGTCAGTTTCTTCCATCTAGTAAAACCTTATTTCTTCTCCTTCCACCGAGCTGCCAGAGCAGCCAGCAGCTGCTCTTTTTAACAGCTTAGCTGAAGTTTCTGCACCTTTCTTTTCTCAGCAGAGTCAGTGGTACCCATGGAAACCCCAGGCAAAACAGTGTGGAGCCCCCAGGAGCACCTGGAGCTGCAGCCTCAGCACCATGTTGGCTCTGTGGTCCTATAGTAAATGTGCAAGGACTGATACTGGGAACACCCAGGCTGGACAGTTAAAGTGCGAACAAAATATGCCAGGCTGGGGATGAAGCTGCACATGGACCTGTTTAGCTTGGTAGAATCACTTTAGACAGACTGCTATAATGTATGGCTTTTCCTCATTATCCCATGTGTTCCTATAATTCTAAGAACAGGGTTATTTTCCTCATTTCCATAGCAACAGCCATTAGTGAAATGGAGCTGTTCAGCTCAATCTTTATTACTGCTGATTCCAGCCAAAAGTCTTCTTTTGTAGTTAATAGTTAAGGGGAAGTCTCCAGTTTCCAGTCCCTATTACTCTGCTTCTCATGTGCTCTGGAATCTGTTCAGTGAGACTTCTTCCTTCTAGCTATGATATTACTCTGTCAAAATTCCAATGAAAAAAAATTGAACATTTGTGGTTTTTAATGTAAACAGCCTTAATGATGCTATCCTCATTTTTGCCAATGCAAAGACATTGGCACAATCTAATTTAGCTGTCAGTCTCAAGCCAACAGATGTTTCTGTATCCCAGGAGCAAACTCACACTTCAGGTTCTTCCCTGATTGATTTACAGTTTACTCATCTTCATGCTCGTCACAAAGGCTGGATCATGGACAGATAGTTCAGTGCATTCCTCATTGGTGTGAGTTCCTAGATGCTGGGTTTCCATTTAATGCTGAGAACAAGTAAATCTGGGGCACAGCTCTGGAGTGCCTGAGGACTATGGCACCAGGATTCGTGCTGCCTTGGTCACGTACGGGTTTTGCCAGGATTTGTCATGGACTTCCCCTGAGTACACAGTGCAATCCCTGTGACAGTGGCATCAGCTGACAGTACAAGGTGTGCTGTTCTTAATCCCAGTCTCCTGAGCAAACTCTCTACTATTCAGAAATTTATCTGCAGGTTAACCTGGTAAGAACAATTGACACTGTTTGTAACATGAACAGTGAAACTCTAACCAGTGGGCAACATTCTGAAAAGCGTAACTGAGAATCATAGACAGAAACACCCCAGAAAATCCACCCACAAACAGAAAACACAGAGAGAAGACAAGGTGCCACCATTCTTGTTTGCTATTGTTTACATTGTGGGCAATGCACAGGGACTCCAGGCATGGACAAGCATTCCACAGTGATCAGTGCTGCACTGACAAGGGACATAAATTCAGCCTTTGATGTTTGTAGCACTTCCCTATGATTTTCAAAACATCCAGACTTCAGGAAGACAGCCAAACTCAGAAATTTGTTCCAAACATACATCCTTAACCAGATACTTATCTTGACTCTTAATAGGTGCAGCAATCTGCCTGTGAACATGAGGTGATGTCTTCATCACAGCCACGAGCCAGGCTGAAAATTATTGTTTATGTGAGTATTAAATCATTTCAACCAAAAGAATAAAATGGAGAGAGAGAGAGAAAGAGAGTTGTGATCTGAATTCCTTTTTACTTGAGTGCCAAATTTTATCTGCTAATATTCTCCAACAGCAAATAAGCCTGCCTTCAATCACAGCAAAAGCTGAGACTGTAGTGTAAGCATTGGACTACAGACCCTGAGACTTGGAGTCAACCACTACATATGACAGGAATGACAGATATCATTGCCAGCAGTGGTTATGGGATCTGCTGTGCTAGGTACTGCACACACTGCATTGAGCAATAGTCCTATCCCTAAAGAGCACAGTATTTATCTGTGAAAGACCAGCTGGAAAGGGTAAAAACTATATTATAGCTACAGAACTTAGTTTAGACCCTAATAAACATATCATAAACTGAGACCCAGATTCGTATTATCTACATTTCATCACACACAAGCCAAGTATCTAGTCTGAGTGAGCCAGTTGGTAATGGAGTAAAGGTAAATGAAGTAAGGAAGGGACACATCTACATAAGGGCATACCATACAAGTGAAATAAATGTGAATAATCCCTCTCTTAAGGAGTAATTGGCAGGAGTGATTTGAAGTAGACACTACCTCTATGATAGCCAAGAAGGATGAGTTGACACACTTTATGTCTTTCCTGAGGTCACACAGGAAGTTTAATGCTGGTACAACCCACAGTTATCAGCTCAATACCTGTGCATTGCACACCTGTCTTTATTTGTGTCCTAGTCTTAGTGTTTCACCAACAGAAAGTTGAAGTTACAACTTCAACTGTGACCTAAGAAGAATACAGCATCTGATATAAAAAGTTCATAATCTTCACAATATTTATGTCTGGGAAAAGTTTCTGGGGATTTGTTTTCATCTGGAGTATAGTCAGTGTCACTAAATATATACCTGCTGTGAAATACAATTTAAAGAAGGACTGGTATTCAAGAAACCCAAGGTGCACAGAGGAACTTTGAATAGCTTTTTAAGTTTAGGGATTATAACTTGTTATTGTTCCTCTCCACTACTCTCATCATTCCATGCTTACTATAAAATTTCTGACTGATATTCAGTCTGTTATTTCTGGCAACCCTTCTCCATCCTCTGAGTAAGAGTTCACCTGCAGTTGTTGGAGATAGTGTAGGTCAGCCCAGGCTGGTGTTTAATTTAGCACATAGCCAGAGCTGTGTCATTCCCCTCTTCTTCTGGTGAACACAGGAGTTGCTGGTATCAGGGGCACAGGGAATGACACTCAGATCACGCATGTTAACCTCCAATGATGATCTTACAGTGCAAACAGAAAAGATAAGGTTGCTGTCTCAGGTTGTTTGACACAAGGATTGCTAGTAAGGTGGTTCTACCATCCCTGGAGGCCTTCATTTCCTTCAGCCAGTGATCATCATCAACGAGCCACAAACCCCTGTTTCCTGTGGTCCTAAGCAGAGCACAGAAGACCTCTCCGTCCTCACATGTGGGACGAACTAATGGATTCTGATACAGGTGGAGATTTTCCACACTACTGATACTGAAATTAATTGGTCACGAAGCACTAATATCACGATCTAGCTCGTCTACCATTGGCTTCCTTAGGATGAGAAGTGGTACTGAAAGTTAGGATCACCTGCAAGGAGTGCAGATAATCACTGCCCATTTATTGGGCATGCAGGTGTACTGCACTGAGCTCTGCGGTGTGCAAACACAGCCATGTGAAACACCTCCAAATCTGACAGCAGATTGCCCAGCTTGCCTGAATCCAAGGGTGGCCATAAGGTTTCCCATATTTTTCCCATGACAGGGAGTCTTGTTTTTAAAGTTTAATGCAGAGTAAATGTGGAAGTTGCATAGGTAGTGACAGAATTTCAACTATGTTTTCATGCAATCTCCTTGTCACAAGGTGGGAAAGAACGTGGGAAAGCTGGTGAAGAGATGCCCAGTGCACTGCACCACTGTAATAGGCAGCTTTCTAGACAGCACAAAATCAGCAAAATAGTACTCATACTGGCAGGAAATGACATTTTTTATCAGCATAACCTGGCAGATGGATCATACGCTGTGCTTTAAATAATCCCAGATGAGCTCTAAGAATACCCGTGGGTGTGACCTTCATCCAGCCCTTCCACATCCATGGAACAACATGTTGTGATTAATCTTTCTTGCACAATTATTCTTCAGGTAATAAAGAGCAGATATGATCCTAGGCTGAATGTTAGTGACAGGGTGCCCTTTATCTTTCATTTTTCATGAACCCTCACCCTGTTTTTTTCTACCAAGCTGCACTCAGATTTTACGTCACTGGTGTCTGGGCTGTTTCTAAATATTTTTTTTGCTTTGCTTTCAGTAACTACTCTTACACTAGCAATTGTTTTATACTTACAAGCACATACTTTCTGCTACCTTTTAAATGGCCTAAGAAATCCTTCCAATTTCCTGGGATGTCCAAGCCATGCACACACCTTTGCAGGATCTGTTATCTTTCTGCATCCACTTCTGCAGCTACTAACAATCTCATGAGTATGACTTAAAGATAGACTGTACATAAACTGTTCAAGTATTGACCTTCTCTTTCCTTTGAGTTTTGCTGCTTCCTGGCCAGCCTTCCCTGATCAGATCTGTAACTTTTCAGAGCTAGGATTTTTCCAGAAGTATACATTTATGTTGGTATACCAACCACATACACAAGAGCTGATCCAAAAGTAATGCCTATTTTGTGATTTTGACCCATGACTTCAGAGGGGAATGGTGGCGATATGGCAGTAGAGGTTGAGCCTTCCAACCAGAATCCCAACACATGCAGTTGCCATGTGACAGATGGAAGCAGAGGGGCAGTCTGATAGAATGGTGTCTGACATGGACGTGTGGGTGAAGCAAAGTTGTGCAACACTTTCCAAGCAATTATACCCTCACAGCAGCTGTGAAACTGCAAGTTTTGTTAACTTACATTAACTTTGAAGTCTTCTTGCGCCTGTTCATCCAGTCTGTTATTATAAGGATTATAATTATTATAAAGATGCATAAAAAACAGACCTTTGGGCAGGGGCCACATTAGCCTGTGAATACTTAATTGTAAGAGGTACTCTTAACACTTAATTGTAGGAAGAGATGCAAAACATTTTATTAAACCTGGTAGAGTACAAATGCAGGGACAATTTTGATCAGCAAGTTTCTAACTGAAAAAAATCACCAAATCTGTAGAAAATTAAGTAGAAAAATAAGAGAAAAATAAGCTCCTCTAATGTTCATTCTGAGCTCAAGGAACATGGCTGACACTCATTCCTTTCCTACTTAGAAGTCCAAGCTGACAGGACTGTGTATTGCGTTCTCCCATACTGTACTGCCTTCACCCAAGATGATATACAGATGTCAACAGACCAGACATGTCATGCTTTTCATTTGTCTTCTTCAGAAATCAAGTTGAACAGGACTGATTGGTTTGAACAGCCCTGCACTACTTTCGAACACTAGTTTACTTTATGATTACCTGAGTTTTGTTTCTGTTAAAATCGCTGATGTTTGTTTACAAGAGACAGCACAAAACTCAGACTGCAGAAAGTTCTTTTTTTTTTTTTTTTTTTTTTGGACAGTTTCCAAGCTGAAATTTCCTAAATATACTACACTGCAGATTGTTTAAATTTTGTGTTTTAAAGATGAAAGCGTGCAACTAATTGCATGTACATATATGTTGCCTCACTTTATCTTGGAAGTACCAAATCTGGTCACAGAAATAATGAACTGGCTTAAAAATGATGATTTTTTTTTTTTCCTTACCAAAACAGATGAGTATCTACACGTATTCAGAGGTTTTAATCTTATTTTGAACTCTTGACCATACATGAATGTAACTCACAAATTCAGGCTTCTCTCTGTCATGTAGAAAATCACACTTACAGAAAAATGTCTGAAGAAAAAAAACATTATGCTAGGAGGAAAAACATGGGAAGAAATCCCCAAACTTCCCCTTAATCACTGCTAAGCATTATTCATTGAAATGTTTTTTCTACATAAAAATCAGCTTGATGACTTACAATTTGGATCCAGTTTTATTTTTCAGTCTTATTTGCCTGATAATACAAGCCAGTAGTAATGAATTTCACCTTCTGATGAAATCCAGTTACCTAGGCTTTTGTTTAAAGAAGCTCTTTAGTGTAAAGCCAGTTCTTTGGATAGCAGTGAAATTGCCTTTAGGTGCTTACAGCTACCTATACTGTTTAAAGTGAGTCACTGCTTATCTTTTTCTTTCTATTTCCACAAGGAAATGGCCAATTAAATAGAGAATTGTAGAAAACTTCCTTATTCACATTATGCTGGAGTTTGTACTTGTTTATGGCACATTTTCTCAATCACTACATTGCATGTGAAGGACAGAAGAAGAGTCATATAATACATTCAACAACTATTTGTAAACGTAAAATAGGATTTTCTAAAGCATAGAGATATTCTGAAATATCTCTAAAATCCACCCAAGAGTGCTGAGGGAACTGGCGGAGGTGAGAGCCGAGCCGCTTTCCACCATCTGTCAGCACTCCTTGTTGACTGGTGAGGTCCCAGAAGGCTGGAGGCTTGCCAATGTGACTCCATTTACAGGAAAGGTCGTAAGGAGGATCCGGGAACTACAGGCCTGTTAGCCTGACCTCGGTGCCAGGGAAGGTTATGGAGCAGATTGTCTTGAGGGAGATCACATGGCATATGCAGGGTGACCGGGGGATCAGGCCTAGCCAGCATGGGTTCATGAAGGGCAGGTCCTGTTTGACCGACCTGATCTCCTTCTATGATCAGTGACCCATCTGGTGGATGAGGGAAAGGCTGTTGATGTGGTCTACCTAGACTTCAGCAAAGCCTTTGACACTGTCTCCCACAGGATCTCCTGCAGAAGCTGGCAGCCAGAGGCTTGGATGGATGCACTCTTGGCTGGGTAAGGAGCTGGTTGGAGGGCCGGGCACAGAGAGTGGTGGTAAATGGAGTCAAATCCAGCTGGCGACCGGTTGTGAGTGGTGTTCCCCAGGGGTCGGTGCTGGGGCCTGTCCTCTGCAATATCTGTATTGATGACCTCGATGAGGGCATCGAGTGCACCCTCAGTAAATTCGCAGATGACACCCAATTGGCTGGAAGTGTGGATCTGCCTGGGGGTAGCGAGGCCCTACAGAGGGATCTGGACAGGCTGGAGAGCTGGGCTGAAGCCAATGGGATGAGGTTCAACAAGGCCAAATGCCGGGTCCTGCACTTCGGCCACAACAACCCCAGGCGACGCTACAGGCTTGGGGCAGAGTGGCTGGAGGACTGCGTAGAGGAAATGGACCTGGGGGTATTGATTGATGCTCGGCTGAACATGAGCCAGCAGTGTGCCCGGGTGGCCAAGAAGGCCAATGGCAGCCTGGCTGGCATCAGAAACAGTGCTGCCAGCAGGAGCAGAGAGGTGATTGTTCCCCTGTATTCAGCACTGGTGAGGCCGCACCTCGAGTGCTGTGTCCAGTTTTGGGCCCCTCACTGCAAGAAAGACGTTGAGGCCCTGGAACGTGTTCAAAGGAGGGCAACAAAGCTGGTGAGGGGTCTGGAACACAGGGCTGATGAGGAGAGGCTGAAGGAGCTGGGAATGTTCAGCCTGGAGAAGAGGAGGCTCAGGGGAGACCTCATTGCTCTCTATAACTTCCTGAAGGGAGGCTGTAGTGAGCTGGGGGTCGGCCTCTTCTCTCGTGTCATCAGTGATAGGACCAGGGGGAATGGCTTCAAGCTGCGCCAGGGGAGATTCAGGCTGGACATGAGGAAGTATTACTTTTCAGAAAGGGTGGTCAGGCACTGGAATGGATGCCCAGGGAGGTGGTGGAGTCACCGACCCTGGGGGTGTTCAAGGAAAGACTGGATGTTGTGTTGAGGGACATGGTTTAGTGGGAGCTATTGGGAATAGGTGAACGGTTGGACTGGATGATCTTTTAGGTCTTTTCCAACCTTGGTGATTCTATGATTCTATGATTCTAAAACATTGAAAACAAAAAACAGTTCAAAGTCATCTCATGTAGAAATCAGGGAAGGTTTAACGGTGGTAAACGTGAGCATTTTTATGTCCTGTTATCCAAATGTCTTTAAAAATCCATTCTGCATCAGCTATTTGATGTTATTTGTCCTAGTCTACCTGCATAGGATACTACATGAAGTTTTATCTTGGTGCAATGGCAACTTTAAAACTGAACTTTTGTTTCATTTTAAGCCTATGAAAGACAGACGTATTAGTTTCATGTGGGCAGGCAAAGCTGATACACAAAGCAGTGCAAAAAGTCATCTCATGGAAACTTCTACTCAAGTCAGACCTGAGTGGCAAAGCTTAAACTGAAGATCTCCTGTTTTGTGTTTGGAGTCAGTTTTAAGGGAAGCCACTCTGTTGATAGCACGTAATAAGTTCTTACACTTTCCTCTGAAGTTTCTGCTGCTGGAAATTTTAGGAAGTGTGACTAACTTCATTTCATTATGGCAACTTCTACATAAAAATAATGCTTCCTCCTATTGGGATGTTCCAATACTTGAGAAGTAATTGGAGGATGCTGAGTCCACATAGAAGGAAAAACTTTTACTCTCTATGGACAAGGAAGGTACGCTCCTGAAAGTGAAGCAAAGCAGATATACAAAAACAAAAAACAAACACAAAAACATACCTTAAACATACTGTAATCCAGAAACCTGGATTCCTCATCTGCTCAGCATTCCACACTTCTCTGTTGTCATGTACTTTGCTACAACAGGAGACAAAATACTGTCAGTGGTTGAAAAGTGGCTGAAGCCACTTTTCCAAATTATACTTACTTACAGACTTTGTTGAACATTAAGATGAACAGAGGTCGGAAATTATTCCAGATCTATAATGTGAGGCTGCTCAACACACCCACTGTGGCAGAAGACTGCAGGTAAAGATGGAGTGCTTAAAAACCATGTTGCATCTCTTAGCTCTGTCATTAAAAGACTCATTACAATTACAGCTTCTCTTTGTCCACAATAAAATTAGATATCCTGGGGATAAGGTCAGTAGCTCCATGTCCATGAGCAGACAGGTCATGAGTGGAGGCTCTGGCACAGCTGCCAGAGATGCTGTGGGTGCCAATTCCTGCAGGGGCTCCAGGCCTGGTTGAATGGGCCCTGCTCTAACCTGACCTGTTGGGTGGCAGCGCTCCCGTGGCAGGGGATGGGGGGCGTTAGGATCCTTTCCAAACCATCCATGCTATGGTTCTTTGATTGTGTGACATTACATCTAGCTAGCTATTGCATTGTGAGGGTTTGTGAATGAAAAACTGCTCTGGGTTCTTAAATAAATCTAGAGGGCATATGTTATAGGAACATATATTTTGTGGGGCAGGGTGGTTACAAACCATTTGGTTGAGAATACTCTGGAGGAGCATGTGAAGTCACGAGGGAAGGAGATTAACTGGGCCTTTCCTCTCCGTTTGTTTTAACAGATTCAGTTTATACTTGTTGGACTGTGGCGTGCTTGTACAAAACCAGTGTGTTTGCCAAGAACTCTTTTATGTAGAGAATAAAAGTGATTCCTAGAACATCAAAAACTGTCACAAGAATGACCACATACCAGAGTTGAAAACAACTGTTTATTGTAACTACTCTTCTTTTCCACAACCTTGAACAGATTAAAGAAGGATGCAGAAAATAATTCTTTAGAAAAAGGAAGAAACAGACATGGAGCCCTTGCACTTGAAATGCACGATGATGCTTTAGGCAGCACCCACAGCATGGAAGTGTCCGGAGCTGACGGCACCAAACACACCCAGGCCCAGGGTCTGCCCATGCCTGCAGCATCACATCATAACCTGGTGGCACTGCTTGGTACCGGGATCATCGTGCACAGTCATCCAGCACTGTTGGCAGGGCTTAATGCCTGAGGTATCAGCAGGGGATTCACTCAGACCCACGAGACAGGCCTAAAAGTCCTACTATGGAATAAACACTCCAGTTTCTTTACAAACCAGTAAGTTTCAAAGCCCAGCCTGCATTTAAGACACTTCTTAGGCTAAAATCCTGAAACCTAGAAATGTGTAAATAGAAACTGTGATTCTTCTTTAAACATTTGAGAACAGAATTAGAGGCCATAGGAAGTAAAAAAATCTTTCCTGAGAACTAAAATGCTGCTTGTAGCATTTGTAGAAATCTAAACTAACCAAGGATGCAGTCCCACAGACTTTTTTCTCACGGAGTTATCTTTAAAACTTCCATAATTGTTTCATTCCAGTAATCCTCACTATTGTTCACTGCTCCTGCATTTTATTTGTAGTGGTAACACGGCCTGTTGGGGATAGGCTATAAAATGCACTAAAGTTTTTGTCTTAGAAATAAGATTATTTTCTCTATAACTTTATTTTTTCACACAGATATCTCTGGAAATGCTTTGCAGAGCCTTATAGGGCAATTTCTGATTTTTTTCAGCACTTGGTTTAGGCTGGATCACTTTCATCTTTCACTTTTGTGCAAGGAAAATAATTGAAGAGTTTATTTTCTGATGGAAAAGAGAGAAGCAATGGAGGAAAGCGATGGAAGCTGCAATACAGCCAGAAAGAGCAGATGACATTTGCTGAAAAATTCTAATTATCTCAGAAAGAAGAGTAGAAGAATATATTTATGCTGTTTAACATCTCCAGACACTAAAATCTACACATAAAGAGACAGTGATCAAGAAAGGCTCTCAAAGTTTTTGTGTACAAGTATCCCATTGCAGAATCTCTTAAAGCAAAGGACGTTTTTCAGCATTTTAGGGCAAATGAATCTATACACAAGTTCCTAAAGAACTATTAATAGAGAGTCCCAAAGAAACCTCTCAAAACCAGGGCAAATTTAATTAGTTAGGTGCAGAGTACTTACTCTGAAATAAACTACTAATGAAGAAACTTGTAGGGAAGGCTGCTCTTTACTGACAATCACCACCTACCTGGACCTCACTACGGACTTCTCTCAAGAGCTTCCACCAGACTCACCAGCAGAAGCCTTGCAGCTCTCCAGACTGCAGACTAACAGCTATAGCTTTCTGTAGGTGATCTGGAGTCCAACTCCAACCTCCTTCTTTAAAGGAAAAAAAAGGAAAAGATTAAATACATTTTCAGATTAGGGGAATGACTGAGCTAAAAGTAATCACTGACTTCTCCTCTCTGCAGAGAAAGTAACTGGTAGTAGCATTCACAGCACATGCTTCCCCTGTTGCTGCCTGACTTCACCTCAGCCTTGGCAGCACAGATCACAAAGGGACATCGCATACATTTTAAACCAAGGAGGTCAGGGGAAAAGTGATATTGGAGCCACAGCAGAGATAAGAATTACTTCCCCATGCTTACATCTGGCTGCAGAAGACTGAGGATGAAGACGCTTCTGTGATTCAGATCCAAAATTACAGAAAGATTTTTGTATTTATTTTTTAACTTCTCAGATAATGTTTTCTGTGCAGCCCTGAGCAAACCATCTGCAATTGTGTCTCTTTTTCTTTTTTTCCTAATGCAGAAATAACTTATTTCCTCACAAGGTTACTTTAAGGTTAAACTAATTAATTTTCCTAAGATCATTCAAGAGTTCTTAGCTTGTCATTTAAAATTAATTAAGAGAAGCTCGTTGTCAAAGAGACCTTAGGCTTGGCTGCAGTGATACAGTGCTATCACTGTAGCAGCAATGCCTGTGATGGAGTGCAGACCCTTCCAGGGCACCCAGAGCAGAGCAGAGCAGCCATTGTCTCTGTGCTCAGAGCCACAGGGTTTGGGCATCCTGCAACTTTACTGCAACACCTAAATATTGAAACCAGTATTGCAATGGTTCTCTGAGAAAACAACAGTTACTGCCCGCAGCCAAAAGAGAGAAAGAAACAATCTGAACCCACAGAGGTGACCCACTGTCATTGTCACAACTGCTGAAACACATCACCTGCTGCCACAGTGTGCTCACACCCACTGGTTGGTCTCAATGGACATAGTGTCAATGAATGTCAGTCTTCCACACAGAGAAATGCAATGAAACACATTTGCTTCATCTACACTTCCATACCTGGTGCCATTCTGTCTGACTGCCCCTTTGCTTCCATCCGTCACACAGCAACTAAATGTGATGAGATATTGTTGGGAGGCTCAGTCCCTGCTGCCATACCACCAGCATCCCCCTCTGATGTCATGGGCCAACATCATAGGACAGGAGGCACTACTTTCGGAGCATCCCTCACACTAGCTATCACTGCCTGCAGTAATCACTTTTACTCCCACCACCTGACCTCAGACAGCCCAGGTTGCAGCCGGTCTGCCAGTTTAATCACACAACCTCATGGAGCTGGGGAAGGAGGAGAGCACGTTTTCTGTTTGGTTTTTTTTCTATCAAAACTCACTTTCTGTTTCCAGAAAGGCTGCCTTACATTAGTATGGAATGTTACAATGAAGAAATGTGTTTGCTGACAACCCAGCTATATACTCAGTTTATCAGTATTGTACCAGGGAAGTAAACTGCTTCCTGGTCCTGCAGCCCAAGCACAGGCCTGATAAGGCCTGTTGCTGCCTTTGAACATCATTAGGAGTACAGGACTGGACTTGAATAGGAATATTTCAATAAATCTGTTAAAGATCTTTCACAGTGTTCCACCTACTAGGAAACCAGACTTTGTAGCAGCAAAGCAGACTTCATACACAGCATCTATCTGGGGATTTTTCATTCTTTCCTATGTTTGTCTGTTCACATTCTTTTAGCTGATTAAGTTCTTCTCCTGTTCCGGCACTGCATCATTTTCATCTTAATCTTTCCTGTTTCTTTAAAGCTCATTACTCATTTACTTGTATCTCATTACTGCTCAGAACTCAGCTTTCTTTTTTAATCTGGGGAGGGGAGGGAAAGAAAGACAATGAGCTGTAAGTATCGGTTTATAGGAAAAAGGAAAAAAAAAGAAGTACTAACAAAATCATATAAGATATTACAATTTTATCAGTCTTTTTAGTCCTATGTCCTATAGTTTCAATTCTTTCCAGCTTTACTTATACATAGTCTTACAATTAAATATGTGTCTCTGTTGGGATCTATCCAAAGATATATAGATTGAGAACAACACAGCATTCTTCAGCTAATTAATTTATCTCTTGCAAACTCACTCTTCACAGAATCACGGAACCACAGGACGGTTGGGTTGGAAGGGACCTCTGGAGATCCCTGAGCCCAACCCTTCCTAAAGCAGGTTCCCTACAGCAGGTTGCACAGGAAACCATCCAGATGGGTCTTGAATATCTCTAGAGGAATAGAGTCTCCAGCTCCTCTGGCAGCCTGTTTCTGTGCTCTGTGCCCTCAGAGTAAAGAAGCTCTTCCTTGTGTTTGTATGAAAGTTTCAGTTTGTGCCTGTTGCCCCTTGTTCTGCCACTGGGCACTACCAAAAAGAGCTTGGCCCCATTCTGCTGACACCTGCTCTTCAGATGTTTATAAACTGTGATGAGATCCCCTCTCAGCCTTCTCGGGTCTAAACAGTCCCAGATCTCTTAGTCTTTCCTCATAAAAGAGATGCTCCAGCCCTTCTTTGTTATTTTAACAGGAAATGCTGTACTCCATTCAAAACTTCAAGCATGACTGAAAAGCTTAGGTTCTGGAAAAAACATAGTCCTTCAGGTGATCTTTATATAAAAGATATAAATATTTGCCACCAAATTTAATTAAATATTTTATCACCAAATTTGTGATTGGTCTGGGTTAAGACAGCATCTTCTAAGCAAAGGTCAGTTATTCTGTATATGAACTTAAGTAGCCTAAGCATTCTCTTATACAGAACAATGATAGACTGAACATAAGAATAAGAATTAGAAAATCGAATAGGTAAATCAAAGAGAGACACTAAACATTTCTTGTCTTCATTTCTGCCTTCATCAATGCTGAATGGTGTTTATGAGTTTATTTATTTGCAAAGACTTAGAGCCCTCCTCTTCTACGGCATTGCCCTTTGAGCCTCAAAAAGCTTTGGATGACAAAAGTGGCCTCCAAAGGCCAAAGAAGGACCAAAATAGAAGAGATTTTCTTCTGTGTGAAAACAACAAGCAGCAGTCTGTACTGAACTGTGGTTAACTTCTTTCACATCCTGAGATGGAAAGCAGCCAGTGAACACTTGGATAGTAAAAGCCGAGCTACTCAGTAAAGCGTTGGCTAGAACCTAATCTGAAACCATAAAAAAAGATCCTATCAAAAGACAAACAAACGAAAATGAGTGCACAGAATTTCAAATATCAGTGCCTCTTTGTCCTTGACCCTCCCCACGTGGATTGCTTTCATTGTGTACGTGTCACCATTTTTCTGTCAGCGCCACACCTCTGAGCCTCCTTGGGCAATGTTAATCCTATCTTTCCCCTAGGATCTCTGTGAAAGCTTTTATTTGTTAAACTATTTCTGGGAATTCTAAGCACACTTATATTGTTTGTGCCCTATCTGAGGCTGTTTGCCAAGTTCTAGCTGTTCTGTAGCAATCTTCCTTCTCCATCTGTTAAAGGTGCATGGCAGTTCAGTAACATCATTCTTAGATAACTTGCCAAAGACTCTCATCTAAGTACACATTTTTTAAGTTTTTACTTGCTGAAGTATTTGAAGTATAATATAGAAATATTTTATGTATGTGGCACCACACACAAAACTGAAAGCAGATTCTTGGCATGTTTGCAAAAGTTTTATGTAGTCAGGAGCACTCTCCTGCAAAACAGGAGGACTCTTTGGCAGTAGATATGCTGAACAGCACAGAGGTTCCTCTCACATTCTGAATAGATACACAGTTCCTCCATCAAGAGTTCTGGGTGCAGTGGCTCAAACAGTCTTTGAGAAAGCAGGCTCAGACACACATGTTGGCATTCCTCTCTCTCTGCACTGTCTTTCTTCAACCATCCTCTTCTCATGGAGAATTGAGCTTTTATTTGTTTTTTTTAATTGGACATGTAGTCCAAGGAACACAGAGTAGGAGAACGTACAGAAAGATTTCCTGTTTTGGCAACAGCTTCAGCCACAGCAACAAACTGCACAAAGAGAGCTGATAGCTGTCCGTCAGTGTTGCTCAGAATCACAGAATCACAGAATGGCCAGGGTTGGAAGGGGCCTCAAGGATCATGAATCTCCAACCCCTCTCCCATATGCAGGGCCACCAATCTCCACATTCAATACTAGACCATGCTGCCCAGGGCCCCATCCACCCTGGCCTTGAACACCTCCTGTTGGCATCCACAGCCTCTCTGGGCAGCCTGTGCCAGCACCTCACCACTCTCTCTGCAAAGAACTTCTCCAAGGGCCCAGAAGATGTTGATGCTCAGCTGTGCTTTTAGGGCAATCATGCCATGCACAGGTCTGGGGACTTGGATGCGCATCCACTGAAGTGGCCTTCCCACATGTGATCACAGTACTAATGTATAGCCCTGTGTGGTGATCAACAACATTGTGACCTGAAGATTCATTTTTTCCATGGGTAAGAAGATATGTGCATCACATTTGGCAGCTTACTCTGCAGGCTTTCAAATTTACAGACATGTCTAAAAACAGAATTTTTGTTTAGAGAAGTGATTCTAGCAGAGCATGAACAGAGCTGATATATTCTGAAAACAGAAAGACAGCTATGGGAAGACCGAGAGATACTGAAGGGGAATAAACAGTCTAACTCTGAACCAAGAAGTGAAACAGCTGAAATAGGCATTTTTCTAAATACTCTGGGGAACCAAAATTTTCTGTAAGAAAGCAAGAAAGTAGATCTTAAAGGATAATGGAAAATTAGAAGAATAAGATGGCAGACCAACCCACGGTACTGCACACTGTGAAAGCAAGCAGCCATCACACCTATCTCTATGTGGCTGTGATACAGTATCGAGTTGTGATGAGCCATTATAATTACAGTCATTAAAGCAGTGGCAATGCCTGGATAACTTGTCCTACAATTAGGTATCTTCTGATATTTTCCCATCACTAAGAAAGGAGATGACTCAGGAATATAATTACTTCAGTGATGAAGCTTGCCTGAGAAGCTCCAGCCTCCTCATTCCTCCTGTCCTGCTGCCCATCCCTCAAGGCCCACACCCCAAGGCGGTACCTTAAAGCTGTCTGGAAGTGGCAGAAATTGTTTAGGTTAAGCATTAACTATTTTTTCCTATTTGAAAAGACTTACTTGGGATGATGTCAGAAGCAAAGCTGATACTTTTATCACTCATCTTGAGAAATGGTGACAGTAAGCAGGAACAAGCTGCCAGGGCAGAGAAGAACTTGTCCAGACACCTTATTGTTGCTGGAGAAAAATTATTGTTAAATGATCTTCATCTAGGGTCATGTTTAGCCTATATATAGTCAGCATGGTAATAGTTGCTGTTTGAGGCCACAAGAATTAATTGGTCTGCCCACCTGTTTATATGCTTATGCTTTGCCCTGCCTTTGTAGTGCCTGGATGCCACATAATTACTTATGTTCCACCTTGCTAGAACTGAAGGGTGGAACTCACCAGTCATTTTATCATTTTATCATTTTAAGCAGCTCCAGACCAGTCCTCTTCACTTCTGTCCCTGGAAAGGTGATGGAACAACTTGTTCCGGATGCTGTCTCTGAGCAAAAAGAAGAAAAGAAAGTTATCAGTAGTAGTCAGCACAGATTCCCCAGGTTGGTCATAATAGATCAACCTGGTCTCCTTCATGGATGTTATGACTGGCTGGGCATGTGAGGAGAGACAAATGGTTGCTATCTACCTTGACTTCAGCAAGTCTTTTGATGCTATCTCCCAGGACATCCTCATAGAGAAGCTTAAGAAGTGTGGGATGGATGGCTGCACAGTGAGATGTATTGAGAACTGGCTGAGTGGCAGAGCTCAGAGTGTTGTGATCAGGAACATAGAGTCTGGTTGGAGGCCTGTAACTAGTGACGTTCTCCAGGGAACATCAGATATTGGATCTGGTATTGGATCTGATCTTGTTCAGCATCTTCATGAATGACATGGGTGAAGGGACAGAGTGCATCCTCAGCAAGTTTTCTGATGATACAAAGCCAGAAGAAGCGGCTGACACACCTGAAGGCTGTGCTGCCATTCAGCTAGATCTGGGCAGACTGGAGAGCTGGGTGGAGAGGAACCTGATGAGGTTCAACATTGTCAAGTGCAGAGTGCTACTCCTGGAGAAGAGTAATCATACATATCAGTACAGGTCAGGGTTGACCTGCTGGAAAGGATCTCTGCAGAGAAAGACCTATATGCCCTGGTGGACAACAGGATAACCATGAGCCAGCAGTGTGGCCAATGGTATCCTGGGGTGCATTCAAAAGAGTGTGGCTAGCAGAGTATGGGAGATGATTGTCCCCCTTTACTCTGCCCTGATGAGGCCACATCTAGACTTCTTTGCCCAGCTCTGGGCTCCTCAGATCAAAAAAGAGAGGAATGTCCTGGGGAGAGTCCACTGGAGGGCCACAGAGTTGATCAGGGTCCTGTGACATCTCCCTTATGAGGATCTTCACAGGTGTCTTCCAATCCCCATGATTTTGTGATGCTATGAACACCAGCAAGATACTGTGTGGCAATCCTAAGGTGATGTATGGCCCCAGAACACAGCATGACCAATAAGGCATCTACACAGTACAAATGCTAAGCGCTAACAAAAATAAAGCAAACTCTTATTTGTACTTTCCAAAAAGATTAAGCACATTTAAGTCACCAGTTTGTCAGCTTAATGAAAAACGGTTCCCACGATTATGGTATGCTGCAGGTAATCAGCTCTGATTTCAGACTGCTACAGAAAAGAGCAATTTAATTATTCAGATGCACTGTTCTTTAGCCTTCAGTACTTGTTGCTCCTCTTCACCACTCTTGGTGCTTGTTTGACTAGCTTGTTAAGCTAAAAGTGACTAACAGTTAAGCTAAAAGAAACCAACACTACATAGCAAAAGACATGAGTTTTATCCATATTTGTTTTTCTACACTGACTCACCTTGCTCATTTGAGTCCTGAAGTTGGTGCTATTTGTTATTCACAGTCATGATGACAGTGCCATATCTCAGTTAATGTAAAGTATCACAACTAGCTTAGCTGTGTGTAAATCAGTAAACACTGATCTAGCTTGTTTAGGTCTGAGTGAGAGTGACAAACTTGAGAGTGTTTGATCTGAATATAAAGTCTTTAAAAGCTTTAAAAGGTGATTCTGAGGAAGTATTCTGCTGATGATGTTGGCATGGAGTTTCTGAGGGAAGACAGGATGAAGTTCAGAGAAATGTCAGCGATTTCGGCATCAAGGCTGTACCTTCTGCTTGAGCTCTTCTGCACTTCTTTAAAGCAGATCACCAGTTCTGGAGAAGATTAATACATTTAGGATAAATGAAATTTCCAGAAATTACTTGACTCTAGTGTTAAAAATTTATGCCTTATTTCCACTCTGATTTTGATTAGCTTTGAGTTGCAGCAAGTGGGTCTCATTGGACTGCTGGTCTGTTCACACTGGTGTCTGCTCCACATATCTATGGAAACAAAGTACTAGGAATGTTATGTTTTTATAAAACTGTTATTTTGCTGTCAGTCTCAAGCACTGCTGATATGATGTACATTCCTGAGAATCTTTGTAATATCCCAGTCACCTCTTATCTTTAGTCTCTAGGAAGTTTCAGGGGAGACAGCTTAGGGTATGTCCATTGCACTCATTTCTTTGCAAAGTTAATGCACTTCACTGTGCTGAATATTTGGAATTATTTTGTTCTCTTGAGATCAACATACTCATCTACATATATATTATGGATTTTTCCTTTTAGTCTTTATCTGATGTGCTAGAAAATAGCCACAGCTGGAGAAGAGACATCAGATGGTTGAGGGTAGGAATGATGCCAAGATGTCTGCCCTTGGATGCCCAAATGATGTTTTGTCTGAGGAATCTGTCAACCACATCAGCAGACTTACCAGCTGGGTTGACTAGAAGGTCTGACTGGAAGGTTTGGCAGGAAGGACCAGATGGTTTTATGTTCCTTTTGGAGCTGGAAGATAAATAATCTTTGGTTCATTTGGCAAAATATCATCTAATCAATTCTCTTACAAGCTCACTGAAGTGTTCACCACATGGTAGGAGAAGAGTAACCAAGGAGTCCAGGAAGACTTGCATGGTATTCATGCAAGCTTCCGTAGTGGTTGGTAAGGCAGCTAAAGGCTTCTCCATTGGAATCCCATCTAAGGCGAGTGCAACAAGGTGTATTCTTGAGGCCTCCAAGCCTGAAACAGCAGCTTTTATTCTCATGGTATCAAACTTTCATGCATGAAGTCTGGCTTCTCAGACTTGTAACTGCAAGATATACTAATGACATTCAGTGAGAAAAATCCACAGGAAAAAATGTGTTAAACTGCACGTTTTAAAAGTCTAGGAATTAATGAAACTCTGAAAAATATTTTCCTGTTAATATTATATATATAAAACAGGCACAGATCCCTATGTGTATACATGATACATAATAAAGAAGAATGAATATAATGTGTCCAAAACTTCCCGGGAAGAAAATCCTACAAAACCTAACACATTTCTGTGTCATTAATTTATTATGAAAGATTCTTTGACTTCTTAACAAAAAGTTGTGTGCTACCAGTTATCCTACAAAAGTGTAAGAAATAATTCAGTGAAGAAAACCTGGATCCATTTATTGATAATCAAGTCGATGTTCTTTGAGAGCAGGGACCTATTGGGGAAATGCTTCTTAAGGTAGCTGACTTCTTCAGCTGTGCTGACAGTACACATATCCCGCACAGCTGAGACATCCTCTCACAGGTGAAACGCAATGTGCCTACATGATCTGTAAAGCTCTCCCTGGACTCTTCTTCTTACACATTGTTCCCAAAAGCCATGCCATTAGGATGTGGTAAATCACTTATGAGTATGGCTCAAGTAATTACTGTTGCTATTGCACAAAAGAAACCTGGCCTGAGTTAAGACCTATCATACTGCCTCAGTATAAGATTAGTTCAGCTGAAGAAGTATTCTGCCTTAGATACAAGGCTATTTGTTCAACAGCCATATTAACATTTTGATGAAATCCTAGCTTGGGGTGGTCACATATATGGTCCAAATACACTGAAGAAGGCTGAGAGGACCAGAGAGACCAGAGCCCTTTTAGGAATGCTAAAATGTGTGAAACATCCCTAACAACTGGGGAAAAAAAGAAAAAAGAACAAAAAAACAACCAAGGAGAAACTTCAAAACTATCTTCAAAAACGTTCCAGACAACTGGAGAAATATAAGGCAGTCAGCCTCACTGAGGCTGGAGCAAGTTCTCCTGGAGCACTCTTCTAGGCACATTAGGGAAAACATGATTCTGTAGTGTTGGCACGGATTGTACAGGAGTAAATCATGCTTGATCATGCAGGTGTCTTCTGTGATATAAATACTGAGGGGGGGAGAGCAGTGGGTGTCTTTTTAGCAAGTTTGAAAGCACTAGAGGTGCTCAAGGCCAGATTGGATGGGGCCCGGGGCAGCCTGGTCTAGTATTGAATGTGGAGGTTGGTGGCCCTGCATGTGGCAGGGGGTTTGGAGATTATGATCCTTTAGGTCCCTACCAACCCTGGCCATTTTGTTGTTCTGTGATTGTTCCCACAGTATTACTTTATCCAAGGTGGGACAAGACAGCATGGGCAACCAAGTGGCTAGACACCTGCTTAGATGATGGGCCTCAGAGGATGGTGAATGACAAAAGTCATACTCTGCATTGAGACTGGTAACATCCTCTCCACAGGGACAGCAAAGCAGTGGGACAGGCCTCCCTCAGAGGCTGTGCTATCTCTGCCCTTGAGTGTTCTCAAACCCCAGCTAGACTCAACCCCAGGCACCTGCTTTGATCCCACAGATGATGCGTAAGGTCAGAGTTGGGTTGCTGACATATCAGCATCACTCTGAATCAGAATGATTTTGAATGTCTTCATGTTGAACAATCCGAGACCTTCATCTGCAGAAATAATAACAACAAAATCCCAAAAAAACATTACTCCGAAGCCCAAAAACTCATATATGATTGTTCATTCTGTGTGGTGATCTTTGTCAAGGGATTCATGTCTGGAATTATTCCTACAGATCTATTGTGACAGAATGCCTTCAGGAAGCTCTTGTCTGTTTATCTGCCTGATTATTGGGTGCTAGAGTCTTAACTCTGCTGCAATGCCAGAAAAAGCCACTTCATCCTCAGTGCCTTTGATATCAGTTCCTGTGGCATCATTCAGGCTGACTGATCATCTCCTGCATTAAGAGTTCTTTTAAAGATCTATCATGCATGCTTGAATATTACAGATGGGGATTTCAGATAATCTGATTACTTTTGTTTCTTCGTTTTATCCATTCTATCATCTAGAAACATTTTCCCTTCCTGATTGATGCAGCGATCCCTCCTCCATATTGAAGCATCTCCCTGTTAGGCAGGTTTTCCAAGACCAATCACAGTCCTGCCAACTCACAACTGAAGGTTTTCAGCTAGACTGCTCATAGACTGTGGTGCTATTCAGTGCTGATCAGAGAAACAAGATCTGCATCTGCACCAACAGTATTTCATTAAAAATAATAATAGGCTTACTATATGGATACTAGTAAACAAGATTTCATAGTAATCCTCCTCCTGTATCCATTTCCTTCTATAGTGTCACCTTTTAATGTGATATCTGACCTGAGCTGCAGATTTCTCAGAATAGGTTCTGTCTTCTATCTGTTCATTTATGTAACAGTAATAAAATAATGCAGTTAGTCAGAAGACCAGAGTTGGATCTTCTTGTCACCAGGTTTCACATAGCTAAGCACTGAGAGGGAACGGATTTTGGCAGGTCAAGGGAGAAAGAAAGTCAGCTTCTTTTTGTCCCGCATCGTGATAAATCTTTCAGCCATGTAAAAACACAGCACTGAGACAGAATCACAGAATCACAGAATGGCCAGGATTGGGAGGGACCTCAAGGATCATGAATCTCCAACCCCCTGCCACATGCAGGGCTACCAACCTCCCCATTTAATGCCAGACCAGGCTGCCCAGGGCCCCATCCAACCTGGCCTTGAACGCCTCCAGGGACGGGGCATCCACAGCCTCTCTGGGCAGCCTGTTCCAGTACCTCACCACTCTCTCTGCAAAGAACTTTTTTTAAAGAGATGCAGGGCTTCACGGCTGCTCTGCAGATGTGTGAATGAGGCAAAAGGTGAAAGTACAGCACCAGTCAATGTGAGTTGACACTGCAACATGAGAAGTTCAGTAATACTGAAATACTGCTCTTCTCTTCAACCAGATTCCACTCTGTGTCGCTCAGCTAAGTCTGTTTTGTTTATAAACACCATTAAAAATAAGACCATCAGCCTTCTTGGGTGTTTGGGCATTTCTGAGTGCCATAATCAAATCAGTCAAGGTGATAAATTCATTCTTAGGAAAACATAAAAATAATTGCTTGATTAATGTAACAGACAACATATAATGAAATACCTGTGAGTATCAAGGTATGGAGCTGACTAGTTTTGAGAGTGGTATTTATCTCTGCCTTTAGTGTCTCTGTCATCAGTAGCTGCTGTGAATACAACAGCACACAGCAGATAACTGCTGTCCTGAAGAAACTCTTTGCTGATTTGATTTTTCACAGCAGATACTACAACTCCATGCTCCCTGACAAAAACTCAGTTTTATACTCTGAAGAAATTTTAGTTCAGAATTGGGCAGGGAAAAAAAATGAAAAAAAAAAGAGGATGTAAATAGGATATAGTAAGTTAACTTATATAGCATACTCATATAAATTAACATGTACAAAATAATATAAAGTGATAGGACTGCTTTTTTGCCTGAACTGTGCCCTTCCAGCTTTCAATAAGGCTTTTATCTTCCAAAAAGACCATGTGAAATTTTGCATGATACATATTTTAAAGAACAGGAAGCCTGCTTCAAGTGAAAGGTTAAGTAGCTGATTGTCACATTGCAAATGAAGTTAAGCTGGAAAGAAAAATCAACAAAGTACCATTTTAAACTCAGTTTGAAACTGTGGGGTCTCCAATTCCTATTCACGGCAAATACTAGCAAGGAGCATTCCCTGGCTGATTCTGGTGTTAGTAAGCAACCTTGATTTATGCTAGATGAACTCATCAAGGGTGTTAAAACATGAGAAACTTCTCTAAACGGTGTTCGACCTTCTCTCTTTTTTTGCACAACACATGAAATGGAAAGTAAGTGGTGTTGATACGTTTCCCTGTATATCTGTCGGGTCCTTGAAATGTGGAGAAAGGGCTTGTCCATCTGGAATGAATATAGGAAAGTTGTCAGGGCCTGTAGGGATCCAATGAGGAAGGCTAAAGCCCTCTTGGAATGAAACCTTGCAAAGGAGGTAAAGAGTAATAAGAAAGATTGCCTTAAGTATATCAGAAGGAAGATTAGGGACAACGTGGGTCTCATACCAAATGAGATGGGTGCCTTGGTAATGGGACTCTGAGAAGACAGACACTGAGTGTCTTCTTTGCTTCAGTCTCTACTACAAAGACTAGCCCACAGGAATCCTACACCCTGGAAGTAAGAGGGAGTCTGGGAAAAGGAAGACTTCCCTTTAGTTGAGATGGATCTGGTCAGAGAGCACCTACACAAAATCAACGCACACAAAAAAGGCAAGAAAGAGGATCCGGTAAATTACAGGACAGTCAGCCTCACCTCCACCCCGGAAAGGTGGTGGAGCAAGTTCTTCCAGGTGCCATCTCCAAGCAAGTGGAAGAGAAGGTTATCAGGATAGTCAGCATGCTAAGGGGAGATCATGCTCGATGTACCCCCATGTAAGTGGGGGGAGGACAGTGGGTATTGTGTACCTTGACTCAGCAAGGCATTGAACACCATCTCCCACATTATCCCACTTTGTGATGAAACTTAGGAAGCGTGGGGTACATGAGTGGATGGTGAAGTGGATTGAGAACTGGCAGACTGGCAGAGCTCAGGCAGGCAGAGCTCAGCAGCAGCACAGAGTCTGTTTGGAGGCATGTAACTAGTGGTGTTCTCGAGAGGTTGGTGTTGGGTCTGGTCTTGTTCAGCATCTTCATCAGCAACCCGGATGAAAGGATATAATCCACCCTTAGCAAGTTTTGATGATACAAAGCCAGGAGGATTAGCTGACAAACATGAAGGCTGTGCTACCATTCAACAGGATCTGGACAGACTGGAGATTTGGGTAGGGAGGAATCTGATGAGGCTTAACAAGAGCAAGTCTTGCATCTGGGGAGGAATAACTGCATGTATCAGTACAGATTGGGGATGACGTGCTGGAGAGGAGCTCTGTGAAGGAGCTGGGTGTTCTGGTGGACAATAGCTTGGCCATGAACCAGCAGTGCGCTCTTGTGACGAAGAAGGCCAGTGGCATCCTGGAATACATTAAAAAGAGCGTGGCCATCAGAGCATGAGAGGTGATGTTCCCCTTCTATTCTGCCCTGATGAGCCCACATTTAGAATACTGTGTCAAGTTCTGGGCTCCCCAGTACAAAGAAGATGGGAATCTCCCAGGAGTCCAGCAGAGGTGGACACAAAGATGATTATGAGCATGGAGCATTTTCCTTATGAAAAAAGACTGAGTAACCTGGGTCTGTTCAGCTCGGGGAAAAGAAGACTGAGAAGGGATCTGATAGATGTTTGTAAATATCAAAAGAGAGGGAGGCAAATGGATGAGGTCAGGCTCTTCTCAGTGGTGTATAATGATAGAACAAGGATCAGTGGTTCAAAACTTGAACATAGGAAGTTCCATACTAACATGCAGAAGATCTTCTTTACAGTAAGGGTGACAGAGCACTGGAACAGTCTGCCCAGAGAGGTTATGGAGTCTACTCCAATAGAGATATTGAAGGCCAGCCTGGATGCCTACCTCTGCAACCTATTGTAGGAACCTGCCATAATAGGGGTTTGGACTTGATCTCTTGGGGTTCCTTCCACAGTGATTCTGTGATTCTGTGAATTATTTGCTTTTGCTATTCAAGAGTTCTTCCTGATAGTAGATTTATGTTCTTATCATCACCAGATGGCTCAGCAGATGACACAGAGTGTTAACTAGACAGAATCTTCAACTGGGTTTCTCAAGTCACAAGCACACATCATGAAAACTTGCCCTTAATTTGCCAAAGTCATACGACAGCCAGTGTCATACTGGTTAACTGTGTGTTCTGACACTGGAAACTTCTGACAGACCCTGTGAGTATGACATTATAAGCATGACATGACATATCAACATTGCAGAAAACAGACGTGGCAAAGAGCCTTGTAGCCTCTGTGCTCCTGGTAGCACTCACAGACCGTGCAATTATATTCTGGAGGTGTACTGTAACCTGTGTTATGCAAAGCACTTATTGCACAATTGTATCATTCCTATGCCTGTAGATTGTAAATTGTGCACTGTAAGTGCTTAAACATTCAAATGATTTGCTAATTTTATAATATGCTGTTGCTGTGTACCATTATAGGCAACTTAAACATGACACAACAATGCAAGGAAATGGATGATAGAGTGGCATTACCTGGCATGGAGTGATGGCCCAGCAGCCTTGACAGCTTTGTGATCTTCAGATTAGAGAGAAGGTGTTTGATTTTTAAACTTACCCCTTTGTGTGTCTGGCTTCTTATGTCTTCCTGGGGACTAAAAGTCATAGTATGAGTCTTTATGAACTAAGCAGGCCCAGTGCAGGATTTAGGGTTTTCCATGGGAGTTACCAATGGAGCATACTAACTGAAGCTGCTCTCTCCTGGTGGCTCTCTGACCTAAAACCCAAGTGCTCAGATGAGAGTACAGCAATCTGTTATAGTAGAAAGGGGCTTAGTGCTACTCACATAGATGCAGTGGAGGGGAAACATGAGAATGCGATGGAACACTTGAAACACAATTGTCTAGAAATTAATCTCAAATTGATAGCACTCCCAGCATTAAGGTGAGATAACAAATGGAGTATAAACAAACTCATATAGCCAAAACATCCCAGTGAAGCAGAAGCAAACAGCTCTTGACACTGCAAACCCATGGCAGTGGTACTGGGGACACTCCTGGCAAACTGCACAATCCTCTCCTGGCTATGGTCTGATATGACAAACAGTACTCTGATTTCACTGAAAAGGAATATCCTAGTGGTCCCTAAACCTGTTCACCTTGGGATTCCCATTCTCTCTTTAGTACCTTCTACACAAATGTTACCCTATTTTTGCTAGTGCTACAGTCTTTTCAGCTGCCGCTTCTTTCATCTGTGAAAGATCTGTGATCTTCATTCTTTCATCAATTCTGTGATCTGTCACAGCTGAAGAACAACTACAGACCGCTGATATGGATTCTGTATATCAGTTGTTCCAAACATGTTGATAACTCTACAGATTGATACAAATCGCCTTTGCCCTGTCTCCAGTTACTAAACATAATATTTCAAATGGAAGCCAGGGAATGTTACTTTCATTAATTTCTACAGCATTAAAAATCTGCCCTTATGCACTGCAGCCAAGATAGGAAGGGAGAGTTTCAGTACAGAATCATAAACAAATACCCATTGAAGGTTTCAGCATACCAAATCATCTAACACAATCATATAACAAGACTTAATATCATTTTGCAATGATTATTACACTTTTGATCCATGATCCTGAAAGTACTTCCACATGAAATAATTCACTCGAAGTCAGGCTTGGAGGCAGTGGTGAGGACTGGCATGAAAGGTGAAAAAACGGCACTTAAATGACAAAATAAAACACACTGCATGTTTTCAGTTTTATCTCTGGCTCTTGTGCAAATGCTACCTTAAAACTGACAGTTCCTTAGACTACATTTAGATGCTGTGTGTGAATAAAAACTCATAGATGCCAATAGTGATACATACATCAGAGGAAAGAGCCCACCCTTTTCCTCACATCAGTGTGTTCTTCTATGAGGCACCGAGAGAAACTATTTCCTGCGTGTTAATGCCTTTTTTTCTTAGACAAATCGAACCGCTTTCTTCAGGCTTTATAGATCAACATAAATTGAAGTCACTGGCAGCTAATAAGATTTATTAATGATCACAATACGGAAAATGTTTTACTTTATGTTTATAATTTCAGCAATACTGTACATCAGTAAACAGTGAAGGGCAGCTATCCAGAAGTTATTCTTTCACAGCACCGTAATGTCAACCCAAAACAAAGCCTCTCTCTGTGCTCATTAAGTGTGGAATGAGGAATCAAACAGATGAATAACAGAAGTCTAAAGAAAGTTAGAGTAAAATACCCACAGACTCATAGGATTTTGAAACATGAGATGTAACATAATAAACCACTATGACATTGAGCCCTGTCTCACACTTCTCCCATAACTGATCTACATTCCCAGCTTCTGAGGAGGAAATATGCACATCATGCCTAGCTGATGTGGAAACACTTAATGAAAGGTGAATGAAAGAGGAATAGGCTGCTGTGATTGCTGTACGTGAGGCTTCCTGATCACAACACTTCATTAACAGCTGCTGTTGATGAGGCAGTTAGCAAGGTGCAGTAGAAATAACTGCACAGTCCTAAAGGAGATGAACATCTCCTGAGCTCTAGCAAGTTCTGATTCCAATCCATATATCAAGCATATATCTAGTTAGAAGAACAGAGCTCACCTATGAGTCACTCAGCTGCTGTAAATACTTGAAACATTCAATTGCATAGCTTACTACAGCTTGCACAGCTTACTACAACTCCATTAAATACATTTTTATACATTTTGCAGGGCTTGCTCTTCAAGGACCTTCCACATACCAAACAATACATTTCTAGAGTACACTCCAAACATCCCTTAGCATACTACCTGATACGTGAAGCCATAGGCCTCACAAAAAATTGCCGTTGTTTTGGATTACAGAGTTCAAGAGAGGCGGTTGACACCTCATCATTCTGGAATAGTGCAGTGTACATCTAAGCCTATAAAAAGGGAATTCATGACCAACTATTAGTCCCTCTGAGAAGATGATGTCAACCTCTGGTATGCTGCTCATTGTTCTGTGGAGTGAGACAGTTATCCCACATGCAAGTGATTTCTCAGGGTTGTTTTTTCACTTTCTAGCTAGAAACAGGTGATCTCAGGTTTCAGGTTCTATGTCTCCACTGACCACAAGAAAATCTCTCAAATATCTTTTCCAATCAGATGGTTATTTATGAATGCACTCACGCAGTTGAAAGAAGGCCTCCTTCTGGATGGACAAACACAATACTCATCTAAAATTCAGAGCTCACACCCCACCTCCTTCTACTTCTGTCTCTCGAGAACATCAGTGTTTCCAAAATTTTGGTCACTTTTTGCTTTGGGATTGTTTTCAGGACATTACATTCTCCTGAGCTAACTGCTTCCCTCATTCCTTTCGGTTTTGCTCTATTTGTTCAATGCCCTCTATCCTAATGACCACAGGGGGCTTCTGACTCATTTGGCAGAGAGAAAGAGTGCTCCTCTGTGGTGGTGTTTTGTGTTTTTTTTTTCCAGTCATTGTCTGAAGGTCTTGACAGACAACAGCATGCAATCTTCCCAGTAGAGATGGGGCCATTCAAGGTTCAAACTAGTCACTCTGCTCACTGATTTTAAAACCATTTCTAACCACAGAGAAAAATTCTGAGATGATACCTGAACTACAGCACTGTTGAAAAACTGGCAGTTATACGGCTCTCTGATTTTCTGATCTAGATGAAGACACAACCCATGAGACCCAAAACACTCAAAGTCAAGCAGCTGGCTTTATTTCAGTTCATTTCAGATGTTGAGCCTAGCTGTTAAGAAAGTATCCCAAGGAATTGTCAAAATCATCTGACAAGTCCATCTATCAAGGGAAACTGCTCAGCCATACTTACAAAAGCCCATTAAGTTCAGGCACTGTCTACATACAATCATGCTTCTCTTCCTCTGGTTCCTGAGCAGTCAAAATAAGTCCTTCTATTTACATCCATACTGTCAAAGCCATTTAGAGAAGATTAAGGACCTCTGCTCAGGAGACTTATGAGAACTTCACCTTTTGAGGTAGGATGCTTTCCATGCTGTTAGCATCTCCTTATTTCTGTTACAGTTTTCTGTCCTGCTGAATTACCTTTCCATGTATAGCTGAAGTGATACTGTGACAAAATACTAAACATTGGCTAGTTTAAATACATAAGAGATTCAAATCCTAACACTGTTTCTTTATTACAAAATGTTAGTCTTTATTCTGTGTGTTAAAATGTAAAAAAAGGTCTCCATACATCATCCTCAGAAACAGAAAAGATCATACATATACCAAACAAAAAGACTTCTATTCTACATTAGTATCCAATATTTGGCAACTTACTGCATCTCAGAGTTCTGCCTTAGCATCCTATTTTCTACCTTGTCTATCTAAAGCAAATACTGAAATTGCTTTCTGAGAGACTTCATTTATTTCGTTCATCAAAAGAAATACAATAAATACATCACCAATTACATTACATTACAATTGATCTTTTCAGCCGCATTTCTCAAAACTTATTTTTCTATTCGTGAAAAATTAGGCTACATCATCAATTAATATTGCAGCCAGTGCTGAAGCATTTAACGTCTCATACCTAGCTCCCAAGACAGTTGAGACTGGCTGCCCAAGATGGTACAGCAATTTCACGCAGTCACAGAAACATCCTGAAGAGGCAGTACTCAAGCTCTTTACAAACATCCACTGAAGTCAAGAGAACAAAAACTGCAGCAGCACTTAGGTCAGTATTAAAGCTGGCTTATCAAAACTGAGTAGCTCAACTGCTGTCTTTCTTTTATGGAGAAATTTCATTAATGTATCACTTTCCATAACTTTGGATGCACAGTAGACAGATAAACACCTCACTTCAGTGGCAAAATGTACTCCTGGAAAGTTGCAATCATTCCCAACAGTCAGCAAATGTAGGAAACAGAAGGTGTTTCCCAGCAACAAGCTGGAGATTCTCAACATAGTCATTGGATGAGCATTTCAAAAATGTATAAGGGATTCAAGGGAGAGATTGGAAGCCTGTTAAAAAATCACATGTAAAATTAGCAACTCTCTCTGAGACGTAACTTTCAATGCCCAATTCATGCCATGCTGCATCCAGATGGCGGATAGGCATTTCCATCAGTGTATTTAATTTACTATATACGCATATAGCTCTGTAGAGCAGAATGGCAGACTTAATAAAGGTTCACTACGTTCTAAATGTTAAAAGGAAGAACACGATGAAATGTAATCCCTTGAAGAACAGTTTTACAAGAGAAAGCAAACACTTTGTTTCTTTACAAAAACAAGTTGGCACGGTGCCAGAACAAAAAGCAACAACAACAACAACAACAAAATACTGGCACAGCACTCAAAGAGTTTAGAAAGTTCCCAGAACGTTGGCAGTATGCCTAGATTTAAGGAATTGCAGGCCTCCAATACAGATAAATAACAAAACTCTCTGGGGGTACAGATTCCAAGAGAATGTATTCCAGCCAATGTACCAAAAATGTATGTTCCTAAGATGGTCTTTGAACTTTGGGAGAGGCACCACTAAACCTGTTGATAACATCTTCCATTAGTTAGATCAATCACCAAGTTCCAGCATTTAATGAATGGCCATCCTTAGCTGCAAATTTCAAACCTTCCATTTATTCCTTCCGCATGATTTCACTGAGAAATGCAAGCAAATCCAGCTGTTCCTTTTGTAGTGTTCTCTGAAAACACATCTGTGTCTGCAGAAACGTTTCCTGAGGTTGCACGCTGTGTTGGCACCGAGGTTCCACAGCAAGCATAACTGTGGCATAACTCTTCATTACCATGCCACAGAATGCCCTAGTCCATTTCTAAAATGAACCACAGTGAAACTCCAGTTTTGAAGAAATCAGTGAAACAACACCATTTCTTCCACCTTGCTCAAGACTCTGTGTCTCTGGGGATGTCCAGGTTCAGCACACTTTCAGAGGATTACTCACTTTCCAGTGGGTGCCCTCCTTCATGCTACTGGCTCAGGACTGGAGCCAACTTCTACTGACATACCAACGTCTGCTTTGTCCACTACAAGGTGGGGTTTACAAATGTGCTTCAGAAACCATTGTTAACATGAGAATGTCAGTATTTAGTTATTCGAACTTCTTTTACTGCTCAGTTGAGACATCTGTAACAGAAATATTTTTTCTACCCCCAAAAAAAAAATTGCTTAAAAGCATCATTCTCCCCAACAATGCTTGCAAAACCAACTTTAGTGTTATGAAAAATACCATATATGCTACCAACAGTTTTCAAAGATAAAATAACACTAATTTTCAGTATTCATGAAATATCCAGTGCATCTGACTTCCATTTCTCATTCATTTGGAAGCAAATTAAACAAAAAGCAAAGAAAAAACATCAAAACTGCAAGTATTGCAAGTATTAGCTGCACTGTATTTTTATTTCAGGATATATCACCAAAGCCTTTGAAGATTCCTTTGCAGCTAATACTCTTCTGTTTCACTCCCTGAGAGATTGGCATGCCTACACTTTAGTCTTCGAAGTGGAAACCGTTTACCAAGATATGTGACAACAGCAACCCCTTGTGGAACAGGAACATCTTCACAGCAGCTGTTCACAAAACCTCTTCAGCAAATACTGCAGAATTTACTTTACTTGGATGTGTATCTTTCTACACAAACTGCTGATGAAATGAAATGACCAACTTTATTTATTTTTCATGCTCCTTGAATAGATGTCGACTTCATGTCCTGGTTAATCAAGCTGCTAACATTTACTATCTGTAGATAAAGGCAATTTCGTCTTTCTCTCACTCATGAAGATTTTGCCAATGTCAGGTGACTTCTTGCTAATCAGCAGGAATTTTAATCTTCATGAGAAGATTATTACCATCATTATGAAGAAATCTGGCAATTCTGGCTGAGATGTTACGGCAAGAAGCAGTCTCTTTGTGACTAAAATGATTAAATGTATGATAAGATCAATATTGATATTGTCTGAATCAAAGTACCAATTAAAAAGTAAACACTGAAATATTACTGCACGCATGAGCAGTGCTGCAAAACAAATGCCACTTTAACAAACCATGACAAATTTTAAAATAGAGAATATGATTTCCTGTGGGACAAACATTATCTTATTAAGCTGCATTTCTTCATATTGAAACATCAGCTTTAGAGGTACTTTATACAATCCCTGCAGCTGTGACACTAAAAATCCAAAGGCTCCATAGTTCTTGTTTATCAGCTAAACTCTTTCAATTTCGTCAGTGAATCACAACTCAAAAATAACTACAGTTCCTCTTGGTACAAGGCAATATGATGCTTAAAAATTGCTGTTCCTTTTTTGCTTGGACAATGAGTTAAAACAGTGATTTTCTGGAGCCAAAAAAAGTGCTTCTTCATTAGGGAAATGATGGTATGACCTTGTACAAACCAGACCACCCACTTAATTGATTCTTCAGTTAAAATGAAGCATTTTTGAGCCTCTGTGTTGCACATGATTTTCCTTTCTAGCTTTAAAAATCAAATGATCCAGTACTTGGACCAACCTATACATTCCTCTCCTCCCTGTTCTTGAACAGAGAACGACACAAACATACAGACTAATACATAGACACACAGTAACATATCTTAGAAAAGGATAAACTGGTTTGGTTTTGCATATAGATGGATTGTGCAGTATGCATTCTGGAAGAAGGACATGTCATTCCTTGTCTTATCTTCATCTTTTAACCTAACTGCAAATAAATCTCAACTAAAAATAAAAGTAAGACATGCAAGTGGAAATGTAGCTACCATGTAATGGTCTCTCTGTTACCACATAGGGGTGCTTGCATATCTGTAAGTCAGAAAGGAAATTATGGAAAAGCATAAAGTATGCTCAGTGTAAAATCAGGAGAAGCAGACTGTCAGCTGAATAATGAGTTGCTGAAATACAGCATGCCTACCAAATAACAAGTTCACGAAATGCAGTCTTCAGATGTGCTGAAGGCTCATGAGAAGCCATTTCTGAGTGACCTGCAGAAGGTGCAGGTCTTGGCAGACTGTGTTGTTTTTGTCTTTGTCAGTCAATTTAAGTCAAATCCTGTAACTTTTAATGGAAGATTTGGATAACAACACCTAGATGCAATCAGCACCTTGTACTTCTAATTGTATTTCAATCTCATTATGCATTCATAATATACATCATGCATAAAACCTTTTTACTGATCTTTTTTCTTTCACTTAGAAGACATACTAACCACAAAGCACCCTCAGAACTACTCATTAAACAGCAGAATCACTATGACTCACTTGTTAAAAACTCAGTATTGCAAAAATACTTCACTGAAACACAAGAGATTTAAGCTTTATTATTTGTTACAGCCTGGGTAACAGGGAATACTGAGAAGATAGAGATACTGAATACTTTCTTTGCTTCAGTCTTCACTACATTGTCTTTCCCTTAGGAAACCCAGATCCTGAAGGTAAGAGAGAGTCTGGGGAATGGAAGGCTTTGCTAGTGTTGAGGAGGAGATGATCAGAGAGTGTCTAGCCAAAATCAAAGAATACAAATCCAATGTCACTCCAGGACTCAAAAAAGGCAAGAAAGAGGATCCGGTAAACTACAGGACAGTCAGCCTCACCTCCACCCCGGAAAGGTGGTGGAGCAAGTTCTTCCAGGTGCCATCTCCAAGCAAGTGGAAGAGAAGGTTATCAGGATAGTCAGCATGCTAAGGGGAGATCATGCTCGATGTACCCCCATGTAAGTGGGGGGAGGACAGTGGGTATTGTGTACCTTGACTCAGCAAGGCATTGAACACCATCTCCCACATTATCCCACTTTGTGATGAAACTTAGGAAGCGTGGGGTACATGAGTGGATGGTGAAGTGGATTGAGAACTGGCAGACTGGCAGAGCTCAGGCAGGCAGAGCTCAGCAGCAGCACAGAGTCTGTTTGGAGGCATGTAACTAGTGGTGTTCTCGAGAGGTTGGTGTTGGGTCTGGTCTTGTTCGGCATCTTCATCAGCAACCGGATGAAAGGATACAGTCCACAACAAGTTTTGATAGTGTCATGGTTTTATGATCTTTGTTATTGGTATCCCACATCATAACATCATGTAAAGCACTGGGAGTTAAAGAGTTAATATTCCAGTTCCGTGGACTGCTGATTTCCTGAATACTTGGCTCTCAGAAGAGAAGAACTACATACCCCAGAGGACTTTGTGCTCAGAAGGGAAGATAAAGTTCCTGGTAAGTCATGGGACTCTTATTTTCTCACTGCCAGTCAGCATGTGTGCTCCCCAGTGATTTCGCCTTCAATTTTAGAGTAAGGGCTTCAGTTTCAGATACTTTTTTTCTCTCTCACTTTATCTGATATATTAGCCCCAGTTCCTATTATGTGTTGGATTCTCTTGCATTTCAATATCATATTTAGTAAATTAACTTCTTCTAGTTAGATCGTTGCTGCTGTTCTGTTTATAGGCCCATCCACCATCTCTCTACCCTTTCCCCTTCTCCCCTTTCTCCTTTTCCAGGGCATGGGTACATGGGCCCCCCCATTAATTGCAGATGTGGGCTGAATCAGCCCATAAACTGCTGACACCCTCTCCTCTCCTTCCCTTTTCTGGTCCTGTGGACCTGCTATACTAGGAGGAGCAGCTGCACAAAGGCTGTGCTACCATTCAACAAGATCTGGATGGACTGGAGAGTTGGGCAGGGAGGAACTTGATGAGGTTTAACAAGAGCAAGAGTAGAGTCTTGTACCTGGGGAGGCATAACCGCATGTATCAATAAGGCTGGGGGATGACTTGCTGGAGAAGAGTTCTGCAAAGAAGGTCCAGATGATCCTGGTGGATGACGGGTTGGCCAGGAGCTAGCATTGTGCCCTGGTGGCCAAGAAGGCCAATGGGGTCCTTAAGTGCACTAAAAGGAGTGTGGCCAGCAGGTCAAGGGAGTGTCTGTGACTGTGTCCCAGTCAAGCCACACCTGACACTGTACTGTGTCCAGTTCCAGACTCTCTGGAACAAAAAATACAGAGATCTCCTGAAAGGAGTTCAGTAGAGGGCCACAAAAATGATAAAGGGCCTGGAGTATCTCCCCAGTGAGGAAAGGCTGACCAGTCTGTATTTGTTCAGACTTGACAGAAAAAGACTGAAAGGGGATCTTATTAATGTTTGTAAGTATCATAAGTGTGAGAGACAGAGGGACATGGTCAACCTCTTTTTAGTGGTCTGTGAAGACCACAGGGGGAAACAGCCACAAGCTGGAGCATAGGAAGCTCTGCACCAATATGCAAAAGAACTTTCGTGATGAGGGTGACTGAGAACTGAAATAGACTGTGCAGAGAGGTAGTGGAGTCTCCTTCTCTGGAGATATTTAAGACCTGCCTAGACACCTACCTGTGTGACCTATTGTAGAGCACCTGCTTTAGCAAGGGGGTTGGATTCAATCCCTTGAGGTCCCTTCTAACCCCTACAATTCCATGATTGTATTATAGAAATGTCCTTTTTCTCACTGCCTATGCTTGCCCTTCTTTTCCCTCAGTTTGACCAGCAGGGCCTTGCCAAGCCACATCAGTTTTCTGTATCCCCTTCCTGCTTTCTTATATTCGGAAGGACAGAGAGTTCTTGCATTCTCAGAAAGGCATCCCTATAGAGTAGCCAGTTTTGTTCCACTCAGTTATCTCTTAGGACTCCTTCCCTGGAGACCTCACCTAACAATTCCTTCGACAACTTGAAGTTTGATCTCCTGAAGTTCGGGGTCCTGATTCCTTTGTTTGCCAAGCCTGCATTTCTTGAGATCATCAGCTCAACCAGGGCATGGCTACTGCAGCCCCAACTGTCTGCGATTTTCATGTCTTCAATCATCCCTTCCACGTTGGTGAGCACCAGATTCAGCAATGATTCACCTCTGGACACTCTGTCCAGTTCTTGAACAGGAAAGTTATGGTAAGTGGTGCTCCTCAGGGATCAGTACTGGGGCCAATGGTTTTTAACATCTTTGTAGGCAATAAGGACAGCGGGACTGAGTGCATGCTCAGGAATTTTGCAGATGACACCAAGTTGAGTGGTGCAGTTGACACGCTAGAGGGAAGGGTTGCCATCCAGAGGGACCTGGACAGGCCCCAGAGGTGGGCCCACACTAACCTGATGAAGTTCAACACGGCCACGTGCAAGGCCCTGCACCTGAATCAGGGCAGTCCCAAGCACAGATACAGCTCGAGTGGAGAATGGCTTGGGAGCAGCCCTGAGCAGAAGGATTTGGGGATGCTGGCTGATGAAAGACTCGACATGAGCTGGTAATGTGCACTTGAAGCCCAGAAGGCCAATCAAATCTCGCGGCGCATCAAGAGAAGCGCAACCAGCAGGTCAAGGGAGGTGATTCTGCACTCCTGCTCTTGCGAGACCCCACCGTCTGCACTGCACCCAATTCTGGCGCCCCCAGACCGCGCAGCCCCAGCCAGACCGGGCCACAGCTCTCTATGGAGGCACCGCCGCGGTGTGGAGACCAATGGTGAGGGAGGGGCGGGGCCTCTCGGCCGGCGGCAGCCAATCAGAGGCGCCAGGCGCGCTTCCCGCCCTGAGGTCGCTCCTGAGGTACGCGCTGCGGCGCCGTCTGTGATGGCTGCTGGTTTTCGGAGCAGTGTCGGTGTGTTCCAGTGAGGCGCTCTCAAGGTAGCAATAGGAAAGTTGCTCTCATCTCCTCAGCGCAGCCAGGTGTTGGCTCACTGGTCAGCCTCCCCACTGGCTGAGGGCCTCTGTGCAGCTTATGACAGGAATTCCCCTCTGTACCTTAGTTATGGTTTGGAGTGGTTTTGTGGGTTGTTTTTTTTTTCCCTTTTCCTGAACCCAGCCTTCTACATTCCCTGGTCATACTATTTTCAAGCAAACAGCCAGTTCCTAATTATCTTTTATTTGTTGGTCTCTGTTACTTTCATACCTGGATTTGTTATTTCTGACACTGTTACCCATGCAATTTTAGCCTAATGCCATATTACTGATATTTACTTGAGTCCCAACTTTCCTTACGGCCCTACAACTCAAGTTTTTTATGTTTCATTTACATCATACACTGTTTGGATAGGATTATCTTAATTTAGCCCTAACACTTTACCTAATTTATTTAAGAATAGATACTCTTACCTTGTACGCACATGACCAGTCACACCATATATATGTTCTTGTAGTCCTTCACCTGTACTCCATTACCCACCTGACTCCATCAGAGTCCCCTTATTAATTTAGAGACTTGGTGTTCTAACAGGACCTCTTCCTTATAACTAGCTCATACAATTCTTTTTTGCTTGCAAAACTGAAGGAGTGAATAAAATAAAAATAAAAAAGAAGAAGCAGCTCTATGCGTTAGTCAGTGAAAGATTAGGTTTAGGTAGCTGAACTACAATTTTTGAATCCAGAAGAAATAATCTAATTGGTTTGATTGGTTCAACAATTAGATCTGTTAAATTGTCAGAATTATTGCTTAGGGGAGATAACTCAGATTGCTTACATTCACTTAAAAGGATTGAAAGGTTTTCTTTGAACTGCAAGAGGCACAGAGGGAAGGGAGAGGGAGAGGAGGAGGAGGAGGAGGGGAAAAGGGAAGGGGCAGAGGAAGGGAGGGAAGGGAGAAGAGAGAAAAGGGCATTTTTGCATAATCAGATGTCTGTGGTCTCTAGTTCAGTTGTTACATCCTTCCAAAGGAGGAATACTAAACGCTCTTCTAAACAAAGTTCAGTTCAAAGTGCGTATGTTAGAAGAAGCTCAGAAATTATTCTTGTTTAGCCTTTTATTTCAGTCTGCTCTTTTAACTCTTGTACAAGAACTTTTATCATTTTTCTGAATTTCTTTTAGACAAGTGTCGGAAACATCACAAAACAGAAAAGATGTTTGCAGCTTTAAAGTATCACTCAACAGACTATTTATATGAGGTATAGTTTTATTATTTCCCTTATTATTCTGAAGGAATTATGTCAGTCATTTAAAAGATTCATATATGTTAAAAAGTAGAGAACTAATTTCTAAGAAATTGTATTTGTTTGAGGTTGTTGTACTGCACTGATGCTAGTATAACAATAAGGTTATTAAGGTTATATAATAATAAGGTTATATAACAATAAGGACTGATTACCTTTTTTAATAGAAAATTAAAATGCAATTTTACCAAAGCAGAAGAGCATTTATTTTTTGTTTGTCTATTGTATTTATGATTGTGTTTCATACCCTGTTGCTTAGAGCTTCCTTTGGAGTGTGTACTGTGCTTTCTAATGCATACAATTCAATTAATTACCTTTTTGAAGAACTAGTTTTAGTTTCTAATTTCTTTAATATGCGTTAGGTAGTGCTACAAATCGTTGTACTACTATAGATGGGGAAGTGTCATTTCTTTGTATGCTATGGATGAAATTTAAAATCTGTGTAAAGCAGATGTTTCTGACATCTACAATGAATCTCCTGGCTTTATTAATGTTGATCTGTTACAACATGGAAAACTTAACAAAGTTCTGCTTTCTTTTCTGTCTACGTCTGTGTAATGTCATCCATTGCTTATAATTTGGTGCAATGTCTTTTCTAATTGAGGATTCACTTATTCACATTTTCAAAGAAAAGATATGAGCCATACTAAAAAATTTTCTGGCAGGATGGTGCTTTGCCTAGCGGGGATATTCCTTGTGCAAAGTAGAAGAATGAGATGGTGAGACATGATGCCTTCAAGAACTCAGAAGGAGTGCAAGTACGCTCACAAGTAGTCCTGGCACATGTCTGGAGAAATGTAACTCTGAATTAGTCTAATATAGTACAAATATTTGCAGGTTAACTGCAGTCCACACTATTGAATACCTTGTCTGTGTCCCTTTCCTCATAGTGCAGAAGGTGTTTTCCATAGTATCTGTTTGTGCCTTCTTTCTTAGAATGTACCATCAGAACCTTTTTCTGCTGTAACTCCAGCAGCATGCAATCTGTATTTCAGCCTTCCAGCAGCAATTCTATTCAGTTTGATCTTCAGATGATTCTATAGCATTAGTGAATATGAATATTTGTGAAAGGGTATGTTAGCAAAACATGTACAGGGCCATGAAAAGGAAAATAACTAGATTCGTGCGTTTTCTTGCCTAAATTTTGAGGAGTCAGGTAGTGCTGATAGTGGGATATATGAAAAGAGGCAGAAGTTTAGTGTTTGGTAACTTGCTGACTGGCTGCTGGCTCTGCAATATCAGCAGAAATAGTGGATGTGGTCACAAAAGTGAAGGTATTCTGCATCTGACTGTATGAAGGCTACGCTGTCCTGAAACTGCAGTTTCTTGTTTCTACCATCCTGCTAGAGAGCATGTAATAGTTCAGTGAACTTTTCAGGGATTTGTTTTACCAAATGCACTTGCTTAATGCTTCCAATTGTAGGAAATGCTGGAATTTGATGGGAGACTCAAAACTCTGATTCCTGCAAATGTTTAGCTAAGCTCAGTGTGGAATCCTTCTCTTGATGTTCTTGTCATTTGATAAAGCCCAGGTATAGTTCTTCCAACTGCCCAGTTTAAATAAATACTTCAAGAAAGATGACTATCTAGGTTCCTCAAGCTACTGAGCATTGCAGGTGTGATTACAGAGTCATCTTAGAAGTTTGGTATTCTCTTACATCATAAATTGACAATACAGGCAAGCTGTACGGGACTGTAAGAAAACTGTCTTTTGTTTAAAAGAGATTTTTATAAAGACATTTACATTTCCTTGAGAAATAGTAGGAAATATTCACTGGCTAAATGATTTAAACATTAATACTCTTTTTAAAAAACATTTATATATATGAGAAAGACAAGAAAGGTTATGTTGTAGCAGACGTCATAAATTCAATTAATTCAGTATAGCCATTATACTCAGAACAAATCAATCTAAAATGTTCTGTAAAATGTATAGCTTGCCTGTTATAAGGCCACCATCTGTGCACACAGCCCTAGGACATGTTTGCTCTACTTTACAAACAGCAGTGATTGAAAATATGCTTAATTCTAGGCTACTGAGCTACAGGTATCCTCACAAAACTGCATACTGGTGTTAACATAGTCTTTCTGATCCCTGACACTTTATTGCTTGCATTTACTTGTTCAGCAGTTTCTGCTTTAACTCCAGCAGCTCATATATTTTTAACCTCAGAGTACTGCAAGAGCACAGTCACTGTCATTATAACTTGTTTTAATGACAAGAAAGGTTATAATTAGGATTAGGAGAGAAGATACCTGCCTAAACATAGTGTTTTGCCTTAGACAAAAAATTGTTATTGCATCAATGTGGCTCTTACAATTTTTGCAAGAGTTTTCTAAAGAAGATGGAATAATGGCAATTTTTTTTGTCTCCTTTTTCTTAAAATTAACTGTCGTTAACAATTCTGACAGTTTTAAGTATCTGACAGAGGATTAAATCAAAAAGGAAAAGTAATTTATAATGGTGACCGTTGACAGAACTGAGTTTTATGTTCTCTTAGATTGGACTGTGTCTCAGTTTCACAGAAATATAAAACTTAAATATAAAAAGGCATGGTGCGCAAAAATAAAAAAGACAAATATAAGTGTGACTCATAATCCCATCACATGCCTTTTTTTTGTGCAGAGCATGGCAAGGCAAAAGTATTCCATCCGTAGATTATCACTTTGCTTTCCTCCCTATTTCCGACAACATGAAAAGTATCGTCTGACTGGACTTTTTGCTCATGATCAGTATAGGAGGCCCTGGACAAGAAGTAAGTAGTCTGGTTGCTAAGGTTTACTTTAAATTCATTGTGGATTGACAGAAAGGTTTCTGTTTGAGCATAATATGATGTATTCTAATAGGAAAAAATGTATTTCCAGAAGTAGCACTCTTACAGCATTTGAAGGCAGGGTTTATTGATTGCCTAATCAGAAACAGATGGGTACTGGGTATTTGTTTGTGTATGGCACCACAAATTAGGGCAATATTTGATTAGATCGTTGACATCTCTGTAAAACTTCATGCTGAATTAGTCAAATACAGTATAAAATGTCGGGAGACATACTGTTGTGCAAGAAAATTAGTGGTCTAGATCAGTAATGAAAACAGATCTGTTTAGTTGGGAGATTATGCTGAAATTTTTGAAAAAATTGGTGTAATGATATGTGAATGTGTATTAAAATATTTGCATGTTTCTGGTTTACTTTCATTCACTTGAAAACAGTAGAAGCAACAATCTTTGCCTCTTCTATATGTGTTAGCTGCAGTTTAACCTCTGCAATGATTTGATCTATACTTAAAAATGATTTTATTATTTTTTATGTGATTCTCTTTCTGTCCCAGTTACTTCAACACAGAACATGATTGCTGTTTCAGTGTTGGATCAATGGAAGAAAAGTTCGTATGTGGAGGATTTCCTGGAAAAGTCAGTGACCTTATCTTTAAAGTATATACAATTCCTTTAATATCATTCAGCTACTTTGTGAGTGATAAGTTAGTGATGATAGAATATGGAAATGTCTTCTGATGGTATGAAGTGGACGGCTCTGCGGAGCTGTTCTAGGAGACAGCTTAAAGATGTCTTCTCTACTAAAAGTACTACTACGAGGGCAGCTCTGAAAGTAATGCCTCCTATTTTATGATTTTTGCCCCAGATGCCATAGATGTATCACAACAGAGTATAAACCTTCTGCCAACATTCTGTTACTTGCTGTTGCTGTGTGACAGATGGCAGCAGAAGGGCACTCTGACAGAAAGGTTTCTGGCATGAAAGTGTGCGTGAAGTAAAGGTGTGGAACTGATTTCCTTCATGCGGAAAAAAATGGCACCTACCAATAGCCTTCAACTCTTGCTGAATGTTTATGGAGACCAAAGAGAGGATGTGAGCACAATGAGGGGTGGCTGGTAATATTTCATCAGCAAACTTGCTGACAGTGCGCTCAATCCCACTACTCAAATTACTGATAAAAGTATTGAAGAGCAGTAGTCCCAAGATGGACCCCTGTGGGACACCAGTCGTGACTGGCCAGTACCTGGACATAGAGCCATGACCACATCTTGACAGCTCACTTAGCTGTGATTTATTAAAACGCGGCTCTCTTTTGTCACAGTGTTCAAAGTTTTATGGATTTTCAAAGGCTTACATCTTGTTCAGCTTTGGGCATTTATTGTTGTCAATACCAGACAGTTTTCACTCATGAGCTGTGCCACTTGTGGATGCAAAATAACTTCAAGGCTGTGCTGCTTTGTCAAATGTTTTATTAAAAAACTGTAGCAGTTGTTCTCCAGTGTCACTGACTAAACATGAAGGTTTATGCTGAAATTAAGAGATGCACTCTGTTCTCTATACTGATGCCATGTCACAGAATCACAGAATTGTAGGGGTTGGAAGGGACCTCCAGAGATCATCGAGTCCAACCCCCTGCCAAAGCAGGTTCCCTACAGCAGGTCGCACAGGTCGGCATCCAGGCAGGTCTTGAACATCTCCAGAGAAGGAGACTCCACCACCTCCCTGGCAGCCTGTTCCAGTGCTCCGTCACCTCACTGTAAAGAAGTTCTTGCGCACATTGGTGCAGAACTTCCTATGCTGCAGTTTCCAGCCGTTTCACTTATGTGGTCGACCTCCAGATGGTTGGCAAATGTCAGGACTGTGTAGCGCAACAGATTATTAGAATACTGAATAAATCAATAGGATGAACATTTGAGATGTCTGTTCTCTGAAATTAGAATATTAGAAACAGTTTTTATATATAAGCAGAAAACACAGGTTCTTCAGAAATGTAAGTTTGTTGTTCGTTCAATTTATATAGATATTGCAGCATTAAAATGGCCATATTTTAATTAGAAATTACAAGTATTTTATCCAAATGTATGGTTAACCCAAAACTAACTTTAAAAAAAAATCTGTTGTCAAATGACTTTGCTATTTGTTTGGTAACCAGGTTTTCTCCCTGGCAAATAATACTAATACTGACATTAGCACAAAAAGTGTCAAGAAAATGAAATGTTTTTGCTTCTTTGTTTATACTGTATTTCACCTTTTTTTTGCCTATAATTTCTGCATGATATGTGAAAGATATGTATACATTTAACCCAGAGCTTTTTTGGTCAGAAGTGTTATGACACCAGCAATTTTGATGCTTTTTTCCAGCCATTGCCCTTTGTTAAATTTAATGCTGAGATTAAATTTAAAGATCTTGGGAAAGAATTAAATATGTAAATTGGTAGTAGAGAGGTTGAACTTTGGATCTGTATTTGAATAATGAAGACAAGTCTATTATTTTCAAATTGTTCTGACTAAGTACAGTGACTATGAAAGTTCTTAGTCTGTCTTTTTGTGTGCCATTGATACACTCAGGAGTCACAGAAGTTATTAAAATTTCTTACAGTTGCTTAATTACCTGAATGTTTTTTCTGCTTTTTAGGAAACCTATCAGTTCTATAGGGTTCTGTGTCAATAATGAAGTAATAGCAAGCTCAAATCCCATCTCTCAGATTGACACAGAAACATATTACTTACTCGAGAAAGTTGTTTGTGAGGAAGCATCAACTCAAGAGAAATATTTGAAGATCGACTGTGCTACTGAGCTTAAGGAACAGTGGCAAGGTAAGATGTTGAGTCTTTTCTAACTTTTTACAAAATTTAGGTTTTTTAGTCTTGTAAACTTCCACATTTTTTTGTTCATGACTGAAGGATCATTGAAGAGGTCATTTGGGTGATCACATTACTTGCAATTGCAGAAGTAATAACCATTTTATGAGATGTTTTTTTTCCGTGGAGAAGTAGGGCTTAATGGGTCATAGTAGCATAAGGCAGAAAGTGAACCCAAAGGATCACTGTAAATAGATTTTGCTAGGCATTGGTCAAAATACTAATGATCCCTTGTACTTCAATAAAGTTAGATTCCTGAGGCATATTCTTTTAATGTATCAAGGTGGAAAAGAAATAAGCAGTTTCTACTTTGTTCCTGGGATTTAAGTATTTTGAATTGGGTAGCATTCCTTTGTGTTTTCAAAAACATTTTGGATAGTACAGCCCTAATGGGTATAATTCATTCTGATTGCGGAACAGTCTGTTGAGAAATTTTTATTTTACTATATTATGACATATTATTCTGAACTGGTTTTTTGTTATTGTTGTTTATTCGTCTATCAGTAAATTAGATTACATTAGGAAAGCAAACTAAGTTAATCGTTTGTTCAGACTGCTCCACAGCAACGTAGGGGCACAAGTGGTTCTTGTTGTGAGGCTGTACAAGATAACATTTACTAGGAACATATTATCAACAATACAACTGTTCTACAGTTAGTAATTGAAAGTAGTCTTAGTTCATTTCCTTAAGCAATTACCTGATTTTTATCCACATATGTAAAATATAACTGAATGTTTTAATCATTAATCAAGTCCTCTATATTATGTAGTTTGCTCCCAAAATATCCTGTGATTTCCATGGAAATTACAATAGCTACAAAGAGCACAATAGCGCTGCTTAATAGAGAAAACTCTGAGCTACAAAGCAGCATTTTGTCAGCCTGCCCCTCTGCTGCTATCTGTGCTTGACAACAAAATGTAACAGAACATTGGCGAGAAGGGTCAGCCTGTATGTACTGCCATGTCACCATCATCCACTCTGACCTCATGGGCCAATGTAGTAAAAAAGGAGGTATTACTTTCAGAGCAGCCCTCATATTTATCTACAAAAGGAATAAAAAGAATTTGTGTGCTTTTCCATGCTATAGCTCATACCTTTTTAGAAACAGCCTTTCAAAAGAGGTAAATCTCCATGGGCAGGAGGAGGTTTTTTGTGGTTGGTTTTTTTTTTTTTTTGGCTTTTTGAGAACTTACAGATAGTTATTGTACTTAAACAAAAGTAAGTAGGCAAGCTAAAAACACTGCTTTCTTAAATTCTTTTTATGGCAGGACACTGTCAATGGTTTATGGGCCGGTTCAGCCCTGTTCTCTGACTAATGGGGTGGTGGACCCAAGGACCCACAGCCCAGGAAAGGGGAAAAAGTAGGGAGATAGGCCTAAAACAAAACAGCAACAGTCGGAGCAAGAAAACTAATGTACTAAATATGAGATATCAGAATGCAAAATAACACAATATAATACAATATAATTGGAATTGAAGCTAATCAAACAAAAGAGAGAGAGTGTTCAAAACCCAAAGGCTTTGATCTAATGCTGAAGGTGAGATGGCTAAGGAGCACGCACTGCAGACATGAGCAGCAGGAGAGGGACAGTCTCGTGACCTGCGAGCAGTTTTATCTTTCCCTCTGAACAGAAAATGGAAACAGAACAGTGAGCAGTCCTCTGAGATGTGTAGTTCTTCTCTTCTGAAGGTGTACCTGAACTGTCGGCAATCCATAGAACTGGAGCATTAACTCTGTAACTCCCAGTGCTCTACATGATGTTAGGATGTGAGAATATGATAACAAAAATCTTAAAACCATGACAGACATCAAGCTATTCATTAGTCTTTTGACAAGCCTATTGAATTAACAGATAAATAGTTGTTGATCAGCACAAACACTGTGTTACTTCAAGCCATTTTTCTTAACTGTTGTTGCATTAAAGAAAAAAATCTTAGCAAAAGGCTGACCTTTGAGGGGAATATTTATTTGAACATTTATCTCTCATTTTGAAAAATTTTAAAGCTATTTGGTGTCACTGAATACCTGGTAGTTGACTTTGACTAATCTGTTGTCAGCATAAAAGCAACTTTCAGAAAAAGCATGAAGATGTATACAGTGAATGACAAAACATAGACATTTACTTCATAGGTAAATGTTATCAGAACAGGAATATTAAGAGTCGTACAATGTGATTTGATTGGAAAAAGTGAATAATGCCAAATTAAGGAAGAATGTGATAGAGAATTTGAAATGATAATTTATAACTGTATTTCAAATAGAAGGAGATTAAAGTTTAGTTCTAGATATATTGCTATGTATTGTGTCTTTTTTCCAGAAAGTTTATCATTGTTGCAGAATTAGCGAATCCACGTTTTACTTTTAGATGTAATGCATACATTTCTTCATTACTGCCTGCTGAAGCGTATGAGCGTGCTACAAATTGCTAAGTTGTTAATACTAAGTTATTCAGCCAAAACCCGCTGCAAAAGGTCCTTATGGTATTTGATAATGCAAAGAAGGGAATGAAAATAGAGCAGCTTTTCCTTCTAACAAGTGTTACGTGTAAGAAAAGAAAAAAAGCTAAAGGAAAAGAGAGCTTGTCGGTTATGCCTCTGGAAATCTAGACTAAGTTACATTTAAAACTTAAACTAAGACATAATTATTGTTTTGCTGATGTTTGTAGCATTTGGAATGTCACTAGATAATTCTTCTGATCATTCTTTTTCTTATTTTTCTTCAGATCTACATGTTGGAGATGAATTTGTTTTTGTTGATAATCTGAAAAACTATCATAAAAAACTTCCTAATTTATCTACACTTCTGGGCAGACTTAAATTTTTTTGTGTGAGAGATCCTTTTTTAGTTTCTGAAGGAGAGAATTTAACAGAAGAGAATATTTTCAGGTATCTACAAATTGAATAACCTTAAGTATAAATAATAACTTATGAGTAAAGCTTTTGACAGGTTAACAGATTTCATGTATTAACTTTTTAACTAGTTCAACAGGTAAAGATTTCAGCTTCTCTTCTCCCACAGAAAAAAAATCTTACGATAAAATTTATATATGCAATTTAAAACAATGCATAAATGAAGTCATGTCGTTATTATACTTTGTAAGAATTAATTGTGCTCAGGAATTTAGTCTTGAAATGCAGGAAGAACATCCGTTTCCAAGGGATCTCATGCTCCCCTCGACTGCCTGATTCCCTCTCAGTATAATGCCATTAAATTGAGTTGAGTCTGGCTAAATTTTCTGCTGATTTACTCCACGTTCGGATGACTTGTATAACTTTGCACTTGTCAGGGTTGCCAGATTCACAAGCAAGGTGAAGTAGAATTTAGTTAATTTAATTGTACCTGCATAATAATAGAACAAGGATGAGTTATTTTCCTGTTTTTTTGGAACATGCATTCTAATCTTCCAGTGAGTCCTGAACAAAGGCATTGTGCTTATGTAGACTTTAGTAAATTTCCTCCAAAGAGAACACAATCCAAATTCCCCAATAACTTTCAAAAATAAAAGTCACGTGGGAAAAAATGTCAGTGTGAACATTTGGAGAACTAGCTCTGGCCTGCTGATGCACAGCTAGCAAGCCACCAAATATATCATGGTGGGGAGTCCTAATCACCTAGTAGAGCACCCAGGGAGACTCATGTAGACAAAGATACATTTAGATAAATTTCAAATTAATGTAAAGTTGGGTGGTATCTCGAAGCCAGACATGGACACATTTTTACTCTTTGATCTACAGTATTCCTCTAGGAAGATAGTGGTGCCAGGTTTAGATGGAAAAGCTGTCCCACTAAAAGGGCAATTCTTTTCAGTTTTACCACCCTACAAAGGCCACAGGGAGCAGGTCCAATGAACAGGTTTCTTTCTGCTTGAAAAATCTTTCACCCTGTCTTTGTATTGTTGCTGTGAAAAACAAGTAATAGTCTGACTCTTAAATTTAATTTCTCACCATTTTAGAATACTGTCACGCTAAGGAAAATACTTTTTTTAATAGTCAGCATGTTCTACTTTTTTAGTGCATGAAAGATTCCTGAAAATAGGAATGAAAAGCAACTGAAATCAAATAATATCATTTTTAGATTAGAGAAATTTTGCATAAAGCATAAAATCTTAGAGGAAAAACAAGATCTGCAGATTTTCCAGAAAGTAGGCAGTTTCACAAGACAGGACAGTTATAAATTAACAATTTTAAAAAGTAGATTTTTGTTTCTGTTGTTTGTTATTGTTGTTGCTTTAAGACAGATCCAAATAAGTGATACTACTCTGCACCTGCTGTACTGTTTCTCAAAAAACAATTGCATGTAATTGCTTTATTTTCTGGTCTTTTAAAGGGAGTGTTTGACTTCCCAAAATAAAATAGAAATGCAGGAGAGTAAGAATGAATTTCAAGGAATTATGGAGGACTTCTGTAAAACAACATTAGAAGATAAAGAGGTACCATGATGTTGTTTCTGCCCAATTGTTTTATTAGTGATTGTTTTATGTGTATTATTGCTTGTTCATTTGCTGGTCATGGAGATTTTTTTAATATATATTTTGTAAATATTTGAAGCTTCTTGTTTCTGTGGTTAGAAAAACACTGGTATTATTTGCCTATTTTTAATTTTTCAGTACAGTTGGTAAGAATTTCACCCTGTTAAATTGTTCCTACTGAAACCTGACGTGTTGGCATATTTGTGTAGGTAAAGTTGCACTAAGAGTAAAAATGAATTGGAGTGGAAAGCCATGGTGTGTCTATGGAAAAGAGAAAGTTCTAATGCATGCTCTGGAACCAAGCTTCTTTTCTGAGGAAACAAAATGAAAATCAAATTTATCTTTCTCAGTATTTTAATATTCTATAAAAAGCAAACATTCAGTTAAACAAATGGGGATTTTGCTTGATTCAGAAATATCTGTTTAGATCTACTCTTTTTATTGCATTGGTTCATTTTGAAATATTGTACGCTGTCATTTTTCTATGTATTGAACAAAGCTTTGTGTCTGCCACGTGTATTTCATGTCTTCTTTCTTAAAAGCTCCGAGATCAGGTTAGAATTCATTTAACTTGATTAACTAATTAATTAACTAATTAATTTTTTCCAAGTTAAGACTCTACAATGATGTCAAAGAAAATTTAAAATTTACTTAATATTCTGTGATGATTAATATTTTTCAGTATTTCGTGTTGCCTTTTGAGTTAGAATTCTGCAAAAGCAGCAACAGCACATCAGAGTCCAATAAGATTCCATCATATTTGGAATTGAAGGAGTTACTAAATTTAGCTCCAGAAAATATGGCTTTTGAAAATATGTGTGAAGAGGTAATCAAAGAAGGTGAGAGCTGGTTTTCTTAAATCCTTTATCCCGTTTCCTTATTGTTTTTACAATTAGGAATAAGGCTTAACATGATCTAATCTTTTACATTCAATTCATTTAGAATTTATTTCAGACTGTATCAAATTAGAATTTCTATATGTGAAACCATGAATTATGCCATACAGAAATTTCAGAGTGTTAGAAATGTATCATCAGATAGCCAAGGGGAAATGGCTGGTTTAGTCTTCAGTTATGCTGTAAACTTGAAATAAATAGGAGGCTTATTCATAACTATATCTGGGTTTCTGTTATTATGTGGAATTATTTTGTGTTGCTAAGAGAAAAAGATACTGCCTGGGACTCTTTTCTTTGAGCTGATAAATGAATTATAAATGAACTTGCATTAGTTTTATCAAACAAGTGAGGAAAACTGCTTCTTTTTGGGGGATGCAAATTAGAGTGAAACTGTCGCTTATTGAAGGTAGGAGCAAGACTTTGAAACAACATTTGCAGAGGGAAGCTTCTCTGATACATTTAGTACATTAAATCGTGCATGTCATATTCCAGTACCAAGCAAAATGACCTGGCCTCCAGTGCAGATGTTTGAGAATTTTGTGATTAGAATAAAAAGGAATGGATTGACATTTATTTTAATCCTCTTCAGCAGCAAGAGAACCTGCGTACACGAGCACTTAGTAAACTACATTTAGGCTACCCACTTGTTGCAGAAATCACGTCACTGAAGAAGTAAAAAGGCTGGGTGGTTCAGATGGCAACTACAGTGCATTTCAGTTGTTTTCCAGCAAGTCCAAAGGACAAGACTGGGCACTGTTCTGGTCTATAAATCACTGATTTATGGCACTTTGTGCTACTAAGCATAATGGGAGTTTTTCATACTGATAAATTATGGAGATCTAAGAAGGAGATTTTTTTTAATTGTTTTGACAGGAAAGGTCAATAAATGGTTAATTTATGGCATCCTTTAAAATCCATTTTCAGCTCTCAAAGAAAAAATTGCGAACAAAATGGAAGTTGCCAAATACTGTCCTATTTCAGTGGTTAGCTCCAGTAACAGCATAAGTATGTTGGAAATCTCTGACACAGGTAAGAAGACCTACACCCAATACTGATACTTCAAATAAATTCTTCGGGTGGTTGTTCCCATGGTATATTCTTGGGAGCATATGTGCCTCATTTACTTAAAATAAGAGCATTTGGCTTGGGTAATCTATTTTGTACTTTCACCATAGATGGTGGAAGTGCCATGCTCCTTTCGAGAGTGCTGAAAGATAATAGCAACCAGCTTTGGTTCTTTACATTTCTTTTGACTAAAGATGGTGCCTGTAACTTTCATATTTAGTTTTTGTATTATTATTTTTTTTTTATCTTGCAACTTATCTACTCGTGGAGGGCAGAGTAAAGTGAAGTCAAGCTGATTATGGTTTTGAAAGAGTGCAGTTTAAAGTTTAAGTACTTATGTAAATACTTTCAAAGAATGGTGTTGGAGGACAATTCTGGGAGAAGTACCAAGGTCAGGTCTTCCAGAGGTACAAAACTACTGTGCAATCATTTGGCTTGTAAGTGGTTCAGGAGTGCTGTGTGAAATGAATTCAAACAGACACTGAAGCTGTCTTCCGCAGAAATAAACTGAAAATGTTGAGTTGCTGAAATGTGAGTTAAATCCTTGCTTTTCCTATGCTGAAATCAGGAAATTTCATTCTGAAAAGCCTGGACAGAAAGTGGCATTTGAAATTCATTGTGTCATGGGAAAAGTGTCAATACTTGATTAAACAGCACTTAGATGAATAACTATTAAGGCAGTTGGATAGATGATCTCAGAAGTCTTTTCCAACACTAGTGATTCTATGATTCTGTAATTTCTCCCTCTAATGTATGTTCTATCTTGCTGAAGGTCTACCCATTTTTGTATTGGGCAGTAGCAGCGTTCTCCTACAGCACATGTTCACTTGATAATTTTCCATTCAGCATTTCTAAAAATTCTAGAGTACTTCTGTGTTTTCTTCAGATCAAAAACCCTTTTTTAATCTCAGTTTTAATATGATTGACAGAAGATTGATGTCTTTCTCTTTCAGACTAATAGTATTGTGTTCCTGACATTGTGTTATAGTGGGATTTTGATGGGAGCAATCATATGTGCTCAAAGTGTGTGGTGTATGGTCAGTTTGCCTCAAGCTTTGTTTTCCCACAAAGACAAAGTTAATCTTAATTTCCCTCCCTAAATTATTGTTTCACAAGATTAACTTCAATCTGAATCCACTAGACTAATAAGCAGGAAGAGCTGAAGTACAGTTGGCTATGGCCTTACCTAGTATCTTGTCCATTCTTCCAGCACAGATGAGTAGGAGAGACATCTTGAATTATTTTTTAAAAGAAAGCAACATCATTAATCTCTATTACTAATTTCCTGGCTGAGATCTGCTATTGAACTGAGTAAGATTCAGTCACTAGGGCACAGACAGCTTGCATATCTTTCTTTTATTTTTTTCTTTCTTCTGAAGATGTTCCCAGAACTGTAGGCTTGACATCTGCAAACCCAACTGTATTAGTAAGACACAGTTTCTAATGGAAGTTCTTATATCAAATCGAATTTCAACAGGGAAACCTTAGTATTCTCCAACTCTTTCTTAATTTTGCTGTATTGAGTTAGCAGAAGCACAACATATTTGCTAAGACTCCAAGAAGAATGAGTCTGAAAATAATGGCATTTTTAATCAACATTCGTTGTTTACCAACCTTTCCTGCTAGCTATAGGGGTTATTTTTTGATAAAGGAAATGAGAGTCAAGAGAAGCCACTCAGGATTTTATGTTTTTAGAAAGTGTATAACTCTCTTAGTGGAGGCAATGTTCAGCTAATGTAGTGGGTCATGATGTTCTAGTCTCAAGGGCAGAATAATTAGATGTGAATGAGTATGAACAGTATTGCTAAAGGAGAAATAATTGTTCTTTATTCAGAAATTTTGCTGTCCTTAGATAAGCTCCAATCTCATCCAAGAAAAATCATAACATTTGTTTCCTGACATGAAAAACATATTAGGAAATCTGAAGTTCGTAGCTGAAGTTCACTACTGAAGTTCACTGAGTTTTTTTTGTTCTAAGTGAGAAAGAAATTATACTATTTGGAAATGTGCTTCTTTCTGTGACAATTTTAATTTCTTATTTTTCAACATACATTGTTTCCTATTTTCTGGCTTCCTAACACTCTCCTGTATCCTTCCTGCCCTACAGTCTGCTTGTTAGTTTGGACAAGGAGCAGCTGCAAGCTGCTGGGCAGGTGTCTGAGCTTACTGAGTGACTGTTGGCCTAACCATGTGCTTATGGTGTTTGCAGCTGCTTACAGCCTGTTGAAGTGAATAGCGAATTTGTTACAAATGTTTTTCCATATGGAGTCACTAATTTAATTCCATTTTTTCTGGCTGTTAGTTTTCTGAGAGCATGGAAGAACTGTTGGGTTTGTTTGTTTTTCGTGACCTCTGCTTTCTGGTCAAACATAACTTTCAATACTATTGGAAGAGTGCTGGGGAGATGAATACCAGGCCAATCATGTAGACTTGCAATTTTTATGGAATTATGAAAAAACAAAAACCCACCAAGTTGCAAATTCTGCATAAGATTTTAATGGAAAGAAATAATCTATTAAAATATTCACATTTAATATGATTAGCAAAAAAAGCTTGTGAAAAATGACTTGACACATAATAGTAACAAGCATGCTTGTCTATATACGACTTTTAGAAACATCACTGTGATTCATTTCAGTGTTCACACCTGTAAATTGAAACAAGAACTAGCTCTATTTGGAAACATAATTCCATCTTTATAAGCCTGAACTTTGTTCCTGAATTGTCTAGTTCTATTCAGTTTAACGTGCACTGTTATAACCTCCACGAAAATTGTCTCATCTCTCCAATCTGAATAGTTTCATTTATGTGTGAACTCAGAAAGCCAACAGTGGTCATCACGTAACATCAGACCTCACTCATAATACATGGTAATTTAATTGCCTTACATGGCAGAATAGGTAGCCAGAATTACGTTACAGAATGAATGAGGGAATGTAATCTCTGTACATTTTTATCTCCAAACTGTCTGGGAATTAAATACGAAGTATGCCTATTTGTTTTTTATTGCTGAAGTGGTGGATTATCCTATTAAAACATTAGGAATGTTAGTGCAGACCATCATCATTGTAAAATTTCTAAGTTTTCATGCTTCATTCACATGAAGCGTTGTGAACTATATTAGATTTTTGTTTGGTTTGGGTGGGGTTTTATACATTTTCTAGCCAAGCACATCTCATATCTGAAAGATGAAATGGAAGTACCTTTAACTCCTCTATGCAAACAACGAAGATCACAGGTGAATTTTCTCTGCATAGGACTTCAAGAAGAACTGAATCCTCTTTTTGATAACAGGTAATGAAAACTTTATAGTATTAAATTATGTCATAAATACTCTAAATCATAAATCCTTAAAATTAGTGTAGAAACTGCTTTGGTCTATTTGTTAATTGGTAGTGATGTATGCTGAGAGAGTTATACATATATTGTCTTACCATATAAATAATGTGAATTATCTCTATCTGTGGCCTTTTTTAACAGAGCTTGAAAAAGAAACCTCATTTTCTATTGTAAACCTTCTTCTCCTGGGAGACTTGATAGACTGAAAATCCATTCTCATTTTTTGAATAGGCAGCAGTAAATATGTGTGTATAGCATGTATATATAGCAAGTATATGCATTTACCAGGTATCACCTGCCAGAAGAGATTCTGGAGAAAGTAAAAAAGTATGTTCTGTGGCGTGGGGGTGCACAGCAATGGAATTCAAGCCTTTTCATACTGACATAGAATCAGGATGGCTTTATCCTTTCCTTTTTATTCTGCTGTAAGACTAACTTTTTTCGTTTCGCTGTCTCTTCCGCATATGCAGAAAGGCTTTAAATACCTTTTTTGGAAGAGAACGTAATCTAGAGAGAATGTTCTATAGGCACAAGAAAATATTTTTGATGAATGAGTGTGTAAACATGAAATTTAAAGAGATGGTGTCTTTAGAAGTAGTTTTGTATAAATCAACCAGTTTTGAAATTCAACAGATGATGCTGTTAAACTTCACACTTCTAAGTCTTCTTTTATATTCTTCTTAGTATTTTGATTACAGAGCCCTCTAAGGAATACTTAGACTCCTTGGTATGGCAATCAGAGAAGTACTGGGATAATGTGAACTCTCTTTTACTTGTCGGTAAGGAAATACTGAATTTCTAACTAATTTTGAACACTTCTACATACATGGAGAAAATGAGGTGGAAAAAATAATATTGTAATACAGAGCATGTCTTTTGAGCCACTGAGGCTTAGCCTGTTAATATAACTCTTGGGTTTTGGATAACCTGATTTTTTTGAAGTAAGCAAGAGTAACATCAATACGGCAACAAAGAATTTAGTATGTCGTGTATTCTTCTGTGGAGATAATTTGAATGAAGAGTTTCAGCTTCATTACAAAATATTTTGTTCAATACTACTAACTGTGTTGAAGAAGTGAGGTAGTCTGAGCATAAAAATAAAATCTATTGAAGTAATTCTATTTTGGATGCTATTTTATCTAAAGTAATGTTTTTCAAGCAATAGGAAAATACTGAAAATAAAAAATAATTTTTTAACTTGACAAGAGCTGAATTCATGTTATGAAACAAAACAAAACAACAACAACAAAAAGCTGCAGGTGATTTCTGACAGCACCAGAATACTCATTACTAGTAACTGCTTTGCTTTTAAGTCTCATAATGGGCACTGGCTTACAAACAAAAATAAAACCAAGGGATATGCATACTACAGGGATCATGAGTACCTGGTATTTGCAAAATGACATTCTGCTTATTTCCGTTTCAAAATTATTGATTCTGTGTGTTGATTTCTGTTTCTGTAGAGTATCAGAGCTTTAAACTTGAACATCGGCACCATTCTCTCACAGAGCTAAAGAAAATGCTGTCAGTTGATGTAGAAACACCAATGTTTATGTCACTTGAAAAGGACTGGTGGCTTCACGTGGGATTAGATCTGGTCTGCGTTGATACTTTGGAGCAATTTAAGAGGGATTCCAATAATACAAACAGTTTGTTTTCTACAGAAGTAGAAACATTCACACAATTTTCTATACGTCAGTTAGAAAGTAAGTATCTTTATAATAAACCAGTGGTAAAAAGGCAAAGATAGATACAGAGGAAGTGAAAGAAAGGGTTGATTACACACTTCCAACAAGGACAGAAATGAAAGATGTTTTGTTTTCAAGAACAAGTTTTGTAACACTGTGAAGCAGAAACACTGCTGTAGTTAAGGGGTACTTTTGGAAACTTATGACATCTTGCAGTAACAAAAATGTTTAAATACACAAAGTTATATTTTCTAAAAGTATGCAGATGAAATGTCAACCACAGCTCTTTTAAATTAAATGGTTTCATACATCACAGCCTATTGCTTGAATAAGTGTACTCTTCGTTGGGTTAAAAACAGATACTGAAATGTTCCCAGAGAAGGAAAAGGGCCTGGAGCACAAGTCTTTGAGGTGTGGCTGAGGGAACTGGGATTGTTCAGTCAGGACAAAAGGAGACTCAGGGCTGACCTTATTGCTCTCTACAACTTGTTGAAAGGAGGTTGTAGCGAGGTGGGAGTTGACTTCTGCTCCTGGGTGACAGTGATACTGAATGAGTAGTAACAGTCTCAAGTTGCACCAGTGAAGGTACAGGTTGGATATTAGGAAAAATTTCTTCTCCAGAAGAGTGTTGAGATATTGGAACAGGCTGCCCGGGGAACTAGTGGTGTCACCATCACTGGACATACTCAAGAATTTGTAGACATAGCACTTAAGGACATAGTTTAGTGGGCATTTTGGTGATGGGGTAGTGGTTGGACTAGGTGATCTTAGAGATCTTTTACATTACGATGATTATTCTATGATTCCACATGGGAATTCCTTTGGAAATAGTAATTTTGGTTTAGAATATTTTGATAAACATTTTTTTTTTTTTGGTCATAAACAAGTCTGTAGATGACACCAAGCTGTGTGGTGTGGTTGACACGCCTGAGACTTGGGATGCCATTCACAGAGGCCTAGACAGGCATGAGCAGTGGACCTGGGTAAACCTCAGGTTCAACATATCCAAGTGCATAGTCTTGTACCTCAGTTGTGCAACCCTCACCAGTACAAGCTGTGAAACATTAGGATAGAGAACAGTCCTGCTAAAAAGTTAGAGGTACTGGTAGATGGCAAGCTGGACATGACCCAGCAGTGTGTCTTCACAGCCCAGGCTGTCTGTATCCTGTATCCTACATTAGAAGAAGCATGGCCAGCAGGGTGAAGGAGGTGATCCTGCTCCTCTGCTCTGCATGGAAGAGACCTCACCTGGAGCACTGCATCAGAATGGGGAGTCTTCAGTACAGGAGAGACCTGGACCTGATAGAACACGTCCAGAGTAGGGACACAGAAGTGATCCAAGGGATGGAACACCTCTCCGATGAGAACAGGCTGAAAGAGCTGGGTTTGTTCAGCCTGGAGAAGAGTAGGCTCCAGGAAGACCTAATAGTGGCCTTTGAGTACCTAAAGAGCAGCTATGAGAAAGGAGGCAGACACTTGAGTAGGGTCTGTTGTGATAGAATAAGGGGAAATGGTTTCAAACTGAAAGAGATTTAGATTGGATATAAGGGAGAAGTTTTCCCAATCAAATGTGTTACTATCCCACTTCTTAGAAACCTAACAGCAGGAAGCATCACTTTTGAAAACTTAACAAAAACAGTAGTATAGCCTTCTGATTCTCAGAAGTACTCTGTAGTATTCAGAAGTAATCAGTACAGATTTTCTAAAATGAAATCTGGAAAGACAGAAAGAAGAAATTCAAAAATGCTTTCAATCCAAAGTAATTTACTTTAACTAGGAGCAATTTAAAAAAAAAAAAATCTGCATTACAGCAGAGAAATCAAATTTTATTTTTTAGGATGGCCTGAAGAAAATAATTCTATGCCAGATCAGGAATTGCTTTCTAGTGAAAGAGGTCAGATGGATGAAGTAACTGATCTTTGCATGTCACCTCAGACCAAGATGCAGCACTTTGGCCTGCCTATAAATGCTGCGTCTTCTCTCAAAATAGACAAAACAAATACACCTCTGGAAAATGTTACTGGAGGAAATATACAAAAGAGAAAGATTGAAGAACCTGTTTATTTCTTCAACCGAGAAGAGAAGATAGACATATCACTTGTGTCTGTCAGTTGTAAAGATACACCTTTTAAACAACACAACTCTTCTGAGGGTCAAAACCTCACGTCGTTCAGACTTGATTCAAAATGGGACAATGATGATTCTGATCTGAACAACTTTATAATGCTAAGGTGCAAACGCACAGTCACTCAAACACAGGAAAAAAAAGGTGTAGATCATCCTGAAAAAGGTATGTGAATCATTTTATTCTGCTGTTATTCCATTTTCAGTACTGTTTTCTAATGCCAGTTACCATGGATGCTGGTAGTTCATGTTTATAGAATTATGGGGGAGAAATCTCAGCTCAGTGGTAAAATTTTTAAAATCTTTAATGTAGTTAAATTTTCATCTAAGGTTCTTGACTGCATTTGTTCTTTAGATTTCTTTGGGGTTTTTTGTTTGTTTGTTTGTTTTCAGTTCTGTTGGAGTTGTGTTTTCTTTTTGTTTTTCTTCTTGTTGTTGCTGATTGGTTGTCTTTTATTGTAACATACATGACTTTATTCCTGTTCTGAAAAGTGACTTTAAATTGTACTAAATTGAAATTGAAGATCTGAATATCAGGCAGCACTTATTTACAGTGTGAGTGCTAGACCCTGGCACAGGCTGCCCAGATGCTGTGGAGTTTCTGCCATGAAGATTCCCAGGCCTGAATGTGGTCCTAGGCATCCTGCTCTGGGTCTTCCTGCTGGGACAGGTGTTAGAACAGGCAAACACAGAGATCTCTGCCTATCTCAGCCATGCTGGGATTCTCTTTTTTCAGTATGTCCTGAGTAAGTTCTTTGGAAAAATCAGTTACTTTTATTTTTGCCTTCGTAGAGTTAGCATAGCTTAGACAATGAACAAGAGATAAAGTTCTCTCAAAAGAACTGCTGGAACTGTTCTTGTTTCTATAGACCACAGAAAATAATGAGACAGTACAGGTATAAGAGAAAACAAGAAATTATTGTCAGCTTTGTTCTCACAGTGCTTATGAGAGAAGCTCAGGGTATGGAGTGAGCGCTGCTGGACTGATAAGAGAGGAAAAAGAATAGGAGGAAGTCCTTATATGTTTTTAAAAATAAAAGAGTGGGGTGATTTCTGAGGCAGTGACATATTTCCATGCTCGTTTTCATGATGGTCATACAAGAAAATATTTTTTTTCATTTTTTGGACTTGGGTACCACAGTTTTTTGACACCAACCTTTTATTGTGTTTCAGTTGAGTCCCATCATTGAAAAAATAATGTTAAATAAAAATTTTAAGCAATAATTATTATGATATTGAGTTAGGATGTTTATTTAACTACAAGTTATTTTTAATCTTATCGAGCAAATTAATTCTAGGTGAAATTCATCTTTTGCAGTTTCTGGAAGACATCTCACCGCTCCCCTTTGTCCCCCCACATTCACAAAACAAACCAAACAAACAAACAACCAAACATTGAACTTTCATTGCCTTATTGAGAAGCAATCTCACTTTTAAAACTACTAGAGCAAGTTATCAGAAATGTAGCTTTATGCTACCATCTAGTGAATTCTGACTACAACTGCATCTCCTAAGAATACAAATAAAAATGTTTTGAAAGACAAGCAGTCAATTCTACACTTCCAAGCAGGGAGCAGTAAGCTTGTGAAAGTTTAGGTTAATGAAACTGTAGAAAGATACATGCTAGCAGGTGGACCCCAGTGTAACGGGTCTGATATGTCTGATGTAAAAGCAATGCATAAAAATATATAGTTATTAATGTGAAAAGCACTGGTGTGAAAAAGTTGTGAATGTATATGTTTTTGTAATAATTAAAGCCTTATTAAAAGTCATTCTAAATTTAGTTTAATAAATACTTGCACTATTCATAGGGCTATTCCACCTTTGTTTCTCTTGTGTAGCTTACTTTTTAAAGATTCCACTTTGCATAATACCTAGTTTATAAAATATACAAGAGAAGTTTTTTGAGTTGACTGAAGTTCTTAACTGAAAATAATTGGCAGTGTTTAGGAGACAACCAGTCAGAACCCATTTCTGAAATAAGAGATAGCACTGACAAAGGAAGCTTTGTGAACAGAAGTGCATGGAGGTCATGCATCAGCATCTATAAAGAGCAAAGCAAAAAAAAAAAAAACAAAAAAAAACAGAAAACAAAACTAAATACTAGTAACTTGCAATGGATAGCTGTAAGATAGGAAGAAATTGTTATCTTATGTAAGTGATTGTTCAAAAAAGAAATTTTTCTTCTGCCCTTTGCTGTTTCCATGTTCTTTCTGGGTTGCTTATATTATCTAATCCTTTCTATTCGCTCATTATCAAGCATCTCCACTCACAATGACTGAGAACTTGTTAGCACCTCACTTCCAGGGAAGTGCAGCCTGACACTGCCACATCTTGGTCTGTCTCAATGCTTTTTTCAGTAGTAAATGAGATGTTTGTGAAAAGAAAACACTGTGTATGTCATACAAGCTATTTAATTTGAAAAGCTTTTTTGCATGTAAAGTTATTTACAGAACAATTTTCTGAAACATTGAGAGGATTTTGTTGTGTTTGTATCAAAACTTTTATCCCTAATTCAATGACTCAGTGCTACAGCCTGAAGAACTACATTTATCTGATCACAAAGAAGACAGTTCTGTTTGTGAGCCTGCAAGAACAGAGAAAAAAGAGCAAGTGAATGACAGCAGTGTCATAGTCAAAATTCAAGCATCAGGTATACTAATTTTTTATGTACTTTATAGCACTACAGATGCATAGCATTGCAGCATATTGTCATTTTATATTAGAAAAATTCAGTTAGATAAATATGGAGATGATTAAACTTACTATCATCCTTGTGATTGATGACATGCAAAAGAGATGGGCATTTGTGTACATTGGTGTGAGTGCAGGCTATGTGATTATGACTTAAGACGAAGACGGATCCCATGCAAACCAAAAAATGCAAGTTTTTAGTTATGTCTGACCCATCAGCTGAAATGAAGTCTCTTCAGATTAATCAGTATTCTCATATTACAAATGTGAATTTTTCTGTAGAGTAAATGAGAGGATGGGAGGCAGGATGGATTAGCAGTGAAAACGTCTTTAATAAAATACAGTTCAACAAAGTAACCGTGCTACATCCACACAATAGCAGGTTGCCTTGTGTTTATCTAGTACATGACTGAGCCTTACTCAGTGAACTCCTGATGCTGTATTTTTTTAAGGCATTACATCAGAGAACATGCACTGAGAACTACAGTTCTACCATACAGTAGGAGTTGTAGATAGGAGCCATTCCTGGTAGATAAATATTAAAAAGATATTTATCCAGGATATTTTACAGCCTCAAACACATTCAAAGCATGTCCAACTCCATTACAGTCCTTGAAATGGAGAGTGTTTCATTGTGCTTCAGCAAACCCAAGTGCAGGATGCTGCACCTGAATTGAGGCAATCCTAAACAATGTCACAAATTCAGGGATTAAAGGATTGAGATCAGCCCTGCAAAGAGGGTTTTCTGGGTACTGATGGATGAAAAATTGGACATGAGCTGGCAGTGTGCATATGCAGTCCAGAAACACTGTACCACACCGGGCTGTGTCAAAAGAAGCGTGACCAGCAGATTGAGGGAGGTAAATGTCCTCCTCTGCTCTTGTGAAGCCCTACCTACAGTACTGCATCTAGCTCTGAAGCCCCCAGGGCAAGAAGGACATGGACCTTTAAGAGCAAATTTGGAAGGGGACCACAAAATGAGCAGAGACCTAAAGACTTTCTCCTATGAAGAAAGACTGAGAGTGCTGAGATCTTCTGTCTGGAGAAGAGAAGGCTCAGAGAAGACCTCGTTATGGCCTTCCAGTATTTAAAAGGTGCTGATAATAAAGACATTTACAAGCATATGCAGTGACAGAACAAGGGACAGGAGTTCTAAACTGAAAAGGTTTTGATTTAGATTTAATATTTAAAGGAAATTCCTTACTCAGAGGGTAATGAAGCTGTGGATGCCCCATGCCTGAAGGCATTCAAAGCCAGGTTGAGTGGGGCCCTGGGCAGCCTGATCTGGTAAGTGGCAGCCGTGCTCATAGCACGGAGTTGGAACTGGATGGGTTATAAGTCCTTCCAACCCAATCCATTCTGTGATGGCCTTGAATGTAATGGAAAGGAATCATTCTCAAAAACAAGCTATAGCCAAAATAGATGTTAGAAAGATTCACTTACACTTTTTTTTCTTTTTCTACTTTTTTTTTTTTTAACAGTGAAACAGTGAAGATAGATGACTAGAATTATACTTCAAGAATAAAATGATACATCAGTGCAGGAATATCTGTACTAAATTATACAATGAGCATCGAAAATTCTGTAGCATCTGGTGTATTTTCACACAGAATGAAAAATTGGACTTGATAGTAATTTTTTTTTAGTATGTTTAATGAGTACTTAATTGTCAAGAAGTAATGCTCTGATCAAATAAAGCTCAGTCATCAGCTAGCTGATTTACATGATTTGTGTAGATCAGCTGAAAATATTTTGAAAAGTAATAGTAAATTCTTGGAAGAGAACACTCAGTGAGTTCTCATCTTCTTAAAAAGATCAACTTGGTCAATTACAATGACCATATTAAAATAATGGGTATTAAAGAATAAGTAAGAGTTTCTTTGGCTTCTCTAGGCAAAGACGTCAGAAATTGAATGCCAGGGAAGGAGAAGTGCTGTTTAAATTGAAGTTATCATAACAAATGAAATTAAATCAGCTATGTCTAAACTTAAGAGTACAGAGTAGAAGAAAATAATTAGACAGTGGAGTAATAGTTCAATCTTAGTAGGAGTCATGAAATCCTAACTGTCTATCATGTATTTTGGTCACTTTATGAGATGGATGAAATAACGCAGTTGCCTTTTGTGAGGAGTAGCTTAATTCTATGATCCAGCAGGCTGAAACTTGTGAACACTTGTTTTTCTGTTAATGTTGCAGCTTTGTTTGTGTTTATAGGTGCTCTGTATATTGTAGTCTGGTACATGAAGCCAAACTTTAACATTGTGTTTTCTTTTATTCAGAAAGCCAGTGCCAGTCATATTGTCTGCTGAAGGGAGCAGCTACTTCTGCTTTAAAAGATTTGACTCATCTGGGTGTACTTGCTTCTGTAAGTTGGAGCTTTGACAGCGTTAAGTTTGATCACACAAGATTTTTCCTGAGACAACAAGAGAAGGTGATATGTGATCGTTTTAAAGAAGGTAGGTTTTTAAAAAGTCTGTGTTCTATCTGCAGTAATAACATAGGTTTACTTCGTCACACACAGCTCAATGTCTCTGTTAAGTAACAGAGTTTCAGCAGTTTGTCTTGTGTAGTTTTATTTCTAAAATAACATTTCCTACTTTTCTAGTCCTATATTTATTAACTTAAAATTGTAACACAAGAAGTATTCTAAGTGAATTTCATTTTAAAATATTTTAGATATGATTAAAGAATGTTGCTTCTACATCAAACTGTTTTTTATTTCATTTTAGATATTTTAATGTGAAAAGCTGTCTATATGTTTTTGTTGTTTCTTTTGGTAGTTTGGTAGCTTTTTTTTCATATCTACATGACTACAGGGAAAATAAATGAATAACGCTAAGCCTACTTTAGAAATCAGAAGGAAAAAAAAATCTTACTGATTTCCTTTCTTTCTCACTTCATTTCTGGTATGTGCAAACTCTGTAGAACTAGAAAAAAGAAAAAAAACAGAAAAATTTGTGACAACCAATGAGGATCTTTATGCTACAGATATGAGAGGGACAGCGCACTTCACAGAAAAATACAGGCTGAGGAAGATATAGAAAGCTTTTGAATATTTTGCTTTTTTTTTTTTTTTTTTTTAATTTTTACTGCTAATAACTGTAGAATAATACAGCAAGCAGTCTACTGCCTGTATAGTCTGCATACTATGTCACAAGCTCTGTGACAACCTTCAACTGTTCAAATTTTATTGCTTTCTGGGCTTAATGTATCTTTCTCAGAATAAAAGCAATGACAATGAAATTGCAAATGAGGCAAGAAGATAAAAATTATTTTAGTGGTCACTGCAAGATGACAGCCTATGATTTTTAGGATTGCCATATTAAAGTATAATCAGCAGAGTTCTCTTAACTTGATGGAACCTCAAAAGGAAAAGCAATCAGCTTCACCAATATATGAGGGAGAAAATGAAATCTATATCCATGTCAGTGAATTGCAGAAAGGAAAACATTCCTGAGTATACAAAAGTGTGCTGTTGACTAGTCAGATGAGGCAATAGTACAAAGGATAAAAAGATAGGAAATTTTTAGGTTTCTGTGTCTGTTTGAGAATTGTCTTACTAAAACCAATAAGGCAGTATGAATTTAATGTCAGACTTTAGGAACTGTTAACCCATTCTCCAGCAAACACCTTCCATGCCTACACAGATTTCATAAATGCTTCCTCATGTGGTGCTTGCTGTGGATGATATAACATGAGAAAGTTAGGCTATATCAAAGCCTTTTCCTTCTTGAACAATCAGTTCAAGATTATACTTATTTAACTGATTTAAGGAAAATTCTAAGATGTTGAGTTCTTTTAAACTTCTTGCATATTTATTGTGTAATTTCTGAAATGTTATATGGGCAACACCTATGTCTTCTCTTTGTAAAGGTAAAGTAGATGAGAAAGAGATCATCCTGTTCAGGCATGCTGCTCTGGTGCATCTGCTGGTGACATGTCGAGACCTTCTGTTAACATGTGGCTTGGACACAGCACTAGGTCTGTTTTTGATAGTGAACAATGACACCAAGAATCTTCATGGTTTTTTGTGTTTCTACAGTCTTTCATGTCTGTAAACTGTGTAAGCTGACAACCAGTAAACCTCCAGCATAGTTTCCATGTCGTTTTCTTATCCCTTTGCTTGCTTGTTTTGTTACATTTTTAAATATGAATGACTGTACTTTGGTGCTACATGTGCTCAGTTCCTGAATAATATTCTACTGTTTGTGTTATTAGGTGGATATGAGGATCTACATACATAATGTGTTTCTTTCTTTCCAAACAACAAGTTTTGATTCGAATATCTGTGATAAAGCTGTTGGACATGCAAAAGTGACAGGTTCTTTGCTGCATACAATTTACATTCTGAAATGGAACAGTTTCCACTTAAATAGTCTTAGGTTCATTGAAAATGAAGTACTTAAAAGTAAGGCTATTTGAAACAAAATCTTAAGTACTGCCTAGCAAACGTATCGTAAGGCTGGGGTTTTGAATTTACCATCCAGATCTTAGCACTGGACTCACAATGACAATTTTGTGTTTCTCTGTTGTTATGCTAATCAGATTTTGGATCTGAAAAATTCATTATAACCTTATTTTATGCCTACAGTCACAATGCCATGCTCCTCAAGTTGCCATTGTACTGTGATTTTTCAGAAAGATCTACCAGAATAAACTAATTAATAGTTTTTGGATGCCCTAAGATCAGACTCCCTCCATGTTTATAGGAGAGAAAAAAGTGTCAAGTTTCAAACTTCAGTTATTTCAAATTATCCCTTCATGGGGAGTGTTTCTTCAAAGATGATGTAAAATGGAAAACATCTGCCATAAACTGAACTGTTGGAAAAATAATTAATTTGTATTTGCCTAATCATTTCTTAGCAATAAAAAATGGGGAGAAAAATTCAGAATGAAAATATGAGTTCTTAAAAAGGTTGTTTTTGTTGTTATTGTAAATAAAGTGGGAGGATAGGGGGGAGAGAAAAGTTTCTCTCTGTTAGGTTGATCAGCACTTATCCCAGCAACACCTGCCTCAGGATAGTGCACATGTCAAAGTGATACTAGAAAATTGAGTTCTGTATAGGCCCTGTAGTTCTCACTTAATGTTATGAACTTGTGCAGCAATGGGTGATTCATCCCACAAATGTCTTAGATCTATTTTTTTGTGTGTGTGCATTTTTTAATAACTCTGGCATTGTTCACCATTTGTATAAAAGACATCATTAACAGCTGAGCAGTAATTAAAATAATAGGGAACAGAATAGTGAAAACACACAACAAGTAAAGCTTTGAACAGTGGAACTTCTTTAGTGTAAACCGTGCAGACCAATTAAATATAACAAAGTTCCAACTCTAGCTGGAATCATATAATAGATATTACAGGAGTTATAACAATTTTATAAATGGCAGTTACACACAGTCTTAGTGATAGTAGTATTCTTCCTTATTGTTCACCCATTATGTGTTCAGCTTTTTTGTGCAAGATACCCTCATATATTTTAGTGTACATGTAGATTAGGAATCCAAATATTAACAAATGTCTTTTGTCTCTGCAGTTACTTTTTTTGTTGTTTTGTTAACAGGATATTTGTCTAAAGCAAAGGATATCTATAAAAACATCTTAGAATCCTGTTTGAATAATACCTGGAGGCAGCTGAAGATTGTACAGTACAGCAGCCAGAAAAAGCATGAATCCAGTCCGAGATTAGCAGAGCTTCAGTGTCGACTGTTAGATTGGATGCAAACTTATGCAGAGGAACAGAGTGTTAAGGTTAGCGATATAAACTATCTCTCTAAGCAAGTAAAACGCATCTAAAATATAGTAATAATTGTAAAACCATCTTTAAATGAGAAATGGTATCTGTTAAATAAGGAAAATCGCAGAATCACAGAATGGCTTAGATTGGAATGGACCGTAAAGATCATCCAATTCCAAATCCTTGACATAGACAGAGTTGCCATCCACAAGGTCAGGCTGCCCAGGGCCCAAACCAATCTGGCCTTGAATCCCTCTAGGTGTGGGGAATCTATAGCTTTCTGGGAAACATGTTGCAGTGCCTCAACCCCCTTGGATTAAGGAATTACTTCCTAATATTCAGTCTAAATGTTCTTTCATTTAGGTTGAAGCCATCTCCCTTTGTTCATCACTTTCTACCCCTGTAAGAAGTCAGCTTCTCTCTTACTTTTATACTCTCCTCAAGTGCTGAAAGGTTGTAATGAGGACTCCCCAGTCTTCTCTTCTCCGAGATGAACAAGTCCAGCTTCTTAAATCTTTCTTTGCAGGAGAGGTGCTCCAGCCCTCTGACCACCTTTGTAGCCCTCTTCTGGATTCACCCCAACATCTCCAAGTCCTTGTGCTGGGGGCCTCAGACTTGGACTTGGTATTCAGGATGGGGGAATGAGAGCAAAACAGAAGGAGTCAATCACCTCCTTCACCCTACTGGCCCTTTCGGTGCAACCAAATTAAATTTGGCCTTCTGGGCTTGTAGCATGCACTGCTGGTTCATATATAGCTTTTCATCCACCAGAAGTCCTTCTCTGCAGGGCTCCATAGAAGTTGCCTCGACACAAGCACAACACCTTGCACTTGTCCTTGTTGAATCTCTTTAGGTTCACGTTGGTCCACTTTTCAAGCTTCTCCAGATCACTTTGAATGGCATGTCTTCCTTCTATTCTGTCGACTGCTCCACTCAGCTTGGTGTCGTCATCGAACTTGCTGAAGATACACTCAATCCTGCTGTCTTGTCATTGATAAAAATGGTGAGCAGCAGTCCCGAGATGCATCGCTGGGGGACTTCAGTTTTGGCTAGATTCCAGCTGGACATAGAGCCAGTTACCGTATCCCTCTGGCTGCAACCATCCAATCAATTCTTTATCCACTGAATAATCCAGAATTCAAGGCCATATCAATATGTTCAATTTAGAGATAAGGGTGGGGGACCATATCAAAGGGTTTGCAGAAATCCAGGTAAATGGCAGCAGTTGCTTTCTGTTTGTCTACTGATGGTAGACAAATCCTCCACTGCATCATAGAAGGCCACCAGATTTGTTGGGCACGATCTACCCTTCGTGAAGCTGTGCTGGCTGTCTCAGATGTTGCTTTTTCCATTTCTTAAAAATGGCTGGGGTGTTCCCCTTTTTCCAGTCACCAGGGACTTTTCCTGACAGCCATGACTTTCCAAGTATAATGGAAAGAGACATAACATAAAATTAAGAATAACATAAAGTTTAAGACATCTATCAGGAGTAATGCAGATTTGTGTTTCTTTGGATCTCCCCTTCTGCAAGAGTAAAACGTGTTTTAAAATTGTAAGAGCTTTGTTTTTTTTGCAGACGGTATTTGTTCCTCTGATAAGTATATTGTATCATATCAATTACTGTAAATTTCATCATAACCTTTTATTTGGCAGCTTCAATCTTCTTTTCTTCTGGTGCAGAAACTCATAGCACAAGTAAGAGCTGTGTATTTGTGCAGTGGTGCTCAGGGCACAAGCACTGTGGACTATATGGCTGTAGTTATCCATTGTCTCTGCTTGACAAATGTATCTGCCCAAACTCCCCATGTTACATTTATATGAGTAAATGCCTGTGAGGTATGGTTATGGCACTGATAATAATAGAACTGTGGAATAAATTAGTTTTAAGTTTTTGGTGTTTTTTTTTCTGGAAATGTGAATATTCTGAGTGATTCCATGCAGGGAATAATAGCGTTTTCATTTGTGTATTATTTATTATTTACTTACAGAACACTTCTCACATAATAAAACAGAAATGAAAATATGTATATACATATACTTTAATATCCTGACATTTTGCAGTAGAATTTATGCTACTGAAGACACAGCTGAAAAAATCCCCAAATCATTAAGCTTATTTTCATTTATTTTAGTTCTTTCTCATGCTTCACTTCTTCTTTTGACTCTGTTAAGAGAACATGTCATGATTTAACTTTCATGAAAAGAAAAGTGTAGAATCACGGAATCATGGAATGGGTTGGAAGTAATATTAAAGCCCATTTAGTTCCAAGCCCAGTGCTGTGGATAAGAATGCCACCCAGCAGATCAGATTGCCCAGAGCCCCACCCATCCTAGCCTTAATGTCTCCAGGGATGGGGCAGCCACAGCTTCTCTGGCCAATCTGTAACAAGGCCTCCACTTCACCGTCCTCACAATGAAGAACTTATTTCAAATACCTTACCAAAATTCACCTCTTTTAAAACCATTCCCCCTTGTCCTGTTCCCAATCCCTAATAAATAGTTCCTTCCAGCTTTTCTGTAGGCCCCTTCAGCTGCTCTCAGGGCACTTATTGCCCAACCTGCACTTGACTTGTTCTTGGGATTGCCCCCACCATAGGTGTGCTAAGTCCAACAAGCTGTTTTATTGGAATTTAAATTGGATATGAAGCACCTAAAACAAAATATTAATAATTGTTTTGTTGCTTATCTTTCATTAGCACCTGTATGTTGATTTCATCATCATTTTCTTGTTCTTAATCATAATGCATTTTGCTTTCTGTCACTAAGATCATGCTGTACTAGGAGACATATGACAACTTTGTCATATTAATGTCAGCTCATTGACAATTTTGCCTTCCTTATGAACTCCACTAGATGCAATTTTTAAAGCTTTGAAATATAACTGAGTTTTGACTTGCTACTTTGACTTAAATTTGTGCAGAATTTCAGAGCACACATGATTTTATTCGCAATTATCATTCATGCTTCACTGACAAAACAAAAGAAACAAATCTGAAAAGAATTTCTGATCTTTCTGTTTCACTTTGTTTCATTTCTACTCATGATTATGTAAGGATATCACTAAAAATATATGATCTAGCTCACAACAGGATGTCCTGAGGATGCTATTCAATGATGTAGTTAAAAAGCAGATCTGCATTTTAAGTTACAGATGTCCAAATCTGTCTTGAAAGGAACCACTGGGTTGTCAGGTGGCTGTTCTCTTCAGCAGCATGTGGAAATCTGTCTTTTTTAAGGTTGCCAGGTGGATAGATGTCCAGAAGTTTTTTTCTAAAAAGGTCTAACAGAGTTTTGACATTTACATATATTATTATCTTATGCACCTTAAGTCTTAGAGTTAGATTAGTGATGAGCCTTCTTTAAAGTCTTATCTTGTTTATACCAAGAAAGTGCATACAAAACTTCATACCTGTTCAGTTATCATCCTGTTTGAAGCTGAAGGTCTGGTGTAAGTCCTGGGAATGAATCATAAATTATGCAGGAGAAAACTAGGCAAATATTGCTGGTTACACATTCTTATTTAAATGTTTTGATTATTTAATACAAATTCAGTTTCAAAATTTTGGATAAGGTAAACATATTTTCCAGTAGTGACCAGAGTATGGTTATTGGCTGGATTCTAATCTTTTCAGTGCTTCCATCTTCAGCAAAGCTTAGCGGCTATCAAATGTAATCTGGCTTTAGAAGTAATACTTCAAAGCACTCCATTTACAGTCTGGAAAATCTTTCTAATTGGTAGGGCAGAATGTAATGCCTCCCTCTAGTACATCATCACCTTCTATCTGATGTTTAGAATTAGACTAAAAGATTTGTTTTTACTTCTTTAACTTGTCTTCTTCCAGATACTAATCATACTAAGAATGGACTCTGAGAGAGAAAAGGCAGTTCTCATTCACACTGTATCTAGACTAGAAGGTAAATAATTATTTTAATCTATTTTTGAAAGAAAAAGTTTGTGCATTCTGTGCTTAGTTATTTTCCTCTTTAAGTGCTTTTTCAGAAGTTTCTTGTCCTTCTCTTCATTAGGACATTTTTATGTACTTTCCTCACTTTTTTTCTGTTTCCAAATTCTATTATAAACCTTCATTTCCCCCTCATTTCTGATGTTTATTTTCACCTCTTTGAGATTTCTGACATAACGTCTTGTTACAAAAGAATGAGAGTTCATGTGTCAGGTCAAAATTGTAATTAACAGAACACAAAGTATATGTGGCACCCATTGCCTAATATAATTGTATCAGTAGCTCAGATTATCTGTCTATAGTTGGCTGTGGGTCAGAAGTATTCTTCCTTCTATGCCACAATTAAGGATAATTTAGAAGCCTTAAGTAAACTTTCTAACATAAGGCTCTAAATGAGTATTTTGGTGTAGGTCATGATTTCTGTTCACCACTTGTTACTTGTTACTGACCTTGTATATTAATTGGCTAAATACATGAGCATCGTCAATAACATACTATTACAATCAAGAAAAAAACATGGATTTCCTCTCTCCCAGTCCCACTGATAAAGCCACACTGTCATCATTTTACTTTTGAGTAATCATTATACAAGCTTTTTCTTCATAGGAGATTCACTTGATAGAAAAAAATGTTTCGGAAGATTGATATTTGAGCCTGTACTTATGTATAGGGCAAGCTATTGATTCTTTTCATATTGTTTCTTAAAACATATTTGAGTGACTTTCTGCTTAAATGTTAGCAATGTCAAGTATTGTGCCATTCTTCTGCTTCTTAGAATAAAGTTGAATTTCCTTTGCTCCTTAAAAAAATGACAGCTTATCTTTCAGAATATTTTAAAGGAGGGAGACATTCACAATGTTTTTACTAATTATAATAATGTTTACTTTTAAGTGTTTGATTTGTTTCCACTTCTTAAGACTTGATTTCAAACACAAACCAATCCAACTAACTTAAACTTTACAAAAGAGGCCTTTGTGTTACACAAATAACAATTTTCTTAACTGCATCTTCCAGTCATTTTTACAAAACCTAGAGCATACAAAAAGTATACAGGGGTTTAAAACTTAATGGCAAAAAGTGCTTCATTCTGTACTAGCTTTGTACTAGCAGAAGACAATTTATTTGATTAAGATCACAATAATTTTTATGCAGGTTTAAAAGCCATTGATTTGAATTCTGAGAAAAAAGGAAACATTCTGGGATATAGAGATATCGTCACCAAGTAAGTTAAAATCTAGATTCCAAAAAACAGAGCCAGAAGTCCTTTGTCATGTTTTTCTTCAGTAAAACTTTGTTCATTTTCATTGTAGTATCTTGTTCTGAATACATTTTCAGAATATGGATTTACAGCTTCATTCAGAGAACAGAGAATTTTGTCCAAATTCCAGCAAAGTGCTTAGTTACAGGGCTCAGAGGAGCTGCCCTTGCAATTGCACATGAGCATTTTAGAAAAACTCTCCAGTGTGTAAAATAAAAGGTGTAAGGCTGAAATAATGATAAAGTATGAGTATGCAGGAAGATAGGAATTGTTTAAGTAGGTAATTGGAGTATGGGGGAGTACAACTTCAAATTTTAAAATGACTTTTTAAAGCAATTACAGGTTTTAAATTCAGGAAAGGTAGGTTCTTTTTCTGAACAGACCTCAAACAACTGTAATTCTTCACACTTCTTCTAGAAGTGTGTTTGTTTATTTTGTTCTGAGTGTAGTTGTACCTGAACATATTTTTAATTTTCATTTTATATCCTCAGTAGATACGCCTGTGTTATTATACAAAATCAGAACATTGGAGCTGACTTCCCCTGGAGACTCTTCTCATTAGTGATAGAATATGATTATTCTGAAAACTCTTGCTGGAAAAAACTGTGTGAAAATCTAAATATTGCATACATGACTTTTAAAACCATCCTCCCTGAAACAGTACAAATGGGTAAGTGCAAAGAATTGGACTGACACATAAGAGAAAAGTATTTTCTATTCTATGAAATGTTACATTTGTGTGTGGGATGAGGATGAATCATAAATTATGCAGGATAAAACTAGGCAAATACTGCTGGTTATGTTAACCAGAAAGATAGGAAGATGTTTTTCTTGGGTACATGATATTATGTTTGGACAAAATGTGGTAGTAAGTGTTGGTAATCTCTTATAAAACACTTCTGCCATGTTTACAGGTTGTTGACAGTTAATAGAAGTTGTATCTACCCTTCCTCATGCTGACAGAATATTGCTGTGCATATAAAAGAATAAATCTAAGCTAGAGCTTAGTTTGAAAGGGATTCAGAAGAGCTTAATTTTGGGGGAAAAAAAAATAGCATATAACAGAAGCATTATAATGGGGATGAATAAAAGCTGCATATTTTCAACATACATCAATTTAAATATTGAAATATAAATTGAGATTTTTGCTCACTAAACTATTATCTTATGTATGCAAAATGTTTCAGGAAATCACTGTGGTTCTTCTCTTCTGGAGATACAGATTCCTTATGTGTTTCTCACCACTGAAGGTCTTCTTAATATGCCAGATTTTCTTCAGCTTTTGGAATCTCAGTGAGTGAAAATGACCTGTTAAATCTTACTCACTAATTACTTTCAGCTTTCCAGGGTATAGAACCAGTTTTCTAGGATATGGGTCCCTTCTTTGGGTTGGAAGGACAGATCAGTCCCTCTGGTATGGGCAGGGTTGCCATCCACTCAATCAGGCTCTGGATCAGGCTGCCCAGGGCCCATTCAATCTGTCCTTGGATGCGTCCACAGATGGGACATCTACAGCTTCTCTGGGCAGCCTGTGTCTGTGCCCTACCATTCTGAGAGAATTTCTTCCTAGCATCTAATCTAAACCTGTCCTCTTTTATTTTGAAACCATTTCCCCTTGTCTTATCACTATCAGACCAACAAAAAGTAGCTCTCCTTGCTGTTTATAAACTCCTTTTTAGTACTTGAGGGCTGCAGTGAGGTCTTCCTCAGGGCGTTATCTTGTGTCTGAACAAGCCCAGCTCCCTCAGCTTGTCTTCATAGGAGCAGTGCTTCAGCCCTCTGATGATCCTCTTGGTATCCTCTGGACCCACTCCAATAACTCCATATCTTTTTTCTGTTGGGCACCTCAGATGGTATGCAGTACTCCAGGAAGAGCCTTGTGAGGGTAAAGCAGAAGGGGACAATCACTTCCCTTGCCCTGCTGGCCAGCCCCTCTTTTAATGCAGCTCAGGATCTAGTTGGCCCTCTGGTCTGCAAGCACACACTGCTGGCTCACAAACAGCTCTTTGGCTACCAAATACCTCAGCAGGAATGTTCTCAATGAGTTCCCCCAGTCTGAACTCTTATGTGCAATTGCCCCAGTTCAAATGCCACTCTTTGCACTTGGCCTTCTTGAATCATGTTTGAGATGTTCACATCTTGTGGGCCTATGTTCACACTGGCCCACTCCTCAAGCTTCTCCAAGTCCCTTTGGATTGTAGCCCTCTCTTCTATTGTGTCATCAACTGCACTACTCAGCTCAGTGTCATCAGCAAACGTGCTCTCAATCCCACTGTCTAGATCACTGATAAAAGTGTATAATCTTCCTGATGTCAGGTACATTACCAAATTGAGATTATTAGCACTGCAAGAGACGATAAGATAGCTTTTCCACTGAAGTCAGTGCATTTATTCTATAGATTCATGCATATGTCAACCAAAGGATATGTTGATATTTTAATTTTTAATATAAGCTGGGACTTTTTATGAAGACAACTGTTTTCGTTGTCTCTTTTCCCTGAAAATTACAGTGTCATCAACAAAAAACATTTTTTGCTTTTCCACTTTTTTATGCTTTGAAAAGAGTTTGTATTAATTCTTCGAAGTAATTGCTTTGTATTTTTGGATTTTTAAGTACCTAAATACTGCAGATAAAGTAGAAGTTTCATTTTCTGATGTATCACAGCTTTTGGAAGAAGCTAAGTTAAAAATAAACAAGTAAATACTTTCATTGTTTACTTGAGATTTAATATTTTCTTGATTTTGAATACCTCTTCAGCTTGTACAAACATTTGTGTATTTGTAAAACATTGTTCATGTGTATTGTTTTCTTTGGCATAATTTTCTTGCATTTAATTTTCTTAGTAATAAATACACACTATAATAGTCTTCTACACAGAAAACTAGAAAGAAAGAAAGGAAGAAGAGAAATAGCAGTCATCTATTAAACCTAGTGTCAGGGATGCATGTCATTAATTTCACCATGCTGTTGAAGAGACTTTCCAGTTTTTGATATCTGTCTAATTACAGTTGAACAGGAAAAAATAATGAAAATAATGCTTTGACTTCAAAATTTGAACATTCAGTTTGAAATACACTTTTGAAGATGGACCTGTTCAAGTTCACTATTCAGGTTAGCCACTAGCTAAATGTTCGGAGATGATTTTCAGTAGTTTCCGGGCAGATCCTCTTCACATTCACCTACATAAATGAGTAGTTTCAGAGATGTTTACAGTTCCCCTTTTAGCTCATGGATAATGTGCTTGTCCACACAATTTCCTAGCAGATTGTGGTCCCTTGTGTTTTCTGGGAATTGGACCAATTAATGTGACTATCATTTCTCCTCTGCTTCCCACCTCAGACAGCCAAGACTCCTCTAAATTTCTAAACATGCAGTGCTCATTCAGGGAGTTTTTGCTAGCATTGCTTGTAAAACAACATTGTGCTACTGTCAGTTTTAATTCAGTCAGAAAAAATTTAGCATTATGCAAAGAGCAGTCAGTAATTTTTCACCCAGTTTGCTTTCCCTGTGCTGCACAATTGTGAAAGGAAGGAAATAAATGCAATATACATGCAATTACTCTGAAAGAAGTTGAGATTTTCTTGTCCCATAAACATCAGTGTAAATATTTGCTTTACTTATTTGTCTTAGCTCTTTAATATATCGTTGTTTATAATCTCAGAGTGTACATCACAGAATCACACAGAATCACAGAATGGGTTGGAAGGAACCTCAAGGATCATGAATCTCCAAGCCCCTCTGCCACATGCAGGGCCACCAACTGTCAAATGTCAAGGTCAATGCCATGAGGCTAATTGAATTAGAATCACCTATGTTGGAAAAGACCTCAGAGATCATGTATTCCAACTTGTGCCCCTTGGCTCAGGAGTCTAACAGGTTTTAGCCTAGTAGTATTTCAATATCTTACTTCTACAATTATGTTTGTTCTGTGAACGTGCCTTGAAGTTAACTTGATCATTTGAGAAAGATCCCAGTATTAAAACGTTACCATAAAAATTGTATAAAGAGATGAATGCTATTCATTTCCTTTAAGAAAGCTCAATGTTTCATTTAACTGAGCTTCAATAACAGAATTATAATATTAACTGATAAAACTAATAATATTCAGCTACAGCATTACTTTTGTTGAAAGAAGCTGCAGTTACTCCTTGAGGCTACTTGGAGATACAGACCGATATGTTGTGTTGACAGTAGATGAACGTACAGCTATCTTCTTGCAGGTACAAAACGAAATTATATTCAGATTCTACAGTGGGATGTATCACTTCTTGACCATGTCTGCACACTTCTAATGTATCTTTTGTTCTTAATAATATCAAAATCACTCATTTTCTCATGACACAAATTATTTCCAAATTCGGTAACTCCAAAATTAAGCCTATGCCAGCTTGACTAGCTAAAAACATTCTCATCTCACTGCTGACATTTTTCACAGAAGTATTACATTTTACTTCAAATTGACTGTATAAATATAGTTAAAATATGTAGCTGAGGATAGGATTGTATACATGAATGTTGTAATAACTAGTTAAGTGTGACTGTATTCTCATACCACTCTGCATGTTAATTCTTCCCATTTCAGATAGTTAATAGTTTAGAAAATAAATTCATTGGTTTAGAATTAATTTAGAAAATAATTCATTCTGTTTTTTATAAAAATAAGAAATACTTTAAATGATGGGGTGGTATGTAAACTCTGTTACATAGCAAGACAAATGTCTCAATGTGTAAAAGAGCAGTTAGTGGTAAGAAATAAAATAATCAAATAAGATTGCAGGCTCAATGCAGATAGGAATTCCTACATGCTATTTACTGCAAGTGCTTATGCAATTAGCAGTGCTGTGCTTTATAAATTCATTGTAGGTATAATGTAATTTATATATTCTATGTTAACTACTGTGGGGGTTTGCAACCGTATTTTGCATCGTTAAAACTTCCCAAAATCTTAGAATGTCTTAAAAAGTAACGTCTCTGTTTCACAGGATGAATAAAAAGGTATGAAGAAATGAATTAGAATCTTTATGATTCTCAGATATGTCTTTGTTATTTATATTATTTACTTACAAACATGTTTGATCTAACTCATGATCATGTTTGAACTCATGATCATGTTTGATATAACTCATGTATAATACAGCAATGCATATGAAAGGGTTGTGACAGCCATGGTAATATGTTTATCTAGTTTTTAATTTTTATATTAATTTCATGGTAGAATATGGATGAGTTAAACCATGAGAAGTCCTGCGACAATGTAATATCAAAGCTGATAGCATTATCACTCCAATATACATGCTGTTGGGTTGTTTTCTACTCCAGAGAAAGACTGAGTTTGGAGTAAGTAAATAAAATCTTTTGCTCTATCATTATTTTTAAAACAAAGATATTGCTACAGGAAGCTGCACACCAGAACAAGCTAAAACTCTGTTATTTGAATTTCTCTGTAGGGACACTTTTCTTTTCAAAGGATGTGAATATTCTAGGCTCGTATTTCTTACATGCTCTAATCTTTTCACCTTGTTACATTATTGTCATAAGCGCCACTGAAAAACTCAGTGGAGGCCCCCCAAAACCTGGCAAGGTTCATTTCCATGTTTGTATTGTTTATAGTCTTCCACAAGACAAAAAATTAAAGAAATCACTGAAATAAAATAGGAGTCTTTGAGGCAGGTAACTCTAATATAGGGCAAGTTTTTATTAAATATTTCAAATCAGCAAGTCCAGAACATTCATGGTATTAAAGGTATTATCAACAGCGACTATGCTTTTGAAGTGTTTGAAGTAAATTAATCACTATAATTACATGGTTATGAATTATTTCTATGTTAGCGTTACTGTACATCATTTCCAAGAGGGAGATATTCTTCCAGTATACCAGTAGGGCTTTTTGCTGTGGAAGTACTACTTTTATTGATACGTCTCTCAAGCAGGCCTTCATCACCTATTGCAAGGTTTTTTTCTGTAAGGAAGTGGTTAATCTTTCATGCTTCACTTTTCCTTTGTGTATAATTTTTCTCCAGTGACTGATCCTGATTCAGCCTTTTTGCTTCAGGCCAGGCTTTCTTTGCTGCGAGCTGGTTCCATTTTCTTCTTTACAATGTGTCCTTCAGTAGTCAGTCATTTCACACACCCTAGTTATCTTTTCACAGGTAATAATGTTCAAGGAAATATACTCATGTTCCAAATTCCAGGAAATGGAACAGAAATTTATTAACACAGAGAACAGACAAGTCACATTTGTTATGTGCATATAAAATATTAATAGTCTGATTAAACTGTTCTTACAGGTACAGTCTCAGCGGAGATACTCTTCTCAGCCTTGTCTTAATTTATGCCAATTTGATAGAATTTACACAGAAGTCAGAAGACTTTGAAGTGAAGGTAATTTTATTTTTTTTTTTGTAACAGCTCTTCTATTTTAATCTTCTCTATGTGATATTCCCAAAGTATTCTATAAACGTGCACATCCAACAACAGAAACAGAAAACAATTCAAAATTCAGAAAATATGATAAAGAACTTCAGTTCACTACTTCTGAAATCAGTAAAACCTCTGATGGGCTCTAGTACAAGCTGAATCAGATTTGTGCAGAGGCTAGACAGTCTTTTACATCTGGAATGATGTTGTACCTTTAATTTTATGAATACTCAAGCATGTATTAATCTCTTGTTATCCTATCAATGCCTTAATTTGAAGTTTTGAGTTAATATTGTTCTTAATGTAGAGGAAAAGAAAGTGTATCTTTTCTCTGTAATGTCAGATAGCTTGTCACATTTTTATTATGTGACTACAAATATGCTTTTATTCTTTATAAATAAAAAATGCAGTATCATTTTAATTCACATTTTAAAAATGGGGCAAAAATTGTGTTGGTCCTTCTTTTGCACGAAGTAGCCTTTTTAGGCAGTTTTTAAAACTTTTTTACATATTAATGCTTGTTTCAAAATTTTCTGGTTAAGTTCAAGATTTTTTCAACCCGTTTATACAGCACTTCAGTAGACAGCTTGCTCGGAAATTGCCACCTTTTCAAAGGGTTGCACATCTCTATCTTAAACTATTCTGGGCATTTCAGAATTGCCTGTTTTGAATTCATAGCAATAAATCTAAAACATATAAGAGATTATAGAAGAAACTAATTTTTGCCTACATTGGATTTGTATAAATTTATTTGTATAAATAAGGAGTGTAATTTGGAGCCAGATTTGTGGTCAGTTGTTGAAGTTCACAATGAGCATAGGTCTGGATTAGTTAGTCTACCTTGCTAGCTACTGTGCTCAGTTTTTTCCATCTGCTAACTACTAATGACAATTAAGACGTTCGGAGTTTTACTCCTTAGCATAAGCTTTAACCAAAATTATTGTTATTATAGGTAGTTCTTACACCAGGGATTGAAGAGGCAGCACTGTTAATTCGTCAAATAGCTGACAACATTTTGATGACATCTAGTGTCAGTCCCCATGAATGGCTGGACAAATCTTGGCTTTCTGTCTTGCCATCTGAGGTTATTTAACTTTATGCTACATTACACTGTTTTCTTCTTGTTTCTCAGAATAAGTTCTATGTGATTTTTTAATATGTTGTTATTTAATTAATTTATACATTTCATATCTGTTTGTATGTATATATGTTATAGATACATAAACACACACGCCTCTGTAAAGCTTCTGACATCAGTCATCTTTGTTAGCAGACTTAGGATTTTCCCTGTGCTTTCACAATGAAACTTCAGAGAAATTTATCCTTCCCACCTCTAGGCTGTTATGTGTGACTGACATCCTTTCAGCACTACATTTGAAGAACTATCCACACTGTAAAAGATAAAGATATGGTGGCTTACTTGGGCAGTAAGCCAGATTCACTGATAATCATCTATTACTGAAGTCAATGAAGTTGCTTACAGTGTTGTTTTACCACAAGCTGATAATATTTGCTTAATTCCTCATGCAGTATTTGGAAATAAATATTACTGGACCACATCCACCAATTATGTTCAAATATTGATGTTGTCTAGTGTGTTGAGATTTCCAAATTGATCCTAATGGAGATTTAGTCACCTCACATGAAAAGCCTGAACTATTAAAAAGTCAGGATACTTTTTAAAATTTGCAAAATTCAGAAGCATTCTAAGTCCTTGGCTTGGTCTTTCAAATGTGAAATACTGGATTATAACTCTTCCAAATTAGAGATTAAGGATACTGTTTTTTTAAAAAAGAAAAGACTGAGAAAAGTAATTGGTTGTATTTTATCTCTGTTAAAGGCATTAGGTCCTGATGTGTTGAATGTAGAGCTTTATGAAAGTCAAGAACTAGAAGCTGACATTCTTTAGATACCACAGTTTTGAAGTTACTGCCCGCTGTGTGACATTCAGTTCCACCTAGTAATTCCTGCTTCTAGCACTTGTCTCATTGCTGTTTACAAGTGTAACTTCTGTAAAATAAAATAGTTTTGCTGGTTTATCTTGATATAAATAATTCTTATCAAACCACAGAATAAAAATAAAGTAAATTTGGTAGTGTGTTTAGAAATCAAGTTTGAATGACTCGCTGGCTTATATAAAAATAATACAGAAATATCTTTTAAATGTACTTCCTTTTTATCAAATTAGTTTTCAAAAATTTACTCTTTAACAAGAATTTTACACTGTTAAAAAAGTAGTAAAAATAAAATAAAATTCACGTGACGCGTAAAACACCTCTCCAAAACTGCACAGATTCAGAGATCTAATTATGTGATGTGACCTAGTGATAGGAATGTCACTGAAGAAAGAAAAACGAATGTCTGACAAAATAATTTCCATTTCCAGATGGAGAAATGCTTGCTTGCTTTTCCTTGTATCAACCCTCTGGTTGCTCAGCTGATGCTAAAGAAGGAATCTTCTTTGAACAGGCTCTTTCTGGCAAGCTATGATCAACTTCAGGAATTACTACCAGAGGTTCCAAAAAAAGTTCTAAAGGTCAGTCAAAAGTAATTTATGTTTTATCTCGGACTGCTTGCACAGTTCTCATTCTTCCTCTGTTTGTTTTTTTTTAGTCTGATGCTACACGGCTATTTTCTAGTGTCATCTAAAAATGAATTAGATTTTGTTGAGCCATCACTATGTTTTTGTTAAGGTTATTAGTACTGGAAAAATTTCTTAACTGGTAAAGTACTCTGAAAAATTAAATGAAAAAAAGTCTAAGCTCTATCATATCAAGTGTCCTATGAGCATATGTGTTCATACACCTCTGTAAAACAAGAATTGTTTTCCTTTCTTCTTCCCCTTTCCTCCTGCCATCCATTTGCTTGCACTGTAGTATAACCCACCACTTGTAAACTCACTGCACGAATCATTTGAAAGAGCCCTTGAGTTTAAGAGGAATAATTCTGTCAACTAAAGTGTTTGAAATTCTGTCTGCAGCTGCAATTGGTGCTGCTACTGTTTTCAGTTGGGCCAAGTCCAAGAAAAATACTGACTCATTATAGTCAGCTTGGCTTGGAGAATATGCCCTACAAGGAGCAACTGAAGGAACTGGGTCTGTTCAGTCTGGGGAAGAGGAGGCTGAGGGGAGACCTTATTGCTCTCTTCAAATACCTGAAAGGTGATTGCAGTGAGAGCGGGGTTGGTCTCTTCTCACTGTCGACAGGTGACAGGATGAGGGGAAATGGCCTCAAGGTTTGCCAGGATAAGTTTAGGTTGGATATCAGGAAACACTTCTTAACAGAAAGGGTTGTTAAAGCAGTGGAAGAGGCTCCCCAGGGAGGTGGTTGAGTCACCATCCCTGGATGTGTTTAAAAACCATCTGGATGTGGTGCTCAGGGACATGACGTAGTGGAGGGTTGTTAGAGTTAGGGTACTAGGGTTAGGTTGTGGTTGGACTCAATGATCTTTAAGGTCTTTTCCAACCTGAGCAATTCTATTATTCTGTGTTTCTATGATTCTGTTCTAAAAGGGGAGGACATCCTGCTTTCCTGAATCATTCAGTTAAGGTGAAAGAGCCAGGGAAAAGATATTTAGGCACTATTAACTTATACATGTTACTGTAGCAACCATGTGTTTGTATGGTAGTGTTTACTGAGTGAAAGGTATTTTGTTAGTTTATCCTTCCATGACGTGTGAAATGCACCAATACATTGCAGATGCCACTTTTTTTCAGTCCTATCTCATGATAGAGAATATACTATGATACTGGTTTGATTTGAGTAACGTGATGTTTATTACTTAGTCTGTTTATAGATGTAAGACTGGCAGCACATCGTCCACCATAAGTGACTTTATATTACCAAGTCTTCTATTTTTATTTCCAGTAACCAAAAATTTATATATAAGCTTTAGAATTCTTACTAGTGATTTGATTTTCATATTTGAGAGCGTAGACTTGCGCTATAAACACTGCTTAACTCCTTTTATTTGGTTTCAGCATTTTAGTGACATTACCTCTTCGTACAGCACAAATGCTGCTGCGTCACTGAAAACAACAGTGAAACGTTCATCACCTCCAGAAAACTGGAATATCTTTAAAAGACTCTATCCAGATTGTAAGCAAAATTCTCAGTCTTTAGAGTTGCTAGCTAAGGCACAAACCAGCACAGGTAGTTTGAATTACTGCCAAAGTGTATCGTCTCTGAAACCAGGTGGAAGTCTGAGTATATTAGAACATTTATTTTCCAACCAATGAAAGATGAATTGTTATGATAGGCAGACTGTATTTTAATGCTCAGTGGATTCCTTTTGTTACTGAAAAATTTAGAGAGACTTGCTAATATTTCGTTTTTCAAAGAGAATGATTCAAATTTTCTTCCACCAGGGCCATCTCATGTGAATTCTGAAGCCTCGTTTCTTCCATTGAAACATAATCAAAGTTTTATCAACTCTGACCTTTCAAGCTATATGCATGAGAGACCATGTTTTTCAGAAGTAGCTCCAGAGAGAAAACAGAATTTCTTTGTTATACCAAAGGGCAGTGAAGATTTTGATCGTCTAAATGCTATGAATTCTTTTTACATTAAAGGTCAGGCGTTCAGGACACACTGTATCTCTGATCATTCCTCCAAAAATTCTGAAGAAGATTTCTTTACAACTTTCAGTGACTGTGTACCTCCTGACAGCTCTACAGCTTTTCTGAAAGAATTTAGAGGCACAGCATTTAAGAGCCCAGAAATTCAGATTTATGAGACTCCATGGAATGACTTTTCATCCACTTGCACATACAATTCATTTGCACCTAACTTAATTCATTCTGATTCCCTTGTTGATCCAGATGAAATTCAAATTCTGTGTTTCCAAAACCAAGATCGAGAACTTTCAGGAAACAGAAAGCAAAGTCCACCATTCTTGTGGGCAAAAGGAAAAAAAATACCAGGTATGTACAAAGCAAGGTGAATTCGCTGAAATTTTATTTAACTTCACTGGAAAAAGTATTATTTGTAAAACTCAGCTTCGTATTTTCTTTAAGTAATTATTTAATCCAATCTAACAATATTGTTTCCTCTTATGCAAAACACTTGCACTTATTTTTCTTGTGTAAGGAAAGATTCCTAGGTATTAATGTTCAGTTTGGAGCAATAGGAAATTAAAATATAAATGATGGAACGGGTTGGAAGGGACTTTAAAGCCCACCCAGCTCAAACCCTTCCCTGGAAAGAGCAGCCACCCACCAGATGGACTGCCCAAGGCCCTGTCCCAGCTGGCTGAGAATGCCTTCAGGAATGGGGCACCCACAGCTTCTCTGGGCAGCCACACTGCCCTCTGAGTAAAAAATTTCTTCCTTCTATCTAATCTAAATCTCCTGTCTTTGAAATCATTACTCCTAGTCTGATCACTGCTTGCCCTCTCAAAATGTCTCTCTCAGTCTTTCTTACAGTAGGCTACCTTTAAACACTGAAAGGCTGCACTGAGGTCTCTGCTCCGTCTTCTTCGCAGGGCTAAACTATGAATCTTGAAATTATTACAAGGCGAATTTCATCTAATAGAAAGCTTAGTGTGTTTTCATATAGAAAATTCAAGCTTGGTTTTGTGTTGGTTTTTTTTGGTTTTTTTTTGCAGTGTTTTTGTTTGCTTATTTGTTTTGTTTTCTTATCCATGGCTAAACACAGTTTCTTATCCATCCTAAGCACAGCTGAAGGCATTTTTTACAAGGTCTGGTGTGTATCCCTGGAGCCTTGAAAGTAAGAAAATATCATTAGTCCCTATTAGACTAAATATTGTTTTGTTGTAGGTTATAGGTTTTTGTTTCATTTTTTTTTTTAATCTGCTACTTCTTAAAAAGCAAGATGCCAAGTTCTTAAAAGATATAAGGCTAATCTTCTTAAATAAACCTCCTAACCCCTAGTATAGATAATTTAATCTGTTTTTTCACTGTCTGTAGTTAAAACTCACGGTGACAGAGCAAAGTCAGTGCAGTATTAAATACTTCCACTAATTAGATCAGGCTCATTCATGTAAAGCATGTGTAACTAATTGAAATCATTGTGCTTAATGGGCTGCTTAAGGCAATTCTGGCACTAAACAGAGGAAAAGGTAATTGGATATGGTGAACTGCTTTCAATCTTCAGCCTATGAAAATTAAAATGCTCAAGTGAAGTTATGAGCAGACCTTTTGCATCTCCATTGGAATACAAATTGTGACCTGCAGTATTGCTGGATAATGAACAGTGTTTCAGTAACCTGTAACTGACACTGATGGCAGAAAATTCTAACACAGTAGTTTCAGTTGATCAGGACTGCTTCTATTACAGTATTCTGAAAACAACGTGATCTCCCACTGATTAATTTTCTGATACTCTTTCCTGATATGGCAAAGATATACTTACAACTGAATCAAATCAGGAAAGGGTAAGGGAATTTGCCTGATGTTATGGAACAACAGGCATGTTTTACTTTATCATCCATTAGCCAAGGGAAAAACCAGGTAAGCTGTGCAAAAAATGCAAAAAACACTTCAATACAGTGAAAGCTTTCTGAAATCTCAGATTTAGGAAATGTATGCAGAGTCAAGTTAGAAAGACACATTGGAAACCTTCAAGGATTTCTGTAAGTTTCAGAAAAAAAATATTAATTAAACCTCAAACAATTAATGGTAATACACTGAACCACTATTTTTACTGACGCAGATGAAATTGTTTAATAAGTGTTAAAGTTCTATTGTTCTAAGTGTCTAAAGCTCTATCTAAAGTTCTATAAAGTACACTTTGCAAGGCCTAAACAGAATTTTCTTCCATTAAAGTGTACTGATAAAATAACTTCTCAAATATTTTATTGTAAAAAATACTTAAGAATGTAAAAAACTTTCTTAAACTAACTTAGGAACAACTGAACAACTTCTGTTTCTGTTTCAAAAGAATTAGCTTTTGTAATTACTGAGCTGTACAGAGTGTAGTGTTAATGAAATAGAAATAAGTTTGAAAACTTGTACTGAAATATTCTGGTTAAGCACAGCGCAGGCTGATTTTGCATATAAGGTCCTATACTATTATTATGAGGTAAAATGCATCAAACTGATTAATAAACAGCAGTTAATATCTGTACATACTCAATTCTACAGTACTTAATGTTTTTCATACAAACTAGTTGAAGCTGAAGCCTGTTACTGCTTCTGAGAAACGTGTAGCTGATTTTATATTTTTAGCTTGTTACGCCAATACTTAATTGCCACTTCTTTACCAGATTCAGGACTTGAAGAAGTACCAAGAATTAAAAAGAGGAGATTGATGTATGAAAGAGTACCTGGAAGAGCTGATGGACAAACACGTCTTAAATTCTTTTGAATTGAATAGCGACTTGCATGCCACATCTTTTTTTTTCTTATTCTTCCCAATCCTTAAACCATTTGAGTGGAAATTTATTACATTTTTGTTGTTGTTGTTCATTTTTAAAGGGAAAATGGTGTTTGGGATTTCTGACTAAACAAGGATTTCTTTTTTTAGTTCTCACTAAACAAACCAGCTCCTCTAAGCAGGAGAATTACTGATGTAAACACTTAAATGTTTGTTCATTTAGGTTGTATAAAGTTACCTTGTTGTTTTTTTATTTGAAAAAAGAAAAAAGAAATAACACGCTAAAGCATGTTGAGCTTTCAAACAACCTATGTTTCCTCCCTGAGCATGCAGGCTTCCACATTTTATAGCAGACTGGATTTGCCTTTATCTCAGAACTGATGATAAAGTCTTAGAAATGAAGCAAGAGATCTTTCTGTTTGTCCTCTGGGTTCAATTCCACTTCATTCCTTCTGACAGCCCCTCTGGGAGCCCTGTGATGTTATGAGTTCCTTCATGGCTTGAGTGTGGCTTTAGTCATAATTAACCTTCAGAAACAACGCACTTGTTATGTGGACAGCACATGAAAGACAGCTGAAGTTTATGATTCTCATGGATTTGATTCAGAAGATAACGCTGTGACTCTAGTTTTCCACATAATCTAGTGGAGGCTGTTTGTTGATGTACCCATTTTCCAGCCTGCTACACTGCTTCTGTGTGAAAGATGAGAATCATCTAGGAGACAACACCAGAAATTCTAGGCTACAGCAAGGCAGCACAGGAGGTTAGACAACAACAAAAAATCATCTAATTTGCAAGTTGCAGAAGAAAGGATGTGTCCAACTCCCCACTCTCCAGCAAAAGATTTCACAACAGAGCTAGAAATATTTGTGAAGGCAGTGGTAGAGAGTAACTCCATGCTGCTGCTGGCATGCATACTCTGCCAGCTTCAGAAGATCAGTGCCTGCTCAGTGACTTTCCATTCTGATGAGTCACTTTTCAAACTCGCTTTTTTTGATTGTTAAGTTTAATGCAGTAACAGAATAAAAGCAAATGTATGGTTCAGGCCTGCAGCAAAATAGTTTATTGATATTGAGTCTTCATTAAGCACATATTCATTATCTGGATAAATACAGCCAGTTCTTAAAGGAGCAGCTTTGGCTTCTCTGATTGTTAACTGAGAACTCCTAGAATTACAGTGTCAGTTCCAGGAGTAATCATAGTTCACAGTAATATCCACAGGTTATTTGTATCCAAACTGTTAGCAGGAATTCAGAAAAAACTTTTCATGTGTAATATGAATAAAATCTTTTGTAGGATTGTAAATTTGCCAGTGTTTCCATGTTTGACCAGTACAAAATAGTTACTAAAATAAAAGTTGCATTTTGCTCGCTATTTCTGGCCCATTTTTGTGGTTGCTTGACCTAACCATTTTCCATCTCTTTACAACACAGATTTGGCTCTGTTTTTCAGAACTGTCTCCCAGCTTGCCAGGCTCGGGAATTTCTTCTTTTAAGAGTGCAGCTCTGCAAAAATTTATTCACAGATGACCACAGTGGAGAAAATTACAGGAGCCGCTCCCTAGCTATGTATTTATATCCTTTCACACAGAGGCTGGCACCAGAACTTTAAGTACACATTCATTAAAGGCTAGTTCAAATAATCTATTGATTCCTTCAAAAACAAAGGCAAACCATATGTTGCCTACATTCAGTTAGTGAAGGAAATTCAAGTGTCATCTGTACCCAGTTGCTAATAGGTAGGAAAATGTCAGTATACATTCTGATACTGGCAAAGTAGGAGAAGAACTTGCAATTTAATTTTCACTCTATTTGTGACTCTAAATCTTTGACAGTTTACACACCTAATGGCAACTTTATCACATGTGATACTCTTCCCCTAATTCCTTTCTGTTTAATGTAGAGGAAAATCGGTACTATGCAAATCCTCCCTTGCCCTCCCCTCAAAAAGAGAAAAAAGCAGCCATATATGAGAATTTCACATCTGGGGAGATCTTTATGCAGTTATTTTTTATTATTATTATTTTTATTATTATGCATTTTTTTGTGTGAGAATGAGAGGTTTCCTAATCACCAGACTTCCATCAGTGGCAGGTAGACTCATTTCTTCAATCACGTTTGTGAAATGCTAGGTGACCTGGCTCTAGAAGTAAAAAAAAAAAAAAAAAAATCCCTGCTGGAAAACTCATTGTACTTCTCACTGTGAGGGACCACAGAAAAAAGGTGACCCTGTGGCTCATGTTAGGCACATATGTGTACAGATTTGTGCAGTCATTTAATTAGTTTTATCATAGGCATCCTGTAGAACCCGGACATTGGTATGAAGGACTTCATACAGTGTGTACCCAGAAAGCCAAGTAGTGCAGCAAGCACACTTCTCTGCAGATATCTGAACCTGTATCTTCCTTTCATGGGACTTCAGCACAACCAGCATGCTGCCAGCCCATCTCACACCTGCTGACAGGGTTTTCATTGCAGCTGTTATTAGGTGTGGACACAGCTGGGATCCCACGGAGACTCAGGTCAGCATTATGTGCCATTCAGCGAAGCATGGCGCTGGGGCCCCTGAGGCCTCTGAGAGGCAGCTGCTTGTAACGTAAGATATTTTCTCTATTTCACAGACACCCACAGAGTACGTTCACACCACACATGGAGCGAGTGGTGCTTCAGCTGAAAGGTGCCAGATGGAGCAGGGCAGGGCGATCAAGAGGCAAGAGCCAAGACTGACCAGCTTGCAGCAGCCACCCACCCCTGCACATGGCAGTTTGGCTGCTCCCACTGCCAGCTCAGCAGTGACTCCAGAACCCAGGCATCAGGAAGAATAACAAATGTTGCTGCTAGTGGTAAGTTTTATTCTGTGAGAAAAAGAAACGCAAAGGGTTTATTTGGGAGGGAGTGGCTGATAGCCAACTGTTCAAAGATATTTGAGGCAAACTCTTATCTCTCTCCATTCCTCTCTGTGATGAACATTTTGAGCTTCTAAGCACCTCTCTGCAAATAAGAACAACGGTATTTCCTCTGGATTTCCACAACATGTGCATGTGTCAAGTATCCAGGAGAAGCTGGCAGCCATACTCTCAATAGCCTACAACGAAAAGGAAGCAGGAGCAAAGAATGGCACTTGAGGAAGGACATTCACTTCAGTAGTACAGTTTATACTGGCAATATCATTACTGTCATTTCAATGTCTCCCAGCAGGGCAACAAGTGTGAAAATCTTTTGTTAAAACTGAACTGTTTGGAGGACATGCACTGTACCATTTCAGTTAGCATTAATGAAAATCATATATTCAGATCACCGAAGGCCCCACTGCAGACTTCAAAATCTTTAAGTGGCCCTAATAGTTTAGCATCAATATTTATGTAACTATACACTAGATCTTTCTAACAGTAAAATATTCTCTAAAATTCCAACAGTAGCCTTATCCTTAAAAAAAAAAAAGCGTGAAGCCTTCCTTCCCACTGCAAATATCACCTTCAAAGAACATGAATGAATTTGCTCTCTTCTACAATTAAATAATGAAATCAAAGCCAGTAAGGAAAGGAGTTTTATTTCCAAACTTCTAGAAGATTAATACAAACAATAGAAGGTAAAAAAAATGAAAAACCTAGTAGAAAAAATTTGTCCTTGTAAAAGTGTTCTATAGAAAAGTGAAGGCAAATGCCCAAGTGTAATTTTGTGTACTTCAAACCTCAAAAATCATGCACACAACTGTCCTCGGACACTTAAGTGTTTTTGAGCGAGTTTGGTTACATTTTAAACATGGGATTCCACCAAGGCAGTATGTTTATGAATACAAATTACGAGAAGCATTAAACAATACAGGGCTTTTGTAAGTAAGGTGCCTGATGGAACAAGGGTGTGCTACACATCACATCAAGCAGTTTCTAACAGGCGTCGTTTGTGGACTCACAAGCACTTGAAAAAAAAAACAGTGTTGCTGGTTTCAGATCTTGCTATTTAAAGAAAACCCTCCAGAGAACAGTTCTCATAATACTATCTGCATTTGCTTTTAGGTTTTAACAGCTCACTTTTCAGATGTTCTGTTTCAGAAAATACAAGTAATTATCACCATCACTCCAGCCTAGCAACCGTCCAAGTTAGAAATAGGTAATTTGGTAAAAATAATCATGTTTTTGCTTTCAAAAATGTAAACTTCTCAAGTAGTATTTGTACAGATAGTATAGTGTAATAACAATGGTGATTTTTACAAAAAGAGCTACTTACATTAAACAGCTATAAAAACATTAGTAAAACAGTGAGGTATGAACACACAAGAATGAATAGACAAATACCCAAGTTTTAGCCACGCAGAAATAAGGACACGGAGATACTTTCTTGAGGAAAAGGCCATTGTTAGTCATGTCATGCTTCAAGGTATCTCTCTGCTGACCTTCCCTGTTAAAGGAAAAAGAGTTCATTAAATGCTTTCTTCCTATTCTGATACATTTCTTATATAACCTATAGCACAAAAAACTGCTTTTGAACAGAGAAAATCTGAGTAGCCACCTTCCTCTGTTGGGTGTTGACATTCTTGAATATTGCAAAATTTCTACACTGGCCTTTTCAATTTTGCTCTCTTTTTTTTTTTTATGGTGCTAAGGTAACTAAATTAATAACTAGAAAAATATTGGCAAAAAAATATAGACTTCTTGATCCCAGCTACTCTTCTCTAGAACTATCATAAATCAACCATCAAACACTGGCTTGGGAAAGTACTTTATATCCTGCCTTGATGATGCAATCAAAACTGAACTCCAGAAACAAAACACACACAAAAAAGGGCTGCTTTAATAACAGAAGAACATGTAAACATGTGCAAAAGTCACTATCAACATTATTCCAGGCAGGGAGAATTAAGGGATAGCATCTAAATTAAGAAAGTCTCTTGCTTGTGCATTCTCCCACCCATTTTTCCACAAGAACATTTCATGCTTGGCTGCGTTCTCTCTTCCTGTTCAATTCTGTTTCTCAGACCCTTCCAGGAACAATCAAAAGCATGCTATTAGTGAGGCAAAAAGTGACTGTAAGCTCAGGAACCCCAGCAGTGAGAAGGGGAAGATCCTATAAATATTATGCATTCTAGTTTAAATTCTGCTGTTACAGAAAACAGTTCCATTTCACTTTGATTGCATTCTCCAATAAATAAGAGAATTCAGTGTTTCTTTTCCTCCCTGTAGCTCTCTCAGTTCTTCAGTAGCACCTATCTCTGTTTTACAGAAGAATAGCCTCTTCTAATTATCCTACTTCCATATTTGTTAATCCTGCAGAAGAAGTAGCATTTCTTGACGAAAGTAATGGTGTGGTTCTGCCCAAGTCTAGTGGCATACATGGCATTTCTTCCTCTTTCTGCGTGACATCTCTGTGACAAACTGAAGAGACAAGAGTGAGAACTGTAGAACTGCAAAGCAAAGATTTCCATGTGCTGAATGGTCACCTGAAGTTGCTATGGAGGTAACAGCACAGCAGAGCACTAAGGCAGACAGAGTTCTGCTAGCACATTCTCTTCTAGCCCTGAGCTGAAAACCGTCAAAAGAACGTGCTTAGAGACTGTCCCAGCTCTGCTCTGCTTCCAAGAATTCTGATGCTGTATCAACTATAGCAAGAAAAACCCCAAGGAGACTGATACAGCCAAATGAATTGCAGGAGGATGTCAAAGACAAAATGTACTTTTAACAAGACTCTTGCCTAAGCTATGCCAAGACACGTGCAAGTATCATGGCTTTGTCTCACTTCCCCAAGCTAGGTACATGGCTGTTTTTGATTCTGGCTTTGTCAATTACACATGGGAAGTTTTTATTATTTTAGATGCTGATAATGAGTACAGAGCTGCTGAAATGCAAAAACAAACAGAAATACAAGAAAGGACAGTAAAAAAGAGGTGCAGTTCAGTTGCCATATCTAAAAGAAGCAGAAAACAGTTTCTAGAGCCAGCAGGAAAGTGGCAAACAATTTGCTATACGAAGAATTCAAAATTCAAGCAGCTATCACAGTGCCCCATTTGTCTTTGCTAGAGCTTCCAAATGAGAGCAGTGGTGGTGATATCTGTGATTTTGTTACCTGATTTCAGAGCAGAGTGCAGGATCTGGGCTCACGGAAGGGATTGCTCCCTGCAGGGACCCCAACCAGCAAGGCATCTTTACAGGCATTTTGCATACAGTATTGCTGGAGCTCTGCAGCTGCCTGGGAGACCTGAGTAAAGAAAAAGGAAAAACAAATATAGAGAGGAAACTAATTCATTCACAAGCATCTATTGAGCATTTCCTCCGGAAGAAACACTATCAAAAAGCTGGGGAGAAGCCAAGTCAGCTCTTGAATTCTAAACCATCAAGTAAATCAGCACAAGCACTCATCTGCAGAGCTCTGATGAGACATATGTCCTGCCACACTGGTGACAAGCCAGAGCTGGACATACAGGGTTGAAGTATGAGTGCCATGGAACTCACCCTCACTGAAAGAGTCAAGGCTGTGACCACAGCATTTTCCATTCTGCCGTACAGTTTTGTGTTTGAACTCTTATATTCTCAGATAATTTACAAAAAGGACTTTTACTTCCAAACTGTTCAACAACACAAAGCTTAATAAGGAAAGAAAGCAAGAGGACAAGGATGTAAACCCTTTGGCTCAAATTTTACCTTCCCCGGGCAGTGAAGTCACGCCCATGGGGAGGACAGCCCAGAGCTGCAGAACAAGCCCAGGAGCCCAAAAGCAAGCTGGTTGTTCTCCCTGTGGACCGTCATGTGTCTGTATTTTTGAAGGGAAATGTTGAGGAATTCCCAGTTTCTGAGATGTGCATTGATAACAGCTGCAGGGAAATGCCAGTGCTCGAGCTGTCTGCCACATTTTGGTATTCTGAGCATACTGTTGGAATACTAGTTCTCCTCTGACCCCAGAATCACCACAGAACTTCTAAAATACTGCTTTTTCTTCTATACAGTGTTGCATTGTTGACGGGGGAGGGATGAGCCAGAACAGCCGTTGGCACTCCCCAGTCTGAAGGAGCCACCCTGGAGCCCTGGTGGGCTTTTCATTTTGGGCCATCCAATCTGACAACACTTGGAAATGCATCAGTAAATCTGGCCTGGTGGGTGCACTTGTTTGCTTTTTTGCTGCTGCCCCATTCCCTGCCTGCCAGCTCTGCTTCAGAACACCCGTCTTAGTAACTGCCTAACTTTCCAGCAGATGTTAGCACTGCAAGGAATTGTCCAGAGAAACATTTTCCCACAGCCTGCCAGATCCTCCTGGGAGGAGCACAAGGAGGAAAATCCACAGCAAGGATTCCCTGCTGCTCAGCAGGCTTTGCCACTTGTCCCTCTCTTGGGAACAACCTCTTTATGGATGCTGCAAAGAGCGATGCAGCCTCCACCCTGCCTAGCTCTGTTGGCTCCCTGAAATATTAATGTTCTTGCCTTAAGCACAACACTGACGCTTGAGCCCTCAACACAATGAGCCGCTACAGCACTCCTCTCCTCCAGCTGACGTGGACAGTAGAAGGATTTCTTTTGTATTTCATCCCAGCACAAGCACGCTGTGAACAGCAGCCTCCTGCATGCAAGACACGTGGGGGTACTTCTTTCCTTCATGGTTTCCTCTTTCTGAAAATATTGTTCCTGTCTACTTTTTTAGCTGTCGGGGTAAACAAAATCACCACTGGAACTTGTAGTGTGGGATGTATTTATAAAACTCCTTTCATATTCAGCTTCCTCCTGAAAACACACTGTGTATTCAAAGTAGCCAAAACAATGTTTACTCCTATCCAACCATCAGCTGAAGCTAAAGCTGATTCATGCAGTTTCTGCCAGCCAGATGTCCCTTGCTGTTTTTACATTCTGTATCAAGGAGCCTAGACGACACGTTTTTATCATGCATCACTTGGTTTGTTGCTGTGAAGACACCGAGAGGTTCTTAGAACAGATCTGGAAAGAGATTTCAGTAGCAACACTGGGAGAAAGAGGAGACCAAAGCTTCACTAAGGCCCAGCCTCTGTAACCTCCCAAACTCATGTATAACACAATAGCCTTGGGAAGTCCAGTTGAGTATCTGCTACCTCCACAAAGCAATCCCACTTAAACAATAAACTGTATTGGCTGTAGCCACCTGAACAAGGAGTTGAATGTGGGGGGGAGTTGTAATATGCCTCAAAATGAGGCATGACAGAGAGATGATGCTGGTGGTCTAAAATGACAGCAGTGATGAGTCAGCCATTTCTCTTCGGGACCCCTTGTCACAGAGCATTTCTGTTCTGCACTGTGTCATTTCTCAGAGATTCCCACACACAGCCAGGAGGAGCTGTGGCCACTTTCAGCGTACTTGCAAGCTCATTGGTCACTAATAACGTTTAGTAGCATTAATAAATCAGTTAAGGCAACATTGTTCAGTGCTCAATGTGGTGCAACGGACACTTGGACTTTTCAGCAGCCCAGGGCAGGAGCAGTGAGAAAAGGAATCCAAAATCATTTGTAAGCCCATGAACTTAGTCCAGTGCTATGCAAGTCAGTGTTTTGCAACTGGCCAAAGAAAAATGGAGAATGCACAGAGGTGGTGAGGGCAGGGGGAAGTACAGGATGCAGATTAAATAGACTTTTATCACCTTGTAGCCTTCGATGTATTTTACGTGTAAAAAGAAAAAGAAATCATATCCCAGAAGAACTTGTGGACCCTGCACCTGCTGGGAACCAAGGCAGCACCGCAGGGCTGCATTTGGATTGACACAGGAAAAAAACAAAAAAAAAAAACAAAAAACAAGAAGAAAGAAATAATATCGGAGCAGACAGATAACGGGGTTGCCTCGCTGGCCTGTCTTTGTCTGGAGATATGCACAAGGTTCATGCATGCGTAGAAAATCGCTTGTGTCCCGAGCTGTCAGCCGGTACGAAAACACCCCGCGCGGGGCAGAGGGAAGCTGTGGGGCGCGGCTGCAGAGCAGCGTGCCCGTCGGAGCAGAACTAACGCGGAGCTGCTCCATTATTCATCACGGCCTCCCGCCGGGGAGCGGCTCTTTCCCCGCGGGTGCGGGAGGGACTCGGAGCCCCCGCAGCCCGGGCACCCTTCGAATCCCGGACAGAGAGCTCTCCGCGCACCGCCGCCCGCGCCCGGTCCCGCCGAGACCCCGCAGCTCCCCCGCGGCTTCCTCCGCTCCCCCGGGAGGCCCGGCTCACCTTGATCCTCTCCACGGCGGCCTCCAGCTTCAGCTGCTCCACCAGGCGCTGCATGGTGCTCAGGCTGCCGGCCGATGACATGACGGGGCAGGCAGGAACGGGATGGAGCGGAGGAGACCCGTGCGGTGCGCTGCTGTGCGGTGCGGCTCGGCTCTGCCGGCACCGCGGGAGCCGCCCGGAGGAGGGGCCGCCGCCGCTCCGCCCCCCTAAGCGATCCTCGGGTGGTGATCTCCACCTTCCATCCGCGACTCCGACTTTTTTCCTTCGAGATGCCGTTGTGCCGGTCTCTTCTTCCTAAGAACCGATAGCAGGACGCGTGGGAACGGCGCGAAGCTGCGCTGGGGAGTTCAGACTGAACATAAGGAAGCATTTCACAGAATCACAGAAACACCAAGGTTGGAAAAGACCTACAAGATCATCCGGTCCAGCCATCCACATCCACCTATCACCAACAGTTCTCACTGAATTTCTACATTTCTTCACCGTGAGGGTGGTCAAACACGAGAGAGGCGGTTACTGCCCAACACCTACCAGTGGCCAAAGGGCATTTGGAGAATGCTCTCAGTAGCATGCTTTAACTTTTGGTTAGCCCCGAAGTGCTCAGGCAGTTGGACTTGATGGTCTTTGAAGGTCCCTTCCAACAGAACTGTTCTGTTCCATTCCATTCTGTTCTGTTCTGTTCCGTTGTTAGACACACTTTCACAAGACCTCACCCTACACAGCATGGTCAGTTCCTGTTCATGCAGGCAGTTCCCTTCAAAGTCCACTTATGCTGGATTCGCATAGTAACACTACTGTCAGCTATCACTGCACTTTTCTCAATCTGTGTATGATATTGCTTTGCGGACTCAATTTCAAGATAAAATAGGGCCTAAAATATGTGACTAAGATGCATATATTTAGAACTAAAGTAAGACTTCAGGCTATAAATGATTAGTGACCCCAGCTAACAAGGTGTCACTGCGACCTGACAGCTCTGTGACAGACAATTGTTTCTTCTGGCCTCTATCACAGAAATGTAAATGGCACAGCCCAGCAAACTCTGCCTGCAACCCATGAGCTTATGCCTCTGTCTGGGTATTTTCAATGGGCTCATGTGTAGAGAAAATTAGAAATTCAGAATCAACACCACAAAAGAGCAATGGTTCTTTTCCACCCAAAGCAGAATACCTGCTGATTTTCCCTTCTGCACTTGATTTCGGGCCATCGTTTTACAAAAACAAGGTGCTCCTGCTGCTGAAAGACACGGTTCTGTCCTCCCTCGGAATGCCCTGCCATTGCACCTTTTAATTGCTACAGGATCAGGTCAGAAAATTAATCTTGGTCAGAACTAACCTAAAAAGGGGGAAGATAGATGTGTGATTTGGGTCTTGCCTGCTTATTTCTGTGACCCATCTTATCACACTAACACTTTTCTATGGTACGACGGGTGGAAACTAGTGTGAGAGCAGCTGAGCTGATAGCTCTTTGCCTGTGAAGTTGTGTCTACATAGAGGTACACTGCTGGCTTGTTTTGCAGAGATAACTGCCTGACCTTACTGGGTAAGCAGCACTGTTTCACTCATTTGTACTCATTTTTGCTTTGTATTTGCCACAGAAACTACAATTTTTTTTTTCTTCTCCACTCTTGCAGGAGGCTGAATATGTTGTGGAAAAAGAAGTACTACATCCAAGCTGTGAAGGTGTCCAACTTGACAAACATCTTTGTGGTGTCTCTGGAACATCACTACAAGGCCAGTAAGGTTATTTCCTGAGAACAAACATGACTTATTCTGAACGTTTTCTTTAACAAACCTAAGACTTGGTTTGACCTTTAAGTATAGATTGAATTATGCTTACAGCAGCATGTATGGCAGCAGAGATTAAGGACAAAACTAGAAACTTCCTTTGAATTTTGGAAATGCACATGGAAGTTAGCCATTCAGGATAGTGCTTCTGACATATTTTTGGATATGTTATTTCAAACACAAAACTGAGATAACATTCCAAAAACTACTGAGAGCTAAATTAGCAGAAGAGGCACCAAGAAGTGAAGGTCTTCCTCAAAGGATGTGGGACAATGAAGTGATTGCAAATAGCTGGCATAGGTTTAGTGAAAGGCAGGTCTTGCCTGACCTCCTTCTATGACAAGGTGGCTCAACTTAGCAGATGACGGACAGGCTGTGGATGCTATCTACCTAGATTTCAGTAAAGCATCTGACACCATCTCATCTCCCACAGCATCCTCGTGGAGAAATTGGCTGCTCCCAGCTTGGACAGGTGCACAGTTCACTGGGTGAAGTTCTGGCTGGCTGGCAGGTCTCAAAGAGCCGTAGTGAATCATAGAGAATGATCAGAGATCATGGAGTTCAGTCCAGCTGGTGGCCAGTCGCCAGTGGTGTTCCCCAGGGTTCAGTGTAGGGGACAGTTTTGTTTAACATTTTTATCAACAATCTGGACAAGGGGATTCAGTCTACCCTCAGGAAGTTTGCAGAGGACAGCAAATTGGACTGGACTGTTGATCTGATGGAGGGTAGGGGGAATCTGCATTGGATAGGTTGGATTGATGGACTGAGACCAGCCACATGACACCCAACAAGGCTCGGTGCTGGGCTCTGCACCTGACTGACAACAGCTCCACGCAGAGGTACAGGCGTGGGGCAGAGTATCTGAAAAGGTGCCCGAAAGAAAAGGAGCTGGGGGTGCTGATTGATGCTCAGCTGAACATGTGCTAGCAATGCAACCAGGTGGCCAGGATGGCTGATGGCATCTTGGCTTAAATCAGAAATAGCATCACCTGTAGGACTAAGGAAGGGATTGCCTCCTTGTGGTGAGACCACATCTTGAATACTGTGTTGTTTGAGCCTCTCACTGTAAGAAGGAAGCTGAGTTGCTTGAGGCAAGCAACTAAGCTGGTAAAGGGACTGGAAAAGAAGATGTATGAAGAGTGGGTTGTTTAGTCTGGAGGAGGCTGAAGGAAGACCTCATCTCTCTCTACAGATACCTGAGAATGTGACTGCAGCAAGGTGGACGACAGCCTCTTTTCTCAGGTGACAAGCAGTAGGATGCAAGGTAGTGGCCTGAAGCTGCACTAGGAGAGGTTTAGATCTTTCTGGATATCTGAAATAATTTCTTCAGTCTGACTACACAGGAAGGTGGTGGAACTGACAAGCGAACATTGAGGAGAATGGCTTACTTATGGAACTCAGTAGGTCAGGTTGATGGTTGGGCTTGGAGATCTTAGGTTTTTTTCAAATTAAATGATTCTATGATTGGTTGCTCATCTTGGCAGAATCAGAATTGTCTTACTTCAAAAATTGGTCTATAAGCACTTCAAAACTTCTAGCTATTACAAGCGTTGGAAGCAGCGGCAAGTTTAAGAGACCTTCTCCCAGAACCAACCTGCACAGATACAGATTTCACAGACATGAGAAGAGACAGAAGCAGCCCAATCTGGCTGCAAACGCTGAGTACTTTTTCCCCAGTAAAGTTTTCGAGTAGAAATACGGAAATCGTAACCTGGAAACGTGGAAACTCTGACTTGGCTTCAGTTACAGATGGAAGCAAAGGGAACTGTTGTGTTCTAAGTACGCTGATGTCTGATCAGAAGAATCAGAATGGATAAAGAATACTTCAGGTTTAAATTTAAAACAAATCCAGGATGTATATTATATAAACTTTTATTTACATAAGGCATCAAGATTGCCCTTTTAAACAAAGGGTCATTTTCCCTTTACCAATACTTTGGTGAAAGAAGTTTCACATTTAGTTGCCTAGTATTCACTGGTACGCTTGTTCTGAACATGTAGGTACAATCTAATGTACAAGATTTAAAACCAAACGTAAGTGACTTAAGTATGCTATTTCGTGAACCACTCTGCAGAACAAAGAATTAAGGCTGGTTTGCACCATAACGGTGATCAATCATGCATCATTTATTCCCACAAAGAATAAAATTCATTTCCAATTGGAGAGGGAATAGCAAAAGAAGTAGTCTGGTATAATCCCCATTTTGTCTACATCAAAAAACAATTTGGCATTGTAAAAAGTAAGTTGAAAAGTAGGTGGAAGAGAAGAGGAAAGTAAGAAATGGCCCTTGCTTCAGAGTCCTTCCCAACAATTTCAATTTCCAGTGTTCACTCGCATGAACCCTTCGGTTTAGAATCAAGAACCGAGACTTCCAAGGACAGATCAAGAAACAGGTTCAGAAAGATTGAAATTACGATTCCATTGATCATGAGAAGGAAATATGTAGAGGAAATACATTATTTGAAATAATGAATTCCACATTAAGATCCCCATGTAAGATATACACATTGAGTTATGCCTGTTTAATAATTCTGATTTATAAAAACCGTAAACCTGTACTATTTTTCGGCCTCATTTAATAATTCCTGAGTTTTAGATCACTGCCAAACCAGCAGATAAAACTCTGAATGATGTAGCAAAAAGTTTTGCAGATCACTGCCGACATCAGCACGCACTGTGTTCAGCAACTTTCAGTCATCAATGAAAGTCAGTCTTCCAGGTCCTTCATTTCTCATCCACCTCCGATACCTCTTCCATCGAGGATCCAAGGCCATCTTCTTCTTTAACTCCTCCTCTTGTTCTTGTTTATAGACCTGAAAGACAGACAGAAGTTTTTAGTAAAGCTGAAGAAAAATCTTAAGAGAACCTGAAGAGAGGTGTAAACAGCAATACTTCAACCCTCTGTTACCTTGATTTCAAGCTGAAAAGCGACAAGCAAAAGACCACGACCTACATGTGGTGTACGAGCCTTCAGCAAGGAGCCTAGAAGCTGTAGTTGAGATGCTCTGGATTTCTGCTGATAGCAGAACTACTTTGTTGCAAGACTGTGCTGTAATGGCTAGCACAATTTTACTGTTTGCTTGTTTTGCCAAAGAACTAAATGCCCTGCAGTCAACAAAATGAAATTTGCCAGTAAAGAACTGGTTTGAATCTCAGTCCAGCACACGCACCATTCAACACAGCTTAGCTTCTCACTTTTATTTTTCACCTTCAGTTAGACAGAAATAAACCTTCTTTTTTCTAATTCAGTTTAAGTTAGAATCTCTGTAGTAAGTATTGATGGTAGGGATGACAAGTATATAAAATATGGCAAGAAAAAGTGTCATTGCTGATATCTGTAGATTTCAATAGCAGTCATGTATCTAAAACAGGCAACAGTATGTTGAACAGCAGATCACGTAGATACATGCACTATATTTCAACAAGATACTGTGTTTATGTAATCTGAAGTCTACCTGTAAGCAAAGATTTTGAAAGAGCCTTTTTTTTTTTTTTAAATATTCCTGATGACTGTATAAATACACAAGCTCAAGGTTCAGTGATCATGCAGATTTTAAAAATTACCAGGAAAGCAACAGAAGAAAACATGTTTTTATTGAGCTTCACAATGTGCCAATATATTGAATTCCCACTCATTCCCAGAAGGACATTGGAAAAAACTAAATATGCAGACAGGCAGCTGCTATAACAAAAGTAACATATAAGCTGTTTTCAGCCTTGAAAAGACAAGACTGAGTCTTTTAGTAAGTCTATAGTAGTGGTACAGAGAAGAACTGGCAGCATAAGAGGAATGATTATTTCTCCCTACAATTTATTCTCCATATAACCAGCAGGTGTCTGGGGCCTTAATATATATATATATCTATTCTCTGAATATACTGCTGAACTCACAACCAGATAGCAATGCAAACACTGAACTTTTTAATGCAACCAAGGAATAGCTAAGTATGTTTACTGAAGAAAAACTAATTAAAGATGTAAACTACAAAGGCACCATTTCCTGTTCAGGAAGTTCCAAAGTTGCAGATTGCAAGGGGGAAATACTGCTACATGGGTGCAAATTTCTTGTATTCTTCGCTAAAAATCACCTGCTGGCCACCACAGATGACTTTGGGCTAAAGAGACTTCCCTCTTATAAACACAGCTCTTTTACACTCAGTGAACAAAACAGCAGTTAGAAGCAGCAACTCAAACCATGAAACGTTTCCTCTGCAACAGAATACCTATTCTACCCTACATTTTCCTTAGGACATCTGCTTTGACTACTAACATTACTAGATCTTCAAGCTTTCAGATTGTTTTCGAGAAAACCTAATCTAATTCGACATGCATGGCTAATCTGATGGCTATTCCTCTCCTTATATTAGCATCAATTCTAGCATTTTTCTCTTCAAGTTTCTAAACTAATCCAGTTCTGACTGTTTTCAAGGTGATATTCCCTATGGTGCCTCTCATCAGAAGCAAAAGCAGTTCTGCCATCTTTTTTTGGAGAAGGCAAGCTGCAGCAACATCTTTTGGGCAGGACAAATCCTCCTTCTCAGTTTCACTTCTGGAAGTCTCCTACCCAGATGGCCCACAGATGAGCTTCAATACAACAATAAGAGTGCTTTGTCAGTCTGCTACCTCCTGGCACCCCAAGTTGTCTGGAATGCAAATTACATGCTGGGGCTCATGCTCTTTCATTGCTCTCACAGAAAGCTTGAGAAAAATTATGTACTTGCTGTTTTGTAACTGGCTATCCCAGGAAAGAAGCAGCAGTTGTGCCTTGTGATATTTCATATACCATTTTTAGTTAAGCTGGAACACAGCACAGAAAGAACAGCCTCAGACTCAGACTCAGTGGAAGCAAAAGAATAGTTATAAAAGGGATAGTTATCAAAAACAAGCTAGGAATTCATGGTTCAGGAGACTAATAAAACAGGAGTTTCAGGTGATCCAGTCTTCACTACAAAATTATTATTATTTGGAGAACCATGCTCTTTAACGTACTGCAAGAACTTTATTATGTCACATGGTCACAGGACAGCCTGTCATCAGATCCAATTAACCTTGTATTCACAGACTGGCTATCACAGGTGGATTCAACGCCTAAGCAAGTGAATCCCTTCTTTTATCAATGGGCATGTCCAGGAGCTGCTGCCTATCAGCAAGTGAACATAAGATGATGAAGAAAACAAACCAAGTGCTTCTCTAACCATTTGAAATGTAGACAGCAACAGCTAGAACTGAAGCAGGGCTTCCCCCATCACTGTTCCAAAGACCTTAAGGTACCTGCTCTTACTCTGGGAATGGTGCATAACTAACGTTATCTTTTCCTCCCCGGCCACTCACCTCATAGTTTTCTCGTATCCACAGCTGCCGCTCAAGAAAGGTCTCTTTTTGATGATCTTCCAGGCTGTCAAACTGAGACTGAGACATTTTCATGTATCTTCGTATGATATACAGCTTCTCTTCTACACCATATTCTTGGCCTTTAATAGTGAAACAATAAATCCACCAACAGTACCAAATTACGTACTTGCACAAGTAGAAAGGAGCTAGAAGGATTTGAAACAGAAGGATATCATATATCTTGGGCTTCTGATAACCGCCTTTTATATCTATTTTATTTTTAATAATGTCTTTGATGATTTCTTCCTCTTCTTCACGAATTTCTTCTTTAGACCTCCTGTTCTTGCCTTTTTCTCTGGTCTTGTTGAGTAAACCTTGTTGCTTGGCAATCTCAGTAGCTTGTATACGGTATTTTGGCACTGTAGCTAGATAGTTGATAGCTTCATTGTAACTACTCCACCAGCTGAAGAACTGTAATTTAAGAACAGTAAAAAAAAAAAAAAAAAAAAAAAAGGCAATAAAAGCCATGTTTTGATATGGACACATTTCTATTTGGAGCTTTGCCAGAATAAAATATGCTGCTGTATACCTTTAACCACAATTGTATTACAGTGACGGTGAAAACTAAAGGCAACAGCACAACTTCTGTAGAACCTGTAATTATTGCTCCAAACCTGACAAGAAACCTGGGAAACAGACATAACTAATATGCATACTGCTGCGTGATATGCACAGAACATGTATGTGTGTGTGATGCATATTTATCACACAGAAATATACAGTGGCAAAGAAGGTCAAGCAGAGTGTAAAGAAAGACATTGCTCACACTGGGTTTGCTCATGAGAAGATGGTTATCTCCCACTGCTTCAAATGAAGCTTGCACTGGGCTGTGGTGGCCATGATCAGAAGTCCGGCATATGAGCATTTCATTATAAAATTATTACCCACTTTACATAGTTAATTAACCATAGCTTACTTACATGACAATCTTGTTAGTTGGACAGGATTGACTTTACAAGATTCAATACCTCACTCTAATCTTGAGCTACCCTCTGAATTTCAAGTGGGAAAAAAGAACAATACAAATAACATTTGAGATGAACATGCCATTTTGTGCCTTTTTTTTTTGAACAGCAGCATGCCCATTTCTGAAAACAACAGAGCAGGCAGGTACACTCTTTATATTCTTAACAAAAGAAGCACAAACACCAATAAGCAAGAGAAAAGCAAATCAGTTTGCTAATTCAGAACAGCTAATTTTGCTAATTCAAAAACAGGCTTGGGAAGACTGCGTAGAGGAAATGGACCTGGGGGTGTTGACTGATGCTTGGCTGAACAGGAGCCAGCAGTGTGCCCGGGTGGCCAAGAAGGCCAATGGCATCCTGGTTTGCATCAGGAACGGCGTTGCCAGCAGGAACAGGGCAGTGATTGTCCCCTGCACCCAGCTCTGGTGAGGCCGCACCTCCAGGGCTGTGTCCAGTTTTGGGTCCCTCTCTGCAAGGAAGACACTGAGGCCATGGAGTGGGTTCAGAGAAGGGCGACAAAACTGGTGAGGGGTCTGGAGCACAGGGCTTATGGGGAGTGGCTGAAGGAGCTGGGAATGTTCAGTCTGCAGAAGAGGAGGCTCAGGGGAGACCTCATTGCTCTCCATAACTACCTGGAGGGAGGCTGTAGTGAGCTGGGGGCCGGCCTCTTCTCTCGTGTAACTGGTGATAGGACCAGAGGGAATGGCTACAAGCTGCGCCAGGGGAGACTCAGGCTGGACATTAGGAAATACTGCTTCTTTGAAAGAGTGGTCAGGCACTGGAATGGGCTGCCCAGGGACATGGTGGAGTCACCGACCCTGGAGGTGTTCAAGGAACATTTGGATTTTGTGATGAGGGATATGGTTTAGTGAGAACTATTGGTGACAGGGGGATGGTTGGACTGCATGATCTTGTAGGTCTTTTCCAACCTTGGTGATTCTGTAATTCAGTGTAAACTTGTATTTAATCATGTAGGAGGTGACCTACAGGCAAAGTGAGTGTTCCCACTTATAGCCAAAATAAGAGGTGAAATGTAAAACCGTAATTAGAAGTAAGTCTGATGAAAAATTACTTATTTGGGTGAGTATGCCACTAGAACGTGTTATTTCAAACTCTCAAAATCTGATCAACATGTTTTGTTGGGCTTTTTTGCCTTCCAATTAAAAAGAAAGTTATCCGTACCACAGACCAACCTGCATTTTCATCTCCTAAATACCAACTTTGGGAGTTTCCTTAAGGAAGTTTGGAATCAATAATCTAATGGATGCTAAACAAAATAATTATATACTTTCTTCCAGTTAAGTAATTGCCAGCAAAAGCACAAGTTTTCTCATCTAAAACACTGACCGTTTCCTTGAAAATGGAACTACCTACCACACTTAGTGAAGAAACTTCACTAATCTGCCGTTTAAAGTAAACTACTGTATAAAATACACACGTTAGCAAACAACAATTCTGATACTTCGTATTGTCATCTAAACTGAGTTCTGAGTTTAGACTGCAAGTGGCCTGTTAAAAAAAAATAACCTCACACAGCTTGAAAACCTGAGGCCCACCTTGCAGCACCAGCCCTCTCTGTGCACAGGAACAGGCTGTCCTCAGCCTGCCATGGAGAACTAAGTGTCTACTCTAGGAGAGCTGCACTAGTCTGTACAAAATACTCCACTGTGTAAATAAGCCGATCACTAATTGCACTGTGCATCTTTGACCAAGCTACCAAGTGCACAAAATCCGCTTGGCACACCCTGACTGCAGATTTGTTACAGATGCCAGGGGCAAGTTTGCCACAGCAGCCACAGAAGAACCTCCTTGCTGGCACTGTTTGAAGGCTGGCATGCTACAAGACCTGCAGATGATTCTCTTCCATTTCAGAAATTCACAGAGCGTTGCCACATGAAAGTGAGATCTTACCTGAAACACAGAGATGGCACACACCGTAACGAGAATCACTATTCGGACATCCACTTTAGGTGCCAATCTCCTGCTGTAGTAGTGATAGTAGTGTCTGTAATACTCTTCAGGATGATCCAACATGTAATCATAATCTTTACGTGTTTCTTCATCCTGTAGAATCAGAGATGACAAGCATGTGTAGGTTCAGATGGCTGTTTTCACTTACTCTGTTACCGCTGTGTTTTACATCTCATGAAGGACTGCGCTGTTACGAATTCTGCAGAAGAACAGCCATGAAGCACTGAGGAAATTCTTTCATCATTTTCCTGTACACTAAATTAATTTGTTCTTACCCTCATCAGCCCACACACAGCTTACAAACACGCGGGTTTAAGTACCTATAGTATAGATTATAAGAAGACTTTATTTAATACTGAAATAAACACAGGCAACTGAAATTCACATAATCAGCAAATCTATTTTCTGAATCAGATACTGGGGGAGCTGGAACTGATAGACATTGCTCACAAAAAGATTTCCAGACGAACCAAATAGCAAAAGTCTGTTTTTCAAATCTTTCAGGATTTGCTTATGGGGCCAAGGAATCTGTCTGGTGTTAGGATGTTTCAAAACCTCATTGTTCCCATTTTCTTGAGCTATTTCTCATTTTGACCCACAGAATAATAAGACGAGAAATTTAACTTTGTCAGCTGTAACTGCGTTCCTCTTCTACTCCAAAAAGTTCCTCGTGGACCCTGAAGCACTTGCAGGTTTCCATCTCCCATTTCTTTGGCCACACCGTGGCCAGCCCACACATTTTCACCCTGCCTGGATTTGCTTACAGGTCTCACACGCTGTCAATCTGCTGCTTACCGACGCTTTTTCGCTTAAAGATACGGCTGTACAAGAAGCCTAACTTCAGAGGGGCTTCCAAGGGCAGCCCGTCCTCCCCCCACGCTCTCGGACTATCGCAAAACACCGGCGGCGTTCTCCTCCCTCGGCTGAGCCCACACAAAGGAACGCCAAGCCGATCGACTCCTCGCGATCCGCCGCACTACACAGTCGCGCCCCATCCCGAGGTCCGACCTCCGCGAGCGGAGCCGCTCGGGCGGCCGCGGGTCAGCGCCACACACGCGGAGTCCACGCCGCCGCCGCCCGTGCGCTGCGGGCAGCCCGCGCCGCTCGGCACGACGCCGCCGGGGCGCGCGGGGCCGCCGCCGCCCGCCCGAGGGCCCCGCTCCCGCCCGGGCCCCGCGCTGTCTCTTACCGGAGCGGCTCCGGCCGCGGCGGCGGTCCCGCTCTCTCACCTTGAGGGTCTCGTAGGCGGTGGCAATGAGCAGGAACTTCTCGTGCGCAGCCCGCGAGCCGCCCGCCGCGGCCGGCTCCCCGCGGTAGCGGTCGGGGTGGTACTGACGAGCCAGCTGCCGGTAGGCGCGGGCGATCTCCGCCTTGCTGGCCTGTCGGCCGACGCCCAGCACCTCGTAGCACACGCGCCGCCCGCAGTACAGCCCCTCGATCAGGCCCCGCGCCGGGCGCGGCAGCAGCAGTGCTGCCGACAGCCACAGGCACAGCAGCCAACGCCGGCCGCCGGCCGCCGCCATCTCGGTGCGCCCCGCCGCTGCCGCCGCCGCCGCGCCTGCGCGCTACCGCAGGGCCGGGAGGGGCGGGAGAGGGCGGGGAGCGGGGCGTAAAGCCCGCCCTGCAGCCCGCCCTGCCCCGGCCGCCGGCAGGGGGCTGCCGTCGCCGTAGACGCCGCCCGGGGCGCGCGCAGCTCTATGCGGCCGTGCAGGCGCCTCACTGGCCCTCGAGACGGGTTTTTTGCACGGCTGCTCCTCCTGCCCGTGCCACGTCGGCCGGCCGCCCCGTCTCGGAGGCTCCTCGCGCCCCGTGCCTTGCCAAATCCCGGCGCTCTTCCCGACTTCTTCCAGCTTATCCCGCTTGTTCACCCATCCGAGGGGGAGCGCGGGGCCGCACGAGGAGCGGCTCCCTGATGAGGAGTGGCTGAGAGAGCCGGGGCTGTTCGGCCTGGGGAGGACCGAGGCGGGATCTCAGCAGTGCTCCTAGATATCTGGAGGGCGGGTGTCAAAAGGACGAGGGGCAACGGGCCGCGCCGGCTCTGGGCGGGGCCGCGGAGAGCCGCCAGGAGGAGAGGCTCCGCCGCCCGCGCCGCCCCGGAGCGCTTTCCTCCCCCGCCCCTGCGGTGCGCGCAGACGGGCGCGGGCCGGCATGGAGAGCAGCCTGGACTCGGGTCAGCGTGATGGCGGAGCGGGCGGGGCGGCGGGGCGATGGCTCAGCTCTTTCTAAATATAAAGGGAGGGCGGCGCGGGGCCCGTCCGTCCGTCCCTCGTGGTGCTTGCGTCGGGGCGGGGGAGGAGGCGGGAGCGGCCCGGTGCCGCCCGGGGAGCTGCGGAGAGAGAGGGGCGGGAGCGGCCTCGCGGTGGCCGGGCTGAGCGCGGCGCGTCTCCCAGCCCGCCCTCCGCCTTCTCGCCTGCCTTCACTCCCCGGCCGGCAACATGGCTGCGGCCGCCGCGGCCGCGCAGGACGAGCTCAGTGAGTGGCGGCGGGCTGCGGGCCCGGCCGCGCGCGGTCACCGCGCTACCGGGGCTGCGGGGATCGGGGGTTGGGGAGGAAGGCCGTGCGGCCGGCTGGGAAATGTAGTCCGGGACGGCGGCCCTGGCCTGCCCCGCGGCTTGTGTGACCTTGCGGGGCTGCGGCGCTCGGGGAGCGGCTGCGGGGGGGGCTGAGGGGCTCGGGGTGGGGACGGCGCTCGTCGGCACCGTGTCCGCGGGAAGCGCCCTGCTCCTCTCCGCCGAGTCCTGTTTCCCTGCCTTCCCCGCGATGCGTAGAGCTCTTCCCGGTTAGGATTAATTAATGGGCAGCGTGTGACTCAGCTGAGCGAAAGGTCGCTCTGGAACGATAGGTCTGGCAGCGTATCGGTGCTGTTGATGCCGTTGCGATTTTTCTCGTGGTGGTTTTCGTTCTCTCAGCTCGCTTCTGTGGAGGTGCTTTCGTGTGCAGGAAAGCGCTCCGGGGCGGTGCGGGCGGCGGAGCCTCTCTCCTGGCGGCTCCTCGCGGCCCCGCCCAGACCCGTTTGAGGCGTGACCCCGCCGGGGGCTCGTGGTCCGGCCCGTTGCGTGACCTTTCAACCGCTCTTTGTTCTGCTCAGGAGCGGGGCTGGGTGGCACACGGAGCGCCGGGGATGTGCTTTATGTAACGCAGGGCCTCGTGGCGGGGTGCGGGTCTTCGGGTTACGCCGAGCCTTGTGTTGGAGGGCACGAATGCCAGGCTATTTATTCCATGGACAACTGGGAGAAGCGGTGATCGCGGCAGCCCTGACTGCTGCTGTCCTCCAGGAGGTCCCTCCGCCGCTTGGCGCAGCAGTCGGTGCGGTTCCTTCCCGCAGCTCTGCCGGTTCTGTCCGTGCAGCGTTTCTATCTTCCCCAGCCCCAGAGCTGATCCTGCAAACCGGTCCTGAGCTGCGGATCAGCTTCTCCACAGTCCTTTGTGTTGAACTGCTCTGAATGTCTTCAGAACAAGACTTGAGTCAAAAACTGCCCGGTGTTGTCGTTGCTGCTCTGCTGCATCCTCAGAACAGAGCAAATTTCACTGAATTCTAAGCCTTGTGAGAAACTGTGTTTGGTCCAGTGGAGAAAGAGTGTTGGGGTTTTTTTTTTTTGATTGGTTTGTTGGTTTTTCCCTGGTACCTCATCTGCCACTGTCATCTTACTTAAATTTCTCTTTCTCCATTAACTTTTATCCTCAAGGCATAGGAGGAGTGGGAAACTGAACCATCTCCTCTTTTGATGCACTTAAAGAGTATAACACTAGCATAAGGGGAAAGATCTGTTTCTTTTTAGAATGATGGTACTTCCCAAAATAAGAGGTGTAATTATTACTAGTTTTAGATTTGAGAATCAGTTTTCCTTTTATATGTATTTAGTTCTGTAGCACCAGTAAAACACAAAGTTCTTTGCTTAGGTTACATAGGTGGGTACTGACTGTTTGAGAGGTCAAGTTAATTGAAAGCAGCATCAGAGTGAAGGTTAAAAATCAGTGCAAAGCCATTTAACTGATCCTGAAACTGCGAAAGTTCAGATGTAAGAGTGAGCATCTCATTTTGAGTAATTGCTAGTCAATTGGATGGGAGGCCTGAGCCTGGCACATTGCACATGTGTGGAATTTGGAATGCACTCTTCCGTTTAAAAATAAATAAATAAATAAAAATAAAAATTCCATAATATGGAAGGGCAGGATGGAATAAAGGATATAATCCTCCCAATGCATTCCCGCTGCTTTCCACTGTTGCCTTTAGAACAACACAATGTAGCCCAATTCTACAAATGCTCCCACAAGTGGTTTGCCTTTGGGTGCATAATGGGTTACTGGTAGAGCCAGGAATAGCATGCAGCAAATCCTGACTCACTGTTTGCTGCTATAATTGTACAGGGTGTATTTTCTCCCAGAGTCTAATACCGTTTCAACAAGAACTTGACATCTTTTCTAGCAGTGGCACAGTGGGCAAGAACCAGTTTGATTCCCTAACTCGATCCTTCTGCATGCAGAATAGCACAGAAACAATTACTTTTTTCTTGAGAGACTGAAAGATGTTGGAGCTTTTGCAGAAGCAGATGTTTGTCCCTAAGCCTGTGTGCCATCCAGGCAGTCACCCCTGTGTTCCCTCTGGGGAAGATGCTGGGGACTCCAATGAAGTGTTGGTTCTGTGGTGCCTGAGTAACTGAGGCTTTTTGTTTGCTGTACTGAGACATGCTTCAGGAAGTGCTTTATTGCAGCAGTCCCACCAATATGTCAAACAAACTTTTCCAGGAACGTGAAGATAATTTACTGTTTTAGGCACAGAACTTTGGTTTTCTACTCTTCTTTGTTTTGCAGAGAACCTAGGACTTTCTCCTAGGTTTCTAGTTAAATTGTTCCTAGGATAGTTAAATACCAAGTCATGTCCTAGTCTTGATAGTTTCTGGAGTCTGTTTTCATGAAAAGGAGAGGGTATCTTGTTTGATCCTCAGTTGCACCAGTACATGTTGCTGAGATGGCCAACCTGCTGCACATAGTGCCTATGAATACTTGAAAGAGATAAGACTGTCTTTGTGAGGACAGGAAGGAGGGCCTGGGCACAAGAAGTGGAGCTGAGCTCAGCAAGATGATGTCTTGGCAATGCAGAATTGATAGGTCAGCTCTCTTAGCAAGACCAAGCATCCAAAGAATTCACGTGTGATTTTAGCTGGAAAAAAAAACCAAAGGTGTTTGCTTACTTTCTTTTAAAGAGTAGAAAACACTGAACTATTTATTTATTTGCTTTATCCTTTCCATGTCTTTCTGTCGTTCTGTTTGGCAAGCTACCATAGAGCAGACTGGAAGAAGGGGCATGTTGTCTCAGTGAGCAGGTTGTGGGCTTGCTGTTGACTGCAAGGATTAGTTCTGAAGAAGGCCAAGTGATACTGCCGACCATGCTGCAGCCAGTGTCACAGGGTCTTGGAAGCTTATAGCACACAAGTTGAAGTCATTTGGTTTTTGCAGGAGGTGTGGTCTTAAGCACCAAATCTTGTATTCTTTTTTGTAGTTTTAAATGGAGACTGGAGGAAGCAAAAAAAAAAAGAGGAAAAAAAAAAAAGTAAAACACATTTTCTCGCGAATAGGTAACTGCATTGCCATGGTAACTTGAGGATTTCAAATTCCAAGTACGCTGTGTCAGTGGGAGCAAATTGGACGCTGCTGCTGGAAGCAGTAATACAAAGATTCATCTTGTTGTCCTGCCACTTTGTTTCCTGCATATGGTGGAAGAGAAGGTCTCTTCCTACGCAGTGCCTATTGTTAAATCATCCTTGTGTTCTTCCTTTTGGAAACATGTTTTTTTCAAGAAAAGCCTCATAAAAAATTGAATGCTTTGTGAAAATACTGCAGAGCCTTTAGGAAATAAGTTGTGACTATGCCAAAATACATGAATAGCTATTACAAATTTTGCATGAACTTAATGGTATGAGCTTTAAAAATAAAACTCTGTTATTCATCCTTCTACTTATGCAGTTAGTTCATTCTTTGCTGTTTATTTTAATCCTTAGTGAAAGGTCATTGTCATAGCTGTGGCATGCGTAATGTTTTGAAGACTTCCTATTTAACTAGGCATGATTTCTCATGTGCTTGCTAATGCGGTGGGCAAGTGACCAGGACCACGGTTGGCACCACCACCATAGCCAGACTGTGGGCAATGTGGTGATCATCTTTCTTTAAAGAAACATCTGCTAGCTTTCATGTACATATCTAAAGGGAAACTTGAAAGAATATTCCAAAAACAATGGAGTCAGAGCTGCGCAGAATGACAGTAATGAATTAATCTTATTTGGATTTTTCCTTCCAAAGATCACAGTGGACTGTGCATGCTCTAGTCTTTTCCATTGGCATGAAGGTGCTGAAGTGCAAGCTTGTTCTTGGAGTGATTTATTTAGAGCCTGGCATGTCTGGGCACTGGGGTTTCTAGTTGTGTTTCCACTGATGCGTGCTTCTTGTGCTTCTTTCTCTCTTTCATTTTCGGCTTTCTCAGCGTTTTGTGTTGTTTTTTTTTATTTTTTTTTTTTTTTTAATTCTCTGGTCTGTTATTAGTTGATCCATGGTTTCCAGCAGTGAGTTCTTCCCCCATCATCATATTCAGCAGATTCATGGTGGGTTGACAATGCAAGTAGTTTATACAGGTATAATAATTAGCTAATACTAGTGATGTTAGAGGTGGCAGTGAATTGCAAGGTAGTATTGCCATCCTGACTTTGAGATGAGAACTTAATGTGACATTTAGGAAGGAGATGCCATTGCACAATCCCAGGCAGCTGAAATACCAACTTCTTAGATGGGGTTATTGCTCTACTTTATCAAATGTCATCTTCGCTACTTGCTCCTTTCACTGCTTCTAACAGCTTGCAGATTATCTTTGTTAACCATTCAAATTAACTTGTGAAAGGAGAAATTGCAGGAAGGGTGTCAGATGAACTGCATTCTGTGCGTGGTTTGGGATAGCAGTGGTGAAGGCTGAATTGCTAGAGGTTCTCTGATGTGAAATGTAGTGCTGTTACTGTCAAATTGCAGTAAGATTGCTGCAGCAGTAAATTTTAATTGCTTTGGGTTAGTCAAAGTGTTATTGTGCCATCTTTTCTTCTATGCTATGTAGCAAAGCAAGTTAGACCTCCTTGCTTTAATTATTTTTATTGCAGTAAAGCCACATGGTCTCCCTTCTTGAAACTACAACCCTGCAGATTTACAGTACTTGATGGGGGCCGTAACCCTGGACAGGTCTATGATAGGTAGGCTGCAGTCCAACTCTGTCTGCTGTCTTCCCCCTGCCTCATCCCTCTTGGAGCCATTTGTTCACTAGAACTTCTGCTCTGCTGTCAGCACCAACAGCCTTAGAGGTGGGCTTGCTCAGTAGAATGAAAGCTGGGAATTGAATGGTTGATGTGTATGAGATTTATAGCTCTATGGGCATGATCCTTCTTTGTTTTCCTGTGCTGCTGCTATGGATATAGCTTGCAGTGGAGCACAGGAGTGTGACTTGCTTGCAGGCTCACAAACTCCTTCGTTTCCTACCTGCAGCCAGGCTCGCTGAATGGTCTGGCCATCCCAGCATCTGGGGCAAGTAAATGTGATTGTAGCTTTAGGGCTTAATCAACTAGATGGAAGAGAATGAAGAGAGTGAGAAAAGTAATAAACTTGTTTCATGGAGAGGATAAGCAGCGGGGTAGCTTTTTTTTTTTCTTTCTGCTCCTCGCTTTCCTCCCATCCAACTTCTTCTGTTTTGTTACTGCAGTTCTGTTTGCTCCTTGTACCAACTGAATAATATGAGAAGCTGGAAATAGTGTAAATGCTTGTAGTTCACAGGAGTCATAGGAATCACAGGATCATAGGAGTTGGAAAAGACCAGTGGAGATCCCTTGTTTCAGCCTCCTGCTAACACAGATTCTCTGCAGTTTGCAGAGACGACATCTGGGTATGTCTGTGAATATCTCTAGAGCTGAAGAATCCGCAGCCCCTCCGGGCAGCCTATGCCAGTGCTCTGTCACCATCACTGTAAAGAAGTTGTTCCTCGTGTTCAGAAGGAACTTCTTATGTTTGTGCCCATTGCGTCTTGTCATGTCACTGGGCACCACCAAAAAGAGCCTGGCCCCAGCCTCTTGACACCCACCATTTTAGATATTTAGTGGCAGTGATAGGATCCCCTCTCAACCTTCTCTTCTCCAGGCTGAACAGCCCAGGTTTCTCAGCTTTTCCTCTTACGGAGGATGGTCCAGCTCCCTGATAGTCTTTGCAGCCCTCCACTGGACTCCCTCCAGCAGTTCCCTGTTCTTCAACTGGTGAGCCCAGAACTGGATGCAGTACTCCAGATGTGGCCACACCAGGGCAGAACGGAGGTGGAGGAGAACTTCCTTTGTGCTGCTTCTAAATCCTTCTAAATCCCTGGATATCATTGGCCTTCATGGCCTCAGGACTCACAGCTGGTTCATGGTAGTTCAGTACTTCTGTGCCTTTTGGAATATGCCAATGGCCTGGTGGCTTAAGCAAATGGCTTGGGGAAACAACTTCACTTGTGTTTCATTACAGTTGAGCATGATCTCTTCCCTTGTGAAGGAATGTGGTGCTGGGAGGTTCCTGAGTCAGCTGCCATGAGAACAGTGGATTTGTAGTGGTGTCCTGGAGTCCTAGTTCTAAGGGGAAAAAATCTGATGATTCCACTGATTGCTTGAGCTGTTTCTTCTGCACAGAATCATAGAATCACTCAGGTTGGAAAAGACCTTAAAGATCATCAAGTCCAACCACAACCTAACCACACTACTCTAACAGCTGTCTGCTGAATCCTGTCCCTGACCACCACATTCAGATGGTTTTTAAACACATCCAGGGATGGTTGTGTTTAATCACCTCCCTGGGGAGCCTATTCCAGTGCTTAAGGATAGGATGTCCCAGGCAGCCTCTGAGCACTCTTTGGGTCGTTAGACATCCAGGAGGCAGGAGGTATTTCAAGTAGTAAAATACTACACAAAAAGGAAGGTGAAAAGGGATTTGGGATTTAAAAATAAAAAGAGGTAAATATCTTAAGGTTGTTGACTAGCTGACAGCCTAAATGTTCTGTGAAATCTGTCTGAAATGAGATCAGCTTGCAAGTCTGCATTGTGAGCACTGCAGAGTTTTGGCTTATAATTTCCCTGATGCTAAAATTTCACATTTCTCTTTTCAGCTGCTTGTCACTTACTGAGCAGAAAATAAAATGTTGGAGGTGATATGTTGGAGGTGTTTAATCTGCAGCTGGCAGAGGAGGGATGGCGCTATAAGGAGTCACCACATGGATAGGACAGATTAAAAAAATATATATATATATATGACAGTGAAGCTGTTCTGCAGCTACATCATGGGGGACTTCCTGACCAGAGCTTTTGTATTTGAGCATCCTTTATGTTCCCTCACCTTTAGTAGTGTATATTTACCCAGTCTTTTACCTATTCCCTGCAGACACACTTTCTCTTTTACCTCTTAGCCTTCCCAGTGATCGTTTTCCTCTGAAGGAGAGTTTTCCTTGTCACCCTCTAATCTTGGCTTCTGCCAGATCATTCCAGGTTAGTCGTTAGGGAAGCAGTTTCCTCCTGCAGGGTGCACTAAGGCCTTTAGTCCCTTAACACATCAGACATTTCCTTGCTGCCTGCAGGGAGGCTCCCAGTGCTGTGTGCCAGCACCCAGCCTGGCTGTCAGAGCAGCAGAGTGCTGGGCAGGTCTGGCTTTGCTGCAGGTATAGCTGTCCAGCCAGCTGCAAATGCCTTCAATATTAGCTCCTCCATCCTCTACACAAAGGCAGATGGTTCTCAGCCCATGTATGTGAGCTGCTGACAAAAGAACTTGGTCTCATCTGTTTTCTTGAAGTGGTCTTTTGCTATCTCAATGAGAAAATGGATGTGTTTTGTTTTTGTTTTTTTTCTTGGTCTTGAAGGATTTGCAACTTCTTCCTGCTTGTGGAATTTAATTTTCTTGTTGTTTTCCTTCTTTGTTTTGGTTAGGAGACCTGCTATTTGAGTTTTGTTACAAAACTCCAGCAGCTTCACAGAGTGATATTAGGATAGTAGTGTTTTAAGTTGCAGCAACATATCTGTGTTTTGTAGTTGCAGCCTTTTTCCTACTGATGGTAATGTTGTCTTTTTTGGGGGGGTGGGGGGGACGGGGAGGGGAAGCTAAAAAAAATTGTAAGAAGTCAGCAGCTAATTGAAACAACATTTGTACAGCTTTTTAGAGACATTCTGAATCTGTGTGGCTTTAAAAAAAAAAAAAAAAAAATTGGTTATGGACAGAATGGGTGTATCTGTGTCAAGATGTCCTATGAATTCTCCCTCTGATATTAAATTTTGATCAGCAGTCTTAAGCTTTTTGAGGACCTTTTCACTTATAACTTGTTGTTCATGCTTCTTAAGTCTACAGCCTGTTAGTTAATTTGCTGCTGCTGTGGTGTGACTTGTCCCAAAGCTTATATCACATGCTTTGCCTGGACTTTTTTTTTATTGCTGTGGCACTAGCTGTAATCTGTGTTGGGTCCTGCTCTATGTGGTTGTTTTGTTCTGTTTGCACAGCATCTACAACAATGAGGTCCCCAGGCATGATAAGAAACATAAATTTAACAAGAAGAAGAATAAGAACTGGCTGCTAAATCTTTTGTGCTCTGTTACTATTTAGTAGAGATATGGGATGTCATGGTCTGAATGCAGATCACAGCATACTTCCAGAAGTTAGCAGCTCTACAGCCACACAGCTTTGCTGTGAAAGCAAGGAGTGCAAAAGTTGAATTAGAGATGACAACCTTTCATACCACCTTTGGGCATGTTTTGGTTTTTACTTGAAACAAAATATAAAGCAATATCATGGAGATTTTAACTGCTTCTGTCTGTAATAGGAGTCCTTCGTACATACTTGTGGAGAAGAGTACAGAGAGTCATTGGGCTGGTTTACTCTGTTAGTTAGTGTTAAAAATAAAAGGTGGGTCTGTTCTTAGTGTTGCTGAGACAAAGGTATTTGTGTGTAGCATCTCTTAAGAGCCTATTAAGGGATGTTCAGGAAGAAAAAAAAATCATGTTGCTGCAGTTTTGAATCCTGTTGATTTATTTTTCCTCTCTTATTTTCTTTAAACTGCAGACCAACTCGAACGTGTGTTTTTGCGTCTCGGCCATGCAGAAACAGACGAGCAGTTGCAGAATATTATTTCCAAATTCCTACCCCCTGTTCTCCTCAAGCTGTCCAGTACTCAGGAAGGAGTTCGTAAGAAGGTAAGGATGCAGTCTACTCTACCGGTACATTGTTCTCATCAGGCAGAAGGAAATGGCACTAAAATACTCTTTGGTGCTTTTTGTGAAGAGATTTACTCTTTCAGGAAGTGCTACTGTGAGCCTGATAGGGAGAAAGAAGATAGTCATTGCCTGCGTAAACAAGGTGTTTTGTTTATGTGTGATTTTTGCACATGCAGGCTGTATTTTCTTCTGCATGAAGCCAGCTTACTGGGAGTTAACCTGAAACAGAGACTTATTCCCTCAGAGTCATCTGCCACAGCTTCCAGGATAGAAGTGTTGTACATCCAACCTGGCTCAGATTGCATGTGGAGCAAGCCCCCTTCTCTGTGCAAAATACCTCATTGATGTTTTTCAGTATTTGACTGCAGGAGTAGAAGCAAAAACCAAATAATTTTGAAGGTCTGAATTAATGTCTGTCTGAAGGAATTCATTTCCCTAATACAGAAGACTGCTTTGTTTCAGAGTTCATTCAGATATACATTCAGTATTACCTGCAAAATGGTTTGGCCCTCTCCTACTTGGATGTGAATTAGAGAGAACAAATATTTTGTAGTTAGGATTGAATATGTACCTAAGGAATTCAGTTCCCTGCATTAGCTTATATAATAAAAACTCATCTCCCCATCCATGAAACAGCTCTGGAGAGCAATAGAAAAGGGAGGAACTTGTGTGACACTTTGTCCCGCCTAACTGCAGACCCATTGTGGCAGTCATTAGTCTTTCAGCTTGTGGAGCTGTGTTGTCCATGAGCACAGAGATACATTGGCAGGTGGAAACCCAAATTATGGACTCAGAATAAGGGACACTGTGCAGATCATTCTCATGGCTGCCATAAGAGAATCTCAACTTTGCTGTCAAGAGACAAAGCCTACCAAAATGGGCCAACGTCAGAGCACTATTTAAAATGAGGTATTACTGCCTAGGGGTAGAGCACACAAGGAGATGCAGAGGAAGAGCATTCTGGGATTGCTGAAGCCTAACTTTGTGGTGTTCAATGGAGGAGCCAAAGGTGGGGAAAAGGATGGACCTAAGTGATTTAGGGAGGAGTAATTGTGAGGAAAAGAATCACAGAATCGTAGGGGTTGAAGGGACCTCCAGAGATCATCGAGTCCAACCCCCTGCCAAAGCAGGTTCCCTACAGCAGGTCGCACAGGTCGGCATCCAGGCAGGTCTTGAACATCTCCAGAGAAGGAGACTCCACCACCTCCCAGGGCAGCCTGTTCCAGTGCTCCGTCACCACACTGTAAAGAAGTTCTTGCGCACATTGGTGCAGAACTTCCTATGCTGCAGTTTCCGGCCGTTTCCCCTTGTCCTGTCTCCACTCACCACTGAAAACAGTCTGGCCTCGCCATTCTGCCCCCCACACCTCAGATATTTATAGACCTGGATCAGGTCCCCTCTCAGTCTTCTTTTCTCAAGGCTGAACGGACCCAGTTCACTCAGCCTTTCCTCATAGGAGAGATGCTCCACTTGTGATTGTGTGGAAGTGTTGTTAAACTTCATATTAAAGGCATGAGTGATGAGACATGGATTCTGACAGTGGAATACCCGCTTGTGTTTGCTGTTCTGCCAGCAGGATTTGACCAGAAAGGCAGCTGAATATAAGAGGTCCGAGCAATTAAAAGGTTCTGCATAAAACATGGACCTGACAGTGATAGCATGAGAGGGAGTTTGATAGACGTGATGCCATTCCACTGTGCTAACGGATGTATTCAGATTCGGAGGGAGGGTCCTTATAAATATGTAGTTATCATGTGCTCTTGAAACTATGAAGAAAGGCACTCAATTAGCTAATGAAATTTCTTAGAATATTTTTATATTATATTTTTCATAGGATCACAGAGTGGTTTATGTCTGAAGGTGCCTTAATGATTTTCTAGTTCCACCATCCCCCTGCCCAGAGCAGAGAGAAAGGCTTATGACTTCTGCACATCAGCAAAAATGTACCTGTTGTTGAACTCTAGCCTCAAAAAAAGGCAATGGAATTAATATTTGCTGTGAGTGCTCATACCATGGGAAAGTTAAGGCTTAAAAAGTAGATAGAGTAGAAAGGAAGGAGAAGGACAGTCTTTGTTCACCAAGCTACTGACTATAGACAGAGTGGCAAAACTGAGGTACTGTGTTGTAACTCTCTTGCAGTTATTGCAGTATCACCCAAAATTAATAACACTCCCTGAATTACAGCAGCTTGGGGCCCTGACTACTGATGTAACCATTTGAGCTTGAGCTGTCACCCATCATTACTGTGATTTATTTTTTTTTTTCTAGTGGTTTGCTGGATATCTTGTGCAGAAGGATGTGAAAGACAGCTTTGAAATCCAAGAAGGATCATGTCTACTGGCTTCCCTTGATCACTAGATAGGCAACCTTGTCTTAAAAGGAGATTAAGTTATTTTAAAAAGCCACATGCAACTTAACTGTGGTTTGAAATCTTATACTGCTTTAATTGTTTTGAAAATGTAGCTTTCCTTCAATTAATAAATGAGCAAAAAATAAGATCAGTCTGTTGCCAGTATGCTGCTGAAGTATAGACCAATAAAGAGTTTCAGGACTTGCCTTCACCCTACTTTAGGGCACTTTGTTTATGTAGTAGGGGGACCTGGGCTGATTGCCCACCCAGTCACTCTTACTCCTCCGCAGCAGGAAAACAAGATGAAACAACTTGTGGGTGAGGATGATGACACAGAGATTGCTAACCAGTTACCAACACAGGCAAAATTGACAAGACCTGTGGGAGATGAATTTAATTTATTTTCTGTTAATAATGGAGTAAGACAGTGAGAACTAAATCAAAGTGAAAACACCTTCCTCCAGCCCCCTCTTTCCAAGCTCTTCAATCTCCATTCTTCTAGTTTCTACCTAGGCAGTGCAGGTGGGTGAACAGTGGGGGTTCTTTCATTTCTTTCTTTTTTTTTTTTTTTTTTTTCCTTCCTCTCAGGTCATGGAGCTGCTGGTTCATCTGAATAAGCGAATAAAAAGTCGCCCAAAAATCCAGCTTCCTGTAGAGACATTGCTAGTTCAGTATCAAGATCCTTCTGCAGTGTCTTTTGTCACTGTAAGTATCTGTTCTTCCAATAACAGCTGCTGGTTTACTTGAAATAAGCAGAATATTCCTTAAAGCTTCTGCATTTAGTTCTGTCTGTTCTCCTAGCAAGTATGTTATTGAAAGGATATTGACCTCTTAAGCATTTTTTTAAACTATATAGCCTGGTAGGGTTAAAACTTGGTTTTATAAAACAGCTAAGGTGCTGATTTTGTTAAAATTACTCTTGATCTTTCACAAACAGTTGTTGTTGCTTCTGTTGTACAGAGCCTGCTTATTGCAGCAGCCCCATTCTGCAAATTGCTGCCAATCCTCGTCTTGATGTGTGAAGAAATGGGGCCTTACTTAAAGCATCTGCATGTCTCTGAACACATGATAGCACTTTTTTTTTAATTATGTTTTTACAGTAAGGGCCCTTGTTGAGCAAGAAAAGATTAAGAATATTTTATGGGTTGTAAAACTACATACTAAATAGTTTCATTAGATGTAGTTGGAGAATGTTTTTAGGTGTTTTGTAAGACTGAGGAAGATGGTTGTCATTTGAGATGTGATAAATCTGTTGCAAATACCAATCATGAGCAAGGGATAAAATTGGAGGGAAGCTTTCTGCTCATCTCATTTGGCTGCTGCGTCGTATGTAGCATTAATGGAAAACGTAAGGCCTCAAAATACAGAAAGGAAGGTATTTCTACTTTAAAACTGCAGTCACATGGAAGTAATCTCAGATTGACTGCAAACAAGTATGATTATCCAGAGTTCACCTTTGCAAAGTGGGTGCCGTCTTCTAGTCTGCATGTGTTCTGAGGGCAGCAAGAGAACCATTGTATCTGAAGACAAACTGCTTTTGGCAGCATGTGTCAGAAGTCTGTGTTCAGTGATGTATGGGTGATGCCTATTATTATGTGCAGTGAGGTAGTGGGCTCTGAAAAAATTTAGCAAGTGCCATCTATGAAGAAATGTAATGCTTCCCACTTCAGCGCTGTGTAGGTCTGCTTCAGTGTTTTAAGAGTTCCTGCTATGAATTGTTGCTTGTACTTCTTGCCAAATAACTGCCAGCAAATGAGGTGCACAGCTGAGATCTGCACTGCATTGGACTGCACTGGTGTACTATGGCTGCCAGCCTTCTCCTTGCATATAGGTTTTCCCTGAGTTTCTCCTCTTCACTGCATCCTTTGACAAGCTGAACTTAGTATTTATTTTTATCACAGAGTGGTAGTTGGGATGAGCAGATTGTGACTAGATCCAGTAGGTCATAACTAGGTCTCACATTTTATTGAGCTAGCTGGAGAAAGGAGCTTACACAACTGTCAGCACCATTCTGGAATTATCTCTGTTACTGTTTTTTCTCAATGTATTTTCAGTCAGAGAGACTACCAGAGTGAATTAAAGATCAAAAATAGTCTCTCTGTTTTCAGCTCTTCATCTTCATTAGTCTTTAACCTCTTAGTAGCAGTTTGTTGTTAGTTTTTTAAGTGATTTGTGGTTTTTTTTTTTTTTGTTTATTTTATACAGAATTTGATAACTGAATTTACATTATTATTTCAAGAGCACAAAGCTCTTTCTCTCCAGTTACAAGCTAGATTTGGATCAATGGTAGCAATTAAAGATTGTCCAGTATTCAGTACTGCTATGCTGTCTTGTCTCTGGACTCTGTTTGGATTGCATTTGCAGCTTTTAAATATGATGATTCAGAAACACATCTCAAAACTTGCCTATGCAGCTGACTCTGTGTTTATTCAATAATGGGTAACATTTTTCTTTTAGAAAAATAGGTAAGTGAAAGCACTGTTTGATTTCATTGAAGTTGTAGTTTAGGTAAAGCTGAGTTCCAGATTCTCTGTTGCGGGTTGGTTGCTACCCACTGAGTAAGGCTGCCCAGGACCCCGTCCAACCTGGCACACCTGGAACACCTCCACAGATTCCCTGGGCAGCTGTACCAGGGCCTTTGAATGAAGAATTTCTTCCTAATATCTAACATAATTTCCCCCCTTTTTAGGTTAAAGCCACTTCCCCTTGTCTTGTCACTGTCAGTCTGTGTAAAAAGTTCTTTCCCCTCAGTTTGTAAACTTCCTTCGAGTACTGGAAGGCTGCAATGTAGGTCTCCCTGCAGTGTTCTCTTTTCTAAACTAACAAGCCAACTCCCCAACCTTTCTTCACTAGAAGGGTTTTCCATCCCTCAAAAAGCATTGATTCTATTCAGCCTTGTAATTAAGAAATTGGTCTTCCAAAACATAATCTGTTTCCAGCCACCAAATTTTAATACTGCATTCCAGAAGAGTTTAAAGAATGGATATTTTGCATTATTATGCATTACTATGTTTTGTTTTGTTTTTAATTTCTTTAGAATTTTACCATTATTTATGTTAAGATGGGATACCCTCGTTTGCCTGTGGAAAGACAATGTGAATTGGCTCCAACTCTTCTCACTGCAATGGAAGGGAAACCCCAACCACAGCAAGACAGGTATAAATGCGTATGCTTGGAGTAAATTCTGTTTGTATCATCTTAATAAAGTCATCTGTATCTTTTCCTAAAAGATTTCTTATTCTGTGGTGGTGTGTTCACAACAGAAGCTGTGAATTGCTGTGTACTAAATGTTTCTAGAAGACTGTTAATTATACATTTGCAACTTAGGTTGAGGTGTCCATGGAAAAAGACATAAAAATAATTTCCTTCATTTATTCTACAGCACTGCTGCAATATAGAGGTATTTTAAAAATAGGCTTGCTGAAAGGTCTTGCACTAAAATCTTGCTGGTTTTCTTGAGATAAGTGTCATGATATTTGTTTTCTTTGGGAGCATGGCTTTACCCTGATCAAAAGGCAAGTGCATGAGTAGAAGGGGCTTTGGGAAATTTGGGTGCATAAATACCAGAACTACTTTGTGTAGGCAGTTTATTGAAGCTGAACAGCGTCAGTGAACATCTGCTCTAGGCTGACTCAAACTTGTATCCTTACATGTCTTGTGGGTGACATTGCTGTAGAGTGCACTTTGTGGCATAATGGCAAAACACTGAAGACTGAAGAAGGTAGTGACTCTGTCTTTCCAGGGTGTGTGAGTGTGTGTGTATGCTTGCATACTTCATGGTCTAATTTAAACACAAATCCTAATTTATATCCTGTCTTCCATTGTTTAATAGATTGAGTATCAGAGGCTGCTGGATTTAATTATTTTAAGTTTTGTGAAGACCTTTTTTTGCTACTAAGGGCCATATCTCTTCTTAAAGACCTATATCTTTGATGGAATAAACTGTTGTGTTGTTGTGTTGTTGTTTTTTTTAAATAGTTGCAGTAAATGTAATTGTTTTTCAGCCTAATGCATCTTCTAATACCAACCCTTTTTCACATGAAATATCCTGCTGAACCACTGAAAGCAGCAGCTTCTCCATTTAATCTTGCTGAAAAACCAAAGACTGTACAGCTGCTTTTGGACTTTATGTTGGATGTTCTTCTTATGCCTTATGGGTAAGCAAGAGTTAATGTTGGTGCTGTCCAGTAACGTTTTTGTCTTTATGTGTGAAACATCACAAACTGCACCCTTGGAATCTTAACTTAAAACGTGCTGTTATTTCCTACCTCAAATGAAATTGATTACATATTTCAGGAATATACAAAGCAGGATCTTTATTTTAAGAATGAGATGAACACCTTCCTTATTTAAAAAAAAAAACATGTTTTTTTCTGGTTAATTAGATATTATACTACTCTGTCTTTGACGGGATAAAAGTGAAGTTATGTGGCATATGAGCTACCTTTTTAAATAACTACATCTTTAAAATAGAAATCAAAATGTTTGAACTAGTGCAGTAGAGTTTTGAGTCTCAACCCTCCAAGGTCATAAGTAAGCACAGTCTAATACTTGTACTTTTCAGAACATAACTTTTAATGAGAAGATTTTCTTGCATCTGAAATGGAGCTGTAATGGTGTGTCATGTTTCTGAGAGCAAGAATAATTTACAGAACAATTTGAATTTAGCGTTTAGTATTAGTCAGGAATCTTCCGGTGTCTAAAATCAGTACTTTCTCAGAAGTTATTTTCTACCAATTTTAAAATGTCTTTTTATCTCTTGAAAAATTTTTGAAGTAAAATAGAAATAATTCTATTGCAGGAACAGATTTTCTAATAGCTCATGGAGGCTGGTAGGATCTTTTGGGCACCTTACCATCTTATATGCAAGTGGAATAACTTGCGAGAGTGACTTTTTAAATTGTGATCATATGGTCTTTTTCCATGCATCTCTATTGAAAGGCATGTTCCTGTCAGCAGTTTGAGGCCACATCTTTGCCATTTGAGTGTGTAGAGTCTGGCAGTTGAGAGTTCTGAATGCCCAGTCTAGTTCTGCGTTCTCAGCTCAGGTTTGCCCAGGTTTATGCTGCTAGCTTCATTCTACACTAATGCATCTGTAACTTCAGGAGGTGAAGTCCTGTGGTATTTTAATGTGACTTCAGTTCCTTATGCTTTTATACTTTGGCCAAGCATGCCAAATAATTTTTAAATACTCAGAGAGACCGTGATGTTAGGGGAAAGGAGTAGGCATCTTTTTCTGATTTCATTTTCTTTTCAGAAAGAAAAATGCTCAAAGAGTATCTTCATCTAGCCTCTGGCTCTGGTTGACCCTCTTCTAAAGTCTTGCTCCTTGGGGCAAGATGTTGTAATTGCTGACTGCTAATTTGTGCCTGGTAGAACTTGCTCAGTCATTACCTGTTTGTGAATTAGCCTTGCCAGTTTACATATGGTAAAAGCCAGAAAGCCTAATTTCTGGGCTTTAAGGCTTAAAACGAAGTGTTTACAATTATGACATCAAAATCTCTTCTTGGAGATTTAGGAAGAACATCTGTCCTTGCTGTTGTGACTGCTTGCTTCTGTTTGTTGTCTGTGTGCTAAATGCAGAACACAGTATGGCCGTCTGGAGCAGTACGGTTATTGTTGGTCTCTTCTGCAGTTTTGATGCTTTCTTGTACTGCTTGTATTGAGCGAGTTTCCAGGTGTACAGGGAGAGGCAGGTTGATTTTTGCCAAGATATGCAAATATTCTTAGAGTTGCTAAACTCGCCAGTCTGCAAAATGACCGAGCTGTGTAAACATAACTTTTCTTGCCACTAAAACTGCCACTCCCTTACCTGTGTTTTTGTTGTTAGAAACTGCTTCTTGCTACTTTGCTGTGTTGCCCATGTCATTACTTCCCTTAAAAAGTTCGAGGTGTTTCACAGAAATCATACAAATGTTGCAAAAGCTTTTAATATAACTTTGCCAAATCTAGTACTCTGTGTACTGACTTAATATTGCAGAGAGAATTCATTTTGGTTTGTAACCTGAGATGCTTTCCCCAGAAATGCAGGTGGACCCTTCTCTTAATAAAGTTATTTGTTGTTTTGTTCATGATTTTGTTTCTTTTTTCCAAACAAGTATAGTAAGATAGTGTCTCAAATCATTAAAATTCTGTCTTGTGTTAGAGTTGTGGATTAATTGAAGAGGAATACATGAAATTGAATAGGTCATTTGTATTCCACCCATTCCAGCCTCCAATTCAATCAGCAATATGGAGTGGCAAAGCCTCTAATGAAACTCCATTCCATATTTAGGTACGTACTGAATGAATCTCAGAGTCGGCAAAACATGCCCTCAGGCCAGGGCTCTTCATCAAGTGCTATGGGAGGTCCTGGAATCCCGCAGCCGCCTCCAGGGATGAGCTTTTATGCAGCCAAGAGAGTAATTGGTGATAGCCCATGGACACCAGAGCTGCTGGAGCAGGTACTTGCAGTCACAGAAACTGACTGTGGGGAACTGAGGGGTGGTAACCAGGACAGCGACACGCAGAGCAAGAGAAGGCTGGAGGGAAAATTTTTAAACTAATTCTGGCCAGGTTTTCATTTGCTTGAGCAAATGTACTGAGTAATTTGGATGTGGTGCCTTAACAAGCTTTCCAGCAGTGGAGTAGAGGTAAGTGGTACCTCCCTCATTCTGCCAGCAGTTCTCTGAGCTGGTTAGGAAGCAGGCATGACCACAGCATACTCTTGCATCTTATTCTTGCAGATAGTAAGGTAGAAAAACTTATGCTCTATGACTTATGCCTTTTTAGCAGGTGTCAGCAGAGTTTCCCTGATCAGTATGCAGATAGTGAGCAGCAAGTAGTTGCTTGAAGGGGTGCAAGAGGATAATGCTGTTGAGAGCATATGAACTTGAATGTAACAGGCAAAAAGCTGGCATTTCAGACAGTTGAGTTGCTATGATTATTTTGACATATGCTTTCATGTCAGTAAAACTGCATTTACCTTCCACTTTTTTGTTTAATAGTGTAAGCTGGGGATAGTGAAGTTCATTGAAGCAGAGCAGGTGCCGGAACTTGAAGCTGTTGTACATCTGGTTGTAGCCTCCAGTGATACAAGACACAGCGTGGCCACTGCAGCAGACCTTGAACTGAAGAGCAAACAAAGGTACAGATCTGGATATTTAGAAAAGATGATGCTAGTGTTTCTAATGATGCTCAGTACAGCTAATGTGGAACAGTGTAGCTTAGTGTCACAAATGGGAAAATCAGTAGGCTCTGGAGCTGAAGCTGTAACTGCAGTCATCCTTGGTACTACATTTGAGCCGTTTTCTTACTCCTTGGTTTCCACATTGTCCCATGTGGATTACTGTTGACCTGTTATGTCTGGGTAAGTGAGTCACAGCTAGTCAGTATATATAGATACTGCCTTTCTTGGAAAAGAAAACCTTCATTTGATTTAGCTAGGAGGTAAAGAGACTAATTGTGAAGTGAACTGTAGTCTAGAAAGCTTGGCAGCCACCATTGTTTGCATTTTTGCTTGTCTGCAGTTCAGCTTTCATCATCTGTGGATAATGCTTCTGTCATTAACTGTTCATGAGACTAGGAAAATTGCTGTTGATACTGTTTGCTGAGTCACTGACCATGTGAAGTATGTTGGCTTGTGCTCCAAGATGTAGACTGAGATAGACTTGTCTTTGGAAAGTGTGGATAGCTTCCCTATTACTAGAAGCTAAGAGCTACTTAGCTTGGAGTCAGTTATGTAATGTGAAACTGTCTCCATTCAAGTCTGTTCATGTGCCTCAGAAGCTGCATAGGAGATGGTTCTACTGTCTGGAGAGAAATAGGGCAGTCTGGTGAATAAAGATATTCTGTTCTTTTAGTGATTGTCTCATCTTTCCTTTGGTGTTGGTATTCTGTATCAGGAAACCAAAGTATTTGGACAAAACGCATGTTAATATGCAGTGTTGAGTCTTTTATGAGAAATAGAGAATACTTCACAATTCACTTGTTTAGAAATCAGCTGCTTTGCTGAAAGGAGATGGTTGTGTCTTCCTCAGATTTTGAAGTATGGATGTCTACATTTGTTTCCTTTTGCTTATTTTGCATATTCTTGTGTGTTTGAAACAGTTCTCCAATAGACAGCATCAGCTAAATCAAGATACCTGAGAAAATTTACAAGACAGAGATTCAGATTCTTTCAGAGCTGAAGAGAATATATTCTGATTTTTCTTACCACTGTGTTCTGTGTGTAAAATGCATTTATACTTAATCAGTTTCCTCACATGCATAGAATTCTACTGATAGATCCATGGTGGATGAAAAGCTGCACGTAAGCCAGCAGTGTGCACTTGCAGCCTAAATAGCCAAATGTATCTTGGGCTGAATCAAAGGAGGGCTGGCTTCATCTGGGAGAGGGAAGTGGTTGTCCTCTGCTCTGCCCACGTGAGGTCCCATATGGATTACTGTGTCCATGTCTGGGGCCCCCATCTCAGGAAAGATGTGAAATGTTGAAGCAGATCTGCAGGAATGATGGACGGGGACCCTATCAGGGGATGTAGCGAGAGGACAAAAGAGAATGGTTTTAAAGGGAAAAGAGGGGAGATTTATGTTAGGTATTAGGAAGAAATTCCTTACTCAGAGAATGGTGAGGCCCTGGCACAAGCTGCCTGTAGAAGCAGTGGATGTCATGTCCCTGGAGGTGCTGAAAGGCAGGTTGGATAGGGCTTTGAGGAACTCGGTGTGGTGAAAGTTATCCCTGCCCATGGCAAAGGAGTTGTACTCGATGTGGTCTTAAAGGTCTCCTGCAGCCAAAACCATTCTATGATTGTATGGCTGTAGTTATCATGTGGGCAAATAGATGGGTCTGGTAGACTGTGATTAAATAATCCAAAGATTACAAACAACCTCTTCAGCAAAACACCAGGGCACTGCAACTTATGAATATGGAGGCATTTCTTAATAGATGACCATTTCATATTCAGTCAGTAGATTTCTTTCATTGGACAAGAAGTGAGAGCGTACATTTCTGATGACTTATTTAGTCACATTACTGCAATTTATAGTTGGGGCATGTAATCCTGTGCGTCCTTATTATACACTACATGGGAGGAGTGGTTAGAAGTCAAATCAAATCTTAATTAAACTCGACTAAGAATAGATATGTGATGCACAATGTAAGATGAATTTTTTTTTTAAGTAATCAATGTTCAGTATCCTAAGTTGGTGTTTGATGTGTTTTCTTCTTTAGTTTAATTGACTGGAACAACCCTGCTATCATCAACAAAATGTATAAGGTGTATCTTGGGGATATACCATTGAAAACCAAGGAGGTAGGATTTATGTACAGAGTTGTATACTTACTTAATTTCTGAAGTTGTTGTTGCCTTATTTTATTTGTTAAACTATGCACACGTGTTTCTTAGATCTGTTGCTTCTCTGATCTCTGCTTTCAGTGAGTGTGCTGTTGATTATTTTTTCTCAAGGAAATGTCCCAATTCATCTGAGTTGCAGAAGGTAATTTAGCGAACTTGAAAGTACTGCTGTGCAACAATGCCCGTCTTATTTCAGCTCTTTTTATGACAGGGATCTGTTCTGAAGCCAGAAATGAAACGAGAGTCAGTCAGCACTCGTGTTAAATTAAAGATTGTTCCTCATCTTCTACAATCCAGACAAGCTGCAGAAACATTCCCAGCCAACATTCAGGTAACGTGTATGTTCCTAAGCTGCTTTTTCGAATGAGCTTCTTGATAATACTGCTGCTTGAAGCAGGGGAACTAGAAAATCTTTGAATATGAGACTGGACACTTTCTGATCTGTTCTGTATTTGGTCTGTCCAGGTGGTTTATGATGGACTCTTTGGTGCAAACACAAATGCAAAACTAAGAAGTCTGTCCCTGCAGTTTGTGCATCATATTTGTATTATGTAAGTAATCAGGAGTGTGCATGAAGTGTTCTAACAGTTTGCCTAGAAGCCACCATGTTTATTAAATATGTAACCTAACTAAGGTCGAAGAATACTACTATAACTCACAGAAATTAGGATGGGTTTTTTTCCTTTAATCTTGGGAATAAAGGAGCACAGTGGTTGTGTGTATGCTTGTGCATGTCAAGCTGTGATTTTGCAAAGCTGAGGGGAAATAAAAGTAATATTGACAGTATATTTTTAAGGGATGCAGGAAATTTCATGTTCTTTGATATTTGTAATTTCAGTTGTCCAGAAAGTAAAATAAAGCCATTAGGCCCAGTGCTTCTAAATGGACTTACAAAGGTGATCAATGAATACAAAGAGGTAAGCTGAAAGGTTCTTTACTTGCAGAACTGCAAATCTTCATATACATACAAGCAAAAGACAAATGTCTTTATGGTGGTAGCAGATAAATCTTTTTATTTGTATGTAGTTGCCTGAGGTGGCTCTCCATGGACACTCCTTAAGAAATTTTGTTGTAAGAGAAGAAGAAAATATTTTAAAAGGTTACATATTATGGGAAAACTGTTTTATTTATTTAACTGCTCTGGATCGGTGCTTGATCACTATTTGCTAATTCTTGGGAAGTAATAGTGATGGTAATCTAAAGAGTGAAACAGAGTAGCATCCATTTCCTATTAGTCATTACTTTGGAGCAGACAGACCTCAACTCTAGGTGTGCACTCCATTTTGCCAAGCATGTATAGTGTGAAACTGTAATACCTTCCTTCCTATTTATCCAGTGAGAGTATTGCTATGGAAATCATGTTAAAAACAGAATTGCAAGTGCTGCTCTGGCCCAGACCTCTGTTGTGCAACACTCCTCCTTTTGCTGGTACCTTTGAACCATTGGCTGTGATCCTCTGGCTTAAATTGGTGTTTGAAGGTGTGAATCTCTCCTGCCATTGTGAAAGAGGTGAAAAAGGACTGATTAGGAGGGAGTAAAGGCATGTTTAAGTAGGTGGAATTGGTCATTTGCAGGATTCATTGCTCAAACAGCTTCCCTTCTATAAAGCTAGTGTTTAGGGTCAGAGGAAAGTTTCAGTGTTCCTTAGGTACTGTTTCGTACTTTTGCCAGATCTTTGTAGTTACCAGCCTCAAAATAAAACCCCATTAACTGACACCAGAAGATGTGCATTTTGTCACTGTTTCTAATTTTCTGTTTCTTTTGGAAAAGCATGTTCTCTTGGTTCCTATCTGATGCTTTTATTCTTTGATGTCATTATGTTCCAGGATTTTGTCCATGAAGTGCCTGCTTGAGCACTTTGGAGACAGGATAGAAAATAAATAAATGTTTAATTAAAGAATATTTCTATGCCTTTATATATTTCTAGTTTTGCTGAGTTATGTATATATATTTTTTTTTATCTTTTAAGGATTCAAAATTGCTGTCAATGGCTTATTCAGCAGTTGGAAAACTCTCCAGGTAATGAAGTGCCATTTAAGTAGTGGGTCATTTAATAGCTTTTTTACAGTAATGTGTTATTTTATCAACAGCAAGCCCTGAACCTCCTGCCAGTGTTACAATTGAGTGTACAGCACAGAGGAAAGCATTCTTGATAACTATGGAGGTGTGAAATGAATATGCATTTGGCTGATAGCTTCACTAGAAGTGATTAATGGCAGCTCATGAATAATATATAGAATTTATAAAATGGTTCCACTTTGTGGATTGACAGAAACATAAATTTAAGGAATGTACAGCAAAAATTAGAATGCATGTGGCTGGACAAGTGGTATGTTCAGTGCTTTGCTGGTGATCTAGTTCCTTTTCCCTAGAATATTTTGATTTCCAACTGTGATGAGGGGTGTTCTGCTATGTGGTGGAAATGGATAAGATAGAGCAGACTATCTGTACTGGCTGTGTTTTGTTTGACAGTTAAAATACGGAGTGAGGGAAAGATCAATAAAAAGTGAAACAACTCAATTTAAAAAGCCCAAATACTCATGAATGAAAATATCTTGTTTCAGCCGAGTGCCTCAACTCTTTACCAAGGATATAGCACTGGTACAGCAGTTTTTTGAAGCTTTGTGCAAGGTGGGTGCTCACAGGGCTTTGTGAAATCATAAGTATTTCATGCTGGTTTTGCTTACTTCTTGTCAATGTACACTGTAAAATAACAGAAGTATGTTTTCTACTGCAGGAAGATGCTGATACAAGGCTTGCCATTCAGGAGGCCTTGTCTATGATGGTTGGAGCATACAGTAACTTGGAAGGAGCCCAGCGTACTCTGATGGAAGCTCTTGTAGCTTCTTACCTAATAAAGGTACTTCCATTCATGTCAAAATTAAGTAGCTTAGAGTAAGAGCTATGCAGTCATCTTTTTCCTGACCCTGTGTGTTCAGTTCTTTTGCAACGCACCTTGTTTTCTTGCTGAATGCAGTATTCTGCCATGAAATGTTTGTACTATGTTGCAGTGGTGGCTGGAGGAAAGTTAATGCAGTTTTGTTTGTGATCTTTTTCACAAAGAAACAGTGTCTACAACTGTGTGTACCTCTCTCATAGTCTCCTCCTAAAGAGGCTTGAGACACTAATCCAGAGGAATCTAGACTTCACTAAGTGTCTTGATTTTCCTCAGGACTCCCCACAGGTCTGGGCCTGAATTTTTAGTGAGTGGCTTTTGTATACTGCATATGGGTACTCAGGGTTACTGTAGAGGTATAGATATTTCCAGTTGTTGCACTTATAGCTGTACGGGACTCTTTTCATGGTGGTTGCCTGGGTACTCCAGCAATCTAGGTCTCCAGGCAATACCACTTTTAAATCAGAAGCTAGCAGAGACAGTTGTCTTCCTGAATCAGTGTTTCTGGTTGTGTTGCTCCTGAGCACAGTTCTCTTTTCCAAGGGTAGATTATAGGTATCATTCTTCAGTTCTGAACTGCTTTGGTGAGATCGTTCAGATACACTAGAATTAGTGATAACCCTGATTTGTAATTCCCAAAATTGTGTGTGTGTTTAATTTAGCATTTAATTCTCCACTTGGGTATATGTGGGAAGCTAGCTTTTCTCCATTTCCTGCCATTCCTGCCATATGAAGAGTTAGCAAGAGCAATGTCTCAGAAACTTATAAATCCTTTCGAGTTAAGTTGGTGTGAGAGGGCAGAGTGGATGATTGCTGATAAACACAGTGGTGAGTGCAGATCACTGGTGTACATTTACAGCTTGGCCATACGTTTATCTGTTCTCTTTAAGCCTGAAGTTCAAGTACGTCAAGTGGCTGTGAAATTTGCTAGCACAGTGTTCCCTCCAGATCATATCCCTTCCAGATACTTACTGCTTTTAGCAGCAGGAGACCCGTAAGTTCTTTTTCTTATTAACCTTATTTTTTTCACTTTAAATTATTTTCATCCAATTACATACATATTTAAGCTAAATATATATATTAAAGATCCAGTATGTATTTGGATTAAGTGCATGTTTGTGTAGATAGATAGATAGATAGAAATGCCTGAGAACTAATGTACTAAAAATCAAATACAGTTATTTGAAAATTGCCCTCTAACACAGTGGTATTTTTAGTAGTCCTGTGGACAACTGTTAATGTTTCCTGTGCTTGCTATGGCTTGAATTCTTTTTCTTGTTTCTGGTGAACTGCAGCATTGAAAGCCAGGTTGGATGGGGTCCTGGGTAGCCTGATGTAGTGTGTAGCAACCAGCTCACAGCAGGGCTTTAGAGGTATCTTCAAACCCAAGCCATTCTGTAATTCTATGCTAATGATCAGCTGCAGTCAAAGTCAAATGTGGCATGGTGCTTCTGGTCAGCTTTACAGTTGTCATTTTTTTTTTCCTTGTAAATTGTGGCAACCTGTTGTTGTCTTGGATTTGTAAAGAGTCTGAAGCAGAGTCTGCTTTTATACAGGTTGCCATTTGCAGCTGAGGAGCAGGTGAATTGTTAAATTATAGTAATCATTTCATTCACAGCTATCTGTTCTTGTCACTTAAATGTCTTTTTTCTCCAGCATACTTAATTGCTCCATTGTTTTAATTCCTGCAGCTGTTAAATAACTGAGGAAAGTTTAGCAACAGAGAAAGCAACAGAACAGTTTGCTGCAGTTTAGCACTGAAGTGTCAATGCTGTTTTAGGTGTTTCAGCTACACAGGGAGCAGTAAACCTGGTTGGTGTCATCCGAGGCTTGTAGATAGGAAGTGATGAGGGTTTCCATCCTGTCCCCTCGCTTAGAGAGTCCAAGTAGGAAGATAAGTAAACAAGGACATGGGAACTGGAATTTGAGGTGATCATCAGTAGGATCTAAGATGTGCAGAGGTTGCTTGGTCCAGACTTTTTTATGGTAGCTACTCATCAGTGCGTTTTTTCTTCCCCTTCTCTACAATAAACAGTATAAAGTTCCAGTGCATATTTTCTTTCCACTTCATTTCAGAAAGGCATTTCTATTTTAAAACTGATTGCTCTTACTCAGTTCTGAGATCTCATTGTTCATTAAAGACTGTTGTTCATTTGTACTGTGCAAATAGCATCTGTCTCTCATCTTTTCTTCTGAAAGGCGGGAGGAGGTACACGGAGAAGCGCAGCGAGTGCTGAGAACATTTCCTGGTAAAAATGAAAAAGAGAGTTCTGGGAAGCAGATGCCTTCCTTCCCTGAAATGGTTCATTATATTCAAGAGAAGGTAAAGTGCTTCTGTCCTACTAAATGACGAGACTGATGGTTAGGCATGTAGAATGGTGATGTTTTCCATCCCTATCTCCATTTCCTCTGCCTTCTGCAAGGATTGGAATTAGTTAAGGTCAAGCTGTTCATCTTCATTGCTATTAGTAAAACCAGTGGCCTTATAAGCAATGCTTTGTGACCTTTTGGAACTCCAGCAGAATGATATGCCAAAAACAACATCAATAAGTTAGCCCTAACTGTTGGCAGTGAGAAATTGCCTGGGGTGATGTTGACAATCTAGTTTGTGGTACACACTTCTGTGGATAGTACCTCTAATAAGCTTAAAAAGTGTAGAAGTGTTGTGAAGATTCTCTGACAGTACCTTCTTTTTTTTGATCTATCTATGGTTCAGACTTTAAATTGTTTTTTCTAAATGTAAGAAGTATAATTTCGCATGAGATCTGTGACAACAAAACTCTCATAGATGAGGTATTTCTTTGTAAAATTTTGTGCTTTGCTAGTATTATACTTAGTTGGGATTAGAGGTATAGGAAGGTTTAGGTAAATACTTGCTTTTATCCAAACCACTGGTTGTTCAAATAGATTTTTAAAAAAGGAAACAAAAAATGAATTTTAGCACTAACAACTGCCTGTTTCATGTCGTTTTTTTAACTTCCTTGACTTTTGTATTGTCACTAAGTGACATCAAGGATTAACCTAGTTTAATCACTATGGAGAAAAACAAGATTCCCTCTCACCTGGGCATATTTAAAACTAATAATAATTTCAAGCACTTTTCAGGTCTTCCTTCAACATCCTGAAGATACAATAAAAGTATCTTTGAGGTCCATTCCTTTGGTTAGAGTTTTGAAGTGTGAATTTTTTCACATATCATGCACTGTGTGAGTGTTAGAAATGTTTGAGGAGTTTGTACGCATTGCTTAGCACAGGAGGCCAAAATGCAAAATGCTTTTCCTGCATAAGTTACTGTCATCATCTTCTCCCTCTTCACAAATTATATTTTAAAGAGTAGGACTTTATCTGCTGAGTGTGGTTTAAAAAAAAAAATATATATATATATATATACACTTCTCACAGTAACCTTCTGGTTGGAAGTTTGAGGTACTCTGTTTCTGAATTTTAAAGCTTTTTATTTTTGTTTTTTCTTCTGTATGGGCAAAAAAGAGTACTGTTCCTCCTCTGGTCTCCCCTGCAGCTCATGAATTGAGAATTTCCACTTTTGAGTTTTGGCAGGAAGGTAAAAGCGATGGACCTGCAGAACACTTCAGGTCATCTTTTCAAGTTTCCCCTGCCATTATTGTTCTCTGGTACATTTTCACTTGCTCAGTGGAGGACAAACAGTTGCATCAGAAAAATTTCATTGACCTTTCCAACATCTTTGCTGTATGTGGGTCTGAATGTTCCATTCTCAATATTCTCTGTTGTATAGGCCTCTCACCGAATGAAAACTCCAGCTAAATATATGACAGGAACTGCAGCATTGCCGTTCAATCCTGCCACGTTTGGAGAGGTAATTCCGAATCTACTCCCTTGGATACATTTACTGTTATTTATTTAGAGAATAATGTAAGAAGCTAGTAGTTAGAAGTAATCTCACATTCCAAAATTTCCCCATGTAATCAATTGCTGGAGTTAACTTCTCCTTATCTTAGCCCTCTGTCCACAAATAGAGAGGTCTGAACTGAATTTTCACAGGGGGTTGGGAGGAGTGTTTCTGGGAGGGCTGTCCTACTGCTTTCTCAAGCATACCTAGTGTCACACCTTCTCAGAGGAAGAAACTGGCAATCCTCTGCTTAAGCCCTGCTGTGTTCTCTGGGGCTGTTTGTTTTGTAGTAGATTTCCTGGCTTCTCAACTGGAGACAAGTTCAGATGTGATGCAGTGTCTGTGTTAGTAATGCACTGAGTTGCATTTGGATGCCTGCCTGACTGGTACTGGGTACAAGCTGACCTGCCTCCAGGCAGGTTGCAACAGCTTGTAATAAACAAAAATAAATTAAAAAAAAGGAAGTGATCTTAAGATTTCTTGCACCTTGAATATGCACCTGTATCATTGCTGGCTGTTCTGTCTTAAGTTCATTAATTATTAATTAACCGTCTTATTTCAGTTATGTTGAATATAGTCTATTCCTTGTTCTCTTGTCTCCTTAGTTTCCAAAGTGCTCTTGCATTCATTCATTCATAAGGATCTTTTGCTTTTCTCTACTCAGATAGTCCTGTACCTGCGGATGTGTCTTGCTCACAGTGCAGGTGTGGTGCCAACCTCACAGAGCTTGGCAGATATGCAAGACCACGCCCCAGCCATTGGACGTTACATACGAAACCTCATGTCTGGCAATCACATATCTTTCTCTTCCACCTCCTCCTCCAAAAGTGCAGAAACCAATCCTGTACAGATATATATTGGCCTACTTCAGCAGCTCTTAGCTGGTGTTGGAGGTAAGAGCACCATCTTTGTGAAATTATTCATTAGAAACCAGTGCCCATTGCTTTGAATTGCAGAGTTGCAACACAGACTATGTAAACTTCAGTGTGAACTTGCTCCCTTCTATGCTTCTGAGTAGGTGGGAGGTAGTAGGATAGTAAAGTCTCAGCAGCACTTGACATAGTGTTATAAAGCTGTCTACAGCAATTTCTTTGCCTGTGAATATTGTCTTCCGCATACCAGTAACCATATATCTGTGACAATTGTAATCTTAAAGCATTCGAAAGCCTTCAGAAGTTTCTACCACAATGTTTGCTACTATTTATCTAATATCTCTAAGAAATACGATACCCTGATGTTAATGTATTGTTTGTTATCCCTAGTGAATTGCAAGCAGGTACTTTGAAATACCTGGTACGTTTTACAGTTTTTTATTGAGGATTGTTTTATTCTTGTAAATAACCTGATTCTTCAATTCCTTTTCAGGTTTGCCAGTCATGTATTGTCTTCTGGAAGTTGTTTCAGTGTATCCAGAGAAGCTAGCCGCCAGATTTGTAGACAAAATGGATTGGATAAGGGTGTGTTGAAACCTGCCAGTTTTGTTTATTTTTTTCTGTAACTTGTTTGGGGGAGGGCAGAGGGAGTGAGGAGGGAGCATGTTAGAGACATTTGGCATTAGCAAAATTGAGCATTTCCCATGGTGAAGTGGAGCTTTATTTGTCAAATATACACATAATTCCAAATCCGTTATTTTTACCTGGACTGAACACCACCTCATTCAGTGTTATATAAGCAGGGTAGGAAAAAGTATTTTTTGATTCTTTGATGTTATTGCTTTTGTTCATTTACTTTTGCATTCTGTGTAACATATATCAGTGATCCTTCTGGGACAGTCAGTCAGTATTTCCCTTGATCAGAAATGTGCTGAACACCAAAAGAAAACCAAGAACATAATTCTGCAAGTTTTTGAAGGAACTGTATATAAATGAGAATATTCCAGTTAGAAGATGTAAAAGTCTTATCAGAAAATGAGATAGAGTAGGTCTGTGGTTCTTTTAGAGCCTGTCCTATGGAATGTTGTTTTTATGTTGTTTGCTTTTTTATTAGCTCTGTATAAAGAGTTGACAAAGTGAAGCCTACTGGAGATATTAAGCCAAAGAGAACTCACCTTTGTTTGAATTCTTTTCTCTTCATCCTGTTTAAGCATCCAGGATTTGCTAAGCTATTACAGATTGCCACTTCTTCCTTTTGGGGAATCTGTCAGCAGAAAAGCTTAAAATGTGTTCTAATTACTTGTCCTACTGAAACCTGCGCTGCATTGAATGCAATTTACTTCACCTCATTTAAGTCCAAATATCACCCTCAAAGAACAGGATTAAAAACATTATCCTCTTCATTACTGTTTCTCATTTGCGGGAAAATCTTTTTCTTTGGTCTCATGTCCATTTGCAAGCTTCTAGGATAGTAAGTGATATGACCAAGTTTCCAGTTGTAAATTATCCTTTGTAATTTCACTGTGCCAAGTGGAGAGAACAGTTCCAGGAGCTTGTTAGAAGTCAGCAACGTGATCTGATACATGTTTTCAGCTGAAATTGGAGTTACATTTCAAGAGCTTGACAGATCTCATGTCTTGTTTGTTGGGTTTGTTTTTTTTCACTTGGTTCACATCTATATTACTACTGATGAACTAAATTATTGAAAGCTTAAAGTATGAATTTTTCATGTGAGTGTGTTGCATTATACACGTAATCTATTAGTTTTATCTTATCAAATGGTCTGAAGCTTCAAAAATTCAACCTTTTAACAATTTTAAATGTCAGATGATCTCTAAAACAAAATGGATAAATTTACACTGTGATTTCCTCAGCTGTGCATTTTTTTTTGTGTCACCACTGTGTTTCAGTGGTTTGACCTCTACAGATGTTTCCATTTGATTAATAAAAGGGAGACTGAAGCCTGTGCTGGGGGGGGGAGAGGGAAGTGTCTTTACGTTTCTGCAGGTTTGGTGGGTTTTCTTGTTTATTTCTTTGTAAGTTTCATGTGTATGTGAAATATGGAAGCTTTTCTCTGAAAACAAAATTCAGCAAAGCATTCAGTCAGCTATTTATCTGAGAATCAGTGAGTAGCCCTTCTGGGGCTGCTGGTAATATTCCTGCTAAAGGTTAATGTGCAATCAATGCTTTGTATTGAGCGCTTTGTTTCTTACTAAATGATAATACTCTGAATTTAAAGAATTAAATACTGCTTATGCCACTGCATGGCTGTTGTAGCCGTGCAGTTAGAAACTGCATGAACACTGGTTGATACCATGTTTTGTTTCTTACTAAAAAATTCTTGCAGGGCCTGATGAACACAAACAAAGAAGAAATGCGTGAGCTCGCTGCCCTGTTCTATTCTGTAGTGCTGTCTACAATGTCTGGGAATGAGCTTAGGACCTCTGTGGAGCAGCTGATCAAGATGACAAAAGACAATCATGTAACTGCCTTCCTTTGTCTGCTTCCTGCTGGGCTTTTCAGTGTCATATAACTGATGGGAAATCTCAACCTCTTACAGTGTGTTCAGGATGTATTAGCCTTAATCTGAGTGTAAAATTAACTAGCTGGCTTCTAGCTGGGTGTTGGAAGGGATTTTTGCTGTAGGTGAGTGGAACAGATTTCTAAATAAATTAATCCCTGAAGCTGTTCAGTTTAATAAGAGGATTTCTTGAGATACTTGTCATAAAGTAGAGCCAGTTCAGTCACATGCTTATGAGTTTTACTCCCTTAGATATACCTTGTCTCACTGAATGGTAATAGAGCAAACTACTTATCACCAACACTTCCCTAATTCCGTATTTCTGAGCAATTTAAGGCACCCACAGAAGGAGGAAGATCTTGTCTCCTTACTCATTCCCCTCCCCTAGCTAAGCCACTGGCCCTACAGCATCTCATTGCCTTGGGGCTTGGTTGAAGCCCAGCTTCTTCTCACCCCATAAGAGACTGCTCGGCAGCCCTCCTCCTCCCCTAGCACTGTCTCCCATCTGCATGGTGTTGTTTTTTTTTCACTGTTTGTCCATCTCCCTCCCCTTGTCCATATCTTTCTCCATTTTTTTTTGCCACTTACAGAATGGGGAAGGAGCTGAGAAAATTTCTTATCTGGAGAGATGAATAAGGGGCATATTTCTTTGCCAGTGTCTTGAATTCTGAAAGTAAAGGAAAGTATCAGTGTGTCTAAATTGCATTTTCCCAGAACTTTTTAATCTCATTTTGTCTGCGGAAATTTTACGTTTCACATTTCAGGAAACAGACCTATGCTGACAAGAAATTTTGGTTATTTTGTGTATTAATTGACAGACCTGGTTTGAGTCTTTGAAAGCTGGCCGTGATGCAAGGCAACATCATTGCACAACTGTACAGTGCAGTACTGTGCAGTAGCAAAGCCAACTCCTTTCTGTCCCAGTGGTCTGCTTACCAGCAGGCTGTGAAGCCATGGCTGATTTTCTGTAGACCCATGGCTTACAACTAAGAGGACTGTAATCTTAGAACAAGAAAATGTTAGCACGCATTTTTGCTGGTTTCTGATGGACGTACAAAAACAGTTCAGTCTGTGCTGGTAAGAGTGGCAGAGATCTTCAGTGGTTCAGTAAGAACTGCAGTGTAGGTGGCTTGCTGAAGTACAAAGGACCCATGTAGATAAGTCTGTACTTAAAAATCATGGTTTGGTTTTTTTTTTGGGGGGGTGGTTTTTTTTGGGGGTGTTTTTTTGAGGGTTGGTTTTTTTTTTTTTTTTTTTTCTGGCCAAGGGAGGATTTTAGGAATGTGAGTTCTGATGCTAACTTCTAAGTCTCCTGAGTCTCTAATAGTTCTGTTAATTTATCCTAAAAGACTCCATCAGAGAGCACTAGCAATATCAAACTCGTGTTGTATGTAAGATCTCAGCTTTCTTCCCAGCTGGCTCATCTATGTGTGTTTTTAAATCAGTGCTTTGTGGAAAGTGTTACTTACATTGAAAATGAGATTTTTTTGCACTGTTGGTTCTGTCTGTAGAGCCCGGAGGTCCAACATGGATCCTTGTTGGCTTTGGGATTTACAATAGGAAGGTACTTGGCCAATAGGAAAATCAGAGCAATGGAGCTACATGACATACAACAGCCAAACACTTCAGTCATGCCGGAACAAGAGCAGCTCATAAAGTCAACAACAGAGACAATAGGTAACTTCCACCCAACACTTTGCAGCATGTAACAGTTGTCTGTGAACTGCCGCAGGCTGAAGACTTCTGAGATGTTAGATGCTGTTCATCCTGAGTTTACTTTGTATGATACAGTTTACAGCCTATGAAACTACCATGTGATTAGGTGTATGGATATAACCCTTTTCAGCATGAGTTAGATGGCCTCTTAGCTCACTGACCAACATGGCCCGGTGAGCAGTGGTGCTACTGCCAAGACTCCTCCCGCTGTCTCCTCACCTTTTGATTTTGTTGGAGCATAATGCTTCCTGTCTGTTGTAAAGGAAATAAGCACCTTGTTACTTACTTACTCTCAGATAATAACAGGATGACTTGGATCACGTTTTTATTTTGTCCTGTAGGTTCTTTTCTGGACAGCACCTCTCCCTTTCTTGTGGTGGCTGCTTGCACTGCTCTGGGGGAGATTGGCAGAAATGGCCCCTTGCCAATCCCCAGTGAAGGCACAGGCTTTACAAAGCTGAAACTTGTTGAAAGCTTACTGGCCCGAATCCCTTCCAGCAAGGAAACAAATAAGGCAAGATTTTGTTACATTGTTACGGTTCTTGTTCATTCCTGGAATGTATTACCTGCCCAACTCAGCCAGTTTTTTAAAGAATTCACTACTGAACCTGTTTGGACTAGGACTAATTGTTGTCTTTAGTGAGTCAGATTTGGAATAAGCGTTTTCAGAATATCTGGTGTTGTCCAGCAGTTGTTTGTATGTGCTTTCTACATACCAAGCAGAAGCTTATGGGATGAAAATTATAAAAAGGGATACTTTTAATTCAGTGAAAACAGGAATGTCGTCTGGAGAATAATTGTTAAACATAACAATGACGTTTATTTTGCTCTGTGTCATATGGAAAACCGTGAAGAGAGGAACAGCAATTAGCTAATAAGTGTATTGCATATTAACTTCAAATACCATAAGTGAAACTTCAGCAAGAAGGTGAGGAGAAGTTTGAAAGTATATCTTCTGGACTTATAGGAAGATGATATTATTGTTGGTTTTCTGTGTATTTTAGATGAAGGAACGAGCAATACAAACGTTGGGTTACTTTCCTGTGGGAGATGGAGATTTCCCCCACCAAAAGCTACTGTTGCAAGGTTTGATGGATTCTGTGGAGGTGAGAAATTAGTGCATATTGTTTCCATCATTATTTCTATTTGAGTGTTTTTTCTGTGTGTTCTGGAGACAGTTTTATGAAGAAGCTGTCATATGTAGTGCTTCTAACTTTGTTAAAGCTGGAATGGAGTAGAGAGCTGAGATAGGTTTGGAGCATGTAAAATTCTAAAATGTTTTATGCTGCAGTTTAAAAGCTTGCCTGCTGAGATCTGTGCCCCAGTCTTTGAGATGAAGTATGTGTCCTTGGTTCAAGGGGACTACCTTTACACAGTAAACATTAACAGCTTTTAGTAGTGATTCCATAAGTCTGTATTTTGCCATTCAAGTGTATCCTATGAGGTGGTAATATAAATACATGTTCTTTTCCATCAGAAGTACATCCGCTGGTGTAACTCACTTGAATTAGAAGCTTTATTTATAGGAAGATCTGTTGTCAGCCTAAGTCCACCAGTAGTGCACTGCATTCTTTTGCAGTACTACAGAGCTGTTATATGTATTTCCATATTCCAGGCTGCAAAATTAAAAGTCGGGGAGATTTTTAGTATCTTTCTTTACTTTAGCTTGTTTTTATCTTTCTTCCTTGTTCATACTCGCATAGAATTCAGCATTGCAGAAGCATCTATTGAGTATGAAACAGACTGAATTTGCAGAGTCTTTCAGTCTGATGTGATCAAACAAGCCAGAATAGCAAGAACATTGTGTACACATCTACAGAATCATGTTTTTGAGTGTTCCTGACCTGGAACTATTCAGGGACATTTCAGCTTCCTCTATAAAAGATGCACTTGAAGGGGAAAAAAAACAACTGAAAAACAGCTTATGTTAGATTGCAGGAAGCTAAAGGCTTGTCCAAATTACATGAGTGTTTTGTTCTTACAGAGAGTAAAGAGAGCAGTGGTACTCAGCAGATGTAGTAGTCAGTTCTTAAGAGATAAAAATTCACCACAAAGACGGACAAAAAAATTGGCAGAGTTTTACGCATTCTGTTCCTCAGGGCTTAAGGAAATTGTGGAAGGAAGACAGAAAGCAAAGCAAAATTTCAGCTAAATTGTTTCCGTGTGGGGAAAAAGAGTGTTCATTTCTTGGAGTCATGGTAACTTTTGTTAATGACTGGTGATCTTGTTTAAACTTTGCTTTGATCCTATCCCTTTTTTTTTTTTTTTTTTTTGTCCTGTTCTTTATATTGCGTAGAGATTGGCAAATTCTTGCTTTAGCTCTTACTATTCATTTTGGAGTGCTTGACGTCAGCACTGCTTTCATCAGCTCCAAGGGATCTGAGTCACCAGGTAGTCTTAGAAGCTCACCAAAAGTGTGATATTGTAAATCAGTGCTGAGTACTGGGACTGAGAAATGGGCTGTGGGTTTTTGCATTAAGTGCTGAAACTTGTGGTGTTCATTCAGTCAGTAGTCAGTGAGGCTCTACTGTTTCCTAGGCCAAACAAATAGAACTGCAGTTCACTGTGGGTGAAGCTATTACCAGTGCTGCTGTAGGAACCAGCTCGGTGGCTGCACGTGATGCGTGGACGGTCACAGAGGAGGAATATATCCCTGCCCCAGGTATGTCTTCCTTATACAAAGGTCTAGGTTGAGAAATGTGAAATCTCACAGTTGCGGCTTAACACTGGCTTTATTATCTGGTGTGCTCGATTAATAGTAGAAGAAGTAAGAGACATTTTACAGTGTGCTTTGCTCTTTGTTCTGCAATACTGAGTTGTAAACAAGTTGTTTCACCACTTCAAGTCCATCTACTCAAAGGGTAGATATGAAGGAGTAGATAGAAAACGGTATTTCATGTGATTTTTAAATAGCTTTTTTATGGAATCTAATTCATTGCCACTTGACAGAGATGGTGTTAGATCTCAAGTGAACACAAAGCAGAGCATGGTGGGTGGGGCAGAGCCAAACCCTGCATTTACTCCAGGATTTTTGAGTCTGAACACACGTGCTACAAAAAAAAAAAAAGCACAATGGATTGTACACAGTATGAGTGTTTCTATACTCACACTCTTCTGGGCCACAAGCACTATCACTATATGGTTAGCAGAGCTCTCTTCAGAATTTCTTTTAAGAGAAACAGTTTCCCAGAAGCTACACTGTACATCTTTTTTGAATAAGCAGAGGATAAGGCCTCACCTCCTTACTCACTTGTGAGTAGTTTTTACGTTGCTGCTACATGTTGTATTGTATGAAAGTAAAAAAAAGCATGTCTGACTCTGAAAATTCCCTTCTTCCTCTCTACCTTTCTTTCATATAGATCTGAAGGTAAATGATTTGGTTCCCTGGGTCCTGGACCTAATTTTGAACAAGCACATTATCAGCCCTAACCCACATGTTAGGCAAGCAGCTTGCATCTGGCTTCTGTCAATGGTGAAGAAGCTGAGTACACACAAAGCAATTAAGGTAAGGAATATGTCCATTTCTTGACGCTGGCTCCTTATCCCTATTTTTGCTGCTTGCTTCCTTTCTGTCCATTTCTTTTCTCTTTAATTCTATTTCACTTCTATTGCCTTGTTATCCCCAGGGCTGCTGCAGTCCTTACTGACTTTTGAGTCATGACTTATTTTTTCGTCGTGGGGGACATCATGTCTGTTAGACACACAAAGCTGTTAGCATCTTTCCAAACATTTGACTTGCACTCAAGTCAGAGTATGCACAGTGTAAATCTGTTTTGTAAGATGAAGTGCCAGTACATCTTTCCTTAGGAGGAAGAGATGGGTATCAGTATAGTTATTAGGATTTCTTTTTGGAAAATACTAAAAAGCAGTTTAAGAGGTGAAGAAAGTGAAGAGCTAGGTGTAATTTCATGAACTTGTTCCACAGAATTCATCACAACTTTGTTACCAAGCAGAAGTTATGTTTCATGTGCTTGGTATTTTTGGTTGTGGTTTGAAAATCTTGCACTGATAGTGCTTTTGTGTGATGAGAATCACCAGGTGTTGCTATCCAAGGAGGCACTTAAAGCATTCCCAACTGAAAAAAGAAAAAAAGCATTCTCAACCAAAACGTCCTTTCCCTACATAGAGCTAGTATGATATTACACTGATCTAACAGTGTATATTGCTGGAGTAGCAAAATCCTCTAGTTTGATGTCCCTTGCCTAGAAGATGCCTCATTTATGCCACGTTACTGGTATGTATTAAATGAGGAGAAGAAATTGTGTGGTTTACTAATAACACAGTAGCTATAAAAAGGTGCTGGGCAAATAACTTACATTCTGTGAATGAAGGACGGGCAGCTGCTTACCAGTCCAAAAGAATGACGCTTTCTGTGTCATAGTTATAGCTCAAATAGACAACCCTATTCATATGGTTACCCCTGTCATAGTTATAGCTCAAATAGACAACCCTATTCATATGGTTACCTCTGTCTATCTGTTAGGGACTGTCTTGAGATGATACAAATCATATCTTTCTTTCTCATCTTTCAGTCTTACCTCAAGGATATTCAAAGTGCATTCGTTTCAATTCTGTCAGATAGTGATGGTAAGTACTACCACAACAGTTTTGTCTTTTAGTGAGGCCCTAAAAAGTTAAAGGGAATCTACAACAAACAGAAAGTCAGCTTCACCCTCTCTGTCAGCGTGTACTAAAACTTGACTGTAAAAAAAAAAAATAAAAAAAATTACCATTTCTGTTACTTCAGAAATTTTCTTTCCTAGATCTTGTAGAAATGAGAGTATAATTATACTTCTGCATTTTCTTCTGCAGGCTGTAATAACAGAAACGGTTCAATCTGCTGCTTCTGCTTTGCTCTGGGCAGAAGTATCACAGAGTTCTATATGGACAGTAACTCTATTTTTAAACATTTATGTCTAGTGATGGCAACTAGTGGAAAGGATGGCATCCGGTGGACTAACCAGAGCTCACCAAAGTTAAAAAAGGGACTATTTTACTGAACTTCAGGGGCTGTAGCAAGTCTGAACAATGGCAGCTCTTTGAATGCTCCCAGCTATTTCAAAGCCACCAATGACAATGTTAATATGAAGGTGTCAATTTATGGAGCAGGAACAAGTTGATGCTTTGGAATCCAAAGCTTGTATTGCCAGACTAGATCTGTTCTGAAATAGAGAACTGTAGACTGCAACACACAGCTTTTGTTTCTTAATCATGATTTTTTCTGTTGGATCTTGTAATTTAAATTTGTTTATTACTACTCACATGCTTATCTTTAATTTAATTTTGTGAAATCTCTTGCAGAGCTCAGTCAGGATGTTGCTTCAAAAGGTCTTGGGCTGATATATGAACTAGGAAGTGAACAGGATCAGCAACAGCTAGTCACCACGCTTGTTGATACCCTTATGACTGGGAAAAGGTACGGTGTGCCTTAAAAAGTACTGTAAGCTACATGTCTGATGGGAACAAAAATGTGCCTCTTTTGTATGAGAGAGATGCCTTGTGCCTGGGAGAAACCACTATCCAGAAACTGCCAGGAAGTCAAACTGAGATATTTCTTAATTCAGCCTGGGTTTATTGTGAGTGGAGCTATTCCAGTTTTGTTCTGTTCTGAATTTAACAAAGCTACTAAATAATGGTTCAGTCCTGATTCAAGCAGTTTAAATCAGTTTGGGTGTGGTTTTCTCCTTGCTGCACTGTGTAATTGCAGAGGACAGTGAGATCCTGCAGTGATTCTGAACAGTATCAGTGTTGTAGAAGTAGAATCTTACTTGTGTCTGCACAAGCATATGCTTTACTGAGGAGAAATGTTAACAGTCGCATGTTTACTTTAGCACAAAAAATTGTGGTGTTGAAGAGCTACTGGCTGTTAATCATGTTGAATGTGTTGGAAGTGCTCTTATCAGCCTTCCTTTCTAACTTGGTGACAAAAACCTAATCTGCAAGCGTAGGAGATTCAGTAGGGGTGAACAGGAGAAGATCAGATGTGTGGAAATGTTTTGTTGTTTTTTCTTTCATTCTGAAGTAGAAGTGCTTTCCACTGATGTAGCTTGCATCTGGTCTGAAATAAGCCGTCAGTGTTTTGGCTTGGCTTCTGACTACACAGCGAAGCCCTTAGCTTTCTGCCATCTCTCATTAACTTTACACATGACATAGGCTGATGAGATTTCTTGCAGTGTGGTTTTGCACTAATGCATATCATCTTTTTTCCTTTGGTTGGTTCATCTTTTTTTGTTTGTTGTTTTTTTAATATTTATTTATTTGTTTTCATTTGTGGGTCTGGAGAGGATAGGAAGTTACTGAGTAACAGGGAAAAACAAATTAACTTGCTCAGTAGTGAGCAGTACATTCAAGGTTAGAGTTTGGTATAGCTAATACTGGACCTCTTTTCCGATAGAGCCAAACATGAGATGACTGGAGAAACTGTGGTGTTTCAGGGTGGCTTGAGCAAAACCCCAGATGGGTAAGTTAAACGACAATGGTCAATAGGCACAGAGTGTACTGTTAACTATTATGGTATTTCTTCTGCTATAAGTAATGCTTTCCCTAAAAATAACTGGATTTCTCTTCTGCTTTTTGAAGTCAAGGTCTTTCTACCTACAAGGAGCTTTGTTCACTTGCTAGTGATCTCAATCAGCCTGATCTGGTGTATAAATTCATGAATCTGGCCAACCATCATGCCATGTGGAATTCTCGCAAGGTAAGTTCCTTCTTTTGTATCGCTTGTATTCCTTCTGTGAGCACTAGAAACAGTGACTGCATTTCTCTCACAGCAGTTCTGTGATCCATAGGTAACTGCATGTGAAGGCCACGTGTTAGTGCTTTGGTGTCTTGTTCAACACCAATTAAGAAGCATGAGAAACAAACTTAGATTTAAGTTCTTACAATGTAACGTTGGTATCACAGGTTTTATTATCTTGTATTCCACTATGGACTAGCTGTGATCCTTTCTTTTTTGCATTTTTTGAGCATTCAGAAGCAAGATCTTTGATGTGTTTGGACAGTATGATCGTATTTTCAAAACTGGGTCAATTTTCACATGCTAAAGAAGATGAGCTTTATTGCGTAAGAAAGCAGAACAAAAATTGTTCAGCAGCTGGTTACTAGAAACTCAGTTGAAAATACGCTGTTTAACCAATGTTGCCAAAATAATCTCACTTTTTAACTTAGCAAAAATAAAGCCTTAATATTTTAAAACTACTGGGACTCCTAGCAAAGTCAGAAGACTACTGGACCCATTTCTTAGGGTAGGGCAAGACACAAGCATAATAAATTTTAAGTGTATTTTTTAGAGTTCTAGCTTGGCAACTGTCTTTTTCACTGGTTTTTCCTAAACATAGGAGGAAGCTGTTCAGTCCCTGGGAGTATGCAGAGCACCTTTGATGCTCTTTTATGTGAAAAATACCAAGGAGGCCACATTTTCTGTATTTCATCTTTCATGCTCTTTTGTGCTCCTCACCTGAGGTTTAGAGTCTCTGAGAAATGCTACTTAGTGCAAAAATCAAGCACCAGCATTAGCTTCCATCCAGTGTTTGGCAGGTCAGCATATCCTTCAAGACTTCCCTCTCTCAACACTGGGGCGCCTCTACTGAAGAGTGAAGTGGAGCAAGATTTGCAGGACCTTGCTAAATGGTTCCTTGCACCATCACAGCAGTGGTCCTGTCTGTGAGTTTGTCTTGTCTGGGTCACAGTCTAGAAAGTACTTTCTATCCTGTGAAGTAGTTCTGTAACTGAGGTTTTAAGTGGCAGCTTTTGACATGTCAAGTCAGGAAATGTAGAGGAAGTCATTGAGTGCAGTCACAAGCTACTCAAAGGTAATGCAGTGGCAGCCTCTTTTTCAAGCTGTCTTACAAAATTCCATGACACTTCATGGATGAGCATCAGTTCCACTGTGTCGTAATTGACAGTAGTGCTCTGTAGGGAAAAAAAGAAAGAGTATGAAGGAATGCTTGAGTTTGAAATAAATAAGGCCATATGCAAACCAGTAATCCCCAGAAATGTAAGTTGCATCGTCAAGATAGTGTTGGTTGATTTTTCAGTTCATAAGTTATTCTAGATCTTCTGAATGCAGCAGAGTTGAAGGGAAGCAGTGGCCTTCCTTCAGGAAGAGCTTATTTTGGAAAAACGTAGTCAAATCCTTGCAGCTGTAATCTTCCACCAGAGCTTTGCCATAAGCTGTCGAATGATATCTTGGAAAAAAAAGTTGGAGGGTGTGGTATGGGAAGGGCTGAAATTCTTTCAGTGTTTTTCATCTCCTGATGGTGACTGTCTGCTTGATGTATTTCTGATACTGTAGCATTGGCAAGAGCTTGTACCGGTACCGCTCTCGTTCTTCTTCTCTTGTTATCTAGACTGTCAGTCAGCTTTGCCACTGACTGGTGTGCCCAGGAGTGGTAACTGAGTGGTGAGTAAATGGTTTCACCAAATGTTCGTCTGTCGTCGTTTCAGGGAGCAGCTTTTGGTTTCAATGTGATAGCTGCCAAGGCTGGAGAGCAGCTGGCTCCGTTTTTGCCCCAGCTTCTTCCTCGGCTTTACCGTTACCAGTTTGACCCCAACCTGGGCATTCGGCAAGCAATGACCAGCATTTGGAATGCCTTGGTCACTGACAAATCGATGGTGAGTTGCTGTAAACAACAGTGGTGGGTTCCTACTAACCTGGGAGTGTTTCAGAGGTCCTTATGGGAAAGCTGTATCTTAAGAAATGAGGAAGTGTGTAAAAAGGAATTAGACATTGTCCTAAAGAAAGATGCGGTTGATCCCAAGGATGAGGTGAGGAATGCACAAAGGCTTTGTGCTTTCTCTTGTTTGTGAAAGGATAAAATAGACTTTGTGTGGCCAGTGTTAAAGTTGACATGAAGGTCTTTCCTCACTGTGATATTGCTTTGACATTGCATTTGAGAAGTTCTTGAGAAGTCATTATAGTTGAAGATGCATCCCTTAGAGCAAGAGCATCTAAATGTGGTTCCTCAGTTCTAGAGCGGGAAGAAACCTATGGGAAGAGATTATTTCATCAATTTGAGATTAACTCTTTCCTATGCATGTTTCAGGCATAAGTGACTTCTTAAGATGCCCTGACTCTGGATCTTAAAGTACTGGAGCTGGATTTACAAGTTTGTTCTCGTGTCATGGCTAATCTCAGAATGAAGTAATTGACTGATCCTTGGGCAGAGTACAACTGCTTCTGCTATAATGCATGTTTAGTGCTGCATCTAAACAGTTCTGTTGAAAAGGACTGAAGAACTTTTATTTTTCATTGTGGTCCCTGCTCTAGCCCTAAGCTCTGAAGCAGTGCAAAGAAGAGCACTTCTAAAGCAAAGTCAAAATGAACTTGCACAGAGCCAGCTCTGGCAAGCATTGGTTCATCTGCTGTGACTGAAGTCAGATAATACTGTCCATTAGGATCTTTCATAAGAGAGCACAACAGATGCATGTTCTAGGCTTGTCTCAAGTATATTCCTTTCTTTTTAATTATAGGTTGATAAGTATATGAAGGAAATTCTTGATGATTTGATCAGTAACCTAACTAGCAGTCTGTGGAGAATCAGGGAATCCAGGTATTGATGGGGAAGTAACAGAGTTTTCTTGAACTCTTTACAATAAATCTGCTAATGTAAAGAAGTCTGTGTGGGAGGAGGGCATGTCGTTCTATCAGGATAGATCCTGGCCTTGGAGTTCACACTTGAGAGTGATAAAATCTTAAAGCAGTTTGCTTCTTTGAGCCTGAAAATTTTTATTGCATGCAATTTAACATAATGCTAGACAGCATTCCACAAAGGAGGAGCTTTCTGCATACAGAGTTTTTGGCTATCTGTGGGGCCGAAGTATTGCTTAACATTAGAAAATATTGGTAGTCTGTCTATATACATACTTGACAGCAGCATGCTGCTTGGAAGAGCATTTTTAATAAATTTTTTTTTATTTATATCAGTCTATGGTTACACTGTTTTGAGAACTTCCGTTTTATTTCAGTTCCAGTCTTCAGACTGTTGTGAGGTTTTTTTGTCCTGTATTTGAAAAAAAAGAAATTGAAACAATATCCTAACTGGAATGTTTTCAACAGCAATTTTTACCACAGCAGCCTTTTTTATTGCTGTCATCTGTTTCACATTTCACCTATCTAGCTGGGTGTTTGTCTCTTCTGCTAAAGGAGACATTCTTATAACAGATTTAGGGTTTGGGGAAAATTAGAAGTGTAAACAGTTTTGTTTTTTTTTTTAATAATTTGCTTGTGTTTACAAATGTGTGTATACCTGTATCAAAGAAATACCACGTGATGGAAATGAGATTCTGTGTTTGCAGCTGTCTTGCATTGAATGACCTGCTAAGAGGAAGGCCTTTGGATGACATCATAGACAAGCTTCCAGAAATCTGGGAAGTTATGTTTAGAGTGCAAGATGACATTAAGGTAATGGAACTGTAATTTGAACTGGAATCTTCAATGAAAAGTAGCGATCAAACTTTGAGGTATTTAGAAGAGATTCTTTGAGAAATTGAGTTAAAGCTAATGGTAGTTATGTGCTAAGCAAACTAAAGGTTCAGGCCCTTTGCAGTTAAAATTTCCATGCTCTCTACTGAATTATGTGTGTTTTTCCTCTTGTTTTTAAGTGTTAGCTTCATTCTCGCTGCTACTCTTGAAGGTTCAGCATTTTTTCCTGGATATGAAAGAATTACTCAGTATATTCCCAAGTATAGAAACATTTTTGGTTTTTTTTGTCTGCTTGTGTGCTTAAATGCCTTGCAGATTGGAAGTCAGAGTCCTCAGGTCCTCCCATGCTAGAGCCTGTGTTTTCTGTACATCCAGATTTTCCAGCAAAAGCAGGGCTGGATTGTTTCCCAAACTGTGCTGTGAACAAGGAAGTTGCTCTTATACTAGTAAATTCACTGTGTTCAGAAATGTTCTGGGGCACTCAAACCAACTTGCACAGAATGTTCTGCCTTATTGCTAATGAAAAATACTAGCCTCTAGAGCAGATCAGCTATCTGCATGCATCCTTTTGGAATGGGTTCATGGGACACCAATTTCTAAATTTCATCTGGAAAACAAACTTTGAGAAAATCCATTTGTGACAGCCCAGAATTATTCTGAGAGCATCTAAAGAAATTACCAATGCCAGTGATTGTGTTTCAGTATGCAGGAGTTCTGCTCAATACTTGTTAATTCATCAGTGCAGGTAAAGTGAGACTTTGACTGGTAGTGGTGTCACGTGCCACCAGGTCAGTGCTGATTTGGCTGCTTACTTGCTGCTATGAAGTTTCTTTGAAGGTTTGTAAGTGTCAGCCATGAATACATTCTTAACAGAACTACTGTTATACTTATCAGTGAATGTGCATCATTAAATAGAAGCTGTAAAACTAATAATAATGTTATTTGGTGGTTTTGTTTTGTTTTTTTTTGTAGGAGTCTGTGCGAAAAGCAGCAGAACTAGCCTTAAAAACCTTAAGTAAGGTAAAAAACATATTTTGTCACTTGTACACAAGTGCATGTTCTGGATGTCTGTGATAATCATTCCTCTTCATCTCTCAAGGAATGGCCTTTTACAACAGGCTATCATCTTAGAGAATTGTCTAGTATAAGACAGAGTATAAACAGAACAGTATCTTAAAAGGCAATTGTAATAAGCTTGGCCACATACTCCTCCTTACTTTTGTTGACGTCAGTGGAGTTCTGGTGTTTGAGGATAATGCAGTGCTAAGTTCTGTACAGCCACAGGAGGGAGATACTGAACTGGTAGTTCTCTCTCCTAATCTTCTTTTTCCCACTTCATGAGGTCTAAGGAAACATTCTGTAACTGCAGAGAGATGTAGCTGACCATGCCCGGTAAAACCTGTTGTGAAACAATGTAGTCCAGTCTGAACTTCTCTGTTGGATGCAACCACTGACAGAATATGCTGGGGATACTTTGCATATCACTTAATGTGCTGTTTGATATTCTTCTAAGAGGTCAAATCAGTGGAAATAGTAACAGATCATAAGAACTGTATTTGAAATCATAACTTTTGTGATGTATGCAGCATGCAATTTCAATGACAAAAGTGGTGATCTGGTCCAAGCACACTGCTGTTACAATTGCAGAGTCTTCTCTGACATGGGATTTGCAGCCTGATGGTTGAATCTGTGTGGATGAGAAGGGCTGTTCTGAGCTGAGAGATCATTTAGTGCATTTCCCCTTAGGTGCAGATCAGCACCTCTTAGATGTGGCTTTGAACTTGCCTTTTCTGAAAGCTGACTGTAGCTGAAGCATCTTTAAGAACATGGTTTAGGGCCTGAGTACTTTCTGGAGAGCACAAACATGGCAGAGCTTGGGTTTCACTGTAAGCAATTTGTGCAGTTGCGTTTGGCTTCTGTTTGACTCAAAAGGTGCTTTGATTAAATCCAAGCAGGAAATTTGTACATACTTGTAACAGCAATTCTCATCTGTCTCCAGGTTTGTGTGAAAATGTGTGATCCCTCCAAAGGAGTTGCTGGTCAGAAGACAGTAGCTGTATTGCTCCCTTGTCTCCTAGATAAAGGAATAGTCAGCACAGTTGCTGAAGTCCGATCTCTCAGGTTAGTTTTGCAGCCTACAAATTTCCTGGGTTGAGGGTATGTATGATTTGGGCATGTTAGGAGTGGGTTGGTGGTCGGACTAGATGATCTTAGTAATCTTTCCCAGCTTTGATGATTCTATGATTTGTGCCAAAGTTACCATCTTATTCACTTCACTTGCAGAACATTTTTTATGTTTGAAGTCACAAATTTCTGACCAAAACAGCCTTCATACTGAACCCACTGAAACAGGAAGCTATATTTGTATTTTGGAAGCATCTTATTTAAGCAAATGCAGACAACAGTATTAAAAAGTTGTATGCTTTGACCTTGAAATATCTCCATTTTCTGCAGATGTACAGGTTCATGGCTTAGGAGAGAGTTCTTTTGTCCAGGTACAAGAGGCAAACTGATCTTCAAGAGTTTTTTTTCTGCTCAAGATTATTTAGAAGTGGCATCTCATCTACTTGTAAACAAACAAAAAAAGTCCCATGATAGTTCCTGGAAAAGACAGGTCTTATTACATGTCTAGATGTGACTAATGACAGCACATATTGCAGAGACAAATGCATTTGTTCACATTGCTCAGATATGTGTTATGCATTTTAATAGTTTGATGTCCCTTGGTATGTAGGGAATTATTATGCTTGTCACTTTGGAGCCTTACTTATTTCTTCATTTACTTCAGACCTGGAGCATTGCTGGTCTCCTGAGAAACAATTTTCTTTTATTGATTGTGATTACGTAGGAAGGTTAAGGAAGCTCTAAACAAACGGTGAATTTTTTTTTCATCCTTTTTAAGGTTTGAAAATACTGTCAAAATGCAGTCTGAGAGATCTAAAGATTTTAGACCGACAAATGGGATCTGTACAGAAGGATCTCAACACACTGTAATTGTGCTTTTCTTAGGAAGAAGCAATTGATTTCTCTTGACTGACTTTTCTCAGAACCTTTTTTGAAACATGTTATTTGTTCCTAAAGTAGTCTGTAGTACTCCTTGCCCTTTTTAATACCCTGGCTAATCTAAGCAGTCTCCATGCAGAGCATAGAATGGCTTAGAGGCTCAGGACTAAGATCTGCTACCACCTAATCAGAACAATGTATAGATAGTGATCTGAATTGGCCATTAATTGGCCATTTTTTGGTACTGTATTAAAGTATACCAGAGATTTTTTTTCAACCAAAACTGTTTCTGTGTTGATTTTTCCTTGCTTCTTCTAGCATTAACACTCTTGTGAAGATCAGTAAAAGTGCTGGATCTATGCTGAAACCTCATGCAACAAAACTTATCCCAGCGTTGCTGGAGGCCTTGAGTGCACTGGAGCCTCAGGTCCTCAGTTACTTAAGCCTCTGTGCAACAGATCAGGATAAAGTAAGTGCAAATATTAAAGGGAATTATCAACAGAGCAGAAATAGCAAAGATAAAAATTGCATTTATTCTGTTCTTGACCAGAAAGTAGCAGATTTGAGAGGTGGAGGTAAAGAAGAATGGCTAAAGGGTTACTAAAAGAATTTAATCATTGGAATCTGGATGGCCAGGTTTGGGTTGTTTTGTTGTTGTTTTTTTGGGATTTTTTTTGCTGGGACAAGGAAGTGTTAGGATTTTTTTTAGTTCCTAAATTTCCATGTATTTCAGAAAGTGAAGAACAACTTTGGTAACAAGCGATTAAACATCACTTCAGCACCATGCACAACTGTGAAACAGGCAGAGTCTAATAATGCACATGTACTGTCAGACTTTGCTACTCCTTTTCCTAGGGGTTTAATTGTGTGATGACTTGTAACATAAATTAGAAGGCATGCTGTAACAGTACAGGCTGGAGCTGGGTGTTTCAGTAGTGTCCTTGTAATCTGTCTCAAAGAACCATATTAATCAGTCACAGGCTTCTGGGGAAATAACTGGAACCCTATTGTTCAGTAGCAAGTTCAGCTACTTTGATTGTGGGAAGAGGAAAGGAGCAAATTCTGCTCTTCTGTCAACTAGAAAGTAGTGAACAATAGGGCAGAGTTTCTGTTTTTTTCCCCATTTTTGTCTGTGCATCATATCAGAATTATATAGTGCACCTCCTGTACTCCAGCTGCAACATCAGCTGTCTCTGAAAGAGAAAATGTTCACAGATTGTAGAAGTAATCATTTTTTTGCCTGGATATATCCAAAATGGATTTTTGGCTTGAATTTAAGAGGTAGTGAGTTACACCTAATGTTGGCCTTTCAGGTTGAATTAACATTTTCTTGTTCCTTTTTTTTTTTTCTTTAGACTGCAATGGATAGTGCCAGACTTAGTGCTGTCAAGTCATCTCCCATGATGGAAACCATTAACATGGTAATTGTTTGATTCAAGAAGTTTCCAGTTTAAGGAATGTATGATAGGAGACTGGAAATGGAAGTAGGAGCATTTATGGAATTTCTCTTCAGGCTTTGTTTTGTTATCTCCTTGTGTGGATGTCTGTTCATGTTTTTCACACGCTGATTTGTCTTATCCTGTTAGTCACAGCTTGCTCTTCCCATCTGTTGTAAATGGCTGTGGTTCCATTTGGAATCAGAGAGAATGTTTTTCCACCTGAGAACCTGCTCTCTTTGATGAAAAGGGCTTCTTACAAATGCTTTTACTTGGATGGGAACTCAGCTAATTCTGCATTTTGCTTTTTGCATTTTGCCATTTCTTTTCATCTCTGGCCTACAGTTCAACAAAAAAGCTGCACACCTAGCCTCAGGCTGGCGAAAGTCCTTGTTCTTCAGACACAAAGTCTTGTCCTTGCCTTGTGTTGCCTTAGATAAGGTCACCTGGACATTGGCTGTGCTTCAGATAGTGGGGATGTTTAAAAAAAACTCCATTGTCAATGAAAGCACTGTCTGTAGCTGGTATTTGTTACTGTAGTTTGCTGCTGGAGGAGTTCCTGATGCTGAGGCACTGTGCTGTAGGGTTTGGTAGACCTTTCTGGTCTGCAGGTACCAATGAAGAGGACTCCCTGTTTTCTGCTTGGACACTTCATGCAGCCTGGGACATGAGAGCAGGCAAGGGTGTGTGAGCACTGAGCAAGCTTTAGGAGAAGTGCAGTCTACAGAGCTATTCTCTTCACTTGCGGAAAAATAACAACAGCAAGTTCTCCTGCATGTAGCAGCATTTGGGATGTTGGGTGTCTGTGCCAGGGGGAGCTGCATTTCAGTGTCAGGTGGAGTGCTCTCTATAAATAGCGTGTGAAGTGGTTGGGGATGAAAGGTTCCGTGTAAAAGTGTACTCATAGATGCCCTGCAGGCCGGAACAGCTGCTGCTGTCTCTCTTCCTGGCTATATCTCTGCCCCTTCACGACAGTTGTGATGTTCTTGTCAGTGCTTGAGATTTGTTAGCGAAAGGCTGGGATAGTGCATCTTCCCTGGAGTACCATAAAAACGTTCTGGTCTGTGAGCAGCCTTCTCTATTCCTGCATGTTCTGGGGCAGACTAGGAGATGGTGAACTGTATCCTTGTAAGCGATGTTGTGGCTTATTCCTTTCTCCCTTCACCCTACTCACAGTAGGGAAAATTGTTAGGATACCTGACTCAGAAGCTCAGAGAAGGTTAATGCATGATCTTTGAATTTGCTATGGGGTGAATCTCCCCTCTGCAGACAGTACTGCACAGTATTGGTAACATGAGACTTGTTTGCTCACAAGCATCAAGTGTACAAGTGATTAGAAGTTTACCAATTATATCTCTCAAACTTTTGTGGCTTTTTCCATCTGTTTGCCTTCTCCTGCTTAAAAGCTTGACTGTTGCCATTTCATTGTGTAGTCAGGCTGTTAATGCTTCAGGCTTTCAGGCAGTCAAGACAAATGTTTGGTTTTGTCCTAAGATAGGCACCCTTTGCACCTCTTCTTTTCCAGTTCAAAAGAAATTCTTTCTTGTGTAATACTTTCAGCTTTTGAAAAAGCCTGAGTGCAGGAATATATTGATTGATTCCAGTAATTTCAGCAGGGTCATCTCTCCACAGGTCAGGGACAATACAATCTCTGCGTGGTACAGGATGTTTTTTTCAGATCAGCTTGAAGTCTGTCACATTCATTATTTTGTTTTTTTTTCCTCTTCCCTTTTTCTAGAGCTTGCAGTACTTGGATGTTTCTGTCCTGGGTGAGCTGATTCCTCGGCTGTGTGAACTGATAAAAAGTGGAGTAGGCCTAGGCACAAAGGTACACCTGGGATGTTAATAGCCGTGTACCTCAGCAAGTATGAACAGCGATAACCAGCTGCTAATATGGCTTAATATCTTTTGTTTTCTCCTGCAATCTTCTAGGGAGGCTGTGCCAGTGTAATTGTCTCGCTAACCACACAGTGTCCCCAGGACCTAACACCTTATTCAGGTAGGGTTTGTTTCTAGTCTCAAGTTTTAAGCGTTTTTGATTGCTGCTTTGTAGGTAGCTTTTCTTCCCTATTCACCTTCGATTCTTATTACAAGAATGATCCTTTTTTTTATTTTCCTCAGAGTTGTTTGAAGTTGTCATGTGTGAGATAGGGATACTAGTTTAGATCTGTGGGATGTTCGATTCATCACCAACCTGGAAGATGCTGAGAGAAAAGATGAGAGAGTTCCCCAGTGCCCAGGAGAAGATGGAGGAGCAGATGGAAATTTGTCTCTAGACCTTTTTGGAGCATAGTAACAATGTTTGTGTTAGTGTAGTGCTGTAAGTAAGCACCTGTTTTTTCACTTTGATCTACAGGACAATCATAAAGGACTTAGGTCCTGTGGATCTTAATTCTCAATGTAAAGAGAAAATTTATTGTGATTTAGGAATACCAAGAAGGACTCCTTTCTGCTGCAAAGTAGAAAAAGAACTCAGTAGTTGATAAGCTAGGGTGCTCATGTCAGAGAAGCATTATCAGTCAAGATTTGCAGGCTAAGGATGACAGAACATGAGCATTGGCTGAGCTTTGCCACCAAGAGCTGCATTACACTGTGCACTGGAGTAAACATGGAGGAAACAGATGCATAACCCAGCAAACTTTGAAGAGTGAGAATGCGTAAATGTCTCACTTTGAAGAGTGTGAAGAATGTGAAAATGCATATGATCTAATGAAACAGGCAGTTCTAATTCTTGTCACAGCAATAAAAACATGATACATCTGACAATGTGAACTCTTCCAACAGGCAAACTTATGAGTGCTTTACTTACTGGCCTGACAGATCGGAACAGTGTGATACAGAAGTCTTTTGCTTTTGCTATGGGGCATCTGGTCCGGGTGAGTAGGGGTTGGAGATAGTCTTAGGCTTTTTACTTACTTGTTATTGTTTTGGTTTTTTTCAACTGTTTGAGTGGTCTCTTTTCTGTTGCAGACTTCTCGGGACAGTAGCACCGAGAAGTTACTGCACAAGCTTAACAGCTGGTACATGGAAAAGGAAGGTTTGTTTCTTCTTGGATATTCAGTTACAGAATATATAGAAAAAAGTTCTTGATGCTGACAGAAGCTGGTAAAGAAACATTTTTATATTGTGATGTTTGTCTTCACTACTTGAATAATTTCCATGCATTGTGATCTGCGTTCCTCTCTTTACTGAGAAGCTGACCAAGCTGTCAAACTAAAAAAAAAAACTTGCCTCCCAGTTGTAACATGCTTATTTTGTTCTTTCAGAGCCAGTGTACAGAACAGGCTGTGCTTTAACTGTACATGCTGTGGGACGCTACAGTCCGGATGTAGTGAAGAACCATGCCAAACAGGTGTTGCCATTGGCTTTTCTTGGCATGCATGAAGTTCCTGATGAAGAAAAAGGAGAAAAAGATGATTCTACTCTGTGGGCGGAAGTTTGGCAAGAAAATGTACCTGGTAAGTTGCTTTAGGAGAAGCAAAAGCTTTCTAGTGGATTTGAGGCATAAGATACTATTCTTTGTGGAAATCCATTTTGGTTATAGGAAATTCTTATGGTAAGAGATGTGGGAAACTTATTTTCTGTATTTCCTACTGCCCTGAAGATGTTCTGTAAGAACTTGGGTGGGTTAACTTCTCTGACTATTTGAAATAATTGCTATTGTCAATAGCTGATGATGCACAGAGACAGTCAGGAGAACCATTTTATGGTTGTGAGGCACTTAATGCTGCTGTAATGCAGCCCTTATGTTATGGGTAACTGAACACCTTTGGAACTTTCCGTGATGGTCTTTAGGGATTGCTGCACACTCTGAATTGGAGGGAACTTCGGCCTTCCTTTGTTGCTGGAAATCTTGTCTGGTCCTCTGGTGATGCCTTGTGGTTTTACTTCAGTGAGTGTAACTACGAATCACAGAGGCTGTTTTGCCGTGCTTTCTAGAGGAAGATCTGGATGCATGGTGAAATTGGTTTTGCTCGTTCCTTCTCTGACTTGATTTCAGATCTAGTCAGTAAAAGAAAGAGCTGAAGGGTTTTCCAGTTACCTCTCTCTGAAGATGAAATGAACTGACACAGTGCACAGTGTCTGCCACGTGGATAGCTTTTTATCTAGGTACAAAAGTCTAAAGATTTTTTTTGCAAGACTTATTGATAAGACAGAACCAGTCTTCAATAAACTTGGGAAGAATTCTTTGCTGCACTGCCTGAAGTATGAACTACCAGCATACCGTTTCTGTAAAACAAAACAAGAAAAAACCTACAGGAATCTTTAATTACCTACTCCCCTATTTTATTTTATTTTTTTTTAAGTAAGATATGATATTTGTTCATTCTTTGACAAAATTATGGTTTTATTTTGTTATGCAGGTACTCAGGGTGGCATCAGGCTGTATATGCAGGAGCTGATAGCCATTACACAGAAGGCATTGCAGTCCCAGTCCTGGAAAATGAAAGCTCAGGGAGCAGCTGCCATGGCATCAATTGCCAAACAGACCAGCTCCCTTGTACCTCCACATCTGGGAACAGTGCTGTCTGCATTGCTGCAGGGCCTGCCAGGGAGAACATGGATTGGAAAGGTAAAAACAAACTGTCACCTTGCAAGCGTTAGTCCAGCACTCAGTCTTGAAGCAGGAAGTTCAGTGTTCTTTGTTACAGAGGGCAACATACAGGAAGTCAGATTTAGGGATCCTAGTGTTTGCCCTGCACTAGGTGCAGAATCCAGTGCTTACTAATCCTCATGTGGTTGGTGATTGCCCAGCACTCCTGTTTATCAATATCTCTGCAGCATCTCTCAGCCATGGTGAGAGTCAGCAGCCTCACAGTTTAGTATTGTTTGCAACTTTAGAGTTCTGCTGCACCACGTTTTAGTTTTAAGCAGGACTAACATATGGCTCAGTGGTGCAGAAAGGCCCATTTACGCTGCTGTTCAGTGCAAGGCCTCTGCGGCCTCTACAGCAGTGTAGGAGAAGTGTAAGGTGCAAGACGTTGCTTCTTTAGGCTGGAGTCACAGATGTGTGTCCCCCATACCTCTGTCAAAGTGCAAAGGACGTTCTTGCACAGCAGGACCACTCTCCTGTGAAGTATTTCTCAGTGATATCTCTTTTTTCACTGCAGGAGGAGCTGTTAAAGGCTATCACCAGTGTTGTCTCTGCCTGCAAGTGAGTATCTTGAAAGAAGTGGTACCCTTGGGATCTGGGATGTTAAAAAGATGGTTCCCACATAGGGTTGCAGTGCATGGAAGAATCTATGTCTCCCTGCTCTTCTGTGAGTTCTGAGTACGCGGGGAGTTTTTCTCCACTCCTTCTGCCTGTATGTGGTCACTGGTGAGGGCTGAAAGGCACAAACAGTGCTTCGTAAGGAGCTAACAATTGATTTAGGGCAAAGAGGAGGATGTTGAAAGGCCAGAATTGCTAAAGAGAAACAAGAGACTAAGTGGAAGAATTAGCACCTTAAAGGGGAAAAGAGAGAAAGAGGAAGAAGAAGTGGGAAGAGTGCATTGAAAATGTGTATGGAAAAACAGGAAGGAAATTCAGGCAGGACAGGCAGAGTAACAGTGAAGAAGAATTTGGGAGTGTAGCTTTAGATAACTGTCACCTTGCAAGTGTTAGTCCAGCACTCGGTCTTGAAGCAGGAAGTTCAGTGTTCTTTGTTACAGAGGGCAACATTGGGCATTGGCCCAATGCCTTAATGTGGGAATTGCTTGTGATCTCTGGAAAAAGTTGTGTTTGGGGCTAATATGAGTCTAATGCATCTCCATGTGCATTGGTGTTGCAGTGCAGAGCTGCAGAAGTCGGTGCCTGGCCAGCCCAGTGTCAGTGATGTTGTCCAGGCTGTACTGAAAGAGTGTCGGAAAGAGAATCTGAAGTACAAGATGGTGGCACTGAGCTGCATGGGTGCAGTGCTGCAGGCAACAAAGGAAGATCGGTTCCAGGAGCTGGCAGATATCATCTTCCCCATGATAAAGAAGGTGATGGTTCAGCTTGGATTTTCTCTCTTTCAAAACAGCCAAGTAGCAAACGGTCACGCTGATGAGGTTCAAGGCATGCCAGATTTCTACAGAGAAGCAGTACGAGGAGGACACAGCACTCAGCTAGATCTTTGTTAGGGCTGACTACCAGACTGCTTGTGAGCCCTGGGAAGGTTATAGCTGTGCTCCCAAATTCTAAATTAGCCCTGTAATTCCCTTGGCAGAATCTGTCCTGTGGCATCCAGCATTGTATCAGTACTGCATTAAAAAGTTAATTTCCTGGCTGCTCTACAGGCAGCAGGGCACTCCTAGAAAGCTGTGTAAAGTGTTTCTCTTGAGCTTTTGCAGTGCTTTGCAGTTCTGTGATTCAGACTCTCAGCACTGGGAGTTGTTTGGGCATAGGGCCATGAAGGCTTTCCATGCACTTCTGCAGACTGCCAGCAGTTCTGGAGCCGCTGGTAGCCAAGGAGGTCATATGGGGGTTCTGGGCTGGGTGTAGAGACTGCCTGCACTGGCTTTAAGGGAAGATTGGTTAAACTGAAGTGTGTGGTCAGCTTGCCCTTGTTCCCTATCTGTCATGCCTTCCTCACCACTGCAGAACTCTGAGAATGTGGGTGCAAGTTTACCAAAGCTTGACGAAGAAGATGAGGATGCGAGAGAGAGGGAGCTGCAGCTGGAGTCCCTGCTCTGTGCCTTCGAGACCCTGGGCAAAGCCTGGCCAAGGAGCCCGGAGACGCAGCGTGAGTCATCTGACACTGAGCTCTGGAATCCCCCCCCTTCAAAGGAGGAGGGGGAGGAGAGAGGGACCTAGAAATTGCATTTTGGTGTGGGGAAGTTTTTGAGAAGATTTGTGGACATGTTCGGAAAAAAACAGGGTGCAGAAAGAAGATGCTTTTCTTCCAGTGTTTCTTAATGAGTGTAGTGCCCTGCCTTGGTGGATGAAGGTTTCTGGAACCATTTGTTGCCAGTGCTGACTTGATCCTATGCTACAAATCTGGGATGATGTAACTTGAGTACAGGATAAGGAATATGTAGGAGACAGGGCAGGAAGTGATTCCTTCTGCCTTTCCCTGTTGTGACCAACAGTAACATAATTCCTTAATTTTTGTAGGTTGCTATCGCCAACAGTTTTGCAAGTTAATGTGTGACCATCTGAAACTCAGCACATGGAAAGTGCAGCTCGGAGTGCTGCAAGCCATGAACGCCTACTTTCAGAGGTAATTCTCATTTCTGCCATTCACTTCAGTTTCTTTACTACTTCAAACTTTTACATTATGAAAGACATGCAGTGATTCTCAGAGGAAGGTACAGCAGATCTCTGTCCTAGTGATACAGAGTGACTGGTTCTGCATTTGACAGGTTGGTGCTGTTTGAGGAGGAGCATGCAGACCCTGGGGCATTGACAGAAATACTGTTGGAAACCTGTTCATCTATCACCCATTCTTTAGGTAAGTGAATGTTGCACAGCTTAAGGTTGATAATGAATTGCATGTTAATATATTTCTCCTTTTGTTGCTGGCTAGCAGAGAAAATGCAGAATGAGAATAGGCTGCCAGAGGTAGCACCTCATCCTGCTTTGCTCTGTGGAAGCTGCTGAAAATGGTGTAGTACAAGATGCTGTTCTCAGGAAAGTTTATTCCTCTTGTGCTTGTGTACCACCAGTAAATACTGTTTGTTAAAATCTGGGTGATTTATAGCCCTCAAAATTCAGCTGAGGAAAAGTCTGTGATGCACAGAGGTTGTTTATCATCAAATTGCAGATATTTGAACCTTGCTGCCGTTCAACATGCGCAAGGAGCAGTAGACCTGTATTAATGGGAGGGTGATACACAGGGCTTAGGGGACCTGTTAGCCTCTCCCTGGTCATTCAGAGGTGTCTGACAGGGTAGCTGTGCAGTCTGGCAGCGTATATGAGCTGTGCTATGAGCAGTCTTCAGACTGTGGAGGTGACTGCTCTCTGTACAGCTGTGTTCCTTTGGCTATGAGTTCAGTTGTTTTTGTCTTGTTCCTGTTTTTAAATCCCTCAGAAAACAAAAGCTACACGTCCGTCAGAACAGAAGCTTTGTCTGTGATACAGCTACTGCTCACCAGACTGCAAGGTGAGACTCTGTTCTTGGCACATGGGAGAATTGCTGTTGGATAAAGAAAAGCACATGGCCATGTGACCTGGAAAGGAGAGACAGAGTTTCCTTCTGTTCTGGGTGATTTAGCGATGTATTTAGACTTAGATTTTTCCCAGTCAGCTGCTTGTTGACTGGGAAAACTTGAAGACCGTTTGAAGCAATTGTGGATGAAGTTGGATGTAAAGTGGACTGTTCAGGCTCGACCAAGCATGGTCACTGTGAGTGACATGTAAGCAAGTGCTCCTTCAGCCTATGTGGGGGTGGGGACTGTTTGTTGGTGTGGACTTTCAGCATGCCAGTAATCATGTCTGGTGTCGTTCTCTTTCTACACAGAGTCTAAACAGTGGGAAAGTCTGAAACCAGAAAGCAGAGAGCGCCTCATCCACTCCTTATCTACAATGGCATCAGACAGCAGACCTGAGCTACAGGAGAAGGCATTTGTATTGAAGAAAACACTTGAAAATCTAAACTAAATGTAAAAACATCAACTATGAAGTGCCATGTAAAACAAAAAAAAAAAGTGCAGTGGTCTGAAAACCAAGTGGGAAAAATGAAGATTACTCTGTAGCATGCATCATTCCTGGCCAAAATAAAGAATGCCTTAAGTTCTGTTCCCCATTAATGTTACTTTTACTCTTTTGAGCTTATTATTAGTTACTATTTTGTCAGTAAATACCTCTTAATGATCTGCCCTAGAATGTTTCTAAGTGTGCATTTAAAAAAAAAAAAATGTAAAGGGCAAGATGCTTTTATTTCCCTTTCAGTCAGCAAAAGAATGTTACTCAGATCCCCACTGTCCTGCAAAGCAATTACTGAATAACCACCAGCACAGGAAGTGAAAAGCTTCACTTGTGTCATGTGTGGAGATCTGTTACCTGGTGTCATTGAGACTCTGCAGTAGGGCTAGTGTTCATTACCTGTAAAGAGTGAAACACTGCCCCTGAAGTCTGCGTTAAACTCCTGTGGCTTCCAGGGGCAGCATTTCATCTGGCACCCACCTCTGCTTCTCCTATTTGCTCCTCCCTTGCAGCCTCTTGTCCGTGAGCTATGAAAGGCAGAATACTGTTAGGTTATCTCCTTCTTCTCTGACCTCAGAATGGATTGACCGAGGCTTTGCCTTCCCCAGCTGTAACCTCGGCCTCCCAAACTTTAAATGAGAACTTTCTCAAAGGATGCACAAGAGAGCACTTTACTGAGCTGTGTGGGACAAAATTGGGCCTCTTTGGTGCCCAGGTAGAACACTGCTCTTCTCAAAATTGTTTTGCATGGACACTCCTCAGCTGCAGGGGAAAAAAAAAAAAAGAAAAAAAAAAAAGGGAAAACAATCTTTTCTAGATATGTTTTTGGAGAGTGTTCAAAGTTTGCAATGATATTTTTAAATAGTGGTAATATTTTTTCCCCTTCATGTTCGTAACTCTGTTCTTGCTTTGGAAATCTGTATTGATTTAGAATTGTCAGTATTTGTAAGGAACTGAGTTGTATGTTGTTTCTCAGCAGCCCAAGTGATGCTGGTTTCTAGCAAATACTTTTTAATTTGCACTTAAGAAGAAAGATTATATCTGCATTAGCGTGGAGTAAAGTTGCTATTTGATGATGTGGCCATGCTGCCTGTCCCTTGTTGCCCTCCTCAGATGAAAGACAAACCTGACCACTACAGCAACAGACTTTTCATAGCATAAAGTTAGCGCTGCACCACAACCTGGCCAGCCGCATGTGTACAGTTTTTTGGGGATAAATGCTTTGCTGATGGTGAAATAAAATCATTGTTGTGGGTACCACCATGTCCATGGTTTCCAGCACAGGAAAGCTTGTTTCTTTTCTTACAAGCCGTGGAGCTCCTTTCAGAGAGGATCTGTTGGGACGAGAATCGTTCAGATAACATCACCTTTCCTCCACGTCCATTTATTCATAATCAGGTGTACAGTACCTACTTTTCCCTCAGGTGCCATTTCCCATTCAGTATTTCCTGGTACTGTAACATCCAGTTGTCTGGCTTTGTCCACGGCAAGGGAGGAATGTAGATTTTACACATCTGGTAAGAAAATGTCTGCAAAAATGGGCAGAGCTGTCCCACTGTGGCTCTTGTGTAGCAGAACCCTCAGCAAGCACTAATGCTTTGTGCACTAGGGCTGGTCAGCAAGCAACTTCTTGGTGCTGGGAGCTGGTGCTATAACACTTTGATTTACACCTTGTTGCAGGGAGCTGCTCTTTGTTTACGTGTAGCTTGAACTATTGAGCACAGTGTATGTTTTAAATCTTTACTGGGCAAATCACTTTACAGTATCTTTACAGATTTGCTTGCCATGACGCGTATTGTCAGTGAGCGCTCATTTATTTTGTATTAGATGAATATTACCAGTGATGCTTTGCTGTAGCAGTTCATTGTCTGACTTGGGTTTTTTCGTGTTTGGTTGGAGCGACAGTTACAGAAAACAAGTCTCCAGGTCTCTGGTAATCTGATTTTTCACTACGGACTGGAGTATGTGGAGGCGATGCCTCACGTGGTCGAAAGGCTGTAAGGAGAACTGTACTAATTATCAATAGCAGCCTGACTTTATTGGGGATTTACACTAGAGGGAAGAGCATATTCTAGGAACTCTAAAAACAGCTGGCTTGACAGCTCTGGCCGAGTGTTAGGAAGGTTAGAGATGGCTTACTACTGTCTGAATCACAAAGCAATATGTCTTTCTCATGGTTACAGAAGATTCAGAGCTCCTCTCTAAAGCACGTGCCTATACACAGAACCTACCTGTACAACAGTTAATTCAGTCAGAGGCTTGATTTCTACCCCCCTCATTTGTAAACGTGACAGGATTAAAAAATAAGTAGATGTGGCCTTCCTAGAGTTTTTCCTCTAAAAGTGATTGCACTATGTAAAACACACTGTACTTTGCCCAGCCTGGGCATCCTTGTGCTGCTGCAATGCTGCTTTGTATACCAGGGGTGCAGTGCGCAGATTTGACACTAGCACTCATTCTGACCTACAAGCTGTTGCTTCAATGGATGTATATTGAGAAGTTTTCTAATGTTGCAAGATCTCCATCAAACTCACTGCAATCTGTACTGTCAAAGTATGTAAAGGGACTGACTGAAAGAAAACCCTGTTGCTTACCAGAAAGGTAAAACTAAATAAAACATGCATGACCTGTCCTTGGCAGTAACTGGTAATTTTTCTCCTCTCCTGATGAGATTTTTCAGTATTGCTCCAAATGCAAAACAAGTTTTTAGGGTTGGGAGTGGAATGAATTACATCTGTGAGCGTGTTTATCATATGTGTATGTATTCTTTAATATCTGATGGGTGTGTGTGTTACGCATGTGTGTATGGAAGGTCATGAGATGGCTGCAGCAGAGCAAATCCAGTATTTCGGGACGCTGGCTACTTCTCTACCAAGTAACTGATTGAAGCAGCTTCTGCCACATTGTCACGCAGAAATCAAACTAACCACAGAATGGTATGGAGCAGGTGTGTTTCATCAGCACTGCGTGCATGCCGGATGCAGGGGGATATTTCCACCTAGCCTGCATAGTGGAGGGCAAGAAAGCACAATTAAAGAGCAAATTGCTTACATATGCATTAGGTGTCCAAGAAAAGGCTGGGTTATTACAGTGAGGCCCCAGAATGGTTGACACCCCCTCCCTCACCCCATCTCAGCTCTTTCACACACAGGTATCTCTCAGTGGTCTTTCTGATGAAGGTCGTTGTCTTATTTTCTTGGACTTGGGTTAGGACAGAGGCTTGGCTCTGCTTGGTCAGCTCATCAGCCACAACTCCATTCACCAATCTTAGCTTAGCATGGTCAAATCTGCAGCTGTCGATTCAACACCCCATCCTAACTTTCCTTAATTCAACAGCATGCCCACATCAAGAAGGGAGCCTTGCTGCTGAGTGAGGGTCTGCTGCCTGTGGGCTCTGGGTGCTGCGAGCAAAGATGTGGACCTTGGGATTTTATACTAGAGGGAAGACCACAATAAAATGTTGGTATGGGTTGAGTCTGTCCCTACAATCAAGGGATGGGGCGTGTTAAAACTAAAACTAACTATGCCTTATTGGGTGAAAAACAGCAAAGAAAAAAAGAAAGGAAAAGTTTTCTGTTTAAAATTTATTAGAATCATTAGCAACTAAAGCTAATTAAAACCAAAAGCAACTAAAAATGAGCAGTTAAAATGCTACACACCATACTTCTCTCAAATAAGTAGCTTACACAGCTTAAAGCTTACACTAACTTACATAAACATACAGCACTTTAACTGACAAAAGCTGAATGCAGTATCTCAGTTTGCAACAGGTTTTCTGAAAACTATAAACGCTGCAAGCTTCATTCATCACACCTCTCTCACAGAAAGGCTCCAGTTCAGCCATGAACTGAAGCTATTAAAAAAGCTAAAAACAATGACTTACTAAAAAGAATCAAGATAAAAATAATGATTTTCTTTTTTAAAAAGGTGATTCTCGGGCCTCCTATTATCAAGGAACACAGAATGCTTGAGTCATCATTACTGTGTTGTTTGTTACTCAGCTTTGTTGTTGCCGGTCTCATTCAGTGGCTGCTTTTTTTTTAACTGGCAGTGTCTTGAAACTGTGGATATACCATCAACAAACTTGGTTCTGTAGAGGACATTGGCGTTGTTAAACATTCCATCCTTCAAAGACACCACAAGGAACTACAACAAAACAGAAAGTGTGAAGTAAATGCTACAGTCCAAATAAAGATTAAAAAAAATAAGAAACACTTCAAAAAAGAGGATTACTTTTAATTCACTTAGGTATTATCTTACTGATACTGCTTGTGTGTATATATATATATATATATATATATTTTTTTTTTTTCCCACTGAAAGCCTCATAGAACATGCTGGGTTAATGCACACCATCATTTTTTGTGTTTATGAAGTTTACATGCTTGGTCTACTCAGTGCAGGATGGCTGGCACATCCTGTCCTGCTGTAGCACCACAATAAAATACGACCTTTCTTGATCATTGACCATTGGGAAAATGTTGCCCTGAATTTTTCTAAGAATGCAGGATTATTCATGCACTAAAGCTGCAACTCAAATTGCTTTACAATACCACTAGCAACAGCTGTTCCTCTCTTCTCTACCATAATTTGGAAAGGTGATGTTTACCAGCAAGTAAACATACTACTTTTCATTCAGAAGAATATGTTCCTTCAGTTCTGTGGGTGGACAGGTCACAGTAACCCCAGGATCCTTTCCACAAGCACTCACACTATTTTACATTTTTCATTTTAGATTGAAGAACTCTGTCAAGAAAACAAGAACAAACAAACAAACCCTGGTATGTGGGCTATGTCTCTAATTGGCTGTACACAGACCATCCTCCTTGTCAGTACCTGCTTTTCTTAACCAGTGCAGCAACTGCTTATATGAAGAGGTAATACTTAAAAGTTTCAGCTGCCAAGCCATAAGCCAAATCCAGCTGAAATGACTCAGAAATAAAATCGTTCTGCAGTTCAGAATGCCCAGGAGATGGCTGTCTCTGAAAAGAACAAAGCTGAATAAATAGTCACAGTAGTTTCAAGAGCATACCTGGGACTGCTTGAAATGAGCATGAAGCATCTGTCCAATATTCTGGGTATGAGAAAGGTCAAGAGCAGCATCCACTTCATCCAAGATGTAAATTGGAGCAGGTTTGAAGAGAAGGATGGCTAAGATCAAGGACAAGGCCACCAGTGATCTAATACAAAGAATAAGGAAGCTATATTTTATGCTTTTGTTTGAGACTTCCACTTATTACAGCAATCATCTGGTAGTACTAAAATGTTCTCTGAGAAGCAGATTCATGCTGTGAGTTTTGGGGAGAGAGAAACAAGAACAGCTGCTGCCACAACTTTTCACTAAGAAATGTGGAGCCTTTTGCTAGAAACAGTATTGTTAATTATTCTACTGGCAAATCAGGTTGGCTGGGTTATGATTAATCTCTCTTCCAGAGGACATTTTTTGCTCCTCTACAGCAAGAGTTGCTCTAAGGAAAGAACTGTTCTGATGCTGGATGAAGTAGGCCACCCAAGAAAGGATGAAAAGGCAGAAGCATCTGATTTTTATTGTTTGTTTTTTGCCTCATTATTTTAATATTAATGAAGGATCTTGGGCTGTCTTGTCCTCTGAACTGGAGGACCATGACTCAGGGAACAGTTACATTCTGTTTGTGGTGACTGAAATTGTAAGGGAGGGATTGTATCAGCTCCGTGTTCTTAAGTCCATGGGCCAAGATTCCCCATGGCTCAGTTTGAAGGCCAGTGCTGTTCAGCACTTTTGTCATCTCAGCAAGTCTGCTGGTGATCAGTGGCTCAGCATCAGCCAGTGATCTGCCTGACAGCCAGCAGGGCAAACTGCATTGTAGGGTGCACAGCCAGTCAAGGAGCTGGTTCTCTCACTAGATGCAGTGGTAGTGTGGCCTCGCTTCAAGACACTATGTGCATTTCTGGGCTGCATCATACAAAGCACCTAAGGGTTCTTGAATCTGTTTCAAAGTGTTACAGTAAATGGGATTTCATCAGGTTGGGAGTCATCCATAACAGTCATTTGCCATTTCTCCCAGGTGTTCCTGCAGTGCAGGCCCTGTTTGGCTCAGTTGCTTCCCTAGAGTAATATTCTACTGCTTTCCCCCACTGACTGCAACTCGAAGGCTGGAGCACGCCGTGTCAGCAGTACCTCAGTACTGCTTAGCGACTGCAGTTTTTCCATCATACCTTTTTTGTCACTCCTTTGTGTTACAAAATTTTGTTGTTATATGCTAAGCGCTGCCTTCTTTGAAGTCAGGTTCCCCTTTGAGGGAAACTGAACTGATCATTCTTTAGATATGAAGCCAGGATGGAAGAAGACAGTCTACTGTGGAAACAGCTCGAAAGCATAACTGGTTATGTGTAAAGTTGTGATTGGTTAGAGAGACCAATCACATCCACAACTGCAATGGAAAAGAAGACAACAACCAAAAACACATCCACAGTTTTACCAACCTTTGACCTCCACTAAGTTCCGTTAAGTTTTCCTTCCAGATGTTTCCTAAGCCAACCCTGAACTCCAGACCATCCAGGATATTTTGCTTTTTAGATGGAACTAACATGGCTTTGGCTCCTGGTAGAAGCATCGAGAAGATGGAACCAAAGTCTTTGTTCACCTAGAAGTGGCACCAGGAAAGGTCCATGAGCGTGATTTGAGTCAGAAGCACAGTTATAAAAACTTAGTGATGGGCAACACGATGCTCTAGGCTTCTTCATCAACTTCATTCAATGAATTCTCATGTCTTAAAGTTTAGAACATAGAGTATTTTATTTCAGCTATACTGAAATCGAAGCAAGCCTAGCAAAGTACACAGGACAATTTAGACAAAGTTAGTTGGATAAAACAGACACTCCTTTCATTACCTAAGGGGACCCTACAAGAAAGGTAGAAGGGGAATCTTTATCAGGGGGCAAAGTGATAAGATGATAGATATTGTAGTTGTTATTTTTAAATGAAAGAGGGGAGATTTAAATTAGACAGGTGAGAAATTTCTTACAGCAAGGCTGGTGAGGCACTGGAACAGGTGGCCCAGAGAAGCTGCAAATGCTTCCTCTCTGGATGTGCTCAAGGCCAGGCTGGGTGGGGTTTTGAGCAATCTGGTCTAGGGGTGTCCCTGCCCACATTAGGATGGTGTGAAATTAAATGATCTTTAAGGTCCATTCCAACCCAAACCATTCTGTGGCTCTGTGCAAAACAGTCTATTTAAGAGGCAATGGCATCTGTATGTCAGTAGCTTAACTTTTATTTTCGTGGGCACTAAAAGAAAAAGGTAGTTCTGCAAATTTGACTGTCTCCACAGTTCGCAGAGAATTCATGCTCCACCCTCAAAAGTAAGTTAAATAGAAGAAATGGAAGTTTCTGCTCCATACTTTAAATATTTAAATAGGCATAGGAGATCAGTTCTAGAAAGAAACAAGTTTTTTTCATACAAATAAGCAAAGCAGTGAACTAAAGTGAATCTGATCCCCAAGAAAAAAATACAGGCTGAAGTGCTAAGATTAGATTTCAAATGACATACCTTTTCCCAAGCAATGTGTAAAGCTTTATTTTTCTTTCGGTCGAGCTCTTCAATAGTTGCAAGAATTTTTACCTTGTCATTCTCTACAATTCTCTTTTTCTTCATTAAGTCATTATACTGATGCAAGAAGAAAAGTTATTTCAGTGAACAAAGCACAGAACAGTGGGAGTGTAATTAAGAAACACAAAATTAGTCACAAGATTGAAATCCAAAGCATTTGTTCAGCTGTATGCTGGATGTAAATTTTAGGGTGTTGTTTGCAAATTAAAGCATTAGAATTTTCAGCATCTGGCAAAGGTGAAAAATCAGCACTACTCCACAAGTTGCATTCTGATTAAAAGTTAACCATGGCTCCATTTATCTTTCTGTGCAGGAAAGGATACTTCTGAAGGCAGACATGAAGAACAGGACAATTCTAATTAAGAAGCAGTATTTGAAACATTAGGTCAGTGAATCAGTCCTGAGACAAAACTGGAACATCCTCAGGATACACACGAATCTAAGACAACCCTGGAACACCTTCAAGCTATCTTGCTTCTTTTTCTTGATCCACAGCCTTTGACGAAGTTGTGATACTTAGTCAGATATGCCAACAGATACAAAGCCTGCCCAGTGCTACTGCTGCCAGCTTAGCAAGGGCTGTGGTAGGAAGTGTTGAAATTAGCCATAGCTTTGTTATGTGTAACTTATTTTACTAGCACACAATAAGTAGTTCAAAATATAAAACTAATATGATCTAACAAAAAGCAGGTATATCAAGAAGATTATACTTTGGTGTACTTAGGAACAGAATATATGAAAATATATATTAAGTCACATCACAAATACAATATACCCAAGATGCTCAATTTCTAAAGGTTAAAATTTGGAATGCTTACCCTTTCCTCTGCCTCAGAAAGCAAATTCATAGCTCTCATGTTCAATGACTTCTCCAGCTTCTCTTTTTTTGTCTGCAGCTTCTGCAGCTTCTGACCTGCTTCTTTAGGATTGCTGGCTTCAAAGTCATAAGTTGTGTCTGGCTGGCCAAAAAGCTCTTTTTCTGAAGCTATCCACTTATACTCTTTTAGCAGTTTGTCCAACTGTACACAAGAAGACATGCTGATGCTTTAGTTTATTTTTAAAATTCTGAATTAAAACAGAACAACAAAACCCAACCTGCTACTGTCCTAAAATCACTCTAAAGTATCAGTTATTTCATTCCAGGATAACACAGGTGGATCCCTTCACCTTGCTTCATGCTATATCCACGACCACAGGGGGATTGAGATTTTGGGGGAAGTTTCATGTATGCTCTTCCATGTAACTTGGAACATATTTTCATGTATCTGGACTAAGCCATTGTTGCCGAGTATCTGGATTAGATTCTCTAATTGGTTACCCAGATTATCCATAACATCAGAATGTTTTTGTGGTTTTTTTTTTCCCATTGATCACCTTATTTGACATATTTTCTATGAATCCATAATGATCTGTTACAATTCCCAGTTTCCAGTCCTCCTCTTTCACATAAAGAGGTGCCAAGTAAAACAGTGCTTATTATTTTAAAAAAAAAAAAAAAAAAAAAAAAGGAGGCCATTTCCTTTGCACAAAGCAAAGGAAATAATCACTTGGCCACAAGATGCAAAGAAGAACACAATTATGAAATACCGTGGAAGAGGCATCAGCAGTCTCTTGTTGATACTTGCTGATGTCATGTTCTAACGCATTCATGTTGAGCTGCAGTTCATTATTTTGCTCTCTGTATTTCTCCATCTCTGCAGATTTGGCTTTGATAACTTTAGTTCGCTCTGCCATTAATCCCTTTTGCTTGATCAGCTCATTCTCCGCGTTCTTTAGAGATTCCTGTTAAGAAAATCAGACAGCTAGTAACTTCTTACAAAAGCAGGTGTTACGGAGTTGGGAGTAGCAGAAAAAATCAACACATAGTAATAAAGCAAAAAAACCCACCCAACTCCTGTTAAAGCTAAGGCTAAATAATTCAGTGCTGCCAAGAGAATCCAAATGGCAAAAAAAATACACAATGCAATTTAAGCTTTAAGAGATCCTCAGTAACATCAAAACTGATAATATAGTATTCCCTCTTACCCTTGTCTTAAATGCTTCGGCTGCCAAAGCATCAACTTGCTCCTGGAAGGACACGATTGCTTGTTGTGCCGCCTCACTCTGTTGCTTATATGAGGCTTGTTCTTGTTTCAGCTGTTCAACTTCCAGAACTAATGCTTCAACTTCCTAGAAAGATGTTTTAAGATTTGTTATGGTTATACTTCAGTGGAAAGAATTGACATTTAATTTGATAGAGTAAATATTGCAGAAGATAATACAACACTTGCTCTTCTGTTGAATGGAGCAAAACCACAAAAGTATCACAAATTTCTACATGTCAGTAACTACAAAGAAATATTTAAGTTGTGAAGTTGATGGGATTGAAACTTCAGAATAAAACTGACTTCTGGAAACACTTGTAGCACTGAGAAAATAGCAATAGAGGTGAGATTTACCTGCTGCTTTTCTTTCATTTTTCTGCTTGAATCATCTGCTTTCTTCTTGGCGCTATTTAGTTTCTGCTGGGCATTTTTTATTTCCTGCTCACGTTCTGCTTCTGCATTTTTCATTTTATTCTCTAATGCCTTATACTCTTCTTCAGCTTTCTTCTGGCTCTCTTCAGTTTTCTTTAATGTCTCTTCACACTCCGCTGAATCAAAAGTACAGTACTAAGATTGAACAGTGCTCTTATCCTTAAGCTTAAATACTGGCCTCTCTCTGGAATAAAAATCAGACTCTACTACAAAAAAAAAACCAAAACACAGCTGGCTGTTTTTTGCCATTACTGAAGTCAGCTATTTCAGTAATTCCTGAGACACTGATACCAGTTATTTGCAGGGCACCAAACAGAAAACCAATCATTAAAATTAACATGAAAAAGGGGCAAACAGATGAACAAGAAGTAAACCATGGAACAGCCATCTAGTCAGATACAACTTAATCCTTCACATACAATATACACATGCATTATTATTTCAGTCCATTTTTTTCTCTCACTGTTTTCCTTACCACTGCATTTGATTTCTTTTACACTTTTCCCTAGCTACATAAACAGTACTTATTTCCATTGTTTTATCATTCAGATTATTTATACTGCTAACCCACATTGTCTCCTGAAAAAGATGGCTTGAAAAAAAAAAAATCACACAAATATAGGACTAAATGCATTTTATAATGTTGGTACAAAGCCATTTTTTCTTTTACTCTGAAGCATGTATGTGGAATCCTTAACAAGGACACAACCTTCAGAAAGGCACAAAAAACATTATCTGAGCCCCATACCTGTGTTTGCCAGCTATGATTCTAGGACATACTCCAAAATATAAAACAAATATTTTCAAAGCTATTTTTTCCCTTGGCTGTTTGCTTCTCAACTGTCAACTGTCTTTCTCTGCAATTAGCTTTTAACTGCAAGATAAAAAACACATTTGTCTCACCAATAGTTTTCTTCAGAGCAAGCAGGTCTTCCTGTTGTTTGTGATAAGCACTTTGCTGAATCTTAGTTTGCAGTAGCTCTGCCTCTTCAGACTTCATCTCCCACTGCTGCTTCAGATGCTGGTACCTTTGAAGGCAGTAACGATATATGCTGATATAATGAGGGGTACCCAGCATTTCAGTTTCAAGTTGAAATAAGCAGATACAGAAATGCTTATATTCCCACTCCAAAGTGACAACTATAAGTGACAACAATTACAACTATGAAACAAATGAGCTTACATTTTATAGGAGACTAACAGAGCTTTACAAAAATAGAGGTGTGTAAATATATAAATTCAAATGTGCCTAAAAGCAATTGTGAAGTCTGTAGAAAAGTAGCTTATGCATTTAACTCATAGTTATGAAGCCCTGAGAATATATACTAAAAACAAACAAATGCAACACAGAGGTTGGAAACAAATCAGAGCTCATGTTTTTCCAGACAGTAAAGTAAGAAAATCATTGAACAAAACAACAAGAAGTAAAACTCGTTTCTTCCTTTTGGTTACATTTTTGGAAATCTGTTATGACTTAAAACAATCTGAAAAATAATTCCAGCTGGCAGATACCATAGTGCCCTACGCTACCTTCTCATGGGATTTTTTTTAGAACTAAATGTAGATTTTTATTCTATTTTTAAAAGCACAACCAGTAAGAAGGAATTGCTTAAAATTCAAACATACTTTTAAGATTATTTAACTTAAATCCTTACAGCAGTATCACTTGAATATTCATTCTCCTTTAGGATCTTTATATTTCCTTGGGAGAATAATAAGAACTACCACAAACTGAAATTCTTGATGGGTGTCACAAGATAAGGAAAATAAGCAGGAAGAGATGGAAATCATGGTGCAGTTAGCAAACTCTGACCTAATTGCTGTCAGAGAAAGGTAGTGCAACAACTGGAATATTACAACTGAAGGCTACAAGCTTTTTAGCTTTAAAAAGCTTTACAAGCTTTTTAGGAGGGACAGTTAGGACAAAAGTTGCCCTCCACATTAAGAAGTGGAGAGACTGTTAGGAGCTGCCTAAGAAACATCCATGACCAGATTGAGAGCATGTGGGGTAAAATTACAGAGCAGACCAGTAAGGTACAGCTGGTGGTCAGGGTCTACTACAGCCCTTTGACCAAGGGGAGCATGTTGATGAAGCCTTCCTGCTTCAGTCACAAGTGGTGTGCTCCCAGGCTCTTATCTTGATGGGGATCTTAACCATCCAGATATCCGCTGTTTGCAGTGGACTGCAAACAACCCAGGAGATTCCTCAAATCCGTTGAGAATAAATTCCTGTTTCAGGTATTGGATAGATCAACCAGAGGTGAAGAGTTTCTCAACCCGGTTCATCAGCACAGAGGAGCTCATTAAAGAGGTTAAGATCAAAGCCAGTCTGGGCTGTACTGACCATCACTAGACAAGTTTGTGATCCTGAGGAGTATGGATCTAGCAAAGAGAAGAGTTGGCACTCAAGTTCAGGAGAACTAACGTCCAGCCATGTAAGGAATTATGGGATGAGATCACCCAGGGAACTGTTCCTAGGGACATAGGAACAGATCAGAGCTGGCAGCTCTTTAAGGTTTACTTTCTGAGAGCACAAGAGCTCTCCAATTTGCAAGCATAAGTGATCAAGCAGAAGAGGAAGGAAAGCAGCACAGCTGAGGAAAGGCTTGCTGGTCAAACTGAGGGAAAAGAAGGAAAGCAGAGATGTCTGGCCTGAGAATAATACAGGAATCATCTGGACACATAGGGATGGGATCCAGATGAAACTAAACCTGGCAAGGGACATGAAAAATAACATGAAGAGGTTCTACAGATATATTGATCAGAAGAGACAGGCCAAAGAGAGCGTACCCTTTTTAATAAATGATAAGGGAGAACTGGCAACAAGATGCATGGAGACAGCTGAGGTACTCAAAGAGCCCTCTGCCTTAGTCTTCACTGCCAGTCTGGCTTCCCATGTCTCTCACATGCCTGAACATCTAGGTCCTAGGTCACCATGCAGGTCCCTCTGTCATTGCACCTTTGTTGTAATATCTTTCCCATCATACTGATCTGTCCAACTGCTTATGGTGACATAAGAGAAATAACAAGACATTTTTACAATGCAAACCTTACTTTTCAGCCGCATTCTTTAAGTTTGCCAGCTCTTTCTCTACAGCTTCAAGTTGAGACTTCTTTATTTTGACTTTGTCTTCAGCTTCTCTCATTGTTTTAAGTTTAGACAATATAGGTGTAATATTTGAGCTTGCACCTGTCCAGAGAAAAAACAGACCAAAGTTGGAATTGGAATTATATTCAATCTAATTGGAATTATATTCAGCTCTGGCAAATGGTGAATTGTAAATGTTGGCTATGATGCAGGTTTAACTCATGATTTGTTTTCATTGCAAAACAGAAAAACAGCTAAGCAACCATTCTCAATGGAGAGACTACAAATTAATTTTGTGAAATCAACCAACTTCACATGATATCATGTATTAATTTACCTCAAATTAATTATGAAATACTCCAAAAAATGCTTGAATTCAAAGCATTCTTTCCAACCTCTTCAGGAGGGTTCAATAGCCAAATAAGGTCTAAGTATCTAATATATAAACTATATTATACTAATATTTTATTGTTTTTTTCCAAGTCTAATTGTAGTCTTACTCCAGTGTACAACCACCAAACCTTTTCTCAGAGATGATGTTATCTCAAGTACGAGTTTAAACAAAAATGCCTCTTTCCATTTTTAAAAATGTGCAAAGCAGTAAACAAATCAACAAAAACACAATTACTATATGAATAAGAAACAGTAATTGCCTCCACTAAGGGTTCCCTGGGGGTCAAATATATCTCCTTGAAGTGTAACTGCTTTCCTCATTATTCTTTTGTCAAAGGTCACTTTCTTAGCGTTAGCCATACTGCTACAGACCAGTGTTGTCCCAAAGACATATTCCATTGCCTTCTGCAGTTCAGAATTATAATCAATAAGAGAAATGGCTATATGTACTTCATGATGACCAATCTGGAAATAAAGTGAAATGCAATTAGTATGCCTTAAGTTACAAGAATCTTATCTCAATAATTTTTTAAAGTCATAATTGCATTTTAAAACATAATTTCAATTAATAGCAACACAATTAAAATCCATCTGAATATTGGATAGCACAGGGATAGACAGAGGAAAAAAATTAAGAAACTCTCAAACCATACAGAAATAGTAAGGCTGTTATATTATGCTAAAAACAAACAAACAAACAAACAACAGCATACAGTAAAAATACAGTATTTATTTACATACCAGATTTTTGGCCAAGGAGATAATCTCATCTCCAATACACTTGGCTGAAATTTTGCTTAGTGGAATGATGGTGTACCGATGCTTTAGTTGACCCTTCTCTAAAATCTTTTTGCCAGTAGCCTAAAATGAGAAAAGCTACCTTTCAGAGTATATCCAATACTAAGACAATACGGCATCCCAACAGCACCATTTCATCAACAGTATCTGTGTATGACACTTCTGACTTAATTTAAGTAGGTCCCTGGGCCCAATCACCTCTTAGGCATCAAGTCACTAAGCACATGCTTGCGTAGTGACACACGTACCTCTGTGTCCACAACAATGTTATAGAGCTTTCCCCCAGCCACTGCTTCTAGGGCTCTTGATGTGGCTACGTCTTTCACGGTGATAAGAGTTACAACAAGGCCCTTCACATGGTTCGGATTCCAATTTTTTTCTGGATTTCTTAGAAAAACAAAATCAGTTGTGATAACTACATGCTTGGTTCTCTTCCTGACATCTTCAAAGACTATCTTAGAAATTACTATTGTTTACAATGGTAGAAGAAACTCTAATTCTATTAGACAAAATAAACAGGAAATTATTAGTTTAACTACTTCACAGCAAGAGACTTTCCAGAAAAACGTCAGTTGCAAAGCCAGTAGAAGAGTGTCCTTCCTGACTTCAGTATGATTTGTTCACACAGTTCTCAGTGATTATAGTCAGGCTCCTATTATTAGCACAGCTATAGGAATATACTCAGGTTGATTTTACGTAAGAGAACAAATTCGAGGATACACATATTTGGTGGAGATGGACACAACATTGACTTCCACAGAGCAAGTTTACTCACAGACCTCAGGCAGGTCTGAAAATTAATAACATTTTTGCAGGTTAGACTGTTGGATTACTATATTTTCAGCTACTGAGCTTGACTTACAGCTTGCAGCACCATGTTATAAAGCTTCTAAATTCACATTACATTGATAAGGTTGTATTTCAAGAATGACTGTATCCTCTCCACTTCTGAACATGAATTCAGCTAGTATTTCCTGACTTTACTAACCCGTTCACTTGCCTCAGATAAGAGAATCATTATTCACCGACTGTATAAAAAAAACAACTGCCAAGGAATAGATGGAATAATTTTTATAGTCTCATAATTCATGCATAAAATGCACCAAACACCACTTTAAAATGTATTTCAAGATGACACTGAGATCTTACTTGTATTCAAACCGTAGATGAGGATGCTTTGCTATTATACTTTCACACAATTCTGTCAGAGAACTGATTTCAGAACTCAGTTTCTTTTTTGCTAGGTGGGCTTTTTGTTCAGCTTCTAGAGTCAAAAACAAAGAGCATAAAAACATACAGAGTATAGAAACATGTTAATTTGAGAATCAGTATTGTGTTCTGTTTATACACATGCATGTGGAGCAGCTAATTGAAAAAACTTGTAAAATTATTTTAAAATTTCAATTTTAGACAAATTAACACTTTAACAAAATCAAATACACAGAGCAGAAAGTGTAATGTTACTCCCTAAATATGAGTTGAAATGAATTCAGGATCGTCAATTTACACTTTTGTGCATCTTCTGCAACAAGAAACAATCTTTAAGAAGTTTTAAACTGGGAAGAAAGGGAAGAAACAAGGAAGCTAGTCAGTCCTTTAAGTTTGAGCTTTATAAGTATTGGCTCACAGTATTTAAAACTGAATAATTTCAAAGTACTTCTTCTGCAAATTTCACCAGGTAAATATATTCATGGCTGAAAACAATATACTTATTTTTTCTATTCCTTCTATATTGCTTTCCACATCCCCATAAAATTATGCACCAAAAGTCTGTATAAAAACCTTCGTATTTCAGATTTTTCATTTGATCTTGTAGTTTCTCTTTAGTTTTTCTGATAGCTTCTAATGCCTCCTGGTCTTCCTTGTAGCTTCCATCCATCTTTTTAACTTCAGCTTGTTTTGTTTTTAGCTCCTGCTGAGTATATTTCAGCTTCATTTGGGCCTGTAAGGAATAAGAAACCATGAACCAGATGGTATTTAGAGAGAATCTTTGAGTACAGATTTAGAACATATGCACTAACCAGGTTCTTCCTTCATTTGTAAAAATGCCCTCTGTTTGCAAGAATGGCAAATAGCAGCCTTGGCCCTTAAAACTAAAGACGTGGGTGACAAAAGCATAAAATGTGTCACAGGGGGGTTTCTGGGTGCCAGCACTCTTGTTCTGTGTGTGCTGATGAGACGCACCTGTCTCAAGAGAGGAAATATTTGACTGGCCTGTAACCTGGTGTGACCGATTGAGAGAGCTTCAAACTAAGATGGGCCAGAGAGAGAGGCTGCATTAGGAACACTGGGGCACACCAAGGGATGGTGCAGCATTACCTGAGGGTGGCAATGCCAATGGGAACACCTATGCTGCTCCAAGTAGCATAGTGAGTTCTGGAACACAGAAGAAATGCCTATATACCAATGCAGGCAGCACATGGAATAAACAGGGGAAAATGAAATATGTGACCCTGGCCCAGATGCATGATATCGTAGATATCTGTGAAATTTGGTGGGATGAGTCCCAAGACTGGAGTGTTGAGACAAAGGGTTACTGACGGTTCAGAACCAGCAAGGTGGAGATGATGTGCTTTACATATAGAGAATTGGTTGAACCTCCAGGATCAGTCACCCCCTCACAGGAGACTTTAAATTCCCAGACAATCCAGGAATATCACGCTAGCACAACAAACAAGCTTGGAAAATTCCTGAAACATGATGAAGATAACTTCCCATTGCAAGTTTTGAGTGAGCCAACTAGGAAAGGTGCCCTCCTAGATGCGTTGTTTGAGGTATAGCCAGCATGGGCTCACCAAGAAAAAGCATGGAGCCAGGGAGCTGGATGCAACAATCCTTGTGGCTCCCATCTACATGGGATATTCAATCACTGTGTATTGTTCTACGGTAAGATCACCTGCTTGGTGGGCAAAGGGAAGGCAGTGGATGTAATCTTTCTGGATTTCAGTGAAGCCTTTGATACTGTTCCTCACAGTACTCTTCTGAACAAAGTGCCAATGATAAGATGCGAGTGCTGTTCAGCATTTTTATCAGTGATCTGGATGCAGGGGCAGAAGGCATCTGAGCAAGTCTGTTGGTGATAGTGAACTAGGAGGAGCTGTTGACTCCCTGGAGGGACAAATGGCCTTGCAGAGAAATCTACATACACTGGACAACCAGCAACAGCACACATTATAAGGAAAATGTTGGGTGCTGTGCCTCGAATGAAGCAATGCTGAACACAGGCACAAACTGGGAGACAAGCAGTTGTAGAGTAACTCTGAAAAAAGAGACAGCAGGCTCAGCATCAGCCAGTGATCTGCCTGACAGCCAGGAGAGCAAACTGCACTGTGAGATGCGTTAACCACAGCAAGCCAAAAAGCTGGTTCTCTCACTAGACATAATGCAGCCTCACTTTGAGGCATTGTGCTTGGTTCTGGGCTGCATCATACAAGAAGGATGTTACAATACTTGAAACTGTCCACCGCAGGGCAACAAAGTTGATAAAACTGCTGGAAGGCATGTGAGTGAAAGCTTGGGAAATCTGGTCTGGGAAAGAAACTTCATTGCTTTCTACAACTTGCTGAGGAAGGGAAGTGGAGAGGGAAGTGAGTCTCTTCTCCATGGCGTCCACGGACAGGATGTGTAGGAACGATACAAGGCTGCACTAGGGGAGGTTCAGACAGGACATCAGGAAGCATTTATTTACTATGAGCGCACACACTGGAAAAGACTTTCTAGAGAGGTGATTAATACCTCCAACCAGTCAGCAGCCAAGGAGCACTTGGAGAATGCTTCATAATGCTCAATACTGTGCTTTAACTTATGGTTAACCCCAAGAGCGGGTTGGTCTTGAGGGTCTTTGAAGGTCCTTTCCAACTAACCTAGCCCTCAGCAATCAGTCCATCTTGGGACCAGTGCTCTTCAGCATCTTACAGAATGACATTGCACTCTCAGCAAGTTTGCTGAAGACACTAATCTGAATTGGTATGACAGAAGGAAGGGATGTCTTCCAAAGGGACCTGAGCAGGCTTGAAAAGGGGGCCCACATGAGCTGAATGAGGTTCAAGTGCAAGCTGTTGCAATTGGATCATAGCAATCCCTGACACATATATAGACTGGGAAAAGAACTCATTGAGAACAGCTCTCCTGAGAAGAGCTTGGAGGTCCTGGTGGACAAAAGCTGGAGCCAGCAGCCTATGCTTGTAGCTCAGAATGCCAACTGTATCCTGGACTGCATCAAAACAGGAGTAGCAGAAGGGAGAGGATGGTCCTCTTGTACTCTGCCCTTATAAGGTGCAACCTGCAGCACCAGCAGGCCCCAGCACAAAGAAAATGTGGAGCTGTTGGAGCAGGTCCAGAGGAGCCCACAAAGACTGCCAGACAGCTGGAGCACTTCTCCTATGAAGACAGGCTGGGGGAGTTGGGGAGTTGTTTATCCTGGAGAAGAGAAAGCTCCAGGGTGATATCATTTTGGCCTCTCAGTACATAAAAAGTTTATAAGCAGGAGGGAAAAGGGGAAATAGTAATAGAACAAGGGGCAAAAGCTTTAAACTAAAAGATGGGAGATAGATGTTAGGAAGAAATTTTCTGCTCAAGAGGGTGGTGAGGCACAGGCTGCCCAGAGAAGCTGTGGATGCCTCCTTCCTGCAGGCATTCAGGAAGGCCTGAATCATGTGAAGCACTGGAGATTGATGAGCTATGAGGTCTGTTCTATTCCAAGCCTTCCTGTGGGCTGCCATTGTATGAACTACTCTACATACTTGGATACAATAAACGGTATTACCACATACATAGTATCAAAGAGAAGAAACAAACTAAAATATTGTGGGACAGAACCACTTTTGTTACTTTTCCCAGAAGAGTTTTTCTAAAGCCAAAGAAGGTGCGAGTTTATCAACAAAAATTTATATTCCACCATCAAAACAGCCGCAAAAGTTTCCTATCTTAAGAGAGATGTGACATGCTTCAAGTAATAGAGAAATGTAATAGAGTAATGTAACAGAGAAATTCCTCCCAAACTCTCTATTCAGACATGTTTAATTCTACTAGATTAAATACAGAAATGCTTTAATTTCCTTTTCTAAGCTTCTTAATCTATACTTGTCAGTCATCTGTATTATGTCTCTTACTAATTTCTGTACTTCCTCAAGGCAATGTTGAAACTTCCTTATTTTAAAAAGCCTGCCTAATAAAAAAGGCTTACCTTAATGCTTATGCGAAAATACCTTGCACAGATGTTCTACAAATTTTTCCAACAGTGCATCAGGAGAACTCTGACTCTCACCTGTTTAGCCTCCGTTGCTGCTTTGCTAATCTCATTTTTGCAGGTCATCATCTGGTCAGCAAGAGAAGTTCCTTGACCACTGTCATTGCTAGACAGGCCAGCAGATACAGCATTAAAATGCTGTTGTGCTGTGGCTAAAGCTTCTGCATCTTTTTTACTTTCCTCCTGTAAATCATTTAGCTCTTCCTGTATCTTCTTTATTTCCTTTTCCTTTGATGTGAATGCTTTAAATTCCTTTAGCAAAAAACAACAACAATACACCAAACCAATAAGTCCTATTAATTTTAAATTTTGTTGGTAAACCAGATGATGTACAGCTATGATTATTTTCACCAACCAAATTTTGAAAAACTTGTCAGCTTTTTTGATTTCACAATCTGTTTTTACATATTTTAGGTGTGCACTTGCTCAGTGAGGACACTTAACACAACATCTACAGAGAAAAATGAAATAGAGGAAGAAATGATAACTGCACAAGAAGGAAAAACAGCTCTCTGTAAAGTACTTAGTGTTTGTATTTTAAGAGAAATGAATTAAATGTCAAGAATATGAAGCAGATATTTTTCTTTTGAGATTAGCAGGTTTTCTGAATGCAGATGGGATCTCCTCCCAAAATTAAAACGAAGTTGTCAACAGTAGAGCTGGACTTCCTTCATAAATATATCATATTTGTTTTTAGTGGGAGTCTACTACCTGTGCAAATCAAGTAACATCCTTATCATTTGTTTCTATCCTCCTGTTCCCATTTTTTTCCAATCAGCTTTGAGGATAACTCTGCTGTCCCCACTCACTCTGAATTACATCAGTGCTTAGAAGGAAAATCATAAACAAGGATTTACCTCTTGCATGATTTTAATCAATTCTTTATGCCTTTTCTCTTCACTGTTTAAGTTTTGCTTCCTATGATCAAGATCACTGCGGACTTTAGCATCAACTCTTTGGAGTTCCGACAAAGCAACTTCCAGCGAATGTAACTTAGCACCAAATTCCTACAATCAGAAACAATGGAAATTCAATGTGTACAGCTATCCAGTATCTAAGATTCCATCCTCTGTTCGTAGCTATGTAGAGGAGATGCATGTCTGATTGCACGGTTAGACTCTAAGACTCTAAAACAAATGTGATAGAACATCTCTTTCCACAGAAATCCAAAACAATCTGAAGCCACTGCTAGAGCTGAGTTGTAGTTACTGAGAGACACCATCCTTGTTAGGGGAAGTGTAGGAGTTGTGCTTGTACATGAAAAGATGCTGTGGAGTACTTGGTACATAACTAATTTTTCTACCTCTGTAACTGAGGTCACTAGTGATTTTTGTATTTCCCACTTCAAGAGCATTTTGTCTGAAACACAGACAAAAAAACGAAAAAAAAAAAATCAGATAAAGTTTTCCACTGAATACACAGAGTGGAAATATGAGGGAAAAATTTTATCATCTTCAATTACTCAGTCTCACTTCAGTGCCTGAGATTATCGAGATTATTTGGGAATTTATTGAATAGGACTCTGATCCTTGCAGGCTTCTCTCAGCTTGGGATATTTAACAATTTACAGCAATTGAAAATACAGTATTTCAGACATTAAAACTTTATAGAGATCCCATTTATTAAATGGTTAGTAATGAGTAAGCAGTGTATAATCTAAACAATCTGTCACAGGAAGAATCAAATTTAAGTGCATATCATACACAAAAATAATTTTCTTCTCGTGTACTTCCTTCTATTAACACCTTTGGGTGAGCGTATCTGTGTTCTCACTTACCGTATTGTTTTTCTTCTCTGTTTCTTCTATTTGTTGTGCAAGTTCCTTTACCTTCTTCTCATTCTCAGCCACTGATTCCAAAATCTTCTTCTTATTTGTCTGTGCTTCCTTTAAAGCATTAGCAGAGCGATCCTTTATCTCCTCAGCACGGACATACTGAAAAGCCACATGGATGCGTCTTAAATTCTCCACTTCCCGTGTTATTTTCTGGTACTCTAGATATGATGCACGTGCCTGAAAAGGTACAGATCAAAAGAAAATAAGAATTAAAATAGGGTGGAAAAAAAATTAAAGTAGTACTGCTATAGGATGTAATATTCTTATAATATAATATATAGATTATAATATTCAGCATTGTACACTGCAAGCCTTCTTAAGAAAATCTTAGATAAAGCTATACTACTGCAGTTGATTGTGTAACAGAAACTCCGCTTGAGGCAAGTTTAAGAACTAAGACAAGTATTTAACTTCTACGTTTTCTGTTTCTCTCCTTTGCTTCTTTCTTCCTATGTTCCTCTCCCAGATTTCTCCTATCTGCAAACCACACTATATATTTGGATAGATGATAAACTTTTCATCACCTAAAAGATTCTAAAAAGGCTGAAAATACCATGTCTTATTTTCCATATACTAATTCAAGGTAGTAGAAAGTATTTCTTCAGTGCTTTAAAGCCTCTAACCACAAGTATTCCATACCTCTTTCAGTTTCTCTATAGTTGGACTGATCTCTTCAGTTATGACCTGAAACACAAACCAGAACGTTTGTATTCAGATTTTTAAAACTCATGTAGCATTAATACCTACACATACAAACACATAGAGAAATGAAATGGTTTACAAGTAAAAAATGAAACAAAACACACTGTGCTAGTTATTCAGCATCTTTAGCAAATAAAGTATACATTCCATTCCCACATATAGTACCAACCCTTCGAATTTCATCCAGTTTGGCTTCCTTTTTCTCTATGGTTTTATGGGCAGTCATTTTCTTGCATTCATACATCCTGGTACCAGCTGCTTCTTCAATCATAGCTAGAATCTTTAACAAAATAATTTGACAGAATGTTAATGATTTTTATCACATCAAGTTGGTTCAACTCAAAGCAAGTTTAACAAATTATATCTCTGTAACACTTCCTTATCCAGAAAAAAAAAAAAGAAAAAAAATTCAGTTTTCTCACCTCTGTTGGCTTCATATTTAGAACTTTAGTAATTCGCCCCTGGTTAGAAAAAGATAAAAGGAGAATTATGATTGTGTACCATGCTATAGTAGTAAAAAATAAATTAAAACCCACATACTCATTTTATACGCTATATTAAAATTGCTAACCTATTTTATTATTAATTTAGTTTCATTAGTTACTTTGTTCTCAACATTTCAAACAAAAAATAAGTTCCTTCTTCAAGCAGCAAGCTTGAAATGGCCTTTAGAACTTCTACACGCATTCTCCACATTTTTGCTCACATCCAAGTAAAGTGGTACTATGTTTATTTTGTTGTGGCAGTCTTACTGACTGCCTGAGCTCAAATAACTTCCTAATTACAGATTGGCTGCTTGGTAATCTGGCTCATTTGTGAAGGGAGAGGGGAGGGAAGGGGAATAAAATGGCTGCAAAACTGCCAAAAACTTTTTTTTTTTTTTTTTTCTTGTAAATAAATAATTAGGACAACTCCATTTGAAGCAAGTAAATTCTACTACTTTGCTATTCCATGCAAATCTATCAAGGGCTGATTTAGTCCCTCTACTAATGGTTACAAGGATCTTTTCATTTGGTCAGCTCATCTTTTTTCCAACTGGGATTTAAGAAAGCATATACATTAACTCATACTAAATATTGTCTAGCAAAGAATACAGCAAATAAGGAAAAAAATACTCTCTTTCATGATGTAATAGTAAAGGAAACATAATAAAGGAGATCAAAAGGGAAACAAAATTGGCATTAGTTTTAGAAAAAGCCTGCTGTAAGTCCAATGAGGAGATGAAAGAAAGTGAGTGCTAAAAATTCAGTTAGAGTCATGCTGTGCTACTCTAAAAATCTTAGCTACTGGATATTAGATTTTCACTTGAAAGTTGCTTTTCATTAATAAGGAAAAAAATGTTATTCCACAAATTTAGTGCCACTTGTATTCTTTCTGAATTTTAGAAAAGTATGTGTAATACCTGCATAATAAGGAAGTGAGGGTTATTGACATTGAGTCCGACAGAACAAAAGAGATCCTGTACACGATTGTTGGAAGCATTCATACCGTTGATAAGATACTTATTTCTACCCCCAACAACAACCTAGACAAGGAAAAGAAACAGACAAATCAAGTGATTTACAAGAGGCTTGATATAGTGCAAGAAGACAAAATAAATAATTAAGTGCATAAAAAAAGACAGAGCAAATTCCATATACTCCTGCTTTGTGTGCACATACCATACAGAACATAACAATAGATCTTACAGATGTTTCAAACATCTTTGCAGTTTTGCAGCAGAAGCTTTAAATAAGATCAGTTACAGAGGGTAAAGATTTGTTCAAGACTGACAAGAAATTCCCAAACAATGCAGGTTTTCTTATAAAATTTACATGTTTTAGAGACAGAATTTAACATGAAGCTCAGAAATGAAGAAGTCACAAGATAGAAAGTTAGAATTTATTTAGGAACATCATTTTACTGCCAGTATGCTTTTGTGCAGTTCCACAGAAAACATTAGTTGTACACTGCATCTAAATTATCCTAACTTATTTCCCAAATAATTACAACTTTCAATCTAGTACAGTGATTTCACTTCTACACTTTTTGTTAATAACACTGTAGAATCACTGCCACGGTTGCAAAAACTTAAAGACTTTAAAAACCCTATTTTCCTGTTGAAAAGTCACTCTGTTGAGTATAGTAAAAATGAATGAAGTTTTCTAAGCAAATAAATACGTATTTTAGTGCTCACCTGCCTGGTGATGGTGATCTCATCATTATTTTCAAATCCCAGTGGACTATGTTTCTTGTCAGAATTATCAAATGTGATAGACACAGTTGCTTTATTCACTCCAGCTTGCCCATTTTTATAAACTAAATCATGGAGGCTCGAAGCTCGCACCTAAATGTGTGGAACAGATCAATAAACTTTTGAAAGAAATCAAACTGGTGCTGTGTTCTTCTGTTTTGGCAAAATGAATGGATACTGTAGAGGTCTATTTATAATGCTGAAGATTCAGGGGAATGAGGGATACCAGAGCTGCAAGACGCTAGTGCATCATTCAATAGCAGAATGTTCAAGTTTTAGTGAGCTAGAACTTGCCATTTGTTCCCACACGATATTTGATACAAATATAAAGTGGGTGTTTAAAAAAAACCAAAAAGCTAGATTATTAGTTCTGTCACTAGTACCTTCACATACTTAGAAATTTATCATTCCTAATGCAGCGCACTAAAAAGTGTTCCTTGGCTTAACCCAGAGTTAGAATTGGGGAAGAGGAGAGGGAAAACCACCTGAAAGCAAAGGTTCCAATTGGTCATATTTGCGCATGCAATTTTATTTTATTTTCCTAAGCAGCAAATGGGGCACACCTTTTAAATAATAAGTTGTTTCAAGAAACCAGATCATTTTTTTTTTCCCACTGAAGAACATCTTGGTGAAATGTCAAAGACTAAATATAGAAGTGCAGAATTTCGTTACAAGAACACAAATTGGAACCTTCAGCTTCAAAAGAATTTCAGCTTCAGGCTGCTGCCCTTAAGTGGGTATCTTTCAACTAAGTGGTATACTTTGCACTACTGCAGTGTACTGATTATTAATTTAAACTTAACAAGAACAAGCAAAAATGGCAGAAACACAGTTTCACTTACTAAAGAATTCAAGTAAATAAAACCATTTTTTGACAGAAATAACATTTTTTTGGGTCTTCCACAAGAGATTTCTCAGGAGACTAAAAAGAAAGGTTGATGCCATAAGGAAGAGCTTTCTTAAGTTCACCTTCTCTCTTTACCTGAGATAGATTGGAGATGCCCAACAGGAAGCAGATCGAGTCCAAGATGTTGGACTTGCCACTACCATTCAAACCAGTAATGGCATTGAATAATGGATCAAAATCACGGATTTCTGTCCTCTGAGCATAGGATTTAAATCCTTCAAGTACAATTGATTTGATGTACATCTTCTTTAAGCTGTCAAGTGGCCACGTTGGTGCTTCCCTCAGGAGTACAATGAAAGGACTGAACTGTAACTCCTCATGCTTTGAAGGAAAAAACCAAAAACACATACAAAAGAAACAAGTTGTACCGTATGCCTAAGCGCAGCTACACAGAGCAAAAACAGCGCACTTTTAAACAGAAAGTCACGCAGGTCCGCAGATCCAGTAAGCATCCCAACAACCGTATGCACATTATTAACTAGCGTGACTTCACATACCGTTCATCGCTATGGCGATGAGCCCACTCTTGTCGTGACGCTGGTCGTTAAGGCTGTTGTCCCGTGTGGGGCCGGGAGTTGGACTCCATGATCCCCCTTCCAGTTCGGGTTACTCTGTGACTCCAGGACAATTTGGGGGCCAAAATGACGGATGTCTCCCCGTTCACCCACCGCAGATTCCCGCCTACCGCGCTGCAGTCCAGGGATAAACTGCCACGCACCTCAGCCAACACAGCCCCGCGACTGCCCTTTGTCTCCACCGAACCCCCCCGCAGCCCCTCAGGTACCAAGCGAAGGAAGCTCTCGCTGACGGCCGGCAGCCTCCGAGCCCCTCTCGCACTCTCGCCGTAAGCAGAGCTGCGGCAGTAACAAACGTTTGAATTTTGGCGCCGAGAGGAAGCCAAGGACGTTGGAGGAGGTGCCCGCTTATGGCTGCCAAAACCTCTGCCTGACCTAGAGGTCTCGGATTGTCTACTCTACTTCCCCGTGAAGGGAAGAGACACGTTCGATTCACACATTTATTCTTTTCAAATAAAAATATAGCATAGTGAGAAAGTAGAAACTCTGTTTGGCGGGGCGGAAGGCGTCATAAAGTCAGGCGAATATGGAGGGCAGCCCCAGAGGCAGAAGGACACCTGAGCTCCTGCCGGGCGGAAAGGCGCGGCGGGGTCCTCCCAGGTCTGGGCGGGAAAGCACAAAAATGGCGGGTCTCCGCCCTCTGAGAGAAGGGGGGTGGGTATAGTTGGGAGTTTTAGCGTTTGCCTTAGGCTGTGTTCTTTAGGTCCAGGCATTTCGTTGAAGCTGGTGTTACGCTGTGAAAATAGAGCGGTGCGTTGCAGATGGAGTTCTGTATTCCTTTACCAGCTGGGCTTTAGTGTTACCAATGAGGTCGAGGGAGCTGCGCTAGTCAAATGATTTTATTGAGTTATTTATTCAGGTGTTTTTTTTAATCATTTGAAATGATCTCACTTACGGATCTGTTTTAAAGGAAGATCTCTTTGTATCGCTTCAGGAAGTAGATTACCTTTGTCACTGTGTCTGTTTATAAAACATTATTTTGATGGCACTGTTTCTGGCACTCCTGTAATCAGGGAGTGCTGAACCATGTCCTGTCAGCTGATGACATCTGACCACCATACTGAGAAAAGTATATCAAAGTGTCAGGAAAAATTTGACTGATTATGCAACTGTGCTTTCACACTACTGCGTTTATTTGGTGAACTGAAAATCCTACCTAGAGGAAAAGAGAGAAAAAAAAAAAAAGCAAATAAAGAACAACTATTTCTGGTATTGCTGAAGGCTCATTCCAAACAAGCTGAGCTACAGTTTTATTAGGCATCAGAGCAATAAGTACTTTCTGTCCTTAACCAGGGACTTCCCAGAGACAGTAGTATGCTTTGGGGAGATGACTAGCTTGGCAAGAAAATCCAAGATCCATGAATCCTTAGCTGAACTATCTTTGTTACAATACTAGAACTAATGCCCATGGGTCAGAAGGACTCCTGCACAGGTAAAGACAGCTCCCCTGAGAATGCATGGAATCAGTGGTGTTAAAAACGTATGCAAATTTGTAATAAATCATCCTGAGGAGAACAGACTGAAAAACTACTGGTTTTGTTACTTTTGTGTATAAATATTGTGCGGATAGTTTCCTGCCCGTACTTCATCTGTGAGAAACCACCTAGCACCCAGGCTTGCGCAGTCCTGAAATAAAGAAGCAGTGTCTGTTCCAAACGTGAGATTTACTGCTCTCTGGATGACAAATCCACGTTTCAAACAACAGCATGAGAGGCTTCCCACCATGAAGATAACCATGTATTTTTGTTATTTGCATATGATGTGCAGGAGATATAACTTCTCTCAAAACTTGAAAACAAAAGTTCTCAAAAACTTGATTCTGTAATACCTTTATAATCTCATATGCCCTAAAAGTTTGGGTACTTTCTTTGATGTGATAAAATGTACTCTTTTAATGTCATCTAGTTAGTATGCTGAAATGAATATAGCGTGTTGTTTTAGGAAAGAAAAGAAACATTTATTTTGACACATATTTTGTTTTTTTACACCATAATGTGCATTATACAAAATATTTATCAGGTAGTAACATGAGTAGATATTCTACTAAGGTAAACATGTAGTATAGCTTCATTGCTTTATGGAAAGAGTATTTTAGGCATTGAGATAAATATACTAGAGTAAATTTCCCATGGGGTTCTTCCGTTTCTTTAGCTGATTTGAGAAGTGTCACATAGAAACTTTTAATGAAAAAAAAACAATAAAAACAAATATGAAGTCACAACTTTCTCTGCTCCTAAGACTTGTTTTAGTTCACATTGTGTTAATGTTTGCAGTTGCTTATACCAAGCAAGCACTCTTTGTTATACAGGGAGCTAATTATGAGTTTTGAGTACAAGTTTATATTATGTCACAGTTATAAAATAATTTAAGTTGATAGGCATTTCTGGAAGTTTTCTGGCCTCAGCTAGGTCAGAGTTCAAAACCAAGCCAAACAAGGCAAATTGTTCACAAGCCTGTCGAGTTAGGAACATTGCAGAAGACAGATTTTACAATCTCTTCAGGCAACTTGTTCCAATATCTGATCACTTTGTGGTTTGAGGGATAAAAAAACAAAACTTTCTGCATCTCACTAGAAATTCCTGTTTTGCAAATTTACTCCACTGCTAAGCACTCCCCTCAGATGGATTGGTTTCCATTTTTTTCTGTACTCTCATTACTAAGCAGCTGTAGAAAGCTGTAAACCTCCCTTTGTGGCACTGAGTACTTTGACTTTGCCAGAGCACCCTCAAGGACTTTCACTGGGACAGTTTCACAAACCTTTAAAAAACATAGACAATGTGTTGAACTGACTGACACAACAGACAGAGGACTGCCACTGATAAATATAGTAGGTGCAATTGTGCTCATATATGATAACAGTGTTAGTGAAATAATGCTATTCTGTGTGTTCTTCACCAAGAGGTGAGGGTACAGTGCTTACCAGGAAGGCATTTCTGTTGTGGTGGAAGAGGGAGAGCACGTTTTCCTATGTCTTCTGTTTCTCTTCTTGCTTCTACCGTTTAGTCTCTTTTCTCTTTTCCCCTTTCCTATCCCTATGCCTCCCTAAAATACTTTCCTAATCTTAGCAATACTTGGGTGGAGAGTCAGATATTATACTTAGGTTCTTCTTAGAGGTCATATTAATATTTATAAAGAATTAACTTCAATATTAATTTCGCAGATAGTGAAATATTCTCATTCTGGACACTGTAGATTCTATTCAAGACTCTAGATTCTGTGCTGAAACCATTCTCTGCTTTATTCCTCAACCAGAACAGAAGCATCCTGCCACCACAAGACTCCTTTTTTATCTGCTTGTCATGCATATCTTGTGGGTCTCAATCCCCAAGGCTGAGGTAACAGGAGACCTGGATTTCTTAATCCCTTATGTGCAAATCCCACACTCCAGTAGTTTTTATTTCTGGGGGACAAAATAATTTTTCAAGGTTTTCCTCATCAGTTTTATTTTCCCTGTGATCCTACAGTGGACTTGCTGGCGCATGTTAGGGACTGTTGCAGTGGGGAGCTGAAAGCTGAGCGCAGTGTGCTCCAGATGTGGTTGACTTTAAGTTCAATGTGGTGGGCCTGGGCTGTCCCCTGGACCTGCTGGCTGCACACCTCTGAACACGTCCCAGGATGTGGCAAGCCTTCTTTGCTGAATGGCATGCTGCTCACCCTCATGCTTGCTCTGTCCTCTAGTCAACCAGTGTCTGACCTGTATTGCTCTGTGGGGTTACTCTGTCCCATATGTAGAACTTGCAATAATTTTTGAACTGTTGAGAAAATGTCTGCTCCAATAGGCTAGTTCAATTATTTTTATCTCCAAAAGAGATAGAGGAGAGTCTTTAGCTTTCTTTATTAGAATAGAGGGAGAGAATGCACTAGGGCAAATCTCTGTAAGGTCTCTCAACCCTTCACAAATCACAGCTTTCCCTTAATCCTTCTTCCCAACGCATTGTGACTCCTCCTTTCCTCACTGGCTGAAATATTCAGAGATTACAGACTTCCTGGTCCACCTAATATGTATCTCTCCTTATATGTGACCTATTCCACCTACGCAGTAAGTACAAAGTCCGTAAGTTCAAGTTCTTTGTAGACATTTGAAACTAAAATGTTATTTGATGAGAGTGTACAGACCAAGTAGAAAGTAATTTGCAAGCTTCTGTATAACAACTTGTGATTGAGGGCATCTTGTTTGCAAGTCTCTACGTAATTTGCAAGGACATCTTCAAGTCTCTTATCTCAAACTTCTTGAAGTACTAGTTAACCTATTTTTCCAGCCTCTTAAGTTCCTTCAGAGTAGCATGCTTTTCAGGTATGTTGACCATTCCTCCCAAAGTAAGTAAGTAGAGACAAGTAGAGACAATCAGGCAGACTGCCTGATGGCATACTGTATTCCACATCCGGATCATTAATAAAGACATCAAACATTATTGCTGCCAATTTAGAATAACAGAATCATTGAGGTTGGAAAAGACCTGTAAGATCACCAAGTCCACCCATCAACCCATGCCCACCATGCCCACTAACCCACATTCCTCAGTGCCACGTGCATACATTTCTTGAACACCTTGAGGGACAGTGACATCACCACCTCCCTGCGGTCTGTTCTAATGCATAAACACTCTTTCTGGGAAGAATTTTTGCCTCATATCCAACCAGAACATCCTCTGGCACATCATGAGGCCATTCCATCTCATTCCATCATTATTACTTGGGAGGAGAGACCAACCCTCACCTTTCCACAACCTCCTCTCAGGAGGGAGATAAGATCTCCGCTGAGCCTCTTTTCCAAACTGAATATTCCTAGTTCCCTCAGCTGCTCCTTTTAAGACTTGTGCTTCAGACCCTTCACAGCTTCGTTGCCATTCTCTGAACAAGCTCCAGGGCCTTGATGTCTTTCTGGTAGTGAGGGGCTCAAAACTGAACACAACCGTTGAGGTACAGCCTCACCAGTGCCGAATAGAGAGGGGATCACCTCGCTGCTCCTGTTGGCTTTGCTATTTCTGGTAGGATTCCATTGGTCTTCTTGGCCACCTGAGCACACTGGTGGCTTATGTATATCCAGCTGTTGACCAGCACACCCAGAAATATGATCTGTGAGGAATCTTTTGACCTTGCACCACTGACCTTAGTGCTTCAGATGTGGCAGTCCAGTCTACCTTACCTCATTTTCGTACCAATTTATCTCAGCATTTGGCTATTAGGATATCGCAGGAGGTTGCATTAATGACCTGTTTATCTCATTCTTTGCTGCTCTTATATAGGTTGATATGATTCAGTATTCTTAATGAAAAGAAAAAAAGATTCTCAGTCTAAATTAGGTATAGATTGTCTTGCACCAATCATGAGCATCTGAGATCCACCAGTGAAGGCAATGGTTCAGTTTCCTGGGACTTTTTGTACCACACGTTACTCAGGGTTTCTTGGTTTGCTTTGCTTGTGTATGTAGTTTTTGCTTTACCTAGCAAACTGTCCGATTTTCACACCACAAGGTCTTACCCCTTGACCTTTCTCACTCTCTTCATCCTACCTGGAAAAGTAAGTGATTGGCTGTGATGCTGAACTGCCTGCCATAGCACCATGGATGCAGCTGTTTTCACTCTCTAGAATACAGTAGTGATCTACTGTACTGCACTGCTCAGTGTGTACTAAGGGAGTGGGTGAACCTTTTTTGTCAAGTACCGTTTGCAGTCTAAAGCTGTGTGCAGCAAATAATGATACAGCAGACACTGGTCAATGTTTTATGCTTTCAGAGGTTCTATTGTAATTGCTTAGAATCTCATTTATAACCCCTCCTTTATTTTATCCTCTCTCCTTTCATCTTTCCATTTATCTGTTTCAGTCTAATTATTACATGTGTTTGGCAGTACTAATTAATTCTTCTGATACGCAGACCTGCAGATAGCAGGTGTGTCTCAGGTACCACACGTAACCTGGAGCAGTGAGCTTTCTTCTTGAGGGAGAACTTGTTCCTGAACAAGAATTTACTCAGCAATGAATGTGCAGTTATAGTATTACATAAATTCAGGAAGTGGCCTTGGAGGAGTTATAGGCACATAAGTATGTGTATAAATTCCCTTACATGTACTTAAAGCTCTATAGCAGAAAGGGGCGAAGTTGTCTCATTATAGTTCTACAGTGGACTGGGGTGCTTATTCTTTGTAGAAGTAGATCATGAGCAATAGAAATGAGGGAAGGAACAGCCAACTGGCAGGCTTAGTAAGCCCTGAAGTTCTTGCAGTAGTTTTACAATATCAGGTGCCAACCTCACTTTCCTCTGAAACAGAATAACTTGCTTGATGTAGTCAAGTTTAGGTTTTAAATTAAGTGGAGTCATGCTGAATCACTGAATCACTGAATCACAGAATCACCCGGGTTGGAAGGGACCTCAAGGATCATGTAGTTCCAACCCCCTGCCTAGCAGGGCCACCAAACATCCACATTCAGATCAGGTTGCCCAGGACCCCGTCCAACCTGGCCTTGAACACGTCCAAGGACGGGGCATCCACAACCTCCCTGGGCAGCCCGTTCCAGGGCCTAACCACTCTCCTTGTGAAGAACTTCCCCCTAACATCCAACCTAAATCTTCCCTCCTTCAACTTGGATCCATTTCCCCTAGTCCTGCTGTTGTCAGCCCTTTTGAAGAGTTTACTCCCCTCCTGGGTGTAGGTTCCCTTCAGGTATTGATAGGCTGCAATGAGGTCACCCCGCAGCCTTCTCTTCTCCAGGCTGAACAAGCCCAACTCCCTCAGCCTGTCCTCATAGGGGAGGTGCTCCAGCCCCCTGATCATCTTAGTCGCCCTCCTCTGGACCCTTTCCAACATCTCTCTGTCTTTCTTGTACTGCGGGCTCCACACCTGGACACAGTACTCCAGATGGGGCCTCACAAGAGCCGAGTAGAGAGGGACAATCACCTCCCTCTCCCTGCTGACCACCCCTCTCCAGATGGAGCCCAGGATCCCATTTGCCTTTCGAGCTGCCAGAGCGCACTGCTGGCTCATGAAAACTAAGCTTAATGTAACTTTAAAAAAAAAAAATTGTTTTGACAACTGTAAAATAAAGCAAAGGAAATATTTCTTTGTGAGGCAGTAACAGACATGTTCCTGCAAGTGAAGGAAGTGAAACTTCTGATGGACTTGTGCTGCAGTATGTCTCAACAGCTCTGACGAAATTTTGCAATTCATGATGCTGCAGCATCATGTGGACTGTTTCAGTTTGGACTGTTTGGACTGTTTCAGTTTTTAAGTAAGGAGAGTAGAAAATGGGACCAAAAGAAGTTCTAGAGTGTCTTGTGAGTGCCAAGAAATCACAACATGTGCTTCACGAAACTTTGGCATAGCTTTTCATTGTCCATGCCTGATTCTAATCTGTAGGCTTCAAATTATTCTTTCTTAGCAGAAACAGTTCTTAAGATTTTAATTTTATGTTTGATTTCTGAAAAGTGAAGGGCAGCTGAAGTGTTTCTCTGCAGGTTTTAGTTACCCTTTACGGATTCCTGTGCAAGCTTCTTCAGCAGAGCAGCTGAACACCTCAGAATGACAACAAAGTGCATGTGACATTGTCTTTTTACTATGCAATGACTTTTCACATTCAACCTTTTACCTTCTTCTGGGGTTCTACAGCTTTGCATGAAGAAATGAAGCCAAAACTTTGTTATTTTTTAATGCATTGTCATGCTTACTCAGATAATTGCAGTGCAATATCTACCAAATGTAGCATGGGAGTGGCTTGCCTTTACCCTTTATTTTTTTTAACACAGAAAGCTTTGTCATAGCTAAGCCAGAGAAAAAGAACAGGCAAGATCTGCTATGACTTGTTGGCACTTACAACATCAGGCCGTATCCAATTCAGATAATTGGAAGTCCTGTAACATGTAGGGCATGCTGTGGTAACCTCTGATACATAACTGACTTAGCAGTCTCTACTCACAGGAATTTACTGCCAGTAAGTCCTTCTGAGGAGAAATATATATTCAAATATTTAGGAAGCTTTTTATATCAATGCCTTTGAAATGCTGCAGAAAACTGCCTAAATTGGATCTGGGAAAGGGGACTGGATCAGATCCTGTTTTCCTGAACAACTTTGCTGTGGTGGTGATTTGGTGTTTTCTTTTCAGCGTTTACCTAGCAGTGTTTCCAAGGGAGATAGTCTACCCACTTTTTAGCATATCCTTGTCTTGCAGCATAGCTGCTGTGATTTTATCCCTGCACGTGGCTTAGCACTATAGTGTCATTCACTTGCTTCCTAGATTCCCAGCTTCCCTGTGGGATGGGAGAGGAAATTGAAAAAAAACCCACAAAGTAGAACTCATGGGACAGAATGGTTTACTAAGATAGAGAAAAGGAAAAGAATAAAAACATATATGTATAGGAATATGACAAGTGATGCACAAGGAATTGCTCACCACTCCTCCACAAATGCCCAGCTCATGTCTGCGCAGCCAAGAGCCAGATGAACTCCCACTCTCTGCTGATTGATGACATATGGCATATTATAGAAGATCTCTGTCCAATTTAAGTCTGCTGTCCCAATTCCCCTCCCAGCTCCTAGCTCTTCACTGCAAATAGTCTTGGCTCAGTTTAACACTGCTTGGGAGGCAACTAGAAACAGTCTAATCAACATTCTTCTTCTGCTTGAACCAAAACACAGCATCATACCAGACATTGTAAACAGGACAATTTCTGTCTCAGCTGAAACTGTAGTGCAGCTATCCCTACTTAAAAGTGGAAATAAAAGGAAATAACTACCATGGCCATGTCTGCAAATCAGTTGTGAGTGCAGCAGGACTGCTAGCTTAACCCCAAATTTGCATTGAATTTACTTATTGCTGACATGCTTCTTAAAAATGTGGTACCCAACATTAGACATGGGCAAACCCAGGCTAGAAAAACATATTGTAACAAGCAAGATACAAATATTATTTGAGGTTACTTAAAGAAAATTCATAAGCTTTACTGTAGCTTTGTTTTACTATTTGACTTAGCTTCCAGGAGAGCTTTACTGTACTTTACCATGAAGATTCCCAGATTTAATTTGGGTATCACCACCATCTCTTCAGCTTCCAGCCAAATGCTCACAGTCTCATCCATTCTTTAGTTCCTGGCCTTTCTTTCTAGTTGCCAGCAACTCAAATTTTACACTACTCCCAAGTTTTCTTCCCCTGTTTTGCACTGAAATGTGAATCTCCTTCTGTGTTCTGATTTTGGGGATTGACAGTACTTTGCCTGCAGCTCTGCTACAGCACGCACTACCTGCAGTATCTGCGCTCAGGCTGGATCTTTGCTTTTTTATGTGGATGGTTATTGCACAAGGCTGATGCCAATCTTTTCTCTGCTAGCTGTCTGATTTTAGGGAAAAGGTTGATTAAGTTTAATGGAAAACTTTATTTTTTGATAACTTGATGAGCTAGACCAGAAGACAAGAAGAGTTTGAAGGACATCGGAATAAATGTTATCTTGAATTTCAATTTCACTAAAAGTTTTAATAGTTCTTTTTCAAGAATATCAGGAAAAAATGCATAACTTGGTTTTTTTCTTTTTTTCTTTTTTTTTTTTTTTTTTTTTTTTTTTTTTTTTTTTTTTTTTTTTCAGAGACTCATTACAAGTTAATTAAAGATTCTTTTTGTTGTTTTCATGGACTCTCCTTTTTCAAAGTTTAAGCATAGCAGCTGCTTTGCAGAAATAACTATAATGGTCTGTGAAGCGTATTATGAAGAAAATGCACAGAATTAATGTATTGTTGAAACCCCCTGGCAACAAAGTTTCACAGTACAGTGCTTACTGGTCTTAAGACGGAAATACAGTGGCTATCACATGATTAGCTACAAGAGCTAGCTACTCTGAAAGTCATGCTTCCTGTTTTATGATGTTGTCCCGCAAAATCAGAGGCAGATGTTGGTGGGATGGTAGTAGAGGCTGAACCTTCCCACCTAAATCCTGTTACATTTTGTTGCCTTGTGATAGATGACAGCAGAGGGGTAACTCTCTTCTCCAGGGTAACAGCGATGGGATGACAAGTTGTGCCAGGGGAGATTCTGGTTGGATATTTTGAAAAATGTCTCTTCAGAAAGAATATTTATGCATTGGAACAACCTGCCCAGTACAAGAAAGACAGAGAGCTGTTGGAGAGGGTCCAGACAAGGGCCACAAAGATGATCAGGGGACTGGAGCTGTTCCCCTACAAAGACGGGCAGAGGGAGCTGGGTTTGTTCAGCCTGGAGAAAAGAAGGCTGTGGGGTGACCTCATTGCTATTGCTGTTGCATTTCAGTACCTACAGGGAGCCTACAAACAGGAGGGGAATCAACTCTTTGAAAGGGTTCATAACTTCAGGACAAGGGGAACCTGTTTTAAGTTGAGGGAGGGAAGATTTAGGTTGGATGTCATGGGGAAGCTCTTTACAGAGAGAGTGGTGAGGTACTGGAACAGGCTGCCCAGAGAGGCCGTGGATGCCCCGTCCCTGGAGGCGTTCAAGGCCAGATTGGATGGGGCCCTGGGCAGCCTGGTCTAGTGTTAAATGTGGAGCTTGTTGGCCCTGCATGTGGCAGAGGGGTTGGAGATTCATGATCCTTGAGGTCCCTTCCAACCCTGGCCATTCTGTGGTTCTGTGATTCTGTGAAAGTGGTGGTGTCAGCATCCCTCCAGAAGTTGAAGAAACATGTAGATGTGGCACAGAGGAACATTGTTTAGTGGTCACTGTGATGATGGGTTGATAGTTGGACTTGGTGATCTCAGAGGTCTCATCTTAGAGGATCTTTCCAACCTTAATGATTCTGTGATTCTGTGATATCATCAAGATTATTGCATAAATTTACGCAGCTTCAAACCATAGAAGCACTACAGGAATCAGAGTTGCGCAAGTATTGGTAAAAACTCTGCAGAATCAAATAGTTAATCTCGAGGAACAATTAGAAAGAGAGAAACGCAATTCAGCTTTGTTGCAGATGGCTTTCAAGGAACTGTTAACATGTAAGGATACTAGCGATACTGTCACCCATAGTTTGCCTCAAGAAAAAACTTTTCCTCAGGAGCAGCTACAATAAATAAAGGAAAGATTAGACAAATTAGAAACCCCAATAGCCCCATTGCGTCCCTTGATAAAAACAGAATATACCTTCTATAACAGCGAGGATCTAGATCCTCAAATGAATGTTAAGGAAATTCCATTCTCGGCCACCAAACTAGCAAAATTGAAAAGGGACTTTAGCCGCTCTCCAAAGGAATCGGAAACAGAATATGTATGGAGCGTGAGTCTCACTGATGGCGACCAGATTCAGTTAACAGAAAAGGAAGCAGAAGGTTACTGGGGACCAGTATTTTTAACTACTGGTAACAATCGTGCTCCCTGGTCGTTAACGCAAAGGGCTGCCTATTGGGCAGGTGGTCTCAACACTTTAGAAAGGGGAGACCCTCTTGCCATTACTGGAACTACTGACCAATTAGTAGAGAGTGTTCAAAAGGCTGCTTGTCTCCAACTGATGTATGATAGAAAGCTGCAGCCACATCATGAATCGCCCATGATGATGCCCCTTGATCCTGAGAGAATGACCCCTTTAATTAGAGGGCTTCGGGAATCAATGAAACCCATAGGCATACAATTACAAGCAAGGATACAAGCTATGTCACAGGGACAAAGAACCCGAGCAGTGTTGTAAGAAACTGTAACCCCCAACCATCTGCAGTCAGGATGCAAAGTATGGACGTGGGGGGAGGTAGCCCAAGAGTTAACTAACTATGGAAGAAAATATGGGCCGGTGGTTTCTTTTCCCAGTAAATCTGAGCCCAGAGGTGTAAGGCTTGCAGCAGCCAGTCTTGCCCCCAGGCCACCTAGCCCAAAGCTCAGTGGGTCTGGAAGGGTCTCATTGCCAGTAAAAACCAGTAGGCAGAATATCTTTCACAAATGTAACGAACTTTGGACTCTGGGCTGGAAAAGGGTTATTCCACGAAATTTGATGGATGGACTGGCAACAGATAGGTTTGAGAAATTAGTTAAATGGTGGCCAGAACAAAAGCTCGAGAATCTTGAGGAAAGCAAAACCCCAGGTCTCTCCCCAGGCCTCTCTCAGGGAACCTGAACTATCCAAGCCATTAGAAAACTGATGCCTCCGCCCCTCCCAAGTGAGCGGGGTGGGGGCGGTGAGGGGTGGATGTATTAGAAAGCTCGCAACAAAGGGAAACACTGATCTCCCGGGCCAGCCTGTGTCGCTTGGCTCAGCTAACCTGAGGCTGGTTTCCCTAACCGTAATGGGATACCTTAACAATATCCTTGGAAGGCCAAGGACACCGTGAAAAAGGAATATAAAATTAACACTTGCTGGATTGTTGCCTCATTTTTTTAACCATATTAACAAAGCCCCCAAAAAAGGGCAAATCAGTATCTCATTTTATTTTTCAGAATACTCCTATGGACCTTGACTGAACACAGAAAGGACTCTAATGTTTTGTGACAGAAATATTGAAAATTTGATCATGCTAGAATACTGAATATACCTCTTGATTACATTTTGTATTTTGGTTGCAAAAGAACTATGTTTTGTGTAGTTGTGGGTGGTAATGTTGTATCTCTGTTATATTTATTTGTTATTGGTTATTGACTCTTACGTCTGTTACTTGTATGGTTCTGTGCTTTATAAAATGTGTTGTATCACCTATGTAGTTTGTAACCTCCTCTACTGCTGGGGAAGTCAAGCACATCAGGGCCCAGCCTGAGAAATCTTTTGTAATTATTATATTAAATATTTGATTCCTTGCCCCCTTCCCTCCTTTACCCTTATGCTTGCTATCCTTTTCTCACCATCGTGGATCATCTGTATCCCATTTTAAAGGAACCTTTAAGTCACGGAGTGGTGTAAGATATTATTCTGTTAACGTCTGTGTCTCAAAGCTTGCTGGGGACACAGATGGACTTGTTCAAGTCCCGGCAAGTCCTGGGCAAAGGTTGTGAGATCCTTTGCCTGGGGGACGCAGATGGACAAGGCCAGGGGAAAGGAGAGCGAGATGAGCTGCAGCTAAATAGCTGTGAAGTGCTCCTTTGTGTGGACTTATCTCAGGATGATGGCCATCTCAGGGGGTACTCAATGACTCTTGCTCAAGGCCCATCCTTGTCACCCAGGCAGGAGAACAAGGAGGATAAAAGAGGAACTGAAAACCATGAGGATAGGTTTCTGGCAGCAGATTCCTCGTGAAGCAGAACAGAGGTTTCTGGAAACAGATTCCTCATGAAGCAGAAGAGAGGCTTCTGGCAGCAGATTCCTCATGAAGCAGAACAGAGGTTTCTGGCAGCACATTCCTCATGAGGAAGAGGGATTCCTGACAATCAGATTCCTCGTGAGGTGACTCCTTCATGCTGTTGAACTCTCCTGTGCCTGCTGCCGGAGCGCTGCTGCTGCTTCAAGGACTGGCTCTGCGACTTCCCCGTCTACCTGCTTGCTGCCCAAGGCCGGCCACGCTGCTGCTTCTCGCCCCCCGCTCCCCCCCGCTGGATCCTGCTGGTGACCATCCCTGCCTTACGCAACTCTTGCTTCTTTCCCATCTTTTCTATCGCCCTCTTTCCCTTCCCCGTCTCCCTGATCAGGTTTTGTAATAAACTGGTCGGAACAACACATGAACCGTTGTTTCTTAATCGCACGCCGGGTGTACAGATATTAAAAGAATCTCATCTCCCTCCTATAAATTGGAGCGAGGCAGCCAGCCGCTTCAAAAGTAAGGTAATAACAATAATAAAAACGGTCCAAGTGTAATTGTAATTGTTGCTCATAAGCTTTCCCCGACCTTTGTTCCCATTCGAGGGGCGCTGGGTCAGGCTCCTCGCTCGTTAATACGGAATGCTTTGTCATGTGAGCCCGGTTCGGGCCGACGAGCACACCGGAGTTGGAGGGCAGGGCTGAACTTTGCTCTTGCTCCGGGGCAAATGCAATTAGGGGCGGTGCCTGCTCTGGCGATAAAAGCTCCAAGAGACTCTTGTCTTTGTTTTCTAGGACGTGTGTCGTGATTTTGGGAGCTCAGGCCGGATCGGTGGCGGAGGCGTGTGATCCAGTATTGACAGCAGAAGACGGAGCTTTCCATCACCGCCCGTTCTAAGTATGAACTTCTTCCTGCTTGTTTGTGAGAATGAGGTTACCAGGGAAAAACACGTGCAAGCCGCTTGTTTGTTTGTGCGTTGTTTGGAAAACACCATTGACAATACGATGCCAGGCTTTAGCCCGGAGATTGGCAACCGCGGAAACTTTCCACTGATGGGGTTGTTACTGACCGGGAAAAGGCTTTTCCCAGTTTTCTTAAACCTTCTCGTTTTCCTTAAACCAGTGGATTTTACCTCCCGAGTTTCTTCGCCGCGGGAGACGCGCATCTCAGCGGGGCTGACCTCCCACCCCGCTGGTCTCGGCCGTGAGTGCGTGTCAGAGAGTGGTGGCTTCAGGTGTTGTTATCAGGCGGACAAGATGCCTGTGTTTTGTGGTCCCCTGAGGCGCTATGCAGCCCTTGCTCGCAGCTTAGCACCGTTTAGCATCTCTTTGTGCTGTTTATTGTGCAGGATGGTGACTGCCAAGGTGTGGGTAATGAAGAAGCATTTTGAGGGTTTCCCCCAAACCAGCGACTTTGAAATGAAACAGGAGGCGCTGGCAAACCTGAAGGATGGAGGTGAGTGGAGTGCTATCGCTGTCTGGAGGCTGTCTTACTGCAGACAGTGGCCGTGCGTTTGTAGGTCTGTCCATGTGTTCCTCACGCACAGTTTGTAAAAGGCTTGGCAGGGCTTATGGCAAACCGGCAGGGTAGGGCAATTGCTCAAGGATGTGTATCTTGGCAAGTTTAGTGTGTTTAAAGACATCTGACAATAAACATTGGATGTGCTAAACTGTGTTTAGCCTTCAGGCAACTCTGGTGGGCCTTTCAAAGTCCCACTGCACTAAAAACGTGTTAGTGATGCCTCATGGTTTTCAGCTGTGTTGGCAAATAAAGCATGCTGGAGAAAATCGCTGAAGCAGTGCGCCCTCAAAACCGACTGCTGTAAGAAAACAATTAGCATGATTTAAAAAGAGAGAAAGGCACTGGCTGCAGCAAATGAGGTACTTCTAGTAAAATGCAAACATGCTTTATTATTGTAAAGTTGTCATCTGCTTTATCTTACAAAATCCTTTGGAAGCTGGAGAAGATGGTAACCTCCGGTTTTCTTTGTTATTTTTTTCGTAGCGGGAGAGAATGCTGAAGGATAGACCTGGGGGACAAGAGAGTAATTAAGGTGGGACTGAGCCCCTTTTTGGGTGTTCTTAGAGCAGGAGTTGATAGGGGCTTGTCTTCTTATCTGTGATATTTGCCCTGTTAGTAAGAGAGAAGAAAAAGAGGAATAATAAATGCACAGGTTTTACTTGTGAGTTTCTATCTTGAAAAGAGTTGGGAGTAAAATAATCTTGGCCAAACCCAAGAGATACTGATAAATGAATGAACCTACGGTTTTGGCTTCACATGGTCATCTGCACCACGCTGTCTTGAACCGCATCCCACTATTTATCCTTCACAAGATTTACTTTGGTTTAGGCGGCACGTCAAAGAAACCTCATTAGAGTAATAGTAATACTAGTTAGGCTTACAATTTAATGGTTTGGAGGGTGGTTTCTTCTTAGCTGTACTTCTATGGATTCTTATGGCATGTGTGGCTCTTAACTCACCCATACATACTTAGTACTTTAACTTATAATTATTTAAGAACACAGAGTCATTTAAAACGTGGCCTTTCTTTTGATGTTACAACAGCCTTGACTGTTCCTCCTGCTCACTCTGAGCGACAGGAAAATATGTGTTAAAATAGATCGCTATCTTCTATTTGTTAGGTTGCTGCACTGGCCATTAAAAAAAAAAAAAAAAAAGCATTACTGGATGGAGGTGGGCAGCTATTGCAGATTAAACCACCTAGGGAAGGTGTTCTTCTGTTCAAGGGAGCAAGGTAATTGTTGCATATGACATTCACCAAAGTCTTTTACCACCCTCTGCTGGATGAATCCTGGGAAGATGTACACAGGTGAAAGAAAAGTGCTTTGTTTAGGAGGTCTGGCCTGTTGAATCTTCTATGAAGTGAGAAGGCAGATATAGACAAATGGGACTGAAGAGAAGCTAGCTTTCCAGCAATTCTTCCAAAGATATCTTTTATAGGAGCATAGTGCTAAATCCAGATAAAGCTACAGAATGCCTTAGTTGTTCCTGGTAGTTTGTTCCTGTCTGATGCCAATAGGACTTTTTAAACTATTGGGGGTTCCTATAGCTTTTTTGTGACTTTTTTGACTTGTGGAACCTGTGCTTTACCACTGTTACCCAGCTGTTTGCTTTGTCTTTTGTTGCAGAGCTGCTGCTTGAATCAGTTTTTCTTAGTGTTGATCCTTACATGAGGTATGTTTACTCACTTGTGTTCTCAAACCTTAATAAATGTGTACTGGGAGCATCCCTTGTTGCCAGGGTCCCAGGATGCTTGTTTGCCTTGTATAAAATGTATACATTAGTGGAGACCCATGTCAGATTCAGCAGGACATTAGGATAGTTATACTGTGGACATGCAGTTTTCCTGAACCCTGTCGTTGTCCCTTGTGGTGACTTTTGTGCTAGAATACAGTGAGCCCAAAGGAGGCTGCAGCCCTGCTGCAGAATCTGCTTTGCTTATCTATTCAAGCCTGTACTTGGGGATATGCATTCTAAATAGGAAATTACTGATATGTTTTTGGTAACAGACAGCAGTTCAATTTCAGGGAGACTGGGTATTTGCCCAGAGCTATGAAGAAGTCTGTTAGACCCTATCTCAGAGATAATTCTTTGGAGTCTCAGCTTTCTTGTAGTGGTAGACCAGCAGTGAAGACTAGTGCTGTCCTATTCCTGACACTTCAGCTTGGTGCTGATGGGGTGTTTCAGTAACTGTCTATGGAAAATACCCAGTTATGTCATTACAAGGGCAAGCTACTTGCAGTGTGTTCAAAGTCATTAGTTATGTTATTTCTGGGTCAGAATACTGTATAGTTTCTGGAAGATCACTTACTCTGGAAGATTACTTACAGTAAGCTGTCTCTCTGCCTGTTTTTACAGACCGGTCAGTAAAAGGGACATGAAGGAAGGGGATGTAATGGTTGGCACACAGGTTGCCAGGTAAGACCTGTTCATCTTATCCATCCATGTGGCAGATGTCAAAGGAATGTCCTGACATTTACAGCCTGTGCCATGTTCTTTTGATGCAAATCAAATACTGCAGAATCTGCATTCCTTTTTTTCATATTGATTGGAATACTGTACTATTTTTAATTTTTTTTTTTTTTCCTTTAAAGATTACAATTTTCTTTATGATTTTCTATAATAACCTTTTCTGCCTTCTTGGAGAGCATCTAGGCCAACAAACTGTCATTTCTAGAGACAGTTACAAGGAGCAGCACAAGGGGCCAACCATTAAACATGACTCCAAGTGTCAACTTCATGTTTTAAAATCTGATATGCAGTAATTGCATACCTAAGACTATGCATATCTGTTCCAGCTGTGACTGTTTCTAGAATGCCAGATGCTATATGACCGTAATCCAACCTTGTGGTAATGACTTAGCTACATAGATGTTTCCCTTTGTCAGCTTGCTCCTGCTGCGCTGTCTCTATGTTGCTGCCCAAGAACATCTGCGACCTCTGACTCTTGTGTTTCTCTGGAAGAACATCGGGGAATAGAACAAGCTGAACAAAAAACAATCTATTTTCAATGTTTTGAGGATGCTTAATTATTTCTTTCCAGGACAATTTTCTCACTGGGCTAAGAAAGCAGAATTTTCGTTTGGCATAGAGATACCCTAAGTATGAACTTCTGTTATTAGATACTGCCTTCCTTAAGGAGTTTTTTCTTGTCTCAAGAGGCTCCATATCCAGGATCTTCAACTTTTAAATTAGGTGCATGTTTTCTGAGAAAGGAAATGCCTTTAATATCATATTTGTACCTCAGTTTCATACTTTTACATCCTTCAATCCCACTGTCCTTTTTTATGCCTTGGAGCTCATAGAAGCCTAGTTTGAATTCATAGCAGATGATGCTGGTAAAGCAAGCAAACAATCAAAATAAAAACCAAAACAACAAATGAAAAAAGGAATGGCATCTATATAGAACATCAGTTTTTTCATGGTTCAGGCTAAGTCTAGCATCATCTCACCCAGCTTTCCCATGGTGACAAGAGATAGTAACCATTTTAAGAAAAACATCAGCAAGGTATGGGCTAGATGTCCTGACACAAAGTATTCTTTTCTCCTGCATCAAAGCACAACAGAAATAAGAGGAAAACCCCCCAAAAGACTTGTCTCATAGATTTTTATTTTTATTTATTTATTTTTTTTCCTTTGAGCAGGATTGTAGAAAGCAAGAATCCAGCTTTTGCAGTAGGGACCTTTGTTGTGGCTAATAGAGGCTGGAGAACTCATTTCATTTCTGATGGGACGGACCTGAATCTCCTGCCTGCAAATTGGCCAGAATCACTCCCCAAGTCTCTAGCACTTGGGACAGTTGGTATGCCAGGGTGAGTATCAAGGTCCAAAGGAAGCTATCCTCTGGATATTGCTCTGCAATAAAAAAATCTTTTTGCCTGATCTTTTTCTGCCACGGTGCTGTCTGATCACTCTTGTTTTAAATAAATAAATAAAGCTGTAATTCAGGATGCTTTTGCCCTGTAGAGGACCTGAAGTTTAACCCACTTTTTGGATTGGAGGAAATTTGGCTTGGAGGTTAGCATGCCTTTTCATGTGGTCAGTCAGGAAGAGGATCTAGGAAGGGCTGGAAAAAATCAAGTCCAGTCTGAATCAACCTGATTGGAAGGACTCAAACTTGAGTTATGGATATGGGCTAGTCTGCTTTTATCTATTGCCAGAATTGCCCCCAAAATGACAATACAGCTGTCACAAAGTACAGTGAAATAGCAGTCCTTAAGCTTGAAGCACTAAGCTAGAAGAAATTAAAGAGAAGCTTGTTGGGCTTGAGAGCCAGTTGGTCATGTTGCTTAGCCTTCCAACTTGTGAGCACAAGGAAAGCTGTTTTCACATAAGATGGAATTGTACATCAATCATCATGCTTCCCAGTAACATGCATTAGAAAGTTTACAGCCAGTCCAGAAAAATAAGACAAGTTAAAATGTTCGGCTCATAAGCAAAATTAAGAAGTTGTATAGTTGTTTTTTTTCTTTTTAGTAGTATTTCCACAAGCATAAATAAATCTCAACCTTGTTCTAGTTGTGCTGGTGTTTTAGTTTAATGAGATCAAGTCACACTTCCATGTCTGAATTCTTTTTTTCCACACTGAGCATTTTTCTTTTTCTTCACAGCCTCACTGCTTATTTTGGTCTGTTTGAGGTCTGCAAGATGAAGCCAGGAGAGACAGTGCTGGTCAATGCTGCAGCTGGTGCTGTGGGCTCCGTGGTGGGACAGCTTGCTAAAATAGGGGTGTGTGTCTTGAACTGGTCAGACTTGCACACTGGAGGGCTATTGTGGGAGACAGAAGAACAAGGCCATAAATGATCAGCAGCACAAACAACGGTGAAGACATGCATTCAATAAGTTTTTGAGATGAAACAAGCTCCTGAGGATATAGCAAAGCTTTGGAGCTTAGGAGTTCATATTCACAACCACCTGACTTCAAAAATGAGCCTTCCACCCTGCACTCTTGCATTTGCAGTGTGAACCTGTGTTGAAAAACATTTCTAAATGCTCTTTCTTTCTTGCAGGGTTGTAAAGTGGTGGGCTGCGCTGGCTCAGATAGCAAGGTTGCTTACCTGAAAAAAATAGGCTTTGATGAAGCCTTCAATTACAAGACGGTTACATCCTTGGATGAAGCCCTGCGTAAGGCCTCTCCTGATGGCTATGACTGTTTCTTCGACAATGTGAGTTCTGGAAGATCCTTATCTTGAGCAGGCTGTCCATTTCCTTAGCCTATTGCAGGAACTCGATACTGAGTTCCATCTAACTGAGACATAGTTGCTGTAAGAGCTTACAGCATACTTCTTCCTTTCTTGTCTTTTTTCTGCAGCTGTCTTGATAAGCAACACAAAAAACAAATGCTGAGAGGCAAACCAGCTGTCTTGTCTGTGGATTTTCTCTAATGCTGCTTGTGGTCTGGTTCTTGTAGGTGGGTGGAGAATTTGCCAGTATTGCTATCCATCACATGAAGAAATATGGAAGGATTGCAGTCTGTGGAGCCATCTCTCAGTACAATGACACTGTGCCTCAGAAAGGTGTGGACCTCCTTTTGTGTGTCTAAGTTTAGTCACTATTTGGTGATGGCAGGGTAAAAGACATAGTGGCTCAAGGTGCTCAAGTTTTGCTGTGTTTCTCAATGTGCCAGTTGCCTGTGTGTTTGTGTACATTCAGATAACAAACTAATGAACTCTGGGGGATCTGATGTGTGACCACACTTCTTATGTGTACACACGGACATTCTCCTTACTACATGCTCGTATCAGGTGGAGAACTTGTGTTTAGAAATGGAGGCAAGACTTGGCTGAAATGACATTCCCCAGGGCTCTGAGCAGATGCAGATTGGTGGAAGGCAGCAAATGTGGTGGAATGGTATCATTTACACAGTCCATAGTTCAAGTTATGAGAATAGATTTCCCTGAGGTTTTTAGATGAAAAGCTTCATTTTAGTTTGTGTGTGGTTGGCTTGTTTTTATTCCCACATTTTGTAAGTGCAGGACTTCAGTTACTGATGCAACTGCTGGTAAATATGTTTGAATTTAATATTCACTTTTAATAGCATTAAGTTTTCCAAAACTACTTTCTGGAAGAAACTGGAGGCTTCAGCAGCAGTATTCTCTTTGATGGCTACTGACTTTAGACTCCCAGATGGCTTTAAATGTGGGCCTCTTCAGGTGGGGGGGATGGGAGTGGGTATCATGAATTTTTTATTATTGAAGAAAATGTATTTTTTCCTGTTTTTTTTTTTTTTTTTTTTTTTTCTTTTTTCTCTCATATATAACTTTTTTTTTTTAACTTTAGTGAGATGGTTTAGCAGGCTTTCAAACAAGCTGTCAAAACAGTACATTGAGGATTAAGCAGAAAGCCCCCCCCCCAGCACTGGTCACTTTACATCTGAATGAAGTTGTTTTCAGCAGTGCTGGTGGGTGTTCAGCCTCAGGTAGATCAGGTCTTTGTTTTCCTGTATTGCTCCCTGTCCCTGAACCTGTGGTCGGTTACCCTGTTCAGAAATAATAGAATTTGTTTCTGCCTGGAGCAACATATCTCAGTGTCTTTTACTGGCTAAAACCTCTCTATGCATTGGGCTTTATTTTAATAAGAGCTATTTCCTTTCTTTGCCAGGATCTTATATCCAGTTTCCAATGATCTTCAATGAACTTAGCATGAAAGGGTTTATTGTGTACAGCTGGTATAACCGCCGGGAGGAGGGTGTGAAGGCACTGCTCAAATGGGTCCTGGAGGTAAGAGGGAAAGGGGTAATCTTCTGTAATGAGTGCTCCCATCATAGTTTCTGTCTTTGCTAGGGGAGTTGCCCCTTGTCTTAGCTGGTGAAGAGATGGCATGATCTTTGAGCCTTCTGGGAAACGCATAAACCATTTATAATATGCTTGACGCCTTCTGCTTTGTTCAGATTTGTGGTAATAGCTTGTGCTCTTAACTTACAATTTCAGAAACATTCTAAACAATTACCTGACGGTGAAGAGCTTCTTTTTTTTTTTTCTAAATATAAGCTGAATTTAAATGATCTACCTGCTCTTTGAGGACTGGGTAGCGCTCAGTGTGTCCTGATGAGTTTTTCTCTGCAGTGTTTTTGTTCCCTATTTCACTCCAAGGGGTGAATCTCCCTGAAAGTGGGTCTTCTCATGGAATTGCTGCATACAAACTTAGTTTTGCAAAGGTACCAGCGTTTCCCATGGAACATATGTGCAACTTAGTATCTTGATGATTGTGAAAGTGACGCAGCTGGCAAATGAAGACTGGGAATATTCTCTTATTCTTGACAGGGAAAACTGAAGTACCACGAACAAGTCACTGAAAGATTCGAGAACATGCCAGCAGCTTTCATTGGAATGCTAAAGGGAGAAAATCTTGGAAAAGCTATTGTAAAAGTCTGAAGGTCACTTCTTCCTGGGATACAAGCGCAGGAGAATGTGATTCTGTTTATATAATTTGTAAACTCAAATGTTAAAAAGGTTTATTTCTGTGTTTTTGATGAACGCTTGGGGATAATTTCTCTTACTATTGGCCTAATAACTGTAGGTATGTGCCTGTGGCTTTGAAGAACTTGAGATTGCTTTAACCAGCTACGCAAAAAAGCTCTAAAATGTTTGAACCTCACCAGTACTGAAACTGGTTTAACTGTACTTTGAAAAGAACCTAAGTTGACTTATGAAAAAGCAAGAGGCAATTCTGAAAGCTTTCCCAGTAGATGGCACACCCAGTGACTAATGTTTGTCTATTGATTTTGTCCAGAACTGTGCAAGAGGGAATTTAATTTTGTAACCAGTGTTAGTGAGCAAAGATCAAGCTAACAGTGTATGGGGATTCCAAGTTTCCTCACATAGCTGTATTTTTTTTCTTCTTCTTCTTTTTTTTTTTTTTTTTTTTTAATTAAGGAATGTAGGTATCAGTTATGCTGAGATAATGGAAAGAAAATAAATCTGTTAATGGATACTTCACTTGTATTGCATTTCTGTTTGTGGAATAACCTTTTTTTTCACTTTCTTGCAATAACACATGATCTTGGAAATATTTTAGCCTCCTACTACAATATGAGTTGTCTGATTAGATCTCACGTTTCCTTAAGTAGTGTAGGTCTGATCTTGTCATGATTTCCAGCCCAGCCTTCTTGGAAGATGGTATCACTAAGCTGGCCCTGTCTGTTGTACTGCTGTCAAGGTCCCACCTGGTGCTGAGTGAAGAAGGTGCACAGTTTGCCAATGATATACATCTTAGACATGGGAAAAAGTTGAATGAGAACCTGTTACTAGCTACAGGTTGCAGAAAGATATTGAAGTTGATGGTGATCCATTTCTGGGTAAAGAATAAACACTGCTATAGAGGAATGCTGAGTTGATTTTTGAGTTCTTACTATTGATATCTGATAGAGGGATTAAAAGAGGCCTTAATGTTTTTGCAGTGGCAGGACAGGTGACCTATTAGTCAACAGGAAAAGAACATTTAAGACTTAAATCAAGTGAATGAGCAAAACACATCTTGAAACTAGTCGGGTAGATGTGAGAAAGTTGTTTTGGAGCAAATACTGTAGGAGAGGTGTTGGCTGTGCATATGACTCTGAGGAGAAAGCCTCACCAGCTTGGTTTTCCACTAGCTGTGGTTTTCAGTTGGCCTTTGAGGAAAATCTGTGAATTAATAACTGCTGTACAGTGTGGTAAAAGGTAAACAAGACATGAGGTTTTGTCAGTAGGGTTCGTATCCGCTATCTAGAGATTTGCTGTTGACGTTTCCCTACTGAGAGTATTTTCTAGTTCTAAAATACTGTGTTGTTTTAAAATCACTTGTTTAGTGTGTTGGTTTTGTTTTTTTTGTTTGTTTTTTTGTTAGGATTACTGGCTTCAGCCTGTTAGTTGTGTCCTCTTACTATCTGTATTTAGATTTTATACTTCATGAGCTGCAGCTGATTTTGCAAGCTCTACCCACAAAAAACAAACAAACAAACAAAAAAACCCACAACGCACAAACCTGACCTACTCCACTTTTGAACCTCTCTGAAGAGCATGGCTATTTCTTCCAAAAAATTCAAGCATCCAGTTTTGCACTAGGAACCATGTTGGCACCAAGTGAAGCACTTACAGAACAGAAGTCTGGTCTGAACTGGTTGCTTTTGTGACATTAGCTACATCATAGCCAGATGTCACCCCTGCATCCACCCTCCAGTTATTTCTCTGCTAGACTAAAACTACGTTTACATGTTTTCTACACTGGATTCAGTGTAATTGTATAAAAAGTTCTCTTTTGCTTTTGGGATCTCCATTGTTTGTAAGTACGGGCGTTACAATCTCTTGTGAAATCACATGAGCTTGCAGACACCTCTGGAGATGCTGTAGGAGAGCCCTCAAGACAGATCTGGTGTGGGATGGGAAGGACATGGCCAGTCAGGACATGAGCATCTCCAGAGACTGAGACTCCACAGCCTCTTGGAGAAACCTGCCCAAGCGCTTGAACACCCTCACAGCAAAGTGTTGGTTCTTATTACTTCTGGATATTTTTATTATAAATTTAAGTGGAGATTCCCATGTTTCAGTTTGTGCCCATTGCTTCTTGTATAGCCACTGGATGGTTGGATGTTACAAAGAACTTTCTTACGCAGAGGGCAGTGAGGTCCTGGCACAGCTGCCCAGAGAAGCTGTGGGTACCCCATTCCTGCAGGCACTCAAGGCCAGGATGGGTGGGATCCTGGGCAGCCTGACCTGATGGGTGGCAGCCAGTAGCAGGGGATCAGAGCAAGATGGTCTCCTCCAACTTAAAGCATTCTATCCTATGATAATTCTTAGATTTGCGGACGATCATCACGTTGAGAATCATCCCAAAGAAAACCCTCTAAGCCAAACGGTGGTTTAGTAAGCTGGCATTGGCTTATTGCAGTGATGAGTGAGTGGGATCTCTCCACAAATCACACACAGAGCTAAATCACAACATGTATTTAGCAATGGAATATTTGTACAGTTTTCCAAAGTTCCTGCCTATTTCCAGGTCTGTCATATACATTAAATCTAACATTCTAGCTTTACTGATCAATTAAGGGGATTTGGCAAAGAGTCACTCTTGGTCTCTCAGTTTGCCCATGTATGGTGCTGATGCTGAGGGACATGGATTGCTCTTTGGCTCCTTTCCATAACATTTACAAAAACTTTTTCTGTGCTCCTCACATATTTATAGCATAGCTGCAACAAGAGAAAAGAAAGCAGCATCCTTAAGATTCACGGTGGTTTGTTGTTTTTTTTTTTTTTAATGTTCTCAGGATTTTTAAACTTCTATGACAAGAAAAAACTTCTTTGCTTCATGCCTGGCTTCCCTACCCACCTAACGACTCTTCACATGTTTGTCACACCACCCCAGCTCTCAGGGAGAGGCAAATCATACATGCTAGGATTTCTAGGCTGCCTCTTGTCCTCCAGGCCATTACCCAGAGCTACTGGCTGTCACACTACTGCGCAAGGGAAAAGCACAAGGCGTTCCCAGGGCTGGTCTGTGTATCAACATACGTACAACCAGAATGGGTCACTGCCACCTCATGGAGGTGAGCGTGTCTCAGAGCTGCTTTCTCAGCCAACAGCAAGGGGAGCTTGTCTGTGCACAGCAGCAAGCCCTGAGCACAGCACTGACTGGCTACCAGCCCTGTGCAAAGACAGCCAGCAGCTGCCCCAAATGCAAATCCTTGCCGGACCCCATCAGACTTCTCCTCCTTCCTGCTACAGCTTTCTGCTTGGTCTACGTGCCAAGGAAAACATATAGGAAAGCATTTCAGCACCAAGTGCATTTGGCACAGCCACTTGTCACTTGAGATGAAGAGCAGGATCCCTGCTACAACCGGGCCTGCAATGCCTGTTGTCAACCTCTTCCACAGAGACCTCAGATAGACCAGCTGTGGACTCACAGACAGTCCTCAAGCCACTTCCTCATGTGACTGAAAGTTGCATGCAATAGACCTTCGCAAAGAGAAGATGCTGTGCCCCAGTTCTCAAGCTGTGGAGGAGGAAGCAGACAACTTCCTCCACGTTAACTGGTGCTTAGAAGCTCAGTGCAATTACTCCCACCACTACTGCTCAGGGGTTGTGCTAGCTGGGTAAAAAGGCAACAGAACTAATGGACAGCACCATTGGGAAGGTACTCAGCATGAGGGTTGTGCCAGGCAAGGTTTTGAATACTGCATATTTTGAAAAGACAGAAGTTGTCACTTGCCCTTTATAAAGATAGCTAATTTTGAGGAAAAAACACTAATTAAAGCTAGCATAATTTCAAAAGCTCTTCTTGAAATCATTTGTGAGGTTGAAATCCAAGTCTAATATAATCCAGGTCTCGGAAGGAATGAAAAGGGGAAGGTCAATCAGAGCTGAAATTAGGCTGCGTATTGCAGAAAAAGATGTGGAGTAACACACTGGTTACTAAGACAATCCTTCCCTGAGTGCACTATAGCAGTCTGACACCATGGCTGTGGTTACAGTTTTGCTACTTCCCTGCCACATAACCCTACACTATTCCCTTGCTCACTTGACTGCAACCTTTGTGGCTTGTCCTTCCCTTTCATGATGGGAAGTTCTCTCTCATTAAACCCACTTACTCAGCCACACACTCCAATTTCTGTGCTGGAGGACTACTTCTCTTTCTGCTGACCTGTCCATCCACTCTGATGGGAAAGCTTCACAAACAGGTTTGCAGAGAACTTGTTCTACTGGTTTGACAGCAAGGCAGACATCTCAGCCCATTTTATAGCCAAATGACTGATGGCAGTCATCACCTGAGGGAAGGATAACTTCCTAACTCCTAGAAGGAACCTCCAAATGTTGTTTCAGCATGCACCAAATTTCTTCCACATGTGATGGAAATGAAAACAGTTCTTGTTATCCCCTTAAAGGCATCTTCCCAGATCACTGGATCAAAGCAGTTGTGTTTTTGCAAACAGTAAATCACATCCTGCTTCTCAGTCAGTGACTTAAATGTGTCCAATGAAAGAGCAACTCTGCAGCATAACATTCCGGCATACGGAAATACTGCTGTCTCACTCTTTCAAGTGAAAAACAGCTTGGCCATTTAGCAAGTAAATCACACCTACTGAGCTCTCCAGAGCATTACTTAGTAATTCCATGTCAGGGCCCACATCCCAGAATTTAGTAAGGTTACTTGTAGCCACTGCATTCAGGTGGCAGGGTTGAACCTGGCAGGCAGCTCAGTGCTCACTCCTCTGTCAACAGCAGGAACAGGAAGTTAAAACTTGTGATCAACACAGATTAATAGGACAAGAGGGGAAAATAATAGAATACAAAGTATATAGAACAAGTGACATACAGTGCAATTGCTCCACCAGGAACACCACAATGCCCAGCCAGACCTGAAGCAGCAGCCTTCTGTGCTAACGTGGTGCCCTGCTTTAGGACATCCCTTTGTCCAGTCCAGCTCAGCTACGCTGGTTCAGTTCCCTCCCAGCTCCTCACTGGCAGGGAACTGCCAGCCAGAACTGGAGTACATCCCTCCCACAGGGTCACTGCTGCCACAGGAACTGAGACTCCTTACCCCTCAGCAAGGCATTGCCATTAGGCTTTGCTTCCCAGTATTTGTAATGAGAAGAACAAACTTCAAACAAGGCATTTAGAAGGGAATATACTTGGCATTTCCTTTAAAAGGAAAGGGTACCTGACACACAAAGTTCTTCGCTGCATATTTCTTAGAGATGGCTTTAAGAATTGCTTTCAAGCCAGGCTAAGCAAGTTCTTGCGCTTGCATGCCAATTCTCAGAAACAGAAGATACTGTAGCACAGAAAGCAGAAGTCTTGCTGCAAGAACTACTTTGCACCCATTTGAGCACAAGATACTGCTGCCTTCCTTGATGCCTTCCCTCATTCCTATCTGAATTTGCAGTTTTCCCCCTTTCTAGCATGTAACTAACTACCTGGTCTTGCCTAATCTCAGCAGAGATACTGCAGATCTCAGTTGCTTCCTTATTCCTTAAGGATGAAGTTCTTGCTGAATTTTGCCTAACTTCCATTCAGGGATTCTTAAGATGATTCTCTCTTCTCTCTCTCACTTCCAACTATTGCCCACAGGAAATAAACAGGCTACCTGAGAACTGCTCTTAAAAGCAATGCTTGTTAGCAGATATGGTGATCGTAATAGCATGTTCTTCTCCAGTACCATATTATTTCCTCCTCACAAGTTTATCTATGGAACCACTTTGTATAGTGGTTTCCCACTTACCTATGAATCATCTTTTAACACATGGCACTGCTGTTAGTCAAAGAGTCAGAGCAGTACAGAAAACATCTCGCATGCCCTTATTGTATAAGCAAAGCTTACATCCAAAATTCCTGATGACTTCTCCTCAGCTGAGAAATGTGTGGATGCTTCTTGGAATTGGAAAAATCTGTTTTTAAATAGAGGTTAAATACACAGCAGTCTGCTGAAGGTCTCCCAGCCTTCCTTATGAGCTAGGAAAGTCACATATGCTTGTGATATGAGTGTAAAACTGAGTCACATATGAGTTGCTTACCAGACTCACTCCACTTTGCCTACAGATACAGCAGGAAGTCTGTCTCACTTTTCCCATCAACGATGGAAAATAAGCAGCAAAGCTCATTGGAGCTCTAGCTCCAAATCACTGCATTAGGTGTTAGCTGCTGCTACAGCCCTGCTTTGTTATTTACTGAACGCTTACCAAGAGACAACACGTAGGCCAGCAAGAAAACCATTCTGAGCTGGTGGAGAAGGAACAGCAGTTAAAGAGCATGAGGAAACTGGCAGATAAATGTTTATTTAGATAACCTGACACAGGGCTGGAGGACTTCAGAGTCCAGTTCAGTAGACAAAATGTATCCAGTATGATCCAATAATACAATAGCAGAGTTAAGCAAAAACAAGAACACAAGCAAATTCATCTCAGGCTCAAAACACTGTTTTGCTGCTTTAGATTACTGCCTGTGGAACAAAGCAGCCCAACCCAGAGACTACATATTGCTACTAACAGAACCAGACTGTACAGCAATGGCAAAGCAAAACTGAAAGGGAAGGAAGCAGCACTTCCATCTCCTCCCTTTCTGCAATTTTGTGGCAAATTCACACAATGTTCAGATATTTTAGAAATTACTACTGGTTTTGTAAGTCTAATATGAAGCTTGGATTTTGAGAACTCATCCTTACAAGCAACCCCGTTTTCTACAGCTCCAAGCTCACCCTCCTGCAGCTCAACTGCAAGCTATAGTGCTGCTTTTCAGATAATAGGCTAGTGGCTGGCTGCCAGGCAAGTAAGGTGTCAGACTTCTACAGCAATTATTATTGCTGCCCTTTCCAATACTTAACTTTCCATTCTCAGCAACAACCTGGTATTAGATTTTTGCATTTGACAAGAGCACTTGCATCCAGACAGCATTCCTTTAACACAGCAAAATAGATCATGTCAGAGACATTAGCAACTTGCTTGCATTTTCATTCAAACCATCAGGCAATAACCGAAAGTGAAGAATTTACATTTTATTGTACTCATTTACATTGATCAGAGGATAGTGACACCACAGAGGATAGGTTAAATGGTTGAATTTTTTTAAAGTAGAAAAGTTATGGGCTATGAGTTAGCCGATCCCCAGACGTGCTCCGATGCCTCCGTGGCTGGAGATTAGATTAGACTTTTAATGGTCTCTTCCAGCTTCTCCTTATTGGCCCCAGAGAATTCCTGCACCTGCAAAAAGAACAGTTTTCAGAAGAGCTGTACTCAATGCTACATAACATCTAGTTGCATAACATGCAGAAATACAGGTTTCATTCCACAACCACTAGGATCTCTTCAGCCTCAAAGTGAGAAATATTTCGTAGAGATTCAGTTTCTTTTGAATGAGGAGCAAATAAATCAGTGCTGGCATCTTGAGAATCCCTTTCAGACCACCATGCTCAGAGCTCTACACACACACACACACACACACAAAGAAGCGAAAAATGAACTGATCCTGATTCAGTGGTGTGTAGGACTGAAAAGTACAGTTTAAAGGGATTATGGAGGTCACCTCCTAGCAGTGGTAACTGAAAGCCACATTGGATTGCTCTGGACCCTTTTCTATCAAGCTCTGAGAGGACTGCTTGGAGCAAACTGCCACTGAGACTGCTCTTGTATCCCATCTATCCATCACGGCAGGCAGTGCAAAGGGGCTCCGTTCAGTCCTGCAACATACATGGGCTCCCTCCATAAGTTTTATAGCCTATGTGAAAACACTCAAGCAGTGGTTTCAGATGTGAGTATATTCAGATTAGAGACTGATGTCAGGGGGTAATTCTACACATATAGTCATGTCTCTGCTTGAACATGACCTGCAATGCAGAGAATGAATGCTAACTGAGATCAGTAAAAGCAGAACATTAAGAGTCCTGTACGCTTAACGCCACTAATTCCTCATGAAGATCCACCCATAAGACTGACTTGCAAGACTTAGTTCACTAGGTCTAATTAATAGAGCTTGCTTCATCAGTTAGCAGCTGGTCTATGTTACATTTGCAGTAGCACTAAGATTAATTTGATTGCTCTCAGAGGTGTCCCAATGCCAGCTGTGACCCAGATACATTATTAAGAGAAAGCAGGCACTGTGGCCTAGCCTGCCTCTTCCAGGAAAATAAGCTCCATTAAAAAAAAAAGCCTACCTTCTTTCCATTCTTGTAGAACTGGAATGTTGGCATGCACTTCACATCACAGTGTGTAGCAACATCCTGTAAGAGAAGAAAAACAGTATTCAGCTGTGCATGTCTGAAGGACATCATAATTTAGAACCCATGATTTCATTTTGATTAGGAAGTTGGACAAAGTCATTACTGTTAAAAATGAAGCAAAAGCATCTCTTCTAGTCCAGCCCTGCGAAGACAGCTCAATATTAACGTCTTCCTGAAACAAGCCTAAGAGATCCTCCCTTCAGCATCTAATTCATACAATAATAGGAGCACATGTTTACTGCATCCACACTGTGCTTGGAGAGTGCTCAAAAGCACTTCAGCAATGAACAATTTCAGGTTGAAATTGTTCAAGTACTCATTCCACATTGCTGAAACTGCTGTAGAGCAGACATCTTATTACACTTGATTCAAATTATGAAAGAGGAAACAATGCCAAGGGCAGCGGTGAGATCAGACCGTCTTGTACTTGTGAGCTATTAGTTTTAGGGAAGATTGCATCAAAACAGATTAAGGCCTTTGAGACTCCCTCCCAACACACAGAGCACCAGTGTTCCCAAGTTACCTCATGCATGCCATAGGGATTAGATAACTAAAGCAGTTCATTCTTTTGATTTTCTCTAGAAGTTCATTCTTCCCTGCATAGGTACCTAGCAACCACCTAATTTTGTTTCCGTGAATGCAAGGACACTCATTGCCACTTCTGTGGCTCTGCCAAGCTACTGCCCCCCCCCAGCACTACCCTCGGACCTTACCTGGGCATCATCCACATCAATTTCAATGAACACCACATCACCAAACTTGTCACACAAACTCTGGAATGAAAAACGAAGTTATGTAGTTACTGCTCCAGGAAATGCTTAAAAAGGTGTTTGTAGAAATCGGTGCTGTGAGACATGACATGTTACCTTAAAGCAGCTACTTTACTGACCAGAAATTAATTTTCAGCTCCATCCCCTGGAAGAGTCTGCTGAAGCACCTAAGCAGAAGGAAAAGGCCTTTCCTTCCCTTATAGCCTCCCCCTCACCCCAGAAAGGTACTACAGTTTATCTGAATACAGTTTTAATAATCAGAGTCAGTGTACACACATTGTTTCAACTCCACTGTTGCCAGTTCTTGAGGGGAATGCATCAGCTAGGTCCCTACAGATTCATGCACCAGAGCATCAGGACAGCCAAAATGCAACAGTCAGTTCCCTGCTGTGTATCCAAGTATTTTATTCAATAGTTAGCAATCATATACTTCTAAAATTTCTCCTTCAAGAAAATACTGTCCACCCCACAGACAAAGGAGGTTTGCTCCATATTACTGGCAAGTTGCACAGAAGTATTTGTGCATATGTACAGTCACTGTGAAGAACAAAGGCTACTTACATGGAAAAATGGCTTGATCATTTTGCATGGTCCACACCATGTGGCAGAGAAATCAACTACTACAAGCTTCTCACCAGCAGACTTCAGTTCTGCCTCGAATTCGGACTATAAAGAAAAAAGAATTGAAAATATTAAGGATTTCCCCTCCCTACTGTGCAAAAGACTAACCCCCAAGTTAGCTTTCCCTTAGCCTTCACACAGCACCTTCACTTAAAGTAAGTTATTTGGATAATGATGCATGCACTCCTGCGAATTGCTTCCATCAGTGCTAGCATCCACCACTGCCTTCTGATGCCTCAGTTAAGAAATACCACAGTGCTCAGTCATTGAACTGTGGAGGTTTAGCTGGAAGTTAGCATGAGCTGAGATCGTAAGCTGGACTGAGTAGTGTTACACTTTTAATGTGATTCCAAGAGTCCTTAACATTCAATTCTCATCTGCAATTTGATGGGAAGATATTCACCTTCTTCTAGGACTTTCCTCCACAGAATTTGAGGACAAACTTCTGCAGGGTTTTCCAATCAATGATTAGAATCAAGATGTTGCATGGCTTACCCTACAGCATGTTTCCTAAAGCAACAGCATCATCATATAAATATTTTATTTACTCTGCCAAGTACATTGGAGTGCAACTTCAGTAGGCAACACAATGCTACACAGACTATGCCAGTAACAACCAACATTTCAGGTTAACAGAGAAATCTCTGTCACGCTTTGTTACAAGAGACATTCCTGGATACCATGCTTTGCATTTTAGAGCTCCTTATGTGCCCCCATTCTCAAAGAGCAAACGTTTTAGCAGAATTATAAGTCACTGAAGGCAAGAAATATTTGCATGCTAGAAAACAGACAAGTATCTCAGGCAGAGCAAGCAAAGGGTGCAGGTCCAGCAGATAGGCAACTCTTCATAACATGCTGTAACTCCAAATATGTCTGGCACCCCAGCTTCCCATTGTACATGTCTCAACCTCCTGATGCAGCTGTCCTCAGACATGCAGCCTTCATACGCTGAGCTCCTCCTCACACCATGGGTAGACACTCAGCCTATCCCCTATGAGATCAACAACCCATACCACCCGCTCTCAGTCTGAGGGGTGGGTGCAGAACTTTTTTCTCTCCAACATTTTCTCTGCTGCTGTCCTAATGTAGCATGTACTCCCGCATCCCAATCTCTAAAGAACAATGCTGTCTCCAGCAAAGTTCAATACTAATACATACAACAGTCCATGCTATCTGCTCCCAGCAGTTACTTAAAACCGTAAGGTTCTTAGCCTCATTCATCCCCTCCTCCAAATCCCCGATTTTTGGCATATATTCTCACACGTCCGCATTGTAACAGACATTAATACTAATTCTACCTTCCACACCTGCCAACTAGACCACCTTCCTTACCCTTACTTCCTGTAACTGCTGTATCCTGCAAGAGGAAGTCCATCCCTGGGATGTACTGGTCAAATGACTACATATCTCAGGACAGTATTGCACAAAACAAGGGCAAAGTGGGAGAACATGGCACTTCCAGCTGATCACAAACCATACACCACTGGAGACCTGGATCTGAGCACTGCTCTCCAGCTGCAGCCAGGCGTTACCCTGTGAGTCATCCCTAGAACGAGCTAAAATTGCTGTGGGCAGCCTGAGAAGAGACACAGGGTCCAACTGCGTTATCCCTGAGAGATCCAGCAAAGGTGCATCGTACTGGCATTTTTCTCAGAGAACAAATATCCCTAAAGTAAGGAAGCCAGCAGTGGCAAGAGATCTGCCTGACCTTTCTGACTTCTAGTCTTCTGCAATGACTACGGATCAATAAGCTTCATATAGAAATACCTTTATTAACAGAAGGGATACCTCCCCCTGCAAGTCCACACTGCCACAATTACTAGAGGATCTCACAGCTTTATCAGCATTTTTTTTTTCCTTCACACTTCTGAGGGGAAAAGCCTCTGAAAAGCTTTCAGATATCCAGCTGGTGCCTCCCTGAGCCCACGGAGGGCCTTGCTTTGCACGCACCGTTATGCTGGAGGACAAGACGAGCAATGTGCTGTTAGGTTTCAGTTTCCAAGGGCCGGGTGAGAGAAAACAGGTGGCAAGGGTTCCAGTGCAGCAGGGACTCCCAGCACCCGCCAGTACCCCAAAATGGAGGCTACAAACCCACGCCGCAAGAAAGCCACTGCTCTCAGCACAGTGGAGACGGCTTTAATAGAAGACCTCAGCTATACGCACGTACCGAGCTGCCCCCGGACTGCGCTTAGCCTGGCCATCAGCTGACTGCCAAGGGTCACTGCAAGAGTCGGTGTTTGCTGTTTAACCAGAGCGGCCAGCACAGCCCTACAGACCCGGCTTCCCAAGCTGCCACCTGCAGCAGAAGCGGAGCCGCCCCTCCCTCAGCGAGGCGGGAGGAGACTCGAACGGATCGCGGCTCTCGGGCTGAACTCGCACAAAGGAGCGCAGCCACGCGCTGCCGGCCCTGCCCTCGACGCAAAGCCCCCCCTCGCTCCCTCGCTCCCTCGCTTCTCAGCGCGGCCACCGTGCCCGACGCGGGCCGGCCCGCGGGCTCACCAGGCTGCCCACGCTCTTCACCATGGCGGCGGCTCCTTAGCTGCAAGGCAAAAAGGCGGCTGACGGCCTCGTCCCCGCGCACGCGCGTCCGGCACGCCTCTGCTCTCTCCGCTGTCACGCCGATCAACGCACGGCGGCCTCACAGACTCCTCACGGCTCTGCCGCCGCCGCCCCGGCCCCGCACTTATATAGCCAATGCCGCAAGGCGCAGCACTGCGCATGCGCCATACGGTCATCCTATTACCATGCCTCGCCCCCGCGTCTTGGCCACGCCCACCTTCGCCCATGGCGCGAGTGACGTCACGACGCGGGAAGGGGGGGCGGGAAGGGGGGCAGTTTTTGTGCTCTCGCAGCGCGGCGCGGCGCGGGAAGGGGGGCGGGCGGGGATGGGAAATACTGGGGGGGAGGGGACGAAAGAGAAAAAAAGGAAAAAAAGAAGAAAGAAAAAGCCCAACCGTGTGACAGTAAGAAAAAGTGCTGTGTAACGCTGAGCAGGAAGTGGCGCGCAGGCTCCTACCCAGCGCGGGGGGAGGGAACCCGTGTCGGGGGGACTCGTCCTATTTTATTTCTTTTTCCATTTATTTTTCTTCATCGCGTTTTTAAATCGTTTTTAATTTTTTTTTTTTTTCTGCCTCCCTCCATTCCCCCAGGAGCGGGGAGTGGGGGCATGCAGGGACGGCGTGGGGCTCGAGGTGGGGTGCGAAGGCTTCATGGCAGCTGCGCTTAAAGCGGTGGTCCTGCCTTAAAGCTGTTAACCCCATCAGATGTCGGCTGGGATCCGTACGCCCGCCCCGCATCGAGGTGCCGTGCTTAAGGAGCTGCCTCCAGGAGAGCCCCCATGTGCTGTACCTTCTGCCTGTGCCACGTGTCTGCATGTCCCCATGTCCGTGTGTTTATCCCCTGTCTGCCCGTCCCCCGTATCTGCCTGTCCTTATCTGTGTGTCTGTCTGCCTGTCTGTCGTGTCCACGCATCCCCCTCCTCTACCTCTCCCCAGTGTTTGTGTGTCTCTTACGTCTCTCATGCCCGTGTGTCTGCTCCTTCCCTTGTGTCTATCTGTCCCTCATATGCCCCCCGTCTGCCTGTCTCTTGCGTCCATGAAATTTCTGTGCACACCTGTCCCCATGTCTGCATGCCCTTCATCTCTGTGTGTCCTTTGTGATCACCTGTCCTTCTTGTCCATGTGTCTCGTGCCCACTTGTCCTCTGTCTGCCTGTCCTGCATGTCTCATATGTCCATCGCAGCTATGCCTCCCCCATGTTCACTTATCCCTAATGTCTGTGTGTCCCACGTCCACACATCCCCCATTTTCACGTGTCCCCTTTGTCTGCCTGTTCCTTGTGCCTTGTGTCCCTGTAGCACAGAGGTGGTACTGGGCACATGAGTGTCTGGTGCTCAGAACTGCCAGTGAACACCTAGATCACTGAGAGCAGTTTGCACACCTGGGCTTGTTACTCACAGGGCTGCAGGTTAGTTGGTCTCATGACAGCACCTAATAAAAATTGTGCAGAAGAATGTGGGTCCTCTGGCTGCGAGTCAAAGAAACAAAACCCCACACACCCAGAAAACACACCCTGTGTACTTATTTTTATCTTTTTTGTTCCTTTGTGCTGCAGAACAGCTCTGCTCCTTGCTGCAGGCCGTTGGACGTCCCTCATCCAGCACAGTGCTGGTTGGAGCAGAGCAAGTGATGGAGAGCATTAGCAGTGCTCCCTAGCCCTGTACCAGGTATGGAGCCTGTGAAATGCCATGCAGAAAGGGGTTTCCCAGTCCCCTGAATGGGAAGGATCATGGAATCATCAAATGGCGTGGGTGGAAGAGACCTCAAAGATCATCCAGTTCCAGCATGGGAACCAATGGCTCCTCCTAGTTCAGCATTGTCAGTCAGTGTGCACTCAGCTCCCTGATAACCCACTGAAGAGAACTGGCCCATAAATGGACCCAATGCAGGACTCCACTGGTGACTGACTGCCATGTAACCCCATTAGTATAACCCTCCGAGCCCAGCCTGTCAGCCAGCAGTCACCCACTGGCATTATCTTGGTTCTAGCTGGTGCTGGACGTTGTGTCCAGAGGACACTGTGAGAATCACATGGTGCAGCAGAAGGGAGAGTTTCACAGCAGATACAAGCTTGGCTGTGTCACAGAGGGCTGGCCATGTCCAGCATTAAGCAGTGGTGCCGATGGCTGCCGAAGGGAAGAAGCTGCTGGAGGCGGTGCCTGCAGCAACAGCTGCACCACATTTTATTGCAGGAGGGCCGGGTCATCTGCAGTGCATTACTGTGCTGCATTTCATCTGGCTGTGACAGCTTTTAATTGTACTTTCCCGTTCCTTGCAGCCTGCTCCTTGGGAGCATTCTTCTGTTGTAACTGACCCATTAAAGGTGCAATAAATATTTAATAATTAGATGGGCGTGCTGGGTGTCTGCCAGCTGCTCGCACAGTGCACGCAGAGCTCTGCTCTCGCTGGTGACAGACCCAATCACCCAGCCTCTCTTGAACACTTGGCAGAGCACATCTGGTTGAAAGACAGAGGAGAAGCTGCTGAAGAATAACAAAGGGAGGAGGAGAGCACTGCCACGCACTGTTCTTCCCAGGAATCAGCCACACGCTTCCAGGAAGTCGGCTGGATCATCCCTGGGCCGGCAGCTCTGCCCAGCTGCAACCACGTCTCCTTTGTGCCATCTCAATTCATGTCCCATGAGTGATGTATGCAGGGTTCTGCAGCAGCCCACTCACTTTGGTGTTCTGTGCCAAAAGCAGCATGCAGGATCTGTACTCAACCTGGATGCTTTGCAAAGTGATGCAGGCAAGTTTCAAGATGCAGTCGTGCTTAACTGCTTTTTGAAAGCTTGATAATAGAACACAAAAATCCACATGTGGCAGAGACCAGCTCATGCAGTTCCATTATCTGCCTCTCTGGCTCCGATTGTTCATTGTCCTAACATCATGTCTGATCTGCAAGGCGGATGATTTTTTGCCCAGTGCCATTTGCAAGGAGCCTCATGTGAGGAGCAATGGGTGGTAATAGAGGTCTAGCTCTTCATTTCTGCATCCCATCCAAATTACAAACTGGTGCACGGTACAAACTGCACATTCCTTCTGCACAATGTACAGGGCAAGACAGGGACTTTGACCTGGCATGGGTGGTTTAACACAGTCCAGTGTGGTTTGCATGCAGAAGTCAGAGACCTGCCCATAATCCCTTTCCACCGCAGAGGTGAATTCAATCCCAGGGCCCCTAAGTTCAGAGGGGTGGCACAGTGCTCTCCATGGGGAACAGCTGCCTCAGGAACACAGAGTGAATACTCAGCTTTGGGTTATCTTCATAGATGGAAAGAAGTAAGTGTGGCATCTCTTGTATCTCCGTATGGTGCCCCAGTGTTGTGGTTTAACCAGCAGGTGGCTGAGCATCACACAGTTGTTCCCTCACTTCCACCCGCTTCCCAAAGGGATGGAGGAGAGAACAACAACAACAAGAACAACAAAACAACAATGAAGTAAAACTCATGGGTTGAGATAAAACTATTTAATAAGATAGAGAAAAGGGGAAGAATTGTAAGTATGATTACACACACACATAGCAAGTGATGCAGGAGCAATTACTCACCCTTGGCCAGGACCAACACCTAGCTAGCCTCTGAGCAGCAGGAGAGAAAAGAAAGAACTCCCACCCCTTCAAAACTCCTTCCACACGGTGCCATATGATACGGAATATCCCTCTAGGCCACTTTAGGTCAGCTGTCCTAATTCTGTTCCTTCTTGGGCCCTTTGCTGCGAATAGCCTTGGCTCTGTACAACACTGTGTAGCAGCGGCTAGAAATATCTGCTTGTTATCAGTGCTGTTTTTTTCCTAGAACCAAAACATAGCATCGTACCAGACAGTTCTTCCCTGCTGTCCCTGCTGAAACTGAGACAATACCCACCCTGTATTCCATACCATTTACATAATGCTCAGGTACCTCAATTTCCACACATCCTAATTACCATCCCCAATCTTTTTTTTTTTTTTTTAATACATATACACACATATTTTTTCTGTGGTCTGTCAGCCATCCATTTGAATTGTTCGTGGTATTCATCTAGTTCATAACTTCAAGCTTCATGTGTCATAGCAGTCCTTCAGCACAGGAGGGATGACTCACAGTACTGTGTTACTGCATACAGAGGCTAGTTCGGGTTCCATCAGAGTTCGTTCTTCTTTAACCTGGGTAATTCTTACTGTAATACTGCTAACAAGGTATATAAGAACCATAGTAGTGATGACACGCGGTATTATGTAGCAATTTAACGCTATTTAAATTATTGACTGTTCTCACCCAGCACCAAATCACCTTGAGGTACGTAACAGACATCCCTGTCTTTTTGCATTACCCACCACATGTGCCCAGGTCCCTGAGCAAAAGCAGTTCCACGAATAGGCTTGCCTTTGCCCAAGGCAGGAATGACCCACACTGTCTTGCCCAGCATGTTTTTTTGTTGTTGTTCTGTTTTTCTGTGCACCACTGTGACTTTATCCCCTTCTATGGTATGGTGGAGGTCTGACTGGGCAGGACCAGTTCAATAGGCAGATCCTTGAGTGTTGACTAACCAGCTGTCTTTTGCTAAATGTGTGTCCCAGTGCCTGAGTGTCCCAGCACCTATTGCTCTCAGTGTAGTCTTTAACCATCCACTGTATCGCTCGTTTTTTTCAGAGGCTGTGCATGATAGGGGATGTGATATACTCACTTCAATGCCACGCTCTTTGGCCTAGGTAGTTATGAGGCTATTTTGGAAATGAGCCCCGTTTTCTGACTCAGTTCTTTCTGGGATGTCATGTTGCCATAAGACTTGCTTTTCAAGGCCCAGGATAGTGCAGTCCTTCTAGTGGCATGGGGCACAGGACATGGCATCTAATGATTCCTTCTACCACTGCAAGCATATGATGCTTGCCATGGCGTTTGTGGGAGTGTGGTATAATCCACCTGCCAGGTTTCAGGCACTATCCTCCATACCAAAGAGGCTTTATCCACTTGGCTTGCTTAATTGCAGTGCATGTTTCACATTCATGAGTAACTTGTGCAACAGCATCCATAGTTAAGTCCACTCCTCAATCCTAAGGCCATCTAAGTGTTGCTTCCTTGATGGTCTGAGGCATCATGGGCCCACCAAGCTAGAACTAGTTCACTCTTACGTTGCCAGGTCCACCTGAGCTCCTAGTGGGTGTGATGATGTACCTTTACAACCATGTTCTCTACCCAGGGCAGCAGTGTTTTTCCACAGCGCAGAGGCCCCAGTGAGTTTGCCTCTGTGCTGCCAGTTGTTCTGCTTCCATTGCTGTAACCACCCCCATAGGGCATTTACAGCCATTCAGCAGTCAGTGTAGAGGTAAAGCATTGGTCACTTTTCTTGTTCACCAATGTCTAAAGCCAGCTGGATTGCCTTCATTTCTGAATATTGGCTTGATTCACCTTTTCCTTCAGCCACTTCTGCAACTCATCATGTGGGAGTCCATGCAGCAGCCTTCCAGCTTCAGTGCTTTCTCACAGTGTGACAGGACCCATCAGTGAACAGAGTGTATTTCTTCTCATTTTCTAGTAGTTTATGTTTGTGGAGCCTCCTTAGCTTGTATCACCACCTCATCTGGTGATACTCCAGAATCTTTGTCTTTGAGACAGTCCACAATCACTTCTAAGATTCCTGGATGACTGGGGTTCCCTACGTGATCCTACTGTGTGATCAGTGCCACCCACTTACTTCACGTAGCATCAACAGCATGATATGTGGAGGGGGACATCCAGCCCAGCACAGTTAGTCAGGGTGCTCAAAAGGAGCTATGCTTCAACACCAACTACTTCCAAAACAGCTTGGATCTTTTCATGTGCTGCCAGTATCTCTTTTTTTCAGTTGGAGTAGCAGGCCTGTGTATCCTTGACTGCAAAACTCTTGGGATTGACCAAGTCTCCCCCGATGCTTTCTGCTGGAGGCTCCATGTGGTGCTGTTCTCCCTGGCTGCAATGTACAGCATGTTTTTTACATCTTGTTCTGTCTGGAGTAGCCCAAGCACTGCATAAGCTGTCTCGTGTTTCATTTGTTCAGAGGCTGTTGTTGCTCAGAGCCTCATGTGAAATTGCTCTTTTGGGTCACTTGATAGAGAAGGGTTTACAGTCAGACTCCAGAGTAATGCAGAGTAATCCAGAGTATGCATTTTCCAGAAACCCACAATACCTAAGAAAGCATGTGTTTCCTTTTTGCTAGTGGGTGGAAACGTAGCAGTTATTTTATTGATCACGTCCATGGGGATATGACGATGTCCATCTTGCTATTTCATCCCTAAGAACTGGATTTCCTGTGCAGGTCCCTTGACCTTACTTTGGATCACGGCAAAACAGGTTTTTAGAAGGATTTGAATTATTTCCTTCCCTTCCTCAAAAACTTCTGCTCTGTTGCCCCACACAATAACGTCATCAATGCATTGCAGGTGTTCAGGAGCTTCCCCCTCTTCAAGTGCAGTCTGGATTAGCACATGACAAATGGCAGGGTGGTGTTTTCACCCCTGAGGAAGTCGATTCCAGGTGTTCTGGATGCCCCTCCAAGAAAAAGTGAACTGTGGCCTGCACTTTGCTGCCAGAGGGATTGAGAAAAAGGCATTAACGATGTCAGCTGTGGCATTCCACTTGGCTGCCTTTGACTCCAGTTGATATTGGAGTTCTAGCATGTCTGGCACAGCAGTGCTTAGGGGTGATGTGACTTAATTCATGCCAAAATAGTTCTCCGTCAGCCTCCCATCTCTATTGAACTTTTGCAGTGGTCATATGGAATTATTGAAGGGAAAGTGAGTCTTGCTGATTGCTCCTTGGTTCTCCAGTTGGCACATCAGCTGATGAATGGGAATTAGGGAGTCTCTGTTGCTGCGGTATTGCTGCCAGTGCACCACTGTAGTAGCAATTGGCACCTGCTATCCTTCTGCTCTTAGCAATCCCACAACAGAAGGCTTCTCTCAGAGATCAGGCAAGGTAGACACTTGCTTCATGTCCTTGATCTGCATGGCAGCTATACCAAAAGCGCACCAACACCCTTTGGGTCCTTGAAGTACCCTCTACTGAGATGATCTACGCCAAAGATGCATGGAGCCTCTGGGCCAGCTGCAGTGGCATGCTTTTTGGTTAGGTTCATGTTGGCCTCTGATATAGTTAACTCTTGTGATACTCCTGATGCACAAGCAATTGTGGTAGAGTTGGTGTTTCCATTGCAGAAGCACTCCAGCTGACAGTTTTCAAAGCAAAGACATTTTTGCATGTCCAAATTATGCACTGTCTAACTGTGAAAGTCTCACATAACTAATCTTAGAGCAAAGAAAAGGGTGGGAGGAGATCCAGCACATTCTGGAATACCTTTGTCTCCATAAAGGTATCTATAAAAACGTGCTTGGAAACCAGGGCAGTCTAAATCACTACCTGGATAAAAACAAGCTGAGCACTTGTCTTCCGCTAGGGTGCCCTGAAGCAGAGAGGAAGAGACATCACTAACTGCCTGATAAGGCATGCACCTACTCACGTGCTTGCTCCATGTGCTCAGAGGCAGCTGTGATTCATGTAGTGGCAGAAAGGCTGGTGAGCCACGCAGCCAGAGCCCCAGGATGGAAAGACTACCCTCCAGCCTGCCTTGCCCACCAGCCATCTCAGGCATCCCTGCCATGGGGCTCAGACCTTTGTCCTGAGCTGACATGACATTTGACATGAAGGTGGTCCCTTGTGGGGCCACACTGGACTCCATGATCCTTGTGGGTCCCTTCCAACTCAGGATACTCCATGATTCTAAGCTCTGGTAGTATCACATGCCTGGCAGAGAGGCAGGGAAACAAAAAAATGGACCTTGCCTTCCTTTCCTGTAGACAGCAAACAGCCTACCTCCGGAAACCAAGCCTCCACACACACACACAAATTAAAAATAGCGTTCGTTGGAGACCTATGTGCATCACATGTTCTGCCTGCAGAGTTAATGCGTACCACCTTTGTGCCTAATTAGCAGGAGCCAAACAGTCCTAGTTTATTGCCACGTAATTATTTTCCTGGCAACACCAGGAATGAGTTATGAGAATCTTCTGAGAAATGTGACATTTATTAACAGGCCTCAGGTGCTCTGACCTGACACGGATGCTGCCAGCTGAGGACAAGAGGGCCCAGCACTGCCACCAGGCCAGAGATGTCACCCACAGAATGAACTCAGCGTGAAGCTGATGGTTCCAGCAGGACCTCTGGTCTCTATCCATGCTGGCTGGCCACTGGTCTTCCTCCTGAAGAGGCAGGAGGAGCAAGCTGCTGGGAAAACCACGGGAAACCCAGGGGCTGTGTAGTTGCTTTGTTAGTGCTGCCTGTTCAATTGCTGCAAGCTGCATGTTACCAATAAACAAAAGGGGAGGACTGCCAAAAATATTGCGGGATCACATTGAAAACCCACACTCATTAATTTTCTGTTAGCTGTATCAGAAATGATCTCTACACACTGGTGCCTAACTTTGGTGTAAAAAAGAGATGTGAAATAAGAACTGCATTTAATGCCCAGAACGTATTTCCAACAAGCCTGATTGCGTGGATAATTCTGTATATTTGAAACGGGACACTCGTTCCAGTGAATGAATGAATCCCTGGAGGCATTCAAAGCCAGGCTGGATGTGGCTCTGGGCAGCCTGGTCCAGTGGTTGGCAACCTGCACACAGCAGGGGGTTTGAAATTAGATGATCATTGTGGTCCTTTTCAACCCAGGCCATTCTATGATTCTATGACCCCATGATTCTATGATTCTGTGTATCTGAGGTCTTCTTGCCAGAATCAAACCCAAGAACAGTTTAACTTCTGCTGCATTAGATTCCATTGCTGGAAGGACAGACTTCAGGAAAGTCCTCCAAGTCAGAAGGCCCAACCTTCTGTGGTTGGACTCAATCATCTTTAAGGTCTTTTCCAACCTTTACCTCCAACCATAGAGCAATTCTATGATTCTATAAAGGGGAAGATTAGATGCCCATTGAAATTCCTCATTTTTCACCCACTCACTTTATGCTCCAAGTTGCTAAGTATAATAAGCAGAAACAAGTTTGCTTGTGGGTCTGGCCACAGTGGGGGCCTCCTGCAGTCTCTGAGAGAGCTGGTGGTATATCACATTCCTGCAGTCAGGGGAGAGGACTGAGTTATTCGTTTTTTATGCTTGAGACACAGTGTTGTCCAATGTTATAAATAAAAGATTACAAAACCCATTTTCCATCACTTAACTATTGACAAACTGACATTGGAGTTGTGGAGTAAATGGAATAAATGGATCTGCTATGGCCAGAGCAATCAGCTAGCATTTGTTGTCTCCCTGCCTGATCACCATGCCTCTTCTGCAGCCGTGCAGGCTCAAGGGAATGTGCTGAGTGTGGTGGATGCTCTGTCCCAGGGCAGCCACAGTGCCTTGAAACACACTGCTCACGCTGGGGGCTCCTCCCTGGACTTGTGGCAAAACTTGCCATGGGGGCTGCACACCCCTCTCCTGATCCCCTCCAGGGGATAGGGACAGACTGGTCCTCCAGAGCAGGGTGGTGGGCAGTGAAGGAAAATGCTCCCTGCACTTCATCCCCTGCTGTACTTTGGTGAGGAGTAAAACCAGCACTGCATATTTTATTGAAAATGTTCATATTTTCTCTCTGACCCTCTTTCCTCAAATCTAAAACCTTTTTTTTACATCCTTTGCTCCGTAAGGGCAAGCAAACAGTGCAACCAGGCCTACCAGAGGGATGTGGTTTGTGGAAGGCATTTCCACTCTGGGCGTTGCTGTAAGAGCTCTGCTGACACCTTGTTGTTGTATTTCAAAGGAAAAACACCCATTAGAGACTCTGAGCCTAAAGGCAGTTATTTCAGTCTCTATCCTTGGAGATGACACTAGGCTGTGCTGGAGCGGAGGTTGAAGCAGAGGGACCCAGAGGTCCCTGTAGCCTCTGCCATTCTGTGATGTATCAGTTCTTAACATCTGCCTGGAAGATGCCTGTGCTGTGGGCTGGGATGTTCCAAGTCCTGCCACATCCACTCCACACTGTACACAGAGCACAGAAACCCATATCAGTGCTGATGCAGCCCTGATGCTCTCCAGGATACCACTGTGCCTTCCATGCTCGGTGAAATGATATCAGGCATGGCACAGTGCCACCCCAGCACAGTACCCTGCCCCGAATAAAGGGCTGCAGTCTGGCCACAAGGCGTGCAGGTCTTCACCCCCTGCCAAACTCTGAGCGGTGCACACAAAGTGGAGGAGGTGCAAATGCAGTGCATTGTGAGGAGGGATCAGCACAACTGCGGAGGATTTTGCTAATTGAAGCCATTTGCTATCAGCGGACTGAAGAGATAGTCAAGGTATGTGATGTTATCGGGTTACTCAGAAGTGGGAGTGTTTGCTCCTTTTCAGCACCTTTGCATCATCCTGACTCAGCAGAAGAGTGCTGTTTTCTTCCTGCTTAGTAACTCTCCTGGGTACTTTTGCTCACACTCAGGAAACTCCAAGAGGGCTGACTCTATGCCTGAATGACCAGTTTTCTCAGAATTGCAGCCCACTACTATTTAGCATCACAAAGTGGTCCTCATCCACAGTGAGATGGTTTTTCTTCCTTCAAAGCTGCCTCCCCCACAACCTCTTTGTTACTTTCTTCTTCCCCTGCTGGGTCAATAATACATTATTCAGAGGTTTTGATGCTACACACCCAGCATGTGGGTCAGGGGCAGCAAACCCCTGTGTGGTGAGGCACAAGTGGAGCCTGAATCCCCCAGCGCTGTGTGCAGGCCTGCCAGGAGCTGAAGTTTCTTCCCCACATCCTGGTTCTTGTTGCTTCCAAGACACCAAAACCTCCCGTGACCGCAGTCCAGGGCACGCACCAAATGCTTTGCTGTTCTGAGAACTCTCCCCTTCGTATTCTGCACAAATCTCACCTTCCTCTAACTCTGAAAACACTTGATGGTGCACAAAAGGCACATCACTCCAGCCACACAAGTGCTGTGTTTTCATGCAGTTATCTGAATGTTTCCAGCCAGCGCAATAATACAGCTATCATCCCTCAGTGCCAAATTCCTTTGTAAGCCTGGGTCATCTTACCCTGCTTTATAGGCACAAGACAACGAAGCAGTGCCTTTATGTGCGGAACAACAAGTTCTGAGAATCTCTGGGTTTATTACTATAGCTGAACAGGTTTTGGACAAGTGTGTGTGCTCCTACTGTGCGTGCTTCTGAGCAGAGCCTTTTGCTCATATTAAATCCTTGTTGCCAGGTTTAAATAAGCCTCTGCAGTTTTTCTTACTGCTGGTCAGTGTCTCAGAAAGCAGAGGCTGATCTGTGCCTGCTGCAGGTTCAGAATGTGCCTCCTAAATAAACAGAGCCCTCTGCAGAGGGTTGCTGAGCACAAAGGGGGCTTCTGCTTGTGGATCTCAGTTCAAGCACACAGCTCTGTGAATGCTGCTTTAATTGTGAATGTTGCTTTAACTGTGAAGCATGCATTGTAATGTTTTCCAAAAATCTCATCAACAGCACAGTGTTGATGAGCAGCAGCAACAGCTTGCTGGAATTGGAGGCCCAGGCGGCAGAGGAGGTGGATTTTCTTGGCATTTCAAAAGCATTTCTTCACAAGGATGAGTGGCTCTAAAACAAAATGCAGTGTGATGCAAACAGATTTTTAAAATGAGGCACAGGGTTATTTATCAGATGCAACACATCCAATGCTTTGCTTTTTTGCTTTTTTGCCTCACAATCAGCAGTTGGAAACTCAGCTGAGAGCTTCTGAGGAGCTCTTGCAGGCAGCTGCCCAGTGCAACTTGGACATGGCCACAAGATTCCTGCACTGGGGAGCACTGCCCAATCTTCAATCTCTGCCTCTCAATCAGAGATTTTCTGGGAGAGTGGGACTAAGAACACTGCTTCCTATCCCAGCTGCTCACCCTCCCCCAGGCAGGTGTAAGGGAAACACGGGGAGAGTGTGTTTGCAACCTGCACCTTCATGCAAATTCATTTTGCAAATCATGAGTAGCATAGAGTACGACCACAGGAAGGGAACAAGCAAGTGGTGCTCCTATTTTGGGGCCCCTAAAGCTGCACTTCCTGTGCTGTTCTAGGGGTAATGAGTGTGCCAAGATGAGGCCAGTTTGCTGCTGCTTGTAGCAAGTGCAATTTCCATAAAGAAATTCAATTTAAAAAAAAAAGTAAGCTCTTCCTGTTTATTTTCTGCTTGGCTCAGAGCTTCCAAGGCTTCCCAGCATCTCCCAGAGGCTCCCCAAAGCACGGCTCAAGTGGGTTACTCATTGCATTCAGTGCTGATGGTTCACAACTGCGAGGGGCCCCGAGAGTGCTGCGTCCCCAGAACCCCCAACCAGAGTGGGGCCCCAGGAGGAGGGCCACCCTGCCTCCCCGCCCCTTCCCATGTTTCCATGCAATTACGATTAAAGCAATCAGGAACAAATCCAGGCCCTTCCTGCAACCGCATGTGTGAATGAGGAAGGAGGCAGCAAACACATATCTTGCCTTTCCATTCCTGGCACAAGGTGCGAGGTGGCTTCTGATGAGTTTCCTTTGCAGCACAGCACAGGGAAGCTGGACTGTCCTCCCCTGGCTCTGCTGGACAGGCTGCAGCAGTTTGCATTGCTTTTCTCACTGTCCAGAATAGCTCCTTTGCCCCAGAGCATAACTAGGAGGAAGAGCAGCGAGTGCGTGGAGAGCAGCCTGTCCTACAGAAGAACCAGCAGCAGAATGCAAAACCACCTCACTGGCACTGGAGCCAAAGCCCTTTGGGAAAAGCTCCCAGAGCAGCGTCTTACCCAGCAAAGCTCCTAGAAACTCCATTCTGGGCATTGCAACCAGCCCAGTCTCACTGTCTCCATTTTGTCCTCTCCTCTCTGGGGACACAGGGTATTTATGCCCGCTGCCCTGGGGATGTGGTGTCACCAGCGCCTGCCCAAAGCTGCCAGCAACGGGCTGATGCAAGGTGCTGCAACACCACCACGGTGGAGCATGGGCATAGCTTTTGGGGAGGTCATAAGATTCATCCAGGGCTTCCTGGCCTTTCGGTTCTCATCTTCGTTACACTAAGGTGCAGTTATTGCCCTAGAAATGCAGGTGGAAGGGCACAGCTCCCATTTCCCATCCTCTTTCTTCTCAAAGTTTCAGTGTCAGTGGGGCCTGAGCCAGGTGTCCCTAGGCAGACTGTCTGCATTCTTTCCCTCCATTGTTTTCACATCTTCTCATTAACACCCCTGAGTAGCCCAGAAAAAAAGCAGGAGCTTTTTGAAAACAGACTTGAGGGAATCACAGAACCACAGAAAAGCCTGGCCTGCTCCATTAGCTGTGCTTATCTTCCTTGGTAGCACTGCCATCTCAGGACCCTGGCCCTCAGTTTGCATTGGTGTGTGTGGCAGTGGCAGTGGCCAGGGTATGGTGTGCCCTTTCCCTCCCTCCCTGGGGGCACTGTCACTGCAGGATTTTTGCTTGGGAAGCACCCACTTGTCCTTCCTATCTTTAATTTCATGTCATTTCCCCTGAATGTGATTACTCTCTTTGTGTAATTTGCTCCTACAGGTACTCGCAGCACCTCCCTGCTCATTAGCAGCAGGCTTAATTAATGAGCTGTTTATCCCTCATCCCAGACTATTAACCAAGTTATTTAAAAAAACCAGACCAGACACCAAGACTTGCAATACCTGACCAGGCAGCTGGCTTTACACAACGCCTCCATCCTTATGGCAAGCCAGGCTCTAGGTAGACATTGCTCATCTGCAGCTCTTTATGCTTACTGCAATCCCAAGATGAAAGCTCCAGTCTGGAAAAATGCTTAAATTCTTTTTAGCCACGTTTAAGCACCCTTAATGGCTTTACAACAGCTTTCTACATGGAAGTTCTTGTAGCATGGTAACTGCATTGATGTTTCCATTCTTACTGTACCCATTTGGCTGCCCCTGGTTTCCCAGGTGATGTTGAAAAGGCTGGAGCACTTCTCCTGTGAAGAAAAGTTGAGGGATCTGGGCTTGTTTAGCTTGGAGAAAGCTCTGGGGAGAACTCATTCTAGCCTTTCATTATTTGAGGGGAACTTATAAGCAGGAGGGAAAACAACTTTGTACTCAGTTTGATAATAACAGGACAAGGGGGAGTGGCTTTAAACTAACAAGTGGAAACTTGGGTGAGATGTTAGAAAGAAATTTTTCACTCAGAGGGCGGTTGAGGCCGTGGCACGGCTGCCCAGAGAAGCTGTGGGTGCCCATCCCTGCAGGCAGTGCAGGCTAGGTTGGATGGGCTCTGTTCCAACCTGACCTGCTGGCCGGCAGCGCTCCCATGGCAGGAGCTTCGGGGGGCTCTGAGGTCCCTTTCAACCCAACCATTCTGTGGTTCTGTGATTCTGTGTTTCTATTGTGTCCTTTTACATTTGTGTCCCCATCAGGCTGTGAAGTGGGTTTTGACAAGGCTGTGTTCTCTCCTCTGCTTTAACCCATGCTCCAAAAACACAAGCTTAACTCTCGCATGCTTTTAGCTGTTGTGCTTCTCTGTCTCTGGAAGAGCTGACCTGGCTCAGGTGCAGTGACGCAGCTGCCATAGCAGGCAAGAGCTCTAAGGCTTCCCAGCAGACCTCATGCACAGGCTGTGTCAGGATGAGGCAGTGATGCTTCTTGCCGGCAGGCCTGGCCTGAACTGAGAGCTGTAAGCACCATGATGATTGCAGGCCCTTTCAGCATGTCAGCTAGGGTAAGAGAAACGCAGCCCCTGGAGAGGAGGTTGTGGTAAATGGGATAGATATGTGAAGTCCTCTGCTCTCCATGCATGACCGCAGGAAAGAGATCAATAGCAGTGCTGCATCTTCCACATATGCCTCTGGGTACAGCAGCACCTTGCTCTTGCTGCTGGGAACTCACAGCCAGGGTCTGCTCTCCCAGAAAAGCATCTGCAGTGCGGTAATAGCAGCAGGGATCTCTCTGCAGTGAGGATATGAGCCGCCGTAGGATGAGCCCGAGGTGCTCAAACTGTGCCAGTACCAAGCTGCAGAGAGACCACTGCTTGAACCAGTCTTCAGGTGACAGCACAGCTCCTCACAGCAACATCTGCTGGCATTCAAGGATCCCTGTGGGACCAGAGGCAATGACGGCACCTTTCCCACTTTACTCCTGGGATCAGGATGGATCCACCATCAGCACACTCCCTTCAGCAGTGTATCTTCAGTCTCACTGCAGAGAAAGAGACCCACTCCTACCACTCTTCCTTTCCAGTAGGGGTGCCCTCTGTATTCTCAGGATGGAGACCACGTGCAGTGACAGCCTGTTGTCACTATTATGAACAGTATATGGATGAATATTGCTGCATGCAAATTTGCCTCTTTTCTGTCAGACACACATCAGATTTCAGGGCTTCACTAGCAGCACTCTGCAACCTCATGCCATCTTCTGGGCTGCTGCTTAGGGGAAGGCTTTCAAACATGGCTTTGGCATTCTGAGATCTCCACTTAAGCCAGTTTGTTGAAACACAGAAAGGCTTACTACCATTCCCTGCAAAAGCCCACACCCTCCATCTTTTGACTGCTTTGTTATACATGCTCCTTCTTGGAAGGGTGGTATTTGAGTCAGTTTTCTTTGTCATGCTACACTTTTAACCCCTACTGCCTCTGAGTACAGAAAGCTCCATAGCTTTAAAAATTCTAGTCCTAGTGCAGAATAAAACAAGTTCCATCTCTAGAAAGCTGTGCATGTGGTAGGTTTCAATGCATCTGTTTAAGCCAAGGATAAATTTGGCCATTACAGGTTTCAAAATGCATTCTAACGGCAGAAGGAATCTGAAAAATGAAGTGCTTACAGCATTTTTATCTGAGGATGTGGAATAACGCAGCAGCACATTCCTCTGAGATTACTGCCAATTATTTCATCTCTTCCCCTGAGTGGAGCCCCATCTCCCTAACATGCGTGCTCCACCAGCAGACCCCAAGGGGTAGGTAGGCACTTCAGTGATTAGAAAAAAAAATAAAAAAATAAAAGCAATGTTGCCTCTATCTATGTACTAAACAGGGTGCAACTTTATTTACAGTGTAAAGTGCATCACACAGAAGTCCTTTAAAACACACAACAAGCAGTGACATAAATGACAATACTGCACAGAATGGGGAAGGGAAAAGGGAAAATATTCCAGCAAGTATCGAAGCATCATACACAGCACTAATACAACAGCCTATAGTTTCAGCTACTCTTCCTACCACATCAGCTTATGAAACGTATTGACTGAGTATATCCCCAAACTCCATGTACTAGTCACTAGTGTGAAGCTGCAGTGCTAAAAGCCAGCCCTCACCTCCAAGGCTCAACAGAGTCCTGCCAGCCCCACGCACCTTCCAAAACACTGCTGCTCTGCTCTGGAGATTGCCAGGGCGGTGAGGGCATGTACCAGAGAAGCACACTGAAAATGGGACTACTTTTTAAAACACGAGAATGACATATAAATAAAAATCTACTTCCTTCTCCGATGCGCTCTTTCCCTTCAGGCATCCTGAGCTGCTCACTACAGCATCCGTGCAGCCACTGTGCACAGCAGCAGGGCTCAGGGAACAAAGTACCTCCACATGGCGTGGGTTGAAATGTGGTATTATTTACTGAACAATAACTTGAACCAAAGCTGTAAACACTGATGGCTGTTGGTACATGTCAGCAGAATCCATCAGAAAAATATATTTAAGGGAGTTGAAAGAACAACTCTTCAGTTGGTTGCAGCTCCCATTGGGAAGGAATCTGCATTCAAATTCAGCTTGTCCCTTGACAAATATTCTTCACTTATTTGTTTTTCTTCCAGCTCTTCCTGGTTCACAGCTTCACTTGTTTCTTCCCCATTTCTGGTCTTGGGTTAACAGCCATTAGCTATGTGTCAGTCTTCACTAGCGCCCTAGTCTCTCCATTAGCTCCTTGTTGTGTTCTATCATGCATTCAAAAAGATATATTTATAAAGAGGGAAGGGAGGAGGTGGGGGCAGCGTGTGCACACTCATAACCCAGAGGGTAACTATGCAGTAATTCTGCAGAGTGTAGAATTTAGTCTTTCTTCTTTCCTAGTGTGGGCTGACAGTCATGCTTTTCTGCTGCTACTGGGAAAAATGGAGCTCCTGATCAATGGTTCTCACTCTAATCTCTTCTTTCACAGACTAGACTTCATTACTATCTGATGATAATTATCAAACATTTGACCTCAACACATGCATGGGATTTCCACCTTGTAATTCCACCTCACCACTTACCCATCGGTAAATCTTGGCATCTCAGTTCATTAGAGCACGACTGAATGACAGCACTCAAGCTGTGATTCTTGGATGCAATGGGATTGACAGTGTGCAAAAGAGAAATCTGACAGAATGTGTGCTCTCTGTATTTCTTACTCATCTAGGTATTTCTGCCTGTGCGTGTACACAAGAGAGGCCTTTTCCAGTTCTCCGAAGGTTCTGTATAAATATCACTCTTCTGTAAGCAAACAGCAAAGCTTGACCTGTACACACACACACAGAGTGCCTTTTCTCCCTACTGCAGGGCCAAACACTGGGACCCAGACCCCATTTGCCTGGCAGGAGGATGTTGAATGTGTATTTCATCATCACACAGGAAAGGGCTACTGGTTGCAGGCAAGTAGTGGTGAGCTCCAGTACCAGGGGGAAGCTTTCAGTGGTCTGTGCTGTCCGCTGCTGCATTCTGGATTATCCAGACTGACACCTGAAATGCCTGCATGCCAAAAATCCTCAGAGGCTGTTATTGCCTAGACATTTTCTCAGTTCTTTCACGCTTTTGAGTATTTTATTTATGGCCAAACTTCTTGCCATTGCCTTCCATTTAAGTCACTTTCCAATGATGTTAGTGTCACATAATGAACATTACAGAATCTGCTTGCATCCACCAGGAACTCTAACTACAATTTGCTCTTTATCAGGTGCAGTTCTAATTTATACCACCATGAGTTCAGATACAAGCCCAATGCAAAGTTCGGTGGCTCAATTAGCTTTACGTAATTATTCTTTACTATTAAATTGCTGGATTTCAATATGCTTTGGCAGATGATAAGCAGAATTGCAACATTCTGTTTAATCATGTTTGGCAGTATAGCATGTTTTAATTACCTTACTGGGTCTAAGAACTGGGAGGGACTTCACCGTACACAGCCACTTTCTCAGTAAACAGTAGGGATCTTCACCTTTGCATGTGTATGGTGTGTGTATAGCAGCATATATTTGATAATACTTTTGTAAATGGAAAATACAGAGGTTTTCTTTAAAAATTGAAAGGTATAGAAAAAATATATCACAAAATAAAATACAAAACAAAGGAGCTGGGGGAAAGGGAAGTAATGGATGTGATTTACAATGCATTAGATTCCAAGCCCTGGTGTGTAGGCTGAAGAAAGGTTTCTGACTGTAAAACTGTCGCTCTGCTGTTAAAAGTGGTAGAATCCAGCCTTCCGTTTTCTGTGTCAATAAAACACAAACAACACCACCACATATAAGAAACAGAATAAAATCAGTGCAGCGGTGAAAATTCAGGGCAAGATCAACAGTGAGGAACATGGAGAAGACGACTGAGATTGTACTGGGGTTAGAGCACCAAGCTCATGACAGCACACTGAGAGGGGAAAAGAGCAAGCAAGCTGATGTCTAATGCAAAATGTGACTCATCGCAGACTTTGGAGCTAATCTAGACCTGGATGCTGATAAAAGCTTTTAGCCCTTCCAACTTCCCCTTATAAATCATGCCTACCTAACCTGCAACAGCAAATCTTTGCTATCATGACACTCACTCCTGTCTTGCCTGTATTGTTTTTGAATCCTCAGCACTGTATTATGCACTGTAAAGAGCCACCAGGGTGAGGCCAATATTTAACAAAATATAAAGAGATCTCACTGCCTGTTTCTGTCATCTCCCCTCAGCTCTGTGTAGGAAGATTCCTCTCAAACAGCCCTTGATGGGGTGTGTTGCTGGACCACTAGCCCACAGGACCAATGGTCCACCTTATCTCACAGTCAGCTGCACAAAGCTGTGGATAAGTTAAAAAAAAAAAAACACAAAACCAATAAAAGTCCAGTTTGCTAAAAGCCTGAAAATCTACTTTGCCTCAGAGATAAATTCCAGATTTTTTTGGCTGATAAATCCAGTGGACTTGGACTTTTCTGCTTCATATCCTAAATTACAATATTATCAGACTTTAACTTTCAGATTAATGCCACCATTTTTATATAGAGACATATAGGTTGTTTCACTTAGGTAAACATAATCACAAATGAAAACTATTCATTTTAGACAACGTGGTTTTGCAAAAGGCATCTTCTCTGGAGCTTTAAGATGTATATATCAGAGAGACAGACAGAAATCTCCATCTATATCCATCCAGAAAAAAAAGAATAAAAAAGTAAAACAGAGGCATTGGATTTGCCCATATTTCAGAGAAAAGAAAGAAAATCTGGTATTCAGCTGGTATTTGTTTAGCTTTCCAGGAGAATGACCAATGCATTCAGAATAAGACTGTAAGTAGCAGCCAGATATCTTCAGAGGCTGTCATGGTTCCTGAGGAGCTGAGGTACAAGTGTTTTTGCTGGTATGTGTTTCATGGCCCTCATTAATATTCCATGTGGGGAGCAGGATAACTCATGCTGCCTGTTTTACTATTACATCTGATTTCTGACCACAACATTATCACAATTCTGCCTGCTTTCCATGTTCAGGGCTCTCAGCAGCAGCATGAAACAAGGCAGCTTTCCACAAACTGGCTCCTACTCAGACTTCCACATAATCAGAACTTCCCAACTTAGCTTTAAAAAACAAACTTTAAGACTTCTAAATGCTGCCTTGCATGGTGATGACACTGTCAGGCAATCTGAAGTGTGACCTAAGAGGCACCATTTTTCACTCTAAATAATATTACCCAACACTAGTTGTAAAAAAACCCTATTATTTACAGCTTCTATTGCATTACCTGCATCTCGAACCTGAACCCAGCTGAAGTATACACTGTTCAAAATACAGAAAATGTTCTATACTGTACCACAACAAACACCTCCACCTACAGCATTAGCACTAAGGCAAAACCTTGCAGGTTTGCCTATCTGTTCATGCATAGATGTACCACTTCCTGGGATTTCTATACATTTGGTACCCATCTGACAGAGTACTCTCTAAGGTCTTTCTAGATTGTCCATAAATTATGAGTTGCCTGGTGACTACTGATTTACAAGATCTAGAGATGCTCTTCTGCAGAATTAATCACAGCTCTTCAGGGATGCTGTTCAGCAGCAAGCCACTCAGGTTAGTCATTGGACAGCACTCAGCATCACTTACCTTGAACAATCATGTCCAGTCCACGATGAAGGACAATAACATCGATTTGGTCGTATGCACTTCCCACCATTTAAGCACGGTGACTGGCAAACAGCTGTGTACAAATGCACACACATACTGTGTTAATGAGTAAACCCATTCCCAGCTGTTAAGGAACAGCATGCTGAAAGTCCAGCCTGTTAATCCATTACAAAAGGACTGCTCTCGAAACTACAGCATTGAATGTACTACAGCTTTCAGTTTCTTGTAAAAGAAGGTTTGCTCTGGAAAGGGCAATCTTAGAAGCTCATGTCTGCTAAATGTGATTCCAACATCTCTACTGTTTGCTGTAGTGTATGAGCTGCATAGAAGAGTCAGTGTATTACTTTACATTGCCTTAAAAATTATGTTCTTTTTTTGCCTTGAATTGAGGCAGAAAAAGGATACAAGCAGAAGCAGAGGGAGAAATTAGACAAGAAGAATTATAATATCAATGAAGAATAGGCTTCATTTCTGGGAAGAAAATGTGGATGTTTATTTGAAAGGAATGTTATGGCTGAACAGCAGCCAGAACAAGCAGAAACAAGACAAAAAACTGGTAAAAAGTCCAGAAAGAGGCAGAAAAGAGAGTTATAAGTCAAGAAGCCATTTACACATCAACAGCAGGCAAGACTTAACACAACAGAACTAATGTGGGCACAAGGAAAGGAAGCAGGGAATGACAGCAAGTTCCTGAAAGGACCTGGTATCCCTAAAGGTGTGGCTCAATGTTTTGGTGCATTTGAACTAGAGAACTACTGCCAGCCTCAGCCAGTAAGGGTTGGCTGAGAAACAGTTGCACCTGCTTTTGTGTGAATTAGGAGATAAAGCAACACAGAATTTACAGAACAGACTCAGACTCACTTGATAAGCTAACTTCCAGTTCATTGACTCACTTCAAGCACAGACATTTATAATAACAGGACGCTAAAAAACATGAAATATTTTTAGCAGAGGGTGCTATATTAAGGAGACAGACACCAGGAAAGACAATTTTTGAGTAATATTTTTGCAAAAAGTATTAATTGCTGGAAGCACTGATTACTGGAAATGGAAACGTGCAGTCACAGGAACGTGTAAAGGCAATGGAAGTATTCTGCTCTGATTCCTCTTGGCCAAAACACAAACAATGGCAGGAGGTTATAGAGATGGACTGCCCTCCTGCAATTAAGTGTACCGGGTTTGTCATGTTGAAAATTACTTCTGATTCTGGAATGAAAAATATGAATGAAATGTCCTTACATCTCACTTTATGTGCATAATTATTGCTGTGACTAGCAGTTAATCCAAGTATTTCCCATTTCACTTTGTTCTGTTTTGTTTTGTCAGCTGACAAAACAGAATATTGTGACCAGGACGTAAAACCTCAACTGACTGAGTAACTTTACAGATAGTACTTACGTATTTTTTTGAATGGGTTTTGGCACAGATGCAGTTGACCACTAGATTTTTTACTTGAACTACTTGAAAAGCAACTCAGCCTGAACTGATTTGAATTGCTGGCCCATCAATAAGTAAGCCATCTGTTCTCAACTACCTATGCTGTTGCAGGTGCACAGTTTGTGAAATTCTGCATTATATGCTAGGCAAGTGTTGCTTCAAAAAACAGTAGTTGAGAGTTAAAAAGGTCACTCTGGATTTTTGACTTGTTGAGCAATATAAAATGAATACTCATGAACAGCACAAATTTCTCCTGCAGCTTACCCAATCAGCCACACAAAAGACCTGCAGGAAGGCAAACACATGCTTTCATGTTAAGCCCTATTAACACTCAATTAAGTTGCACCTGAACAACAAAAGTGCAGCAAACAAAATCTAAGATTTTTTTTTTTCTTAAAAAGAAGCTAACATTTATTAATGATTGAGATTCAGTAATGATTGAAAGACTTTTTAGTGGTCACCCAATCACTTCAAGTTTTATTGGTTATTTGCACTGTGACAAGGCTTTGAAAAGCTGCCTTTTGTTCAGCCTTGTATCAAAACCAAGAACCCCAAACCTGGGTTTAAGTATTATTCCTCATTGTAAACCAGCTTCATCTAACACAGGATACAGGTCTGGCACCTCAGAATCATTCTCCTGGCTACCTTGATGTGCTGCATGCTGCTGAAACTCAGGTACAAGGAACAGATCTATCATGCATATTGTGTCTGTTCAGAGAACTTAAGACGATACATAAGCCATCCATACACCCATTAAATTTAACCATCCTTAAACACATCCTTGCTTTCCTCTGTCATCTCTACCTTTGCTATGAGGCACCAAGACACCAAGGGGGAATCCCCCACAGCAGGCAGCGAGGTGGTGAAAAACCTCACAGGAAGCTGCAGCTTGCTTCTGAGTTTGACACTGAATGGAAAATGCTGAAGCTGAAAGTGAAACTGTAACTACTTCTGGAGTGGACAGCCCAGCTTTATTCTCCTTGGAAATGCTCTCCCCCCTAGTGGCTTTTGCAGACAGCCCTCTTCTGAAGGCTGTTTGTTTTTTCTGGGACTACGTTTCTCTGAGGATTATTAAGATGCTCAGGAACTACTCTGAAAAAAATTTGCATCTGGGGACAACAAATGCTCTGGGAATTTTATTGTAGGGCTGGATTTTCCTCTGAAAAGTGTGGTAGTTGCTACATCGTCCTTAGTGAATTGTGCTAGGTACTGCTAGCGGGGTCCCAAAAGAAAAAGAATGCACGTAAAAGCAGTTTTACCCGTATGGCACCGTGATCCAGTCCATCCAGGGGGGCAGTCACACTGGTAAGGAGCCACACAGCGACCTCCGTTGAGACACGGCAAAATGCATATTGCTAAGAAGAAGGGAAGAGAACCAGTACAAAGAATAATCACCTCTGCAAATGAAGAGGAAGGCGTACAAAAAAATCCCTTACATTGAACTAGAGACTGTACTGTTCCTCAAAGTGTTTGCATGCAGTATAAATGGAGTTGAGAATGATCTACCCAGAAGGCATGTGCGGCAAATACCACTGGCTTGGTGGCCAGAAAAGAGAAGGAATGATGACAACCCATTAATGAAGTGATTTCTGGAGTACTTCAGACACTTGTGGTCTCTGTACTCACTGCAAAGGAGCAAAGGCTGTTTGCTTGCTTCTCACCTGTAATATCCCTAGACAATGCTCACTTCTGGAAGGGCAGCTATCAAAATCAACATGCTTTAGTCACAAGCAACTGGATTATTTCTGGATTCCTTGGGTCCCACTGTGTAGGATCCAAAACAAGAAAGCTATGTACTGCTCATAGGAAAGGACTGGTCTGGACCAGTGAAAATGCAATGAGATGCACAACATTGCAGGCCTCCCAGTGACAGACAGCTCCAGCAATGCAAGGCGTTTTGGGTGCAACACACTGATTGTGGCTGAAAGCTCTGGGGAAGAGAGAAACCAGAGAACTGCTGCATGATACCAAGTAGTTGGTGGCCTATGATCAATCAACCTAAGCTGCTCCTGTGAGCAGATCTGCAAAGTGGTCCAGTGTGCCGGCTGCTGGCGATCTAAGAACCTTCCTGAAACTACCATTTGCTCTGCTCTAACTGAATGGAGTGATTGTGCAAAAACCTTTTTTTTTTTGAGGTAGGTCTCAAATTTGGACCCATGAGAGGCACTTCTAGGAGAGTTTTAGTTTGGGAGGTCGGGATCATCCTCTACAGAGATCAAGTTGAGCAGGTGCAGTCAGTGTGGATAAGAAAGGAACAGTGAAATTCTAGGAGTTCACAGGATTAATCCATATCACCAAGATTTATCTATATTACCAAAGCAGTGGTACTCTGCACATTTTTTGAGGTGATCAGGCTTTTCTAAGGATGATGTAAACCCATCCTGTTATCTGTGGAATATACCTCTGTATGTATGACTGAATTCTTTCAAAGCTCTGCAGCCTCACCTGTGGCCCTTGCCCTGACAAATCAGTGTTCAATGCTATCACTCAAAAGAAGAGGCTCTCAGAACCGAAGACTAAACCTATCTCTTCTACTCCTGGATGTGCCTTGACGGACAAGCAACATTGCAGAGTCAAGGTGGCATTAACTGTGGGGAGCTTTTACCTTGCTTCTCACTGCCTATGTCAAAGTAAAGAGGAAAAAAAAAAAAAAAGGCCAATGCCTGTGTCTGCATGAACTGTAATCTAGCTCGTCAGCTGTCTGCTCATTTTCCTTATACAGGAAAACAAGGTCAGAACTGGGATGACAGATTAAAATGTCTAGGGGCATAAAAATTGTCTTTTGGTCATGAACAACACATTAAGTATTGTTACTAATGTTATGCTAAGGAAATCAATCGTAGCATACCAAACAAAATTCTGCCAGGCACAGGGCTCAATCCCCTCCAGCTGAAAATATTAAACACAGAGAGCTGAGTATGCACTATGGTGGTACTGCCAGCATGAAGGGTTCAGATCTCACCAATTCCTCATGTTAAGACCACTGCTGAGGAAATGGGAAGTATGGCAAAACCCAGCACCTCCAGCATCACCCAGAAAATTTCCGACAAGCTCAAAAGTTGTATTTTGTTGCTCACAATCAGAACAGATCCAGTTCTCCAATTGTACAGGGATCCAGGACAGGAAAAGACACCACTGCATCAATTAAAAAAGTATTTTGTTTGGGAGTATCAAAGGACAGCCCTTTGTCTACAAACAAGCAATTGCTTTGTTGTTTCTATTCTAATTTGTCAAGCAGAATAAAGCTGTGATTTTTACATTTTTTGGCTCTTACACGTTTAATTTTCGCACTGAGTTCACTGCAGAAAATTCACTTGTCCTACCTACAACATCTTGATAAATAACACATGAAGGATGATATACATACGCTCTTCACAGAGACGACCCATCCAGCCATCTGGACAGGAGCAGGCATTTGGTCGCTCACAGACTCCACCATTCTGACATGGGAACCGACAGACAGCTGGAAACAGAACAATTTCATGACCAACACAAGAAGGTTAACTGGAACATAAAACAACAAAACTCACAAGCTTAACTTGGTTTTGACTTCAGTGTCTACATTGTTTTCTAGCTGTGTGCAAGTTACTAGGTACAGTGATTGAGAGCACCGAGGAGAGAAAACATAATGCTTTCATGTGTACTTACTGTAAACTGCTAAGACAAACAAAAACGTCCTCAAGCAACAACGAGAAAGAAAAATGTTAAATTTTTAGGACAGTCTGGTAAATTACCTGGACAATGTTTAAAGGCTGATGTTATGCTTTACCTGCTTATTCTCTCTCTCTCTTTTTTTTTTACCCTAAAATGAACACACAAAATCTATTACCCACTTTTTTCTTCTCAATAAAATCAAGCTTTCTGCTAACCTTGAGTTGAAACAAAGTTATGTTGTCTGGCCTTACGCAGGGTTTGCTGATAGTACGATAGGATAGTGTGGTAGGAGAAGGAATTTTTATTGCACTGCAATCCACAGCAATGAGGAGAGCTCTACAAGGGCGTAGCATGGGCACAGTGAAGTGTTTACCTATGAAACTCAAGGTATGGTTATAAACTTCCCCCAGCTTTCATGTTGACTGGTGCTCCATGGTTCACATACCTCTTAATAAACACTTGCTCATAAAAGTGAGGAACCTGAAGTGCTTTCTACCATGCTACTCCAGCATGTTGCCTGAACCCAACGGACTATGCACTTATTTGAATGACACTGTACTTTATCTTGGCTAATACAGCCAAGGAAACCAGGACTATTTTATAAAACTGAGTGGCAAGCAAAGTATAAACATTTTAGGCTTAAAGATCATTGAAGCAAGTAAAACCTTTCTCGTGTTTGTGTACATGCTATGCATATATGATAAAAAAAACAACACATGGCTTCCAGATGCTACTGCAGGACAAATAAGTAATCAGACAAACTTCTGATTAGTGGTAGTCGTGAATGCAAAGTAACCTCAGGAAACTCAGTCTGAACTGTTAATTGCATCCTATCTTTAATTATTTTCTAGGTGAGCAAAATAAGCGTTTAGGCTTTGAAAGTATTTCATATCTTGTTCAGTGTTAGTATTAAACACAGTGGCTTAGCACACTAGTTCAGACCCAAGTACCACATTGAAAAGAATGCAGATCTTTCACTGATTGAGCTGGACTTGAGTCATGCAACCAAGCTATGCCATGCTACAAGTTACAGCTTGCAGCCCATTGAAATGAGGCCAAAGCTTTTGCCTTTTTATATAACGTCAGAGCCTTCCCATTAAACGTCAGCTGATAATGCAACTGGGAAGAGTTCACAGACATTGCAATATTTTAAAAAGGTATTCTGAACAATTTTTATTGTAAAGATATCTACGAATACATAGATGGCTTATCTCTGGTGTGGGCTAAAGTGAATAGTGTGCCTAATACATTTCTATTGTGCAATGAAAAGTTACGTAAGTTGAAAAAAAAAAAAACATTTAAAGTTTTGAAATTGTAAGTGATCCACTCCATCAAAAAGATATTCCTTTATTGTATAACAGGATGGTAAATAAAAGGCTTGTATATAAATTATAAGCCAAGTCAAATTCAAAGCCCAAGAAAAACGTTTTCTGTAGTTTATTCTCTCTCACTCTGTTGATGGAGAAGATGTGGATATTTCATTAGTTACTGAAGTTGCTTTGGACAGCAGCTCCATCCCGCTCAGCAGTTTGGGATCTCAGTCAGAGGTATGCTTTTCCTGGCTTTCTGCCCTGGTTGTGAAATACTGAGTAACTAAGACTGTACCATCCCTAGGTGTGCACTTGTTATACATCAGTTTACATAGGGAGAGACTCTATGTTTGTAGCTGTGAGGATTATTTTTCACTCAGCAGACAATAGTAGAGAAAGGCTTGGGGCGGTGAACTAAGCTGGGATCTCATTCACTTTTTAGCTACAGTGAAAGCAAGCAGGACAATTCAGTCCTGATCTGCTGGAGAAAGAATAGGAATTATTAAGTGAGACATCAGTTACTGGTATCAGATCTCACACCCACAGTACCAGTCTTTGTTTTTGAGACCCCTTATAATCCCATACTTTATATTTACCTCCACAGGACACAGAAATGGTAACACTTCTGCAATACAAATAGGGGCAAGCAAAGGTAAGAAAAGATTCCTGGTGTTTGTTCTGAACTCTGCCAAAAACCTCCCTGTAGTAGAAGTGAACAATTTCCCAATGCCTCTGCTGTCCCTCAGAAAGCTTGTTCACTAGCTGGGCATCAATTTTTTGGTTAACACCTCCACAGCAGACACCTCTCCCATTCAGTGTGAAGCTGCCAGAGACCAAATACATGACAGATTTCAGAGCATTTCAGAGAGGAGAGATAGGAGTTAGACAAGCTGTGTGAATCTGTGCAGTCTGCTGAGTCCCACAGGTATTTACATTTGGCAGATCCAGCCTAATACCTCTAACCCCTGAAACTCAGATCAGAATCTGGCCCACAATCTTTAGCCAGCAGTGACTCAGGCAAGTGCAGCTGTGGTTGCAGCTCTTCTATAGAAGCCAATGAAATCTGCTTTTTAATTACAATGTTTACATTAACTAACCCGTTCAACTGGGTCAGAATGTTTCTAGCAGGCTCAGGACACATTAGTAATCAACTCACAGAGCCAAAAACAGTAAGTGCAGCATGAGTCAGTGCAAAGAGTGCTTTCATGTTGCTTCTGATGTAGACCACAAAGGCTTGGGTCCTGTAGCCCTTTTGTTAGGTAAATCCCTCAAATGAATTATAAAGCAGTTCTGAAAGATTATTTTGACATGTGTCACAAAAACATGTCAGTCCTCCCAGAAGAATCTTTGGTCCTTTCTAGTTCAGTTTTTGGGTGAAAGGAAGGGGAAAAATTGTTCTTACTCCTAGCATACCAAAGACAGGTTTTTCCACTTTGTTACACTACTCTCTGACCATCTGTCCACTTAATCATTTTGCATTTCACAATAATTAACCCCAGCACTTAATCCTCCAAACAGTCTCAAGGATTCAGTAGTCTTGGAAACAGAATGTTGGAAAAAGGAAACATGTTTGACAGTTCTTTGCATATCATCCCTTCCAGCTTTTTAGCTACCAATGTCAAAAAATTCTTTCAGCAGATGACTACAATCCTGTGCACAAGTGTTCTAAGGTACTGTTCTGTCACAGTAAGAATAAGAAATAAAACTGATGATACCAAAGAGGCAGTTGAAGAAGGCAGTGTTACAACATGGAGACAGCATCACAAAGTTTTGCTAAATATCTAGCTTACGAAGAATGGATTTTGTGCTGAGATCCCTTGAATTCTACAGCCACCATAGCTCAGAAAGAAATAATAAGCTACTTGGTAAGCTTTTCAGAAAGAGCTCTGTAGTTCATAAGTGTACATTTCCAAAAGAAATTTTGGATGCTATGAACATCTGAAATAACTTAGCTGCTTCTACTATGGATGTCCTCCTCTGGCCTGCTTAACAGCTGATTTTTCAGGGCAGTGCCAAGCCATTATCATACAACCAGGAAAAACACGGTTTTCAGAGGCAGCTTCACTGTCCCTGAAATGTTCACAAGTCAAAACTCCACTTCTCAGCCTCTGCGTCTCCTTAAAACAATCTGCTGACCTGTGACTTTTAGGCAAGGCAATTTTAACTACTGGATCCGGAATTTTATAAGAATGTCTGCTTTCAAGTAGTAAGGTAATTCAGATTAGCCAGGTCTACTTAATGTTTCGATGGCAGAATTCAAACCAAAAACACTGACAAAGGGACCCTGATTAGTCTGTATAGAAACCTCCAGCTCCAAGGGGTTTCTCATCTAAGCAGAGTGGTTGCAATGGAGGAAAGGTGTATTGCTACTTCTATTTTAGACATTGGTTGCTAAGACACTTGCAAGAGCAGAGGCAGATCTGACAACTTTGATTATGGCTCCAATGTTCCCAGGTCACTGTTCTGGCACCTCTCCTCTTCTGCAGGAATTCTCAAACTCTGGGAACGTCACAGTTTATGAGCCAATGATGTGCCCTAAGGTTTTTGCTTTTAATACATTTCTGAAGAGAAGTACGAGACTCAGTTTATGGTGGCTATTACAACATTTGAGATAAAACTTCAGAATGCAGGTAAGTTACACAGCTATAGATTGATCTGGTAGCAGGAGTGAGAGGGGAAATGGCACAAGGCAATGTTTCTCAAATGAAAGCTCTATGACCTTGGAACTCTTTTGCTGTGCCTTTTGTTTTCGAGAAAGCATCTGAATATACTGTTTAGTTTGTCATCTTTTTTTGTTTATTTCCTCCATTTTTCTCTTCAAAATTGGTTATTTATATGAATCTTCTGTTACTGTTTTTTTTTAGTCAATATATCAAAAGTGTCATCTTCGTTCTGGCATGTCAAAGGTAGAAAGTTAAGACTATCTTTAGTATTTTGTTAAAATCACAGATTTTCTGCACCTGGTGTGCACTGCTTAATGAGCTGTATCAACTCATCCTTAAGTACTTCACTGTAAAAGAATTTTCAGGAACTGCCAAGCTCTGAACACAGTGAAAGGCTAAGCATCTCTTACTATCGTTTTCTGCAATACTTCATCTTTGGTTGTGAAAAAACAACTAGCAGTGCTTATTTGAAGCAGTTCAGCATGTCAGCAACATGACGGGTTCTGCCACTTTCTCACAAAAGATGTGAGGGAAAGGATCAAAGGTGATGGTTACAACACCGTAGGAATACCCAGGACTATAGAGAAAAACTGGGGAAGTCCTCTCTTTCATGTGGAAATAAAGCAATGCTCTGCACTTAAAATGCCCTGGGTGAAATCACAGCTACACTGAAATGAGCAAAAATTTGGCTTTTATTTCTACTGCAACTACAATGACTCCTTCATACTCACGGCTAGTTAATAACATTTAAATAAAAAACATACTTCTGCCATAAAAAAAGACTTACCTTTGCAGGTAGGTGGTGTTGTCCATGTTCCGTTTTCTAAGCAAATGCTCCGCAGTGGTCCCTCCAGCATGTAACCACTGTAACATGAATAGGTGATCATATCTCCATACTGATAGAAGCTACCACGGATGAAAGCATTCTCTATGTGAGCTGGGGGCCCGCAAGATATCTCTAAATAAAAGAAATCACACAGAGTCTGGTGAACTACAATGCCTGCATGATATGGTTTCCAGTGCTTCATCCATAGGAATCAGGAGATGTTGAGACACCTCTGGTAAGAGTGCAATAAGTGGTGCTTCATAGTGTGCACACTCAGGGCAAACCTGTGACACATGAACAGAAGGGCACAAGGAGATGACCAGCAACAGCAGTTTTAAGTAACACAGCAATCAACCATATACAGCAGAAACTATGAGATGGTCTCATGATGTACATGAGGTTGAGTCTGCAGGGTGATGGTACTGCACGAGCCAATACTGTTTGCAAGAAACCAAAAATCTTCCAGTCATCTTCTGAAAAAAAGGATTTTCCAACAGTGTCAATAAATACAATAAAAGTCTGTTTTTCCCTATAGCCCTTTCTTCACCATAATCTCACAGGCATTCTCAGGGCATTCAACAAGCAAATCTGGCTGGCATGCTTGCAAAAAGTAAATTGAGAAGAAAACAACAGCTAGAGCCGAACAGACAATAGTATGAGTGGCCATCAACTCATAAACATACTCTGAAATAACTGTCAGAAGGAAAAACAAGCTCTTTCGTAGAGCTTCTTCGGTTGTTGCTATGTGCCATGGTCTCTAGAAGCAAACTAGCTCTCCATATGCAGATAAAAGATCCCTCCATTCTGAATAACTGCAGCTATACAGAGTGTTATGCTAACACGTTTGTGCTGTTCGATACAGACACTGTCAACAGCCCTATGGAACTGCAGGGATCTGTACTTACTGTATTGTACTGTACCTTACTTACTTTCACACTTAGCTGTTGTAGGAGTCCAAGTCTCATCAGCATTACAAGTGATCACAGCCTGCCCTTTCAACTGATAGCCTTCCCTGCACCTGATGGACACATTCTGCCCAACGTAAAAATCCACCTCGGAGAGAAGGGCATTCTCTGGGATTATGAAAGGCACAGGACAAGGGTTTGCTGTTGAAAGAAAGGGAGTGAGGGAAGAGGAAAAGGGAGAAAGAGAGGAACGGAACTTTAGAAGAATTTCTGCAAATTTCAACTTCAAATCATAGAAATGGATGCTCATCAAAAGTCACATTTTTAATTTGCTGTAAAATTATGAGATTTGGGTTATAAAATAATGATTGAAGTTTTTATTCTCTTCAGTCATAAAGCTTGCTACCATACTCTAATGAAATCTTGGAAGATGTAAGTGAAAAGTATCTTACATTTTACAATCACATCATTCTTTCTTTCCTTCCTGCTTGTCATAACCCTACTGCCAAAAATTCAATAAAAAGAGCCAGACTCATTCCATTCCTTGATCTTTGGGCCTGGATCAATACAGAGCAGCATGAAATCCAGATCCCTCAGCACAGACATTAGAGTTTAAAAATTCTATAATAATCTTACTTTCTACTGGCTGTAAACTTACTGAGCTATTTTTGTATAGTCTACTGATCTCACTATGAACATGGAAAAGGCTGGACTTCATATACATCAGAGACCAGCTTCATAAAACAAATACCCTGTGAGCCTGCTGCTGTACGAAACCTACAATACCTCAATTACTACCCTAAGACAACAGAAGATCTCGAAGGTAGGTACAACAACAGGGATGGCTATTAAAGGTGTGCACAGTGGACATGTTTATAAGGTGGTATTTCATAAAATGACAGAAAATTTATATAGACATTTAGTCCAACCTTCTTCTTAAAGCAGGACCAACAAGGTTGGCCTTGAACAGCTGAAATATGAGTATTTTTAAATATATTTTTAAATATATTTCACTCCTCTCTGGTCCCATTTCAGTTTCTTCAAATACTCAATTGGAACTTCCTTCAATTGGATCTTCCTCTGTTGCAACTTGGATTCACTGTCTCTCAATCTACTACTACAAACCTCTGACAGAAGTTTGGCTCTTCTTTATTTCCACACTGCCTATAGTTAAAGGAAGATAAGGAGGTCTCCATTGCCTTCTCTTCCAAAGGCTGAACAAGCACTTTTCTCTCACCTGCTCCTCATGAATGAAGTTGCTGACTCTAACCGACTCTATTCACTAACAGCATTCCAAATAAAAGGAATTACACTGAACACAGCTTGTTCTTTTACTGTCATGCAAATACACTCAGACAAGACAATGCTTTGGCCTATGTCAGTAACTGCTTCCTTTGTTCCTGCATAAAAACACGATGCACACTAGCAAATTTACAAACCTAGTTTAAACAATTTTTTCAACTATGAATAACAAATTCTGCTCTTGACCACCCCGAAAGAAAATTACAGTATAACTCTACCAATATCTGCAGAAGTTGCTCTCAATTACTACCATTATAAACTAAGAGTAATCTAGTCTTTAATGCTTGCAAGTTAAAACCCCTTTTTCATAACAAAGCAAACACACACGTTTACAGAGAGGCAGAGGATTACTCCATCTTCCATCCCTTGTGCACTCCGCTGTAGGTTCTCCTTCCAAACTGTATCCGCTCTTGCAGAAATATGCTATAGTACTGCCAACTGTATTATTTTCATAAATTGCCTTCCCATTCAACAAAGAAAGTGGAGCTTTGCATCTGGTCTCTGCAAAGAACGAGACGTCATTAATGCAGCTTGATATTAAACTTGGACTTGCAACAATTCCTGAGCTACTCATACAGTATGTTTAAAGTAGCAGCCACAGACCAATAAGTCAAGAAAATGACCAAAAGAGTTTAGCAGACACAGTACAGACTTGCACAGAAGCTAGGAAAGGAGCTCCTCCCTGTGACAGATAAATGCTACAGCCACATGTTTATCAGGTCAAGAAAATTTGGCAGTGCTGGGGAGGATACATTTATGACCTTGTACTTGGGTAAAAAGGGCAGAACATGAGAATGGTTCTTTCTCACTGCTAAGAAATACCTCAGAAATTTGCAGTCCTTTGCAACTTCCATTTTGATAGACAAGAAATACCAGGTGAAATGCAGGATGGTGCAAGATGCTGATGCTTAAACTACTAATTGTCCCATTCAAGATTCTCAGCTATGTTTCTGAAACCAGCAGGCAGTCAGCCCAGGTTGGGTTACTGCTGCTACACAACAGACTCTCTTCATGTCCCATTTACCATTCAGTTTTCCTGAGTGGTCAGAATAATAGGATGACTTAAGATTAAACTAGCAAAGGCAGACACATGGTAGTCAGGCAACGGGAATAGAAAAGGTAGGAGGAAGTAGTTGTACTCAACCTTGTTCAAGTGGGTCTTTCTTGACATCACGCTTATTTCAACACTGCTAGTTGGTAGCTTCTCTTAGATGCCTCCTACAGTATTTGTGATCTCCTCTTTGATGAGGATTTCCCCTGTCAACTTTGCAGATTGCTCCTATAAGGTATGCAAAGCACTGGAGAACTGCAATGCACAGTGAGCTGTGTACTGTGTGACCACCCAGCACAGCATCTGATGATCCCTCACACAGTTTTCGTAGCTCTGGTGACAAGAACCTAACACCTGCCTTGAGCGGAAGATCATTATTTGTCTTACTTGGGTGAAGCTGTCACATGCATGTTGGTCCCTTTAGAATCTGTGTAAACAGCTGGTTGTGGAGAGATCAAAAGTCAGCTCCATGGGAGAATGCCGAAGGAAACTAAGGCAAGCAAGCAGAATGTTAGAGTCTATCCTGGGAGACCAAGAGCATGTGCAGCAGGGACATGAACAGCCTGAAAAAGAGTGCAGTGGAAAAAAAATGGACAGGTTGGTCCATTAAAGGAAAAGCGAGAAGCACAGACTATCATTCACGGCTAAAAGGCCAGGAAAGGACAAAACTCATACTTAAAGTAAATTATATTGGAATTCACTATATTTCTATACACTTTCTATTTTGAACAATGTCATCCAACAATACTATCTCTTCACATTTAGAACCTCATTTCTTTTTCTGTTTTTGTGTTTAAAGCCTAGCTCTTAACCACTCAGTAGTGGCTGCCCAATCCATAACACAGGTATTTCTTGCATCAGGGCCTACTGTGGAAGCATCAGAAAGCACCAGCATGCAGACTGGTATGTCATGCATTCACAGTATTTGTCCAAAGGAGGATTGTGAAGGCTAAAGGCTGAGCTGCTGATACTGACCTTAACACAATCCTGTTGCTGGATTTGGGCCCAAAATTCAGAGAAATAATGTCAACGTGGCAACTGACTTCAGAAGTTGCTGAGAGAAGACCCACATTTCTGAGTCCATTGTCTTTTGTTAATGCTTTGATTTTCTGAGACTGTAAACAATGCCATCTTTCACTAAGATTATAAAATTGCAGAATAAGAGCTACGGAAAAACGATGTCTACATCTCCTGATTTAGTAACAGATACTGTTTCTTTTGACACATATCATTTTTTCAGGCACCATTTTCACTACATATCACTGAACTGCTTCCAAAAAACAGCTCACTCCCTGGACCATGTGATACACAAGCATATCAAGGAAGCTACTTCTAATTCCAAATTAGTGCACGCCAAGCTACAAAATCTACAGGCTACATGCCAGCCTACAAAAATGTTTACCTTCACACAGTGGTAATGGCTTACTCCAGCTCCCATTGGCAAGACATGTGATATTCTGGGGTCCAACAAGATGGTAGCCAGAGCTGCACACAAAGGTTACATTACTTCTGTATGTGTTTCCTGTAGAAATGGCCTCTGCTTTTTCTACTGTGGGATGCAGCCCGCAAGTAATTCCTAGAAAAGAAGGAAAGCTTTTGGTATTGTACAAACCGAAAAGTTCATTCTGCCCAGCTTGTACACCCTGTCTAACAGCTCTATTCACAGATGGAATTAATGGAAAGATGGGAAGAAGTTGGGAAACACAGTATGGAGAAGGGTTTTACAACTGCCCTCTCTCCTGGGATTCAAGCTGCAGACTCCAGAGAGAGAGCCTGTCCTAATGCATCTGACAGTAAGATGGTCATGAGATGCATTCAGCCAGATGGCGATACAGAATATTTCCTGTGAGCAAACCAGAGGCTGCATTTTCAGGCTCCCCTGATCCCTATACAGTGGAAGATGGTCTCAGGATGTCTCCAACAAAAATGAGAGCAGTTACAAAAGACTGTGCGCCCTTGTACTGGTCGCAAAGTGGAGACTAGGCACACTCATCAAAGCTAAGAGGGAAGAATCCAAGTGATAGGATGTCACCACAAGAAGATGGAAAATAACTTACTGGTAGAGATAATAAAGCCTGGCCATATTATTTATTTCATACTTGTATGAAATAAATACAATGAATACAATTCATATTTATTTCAACTTGTATGAAATAAGTCTTAAATCTTTCCTTCCATGCTTGTACAATTAATTGTCTACTGCTGCCCAGAACCAAGATTTTTTCCTAAGAAGAAAACTCTTGCTCTCCAGACATGCAAAAGTTCCAGGATATATCAGCCTTTGCACTGCACAGTCAAACCTCCACAGCCTGTCATGATCAAGGCCTTGCACATCTTAAAGTAAGGCAAATAAAATGTAACATTCCTCCTCTAGCAACCTGAGCATAGAATTATGCTTGTGCTGTTTTAATATGCTAAAATGAGTTCCCTTTAGGCCTGAGAGAGACTGTCAACGAGAGCTCTTTAGCTAGCTTTCCCTCTAGCTCCTTCAGTTAGAGCCCTCCAGCTGGAGAGGGAGACCAGGTGGAAGCCAACCAAAGTACTCTGCCAGTTAGCTCCACTGGGAGAACTGCCAACATGTTGCTCTGCTTTGCTACTTACGCCTACAGAAAGGAGCAGTGGGGCTCCACTTCTTGTCAACGTGGCAAATTCTTCGGCTTGATCCCTGTAGTTCAAAACCAGGGTCACAGCTGTAAAAAGCCTCACTGCCAAACAGGAACTCTTCTCCTTGAACAGATCCATTTTCGATCATCTCTGGGGGCCCACAAGATACTCCTGTAATTTAAGGGAATATGCTCCAGATATAGTGCACACAGCATACAGCCTGTCCTGCTCACAGCTTCTCCAGTGTTTTCACTGTGAGAAACAGGGAAAGAATAGCACAGTGATTGTAAGGCATTCCCAGATATTTGCTGCTGAGTAGCAGAACAGTAGCAGAGTCATGCTTCGTGCTCCTGATTACTGCTGAAAGACAAAATCAATTGTGGCTGTACTGGCAGGAAGCCACACAGTTGGGAAATTACACAGTTGACACCTAAAGTCAACAGCTGAACACCATGTAAGTGTTTATGTAGACAACTTCTGTTTTGGCATTGCAGTCAGAGGGAATCAGCCATCTCGCAGAATCTAAGTACCCTTGAAAACCAGTATCCATAGAATTACATCTGCAGCTGTTTGTAACTAAGGTGGTCACAGAACCTTAGAAATCCCAGAAACCATGATCTCAAAGTGGCACTGCTTAGATTTCAGACACCGCCCTTCCAAAACAGAGAATAATCTGCAACGCGACAGTTATTTCTTGTATCAATAATCTCATAAAGGAATACAGCCCTCCCAATTTGTTACTGATACTCTTTGTTCAAAGTTGCAGAAAAATTCTACTGTTCTCATCTTATTTAAGCACGAAGTTAATGCAATACATCATTACTAATTTTCCTTCGACTTATCAGAAGATGCACAAAGACAAAACAGCAGAAAGGATGTCAAAAGCTCCGTTGGGCACAGAGCCCTATGTCTGAAGTAAAGCATACAGAAGTGGAAGTATTCAACATCAGCTGCTGTGGAACTCGTTTGCCCAACTTCCTTAGAGGCACAGGGGCACAGAGGTGGGAAGGTGTAGTGATTTCCTTCACGCTGTTACCTGTATACAGCAGTAATTCTGGACATCTCCCGGGGTGCAATCTGTGGTATCTACCAAAATGTTTTAGACATACGAAGACACTGTGAGTTATAAATCAGTTACAAAACACTGTGTTTTCTGGTTAAAACCACCCCTGACCACATTCATTAAGTGAGAAACTCATATGGAACATACTTCTGCATGCTGGCACTGAGCCACTCCAAAGCTTGTCTTCTTGGCAAGTCCGTTCTGTATCACCCTGTGAAACAAGAGACAATACTCAAAAAACAATTTCACCTTTTTTCTCCCTTTAACTCTAACCCAGCAAGCCCAGTGAACTTTCCCTCCATATGCAACCCACGTAAACAGGGAGCTGAATGCTACAGCCCAAGCAGAGTGGGAAAGTGCAGATTATTGTTTGCAGACCAATTGCTTGAGGTCAGTTAGTCATTTCCCTTGTCTGTCTCCCTAGAGTACCACTGCTTTTGTCAGTTTTGCCATTCTTTGTCCCAGGAATGTTTACCATGGCACAACTCCTTCCAGTACCCCCTTAGTGAAAATTAAACTTGCATTCTTTTCAACAACAATTCAAGCCTACGGTTTGTAAACACACTACAAGGACTTTCATCATGTCCCAAGCACTCCTGCTTTAAATTTGGTAATAAATAATATTATTTCTTTCTCATGTGCATATTTTACTAATTTGTTATTTTAATCCAAAACTTGAAGAACATCCAAAATTCTCCCTTGAATTAATACGCTCTAATTACAAATCAAGCCCAATGAGAAGGGCAGCTGTCTGGAATAAGTGCTGTATGGCACTATATGGAGTGGGCTGAACTTTCTAGAGGAAAAATATAAAAACACAGGAGAACAAATTGACACTAGGTGGCAAAGCTGGTATATAAAGCATGGATCAATTTTTTACTATACAAAAGCTGGCCTCTTAACACCAAAAAACACATTTAACAGCAACTCTATCTATATATAATACAATGCAAATGAGATTTGTTGTTACCTGTGCACTCTCTAAACTCTCCTTTTTATAAATACTGAGGGACCAAGTACATAAAGTTTACATTTATCATTGGTGTTACTGCAGTAGAAGAGTGACACTGGATTTTGCTTGTATACATGGAACATAGAAGGGAGAGACAGCCTCTGTCCTGAGGACCCCTTGCTGAGTGTCCTGTATACTGGCATCCCCTGGGGCTCATTATAGCCATGCTGTGCCTCAGAGACCAACTTATGAATTCACTGCAGCTTTTGGAAACACCTGATGGAACTCTAAAGTGGTTAGCACGCAGCCTGATAACTCAACATCAGAGGTGCTCCAGAACTCAGACAGAGGTAACAGTGCTCATAATAAAAATAACATGGAGGTGTTCCCACCTCCACGAGTGCATAAAGCTGCCATTAAACAAACTGCAGTCTGTCTCATAAAAAGGAAAGAGAAAAAGAAATAATTTGTACACCATCTAGCAATATCACAGAACTGAGGGCAGTAGCATTTCTCACGAGCTTTGACTTTTGAACTCACAGTACTTGGAATGATGTGAAATTGAGGGAAGAATATGATCTGAGATCAGAGAGCTAGTACAAGAGCGACATGTGAGAAATCAATTCTTCTGTGACTTAAGACCAGAAGTATGTATCATTGCTCACAGAAGTAATAAAAAAAAATTAAGTAATATGATTTCAGAAGGCTGAAATAATCTTCACTTAAAAAGTAATGCTAAAAGGTATTTGCTGAATACATATCCTTGACCAGGATGCTTGTACTTGCTTCAGTTATTTCATTAACACACTGAAAGAATACCCCAGACAGACTGGGAGCATTCTATATACAGTAATAAAAGCAGATACTGAACTTCTGTAGCAGCCAAGGGTATGCACTAATGCAGAGCAGGCATAATATATTCTCTGTCATCAAGTAAGAACAGGAAAAGACAACTAAAAGTTTAGAGTGCCAGGGAATGAGTTTGCTTACTTGTAATTCATAGCCAGAATCACATTTATAAAGAACCACATCTTTATAATTGAATTTGGTGCCAACCACAAATCCATGCTCTGGAGATTCTGGGATCCCACATGACACAGGAATGCAAATGTCATCAGAAAACTCTGGCATCCAAACGCCACTTTCCTGAAAAATAAGTGTGATTAAAAAAGTGTGAAGCATCATTCCGCATGCTAAGTTTGTACTTAAATGAAAAATGTAGAGAAGTCATAGCAGAAACATCCAATAGCTGTGGGCTTACAGACGTGGTTAATGTAATGCTATCTGTGAAATCCTTAACGAAACTCAGCAATGTAAGTAACATTTCTAGAGAGTCAACAAAGGCTGGAATTCAGCTTTGAAAGAAGTGCTTAGCTTGGACAGCAAGGGAAGAACAAAGTATTAATGGAGAAAGAACCTTCAAAAGCAAGTTCCTTTGTACAAGGTCACCTAACAGCTCATAGAACACAACACAAGAAAAATGAGAACTGCCCAGTTCCATGTTCTGTACTTTTCTCCTGCCTGAAAATTTAATATCATGACTAAGTGCTTCAGCTACCCACCCCTGTCCTCTGAAGGCAGCCTGTTACCTGAACAGAAAATCATCAAGCACATTTAACCCCTACTTCAATTGATCTTTGTAAGGGCAAAATAAGAGCAGTCCTTCTCTAGCAAGAAGTACTAATCCTGTGAGAAGTACCTGATTTAATCTCTGAAGTGTGATAAAATGAATGCTTTTAAAAGGACAGCGTTAGTTTCTGACAAAAGAATAAAATGTCAATTACCAGTTCTGAAAATCTACATGAAGAAAACTGTTAATTGTTCCTACTGGAGAACAAGAAGGCATACTACATTTTGCAGGACATGCTTTACACTTTTTTTGTAGTGCGCATTTAAAAGCCAAAAGCTAACTAGGCAAAAAAAGAGGACTCCTGAATTTGAAAGAGCCTGCAAAATAGAACAGTGCAGATAACAGTATACCTTGCACGTGGATGTGCTTGCTCCCACCAGAGTGTAGCCTTCTACACATGACAAAGTGATGTTTGTGCTCACAGTGAAGTTGTCCCCATGTACTATGACATGGGTGATATTTCCTGGGAGAGAACACTTTCTGGGGCAACAGGAAATACTTTGAGGAGACCACTGTCCATCTTCCTGACAAGTGCATACATCCACCTCTGTCACCAATGTGTAACCCTCCAGGCATCTGCAACAAGAGCATAAACATCTGACCACAAAGATACATCTAGGGATGAACTGATCTGCTCATTACAAAGACAATCATTTCTCAGCATTAGCTGTTCATAAGCACACCCTGCTAGAATCATGCTTAAATCAAAAGTATTCAGTTGCCATAGCCAGAAGTTTCAGACTTCAACTGCTTCCTGTTGCTGCAGACCACAAGGGAAAATGAGTTAGTGAGTTTAGTGCTTTGAGAATATTCAGTGCTTCAGTGCAGATCCTGTACTGCCCTTTCCTTTGCAAGGAGGGCTTTTGGTTAAATAATGATAGAATGACAAGACCTCTTACAGCTTCTCAACTGCCAATTGCTGAATACCTGATCTGCAACTTCCAGCAATTCTAAAGCTGATCTTACTTTCTTTTAAGGACAAACCAAGCCTTAGGCTTACCGTATGTTGCTTAGAAGTTCAAGGCTGATTTGTTCTGTGCCACACGGTGCTTCACTAAGATCAAATCAACTGGCCTGCAGGATCTGGCCAGCAGTGGATTTACTTGTAAGCAAACAAACACATCCCTTCACCTTGTTAAAAATGTAGGGGAATGACTGATTCTGCTAGATTCACCTACACGCTACCCTCACAGGTCTGTCCTCTACCATTTATTGCTTTTACTTCTAAAACAACATATACCTTTCTGCCAAGGAAAGACCTTAAAGATCATCAAGTCCAACCGCAACTTGAAGTTCTTATTGGAGAATGAGATTTGCAGTGTGCACGTTCCAAGAAACTAACAGAGATCCCTTTTTCTTGTCTGTGAAAAAGAGTGTGCATCAGAAGCACTTATTGACAGTGCAGTGTTGCAGTGTATTAGATGAGATTACAGGGGATAAGCCTCTCTGTATTGTTACAACATGAAACTGAAGCAGGAAGAATTAGTAAATGGGGTGCCAAAAAGGGAATTTTGTGCCTTGCTGACTGTTCGTGCTACCTGCTAGAAAAACTACAACTGCAGAACAGTGTTTCAGAGGAGAGGAAGAAGGCTCCAGGGTAGAAGAAATACCTTGCTGAAATACTCTGCTGGAGTTTTCTCTGTGGTCCAAGTAATATTTTGTATGTGCATGGAGATGTGGGCTTTGTCTATTTACACAATGATAAAGCATACACTTTATTCCAGGTCCTCTAAAAACTTTGACTAACTGAGGGTGCATAAGCTTTCCATCTTCATTCTTTAACAGAATGCTTTTACAGAAATATCACAGCAACAGTGTTCTTACCTGTACTGGACCTTGCTCCCATAGGTATGAGTGCTCCCAAGAACCTCTGCATTTGGGACAGGAGGTGGTGGGCCACAGCTTAGCAGCTCACAGCTTGGATATGGCTTTTTCCAGACACCTGTCTCCACACAAGTTAGTTCTGGACTCCCCCGCATGACAAAACCTGTCAAGCAGGTATATATGACAGTGTTCTCATCTGCAGAGCTGCTCCCGTTGATGAATGTGTTGGGGATGATGGGTGGGGAGCCACAGGAAATCTGCCCGCAGCGAGGAAACCCAGCACTCCACCTGCCAGCTGTCTCACAGGTGATTTCAGAAGGCCCTAGCAGTTTGAAGCCCTCCAGGCATTGAAGCTGGACACTTTTCCCACAGCTAAAATCTTCACCAAGAATGACTCCATTCTGAACCTGTGGTGCAGGACACTCGCAGGGGAGGCAAGATGGAAGGCTTCCACTCCAGGAGCCATTGGACAAGCACTGCCGTAAAGGATTACCATGCAGCTCATAGCCAGGAAAGCACACATACTGTGCATATTCCCCATAGGTAAAGTCCGAGCCATTCAGAAAGCCATGGGAGATGTCTTCAGGAGGTCCACAAATGACTGGCTCACAGTGTGGAGCTTCTGAATCCCAGTTACCGTCACTTTGACAGGTAAGTGTGGACACTCCTTGCAGATTATATCCTTCATTGCACTGATACTGCACTTCTTTCCTAAATCCAAAATCTGAGCCACTCATTCTCCCGTTGGGAAGAGGCAGTGGCACAGGGCAGGTCACAGCCTTGCAAACTGGAGTAATTCCACTCCAGCTTCCATTTGTAAGGCAGACTCTACTTCTGTCCCCATCTAACACAAAACCTTCATTGCAGCTATACTCTATATGCTTCTGGAATGTGTATTCCTCCCCAGTCACCTGACCATTCTCCAAAACCATTGGTGGGCTGCAGGAAGCAGGGACGCAAATTGGTTCACTACCATCCCACTTCTGGTTCTCGAGACATCTCCTCTCTGTGGGGCCATTTAACTGGTAGCCAGGATCACATTCATAGTAGACAACACTCCCATAAGTGTAGTTTTCTCCTCTTACATTCCCATTCATAAGCTGTGTAGGTGAGCTGCATGTTATCGCTTTGCATTGTGGAGCAGTGTTACTCCACTGCCGATTCTGTAAACACAGTCGTGTGTCAGAGCCAATAAGAGTGAACCCCTGCTTACAGGTATACTGCACCATGCTACCAGGAGTGTTCTCAGTAAAATGTAAAAATCCATTTTCTGGTGGTGACAGCAAGGTGCACTCGATTGAAACGCAGGAGGGGGCAGTGCCATTCCAGGCACCATCTTCTTGGCAAGCTAGAACAGGATTTCCCATGAGCTCATAGCCAGAGTAACACGTGTATAAAATAATAGTTCCAAATAAGAAAGTGGTCAGCTGCATTGCACTGTTCTCCTTTGAAGAACTTTTGAAGTTCTTCAAATTGTCACCCAGTAATGTACGTGAAAGGGAGGGGCTCTCTGTCACACTCTCTGTGTTGGAATACTTTTCCCAATGTCTAACTTGCATGTACTCCCCAAAGTCAATGTGAGGAGGCAGGCCACAGTCTGTTGGGAGGCATGTAGGAGTGGAGCTGGACCAGCCTGATTCTTCACAGGTCTGCATGGCAAGGCCAGACAACTGGAAGCCTGGCACACAGCTGTAAATAACCATGGCCCCGTAGCTATAATCTGCACCCTCCACAAAACCATTCTCAATAGGCTGAGGGGGCTGGCAATTTATGGCTTTGCAGGAGGGAACATCTGTACTCCACTCTCCTGTCTCTAGACAGCTTAGTGTTTCCTCTCCTTGGAGCTGGAAACCTCTGTCACAGGAATACTTAACTGTCTGCCCATAATGGAAGTTTGTGAATGAGTATCTGCCATTGAGGATCTTCTTTGGCCGTGGGCATTCAATAGGTTTGCAAATTGGTCTTCCTCCAAGCCACTGCCCATCTTCTCCGCAGAGAATAGTGGTGTTCCCCACCAATTCAAAACCTGGTTTACATGTATAGAGGGCTGTGCTGAGGAAGGTGAGGCCCTGCACATCAACAATGCCATTCTGAATTTCTTCTGGCTGGGGGCACTCCACAGGAATACACTCTGGCAGTGGCAAGCTCCATGAGCCATCAGCCTGGCATCTGATAGTTGGCTCACCCTTCAGTAAAAACCCATCTACGCAGATGTACTTCACAGTGCTACCAAAATAAAGGGATGAAGTCAAGGTGTCACTGAAGGGGACATATGGAGGCGCAGGACACTGTACAACTTTGCAGAAGGGAAAGGAATCATTCCACTGTTGAGAGGGCAGACATTTCAGTACAGAGGAGCCATGCAAGACATAACCTTCTTTGCAGGAGAACTGTACAACACCAACTTGATAAGTCATTTCCCTCAAAACCAGCTGATTTTCTGCCAAGGGTGGTTCTGGACATTTTGTTGGCACACATTTTGGGCTTTGCTTTTTGTTCCATTTCCCAGACTTCTGACACGTCCAAGAAACATCTCCAATCAGCTCATAGCCCTCTTCACAGAAAAACTCAACTTTGGAACCTGTATCAAAGGTTTCTCCCTTGGAGTAGCCATGCTGGATGGGTGGTGGTTTTCCACAGCTGAGGGGAACACAGCGAGGAGGTGATTCACTGTACCACTGTCGATTGGCTTGGCAAATAAATACTGAGCTCCCAACCAGATGGTAGCCGGACTCGCACTGATAATCTGCCTGATTTTCAAAGAAGTGCCCAGTTGTTTCCTGTAAAAAAGATAAGACAAGGACATATCTGTAATGAAGATATAAGACTGGGGCAGTGGGTGTCTGACGGCATTATTTTTGTTCTCTTGATCTAGCTTTTAGCTGAATTCCAGACAGCAGACAAGGCTGTCTGAAAATAAATGAACAAGAGATACAGCAAGTCTTTCCTCAAATGGTGCACTCTGCTATCAAGAAATCTGAAAGCACCATCAAAAAGAGAAGAAAAAATTAAAGGTTTAGAGAGCAAATCTAGAAAATATTTCCTTCTGCATTCTCCTGATCAGTGAGACCAAAAGAAACGTAATCTGAAAGACAGAAATATATTGCGAAAAGCTGCCAGGAAATGGACTAGTGTAGCTACAGTTCTTTAGCTTACATGTGTATCCAAGACTGGCATCTTGAGATGTACTACTACTAGGGGACTTTTGTAAGTGTCCCACATGTAGTTGCAGAGTTTTCAGCAGGCAGCAGAGAAGTCTATCAAAGTTGCAGAGTTATTAAAAAATGGCTTTAATGGGAATGAACACCAGGGGAGTAAACCTGCCTACGGAAGACACGACCAAACTATATGCATTAATTAGAAATGTGTATGTGTGGAAGTCCAAACAGAAATTTTTGCTAGTACTGCAAGTTCATATGGGAATTGGAATGCAAAAAAAACCCAATTCTTATCAAACGTACACTCCCATGTGGCTAGACTTAAAGAAAGAGGATAAATGTTCAGGTGAAAAATGCTGGAGAAATTCAAAGCTAAATTTTACAATAATGTTTCTGATCTTCCTTACCACAGTATTACCCTTAGCACAACACAGATTAAAGAGGTGTTACAGCTTTGGGCTTCCACAAGATTTTTAACTTTGGGCATTGTTGCAAAGCAATTTGATAGGCAAAGGACAACTTCTGACCTCAGCAAGGAAATATGCTAGCATCTAAAGCACACAGAGAAATTATCCCACACTTATTAATCTAATTCAAAGCAGATTCTTTTTCACAGCAGTAAAAAGAGTAAGGCTTATTAACTGGCAGTAGTACTTCATACATGTCCAGATGGAGTGACTAGGAAAGTCACTCATAAACAAGCGAAGACTGAGATCTTGCGGAAATCAATTGAATTCTTTGAGAAAAAAACAGCATCAGTTATGAAGATGTATTCAATTTGTGATGCTATTAGGCAGATGAGAAAAAAGATTTTTTACCTTAATAAAGCCATTCTCAAGTTGGGGTGGTTCTCCACATGACACTGGGTGGCACGTGGGCAAACTGCCACTCCAGCTGCCAGTGGCTTCACAGGTACGCTTCTTTTCCCCCTTGATGTAGAACCCTTTGTTGCAGCTGTATGCCACCACTGCTCCAAAGCTGTAGTTGGTCCCACTGGCATAGCCATTGCCAATGCTGGGAGGTTCTCCACAGCGAACTGGAATGCACTGGATGCTCAATGGAGAAGGATTCCAGATGCCTCCTCTAAGGCACTCAATCTTGGCTGAAGTATTTAAAACAAAGCCTTCCATGCACTTGAAGCTCACAATGGAGCCGGCTGGAAACCTGGCTTTACTGATGGACTCCAGGATGCTGTATGAGACAGTGGATGGCTTTTCACAGAAATCAGCTACGCAGTAAGGCATCTTCTTGCCCTCTGGAGGCACCCACTTCCCTTCCGCATTGCAAAGCAGCTGAGAGTTATCAGCCAGGCTGTAGCCATCTGAGCAGAAGTAATAAGCTATATCGCCATAGAGGCGGTGGCCGTTCTCTGGCGATGCATTTTCCACATGGGGGGGTTCATCACAGGACACTGCCAGGCACTGCTGGTGGCTCACACTCCACTCGCCACTAGCTAAGCACTCTATGGTTGCAGGACCAACTAAAGTGTAACTGTGGATAAGAAATCATATAGGAAGTCAATCAAACATTGTTAAATGTCACCTACAGTTTCTTAAGTCCCCATAATATAGTTTGTTAGCACTCCAGAAGACAAATAGGGTGCTTTACAACAGCTACCACCAACTTCAAATGAAAGACCGCAAAGCCAAGCTCATCCATGGGTGAGATGTCACGATAACAAATATCCTAGAACACCCTGAGCAGAATACAACTCTCTTATCTGTCCATCTGATCACTGCTCCCGAACCTCCATGTTTACTGAAACTTTTCTACTGTAAGTGAACAAATACCGCACTGGGACAGGCTATCCACTCCTCAAGGAAACTAACCCACCCAGAAATTATTCCCATTTAGCAGAACTGAAGGCAGATGGAGATGAAAAGCCCCAAAAAAGACTTCTGGTTTCCTGTATTAGCTGCATCAATCTATTTTCACACTTGCAAACGATGAGAAGCTCCTTAGCGATCTATCTAGAAAAGGTGTTGCATGTAATGATTTTGTAAGATCTTAAAACTGCACTGTAAAAAGCAATATAGAAGCAAATATTTTTAATACTGTAATTTACAATGAAGTTCTACAGTGTGATTACTCATAGTGCAGTTACATTTCTTTACTCTGTATCTGGGATGCAGTAACAGGCATTGTTCCATACTGCTTGTCAATCTGCTCAAGCTGCTGCTGTTTAAACATGTACATGTTATCTGTGATATCTCTTTGCTCAGTTTTAAATTCTGTCGTGTCACTTACAAAAAGCAAATAATACCTATTGGAAGGGTCCCAATAACTTTTTCCAGCTGCAGGCTGGAAGCCAGTTGTTCAGATTTTGATAGCAACTTCTGTGAAAGTGCTTTGCCTTGTTTGTAGGGTTTGTTCTCAGAAAAAGAGTCTATTATGTGCTGAAGTTTATTATTATTGATTTTATTCATTGCCACTTAGTTAGCAGTGACCCTCCTTAAATGCTCTTGTCCTATGCCATTAGAAATACTTGCATACAAAAAAAGAAGCAGCTTTTTGAATCTTCGTGCAATCAAAAAAAATCCAGAAAACTTTATTTCAATGTCATTACAAATAATATTGCAAAGCTAATTTAAAAACAATATGCCGGTGTATTAATCTGCCTTTTTCTCATCAACAAGAAGCACAAAATCCTCCAAATCACTTAGATCCAGACCCTGTGAAAGTTCCTCATCTGTGCTCTGTCTTTTGGACAGAGTACTTTCAAAAAGTTCGAAAGGACTGCTTATGAGCTGTGAAGATATGCATGTGCATAGCCTCTTCCAGTATCTCAGGCCAGCATTACATTCATGCTACACCATCAAAATGGAGCCATGAAATTTGCTCTGAACGGTCACTACACTGCACAGATGGAAATCAAAGAAAATAATGCACCTCAATAAACAGTTTTAAGTAACCAGAGTTTAGAACACCAGAACACTTGCGTTACTTCTCAAAACAAAACAGTGCTCTTTTAAGTGTGATGAGACAGTGAATTCTTTTCGGTCACAGCCTTGAGTTTACCAGACAAGTACTAGGTCTAACTCCAAGAAACTCATCTTTCCTACTCTCTGAATCCTCTCCATTGTTCTTTTTCAAGATATATTCAGCTGTCGTGCAGCTGACTGCTTTGGGAAATGCCTTGGTGTCCCACACTAACCTGACAGCCCACAGCCTCCATCATATTTAATTCTCAGGGAGGCAAGACAGAAGCAATGACAAAGTAATTCATGAACAGTTATAAAGGACTTGTGAAGCAGCAGAGAAAAAAGCTGTATGGCCTGCAACAGTTTTACTTGTCCTGAATATCAGTCCCGTAGTACTAAACTACATACCCTTCTTTGCACGTGTAAGAGACCGTGCTTCCAAAAGTAAAGTTATTTCCTTCTATCACTGCATCTTTGATGGCAGGAGGAGATCCACAAGAGACAATGCTGCAAGCTGGAGGTGTGCTGTTCCAGTTCCCTGAAGATGCACAGACAAGTACAGCAGGACCCTGAAGGCTAAGATACAAAAATCATTATTAAGGCTGCTGCTTCAGGCTGTGTGAACAGAGCATGAGGTGTTTTCCTTCTGATTTCCTGGCCCCAGTCAAGGGGACTTTGACTTCAGCAGAGTTCAGTATCTCACCTTCTATTCATGAAAATACAATGCTTATGCTATCAGAAAACTACTTTTCAGAATGCTTTGACAAGAAAGCTGTTGGAATTATTTTGGGACCCCAATGTACTTTGCACACACACACTAAATTCTGCTGTAGTTTTGACCATTTTTGAGCAATAAAGGGTCATGGGGTGTTTAAACAATTATTTAAGGTTAAAGCACCTTTCATAAGAAGAGAGGGAACTGGGCTTGTTCATCCAGGAGAAGAGAAGGCTGTGGAGATACCTCACTGCAGCCTCCCAGTACTTAAAAGAGGGCTTATCAGCAAGAAAGAGACTGATATTTTACATAGTGATGGGACAGGAGAGAATGCTTTTAAACTAAAAGAGAAGAGATTTAGGTTAGACGTTAGGTGGAAATTTTTCACTCTGGCACAGCTGCCCAGAGAAGCTATGAGTGCACCATCCCTGGGGGCATTCAAGGCCCTGGGCAGCCTGATCTGGTAGGTGGCAGCGCTGCCCACAACAGAGAGGTTGGAGCTGGGTGGGTTTTAAGGTTCATTCCAAGCCATTCTGGGATTGTGTGATTTCTGTTTCTCTAATGATCAAGTTGTATACCATCAACACTCTGGCTATCTTGAGACTGGCAAGCACTCCCTGGACTAAGACCTGATCCACTCAGGTATTTAAACCACTGTGTTTACTCAGAAAACTGAGTGAATGGATTAAATATTTAGCAGATGAGCGTACCTCACATACCTGCCTGCACCTGGACAGGGGAATGCTTGCAGCAGGAAAAAGCAAAAAAATAATCAGACCTAGAGGTCCATATGAGGCCACTTTTTGTCATCTGCTAGATACAAGCAAATATCAGGGACAGGCAGTAACTTGCAATTGACACCATATCCTTGAATACAATATGAATGTATTCATTTGCAATTGCAGTTTATTAGAAATGTGTTTACAATGTCTTTGATTGCAAATGTAAAACAGAATAGAAGACTACAATAAACAACTACTGCAGAGCTTTTGAGGAGTAAATGAACAACAGAAGATTATTTCACTAAAGGCACTTTAAAACTATGCCAAACATAATACTGCATATGTTCCAAAGCCTATTAGGTGAATGATTATCTTTAAACACAAATGAGAACCTCCGGAAATAATAAATACTGATTTCCAAATATTCAAGATATGTATTTGAGCTTAATGGTAAAATGAAAGTGTTGCATACATGCATACGTAAACGTGTGTGGTAGAATCTGAACGATCTAGACATAATTCAGTATGAAAAGCAGGAGCTACTTCTGAGCTTTATAGAAGTCTTAAATTTTCTTTTAGTATTTTAACTTTCTGAGCAATCATCCCAACCTTGTCTATTTCAGATGTAAAGGAGATCTTTCAGCAATTTTTTAAATTTGGAAGCATGCTGCCAAAATCTGTCTCAGAAATATTCCAGCATTTACCTGTATCCATTGTCACAACTGTATGATACAGATGAAAGGTAGGTTGTGCCAGTGAGTGTGTATTTTCCATTGCTAATATCCTGTGGGCTAGGACATGTCACCATTTCACAGGAGGGGGGAGGATGGTTCCAAGCACCACTAGCAAGGCACATAATTTCCTTTTCACCCACAATGCTGTAACCATCTTTGCACCTGTATGAGAAAAAAAAGAGTTGCTATTAAACACAGAGCCTTTTATGAACTCTTATGGCCTCTAATTGGCCACCCCTTTCCTGCCTTCATTGCTCATTTACTCTCATTTACCAGCTTTCTCATCACGGCACAGAAAATTAGTATGCAAGTAAACATTCAGCTTTGCTAGTGAACAGTCACAGTTATAACCAAGTATCTTTTGTTTACTTAAATCACAGCTCACTCCTCTCCATGTATTTTCAACACTTTCTGAATTCTGACATGCTCTTTCTGATTTGCTGCTATATGCTCATTAACAACATGGGGCATCAAACATTAAATTCCTACCTGTATGTCACCTTACTCCGGTATGTAAAATTTGAGCCCCAAATGGCACTGTTCTCTGGAATAGTGGGACGTCCACAGGATACAGCTTTAAAAAGATAGGATCGCAAGAGAAGTTGATGCAACACAAATTAAAAAAACAAAACCAGGATATTTATTTTCACTAAATAGGTTCGAAGAGGTCTAAATGCCCTAGAGAAACTGGGTTTTTGGATAAGCTGTAGCTGATGCTTAAGGCTCTTTATTTCTATTCAACTTATGGAGAGATTTGACTAACTGGAAATAGGTAGCTGAACTGTTTCACATACCGTACACTTTACCATCCACAGAACTTCATCTCCACCTCCTCCTAAGGACAGAATCTTTTTTTTTCTTCACCACCCCTTTCTTTTACTGTTGCTTCACCTCAGTTCTGGTTTTCTAGAACAGTTTTCATAATTGTGCCATGTATGCCTGTATGCACCAGCCTGTTGCTTCTTACACTGAAACACTGTTAATACTTTTTAAGACATCATTTTCCCACAAGTTGCTTGCAAACAGGAGGCTATTTTTAAAGCTTACATTAAGAAAAAGGTAATGAGATGAGCCTACACCTTTGATACTTTGGAGGATCTGCAGAAGCATTCCACTGTGAATATGCAAACTGTCAGTAACTTTAGTTGGCACTTACATCTCTTAAGACAATAGAAACTTCAATCTTGTGATTCAAGACTGCTAGAAAAAAAATTTCATTAGGTGTCATGGTCTCTGAAGACTCTAAGCTACTACTCTTCTCCCTTTCATCTCTACACTGACGCACGTTACAATCAACAGTCACCCCATGAACTACACCTTCACAATATGGTATTGAGTGGCTCCACTCTCCAGACTCCATGCATGTAAGTTTAGTCACTCCAGTCAGCTGAAACCCTTCTTCACAAGAAAAAGTTACTTGACTGCCAACACTGTACATGTCCCCATACATATGGCCATTTGCTGGATTTCCCGGATTTCGGCACTTCACTGGTTCTGAGGAAGAAGAAAGAAAACTATTAATGACATCACTAAGTATGAGGTTTAATGAAAAGTTTTAGGAGATATTCCTGGGAAATTTCCAAAGGTGAGAAAGCAGAACACATGGAAAGCACCCACAATCCAAATCCAAGCTTGCTGGCTTTTCCCTGTTCTCTCTGTCAAGTGACAGAAACTGAAGGCTCATGCAAGTAAGCTAATCTTGATAAAGTACTCTGAGTGTAAGCATTCTGGCTGTTTGCATTCACTGTCAGAATCAAATAAATCTAGCGGTCATTTATCCCTCCATGAGAGAAAGCTCACTCCTGTGTGTTCAGTCCTCAATCTGAAATCAGATCAATCAGTCAGCTTTTATTCCAGCCTATGCCACTGTGTTGTCATCTTTACTCAAAGCCACCTTACTTAATGTTTCCACAGACAACTCAACCCCTATTCAAATGCCTAAGTGCAAATATTTCTTTACTATACAGCTCTATTCCAAAAGTCGGCACACACTGCCATCCCCAGCATATGTACTGCATGTGCAAGAGGGCATGTGTCTTGTAACAGAATCCAAATGACAATTTTACCAATAATGGAGACACTTAATAACAGCCTTGTTCAGGCCAAAGTGATTAGATGCACAGAGCATGCTTCTCTTGTACCTCTCTACGATCAGTTACTGGCAGCTGTCTTCCACAGCTGAAGACAGTGGCCTATAGAGAATTTTGGAAGACAAGCATGATGTTTTTCTTTCCCATACCTGCACATTTTTTACCATCTCCTATGTAAGGTGGAATGCAGGTGCAAACATAGGATCCATTTGTATTGAGACAGGATGCATGCTCATCACAGTCTGATCCAACAGCACATTCATCAACATCTACAAAAATGAAACATAGTAATAAAGATGTCTTTAGGATGGTATTTGTAATACACATTTGCTTCAAATTTCTGTTTCACTGTCAAAAAGAGTTGCTTTAGTTAGCATAATTAAAAATTGCTTAATTCAGTCACATGCTTCAGCAAAAAAGATTCATTTTTAAATTAGTATTTATGTTTTCTAGGAAACTTACTATAAAATATTGTAAAATGTGAGAAAACTGACGAAAAAATCCTGTTAATCTTCCATCAGTGCTTCCACAAAAGTATTTTATTTCAAAGCAGTGAAAGAACATTCAGTGTAGCTCATGTGTTGTTGTTTACTAGTTCTGACAGACACTAAAAGGGTTCACTTTTGCATGAAACACTCACTTAGAAATTCTTTACACCTTAAACTTCCCAAATGTTAAGACAGGAAAATTTAGTCAATGGGGTAAACATTCTGAACCATAAAACATCAGAAAAGACCCATCTGTGCTGATGAGACTTAAACTAGATCAGAAATGAGAAGTGTCTGTAGCGACAGGAAAGTTAAAACGAGTTCAAAATACATCAGTTATTATAATTAACTATTTTATATGATAACAGTGCCTAGAAATGCCAATTGATAATTTATGCTACATGTCACATGGTACTGTACAGTAAAAAAATCCCTGAGCCCAAATTACTTCATATGAGATTTCAAATCCTGACTGAATAGAAGTGTTCATGGTGAAACCATCAGTCATAAATTGCAAGAGACAAATTTCAAAATATCTCATTGAAAAATCATGGTGACAGAGATTATTCCTCGTGTTAAGTCAGAGCACTATGAGATAGAACAGTTCTTCATTTCAAAATCCTTCTACAAGATAGATGTCGACCTTTGCCCACTTTGAGGCAAGAAAAAGTAATGCAGTTAAAAAAACAAGATCTGAATCAATGCATTAACTCCTCACTGCTGAAGGAGTCTTGCCAGCATGAAAGATCCCAACAGCGCTGTGAAAAGAAAGGGAGTTTCTTTCTGACAGGCAGGATGAAAATGGTTCACTAAAATCAAAGCTGTTGCCAATTACACAAGCATCAGGAGAATGCAAAATACCACCACAGCAGAGCTGGAATGATTGCTCCTCCTGTAGTTTCTTTTAAGACAAGAAAGACTGGAAGGACAGTTGAGTCATGCGTAACAGAGCAAAAGAATATCCTAGGGCATAGGTGTATGGCTTATGTGTCAGGCTTTGTTAGTGCCTGCCTTAAGAGTGAGTAAGAAAGGTAAAGGATGGTCCAGGGTTTTAATTTTTACTCTTTTCATTTTCCACACCTTTTCTTCAATCTAGAAGGTGAAGTACAGGAATTTCCTTTCCCAGATCATTCTTCCTACTGGAGAGATGCTGAACTATGTGGACAGTCATGCAACATTTACTCTGAGTCTGGTCATGTTTATATGCCTTTGATTAAAGAGAGCAACATCAGACTGGATGGTCTGTTTGGAGGTTCTTAGAGTCCCAAAGGATTAAATGCTTTAAAACAAGATGGATCCTGCTCCAAAGAGAATTTTGGCAGGACTAGAATGCTGTTCACTTGACTTTTGCTCTTTTTTACTGAAAAAAAACCCACACCTACGTTTTGTAGCTGCATGTTTGGACAAAACAACCAGTCAAATCAAACATAAACACTGCCAGGTTATCCTGCAACCCATATTAGACATGAGTGAAGCAGCAGCAATTTGAGTACAGCCTGCCAGTGTATTCCAGTGGGGATCTGCTGTAGACATGGTCTTTCAAGAAGATATGTTTAAGCCCTGTGTATGCAGCAGAGTGCTGGTCTCTCACCTTTCAGCCCCTAAATCTATACCTGGTACACCAGACCCAGCTGACTAGGAAGGAAGTTAAGATATGGCAACTATATGAGCTGTGTCCATTCTCAGTCTGTTCAGTGCTGCAGCTGCTTGCTGACAGACATGCTGAGGAGCAGGGAAATGCACAGTTCAGTAGCAGAGAATGCAAGGATTCTAAGACTAGAATCTGAAAGTAGAGAGGCTGGGAGTGTAATGCAGGCTTACCAGGTATGGAGTATACGGTTTGGGACTTACAACAGGATTGAGAAAGAAAGGTACCCGACTGGAGGCCTGACTTGAAACAGTGTTGAGCACATGATTTCAAAAATGTGAGTATTTTGGAATGTGATTTCTGAGATTCTGCCTAGCTTTCACAATTTCAGAATGAAATCGCACCCAAACCCAAGAGCACAGAAGTCCAAGATGGCTAGTCCACACAGCAGTATGCATGGCATGTCTCACCAAGGCATGATGGTGAAATGCTGCTCCAGCTCCCATTGTCCTTGCAGAACATCTCAAAGTCACCCAGCAAATAGTAGCCACTGTTGCACTGATAGGTAATGGTGCTGCCAGCAAAGAAATCCTCAGCAGCATAACCGCCATTCTCTAAAGGTGGAGGCACTCCACAGCTGATTCCTGCAACGAAAAGAAGGGACAGATATTAGCAGAGCAAACACAAACTGACTTCAGAATGATTTCACATGGGCCCAGAATTTTTCTGATGTAGTGACTGAGTACAGGTAAAGAAGAGTCTTACTTTGTGGGTACTTGTCAGAGAATTTCCAGCTCCTGACATTCTGCTAGCTTTGGAGGAGAAATCTGTGACTAAGATCTCAGTAGATGTCTTTTTGTTCCCCTGATAATCAGCGACCTTTAATGGGCTTTAGGAAAAAAGGAAAACTAAGTTTGTATGTATGTTCCTGTTCTTTCCCTTTACTGAAAAACAAGCTCAATATTACTGTGATTGAACAGTGCAAAATCAGCAGATTACTGCAAGGTCACAGTACTAAACTGAGATCACAGTGAGACTGGAGCTCCTGACATATATATAACCCTTAGCATCTCTTTGAGTGTTAGTAAAAAAATCTCTCCAGATCCAAGCTGATTTATCACCAAACCTGTGATTAATTTTGAGATCAAGCGTTAACTTACTTCTGGAGTAATTTACTGTACCGTTGAGAAGAGAAATACGGTCAGCTTCACCGTATGCAACTACAGTCCCATGTGCAGTCATAGCAGAGCAGATAAAAGAAAAGGAGAAGGTAGGAGTATGTATGCAGCCTAGTTTCCTAGAAAAAATTCCAAAAGCGTCTTCCAGAAGTGTCTTCTAAGTCCTGGCAGAAGTATTTGTTGTCTTTAAAAGAAACTACTCTAGAATACACTAACACAAAGGATTTTATTTCAAACTAAACATTCTCAGTGACACTTCAAACCCGCAGACTCAACTATTTCCTGTGCATCTCCCACATTCCTGGTGCAAGGGGAAGGAAAGCTCAGAATATCTGCTGATCCAAATGGACTCATCTCTGCCACAGTCATTAGAAACTGACTAAAAAAGTGTCAGAATCAGATCACGGTGTACTTCCTGCCCAGTAAAACTTGAGTTTAACTTTAAGCACGTTTGTATATGCTGTAACATGGATGGATTCAACCACATCATAGTTACAGGGATAAAGAGACCATAAATAGCATTAGGGCCCAAATAGAAGTCTAGGTTTCCTAATCCTGCCAGCCCACTGAGACAACTCACTTTCACAGCGTGGAAAGGGTCGCGTCCACTGTCCCATGTTAAGGCAGTGCTGAACAGAGTTTCCCACTATCTGGAAGCCTGGGTCACAGGAAAGGCTGACTTTTGACCCTGGCTTTAAATCAGATGAAGAAGCACGCAGATGTGGTACAGATCCTTGCAAAGATGGACAATCTGTGGACAAAATGCATGCATACAGTAAGAGATATATATATTTATGTGCTGTCAGGAATACATTTCTTAACTGACTGCTTGATCCTGTGTAAGTTTATCCAGAAGAAAGATTGAGAAGCATTATGCTAAGCTACATCCTACTTGGATTCAAATAGTTTTGAGAATCATCAAAATACAACACAAGGAAAAGAATATGTAGGAAAAGAGGTGAGAAGACAGAAGGTATTTTAATAATGTGCAATTACTTTTATAAGAAAAGACAAAGAAAACCTCCTCCTGACCAATCACCATTTTCACTCCTTCTCATTTCAATTCAGGAAGTAATAAATCTTTGTCAGAAATTCCAATGAACTTTTGTTACAAAACTGTGGAATTTGAGGAATGAAGGACTGAATGTTCCAACTGTTATCAAAATAATTTATTCATGGTTTGTAGGACACAGGCTGCAAACTAGCATATTTAACCTCATAACATAAGTCTTACAACATTGTCCAGAAAAGAAGGGTTCTAGAAAACAAAGCTCTAACCAGCACAAAATACACTCTTGTAATCTATCTTCACTCTTCCCACAACTCCTGGAAGGAAATCTGGCCAGGCTAGCACATTTCCTTTTTGGAGTTCTTCTGGACAGGATGTAGCCAGAGATTTTACCTATGGATTGAAAACAGTTGATTAGGTGATGTTTAAGGAACACGTAAAAGAAGAATATTATAAAAGAAAAATCTTCCATGTCAGTATGTGATATTAGAACTAGTCATTGAATGAGTCATGTTATTCTCTCCTAGCACAAGAATTAATTGTTATTCTGTACTCATGAGCCAGCTAGTGTGGATAGGCATGTGCAGAGTTAATATCTAAAGGAGCACTTGTCATGCAAGCAAAATATAAGAAACTATTCCTTAATAAAGTGCCAGTGAAAAACATGGGCTTTGAATTCACTCTGCATTATTTTTGCTCACTGTAAATCCAAGAGAAAAAAGGAAAGATAGTTCCAGAGTGCGACTGGGATTAAACTGCATTATTGCCACACAACTATCCACTACCTTTCTCCCTACCAGGGCAGAAGTAATAATATGTTAGCCACAGAACTGCTGAAAAAAACCCATACAAGCCCTGAGGAGGTCAAATATACAGTAGAAGGATAATGAAGGATTTCCTGTTCTTTTAAAATATTAAAGAGTGAAGATCTGAAAAGATGATTATTCAATTAAGAGAGCATGTTAGCAATTAGGCTACTGAGACTACTTCCTATTCCTTGTCTCTGCTGTGCTGCTGGGTTATTCCAGTAATTCTCCATCAGTGAGAAACAAATGTTTTCTTTGGCACCATGAAAAAATGATTTAACAAGAGCCAAGATGAGCAGCCCATTGGCCTGGGTACATGTCAGCACTGCCACCTAACCCACAGGTGTAGTTTCAGGGCACAGCCAGCCCTGAAACCCCAGGTGTGCCCAGTTCCCTGTCAGCAGCTGGATTAACTGCCTTTGTCAGAAGGCCTGCTGGCTTCTGTCCAGTCTTGAGAGGATGAAACTGTATTATACTGCTTGTTTTTGTGAGAAGGGAAGGTGTGTCACGAACCTCATACTGAATTTTTCTCACATTACTCCTGCCCTGAACTCCAGTCAGCTCTTCTGACTGGAGAAGACTGGAGAAGACTGTTACCTGGACTATTAGAACAAAGCCCATTTCAAGTATCTCACTTCAACAGTCTGCACTGATGGAAACAGCTAAGGACAAGGGCTGCAAAGCATCTGCCAGGAATTTGAAGTAAGATTTTTCCAGTGTGGACCAAACAGATGTGGGATCAGCCCTTCAAAGTCATATGGAGGAGAATGCTGGACAGGAAGGAACCCCAATCATATGAAGATATATAAAGATATTTCTGCTGCTATTCAGCAACAAAAGAATGAGTCCATGCAAAATAAAAGTGCATGCAGATAAGCAACTAAAGCATACAAAGAAAAACAGATTTAGCCTTTCTGTTATTCACAGCACAACATATCCATGTCACCCCACTTTCCTATATGGCAATGAATAAGACAGTAAGACTTGCTGAATAGCTCTAGCTGGCTAGTGCAAAACTGGTTATAGCAGAGATAATGGTAGTGATCTAGTATCACAAGTTTTATAATGAATGAGGTAAAAACTTTAAAGGAAGATTATTTGGCTTAATTCCCAGTCAAGTTTCACATCTTTTCATATAAGTAATACAGATATTACTACAAATGATAGGCAGGACTTTCTTCTTCATTGTATTTACACTGCATTTGAAGTAAATTTGAATTTTATCCACCCTGTCAATAGCATTGAAGAGAAGTGGACACTGAGAAAGACTCAAAAAATCCCACTTAAACTCTTCACCAGCGTGTCTTGTATAATCATACATATACTTATTAGCTTCCTAACTGCTAAGTGCAAAAAACCCTGAAGATGTGACTTGTCAGTGCACTACCTGGAGATCTCAAAGGCCAAGAATAGCAGCAAATTAGTTCTGAACACAGCAGAAAACAAAAGTAGTAAAGAAAAGGACAAAGAAACAGTAAAGCAAAGATTTGGCTTAACTTCTTTTTTATTTCATGCTCATTTCATTATTTTGGATCATGGGCACAACAGAGTGATAAACCATCAAATAATGGTACAACTGTTAAAATTACATCAAGAGAAGAGCCCCTTCCCCCTCTCTGACTTTGAATTTAGTCTTTGATACTCAAGTGTTCCCAAGTCATTCATAATTCCTGTCTGACCTTTAGGTACCAAACACCACTAACTCACCATAACAGAGATAACAGTATCCCTGCTGTGTGAACAGGTCGACAGCCAGAAAATCAAGAGAGCAATTATCCCCATGCATCAGTACTTAATATATCACAGTGAACATACCACAGTGAAAGAGCATCTACAAACTGAAGAACTGTGAGGTTTTGCAGTTAGATTTCAAGAAAAAGTATTCACTTCATGGATAACCAAGCATTGAAACTTGCTCCTCTTAGAGGCTATGAGATCGCTGCCCTTGGAGACATATTTTGATCCACTGTGATTTTTTCACTCTGTGGAAGTTTAGTGCCAAATCTATATTTTGGTGCCTGAGTAAATGCAGCCTAATATTCAGTCCTACTGATCACATAGACTTTTCCTGGGACTACAAAGCTCAAAGATTTTTCACTGCATCTAATGCATGAGCTGAAATTATGATGCCTCCCATGTTAAATTTAATGTGGCTTTATATAGCAGGACGAAGGAACTGGAACTGATAAAACAAGTTCTGATATCATTTCACTGGGTTTTCTCTCTCTGCCAACAGGTTGCTTGCTTTTGTAAACGGCTTCTCCTTCAAAGCAACTTAGTGCAGAAAAGCTCAGTCAAAACAAAAAGTTACTTCAGTGTTGTTTTTACTCTACCTATTCTTAAAGGTGCCCTACTTGCTTCTCTAAGCTTATTACACTAAGACAGAACTTCATCAGATCCCAGAGACCAGATCCTTGAACGCTTTTTCAAAGATCCATCCTGTGCTTTGATGATTATGCCCAAACACTACAATAAGGTCTCACCTGCTGTGGAGACAGGACACGGTCCCAGATATTGAGCTGACTTATGGAACCAACAAAAGATTCAGCTGGATTGAATCCCTCTCCTTTCTGATCTTGCTCTTGTCCCAGCACAAGTGCACCACCACCTAATCTCGGAGAAGATTAGAACAGGGACAGGAAACAATATCTTAAAGCAGCAATCCCCACAGGAAGAATGAACAGTAAAGCAAAATTTTGCTACCCCATATTATATATAGCACTTTTACAGTGTTGGCTCTAGGACACAGTTTCTAGCCAGCACTTACTGTGAGATATATTACAGTGCAATGCAAAACACAGTTTTGAGCAGGAGGGGCATATTTCACTGTGCCAGTTTGCACTTCCTGCTTTCAGGAAAACTTAGATTAAATTTGAATCCAAACCCTGAGAAGCACACAGATTATTAGAACAGAATCAACATTCCAGCATGCTACGTAAATTAAATTTTCTCACATAGATTATATGGATGTGCATTATGTAAGCCACAGCAGAGTGCAGACCAAAGAGTAATGGAGCGTACAAGTTTTGGGTCTTACCTCTGGAGATACCTATGTTAATGGAAAGTAGATGGAAAAGCACAGGGTGCACAGACTAACACGCTGCTTTTTTTTCTTTTTCTTTTTCTTTTTTCTTTTGGTATGGGAGCTTTTCAAAAGTTTGTAAATCCTGAAGGTAGTGGTATGAAAACACTAGTAAAACCAAATCTCTTTGCAGCAGTTTAACGTCAAGCCATTCACAGCAATTAGATGCCAAAGTTATTCCTTCTCCATTCTTCTGATATTACCAGAAAGACTACTGACCACAGAAAATAATGACATAGCAAAATCCATCTTGATAGAATGGAATGCAAACATAGCTTTAGGAAGACATCGGAGAGTAACAAACAGTAGAAGGATAATCTGATGAACTTTCAGCACAGATTTCTACAGGAAACGTCAGTATACTTAAGGTTCTTGAGTGGGAAACATATTCTCTCAAAGCCATTCCAAAAGCTGCTCAACATGGGCTCCTTTGTGGACTAAACTGTGCCAGCCTCAAAAGAAGCTGTCTACTTCAGCACAGAAATGTGTAGTTGGTCTTCAGTAAGACTGAAAGAACAATCTCAATGAACAAGAAGTGCAAAGGAGATCCTTGCCTAAATGTTGGAAACATGCTGAAACACGAAGATTATCATTTCTTTGCAGGTACAGAAAATTCTGCAGGAAAAACAAAAATTAGGCAACAGCTCTGAGGTAACACAAACAAAGCATACCAGGGATTTTTGAGCCAACAGAGAGCCCGCTGCCTCCATCAGATAGCTTCCCATCAATGTACACTCTCCATGCCCCATCCATGCATGTCCATGTGACCGCAATGTGATGCCAATTACCATCATTCACTGAAGGACAGTCTGTGATTCTCTCTTTTCCATTTACATACAGAACCCAACTGTGTAGAAGGAAGATGAAAGCAGACTCAATTGCATGCAGCAACTTGAAGAACATGGCCAGTCCCACACGACTCAAAGAAATGCTATTTGCTAAATGCATCTGCGTCATACAAGAAATCTCTCCAGAAGTATTTGTACCTCCTAAGAGAACTACTATGATATGCATATTTCACTGAAATATGTAATGTGTTCCTGTACTAAAACATGTTGATTCAAGTTTTGGCTGCACGGTGCTTTCCTAAAGTTTTCACTCGGATCCTCTTTTGCCTTTGGCATCACATCCCGAGTGCTGGGCTTTGATTTTTTGCAATCGCTGTTTCAAGGTGTCATTTAAATAATGTAAAATTAGTTCCGGACAAAAAAATTCTGCTTCTTAAACTTTGCTATTTTCTTGTCATTACTCTTATACTTAGCAAGAAACGGAGGAAACGAAACAGTGAATAAACAAAACAATGAGGCAACTCCAGGTAAAGTTTGCATGCAGTTTTCCTACCCCAAAAAAGGCAAAGCTGAGATTAAAGTCTATGCTGGCTATGATTTCTTTATCAATTCAAGACATGTTGAAAGCTAAGTTTACCCATTGTAGTCGGTCAGAAGAAATGCATTATCACTTCCATTTTCCACTGCATAAGAAATAGGAGTTCCGTAGTTGGTGGTGTCAGTGGATTTCATCCAGAATGTACATGTGATGTCACCAAGCGACGGAAGAACGCCATCAAGCATAACGTACCCATAGATACCAGAGACTTCAAAATCAAGATTGAAACCAGAGGACTGTTCTGCAACAAAGACAGTGAGTTTTCAGAGCTACATTCCAGAAAACCCAGAAACAGTACTGAATGGATTCCAGTCAAATGTAAGAAAATGGAACAGAACCCATCTACAAAAGCTATTCCCTTGTTTATAAGAGCGGAAAAGAACATACAACAGTCAAGCATCAGCCAGCATACAGCGCTTTCTTTTACAACTGAAAATGCAGCTGATAATCTAACAAAGAATGAACAAGGACCTTGCATAGCACTGGATATCTTTTCAGCCTCCTAACAATGAACTCACAGAGCCATTTGCCATCCTACAACCCAAAAAGGTGTGATCAGCCTGTGCCATTTCACGCACAATGCATGAAATGCATTTCATGCACAGGGGTCAATATACAAAAAGCAGCAAATGAACAAAAAGTGTTTTTTTTTTTTTTTCTCCTGAACTGCAATACACTGCACTGGTGTAGAATGCTCCTGTGCTGTACATAAAGCAGAGTGGCATCCATTATCAGAATATCACATGCAAATGTACCATCTGGAGCTCTCCTGAAAGCTAGGTGTTACTTAACTCAGATACGGAACGTGGTCTAAAAGACCTGTATGTTCTCTGCTATCTTTGCAATATTGACATGATTTCTCAACTGCTGTTAAAAGATTCACCAACTACTAGTAAAACAGTACGACTTTCATGATTTGGCTAAAAGACAAACGGAGTTGAGTGTCATGGTTATGTGGTGGAACTCCACCATTACTTTGGGAATTGCATCAAATGTGATACAATTTAGCTGACTGCAGGAAAGTTGATACCCTTCGTACTTTTAAAGCTTAGACTACTGGGCCCTCATCACTACCTCTATAATGCAAAGTCCTGCAAGAAACTGAAGAAAAACAAAGAGCTAATTAACTCAAATACACAGAGTACATACAAATTTCACTTGATAGACATAAAGGGTCTTAAAATTATACCTGAACTTTAGAAAAGAAATGCATGCAGACATGAGTTAGCACATATGGTGTTACTTGTTTGCAATTATATGCATTAATGCTGCAGTCACAGAAGCTTCACTCAGCCTTTCTGAGTTCTACCATCTGCTTTCTGAGGAAGTGGTATGCAATCAGCTCAGCAAGTGCAAATTCTACCCAGAGATTCAGTCAAGCCACCTTTTTCTGACACTTATTCCTGTATACCTGTTTCACACCTGCTGCCTGTAAAGCCAGGAGGACATTTACAAACGTACGAGTTCAGGGCATCCACACAGGTGGCATGGTTTAAGCAGGGGCTGGAGGCACAGTCATTGATGTTCACTTCACAGTTGAGTCCTGTGTACCCTGTCACACACAGACACCTATGGAGAAAAAGAGAACACACTTTAAATGTGGTTGCTGTAAAAAAATTCCAGCCATAAGACAAAGACCGCAAATAGAGAGGCCATATACTGAAAAATGAGCAGAACGTATACTACACAGTAAATGCAGTTTTATGTTGTTCGTTCATTTTAAGTATGCTTGCATGCTATCAGCTGTTAGGGCTGCAGCATTTTAGTTCTTCACAGGGATAATATGATATTTAAATCCAATGTCTGCATTTCTTCCATGAAACCAAGAGACTTTATTGTTGAATTCCTATGAGTGAAGCATACCTTCTCAAGTCTAGAGAATTACAGAGCAGAGGTACCTGACCTTGCAGGAAGAGAAGTACTCTGGGGCTTTGGGGAAAGAAAGGCTTGTTAAAGACAGACAATAGTAGCTGATTTTCTCTTCACTGTGATCTGCAACAGGACATTCTTATCAGTGTTCATAACAGACCTGAGTTCAGATACACTAGAGCAAAAATAAGAATTTGAAAGATTCCAATAGTGTATTTTAACCTTTTTATTCTCTCAAGTGTCATGTAGGCTTCAGAAAAGTAGCATTATCAGATACGTGTCCTACCATCAGTTACTCCAGAAGAAAGCAAGCACTTGAGATCTGAGAAAAGTGTAATTCTTTTGGAGTAAGAGTATTTAAATATGTCCTAGTTTTATCTGGGATAGAGTTAACCTCCTTGCATTAACTTGTATGGTGACGTGTTTTGGGTTGTTATGAAAATAACTTTAGTGACTGCAGACCAGTGTTTGAACAGAGTCAAAACTTCTCTGCTTCTCATTCTACCCTGCCAGCAGAATAATTTCAGAGGGGACACAGCCAAGACAGCTGACCAAAACTGACGAAAGGGATATCCTATATCCTATAACATCACACTCAGAAATAAAGCTGGGATAAAGAAAGAGGAAGCATAGGAGTGTTACAGAGTTACAGTGTTTGTATTTCCAATAAACTATCATTGGACAAAGCTCTACTTTTCTGGAAATGGCCGAACATCTGCCTGTCTATGGGAAGCAGTGAATGAATTCTTTACATTGCACTGCTTGCTTGAATATCTTTTGCCTTACCTATCAAAATGTCTTTACTCTAAACCACAAGTTTTCACACTGCTTCCTTCCGGATTCTCTTCCCTAAGCAACTGAGAGAGAGTGAGACAGCAGCTGTGTTGGGCTTAGCTGCCAGTGGGGATTAAACCACAATAAACCTCTCACTCAACCACTTTACAATCCTAGCATTCTTATACATCAAGCTCTGCATATTTTCTTTGTTGTCTACCTTGGAATAAAAGGTGGAGACACTAGGATTTATCTTCTTTGCTTTTAAAATCTTTGTTAGTGTGCATAAAGTCACCCCACTGAAACCTAAGACACGTGAAGCACCACAACAGACCTGAATTTCCACACTGTTTTATATCATTTATTTTTCACCTGAAGCTGTTGATACCATCCCTGCATGTAGCCCCATTCCTACAGGGTCTGCTGAGACACTCATCAATGTTTCTTTCACACAAGACACCAGTAAAACCTGGGAGGCACTTGCAGGAGAAGCCTCCAACTCGATCTTCACAAAGAGCTCTGTTAAGACATGGGTTTGAAAGGCACTCGTTGACCTCTGATTCACAGTGAGCACCTAGAAAGAAAAGAACAAAGCTTCAGCTGCATTTTTATTTAAGCTGAAATAAGGTCACCAAACCATTGCTGGTTTCCAAGAACTGTTGCCTACTTTCTAGAAAACAGCAAATACTGGAGTGGCAGGACTGGTATTTACTCCACCATCTGAGGTAAACTGGGCAGAGAAATGTTACAGAAAGCATCTTTGTAATTGTAGAAAATAACGTTTATGTCAGGAATCTAAATGGATATTGCCTGCTGTATGAGTAATTTGGGCTGAATCAGGAAATAATCAGAGTAACTAATTTGATCAACTGATGGAAGGCTGCTACAAAAGACATTAAGTTTGAACCTCAAATATAATAGGAAAATGTGAAAAGTGAAAAAAGTGACATTTTGTACCTTGTCAAATTGAGGATTTCTGTTGAAATAGAGAATCTGTGTTACAAGATCTGACGAATAAAGAAACCGCATGTGATTTTACATAACAAATTAATTCAATCAATTGGAATTGCATTGTCCTTTCCTCAACACACAGGAAGTTATTGGCAAGATCTGGAATAGAAGACCAATCACCGAGTTGGTCTTCTGAAGCCACAGTGTAACACTACAGGGACTCTCAGAGACTACATGAACCTGCAGAAGCTAGCATACCAAATCAACATACCACATACGTAACACATAGCAGTGAGACTGAAATGCTTTGGTCAGGGAAGGAAGACATCTTTTTGCATTAGAAAGAAAGAAATCTGGCTCACAAGAAATAGTGTACCTGTGAATCCTTTTGCACAAGTGCACTGGTAACCATTCTTCTCGTCGATACAGTGACCTCCATTCAAACATGGACTGGAGTTACATTCATTTATATCTTTCTCACACAGGAGACCTTCAAATAGCAAAAGGGCACAGTCAACACAGTCTGGGTTTACATGATGTGGTGTTCAAATACTGAGGGCAGAAATGCACTGCAATTCTTGGATAACAAAGGCCTGATGAAATCAAGTGATAAAACTTCATGTTTGACTGCAGTGTTAAAAACATTTGAAACAGATCATTTGTATTACTCAGCTGATGAGATGTGGAACATGCCAGACCACGGCTTGTCTTTATAAAGTTTTAAAAATACTCAGCAAGTGTTGCTGTCAATATACGCGTGGCCATAAACTGAACAAGGGAGTCCACTTCCTGGTGGAAAACACCAGGTCTTCCTTTTAATCTGCTGCCAAATGATATACTCTAATAGCTTACTTTTATATTTAGAAATTAAGTACTTTGGCAAAGTACTGAAGCATGTTAGTTTCCCACATATTTCAACATCTTTGACATGCATGCAGGTGGCAGTTAAAAAGACCGAGGAACAAGATAAGAGAAAAGCTATTCATTAACTCAGGGCTACAGTAATGCAACTACATAAATGCTTTGTCTGATCAAGCCATATTCAATTTCACAAATATCTTCCCTGTGCTTATTTACTAATTTCCTCATCTTCACCCTTTATTTCCTTTTTTCATCTTCAGAAAATATCACAAACAGAAGCACATGCTCTCAGAGTGACTGTCCTTTTTATTTCAGAAGCTACTCATGTACAGTACAACTTTCTTCTGGCCTATATATCTGTCTGGTTTCCTGTTACGGTTCTATTTAGCACTGCCCTGTTGTTCTGCATTATCTACCTAGCACAGAAATAATACGTTTCTGAAGAAGAAACAATTAAATTACCAGAATAGCCTGGCTTGCAATGACAAACAAAGGTCCCAATGCCATCTTTACACACTCCATTATTGTGACAAGGAGAGGATTTACATTCATCCATTTCTGTTTCACACTTCAAGCCTACAATGCAAAATAAAGGATTGAGAACATGGAAACAAAACAGGAAATCATTCAAAAACTACAGAAGTTACAATTACTTAATGTAGCAAAATACGATTATCAACTGTGGACATTAGTAGATGTTCTAGTTATCTTTTCTTAGGTTGTATGGTAACACTGACCTGAGACAAAAAGCTGAGACAAGAAGAATATGAGACAACAGTCTGATCAGTTCCAGATGGTAACAGTTAATATTCTATCACAACTAACAGATCAAGAGCTTTTTGATAACAAGTTATCTGTTTGCTCTGGAGCAACCATGAAGTTTACAGGAAGAAGAAAGAGAATATCTGGTGGAATTAGCTGTTTACAGTGCAAACTTCCAGGTTTTGCTAATCATAAATATCACTAAGCAAAGAACTTTCAAATCCACAAAGCTTTGCTCAATCCACTCATACTGAATTCCATGGAATTTTTTATTAAAACCACTTAAAGAAATCCCACTCGTAATTCCCTTTTGACAAACATCATATAATTCAGCAAGAACATGAGGAACTATTTCTTCTCTTTTAATACTTCTGTGTTATAAATCTATGACAGACATTCCACTTATTCCACTATAGTTAGCCTACACTCTTGCACTGAAACGTTCTGCTCCTTTATCTTTGCTCATGTTAAAGACCTGGAGCCATCTTAGCTTTTCCCTTTGCTTCCCTAATTTTTTACCTGTATATCCAATTGGGCATATGCAAATATATCCACTTCCCAACTGTTTGCACGTCCCATTGTTGTGGCATGGCTCCAGGAAACATTCATGAAACACCTGCCACAGGCAATAACAATACAAGTACAGTAAATGTGGAACAAAATATTCTCACTCTAAACAGCACGCTCTATAATGAGTGTGGAACTTCGATTGTAACTTAACTTCTACTCTTTCCCTTTGTCTCCTCTACACTCCAATTACTCTTATTTCTAGAGAAGAATGTGGATTACTATTTTTAATTACCAAAACATGATCATCGTGGCTCCTCCCCTTGAACTTTCTGAGCTATGATTAACAGCTGAAATTTTATACTATGCTGTATTTTTTATGAGAGTTCTCTGCTTTGCATCCTTTCACGCAGGCTAATCACTTCCTACTTCCTGTTACTGGTCATTAAGTGAACTACTGGTGGGCTTCAGTGAATGGTGTTATTTTTCCTCAGCTTACAAACCTGAATTCAGAGAATTCCTTGAGTATGTGGTCAAACACAATCATGGCAGATAAGTCTGTCACCTAATGGGAACCATTATTTGACATCTTTTCTTATCACCAGTCAGCTTTGCTCCTCTAACACATGATCTTCACTTTTGATTCATATAAAGCGGCCTTGTCTGAGTTACAGACTGGGCGATGGGTAAGGCAGCATCTGTGACAAACACTGTCAGTAGAATAGTTTCTATTACATGAGGACTTGCCTGTATTTCAAAAGCAGTACTCAAAGCAGAAGGGAACTCTGCTTGCCTCTCCTCAAGTATATCTATACGGTAATGAGCAAAATAAAGATTTTATAACTGGGACTTAGGTTCCTGGTAGTAACTGCTACAATCCAGCATATGGAAGCCATAAAATGACCAAGTATGATCAACTTACTTTTCATGGACTGGCTGAACTCTCTCCATGGAGTTTACATTTCTTATATAAGTCTGATAAATTTCTCAGACATTAGGTGAAGTCTTTAAGTCCAACACTTAAGACTGCCAATGAGCTGATTTGCCCACTTTTATTCACCAGAAGTGATTTTACAATCAGAAAGAGGATCTGAAGGTACCCCTAACAATCATCACTATCAACTCTTCAGGAAATACAGTCAGAATAACAATTACATTTTAAAAAGACTTATTAATTTAGTACTGACATAAGATGTGTGGCTTCTTTTATTAGAGGCAATACTAGAAAAGATATCTTGTCCTTGCCTGACTGCTGACTTTGTACTGTTTGCTGATGTTTTCTGGAGAGGCTGGTATCATCATCACACTTTCCTCAGCAGCTGAGAAAGTAGAGCCAAAACCTAAAGGGGAAAGATACAAACATACTGTCAATAATACTAGATCGTAAGGTCTGTATTCTATGAGGGCATCAGAACTGCATTCTAGTAATGCATCTGAAGAGTCTGAAAAAAGTGAATTTATGGGAATAAAACCCTAAATTCACAGCAAGCATGTAGCATTTTATATTTATATATACAATATACATTTGTAAGTTTTCTAAAATACAGGTATGTAAGTATACATGTCACATGTATTTATACGTGCATATGCATACATACTTTCTTTTGTATATATATCACAATATCACAGAATCATAAAAATCATAGAATTGTAGCATATCCCTAGCTGTAAGGGACCTACAAGGATCATCAGGTCCAAATTCTGGCTCCACACAGGGCTACCCAAAGTCAAATGCAGTGCCTGAGAGCAGTGTCCAAACATTCCTTGAACTCTGGCAGCTTGTAGGCTCTCTACAACCTGAAAGGAGGCATTGCTGAGGTGGGGGTGAGCCTCTTCTCTTGTGTAACTGAGATAAGACTAAAGGGAATGGCCTCAAGTTGTGCCAGTAAGGTTCATGTTGGATATGAGGAAAAACATGTTCTCCTAAAGAGTGGTCAGGCACTGAATGGGCTGTCCAGGGAGATGCTGGAGTCACTGTCCCTGGAAGTGTTCAAGAAACACTTAGGTATTATACTAAGGGACATGGTATAGTGGGGAAGTTGGACAGTGGTTGAACTGGATGATCTTGGAGGTCTTTTCTAATCTTGGTGATTCTATGGTTCTGTGTTCCCACTGCCCTAGGGTGCTATGTCATGCCCATATTTCTCTGGGGCACAGACTTTCCTTAACCCCAAAAGCCTCTCCTGATACAGCTCCATGCTGTCAGGCCCTGTCACTGTCAAAGAGCAGAGCTCAGCGCTGCTCTCCACTCCCTGTGAGGAGCTGCAGCTGCCATGAGCCACTCCTCACACTTCTTGTCCTCCAGAACCTTCTCCATCTTCGTAGCCTGCCTTTGGACACTCTCTGATAGTTTCATGTCCTTTTTGTACTATGGTGCTCAAACCTGCACACAGTACTCAAGATGAGGTTGCACCTGTGGAGTGTAGGGTAGGACAATCCCTTCCCTCAACCAGCTGGCAATGCCAAGCCTGATGCTCCCAGGATACAGTTGATCTTTCTGGCTGTCTGGGCACACTGCTGACTCATATCCAACTTGCTATCTATCAGAAACCCCAAATCTCCTTCAAGGAGTTGCTCTCCAGTGTCTCATCCTCCAGACTGTACGTATGCCAGAGTCACCCCTTACCAGGTGCAGAATTCAGCACTTGCTCTTGTTAAACTTCATGCTGTTGGAGATTGTCTAGATTACTCTGCAAGGTCTCTCCACCCTTGATGGAGTGAACAGCATTCAGTATTGTCAGCAAACTTGCTCAAAACACCTTCTATTCCCACATCCAAGTCATTTACGAAGACATCAAAGAGAAATGGCCCTAAAATGGAGCCCTACTGATCTTTGCTAGTGACCAGGCACCAGCCAGATATAACACCATTTACCATAATCCTTTGGGCCTAACCCATCAGCCACTTGCTCACCCATTGCATATATATACATAGTATATATAAAAGTATATATACACACACATTGTACACATACACACACATACATAGTGTGCACAGATAAATATGTGCATACATACATACATACTCTGCATATCCATATGCTGTTATTGAGCCATGGTACATAACACACAGTTATTCCTTCCACATAGCACAGAGACAACACCAGCATGCCAAAATAAAAGTGAACACCACTCCTTGAGTGGGAATTCTACATTTGTTCTGACAGTTTGTGAAAAATAAAAAACAGGATCTTTTCTGTTAAGACTACTGCTGGCCATCCTTCAGATGTTCTCTTTGCTTGTTTTTTTCAGGAGAGATAATTTGGCTTACTTGAACAATCTGTGATGGATTTGGCACCAATGATTGTTGTTGTTCCATAAAAGGGACACGACAAGCAGTAGGACTTTCCTGGGTCTGGCTGATAATAGTCTCTGGGACAAGGGTGACAAGGTGTCAAACCTGTACGAGAGAACTCCCCTGCAGAACACGGTACTGCAAGAACAAAAAGAACATATTTTTTGAAAGAGATCACTTCTGCTCACCCTGCATCCTGCACCCTTTCTGAGCACTTCCTTTCCATCCCTCACAGTTCCTTTTTAGATTTTAAGGAGTGGGGTGAAACCTACTGGGAATTAACAACCCTAAGAGATGTTTATTTCACTATTAGGTGAAAAGTTCTCAAAGATCTATTAAATATCTTGAAAGTATTTCTTTCTATTTCTTTTCTGATAGAGACAGCTTTCAATGCAGCTTCCTTCCCCTTTTTTAAATGTAACTGTAGAAATTTCATAGACCTATCTGTTACACACCTCCACAAGCTGAGACATCTACTGCACCTCTTTTTACCGTCGAGGTATCTTCTGGGCAAGAGATGCAGTTCCTGGATCCAAATGCTGGCTGATATGTGCCAAGAGGACATGTTTCACAGGTCTCAAGACCATTAGGTGAATATGTTCCCTGCTTGCACTGAGCTGTGAGGCAGAAAAAATCATAAAAAATAAGTAATGTCCAAATAGGAAACATGACCTCTAACCTCTGAAAAAGATGCTGAAATCATAATGCAAATTACAGAAACTTCTTATTTCTTGAATTTATGCTGAAGGGTTTTATGCATACAAAGAACAACAACAACAAAAAAAGGACTTGTGCTAATATGTTTGTGAATTATTAATGAATCATCTTCACAGATGATTTAGATTATCACAGATGATGAAACTCAGTTACTCATTTTTAATGAACAAAATGAATAACAAAACAATAAATAGGCAATGAAATTAACTTTTTTTTCAGAACAAACTGCAAAGAGATAGGGGAGCTGAGGTGCTCAAAGTCTGACTACTGCTTTGCAATATGGAATGCAAAAACTCATCTAAAATCACCATCGGATAGAGAGAGGTGGGCAAGGACAAGAATGGCATTATTTTAAGTGTGTTAGTCCATGCAAAATGAACTGAAAATCTCACAGAAAGGAGATAGAAATGTAACAAAACTTGAAGGGCCAGCTCTTCTTAGAATATCTGCCTGAACATTGTGCATGCTACAGAAGTGGTAAAAATGTGGCCTTTTCTCTTAACATATACACACGAATGGTTAGTTAGGACTAATTCTCATTTCACAAGTTAATCTCATTCCTGTAATGAGGACCAAATGGATGGCACTAGGCAGTCAGAGATGGCTGTCTCTGAAAAAGATAAAGTTCTCACCTTTGCATTCTGAAATGCTCCTGGAGTGTAGATACTCAGTGTAACTACCAGATGGACAACTTTTGCATTCCAGCTGCCCTTCCTCATCCTGGTAGGATCCAGTCCAGCAGCTTTCACAGGCATGATGCTCCAGGGAGTAATAGGTACCCAAAGGGCAGTTGACTGTAACGTTGGAAACATAAGGTTCCCTCAGAATACATAATCATATATTCCTGTTTTGCCTCTGGAATTCCCATTTAATCAATCCCTGTTTATATTAAATGTAACTTTGTTCCTCAGCAAACGGGAAAATGCACAGGAAATGGAATCCAGTTCCCTATCTCATCCACAAGAGAAACAAGGTTAAAAGACTGCATATCAAGTACTGCTTTCCTGAGTATCACCAACTGTGTGGATATGTCTGATTTCCCCATGGGAGTGGAATCCTGAGTACAAAAGCATCCCTTTTCCACAAGCCTTGGTTAGGAACATAAACATCCTCTGGAAGTCAAACTGTGCAAAGCATTTTTGGAGTTTATTGTTCCGGGAGACCACAAGCACTGGACTGTGTCAAATCACTATCCTCTGCAAATATCCTCTAAAACCTTGCTTTTCAAAAAGATTCTAAATATATGTGAAGAGGAAGTCCTCTGGCTTACCACACATTCTCCCCTTCAGCACAGAACCAGGTCTGCAGAAAAGGAAAGCCTTCTCTGTCTCCAATGAGTTGCTGTCAGCTACAATGAGTTCAGATGCAAACTGAAAAGAATACATGGGTTCCTTATTGAGAGTCCTATTCAGCCTGTTTGTTATCGTCTCTAGAGTTTTAAGAAGTCGTTTCTGGTTTTCCAGTTCCAGTGTATCATTCCTTTCATCAGGCAGTGGCACGCTAGCTGGGATTTAAAAAGAGAACACAATAGCACACAGATTTTAGAGTCAGCACTTCCAGCTTGCTCTGAAGAATATCTAGAGTTCAACACTCAGGCTTGACAGTTTGAAGCATAAAGCTGGCAATGTGCAAAATCAAGCTACGAGTGTCTCAAGAAAACTGTTGTCTGCATCTCCAGCAGGCATTTTGAATTGAATGCACAGTCTTGCTGAATGTATTAGGAATATTTATCTTTTTAAGAAAGTTTAGAAGGAGCTATTTTGACTTCTCTCACCTGTGATGTTAAATATTAACTTGATTTTGTGGTCAGTCATTGGAACATTCAGCTTCTTATGCCTTTTGACTCGAGTAGGTGCTGCCTTTGCAAAAGCAGAGAGATGCTTGGATAGGCCTTCTTCCTGCACACTGTCAAAGAAATCATCGTAGGAATAATCCAGCTGGTTTGCTGCTCCCCAGCCAGCAGGTCCTGTCAGACATTTAAAAAGAAAAAAAAGAGAAGCAAGATCATGTAGAAAATAAGTGCTTGTCCTATAAATACTTATTTCTGAAGTACATCCTCAATAGAATGGTGCCTGACTGAACCTCTGAACAATATGTGTTGACTTGCCTCTGAACAAGTGCCTACTGCAATGTGACTGACTGAAGAAAAAAAATCTCAATATTGATATCTTGTGTATTTAGCCAAAGCCTTAAAGAAGGTCTGATATAAAATTTATTTTAAAAAGGTACTCATAAAAGCAACAGTTATCTTCCCCTCAGTCTTGCATGGGCCCTCATATACTGGCAATATCTGAAACAATTCTGCACTGATCTCTCTTCTTCCTGCTCAGCTGCAGCTAGCATGCCCAAAGCAACATCTCCAAAACATCCCTTCTTCACAACTCCTGGAAGAGTTGTACAGTCATCTGCCTTCTCAGAAAAGGCTGGTGACATCACCCAATGCGTTCAGTCCTTCCAGACAGGCATTTCTTGTTACATATGGTGATTTAAGTTCACCCTCAATCAGCTTGCTCTGTAAGTAATCTGCCTTTTCATGAATAAAATTAGAGGTACGCAGTCTATTTCATTCATCTATCTGTGAAATAATGTGAAGGCATAAAAAAATTCTGCCAGTTACCAGGTTAAGTCATCTGTCTTATAACTTACAGTGGAAATAAGGCAATTTAAACTCACAGAACTGGGGCTGAAACTGTGTGATTACTCCATAACAAATTTTCTAAACTGTTGTCTCTTTTAACTCGAGGAGAGTTCTCCTCTCCAGCCTGCCCAGTGTAATATTACGACAAGCTCCAGAAAAACAGCAATGAGGTAATTTTGAAAAGAGATCAACATGAGCCAGAAGACAATAGAACCCTGTATCTCATTTTCTCAACACTGTTTCCTCCAGGTGACTTTACAAATTAGTTCCTCTTATCATCAATATTCACTCCTCCCTGATGACAACTCGCAGATGTCCCCTACTCTATCCTCTAGTCTCCTGTGTCTAATTGCAAAAAAAAAGTCCTTTAAATTCAGTGAAGAATGTCTAAAAGTGAGAGAATAAGCACTAAGCTGTACTGAAGTAATCCGAACATGAACTTACAAAGGAGCCACAGTCCTATTAAAGACTAAGTGTTCTGATGTTGGGGCCAAAATGCCCCATGCTAAGTCTGTTTTTAACCTTACTTCTTTAAGTAACACTAAAGGACTAAAAAATCCAAGGACAAAAGCAGTACAACACTAATGCTAATCAGTATGAAAACTGACTGAAAATGACAACTTTCTTGGCATATAGCAAAGTGGGAGTAATCACTAGGGCTGCCATAACTTCCACCCCAACATTCAAAAAAACTACTCCTTCTAACAGTTTAATTCTGGCAGACAGCTCAGCACAACTTGTACACTCAATTGCTCTGGATGAAATGAAGAGAAAATGGGACAAGCAAAAGTGCAAGAGCTCATGGGTTGAGAACCGGACAGTTTACTACATAAAGCTGCATGCACAAGCAAAGCAAACCAAGGAATTCATTTACTGCAGCTATTCAGGCAACTATAGGCTCATCACACAGACAGGTTTCTTGGGAAGGCAAACACCATCTCTTTGAACACCATCTCCTGTTCTCCTCTCCTGCAGTTTACTGCTAAGCATGATGCTATATGGTATGGGATATCCCTTTATGCAGTCTGGGTCAGCTGTCACGGCTGTGACCATCCCAGCTCCTGGTGAACCCCAGGTCCTTGCTGGCAGGGCAGAGCGAGAAGCTGAAACGACTCTCACTCTGTGCAAGCACTGCTCAGTAAAGAAGTCTGTATGTTATCTCTATTTTTTATAAAAAATATGGCAGCATACAAACCCCTGTAAAGAAAACTAACTCTACCCCTGTCAAACCCATGACACTTTGCATACAAGAGGTTTCACAGCTGACAGGCAATCTTATGCTTTGCGTGAACACTGCAAGGGTTAACTGTGGACTGAAACCAACACCAAAGACAAAAAGTGACTCTGTTTTCTTAACAATCTCTAGAAATATCTGCTGTGCTTTTGCAGTGTTTTGGTTTGAAAGCGTTATGTTTAAAAAAGTTGCTTTCTTCAAAGGTAACCAAGCAAGTCAGTAGCACTCAGCATTATGTGTGCATGTGCATGCTTTTTTTCCTCCCTATCATGAAACATCTCAGTAAACTCTTCCTTCTCATATGTACTATACAGGAAGCACTACTGAAAACAGAGAGCAAGCAATTCCACAATAAAATGTGTTGCATAATTTCTTAGCATCTTAAGAATACTCTATAATTTTTTAACTATTCCATGCAACACATTGCAGTATTTCAGAACAAAAGGAACTACACAACATTAATCCTGAATGGCTAACGATCTGTGCAATCAGTAGTTACCAATGGCAAATCCATTTTCATAATCGTAATTGTACTCCAAGCAATGTTTCTGTGTCTGATCTTCCAGTCGGCAGTCAATATCATCAACATCATTACAGAACGATGGGACCTTACAACATAAAGAAGAGCATTAAAAATACAGAATTACATAGCTCACCCCCAACTTAAAAAAGCTGTGTTATAACATAAAGCCCTGGCCCTGTTCTTTCTCTGGCACAAGACTTCTCCTTTCACACCTGTTATAATCACAGCAGTTGCCGAGGATGCAAGTTCTGGATCTCTGCAAGTGATTTATTTAATTTCCTACTCCGGAACAGCAACAGTTACATGCTGCCCTACAAGATAAAGGCTGTTATTTAAAAATGATTGCAAAAGCCTCTCCTGAATCAGACTACCAAGAAAAGCATTTCCAGAGAAGTGAACAATTCACAGGACAGAAGTGTAGCTCTCCATTATTGTTTTGATGAGTTCTGCTGGTAGGAAGTTGCAGTAATTTAGGCCTGCTCTTTCTTGTTCAGTTTTCATTGTGCTCTGCCCAGAAACCACAGAACAGAGAACGACAGAAAACTGACCAGTATTGATAGATTTTCTCTCCACAAAGGCAGTGGACATTAGAAATGAACAGACAAATGCATTATTTTATAAAACCTCTATTTCTTGTTTCTTCCAAATTGATTTCAAAGAAGCTGGTCTCTAGGATTTATTTTGGGATCGGTTTATTTTCTCCACGTTGCTTTTTCATTGGAAAGATGGCTTCTGCTGATATGGTCCCCCTTTTCCTATCTCTGTTATAGTTACATTTTAAAGTTATTGGGAATAGGAACAGACATAATCAAACTAACCTTTTCAACTCTTTTCCAAGACTGCTGCATTTTGATATAACTTCCTGAGCTGGTCACTGAACATTTTTTCCTATTTTCCTATTTGCTTTCTGATATTAATAGTCTAAGCAATGAAACCTAGTGGTAGTTGCTAAATAAGCTCTTCAGAGAAGAGAAGAGAAATAAAATTAGCCAAGATTTTTCTGCTGGAAGAAAACAAAGCTGAAGTAAGTCAAGAAAGTAACAGATATTCACGTCCAAGTGTCAAAGATTGCCTGGAAGTGTTATTTGAGCTTTGAGCCTTCTGATGAGAAACACTGACAGGGATACCACAGCTGCAGTAGTCTGTTCAGTAGCTATATATGCTAATAATGCTTTTCAGTTACCAGTGAAGCTTACAGCACAGAGGCTTTGTTCTGTAAGAAATCTTTAATTGCCCAAGTACTGTGCTCTGCAACAATACCATCACATGGGGCCTGAGCATCAGCTCCTTAGACCACAACACAAAGGCCTGCTGCTTCTGCTTCACAGCTGAGGACAGACTCACGGATTAAGAGGGACAGTGGTAATACTGAAGTGAGAAGCAAGAGACAGTGCAGAGAAGGAATGTGCTACCCCTTCAAATAAACTGCTGTGCAGTATTTACTGATTAGAACTCAAAAACTCAAGAAACTCGAGCAAAGTATTTAAATCACTACCCTGGATATAAGTGCCTAGACTTGAGCACCAAATGCAGATTTTATCTCTCTGTATCTCTGTGCATTCACTGTGTTATCTGGATGAACGTTACACATAGTATTTGTAAAATGAACGTATTTTATCATTACATCCCACTCTCACATACAACACTGCAGTTTCTGAGTAACCACCAGGGATTTTCAAAACTGCATAGGTTCTCTTTAAAATCTTACAAAAAATCTGTGAGTATCAAGTCCCTAAAAGCTGTGCAGACATTTCTTCAAATCTTGTCCCTAAATAACTTCTAATTGAAGACGGAGTGAAAATGTCAGTGCGTCAGCTTTGTTTTTAAAGGAGGTTTGTCATCTTCCGAAAAATCACAAATCCCATTTCCAAGCTGCTGTTGTATTTTTCATGTACAAAAATAGACAGCTGGGAAAAGTAACAAGAAGTTGTACTTTTTAAAAAATACGTAAAAGGAAGCAGCATTTACTAACCTACCATTTTACCAAGTGCACTCTGGAAAGCATCAGAAAAGCCATTTAGAAGACTGTTGTCATCACATCGTGTTGCTTTGTAAAGCATCTCGAAGGATTTGAACCCATGGTTTGCGAAACGATTTACTGAAAAATGTTGGAGAGTGAAATTTTTGTTGGTCAGTGCAATAGTTTCAGAGGACTAGCCAAAAAATTCGATTACACTAAACTAAGAAGCACTGTCTTTAAATCAACCCCTTCCCCCCCCCCCAGCATTACATACAAGAAAATGTTTATTTTTTCCTAAAATGTAACATTATGTAACATTCATTTCTCAGACAATTCAGACAAATACAAAAGTAGACTAAATACTTCTTGACAGACATGACATTTTCACAATACTTTAATGGGAAGGCTAATGGATACTAAAGAAAAATGCCTGTTATGTATCTATTTTAGCATTTTCACAATGGACAAACTTCCCAGCTGTCACAATCCTAAACCTCACACTTCTTTCTATTGAGAGAGAATCAAGTATTGGAAATCCAGTCACCACGGCTGCTAGACTAAATACAAAAAAACCCCAGAATTTAAGCAAAGTGAAATTCTTAAGGTCCAAGTTATGGGTTTTGATCTGTTAGATGTCTATGAAATGTAATTCTGATTTGCCCACAGTTGAAACATTGCTCTTTGCTGAAACAAAAAATCCACTCTGATGAGAGTAGATGTAAGCTGGTGCCAGGATTGGCTTTTCAAGTACCTCTCATACTTCTATTTTTAAAATGTCACTAAGTCTGAGAAAGTCCATAGCTCATAGCTTTGTTACTGTGTGTCTTGAAGGAAATAGATAAAAGATCTGATCTGGCAATAAGTAGATATGTAATTACAGCATGTACTGCTTTCACAAATACATCTGCACTTTTCATTTTCAAACATTGTTGAAATTATTGTTGAAAAAGTACTCTGAGTGTATGCATACAAACTACAACATATTTCAAATACCAATTTGAACTAATGACAGGTCTTGTCTGCTTTGCCATCTTTGCTAGCTTGCTTGCTAGCAGGATACAAATTGACTACTGTTTTTGTATTTCAGAGAACTTCTGAAATAACACTTTTAGGGACTTCTGAGTATTCATATTTGTAATGATGTGAGAGATTTACTATCAATATACAGTAGTCATAATTCCTAAAATATTTTTATTTAATTCCTCATTAGGACCATTGTTGGATGAGCTGCAGATTCATTTCACAAAACATAAGCTAAAAATATTAAGACTTACAAGAGCAGTCAGGCCACTCTGGAGAGTAAGGTGGCTTCCAGACACCATCCTCATATGCACAATAGTAGTTTTCACTTGATCCCTCCGAGAAGCTATAACCCTCTGCACAGTGCAACTTACAATTAACACCCACTTCATCTGATGTGCACGTAAAATTGCCATTCACAGGCTCAAAGGAGATTTCACAGGGAGAACCTGAGAAAAATACAAAGACACGAAGGAAAACATGCAGTCACACGATGAATTGGGAGAATTAAATAAGCAAACAGGAAAGTAGTACTGGTAAGGGTTTTGAGAGCTGCACATGAAGCCTGTGTGTTATTTGTTGTGTCCAGAAAATCAGAAGCAGGGCACTGCTAAATTCTTCTCAAACTTCCATAAATGTGAAGGTTTTTTAAAAAATGTGATACATATAAGAAATCAAATAAACCCTCCAAATGCAAGGCTCAAACCCATCTGTACTTCTTATTCAAAGGTGCAGTCAAGTATGTACCTACTAAAATACTACCAAAAATTAGTTAAAATTTTTACATGCATTTTCATACAATGAATTACAGTAAACTATGTTGTATACTGAATTCAAAAACTAAGCATTATCCATTCTACACTGCTGCAACAAGACACAGATTTATCAAAACAATCTTAGGAGGAACTGACTATAAAATCTCAGTTATGATCTATTTTACAGGCCAGAAGAAGACACAGTGAACATCTGAGAATATGATCTCATGAGCACCAAAATCACAAAAAGTTTGAAGTGGTGTAGACCTGAAATAATATGAATTCTAAAAACTGTCTTTTTCTTGCTGAGATTTACAAAAGCAAGTCAGACTGTAGCACATCCATCTGTAATTTATCTTTTGCAAAGCTATGACCAAGAGTCCAGTTTGCATAATTCTAAATATTCACTAACATTTATTTATACACACAACCAACTGAGACATTAGGCACTAGAGAGCAGAGACAGTGTACAATTTGCATTCTTTATACACCAAATTATTGATTTGCCTTTAAAGAAGAAGGGAAACTGTGGTGTCTATACAAGCAACACAAATGCATGAGTGTAAGAATAGGTACAGCTGGTTTCCAAAACCTAGAGTGTTCCAGTATCTGTTACAGTATTCGTAGGTGATTACAAAAACGTTTCCACAAGGTTTTCCTTTTTAAGAACAGATTCGAAGTTTGACTTCAGTAACCTCTACCAATTCACTTCACAACATATTTGTACTGAGAAAAAAAATGGATCAACAACCAAAAGTTTAACTGCTCAACAAACAGCGATTTCAGTGTTTTTACACCTAATTTGAATGTATTATTCAAATTATTCCAAATTCCAAATCACTGTGCTTCTTCACTCTGAGAAAATTATATAAACATCCTGACTGCCCTCAAGTTACTCCAATAGAAACCAGGAATATCTAATTAAGAAACTGGGAATATCTGAACGAAGAAACGATGTAGACTTGCAACTTTTATAACATTCAGTTAAAACAAAACAATGTACCTGGTCTGAAAACACCATGGCTTATGTGCTGTTGAACTGTAGCAGCAGCAACAAGGCTAATACAAACCTTTGATGACAACATGTATTTCACACGTCCTGTTATTGCCAGAAGGATCCAGAGCTACATACTGAACTGTTGTTTCTCCTTTGGGAAAGAGATCTCCAGGTTCATGACTCCTAGTGATAGTCAGAGGAGCACCTAGAAGAATTAAAATAAGAATTAAAACAGAGAATTAAAACATCAGTGAGCTATAAAGGGCCGCTCACACTCAATCACAACAAATGGAGAAGGAAATAGTAGCACGTATTCTTAATTATACGTTCTTAAAAACAAATTATTACAAAGACAAAATCCTAAGTTACAAGTGAATAAGGTAGAGCAGGTTGGACCTCCCTACTCTTCACTGTTCTGCGCATGTTTGGGGGTATGCCATCTTACCTGAATTGTCTGAAAATTGTGGTTCTTCCCACGTTGCTGGGTATTCATTCTCCACTGCCTGTATGGGTGGTGGAGATCTGCATCTGTCAATTACAGGAGGTTCTGCATCTATAGAATTTGAAAAGTTTGCACGACATTAGCTAGCTGAGCTGCAGCTACATTCATAAAATCCACAGTCAGAATTCAATTAAAGAGCAGTTTTAAATTTGCATCGGTAAATACAATATAGTTAGAAGTACATCTATATATAACTGCTGCACCTGGCAGACACCAAGCAAATGGCATGGCATTAACACAAGAAAAATTCTTCATCTGGATTCATGGTTTCTACATTCTGTTTGCTTTCTCCAAAGCAAACCTTGTTTAACAAGAATGCTGAATACCAAAGCTGTCTGGAAGAAAGACATGAACAATGATGTGCATCGGCAATGTGCAGGAGATTAGTAAATTCTTATAGTTTTTCAAGAAGAAAAAAAAAAAAAAGATGCATATGATAAAGGTTAAGTCATAACAAAGAAGCATTTAATCTATCAGTATAAGGACTCTTAACATTCAAATAAAACAACAGAACAAAATAAGAAACGTGGGAGCAATGATTGCACACTGTGTGTACTGTGGCCCAAGATCAGCCATGCATTTATGGAGATGACATTACCCTTGGGTTTATCCAAGCAGTCAGTGGAGGCCACACTGATTCACAGTCTCTTTGTGCACAAAATAAGAATATTTCAACCATAACTGTCTCTTCTTCCCCAATGAACTTACCAATCACCTTGACACTGAATGTACAGCTTGCCTCATTGCCAGACTTATCGACTGCTCTGTATGTAATGGCAACTTCACCAATCGGGAGAAGATATGGTGGTATGAAAGCTGGAGTTACGTGCACTGAGACCTTTCATAGGAAGAAAATTGTTATTTAAAAGGGGAAACAGGCTAGTATTCATGACACTTATGTGATTGAAGAAACAGGCAAAAAATAGGATACTAAAAAGGATACTTTAATGTTGATTCTGCTCCTATTTGATGCTCATAGCCTCTTCAAATAATGAGGGTGGACTTTGCAACAGAGTGCCTGTCTTCCCCTTCTTAAGATTACTTTTAGCAACAGGGGTTTACTCAGTCACGATTTGGACCCCGATCTGCTGCATTACAGCACTGTGCATTAAAACAACCTGAGATTGACTTCTGTCTGCACTGCTACACTGCATACAAGCTATGCTAGCTCAAAACTGCTTTGTCTTCATTTCATACCTCCAGCTGCAAGGGCAGAATACTTGAGAAATGTATGGAAAAGGCAGCTGTGGATCATGAGCACTCAAATACCTAATTTTAATCTACATATGTCAATAACATACAGACATATGGAAACATCCTATCATCACAAAAGAAACCTGCATTTGTAGTTTATGACACCTACACGTGGACCACAGCTCCCTTGTATGGACTAGAGCTGTGTTAAGAAACTTCTCTTTGAGAGATCTGGCTTCACATCAGCAAAATAGTTTAACTGTGGCTTTGACAAATCTGCTACAACTGAGCATGAAGGCACCTCATTTCTACAGGTCATCAAATGACTCTGTGTCAGCAGTGCAATAATATATGATCAAGGCTGTGTTGCAGCAAAAAGTGTGAATTTAAAACTCTTTTACTGATGTTGCTCACAACGTGAAAAGCTCCTTTATGCTTGCAGCAAATTCAGAGAATACGCAGTCATTCTCCTTCTGACTCAAGACAATGCAGTCAGTTGCTGTAATTTGATCATTACCCAGTAGGTAACACTACTTCTTATGAAAAGCTCTGGAGCAAATTTTCCTTGTAATGTACATTTTCAGACCTCTGACAAACACAGTATCCAAAGGCCTATGTCTGAATATTGCATGGGATAGGAAAACAACATTTTTCTTTCTTGGGTGGGAAGCTGAAGCACATTTTTACTTATTGCAGTCTGCTTTTGCTAGCGTTTTAGATTGATGAACTGACTTACTTCCTTCTAAGAAGCATTTATTAAACTTCTTTCCATTCTAAGAGATCATTTTTAAAGCAGTTGTCTCCGCTTTATAAACAAGGGCACATTCTTTCTTTAGACTACATACATTAAATATATGAGATTTCATGTGCTTAGACACCATGCAGAGTGTTCTGTGACTGCATGACCTTAAAAACGACAGAAAATGCTGAATTCTCAATATAAAATTTTTCAGCAGCTTTTTCTTCTACTCAAGCTTGTCAGAAGAAATAAACTCCAGTGATTCAGAAAATTAATATGAAATAACTAGCTGTAAAAGACAGCATCTGGTCAAACGCATAGATTTTAACCTACCTCATCTCCAGAGTTATCCTCAGGTACTGGGACCTGCCAGCTGATATTAGCAGAGTTCTGATGTTCCAGAGTCTCAGTCTCAATATTTTGTGGACACTGGATCTGAGGAGCTTCAATATCTGGCCCAGAAAAATAAAAACTACTTTTATATATGGTATTAAAGAAATAGAACCACTATAATGATTAGACTGCATATAAGTACTGCTTTTTTGGCACTTCCTGGAATATACATACACATCTCTGCAAAGTCTCCATCTCTCCCTTTTTTTCATTCTTGCCTACAGACTCATACATAGACAGTAAATTATTCTGGGGTAAAAACATCTTTTGGCTATATTTTTGAACATCACTTAGCACAGTGATAGGTTACTACATGCAACCATGAAACAAAACATAAATAAGATCGAATTAATTGTTTTCTCTTATTATTCACCTATTCATCACACAAATCTAGTCATTAAGAAGCAGTGGCTTTTTTTCCTTTCGCTGCCCACATATATGACACATGCAGATGTAAACATCTGTCATCAATGACTTACAAAAGATTATTTATGACATTATGATTAACGGGCTTTTCTTGAGACATATGTGACTATGCTGGATGGTTTGAAAGTATTAGTGGTACAACACTGGTAACCACCACCATCATTTAGGTATCACATTTCTCTGACAAAGTACTTCTTGATCTCGCAGGCATAGGGCCTCTCAAAACATTTGTGGTTGGGTTATTTTTTAGCTGAATTATCGTTTGATAAATGGCCTTTGGACTCATGAGACAAGGACAAAGGCATTCGGCTCTGAACTCATCCATGCCCAGGAGGCTTTAAAACAACTTGGGACTGATACCAGTTACATTTTTATTACTACATAGTTCCAGTAAAGACATAAGTCAGGCAATTAAACTTCTGTAATTGAGTGCAAAGCAATAAATACAAGTGGTTTTGTCTTCCTCTGAAGTCATTTTGATGAAAATTTTACTAGAAGTGCACTCTTTTCATAACTACCAGTTATGAATTACACTTCCCTGACCACAGTCTCAGGCTGGGGCAAATTCCATTTAAAAGTGAAACTCTGCAGAAAGACTAATAAATAAGTCAGAAAGGAAAAGGCTAGTGCGAACTGGCCAAATATTTTGGCAGCAAAATAGAGAAAATACCAAAAATGAAAGCAATTGAGAGGCAAATATTCAGTTTTACTAGGGAAGAATAACACTCAGAGGATCTTGGATTCTCTTTAGATTTTTATGCATGGTAATATCTAAAAGCTTGAACCCAAGCCATGCTACTTTATCTTAATCCAAACACTTAGCTTGTAGCACTGTGCTTGGATCCCATCAAATATTAAAAACTGTGGTTTGGCACAGATTTTTACTAGATTCAGAAAAACAATGTGGTACATAACATAGTGGGAAATGATATCTTTAAAGGATAAAATCACCCTGGTCACTGCAGAGGAAAAAGTTCCCATCTCTGTTTCTGTACTGACTTGGCATGATGATTGCTATAGCTGTTTTCTGTACTGTTCTTTCATGCAGAGGCTGGTAAGGGCCTCCATTTGGAGTGGAAGCATTAATTCTGAGAGCACAATGGTTCATGAAGAAATGAAGAACACATTCCCAGCACAACCACACTTTCAGTTGCACCTCCTTTAATCCAAAGCTGAATTTCTTCCAACTCAGTGTGCATGTATGTAAAAGAATAAATAACCTTACATTCCCAGAAGAGGTGGGCAAACATACCAGAATCCTTCAAATGCATACAACCACCTTCTGCTCACCTATAAACGGTGCACAGCGTCAATCAGTTTTGGTTTTGACTCACGTGGCTGTTATCCTTGCGCAGGTTTCTGCTGTGGTCAGTTCAGAACCAACTGAAAAGAACCATACTTCTACACCATGTGTATCACCTCAGGCTTATAGGTCTGCTCAGACTACAGGGCTTTCATACATCTGTGCTCAACCAGTAGAAGCAGCATTACTAATAACTGTTTTAATAGGTGTGTGGGTTCCACACTGGCTATCTTTAAGCTAGGACTTTTCACTTTTACTTTGAAAGTTCAAATTTATCTTCACATCAGGCCACTGCAGGCAGCTTCCCACCAATTGACTTAAGAGGCTGCCAGCAATGGATAATTCTAAGATAGCACTCAAGCAACCTCTGAATTTCATGTCAGTATTACATACTACAAGTAAACCTGAGAACCAAACTATAGTGGTACAGACAATCCTTCTCACAGACTGCTTAATTACGCTTTCCACAGTTCCAATCTGTCTTTACTCATCTGTTTCCTATGTACTTTCCTCTAGTCCTGTATGCATACACAGAATCGACTTTGTGCTGGTCTCTACCTTTACACAGAGCATCCTGGATGTCTGCACTCCATCTCCCAGATGAAATGCACCTTAGTTCTTCCCTAGCTCCAGACAAGATGAATCCTCGGGGACAGCTCAGCTGGCACATAGTCCCAGAAACAGCTGGCTCCAGCCCACATTTTGGAGGGTGAATTGTTACACCTGCTGGTTTCTGGAAGACAGGGCAGTGCATTTCTACAAGAGACCAGAAAGGCACACATTTTAACTGACTTACATAAAAATATATATTCAAACAAATTCGTAAATAAAGTCATATGGTATCTAAGAGGGAATATAAAATACACAGACTTCTTAAGAGTACACATGCATGGTGAGTGCATAAAGACAACAGAAAATGCTCAAATTTTGTACTTTTGTGCTGAATGAGCCCCCTGGACATCAGGTTCTGTTAGAGCAACTCCAGAGGACAGCCACAGAGATGATCAGATCACTTGTCCCGTGAAGACAGGCTGAGAGAATTGAGGCTGTTCAGCCTAGAGAAGAGAAGGCTCCAGGAAGATGTCACCAAGGCCTTTCAACATCTGAAAGGGCCTACGAGAAAGCATGAGTGGAACTCTTTACCAGGAAGTATAGTAATAAGACTAGCAGTAATGGCTTTAAAGTAAAAGAGGGGAGATTTAGTTTAGATGTAAGGACGAAACACTTTAGTCAGAGGGTGATGAGACCCTGGCATAGCTGCCCAGGGAAGCTGTGGATGCCCCAGTCAAGGCCAGATTGCTTGGGACCCTGGGCAACCTGGTCTAGAGGAAGGTATCCCTGTCCATTGCAGGCAGATTGATCTAGATGTTCTTTAAGGTCTTTTCCAGCATAAACTATTCTAAGATTCTTTGCTTCTATGATCTTCATGCCCATGCTTTTTGCTGTGACAGAAACACTGCTTTTCCTGTGGCTGCACTATATTCTACTCTCTCCCAGTTTTTTTTTTTTTAAACAACTTTAGCTTTCATGAATGCATTTGAAAGCATTCCATTGCTTTCCAGATCTTAAGTGCTGGATAGAAGTAACAGGCTTGCATTTGTTGCCTTTTTGTACAGCTTTTACAAGAAATAAGAATGAGAGGCAGAAAAGGAAACCCTGCCATGACCTCACTTGGTATTAGGGACATGGCATATGATTTTGCCCACTGCACCCTCAAATTGAATGAAACTAGGCTTGGTCTTAAGTACACCCAGATACAAAGACTGAAGGTGACTATAAATGGCAGCTGAGTATCCCTCCATGGAAGTTAGGAAGGACTGATGATTACTTCAAGGCTTAAAATGAAGGTTTTGAACTACTTTATTACTAGCATTTATTACAGATTCTGAAGAACATTTGCACTGAAGTGTAAATTTGCAAAAAATACAGTTTGCAAAACCAGGTACTTCACGAAAACTTCATTCAGTTTTTGAGCTGCTGTTTTTACCATGTGAAGCAAACAATGTTATTTCTATTTCAAACATTCAGTACGAACAAAGGGCAAAACGCTTTATCATGTTAATTTGGCTAGGCAGACTTTCAGTAATTTTTCTTAGGACAATTAACAAGCAAATACACAAAGAAAATGATACATTAACTACAGCTAATTAGAAGAACTGTAACTCTTCCGCTAGTTACTGAAGAAAGAGCCTCTACACACAGATACAAAGAACAACTCACCAGTTACAGAAGGCAAAGTGCTATTCATCTCTTAGCAATGGTTTAATGACACAGAAGTGATTCACATTAAAACACTAAGTATCCGTTTTCTTTCCTCTTCCAAAATATGCAGCAAGTCATTGAGAACTGGTTCTTCTTGAAACAGATTTTAAAGACTCAAAGAATTTTAAGTATTTCCTGCCCTTAAAATTTCCAATAGTGAAAATTTGTTTAAGGTCTAAGCAATTAATAATTGCAACAGGCTGCAGTTTTGGAACAGATATTTCAAGAGGCTGAAGAGATTCTAAATGTTAACACACTCATTTCAAGCAGATGCTACTGGCTATAAAATGTAGTAGTTCAACTCCATCAGTAAAAAAAGTCTAACGTTTGTCTGGTCAACACAGGAAGGACACTCACAAATAGCAGAAACTAGAAGAATCAGAAACAGGGAAAAACAATTTTGGAAATACAAACTAAAACTTCACAATGCATGGTACTTCCAGGGAACAAGTAGAAAAAAGGCTGTGAAAGGTGTAGGCATGAAAAATAGAAAAAATTCTCTTCTGGCTAAGTGGTAACAACCCTCCTGATAAAGATGCTTCCAAGTCTACCAGCAAGATCACCGCAAAGCAAAATAATGAAATGTCAAACGTTCAGATAATCTGCGGTGTATCCAGCCCAAGGGAATCTTTTAAAGGTAGTTTTTACTAGGGAAGAAGAAAGTTTTTTTATCTGCGCTCAGATACACAATTTGATAAAGCTGACACAGGAGGTTTGGGCTCTGTGAGAAGCAGAGTGATACAATCTTTTTAGGTCATTTCTCACCTGAGATGTTCTCTGACTCTAAGAGGAGCTTCAACATAGTAACTAAAAACAAGACCACCAAGCAAGTCACATTTCTTTACACACACATTTCAGGGAAAGAATCAGCTGAATGCAATTAGACTTATGCAGTACTAATTTTTTTTAACACTAGATGGCATCAACACTGTAGGTGCCATCTGCATTTTTAGCTTTATTCGTGAACGTTTGAACAAACCAAGGAGAACAGCATCTTGTAAATATCATCGATTTTAATGTGCTGGACATCAACCCTTCACCAGTGGGCAAGGAAACACCGGAATATGATTGTGGAAATATATATGTATTATAAACTGGACAAGAAACAAGCATGCTCTTTTAGCAAATATTTTGGTTTTGATCAGTTTATAATGTAATGTAACCTACGCAAAAGCAACTCTTTGCAAATGGTATTTTTCATGAAAAATATCTGAATTAAAAACACACACAATCGCCAAACTTACACTAACTTCCACTTAGCAGCATATGACAACAGACCTCACAGGAGTGCCTGTAAACAATTATGTTACAACCCAGATTATGTCACGACACAGTGGCACAGCGGCAGTTACGGCTGGAGATGCTTGCAGTGCAGCCTTACAGATCTAACTTTAAAATACAGTAAACTTCGCAGTGTTGTCCACTCAAACTGAACAGCATTCAGAAAAATATCCACAACTGTACTCTGAGATCCAAGCAGTATGTTACAAGATAAGACAGTGAACTTAATCTCACTTCATTTTTCAAATAAGAGATGGAAATGGATAAATCATCAATTACATACGCTTAAGTAATGAAGGACTTCTGGTGTCTTTCATCTAGCAAATGACAAATAGTAGTTAGAAATGATGTACAAAGGATGTTCTTGAGGAGAATATGCAATTTGAGTCTACTGATTTGTATCCTCCCCAGAATGAAATGCCACAAGTCTGCACTAGGCCAGAATCTCAGCAAGCTTGATGGCAGAAGCTGCTTCCAGCTCACACTTTTTCCTCTGGGACAACTAAAGCTAACTTCCACATTGGATTTTCAGACTCAGCAGAAATAAACCATTGCCAAGGGTAATCCAGAGATTGAAGTAAAATTGCATGGTGTGAAGAAATCTGATACAGGATAGAGCTGGATTGTAATAATCAAAATGCTAAGCTAGGAAGGATGAATTCAGCTGATGAATATAGTTAATTTTCCAATTATAATCTTCCAACAGGATTTCAGGGACTCTCCCTTTTGAAGTTAATTGATGTTTTTCCACTAACTTCAGAAGAAAGATTAGGATCTTTTAATGAACTCTCCTGACAAATTAATACTTACGGATAATTTTCAAACACATATCTACAGTTAATAAATTTATTCTTGTCTCATGCAAAGTTCACATTTTTAAGCCCTCAGGTGAACAGAAAGGCACTATTTTAACTGTGCCAGGTGATATGTGTTCTACCCTAACTTTATTCAACACCAGATCAGTTTACATGAGTTAGGTACCTGTCAGTAGTCTCAAATGGCTTCTTGTGAAACCTACAAACCTTTATTTCTGTATGTAACAGAAAGCGTAGTGAACAGCAATATATGTTTACATAACTACTGCTGCACAGTTGGTGAGATCTCACAATAGAGGTTTTTGGTTCCTAATGTCTCTTAACTTATTTCCAGCCATAAGCTAAGCAAAAGTGACAGCAGCCACAACTCTACTTTGCACTTGCAATGCCTGGCTAACATACTTTGGTCTTTGGTCGAAGACCATTGTTAGCTAGCTTTAAGAGGGTAGCTCAAATCTCTGTTCACATTTAATCTGTATTATAAGCTTACAAGATGTGTGTTTCCTACAACATATTATGGGACAATGAACCATCAGATCCAACATCTTTAGTTACTGACTGCCTGTGCTGAATTTCAATGTTAATTTGCCCACTTACTCCATTAAAAAACCCCTTTGCTCTTCCCCAGCTTTATGACCAGTATTCATAAACTATTTCTCATTCTTATCATCTAGGCCTCATCAGATACTAAAATTGATAGTGTTTCTCATGACAGTATGTTAGGAAAGGACGCACTCTGACATGAACAGACTGTGATGAGATACCTACCCACACACTTGGGCTCCTTTGAATCCCACTGTGAGGTTCCCTGGCACGTCAGTTTGGCATTTCCTTCTAGTTTATAGCCTTCGTTGCAGGTCACAAAACATTCTGTCTTATAGGAGATATCAGCTGTTGAACAGTTGATGTGTCCATTCTCAGGAGCCCAAAGCTTGGGACATGTTCGAACTGCAAACAGAAAAAAAATATCACTTCACTCAGCAGCACTGAGAATCCAGGGAGCAACTCTAGCCCATCCAGGTTTCATGGGACTAGACAAGTACTGAGTACACTTACTACAGTAGTTGAAACAGATTTACAGAATAGGGCTAGAAGAAGGCTAAGTTTTTTAAAGGATTAATGCCTTATTTTTCTTGAAGGAGTGTCTTAGCACATATGAGGTCAGACACCACTGACCTGAATTCTGACATAAGGCTAGTATTTCAATTGTGCTCAGAAAAGTTCCCAGCCTTTGGACACTTCGCACTGTGTAACTTGTGACACTAAGGTCTGCAGGTCTTCAAGATGACATGGCTGCATGCAAATGGAATTGTATAGAAAAGTTTGGGTCTTCAGATGTTTCTAATTCCTTAGCCATTGTCTGAAAGTTTGGAAAATTTCTAACTGGCAGTCTAGTATGGACTGAAGATATGTCACAGAACAGGCTAAGAGCTTAATATGGTAGATGACTGCATTCCAGAGCTTGGGAATATGTTCAGGCATTGCTCAGTTTATTGATGCAGGCACAAATAAGTGTCAGAGTCCACACATGAGACTAGTGGACATGCTTCACAGTAAGAGAGAGAGAGGAAGAAGAAAGACAAGGCACTCATGGTCAACACCATGAGTGAAAAAAAGGCACAACCTAGCCTGTTGGTGAGACAAAACAGACCTCTCCCAGTGTGGGGCTCCCAGCAGAGCAGCCCTGGCTGCTGCCCTGCTCCTTTCTTCTGCCACAGCTCTCAAACACTGCAAGCAGCACCATGCCAAGGAGAAGGCTGTACTGTGCAGGGTATGTGTGCAGAGGAGGAAGTGGGGTATGACAAACGATCCTCAGATTGTCTTATTCTGTTACTGAATCCTGGTGCTACACCTTAACACATTGTAGCACTGCAAATTAATCCCTGAAGAGGTGTATGATGATGATGATGATGATGATGATGACAATAATAATAAAACCAGTAGTGCTGGTAATGCTTTAATTTATTTCCCTTGTTTCACCACCTGAAGTTCTTCTAATAAGACTGTGTTCTTATGCACTGCCTCCAGCCCTTCTCCTCTTCAGCCAGTATCTGACACTTCTCACTTGGTTCCCCTGTGGCCCTCTCAGCGTAAATCCTGCCTGGATTTGGATCCACTTCTGAACAGATTATGTGATGATGACATATACATGATGTCAGGGTGACAGCAAGCTGAAATGTACCCAGATACTTGCTGGGGTCCTACTGCATCTTTTTCCTCAGTAGTTCAAGCCTCTCTTCCCTAAGATTTCACAAATCCTATAGGAAACACATATCATTGAAAAGTGTTCTCAGCCAAAGCCAATGGGTGCTGGTCAGTATCTTCAAAAGTCTTTACTGAGAGTAAAACATACACAGGGCAAACTGTGATCACTCAAAAATATAGTCAAGAAGGCTGCAGCTCCCTAAACTGTTTTCCTAGGACTGTTTCCACAGTCTCTGTTGACTTGCAGGCGGTGGATAAGCTTCGACGATGTACAACTTCAGAGCTGTGGATGACTTCTCTGTCCCACTGGAATGCAGATTTTACCAAGAAAACCATCCTTGCTGCTGCCTGGTAGGAGGCAAACCACAAAATCCTCTCCAAATGCAATTGAAAGTAAGCCAACTTGGCAACTTTCTCTCCTCTTCCCAGTAGTTGTTTACTGTTTATACTGCTGAAGCAGGACGTGCCTCCAAGCAGACATGCATGTGGACGGATTAGAGCACGATACTCCCTTAAACTAATGAACAGGCAGATACTTAAGCACTCCTTAAAATGAAATTACCACAAATGGTAATAGCTACAAACTCCTCAACACTACTAAATACACTGTGAAATTATGTCTTTTGTTAAAGCCATAGGGGCACCTGATTGCAGCAGAATGTAGGTACCCTGGATATGAAAAAAAAAAGAAAAAAAAAAGTCACTCATACATCTGACATATCTTTCTGTTACCACTGTTTCTGTTCACGCTTTGAAAGTATTACTCCTCACGCACACACATGTTCTGGGGCACTCACCGCAAAGTGCACTCAAGAGAATAAAAAAAGATCTTCAGACTTTCATCTTGCTAGTGACAATTAGAGCTTCTGAACAGCTTTCTAATAAGCTCTATCCTGCACTGCAGTGAATAAGAAAGACATTTAACAGCTGAATCATACATGCTTTATGCAGAAGATACTTTCTCTTTCATTGCTTCCAAGGAAGGCTTTCTAGAGAAAATAAGTACTACCAAGCTGTGGTTATTACTGATGAAGCTGGCATGATTTATGAGCACTGAGGAGGTAGTCAACAATGTCAATGCCTATAGGGAAGGTGGTCCCAACTCCTTTCCATCACCTGTTAAATCTAGTCATTTCTTCTGCAGGCCGTGTAACTGCAGTGCTCCTCTCTCCTCAGTGTTTCAATGCCCATATTTCTTTGGTATTTCAGAATGCCCCTGGTGAAAACTGGGAGCTGAGCCCATGTTATTCTGGTCATGGTTTCATGTCTTAAATGCAAACTAATCTTGTCAACTAGGCATTTTCCAGGATCAAGAAATATTTCCATAATGTCAGTGAAAACAACAACAAAAGCATATTCTGCTTGCTCTGTGTTTTCTCCTAACATATTTTTCTGGATTAAATACATACTTTGTAGGGCTTTTTTTCATGGGTCACAGTTAATTGCAAAACACAACTACATTAACTGCTTTCCAATAGCAGAACAGATTTTAGCTAGCAACTGAGGAATGTTTAATGTCAAAATTCAAAGCAGTGCCAAGGGATTTTCCTTCAATGTCCTTTCCTAATTTATGCAGTAAAGTACTCCTGGGATTAACAAGACAGCTATAAACTGTGGCTTTGATCTCACTCCCCTTTATACTCTGTGTGAATGGAGACAAGCAGATCCAGCACATGTAAACACAGGATTTCTTAACGTATTTAATGGGAAGTCTTCAGGACAATGGAGAGACAAGAAAGGCAAAAATATACCCTTCCAACACTCCAAAGGAAATTGTCTCATTATCAAGACAATATCTCAAGGCAGATTTTCCCTCACTTTTCAGACAATTTCCCAGTTAAAGGAAAATCATGCACCCACATCCAGCAGAAAGGAGGATGCCACAATGACTGGGTGGAACTTGGCATTTAGAACATTCTTTCACCTAAGAGATAATAGACGCAGATCTGCACAGCCTGCTATGCAATGAGCAGAGTAACCCACTGTTAAGAATAAACTAACCTTGCAGGAAAAGGCTTTGCAAGCACACATCCATACCTCTGCAAGTAGCCTCTGATCCAGACCACTGGCCATTTGGCTGACAAAGCCGGATACTGCTTCCCACGAGATCAAATCCCGCTTTGCATCGGATCCCACAGGCAGCATTGAAGTAATTGTTGCAGACATTCTGGACAAAGTAACCATTTTCAGGGGGCTTCAATTCAGGGCAGTGAACAACTAAATAATTAAACAACCACAACAGAGTTATGACACCAGTTGGAGTGTAAAAGTCTACTGAAGGAAAGCAGTATTTTTCATTTCCATCTCCACTTGCATCTTAGTAGTCTGCATGCAATTTTACTTGTCTTTCTAGTGCAAAGAGGAATAATGGAACTGTCCCAGCCCTGCACTGTTTAATTTAAATTTAATTTACGGCCAGAAACATTTACCTTCACAAGTTTGTCCTACAGCGCGATATCCCTCCTGGCACGCGCAGTCCTCAATGGAGGTACTTCCTGGTGGAGAAGTATGATTCCCATCAGGGCATGAGATACAAGTGCTTATTCCACCTGGTGAACTGTCAGGCTTGTATGTTCCTGGTGGACAAGCTGTTGAGCAAAACAAGACAAGGAAAGCATTTCAGGATACTGCATTTCACAGCTAGCATCATTTTTCAAGTTTGGTGCTTTACATTTTTTACATTCTTCTATTCTTCCTCATACAACCAGTCTCACTTACAGCAAGAACATTATCTTCTTATAGAGTGAACTAAACCCCACTCCCCGAAGGTCTCTCCAGCATCTGCTTGAGGACAGCAATGAAGTCCATGAATTACCTCCTTCAAAAGATACCTGATCCCAGAAAACAAGTCAAATTTTCACTGATAAAACCTTCATTGACCTTTTGAAGACCTTACTGATTTACAGCTGTACCAAATTAATTCAGGCAAAATTCATTCAGAACTAATACGAAGTTTGTGCATACAGATCCTTAGCATCAAGACAGCAAAAGAAGCTCACAGAACCCCCTGCCCTTGATTTACACATTTCGATTTATAGATAAACTACATACCATGCTTTCTTTAATACATGAACCACAAACAATGAAGCAATTAATCAAACTAAGTGCTCCTGGCAGCTTTGGCAGTTATTTACATCCCATTTAACATCTCTGTAACTCTCTATATGGGCATGCACACATCTTAAAGAGATTTCTTAAGTATCTTCAGAGGCAGGGGAAAAGAACAGGGAAAAGTGACCTCTCATTCAAGAACTTCAGAAAGGTTGGATAAGTCATAGCATTATATCTCTCTCTGCTTTGAATTCTGTTCTTCAGAAATCTACAATAATCATCCTCATTTATTTCCTAAAGGAGATCAAAGAACAGGGGAGACTTATCACCAAGTGCTGATAAAGTACTGATCAGTCTGACACCTGAAACACAACTCAGACTTTCTTGTGCTGGAAAATATACCTCCTGATGCAAAGGATACCAGTCATCCTCAGAGTATTCTACCCCTTGATGTGGAAATCTGGGATGGGGAGCAGAATAAGGCCCCCCCATGGTTCAGGTGGAGACAGTTAGAGACTACTCCATCTAGAAGTCCTTTGGGCCAGTTGGGATTCATTCAAGGAAGCTGGCGGAAGTGACTGCCAAGCCACTTTCCACAAACTACCAGCATTCCTCGTAAAACAGAGAAGTCCCAGAAGATTCAAGGCTTGCTAATGTGATTTCCACCTAAAAGATGATCATAAGGACAATCTAGGAAACTGCAGGCCTGTCCGCTTGACTTTGGTGCCAGGGAAGGTTGTGGAACAGATTGTCTTGAGTGAGATCACACGGCAGTTGTAGGACAACCAGAGGATCAGGCCCATACAGCACGGGATCACAAAAGACAGAGGTCCTGTTTGATCAATCTCATCTCCTATGACTGGGTGACCAGCACAGCAGATGAGGGAAAAGCTGCTGACGTAGTCTACCTAGACTTAAGCACAGCCTTTGACACTGTCTCCCCCAGTATTCTCCTGGGGAAGCTGACAGTCCATGGCTTGGACAGGTATGCTCTTCGCTGAGTAAAGAACTGGCTGAAGAGCTGGACCAAGAGAGTGCTAGCAAATGGGGCTAAAACCAGATGGTGACCAGTCACAAGTGGTGTTCTCCTGGGGTTGGTACTGGGGCCTGTCCTGTTTAATATCTTTATTGACAATACGGATGATGGTATTGAGTGCATCCTCAGTAAGCAAACAAACGGCACTGAGCTGGAAGGAAGTGTTGACTTGTCTGAGAGAAAGGAAAGCGCTACAGAGGGATCTGGACAGGCTGGATACCTGGGCTGAGGCCAGTAGGGTGATGTTCAACAAGACCAAGTGCCAGGTTCCACAGTTTCTTTAGTCACAACCACCTCAGGCAACACTACAGGTTTAGAACAGAGTAGCAGGAAGACTGCACTGAGGAAAAGGACCTGGGGTGCTGATAGACACTTGATTAGATATAAGCCAGCAGTGCTCCAAGAAGGCCAATGGCATCCTGGCTTATATGAGAAATAGTGCAGCCAGCAGAAGCAGGGAGGTGATCAGCTCCTGAAATCAGCTCTGGTAAGGCCATACCTTGAGAACTGTGCTCAGTTTTGGGCTCCTCACTACAAGAAAGACATTGAAGCCTGGATCACGTCCAGAGAAGGGTAATGAAGTTGGTGATGGGACTAGAACACAAGTCATATGGGAAGTGGCTGGAGAAAGTGAGATTTTTCAGTTTGTTGAAGACGAGGCTCAGGGAGATCTTATTGCCCTCCAGAATTCCCTGAAAGGAGGTTGTAGTGAGGTGCTGGTCAGTCTCTTCTCCTGGGAATCTAGCAATAGGATGAGTGGGAATGGCCTCAAGTTGCACCAGTGGAGGTTCAGGGTGGATAACAGGAAAAAATTCTTCTTGAAAGAGTGGTGAGGCATTGGAATGAGATGCTGAGAGTGTTGAGTCACCATCCCCAGAGGTGTTTAAGAAACACGCAAATGTGGTGCTAAGGATGATTTTAGAGGTCTTTCCCAACCTTAATGACTCTAAGATTCTATGAAACCTTAGCAAGTATTTTGGATAAATTATACAATAGTAGCTTTATTATCTGTGCATTTTTTCTACTGGCCATACTTTCCCTTACTGCATAAGGTGGAAAACCAGGGGTCATTTATAGTTGGGCTCAGTAAGCTGAGAGCCAAGCTGTGCTTCGCCCTGTGCTGGTCTCTGTACCATGAAGAGCTACATCAGATGGCACAAAGTGTGCTGAGGGCGGGAAATGTGCTGGCTTACTTGCAAAAGTCTGAAAACAAACAAACAAAAACAAAACCAACCAACCAAACAAAAAATACATAAAAACCAACAGAAGAGAGAATTTCAAATTAATACAAATTCCACTCTGCCTGCAAACAGATGACCAGCTTGATACTTTAATCTTCAAGCAAGAATTTAGCGCTGTAAAAACAACAACATTAAACAAAGTAAGTTTCAGAGGTTCACTGATCACTTAACATGCATTACCCTGTTGTCTTTAAACTGCAAATACTAATGCAGTAGCAAACTGCATTGAACTGGTATTGAATGGCATGAAGACTACATCTGGGACTGAAGGATATCTGTATTCTTCCGCTGAATGCATTAATGCAAATTTTAAAGGCAAATAATTCTGCCTAAAAATGTAAATCTTTTAAAATCCTGGCAGCGCAGGCAAGCTCAATTTCTTCTCCAATTATGCTAGTATATCTAAGTCACTGAAATGGAATTATTCTTGAATTATCCCAGTACGAGAGAGAGGAGAGATGAACTCCATCTATTTCAAAGATTAATTTGAGGGATTTCCTATTTCTTTCAATTCCTAATTTCTCCCACTAACTACATTTAGTCAGTAATCTTTAGCATGAGCTGTTCTTTCCACAGCTGATGCTAATGAAGAATACGATTAAAGGTTTATCTCCTGAGGATGTGGCAGGAATCAGTTAGGCAATATCCTGCTCTCTCTTGCATCAACCCGAGCTCCATTTGTACACTGCTACGGTGCTAACTGTAGTCTGTAGTTCTCATTTTGCCTCATACATGTAAAGCTGAAATGAAATGATACTTTGATGCAAATCACAAATACAGAAATTGTTAAATCCATTTCTGTATCAATCTGTATCAATCTCCAAACTTCTTAAGTGAAAATAGCCTAGTTTTCCACTTAATTAAATTGGTCTTATACCACTGCAATTACTGATTATATGGATATGCCTTCAGCATAATGAAATGGCAAATTCGTCCCAGAGTCAGATTATTTCATGAACATCTATAATAGTTTTGGTTTGCCATCATCTATTAAAAGTGATAAAATCATATGTCACAGAATCTCTCAACAATGATCACTGGATGTTTGTATTTGATTCTTCTCCTGTTGCCTCAGTCCCTTTTTACTGAACATACACAGAGAGGAGATTTTTGGTAATCTGGATCTTTGACGTGGCAAACAAGGTCTTTTTATTCACTGGAAGATGTAGAGAATATTCAGTATGTGCCTAGAACTACTCTAAATTATAGTCCATAACATCAGGAAATGTTATGAGTTTGGAGGAGAAGAATTATAGCTTGGAGGCGTTGGTTATGTCTCATTCCTTTACTGAATTTAAGATTCTTGTGCCTTGGCAATATCAAAATACGTACAAGAATTAGAAACGATGTCTCCCCGACTTGCGTGTCTGTGAAACAAGTGCTTGCGGCAGTATTTCCCATTCCTCATGGTTTAAATCAGGCACCATGAATGGGCCTCACTATTCAGCATTGTTATTTTACTAAACAGAAGTTCACAAGGAAGCTAGTATAGAGAATTTAAAGTACATCATCATGCATTGAATCTTTCAACACTGATACCGTCACCTCTTGTCATGACAAAGTATAATCAGATTTGCCCAGGGCCCAGGCACACCCTCTTCTAGAAGAAGCGATGGGAATGAAAGGACATACATCCCACAGCAATGGCTTGCAAAATAACATGCGCAGGAAATGGCTGCCTTGAGCTGCAACTCAACTTTCATGGAGGGAATATAAATTCCCATTTCACACCAGAGACTTCACAGAATGGCAAAATGGTTTGAGATGGAGGGGATTTCAGGAATCATCAAGTTCCAACCTCCCTTCTGCAGACAGGACTGCCAGCTGCTAGATCAAGTACTAAATCAGGCTGCCCAGGGCTCCATCCAATCTGGCCTTGAGCATCTCTAGGGACATGGCTTCCACAGTCTCTCTAGTCAGCCTATGCCAATTCCTCACCATCCTCTCAGTGAAAAACCACCCAGTAACATCTAAATCTTCCCTCCTTTAGTTCAAAACCAATTCCCCTTGTCCTGTCACTATTTACTTGTCTAAACAGTTGACTTCCCTCCTGTTCATAATCTTTTAAATACTGGAAGGCCACAACGAGGAATCCCCACAGCCTTCTCCGAATGAAGCAAGCCCAACTCCATCAGCCTGTCTACACAAGAGAGGTGACCTAGCCCTTTGATCATCTTCCTGGCCCTCCTCTAGACCCCCTCCAAAAGCTTCACATCTTTCCTGTGTCAGCAGCCACAGACCTGAATACAGTCCTCCACCTGGACCTCAGGAGGGCAGAAGAGAGGGGATCAATCACCACCATCACCCTGCTGGTCACCCGTTTTGATGCAGCCCAGGATACCAGTGGCCTTGCGGGCTGCAAACTGGTTCATGTTCAGATCTTCACCAACCAGAGCCCCTAAGTCCTTATTGGCAGGGCTACTCTAAAAGAGTTCTTCTTCCAGTTACATGTATCTGGGATTACCTCAAACCAAGTGCAAAACCTTGCACTCTACTTTGCTGAACCTCATTAGTTTCATAAGGGCCCACCTTTCAAGTTTATCAAGGTCTCTCTGGATGGCATCCCTTCCTTCTGCCAAATCAACTGCACCACTCAGCTTGGTAAGGCTTTCTGATGCTTTCCCACTTGCTGCTGCAGCAGAGCAATTGTGGCCCCACCTCACTGTACCCACACGCAGAAAAACAGACTACATTGTACGCTGAAATATAGCTCCCAGGACCTACACATGAAGATCTTTAAGCTTGCTTATCAAAGACTAGTAGCTTTTGTTGTCACATTTAAATTATGTGGGAAGGGTTTTTATTTTTGTTTTTAAATCTCTTATATGGCAGTATATGGCAGATATGTCAGAATAGGCACTTTATGCCCATGAAATGCATTTGGAAAGCTGATGAGAAAAAAAATCAAATCTTTGGCAGATACTCTAATCCTCTTTTCTGTAGTATGCAACATGTATGGTATCATAAAAAACATGAGCCAGGAGCATGCTAGGATTACAATAAATATGTGAGGAAGTGGCTTTAGTTAAACACTTGACATGTATGACTGCAAAAGAAAAACCTTGTGCTTACCTTTAAGTGTATAGATCAGAAAAAGATTTCTAGTAAGTCCCAGCATGTTCTCCAACTCCTTAATACCTTCTGGCATATGCTCTGCATTAATTTTAGACAGCGCTGAACCTGTTCATCCATCTGTTCTTTGTGTTCCTTAGTATCCTTTCTCACAGCCATGTGATCAGCACTTTAACAAGCTAGATGTCTTCTCTGTTATTATTTGATGTATTTTGCTACTTTTCTATTAGACTTACAAATTTCCTTTAACTGAGGGAGTGGGCTAAATCAACTCGTAAGTTCAGCTACTTTTACATATCATAAACAGGGAAAGGACAAACTGACACAAACCTTTTCATTGAGTTTAAAGACATCAAAAATTCAATAACGCACTTCCAAGTAGGTTTCAGAACTGAGAACAAAACTTTGGGATGCCCTAGCTCCAGATCTCAGCAGAAGTAACCTGCATACAGTGAGAACCCTGATTGCACTCCCACAGGACAAGAGAACAGGAAAATTACCTGAAAAATGCTGTCCTTTAAGTGAGCATAACATCTCAGTATCCTAAGCATAAATGGTGTGGAGGAACAATCTCCCTGTTGAAGAATAAATGCTCGAAAGCTGTATCACACTTTGTAGAAGCTAAGATGCTTGCAAGGATCTTCCACAGGGAGGTCTGGCCATGGGCCACAACCTTGCTGAGCATCCCTGGGTAGCCTTGGGGCCTGAGTGTGTAGCAGTCACCAGCATGTAACACTATCTGAACTGAGGCAGTTTTGATTTAGCAGTCACGGAAGACAGCATTTAGTGAAGAGCCAGAACACTATCATCTACTGAAACAAAACTGTGAGCTTACGATCACAAAGATAACGTAGAGCTAGTGGTGAAACACAGAGCTTTGCTGGTTAACTACACACAGAAATGACATTTGTGCAATAAAATTAAGCTCTTTTGGTTGAGATCTTAGTGGCATTTCAACAGTGCTAACATAGTCGCATTGATGCTTTTGGAAGACACACAAAAAGCAAATATGAATATGACTACTAAGTGTGAGTACCAGACCATGCCAGCGCTTTTGACTTTTAGAGGACTTTAGAAGATTGACTTTTGGACAAGGATTTACATCCTCATGCCCTCACATATTTCTAACATACACCTTATTAAAATTGTCAATCCCAGAAGTAGCAGAAGTTCAGAGAAGTTACATTTGATTGCGTAAACTTTATCATGTAAATGACGATTATTTATGAAATTAATTGTGTGCAAATGAAGTCTCTGCGTCCAAAACTCTGCACACAAACAGACTTAAAAGGACAGATACAAATAATTCTGCAAAAGCTTTGCTCTGAACAGAACTATTATACAGCAGGCTTCTCTGGACACAGTTCTTACATAATCACAGACGTACATTCCTCAGTAACCTTTATCACGGCTGATGTGTGAGTACATGCTACTGTAAATACTCCTGTCCCAAGTGCCCTGGATCTCTGCATAGCTTCCTACTATTTAAATGAATAAACGCTGAAAAGGAATATCACCATCCTACCCTTGGTGCACTTTTAAACTATTTTAATGTACGTGCTATGAAGACACACTTTTGCTTTTACAGATCTGTAGAAAAATACAAACAGGCTGAAATAAACTAAATTCCATTAAAGGAAACAAACAAACATTTCATTTATTTTGTGCTAACCAGAAATGACAAAAGAACTGATTCAGAAATAGTAGTATCTGGTCTGAAAGCAGAAGAAGTTCAGTTTTCCCTAGGCTTGGATATAATCATTGTGAAACGTATCCAACAACTTTCCTTTTCGCTTTCGTTGACAGAGAGGGTTTGGGTCCAGGAAAGAAAAAAAAAGGCAGCCAAGAAACATTTGCAAAGTGGGATTCAAATCAGATGTTTTCAGTTAGAAAATGAACTCCTCTGTTAATTTATCCAGGTTTCGCAGTACTGGTATGTTTCTGTAAAAGAGAACATCTTTGGTGGTTAAAAGATCCATTCTCCACCATGTTCATCCATTCAGAAACTTATAGATTCATGTTTACATAATCTTGGGACTTAAGAGTGTAACTGAAAAATAATTCTCTGTTCAAACTGGATGTACAAACTGGCTTTCTTAAGAGCAGCAATCTGCATGAAGGGTCCTGGAGGAGTTGGAGACAACTTCTCCTTCAATCAGAAACTGTGGATTTGATCTGGCAAAACATTAACAGGGTCTGGCAAAGTCCTGAATTGTTTTACTAGTCCAATCTGAAATGTTCTACATCTGCTGCTGCCCCCAGCACCCGCCTCCAGTGGTTGCTGCTGCATAAGATTACGAATGAAAAAATACCTATTTCTTCCTCCTTTCTCTGTGGATCGGCACAGCTCCAGTTGCTGAATCACAGAGGGGGAATGCATCAAGTGAAAGCTATTATAAACAGGAAAGTTAAGCCATTTCGACCAGACCTTCAATAAACTGTCACTACGACATGAGGTGCCAAATTTGGCTTGCTTTCCACATCCCTTTATTTTTATCATTTGAACATAGTTTTCAACAGCAATGATTATACTATTAAGCAACATCTCTAAGCACTGAAGATACAGCACATGACCGTGCAGATGGAGAACACATGTCACTAATTCCATGTTTATTTACTTAGCAGCCTGGGGTGAGAGTCAGACAGTTTTTGGTTAACTTAAAAGAGCTGAAGCGCATGCAATGGCTCAGGCCAATAATCAGACAATAAAAAGTGGTGTTTTTGCCAATGATTTTTTCACATATTGTGAAACTACCCCAGCTATCCCTGAGTAGAGTTCAGCAAACTGCTATAATCTTGATGTCAGAGTTTCTACTAAATTCTTGGAATCATTACAGATACCCATGGTTTACTGTGAAAAATACCATAAATCCCATTGTCCATTCCTCACTCAAAATTCTTAGGAAAACTGACAGGATCCCCTGAATTCTTTTAGAATGATCCGAACTATGCAGATCAAAATAAGAGTTTTGTTTGTGGAATGTGAAAGCACTAGGAGAACAACCAGATCAATCTGGTCAGTACTAGCTGCTGCAAGCTCAGAAAGTATTCAGAAAGCATTCAGAGAAGAGATGGCTTCTCATTCTGTTTCCCCCAGCTTTCCACGTCCCTTTCCCTTATTTCTTTGTAAGACAGAAACAAAGTTCTTCCTTAAGGACTTTTGCTGAAGCAGTCAGCTGCATGCAAAAGGGTTAGCTCAGATTTGAACCCAAGAAATGTGTTTTAAGTACTTAGTCCTGTGCCCTGACAACCAAGTATGCTTTTACACCTCAAAAGCTATTTAAAAACAAAAGAAAACAAAAAACTTACTGCTCTGTACTGCACAGTACATCTCCATCTCACAAAGCTCCATCTCACAAAGCTTTGCTCCATGCAAACGTTCCTGAATAGCACCATTGCATCTCTGACCCTAGACAGCAGTAGCCTGGTCTTTGTTTCTTAGCCACTATGGAAAGTCTTAACCCTCTCCAGTATAGATAAGTTTTCTCAAGGAAAAGGAATCTCTGGGTAAGAAACTTTATGTTTTCAGAAGATCCTTCCATGCTATCAGTGCTGACCAAACATGCCTAAGTAGCAACCTGTAACACCTGGAGGCTCTGCTGAAACTGAGTCTTTTAAGAGCCTGACAGCCTGCTGTTGCTACCAGAAAAGGAGCTGGGAGCAGTCAGATTCTTTCAGGAATTGTCTGATACTCAGTCTCTCTGTACCTGAAAGTGAAATCAAGCTCTGTGGTGTATTTCTTCAGTTTCTTCTCATTTTCAAGGGTGTCTTTAGTACCTTAAAGATGCAGAAACAGTTGCTCACTTTCTAAAGGACTGTAAGGTCACTTAAATGTTTTAAGAATAAAATGATCTGGTCTGCACTTCTAGTGGACCACATTTCTGGTCCCATTTCCCATTCTAAATGTACTGAATAAGGCTTTATTGAGCTTTATTCAGCCACAAGTAAGGCTATCTACACCTGCAGGGATGAAGACTGAGAATGAAAATGTTCATAAGTGCAATCTGAAGCAAAGATAATAGGTAACAATGATAAACTGCTGCTTCATGGAACTAATAAGAGTTAGAACTATTAAACAACCGATAGCAAAATAGAAAATCTAATTCTGAACAGCACTTTATTCTAACTAGATAAGTTCGCAAAATAATTTATACTGTCTACAAACATCCCATTGTTTTTTGAGTTGAGCTCACTGTTCTGAGCTTTAACTTCTTGCACTTCTGCAGAATGTAAACAGTTGATGGATGCAAGCAGCAGATGACAAACTACCTCTTAGGCTGAGGAATGCATGAGCCACTGCAATTATTATTTCAATGTAGGAATCCTCCCTAATGTGACCCTAAAAGTAACAGAGATAAATCGATTGCTAACATCAGTGGGGGTGAACAAGACCTTACAGTCAGCTTTGTGAAGCCCCACAAGCACAGACTGTGGATTCACTATCTTTACCACTAGGCTGCGTTTCAGTCTCAGGGGCAAATACCAGACACAACTGCTGCCATCCATCCTGTGCATCTTGAAGGACAGGTAGTAAGGGGCAAAACAAGAAGACAGGAAGAGGTCCCTCACATTCTCAGGGTGCTGACTGCATTCTTGCCCTGAAAGCAAACAGTCTAGGTTCCTGCTGAGATACTGCTCGTGCTGGTGAAGAGTAATTGGGTCAGTGAAAACAGAAGCCAATCTGGAAGTTCAGATGAGCACAAGACCTAATTTTCAGGTTAGAACTGAGGACCATACGAACTGTTCTTGGGGCCACAGAGTACCCACTAATGCTTCTAGGCAAACGCTAATAGTATCTAGGCTTAGACTACTATTACTGTGGATAAGAAAGGAAAACAACATCATTGTCATGTACTGGTATAGACAGAAATCAAGGTAACCCTCAGCTACACAACGTACATCACAGTCTCAGGCTGGTATGCCGTCTCCCAGTCAGATTTCTTGTGGTCACATTACTTCTGTTCTTCAGGATTTGAACTGTGGGCTGAAGAAGGGCTACTGCTTCAAGAACCTTATGTGAACGGGAACATGGCTACTCATATTGCTGAAATCCAGACACTAATGATTAGCAGGTGTCCTTGCCCTCGTGTACTCCTGTGCTATGACATAGCCACCACACCCTTGAAACTGCACTTCCAAGAGGGACCTCTGTCAAGTGTCTTTGGCCCACTAGGAGAAGTATGGATACTCACAGAAGCACTTTGTTTTTAAAATGGTGTTGTATTTTGCAAGGCTGTGTATCTTGAATTTCTATTCAGCAGTAACAGAGAACAAAATTGTACATCTAATTCCTCCGCAACTCACAACAACATGAAAGCTAAAGAGAAAGGGATGGCAAGTGATTGCATACTTTGTTACTAAGTACACTGAGCTACAGCTTAGATTCTGACAAGGAAATCAAATATTTGCATTTCAGAAGGCAATATTCTTTACCGAACTGACAACAGAAATAGGACGAGAGGGCAAGAGCATTTTTAGGTGTATAAGTCAATGACTCCATGAGGTATTAATGAAGGTCCAAAAGAAACACCCACTCAACTTAATGTAGCAATTCTGATGAAAAACCATGATGTTTATCAAATTTTCCTTAGGTTCTACCCTGACATCAAGACTTCACAGAATAAGGGTATCCAGCCTCCCACTCTCCTTCTAGTTCTGTGAACTGAGTTACTCAGAAAGTAAACTTCTGTAGCAAATCCCTCTTCCCTATCCTGACTTGAGGACTAAGACACCTCTGTGACTCAGAGGCCAAAAAGATGCAGAAGACTTGAACTAGTTGTCTGCTGCATATAAAGGAACTAGAGATCCCCTAGTAAGTAACCTGCTCTGGGCTTGTCTTCTACGATGTTGAAGTTATTGCAGCAGATTTTCCCAGGCATGCTTCAGAGGATGTTTCACAGTCAGCAGATGGGCAAAGAGTGAAATGTGGGACAGGTACAGAAAACATAGGAAGAAGCCAACACTCTCCTCCAAAGCTCCCAGGGTTTTTACACAGACATTAAACTCAGAATATAAATACATTCCTTTAAATTAATGCAACTTTAGAGTGTCCTTAGCCCATGTAGATCTAGGTGTCTTTATCTTCCATAATGATGTCTCCTGTCCCTCTCCAGATACAGCTTTTAATACCAGCTGTGCGAATTTCCAGACAAGAATATTCCCAGGGGAGTCAGAACATGCACTCTTTTGTCATAAAACCATAAAAAACAGAGCTGAAGGGAAGTCTGAATTCATGAACAGGAGTGTTGTGCTATGCACTATTCTTTTCACCACTAGCCAGCAAACAGCAGCAATTCTTTTGAAAAAAAGAACATGCAGAATTAACAGCCACAATGTAGGAAAAATTCTTGTATTTTTGAGAAACAAACCACACACCACAAGAAGATGGAAGCTTTGCATGGGTGTTTACTATGGCATTTATGAGGGAACACCCTTTGCTTGAACTTTATGAGCTTCAGATTCACTTTTTTTTTTTTTTTAGCTTTCCTCAGAATGTTTCTTTTGCTGTCACGAAAGAAAAAGAAAAAATAAAACAATAAAACTAGCAGATTAGCCTCTTTGCCAGGAGAAAGAGCCAGTTCTCAGCTGTCACAAAAGCGTTCAGCTTTGCATAAAATCAATACAGCTGCACACACCTACACAGATGGAAATTTTGCCATTCATAACGTAAGACCACAGTGCAGTACTTAATGATGTTGTTTTCTCTTCCAAACCCATCAGTTTCACATTGCAACCACAAGACTACAATTAGATCATATAGTTAACTACATCATGCCAACTTCTGTAAAATTAATCTTCCTCATATTCTCACCATTAAAAGATCCATTAATTCTTCTCATTCTTGTGGATGAGAATAACAGAGGAAAAGAAAACACTTTCTAATTTGAAAAAAAAAGAAGAAAAAAAAAAGAAGCAGATTGGATAGATAAAAATGAACTGCTTACACTACCTTGAGATGTGAGAGCAGCTAAAACATCTGCACTGGACATATGAGTCGCTGGTCTGGCTTTGTTTTGCATGGTAGCAAATGAACCCCTAGGGTTTTGGCCTGAAGAGGCTCTCATTTTTGCAGAGAGTCTTGATCTCTGTTTTCAGCAAAACACCAACAAAGCCAGTAGAAATCAATTTCCTGTTTGATGAAACTGATGTGTGTTAATGCTTTCTCATTCCCAAAAGAACCCACCACACCATTCCATACAGTCTGCATTGATTCTGGGAAGTTGGGCCACCTGCAGTAGATTTTAGGGTGACAGAAGAAAACAAGGCCGCTTACAGTACAGATGATTAAACTGTTCCCACCCATCCTGACTGCTGAGTATCTGACAGATTAATCCTACAACGTGCCTGCAGCCTACCTTGCCCTAATCCCGCTCCATGCTGAATGGGTTTTAACTCCCTTTTCATCATGGTCTTCTTTGCAGCACGCTCTCCTTGCTGCTCACTGCCTTTGTTGGAGTGTGATGTACTTCTGGGCTGCCACGGCTGAAGAAACATTGAATGGGCAAAATGGGAAGAAGTCCAAAGCATAGTTCCAGAAGACAGAGTACAGAAGAGGTAAGAGGAAAGCCATCCTGTCCCTCCTTGCTACTGCATTTCATCTCTTACAGGGATGGTAGTCAGAGAAAGGATAGTAGTAGAAATGGCTGTATCACCTTTTGACTGAGTGATGAATGAACCGTGTACAAGTCATCCAATTTCAGATGCAGAGACACAGTGACTGATTTCGTCACATTATGAGCTATGCTCCAGTCCGGTTAAGTGAATCAGCTTTGATAAGGCTTTGAGAGCAACCTGATGACATTAGGAATTCCAACACCTTGTCACAACTTCACAGGCATGAAAAACAGAGGCTAAAGCTTATGTGTTAACTATAGCACAAACTAAGCCCTGGGAATGTTTTAAGTACTTAAAGCTGGGAGACACTAGGGACAAAATAGGTAATCAAATTCTAAGTCTCTTAATCCCTCTCCTCATTTCAGCAATGAACAATCTTTTCTGCGTATTGCCACCTTCCTTTATCCTTTCTGTGCTCTTTCAGGAATTTTCATTTTTTCTTCTCTGAGATACAAGCTACTTAAAGGCTCACAGAACACTGAAGTAGCTGCTTTCCATCTGCAAGACTGGCACAAGCTCAGCAATATGTGTGCATGTATTTGTGTCTATGAAAACATCTTGGCCATGTGATTCTGAAAAGGTGTTTAAGGCAAGATGACAGCATGCAATCTCTATGGGTAACAGAATAATGTGGCAATAAAAATCTTTTTATTATTTCAATAAGTGCCTGGCATGGTACAAGTCCCAACTCTGCTTAGAGGGGATTCTCAAATCTACAAGATCAACTAAAAGCTTATTGAAGGCCTATGCTAGAATTGTATGTGCCTAAACTGTGTCAAAATGGGGAGGCTAATGAATTTTTCAGGCAAGGTTAGTTAACACAAAGTTTGTGAACCATCATTTAACCTAGGACTGCACAGCTGGAGAAGGATGTTTTTGATCATACAAATTCCAGCTGTGTAAAGTCATACTGGAGATATGACAGCCTGCTTTTTATCATGCCTATGGACTGAGGGCCATGTGCAGGCTTAAGGTGAAGGCTTTCACAATCATTTCACAAAAGGCTGAAACTACCTGTACAGTATTTACACTTGCAGCCCTTGTTATAATGGCCACCTGCAACTTCTATACTGGGGCCAGAGGACAGCTTGGGTACCTCAGAAGCAGCCTAAGTCAGGTCAGCACAGAAAGCTGGACTTCCTTTCTATGTCAGTGTCTATTTCTATTCGGAGCATGGCTTCTGCTCTTCTCAAGCCTCCAGATGGCAGCTTTTTCTCCTCTAATTGCACATACGAACTTTGGCCAGAGGCTTTATTTGTCTGACATTCCAAGGTGACCTGGAAAAGCCATTTCCAAGAGAAGAGAAAAGAAGATAAATGGTGTGTCACTTCCCAATTTTCTCTCACGTCTATTTCAGAAACAGGTCTGTACTTAAACAAAAGAAAGTTTATTCTGGCACTGAAACTTTTTTTCTAAAGCCTCAGACAACAAATACTGGGACAGGATGATAGATCTTTAATACTACGTGCAAACTTAAAAATTACACCTGTTTTTTTCTGGTCTGTGGAGGGTCTTCAGCTTTACCCCACAAGAAACTGTGCTGGTGTACAGAGAAAAATTTACAGTTTGTGGGTTTTTGTTATTTTTACAGTTTTGTTTCCCTGCTACAGTTCAGTTTGAAATGCAAAGGAAACAAGCTACATGGTGTTGACTTATACAAATTCTTTACCAATGAAACACCACTGTCTATGCTAGCTATTGTGTTACTTAACCATTTAACTTCTGTAAAACTAAATGTATATAAATTGGTACACAAGGCCTGGAGAAGAGAAAATGAGGCATTCAGTCCTTAGAAGGACTTGATCCAAACTTCATTAACATTACTAGTAATACTCCTATTCACTTCCATGATCTTATAAAATCTCTGAATTTGGCTATAAAACATCAGTAGCTGTACGTTATTTTTTTCACTGAGAAAGCTTGTAGCAAACTGATCAATAAAAGCTCTATTTTTACAGTTGTGCAAGCAAAGTCCTTGGTAAGATGTTAACATTCTCACATTTTCGCAAAGGTTTAAAAAGCCCAGTGTCTCACTTAAAGAGTTTTTTTTTCTGAAGGACTGAAGATGGATTAAAATTGCAGTTTGGAAATGATGAGGCTCACATATCTTAAAAACAAGAGCAATCCCAATCCTAACCCTAACCCTTCATCAAAATAAAGGTAAAGCCCAAGCAAGTATTATCTGCCCCATCTCAGCTGTGGATAGTTAGATCCCTAATGAAAGAAATAAAATCTCAACCTCACCATTTTGTCCCTACTTTTATTTATACATTTTCTTACTTAAAAAAAAAAGTGCTTTGCTACTGTTTCTTTTCAAATGCATAAGGAAAGCAGATGAGAGGTTTTATATTGCTATAAGAAACGCTTCAGTAATTGAGCAAACCTGCTATCACTTCATCTGCACTGTGCTTTAAAAACTTTTCTGAATTGTTCTGCAAGTACAAGTCTACAAGGCCTTGAGAAGTAAACTCAGAAAAAGAAGCTTCCTCTACCAGAAATGTCCCACCTTCATCAAGCAGGTTGTGCAGGGTGCATACAAACTAGCTGGTGCTGGAAATCACTTAAAATGCAAGCGGAACTGCACTACCATGTTAGAACTTTCCATCTTCATCAATTCCTACAAAAAGAAACACCTCCTGATATCAGGATTTTACTGTCATTATGACTTCAACTTAACAAACCAGAGAGAATATATCTCTGTTGTGTACTCCATTTTTGAGATCTTAAAATGTCCACATTTTATTTACTTTGCTTCCTACCATTACAAGCAGGAGAATCCATATTTCAAACACCAAAAGCAAAGCAAAAAGTAATGAATAATGTGCTGCAGGAGCCAAATTTTTGAGAAGGTAGATTTCAGTGTAAAAAACCCAGAAGAAGAAAACTACGTGCTTCCAGAAGTGTTTATTTCCCAAACAACATATATGTTAAGGAGATTTTTTTATCCTTTATGTAAATAACAATTATGAATGTTTTTACATTCATTCATGTGGTCTTACACATTTTTCAAAGAAAACTGACTTACTAAACTTCCACACCATTACTTATAGCACTTGTTTCTTCATCCACCTTTCTTATCCACTTACGTTTTAGCATACACATGACACAACCAAATCCAAAACATTTCTCCTGTACTTACCCATCACAGCCTTATGATACCTTCACTAGGAAAGAAAATTCATTTACATTTACTTTGAACTTATCCATCATGATGTTATGCTAAAACTGTAATTCACAAGGAGTCAAACAAGTTTTATAAAAAAAAATGTACAGAATGACAGTGAGGAATGGTTTTGCCAGTATTAATTAAACTTCAATTTACTGTTACTTAGTCATCAGTGTTTTGCATCTTTTCCTTGGTTTAGGTTGCTGCTTTCTTGTTTTCTCTTCTCCTTTTGTGACAGCCAGTCATTTTAACACAGTATATTCACAATAGATCCTCTGCATATTTTAAAAGGCAAAAAGCCACTGAGGAGACTATAACAGAAGGCTCCACTGGGAGAATCATTTTTTTAAATGAATAAATTACAAGTAAAAGACTAACATACAAGGAAGTATCTCATCTCCCAAGGGTGACAGAAAGGGCATCATAATTGTGATGCAGTAATTAAAGGAGTGTATCCCTAGTAGACAGCTGTTACACTTGGAGAAAAGACTCTTCATGCAAGCTGTTCTGTTTCTAGATAAGTCTCACGCCAATTCTTTCCATACTGTCCAGATTTTGTAAACATTAATTAATGCTTCATTAGACATGTATGTCTCAACTTCCTTACCCAGCTCTAATCCCAGTGTTCCCAGTTTACTGAATCTAAAACATTTACTTGCTTTTTTTTGCTTTTTTTGCGTATCAAGATTTGCATTGGCATTTTCCATAATAAGACATTCCTTCTTCAGTACGTCAGTTCTTACTGCAGGTCTCAGCAGAAGCCTTCTTTCAGTGAGAGCCTAAGCTAGAACTGAAGAGAATTTTTTCTGACTTACAAATTAAAAACAAAAGGAGAGGAAAAGAACCAGAACAAAATCTTACCCTGTTTTAAGATGTAGATTCAATGTACGTGCGAATGAAATGGTACTGCCTTATGAGACATAAAAAGCTAAGTTCTAAGACCCAGAAAATTTACAGTTTTGTGAACCAAGTCAACCTTTCGAATTCAACAGGCATATTCAGCCTGATATTTTAATGTAGCTACAGATACATTCTATCCTCTCTTCTTCACACTCCAACTCCCTTTTTTCTTACACTCTGTCAATCATCAAGCAATATCTTAGAGTCTTACTTGTCATTCTCCCCCAGGTCCCATGATAGTCACACATTTAAGTGTGTCTGTTGTACATGTGTACATGTGTTGTGATGTTGAGTGCAGATGTCTAATGGCTTGGAAATATCCTGTAATCTTAAAGAAAGTTTCCAAATACAGCATGACTAATTCAAAACTGTTGACAAAACTTCATCCAGCCAGGATCTCCTACAGAGTAGCTAAAGAAACACTTCTCAAAACGTGGTATGGAGACCCAGCTTTCAAGCAGGTAGAAGTGCCTGTGAAACAGAAGGATGCATTATATCTGAACATTCTATAACTAGAATAGGCCATTCTAGTCACCGGTCGAATCGCACATCTTCCTGTCTCTTTAAGTAAAGCACTGCTGGTAATATATAAAACTGTTTTTTTGTTTTGTTTTGTTTAACTTAAAAAGCTGTACAACACATTATCATCAGATTTTGCGTTGCATTTTCAAAAGAAAAAAAATCCTGGACATCTCATGGAGAAAAAAGCTCAGACGAAAATTGGGTCTAAAATCCAAGAAACCATAAAACCCAAAATATAATCCCCTATCCCCTGCCTTGCCAGAATTACGTTCCTTCAACTCTGAAAAGAGTGAAAATTTTGGTGTTCATATGACTTTACATTCCACTGGAAAGGCTCCTCACAGATCTAACTGATGCACTGTTATGAAAGCAAAACTGCAGGCCTGGTGGCTATGCAGATGATAACTGATACTGCTACATACTCATAAAAACTGCAAAGCTTTGACAGCATTTATACACACAATGAAATTCTACAATTCAATAACCATACACAAGTAGCAGACCAAAAATAAACTAAAGATGAAACAGCTAGCATAGACTGTAAGTACTTCAATTAATTGTTCTGCCCTGCCAACTGTACGTTGTCTTCATGTATACACTGTGTTGCAAAAATTGTGTCCATGTGTTTGATTGAAAGAAACCTTCCCTGATAACTGTGGTTCTAATTAGGAGGTAAAAGATGAGATAAACATCATGGGTTTTAGTTCCCCCCTCATAACTCTACAAGGTCATCCAATCCAACATCACACTTGCCAGAAAAAAACTCCTTCTCTGAAAATAAAAAATGGGGAAAAAAGCTGTGGAAAAGACATTACTTACCTTTCTACAACAATGAAGAGCGAGATCTGGACATTTGATTTAGCTTCCCATGGAAAAAGTAGTTGCCTTTAACAGCTCACCTTTTTATTCATAGAATGGGAAAACACACCTTAGACAGTGAAAGCCATGGATTTATTTTTGCTGACCTCAGTATCTTTGTTTGGCTGTATCTAGTTTGAAACTTAACATTTGTAATGAAGGAAAGAGAAAAAAAGGCTTAATGAATAAAAGTTCTTTTATATACTCTACAATAACTGGGACTGGTTATGTTACTGCCCCTACTCTTCCTCTGGCTCCCTTCTTTTCTCCTAATTGTCACAGACATCTCTGGCTGTACGAGGCTCCTCATGTGTGCCAAAAGGCTTTTGTCTTTTTTCTTATAAAGCAGAGAAGAGTTGGTCTGTTCTGCTTTTTGTGGCACATTATCAACAATATTACAAAGAACAGGAGGGATATACTGAAGCCAATTTCTACTCTTCAGCACATAACAAGTGGTTCCTCTTTTACTGTATGGAAGATTTCTAGAGGATATACTCAAGTAATTAAGAAAGTCAATTTAGAAACTGTACATGATTTGTACAGTTATCTTGGTGTCTCACATTTAAAACCATTAATAACTACAAAATGGCAAGAGGCAAAAGCACAAGGGCACAGAGAAAAGAACATTAAAAAATAACCAAAATACCAAAATGAACAGACTGCAGAAGAACAATTTCCTATTTAAAAATCATTACTGCATTAAGTAGCCATAGGCTAGTACGGTACCTGCATGATTAACCCAACAGAAGCTAAATGCAGTTCAATTACAATATACACTGTCAATGTAAATTCTTACATTCTATAATGAAGAAAAGTTAAGAAACATTAAGATTCCTTGTCCCTTACAAATCCATAGCAATCCTCAGCTGGGAAATGTTAAAAAAAAAAATAGGTTGGAACCTTTTTCAGAACAGAAGATTTCAAAACACGTTCTTTTCCCTTTAAAGAACACATTGCTTTTTGTTTCTGCCACAAATATGAGATGTACTCAGCTCTGGTGAGGCTGCATCTCAAATACTGTGTTAAGTTTAGGGCCCCTTACTATAAGAAAGACACCAAGGCCTGAGAGTGTGTCCAGAGAAAATGGGGAGAATTACTGCACTACAACTTGAAGAGAGATTGTAGCAAGGTAGGGTTTGGCCTCTTAGACAACAGGGAGAAGATGAAGGGGAATGATTGCACCAGGGAAAATTCAGGTTGTATGTAAGGAAAAAATTCTTCTCTGAAAGAATGGTTGGGCACTAGAAGGAAGAGGCTGCCCAAGGAAGTGGTTGAGTCACTGTCCCTGGAAGTGTTCAAGAAGTGTGTAGATGTGATACTAAGGAACATGGTTAAGTGGGCAGTATTGGTGGTAAGTGGACAGAAGGACTAGATGAACTTAGAGGTCTTTTCTAACCTCGATGATTCTGTGATTCTATGATTCCAGCTGAATTGAGCAGACACATTTAAAAGAACAGGCTTGAACAGTTATTAGGTCAAATTCTCCATAAACTATATGGATGCATCTTTCATTGCCTTCACATATAGAGCACATGGCTGCAACTATCTGTTTATTTATAGTGTATCCAATATCAACTCCTTTTTAAAACTCACTTCACAAAAACTGATGATTATGTCAAAGTGAAACGTTTCTCTGCAGTAGTCAAATATGCAGTCAAAGAAGTTAGACCTCAACATTTTTGATGACACTCAAAAGATAAGCTTAAATGATGACAAGTTCCTTCCACATGGGAAAAGTAGCAGTAACTCTAAAATGTTAGTCTCCCTACCTTCAGGAATAGCTCAAAACAATCTTTAATAATACAAGCCATTGATAGAGACAGAAATACTGAGTTTATTTTGTTCAGGTTACTAGAGCATTCAAACCAAGGTGAAAGAAATAGACTAGTGTTCCAGAAGTAAAATAAAGATGAAAATTCAATTTTATTTTAAAAAATTGAATAACGTCTGGAAATAAATAAAATGCTGTACTATATCTTTACTAAGAGCTAAGTGAGGACACAAGGAAGCTCTGCCACTGACATGAAATGCCATTCTGATCCAATGTCTCAGTGACCCTACTACATCACCTTGCAAGCAAAATCTTATCAAGTCCTGTATATTTACTTACTTCTCTTTTAATACAATTAAAGGAAAGATGCTGCAAAGGCACAAGGTAAATTATCCGAAGATGTGATAATCAACAAACAGTATACCATAACTGATAAACTTCCCAATGCAAACACTGTAGTATCTCATTTATTTCTTGGACTGGTGGCAGACAATACCTTTGTGCTTAGGTATAATCTTGATTCCCCCTCTATGTTTATCTACATTCTTATTAAACAAAGACATCCAGTGTACGCTTAGCTGAAATACTACACTGAAGACCAGTGGCTCAGCTTTCCAATGCATTCCCCTGGAAATTGTGTCAATTAATTAAAAAAAACAAACAACCCAAAGGCTAAAGTCCCCTGTCTAGTAATACAGCCTTTCGTTTTTGCTTTGAACAACTTCACAGGGAATTCAGAGAGCCAGACTTCTATGTTTTTTGCCTCCAAGACTCTACTCTAAAATGCAACAAAGAGCTTATCAACTGCAAGTTTACATCAACTGTAGACTTTGAATAAATATTATTAAGAGGACTGTTCCAAAAGCAGTAACAAGAACAATCTTAGCATTAGTGACCAAAATGCCTTCTTCCTCTTTAGTAAATTAATTTTAAGAGAATTAAAAGATGTTTAACAGACTGTAGTATTCCCTAAGGATTTATTCTGCAAAGATCCGCATAGTCAGACCCTCTCCAAATAAGAAATACCTAAGCAAGTTCAGAAAGTAACCAATAAAATTCATGCCTGAAAATACCAGAAGCTCTTAAATGCAGAAGATACAATCTCAGACTCAGTGAACCTGAAGTCACAAACTTCTGCTTTAAGGGGTTTTATAACTTCTGTTTTAAGGGGTTTTTCATTTTAAGGGGTGTTATACTGTGTCAGAACATTTGCATCTCTTATGTTCTCTGTGCATCTCTTTTGGCTGCTGCTCAGTGGAAACAGGGGTTGAGTTTGACAACTACAACTCTTCTATATCTTTAGCCAGAAGCAGTTACCCAAAAGCCACAAATGCATTCTCACTCAGGTTCATAGTTGTAACTACAAAAAAAAACGCACAGTTGTAACTCCAAAAAAAATCTCCCTAGCCTGGATTAGCCAAGTACCCAGGGCACAGAGAGAAACCCAAGAACAGAGACACAAAACTCACCCGTGCATTCATGCTGTAGTCCTTTCCCATAGTATCCTTTTTCACAAATGCACTCAAACTGGCCAGTGTGAGTGCCACATTTACAGCTTGCCATGATGTCACAGCAGTTCTCATTCGCCTCACAGAGATATGAACAGTGTGATATATCTTCTTGGATATAACTACCAGAGGGCAGGTCTGAAACAATATCAATTTATTAATTAAAAAGTCCAATCTCAAATCCCCTAAAAGTATCATATTATGTAACTAGCATAATGTTTCTGCAAAAGTTCTAAGCTCTAGTGATGGTGGCATGAAATATACCATTGCACAATATAAGAAAAACTTGTTCCTACTATGGAAAAATATCCACTAAAATCAATGGTGCATAGTCTCAAGTTTTCTCACTTGGCCTGGCTTGATTCTAACACTGTCAGAAGACAGTCTTGCTCCATACAGAAGCTGCTGAGACAGTTTCTCCTGAGTTTGGTGGGTGCTCTCACTGGCATAAGGAGAGTATTTAGTCATGGAATGTACAACTTGTTGGTCATATAAAAAAGAATAAATCTTTCCTTTCGTGCATCCACAAAAAACAATTTAACTGGAACAAACAGAACTGCAGTAAAGCACACTACTAATGCAAAACTAGCATTCTATTTAAAAGTAAATATAACAAATAAATATAGCAGCTAGTACGATGCATGTACTATGTCTTACTCAAGCAGCACCGGCTCTCATGCAAAGATCTACTTGTGTTCTCACTTGCTAAACTTCTGTTTTTCATAAAGGCTTTTTCAGAATAAAGTAGATCAAAAAAGGATAAAACTCCAGTTCAAATTTGCTTTCCATCTCTTGCTCTTTCCAGTGTTATTGAACATGTAAGGCCATAAAAACAGATCGTATTTACCTTTATACATAGGAATCTAAATGTTTTTCTCAACAAGCAAGCTTTCATTGGTGTGTAAAACATCAAAACTGGAAAGCTAATGGTAAGGTATGTACTGAGGGTGTCTTTTTGACAACTGTGTAGCTAACTACAAGGTTCATCTAGTCAAACAAAAGTCCCACTAGGCCAAGACCATAGTCTCTTTGTCCTTGGACAAAATAAAGAGAAGGATGGAAGTATAGATATACCAGTGAAGAGAATTTAGGTCACATTTCATAGATAATGAGTTAGTTAAATTAATAGTTCATCATTTTGCCTGAGGAATGAGCATCTTTACTTGAAAGTCAGAGGAAAAACAAAAAGAAATTTATACTACATGAAATGCAGTTACCAGACAGTACTGGAGATCTTTATATTTAGCTCTATGTTCTCTGTAAGACTTCTGAAGTCAATACCTTCATGAAGAGCCCTGCGTGCCAGAGCTTCAAACTCGGTAAAACTGTGAAGGAGGTAACAATGATCTTCTTTTGGATGGGAAGCCATGTCATTCAGTTCTCGGATATTCCCCTGCCATATCCCAAAGGTGAAGATCTCCACTCCAAATTCACGCAAGGATGCTGCAATTGGTCTTGGGTCTCCACCATTGGAATATCCATCAGTAATGAGAAATATCACCTTTGTGGAATTCCCACGGGCATGTCGCAGTATTTGCTAAAAGAGAAAATGAAATGACACACCTCAGGAAAGTGTTAGCAGCCACTGATTTGAATATTTCTTTCCTAACAATTCAGCTCCTTTCATTTAGCTTGCACAGCTAGTTTAAATTTTTGCAGACTATTCATCATATCAAAGAAAAATCATCTACAAACAGTACTGTGGTTAGACAGTGTTAAACACTGACTAAGACTTCAGATGGACAAAGTCTGCCCTATCACAACTGTGAAATCATGACAATCTGAAATGAGGTACTTCGACATCAATTGGTCAAGTCAACCATGCATCAGACAAAACCAAACCTGAACAGTCTTTTAGCAACTTGGTTCAGTCTGAAGTTTGAATGGATATATTGAGAATCTAGTGTGAGACTCTGAGGACAAAAGTTCAGATGCTACCAACCATCTCAGTGCCACGGGTGTGACATGAATGCACATCAGCTGGCAAGCTGGTAAATGTCTTTCTGTTCCAACACATGAAAACCATTTGGTTCCAAGCTTGCTAGTTTTACCACACAGGGAAGTGAAAAATCCATCAAACCATACCATGAAAGTATGCTGCAAATGGTGGCAAACCCACTCTCATGATTGCAGTTTCCAGTATGTGGACTATGGACAAATCCTTTACAGCTTGTAAGGGATAAATAAGGGAAACAATTTTGATTTCAATAAGGGTTATTTCACTCAAAAAAAGCCACCAATATATTAGAAAAAGATGTAGGGATCAACTTATCAACATTAGTAGAAGAATTGGTCAAAAGCATATATACACATACGTACCTATATATAGAGATATTCACATATACACTTATCTATCTCTATATATAGATACACACACATAGATATATATGTATACATATGTGTATCTCCCTCTCTTCCTCTCTCTCTCTCTACATACATATATATACGTATATATATATAGTCTCTATACGTGCTCTACATGTAGAGAGACTATATATATATGTATATGTATATGTAGAGAGAGGGAGAGAGATGCACATATATATCTATATATATGTATATATTTTATGTGTGTATATATATATACACATACATATATATACACATTATATATATATACATATATATATGTATACATATATATATATGTATATATTATATATACATATATATGTATATATATATACACACACACACATATATATACATATATAATATATACATATATACATGTATATATTTTATGTGTATATATATATATATATATACGCATACATATATATATACATATATATATGTATCTTGGAAAGATTCTTACACACAACAGCAACTTTTCACATGAATGTCATGGGCTGAAGCTTCCACTGGAAATTTTGTCTCTCTATATACTCCTTCCCACCTTCCCTCTACCATTTCTTTTTTTAAAAACTGAAATTCAGTCTGAATTTCTGGAAGACAAATAGTGTCTGTATCATTCTCTTCTTATACAAAGCAGATAGAAGAAGCTGATTTACACCCAGTAAGCCCACAAGCAATTTAACAGTGTAGATACATCAACAGATAACATGTCAAAGAGAGTGTGCATATACATACATGGGTAAGAAGGAAAAGGTACTGAAACCAAAGTGATACCAATCGGAACAACGGTCCTGAAAAATAAGGTGCCTTGGATATCTGATGTAGAATGCAAAAATACACCTCTACCTGATGAGGCTTCATAAGCCTACCTCTATGAAGAGAAGTTTCAGAAACAGACAAGAACATCAGACTGGCTAGAAACATGTTCTCAAGTCACTGCCACGCTAACAAATTACAAATAAAAAGGAAATAATTTATTATATCTACTTCAAAAGAATGACAAGGTGGGTTGCTTCCCTAAAGGCACCCTCAGCATGCCCCTCAAGGCACAGAGTCCAGCAAAACTGTACTGGGAGACTTCAGCCTGCAGTAACTGTGATTTTACTGATAAAAAACAAAACCTGTAAAATGACAATAATCACTGGAGTTTCCTACGGCATCGTATATTCAGCAGTTGAATATTAAATTAAAGGTTAACAAGATAACCTATTAAAGAAAGAGAGACAAATGTGACTACAAAAGCCTTCAGTTTTTTATTCTGTGCAAAGTGTTTTCACCTAAAAGCCCCAAATCCTTCCATCTGTACCTGCCACAATGGTGACAGCTTTTCCATTGGTGGTATATTTTTGTTTTGCCTTCTAGCATGTGGTAACAAATATGATCTGATATATTTTTATGGCATCTTATGTTTGATCCACTAAACTCTAGGGTCCACTTCTGATTTATTGCTGATCTTTCCTCAGCAAGCACTTAAGATTGTTGGCTATTTTAACCTCAGCATAACTCTCTATACTTGCTCCTACTGCTCAATTCATCCTTCCAGTCTGAGACTGCACTAATGGTAATTACTCTTCTATTGTATTTATTTTTTGACAACAGGCAGAGCACCTTCAAAAACATTATGCCAATGTGCTGTGAACCAGAAATCACCCAATGGAATTACCAGTCTTGTAGTCATCCACAGACTTTCAGAGAGTAAGTAAATACGGGACCATCACCGATCTCTCCTTGCTGACTGTCTGTGGCCATAAAGCAAGTGATTCTGAAGGCGCATTTTCTCCTTTTTCTGTGAACGTGAATTTATGGAGGAAAGATTTTCAGATTGGTAGCATTTGTATTACTGTTTTATTTCAGTAAGACTGCACCATGCTATAGTGAAACACATGACATATGACAGACCTTCCAGTGATACTGATTGTAGATTCCAAAAATCACGTCATCATATATGATGAGTAGTAAGTGTATTTAAGCAACTCTTACAAATTCCAAAAGCCGGCATGAACCAGAGTTAGGATTCATAACAAATTCTGAAAGTCAGACTTATAAAATTAAACCTGTCTGGATTTTAGATCACAAGCTACGCCAGTCCAAACAATCTGCTGAGATTTTCCAACCTTATTCACTAAGCCCGGCTAAATTTAGAACAACTTGATTTTGATTTGGCAATTCCTTGATTTCAGGTGGATTTCAAAAACAGGATAACAACGTGCACCATAAGTCAAAGCAGAAACCATTGGCGCTGTGGTCTGAAACACTGCCAAGAAAATGCTGCAGCTGGGCTGGATTCTACTACTGGCGGTATGTAAAACCTAGGAGGAATGAAACCAAATTCTCTTGCAGACAAAATCCTTTGCAAACCAGATCCTCTGTTCACCCTATTGTTTAAGTCATAATTGGAAAATCAGAATAAAGTAAAAAGCCAGAATGAAAAGAATTGGGAAGACAAAGATGGAGGAAAAGACAATATGAAGATAAATAGTAAGAAAAAATATAAATGCCTCATTTCAAAATGTGTTTTAATGTAGATGCTCTAAAATAAGCAGAATTGTAAGTTGAGAATGTTGTGTGGTTTGTGAGTTAACAAATATAATTAACTTTTTTACTATTAACTGTGCTATTTTAAACATGAATGTAAGCAACTTACGCTTCTATCAATCTGTTAACGATTCAGGCTGAAATTTTCCACCCAGGAAGTTTGTCTCAAGTAAAATGTTTGTTTCAGTAAAAATGGCTTTTATTTCTGAAAACATGGTGAGGAAAAACATATGTTCCAACTGCATTTCCTTGTTTTTTGCAACTGTAGTGCCTCTGAGCAGAATTAATTTTCAGTCTGCAAGTCACTTGATAAAAGGTAGGCTTCTACCAGACCATGGAAAAAAAAGCAAATCAAAACACTCCATAATCTGAAACTGGTGGATAGAGTTAAAAAATACAACTTTCAGAGAGTTAAGGGACATTCTGGAGACTGCCAGCGCAATTCTTGGAAGACTCACTTGCTAGCATCTTGTTCTAGCAGAATATCATTTCAACTCACGATTATGTTGGAACACGTATCAAAGGGGAAAAAAGCTTCATTTTCGTAGAATCACAGAATGGCCTCTGTTGAAAAGGACCACAATGCTCATCCAGTTTCAACCCCCCCTGCTGTGTGCAGGTCACCAACCAGCAGCCCAGGCTGCCCAGAGCCACATCCAGCCTGGCCTTGAATGCCTCCAGGGATGCGGCATCCACAGCCTCCTTGGGCAACCTGTTCCAGTGTGTCACCACCCTCTGAGTGAAAAACTTCCTCCTAATACCTAACCTGAGCCTCCTGTCTCAGTTTAAAACCATTCCCTCTTGTCCTGTCATGATCCACCAAAGGAAACAACCCCTCCTGTTTATACGCTCCTTTGAAGTATACTGGAAAGCCACAATTAGGTATCCCCGGAGACCTAATTCTCCTCTTCTCCAAGCTAAACAATCCCAGTTTCCTCAACCTTCCCTCACAGGAAGGTGCTCCAGCCCTCTGATCATCTTAGTGGCCCTCCTCTGGATCCATTCCAAGAGCTTTGCATCTTTCTGGTACTGAGAGCCCCAGACCTGGAAGCAGTACTGCAGATGGAGCCTCACAAGATCTGCAGAGGGGGACAACCACCTTCCTCTCCTTGCTGGCCACCCTGTTTTTATGCAGCCCGGAACACAGTTGGCCTTCCAGGCTGAAAGCACACAGTGCTGGCTGCTCTCAAGGAGAACTTCTCCCAGTTTGTATAAACACCTGGGATTGCCCTGGCCTAAGTGCAAGCACCTTGCGCTTGGCCTTGTTGAACAGGAACTTGTTTTGGCAGGACCTGTCTTTGCAATTTCATCAACGCTTTTTCAGCACTGTTTCCCTCTGTGCATAGGACTAAAGTGCATGAACTCTGCATATGTAATTAGCGGACAGCATTACACATGGCATTCTTTTTTTACCAAGTCATGCTCATAATAGATAGCAACCAAATCTCCATACTTTTCACAAATTCAGTGGCATGTCAGCATGGCCAGTAAACAAGCTAGCTGCTGAACTAGTATTTTAGACAAAGCAACACACACCTCAGAAAGGACTATTTAATTTTTTTTATCAGAAAATTAACAAGAATCTCTGTTCCACGAAACTAGGACCTCCAGAACGTGCTGTGAAAAATACACAAATGCTCTGTGTCTTTCCAAGAGACCAAGGAATGTTCCCTGGCTGTAGGTCCCATGAGCAACAGCCTACCAAAGCCCCCTTGAAAAAATGAAAGTTATTAAATGGGTAGTATTGGGAAAATATTTTTGTTGAGAGAAAAACGCTCTTTAGCTATATAGGTCTAGGATATGGGAAGAAATCAATAGCTATTCTGCTCTTTACATCTGAAAGGGCAACTCCTTCTCTGGGACAGCAGTGCTGTCAAAGGCAACCACAAGTAGAGCTGATAGGCAAGGGGGAGTGAAGCCATTCTGCTGGTACCTGAGCTACTCAAACATGTAGGCACCAACAGATGTAAGCAGAGGATCCAAAAGCAGGAACTGACAGACAGATAGGATTGCTACACGTTGACCCTAGAAATCAAATCAAGGCCATTGAACGGCTTGGCCCCTAACTGCTGCAGCTGTAACTCCAGACATGTAATCCCTTGCTGTACAACAGAGTAGAGGAAAAGAACAAGAGAAAGAAACATCCAACATTTGAGGGGGGGGGGGGTAAGATACATACATCTATTTTTATATCATTTGTATGTGTCTGGAGGCCCAGTCAGTGCTTTGCTACTTTCTGTGAAAGTACAGTGGCAAAAAGAACACGTCACCACCCACAGTAGCTAACAACCCAAATAACAGCTTGCTGTCACAAACCTTCTTAAAAGTCGTAGCATCGTGCAGTCACCACAGAGCTGCATCACTCCGCTCCTTCTCTCTGTATTTGTGTGGCAAGAAGTGCTACACAGCTGGAATAGTGTCTGGAGAACAAGAGGTGCAAGGAGCGGCTGTGGCTCCTTGGTTTACTCAGCCCAGCGCAGGGGAGCTGAGGGGAGGCCTCAAGGCAGCGGCAGCCCTCATAGGAGCAGTGCCAGGGGATGGTCAGGGAAAGGCTGTGCTCCAGAGGGCGGTGCTGTGTGGAGCCGGGGGTTGGACCCCATGGTCCTTCTGCGTCCCTTTCAACTCCAGGCATTCTGTGATTCTGTGATTTTTTGCTTTCTACAGCCTCAACTCACTTTCCTCTACTCCAAAACATCTTTCCTCTCCAGAAAGTCCTTATAAAAGCCTTTTTTTTCCCCTAGAAATTTTGTCTGTTTTAAAACATCTGTTCACTTCAGCCCTCAACTTGCAAGCACACACAAAAATGATGTCATGTATTGAGCTAGTCCTCATCATCTTCATGGATGGTATCTACATAAGACTGGTTTTTTGTTTTTTTTTTCCTTCATGACAAAGTCCTTTAATAAATTTTAAAGTTCTTCAACAAATAAAACTTAAGAACGCACTGAACAGTACTGGGAAGTTAAAAGGACCCCAAAAACCTACTTCTCCTGTATGAAGATCCACATATGCTTCTGATTTGAACATCAAACAAACCTAAGCATCAGCCACACATGAAAATAAAGTGCTGAATGATGAGTTTAACTGAGAGCATGGCCCATCGGACCATGACTATAAATCAATAAGGGATAAGTGCAAACGAACGAAAACAGTGGTCTTGATAACTACAAAGTAATTCATTGTGCCACTTTTCTATCAGCCTCTTGGACTGTTTTACTACCTGCTTGCCCATCTACACTTTCCTCACAGGACTGATCAGTCAGTTTCAGCAATTCTTGCAGATCTCAGATAAAACATTCTTTTCACATTAGCATTACAACCATCTGTATTGCATTCAGTCTCTGTTTAGTGTGTACAAATAGCTGGCAGACTTGACATTTCCTCTGTGCCAGTAACAGCCCTTAAAATTAAAAAAATGAAGTCTTGTGCAATAGAATGTTATCGTACAAAATTCTGCTCTAGAAATTCACTATTCCAATGCAAAATTAAACTCTCAGCAGTACAGTCATAAAAAAAATCTGAAACTCCAACTTCTGTGCTTCTAGTATTGGTATAAAGTTTGTAATATGCAATCATGGGATGAGCAGCATCCCATGCTCACCAACCAAAGACTTGTCAGTCATTGAAGTGCCACAGCAATGAGAGTGTCAAGGTTCTTTGTTACTGCCTCCATTACATGTTCTGCATCTAATCCATAAACATTTGATCCTGTGCCTAATCCCTGTCCTTATTCAGTATCTGTCTTTTAAAGAGGATTTTGACTGTAAAGAATTTGCAATTCATATATCAGTCTACAGGGAAACAAACCGAAATGGGTCAATCTGTCTCACTCCACAAACTGAGCCATTGCTAACTGCTAGCATCAGTCAGTCCCAGTATCCTTGCCAGGAGAAGCTTGCCTTAAAAGAAGCTTGCCTTAAGTTGGAACCCAGCTTTCAAAATCACATTATCCAAGCATTAACTACACTGCTCTTTGTACACCATGTAGGGAATAACCTAAGTGAATGTTACACATTGTAGGCCAGGAAGATCCATCACTATACCTCAGAAGTGAAAAAGAAAGCCCTCCACTACTGAGCCATTTATCTCTGCTGTACCAGTAAACCACTTACAATGAATGTGCTATCACCCTAGGAATTACAGAGAAGCTACAAGCCATGGGGAGAGTTCCCAACAGAACTAGATGACACTTTTTTCCCCAGAGGATCACTTATTCACTACAAAATAAATAACATCCAGTTAATAATATCGCTAACTTCAAAATAACAAAGTCTCCAATACATTTCTATTAAAATGAATAAATTATGTTTCACTATACAAAGCACTACACAGATTTGATAATTTATAATTTCAAATACAATATGTCTTAATTTCTTCAAATTCACAAAGGGAAATGGCAATGCAAAAATCCTTCTGTGAAGCTCACTCTGAGTTTTAAGATTCCTCTGCTCTCATTCTTCTTGCAGGTAAAAAGTCAAAGCTTGGCAATAAAACTGTCTAAATGAATATTCTGAAAGGGGGAAAAAAAAATAAGTCCTGAGATCGACTCTGTTGATGGATTTGAGGCATCTTATCAGCAAAGTCTGGAAAATCCCAAGAAGGTTGGTAAATTCACAGGGAGACCATGAATACTGTTTCCTCTATCATTGTGTATATATTACCCCATACACAGAAGAGCTGGTATATCTCCTGTGCTTCCTCTCTGAAGCTACAAATGTCTTCTTTCTCCACCATGTCTTTTGGTCATTGTACACTGCTACTTCCACTGTTCCACTGAGATTTTATGCTCTCTTTAGGTTTTCTTGCCCCTTTTCAAGACAATGACTAAAAATGCCCCATGAGATTTTGCTTTCCAATTGTGCCTTTCATCACTTTCTTCTGCACTGCTACATAAACTCCAAGAATGAGCTGTTACTTATATGTAAGCAATTATTTGTGGAATTTTCTCTGAATATTCACCTAACAGGAACTGCATTCAAAATTCAGGGAAAAGACATGCCTAAAGAGTGAATCTGTGAATTTAAACAGTACTGCAACTAAAAGGAAGAAAATAACCAACAAAAATAATAGATACTTAAAATGCAGTGATGTTGAGATGGTCTAGTCTTGCATTACTCTGACTTTTACTTCAGTAACAAGTACTTCAGTAACAGCACTTCAGAAGCAACGTACTATCTCTGTAAATTATTTTCTCAGTATTCATTTCTGCAACAAAACCATATGCACAATCTATGAACGTGGCCTTCTGTCTTTCCTATCCTTTTTCATCATATCTTCAAATTTCACCTGTTCTTTATGCAACATTACGTTCTCTGTATGTAACCATCTTCCCTTCATTCTTTTAATTTTTCCAAATTAAATGTAATTTTTATGTATTTTAGAAAGAATTTTCAAACATTTTATATGCAAATAACACAGTGCAAGAATCTCAACTAAGAAAGTAAGTTGTATTCTTTCACGTATCTTTGTGAAAATGCAGAGCCAGAATTCTCTCAGTAGCAACATGAGGTGCAAATGAGAAGCTACAAGCACAAACTGGAATACAGGAAATTCCACTTAAATAGGAAAATAGTCCTTATGGGTGGTCAATAACTGGAAGAGATTTTCCAGAGAGGCTATAGTGTCCATCCTTGGATGTACTCAAAACCCAAATGGACAACGACCTGAGTAATCTGACTTTGTTCCCTTTCTGAGTAGGGGAGCTGGACCAGATGGTCTCCAGAGGTCTGTCCAACCACAACAATTCAGCGGTTCTGCGGTTTAGTGATACGAGAGGAATATCTGAATTCCAGTTCTTAGTGTTTATTTCTAGCCTCATTTACTCCTTTTATGGAATGGATTCTGCTTGTAACATTTGTGTTGCATTTTCAACACTTCAAATATGCTGCACAGTTAAAAAGTGACAATTCATGCATTTTGTACAGTTTTAAAAATGGAGAAATTCCTCCTGTCTCAGTCAGCGAAGCTATTCACTTCAAGACAATCACATTCAGATTGCCTAAAGGCTATTTATTCCTCCTGCCATCAAAAAAACCCCAAACCACTCACAAACCACCATTGTTTTCACAGCCACAGGAGCTACCACGTATCTTTTTGACCTAGATTCAGCTCCACACAAGTGCTAGGACTGTTGGGTCTGCTGACTTTGAAAATTTAGGTGGTTTGCAATTTTGATTTCCAAACTAGAAAAAAACAGAATGCACCTACTTACCAGGAGACAACCAACACATCACACTGAAGTCTTCTGAATTGGACATTAGAAGACATTATATACCCAGCTATTTCCTCAGCTCTTGGTGCCATATAAATTTTATCAACAAATTACTGAGAAATGTGAACAGCTGCTGCAGGACTTACACACTGCTATGCTGTATGTTATATTTAAATCACTGTCTTGCTAGCAGACCTCAGTTTCATTTGAAACATATAAAATCCTAATTATCTTTCTTTCTGAGCAACTGCTATTACTAATATAACCAAGATGTTATATGATTTCCACAGTATGCTCTGGTCTTTTGCTAGTAATAAAAAATGCTCTTAAATACTTTACTGAATACATAATTAATCTCTATGTATTTTCAGACCAAGCATCCACACCACTATTGACTGGTGCATCTGCCAAGTATATATTTTGTTCTGCGCTTGTTTTAAGCATTCATTATTCTAAATAAGCTGAACCAAGTAATTATTACCAACATGACAAGCACCCTTCATGACTTGTCTCATCTACTGTCAGCTGTCACTGATAAATTATCTTCTGAATATCTTACTCTCTTCCAGGACTGCTGCAATCAAGCAACATGAACATATGGCTATCACTTGTAAGAGCTGTCTCAGCCCATTGGGGTGTGTGGGAGTATTTGGTACAGATACAGGGCATACAACTGGACACCCTGCTTACTGGTCGCCTGTTTAATAAATTACACTGCTTAAATGCTAAAGATTTTTACAGGTTGCCTGTCAGATTCAAGGAAGTTCTTCATCTTTCTGGCTGAAGTTACCAGAGAGACTACGAACCAGTTGGAATAACATAATTTTTAACACAGTATTTTTGTTTTTAATTGTGTTAACTTCATAGAGATTAGCTCAAAAACTTGAATAGGGTCCAGGTCACATGAAGAAGCTTTTTTGAGAATTTTAACACTCCAGACTTGCTGTTTGGGTCTTACTTCAAACCCTTACCAAGAAAAACACTGGGAAAAAGGAAGAAGGACAACAACAAGGTCAAATAGCAATTTTGACCTACTTGAACCCTCTGTTAACAGAACATCTTTCTGATTTTGCTAAGGGCACGTTTTTCATGAGTTAAAGTTTGCTACTGCTGTTAGCTGAAGAGCAACACTGCTCTAACTTCCAGAGCTACAACGGTCAGAAAATTCCAAGCTATAAACATTCTGTGTTGCATGCAAAATAATTAAATTCCAGTAACAGGTGGAACTAGAGGACAGAAGCAAAAATGTGTCACAGATTGTGCGCAATGTATTACAGACTGAATATTTACGTGGAGGAACATATGAGGAAGTATCACCAAATATGATATTCTAATATTTTTATTTTGCTGGAAAGGCCCCTCATAAGGTTGAAGAAGGTATTATAAATAAAACAATTACTTTATTCTGACCTCTTCAAAACTATAATGACTTGTTCCCAGTTTGAGGAACAAATTACTCCAGGCACATCCAACCTGCAGCCCGGCACAGTTCACAGTGCTGCCACCCCCTACCCCACAGCATCATGATTGCAGCTCTTCATGCTAGTGGCTCAGCCCAGCCCTGTGCACATCACTCAGCAACAAACATCAGTGTGCTATCAAACCCACCCGGTCTAAAAGCAGGGCGCAGTGCTGTGCCAACTCACACGATGGGAAATCAGTTTAAACATTTTGATATATTGGCTGAATACAGTCCTGTGAGCAGGAAAAAAACAGGCAGCTATGCCTTTATAAATAAATCAATTTGAGGACAGGTTTCAACGTTACCGAAAACTTGTCATTTTTTCTGTATGTCTTTGACTCCAATTTCAGTCCGCATGAATACATGATCTGCACATTTTCAAACATATAGACTTACAGTCAGATTTTCAACTCAAAACCTTGATCATGTCTCTCTACTGAACTTTCATGATCTCCCTGTTATCAGGGAGAAATATCCCTCTCTTCACTGTCACTCCTTATTCGTGCCATTGCTTTTGGCAGTATGTTCATTGGTGAACAACTGCTTTCAAAGGTGAAGCACAGAAAAAAATAAAATTTCATCAAAAATCTGAAATGAACACCTTGAGAGCTCTCTAAGAATTGTAGATACTTCCACTGAAGCAGACTGATACATTAGTGTCACAAACGAAAAGGTCACATATCCCAGTAGTTTTATGGTTTTGTTGCTCTCATTTTTTAACAAAAAATATTTAAAATGTTTTGTTACTTAGCTACATTACTTGTATTATACATTTTAAGACTCTGGAAGTAATGCTTACTATTCTATGATGTTGGCCTGTGATATTAGTGGTGGATGTTGGTGATATGGCAGTAGGGGCTGAACCTTCCCAACAATATCCTGTTGTATTTTCTTGCCATGAGACAAATGGCAGCAGAGGAGTACTCAGACATAACACTGACATGGAAGTGTGGATGAAGCGAAAGAGTGTCACTGAATTCCTCCATTCATCAGTGCTGAACATTTGTGGAGACCAAACAGTGAATGTGAGCACAGTGAGGCACAGTGGGGTGCATTTCAACAGTGGCAACAGTGACAGCAATTACCTCTGCTGGTGCAGACTGGTACAAGCATGGCATGCAGGCCCCTGTTCGTTCCTGATGAAAATGCAGAGTTGATGGTGATGTCTACGATAAAAAACAGTGCTCTGTAGCTAAGAACCTGCTCTATCAAAAAGTGTTACTGTGCTCTTCGTATGTCCTGCAGTTTCCATGGAAATAAATAGGAGGCATTACTTCCAGAGTGACCTATGTATTTGTGGCCCAAGACCTCTTCACTCAAAACTGCCCAGGCAAGCCAAAAGGTTGCACAACAATAAATTACTTAGTGATGTTTGGCTTTGTGCCTCTGGGGGAAAAATGATAAAACGTTATTTCCCTGCAGAGATGCTAACCTTAAAGAACGAGGATCAGAGGTACTGGGAAAGGCTCTGAGAGAGGACAGAAAATTATTTTCTCAGGAAGAATTAACTCTATTCTTGAAACATTTAACAAAAAATAACCCACATACTATAGTGGTGAGAAGTTTGTTTCATTGCTTTGTTACTTCTGCTGATGCATCAAATAAGACTTTATTCCTACTGCAACGTTTCCCACCCTTCCTCTGCCTCCGTGTGTTACGCTGGGAAATGGCTGAGGGCTTTGTGACACTGGGCTGTAAACAATAGTGGTGCCTTTTAAAATAGGCTTATCTCAGCAAGTAAGCAATGCAGCAGATACTGGCATACCTTTCTCTCTTCATAATTCCAAACCTCCTCTTCTCCTCACCTACTCAGCTGGCTGACAGAACACAGGTCAGAAAAGATGCCGAACACTGTGCTGTGTAGATACTTCCAGTCAGGAATGTCCATTTCAGCTCTCAAGAGATAAAAGCCTTGAAAACTGTTGAAATCTGATCAAAGGAAACTGCCAGAGTTACAGTTAGACCACCATCTGCAGCATAGGAAAAGTATCTGAGGTAGGCCCACAATTGCAAGACACAGAACAACTATTCCGTAATGCAGTCTTCCCCACTGGTAGAGCCCAGTCCCCTGCTGGATCCAGCAAGAGAAGACAAACAGCCTTCTTTGTGCTGAAATAAACACCAATGGTGTTGTCCATTTTCTACAGAAAGCCTCTTTTTTTTCCCCTGTCTTTTTACGTTTGGTATATAACAGCTGAAGAACAAGAGTAGGATATGCTAATACTGCTGGAATGGGTGAAAGGGTCTCTCACAAGGACAAAAACTAGACTTCACATGATTACTTTCAATCATCTCAGCAAAATCGCTCCCATTACTAAAATACACTTAAGATCTTTCTTAAACAGCGTAAAAGCTTCTCTACTTCTGAAAGGCAGTGCACACTGTCTCCTGCACAAAGCAGATGAGAAAGTCAGAAAGTGTCAGCCCATCACTGCATCATTCAACTCTACTCCACACAGCATCACCGAGTCTTTACAGGTGGAAGTCATTAAGCTCGGTATGAAACAATATACTTATAATCATCTTTTTAGACTTGAAAGTCTAAGTACGCTACTCAGGAAACTTGTAAAAATTGATGTACTTCCCATGGAACTTCAAGATTTGGGGCTTAGACTACATCTCACACAGCTTCAAAGTTCTTATTTCTGCTGTCCATAACCACAAACATATTTGAGTATCGCTGGCCAAACTCACAGCAGTGCAACAAGCAATAAATCATATGCCACAACAAGCATCTCAAAGTAAAAGAAAGGAACTGCACCTTCTAGTTCTTTTGTGGACTGGTGTGCCATTCTCATAAAAAGCTGAATAAGCAAATTTCTAGGCAAAAGGTGTACAAAAATGTAAGGATGGATGGTGATTTGGAAACTTCTGAACCAGATTTTACTAAGTCACAAAGATGGCAAGCAATACTGTAAGTCACTCCATTTGATAACAATTACTTTATATATAATACTCTGCATTGCTGTTACTTACACCTAGTACTCATATTAACATATTACTGGAGTAAATCCAGTACATAAAAATCATGGTTTGGGAAGGAACATAGTTCTAAGTATTAAAGAGCGGACATCCTCACACCTTGAAAACCAATCCTTTAAAAAGGCCACAAAAAACTGACGAACACTTCAATAGTAGTTTTAGCTTTTCACCAGAACTACCAAACCTCTTGCTTCTAGGGACACTGGAGGAAGAAGAACAAAAAGAAATATGGGACGGAACCTAAGAGCAAGGTCTTTCAGTTTCAGTTCAGAATCCAGAGCTACAAAGTCTATTTACACATCTGCAGCACCATACACTCAATGGAGAGAGAGAGATGCTGCAGAGATCCTGACCTAGAATTGCCATACTGAGGTGCTGTGCATGGGAACAATCCATCTCTACATGGACAGAAGACTCCAGACTGAGGTGCTGCAGTCTGCCTGAAGGCAAGCTATGTCCCTTCTACACCCTACATCAATCAATTTAGTCTCCCCTGCTGCTCTGCCAGGTCAAAACAGTATCAATTTTAAAAACTAAAATTACTCTTAACTTTAAAGGAAGCTAATTAATTGCTAACCTGCTAAACATCAAACTTCCAAATCACACACTTCCACTTAGAACAAAATGCCCAACAATTCTAGGAGCACAAGCAGACCAATTTCAGAAACAAGTTTTCCATCAGAGAAAATAGTTACTCCACTTAGTCCTGTATGTATTACACATAAAACTTTCTGCCAGTCCTGGCCAATAAGCCACAGAAAAATGAGTTACTTCATAAATTTTTAAGGTAGCCCTATTTCAGCTAGGTTCAATAGCAATGAACCATGTGTGGATGTCTATATGTTGCCTCTGGCCTTGCTCCATTAGTCTTGCCAGCAAAACCTATGTGAAACTGCAGCATGCACAACTACTGCTTTTCACAGCCACCACGCTGATTAAAAGCGGAGTTAGATCTGATACTAACGATGGCTGACAGGAACTGCACTCCCAATTTGCTCAGGGGTTATTAACAACCAGCTCTGCTGACCAGAGAGGTAAACCAGATTGACTTCTGTTTTCTTCATCTTTAACACAGTTTTTCTTCTTAACCTTTAACACAGATTCCAAGGCTGTCATTAGAACCCATGGAGACCCACTCCTGCCAAACAGTCCATCAGCTCCATCTGACTGATGCTATCATCTGATATGTGGAGAACAATGCCATAGTAGACTAGATCTCCTGCTCTCTCATTACTAGCTGCTGATCTTGCAGAGGTCACAGGAATTTACATCCCTAAAATCATTTTTGGTAAATAAGCAACATACATGACTGTAAATGCAAGTCTTCTCAGTGCAATGACACAACTATTTTTATTTTAAATAAAAAATGCATCCAACTTACATGCTTAAAAATTGTTTTCAATTTCTTTTGTGTCAATATCTTCTTAATTTAAAAATGATACTGAATTTTAAAATGCATTTGAATCACAAGCAAACTGCTCCAGAGGATAATAATGTTATGCCTTGTGCCTCTGACATACAGAGCAAACAAAGCCACTGTGATGTATTTAAACAAGCATTAAATAAGCATTAAAAGTGTTTACCCTAAATTGATATGTGCTTACATTCTTTTGAGGGCTATTTTTTTCATGTTTTTTTATTTGGACAATAACAGGAGACTGTATCTGACATACTGGTTAGCCATTTATCATGCTTCTTCAAGATCAGGTTAGATACAAGAGCTGGATTTTATTTGTAAAGACAAGATACAGTCAGAAATAGAAAGTGTGTCAGATGAGTCTGTAGGTGTTGTGACAGACCTTCCACTTACACACACTACTGACTTCAGTGGTGCAAGACTGAACTTCAGAAGCAAAAGCTAGTTTTTTAATTAACAATTACCACAAGAATATAGAACAACTTCCAAAGCCTTCATGAGTGACTGCTTTGCCAAGTTGCTTAGAACAATTAACTTGTCTGTTTAGGTTGGGCTATGGCTTTCTTAATTCTGACTTAAGCTCAAGAGCACTACAAATTCCAAGTTCTGTATAGAAAAAAAAAATAATTCCATTTCAGTTACACTGGAAGACAGAATATAGCCTGCCTTCTTAGAAGCAAGCAGCAGTTATTTTGTCAACAGGCTGCTACACAGAGTAGTTAAAATTTCTATTTTCATCTTTTTTGAATCTGTAATAATCAGCAAAGCTTCAGGACATACGAAGTATAACATTGAGGGGCTCTTTATTCTGCTAGCACATATGCAACTGTGACTATGGTTAGACTCTCAAGCACTGAGCATGCATCACTGACTTTACTCCACTATGGCAGTCCCTCATTTCTATTTCATAATTAATCTGGCAAGAAATACACACTGCTCCCAAAAGGTGCTATGGGTGCTGCTGGTAGTGTTTACCTCTCAAGATCAAAAGCTCCAACTGAAACACTATTTAATCTAATCCTGGAGTGTGCTGAGATTTTGGAATAGAATAGAATGCCAGGTACGTACATCTGGGAAACTCTGCACTTCATTCCACCAAGTTACTTTCACTCTGGAAGTATCCCCTGAATGGCAGCAGCAGCACTTCCTCAAGCCTACTTTCTTCAGTTCTGCTTCAGCTATTCTTCACTATTGCAAAAGCTCTACAGACTTCCAATATGCAGTACACAATGTGAATAAACATCTAGTACACAGGGTGTACTATCCCATCAACTATGTGAAAAACTGGACCAAAGAGTTTTGAATGAATGTTTAGTTTCCTGCCCTTCCTTACTATTTCTGTTTATGTATGCATCAGTGGAAAGACTGCTGCATGTGTTCATAATTCTACGTTAATATCTCTAAATAACTGCTGTATTTTGTTATTCCAAGAATATTCTATAGAGCTCTACATCTGTTCTTCCTAGGATATACAATCTAAAAAAAAATAATTGTAACAGTGGAAGCCACAGCATTGATGCTCTCTAAAGGAAGTTCTGTAGATCTTAACACTGAGTTTTGAATGACTTCATGCTGTAACTTCTTCCCCACAGAGTAGTTATACACAGAGTAGTTAGTTCCTTGGCCTCTGTGTGTCTGATACACAGAGTAGTTAAATTAAAGTGACACATCCACACTGCACATTTGCATGGAAGATACTGTCAAAGAAGCTTACACTTTTGCTCAAGCTACAGCTTTCAGCCATAAGGTGAGGACTGTATCATCAGTTTCAGTCAGTGCTAACATCTTGGGAAGCCAAGACATAGAAACAAGCATCTCCCACAAAGTTGTTACTTAACTGCATCCTCACAATCTAGAGCTTGTGCTGTGTCAAAGTAAATGTCACATCATCATCTAATTTCAGGCGCAGGATGCATGGGTTTTGACTGGTATTCTCCGAAGGCCTAGTTTTGTTACCTAGTTTCCTCTGTACTCCTGCCTCACATGCTAACAAGTAAAGCTAAAACCAGAAACCTGAAGAGCAGCAGTCAAAGATGAGAAAAGTTAGCCAGGAGGTCAACCAACTTTACAAATTCATAGTAAGGTCTAACTATGTTTCTTACAGATGTAGAGAACAAAATTTTATGAGCAAAATTGTAATTATAATAAGTCCATCTCCTAGATAAGCCAAAGATAAAGCCAAATTGATTTTTTTTTTTCTTAACCATAGCTGCAACTAAGTTCAGTTCCTGGAGCTCTAGAACAAAGATTATCACAGCAGAAACACTGACACCTTGATTACTGAGAAAAGTAACACAAACACGAGGCTCTCTTACGCCAGCAAATGTATTTCACACTTGCTAGCTCACACATTAAATGAAATCACAAAAAAAAGGTATAAAACCAGACACTGACAGTAATTCAGCCTTCCTCATCACAATACTGTCCCCTGCCTGATGTCCTTCCATGTACCTTGTAGGATTCACACTTTACTTTCTGGGCAGAATTGTCAAAGTGTGGTATGTAAGCATGGACACTTCTGACAAAGTGTAGAAATTCTGCAAGAAACCCCTCTATAAAGCACTTTTGGAGAAGATGCAAAACTGCAGAGCCAATAAGAACTCCTTTATGAAGAAGACAGACATTGCTTGGTCAAGCAACAGTCACTGAAACGGAGTAGCTGTGCTTTCAGGGGATGTAAAGTGTAGTGTTCTGCTGCCACAAGTTCTGCAGCAGTAAACACTAAGTACATCTAACTCACATTCATTTACTACATCCTGCTTCCAGGTCAGCCACTTGACTGCCCTGATAATCTCACCGAATTCTCTTATCTCCCTCTCTTTGCCTCACTCTTTCATAAAACTGTCATAAACTTGAGTTAATCACTTTAGGATCTACCCACCTGCATGAAGACTTGAGTGCTAGGAATACATTAAGGAGCTATGTGGATATAGCATTGCGGGACTGTGGGTTGGTGAGCATGGCAGTGATGGGTTGATGGTTGGACTGGGTGATCTTAGAAGTCTTTTCCAACCTTAGTGATTCTGTGATTACAACAATGTGCTTTCCTCCATTTTCTGTTACAAAAGTACTTAACTGATACTATTTTGGGGAGTTTGTCATGGCTTGCAGACACTTCTAGTTTTTGAGAAAAAGAAAATTCTGGTTTGAAGTACAAGAAACCCCACATTAAAGAATATGAATAAAATTGAGACATTTTAGGAAAGTGAAAGAAAAAAACATAATTACTATTCTAACAAAACATAGTTAAAAACAAAAGATGACAGTACAAGAGTCCTTAGGGAACATCAATTTTGTTATACTTAAAATACTTCTGGAAATTTATTCCAGTAGTGGTATTTTAAACATAGAACAGTCATTTTTTCTGGGGACTCCTAGAAAGGAGAGTGTTCCCTAAGGCTGTAATTTGTCTCAGATGAGGAAGATACACTAAACAAAACCATAGGACAGTATCTTCAAGTAGAAGTCAGCAAACCAAGCAAAATTTAACCTTGTTACTCTAACGCTCTGTGCTATCATGTGAATATTATTCTTCCCATGTTCTTCAGAAACCAGAGCGTAAAATTACAGCAGTGTTGTTATGCCCACGTAGCTGTAGTCATAAAACTGAATTGTATGTTGTATGTTTCTGAATTGAATTTTTGTTTACTCCATTTGAAATGAATGATTAGACAAGATTGTATCCAAGAAAACATTGTTTCTTCAACTTAAGTTTTGTTCATAAGGGTATTTTTAGCTTGTATCATTAACTTTTTCACACAGCATCCCTGAGATGGATCTGCATCAAATCTTGATTCTACAACGAAGACCAATCACAGGAACGTGCCTTCCTAAAGGAGGTTTTCCATATGAACTCCAAGCACACTGGAAAGTGGTATTCTTGCCACCCACCAAACCTGAAGAGAATATCTTTACCAACTTCTTAAGCCCAAACTGATGGGCATCTTGCAGCTCCCTCATTGACTCCAAATGAGACTCTATAAGATGTCTGAAGATAAATACTATCATTGCTTACCTACAGCTCACTACCAGAAATCAAACACACAGAGGCCAAGGAACAGCCAGAAGAACAAAGCTTCCAGGGCAGACCTCCTGTCCACAACCAACTACTGGGAAACCTCTTCAGCACTCTAAAGTCCCAGCACATGCCAGGCCCTGTCCCACCACTGCTGTGCCATAGGACTGCCTAACACCACCACAAAGGATCCCATTCCAGCATCTGGAAGCATTCCTGGATACACTTCTATCACACACCAGCCTGAGAGCACCTATGCCAGTCATCAGCAATTGAAACAGACAACTGGCAACAGCAAGTAGATACCCCTGACTGCTGACAGCTATTCTGAAACCAGGTCACTGGCTCCATGCTCCTTCTAAGTGCATTTCAGGCATTTCCAGTGCAGCAGAGAACAGGGGAGCCAAAAGAACAGGTGGTATGGAATAATGGCAAGAAGTTGCCCTGACCAGACTGTACCACGTCCCACACCACCACACGACCTCATGCCCCTTAATACCATGCCACAGGAAAGGTCGAACGCCACCTCCACACAGAGAAGCCCACAGCCATCACAAACCACCCCACCTCATGAAGGATCACACACAGCATCAGCACAGAGGATCACACCACCACTAAATGGAGGTTCACACCGCACCACCTCCACACTGTGGACCACACAGCAGGAGAGAAACATCACCATACTACCATCAGAGAGACACAAACCAGACCCTCGCCACACAGAAGATCCTTTCAGCATCTAAAGGAGGGATGTACGAAAGACGGGAGGGCAGGGTCTAGTGCGGTAGGGCAAGGGGAAGTGTCTTCAAACGAAGAGTGAGCAGCTTCAGATCGGATATAACGAAGATAAGGATGGTGAAGCACTGGAACAGGTTGTTCACAGATGAGTGGCTGCCCTGTGCTTGGAGACAGTCAGGCTGGACCGGTCTCAGAGCACCTAACAGAACTGTAGATGCCGCTGTTTAATCAAGACGAGTTGGACTAGATGGCCTCCGGGGTCCCTTCCAACTCCAACGACTCAGTGAGTCTGCAATCACCCCACCACTACCTGCACACACACCCCAGCACAGCGGAGGCTCACACATCACACAAACGCCAAACACGGGTCCACACACCGCCTCCTCCACAGAAAGGACCGCACACCACACGAAGGACCTCGCGATACCCCTCTCACACCACATCACCCCCGCACGGAAGACCAACTCCCCCCCTTCCTCCAGCACAGCCCGGCCCCTCGCCACACGACGGCTCGCACCCACGCCGCCCGCACGCAGCCTCCCGTCGCACGCCGCCCCGCGCTCACCGCCGCCTGCTGGAAGGCGCCCTTGGTGTAGGTGCCGCCGCCGCGGTAGGCGATGGCGGGGATCTCGCGGCCCAGCAGCGCGCACTTGTGCTGCTGCGGCCGCCGCCGCGAGATGTAATCCACGCGCGGCACCACGTTGCTGCGCGAGGAGAAGGTGACGATGGCGACGCGCGTGGCCGCGGGCACCACGGGGAAGTCGGAGAGCAGCTTCTTGACGAAGCGCAGCTCGCTGAGGAAGTTGGCCGGCCCCACGCTCGACGACTCGTCCACCAGGAAGACCAGCTCCAGCCGCCCGCTGCGCGCACGCAGCCGCCGCACCTGGCGCTTGAAGGCGCGGCCCAGCTTCTCCACTTTGCTCTCCGTCGTGTCGGGCAGCGGCGGCGCTGGGGCGGGCGAGGCGAGGGCTGGCGAAGTGAGGGCCGCCCCCCGGCCCTGCGGCGCCGACAGCGCCAGGGACAGCGGTAGGGACAGTCCCCCCCAGCAACACAGAGCTACCAGGGGCCACATCGCGGACGGCGGCGACTCCCGCCTCCGCGCTCCTCGTCGGGGCGGCCTCCTTGCCGCCGGCCCCCGCAGGTACCCGCGCCCTTTAATCCCCCCGCGGGCCGCGTCGCAGACGCCTCCCCCGCGGCGGAGGTGCCCGCCCCGCTCTCGGCCCCTCGCCGCTCGGGAGCGACGTCCCCGGCTCCCTCCCCGCCCCGCCGGCCCTCCCCCGCCGCCCCGGCCCGCCCCGATGGGTCCCGGCGGCGGGGTGGGGAGGGACGGGAGCCCCGGTGGCGGCCGGCGACCCGCAGACCGGAGCCGGGGCTCCTTTTGCCCGCCGCCGCGCAGCTTCAGTTATCTAAGCTGTTACAGCTCATTTCACTCGCTAATTTCTTATTAACCATCATTCTAGCTGGTCAGCTCCGTTTCAAGCAGTAATTCAGTCTTAGGAAAATCCACTTGGAGCGTGCCGATCAGCCAGGTAAACCTGTTGATTGCAGCTCCTTCATTCATTTCCCAGCCCTTCTCTTTGCTGTTTGTTGCCATTTAGCAGTGCCGTGGTGTACATGCTGGTACATTTGCAAGTCAAACCCCACATCTATATTTAATGCCATTACTTAGTCCTTCTTCACTGCTGATAGAAAATCCAGTGCTGCTTCTTTGACTTTCTAGCAGTACTCAAATTCCACTGCAGCTGACAAGGGAATACGGGAGATGAGATATCATTTAATTACGGAAACGATGCATTTGATGTGTGGTTCCAACATATGCTAAGTACTTCATAACTTCATAACATACACTTCTTTGATGAACTTTTGCCACATTGTGCTTGAAACAGAGGTAGCATTCAGACACTCTCAGAGAGTAATAGTAGAGTTCTGGTACTGAGGTGTGTGCTGCTGATGAGTTGAATCAGTTCATCTCGCTTCGTTTATGTCACAGTGAAACACTGCAGCATTGGGCTGATTAGCTTTGCCCCGGTAGTGACAGGCAACATTTCACCTTGAAAGGGGCAGTTAGGAGCTTCTACAACACCTGCCTCCTCCAGCAAATTGATTTGCTCCATTAGCCTTTGGGGGTGAAAGAAATGATGCCTCAGTTGCATTCGTTGTGGGCTAAGTAACAACAGTGCTGTACCTTGAAGCACTCTTATCTGTAGTATATCAAGCTAGAGAGCATATCAATATTTGCAGAACCCAGATTGGGAAGTTATAGCCAAGAAGAGGAGGTGAAAGTGAATGAAATGAGTGCTTTTTACAAGGTGTGCCTAGAGGAAAGTGAATCACTGCAGTTGACATATTCCCATTACTCTAAATATTCAGGTCACCATCAAGATGTAACTTTCTCTAGGCCAGTTTGTTTTGTTGACAAGGTAACTGCCAGTTCCCTTGTTTTCCCCTATGTCTTTGTAACACTAGTCAGATTCAAATTTTTAATGAATTGTAGGACACAGAAAAAAAAGAGAGGAGGATGAACTGGAAACATTTTTAGCAAAGAAAGAGTAATTCATGTTGGTGGCCATTTTTCCTATGCACAATCTGTACTGCTAGCATGAGAGACTGCAACCAGGTAGGACTAACTTTGAAAATACTGCAATTACTTTCAGTATTAGTGTTCTAATCAGTACTGACTCCCCCCTGCCCCCCCCCCCCCCCCCCCCCCAAAAAAAAACCAAAAAAAAAAACCAAAAAAAAACCCCAAAGCCACAGGGTTGTTATAAATTGACCCTTGAAACACACATAATTTGTGAAAATGCCTTCTCGTAGGACATACAAGTCCTGCGTCTTGTACTGAGGCTCTTATTTGTTCAGCTGAAAGCTGAATATGCTGTGTGAGATGCCCTTATATGTAAGGCCAGCAAAGTGAAGTCATCAGTTAAAATGTAAACACATTAGTCACACAGTCAGTTCAAAGCAAAAATGAGTAAATAGGTGAACTGCAAAGCTCTGACTGGATGGGAGACTGAGACTCTGCCATGGTACTGATGCAAATATTGTAGTGGTGAGTTTAAGTTTCCTTTAAATTTGTGATAATTAATGTGCATTCTTCCACACGTATGGTGCAGGTAACTCCCTTTAAAATCATTGGGGTTGAACCTTGCAGTGCAGAGAGGAGATACTAAATAAAGCATTATGTGATACTGTGAAGCATTAGCATTTGTAATAAACACAATCTGGGTGTATGGGGGAGAGAGTGGTAACAGTGTCCAAAGTATTCCAGTGTGTTCATATTGTGATTTGAGTTGAGAGAACTGGAGAATAATTTCTGGAATAAACTGAATGTTAAAAATCTTAGATGCAGCCTGTAAAATCCTCAGAAAGGCATTTTATCTGGAAGATTGTGCTTGCAAAATAAAAGGTTGTCTTGTCAGTGACAGAGGAGGAGGTTGTGTGCAAGTGAGCAGTGGAATTGTGTTCACTGTATGTTCACTAATCTTTTCCAAAGGCACAGTTTCCAGTGGAAATCTCTGTTGTAATAAAATTGCCTTCTCCAAGCCTGTCTGCCAGTTCTCTACAAATCCTTTCCATGTTGATATGCTTAAGCCCTCTGCTTTTGATGGTCTTTTCCCTGTTGTATTCATGCATATTATTTGTGCTTTGGTTCATGCTGATCTGTAGCAGATGGGGAAGTAGAGAGCAGAAGGAATTTTTTCCCACTTTGAGTGTCCCTGAAGGTCAAAATATCTGCCTTAGGCTTCACTACTTGAACGATAATACTAATTTCACATGGCTTGTGGTGATAGTGTGCACAAGAAGGCAGTGTTGGGCTGTGACTCTATTCCATTTCAAAACAGCAGGTAACAGGTTTTTTTACAGCAGTAAAAAACCACTAGATATTGTGGATAAAGTGCTGTAGTCATGTGATAAAAGAAAGCTGACTTCCTGACAGGGGCTGTTTAAGAGCAGAACTTCAGCTACTTTTACAGTTACATTCCCTATCTCTTTAATTGTCTTATTAAAATCCACAGACTTCACAAATTCCAGTAATTCTTTGCTGTCTCCCCTCAAGATCATATGGTCACTTAACACCACCCTGCTTACTAAACAAAAGGGAAATCTATACCCTCCACTTAAAAGCCCTTCTGCAAACAAACAGTCTGAGGACTGCTGTCCTTTAGCCAAATAGCTTTTTGGTTAAATTACTCAATGAAACGTGGCCAACCATCTTTCCAAATATGGAGAAAGAAGGCATTATATTCCTCCCCCTTCACGTTCCCCCAAATGCAGCTGGACGAAATACATCCCCATGCTCAACCCACGCAGAATTTATGCCTGCAGAGACAATGCTGCAGTTTTACATGCCCTACAATTTTTGGAAAAATACAGGTCAGTTTTTTTCTACTGTGAAGATGTTCTGTTAGTGACTTTGTGCCATGGGGGAAACTCAACTGCAACTGAAACATTACATCCTTTGAAGGAACTTTGCAACGTTCTAAATTGTATCTAAGCTAGAGATAAAATGTCAGTTTTTGAAAAGAAAGAAGAACCTGATGTTACTTAAGCTTATTCTCAGTCTCCCTACGTGCTCACCAGAGCATCCATCTGGAGAAACCTCACACAATACAGAGCTAGCAGAGCTAGCAGAGCCAGACGTCCTTCCTTAAGGATGAAAGGCCATAGGCAGGGCACAGGATTAACCTGCACTGACCACTTTCCTTGTGCATGTCAGGCAGCATTTCACTGGGGGTGTTGAAAACTGCATGAGGAGCAAAGCTAGCAGGAATAGACTTTATGAAATGGGAACTACTTGCATTCTTAGAAAATGACATCTGAAATTTGCCTACTGGGGATCCACTAACACTGTAATAGGGAAGAAGTACCCTGAGGGCAGTCATTGCTAAGTGGTGTCCAAAGTCTTCCTGGAAAGAAGGTGGAAAAGGAGGAAGGAGCTTCTTCCTCCTTCCTCCTGTAGCTTTGAGAGGAAGGGCAGGTAGGACAGGCCCAGCTCCTGAGTGCTGCAGGGTGAATTTTCTCCTCAGCCCTAAAGCATTCTCCTTCCAGGGAAGGAGAGAGGAGAAAGCCACTGCTGCCAGTGGCTTACCTACCTACAGCCCTAGTTATAGTTCTCCTCTGCTGTCTCCAATCTGTGACAAAGAGCAGGGTCTACTCCTGAGAGCTCCCTGCAGTAGGTTGTGTTTCTGGAACACGCTGATTCAGCAGTTTCTAATCTTTGGATTTTTTTTTTTTTTTTTTTTTTTTTTGTAGCAGTGGTGAAAGAAGTATGGAAAAGAGATCAGGATGTATTTTACATTTAAAATTGAGGTACTGAAGCTAGGCAGTGCATGTCTCAGTAATAGAAATTGAGTGATTTTTTTTACTTTTAGGCATTGCCCTTTCTTGGCTCAAGCAGAATATGAAGAAACTTGCTTGGAGTAAATTAACAATTTTTCCATGAAAGTAATAGTGCTCCTAAAAAAAGAAGAAAAGAGATTAATCTGTTAAATTATCACTTGTTTTATTGTTAAAAAGCTAGGATAGATACATACTTTGCAATTCTTTCAACTACCAAAAATTCACTGACTTTAATTATTTTAAGACAAATTGTTCAGGACTAAAAACTCGAAGTTCAGACTTCCCACGTAAATTGTTTAAACACACACAGTTGAGAGCAGTCAGTTTTGATTTATGCATGCAAATCCCATTGACACCTCTGGGAGTTCTGACACAGACTGAAGAGAGTACATGGCCCTTAAATGAGGGCAAAGTGTCTGTCCACATGACTTTGGAAAAAGATTATTACGTAGGAGGAGAAGAGTCAGTTTGCCAAAAGTTTCTGCTTTCAGGCAGAGGTCTGTAAAAGGAATGGGTGTCTCAATCTTCTGCAGAGCAAACAAGCACTTGAATGATCCAGGCAATGGGTTACTAGTTCAAGCTATAAAAAAAAGAAAAACAAGATTCATATTGCTTTGCAGTATTCAGACAATGAATTTCATCTTCACTTGTAGACAAGCCCAATGCACACTAAGAATATGATATGACCAGCTTCCAAGATTGAAAAAAAAAAAAAAAAAGTAGGCAAAATTAAAACATCTGCGAGTCTTTGTCTGCACAGCAGATGTGGAATACACTTTCAGGCTAAGCTCATGAGAGTTTACAAAACATACTTTGCCTGTTAAGCACAAAGTCAGGACGTTCATGCTGAGGTGACTACATTTTAGTATATTCTATACCCCAAGCTACATGTTGCAAAATTTTTGTAAGGATCCAGGCAGGTACTAAATATGAGAAAAGCATCTTTGATCATAAAAGATAGGTTTGTATGCAGGGAAACTTGAAGCTTTGGAAGCTCTAGTATAGCAGGACAGAAGATCCAGGAAAAGTCTGTAGGTTTAAGTCTATTCAGGAGTTTTATTTTTTTTTCCCAAAATAAGTCAACACCTTTAAAATGCAGTTTTGGTAGACAGGTTGTCCCAGGTTGTGTTTTCTTGCTGCAGAATATAATCTTGAAACACAAAAGCACTGGTGTATGGGAACTGCTGAGTCACGGCCTGAACCTCTGATTGACCACCTGAGGCGAGCCATGAGTCAGCCAGAGGAGCACAGGTGAAGGCAATTCAGCTGTGCTGCTCATGGCTCCACCCCTCCTAGATCTATTTAAGAGCTGGCTACCAGAGGGGAAGGGTCTCTTCTGGAGATCACCTCTCTTGGTGTTTTGTGGTGAGCTTAGCTGAAGGGTAAGCTCTTCCACCTATTCTCTTTCGTTGTCTATTTTGCCTAACTCTCTTGATTATATTGTGATTATAACCTCTTGATATCTGTTGATTATACAATTATATTGTGATTATAAGATCTTCATATCTGTTGATTATACACACTGGCAAACTTACACTCTACTTATTTAAAGTGCACAGTTACTGCTTGACTGCTTCACATGGTATTTATTCTCCACTAACCCAGTAAGGTTGGACTAGAAGAATCAGAATATATTTCTAATTTCTCTTTTCTGAAGGAGGATTTACGTTCTGTTATTTCCAGCAATGCCAAGGACTGAGAGTCAAGGAGAAAAGTTTTGGGGTGTGCGGAGCAGTTCTTTTCTACCAAAACTGAAGCTCACAAGTTGAGAACTAGTAAGTTTTCTCTGTGGGTAAGAAAGGACTCAAGTCTCCAGGGCTATAGCCTGCACGTTAATGTTTCTACCACTTTCATCATCGCCCAGGAAAGATAAAAGCTGTTATGATGTTGTGATATTCTTGAAAATACATCTCTCAGACAGGAAGTGATTCTAGCCTGGAAAAGTGATTAACTGAAAAATGATATGATAGTCAAAAGAATATGGTAGATAGGAAGTCGTAAGAAAAATAGAGACATTGAATATGGAGTAATTCCACTGTTGCTTCCAATGCAAAGATTAAGTGTCATTATGTGAAAATGTGAACGACATGATTCAGAAGGAGGTGCTGCACACAACAGTGTGTACATAAGCAACCGAACTCCAAGCCATGTAATGCAGTGGACACAAAAATTTTGTTTAGAAGAGTAGAAATTTAAATAATTTAAGGTATAAAATTTAATTATTTAATTATTCAAAATTTTATAAATGGAATAAAAGTACGTCCAAAGCTTTACAATTGTGCAAATATGTCACTTCCATCTCTGAAATCTTAGAATTGCATATCCCAGACTTTAAGAGAGTGTTAATTACACTTGCTGGGATTCAAATTGCTTCATTAAATGTGGCATTTTAAGAGAAGATTCAAAAGTAGGCAGAGCCTTAGTTCAGTCTGACATGGTTCGTGCTGCATTCATTGCAATCCACTTTCCCTCAGAATGAGATTTTGTGTGCATATTACTCAAAATATTATTTTGAAATCAAGTCAGACCAAGGCTGAAGACATGAAAGTAGAAATTAGGATGAAGAGCCCTCAAAACCACAGTGCCAGGAGTGGGGAAATAAACAAAGCTGAAAAGAGAATGCAAGCCTACAGAAAAAAAAAAAAAGAAAAAAAAACCCGAAAAAAAAAAACCTGTGAGTAATCAACACTGAGCTCAGTATGCTAAAGGGGAAGCAGGAAAATACTGAAATGAGAGCCAGAGTAGTGGCAAGGTCCAATTATCTCCTCCTTTATGTGTTAATGGAGGCAGTACTGGGACATCCCAGCCAGCAGTAATGTCACAACGCTAAGAGCATCCGCCTCCCTTCTCTCCTCTTCTAGACATCTGCTTCATCCTCTCTGTCCTAACAGGAGGTACTCCTCACTCCTCAAGAGTTTACAAAACCTTGATTGAACTTACACAGTTTGTGTTCAGCAGCCTATCAAGAGTAAAGGCGAACAGAAAGAACACATTGTGTCTCAGGTTGAGCTCACTCGCCCACTTGAATTCACACTTAGAAGATGTATGTGTTTGTGGCAGTTAAACCAGAAAGGTAACTGAACTTAGTGCTTGTTTTAGAAGTCTGATCCATTTGGTTCATGTGACTTTGTTTCTGGTTAAAGTGACATTTGGGGTAGGTCCTCTTACTGTTAACTGTTCTGAGTGTCTCCTCTGTCTGATTAACAAAAGCTAAAGAATACTAAAATTTCAGCCAAAACAAAACCCCCCAACAAACATCGTCAGGATGTTCAAACTGAGGCTGAATGTTCTGGACTTAATCTTATACTACTGCCATCCATACTCAGGCATAACTCCCAGCCATTACTGATGGGAATTTTACCAGAGCAAGAGCTAAGGAAGAAAGAGACCCCTACACTTGATTTTTTTTTTTTTTTTTCTTCTTCTGGAAATCAGTGAAACCAATGGAAACTTGATAGTTAATGATGCAATTTCAGAATTTCAAATTTGAATGTGAAGAGAAATGAGTAAATGTTATAGCTATTTTCTGTTGAGTGAGTAATGAACCTTCCAATTTCACACAGACGTACATGTAGCTGATGGCCCTAAGGTGTTTGAAGACACATCAGCACTGTGGCAAAATGTTTGGTTTGCATGCTGCCTCTCTCTTCGGACTCTGTAAATAATCATGCTTGCTCTGTATCCTGCTATTTATCTTTTCTTTAGTCTTGTATTTGTCTCCTTATCACCAAGATTTACTTGCAGTTGCGTCAGTGAATCAGTATTGTGACCACAAAGGACAAAAGAAGCAGAGAATCTCATAATCATGTAGGCCTGAAGGCATCTCTAGAGATCGTATAGTCCAATACCCCTGCTGAAGCAGGTTCTCTATACTAGGAAACTGTAAAGCGAACAACCTTCTGTGATACAAACAGTTGGTATAAAAAGCAACCCTGGCATAGAGACTGCCACCAATTTATACAGCATCCAAACCAGAACAGGCAAAAATGTGTCTTCAGAAAGTTGGAACAATTCATGGAAGATGGATTATTTGGTGATAGTAAGCATGCAATTTTTGTTTCCCAACTATATCACCATTACAAAGAAAAATCAGTGAATGATGGGGGGTAACAGAAGCCCAGACTTCTGTTGCTTGAATACCTGTGATGATGCATTGTGAGATCCAAGGGGTAATAACATCAGTGAGAGCTGGCTGTGACCTTGCTAACCCTTGCACAGAGCAGCCTAGCTCATACCTCGACTCCATTTGGACATATCTGTGACTCTTGGACCACTGGGTGGGGATTTGTTTATGCTGCGCAGTGGGGCTGCTGGCAGCTGCTCTCAGTACCCACCCACACAGCACCACCTGTGTTTCCCGAGCCCTGCCTGGCTCAGGCAGCAGCCGCCCTGTGAGGAACACTCACAACAGCAGAGCTGAGTGGTGTGGGGTTGGCTGTGTCCTTAGGGGCAGCTTGTAGAGAGCAGGGGACAGGTGGGCTTCCTGTTGAGGGACTGGGTCATGGCTACTTCCAGCCCAATGACCATGGCCTATCTCTCTCTTTTGGACTTCGTGGCAACCTCTGCTTGCTGGAGCACCAGTGCAGGGGAGCAGCTTTAGGAACTTGGCTCTCCCAAGCCCACTACCTGGGGTCATGGAGGTGGTGGACTCGCCCCGTCCGTGGACGCAGTCAGAGTGATGTTGCCTATGTCACCCCTTGTCTCCACAGCTACAGCTATGTGCTCTGGTGGGCGAGGAAGAAGCTGAGTTATGCCCTGTGCGGGGGACAACGTAGAGACTATCCAATAATTGGTGAGATCAGACAAAGATAATCTGAACTGTTCTGCCCTGCAGCTAGCTGAACACTCTGATGATGGCCTGCAGGATGAACAGGGGCCTGCAAAGCCAGTGCTCATGGCTCCTGAACACAACTTCCCTCTCGAGATCTGGGCCGCATTTTTCCAGGAGCGTTCAGAAGATCTCAAATCAGCTCTGCAGCGGTTTCAACGAGAGATCGAGGGGCTCTCCAGCAAGGAGTGGTAAGAAGTGCTTGTGGAGCAGGGCACTGCTGTGGGCTTCCTGTGTGTGTACATTGCTGCAGGTGCTGTAATCAGTGTGAAGAGACTCGTTAAAATCCTTATCGCTCTGTATGGCCCTGAGTTCTGCTGGCTGCAGGACTCCTAGCGCGCCCATGCTGCAGGAATGTAGGGAGACAGCCCGGTGGCCACCCCTGGAGCCGCTGCATCCCATTAGGGGCCTTCTGCCCCTGGCCTGGGCTGCTCCGCCAGCCTTGAAGGCCTAGGCACTGAGAGCTCCCTGGCATTCTTTGTAGGCGTCCTGGGTACCCCACCACTTCCCCTGTGTCCTCATTGGAGCTAGGGCAGGTGGTGACAGTTAGACAAGCATAGTTCAGTTGACTTGTGCTTTCATTGCTTTTGCATTTTATGTTGGATGAACTCAAGAGGTAAAGCACGATTTTCAGCTGAAGTAAGAAGTTGATCAATATTCTTGTTTTATGCGTTTTTATATTGAAAACAAGTACATTTGAAAATATTTTATTGCCAGCTTTTTCATGAACTCTTGAATAATTCGGAAATTAATTTGTAAAGAGATTGTGACTTTTACAGCTTAATAAAAAAAGTAAAGGGAAAGGACTCCTACAGGACTGTATTTCCAGCCTTCAGATAAATGTGTTAATGTTTATTATTATTAGTATACTGCCATACCTCTGTTTCTCATAATATTCATTAAGTAACGTTCATGTCTTTCTTTTTCTATGACCCCCAATCTTTCCTAATGCAAGACGTAGACTTCATCCTTTCTCATGAAATGATGCAAGGATAGTTATGTTTGGAAAAGCAAACAAGTTAATTGCTACATCTTTACGTGTAATGTATGGTACAAGATTCTCTGTGCAGTTTTTATCAGTGGACACTTTGCACTAAAAGCTGAACTACTAGCACTTTACACTTTACGTCTAGGCTTCACTGTGCCTAGATGAAACTTAGGAAAAAGACATCAAACAAATATGGTCAATATATTCTACTGTATCCAATACAAAATCTGTTCTTGTTTTCAGTGGGAATTAATCAATTTTTTTCTTCCTACATTTGCTCAAGGCAGGCAAATGTTGTGTTGGAGGGTCACATCTGTCCAACTCAATTCTAGTACTCCTCCATTTTGCAAAGCTGTACTGCCTGTGTGTACTCGATGTTCTGTTCTTACTACAGGCATACTAAACTGAAATTATTGTTTTAGGAAACAGTGATTTCGTTTTGGTTGTCAGTCATATGTTCACTGAAATTTATGTAAATTCCAACCATGTTTTCTTTTGCATTAGACTCCAGGCTTTGGGATGTATTTGGGATATATCTGAAGGTGTTCTGTGCTCTTACTGCATTGTGTTCTTGTCATTAGTAAAAACAAAGGCTGTCCCTGTGTTGAGCACTGTGGAAAAGGAAAGAGGCTTGGAAGGGAAGAGCCTTGGATGAGGGCAGCCAGTAGAGCAAATCGTCATTATGCTTGAACAGTTTTTCACTCTTGGCCATGTTACATGACAGAGCTGTTTTCAGCTCTTGTGCTAAATGACCAAGCTTGGCTCCAATGAGAACATACTGCTGCTTGCAGTTTTGTAATCTTCATCAGAAGTTTCAGCCCCATTTTCTTATATAACTTTAACATAACTTTTAATAGCCTGGTGGATTCTTATGGAAGTCTCGTTGGCTTTTTAAAGAATCTATCAGCTTCAAGTTAACCTCAATCCAGCCTCTTAATATCACAGGATTGAAGCTTTAAGCACCTGTTTTTACTTCATGGGATGGAATCACTTAACACAGCATGGAGATGTTTTTTATATCTGTTAGAGTATAAATAGAGTTCATAAATACCTACTCAAACATGGGGGGGGGGGGGGGGGACACACATCAGAGCTCTGTAGTCACAAAGTAGAGACCAAAGGTCCTGAATCATACCTGTATAGAAAGAGGTACTTTGGTTCTCTTTTGCTGTTTTCTTTTCCATTCATTTGTGGTTTCAGTTCTTCTCCCAGACTTAACATTTACATTTTTCCTCTTCATAATTTATATTTATACACAAAACACACTCTTAATTTTGCCCTTCTTATAAGCATGTCAGTTTAAAACCTTGATACCAATATACCAGATTTCATCCAGCCCCTTCAAAGAGCTTCTTCCAGTCTGTAGAAATCAGGAGGCACCTGCACAGGTGACTGATTCACTGTACAGCAAACAGTGTGACAGTATATGATAGGAGTTTAAGATGCTGTGATTTACAGGCCTCCTTGTTGGATACAATCCCCAAAACATCATCCTCAACATGCCAGAAGAAAACATGATTAGTTTGAAACCTCTTTGTGAATCAAAAAAAAAAAGTGTCTCATTTAATAGAATCATAGTATGGGTTAGGTTGGAGGGGACCTAAAAGATCATCCAATTCCAACCCTCTTGCTGCAGGCAGGGCTGCCACTCACTAGATCAGGTTGCCCAGGACCCCATTCAACCTGGCCTTGAATGCCTCCAGAGACTGGGAGTCCGTAACTTCTCTGGGCAGCCTGCACCAGGACATCACCACCCTCTGAGTAAAGAATTTCTTCCTAACATCTAATATAAATTTCTTTTTAGGTTGAAATGACTCCCCCTTGTCCTTTCACTATCAGAATGCATAAAAGTTGGTCCCACACCTGCATGTAGCTCCCCTCAAGTGCTGGAAGACCACAATGAGATCTCCCCAGAGCCTTCTCTTCACCAAGCTAAACTAGCCCAACTTGTTAAACCTTCCTTTGTAGAAGTTCTCCAGCCCTTTGATCATCTTTTTGGCCCTGCTCTGGACCCATTCCAACAGCTCTGTACTCCTTCTCTATGGGGACCCTAGGCTGGGACACAGTGCTCCAAATGAGGCCTCTAAGGGCAGAGCAGAGGGGGACAATCCTCTCCCTCTCCCTGCTGACCCCCCTTCCTGCTGATGCAGCCCAAGATACCATTGACTTGCTGGGCTGCAAGCGCATGCTGCTGGCTCATGTCAAGTTTTTCACCTACCAGGACCCAAAGTTCTCCACAGGCTCCTTTCAGTGAATTCTCTCAATGTGCTCATGTCTGGGGCTGCCCTGACCCAAGTGAAAACACCTTACACTCAGCCTTATTAACCTCATTAGGTTCTCATCATGCCTGTCCATGTTCCTCTCGATGAAATCCCTGCCTTTTGTTGTGTTGACTGCATCACTCAGCTTGGTGTCAACAATAAACTTGCTGAGGGGCACTCGATTCCAATGTCTAAGTCATGATGAAGATACTGAAGAACATCGGTCCCAAGACAGACCCCTGGGGAGCACTACTTGTGATTAGCCTCCACCTGGATGTAGATGCATTGACAACAACCTTCTGGTTATGACTGTCCAATCAATTTATCCACCAAATAGTCCAGCCTTCAAATCTCTGCAATTTTGAGATAAGCGTGGGGTGTGGGCTGTATCAAAGGCCGTATGCAGGTACAGGTAGATGATGAGACTGCCTTTCCTTTGGCAACCATTGCCATCGCTCCATCATAGAAAGCCACCGCAGTGGTCAGGCACAATCTGCCCCTGGTGAAGCTTTGCTGGATGTCTTGGATAATCTCACCCCAATTTAAATTTGTCCTTTGCACAGAAAGCAATGTAAGTAGTTTTCCTATTTGCGTAAAATTAATTGCAGATAATTGCAAAATTATTCCACAAAGAATGTATTTATTAATAGTTTTCTTTTACTTTTTAACTACATTTTATTGTTTGTGCTAATACAAGTGCCAGCTCATCAGCTACTCTTGATTGATATATCTGGTTATGTTGATTACAGTTTGTATCACAGCATAACGTTTCAACTGAATTTCAACTGATTTTATTACTTAATCCTTAGTCTGTGAGGGGCGGATACAGTCTTCAATGTCTTTATATTAGAAAATGGATAGATTTACAGTAGTGATGGTCTTAGATACCAAATTAACATGGAATGTGAATTGACTGCGTTCATACTCATAGTATCTATCCATGTGTATAAACATAGAGCACACCAGGTTTACTAGGATATCATAATTGCAAATTGGTGTTTTTTCATATACATATAATTTCACTTTATTTTTTCAGCTTCCATGGACTAGAGTCATGTCAGTAGAAGTTTCCTTTCCTGCTCTTTTTCTCTCTCTCTTCACAGTTAATGAGCATCTGAACTTCCAAGGAAACAAGGTGATTTGGATAAAAAAATAATCAGAACAAATCTCCCTTGATTGGAATGAAAGGAACAAAGAAATGACAAGTGAGTGCCAAACTATTTGCAGACCACTTACACAGTCCTAGAAAAGAATCTGTCTCTCCCTAAAGATTTCTTCCAGTGAAGTGCTAAGCTCAAAGTCTTTTGTTCTACCTTTATAATTTTCCAATTTCCATTATTTTTGCAGGTTTTCCTGTTTTATTTACAGGAATAAACTGAATAGCTATGTGCTACTCTGGTATTTAAAAAATACAAGGAAAAGGAGTACAATATAACACAAATGTAAAGTTTTTATTATAGCCTGAGATATGTTTAATGTTAAAAACAGAAGCACAATGTACATTCACATGCTTTTTAAAGAGTTCTGTGAACTTGCAAAGCTCTGAAGAAAGAGTTTTATGGACAAGAGGGAAGAGGAAGAGAGACTAATGTCCTGTGAACTCTATCAACGAGTTTTATTATAGTGATGTCCTTAAAAAAAAAGTTATGGTACTGCATGTTTCTAAAGCATATGGTGAATTTATAAACACCAAAAGTTTCAATTTATCTACATTTCTTCATTTGATCTTATGCAGTCTTGAACTAGCAGAAAAGAGAGTTGCCAGCATCCCCCCAGAAAGCAATGTAGGAATTGTTATGCATAAACTCACTTAATGCTTCAGTTCAGATATGTAAACCTGCCTGGTCAGGAAAGATTTGTGTGATAAAAATGCTCCTTTGAAAAAAATTGAAGTTCAGTGACAGCTTAGATTCTCACTGAAGTCTTAAAAAGTTGAATTTAGAAAAAAGAGTGAGAAGTTCCCATTTTGTGAAAAAAAAAAAAAAAAAAAGGTTGGAGAAATAGAGGGGAAGTAAAAGCAGAAAATACTTTTTGTCCTTAGAGAAAGGGTAAAGAATTACAAAAATGCTGTTTTCTGCAAGGCAGTTAGTTTGAGATTTAAAACTTGCTGATTTAATATTCTACTGTTTACGAATTTATCTCAGGCTGGATATGTTTTAGACCAGCAAGCAAGAGCCTTTCAGAGCAGCAAATGTAGCTATGATCTCATTAAGCACTTGTATTCGTTTCTTTCTCCATTAAATAAAAATAAGAACATGCAATTTATTGTTTCATCCTTCTCTTCACCTTCACAATTTACTTCTGCTCTTTTCTGCTGCTAGAATGATAATGTTTTCGGGGAAAACTCCAAAGAGAACATCTCAGAAGAACACAGAAAAAAGATGTTGAGCTCCTGCAAGAGGGTGAAGAGGTAAAGGAAACAGCTGTCTTGAGATGTAGAGTCTAGTTTGTTCGCTCATAATGATCGGCAGGAACGGAGGATACTTTTCTGATTTTAAGTCTAGGACCAGCTGTCCTTTTTGGTGCTGAATGTACCAATATGAATGGAGATGATTACTGCTCTTGAACTATCCTATAAAAAGAGTAAGTCTGGAGGCACTTTCTAATGTAAATACATGGAAGAAAGAAAATGAACTGGAATTTTTTTTTACGAAAACAAGTACTGGAGCATTGCAAGTCACATTCATACTCTTCCTGTGTCTTTGGCACAGACATCTCTCCTTGCATAACTCGAGTGAAATGGGCTGTCAATTCTGTTTGTGTGAGAAAAGTGTGGTTTCCTTCCATCTAACCATTGCCTCACCCTACAACATTAGGGTGAAGAAGGACCTGTTGGTGGTTTGTTGGATTTTGGTTTTTAACAGTGACCAAGTATGAAGGCCACTAAGATCAGAAACAATGGTTAAGATGAAGAGCTTGAAGACAACTGGAAAACAGAAAGTGCAAAGGATTCCTTCGTTTCAACAATGTAAACCTGACTGTGGAGGCTACAGAGGTGAAAAAAAAAACAAAACAACCCACTATGCTAAGTTTAAAAAAAGCCAGATCAGTTGCAAATAAAGACAGATGAACTTTGTCTGAACAAAACAAGGGGGGATTTGAAGCTTATCTAGATAAATGGGATTTCGATGTTAAAGCATGCTTTTTCTCATGGGCATCATTTATTTTAATTATCCTACTGAGGGAAAAGATTATACTTTGGACAGAAGGAATTTTGCTTCAACATCTTGACCTAATTAAGAGTTCATTGACATTTTATATTTGAATTTTGTCACTAACATGCACATGACCTTGGAAAATCATACTGGTTATTGTTTCATAAAACAATCTCAGTCATATGAAACATAATGTGAAAGATCATTTATTTTTCTGGCTTTGAATATGGAAGGATTTGTCCACTTACATGTTATAATGCTAAAAGCACTGCACAAACTGCCTAATAAAATTTAACTTCTTGGGCTTGGATTGCTAAATAGTCTGCATAGTTGTGGCAAAAGGTTAAATGGCAAGACACTTACTTCACCAGCAGAGGTTCTTGGCATGTCACGTATGAACATACAGAACATACAAAATGCACTGGGCTCCTTCACTTCAACAACCAATACAGGCAGTATGAACAGTGTGTGTCTTTCTGCAAAGCTTATAGGTCTGCTCTGTTGACATGACTTTTCTACACACTGTCCTCCCATTGGGTTTCTGGTGGGGTAGGGAGCAAGAGAAGCTGGGGGTTGTATGCAGGCTATGAATGTAAGAGGAGGAGTTTAATAGAAGAAAAAAATTTATAGCCTAGAAAAGTGATACTGAGTGTTGTTATCTTGGGTTTTGGGTCAAGGCTTGTGTGGTGGAGCGTCCAGCTTCTTTGTCACAAGGCCATAACGTTCAGAGCTGATAGCTAGTAAGTTTATCCAAAGGTTTTCAAAATGGGAAAAATTCCATCTTCGTTTAATAAAACATGTTTTTTGAGAAAATTTTAGATAAAATTCAAGAGGGTTCTTGAAATGTGACAAATTTGCTGCTAAGAGGTAGAAAGTGTTCACCATAGACTTCTGTGTTTTGGGAGGACCATTTGTTGTGATTAAACTTCCTGAAAGCATTGGAAGAGATTTGTTTTTCCTCTCTCACACACTGAAAACAAGTTTTGAAACCTTTAGAGCTGTTGTGAAACAATCATCTGGCAGACTCTGCTACATTTTCCTTCCAAATATTTTAAAATTTATATTGTGTCTAACACACCATTTTTCCAGAGAGTTACTGGAGACATGCAGTCTCTGTCTGCTACCTTAATTCTATATTTAAGAGTGCTTGAAGAGTTTGAGGGATCCATTCAGGTTGCAAAAGCTCTGAAGGTAGGAAATGACATGGCTGAAGGGTTTGACTCTTTAGACATAGCTGCTCTCTCTGAGCAAGGCAGCAGTATCATGAATAAGGTATGCTGAATCAGGCTTACTGTCTTACAGGCAAATCTGACACGCTGGACTAAGTGAGTATTTACTATTGATTTCAAAAAGCATCAGACTTCAGCTCCAAATTAGAAAATAAATCAGTTTTTTTTGCTGTGGTGTTGTTTTGAACAGAAAATCCAACGGGTATAGAGGATACATAAAGAAGAAGCGTCTCATTGCCATTCTACAAATTCATGAATTTTCAGTCATTACTGCATACAGATGCATACATAATGCTGTATGCTGCTCAGATAAGTTTCAGAAGAGAAGTACTTGACAGGAAGTCATGCACCCTTCCTTGCAACTCTGTGCCTTCAGCAGAAAAAGGATAGTGTTCAGCACCTGAAAGCATGACTTTCACTTCTACATGTTTATCCAAATGCAGTTCTGGTGTGCACCTGAAAAGCCAGTTTTCATATGGCACTGCGTGCAGTTTATTTACAGTAGAAGTTCTGATGCTGGAGCCCATGTACAACAACCTCTGAGCATGGTCTGATACCCACATACATCCAAATTCTTGGATCTCTGCTGGTATTCTCAATTTTATTGCAGGTTTAAAACATGAAATAGCACTCACTGAGCTGACACAGCTCTTGCAGAGTGTTTATTTTATGGTGGTAGCTCTGGATTTGCCTAAGCTGGTTGTCTTTTCCCTGTTCTCTTAGACGCCTCATGAGCCCACTGACTCCAGAGAGACAACGCAGGAAATTGTTTGGGTTGGTTTATTATTCTGAGATGTTTGTTTAGTTATGTGGAGCTCTCACTATCTCTGGCATGCCAGAGCAGCCTAGCTTTGAGGACCATGCTGACGCTGCTTAGCAAATAGGTGAATCAAGCTGTCTGTTCTGCTCCCTCTTTTTTGTTTGAAATGCATCTGAAAGAATCAAGACAAGGTGAAGTGGATGCCGCCCAGATTAGAAGCCCAGCAGTTACTCATTAATAATGAGTTTTGAAAGCTAATGAACCAACAAATCTATGAAAGCTTTGCTAACAGGGTTCAATCAGTTTAGTGGGATTTAGAATCGGACTGGTTGCAACATACACTGAAGGCAGCATTCCTGTAGGCATAAGCAAAGAACTGAGACTGAGCTGTAGGAGAAATGAGAATCCAGAAAACTACTGGATGTGTATTTTTACATCCAGTTTAATTTCCACTTGTCTTCCACTGTTGTGGGCCAGATGGACTCAATGTAAATGAAGAGATATTGGAGCCCACTATACATTGTGCTGTGAAAATGCTCTTATATTCCATGAATTTCAAGACCCTGTATAAGCTGGAAAAAAAAAAATAAAATGAATCCTTTCAGCTTTGACTTACAGATACAGATAGAGAGCAGAATAAAAAGAACTACAGACCTATGTACATATATAAACCTCTCATGTAGCCATTTCACTGTCATCATATATCTGCTTTCTTGCCTCATCTCAAAATCAAACTACACAAAGTAATAGAAAAGGCACTAAATTCATGAAATAACTCTAGAGTTATTTGTGAGCTCTGATTGCTCTTTGTGCACCCCAATGTAGCTGCATTGTCCCTGCTCATTGCATGGAAGCTGAACTAGAATCTTCCATCCAACTGAAATGATTCTACGACTCTATCAAAGCGTTGACCCAACAGAGCTTAAGTGTGGAGGATGGAGAGAACATCCACTTGTTAATTGTTCAAGGGGTAAGGGCAAGAGAGATTAAATTTGAGGCAGCCAATTTCTAAAATAAGACAAAAATTCTGCTTTTTTTTTGCTATCCTCTTCACTACATGCACGGTGGAAAACAAACTCTGGAAGTCTACAAGTGTGGACTGTGACATAGGACAGTAATATCACTGGTTCAAATAGGGTCAGTAGATTCGGAGGAGAGAACTAAGTATGGCTGTTGAACACTAATGAGTACTTCAGGTATACACTTCAGGCTTACACTTTACTAAAAGTTCTTGTGCTGTTGGATGATGAAAGCTGAGAACTTTACCAGGAGATATTTTATCTTGTACCGCTGCATGGCTTTCTTAAGCTGTCACTGGTGTCCAGTGTTGGAAGTGAGCTGCTTCTCAAAGCAGTGCTTGGCCTCTCCCAGTATGGGGTGGTTTTTACGTCCTATGGATATGCATTCTCTATCTTGTCATTGGATTTCTTCTCAAACATTTTCCCAGGCATTACAAGTATGCGGTGATGGTGAAGAAACCAGTTTGTGTGTGTGGAGACAGAAATAGGAACATCATGCACAGAAGTTGCGAACTAGGCTAAAGCCAGCTTTACTTGAGGAATGCTGGAGAAGAAATATTTCCCATTTGTTTACATAGCTCGGAATGTTTCCCCCACTTGTCAGCAGGTCAATACTTTTATCATGGCTGTTCAACAGAGCCAGGATGGAAAATCATGTTTCCTTCAGGTGCCTCAAAGTACAGCAAACACATGATAGAGCAGCTTTGCAGTTTATCAAAGAACAAGGCAGTTGCTAATGCAGCAGGTCATGTTCTGTTGTAAGCCCTGTCTGCTTGTCACTCTAAGAGCTGTGTCCCTGGATGTGTTTGTGCATCATGCAAACCTGGACAGAGTCAGCAGGAACAGAGTGCTGTGCATATCTGAGAGCTGGATGCCTGTTTCTCTCCTGTCTTAAAGACAGACTGAGAAGGAGAGCTCACTCCCAGAGGCATTTTCTAAACATAACCATGTTTAGGTCAGAGCCTTGGAACAGCAGACAAACCAAGTAATACCACCCAGGAGATGGGAAAGCTCTGTACAGAGTGCAACAGAAATCCAGAAATGTCTGACAGAGGAGGAACCCCACCCAGCTTCCAAAAATAATGCAGTGCAAACCTCAGGATGCAAACTTGTGAAAGGTTTGTACGGATTGTATACAAGTTCACAGTAACTCAGGACTGGCATTGTTTGTATTTGCAGAGGCATTTCTTAATCTCTTTTCCTCCACTCTTAGTTCATTGATTGCTAAACACTTTTTAAGAGTCGCTTTCTATTAAGGATGAGCAACAACGAAAAGTACATGCAAAGAGGATATTTAACATCCTTTTGAAGGATGCACTGAGTTTCTGTTATAATAGCTCTTAATTGTGCAACTGCTTGCATCTGATAAGACAGTGCATGTGCACATTCACGCTAAACGCCTGATGGGATCACAGCCATGAGGCCTGACTAAGAGACTTTGAGGTGCCGGAGAACAAACTGATTTTCACCATTCTAGTGTCAGTTAAATCAGAAAGCATCTTTGCATAGAATTAGCTCTGTCAATCTGGCAAGGATTTTGTAAAGAAAGCATTAGCAGCATGAAGGCAGAGGACAGCTGTGCAAAATCCGGTAGATTCAGTTAATACCCAAGATGAGAATCAAGGTCTACCAGGCTGCAGTGTGTTCAGCCCCCTTCATTTGCAACCCAAGCGAGGCAGCTTGTGGGCCAATTGCTTTCTTTGGCTGTAAGATCAATTTAGAGTCTCCTGCAAACCTCTCCTCAAATCACAATTTTTATCAGTTTCAGGCAGAGAAACATCAGGGTTAGTGGAGCTGCTAACCTAATGTCAGGGCTTTATGTTAAAAAGTTTCACTAGTAATCAGATGCTTTCCATTCTATGTATTTCCCATGTCCCACCTCAGCCTACAACCAAATGCTAAGCTCTTCTGTGTAGCCTTGACTGTTGCAAAATAGAATTGAAGTCAGACCAGGTTGTTTTCACACATGCAGCTTTTGTGGCTGATGCAGCTGAACCAAACTCTGATTGTTAGCCGGTCAATAATTAATTATCAAGTGTTTATCACCTTTTCAGCATCCAGAAACTAAATACAGGTGGATCCACAATGTATGCTTCCCATGTAAACTTTGAACCTGAGAAAGAATGTCAACCCTTCATCACAGTATGAGAGAATCTCACAGAAACCAACAGATACTGAGCTATTGTACGTTTCCTGGGAACAGGCAGACATTGCAGGGAGGCACACTTTAGCAGGGAAAGTCAGATGTACAAGCTTAATCTTTACTGGACATTAGAGAAACCAAATTATGCAATAGGAACCTCCTGCAACAGAAAATGCAAAGCGTGGGAAGCGGGCATTTCCCCTGGGGAAATACAGAGCATGGGGATGGGTGCTCTTCTGCTCAGGAAGCAACTCATTGTATGAAGTGTGGCAATACTACTAACCAGAGTCACAAATCATTAGTGTGTAAAATCAGTGTAATGAGAGGTGTGATTTAATTCACTCCAGGCAGATATATGAATATATTTATTTCTGTTTGATCTAGCCTGTAGGAATTCCTGTATGACAGGTGTACATGGTCTTGATCATTGTAAGGACAAAGCTGGGGCAGAGGGATTTTCTGCTTTAGTGCATTGGTTTATGAAGCTTCCTTGTACCTTCCTTTAAAGAAAGGGTCAGTCTGCTGGAGAAGGAGCAGAACAGAAACAGTGGTTTCCTTCCCCTTGGAATCAATGGAGAAAGGCTGGCACAAAAGTTTTCTTTCCTATCATTCATCATCCATCCACAGATGTCTGTCCATTAGCAAGCACAGAGGGAAAATTGGATGGTGTTGCGTTGTTTATTTGGGACATACGTAATGCACGTTGGACGCTAACAGCTTCTAAAGCATCACTTTGGCCCCACACATGGAGGCATCTGAGCTCACCTAAAGATGCTGAACTTTTCCTGTTACATTCATAGCTTTGAAGTACTATCTTTCCTTCCCATTTGCCATGAGTTCATCCGGGAATGGTTAGTTTGAAGGAGATACTTTTATTTGAGCTCTTTACTTTTTGCAGCTGTTTAAGTTGGAGCACTGAGAACTCACTTATTTTGATCAAGGCCAGGGAGAACATGCTTTACCAATTATGGTGAGCCAAAGGAAAAATCAGACATATTTACTTATTCTCAGATGCCTTGAAGAGACAAACAAAACAAAATAAACGAACAAACAAAAAAAGCAACCAGAGCCTGTTCTTTAGAGGGCAGTTTGGGAGTTAAGTGTGTGCGATAAAATATATTCCTGGTAGTGAAGGCAGAATAAACACCACCAATACAAACTGATTGGTGATCAGATCACTGTAGAGAAAGGAGGCAGTCACAGGATGTGAGACTGTGGACTGCTATTCCAAGAGCCCATGAACACTGTGCATGAAAGCCCCTAATGCATCTCATGATGCTGGAAGCGACCATGATTAATATTATCTGGTGTACCACTTGTTCATATTTTTCTAGTCTATCTGCCTACTATCAGGGTAAGTTTAGGATGGAAATCAGGATAAACTTCTTAACAGAAAGGGTTGTTAAGCAGTGGAATAGGCTCCCCAAGGAGGTGGTTGAGTCACCATCCTCGGATGTGTTTAAAAACTGTTTGGATGTGATGCTCAGGGACACAATTTAGCAGAGGGTTGTTAGTTAGGGTAGTATGGTTAGGTTGTGGTTGGACTTGATCTTGAAGTCTTTTCCAACCTAAGTGATTCTATGATTCTGATTCACGTGTCTCCCACATCTTTGTATTTATTGACATTCAGGTCTGATTGCTCCCAGTCTTAAGCAGTGTCTAGCCAAGCTGGGCTGAAGTAAGATTTTTGCTTTATTTCTCTCCACAGTTTAAAAGACATCACATAAGTCTATAAAGCAAAGCCTCGCCCATGCTACAGCCATGTTACTGCACCTAAGCACCCATGTGAGGGCAGTAGGAGGGAGACCATGGAGTAAGATGGAGTCTTGGCACAGTATCTTTTATTTTCGGAAAGTTGTGCAGAATTGTGCTGCCTGATGGAGCCATTGGCAGGCTGTTTCTCACATTTGGTCTGTATGTCACTCAGCAAGCAAAGGAATAGTCTCACTTTTAAGTTGAGTTGCCTGTAGTTAATTCGGACATCTACAGCAAAAAAATAAGCAGCATTTGTCAGAACCCACTCTTAATGAGAGCATCATTAAGAAATTGACTCCACAGAGGATGTGCGCACAACATTCCTTTCACATTTTTCTCTGAACCACTACTGTGGTTATAAAATATCACAGTTTCTGTTTATTTTCCAGAAATTATGGTGCCCATTGCTACCACATCACTGATTCATCAGAAAAGTAATTTCAGCTTCAAGCAGGAATTTTGGACACCTGCCCTGCTTGGCTGCTGGAAATAGACCACCAAAGTCTGATGTTGGGATATCAGAGATAATGTCCCGTGCAGAAGAAGGGAGGAGACAGACAGAGGAAGGCTAGAACTGCAGGATAGCTCAGGGAGTCTGGTTTCTCCCAGGCTTGATTATCCCCAGAGTTAAGCAGCTGTGTGGTCACCTGGGACAAAATCCCTGTTGTCATGCATGGAAAACACCTTTTTAAGAGTCCTCTTAGGGTAGTACTGAGAAATAGGGCTGGAGTATGAACTAATGAACAGAAAAAGTGCTCTCGTTAAATACGTAGTTAAAACGATAGATTTTTTTACAGGCTGTGTTCCTTGTAGTTGCTATAGCACCATCTAGTGGAAATGTTCTAAAACAATCCAGCTCACGGTTCTGTGATCCGGCTGTTAAGCATCAGTTTGCCCACACCAATTTTTATTACTATTATTATTTTAAAAGGAGGCTTACCCTGTTGTCCATTTCCTCCAGTGAGAAAAGGTTTATGAGGAAGAACAGCAGGACCAAGAACATGGCTCAGCCAAGCCAAACACAAGTGAGTACAGTAGCTGCTATACTATCTGTGTATTTTCGATTGAGGTTATCCTGTCTTTCCACAGAGTACTCTCTGCAGAATGCTTCCAGTACACTCTCAAATGAAGCCTGAAAGGCGGCAGTGAAGAAAACCCATGCCACTGCACCTACCATCTTTGCCTTAGTCTATCATTTTGCAAAAGATCAGAAAGTGTTTTAAGCGCACCTGGGAGACGCATGCGGCTCTCTTTTGCTCACTTCCTTCTCAGAAGCTTTTTGGTCTTAGCTTGGAGGTCCCCAAGGATCATCACTGCCAAGAGGAAAACAATTTGGATGCATGAACTCAGGGACCCACACCAACTCATATTCAAGAAGTAACTGCAAAACAGGGGCAAAGCACATCCTGTAAACTAACTTCTTATCACTGTTTCCGTGCAAGCAGCAGTGACAAGTGTAGATGACAAGATCCTATTTCAGTTTCTGTTTCTTGAAGCTAGAGTATCAAAAAACAGTAACTGGTATTGGTAATGCATAAGAAGAGTGAATCCAGTATTCTCACTACATCTGAGCAGTGTTGAACATCTCCTGCACAGGAGAGAGTCCAAAGATTCATCTGATGGGGATTTTAGCCCTATGTTGTTTTTCAAAAGAATAAGGACACTAAATTAGTATCACCCATAGATCGAGAGAACGAATGCGGGGTACAGAAATGGTCTGGTTGCTGCAGCACTCACCAGGAGCACCAGCTAGAACAAAGCTTCTTGCTGCCCTCTGGTGATGCTCTTATAAAACTGCAGGAGCTCGCAGTCAGGGACGGTTTGATTCACCAACACAGCTGATCTCCGAAAACAGAAACAAAATCTGAAAACATCCAGTTTTTTTTTTGTTGTTGTTGTTGTTTTTTTTTGTAAGAAAGCTGTTTCTATTGAACATGCTTGAAACTGTTGAAGCTTGATTAAGGAGTGACTTGAAGCTATGCTTCGCAGTATGCCTGCAAAAAGGTCATTTTCCAGATTGCAAGTTAGATCCAAGACGGTCAGCAATAAAATTGTTCAGGCTACATGTATTTACCTATTTCAGATGTGCTGACATTCGAAATTGCCTTGGTGCCCAAAGAATCTGAGCAGAACCTGAGCATCTATGAGTTACAGAGATGTTCCAGGAATTTTCTTCCACCAGAAAGTGATTTGAAATAAACAACACAGAGAAGGAGAAGGAAGTCAGTAAACCAAGCAGCCATGCACTTCTGCCTGCAAGCACAGTCGCATGTCCTCCTGTCATCTGGGACATAGTGGATTACAACTCCACAAATACTTCTGTTTGAATACTGATGAAATCTTTCTGTTTCAGTCTGATTTTACTGTTTTTCAGAAGTTCAAGATTTCTTGCGCTCTGTCTCCAGATGTCAGGAGTGTAAACTGTTGGTGAACTGGATGCAATATTGTGCCCACATCTTTTCACATCTCCCCGTCTGACTGTCAAGTTCCAGGACCCATGATCAGTTGCATCATGTCTAAGCCAAGGAGGTGAGGAGAGCACCTGAGGGATCTGAAGGAGGCAGAATTTGCAGGGCCTCCTTCTCACCCAGAAAAGTACCAGTTCCCCTCAGGGCTTCTTTCTGGCCAGGGCTGACAGCTTGACATTTTTGCTTATTGCTCCCTCTGTCACAAAACATGCCTTTCACCCAGATCAAAGGGGCCCACTCATGACCACCTTTCTGTGGGTGGCCATGCGTCCTGCCAAGGCTTCCCTTGTGTGGGCACCATTAAGGTTTGGCCAGACTGAGGAGGAGAGCTGGAAGGAGGGGCTGATGTGGATTTTACGACAAGTACAAATGCAGATTGTAAACAGTGAAGTCTCACACAGTTTTGACAGAAACATCCCTGTCCTCCAAGTGCTGCTTACATCTTCTCTCCAAACCGATGAATTCCTGTGCTCTTAGGAAAACTTGTCACAGAATACTTCACAGACTCAGTATGACATGTGGCACTGCACAGCCCTGGCTGAGGCCTATGCCATGGACCTTCTTTGGAGAGCTCTTCATGGCTTCTGAAAGGCTGGAGCTGGGGGAAATACATCCAGCATGTTATCAGGAAAGACCAGAAGTACAATGTTCAGCTTTTCTTTTGCAATAGAAGTGTTGAGCTTTTAAGCCTTGAAAAAAAAAAACACTTATCTCTGCCCTGCTAGAATCTGCTTTTCTGGAAGGGAGATGATGTCTTCTAACTATGAAAGGTGTAACAATCCTTCTTCTCTGGGTCAATTTAAGCTACACTGTAATAGATATTACTACAGGGAACTGAGTGACAATTACAGCCTGAGTCCTAGGCCTGTTCTCACCCCTACTAACTATAGAGGCCAGCTTGGATCTAGACAAAGAGCTCCTGTGAGTATTGACAAATGGGAATAAATACACTATTCAACTCAAGTTTTTATCTGATAACCAATGTGCTCTTCATAGGGGGCTTGAAACATTTTGCAGATCCTTAAACAGCATTTATACATTGCAATTTTTAAATATAGGTGCTGAAGTATCCCATGGGCCTGCTCTCTGGCCCTCCAACTGCCTTCTCCCTTTGTCAAGCAAGACATGATTTAGCAATATCTGTCTGTCCCTAGATGAACACTTTTTGGTTTATGTATTTCAAATGCTTTTTTTCTGGAGTGTCAGTGATGGAGGCTGGCCAGAGAAGGGTAAGATGACAGTGTGTCACCTTGACCCATGATAAAGTCACTGTGCACCATATTGAGTGGCTGCAGGCTCCCCAGGCTTGGCCTTCAGCTACAGCAGCTCATCAGTTGCCCAGACATACCAATTGCTGTTAAAAGGTTATAGGATCACACAATGGTCCGTATTGGAAGGGTCTTCAAAAGATCAGGTCCAACCTTTTGTGGTAAACGGTAGTCTAGATGACTACCTAGTACTGTGTCCAAAAGCATCATGAAAACCTCCAGTAATGGGGTTTCTACCGTGTTTCTGTGGAGGTTGTTTGAGTAAAAAATTGTTCTTGCTCTGAAACCTTTCTTGTATCAAGATGAAGCCTCTCCCATTGCCTCTTTCCATGTGACTCCTCATGAAGTGAGAGCCTCCATCCTCTTCATAGCCACACATCAAATACTGGGATACTGTGATGAGGTCCCCTCTAAGACTTCTGCTGGGTAAGAAGTCCTAACTCAATTAGTCTTTCCACAAGGCAGATTCTACAACCCTTTGATTATCTTTGTGGGCCAGAACTAGGCAAAGTACTCCTGGTGTGGACTGACAATTGCTGAGAAGAGTGAGAAGATCTTACCTCTCTCTCTGTTAGCAGTGTCCCTGAAGATGCAGCTCTGGATCCTACTTGCCTACATCACTGCAGCAGTGCACCATTAAATCATGCTCAGATTGTTGTCCACAAGCAACCCCGTGTCCCTTTCCAGCAAGGCTGCTCCTCAGCCACTTGGATCCCAGCCTACACTTAGCTTTTGTCCCAAGAGCTGTATTCCATTTTCCCAAGGATTTAAGTGAATGATCCTGGAGTTTCCTGGGCCCTCTTTCTTGCTGTTCATGTAGTTGGGTATGATATTTATCCTGCTATGGTCATCAGGGATGTCCCCCTGATCTCCATGACTTTTCAGAGATTATAGACAGAGACCTTGCAAAAAGATCAGCTACTTTTCTTAACACCCAGGGATGGATCCTAGAAGGTCCTGCAGTTTGCTATTAGTTGGGCTCTTGCAAGAGGCCACAAGCCAGCTCTTTCTCCTCTATTGGAAGGCTGGCACATCAATTGTCTTATCTATATGATCCTGTAATCTAGTTCCAGCTACTCTGGTGGTGATGAAAACCTTTGCCTTGTTAGCATTCTTTATAATAGTTTCCATGCCCTGATCAGCAATGGGCCTGTCTTCTTTATGAAAAGGAGGATTACTGAATGCCAACTGGGCAGTCTATGTAGCTACAATGTTCACTCTCCCCAGAAGACTGATACATCTGTATAGCATAATCTCCTGAACTTCTGCTAGACTTTCTTCCCAGACGGTGCATATGATATAGTTTATTTTCTTTGTCTCCCAGATCTCCTTCGTTCAAACTATTCAAATGTTCCACCTCCTATAATTTCATTAGCTTGTTTTCATGCTTTTTTGCCCATTCCACTCCTTGTGACTGCTACAGTCAGAGAAGAATGATGCTTTGTGCAAAGCAAGCAAGTAATACCTTACTGTCTGAGTTGGAGTACCTCTGTGATAAACCAATAGCATGCGAATGACTTCTACAGCCAAGCATGGCATCTGCAGAGCCTTTTAGCCAGATCTCTCTTTTTAGGTCATTAGTGAAAAGGTTGCCTGCCTCAGAATCATTCCAGCTGCCCTCCTCAGCCACCTGCAGCATCCTGGCTCTGCTGACTTTGCTCTTCTTTAAGGAGGATGGTGTGATCATGGTCGTCTTTACTCATTCTTCATGAGCCTAAAGCATATTTGTGGCATCTGAGGAGGAACACACTCTCCATTCAGGCAAAGGGGAGATGACAAACGACCATGAGTTAAGTTAGCTTGAAACAGACTAACTAACTGATGTTATATACAAGAAGATTTTCCGTAGCACCCTGCACCATGCAGCACTTCACATGCCATGGTGGAGCTCAGAATCAGATGTTGTTCTATGCTTTTTATGTTTTGCACTGCATGGCTTGGAAATCAACATGTAATGGTGAGATGAGTGCTTAGAAAAAGTGGCATTCTGAACTTTCTTCTCTTTTCCACCATAGTAACAGCATTTATTTGACTAGAGTTGCAAAAACATCAAGAAAGTAAGGCATAGTTTGAAGGTTTGATCCTGAGCTATGCTTTATCAAAAAAAAAAAACAAATATATTTACTGGTCATATAAATTAATATAATAGAAACACTGAAAAATCCATGCATTTTTATTATCAAACAAGCAATTAAAGTTCAGAAAGAGCTTTACTATGAGCACTATAAAAACAAAAGAAAGAATAAAAAGCCTGACAGTCTTCTTTCTGGTAAACAAAAAGTATTTCAGTTTTATCTAAATAAAACACATCAGGATTTTAATTGGTGTCTGAAACGAAATTGGTGTCTTAAAAGCAGCCACGCTCCAAAATCTTTTTATCTATATACCCACCATACACTTTATTAAAACTGCTTTCCAGGAGAAGCACCAGCAAAAGGGACCATTTGCAGCCTCATGTGCCATACAGTTGTAGCTGTCTTTTGTCTTGATTTAGCCAGCTTTTTGGATATGCACCCTGACATGAACAAAATGGATTTCCTACGTATGTGTAGTCATACCAGTGGTCTGGGCTGATGCACATGTAAATATGTCTACAGGGCCTGGGGAGCAGAATAAGGCTGGGTCACATTAAATCAGCATCTCCTGGACAATTACTTCATCTCTCTCCATCTGAAGGCAAGAAGTGAATGGTGGAGGTGGATTTGAGTTTTGCAATTGGTAATTGTGCCAGGACTTGTGAAAGTGTGAACTAGAAAATTTTATCCTTCAAAGTCTGTTTGACACTTTGGAAACACTGAACTCGAAAAACTGCTGCGTTTCAAGCTTCTTATCTGGCGGTTGTTGTTGTTGTTTTTCCCCTCAGTGGTTTACCTTCCCGAAATAAGCTAAACCAGTATAATTTTGTGTAAAAAAAATGAATGTATCTCTTGCAAAAACTGGTCTCTTGTAAATGTCTCCTTGTGGTACAGTTTCAGACATAACCAGTAGATGTCAGTATGCTCATAAAGAACTGTGCAAGGTAGGCTTTTAAGAAGAGTCGCGGACTCCACCGAGCATATGTTTAGCCTTCATTGAGAGGCCAATATTTGGATGAGATCTTTTATATATGACATGGATTAGGAGAAGGATTCTTGTCAGAGAATTAAAATCGTTCAGTATTCACACAGGGAAACAACTAGAATGCCTGCACCTGTGTTTTGCTCATGGATGATGTCAGGCAACGACCATCCTATTTCCAAAACACAACCCTTTGTTCCCCCTTTATAGTTCATGCTCAGTGGAAGGGGTGCATATAAAGGAAAAACAGAAGGGCTGAAAATGAGAGCTAGTTCTTACTGGAAGAGTTCATGACCTCTAGATCTCTAGCTCTTACCTCTCATATTTTATAGGTGGCATATTGTTAGCACTTGACATATGTTTGTTGGCCTTTGGGTTGGTAATCTCTGTGCAATCGCCCATGAATGGGCACCCCCATCTCATAAATCAGTGCTGCCAACAACATCCAAAACAAGTGTTTCAAAGAAACCAAGAATTTATGATCAAAAAGAACAACCTGCTTGATTACAGGCAGCTTAAAGAAGCAATACAGACAATCTTGTAACTTTTTCATGTATCAGGAGAACATTTTCTAAGGTAATCAGATCAAAGATGACAAATAGGACTTAGTTATTTGCCTCGTCATAATCGCAAGAGTGCTCTCCTTGATGGGAATTACACACTGGAAGGCTTTCAAAATGTAATTCAATGAAAGCATCTGTAAGTCTGAGAAAAAGAGAAGTCTCTCTGAAAAGAGGATGCATTAAGAGCTCTAGGAAATATCTAGCTGAACTGTGCTCAGCTCGACTGTTTTATTCTAAAGAAGTGACTAAACTTCTCTATATTCAAAGGAAGCAAAATGATGTACCACTGAAAAAATCCGTCAGGAGTCAAGTCATGTTTGTCTTAAAACTCTTTGTTGCAGTCCAGACCAAGCCAACTGAAATCCTCTGAAGAATATCTTTTTTTTTCTTTCTTCTTCTTTTTATTTTTCATTTTGCTTAGTTAAGCAAACATTCATATGTTTGTGGAGGCACACTGTCAGCTTCCACCGCCACAGTAACACATCATTTGACCTATGATGTACCCAGATGCTAAAACGCACTGTCCACATAAATAACTTTTCAGCTTTCCTCTGCTTTTTCAATGAGCTGTTTTGCTAGATCCATTCATTTAGGAAACAAAATGCAGGTGTTTGCTGTGAAAGCCACATGTCAAGAGACCAAAGGTCTGAAGGATGGAGAAAGAGACAAAAAAACAGCCAGGAAACAACAGCTTTTCAAGTTTTCTACCTAGTACTTGACATCTTGTTCAATCAATTTAAGAAAATTCCTTTGTGGTCTTAATTTGTGGGTGCTATGAAAGCTGTGAATAATATCCTAATATTGCAGTCACACTTCTCTCAGGCAGCGGTTAGAGAAATCTCGAGCACTTTTGGAAACAACCCTCCAGGTCAAAATGTCTTCCAACAGAACAGTGATTAACAAAATTGCTGCTGGGACAGGACATTGGGCCGACCCATCTTAGCCTCGTAGGTCCATGTTCCAATCTGTCTTCCTCTCCTTCAGTCCTTCTCTCGTAAATCTCTCTGTCTGGTGGAAGAGAGAGCTTTGTTGTTCATCAATACAGCGTGCTAACAAACAGTGTTTTTTTTTCTCAAGTCTTAAATATGTGCCTGTATTGCTGCAGTGCTAAAAAACAGATGCCCATGGTGTGAGGAGGGAAATAGTGTGGTTTATTCATGTCATGAGGGGGATATTGTATTGTTTCACAGCTTATGGAATATGCATCAGTCTCACAGGAAGCTCTTTGGAAGGAGTTTCACAATAGGATCTGGTTTCAAGAGCTGAAATTTCACCTGAAAATATGGAATTTGCAGAGATGGAAAGCCTACTGTTATTTCCTCTGTGCACTGTCAAAGTACATCCTGGGATAAGGAAACATTTGTGCGTTAAAGTATGTGTTTGAAGCAATGAAAAGAGGTCTAACATTTCCTATGTCCACATGCTCTTTCACGGGTGGATGCAAGTGGCCGTGAGAGTGATCAATCCTCTTCCCAGAGGTGCCAGGACCATGGAGGAGTGCCCAAACCTGAGTGAGAGGAGCAGACGGAGGTGTGCTGTGGGCTAATGTCTTGCCCTTGAAGTACAATGCAGGGCTGATGTTGGTTATGGTTCATTGCTTGTTGCAGAAAGCAGACATACTTTCCCAGGGACAAACCTAGATTCCTGCACATGTGGCCGAGAGCCTCAGGCTTCTTCAGACCTCACTGCTGGAGTCTGTTTTCAAAAAAAGTCATTTTTCATCACAAGTATAATTTCTTCCAGCTTTTCTGACTGCGTCACTTTCAGACATTAAAAACATCACAAAACTGCACAAAATAGGCTCCTCTGACTTACAACAAATTCAACTTTCAGTGAGGGCTAAATTTAATATATATAAAATGAAGTCGTTTAATAGCAGAGAAAGGCTTCTTTGAGCTCTGAAAATGAGAAACAGCTCGTCAGTAGAAACAGTCTGGCTCTGGCACCCCTCCTTATTCATCTTTAAAAGGAGAGTTTGGAAGCAAACCTGGATAGTGCCAGATGGAGTCAGTGAAGTTTGCAGCTGGCTCGAGAAGAATCCACTCTGGGAAGTGTAGGTTATGCCACTGTCTGAGAACTGAGCAGGCTGCTGAAGTTTGGGTGTGCTGAATAAAGGGCCAAACACATCCATATAGAATGGCAAAGTGGGTGCACAAATAGAATGAGTTCCCTACTCACCACAAAATAAAAATGATTTTCTTTTTTTTTTTTTTTTTTTCCAGAGAAATCTACTTATTTTCTCTTGTTGAATTTTTTATTTTTTAAATAAAGGGGAATAAAAGACAGTTGGAGATTTTGAAGCACAGGGAATTTGCTAAATTCAGAGCAGGGAACATGAACTGGGATTAGAAGTCTGGTCTTCATACGAGTGAACAAACAAACCAACCTTCCAAAGAGTTCATTTTCTCGAGGAACAGCTAAGGTAGAAAGGAACTGCTGGCTGTCTAAACCCCTGCTCAAGGCATTTTGTGTTAGAGCACATTGCTTTCTGCCTTGTGCAGTCAAATATTGAATATTTCCTAGGCTGGGGACTCCACAGTCCTCTAAGATCATTTAGCCCAACCATCCACCTACCATCAATGTTTCCCCACTACACTGTGTCCTTTAGTATCACATCTACATGTTTCTGAGCACCTCCAGGGACAGTGACTCCACCACCTCTCTGGGCTGCCCGTTCCAGTGCCTGACCTCTTTTGAAGAAGAAATTTTTCCTAATATCCAACCTGAATCTCCCCTGGCACAACTTGAGGCTATCACCTCTCATCCTATTACTAGGAGAAGGGACTGTGTGGAGAAGGGGAATCTTTAGGGGAGACAGATCCCCAGACCAGGAGAACAGGGGAGCACAGACCCTCAGGGATAGAAGTGCTAAAAGAGTCCAAGTGCCCATGGCACTGCGGCAGGACACAGAACATGCTCAGTGCACCCTGCTGCTGGTCCCATTCCCAGAGCTCTATTTCTTCCCCTTGGGCCTCGATCCTGGACTTCAGCAAACTGAAACCAGCTCAGCGCCCTCTGCCTTCCCTCACATGCCCTGTGCTCCAGCCTCAACAATTCCAAGGGCCTTCTGTGGTCACCAAAAATAATACATATCTTGCTTTTTGCTTCTTTGTTTTAATTACCCTGCTGTGTTTTAATTTTTCATCGAGAAGCCACTGAATCACAAGAGGAAGTAATCCTGGAGAAGATGCAAAGTTGTGAACAACTGCTGCAGAGAACCCTGTGAGCATCAAGCACTATCACAAGGCAGGTAATTTGGACAGAGGACAGCTTGCTTTGCCTTGAGCGATAAAAAACGAGCTCAGCTTTTGAGCAGACACATCTTCTATATCCCAAAGCCCTCAGAACAAAAATTCCTTGCAAAAACTACAGAAATATACCTTGACTTGAAGGAGCCCAGAGCCTTTCAGTGAATTTCAGATGTGCCTTCACCAGGGCCTCAGTTTTCACAAAACTGTTCCATTACCTAAGCTAAATGACATTTAAAATGCCTTGGCCACGGAGTCAGCAGCACGTACAAGGATGTTCAAGCATGTTTTTGGTTTATTAGTTCTGTTACAGACACTCAAGCAGATGAATGTAAGAAGAGAAACTGGCTTTATAGTAAAGAGAAAGAGACCTACAGCAGTGACAAATTAATTTCCATCTTGTCATGACTCATGAGACAGTGCTACAGTAACATTAACAAAACGTCAGTTAAAGCAGTAGTAATTATTTCCATTGCTAATACTGACTCTGGCTTTACAACATTTACAGGCTCTGTTACACTGTCATAAAATAAACACCAATATAGAAACAAACCAGATTATCCACTTTTGAAAGAATGGACTTTTTCCCTTCCTATGCCCATGACAGAATCATGCTTTGTGGAGGAAATCAGGGAGGAAGGCAGATCTGAAAGCAACTCATGAAAAACCCCAGTGAGGACTTGTGCAAGGTTTTTGGCAGGAGTGTCATGTCCAGCGTCAAAAGACCATGGCCTTGCTTTGCAAGCCAGGCTGCAGGCAAAGGTGGAAGGAGCAGAAACACCAAGGCCTGTCCAGCCCTGGTCAGTGCAGTGACTTTCTCCAGATGGACATGTGCCTTCATCATGGTAGACTGGCAGGGAGGAATCATAGAATCATTAGATTCGGAAAAGACTTCTAAGATCATCTAGTCCAGGCATCCAGCTACCACCAACATTGCCCACTAAATCATGTTCCTTAGTATCACATCTACACATTTCTTGTATATTCCTCCAGTAACAGTGTCTTAATAGCCTCTCTGGGCAGCCTATTTTAGTGCCTGACCACTGACTATTGAACAGGCAAACACCAGCACCAACCCTCAGGGAACACTGCCTGTGACCAGTCACCAGATGAATGTAACTCCATTCACCATCATGTTTTGGATCCAACTCTCCAGCCAATTCTTTACCCAGAGAAGCTTCCTCGGGAGAATATTATGGGAGACAGTGTCAAAGGCTTTGATAAAGTCTAGGTAGACTGCATCAACAGCCTTTCTGTCACCCACCAGGTTGGCTACTCGATCATAGAAGGAAGTCAGGTTGATCAGGCAGAACTTGCCTTTTGTGAACCCATGTTTGACTGAGCCTGGTCCCTCTCTTGTCTCTCTTGCACATGCTGTGCAATCTCAGTCAAGATGATCTGTCCCATAACATTCTCTGGCACCAAGGTCAGGCTGACAGGCCTGTCATTTCCCACATCCTCCTTATGACCCTTCTTGTAGATGGGAGTCATACTGGCAAGACTTCAGTCTTCTGGGACCTCTCCAATTGACCAGAAACACTGATAGATGGTCCTGCTCTCTGAGAGTATAATGAATGAATTTTAAATAATAATAAATAATAATAAATGTCTAATTCTGTCCTTTTCATGGAGAATATGTTCAAAATAAGTGGTCTATATTTATGTCCTTAGCCCCCACAGATGAGAACTCAAATAACAAAAGCTCCTTTTGCGTACAGACAGGATTCTCTTCCCAAAATGACCTTATTGCACAACTTAACTTCTCACTTATTTTTTACTTGGTGGCAGCCTCTGAAACTTGTCCTCATGCTTCCTTGAAATGGTATTTGGTTCAATAACTTGCAGTTCCCCAATGTACTGCTTCATGGGCTGCTTGTGCCTCTATCTCTAAAAATGCAGATACCATCAACCATAAAAATGTTCTGTTGAACGAGGCAGGATGCACCATTTCAGATGTGTGCCTGAAGTGCTGCCTTATTGTGGTGCTCAGAGTGAGTCACTTCAGTGCTGAACTTCAGTTCACACTTGCTGCTGCCGGGGGTTAAGTTTTGAAACCAAACCACAAGGCATGTTGCATTTTGTACCGAGTAAGGGTATTATTCATACAAGCAAATGGACACCACACCACAGAATCCCATTCTTGTTGCATTTCTTCAAACCAAAACCCCACTGCAGATGTCTGAGTAGTTCAATTTCAGCTAGATTTGAACTACCATGAATCAAACTATAATTAAATCAAAGGACCATTATCCATGGCCGACTCCTAAGAATTATCAGTACATTGAATCTAACAGAGGCTTAGTGTGCCAAAAATCCCCTGGGAATTAGTTCCAGACTGCATTTTTCTTTTTAAGGCCTTACTTATTTTTCCTGGTGTTTGGGAGAGTTTAACTTGGCAGTGCTCAATGATCCCTATTATCTGACTTGCAAATAGTAATAGCTTTTAGATCAGATCACACACTTCACACAGTATTAAGGAAATATTATCTGAAGACTTGACTAGAATCCAACTGAGGAGGCAATCAAATGAGGAGACTTTCCTTAAGTTTTTCTTTACTGCTAATTCCATGTGTGAGGGTGTACAGGACCAATATTCAGTGTATAGAAATACATACGCAGGAAAAGCTTCTCTAAATTACTTTCTGTTGTAATTCAAAGCCTTTAGACATTAATGTATATCTCTGCAAAAGAAGTGGAGCAGATCTTCATAATCCACTTACAAACAGCATTTTTTTAATAACACTCACTTCTTAACTTTTTGAATATGAATGACTACATTATGATAATGAATGACTACATTAAAAGTAAGATGCATCGTGGCATTTGTTTTAGAACTATCCACAAATATATCCAGTTGCCCAAGTGCCAGGGTTTGCTTACTTTGTATGCAGTACAGATCTTCTAATCCTGGAAACACTGCAGGTCTTCGTGCTCTTGTGGCCACACTTCTTGTGGGAAGGCTGGCCCCCAGAAAATCCAACAGCACAACAACCCACCCATGTTGGCTTCCAGGTTACCAACTAGCTCTAGCAGGGTTAAAATCTCAGCACTCAGTGCTGCTCCATCATGTGATGGGCACTCACTATCACCTTTGGCTCTGCTGTCTCATAGATACTGGGAGAGATGCTCTCACACCTTGGAGAGCAGCAGCCAGGGGATTCTGGAGTGATTTCTAGTTCCCTCCTCTCCGTCCAGCACTAAAATGTAGGTAAGCTTTGGATAATGTGTGGATAAGCCATTATTTTGGCAAAACTTAGTCACTGCCTCTTTGGCTGCACAGGAACTTTGCTGCCAGTGCCAAATGGCTGATATAACACTTATAGATAAATGACTCTATATCTGAACAACGGTTTATAGAGCATTATCATGCTCATTGGCTGCAGTAGAAGAGCAGCATCAGACTGCCAGCAGAAGGATGGCTGGAAAGGCACTATGAACATTGTTGCATTTGATCTAATGGACTTTCCATTGACTTCAGATGGCCTTTGTTGGCCCTTGCTTTCTCATCCTGAGATGCCTGTGTTATGTAGGGAATACAAGGGAATGCCTTGTATGTAGGGAAGTGGTGGCATCGTGCTCCCTGGAGGTGTTTGAGAAGTGTGTGGAGGTGGCACTGAGGTAAATGAGTTTGGGCATTTTTGGTGATCTCAGTGTCTTTTCCAACTTTAATGATTCTGTGGTTCTGTCAAACAAAGGAAGTCTCTTCATCTCTTGCTGAATTTTTGCTGAAAAGAGATTAAGCTGCTCTTTTGACAGCAGTGTTCAACATGAACTTCTGACCTTTCCCTGTGTAGGAGGCAGCATTGGAAATGTGAGGTATGAAACCAGCTGGTGGGAAGGCCTAGGTAAGACTGCTTGCATGGTAGGGAGACTATTTTGTCACACAATACGCAAGTTGCAAGTTGCAACTGTTGTGGTCAGGAGGCCCGATCAAGTCTTGCTCAGCCAGACATTCCCTACCACTGACCCATCCATGAGCATGGCTCTCCTTGGTCTGTGAGTTGTACTGGATAATCCTTATGACTCTTTTCCAGCTCGGGATATTTTATGATCTATGAGGCATGTTTCTAGTCTGCTAAATGCCTTCCTCTTCTGGTGCACATTTCTGCTTCTCCTCACACTGCTGGCCAACTGCAGGTCTTTTAGGACTCCTTTCTTCCCCTCCCTGTTTCCTGTAGCTGAAGAAAGGGCTGAGAGACATAAGATCTTGTCTGGAACAGTTGAAGGGCCACAAATCTTTTATCAGGCTTCATGGAGCTTGGATTAGGCAAAACCTGTGTCCTTGGAACTCATATAAGAGTGAGGACAGTCTAGACATTACAAGTTGCTCAGATACCAGCCACACAGGAGAGACTGTGTAAATTTGTGTTTCAACAGGCAGATAGCAGCAGACAGGGATGGCTTTAGCACAGTGTGCTGTATTGGCAGCACCTTTGCTTTTGAAGGCAAAGTGTGATGAATAACTGAGTTCCTTTTCTTAGCAAACAAATATGGTACTCCATCTACTGTAACAGAGCCATGGCCAGATGCAGCATAGCTTGGCAAAGGAACTGTGATAAAATGCGCTTGCTGGAAATGTTGATGTACACATTCTGAAAAACATGCTGTGAGTTTTCAAGAAAAAAAAGATGTAACATATGGTAATTAACTAAGAATTACTGAATGAAAGGTCTGTCAGATGATTACAGTTACTTGTGTTGCAGAAAAAAGATGTGGGTACTCAGGGTAAGTCAGTGCTTCTCAAATACAAGTGTTGTCAAATATGGAATCATCCCCAGCCAAATACAGGATTTTCTTCTCCCTGTGCAAAATGCACAGTGACATCTTAGAGAACTGGGAACTGGTCCTGTGTCCGCTGCCTCCTGTCTTGGTGGGCACCCTGGTACTCCCAAGGCACCCATGCTGTTTCCCAACCCCACAAGCAGACTGGTGAGATGAGCTCCCATCTGTGCAGGGAGGCCGGGGTTGCGGCGGGGGGGAGTGAAAAGGTCAGGAGCAGAGACTTTTTATTGTTTTTGAACCACATCTTTTTATGTCACTCCTAAAAGCAAAATTGTTAGAAAATTAGTAAATCTCAAGCCTCATACATATGAGTTTCACTAGAATGTGAAACATGAGGGACAACAGTGAGAGGAACCAGAACTTTCTTGAAGTACAGTGGGACTCCCTTCCCAAGTAACGCTTGAAAAAACTTCAGAAGGCCCTTTGAAACACTTGCTTTGATGTTTTGGTTAATTTGTCACTGTGAAATCCAACTCCTCTGAGTTTTTTTTTTCCCATTCAGACTTTTTCCATTGACTAGAACTGGGCTATAATGTGCCAGGCATTTTTGATGGTCAGCATCAGCCCAAGACTGCAGCCTGGAACAAGGACGGCTGCAAATCCCTCCACTGGAGCAGTCTAATCTTGGATGTGGGCTACTTAGGCAGGTCCCAGACCTATTGCCAGCAACACACAAGCCAGATTCTGCTCCAGTATTTCCAGCCATTGGGAATTTATCACATAATCTGAAGTTCCGCTTAATGCTTCAGTCCCTAGGGTGACACAGTTATGTTAAAATCTTTTTTTTTAATTACAAAATAAAGTTTGTTTTCCAGTTTTTCCAGAACAACTCAGAAATGTGACCCTCAACAATGTAGTCAATATGAAATTGCTAGCACCTCCCCCCAGCCATCATATTTAAGCCAGCTATAACTTTTTAAAGACCTGACTCATGATTTTTGAATGCCTGAGGGACACTGTAGTGTATTTTCAAAAGTCCAACTCTTGTTCAACTTTTGAGCTTGATTTTTTATTTCCTTACTCTAACAGCATTGCCTAATTCAGGGATTTTTATTTCCCTGCATGTTTTGAATGCTGCATCCCTGTCATGACTTTCTCACATTCCAGAAGCAAGCCCCATGGAGCTCTGTCGTGTATCTGCTGTTGGAAGTGCTGCAACAAATGTCCTACAGCACATTTACAGTTTAAAAATCATTCTCATCTTCATACAGAAAAAAAGAAGGAAAGAAAGAGAGAAATATGTCACTTCTGGCACCATTTTCTTGATGAAACTTCGTTTAAAATACAAATTTCACCAGCAAAGGGAAGGACATTTCTTATTCCAGCATCTGAAAGCCCAGACATATGGACTGTGGAGCACCCATGTGCACACCTTGACTCTGTGCAGCCATCTCGTGTACTCTTCTAAATGCACAGCCAAATCATCCATTGGCTGGTGCAGGAAATTCTCTTATCGTGCAGGGAGTGTGTTCTGCTCACTCAGTGGCTCCTGGGAGAAAAATGTGTCCTGTTGTCTGACTCATGAGCAGTATTGGCAGGTGATGCTGCAGTGGACTGTGCAGTGCTTCTCCCTGCACAGGGGAGAGCTGGACAGAATGATGACAACGGAAGTGTGACACCCTAAGCTGCAGGCTACCAATGCTGGGATGTTTACTGTGACCAGCACATAGCATGGAGTTAACATGCCCCTTTGCTGGCACTGGCAGCCACAGTCCCTGGAGCTAGGGTGGGCTGGGATGCAAAGCACTGTGGATGGTTGCCTAATAATTGCCAGTCCTAGCTGGGCATGGAATCAAAGAGTCATTTGAGTTAGGAGGGACCCTTAAAGGTCATCTAGTCCAACTCCCCTGCAATGAACAGGGACGCCTACAGTTCCATCAGGTGCTCAGAGCTGGGTCCAACCTGGCCTTGAGTGTCTCCAGGGATGTGGCATATACCAATTTTCTGGGCAGCCTGTGCCAGTGCCTCACCATCCTTAGTGTAAGAAACCTCCTCTTTATATCCAATCTAAATTTCCCCACTTTTAGTTTGAAACCATCCACAACAGAACCTGCTTTAGAGTTTGCCCCCTTCTTTCTCCTTTGGGATAGTGTTTTGGGGTTCATCATGGTCTTTGCCATGGTTGAGAAGTGACTGCCTTGTCTGGGGGGCAGGTTCAGTAGTGGGGATGTGGACTGGTTCCTACCTTTATACTTCAGTGACATTTGCTATTACATACCGGTGACTAGAAATCACATCTTGCCACACCAGGGAGAATAAGTTGGTACAAAAGATTCAGACTTTCAGTAGAAACTTCACATTCAAATTGCAGAATCTGGTTCCTGGTATGATTTAGTTATACATCCAAGCAGATGTATCCACTAGAGCTGCCTTTTAGTTGCTACACCACTTCTGTGACATGAGTCTCACAGAGGTTTAATTCAAAATGCCTCTATGGAGTAAAATACCTCTTGTTCAGCTGGAGATAAAGCATGAGAGAGCCAAATGGCATACAGACCATAGCAGCTGCGTGGTGGGCTTCTGATGTGCAGATAAGACAAGCAGCTGAAGTCTCAGTGATGCTATTTGAGTCTGAAACACAGACAGTTCCACAGTTCTTCAGCAAGGGCAAACTGGCACAGCTCCACTATTGCCAAGGGAATCATAACAATTTACACCAGCTGGAAGTCTGCAGACATTCTGTGGAAATCCGACCTCATCCTTCCTTTTCTGCTTTGCATCCTCAGCAGTCTTCTTGACACCAGTAGGAATTTGTCTCCCACTGTTGGGAAAAGTGGGATTTCCAGTAGGGAGGGAAAATCCCTGATGTGTGCCTGCTGCAGTCAGAGGAGACACCTTGGAGATGACTTTGGCCTAGTGCTCTTCTTATTAATCCAGATACACATGAGCTATCACTATTACGGAAGAAAAGGCAACTGTTATGAAAACTCTCCAGTCATAGCTTGCTGTGGAAGCTGACATTTACAAATGACTGAGCTCAATCTGTTTTGTGGTTTAGTGCTTGGTAGCACATATCAGGTGTAATGGCTATAACAGAGTGGAGCTTTGCTTGCTGCTGTAGAGATGCTCAAGCATCCTACCATTCTTGGAACATCTATTTAGCAAAATCTCTGTGAGTTTCCACCTATCTCCTTGTGACCACCTGTCTTCAGCAGATCTGCTGCTGAAGTGGTATCCAGAAAGCTCCTCTCTAGCTAGGAGGGATAGAGGAGACAGAGAGGAGGAAGGACATATCAGTGATGCACCAGAGCATCTGCCATGGCTCTCAGGATAGTTCTGAGGCCATCTTCTGAGTCTGAGCATATTGTGGTATTACCCAGGGTGGCTTCCTTGCTCAACGGTTTGTGAGCTGAAGTATTTTTCGATTGTCCTTTCAGAACATGAAGTCTCTTCTTTGATGCACTTTCACCAATAGATTGAATGTCGCGTGTAAAACAATTAGAAACAAAACAATCTCATGTTAGATTTTGGTGCAACCTCTTGCCCCCCCATCTGCATTATCTCCAGTCCAGCTGTACTGCTGATCCACCATTCATTAGTTGTTCATAATATCTTCAACATCAGAAGGAAAACATGCTGACAAAGCTCTTAGGCTGCAAGACCAGATCCTCAGACCACAAAACCCCTGCTCAAGCAGGGTTAATGGTGATATGTTGACAACAGGAAGGAAAGAAAGCCTTGGGCCAAATTCATAAGTTAAAATGACTAATTCACTTTTAGTCAATGCTTTGAACCAGATCTTACCAACGAATGATAGAATGGCTTGGATTGGAAATGACCTTAAAGATTATCTGGTTCCAACACCCTGTCATGGGCAGAGTTGCCACCAGAAAAGGCTGCACAGGGCCCTGTTCAGCCTGGCCTTGTGCACGTCCAATGACATAACCATAGCTTCCATAGACAACTTGTGCCAGGGCCTCATCACCCTCTGAGTGAAGATTTCTTTTCTTTTATCTACTCTATAGCTCCCTTCTTTTAGTTCAAAGCCATACCCCCTTGTCTTGTCACTACAGTCCCTGATATAGAATCCCACCACAGTTTTCTTGTAGGCCCCTTTTGATATTGAAAGACCATAATAAAACCTCCCTAGACCCTTCTCTTCTTCAGGCTGAACAAGCTCGGCTCCCTCAGCCTGTCTTCCTAGTAGAAGTGCTCCAGTTCTTTGATCATCCTCATGGCCTTTCTCTGCACCCACTCTGGTCCTAGTCCACATGTTCCTTGTGCTGGGATCTCCAGGCTTGGATAGAGTACTCTAGCTGGGACCTCACCAGAGCATAGTAGAGGGCAACAACAGGATACTGTTGGCCTTACAGGTGGCAAGTGCACACTGCTGGCTCATGTTGAATTTCTCATCAACCAGCACCCTCAAGTCCTTCTCCACAGAGCTACTCTCAGTCCATTCTCTGCCCAGCTTTATATGCCCTTTGTCTTTTTTAGGAACAAACCAATTCCTGTGGAAAAATACTGGCCAATATTTGTAAATGTGGTGCAGGACAGCATGACATCTCACAGATGATTGTAAATATCACCTGCAATGCAGAGCCCACAGAAATTTCCTCTGAGCGTCTAGTCTTCCCTAGGCTTGCCAGGCATGAGCCAAATCACATACTTAATCCTCCTGTCTATCTTCCCTGGGCCATCCCTTCTATAAACACTCTCTGTGCCCCACAGTCAGGGCTACAGGGCTGCAAAAGCTTTAGGTAACTGCACAAGCACGGTTCTGCTGCTGGGGCATGGCAAATCCCTGCGGTTCTTCCAGGAAGCAGGAGTACCCATCATCTGAGAGAAGCAGTGCATTGTTAAGGACATTTTCCTGGGGCATGTGTCTTTGGTTCTACTCCTGCTTCCTGTCTCACGCCGGTCATTCAGGTGGATATCACAATGGTGGTGACTGCTGTTCAATAAGCTGAATATGTTGGATGTGAATTTCAGCTAAAAACCTGCCATTTGCCCAATGGGACATACCCAAACATGCTGTCCTGGTGATTGTGGTGATAAATATCAGCTCTTAAATGACATTATTGAGACCATGGTCACAGATAGACATAGCGCTAACACAAACCACTGCAGCCATAAATGCCGTGTTGGGTAGAGTTCACAGCGAGACCTTGTCTCCACATTTCAAGCCTCTTTCCCATAGAAATGAATGGAATGTCACCAAGGATTACTGCTTCAAATAAGCAGCAGGTGAACTGAGAAATGAAGATCACAGGCAACCTTCTGCTCTCAGTTACACTCCATTGACGTCAGTGAGGTTGCCTGGGGTTAACTTGGAACAGAATTCAGAGCCTTGTATATAATGCCCCAAAATGCTGCATATTGTACACAAGCTGCTGCATGGGGACAGATTCTTCTGACACCTGAATGCTTCCTCATGTAACACCTGCGTCTCATAGCACCTCCTAGATCCTATCCTGCTCCAGAAACATGCCATTGCCTTTCTGAGATGCTATAGGAATGGTGAGAAGGAATCTGCAGAGCTCTGAGTACAAGTCATGCGGATAAACTTATCTCTGCCATGCCCTGGAGTATTCCACTCAAAGCACTTGATGCTGTATGTTTGACACCACACTGGATTTTCCTCATGGCATGTCTGTAAGATCCTGCTTCCTGTCTTTGGCTTCTCTGCAGTCCAAAATAACATGCAATAACAAGAAGTCATAACAGCCCAACAGTGGAAACCCTTTTTCAATCAGACACACAAGGCATAATCGTGCTCTTCCTTGGTTTTAGTTGCTTTAAAGAGGTGGAAATCAAGCACTGACCCTGCAGTCTGCACTCCCCTGATGGTGTTCTGAGTCTCCAAGGCTGATGCTAGGGGCTGGAGAACATCAATCACTTAGTGTTGTGATGGTGAATGAGACACTGCATGTAGAGTCTCACTGGGTGAGATGACGAGTGAGTTGTTCTGCACCATGAATGGCCCAAGAATAATGAGTGAATTTCTCTCTTTTACCTTTATTCATGGGAATAAAGAATAAGGAAATACCTGAATAAGTTGATGAAAAGCAGTTTCTTATGTCATGAAGGTGACAGACAGCTACCAAGGAGGTCCTTTTCCTCTCTGCAGAGGAAGAACCCCAACACTGCAAGAGACCATCATGACTGATGGGTGATAGCATTACTACAGAAGTGACACTGCAAATTATGATAACAGGTAAGACAGACAGTGGTGGAATAATCTTATGTTCTTTATAGTTAATTATTCCTGTAAAATTTCATTATTTTGCTCTGCTCACCAGTTACAATGGCTGAGAAAGAATTTCCTCACCCTCTATGCCATACGCACTGGTGCACAGTTAGCTACCTGCATCACAATGGGTCTTCCCCTTTTATCACCGTGTTTACACTACGTCACTGCAGTAATCACACTGCATTATGCTATATAATTTCACCCTGCTGCAAGACAGGAGACCAGATTACATCAGCCTTGGTCAGTGTGAGCAGATCCTTGGAGCTGAAATATTTCAGAAAAAATTTGTAGTATGACTACAGTAAGAAATGAATGGGTATCTTAGATTTCCCAGTATCCCCAAAATATGAAGAGAAGGAAGGAGTCTACTTTGGAGTCAGGCATCAGAACTCAGTAAATGTAGAAATACTGGGAGGAGATCAGAGACTTCTTCTTCTCCCAGATGGCTGGGAGTAATGTCCAAGCCAAGTGCTCCTGAAAACCTGCAACTGACATGAGAGAGGTTTGGTTAAGACTGTGCTTCTTAGAGGTCTTTTAAAAAGCAGTCATTTATTCTGACTATTCAGAGGAAAAAAAAATGGTGCAGGAATGAAAACTGATCTGTGTACCTTACTTGTAGGCTACAATACTGCAGGTGGCAGAAGTACACCTGTTTATTTGCTTCCAAAATAGGCTTTGATGTTATGCTGCAAAATCTGTATCTAACCAGAGAGGCCTCCAATCATGACTTACCCTGCAGGCCCAATTTACAAGGGAGTGCCTTCAAAGAAGCAGTATTTTGTGTACTCCCCACGAAGAACACACCTTCACTGTACAGAAAAAACACTGGTACCAGGCTTCAACCCCAGCCACTCTATGTATCCCCGCAGTTGTTTTTGATATAGTCTGATGGCAGCTCTGCCTGTGACAGCCTCTGCTCTTGTTTATTCCGGTTTTCCATCAAGACCAAGGCTCTATCTTGCCTTGTGGTGACAAGGTGGTGATGGTTCATTCTGCTGATCACAGACTGGCACTATTCATTTACTGCCAGAGCACAGAATCATAGAATCATGGAATCACAGGATCATAGGGTCATAGAATCTTTAAGGTTACAAAACACCTCTAAGTCCTACCATCAGTCCATTCCCATAATGCTTGCTAAACTGTGCCTGTAAGCACTACATCTATGTGTTTCTCGAACACCTCCAGGAATGGTGATTCAGTCACCTCCTTTGGTCTCCTGTTGCAGTGTCTGACCACCAATTTTTCCCAATATCCAGCCTGAATCTCCCCTATTGCAACTTGAAGCCATTCCCTCCTGTCCTATCACTGTTACCCAGGAGAAGAGAGCTACCTCCACCTTGCCACAGCCTCTTTTCAGGAATTTGTAGAGAGTGATAAGGTCACCCACGAGCCTTCTCTTCTCCAGAATGAACAATCCCACTTCCCTCAGCTGCTTCTCATAAGACTTGTGCTCCAGACCCTTCATTGCTTTGTTATCCTTCTCTGGATTTACTCCAGAACTCAGAGTATTTTTTATAGTGAGCAGCAGTGGAAAAACAGAGTCCACAGCAGAGAAGCTTGTGTTTGTACACAGATAAGCTTGCATTCTTACACAGATATATACAGTAATTCATGCTAGAGACAAACCCATTACCCATTTGTTGCCCCTGTTTCAATGAAGTGAACTCCTGCTTTCAGGCATATTTCTCTGCACTGTACTGCTTAGAGCTTATATACCAGACTATCAAAGAGTTACTTGTTTCTTCATCACATACACCAATGGCCCCTGTGTTTATTCATTCAGGTGGCCACCAGTGTAATTCATGACTTTGCACTGAAATGAAGACTGGATAGTGCTGGGTCTTGCATTTTGGTCACAGTAACCCCAGGCAACATTACAGGCTTGGGGCAGAGTGCCTGTAAGACAGTGTAGAGGAAAATGACCTGGGAGTATAGGTCAATGATCAGCCAAACATGAGCCAGCAGTGCGCCCAGGTTGCCAAGAAGGCCAGTGGCATCCTGGTTTGTATCAGAAATGTTGTTGCTAGCAGGAAAATAATTGTCCATCTGGCCTCATCAATGGTGAGGTCACACCTCCAGGGCTGTGCTCAGTTTTGGGACTCTCACTGCAAGACATTGAGGCCCTGGAGCAGATTCAGAGGAGGGCAACAAAGCTGGTGAGGGGTCTGGAGCACAGGGCTTATGGGGAGCGGCTGAGGGAGCTGGGAATGTTCAGTCTGCAGAAGAGGAGGCTCAGGGGAGACCTCATTGCTCTCCATAACTACCTGGAGGGAGGCTGTAGTGAGCTGGGGGCCGGCCTCTTCTCTCGTGTAACTGGTGATAGGACCAGAGGGAATGGCTACAAGCTGCGCCAGGGGAGACTCAGGCTGGACATTAGGAAATACTGCTTCTTTGAAAGAGTGGTCAGGCACTGGAATGGGCTGCCCAGGGACGTGGTGGAGTCACCGACCCTAGGAACAGTTAGATGTGTTGAGGGACATTGTTTAGTGAGAACTGTTGGTGATAGGTGGATGATTGGGCTTGATGACCTTGTAGGCCTTTTCCAACCTTGGTGGCTCTATGACTTAGTACCATGTGTTATTAAAAATAACCCTGAAAACATTTAGCAAAGAGAAAAATGAATTAATACACCAACACACCTTATCTTTGCACACTGGATTTCATGCATGGACTTCCTGTGCATCCCTTTGCAGTGCAGAAAGCTTGGCTGATGAAAACACAGCTTGAATTGCAATTCTTGCAAGCCAAGGATTGCTTCTCAGTATGAGCTGTTCAGAGCCTCATTTTGGTAGAGACCCAGAGGCACGGCTACAAACAGCAACAATAATTAGCTTTAAACTCTGAATCTCAGTGAAATTGGTGAGGCATTGGAATGGTCTACTCAGGGAGGTGGTGGAGTGACTGTCTCTAGAGGAGTTCAAAAAACATGTAGATGTGGCACTGAGGAAGGTGGTTTGTGGCCATGGTGGGGGTTGGTTTTTGTGGTTGAACTTGGTGAACTTAGAGGTGTTTTCCAATCTGAATGATTGTGTGACTCTATGAATCTCAGTTTTATTGGGAAAAATTGACAACAAAATATCACATGGATAACTGCTAGATGTAAAAAGTTAAGGAGCATTTACTTCGGGAAGCTAAGCCTGAAAACAGCTAGGAATCAAAGGAAATTTGGTGTTCTCATTGTTCTCATTCTTCCGATTTCAGTCTATACAGTCCCATGTTAGACTCATTTCCCCTGTGTAGAAAGATGAGGCTTCTTTCCATGAGGGACAAAGATGGTCAGCAGCTTGCAATATGTGTTGCCCATCAGCTATTGCGCATGCACAGCTGGAGAACAAAGTAACCCTACCTTGTATGTCTCTGCTCATGTTTACTGTGTAAATATGCATTTTTTTTTTCAGTTTGGAGCAGCTTAGCTTACTACAGTCGTTTATAAAATCTTAGAATGCAGAGGAATTGAGAGGTTACCAGCAATCTGATCATCCTGAAAATGCCAAAGTGCTGTTTATATTTAACTGCCACCGCAGTCAATGTCATACTTAAATGCTCTAATCAGCCAATAAAAGGGAAAGGCCGTTGTGACATGGCCCAGACAGGAACCCAGTGATGTAGAAGTGTTTGGTCAGTTTGCTCCTTGGAGAGAATTTTACCCTAAAAGACCAGGTTGCATTTCTATGGAATAGATTAATTGGATGTGATTGGATTTAAACAAAGCAAAATAAATATTTGTAAGTTCATCCGTAAGTCAGGATTTCTCTGTTCCCTGGTAGGACTTTTGTTGTTTTGCTGTTGCCTTGTTGTTTCGCTTTGTTGTTGCTAGCTCCAGAATTCCTGGAAGATCTTTAACATATGTTCACTGACTGTTTCTGCTTTTATCCATGCACAGAGAATACTTGTCTGGGGGCCTTCACTCTCCATCAGCCCAAACTCACATTGCCATTATCGTGTTGTGCTGAACCTCTGGGAATGTGACACAGTCATGTCCAGCGTTGCTCCACTGGCTGCTCAGAGAGACCACCACAGGGATGTGCACATTCTTTGCAGAAACGACTGCTAATAGGTGGCTGAGATGCAGAGGCTCAGCAAAATAAAGGAAATTCCAGAGATCTCCAAGTACCTTGTGTTGTGATATGTTATGACCGCACATTCCCTTTCCTCAAATGAGGACTTTTAGTGCTTTGCAGAGCCAAGCTCACATCCGCTTTGCTGATAACATGATGAAAAGTAGCTGGAGTCATGTTCCCGGGGCATCACCATCAATCCAATTCTCCCGAGCTAAGTATTCATTGTTTCCCCTTCTCGTCACACAGATGTTGCCCCACACAGGGAAGACTGATTGCAAAAGCTGTTCATATAAATATTTACAGAGGAAAAGCATGAACCAAAAAGGACTTGACATTTTTGCGAAAGATCGTATGATGCAGGCTGGTGAGATAGGAGGCAGCAGACTGAGTGAGGAGATGCCCTCAAGCCCACGGCTCCTCTAGAGCTCAGAAGAAAGCTCTGACTGTCCATCTGTTGCTTTAAACAGAAACCACTTGGATTCTAAGGTATTTCTGAGGGATTAGCAATGCTAGCACCCAATGTGTATATTTCATCTGTGCCCAAATCCCCTGGGCCAGCTGCTGATGATGAAGTGAAGCACTCCTTCTTCCCTCCTGCTGTGAACATGCCTGCTCATTTCTGTCTGTTTCAGGACAAGACTCTGCCCTGTTTGTGCTGCAGCAGTTTCCAAACACCAATGACAGCCTTGACAGAGCTCTTTCAGCTCCCCTGTGCCAGCCTCCTGCTGCAGCAAAGATATCTGTTAACAAAAGTAATGCCACCAGCAGGGAGCAGGTGGTACATTGCAGTGAATCATGAAAGGTTGTAATAAGACAGAGGCAGAACACATGAGAGGCAGGGGAGGAAAAAATGAAAAAGAGCAGAACAAAGCTGAAGGAAAGCCCTGTGGAAAGCACTTTTTCCTCCACTGCTTATACACATCACAGAGCGAAATGTTTTGCTGCTTTCCCAGCTCTGGGATCGGGTATGGCCCTGCCACGCTCTCACCCATTGTCCTCCCCACTGTTTGCTTAGAAGGAATTCAGGAGGGATTTGCTTTCTCTTGTTTCACAAGCCCCACGTTTCCACACTGCCCGAAGTGGATACGCACCAGCTGGCTGTGTCCATCATTGCTGCTGGGATGTGGAATTCCTGATTAAACTTAGAGCTGCAGAGCCTGCTCCGTCATTAGCAGGGCAGCTCGACGTGCAGCCGTGGGACTGGGGCCGTGCTGGCCTGGCCCGATGCTGCCAGACACTGTCCGGACCAGAGATGAGAGATCTGCTGGTGGTGCCCCTGGGGCACGTCCTCACCCTTGCTGCCCTCAGCCTGGCCGAGACGCTTCAGAAAGGTTTGCTGGAAGGGCTCTGCTCCAACGGGGGGTTTCGCTAAGGGGAAGGCATTTCCACCAACAGTGGGGAGGACAGCATGACTGGCATTACCAAAAATGTGTGAAAGTCTACTGGTTTTGGGCTTGTCTGTTGAGTAGTTGCTTGGTTGCTGTTGTGAGGGGTGGTGAGAATAGCTTGCATCTAGGAGGAGGGATAGCAGTGAGTCTGGCTGCAATGGGAAGAGGAAAGCTTTGGGTTCAGCCTGGGTGGGATGGATATGTCCTGTCACAAAGCTTGCTGCCGAGCACAGGGCCAGCACTGTTGTTTACCTGTGGGGATACACAGCTTAAAGACAGCCCTCTGAGATCTGCATAGCATGTGTACGTGGCTACAGATGTCCAACATGTCCACTACGTGAAGCAGAGAGTTACTGCCTTGACCTGCTCTCTTGCATACATGCATTCAGTTCAGCCAATGCATGAACTGAAAAATTATCTGTTCATAGAAGTCCCTTAGGTGCCAACATAAACACTTGTGTTCAGGATCTACCATTCAGTAAACTTGTGGACTTATTCCACAGTGGTAATCAGGAGGCATTCAGGGCTATGCAGCTTCAGGGGGAAAAAAAAAAAAGCAAGGTAAACCTCAAGAAGGAGTCCAGGGGTTAGCAGATAGGCCAGCATTTCTGCTCTCACCCATTACAAATGGAAATCAGGTTGGCTTCAAAATGGGGAAAAATACCTGCTTATTATGAACATTTTTAAAGTCAAAATGTCAACTTATTAATATGGCAGTAGTGTAAGTTGGCGAACCTCACTCTGTTTCAAAGTGATCATAGGATGGGATCAGGTGGGCAAGAGAATCAACAAGGAGTGTGATTGCCTCCTAGCCTGGTGGCACAGTGCAGTGAGGAGATTGGCATCTGCTCTTAAAACATGGTGGGTAGCTGCATTACCCACACCCAAATGGCCCGGTAGCTTCTGGTGGGTGGGTGCAGCATGGGGTTTGGCTTTCCCATGGGCCCCGTGACTGCCGTTGGATCATTTTGCTATCTTGGGAAACTACAGCTGACATCCAGAAAAATGGTACCAGAGTGGTTTTGCAGATGTGCTGCTTAATTGATTTTCAGTGTTACCTAATCCCCTAGGGTTAACTAAAAATGTCAGAGAGCCCCCATGCATGCACATAATGCTATTTCTTTATACTGATAAATACATATTGTAATGTTTTATTTTTCCGCATTAAAATCTGCTAATTAAGGCATCATAAGTTTTGACCGCTTTCCTGAAAAGGTTAGAATGATGCTGATATCTAGGCTTTTTGGATGGCCTTTGTGAGGAGGCACCATCTCAACCATTTTGGGGCTCTCTCACCACACACTGACAAAATGGCGGTGTGCTCCACTGCTTCCTACATCCTGAAGATAGGCCATATGACTTCTAGGCTTGCGTCCCCTTTCCTCTGACCTCAGTGAAAGGAGTACTGCCTTCATGCTCCCTGCTGGCCATGTATTTGATTTTAGTATGGGGAATAAAAGAACAAACAAGAGAATTACACAGTGTTGTTGTCATGGTCGTTCCCTGAGGCTGTAGAATTTAGGAAGTTAGGTGTAAAAAATTCCCTCTCTGTTCTAACTGTAGTTGATGTATGGCCAGCTCGGACAACATTCTCTATGAAGATTCTGTTGCAAGAGTTGTATCTTCTCTGTCAGGAGATGCCAGGTGGACAACATCACTAAGAATAATTGTGTCATATGTAAAATTAAGGAGAAACAGTGGAAGTACTTATCTGTTGCTAATTAATTTATTCACTACATAAAACTGATAGACTCACTTGGCTGAAAGAGCAGAACAGTCATGTACATACAGCAAATCTATTTTTATTATTTATCACGTTGCCATTTTCATTGTGACAATGCAATTACAAAACTGGCTGCTTTGAATTTTTTTTACTGCAAACATTACGTTTCTAAGGGTTAAAAAAGCATCATCCCAGAGATCAAGGCATGTGGACAACAGCAGTAAAAATGTACAGTATAAAATTGGATAATAAAACTCTATTTCGGTGAGTCTTAATTCCATCAAAACCTCATAAACTCACTCATGAAAGAACAGCATCTCCTTTGAGGCAGACAGGATAACCATCAGTAGAAGTTATTCTCCTAGGGCAGCTGCTAGTTGCAGGGAAGTTTAGGCTTTCTGAAAATTTTCCACTTGGTTTCACTGAGATGAAATTCATCTGGGGATGCCATGTGGATGATTACTTCTATTCAGTATGACCTAGAGTGACCCAATAAATGGAAACTTGATACTCTTTGAAGTGGTGATCTCAAGAACAAATCTGATGCAGATGTGTTTAAATTAACATTTAATAATGGAATGTTTAGCACCACCTTCACTGTATTTTTAAGTTTTTCTTTCTATGCAATAGGAAGTCATATAATCCAGAAATGATGCTGAGGCAAGTTTGTGCTAATGCCGTTTATAAAGTGTCAGGGTACCTTTTGTAAAACTGGTGGTGGAAGTCCATTCTTTCTTGCCTTGCTTTCATTCCAACCGAAATCTAAGACATTCTAGTTTTTACGCTTATGTAAATTAAAAAAAGCATTAGGCTAAATGCTTTCTGTTAATGCTTTCTGTTATTATCAGTCTCTTATGCTGGAGTACCCTTTAGTTTCTTAGCAGGAGGCGAGAATTTGGTGGTGTCTTTTTGGCTAAATCTCATTGTACTGAGGAGAGTTAGCAGACAAAGTATGGGAAGGGTTTTCCCATGAGAAAACAGTTTGCCATATACTGCTTCAGGAAGCAAGGAACAGGAAGATTGTTGCATTTGCTGAACATTTGTAAGGAAGTGTTTCAGGAACATGGCATGAAGCTCACTCACCTCAGCACAGCTGTCAATGAAATACAGCCCCGCAAATATTGGATGCATGTTCCACACAGCCATTCAATTAAAGTCATTCATGTGCACTGGGGTGCAAAGGCTGCCATGAATTCACAAGGCATATCCCTTCAAATACTTCTCAGAGACTTTCACCAGGGTGAAGGAAAATGTTTCTAAAGATACATTCAAATGATTTGTGATCACAAGTCTGCGATAAAAGTGTCAGACACAGGCACTGCATTTTTAACCCTAGTGCCACTTGGTTAGAATAGGTGAGAAAAAGAGAGGATGTGCATCAGTCACACCACAAGTCTGGAAGAGCTGATGGGCCTTTAAGAGCCTCATTTTGGTAAAAATTAGTCTTGTATAAGATTGATCTGACTAGTGCCCAGTAGAGAGAGCAGAGGGGAGAGTTTGTGATAGCAAAGAGTCACAGGGCAAATTACAGGGGCATGACTTCCTTGGCTGCATCTCTCCAGCGAGCACTGGGAGGTTTTCATGCTTTCTCTCTCTTTGTGCAGCCCCCTTTATCAGCACTCCTCTGGAAACCGTGGATGCGCTGGTGGAGGATGTTGCCAAATTCGTGTGTGTGGTGGAGTCATACCCAGAGCCGGAGATCACATGGACACGCAACAGCATTCCCATCAGGTAGGGAGCCTCCTTAGAGTGCTCAGGGCCAGGGCTTTCCTCCACAACAAAGGTGTGATTGGAAGCATCAAAAGGGCCTGCGGTGAGGAACAGGAGCGTGGCTGTAATTATACTCCTTAAGGAGTGGTAGGAGCACTCCAGGGGCTGCCTGGATATGTGGCCAGCCACAACAAAAACAGAAATCTGCTATCAGTACTCCTGGCAGGGAGTCCAACCTCTTGCTGTGTTATGTGCTTTATTAAGTAATTCTGGGAAGCCATTTTCTTGGACATTGTCTTGTTTTCAGTCTGTCTTTATTGGTAATGGTAGTCTGTGTGGCCTTGAATTTTCTTTGAATCTCATTCTGTTACATTAGGAGAATCTATCCTTTACAACTTCACATGTTGAGTTTGGAGATGGCTGGTTTCTGCTATGAATAATGCAAGGAATTTGCTCTCCAGTTACAAATATGCAATTCTCTTTCTGTGCCTCAGTTCGCTCCTTGACAGAGGAGTATGATGTTGTGTATTTGAACAGAACTTCAGATCTGGCTGCCTAAACGTCTACACTATGCTTAAAACCTTGCAAGGAGGGGGCTGCAACAAGCAATTCTTGTTCACTTCTGCATCTGATGGTAGATGAATTATGTGTGCTTTACTCTGTCATATATTAAAGATGAAGCATCAAGATGCCTCTGAAAATGCAACACTGAGACCATGTTATGGAAGTGACTACCATTATTATAACCTCATTGATCTAGATGGGCTCTTGCAAAGTAAACTCTATTCAGTCATCCAACTCTGAAATCACATCATATCTACTGGATATCTTCACATCGGTTTCTCTCTCTTGTTTGCTCTTAATGACTCTAATGGAAAGCTACAGAATGTTCTCTATATAGCACAGTTGGGTTCTGTTCCTCATGAGTGATCTCCATGTTAAGCAGATAGTCTTCTTCAGCGTGGTTTCTGCTGCAAGGATTGGAGACTAAAGACTTCTGTGATCTGCTGACTCAGAAGACTCAGACAAATCAACAGCAGGAAGAGTTCTTACTACCAGGAAATCAATTTTAGAATGAGAAAAAATAGATATCTACATTTAAGCATGCTTGCCTTCAGAAATCACATTTATCATCTGCAGAAGAACCTGATCAAAACCCTCCTCCTAACTCTCTTGTCCTCTCCTAACTCTAACTGCTCTTAATGTGAGGTGAAGGTCTGATTTTCCACGGATGTTATTTCCAGATCAGGTCAACTTTCTCCTAAGTCCTTTCCCACTCATGACACCATGCTTGAGAGTCAAATCTGGCAGAGGAAGTCATTCACGTGGGACCATGGGAGATTACATGCTTTTTTTGTCATAAAGTCATAAGAAAAATCACAGTTTTCTCTCAGTTTTCTCTTTCAGAAGATAAACACACCAATCTGTGCTGGTGTTCACAATTGGTGCTGGTGGATACAAAAGCTGGGACCAGTGGCAGGGAAATAGGAGAGCTGAAAATATCTGTTACTTTCCAAGAACGTGGATTAACGTATTTGCACAATAGAAATGGGTCAGATCATGGGCTTCTTTTTTGAAGAAAAGTACATTTATGTATGTGTGTAGCAGACTTCAAAGGGGCTAACTAAAGCAAGCAATAAATATTGGTTGTTTTATTTACGAAATTTTCTTCTCTTGCCAAGGTCAAAGTACCATGAACAGACAGCTAAGCTAACCTCCAAAACAAAGCAATATGTAAACATGCGGCTTCAATGGGAAAAGTGCCAAGACGGAGGCTACTGTCAGCATTAATCTTCTGGAAGATCCTCTGTGTGTTCCTTTTGGTGTCAAAAACCTGTGCAAGTAGAGTGGTGTGTTCTGAACTGAGCTGAACTTGTAACACCAGCAATGGCACAGACATTATGCAGTAGCTGCAGTACGTATTTCAGCAGCCCACTCAGGCTTTAGGGATTTGTGGCAGACTGGGAGACAGTGCTCCGGTCAGATCCATTTTGCTACCACTTGTTGGAGTGAGTTGCATGGTAGTGTGAAAGTCAAAGAGGGAGAGAATTATGAAACGTTATGCAAATCATCCTTCAAAGTTTTACCATGTCTCTCCAGCTTTGCAAGGAAAATCAGAGAGCAGCCCTCTTGCTTTCTCACTGTGTGTACTCCTCCCTGTCTCTCTAACATGTACATGCATGCACAATATTCTCTTGTTTACAAGTCGTCTCTGCTCCACGGGCCTCTCTGCAAAATCTCATCCCTTTGTTGCTCTGACTTCATAGCTTTTCTGCACTTATCTGAGGTCTCCAGGTTAAATCCTGCTGTCATTAAACTATAGCTAACCTTTCATCCTCTAGTCTTTGAATGTTTCTTTTTTCCCCGATGTTTCTTTTCCAGCTACCCTCCCCCCCAAAAACAGGACTCAGCTGCATTAAGGCTACTGGTGCTCATGCCTGTCCTTGAAAGGACAGAATGGCAGATGCCAGCACCTGTTGGATGTAGCATTGCCACCATGCCAGTGGCCATCTATGCGTAGTCTGGATGATCTATAGTTGTACTAGATGATCTCAGTGGTTTTTTCCAACCCTATCAATTCTGTGATTAATATTTCTTTGGTTTAGTGAGGCCCAAACTGAATCTTAAGGCCCATCTTGATGTTTTCAGTGCCTTTCCTTGTCTGCAGATGTTGAAAATAAGAAGTAGAACCAATTGACTTTCATGGTGCAGTCTCCAGGCTATATGCACATAGTCTCCTCACCACCTGTGCTCTGCTCCACAGGCTGTTTGACACCCGGTACAGCATACAGAGGAACGGGCAGCTCCTGACCATCCTGAGTGTGGAGGACAGTGACGATGGGGTGTACTGCTGCACGGCGGACAACGGGGTTGGTGCAGCTGCCCAGAGCTGCGGGGCTCTGCAAGTCAAAATGCGTAAGTGGGAAAGCAGAGGAGCTCTCAGCCCCACAGTTGCCCTCAGGTTGGAGCCAGCACGTGGTGATGCTTCTCTGCTGGCTCGGTGATACACCATGGAAGGAAACTTAGTTCCCCCAAAATGGTGAGCGGGGGATTCTTCTTCCTGCCAGCGAGTGCAGACTAAGTTATGTTTTGCCTCTGGGCAAAAAGAGTTCAAATTTTCCGCACATTACCTTTAATGGAGTTTGAATAATTTAATTTTTTTTTGGATTTTTAAAAATTTTTCTTTAAGAATCCTGTATCATTTTTACTGACATGGTCACAAATCTTTCATGTAGGGCCATTAATTGTGGTTACATGCCCTTCTTGCTGAGCTGCAGACAAGGCTGAATCACTTAAAAAACAATTCACTCCAGATCTGAACTTTCACACAAGGCATTGTTTATGCAAAAAAAAATAATGTCAAAACCTGGAATGCAAACATTCTTCAATATTGGAAATGCTCTTATCTGGATCTGGACTTCAGCCTAGGTCCTACTTCAAATGGCTGTCAAACCCAACTCCTGAAAACAAAGGATGCATGCAAGGTATTGTGTCCAAAAACTGCAACTTTGATTGCTGCACTAAGGAAGGGTTTTACTTTCCAAAGCAGCTCACACCCTACAAAGGATCTATATTGCAGCTACAGCAACGCAAAGAGAAAGCAGCAGGGGACTTTGTTGGATGACTCTGAACTTGTCCTGTTCTTTTATCTCTTACCTTCAGTTCAAGTTTTGCCTTTTCAAATTTTAGGTCCCAAAATAACCCGACCGCCTGTAAATGTGGAAATCATAGAAGGTTTAAAGGCCGTTCTTCCATGCACAACAATGGGGAATCCAAAACCTTCTGTTTCATGGATCAAAGGAGAAACAGTGGTAAAGGTGAACAGAGAATGAAATTTCGCTATTGCTATTAGCTATTGCTATTTGCTCAAGTTACTGTGACTAAATATTAACATCACTTACAGCTCTTCCAAGTTCTTTCTAGGAGGAAATAATTTAGAAAAACCTTGGCTGATCTTATAGATGCTTACACTCACAATAATTTCTGTTTGTTGAAGTTTTACATTTCATTTATTATTACTAAGCATGGCTAAATGCTACAAATTACACTTGTCAGTGTTTCATAAATAGCACTCAGGTGAACCACTTGGCTAATACTGAGGGCCCTTTTGAAGCTGTAATTCGCTGATCTGCAGAAATAAAGATGGATTAGTGTGTTGTGACAGTGCTGAACAGGAAGGTCTGAGCTCAGATTCTTTAGTTACAGGGCAGCAGAAATCAGTTTTATGCATGTAAGCCCAAGTTTTGCAAGAGGACATTTGGTGCTGCTTGTATGCAGGGTGTACACAAAATTCTCACCTTAGGCCCTCCTTTCTCTGGCAGGAGAATGCACGCATTGCTGTTCTTGATTCAGGGAATTTGAGGATCCACAATGTTCAGAGAGAAGATGCAGGACAGTATCGATGTGTAGCCAGAAACAGCCTGGGCAGTGCCTATTCAAAACCTGCAACAGTGGTTGTGGAAGGTGAGTAACCCTTGTGTCGGGGTCCAGCTCTATCTGCTGACCTGATGGGACTACAGAGCTAAGTTGGGTTAACCTGAAGTACCAGTTTGATACTGACAAAAATATCCTAGGGTGGCCACAAAGAGGCAGGGGAAGGGAAAGGAAAGGGGAAGGGAAATGAGGGTAAGAAACAGGATTTTTGACCTCACTAATGCTCAGTGCTTTTTGATGGGGAAGGGTTCATTGTCCACAGCTGCTGTGGGTCTGGTGGAAATTGGTCTGAGTAGGAACTGATTCTCCCTTCTGACTGACACGTTCCAAGAAATCAGCTTGTTTCTTGTTTGGAAGGTGCCGCCAGCACACTGTTTGACTTGTGGAGATGGACAAGTAGGAAGCTTATGGCTTTGGAAAACTGCTGTAAAGAGACTGGTTGGAGACAGCTGCAGCACATCATTTTGCAGCATTATGTGTATATCCTTCCCTTTTCCCTTTGATTTCTCGTCTGAGTTGGTTGATTCTTCAGCTAAACAAAGATGTTTTCTTTGAGGACTTGCACATTTTCTGCCCACTAAAACCAATACCAATTTGATTTTTCAGTTTCTGGTCTTTATGTGTTCTGTCCTTCTTTTATTTACAGAAGGTGTTTGCTTTCTGGTATAAATCATATTCAGTTTCCCAGTGCGGAGAACAGTGGGCTGCAGGGGCACTCAAATGTAGGCAATGAAGCACTCACTGTTCCTGGATCCTAAAGGAGAGTCCGGGTTAAGCAAGGTTTTGCAAAGCCAGAAGAGGGATGGATGACACAGCAGAAGAGCTTACATTTGTTTTGTACTCAGAACTGAACAATTTGTACAGCAAAATGTAGAGAAGGGCATCTGTCCAATTCTCAAAAGATTGTAGAGGTTACATTTAGTCTATTAGAGGTTATTCAGGGCACAGTCATGTTTCTAAAAGAACCATTGACTGTATCCTGGAAGGAGGTCAGATGTATTAGATTCAGCTACAAATCACTGTAGGATTGCTGTTTTCTTAAAAAATGCAATCATTTTCTTTCTTCCTTTTTTTTTTTTTTTTTTTTTTAATAATATTTACATGTGCAGACTGAAGGATGTTAGAAATTCCTTAAATAGCTTGAATATAGAAAGGCAGCTATTTCTAATCTAGGTTCAGAGCTGTGCAGCTCCTGATGAGGCAAGGTGACTATGTGGCTGAATAGTCTGGGTCTGGGTTCTGCTTTGTCCCTGATGCTGATGGAGCAGCTCAAGGCTCACCAAGAATTGACTGAGGCAGACGCTCAGTGCAGTGCTTGGAGACTGCCCTGGTCCATGCAAACAGCCTCAGTCACTGGAGTCTTATTTCTCAGGCCTACCGGAGCATTTGGGAACCTAAAAATGGTCTAGAACTGCACCAACATCTGGGCCGTTAAGGCCGATACCTTCTTTTGTCCCTGTCTCCAGAATTATGCAGCTGAATGTTAATTCAGGGAATAGCATATTTATCTACAAATACGCTGCTTGCAAAGGAGAGTCTGTGTATGCTCTTTTTAAAAGCAGAAAGATTAGCTCTTAATTAATCAGTGGGAGCTCAGTGCTCCTGCACAACCTATCCCTTCATGTTCCCTGCATGTGTTCTGTGAACAAAGCGATGTTGTTCTCTAGGCTCGCCTTGGTTTTTCTGGTAGGGCACCCGTATAATAGACCTTGTTTCAGGCTGCCACCCAAACTAGTCTGGTGAATGTTTGTTTTACTTTTTTGGCTCCCAAAATCCAAAGGTAATAATCCTGACTGCAGCTTGCTGTGTACACAGATCACTTCCCCTCCCAGTATTTTAGATCAGCTCTCATGAATATTTACAGATACATACAGATGTGTGCATGTAGCTGTATATGCATGCATGTTCGTGCTTCTATAGCCTAGCTCACTCAAGTTATTGTTATTTTTAGTGTTCCTACCCCCTCAATGCTAACAAGTTAAGATAGATCCAAGTCAATAATAATCTAAAGCGAGAAAATTGCACTTTAGACTGCCTTCTCTAAGCCTTAATTTGAGCTCTGTGTTCAGAAAATTCATGCAAACATGCTGTTTGCTGCTTTTCTGCAATAATACAACAATATTTTTCCTTAAAACTTGGTGCTACCACTTGCTGAAGTTACTATCAAGCATAGTGTGGCTTAATAAAATGAAATGACTAGGTATGGCCATGAATATTTAATCCTGAAGCAGATGTTCATTCAAAGGGCAGTGCAAATATTTATGCCTAGCTAAATTGAGATCAGGCGGGTCCTGATTTCTGAATGAGGTTTCTAATTTTCTGTCTGATTTTAATGGCTTTTATGCTAGTCCTGCAATTAGTTCAAAGCATGGAGGCATCCAGCTTTTGCAGGATTGCATGCAGACATGCTCCTTTACATAGGTACCTCAAAAAAAAAAAAAGGCTGCTATGTTCATTTGCTCCGAAATGTTAAGAACTTGTGAACTCTAATCAGTTAATGAACCTTGATACACAGAATTGGGTCAGGATTTTAATCAAAAGGGTTGAAAAAGCCTGTCCATCCAGACTATGCCTTTTTCCTCCTTTGCTCCAAGTTCAAGGCAAACCCATGTTTGTATAAGTGATGGTGGATGGCTGGATATTACGTAAAATTTCTTCAGAAATAAACAGGAGAAGAGCTATTGTCTTCAGTAACACAGAGAGGTGCCTTGAAGTGCAGATATTCCCAGTGGTGTCAATGGAAACTGCAGGCCAGGTACGAGCTCTTGGGCTGTGCCAAGAATGTATTTCTTGGCCCCCCATCTGCACATCTGAAATCTGTGGGGTTTGCATGCTAGGTAGTGTTAGTGAGTTGTCCAAGGCTTTCCCCTTCATGCAGTACACAGCTCTTTGTGTAACACAAACTGCAGAATAGGAGGAATATTCAGTTTTCATTGGTATTTGTTGTAGCATTGACCCAGCCCATTAATAGGACCAATCCAACAAAGCCTGTACATAGGCTGATCAGGTTCAGCTTCTGGGTTTACTGCCCTTGGCAGTGCCCATGGCTTGACATGTGTAACAATGACATTCTCCATACTCTTTATGTATAAATTGTATGACATTCAAAGGATAAATTTGAAGCTACAAACCCTTGCCTAGTAAGAGGCGTGAGAATATTTACACTTTGGGCACACTTGTTGTTCTTTGAGAGCTCTGAGAGACTGAGAGAGAATATGTCCTGTTGCCCTTTCTTTTTTTCCTTCTTTTTTAACATGGAAAAAAAATCGTCAGAATGGTTTTTCTTTACCTTCTTGCTGTCTTTTTCAGATATGATTCTTATAACCAATATACAAAGTATACCAAATTTCTGAATCAAGTAAGAAGCTCGTATTGCAAATCAGCAGTAAAACAATTTATCTCCTGGTGACTTCAGGTCTCATCGCCTGATTTGGGCTGTGTGTTTTGGCAGAGCTTTTATTTCTGTTTTGGAGAATGCTTCCTGCTCCCCTTGGGAGAAGCAAAGTGCCACCTCATGAATAGGTAGAGTGAACTTCTGTCCCATACAGTCTCCATTCTTCAAAACAAAAAGGTCTCAGAAAAAAAATTGAAAACTGGCCACAAAATATGTAGAGCTTAGAAGCAACAGATGTTTATAGAAGAGGTGTGAAAGTGAAAACCATATGCTTCTGAAACAGTATAATTTATTTCTATAGCACCAACTGCAGAAAAACCATTTTCTGTAAATGAATGGTGTAACTAACTGCTGTTAACATGTACAAAGGGTTGAGGTAAATCATTTACTAACAGAATTCAAGGTCAAATGCCCTTCAGAGATGTTCCCTTCCACTTCAACAGCAGCATGTGTAGGTTCTGTGCTGTAGGAAGATGATGTTTGCTTGTGTTTTTTAGCTTTAAAAAAGATTAAAGATTTTCTTCTCCTGAAGGTGAACAACATTCACGTTGTGTCTAAGCATTGCACCCAGTTACTGAAACTCCCACCATTCCCAGTTTGCCCAGTAACACATTTTTAGCTTAATATCCCAAATAACAAAGAAAAAGGTGATAAGTAAGGTGTAATTTAAATAAAGGTGTAAATTAAACAGAAAGAATACATGGATGGACGACTGTGTATTCAGTTAGATGCACCTCCATTTTGTGATTTACATGAAGCTGAACTTGATCTCCAGCCTGTGGCACCAGAAAGTTGTAGAATTCAGGATTTTTGGAGCATATTGTGTGATAAGCTTTGGTTTTGAAGTCATCACTGTACAAGGGCAAGTCTGGAAATCAGCAATCGTAAATCTGCTGGGAAAGAAAGAAACAAACAAAAGAATTAGCTAGGACAAGTGCTGGAAGACGCAGTGCTCTCATCAAGATGCTGACAGGATCCTCCAGGGATTTCATAACGTGTTTGGGTCAAATCTTCCTTGCAGTTTCCTGTTGGCTAAACACAGGTATTGATTGCGAGCTGCTGATCCTTAATCCCGACAGTTTGGTTCATCCTTCTCTTGAAATGCTCCTACTTGGCTTCTTCCTCTGCCACACTATGTGGACGGCACAGAAATGAAACGAATCATAACAAGAGTAGAGACAATGCTCCTCATGCTACTCTGACTGAGATGTTTGTTTTTGCGTTCCAGTCCTGGTAGATAGAAGTCTTTTCTTGCCCGCAGTTTATTACTAGCTTATTACCGCTTATTACTAGCTACTAAAATAATACTCTGCCACAGGCCACAAAAATGTTCCCCTATAAGCCACTTGTGAGAACTGCCTCAGTCTTAAAAATAGGAAAATCTTCCTTGGAGAATCATCCTTCAAAGAATAGGATCTACCAGTGTATGAGTAGATTCAGTCCAGATGTTTAACATTCTTAGATTGTTCTGTACAATTGGAGACAGCAGGCTAGAGGACATCAGAAAACAGTGCCTTAGCTGTTTGATTAGCTACTACTGGCTAATGACAGTAGGCACTATCTGTTTTATGAGCCTCTTCTGATGATCCTTATGGTCCTTTTCCACCCATGCCATTGGGTTTTCTATTTCTATTGGGATTCTATGATTCTGAAGCCTTGGGACAAATTTGTATCACAGATAAATCAGAACATGAGAAAGTCACACCATAATCGCAAGAAAGAAACGATGCATTTTAGTGTATCTGTCAATTTAGATGGACCATATTTCAGAGAAAAGTTTGATTTCAAATGAAACCTGCCTCCAAATGTATCATCCAGTAAGTGCTCTACATTTAGACGTTGACTCTTCTTTGCATAGAAAGGGAGGTACCTTTACCTCCTGATATCAGTACCTCCAGTACTGATAGCCAATCAGCACTGTTATCCTGACTCTTGTGGCCCTGCCTACAGGTTGGCTATTGCCATGAAATCTGACTTTTTGTCTATACCGTCTCCCAAGGTAGAGCATTTTGAGCAAGATGGAAATGGATCCATGGCCAAGAAGCATACTGACAGCATAAGCCTGCTTTTTTGCACTTAAGCATCAGCCTCAGTTTCCATGGGGAAGCTTAGATACCAACAGTGAACATTATTTGGACATTCCAAGGAGAATAATTCCTGCCTCCTGGCAGTGGGGCAGCTGCATGAGCCTGCAGGCAGTGTCTTATGGCAATAAGCAGAGTACACTGAAGGTTGCTGTGAAAAATTGCATAGGGTGTGGGGGCAGAGAGCACTGAAGGGAAGGAAAACAGCTGAGCTTGCCTGTAATTACACAGTGTAATTGACTGTTCTCAGCAGGGTGGCAATGGGCAGAACTGAAATTCCAGAATATCTCATTAAATCTCCTCCTGCCTACTGAAGTAACCATCGTCATCCTGAGGTTATCAGATGGTGCAGATATGTGTATAGCCCTAATTACAGGGCAATGGGGCAGGCCACAGGAGAAAGAAAACAGTCCCAGACCTCCTGGGAGCAATGCACAGGCATTCAGTGTGTCGTGCAGCAGTGTGGTATGGGCACAAGGTGCCTCTCTGTGCCTTCAGGTGCCTCCCAGCTCCTCCCTGTGCCTCTGGCTGATGACTTCCTGTGCTGATGAAATGGAAGACAGGCACCTAGAAGCACAAGGCTCCTGGCAGCAATTCTTCTTTAATGGACTTTTGAGCTTGCTTCTTCTTTCTGAAAAAAAACACCTCTCTCTTCCAACAAGGAGCTTGGAAAGGCACATGAAACATATATGAATTTCTCATGTAATCGCAAGAATTGTCATTCTCTACCCTATGTTTGGTAGCTGGGAAGCATGTCTTTTGTGTGCAACAATGAAGGGAGTAAAGGACAGAGAATATCTGTAGCTGTGAGGCTAAGGGAGCCAGAGCAAGCTGAGATGGCTGTCCCAAGTGACTGCCTTTTCAATATGAGAAACTGATATACGTCTGAACATATAGAAAGTTAGGTTTTCCGAGCAGTAAAGAGATTTTATACAATTTCTTTGAATGTGCACTTTTGGTATGGTACATTTGGGCCAATATCCTTTTTTCTCAAGGCTGTTCCCCCAGGTCATCTCCCAGTGACTTCTCCCACCTTTCTTATTCATGGAGCCTTGTGGGAGATGATTTTTTTTTTACCACTTGCAACTACTCTTCCAAATGGTAAGGTGCTAGATCTTGTCCTAGTGGTAGCACCAGTTCTGTTCTGTTGTCACACAATATTTCTAGCATGCCTACCCAATGAAAGTGCCTGCGTTGTGCTGCTGTATAAGACCAGTCCTTGCACAGCTCCAAAACTGAAAAGGAAATCTCAAATTAGAAGTTGAGAATAAGGTCATGAGATTAACTTACATTATGATGGGCTGACAGAGTTTTCAGAACTGAAAACCAAGCAATCAGAAGAAGGAATTATCATGAATATCGTAGATGCTGTGCTTGGGAAACGCCATTTGCAACTACCCATGTGCAAGAAGAACCACTTGCCACAGCAGGCAGCACTTTGAAACAGACAAAAGGAAGTACTGCACATCTATAAGGCTAGCACTGACATGAAAAGAATTTCCTTATTCCTTGGGAAGTAATTTGAACGTGTTATCCTCACTTGTCCTTGAATCTGGTGTTTGCTCTGTATATAGAAATGGACAGTCATACAGAACAGGTTTTATATAGTTACACAGGATATAAGCTATCTATTTACATTTTACTCCTGATTATTATAGCCTTGCATATTTGCAGGATCTGCTTTAGGATTCCATCTACAAGCCATGCAAAGCCTTTCACAGATGAGAAGTTCCTGTGCTGACCTGTGCATTTAGCTTTCACGGAGGCCTTCTGCTGAAGCAAATTTTCCTGCTATCCATTAATCTTGGAGCTCACCCTAGAATAAGGCTACCTTGGAAGGCTATTTCCTGGATAAGAAAAACTTGCTTTGATATTAGACACCACAGCTGAGAATCTGAAGGCATATGCTTCAGGATGAAGATGATGTGATTTCCTCCACCTCCCTCCCTTGCAAACCTTGGATTGTCCTGGCTGTCATCTCACAGGGTTGTTGTACAGCCTCAGGACCCCGTTTGTAAATATATATTGCTGTGCTGTGCATTTCTGGACAGAGGGTCTCAGACCTAATGAAAGTCCCAAATCTCTCAAATCATGTATCAGGAGGCAGAAGGGCTTTGGAGGTTGTGAGATTCGTAGAAAGTGCTGAGAATTCAAATCTGGTTCTCCTTCCAGATTAGCATGATAATCAGCAGAGGGGCAGCAGTACCAAGGGGACAGGCTGATGAAGCAACACTTGCCTACGGCCCTGTGCAAACTGTGTCTGGGGCCAATGCTTAGTAGCCCTATTATTTTACAAATAATACATAGTTTATGTATGCTCTTCACTCTCTACAACATTTTATCTTTTTTTTTTTTTTTTCTTCTCCTTTGGATAACTTATATGTCCATTGTTCTCTGGCAATAAGCATGTTTGGATGAGGATTAAATAGAAATATAGGTAAAAATTTGATAGAGATAAGTGGAAGTGTCTCATACTAACTTTGCCTGTGGCAATTTACTCCTCTTTGTGATTACTTGCTAGGCTTGTCAAAAGTTAAATTTGCAGTTTTGATGAGAGTTACTCAAAGATCAAAGTAAGACTGACCTCACAGTTATCTCAGGGTTTAATCATTGCCCAATAAACTTCGGGAGGGTCTGGAAGGGTGCGAGCAACAGCCAAGGTACATCATGAGCTGTTCCTGTATGGAGGTATGCACTGAGCTGTGCACAGAACCTGCCTTTGATCTGTTGGTAGTGCTTGCTAAAGAATCTGTTCTCTGAGCTCTGATCCAGGCCCATCATGCCAACTGCCAGGTCTGTGCCAGATTTGTTCAGCCTAGGTCTCAATGTGCTGCTAGCTGTGCATACATACTCGTCATTGAGCCCGATGTGTGGTGGATTTTGAGGGTTGGTATTCAGAAATTATTGGGATTTTACAGGGATTCATTTGAAATGTCAGAAAATACAAGTGCTTCAGCTTTCTGTGTATTTATGAATGTATTTTCAGAACTCCGCTCATCTCACTGATGGGACAGAAACCATGGCCCCTCTGCTTAGTACTTCTTCTTGGCTGCTTGGTTTAGGTTTGTCAGGGTGAATGAACGGATGTGAAAGGAATAAATCTGGATGGGGATTTGCATGGCTGGACTTCTTATTGGCAAAGCCTGCAAACACACTGGCAGAAGTTTATGGTCCTTCAGAGCATATAGGTGGCAAGCATAAATGATTTCATGCAGATTTGCAAGTGAAGTCCCAGCCTGGAGAACAGCTCTGTTGAGAAGGAGTCATATAAATCTGTCATGCTTCAGGTACCAAAGAGCTACCAAAACACTGTGAAACATGAATTAAGAAATGCTTACAGGCTAGTTACTGACTGCCTATACATGACTACTGCAGAGAGCAAAGGCTTTGGCAAGGTGTTTCTATCGGGGGAGGTTCCTGAGGCAATGTGTACTGCGCCAGTTCTTCCAGCAGCACAGAGCACCACTTTCCAACACACAGAGGTGACCTTCACTCACTGCACTGTGCAAGTTAGCAGGCAAAAACATCCAGCATGTAACTGTAATATTGATCCAAAGGCTACTTTTTATGATAAAAGCAGAACTATCTGGGAAGTGGGGAAGGCTGGGATATCAGATCCTGCAGCACGGAGAAGGTCTTGCTCATGTGTTCAGCCAGGCTGAGACAGGGAGAGAGCCAGCACCCACTGGTGCTTTGTGGTTTCTGACAGAGCTGAGTTCTCTGTGGCTCTGTCTCAGTTTGGACTATCAGGCATGCTTTACAGTATACCAGCACCAGCAGCAAGCTCCTGAAGAGTGAACTTGCTTCCACATTCACCAGCTGGCTGAATTCACATGCACTGGCAAGCACTGGCTGCGTTCTTTTGGAAGCCAAGGCTCAACCAACACCAGTGGAGGTGTGAAGAGAGCTCCACCACATACCTATGCTTGACAGGGTTTAATGCAGCAGAGCAAGCAATAGGACTTGCAAAACTCACCCACTACGGGTGTCCTGACATGATGGGGCTGAAGCTGATGGTTTCTGTGGGTTGCTGGGCTCTGAGCATGGCTTGGCCCTCCCCTGAATGCCACAGCCCACCAGAGCTGCAGCTGGATGCCAGCAACCCAATCCAGCCAGCTTTCATGGAAAAACAGGCCTGAGCAGGCCAAAATCTCGTGGAAATGACAGACAGCTCAGCCAAAGGCAGAGGGAGGGTGAAGTCACCTGGAAAGAGTTAGCTGCTCAAACCAGGGGGACACTGCTTTAATCTTTTTATAGCACAAAAAATTTTGTGACTGGGTTAAAGCCCTACTGTTTGGACTGGATGATGTTACCTAATTCTCAGAAATGAGAGCAGCTGGCCGTGGTACAGATGCCTCCTAGCAAGCCCCGTGGCTTGCAGCACATCATTTAGCAGGACTGTAAAAGAAAGGACATTTATTAGGGGGCTTGAGAGTGAAACTGAGCATGCTGGCTGGACACTGAGCTGGCAAGATTTCATTTCCAGCTCCTCTGAGTGAGGCACTCCGTTTCATTTTCTGCTGAAATATAAAAGTAAATAAACAGAGCCCTCTTTTCTCACCCTGCTCACCCCTCTAAGGACACTGTGTGGTTGCTGATAGCTTGTGATGATACTGCCAAATGAGGGAAAGTCCTGGTAAAAACCACGTTTCGGAGGATTTGGACAAGGAGGACTTGTAGTGGAAGTGTCAGAAATCATCTGACTGCTGGGGATTTTCATTCTGAGGTAAAATGAAAACAAAACCATGTCCTAAGCCCAGCAAATAATGTGAATATTACAAACACTTATTGCCATTTCTTGTTTCCTTCCTCTTCCTGCTTTTCATCTCTCTATGCCTCCTGGTTGCTTAGCTTGGCATCATTGGGGTCTTTGATTCTTTCTCCTGTTTACTTCTTCCATTTCATCATGTAGGACAGTGGGAAAAAAAAATCATATTTTTGAGGGCTGGGTTTCTCCCTTTAGCTCCATGATAGATTTCATCACTAATGCCATTGCCAGCACAGACCTCAATTTTGCCCTGGTGGCCTTGCCCCTGCTTGCACTGATGGAAGGTGACCCTAGATACTAGCACACAGCATGACCTGGTGAGCAGCCAACACCAGAAATACAGGAATACATAACTGTCACTTTGTTTTCTCCCCTCATATTTGGTAGTTTAGGCTGGAGTAGCCTGATATGTTGCCTTTGCTGTGCTTAAGCCAACAGAGCTATAGCTGCTGCAGCAGGTATTGTGCTCCATACACACTGGGGAACCAAAGGAGCCAATTTCAGATTCTTGGCCTTCCCACTTGGGGCACTTGATCTTGCTCCCTGTGCATAATAGAGCTTTGCTCCCTAACCATGAACCTGCTGCCACTGTTGAAGGATTTTTTTTTTTCTTTCTCCTGTCTGAAGGTTCCATGCAGATTTTGAGAGATCAGTGGGTAGAGGGGATGGCACAAATGTCCGTGTCTGACAGTGGCAAATGCAATGCTGTTAATTTGCTGCTCTGGCATCAACAAGGCTGGATCAGAATAACAAGGTTGTTGTGTGGGCAGGCTCCCTGTGGCACACTGCACAAGTAATGGCAGCATGAGAAAAGCCTGAAGGGCTGTATTCTGACTTTGGGATTTGAAGTGCTGGCTTCAGCAGGAGCCATGTGCATGTAGCTGCTGCCAGAGGACCGGCCCAACAAGTTTAGTATTTTCCATAAGCTTGGCTTATGGTGTTCAGGGTGGAATTCACAACCATCCAATGCTAATGACCTGGAGCAAAACCTTGGGCAAAAGCTTAATTTCACTTCTTAATCTTCAGAGAAGTCCCTGGCCAGGCACCGCAGCTCTGCTCACCTGCAGTGGGGCTCTGTCCCACGCCAGCCCCTTTGAGCAGCATCCATGGGGTGCTGCTCAGCGAGTGGAAGGGAGCCAGGAGGCCAGCAAGTGTCCTCCTGTCCCATCACTCAACCAGTGCTGAATTTAATCCTCCTAAAAATTCCTGCCCAGGAATCCACTGAATGGGTGTGCTCTCAGAGTGGCAAAGTTTCTAGGAAATGCACTCCCCTTGTTGCTTATACATCTGTGAACAAAACTGACTTTAGGTGTTCTGTTAACACAAAGTTCAGCCTTCACATGTCCAAATAGGAATGGAAAGACTATGTGGAAAGTTTTTGGTTTTTTTTTGTCCCATTGAAATTTTGCAGATGAAGGCTTTTCTGCTGTTGAAGAAGTCTCTATCAGGAGAAACATTCAGTGTGTGTCAGGACCATTATTGTTTGCTTAATTTCTCTGCTTGGGATGTATGCATCTGGAAAATGGGAGAAAACAGTGGTCAATGACAAGAGGTGCAATGGGGAAACAGGAAAGCAAAAGACTGTAATGTAGCCTGATATTTTGATAAGGGGAGCTGCATGGATAGCTGAAGTGGAAAACAGAATATAATCCTTGCAGAAGAATGCCAAAATAAACTCTTTTACTTTCTAAAATTTTTGATGGAGATTTTAAGTCATTGCTGTGCTGCCTAGAAGGTAGAAAGTAAGCATTACTCAGTCTCCAGCATGGGAAACTAGAGTAAGAAATGGCACAGAGTTATCCATCCTGCTTCTGTACACACATTCAGGCATCTCCACTGAAATTTTTGGGTCAGAACTCAGATGTTCCACATAGGAAATGATTCTCTTCTTTGTTTTCCTTTGTGCCGTCCAAATGCTGCAACTGAAATACAGCTTGTGGAGGCTTGTCAGGTCCATGTTTCTGGATTAAAACACTTGCTCAGCAAAAAATTTGTAAGATGTTCTTTTCACCAAAAAAGTAAAGCAATCCTTTTGTAGAGGGGAAGGCCTTGGCTTCAGACTGTCCAGTAACTTGACTGCCATGGAAGAAGCAGTGGAGGTGAAAAGTGACCTTCTTGTCCTGTGCAGTCTTAGTTTCCCAAAGCTTTTGCTGGCCTTGCCCCCATAGTTAAGTGATAGAAGCTTACTACCCAGGCGTGTCATGGCATGGAAAATAATGGGGTTTGTGGTGCTCTGTGGTGAGTCCTAATTGCTGCAGTCACACTGATGAGCCTACTTGACCCCCAACCTTTACCACCATGGTGAGTCCCTCGGTGTTTTCAAATTGTAATATGCCTTCTATTCACTGCAAGCCATCTGGGTGGTTTTTGCATGTTACTTCCTGTGAACAAAGGCTGTGTATAGATTTCCAGAGCTAAAATCTTGGTTTGTAATGTGTGGAATACAACCACACTGCCTACTTTATTTCTTCTCTTTGTCCCTCTCATAAGACTGTTGTTCCTCAGGACTTTGCTCAGCTTTCTTTGAGGGGTTGTGGCCTGTTTGGAGATGTACTGGGAGGAGACACCCCTGCATCAGACCAGCCTCAGCTGTAAGCACCCATTTAACACAGTGCCTTTGTCTTCTCCCACAGTTTTTGCCAGAATCCTGAAAGCTCCTGAATCCCAAAACATCACCTTTGGCTCCATGGTGACACTGCGGTGCACAGCAGCAGGTGCTCCAGTCCCCACTGTCACCTGGCTGGAAAATGGAAAAGCTGTAAGTGTTGCTTTCCTGTCCCCAGTTCCCGTTGCTGCCATTTGTAGTGCCTGCTGTTCAATCACAGTCTCCCCACTTCAGTGCTCAGTTCTATGGAATGCTCTGCCTTGTCTCCAGGTGTCGCATGGGTAGGATCTGGAATGCCAGAGTTGAAGGATGTTTGGGATGCTTGCAAGCTCCTCCTGGGCCAGAGTGTCTGGTGTCTAGGAGGACTTAATGATGAGTTTAAATATTTCTACAGCCAGCTTTCCTGGCCTTTGTCCTAATATGATGACAGTAACATGAAAAAATGGCTTATCTGACAAAATAAGAAAAGCTGAGGCAGTTAAATAGAGCAAAATTGTTTTGAGGCAGAATATGCTGCAACTTGAAACTTGAAAACCATCTGGTGCTCACAGGAAAGTGATCTGTGGATTAATCATCCTGGCCATTTAATGTGGGTGCCTCCTTTTCATTTACCCAATTTAATGCCCACCTATAAGACACTGCAGTGCTCCTCAGTTGGACTGAAGAGCCCCCTGACTCCCAGCATACCCTGTATGCCAGAACAGTAGCAGCTCTCCAGTTGCAACGCTGGATTCTGTCCTACGCCTTTCTGACATGGATTTCCTCCAGCCTTCTCATGTTTGTTAATGGCCATGCTATACATTCTCCATGGTCTTCCAAAAGCTTTCATAAAGTTGTGTGGCCTGGAGCACAGTGCCGCAGAGGCAACTATGTGCATACCAGTGATTTGCCTCTTCTTTTTCTCACTGATTCTTCTGGTCAGTGGCTGGCCATGGGCATTCCTGTTGGCTTGCTTGTCCAACAGGACCAAAGGATCCTCTTGCAGAAATTTCTTACTTCAGGAGGCTACTCCTGCTCCATATCTCCTCTCTCCGTCTATTAAAATATGTCATTAAGGAGCTTGGGCTATTCTGCAGGCTGTCTCACGTTCTTTATCTCCGACAACACTTTTTGTATTCTCCAGTCTTACATAGTTATTTTCCAAATTAAAGCTATTGTAATATAGCTATATTATATTCTATGCTATATTCTGTGCTCAGACTGGTAGGTAGTCCCTCTCCTTGTGTCCATCCTCCAGATTTCCATACTGCCTGCTGCCATAGACTCTGGATTAACCATGCACATTGTCCAAACCCTTTTTATCCACTCCTGCCAGTGACTACAAGGTCATGCTCCTGCCCATAGTTTTCAGAGTAGCTGAGGAAACAAGAAAGATGAGGAACTCACTGCTATCATTTCAGAAGCAGAGCTCTCAGAGCTTCAAGGACCTATATTTTAGGACAGCCAGTTCTTCACCTTCCTTGCTTTCAATTGTTTCTTGCAGGAGTGGAAGGACCCTGCTATGCCAAGCTCCCATTGGTGCATGACTCCTTTAGAGAGCTGCATGCTGGTTGATTTGTCACTGCTGGTGAAAGCATAGTTCCTGTTTTGTTCAATCCATCAGCTGACACGGAGCATTCTGTACTTCTTGGACCAAGTTGAGAAGAATGATCTCAGATCTCCATGGTCAGGGTTCCTGGCATGAGAGGCCTCTGCTGTGCAAAATCCTATAGAGGGTCCCAGGCTGGACCTGGGGCACTGTAGAAGAGCAACAAATGTGTTGAATGCAGGGGAATTGTTTCAGATTGCAGCAGATAATGCTCAGTGCTGGCTAGGTTCTGTAAGGAAAAACTTGTAAAAATAAATCTGACCAGTGATACAGTTAAAGAGAAACTCTTCAATTGTGAGAAAATATCCTGAGTTCTCATTCATCTGAATTGATTTGACAGCATAACGCCAAAAAATATCCCTGCTCCCTGCTTTTGCACTGTGACCAGCCTGCCATGCATTTCTGATGCAGTATTTACAGTACTTGTGTCAATCCTGTGATTTAGTTACTTCTTCTCCTGCAAGCCTCCTTTCCATACATTTGAGTTGAGCTGGAGTGGGACATAACAAATGTATTACTTTTTGTATTTTCTTTTTGGAGAGAAAACAATGTGCTTCCTGAAGAAAGATACCACACTGATGTGTTCCTTCTTGCTTTTTAGTTATTACCAATAACAACTTTGGAAGCAGACAGACATCTCATTGAAACATGCTTCCACTAGCTTCCACAGTGATCAGATTAATCTGTCTCACCTCTCTGCCAGATGTGTAGATAGAGCACTTTGCTTGGATAGATCCAGACACACACAACTTTCACTGTCCTTAGGGCCAAGACATACCAGAGGAACCTACAGATGGCCACTTTTCCCTTTGATACTTCCTAGTGGTGTGAAGAACAGAGCAGGCAATGCTGCTGTATGCTGCTTCCTTGCGAAGCACAGTCCTGATGTGCTCTGTTTGATTTTAACAAGGGCCAAAGTTGCAGGAAAGGCTTTAAGATAAAAACAATTCTGACTTGCCAAAATCAGCAGGCTCCAAGTTCATTCACCCCAGAATTTCTTCACTGGGGAAAGACCTGACCAATATCACCACATCAGCTGCGGCTTCCACATTTCCAGGCAGGAGGGAAGAAAATGTGTGTATCTACTAGAGCATTGGAGACAGAGCATTTGCTTGGCTCACTGCTGGTTTGAAGTTGTGGCAGAGGCTGCCTTAATCAGTCAGGTCACAGCTATTTTGCTTATACCCAGGCTTGGGTGCACAAAGCCATTTTGTGCTCCACTGAGTACATGAAATCTTCTGGTTAAGTCCTTGGAGCAGTTAGCCATGAAAAACCGAGATCTCTAGAACTGAAAATTAATTCCAAAAGTACTGTTGAAGTGTGGACTAGAAGTCTTGAACATTTGCTTTTGTCTGTGAAAGCTATGAAAACAGCAAAATAATGCCAGCGGCTCCAGCTCTCTGCCACTTTCATCTGCTTGCTTCATCTTTCTCTGCCAAGCTTATCGCAAAGTAATGAATCTCTTGTGTTTTTGTTGTTTTTTTTTTTTTTCCTTTTTTCTTGGTTTGCTTGTTTGCCTTTTTGGAAATGTCATTGCAGTGGGCTTTTCGTTCCCTTAGGTTTCTGCAGGATCTATAGCTGAAAGTGTGAAGGACAGAGTGGTTGACTCCAGGCTGCAGGTGTACGTCACCCGACCCGGCCTATTCACTTGCCTTGCTACCAACAAACACAGCAAAACCTTCGGTGCTGCCAAAGCTGCTGCAACCATCAGTGTTTCAGGTATGCTGGGAAGAAAGGGGTCGTTAACAACTCACTCTTCCCTGCAGGCCCAGCTTTCCTACTGGGAAATGTGATGGAGGAGGAAGGAAGGCCTTGGAGAGCTCATAGTTTGCAGGGAGCTAAATTTGAGTACCAATGCCTGCCCTGCCGGGCTATTTCCCCATATATTCTTACACCCGGGAGACTGGCACAGCTGTCGCTTCCTGCATGCTTGGTGCTGTCTTGTACGTTGTGTCCCAGAAACACTTGGAAAGACCATCCATGCGGAGGAAGTTGTGGCTGCAGCCCAACTTTGGTGTCACCTAACAGCAAGGTGAAAATAGCTTTCCTCAGATCATGAGCTTCTTGGGCTTTCCTACCGCCCCGTCTCTTGATGGGAGAAAGAAAGGATGAGCCGGGGGAGCAGCTGCAGCCACCCGCCCTGTGAATGCACGACGCAGTCTGCTGGTTATGTAGGGCCCAAAGATTAAGGCAGATTTCCTACCATGTAACTCTTAGCTACCACAGATGTGACAATGACAGATCAGTGACGTCTTTTCCATTTCTTCTTTCTTCTGACTTGTCGCCATTGCTGGGCCTGGTGCCTCCCTGGCAGAGTGGAGGTAAGGATGGGTTTTATGGTTGCCTGGGGATCCTGTGGGTCAGGGAGGGTAACAGTGATGAACCAAAGGGATTTGGTGAATTTTGCTTAAATGAAAGGGGTAGGTTTCTGGATGCTAAGCATATGGGTGAGACGCTCTGGAGGGCACACTGGGATCCTTTATAAAAGCATGAACAGAGCCTGGGACCCATCAGATACTGGTGCCTTTGCACTGAGCCACTAATGGAGCTCACATCACAGTTATGTGCCCATGACTTGACCGACATTATAAATTTACAGACAAAAGTCTAGCTGCATGATAGGCTCCTGCCTACATAGAGCCAATGAATGTATTTTTGTTCAGTGGTCACTAGAGTAAGGCAGAAAACATTTAGATATTTGTTGGAAGCAAAGTGTTAGATGAGTAAAGCCACTTGTATGTGATCAGAGGTACTCTTTTGCCAATTACTTTCTGAAGTGCTGAATGATTAGTCTGACTTTTTATTTTTAGAACCCTAGTGTCATGAATAAATAAGTATGAAAGGCAAATGCAAGGGCTAGCTGAGACCTGGAGGCTCTCAGAACAAAGAGCAGAGCCTGAGGAAATGTAAGGAAATGGCTCAGCTAAGCTGTTAGCACATCTGCTTCAAGGCTTTTGCAAAACATTTGGAGACTCCAGCAATGATGGCAGACTTATGCCCTGCACCTTCACCTTTATAGGTGTGACAGGCACAAGAACTGTGATCTAATCCTCAGCCTTTATCTCTCGCAACTGTTCTTGCTGCACCCTTTTCTGTGATAAGGACTGCAAGAAACATTGCTGCCTCTGCAGACTGTGTCTCTGCAGATGGTGAAAAAGCAAGGAAACATAATACTGACACTGGTGTGCTGATAAAAATGGGACCTTTCCAGGCTACAGCCCACCAAAGCTAGCAGCACGGCTGTTCTCTGCATGCCTGTACCCCCTCTTGTCTCTCAGGCCTAGGAAGGATGCATCTTGCATGGGAGGCATATGGGGTGTCACCAGGACAGCGGGTGTGGTGTGCCATACTATGCCCATACTATTCCCTCTGCCATAGTGAGGATTGTTGTGAGGAAGCTGCTTAGCAGGAAAATAAATAAATAAATAAATAAAGAGATTAACATCGACCCCAAACCCATGTGGCTAAACTGGGGCCAGGGAGCATCACCTACTGATCGCATGATGTGCAAAGCAGAATTTTGGACATCCTGTGTACTTTGTTGCCCATGTAAATCCTGTTTTCCTAAGAAAAACAGCAAGAACACCCCCAGAACATTGACAATGGGGGATTATTTGGACAGAGAAGTAAAAGGCAAGGTTACAAATAGCTCTGCTGGATGCTCCAAATGGTTGGCATGTTGAGAATTGACCTCTCTGACCCCAGTTACACTGGCAGGGTGAGCAATGGGAACAGCTGCACTCCCAGCTCCCCCCGCCCAGTTTGAGAGCAGGAGGGTTCATTTTCCCAGGTGTGCCCTAGGGACAGTGTCCTCTGACCTGAGTGCATCCACAAACCCCTGCACTCTCCTCTCCATTCCCTTCTGGTGCAGGGCTGTGGGTTTACCCTGTGTGTTTGATCTTGTTCCTTGACAGCAGGCTGTATAAGGGTGATGCAGGCTACTGCAGCACCTACAGAGGTGAGGTGTGCAGTGCCATCCTGTCAAGAAATGCTCTTGTTTTCTTCAACTCCTCCTATGCTGACCCCGAGGAGACCCAAGAGCTGCTTGTTCACACTGCCTGGACGGAGCTGCAAATGGTGAGTTCATTCTGCCAGCCAGCTGCCGAGTCACTGCTGTGTAACTACATCTTCCAGGAGTGCAAGCCCTCAGGAGTGGGGCCCACCCCAAAACCCATATGCAGGTAAAAAAATCACAGCGTGCTCCTCTTTCTCTTTTGTTCTGTAGGCATGTGGCTGGTTAGACTGCCCAGTAGAACTGTGCTCTCTGGATTGCTGTGTTTTTCCTTTCTTCTCCCTTCTGCATGCACAGAGAGGGCCTGTTGCATGCAGTGTTCAGTGGTGGGGTTCAGAATGAATTCCAGGCCCCAGAGATCTGTGCTAAATCAGGTGTTTTGGTGGCAGCTGTTGAAAAGATACATCCCTTTGAATGACATTGTTGATATAAGTAATTAACATACAGCCATCAGTTAGATCTTGCTAGGTCAGTGTATAGTCGATACTGTTATCAGAAATGTGCATGTTCAGAATTCTGACTAAATATGGACATGCAGCAGATGTGGCCAGGGCAGGACACTGATCATTCAGCACTTCCCATCCCCACAGTGATGGAACTGAAAAAGACCACGCTGGAGACACCGTCAGTGTAACTGTACCTGCTGAACCAAACCTCCCCCCTGGCACACGTATCCTCTCATGGCCAGAGGAATGTGCAGTCAAACAGACCTGGCAAGGACCCGTGGAGTCCAAAGCATCTCACGCAGCAGCTAATCCCCTGCTGACAGGTGCTTGTGTGGCACGTCCCAGGCTCAGAGGCTGTACAGCCCACTGGGCAGCCCTCCCCACTGCACTCTGTCCACGCCTGCAGCCACTGAGAAGAGCTTTCTCCTTCCTTTCTGCAGCAAGATTTTAAGAAGCCTTCCCCAGCCAAGAATACACCAGCTTTCTCCAAGTTCTCTCCATAGGTCTTGCTTTTCAACCCTCTGTATCTCTTGCAGCTTATTTTTCAGTGAGCAGTAACTGTATATGTAGACTAGTTGTGGACATGCTCTGGCTCCCCATGATGGTACAAGGACTGCTTGATGTGCCGCAGGGAACAGTCCCTGTAGACATTTTGGGCTGATACTCTCCTTTTCCCTAGCACTGCTGTCTTGCATAACAAATCTATGAAGGCCTGCTGTATGGTTCCCCTTGGCTCTGTGTTTGGGCAGCTGACACTCCTGCCTAAAAGCAGCCTTCAGCTCTTGTCCCTCATGAACTATGTCCTAAAACAGATTATATAGATCAGTATTTATCAGGAGAGTGGCCCCAGTTCTGGTGCCTTGACCAAAATGCATGTCTTGTCTGCAGATGTGGCAGGAACAGAGGCAGTGCTCCAACAGCTAGATGTGGGCCAGGTGTAGTCTAGTGGCAATTATTTCTCCAGTTATGCAGGGGCTTTTTAAAACAGTGAACGGTATGCTGTCTTTGCATTCAGGGTCTTTCTGATCTCTTCTTCCACAACTCCGAAACAAAGTCACAGAGGAAAACACCAATGTGGAGCCTGACACATGTTCTCCATTCGTTGCATGAGCTGCTTGGTGTTTCTCACTCAGAGCACTTGCAGCATGTATCCTAAGAAAGAAGTGTATTTGCAAATATCCACAAATAATCCTGCAGACAAGTGCTGAAGTTGCTTTTTGTTTTCAGTCTCCTCCCCTCTACCTTGATGTGCTGCTCTTTGTCATTGTGCCCTTTAGTACACCATCTCTCTGCCTGTTTTCAAGATGTGTGACAGTATTTATATCTGAGCCACACAAGCGTGGCACATTTGTCTGTGAAGGACTGTGCATGGTGCTCCAAAGGACATGCCAGTGAGGGTGGTTAAGGCACTGGCTTCATTTCACCTTGCTCGTGCGTGGCCCAGCAGGGATCAGAACTGGTGTGTATGAAGACTTGCCCTCCTGGGGCGCTGCTGGGAGGTGCAAGTCATAGAAGCGCCTGCAACTAGCATGCAAAGCCTATGCAAACATGTCTGAATACTAACAGATCTGTCTGGCATCATCATTCTTCAAATCCAGACAATTTGCAGATACATCTATTTATTCTCTTCCTTTAAGAATTTTTCTCAGTGATTTTATTGTGAATTTAAAAGTGGCTTTCTTCATGACCAAAGCCCTGGGACAGTGTTCCTCTGGTTTCCTGTTCCCAGAGCCCTTTGGACAAGTTTCCCCAAAGCCCTTGCCCCACACTCCGATAGCTCAGACATCATCTGTCCTTCTGAATGGTTGAGACCTCAGAGGTCTCCTGAAAGCATTTTGTGCAGTCTTGGTTGCTTTCCAGTTATCTTATCTGCTTTCTACTGACAGCTTTATACCTCTCTGCTCAAACTGTCTAGACAACACCAGCTTTCAGCTGAACTGCATCAAGAGTAAAAATTTAATTGTCCCAGAGGCTGTAGAAATCACCTCGTTTTTGTGGGACAGATTTCCCTTGGTATGTTTTCATGTGCTTTTGTCTTTTTTTACTTATTCTTTGTACCACTTCTTCCCTCCTATGTAATTTTTGTTGTTCATTCTGGTTTGGAAGCTAGTTAGCTAGAACAAACTGAGCAAGACTTTTATAAAAATAAATGCTAGCAAAACAAGATGAAGTGAAACAGAAGAAAACAACATGAGAAAAACTTTACTTTCCATATATTCAGATACAAATTGATTAGAATAAGAGTTTTCGTACTTGAAAGGAAAGTGATACTTCATCTCATAATTCTTGATTACTTCTGGCTTTTATCATGGGCTGTTCTGTGATACTAGAATACTAGATACTAGTTGAAGAAAGCCCCTTCATTTCCATTTCAATGACTGCTGATATGAAGCGATGGGCACAAATCTCATGTTGGGAAATCCTTCACTTTTGTCAGGTCCATATGTCCTCTCCTCCTCTCCAGCAGCCCACTGTGGGCCGCTGGCCCACTTGTCCTCCTCAGCTGCTCCTGGTCTTTGTCTCTCTGTCATGTTACATAAAACTTCTAATAATACTCTGAAGTAATCTTTGCATATGATCTCATCAAGCTCTTGCTGCTGGGGATAAAGTGCTGTAACAATGGCATGATCTCAGCTGCAGGAGGCTGACTGCCCCTCCCTCTGGCTGCCTTGTTCTACTCCCCTAGAAGCAGCCAAGGGGCACGGGGGCTGAGGATCACCTCCCTCTAAAGAGGCAGTGAAAGACTTGCAGAGGTCTTTGTCTTGCAGGTCTTTGGCTTTTTGCAGCTGCACTTCACATACAAGGATTGTTCAAGGATGCTCCATCTTTCAGAGTGAAGGCAGCTAATGCAATCCAGGTCTCTCTGTGTCAGACAATGCCTCAGATGCTAGGTTTTCCCATTTCCATAGCAAAACATTAGTGTTGTTTTTTTTTTTTTTCCACTTCAGAAAGTCTTTTCTGTTCCCATTGTTGTTTAACAAAAAACTGCATCTATATGTTGCACCATCTGTCTGCATACTGGTTCTCATGGAGGTGAGGAAGGAATCAACCAGACATGGATAAAACCAAGAGCAAGGCAGCTGGGTCTTCAATAGCTTCAGCCTGCAGATGTGAAGAGCATCCAGCTCCACTGCAAAAGATCTGCCACCCTGGAAGAATTTCCAGAGGCCTCCATCATTCTGGTGCTGCAGAAGATTTGCAGTGGTGGTGTTTGTCATTGAAGCTCATGACCTTCTACTCTTGCCAGAACTGTTGGTAGTAATGAAATTGCATCAGCCATCCAGGTGGTGAATTTGGCTGAAGCCTTCAGCATGGGCGCCAGCAGTATATTCCTGCATGACTGTGTCATTCTGTGTTGGTCAGGAAGGACATGCATCCTCAAAGGGCAGCGGCTGAGTTCAGCAAAAATCATCTCTGTACATTACCTCAAAGCTGGTTGTGCAACTCGGGCTCTCAAGAATGAGTGAATAAATAAATGAATCACTGACAAATTAACTAATACAACAGTCAAATTTTCCAGTATGGCACAGTTTCATTTATTTATTTATTTATTTATTTTTCTAGTGCAGATATTACTGCCTTGGCCTTCTTTACAAAACAGCTTCAGATCTAAGGAACATTTAAACACACACAGTATGGCTTGCCAGTGAGTATTTCACACTGTTAGGGAGGCAATAAATTAGTAAGAGGCAATTTGGTCTCTTATTTCACCTGGCATTGCAAAGATTTTGCTGCAGATAGCAAGCAGATGAAAAAGGGGAGTGAAAGGCAGAGAAAAGAAGGCAATTGTGTGGCTAGTTCTGTGAGATTAAAAATGTAGGCTAATATTCATCTTAGAAAAGATTAAGATTTTAGCTCACCTCTTGTTTTGAACAGAGGGCATGTTTGTACAAAATTTATGAACAACAGGTGAGATTTTCAGGATGTATCAAAAATGCTAAGATAACTCCCAGGCATGCTGTTTATTATTAGAAGATGGCAGTAAATGTCTGGGAAATGATGGAAATGAACTCCTCACAGTCTGTGATGTCTGTTGCGACTTGAGAATAACCCTGCTTCATTAAAAATGTAGCTTTGCGGGTTTCCTAAAGGAAGCTATTACATTTTATGCAGTTTCCTTTATGGTTTATGAGCCAGACAGACTGGCTTAAAGAAGCACAGCCCCACTAATGGTTTTCTGTCAGCCAGTATAACCCCTGCACACCACCGCTAGGTGCAGCAGCTGTTATCAAGCCATTGACCGCTGTATTTCACTGTTTTTTGCAAAATAATGTAGAGAGAATTGCCTTGCTGTAAAGGATCTCTACTGCTTTAAGGAATGGCTCTCACTGGAGGAAAACTCTCAGCGAGGGATTTACAAGCCGGGGCTGATGCTGCTCGCTCTTCCCGAGTGCAACAGGCTGCCCAGCCTGCACCAGGACCCCAGTGCCTGCACCCATATCCCTTTCTTTGGTAAGGGGCTGTGCTGCCCATCATCTGCTGCTTTCTTGGTGAGGAGGGCATGGTGACACCCATGACTTGCAGCGAAAGTGAATGCCTGACAGCCTCTCAGTAGCTGTTCTGTGGTCAGATGTGGTGTGTGAAGTGGGAACCAGCCTGCCTGTGGCTCTGCAGCTAGCGCCTGGCTGTGTCACAACCCCTCCTTACACCTTGTCTTGTCTTTTCACAGATTTTAAGAAGGAGAATATAACCAGTAAGTAGACTTCTCCAGGATCTGTTTTTCAAGAGAGTGGGCACAACATTTTTGCTGAAGATGCAGCTTGCATGGCATTTTTTAGACTTTGCTGGCTTGATTCAGGCTGTTGCCAGAGAATGACTAAACTCTCACTTCTAAGGCATAAGAAAACATATTTCCATCTGCACAGGTTTTAGGGAGAGCAGAGGCTGGTAGTTGTTGAAGGTGATTAGAGAGTGATGGTGCTTTTAGATCTCCTCCAGTTGTTACCCTGCCTTTCCACCCATTCTTTCTTTTTTGCTGTGTCTGGTACTTTGAAGTCTGCTGTCAGGGCAGTCCCACCCTTACATGCTGTCATTGATGTGGTTACCAACACAGAATCACAGAACCACAGAGTGGTTGGGTTGGAGGGGACCTCAAAGCCCACTCAGCTCTGAGCTCCTGCTGTGGGCAGCGCTGCCACCCAGCAGGTCAGGTTAGAACAGGGCCCATTCAACCTGGCCTGCAGCGCCTGCAGGGATGGGGCATGCTCCATCTGTCCCTGATGCCATTTCTCTAATGCCCCTCCAAAACTACCCATAAATCCCAGCCATCTCTTGCTGAGACTTCTGCCAGCCCCATGCTCTCTGTGGGGGACAGAACGCGAGGTGGGTGGCAGGAGCATATGGCAGTTTCAGCCTCTCCTTCTTCAGCATGTCCACCTATAAGACTTTGGTATTTTTCAGCGCCTTAAGGGCATAGTGATGTTTTACTTTGCCCCCCAAGCCTCTCCGCCTTGCTCCTCAAAGCTGTCACATTGATGTCACATTTAGTGCAAAAAGGCTTCTTTTCACGTCAGCTACTTGCTCAGATGGATTTCAGGTATTGCTCTCCTTGCCTTTCAATGGTTGACACAGCTGTGTTTTAGGGCAGCTCAACAAATTGAGCTGTGTTTTAGGCCAGAAGTTTTACACTTCTGCAGTGCTACACACACTGCAGATAGCTTATGTACCAGTCAAAGAAGCTCAAATTACAGCATTTTACCTTGGACTGTGATGAGCCAAGTATTGTCATAGGGTCTGAAGCCATTTCTAAACTGAGGTATTTTCACACCCTGGGCTACAGGGGCTCAACCTTGTGCTTGAAGTCACCTGCCTACAATAAACCTGATGTTGCTCTGCTACCCATGAGTACAGCCTGGCACCAATGGGTGTACAGAAAGCTGAGGTTCTGTAGCAGCAAGTATATGTGGAGTGGGTGATGCAAGAGGAAAAGAGCAGGCAGATACTGTGATGTGCTCAAGAATTGCTGTTTACACTGGTCTTTACTGAAGTGCTCAGGTGCTCTGAACAATAGTTAGAATTACAGCCCTGCAAAAATTAATCAATCATCGATGTTTCTCCTACAGGAGAAACAGGACAATCTGCTTGAGTGAATTAGAATGTGTAGCCTGTGTCTGAAACCTGGATCAAACCTTATGCAAATCTTTATTGAAGAGGAAAAACATTGGCTTAAAAAAATCTCTGTTTTAGAGTGAGATGGGTTTCCTCCTGTGTTAGCTTTTATGAGCTGCAACTTCAATATAGTTGAAAATAAAACTGTGACAGCACTGTTTGCTGACATACTAATTTATTTAATAAGGTTAATAATGCAGCACCTAACAAGAGGACCCTAATGCATGCCTAATGCAACCAGAATGCTAATCCATGGTCAGCAGTTTCCACACAATTAGCTAGCAGAGGCTACATGTGTAAGACTGCTTCTCCTCTGCTGTCCATCTTACTTCCTGGATTATGCCAGCATGCATTAAATTCTCCTCCGAGGATAAGTGATGCCCACATTTGTGTTTTGGGAACTTATTCTCAGAGTGAAAATCTTCTCTAGATTTCCTGCTGGCTTTTTCTGCAGCCATAGTAAGCTTTGCATATGTGAGATCAATGGCACATTCTTCATTATGAATAAGTGCTTTGTGCTGATACCATTACTTCAGATTTGTAGCTCCCTTTAGCTTGTGGTTTCCATGCATGCTGGGAGCCACAGTCCCAAGCATCCAGTCTGAGATGACAAGCACTATACAGAGGCCAGCAGGACAGCACTCCTTGCAAGACCTTGCTTCTCGCACCCCAGCTGCCCCTGACACTGTGCAGGCTGTGAGCCACACAACCAGTGCTGCAGTTTGCCTTCTGCCATGGTTTGGCTCTGGAGCATCCCTGTGGGCCCGTGCTGCTTTGTTTGGTCTTGGGGCAGAGTGACAGCCACAGCCTCATGGTCTGTTCCTCAGTCTGGAAAGCTTTTCTCCTTTTCTTGGGATGTTACCGGATGTAGTCCTATGTACAGAGCTCAAAATCTGTTTCAGCATGAACATAAAGCTAAGCTCTTCCGTGACTGTCACTGGTCCTTCTGTGTGCTTCAAATCTGCTGCTAATTGTTTTGGCTCTTGTGTAAGGACATGACTTGTCCCTCCTCACTTCAGGGCACGGTCTATGGCGCTTGTCCCCACTTTGTTCCTTTTTTTTTCTTTTTTTTTCCTGCCCAGGGACTTGCTACAGTGGCAATGGCCAGTTTTACCAGGGCTGGGCCAATGTTACTGCCTCCGGCATCCCCTGCCAGAAGTGGAGTGACCAGGTGTGCATCAGTGTGAGATAACCAAATGGGGTCTTCTTCTGTGAGTTTCCCAGATCTGGGCAGCCCTGTCCCACAGAAGGGCTGGGCAGATGGCAGCTCTCCTTCATTCTTGATTGCTTCATATTTCAGTCTGCAAGTTCCCCCTTCCTATTGCCAGATGCTTTCTTGGTGATTCTTGCAAGCTTCTGCAAGTCTGTTTTACCTCTGCCTTTCTCTGCTTTTTTTTTTTTTTTTTTTTTTTTTTTTTTTTTTTCCCCCTTTGTTTTTTTAATCCCAGCAGGAAAAATTGTACTCAAACACTAATCCAAATGGTTTCCTACTCCAAGGCTCCCCACTTACACAGAAGGACTCCTCAGGTTTTCCCCGAGCTGTCTGATGCTGAGAATTACTGCCGCAACCCAGGAGGTGAAAATGAGCGTCCCTGGTGCTACACAAAAGACCCATCTGTCACTTGGGAGTACTGCAGCGTGTCTCCCTGTGGAGATGGTAGGCCATTTCTGTCATTGTACTTGTTTTGGGACCATGTAAAGTGTTGACTTGCTGCCCATCACACCATGGGTCTCATGGCCCCATTGATTAATTCTGTGTTCTAGACTCATCCAGCACTGGTTCCTTGCACAAATGCACTCATCATCTTCAGTTTGAAGGTGTAATACATACTTTCAAGATGGGCAAATGAAGACAGGCAAATAGAGCTCCTTGTCTGAGATTATAATAAGGCTAAAAGATGAAATCAGATTTCCTGTGGTATTATGAGGGATAGGTTGGCTACAGTGTGGTCTAAAGGAAAAGGAGAGCTTATAGCAAATTTTCCAAAGTTATTTTGCTTCTGGTGATTTTTTTTTCAACATTAAAAGGATATATATCTAAAAATAAATCTGAAAAAGATGGAAACGTTTTCAGTCTTTTTTTGTTTGTTCAAAGAACAATTTTTGAAACATATTTCATCAGTGATACAAGGTTTTAATATTTCATCAAGTTTTAGGATCTCAGGGCTTGAAAACAAGACAATTCTGTTTGCACAGAGAATAGAGATGCTGTAGAGTCAATGGAACTCAAGTCAGTGTCAATTTAGCTGGCCTTAAAAATATACTGTAAATTTATTTCCATTCTCAATCATTTTCTAGAATAGCTCAGGAAACAATCAGCAGAGGTATACCTGATTTCTTTTTCCCCTAAAAAAAAAAAAAAGTGAAATTTTACAGTAGTTTACCATATTTGACCCATAAAGTCACTGAGATGTGAAACTGTTGGAGGGAAAAGGATGGTGCAGGAAAATATCAGCATATACCTGCTGTGGGCGGACACTTGTACCTGCAGAATCCTTCTAGGATATGTGATTCACTGTGGTCCACATTGTGGAGTCTAGTTCAATCCCACTATAGGCCTTCAGCTTATTTGAACACTTTGAGACCATTGGATATAATCTTTCACCTGTAATTCTTGCAAGTTATCTGACTGCTTATAAAAACTAAGTTCCTAGTTCTACAGGAACTGTGTCTTTACTAGGTCCTGCACTTCCACAATTATTAAGCAGAAATAGGTTTTTCTTCGTGTCTACAAAAGTTCTTTAGTACGGTCCTTTCAAACAGTCTTACTGTTGTATCTGTAATGTTAGTAATTACCAGGAAAACAGGCTAGTCAGTTGTACACAAATACATCTTGAGAGAAAGACACATCCCTATAGAATAGATATCATCTTCTGATTTTGTTTGCATTACAGCATCGTTATCACTAGGAACAAGAAAACCAAATGGAGAGACACCAAACCTCCCTCCTCCTCCATCTTATTCCCCCACATACTCCATGAATGTTATCATCTCGATCATCTCCAGCTTTGCTCTAATCGTGATCCTTGGCATTATCACCCTTGTTTGCTGCCGTCGCCGAAAGCAGTGGAAAAACAAGAAAAGGTAAAGCCCAGGCCTCAGTTCAAGGCAACAAATGCTGCTTTGAAACAGAACTTGCCTGTTTCTGAGTCCTGCAAACTCCTGCAGGAGGGAGAATCCCATGGCAGCGCCAGTGTAAGTTCTGAGGTGTACCTCTGTGGAAAGTAGCCTGGTGGTTATTTTGGGGAAATGGTGAGAGACTGCTGCAAGGTTTTTTCAGCAGCCCTGCCACACCTCTCTTTCCCGCCTTGGAAGAATCCATCCCCATGATACAGATGTAGATCAGGAGCCATGCACATTGACCAACAACTGCTCTGTTGTTTCAGAGAGTCAGAAACACCGACACTCACCACTCTGCCCTCTGAACTCCTCCTGGACCGGCTGCACCCTAACCCCATGTACCAGCGGATGCCTCTTCTCCTCAATCCCAAACTACTCAGCTTGGAGTATCCCAGGAACAATATTGAATATGTGAGAGATATTGGGGAAGGAGCATTTGGGAGAGTTTTCCAAGCAAGGTAAGACATCCATGTGTGAATCCTCTCTATATGGAGGTACCTGGAAAAGATAAGTAGTTGGACATCTGTTTGTCTGGACACCTGAAATCCTTTGTTCATTTACCCAAACCAAAATTAGTAGAAGATTCAAACAGCTAAACTCAAGCTTGAGTAATTGTTTATCGTGGCTACTTCTTCCCCCTGATATTTGTTAAAATACTCCCACAAATGAACCTCCTGTTCTCTCTAGTAAATACTGTGTCATACTCACATGCCAAAGCCTGGTATAAAAGCTTAGCTAAATTTATAATCCTTATATTTTTTCCAAGAGTATTGCCTGTGACATATGACCTATTGTGAAATGCTTGTATATCCCAGTGTTTGCAAATTGACAGTGTGTATTGGTGTGCTCCTTTACAAAGTCAACACTGGCCAGTACTTACCACAGAGATATGTCATGATGCAGTTAGATCCTGATCCAGTTTCCATTTGATTCAGTGGCAAAACTAAACTAAACCAAAAATCCCCTGAAACCTCAGCCAACTTGATCCAACATCCTTTTTGTGTGCATGTGCATCCTACTTACTCAGTCTTTATTCTTGGAATCCATGATCATTGTTGCCTGTTTTAAATTTAAGGCATTAGATGAGGTCCCAGTTCTGTTAAACCTCATGGGAGGTGAGGTCATATATTTCTTCATATGTGAAACATGTTTCATTGAAAACCCAGAATTGAAGTGAATGGAAGGCATCTTGTTATGCTTAACAGGTTCTGTAATGCCTGCAGGACAGCCTTTGGCTGATCTGCTCCTAGAAAATCCCCCTCCAAATTCCTGAAAAAAGAGAGACAGACTGCCCAGTTCCATTTTTGCTTAGGGTGAGTATTCTTTGTCCTCCAGAGGTAATAACTCTGGGACGTAGCTAGCTCTGTCACTGCACTGTCTAGAGTAGTGTATGACCAAAGCCACCAGGGACTATCAGATCCATAACCTGTTCGGTGAAAGTAACTTCTAAGCTGAAGGACTCTGTGCAGAAAGCAGCCATTGGTGCAGATACTTTCAACGTTTATAGTTATGCTGTGGATGTATCCACTAGGAAATGAGTTATGGACAAGTTAAATCATTGTAAGAGCAGAGAAAACAATTTCAATAGATGAATTTTTTTCCAAGTGAAGAGATATGGAAGAAACGCAGGCATACTTTAATATAGAGCAAGCTAAAAATAACAGAAGTTTAAAGGGCAGGCAGTGGGAAAACTGCAGATGCTTAGCTGTGATTGATTGTTAGCCTGGATGGTTGAAACAAATGCATCTGAACTGGAGCTGAGAACAATGCAGTGTGGACTGCGTCACAGCTGCTGCCTGGGTGCAGAGCAGTCCCTGTTCTGGCCATGGCACAGTGTTGAGAATGTCCCATCATTTGAGCCTTCTCCTGGATGTGACATCAGGGCAGGCAGTCTCCTACCAAGCGTCACCCTGCACTGGAGCTTCAGTGTAGCCTTGGTGCTGTGCTGCCCAGGCCCTGCTGAGAGGTGACTCTCATCCACCTTGAGCAGGACCTCTCAAAGGGAGCCTGAACTTCACTGAAGTGCTGAAGGAAGCAAGTGTCAAAGTGGTGCAGGGAGCTTCCATGTGCATTTCATCCACCCCAGTGCTGGAATTCCTTTTAGAAAAACCTTTTTGCTATTGTCAGTGCAAAATGGCAAAAGAAAAAAGCAAGAAACGCAGTCTTTTAGGCAGCTTTTGCAATGTGCAGCATGCTATACTCTCAGAAACACTTTCTCTCAGGAGCTGAAGAAATACTACTTCTCCATCAGAAGCCCTTCTGAAGCATTATATTCTCAGGGTAGATTTCAGCTCATTGTGTTTCTATGCACATCTCTCAGGCCAGCAGAGGCTGATATGCTGACATCCAGCAGCACCAGTAGCACATCCCTTCAGGTCACAAGCTCCAAGATGACTCAAACTTTTACCTTGCCGTCGTAGATGAATAAAATGTACTTGTCTGCATGTGTTAACTGGACATCTTAAGCTAAGTTTAGCAGCCCTCTTACTTCTCCTGGTCTCATATTTCTTCTGCTCTTGTAAACACAGCTCTGCACACAGTGCCAGTGATGCCTTTGCCAGTTGGCTTGCCGTGAGGCCTGATTTAGTGTTTACTCACTCCTGGGTCAAGCAACATGTTAGGACAGGAAGTGTCTGGCTATCGTTTACCTACTCCTCCTGAAAGGCTCCAGTGTCCACTGAGGGCTCGTACACACTGAAGGGGTTGAGGAAGTAAGCAGTTTCCTTAGCAGATGTCTTTAAAACAAAATGTCGGACTCAGCACAGGTTCATCCTGACTAGGCCTCGTTTGGAGACAAGGCTGCCCCAAGGGCCAGGGTTGGGCCATGGGCAGGTGATCAGAGGTCAGAGTGGCAAGATTTCTTCTTTCACAGATCTCTTCGTGTTCTTTCTTGTTCAAGGAGTATTTGATCCGCTGTCTCACTGTAGATGAAAGACAGCATAGATGTTAGTTTAAGAAACAATGCCCTACATACAGTACTCATTCAAAACACTCTCCTGCTCCCACAGAAATTTTTCTCCGACAGGGAGTGTAGAGGTGGGTCTCCACACCCCTCAGTTAATGACACCACTTAATGGCCTTACAGAAGCTACCCGGCTATGGTGCTTGGGGAAGATCTGTCACAGATCACAACCTCAAATACAGATTCAAGCAGCTCCACATTTTTTTTCCCCCCACAGTCGCTGCTCTGGAAAGAAGGTCTGACTGGAAACCCAAATTCAAGTGTCCTCTAAACGTAGAATGGGGACAAAATCTCTTCTTGCACAGGTGGTACCTAAAATTCTGCCAGTGTTGCGGAGATCCGATGATAGTAGAGAAAGTGAGGAGAGCTGCTGTTGCCCTGTGCACAAACAGTGAGGTATTTCACCTAAAGCGTGTAGGGAGTCACTAGAGAGGAAATCCAGGCTAATTCCTTGATGTTTCCTGTATCTTGAAGAAAACGAAATGTTTTGTAGAAAGCACACTCCAGCCTAGAACTTGAATTCTCCTGTTTGATTTCAGAAGCAGGAGCTGCTCTGCATGTGTGCCTCCATCTCTTCCTGCTCACAACGTTTTTTGGGCATTGAGGGGCTCAACTTTGGCAGTTGCCTGCCAGGTCTGCACACAGAGCCTTTCTCCCTGTTCAGTGCAGTTTCTGTGGATCTGCAAGAACTGGGCTGAAGAAGGCCCAGCAAAAGCTCTATGTAGCTTAATCTTACTTAAGTCACATTTAGGTTAGTGTACACTACAGGATTTCAGTGGAGAGCAGGTGGATACGTGTACTTTAGGCTTTGGCCCAGGTGAGCTTCCTTCTGCAAAGCATGCAGTATGAAGCTGTTATTGCTGTGCTAGTCTGCTAGCCAGTCATGAGAGGTAATCTACAATGAGGCTGCTTGAAAGACATAAATGCCCTCCTGTTTCTCATTTTAATTGTTCTGCTGCTATCTTCAGAGTATTGCTGCTGACTTTCTCAGGTGCTGCAATTAGGCAGCAGTGGGTGCATTAAAATAGGTCTCCTCTCCTGCTATCCTGTAACCTTGCTGCCAGCACAGGGTAATAAAGTAGGACACTTTGCTATAGCAAAGGCAGTAGTAGACAAATGTTGAGCCAGTTCCTCCATTCTGGCATGCTGGATCTCCTTGTCCAAGCCCTTCAGCTGCGGTCCAGCTGCCTGTGATATTCCTCTCTAGATGGGCATCTTGCCATCTTCTGACATTTGACATTTACAGCATCTGAGTGCATCTGTTGCAACTACCATATGTCTGGAGTAGGTGACAAGGAAACTGGAAGTTTGCTTTGGAAATCTGAACCTCCTCTTGTGACTACTGAGCAGTAAAGTAACCTGGCATTTGAGCAATGGGAGGGCAGTCAGGCAGGAGCATAAATTGTAAATGGGTGCCACTGTTCATGGGCTCTAGCTGCCTTTAAGGAGCGTGCCTTAACTGCAGGACCCTGGGAAGAGCAGGCATGGGCAACAAAATGCGTATCTGAAGGTTGACCCACATCTGAAGCATGGAAAGTTGCCATGCTTGAGCGCTACTCCTGGATCTTTGGTGAGTGTGCTTAATTAAACTTGCTGAGGGCGGAGTGACATGTGGATAGTGAAACAGACTGAGCTTGTGGTTGCTTGAAGTCAAAAGCTCCATTTCCTACAGATTGTCTAAAACATGAAGATTCAGCTTTTAACACAGCATATTAGTGCATGAGCTTAACAGGGTTTATTTGTGCATTTTTCCTTCTTACTTGGCACCTATTTCCACAGCACTTGCAGGAACATTACTCTTTGCTGGACCTCAGCTCCACTGCATTAAATGCAACCAAAATTAGCTAATGGGCTTTAAATTTGTTAAATTAGAGGTGTACAACTCCACCTATCCTCTGAACTGTGCCAAAGTGTTATTTTCATATAAAATCCTGGAGAACATGCTTACTCTACTTATTCTCCGATAGTAGCTAGATGTTCCAGTGCCACAAGTGCGCAGGGGGGGAAGCAAAATTGAGTGCAAGGAGGCTCTTTTAGCATTTTCATATAAAATATGTTTATTTTTGAGCCAGTGCTTCATCATTTTATTCCAAAAAAAGCCCGTGTTTTATGTGCTTGCAACTCTCGACAATGCTTCCCTCTCTTCCAGGGCCCCAGGACTACTGCCATATGAGTCATTCACAATGGTGGCAGTGAAAATGCTCAAAGAGGAAGCATCTGCGGACATGCAAGCCGACTTCCAGAGGGAGGCAGCCCTCATGGCTGAATTTGACAATCCAAACATTGTCAAGCTCTTAGGTATCTGAACGAGGTGCCCATGTATGGGGGTACCTCCTCCTGCAAATCTGCTGGCGTTTTGCTAGGGGCACAGGCATGCATGACCAGTGCTGAGTGACGATGGACTGTTCTACAAGAGAAAATAGCTTGTTCAAAAGGGGTGAGCTTTGCTATGAGTCACTGCATGCTCTGCTAAATTCTTCACCAGAACAAATCTGGAAATGTAGGTCTTAAGCAGCTGCCTTAGCAGGACAGCACCTCGTAACAAAGCCTGCTTATCCTGTGGTGGAGCCTGCTGCTGACCATCTTGGTGCTTAGATCTGCTTCCAGCTTCGTAACACTGAAGCAGATGTTTTGCAGGGAAGACACGGGCTTCCTGGAGCTGTGATTTATTTTGCGGGTGCTTAAGAAAAAAAACAAGCACATGTCTTGTTAGTTTTATGGATCCCACTTACTATTGTCATGTCTGAACATTCACCAGCATTAAAAAAACAAGTGAAGCAAACAAACAAAAAAGCCAACCACAACGACAGTCTCTTCCTTCCCCTCCCTTCACAGCTGAAACAAAACTATGTTTTCTCGGACTTTTTAGAAAGACTTGGTTCCACATCTTGGCTAATAGGTCATTCCTCTTCACAGAAAGCTGCCAACTGCAGTTTATTTCTGTATATCTTTAGATTCTGCTCTCCACCATCACCTCACAGTCCCACTCAGGGTTACTGCAGGCAGACCTGATCCCTGTGAACATGCAGCTGAGATTTTTTTTTTAAATATTTATTATTTAATTTATTTCAATAGGAAATTCTACACAATCTGGAAATGCATAAACTGCAGGTTTGGAAAAATTGGGTTGACATGAGCACTTTGGCAACAGAAGAGAGCAGCAGGAAATGCCCCAGTCTCAAGTACACATTATGTTTATTGTCAACACATTGTATGTCAGGGAAAGGCAAAGGTACAGGAGCAAACTAACCTCACATTCAGGGGGTGTGGGGAAAGCAGTCAAGTTTTTGAGCACAGCTTAGACGATACAACCCTCACATACTCTCCTCATGCTTGTCAGATCCTGATTTTATGACACTGGAAACAGCTATCTGTTTTTTCTCAAAGATTCATGTGTTGGGTCATCAACATGAAGTTCAGATTTCACAATAAGCTGGATCACCAATTGCTAAACAGCCCTAAGGATGCAAAACACGTACCCTTCAAATTCTGGCTTTCGCTAGTTGAGAAGTTAAATAGCAGGCACATAAATATTTTTGCCTATCTCTCTAACTGGCTTTATTAGTTACTGTGCGCTCCGTAAATCTGGTTAAAATGTTAGGTTTGGGAATTTATATAATAGACTGATGATCTTTGCATGCATTCACAATACTAATGCAGTACAGACTCTTCTATTTCAAATTTTTCTTGTAAAATATGTATATTAGGTACATCTAATTGGTGTGTCTGATCTGAATCACATTAGTAGATCATTAGAAATCATTGGACAAAGCAAGGTAAATGTTTATCTGCAGGCTGGCATGGTGCAGGTGGATCACATTAAATCCTGTTGCACTGTGGGAGTAGAGTCCACTGCTCACACCGGACCCTGGTGAAGCTAATGCAGAACCAAGCATGTGCCCATCACTCAGGCTGGGTTAATGACTTGTGTCTCTCACAAAGTTTGGATTCAGATTCCTGTTGAAGGAGCTTCAAAGACATAAAGAAACATGAAATTTGATGGTATTTGCATGCTTCACATTTTCCTATGTCCGCCCATGCATTCCTGGGAATCTCCCTTTTGTGTTAAGTATTTTTGGATATTTTTCGGCCTTGCCACAGCAGAAACTTCTTTCTCTACAAATGACCTGAATGGTGCATCTGTCTTTTTCCAGGTGTGTGTGCTGTTGGGAAACCCATGTGCCTGCTGTTTGAGTACATGGCCTACGGTGATCTCAATGAGTACCTGCGCAACCGCTCGCCCCGCAACCTCTGCAGCCTGGTGCAGGGTAGCCTGGAGGCACGGGCCTGCCTCCCCAGTCCGCTGGCACTATGCTGCACTAGCCAGCTCTGCATTGCCAAGCAGGTGGCTGCAGGCATGGCCTACCTCTCTGAGCGCAAGTTTGTTCATCGGGACTTGGCCACTAGGAACTGCCTGGTGGGGGAGAACATGGTGGTCAAAATTGCTGACTTTGGCCTCTCAAGGAACATGTACTCAGCTGATTACTACAAAGCCAATGAGAATGATGCCATCCCCATCCGCTGGATGCCCCCCGAATCCATTTTTTATAACCGGTACACCACAGAGTCTGATGTGTGGGCCTACGGAGTGGTGCTGTGGGAGATCTTCTCCTATGGCATGCAGCCCTACTATGGGATGGCTCATGAGGAGGTCATCTACTACGTGAGGGATGGGAACATCCTGTCATGCCCAGACAACTGTCCTCTGGAGCTCTACAACCTGATGCGTCTCTGCTGGAGCAAGCTGCCAGCTGATCGGCCAAGCTTTGCTAGTATTCACCGCATCCTGGAGCGCATGTATGAGAGGGCTGTGGCCTCCCCATAGGTCTGAGGGGTGTGGTGAGGAGGCTGTCACGCCTACTTGCCTGCAGGCTCCTGAGCTCAAAGCTCTGATTTAGAGGGAGGAGAAAAATCTTGTTCCTCTACCAAGCAAGGAGTGTGGACTGCTCCCCTTCAGGGTGGGCCATACCTCCTCGCGGTGGACTGTACCTCCCAAATTATGGGGATAGCTCCCAGCCACCAAGCCAGTGCTCCTTGGGTTGGTTGGCGAGCTGGCTGCGTTAGCTCAGGACCTGCTTTAGTCATTTCCAGGAGCACAGAGTTCCCCGGCAGCCCCTTCCTGGGGCAACTTCTTTACCCAGCAGTTTTCTCCCTGTTCTGCATTTATGCACCTGGCTTTTAACTTTCTGTTCCCTTCCTTATATGTTTTCAACTACTATCTGTAACAAAAAAAAAAAAAAAAAAGAAAAAAAAGATTGCAGATATCAATCCTGTTTTGGATTTTGCGTAACATTTTATTTTTACATGCTCACTTCATTTTGTAGAGGAAGGATATTGCTGAAGGCATAGTCCACTGACTTTTTAACTCCCTTTTTCTGTTTGTTGCTCATGAACACAACACATAGTCAAATCAGCAGCCCACAGGACCACCGGTGGTAGCCAGTATGTCATGTTAAACAAAATCCTATCCTAAGATTTATCTTCAAAAGAGGGAAGTCCACACTGAGGGTCATCTGATTTTTGCTAAGATCTCACAAAAATCTCATATATAGTAGCCAGTCTTCTCACCCAGTTCTACAACAAAGCCACTGGTTGTTAATGGACAAATTCACCCTAAAGGCCCAGTGCTGCACCCATCTGGTCTCTTGAGTGTGTTTATTTCCCTGTGCCTGCAGTACAGTGCCCACCATGCTGAGATCAGGAAGAAACATAGATTCGTAGACTTGTAGCATCACCAAGGTTAGAGAAGACCTCCAAGACCATCCAGTCCACCTGACTCCAATATTTCTCCATTAAACCATAGCCCTTAGTACAACATCTAGATATTTCTTGAACAAATCTAGGGATGGTGACTCAATCACCTCCCTGGGCAGCCTGTACCAGCACTTAACCACTCCTACAGAATACAAATCACTTCCTTGCTCCTGCTGGAAACACCATTTCTGATCCAAGCCAGGATGTCATTGGCCTTCTTAGCCACTTGGGCACATTGCTGGCTCACGTTCAGGTGAGTGTTGACCAACACCTCAGGTCCATTTTTTCCACACAGCCTTCCAGCCACTCTTCCTCAAGCCTGTAGCATTGCCTGGGGTTATTGTGGCCAAAGTGCCAGGACCGGGCACTTAATCTTGTTGAACATCATCCCCCTGGCCTCGTCTTAGTAATCCAGCCTGTAGGGCCTTCCTACCCTCAGGCAGACTGTCACTTCCTTCCAACTTGTCTGCAAACTCACTGAGGGTGCACTCAGTCCTCTCATCCAGGTCATCAGTAAGGATGTTAAACAGGACAGACCTCAATACTGACCACTGGGGCACACCACTCATGACTAGTTGCCAGCTGGATTTAACTCCATTCACCACTAATTTCTGGGACCAGCCCTCCAATCAGTTCTTTACCCAGCAAAGAATGTACCTGTCCAAGCCACGGGTTGCCAGCTTCCCCAGGAGAATACTGCAAGAGACAGTGTCAAGGGCTTTAATAAAGTCTAGGTAGACTGCATCAACAGCCTTTCTGTCATCCACCAGCTCGGTTTCTCGATCATAGAAGGACATCAGGTTGGTAAAGCAGGACCTGCTTTTTGTGAACCAGAGCTGTCTGGGCCTGATCCCCATTTCACTCTTGGGTGAATTTCATCTGGCCCCATGGACTTGCTACAGTCTAGATGGTGTAGAAGGTCTCTCTACCTCTTTCCACCTGAATTGTAGTGTGTTTATTCTGCTCCCCATCCAAGACTCCCAGGTAAGGGGGTACCCCAAGGATAACTGGTCTGACTTTTAAGGACAGAACTAAAGAAAGCATTGAGAACCTCAGCCTTTTCCTTGTCCTTGGTGGTCATTTTCCCAGCCACATTCATTAAAAGATGGATTCTCCTTATCCCTCCTCTTACTGTTAATATATTTGTAAAAACGTTTTTTTGTTGTCTTCTAGCCCAGCAGCCAAGTTCAAGTTGGGCTTTTGATTTTCTAATTGTCTCCCTGCACACCCTAACAACTTCTTTGTATTCTCCCTGTGCTGTCCATCCCTTCTTACACAGGAAATAGGTTCACTTTTTCTCCTAGAGCCTCAGGAAAAAATTCCCTCTTCATCCACATTGGTCTTCTTCGCCATCGGCTCATCTTATGTCAGCGGAGGACAGCCTGCTCCAGTGCCTTTAAGACTTCCTTCTTGAGGGGTAACCAGAGTTCCTGGACCCCTTTACTCTTCACGATTGAATAACAAAGAATCCTCACTACCATCCTAAACAGTTCGAAGTCTGCCTTCTGGAAGCGGCAGTTTTGCAGGGCCCCCTCCTAACTTCACCAAGAATCAAGAACTTTACCATTTCATGGTCACTCTGTCTAAGACAGCTCCTGTCCTCTTCATCTCCCACAAATCCTTGTCTGTTTGTGAATAGCAGGTCTAGCAGGGCTCTTATTCTGGTAGGCTCCCTTACCAGCTGCGACAGGAAATTGTCTTCCACGTATTTTAGAAACCTCCTACAACGCTTCTTCTGTGCTGCCTTGTATTTCCAGCATAGATAAAGGAAGGTGTAGTGTCCCATGAGAACAAGGGCTGGTGATCATGCAATTTCTGCCAGCTTCTTATAGGATGCCTCATCTGTCTCTTCATCCTAGTTAGGCGATCTGTAACAGATGCCCACTAGCATGTCCACCTTGTTGGCTCTCCCCTTGATCCTTACTCAAAGACACTAAACCTATCATTCCTAGTCCCCAGCTCTATGACACTGAAACTCTTTCTAACATAGAGATCGACCCTTTCTTCCTTGCTATCCCTCTGAAAAGCTTATAGCCACCTGTTACAGCACTTCAGCTGTGGGAGTAATCCCACCATGTTTCCCTAATGGCAAGTAAGTCATAGTTGGCCTGTTGCATAATAACTTCCAGCTCCTCCTGTTTGTTCCCCAAGCTTCATGCACTGGTATAGATGCACTTCAGCTGAGCCATCTGCCTCACCCCCAGACCCATCATAGTTCCCCTAGGGTCATCACTAGTGAGCCTGGTTTTATCCCCTTTCGCCTATATACCTTGTTTAAGCCCTCTCATTGAACCCTGCCAGCTCCTGGGCTAGGATCTGTTTCCTCCTTTCAGATAGGTGAAACCCATCAGCAGCCATCATGCCGTACCTCTGGAAATGAAAACATCCTCCTCCCTTGCAGAAACATAGGAGCTTGTGTCATGTATTTCCCTTCTGGTCTTTCCCCTGTGTTTCTGATTTTCCTTTTCTGACAGCATCTCTTTATCCCTGAAAGCTCTTCAGCAGCTTTTGTTGGCCACCACCTCCCATGCTGCAGTAGGAAGTCAGGGTGATGTGTACTATCAGTGGCCTTCATGGAAACCCTGCCAGCCAGAGATGTGTCTAAAAGAGGATTTCAGTCTTCAACAAATGAAATATTACAGTCTACCCATTCACAGGTCAGAAATGAATCTGCCTCTCTACATATGGTCCTCATCCCACTTGCAAACACCATATGTCATTTCTCTGCTGAAAATTATCTAAATTATAACAATCTGTATCACTGACAGAGAAAAACAGGTTCCTCTGAAGATACATTTTACTGTCTTCTTCTTTGGGCATTGAGGAGTAATTATCCCAGCCTCATTGCTAACAGAAATAGGGTCAGCAATGGGGATGAGCATTCTCCCCACAGAACATGAGCACACCTAAGTGAGTAGCTGGCGTGGCATCTGTAAATGGGATACCTTGGCTGAGCTCACTCAGTGAATAGCAGTGGTGCAGCCTGGTTTCCTGAGAGGTAAGTTTGGAAAGTTCATGTAGTTCAAAACTGGAAAACATGCCTTCCATGGGTTTGGCCATTCTCTTTAGAGAGAGCAGGATCAGGCCTTGGACTAGAGAGTGGTGTGGATTCTGCATGAGCATGGCAGGGCAAACAGCACCTCCTTCCTACATGGAAGGTGTCCTACACCAAGAAAAGGTAGAAATAAGATGTTGGTGTGAAGTGTTTACCACCTGCTAGTTCTGAACAGACACACTTGCAGATGGAAGGACAGCCCTTCTTGTCGCAGTTCCGTGGCCAAACTTTTCTCCAGTGACAGCCTTTGCAGCTGGTGTGGGGCTGCCATCACAGGAGTGGAAAATCTGGTTTTCCCTGCTTGTCCTTTGCACTGCAAGCGTATGTTGAAACCTGCATTGGTTAGCAACAGCAAGTTAGGATGGAGAATGCTTCACCTGTTGTAAGAGAAAAGATCTTTTCAAGATCATTTCGCCGAGCTGCTCTCTGAAGTGTGCTCTGTGAAGATGGCAATTGCAGTGCAGTCCAGCTGGAGGGCTTAGTGCCTCAATGGCAACATCCTTTGAGGATTATGTGCTGACAGGTCTTCTGCTGCCCTGGCTTGTGTCTTTATCTTGCCTTGAGTTTCCTCCTTGGTGTCTTCCTGTTGTCCAGCCTTATGAAAGCTGGTGGCTGAATTGCTTCCAGGATTTGGCTTATTTTACACCTTTCTTTTTTTTTCTCTTTGTTTGAGACGTCTTTCCTCTGTGGGCACTATAAATTGTGCTTCTGCGGAGATTTTTAGGCAGTTCTGTATATCTATCACATAACTAATTATTTTGAATGGGAGTAAGCAATGCAAGTGTGAGAGAAGAGAAAAGAAAGAAGAATACTTAAATAAAAAAAACTGTTGGAAAGCAAAAATATTTTACAGTGTTAAGTCTGGATTTGCAGTTCATGCAGAGGGAAAAGTTGTACGAAACCCAAACGTTTTGGCACTTTATTTCCCATTCTCACCAATGTCAGTGGGAGCCTTGCAGTCAGCAGCACTGGATGAGAATCTTGTGGAAGAGGACTTACAGCACAGCTGCTATACCTGCTCTTTCTCCCAGTTTCCTGGCTGAGCATTTGCTGCACTTATTGCAAGTGGCATCCTAAGACAAACAGCACTGCAATACTTTACTATTGCTTAACAGCTATATTAATTGTGTGGTAAAGCATAAATTCCCTCATTGATTTGCCTGAGATACAATCAATTGTTTTGGACATGATGAAGTTTGTTTCGGAGAAGATTCTCTCAAATACTCAGTGGCTTCAGTACTCCAAGGGTATACAATCATTGCTTTGCTTTGGCTGTTTGTTACACATTTTATGAATGAAAGCTTTGAACTATGCCTCAGGCAGAGATTATAACTATTCCTATCCCCACCTGTGCAGCTCATGTGTGTAATATTTTATAAAATAAAGAAAAAAGGATTAACAGTGATCCCAAGCTCTCTGTTTTCTTCCTTCACCAGTACTGGATTTATTTCTGAAAATGGATGTATTTCATCTTATTAGAACAGCTCTAGTGCTGCTTTAATATCATGGTGGCTGTACTATAGGAGATTACTGTCAGATGTTTGCAGAGGCTCTCAGGTCAAGGTTTGCTGCAATTAGCCTATTAGGTGTGCTTGAAGGCTTTTTTTTTTTTTTTTTTTTGCTAGACCAGTGATTTAAATTGTATGCTGTAGGGATGCATCAAAGCACTACAGACAGAACAGGGCCCTTCGAAGAAGTTGTTCAGGCTGTGCCTGGAGAAGGCTTCTTGCAGGGCAGAATTTAGGTGGGAAAAGAAGAGCGCTGAACTCAGCATGACAGTCCCCATCCTGAGGCCAGTGGTGTGAGGAGGAGTAGGAAGACCTCAGCACAGCAACGTGGGGTGGAATTCCTGCATGTTTTCCCTTGTTGCAGCAATGTCAAGGATATCTAATGTACATGGGAAAGACATTTGCTCCTCCCTCAATTTCTGCTGGTCCTTATGCCTGGGCTTATGCCATACCAAAATAATAAAAGTGAAACAAAAGTGCTGTGTAAAATTGCAAGGGAACTGGATTTTCTGTCTGTAGAATACAACCGAGATAATAGCTTGCTGCTGATGTGTGTATCTTAAAAAGAGTTACAGCTCCTGTATCTGGCGTGATTCTTGAGCATGAATTTGTCCAATAGTCCCCCATCAACTCTGCTGATGTTTTGTCTATTCTAAAACTCATTGCAAGTATTTGACTGTTAGAAGTAGAAAGTAAAATCAAACTTTCTGACTACAACCAGACAGGGAGGATGTGAAGTACATTCTTTCTGTTCTTTTTCTTTCAGATTTCTTACTGCATCTCCCAAACTCTTCACTTTGCTCCTTTCAGTCCTATATAAAACTCCTCACCTCCAGGTGGGTGCTGGCGCTGCAGTGCCAGCAGCTTCCTGTGCTGCAGGGACAATAGCTGCCTGGGACACAGGTGCTGTGTACTGCTGACCGGTCTCCATGCTAAAATGGTTGTCTGCTGGTGTCCTGACAATTTAGGAGTATGTATGAGGGCTGTTCTGAAAGTAATGCCTCCTGTTATGTGATATTGGCCCATTACATCAGAGGCAGATTTGGGGTACGACAGTAATGGTTGAACCTTCCCATACATATCCTGTCACATTTGTTGCTGTGGGACAGATGGCAGCAGAGGGGCAGTCTGACACGGTGGCATCTGTATGGAAGTGCATAAAGAAAAGGGACAGAACTGAATTCCTCCATGAGGAAAAATGGCACCCACTGACATTCATCAGTACTTGCTGAATGTTTATGGAGACCGACCAGTGGTGTGAGCACAGTGAGAAGTGGGTGGTGTGTTTCAGCAGTGATGATAACAGTGTGAAAGACACTTTCCAGAAAGTCACACACGGCTGTCACAACGTGAAATGAAGAGTGTCCCAGTTAGCTTATCCACACTAATCAGTGGGTTACAACACAAGGGAATTGTGTACAGAGCTTCATGGGCTGCAAGTGATGGTGGTTATATTGGAATATTGAAAAGTTTGTGCCAGCTGAGTCCCACAAATGCTCAGTAATATGAAAGAAAGATTAGCCATTTTCTGAACAGCCATTGAACATGGTAACACCAGGCTCCATACCAGCTTGAAGACCTTGGAGAAAAGTGCCAGTCTTGGCTGGACTGTTGTTCTATACCCACCATATGGTCTGGATTTGAAACCTTCTGACTTCCATCTGTTTGGGCCAATGAGAGTTGGACTGCATGGGCAAGTCCTAGCAGAGTTGACATACTCAGAATCTGTGGAACAAATCTGCTGGTGCAGATTTTTACATGGCATGCAGTCTCTTGTTCATTGCAGTTGAAAATGCATATGAAATGGTTGTGATAATGTTGAAAAAAAGTGTTTCATAGCTGAGAATTTGTGTTATCAAACTGTTACTGTGCTTTTTTTTAGCTATTGTAGTTCTCATGGAAATAAATAGGAAACACTACTTTCAGAGCAGTCTACATCAATGGAAATTTAATCAAGAGCTGATCTATAGGGTATTCTACAACAGGTTTGGACTAACAGGCTACCAATCAGTTAACTGGTTGTGCTTACAAAAGAACTGTTTTCTTACATCAGCTGGAACACCGTAAATCTCATTTCATTTACTTTGTTGCTGAGGTAACTGCACAACTTATTTCTACTGGGCAGGAATAAATGTGTTGGGCTGCTTGTGTATCTGATCTTTCTGTGGTTCTCAAGCAGAGATGTTGCAGCTCAGGAGTTTATATGGGTGAGCAAACATTCACGTAAACAAACAGCTTAACAGACAAGTAGGGCTGTGCTGAAAGGTGAATTACTGCGTGTATGAATGAACGGGGGTTATTCATTCCCCTCGTTGGTGAGCTCACTCTGTGCTAAATTTAACTTCTCATTTAAAGCAGCACTGACATTGTGGCAGCAGCAAGAGAGAACAGGCAGGCTTCAACTCAAGGTCTCTGCATGGAAAGGACTGGGAATGCTGCACTGCTTGCTGGAGAAACCTTGTTTTCCCTGGGGATGTAATAGGAGCTCCTGTGCTGGATTCACTTGTGTTTGGCTCGGACTGAATCCCAGAGCTTTCAGTATCATCCCTCCTGTTGCGGAGCACCATACATAGCTCATTCTTTGGCTCCAGCCCCCCTGTATTCCTGCTGGAGAGGCAACTGCACATCCAGCCCTAGCGCAGCGGCTGAGGGGTGCAGAAGCACATCTCATCTGCCCGTGGCTGGGCAGCTGCTCCTGCCTCAGAAGGAACTGCGGGTAGGGATGGAGTGCATTGTCCAGACCAACTGTTTTGCTCACAGGCTTGTGAGCTCCAAGGAAGAATGGAGGAACTTGGGGTGAGGAAATTCACAAAGGCGGTAACGAACTGGGACACATGTATCGGATGGGGTGCACTGTCCAGGCCAATGTGTATCTGGGTGATGCTGCTTGCCCCAAGGATCAAGGGATGCGCAAGCCACAAGGCAGTTCTGGGCTCCACTTCAAGGGAAGCTGGCCTGATTTACAGCCTTGTGGGTGGCAGGGGATGGATGAGATGACTTGGTGTCAGCATGGCTTGTGTTCGAGATCTTCAAGGCATTAGCAAAGCAGGCTAATGGTCTGTCCTCTCATTAATCAGGTATGAACAATTTGTGAAATGTTATCTGGGCATCAGGTAGCATCTCTCAAGATGGGACCGTATTTTGGCCAATTGACTTTACTGCACAGAGATGACTAGATGCTCCATGCTGAACAAAGAAACTGGGTCTCTGTCTCCTTTGTAGCCCAGGTGCACTCTTCTCTGAGTGTGCAGGGCAACGGAGTATTGGAGTCAGTCTGCATGAGATAAATCCTGTCAGTGGAAGGGACGCATTGCCTGTTTAAAAACACACACTGACTCAGCAAGACTTGTACAAATGTTTTCTTTGGACGGCTACCATACAGCCAAGTAGTTGCTACTACACATTTGCCCTTTTAAGCCATATTAGACAAAGGATTATCTGCTAGCAAAATAGTTTTAATACTATCTCGAGAAAAATGGTTGATCAAAATCTTGCATATGAGATAAAAGTATCTCTGTCTTTGAGACAAAAACACATAGTTCATTCTTTGGGAGACTGAGATCTTCTCTGGCTTCATTGGCAGTCCTAATTTTAGTCAGAGTTTAGTGGTGTTGGCCATTAGTCAGGGCTTTTCCTGACACTAGGTTGAGCAGGCCTCTAGTGACACTAAGAGCAGTCAAGGAAACAATTTATACAGAGCACAATTATATGCACAGAAGGCTGCAGAAACAAAACGTAAGAAAAAAAGGAAAGGAAGAATGAAGACTGCAAAAAATTCATACAGGTGTGACCTGCCAGTTGCTACTTGATGGTTGTTACTTGCCAGTTGCTACTTGCTGGTCTAAATGCCCTACAATGCTGATTTCTAGGAGTGCAAGAAATAGAGGGCAAAAAACTAGTGTGGTAGGTGTAGGTGTGACCTACCATGTCTCTTTCCTTAAAATATTTGCTGACTGCTGTTGGAGCGAGGATACCGAGTGCCTCATATCTGATGCCTCGTTTAGAAATTAATTTTGAGATTTGACTGCAAAAAGCCTGAGCTGTGAAACTGAGGCTCAGGACACAGATATGTCCATCCGCAGATGCAAAGGAGGGTTTCTGTTCCAAAGTAGGATACTGCCACTGGGAGAGCTCAGCAAAATGTTGCCTGTCAGTACAGTGTACCTTGTGGTTGCTTGTTGTGTTGTGCAGCTCTGTATACCTCTGACTGCAACCTTCTTTGTTCACTCTTTGTTCAAAACCTCTCTGGGCTGATACGTGCACCCAGAGGGATCTCTCGAGGACCAAGAAGGCTGCCCAGACTTTTGGCTCTGCAGAGCTGTGGAATCTAGAGGTCAGCCATGGGATTGAGGTAGCTGAAGGGGTCTTGTGGGTGCAGATGTGCCCAAGTGGATCATCTTTTTGAACAGCTGACGAAGCTGAGAGAGGAGGTCACCAGGCTGAGATACTTTCAGCTATCTGAGAGGGAAATTGCTGCTGGGTATCATGCTACTGCATGGGCAGACAGATAGACAGCCGTGTCTCTGGACCCAGCCAGGGGAGGGTGATCAGCAGGCTTCTGCCCAGATGGGATAAACACATGAGGGTGAAGGGGGCTGGACCCTCCTGTCAGCTCAGGTCAAAAAGTTCTCCTCACCCTTGCCCCAGAAGTCCTGGTAGCTACTAGATTTCTGTCTCTGCTGTGAGAAAGAAGAAATTACAGATAGCAGCTTAGAATTGGAAAAGGGTGATGACATAAGAAAGTCCCGTGAGGACCCAAATCACCATCAGTGCCACTAAAAAAAGTTGAAGAATCTCAGTAACTGGAGACTCTTCACAGAGGGGCGCTGAAGCGCCCATTTGCCACTTGGATAACCTCTCTAGAGAGGCTTGCTGCCTGCCAGGAGCCCACATTTTAAGGACATCTGATATGTTAAAACTGGATGACTATTATCCTCTTCTGGTCTTTCAAGCCAGGTCACACAAGGCTGTGACCAGGAAATTAATAATTATCAAAAAGGACTTTGTGTCCTTTGAGAAGGTGTAGAAGGGGTCAGGAGCACAGGAGATGTTCTCCTCAGTCCTCCCAGTTGGAGATTTGGATCTGAGCTGAAGGAGGAGGAATGACCAGTTGAATGACTGCACAATGGTATCATGCCCAAGGCTGTGTCTTCTATGATCTAGGTAGCATCTTTGACAAACTGCAACCGGGAGGGGCAAGAATATACTAACAAGCTAGCTGCACTCACTGCAAGGACTTCAAAGTAGAGCTGCTGGGGGAAAGAGAAGAGACAGATGTATGCTGAGTGACAGAGACAGGGAATGCTGCCACTCTAGGAAGCAGGGCGGGAAAGCTTCATGTTTGTCCCAGAGCTTTGTGAGAGGGCTCTTCTAGGAAGGCAGTGTGTCTAAAAGGACAGCTGAAGTGCCTCTATACCTATGCACACAGCAAGGGAAATAAGTGAGGGGAGTTGGAAACAGTGGACACTCTGAAAACTTCAGTCTTATTGCCATCATGGAAACGTGGTGGGATGGCACATAACTGGAACAAACCATTGAGGGCTGTAAGCTTTTTATAAGGGTTAAGCAAGGTAGGGGGGCAAGGGAGTTGTTCTCTGTGTTATGGAGTGGATAGACTGCAAGGAGCTCCTTCTGAGAAACAGTCAGGAATGGGTGGAGAGCCTGTGGGTTAAAACTGGGGTTGGGACCAACGAAGGACAGCTGGTGGTCAGGGTCTACTTCAGGCCACCTGATCAAGAGGACCTTTTGACAAGGCCTTCCTGTTTCAGCTACAGAAGTTTCATGCTCACAGGCTGTCATCCTGCCTGATGTGGGATTTCAGCCACCTAGATATCTACTGGCTATGAGTGATCCAGGAGACTCCCATAGTCCATAGAATCATAGAATGATTTGGTTTGGAAGGGGTCTTTAAGATGATTTAGTTCCAACCCTCCTTCTATAGGCAGGGACACCTCCCTCCAGACCAGGTTGCTCACAGCCCCATCCAGCCTGGCCTTGAGTGCTTCCAGGGAGGGGGCATCTGCAACCTCACTGGGCAACCTGTTCCAGTGTCTCACCACCCTCACAGTAAAGAATTTCTTCTTAATATCTAGTCTAAATCAACTCTCTTCCTGTTTAAAGCCATTTCCTTTCATCCTGTCTCTACATGCTCTTCTAGAAAGTCCCTCCCCAGAATGCTGCTATGAGGTCCCCTTGGAGCATTTGCTTCTCTGGGCTGAAGAGCCCCAGCTCTCTCAGCCTGTCATTGCAGGGGAGCAGTGTATATAGAAACACACACTGACTCAGCAAGGCTTGTACAGATGTTTTCTTTGGACAGCTACCATGCAGTCAAGTAGCAGAACACACTGCCCAGAATGGCTGTGGAGCCCCTGATGTTGGAGGTTTTTAAGACCAGGTTGGACGGGCCCTTGGCAATCTAATCCATCTATCTGGTGATGAGGAGTGGTTACACAAATTCTAGGAAAGGAGTCATTTCCAGTGTTGTTCTCCATCTTTTCATCCCCCAGCTTGTCTTGATAGCAGGGGTTGCCATGACCCAGGAGCAAGGTTTTGCACCTGGATTTGTTGAACATCATGAGGTTCACTTGGGCTCACTCCTTGAGCCTGTCTAGGTCTGTCTGAATGGCATCTCATCCTTTGGGCATGTTGACTGCACCCCACAGATTGGTGTCATCCTTAAACTTGCTGAGGGTGAACTCGATCCCACTGTCAGTGCCATTTATGAAGTTATTAAAGAACTTTGGTTCCAGTATTTATCCCTGAGAGACATAACTGTGACCAATGTTCTACAGTATCTTGGTAGCTCTTTTTTAATGTCTAGAATGCTTTTTAATAGCTGGATAGAATCACAGAAGGAGCTGAGTTCATCTGGCATGAGGAACGAGGGCTAAAGCAACACAACTGCTCTTTTGCTGCCCCTACTGGCAGCAGCAGTCCTGTAGTACCAGCTGGGATTGCACACCAAAACTGAGCAATAGGGACACCTCTGGTCAGAGCTGTCTGGATGGGCTGTCACTCATTTCTGGAGTCTGGTTCTGTCCGTAAAGCAGCTGCTGTATGAAACTGTCTGGTGTACAGACATTTTGAGACCAAAACACTTCCTTCCTGCAGCCTTGGCTATACTGATATTTGTAAAGCACCAGCAATGGTATTTCTCAGCAAGTGCTTTTTCCATTCAGTCACTCTTAGCTATCAGTCCCCCTGCTTCAAATGTCTGCAGCCGAAAGATTTTTTTTTTTGCCTCCAAGCCCTGAAACTGTTGATCTCAGCAGCTGGCTGCCTCATCTCCCCAGGGCAGGTCTCCTTCCAAGGAACTCCGTGATTCATGTACAGATGGCTCCCTGGATCTGCAAGCAGCTCCACCTCAGCCAAGGAAATCAGTGACTGCAGCACTGAGTCCACAGCATGAAGCCAGTGCCCTTTCACATACTCACATTGGTCACCTCGTGCTTCCCATTTACCTGGGGCTAATTGCTTAGAGGGGAGGTGGAAAACAGCATGCTTTGCAGGCACATCAAGGGATGAGGGACTGGACCCAGCCATGACAGAAGGCACTTAGGCTGTTCCAGCACAGGAGTTCTACTCCAAACTGTCTCTGGTCCTCATGCCACCTTGCTCACCCTGCAGGCTGACCTTCCACTGATCTTGCAGCTGGCAGTAGAAGCTGGCTTGCTCAGAGCAGACCTGGAAATGCCACCTTCCCCATCAGCAGCAAGCTCTTCCTAATACCAGTAGTTATGCAAGACAAAGATTTACAGCATCACTCTGATGCAAATCCTGATGGTTCTGATGATGTACAACAGCTTTTTAAGTTGCTGTATTTCTGTGATGGAGTTATATAAGTGTGACCTGGACCTGACCTTCCTTGGCAGCTCCTCTCCTGTAATTAGAGATCTTCTGTCAACAAATTTGTGCTGGGATCCAAAGAGTTTGGTGAATTCCAGATTCTTGTTTTTGGCAAGCTGGAGCTTCAAGCAGCTTAGTGTGGCTTCTGGAGCCTCACTGCAGGGGAGGTACAGGCACTAGCAGAGAGGGAAAATTACTTGTTACTTTCCCTTTCTTTTCTTTCCCTTCCATTCCCTTCACCTTGGAGATACATCAAGGTGCTGGCATCCAGCTGAAATAACAGGTTGTAACAACCCCTCCTTTGAGGTCTGCCTTCTTGACAATCAAATGTATGTTTTGTTGTGGTCAAAGTGCTGCAATCTCCCACCTGCACCAGAGCAAGCTCATTCTAGGAAGCTCTCTTGTCAAGTGAGAGGACATTGTGTGGCCCTTACTTCCTTATAATGCTTATAACACAGTGCTCATTCCTGCAGCAGTAAGAAAGCAAGTGAGAAAGGAAGTGGAGGTGCACTCTTGACCCCAGTTGGCATCAGCAGACAAAGGGTGCTGAGACACTTCACATAGTTTTATTTAGCACAACTGTAGTCTGAATGAACAAGTAAACTGTGGCTGTAGGGACATGGTGAGTTGTCTTGCAATGTTCCCTGATGCACTAATTTGCCTAAAAGACATTTTCCAGATTCTATCCATCAGATGCATCAAACATACACCCACAGCAGCACAATGGAAATGTTGCTAGACCCACCACAGTCAACTCAGCTCATACAAAAGGGCTTGGTCTCTCTGATGGTCAGCAAAGAGAAGCCTTGCTTCTGTTGTGCATGGGTCAGTATCAAGCTAGTGATTAATCCCTGTGGTGTATTTTGTACAAGCTTCTAAGAGCTATTTCTGTGGAGCCAATAGGTGAGAATGCCTAACAGTGCTTGCTTGAGCAGTTTATCCCTTTCTGAGCACAAAAGATCCATATTTGACACGAGCACTTCTCTGTAAACAGATGACTTGGAACCAAAAACGAATTGGATATATCTCTCAGATATGCTCAGCCATTTTCTTCACCTAATTCCCGCATTTTTTCTTTTTTCTTTTTTCTTTTTTTTTCCCCTCCACAGTCTTGGGTAAAATGTAAGTGCAAATATGGAGCACATCATTAAAACCATTGATTATACATGCGTCATGAGGCCTGATCCAGTCTCCATTCAAGTGAGTAGTTAAGTTAAACACAAACCTATGCATTCATAAAGCAATGAGGGGGCATATGATGGCTTTTTTTCCCTGGAGCTCTCCTAACACATGTGTCTGGACCTGTGTGGGATAAGCTCTTTCACAGAGAAAATTCCCTGTCAAGGGTTTCTTCTTCCGGACTACTAGAATGGTGTTTGTGAAAGTCTTGGAGACAGGGTGAGGTTGTTTTGTTCAGTATCTCTGCTGCTTTCCTTCACTCCTACATGCACCACTTCCCTGTCTGTTGGCTGTCCCTTTCTCTGTGCTCTCTGTCACAGCAGTGATATATTTTTGTAGATAGCCTGGAGCAGAAAGTGTTGCTGTTTTTGGTAAATAATGAACAAAATTATTACTGCTGTGGAGCTGGATGAGGCTCAGACCACACAGGTTGCATCACCATTAGAAGAGAGTGCTTCTGGTGGAGCACCTCTGTGCTCTCTCTGGTTGGGTTATGTTTACTGGGGTGGGAGAATCAGCTTATCACCTCTTGCAGTGATGGCCCAGAATCTTGACAGCCCTGACCAATGGAGCTCTTGTCTCCTCCCTTCAGATCCTGAGAAAACAAGGCAATAACTTGCATGACTCAACACCTCTCAGAACCAGGCTCTGTTCCTGTTCTCCTCCCTTCTCTGATTGCAACAGAAAATTGAGGACGAGATAAGGCAAAGATTTGTAGTTAGCAGCAGCAAGGTTTCTCTAGGCCGAGCCACGAGCAGACATTAGCTGTTGGCTATATGTAAAGCTTCAGTTTGCATCTTCATCAGTGTGAAAAAGTTAGAAACTGAAGTGATTAAGAAATGCCAGGAAGAGACAAGACCTTCGCCACGAGAAAAAGACCACCACAGTGGATGAAAGCAGGAGGGGCTGTATCTGGTGAGCTCCACTGCTTTTTGAGTGGAGTGAGCAGGGGATGACAGCAGTGAGAGCTGCACAGGTGCACAGTGGCAACAGGTTTGTGGGTGTTTGGGCAGGGTGTGTGTCAGTTCCTTGGGGGATGCTGGCCTGCCAAAATGTGATGCTCACTCATATCACAGCCATAGACAATGCTGCCACAAGGGAAAAGACATCACAGCATATTTTTCTGGGAGGAGGATGAAATCAGAAGAGCCAGAAGTGCATTAAGTCAGGAATCGGGAGCTCACAGAAAATCTTTTACAGGTTCCTTCTCTTCAGTTCTCCTTGCACATCCTGAGAGGGTGACAAACACAGTGCTTATGTCACCAGTGCTCCTATTGGGAGAGGGCTGCAAAAGCCCACTGCTTACATCTGGAACTTTATTTCTGGACCACATTTTTATTTGCTAGCATTTTTTATGTCTGTGTGTGTGCTTGCAAGCAAGAAGTAATGTCTTGCAACTCAAGAATATTCTGGCCACATGCAGCCAGTGTGAGGTCTCATGGTGGGGTCTCAGAAATAACTACCGTTACCTTTCTGGGGAGGAAATTAACTCATCAGTATTTACAGAACTGCTAGTTAAAGCAATTCAGAGCTATTAACAAGAGAGTTCTGATCAAAATATGGGAGAAGAGGGTTCAGCATACCTGACTAAGCCTGGTGTTTGCCCAGCAAAATCATTTATGAGTGCAAGGAATGTTGTTTGCCTCCCTCTATTTTGCAAATAAATCAAGAGTGCACATTTGAGGAGGGCAGCAAATGCAGGCCCTTGAGATTGCATTTTTCAACCAGTATTTAAGCATGCCTCTTTTTTAGAAGAACAACTTTCTCTCCTTCCCTCCTATTTTTTAAAGAAATCGAGCCTGAACACTTATTTGATAATCAGTGTCCCAGGTCACATAGCCTGGGCAAGCACCAGCGGGAGACCCAAAGAGCCCGCCAGTGTCCCAAGGCAATGCTCCAAGCCTATCTCAGCTATCCTGCTGAGACATGGCTATGTTGGTTATCTACCAAAGGGATAAATGGTGATTATCCTTTGGGAGAGCAGTACAGGGCTGTGACAGCAAGGTGCTGGTGATAACTTGCTCTCGATCTCTAGAGTTCTTTGTGTCTGGGTTACATATGCAGACACTAAATAAGACACTAAATAATGTCTCTGAGGGCTACGGTGGCCTCCATAGAACCAGAAACTCTGCTGGAAGATGGACATTGTCCTTGTCTGAAGGAACCAATTTGTACGCTTTGAAGACAGACCCTTGGAAAAAATCAGTACTTGCCTTAAAATTAAATAGATTTTGCTTTCAAGAGGATTTTTTCTGTAAAAGTTTAGTGTTAAGTATTAGAAAGATTTTTTTTTCCTTTCTTTCTTTTAATGGCCACATGGTAAAGGATCTCAGGGCTCGACACAGTGTTTTAAGCAGAAATGCTGCATGGTAATCCAAAGGTCACAGTAATTAGGCAAGGGCCTCCAGCATCTGGGGAAATTAGTGGGCTAACATGGATCATCTTGTGTTCCTCAATCCGATCCAATCCAATCCAATCCAATCCAATCCAATCCAATCCAATCCAATCCAATCCAATCCAATCCAATCCACACTAGTCTTGCCCAGAAGCCAAAGCCCTGAATAAAACCATGCAGACAGACATGATGCTATATGCTGTGAACTGGACTGCACAGAGTTCATCAGCACGGAAAGTCTGGCACTGGCTGCTCTGTGCCCTGTCAGCTGCTGAAGTGAGCTGGAACCTAGCACATCTGGAGCTGCATCTTCACTGAATCTTCCTTTGAAATGTAAGTTATCATAGAAAATCTATAGAAAATCTGTTACAAAAATCAAAGCCATGATTTGCAAGGACCCACTATTCTATTTTTTTTGCTGGGGAGCAAGAAAAAAAAAACCCACGCAATGTTTGATGGGAGTAGTCTTTTGAACTGAAGAGCAGCAGTCTCATTCTTTTCATCTTCTGCATTCACAGCATTCTTGCAAAGGCAGAGGAAGATAATACCAGATCTTTAAAGATAAAACTAGATGTCTGATTAAAGTTTTGAAGAGCCATGGTGAATGTAGCTGATATTTTGCAAAACTAAGAAATACCTGCAAGAAAGATAAGCACTTTTTTGAGGAGACACAGCATAATATCAGTACTGTGTCTGGTCCTACAAATAAGCAGGGCAAAACTAGATATATCAATCAGCTCTGGGACTAGAAACTTTCAAAATGCATGCTTATATTTATCTACTTCATGTGTAAATAAAACTAATAATCTGACAGGAAGAAAATGTTGTAAAACTCCATGACTCATGCTGACCTTTATGTTATACTTCAAAATGCCACTTTCTTCTCCTCTCTGGCCTCAATTATGCAATTTGCATCTACTCAGCAGAACAGCAAAATGCCTGTTTGATTTTAAGTATATGCTGGTAGAGAGCCTTTGCTAACCTTTGCTGTGATGTCTGGACATCAGAGTGCCTCTGTGACTTCCTCACCTGGAGCTGCTGTAGGAGCCCCACAGGTACTAATTAGTGTGTGAGAAGTTGGGCTCTTTTCTTTAATAGAAAGCAGGAGATTAAATATAACTCTGTGTCTTGTGCTGACAGATAGTCCCAGGAAGCTGCCATGTCATCTTTGTCTGTATCTCTTCTGCTTCCCAGTGCTGAGTACCAGAACTACTTGTCTGCTGGCAATATCATGCCTCTGAACATGGCTCAGAGTAAGAGGGGTGCCTGCTATGGTGTTAGCTGAAAACCATCACAGGAGAGAACAAGTGCAAAAAGTATACGTATTCTATTTAAGCTGCATTTCATAGCTGCTTGCTTTTGCTGAAGGACTTAAAAAGAGCAAGATAGGGATAGCAGTCTTTAGAGGACAGCATGGTGTCACCAAAGCCCTTTATTTTCTCATCCTTACCCCTGCTTTCTGCACCAGTAACTTGCACCAACATCCCAAAACAGAAAAAAGCCTAGAACATAGATGGTCTTCAGCCATCGCTTTTCCCCTAATTAAATCATGCACACAGTATATGGAGGCACTGTTTAAGAAACATGATCTCTTAAGGCCTCTCCTGTCTTAATGAAGCAAGTTTCCCTCATAGGCCATCATCCACATGCATCTAACACACAGCATCCCGTTTTGTCAACAGGCATGGGTCAGTAGGATGTCACTTTGGTAAGACATATGCAGCCCTTTCATTCATGCATACTTGGTCACATTCTTCCCAACTTCTTTATTCATTTGAGACGCCACAGAAATTTCACAGTTCAGCTCCTGCTGCAGATGAGAAATAAATCCTTGCTCTAATGCAAGGACAAGATCTGCCAGCATTGTCCAGTGCAAAAAAAAAAAAAACCCAAAACAACAACAACAACAACAAAAAAACCCCTACATCTCCTCCATGACTTTTTTTCTGCTCTGGATTTGATTAAAATAGCCAGTAAGTGCTGGGAAAAGGTTGCAATATATTTTGTGTTCTATACAGGGAACACAAAAACAAAATCACATTGGGAATGCTGTTAATGAAACCCCATGAAATGCAGTCCCAGAGGTCTGACAACCTGCTGTTGTGCTGACTGTGCCCCCACCAGCGAGATAGGCACGAGGATCAGATGCTGCAGTGGTAGGCTGGAGTGAAACTGCAGGCAAAGGAGAAGTATACATGTATCCTCCTTGTGCTTCTCCCTGCATAGTGCATGAAGAACTAAGCTCCTGCACCTCCCAGAGAAGCACCAGGGCCTGTAGAGCTTGGCAGGCCTCACATGGGGTCAAGTGGTGGCCACAGTGCAGGAGGAGGCTGCAGCCTCTGAGACGTGGCAGGCCCCAAACATTGGGGACAACATCTTTTGTGCAGAGGAAGTACACCTCCCAGGGGGGAGCACACATTGTGTTTCACGCCACAGAAGATGGAAGCTGTTACAAAGCTCCAGCTGCTAAGCTGCTCGTGTTTTCATCCCTGGAAGCCCTTGGTTCCTCAGCTCCCTGACCGCTGGCCAGGAGAGGCTTGCGAATAAACAATTAAACAATACTGCCAGTGGGAAAGGTTCCAGGAGTTCTGTAAAACATTGTGGTCAGCTGAAAACAAAATAAGGACCGATCCCTGGCAGGAGATGTTCAGGACATTAGAAGATAGAGCCTGTGCTGAGCCAAAACAAATCTTAAGGAGCAACAAAAAGTCAGCAGCCTCCATACTAAACACTGGCTAGCTTCAGTTTATCCACCTCTGCTTTGCTACTTTGGTGTCCAGGTTCTGAAGAAAGTGTTTTCTCAGGGATAAGGGGTCAGAAAAGATTCTTCAATAGTAATAGACGCCTCTTCACCTTTGACAGTATTCAGGACCACACACAACTGCCTACACTGCAAGCTATGGGCATGCCTCCAGAGACAGGAGAGGACAGCTTTGGCAGTGCTGTTAACTTCAAATTTAAGTTTTGCTAATAGGAAAATAGTAATAAATGCTCTATCTACCAGGCACAAAGAGAGGTTGTGCCAGGCCTGCACTGTATAAAAGTCCTCTTTAACGCTCTACATCAACCTCTAGCAATGCATGGACAAAGATAATCTGTCCATAAACAAGCTTCTAAAGGTATGAGTCAGGTCAGGGACATCTTTGTGTCTGACTCTCCAGACTGCCACACAGATGCTGTTGACAGAGGATAGTGCAATGAACCCAGATTCAAAATGTAGATAGGAGTTTTCAGTGCAGATTGCAAGACTTGAGCACAGAGTATCTAAGTGAGCAAGACTGACTTGGGATAGGGAGGGTGAAACTTGCTTTCTCCTTTTGCTGAGGAAGGGGAAAGCTTCTCTTTTCTATCCCCAGAGCAGGTAAACAGTGCTCTCTTCTCCAAAGAATCTTCCCCATCTGGTTTCAAGTGTAGGCTCACCACCCTTCAGCTTCAGATTACAAATTCAACAAGTGTGGTTTTTTTGTTTATGACTGCATACCAGGTATCCCCTGAATAGAGGAGAAATAAGCCAGAAACAAGCTCCGAAGTTTTCTGTAGCTGATGTAAAAATGCTGGAAAAGGGTTGTAAGGCCTGATGGAGTAATAAATAACAGGCAGAAGTGCCCTAGAGGTATAGTTTTTAACTGTTCATGGTTTTTAACTTTAAGGTGACCTATGGATATTTGGGTTGGGAATAACTGCTAAGACTGGATACTCAAGGAAAGCATTCCATGTAAAACAAGTATGGACTTTGTTGCAAAGAGGCCCTGATACCACATCAAATTTCCAGCATTTAATCACTGATGCAGTTTTAACTGCAGATTGCTAATGTTTCCTTATATTGTCTGTCTCAGTTCTTAACTGAGACATCTCACGTTGTGCTTACACTGTTACACAACCATTACACACATACAGCTATGTCAGAGCAGTCATTAACTCAAAACCATTAAACGGTAAGGAAGGATGCTACCCAACATCCCAAACCAAAGTTGACAAAACTGCTTTGGGACAGAACAGGAATGTACTTTCATTTCCTTGTCAGAGGATTAAGTGAATCAGAAATTAAAACAAAACAAAAAAAAAACAACAAAAACCAACACATTTGATTCACTTCAAGCTTATTTTGTTCCTCCTATTTACAAAAACCGGAAGTCTGAAAAATTAAGGGGCCAAAAAAAGAAGAGACCAACTATTTCTGATCCATAGCATAATGCAGTTCAGGAGAAGCTGAAACATTGGCTCCATGCTGGGTGGGTTCAACCTTGCCTTTCAGGGCACTGGGCCCAACCTTGCCACTGACAATGAGGTGTGCCTTCAATTTTCCAAGTGTGAACAGGCACAGATCTATGGCAGCAGTACTGAGACGGGTGAAAATAGCAGGATACATTTTCCAGATGAAAATGGAAAATGGTTGAAAGTCTCTGCACGCATGCAAATCAGTATCTTTTTCCTTTCTCTGTCTCTTACCCAAGGCCAAAATAACACACTGATCCAAAAGGATCCCTGCTCTGTCTTACAGTGACAAAAAGCACAGACATCCATTAACCAGAAGGTCTGATTGAAAGGGTAAGAGAGTCAGCAAAGACAGCCAGGGATAGTTTTTGAAGACTGTGTTACAAAATAATATGACAAATTAATTAAGCAGCTTGGGAAAATTCACAATTAGCAAACTCCGCAGAGGAACTTACCATGGTGTTTTCCAGGAAAAAAACATAACAGAAAGCTTCTGGGGAAGATGAAGCTATCTTCATCTTCCCCAGATTCCTCCACCAAAAAAGAGAACAGCTTTATGGCTGGTCACATTGCACTGACTCTATGGGGAAATCCTCTGCAGCCACTGCAATTCAGCATCACTTCGCTACGCTCTGCTCTTCCCCATGTATACCAAAGTGAAAAGGGAGAAGAAAATCAAAATCCCGAAATAAAAGCGAGGAGAGAGAAGGTACAGAGAACTAATGAAGGAGAAAGATGCTGAAAGGCCAAATGACAGGGCTGTGTTATTCCACTTGGCCTTGGCACATGGCAAATAGCTCAAGCTCTGCTGCTTCACCACAAGCAGATCACGTGCAGGGTGCTGGAGCAGCCATCTTGGGCAACCCTGTTGTTCACACTCCTTGGCCCCATCTGTATATTGTCTTTTTTCCCTCTTCAGGCTTTCTCCTGTTGCTCTTGCTGTTGTAGTTTGCTTTCTGACAGCAGAAGAAATGGTGCTAAGTGCGTGGCATTTGACCGTGGTGACATCTAGATCTCCACCTGAAAGATTTATAAAGTGGCTCACTTTCCAAACCCCAGCATTCATAGGGCACACAGTCACTCTGGCTGCATCTTTGCCTCCCGGTAAGGATGCTTTGGAATGGAGCAGCCTGTGAAGAGAAAGAGGAGAGGAAGCACTGACACCTCCAAGTTCTCGATTGCACTGAGAAGATTTATTGAGAAAAATCCAACTTGTGGGAAAAGTAATTCTGAAGATAAATTTGAGCTGAAAATAAAAAAAGGCAATGTAAAAAGCAGAAGCTCCTCTAGCTGAGCGCAAGACTTGGAGACCAGTCCTTCTCCTCTCTGCTAACCAGGGACCTATTCTGTCGCCATGCATCCCTGCTGCATCTTGTGCTACCAGTGCTTCACTCACACCCATGGGCTCCCAAAATTCCTCCTGGATGCTGCTTCCTTGGTTCACACTGCTCTGTCCTCAGCAAGCTGTGTGCAGTCAGCTTTGTGCAGAAAGCTGGGAACTAGCTCTCCCCCAGACATCTTCTCATGAGTTCACTACGGAGCATCCATCATCTGAGCTGAAATGCAGAATATGTTCCTAATTGTGTGCTGAGGTTTTTCCTAGCTTGGCTAGCCAAGCCATTAAAACTGCCTCGCTGCTTTCTTTTATGCTCTTTCCTTCTGTGAAGACAGACTGGCTGCTTTATTGCAGAGGAGCAGCGACACAGCAGGGTAGGTTTAATGAGTCAGTCAAAGTGCAGATGCTTTTTCCAGTGGCAGGGCAGGTGGTTTTGTTATCTGGAGGAGCATGCATCTGCTCCTGCCTGGCAGCCACAGAGCCTTACCCATCTTGTCCTGCCTTCTGCATTGCAAGAGGTTGAAAGCATCTCCTGCCATACTATCTCCTTGCGAGTATGTAGCAATTTTTCTCCAAACTATGGAAAAAGGTCTGCTTTTAGAATAACAGAGGTAGTAAGAAAGACTTTGCCTTCCTTTGTCAGTCCAAGTTGAACTTGCCTTGGAGAATAGCTGCTTTGAAATTGGTCGTGAGCTCCATGTGAGTAAAGGCAGCAGCTGGCTGCAAAACACAGTTTTGCAGATGAAGGAAGTTTAGAAATTGAATGTAGGTCATAGTTTTTTACAGAGATTCATACACAAATAACTGTAAAAAGGCTACTATTGGATATTTTATAGATTTTCTTAGTCACTGGCAATGAATTTTTAAAGAGTCCAAAGGGCAATGAGTTGCTTTAGCCATCAGTTATTTCCAAGTTACTTGAAATCCACCGTGGCACACATTAGACATGAAAAAATTTAAATCATGCATTAGCCTATAATAAATCTTTTCCCACATAACTTTAATGCAAGGTAGAACTGCAGCTATTCTGTACTTCACAATGCCATTCCTCTCTGGATACATTTTCACAACCACCTGTAGAATGGATCTATGCTATTAGAAGGACATAGGGTAAGACAGCTGGACTTTCCTGAAGTCTTCCCCAGGATAGTATCCCAGGTTTGGAACATTGAAAAGTGACACTGATGGGGCTGTTTGGGTGTATAGGAGTTGTGATTTTAGCACTTTTCCATTATAGGCAATGGGAGATATGACTAAACCTGACAATGATTTCCTTAAGATTTAATTTCAAGGCTGTAAAGAGAGGATTGGTATGGAGACATCCTCTTTTTTTTTTTTTTTTTTTCCTTCTTCAAAGTCACATTGGGAACATTTTTTCATCTTTGAATATGGTTTTACCTCTGCAAAGGGACAAAATTCCCATACTAGTTCTTCACTTAGAAAATTTTTGACTACAGGTCCTCTGTGACTAGCCAAAAATTCCTCCCAGAACAGCTCTGTGGAAAACAATTGCCAGCTCACAGAGTTTTGATTCATTAACCAGACTGCTGATAGGAAGTGGGCTGGGAATAGTCCCGAATTAACTGAATGAAGTAACCCCAAAGCTTTCAATATTGCTGGCACAGTCTCTGTGCACCGAGATCCTTTGCTGGAACTGCGAGAGTGACTGCAGGCCTGCTGCAGAACGGGGATGGACTCCTCACCTGCATCACACTTACCTGCTCTCTCAGCCCCACTCACACAATGCCCCACAGCACAATGGGCTGCTGCATAGGACCAGGTTGAATGAGACTGGTATGTGAGAAGGGATTTTTATGACTGCACAGGTGTTTCTTCTTTGCTAATCGCATGAAGCTTCAGAGAGGAAAGCATAAGAAACAGAAAAGGAAAAAATTCTGATGTGCATGAACAAAATGAACAGAACTGGGGAGAAAAAAAAAAGCCTGGAAATAACCATCTATCATGCATCTTCTCAAACTCATGTTAACTGCTCCCCACAGTCCTGACTTTGTTTTTTCCAGAAAGATTATTTCAAGTTGTGGAATTCACGGAGCATCAGACAACACCAAGTCTGATTCATATATTTACAGATCCAATAGACAGTTTTATAACTGAATCGGTGTCCTTGGAGAAGTAACTGCACATTTGTCCAAAAGCATTATAAAAGCCTTAGCAGATTGAGACAGACTTCATCCATGACACTCCACTAAGTATGCAGCTCATGAGTTTAGCATGCCGTTTCTCTGAGAGCAACCTGTCTTCCTCTGCTTTAGTGCATAGGGATTGGTAGAACACCTTTCTGCAGGGTGGGCTAGTTTAGAGGAAAAGATGGTTTTTGCAGTGATTGCTACACATGTGCAAAATTCCAAGATTTTATTCATTCATCCTTTGACCCTAACCCAGCTCATGTAAAGTTGCTGTGAAATTCTAGGCAGTTGTCGGGGGCTTCTGGTAAAGCTTGAGCTTTGTGGCAGTATGTGCTGCACAAACTTGCAGGAAAGAACATTTTCACTCCACTTCAATGGCAACATGTGACACGTGGAGGAAACAAGATAAGGCTATAAGCATGTTTTCGTGCAGACAAACCCAGCTCACAGAATCATGGGATCGTAAGGACTGGAAGGGACCTCTAGAGATCCCTCAGTAACCCCCCTGCTAAAGCAGGCTCCCTACAGCAGGCTGCACAGGAAAGTGTCCAGAAGAGTCTTGAATATCTCCAGAGAAGGAGACTCCACAACCTCTCTGGGCAGCCCATGCCAGAGCTCAATCACTCTCACAGTAAAGTATTTCTATTGTTCAGATGGAACTTGCTGTGTTCCAGTTTGTGCCCACTGCCGTTTTTTCTGTCACTGGGCAACAACAAAAAGGGCCAGGCCACATTCACTTGACTTCTGCCCATTAGATATTTCTAAATGCTGATAAGATCCCTTCTCAGTCTTCTCCAGGATGAACAGCACCAGGTCTCTCAGCCTTTCCTCATAAGGGAGATGCTCCAGGTCCCTGATCATCTTTGTAGATGTCTGCTGAACTCTCTTCAGCAGTTCCATGTCTTGGAGCTTGCTGCCAGAAGGCAATCTTCTGCAGGCTTGTTTCCTTCTGGCCCATGCTAACCATCTCTGCCTTTTTCTAAGCATTTGAGCACCAGGAGTTGCTGAGGCTCAGAAGTTCCTCAGAAATTACACTTGAGATATGGAGCTTCCTTTATGTGATTGAGATATGAGCTCAAAGCAGAGATAGAGTTATTTTAAAAAGAATTGATTTAAGACTATTGGCTATTGTTTCATCTCGAGCTCCTGTCTTGGCAGATGAGGTAACCCAGAAATGGGAGAAATGCACTAACTGAAAGAAGCCCCAGGGAGCTTTGGTCTACAGAGGAAGGTAGAACAACCACAGTTAGGAAGCGCTTGAGAGAAGAGGAGCACAAAATCACAGAGACAAAGAATTGCTCAGGTTGGAAAAGACCTTCAAGATCATCAAGTCCAACCACAACTTAGCCATATTGCCCTAACTCTAATAACCCACCGTGAAATCATGTCCCTGAACAACACATCCAAACGATTTTTAAATACATTCACAGATGGTGACTCACCACCTCCCTGAGGAGCTTACTCCAGTGCTAAACAACCCTTTCTGTAAATAAAGTTTTTCCTGATATCCGACCTGAACCTCCCCTGGCACACCTTGAGGCCATTTCCCCTCATCCTGTCATCTGTCACCAGGTGAGAAGAGACCAACCCTGCTCTTGCTGCAAATACCTTTCAGGTATTTGAAGAGAAAAATAAGGTCTTCCTTCAGCCCCCATTTAACCAGACTAAACAGCCCCAGTTCCTACATTTACTCTTAGAAGAGCATTCTCTCCAAGCTGCTTGCTGCCCTTCTTTGGAGCTGCTCCAGCACCTCCGTGTCCTTTCTGTATTGAGGTGCCCAAAACAGAGCACAGTACTCCAGAGCTGAGTACAGGGGCAGGATGACTTCCCTAGTCCTGCTCACCACACCATTCCTGATACAAGCCAGGATGCCACTGGCCTTCTTGGCCACATGGGCACACTGCTGGCTCATATTCAGCCGACTGTCCATCACTACAACAAAGGTTCCTTTCCACTACTCGTGGCTGGCTGCCAACTGGATTTAATTTAAATTAAGACCACAACTCTCAAGGCCCGGGTGCATGCCCTCCAAACCATAGGCAGCCAGCTTCTTCATGAGGATTTTGTGGGGGACAGTGTCAAATGCTTTTCTGAAGTCCAGGTAGACCACATCACCACATCACACATTACCTTCAGCTACTAAGCGGGTCACCTTGTCATAGAATGATAGCAAGTTTGTCCCCCTCTACTCGGCTCTCATGAGGCCCCATCTGCAGTACTGCATCCAGGTCTGTAGCCCCCAGCACAGGAAGGATGTGGAGCTCTTGGAATGAGTCCAGAGGAGGGCCACTAAGATGACCAGAGGGCTGGAGCACCGTCCTGTGAGGGAAGGTTGAGGGAACTGGGATTGTTTAGCTTGGAGAAGAGAAGGCTCCAGGGAGACCTTATTGTGGCCTGCCAGTACTTAAGAGAGCATAAACAGGAGGGGGAATGGCTGTTTCATGAGGGTGGTAGGGAATGGTTTTAAACTGAGACGGGAGGTTTAGGTTAGATATTAGGAGGAAATCTTTCACCCAGAGGGTGGTGACACACTGGAACAGGTTGCCCAAGGTGGTTGTGGATGCCCCATCCCTGGAGGCATTCAAGGCCAGGCTGGATGTGGCTTGGGGCAGCCTAGGCTGCTGGTTGGCAGCCCTGCACACAGAAGGGGGATTGAAACGAGATGATCTTTGAGATCCTTTTCAACCTTGGCTATGCTATGCTTGTCAAAAAGGATCTACCATTCATGAGCCCATGCTGACTGGGACTGATCCCCTGATTGACCTTTAACTGATCCATGATGGCTCCTGAGATTATCTGTTCCTTAACTTTCCCTAGCACCAAGGTGAAACTAATCTGTAGCTACCAGGATCATTCTTCCCACCATTTCTGAAGGTGAGCATCACATTTGCCAGGCTCCAGGCCATGTGGATATTCCCAGTTAGCCAGGACTATTGAAGGATGGTGGAGGGTGGCTTGGCAACCACATCACCAACTCCCTCAGCACTCTAGGGTGCATTCCATCTGGCCACACAGATTTGTGAGTATCCAGCTTTTGAAGCAGGTCCAAAAGCGTCTCATCATGGATTAGGCAGGGCATATTCTGCTCCCCTTCCCTATCTTCCATTGCAAGAGGCTGTGCACCCAGGGAGCAACTTGCCTTGCTATTGAAGACTGAGACAAAGAAAGCATTAAGTACCTCAGCCTGATCCTGATCTTTGTTCATCATGTATCCATGTCCGACAAGGGATGGAGATTCTCTCTGGCCATCCTCTTAATATTAATGTATTTATAGAAATATTTATTGTTGTCTTTCATTGTAGTGGCCAAGTTCAGCTCTAGTTGGGCTTTGGCCTTTCTTATTTTCCCCTGCACAGCTTCACTGTGCATTTGTAATCCTCATAAGCTGCTTGCCCCCTCTTCCAAAGACCATAAACTTTCCTTTTGTTCCTGAGTTCCAGCCAAAGGTCTCTGTTCAGCCAGGCCAGTCTCCAAACACAGTCAAAACAGAGGTGAGAAGGTGAGGTGGAGAAGAGAAGGTGACTGTTGCGTGGCAGCAGAGCTAAAGAAATCAACATCTCCAGATGAAGAGAACGAAGAATACTCTGTTTTTGAAAATGACACTTTGCATCTGCTATGGTCAAGCTACCTTTTAGGCTTCATTTTTTTCCAGGCAGGCAGATTTTCCAGATCATTTCTAGACATTTATGAGAGAAAAGGTCTCTTAATAACACATCTTCTTGCAAGAATCCATCCCACAAGAATTTCCAATAATCCCTTGGCCCTCACATTGCTTAAATATGGATTTTCCAGCTGTAGGAAGAGACTTGTTAAGCTGAGCAGTCCCAAATCCTGGAATAGCTTTTTGCAGCACAGCTCACATGCCTATGGTGCTTTGCACTGTTTTCTCAGAAACACATGTTTTGATTCACTGTAATAATTTAGAAGATGGGCTAGATGATTAATTTGCCTGTTCTGGGCAGAGCAAAGATATGTGATGTTAATAGATTTCCAGATTCCCGCTGCACCAGCGAGACAACAGCTGTGCGTGAAGAGATCCTCCTGCATCCACACACCAGGCTGTGTCTAGTCCTGCTAAGGTCAGTCATCATTATTGTTCTGGAGGGCTAACATGCCAGCACATGGTCTGTAAAGTGCTTCAGGTGTGTATGGACTTTGGAAAATCTGATGTTGTCCCCTTGCTGCATTCGTGTTCCGTTGTTTCTCTCCTTGCTTTGGGGCAGATCCGTGCCTGCTTTCTATCTCTTTGATCTGTCACTCACTCCCATTTCAGATGGGATTACAAGCATTTCCTGACCACCGGTGTTGTGTATGTGTCAGCATAGGAGTTAAATGCTAACTCCAGCCCATATTAACCCATGAATTATCACCTTAAAAAAAGAAAAAGATTTTGAATTGGCTGTTGTCTCTCTTGGCAGAAACAGGCTTTGCTTCCAGGGAAATACAGCTGACACACTATTTACAGAATCACAGAATCAAAGAACTGTAAGAGTTGGAAGGGACCTCTAAAGATCAGTGAGTTCAACCCCCCTGCAAAACAGGCTCCCTACAACAGGCTGCACAGGTAGGCATCCAGGCAGGTCTCGAATATCCCCAGAGAAGGAGATACTCTACAACCTCCCTAGACAACCTGTTCCAATGCTCTGTAACCTTCACCATGAAGTAGTTCTTTCACATATTGGTGCAGAATTTCCTATGCTCCAGTTTGTGGCCCATTTTCCCATCCCCACAGACCACTGAAAAGAGGTTGGCCATGTCCCTTTGTCTCCCACACTTAGGGTATTTATAAACATTAATAAGATCCCCTCTCAGCCTTCTTTTCTCAAGGCTGAACGGACCCAGCTTTTCCTCATAAGAGAGATGCTCCAGGCCCTATATCATCTTTGTGGCCCTCTACCAGACTCTCCACACGAGATCTCTGTCTTTTTTGTACTGCGAAGCCCAGAACTGGATGCAGTACTCCAGGTGAGGCCAGGCCAGGGTAGAGTAGGGGGAAGGATCTTTTCCCTTGACCTGATGGCTGGACCCCTTTTAATACACCCCAAGACCCCACTGGCCAGCAGGGCACACTGCTGGCTCATGGACAATCCCTCATCCACCAGGACAACCAGGTCCTTCTCCAAGAACTGCTCTCCAACAGGTCATGCCCCAACCTGTAAGGTTACATGAGGTTATTTCTTCCCAGGTGCAAGACTTTACACTTGTTTTTGTTAAACCTCATCTGGTTTCTTACTGCCCAGTTCTCCAGTCTGTCCAGGTCTTGCTGAATGATAGCACAGCCTTCTGGCATGTCAGCCCCTCCTCCCAGCTTTGTGTCAACAGTGCACTTGCTGAGGGTGAACACTCTCCTGTCATCAAGGTCATCAATGAAGGTACTAAACAAGATTGGACCACCACTGACCCCTGGGAAACACCACTAGTCACAGGTCTCCAACTGAAATCTGCACCACTGATCACAACCCTCTGAGCTTGGCCAACCAATTCTCAACCCACCTCACCCTCCACTCATCTATCCCACACTTTCTCAGCTTTGTCACAGGAGACAGTATCAATCAAAAGCCTTTCTGGAGTCAAGGTAGATGACATCTACTTCTCCCACCTACCCAGCTGCTGATGGTATCATAGAAGGCTACCAAGTTGGTTGAGCTCGATTTCCTCTTGATGAATCCATGCTGATTACTTCTCTTCCAATTGCTTGGAGGTAGCAGAACAAGCTGTTCCATCATCTTTCCAGGGACAAAGGTGATACTGACTGGCCTATAGTTCCCTGGATCCTCCTTCTTGCCCCTTCTGAAGACTGGAGTGACACTATCCTCCAGTCTTCAGGTACTTCTGTTCTCCAAGACCTGTCAAAGATGATAGAGAGTGCTTCGGCAGTCACCTCTGCCAGCCCCACCTGCACAGATGGATGCATCCCATCGGGGCCCATGTGTTAGTGCACATTTATCTCACCCAGACGCTCCCAGACCACACTCTCCTCAGCCAGAGGGAAGCCCTCCACTTCCCTGTCTCTCTTTCTTCCCTCCAGTGTCCAGGAGTCCTGAGGGGGAGTCTTTGAAGTGAAGACAAAAGGAAAGAAGGCATTCAGCATCTCTGCCTTCTCCACATCCCAGGACACCACCCACACTCAGCAAGGGACCCACATTATCCCTTTTACTGTTGACATACTTAGAGAAAACCTTTCTTTAGTATGCTTTATTTCCTTTACCAGCTTCAAATCCAGGTGGGTTTTGGACTTCCTCATTGCATCCTTGCAGGCCATGACAATACCTCTATACTCCTGCCAAATGGTCCAGCCCTTTATCCACATTTCGTAGACCTTCTTCTTCCATTTGATCTTACCCACAAGCTCCTTTCTCATCCACACAGGTCCCTGCCTACCTTCCCCAATTTCCTACTCTTGGGGATGCACTGATCCTGAGCTTGGAAGAAGTGCTGTTTAAATGTCGCCCACTTTTCACAGGTCCCGTTAACTTCAAGCACTCTAGCCATGAGATACCTCCCAGCAGACCCTGGAAAAGGCTGAAGTTAGCTCTCTGAAAGGCCAAGGTGTCAATCTTACTTTTTGTCTTACTTTTTCCACTCAAGACTTTTAACTCCATTTTCACAGGTCTGCATCTGTGCTGATAGCTTCTGACAAGAGTTGGCTGGCCCTGTAGTCTCAAGTCAGCATGGCACAGACCAGTGTGCAGCCACAGTGTCCTGATGTGGCTGGAGCAGCTGAGTACCTCGTGCTGGAGGCATCTCCTGGAGGCACAGTGTTCTCCATGCTGCACCATCTCTACAGCATTTCCATCCACTGGGACTTTGTGAGACATGCAGTAGGCAACTCATGTCTGTAGAAATAAAGTCTCTCGGTCACCCATGTACTGGGTGAGTCAGCTCCCTCTCAGATACTGATGTTTTTCTCCAGCTTGCAGATTTTAGAAGTGGCATTCTGAATGTAATTGAACAAAATACTGTGAAAGAGACCTGTATGAAAATAAAAACAGCTATTCATGGAAGGTCGAATTAGTGGCATTATCATCATTGTTTTCTTCTTCTTTCTCTTCTTCTTCTTCCTCTCTTGTCTTCTTTTTTTTGTGTGTGTGCATAAAGCAGGAAGGGGAATGATATTTTTCATCTTGGATACTGATAAGTCCCCTCCTACGGAGCTGCTTGTACCTATCTTTGCACCTCCTGCTGGAAGATCAGGTCTGAGCAGGATTCTGAGGGGACACTGCTTTTTAGCAAAGCAACAGGAAAAGGACTGTCAACAGTATTTTTGCAGATGTTTGGGTTTACATGAGTGATACCTACTTCTTTTTACTATCACTGAAGCCTATGGAGCCATAACATGTCATCTGCTATCGCTAATCAGAGCACGGAGGATGAGAGTTTGAAAACACTGCACTGGGCTAACTCTTCTCTTTCTGGAAAGCAGGGTAATGCCAAGCACAATGGAAGAAAACTCCTCAGCAATCATGAGGAAATCTGTTTTAGGCAAGTAAGTAAGAAGGAACTGCCTGGTTGCAAAGAGTGTGGGCTGGAGGCTCAAAGGCAATAGGACTCAAATCGCTTTGTGCTGACATTACTCTCTGCATCAGATGGACAGAGAACCAACCCTCTGTCCATTAGAGTTGTTTCCATTTTCCATTTCCTATCCACAGCCTCCACACTTCCTTTTACCAAAATTTTCTCCCTTCCTGGTGTTAACACCTCTCAGTATGTTGTCATCATGCCGTTCCTTTCCGAGAGTCATCACTCAGCTCACTTCAAGTCTTCCCTCATCAGCTGCTGGAGTTCACTCACAAAATGATAGGAAATGCAGTCAGCACTCCTAATGTGTCTGTGCTAATGAATGATGGATCATTTTTGGAAAGACCTCCAGCAGCCTGGCCTCATTCAGACATTTTATTTCTGTTCACCCTGTGAGAGTTTGCTGTTTCTCATGACAGAGGCTGCTGCGGTGAGCAGACACAGAGCAGCTCCGTCTCCTAAACTCTCCTGTTGCAGCTGTAGGAGGAAAGAGGATCTTTCTAGGATCTGCTGATACACTGGGATGAATCTCGGAGGTCAAAAATTCTAGGTATTTGCTAAAGGCGGCCCCATCTTCGTGCCTGAAATTCTGAGCATTCCCCTGCTCTTTCAGAAAGTCTCTTTTGACCTTTAAAGCAAAGGCCAAATGCATCCTCCAATAAGCTAATATCCATTCCTTCAGCTTTCCACTCTCTCAACAGTTCCCTGCTTATCACAAAGCTCATGGCACAGTGAGGATTTTTGCATGACACAGTGAGTCTTCCCGTCAGCAGATCTACAGACTTTGCCTCTCACAGACAACCTGCTGCTGAGCCAATTCAGAGGAAAAGAAGGCCAAAACGCTGCACCTGTATTTGCTATTATCCTCTTCACTTTTCTTTTGGATGCCAAATTATTTGTTGAAAAAGGTATATCCCCCAAAAAATCACATTTCTCAGCAGCTTGAAGTTGTTGGATACCCAACTAGGAAGCAGGTAAAATCAGACAGTATCAAACTAAATGGTTATTAGTTTTACTTTTGCTTAGTTTGTAAACTACCCTTGATAATAAGAACAGTTCTCTTGTTTTCAGGATGCAGTTTCTCCAGGCAATCTCTAGGGATGAGAATGTGCCTAGAAGCATGCATTCTCCCAGCTGGTTGTGGATCAGCACCTGTATTAGAGCCACGAAAATGGTGAAGGGCCTGGAGCATCTCTCCTATGAGGAAAGGCTGAGTGAGCTGGGTCTGTTCAGCCTTGAGAAAAGAAGACTGAGAGGAGACCTGATCCAGGTCTATAAATATCTAAGGTGTGGGGGGCAGAATGGCGAGGCCAGACTCTTTTCAGTGGTGAGTGGAGACAGGACAAGGGGAAACGGCCGGAAACTGCAGCATAGGAAGTTCTGCACCAATGTGCGCAAGAACTTCTTTACAGTGAGGTGACGGAGCACTGGAACAGGCTGCCCAGGGAGGTGGTGGAGTCTCCTTCTCTGGAGATGTTCAAGACCTGCCTGGATGCCGACCTGTGCGACCTGCTGTAGGGAACCTGCTTTGGCAGGGGGTTGGACTCGATGATCTCTGGAGGTCCCTTCAACCCCTACGATTCTGTGATTCTGTGATTCAGAGCTCCAGTTTTTTCCATAGTTAAAAGGATTTGTTATTTCCGATTCTGAAGTCTCAGAAACATATTGTAGAATCACTGAATTATTAAGGTTGGAAAAGAAATTATTAAGGTTGGGAAAGATTGATTAAGATCTGCTAGTCTAACCATCACCACCATACCCACTAACAATCTCCCTAAGTGCCACATGTACACGTCTTAAAAATCCTCCAGGGAATGTCACAAGCAGCACATCAATTGTAGTGGTAGGTTTGTGGGAGACGATGAGAATGGAAATGCTACTCTGAAACATATTTGCACAGCTAGCTTGGGATTCTCATTGGTGGTAAAGAAGTTTTAAAATTTCCTCATAATCAGCAATGATTCTGCACAAGACGCTCAGTATACTGTGGATAGCTTAGACCTTGGAGGTCTAAGCCATTATGTCAGTATTATTTCAATCTAAGAAAATTACATTAGAAAAAAAAAGAAAAAAAAAAAAAAAGAAAAAGCAATAGTATTTTGAGGGTAATGAGAAGGACATTTGGAAATTCATGTCTGATGCTCAAAACCAGTACTCACCCAAATGCTCTAAGTGTCCTACAGTCAGAACTGGAGTCTTCCTGCCCAAGCCGCTGTCTGTCATGGAAGCATCTGAGACCCAAATACAAATCCTCATCACAGAGAAACTTCATCCCTGATATTATTCTGGACTTCAGCTTTTGTTTTTAAGTTTGTGTGTTTTCAGGGGTTGCGTATCACCAAAGGCAGGCTTAGCTTCCAGTTGAAAAGGGTAGGGATAGTGTCCTCTTTATTTTATAATAATATATATATATTATATAATAATAAACCCATAAATATGAAGATGCCTTTCTGGTTTTGATATTATCATTTGGCATTTTGTGCTGGTATCAGCTGGGTCAGAGTTGATTTTCCTCATAGTGTCTGCAATGATGCTGTGGCTTTAGGATTTGAATGACATCGATAACACAGCAATGCTTTGGTCGTTGAGGACATTTTGACTTCTTGTACTGTTCTGCCATCAAGGGGGCTGGAAGAGTGCAAAAGAAGCAGGGAGAGAATGACAGTTGTGTCGTGTGTCACTCGTTTGTGAACGTATGTATGTATATGTACATCTGTATATATATATGTGTATTATAGTAATTATTATAGTATAGTAGCCATTACTATTACTTATATCTTCATTTTCTGTCTTAGAAAATAGTTTTTATCTCAACATTTGAGTTCTACTTTTTTTTCTGATTCTCTCCTTTGTCCCACTGAGGCTGGGGAGTGAGTAAAAGGCTGTGTGGTGCTGAGCTGCCTGCTGGGTTAAATCACCATGTATTTGCAGAGAAATAAGACAAAATTGTGATTATAAGGATGACACTAACTTTCTGAATTTAATCTTGTGTGTTTCTGAGAGCAGCTTGAATGATCTATTTCAGTATAGTTTTAAAGTTTATTGCCTCCAGCAACTGATTTGTACAGAGTATTCTACTGTCAGGTTTCTGAAAAAAAAAACCCATAACCAATGATCTTATTGTAGAAACAATCCTTACTTCTGTTGAGTGCTGCATGGAACACTTCAGCAAACCTGGTGGGGGCTTTATGGCATGCGAATTCTCTTTTCTTCCAAAAGAGGAGGATCTGTATGAAGAACAAATAATCTTACAAATGGACTAAATGGTTTGCTTTGTGCATTTCAGTTTAACCATTGATGTGCACCACTGGACATCCTGAGCATCCACCCTGAGGTCTGCTGTTGAGAAATGTAGGAAACCCTGTGCACGTTTCTGTCTTTGATTGCCATGTGAAGACACTCACTTCCCTCCCTGGTAGAAATGTTCACTTCCAAATCTCTATGAAGTCAGCAGGACTTTCTTTCCACCGCCTTCAGCAGTCTGAGATAAAGCAGCAGATCCCTGCATTCAAAGATCCAAAATTACTTAAATGAGAAGGCTTGCATGTGCTCTGAGACCATCAGCTCTGTAACTTGAATTATTCTGGAGGCAAACCCCTTCCAACGGCAACAACCTTGTCACTCTTGACATCACTTGAGATTCTATGATTCTATGATTCACATTCCTGTTTAGTTTTGCATATGCTTGCAGGGAAAAAGTCCACACTGCCTTTCCCTCTGTCTGTACACAGCAATGTGAGTACACTGCAGTGAGGCCAGTTTTGAGCCACTGTACTACTTTCCTTCATCTTTGATGTACTTGGTTGTTTCAATTAAATTAAACATTGTACTGATTGTTTCAGCAAAACATAGCTGTGACCATGGCCTTGGCTTCTGTGAGGGAAAATAAGAACACATTTCCAGGTATGATAAAGGGGAGGAAAAGAATAAGCCCAACTAAACTCATGACAACAGGAAACAGAGGGGCCAGCAGCCGGATGGCTTGGGCTCCATCCTGCACAAAGTCCTATGGAAATCAATACCTCTGAGTTGGCAGTTGGCCCACAGAAGTTTGTGTCAGCATGGTCACTATAGCTCTACTCCACTGCAGGTCATGCTTTTCATCTCAATATTTATCAAAGATACCTCTTAGTTGCCCCTGGGAAATTAGCAGGCATGAAGGGACAACAGGCCCAGGAGAGAAAGCCAGGGAATGTGTCCAGTGAATAGTTAGTTTTATTTTTTCATGGGGTGTTGTGAATTCACACTCTCACCTAAGAGACATCTCACCCACTAGTGAGTTTGGTGCAGCAGATACAAGCCAAAATCCTTCATAATGAATCTCTTGTTGTCAAGTCAGACTGCTGTAACAAATGTCCCTCTGTTCTCTGGACATATTTTGGAACTGCATGGCTCTGATTCTTGTTTTCGAGACAAAGTCCATCGTCTCCCCTCTCCTGCTAAGTACTGCAGGCTCATCTTCAAAAGCACTTTGTGGGTTCTACAAGGTCCCACTTATTTTCCAGCTTCCCTCAGAAGCTGTGTAGATCTGGGCTCATGTGAATGGTAAACTTGCTAACTCAGGAAACAGAATAATTTCCTACTGAACGCAGTTTCAGCATCCCAGACAGGTCTCGTGGTGCCTTCCTCATCTCCAGTCCTGCAGAAAATCAAGCCTTGCAGTCACACTTCCTTTCTGGCTGTGGTCCAGCAAGGTTTGACCACAAGTTTTTCAACTTTACTTTAGATCCATTATATTCACCTTTCTCCAAGTTTCTCCTGTTGGTTTGTGAACACTAAACATATAGTTTACCTTCTTCCTTGACTGCTAGTTTTTGGTCTCCAACCACATTCTGATGTAATTCCCTCTTTCTGCTTTTTTGTCCAAACTCTTCTCCAGAGAATGAGGTAAGTACATTACTTACCAGATCAGACCTGAGTCAACAGTGGTTCAACTGGATGACAGCTGCTTGATCGAGGGACTTTTGAGTGCTGCAGAAATGGCCTCCTTTCTTGGTGGAAATGCTCTCTTTTGGAGATGCTCATTTATTGCCCTTACTTCTGCATGAAGAAATTATTGTGAGGCATTCCCCATTTTGTTGAATTTGTGATGGAAAGGGAACAGAGAGAAGAAAATAATTGTCCTTTTTTGAAGTGACAAACAGATACTGCGAAAGTTGCCTGCAGCCAAATACAGCCTGTGGCAGAAACAGGAAGATTATTTGTATCTTCTGAGTGTTGGCCCAGTATTTCACTCAACCAACTAGATTTCCTCTGTTTTTGTTATTCCTTGTAGTTGTTAACTGTGTCCTGGAGCTCTAAGGTGGACACAGGACCAGAAGTGAAGGCACGGGTTGTGCAGTGACCAAACCATCACATGGTATTGGCACGATGGCCTCTTGTGTGGGCACCAAGCTGTGGGAACGGGTACAAGGTGAGACCACAGCCACAGCACATCTCAGCACAGTTCTCCACTGCCAGCTGCAGGGACAAATCCATTCACGAATGGGCTGTGACTGGCTAGGGAGGAAGGAAGAGGCAGAAGCCCACCCAGCCTGGTGATCTTATTGCAAAAGCTCACGTAGCTTAACTGTATCTGTTTTGTTTTTCATCAAACGCTTGACTTCCACAGTGTTAACTAATGAAGTCATGGTTTTCTTTATTAAAATCACACGTATGTCTCTGTTAGTTCATAACAAACAATCTGGCTTCATAGTAAATTTTATACATAGCATATTTTTTTTCCACTCCTAATGAAAAACACACTGTTTGGTTTGGGCCATCTCCAGACTTTTCAGTTATGGAGTTACTCACTGAAGGTGGAAGCTTGTGGGAGGTTGCTTTAAGCAACACTACTAGCAAACCACTTACTCCAAATATTGGCTGTTCTTTTACTTTGTTTGGATGAAGAGTCATATTTTCAAAAGTGTCTGAGCTACCTAGGAGTCTATGGCCTACATCAGAGAAATTTCACTGTTTCATGCTGGGCTGGATGTTTTTCCTTCAGTACTTGGTTCTTCACACAGTGACACAAAGCACTGGAACAAAGGTGCCTTGTACTAGCAGTTTTTTTTGGTTCCTGAACCAGAATAACCTGAATTGGCACAAGCACGAGTGGACCAGTGCAGACAAATTCATGCAAAGGGAGTTGTATTTCTTGCATCATACTCAGCAAAATGACTGTGGCCACACTCATGAGTGGTATTAGACACTTGAAAGAAAAGTCCTTTCAATGTTCAGTCAAAGCATTCTACCTAAACTTTGTGCTTCTTCAGATAAGAAAATTCTTTGGGGAAATAGTAGCCTGGCAAGTAAAGGGACAGGGCACCAGAAATTAACAGAAACATGATTTTCTATGGATGACTTTTTAGATGTCTTCCTCACATAACTACCTTTTGTCTGCTCACTTGCAAAATGGCAAGTTTAGCCACACCTGTGCTGCAGGAAGCTTCCAACATGCTCCTCAGATGTTGAGAAGAAAGAATCCCCCAAACTTGCTGCAAAGTGCAGGGTGCACCCATCCTCCTCCTTGTCTCTGCTGTGGTAGATACCTCCTGGTCAGCCAGTGCAAGCCAGAAATGTCCACTTATCAGGAGCTACTGAAATGACAGGAGAATGTCAGACTGTTGGGCTTTCTATCCCCTTACTGGGACCCTGTCACTTGAATGAAGCCATACACATCCTTGGATATACTCTTCTCAGCTAAGCAGTAGTCATCAAGCACCATCAAGCGCCATAAAGCTGAAGCTGGTGCTCCCTCACCTCCACTATCTCCTCCAGATTCTCCCTTCTCCACCCTGCAGAGTAAGATCTGGCCTTCCCAGCCACATGTTTTTCTCTGGCTTCACAATCTGCAGTCTGGATTCAGAAGCTGTTGATGGTAGTTTTCAAGGACTGTAGTCCTAGGGCAGCTTATGTTTACATTTTTTGTTTAGTAAAGGAAGATGCCATCTATGGATAGGTTGACTAAAACCCATAATTTTTCCCTTTATTTTTGCCCTCTGTGCTTTTTGCACTTGCTCAGCTTTGGGGTGTGCTCCACCTAGAAAAAAAAGTGATGCTACCCGTCTTCTCTCAGTTTTCCATGAAGAAATACAAAATGATAACAAAGCCCCCATTTTCTTGAGCGAGAGTCTTCTAACCTTGCCAGTTTCCACGGAATTTATCCAAGCAAATGTGCTGTCAGTATTGCAAATGTGTTTTATTTGTGCACTTAGAATAACTCATTAAACACATCTGGTGTTTCTAGACTATAGCAGCCATAACACAGACGCTATGCACGCCTCCATCTGAAAGAAGGGAGATCTGGCCATCAAGGCTCCAGTTTCCCTTGTGTTCTGCTTCCCTGGGGAAAATAGGAGTGGCCAGCTTATGCTTTGATCCACATAGGCCAAAAAGCAGTGCAGGAGCACTCCTGAGCGTGCTGACAGGCCCCTCTTTGCACTCCAGGGCAAGCAGGCCTCATCCCCCCATGTATTCACCAACACTGCTGCGAAGAGCCTTAGGAGAATGGACACATGTTCTGGAGGCTAAACAACAGCTCATCCCAAGGCATGGTCATGCAAAGATACAGTGATCGTGTTTTGAAAATTAAACCTTTAACCTGCTCCAGAGTTGGAAACTGTGTTTTCAGGGTGTTTCTCCTTAAGCAGTGCCATGGTGGCAGCCAGTGTTCCTGCAGGGCAGTGCATCAGTGATAATAACATACGTATGCTACTAGCATCCCCTCTGACATAATTTCTAAACAAAATAATTGTCTCTTACTAGCATCCAGTTGTGTCTGAAGCTCAGCCCTCACTGTCAGCACAGAAGAGCGTCTGGGAGGCAATAGCAGCTGGCCTAGCTCATACTAGGCACATTTTTGAGTAACTCCCTTCAACTAAGGAGTGTTTACATATTTTGAAAAAGCAGGATTGCAAAGAGACACTTGAGGACAAGAAGAATGTACGAACTTGAAGATCTGTGGCAGAACAAGCATTAAAATATCCAGATATTGTGAGACTTGGAAAAACAGAAAACAGAAACAAATATAACCAATGTCAGTCCTTGGAACATCTTTCAATCTTTTAGTGGTAAAACATCATTTATATAATAACAGTTTAAATTTGCCTTGAGTGTGGGTGGGAAATGGGAAGGCTTATCCTTGTTTCAGTTGGCTTTTTTAGCTCTTAATAAATGAAATACACATAAAACAACAAAGTCTTCTATCAGACAAAAAAAAAATAAATAAAAAGTCATGCAATAAAAAGAGCATTATTCATTCTAAGAAATGAAATTTAAAAAAAAAAAAAAAAAAAAGGACAAACAGAAAACCTTTTCTGAACTTGCCAGAAAGCCTTTTAAACAGTGACAAACAAAATCCTGCAGTAAAGGTAGGGGTTCTCTCCTATGCTGTTCCTTTCTCTTGGAAATTCTTCACTTCTGCATTCTCCATGTGCTGTGCTTTTTTCCCTATTTGTCCATGGGGAATTACAAGGAAGTTGTACCAATGGTGGCAAGCACCTGGAGAAGGCTCAGAGGAAATGAACACTAATGAAGTGCTTGAAGAGCTTTCAAAAGGGCAGTAAGAAAGAGGAAGTCATAGAATCATTGAATATTTCCAGATGGAAAGGATAAACAATAATAATAGAATCATAGAACCACCAAATAGCTTAGGTTAGAAAGGACCTGAAGGCCCACCCTGTCCCAACCCCTTTTGTCAGCTGGTTGCCTCCCACCAGATCAGGCTTCCCAGAGTCCTTTCCAGCCTGGCCTTGAATGCCTCCATGGATGGGGCATCTACAGCTTCTCCGAGCAAAGGATCATTGGGTCTAACATAGGACCACATAGGACCCTCCAAAATTCAAACCCTATGTCTGAGAGCATTGTCCAAGTGCTTCTCGAACTCTGGTGGGCTTGGTGATCCTGCAATAGGCTTTCCCAAAATCCACACACATATGAAGGCCACACTGCTATGCAGAGGAAGTCTTCAGGTCAAAGTGGAGAAGTCCCATTGGCAGCAGCTCCCACTGGAACTAGTGAGCTGTTTTTTCCTTACGTATTGGTTAGGGAAGAAAATAAAAATACTTTTAGACCTGGAATGAGATAGTAAAGAGTTTTCCCTAAAAAGGCTGTCTCCATCAAGGTACTTTTCTATGCTTCTCCTGAAAACTAGGGCCAGCACTGCAGCTGTCCAGGGGAAGAGGCATCCTTACTTGAATTTCTCAGTTCCAAGGTTCCCAACCACATGTGGCTCTGTCATCCCAGGTAAACAATGTCAGTGATCACTGGGCAGCCTGCAACAGCCAAGGCTGGAGTCCCTGCCCAAGGAGCATATTGGTGGAAAGGGACATTATTCCACATCAGTACCATGGGGATGTCACACCTCATTTTTTCTCCCAGAAGAACAGCATTATAGTTTGAAAGTCCTGATGGGCCTAGATGTTGCTGTGTATCAGGCTGGGGATGGTACCAGGTGAGTGGGTTACCATCTAGGGGCTCTAGGCATTGTCACCCCAAGGATGGTTCTGAATGTTCATATTTGGCATGCTGCACACTGCAGCCCCATCCTGTGTTGCTGCATATGTTGTGTGCTTAATGTTAACAGATCATCATATAAGCAATCCAGCTTTGCCAACGAATCATGATCCAGGTCTTAAAACAAAAAATCCGGGAGGCATTGCAGTCCATTTTCACAAAGTGTGATTTATTTAGCAGTTGTGTATTTTGGCTTCCTGATCATTACATCCAGCAGTCAAGCCCATGGGGCTGCTTTACATTACATATGCCATGCCATTTAAAGCCCGTCACCAGGGCACTCATTACTCACGGATCACCAATTAAGTTTTGGGAGAGGAAAAAAATGGGACGTTTCCCTTTTTATGTTTTTTAAAGATACTAATAATACCCCTTCCCTATTGATTAGTACTTAGGAATGTCAACTTTATTTGCTGTTATTTTGCTGAAGCAGGCACTGTGTTTTGCTTGTTATGCAAGTGATCAGCTTCTCTAACAAGGCAAGGGGTCAATCAGCCCTTTACCTGAGACCTCTTTCCTTTAAAATGTTAATGAAGTGGGAATTAGCACAAAAATAGCTATAAACCAGCTATGTTCTACTAGCACTGCAGTTAAAACTTCTTATTTTTATGTGACTTTGCAAATCTGTGCATGAACATATTTATTTCCATGTTTAAGCTCTCTAGCCCCAGTCCAGTCTGACCTATGGTTAAATTAAACTGTGGATGTATTCTGGGAGAAACATGTCCATGCACAGAAAAAAAAAAAAAGAAAAAAGAAAAAAAAAAAGGGAAAGGAAGGGAAAGGGGAAGGGAGAAATAAACAAAAAGAAGAGGGAGAAAGGAAAATAAGAGGGAACAGAGAGAAGAGGCAGCAGACTGGTCTCTTTGTGAGATGACTTGGTTCCGAGTATCATGAAGAGGCCTGGGGTTAAGAGGTACAAGTCTGGACATAGAAAAGAGAAGGGTGGGCAGGTTGGAACCAGGAGTGGAAATGATTGTGATGTGATGAAACAACCTGCCCTTCATTGTCCCTGCATTTTGTCCTTGTGCCTGGGACATGGAAGCTCGTACCTCTGCACAGACACACTACTTGAAGAATTCCCCTCCACACCCAAAAATACCAGCTCTCCCAATGAAGGGCATTTCTTGCATGCTCCATATTACATGTTAAATACTTATTGTACTAGATACAACCTTTAAACATTTACAGTAAGTGCACTTAACAGCAAAATTGTTTGCAAAATCTCATTGGCTCTCTCTGTACTTGCAAATTATAAACATGGTTTTGTTTAAACAGTAAAACAAATGGGCAGATTCCTGAGTCTCTCACATACACTTCTGGTTATCAGAAGTTTATCACAGGCAAAAGGGAACATTTCATGGAGGTTCTTCTTAAAATGCTGACAGCTTATCAGTGTGTTCAATTTCCTTTTACTACAGGGGACAGCAGCATAGAAACTGCAATTGCAAAGACCCTCTGTGCAGTTTAATCAGTGCACTGCATAGACTGCTGTCTGCAAGAACTGGTGAGAAAGAGAGATGGAGAGGCTAGTATGGTGACTGTGAGGGCATACAAAGCTCTCCATGGTCTCGTGACTCCTCTGTGGAAGAGTCTACTGTCTCTTTCACTTGCAGGTTTGGAACAAAGCAAAGGGGTCACACGTTAGTACTAGTCATGTCTAACAAAAGTGGCAACTATCTTTTAAATATTTTGTTAGTAAAGACTAACATAAAGTATAGTAAAGACTATGTACCTACTGAGTTAGCAAGCCTCCAGAACCACAGAATCATAGGGTTTGGAAGGGACCCATGTATATCACCCAGTCCAACCCCCTGCTAAAGAACAAGAACAGACCCAGTACATACCCGAAAGAAACAGTGCTAGCTACAGGCCTCCAACTAGACTCTGTGCTGCTGATCACAACCCTTTGAGCCCTGCCAGTCACCCAATTCTCACCTGTCTACCTATGTTTTCCACACTTCTCAAGTTACCTACAAGGATTTCAGGGGAGATAATAGGTAAAACTTTGCTGAAGAATGCTTGTGCCAGAGGCTTTTCTACTCTGTCAGCTTTCATTCTGATTTAGTAATGTTAAGTACAGCACTTGCAAATTGTTATGCGGGCAAGCCATGTAACTGTCCAAAAAAAAAGTCCCTATTTGTATGGATGTGTGATTTCTGCAAAATGCAGAAAAATGAGCTGTTATTTCAGGCTGATCTCTGTGAACCCTAATCCATCTGAAGGACCTAAAAGACCAAGAGGTACCACAGGACAAGGTCACACCTCAACACAGTGTGATAGCGTGGAGGCCATGCCCTGGACAAAAGGCCTTGCTGCTCAACTTTGGCATCAACCTGGTTCACCATAAGTAAAAGACAGAGTTGGAGTGTTTGTATCAAAGTCTCTCTAGTTGATGGTGTCCTCTTTTCCATTGGGGAAGAATGTGTTTATTTCAAAAACAGCACTGTTCTAGTACATAGGCAATTACTGCAGTGAAGATGTACAGGGCTGGTGGTGATAGCATTGCAGAGAGAAACTCCAGCTGGTTTATAGTAGTTAAGCCTGGGATCTGCTAGCATACTTCTGAGACAATGGGAAGGTCTGTATAACCTGCTGTATAGAAGCTGTATAACCTGCTTCCTAAGGCAGGGCTGCTTTGAGCTTTCAATAGCAGACTGCTCCTGTGACCTGGGCTGGATGTGGCTGTATGTACAGCTCAAAAGATAAACTCCTTGGAGCTACCTGAGATATACATGATATATAGGGAGAAACTTATGCTGACACTGACAAATTACTTGGGAGACGAAGCAAAACTAAGATATCAGTCATAAAAATATATTCTTCTGTCTCTGACACACAAATCACCCAGACTTAATTTGCATCATGAACACTTACTGCATGTCTGCTGAACCAGGGCAAGCTTTTGCTGGCAGCTTTTGTGGCAGTGAATGGCACAGCAGCATTCACATGCAGGGAGGACAGAGTTAAAGAGCTGACCCTGGGGCAACTATTTAAATAAACCAGCTACTGGTGCATTATGGACAGGTGAGCTCGGTTTTAGGAAGCCCTGAAGAATCTCTTTAATGGTCTACGTTTCCTCCTCATGTCAGTTATGTGCCCAGCTTTCAGCATCCCAATCAGCAGCCAGACTGAAGCTACCAACATATCCCAGAGAATGTGGAACAATAAAAGGGTTGACAAGAAATTCATTGTGGCAGCCACAGAATGCTCTCAACTTTTCACGTAAATGCTGTGACTAATAGCTCCATAACCAGTCTGTCACCCAGGCTGTGATAGCAACAAGGAATTAAAAACTTACTTAAAAATTCCTCAATCAAGAGCAATCTTCTCTATTACTTTCCAGACTTGTGCTGCTACTCAATAAACGAGATAGCAAAAAGACATTTTCACTGACCTGCAAGTGACTTCATCAGCCATTTTGCTGTTAATACACAACTCCTACTGCTAAAACTGCTGAAACAAACACTTTTACGTGGACCAGAGGCAGCCAGCAACAGAAGAATTTTAATGACTTGGGAGGACTGTTGGTATTTTAAGAAGTCTCCTAAAGCCCTTTGCAGGATTGGAGATAAGAAAAATAAGTGGAACATTTTTTTTCCCACTAAGTACTTTGCACCATGTTCTCACATAACAGAAAGTGAACTGTACATCTGCATAATGAAGATGGCAAAACCCGAATGGAAAAATTAAAAAAAACCAAAAAACTGAGACAAAACCAAGTGGGATGGGAGCCACTCTAAAGAAGAGAGCAAAAATCCTTCTAGTCCAAGCTCTTGATTTTATTTTCTTTGCTCACAGCAGCTTTAATTTCATTAGCTTGCAAAGAAACACTCAATCCACAGATCAGATTTCTCAAGGATATAAGAGAAGATATCATGTCAATAAAACAAAGTACTAATTAAATCTTTAAACAGCAGCCACATGCTCAGTTAGTCCCTGTAGTGGAATCCTAGAAGAAACTTTTGCATCTTGTTGCCTTTGATCTAAAGCATCGCACTTCACCTTCTACAAGAAAAAGCCACATCCTGCCAGAAGTGCTCCCAGGTAAATCTATCCCACAAGTGAATTTTATCTGCTGTCAAGAATTAAGAAGGCCAGGTCCAGCTTCTTGAATAACAGTGTGTCTCATTGGAGAAGGTCTGACCGAGGTACCTGGGCAGCATCTGCCATCTGTTGCAATTGTAATGTGAAAAGAAAACCCTTGCTAGACATCCATCTTCATGTGGGCCCTTGGGACCCAGCAGCACGTCGCAGACAATCATGCTTCTGGTTACATTATTCAGCCGCTGCTTCTTCAACATCACCACACACTTTCAGCACAGAAAACTGGGGTGAATGAAACTGCTATTTCTCAACATCACCCTCCCAGCTCACTCTGAAAAGAACATGCAAAGAGCAGTTAAAAGGGCGCTGGGAAAATACAAACCTCCCCCAGAACAAAGTGTGTGTGATGTTCCTCTTGTGTGGAAGGAAGGGACACGAAAGGGTGCTATCTCTAGATCCAGGGAGCACTCTTGAAATAAAAAAAATATGTTTCTCAGATGCCTCTCTCTGTGGAGACATTCTTCCCCTCTCCTTTCTTCTGCTTACCTGCACTAGCCCGACCATCACTCAGGCACCGTGAAACATTTATGAGTGGCTCACCAAGCAGATGCTTTTAAATGAAAAAGTTAATTCTGCATGTTCTCCTCTTTCTCAGTAGAGTCATGTGAATAAAACACAATCAACCTTCAGATTCACTTGCTTTTATACAGTCAGAAAAAGATCTCTGCTTTGTCCAAAGGAAGTGCCACATAGCACACCTCGGTCAGCTGGCAGACAGCGCTTCTTCTATCCCCTTTCCTCACATCTCCTTCAACACTGCTCTTAAAAATTTGGCTCAACCGTACAAGTGAATTTCAGTTTTACCTGAAAGCAGTGGCAAAGATCTCACTTCATCCAGTGGAGTCAAATTTTTTGAAGCAATTTTTTCCCCCCATGATTCTAAACAGAGATGCTAAAAACTCTGCTTTGTGGTAGGTTGATTCTCTCCTCTCCATTTCTTCCCTGCTCACATGGGAGAATATTGTGACTTATGTTACATTCCAGTACGTTACACTGACTGATACACCTCAGATTTTTCTGAGATTTTTTTTTTTAGATTTTTTTTTTTAGATTTTTTTTTTTTTTTTTTTTTTTTTGCTATAGAGGCATATTTCTATAAGGAAAACAGTCCTAAGAATTTACCGTTGATATATTTTACATTGTTAGAAGAATATAATTTCTCAGGGAAGGGTCCCAAGTTCTTTATCTGCAAAGTCCCATCTTTGCTTCAGTTTATTTCTGTCAAGGAATTTTGACTAACATCTTTGATTCTTGGGAAGTGGCATTCATGTTAGTGGCATTTCTCTTTGAAACATCCACATACAAAAAAAATCCATCTGTTAGCTTAGCTTTTCATAACAATGTGCAAGTATGGCTATTATAAATAGAAAAGTTCAGTCATTTGCAATAGGCTACTAAATATTTGGTCTTGACTTTACAAAGTATAATTGTACCTTGGTTTCTAATAGCCCACTGCTTTTAAAATGCAAGGTAAGTAAACTAAAAGATGCCCCATAAACATTTCTCAGTGCAAGACACAGAAGTTGTTTCGTTTCTCATTACAAGTATCTTCTTAAACAGTGTGCTTTTTCTCATGTCAAAAATCTCACTCCCTTCCATCATAAGCAAGAAAAGCATTCAATCAGCAAAAAAAAATCCTTTTTTCTTTCAGGCTTACCAACATGACTGTAGTCCTAGAGATGTGTCCTGCCTTAAGAACTTGACCCTGAAAAACTTGGGACCCCTCACACGTTACACATTTCATACCACACTTCAAAGAAGAACATTAAATACCTTGTGACTAGAGTACTGTTTATTTCATAATCTAAACAAACACTGGAATACAGTCTACGCTTTTCTACTTTCCTGCAGACTTTACAACGCTTGTTTCCCCCCATAATTAGAACAACGCGCATACACACAGAACATGCATGCTTTCTAACACCAGTAACGAAGGTAAGGAGTCAGTTCCCATCATCTTCCCGTTGCCTGTATTAGAAAAAATACTTTTGCTCTTACTGTAGTTATGGCAGTGTGGCTAAGGATACGAAGACTACAGCACAGTTTTACTCCCTGCACAGAAAATGTTCATCAAAAGCATGCTGATGGTGATAAATATTACATGTCTATTAAATGAAAGGCATACTTTTATCCCCTTTACTCCCTTTTTAAAAAGACTAAGTGGCTACATGTAAATGCAGTGAAGCAGGTATAAGCTTAATTAATCAGTTTATTCAGATTGGCACCAAGGCGCTGCAAGGGCCAACGAAGTCTCAGCGAGGCTCCCCAGGGGCCAGCTCTGCTGCAAGGTCTCTGCTTTTCCACCTTCCGCAAGCAGAAGGCAGAGGCACAGCGCCGCACTGGGCTCCTGGAAAAGAAGCGCTTGAGGTCCATTAGTGTTTGAGAAGATCTTGTGAGTGGGTTACCTCCCTGCGGCAGCTCCGTCGGTGGGGGGGCCAGCGGGGCCTTTACACCACCGAGTGGTCGTTGCTGTGGACGCCGGCCAGGATGGTGTGGTTGAGCGAGGAGGCCGAGCGGTCGGAGCCTTCGGTGGGGCCGTTGGCGCTCTCGCTGCGCTGGCAGCAGAGGATCTGCTTGAAGGTCGCGCTCATCTCCTTGTCCCGGTAGGAGTAGATGATGGGGTTCATGGCGGAGTTGAACTCTGCGAGGAGAAGGAAGAACTTCTCGTAGGCCAAGACGTTGCACTGTGGGCAGCACACATCAAGGAGAAGCAAGACTAGTCCTGGGGTCCAGCAGATTATGAAAGCACCTAGAAAGAGAAAGAGCAGACAAAACACAACAGGACCGGTCACACACACTGAGGATTTGGCAGTTGGCAGCCCTGCCTGCTGCAGGGACTTGGAACTGGGTGACATTTGAGGTCCCTTCCAACCCCAGCCATTCCATGATTCTACAGCCATCCAAATGGAAGCAGTGAAATTTAATTTTCTATTCTTCAGTGGCCTGCTGAGATGGCTGCCCTTCAGAGACCCACGAAAAGTTATGAGCAGCACATTACATAAGCAAGGTGCTTCTCTACTCTCATTTGTTCTCTGCAAGTACCCTTGCATTTAACACTGATGATGAGGAACATCTTTTTCTTTAGCTAGAGGCCTCTGACTAATCAATCTGTTGATCAGCAGAAACAATGCTGTAATTTACTTCTCTAGCTAGTAACAAAGAAAACCATTTTGTGAGTGCTGTGCCTGAAGCAGCAGTAACAGAGAAAAAAGTGGTGTAGGCAGCAATTCTCAAGAAAAAAAAAAGCATGGGTCATGTTAATCCGTATCAGTCCCATTATGTAATGGAAAGTCCTAAGCACACATCCTTCTTGCACTGAAATGTCGTCCTTCAACAGATCTACTTCTTTTCTTAGGTCTCTATTCAGAAGAAATTCAGAGGCTCCTCAGGCTTCAATAGGGTAAATGCCAAAGAGCCTTACCCTGATTAAAATGCTTCCCCCACCCTTCCCTACTTTGTAAAGCTCTGACAGGGACAAAACCCCAAACATTTCTGAGTTCAATGCAGAAATGAAATCAGAATGATTTGAATTTTTCCAGGAGTGAATGGCAGTGCATATTCCAAGCTTAAGGATGTTTTGAACACAAACACCGTGGGGAAGTCCTTGCACAAGGATCATGTCAGAGCAAAGATGGTGCTTCTGAGATTCTCCAGGCTGACATGCTTGGTGGAGGTGGGAAATGAAGGTTTATCATCAGCCTCAGTGCAGGGCTCAGTGCAGGAGCTGCCACGGGGGCTTCCCAACACTACTCAGCCAGTGCTGTTCCCAGTGGGTTCCTGTGTCACTGTGGTATGTGCTAACACACCACCTCTTTCTTTTTGGCAGCAGTGTGCTCTGTGGGTGTCATGGCCGATCTCAGTCCATCGATTCGCTGTGCCCACCAAGAAGGTGCAGTGTGACACCTTTCCCTTTGGACGCACCAGACTCACTCAGGTCAAGCAGAAAAGTGGTTTCCAAACAGCTTTTCAGAGTGTGCTCTGCTACAGACACTGGATGCCAACCAGGAAGCACAGACAGGCTTTCAACACACCAGAAAGCAACTCTAAACTGAGCTTGCAAACAGTGGTGGCACAGTGCCCCTCAATGCCTATCGTTTTGCTGGCCAACAATGCTCACACAGGGAAAGTATCTGGAGGCGAGCTGCCAGCTGCTGATACAAAGCCCTGACTTCTTTTGCCAAATGACTTTGTTAGGGGCTGCCAGTAAATCTACAGAAGAGGGCTGAAATTCTCCCACGCTGAGGTGGCATGAGAGACGTGAATCCACTTCACAGCTTTTGTCTGCATGTCTTTTAGATTCCAGCAATCCTAGAAAAGAGTACTTGAAGCCTGGTCCAAGGACTTTATTCTTCTATTCCTTCCTCATATCTATTCCCCCAAGAGCAGAAAATGGCATCTCTTTTTGCACACATTACCCACGTTGGTTCAGAAGCTGCCCTTGTGGAACAGCTCTGCTGGGCTGGTTTCTGCAGAAACTGAGCAAATATTGCAAATTTAACTACTCACTGCAGAAGTGATGTGTGTTGCACTCACACTCCTGGCCAGTGAGGCAGTGGTGGACTTTGTTCCAGCTTGAGCATGTATTTTCTCCATTATACACTGCCTCGAGAGAATAACATTAGAGATGGAAACACTACAGGTCATGGGATCTCCAGTCAAGGGCAAAGGATGATGACAGCATTCTCACCTGGCCTGCAGCAGAAAGCCCAGTGTGGGAACAGTGGAGCTGACAGGAAAGTTCTCTTATGGCTGCTCAAAGTTGCAACCAGAAAGCTTCCAATTTTCCAACAATTTATTGATCTTTTTTTAGTTGTTTTATTTCCAATGTTTTGTTTAGAAATTAAATATGATATAGAGAACCTTTCTTTTTGCTACCAATTTTTTCTTTATTCTTTCAAGTATTCTTTTCAAGTATACTTGCTACTTTCAAGCAGTAGCAAGAAAAAGAAGTAGGGAGTCACTGGCCATGAGAAAATCCTGACACCTTTGACTGAATTCTGGTCTCAGGTGAAGTTCTGGAACCCCTGAGTCTCCACAGTGTCTGGGCTATGTCTCATAAAGTACACTGTTTATGAAGAAATACATGGCTTCATACTTCAGAGGTAAGTCCCTGACTTTCCAACTAGCTTCCATACAACATCCAAGATGGACCTTTGGGCAGGCACAGCAAGTTCCACACTTCCGAGCAGATGCTTCACTTGGTACTGGGAAGCAAATCCATTGAAGCCAGCCCCACTCAGTCTAGTGGGTTTTGTTTTTCTTTAGCCCCTGGGATTTTCCTTGCACAACTTCCCACCACGCTAATGACTCCTTATTAAGTGAAATTCTTATTAAGTGAAATTCTTGCAAATGGTGACAAAAACAATGACTTGGGTTTTCTCTCTTGTTATTTCACTGTCAGTATCCTGGAAAATACTGGTTAGCATCACATACGTTGAGGGCATGTTTGAAGTAGGAAAGTAAAAATGCCAGGCTCCAGTTACTTCAGATTTAGGTCATCTGTTAAAAGTGGAATTCTTTCCCTGGAATGAAAAAGCTTGACATTTATTTTTTCAACCTCTTACTTGGAGTACTTATCAAAGCAAAATGCTATAAGCTAAAAGTGAGGTTAAATTCTTTCCTTTTCTGAAATCAGCTGTGCACTGATTTCACAAACAATGAAGACCTAAAAATATCATGTTCAATAAGACAATGAGTTCTGAAAGCTTCCAGCTGTCCATATACTGAAAGTTTTCATCGTAATTCAAAGTGTGATGTATTCTTCTGCTCAGGAGCATTCTGACAGCTCAAGCAACTTGCAGGTCCTTCTCTACATGACACAGATGCAGTGAAACCCACACTACAATGACATACAAAGCAGATCTCCTGCATTCAAAGAATCAAATCTGGCCATCTGTGTGGATATGTCAGCATCCTGCACTAGACAGTAGTAGGAGAGCCCAATATGCACAAATGAAGTGCAGACGGGGCGGAGGAGCACTGTTGCCTGGTCACTCCGTGGTACATGGCTGAGCTCAGCCCTGGGGCCTGGGAAGATGGACCTTATGAATTGGTGACTGTCAGGCTAAGGGAAGAATGGCTACCTAAGAAGTGGGAAAGCTTGAGGAAGCTAGAAGAAGTGGCACAGCATCTTTAAAAACATTTAAAGAGATGAGAGGAAAAGTCTTGCTATAAACTGGGGAGCACATTTTACAGCAGAATATGAGACAGAATAAAGCAGTCAAATCTCATCCTATAGAATTTGCTATGTGGTACATCACACTCAGAGCTGAAAATCCCACTCCCTGTGCGCAGTTTTGTGCCACTTGCTGTGCTGTGGCAGAAGCCCACTGAAAGCTTTCCAGTGACCGCAGTGAAATTACATCAGGTCTGCCCTGAACCCCTCTCAGGTGCAGCTGTCTAGATTGTATTTCTATAGTAGATGCAAGCTTGGAAACTCCTGTGTAAGTGTGGCAACACATCACAATGTGAATGTAAGAGCATAAAGCTATTGTGTTCAATAGACATGAAACCAAGAATAATAAATCATACAAAAAGAGTGACTTGAAAAAGGTAAAAGAAACTCCAACAAAACATCAGTGTAAAGGAAACAACCTACATGACAATAAACACTGCTAAACCTGTCACTAAATACTAGGTCCTTGGTCCTCTCAGGAAGGTCTGCAGGACCAACACAACAAGCTTCAGACATCACAAGATAAAGCAGGAGAAAAGGGTATGATAAAAACAACATCCGAAAACACAGAAATATTACCTCAAGGCACCTCAATATCACCTCTGTGTTACAGCAGCCAGCCATGCCTCCTGGTTTAGCTTATGGCCAAGAACAGACCATTCAGGATGATATGTTTTCCTACAGGGCAGACTGTCTTAAATGGGTGCCCAAGTTTGCAAAAACTTGTTAAGAAACAAAGCAAGTACAAGCCCCTCTCCTGAGAAGCTAACATAACCTGAGGGAGGACAGGACATCGTGGTAAAGATGCTGAAGAGCAAGGAGAAACACTGCCAGCTTGTCTTAAGTAACTTCTCTTTGTTTTTCAGTGAGCTGAGGGGTAGAACAAAACCAACCTTGTCCCAGCTCCAGGCCCCATGCTCCTTGCAAGGCCACGTGCCCCACAGCAATATCCCCACGGTAGCAGTGGGTCAAAGACACAAACCAGCCCTGAGATCAAGGGCCCTCACGTGGTCAACTCCCAGACACAAGGCAGGGTAGCTGCTCTTGCAACTTCACACATCAGCAGATGAAGCATTTCCTAAGCAGCACTGTTGGTTTCTTTTCTGTCTTTTCACCTTGGATGGCATAAGACAGTGTTTGTTCCATGAACATTCATTTTCCTCTTGCTCACAATAGCTAAATAAAACGAGTGCCTCTGCTCCTGGCAAGTCACACCACTCTGCTCACAGCCTGGCAGCCACTGCTCTGCCCATCGAACACCCGCTGCTTCTCACAGAGAAGGAAAAGCCCATTTCAAGCAGAAAGCAATGAGCAGAGATAGAAGGAAGGAGAGGGAGGCCATCCTCAAGCTCTTGACCTCACCACTACGTCCCTCTTTTCAAACACTCCTGTTCTTCATCCTAACCACTGTGCATCTCTCCTGCCAGCCCTCCTTCACCCCTGTGGGTGTGCACCCAGGCTCTGCTGCTTTCTCACATGGACAGAGGTAAAGAAATACAGAAAGGGCCCATCTTTGGGAGCGAGAAGGGAGGCTGAGCTCTCCAAACCCTGGTCTCATAGTGCACGTGGGCAGCCACACCACCTCTTCCAGCAGGACCAGGAGGACATTGAGCATCACCGCTGGTCACCAACAGGGAGCAGGGTCTCACCGTGCTGAATCCAGCAGCACAGACTGGGCTGGCGGGTGGCTGGGAGAGGAAGCTGGAAGGTGTGGAAAGCACAGTGAAAGAAAAACAAATCGCTGCATCCAAAACAAGCTGCAGGCAAGTGGTGGCCTGCCCGCTGTGCAGCATCTGCCACCTCTGTGAAGGTGCAGAGGAAAGTTGGCGTTGCAGCTGCCTTGCTGACTGAAAGCAAACACAGAAGCAGAGAGCCCTCTGCTTGACAAAGCTTCAGCCATCAAGGGCTTCAGAAATGCCTGGCATTTTCCACATCCCCACACAATCACACCCTCAGCGGGGACAGCTGCTCCCTCATCAGCTGCAGTACAACTGCACTTCTTCGTGCCCTCCCCATCTGTAAGCTGTATCAATAAACCTCCTTATCACACTGCATACCCTCGTGTGCACGGCATGATAAGTACTGTGTGAAACACAGCTTATTTATAGCTCTGCATTGTTTCCCTCTAGATAGAAATATTACAGAATTAAATGCAAAATGAATGCTGAATTATTATAAATGCAAAGGACCTGCAAAGACCATTTATCATGCTGCAAGCATACAGAGTGTAGGCGTCATTCTTCTAGTTTGAGTCTGACATCATTGTCCTTGACTTGCCACAATATTACTACAATATAGCTTATAGTTCTTGGTGAATGAAAACATACTTGTTGCCATTATTTGTAGTTGTTGTTGGAAACAGCATTGGGTAAGGATTACTTCCACCCATGGAATTCTTATGTGAAAATATAAAATGTAGCTACCACAAATGGACTGGATTAACAAAAGTAAAATAATCCTATGCTAAATTCATAAAAATCTGCGTAACAAGATATGAGAGTCACGTCCTTGCATCCACTGACTCCACAGGTCCCTGTCAAGATGGCAATGAAAGAACATCGTTGCAAAACACCCCATGCAGGACCGGCAGCAGCATGCAGTCTGTCAGCAAGAAATGTCTTATTGAAATGTGTACTGGCCAAACCCTTTGTTTATTTAAAGTGTCTGTATTTACGGAGTTCCCCTGGATGAAGAAGTAGCACACTTCTTTTACCATAGTCCGTGTTCCTAATTGAGTGCAAAACGTTGCTTGGTTTTCCTGGCTGAGAAACTCTGATGCAGTGGAAACTTTAGGTTTCACACCAGACGGTGTGTGAGGGGCAGGGGGAATATTGCCAGTAGTGTAAAATGAGAAATGAAAACAAAGGAAAGCTAATTAAAATCTGCATCTTTGTGGAAAAGCATCTTGCATGTACTTCTTGTAAGAGGATTTGGAGCAGGAAAACTCAGGCAACTGGGAGAAAATTCTCAGCTAAGAGGCATAGGGGAGAATCCTGTCTTTCCCAATGCTGTGCTTGCTCCATCCCTGGGGCTCCCTGTTCTAGTCTTCCATGAGCTGCATAACTGAATTTGCAGGCAAAATTCTGACATCCCTATGGACAGGGAGCAAATCTCCAACGTTTTTTCCAGTATCTGAATTTCAGATGGAGAATTGACAGGTTTGCCAAATTTTTCAATCCACTGCATGCATGGCTGACAAAGGAATTTTAAAATAATAAACTGTTTCTCCTGGCACTGAATCCATCCCTGATTTCCTACCTCCGCACAGACAGATGCACACTCACAGTCCAATCTCCTTCTGATTCCTGCTTTGGGATACTGAGCTGCTGTGTTTGGTTAGGCTTTGCACAAATTAATGGCTGCACTGCAGAGGAACACAGGAGCCACGTCCCACTCCAAATCTCACCTCTCCTTCCCAGGAGGAGTACAGTACAAGTCTGCTTCAGCTTTGAACTCCTGTGACAGAATTTATTCAGTGTTTAAGGCATGGCTATGTTTGTCAACAAATCACCCCCTCAGAGGAACCTGGAAGCTTGCTTCTTGAAACTCTTATGCTTCTTAGACAGAGTAACAACTTCACATGAGAGATTCCTTGGGTCTTTGCCTTTGCTCTGGCTGGGCTGAGAGCACCAAGCATGTGCCAACAAAAAGTAAAGTTCCAGTATACAGCAGCACCATCTCATTCTTGGTCTTACTCTCTAGTGTTTCATCTGTGACTGCTCAGCACTTTCATCCTCATCACAGGATCACAGAGCAACAGAACAGTCCAAACAGGAATGGACCTCAAAAGACCATCAGGTTCAACCTTTCAAAAAGGAGCCCCCAGAAATTATCTAGCACCCTGTCCAGTTGCACCTTGAAAGCCTTCAGTGATGAGGACCAGGCAATGCCCCCTTGGTGGCTGTTTCGGTGACTGACTGATCTCACCGTAAAAAAAACCTTTTGTGTATCATGACAAACCTCTCCTGTTCCAGCTTACACCTTTGTCTTCTCCATGTGGCTCCTTGTGAAGAGAGAGCCTTTGTTATCTTTATAGCTGCCCTTTAAATACTGGAGTACTGTGATGAAGTCTCCCTGAGCTCTGTTTTCCAGGGACAAGGCTTCCTTCTTTTTAGAAAAAGTAAATAAAATGAAAAACTCTCCCTAAACTCACATACAATTTTGACCACAATTGATAATTTTCTTGGCGTACAAACTCTTCTGCTATTTTTTGCTTTCCCTGTTCTCTTTCAAAGCTCACATCACCACACCACCTAATACAATTTATCATTTAAATACTTTGCCTTACAAATTCTTCTGTGAAATCTTTAACTCTCTACTTTTAAACCAGGTACTGTTCTGCATCCACATTTGTTGCACAACTGAATGTACACTGAAGATACATCTGACTCAACACAGAGACTCATGAAAAGCTGACAGTAAATGCTATGTAACACCCTCACTAGTATCCTTAACTGCCTTGAAGCATGGAAGCAGAGAAAACACCACTGGCTGGTGTGGTTGTATCTATGGTCCCTACCATCATTACCTTTTTCTATTTTTTGGGTGGCTGACATTTTTCGGTCTTCCTCCTTCTGCCAGCCTGCATAGCATGGTGCTCACAGCAGAACCAACTTGGTTCATAAGCAGAGATAACACCGAGCAGGTTTCTACGATCAGGACCAAGAAACAACAGGCTTCCCACTTGGACTCTGGATGGCCTTTCCACAGAGCCTAGTATCAGCTGCGGATGTTTTACATACCGTGTGAGTGTCCAGGCCCTTGTCAGCCTTGCCAGTGTCTGAAACTTTTGAAGTCCGAAATGACAACAGGCAGCAAAACCTGAGGATGACCAACATCAAAGCAAAACAAGCTGAAGAGAAAAACAGACGTGGGCAGCAACAAGCTGTCAGAAAGCGCTGGCTCACTTCGTGGGTACTCACTGTACTCCATCCCAGGTTAGCACTTACACAGTGTCATCCTTTGCCTGCTGTGAATTGAGTTTGTTCGTCTCTGGCCAGCTGATCTCGCCACATGGAAACAGTCTTGGGTTGACATCTCTGAAGGAGAAATCTAATGCAAATGGAGGAGACTAAGGCTGTTTTTCAAACGATGGGTGCAAACCAAAGTTGTTTGAGTATCTCTTCATTTCAAATGTATGTTTTTGTTTTAAAGGACATTTTCCAAAGAAAGCATATTCAAGATGCTTTCTGAAAATAGAAGTCTGATTGTAAGGCAGCTTATCCATATCCATTTGGATCCCTCAAATCAAAAGGCTGTTAAGAAAACATGGATATTGTCACTGATCTAATGACTACAGAAGAGAGACAGTCCTCTTTTTTTTCACTCACAAAAGACAAAACTAAGCCACTTAGCCATAAAAAATGCATTTTAGACAAAAACAGGAAGTCATTAAGTGTCAATGGTCAGGATCCCAACTGATTTTTAAATTCATAAAGATATGTGAAGCTAATCTCTGAATAAAGGCCTGGCTGTTGCCAAAACAATTTGAATATTTATCTCTGTGTAAAGACAAACAGTAGTCCCTGTGGAGTTTCACTGTTGCCAAAAACCTGACACACAGAGGAAACATGAATGTCTTTTTCAACTTCCAGTGTTCTACAAGAGACTTAATGCTTTATTAGAGACAGAAATGCTCATGCAGTCCCAAGCCAGTGGCAGTAGCTTGGTAGGAACAGGAGCAGAGAAGTCCTGCTGATAGCAGGCTCCCAGTGCAAATAGCTCTGGTGCCCCTTGGGAATGGTGACACAGGACAAAGAAAAGCAGACAGCAGAGCTGTGGAGAAAATTATGAACAAGAAACCACCTTTCAGCCCACATCAGTTGTCCTACTTACACCACCTAGCTCTAATTCTGCCTTCTCTTTAGTGGCACGAGGTCATGGGTTGATGGGTTGTTTATGGTCATTACATGGTTCACCAGACTGGGGGTGGTGAATTCACCAGATGGGTCTCAAAGGCAAGAGGACCTGGGTGGGTCTTTCAGGTCCCTTAAATGGGGACCTGATAAGGGTTTCTCAACAGAAAGCAGCTACTCTAGTCAGAATCTAAGCTCTGGCACCAGGCACCCTGAAGCAGAGGTGACCAACAAGCAGCCCAAAGCTCTTCCACACCAGCTGTGGAAAATACACCTCATGTTCGTCCATATCTCCGTGGAAGATGCCAAAAGCCCCATACCTGCCATGAATGGTGGCAAGGCAAGTGAGAAGGCTGATGGCCAGAGGCCACCTCAGGTAGGACAGCTGGCACATGCAGACAGCTCACAGGCTGGGCTCTGTTCTGCCTTTGCCTGCAAGGTATATTTAGCAGGAGTGTTACTTTGCTCCTGTACCTGCAGTTTTAAGCAGAGAAAAATATTTCACAATGATGTTGAAAACAAACAAACAAACAGGCATCCCCCACTTTTCTTTTGGAAATCATCAGCTCACTGCATTCTGGTATTCTCCCAGCGATGGTCACAATGCTACACTTAGACAATACACTTTGATTGGTTGATTTCAAACAACATTGGTAGAAGAGATTGTTTAATTGTATTTTCTTTTGTTGTTAAGGACATTAAGCACTTCTGGTATTATGATTGGATGGGCTCCAGTTGCAACACAAGTTTCCAAATGAAGCATGGGTGGATGCAACTTAATGTGCAAAGGCCTGCTTTGATCTTACATAAGATGAAACCAGTTATATTAGAAGAGACATATGAACTTCTGTCTGTTTCCTTAATAGGAATAAAAACTGCTTCTCCCATGCTAGTACCAGACTGTGAATAGGACAAAGTGCTACAAAAGGGCAGAAACACTTGAAATGACAGCATTATATAATCCACTGCCAAAAATCCGTGCGCGCTGTCTTTCGATAGAGCCATACTGAACCGATCCGATGACAGCTGGCTGGTTAAGGTGTGGCAAATGTCCCTTGAGGCAATTGTGTTCAGTCCAGTTACTCAAAGCACAGCGTTTAGAAGCATAATCCACCATGACAGCCATGCAAAAGTAAGGGCACAGCTCCAGGGTGATGTGGACAATGGAGTGGTTAAGAAGACTCCAGAGATTCTGGAGTAAGCCCTCCTAGAAAATTAAGTCTTTTGGATTTGTTCAGTCAAAAACAGACCCCCTGCTCCCAGTGTGAAAGCTAACAAAATTTGACGCTGCCTGAGAGCAGCAGCAACCTTGGGATACTACCGCATCATAGAATCATAGAATCTCAACACCCAAACAGCCTGCCACCAAGGCAGTACAGGGAGAGTGTCCATGCTGAAAGGACACTGCCCTGCTATCAGACAGCAGCTGACACATCCACAAATAGCAGCAATAAAACAGATGGAGGGAAAAGCTGTGGGACAGCAGAAAGAGCATTGCTCTGCGCAAGGGAACCACCGAGTGATTAACTACCTGAATTCTGCTTGTGTGACTATATGCTGACAGCTTATCAGACGGTCAGATTCCAGGTTTCAGCACTTAATTTTATCTGTGCTCATTTAAACCTGTCCAGATGAGGCTGATAACATGGGCAGAAAGCACAGCTTTTGGCCTGTATTTCTACTCTGAAGTTGAGACATGATTTAAAGGGAGGCTCTCATGGATGACTCTGGTTTCCTTTTGAACATCCAATGTTTGCTATCTGGACAAGATCATGTTATACTGTAACTTATGTCCTAGGTATCAGGGAGAAGGAAGATCAGTGTTTTATCACCTGCAATGAATCCAGTTTCAGGATTCATTGAAAGTATTATCAAGAAGCAGGAAGTACTGCAACAGTGTACAGTAAGTTTTTTTCCATCAGAAGGATATCTGCTATCCTGTGGCTTGTAATTTTACTGCAGAAAAGACAGCATTTCCCATTCTTAAAATGGGAGATACAGCAAACAGTGGAAATGTTTCACTGCTACTGGTAAATATCGGAATTCCAGAGGCAGCTTCTTTGTAACTTCCTTTGTCCATGCCCTCATTGATATTAATTAAAACTCTTCTTCACACACAACACCACCCTGATAAAATTTAGCCTTTATTTCAACTCACAGCTTTGAGAATGACATTGCCAAAACATGTCTTAAACTGAAAAAGAGCGTCCATCTTCAGCCTGCCATTTCTCTGTTAATAACGGGAATACAGCCACTATGGAAGAGATGCTTTGCACAGCTCTGCATTATGTTGTCAGGTCAGCAGGGGCAGGCAAAAATCAAAGCAAGGGAAGAATTCAGAAGACATCACACATCTCTAATAGCTAATGAAAGAGGCAGTCCCAGCCTCATCCCCCAAGAGGGCCATTAATACTCCTCCTGGGTTGGATCAGTGATGAGTACTCTGACTTTCCTCACATTTGTGCACTTACTGATGATGTGAGTTCAAAGCTCTGGTCTCATTCTTGTGTCCTCACTGCTTTTCAGGAGCAGTGCTCTCCTGCTCTCTATTTAACCTCTGGTAGGCAAAGCATGGCACCTTGAAGTATCCAAAAATAGCACTTGCCTTTCAGCTACTATGTTAACACCACATCCTGCGTCACTGTGGCTTAAAAATTTCTGTATAAATAGCTTTTGAAACCACAAAAAAAGAACACTGTCATGCCAACTGAAAGTTGCTCAATCCATGTGTTTCTGGGCATGTGACTGCACTAACCTCTGGCAAACTGCTTGCTTCAGTGTCCCCACAAAAGACTGCAGATTTTGGCCATGATAAAAATAAAACGATGAAAAAAAATAGCACAAGGTCTTCTCTTTCATTTCATTCATTCCCACCTGCTCATGAAAAAGAAACTATATTGTGTCAGAATACTGCAGAACTTTCCATGGCACAGTCGATCTGGTACCCAGCCACTTTTATCCAGATAAAGGTCCTTCAAATCCAACCCCTATCTGCCCAGTGAGGAAGGAAGAGGTAACTCTGTCTTTTTTTGAAGTGAACACTAATCCCAGATGTGTAAGCATGCATGCCACATCACTGGACGTCAGGAGCAGAACATACCCATGAAAAAATCTGCTCCATGCCTGGAAATTCTGAGACTGAAAGAAGAATATGAAAAAGATTGGTATCCAAAAAGCAAACAGGTAGTGCTTGCTGGCATGGCCAAGCATGTGTCCAATAGATTGAACTCAGGCACACAGGCATTACATTTTATTGAAATACCAGAGTTACCAGCACTAAGTGTTTCTCCTACAGCCCAAACCTGAAATAGTGCCTGCAGGATCATTCAAAGGTTTTGATTCAGCATTGCTCATGTTCTGACTCATTGAGTCATAGAACAGTTTGAGTTGGGAGGGACACTTTAAGGCCACCTAGTCTAGCTCCTCTGCTATGAACAGGGACACCTACAGGGTTGGATCCAGCCTGACCACAAGTGTCTGCAGGGATGTGGCATCCACCACCTTTCTGGGCAACATGTGATAGTGCTTACATCTGATTGCTTTGGGATGGCCACAGTGACTATGAGTTTGTAAAATTTCTACAGTTCTTTATAGCAGATAGTTGTGCATCTAAAGCATATGGAGGCAGCATGGGTTAAATGGGAGACCTTCAAGGCTCTCTGCTCAGGAATTTTATGGGAAAAAAAGAAAAGAAAAAAAGAAATGGATTCGTACACTGTAAGCAAACTGCCTGCAAAACCTTTCTACTCAGCAAAGTAACTGCATCCAAGAAGTACTTCTGGTGTTCTATGTGAAACAAACAGCTTTTTTTCTTCTCCAGATAAGAAGAAAAATCTTGAACCATTTAATAACATGCAAAAGGAAGCCAATCAGAGCTGACCTCATTTTCTTTGAAAATGTGTCACAATAACAAGAAGTACTAAGGAGCATCTGCAGAACGTCAACACAGGAGAGGGGTGAGCAGGGGTGCCCTGCTGCAGCTCCAGTCAGCCTTGCGAACATGACGAAAGGCTCCCGGTGGCCCTGGCCCTGGCTGCCTTCTCACCATGAGCTGTCTCCTTCCTGTGCTGAATATTCAGAAGCACAAACTTGCTGACCAAATCATTCCTGCTACAACTCTTAGCTAACTTTGACTGGGAGCGTTTATATTTAAAGTGACCTCCACGGCACTGAGCACCATGTCCAATCCATGCACGTGCCCTTCAGTCCCAGTGATGGAAATAACCTAATGTGAGCCCCCTCCACCTCCACTGCAGAACGATTCAACCTTCATGGGGGCTATGAAATGATTAAACATTTTCGGATGTTTCTGTCACTGGTATCTCTTGTGCTGGTTCAGGAAGTTTCTGAACCTATCTCTAACCCTAAAAACCCTCTTCTAACAGCTCTTTAAAGTGCTGGCAACGTGCCTGACATTTCTTAGCACTTTGCATTTTTTTTCTTTTTCCTGGAGCACTGAAGAGAGACGTCTTTAAACAACGAAAATATACTTCTAAGTATGCAGACTTTTTTTCTTTCTTTCTTTCTTTTTTTTTTTTAAATGGTCAGTCCATGTCATGGAGGTAGTGGAGATGGATTCAAGATGTTGATGCACATCTCTTATTATCACAGATTTACAAGGCACATGCAACATCAAGTATGTTCAGCTTTGTAGGCAATATTACTGCCTTCTCCACACATCATAAAATAGGACTGCTTTCTTAGTAACAAAAAACCTTAGCATCAGAAGCCTTCTTCTCACATTTACTTTTTGTTTGCTGTAGTTTCTGTAGAAGAGATATTCAACAAAACTGCTATATCCAGCAGACATTCCTCTTTCCTATTAGCAAGTAATAGCAGCATGAAGATATCAGAGCTCCAACAAAACTTTTGGCAAATATAACACTTTCTATTATCCTTTCAGTTAATTTTGAGATTTCCACTCAGCAATGAAATATGCAAAGGAGACATCTCACAACTGACATCCTGCAAGATCTGATCTGCTGTACAGAAACTGAAGGTAATGTGTTCACCAGGGAGAGAACTGCAAGCAGAGGGTTGAAACTAGCTGTGATGGACCCCAAGTACCAATGGTCCACAGGCAATATATCTGAAGACAGATGTTTTGAGCTACCACTCACCTATTCAGATGGGCAGGCAAGGTGGTCCTCCCACCCAGGTGGTGATCCCCTACAGATGGAGAGATAAACCCACATTTGGCTTGTGAAATTAAGATCCATACCCGTGAAAGAAATGTAAGAGGTTAAATCCTCAGCGCTTGCTCCTGAACAGTTTGTTCAGATCCACTCATTGTTTAAATGAATCTGTTTTTAATACACATTGAATAAAACATGAGGTAGAATGCCAGTGGCAGTGTAAAACACAAGAAATGAAGAATTCCCCTTGAAAACATGAAAAAGAAAAACCTCTCGGGAAGCAGCACCCATCACTAAAGTATGCTCTGTAATGTGCTTAAAAGCCTCATTTCTTGTGTGCACATGGCTTAATCCAGAGCTAACATGCTGGTGTGGTGGAGCAGTGCAGGGTATCTGGAAGCCTTTTGCTCTCCATGAACAGCATATGGCAGCATCTGATGTGTGCACACACTGCAAGGCCAAGTGTTCTCCTCAGCTAGAAACGCAAAGTTAATTATTTCCAGCTAATTATCTGGCTTCACTGGTTTGTCTAAATGGACTCCTCCTCACTCCACATGGAAAGAAGCTGAATTTTTCTGTTCTTCAAGACCAGTACAAGGGATCCATCCAGAGGGACTTCAACAGTCTTGAGGATTGGGTCCTCAGGAACCTACTGAGGTTCAACAAGGCCATGTGCAAGATTTGGCATGTGGTTGGGGGCAATTCCAGATATGTGCAGAGAATGGGAGAAGAACTCACTGAGAGCAGCCCTGCCAGGAGGGATATTAGGGTATGGATATGGATTTGAGTTGGAGCTGGGTGGGTTTTCAGGTTCTTTTCAACCCAAGTCATTCTATGATATTCATTGGCAACTCTCTTCATGCATCTTTGGCTGAACAGCCAAAGGTTAATGCTGATTATCTGTAGTGAGGACTGTTTTAACCCACGTGACCGATATAAGGCATATTATACACAGCCTATCAGCTAATACACATTCCCTTCATTTTCACCTTTTCAAAACACAAAATGACAAATGGTGAATGATGAACTGCAACACGCGCTGCTGTTGATGGGAAGTGGATCCAAGTCTGAACAGCGCCTGTGGCTCTGTTCTGGACAGGTGAAAGGCCAGCTCACTACAATCCCTGCTCTGCTACACTACGTAACAGATACTTATATTCAAATAGTAACTAAAAAATCATCAGTTCTTTAAGGAACACTGAATACATTCCACTGTTCCAAACTACAAAAGAAAGCTTTGTTGAAATAGATGCATAGATGTTCATAAAAACATCACACAGCTCCTAGAAACTATGCCATACATTGTAAGAAACACCAATTTATTCTCAGCCTGCATTTCTGGAAGCCAAGCTGATGACATTCTTTCAAAAGTGGTTTCCTTGGCTTTGAGATTTTACACCTGACCCAGTGCAAACCTCCTTCACACTAGCACTCACACCTGCCAAGAAGGGGCACTTAGAAGTTTAATTTGCAGTCAGTGCAGTTATCAAATGGATACTGAGGCTTTATGATGGCATGTGCTCAAGGGCTGCAGCAGAAGAGTACTGACCAAGCAAGCCTTTCACTATTTTAAATTACATATAAACACTCACTATAAATAGACTTAGCTGTCAAATCGTATGCTTCCAGTGAAGCTGTAGGAACACACATGAAAGCGTAACACTGAACTACCCAAAATGCACACTGTGACCTAACTTCTTCATAGGTTGAAAAGAAGTAATTTCTTGTTCTTGCATGGAAGCTGCAACAGCTGAACATCTCAGCCAGAACACCACATACCACACTGACCTCCTGCCCTAAGGTTGAAGAGTAGCTTGCAGTCTCCTCAAATGCTCTCTTCTGCTCCTCCAAGGAGTGAGAAGGGCAAAGTTTCCAAGTTACAAATGGTTAATGTGAGTTCAGAAAGCTTAAAAGATAGTTTAGATAACAACTACAAGCAATACAGCAGTTCCTTTTGTGTGCAGTGAGATGCAAACAAGAGCTGCTGCGTAGGGGAGGCTGGATAAGATCGGTACAAAACAGAAAGAACCTTTTTGATTCAGAAATTGGAGAACCAAATATCCCTCTACATTGCTACTGCTTCAGAAATCACCCACTGGAAAATAAAAAGATGGTATTTTTTGAAAGATGAAAAGGGAAAAAATAATCTTAATGCTTTTTGGTTTTGTTCTATGCAATCCTTACATTTTTTTGTTGCTTGGGTGTATACACAACAAAGGCGGGGGATCTCCTGGGACAAAAGCTGGTTTACACGGAATGCGTCTGCAAGAGAGCAGTCCCAAATGCTCATTTTTAGAGCATTCAAACCTTAAATGAAGAGCCAGGAGAGACACACAACTCCTGTACTCCAATCACCAGCCACAAGAAGAGCTGCAAAAAGAGAAACCAAGGTAGAAACCACAGACAACAAAATACACTCTATTAAAACCTCCACAGCCACATAAACATGCAAAAGAATACTGTATCTTTGCAGTGCAAGGCATGCTGCCTATGCTAGGCAGTACTGTAGTGTTGGTCAAGTTCTTTGCATCCTGGTTATGAATTGATTTTTAGACTGGTGCAGCTTTCTTGCACATCACTCACTGCCTCCAGAGCAGTCACCTTTCTGTTTGCAGAAAAACCATGGTTTGGCTCCCTCCCTCTTCATAGCCCTCTTCCCAGTTAACTGAGAGAAAGGGCTGCCTTCTACATCACTTAAGGTGGTAATTCCTTATTACATACTTGAAGAAATATATTTCCCCGATAAAAGTTTGTAATCTGGAGGTCAATATCTCACTGCTTAAAGTACCCATCCAAATAAATGGGTATGCTAGCAAATTTTTAAATGCAACCCACCTGTGTCAAACACAGACCTTGCAGCTGATGATTAATAAGCACAACAATATTGGCTTTGTAGTAATGTTATCAGTCCCTCTTTGTTTCTCATCCTGCTGCCAGCTGAAGAGAGAAATCAAAACCCAGGCTGTTCTTCAACTGCTCACTTTGACTGAAATGAAAAGGTTCTCCACTAACTATGCAGATGCTCTTTTGCACAGCTCCTGGGAGTTGACTGATACATGTGCAGGAATTGGCAGGTGACAGTGAGTCCCCAGTGCTGGTACAACTGCATCACATCCTGTGTGCAGGGGGTGCAGTGCCCTCTCCTCTAAAAGGAGTTGGATGCAGCTATGGTAGAAAATGTGTCATTAAAAAGCTTTGTTTTGATGATTAACAACGGTTAACAACTTAAAAAAAACAACCCCATGCAACTCAAGACATCTAGAATCACTCTGCATCCTTTTTTTGTTTTTTTAAGTATCCTTTCTTTTCCTTTTATGGGCTGCAATTTCATTTTTAGTTTGTTTAACAAAGGAGTGTAGCAACTGTTCTACGAATACACAATAGATTTACACAGCTTTTTTGCTCTCTATACTCGCAGCTTCTGCTGGGAAAAATTCAAGTCTTTGTTACTCCTCATACTTCTGGAAAAGCAGAAAGTGGGCATATAGAGGCAACTTCAAACAAGGGGAGAAGAGATTTATCAATACCATATGTAAGAAAGACTTCTTCCTGTTGCTACAGCAGTATCAGAAAATAGGAAACAGCTCCCAGAACTGCTTTTAGGTGAACAAGGGAGGCACTGAGTCCAGGGTCATAGGAAACAATTTCCATGAAAAGGAGATAAATGCCTCAGTTTGGCAGCTTCTCTTGCTTGTAACAATGAAATTCTCTCCCTCTCCTTCAGGGAACACTTCCTCTTTCACAAAAGGAGATATTTCAAAAAACTTAACAGTCCTTGCTCAGTTATATTTGCAAATGTATACTAAGATACAAAGTCATTTATTGAAGAAGAAAGACCCAGGCAGACATCCTTTAGTCCAACACAACAAAGACCAACAGGCATGCTCCTCCTCAATTCCCTCACTGAGTTACTGGAAGTCTGGTTCTGTTGGTTTGGTTGTCCCAAATAACCCTCTAAGCTTTCAGCACCAGCATCCAAAGGTTATTGCTACAGCAAACTGCAGCAGATGCCCTCTGGACACGAAGTACTCACTTATGGAAGGCCTCTGAGTTTGAGCATTTCATTACTGAGCACAGCCTCCCACCACCGACAGCCCTTCAGAGTGGAAAAGAGATGCATCAGACTTAACAAGTGATGTCATTACTTCTAAAGCCCTTCCATACCAGCTCAGAGTCCTTTTATCTGCTCTCCAGGTCTTCCTCCAACCTTGCATCGATCATGCTTTTTGACCTTTCTCCCTGTGCCAGCAATTAAAATAAACAAGAGACTGAATTCTGAGGGAAGCCAAGCTCACAGTGAGTTCAGGATTTCTGACAGAGCAGCCATGGGGAGTGGGGAGGAGGAACAAGTAAATGCCCAGACCCAGGCCAACATCGTGCTCACCACCAGCACGTCATGGCCCCAGCCATGATGCAGCAGGCATGACCACCTGCTTTTCTGCAAGCACCTGCATTTTCCAACAGCATCTCTCTGAAAACCTGCGGTTACAGACAGAGGGCTTTTTTTTCTATTTTAGGCTGAGCCAAGTGGAAGGGATCCAGCATAAAGGGTTCGAGAATGGGACCTGCAGACTGCATGAGGATTTTCTGCTGTTGTCATTACTTTCAGCATTAAAGAAGTGCAACAAGTGTGCAAGTGCATGACTGAACCTTACTCATAGAAAGGCTGAAAACATAAATTAAAAAAGCAGACTTTTGTCTGAAACAAAAAAACATACGGCCATCTGTGAGCTCAGTGATGGCATCCACAGCTGTAAGAAACAGGAAGCTGTCCTGCTAGTAACACCAGAAACAGAAGCGCTCCAGTCACATTTGTCATTCACATTCAGCTTCAAAATGCATGCACTGACAAAAAACCCAGGCCTTCTCCTTCAACTCATTTCTCATATGGAGACTGCAAGCAGGGGGGCACAAAGGCTGTTGTCAGAAGGCAGGAGTCACTACCCACCAGCCAGGAAGAGGGCAGATGATGCATCTTAGATGTCTCCACATGCACTCTTGCTGGAAAAAATTATATATTTTGATGTTACGAGCCATTAAAACTACAGAGGCAGGAATAATGTCAGACAGAAAATTCTATTTTTCTATTTTCAGGACCCAGAGTTCTTGCTCATGCTGTCTGTGTGGAACGAAGCAACATGCCGGCAGCACCCTTCTCCTCTCCCACAAAACAGCCTCTTGTTCAAAATGTTTTCCACTGCTCCAAACAAACAGTCCTTCAGTGCCTTGCTGAGTACAGTTTTGCAACATGACAAGTTAACAGCTGGCATTTTTGTGCACGCAGCCCTAAGCTGAGGCCTGGCTGTAAATCTGGCCATGCTCTCTTGGCTTAGCACTTCAGCAGTTTCCACCGATACACAAATGCCATCCCGAAGATGAAAATGCAAGCCAGTGGCTGGGCTTGTACTGTACTCCAGATCTCCCCACACTGCAAAACGATGTACTCTAAGCCTGTCACCTCTTTTAATGGATGGATTCCCATTTTCTGTTCCAAAAACGCAGCAGAAGTCTGAGATCAGAAGGCCTTCTTAGCTGTGTGCTGGGCTGTTACAAGCATATTTACTTAGACACGCTGACTACCTGCTTTTTTACTGATCACAACTTCTAACTTCAGTTTTTTTTCCAGGTTGCTGAGAGTTCTGTCTTAAAACAAATGCCTCACAGGCACGCGTCCATCTCAGCCCCCTGAGAGAGGCCCAGGCTGATGGGGACGGCCGTGGCTGCAGCACTGCTAAGTGGAATTAAGGCAGCAGAGAGAGCACTACGGTGCCGATTCATTCTGGTCTGGCGTGCATTTTCACTAAGTGAATTTAACTCTGGAGCCAGCGGTTTCTTACTTCACCTGGACTCAAGGGAAACGGTTGTCTTCTGCTGACTGGGGATAAATGCTGTCATTCATAATAAGGATAAAAAAGCAATTCCTTTGGTCTTGTAGAGGAGAAAACCTATTTCTGAAATTTATTTTCAAAGACTTTTTGAAACATGAAACAACCAGTGCAAGCAATTACAAGAGTTTTTATTTCACTTTTATTTTTAAATAAAAATGTAACATGGGTGTAAACCTTGAACTACTCAAGTTTTCTCTCTCTCTGGCCATTCTTAGAGGAACCCAGAGAGCTCTCGTTTGCCCTTCAAATTTATTTCTTCCCTGAAGGGTACTAAATTACAGTGAAGTCAGAGGAAAGCCTTTTATTGAAGTCTCATTTCCATCGTGTGTAAAGAAATGGATTTACTAGAGAGATTTTTCCCCTTCAAAAATAAAATAAAATAAAACCACATTCCTGCCTTGGGAAATGATGGAAGTTCCTCAAAGCACAGTTTCAAAGGATCCCAAATGAAAATAAATAGTACTTATTCTTAACTGAGGGGGGGAAAGAAGGGGAAAAGTTTCAAATGGTTTCCCTAGGGTAAAGTGATGAATTACAAGGGGATACCTGGAATACTTTAGAGAAAAGATAGTTACCAAGAACATATCCGCTTTAGCTGAGGATGTAATAAATTCAATTGGGAGAGTCAGTGAAGAAATTAAAGAAAACATTATTAACCAAACTTCTAACACACCCCATCAGGCTCCAGGTTCAGAGAAAGAGCTGCCTGCTTCCAAGGCACCAAACAATTCTTCTTTAGGAGCGAGAGCTTGCACAGGCTTGTTTTGAAAAAGGAAGCTAGTCAGGAGGTTTATCTCGCAAAGAAACAGTCCACGGTGTAATTTCTACATGCCATGTTTCTTTATTCTTTCTCTTTTCAGTACCCTCCCCTGCCAAGCAGTGCTGAGAAGTTATTTGGTTTGGGCTACAAGGCGTCATTAGATAAGATCAGCTGGACTACATTTGCAGGAGTAAAAATACAGCAGTAAAACTGACCAGCAAATGAGATTCAGAGAGACTCATTAAGTGTCAGAGAGCACACAGAGTACTGCTCTTTCTGGCAGCATAGAAAAAGCAAGAGAAAAGCATCAAGTGCAAATTACTGGGTAGTGATGCATGTACTGCAACATAGACTCTCAGCAAGTTTTCACACTTCCACTACTTCAATCAAGAGTAGAAACTCATCTCTCTGATTTTTAATTATATCTTTATAAAAAGTACTCATCTTTTTTTCAAACTATGCAGTATCTAGTTAATACAGCAAGAGAACTACATCAAGAAAATAAGAATATGGACACTTACATGTAAGAATATAAGAAGCAGTAACCCGCTTTTGTTATGGATAATAAACAGCATGACAATTTTATTCTTTGTTGGTATTAAATCAGAGTAGCTTCACAGTTACACAGTGCAACAAATATCAGCAATAATCTAAAGACTACTATTTTTCCTCATCTATGTGCAAGTTGAAGGTACACTTTTTGTTTGTTTGTTTGTTTTTAATTCCAACATCAAAATATCATTAGGACATCATCCATTAGGACAGAAAAGAAAGAAAGAATAATGTGTAATGACAATTTTTGAAACCATCTGCACCCCAACTGTATGCGCTACTTTCCTTAAAGGAAGCTTCAGAGGAGTAATCAATACTGTCCTTCCATTGAGAAAAAAGGAAGAAAATCCAAGCCATCAAAAATCATAAATGCCAAAATATGATATTAAAAATACTGTAGGATAACTTTAATCATTTCATCTTCTTCGTGCACATATTTGATGATACAGCTCCGAAGTACTGCAGCCATACTACAGCTTTGAAAGCACTTATTATAAATCTTCTATTCCTCCACATTCCCCATGCAATAGTAATAAGAATTAATCTTGTAAACTCCATGAGGGGCACTCCATTTAGACTATGGCCATCAGCCACAATTTTCCCGTTTACTTGACTGTGGGTTACATTCACAGTTTATGCACTTTTAAAATATACTTATCTAAAAACACTGGGACTGTGCATAACTGCACCTTGTGTGTTAGAACAGAAAGTCATTGATGCTCAGGCTCATATTGCCAGCGCCAGTCCCAGAGTTTATTGCCTTGTTTTTCCGCTAGGACTGAATCAGTACACAAGCGACATTACTGTGATGCAGGGGTCAGTCTGGGCTGGTAACTCTGAATGAGACCCCATGCTGGCCACAGGGTAACCTGGTATTTATGACTTCACATTCCCTCACTTTCAGAGGAGATGGGAAATGTCCTCATGCTGGCCAGACCTCATTACCCAACTCAGGTCTCCACGGAACATGCAGTGTTAGTGAAAAAAAACAACTGGATACTACTGTTTTCTCCAAACAGGGCCATCAGTACTTTGTAGGAGGACATATTCAAGATAAAAGGCTCATGGCCAGCTGAAGAATGCTGCTGAAGACTGTCTCTTCCTGCCAGCACAACTCCTCAAAGATGGAGAGGTCAAGCTGTCCCCTTCCTGTCGCAGGGCTCGGAGTTCAACCTCAGCCTCTCTGAAGCATCCTTTTATCAGCTGCATATGCTACCAGAGCTGATGTTCACTGTGGACCACAACAGTAACCTTCCACGGGCAGGGAAGGTCCACTCACTGAAAGTCAAGCAAAGCCATGACCAAGCCCAGTCTAGACAATATCATCTTGATGTCAACCCAGGACCACTTGGCAATGGGTGAAGCATATTTAAGAAAGGTTAGGTATATCAAAGCCTTAAGGTTCAGGAGCTAATGAAGACAGACATTGCTTTATTAATCACCTGACGCTGCATGAGAGTTGTGAAAACAAAGGCATCCCTTTGGTGGAACTCGGAATGCTCTCATTCAGACTGTAGAAATAGTTCTTGTCCTTTTCATTTCCCACTGACAATTCAGAAATCATGCTGCATGAAGAACTATGCAGCAGTTACACACCCAGGGAGGGAGTGGGAAAACATGTAGAATGCATGCCAGGAGAGACATCAATGATACTGGAAACATCTTTTAAAAACATACTCTCATGGATCTCCACAGTTTTCATCAGACAATGAGACAGACAGAAAGGTTAAGGTTATCAGTATTGTATTTTATTTCCCTTGGTTGCCTGTCTACAGTATACTGAAACTTGGTGCATTACCACAGTTGCTGTTGGTATCTAACTGTGAAAGAAAAGCTACTAAAGTACAAAAAAAAAACACCAAACAAAAAACAAAGTCTCTTGGTCCCTCCTGCAATTCATAACTATGGCAGAAAGAAGGAGCAGAAAAAAAAAAAAGCTGTTACTGAGCAGTTCCACTCTTCCAGATGTTTATACTAAACTTCCAGATGTATTCCGTGCATTTATTGCTTCATTATAGAAAGGCAAGGGACTATCTTCAAACACAGTAAGACTCCTTTAAATCAAAATAGTTCAGACAAAAGGAACCTCCACTTTTTTTTTTATCTGTGCTCACATTAGTTTCCACATTTTGCAGATTAAATTGCGTCCCTACAAGCAAAGCAGATAATCTTACAGTCAGTGAAGGCCCAAAGTGTATTCTCAATTTCCAGGAGCTTAAGGGGTGAGCAGCAGGGAATTCATTCTTTGCTCTGCCTCTGTCAGGGTGTAGCTGTGCTGCCCAGCCCAACAAGCAGCCTGCTTTTGGCCAAACACCACTGAGAACTAAGGCTAACTGCAGCGCTGACTACGGAAGAGTTGTTGCTATTATTACCTAAAATGTAGTTATAAAACTTCAGTACCATTATCCCACTGACAGCAGTCTCCCACCCTGTCTCATGGAGAGCTACTGACTAATTACTGAGAAAGGATGGGCAAAACCACTTCACAGTTTTAAACTTTCTGCAGGGGGACCACACACCAGTTTCAGGTTCGTGTTTTTTTTTTTTTTTTTAACCTTAATTATCTCTTTTGTACCATAATGGTGCCAAGAGAAAGCCTCTCAGACAAAAACTACCATCTAAATACAGAAGACTGTACGATCCTCTTATGGAAGAATAAGGAAGAGTTATTTATATTATGAAAACAGGAGCTGTAAGCAAGACAGGAGACCATGCAGTCTGATCAGCACTTGTGATCTCTGCTGATACTTACCCACAAAAATAGTTTTATAAAAACATCTGAAAACACTTCACCTTTCATGTCTTCTTTCAGGTCACGGAAAGCTAAGGCAGAGCTCTTTTTTTGGCCTGGAGCTCTGAGATTCATTGATGGTGTCTTCTACCATCAATGAATCAAACCATTAGAGTTGTCCTTAAAAGTAAAACACAGAAATGGGGAGGACAGAAGGGATGACACCAGCTTTCGGCTATTGCATCCACTGGGTTTCTGCTTGTTCATTTGATGGCTTGTTTAAACATAACACATGGTAGTGGTGAAATGCAAAGTGTCACTGAGCTGCAAGCTAAGCCAGATCCTGCTTTATGGCTGTGTGTGGTGTACAGATCAGCCTGCCTTGGCCCCAGCATGCAGGAAAAGGCATGCTCTGGAGAGAGGTCTTTATGTTCCTTCCTACGTTCATAAGATTTCAAAAGCTGCCTTGTTAGATGAAAAAAAAAAAGGGCTTAACTATGAAATCACTTCCTTCTGTTTAAAATATTTCAAATCAAGAGCAAAAAAAAAACCAAAAAAACAACAGAAAGCAAAAACAAAAAAGCAAAAACAAAAGGAAGGAGGGAAGGAGGGAAGGAGGGAAGGAGGGAAGGAGGGAAGGAAGGAAGCAAAAGTAAAAGGGGGAAAAAAATCTGTTCTCTGCCTCTGATGTGTTCCTAGGTCTCAGCACCCTGGGTGCCAGATCCTGACTGCTCCTGATGCACAACTGTCCTCTTGTGCATAGCCAGGGACATGGAGCTCGGTGCAAGAGCTCTAACAAAGATCCTAAAGCAAGGATGTGTGTGCTTCCACCTACTAGCACCCACAGGTGTACCCAGATCCCAGCCCTCCTCGGCTCCCAGGGTTCCACAGTATGAATCACTCCACCTCCTTCCCCACTCAGCAGTGAGCTGAGCTGCACACACACCAAAACACTGCCTTTCCTCTCTCTGCCTTCAGAAAAAGTTGGTGTCTGCCTTCAGTGTGATGTATTAGCTTCCTCTGCATGATTAAGGAAGTCAGGGTGGTCTTTTCTTCTCTGTTACAGAGGCTCACTGATGCAGGAAAAAGCAGAGGTCATGAGATAAACATTCAGCACGCTGCTACAGGCAGTCCTGGAGATCCACTCACCTTCACTGCCTTTGCCAAAGCAGAAACAAACTCTGCCCCTACAGCATTGCCTTTGGAAGGAGGTAATCAGGAAATACCACATTAGGGAATTCAAACTGTTGCTTGAGAAAACTGTAAACCAGATTTGCAAGCAGACTTCAAGCAGCACAAGAGCACCAATGCATCAGGGGTTGCTGCAGGTTTCCTCTGAGAGCAGGCTTTACCTAGCCAGAGCTTCCAACTGCTCAGAGCCAGAAAGCAAACTTCCACTGCAAGTGATTATTTGGAGATGTTGGACAGCATTCGTGTGCTGGTGGCAACTAATGAGCTTTTCTCATGGCTCAGCTGGTCATCTGCTAAATGCCCTGATATACAAACATTCAACCTCTGCAGTCTCTGAGGTTGCCTCCATCTTCATCTTGCAGCTGTTCCTGAGGCCTGAGAGCAAGGTGAAGGCATGGTTTTACTTGTTAGCTCTGTGACTGAACTCGTCCAAGTTTAGGTCCCTGGAGATTTGGGGACAGCTGCACTTATGGATAACTAGGCCAAGTTTACAACACAACAGGGGACTAGCATTGCAAGGGACCCATCCGCCCTGTTGAAGGACCTCATGCAAAGGACCTCCCCTCATAGCTGGGGACAGATAATTAGCACCATCCCTACCTGACTGCAGCTCACCATCATTAGCTGCAACAAGGAACTGAAGGAACTGCAAGGATAATCACCAGGGAGTGGTACCACCCAGACAGTGCTTTTGCATAAGAAAGCAGAAAGCACAAGATCTAAACCAAATATACTTGTCCAAGAAGACAAAAAACCTTTTAACTGCACTGCGATATTTGCTTGATATTTCCCCTTTTCCAAGCCCTGAACCTTAGGGACCTCCAGAGAACTACACCAATACCTCATGTGGTATCTTTCCCTATAAATAAAGAGGCAGGTACTTTAGATGTGCCAAACCATACAGCAGAGACCTGAGCATACTGTACATAAAGACTTGTTTAACATGTGAAGTCACAGGATCACAGATCACAGAATTGTAGGGGTTGGAAGGGACTTCAAGAGATCACTGAGTCCAGCCCCCCTGCTAAAGCAGGTACCCTACAATAGGTCACTCAGGTAGGTCCAGGCAGGTCTTGGATATCTCCATAGAAGGAGACTGCACAAGCTCACTGGGCAATGTGTTTCAGTGCTCCATCGTCCTTACCGTAAAGAAGTTCTTCCACATGTTAGTATGGAACTTCCTCTGTTCAGGTTACAGGCCATTACTCCTTGTTGAGCATCCTTTCAACACAAGCCTCTAGCTTCTTTTATTTCAGACACAAAATATTACTTGAATACACACATCACTTTTAGCACAAGGAAAGAACCTGTATTTCAGTGCATGATGGACTCACTTCATTTGTTATTTTCTCATGCCAATAGGTGAACAGTGCTGGGGACAAGCTGCTAGAAAAGGTTTTAAACTTGCATTGCTCCAAAAATCCCTTCCTTATCAAGATCTTGCTATTTTCATCTGTTTCATGTTACATAGCTGGATGATTACATCTGTGATATCCTTTTTCATAAAAGCTTGATAATACCCACACAGTAACGAATGCTGGGGCTTCTTATTGCCCCTACTTCTTCTACCATCTTCCAAATGATGCTGACCTCCCAGAAGCTGGACATGCATTACTGCAATCACCTGGTAAGAAATAGAGCGGGGAAGGTAGAGGGGACAAAGTAAAAACTTACCAAGCACAATGACCACAGTCTTCAGGAGGCTCATCATGGTGTCCCGATTCCTGCGAGGTCCAGAACTGTGTCTGGACATTCTCATAGTCCTTTGGCGGACATACCCAAAGATATGAGCGTATAAGACCACCATGACCACAAAAGTGACCAGGTTGAAAATAGCCCAGAAGACCAGGTAGGAGTCACTATAGAGCGGTGCCATGTTGGAGCAGTGAGTGATATCACAAATACAGTTCCATCCGACACTTGGTATGGCACCCATTACGATGGCCATAGTCCAGATAACAACAATTACCACCACCACTCGCCGGTTGCTCATCCGAGTATGCAGCTGCATGCGAAAGACTGTAATGTGCCGCTCGATGGCGATGGCCAGCAGATTGGCCACAGAGGCTGTCAGGCTAGTGTCAATGAGACCCTGACGGAGAAGCCAGGTGCTTACAGTCAGTCTTCTAGTATTAGGTCCCGTGTTGAACATTAAGTAAAAGTAGGCCAGCCCTGCAAAAAAGTCTGCGGCGGCTAAGTTGGCCATTAAGTAATAAATAGGAAAGTGGAATCGGCGGTTGACATAAATAGCCACCATAACCAAGAGGTTGGCTAGCATGATGAAGATGCAGACGGTAATCCCCAAGCCCATTACGAGCTTGCTGACAGTGTTCCATTCAGTGGCTAGATATTTTCCACTCCGGTTATAAAAGAAGGCAATGGTTTCATTGTAGTAGCACTGTGGTTCACTCATGGCTGTGGACTGAAAGAAGAGGGGGGGCGGGGAAAGAGAGAAAAAGAACGACATCAGAACTGAAAACATATAATTGCCTCCATGGACAAGGCATGCACAGAGAGCAGGGAAAGGCACTGGACAGAGAAAGGGAACACACTTCAGAACAAATTTACTTTTTCAGAACAAACAGCATTCCACAAATCACAAACTATTGCTCTGAGGATTTCAGTAACTACAGCCAGATTAGAAGCAACCAGAAATACTTCCATCTGCTCTGGGAATGAGCATGATTTCTGTCATAGCTGTAAATTACATAATAAACATTAGAGCTTCTGTCCAGGCAGACCTCCTGAAAAACTCACTTAGAGAGACAGGCATGCAATTCATAATCAAAAGAAGTTAACTCTGTTACAGAACACTTTGCTTATGTTATGAGTGCATAAAAGCATTGTTTGGCTGTAGCTGTGATACATGACACGTTCCTCAAAGAGGAAGAAAAGTTGCTGCACTTCCCCGGAGGTTTTAATTCACCCAGATCTTCATCAGGGACATTTCTTGTTGTTCTGTTATAATCAGTTACTCAAAGTGCAGTTCCCAAAAGCCAAATCTCACAAAAAGAAACTCTTGAGACTAACATAGTGGTTCCTTGTTTAGGGTGCTTTATCAGAAAGGACTCAAGGATGAAATGATAATAAAAAGAAAACCAACAAGAAGTTCATGTCTCTGTCTGAAGACACTCAGGAGACCTGTTTCTGGTTTTATCGCTGTCAAAACTCTATTCACTGAAATTCATTTTTATTTTTCTCAATGCAGAAACAGAGGAGTTATAGCAAGAAAACAGGTAGTACACCCAAACAAATAACAGATCAACATCAAAATGTAAGAATTTTTTCCCATTACAACATGCAAACAAACAAACAAAACAGTTTTGGACTGCTCCAACCATTCTGATGGAAATGCTTCAACTAACATAACCTTCAGGTTGAAACTAAAAATGTACACAATTAGGAAAAAAAAAATAAATTAGTAATTGTGGTCCAGTTAAAGAAGTATCTGATAAAATATTTCCTCAGAATTACTCAAGGCTATTTCTCTTTGTTTTCATTTGCACCTATTTGTCAACACAACTAAGCAAATTCCAAAGAAGAAGTATACAAACCTTTCCACCCATAAGCCAAATGGGTAACAGCTAGATCTGTGCTGCAGAAAAAGTTTTTTTCTAAAAATGATTTCAGTTCTAACCTAAACATTGATCAGAAACATTTGCAAACCCAGGATAATTAAGAACAAGAGTAAACAGTATTTTCAGCACACTGACTATAAAACTTAAATTGCTCCTCTAGGATACATCAATTCTTAGGTTAAAAACCTTTCAGCCTTAATTATTTAAGAATTTTTCAAAGTTCTCATATAGGATTTCTCCACTGCCCAGAAAAACTGATTTACAAGGCATACTTAACAAAGAGAGACTTAGCTGCAAGACATCTGGCTTCAATTCTTTGCTTAAGGATTGTGTGGCAATAACAGGTCAAGTGTAAGAAGCCTTGAGGGAGGGAGGAAGTCATAGGAATGAATTAGTGGCCCTTATAAAAGCTTGCCAACATCTGCATTAATTATGTGGATGGCCTGGTTTTTGCCTTTTTGCCCTCTATAGGAGTATTTGGATCTTATAATTTCAATTGCAGAGGAGGTCAGGACTCCAAACTCTAGTGAATGTTTGTTATCCTGAATAAATTCTCTCCTTGTCCACGCTTTTATTGATCTAAATTCTTCTTGCAGCTGGCTGCTGCCCATTCTTGACGATTTTCGCTCCACTACTGCTGCTGCAGAGAGGCAGACAACACCTGGCACAACAAATAATTCAAATGCAGAAAAATTGAAACCTGGATACTCCTTTCCTTTCTCCCTTGTTTCAATTTTATTTTGCAAATGGGCTTAGACTTTGAAATACTGCCCTGATATTGTAGCACCCTCCCTGCTCTCCTCATATGAAACGCAAAACAAGACAGGGCTCACTTAACAAGCACCAAGTGCAGTGCATTTGTCTCATTCACAGAATGCCAAGCCAGGGCTGAACAAGTGCAACGCGTACAGGAGTATGTAAAATGCTACAGACTGAGCCCTGTTAGGTTTGAAAACAGGACAGTGCTTAAATAACCCTGGGGTAACAGCATGAGGCTGACTTTTTTCTTCTCTCATTTTGAAGATGCAGTAATAAAATCCTCTGCTGGTGTAAAGGATTCTGAAAGAAGTTTTGTGTTCAGGTTGTGCTAATCTAAAACCTGGAAACCTTCTTTATAGCAATCTTTTCAGTCCCAGGGGAAAGAGTAGTGTATCAGGATCTTGGCTGTGCAGGTGCTTGCTTCTGAGATTTGAACTGGGAGCTGATTTGTGTCCACCAGTGGAGTTTCCAGGTGCTGAAACAAATGGTCCCATTTGTGAGAGTGATTAAGGAACAAGTCGCTGACCGAAGTTCAGACAGGGGACTTCCAGACGATCAGCTTTCTCAGATGCCAGCAGATATCCTACAGGAAAGTTGTGACCTCACAGGTCAGCATATGGAGATCCCAAGGCATCCCATTCACGCATGAAGCTGCTGTCTGGAAGCTGCTGTCTGGAAGCAAAGGCTTGAGTAAAAGGAAAAATAATGTACCTCTGAGTACTGAAAGTGTTAACATCCTACAACAGCACATGCAAGCAGGGAGACCCAGCCCCTCTCCTGTCCCTGCAGGAAAAGGGGCAGGGAAGTTTATATTTTAATTTCCTGAAGTTTCACTCAGTGTGTTTCATTGCCTGGGTAAGCCAGATGTGCAGTGCCCTGAGATTTACCTCATCCACTTAGTATATCTCAACAGAAGTTTAAAACAAACTGCAAATTGCCTGTGTTAACTAAACACTGAAGACACAACTGTGCAAGGAAACATCTGAATTATAAACCAACAAGATAGATAAAGGAAAATGGAGTAACAGCAGGCTGAAATCAAAGACTTCTCTAACAATAAGAGGTTGATTTAATACTCAAGACACAGTTGTCCCACGTCAAAGAACAAGAAAATTCTGAGTACATGGGGTTAAGTCTCTTAAAAACACAAAACCCAGTCACAGCCACAATGCAGTGCACACGGACCAGAGAGCTCGGCACCAGTACTTAATAACTGTTACTCTACTTCTACAGATGACACCTATTCAACTCTTGGTGAGAATAATGCCCTGGCATTGGCACCTCCAGCCACCATCTGCTACATATGTCCCCTCAGCTGTGGTGCTACACAGCTACGTTACCAGGGTGGCTGGGAAGACAGAGAAGAAAAGTGACTTTATCTCCAGTGTTTGGTGCTTCATCCATTCTTCTGCTTCCCTGGCCCCTACAGAATAGCTGAAGGAGTGGGGTAAGGACTAGGGCATCGGGCAGTCTTGCCTATGGGATGCTCTTGGGTGAGCAGCTCACTGTCACCTTCTCCTCCTGCTGAAGAGATTGGAAAAGACATTGGCTGCCCAGAGCAAAAAGCTCAGAAGGGAGCTTGGTGGTGAGTGGTAGCCCAAGTGGGGAGGGCTCTGCACCTGGGGATGGTTAGAGTGCAAGATATACTGATTGTCTAAATGAAGTCTGCACAAGGTGCTTGAAGGACAAATGATCAGCTTGTAAACCACTGCAATCTGAGAGTTTGCTCCTTAATTCACTGAAAAGGAAAAAACCCCAAAGACTCCCCCACACCGAGAACGTAGGCACACTGACTTCTTGCTGAGAGAAAGAGAGCTGAACATTCTTAGAATACTAAGGTTTGACTTTTACAGAGCCTTTAAAACGTGGAAGCCACAAAAATGTTTCCATATCCAAGAGAACACTTTAAAATATTTTAACCCTTTCAAATGCAGTCTGCTTCTTTCCCCTTATATTGAATTAATCTTGACACATTGCTGTTTTCTTACCTAGAACACAATGAGAAAATGAAAAGCCAGTTATCTGGCAAGGAAGCCTGAGGAAGATGACAGTTCTGCATAGAATAATATGCCAAGTGGAAGCCAGAAACCTCAAATTTGTAGAAGTCATTCAACTTGCATGCAACCTCCTTGAAGTCTATGAGACTCAGAGGAGACTCATCCTATACAGGATGAACTTTTAATTCTGAGGTAGTTGCCCTTGAATCCCAGAAATAATATTTATTGTTCTCAGTGTTATCCAGAAATCCAGAAAACATTTCAGAGGAAAAGCAGAATTGGGAATGGTAGGTTACTACTCCAAAATAGCAATAGGTGGCTTACAGCTCTATATTTAGAACAGCAAGCATTGACAAGAGAAGCAACAGCATGCTATAAATTTAGCTAAATACTCTGAAATTTACCAACACATCAGGAAGGCTAGAGCTGAAAAGCTTGGAGAAACGGCCAATTTCAAAGTCCTCAAAATCAATAAGATTATCAAGTAAGAATATTTTTAAAGTAAGCATAGAAGAGTACATGTAGGAATAACTGAATGAATATGTGAATAATTTCTCAAGCTGCAATTGCTAAAACAAGGACTTTATAAAAGTAAAGTTGTAACAGATGAGAAAAAAATCCAATTTGAAGAAAAATCACTATCTAATGAAAAGCATAACCTATTGTTCAGAATGCAGAGGAAACAAGAGGTTCGAAAGTAAAGGGATAAAGATAAAGGCATTTCCGCTGACAACAAAAGTAGAATTTGAAAGGGGCCATTTACCCAACATGGCAAAATCAAGGAAGTCTTGAGACAAGGGTACTGATTCATCATAGCCTTATGCAATTATTTATACCTGTAAAAAGAAGTATAATACACTAACACCAAGAGGCAGTAGATCTTCACGTACCCTTTCCAGAATGGCATTAATTGTTTGATAGACTGGAATAAGATTTGTATGTTACATTTGGTGGTTCAGTCACAGCAAGCCACTTCTTCACTTCACTAGAAACATTTTTCATTTCTCACAGCTGAAAAGGTAGGAAAAAGTCAATCCCTTTGCAAGGGGTCCATTCAATTCTGCTGTGACACGATTGAAAAAAAAAAAGAAGCAACATATAGACACTGTGGCAACATCTTAAGAATGCATTTGTAGTTGATTTTACTGCTGAGTTTCAGCTCTAATAGATCTTGCGAACTGAGAAGTCCTTGACTGTCTTGCAGCTTACACCTGAAAAGGGTAACCTAAACTACCTAAGCACAAAGGGCACCAAAGAAACCCAGCAACACCGGAAAAAGAAGCAGTTATGTTGCTGGAAGGTATAATTCACAAGTGACACAGATCCTGATGGAAGCTATGATTACAACAGCCTCCACAGATAGACTATAAAACCAAGAAGGGTGTTGACTTTCCTTAATGCTTATTCACTGTGATTACTACAAAAGCAAAGTAAAAAATAGCTTTTGAGGATTAAAAAAACCAGAATGGGCAGAAGCTTGAAGTCCAGCAAAAGCTAAATATTCTTTTCCTCTGGAAGCTAACTAGCCAGTCTGAAATACCCAAACTCAATGGTACAACTTTTCAGGATAGATAAATCAGGAGTCGTGCCATTCAGACGTGAATTCTCATTAATGCAGAGCAGTGACAGTGAGAAACACGTTTCCAACAGGCCCCCAAATTGCTAGTTCTCTTGATTCAAACTCCTGCCTTTTCTTCAGCTGCATGAAAGAAGCATGTATACGCAAACACAACTTCTTTCACTGCAAAGGGAGATTTAGGAAATCAGAAAGCTAACTGAACTGGAAAAAAATATCCAGCAGAAGACAGAGACTAAAGCCATTCCTCCAGCATTTTACCAAGTAATTCAGGCCCTGCTGTATCATTGTTCCTTTCCCACAGACCCAACATTGTCAGATGAGCTGCATTCTTCCCAAGCCATACCTATATGTTCTGATAAATATTTTCCAACTCAGGACCACCCGATTCCACATCACTACATTCTCCCTTCCATTAGCTGGATGGCTTGGGCATTCATTACTTGCTCCCAGACCATTCAGCACTTCTCTGCTGCCCTGATGCTGCCTTCCAAGCTCCTCTCAAAGGGAGGTCATCACTACAACGCAGAGATACTCCAAAAATACATTAACTGGAAAGACAGGATTGAGCACGTTTTGCAGAATGTTGAGCCTGAATGTTCCATGCACACTATGTAATGGGTTTTTGCAAAGCTCTTCGAGTTTCACTCTTTTCTAGAGCAGCCTTCATGACTGCTTGTGCTTTCTAGCTGTCCCTTCCCCCTGTCAAGGGGAGCTCAACAAGGCCCAGTACAGGCCAGTGCCTCCCGGCTCTGCTGTGGGAAACACAGCAAGGTGATTACATTCCATTAACTAATATGCCGACTGGAATATACCACCTCTCACACTTTTAAAATACTCTGTGCTATGATATAGACCAGACCTCTTCAGTATATCACCCAATGCCCTCTGCCTAACTCTCCACTTGATCATCCCAGCTGACATCTGACTTGCTTAGTTATTCCTGCATCAAGGGCAGCTCAGGACAGGCCTGCTCAGCCCCAGGATGAAAGGGCTTTTGCTCTGTGTGTGATGCCCTAGAAATCCTCCAAGTGGAATAAACCAGAGGGAAAACAGAACGAAACAAAACAGAACAAAACAAGAAACAAACTGAACAAGCCTCCACAAAACCCATACCTCCAACATCCCAACTGAGTTCCCATGCATAATGAAACAACGTGCATCCCTCAGGCCCAGTTTGGTGCTCTATGAGCCAAGCTGGGGTAAGCTTTTGGCACCAGCAGCTGAAAGATTGGTCTTTTATGCTGCAAAAATTCTGGAGGCTACTGGGGCTGTTTGCATCTCCAGGGCACACCTTCCATCACTCCTCACAGAGCAAACCAGTAATGCAAGCACTTGGGAGAGATTAGCCTACAAGCAAAACGCTTATTCGGAATTATGTTAACGAGACCTGCACATTTCACTGTGGGCTGGAAACCGAGATTTCAAAATGGGAAGAAGATTGTCCTGCGTTTACTGCTGCAAATACATTTCTTTTTCTTCTTGAAATATACACAGTTTTGGCTTCTTTTGCTTTGATGCACTCTTGTGAAATGTGTAAACACAATACAGAAAGATCTTTCTAGCTCAGGGCTCTGGCAGGAATAGGTTCCCTATCAGTAACATGTCCATACTGTACTAAGAAGCTGCCTTTACTGGTCAATTTCGAACAAATTGGAATTGTACTTTAAACACCAGACTATTTCATTTACATATTATTCTTTGGCACAGATAGCTTAAATCTCTTCAACTCTAATTTCAACAAAAGGAAGGGAAAATAAAGAAGTATTCAGTGGCATTGAGTGGAAGAAGTGGTTTTTGGCTCTGGAAAACACACAGCCATGAAAGGACACTGTAATGGAATCTGCTATGGGTTTCTCTTTGGAACAGCTGCAAGGCGGTTATTTAAATGTATTCATTCACTTCTAGTGTTTGGCTGGTAGAATCCACTGCTGGCAAAAGCAAAGAGAGTGATGAATTTTGTTGTTTTCTTGTTTTAAGCATTTCTGAAGCACTGTTGGAAGTCCCTATTTCATTAAACAAGTAAGGCTCACATCACTTCTTCTTCAAAGCTTTTATAGCAGAGTTCATCCCATGCCATTCACAAGAAGATACTAATCACTCCACAGAGTAAGTTGCTCCATTTAGATCACCACTTGTGCTTCCTCTCTGCAAAACACAAAGCCCTTAGGGATACTAAATGTTTCCTGCAGGCTGTTTCAACTTTCTACTTCTCTGCATTATCAGACCAATCAGGTTTCTGTTATCCTTTTGCACATACAGAGCTGAACCATGAAGCTGTTAGGTCTGCAAAAAAAAAATTCTGAAACTTAAAAAACCAGAAAGTTTTGTAATTTTGTTGTTTCTTCCTCTTAGGAACAGAACAGCTTATGTCTCATTCGAAATCAATAGATACAGCCCTACAATAAAAACAACTCCATCACCAACAAATATTTGTTAACTATGGCAATTTTTTCTTTTAATTGGTTCTTTGATATATTGGGAATGCTGTCCTAGAATCATTTTCTGATCCAGATCTCAGCTGTGGACAATCAAATACCCTGAAACTTTATTTATCCTTCACATTTAAACATGGCCAAGATGCATTCAGTGCTTATCTCTGGTGAATGCTGGAGGGGAAAAGAAGGTTGAAGCAGAGCTTCAGAGAGATCAGTGCGTGGGAGAATATGAAGAGACATTACTGTGGAAAACAAGTGTTGCTTCAGTAGAGACTTGTAGGGATGCATCAAAATCCCTTACTGTGTTGACAGACTGGCAATAAGAAAGTAGCAGCACTGTTACACCTGGTATTAAGAACTTTGAAAACCTTTCCACAACCTGAGCCTTTCTGTCGACTTAGAAAATAAATCACATGAAAAATACCTATTTCGATTAAATTAACAAAAACTTCCCACTGCGGTGTCACCACAAGCATCTGTACAATCAAGCCCAAGCCAAAATCTGTCAGAGTGGGCTTTGGACTACAAAAAGCATTGCTGAGGTCTCTGGGATTATCCTGTGTGGTAACAGCCTATTCTTGGCTGTCCTTGGGCATTTATTTAAAGGGCTGATGACAGTCAAAGGAGTACTTGCTTCTGTGATGAATACATATATACCTATTTCTAATGCTAAAGTGTCCAAATGAAGTATCCAGGAAACCAACTGTCCTGGTAACACTAAATAAAAAAAATTAATGCTAAAAGAATACCAAAAAAAAAAAAAAAAAAAAAAAAAGAAAGAAAGAAAGAAACTTTCAAGTAAAGTAGCAAAGCACTTTTTTTTTTTTTTTTTTTTAAATAATAAATGAGATGCCATCTAGCTCATGTAGAAAGCATGCAAGGCTACTTCCAAGTTGTCTTATTTTTTTATCTTTAAGACATTAGCCCCTAAATATCTTCTGCAGCTGACTGTGTTTTCTACTCGGTTTTAAAAGGAAAAACAATGTGCTGCAGAAAAAAAAGGTATTCTAACAAATGTACCTTTTCTTAAACAATAACCAAAGCTCATTTTAATGCTCATTTAGCACAGATGCTAAAGTCAAGCCCATTCAATAAGAAACAGCTTCTTTTCTGTCTAATTATTCTGCCCTTAAGATATGTTACAATGCCCTTTTCTGTTAAAAAAATTGTTCCTCACCCTCTGCAACAGAAGTCTCCAGGCTATTTTTTTGGAGCCATTTCTCCTTTACATAGGTTAAAGCCCTGTAACCATCATATCCAGCATGGCTTACTGAAATCTGTGGGGAATTCACACATGCACTTAAAATCTCCCATGTGGATATAATCTGTGAAATTGGAATCCGCTTTTACAATAAGAGGTTCAGAGAATAGTATTTTACAACCCACATTGAGATATCAGTCTTTCCTTTGCCTCCTGTTGCCATTTTGTTTTTGCTCTCAAGTCAAATCCTATGGAAGTACGGACTCTGAAACCTGGACATGGAAGGGAGAGCCACAGAATCATAGAATCATCAAGGTCGGACAAGACCTCTAAGATCAGCCAGTCCAACTGCCCACCTATCACTAGTATTTCCAACTAAACCCATCTATGTTAACAGCCAATATCTAGTATAATCTATATTTAGATTATACTTTTTGCCTCTTGTCTTTGGTCTAGAGATCCAAATCCTGTGCAAGATGTAGTCAGCAGAAAGTCCCTGCACAAAGCATGCATGTATGGTAAATGCAACAGAACCGTGACCATACAGTTTAGAAGGACATTTTCAATCAAACCCTTTAGAAGTAATAGCTTTTCTCCCACTTGTTCTTACACCACAACTGACCTTATGCTCTCTTCAAAAAGGCATTTATCCTGAACAGCAACCCCTGAACAGTAGCACACGTTTCTTACACGCAAAGAAGCTTCTGAAAAGAGAATGCAGGGAGACAGTGGTGCAGATGCCTTTCAGAGCATGCAGGGAATGGTCTGGGGGAGCCTTATTCCAGGAAGGCAGAAGAGTGCATCAGTGGCCAAGCACCCTGCAATACAGCCATACAGGATCTCCTTCCTGTCAGGTGTCCTGAAACCTGCTGCAAAGAGATAAAATCCTTCTCTGACCCTAATATGGACTTGAAAAGCAACAGAAATGGTTTTAAAATGTACTACTTCTTAATCTGAAGTCCAGGAAGAAAAGGAGCACAAATAATTCCCCCTAAAAGAGATTTTAGATTTAGCTCCACCACCCATAAATAAGTTTTTTGCAGCTTCTCAGAGGTCTCTGCTAAGAGATTCAGTTCTCCCGAGTCAAAAGATCTTTAGCAAAAGGAAAAAAAGAAGAAAAAAAAAGTTATGTTGCCAATTTTCTGATAGTATCACCTAAACTTCACCAGTTGTGGAGTGATGTATATATGAAGTATATACCCTTAAAAGTTTTAAATTCCAACAGACACCTGGGTCTCAAGTCAGAGGAACTTTTCAAGATGAAACCTTCAGCAGTACTAACATCTCCTTTTCTGTTTGTAATATTTACTTCACTAACAGGAAAAAATATGTGGTGTTCAGTGCATGGAGCTGAAGAAATCATTTAGGTCTTTATAAATATCAAGTCTTAAGCACGCACTTTGACTCATGAAAGTAAGATTAGTAATTGTTAGTAATTGTAAGTATATTACTATTTTATTGCCAGTTTTGGCTTAAAAGCTTAGCACTCCTCATAAGAGCACTGAACCTGAAATTTCTCATGGTTTTATTCCAAATGAACCCCATCGTGACCTTCTTCTACCCTGTATTCATTATGCACAGTAAAATCAAACCACATGGCAGGCAACACCTACGTGGAAACAATAAGGATCATAATACGCTGTATCTTTTCTTCTACAAATAGCAGTACAATACAGTGTCATGCCTCATAGTATAACAACATTCTTAGGAAATGATGAATGTCTTTAATACAATGTTTCAGGGAAAATTCCCTCGATGACTCAAAACTGAGAGAGAAAAAAATAAAGAAGCAGGGATTCATTGGGGAAATAAAAAAGAGGTTCAGACAGCTTGGCTGCCTGAGTTTCATTGTGATCTCCTCACCTCGATCACCTCAGGCTGTGACATCATGGAGGATGGCACCAAATCAGTGGGAATATCCATTTTAGCTCAAAATGTTCCTGCTGTCCTTGCACCCCTCCTCTGGAGCCACAAACTTCTGGTAAGAACACGGAGATGCCTCCTCAGATCCCAGTCATGCTGGCATTTGCTCCTGGCAAGAAGAAAAAATATGGTTGAGAATAACATGAGAGCTGGGTATGCAGTCAACACCCAAGCCCCTGAGCTGCTACAAAACTAGCCTGGGAGTTTGTACAGCCAACTGGCTCACATGGCCATTTACAGTAGACTCACAGGAGGAGTTTCAAAGGGCACCATGTCATTTAGTCCAGAACAGCAAAACAATCCACTTGACCACACAAACTAGAACTCACAGAAACTGCACACAGCAAGAAGACTAATGTGCAGGCCCCGCACACATTTCTAAGCAAAGATGGTCACTTGAGAGTGCTACATTAACGGTAATATTTTTTCTCCACTTAGAGGAACAAAAGGAGAACCTTACAGAAGATTACCCTCAGGTTCTCAACTGCTATGTCTTACCTTTCAGTGATCACAAACATTCTTCAGCTTAAGGATTATGACAAACTTATTGTAGGTGAATTTCAATCGTACTTATTCTTTCTGGCAGATACGTACTGTGGGTGAATATACTGAACTGGTATGTAAAGGTTGATACAACAAAACAAGTTATTTTCTTAGCTATCATGTTTATCAAGGCTTAGATCAGTTTCAGTCTATGTATCTATTCCTATATGCAAAGGAAACCAAACAAAAAGGCAGAAAACTGCAAATGGCCACGAAATAAAGCCCACTTAAAAACTCCAGACTTTTGCTATTGCAGCTATTAATTTTTTTCCACAGTTATGCAAGACGTACACAATGCAGCCCACAGACGAGCCACCAGAAAGGATTTGGGAGAAAGATCTATTGCTCATAGCATCTACCACTTCCTACTCTGTAAGTCACGGTGGAAAACCACCCCCACAAAGCGTAGTCAGTCCTCATCAAACACACCTAAAATGAACCCTGATCTAACCGGTATTTTTCAAACTCAGACCATGGTGCAAGCACACAGCCAAAGCTAGCAGCTTTCCCGGCCTTTGGTCCCTTTTCTCAAAGCCAGCCCATACTTACACAGCCAAGACAGAGCAGATAAGCTGCACTCCACATGCTCTTACGAGTCGATTTTGTCTTTTTGTGCTCCCATGTGCCCAAACTCAGCCTTCACACACCACCCTGGAAATTACTCCTCCTTCTCCAAAAGCATTATCTTCAAATGCCTGCTTCACATTTCAACACAACCCAGCATGCCTGACATCACTTGTAGCTGCCTGGCTCGTCTTCCAAGCTCTAGGATCATTTTTCCCATCTTTATATAGCTTTCCAGTGACCCCTATTCCTTCTTAGTCACCTCTTGCTAGCAGCCTTTCATTCTTTCCACTCCTTGCTCCAAATTTTTACAACAATGCTCATGCAGAGGACAGAAAATGGAGATTTATCATTCCTCCAAGAAAACCTTCACTGGAAATCAAAGAACCACAAGGCAGATCTTTCAGGCTTCCCATTTCCATTTCAAAACAGACTTTTGGCCTATTTTCTGAAATTCACTGATTTTTACCTCTGTGCCTGACAGATGATGGAAACACCACTGTAATATCACAGAATCACAAAATGGCCAGGGTTGGAAGGGACCTTCATGAATCTCCAACCCCTCTGCCACATGCAGGGCCACCAACCTCTCCATTTAATGCTAGACCAGGCTGCCCAGGGTCCCAACCAACCTGGCCTTGAACACCTCCAGGGACGGGGCATCCACAGCCTCTCTGGGCAGCCTGTTCCAGTACCTCACCACTCTCAGAGTAAAGAGCTTTTTCCTGACATTCAACCTAAATCTTCCCTCACTCAAGTTAAAGCCATTTCCCCTTATCCTGCTGTTATCTATCCTTTCAAAGTTGATTCCCCTCCTCTTTGTAGGCTTCCTTTAGATACTGAAAGGCTGCAACGAGGTCACCCCGCAGCCTTCTTGTCTCCAGGCTGAACAAGCCCAGCTCCCTCAGCCTGTCTTCATAGGGGAAATGCTCCAGTCCCCTGCTCATCTTTGTGGCCCTCTTCTAGACTCTATCCAACAGCTCCCTGTCTTTCTTGTACTGGGGGCTCCAAACCTGGACACAGTACTGCAGATGGGGCCTCCCAAGAGCAGAGTAGAGGAGGACAATCACCTCCCTGTCCCTGCTGTCCACCCCTCTTCTGATGGAGCCCAGGATACCATTTACTTTCCGAGTTGCAAGAGCACACTGCTGGCTCATGTTAAGCTTTTCGTCTATCAAGACTCCCAGGTCTCAAAGACTTCTCCTTCCAGTCTGTATGGATGCCTGGGATTCCTCCGGCCCGAATGCAAAACCTTGCACTTTGCTGTGTTGAATCTCATCAGTTTCACCTTGGCCCATCTTTCCAGCCTCTCGAGGTCCCTCTGAATGGCATCCCTTCCTTCCACCATGTCAACTGCACCACTCAGCTTGGTGTCATCAGCAAGCTTGCTGAGGGTCCACTGGATTCCGTCATTGATGTCAGTGATAAAGATGTTAAAGAGCATCAGTCCCAAGACAGACCCCTGGGGGACACCACACATTACTAGCCTCCACCTGGACTCCATTAGAGTCATTAGAGCCATTAATGACTACCCTCTGTCTGCGGCCTTTCAAGCAAATCCTTATCCACTGAGTGGTCCACCCATCAAATCCACATCCCTCCAATTTGGAGATAAGGATGTGGTGGGGGACCATGTCAAAGGCCTTGCTCAAGTCCAGGTAAAGGACATCAGTTGCCTTTCCCTTGTCCACTGATGCCATCATTCCATCGCAGAAGTCCACTAGAGTGGTAAAGCATGACCTTCCCCTGGTGAAGCTGTCCTGGCTGTCTCAGATCACATGCTCATCCCTCATATGATCAAGCATGTCGTCTGGGAGGATCTGTTCCATATCTTCCAGGCACAGAAGTGAGACCCAGCAGCCTGTAGTTCCCCAGCTCCTCCCTGCTCCCTTTCTTGTAAATGGGAGTGATGTGAGCCTTCAACTTGAAAATGCTGCCATTAGGGAAGTTTTGCTATTTGAACAAGAAGAGAGTGACTTCCAGTGAAACTCCATCAATAGCCTCAAGGTCATCAGCTCTGGAAGACTGTCACAAATCTAACACAAATAACACCTCATTAGAGCTCTGTTTCTATCCTTCTTAAAACATGCTAATGAGTAGCAACGACCCTGCATATGCCTTAGAGCAGCTCATCGTTTTTTCCTATATTCTTCTTTCTTGCTCCTGAAATGCTGGAGAACAAAATACACTATACATGATGCAGATTTCAGAGAGGACTATCTTAAATAAAATCAAGCGTATGCTCAGAATCCAGCTTGCCCAGCAGGACTGATAAAATTGTTTTTATCAGGGATTACCACAGGACAGAAGAGAAAAAGTGAAAAGAAAAAAAAAATAAAAAAATCTTAAACCTGTCTGGCCTTTAACTAGCTCCAGGTAGTACATCAAGAACAGAGAAAGCCTAATCTTGTACTAGACCCCAAGTACTTTAACACAGAGAAAAGGAAAATCTGCTGTCTGCAGTCACTTTTTATAATCTCTCCAGGAAAGCAAAAACACAGGACCAGTGAAAAACACTTTGGACTGACTATTTTGCGTACCCATCTAGTTGCATTTTCACTACATGCACTGCACTGATCCCTCCTTTAGGCAGGAAAAGGAAGACTCTTCTGCTCATATCTTGCGAGGCAAAAGGTGCCTCCAACTGGTAAAATTAAAAAAAACGCAGGATGTAAAAGATTGAAGCAAAGCAGGGTTTGCCCACCATATCTTGAATGCTGCTCATACCATTAAATTGGTTACTTCCTTGTTTCTGCCCAGCCAACAAAGCCTGTAAATGGGTAGGAGTGGGTAGACAAAAGGAGACAGGGGATATGAAGGATGGGGTCACCACTGCTTCTGCACCATACTGGAGCTTTTCAACCTCCTGAGCATAAGGTACGTGGCAATGAGGACTTTATGCCAAACAGTTACACTCCGAAAAGCATTCCTACTGAAAGTGGATCAGACTGTACAAAGGGACTCTCCCCCTGCCCCCAACCCACCCCAGCTCCTTCAGCAGAAACAAAATGTGAAGGGCACTCTGCTTCCACAGCAAACAAAGGTGGCTCCTAACTTAATACCCGTGTGAGCTCTGGGTGCAGTCTCGTGTTTTTCAAGAACTGCAAATAAAGGCAACAGGATCTTCCAGTGAACTCCTCTCAGGAGCACTGTGGCAAAAATGTAATCTCCACTAAAAAGGAAGTCTGAAACACAAAAGCACAGGAGTGGCTTCTTACTAATGAGGTTTTGATGGCTTACTGCCTACAACGCTGAAAAAAAATCCCCAAATCTGGACACAGCTTCCCACATACCACTCCCAAACACTATAACTGGAAGCACTGCATGCAACAGTCTACGCTGTCCTCTCTTGATAAGTGCTGCTGTCTTTGCTGATACCACTGAGAGAACTACCAAGTGGGGAAAGACATTCAACACTTACTTAAAATTAGTAAAATGAAAGGTACTCAACTCCAGCAAATAGAATTTCACCATAAATACGACATTTAGGAAGTCATGTATGGTAACACACTGTTTTAAAAATTGCTCACGCCTGAAAGAGTAGCACCTATCTAATGCATGGACTAATGATCTTACCAAATGAAAATGTGGCTCTTAAACACATTATGATTAAACACTATAATTTCTGGATCACCCATCTGAGAACGCAGAAAAGACGAGCAATGTAGTTCTGTCATTACTTTACGAAGTTAGGAGAAAGGCAGTTACATGCCAGAGAAGCACTGATGGAACTACTTCTGAAATATCAGTTGCAATAACAAAAATAACTATCCTGTTTTTGCAAAGACCTTCAAAAAAGCCAGCTGTGTTTTCAGAATTTGGGTCTGCCTCCTGTGTTGGTTCATATCAGATTTTTGGCACTGTTACAGTTGTTCAGTCTTGATACTTATCACAGTATCCTTTCCTACCACTGCCTCTCTCCACAGACTTCAAGTTTCTGGATTAGGTGACTCAAGAGATACTGATTCAGCATGATCTTGAAGCTACTGTATTTGGCTCAGCTAAACAAGGCTCCTCTCCCTGTCCATCTCTAGTGAATAAAAGCCCAACTTGCGGTTGTAAAGAAGACAGATTTAAGTACTAATTGACCCCAGATGGCTAGGAAAGTCAAGGAATATAAAACAAAAAATTGTAGCAACTTTTAGAAAGGCAAGATTAGAAAATGATCTGATACATTGTGTTTCACTTCCAGATGTCGCTCCAGAGACATTCCACGTTTCACATGGCATCCTCTGACTTGCCATCCAAAGAGCCATCATCTGCCACCGCTCACCTCCAGCAGCCTCCTTTGCCACGCAAATCTTGCCTATAAGCTTGAGCACGTTCAACACGCGAATAAAAGCATGTCTCTCCCACAACAGCCTTACGAGACAAGAAAACACACAAACCTGGTCCAGGGAATGGCTGTAATGATCACCTACCTATCTACTGCTTCACCACACCACTTGTTTAAGTGATGGCAACAGCATGACCCACCTCGTGAGGAAGCACCGCCACTCAAGCACTTTCAGGGAAAGTATTTATGGAAGAGACAGGTCATGCTGCTCCCTGTGCTTTGCAAGGTCTTCATATCCAACAGATTGAGCCACATCTTTGCACAATGCATTTGCACCAACAGGGTTGGTTTGATGCTACCACGCTTAACACTTCACTGCCTGCTTTAGTCTATGGAAGGCTTGTGATTTCTCCACCTCATCCGGATGGAATAACCGGTAGTAACACAACCCTTCCAGCCTTTTGTCTTTTAGTTTAAAAAAATCGTGTTTTCCTCCTAAAAAAAAAATAAAATAAAATAAAGAAGAAAAGGGAGAATGATTTTACAATGCAAACATGAATTTTTTGTTATCTACTATGGATTCACGGAGTTGTTGCTTCCCTCTACGGTAGTTTCACTCAGCTAACAAAAGAACAATAGATATGCTCCCTGGTACATTAAATAAAAATGAAAGGCAGAAATTTCATTTCAATTTCATGCTTCTAAGAAAAGAGAAGACACTGTACTGCTATTCTTTCTTTTACTATAGTTACTGCTAGGAACTATTGCAAAAATTCGGGCCTTCTTTTGCACATTGTAAGGTATTAGAATCCCTGCCTAAAATACAGTAGTTACCTCTTTTAAGTCCTTGTTATTTTATGCCTTTACCACCTCTGACATTGGCACTTCGAATAGCAGATGTGCAGATTTATTTACATCAACGTAATTCTCTTCCTTAAAATTGTTCAGAAATTCACAGTAACTTTTTAAACTTATTACAGAACCACAGAATGGCTTAGGCTGGAAGTGATCTTGAAGATCATTCAGTTCCAACTGCCTGCTTCAGTGCTGGTTGCCACCCAACAGGTCAGGTTAGAACAGGGCCCATTCAACCTGGCCTGGAGCATCTCCATGGATGGAGCACCCACAGCTTCTCTGGGCAGCTGTGCCAGGGCCTCACCACCCTCTGAGTGAAGAATTTTATCCTAACATCTCACCTAGAACTTCCTTCTTTTAGTTTAAAGCCACCCCCTCTTGTCCTGTCATTACCAGACTATGTAGAAAGTCAGCTCCCTCCTGCCTGTTTGTGCTCCTTTCAGGCACTGGAAGCTCACAATGAAGTCTCCCCAGAGCCTTCTCTTCTCCAAGCTAAACGATCTGAACAAGCCAGCTTCTTCAAACTTCTCTTCACACTTCTCTTCATATACTTTAAAGCAAAAAAGAAAAAAGCAGAAAACCTCCAGGATATGCTAACATGACTTCATAAGCAAGCAGAAGTATCAGCAACAGTGAAACAGTTACCCCAGCAGACTAGCACAGAACAATTCATAACACAGAAACGCAGACAAGAAGCTCCTGGTCATCCTGAAATTCTTGTAGCAAGCTCCAAACTCCACTCTCAGCAGTGATTTCAGTGAAAACAGCATACCTTGGTAAACTGCATTTTTAGCCACACTCACCAGTTCTACCACCTAAAAACAGAGAAGAAGCCATGTGCCATCTTCCTCCCTGTCACCAAGGATGTTCCTCCTCCTTTCCCCTATGTGTTGCATAGTACAGGAGCAAGTGCCCAGTTCTGTGCTGGGGACCAGAATGCTGCATCTCACTGTGAGTTCTGCATGTGGTTTACTGTGACAAAGGCATCTGCAGAACGAGCTCCGTAAAAGACGGAGCATCACCAAATGTTCCACCAAAGCATACTGATAAGCCAAATTAATTCAAGTGGTTATGATCTCTACAATGCAATTTCCTTCCATTTCTGTTTTCTCCTTCTGCTCCAGGACGCATTTTATCTGCAAATGAAGATAATCCCCATGATCCACATTAACTTGCTTGGTGATTAAAATCACACTAAGTTAATAGCTATGATTCCATATTTAGTAAAAGCAGAAAATTAAAATAATAATAACAAAGAAAAGAGTTAGTTTCTGGACAGAAGCTGTGGCCTCTTCTTGTATTGTTATCTTAAATCTTTCTGAACAACCACAGCAAGTTTGCTGGCCTTTTTCTTCTCAGTTAGACACTTCCCCTGTGGTCTCCCCTCTTAAATACCTGTTGTCTCAGAGGAGGGATCTCTTCAGCCTTACCTTCAGCAGATGTGTGACTGTTTTAGAAGCCAATACAACATTAACCATACCTGTCAGGCTCTGCTTGCAATGTGAGCATTAGAGTACAAGTCTTACAGCAGTTTTTGCAGACTGGTTGACACCAGCTTGGCCTGTTCTCCTGATGTCTTTCTCCAGCAAGCAAGATAAAGGTTGTCTTTGCATCCATCACTCATTACTGTAGCAGTAAGTATGAGAGTAACTCTAGGAATGACACTGGCTAAACTGGCTTAATAGCAGTGAATCTGAAATTGCACTGCTGGAGTAAAAAATGAGTTTCTCGCTAGCAGCATGGAAGGCAAGTATAAAGTTCTGATATCACATATGCACTGAATACGCCACAGTAATACTTGCAACCATTCAGCACATCTTCAGATCCAGTGCCATCAAATGCCATGAGTTGCACCCATTACTACTGCTCATTTAACATTACTCTCATTGCAGCACTGGAGAACTTCTTCTATCTGTCACTCCAGTGGACAGGTTGCTTCAAGGAGTAGCAGAGCTACCACATCTCACCCATTTTTACAGAGAACTTCCAAATGAACGCAATCACTGTGGAAGTGAATTTGTGAGGTTTTACTGAGGGGTTGTGGGAGTTTAAAAGGGGACTGCTAAACAAAAAGGACGAAGTTGCTCTATTGGCCATTCCTAAGTCCAACTTCACTCTCTGTGTGTTCTGTTGTAATTACCTAACACATGGAAACGTTCAGGTACAGTGATGGGCAATCTCTACCACAAAAAATGGAGAATGAAACATACATCACAGTCCCTTTCCCACTAGCAAGAGCTCATGTCACTGAAATTAAAACTAGCCCTAAGCACTTGGTCAGTTTTCAACTTGAAAAACCTAGAGCAGACTACAAATGCAAAGAACTACTCATTCTGCAGAAGCAACCAAGACACCCACAGGAAACATGGCAAAGTCTTCCATGCTGCTGTTAGATTATCACATTGTATGGGAGGCAAAAACTACATTTCACATGCACCTTGGCAGGCACTAATAACAGACTGCAAGATGCTATGTAAATAACAGCCCACCCCCAAAATGCCATACATACATTGCCCGAATGGCAACTGGAAATTAATCCATACCCAGGAGTATTTTTCCATGAGATCACGGTGGAGAAAGAAACTATTCATTTATTTTTGGTATTAAATGGTTAATTCACTTAGGTTTTAAAAGCCATTTATTTGCAGGTGCAATTTAAGAGATGGAATACATTCTTCTGCAGGCTGATTGGGTTAATTCAACAGTGTCAATTTCCACCCAGATCATCTCTGCTACCAGTGAAGTAATGCATTGTTTGTGCACAAACATTTCCAGAGCAATTATTAAAAAGGGATTTATTTTCCCAACGTGACAGAACAGACAAAACACAAAGCAGCTAAATAAAATATCATTAAGGCTTAAAAGGGAAAGAAGGAGGCTGAGAGGAAGTAAGGGAGGGAGATATGCAACAAGAATAATGCTCTATTTGAGATGTTTCACTGTCATCAAGAAACAACTTGTTAGTAACAGTCTGGCAGTTTCAATGGAGTCTTGAGACTGAAAGGCAGCATGGGGTAGTGCTTTCTTTCTCCTATTTGGTAATACAATAAGGCAATGGTGTTTTGCAGTCAGAGACTCACAGAAATATAGAATTGTTGGAGTTGAAAGGGACCCTTAAAGGCCATCTGGTCCAACCCCCTGTCAGGAGCAGGGATACCTACAGCTCCATCAGGTGCTCATACCAGCCTGACCTTGAATGTCTTCAGGGCCTGGCAGCTGCACCCAAGGCAGGGAGTTGGAGGGGCAAGACCAGGGCTCCAGGAATGGGCACAGGATGCCCAGGGTAAGCACCCACTGAAGAGCTGCCACAGGGCAGCCCCCAGCAATGAGAGGCCTCCAGCGCCCACGCTGCCCAGACTGCTGAGGAGCAGGAACCCCCCCGGCCTGGGTCACAAGAATGGAGATCCCCTCCTTCCTCTTCACCTGTGGGCATCATCTGCTTTCTCATTCAGACTTATTCAATCTAAGCACTTGTGACATCAACAGCCAAAAAAGCAGAAGGACAGCAACTTCCACAAGTCTGGGCCTAGCCTGGACATTGAACATGTCAAAGCAGAAATCTTTTAACCTGTTTACATTGCTGCTGCTGCTGCTCCGTCTTCAGAGTGAAGACTCTTCAATAGTTGTCTTGGAAGCAATTCAGTTCTTCCCAGAGAACTGGGGCTTTTGTTTTTGCTGAGGGCCCCCACCCAATACATCTGTTTGTGCGTTTGCATGACATTTGCTTTGCCTTTTGTCAATCACAGCATAGATTCTGCATAATGCACGCACAACCACACCTTAGCTGTCACCAGCAGCAAAAGCAGAAAGTGCATTTGCTGTACACCACCTTACAGACTGCATAACTGAGAACAGAGCTTCATGCTACAGCACTTAGCTTCCATACAGACCAAACCAATCCAAAATAACAACAAACACCACCCTGGAAATTTGATTTCTGCTTGCCCAGCCAGCAGAAAAGCATCCATTAAAAAATACAGGTGTAAGATAGCTAACTTACTGAGATAAGATGAAAATGCAGAAATCCAAGAATGTGTTACTAAAGCAAAAAGAAGAAATAAGCTTTTCTACTTTGCCTTTTGCCAGCTCACACCTATATGGCTCAAAGAGTCTTAAAAAGGTTCTGAAGGGGAGCCTGCAGCTGCTTGCAGCAAGAAGAGACACTGAGACCAACTGTCTCGGTCTTTCATGTTCAGGGGAATAATATTCATATTACCCTTATATAAGGAAAAAGACAAAATTTTCAGCAGAACTAGAAAGAAAATTGTTTCAAGCTATTGAAAAAAAACAACCTGCTCTTGCTGTCAGCAGGAGCCTTTCACAACACAACAATCAACAGAAGATCTCAAAACTACATCGCCTGCACTCGCAGCTCAGCCCATGCTTCAGAAAAAATGACATCAGTCAAATCTCCCTGAATAGGGGCTCTGTGGCTAAACAGGAAGAGATCATTGTTCTGGCCTCCAGAATTAATTATATGAGTGCTGCAGGCGGCTGCTCAATCTTTCCATGGCCAGCTAAGAGATGGGCCGAGATTGCAGAGAGATGTGCCAGGTAGAGCCTAAGCACTCATGCTGAGCAGCCTCACAAGGTCTGCACAGAACCCCCTTCCTCACCAAAAAGCAGCAAAACTCTTGTGTCATTTCTTTTCCATAAGCTTCACTCATTTACAGCAGAAAAAGAGGAGCATCGTGCAGCGGCACTCCCTCCCAGAAATCTGCTCGTGTAGAGAATGCATAGGTCAGGAGATAAACCTTCCCTGTCATCCCACTGAGGCAAGATCAGAGTCCCTCCCCATTCCCCCAAAAACCCTCAAACCCATCAAAGATCAATCTGAATACATATGAGAAGGAAAATATTTTCTTTCCATGAATTTGCAACGCAGAAATTTCAGCAGACCATACACTACCCTGAAGCTTTTATCTTGCAGGGAAATCTTTTCCATATGCCAATCTGGCTCGACTGCCACCAAAGCCGCATAGCCCTTTGAAGATGACAAAGGCAGGCTGACCACAGCTATGCACTGAGTTCCACCAAAGGGCAGGCAAGTTCAAGCGTCTGTAATTAACCTGTGCTCTTCTGCCTTTCTCCCTCAGCTACTCTAATGCTGATCCACAGGACGGACCTCCAGATGTCTTGCTGAGGCTACCACCAAGGGTCTTCAGAGAGCGGATTATTCCTAAAATTGCAGGCTATTCACTGTTTTCGAAACTGTTTTAGCCCTGTTTTTTTTTTCTTTTCTTTTTTCCTTTTGCTGTTGTTTATTCTGGCAAGCCAAGAGTCTGAGCCTGTGCACATGAAGTTCAGTGGCAGGCAGGCAGACTCCCGCTTCCCAAGCATTCGCTAAAGGTCCAGCGGGGCTGAAGATAGCCCTGACCCCACTTGTTCTGCTACACATATCCACATAATTTCCTGCTGCTGTGGTTACTCGTGGCAAAAGGTATTTGAGGGGATGGCTGGGAGATGTCACTGCAGTGTTGACAGAGACAGAATGGATGCTCGTTAGGCCCTCCCTGACATTTGCTTTCAGATTAATGGAAATGACCACGAACATCTTTAAGAGAGAAAAACAAACATCTTACCTTCCCGTGTCAGGGGCAGTAAGAGGCTCACTTTAAAGGTCTTCTCTAAGGCACATAAACATCTCATCACGAAGGCAGGAAACTAAACATTGCTGTATCTGATTTTAAAAAAGAGGGGGAAAAAAAGGGAATTTTCCTGGCCTTTCTGGTTTTCTGTACCCAAAATAATTAACTCCTTTGCCTCTGGATATTCTAGGGGACTTGCATCTTTACTATTCCGACTTCTGAAATCAAAAGCAAATGCTGCACTTTACTAATAAACAGAAAATACATTTTGGAAGGACAAACCCACAGTATTTGGCCTTGTAACATGTGAAATCATAAATATGCTCTCCCTAAATCTTGTCAGTTATGGTAAAATCTGGACTCACACCAGCTGCAGGTTAATCAGCAAGGCATGCAGCAGCACACCAAGTTTCTCTGTGTGCTGCTCAGACGAGCTTAAAGAATCCCGGGACACACTGAGGCAAGCGCCATCACCACGCTGTCCACAACCGAATCATGCTCCTTTCCCACTGAACACAGGACACAGTTTCTCACTCTGTTACAGACTGAAAGCTTTGAAATTGTTTTAGCAATTAAGGCAAGACTTCTGCCTCATTTAGGCGCTCTTTTTAAGAGTCTTTTTTGTACATCCCTGGCCGAGGTCATTTTGCACCAATGTGAACTGTTCACTCAGCTTCCTCTCCTGATTACGTTCATGTTATTTCTGCTCTACACCCATCTCTTGGACAGCATTTTCTTGCTGTTTCTAAATCCAAAACTGTACTTCATCTTTTCTCGAAGCTTCCATTTCTGTGAAATGCTTTTTCTGAGCATTGCCTGAAAAGTTCAAAAAACTTCTGCATGGCTTCTTCAGTTTTTTGGATTTTTTTTCCCCTATTTTCTTCCAGTTCCCCCCCAAAAGCCAACACGTCTGCTGTCTTCCCCTTATCACCCAGAACCTCCAGACTTATTTCAGTCATTACCCACCAGCAATGCTACTTTCCCCAACGGCTTACTTTAATGCCTGCAAGTTGAAAACTGCTTAGAGATGGTTTCTGGTTTGCTACTCAGCCAGGCTGCAGAGCCTCCTCCTACTCTCGCTTTGGTGCTGAGGTCCATCTGCCTCAATGTCTGGAGCTGGCAGGAACTTGCATGTTTCTTTGGCTACATTAAGTGCTTCTTCACCATAACGATCTTTTCAAGACACCAACAGAAAAACCAACCATCCAAAAATGCTTTTTAAAGCGTATGTACTGACCACAGCGTCACCGTCTGCGAGAAGCAATTGTTTGGAACAGTAAAACATCCCTGAAAGAGAATTTCTGATTTCCATCCTTCAAGTACATCCAATGCAGACTGGGAAAACTCTAGAGCTAACAACATGAACCATTACTGAATTTCAACATTATCTCATTTCTCTAAAATGAGCTTTATAAAAGGACCACCAGAAAACATGAGAAAAATGAGTAGACACCGCCTGCCAGAAAGAAACGCCAATCTGCTCTGTTTGATGTAAACAACTGACTACAACTGACTACATGGATGTTCTCTCAGAGCACAACCACAAGGAATCTGCTGTCATATGACAATGTTTTCATAATCTGCACTTTCATCGTAGTGAGTTCTAGAGAAACAAATGCTTCTAAAATAAGCCATTTCCAAGCAGTTTCTGAAACTCTTTCAAAGTTGTTTATTCTTACCAACAGACGTGTGTAAAGAGTTTGTGAGTTTAACTTAGCAGGGAGTAAAGTTCAAAGTCACCACGGATAGCTCATCATTTATGATGCATCACCAACTGTCACCAGCATCATTAGGGGTGGGGGTGTGAAAAAAAATAACATGTTGCATGCTTTTGTCCTCCTCCTCAAAAACATTCACCACCACCACTGAGCAAGGAGCTCACTGAAACCATTCGCTGGGACAGCAAGCAGCAACTTTCACACTGCTGAGCCAAGTGGAGGCACAGCCTCACACAGGTAACTGGGAGAATTTCCCTCCGAGGGAACATCCCTGTTTTGCTCAGTAATTGGGCTGACAGTGGTAGACAGACACTTGAAGTATACACCACCATGTAACACTACGATGCTTTTCTCCAGCTATCGCTCCACAGCAGGAAAAGCAGCAAAAAGCATTCTTTGTAACAACTTACAGCCTTCTAACACATATTTACAAAAGGAAAAAACAGTGTAATACGACACAACACTTCCACAGATCAACAACATAGGCTCCATCCGCTAACCCCACCTGACATGACCCACCCCTTGTTTAAAACACGAAAGAGAAGTACTGGTCTGGCATTCCTCTGAAACGAGTTTGTGTTTATAAGTTAAGGCAATATCCTTTTCACTGGATAAAAAACATCTGGATGATAACAGAATGTCACAATTCCCTAAACAGTCTTGAGGGGGGGCAAAGCAAAAGCAAATACTTCCCCCACCCCACATGCACAGAACAGATGTTCAGTCTTCAGACAGAATGAATGACCACAAAATACAATAATCTGGAAGTGCTGAAGCCAAAGAAGTCCACAACTAATCGTGCCAGATCCCAAACCCCAAATTACAAATGTACCATCTTAATACAGATTTGCATGAATCCTGAGCAGTGTTGTGCAAACAGGGGGTTAATTAAGTGTATCTGAAACAGAAACCTGCCTACCACTCCCCCCAGAACAGTGCACTGAAGATGGCAAGGCATTGCCTCTACGTGGTTGAGGCCAGCACCAATGCAGGCACAGCAACCATTCATCAATCTCACAAAACAAACAGCAGTCATGCTGTTTCAGAAAATTGTTCCTAACATCAGTGTCAGTTCAACCGACTTATCACAGCAATTTCTGCGGCACTGCATTTTGCGTAGCTAAGCTGAATGAAGTTTGAAAGAACTAAGAATTGACAACAAGAAAGAATTATCTTAATGGTGGGTTTTAAATTCCCTGTTCTCACGTCACTGTTTTTTTCCCCAAGGCCACAAACAAACTTATCTGATGGACAGCAGTGACCCAGAAATAAGATCTTACCTTTGATCTCGCCACAATGGAGTGGCAGCAAACCCAGGAACTCAAGACAACAGAAATCCTAATGTTGACAAATGGAAGGTAATTACTTCTTGCCCACCATGCAAGCCGCTGCTCCTAACAATAGGCAACAGGAATTTGTGAGCCCAGATGCAAAATCAGGACTGGCTGCTTTTTTTCTGGTGGGGATCAAAAGGACTTCCTTTGTCCCTCTGGTCCGCACCATACTCCCCATCACCACCCCACCTCAACTTGCTGCAGTTTTTGAGGAACAGCTTTTAGGGATGATCAGGAAGCAGCATGCTCCCCACAGTGTCCGGGGAGTAGCAGCTGCCAAAGGTATTTAGTGGAGAACTGCAGCAGAGCATTGGGTTTTGGCCTCAGGTAGCTCATGCTGATCATTCCACGAACTCAAGATTTATAAACACAAATGAGTTCTGAAACATGCCCTAGAAGGATACACCAGCATTTAATCACCTGCCCCTCGGACCCTTCCCCTGCCTATTATCAAGCGAGGTTCAATGCATCTCAGGCCTTTACATATCTGAATACACAGGTAAACACAGAGGCTTAGTGCAAAGCTTGACTAATTCGCTTTAAGAATCAACTGGGATTAACTCTAAATTGTGTTTAGCTTTCAGTGTATAGAAGAGGTCACGTGAATTAAGTAGGCTGTCGTAAATTCACACCACACTTAAGTGATTACTCAGCTTCTTTGACCAGGTCCTCTGCACACATAGTGTCCAACAGGAACAATACACCTTAGTCAGAATGCTGGGAGATACCAAGAATTCAAGAGAAAAGAGCCAGGAGGCAGAATGCAGTCAATGTGAAAAAACACCACCACTACCAACACAAAGAGAATACTTTTAACACTTAGACACCATGAGAGAAAAGTTAGTGTCCAAGGACTACTACCTAGTCTATCTTACTGTTTTTCAGATACATTGCTTTTGCACATCTCTTAAGGAACAAAAAAGGATAAAATCCTTAGAATTATGTAGTAGTACATTTGTTTTCCTCAAACCTTCTCATTGGAATTCAATTAGCAAGGGTACAAACACAGAAACGAACACTGCAAGGCCTCGTCCCAACAGCTACCAAACCACAAACCATAAAGCACTGCCTGGAACTTTTTGTGATGGCATACATGAGCTAAGGAGTTCAAGGGATCCAGACCACAGGGGCGGATGTACCACCATTTGCCCACATGCCAGAATGTTTGGGCATCCCAGAGTGGGTGTCCACTGTACCCAAGCCCAGTGGGCGGCGCTGGCTCTAAGGAACCATTTCTCACTGGACTTCCCAGGTTGCTCCAACGACATCCTACTTACCCAACAGGCAAGAATACCTGCCAGGAAGCCAAAGGCAGTGTAAATGGCCAAATCCTCAAAGCTACATAGTATAGCTATACTGGCACCCCCCTCTAGTGGAGACATTGCTTATATCAGCGAGAGTCCCTTCTGCAGAGTCACAGGCAGAGGGAGGAGGCCAGGAAATTTAATCAAACCCCACGCAGAAATGGAGGGGCAGATATGTGTCACCACCTGGCCTTGCAGCTCCTACGGATGGCATTTCCCCTCCCTCCCACCCCACGTGCCTGAAGATGCCTGAGCATGAAGCAGCCGGTGCAGCTGCGGCACCAAAGCCCTTCCTGCAGTTTGTGCCACTCTGACAAAGGAAAAAGCAACTGTGTTCCTAAATCCTGCTTATGAATCCCTTCACACAGTCCTTACAGAGCATTAGGAAAAATTTAGATAAAACTAAAAAAAAGAGTCAACCAAACCCCTCAATCACTTTGTCACAAAAATACAGGCCAATGTTTTCTGTTCGTAAGAAATTTCATGGAGGAGATGGGGAGGAAGCAAACATACAGAACACCAGCAGGAGAGTTTGCTGAGGCTTATTAGTTTTAAGGCATTTCCGTGTGCTCTGCAACCACGTGATTGCTCCTGTCATCAGGTTGTCATCAGCTCACACAGCTCTCCCACTATAGTCTTCTCCAGGCTGAGCCTCAGGAAGCTTTTGGTTGTGAAACTCAAGCAACCTGAACAAGGAACAGAAACATATGGCACTTCTTGGAGAACCAGGTGGCAAACTATGCACATTTTATCAAGTATCTGCAAAAAATCCAGTGGTTTCTAGAGACCCATTTGAAGTCTATTCACTAATTACCTGAATAGCTTTGATCACAGTAATATCCTGCAGCCTCAGCCAGCTTCCAGCCTCATCTGCGCAGGGCATTTGAATCAGGATGCTACAACCGCTATCAGCAAGAAGCTGGAAGATGAGGGCAGCAACCGGACTGACTCCAAGAGCTGTCTCCAGTTCACATGCTTTCTGTGAGGGGATGTGCTCTGTTCTAAAGCAAAGTTTTTATCAGATCCATCCAAGGAAGAGCAAAATGAACCTGGCATGTGGCCAGACATGTTTGGGACAGCTCTCAAAGCCTCACACAGACACTGTGCTCAGGGCAGGTCCAATGCAGCTTGTCTGCAGCATTCTAGGAGGAAAAGCAAGCAAAAGCAGTGACCACTCAGCTCTGCATTTACAGACATACCTTTCAAGCACAGTATGTATGTCCTATTTACCATGCTATGTTCAATCCTTGAATACTGGATATCTAACCAGACACCCACTTTCATGAAGCTGGCTACCCTGCTGCTGCCCTGTCTAAGGAAAACAATAAACCAATCCAGTTTCCTTGACAAGGAATGAGAAGCACAAAGAATGTTGGAGTACTGGCTTTGAATCTGCAGGAGCGTAGCAATATTTCAAATCATCTTTAACCATCATCCCGAGCTTTATGCATGGACAGAAACCGCCGAATGAACCCAGAATCCCACACCAAAAGCCAAACCTTCACTCCTTGATTGCATCTAAAGATTCTGTGGTTGGCAAATACTCACTTAAACGTGACTCCCAGCAGGTCCCAGGTGTTGCTGTGGCACAGAGGACAATATGCTCTTTGTACCCTGGCCTGGTTTCTCTTCACAGGACAGAATGCCTGGGGACATTCTAATGTGAACTCCAAGAACTTTCAAGATGTTCTCCAGTACCAGTAAATTGCCAAAAACCTGTCAATCTCACCCTAAGCGGAGCTGTATATACATTTGCAAAGACACCTCCTCCAAGTGCAATATTCACAATAAATGAGGCATTAGTACAGAATTTTATGTGCAACACTTCCCTCCAGGATTTACATGCTCACTGTCAGCAGTCTGAATCAATTCTGGTCCATTCCCTTACCAAATTCCCAAATGCTTCTGGCCTTTAATAATTAGTTTTATATGGTTAACTAGCAGGCAATGACAGAAAGGTACTAAAAAATTTAATCCTGTAAGCACAACCTGAAGCAGCATAGCCATACTACCCTCTACACCCTACCCTGCAGCCACATTACCACATCAAAACAACACCTCTTCACTGCAGCTCGTCTCATACTGTACATACCTTGTAAAACTACAGATCCGCTCTCTTTGGGGAGTCATAGGAAACGTACCTAGTTCAATATACATAGAAATGGTACTAGAAGGCATCAGAGGCATCTAGTGCATGCAGTTGACATCTAAACTGGCTGGATTGTTGATTAAAATTCTCACCAAAGTACAGATGGAAAAAACAAGCAAGCAAGCAAACAAACAAACAAAAAACAAAGCAACCCAACCCTTTCTATCTGCTAAGAATATTTTAAAGTTGTTAGGACTTTAGAAATTCACAGAACCATGGAACTACAGAGTGGCTTAGGTTGGAAGGAACCTTAAAGCATAACCAGTTCCAACTGTCTGCCATGGGAGTGCTGACTCCCAGCAGGTCAGGTTAGAACAGGGCCCATCCAACCTGACCTGGAGCATCTCCTGGGATGGGGGTGGGGCACCCACAGCTTCTCTGGGCAGCTGTGCCGCTGCCTCACCACCCTCTGAGTGAGGAATTTTATCCTAACATCTCACCTAAATATCCCCTCTTCTTGTTTAAAGCCATTTCCTGTTGTCCTACCAGTAACAGACTGTGTATAAAGTCGGTCTCCCTCCTGATTTATAAGCTCCTTTTACGTACTGAAAGGCCACAGTACCTTCTTCAGCAGGGCAAATTTTATCATAGCTGCATGGTAAGAGATCAGATAAAGAAAATGGATGTGCCTGTGCAGGTCTGTGAGCACCTGATGCAGTCCTGAGAACCAAAGGAATATGATGTGCTAACCACAGTGAACGACTGCCATGGTCCCAGGGGACCCCCCCATGCTTCTGGGGGAAAGCTGACCTCTGCCTGATGTAACCACTGGCTGGAGATGCTGACCCACAGCACATCTGACCATCTGCTTTTTCATCCCCGAACATCCCAGGAAGCTCATAGAGCTCTGTACCCGATAGCCGCAGAGACCAAGAAATATGCAGTGAGATCCATCAGTATGCACCCTTTCCCAAAGTCCTGCTACAACGGATAAAACAGCAGTGATTGCTCTTGTAAGGTACATGGCTATTACTCATGGTATGTTAGCAGCCCTTCTCTCCTGCAAATGCTAGCCCAAAATACAAACAACTACACGGCAAACGGATGTGATCAGTACCACGTTTCCTTGACTTCTCAGACACCAGTAGCTCCTTGAAGGAGTTCATGTTAAGCTCAGCACTCTTAAATAACCACTCATTCACCAAAAGAAGATACAAATTTCTCTATGCAGTGAACATTCGGTACTCATTCAACTGTTTTTTTACTTTTTAAACAGAGCTGCAGCTAGCTTCTTCAAGACAAGAAAAAGGATACTGTCCTAGTTATACATACATTTTTCCATCCAGGCTGAGAACAATCATCTCCAAACGGCCAAATAACTTCTAAGAAAAGTCTCTGGAAACTGCTCCCATAAATAATGTGCTGGCACCATTTTGTATTGACACACACTCCCTAAAAAGAGGGGGAGGAGGCAGGGAGGGAGGGAGAGGGGCTTACAATGAAAAACAGTATGCATTTCCTTTGCCAGGCTTTTACCACTCTAAAAATTTCCAGCTTTTTGTACAGAGAGATCTTGCCTTTGATGTCAATCCAATGCTTTTTTGCTTGCTCCTGCAAGCACTACAGTGTGCAATACATTTTCTATCTGGCAAAGAAATGGTGTACTGTCTGGAGGGTGCATGTGAAATTCACCCTACTCAGGGGGTCACTACAGCACATAAATTCTTAAGGAAAAGGCAAAATGTGCGTGGGTCTCACTCATATCGGTGTATTTCTGGGAGATGAAGTTCATGCACGACAATCAAATTCATCAGCACTGCTCAAAAACCTGACTTCAGCAGAGGTTTGCCTGCTACCCACAATCAGAAGCAAAAACAGAAAGATAGTATTAGTCTTGCACACTCGGCACCTTTGTATTTTTAAATAGAAGGTGAAAGCACCATATTTTATCCAGCTCATGCCACTTGGAAGCCAAAAAAGAAAAAAAAAAAAAAAAAAAAAGTTCAAATGCCTCTCAAGTTAAAGTAACGTTAAAAAAAAAAGAAAAAAAAGAAGAGCTGACACAGAACTACAGTGCAGTTGTCTCCAATACGGTACCCATGGCCCAAACCCCACCTTGTCCCCAGGGAGATGCAGCCTTCCACACGCACATCTGGAGGCACTTCTCCTGCTGACCCACTGACTCTCAGCAGCCGATTCCACGGCCTGTCACCACCCAGGTCTGTTGGCCACGATCCTCACGAGTGCCAGCATCAAAGCAACAGTGGTTGGCTACCACTAAGCCGCTGGCACAGGCACACACACCTTGCCCACAGTGGCAGCCATGGCTGCTGGCGTGTGCTGGGAGCGTTCATTTTGTTTCTAAGAGGAAATTCCTTGCCCAGGGCTAAAAGCACCAGCACTCTCCCCTTTATGTGCACTAACATAACTGCTGACACTATCTGACTCAAGAAGCTGAATCCGATCGAATGTAAAGGCAGGACCCAGAAAAAATGCGTTTAACAAACCACTCCAGGCTGTGCCTGTCAGGAAATGCTGAAGACTTTGCACTACTCCAAGCAAGGCTATTGTCCCTCTATGCAGAAAAGTGTGCACAAACCACCTCTGAAGGTCTCTTCCAATGGTCACATGGTGGCCACATGGGATGTGGTTGCACTCACACTACGCAAGCTGGCACTAAACAGTTGGGACTAGCTGGGACTAATTGCACAGTTCTGTCAGAACAACACATCAGCCTTGGGTCTGATCCAAAAGTGTTCATTGTAGATCACTGGCATCAATGGTCCATTGATGAAGCAAACTGTGAAGGATACTCAGACAAAATGTAAAATGTTTTTCAGCCTTGAAGGCAGTCTACATTTCTACAGTATCACCTAGTGATGCATGGGAAAGCAAAGCTGCACACACATATAATCACTACCTTTTCAAGCCATTGCCACCATCAGTCATTCATGATCAGAGCTTTCTGATTTCTCCCTTCAAATCATCATTAAATTCTAAGTGCCCAAGAAATGGGCACATAATCTGAAGAAATAACCATGAAGAACATAAAGACCCATTACAGTTCTCTTTCCATAACTCCTGTGTTGTGTTTGTTTCGTCGTGTATAATCATGTTATTTCTTTTTTGAAGTTCAACTGTTCCTCTCCTTTTCTATTCCTACTACTGTCAAAAAAAAAAAAAAAAAGGTATAAAAACATATGTATGTATCTTATTGTGCAGGAAGAAGCAGTAAAATAATACACTGCATACAAAGAACTAGTTTACAAACAACTAAAGGTGATGCAGGGACAAAATACTGTTTACTCTATTTTCCTTTCAGTAGAACAGTGGTACACTTCTTTTCTTTAGCATTGCTTCTAGCAGTTGAGGTACAAATAACTCATTTACATGCATTTAAGCTGAATATAAGCGTACCTTATTTCACACATATGTTTGTTTATGAAAAGATGGGGAATTCCCACGAACGTATCAAATTCCAATTTGTTTTTGGCAATGACGACAGAAAGGACAACAACTTCACAGTACGACCTGTTCCTGCTCTCAGTGTGTTGTAGGTCCATTCCTGGACCATCACCAAGCCCACAAGCAATGGTTACCAACAAGTTCTCATCAGTGACAGAACTACACTCAGCATTTTGGCTGTTTTCCCCGCCAGCCATCTACGCAGAAAATGGCACACTGAAGGTGTTCACAAGTTGCTAGCATCTCACCACCTAGAGGTGCTCAAAGCCAGCTGACCACCAATGTTGCTGGGTTCTCAAAGTTGGATGGTGGTGGTCTCCCAGTGACAAAAGATATTGGGAAGAAATGCTTTCTTTTCAGTTTAAACCCTTGAATACTGGACAAAGCAAACCCAATACAGAGAGGCTATAGAAAAACAATTAACTATTCATTGAGGTGTTATTAATGGTTCATCACAGCGATGCAAAATCTGACCCTACCAAAGATCCTACCTAAGATTCAGCTCCTGATCAGAATGCTTTCCCCACCACTCCTTCCCAGATTCCCCACACGCCTTCTTTGGGACACTTACCAGAAGACCAAGCAAAAGACTGATCATTTATTTTATCCCTCTTCTTAACAGAAAATGAATTATACTCTAGTTACAAAACATTCTCCCAGAGTTACTGATGAAAGCCACGTGGCCAGAAGTGTCTTTGCTCACAGTGCTAGGATTGCCTGCTGCTCAGACATCCAGTTCACATACTGAAGCTGGGTACACAGTCTAGCATTACTTCAGTTTTGCATTGCACATGTGTTTCATCTCAAGAGCTGTTTAATCATTCCATTCTCAGTATTTGTTTTGAAGAGAGGGAAAGAAAGCAGACACCAGTCAGTATTTTTCCCCCACTCAAGGCAGCAGTTACCAGTAACTTCCCAGAACAAGGTTTATAGCAGCCAAGGGTCCAAGCAGTGCAACCTGCAGTAGGGAGTGATAAGAGCAGCACAAAACTACTCTCCAGAATTCCTGAATAGTAATTCCTCAGTTACTTGCAGCTGCAAAGAAGAACAACCACAGTGCACGTGGAATAGCACAGCATGGGACGGTGCCAGTCTTTTCTAAAGGACAGCATCTGATTTTGAGTAGCTGTATGTAATAAAAACAACAATAAAATTGAGACACACCAAACTACCTTCTGAGCACTTATCAGGTAAGGAAAAGTGCACGGCACGCCTACAGCCTGCGCTGCAGGACAGACCTTCAGCTGCACCTCTGCAGGCAGCATACTGCTTCAGTCCATGGCTGAAACTGCCAGCACATATTGTTTTAATACTGCTCTGCCCATCCTAACACGGGAGTAACGAGGCTGCACGGCTGCCAGACTGAAACACGACTCTCAGACCTGAGAGTGACTCACTTCAGACCAAATGGTACAGCACACCAAACCTGACTTCGCATGCCAGAGCCTTTCTTTGAAAAGATACAGGAGCAACAGTCTCCAGCAGTCTAAGGCAGCAGCTGCCCCGCTGCCCCAGCACTTGGGGAGCACCCGCTGCCTTTGGAGGCTCTGCCTTGAATCTTCAGAAAACAACAGGAAAAATGCAGCAGTAAAACAAAAAAAAAAGGAAAGGAACAGAAGTGGGGATTAGAGAGGCTTCTAATTTATTCACAGACGACTTAAATGCAGGAGAAACCAGAGAGGTGTGAGCTTGTTTCAACGAGAAATCCACAAGAAAAGAAAAGAAAAAAAACAGATTAGACATTCCAACACTTTCCTGCTGAAGGGCTATACAGAAGACTTCTCATATGTTCTCAAAGGAAGGTTTTTCTGGGTTTTCCCACTGCAGGTCTTTAAAAAGAGTGAGGAACGTAGCGGGTCCCCCTGGTCCACCTCCCTCTCACTGCAGTTTGCAGGCGGCTTTGTCCCGGCGCTCCCCTCCACCCCCCGGCACTCCCTACCGCTGCGTTTGCCATCCATCCTATCCCGTCCCGCACCTCTGCGCGGACCCGCGAGGGCAGCTCCCATCCCACCTCCACGGGCCCATCGTCCGAAGGACCGAGGAAGTCAGGAGGGAGAGGTGGCAACCATGTTTAGTTCGGACTACTTCCACTGCCTTAACTCGGTACAACCAGATCAACAGAGACGTAACGGAGGGAGAAAGAAAAAAAAAACAAAACAAAAAACAACAGAACAGAACAGAAAGGACCCTAAGTAACCGAACAACGGCAGCAGTGTTAGTGCCCCTCAATCCAACAAGTGCCCATTATTCCCTCCGGGCCAGCTCCAAAGACGCTCATCCCGCAGGAGCGGCTCGCTTCCCGCACACTCACCGACGTTTAATCCACTTTCCGAAACACAGAAGCAACCGCGAGTGGAGGGGAAAAGAGGCACCGTGGGCGCGGAGCCGGGAGCGGCACCCCGGGGCGGGCAGGGCGGCGGGCGCTTACCTGCGGGGGCTGCGCGGGGCTCCGCGGGCGCGGCTGGAGGGAGCGCGGCTCCGCCGCCGCCGGCCCGCAGGGAGGGGGGAGGAGGAGGAGGAGGAGGAGGAGGAGGAGGAGGAGTAGGACGAGGACGAGGAGGAGGGACGGGGAGGAACGGGACGCGCTGCCTCCGCTCCGCCCGCCCCCGCCGGGTTGGAGCCAGGTGCGGCCTCGCGAACCCCCGCCCGCCCCGCTGCAGCCCCCCGAGCTGCGCGGCGAGGATAAGCGGAGCTACCTGAAGTGAGGGCCGCGGAGCGGTGTGCGGATGGGCCCGGAGCGAGCGGGCTGCTCCTCCTGCAGAAGTGCCCGAAGCTCCCGCCGGCGTCTGCAGCGAGAGTCTGGGAAGAACGCTTTCAAGTTGAGCCTGTCCGCGGGGTCAGCGAAGCCGTGCAGTTGGAAAGGGACAGGGTTGCAGGATGGATACTTTTACAGGCTTAGAGGAGTTGTTTCTGTATAGAAAAACAGGTTCAAGTGACTTCTTTTTTTCTTTTCTTTTCCTCGTGAGTTGTCCAATAAGGTCCGATTTAGTTGGATTGCAGTAGCATCTAGAGGCCACTTCTGCATGTGCAAGCGTCTAGTGTAAAGGCAGCGTATGCTGCAGAGATTCAGTGCTCGGTGGCTGAAACGGTTTGCTGCTTCCACACTCTCAGTGAAAGACTTCTTAGAGAGGTTACTACCAGCTAAACGTGCCGGCTGCACCTCTGGCAGCGCTTGAAGTTACTAATGAAGGACCCAGCCCATTTAAAGCACTCACTGTGCTTCCTTGGAAACCAGACACCAGCAGATTTATTCCTGTGTTCAAGGCAAGCTACTGAGCATTGGCCAGTGAGCCCAGGAAGGATATTCTGTCACAAGCTGTAATACCTGGCTTAGCATCTGCACACTGTGTACCGGAATAGCTCTTGATGGCTGTTCACACCCTGCATCCTGTCTGGACTGCAGCTCAGATTGCTCAGGTGTCACCTCTCCCTTTGGGGAAGATCGAAGGTTACTCACATGGCTACTGTAGGCAAAACAGGTCTTCAGAACATAAATGTGATTTCTCCACCGCTATGGCAATATGCTTTTCATAAGCGGAAAGCTTTTCCTTGGCTGCACAGTGAGATGGTGCAGGTAGGAAGGTGCTTTATGTAGAGAGCTGCTGCTTCTGTGTACTGGATATCTCCACACCTCCATAAAAACAGTGGGATGGTCACTCAGCTTTGCTGGTCGGTAGCGACTCTCTAGTTATACAGGAGAACAGCAGTCCTGGCTGTGCTGGTGGGAAAAGGCTGCCTCACAAGTGAGATGGAATTGTAGGCAAAATGATGGCATATGTTAAAAAAAAGAGTATTTTTTAGTACACAGAAGTGATGAAAGTTGGAGGTGTTCACAAAATGTGCAGATGTGGCACAGAGGGACGTGGTTAGTGGTCATGGTGGGGATGGACTGACATTGGAGATCTTTTCCACCATTAATGTTTTTATAATTCTATGATCTTTCTATTTGCTTTGACTTCTGTTAGTAACTTCATGCAGCCTTGCCGAACCCTGAAACAGTGACTTGTTATCTATATAGAGCCCGGGTAATTAAAGTAATCAACTAATTCTCATTTTCTGACTAGAAAATGTAGGCAATCTTCTGAAAGTCGTAGAAACAGGCAGATACTGAGGCTCATGTGGCTCCATGGAGTTCAATGAATGTAACTTCCACAGGGCTTGGCCGTGCCGTGCCGCAGTCTGTAGCGCGTTCCTCTAATCACATGCAGATGTACTGAATTGCATTAGATAGGGAAGCAGTTTCCACATCCCTCAGTCTGGAAAAGGCGTCTGTTTCCAGAACAAACCACACAAGCTCCATGTGCCTGATTTTGTGAATTGGTTCAAATCATAAATATGCTGAATGCGTACACGCATTGATCTGTTTACATTTAATTCTCAGCATTCATACAGTTCGAGTGTCTGCAGGATTAGTCATACAAAGCCCTGAAAAGTTACACATCTCATTCCAGTTCAGCCCTGGCCTGGAAAGCACCTCTGGTGTTTTTAATTAAAAAATAAAAAATTGGGGAATTTACAGTTAAGATGTGTCTCTGGCACCTCCCTGTGCAGCACAGTGTGGAGTTCTTCTCAGGGTGGATAATCTCATTTCAGATTGGAAATACGCTGCATCTCAGCGCAATGAAGGCTTTGAAGGAAATGGTAACTGTGAACACAATTACTGGTATCTTAGTGACAAAAAAAAGGTGAGCATTGGTGTCTCTGAGATAGGAATGACAGGAGAACGTGAAAAACAGACTGGGGATAAAGAAAAAGCTTTCCTTGTCTAGATGGCCTTTAACGGTCATTTCCAAATCAGTGCAATCTATATGAATCTGTATTTTCAATGTACACTTTCAATTGATGGGATGAAATGGCCTTACAAGTAAACAGCTATGAAAAATATTCTGATTTTCTAAAATACTGCAGTCCATTGTGCATTGCATGTTATGAAGAGCAGCTACAGCAATGTGTGCAGAAAAATATGCTCCCTGGAGTTTCATATTCATTTATTGTGTACTTAATTCCAGAACCCCAGTGCTCACAAGTGTTTAAAGAGGGTGCAGAGGAGTCTGAGCAAATGACAACATTATCTCACAGTTGGGTGTGTCCTGCTCTTCTGAGCAACTTCAGGAAGATTGAAGTCTTGCAGAAAGCAGAGCTATCCCAGTGCGTGGTATCTTCATGTCACTGCACTTCTGCCCTGATTCTGTGTTTGTTGTAGGTGTTGTTATTTTGTTGGAATATCATTTACTCCCTTCTCTTTCTTCCAGAGCTTTGGCAACCAAGAATCACTAACAGTTTTCCAAATGGTGCTATGCCCACAGTGAGATGGGGAAAACACACTCCCCAGAGGAGACGCTTAGGGCTGGAGCATTAACTGGACAAAATGGATAAAGAAAGAACTTGCAATATTAGCTGAACTGTGAAGAATTTGGACATATTCAGTTAATGAAAGTTTTTGCTTGAAGGTAAGATTGGGTCATTTATGTCTGCACAATAACAGCCTCAGCACAGAACATATGAATGCCAGATGGCTGGAACCGTTCCATTAATGAACTGATGCTTTCATTGTTCTGAATTTGATTTTGTAGCTTTTTGCTTATAATAATTTGATTGCACCATTAGAAACCTTCAATAACCTCCCGATAAATTTTTCAGTTCTCAGAATGCAAAAGAGATGTTTCTCAGCCTCTGCTTTCCACCGATTTCAAGTAGAACCCGCAGGTGTGCAACACCTCTGGCAGTCAGGCTGTTTCCTTAGTGCTGCCATTTAAATAATGTATGCAGGACCCAGGCACAATGCACTCTTCCCAAGCACAGGTAAATTCATTCCAGGTGATGCTCTGTCAGCAGGATTACCTGGTGATAAATGTGCTGGGCCAAATAAAAAAAAAAAAAAGAAAAAAGAAAAAGAAAAAAAAAAAGAAAGAAAAAGAATGATGGTTGTGTATTTAGGGAGAAATTCCTTCCAGATATGTGAAAACAGAGGAATGATGTCAGGCTCTGGGAGATACAGTCCTCTCCTGGAACATACACTCCCTTTATTAAATATCATTTGTATTAAAAATATCTAGCTTCCAGGTTTAATTAATGACCAGTCCAGGAGCTCACTCCTTGGGTCTCTTATCATGGGCACATTCCTTTTTTCTTGCTTACACCTCCCTGGTAAGCTCACTCTCAGCTCCAGCACTCAACTCCATGCTAGATGCAGCTCTACCATGGCTGTAGGGCCATTCATTGTCACAGATAAACCTGTGTATTTCTCTGTCCTCAGTAGCTCATTTCTGATCTCCACGTGTGAGCAAATCTTATGGATAGGGAGCTTGGAAAAAGGGGGAAAAAATCTAAATATTAGGTTAGCTGCATGTAAGAGTTTCCTACCAAAGCTAGGTTTCTGCTATCTGCTTACTTTGGAGATGCTGGAGGAACTGCAGTCCCTACTGTCAATGGTAAAGCCAGCTGTGTCATTTCCTCTTTTACTTCCATGCCAGTTCTTTGAAAGTTGACTGCTTATGCAAGGTAAAAAAAAAAGGAAAATAAAATTTTAAAAAGTGTGGGAGGACAGAAGGAAACCCCTCTTTCTGCACGGAGGAGTGTGGATGTGGAGAGACCCTTGGAGACATGCTCTGCTTGCTGTATTCCATAGGGCCTCCTTTTTCACCTAGCTCCCACACCCCTCCCCTGAGGTTTTCCTGGTTCAGATTTTTGGAGTAGGATCTCGCTGAGAAAGAAGTGTATGAGAGATGTTTTGGTGGAGGAGACATCTCAAGGCTTTGCACAGCACTGCGGGTGCCAGGTTTTTGTAACCCAGAAACCCACAGTGCACCCTTAGGTCTGCTCTGCTGGCTGCTGGTGGGAGATGGTGGCACCCACCAGTCCCTGCCATCAGGTTGGCCTGCATGCTGTGTGAGGTGTCCCCTCTCTGCCTCCCTTAGAGGAATGACTTGGGGTCAGATTGGCCTTCTGAGTTAATTATTAAGACCTGGCTGCTGCTGCAATCTGTTGTCAGTTAGGGCTGAATCACTGCTGGCATTTACAAACCTACATATAATGTCTGCAGCATTTGTTTGCAAATGTTCCTGACGTTCCTTTGTGCTGCCTTTGCAGGGTAGGCAGAGTAAGAGCAACACTGATAAACAAGTAGAAAGTATTTGCTTAGTGTCAATGGAGCTGGGGAACAGACTTCAACCACTCAAGCCATTTTAAGCCTGATGGAAGCCTAGCCCCATAGTTTTAAGAGGTGAGCACACGTTCCTTCCTGTCACCTCTGCTCTTCTGAGCAGTTGTCAGAAGTTTAGTGGTTCAGATTGAGATATTTGGATGTCCAGTTCTCATTTCCTTTGCTAGGAAGAAAGTGTCTGCAGAATTGGTGAAGTTTCATTAATTTCCATCATAATTCACTGGAGACATTCTCATTCTGATTGTGACATCTTCAGCACTGATAGAAACCTGAAATATCTCCATTTTTCACTTTTGAATTGTGCCATGAAACAGATGCACCAACCTTTTGTTTTTCAGTTTCGTTTTCAGGAGCAGGAAGAAGGCACAGAAGGATGCACAGCTCCAAGGGGACCTGAGAAGGAACTGAAAAATGAGAAGACTGAAAGCCAAGGACTCCCCACACACCAGCCCCCTGTGCCACTCTCGCTGTACAAAGGGAGGAGGAGCTGAGTCAGAAGCAAAATGTCTATGAGGGTTTTTTTTGCCTGTTTTTATTTTTCAATACGAGTTAGTTATTAGAAGCATGCTCAATAGAAATATTGAGTTTTCCTGACATAAATTTTTTTGTTTGTTTGTTTTAACTTCATGATGGAAAGCAGAGGAAAAAAGCCCACCAGGTTAATGATTCCTGTAGTTTCACTGATGGAAGCAATGGATGTCATGTTGTACAGGGCTAGGTATCTGAATTAAAGGTCTTACTCTACAATGGCTTAAGACCTTCAAGTCAAGAATATGTGGATAGATTTTTTATGGAAAACATGCTTTATTGGTCTCCAGTTTTGCACACGAGCAATGTGTATAAAAGGGATAGTATGTGGCACGTGTTGCACAGGAGGTCAGACTGAGTTTTCAAATATCAAAATTGAATGAGAAGTTTGATTCTGCATGAACCTGAGCAAGAAATACCCTCCCTTCCAGAAATCATTAACTATGTTAAGTGGAAAGGAAAAAAGTGTGCTGCATTACAGGAGCAACGCTGACCTTTCCAGAGGTTAACAGGCAGTGTGCAGAATGGAGATTTTTTTGTTCATTAGGAGGAAATATGAGAGTGTAATTAGAAACAGGCTGTAGTGTATGGTTTTGCATACTACTGCTATTCAAGACAGCAGAATAGAGAAAGGCACCCACTAGTTTGGAGGCTGAATTAACAATTAGAAGTTCAACAATGAGTGATTAAAATAGGCCCTTTATTTATTTTGCCCCAATAGGAGTTAGGAGTCTGATCTGCAATTGTGTGTTTGGGTTTAATGTCAGTTGAATAATGGCAATTTTAAAAATGTGAAGTTTTGGATTATTCGATGGTACAGCGTAATGGAGAACATACACTGCTCGAGCATTCTATTAAATGAATACCACGAAAAGAGGCAGCAGGAAAATTATAAACATACCACTGGAGACAGATCTATTCAGACTGTCCTGGAAACCTGTTCATGGAAGAATCTGAGCCAAAATTTGGTCTCCATCTCAGCAGCTGTGCACGAAGGCTAAAAGCAAAGATATTTCCCTCTCTTTGAGGTGGGTCCATAAGCCCTGTGAAGTTTAATGAGAATATAGAATCATGTACTCCACAGAAAGGTGGAGGAATTAATTATACGTTATTAAAATGCTCAAACGGAAGCCTGGGCTTTAGCATGTAAAGCCTTCACAGATACAATGAGTTTTTTAGGTTTTTTTCCTTCTTACCAAAAGTTCTCTTGAAAGCTGTGAAACACTGAGGTTGGGTAGGATGGAGCAGGCCAAGGAGAAAGGCTACTCAGCATTATATACTGAGAGCCCTACCTCTGAATGGCAGTGCTTAAGGTACTCTAAGTAGAGGCTTTAAAAATCTGGCCCATCCTGACTCCTTTCTGTGAAGGGCTACCAAGTCAGGAAGTGTGCTTCAAGCCAGGACTTTAACACCATCTCATGGTAACAGAAGCAAATCCTCACTCAGACTGCATAATGGTTGAATCACTGGAAACAGACGTTCACCGTGCCTCTTTCCATTCAACTGGCATCTACATGACAAGGTTCATAATCTGAAAACAATCAGATATCCACCTCCTTTTCAGGCAAAATCAAATGGGTATCTTGCTCTATGGTCACAGATCTACCATCCCAGTGATGTATCTTTGTTTCTGACGCATAACAAAAAACCTGTGTTTGACATTGTTAGGAAAATATCAGACTGCAAGGACAAGAATGTCTATGCTAGGGACCAGTTTTCCTTCTTCGAGGTGTGTTAGAGGGCTATGAACAGCCAGATGACCAAAGTGAAACCCACCTCTCAACACAGGTTCTTCCTGGCTGAGGGAGAACACAGGTAAATGGTAGTAAGCCTTCTTACAACCCAGACCAGGTGAGTACCTGTCCCCATAAATAGTTGTATAAATGAATTTAGCTGCTTTCTTTTACCAGACCAACAGCACATCCCCATTTGGGGAGCTGGACAAAGTGGCCATTTCTAGGGCTTGAGTGTCTTGTACACCCTGCTCTCGTTTAGAGTACAGTGCTTCATAGAGGAGGTAAATATTTCTCCTTTCGGGAGAGGAAACTGATTGCAAGCATAGAAAACACCAGCTTCCAAGAAAAAAAGAACACTCTGCATGCTCCCCTGTTGGTGAATGGGAAACAATGCTGAAAATCAAGAGGGAGTGCTAAATAGCTGAAGGTTATAAACCTTTGGAAAAATGCTATGGCAAAATACTTAAAAATTCTCTTTATGAAAGGACTGGTATAGTGTGTAGACTTTACATTAAAAAAACAATTTGTATGTATAGTGTGCAACATAAGGCTTTTGAACACCGTGACTTATTGCAGCTTCATGAATGGTGGTAGAACAGCTTCTAAATTTGTCTCATCAAAAATAATGCTCCCAGCCTTGTTGCTCTTTCTTGCTTTTTGAGCTGTGACCCATTCCCATCCCATGTGATTCACTCAAACTTCTACTTACTAAAATCAGTGGAAGATTACATTTTGTGGAGACCTAATAACTAATGAGAAAAAAAAAACACCAAAAAACCAAAACAAAAACAACAACAACAAAACACAAAACAAGTTATGTAGACAATGACAAGTTAATGCTTGAGGTCAAGATCAAGTTTTCAGTGTCAGGAGAGGGCTAAGGTGATTTATGCAGCTTCTGCATAAATCTGTCTGCATGCCAAGGTAGCATGGCATGTGACTCCCATTAGCTCTAGAAAGGAGTATGATACTGCAGAATCCCTCACCTTCAAACTAACAGCGTAGCCTTATATTTCAGGATATTCTTGGGAAGGCTGGAGCAATGTGCTCGTTGTGACACAGGGTGAGTTTCCAGATGCTCTTTTGGTCAGTCAGTCAAGCAGGAGCTGTGCACAGTGCTGCTCCTCAAATTGCAGCACTCCTTATGCTGCTTATTCTGCAGAACAAATACTCATGCTCCCCAGGATGAAATTTAAGAATAAAAGGCAGCAGGACTTCCTTGCACGGCTTTCTACTCAGAAGCTTGGCTTTTGTGATGCTAAAGATTTATTGGCTTTATTGGATTCCGGGTACAAGGTTTTTCTCTCAGAGTAAGGGACTCCCCATACAGAGCACAAAGAGCGTGTTTCAGTATCTCTGGTATTATGAGAATATTTCTTCCTTTCTCCTTTCCCATGCTGGTTGGTTGGTTTCCATCCTGCCTTGCAGGGACTACCAAGAGCAATAAATTTACTTCCCTTCTTCCCATGTATAGAGGCACAGAGCCTCTTTGGGAGAAGGTGCAGAGCAGAGCTCAGAAAAAAACTCTGACATTAATCTCTGCATTTAGCAAAGGATGTAGTGCCTTCCACTTTCCTTTTAAATGCTCCATTTAAAAGCATCCATACAAAACTTGGTGACAGCAAAAGCAGACGTTGTAAATTGTCTGGCACAGAGACAGTTTTGACAAAGTAACATCTGCTTTGAGTGGAACCCATGGGCATTATCATAAAAACATGTCAGTGCTGTTGAAACATTGCCACCCTATGGATCCTGGTTTGTCAGTCATAGATAAGTCCTGGGTTTGAGCTTCAAGTGCACAAGAAGCCCACTGATATTGCCACTGCCACTGGCCACATACGTTGCTACATACTCCTATCAGTGCAGACATTGACCAGGTTTGCTTAAGTTCTGGAGCAATTTGCACAACCCTGCCATGATGCTACAGACATGTACAGGTGCTCCATGATGACATCAAGGCCACCAGAATTGTCTCTTTTCTTGCTGGTAATGGATACACCACATCTGACATCCAGCTGTTCAGGAGACAGCACCTGCACCTGGGGAGAAGAGTGAGGACATGAAGCCTGGGCCTGTGTGGCACAAGGAGATTGATCTCCAAATGCAGCATGGTGCCTGGGCTGGGCTGAGGGAATGATCCCAGAGCGGCTGGGGGCCACTCTGTGGTGCAGCAGCAGATGTGGAAAGTCAGGAAACCATTGAATAAGCACAGCTGGAATCCATCAAGTCTCCTTCCCAGCCTGCAGCAGGCCTGCAAGTAGGCTAACTTTGCACGTCCCCCTCCTCTGCCTCAAGTAGCTAATTGTTGGGGATCACTTGGATGGGGATTTGTGGGCCTGAAAGTAAAGGCCCAGCAATCAATCCTCTTTAGATATCTTCATTTGCGAATACTGTGCTGAGAAGGTGGATTTGATGGAATTACATGGGGTGCAAGAGCTGGCAGCAGGAGTCCGGGAAGCCTGTGTGCGGCTCTGAGATTATAAAGTAGCGATTTATGGAAAGGCTGTAGAAGAAAACTGAGTTTTGCTTAAACAAGTATCTGGCTTAATAAAATTTAAAAAGACCTTTTGTCTGCATCGGTTTCATTGTTTCATCTTGCAAGCAATGTTATCTGAAAAACAGGCAAAATTTCCGTTTAGTTCAAGGATAGTGGCTGTCTCCTCCTTTCAGTCCTCTCTCCACTGCAGGAATTAGGGAGCAGCGCCACTAAGCTGTCTTTCTAATCAAAAGGTCTTTTTTTCCCGTGCATGAGAACCCCCTCTAAGACGAGCACTTCAGAAGAGAGCATACTTCTCTGTCATTCTCTGTCATGAGTATTGCCTGCAGTTAAGTTCTTGGAACAGTCTCCATGCATGAACGACTTCCTGTGACTTTGAGAGGCAAGCACAGGATACAGAAAATCAGTACTAAGGGTGCCAGAATTGAGCATCACTAGCATAACTGGAGAAACACATTGCTCCGTTATGACAAATAAATGTATAAATAAATGCAAGTCATACATTTGTCTTGGTTGGAAAAGCCACCAGGAAATAATTATCCACCTCTGCTCTTTTGTTTAATCTTGATCTGAGCAGCACTTCCCTTTCACTGGGCACAAGCATTAGGCTGCATGAAAGCTCATGACTGCTCAAGTGTTTGCCTCTGTCAGAAGGCTATCTTTGACTAGCTGTCCACTTAACCTTCACTGCAGCCTAGTCCCCTGTTGGTGCGTCTGGAAATTATTTCTACTCTAGCAGCACCTGCATTTTTTTCTTCTTCCCAGTCTTCACCCATGGACATCAGGACTGTACTGAGACAGATGCATTTACTGGAACAGAAGAGGATCATTTCTATAGCTTGCAATCTACATAAGCAAGAAATGCAGGGAGTAGGAGGGAAGGAAGAGTTATATTCATCATTCACAGAAGAAGACTTAGTGGTACGCTCAAAGTTGTGGAAATAATTTCTGTTGGATTTAAGAATCAGAAACAGGAGTCTGGAGATCAGAAGTGCCAGAACTAGGAAAGTAGACTTCAGCAAAACTTGCTCAGCTCTGATTAAAGGATATAAAGCACACCTTAAAAGTAAAGCCTGAAGTATTGTATGCTTGACATAAATCAAAACATGAGCAAGTAAAATCCCTCTTTTCTCAAGCCTAGATTCCTTATGCATGTGCAGACACACACGAAGACGTAGTCAGAGTTTAAGTGGGTGAAGCTTGGTTTATTCCCCTGGAATTCTGCCTGTTTATATAGGGCTGAACTAGAAGTATTGTGTCTTTGACAACATGCTCCATTAATATTTTCTTGCATATGCATCTGCACCACAATTTCCAACTGTTGTCTATTCCTCTGGTTTTCAGTTGTTTAAACTTTTCACCTTCCTGCTGAGTTCCTAATGGAACAAATTCATAATGCTCTGGTTTCTAGTTTGGCTTTTTTTTTTTATTATTTATTTTTCTTCTTCCCCCTTCCCCCTCCCCCCCCCCCCCCCTTCTTTCTTTCTCATCTCTATTCTTTCATTTTTTTTCTTCCTTTTTTTTCTTTCTCTCTTTCTCTTCCTTTTCTCTTTCTCTATTTCTCTATTTTTCTTTAATAGTCATAAATAATGTTCAACACATTGAGCAAAAGCTTTAGGGGTAAAATAGTGGGGCTAATACTTTGGTGCTTCCTCAGTCTGGGGTTCCTCTTTTAGTTTCAAGAGCAGAATCTGCAGAGCGAGACTCAGCAGAAAAAAACTGACAGAAGGAGCCATTAAGCAGAAACAGAACTCCTGTCTTTTAGCCAGAAGGCATTATAATTTCTGTGACAAAGGAGATCGTATTGCACTGTTGTTCCTACAGTCACAATAAGAGGAACAGTCAGTTCTCAGAAATATGTGATTTTATTTTAAGCAGTTTTGCACAGCGGAGAGAGCTGAGCTAACACTGCAACTAGCCTTCTGCAAATAAAAATCAGGAAGAAATTTCCAGGGTCAAATCCTGCTGCCCTCTTTGGTCATTCAAAATACAACTGAAGGGTGCTAGGGATAGCATGCCATCCCGGTGTGACTACGTGACTACATGCACCCTCCCTTGTCTGCCTGAAATTGACCTCCAGAAGCTTTTCCACAGAGCACAGCAGTGGAAAATGCCTGACCAGTTTCTTCTAGTATTAACATTAATCTTTAGTCCACATTATATCTTGTTCCTACAATAAGAGAGGGCATTAACACACTCTGTTTAACATAAAGCAGAAGCTAAAAGAGCTATGACATGCTAACCACCTCCTAGACAGGTACACCTTTATGACCCCAACTTTTCTTCTGAAACAGGGTCTACACCTTCTGAGAGGGAGGAGGAACACAATGGAAAATGCAGAGTAGATACAGTAGAAGGCAGAGCACGTGTTGGAAAACAAGGTCTTGAAAAAAACTTCCCTTTTACCAGGGGATGTGTTTGACAGGAGCAAGAAAAACACACTGAAAGAAAACCTGACATTATTCAGAGAGAGTACAGTCCAAGCTGCTTGCAGGACAACTAGATCTCAACCCAGTGAGCAAGAACTGGAGAAACTGACAGACATGGAAACTTTCTGAGGAAAGCTCATTAAAAAAAACTGGAAAAAAAAAGAAAAAGGAAGCAGTCTGACAAAAACAATGCAAAAAAGGTATGTGAAGAGATATTGAAGACCTAATGATTGAGGCAGATATTACAGTAAAGTGGGAGAACATAGAACTTGGTGCCAAGTGACAATCTGTAAGACAAGAATTGGTCAATCAAACCTAAGGTGGAAACACTCTCAGATTTGGGTAGACAAAAAGGGTAACAGACCAATAAAGCAAAAATCAGAGAACTTTCAAAGAAAATTAAAAAATTTGGGAACTTAACCCAGATATCGTTAATATCAGTCCAATAAAGATGTCAGAAACAAAAGGTGCAATTGCAAAGATGAAAGACAACAGAGCAGCAATTGAAAAACGTCTCAGCAGTAATGCTAATGATATGTGACATCTATTAAAAGATGACTTAAAAGATGATGTGGTGGAGCTCATCAGCTTCATCAGCTGAAAAAAGAGATCCCCTATTGCACTGGAAATGCAAAGTTACTGTCAAAATGCCCCCAGCACATGATCACGGCAATGGATATATCTGGAGTTAAGTTATAAGCAGTTCTTAGTCTGAAAAGTTTCCTGCAAGGGCTTCACCCCATGGGATAAAAGAAGCGGTGGAAAGTTTTGAGAACAGCTCTCTGTAAACCAGACATTTCACTAAGTCACTGAGAGATGTATGCATAAATCCCCGGCTTTCAAAACTCCCAGAATAACTTCAAGAAATCTTTGCTGTCGTGTATATTTTGGTCCCGGACAAATTTGGTTGCCATTATTATTAACACTAAGAAAAGGAAAAGTGAAGTGCTATATCAGAGAAAGAGTAAACAGTGGTTTGGCAGGAATACTACTTTAAAAGGTGGATGCATTGCTCTTCCACTAGCTCTTGCATGAATGGATTATGGGCTTTTTCTTGAGCAGTACAAATCCTAGCACATGTGGATTGTCAATAGTTCATAGAATCATAGAACTGTTGGAGTTGGATGGAACCTTTAAAGATCATCTAGTCGAACTCTCTTGCAATGAACAGGGACACCTACAGGGACATCAGATTGCACAGAGCCTGGTCCAGCCTGACCATGAATGTCTCCAGGGACAGAGCATCCATCACCCCCCTGGTAACCTGTGCCAATGCCTCACTACCCTTATTATGTAAAAACTTTTTTCCTTATATCAAATCTAAGTCTTTTAGTTTGAAACCATTTCGCCTTGTTCTGTTGCAACAGACCCCTCTCAAGAGTGTACCTCCTTTTTTCTTCTATCCCCTCTTTAGATACAGAAACGCTGCTACTGGTCACCTCGCTGCCTTCTCTTCTCCAGGCTGAACAACTCCAGCTCTCTCAGTCTGTCCTCGTTGGAGAGACGTTATTCCTTGGATCATTTCTATGTCCCTACTGTGAACATGCTCTATCAGCTCCAGGTCTCTCCAGTACTGAGGACTCCCCATCCAGATGCAGTGTTCCAGGTGAGATCTCTCCATTGCAGAGCAGAGGAGTAGGATCACACCGCTCACCCTGCTGACCACGCTGCTTTTGATGCAGCCCAGGATATGGAACTGAGATGACCTGGACTTTGTTGCTGACATGCTACTGAACAACACTTCTGTGGAGCAATGGATGAAAGCAAAACACGTAGGTAAGGAAAAGAAAACCAAGCACAACTCAGATTCAGTTATGCCCAAGAGATTTTCCTCAAAACATGGCTGATCAGCAGGCATAATCCTGATTTTTTCTTTTTTTTTTTTTTTACCTCAGGAGTACAGTAAAAACCACAGAAAATTTTGTGCAATTAAGAAAGATAGGAAAGGTGCCTGCAATAGCATTAAGTAGAATAGTATGCAATATTAGGCGCAAAATACAGAATAGTATTAAAATCAAATATGCATATTCACAGAAGCAAACAGAGAATTTTGAAATCATATTTAGTCTGCCCAATGGGGATACATGGAAACTTACCAAAGTTTTAGATTTGAAAGTTTTGAGGCTAGAAGACTTCATTGCCAAGGAGAAGTCATTTCACCAGCCAGAAGGAACATCTGGACATACCTGGAGCATGAGTGCCGAATGGGTCAACATTCAGTCTTCCCTAAAAGCACCCAGTGGAAAGCCAGAAGAGCAACAAAAGAGGGGTGCATAGGAGAAAACTTTCAGGAAGAATTTTTCCCAGGGAGGACAGATATCTGTCCACAGCTTCAGTGTGGACAGAATCAGCACTTAAGGGGAAAGCAAAGCTAAAGAGAGAGGGTCCCACACTGAGTACCACCACTGCTAATGAGAAGACACTAATTCACTCCTAACAGATGTCCTGTGTGTAACTAACTGCCACAGAGAGTCCAGGTTTTCAGGGCTTCACAGGAAAAAAGTAAAGGCTGTTTTTGCATGACTGCATGGAGCTCACAAACCTCCAAAGATTGTTCTTTGGAAGAGATGAAAATAACCATGATTTAGAGAAGAAATCTCTAAGCTTTCTGGACAGATAATGGAAGGCAGCTGTTACATTACATGGGATGTGATCCATGATCACACCTCTTTTATATGCTTGACATGTCCAGGACTTATCTGAAGGGTGTAATCCACTGTAAATTGACTGCACAGTGCGTGTGCAGAAGTAAATTCTTCCTGCACACTTTCAAAGGTCTCTGGGAAAAGCTGCAGGGGACCAATACCAGAATAACGCATGCAAGTTATCCATTTCTGTCCTTTTTTTTTTTTTCCAAGGTGCTTTTGAATAGGTTGGATGCATTCATCCTAGGACCCAGAACACTCCATGTCCTACTTTTGCTGGGATTCTGTGACTGCTACTTATTAACATAGCAGATTAATTTCTTAGTTGTAAAATAATACCAGATCCAAATGAAATCTACATTGCAGCTATTGTTAGCTGACTGCATTGTGTGCTTTGCTCAGTCACAAGCAGTAGGAGCCTACTGCTTCTCCTGGAGGATGCCCTTATGGGCCTCCCTGATTTTTTCACCACTAGGAACTGGCAGGTGAGCATCCATACCTTCACGGTTGCTCTGCAGCATGGCATTCAACCTTTGCTGCCACTCAGATGTTTAGCTTACATAGCAGTACAAGGATGGATGCACACCTACTCTGACTGATTTTCTGGTAGCTCCCCAGAGCAGATTTGGGATATGATGCTCATGTTTTTCAATTCATTTTGCAATTACTTCAGTGCACCAGAGAATCTAAGTGCTTACCAACATACTGAGAGTTGTATCAGGGTCCACAGAGCAAGAAAAAGGTTACATGAACCTTTCTTCTCATGTTCCTTACCACTGGAGGCTGTCAGGACAAAGTAGAGATTCTCAATCAGTGGATTTTGATTCAAGGCTGCCTCCCACAATACAGACAGAAAGCATTTACAGATGCTCCCAGTACAATATTCAAAGGGTGCAGCAGGGGAATACATGGGTGAACATTTGGATGTAGGACTTGTTTTTTCTGTTGTGCTGGGTGATTTTCCTTCATCAGCTTGTTCTGACACAGACAGCAGGCTCTGCAGAGATACTAGGGCTGCACTTAGAGAGAATGAGCACTGCACACATTGGAGCAACCTGCAGAGCTCTGTTAAAACTACTTGCATTGCCAACAGCCATAGGCCACAGGCTGGCTTTAATAAGATAAATGTAGAATCACAGGGAATGGCAGGCAGTATTTTTAATGAATGTTTTCTTGGCTTTGAGTTTTGTCACTTTATGGAAACTTAGGCAGCATAGAGAGAAAGAAGGGGAACTCCTCCTGTTTTGCACCGTTGCTTTTTGCCAGGGACTAATCATCACTCATGCACTGCAGTTGTATAACTTATTATCCCAAATTTAATTAAATCCCTGCAATCCTTAGAACTCTGTGCAGTTGGGACGCCAGATTTAACCATTGTATTTAATCAGTCAGCAGCGGAAGGAAATTCTTGCTAGAAATATGCTCTGAATCTCTCAGCCTCTCCTTGTATCTTCCAATACCCAGTTTCTGCAATGAAGAAAGCCTTGCAGTTTACAAGATGAAGTCATGTAAGGATCCTGTCTGCTTTTCCTTCATGTGAACAGCATCATGGGAGGCCATACTCTGCCACTCATGACTCTGCATTAAACATAGTGTATACATAGATTTATTTGATCTCTCTGGCTCGCCCTGTCCTTGAAGAAGGAAGCTCTTCCCTTCTTTCTTTCTTGATCTTCACCTTGAAGGGAACAGCTGCTACAAGCTGAACAAAAGTGTCTGTTGCATCCACATAGAGCTATTTCTTATGTAACCACATGACCTCAGCTGCTTCTGAAACTTTGTGCTGTAACAGGACTGAAATGGGACTCCCAAGACATTAGAATAAAATGAAAAATGCCCAAGTGCCTTAGTATAATTTCTATATTCAGTCAGAAGCTGGGAAAGTTAGAAAGGGGCTGCCAATCATCAGCATGAGTAACTGTTGTAATCAACAGATTCCTGCACATCTTTCTTTATGTCATGTGCCATTTTTCTCCAGCAGAGCAGCCATCCCTTTTTCTTTCTTTCATCGACTAAGAACGATAGCATTTTAAAGAGCAAGTATGTTAGCCAAAATTGTCTCAGTATTCTCAGAAGTGAGAAGAGTAAAGCAGGCCCAAATTTTTTCGTGCACAAAAAAAGTTAGAAGTCTGCTTCTCTGGATATTGTTTGTCTCAGTGATGCAGTCACTTTGGTATGAATCTGATTGATTTCACAAATAAAGTAACAGAACTTTGGCTAATGTACACTAGTGCTATTGTGCAGCGAAGTAGAGAAAATAATTGAAGATGGCTCCTTCTCTGTTACCCCGGGTGGCTCTTGAGTGCTGGCTAGACTGAAAGCCAACAAAAAATAATAGTTTTGTCACTAATGCATCCAGACATTACTCTAAGTTCAGATCAGGAACAGTACAGTAAAGAATGGAGGTGACACATTTTTCAGAGTAAAGTCACATTCCAGGCAAAGAAAAGATGGGGTAATCTCCGTACTCTGAATTGTTAGCAGAGACCAGATGACTTGTAGGAACTGTGAGGTAGGAACTGTGATTGTGAATTTGGCTAACCACAACTTTAAAGTAATGGAAACATATAAGATTCATGCAAGTAAACACAGAGCAGAGGAGACTTGCGCCACATGAGGGGGTCATGGATGTAGTGAGTGAGTTTCCTTCAGCACTGAGCGGGTCAGTTGTAACAAGTATGGCAAAGCACAGTTCCACAAAAGCTTTTCACACCATTTAAAATCTCACTGCTGCATATTGGAAAACAGGTGAATGCAGGTTTGTCTCTGAGTTCAATACAGATTTATGTATAGCCTGAAATAATAGTCATGCTCAACATTGGATTTTGGTTTGATGAAGCACTAGGTTGCTTAATAGATCCTTTCATCCTGTAGGACTGGGTTACAGAATATAAATGCAAGACTTCTTTTTAAGGATTTTCTATCAAAATAATTTGGCTGGATGCATAACGTGCTCCCATCTGACAGAAATAACTTATTTTTCTGTCTCCATATCCCCAGCTTGAAATTACACAAAAAGCTCAGAAAATCTTGGGAGAATTCCATATTTATATCATGGAAGGTTTCCCCTTTGAGAGCATTTCATTTGTACTTCTGTTAGAAGTCCAAATTTATCTTTATTTCTTTGTCTTCTTTTCTTCCAAAATTCATGTCAAAGTCTTGTGGAGAATGAGATACACTGGGAGCATACAGCTATAGCCTCTATCCAAGGAATACTTCAGATAGATAGTGCTGGGAAGGCTGCTAGTATGAAAATAACCTCAAAAATTACTCACTCACAAATCACAACTGAGTAGCTTCATGGCTAATGATTTATGGAATATTCCTTTGCTCCTCATCTAACTGTAAAGAAAAAAGAGCTGGAGTTCAAGTCACATCAGATGATTTTACATGCTGTTGCTTTTGTTAATACTAAAAGCCTTTTTGTAGATGAATTTTATCTGGCTACTGAGCAGACATGGTGAGCAGTTCTACTCAGTATGAGGTAGGGCCTCAAGGAAATTTTTAAAAAGTAAATTAAAATGGAGAACATTTAAGAAACAAAGTAGAAGACAGAATAAAGGATGTAAGTGAGGTAGAAGTGAAGAGATAACAGGATGGAGAGGATGAGGTTTTGTATTGCCCCTTCCAGGAAAACTATTTAAATTTCTGCAAAATCATTTATTCTTATTACAGTACAGTACAGGATTGTTTCCATCTAGTCTGGTTTCCCACCTTAACCTTCTGTCCTCATCTACTGGGTGTTTCTTGAATTTGAATCCTTGCAGAACAGACCTCTGAGAAATGATTCATGCTTGGCTAAATGGAAACACTCACTAGATAGTTTCCATTTAGCACGTGATTAAAGAAGTGAGCTCCTAACTGTTTTGTTGAGAGAGAAAGAAAATAATTCTGCAATTAAACTCTGTACAGAACAAATGGATGTAAGAGAACTCCCAAGGCATGTGGATTAAACCACTGCCTGCTAGATCATGTCAGTGTTTGAGCAGAACTTAATCTCAATGGTCTGGGAAGAGTCCGAAGCAACTTCCATGTGACTTTTTGCTGAGTGACTATAAGAATCTACGTGACTGCTACGTAGGATAGATCTCTTTTGTTAAAGAGATGAAAAAGAAAAGAAAATGAATTCTTTAGAAAATAAAAACTGTTTTAATTCTCTTTCACTGCATGTATTGCATAGACATTTTTAATGGAAATATTTTCTACAACACCAGCAAGGTTTGGACTAACCAGGACTTGAGTGGATACCAGAGGCAAACAGTCAGGGAATTTTTTGCCTAAACTGAAAGTACAACCACTCCTTCCTAATTTCTGGAGGGAAGTTTTCCTTCACTACGAAGAAAAAAAATGAAAGGAACTTCTTATAAGTCCAACTCATATTCACTACACGGCATGAGGAGAACAACAACAACACAACATCAAATTAAGCCAAATAAAGTCATTATTTAAGCAAAAAGGAGCAGTTTCATGATGCCAGGGTTTATAATGGATAAAATATTCCTTGTTTTGCTGGAGTCACGTAAGGGGACATAACAAGAGGGTTTCAATCTGCTGTTAAACACAGGGTAAAGCACATAATTGCTTATAGAGTTGCCAAGAACATATATATGTACTAGAAAGTTATAGGGTTTGGGTGTTTGATACCTTTCAAGAGGACCTGAGTAAGTTGTCACAGTAACTCTACAAACAAAGAGACTGAAAAACAAGTACAGTAAAAATTTGAAGCCAACACCAAAACTTTGGAGTCGAACTAGAAGGCTATACTGAGCAGGTCATGTTGGAATCTTTGGTCCATCCAGCTTCCCCTGGTATTTAAAGATGAGGATGTCAGCAATCTTCACTCATACAAACAGCAAAGGTAGTTAATGCATCTTCATTTGATTCCAACCTTCCAGGATGCATACCACTATGCAGAGTGTTAGAGACGTTTTGATTTTCCTTTCATTTCCTTTATAAAAATAACAAGCTTGGCTCAGAGAGAAGTGTAACAGAGTTTTTGTTTCTTAGCTAAGTGTAAAGGTAAGCCAACCTTTTGAGGTCACAGATTGGCAGAGGCCACTGAAAGCAATTTGCTTTGCAAATTCTGTGCAGACACATCATAATCATCTTACTCATGTTTGCATTGGAGGGGAAAGACAGATTTAGGAATCATAAAGCAAATTCTAGAGCCAGGTCTTTTGGGAATGTTGCCATTTTTTCCCTCTATGGAGCTGTGTAGTATTTTCCCATTATCGAGGATGTACTTCACTGTGGGACAAGTTTTGTCCTTCTGGAGTTTACCTTTGCAGTTAAAAAGTACTGTGAAGTTCTAGAGAGGCTGTTAGGACAAACAGACATATTCCTTATGATGAGCACATAGTGTGTCCAACAGATATTTCACAACAATTATTGTGTCCCATATATGTTTTTAACAGGGGTATTGTGAGTTAAGACAACTCTTTGCTTTGTGAGTTTTCACTTCCTTTAATTGCTCACAGCAAATTTCTCCTTCTAAAACATAAAAACACCATGCTGAAAGCTGTTACTGCTGAATCTTGTGGCTTTCTCAGAATATCTTCTTTAATTATTTTTATAATTCAAATCCATGATATGTATGTATATAAATACATTCTGATGGTAGCTTGGGAACTAGCTATCAATAGTAATTGTCTGCCTTTCTGTGGCATTTCTACTATTGCTCTTCTGCCTCTATTTCAGTCAATCTGGATTAAACCTAGATTTAGGCTTATGGAGAATCCATTGGAACTTCCATGTCTGTCTCATGGAATTTAAAAACAAATGTCCTGAATTCACTGCTTGCTCCTCACCACTGCTGTAGCTCTTTCAATCCCATTCTACTTAGTCAAAATATTAATCCCACAATGTACATCACAAGTCAAAGTGGTACCCTGAAGTATGAAGCTTCTAAGTGTCCTGCTGTAGGGATCTCTAGGCAAGAAGTCTGCATTTACTGTGATCCACACTTGCAAATGTCATTCACAGTTTTCCTTTGGCATTTAGGATTCTGTTTTATTGCACCCCCCTTATGATGCCTTGGGTCAAGACTACAACAGGCTTGAAAAGTGGGTTTTGCATTTGGGCCGGAGTAATCCCAGGCATCCATACAGACTGGAAGAAGAAATCCTTGAGAGCAGCCCTATGGAGAAGGACCAGGGGGTCTTGATAGATGAAAAGCTTAACATGAGCCAGCAGTGTGCTCTTGAGCTCAGAAAGCAAATGGTATCCTGGGCTCCAGAAGAGTGGTGGCCAGCAAGGACAAGGAGGTGATTGTCCCCCTCTGCTCTGCTCTTGGGAGGCCCCATCTGCAGTACTGTGTCCAGGTCTGGAGCCCCCAGTACAAGAAAGACAGGGAGCTGTTGGAGAGAGTCTAGAAGAGGGCCACAAAGATGAGCAGGGGACTGGAGCACCTCCCCTATGAAGACAGGCTGAGGGAGCTGGGCTTGTTCAGCCTGGAGTAAAGAAGGCTGCGGGGTGACCTCATTGCAGCCTTTCAGTACCTAAAGGGAGCCTACAAAGAGAAGGGGAATCAACTCTTGGAAAGGGTTGATAACTGCAGGACAAGGGGAAATGGCTTTAACTTGAGTGAGGGAAGATTTAGGTTGAATGTCAGGAAGAACCTCTTTACTCTGAGAGTGGTGAGGTGCTGGAACAGCTGCCCAGAGAGGTTGTGGATGCCCCGTCCCTGGAGGCGTTCAAGGCCAGATTGGATGGGGCCCTGGGCAGCATGGTGTAGCATTAAATGGAGAGGTTGGTGGCCCTGCATGTGGCAGGGGGTTGGAGATTCATGATCCTTGAGGTCTCTTCCAACCCTGGCCATTTTGTGATTCTGTGAAGACTAAATTTTGGGGGCTCATTGGAAAGGGCTTTCTCAATCTTGTTACTGAGAAGATCTGTGGCAGGTGTCTCTGTCTTAAATCAATCCGGAGTTTGCTTTCATCTAGCAAATATTAAGCATGAAATCAAACTTCAACATCTTGTTAAGGCTCAAGTTTGCCTCAGTGATGCCCATGAAATGACATTCCCAATTCTATCACCAGCAAAGCAAACTGCTGTTGACTTAGTTTGCTCAGGGCAGCTAAGAGTGCTGCAGTGAATGAACTCCCTTCCTTTGCCTTCTCCCTAACCTTAACTCTTGTCCACTCTAAAGAACAGACAGCTATAGTAAAGATTCTTAGTAACTCTAGACATATTTTGTGTTAAATGTTCTGGGGTAGGGAGTGTCTCAAAAATACATTGCTACTGTATGTGTTTAACTTCTGCGTTAGGAAACCAGTTTTCTCACCCAGCCTTACCAGTTACAAGATTTATCATTGCGGCTAGAATGCAGTCCCAAGCTGAAAAAGCTCTACTACCTATTTCCTTCCACTGTTATTTTTCCAGTTAGACTGTGTAGGTTTTATTTCAGCTAAAAAGGAAAGCTAAATTAGGGTAAACAAGAATTTAAGGAATATGCTACCTGTTCAGATCAGTGGTTTTTGGTCCTGAAAACTAGCATGAGGAGATTGCTTGGAATAAGCATGCACGCCTGAGTGGGCTCTTCAGCCCATTGAGTTTATACTAATCTTGCAGCAGTTTTTTCATGGGTGTTAGACAGCACTTCTCTATGGCTTATAGACCTGTTATCCACAAATTTGTTCCAATGCATTCTTAAACGCTGCTGTTCATATCATCTCAGGAACATTATTATTATTTTTAAATTAAATGCTGATGTTTTTGTTCTGCTAGATCCTTGATTTCTGTGAACCATAAACTATGAAGAATCAGGTTTCTCTTGTCTCCTTCCTGTGCTGTAGCACACAACTTCTATAATGGTATTTTTAAAAGCTCTGTGTTTTCTTTTTTCACTTTTCTGCCTTTGATGTTTTGGGATGTTTTTACAGTTTGCTTCATTTTATATAGTTCCTTTCTTAAAATTAAGGAGCTGCGTGATACATTTATTTGTCTTGTACTCTCCTACTGTAATGTTGAACGTTTCAAATGGAATTCCTACTACAGCTCCTAATTTTGTTATTGAAAGACCTTACACTTTTACTCTTCTAAGATCATTCTGTGGAGTCCCCTGAATGGCATGCTTATTGCTGCTCCATACCTACTTTCCTGAATTTGTGCTTGTTATAGAGACAGACTATGGAGTTAACTCCATAATTTTTCATTGTCAAACCTAGTGGCTGCTCACATAAGCTTAGTTTGGATCTGATTTGCTGTGGCACTCCCCTTTGCTTTAGAGCCCCCACCTTTCCAAGCTGCAAACTTTGTTCCAGACATGGAGAGCATCCAACAACAACTGAAATGATGACATTCTAATTTCCCTATGAAACCTGAAGTATCCTGTCCCCAGAAATACTCAGGGATTTGTTTCCAGGAAAATGATTTTAAGATACCTTTACTGAGAAGGATAACTTGTGAATACAACAGATTTATTACAGCTATTTAACACCCATATTTAATGAAAAAACAGTCAGGAAATATTATTTTATATATTGAACCTCAGTATTGAAACTCCTAGTGGTCTATCAAGAAAGCTTTCTACAGCTGTATCTTTCCCTTTTGCTGAAAGGATACAGAGGTCTCTGTACCTGCCAGTGAGAAACTCAGCATGCTGTGAGATTGAGGACAGAGAGGTGATTTTCCATTGTTAAATCACTGTTACTGACTCTTGCTACCATAGGTGGATGTACTTAATTTTTCATTTTTTTTTCTTTTTTTTTTCTTGAAAGGATGGATCTATGTTTCCCTACACTGTGTGTGTGTGTTTTGTGCTTACCCAAATCAGTGCAATTTTGTTCAGTGCACAGTTGTAACTGAGAAGCTCTCCTTGTTCCTCTGTTTCCAAACATCAGGCTCCCGGGTGCTTTTTATAGACTCTGAACAATGTTCCTCATTTTCTTCCTGAAATATTTCACAGACACAGCCTTCACTTGAGGTCCATTATCCAATTACAGCCTCATTCTTCCTGTAGGGCTTCTACTTCATGAAGCCATAAACATAATGCTTTAGCTATAAATCATGTTCTTGTGATAATGCATGGCATAGCTTTTCTAAATGTTCTAGTTAATATCTTCAGGTATTACTGTGCCCAAAATTATGTTTTCCAGCTGCACAATTCCTTTGATCCAGACTGGCCATACTTTGGTAACATTATTCTTATGGATGATGACCACTCCTGCTGTAACTCTTGCCTCTTCATATTTTTGCTGTACACCTGAACATCCTTATTCTGCACTTCTATGAAATGCTGTACTGCTGTATTGAACTTGAGTTGCTTTAATATGGTTACTAAGGAAGCTTATGCCATTGTCAGCAATTCATAGAATCATGGAGTCTTTAAGTTTGGAAAATACCACCTTAGTGGTATCATCAGTGGACATCACCATGTCAAACCCACCCCCACCAACCATGCCCACTGAAACACATCCCTCAGTGCCCCATGTACATTTTTCTTGAATACTTCCAGGGATGGTAACTCCACCACCTCCCTGGTCAACCTGTGCCAATGCCTTACCACTCTGAGAATAAATTTTTCCAAATATCTAACCTGAACCTCCCCTTGTGTAACTTGAGGTTATTACTTCTCATCCTACCTCTGTTACCTGGGGGAAGAGACCCCCCCCCACCTTACTACAACCTCCTTTCTGAGAGCTGTAGAGAGTGATGTTATCCCCTGAGCCTCCTCTTCTCCAGACTGAACAATTCCAGTTCCCTCAGTCACTCTCTTTCCTCTCAATCTAGATGTTCACTGCCTGGGACTCATGAGCTCCTCTGCTTGAATGCCAGGGACAGCTGGCAAAAGTGGCCCTGGCAGTAGGAGGGACCCTAAAGAACCACTTTTCCACATTTTTTAGACAGTGCTTTCCTTTGGCAAGCCTATTCACTGCTTCAGGAATGTGTCCTACAGCTAGCCTTATGCAGACAGAGATTCAGTATCATGAGAACTACTGCTGCTGGCTTTGCCTTCGTTTTATGGTTTCATCTGGTACCAAATTGCTATGGCTAATCCCAACACTGCTGAGTGCTGAAAGCCTAGAATGAATTTGTCTTTGGGTATTTTAGCGGAGGTTGGTATTCAGATAACACAGCAATTTAACTGCTGAGATAAGGCATTATCTGGCTGAAGCATTACCAGTATAGCAAATAGAAACCTGTATGCAGTCAGCCTGCTATCTTTTCCTGTGCAATGTTTAGTACTACTGGACTTGGAGAGGAAACTATCTGCTCTGTGCTGCATTGTGACAAATAATGCTTTCAAAGAGTGTGAGCTAACATAACCCCTGACATCTCTGTTGACTTTTCCAGTAGCAGTATGGAGAGATAAATTTGCTTAAATGTGAAGTGAAAGTAAGAATGCAAACAGAGAGCAAAGCCTCCAGTATGACTTGTGTACTTGCAGGCTGGACAGGTCCTGAATATATTCTGGACATATTCCTGGATGCATACATATGCACTTGTGAGAACAAATCAGCGTTTACATTTAAACAAAAGCACTACCAATGCTAACACAGTGAGCCCCCAGTGTGATTACAGCTTCCAGCTCAGAAGCGCTGTCACTTGTCAGGGAGCATTTTCATGTTTTACCTTTTCTTTTTAGGCAGGGATATGACTCCGGGTATTATATTTAAGCATCTTGCAGCTGTTAAATGCGTTTATCCTGACACTGTAGTTTCCAGTATAATTTTCATCTCAGCTGAGCTGTGTGAAGCACTGTGATGTTTATCAGCATGGGGACTGAATGTTCCTATGACTGTGTGGGCACTTCCTGCACAATTCTCATGCACCAGTGCAGCACCTCCTGCACAGGTTTGAGCAGAGGTACTAGGGGCAAAAGTCCTGCCCAGTGTCACATGCATGTCCATGAGACAGGACTCCACCATGCAGACAAGACTCTTGACCACGTGCAGTAAAGATGTCACCTTTTCCAGGTATTGCATGGACACTCAGGACCACTGCAGCAGCATGTAGTGATAGACCATATATCAGGTCAAGTTCTGCTGCAGTGATTAAGCCTGGGCTGGGGAAGTACTTGGTTGCAAAAGCATCAGGAGGAAGTGTCATGACAGGAAGCTAGATGCTTTTTTCTCCTTTCCAGGTACGCATAATATAAGAAAGGCCTGCATGCTGACAATTGAAAAAAAAACCAAAACCTTATCCCTATTTGTTTTCCTTTTTTTATAAAACACTGGAATGCAAAAGGGATACAAGAACGAAGTTAACTCCAGCTATATTAGATGGTGAGGGGCCTGGAGCATCTCTCCTATGAGGAAAGGCTGAGTGAACTGGGTCTGTTCAGCCTTGAGAAAAGAAGACTGAGAGGGGACCTGATCCAGGTTTATAAATATCTGAGGTGTGGGGGCCATAGTGATGAGGCCCGTCTCTTTTCAGCAGTATATGGAGACAGAAGGGAAAACTGACATAAGCTGCAGCATAGGAAGTTCTGCACCAATGTGCACAAGAACTTCTTTACAGTGAGGTGACGGAGCACTGGAACAGGCTGCCCAGGGAGGTGGTGGAGTCTCCTTCTCTGGAGATGTTCAAGACCTGCCTGGATGCCGACCTGTGCGACCTGCTGTAGGGAACCTGCTTTGGCAGGGGGTTGGACTCGATGATCTCTGGAGATCCCTTCAACCCCTACGATTCTGTGATTCTGTGATATTCTTTTCTCCTAATCACAGTTTGAAGATATTCTTCACAATAAAATAGACAGGGGCAGTTAAAAGACTTTCCAAGAAATAAGATAACAGCCAGAGGCATCATCCCAAGTTGTCCTCCTCTGGTGTATGCTTTTAGGGTTGAGTTACATCTTCTCTCTGGAGTTCTGCCTTGCTTTGGTGTCAGGTTTGGAATATCCAGAATTTATTTAGAAAACAATCTCCTAACAAACAAGCCATGCCATATTTACACATGCAACAACCATCGACTGAAAGCCTGGAAGCCCCTACAGCGAGGGACCTGACTGGTGCTTTCAACACATTATTTAAAAACAATCTTTGTTGGTTTTGTAGCTTTTGGCTACGTAGACAAAATACAGCTCATTAAAATAATAAAATGAAGTAAAATATGAAAACGTCTGATAGGTCTTAGGCTCTTTCCTTTGCATGCCTTGCTGACGGATATTAGGTTGAAATCACAAAGGATTTGGTATCCTTGGTGCTCTGAACGCCAAGAGTTACTCCTATGCAGAACTGTCCCTTAGGGTTCCTAAAGGCTTCCTGACACATCACCACACTTGTTCTGCTAATACAATAAGCCTAATTTGTTCCAAACTGGTTCCTCCTCTTATTCCTACCAGATTTAATTACTTCATCTCTTGTTGTCATTACCATATTCAGAAACCTTCAGCTTTGCAACACTGCGGACACTTTCCTGAACATAGCCATTTATTTATTCGGCCATCCTACATGTAAATATTATTTCTTTCCCTTCCTTCATATGGCTTGAATCCTGCGGCACTCTATAATAAGAACAGTTAAAACAGGAAAAGGAAGAACTAATGAATAAATTAGTAAGTAAATACATAAAGTATCTGTTATAGGATCTAACAAAATGATCAGAGGAAAAGCAGCTTATCTGATTTTAAATAATGAAGACTTTCAGATGCGTAGCCCAGTGACTGCCTTCCACTGGCTGTTTGATAGAGGTACAAATCCACTCACTAGCCATAAAAAAACGCATGCTTATAGGCAAGAAACCATTCCCTGGTTGTTTTTGCCTGTACCATCAGGTGTTCTGAAGTCAGTGTTATACTTTGGCTTTTTTTTTTTTTTTTAATGCTTTGCAATGAACTGCAGAGCTATTCTCTTGTCAGCTTATACTCCTGTAAATATCCCTCTCAAATGGCAGAGAGCTAGCTAAAATTAAAATCATGTGTCTTTCCAGTTGTAGCCTGTAAATGAGGATAAAGGCATTCCTGAATCCCATTAGAGGATCCCTGTGGTATGTCAGACATCTTGAGGTTGCTGTCATCAAGCCTGACCCTACTGAAGCTCACTCCAATGCTGTAAGAAGCTCACCCTCACAACTGCTCTCAGTGAAACACTAATTGTCCCAGAAACCAGGCGGTCACAACAAAAATGAGGGCACACACTTACTCCTGCAGTCTGAAAGGACAGGCTACAGTCTTTCCAGCTGCCTGTGCAGGCCAAATCCTGGAGCCATTTGTGAACTTCCCCACGTCTCATAGAAGAACCATGTTTTGGATGAAATGCATCTGCAGGAGCAGAGGAGCATAGGGAGAAGACAGCAGTGTGGCTCTGGAGAGGCCAGGTCAGCATGGTGTGTGAAGCAGATAAATGATTATGTGTAGGATATTAGGCAAATATGACATTCATCAGAAGGGGAAGGAAGCAAGCATTCAAGTCCAGTATAAGTAGGGACACTGAAGATCATGTAACTCTCTTTTATTTGCCAGAGCCTGTGAATTTTGCACTTTTCCTCAGCCTCTGCAAGCTATTTTGAGTTTCCAAATGTTTTAGTGTCATCCATCAAATTACCTACCGTCCCATTTGCTTACTAACACCAGAGAACAAAAATGGCTTTCATTTGCAAAATGAGGTATGGCCCAGCAATTTCTTGTGGTTATTGCAAGCCCAGCATGGACTTCCCACACACGGAGTTGCACACCCTGCGGGACCTCACACCACACAAGGCAGCCTTGTACGTCAGAGCCCTCAGGGGCTCGGGTCACGCCAGTTATCGGCTCTTCTGCAAACGTTGCTTCTGTGGGCCCTTCTCTCAGGGCAACCATGCTCGCAGCTGTGACCTTGAACATCACCCTCAGTTGTGCAGACCAGTAGGAAAAAAAAGGTTCACTCGTGTGGGTGAATTGTTCCTGCCTGCTTTCCTGTGACTGCTTGACCTGGTGGAAGCAGTTTTTGTGGTAAAACCAGATGTTGCATTTGCTGAGTTGTGGCTGCAGATGGAAGAGCTGTGATGTGAGGGGCAACCCCCCTCCCTGCCTCTCCCTCTGCGGTCCTCTCCAAAAAGGCCACTCTTCTCATGGCTGCAAACTCCTGCAGAAGAGGCAGCCCTCAGTCTGCACCCTGCTGCCAATTGTTGTTGTCAGAAATCAGCTTTTGGCTGTTGAAACACAGCTGAAGAACATCATCTTCCTTCCTGATCTTCCTTCCTTCCAAGGTGCTGAGTTGAATCGTGGTTCTCTTCTTTACACATGGATGCGATGCCATCCAATGATACTTAGCAAGAAGCTGTGTGAGTGCAAGAAACAAAAGGCTACTATAAATAAAGAGAAATAAGTTGTATTGAGGGTTGTGACATTTCCTCCTTACTTTCCCCAGAGAAATCAATGTACGTTCTGGAACAGAAAAATGTTCAAATCCTTAAGTTTTGGGAGGGACACTAAGTCACATTTTAGATTTTTTTTTCTTCCTGCATGAAAGTCTTTTTTTTTTTTTTGCCTTGGCTGCTGAAAATATTCTGCTAATGATTTTCTGATTAGCCACCATTACCACAGCTAAGTGGATACTGTAAGGCTTCCACCAAATTAAAGCAAATGCATGGGTTACTCTTCTATCTTGTATTTTGCCAATCCCAAACAGGAGTGCGCTCTTATGAAAAGAAGCCTGAAAGTCTGAGGTCATAAGGAAGGTCAAACCAAGCACCATAGAGTGTTGTGATTGCCTACAACGCTGAGAAAAGCTACTCAGTATTTAAAACATGATGATCATCTTCAGGAATATAAACTGCTCATAGAATTGTGCTTCTTGACATATGGCTCACAAGCTACCTCTTCTCCTTTGTATTTTTCAAACAGATTATAGCAAAAACATTTTTCAGGAAATACTGTGAGGGAATTAACTATCTCATGAGGTTCCTTGGCATCTCTGAAAGCATCTTCTACTTCTGGAGATGTAAGAGTAGCATCTTCTATGGGGTTTAGTTGTCCTTTTTATGCAAAACTGACAAAGTCACCACATGTAGGCAGAAGGCAGTGGCATAGATAAGTGGAAAAAGGTCCAAAAGGGGAAAGGAGGAGAGGTTCCAAAATACAGTTCATGCCCAAAATAGAAATTCTCATGTATATATTCTAACTTTAACGTTTTGGGATGCTCTGTTTGCAAGAAATGCTTGTTTCCCTGCTATCATCTGCTGTGCATAGGCACTATAATCCAAAACAGAATTTATTCTTTTCCTGAGTCTCTCCACAAACTATATGCTACCAATGCCAGCCTTTACAAGCAGCACAGAACACTGTGCCCTGCAGATCATATAAAGGCACTAAGTCTAAGAAATTAAATGTATATTAAGCATAATGAGAAGTATTCTTTAGAATAGAATGAGTTTTCGCATCTCTGGAAGTGAGAAACTGTAAAGCTGAAGGAGGCTCGAGTGACATGGGTCAAATTCAAACTGAGAACTGAGTATTCCCAAAGGCTAGAGGTGTTTGGATGCAGAGTTTTCCATGTGAGTATTGAAAATGCAGTAAACTCTAAATTTAGTTTCAAATGCAGCACTGAATGCTCTTAAATTCCCTTCAGATGTAAAATCTTGATCTTGGAAAATAAACAAGTACCTCAAACTGGTGCCTGGTGAACCTTGTGTCTGTTTCTGCCCTCTGCTGGGAATCGACCTGTTGGCACTTGCATAGCCACAGCAAACTGGAAACACTGACTGGCAGAAAAATATTTCCCTGTATGTCCATGGGTGACCACGCTTATTTTCTGCTTTTGTGACTGCTGAGTAGTTTCACCAATAAAACCACTATTTTGGTGAGAATATCAGAACTGAAGCAGCTTGTAAGCCTGAAGTTCTTGTGTGAAATCCAGTGAAGTGGAGATTTTAAGACAGCAAAACATGGGGAAAGAATTTTAAAAATCACACTGTCACTTCTACCACTATCTGTGGTGCAGCATGGATTAGTTTCATCTGTCCCTAAATGATAGGAGGGGCTGTCACCTGTTGGTGACTAACAGGAGTACCTCTCCTTTTTTGCTGAGGTGGGATTCAGGCGCCTGCTATCACAGCCTCACCAGTGACTGGCAGCTCTCCTCTAAGTTACGATTATCATTGCATTATTCTACTGGCTTGTGGCTATCCCAGCCTTCCTGCAATTGCAATACAGCCTTTTTTTGAGAGCTCTGGGAAAGAAGGAAGCAAATCTGTTTGGGAAAAAATAAATAAGAATGTGGATGAAGCTATGAATAGTGCTACAAAGTTAGCATAAGCAAATTGGGCTGTTGCATGGAGAAGGAACCTTTAGCAATTCCTTCTAGGCATTCTAGGGTAAAGTAAACATCTATAGATTCAGAACTGTAGGGGCTGGGACCTCTCTGCATCTCTCTCTGTTCTTTTGGTTTCCTTGCCTTGGTGTGCCATGTATGCCAGCAAATTCAGGAGACATTGTGAACTTGAAGCAATCCCAAAGCAAATATTCACTGCAAACAAAACGATGCCAGTCTAAAGAGCTGCCGTATGAGCAAACAGTTGTATTATACTTTCCTATTTAACATCAAACCAAAATTAGGGCAACCGTATATATGTTATATTTTTGTCTTAATAAAAATGCAATATGCAGACAAACAGAAGGCAATACCACAGTTTTGTATCTAAAAGTCTAAGTTGAGCTCCCTGGAGTCTCTCAGTAATTTTCTATTTACTATCGTATAATTATTTGCAAAAGCTACAGGTTTTTCCAGATTTGTTGTTTTAAAAGGAACTCTATTCTGCTTTCCTTTCCTTCTCCTCACTCTTCTTTCCATCAGCCCTTGCAGAGATGAATTTCCTTGCAGGAACAATGAAGAATATCAAAGCAATTAGGAGCTGAGTGGTTAATCTTTGTGAAGCTTCACAACTGGTGTCACTCAGCATCACTCTAAACATTTTCAGCTTAATTAGGCCAGTGCTTCTTGCTCTCTGGTCTGGCCTTAGGTGCACAGGCAATTCTTGCAGCTGCTAGTAAGTTGTTTGCAGGAAACTTTAGGTTTCCTGGGGCAGTAGCAGAATGCATGTTCAAGATGATATCTGCAATGAGCAGTATAGTGGAAGTAGGCAGCAGGCAGGCTGTCAGAATGACTTGTGGAAAAACTTCAAGTCTGACTGAAAACCACAGTGCATTTTCTGAAAGCAAAACCCCAACGAAACCTCACTGTCTTCACAATCTGACCTTTCCTGCTCAGCAAGAGTCATGAAACGCAGGGGAGAAGGTGACTCTGACCACTGCCTGCAGAGTCCCTCCTGCAGCCCTAATTGCTGTCCTGATGGTAATGGGGAGGAGACACTGGGCTGACTCATGCTCTGAGCTGTTTGCAGTATCAAGCTGTGGTTCAGTGGGAGCCTTGTCATGACAGCTTCACTTCAAGACAAATGCCCTCAGCACTTGCAGTTATGTCAGATGGTTTTCAGGGCAGTAATTTTTCCCGTGTTCCCAGAGAGGGACAAAAGGGACTGCACTGTTACACCCAGATGCAACTTCACCATGGCTGATGAATGTACTCTGGGGCAGCCATTGTTTGCATATCCTGTCCAAAACAGGACAGGATACTTTCTCTCTGAGAGAATATGTCTATTTCACAGATCTGTGCCCAAACCAACAGTCAGCAGTCACTCCTCTTCCTGACTGATGAACATTTCTCACTTCTGCTCCCCTCTATCAGATGCTATCCCACCAGCCCAGGCCTGACACAAGTGTCAGTTTAGCCTTGAGGAAGTAACACTGCCTTGTTTAACTTACATTACTCCATCTAGAACAAGAATTTTTCTTGACAGCTTCTATTTCTCTCTCTCACTCTCTCTCCAATCTTCATCCCATCCTAAAAGAGTGGAGAGGGTTTCATTTCCAGCTGTGTAGGAAAGGGAAGAGAGCAAAACAATTGACAGTCCAGCCAAATTTCAACTGAAAGAAGACCATGCATTTATTGAGCTGTAAATGCAGATGAAATGCTTCTCTGTTACAAAAGGGAAAGGGTGAAGGGAAAGCCAAACTTTGTCTGTATCAGTAAAGGCAGTTGCAATTTCATGCATTTAATATCATTTTGCAGTACAGCCCAGGTAATGCTCTGCTCAAAATCTATAGACAGAAGGACAGGAGAAACAGCCTCCACTTCTTCAAAGACCACTTCATCCTGTCCATCCTTCTTGTTGGCCTTGAGGTTAGAAGAAATCCAACCTCACACTGATGGGTTTGACATGACAGTGAGTGAGGGTTCAGCTGTGTCACAGCAAATGGGGAAGGGAAGGTATACATTGATCATCAACAGTATGTAAGCCAGCAGTGGGCAAAACTGATATGCAGACACAAGTCACAGTTTTGCCCTGTACAGATGCCATTTTTAATTTTAATTTATACTGAGCTCTGCCTGACATAAAACTTGTCCCTTTCTTCTGTTTTTCCAAGCTTACATTACAATAGCACATGGAAAAATAGAGGACAGTCAGCCTGCATTTCAACCAAATCTTTCTCCCTGTCCTTGGTTCAGTTCTACCCGATCTATGGGAGATGGGGCAATGTGACTTTGGCCAAAGCTTTTCCTTTCCACCCCCTAAATTGGGTTTCTTCTGTCAGTCCCACTCTATTGCTCTAAGTGCTTTGCAGGAATTGTCCTGGTCAAGTATGTGAGACTCCTCCGTGATCTGCATGTACCTACAAGTACCTACCATGTCTCATTTTGAGCAGACCAGCTGGCATGGGCTTCGCCAAGTGTGTGGGACTCAGTGGATGGCTGTGTGCCACACTAAGTCAGAAGGCCATCCTGCCTTCAGGAATCTCTCCTGCCTGTGGGACTGATCTTATGCTCAGCTTCCACACAAACTTTCTTGTCTGTGGGACAGCATCACTTCCCAGAAAACTGCACTTAACTGTGACTGAAATACCAAGAGTGTGATTCTATCTCAGGGATTTGCTGCCTTCATGCTGTGCTCCAGCTGTGCTTTCATGGCAGATGACTTCAGCAGTGCTCCTCAAGCCCAGCATATAATATTCTCAAAGCAGTACAGAACCTAATTAATTCCAAGTGTGCCCCTTATTTCCTGACACAGCTTGTATCTGCCTTTACTTTTGCACATTCAGGAACCAAGCCTTCTTCTTTCTCCTCATCCTAAGTGGTCTTGAAATAAGCAACATTAAATAAACATGCAAGGTTGTATATATTCCCTACAGGCTGCATGGGGTTTTTGCAATGTGGATCTCATTAAGATCAAATGTGCTAAGGAAACAGCAAACCTGGCATTGAGTAGCAAAATAATCATGATAGTCCTTGTGTAAACCAAAGCTTTCAGAGGAATTTACCACCAAATTCAAATTCAAAAAAAGTGTCCTATAATTTTGAACATACAGCTACAGCAATTCTGTGATTTCAGAACCTAACACTGAATACAAACTACTAGTGACATGAAAAATCAGGAGATATCAATATCATGCGAAACCAGCAACTCTCTGGTCAAAATTCAGCACAGATGATAAAAATATTTTTCAGAAAAATCAGCAGTTTTTAGAGCACATCCTAAAAAATCAATCCCAACCAAGACTGCACCCTTTTTAAGGCTTGATTTAGGTTGAGATACTTTTAAACCACTCTTAGCATAAGCTAAACATCATACAAAGCAGTCAAACCTGTTTTAACACAACAAGAAATGGATTTGGTTAACTTGATGCAATTTTACCAGAAGCAAACTGGCAGTACAACCCTGACCCCAGCAGCACAGAGGTTAGTTTGTTGGATTTTCTGGAGCACAACACTCACCTGGGAACCCCTTTCTGCCTGCTGAGGTTGTTTCTGGAACTCTCAGGCAGCTGCAGCACAAGACTGCAGATGCCATTATGCTTTCAGAATGACATGCAGAAGCTGGCAAAAGTGGTTAAAAAGTTATCTCCAAAATTCTGGTTGATAGTGGAAAGAGAAATAACAATTTTGCATTGATATGAATTTTTCCTCTGCTGTATTTAATTTTATTTTTTCTATGGTTGCATTTATCTTGCTCATCCTGTGTCCCATTCAGCTTTTTGCTTGGGGCTACATTGAATGAAAGAACATGAATGAAGCTCAAGGAATTTTTTTTTTTCCTGAGTTTCTACTGCTCAGTGGTGGAGAAAAACTTAAAAATGTGAGTAAAGTAGTTGCTATGTGGTTCACAATTGTAAAATGAAGAGAAGGGATATCACTACAGAGTGGACAAAGTGGTTTCTCAGGATCCTTTCTCCTAAGCTGAATTCGGCCATCTCCTGAATTCAGAATGCTTGGTAAGACAGGCAGCATCTCACTATGATTTGACTTCGACACTGAGAAAAAGTGGGGAGATGATGACTACTGGAGATTATTAACTGGAACGCTTTCTTACTGCCACTGAGCATCCTCACCTGTAATCACTCACAGTTTGAAAATACCTCTCCGTGAGGCTGTTGCACATTCCTATACCTCCTGCCGTGCACAACATGCTTCTTGCGGGCTTGGTCTCCAAGGATGCTTTCATTTAGTTCAGTGAGCCTGCAGACTGGATTTTTCCCTGCAGTTTTTAGGAGTCTTGATGTCATGATCCCAGAGCTACTCTACACCATCCAGTACCACTGCTGCCTTTCACACAAACTTTGCCATTTATAGAAGGCTTAGCAACTTCTGATTTCAAACACAGATCTCCCAGGACTCACAGTCATGATGGTGCAGGCCAGATATGAATTAGGTGAATTACCTCAAGCTGTTAGTTCTAGCACTGTCTCCTTCCAAGTAATTAATGGGGAGGAAGGAAGAGATGTCTTGCAGACTCCTGTGAGGTATGAGTTGGCTTACCCGGGAGCAGAAGAGGTCCCTGCTCATATGAGTATGGGCTCAGTGAAAGTGAGGACTACAGGCCATGTGAGTAGCCTGCTGTGCAGCGTGCTATATTCCACTCAATCACTAATGAAAGAAAAGGTATAGGGCTGGAGCCTGGAGTTAAGCCAGAAGAACCAGTAAAGGTAGCATAGCTCAACTGCAGTAAGGTGATTCTGCAGAAGGAGAAAAGACAGGAATTATCTAGCACTGGGCTTCAATTATGAGCCACAAACTTCTAGAATACTGTTGCAGTATTCAACAGCAATTGTTTTATAAACTTAGTCCTAGGGTTTTCCATCAGAGTAGAAAATGTCACTCGCTCCATATCCACCTCCAATCATAGAGATTCCTGGTCTGGGAATTTTCTTGAGTCGCAATGCCAAACACTCCTTCCCTTGAGTGCGAAATCATTATTGAGCTCTGCCAGGTCTGATCGCATGGCTGGGATATTCCTCAATAGAAGATGAACAAAAGCCCTAAAAGCACTGAAGGCTTCTGTGTGAGTTGAAGACCAGAGGAGGTTTTCTTTCTCTCTATTCTACTAGCTGCACCAATACTCCATTGAAATAAACATAGAAGATGATTTAACTACACAGACATGGGTTGAAATCACTTCCTCCATAGATAGCTTGCGTATAAACGCCTGTTGTCCTGAGGCCAGGAACCAGCCCAAATGAGAACCATCCCCTCAGTATCCATCAAAGAAATAACACATTTAAGAGATGTTGTGAAGAACTGACGAGAGCTTCCGCCCATGGATCTGATCTGAAAACCTGGTCCTTGCAAGGAGGTCAGTGGCAATGGCCTGAGCTTCTGAGGGGTACAGAAGCACCTGGCATAAGCAAAGATAAAGTTGATAATAACAGAAGTGATTATTTCTGTATACTTGAGGTGCAGCGGGGCCCAAATTTAAAAAAAAGAATTCAGTGCATTCAGTCATCCAAACACTTAGATACATTGCCTCCAAAGTCTTACTGTATTTCCATATGTTGGACTTGATGATCCTTATGGGCCTTTTCCAACTTGGGATGTTCTATGATTCTATGATTATTTTTTATTCCAAACCCACTATTGAACAAAAACTTAGAATAGCTATTACGCACACTACATTATCTTACTTTCAGTCTTCCATGAATGTAATCAAGCCCTAGGCTATACTGTATATTAAACCATGGCTTGGCATACTCCCTCCTCCCTGTATTTTTTCCTTATTTTGCTGATGCTGTAAGATTTTTTCCCACTGGAAGCGTATTATTTTTAATTAAAATAAATAGTTTCAATGTATCCATTCACAAATAATGTCGACTATCTAAAGAATGCTGGAGCAGATGTTGTAATTCACTTACTTCAAAAAATCTCCATCATGGTTGACGCATTTTTTCGGCCACTTCTGAGATTCTTTCTGGTCTAGTACTTTTCCCCTTCAACATTTTTTCTCTACTTCCACCATAGGTTCCTATCTTAGGATCTATGCAGCTGACTTACCAAGTACAGAGTTACAGTACGTAAGGTAACTCTTAGGAAGTAATGTGCATTGCCACAATCATTCAGCCCTTATGCTGGAGCCCATATGAAACACTGACAAACAAATAACAGAGGGATCTATCACTGTGGGACATGTACAAGAGGTTACATAAGGTTGAAGGATTCTCCACTCACTAACACTCCTGTATATCTTCAAAGTGCGGGTGGCAAAAAAATTTCAAGCAAACCAATCCAAGGTGAAGCCCTACCGGACCTGGTGCTCACCAGTGCAGAGGTGATAGGTGTTTTGGATCGCAGGATCCTGGGATGGCCCTGGCAGGCCTGGCAAGGGAGGCAGGAACTGTGTGAGCAGGTGGAAGATCTGCTCAGCATGGTGGCAGAGCTCAAGGAGGAGGTGGAGAGGTTACGGAGCATCAGGGAGTGAGAGCAAGAGATTGACCGTGGAGTAACTCCCAGGCGTGCCAGAGAGGAAGGCGCCAGGGAGGCAGCCCCCAGAAAGTGAGGGACCCCACCTCCTGTCACCGTCGGGCAGAAACGGGGGTTCTGAGAGATGGAGAGAACAGAACTGGAAGACAGCCCCAGCTCGGCATCGTGGGCGAACCTCTTCCTTGGCAACGTTACTTGCCCAGGTGCCCCTAAGTGACAGATGAGAGGCACTGTGGATTGAAGGGGAGGCGAGCGAGGAGGCACGGGAAGCTTTGCCTAAGACAGTGCCAAGGGCGAGGCGGCCGACTCTGCGTCTGCAGGCTGCCTCTGCTAAGACAGGCCGAAGGGTTGTTGCTGTAGGTGATTCCCTCCTCACGGGAACTGAGGGCCCCGTATGCAGACCGGACCCGACTCACACGGAGGTGGGCTGCCTCCCTGGGGCCCAGGTCAAGGACACAGCTAGAAAAACTAGAACCCGGATCTGGTTCATCCCTCTGATTACTACCTGTTACGGATGGTTCAGGCAGGCAGTGATGAAGGAGCTCAGAGCAGCCTGCAAACTATCAAAAAAGACTTCAGGGCTTTAGGGTGGTTGGTTGAGGGAGTGGGAGCACAACTGATATTTGCTTCTATCCTTCCTGGGCCGGTGAGGGACGCGGAGTGGGCTGGGAAAACCCAGGTAATGGGTGAGAGGCTGGTGCCTCTCAGGAACTTTGGGCTTTTTGACCGTGGGGCTATTTACTCCGCACGCGGTGTAATGGCTGCAGGCCTGTGTCACTTATCTCTAAGAGGGAAACGGATCCCAGCCCCAGAGCTAGCGGGGCTCATTGAGAGGGCTTGAAAGTAGGTAGGAAGGGGGAAGGGGATGCAATGAAGCTCGCTAGAGTGGAGCAAGTAAGGAAACGTTACTCCCATTTTTAAGAAAGGGAGAAAGGATGACCCGGGGAACTCCAGGCCGGTGAGCCTCACCTCTGTGCCTGGGAAGATCACGGAGCAGATCCTCCTGGTTACCACGTTAAGGCACATAGGAGACAAAGAGGTGATCCGAGACAGCCAGCATCTTGGCTTCACCAAGGGCAGATCGTGCCTGACCAGTCTGGTGGCCTTCTGTGATGGAGTGACTGCAATCGGTGTGTGGGGGAGGGGTGATGGATGTCACCCTCCTAGACTTCTGCGAAGCCTTTGACATGGTCCCTCGCCACGTCCTTCTCTCTAAATTGGAGAGGTACGGTTTTGAAAGGTGGACTGTTCAATGGATTAAGAGCTGGTTGGCCGGTCGCAGCCCCGGGGCTGTGATCGACGGTTCTGTGTCTGGGTGGGAGCCGGTCACAAGTGGTGGTGGTCCCCCAGGGCTCGTTCTTGCAACCGGTGCTCTTCCCCAATTTATCAGTGACACAGACGACGGCATCAAGTGCACCCTCAGCATGTTTGCAGACAACACCAAGCTGAGCAGTGCCATCAATCCGCTGGAGGGAAGGGAAGCCACCCAGAGGAGGCTGGACGGGCTGGAGAAGTGAGCCCCCGTGAACCTCATGAGGTTCAACAAGGCCACATGCAAGGTGTTGCACTTGGGCCGGGGAAATCCCAGCTATTTCTATAGACCGGGGCAGGATCTTCTTGAGAGCAGCCCTGCGGAGAAGAACTTGAGGGTCCTGGTAGACAAGAAGCTGGACATGAACCAGCAGTGTGTGCATTTACAGCCCAGCTGTCTATCTCAAAGTGCATAGTTCGGCACTTGGGCCGGAGGAATCCCAGGCATCCATAGAGATGGGAAGGAGAGGTCCTTGAGAGCAGCCCTGTGGAGAAGGACCTGGGGGTCTTGATAGATGAAAAACTTAGCATGAGCAGCAATGTACCCTTGCGGCTTGGAAGGCAAACGGTATCCTGGGCTCCATCAGAAGAGGGGTGGCCAGCAGGGACAGGGAGGTGATTGTCCCCCTCTGCTCTGCCCCTGGGAGGCCCCATCCGGAATACTGCGTCCAAGTGTGGAGCCCAGTCTCGCTCCAATTTATGGGAGGGAGATGAGGTTCTTTTAATATCTGTACACCCGGCGTGCGATTAAGAAACAACGGTTCATGTGTTGTTCCGACCGGTTTATTACAAAACCTAATCAGGGAGACGGGGAAGGGAAAGAGGGCGATAGAAAAGATGGGAAAGAAGCAAGAGTTGCGTAAGGCAGGGATGGTCACCAGCAGGATCCAGCGGGGGGGAGCGGGGGGCGAGAAGCAGCAGCGTGGCCGGCCTTGGGCAGCAAGCAGGTAGACGGGGAAGTCGCAGAGCCAGTCCTTGAAGCAGCAGCAGCGCTCCGGCAGCAGGCACAGGAGAGTTCAACAGCATGAAGGAGTCACCTCACGAGGAATCTGATCGTCAGGAATCCCTCTTCCTCATGAGGAATGTGCTGCCAGAAACCTCTGTTCTGCTTCATGAGGAATCTGCTGCCAGAAGCCTCTCTTCTGCTTCATGAGGAATCTGTTTCCAGAAACCTCTGTTCTGCTTCATGAGGAATCTGCTGCCAGAAACCTATCCTCATGGTTTTCAGTTCCTCTTTTATCCTCCTTGTTCTCCTGCCTGGGTGACAAGGATGGGCCTTGAGCAAGAGTCATTGAGTACCCCCTGAGATGGCCATCATCCTGAGATAAGTCCACACAAAGGAGCACTTCACAGCTATTTAGCTGCAGCTCATCTCGCTCTCCTTGCCCCTGGCCTTGTCCATCTGCGTCCCCCAGGCAAAGGATCTCACAACCTTTGCCCAGGACTTGCCGGGACTTGAACAAGTCCATCTGTGTCCCCAGCAAGCTTTGAGACACAGACGTTAACAGAATAATATCTTACATGCCCCCAGTACAAGAAAGACAGGGAGCTGTTGGACAGGGTCCAGAGGAGGGCCACGAAGATGGTCAGGGGACTGGAGCACGTCCACTGTGAAGACAGGCTGAGGGAGCTGGGCTTGTTCAGCCTGGAGACAAGAAGGCTGCGGGGTGACCTCGTTGCAGCCTTTCAGTACCTAAAGCGAGCCTACAAAGAGAAGGGGAATCAACTCTTGGAAAGGGTCGATAACTGCAGGACAAGGGGAAATGGTTTTAAGTTGGATGTCAGGGGGAAATTCTTTACAGAGAGAGCGGTGAGGTACTGGAACAGGCTGCCCAGAGAGGCCGTGGATGCCCCGTCCCTGGAGGCGTTCAAGGCCAGATTGGATGGGGCCCTGGGCAGCATGGTCTAGTGTTAAATGTGGAGCTTGTTGGCTCTGCATGTGGCAGGGGGATTGGAGATTCATGATCCTTGAGGTCCCTCCCAACCCTGTGATTCTGCAATTCTGTGTGATTCTGCGATCTGTGAAGCCTCGTGGAGAATAGGAGAGATGCCTGAAGGCTGGAGGATAGCCAATGTCATTCCAATCTTCAAAAAGGTCAGGAGGGAGGACTCAGGAAACGATAGGCCAATCAGGCTCACATCCATCGCTGGGAAAGTGTTGGAGCAACTCGCTCTGGATATCGTCTCAAAGCAGATGGGGAAAAAGAAGGGTTATCCGGAGTAGTAAACTTGGATTTACTACAGAAGGATCATGCCTGTCTGCTACCGTGGTAGCCTTGTGGGGGGTGTCAAGACTGGCTGGGTAGCTGCCTTAGTAATGCTGGATCTGACAGGCGTTTTGAATCGCAGGATCCTGGGATGGCTTGGGTTGGAAGGGACACTAAAGTCTATCAAGTTCCAGACTCCTGCAGTGTGTTGGTTGCCACCCACTAGATCGGGCTGCCTGGAGCCCTATCCAGCAGTGAGACCTTGAGCATCTCCACAGAGGGCGGAGATCCACATCTCCACCATCTAGGCGTGGCGGCTCTCCCATCAGCGTTGGCCTGACTTTCATGCAGAAGCTGACTTGCATGGTCAGGCTGCAGGAGCAGGGATGCTCCAGTGGGACTCCAGGACTGCAGCCCTGGGCAAGGCACAGCTCCTCTCCTGTCTCTGGCACGGTGACCATTGCCAGCAGGCCAAAGCAAGCACACTTCAGAAGATTTCCTGACTCATTTCATACGCAGGCTGGAAGGGAACTGTGCCCGGCCCGTGCCACTTTGCCTCTGGGAACTGTATGAGGCCTGAAGCTTTGATGTGTGAAGGCTTGGACACGAAAGGATCGTACAGCCCACCCAGCCCCAGGTGCCTGCCGTGGGACCTCTGCCACCCAGCAGGCCAGCTTAGAAGAGGGCCCTGTGCAACAAGGCCTGGAGCGCCTGCACCCACAGCTTCTCTGCGCAGCTGCGCCAGGGCCTCACCGCCCTCCGAGTGAGGAATTCCCTCTCGCAGGTCACCAGACCTCCTCTTTTCTCAGGTCAACACCTTGTCCCGTCACCAGCAGGCCGTGCAGAGTCGGCCAGCACACAGCACACACGCACGCGAGAAATGCCGGCTGTGCAGTTGACCCGCAGCCCTTTATTAGGCTCTGTGCTGCGACGTCCCAGCACGGGCGCGGTGCAGAAGGCCTGAGGGAGGCCGTCCTTGCCCCCTGCTGCTGGCAGCACCGGGCCCCTCACCCTGCGCTGCCCACAGGAGCCGCCGCCCTGCCGCGCCCTCAGCCTGGTGGTGAGGTGGTGACCGTGATGTCACAGTGGTGGCCATTGTGACCCGCGGGGCCGGGAGCAGAGCAAAGGCTGCCGGCCGGGGCCCTGCTCACTTCAGCCTGGTGAGGCGTGGAGAGAGGACGGACTTCCTCGACTCTCTTGTTTCTCACTGTGGAGGATCTTATAGGTTGTTTCCAACCTTGTGATTCTTGTGATTCTTGTGATGCCGAACATGGCGGAGAAGAAGGAGGAGGCCCCTGACTCCGGGGAGCCAGGTGAGAGCCCCGGCTCGGGCTGCGGCTGCCCGCTGCAGCTGCTGGGCCCGCGATGCCCCCTTCCCCTCCACCCCCTCCAGCTCTGCCCCTCAGGCAGCAGCACGGCAGGCTCGGAGCAGGCCCTGGGGACGGACGGCCCCCAGGAACACCCGGCCCTGCCAGGTGCTCACGGCTGCTCTCTCCTTCCTCTGCAGTGTGCGTGCTGTGCGGCCGCGCACAGGTGAACCCGGACATCTGCGGGCAGACATTTGCCAGCGGTGGGCTCTGTGCCCACGAATTCTGCTTGGTGAGTTCCCTCACGGGCCAGGGCTCCTGCCAGGGATGCTCCCTTCCTTTCCGGCCTCACGAGATCCCGCTCCTTTCTCTCCTGCAGGTCTTTGCCAACGGGCTTCTGCAGTGGAGATGCCCATCGGGGCAAATTTTTGGCTTCCCCGTTAGCGCCATCCAGCACACGCTCCAGCTGGCAGGCCAGAAGGTGAGGAGCTGAACGGAACGGGGAGCTTGGTAGGGGAAGAGGCTCGCACCGGCTTCGCCTGGACCCAAAGAAAGCCATTGCGGCCCTTCCAACCGGCTCCGGGACAAAGTCCCACCACAGCAGACGAGCCTCGTCTGCCAGGCAGCTCTGCAGAGTGTGAGGCAGCGGTGCCCACACCCTGCGCCCTGCCCGGAGAAGTGGGGCCGGCCGCCGAGGCCCCGAGCCCACCGCTAACGGGGGCTGCTCTGCTCTTTCCAGAACTGCTTTGTCTGTGGCGGGAGGGGAGCTGCCATCAGCTGCGCGGAAGCAGGCTGCGAGCGCAGCTTCCACCTGCCCTGCGCCGAGGACGGGCAGTGCGTCACGCAGCACTTTGGGCTGCACAGGTAAGGGCTGCCAGCAGCAGCCAAGCTGCCGTCCCTCGCTGTTGTTCCAGGGAGGAACCCGCAGCGACACCTCCAGCATCCTGCCAGAGCCAGAGCCCAGGCCTGGCGCTCTTTCCTGGTCCTCTGCCCTCCTCACAGCACTCCTCACCATGCCCACCCCTTCTGTCCTCCCGCCCAGGTCCTTCTGCTGGGAGCATCGCCCTCGGCAGGCAGCGGAGGCAGCTCCGTCGCAGAACACCATCTGCGTCATCTGCCTGGAGCCCGTGGGGGACTGCACGTCCTACCACACCATGGTGTGCCCGGTGTGCAAGCAGGCCTGGTTCCACCGGGGCTGCATCAGGGTAGGAGTCCTCCCCTCGCCCCGTGGGCACGGCTGGTGCTCTGCGGCAGCCAGCCCCCCCCGCTCACACTCACGCTCTCATGCTTGTGCTTCTCCTACAGAAACATGCCCTGCACGCCGCCACCATGCGCTTCTTCTGCCCTGTCTGCGGAGGAAAAACAAGATTCCGCTCCCAGATGACCACCCTGGGCATCCAAATCCCAATCAGGTTGGTGTCCTTCTGCCCGGCTTCGCAGACACTCAGGCACAGGTGTTGCTGTGCCTGCCCAGGAACTGCCCCTGGCCCTGGCAGGCCATCCTGCGAGCACTGGTCTCAGCTTCCTGGAGAGGCAGCGAATGAGGATGAGCAGGGATGCCCTGAATCTGCCTTGTGCCTGGGGCACCCGAGACTCACCAGATTCCCTCTCTTCTCCGGCAGACGACCATCTTGGTGGGACGACGCAGCATACCAGCCGCTGCGAGAAAGGCACAGGCGCTGCGACGCCAACCCGTGCATCCACCTAGGAGGCAGGGAGAGGGCACACGAGCAAGGGTGAGTGACCTCCGCAGTCCTCTGGGGCTCTGCGTGGGATCTCAGCCTTGCAGCAAGGACTGAGCACCGGAGCCATGCCGGCTGCTCCGTGCCCTGGCTCGCTTTGTCCTCACAGCCACAACCCGTTTGCTTCCGCAGGCTCTGGCAGCTGGTCATCTGCAGCTCCTGCGGCTCAGAAGGCACGCACTGGTGCTGCTCCTTCTGGGCCATGGGCACAAATGGCTGGGAGTGCGACACCTGCGCTGGCAGGAGCACCGGTAAGAGGCAAAGAGCCGCGTGCCGCGGGACTGGGGCCAGGCGAGGCCTGGCAACAGGTGCTCAGGGTGGCCTTGCCACAGTCTCTCTCTGCCCCATGAGGGATGGCAGCCTGTCCTGCCCTGGGGCTGCATGTTCACCCTGCTGAGCTTCCTGTCTCTCCTTACAGCCCCCCGCTCCAGCACCGAGCTTGCCAGCCCCAGCACTTCCAGCCAGGAGGTACCGGCGCCTTCCCCCGTCTCTGCAGGACCTGAAAACATCAGCTCTGGCCCTGCTACGCAGGCAGCTCCCGGCCCATCCTGCAACTCCCAGCTGCCTGAGCTCAGCGTCCAGCCCAGAGTGCCGGAGGCTGAGCAGACCGCCACCCGCTCACACCTCTCTGAGGAGCGGGACGCATCTCAGCAGCACCAAGGACGCGGTGCAGGAAGACGGGCACCAGCTGCAGGCGCTGAGACCTCCTCTGAGAGCCCCAGAAGACAGAGGACCACACGGTCCTCCAGAACCTCCCTGGCAGATGCAGCCAGAAATCGTCTCAGGCAGCGGGAGACCGGCCGCACAAGAAGCCGCTCCCCATTGCGAGGCCGGGCCTCGGGCTCCCAGAGTCGGCCCCGAAGACAGCGTGGTGGGAGCCGTACCACAGCCCAAGGTAGTCAGGGCGGCACCGGCACCTCGGCCACACCAGCACCACCGAGGTCCTCGAGGCCTTCCCCTCCGCCTGCACGCAGAAGACAGTCCAGGCAACGAGGGCGGGCCCCCACTCGAAGCCGATCCCCAGTGGGGCGTCGCGCTTCCACTTCCCGCAGCCGGTCCCGACGAGGCCGTGGGAGCCGGTTCAGGCAGCGGGGACCAGCCCGGGCACAAAGCCGCTCCCGGGCAAACCACCCGAGAAGACGGCCCCACGGCCAGTCCCAAAGACGGCGCTGATGCAGCCGTGTCCCATCCCCACGTGACGTGGGCTGTGGTCCCAAGCGGCACAGAAGATCAACCTTGAAGAGAGTCCACCCGTTCCACCTTCATCCTGCGGTGGACCAGCCCGGGCACAAAGCCGCTCCCGGGTCCAGCATCGCAGAAGACATCCCCACAACCAGTCCCAAAGTCGGCTTCCAGCAGCCGTGTCCATCCCCACGTGACGGTTGTGATTCCATCTTTCCCAAAAAATACACCTTCAACACCCTCCCCACATGTTGGCGTCACTCGTCTCTGTTTGTCCTGTGGTAGGCAGTGTTAGGAGCTGAGACCACGGGGTCGTCTTCTCCCCAGCACCTTCCCAGTTGGTTGTAGTGGCGTTATCTTCAGATCTACCTGTGTCCCTGAAGGGGGACAGCGGGCCCACAGGCCCACAGGCAGCTTGTGCGCAGCACCCACAGCACACTGCAGCGGCACGTGTGGGAGCTTGTGCAGGACAGCACAGAAGTACCGTCCCTCCTCACTTTGGAGACCAGTTTACCTACTGGCAGTCTCCAAGGCCACAGATTTACCATGGGGTCCTTCCTCCAGGCAACGAGCTTGCCCCACAAAGACTCCATCCTGACCCAGATGGAGGCCCTGCCCAAGAATGTGGCTGTTCAGGTCTCCGGCTGCATGCAGTGCCTGAGCCTGCTGCTGCCTGGCGAGGGAGGCAGGAACTGTGTGAGCAGGTGGAAGATCTGCTCAGCATGGTGGCAGAGCTCAAGGAGGAGGTGGAGAGGTTACGGAGCATCAGGGAGTGAGAGCAAGAGATTGACTGTGGAGTAACTCCCAGGCGTGTCAGAGAAGAAGGCGCCAGGGAAACAGCCCCCAGAAAGTGAGGGACCCCACCTCCTGTCACCGTCGGGCAGAAACGGGGGTTCTGAGAGATGGAGAGAACAGAACTGGAAGACAGCCCCAGCTCGGCATCGTGGGCGAACCTCTTCCTTGGCAACGTTACTTGCCCAGGTGCCCCTAAGTGACAGATGAGAGGCACTGTGGATTGAAGGGGAGATGAGCGAGGAGGCACGGGAAGCTTTGCCTAAGACAGTGCCAAGGGCGAGGCGGCCGACTCTGCGTCTGCAGGCTGCCTCTGCTAAGACAGGCCGAAGGGTTGTTGCTGCAGGTGATTCCCTCCTCACGGGAACTGAGGGCCCCGTATGCAGACCGGACCCGACTCACACGGAGGTGGGCTGCCTCCCTGGGGCCCAGGTCAAGGACACAGCTAGAAAAACTAGAACCCGGATCTGGTTCATCCCTCTGATTACTACCCGTTACGGATGGTTCAGGCAGGCAGTGATGAAGGAGCTCAGAGCAGCCTGCAAACTATCAAAAAAGACTTCAGGGCTTTAGGGTGGTTGGTTGAGGGAGTGGGAGCACAACTGATATTTGCTTCTATCCTTCCTGGGCCGGTGAGGGACGCGGAGTGGGCTGGGAAAACCCAGGTAATGGGTGAGAGGCTGGTGCCTCTCAGGAACTTTGGGCTTTTTGACCGTGGGGCTATTTACTCCGCACGCGGTGTAATGGCTGCAGGCCTGTGTCACTTATCTCTAAGAGGGAAACGGATCCCAGCCCCAGAGCTAGCGGGGCTCATTGAGAGGGCTTGAAAGTAAGTAGGAAGGGGGAAGGGGATGCAATGAAGCTCGCTAGAGTGGAGCAAGTAAGGAAACGTTACTCCCATTTTTAAGAAAGGGAGAAAGGATGACCCGGGGAACTCCAGGCCGGTGAGCCTCACCTCTGTGCCTGGGAAGATCACGGAGCAGATCCTCCTGGTTACCACGTTAAGGCACATAGGAGACAAAGAGGTGATCCGAGACAGCCAGCATCTTGGCTTCACCAAGGGCAGATCGTGCCTGACCAGTCTGGTGGCCTTCTGTGATGGAGTGACTGCAATCGGTGTGTGGGGGAAGGGTGATGGATGTCACCCTCCTAGACTTCTGCGAAGCCTTTGACATGGTCCCTCGCCACGTCCTTCTCTCTAAATTGGAGAGGTACGGTTTTGAAAGGTGGACTGTTCAATGGATTAAGAGCTGGTTGGCCGGTCGCAGCCCCGGGGCTGTGATCGACGGTTCTGTGTCTGGGTGGGAGCCAGTCACAAGTGGTGGTGGTCCCCCAGGGCTCGTTCTTGCAACCGGTGCTCTTCCCCAATTTATCAGTGACACAGACGACGGCATCAAGTGCACCCTCAGCATGTTTGCAGACAACACCAAGCTGAGCAGTGCCATCAATCCGCTGGAGGGAAGGGAAGCCACCCAGAGGAGGCTGGACGGGCTGGAGAAGTGAGCCCCCGTGAACCTCATGAGGTTCAACAAGGCCACATGCAAGGTGTTGCACTTGGGCCGGGGAAATCCCAGCTATTTCTATAGACCGGGGCAGGATCTTCTTGAGAGCAGCCCTGCGGAGAAGAACTTGAGGGTCCTGGTAGACAAGAAGCTGGACATGAACCAGCAGTGTGTGCATTTACAGCCCAGCTGTCTATCTCAAAGTGCATAGTTCGGCACTTGGGCCGGAGGAATCCCAGGCATCCATAGAGATGGGAAGGAGAGGTCCTTGAGAGCAGCCCTGTGGAGAAGGACCTGGGGGTCTTGATAGATGAAAAACTTAGCATGAGCAGCAATGTACCCTTGCGGCTTGGAAGGCAAACGGTATCCTGGGCTCCATCAGAAGAGGGGTGGCCAGCAGGGACAGGGAGGTGATTGTCCCCCTCTGCTCTGCGCTTGGGAGGCCCCATCCGGAATACTGCGTCCAAGTGTGGAGCCCAGTCTCGCTCCAATTTATGGGAGGGAGATGAGGTTCTTTTAATATCTGTACACCCGGCGTGCGATTAAGAAACAACGGTTCATGTGTTGTTCCGACCGGTTTATTACAAAACCTAATCAGGGAGACGGGGAAGGAAAAGAGGGCGATAGAAAAGATGGGAAAGAAGCAATAGTTGCGTAAGGCAGGGATGGTCACCAGCAGGATCCAGCGGGGGGAAGCGGGGGGCGAGAAGCAGCAGCGTGGCCGGCCTTGGGCAGCAAGCAGGTAGACGGGGAAGTCGCAGAGCCAGTCCTTGAAGCAGCAGCAGCGCTCCGGCAGCAGGCACAGGAGAGTTCAACAGCATGAAGGAGTCACCTCACGAGGAATCTGATTGTCAGGAATCCCTCTTCCACATGAGGAATGTGCTGCCAGAAACCTCTGTTCTGCTTCATGAGGAATCTGCTGCCAGAAGCCTCTCTTCTGCTTCATGAGGAATCTGCTGCCAGAAACCTCTGTTCTGCTTCATGAGGAATCTGCTGCCAGAAACCTATCCTCATGGTTTTCAGTTCCTCTTTTATCCTCCTTGTTCTCCTGCCTGGGTGACAAGGATGGGCCTTGAGCAAGAGTCATTGAGTACCCCCTGAGATGGCCATCATCCTGAGATAAGTCCACACAAAGGAGCACTTCACAGCTATTTAGCTGCAGCTCATCTCGCTCTCCTTGCCCCTGGCCTTGTCCATCTGCGTCCCCCAGGCAAAGGATCTCACAACCTTTGCCCAGGACTTGCCGGGACTTGAACAAGTCCATCTGTGTCCCCAGCAAGCTTTGAGACACAGACGTTAACAGAATAATATCTTACATGCCCCCAGTACAAGAAAGACAGGGAGCTGTTGGACAGGGTCCAGAGGAGGGCCACGAAGATGGTCAGGGGACTGGAGCACGTCCACTGTGAAGACAGGCTGAGGGAGCTGGGCTTGTTCAGCCTGGAGACAAGAAGGCTGCGGGGTGACCTCGTTGCAGCCTTTCAGTACCTAAGGGGAGCCTACAAAGAGAAGGGGAATCAACTCTTGGAAAGGGTCGATAACTGCAGGACAAGGGGAAATGGTTTTAAGTTGGATGTCAGGGGGAAATTCTTTACAGAGAGAGCGGTGAGGTACTGGAACAGGCTGCCCAGAGAGGCCGTGGATGCCCCGTCCCTGGAGGCGTTCAAGGCCAGATTGGATGGGGCCCTGGGCAGCGTGGTCTAGTGTTAAATGTGGAGCTTGTTGGCTCTGCATGTGGCAGGGGGATTGGAGATTCATGATCCTTGAGGTCCCTCCCAACCCTGTGATTCTGCAATTCTGTGTGATTCTGCGATCTGTGAAGCCTCGTGGAGAATAGGAGAGATGCCTGAAGGCTGGAGGATAGCCAATGTCATTCCAATCTTCAAAAAGGTCAGGAGGGAGGACTCAGGAAACGATAGGCCAATCAGGCTCACATCCATCGCTGGGAAAGTGTTGGAGCAACTCGCTCTGGATATCGTCTCAAAGCAGATGGGGAAAAAGAAGGGTTATCCGGAGTAGTAAACTTGGATTTACTACAGAAGGATCATGCCTGTCTGCTACCGTGGTAGCCTTGTGGGGGGTGTCAAGACTGGCTGGGTAGCTGCCTTAGTAATGCTGGATCTGACAGGCGTTTTGAATCGCAGGATCCTGGGATGGCTTGGGTTGGAAGGGACACTAAAGTCTATCAAGTTCCAGACTCCTGCAGTGTGTTGGTTGCCACCCACTAGATCGGGCTGCCTGGAGCCCTATCCAGCAGTGAGACCTTGAGCATCTCCACAGAGGGCGGAGATCCACATCTCCACCATCTAGGCGTGGCGGCTCTCCCATCAGCGTTGGCCTGACTTTCATGCAGAAGCTGACTTGCATGGTCAGGCTGCAGGAGCAGGGATGCTCCAGTGGGACTCCAGGACTGCAGCCCTGGGCAAGGCACAGCTCCTCTCCTGTCTCTGGCACGGTGACCATTGCCAGCAGGCCAAAGCAAGCACACTTCAGAAGATTTCCTGACTCATTTCATACGCAGGCTGGAAGGGAACTGTGCCCGGCCCGTGCCACTTTGCTTCTGGGAACTGTATGAGGCCTGAAGCTTTGATGTGTGAAGGCTTGGACACGAAAGGATCGTACAGCCCACCCAGCCCCAGGTGCCTGCCGTGGGACCTCTGCCACCCAGCAGGCCAGCTTAGAAGAGGGCCCTGTGCAACAAGGCCTGGAGCGCCTGCACCCACAGCTTCTCTGCGCAGCTGCGCCAGGGCCTCACCGCCCTCCGAGTGAGGAATTCCCTCTCGCAGGTCACCAGACCTCCTCTTTTCTCAGGTCAACACCTTGTCCCGTCACCAGCAGGCCGTGCAGAGTCGGCCAGCACACAGCACACACGCACGCGAGAAATGCCGGCTGTGCAGTTGACCCGCAGCCCTTTATTAGGCTCTGTGCTGCGACGTCCCAGCACGGGCGCGGTGCAGAAGGCCTGAGGGAGGCCGTCCTTGCCCCCTGCTGCTGGCAGCACCGGGCCCCTCACCCTGCGCTGCCCACAGGAGCCGCCGCCCTGCCGCGCCCTCAGCCTGGTGGTGAGGTGGTGACCGTGATGTCACAGTGGTGGCCATTGTGACCCGCGGGGCCGGGAGCAGAGCAAAGGCTGCCGGCCGGGGCCCTGCTCACTTCAGCCTGGTGAGGCGTGGAGAGAGGACGGACTTCCTCGACTCTCTTGTTTCTCACTGTGGAGGATCTTATAGGTTGTTTCCAACCTTGTGATTCTTGTGATTCTTGTGATGCCGAACATGGCGGAGAAGAAGGAGGAGGCCCCCGACTCCGGGGAGCCAGGTGAGAGCCCCGGCTCGGGCTGCGGCTGCCCGCTGCAGCTGCTGGGCCCGCGATGCCCCCTTCCCCTCCACCCCCTCCAGCTCTGCCCCTCAGGCAGCAGCACGGCAGGCTCGGAGCAGGCCCTGGGGACGGACGGCCCCCAGGAACACCCGGCCCTGCCAGGTGCTCACGGCTGCTCTCTCCTTCCTCTGCAGTGTGCGTGCTGTGCGGCCGCGCACAGGTGAACCCGGACATCTGCGGGCAGACATTTGCCAGCGGTGGGCTCTGTGCCCACGAATTCTGCTTGGTGAGTTCCCTCACGGGCCAGGGCTCCTGCCAGGGATGCTCCCTTCCTTTCCGGCCTCACGAGATCCCGCTCCTTTCTCTCCTGCAGGTCTTTGCCAACGGGCTTCTGCAGTGGAGATGCCCAGCGGGGGAAATTTTTGGCTTCCCCGTTAGCGCCATCCAGCACACGCTCCAGCTGGCAGGCCAGAAGGTGAGGAGCTGAACGGAACGGGGAGCTTGGTAGGGGAAGAGGCTCGCACCGGCTTCGCCTGGACCCAAAGAAAGCCATTGCGGCCCTTCCAACCGGCTCCGGGACAAAGTCCCACCACAGCAGACGAGCCTCGTCTGCCAGGCAGCTCTGCAGAGTGTGAGGCAGCGGTGCCCACACCCTGCGCCCTGCCTGGAGAAGTGGGGCCGGCCGCCGAGGCCCCGAGCCCACCGCTAACGGGGGCTGCTCTGCTCTTTCCAGAACTGCTTTGTCTGTGGCGGGAGGGGAGCTGCCATCAGCTGCGCGGAGACAGGCTGCCAGCGCAGCTTCCACCTGCCCTGCGCCGAGGACGGGCAGTGCGTCACGCAGCACTTTGGGCCGCACAGGTAAGGGCTGCCAGCAGCAGCCAAGCTGCCGTCCCTCACTGTTGTTCCAGGGAGGAACCCGCAGCGACACCTCCAGCATCCTGCCAGAGCCAGAGCCCAGGCCTGGCGCTCTTTCCTGGTCCTCTGCCCTCCTCACAGCACTCCTCACCATGCCCACCCCTTCTGTCCTCCCGCCCAGGTCCTTCTGCTGGGAGCATCGCCCTCGGCAGGCAGCGGAGGCAGCTCCGTCGCAGAACACCATCTGCGTCATCTGCCTGGAGCCCGTGGGGGACTGCACGTCCTACCACACCATGGTGTGCCCGGTGTGCAAGCAGGCCTGGTTCCACCGGGGCTGCATCAGGGTAGGAGTCCTCCCCTCGCCCCGTGGGCACGGCTGGTGCTCTGCGGCAGCCAGCCCCCCCCGCTCACGCTCACGCTCACGCTCACGCTCACGCTTGTGCTTCTACAGAAACATGCCCTGCACGCCGCCACCATGCGCTTCTTCTGCCCTGTCTGCGGAGGAAAAACAAGATTCCGCTCCCAGATGACCACCCTGGGCATCCAAATCCCAATCAGGTTGGTGTCCTTCTGCCCGGCTTCGCAGACACTCAGGCACAGGTGTTGCTGTGCCTGCCCAGGAACTGCCCCTGGCCCTGGCAGGCCATCCTGCGAGCACTGGTCTCAGCTTCCTGGAGAGGCAGCGAATGAGGATGAGCAGGGATGCCCTGAATCTGCCTTGTGCCTGGGGCACCCGAGACTCACCAGATTCCCTCTCTTCTCCGGCAGACGACCATCTTGGTGGGACGACGCAGCATACCAGCCGCTGCGAGAAAGGCACAGGCGCTGCGACGCCAACCCGTGCATCCACCTAGGAGGCAGGGAGAGGGCACACGAGCAAGGGTGAGTGACCTCCGCTGTCCTCTGGGGCTCTGTGTGGGATCTCAGCCTTGCAGCAAGGACTGAGCACCGGAGCCATGCCGGCTGCTCCGTGCCCTGGCTTGCTTTGTCCTCACAGCCACAACCCGTTTGCTTCCGCAGGCTCTGGCAGCTGGTCATCTGCAGCTCCTGCGGCTCAGAAGGCACGCACTGGTGCTGCTCCTTCTGGGCCATGGGCACAAATGGCTGGGAGTGCGACACCTGCGCTGGCAGGAGCACCGGTAAGAGGCAAAGAGCCGCGTGCCGCGGGACTGGGGCCAGGCGAGGCCTGGCAACAGGTGCTCAGGGTGGCCTTGCCACAGTCTCTCTCTGCCCCATGAGGGATGGCAGCCTGTCCTGCCCTGGGGCTGCATGTTCACCCTGCTGAGCTTCCTGTCTCTCCTTACAGCCCCCCGCTCCAGCGCCGAGCTTGCCAGCCCCAGCACTTCCAGCCAGGAGGTACCGGCGCCTTCCCCCGTCTCTGCAGGACCTGAAAACATCAGCTCTGGCCCTGCTACGCAGGCAGCTCCCGGCCCATCCTGCAACTCCCAGCTGCCTGAGCTCAGCGTCCAGCCCAGAGTGCCGGAGGCTGAGCAGACCGCCACCCGCTCACACCTCTCTGAGGAGCGGGATGCATCTCAGCAGCACCAAGGACGCGGTGCAGGAAGACGGGCACCAGCTGCGGGCGCTGAGACCTCCTCTGAGAGCCCCAGAAGACAGAGGACCACACGGTCCTCCAGAACAACCCAGGCATCTGAGGCCACAAATCGTCTCAGGCAGCGGGAGACCGGCCGCACAAGAAGCCGCTCCCCATTGCGAGGCCGGGCCTCGGGCTCCCAGAGTCGGCCCCGAAGACAGCGTGGTGGGAGCCGTACCACAGCCCGAGGTAGTCAGGGCGGCACCTGCACCTCGGCCACACCAGCACCACCGAGGTCCTCGAGGCCTTCCCCTCCGCCTGCACGCAGAAGACAGTCCAGGCAACGAGGGCGGGCCCCCACTCGAAGCCGATCCCCAGTGGGGCGTCGCGCTTCCACTTCCCGCAGCCGGTCCCGACGAGGCCGTGGGAGCCGGTTCAGGCAGCGGGGACCAGCCCGGGCACAAAGCCGCTCCCGGGCAAACCACCCGAGAAGACGGCCCCACGGCCAGTCCCAAAGACGGCGCTGATGCAGCCGTGTCCCATCCCCACGTGACGTGGGCTGTGGTCCCAAGCGGCACAGAAGATCAACCTTGAAGAGAGTCCACCCGTTCCATCTTCATCCTTCGGTGGACCAGCCCGGGCACAAAGCCGCTCCCGGGTCCAGCATCGCAGAAGACATCCCCACAACCAGTCCCAAAGTCGGCTTCCAGCAGCCGTGTCCATCCCCACGTGACGGTTGTGATTCCATCTTTCCCAAAAAATACACCTTCAACACCCTCCCCACATGTTGGCGTCACTCGTCTCTGTTTGTCCTGCGGTAGGCAGTGTTAGGAGCCGAGACCACGGGGTCGTCTTCTCCCCAGCACCTTCCCAGTTGGTTGTAGTGGCGTTATCTTCAGATCTACCTGTGTCCCTGAAGGGGGACAGCGGGCCCACAGGCCGAATGGCCTGACACAAAAGTGTGGCGGGGTTACATCTCATCTTTCTGTTTGAATTTGAGAGGTTTGGAGTTGAAAGATGGACTGTTCAATGGATAATGAACTGGTTGGCTGGTCACAGCCGCAGTGTTGTGATTGATGTTTCTGTGAGTGGAAGCTAGTCATAAGAGATATCTCGCAGGGTTGTTCTTGGGACTGGGGCTCTTCTACATCTGTCAGTGACATAGATAGCTGCATAGATAGCTGCATAGTGCACTTTCGGCATTTTGGTAGACAACACCAAGCTGAGCATTGCCATCAGTACATTGCAGGGAAGGCATCCAGATGATCCTGGACTGGCTTGGCCCACGTGAATCTCATGAGGTTCAACAAGGCCAAATGTGAGGTGTTGCACTTGGGCCAGAGCAATCCCAGTTCTTTATATAGACTGGGGAAGGATCACCTTGAGAGGAGCCCTGCAGAAAAGGATTTGGTGGTCCTGGTGGACAAGAAGCTGGACATGAGCCAGCAGTGTGCATTTACAGCTCAGATGGCCAAGTATATCCTGGGCTGCACTAAAAGGGGTGGCCAGGAGGGAGAGGGTGGTGATTGTCCCCCTCTTCTGCTCTTGGGAGGCCCCTTCTGCAGCACTGCGTCCAGGCCTGAGGACCTCAGCTCAAGAAAGTTGCAGTGGTCTTGAAGTGGGTCCAGAGGAGGGCTACTAAGATGGTCCAGAAGGCTGGAGCACTTCTCCTATGCGGAAAGATTGAGGGAACCGGGCTTGTTTAGCGTGTAGAAAAGAAGGCTCCAGGAAGGTCTCCTTGTGGCCTTCAAGTACTTGGATAGAGTGTATAAACAGGAGAGGGAATGGCTGTTTATGAGGGTGGATAGTGATATGACAAGAGGGAATGGTTTTAAACTGAGACAGGAAGCTCAGGTTAGATATTAGGAGGAAGTTTTCCCCTCAGAGGGTGGTGAGGCACTGGAACAGGTTGCCCAAGGAGGCTGTGGATGCCCCATCCCTGCAGCCATTCAAGGCCAGGCTGGATGTGGCTCTGGGCAGCCTGATCTGCTGGTTGGCGACCCTGCACACAGCAGGGGGGTTGAAACTAAATGATCATTGTGGTTCTTCTCAACCCAGGCCATTCTACAATTCTATGATTCTGTGATTCTATGGTTCAGTTCACTCCCTGCCAATAGGGAGAAACAGTTCATTATTGTATTGTTTTGTAACTTAATCGAAAGTTTATACACTTTTGCTTTTTTTTTTTTTTTCATCAAATTAATCACCTCTAGTTGCTTATAGGAGAGTCCAGGTAATATTTTGTAAATATTTCATGACTCTTGTTTGGCTCTACTGTTCTTATTGTGAAGATGTCATAGCACATTCGTGCCAAGGTCCAAGTAGGAAACTGGTGATTATGTCTGCAGCCTGCATGAAAAAGCGAAGGGATTACCCTGCAAATGTTGTGGAATACCAATGAGCAATGATCCATTTCCTACCTATTTGAAATATTCAGAGACATCATCTGATTGATTTCTGTTCTTGTGAGTAAGCCACTCTTCTAACAGAAGCTCTATCTAGACATGGCCCAGAGGCCGAAGTGTACAACAGCTCTAGGAGTGATAGGCATTTCAGTGAATTGGTTTCAGCAGGTTCCTCAGGGTTTTCCCCCTGATTGCAGTGTTAAAGATGAAGCGGAGAGCAGACCATCTCACTGGGCCATTTGATTTCTGTTCTGAGCTGTGGCTTTTTGTCAGCGCTCAAGAATTTATGCAATGTAAGACACATGCTCTCAGATGATACTTATGGTCAATCTTTTTTCTGGGCTAGTTTTGGAAGAAGACCCTAAGGCTTACAGCTGTTCTCAAAATCATTGGTTGGGAACCAAAAGACAGACTTCAAAGAAAATAATTTTCTTCGATCTTCTCCTGAAAAGACTATATCATTCCTAATGTGGCTATCCACTATCAGCTTTTGAAGACAAATGACAGACATTGTTTTGAGCCACCATTCCCCGTGTGAAGTCCAGACGCACAGTAGTAACACAGAGTTATATCTTTCAGATCCTGTACAAAGCAAATCACATAATACTGAGACACTGTTGTCTGATTTTGCTTCTGTTCCTGTAAATAGAAATTTCACTGCATTTTTCTGTGATGCCAAAACCTACAGTACAATGTGCACATTTCAGACACATCTGACCATGCAAACTCACCCTAAATGGAAGAACTAAATACTTATTAGATTCATAAATAACTAAAATGATAAGTGAAGCAAACAAGTCCATTTTAATTATTCTATAATTCTTGGCTCAAAGCCCGAGCTTTTCAAAAGGCTTATCTCACTAACCACAAAACTTTGTTATTCTGTGAAAAATATTTTCTACTTGAAAACACTTTTCCTAATAGAAGGTTTGATATTGTTTCCCTTGACATGAGAAGCATATATGCTGTTACATCAAGATGCAACAGCGTTAAGCCGTGAGACTTCTACAAATAAAACTAAATAAACAAATAAAAGAGATATAAGATGGTAAGAAAGGTCATCTGCCTTCCCAAGGTTCCGTGTCCATGAGATTACTTTATTCTCCAAGAATCACAATTTTACTTTAATTACATATCTAGCCTTTTAGTAAGCAACACAGGAACTGTAATATAACCTGCATAACTACTGCCAAGAAAGGTCATGGCCCATATGTAGTGCCTTGAATATATACACACTGGGGTCAGCAGCTTAACATCCATGAAATATTCCACAATGATGTCTAAGGCCATATGTGTTTTCATTCTTAGCAGCTAATCTCATTATCAAATTTATAGGAAACACACAAGCATTTCCACTGGGCTCCTCCATTCTTAGAAAACAAGTTACTGTTGTCTAATATTTGGAGGCAGGAGAGGATGACCCTTTTCATAGATCTGTGAGATAAGGAAAAACATCTCCTGGGAGAAAGAATTGCTGTGGGATGGTTGATCCAACAGCAGAAATCTTTAAGCATCTTTAGAAAAGAAAGTGAGGCTACCAAAGCCCCAAAAAGTTTTGCATAACAGGAAGTAAGGACAAAATGCAAGGAGTGTGCAATTCTCCTTGCACTCGTCCATGTCAGAGGCAGAGGATCTGTATTCCTGACAAATTAGAGCAACAGCAGCGATATTCCAGGCATGCAGGAGTATTGTTTAGCTGCCTGGTCCTTCCCCCACAGTCTTACAGGGACAGACAGAGTGAGGCAGGCTAGCTCTGCCAGAGGCTTTCCCCTCCAAACTCTTGCCTGGAAAAGGAAAGCTAAGAAATAATTATCAATGAGAAAATGAGATTTCTACTATGATCCCTGCAGTCCCAGCTGTCCGGACAATTTGGAAATTTTAGAAATATTAGTGAAAATGCAAGTTCAAGTTCATTCCCGGTGTAACTTCAGCATCACCATAGGAAGCAGGGCTGCAGTGTCTGAAATTCAGTATGTCCAGACAACATAGCCAATAATGGAGGCAGAGTAGGGATTATGTAGTCAGACAGGAAATTTACAATACTGTTTTTACATTGTAGAAGATTGCCGAGGTTTGCTTCTTCTGAGCTGTCCTGGCCAGGGGGGTTTTGTTGGTTCCCTCATCCAGGGAACACCCAGATAACAGAGCAGCCCAGCAGCTCTCAGGAGAGTGGCTGATGTGAGTTACTGCCAGGAATAATGCAGAGACCCAGATGAAGCTCCCTTGCACACATGGAAGAAAGGCTGCTGCTAAGAAAAATGTGAAGACAGACTCAGGTCCTGAAACAACATGCTAGTGTGCAGGTCTCTAGCCATGCTGAGTGCCAGAGCCTGGCTTTTTGCAGTGCTAGGTGAGGGAGACAGCATTTGTGTAAGATGTGACCAGCCAAATGACTTACTTGTGACTGACCTGAAGGAGAAGGTGGAGAGGCTGAAGAGCTTTAAGGAACGTGAGAGGGAGATTGATTGGTGGTGCCAGTCCCTATCAGCCCCGAGATCTTGGCAGCCAGCTGAGGCTCCACATGGAGCATGTCACCCCCTGCTGCCATACAAACAGGTGACAGAGGGGAATGGGCAGGCAGGCAACGTTCCTGCTATAGTGAGCCCCCTGTCCTCTCCTCCCCCTAGAAATAATGGTGAAGAACTGGGGGGTGTGGGGCAGTGGAATAAGTGGTATAACTCTCTCCCACAAAGGCACCAGGGTGATATTCACCAGACAGTGGTGGACCTCCTGCCCTGCAATTTGAGAGAGGAGGAGGAGTGTAAATGTGGGCATCCCCTATCCTGACCATCCTTGGTTCCCCAGGTGCCTCTGTGAAATAGGTTTGAAGCTGGAATTGAAGGGAGAGGTGAATGGGAGTGTGGAGGGAGGTCCACCATGAGGTTGCCTTGGGTGAAGCGGTCGACCCTGCTCCTCAAGACTGCCTCCACCTGGAAGGACAGAAGGGTGGTTGTCATAGGCGGATTCCTTCTGAGAGGAACAGAAGGCCCTATACGTCAGCCTGACCCTACCTGTAGGGAGGTATGCTGACTCCCTGGAGCAAGGATCAAGGACATTTCTAGTAAACGTTCTGGACTGATTCGCCCTTCTGATTATTACCCCTTACTGGCAGTTCAGGCCAGCAGTGATGAAGTCGCTGAGAAAAGCCTGAGGACTATCAAAATAGACTTCAGGAGACTGGGGTGGGTAGTTAATGGAACAGGTGTGCAGTTGTTTTTTTTTTTCCTATATCTTTAGTGGTGGGGGAGGATACTGAGAGGATCCAAAAAACCCATCTCATAAATAAATGGCTTAGAGGTTGATGCAAACACAGATATATACATATTTTTTTTTTTACCATGAGGCAATATATCTGGCACCTGGAACGATGGCCACAGATGAAAGTAGTCTGTCTCCTAGGGGTAAGAGGATCCTAGCTGAGGAACTGGTGGGACTCATTGGAAGGTCTTTAAGCTAGGTATGAAGGGGAAAGGGGACAAAAAGAAGACTACTGGGGTTGAGCAGGTAGTTTGAGAGCTTATACCATATTTGATGGACAAAGGGTGGAGTACAAAGTGATGGAGTAGGGCAGGGGATACTGCTGTTCTATGGGATCCTAGATCCTCTAGAATGGCACTAAGACAGAAAGCTCTGCTGAAGTGCCTTTATACCAATGCACACAACCTGGGAAATAAGTAGGACGAGTTGGAGACTGTGGTGCACTTGGAAAGTTATGACCTTGTTTCTGTCACAGAAACATAGTGGAATGACTCCCATAACTGGAATAACATCACTGAGAGGTATTAACTCGTTGGAAGGGATAGGCAAGGTAGGAAGGGTGGGGGAATTGCATTGTATGTCAGAGAGTGGATAGCCTGTGAGGAGTTCCCTCTGAGAAACAGTCAGGAACCGGCTGAGAGCCTGAAGGTTGGAATTAGGGATAGGACTAGTAACGGCCAGATGGTGATAGGGGTATACTACAGCCCACCTGATCAAGGGAGACTGTTGGTGAGGACCTTCTTGCTTCAGCTATGGGAGGCATCCTGCTCACAGGCTCTCATCCTGGTGATAGACCAGGAAGCTGTGCCACAGAAAGGAAGAATAAATCACTCATGGACCTGCTTGCTTTATAGCTCATATTCCTTTTCCGGTTGTGCTGCAGAACAGACACTCCAGAACAAACACTCGTCTTGCAGAAAGCAAGAGAGGCTTCGCTGCACTGTCTGAAGAGCGCATCTTAAGTTCAGCACAACCAACTGGGAAGCTCTGTCCTGCTGCTCTTAAAAATGATTTTGTGATGTTAATCACTCTCGGCACAGACGTTGTACATGGTAGTTCAGAGCAAAGTAGACTCAGAGTTTTTCTGTCTTGTTTACACACAAAAACCTCCCCTTGTCTTATTTCCTGGCCTCCTGCTCCATCCACTCATCTGGTCTGATCCTCCTTGTGCCTGATAACAAAGTGGAGTGTAAAGAAGTTTTGTGTTCCACAAGCATCTGACTGACATGCCAATTCTAGTGAAAACAATATCAACGCTGAAGTACGATGAGGCTGCTGCTGCTTTGAGGTTGCTCTTCCACTCCAGTGGGGAAAATCCTGCAGGTGGCTCATGTCTGCCCTTTTGCTCATCCCACTTCTTCCATTTCCCGACTTCTGTAGCAATGCTTTTGGCCAAATTGGCTAGGTTTCTCTCATTATCAGGGGATCATGGTGCTGTAGACCTTTGCTTTTTAACAGAAATATTCCCACAACATCCTTTCATAGGATCATAGAATCACAGAATGGCCTGGGTTGAAAAAGACCACAATGCTCATCTAGTTTCAACCTGCTATGTGCAGGGTTGCCAACCAGCAGACCAGGCTGCCCAGAGCCACATCCAGCCTGGCCTTGAATGCCTCCAGGGATGGGGCATCCACAACCTCCTTGGGCAACCTGTTCCAGTGTGTCACCACCCTCTGTGCTAAAAACTTCCTCCTATATCCTTTATGCAAGCTTGTATTTACCTGGCTTTCTTTTCAGATTAGTCTGCCTCAGGGAACAGCCTTTCTTTTCCCCCCTGAACCAGAAGGATTTTCCCTAAGCACAGGAATGATGCTCAGTTCATGCGATGGCAGAAGTGCTGAATGTCCTGGCTCTGAGGTCCTGAGTGAACTTCAGCAGCTGGCCTGTTTATCATCTGTTTTGAGTCAGTTCTTATCTGCTCTCTGATCCTGGCATTCAGTTCATTTCAGTCCAGAAAATGAAAGAAAGAGATGCTGAAAGACAAAAATAATATTCTGTCTAAAACTGAGTTGCTTCTTCACATACAACTGAGCTGAAAGAGGAGTGAATTAAATGCGGTAAGAGACATCTGCCTGTGCTGAGAATTAAATGTCAGTCTGAAGGGTAGCTCTTCCATATCCCAAAGAAAAAAGATGTCATAGGACACATTTGTATCCTATTTGTATTTGTATATGAATGTGATCATTATTGCATGGCAGCACAGGTTTCAGTGAGGGGAGGGGGTGGGAGTAGAAAAATCTGGCTTTTGGCAAACTCAATGGCTTCACAAAGCAATACACGTGACCTAATTTTACGGATAGCTTTGTGTCTCTTGTTTAAGGGCTTGCAAATGAGTGCACATTAAGAAAACCAGCAGCCATCAGAGTATGAGTAATCCAGGCAGGAATGTGGTTTGTTACAGAGATGCAGAGACCCTGCTTACTACAGTGTGCAACTCCCCGGCCGGAGGGTAAGCAACACTGGTCTGGTGAGGGCTCTACTGATGGTGTTGGGTGGGGTGGAAGCAAAGGTTGAATGACACCCTGTTATCAGGGCTGGTTTCTTCCCTTCACCTGAAGCTTTTGTGGAAATGCACAGCAAGGCTGAGCTGCTGCTGAGGTTCCCCATCTTGTGTCGTTCCTTACAGAAAAAACAGTCTCTCTACACTTGGGGAAGGCCTCACTCATCCTGCAGGTCCCAGACTTGCTTGTTCTGCTTTCTTCCAACATACAAGCCCACAGAGGCTACACAGAGTCATGGAATCACAGAATCATGGAATATCCTAAGTTGTCTCATTCTGTTGAATTCCTTTCCCTACACTCCTCTTGGATGGAGCTCTTTTCAGGGACAGCCAAGGCCAAACTGAAGCAGAGATGTGAATACAGAAATGCAGTGTTACAGATATCCCAAAACTCCTCTGCCATATCTTTACCAAAGTTGTCCCATAGTACAATCCTCTTTGTGTCACACAGAAAAAGAGTAAGGTAAGATACTTTCATATAAATTTAGTTAACCTCTTAGCTGCTGATGCCACGAGACATTTTTAATCTTTAACACCAAAGACTCTGTCATTTTTTTTTGCCAGGATACAGTTAGATGACACCAAAGAGCGTGTGCACTGAATGAAGTGTGTCATCCTCTAGATGGAGCTCCTTGGTGGATCTTTCATTTTTCTGCCAAAGACAGCTGTATCCAGAAGCTGCCCCAGCTTTCTGCTGGACCTGTGTAAGCCCAGTACAGGCTGTCTTCCAGAAGTCTTATCTCATAATGCCTTTGAAATTACTCTTTTTCTACTCTGCTATTTTCTGATACAGACTTGTTGCTTCCAGACTGTCCAACAACTTTGTCATCACAGAAATGATTTGTAATTCAGAATGACCACAGTAGCCTTACATCCATTTTCCCCATCTTTCAGTCTGTGCTCTTGCTGGACACATCAACAGCTGTGGGAAAGGGTGACATTTAAGCCCTTGTGCTAATAGGAACGGTGGCTGTTTGACTACAGCAAGGCACATTGGCCCTGGATCTTTTGTGCATGTTGACTGGTATTTCCAGCACAGTTGGCTGAGACTTTGGAGATGTCATGATGTAAACTGTTTTATTTTCTGTTCTTTTTTTAAAGATTTTTGATGCTTGGGGCTGATGGAGGCATAACACTCATGCTAGAATTAGGTCTCAGCATATGAGAAGCTCTAATTTGATAAGGGTTGGAGAAAATACTGACTGATGATATTGCACACAATTAGACTTCGAAGCATTTTTAGCTGTTTCAGATTCTCAGCTTTCAAGTAGAAACATGCTCAGAAATATGTCCTCCACGTTAGAAATACCCACATTATGTTACCTGCATTCATCATATAAAAAATGTTCAGATGTTTCTAAAACAGATGTGTGTATTAACTTTTCAGCTTAGAGTCTATAGATATCATGAGACTGGGAAAGGAATAACAAAGCCTTAGACTAGGCTTCTTCTTCATTAATTTCTATGCCACAATGATACACTTACACTAACCCAGGACTATTTCCAACAGCAGCACTTGCAATACTTTAACCTTTTTATTTCCCTAATGTTGTGAGATCCAGACAGGGACTAGTGTCTGGATGCGGAAAGTTTGTGACTAACTGCTAGTAGTTCACTTTTAGATTTGATGTTAATTTGATAAATCTTGGATTCAGAATTTGTATTTGGTTTTAAGAAGTTTTCTGACATGGTCCACCAGGTTCAGCTGGGTGCTTTTCCGAGCTTCTTCAAAACATTTGAGATCTTAACATGAAGTTGCCACGAAGTCAAGTCTAGAGTTCAGAACATTGTTCAGCTTATTAAAAAGCTCTGACAATGTGTTCATTAGTCTATGATGAGAACTTGAGGACTAATGTCCACGTGGCTCCCTGTTACATTTTCCAGCTGCCTTAAGAATAGAGCTGTATCTAGCTGTATGCGAGTTATAGGTTAGTTTACTGCTATGAAAAACTCTAAAAAATCCTAAATCCAATGAGTATCACAAGTAAAGATCATTGAAATTATTTAAAAATTGCTTCAGCACTTGTCTTTGGGTCATTTTACAAATCTTTAAGTTAATGCTGGAATAGAGAACTCACAGCCACGATCAGAAATCAAAACAAAATGTTCAGCTGGGGTTAGAAATGCAGTAGGCATCATTAGTCTGAATTAAGGAAAAGTACAGAAATTGATCCCCTTACTGCTTTCAGCCCATGAAGTGTTGTATATCAAGAGGCTCTTTTAGCATCTAATTTATGATTAAGGTGATATAGTGACTGGAAGAAATATTTTAGAGAATCAGAAAATACACATGCCACGTATGTGCAAGAGACCTGAGTGCAAGACCATCCTATGGCTTCCTGACAATCTTCAGGCACAGCAGGACAGGGATAGCTTGAGGTTAAGAAGAACTTCAGTCAGGGTCACAAGAGACGTATGATCTTTGCTTATAAGTGAGTTCATTATAAATGCCAACTTACCCTGTGACTAATTGCTTGTAAAATGGAACTCAGCTACAGCTAAGACTCTGGACTTAGCAGCAAAAAGCTGACTGGAGGTGTGCAGTAGTGAAGAGCATATTCCAAACATATGGCCAACTTAAGAGATTAACTAGTTCCAGTTTTCCCTTCCAGGTTTCTGTTGGACACTGGAGTCATGGAACTTACTGAAACTAGAGTTAGATTTTGGGCTAGAAAAACTGGCAAACTGGAAAAGATATAGGAATAGCTAGTGTCACCAGTGCAGATCTAGAGGTCCATCTCAAGGCACACTTCAGGCTGCAGGTTAGCAGGACACCAACCTCACAACAACTCTTGTGAAGTTGCAGACTTTCACTATAACTCACATTCTGTTCACTCCACAAACAACACAAGTTGAGCTGGGGAGAGGCTAGAAGGGGGTTGGTGAGTATTCAGGGTTAGGCTTCAGAGTAGGAGAATGTAATAAGCAATGCCATTAGGTCAGGAAGGAATACTAGCTATGAGCTCAACCACACCTCTTTGCATTTCCAATTTTGGCTTTTGTTGCTATTCATGTTCTCCCTTCCTTTTTCCTAAGAAAGTATTACCAACAATCTGAGACACAGCCTTAGCTCAAGCCTCACCCATCCCACAAACCTTAGATCTAAAAACATACAGAAAGCCACACAGTGTCCTAACTTAGACTGCTGGGCTTTTTTCAGTTGTTTGGTTTTTTTCCTATTTTTTAGTTTCCAGCTGAATGCCAACCTTAATCACAGCCCAAGCATATCTGTGAAAACCAAACCTCAATATCATCCAGTGTTGAGGATTTTTAGAAACTAAAACTCAAGCTGAGTGACATTAAAGCAGAACTGAATATCCTTCCTGGTTTCTGCCTTCACGTACTGCAAAGATAATTCTAACACCAGCAACACTGAAAATCTGAACACCAGCCTATTGATACCTATGAGCCTCATCTTAAAACATCTTGAAAATAATAGTAATACAATCCTTCAGAATATTTTGTGACCTACTTTAAATTTTATTCTTCTGCCCAGTTATTTACCTGAGCCAATATGTAATACTGATTTCAATCAAAAAAAGCAACACCCATGAAACTCGGATTTAAAATAAAATAAAATAAAATAAAATAAAATAAAATAAAAGAGGTTATGGAACAAGATACAACAGCTATCAGACTCAATGCAAGATAATCTGGCAATTTTAAATCACATTTTTGCTTTACATTTTAGTGTCTCTTTCTTGTTCATAACTTCAGTATAAACATCGAAGACAAAAAACTGACTTTCTACTAGTTGAAATACTCTTATTACCTCAGTTCTTATCTTCTCAAAGCCTAATCATAACCCTAGGCTTACTTTATGGACCACTCAAATCAGAACATCTCTAAGTAGCCCTGTAACTGATGCCTCATTTCCCTCAGCTTCATTTGGAAACTTGCTCTGAATATCCACACCATAGGTGATCATTGATTTCTTGATGCCCAAATCCCACTTGAGTGCTTGGTCATTACACTGTAACATTAGTAATTTTCTGAAACACAAAATGTAGATCGAGTATGATGCCAGCTCTCAGCACAAGGAGATGCTCTACTCTGAATTTCCCATTTCTACATACCTTCCTAACTTCTAAAAGTAACTCTGGAAAATTATGACAATGTGAAATCCAAAATGCAAATGTACTCTTAGAACACATTCAAGCAACAGTGCCAAATTTAATTTGCCCAGTGTTCCAGTCAGTTCTATTCCTATTTGCAGATTCCCTCTTGATCAGTGTCTTTCTTCTTGTGTGACTGGGACCCCTCATAAACATGATAATGTTGATATTACCCATATAAAGCATTTTTGTAAACCATGATACTCTTTGTGGGTGTTTCTGTACAGTACTTGCACAAAGTGAAAAGACAAAGATAAGAGTCTGAGATAGCCTATTCATCCAGCTGGAACAAAAGGAAAGCTCTGACACATATCAGAAAGACTTTCTTGGTCAGAAATCTGGACAATGAAGTAGCCCATATGTGAATACCACAACACCACAGAGAGAAGTCCTGAGACTTTCCACAGATTTCTGGATTGGTGGCCACAGCCAACTGCCCCTAAGAATCTGTAGCTCTGAGAATAAAGTTCTGACATATGGCCTTGACACAACTAAACAGGCCACAGCTCAAAAGGATTGCAAACATACAAGAGATATTATTTTTGTGGTGCATGTGACGACATAAAGTGATATAAATTGAGGTAGAAAAGGCATCGTCTTCTCAAATTCTCAACATGCATATTCACCTAAAGCTTTTGTGATTCTGCCATAAGTTACTGCAAGGGGAAAATCAAAATACGCTTTTGTGTTGGATGTTGAAAAGGTGGTCTTCCAGATTTTCAGAACAGGCACTGGGAGGTGATGTAGTCCAGTCACAGGAAATCTCTTTCAAATGTTCTTTCCCCCAGGACAGAAGAAAAATTACTTCCTTTTCCTATGCCCTTGTCATCCAAAGGTCAGGGAGAAAGTCTAATGAAAGGAAAGCACCCATGGTTTACTTTCATTTACCACACTTAGCATGCTCATGTTTGGATTTGGGCTGAGCAATATGTTTTTTCTAATATCAGTGCTAGAAAGTTCTCTGTATTGTCTGGAAAATAACAGAAGCTTTTGCTTAGACAGACTCCTCATTGTGAAGAGTAATTTGCCGTATATTTATTCAGTTCAGTTTACTTCATGTGTGAGTTACAGTTTACTCACTGTATTCAGTAACAGTAAAAGGTTGTGGTACTGCCTATGCCTGTTGAAGAAAATCTGTTCTTAATAGTCACATTGATAGAAGAAAGATTTTCAGGATGATTGATCAAAGGTTTGTTTTCTTTCTTTTCTGTCTGGAGATTTCTTTTGTAAATCCAACTCAAGAAATTAGCTCTGTTTGAGTTTTGTATTTTGAAAAGATAAGCTCAAACTGAAAAGGAGATATTACCAAGCTTACAGTACTTCAAAAATTAATGCACAGGAAATTTAATTCTGGATCGGAACTAAGGATTCCCTGTTGCTTCTGCATAAGTTCCTTCAATGCAGTGAAATAAAACTTCCCCATTGTCATTAATTAACATCGGGAAGAGTAGATCTTATCTTTCTGCTAGGGATATCAGTAACATCCATCAATGGAGGAGGAGGCTTCTCCTTTTGTTTTTTCATGTGGAAAACCTGTCTCAGTTCTGGGTAAAAGTGAAAAATGGAGACATTGGTTTCACATGAAACAGAAACCTAAGTTTCTGTGTGGCACTCTATTGAGCACTGTTCAGCAGACATCTTCCCTTGAGGTTGTCAGTCAGTCTGGTTCACACTTGACCATGAAGGCTTAATTTAGGCTTCTCTCCATCGAATAAACCCTCAAGGCCCACCTCATTGAGATTTCAGTTGGAAACAAGAATTCCCATAGCTTTGGACGTCAATCTTTACCTGAATTTATACAAACATAAAATTTTCCTTGAGGATTTTTATATTTTTTGTTGGCCTTATTAACAGGGTGGCATCACTAAATTACACAATCATTTCAGATAGATTCAGATAGAGGACAAGATTGGTCTGAGGAGCAGGACTTCCCTCGTACACTCTAATGCATGAGTTCTAATGTGACAGCAGTGCTGGCATCCCGTTGTAGCTCAGTTGATCAGATATCTACGATCTATTTGTAAGAGTCAAACCGTTTTGACTTTTATAGTCAAAAGGGTTTTATAAATGAAGAGTGGCTTTCAAGTAACTATTCTGTTTGAGCAAACTGCAGTACAAAATATTTACTCAAACCTCATTTCTTTTTTTGTGTATGATGTTTATACACATGTGTTCCAAGAAGTTTCAGATGCTCAGCAACACAAAAGACTTATTCCAAAAGCCACTGGATTTTTCTTGTTCCTTGCTTCTAACATTTGTTTATCTTGTGCAATCCAATGCAGCCAGTGGATGCGCCTGCACTACAAAAAGATACTGTTCTTCCAGATTTGAAAGGAAATTTAGTCATTGCCATCTTAAAGATATGAGCACATTTGCTAAAAGAAACATCCACCAAACCAATATATCTTTGTCATTTCAGCTAAGTACTTTATGAGTCAGACATCTGGTCCTCAGTGGATGCCTCTGGATAAGCTCTTTGTTCAATGGCCTGAAACAGTCTCCAGGCTGTTTGCAAAGGCTGCAGAGCAGCCTTGCCTTCTCCATCTGAGATGAGAAAATTGTGAATCCTTTCCATGATGTTGTACGGCACAACATAATCTGCACATTTCTCACTGTGTTAAGTTACTATCCTCTGCTGCTAAAAAAGAATTGGAAAACCTGCAGAAAAAAATGACTTCACTCAGGAATAAATGCTTTTTTTTCTAAGGATCCCCAGAGTGGTTTCAGTGTCAGTGACTTCACAGCGTTTTTGAGACAGAAACTAACAATGATAAGGATGACACAAGTACCCCACCAACTTTACTGAAATAACTATTTTGATTCAAAACACTTAGGCTGCATTTATAAACCACTTACTGGGGCCTGATTTCCGTTCCTTTGATGTCAATATGCTTAGTTTGAATCTCAGTGTAAATCAAATCCCCTTTCAACCCCAGGAAACACGGGGAAGGTGCCAACCAACAAAGGAAAGCTCCTTGCGGGCTTGCAGGGAAGAGCACAGCTGCTTAGTCCACGACACATATAGAGCAGGCCTTTGCAGCTATGGGCGTGTGGATGTGACGGGGATATGTGTCTGAGTGCAGTTTAGCTTTTAGTATTTGAGCCAGGTCTCCCTGAGGAAGTCAGAGACGCCACAGCTTGTCCTCAAGAAGACTGAGCAATCTTGGTAATGGAGCCTTGGTTGTCTCAACAGAAATGTAGATCCTATCACCAGCCCCAGCTTAGCTACCTGTGGTTGAAAGCTCCTTCCTACCCTCTATCACCTCAAAGCTCTGTACTTATCCAAGCCTTTGCTTTTTTTTTTTTTTTTCTTTCTGCATGCAATGATGCAGATTGTGCCTTCAGAAGGGTATAAATCCTTTTTCATCCTTATGCGTGAAAGTAAGGGTGTTCAACACCCAGTGTTGCTACATCCACAGTTTCAAATTCCTGTTATTAGTCACTGTTGCCAGCACAGAAGTATTTGTAACTTGCATTTTTAGGACTATGCTCAAACTGTAATACTTGTCAGGTCTGCCCCTTCTGTAGGAGCTCAGGATTGTCATTCACTTTGCAACAGACTCCACTTCACCCACAACTCTGATCAGAAGCTCTGACAAGTGACCACAGCTGTGACACTCAGCTGTTAAATAGGAGTTAAGTGCCTTCGATGATCAGGAGGTCAACGCAGGTTTCAGGACATACACAATGGTAGCTAATTGCCTTTCAGCATGCTAGGAAGCTATGAAAATCAGGCACAACAGTCAGAAAGGCCTTCTTTAGGGAACTGCTTCAGTTTTCACCTGTTGGCTTCAATAGTCCATGTTCTTGGGAGTGGAGCAGCTATTCCATTCCAGACCATTATGTGACAGATGACTACATTTGCTACTGACCAAATGGCAAAGTTGCTTTATAATTTACAGATGTTCTTGTGGCATTAACAGGTACTGTAACTACAACAGTTGTTTATTAGATATTGACTACTATATTGATGATACTAACTAGGAACCAGAGCCTATAAACTGTACACTAACTATTAACAATGAATTTCAGACTAATATTTTAACTATATTAAAAGTCGTTTATTATCTATTCATTTCTGTCTCTGCAGATACACTGAGCGGGCAACAACAACCTTTGGATTCATTTCCTTCAAAACTTCCCACAATCTGCAGTTTTTAACACTATCCTCTCTTGGCCACCAGGAAAAGTGACCAGTGAAGGAACAGTTCCAGTCACAACAAAACAAAATTTAACATTTATTTTTGATTAAACCATGCCATGTCTGTGTACACAGGTACCTGGAAAATCTCCATGGCGTTCCTACACAAACATCCCCTCAAATAATAAGCCACTCAAAGCTTGATTCTGGTTTGGGTGTGATCTCTTTGAGCCAGCTGTCTTTAAATGAACTGCATTACCCACTCTGTCCAGGCTGGATATTTCAGGCTGCTGCTGATTACTGTAGGTGATGTCATTTTAAAGCTTCATCATGTCCACCAGCAACACCAGTGGGTGAGATGCATTGGGATGGAAATGAGGTGAAGAGGCAAACATTACTTGTTGACCTGACAGATGCAATCTCACTGTTTTGCTATATTTCCCTGTCTGTTTCTGGCTTCTTGTCTAGTACTTCCATCACCATCTGCAAACCTTGACTTTTGCTTTGTTCTTTGCCAAGCACCTTGCATGGTGTGGGTCTAGCTCTGAAAGAACCCAGAGCATGGGCTTTGTACACACAGCTGGTAAGAGAAATATTGGATCAACGACTCTACCAACTGCAGATGCTGCCAAGGCCTGAAAAATCAGTGTCAGGCTTGAGGGAACCATGGCCATGGTTTCCATACTGACTGCAAAAGGAGGTGGAGGTCAGCTGGCTGCCCCACCAAAAATATTAAATTCAATAATAAAGTGTGAGAATTGCTTCTGAAGAAAAAAACAAAACAAAAAAACACCACCAACAAAAATCTGAGTCAAATGACTCTACACCCTACTACAAGGCAGAGATATCTCAATGCTCCTGTTGAGTATTCCTAGATTGAAAAGTGGCTTCTTATGGCTTTTCAGTCACTGCATTTTGGTAGCAAGTCCGGAACAAGCTTCTGAAATAGCAGTACATTTACACTTACAGTACAGCTCCCTAATGATTGAGAAGCTCTGAAAGGAAAATAGTAATTTTTCCTTTTTCTGCTAATGATTTTTGCCAAGCCCGTGTTCCCATACAGGTTAAGGGTACTCCAACTGGACAAAGAATCCCAAGAAATGCATACACCATTTCAACTTCCTGACACACTCTGAACTGCTTTTAGTTCTGTATTTCCATATAAACACACCTAGTGGCTAAATTACAGGATGTGAGTTTCAGCAAATTACAGAGCGTACTCAGACACACCAACCTTTCCTCATTGTCAGAGGGAAGATTGCTTTGAAATGGAGGCAGGCTTTCCCTCCTTCCTCTTCATTTTCTTTTCTAACATCCTTTCTTCTTCCTTTCTAATTATGCCCGGCTGGTCCTTTTCAGCCTCTTGTAGCCCTTCTCGTGTTGTGGGAGGGATCTGAGAACAGACATCCTGAATTCAAAGAAGAAAAAAACAAAAAGATCTGTCTGCAGCACAGGGATCCCATGCAAGAGCTTTTCCACTCATACTTGTGTCTCCCAATGGGAACAGTCTCTCCTAAAGACACAACACCCAGCACATCTCTTTCGACCATGCTTTCTTTCCTAATCCTTTCCCCTGTGCATGGCCAGGAGCTTGGAGAGCCTTACATCAGCTTTGTATCTGTGGGGGAAACAGAATCTCTTGGCTTTTCTGAGTCTCCATTGGAAAAGAACACAGCAGAAATGCAGAAAATGGCACCATAAGTCCCAAAGTTAAGGAGCAGCCACTGAATGCTATATGGAAATCCTGTGACAGAAAACCAGAAAACATTTATTTCACATGACTGTTAGCCAGATGGGCTTGAAGAGGAACGATGCAGTGCCTGATAAAAATAATAACAAAAGCAATATGCAGTCTTTTAATATCCTTCTGTCCAAATGTAGAATAAAATTAAACAAAAAAATATTGTTATGTGTATTCTAACCTTGGCAACTTCCCTAGTAGTAGCAAGCAAAAATATTCTCTCTGCCATTTTCAACAGTCTTTAAGTCTGAGATAAATGCTAGGTTATGTTTTTAGCAGATTTCCAACTGCATGAGTGCACCAAGCGCAGCTGGAGGTGCACAGAGGCAACCTTCAACACACTCTTCCCAACACTGTGACTACCTGAGGCCCATAAGAGTCTCAAGGTCCTTTAGAACAACTTAAGACAGCTCTGTGCTACATTTGTGTGTACTCAGGAATTTAAATACCAGAAATAGCTGTAAAACTTCTTTAAATTTTGCAAAGTCCTCCTGTGACATTCTTTTCCATCAGCAGAAGCATTTCTTCCTGATTCATATTAAGGATTTGCAAAGCAAGGTGAGTTATGGAGCAGAAGAATCAAACACAAACTGAACCTAGGAACAAATGTTGCCGTATCCAAACTGGAATGATTCACTACTGCAAAGAAGAGCTGCACATGGCTGGTAAAAGTGTGATAGGACAACAAAATTAATTTTCAGCAGCCAGAAGTAAAGCTATGGCCTTGGAAATCAGATGATAGCACCAACCAGGACTAAATCTCACAGAGACAGCACAAAACTGAGTCCATTATATTGTGACTGCCACCTGCAACTCTTTCTGCAGCCAAAGTATGACAATAGTGAAGGTCTCCAATTACAGCTTCTGGCACAGCAGATGTGTGCTGGCATTTGTTCATGGTGGGGTTTCCAAGGCAAGAGTGCCAAATGGAGCACTTCACTCCCAGTTGCCAGCTCCAGGGCTCAGTGCTACTACTCATGTAGGCTGGGAGGCTGATGTCTAAGTACTGCCATCTGCATTTGCTAATATGCGATGGGAGACAAACAGTTGGGAAATTCATTATATAAATGAGGTAGATACAAGTAATTCATTAATCTTGTTTTTGAAACCAAGTCCCCCTCTTGAAAATAACCCATACGCACAGTGCAGCCCATTGGTACACAGCTCCAAGAACACCTGGAAGGTCCATAAGCTCCTGGGAAGTACAGAAACAAAGGATGATGGGAAATAATCAAAGAACCTGACTGGCAGCTAATCCATGCCCTGCATGCATTCTGTACATGAACATAAAGCAGAAGAAACAAAAATCCAAATAGTTGGGCACAGCCTTCTTGCAGACCATCTCTTCTGGGGCTAGGATTTCACAGAACCAGTGTGTTTGCCAATCTGATGAATGTTTTCATTTTACCCCCATTATTTTAGTGCTCTTGGAAATAGTTATCAAATGAAATTACCCTGTAATTACATAAATTTCCCTATGAAAAATTGCTCCTGCTGTCACAGACATCAAGGCAGCTCTGTTGTGTCACTATACCCTGTTCCAGCCCTTCACCCACAGCTGTTTGCACCTTGTTCACTGGTGTTGCATGAAAAACAAGATGCCAACACCAGAAACTGGTGGCTTCCGATTGAAATGGACTTTCTATTCACATGGAGCTTCATCAGGGAGTGTAGGTAGAACAAGAACCTACCTTATATATCACAGAACTCCAGGGATTGGAAGGGACATCTGGAGATCATCTAGTTGTACTTCCAGAAGGGGGACATTTGCCCCTTATGTCAAGGATGATGTGAGCATGATAAGGACACCCTACATAAGAACCTGGGAGTCTACATATAACTCCACATGTTCTTCTCAGGAGACATCCCCACTTTGCACATGGTGCGGACACCTCCATATACAAGGCCTCCTTTGAGAATGCAATGCTCCAGTGCTGTGCAGGGACATAGGGTGCTGGCAGCGTGGTGGGGAGGTGGTTGCACATGTGCACCACTGCACAGGGCACAAGGAAAGCTCAGTATAGCTCCTCTGAAGGTGGTTTAAATGGAAAACATGCAGGAGGCCATGGTGCTCATTCCGCAGGAGGATGGAGGTCAGAGGGACATGGAGGGGAGAGGAAAGGAAAGGAAAGGGGAAGGGGAAGGGGAGGGGGAAAGGGAAGGGGAAGGGGAAGGGGAAGGGGAAGGGAAGGGGAAGGGGAAGGGGAGGGGGAAGGAGAAGGGGAAGGGGAAGGGAAGGGCAAGGGCAAGGGCAAGGGAAGGGAAGGGAAGGGGAAGGGAAGGGGAAGGGAAGGGGAAGGGAAGGGAAGGGAAGGGAAGGGAAGGGAAGGGAAGGGAAGGGAAGGGAAGGGAAGGGAAGGGAAGGGAAGGGAAGGGAAGGGAAGGGAAGGGAAGGGAAGGGAAGGGAAGGGAAGGGAAGGGAAGGGAAGGGAAGGGAAGGGAAGGGAAGGGAAGGGAAGGGAAGGGAAGGGAAGGGAGGGGAAGGGGAAGGGGAAGGGGAAGGGAGGGGAAGGGGAAGGGAGGGGAAGGGAGGGGAAGGGGAAGGGGAAGGGGAAGGGGAAGGGGAAGGGGAAGGGGAAGGGGAAGGGGAAGGGGAAGGGGAAGGGGAAGGGGAAGGGGAAGGGGAAGGGGAAGGGGAAGGGGGAAGGGAAGGGCAAGGGAAGGGCAAGGGAAGGGAAGGGAAGGGAAGGGGAAGGGAAGGGGAAGGGAAGGGGAAGGGAAGGGAAGGGAAGGGAAGGGAAGGGAAGGGAAGGGAAGGGAAGGGAAGGGAAGGGAAGGGAAGGGAAGGGAAGGGAAGGGAAGGGAAGGGAAGGGAAGGGAAGGGAAGGGAAGGGAAGGGGAAGGGGAAGGGGAAGGGGAAGGGGAAGGGGAAGGGGAAGGGAAGGGGAAGGGGAAGGGGAAGGGGAAGGGGGAAGGGAAGGGCAAGGGCAAGGGCAAGGGAAGGGAAGGGAAGGGGAAGGGAAGGGGAAGGGAAGGGAAGGGAGATGGAGATGTTTCCTATCCTTTGCCCTTCCCCTCTCCTTGGATGTCAGTGCCCTTTACTCCGTTACTCACGAGATTTTCTTAAAGGAGTGAAGGGAGAGAAAGAATCATAGAATCATGGAATCATGGAATCATTAAGGTTTAGAAAGACCACTAATATAATCTAATCCAACCATTAACCCATCATCACCATGCCCACTAAACCATTTCACTCAGTACCACATTTTTTAAAATTTTTTGAAAGCATAGCTTTTTGAAAACTTAAGAGAAATTGAAGGTTCAATTCTTTTTATTTCTTTCTTATGGCTGCATACTCAAGCTGCTCTTTCAGCATGTGGGTGGCCACAGAATCAGCCTGGAGCTTGGAGCATGCTGTTTCCCACTTCTCTGTGCTGTGCAGGTAGGATGGTTGAGCAATTCTGGGCTGCTCAGCAAGCAACAGGGGAGCAATAGCAAGTCCTAATTGTTCCTTTTCTTTCAGCTGTGGATAAAGCCCGCACTCTAGTGGATTGACTCCATAGGAAAGAAAGTGTAACCTGTTTATCGATTTGCAGGATACAAAGATGGGCTTTCCAGTAATCCTGTGCTTTGATCTAGCTGCATCTCTTTGAGGACTATCAGATGGCAAAGCCCAGCAGGCACAGAACATATATCTGCACACAAAAAGACAGTCTTCCATTGATTAGCCTGTTAAGAAGTCTCAGGAGTGTAGTTCATTCTAGCAGAAATATTGCACTTAATAGACCGGACCTTTGGCTATTCTAGTTATGAAGAGCTCCTCTCAATTTCATGTAGTCTGTCTGATAAAAAACAGATGAAGATCTGGTCCACCATTCTCATAGAAGCATACCCCTGATTAGAGCCAGGCGAATCGCTCATGCTAAAATATTTGTTTGACACTTGCAATTTGCTTGTGGAGTCTGAAGTCCCCTCCTGGCAAATTTCCAAATGGTTGTAGCAAGGCTGCCTTGAACAGGGTCCGGTTCAAAGCTGGGAATGCTCCATAACCCCTTCTATGAACTCCATCAGGTTTTGGAAGGGCTTCCAGGCCCCTCGCTCATGGCAGGGGTCATGTCCACACTGAACGGTAAACAAGTTAAGTCTAAAAAGCACCGAGGCTTTTACTGGGAAGTAAACATATCTGCTCTTTAGGCTTGTCCTTTAGTCCTTTGCCAAATATGGGCTTAAAATATTTACTAATACAATGGGGAGTTGGAGACAGACAAAGTGAATTTGTTTTAAAATCTGAATTCTTGAGAAACCCTTGTTATATTGTGTCCCCAGCTTTTATTTTTGCCTAAAAACCACAATGTCAGGCATGAATAATGGAGGCCAAGAACTGCGTTTTGTACTGTTATGCATCGTAAGAGCAGCTTCCCTGAAAGGACTTAATTTCTATTAAAGTGGTGGACAAAAATAATGCTGTTTCCACAGCATACAGGTCTCACTGGTGGAAAGATTTCCAATTTTATCCTCCAACAATTCATCCTAAATTATTTTAGCATGAGTAAGAGATGTTCTCAACAAGCAGTGCACTCTTTTCTTACTGGTTTTCCTGCTTTGGTGCATGCAGCCACACACTTCCCTTCTCTGCATGATGGGAATAGTGGGATGACTGTTTTCATCCTGTGGTATCTCTTAAGCTTGCTACCCCTCCTTATCTGGATTGAATGAGGAGTGTCTCCATTCATGTTTCATGAAAAGAGGCAGAAGGTGGAAGCAAGAGAGTTATACTACTGCCTTTGTTAAGAGAAAATGTTTGACTCATTCTGCCCACCCTCTTGGGAGAGGCAGTCATCAGCAAACACCTGCTCTGAGCATCCCACATGCCCAGAAAAAAATAAGAAGAAATCACATTTTATCTGTTGAGATCTTGTGGATTTTCATGTGTCTAATAAGGCTTAAGATCAAACTCAGGCTCTCCTTCAGACAAGTCATGAATAACACCAGTGTCCCATGCTGACGATGGCATTCCACGTGGCAGTTGCTGCACGACAATTCTGATGGAATTCAAGCAAATAGACAAAATTTGCAGAGCAGAAATCATCTGACAGGGAGGTTGATGGAGATTAGCTCCAGTGCTTCTGAGCTACTTCTGACAGTCTCAGAATGCAGATTCTGCACCTGACAAAGCAGAAAGTTAAACTTGAGATCAGCTAGGGATGGCTGGAAAGAATTGTAGCCCATGTGAGTAGCAGGAGATCAGGCCACACAAAGCATTCTGCTCCTTCTCCAGCTGGACTTCCCCTTAGAGCTTTCACAGTGCTCAAACTTCTACTAGAAAGCTTTCTGCCGCTGTAGCAGAAGATGTCAAATTCTTCCAAACTTTGCAGTCGAGATGTCCTCATCTTGCTTTGTGATATATAAACAAATAGATTTTATGAGCTTTATTATTTAGGAAGATGAAAGACTTGTTTGATACTTTGACAGGTATCTGCCAACACCAGCACTAACAAAACTGCCTTACCTACTGCTGACAAGAAAAAAAAGTTGCAGAAGTGTAAAGGAAGGCAGCATTCAACAGATGAGATGTTGCTTGGGTCCGTATGTCATCCTCAGATGAATACAGCAGCTTGTCTTTCTTAATAACCCAGCCTCTTCTATTTGACAGAATTTGAATGTTCATTTGTTGTTGTAACCTGACCTCTCCAGTATTAATTTTCTCTCAACTCTGTGGAGCTATGGAGAACCTCAGAGTTATGCTGCTGACAACAGCTACTGTGGTCACCACAGGGAGCCAGGAATTCAACGAGCAAAGTCCATGTAATCTGCTTGTTTCTGGCACAACACAATTTCCAGTTGCTTTATGCAAAGCCAGTCACTATTTGCAATTCATCAACTACAAAAACAGGATGGAGAGGCACAGGTAGGTCAGTATTCCAAACAAGACAGGCTGTGTTTTAAATTAGAAGGTTGAATCTATTATCAGTCATGCTCCAGGTTCTGACTCAGTTGATAAAAGTAATCTGTCGCTATACATGTTCCCAAATTTTTAACAGCTGCCAGTCACCATTGGGTAAAGGTAATAATTAAAGCAACTGTATAAGACATTTTCCTTCATGTGAATGTTTCCTACCCTTGATCAATTGGCTCAAAATGGGTAATCAGAGATAATTTTTCCAAAGCTGGAATTACTATTCCCTCTCCTTTTCCTTCCATTCCAGCCAAGTAACTCCAGCTGATGCTAAATGAGTTGCACATGGTCTATGTGAGCTCTTTAAACACATTGCCAAGCTGCAGGTAGACTTCAGGTGCACAGACCAACCCACCTTCTTACTTCACTCTTCTAATTTTGAGACACAGTTCTACAACACCATAAATTCTGGCACTGTCCACTCTGCAATGGCTTCACCTCTGATAAGAAAAGTTTTTCAGGGCCATTCTTGAGGATTCATCTTTGGATCAAGGATCTACAGCATCTTCAGAAATTCCAGCTTTCAGGACGGGTTTGTATTACTGTGGAGCAGAAGCAGCTCTGGGGTGCTGGCCTTTGACCACAGGCACCTGGCATATCTCATACAGTCCCTGCTAGCTAGAGGCTGATGCTCCATGATGAGCCCTTTGTGGAGCTGTCTGAAAGCTGTCTGCTTCACTGGGTGAGGAAAGCAGTGCTTGGTAATGAAGTGCCAGCACAGGAGTGGCACAGGAAGCTCTGTGTGTTCTGCACTGCTCCCGTTCACAATTCCTTGTCCCTATGGCAGGCGGCAGTAGTTTTTACTTTTGCAAAAATCACATACAATGACTTTCCCCTCCTTTGCAGGAGAAAAATGAAACACTGGGGAGACTTAATTTTCAGTGTAAATAAACGAATAAAATTTCTGATTTGGGTATTTCAGTCTTATGGCAAAACTTCAGCACATATATACATATATTTAGAAATGAAAAAAAAAAAGAATTTCATATAGTTCAACAGCTGTTTTCTCTCAAGGAAAATTATCAGAAGTTTCCAGTCAACTTGTGGTATTGGTGGATGATACTATTCAGAAAATTTGTAATGTGGATTAGGAACTCTTACTGATATCCTTGCTTCTAATGAAGTCAAAATATCGAGTGAACTATTGGAATACAATGAGAAATGTTTTCTGATCTCTGACCGGTGCATCTTGTCTTGTTTGTAAGAAGGCTTTAAACTCCATAGAGTACCCTCTTCCAACCTATGCAAAATTTCAGTGAGGCATTTATGTTGGCCGGGACTCCAAGTGTTCCTATAATGTATTATAAAATGCTGTAAGTGCGAGTAAGTGCTTTTCAACACTGGGAAAGTTCCTGTCCAGCCGTACAGAGATGTGCTACTCGAGTTGGAGGCTATATCCACGCAAACCTATCTGATGAGGTAGGACTGGCCGTGAAGGACATTTGCAGAATCGTAGTCACGCAACACGAGGACCAGCTCCTAATGGCCCCGATCACAACTCAGTGGTCTCAGTGTGGCAGAAAAATAAGACTGGAATGGCATTTTGGTATCCAGCACTCTTCAGCTGCTCTTTGTGACTTTCACACTTTAAAGTACAGGCCACACAAACACATCACCACTGCTCTAGTGACTGCTGTTCTATCTCTTGTTCTAAGCAAAGAATAATTTCCCATTGGACTTGGTTTCTGGGCCAATCTTGCTTCACTCTCCAAGCTTCTTTCTCATCTTTTAGAAAAACCCCTACACAAATAGCTAGTGTAAAACATTATGGTTGATTTCAGTGCCACTTCTGTCCTTAAAATTTTTGCTCGTTGCTGATGCCATGTTGAAGCAAAATCCCAGCTCTCTGGGATTTGGGTAAGAATCCCCATACTTAGGCTCAGTACTGAAATCCTAGTGATGCCCACACCTGCGGTCTGCAAGCTAGGGCTTAAACACCCATGGTTCTCTAGCTATGGGATAAGAGGAGATCCTGAAAGAGATAATATTACTATAACCATATTTCTTTCTCCTGCTGTGGATGTTCTCCTGCCCAGGAAGAAGTGCTCAGCAAAGACTGCCTACAGTTTACCAACTTTGAAGAACTGTTCAGTCAGGTCACGACCAGGGTCTGCAAGGCGGCCCTTTACTTCCCCTTACTGCTCTCTGAGCTGCATACAAGCCACAGTTTGTAACAGATGGCGGAGGAGGAGGAGGAGGAAAAGATAATCAGAAGCATGTTAGGCATTAACTATGGATCAAAAAACCTTCTTGTAGGCAATAGTATGGGGAGTCTGCCAGACTGTAGGAAAGAGGTGAGAGAAATCGCTCAGTCTGAAGACCTGCCCTCTGTGTACTTACAGTGCTGTGCTGTGATCTGCTACCAGAAAGCAGAACAACCCAGCAGCAGCCTAGATGTGCCCTGTGGCACTGGGCACTTCTGAGGGCATGATGCATCACTTGGTTTTGGTGAAAAAGATGGCTTTGCTGATTGTGCTACAAAACAGTATTTTCCAATCCAACTTAATATATTTAAAGTGGATGCATACAGCATTCTTTGTCTCAACATCTGTGCAACTAGACAAGTTGACATTGAGAGATCTCAGGATAGGGCAGCAATGGGGACAAAGCTCTTCCCCTTCCTTTGCTTCTGATTCTAACTGTCTCTAGACAGGGATGATCTATTGTTGTGTGCTGCTACAGCTTAACACAGCTTGGGTTCAAATCAGGAACTGCAGGTTTTGCTTATGGCATGAACAACCAATTTTAATTTCTCCTATCGCTGACAGAGTCAAGCAAAGGCAAGGAGACTCCTTCTTGCTAACTAGGATGCGCTGGGACATCCTCTGGTGACCACCAAGAAGAATGCTGAGCACACTTCATCCTCTGTCAGGAGAGGCATTTGGTGACTTTGATCATCAGTAAGAATTTGAATCTCATTCTGCTGGGTACTTTGACACCAGTCCATCTGCTGAAGGGATACTTCTCCCAATTCCCTTGTTTTTTAATACAGAACATCTGTGTCTTCTTTCCTGACATAGTTTCTCCTTTTTCTTTTCTCCCTAGAAAGTAAATTGATGACTGAAATGCCCGCTTTGTTCCTGACTTTGCTCTGCTGCTGTCCAAAAGCTTTACAGACACCTTAGCACACGTACAGCAAATAACCCCAGGTTCTCACAGGCGCACAAAGGCAGCATGTGCACGCACGCAAAACCACCACAATCCCCTTCATCTGAACATAGTGTCTCATCTTGGACTTTAGTATCAGCCCAGTGACCCGATGAACCATAGATTACCTCAGTCAGACAGCTTGTCTGACTGACTGCAAGTAATTTTCCTGTTACTGAGAATGCCCTTGGGCCTCTGTGTCTTCCCAAAGGATGAAACTGTTTCCATCTGCATGAGAAGGTTGATTTTTGTCAGATTCTCCTTCAGACACTATTTGAAGAAGAGCAGTGGATACTCCCTGCATTCCTGCATACTTCAAGTGCAAGTTGTATGCTTCCAAAAGAGTCAAATTGAAAACTGGTAAAATTACAAAAAATAAAAATAAAATAAAATAAAATAAAATAAAATAAAATAAAATAAAATAAAATAAAATAAAATAAAATAAAATACAATAAAAAATCTTTTATATCTTCTTCCTCTAAACTGAAGCCTGAGGCCAGTAGCAAGGAACAGGGGAAGAAAAACATCCTCTAAAATTTGTCAAGTCTCAGCGGCATGCTTTTAGATGCTGTCTTACATGGTATTATAGAGTATATGAAATTGCCCATGAAAAAGGCAAAAATCTGCAGGCAGCTGAGATGTATGTCTCTTTCATTCTCTGTTTGGCTGATCCAAAATTGGGAAATAATTCCAGAGTACTACAGAAATGCAGGGCTAAACCTCTTGTGCTCTCCAAATAAACTATCCAGTGCCTCCCCTTCTGCTAAAGGAGAAATCAGTCACTCTCACCTCTTCTCAGACGTAAGGATGAGGTTCTGAAGGTTAAGTCAAAAGGTTTTCTCCTCTTTATTAGCTTTTGCCTTTCACTTTATCAAGCAGAATTCACAAGCGAGAGCACTTCACAGAAGGAAATATTGTTCACCCTGGAAACATCAGTATCTTTCATATTTCTAAGTCCCGATATGAAGTACCATAAATGCAATTTTAACAAGATAACCAGTGTTTTGCTTTCCATTAATCCCTGAAGCACTTCCCTCTGGAATAGCTTTGGAACTGAAAACGCATTACTGCACATCTCATTAATACCACGTGCTTCCCCTCAGTAAAAAGAGCTTCTGTCCCACAGCCTTTTGGCACGGGGATCCCATCTGGGCAGCAGGAGTCGGAGCAGCCCACGGGTTTCCTTCTGTCTGCCCTCGGTGGAAGGCACAGAGAGGGACATCGTAGCACCAGGGTGTGAGGATGCACCAAGGGAGCTCTGTGACGTGGGCTCACGCATAATGAACTACTGTGTGCTGCAGAAGATAATTACAAATCATCAGAACTGGCCTAACTGTGGAACCACTTGCTGCAGAAGGCAGGTTGGGAAATCCATGGATTCTGAAGGTCAGGCAGAGCTTAACTGATTTTCAACACAAAGACATTCCAAGTTTCATGAAGTGACACTAACAGTAATAACCAACAGCTTGTTTTTGGAAAGAAAAACATTTCTGAGGAATAAACCTGCCTTGCAGACAGACAAGTGGTATCCCACCAGCTTTCATCATTCACCCTTTCCTTCAATCCTGGTAGCTGAATGCTGTATCTGTGGGTTTGTTATGCTTTAGCTTGCCATACCTCCACATTTAAGGCTCCTGATAAAATCAGAGGAAATGCATGAAGTAACACAGACACCAAAAGCAGCCGGGCACTCAGACTGCTGTGCAGAGGAGTTATATGGCCCATTTCATAATTTCCTGTGCTCATTTGGAACGGGTCCTGCAGACACGCAGCTGGGCTGTATTTCAGTAATTAAAGACACAGGACTTGATTAATACTCACTGACTCAGAAGCTGCCTCCCAGAGGCATCAGCTGTCTGTCTCTGGAAGCAATAGCTCTGCACTTCGGAGTGCAGTGGGTATGAGGGTATGTGTGTGTGCCTGCTTGTTTTTCTCCTGTTGGCCATCCCAGAGGCCAGATGCTCAGTAGGCTCCTATCAGAAATTGGTGCTAGAATTGTGAATGTGCCATCATGCCTGTTTCTAAACCAAGAGATGAATCAGGACACAACAAATACACTTGTTTTTCCTAAAACCAATCTGTCTGGAGTTTTCCACAAATGCTCATCACTATTTGGATGATGTTAACCTAAAGCAAATGTCATGCACTTGCATGTTCCAGCATCACATCAAGTTACTTTTAAAAACTCATTCTTTTTTTTTTTTTTCTAGCAACAAGCTTCCTAACTGCAAAGCATTTCCTGTCAAAAATCAAATAACCAGAAAGTTGGGCATCTGTAAATCCCATGTCAGGCAAGGTCTGCTACAGACAGAGCCATTTACAACACGCAGGGCTGGTTCCTGCTGGATGTGGCTGCTGAGACTCAACAACATGCTTGCTGACTTCAGCAGCAATCTCTAAGGCCTGGCAACAAATTCAAGCTCTCTGACCTGGTGTGAAGGTGTCCTGCAGTCTTCAGACTTTCAGTCTGACTTTCTATGTCAGATGTTGCCATTTCTTACACTCCTTTTGCAGTTCATAAGCACAAAAAAAAAAATAATCCAGGAGGCACTGGTCATCTGGATAGAACTGACAAAGTTTAGTCCACGTTTGTACTTATTTTTCGCTTTCTTTTCAAGTTTTTCAGTGAGAAGTAAATCTTCAAAATTGTATACCCAAACCTATATTACACTGAAGTTAGAGATTTGTACTTGTTACAGTGGAAAGATAGGTTTCTTGTAGCATGAAGAACATCCACACTTTCCAACTCTCCCCAGCACAGACAGATCCAGCTTGAGCCTTGCTGTGACTCAGTCTCGCAGTGATCCTGGGTAACACATGAGCCTTTGAATGGATCTGTGTGAAGCTACTCATGCTTCTGCATTGATGATGAGCACCAGCACAGATAATTTTCTCCTCTAAAACATCTTGATTGCTAGAGTGGAACAAACTGTACTTAGTGCTGGAGCATTCAACAGAGGATTTCCAGAGATTAACATGACATCTAGTACCAGCGAATTGGAAAGGCATATATATATTCACAGGTCTTTTATCTTATGTGGTTCCTCTCCTGTACACCTTCAACCATCTCAGTATCTTAAAAACCAACCAACCAAACAAAAAAAACCTAAAACAGGGGTTTTTTTTGTTTGTATATATGTTAGTTTCACTGTGAAACAGAACTTGCATGCACAAATACAACTTGTAGGTATTTTCCTGTGCCAAAAAAAACCATTCACACTCAGGAGATGAAGACACAGTGCAACAGCCTTGTATACAGCTCATTGTGAATGAATCCATTAGGGTTCCACTGCAGACAATGAGAGCTTTGCCTGTGCATGTAAATAATAAAGTGAAATAAAATAATACAAATTCACAACAGGGAAAATGCATTAAGATGCTAAAATCGACACCTGCAAATTTGATAATAAATGTGCCCATTGGTGCAGATGCAAGATTTCCAAAGCAGAATTTTACTTGCTGCTTTGAATAGTAAAGGTTTTCTTAATGCTGGTGAGGATGTTTATTAAATAACTCTGTGTAACTGTCCGTCTATCCAACTACATCTATTGGTAGCTTTGTGGGTTTTTTAAATGATAGCTTAGTTTTCTTGCTAATAACTTGCACACTTCAGAGTCTAACACGCGTGCCTTGCACAGGCACACAAAATTACAAAGAACAAATAACCCCCAGATCCTCCTGCACTTGTCCAGAGTTCATTTGTAAAGATCAAGCTGCAGAGGTCTGCTCCCTTGCTTGGAAGAAGGGCCTCTCTGAGAGTGGGCAATGCCTGATGTGGCTTAGGCAAGGGAAGTGTGTGCATGCCAAGGACCCTGAAGTCACTGCTCACTTCAAAGCTGTAACTTGAGCTTCCCCAGTGACTCTGCAATAAATCAAACAAACCAGGCTAAAGGAGCACGGGAGGCAGGGCTGGCAAGTGAAAGAGGTGGAGGGAAAGAAAATGCTGTGACAGTGAATCCAGAAGACAAAGCTGTGCTGCAGTGGGTTAACATATGTGAAATTGTAGCTGCTGGCTTGGACAGTGCTTGCTTTTTTCATCTAAAGAATTGCAGCGATAACAGCCTCTACGCCCTCACACACAGGTAACGCCTGTGAATGAATAGATATGAAATAATTCATTTCCTATATATTTGCTATGAAACTGCATGATCAATTCGCTCAACAGCTATTAAATGACAGCTATGCAAAATAGAGCTAAATGGGGCTTTACCAGAATTGTGATAGCGCTTTCCTTTTCATATCTTCTACATGAGCATTAGCAAAGTACATTTTTCTGAAACAAAAAAAAAACTTTGAAGGAACAAAAATATTCTGGGCTCAGTTAAAGCAAAATGAGTTTCTGTGATCTCTTCAGGGTTCATGGTCAATGTCTCCTTGTCTGGGAGGCAGCAGAATTCTCTGCAGCAGTCATGACAAGCAGGCTTATTCATTGTGCATTCATCATCCCCCGAGTGAACCTTACCCTCTACGTCCTCACTGCTGTGATATCCTGAATACAAGGTTATAAATGAGAAAGCTGACCCGTGTAAATTCACACTGTTCTCTGAAAATGGAATCTGCAAGATCATGCAAGGGAATAGCCAGCTCAAAGGGAGCTGTTTTGCAGAGAAATCAGCCCTGCAATCTTGGCTGTTCATTCCAACTGGAATTTATAATGAGAAACTTTTAGTAACTTCAATTTATGTAAAAATTATTAAAGATGTATAGGAAAGTCTGGAGATCATAAATACTGCACTTCTGAGTGTTAGGAAAAAGAAAGAATAATGAATGAGTAGGCAGTAAATCATCAGACTGTTGTTCAGCAAATCTAGACAAGGGAATTAAGAAGGGAAGAAGCAAAATTCATATGCATTTATTTTACTGACTGGTTTCCAACTGAGCTGAAGGTTAGAGCTTTCCCCTTGATTTGGGGGAGAAGTTATAGCGGGCTCTTTTCTTTAAATGAGGTTTCTGATTTGTGTTGTTCATATTCTTTTTCTTCAAAGCTATTGTAAACCTTGGCAGAACTGCACAGCACAGTGATGATTGAAAAAGACTGACAGCAACTGACGGCTGGCCAATGCTTTGTCCTCACCTGCATCTGCGCAGGGTGGTTACTGCAGTTCCAGACACCAATAGCCCAGGCACCAGGAGACTCAGGATGTGGAGCACTGCCAGGCAACATCATGAGGAAAACATCAGCGGGTGGGTTCTGCCACCTCATACACGCTCATAATCCCAGCTGCTGGCCAAAAGCCCCCACCCAATGGCTAGTTGCAGACCACTAGCTGCTGGCCTACAACAGTTGAGAAGTTGCTTGTGTTTACAGCAGATGTGCTGCCTTTTTAAGATCAAAGGGACTGTTGAGGGGTGGGGGACAGTATTTTCCACTTCCTCCCAGCAAATGACAGTGGAAATTCCCTCCCCAGGCATCAAGAGCAAAATCTGGCAGCTGTTCAGATGGCTGAAATGAATGGCCATCAGCCCTTCCTGCCTTCCTTGGCTTACTTGCCCCAGGTGGCTGAGCTGTTGATCAGAGAGGAGAAGGTCTGGAGACAAAATCTGCATAATGGAGATGAGTTCTGGCAAAGTGCCTTTGAGTACGAAAGAGGTGACCATGCCAGCAAGTGCCCTTTGCCTGTTAAGTAGACCTCGCAATTGTCTCTTCTCCTCCACCCTACTATGCCAGTGGAAGGAAATCCAAGTCACACCCTGACCCTCTTTAGAACAAAATCTGGCATAGTAGTGAAAAACCATTTTTATGCTCTTTAAAATAAGACACCGGATTTTCTATTGAATTGGCTGAAATGTGCATTCTTTTTTGCTGTCTCTATGCTAAATGCAGTCACTCCCAGCACAGGAAGGGAGATCACAGTTGAGGCTAATATCTTTTCAAACTTTCGTTCCTCTGATCTTATTTTTCTCTCACCTGCTAAATCTGTTTTTGTTGCTCCTTAATTTTTTTTCCCCTAAAGAGGGTAGCATATTTCTTTCTTCTTCTTTGTTCAAATATTTAAAAATGCCGACATGATTTAGAAGCCCATGGAAATGTTGCTCTGAGAGTGTGTGCGATATTAGCTACTAAACAGCTATCATCAATTCTAAAATTAGTGTGTTAAGCCTCTAGTACCCATTTGGAGAGGATTCTCTGGAATCATATTTACAAGTAAAATAATCCAAAGCTTCTGACAGGATTAGTGCAGAAAGAAATAATAAGCAACATATGTAATAATAATGTAGGAACTAATGTTGAACTCAGCAGAAGGGAAAGAATATTTGGTCCAACCCCACCATACACTTAAGGGCATGATTTTTAAATCTCATCTCCGTTTTTTTTTGGAGGGTGAAATGGAGCAGGGAATCTTGACAGGAGTTGTTCTTAAAAGCCTGACATTTTGGTGGTGTCTTTTGTATGGTACAGCTAACTCTGTGAGTCAGTAGCAAAAAAAACCCCAAAAAACAAAAAAACAAGACCAACAAAGAAAAAAAAAAACACCAACCAATCTGCATAGAAAAATATATTTGATTCTGAAGTTCCAAGTATTTTGTGAGCTGACTCAGGTTTTATTCTCTAATGTTGCTGGGAGCAGAATTTTCTTTGGCAGGTTCCCTTCTTTCTTGCTTGTCAAAGTTAAGCTGAATTCTACTTGCTAATTAAAAAACAGCAACAACAAAAAAGAACACCACAATACACAACAAAACAGTCTCTCCTACTTTAAATACTCTTTATAAATATTCTCAAATACATCTTTTCCCAAAATGAAAAACATTGAATGTTGAGAGCATGGGTTGATGTGTGGTCCAGATGATCTTAGTGGTCTTTCCAACATTAATGATTCTGTGATCCTGTGATATTTTATCTTAAGAGAGGATGAACAGTTGAAAGAAATAACTTAATCTGAATCTCCATTTTTATTTTAAATCCAGGAGTACACTTTGATGCCAATTAAGAGCCGATTTAATTTAACATATTACAAATGAATCCCTGATCTATGAAGGTACAGTAGAAGCTCAGAATTCTAGGTCCCACCTTTAGAAATGAAATCTGTGTGCTTCCATTCAATTTGTTGTCAATCTAACCGAAGTTCTTGTAAAGATGAAGCCACACAGGCTTAAATTTCACTGTTTAGTGTGTTGGGAGTTTTGAATTTCTGAAGAACTAAGACCCTAAAAGGTAAGGCGACCCAAAGCACTTTGATGATTTTTCAGCTCCTGCTCCTGACCTATGAATGGGGATGGCTAGGAGAGCTCCCCTCGCTCTCCCATGGCCATCAAACCACCCTAGAGAAAATATAGCTGCTTACGAAGCAGTCGCTGTGCAGACCAAAAGGTAAATCAGCACAGGTTTCTGCTTAACTTAAATCTCTGTGCTGCCACAGGTGATGCAGCTGCTTGCAGAGGCGGCTGAGTGCCTCAGCAGTGGGCTGGATGTGTGAATGAACAGCCGAAGCAGAAGTGCTGCAGCCATCTCAGTGAAAGTCAATGCTGTTTACAGACTGAAGGCTTTGTTCACCTGGAAAACAAGAAATCCAACTTTTTTTCTGTTTGTATTAAAAGAAAATACAAGATATATATGCATATATATTTTCCTGAAGTGTCATATTTCTGCTTAGCTCTGAAATTTTACAGAGTACCTTTCAGCTTGTGCAGCTTTAGACATTCAAGGTGGTGGCAGACTTAATATCTGGCAGCCACTACACTCTTCTTTTGTGCCCTTAGTCAACTTGTTGTGAAAATGAACAAAAGAATCACGGCCACTCCAATGAATAATGCACTGATCAAAACTGAGGAGATGCAGGTCTCCTCAAAAATCTCTCAATAGGAAGTATATAATCACTCATGCTTGCACTGGGTGATGGTTTTGATTTTAGTCTTTAGTCCTTTTGTCCTCAGCCAAGAAGTAACTTTATGTTTGGAAAAGGTGGGAAGGGTTTATGGCTGAAAGAATGGCATTGCTTTGTCTTCCAAATCCCCATCGAGTTCAAAACAGACTGAAGAGTTCAGACTGATGAACTCAGATACTGTGTTGTGTTGTTATATCAACTGGAGTTTCCCTTCTCCAGCTTGCTTTCAAAGAATAGATCTGAACAGGTTTTTGTTTACATGACAAGATTACTTCTAATGCAAGATGTGCTCACACAAGTGGACATGTGTCGGGTAGAAATAGTAATCCCCATCATCTTTGGACTGATATTTGAGAGTGGGTCAAGACCTCCTATTGGCAATGACTGTCCTCAGCAACACTCAGGAGCCTGTCCTGGAGTAAACTGCAGCTCTTCCATTGTGGAAGAGCTTCATTCAGGAAAAACAAAAAATGAAGTGCCCTTGATGTTATATTTTCCCTGGCATTCTTCACTTTGCAAAATGCAGTCTGAAAGGGCTGCCTGTAGTTTTGAACACTCAATTACACATGAAAAAACAGAACTGACGTAAGGAAGGATTTAAGCAAATAATTACTTCTTGGTGCTGCTGGGCAGAGAGAGCATTTGAGACCTGAAGATGAATATAATCACAAAACATGGTGCAAATCACCTGTGTCAGCTTTCACTGAAAATCAGTAGAATCCATACTTAGAGAAACTTCGATATCTATAAGAGAGAAGCAACATAAATTAGCAAAGTCTTGACAAGAACTACTAAACCGGCCACAGGAAACATTATTGTAGAAAGTAAGGTCTCATGTCATAAAAGGACATTTGTGCCATCAACAGAATTTAAGAACTTCTAACCTTTCATATCATATATCAACTTAATTGTCTCATATGCCTGAGAAATGGACAGACTCCCAACCATTAGTCAGTTTTCAGTATGCCATAAGCATTTAGATGTGTGAGGCCATAGGTATCACCAACAGAAGAAAATAAACAGTCCCAGCAGGATGCACCAGCTGGTGATGATGGACAAAGGCTTTACCATAATAACCTGCCTCAGTTCTCTGGCCAGTTAAAGTGTGTCAAAGGGGATGATTTCTCTCTTCTGTATTTTTTTTATTCTCTTTCCACAGTGCAAGGTAGCACGTTCTCTTTTGCATTGCAGTGCTTTTTCCAGCAGTGACAAGATTTCCATACTTGCAGTTTTACTTTTCTCCCCCTCTACTTTACGCTCCCTGTGATATAAGCAAACAAAAAAAGCAAAAACAACTGACCCCACCAAAACTCAAATCCAAAAAAAACCCCAGTATGGTTGTCCCATCTTTCTTTAGCTTCTCTTTTTCAGCATTGTTTTTTCTTGAAGTCTCTTTCTCAATTCATGTTTTTAATACTTCTTTGAATCACAGTATTGAGGAAGGATGCACCTGATCAAAGACAATTCTTTGGAATCCACAACCATGTGATCAACAGAAGTAAAAGAAATAAGTGTAACTATGTGCAAAGAATAATTTTAGAAGATTTGAATTTAGGATGGAAGTGGTTTTCAGCAATAAATGATGGAGACTGCATATGTAATCAGAGAAATACAATACATTTGGTATTTCAAAAATATTATGAATATCTAAAGCATATGAAATGGTTGATCACATCTTTTTCTCCTGCTCTTTCCTTCAATCAAGATGCTTAAAGAGTCTTCCTCTAACATGATATCTAGGAGTTTCTAACGTTTTTACACTATCTTTTCTCTACAAATATATTCCCAAGTTTCTAATGTGCTGCTTTACAGCACATTACAGTTTTTAGAGTCTATCTTCTTGTTTCCAGACACCTCCCAAATAATAGCTCACAGATTTGCTTTGGATAGACTCTCTCATGCACCATCGAATCATAGAATCAGAGAGTCGTTAGGGTTGAAAGTTCATTGCATCCAATCATCATGCCCATTAAACCACGTCCCTCAGTGCCACATCTACATGTGTCCTGAACAGCTCCAAGGATGGTGACTCCATCACTCCACTGGGCTGTCTCTTCCAAAGCCTGACCTTCTTTCAGCCATCAGTACCATGTTTGTCAGGATGCTCAGATGTTTCAGGCAAATGGGCCAACCTCACTGCTGTCCCCTGGACAATTGCACCACTCTCATGCAGATCTCCTACTCCTCTGTCTCAATAAAATGGTCTGGCACACTCATGTAGCAAATGGGACCTGAAGAGTTGCAGTTTTCTTTGTCGATGCTCTCATCTTTGCTACTGAATCAAATTTAGACAGGATGTTTGGGGGATATAGGTGATGCCTAAATACACGAGCAGAAGGTCCAGCCCATGATATTAAGCTCTAGTGTCTGCTTTATTTTCTTTCTCCACTGCTCTCTGAGATGTCAAAATACAAAAAAAGTGTGTGCATATGCAGATACACACATTTGTAAGTACACACAGATATACAGTACAGATGAATATATGGAAACCTGCATTTCCAATATCACAAATAAGCACAAACCCTGGAGCGTTTTTAAAAATTAACTAATTTAAAAATGATGAGGCATTAGAAAAAATCTATAGGACTTTGCTATCCTGTCACACAGGTGTTTTGTAATGACTTAATGAGTGAGGCTGAGTTGTACTTAGATGACAGAAAAGGAAAATCTACTTTTGAGATGAGTTTAGTTTTGAAAAATCGGGGTTAGAATACTCTTGTGAAAGGCTGCCCAGTAAACATTTTCTTGAAGTACAGACCTCCATTTCATGGTGTTAACATGCCATTCAGGTGTTACCTTCTATCTTATGCACTCTCTAAATTGGTCTGTAAATCCTGACCATGCCCAATCCACCAATGTTCCATGGGTGGGACACCAGTGCTGAAACAAGATTTTTGTGCTTTTGTAGAAGGGTCTTTTGACATTACTCTGTATTCTGCAGATTTTGTACCTGATAACATTTACTGTTCTACCAAAACACTGTGTTTTTCAAAAGACAAAAAGTACAATCCTGTGCAAGGCATAAGACATTCTAGGTTGCACTTGTTTCTTTGCATTACAGTAGGAATATTCCACACAGCTAGCACTGGTCTCCTCTCTCTGGCCCTCGTGAGAAATGATCCTCTAAAGAGGCAGGCAGAGCCTGAAGTGAAAGTGAGTCAGCCAGAAGCAGTTGCTGAAGGAAGATATTTCCTCATTCAGCAGTGGAGACTCAGGGATATGATATCTGCTCAGCCTGAGCCTCCATATAAAAACACTCAAAGTATGAGAAACTTCCTGTTACTGCCCTCAAAATATAGTCTTTCCAAGCTGGAGGACCACAGAAATCAGAAAGTATCATTTTCACAGAAGCATAACTAATGTACTTGTGACACTGTGTACTTAAGAATGCTTTCATGCTTGGATGAGCATAGACATAGTTCCTAATAAGACAAACTGCAAAGCTTCCTCTTTGCAAAGGTTGCTTTCCCTACGGGGTCAGAAACCTGCTCCTCCTATGTAAGTGAGATCCTGGTTCCACTACAGCCAGTAGTGAGCCATGTATCTCCAGAGGCTCAGTCAGCTCAGTATTTGAGGTACCTGAGGCTTAAGTCACCCCTCAGAAGCTCTGAGTCTCAAAAGAGTCACAGGAAGAACCTAGGTTTTAACTGCTTGCAAAAACCTATCGTAAAATGCATTTTGATTTATCAGTGTAAATTCTAGATGGTTATTTAAGCAGTAAACTCCTGCACAGCATTAAGACGTTGCAAATAAACATTGTTAAGCTGCTTAAACAGCAGTGTTGTAGTTTGACCTGGCAGGTGGCTGAGCACCATACTCAGTCTGAGCAGTCATTTGCTCATTCCTCTCCTTCCCAATGGGTTGGGAGAAAAAAATAGAAAAAAACCACCAAAACAAAGCAGAACTCATGGGTAAAGAAAAAAATATTTACTAGGATAGAGGAAAGGAAAAAGATAGCAATTATGACAAATATACATATATATATGTATATATATATGTACCACACTGCTTAGCAGCAACTATAAACATCTGTGTGTTATCAGGGTCATTTTTCTCCTAGAACCAGAACATAGCATCATACCAGACACTCTGAAGAAAACAATTCCATCTCAGCTGAAATTAAGACAAACAAGCATCAAAGAGAATTCATTCTCATGCCCTGCTGGCTGACTGCACTGCAGAGAAAGAGGCAGAGAAGAATCTGTGATTGACACGGTCGGTGAAGGCAGTAAGGACTGGTGTTTGTATTGCCGGGTAGCCAGTAGGGTGTTCAATGGCCACAACATAGGAACCCGAGAAATAGTATATGAGTCCAGGAAGAGAGACTGATGGAACTGCAGAGGTATGAGGCACGTGTAGGACTTCGGTAGGACATGCCTCTCAACTGGAAAGTTTGTGTTTACCTTCAGACAGACAGACATCAGCAGTGGAATGAATGGTGTGTTATCCACGGGTTCACAGCAACTGGACAGAAGGTGCTAAAGCCTCTTTTGGAAGTGGTAGGAAAAGTTAGTGGGGAAACCATCCAAAGTCACGAAATATCAGTGCATTGAAACCTGAGAAGGAAAACTCACTGCTGACAGCCTGTGAGTGCCAGAATTTGGTACTGCTTTAAAAGCAAACAGAAATGTGAACACTGTGAGTGTTACCTCTGACGGAAGGGGGATGGCACACCTGGGAAAAAGGCACGTTCACGGGAATTTCTGGTTTCATTTGGTTTTCATTTTTACAGCTGATAGTCCTGGAAATTCATGAGACTGGTTTTAATGAAGTGGTAAGTGACGAAAGGCTATGAAAATGAGAAGTGAATGTTAATGTTTTCAGTTGTAGGCCGTGATGTTTTGGAGCTGGAGCCAGGAAAGTTTCCAGAAGTGCTCTGCTTCATAACTAACTGAGGAGCTTTAAAACAATAGGCTCTCTTTAGAACTTCTTATATATCTCAGCCACAATTTTCCGATGCTAAGTCTCCATTATTTGATATTTTATTTCAGATTATTGTGATCAATGAAACGTACAACTTTTACTGCAAGAAAATGCTCTAAAATTTGCAAAGATTAATGGACAAATGGCAAAACAATTGGAAATGTTTTTATCAATGTAATACGTTATTAGTATGAATAAGATGCATCACTAAGCCTGCAATTATATTGTAGTGAATGAAGAAATTTTGTGAAGTTCACTGTTATTTAAGGTGCACCTTAGGCAGTATCTTGTCATTTTTTCTTTAAAGCTATGAGCCAATGCCAAGTGTGGTATCTAATGGTAACTAGAAAAGAGAAAACTGAGAATGAAAATGTATAAAAGAAAATTTAAATGGTAAAATGAAGAAATCTTTATTATAAGAAAGTCTTTTAGACCAAGAGATCATCTTAATCCATCAGCTGATAACACTCAAAATAGGAAGCAGACTGGTAAAAGAAACAACTGCCGTATTTATCCACTGGCTTAAGATAACCACAACATAAACAAGGCTCTGTGCTCCAACAGACAGAAAAAGGGAAGCAGCTATTTGTTTCTAATGATACATATTTCTTCAACAGGAGTTTTCTTCAGTAAAATGGAAATCACACCTTCTTCACCAGTCTCTTTAGAAGCCTCAGAAATGGAGTTCATTCTTGCTTATAATCAAGCCAGTGTTTACACTCTAGATTTAGCAATTTTCTAATTCAAAAAGCAAAATGTAACATAAAAATAGTGATGTATACCTTAAGGTGGGATAACAGTTTCAGAAGACATAATGCCAATTGACATTAGAATGACACTGAAACAAGTTCGGAAATTCGGAAACAGAATTTGTCTACAATCATTAGCAAACATGACACAAAAGCTCTGCAAGTACTGTAACTATGGCACTGCACACGGCGGGCTTGGGCAAAGTCCTGGAGCAAGCAGCTGGCTCTGCTCACCTAGTGCACTTAGTCTCACCTTCAGGCTGGTGAGAGCAAGGAGAGGCAGAAAAGAGTAGGGAAGGCCAGGCTGCGAGCCTGCAGAACTTGTCTTCTCACCATTGGCCTGAACAAACACATTTGCTTATCACAATTGGTTGGGTGCCCCAAAATCATGTTTTTCTTCTTCACCATCAAGAAGGGCATCCCACAGGCAAAATATCTCTTATCTCTCCTTGTATTGCCCTTCCCCATCACAGCCCTCTGTTGTCTCTCCCTCTTGCTTCTGCCTACCCCACCCCCAGCCTTTTTTTTTTTTTTTTTTTTTTTTGAGCTTGAGATGTGAAACCCTTTGAAACATGTTGTTTCCAGATGCTCCAGTCTCCAGGAACTGTGTTCATGACTTCCTGCCCTGCTCTGGGCAGGGGGCCGGGCACAGGGAGCACACAGTCCCCCAGCCTGCCCACCATCCCCTCCCAAAAGCTCTATGGAAGCTGCTCCTGATTGACACACTAATTTACTAGCTCATTAGGGCTGCTGGTTTTCTACCGTTTTCTACTGTTTGGTGTCCAGGACCTGAGTTTCCCCACACCCCTATCTTTCTAATTAGCTGGTAATAGCACAGTGTGCTCTGTTAGCATATCTCATCTGCACCAGTATTATGTCAGAAAAGCTTCATGGGTATGAATGAAATGCAACTTTACATTATGTTATTTATAAAGTGTTTTGTGAGCACCAAAGGTTGGCTAGGTAATATCAATAATTATGCAGATAAGGACCAACTAGAAGAGCAAATTACAGCAACTTATGTCAAATACCTGTTTTGAGGCTTTGAAAGCATGCCAACCTGTTCACTAAACCAGGCCAAAGCAGATCAATAAAACAAAACCAAACAAGCATAACCTCTTGTAAGTTCAAAAGCAGAAAATATCACAATAACTTAAAAAAAGGCAACCAAAAAAAACCAACTTTATCAATCATCAGCTGTAACTATACCACACAAAGGTGAAGATCTAAAACTGGTTACTCATGTACAGAAAATTCAACCCATAAAATTTTAGTTCAGTATTTCGTTCCCACTGTGTTTCTTTGATGAATGAGTTTGTTGAGAATGAAGTTATAGCGGGATTGGAAGGGTATTTCAGTGAAGGCCTTTTAGCTTTGTAGGATTTACAACAGCTTGCATCCAAAGACAGTGAGGAAAAGAGAGGAGTGGGTAGAGGAGGGGATTTGAATTAGATGGAAACTCTTCACTTGGAGGTCCATGCAGCACTGGAACAGGCTGCCCAGAAAAACTGTGGATGCCCCATCACTGGAGGCATTGAGGCCAGGTTGGATTGAGCCCAGGGCAGACTGAGCTGGTTGTTGGCAGCCTTGACCATGGCAGGGACATTGGAACTAGAAGATTTTTAATATCTTCTCCAACCTAAGCCATTCTATGATTCTATGATTCTATGAAATGATTTTGCCTATAGGGAAGATTGTTTGCTGGCACAAATTGCTTCAGAGAAAAGGCAGATTACTTGTCTCTCCAAGCATTTTGTCAAGGCTAATAGGTTTTTTTGGAAGTTGAGCAAGCTCCACCAATGACATGGTGACTGGATGAAATTCTCACTTCCAAGGGTTACAGTAAGCCTGACAAACAGGTAGGGGTGGACCAACAACTTATCCATACAGGGGTGCCTGTGGGCAGTGGCATACAGCTCAGGGCTGCATTCACCCTCTGGCACTTTCACAGTTGCTAGCTGTTGCAACCTCCCTCACAGAACTCTTCTCATCACTGGAAAGGTAAGAAAAAGCATGCAGGGCTGGTGCAGTCTTTCTAATAATGGCTAATAAGTAGAAAAACAGGTAGAAACATAAAACAGGAGGTTTTTGCATAAATACAAAACTAAAAGACATGCAGATTTCAATTGTCAAAATACATTTTAAAAGCAGGAGTGGGAGCTTGTTGCAACTTCCCACTTCTAAATTTGCTGATCCAAAATTATCTCTGTGTTCTTTACAAATTGTATATGTGTGAAATACACTAATTATTTAAAAAAGCATACATGAAGAGCTGAGAACATGTATGCTCCAGCTGTCACAGTCATCAAGAATTCTACTGAACTAATCCATGTCTAGCCAATGTGGATTTCTGGTCATGAGCCAAAGGTTTGAGGATCGAGTGAAAAAGATCTACATAAGCTTTGGAAAATTCCAGGTAATGCACATCACACAAAGTCTGATGGCTGAGTAGCTCAATAACAGCAAAAATGTGGCAAAGCTGTACCTGTATGGCAAAATGCATATTACATAGTCTAGATTATATGCAAAAACAGGATGAAATCCAAGGCTTGATTTAAATACTGTTAAACAACCCCTATGCTGACTTTGCCCTGTGACCCAGGAGAGACTTTTCTGACCCGTCTTTTTTTATTTAGCTACATGTCTGACCAAGGAAATGAGCAACCACAGGAGCAGCAGCAGCAGCAGGCTCAGTCCAGAACATGGGCCCGAGGGCCAAAGTGTTAAGACATGTTGATCCAAGTTAGACATACACGTCTCTTTCCATTAGTTAAGTAGAAAGCACCTGGTGTGGCAAGATGATTAGTTCTGCAGATGAGCATGTGTGGGCACATGCAGGAGAGCAGCAGTTTTGGAATAAATAGCTCAGTTAGAATCAGTGAGGTTCCCTGCAGTTCCTTGCTAGCTTTAAGCAAACAACTTGTAGATGGCTGGGAGTCTCATCTGGGCAATGGATTCCAAACTGCCAGAGCAGTCCAAAAGTAAGCTACCCAGAGGCAGGTCAACCTCATAGCCCATTGGAAAAACAAGCCCATTTGTCATAAAGGCTAAGGCCCTGGCCTCACTGTGTCACTGACTAACATTATCTTTTTCTAGACTGAAGTTCACAGTGAATGCTTTGACAAACCGGAGCCAAAAAGTGACCTTACAAAGAGAACTCTCTTCAAAATGGATTTCTTTTTGTTGGTTTCAAGAGAAACAATAGCTATTAGCTGTTACAGTAAATCACTGGTTGCTAATTTATGAAGGCTTTCAAACCTTTATGATTATCTGTGTGAGTGATGGGTCCCATTGTGCAAGCTGCAAAGCATCCTGATCCTGCTCCAGCAAAGCTATTAAGCATGTGCTTCATATTAAGCATGTGAGGAAACACAGTAAGATCAACATGTCTGAGTTAGGCATGTGTTTAAGTGCTTTACTGGACTGGGGTCAGAGTGCACAGCAACTTGCAGGATGGAGCTCTATGGGAATTTAAGTGCTTGTGTTTGAAAACAACTGTCCGTGATGGAGAGCTATCTGAAAATGCAGCGTGTTCCTGCACATGTTAAGACACTTTTCTGTGTTCCTTTTGGTGAAGAAATTCTGCTTGATTAGCACAACGACCTGCAGATGGAAATTCATGAATGGCACTGTCCTTTTCACATATCCCACTCACCTTTGAAGCAGAGTAGCTAGTAAAGAAATTAAATCCAACACATGCCAGAAAGGCTTTTTTTCAGAAAGGCTTGGTGTGTCCAAGTATCACATCAAGATATCATCTGGCCTAATTGCCATCTTTCCAGACAGGAGTTTAAGTCTGGCCTCAGGAAGATAAGGAGAAATACACAGCAAAAAGCATGCTAGAAGAATGACACTGTCACAGTCTGCTTGCAGTGCAAAAGATCAGGGTTGCAGCTGTTCTCTCCGCCTCCCCTCATTTTTCCAGCAGCCACGCTAACAGATTTTTTTCAGTCCATTTTGTCCTTCTTTTAAACAATTTTTACATGACATCAGCAAACTTCTTACATTTCTAAATGGTTTCTGTGACCTGTGGCAACTTCTTCCCACTGAGGTTGGTGGAACGTGTGTCCTCAGGACAAGAACAGAGTCAAGCTTCCTTCTGCATTAAAATTGTAAACCCCTCTGAAGCCAGCAGTTGTACACATGCTAATTAAGTGAAGAATTGAGCCCACGACATACATACCAAAGAATGAGTGACTGAAGGAGGCAAGACAAAACTGCAGCTGGAAAAGAAAAGCAAACATATTGTAGTTGGAAAAACAGTGATGAGTGCAAGGTCCTAGCCAGCTGCCCCCTTCTTCCTGACTCAGGAAAGAAAATAGCGTTGAAGTCGTAAGGTCACAGACAGAGCAGAAGAGAGGGCAAGAGCCAGACCTGAAGCTGAAGTACTTCCACACTTCAAGGGGTGTTATAGCAAAAAAATGACTGACAGACGATTGGAAAGGGAAATGAAGCGCCTTAAAGGGAAATTAATGAATCAAAGCAGGAAAATCTCTCCCTAATGGTATACTATTTCACCAGCTTTTGTCCACACAACATGGAGTGCAAGGTTCTATTTGTTCTTTGTTCTAAACACCTGCAGCAACATTCCCTCTACTTAGCACAATACCTTGCTGTTCAGTACATCTACACAATGAAATGTTCTTTTTTCATCATGAAGACTCCTACATCTGGAGGTATGGGTGCAATTTCATTATCTGTGAATGCAAGGAATAAAATTAGGTCTTTCAAGGAATAAAATTAGGTTTTCTTACAATAAATGAAGCAAACCTTTAAATCATGAATCAGTGTCAGCCCTCTACAGCAAATGGAACAGGGAGGCAAAGTAGCTGTCTGCAAGGAATAATGAATCTGCTTTAATGAGCACATTCTACAGCTAAGAAATAAATCGTATTTGTATTCAGAATAGCACAGAAGCCCTTAGCAAGCACTGTTTTCCCTTGCTTACCTCTTCTTCACTGTTGACTGTCCCTTGTGTATACGACACTTGGGTTAAAGAAGACATGATGGAATGTGAGATGAAGCAGTATGTCTTCAGTCCTACGCAACTTGAGGAGTTGAAGGGATGGGCTGTCACAAGCACAGAAAAGAGGAAATGAGGAGTACTGGAACTCTTTGATAACAGACTCTGGAAAGATAATCTTGTTCTTCTGACTGTCCCCACTGGAAGAGGAAGGGAACCCTTTGAAATTCCTCCCCTTCTGTGCAGACGAGAAAGTCAGCCTGAAATAAATGAGATGGTCAGAGACCAAAAGATATAACTGGGGAGAAGACCAAAAGACACTGGTTATTACGAATGGGCCTGAACTACTGGCAAGCTTTTGTTGACTCATGAAGCCATGTGTCAGCCACTGGATGTCTTTGGAGGGGGAATGAAAGTAGCAGTAGTGAAAGGAAGGCAGTCCACCATCTTTCTATACAAAAAGGAAAAAATTACCCAACAGTAAATGCACTGGCAACAAGCAACAGAATATTCAATGCTGCTAGGAGATTTTATTGCTCTGCGAGACTTTCCTGGATCTACTTGCTGCCCTGCTGACAACTGATTTTCTAAAGGATGAAACAGAGAGATAAATTGGATGCCCGCATAAGCTGAGCACCAAGAAATTCCTGCTTTTGTGCCTACAGATAATGCTGCAGCCTCTCTACACTCTTTATTTCCCTTTAACTACTGTGAGATGTGATACTGTCTTCCACAGTCAGGCAGCAGGGGAAAAGGAGGAGATAAGCTCTTTGGTTGTCACTAGAAGAGTTCACTTTCTCATTTCCTGATCATATATATAGATGGGGCTGTGAGAAACCTGATCTAGTGGGAGGTGTCCCTGCCTGTAGCAGGGGAGTTGGAACTAGACGATCCTAAAGGTCCCTTCCAACCCAAACCATTCCGTGATTCTACAATTCTTCTATTATAATATTATGTACACCCAGTACAGATTGTAAAAATTACTACCATGTTTCTGTACATCATGTTCTATTCAGGAATTTCAATAGGCCTTAAAATGTCGCAGGCAAAACTGTTCTTAACTAGATGCTTCAGTACATAGGAGATAAGAAGATTCTCAGTGAACATCTAATCTATTCACCTCAAAGGAAGCTCAGTGGTTTCCTCTAAGTCCTCTCTGGTATTTATGTATTTCCAGTTGGTTGAGATTGCATGACTTCCAGTTCAATAGTCCATCAATCCTCTCTCAATCCCTAATAAAAGAATGTCCTTTCTGATGCCAAACCTGTAGTAGAAAGAACTACAGGTAATTCCCATCTTTTCTGTATCAGGCTTTCATACTCCAAGAGACACACTATTCCCCTTTTCCTTCCATTTTACAGACTAAATGGGTGTTTGCATAGCTCTCTCTTAACAGCCATATTTTATAGATTCTCACTAGCATCCTCCAAGATGTTTCAATATGATCAACATCAGTTCCTAGACTTTTCCAACAATGTGATATAAGAAGATGAAAACATATTATTCTGACCTTAGATCAAGGCAGTCAGCGTTCTCTTTTACATAAGGTGGTTCGGGCACTAGAGTTCCTCCTCTGATATATTCCATTCCCAAGCAAATTGCTTTTCCATTGGCCGTCAGCTGACTTAGTGTCTTGTTTATTTAACTTTCCTGGAGAAGAGTTCTGTGTCTGTACAGTGCATTTCAAATCTTGGCCTAAGCCACTTCAAAATCACTTATAAAGAGGGACATGATACTTTTTATTTTTCCAGCTTTCCCAGAAATTAATTTCTAGGCCAGAATCTTCAAAAATGTGTCTCTCAGATCAATTTAAATCATTCTTATCCATAAATAATGTTATTTTCAGGCTCTGGAAAGCTCTTTTAGATCTTGTTTTCTCAACTGAGATTTGTATCTTCAAATTTAGACAGAAAAAATATGCAAGCAAGCAATCCTAAGCTGTTCCATTACCCTTTAAGTATCTAACAGAATAACTGTGTAGGGTGAAATATTCATGTTCTCCTTTGAGAAGGGGAATTGCACTTGTACTTGCTTCCTAGATTCAACCACACATATAGGCTACTGCACAAACATATTATCTACAGATAATTTTGCTTTGAAGGTGATGAAGAACCATGTTCCTCTCCCCATCAGCTCCTTCACTCTTATTCCTTTACTTTGTTCCTTCAGAAAGCCCAGTGGCAAAATTCTACTCTCTGTGCAGAAAAAACAGCTGCTTTTCTCCCTCAGAACTCCTCGGAGTTGGTTAGGCACACTTATTTCTGTTTAGGTTTCCTCCTTTCTTATTCCTGTGAGCTTGTACAGCCATGATGGTTCTGGTTGATATGGAGGATGAGCTGTCACGGATTCCAAGATGTGAAGGAATTTGCTTAAATAATCATGAACAGTTTAAAAAATAGTTTCAGTGCTTTCTGAATCTCTTTGGTACGCTTGTCTCATTGCTCAAGGTTTTGTCCAGAGGTAAGACATTTCAAATACCTGTGGGGGGCATCAATGAAGATCTGCTGGATCTAATAGATGAGACTTTAAGAAACATATTAAAAATTGTGAGGACTGTGATAGATGTCATGAGGACCTCATTTGCTATTCCAAAAACCCAAGATCATGTTTCAAAATGAAATCAAGCTGTACTTCATCAAGACATGACTGCATTTCATGAAGTTTATATCTGCAGAGAGCTGGAATTAGATCTGAGCATCTGGTGAGACATGACCAAACACAGACATTGTGAACTTTTCTTAAGGTCTGCAACTGAGTTACTGTCCCCTAAAAGGGTCAATAATGTGACTAAATGATAGCTTATTTAAAAGAAACCCAGTCTTTTCTCATTTTCTCAGAGATTAGTATTGTTTGGCATCATAGACAAAGAAAGGTCCTAACCCATTAGATAAAAATGGGGAAACATCGAATATTAAGAAACTATCAACCTCTGTTTGGACATAAGATGTGTGTTTTCTTGAAAACTTTCCTATTCTTTCACCACATCTCTTCCTAGCAACACTCACTGAATATCAGGCAAAGTGGACGAATGGGTGTGCAGTCACCTGGAAAAACGTACTGCCACTTACACCTTCTCTGCTTCTCCACCACTGCCTCAAAGTATATCCTAGCTGTGAGAAGACACAGAACAGGCCTAGGTCTGCCATTGTAGCAAAGTGAGGACAAACCCTCACATCTGACCAGTCCACACTTAGACTTGTTTTCCCACCCAACCACTTTTCCACTTAGAGTCAGGGTGAGTTCACTAGGAAAGAATCCTGAAAAATTCAGTGAGTTTTTGGTGTTTTTTTCTTCTTCTCTTTCTTCTTTTACTTTTTTTTTTTTTTTCTTTTTTTTTTTTCAGGTGAGTGCAGGGATATCAAGGGGAAAGTTCTGGAGAAACAGCAACTGTATGTGAGCCAATAGGCAGCTTTGCATAAAGCATGCATCATTTCTTCCCTCTACTGTTCATATACAGTAATTCCCCAGCCACAGTGTTTTATTCTCCTACATCGTCATGGGGGGAATGACTGCAGCAGAATTCAGCAATCCAGTAGCCAATGGAGCAATGGATGGTACTCAGGAAAATGTAAACTGAGAAGACAGACTAGCTCGGTAATTAAAAAAAAAAGTAAGCTGTGAGATATATTACTGGATCTGGACAAGAAAAATGTCTATTCTGGCACCACTATACCCAAACAGTAACAGGTTATGACCCATGCTGCACTTGGGGAATTAGGCATACAGCCTTTGTATGTATGAGATGAGGTATGAGATAAGGCCACACCATGCTGGTTCACAATCTTCTGTAACTCATCATGTTATGAAATACAAATTGGCAGATGGAGGGGAAGAAACGAGAATATGAGTGAATACTTTGGGTAGGCTGTTCCCATCGATCCCTCTTGCCCTCTGACAACTCTTCAGCCACACACTTGGGCTTTCCTCACTCATTTTATTCCTGCAGAGAGTGCACTGCATTGTTTATATGTCATGTTTCACTGAGGTGGGTGAGGGAGGGACTGGAACATCTGGAATTTTTGGCAGTAGTTTTGCAACACTTGGTGTTTGAAGAGAGGAAAATTCTAATTTTGGTTACCTTTGCATTATCAAGAAAGACCATAACCCATTTTCGTCACTGTATGGACTGAAAAGATGTGCATGTCTGTTTCTTTCCACTGCTTAAATGAAAAACACTGATAACATACATACAGAGAGAAAACACACTGAGTTTTTTAGGACCCTCTCTGACAGCTTTACCATTTCCCTTCTCTGTGCAAAAGATGTACATTAGTAAATTAATACGGCTGGCACTTCTCCCAGGAAAATCAGTTTCTGGATCAGTTTTCATTTATCCTAAACCTAGATTATTTCTTTCTTGTCCAGCTTTTTGTTTCTAAAGTGCACTAGTTTTCTTGCACAGTTAAAAACACAGCTTTGTACAGAGTCTGTGTTAAGTCACATACAAAGCTGATATTCAGTTCAGTTCCAGAGAATAGATGATGCTTAAACAGAATACAGACATTATCCAATTCCTCTGCAGTGAATTTTTGAGCTGAACTGCAGATATGAATCTAACCTAGGAGAAAATCCAACTTGCTGCGATATAAAACCATAATACAGACAAGATGACATATAGAAAAGTATATGGTAGCATATATGGATGAAGATTTTTCAATGTCTTTCTAATAAATCATAGTCTGATCTCCGAGTTTCTCTCCCTCCTTGCATGCACGCACATATACACACACACACACACACACACACACACATCTTTTTGAGAGTGTTACTCATGTAGCTCAGATGACTTTTTTCACTCTGTAATGCCACACATTTTCCAGGGCCTATAGCTGGGGAGTGTCAGGAGGTGTAAGCTTTCATGAAACAGGCCTCAGGAACACAACAGGAATGATGCCCCTTACAGCTCAGAAAATTACTGCCTTAATGTGGAAGCTCTGTTGACAGCTGGTCCCATTTCACCTTTCACAGCTGGTGCCTTATTCTCTTCTTCTGGCACTATGAAGCCCAGGGAAGCAGAAATCTAACCAATTCTTAATTATAAATCTCTCAATAGGTCTGAAAGACCGGCACTGAATACTTCACATTAGGATGCCTACAGGTAAGCCTTGTACTACAGTGCAAAAGTGAGCGTGCTGGGGAGGTGGGTACCGCATCCCTGGAGGTGCTCATGGCCAGGTTGGCTGGACAGCCTGACCTAGTGGGTGGCAACAGCCCACAGCAGGGGTTTGGAGCTGGCTGGGCTTTGAAGTCCTCTCTAACCCAAACATTCTGTGACTCTACGAGTAAACCCTGCGCTGGAGAAACCATACCCTTAGCAGAGTCCAGACTTCTGACACAGGCTGGACTACAATGCATCCCTTAATTTGTTCTGTATTCTGCTTTACACTTTGTTTCACTGAAACTGTGAGGGTGTGTCATAAGTAGCCCATTTCCGGGGTTCGGTCACGTAAGTAGATTATCACTTGCATAATCTCACAGTTGGTTGATTTTGACCTGACAAACCCAGAAGGTCTCAAATGCTCTTGCTTGTTCATCAGACTCCAACTGGGCCTGGATGAGAAGATGTGCATGTGAAGGACAATACAGCAATATCCACTCTAATTTTACCTGTTATTCATATGTAAAAGGATTTCATGTTCTTTTATCTTGTGTTACACTAACATGAACTCTCTTTCTACATGAAAGAGTGGGCCAGCACAAGTGCTCTTTGCACTTTAAATCTGCTTTACTATGGAAAAGATCTGGCACCTCACTTATCTCATGACTGTGATATCTTCAAAATGTAAAATAAGTAAGTGGAACCCGAGTTCCACTTACTTACTTACTTACTTACTTATTATCCCAAGTGTGTGGTTTTTTTATGACCAACCACAAAGATCATCTCTAAGATAACACAACTGACCTGATAACATTGTTAGGGTAATCCCAAAGATAAGCAAGTAAGGAAGGCCTTTGTTTTCCTCTTTCTTCTCCATCTCTCCTTTCTTCTCACTTGGTAGGTTTCTTACCCAAAACTAATGCTGTGATGCTGTACAAAGATTAAAAGCATTTGGAAATCAACGTAATAATTTAGCTGTAGAATATGCATTATTTCTTTGAACAGTTCAATGCTAATTACTGCGCAGATGTAATTAGTGGGTGGTGTAAGATTTCCTCCGGAAAGACTAGCAAGGAAAGGCTCCTAAGAGAACTGAATGTGAAGGTCGTTAGAATTGCCATCTGTCTTTGTGCTGGCAGTTCTCCCACTTCTCTGTCAGATAGGAAGCTTCTGTGGATTTGCTCATTTAGCAAAGTGCATCCGTACTAAATATGTACTAGAGATCAGGGACTTCAGCAAAGTTGAAAAGCTCATGAACCATGTGAGTATGAGACGTCATCTGTGGTCAATAAAAAGATTGCTTTAAGGTCAAGGAAATATTCCCATCAGGTTTTTAATCAACTCTTAAAAGGAAGATTTCCTTAAAAAACAATTACTGAACTTTTTGGATCTGTAGGACATTACCAAGAGCAAAAGCAAAGGTATAGTTTAGATTAAGCACAAGGACTGCTCCAAAAGTAATGCCTCTTATATTATGATTTTGGCCCATGATGTCAGAGGCAGAACATCCTCGGAACATTCTCCTCCATGAACCTTTTCAGACACGATGACCCAAAACTGCAGTGTAGCTTAAAGCTGTTGTGATTGAAGTGCAGGACTTAGTGGTCCTGTTGAACTTCATCCCTTTGGCCTCAGCTTGGCGATCCAGATCCCTCCAATCCTGTCCAGATTCCTCTGAAGGGTCTTCCTACTCCTAAGCAGATTGACACTTCCTCCCAACTTGGTGTCATCTGCAAACTTACTGAGGGTGCACTCAATGCCCCCCATCCAGATTTTCAATAAAGATATTATGCAGGATGGGCCCCAGTACCAACCCCTTGGGAACACCACTCATGACTGGTCACCAGATGTATTCAGCTCCATTCACCACCACTCTCTGGGCCCAACCCTCCAACCAGTTCCTTACCCAGCCAAGAGTGTACCCATCCAAGTCATGGGCTGCCAGCTTCCACAGGAGAATACCATGGGAGACAGTGTCAGAGGCTTTGCTGAAGTCTAGGTAAACTATGTCAACAGCCTTTAAATGAAGCAAAGGTGTGCCACTGAATTCCTCCATGCAGGCAAAATTACACCTGTTGACACTGATCGACACTTACCAAATGCTAATGGAGACCAACCACAGGATGTGAGCACAGTGGTGTATTTCAACAGCAGCAATGGTGACAGTGGTCATCACCATTGGTGCAGATTGTTATGAATGTGGCATGCAGCTCCTGTTTATTGCTGGTGAAAATGCAGAGCTCATGATGGTGACTGTTGAAGAATAGCTGAGAATTGGCTCAAGTAGCGATATTGTGCTCTCTGTGTAGTTTCCATGGAATTAAATAGTAGGCATTACATTCAGAGCAACCTACATATATCTTTACCTTTAAAAAACAGCTTTAAAGTCTTTCCACTCACTTCTGAAATAACCATTTCAATTTTAAATTACCCTTCTGCCAATCAGTGGTGTAATCCAGTAATCCACTCTGTCCAGTTGTCACCGTGATGGCGCTGAATGAAAAAAGCCTGCAGTCTGGATGGTGCTCCTAACTCTCAAAAGACCGAAAAAAAAAAGAAAGAAAAACAAAAAAAAAGAAGGGAGTAAGGGAGTGGGTTGGTGGGTTGCATGGAAAACAAGAAGAGTAGAATGGATGTTTAGGTTTATACCACTGGGCTCCACACAACTGGATGCTTGCAGATCTAATTGGGCAAGGATAAGGAGAGCAGGAACAGATAGTGCTGAGGGCTCATGACTTGAATCTAAGAGGGAAAAATAACTAAATGCATCCTAACAATGCGAGAAAACTTCTATTTGAAACATGTAATGAGGCAGGCAGTAAAAACTCAGGATCAGTATTTCATGCAAATGTATTACCACTTTCTGCTTTATGCACCAGTCAGTCTCCTAATCACTAGCATAGATGGACTAGGTTAATATTCAGATATAATCAGAAATTGTACTGCAGCTTCCCTAAATCCAGACTCTCTTTTATTACACTAAACTAATAAATTCAATATTAATAGTGAGAAAACATTGAGAAAATACTTCTACTGTTAGTAATTACACAAATAACTTTGGTGTTTTCTACATCATCTTGCATAATTAATAAGACTTTACATGTCAGTAAAAATTACACTTGGAAGTAAAAAAAGGATTTTATCCTCATCTGAATTCAATTTATGTTTTCAATAAACTGCCTCACAAAGTGAACAAATTCTTTCATCATTCCATTTTTCTTGCCTTTTCAACATATACTTTTCTTGCTCTTCACAATGATTTTTTCGCTCAGTTTTACTGTTCTCCCAGTTCTTTTCCACTGCTGGCTGTCCTCTTTCCTTGTATTTTCTCAGCCAAAACATGTCCATGCACTCCTAACCTTCGCCCAGCACAGTTCTGCTTCTAAATGCCTGGAAAAAAAAAAGGCAACAAATTTCATGTTGCTAGTGTCAGGCATGTTAAGTAGCAGATATTTTGGTGTTTGGAAATGGAACTCAACAGAGGTGTAGCGACCCGTTGAAAGCGGCACACAGAGCACAAGACAGACCTGTGAGTCCAGAGGTATCTCTTTTCTTGGCCTTAATTGTGCAGGGTCATTAAAGGCACTAAATTTTGAAAAAGAACTAAACTCACATGGACTGCTTGTGTGTGAATCTAACTAGGAGCACAGCCATATTCTGTCTTAAAAGCATGTTTACTTTGGACATATATACTTGGCTTGGTCAGAACAGATTTAGGAGTGTCTGGAGTAAAGCACAAATGGAGAATGATATAATAGCTTGAAAACATTTAAGGAAATATAGCATTCAAAGCAGATGAGTGTAAACTAACAAAAGCTGGGAAGGCTCAGAAGTCATTCACGCATGGATTTCATCCTAATTTGAAAGATAGCCAAAGGTTTCCTCTTGTTCAAAATCTTTTCTCCATTTCTTTCATGGTAGACTAAAGTAAGAAGGCTGTGCCTTGCAGGTTAAACCATGGAACTTCCAATCAGTTTTAGTGAGCATTTTGGTAAGGCGTTGAAAATCTTGGTGGTCTACTCTACCCTTAATGATTCTACTATTCTATGATTCTATTTGAATCATGTTTATCTAGCTTGGTCCTGCCCTGACTTCAGAAATGAGCTGTGTGAGGATGTGGCATCTGTATTGGACAGAAGCAAGCCTAGTTCACTACTAGAGCAAGCCTGCTCCACCTGCTGCCAAACACCTCCAGCAATGCCCCGCTCCACCACTGCTGGGCATTTCTGCAGCCAGCTGCCAGCTTTGCTGAGACTGTGTGATGAAACCAGAATCCAAGCCAGCATGTTGCATGCCAGCCTTCCCCTTTTAATCCCCTTTCCAGAACAGACAGTTGAACTGCAGAAGTCTTATTTCTTTTGGAAGCAAGGATAAAAAAAACCTCTGTGCAAAGACTGACTTGTAGATGCATGACCACAATTAGAAAAGTGCAAGCCAGCATTTAGGACAAACCTAATAGCATTCGACCAGGCTGAAGGCAATGTAATATTGTATGCACTGGCCACTCATATCTCTTACATGGTGTAAATCCAGGCACCTATGCTGACTTCCAAATAGCTGTGCTATTTACAATAATCACTGTTCCAAATTTTGGAATTTAGTAACAACTCTTTTTTTTGTAAAATCTGCTGCATAAAAACACTGATCAAAGTACATTTTCTGTTAAAATATTTAAAGCTCTTAAAAGGGTTAAATTTTCCAGTTAAATTTTAAAGCTTTTCCATATGGAGAGCAAGCTGTTAAAGATCAAATAATAAAATTGTGTCAACTCATTTTCCAGATTTTTTTCCTATCTAGGCAAAAATATAAAGCCAAGTGACAGCCCCGTGGATTTTACTTTGTTTAGACTGTATTTTTTTTCCTAGGCCATATAACCTAGGGAGTGAAATGTGCCCTGGGAAATGGTTTCCGCTCACTTTGTTAAACTCCATGCTTCAGAAAAAGAGCACCAGGTGATGTCAACAGAAATTTTGAAGCAAATTATAATTTCTGACATTGGATCTTGCTTAACTCAATGTGGAAGAGCAGCCAGTGGTGAAATTAGCTAAGTCCTCCACAATACCTACAAACAGGACAGGGTTAGGCAACACTGCACTTTGCAACTTAACCTGGCTTCTCCAATTCCTCCAAACAATGCATTTCAGTGCACTGTGGAGCAGATTAGCTTGAACAAGCTAGAAGTGGAATCTGTGTAGTGCAGCCATTGCATTCTTCCATCAGTGGTCCTTCGAAGGGCTGCTAGCAGGAACATCGTTAGTCATTGTGCTGAGCAGTTCTCTGCAGTATCTCTCTCTCTGCACACAGAGCTTCCACAGCAGTAATCTTGCAGATCATCTGTAAAACTTGGGCTGGTCCATGCCTGCTCAGAACAAAGCTCACTCTGAAGAAAACATTCAGTTTCTGATACTGATACCTGAAGCCTGTCCTTTCTCAATCTTTCTGTTTGCTATGTTTTAATACTTGAACGTTACCACATGTCTTTATGTGCACAGGGTTTTATTTAACAGGATTCAGCACTAGCTAAGGACAAAGACATTTTCTTCCTGAGAACTGGAGGCTTATTACATTGGCATTAATAATAATTGAGGCAAACCTGAAGTACTGTAAAAAGAAGAGTCTCTCAAACTTCTTTTACTTCTGAGAAACACGCTTTTGAAATCTAATGAATAATTTTAGATCTCTCTCCTCCTAAAAAAAAAAAAGAAAGAAAGAAAGAAAAGAATTGAGCAGCCTCAAATTTAGAATAGAAGTATTTATTTCACATTACTTGGAATGAATAGCTATTTGTCTGGCATTAAAGTTTCTACAGTGTCCGCAGGACTTTTGTATTTTAAATAGATTTTACAGTTGAGGGTTTAAACAGAAAAAGAAAGGAAATACCCTGGGAAACCAAAGAACTGAATTTTTCTGTTACTAATCTCTGAATCACTTCTTTTTTCAATCAAGAAATTAACTGCCAATGTATATTCTTATGAAAGCAAACAAATTCCTGTTGAATTATACAATATTGTGCATAAGCAAGGGCATGAGATTTTGAATGGTGATAAATGATTCCAGCACCCCATTTATTGTCTCAGGAACACATACGGGTGTAAAACCATAAAAATCCTGGCAATGCTGTGACCTGAGCCCCTTTACATGAAAAAGTCACAGAGCTCCAGTTTGGTTAGTGCACCAGTTTGTAGGCAGCTGTCCTCCTGGCAGACTGTAGATATCTGTTATTGTCAACACACCAAAAATGGGACTGAGTCTTGTGACAAACAAGACACTGAGCTAGTACTACTGTGATAATACCGACTAGTTGTCTTTTTTTGGTACCTGCTTATTATTTCTTTTGTTTATTATTCCTTTATTTGTTAATCCTTGATTTATTTTAAGATGACATGTAATGACCTCAAGTTGCACCAGAAGAGGTTCAGGTTGGATAACAGGAAAAATTTATCCTCAGAAATAGTGGCAATACATTGGAATGGGCTGCCCAGGGAAGTGATGGTGTCACTGTCCCTGGAGGTGTTCAAGAAATGTGTAGATGTGTCACAGAGGGCAATGGTGCGGCTGGGCTGATGGTTCAACTTGGTGATCTTACAAGCCCCTTCCAACCTTAATGATCCAATGAATCTATGATTATTGAGGCCTGGTACCTTTCCCCACAGTTTGAACAAGTGGACTAAAGCAACAACAAAGAATCTTCCCGCTTACACTTTTATGTATGAAAGCAATGTATACATGGGTCCTCCATCTCACTAGATGAAGTTGGAAAACATGACTTGTCTGCAACGCAGTGGATCAGAAAAAAAAATAATAATAATCAATAGATGCTATTATTAGCAATTTTACTATTTTAAGCTAGTTTATTATTTTTAAGCTAGTTTTGTGCAGGGCTTGAAACCTCCTGTGACTTGTGAAACTACAACTAGGCAGTAGCACAACAGAGGATAAATGAGGAAATAAGCTTTACCAGTTCCCAGCATAACTAAGAAGGTCTTTGTCCAATGCATCTCTTCCTCTTGAGATACCCATCAAGTGGATTTATCTCATTTATTAAGTGGATCTATCTCCCCTCATTTTGTTTTGTTTTGTTTTGTTTTTGTTTTTGTTTTTTTTTTCACTACACTGAGACATGGGTTATTAAACTTCTAATGCTCTAAAGGTTTCCCTATGCATACCATGCATGTGACTATAGCTTTTCAGTAATGTAAAACTCATACTTCCCAGTTCTTCTCTACTTACTCTCTAAGGAGAATAGGATCCATTATTTATTGTGAAAAAGAATGATCACAAAGCTAACCTTTCCCTTTCCTAATTATTTTTTCTGCCAGCACCAATTACAGTAATTATACACTAATACCAGTTCCCACAAGGAAATCCCTTTCAGCTCATAGACCGTGAAGCTCACTCCATTCAGAAAAGCCTGTGAAAGATGTAGGAATCATTAAAGACACTTTAGAGGGATGGTTGGAGCTACACTTGAATAGTACCTATCTAAACCCAGCCAATGCGTAGTTAGCCATTCTGCATGCTCATTGCACAGAGAGGTATGAGCACAGACAGAAGCTCAGTTATGAGCATGAGAAGCTCAAATTTATCTTTCTAAAGATCATCAGTCCCCAAAAGTTGATCAGTACCTTTAGAGCCAGGTCTACTCTTGCAACTCTGCATGGAGTGGCTCCCTAAATAGCTTGTGATCAGTGGGAAGTTTCTTCAACTTTCTGTTTCCCTTTCTTATATTTTCTGTGAAAATACAGAACTTCCTGTCCTCTTCTTTCCCAGCTTTCACATGTCTCCACAAACTATTGACTGTTTCCCTATCCTTCGATCCTTCAATACCAAAAATTTGTTGCTGGGGTTTTTGCCTTCATCCCTCTACACAAACAGCTTTTTCGAGTTCACACAGCTCTCAGTTTCTTCCAAGAAGCACTCAGCATCTGATTAAAATTAGTAAGAAAGTGGGCACGTGCTTCTGCTTTTGGAGCTTCTACAGGACTAATGGCTAAAATGGCAGCAGCAGTGCAATTGGGAACACTAGAATAAAGCATTTTCCATCACACTTCATTTCAGTGCTGAGCTCACATGATTAAGGGTTCTCTTTAGAATGACAGCAAATGAGCTGAGTGAAAACTCTGTGTTCATTGAATAGACAGCATACGCTTCCTGTCACCTGCTGGAAGATGCCCACAGCTGCCAAATGTTAAGAGAAATAAAAACTCCATGCACCCAAAGTCAACAAAATCCTCTAATAACTCACCAGCTATGGATATGTTGCTGTCACATGCCAACGTTTTAATGAGGCATATTTGTCTGACAGCTACTTTACCTCCCTGATTGTGGGCTGTGGTCTGGGGGGCCACAAGTGCGATTAGAAAGTGATATCGTTTGCTAGGGCCTGCCATTCTCCCCCACAGTCTGATACGAAACCAGCAAAGCCTTTCTGCTTTACATCTGACCTTGACAAGGTTGCTTCTCATTTCCTCTACACTTTTCCACTAATCCTTTCTGAAAACATTTCTGCTGAATAAATTGGATCCAGTTTTTAATTGGCATCTTCCCAGTGTTTTTCCTTGTGATTGTGATCTGTAAGATCCTTTTAAAGGAATGAGGGAGATGATTTCTCCTCTGATGATGTAGCAGCTACGGTCTTTCCTCCAGTTACCACTCCATGCCTCTGTGCTCTGCTGGAGTGTAGCTGAACTGCCTGCTATGATGGTGTGGTCTGATGAATGCCATGCTTCAGAGGCACTTAAGCAAATCAGCCTTCCTCAGTGAAGTGCTGAAAAGCAAAGGCAAGAGATGAGGCAACATGTTTACATGGGTCATTCAGAAAAGCCTGTGTTTTTTTTTTTCTCTGTAGATGTGTCATCTTGACATGAAAGTGAGGTGTGAATGATCATTTATTCATGGAGATCTTCCGCTTCTATCTCAGAATAAGAAAAGGACAAAAGAAAATGGGCAACTGCAAGAATTCAAGTCAATTCAACACATCATAGAATCATAGAACCTTTTGATTTGGAAAGAACCCTTAAAAGCCATCTAGTCCAACTCCCTTGCAATGACAGGGACACCATCAGGTGCTCAGAGCCCTGTCCAGCCTGACCTTAAGTATTTCCAAGGACAGAGCATCCATCACCACTCTGGGCAACCTGTGCCAGCAACTCACCACCCTTACTGTAAGAAACTTCTTCCTTATATCCAATCTAAATCTGTACTCTTTTAATCTGAAGCCATTTCCCCTTGTCCTGTCACAACAGTCTCTCTGGAGAGTCTGGGACAATGGTCTTGTAGTCTCCAGTAATGCTATATTGTGTTCCTTCTTAAAAACAAAAATATCTCCCCAGTCTAGCAGGCTCCCTTTTAAAAGCTAAAGCCACCATACCAACTGACCGTATTCCCTCTTACAAACCATATTAACCAACATATTAAACCACAGCTGAAAACAGAACATACAACACGTTTTGCAAGATGAAACTAGTCCTAAATTTCAGAATGGCAGTGGTCTCCAGCAGAAGCTGGAGTATTATTTACTTTCTTTTCCCTTCATCTATATGGCTATTACAAATTAATTCATAATGAAGAAATGACATACTGAAATCCGAGAAAAAATAGATGTGTACTCATTTTTAAAATTATAACTGCATGCTCACTTCCAGATTCTCATTAAACTGCCCTCTTTATGAGACCTCCACCAATAAAATGCCACATTAAGTAATGTGCACTGTTAAATGTCACATTAGCATCCCTTGACCTTCTTGTACTGACAGGATGTGGCTGAGTGCCTGCTGTTACAGGCAGCCTGCAGTGGGACACGCACAGGGCACCAGTAAAAAACCACTTCAGCAGTGAAGACATTAAATGATTTGCAGAAGTTCACTGCTCACATAGGACATGTGGAGAAAAAAGAGAGCGGGCTGGTTGCAATCCATACGCAGTTGACACAGAGCCTTCCAGAGAGGCAGCCTTAATCAGTGGGAACCCAAAAAGCAAGGAAAGCTGAGTCTGGCGAGTGACAGAGAAGAAGCAAAACATCACTTTGTCCTAAGATCAAGAAGACACTCTTGCTCAGTTAAAAGACTGCCTTCAAGATGTCCTTACCAGACTTGTTTTCCTACTTAAAACATTCATTACAGAAAACTTTCAACCACTGTCAGGAGGAGAGGAATAAAAATAACCGTGCTCTTCTATCAATCAAGTGATGTTTTTCTGATAAAATCTACAGGGGATGTGAACACCACAATGCTTCAGATTTTGTCCACTCAGGCTGGAGAGTCAGTTGGGAAAAAAGGAAAAACAGGTCCAGCCCTCGATCAGGAAATCCTATGACATGAAAGGATGAAAAAAACACCACAGAATTCAACAGGATAATTTAATATAAGGCTATTAAAGGGAACTCTTTAGTCTGGCTTAATAGCTGGTTTCCTAAGACTGTTGAAATTCCATTCTGTTGCAGTAACTTCCATACATAGATGAAATCTTTATTTCTGTGCAGTCTTATCAATTTCACTGTTCTCTCATTCTTCATTAAACGAACACTAAATGAAAACAGTGCAGCAAAACTGCTCTGGGGAAAACAGCAGTTACTAATCATTGCTGCTCCCGGTACCTCTCCATATCACACAGAGAGGAAAGTAGCTTTCAGACAAATATGCCACATTAAAGAGCCAGCATGTGGTTTTAAGATAGTCAGAGGCTAGTTTTATTTTGGGATGTGGGGTTGCTGGGGTGTGAGTGAAGGACGGGAGAGAGGGTTTTTTTCCATTACTTCTGGCATAATCACATGGAAGAGGTGGCACTGGGCCAGAATTTCAGAGAATCCAAAGTTCTTCTACTAAATTTCCAGGTCCTGATAATGCACTGCACACTGCACTGACATGATCCTGTGAGTAAACACAAGTTCTTGCTTGCAATCCGGATATTCTAGTCCCTGAAATGTCATACATTCACCTCCATTCCTGTCACATAATCACCTCCGCTGGAAAAGGTGAACATCCAAAGGTCCACTGAGGCCCGGATCTGGGAGACAACATTTAATGAAATCTGTCCTGTGCTACAGCATGGCTCTCAGGGGACCTGCCTTCAGGACAGCCTGGACTCCAAACAGTGCCAGCTGGCTCTCCGGTGCCACCACACAAAGATGCAGGGTCTGACCCAGTGAACTGACAGAATCGCCCTGCAGGCTGCGTGTCTGGAAATACTTGATCAGAGCCATCTGCTGACAGAGGAAAAAAAATAATAAATCCAAAAAGTTCAGAATTTGAATTAGAGATTTGGAAAAACTGACTTGGTACTGCGTCTTCATCATGGTCTCATGCTTGCTTCTCATTCGTACATCATTCTTTTTACAGTGCCTTGAGCCAACAACAACAAAAAATGTGAAGGCAGTCATAACCAGATTTAGGCATATCTCTGTCCATTGACAAGTTCATGCAGCAAAGCCAGAATGAAACAGCTGCAGCACTTCTTAGATTAAAAGCTCTGTTTCTAGGAATGTATTCTCTTCTAGAAACACATTATCTCAGCTACATCATAAAAATATATATGTGGATTTTATTTTATAAAGAGCTTGCACTCACCTCCTATATTCCAAAAATGTGGGTCCAGAAGTGATGACTGTGCACATTGTGAATAAAAGTCTATATTAGTCCCTATTTTAGCACAGGGAAAATGGTCTCTAAAAGGCAATATTCAAAAAGCAATAGGAGTAAGATTCATCCCTGAGAAGAGAAACAGTGCAAAATTTATCAGTTTGCCACAGACAAAAGGCATCCACAACACTATTCCACTGCTGACCATCTACTGCTGAATTTTAGTTCTGCGTGATCATGAAAACAAACCAAACAAAGCCTTGTTCACTGGGTACTAAAGAAAACAAAACAAAACAAACAGAAATTTCCTATAGTACAGTATTTTTGTTTATAAATTGTACCTTCAAGAATGACAAAGAGCGATGCAACATGCAAAAACCTTCCTTTGTCTGCATGGTATCACAAATAACAAAGCAAGAACTGGAGTGAGAAGTTGGTTATTAAATCTGAACATCAGACATAGGACCTCACTGCTGCTGACTGTCTGCAGAGATGGGTGTGAGTTAAGGCTTTTTGCATATAGTCAGGTTCTAATTTGAGTACACACACTTACTCTTTATGATAAAAGGAATTTACTTTGCAGAATAAACCGTTATTTTTTTTTTAAAAGCAAAAAAGGAAGTTGGAAGGATATAAGCTCTGGGCACTGCAGCTCTGTGAGCACAGCTTGTGTAGCACACAGACTGCAGAGCTCCAAATGAGATCACTTTTCCTCGCCCTGCAAGGGAGGTGGGTGGGTGAGGTGAGCCAGAGGCCGGACAGATGTGAGTCAGTAGTGCAGAGGGGAAAAGGGATGGAAAGACAGAACAAGCAAACATGGAACATGCACAGAGGACTGAAGCACTGCAAATTATCATACTCAGTACTTTTTTTTCTCTCACATACCAACACCTTCAGATTGGATGGGCCGAGACTCATTACGCTGTTGGCAAACACTCTCTTTTTTAAAAGAAAAACTGAGCAGCTGCAAGTCTTAACACATCAAGGGAGAGAAGAAAAACAAAACAAAACCAACAAATCAAGTATCTCTGGATTTCAACAGTCTTGAATATAATATTCACTAGGAGTCAAACCTGTCATGGCTGATTTAACTGATAACTTGATAGTGTGTGAGGGAGTGGCCTCAAGATGTACCAGGGGAGGTTGAGATTTGATATTTGGAAAGATATCTTCCCAGAAAGAGGTGTCAGGCCCTGGCACGGACTGCCTGGGGAAGTGGCTGAATCACTGTCCCTGGTGGTATTCAAGAAACTTGTAGATGTGGCACTGAGGGACGTGGTTACTGGACATGGTGGGGATGGCATGGTGGTTCCGTTTGGTGACCTTGCTGGTCTTTTCCAACCTTAATGATTCCATTATTCTAGAAAGACAGGCTAAGTTGAGAACTTCAGACCAGAATATAGAACTGCATTAAGGTGTGATCCTGCCCTTTGAAAGCACAGATATGGCAGCAAAAACGAGCCCTTGAGACCCCTGAGGATCCCAGAAAGCATGGCTGACCAAAGCTGAAATCACATTTCCAGTTCATACATAGCATATCAAAGCCTGTAAGTTTGGGCAAACATAATAATCAGGTCTTTGGGAATCAATAAAAACGGTCCTATAAGCAGAAGAAGATGAGAGTCCCATGGTCTGGAATCCCGTGCTGACACTTCTGGACACACAGTTCCCGTCACACCTCTGGGTACCTTGCCCACAACAACAGTTTTCTTAACCCATAACACACTTGGGATATGCACTCCAAATTAGGAGGAATGCTATCACAGAGTTTTGATCCCATTTTGCATGATGTTGGATGCTTCTTAATGGTAATATCAGATCCTTCTCACTGCTTGTAGCAGTGAGATTCAATACTATCTTCACAGTACTGTTTCAAACTTCTGTGCCATTTTCTTATTTCTCCACCATTAAATTTAATTGACTCTTAACATTATCATAAATAAAACATAAGAAATAAATAAATAAATAAATAAATAAAACATAAGAATGACCTACTTTTCTCATTTTCATTTTTGGTTCTTTTATAGTATTCCCTCTTCTCTCCCTCTGACTTTTAAGGTTTTCTCATGTTTTCATCAGGAACATCCTGCTATCTTAAAAAATAAACCATTAACTGTCCATATGTAAGGGTGCAGGATCACAATGAGAACATTCTGCAAGGATGAATGATATAGCTACAATTAATTTCACTCCTTTTTTATTACCTGTTCTCTATGCTCATACCTTTATGTTTTATTAAGGTGCATTGAATGGACATGCTAATCACAGCTGTACCTTTTTGATGACATTTGGAAAATGTTATGGTTGAGTTTGCCCAGCTGCAATACAGGTACTGCATGACTTCTGAGTATAAAAACTTGTCTTTAAACACTAGAAGGTACACTGTAGAATGTGGCTTGCTGTTTGCTGGTGTGCCAGAATGCCCTCTCATTCATCCACACCTGGAGCTGTGCCTCACAGCGATGAAAGCACAGAAGTCACTTTCTTCCAGAGAACTTCCCTGGCAAGAGATTTCAGCCTCTAACACTCTGTCATAGCAACCAACTATCCTGCAAATCCAGAGGCTAGCACATCTGGATGACCTTATAGGCCACCCAAGTCACAGTGACATCCTAGAGGAGATAGTTGAGATTCCTAGCAAGGCTGTCAAACCAAACATTAGAGGCAATGTTACTTCTGACAATACCTCTCCTCTAATACAGCCTCCTCTAATAGTTTTTTGATTTTCTGTTTCAGCTCAATTAAAACAGTCTTTGCATTTGTTGTGGTTTAACCTGGCAGATGACTGAGTACCATACAATCATTTGCTCACTCTCCCTTTTCCATTGCAATGGGGGAGAGAACTGGGAAAGAAAAAGTAAAACTCATGGGTCAAGATGAATCTATTTACAAAGAGAGAGAAAAGGAGAAGGATAATAGTTATGACAATATACGCATGTATACAACAAATGATGCAAAAGCAATTGCTCATCACCTCCCCAATCAATGCCCAGATCACCCCACGAGCTGTGGAAGAGAGCAAGATGAACCTCCATCCCCTTCAAAACTCCTTCTACATGATGTCACAAGGCATGGAAATTTCATGACCTGCTAAAATGCTGGTGGCTACACATCATTTATTACAGTACAAATGTCACAGGGCATTAAGTGATCCTTCTGCATATGCACTGAGGAGACAAAGAAGGATTCTCTTCTGTGGACTTTCTAGTTTTTAATTAAAACTCTGGCTACAGAACAAACATACAAATTGCTCATGGTTGACCTGTAAAAAAAAACAGAGCAAAAACTTATCTTTTTCTCTTTTTGCAATATGCCAGCATTTGCCGTTTTTATTTGTAGCTTCCACTTTTTCAAAAAGGAAGACATTTCTTTCCTCTGCAAACACCTGATGTAACACAGCACACAGCACAGGGAATAAATATATCCATTATCGCCGTAGCTGACTAAACACTGCTCATTTGCTCTTGTTCCCCAAAGAAAACACAGTTATATTCATTCACAGAGAATGGCTGTATTCATGGCACTTAGTGTGCTGTTTTTATTTCAACTCTATAGTCACATTCTATATTTTCAACACAAGGAGAGGGAGAAGAGGAACTTTTTCTGTGAAATTTGTGTCCTATATTCCAGGACCACAGTAAACTGAGGACACCATCCAGCAATTATTTGAGAGAAACAGGGAAATGTGGGATTTAAAATGTGTTTTGTGTTTTACAGAAGGCTGTTTGGTGCACTTCAGGTGAGCTACTTAGACAGCTAATTCTTTTCTATGATTTGTTGGTTTCCTACAATTCAGACAATTTCATGTACTAGCTAAATGTAGCTCCAACTCACCGCACAAGCAAACCAGTATGACTACTAGGACACTTTTTGACTGTCACACAGACCACGGAGTACAAGGGCTGCACTGACCTATTTCACAGATCTTACTCCCAGCAAAGAGAGAGCTGAATAAGTAGTACAACTCTCAAAAAACTACAGGAAACAAACCACACACTTTCATCTCAGTATTTTTTTTACAGTGGCTCTTGAAGGATTTAGGTTCATAACCTCAGGGTTAGACTTATAACCTCAGAGTTCCCTTAAGATTTCATTATTTTGTCTTCTTACACCAAGCAGTTACTGTGCAATGAATGAGTGACAAAATATTAATGGCTCCAAACTTGCTCTCAAATTATACTAGTGTAACTACTGTTTTAAAGCACTGCTGTCATTTTAAAGCAATTTTATCAAAACCGTGATTTGTACTTTAACAGAAAGACAAATTGTGGGGTCTTCATGATTCGGATGAAATATGGTATGATTAAAGTTGATTTTAGCTTAAAAACCACATTAGGTAACCATCCTGCAACTCCAGCAGCACAAGCCCTTTCATAAGGTTACAAACAACAAGAAAATACCTATATATATTTCTGCACAGGATCATAGAATCATAGAATCACAGAATCGCAAGGTTGGAAACGACCTGCAAGATCATCTAGTCCAACCACCATCCCATTCCTATTAGTACCACAAGCTACTAAACCATATCTTGTAGTTCTGATGCACCAAGTGAAGAGATTCCAAATGTCATTCACTAAGACATCAGTTTTATCAATTCAGAACAAAATAGAATGGCAGTTTCTTCCCTGAAAAACCTGTTTTCATCCATTCAACAAGAAACAAAAACAAGGACAAAGGAAAAAATATTGAGTAGTTTAAATATATATTTGTGAGAAATATTTCTTAAATGTCTCCACATTTCAGATAAATACAAACTGCCACATAAAGGAATTAATTACTAGTCACAAAAGTAACTTTTGTCAGCCTGAAAAAAAAAGATCTATTAATATTTTTTCAAATACTAGTGTTTTCAAACTGTACAATGTATATTTTTCCTAGCAGTACAGGTTATTCTAAATCTGCTGGATCTTTACATGCACAGTGGGAAATCAGGTGGTACATATTTTTGGTATGGTATTGCAAAGAGGATAGTTACTTGATTCAAGGAGAAAAGCACTGAGTGTGCAGTGTGAAAACTGATATAACTTACTGGAAAAGAAGTGGCAATCTGCGGGACAGGAAGAAAATATTGGGTGCATATAGCATTTGTATTGAATGCATTTCACAGCCATGTGGGCTCATTGGTCTATGGCTTAAGAGCAAAGTTTCTGTTGCCACCCTCTTACAAATTTAGAAAGTACTCTAAAAGTAATGAATACTCTTTAAATAGTCATAAAATCACTATTTCCTAGTTTTCACTCGTTAACAAATAACAATTTTAATTCCACTGAAATGGGAGGAGCTAAGATTTCCCTCCATATACTCATCCCCTTTAGGATGGTTTCCACCCCACTTCTCTGTAAGTGCAAAGCATCAGGAAGTTAGTGTTCCGATGGGTTTTCAATGTTTGGACACAGGAACACAGAAAGTGAGCACCAGACTTGTTTCTTGCTGCCTAGACAGCCTGTGACCCTAGCAGTCTACTGGCAACTTCATCCACTCATCCTAACCCTGGTTTCTTTCATGCCTGCTATACAGGCAGGGGAAATGCCTTTCTTGCTGGAAAGAAGCATGCAGATCTACCCACAACCACTGCAGTGGTTGTGCAGATCTACCCACTGGAAGAAACACTAAGGGACAAATTGAGAGGCGAGGCTCTGTCTGCTTCAGCTGCTCCATATTCCCCATTTCTTCCATTTCCTATCCAAACAAGAGGTCTGGAAAGTTATGAAAATATTGAACTCCAGTGCGTTTTCATTTTAAAATAAATGGAAGGGAGGTGTTGGGGGCAGGGGAATTTCGGCAGTTGGCAAAACACAGCACCACGCGCTAACAGGGAGGACTCATCCAGCAAGCAAGGACAATAGCTTGCTTGTGCTGGGCTCCACCACACCACTGTCACACAGGAAGGGTATCTGAAGGTCACAAGGAGCACACTACTGCCCAACCATATTTTCACAGGAGGCGACATAAACCTCATGGACTGAAGAAACATTACACACTGGACCTTACTGGGAGGCTGGTCATATACAATAAGGAGTTTGCAGCTACAGAGCACAAAGATTTAATGAGCTTCCCCGATTTCAAAGAAGCTCCTTCATCTCAGCCAGGTTTGGGGTTTTTCTTTCTGACTCAGTGCTGTACTACAGCACCTCAGTTATAATCCTAACAAGGCTTCATAACTGGCGTGGCTAACAATTACTATTGCACAATAATGAAACCCAATTAATTGGATTTAAAAGGAAAAAAAAAAGTAATTCAAACATTTGCTGTTATGAATAGTGCTCCTAACCAGCCTAAAGAATAACCTGTATTTGTGCTCACTCAGTATTTTTTTGGCATATGGAACTGAATTGACACTTTTGTGAAGTTCTGTCTCACTCCCATAGCATTCAGCCTCAGGACGTACCACTTGCAATTACTGGGTAGAAACAGCAGCTCAAACTCCCTTTTCTTCTCACAGTGACCTGCAAAATCGGAGAGGAGTAAACCATTCTCTACAACTGCAAAAGGAGTTATATAAAAATTTCAATATTAAGAGGAACTTTGCAATGGTACATGTAGTCAGCAATACGAAAGCACAGGAGTGAAAAATGGGCCTGCTTGGACAAGTTTTGTGTCGTGCAGCCAACAAGGAGCTGATGTTCCTGGCACCCTGCAGTAGCCAACCCAACGCTATTCTCTTAGCTTTAGGGCCCACTTATGACAACACCAGCAGAAGAGACTCTGGCCAACAACAGACTGGCAAGTGGCATTACATTACCTTTAGAATTCCTAATTCTGACCTTTCACACAGTTCTTCAGGCTTTTCCTCACACACCCTCCCACTTCTCTTTGGACAGGAATGAATTTTATTTAGAAGTGTTTAGTTTGAGGCACTCTCATCTGTGAGGTAAATATGATGTATGGTTTTTCAAGTGACTAGCACTTCAAGCTTCTAAACTTCTAAGCAGGTTTGTCAAAATAGAACTTAATACTTCAAGGTATTTAAAAAAAAAATCGTTTCCTCCTCACAGGTTCATAATTGTTATCCATACAGGAGATTTTTAGTAACAAGCACTGAAAAAAAAGAATAGAGACAGGAATTTGCTGGGGAAACACACCGCTTGTGTGGGAATAGCTCTTTAAAAATCTACACAGGATATCCAGATCTCTGTTTTCATGTGTTCCAGATTTCTTTGGTGCACAGTCATCACCACTCCACTGAAAGTACAATTGTTTGGTCTCCGGCTTTGAAATGGGTGGAGAGCATGAGATGTTAAGATATAGACCAATTTAACCAGAAGATATTTATCTCAGCAAAAATGTCTGTGTCGAGGACTGGAAAAGGATGAAGTAAAGGATGAGTCATAGTATCACCACACTTTCTCAGGTACAGAATTAAATTTTTCTTTTACCTTCCAAAGCAAGTGCCTTGGCCGTGATCACCTACGATGAGAAATAATTCTACTGTTAATAGCAGTTGTCTTAAGCTAGATGTGGGCAGTTTTTAGGAAACAACAAAGCCCAACCTTGCCTTTACAACTGACAAAACACAAAGTTTTTAAAGCATTTCAATGATTCTACAGCTACACTAGTTTCTATGCTTTAGACTCTTTATAATTATGATACATATATATTTTTCACACGGCAACCTATGGTACATATTACATAGCTGTCAGAAAAACCAACAACCTTACTTTCTAAATGTAATCAAAAATAAAAGATGAAGGATGTTTGTATAAATAGGTATCTGTACTGTATGCAGTCCATGAGGAAAACCATCTGGGAAAAATAGCAGCTGCCAGTCCCCTGGAAAATCTGTAGATTATGATTATATCCATGCTTTTTTACTTATTCAACTGAAAGAGAATCTCTTCCAAAAACTTCACTTACAATCAAATTAAGAAAATAAAAGGAAAAAAGATTTATTTTATTTATTTCTGGTAGGTTTTTGAGGAATTATTTTTCCACCCTTTTTTCTATAGAGATCCAAATAGTGGCAAACATAGTAAGAGCTTTTCCAGGTACAAACACTGTAGATGAAATAATAGTTCTGGTTTCACAGAATGGTCTTTCAAGGGAAGTTTTAAATTATGGAGAAGGAATTTGGTCTTACTTGCACAGCTTTTGGTACACTTTGGTGGCAAATCCAAAAATCTGTAGTTACAGTGAGGAGAGTACTGAAATCAATTCATCAATTCCTCACAACTCTTCGTTAATATTACTGTATCACATTACAATTGCAGTGTTCAACCATCCTAGAGATTCTGTAAATTTCTTAATTCCCCTTAAAGTAGCTACCAATGCCAAGAACTGAATGGCCAGCAACTCTGAGTTATTTCTGTGAACCATTGCCAACTATATGACAAGAAACACTAACCATTATAATTACAGAGCTTTTAATTTAAAACACTGTTTGGCATTCACAAGTAACACTAAGGGTGTCAGAAACAGAAACCCTCCGAAACCAGGTGTTTAGACCAAAAATACAATTGTTCTGTGTTTTGTAAAAGTTACACTTCACTTTTGAGCCTGCTGAGAGACATATTCCTTTGATGTTTACACTACCATCACAGTTTTGAGGAGAGGATGAAAAAGAATCAGAAATGCATTGCAGGGAAATGAGTGCAAGATTTGCATGGTGGCAACATGAAGGACACGACCAGCAAGGGGCAACTTCATCTGAGCAGTTCAGAAGTTGACTGGCAAATTTACACAGTTGCAGAAAGCCAAAGGCTAGAGCAATAGGATAATGGCTACTGTGACATAGAGACAGGGAAATGTATCAGCAAAAGGATCATTAAATATCCAGAGTTTTATTTTACAGTAGTCTCCACATGCTCAGCTGAATTACACAGTCACTGTAGGTACAAACTGCTCGAGATAGAAGGAAATGGAATATTTTACTGCTTTGGGGTAAATGTTCCGTAATCCCTACGGTCATGGCTAGCATTTAAAGTCTAAATTGCACCACTGAATAAAACAAACCAATTGACTCCAGGGCTGACAATCTGCTCATTAGACTGCAGTATTCCAGGTCTGATTACTTGAATGTGCTTAACTTTGAACAGTAAAACTTCATACAAAAGTACACTGAACAAAAGGAAAGACTGAAAATTTGTTGACAGATGATTGTCCCTTGAGATTGCATAGTATATGAGAGACAGCATGGTGCAAGAGTTTGTAAGCAAAAGCAAGTGCAAATCAGCTGGAATAAAGTAGTTCACAATCACACTATTCTTGAAGTACTGTAACAGCATTTTTAAACCAAAATAAATAAAATCATTCTTCAGAGCTTCTCTGGACTGGAGACTAAGACTTTCATTAATTTTTGCCGTGACTAGCAAGGGTCAGTAATAATGGTATGGATTAGCCAGTCTCTTACAAAAACAAATAACACTGAGGTGTATTTTGCCATCTTTTCCTAGAAAAAGGAATGATTTTGCATATCAGAAAATTTCTGCTCTGACTGCTGTATGACTTAAATTATAGTTTCTCCACTGTATTTCATTATCTCAGGTATTGCATCTGTGGAACTATGAGTTGGACATTCTTCTCTCTGAGCAGGTGAATACAGACATAATAATTTACTGGTTCCTGGTAAGCTAGGACCATCTCCAGAGGGTGACTGTGCACAGAACAGTCCCCCCAGGGCAGTGGTCAGTACCCCAAGCTGTTGAGTTCAAGGAGTGTTTGGACAGCACTCTCAGACATAGGGCTTGGACTTTGGGAGTTACTGTGTAGAGCCAGGGGTTGCACTTGATTATCCCCATGGAACCCTTCCAACTTTGGGATGTTCTATGATTCTAAGCAGGATGTGCTTTTCATAGAATCACAGAATGGTTTGGGTTGGAAAGGATCTTTAAGATCATCCAGTTCCAGTGTCCCTGCTATAGATAGGGACACCTCCACTAGACCGGGTTTTGCATTAGCAGATGACTTCTAGGTTCAGAGGAAGAATAATGTTGAAATGGTCAGCCCTTTTTGGGATTGTGTAGCTCCCTCTTCTTTCAAAAATTCCATCCCCACGTACCTCGCCTCAGCTTTTATGGAATTTAATTCTTAATTTAAAATTAAAAAAAAAAAGAAGAAAAAAAAAAGGGAATAGAGAGAGAGAAAGATGTTAGCAGGACACCACCCTGTGTGAGGAGGTAGGATGCCATATACCTAGAGTGAAAATGCCCAGCCTCACGATGATATGAGTAAGTTGAGTCAGCAGTTCCTAAAGCTATTTTGTCCTTCCCTTCCCCTGACTCCCAAATTTCCTGCAGTATCCCACTTGAAACACACAGCAGTGCTGAGTTCCCATCCACACAGTGGTGAAAGTGTTAGGACAGGGTCACCAAAAGAGATGCAAGCGAACTGCAGAGCACTGCAAACTAGTTTCCAGAGTTCCTGGAAACATACCGTGGCTGGATTTTGTGTTGCCTGGGGGGCCCAGCCACTCTTGTCCCAATTGCTCTGCTTTCCAAGAAGCTGCATTTAGATCGTGTGTTTTTTACATGCCTTCTTTGACTGACTCTGTTCAGTTCATTGGCATGTAGAGGCTGAAATGTCTCTCCTGACCATCACCAAGGGAAATGTACAAGACTTCCCGAGTCAAACACACAGCCTTTACATCGTTATTTCAAAAACAAGGCATTCCTTGCTCTTCTGCAAGGACCTGGAAGGTTCTAGGTTCAGGTGGAATCATCAAATGCATGCACTGAATCTATGTCCAAGATCTGATTAATGTAATGGTGACTTAGAAAAGACTTCCTTCAAAATCATGGAAAATTAAATACTTGAAACTTCTTTAGATATGCTAGGGGAGCATCTGGGCCAATGATGGAAAGCAGAGCTCTGTCAAAAGTGATGCTACAGAGACTGAATATCTGTGATACTAAAAAAACAGTGCAAAGGTGCTAGTTTACAGAGAGTAGGACAAGATCAGGACACAGATTGCAAGGATATTTCCAGCTTTCATTTCATACCTAACAAATACTGCAGTCACCTTCATCTTTTCCAGGACCTGGGGGCAATTTAGATTCTGCATTATGCCATTAATGTAACACTTATTGGTCAAAACAGCTTAAAAATATAAACTGGAAGTTAAAAACAATGGCATTTCCCTTTTCCTGTTATTTCTATAATGTTTCAAGCTTCCCAACTTGTAACTTCCAGCACAATCACAGCCCATTTCACAGCCCATTTAGAGTTTCTTCCTCTTTTGGTGAGATAGCCCAACTGGGAGCTAAGAGTATTTAAGAGAAAGAAGAGACCTGAAACAGGCTTGGCTGCTGATATGAAAAGCAGCACAATAGACTATTACCCAATTTGTGAACAGAAACGTTACTGGATTAAACCCTTCCACATCAAGTTCCAGCCCACTTGCCCACACTGAGTAAGTATTAGATTTAAAAAAATAAGGTCAAATATGCACATGTTCACACAAATGGGGCTGCAAGCTGACAGCATGTTCCTGTATACATGAGCAACACATCATGAGCTTTCTGGAGTTCAAGAAGCATTTGGACAACACTTAGTCATACGGTCCTGTGTGGAGCCGGGAGTGGGACTTGATGGTCCTTCTAAGTCCCTTCCAACTCAGGATATTCTACAGTTCTATGATTCTATGTCTGTATTTGCATGCACATCTTTTGTATCCATCCTGCATCCAGCAGACCATTCTTTGTTGTTAAGCAGATGTCAGCATTTAGCTGTATTAATAGCTGATGCTTTTGGAAAAGAATTTCCCATAAAACCATTTTCTTGTCTGCTTATGTGTACCTTGGACGGGGTGCAAGTCATCTGTTTTGCCTCTGGGCATGTCTACATGTCTCTGTAGCACCACCGGAAAGTTCTAGGAGGAGCTGCCACTTGCAACCTCAAGCTCCCCTCCTGCTGTAATCTCCTCTTACGTAGAGGGAGGCGGGGGGAGCATGTTATGTGCACCCGTGCAAGTACTCACTGCAGAACTGAGCCTGACAGGCAGGCCAGATCATCTGCTGCCAAAGTCAGGAACGTAAAGAGGCTTGAAATGGTGAAAACTTTGATTTTTTTCTCTGAAGAGGGTTTAGAGAACATTTCATATGCAATGGAGAAAGAAGAAAATAATTTCAATGCAGATATCTGGAATTTCTCATCGTGAAAGAAAAATAATTTAGTTACTTCCAGAAAAACAAACCATTTCTCTTTATGTGATTTTGGAAAAGTCTATGAAACCGCAGTTCTGCTGAAGAGCAGCTCACCTCTTTCAGAAATCTGGTTTTCCTCAGAAGGCTTCTGACGCCAAGACACAGTGCTTAAAGAGGGGCCTTATGTGTGTGCACAGAAAGCTCTGTTGTACCTCTAAGTACCGATATTCTCACTTGCATATGCTGCTGGGAGAGACACTTAATTTACAAATTGTCTTCCAAGTAGCTAACGTTCATACAAATTGACAAGACACTCATCCACTTGTCAGGAGAACACTGACAAGTTTTACAGCTTTGTTACATCACAGAACCAAATTCAATCTAAAATAGTGAAGCCATTTTCCTCTGATAGCTTAATTAGAGAGGTAGGAACATGTTTTCTCATATTTTCTGCCAACCAAAACCAGATAAATTAGAGCTTGTATATGTAGGATTTTTTTGTTTAATACAAATGTAATTTTTATTTATTTATTTATTTATTTATTTATTTTAAGCTGCAGGAGCTAAAAATCCTCCAGCTTCTTGCTTAGTTTCACTACAAAAAGTCAAGATTAGTTTCACAGAAATAGTTTGTTCCCTGGTACAAGAAGGAAAAGGAGTAATGATAGAATGAGAAGATAGAAACACAACATATACAGCATGTGGTGCACTCTTCAGTTCATTCACAGACTGATTGGCCTTTTGAGTACCTCCTGTAGTGTCGGGAGGGTTGCAAGGGGCAACTTTGCCTGACATTGTATGTGTAGTGTTCACTGCACTCTCATGAAGATGAGTAGGTAAAGGGAAGCAGAAAGGAAGAGAAAAACTCTCAAGACAGAACTTCTTCTCACTGACCAAAACTGCAGCTGTAAAAGACTTAGGTTCATATTTCACCCGACCAGCATTTTTTTATTGTCTCAGATCACAGCTTTGCCAACCTGCAGCACAGTGCTTGCGGGAGACACAGCCCTACAGGAACAACTGAAGGTGAAACTTGCTTGGAAGTCATCCTGTGTTGCATGTAGCTCTGCTGGATGGTTCAGGATGTGGCAAAACTTTAATATCTGGGAGACTTGACACCTAATTTCTTGAAAGTTTCAGAGAATGCTTTTTTCAGGCTTTGTCCATTGGTTTTAGATACAGAATTTCTCAGTTTGGTTTGTCTAACGAAAAGACAATAACAACATTGGTTTTGCCAGCAAAACAAAACCCAAGTTCTGCACCTTCAACAAGTTCATGGTCCAGTGGTCTCACAGGGCCCAGAAATCTTTCCACGGTTTCTATTTGTTTCCATTGTTATATTTACGTTTTTGTACTGTGTTTGCCACTTTCTGGCATTGAGTCCTCACTTGGAAAAAGTAAGATGCACTACTTTTCCTTCCCAGGAATGTATACGTCATTACAGTACAAGCCAGCTAACTCAATCTGAAAGTACCACCTTGAAAAAAAAGGCATCTTTCCACGTGGGTGGAAGCAGTCTCAAGAAGAACACCTGGACCCTGCAGTGTGTGTACGCTCCACATCGAACTAGTTCAGCAGATGTAGTTCCATTCCTACTGTACATAACAATGTCTTGTTTTCTGACCTTTCTAGAACCCTGCTTTTTATTTCTTCTACAGTGGAGATTCTTGCTTGATTCGTACTGTAGCATTAACTAGAGCTGTAAGTTTTCTTTACTCAGGAGCTCTAGATCTCTTGTCCTGGATTCATGCCACCTCTTTATTCGTATTAATACTTTTCATCTGGTGGAGCTGGACGTAAAGGGAAGAAAGAGGAGTGTTTGCTGCTCGGCATTACCACCACACGGTTTTCATTTAAAATTAAACACAAAATCAGATCTTCTCATGTCATTTCCAAATGAAGCCCAGGTGATTCCAAACTAGATGTGCCATGCAAAACACTGTGCCATATTTTGTCTGAAAAGGTTAAGAAACCTCAAACCTGACAAGAAAACTGCCTTGCTTACCAATCTTCGAAACAAAGAAAATAGGGAAATAAAATTCCAGTTTTTATTCTTTATAAATCAGCATCTGGGAGAAATCTGCCTAAGAAACTGACCAACTCTCCTCTCTTGTCACAGTGTCACTGTTCTGTGGAAAGATTATCTCAAAGATGATTTCAAGAAATAGGTAGTTGCCCTGTGCACAGTTACATGTAATGGAAACCTAGGCAAGCAAGAATAGAGTAAACAAGATGATTGTCCACAGTAGATAGGACATCAGCAGAGAGCAAAGAAAGCCTGGATTCTCATGTCCATTCTTGGAGATGAGGGAAGAAAATAGAATTTGAAATACTCTGGATTCACTTTCAAAACATGAAAAAGTGATTTCCTGTTGTATCTCACTCTCTAACCATGCCCAGGGAACTGGTTAAATAAGTACATTCTTTAAATGAAGCTGAGACCATGAATGTGGAATCTGGAAACTGAGTTGCAGTAGATAAACTGGGTTCCTCAGAGTGTTCCCAAATACTGCAGTGTGAACACACTACAAGCTTCCCATTTCTTAACTATTAAAGTAAATAATATTTTTAGAGGCAAATATCCTCCTGAAGGGCAATAAACATTGGTTAATCAAGAATACATTATTAAAACAGAAAGGTTAAACAACAAAGCAAAATGGAATGTAAGATGTTTAATAGACTTCAGTTTGTGATCAAATTACTTGAAAGACAGGAATTCCATGACATTCTATACTGCTGCTGTTTCGGTGTCCCAAATGACATAGTCTGTCTGGCACACAAGAAAGTATAACCTTAGATTCTCACTACTCATCACAGAAACCAAACAGCAGCAAATTTTCACCTAGAGCTACACATACGAAAGTCCTTGAATATGAAATGGAAGAAAAAGAACAATTGCTGAATGAGTTTCACCTACTTTCTGTTCCACACTGGCTACCTTGTTCTCTGAATCATAGCATTTCCGTGAGCAGCTTCAGTCATTCCAGTGAGTCAGCATAAATTTAGGAAAAACAGTTGTGTATTATCCTCCTCAGCTTTGTTGGATTATAATTTCTGTTATGGTACTTAGCACAGAATCCCAGCATGGGTGAGGTTGGCAGGGACCTCAAAGTCTGTCTGTTCCAACCCCTGCTCAATCAAGGATACCTCCTCCAAGGAGGAGACTCCACAACCTTGTGGCACCAAACCCCTCAGATTTATATACCATTCCTCCCAGTTATGGGTTATCAGAAAGTTTGTTTAGGGTAAACTCTGCCTTACTGTCTAGAATGTTAATGAAGATGTGAAACGGTACTGGATGGATCTCTATTCTTACATAAAATCAAACGTTTTAAGAGAAGTACACGTGTAAGTGATTAACAAAAAAACATATCTTCAGCAATTAGTAAGTTATGCTCATTTATTAATGCTAATTCATCAAGATTTGAGGATCCTGATGGACAAAACGCTGTACCTGAGACGGCAGTGTATACTTTCAGCCTGGTAAGGCCAAAAAATCCTGGGTTATATCAACAGAGAGGTAGCAATAGGAACGGGGAGGGGATTGTCCCCTCTGCTCTGCCCTTGTGAGGCCCAGCTGGAGTGCTGCATTCAGGTCTGGGGTCCCAGTACAAGAAAGATGTAAAGCTGTTGGAGCAGATGCAGAGGAGGGCCATGAGGATGATCAGAGGGATGGAGGACCTCTCCTATGAAGAAAGGTTGCAGGAACTGGGCTTGTTCAGCCTGAAGAAGAGAAGGCTCTGAGAAGACCTCACTGCAGCCTTCCGGTGCTTGAGGGCAGCTTACAGGCAGGAGGAAGAACAACTTTTTACAACAGCAAATAGCAATAGGACAAGGGAGAACGACTTTAAAATAAAGAGAGGAGATTTAGGTTAGGTATTAGGATTAAATTTTTTCCTCAGAGTGTTGCAGCCCTGGCAGAGCTGCCCAGAGGAGCTGTGGGTGCCCCTCCCTGGAGGTGCTCCAGGCCAGGTTGGATGGGATCCTGATTTAACGCAGCCTGATCTATTGGTTGGCACCCTATGCATGGCAGTACGTTGGAACTAGATGATCATTAAGGTCCCCTCCAACCTACACCATTCTAAGAAATTCTATGAAAATTATTCCCACTGACTCTTTTCGCTTGTGTTTTCTAGTAAAAAGAGAAGAGAAGAGGATTTCTTTTTGACAATGTAGAATGCTTTTAATTAGGATCTCAGTAAATTCTACATTTTCTTCATTGTAACACAGCCAATCAGATGTAGATGGCATTCTATAGGATTCTATCATTTTGGGTTCTTTGTTCATTTTCAGGTTTAGTATTTTGCATACTGGGAAAGAAAGTGCCCTTTATATTGAACAAAATTTGTTACCTCAGCACTATGAAGGGTATTACAACCTCTTACATGGATAAAGTTCTAAGAAAAAAAAAAAAAGAAAGATAAACAAATTTTCCCTTTTCTCTTTAAAAACATTGCCATTGAATGTTATGTGGTGTCCAGAAAGAGACCTAGCTGTGCACAGTCACAACAGTTAGCACTAAGAACTGCTTTTGAGTTTTCTAGCACTGAATTCCTTCTGTAACAACATAGTCTGCTCTTTACGTGATACAGTGAAAAGACAGAAAAGGACAGGAAAGCACAGATCGGATCCCTCTCCCAAACAAATTTGCAAAGACAAACCAAATTCTCAGGAAGAATGGTCAGGCACCGGAACAGGCAGGTGGTAGAGCTACTGGAGGTGTTCAAGAGACATGTGGATGTGGCACGGAGTGAGATGGTTGGCATGGCATGATGGTGGTATGTTGACGGTTGGGCTAGATCTTTTCCAACTGCAATAATTATGATTCTATGATTCTATAATTTGTTCCTACCTTGTCCCATCTCCAATTTTCCCTTTCAGTCTCCTCTTTTTTTCCTGGTGTTTTTTTCATATTTCTCCCTGTCAAATAAGTTTACATTCAACCTTTTCTAAAAATTCTTTAATTTACAAAAAGTTAACTTATGATCAGAAATGATGCACAATTCTCTATAGTCATCTATTAGCCTTCCCTGAACATATGCATAGAAAGAATCATAAGGAGGAACACAACATCTGCAAAGCCCAAATTCATAACAAATAAATTATTTTCATGCCTTGACCTCAGGATAATTTCTGGATGAGTCAGAAGAGAAAAAAAATTGGTTAGGTAAAGGGAAAGACATTTAAACATGTCTCTGTACTGGTCTCTGGTTGAATAAGTTATGTATCTTCAAAAAAGGCATGTGATATCTACCCTGATGTACGTCCTAAGTGCATTATCACTTAAGCCATGGGGCACTTTATGAACCACACTTCAAAGAGTTTTCCTTCAGCAGCTGGATGGATTGCTTAAATAATCTTGGTTGTTTGTTCTGGTAAGTGATTCAGACACAGTTCTGGGGCAGACCAGACTGTACCTGTTTTACATAAAAAGTGCAGGTTATTTGGGAAGCATTGCTTGTTTCTGTGAATCTGACCCACAATGCCTAATGCTATCAGTTGAAGAACAGGGCTGGCTTTAACAGTAAGTATTAAATCATTTCAGCCAGCTGTATTTCCCTTTTGCAAGTACAGTACTGTCTGCAGTCTATTTGCATTGCTGATAAAAATTTTTCTTTTTACATCAAGTGTTAAGTGTCAGTCTATAACCATGTTACTGCAGGTACAAATAAACAGTTATTCTTCATCCCACAGGCCAAATGCCTGGCTTTTACAAGCACTCATCACCTGAAATCCTGCTGCTGTTATCTGGTGTTTAATGGAGCTGGCTCTACCAGGGGAGAGCCAGAGCTGCCACCTATTACGGTAAGGTAAGTAAGTAAGGTAATCTTAATTTTCAAGGATAATATTATATATCAAGAAATAACAATGTATGTTGGACGCCAAAATCATGAAAAAGAAGCCAAATATTCTTCTAGAGTAAGCCACAGTAGCAGCACTACCTTCAGAAGAGCGTTTTACTTCCCTCATCTGATAAATTAATGCAAAAAAATAGCTATAAACTTGACAATAAAGGTTTGGGTTAAGACTGTTGAAAAAGTCAAAGAAACCAAGAACATGCTGTCTGATTTGTGTCAGAGGCCTGAAAAGCCAGGCTAAGGGATGGTTTGCTCTCTCTGGCATCTCTTATAGCCCTGAAAACCTGTAAAAGAGGTAAGCCCAAGCCTTCAGACATCTGCCCTGCTTCCTGTTTATGTCCTGACTTTTCTCATTCTTTTTATTTTTTTTTCCCCTGAGGCAAAAAAGAGACCTGTTTCTCATCTTTGGCTAGCGGAGCTTTGTTCCCAAGGCCAGAAAGCTGGCTTTGATTAAGAATGACTCCATCAGGTGAGAGGATAGGATTTCTCACTGGTACAATCTCTAAGAACAACCTTGCAGGAAAAAAAAACAGGTTTCCTAAGCCATTAAGAGTTTTATCCATCTAATTAGAGAGAAGGTTCAGTATTATGTGTCTGCTAACCATGTTTAACCCTTAACTGAAAATTATTTTTCTGCATGCAGCAAAATTATCCATATAGGATCCTTCCATACTGAAAAAAACAAATAAATCCATCCTATTTAAAATTGCATAAGATCTCACTGTTTTGAAGACAAGGATAGCAGTGTTTAGCTGTATTTTCAAGCATTTCTTCTCAAAGAGGATCTTTGTCTGTGTGGTAGGGAAAAGTTCAGTACAAAAATCACTGTATTCCATTAGCTAAAGCACACTCACAAAACTTGCACACAAATCTCCATTATTAACTAGGATACAGTTTCTCATTTCAGCCAAGATAATGTTAAATTAGCAGCCAGGGAGAACTCCAAAAGGATCGCTCTGAAGCTTTATAAGACTGATTTACAGTAAGTAGTAAAATATTTACAGAATAGAATATTCAGTATTCTGATAATAAATTCATAAAAATTCAATAAAATACCTGACCTTTGGAATTGCCACCTTCTGCAAATGGGGCAACAGATAACTTGAATGATCAGGAAGAACTTACTGCAAAAATTATTCTGTAAAAAAAAAAGTAAGTCTCTGTAATATTGACTTGATCAATGTTGAGAATTATTCGCTACAGCAAGTAAATCATAGTATAACTGTTATTCTGCAGTAAATCAGTAGGAAATTTGCCATCAGCCTCAAATGATCAGAAACACTACAGCTCACAGACAGGTCAAAAAAGAAGTGACAGCTATACATTGAAAATAAATTACATTATTTTCAGAAAAATAGCTTAGAATCAAACCCTTTTTCTAGGAAATCTGGCACTTGTTTTATAGACTAAGGCACAGTTCATTCTAAATTTTGATAGTCACCTGCTAGTAATTCCTCACTACTGTCCATAAATGTCCACACAAAAAGAAACTTTGGTTAAACAGTCATAGAATCGTAGGATCATTTGAGTTGGAAGGGACTTTCAAAGGCCAGCAAGCCTAATTCCCTTGTCCTAGTTCTCTACAGAGACATCAGGCTGCTAAAACCCCAGTACAGCCTGACCTTGAACGTCTCCAAGAACGAGGCATTCACCATCCCTCTAGACAATCTGTTCTAGTGCTTCACCTTTGTATTTTGTATTATTGTAGAAATTACTATTGTAAAAAACTTTTTTTTCTTATATCCAATGCAATCTAAGTGTCTCCTCATTTAGTTTGAAATCATTTTTGCTTGTCCTGTCACAGCAGACCCTGCTAAGGAGTCTGTCCCCTTATTTCTTCTGTCTCCCTTTTAGACACTGAAAAGTGGCTCTCAGGTTTAACTGATGCCTTCTCCTCTCCAGGCTGAACAGCCCCAGCTCTCTCAGCCTGACCTGGTAGGCAAGGATCACTGTTGAGATCCTCCTCCTCAGGATGCGTTCCATCAGGCCCATGTCTCTTCAGTACTGAGGTCTCCCAGTCTGGACACAGTAGTCCAGATGAGGTCTCACCAGCACAGATTAGAAGGGCAGGATCACATCCCTCATCCTGCCAGCCACACTGCTTTTGATGCAGCCCAGGATACAGTTGGCTTTCTGGTCTGGCTCATGTCCACCTTATCATCCACCAGTAGTTCCAAATTCTTTTCAACAGGACTGTGCTCTATCCTATTTTCCCATATTGTTTTCATACTAGGGACTGCCATGAATCAGGTACAGGACCTTGCACTTGGATCTCTTGAACTTCACAAGATTCATTTGGGCCCATGTCTCAAGCCCATCTATCTGAACAGCATCCTATCCCTCAGGTGTGTTGACAGCCCCACACAGCTTGGTGCCATCCACAAACTTGCTGAGGATGTAGTCAATCTCACTGTAGATCTCACTGAGGAAGAACACTTGTCCATACTAAGCCTTCAGGGACACTACCCATCACTGATCTCCATCCACAAGTTGACCACCACTTTCTGGGTACAATCTCATAGCCACTTTCTCACCATCAAGCAGTGCATTTGTCAAACCCATATATTTCCAGTTTCTAGAGAAGGATATTATGGGGATCGTGTCAAACACCTTACCACAGTCCAAACAGACTACATTCAGTGACTCTTCCCTTTTCCACACAAGCAGTTACACCATCACAAAAAAACACATGGTTGGTCAGGGAGGACATGCCATTGGTGAAACTGCTTGTCTGTAACTCCTCCTTGTCTTTCGTGTACCTTCATACTGCTTTCAGGAGGATCTTCTCTATCATCTTTCCTGGAACAGAGGTGAGACTGACAGGTTGATAGTTCTTTGGGTCATTCTTTTAATCCTTTTTAAAAATGGGTGCTATATTGCCTTTTTTTTTCAGGCACCAGAATCTTCACCTGACTGCCATGACTTTTCAATATCATCAGGAGTGTCCCAGTGACTGTGTCAGCTAATTTCCTCAGGACTCTGGGTTGCAAAACAGTTTTTATTGAAATCTTGTGTTGCTTCTGACTGGAGGCTGCCAACAGGGTGTGTGTAGGTGAGCCATTAGGGCATTTGACAAGGATTTTGAAGAGCTGGTGATTTCAGCCCTTCCCTGATAGCCCCACACTGCACAATATGAAGCCTCCCTTCTCACTGCTATCTTTAAAGGTGGGTTAGCACAGGTGCATACGCTTTATGCAGAAAACAGCTCTGGATGCTCCACACCATCAAGAGGACATGTGCAGACCAGGCTTGTACAACACTGTTCACAGACAGTTGTTTAAGAGTGTCAGATTATTACAGCATTTTCCTCTGAAGGAGGATTCTTCCCTCATTAATCTTCAAGAAACAGTGCAGTACAGCCCCAGTGACCATTCACCTCTTTCACGTGTAACCCTTTGCATTCCAATTTCTAAAGGAAAAATGAAAGAAGGAAAGAAAAGGAAGTTTTTCAGTTATCAGCTAAAAAATTTCACTCAAGAGAATTAGAAATACCACTCAGTTCTTCTAGTGAAACCTTCAGTTTAAGACGCCTTAAGCGGAAAAAGATTATTTGAAGCATAAGAATATGAGAAACTCTTCAGAAACTTAAAATTATCTTCTTAAGTAATGCACTTAGCCACGACCACATGGATTGGTGAACAAATGGAATATTATCTGTTCAGTGCAAGTTACTGTGAGCTCATTGCCTCTTCTTTTAAAATAAAAACTAAGATCCCTTAACTAAAAATTGCATCACTCCTTCCAGTCAATTTTTAGTGTCCATTTAGGCTTGTCTACATTCTTCACACTTGGAGTATCCTTTTGTCTCACAAAGAGTTTTTCTTCCCAGTCTCACTGTACTTCTGCGCACAGTAATGAAATTAAGCAGGCAACAGAACAGTGGAAAATTTGTCACATTCTGCTCCAGAAACCCACACAGCCACATGCATATGAACTAAGTCATGTGATTTGTCTCTCATGTTCAGAAAGAAGGACAGATGAAAACAGGTGAGGAGCACAAGGGTCAAGAAGTCAGATGCAAAAATTACTTACTATGAGGAGAGTCACCCACAAGACACTAAATTATATATTCAGTTGCAGACATAATCTACAGAAATCAGCTGAAAAGCACTGTGGTAAGAGACTATGTCCTCAGTCTTTAGTGAGCCACATAAAACCACATAGAATAATTCTCTGTGTCACCTCACAAGCTTTTGCTCTATTTTCTTTCAAAGTTACCATGCTTGAGGTTCATTAAAAGTATTTTCCTCTGTAATTTTCTCATTATCAGCTCAAGTGATAGGCATCACTGCATGGTATCTGATTGCCATTCATCATAAAGCCTAAGAGCATGCGTGACACAATTCAGTAACCAAATAACTTCTGCTAAATATATACAGAGGCTATGCTTGAGGCTACGGTTTCTGCAACACAAATAGCCAACTATATTTTCTTTACTAAGAGACGAGGTTTTCACTTTGCTGGCCCAGTTATCAAGTGTTGGCAGTTCATGTCAAGCAAGATGCATACGCCCCATACTGTAAGATACAGGAAGGTCTTCATGACTCCAAATAAACTTATGACAAGTCTGTGGGTTGCAAGTGCAATGCACCATTTTATCCCGAAGCAGCTTCTCTCATGGTAAAAGATATCGTGGTGGTGTAACCTCCCAAATCCAGGTCAACACAAAGAATTTCGTGAGAAGAGCATATGTGGAGATGGAGAGGCAGAAGGGAGAAAACAGGACTGGGATTACAACAAATCACTACTTTCAGCAAGATCTTGTCCTCAGAACATCCAGAACATGAGAAAATGTTAGATGTCTGATGATGCACAGCCCTCTCACTCACTGAGTACAACATCAGACTGTGACATCTGCAGTTTGCACAACGTGCTGTGCTATCTCTACTGACTCTAGGCTTCCACTCTCACTGCCCAATATTTAATTTAATTTTATGTAATTTATATTAGTTTTTTCTCCTTGGACCAGTTCCAGTGTCTTCTCTTGCCAAGTCAAAGTTCTCCACGCCTCAAATCTTCCCCTGTTCCTTGTTACACTGAAAAGTTAATTCAGAACTACAGCCCCATCTGAAAGGGTTAGTCTCTCCACTCTAATATTTCCACTATGCATTTTGCCTTTCTTTTACTACTATTTTCCAGCAGTCTCTTTCACTCCCATATCTAGCCCTAAGTAGTCTCCATACACACACAGATGTTTAGCTGCTTTACCTTGGTATTCAAAGCATCTTTTCATTCCACTCTAATAATGCAGTCAGTGGGAGCCAGGAGAAACTCCCTGAACATACCTCCCACAGCTGCAGCTCCAGCTGCAGTTATTGCTGACTCTGTTGAAGACAGAATTATTAGGCTTGGCCAAAGATACAGTATTGAAGACCAGACAAATCCACCAGATATTCATCAAGAAAGTTTATCTCAACACTGAGACCATCATCCTGTAAAAGTTAAGCTCCTTCACAAGCTGACAGTAGAGTTATACCAAGAACAAAGATGTTACATGGATTTCAGCTTTTTAGCATGAATGGGACATAGTATTTTGCAAGCAACTATTGTTGCCTGCAAAACAGATCCCTCTCAGAACAGATCAAGCCCTTCTGTTTTCTCTCAAATCTTGAATTGAGCTTCCTAACACCTTGTTCTTTGAGGAAAGTTTAAGCCTGAGATTTGTCTCAGTCTGTCTTATCATTCTGTGAGTTAGAGCAGCCTTTCATATCTGTTGTCCAGAGGAAACAGAGGAAACTTCATCAACAGTCAAGTCACATGAATTGTGCCAAGGTTACGAGGACAGAATAATTTTCTTTACAATGTACTGGCCACAGTATTTTGCAAACTGTGAGCACTTTTTAGTTGTTTTTAGTGAATGCAGGGATTACCAAGAAGGAGGTAACAAGGCAAGCCAAAAGTTTTTCCATATGGTCTTGCAGCAGGGTCCTGTTGCTCTTTGACCATTAGGTGTCAGAAAGCAAATTTACTGAAAGTTTCTTCCTAAGTCTGACTTCCCAACTTTTTATCAATTGAAGGCAAACTTCAAGGATATATTTTGACAATACTGTGAAAACAGGAAATTATGTACCATAAATTGCACAGAAGAAAATAAATGAAAATTCTTGGAGGAATTTTAAGGCTTTTACCAAGGGAATAACCCATAATATAGCTCTCTAAGTTGGGTCAATGAGAGTAGCTATTTTCAGAAAATGAAGCAACCTAAACCATGCACAGGTTTTAGCTATGACAACTTTGATTTTATAGTCACAACAGCGTGTGAGTTTTATAAAACAAAAGAAAAATCCTTTCAGGGCAGATTCTTCTCACATTTGAAAAAACACAAGAAGCTCAACTTGGGACAACGGAAGTAGTTCACGCAGTCCAGGGCAGAATACATACAGTGTTGAATAGTCAGAGACCCAAGGAACTAAAGCTGATGTTTAACAGAGATTCCAGCAGAAATGGAGAGGAGTATGAATCTAAACATGCCTAGAACATATTACAAGAAGCTCACTGTAGTCCCTCTGATAAGAATAATAATTCCTTTTCTAAGGGCACAGCAGAAACCAGTGCTGGTTTCCTTCTAAAGACCAACTACAAGCTTGGCCCAAGGTTCAAACTGCAGAAGACAAGGCAGAAGTCATGCACAGTGTAAATTGCTTTGGAGTTCCAGGAAATTATGCTATCATCAAAGATCATCACAAGCCTCTGTTACCAATACACACGGAAGAAGCAATGGTCTCAGCATTGAGCGCAATGAGATCTAGAAGACCTACCGTGAACTATGTAGAATTCTGGTTTACAGTATTAAACATTCTGTTTCTTTGCATGCTGGTATGTTCCCAAGTTCAGTAAAGTTATGGAAACACAGCTTTTAAATGTTATCTGTTTCTTCCTGTTTCATTTGTCTTGGATGCACCAAACATATCCTCTGCAGTTCCTGACAGAGCTCAGGCATAGGCTGGGCAGAGGCACCTACAAGCATATAAGCTTTTATTTTTCATCTAAGTCTTGTCTATTTTCCTAGGCTAACTGGCTGTGTCTCCCAGTGTAACAGGCTGCTGGCTGTACAGCACATAAGCCACAACACCTTCATCCACATTTTTCACTGGAACCAGTTCAAGATGCTGCTCTCCAGAAATCTGGTCTTGAGGGCAACACAGTCTCGAAGCACAAGCTCTGCTGCTTCAGCAACCAAATTCTCTCCTGAAAATTTGATGCAATATCATTCATCTCAGAGCAACAAGCTCTTGAACAGGGTGAAAATAGAGGACCTGAAGAACTTTGAGGAGTTCTCAATACAAGCAAATATTCAATGACCCGCAATGATATGATGTCATGGTAGGTAATATCTCTACTGCACCCAAAAAGTCAGCAAGGCTGTGGAAGCTTCAGGATCACCACAGAATTCATGCTGATAACAAATATTGGGAGCAGAGCTAAGAGAGGGACACCCCTTAATGACTTTTTCCAACATAGGAGATCAGTACAAAAGTTGAGCGTGCTTTCCATATCAGATAATGAAAAGAGCTTTTCATCTTTTCATTTCACAGATTTCTTTAAAGCACATTAACTAAAAACTGAATTACAGATAGAACCCAGATGATCTCCTCTCCTCTGCCATGTCCCACAGCATGGGGCAGCAGCTGGTTCGAGCTATCTGTCATGCCTCTGACACAACACCCATCTCACACCACAGTGTGCTATGGGGCGAAGCAGGTGGCACGTTCCTGCAGCAAGTCTTGGTGTCTTGGCAGCAGTATGGCAGCCAGCTAGTCTGACCATCCTAAGCATGTGGCTGAGTCTCCAGCCCCTCACTGCTCTTCAAGTTACATTATTCCTGCAGATGTTATGGGGAACAGCTTGGGAAGCAAGTATTCAGCTACAGGGGCCTTGGGCAGGGAGCCACTGAGAAACGGTTCATTTGGCACGTAGGCTGCATCCTGGGAGGAGATTAAAGCACACCGGTACCTGTGTCAAGATGACACTGGCACATGACACACCACTAGCAGGAAAGATGGGTCCGGCTTTGGCTTCAAGGTAAGGCAGCCAAGGCCATCACAGAATGAGAAACAGACCTATCACCAATGTGGGTCTGTCAGGACACTGTGAACTAGGGGAAACTGAAGAGCACAAAGATGATTCCATGCAAACATCCGCAGGTTTGTGACTAGTTGTGTCCTCAGGTGCCCTAGTGAACAAACTTTTGGTCCTCTCAGCTAAGCTTAATAGAGGCTGTCGGCGTGAACAAGAGTGTAAATGTATACAACACAGCCACAATCACAGGCACATTTTAATAAAGAACTGCAGAGGAAAAAAAAACTGTTGTTTTTTTTTTTTTCAATGCTACTTTTTAATCAGATGGTACTGATTAAATATATTGTCCATAATTTTAGATTTCTTCATGAATTCCTTTACAGTAAGTGTATGCTATTGCTCAGATGCATCCCCAAGCATGCTGCAATACATATCTGAATTGAAGAAATATTCAAGAAATACAGTGTATTTCTTCTGTATTAATTTCCTTCTAAACATAAGGCCTCTTTTCTGTGATGGTATCACTGATGGGAATCATGATCACAATGGGAATTTTTATCTTAAATTTTACCCAGAAGTAAGATTATATAACTGCATACCAAATGTTACTCACAGTGAAAACTTTATGAGCCCGGATTTCTACATGAATACGCATGTGTGTGTAAAAATTTGTGAAACAGAAGGATTTGATGGGAGAGGAGGACAAATCCATTTTTTTTACACTTAGAACCAGAAAAGCTGTGGTTATAAAAATCTGCTTATAAAGTAAACTTCATATTGACATGCTGTGTGTTGCACTGCCTTGCATGATGCCCTGTAAGAATATCTATTTTAATTAAACATAAAGTTTTTATGGTGTTCTACTTCTGTTCACACCCTACATACTAAACTGCCTTACAGATCTAGCACTAAGGAGTTTCAGCAACACCAGGAAATTTAATCAGATCTAGATCTAGATTGTTTTAAGCTATTAGATCCAGATCTAGATCTAGACTGTTTTAAGCAGTTTTGAGGAATATCAATAAATAGTATTCTCACATTCCTGATGTAACTGTATACATCAGTTACTGATAGCAAAAAAACATGTCTGCGATCTCTTAAAATCACAATTAATTGCTAACTGTTCATTCAGTTATGCGGTACAAGTGTGACTGTTTTGATTATCTGTCTCAATGGCCTTTATCAAAGTGACAAGTTTTCAATCTCAGCGATTTTTAGGCACCAATTTAATGGAACAGCATCCAAAAGAGTAACACAAAGATCTGCTGAAGTGTGAAACAACAGAGCTATCTAACTGAATCCACTCTCCATGTTAATAAACGAGAATAGCCCTTTCCTGGGAAGACTAATGGTACTTGGAAAAATACAAAACTAAACACAAACACTGCAGCCTTTAAAATGAGGTTGGTAGCATCATGTAGTACAAGCACTGAATCAGAAAGCTATGGTGGGTAGTAGGCAATGGCAAGTAATGTGAGGCTGCATTTCAAGCACCTCGCACTGAAGAGCAGTCCCTTGGCTGCACTGTGGCTGGCACTGTGGGCGCAGTCTGGTGGGCATTTTGCCCTGGCTTCTGGGTGCTGAGGTGCCACAGGACCACCCTGGCCATCCCATGTGATCTGGTGCAGGAATCTCCTCCAGCAAGTGGAAGCATTTCTCACAGTGTACAGCATAGGAAAGCGGTGTCTGACACATTATCTATGTTAGTCATACTCTCACATGCTCATTATTAAGAAGACAATTACAGAAAGAGTGGGGTTAAGAAGGAAACCTCCCAAGAAATCCAGAAGCACAGGTAAAGCAAATGTGAAGGTACTCTCTGCTTTACAAAGCATTACACAGCTTTGTCAGGCACAAGGGACAAAACACTGTTTGGAAGGAACTGATATCACTGCTAAAAGCAAACAGAAACAATTCAAGAGAGAAAAGTAGTGAAATGATACTGCCATAATAAGACAACACTGGCACCCAGTGGTATTCAAAAGAGATGGTGCTTGTATTTTTATTCCTTCTCTTAAAAGCAGTGGTTATGTTTGAAATAGATTCCTGATGCATCTTGGTTACGAAACTTAGACATTCTTTGCACTAAGACCTGAATGAAGACTGAAATGTTACCAAACAGAAGTGCAGAAAGGTTTTTTTAGTTCTTCTTGATTCAATTTTGGTACTCACCAGTGGCAACAAAAAATTAAAAGATTCAGGAGTATTTGAGTCCAATAGATTTATCAGCAGTCAGGAAGAGAGACCTCCAGTTCCTTCAGATTCTGTGCAGGTTCCCGTACCAGGATGTCTGTTTTTCCACAATAATATCTTTCCAAGCTAGAGCATTTGTTGAGCTGATAATCCTGTCCTTAACTCACACTTACACCATGTCCTATTTTACTGTTTAGCTCTGAAAGCACTAAGCACAAGACAACAGAGTCCCCTGATCTTTCTTCTTTGTGTTATGATAAGAGGAGTGGATTATCTTTGAGTTATGCATACATTCTATTAATATTCCAAGGGAAAATTATGAGGAAGAGCAAGCAACATATTCTTAGCTTATTATTTGTATCGGAATACACAGTGTTGTGGCAAGGCAGCTTTTCCTAATTTCAGTGGTTGCCTTATTCAAACAACACTTCACAGTTGCAGAGTACCAGTTAGGAAATGAAGTAAACTGAAGAAGAAATCTACATTGTTAAGGGCAAAACATAAAAAATAAAGACCGTAGGCATCTGCCACCCACCTCAAAAGGAATCAGGTACGACCACGTTCACAGCTGTAAAAAACACTGCAGGAAGAAGTTCTACACATTCTGTCCTTTTGTAGTAACATGGACATGGAATCCAGTTGTTTTTTTTTTCCATTTCTTTGAAGCTCCTTGAGCCAGTGTATGTCACCTGAAAAACCTGTGCTCACAGAAACAACAGGGAACAGCCAGTGCTTGATTTGTATTAGCACTTTTGCACAGCAAGGGGCAACCCAAGGCCTGCCCTGACTCAGAAAAAGTACTAGCCAAAAGGACTAGGAAACTACATCTTTTGATGAAAAAAGGTAATAGGTATAGGCTTGTTTATGCAGCCCTTAAGTAATAGCAAAGAGTAGCAACATTAAACATGGAACAAAGCTGGACAAAACACACAGCTCTACAGTGGAATGCAAGCATTCAGTAGAATGCTGCATGCAAGCAAAGAAAAAGGCTCCTCTAGAAATATGCCAGCAGCCACAGCACTGTGAAGAGCTTTTCCACACTCAGTGCTGAATACAGGCAGTGTACATACAATACAGTGGCTGGATGTGCATGCACATGCCCCATGGCAGGCTACAATGAAAAAAAAATTGAGTCCTCTGCAATCTGTGCTGCCACTCTCACCAGCGGCTGTGGGAAAGCATTTCATTCAAGGCTATATTTTAGCCCTCTCAGAGCTGGTGGGTGACTGAAGCAAAAGATCAGTGGCTTTTGTGTTCGAGACTTTTCCATCCAACAGCATCATTTTCTGGCTGCTGCAGACCTCATCTAGGCTTTTCCTATCAGCAACATTATCCTAAAAGCTTCTGCAGACCATTACCAACGAAGTGAACTTAGTAATGTATGTATTTGGTTTTAACACTTGTGTCCCCAAATTCAGGCTTATTAAGCATGCACCTAAAAGCAAACCTCCCAACAATGTATGGATTTGAAATTCTGATCCCTCAATACTCTTACGCACAAATGTAAAAACACTGCTTAACTGGGACCTTTACTGAAGGAGCAATAAAAATAAAAGTTCACAAAACTAAACACTAGAAACCTCACTGACATTCCAGTCTTAACAACCTTTGTCAAATTCAAAAATAATCTGGCCTCACATCAATACAGAGAAAAGAAAAATGTAATTACCACGGTTTTCTGCTTGGCAAAACAATAAAACTGGATGGTTCTGTTGAATTAGAGAATGACAGGACAGAGAAGCGTACAAGATGAGTCTTGTAACAACTTGAAATATCCCTGTCTATCTACCAGCTTGGTTGTTGTATTTTTATTTATTAATTTTTATTTTTTTCTAAGAACAGCTCAGTAACATAAGTGTTCTCATTTACTTCCATAAGGAAAGAAAGAACACAATAGCTCCAAGTGCATTCCAGGAAAATGTCTTAGACTCAGACCTGCATTATAGTAGACAATGCAGCTGCCATTGGCAGAAAGTGACAGGGCTCACTTCATCAGCATGTATTTTATCTCTTACTGTTTTCTCTCGAGCACTCACACCTCTTTCAGACAGATTTTTTTTTTTTTTTTTAATTCAATTACAAAGCAAACAAACAAAAAACAAACAAACAAAAAAAAAACATAGTAAATTTTTTTTTAACCATTTTTTACATTTGACTGGTGTTTGGGATCATAAATTCCACTGTATTAAATGTCCTTCAAGGACAAGACCAGATGTCTTCATGTTTACAACACATTATCTTGGCATAGCTTTTCAAAACAAAGTTAGTCCTGGAAAATCTGAATGTGAGTGCTTTCATGCAAGTGGCCTTCAGTGCCTCTGTTGGTCCAGGCTGTTTAAACTATGTGGTTTTAAATCAAGTACCCAAGTGTCCATTCTGATCACAACATCCCAATGTACTCTTTACTCTGGAAGCTAGCTTTGTCTCTCATTCGTTTGACAGTCTCTTATCTCACTGCTTGATAGACCAACCCCCTATAAAGCTTTCATGCCCATTTATGATGGCTCAGATTCATTTATCCTACTTACTTCCTCCAAACTAGCTTTGCAATGAGTTCATAACACTGACAGACAAAGAAAATTTCTTTAGCTTAGGAGGCAAAGAAACACTGAACAGTGCTCCTCAGTCATGTTTCAGTTTCTTCCTTCATCCAAAACCTGAAGGCATAATCTGTTTCTTGGGGGTGAAAAACTAGATTTTAACAGGAGGTTTTCAGTGGCTTGCAAGATTGTAGATGTAAATGTAGGGTTTTATTTATTAGATTCAAACATTCAGATAGAGTTTTGTCTTCTGTATTTGTCATAAGGCTTGGGAACAGATTTTTTTGTTGTTGCTAGAAAGATACAGGTTACGAGGATTCAAAAAACCTTTGGTGTTTTCAAGGGACTATGTTTTATTGTGGTTGGAAAAAGTGATTGTTGACATCTAAAATGCCAATATCTGAGATAAATTTGCAAGGATCGGTGGAATGGAGAGCTGTAACACAACTCCATTTAACAGATAACCTGTAATCTTACTGGAGCACTTCTGCATACAGCAAGTGAGTAAACAGATGTCACGAACCCTGAGTTCTCCGCTACTTATGGCACACAGTAGTCCCTGTTCCTTATGCATTTTAAGTTATTTCTGAGAAATCTCTTAAACTCTAATATATGCTTCCAGATGGAATTACAGCATCTACCAATACAGAAAGCAAGAGTCCTAAACTTGTGGCAAAGCATTTTGTGCTTTTCAGGTCCAATAATTATACCTTGATTCACAGAAAAGCAAACAGTTATTCCAGATTGCAAAACAGGATTTTGTTTTGCATTACTTTCCCAGCCCCCTTTTCTTTTTTTGTAACTCCCTTTGATCTGTTTCTTGTTACAGGAAAGCATAGCTTTGCTTTATACTGTCTAGACTCACTTAAAATCAAAAGCAAATAAAAATCTGTATTAAAGTAAAACCCTAGGTGTATCTTTTTTAGACCAGTGGGACCTACTTTGGGACTTAGCTAATCTGGAAGTAAAGTCTTAGTAAAGAGCTTTTTTGTTAGTGTGCTTTTCCCCATAAGTTTTTAATTTTAATCAAGAAAATCAAGGTCTTTTGAGACAATATTGTACAGATGTCATCTGGCTGTTCAGGACAGTGAGTTCTTTAAAGCAGATTTTCAGAAACTGCTGATTTTGTAATGTAAGGGTTGCTTCTGTTGCTCATTTGATGATCAACACAGGTTTTGCTTGTTCACTGTTTCAATTTTTACTGTATTACTGAGTCGTGCAAGGCCACAGTTTAGAAGGCTGTGGTTTAGAAAACCACAGAAGTTTCAGGAGCTCAGTGTTGCATGAATACTACTTGTGCTATCACAGTAAATGATGCAGCAGACAAAGTGAGCTGGAGAAGCAAGCTTTACATGTTGAAAAAAAAAAAAAAAAAGCATCAAAGAAAGCCTGGTTTCAGAGAAACTGTAAAGAAAACAGAGAACTGGAGTAAGGAGCTTGACAGTGCTGATTTTATGGCAGCACTCCAAGCAGCAGCAGCTTTACCTCAACACATCTTTCATCCTACTTCACTAGGCAGGGTCAAAATTTAGACACTTAAGTGTTTTGCCCTCTCTGGGAAAGTGACAGTCCATCAGGAGGTACAGATGGAAGACTCATGGGAACAGCTCCGAGAAAGAATATTTTCTCAGAGTATCTTCACAATGGGGTATAGCTGTGTGCCAATAAGTCATGATGCAGAGACAGGGCATCACAAAATTGGCCAGAATTGACAGGTTCCTCACTTTTCTAAACTGAATGGCAGCCTTATCCGAGGACAGGCATGGCTTGAATTGTTAGGCAGTAAGTGGACTAACAGAAAGTACACCTCCTGGCCTTTCTCATCATCATAGCTGTGCTTTTTCACTCTGACTGCCTCTTAAAGTCCAGATAGTTTGCAGCACGTTTCCTGCAAGCCATGAGCAGGCAGGAGGAAAACAAATCTATTCCCAGAGTCACTCCTCTGCTCTTTGCAGAACCAAAAGGAAAGGCAACGTTCCAGTAATTTGGTTGCCATGTCAGTTACCTCAGCCAAACACTGTGCCATGATTTTGAATTAAACAAAATGACGTGGCTCTGTCAAACATATTACCATGCAGAAATAAAAAATCTATTTAGATTTTACTGTTCAAAATCAGAGAACTTGCAATGCTGCCATATCCTGGAGAAAAACAATTCAGATAGCATGGAAAATACATAAATGCACTACTTAAGTAACTTAGTGACTGTGCTAGTTTTATAACATTCAGAGACGAGTGAAGGACATCCCTGAGCCCTCTTCTAAAATGAAACAAGAATCTTCAGAATGGTTTCACAATGACTTAATGGTGGCTGCTATGCAGTAGAAAGCTCACAAGAACAGCGTGCATGAGCTTTTCTTGAAGTGCTCTACTCAGTAGAACCTTTGTTCTATCATTTATTCATGTCTGCTACTCCCGACACCCTTAAATGATCATGATTCACAGCATGCTCCAAATGCCTATAGCTCAATAATTTTATTCCGTCCTGTCTGGGACAGAGGAAGAACAAAAACTGGACTAAGTGCAGAAGGAGCAGTGCTGCATGTGTTGATTTGTATGCACACATAAAAGACATATGACCATGTATATCTTCCTTTTGATGAATGTACAAGTTCTGCCTATAGAATCTCAGGATCAAGCCCAACTCACTGTTTGGTGAAAAAATTGCCAAAATGCTCACATCCAACACAGTCATTATACTGAACAAGTTTTATACATTTTTTAAAACTACGTTTGGATGTATAAATCAAACAACTCTGAATATATATCTGCATGGGTTCAAGCATGTGCACAGGAATGTAAGCATTTTCTAGAAATAATTACTAGGGCAACTGGAAATGAAACCTTGACTTTTTGAAGTTTTTTGAGCAGATTAAAAGTATCTTTTAAATAGAATTATTTTGCCCTGTAATTTCTAAAGTGACAAGCTGATTCCAATTCATCTTAGCAGAAATTGAAAGCTGTCATTATCTAGCAGCTATTTACTGGCCCATTTGAAATGAACTGACTCACTTAGCTTGGCCCAAGCAGGCCTGTAGTCATGAAAATCATAATAATTTTTACCACTTAACAGGGAACAGGGATAAGTGATCAGCACATGCTGTAATTTCATTATGGAATGCAGTCTTGGTCTGCCACTATCCAACAAATGTATTTTAAACTGTTTCCATTGAAAGAATTTTGGAACATTTTGTACAGTATTAATTCTCTTTTTTTTTTTTTTTTTTTTTTTTAAGTGAGAAATCACAAAATAAATCTAGCTAAAATTTTGTATCTTGATGGATGACATCACAGGAAACTGTTGCCGCATACTTAATTTTTTACCAAAGAGTAAGATGAAATACAGATTCACTCACACTTACAGCTGTTCTGTTTTATCCAGTGTTATTTACTAAGATACATAAATTATTTATTTCTAAACAGTTGCTTCCCCTTTTCATTAGCAAGGCAGCAGGATCACTATACTCCAGGTATATTAGCTGTCTGTCAAAGAGGAGCCCAGCACACGTACACAGCATGCACTTCTTTATATTGTATATTTGTCTTACATCTCCAGTGATGAGCACTTGGCAACAGAAAAAACCAGTTATCAGGCAATTAAAGTTTTGCTTTAAACTTGTGCAGAAAATTTCCTTGACCTCCTATGATTAAGACGACATTAAAAATGCAACACAAGCAGAGTCACACATTTCTGTATATAGCACTACTCATATTAGTCACATATCTGAAGTTATGTAACAACTGAGACTGCTGTATAATAAAATGTAAGCAAAGCTAAGGGACTGTTTAAGTCAGATACCACTTGTGTGCATATCCATGCGGCAGCTGTGTTTCTATAGCTGCTTAAGTCTCTTCAATATTCACCTGTTTTTTCAGAACATGTATGAAGACATTACACCAGCTACCAGCAAATGAGAAAAAAATTGTTTTCTTAGTACTCGTCTAGCTCTTAATTTATATTTTTTCAGAGCACATATATACAACATACAACTTGGCAATTCCTGTGAGTTTAAAAAGTAATGTATACTTATCTATATAGTACTGAAAACACAGAAAACACAGTTGTGATGATTGCATATTCAGAAAGAAATACTAAAGGCAGTTAAATTTAGGTCTAATTAAGCATTTTCCAGCTGCTAGAAAAGCTCTGCAGCTTCATGTTTATCTCCAGAATTGTCCCGACACTGTTTTCAGTGAGTTTTATTTGTATCACACAATCAGCTGGAGACACACTGCCACAATTTACAGAATGATTGACACGTACACTGTGAAACACCCTAATGTACCTCTCGAACTGAGGGGAAGGTTCCCCTCATGCTCCAGGGGAGATTCAGATTGGATATTAGGAAGAATTTATTTTCAGAACGAGGAATCAGGCATTGGAACCGATTGCACAGAGAGATGGTAGAGTCACTGTTCCTGGGGGACATGTTCAAGAAACATGCAGATGTTGCACTAAGGGACAGGGGCAATACTGGTGGTAGGTGGGAAGTTGGACTAGGTGATCTTAGCAGTTTTTTCTAACCTTAATGATTCTATGATTCTATGATACTGAGGTACCACAAACTGCAGCTCTGCCTTAAGAGATTACAGATTTCTTCCAGATTACCTGCAACAAGAAGAGTGAACAGAAGCACCAGAGAGACTGCTAGAAAGCTAGCACCCCTTAATCATCCTCGGTAGTCACACTACTGACTAGTAAACAGTACTGCTAACTGGAGACCGTTCATCTTAATACTATTTTCTTGAGTTTTCCTGAGCAATATATCCATTCCTTTCCAGAACTGTAGGGTTTTTAAGTATGAAACCCAAATCATCAATTTGTCCTCATAGCATCAACAGAGGAAAATGCTAGCCAAGCATAAGGAAAGTATGCCACAGAAGCAGCCTGGTTCACCTAAGAGGGGGAAATTATCAATATGCTCCACAGCAAAAACAGACATTTAAAAACTGCACTTCAGGTCTTTGCTTTACTGAGCAATTCTATCCTCTTTTGGGGCATTTCTCTGGAAAGAGGACAGAAAATGGAGGACCAAAATACTCTCTAATGGGTCTCCTAGTTAAAAAATGTGTTTATGATAAAGCTGGAGAGAAGACGTTGACGTTTTTATCATGTTGTGTTACTTCAGCAATAACATCTGGGTTAAGTTACTGTATGTTTTGTACCAGACCTGTATTTGTATTCTATGAAGTGAATATTACCAGTTTACTATTTGTTCCTATTTGGTTTAGTCTACTGGAACTGACGCAGATGCTAATTCTCCAGAAATTCCAGAAGAAAAGACAACTCCTGAACCTATGGCCTCTGTGGGTTTATTTTGTTTTTATTTGTTTGTTTTTGTTGGTGTTCTTGTTTTTCTTTCAGAGAGTCTGTGCAAGTTAGACCACACCACACAGTATACATTTTTGCATGAAGAAATTTTACTGTGTGATAACAACCAGTATGTGTTTGGCTCTGTAAGCACTATCATGCTCTTTCAACAGAGATAAAAGAGAGAAAAAGAAAGACATGTTCTTCCTTCTCTGTCAGCTGACAAACAGATTATAGAGTTGAGCACTGATGGATTTTTGCTTTCATGCTGTGAATTATGCAGTATATCACCGAAGTAAGGAGGAAAATACACAAGAGGCCATAAACAGTCAACAGTATTAGAGAGGTGACTGTCGCTCTGTACTCGGTGCTGGCGAGGCTGCATCTCAAGTACTGTGTTCAGTTTGGGGCCACTGCTACAAGTCACTGAGACCCTGGAGGATGGTCACAAAGCTGGTCACAAAGCTGGTGAAAGGACTGGAAAACTAATGTTATGGAGAGCACCTGAGGTAACTGAGTTTGCTCAAGGGAGACCTCATAATTCTCTACAACTCCCTGAAAGGAGGCTGTAGCGAGGTGAGGGCTGTCCTCTTCAATAACAGGTAACATTCTCAAGTTGCAGCAGAAAAAATTCAGTTTGGGTATTAGGATAAACTTCTTCTCAGAAACAGTGGTAAAGCACTGGAATGTGGCACCCAGGGAAGTGGTGGTGTCAACATCCCTGAAGGTGCTCAAGAGATACGTGTATATGGCACCGAGGAATGTGGGTTAGTAGCCATGGTAGGGATGGATTGATAGTTGGACCAAATGCTCCTAGAGGTCTTTTCCAACTATAATGATTTGATGATTAGTCTTGATCTTCTACTCAATCTCTTAACAGTTTTGACCCCAGAGGTGGCCTCACAAATTCCATGCCTAGTGCAGAATGGGCAACCTTGGAGCATGGTACTGAGCACCAGTCTCCAAAGAAGCCAAAGTTGCATAAGGAGCACTGCATAACTAAAATGCATGGTGTATTTTTATTTGTTTCTCTCTTCATCTCATCCAGTTCTTTATGCACTGAGGCAATCAGCACTCGATTGCCATGCCATGGTTGGTGGGAAAGGTGGCTGAAAGCAGGATGGAGGACAGGTGGAGACTATGCTACCAACAGCTGGAAACCCCCACAAAGGCCATCAGGATTCTAGAGGGTAAGAGACCAGATCAGAGAATCTGCAGCACCTGCAGAGAACACTGCTGGCAACGCACAGGACCATGATGAAGCTGCCCAGTTCCTCCATCACCTGTAGTAATCATGCGAACCCGATAGTCCTTCTCCCCTGTCTCGACTCGGGCTGCCTGCCCCAGCCAGCCGTTCCCGAAGGTCGAAGGCAGCCCTGGCAGCGCAAGCTGCCTGCCTACTGGGGCCTCTCAGGCCGCCCGTCGCCATCTTCCGAGTTGGCCCCAGACCGCCATCTTCCTTCAGGCAGCAGGGCGCCAGGGGGAAGCAATTTGTTGTGCAAATCTGCCATCTGCTGGTGGTTGGTTGCTTCATGAAGTGTCCTGACAGCAAATCAGCGGATCATTCCCCTTCCCCCTCTCCCCCCCTCCCCTCCCCCCGCCCCGAAGTAAAAACGAAGAAGAAAAGCTTGGGGCGGGAGGTGTGCGGGTGGCGGGATTTCCAGTCTCCTGTGGCTGCCGCCAATGCTGAAAGCATGAGAAACATGACAGCCAAGGGCAAAGCCTAGGAATCTGGGCAAGATCCTCACCCCTGATCGCTGTATAGCCAGTTTAAACTTAGAAAATATTGGGTGACTTGAATTGATTTTTTTTCCCTTTTTTTTTTTCTTCTCTCTCTCTCTCTTTTTTTTTCTTTCTTCCATGTGTCAGTGTTGAGATACAAGCTCCGCTGCCTTCTGGAAGTGTTTTTCACAATCTACCCTCATTTTTAACCTGAAGACTTGCTGTAGCTCTGGGAAGGAAGGAAAAAAAAAAAGCCAATCACATCTCCACCATGTGTTGCAACCCTGCATCTCCAGATTTGCTGGTGGTTTGTGTTGCAGACATTTGTTCATCGAACATAGCAGTAGCAAACTGTCTCATTTCAAAGAGTTGCGTATTAATTTTTACAGAACTAAATCCAGCATCTGATCAAAGCAACATAATCTCTCAGTGTAGGTGGATTAAAATTAAAGGCTTTGTGACAATCAGTGAACTTGGTAACCGGCAGGTGGCGAGTAAAGATTGCCACAACTATCAGCTTCTGCTGAGTAACTCCGGGTCGGTCAGAAGCAGCTTCCTTTTGATACTTCTGACTGTTTCAACTATCATTCTGTCAGGGTAAAAAAAATAAAATTATTAAAAAAAAGTTGCCAAGGAAACAAGCAAACAAACAAAATCAGTCTTGGGAATCATAGAATCATAAAACCTTACAGTGATGTGGAAGGAACATTAAAGATCATCTAGTTCCACTCCTCTGCCTTGTGGTCAGGATTGCCAGCCTCTGAATCAGCAAATCACCTGATGACTGCAGAAGTGGTAAATTTCTGAAAGATATTTATAGATTTTCTATTTATTTTATTATTTTTTTAGTTATTCTCTGAAAGGTCCAACTGGTGTCAGGCAGTTTGTTCAGTGTCATCCATGTTTTTGAATGTTTTTCCTTTACTGTCACTCATTCTTTATAAAGCTTTGAACTAGTTTTCAAGGCACAGTATTGCAAACACATTTATGCTGTATTTTGAGAACCAGTTTAATTTATTTGACTTGTCTTAGTTAGACAAATAATTTGCTTTCTTAACATCTAACTGACACATCTGCTAATTTTTGTAGACACTGTATATTTCCTTAGAGTCAGTACTGAAACTGAAAAGTGAAAAGGCAATATAACATGTTTTTCCTTTCTAGTCTTTTAATTCAACATGCTACCAAATCTCTAAGAAGCTCTATGTTCTCAAGAATCTATGGACACTGTATGAAGGGGAGAACACTTTAATCACTAATACTTTAAGGTGTTTCAGCTTCCAATCTCATACAGCTACAGAACTACAGAAACAATGCATTTTACAGTTTGCATTTTTGATTCACCACAAAGCTAATGTGCGTAACTTGATATTTTTTCTGCAGAGATTTTTTTTCTTGCTTAGAATACCCATTGAAAGTGCTACATTTAATTGAAGGAACTGTATTCGTATTTGCGATAGAACAATATTATTTATTCTATTTTAGAGGATGAGTGAAATCTTGTGATGTTTAATGCCACTAAAATGTGCTCCTTATACTTAATCTTACTTCTTCAATATTCTCTATTTGAGAGGTTGTACAGAAAATAGTGGCATGTTCTGGCTATGTGCAAAACATACAGTGCTTCCTTTTTTGTATCCCCTTTCACATGGTCAACAGAATACTTGAGACTATAGAGTTACGATTTGGTTGGAGTCAGTCCCAAACGTCAGTACAGGCTGAGAAATGAATGTACTGAGAGCAGCCCAGCAAAGAAAGACGTAGGGGTACTGGTGAATTAAGAGAAGTGTGGCCAGCAGGATGAAGGAGATGATTCTCCCCCTCTGTTCTGCCCTTGTGGGGCCACATCTGTTGTACTGTGCCCAGGTCTGAAGCCCCAGCACAAGATATGGAGCTGTTAAAGCAGATCCAGAGGAGGGCCGTGAAGATTATTAGAAAGCTAGAGGATCTTTCCTATGAATAAAGGCTGAGGGACTTGCGATTGTTTGGACTGGAGAATGGAAGGATCTGAGGAGACCACATCTCAGCCTTCCGATACATAAAAAAGGACTGCAAGAGATGTGAGGAAGGACTCTTTACAAAGATGTGTAGCGATAGGCCAAGGAAAAGCAGTTTTAAACTAAAAGGACTTAGACTAGACATTAAGAAGAAGTTCTTTGTTATGAGGGTGTTTATATACTGGAACAGGTTGCCCGGAGGCTTTGCAGATGCAGCAGCCCTGGGAATGTTCAAGGTGAAGGCCCACAGAAAAGGGTTTGGAACCTGATGACTTTTTAAAACTCCCTTCTAATCCAAACCATTCTATCATTCCATGATTTAACGTAGTAGGGATTACCAAAGTGATCACACCAACCAAGGGTTGAAGAAAAGTTTAAAGTTGTTTTGAAGGAATTTATATTTTCTTCCAAAATAGATAACTGAGTCTTGCTATTTTGTATCTTCAGGGAAGACAGTGACATCAGATCCGTGATTGGAAGGCCAAAAGAAGTTATTGGTAAGCTCCTACAAATTGCAGGGAAGAGAGCTTTTTCTTAATTCAGCACTGTCTCTTTTTGAAAATAAAGAAAAGAACAGTAAAACTCATAGGACATTTTCAGGTAACCAGGCAAATACGCTATATGTCTAAGAACATAGACTCTTTGATAAAACATAGGGCTCCTGCTTGTCTGTTTGTAAGGAAAAGACAAGCTACTTTCTAAGTGCTGAAAACTGGCTTTTAAAAATGAGTGAAAATGGATAAGAATGAACACTTAGATCAGTGTTTATTGTAGGCTAACTGGTATCAGAAACATTTGCATTAATAACAATATTGGGATACTAGAAGTTGCAAATTGTTCAGAATCTCTGGTATTTCAGCCTACTTGTAGGAGAGAGGCTGCAAGATTGTACTGGATACTGAATTTTACTTAATGTCAACTTGCTACCACTGTCTATACACAAACATGCTCACAGCTGTAAGGAGTGCTGTTTATTTTTATTGGTTGCCTAGCAACAACCATACTTTCACCTTTATAAAGCATTTTTTTAATCTTTAGGATTATAGTCAATTATTTGTAGTCTTGTTTTAAAAATAGGAAAACCAAAGATGGTGAAGTTTGATAAACTACACTGATACAGAGCAGGTATATGGTAGAGATGAGCTCCAGCTAGTTCCTCATGTCTGCTGGCCTATACTGTCCTGTTAGCACAATGCTACTTATATTTTTGAGCTAGATAAGATAATGGAAGTAACTTGCCAAATGATTCAAAATCTGTTATCATAAGTATAGATACCTCCTTTAAGTTTTTGCTGGCAATGGTATCCTCAGATAATTTTAGTTTAAATCACCCAAGTTAGTGATAGCAGCCAGCTTACTGACAAGTCATTGCCCACCTCTCTTTCTTTCTTTCAAGGAGTTTGGTCTGTCTACCATTAATGACTTTCCTTAGCTTACTCTTGGATATAAAATTTTTAGACCTATGCTTTTGAAATGACATCTCTAGGGCCTGAAATAACTGGATCATTTAGTTGGAAAGGAAAAGTAAAGACCTGCAAGATGAAGGTGCCTTAAATTAGTCTTCTGAGTGTAAATGTGGGTTAAAAATAGATTGCTTTGTAAAATCACTGAGCATGCCTCTCATTTGTGGTAAATCAGGATCTCATTGATTGTGACCAGACATCCAGAAGACCTAATTTAAGAACTACATAAGTGAGGTTATGTTAAAAGTCAGCACAAGTGCTGTAAGCTGCCTGCTTGGCATTATCTCAGGAGAGACTCAGTAAAAGTGTACTGCCTTCATAGAACTGTGGTTACAGAGAAAGAGGTTGAACTGACCTTAACACGGTTCCATTATCAACCAAATAATCAACTCCTTCAACAACTTAGCACGGCAGTGCTGTTGTTCTTCTCTGAGTAAAGGTGATAAGCTGTTGGTTGTTTTTTTTAAATTGTATGTTAAATTATTTGTTTAATTTTAGTTGTGGGACCTAGGGTTTTGTCTGCTTGTTTGTTTATTTTGACTGCAGGGCTACAGGAACTTCAAAGCAAATGCTATAAACTCAGTGTGCTTCTCCTACTTATACTACACAGTTTTTGAACGCCTATGTTTTTCACTAAGATCACTTTCCACTAAAGAGAAAATCAGTGCTGCTTTGTACTACAAGAATACATTCTTTTCACTAGTCCTCATCTTCTGGAACTCATTTTCCTCTTCAGAAAATAACTCTCAGAATGCATGTTGCTGAAAACCTTCTAAGTATGTTAAAAAAAAATCTTTAACAGTGAAGAAGCAACGTATAAGTGAAATTAATAAGACCCCAGTTGAAAAGTGAGTTGCTTAAAAATATATGACTGTCCTCCGAAGAGAGGGCATTAGAGATAGAAAAATAGTGGTTAGTTGATAGTTTATTATACCTACATTTTGCTACTAATACTCCATGAAATGTACAGTGAAATGAAAATTGCTAAGAAGAAAATTACCACTGGCAATTAATATTCACTGTATTTTCCCCATAATTTGTCAAAGTAATAAAAGCCAACTGCTAATAAAAAGAAGTTAGAAAATCTTCAAACAAGTATAATCAGTGTGACACAATTACACTTTCTGGGACAGCTTTGTCAAAGTTAAATAGCATCAGGAGGGGAAACAATTCTGAAGAAAATTGCTTGAAATATATCCTACTGCACTGAATTCCCAGTGCAGTCTAATGGCATGGAAATTCAGTTTGTAGTACTGCAGCCAACACTAGCTCAAGGCTTGTGAACCTAGAATCATAGAAGAAAACGTAGAAGTTACTCAATTCTGATTTATTTCTCTTATCAATATGCTGCTGTAATACAAATTCATTCTTTATTTCTACTTCCACATTTTACGCTTTGACAAACCTAAAATAAAATACTTGTTTCCAAAGAATTCTCCTTCTTGATGATAATTTTTTTGTATGGTACTAAACATCAGTGTTGTTACTTCTAACAAGTCAGACACAATTCACCACTGAGGCAGAGCTGTAACAATAGGAATGTCATGTATACAGAATTATGTTTGAGATTCTTCTCATACTAGAACTAGTGGAGTTAAATGAATGTGTTTTTATTGATATAACTAAAAGTTAGCTTTCCAGTATTTATTACAAAAACTTGAAAAATACTTGTAAATATCCTGCATGACCAGAGATACCCACTGTGACACATTAACCATAGACAGTCATTTATCTTTAATTACAGATTTGATTTTTCTTGGCAGACTAGGTAGAAACTTGCCTTGCTCTTTGGCTGTTGTGTATTAATATCCCTGGGTATGAATTTGAGTCTTTCAGTCTAAAACCAAATCCCTTAGTAAGAGTGCTTGACACAGGCAGAGCCAGGGATTTGCAAACACAGGTGAAAAATCTGTATTAGGCATATGACTAGAATTTTTTTTATCCATAAGAAAACATAATCTGCCTGACATTTATTAAAAGATGTATAAGTAAAGCTACTTGCTTGGATCCTGGCAATTTTTCCTAGGATCTGAGATTCCATTTAGTAAATAAGAGTCTTTACTCCTTGTAAATCTAAGACAAACTGACTATTTCAGCACATTTACATGAAAAATGGACTCTGGTTTCAATATAGAAGATGGCAGTAGCCAACATCAGTTCCAGATCTCAGAAAAGCCAGGGGAGATGTTGTACATGACATCATGAGGTAAGTCCAGATATGCCTGGCTCTTTTTACTCTGGTTCATACATTTAATGAATAGTAACTACTTACCGCATACTTCTGAGCAGCACTTCCCCATTCCTCCATGGCAGCTGAGCCTCATTTTTCCTTTAAGGTTCTCTTGTCCTTCTCAGTTAAATCAGAGCAAACTGATATTTATTCTGTATTACAAGTCACAGTTCTTCAGAGTGGATCAGTAAACCCTTCACCTCTACCTGCTTCTGTGCTTTCCTCTCAAGTATCATTTTGCATGAATTCTCATTGCCACGTACCTAGATCTCAAGAGATCACAGGGCAATTGCACAATTGCATCCTTCTACTGTGCCATTGGGCAGCACTCAGGAAACCTATTACTGTCAGTTAGTTTCATTTGGCAAACAGAAACTACTGTCAGAAAAAGAGAACAGCGTAACCAAACAGTTGGAGTATATCTGCATCCCATCAAAGTCACGTTCAGCCCAGAAACACATTTGTTCAACACAGAAGTACAAGTAGTTCCTTACTGTATGATGCCAGGCACATGTAAACTGTTATCCTTGCAGCACTAGTCGTTGATCCTGCTTGCTGCTCTTTGCTTGCTCACCTAGATTTTGCTCCATTAACCAAACATATTTTGGTTATTTAAATCCTATCAGAACACATATAGCTAGTTCTATTTGTCATACAGACCTCTGCAACCATGAAAATTTTATTTCTCTTTTTCTTCTTTCATAGTTTTGACATTAATAACCCAAAATCATCACTTCTGCATATTAACAAAGCCATTTTACCCTGGTTTCCATGCACAGGAACAATATATACACTACAGCATGCTATCTTGTATGGTACGTGATCATCTTACATAATATGACTTCTTTTTTTAAACAAAAAATCCCTAGCACATAATAAGAAGTTTTGCTTCTTGAGAAAGTCAGAGTCCATCCCACTGGCTACACACTGTGAATTGTATTCCATGCTTATTCCATGAGGAGGAGTGAAAAAGTGGTCTCAGACTGCTTTTCAGAAAGAAAGGAATTCTACAGGAAATTCAGATTTTAAATACATTCTATTCGTAATAGAAACAGGTGTACTTCTGTCATAAAAGCTCACTAATTCAAATAGATTTGTTTTTTCTTCACTGTTTTCTGAAACAGAGCAAGGTGTAAGTTGGTGTAAGAACTGAACTTATGAGCAGGACATGTACTGAACCACTGGTACGTCAGAGGGAACAAAAATAATAACTGTTATTTAAAAGAATGATCCACTTGTGCTTAACCAAAACCATACAAGTAATCTTCTCTTCAGATTTACCCTAGCTACAGTTCCCCAGTGGAATTTCAATTTATATCTCTTACATAATCAGAGTGCATTTTCAGGGGAGAATTTGACCCTGAGGGAGGCAGGAGGGCTGGAGAGACTTGCTAATAGCCATGTGGTAAAAATAGTCTTTTCATAAGCCCCGCATGAAACATGGAGAATGCCTTGAAATATGCCCTAGCTATCAGAAATAGCCAAACCAGGGATGAAAAGCACTCTTCTGCTCAAATGTAAAGGGGAAAAATCTCTAAAATATTCTATAACAGTCCTCATGAGTCACGCTGAATGTGCTAATGAGTTCATCCCAAGCCACCATTAAAATGGCATCTTCCTCATCAGTACAGAGGCACACCAGTTCCTTGGGCATTCAGGTTTTTCATAAACCCCTTCTCTCTTTAAACATAGAATCTTCTAACATCAAGCTTATTTCAAGCTCCATACTTTTGAGTCCTCAGAGTCCAGATATTTGCTCTCCAAAAGTAAAGTGAACAAGCCTCAAAATCTCTGGGAAGCCTTGCTTTCTGCAGGAGTTAGTAGAAGAGCAATTTATTTCCTTTGTTCTTGTGTCTGTGTGGCATATCTAGTTTTCCTAACCTTTCAACAAGTAGATGACTCTTTAACTCCCTTCTGTCATGAAGGGAGAACACTGCTTGTCTTTGGGGAATGATTTTATGAACTAATCACAGAATCACAGAATTGTAGCTGGCAGGAACCTCCAGAGATCACCTAGTCCAACCCCTCTGAAAAGTAGGCTCCCTACAGCAGGCTGCACAGGTAGGTGTCCAGATGGGTCTTGAATGTCTCCAGAGAAGGGGAGTTCACAGTCTCCCTGAACAGCCTGTTCCAGTGCTCTGTCACCCTTACTGCGAAGAAGTTCTCATGCGCATTTGTGCAGAACTTCCTATGCTTTAATTTATGTCTGTTTCCACTTGTCCTACTGCCATGCACCACTGAAAAGTCTAGCCTTGTCCCTTTGCTTCCCATACCTTAGCCTTCCTCTGAGCCTTCTTTTCTCAAGGCTTTACAGACCCACGTTGCTCAGCCTTTCCTCATAAAACAGGTGTCCCAGGCCCTTGATTGTCCTTCTGGCTCTCTGCTGGACTCTTTCCAGGAGATCCTGTCATTTTTGTACTGGGGAGCCCAGAACTGGACACAGTACTCCAAGAAAAGCCTCACCAGGACAGAGTAGAAGGGAAGGATCACCTCCTTGGCCTGCTGGCCATGCTCTGAAAATTGGTAGTGGTCAGATAATGTAATAGAGCTATCACTGTTAAAAAACTAAAATGCTTGTATAAATTTAGGAAAAACTTCTAAATCCACTGCCAGTCTGAAGCAAATACTATAGGGGAGCAGTATGCTTGGAAAGCAAAATAAATAAATAGGTACTATTAAAAAAAAAAAAAGTCTCAAAGTTTGATAAGGCCTGGTTTTGAAGTTAATTTTGTATGATAATTACCTAGTTAAAATGTAATCAATAACTTTTTTTTTTTTTTTTTTTTTTTTTTTTTTTTTTGTAGAGAGTAGGTGTTTACTATAAGCCACTCTTTCTTTTAGAAAAAGTTCAGGAAAATATACCAAAGACTTGAGGATGAAAGAAAAGGAGATCATGAAAAGTAGAGAGGTATTGATAAAACATTTATGTTTTCTTCCTCTCCGAGTAGAATTTTACTCTACTGCATTTTTTCCTCAGAATATATTTATTTTTTTCTGTAGCATTACAGCTAAGATCTCTTTGACAGTGAGCCACAGGGGAAGAGTCTTCCACAAGGAAGGAAGGTGCAGAAGCTACATGTGACAGCAAGCCAGTCATAGCAGTGCCGAAACACAGCAAGCAGGACAGGTCTGGAGATGGGAAACAGTGTAAGCCAAGAGTGCAGCTTTCCAGGCAAGTCCACAGTGATGAGAGAATTCTAAAGTCAAGTCCATGTTTCAGTGTCAGGATTCAAATCAAGAGGGTACCTGTCAGGTATGGGCAGAGGGGCAATACTGCTTTGTAAGAAAACAGGAATGAAAACCCAGCTTAAAAGCAGCTTAACAGAGAAGGGTGGAGAGCTTGTGCTAGGGCTTCTTACACATCTCTGCCTCACATCACTTTAAAGGAGGATAGCTGCTAAGTCCAGGCAGCATAGCTTTCAGGAGGGAGAGACAAACCTAGGTCCTGATAGCCTCTGTCAAGATTCTTAGTGTCTCTTTTATTACCCATCAAACACATGCTTACACAAAAAGGAGAAGAGGTTATTCCAAGAAAGAAGTGGCATACCATAGGGAGACTCAGTGGAGATCAGGCTTCTGGCTGCTATTGGTGCCTGTGAGAATCTCCCACAAGATGACTGCTTTAAGAAGTTTAGTTATCAAGGAATTGTACAAGTTGAAAGAGGACTGAGGGAAGTATAAGTGAGAAGACACAGCTCAAGTCCTATCTGTGTGCTAACAGAGCAGAGTGAAAAATATATAACTGTAGAATCATACTGACACTCTATGTATCCACTTAGCTTGCCTCTACTGGATGTAGTAATGACAGTACTCTAGTGTGTGCTCTCTGGAGGAGAAAGACAGTAGAAAAAGCTAAATAGCCACTTGCCTAAGGCAATAAAAAAGTAAGACCATGGAAAATACAAATTATAATAATGACTTGGTATCCCTAAAGTTTTCATTGGAGTTTCCCTTCAGGTTCTGGACCTAGCATATCATTGGAAAAAGCAAAGATGTGTGACGGGCATTTCAAAGTGTAGGCTGAGTCCTACATCAGATGGTAGTTGCCTGCAAAAGCATACCTTATGTTATCCCAACAGGTAAGGCACACTGGATATTTAGCTTTCAAATTCAGTTCAATTTTCTTTTCTGTTTCTTCTGCCAGCTCATGAGCCACTGTGCCTTGTGTCAAAGCTGCAGTGCAAATAACAGATTGATCTCTGTTTGGGTGCTAAATGTGGCAGGAATAGAGTTGCTGGCTCTCCTGTGTTTTCTGTTAAAAAAAAAACACATCTGCCTTTAGCAAAGAAAGTAATGTACTCAAAGAAGCAGAGGATCTTGAATGGCATTGAAATCTTTTCAGGTTCAGCAGAGGTTGAAAATTCTCAGCATCTCCCAAAAGACAACTAGTTAGCAGCAAAACAGCCTGTAAAATCGAATTATGGCAAACTGGACATCAATCAAGTTTATTCCACTCTATGCACAGATTTTAAAAGTTCACTGAGATGATGCTTCCATTAGCAAATAGACTGGAATATTAAGCAAATAATGTTTTCTATGTCTTTCCAGAAGTGTGATATTTATTTTAATTACAGTATGAGAGAAGTCTTGTAGTCCTGGTGTACAAATCAGACTGTTAACTGTTCTCCATGTTCTGAGCTGAAATTACGGCAACATAGAAAGAGGTTGAACATTACAAAAGCCTTCTTACAAGGAAGACTAGTGAATTATTTGGACTAGGCCACCAGTGCAGGGGTAAAGATCATACTGAAGATTATTAAAAAGAAGTCAAGCAAAAATCTGTCTAGTTTGATGTATGCAAAAATAATCATGACTTCAGGGAATAATTTGGGATTCCCATTTCATTTTTCGTCTGATCCAAAGATATCCAAAAACCAAATTATCCTTCATTGGCATACAATGAAAAAATCCCTATATCACTGACATCTTAGTATCAATGAGGAATTCCTGATCTCATGAGTTGCTGGAAACACTGAGGCTACTGTGGCTTGTAAGGGTGTCTTTTTGAAATGTCAGTAAATATGCAACACTAAATGGATGAAAACATGGTCAGAAAATCATTCAAGAATTCTGTAAACAGAAATGAGTCATGCAGTGAGAAAGGAGGAAGAATGAAAAACTTAATGTAGATTAAGTTATTAGATATTAAGTTATTGGATAATGTAGGCAAAATGTAGATTTCATTCAAATGTCACTGCAACCTGTGGAGTGATCAGTGTACCTAAGGAATATGGTTTCTGTAAGAACAGAAATGTCCTTCCACTGCTGTCACTCTCTGACACCAAGATCCTCCCCAGCAGATCTTAACTAAGTTACCTTGTTCTCTAGGACTACAAACATTTCTGCCTGTGTGGGAGTACTGAATGATGAGAAGCATTTGAGAACATCAGAGATGTTCTACTCAGTTTCTTACCAAACAGAATTATTCTGTGCTGAACTAGGACCAATTCTTCTACGCCTCTCAGGAAGTCATCCTATCAAACTGAAGTAGGATAAGATTCTCACATTCTCAGGCTTTTGGAATGCCTTTTGAACAACTCTGATGTTGACATCCGCATTACAGTAGCAGAAACCTATTGATTAATTCAAGCAAATCTCTAGATGCAAAAATCTCTTTTAAGTTATGTACTTAGGCTAAGAATTTCTGAAGGTTAACCTGGATCTCTTAGAAAGAGAAGTTCCTGTTTGATTCTATGAGAACTGCACACTCTTTTTTTCTTATCCAGTCCCAAAGTTTTCAATCAACAGAATTTCCAGCTAGAGAATCACTATTGCTTGCTAGATTTCTCACTGTGAGTATTCTGATTGTGAAATTCCAGATGTCATCCTTCCTTCTACCTTCTCATTAGGAGAAGGATAGATTTCTTTACACAATGAAGATCCTAAGTTTGCATACATTCCATGGCAGCTTGTGTGCTAATCAATTCTCTGAACAGACAGAAGTGTTTATTCTTAAAGAGAATTATTTCACGTTTGCAATATATCCCAGATAACAGTTTTAACACAATTGAGAGTGAATGTTCTTGATATTTCATGCGTTGTGTTCTGATTATTTTTTTTTCACATTTTTCAGATGAATTAAATATTTAATCTTATGTACTGCTGCAGATTAAACACTGCTGCAGCCACAGAACAAACCTTTCTGTGATTCTCTACACACTGCAATGGGCCTAAGGAATGTATTTATAAAAATGTAAATTTGTTAAGCAACTTGAGAGTCCAGAGGAGACTACCTGTCACCCTACTGATGAATGTTATTTGCGTTTTTGAGATTCGTTTGAATTTGTAAAGTATGTAACATTCTAGATTGTAGTCGGGAGAAGCAGTTTTCTAGCTACAGTTTTCAATGCCTCTAATTACCTTATCACAAAACTGTCATGCTTTCACACTTCCTTCCAGCTCTATTCCTTTGTGTAAACTGTGTAACTGTTTGTTCATTCTGCAGCATTTGAGTTAAACTGTCATCAAAGATTAATTATCTAACATTAAGCTTTCAGATCTTTTGGAACAAATACGTTATTACCCCTTTTTATTTTCTGATTAGCATACTTTTAGCCCAAGGCCTTTTTCTTTTGAGTTCTCTCCAACTTCCAGTACCTGGGGGAGTGAGGGAAATCTAAAGATACATACAGTGATGTGATGGTGTGCTTTATGCAAGGCTCTGGAGCTTGCTTCCTGCACCCCAGCATTTAACCACAGTGCAATTTGGTCTCAACATTCTCCATACTCACTACTTCTGAAGCTTCCAACCTACTACAAAAATTATGACAATTTTCAGTCTTTTAATCAAATTATCAAGAACTCTAGAGAAAATGAGATGTTGTTTCTTGATCTTACTTACCGAAGCTTCACTATGATTGAAGTCTTACTGAACCATATCATGAACACGGTTCTTACTTGAATGCAAGTGATTTTTGCAGCCAGAATAGATGAGAAAAGGCAGAGGGTGAGAGGAAAAAACACTGACCCAGTTAGAACATTTGCAGCTGAACAAGGAAATTTCAGTTGTATCTAGATCATGATTCTGATCTGATTGCCCGGTTAATCCCATAACCAGCAGAAAGTCTGCTGGGAGAACTGAACACATGTACTTTGTGTCAACATGGAATTCCAGCACTGGAACTATACTCTCTGTATATGGGCTGCATTAAGTAGAATGGCAGAGCACTTTATGCAGGCTGAACGTGCAAACAGTGGATGTGTAATAACTTGCTATAAACACGTCTGTACGTTGCTTGAGTCTCTGTCCATTGCATCACTCTCCTGAAGGGAAGAGGTAGGGAGCCACCCCTACTGTCTCACCAGACACCCAGTTGAGAAGATAAACAGTTTTTGTGCTGCGCTGCTCGCGGACAGGTGACACTGCAGGTGCTTCATTTGTGGAACCTTTGGCATGAAGTGGAAGCAACGCTTAAACCTACCTGCGCGCAAGGGGGAATCGTCCTCTCGTTGTTCTGCCGTTCCACCACTAGAGGGAAATCTCAGAGTGCTCTGGTCGCGGTTGTTTACCTTTTAGCAAAAATGACTGTAGAAGCTTCTGTTTTGTGCAAGGAGGTGCTGGTCCCAGTGTTATGTCCCAGTGGAAAAAAAAAAAAGCAATCGGACTCCATTTACAATGTTTGGTATTTGAGCTAAGATTATAAAAAGAGAATACCACGGGTAATTTTATGGCCCTTCAGATGCTGGTAACCCCAAGCCCTGAAGCAGCAGACAGACGTCCAACCCACACACAGTATGTCATGCAGAACTTGTACGTTGCAGAGATTGTCCCCTTTCAGTCATTCACCTAGTGCACGTTTTTATTGCAAGGAAACAATCCCATCTATAAATTACACTGTTGGAAAAGAAACTACTTGCCTGATGGCCACTCTGGGTGTACAGCACAGAACAGCTCATGACTCCTTGGTGTGCAATGATCTTTTGGTCAGGATCTCTGCAGTTTCTGCTTGGAATTCTTTTTTTTTGTCTTTAGGGTCATAATATCCCTGCGTGTGAATGCATGCATATAATATGAAAGATTATATAAACCACTTCCCTTTAGGAAGCATAAATGCTGATGGAGCTTTTTTTCACACACTTTATCCATTCACTTTTATGTAATAAGTGCCCAGTTTTTCACGTTTTCTCCTTGAACTGTCCCTCTTGATTCATGCCTGAATAAATATTTTGTAGTCCATCCAAATGTTTATAAAGTTTTTTGTTTGTTTGTTTGTTTTTGTCATTTTCTAAATCTGTCTTTTCCTGTGTATGTATAAAATGCTCTGATAAAATCTGGATAAAAACATACACTGCATAGTAGTATGTAATATTTAAAAAAAAAAAAAAAGAAGAAAATGCATTTGTGACAAAAGAGATCATTGGCATTCCATTATTTTTAAGTTACATATGAGGCTTAGTAATGATTTTTTTAGAGTGTTTTATGTTGCAAATAATTGTCATTCTATAAAATTGGATCAAATTAGACACAGAATAATTTAAGCATCTCTATTTTAACACTAGATTGTTACCAAGACAGTAACTACCTAGAAAGCTTGAATGCCAGAGTAAATAGTATCTTCAAAGATGGGCTGTGGAAGTTTCGTGGTAGGATTTTCATTTTTTTCAGTATATTGCTTGAAATTACTTTTCTAAAATATTTCAAAGTATATATTTAAGAAGTTTTATTCATCAATACTTTAACCACTGTTATTTTCTACAAGTGCAGTATATGTATGTTTAAGTTAAAGAAGTATTCTCCTTCATTTTTACAATATTAGAAATTGTAAGTAAGTTAAAGAATGAAATGGAAACCATGTTTCTTAAATGACCATCTGAGCATAACCAACAAAAATAAATATGTAAAAATAAGTTTTAGATAAACTTTTTTTGAAGGAGTAGAAATTACTTTTATTTCATTTACTTCTCCTTTGAAGAGAGGGATCCAAGGAGTTCTATTATTGAGCACAGTGAGCCAATCAAGTGGCAGTAGATGGAATAATGTATATTTTAGTCAGACTGTGTCTGAAATACAACTCATAGTATAATGCAGTACTGAGAAATTAATATGCAGGTAATTTGCTAAGTGAAATAGAAGCATATGGAAAGATTATTAAGCTTCAGATGACCATCTCACTTCATTGAAATCTCTTTCTGACTTCCTTTGTATACAGAGTTGTATTAAGACATGACTAATGTATTGCTCAGGTAGGTTGTTAAATCAGATATTCACCGCTGATTTCCATCCATCTTTAATTCAGATTCCTGGACCAGCTTGTTGTACATGGCCACCTTCCAGGACTTCTGAGCTTTGTGGCAGACAAGTAGCTATAAAGGTAAGGTATTATTCTAGCAGGTCTTGAATCATGATAGTAATGTTGTCTGAATATTTGACAGCCCTATTAAATAAAATAAGATCAGTCTATTAATCTGTTGGCTGCTGTAGGATCTAGCAATCTGTAATCCTTAGCTTTCCTGCCAGCAGATTCCTCATTAAGCACAAAATATCCTGAAACAAATCACTAAGAAAACCTCTCCTAGTGTTAATATATGTAGAGCTCTTCTGAGCAGTTAATTCTAGCCCAAAATGGCATTTTTATTTCTCCTTTCTTTCTACAATATAGCCAAGTTGAAACAGTCTGTAAATGCTTCCATATATTTAAACCTACGACTTGTGTGAAATGCTCACAGCAAATTACAGGGAGCTAAGTATTTTTTAATTGACCTAAAACCACTTTCAAGATAAACAGGGCATATATTGCATCAGAGTAACTTTAAATTCAATAGATTGTGAAGTCAAGCATGTTGACTAAGATTCTTGAAGTCATTTTGGGTTGAGAGCCAAAATTCCAGACAAGTTACTCAGAAGAGCCAAATCACTACTGACATCCTGTGTTAACACTGACTTCAGAAAATAAGAGGAGTCCTAGAAGCATCTTTTCAGTATGGCTGGGTGTAGCATATCATAGACTGAAGTTGTCCTGTGCTTCCAGGATTGAGTAATTGGAGTTACGGGATCTAAAATACTTCAGATTGGAAGGAACATAGGGAGATCACATAGTTAACTTCTAGCTGGCCCTCTCTTGTCATGAAGTTTGTACACCTCTCCTCACCCGGGCCCAACTTGTCCCTGTGATTATTTCCACATTATTAATTCATCATCTGTCTGATACCATCTAAAGGTCAGATGCTATCCAAACTCAAGCAGGCACTGCAATAAAATCCTCCCATTGCTCTTATGGCTTTGAGCTGAACAGGAGCAGAAATGACACCAGTCTGAAGGTGGGGCTTCCCCTAAGAGAGTACTGGTTTTTCAGAGAGGTCTGGCAGAGGTGTGGCAGAGTGTTTCCAACTGGCACCAAAAAGAAGTAGAATAGGTTAGAAGAGTGAAGGGGGAGGCAGAACATCTGCAGCAGCTGAAGTTGTCAGAATCAGCTTGCCTAGCAACCCCCCTTCTTAGACAGGGGCATCTAATTCAGCAGCAACAGCAGTGTCAGAAGCAGCCTCATCACTTGATGAGCTGGATGCACACTAGTGAGCATGAGAGCTACCAAAACACTTGCCTTCAGGCTACGAAGCCTCCTCAGTTTATTGGTAGGTAAGCTATGTAGATCCTTTTACCATCACATATTTGTGTGGTCTGAAAGGAACTGTAGATGGCTTATTGCAGGGAGATGGCTATTAATTTCAGGTAATTGTTGAATCCTCTTTTAGTAACATAAAAAACAAGAATAATGGCAGGCTGCATTGTAAAAATCAATTATATAAATCTTACTCCTGGAATAATGGGATAAGTAATTGCATAAACCAGTAGATGATTATTCTCCAATAATACGTACAGAAAAAAACAGATTATATGAATAGAACTTAATATGCTTTACTAACTGTGGATTAAGACCAAGATGTATTATCACAATATATTCTTTTCATCTATGGCCTACAGTGTATATTCCGTTACTTGATTAGTATAAATACATTTGCAGTGTATAACTTATATAGGTATATTACATGTTTTGTAACCATTCAAATTCACTCTGTATGCTATTATACTGCTGTATTATGCATGTAATAGGCATATGTTACCTTTTCTGTAATTGCCTATTATAACATTTGTGAAATTATATGTATTATATATATAAATTGTTATTAAAACTTTAATGAAAAATAGTCACTGAAATGATTTAGGTGTAAAAGATTGAAAAAAAGATAGTTTGGAGCAGGAGTATGTCATTTTAAACACAAAGAAAAAATGTCTTTAAATAATACGTCTCTGCATATGCTCCTAGAACTGCCTATTTTTTGCAGAGGAAAGCTTCTGGAAGAGAAGTTTTAGTTAATTCACCTAATTGTCTTACGACTAATTACTTGTAGATCAAAATAATATACTGATCCCTAGGAAATATCATTTTTGTCTCCAGAACTTGAAGAGACGAAATAAAATTGCCAGGTATTGTTTCTATTGTTGCTTCAGATAGAAAGACAAACTGCAGATTGAAAGTATCCTTCCCATTTCTATACAGTGTTTTAAAAGGTCTTTTTCTGGCAGGTGATATTAGTGGAAGGATGGCATGATTTAGACAACAAAGACTATGACTGTTGGCCCCTGGAAAAACCAGATGAATATAACATGATGGACTGTGGAGGTGAGTTCTAAAGCTGAAGGAATATCACTTCAGAGAATGGCTGAAGACCTAAAATTGAAGTGCTCAGACTGATTCCTAACTCATAACAAATGCTTCACATGGTGGCAGGCATCAGAGTCGGTGATGACATTCTTTCTTGAGAAAAAGGTGAAAGAAAACAGTCAAAAGATACTTCTGAGCAATTATTTGCTCAGTATTTATTGATTCTAAAAGAAAAAGTAATCGCAACAGCTGAGCCCCTTCTCCTAAAATAAGAATTGAAAACATTTCTCATTAGAAAACCGAACGCAACATAACCCAAACAAATCAGGTAGTCAGCTCAGTACTGTTGCAAATTCTATTCCTGGAATTCTGTGGCATCATTTAAAAAGTGAATTACTTAAACCCTCTAGCCAGGAAGTAAAAATACCATTTCTACATTTCATGTTTTTCTCTCCTTGCTCAAAATTGTGTTTCACTTAAAATCTGAGATCTTTAACCACTTACTCCAGTTTGAAAACTGAGTTTACATGATGATATGGCAACAACAAGTTTCTCTTTTTTTTTGAGTCTTCTGAATTGATTGAGATGGGAAAACAAAGTGGAACCCTTTTGTTTATGTTCGAAAAGATTGGACTGAAGACGATTCTTTCTTTCTTGGTAGGCTTTTTTAGAGAAAAACAAGTGCACCTGTGAAACTGTAATACTGGTAAAAATACTTCAGGAAATAAACTGCTGGGTGATGCTCTGAACTCCATGCTACACAAAATGTAGTAAAAAAAATGTAGTAAAACATTTTGTGAAAAGTTTGGATTGAACAAAGAAATTGAAAGACTGTCTAGATAATTGTCAAGTAAGTTTGTCAAGCTGTAAGAATTTACTATTGCTTTAACATTGAAACTACTATTTACCGGAAAAAAAAAAAAAAAAGACTAGTTTGAAAAATGTTCTTACTAATAAATTAGTGTGAACTTAGGACAAAGGAAACCAATATGAGTAGGCAGCTTTATTTACATAAACCCTTCGCAAATGGTTTTAGAACAAACTCCAGTCTTTATTCTGCCTTTCTCTACGATTCTTCCTTCTCATCTTTGGTGCATTGCTAAATGCAAAGTAATAGGCATCTACTGTATTTCTGTGAATTTAACTTGTAATGCAAGATCTTCAAATCATTTGTATGTGGAAGTATCTATCACTGAAATAAGAGTTTTTATGAATTTTTTGCTGACCTTCTACCTTCGTTCTCTCTCACTTTTCCTGAAGCTTAGCTTTCATTCCTTTTAATGCAAATCATATTAGCATTTTATGTAAATCTTTGTTTTGTAGTTTCTCTCATAAGGCTGCTCCTAAATGAGTGTTTACTTTTTAAGACAGCGGTGATATCTTTAGGTTAGTTTACAATTTGCTACTTCTGAAAGGGATTTGTGTTTAAGGGGAAAGATAGTGATTTATTTCACTAACAGTGCAGGTGTATAATACACTTATAAAAACAGCTCTGGAGTAATACCTGAGTCTATAACTGAACAGCAACTGAACAGCAGGTTCACCCATCCTCTGGGAAAAGGATTTTAAATTTCCTCACAAATTGAGGTCTATGTGTCTGCATAATGTTAGTAATTTGACATGTCAGAAATTAAAACCTTCATCTAACAGCAGGGGAAAAGATTGGTGAAAAGAATGGAAAGATTTTGATAGTAGTGTTTGAGAATAATCTCACTTCATTTCTAGGTTTAAAGTTGGTAATAAGGTCTCTTGAGAATGAGGGAAATGAGTGGGATAAATTATTTGGGTAAATTATAAGGGTATAGAAATTGAAAAAGACAAATATCTGAGTAGCAGTACTCCCACTGTCCTCTGCACTAGCTGCCAAATGGTTTTATAAGAAGATAATACTTTTTAAAGTGTTTAACTAGCACATATAATTTATATTTTGTGAGGCTAACTGTTCTGACTGTATTTCATGGGTGTTAGAGTTGTCTGTTCTTCCAGGAGGTAGGCCTCAGTGAAAGCAGCCAAGAATTGCAAACAGTGTTTATTACCTGATGTAAGAGGAAATCAAGTGTAGCACTCCATTATACTGGGAATAAATTTACTATAGGTAAGATGATCAGATTTTCTGTCCTGTTTCTCCAATTGCTTAGAGAAGGTGAATGTCAGAATTGTTATCTAAATGTGCATTTGCATTTACCTATGCAGCCACTAAGATGGATGAATATCTGGGGCTTGTAAAAAGCAGTAGGAAGAATAATTGAAAATCATACTTCTATTTCACTACACTATGTTCCCTACTACAGAAGAAACTTCACATTTTTGTACAACTGTCAAGTAGAAAAAGCTGAAAATTTTATTGTTTCTAGGTCTGGAGATGGCGTGGGTTCAAAAGCCTCCAGAAACTGCAATAAGTGGGGAATTCTTCAATGTGACCTATGCAGTCTTTGCTTCAGATGGCTTTTATCAATATGCAGTACAAAATGGAGTCCTTTCTCACAGGTATTACCTCCTATCATATGTTTTCACGAGTATATGGTGGTTCTGTACGTACACACGTTTTTTGTAACACAGTTAGAACACGTGATCTTTTGCTCCTTACTAATTTCTTGCATCTCTTTAGTTCTCTTGCAGAAGCATTTGCACTATCATTAGCCCCTCTGGAATAGCTTGGCTATCACATCATGACACACTCACCTGCATGTTAGTGACAATGCTTGTCATCCTGCATATATATTACAGTCTCAGTACAACTCTGAGTGTTACTTCTGATCTCTACACAAGGAATTTACAACTGAAATTCTAGTGTGACTCTCAAACTCACTGTAGTTTGTATCAGTTTTAATAATAAAAGCGTTCAAAGTGCACAACATAAATGACATAGGGATTGAATCTCCAGAACCCACTGAAGAGCTTATTTTGATTGCTGTAGCGTTGAAATCTGTCCAGAAGTTTATATCACAGAATCATAGAATGACTTGGGTTGGAAAGGACCACAGTGATCATCTAGTTTCAACTCCACTGCTGTGTGCAGGGCTGCCAAGCACTAGACCAGTCTGCCCAGAGCCACATCCAGCCTGGAATATCACCTCGTAGCCTTATATGTCACCTCACAAACTATGGACAATGTAGGCTACGTACAGCTTTTGTATAACTTTGTGTCAATAAAAGACTAATATGTTGTGAACTGATATATCTTGAGGTGTACACAGCATGCTCCAACCACATAAGAAAAGGTTTGTGAAAGAGATGGCAGCCATAGTTTCCCACTCTCTGTGCTTTATTTGACTACTAGAAGAGATGCTTATGGAAAAACCTCACATGCTTTCTTTGCCAGTGTGAGTTTTTGCTTTACAAAGTTCAGACTGTAAGAGTTTTTGTGGTAAGTGGTTTTATTTACAATTGAAATGTTACTTATAATCCATTTGCAATGGCAAAAAAAAAAAAAAAAAAAAAAAAAAAAAAAGTTGATATAGTTTGATGATCTGTATAATAGTTTTTCATCAAATTATCTGAGATTTCTGGCTAGTGATATTTCCAAGAACTTGACCAAAAAACATTTCACTTTGTGGAATTAATCTGTTTTTCTGGTCTTTCCAAAGTGACCCACTCCCTTATATAAGTAAGAAGTTTATAAAATTTTGCTTTTTGAATATTTACACGTATCTTGCACAAAGAGACAGGTAAATATTAAAAAGGGAAGCATTTATGCTGTGATTTTACAGAGGCATTAACTTGTACCTCAGTATCTAAGGCCTATCTCAGTTGTCTCTCAGAATGCCTGACTCAAATATGACTGCAGATGGTAAGTCATTGTATGTGCTTCAGAAGGATTGGGTAAGGTTCTGATGAACTGCAGAAAGCAGTACTGAATGCATAGTAAGTTCTAAAAAGCATTTACAAAGACCTAAAAGCATTAAGGAGTAATTATCTTAAGGTTTTGGGGTTTTTTCTTTCTTTTAACTTTTACCTTGAGCTTTATATTTTTTATATTTTAATATTTCAATATTTTATTTATTTAGGTGTCTTAGTGATTGACAGATTTGCTTATTTCAGATATCGGGCATGTCTGTACCTTTGTAAATCTGGTCCTTAATATGACCTATGTCAACCTTATTGCCCGTTTTTGCATTTATTTCTTACAATACAATCTTCTTTTTTAAATCTGCTAGGTTCTGGCTACTTGATCTTGCTGCTCTGAAACTAATGCCTCCTTTTTTTATTATGTCAGTCCACCACACAAGAGGCAGATGTTGGCTGTATGGCAGTAAAGGCTGAACCACCAATATTCCATTACATTTTGTTGCATGTGACAGATAGCAGCAGAGAGGCAGTCTGACAAAACAGCATCTGACATGGAAGTACAGATGAAGAAAAAAGTGTTTCACTGAAATCCTCTATGCAAAAAATATTGTACTCATTGACATTCATTGATACATGCTGAACATTTATGGAGACCGAGCAGTGAGTGTGAGGGGTAGGTGTGTGGTGCATTTCAACAGTGGCAGCAGTGACAGTGGTCACCTCCACTAGTGCAGAATGCTACAAGCACGCTTGCAAGCTTTTATTTATTGCTAAAAAAAAAAAAAAAAAAAAGCATAGCTAATGATGGTGACTCTGTTGAAAAATAGATTTTGTAGCTGAGAATTTGCTCTATCAAATGGTGTCATTGTGCTCTTCGCATTTGTTGTAGTTTCCATGGAAATTAATAGGAGGTATTATTTTCAGGGCAGCCTGTATATAAGATATTTCCTGGAGTGCTGGCATTCCTTTCAATTTAGAGAACTACCACGTGTAACTTTCAGACTAAACCATATAACTACTTCTGGCTATATCTCCCAAGTCAACCATATTTGGAGAAGTTTCTTCTGAGAAAGAGTGGTGATGCATTGGAGTAGGCTGCTCAGGGAGATGATGAAGTCACCCATCATTCCTGGAGGTGTTCAAGAAACACATGGATGCTGCTCTGAATAGCTTTGTGGGCCTGGTGGGGATGGGCTGATGCTCGGACTTAGTGATCTTAGTGGTCTTTTCCATAATGATTCTGTGATTCTAAAAAATTATGTTATTTTAAAGTAAAATATGTTTATTAGGGTGATAATCAATTTCAGAGAAATAGTTGTTTTTCTGAAAGTGTAACTTAGCAAATAGATGGAAAAAAGTGTGATACATTTCCAGAGAACTACATCCGTCCTCCAGTGGTGAACTGTCAAAAGTTCTACCTGATGTTCATTTCATATAATATTGTCTTCTCTTTTAAGCCTACTCTCTACTGCCCAGTTTTTCTCAGTATTTGTCAAATTGTACATGGAGTACTGTGTCCAGTTCTGGTCCCCATAATTCAAAAAAGCTGCAGACAGACTCTACAGGATCCTAAGAAGGGCCACAAAGATGATCCAAGTGCTGAAGTACCTGTCCTGTGAGAAGCTGAAGGAATTAAAATTTTTCAACCTCCATAAGTGAAGGCTTATGGAGGACCACATTATAGTATTTCAAGTGTGACTACTAAAACTAAAACTGTGGCCACTTCACAAGCAGCCACAGGTAGAAGGAACAATGGGAAAAAAGTTGCACTGGCAGAGGTTTCATCTTGATTCACGAAAGAGTTTTTTTTTTTATATAGTGAGAACAGTTAGTAACCAGAACTGTCTCTGCGGGGTCACTGTGGTTGAGTCAACATCACTGGAAGTTTTTAAGTTGTGACTGGACAGGGTGCTAGATAATCTCACAGAGACTCCCTTTGCTCATGAGAGTTTGGATCTGATGATCTTTTGAAGTCCACTCCACCCTAAGCTGTTTGATTCTGTGGCTGTTTTGAAGAGCAATCTATTCATATAGTCCCCTTTTTGATCTAAGCTTTTGATTTCAGGAATTTTATCTGATATTGTTGTCCAGTGTGCTAACTATCCTTGTATGTTTGGGTTGTGAAGAAAATACCAAAGTCAGATAGTAACCACATGCGTAGATGGACATACACAATTGATAGTACTAAGAATGAAAGTAGCCAGGGACACAGATTTTTGGTAGCAAAAGTGTAGTAATGGTAATTCTTCTGAGCCAGATGTAGCAGTGCCAAGTAGTCCCATATGGTTGTGCAGACAGTGAGGAGACATGAATGGAGGTTGGTAGCTGTCTAAGCTATTTTATCTGACAGAACTCCCTATTGTTTAATATAGATGGTGATCCAGTTGAAAGCACTCTTTGCTATAGGATTGCTTCAACCAGAAGTAGAACAAGGGAGAAAGAAATGATGTAACAATATTTCCATCACTGCATATATTTATGCTGGTAATTTTTCTGTGAAAGATTTTCTGTTCATTTTACAATTTTTGAGGGAGAATGAATTAATATAAAATTATCACTCTTTTCTCGTTGGCTAGCAATGCTAGTGCTGCAAAGGAATTTTGTGAGGAGCATGAGTGCCCTGCCAGCTGGAAAGATGCAAATGGCGAGAACTGCTGTGTCCACCATGCCAATATTCACTCCTGTCCTTTGGCTTTTATGGTTAGTATGATAGTATGAGTTACTGTGTTCTGCTTGTGATAATGGATAAGACAGTCATTGCAGTGATCAAATATTTGATGTTATTTCTGTGATCACATTTAGACCAAATCAGTAGTTCACTGAAGCAGCTGTGGGGATGTCAGTCAATTTCAGAAAGTTTTGTATTATATTTGAGGCTGCAAAGCAAATACCTGTATTTTTGTACAAGGTAATATTCAAAATTGCTCATTATGCTTGATGGAACCAGTTTCAACTCCTAAAGATTACTTGACTCATATTCACCCTTTCTTTACAGTCACTAGAGAAAGAGACTGAATTGTCATTGCAGGTATCATTATCTCTCTCTACTTTTTGACAGTTTTAGTGAGATATGCTCTGCAAACTGGCATTGACTCATAAAAGATATTTTCCTTTCTAAAGAAAATAAACTGCAATATTAAAAGTTGCAATAGAACTCCTTTAGAAAAATATAAGATGTGGGATACAATTCAGTTTCTTGTTCTTGTACAGCAAAAACTGAAAAAGTGTATTCATAAACTTAGTGCAGCTAAATGTATGACCAGATTTTGGTTCATGTATTGCAACAGTAATGAGATTTGTCAGATATTTTAACTCAGTGTATGATTATTATTTGAGTTTATTCATTTTAACAGATTTGGTTATTTCTTGAGAAGAATATAAATAACTCTAAAAAGTTAAAAGAGGGAGACCTAGGATTTTTATGGTCATTGTTAGTGACATAACCAATCTCTCTGATAAAGGGTAGAGGAGGAATATGTGGTCCATGGATTCCTGATGATGGCCAGATATTTACTCACACTTTGTCGACAGCTGGCAAAATGAGCCAAAGAAACTGGACTGCCAAGGTAAAGTTTATTTTTTGAATACAACAAATGCTTTGCTGTTCTCAGAACTTACTTCCTAATAGGTTCCAGTGTTTCCTGACTCATTTACTTATGTCAGGATTATGTATGGAAGTGGTACATAAGGCTGAGTATCATCAATTCCCAGCTGACTTGATTGGAAACACAAGTTTTTTATACTGCTACTCCTATGCAGTTAGTTGAAAAAAAATGGGGATGGGAAGGAAGAATACAGCCTAATCTGTCTGTTTAAAGTCTACACTAAGAAAATACTGCATTAGTGACTGGACTGTGTTACAGGTTAGCAAAATCTTTATGAGTTTTCCTCCAAACAGAAGTAACGGGAAAACAAATGTGATGGATGTACAGGCTGAAAGACATTCCTGGCTGAAAGAAAACATACCAGTGAAAGGAATCCCAAGAGGCTTGTGTTTCTTGTTGCTGCTTATCTTAGCAGACAAGCACTCCGTTCCTTGCTGATAGTGAAAAATGCATACCTTCTTTTTGAGAACTTCACAACTGTATGATCCTTATTAAAATGACTTCTTATATGCAAGTGAAGTTTTGATCCTGGCAGCTTTGTTCACTTGTTTGGCAGGTTGTTTTGGTTCATGTGGGTGTGACTTCTCTCATCGCACACATCAGAGTTGGAAGAATGCAAGTTGCTCTGGAAGCGAAAACCACAGTCCTTCCTGCAGTAGGTATGATACAGAGTGAAGATGTGAGGGAACTGCACATTGACTGCAAATCTCAGTGCTTTTAACATTCATGCATGGATATCAAGAGCAACAGCTACCCCTCTCTATCATTGAAACAGGTAAACTCAAACCAAGACCAACAGCATCAGCTGAAAATACCTTGAAAATACTCTTCCAGTCATGACATTGTGAGGATCTGAACATTCTTCATCTGAAGGAATGCAAACTAGACCTAACTCTACTGTAAGGGTAGAAACCCTTCCTGTAACCATTGTTCACTTCAAAATCCTTTTGCTTCCAAAGTCATCACATTTCTGTGCACGTTAGTTTAGCTATAAGCAGGAAAGCAGAAATGGTAATAAAATTATATTAGCAAAATGAAATCTAAAAAGAAAAACTTATTTGATAAATTAAACATGCAGCTTGAAGAAAAATACTGGCTTAAGCAAACATCACAGTATTCTTGTTAGCTACTCTTCTGAAAGTCTGAGAATATATTTCTCAGTGTCATGAAAAAAGCAGAACCAAAGCAATTCCAAAGTGGATGGAAGCAATGGATTTTGTTTTGCTGAGGATTTTTTTTTAAATGTATCACATAGTGACAGGATAATATCCTTAGCTTGTCTCAGGAGGCTGAAGTGCAGAACTGTATTAGTTTAGGCACAGAGGTAAAATTGAAACAGAACTCAAGACACAGACAGAGTTTTGTCCTCTAGGGCTTTTGTTTTAAATCACATTTGATAATTTTCTTAAGACCTTGGAGAAAAATAAATCCTTGAAGCATGGATTGCAGGCTTTCACTCTGAAGTACCTGGGATCATATACTTCTAGAGATGCCAAGGGTTGGATTAAGTACAAAGAACAAAAAAGATAATGTCCGCACGGAGAAACTTCTTGCCTCAGGAAAGAAGAACAAAAAAAAAAAGAAACAACAGATGGACGATGAGTTAAGACACAAAAAAAGTCAAAGGCTCTCACATCATTAACAGTTTCATCTGATCAAGCAGAACCTACATCACTTAAAAAAAAAAAAATAAATAATGAACACAATTATTTCAGCTTCTTGGGTGATACCATCTCTGAATTCTTTGGATGTATTCTTTCAGGTACTCTGAGGTTTTCCAGCCTAAGAACACATGTTTAAATCTTAATTCAACCTTGTTGATTAATAAAACTACCTTAAAATAACCTAATTCTCATTTCTGTTTCTAATCAGTTTGTGGAGATGGCTTTTGCGAGGAAGAGGAAAGCTGCTCTGTTTGTCCAGCAGATTGTGGAGAATGCCCTCTGTCTGCTTATGCTAGGATAGCAATTGCCTTACCTGTATGTTTAGTCTGCACTGGCTTCATTGTGACAGTCATAGTAAGTATTCTTTCTTTCTTTACTCTTGCCTCCAATATTTCATTATTTTGAACAGAGTGTTCTAATAGAGGGTAAGTTTTCTTCTGCATCTTAAAACTGTGTGGTAGGAAACAAGGCATTAATGGCTTCTCTAGATGAGAAGGCTGGTTGTGATAGGAAATTTCATCCCCTGATGATTAAGACTGAAGGGGAATTTAACAGAAGGCTACATAATGGTGGAATAAGAACACCTCATTATTAAGTCCTTCACTACATAAGGTAAGGGCTGCCAGTGAAGTGAGAGTGCTTTTGACTCAATAAAATCCTGTTATGAAACTAAATACTCCAAAACTCTATGGAGGTGAGAGGTATGCATAAATTCTAAAACAAATTAGAAAAATTCATAAAGGGATTAGATCCACCAGACTTCATTAAGTCTGAGTGTCCAAATACATCTTGTTATAGAATACATTCAACTTGGGATATTTTAAGATTATTGATAGCTGGACATCCAAAGGAATAATGAGAAGATATTTCTTTTTTTTTTTTCTGTTAATTTTTTTTGTGTGTGTTTATCTGTGTGTTCTCTTTTTAAAAAAGCTATTTTCTTAATGTAGCTGAACTAATTTAGTGATTATCTGTGTTACTGATTAATATAAAAGACTTGTGAAGGAAAAGCAAAAGGATAACAAGAGAGGAACATGGTGTGTCCTTATTTTGGAGGAAATTTATGACTGATACAGAACTCACTTAGTCAAAGTAGCCCCATTTATTTCAAAAAATTTCTGAGAAAAAATAAATCTACATTTTATTTTGTAAAAGTATGATTGAACAAAGGCAAATTAACCTGAAGTGACCACTAGTCTTGTGGATTCATTTGATTGGAAATATTTCTGTATAGAGATGACAAATTATTACAACTTATTTGCACTGTTACTTTTAGCACTGTCTCTTCGTAGTGCCTTTGGTGAGGTGGGGTTGTATGCCTCATTTATTCACATGTTAAAAAAAAGTCTGTAACAAGGGCATGGCAGATGATTACGTACAGTTGTAGAGTCATTATGTTCACTGTACTTACTCGATAATTTCTGTGGGGTGTAGCCTATAGATCATGTAAATCAATAAAATCATATTTCATCCATTCTTTTCATACTGCGTTTGTGCTGAGCACCTGAAGTAACTGAGTGTGTTGAAAAGACGTGGAAGAATGTTGATGGCCCACAGAGTAAGTTACTGTGGTTGGTCTTAATGACCATTAGATTTTGTTCTCTGTTCTGCATCTCTTTGTGTGGCTTTGCAAGTTAGGAACTGAAGTATTTTTGAAAACTAAGCCTTGATCTTGTGTTTCTATTTCTTACCCAAGCATTTACAATCCATACAAAGGCTGTGGCAAAGTGCTTATAGTAACTTTCCTTTAAAAGAATATGCTCTGATAGAAATGTATAACTGAACAGATGACAAAGTCAGATATTTTTAAACAATTGAAATTTTACAAAAAGAAAATGGAGTTTCTTGACTTTGAATAGATTTAACTAAAGTAAAAGTTTATTAATGTAGTGAAACTTACCTATTAGTGTTGCTTTTTTTTTCTTTTTTTTTGGTAGGTTTTAGGGAATTTTTTTGTTACATACTTACTCCTTCTGCCAAATTCTGCAATAGCATCTTCTTTTCTTTGTTATTTAGGTGATGAGTAAACGAGTTAGGAAAGATCCTTTTATCTAATTCAGTAATTAATATTATGTAAGAATTATCATCTTAGAATCTAATATTTTCTTAAGCATTCAAGCAGAAGAGACAGTTCGTTTGATCTCAGTGTCTGCACCAAGACTGGTGGTCACTTCTAGCTAATATGTCATTGGTCATATCTTTACAAAATAAAATGGAGGTATCTTTTCCCAGAAATCTTTTGAAATAGATGGGATGATATAATTTTGATTTAGCAAGCTCTACATCAGTCTTAAATTCCTTCCAAATGTTGAAACAGTTTCTACTTGGTGGAGAGTATATTTGAGTGTTATTTGGACTTCTGTTAACTGTTTCAAGGAATGCATGATTTCTAATATTCAATTCTACACTACAGAAAATAAGGTGAAATGTGGGTTTGCTGTTTTGGCATTGACTGCAGCTATGCAGCTGTGTAATTTAATCTGCTACTCATCTTCTGAAAGCATATGCTTACACTTTTATGTTTTGTAAATATCCTAAGACAGCTATTTATGAGAGCATCTTTGTCTTATTTATAAAATAGCCACCAGATCTATATCCAATATTGCTTATACTAAAGTATTGGACTTAACTTGATCTCATTTGTAAATCTGGTTATAATTCTGTTGCTATATATAACATGCAGTGCTCCTTTTCTTGGGGCTACAGAGCAATATGTTCTTGTTATGCAATGAGGCATCATAGGTGGAGCATTTCTGTATTACGAGGTGATGTAAACAACTGTTTGGATGTCCAGGCTGAGATCAACTGCATTGTGTTAAAATTACTGACAATAATGGAAAGAGTTCATAGCAGTGCAAATATTACATGTCACTAGCTCCTAGAATATAGAATATACTGTTCTAAAGAACTTTGTTAGATTCTGTTTTCTTCTTCTTTCTGTTACTTCTAATGCTGCTGATATGATACAGATTGGATACTTAAACATCAGATTTAAACATTTTCATATTCAAAAAAAAGTATCTCTGGATAAGTTCTTTCAAAGTTGGTGGAGTTGAATTCAGGAATGAATGTGATTTATTTTTGTAGTGGTTTCAGTATCAGAAACAAAAGATGCTTTGGGATGAAAGCTGGATTATAGAGTTCACCTGTATCAAACAAGGTTAGTAACGTTTCATTTTGTTACTGTTTAGCAGCTTCATTAATAATTTTATGAAATAATCTCAATCATAAGTACATCTTGTTTACAGAAATTTACAGAAATTTTTCAGTTCAAAAAGACAGATCTATCCCCAAATGAACAGACAGCTTCTAGACCTGGAAAAAATAAATCATATTTGCTGCAGTGGATGTGTGGTTCTGTATAATTGGCCTCACTCGCTTAGCCTGGCTTTACACAAATAAAATGAAAGATATAATGAGTCTTAATTTCTCTCAGTGAATACTGTCTTTGGCAGTTTTGCTGCAAGAATTAATTCACTGTGACCTGACTTCTTCTTCATTTTACCTTCAGGATATGAAATATGATTTTAATTGGCTGTAACTAAATACGTTAAGAATAAGATCATATGTTATTAAATCCTGTACAGTGCTGCATTTGATTCACTTTCCTGTCCAGAGCTTTAGCACTCAGAAGCAGAGAAATGCCTAGACTCTCAGAAGAGGCAGGTTTGAAGAAATCGACTGAAATTGATTTGCCTGTGCTGATATGAACATTCTGATTTTCTGTTTCCTCAAGGAATTGATAGATCAGTTTTAGCTATTTTATGCCATTGTGTTTCTAGTAGTATAAAGATGTTCTTGTGCTAATGCTATAGTGATACTTTCACCTTTGGACATGAACATTAATTTCTGTGCAGCTTGCTTTAATATGATATCCTCGTTGCATTAAAGGATGGAGACTGGCATAGAAATTAATTTGAGTAGAGAATGCAAATCTTGACAGTTTTGTCAGTGCTCAGAGTAACTGGCCAAACCTGGTGGAGGTGGTGAAACAATAAGAAATTAATTAAAAATTTCTGAAATTCATTTTGTAACCTAAAGCTGATCAATGTATATTAAAAACATACGTTGAGATCACTTTTCCCCCCTATCTAACTGTATTATTTCTCTTCTCTGACTTCCCTTAGATGTCAGAGTCACTTCCCACAACCCTGTACTTGACAGTCTTCTAGGAGCTCCAGATAGACTTGTTAAAATATGGCACAGAACTTGCTCTGCTTCCCTAAGTTCTGTCCTCTGCATTGCACTAGCAGCAAGAACTGATCATCCTGAAATCAGGAAGACTTGCATTGAATCTTGAGGTTTAGTGGGAAAGATCTGTGGCAATGCATCACCTCTTGGGTTGTTGCACTTTTTATGCAGCAGTCACACTCTAAAAACAATATCCGTCTTACATGTTGAAAAGACCAATCCTGCATGTAAAGATTTGGTGAATTCCTTCAATTTGCCTGCCTCCAGGGTCTGTACCTTTGTAATAATATGCATTTACAGGTGCCTTTTCTAATCCCACATCCCATTTAGATCACAAACTCTGGACAGCAACAGGAAGCGTGGTAAGTGTTCTCCCAGCACCGAGTGAATCCAATGCCAGCTGTATCACTGTTCTGAGCTCCTGCCCTGCAGCTGCGAACGCGCCCAAGAAACAGCATTTCACCCAGACTGGGAGATAGTAAGTCAACGTATTACTAATTTTCTTCACTATTCACTATCCTGTAGTTTCACTGTGCTTTATATTTCTTGTAACCTCGCTATAAATAGATTGAAATTCTCTTGTTACACCAAATCTATTAAGTTAGTAGCATCATTGACTTCTGTACCACTTACTGGCTGTAGAATCTGAAACACAGTGTCTTTTGTTTTGGTTGTCATTTCCCCTTTTCTATGTGGGTGACTGCATAATGTGACCTGCAACTGTTAATGAATGACACCTACTGCTCAAATACATTTGGAACCAAGGTTTCAATGCAGATCTTTTTCTAAAATGCAGGTAGATCACAGCTGGATTATTTGAAGAATGGCATAGTGCTTATATGTTGGGTACCATACAGAATCAGTTAAAAATCAGTTAATTCCTGCATACATCCCCACTGGATTCTTTAATGGAAAATTGTTTTTTTTTTTGTCTGTTCAAATTCTACTGCTTTACTACTGAGAATGCTTCATCCCATGGAAGCAGAAGGATGTTAAGTATCAGTGATGGATCTGTAAAACAGTAGAAGAGAAATAATAAATAGGTGCTGCTGTGTTCACTATCTCTGATATTCCCATTGTTGCTACTCAATCATCCAGCTGCCTAAATTTACTATAACATTCTCGTATTTCAAGTGGCATACACTCAACAAGAATGCTTGTCTGTAAGTACTAATGCTTGCCTTATCATAGAAGCAGGGTCTTGTCAAATACTCATGTTCAGCTTCACACATACTTACGGACATGCTCAAACTTTCTGCTTCATCTCTAGAGATATGAAGCTGCTTGCAGTAAAAAAAAAATCTGCCAATTTTCCTAGCCTTGTGAAATTATGTAGTTGGCCTACTATTCTCTGAACAGCATTTAATTCTGTTTCAGTGACGGTAGAACAGTGGCCATTAAAAAAATAATGAAGAAGGCATTTACCCTATCCAAATCCATACGTAAGGAAGTAAAGCAAGTAAGGTAAGACATGAAACCTGAAAACTGTATGCTATTCTATGTGTATGTTGGTTCTTTAAAGGTTACAACCTGTCCAAACATTGTAATACACTCATATTTTTTTCTTCAAACTTTGCTTTGACAATAGATGAAAATCTTTTTACAGCTGTTTTACCTTTTTCTTTACTTTCTGAGACAAGATTTCTAGTTTTGCAGTTACAGAAAGTAGGAAGGAGATCCATGAAAATTATTTGTGTGCTGTGTTTTCTGCTAATTTTTACAGGGAACTTGACCATCCCAATCTCTGCAAATTCATTGGTGGTTGTATAGAAGTACCAAATGTTGCCATAGTGACAGAGTACTGCCCCAAAGGCAGCCTTCATGATGTTCTGCTCAATGAAGATATCCCTTTGAACTGGGGATTCAGGTAAAAATAATAATAATTTTTTTAAAAGAGCTAAAAGATACAAAACTGTGCTGACAGATGCTGTGTGCTGTTTGGGACAAAATAGAAATTACAGTTGGTAGTTGGAATGAGGCTTACATTATATTATGGAGAGAATGAAGAAGAAAGAGTGAATTTTTAGGAGGAAGATTTTCATGCAGAGGGTGGTGAAGCACTGGAACAGGTTGCCCAAGGAGGTTGTGGATGCCCCATCCCTGGAGGCATTCAAGACCAGGCTGGATGTGGCTCTGGGCAGCCTGGTCTGCTGGTTGGTGACCCTGCACACAGCAGGGGGGTAGAAACGAGATGAGCATTGTGGTCCTTTTCAACCCAGGCCATTCTATGATCCTGTGATTCTGTGATTCTGTGATTCTATGAATTCAAATAGCCAGCCTGAGTTCCTGGATTTTTGATCAATCATACACTGAGCACTGGTTACATTAAGTTAATGACTTTTCAACCCACTCTTGTTTATACTGCTACTGTTTTTAGATCTTTATTTCTGTGGGATTTCATGTGTTTCCGAAATATCTTGGGCATCTGCTGGGCATTTAATTAAAAAGCACTGTAAAACTGCATAGATTAAATGATTAACATATCTACAAATGCTTTGTTATATTTACTGACAAAGAAAATGAGCTAATGGTCCCAATCCACAAGAGCACTCTCATTGTTTTTTGAGATTCATCTTGGCATGCTCTTTTTACTTCTGCCTATTGTTTTCTTTCAGTAAAGAAAAAGAGCATAAAGAAGGAAAATGTTTCTCTTGTAAACATTTGAAAAGCACTTCCAATGATGCAAACATACTGGGAAGTTCTAAAGCAATCTGAACTGTCATAATAGAAGCTAATGACCTGTGGATCCCAAACAACTGAGTGAGAGTTAAAGGCTTTCATCTACCCACTTCATATGTTTTGGAAAAATGAGGTGGAGTGACATATTCCAATTACTAGAGCCTTTCTCCAAGGCTCTAGTTAGCCTTGGAGCTTCAAGAGGTTTCAAACCCACTCTCGATTGAAGATCTGGTTTATTGGACATGCTAGCTTCTTGATTTTTGTCTTTCAGGTTTTCTTTTGCTACTGATATTGCCCAAGGAATGGCCTATCTTCACCACCACAAAATGTATCATGGACGGTTGAAGTCTAATAATTGTGTAATAGATGACCGATGGGTTTGTAAAATTGCAGGTAAAGAGAAGATAAATGAAAATTCAAAACTCTCAAGGTAGTCTACTAATGTGTGCAGATTTCACACTTTACACTGCTCCCAAGCACCTTCATTTTGACCTTTTTGGTGAAAATGCTGGTGTTACACAATCATTTCAGACCTCTCCTTTAAAATAGGTTACTGCTGCATGCATCAGATTCCATAAGTGATGAAGTCTATCAGTCTATCAACATCAGGCTGAACAGAAATTCTGTCTCATTCTCTGTTACGATGCAGAGAGAAAATTTTAGCAATGGACACCACTGTAAATACATGGAATAATGCTGACTGGCAAACACAAAGTAGTTCGTGGAGAAAAGCAGACTCAACTTAACTTTTCAATCCTGTACTCAAAACTGGATTATTGTTATGGAGCTATCGTCACCCTGCTCCTGCTACAGAAAGACAGTATGTGGAAACATGAAAACCACTAGAGGGCCTAGATTATTCTGCAACACCCAATGGACTGGAAAATTTCTTCATCTTTCCCCAGGCTAGTTATTTGATCCTATAATCTGCAGGCAACTTAAAAACAACTGCAATAGATACACTTTCAAAAATTTCTCCTATGAATAAGACCCCTACAAAGTGCTATGGCTGCTTCTCTACCACCTTTAGTATCCTGCTTGCAAGAATATGCTTTGCTTAGAGCCTTTTCTGAGGAAAAACAAAAAAAATTGAAAGAACTGGACTACATCAACTACATCACATTTGCACAACACCTCTGCTTTAAATGAGGTCCCCATGAAATAACTGAGAATTTAATTTATGTGGTTTTCATAATGACAAGATGCTCAATGTGGGACCTAATTGAAAAATTCCAAAGAGATCCAATATGGAGAATGAAGTTTTAGGATTGTCTTTAAAAAAAAAAACAAAAAAACCAGGGATCTACCGCCTGCCACACCATATACTCAGCAGAGTGCTGTTTATATCTAACAAAACAGACATCTGTTGTTTTTTTCTCTTCTTCAGTTCTAAGTCAGATACTAAGAGCCTTTTCTGTGTTAAGCGAAAGTATAGCTGTAAAGATGTTTATCTACCTTTGTTCTCATGCTAGTGGTGTGCATGTAAAACCCCCCCTGATTTATAGCAGGTCTGGTAGCTATCTAACTTGTCATTGCTCTAACAATCTGTCAGAGGATTGGTGAATAAGTAGAAAAGAAATCTGCATTTGCATATTAATTCTTGCACTCAAGTGAACATACTGTCTCTGAATATACTTTTATGAAATCATAGAATAATTCTCTCTGGAAGGGGCCATTTAGTTCAGCTGGCCTCCTCGAAAGACTGTTATGCAGTCTCATCCAAGTATTTACTCTCCAGATCCTAAATTTCCAGTATTTTTTAGAAAGATAAGAACTACCAGGCACACATCACTTCTGGACAGAGATTTGTATTTTGAAGAGAGAAAACTAATTCCTTCAGACTTGTTTTGTCACTGTGTACTAATACCCGTGTTTCAGAGAAATACAGACTGGTTTGTTTTCTGTTTTCTTCCATGGTAGATTACGGCTTGCAGTTGTACAGAAAAGAAGATTCTTCTGAGGGATACCAGCAGAACTTGATACCGATCTACATAGCTCCTGAAATCCATTCCCTTTTGGATTTTGAACCCAATGCCATGACAGATGTATACAGGTAATTTCCTGTCTCTTTAATCATTACATCTCAAGTATACTATCTTCGCTTTTTAGACTCAAGAGTATCATGGTCATCCCAAGGATATGCTTGAATGCATTTTACAGAAATTCAATAATGGCAATACCTTAGAGTTAATAGCATCAGTTTTGCAGGATAGGATATTTGTGCATCCCACAGTTCTATAATTAGTGTCAACACATTGTTGACAATGATGATATGATAATATTCAGTTTGCAGGTAACAATTAGAGCTAGGAAGGTAGTGAATAATAATAAGCACCAATGAATTGCTCTATCCCTTTCCTTTTGAAAGCTATTATGGGAGATCATTGCAAGGGCTTATTTGGTCATCAGGGTTTGCATTACCAGTGATGGACAGCTGGCAACACTAAACATGATAGCCAAAAAAAGCTACTGCAAAGTGATATCCTATAAAGAAGATCCAATTCATTTCCAAGTGAAAGGGATTACTATTGAATTTTTAGAGAATAATAATCTAATAACAAAATCATCAAACTGAGTTGAAAAATACCATATCAATATTTCTTGACTTTCCCACCGATTTTCTACAGTAAGTAGGAAATAACTGTATTCTTGGTATATCCTAGTTTATAATATCAGTACTTCCTCTGTGCTTATTTCCAGTAATTAGTTAGTTAAAAGTAGTTGACAGGGAAAATTGCAGGATGGTAATGCAAGATTTTTGTGGCTTTGCTCTCTCTCTTTTTTTTTTTTTTTTTTTTTTGCTTTTCTCAGAACAGCAGAAGGCTCCTGCTTTCTGAGGAATTTAGTAGCTAGCAAAGCATAAAGTACTCAAATTTAAATGGAGCTTGAAATGCTGATCTTTGAGCAGATGAAGGCATTGTTAGCATTACTTGTTGAAAACATTTATGAAAGGGTACATACTGTTATTTTTATCAAAAGCTTCAAGTTTCACAGAATCACACAGAATTACAGAATCACAGAATGGCCAGAGTTGAAAAGGACCTCAAGGATCACGAATCTCCTACCCCCCTGCTGCATACAGAGCCACCAACCTCCATGGAGACCAGGCTGCCCAGGGCCCCATCCAACCTGGCCTTGAACATCTCTAAGGATGGGGCATCAACAACCTCTCTGGGCAGCCTGTTCCAGAACCTCACCACTTTCTCTGTAAAGAATTTCCCCCTGACATCCAACCTAAATCTTTTGTCCCTCATCTTAAAACCATTTCCCCTTGTCCTGCAGTTGTCAACCCTTTCAAAGAGTTGATTCCCCTCCTGTTGGTAGGCTCCCTTTAGCTACTGAAAGGCTGCAACGAGGTCACCCCACAGCCTTCTTTTGTCCAGGCTGAACAAGCCCAGCTCCCTCAGCCTGTCTTTGTAGGGGAGGTGCTCCAGTCCTCTGATAATCTTTGTGGCTCTCCTCTGGACAACAGTTCCCTGTCTTTCTTGTACTGGGGGCTCCAGACCTGGACACAGTACTGCAGATGGGGCCTCCCAAGAGCAGAGTAGAGGAGGACAATCACCTCCCTGTCCCTGCTGGCCACCACTCTCCTGGAGCCCAGGATACCATTTGCTTTCTGAGCTCAAGAGCACACTGCTGGCTCATGTTAAGCTTTTCATCTATCAAGACTCCCAGGTCCTTCTCCATAGGACTGCTCTCAAGGATTTCTCCTTCCAGTCTGTATGGATGCCTGGGATTCCTCCAGCCCAAATGCAAAACCTTGCACTTTGCTGTGTTGAACCTCATCAGGTTCACCCAGGCCCACCTTTCCAGCCTGTTGAGGTCCCTCTGAATGGCATCCCTTCCTTCCACCGTGTCAACTGCACCACTCAGCTTGGTGTCATCAGCAAACTTGCTGAGGGTGCTCTCGATTCTGTCATTGACGTCAGAGATAAAGATGTTAAAGAGCATCAGTCCCAAGACAGACCCCTGGGGGACACCACTCGTACAGCCAGCCTCCATCTGGACATAGAACCATTGATGACCACTCTCTGTCTCCAGCCTTTTAACCAATTTCTTATCCACTGAATGGTCCACCCATCAAATCCACATCCCTCCAAACTGGAGTTAAGGATATGGTGGGGGACTATGTCAAAGGCCTTGCTCCAGCAAGTGTTTACTGCCTTAAATAAGCATTACGGGGCTTGCATTGAAAATTTAGTCTCAGAAACAGAAAATGTTTAAATCTCATTTTTTTTTCCAGTTGGGATATATGAAAGTCTGAAGGCAAGTCTGAGCTCGATTTTGTAAACTGCAAGATTTACTGGATTGGTTCACATTGATCCCTTGTATGCTTATAAAATACCTGTATATGCCAAAACAATCATTATTTTTAATCCATTCTATGAGGTCAGATTATGGAAATAAGAATTTGAAGTCTGTGTAGTATTTTTATCTATGGGCAAAAATAGATCTTTATAATTTGTTTCAGAATAGCTTATCTAAAAGCATCTTGTCATCATGTTGATGTCTTTGGCTATTGTAATTCTGTCTTGTCTCAGTCCTGACATTGTCTGTATGGACTGGCTTTGCTGTGCTTTAAGTAAGCAGTAATTTAGAGTTATGTTATACATTGCACTTTGTAATTGCTCCAAATTAAATATGCATTCTCTTTTCCAGAAATGTTATTTCCTTAGTGCCTGCTTGGTTTACATGTTGCCCGTATTCAGGCTAGATGCCACAACTTGTCTTTGCAGACAGCCTGGCTTCCTGAAGCCATTTCTTGACAAAGACTCCCCTTAAAATAATGCTAACAAATGATTTTCTTATATTGCAAATGACTACACAATGCAGTTTTGACAGATTTATTGAATGCTTGCTGAATTTATTTTGCTGTCAGTTCCTGTGTCTGCAAAATCTAGGTTTCCTTTTGTTGTACTGCAGATAATCCTTGTTTGCTACTAAAAAAAAAAAAAAAAAAAAAAAAAAAAAAAAAAAAAAGAGTAAGAGCTGAAATGCTCAGTCATGGAAGAAAGATGAAGAAAAAGAGATGTATCCTGTAGTATTAGCTAGCTTTTCTCTTTAAGAGAGCTAGTCTCCAGAAATTGCATTTTAACACAATTTGTGTTCATTCATATGACCATGTATAAGCCCTTCCATGAGAGCTCACTGGCCAGGAAGCAGTGGCCTCATCTTGAAATCCTCAATTTTCAAAATTCCTGACCAAAAAAATACACTAATGTTCCTGAAGATCTGGCCCAAATGAAGAAAGAGTAGAGACTACAGGAGTGGGAATTGTAATTTTGTGTGCTTTTGCAGATGAATCATTTGCTTTTAAAGTTCTCCAGGGAATGTGTTGGTCAGATGGGAAAGTTAAAAGGGAAATGAGAACAGGAACATGAAAGCACCTCTTAATTGAGCTGAAGAGGCAGTTTCCCATTACAGTTTCTCCTAGATTAACTTCTCTTGATTTGCGATGGTTATGTGAATCTGACTTGCCACTCTACTAAGACTTCTCTTGTGCAGCACTGCTAAAGCTGAATAAAATCAATACTGTTTCTTATTACTTGCCTTGAAAATCTGAGCTTTGCTCTCCCAATAGGAATGGTAATCCTTTCTACTACTAAATCACCACAAAATCAGCATTAAAATTTCAACAGATTAGTTTCTACATTATTCAGTATTGTTTATATGTGTTATTCTATTTGCTATTGATATCCCACTAATATTCCAAAAGGTTGGTAGCCATGTCCCACTGTTCTGCCAGACTGCCATACTAAGCAGAGGACTCATTAGCAATACAACAGACTATATAGCAGTTTACTCATAAGAAAAAATGTTATCAAGAAGAGATGTTTGTTGTGAAGTAAATATTACACAGTTTGAATATTTACAGAGGCAAGAACAACTTTATCAATGTTGTTGGTTGCAGGAGTTATTGGCTTCCCAGAGATCACAGTTTTGAAAGTGAGTTCAATAAAGAGACTGAACATCAAGTTGTTAACACTTTTGTTTCGTTCTTTGTCCTTGATGAGTGTATTTAACCTTGGTTCCTCTAAGGAGAATGATGATGATGTTGATGTTGATGATGGAGATATCATTCAGAAACAAGCAGCAAAAACGCTTACTGTGTAAGCTACTCTGGGCACTATGTCTTATCATTAACTTCGTGGAGATTTTCCAGAACAGTGATCTTTAATGAAAAAAAGACTACTCATCCCTGTTACGATTCTGGTTAATCTGATTCTGTCCATTGATTACAACACTGACCTGTCTTGCATGATTAATTGATAGGTATCATGTAGTGCTTGCACATATTCCCTATGGATTCCATTGAATTCCAGAGAAAATTGCTTTGCAGTCCATCAGACTCTAATCTTTAATCTCTGAGACTGATCTGTGAGTAGATGTGTGATCAGTGCTAATGATCAGTGACAGATCTCTAAAAACACAGAAGTAACAGATAACAGAAAAGTTGCTAGCCTTCCTTATGGGATACTGTGCTTTCAGTCAGGACATTAGGAGAAATGAGAAATCCTGGAAAGCTGAAGTCAGTGACTCCATTAACTATTACTCCATTAAGATTTGTTTTTATTACCCTGCAGTTATGCCATCATTTTACTAGAAATTGCCACAAGAAGTGACCCCATGCCAGTAAGTAAAGATGAATTATGAAGTTTGTATGGTAATTTTGATTCTGCTTTGGTTGAAGATATAATACAAACTCTGAATAACTGTGCTTTTTCTTTGAAGGAGGGGAGAGTACACACAATTTGCTCTTTACTTTTTGGGTGCAAATTCAGTTCCAATGGAAAGTGCAACTTAGAGCTTCTTCATAAACATATCAGTCTACCCTCCAGAACTTTAAAGAAGATTTAAAGAAGAGCGTATGAAGAAAATAACTGTGGCTTTAAAACTGCTTTTGTGTTAGCTCTCTGACATTTAATGAGAGGGTGATTGCATACCTTAGCATCTTTCTTTTGGTACAGTAGTTTCTCCTCCTTCCTAATACTCGCAGTCCTGTCAGTGGAGACTTGCACCATTAAGAATATGATAGAAGGTCAACTGAGCTGCTTACTGTAAGAAAAATGTCTTTTCATGGCCAGTGCTAAGTGGCAAACACAAAAATTGCACCTTGAACTTGAAATCAGATGTTCTGAATAAATAATTATATACTGCTTGAAATAATTTACTTAACAGTAATTCTAACAACTAAAACTTGAAACTAACGTTCTTGCACTTCTTAGAGCTCATGATACTAGACCAATGTAGGCATTAATGTTTCTCAGAAGTCAGCAAATATCTTGCCAGATATTCATTTCAAAATTTGTTTACCTAGTATAAACACACGAATTAAAGCCTTATAGCAATGAAAAGCCTCATAAACAAGGCCACTCAGGTTAGACTGAATTGTAACCTTTTTTTAATGTAAAAAAAGTGATAGGGAAGCTGTCATAAAGACAGAGATTGTCATAGTAATGTATTTTTTAAAAGCTGTCTAAAAAAAATGCTACTTTTTCAACACTGTTAATTCCTTTTTCTCTAGAAAGATGGTGTGCCTTCAGCAGAATGTTCTTGGTGTCTACCTTTAGCAGAATTAATTTCAGGAAAGGCAGAGGATTCCTGCCCATGTCCCACAGATTACATAGAGGTAAGATACAATACTGCATACAAAAATTATTTATTGAAATGAATCCAACAAATGTGACAGAAGTTTCATGGCAATATCACTGATGGATGTAAGGAACTGAGATACCAAGATGCACATCTCAAACAAGGAACAATGAAATTGATTTCATATCCTCAGTAGAAGAGCAGTCATCCTCCCAAATAGGAATTTCAGTTATCCCCTCAAATCGTCAGTATAATAAAAAATGTTATTAAATTCAGTCATTGATTTTTGTGCATTTTCACTTTATTGTAAAGGTTGAGTTCAATAAATATTAGTAATATGTCTCTAGCTTAAAAGCAAAATTCTTTCAAGTACTAAAGTATATGTCTCAGGCAAAGCATGAGTTCAGTGATTCTTATGCAAAAGTTTGACTTGTTTAGTCGCCTCAAATAAAGAAGAAGCTGCACACCCTGCCTGTTCAGGTAAATTAGAATGAGGTTTTATGGCACCCTTATTTCAGCTTAAGAGCTAAATAATTCACCTTTAATGACTGTAGCAACCTAAATGTAACAGGTTTTTCGTAAGCAGTATTGCATTTCAGTGGGTAGTTAAAATTATTAAGACACATTTCAGTTTTTAAGTGCCTGTGAATTTTTTTGAATGGTCATTTGATTCAGTAGCATAACAATATCTTAAAGCACAAGATAAAACCTTATGCAGAGTTCAGTAGAAGGAATGTAAGCATTTACTTCTTGATTTCCCCAGCTGAACTTCCATGAGCTAACATCTTTCATTCAGTCACACAGCATTGATCTGTGTAAGTCAGGAGGTCTTGGTGTAGCTCTGCCATTTTTCACCACTGCAGATAACAGCTTCACCTGATTAGCTATGACCAAGAAAATAGTAGTATTAATTAGAAACACTACATGTGCTTAGAATGACAAAAGGCTGTTTGTGTTTCTCATTCTTTTTTTGTGCCACAGCTAATCAGAAAATGCAGAAAAAATAATCCAGTCCAGAGGCCTACATTTGAACAAATCAAGAAGATGTTAAACAAGATGAATCCTAATAAAGTTAACCCTGTTGACATGATGATGACTCTGGTAATTTTAGATTTTTAATCCAATTTAGATTTATCTGCTTGCAATAGCAACTACTTCTATGCTTCATGGGGTTTGTGGGTTTTTATTCTATATTTTATTTTATTTTATTTTATTTTTTGTTTAATTTCATATTTCGTGTTTAATGGGAATACTTTGAGTCAATTGTTCACTTCTGGCAGATTAAATGTAACCTGAGTTACAAAAACAAAGCTGCAGTTCTCCTTGAGACCTTTTGTTCTCATCCTCTTCTTGTCAGTTGTTCTTAACTTTCTCAGCTGCTCTACAGCTGAACACTTTGTTTTTGTCAGTCAAGTACTGCTTTTTTTTCCCCCTCCCCTATGGCTAGGTGGTGATTTTACAGTGCTGGAGCTGTGGAAACCCAGCATGATACAAATCTGTTTACACACATATTTTGAGCAGTGTGTCTTAAGCCCATCAGCAGACAGAAGAGAATCCTGACTTCACATCTTATTGCCTCCTACAGAGCAAGGGCGCAAAAAAAAACATAGCATAGCTGGAAAGCTTATGAAACAGCAGTATGAATTTTTGACAAAAAAAAGAGACTTACATACCTCTTCAGTCTTGGTAACATATTTTAATAAACACTGGAAACTTGGTCTCTGCTTTGGATTTAACCACTACTGTTCATACAGGCCTTGAAAATACTGGGACTTGCTTCTGTCCTTTTAGGTGTAAGAAATGATCTTCAATATAGAATTGTGAATTCACCTTAGGAGAAAGCTGGTCTTTGCATTCTGTAAGAAAATCAACAACCTATCTCAAACCTGGGGCTTTACTCATCTGAATATTTTCAAAGCATAATAATTCAAATGCTTAGATCCTGCCCAACTAGAGCCTGTTTCAATAAATAGATTATTTTGTTCAATTTTCTGTGTTACTTAGATGGAGAAATACAGCAAACACCTGGAGATACTGGTTTCTGAGAGAACCCAAGACTTAATGCATGAAAAACAGAAGACCGATCGTCTGTTGTACAGTAAGTTATAAGTAGGACAAAAAAGCTGGATATTCTCAAAATGGTTTGAAGTTAGCTAATTACCAACAGAAAAATCCTGTAATAAGTTTAGTTGTCAACGAATTTATGCACATGTTCCTTGCTAAGTTTAAAGACATTTAGCTGCTTTTTATATACCCCTCCTAAAAGTCAGCGCTCTAATCTCAGAGCTTTGACTGGATACTCTGGACACTGGATACTCTAGTGGCTCTGGTTTGTTTTGACCTTGTTTGGCTGTTTTTCTATATAGTTATGAGTACTGGGGAATTGCTTTTGGACTGAGGTTACTTTTGCTAGCATCATGTCTTCGGGAATACCTCAAAGTAGAGGGATGATGAAATAGTCATAACTCCTAGGAGAGAAAAAGGAAGAGGCTGTAAAAAATACAAGACGGTAGAAATAAAGATGATAGAGAAAACCAAAGAGATAGTAAACCAACACAGGAGGAAAACACTAACAAAAAGTTGTCAAAATGACTTAGTGATATCCCAGGTCACCCTATTAGAATCTGACATTTCTTGGAATGTATAGATACTGGTTTCTTAAAGCTAAAAAATATGAGTCATCTGAAAAATCTGAACTTGCTACCAGTGAGATACTGTGAATTCTGACATTATCTGCAGAACAGATTTTGATGCTTAAGACTGCTTTCACCTTCAGAATGTTTCACCTTTACAGACACTGCTCTTACATCTTTAAACAAACATATTATTATTACTGTGTTCTTTTATCTATGTCAAAATATTAAAAATGTTTTACCTTCTATAACAGGTATGTTGCCAAAGCAAGTAGCAGATGATCTCAGGCAAGGAAAACGTGCACAAGCTCAAAGTTACTTAAGTGCCACCATCTTTTTCAGGTAAATAAAAGTGAGCAATAGGAATAGAACTGACTCCTTCTCTAGCAGCATCTAGGCTTCTACCGTAGGTGAAGCTTCTAGCTGAGTATCAAATTTATATTTAAACTACCACTGCTTGTATCAGGTGGCAACATTTGACTGCAAATAAGTGTCTATCAAAATTGTCAGATTCTAAGGCTGTGCCCCAGAGTATGGTGGGCATGGCACAGCTCCCCAGGGCTGCAGGCATGGCCCCGAGCTGCCAGAGCTCAGGGAGCATTTGGGCACCGCTCTCACACACAGGGTTTGGGTTTGTGTGGTGCTGTGTGGAGCCCCATGGTCCTTGGGGGTCCCTTCCAACTCTGGATATTCTATGATTCCATGTTTCAGTTTTTTCACTAGAATTATTTAAAAGAAGAATGAGTACTGCAGAGCTCTAACACACAGCAGCACATCACTGTAGGTGTTACCCACACTCATATCCATTTCACAGGACAAGCCTAAATACAGTTTCCAGGTTTAGCTATGTAAAGGAAACATATCTATCCTTAGAGTCAGCAGATCTTTACAGTTTTTGACACTTGGTGTCATTATGTGTGCTTGTAGCATCATGTAAATCAAATTTGCTCTTGTAATAAAATGGATAGATTCTATTGGTTTTTTTTTCATTTTTACATAAACTAAAATTAGAGACTAATTAGATTGACAGATTAATGTCTAGTTGTAAAAAAAGCCAACATTTTATTCCATTAGTAAGCAGAAGGACTTCGGTTAGTCAGTCCCTTCAAATGGGAAGGGTGTTTTTTAGGTTAAGTAAACATTTTAAGATGGAACTATTTTGTAAGATCACCAGCCAAATACAAAGTGAAAAAAGTGAAGTCTGAATGTCTAAAATTACCTGACTGCTATGGTTAAGACAATACGTATGTTCTTTTTTTGTGTTTTAACAGTGACATTGTTGGCTTCACTCAGCTATCCAGCAGCAGCACACCTTACCAAGTGGTAGATCTCTTGAACAAGCTTTATACCACTTTTGATGAAATCATAGATAACTATGATGTCTACAAGGTGGAGACAATAGGAGATGCCTGTAAGTTCCTTGAACTGAGGAAAATGTTGGGACATCAAGACAGAGACTGATGACAAGGAAGGGCAGGTGAAGGAGATTTAGAAAAACTTTTTACTACTGAGAAGACACACAAAACAAATAAGCAAAAAGTCCTAGCACAGCCCCAGCAAACTTTTGGAATATCTCCATTGCATGTATTTCATCATTTCTGCAGCTGGTGAATGTTGTGGATAGAACATTGGGGTGCAGCAAAAGTTCTTTATTTGGTTCCTCTGACTTGCAAAGTCTGAACTGAAATCTTGGAAACTGAGTAATCACAGTTGGCAATTTTTGTTTCATGGGAACAAAACTGAAAAATGTACCTTCTGCATGGGAACATAAATGCCATTTCCTAAGCTATAATATGTGGTTTTTGGTTTTCGGTTTTATTTTTCCCCCAAAGACTCTGATAGCCTTCTCTCCCCTTAAGCTCTATCTTCTTAGCTGCATCTTCTTTTGGATTTTTAGGAAAAGATTGTATTTGCCCTCATGGAAACCTGCTAGCAACTAACCACTATTAAAGCTGATTGACATCCAAAACCCAGAAGAATCTAGCAAAAGCTTGGGATAAGACAATCAGGAATTCTTTAGATAGTGGGAAAGTAAAAAACAAAACAGAAACAAACAAACAAAGAACCCACAAACGCCAACAGTTTTTTTTCTGTGGTATGGTGTCGGCTTTGTAGAGCATGGAATTCTTGAAGAAATGCACCAAGAGGTCCTCTTTTCTGAGATCCTCAAGAGAGGGAGGGGGGAGGAAGGAAGTGTAGGAAAACTAAGAATGAAATCCAGAATTTTTTCAATGGATGACTCTATCTGCTTAGTAGACACAGATGTGCCTCAGTGTAGAAAGGAATAGGGCTTCTTTTGTGTTACGTTGGCACTTTGACAAGTGTGTGTATAATGTCACAGGTTAACATAGTTGCATTGTTATGTTAAGATATGGTAGTGTCCGGAGTACCCAAAGAGAATGGGATCCTTCACGCTGGTGAGATTGCAAGCATGGCTTTAGACCTTATGAATGTCTGCAGGACTTTTAAGATCCCACACAAGCCCAACACCCTTCTGGAGATAAGAGCGGGAATACATTCAGGTATGTTGAGAGAGCTACAAAAGAACTCATTTCTGGTTTATCAAATGTCTCCTTGGACGTGTTTCCTCTCCAATGAAAATAATGTACAGCATAGGATGGAGCACTTCGCAGAGGTCATCTCAACAGTATACATTACTGGGTTCACTGGGTACGTAAGTGTGGCTCCAATGCTCTCCTTCTCAGTTGTTCTCTCAAAACAGTGTTGCTTTTGGGTCTTCAATCTAGCCTTCATTCTCAGACTCTCATCTGCCTGATCTAAACTAATATGTGACTGCAACTCCTTCCTGATAGAGTTGGGTATGCGCTATGTAGTCCAGTGTCTGCAAGTTGAGCAGCTTCTATTGTCTGAGCAAGAGATCAAATTTTATATAAATCCCCCGGGGCTGACAAGAAGAAATCAAAACTAATATTTGAAGGACATAGACATTTTTTGCCTTTAGCAGGATCAGGTTATTTCCTACTCCCAGTTTTCCACATGACTTGAGGGTGTTGTGTGTGTAGCTCCTACTGGGAGGATTCCTATCTCCTTATCCCTAAAAATAGTATTTTATGGTGCTGAAGTCCAGTTTTTGCAGGTGCTTTAACTCATGCATTGTACCTTTATCTCAACCTCACTTCCCTCACCATTCTCTTTTGCACATTCTTCCATGGTGTCTGGAAGTCATCTGTAAACCTGATATATGACTTATATGAGGCAGTACTGACACTTGGTCCTTACTTATCAATGAATGAGAAATAAGATAATGTAGGAAATGGATAGGAAGTTATACGGCTAAATATATGATTTAAAAACACAAAATATCTTTTTTCTCCTTTTCTTTAACAGGGGCAGTTGTAGCTGGAGTTGTTGGAACCAAGATGCCACGGTATTGTTTATTTGGAGATACTGTGAACACAGCTTCCAGGATGGAATCTACCAGTGAAGGTAATGAGGCGCAAACTGCAGGTGCATTTTTGACCATCCCTTAATGAGTATTGAACAAATGTTATGCTTTGTAACTTTGAGTCCTGTCCTGTTTAAATTACTGCAATTTCTGTAAGAAAGGTGTTGATTTCTGGATTCATAGCCCATGGGGAAATTTGCCAGTGCTATTCCCTAAAACCTTTGTAACAACATCCCCTCAATTCCTCACATCTTGAAGGGGCATTTTCATGGCTTTGAAGTTCTCAACAATAAAAAACAGTACACAAGAAACAGACTTTAGAGAAGATCAGAAAAAGGTATGTGGGTATGTTCACTGTTTTGTTTCTTACCCTGAACCCAGCTGAATTTACAGGAAAAATACTTTATGTATTTTTTTACTAGTAACTTTCTTCTAATGGAGAACACAGGAGATAGCAAGACACCATGGGAGCTGTGTCAGTCTTTAGCCAGTACAGAAGGTTATATATCTCAGCAAAGCAATGAGAGCAGAATCTCTGTAGAATAAACTGTGGAGCTAACTTCGATTTCACTTCTTCCCAGGGGATACCAGAGCTCCATGTTTAGTTAACAAGCTTTATATTTAGCCAGTAAGAGTATATGAATCTCAGCTTTTGAAATATGTTAGCCTGAACTACAAGAGCTGGAAAAAATGAAATGAAATGAAATGAAATGAAATGAAATTAAATTAAATTAAATTAAAAAATGAGGGAATGATTCAATAACATTCATTCTTGAAAGTTTGTTTTTGTTTCTTTCATTCATGCAGTGAAGCCAAATAGTTTTATGGCTTACACTGCAATGCCTTCTGAAATGACTTGAATTAGGCAGAATCCAAGGTGTTTTTAAGTTTCAGGATAAAAAATGATCCACTAAAAACAACACAGGAAGGCAGAGGAGTGGCACTAATGGATGGCTTTGCTTTAGCCTAGGTATTTGAGAAATCAAGCAGGATCCATTCCTTCTCACCCTTACAAACCTTTTTCCAAAACAAATTCTATCCTGAGTTGAACACATCTAACTTTTTCCCCTCCTGTCATTTTTCCAGGTAACTTCTCTCCTGCTCCTTTCAGGCTCCCTGTATGATCTGGTGTCATTGGAATGGTTTTAAAAGTGATGATTTCAAAATCTGCTTCCATCATTCTTGATACTTTATCTTTTAGTCTGTATGCTTATCTGTCTTCCCTATGGCTCCTAATCACATAAAAATTAAATAGAGAGTCAGAGATTCTTATCTTTTACGAATTTCCTTTTCCCCCTCTTTCTCTGGTCACACATCTGAGGATCTCAAAATATGTCACCGTGTTTTAACCCCCAGATGATCTCTGTAAAACAGATGAGCTAATAAACATTACTAGCAATGTAAATTATAATTTCTCTCAGTTGGAATCTGAGTGCTGTGTGATTTGTTCCAAACGAGGACAAACTATTGAAGTATTAAATATCTGCTGGCAAGAATGTTTCAGATCTGTGTATCTGGGTATATTGAAACATGTATTACTAATCTAAATGGAGTTATCTTGAGTCTTTCAGCAAAAAAACATCTAAGTAAAAAGCAACCAACAAACAGAAAAGAAAAACCAAAGTGGAATTATGGTAATATTATCCCTTCCTCCTGTTTTTATTTACAGGCTTGGAAGCAGAGCAAGGATAAAAGTATCTTTTATGTTTATACTTTGCTGTAAACACTTTGTGTAAAGAAGACACTGGCTCTTTATAAACCATGAGGTAGTACTATGCATTCATGGTTTTCTTTACTAGGCAAAAGGGCTCCTTGCCTGTAATTTCAGCCAGGAAGCTATGAGGAGTAGAAAAATAATATCAGATGCAGGATGTGAGGAGTAGTGTTTGTTGATAGCCATTTATTTGTCCTGAGATGCCCTCACAAAGAGGCCAGGGTATTGCAGCATGTGTGTGTGAGCACTTCAGACAACAATGGAATGACAGCAAAAGCATGAAAACAATAAGGGAATGTTCATGAATAAGTCTAGAAGTCTTTGGTACACAGAAGATATCTTTCTGTCCTGAATGGTTAAATCATTATAACAATATGACAATTATCTCTTTTTCCAGCTCTTAAAATACAGTGCAGTCCAAGTACATACCAGCTGTTGGAGCAGATTGGAGACTATGTGTTAATATGTCGTGGGAATTTACAAGTCAAGGTGTGTATGCAACATTTACACTCAGCTTTTCAGAGAGGAGAGTGTGAAGGTAGTCTGGAGTTCTGGAATTCTAACCCAGGCAGTCCTCTGTTGAACTCCATGGATTAGACTGTTTCCTGCCCCCCAAGAGAGGTATCTCAGGCATTTAAACAGGATAAGCCTGCTAACTCAGTGAGTGAAGGGCTACACCCAGCTTGGAATTCTGACAAAACTTCTTGCAATAAAAGAATTCATTGAGGAACATCATAAATACCAACATTTCAACATTACCAACTGTAACACAACAGTATATTTCTAGTGTATATTTACTATATAAATTATACTGGTATATATTTATTGTATTATGATTCTGTGATTCTATGATCCCATTTCTGGATGTAGCTTTGGAGGGAACTTCAAAGAATTGTTTAAACTATGCTGCTGCCACTAGCACACTATTTTTTAAGGTGAGATTTTGTGCCTGTCTTCCTATATATAAAATGTGTGACAGACATATCAGTCTCCTTTTGGGACATAATCTGAGGTGTAATTAAAAGATGATTACACAAGTGATGAGTACTATTAGAACCTCATGACTCATTTTCTTTCTCAGGGAAAAGGAGACATGATAACTTATTGGCTGGAAGGTAAGAAAGCGTCTGCCACTCACAAAACAGTCCCCAACCCATCTGTGACTCTTCAAGATCCCAACAGAACTTCATTTAGTTTGATACCAGGTGTCCTTCAGAGTGATGCTGTCTCAAGTCCTGCTTACTAGCCACTCACTGACTCCAATATCCAGTCTGTTCTCAGTCTGTTAGTTGATTCTTCTGATTCAGAAAGTAAGAAAATAGAATGTCTTTCGGCCTTGTGGATGTTTCTGTTACCACTGTTCCATTAGGGGCAAGAAAGATACAAAAAAATCAAAAACTCATCTTGGGAAGTGAAGTGGAATTGCCAGGTCACAGCCTGAACCTGTACATGAACACTGCTGTGCCCAGAGTGTCCAATGCACCCTTCCTTTATCTCCCTCTGTGGTGCTTCTGAGTTCATCTGCCATTTCATAGACCAACATTCCTAATGGCCACCAATCCATTGCCTTATTGTAATCCTTGCTGAGAGTTATTTCAGGTGCCAGGTATCCTGGAGAACCACGTAACGTCCAAGTTCTTGCTTTTACTCTTTTTGCAAAGCCAGAGTACACGGCCTGGATGTATTCTTAATTAAAAGATTTTCAGGCTTTTGATCTCTGTAAATGAGGTCTAATGAATGGAGATACTCAAATATTAGCACCATCTGAGCTGCATGAAACTGTGCATGTAGTTCACTGAATCTTCTGATTCGTCTCAGATGTAAGAACATTTCACCACCAGGAACATACTCCACTACCATTGTTGGAAATATCCAGGCAGTTTATCAGGACAGTATCTCTGATAAAGCAGATTTTATTGCTTTATTGCAATTACAATGGCGGGAGCAAGCAGGAGTGCACAGAAAACAGCATTAAATCTTTTACGCCCTATTACTCGATGCTTATCTCTTTCTCGCCTGGTTCCTCATTGGCTGAGTACTTCAGGTTCACAATCTTCCTGATGCTCAATTAAACGTGCAGATATTGGATAAACATCAATTTTTGCTAGCTAAGCATATGTCGCTGGTTAGTTAACTTCTCACATTTGCTCATTCAACACTCAGTCATCGCTTCTGGACATCTGCTCATCCTTGCATGGAGATAAGCTTGGAAGGAGGATAGAGGGGAGTGTCTTTGTGCCTGCCTGTTGCATCCCAACCTACCCATAGAGCAAGGCATTCCAGCCTTTTATGGAGGACCTGGCTTCTTTGATGTTTAAGTCTGTTTTCCTTTTGCTGAGGATCCCTTATGCAAACAGAACAGTCCTACAATAACCTTTCTAGTCCATAATACTATACCTATACCTTTTGGAACATTTAAAAACTATTGCAGTTTTGCAAGCAAGAATTAATCACATAATTCAGCAACTGTACTTCTAAAATAGACATATATGGTATGTCTACCTTTTCACATCAGCTATTTCTAAGGGCAGGTTACAAAATACAAATACATTGTGCTCTATTTCTTCAGATCAATTCCCCTTTTTCAGTATCTAATGCAGAAACAACATTCTATTCTACACCGTGTATAAATTTGAACCATCCCTAAAAGAATACTCTAGTTTTACAAGAAAGGGAAAGTTTACTGCCTGTAATATTCTTCCATTCAGTGTGTATTCTGTCTGCTTCAGTCTGACAGCCTTCTGTTTGTCCAGTATCTTTATGGCATAATACTGTTATCTGGCTTTATGCTTCACAATTGTAACTCCTGAATGATCCCGTTCCAAGAGTTTTTTGTCTCTCAAACTCATCTAGAGCAGCAGTATTCTGAGGGGAGCTTTCCCATTTTCTTAAACAGTCGTTTTTGACTTTGGCTAGGACACTTTCATGCTCTTGATCTCATTGCCCTCCTTGGCGGTGTGGCGTGGGACAGGTGGGATGCCAGGCGGGTGCTGGGCAGGGCTCGTGAGGCGGCGCGGCAGTGTTAGAGCTGCTGGGTCTCCGTATCTCCTGGCTGCAGCAGAGGAGGCGAGAGCTCTCCCACCAAAGGCCTGATGCATCTCTCCTCTGGGGAGAGGCTGAGCGAGCTGGGTCTGCTCAGCCGTTACAAAAGAAGACTCAGAGGGGATCTCGTTAATGTTTGTATGTTTCTTAAGTGTGGGAGGAGTCGACGAGACATGGCAAACCTCTTTTCAGCAGTCTGTGGGGACAGGACAAGGGAAAATAGTCATAAAGTGGGGAAGTTATCCACCAGCATACAAAGCAACTTATTCACAGTGAGGATGAGGTAGCACTGGCACTGGCTGCCCAGGAAAGTTGTAGCACTGGCATAGGCTGCTGTACTTCTGCTTCTTTACCCTCCATTCTCTTACTGATCCTGAGTATTATTTACAAAACATTCATGTAGAAGTGATTTTTCTGGTGTAAATACATGTAGCTTAAATAAGCAGCTGTCTAATTGTCCATGTTGCCATGCAGTTAGCGTACTCTTAATGCTGCATGTGCGGTCTATGATAGTAATAAGAGATTGACATTAGTTCCTTCTTCAGCTTCAAGGGGAAGTAAACACAGCAATAACATTAGATTTTTCAAAGACTCCTATCTAGTGGAAATAGAATCCCAAATCCTTCTAAAATACACACACACACACACAAAAAAAAAAAAAAAAAAAAAAGGAAAAAGTAAAACATGTTGAGCAAAATTCTGTCTCAAAAGTCTATGGGAATATTGTCACTTGAATGGGACCCAAATTTCAGTGAGCAACACATGTAGAGCTGCTCTTACCACTTGAGACCTCAACATGGAAGCAGTTACAATTTTTAAATATGAATTTTAAATTGATTTCACAGTGTTGTTTGTTTGTTTGTTTTTTTCCCACAACTTAGAAGATTCATTTGTCTTCTTTTTGAATTTCGTGTTAGCACACACTAAGGTACAACAGTCCATCTTGCTAGAGGACACAACCCATTATAGCAATGGCAGATAGATTATATAGATCCCCTTCCTAAATTTGAGGGGGCTAAATATGCCCTAACCTCTGTTCATACAGCAAGTGGATTGGTGCAAGCCTATCCTGTAACAAAGGCAAACCAAGCCTATAGCATTAAAGCTCTAACTAGGTTGATGATATTGCAGGGGACTCCTGAGGTCATCGAGAGTGACCAGGGTACACACTTCATGGGTGCATCTGTGCAGAAATGGGCCAAAGACAACAACATCAAACGGCAGTTTCACCTGTCCTAAAATCTAAAAGGAGCAGGCCAAATAGGAAGATACATTAGAATCCTGAAGGCTGCTCTGAAGGCAGATTCAGGGGTGAACCAAGAGGCTTTATGAAACTCTGTGGGACTTGAATGAGAGACCAGTGATGGCAGACCCAGTGCTTTAAGAATATTGCAGACAACTTGAGCCTCCCTGCTTACGATACAAATTGCACAAAAGGAGAGCTCGCTCAAGCCACAAACTGGCACCATGAATAATTTTCTGCTCCCTGCCCCTGAGGACCTAGAGCCCAGGAAACACAAGGTAAAATGGCCTTGGAAAGTGCAAGTAGGATCAAAAATGTTGTGGTTTCCTTGCACCTTGGGGGAGATTGTTAGAGGTTAGGGAATCAGTAAATCTTCCAGTGGTTCCATACATGGCCAGCAGAGGTAGTAGTTGATGCCCCGATTTTCACTGTGAAGCAGACATTAATCATGTCCATGGGCAAATGAGAACACCCTCCCCTGCCTCCTTTGTACCTGATATAGTGATCCAGCTACAGATAGCAGGCCAAAGTGTGTGGTACTGAAGTTCAGGACATGCCCTGATACAGGCAGAGGTGTTGATTCAAGATTGAAATATGTCCTGTATCCTACTGTGGAGTGGATACCTACTCCTCCTTGTACCTCTTGAACATCTGTATTACTCCCCTTGAGGTTGTAAATTCACAGCACAGCCAGCTGCAACAACTTCACTCCAGCATGCTCCAGTATCCACGAGGAAACATCGTGACACCCTGTGGTGGACTGCTGAACTACTGGTAACTGGCAAGTGTGAACTTGGACAGATCCTTGACGAAGGTATGCCTCAAGAAGGAACATCAAGTACTGGCCCAACATAACCACAAAAAAATGCCAATAATTGCTTTCAATGCCTTGACATTCTGCATTGTGGCAGGTATTGTACGTGTGTTGTGATGTACACTGTATTTTGAACCACTGAAACTGCAGGAGCGCATCCCCTGTCTGCTCAGTCACTGGTTCATATGAAGGGATGGAGTGCAGTGGAGTTGCCAGGTCACAGCCTGAACCTGAGTGTGCGGAGCAGGGGAGCCCCGATCCACTCTTCCTCTCTCTCCCCTCAGTGGTGCTTCTGGCCGTGCTTCCAGGAGCAGGTATACTCTTAGAGACTGTGCAGTTTGCCACCCCCTCCTTCTCTGGCACTCCAGAGTTCAAACCAGAAAAGGCTGCATTCTTCAGCTCACCTTTTTTTCCAAACAGTTGCTGGGAGGGTTAATTCTTCTTTCTTTGATATTTTGTTTCATAGCACCTGTATCTCCAAGTCTCTGTAGTTGCCTTTGCTTTACAGGAGTTGATACTTAATACTGGCAGTGTCACCAGCTATGAGGGCAGAAGCTAGCTCTCAATGTTAACTGCTGATTTGGTTTTGCAAACAGCCTTCACAACCAGGTGGCTGGACAGTCCAGCCTGTAGCTGCCCCCATAGGAAAGAAAAAGACAATGTAGTGTTGCTATTGAATAGTATGATAAACCTTGTGGATGTCATTGGTCTTGTGGTATAAAAGGAGAAAAGAAACATGGATTGTGTCAGAAAACAGGGCCCAATGAAAGAAGGAATGAAGCCATGCAAGCGTAGTGGATACAAGTCCAAATGGGAATCTGGATTCTTGCTTCATTCTCTAATTGCCTGGAGCACAGAAAGAAGAGTAGGAAGAAACTTGGTGGTGTTGCATAGACTCAACAATCAGTGATACCTTCCATTTTACTACAGAGATCTGAAATCTTAGGAGAGAAATAGAAAACATTGCAAGCTGTTGAATGGAAGAGAGTCCATTACAGCTCTTGTTTTTGGCTGCTCTGAGATCCCTCTGAAAATCTCCTCTTAACATTAGCTTTTGCAACTAACATTAACTTACTAGTTAACTAATGCTAACTGTGTTAACAAAGCAATTTATGGAGTTGCTTTGACTAAAACAGCTGTGAGCCTCCTCCTACTGGCTAGATATGGGAGTGAAATCAGAAGGGCTTCTGAGTCACTGTGTAGTGTAGAAAAGGTTGTTCCTGAACAAGCATTTCCTGTAAAGTGAGATGCATCACTATAAGTGGAGTAGTCTGTTGATGAACATGTTTCTGTAAGCAGTGCTGGTGCTGACTTTCTTTAAAGACAAAACATACGTATGGCAACCATGCTTGTACTTTATCGAGTTCTATTTAGTACCCTCCAGAACTAATTTATTTTTGAAGAGTTTAGTCAGTCTAGCTGATCTGGTCAACCGTGCAACAGAATTAGATATGTGATATAGGAAGAAAACGTAAGGAGTCACAGCAGTTTTGCCATAATGTGACCTGGACTGCCCAAAACTAACTGGGAGGAGGTGAGAAAGAAGCAGTGTTAGTGATGTAGCAACATTTACTCCTCCTCCTTCTAAGTTAATTTAGCAGACATTTATATGGCGATAAATACTAACTTCAAAAACACTAAAAATGCTGGCTAGGCTAAGTCTGAGCTACTGAAAAAATATTGTTATAAACTGTAGCATCAGAAATGAGACAGACAAGAACTATTGGCTGGCAGAGCCTAGAAGCAGCATTTACCTTTCACTTCAGTCTAAATCACACTAGCAGCAACACCTTCCATTTCACTCACACAAATAATACCTCATTCAAAACAAAATGGAGCATTCTTGGGTAAAAAAACTACTTCATTTTAAAGGGGAAAGATGAACAATACACAGAAACAAAGATCAACAGAAACCAAAGTTCATTAGAAAAGCAATCTGTTGTTCTGTATTACTGCATAAAAAGTGCTTGCTTAATTGTGCCTGGTTGGAAGGGTTGGTGCATACTGCACCCATGGAGGATGTCAATGAAGAACTCAGTCAGCTCTGTGGAATGAAGTAACTAGGTAACTGTTTTGACATATGATGGTCTCCACTCCACCCCACATGTTAACAGAGTGCAAAGAGCCCAACATGAGGTCTGGTGTCAACTTGCCCTCTTATTCCTACTAAAAATCACCAAATTTTTTGCACATTTTTTCTGTTAGAGATGCACAAATTTCTACTTCTTCGTAGTCATCCAAGTTGCTGGTATCTCCAGGGCCTCTGCACTTTGGTTTGAATGGAGCTTCTACCTTTCTCTGATAAATGGCAATCCAATCTGTAGCTGCAAACTACTTGTGATTTGTTATGTCATCTACACCACTGAGATTTCCATATCATCTGGCCAAGTCTACCTGAAGTAAATTTACTGGAAGATCCTTCGGGTCTGAAATGAAGCATGACGGGAACCTTGCCTTGCCAGACACAATCTGTCGTAAATTTGAATAGGCTGATCTGCCATTTCACTCCTAATGGCCACCAATCCACTGCCCTGTTGTAAGCCTTGCTGAGAGTTATTTCAGGTGCCGGGTATCCTGGAGAACCACATAATGTCCAAGTTCTTGCTTTTACTCTTTTTGCAAAGCCAGAGTTTGCAGCCTGATTAAAAGATTTTCAGGCTTTAGATCTCTGTAAATGAGGTCTAATGAATGGAGGTACTCAAATATTAGCACCATCTGAGCTGCATGAAACTGTGCATGTAGTTCACTGAATCTTCTGATTTGTCTCGGAAGTGAGAGCATTTCACCACCAGGAACATACTCCATTATCAGGTATAAATTAGAACTATCCCTAAAAGAATACTCCAGTTTTACATGGAGGGGAAAGTTCACTGCCTGTAATATTGATCCATTCAGTGTGTGTTCTGTCTGCTTCAGTTTGACAGCCTTTTTTGTCCAGTACCTTCATGGCATAATATTGTTCTGTGGCTTTATTGTATTATTTTACTGAGTTAACATGTTTTAAGCTTTTAGAAAAGCTGTATCTAAGGTTTTTTTATTAAGTATAAATGTGAAATTATGTTCTTTATGTCCATTTGTAATAGCACTGTAGATTTAACTCAGTTTTAATCTGCTTTGTTGTTTTTAGAATTAAAAGTTTAAAAGTTAATGTGTTCACAGTCTGAAATTTTCTATGTATAAACAAATGCTGAGTGGCTGTGAGCACCGTTGGATTGACAGCTGTCATTACAGATCTTTGGGTAGTACTCAAATTCTGCTGAATATAATGCAGGGATTCCTGTTGACTTCAAGAGATTGAGAGTCTGTATGGTTCGAGGAGAACCAATCTTAGCCTAACTCTGTTTTCTCAATCTTTTGATTCTCTCCTTGAAAAAAAGCATCTCTTCTTCAACTTGAAATAGCAGTCCCCATTAATGGCAGTTTGTTCACTGACTGAGATTGAACCGTTCATCTTCCAGAATACAGAAGCAGTGACAGTTACAGATGCAAACTGAACTGTCCTCACTCAACTGGCAAGTACTTAAGATTTATTTCAGGCATTTTGGAAGCTACTGTGAGTGACTTTGGATGAATATTAGGAAGAGTTTCTTCTCAGAAGGAGTGGTTAGGCATTGAAAGGCGTTCCCAGAGAGGTGGTAGATTCATCACCCATGGAGGCGTACAAGAGACATGCAGATGAGACACTGAGGAGCATGGTCTAGTGGGCATGATGGGATGGGTGATGGTTGGACTTGATGTTCTTAGAGTTCTTTTCCAACCTTAATGATACTATGATTCTATGATTTTATTCACAACAGCCATATTTCAGTGCCACCTACCAATAGGCAAGTTACAGGGACGTGAATGCTAAACAGCTACGCAGATTTCTACCAGACATCAGATACAAGCAGCAAGCATTAGATGTTGTACTACACAGCTTGTTCAGCAAAGGTGGCTGCAACATAAAGGCTGTGAGGTTTGTCTTGCTTTTACCTCCTGGGGATGACTTAGCTATACAGACTGATTTTTTTTTGTATTGTTGTGGGCACATATATGTACATACAGATCTAAGAATATATATATATGAATATCTAGTGTAACTATAGATTAAGGAAGACTATAAATATCAAACATGTCTAATTTAAAATGTATCTGTATAAAGAGAGATTAGTGCAAATCAAGATCCTGTATAATGTCACAATGTTTTCGACAGCTATATTGGAAGTGTCATAAGTTTGAACACTGCAAACATCTCAGTTTTTGATTGCACTGAGATAACAAAGAATGGTTGCCAACATAAACTTTAAATACAAGGACTGGTTGTCTTCAAAACATCTGCAAATATAAAGGCTCCCATTCTGTTGCTCTGAATCAGCATCCTTGTGTGGGGCTGTACTTGTGACTAAGGCTACTGCAAACTCAGATCTCCAGAGTTCTGCTAGAGCTCCTGGCATTTAGAAATAGAGCAGAGTCTTGCAGCTACTCTGGAAGCTGCTGCCTAAATTCCTAGCAAGCTTGGCAATATGGAAAAATTCTGCTTAGTGATTGCCATCTGGTCAATGTGAAGTCTGACAACCATGTAATGCTCTTCTATAAGATACTTCAGATTTGCAGAGTCCACATCCCAGATGTGGACTCTGTCAGCTAGTCTAGCAGGTATTCTCTTCTGAAAAGGGATTTTGTGTACAGATAAATATGTGACGTGTTCCTCCTTTCATGGGAGATTTTTTCCTTAATAGAAAATGTGACAGCTGTGGTAATAGCACTGAAGATCTGAAGGTGATGCATACTTTAGGTCCTTTCAGTTCTTCACTGAATCTTTCAGTGTCTATAGTGGTGGAAAACAATGCAGTGAGTACTAATACTATGTTTGCTATGTGCTGATTTTATGGAAAGATTATGTGTTTCACTATTTACAGTTAATGTGATTATTACTCACTGCAGCTCCAATTACGTGAAGGTGAAGACACAGGCAGGTTGTTTAAATAAATCACATAACGCAAAAACTGACTTAGAAAGTTTTTAATTAGATTGATAAACCATCACTATTGTTTTAATGCGGATTTTGAGGAATAGATAGAATAACCACAATATTTTTGAAAGTCCCAGCAAGTTTAAAAAGAATGGTCAATATATTTTGTAGTGTAAAACTTCCTAGAATTTTTTTCAAACCATTGGCATTGGGAGGAGACTCTTTTGCCACTAAAAAGTTAAGACTTTATCCCCAGCAAACATCTTTTATTTGGCTTGTTATTGATATTTACAGATATCTCCAGTTCCACACTCCTTTTTGAATAAACAGAAAAGCTGTCTGCTTCTTTCTACAGCTATGAAGTGAAATCAGAATCATCAGTTTGTTTAAAGAAAATGCAATCAGGCATTCTTCGCAAAGAGTATGAGGGCATAGTATGGATGCTGAGCCTGACCATGGAGTCAGAGGATGCCTGGTGTCTTGACCATGTCCGAGAAGAGGCTGTCATGTGGTTCCCCAAGATGTAGAGCAGGCAGGCACCTCTCCCACACCACCTGGACCCCCAACTCTTTTCTATCTGAACTGAACTCTATAGTAAGAGTCTTTGGTTTTTTTTAAGCCTATCCTTCTGGGGCTGTCTTTTTAGACCAGTAAAAAGACAAGGCTATGCAAGATTACCCTTGTTTTTCAACTGGCTACCATGTCTGGTTTCCAGGTAAGGACTACTCTGTTCTCCTAATTCTGTCTGAATTTTCCTCTACATTACACCAGGCAGCATAAAACATTGGATTATACATTATTGCATTCTAACATAGAATGCAAAGATAAAATTTTGCAACTCAGTTCTCTCGAAAGAAAATGGGGGAAATTTTCATTTCTTACCAATTTAAAATCTGCTAAAATGCACTTCCTGATGTACAGATATAACACAACCAGTTTGAAATGTGAGAGAGTGGGTTTTATAGAGTTTGTTGGTGCAGGAACCCTGATGACTGAAACCTTCAGAAGAGCACACATGAATTTGCAAGATGCTACTTAATGTCCCATCACACGTTAGCCCCAGTCCTCTGATTTAGAAATGTACAAGGCTGTCCCATCTGTATTTGTATCTCTTCTTTTGTTTTTATGCACATATGCATCCTTTTATAGGAACTAGTGCTGGATTTTCATGTAGCACTAAGATTGACCTTCAAGTTCCACATTAAACTTTTACTTTTTACACCCTTGGGAATTTTGCCTTGAATTTCAATGGCATTAGAACAGAGAATGTTAAAAAAAAAAAAAAAAAATTAAAAAAAAAAATGCTACTGTAGTGGCATCTTTATGAGCGTGAATTGGCACAACTGTAATAATTATCAATGCATTCCACAGTAAAAATACAGTGATGTGTAAATAGGGGTTTTGATGAGATCTGAAGACAAATTGGTATTCCTGGCAACAGACCCCTACTACATACCCTTTTCTTTTTTCTCTTTTTTTTTTCTTTTTTTTCCCTGTAACTCCAGTGTTCTGCCTCCAGGCAGGACATTCTTCTTGTTCCCTCCTTGTGGAGCCCCTTCAGGCTAAGCTACCAAAGCAAAGTTTCATACACACACTAAGCAGTGCACTAAACACACTTCTTATGTGACCAGAATATAACTCAGTAATACAGTGCTGTCTACGAAGCCTTTCTGGTCTTTTCCATTTTCATGAATAACTACAGTATCTCTGTTTTTCAGTTCTTGCCTTCCTAGCACAAGCTATAGAGTTAGATTTTCAAAGTAATTTCAAAGTATTTTTCACTCCCTAAGAAAAGAAACCGCATGTCGAAATCACAGAATCACAGAATCAAAAGGTTGGAAACGACCTGCAAGATCATCTAGTCCAACCACCCTCCCATTCCTATCAGTACCACAAGCTACTGAACCATATCTCGTAGCTGAAATGATACTGTATGTACTGAATCTACCATAACTGACCAAGGATTCAGAGGTTTTCCCAAGGGTCTGGGGAATTGCTTAATGCAAAGAAGGAGGAAATTTGAGTTCGCTGTTAGTGATGGAGCCTGGATTTCACAGAGGCTATGATGAAACACAGTGTTGGGACATACAAAATCTCTGTAGCCTGGTGGAAGAACTCTGTCCTTATAATAATTTTCCTTTGAAAGATTCTCTTATTTTAAAGGACATGAGGAATTTTAAGCTTTTAAGATAGCGGCAATGAGATTGAAGCTAAAGATGTATATGATGTGTCTGAAGGACAGAGGGGTCCTTTGAGCAGATTGAGTACATCTCAAATGAATTTTTATTGATGTGTTTGTGTGTTCTGTTGCCTGCTCTTCAAAACAATATATATATATTTTAAAATCTATATAGATATATGCACCTATGTGTGATTTTTAAGCAATAACAATGTTTTTGGGAGTGTTTTTAAGCAGTAAGAATAAACCTTTCTGCAGGCATCTGACAGTGGGATAATGAGGAAAGATCCTTGCAACTATCCTGAACAGAAAGAAATATGTGATTTAAAAACCAGTGGTTCCTTCATGCTTGGTCAAGAAATGTGGAATTTGGCATTACTCCACTGAGAGGATAGGCAGGTAGTGATGTGATGAAAGTCTGCTAGAAAGCACTGAAAGTAAATTCTAGGTCTGGTCCTTCTGTTGTTTCTCAACACAAGAGATCACAGAGCCCTCCACACCAGACAAGGAACAAACCTACCTACAGTGTCCCAGCAGGGATCGCATGCTCAGACTGACTGCAGATTGCAAATGGGCTCTGCAGGGCTGCTTTGCAGCTGGTGCTCCATGTTGTGTGCTAGGACTGTGTCAAGTTGACCTTAAGTCAACTTGTTAAGAAATTCCTCAAAGTCTTTAAATACTATTGGCACCAGCAGTTAATGCAGAAACCTTCCAGAACTGAGAAAATATCTACTTCTCAGAACTGCATTCTCTAGCAATATGGTTGTACTGGTAATATGTTGAGATTCCAGCTTCCCAGGACAGCTTATGCTCTGCACATGAACAGAACAATTCCTAGAGACTCATGAAAGCCAGGCTAGAAATGACTGACAGTCACCCATCTCTAGCCCATCTCTATAGCTCTTCTGGTTTAAATGGTAATTTGCAGAGATGCAAAGTCTCAGGCCTGGGCAACAAGAGCTGGCAATTAAGTTAGATGCCTTTTAGATCGGATGCATGACATGGAGTCAGCTTGTGTCACTCTGGTCAAAAGCAAAAGCCCTCCCTGAAAGCAGCCTCAGTATGTATCAGTGCTGGAGAAGTGCTGGAAAGGGGTCAGAGCAGCTGTTACTCTGCTCATCACAGTGGGATAACTGCTCTCTGGAACTGAGCCTGCAATAAGTTTGGATCAGATGGAGAAAAACATCTGCCTGTGGAGGAGCACCACATTTCTGCAGAACTCAGATCGTCAATGCAATACACATCCCAAGAGGTGCTCACCTGCTACTCATTTGGATCCATTTCAGCGGAACCAGCTATTGCTGACTACTTGAGAGGGACAAAGCATGCTGATTAAACTCTTGATTTTCTGTGCAAGGTTTTGCAATGACCAGTTTGTATGACTGTAAAAATGCAAGTTATCACAACAGAAAGCTAAGCAAAGCAAGACAAAAATCTTCTGAATACAACTGAGTTCTGTCATATTGTTTTTCCTAAAAAGTGAACTCCACTGCAGCAGTATTATACATTTTAATCTAAAAACGATTTTTATATGTCCTAGGAACCACCTCTGAGTGTTCACACCAATATGCCCTGCCACCCATAACACAGCACCAAGCAGTGTGCAGACACTGACTTCAGCAAGACCAGGCTTTAGCCTCACAGACAGCTGTCCACCACAAGACCTGTTTTATTGAAGAACAGCATTGAGAAGAACAATATTAACACAGAGAGATAACAAAGTAAGGGTAAAAAGAAGCTCTTATCTCCAGGCCATGGCTTGGGATCACCCAAAATTGTAGTATCCTGAAGCCAAACTCAGACTCAGGACAAGCAGCAGCTTTCTCTGAAAAGCAGTGCAATTATTGGTGCCTGTTCCAAGATCAGGCCATATGAGTTCCAGCATCCATCAGAAGAGACCAGATGAGCTGAATGAAAATAAAGCCTCAGTAATTCTCTGGCCTGACCAGGCTATCTGCATAAAAAGCCTGGGGCTGCTGTCATGCTGTCTTTGATCAAATGACGCAGTGGATTTTTCCTGGCAAAATAAGAGTGGATGAAAAAAGCTCACTTTATTGAAAAAAAAAAAGAAAGAAAGAAAAAAAAAGAAACCATATTTAAATGGCCAAATTTATATTTTTTTAAATTGCCATACTCATCAATGTCCATTTCATTCCCTGCTTAGCTAGCAGAAGGGAATGGAAAAAAAAAATCATAGAGAAAGAGATGTGAGAGGCAGTACAGGCTCTTATAAAAACCCTATAGTAGATTATGATGGACTGGCTGGGACATGCTGCCTACGGTCACATTCTGCTGCGAAACCTTCACTCAGTTAATCTGATGAAGGAAAAACATTGCCTGGAAATATCTTGTTTTAAATGTTCATTTTTATGCCTCTTCCTACACCGTGGGAAAATTTCACTGCCATTAAACTTTTTCTTAATAAAAAAACTCTCCAGGTTTTAGGGTAGGAATGGAATAAAGCACATGCCTTAGATCTGCGTATCTCAAGTTATGTATTTACCATTTGTCACTGGAGTTTGCTGCCTTGCCTTCTTAAAACCCTTATAACTTTCGACAGGGAACATCTAATCCTAGACAAAATGGAAAAACTTGACCTCTTCCTATATATATTTGCAGAACTGTACAAATCTAGGTTCCCAGCAGGCTGGCGCTGCGCTGCCTTACGCAAGGCAGAAGATTGCTCACAGCCTGGGCAGAGGCAGCACTCAGGACCCAACAGCCTGCTCTCCCCAGGCGGCCTGACCTCGGGGATGCGGGGCACCCATGGGCACATGTCGAGACCCTCACCTCTGTCCCTAGGGAGCAGAGAGCAATGAAGAACCCTGCTCCTCGCCTGGCACTTCGGCAGCAGTTCAGCTGTTGACTCCAGGACGCTATGGAATCAGATCTTCCAGTGCCATCAAAATGCTGCTTCTGTACATTGCAGAATAAGGTCCCGTGGTGGCTGAGCCTGCAGGAGACCTGTCTGACAATGGCAGAGTGCTTTATGTGGACATGAGAGCTGAATGGTTCAGGTAGAGGTCTGTTCCTGTGAAATTCCTTTGCTCTGCAGATGACACTTGGATAGTGCAGGGTACCAGGGCTGATTTATTCCCACAGTACTGTAACCATCTATGAAAAGGCTTTACTTGACTCAGACTAGCCAGCATTGTTTCTTAATTTCTCCTAATAGCATCCAGATGTCCCACCAACACCTGTCTTCAGCATGAACATCCCTTTTGGTCTGACAGAAAGAAATCCTTCCCAAACCCAGATCATTTCAGAGACTGCTACTCTGTGACAACCAGACATATGTTTCCAAACAAGTAAATGAGAGGATGCATAAAGTTGCCCTTCACTTTACAAACTCTTTCATGGTAAGCAAAGGTGACAAACACCTTCTTTCAGAGAGAAACTCCTTGCCACTTTCTGCACAATGTCTCAGAGTGTGAGAAGACAAAGGCTGCTTTTCTTCCTTCCTACGTGGATAATTCAGGTGTTGGGTGTTTGGTTTTTTTTGCCTGATGCAAGTTACAGTGGACTGAAAATTGCTGAAATGAGAGCACTGTAAGGAATGCTATCACAGAGGAACTTTTTGCAGTGGTTATGAATTATAGGAGCCAGGAACCAACAGCTGCTTGCAAATGACTCCATACTTTAGTAACCCTTTGACTAGAGGCTCAGCCCGTGGAGCAGTGTTCAGCATACACATCACACCATGTCATGTCTGTGATATCTACATGGCTGCTGATAAAATTTCATACACTACATGGAACATGCAATCTTCTGTGGGAGAGAACAGAATTTGCATTTCTGTATGTAAGCCATGGGTTTTGAATGGTTAGTTCTATTACCCTGTATTTCTCTTGCTATGTATCCATACGTAGTGAACAAAAACATCTGTCAGCCAGGTCCTCAGATTCCTCCACCCCTGCATGAACTGTGATCATTCATCAGCCATGGCATGGTAGAAAAGGCACATAAAAAATGACATTTTCTGAACAGTCAGATCCAGCACTGAGCAAAACCCATGCAAGTTACTGAAATATATTTTTAAGATCTCGACTCCACTGACATCTGCTCCTATTCCCTGCAAGAACTGTGCCACGATAACACTGCAATCCCCTTGTCAAGTATGCCTACAAAACCCAAAAGTGTTAGAAACATTCCCATGAACTCAGTATCAGTAAGGACTGGAGTTAAACCTGTACTTTTCATGCAATGGTTAATGCATTATCCGTCCGAAAACTCCCCTGGGCCCGTGTGGCTCCTGAAGTCTTTCAGAAGAGCCACACAGCACATCAGTTTCTTGAAACAGGAAAATAAAATCCTGCCAGGAAGAAGAAGAAGCACACTGCTTCCATACTTCCCAACATCAGCCAGCGGTCAGAGGGCATGCTGGCATCTCTCCATCCCTCCCCACACAAAGCAACACCGCTGCTGAGACCTCTGCAGGCCCCCATCCTTCCTACAGACACTCGAGAATCCTGGCTCAGCTCCCGATCCCTACTGACCTCCTGCTCTGTGTCTGCGGGTCTGCGTACAACGAGTGGCAGGAAAACGAAAGGAAGGAAAGGGCAGAAACTGAAATAGATTTTTTTTTTTTTCCAAAATGAAAAATTGAATTCTTTAACCTTTAAACATGCTCATTTACTTACAGAAAGTATTTCAGGCACAAAAGGTTTGAGTATCAGTCACATAGCAGGTTAAATTGAAATAGTATCAGGATTGTCCCATGCAGTGCAGTCAGCTATATTATCCCCTATCAAGAAGTTGTTGTAGTTTTTGTATAAATACATACATATACATAAAGTATGCACTGTTCACACTATGGTCTCCTGGTCCGAGGCGACTCCAGTAGGGTTTATGTAACAACAGTATTTGTCATAAGGGCTGTTCTCCTTGTAGGAGCAGACAATGATACTGTCTTTGGGAACAACAAAAATGTTGTCTTCGACGTCTGGACAAGCAGCGTTGTCCCTGCTGGGAGAAGAGCTCTTCTCTAAGGCACTGTACGTGGAGCCATCTCCCACAAACACATTCCCTGGCATCTCCGGGTAGCAGGTATCCAGGTACCTCAGCATCTTCTCCTGGTCCACCTTTCTGATGAGGATCTTGCACTCTCCTGTGGTGGCTGAGGTGGTGGTGGTGCAGATGGACACCGAGTCCTCACCCCGCAATACTCTCCGGTCCTTCTGGTACACCTTCTTGGCCAATTCGTCACAGCTTCCCTTGCCAGATTCCAGATCTGAAGGAGTTCTCAGCAGCTCCATCACGTCCCGGTCCCTGCTCTGCTTACAGCATGGACGCTTGTTCTTGGGCCACTTGGTGCAGCCATCAGTCTTTCTGGTGAGGGCGATGGCGGCAATGCCTGGCAGGCAGATGGCCGGCCCGATGGCCAGCAGTGGGATGTCTCCCAAAGTCTCCCCCTTGATGCCGGACACGGTGAACATGAAGCCAAACACCAGGAAGACGCTGACCAGAGCCACCACCAGCCCCGTCCGAGGGTTGATATCGTCGGGTCTCATGGTACGCGCCATGCCGACGGTGCGCGCTGACCGCTGCGGTCCCTCCTCAGCTGCGGGTGAAGCTTCCCGGCGGCGAGGCACCGACGGTCGGCACCGCTCGGCTCCCCGCCTGCTTCCGCGGAGGACGGCGGGGCTGGGAGCCTGCTGCCTGACTCTTGCCGCTCCCGAGCTGCTCAGCGCCGCGCTCAGCCGGCCACTCGCTTATGGCAAGGCGCAGCCCCCCCGCCCGCAGCCCCGCCGCTCCCTCCCACGTGTGACGGCGAGCACGCGTGGGCCCGGCCCCGCAGCCTGCGCGAAGAGGGGGGTGGCTCAGGGCTTGAGAAAACGCGAGGAGGGGGAAGGAGGACTCCGGCTGCAAGGGACACCTGCTCTTCCTCCTCCTTTTCTTCCTCCTCCTCCTCGCAGCCGTGAGTACACGCACCGCCCACGGGGGCCGCCGCCGGGTCCGGGGGCTGGTTTTCGGAAGGCTGGGTTTGGGGGTGATGACGGCAGCCGCGGTTCCGTTGGAAGCTGCCGGGAGTGGGGCTGCAGAGCCCCGTCAGTCCGCTCCCCCGACGGGCAGCGCGGCCCGGGGCTGTGACTTTCTCCAGCGGACAGATCAGCGCCGAGCCCGGGGAGCACAGCCTTGGGAGACGCTGCAATGCCGCTGGAGCGTGACCTTATGCAGAGCCTCTCTCGTGGTCCCCCCCTCCGCTGTATCCCTCCGGCTGTCGGGATGTGCCCTGGGATCCCGTGGTGCTTGCGCTAAGTTGGCTTTGCTGGGGCTGCTCAGTGTTGGGCGGTGGTAGCTCCTAGCATCGGGCTGAATGCAGGAGAGGGTCTGAAACGTGTGGGAATGTGACAGGAAGGAGGAGCCCATGAGCAGGATGCTTCAGCACCGACTGCCAGAGGCATCAGGAGTAATGCTTTCACCTGGAGCAGAGGTGCTGGGAGATAAAAAAAAGTCGCAGTCTGAGACTGAGAAAGGACACTTAGAACTCAGTTATCACAATAACATGACTCCTCTCTGTCAAATTACTGTTGAGACCAGGAATATGGAAAAATCAATAACATAAATGCTCATCTTCCAGCCACATAAATATCTGATTTTTATTCAACGTTCCTACCCTATACAAAGTGGCCCTGTACTGCACATTTTCACACACATATGTCTCCTCCTTAAAGGACACAGTTTCTGCCTCACTGGACTCTTCCCTCGTGAGCTAGGTGACAGGTGATAGCCTTCCGTGCCTTAATTTGAAGGGAGGGAGCAGGAAGGAGGCATCCTGGGGACAGCTGTTTGAACTGGTGGTGGTGATTCCATTTTAAGATGGAAATTTCGCAAAGGACTATTATCATAATCTGAACAAAGCTATCCTGTAAAACTCACTTAGAGCTCTGGCCTGTTCTTGGATGGGCACAGAGAGAAGCAATTTGGTCTCTTAGAAGCAAATCAAAATCTTCCAGCTGGGTTTCAGCACAAGTTAACTTCTGTTACTGAGCGGGATTTAGCAGGGTGAGCAATGATCAGAGCTTTTTGGCTTGCACTTTCTGCAGTGAGAATCTGCTGCTTATTTCCATCTGCTGTTATTTAAATACATAGGATTTATGTCCTCGCATCAGATGAATAATGCCTTTCCTACCCCTCTGCTAAACTTGGGTAAAGATTAACCAGATATGGAGCTACAAATCAGTGAAGGCCCAGCAGGATTGTGTTGGTAACACCATGGGATGCACTGCTCTCCTCTCCCCAACCTTTCCTCACCTCCCCTTGCACATCTGCACAGTCCTTAAGAGTTCTTATTTGGAAATTGGTTGTGTGCAGAAAAAGAAAACATGTTCTTTAGGAATAGCCTTCATCAGGGTCCACGAGAGGGAGGAAAACTGCCTCAGAAGATGACACAGAAATGTAAATGTCATTAGTGGCATCAGCGGAGGGGAAAATATATTGTAAGTACTGCAGAACATGTCAGAAGACCTAACAGGAATAAAAATGGCTCTTCGGATTTAAGTGACAGGGTTATTGAGACGGAAGAGAGAACATCTACTTTGGAAGGGGAAGATGTTAGCAGGCAGGAAAATACTTACAAAAGCTGTCAGGACAAAGGTGGAACTGACTGCTTCCAATTTGTCCTTTTGTGAATGGTTTCCAGGACCAGCAGTGTGAAGATCACATGCTTTGTGGCAGAGGTGGTAAACCAGCCACCCTGCTCCAGGAAAGCACGATACAGTTCTCAATGTTGTTTTTCCAAACCAGAAATCAAGAGGTCATCAAGTTTCCATACAGGTAAGCAGAAATGGTAATGGCTGAATGTTCTCTCCTGTTCAAAACTAGAGAAAGAAAAAGCTGACTTCTGTGAGGTGAGGCACATTTCCGATGGGCTCTTTGTGCAAAAGGTCTGGATCAGCTAGCGGAGTGACTGAAAATTCCAAGTGCTGTTTCAGATTAATTGAACAGCTGATGGTGGTGATTAACCATCTTTCAGTGCCAGTAACTTTGAGCATTCATTCAAAGCAGAAGTAAAGCTGATATTGGGGAAATTAGTGTTCTTACCCTACCTTCTGATTTTTCAGCTTCTTAAGGATGAGTCAAATTGGGATAATCTCTCTGGAAGAGAGAAATGTGGGCTTTGGTGAACACATTCCTCACCAGGACAGGCAGAATGCAACTTCTGGGCATGGGGCACCATGTTGGTACTTCAAATCTCAACAAAGTTATTAAATGGGAAGCTGATGTGTTCCAGGGACACTAATTTCAGCTTGCTCAGCAAGCACTTCCACATCAACTTATTTAGATTCAAAATCTTTTTCCTGTTCTACTAATAATTTAGTGTAACTGCCTATCAGGCAGTGTGCTTCTCATTCTCTCCCTGTTTTCTATTCAAAGTAATGGTCAGCATCTGGTAAATATCTAAACATTGTGCATACTAAAAGCTTCTACAGAGGTCTCACCTTTCCCAGCTCCTCATGGCCATGGTGTGGAAGCTGGATCAGATGGCTGGAGCAATTCTCCTATAAGGAAAGGTTGAGGGAACTGAGAGAACTCGTTTAGCTTGGAAAAAAGAAAGCTCCAGGGAGACCTCATTGTGGCCTTCCAATACTTGAGGGGAGCACATTGAACAGGAGGGGGAACAGCTGTTCACGAGGGTGGATCATGATAGGACAAGGGGGAATGGTTTTAAACTGAGACAGGGGAGGTTTAGGTTAGATATTAGGAGGAAGTTTTTCACCCAGAGGATGATGACACACTGGAACAGGTTGCCCAAGGAGGCTGTGGATGCCCCATCCCTGGAGGCATTCAAGGCCAGGCTGGATGTGGCTCTGGGCAGCCTGGTCTGCTGGTTGGCCACCCTGCACAGAGCAGGGGGGTTGAAACTAAATGATCATTGTGGTCCTTTTCAACCCAGGCCATTCTATGAAAATCAAGAGCTAATTCAAAGTGCACTAGCCATTGTAGTTTTAGTCATATTAAATGTATTGTTTAGCCTGAAATGCACAATCTCCTTTTTTATCTTCTTGATCCATCACATGTAAAACATAAATTGCAATAGTGAAATGAAAGTTTAATGAATAAAACACTGCTGAGCATGTGCTGGGAAGCTGGACTTTTAGCACACTAAAGACCTGAGGATTTTCAGCAGCCCTGACTTCATACTGTGCTGTGAACCTTGATACAGTCCTGCACATTGATGCAGGTGAAACTCATCCTTCTGAATGCCTGTGCCTTCAGACTGTGGTGACCCTAACTTGTCTAACATCCCAGACATGCCACACTGAGTCTCTAGAAGAGTTGCTAGTAACATCACAGGTAAAATGAACCTTCCAAGTTCTATGGCTCTGCTAAAACTTGGCACAATTTCATACCACTTCTGAGCGTGGGATCATATAAGTCCTAGCTTAACTTGAATGTGAAACATATGATTTGCTTTGCTGACAAGTTCTTTGAGGTCTGGGATGCTCAAGTTTCAAGCTTTTGAGTTGATGCTGTTGTGCACATACTTGAGCCACTCCATTAGCTTGAGTATGCTACTGTCATTCAGCTGAGGTCAGTGGCACTTCACGCCCTTTCAGTCTGTTATCCATTGTAAGTACTCAGTTCTGGAGATGGATACTGAATGCCATGTGCACCTCCAGGCCTTCTTGAATGTTGTGTTTTCTCAGCCTCATCAACAAAATACTTGCTAATTTTTCTTTGCTGTGCAGAAGTGTGTTGATGTCCTTATGTCCATTAATTTATAGCTTGTTTTTTCTTAATTTGTGAGTCGCACAGTTCCCCATACCAACATACCCTTATTGTATTGCTCAGAGAACCTCTAGCAGAACCTCTCAGCTCTTGCATTCCTTCTGTGCTATTTCAAAGCTGCATTCAGTTCCCTTTGTATCACAGAAAGAATCTCTTTGAATCACAGAATGGCTTGTTTGGAAGGGACCTGAATGCCCACCCAGCTCCCACCGTCGGTGGTAGACAGGGTTGCTCCCCACCAGATCAGGCTGCCCAGGGCCCCATCCTAACAGGCCTTGAGCACCTCCAGGGATGGGGCATCCACATTCTCATGTCCTCTGTTACAAGGAGCTCAACTGAGTAAAGATTTACTTAGGTGTTCACTAATGCTTCTGGAACACATTTTTTTTAAGGCAGTTGTTTGTGCTTGATTGCTAATTGCTGTCCAATTGACTGCAGGTCAGATGTGGTAAGACTCTGACAAGTGGTGAAAGGCATCTAGCAGATGCTTGAAGGGCTTGTGCTTTTACTGAGAACCATCACACCAGGAACTCAAAAATCCTGCCCTCGAGTCATTCATCAGTCAAGAGGCAACCTCAGGAACTTCAGTGGGGCTCTGGCAAAAGTATGGGCTGTTATATGACTCACAGTGTCAGGCGGTACATTTTCACCATAGGAGCAAAACCCTGCCTACGTAATTCAGTGGAAATTACGCTTAGCTGTATAATTCTTCCCGGTACGCTTTTTCCTTTTAACATATTTCTGATTAAATACCTGTATTTCTGCTGTCTAAAACTTCTCAGACAAAAGATGCAATGGTCTTGCATAGTCAGTGACAAGTACTTCTTGTTACACATAATGGCGAATAATAGGCATCCTGCTTTGTCCCAAAGAATGTGGTAAACTCTGTACTTCTTCAGAAGGGTCTCTAATTGAAATCTCTCATCTGTGGAGAGGGAGGGAAAATAGCTCGTCAGGTTGTTTTGACCTAAACTCTACAAAAGAAGCTAATGATTTCAGATGCGCACAAACACTTTTTAAAAGTTTTGAGCATAATCATGTAAAACTAACCACATATTGGAGCTCTCAGGATGACTAATTCTCTATGAGAGGCTTACTGGTACCTTTTCTCTCTGCTTAGGGAATGTTAGCAACAAACTAAGGGAGCTTATCAGAAGAGTACCAGCAGTTCGTGTTACTTGCAGGCGAAAGCTTTCTCACAACAGTCCAGTTTCTATCCTCTCTGACTGCTTTGTGCCACGTTTCCACCTTTGCCAATAAGTTCTGAAAATTGGTGCATGGCGATCAAGGCTAGATCAAGAGCATGGATTCACCAAGGGGAAGTAATGCATGGCCAAGCTTCTACAGTGAAATTACAGGTTGAGATGGATGAGAAGAGAGAGTGGATAATCTTTTCCTAGACTTAGCAAGGCCTTTAACTCTGCCTCCCCTAAACTCCTCACAGAGAAGCTTTTGAAGTATGGGCTGGGTGAGTAGACAGGAAGCTACATCCAAAACTGGCTGAATGGCCGGGCCCAAAAGGCAGTGGTCAGTGATGCAAAATCTAGTCAGAGGCCTAGATTTTGAGTGGAGTACCCCAAGATTCAGTACTGGTCCCAGTCCTATTTAATGTTTTCATAAACAATTTACCTTTAGTAAATTTGCAGATGACACAAAACTGAGGTCACTCCAGTACAACAGCGACATGGAGTCATTGAAGACAGACCAATGCAGGGCCATGAAGATGATGAAGGGTCTGGAAGACCTCTCCTATGAGGAAAGGCTGGAACATGAGGAGGGAGGGAGTCCAGGAGGATCTGATCAACATCTCCAGATGCCTGAAGGGAGGCTGCAAAGAAGATGAAGCCAGAGAGTCGTTTCCGTGGTGCCCAATGGCAGGAAAAGAGGCAAAAAGCATAAACTGAAACACAACAGGTTCCCTTTCCACCATCAGGAAGTGTAACAAAGCTCAGAGAGTTTGTGGAGTCTTTGGAGACCTTCAGAAGACTCTTGGATATGGTTCTGGGCATCCTGCCCTGAGTGTTCCTGTTGGAGCAGGGGTTGGGCCAGATGGACCCAGAGGGCTCTGCCAGCCTCATCCATGTTGGGATTCTGTAACATCAGAGAAGATGATGGGTGAGAGTGAGGGTGAGCATGGGTTAGATAGCCCTGGCTGCTTTGTGCAGGGGCAGCAGATGGAGAAGAAGAGCAGGGAGTGTTTTCCTGGAGAATGGGGATGCAAGCAGGTCTCTTTGGAGGGGTTGAAATATGTGGGTTGCATTGGAAGCTCTTTGTGGGGGCAGGAGTGCATTGAGACATGAATAGGACAGCTGTGTCCCCAAATAACATGAAATCTGTGTTTTCAGGAGGCATTCTGTCTGATCCTCATCACACTCTTCTCTGCTTGCTCTGCAGGGAAGGAAAATGCCTGAACCTTAGCATGGCTCTTGTCTGCTGTGATCTGTCTGAAAACCAAAACTGGCTTGTGAAGGGGCCATCACTGCCTCAGGAATGGCTGGCTGTATGCTGGGCTGGCCTTAGTGCCATACCAACTAATGGGGCAGGTGTGGTCACCTGCTGCAGGACATGCGGTGCCTCTCTCTGAAGCTGCACCTGCAGTGTCCATTAACCAAGCCCTTACAGGTGGTGAGGTGATGGTGGCTATGAGCCACCCCCCAGCACTGTTCAGTGTTGGGGAGTAGCTTTTGGAAGCAGAGATATTTGTGCACAGTGCTGGGTGTGCAACTGTGCAAAAGCTTTAGAAATAGAGTACAATATATATTTTCTTGGTGATGTGAAGCCACAGTAGGTGAGGGATGGGAGTGGAGGAGGCCTTTGTTACACACCTTTTATTATAATATACTTTTTTTTTTTTTAAATTTCAGAGCATTCAGCGGAGGAGGCAGTGTTAAAGTTTACACTGTGTTAAGGCTGAAGCGATTGCAAGGCTCAGAGCTGGTAAAAACCTTCCTATTATCAAAGGATATAAAATGGCTGCTGATTACAAGTGTGGGTGTAAATACATGGCAAACTCACTCCCTTTCCGCAGAACAGACCAGTCTCCTAAGACATGGGGAAGGATGCTGTACAAACAGCTACATATGTTGCAGAGGAGGAGTGGAGCAGGGAAAGGTCCCCATCCTGCTGAAGGAGCGAGGTCTTGGTGCAATGGGAGAACAGATCTCCTGCACAGGAGCTGGTGTCCTGCTGCACAGGCTGCTGCAGCTGTTGTGAAATAACCTGCCTAGGAAGACTCCCTGTCCTGGGACCCCCAGCCCACCCCTGCATAGAGAGTGGATGCAGGTCAGTGCAGGACCCCTTTGCGCTGCTCTTGTGCTCTCTGAAAAGGAGCAGCCAGCCACTGGTGTGCACTGAGAAGCACCTTCTGCCTTGATGGGAAGCTGCAATGTGGCAAGATGAGTAATTAATTAGCCTCATGCTGCCACGGGCATTTCCAGTCCCAGCTGACAACAGACTAATTAAGAACCTCCCTGTGGTGTCTATTTTAGATAACCATTTACTTTGGTACAAATTAACAAAGGCTTCTCTAATGGTTTGTTTCACAGGCGACACATTGGATTAATTTATGGGACAAATAGAGGGAACCTGAACAGACATTTCAAGTTCCCAGCCACCAAAAGCCCAGACAGTTTTGCTGAATACAGCTCTAATTTTATCAGGGCAAAACACTTGCTCCCTTCTAATTCTGTGTGTCATGCCATTTGTTCTTAGACATTACCTTCGCCTCCAGAGGCTCTGGAAGCTGAAGGTGACCTTGCAAGTGCTGGTGGTGCTTGGGGATAGACTGATGGCTCGTTTGCCTCATATGTGCAGTGGCTCCATCCAACTTAGGGTGATGGAGGATCCTGCTATCAGGCCTGGCAGGGCCAGCATCACACTGAATAGGAGCATTGCTTTTGCATCATGGCAGTAGAGTGTGCAGTAGAGGCTCTGCCAAGCCCAGCATGTCTGCAGAAGTGGGGTGGCAAGGAGCTGTCCCCAAGCTCTCAGTCTCTGAGGGGCCCATTGGGCAGGGCTTCTAGACCTTTTTCTAAGGAGAAGCTTGACCTAAGTGGCTGGCAGTGTGGTGCAAATTAAACTGCTATCCTCTTCTAACTATCCCCTACACACTTGTGTGGCCTCCTGAAGTCCCTTGCTTTGCTGCAGTAGCCCCGCAGAGCTCCTGCTCCAGATGAGTGCAGCTTGCCAGCACTGAAGATTTGTGCCCTGGGTTAGTCATTGCCTCTGTGGGCTGGTTTTGAGGAAACAGTCAGCTTCTTTGGATTTTTGTTTACTGCTCTTTTGCAATTTTAAATAGAAGTTTTCAGGAGCGTTGGCTGGTTTCTGTGGATTTTGTGTGCAATGTCCATGGGATCTTGGGTCATGTGCCCTGAGTGCAAGTGAATGGGATGAGTAGACACTGCAGTGCTCAGTCTCTCTGAGCTCTGAAGCTGGTCCCACGCCCATTACTTATATTCCAGAGCAGATCTTTCTGAGGGCCTAAATCTAGTCAAGACCATGAATGCAAGCTATAACAACACTCCAAGTTGCCACAACATGTATTCTACATATTTCTCTGTGGAGGCTTGCTCAGACCCAGTTGTGCACTGTACCTAATGATGCATCTTTGTCATTTTCAAACTCTCTGCAAGTCTTTCTGTGTTGCAATGCTGTAGGGCTCCCAAATCCCTGCAGGTACAATATCTCCTTCCAGACACTGTAAACAGTCTGTTGAGTCCCGGGGCTTGCACTGGAGACCATGGCCATATTTCTGTGGTCATGTTTTTGTACTGCAATATGTCCCCGCTCTGAATTTCTTCCCCTTCTGCCCCCAGGAGCCAGTAGCTGCTGTGCTGTCCCACAGCTTGTTGCAGGATCACTTCCTGCAGTGGATGGGGGCATGCATAATTCCTCCCCTTTGAATGACGCTCTTATTCACAGTGCAGCCTGTGTTAGAGGTGTTGCTATGGCCCTTTCTCTCATTGTAATATATTTAGCCTTAGGTCTGGAAGATGGCTCACAGCAGGCAGAGTTGGTCTAAGGTTACCTCTGAGATTGTTGCTCTGCATTTCTGGTCCATGCAGCCACTGATGCTGCAGGACCCTGCTTTGAACTTCCACTCCTTTTTATTTCTTCTAGCAGAAAGGAAGGAACATTGAGATGATTTCCTCACCTTCCCCCAACATTTTATTTATGTAATATGTCTCCCATACAGTTAGGAAAAGGGAATTAAATTCTGTGGGTACGACTGTGCCAGCAGAGCAAATGTTTTGCTGGTGGTAACTGTTTCCCCATTGCGCCAGCACTGAGTTTGTTCTAGCATTCCAGAAACGCCTCCAAACACTTCACTTTGTGTTCAGAGTGTTCCAGGAATGTCCCTTGTGTCAAACTGAGCTTTAGGGAGAAACTGAATCCCTATGGGAATAGAGCTTTCAGGCGGGAAGAGCTGTTCCTACCGTCAGCCTCAGTCCATCACCCTCCCTGGAATTTGAACCATCTTCTTTTTTGTGCCTATTGCCTTATCACTTCCTTTGGCTGGAATCCCTGTTTCTTTCTGCTGAAATGCTTGGAGGGCAGGCGACTCCCCAACTGACTGCTGATGAAACGAGATCCGCTTTTGGTGCTGCTGAGTTGTGTAACAGCTGCCCACTGTCACTGCTGAGCCAATTTTGGGACAGTGTCATCAGCTTTGTCAATCCATATGTCCCCAGGAGATGTTTACAGGATCAAAGCTTAAGCGCACATTAACTGGATCAAATTCGTAAATGCACATCTGAGATCTGAAATGACGAATGGCACACCCAGCTCTCAGTGGCCAAGCAAAACTGTGCCTCACTGATTTGGGCTGAACTTTTCTGTGAGTTACAGCTATCCAGATAGATTGTCTCTCTTTCCCTCCAGTCCTTACTTGAACATATGTAAATAAGCAAGACAATTTTTAGTATTCTTTCTGTAAATTTTAATTTTTTTTTTTTTAATTAAGTTTGCATTTATCAAGTCTTGCTTTGCGATTGTGAAAAACATCTCATAAAAGACCACTGTGAGTAATACCAAGGTTTTAGTTTCACAGTGCAAATGCGAAAAGGCCTAGTGGGAACCTTCAGAGGTAGCTTGTAGCTTTCTAATAATAAAAATGTCTTATTCAGTGTGGATGTGGGACGCTGTGTCCTGAAGGATGGCCTGTTATTACCTGAACAGCAGAGCCTCCTCCCGTGAGGCCATGCCCTGCATTCCAACCTCTGCAGTTGGATTTGTTCCTGAGCAAGTTCTCGAGTTCCTGGTGCTGGTGGGTCAGCACTGCACAGACAGTGCTGGACTCTGCGTGGCTTCAGCCAGTATTCTGATACCATGCAGCTGACAGGCAGGATTTGGAGCTTGGATGGCTCCTTGTTTGCATGGGTTTGCATGGGCAGCTGGGTAACTGAAACATGTGCCTCAAATACCTCATCTGCAAAGACTGTAGAAAAGACCTGTGGAAAAGAAGGTGTCAGGACTGAGTTTGGGCTTATTTCTCTGGATAATCACAAAAAGCAGGATCAGTTTAGCTCGCTTAATTTCACTGGTTTATTCTAGTTACATTAGTGTACAATATTCATCTTTCATAGTTCAGTAGTGACTTAGACATTTCATTCTAATAGTAGCTTAATTTTGTCAATTAGCTTAGTATTTCTTTAACTGACTTAATTTAAATAAGAAAGCAACATGCCTGGTGTGAAATTTGCAGAGTGATTGAGATGTGGGCCTCCTCAGAGGCCACAGTCCAACAGTAGCTCTAGGTCACTTGTCAACATGCTCAGATGCTGAGCATCTGCAACATGACAGCTGCCTTCAGGGCAGTCAAAGCAATTAAAGAAATATTAATGTTTTTTTTTTTTATTATTTTAACTAACTGTCTCATGTTGTAACAAAACTAAAAACCTTGGCTAAAAGAAAGTACTACATTTTTCAATTGATGTAAGCATCTCTGATAAGGTCAGTTGGTGTCATTTGATGTGTATTTTTTATTCTCCAGATCATGAGATTAACCCCTTTAAATTTTCTTGACTTTGGAAAGTGAAGCTAACTTTGGTTGGTTGGTTGGTTGCATTTTTGCAGTAGTATGTGGGTTATAATAACAAGTGTCATCCCAGTATTCTTGGTGCTTTTGGTCTTCATGTTTCTTTATGGAAACTGCCGGAGTTGTTATTATTATTTTTTCCCCAAGAATAAGCTGTTTGTTTCAGGCTGGACAAATTCCAGCTCAAGTAATTGCACTCTGCCCCAAAGGCTCAATTAATTCAGGCTTCCATAGTGTACAGTGGTTGCACACGGATGGTGAACAGCTGCCCTTGGCCTCACACACATCACTTCCCTTGTACTGTCAGGCCCCATTGGCTGTTGCCCAAATGGCTGCAGCAGGTCTGAATGGCTGTGGCAGGCTCAAATGACTTTAGTAGGCCCAAGTGGCTGCAGCAGGCCCAAAATGGCTTTGGTGCCTGAAGCAAGGTTCTTGTACCACAGCCCTCCTTGTCCTGTCAGCTGCACTGCTCACTGGGGAAGTGAAATAAAGTCCTGCAGGCTGGTGGCTTTTTGCCCAAGGCTCACACGGCGTGTGTTGTTCAGCATGCCCGAGACACGTCTATGTTTGATGCTACCGAAATAATTAGTTATGTCCTGCCCTCCTCGTGATGCTGGCCTATGCTACTGTTCATCTGTAGGGAGGGGAGGGGAGCATCTGTGGGGGTTCATCTGCCTCCTTCCAGGGTCCCAGGACTGCTCAGAGACCAGCTTTGAGTCAGCAGCTCTGTGGGAGCAGGCACTGTTGCTGATCTTTCTTCTGGGACAGCATTTTGGGGACATCAGTTGTTGTTAGCAGGATGAGCTCCTGCTACTGTAGTCAACAGAGAGGCATCTCCCTATGTCTTATTTCCTCTTCCTCACCATGTCCTCTATACAGCCTTACTTTTCCCCATCTGCCCGTCCCATTATCCGTCCTTCATTGTGCCTGCCTGACCCAGATCCACATGACTTTTGACAAGCTACCATTCACCTGCAGCACTACAGAAGGCTGATGCCTCATTCAAAAGATGCCATTTCCTATTTATATTTCTCTAAATGACAGCCACTGCAGACCACACTGCAGAGACCTGGCCTGCAGCTCTGCACCATGCTTGTCCACCAGCTCTGCAGAGTTTTCATGGCCACTGCCGTAGCATCTCCTGTGCTTCAGGTTGTGCCAGACTAGATTGAGGCCCCATTAAAAAAGCGTAACCGTAACTTGTCTCAAAAGGGAACATGGAAACTTGTATGGAAAGCAGAATGCCACAATATGCAAAATACATATTTTGAGTTCTCTTCTCCCCTTGTCCCCATCTACTTCTCTTTTGCTTTCGGTTGTGGTGCAACGAGTGAGGTCACCTGCCTCATGACAAGTTTGCTGTTTGCAGCATGAGTGCGGCCCTCCCAGCGCACTGAGAGTTTCACTTGCTCAAGCAGGCTCCAATAATAGTTTTATTCATATGAAGTCCCCCTGTTTCTGTCACTCTAAATTGTTGTTTTTTACTTATTTAATGGCTGGATAAGCAAGTATTAACTGCATTTCTTCCATGTGCTTGCTTTTCTGCTTAATGATAGTGATATTCTTTTATGTAGTGCTTTAGCACATAAAGTTGGGGGAGTGGTGGTGGTGGTTGTATGTTTTATCTTGCAGGCTGATTTTAAACTTTCACAGCCCTGGTGCTGGCAATGAATCTAATCATACACCCATTGCAGTTCCTTGGAATGGCACTTCTAGAGGGCTTGGAAGGCATTTGCAAACTGCATCACTGACAATGCCAGAAGTTAGTTTGCCTGTCTTAAAAGGCAAATAAAAAAAGCTTAACTCTGAGGGATCCAACTGGACACCAAACTTTCTGAACTACAGAAATTCTAAATTTAAAATTTGGAATGAAGTAAATGTCAAACTTTGAAAGTTTCTTAAGTCCTCAGTTTCCATTCTGAAAAGCCTTCCTAAATGTCTAAAACTCAAAGTATGTGGATTGTAATGATGTGACCAAGTTTTCCACTGGAACTGGCACTGGAGAAGCCCCCTCTGAGAAAGCATCTCCCTGCATTTGTAACATAGAGGTGAGACCCAGCCCTTCGATCCACAGGATGGATTTAAAATTCATCCTGCCTTCACCTACAGGGAGCAGGAGATTAATGGGCTGCTGCTAGGGAAAATGGCAAAGCCCCTTTGGGTAGGAGTCCTGCTGTCACTGTCTGTCTTCAAAAGCTTGTAGTTTAATGCCTTCCCCTTCTCAGCGTTCTTGCTTTTTCCTCCTTGTCTTCCTACTTTTGTGTATGACTACTGCTGCCAATGCAACTTGTGCCTGCTCTATATAAGTCTGATTTCTGTCTTGAGCAGAGCAGTACCAAAAGCATAGCAATCATTTCCTCAGGCCAATCTTGTTTGGTGGTGCAGCTTTGAAATAACAGCCTTGATTTCTCACTTTGCTTAACAGACTCTGTTTCTGACCTGTTTGACCCAGGGTTTCCAGGGCCGGTGAGCTCATTGCTTGCTTTACTTGGTGTCTCTCTGCTTGATGATTTCCGCTTGACCTTTCCAGCTTGTCTTGCTGCTTTGCCATCAGCCAGCCAGGGGGCAGGTGCTGAACAGGAGCAAGCTGGGGATGTGGGAAGTTTAGCTGGTGTGTGTGCATCCCTGCAGTAGCACGAGGTGTGGCAAGAGGATGAGCAGCTTGCTAGTGGAAGGGTGTTGGAGAGCCGCAAGGACTTGCACCAGGGAGCCTGTGCCAGGGAGTATTATGCCACAGAGATAAAACGCTGCAGATACAATTGTGCTAGAAAGTATTTGTTTGTGACTTTCCTTCCAGTTGTTACCCAGAGAACTCCTTGGGGCCAGCATGTGATTTTGCAAAAGCTCAATTATTTCTGAAGGTGACTGCATGCTGTATACATTGTGGGCTTTTTAAATTATTATTATAATGCTGGTTTAGATTCTGTTATGTCCTTTCACGTCCAGGAGATGGGATGTGTGTAGTTTTCCTCAGAGATAATTTGAGTTTTAAAATGCTTTAATTTGATTCTTTTTTTCTTGTTTTTATTCCTTTACTCTTAATTATTTTTCTTTCTCAGCTAGCTTAATGGAGCAGTTATGGAAGCTAAGCTTTACTTTCCAAGTCTGACTCAATTCATGTTCACATACTGGTGTGCCATGCTACCATCTGACAGCTGCCTGCAGCTTACATCAAAATGAGATGGTGGTTCATGTGCAGTGCTTGAGGCATATGGGAAATCAAAGAAAACTAAAAAACCTCTAATTTCACCTGCAGGTTGAGACCTTATGGGCACCCTTGGCTGAGTGCCAAGAAGAGGGATGGGAGATGATCAGAAGGTGCTCTCTAATTGGGAGATGTCCTTATATCTGTGAGTAAACTCACTTTCCTTCTCAGGTCAGAATGTGACTTATGTTCCGGGATGTGTCTCAGCAGCTGGGCACTGTCAGATCTGTGGTTTAATACTGCGCTCTTAGAATACATATGTTGTCTTCAGAGCTTGTCTGTAATCAGAATATTGCTGGTTTTATTCCTTGATTTGAAGTTACTAAAAACCTAGTCGCTCTAGGAGATAAGAAAGTTAGAAAGAAAAGACTTGAATGGGCAATCCAGGGAAAATAATCAGCAATGACAGAGCTCCAGGAAACAGGAACTCCTCTGGGAAAATGCCTTTTCAATCACATGCATCTTTTCTCAGGCAGAGATTCAGTTCTGCTTGCTGCAGAAATACTGACCTGCTTGTTCCTTCCTTAATGCATGCAGATATTAGGGGGTGCTGCTTGGTTTTCAGAGGCAAACATATTCAGAGTTTGCCACAGTGAGGATCTGTTCTGAGTGAAGAAAAAGCTGAGCAGAAAAACCCACCTCACGTGGAATTTGCCCATCTCCTTACTGCTATGTCCTCACAAGTTTTATTTACAGATACACAGTTCGCATGCCAGCTGTCCCCTGCGAGTGGTGAGCAGCAAATGGAACTCACCCCAGATAAGCAGTCTTGATATTTCCTTCTTCTGCTAGATCTGTCCTCACACAAGAGGATCAAAACATGGCACGCCTCGTGCCTGGGGGACAGAGAAGGATCTGGGAGTGGATCTGCAGCTAGTGTAGGGAAGGTAACATGTGGAGCTAAACAGTGAACCCTAGGATGTACCGTTTTGTTCAACTTGCAGTTCTGCTGTGACATCAGCAGGCTCCGATAAAAGGGAATACGAAGGGAGTTGATGTTTAGCCTGACTGTCCAAATTCTGGGAAACCCCCCTTGCAGCGCTGGTGTTAATTAGTAGCACAAGCTGTGTGTGATTCTTGCTTGTACCCCACGTAGGTTGGTCTTACAAAGTCTTGCTCATTGCTTGCTTGTAAATATTCATCGTTCATTTTATGCCTGCCAGAGTAGGAGCTGTTGCTCACAGAGCTTCCAGGGAGCATCGCTTCAGCCTCAAGAATAAGGTGGTCACTTGACTGGAGTGGAAGTCAGGCCAAAAACCTATGTCTCTGTATTACAGTAAAAACACTTGGTCAGTCTGAGGTATAGGCTCTGTGCTGTGCACACAGTGAAAATCAGAGAACCAGCACCACTATCAGAGCAAGAATGGATGTTTATTTGGCACACATAATGCATTTGGGGCCCAGAGAGAAGTGAAGTAATGCAATTATTACTTCCTCTTGAAATATCTAAAAGTAGCCCCTATTAATCTGGTGGTACATACTGTCTGTGGCTTTACAATATCCAGTGGGCTGTGGCAAGAGATTTCTGTGAATCCTGTTAAGGCCAGATGCCTTCTGCTGGACTTCCAAGTGAAAGCATGCCAAGACATTGGAAAGCATGGAGAGCACACCACGTGATTTCTGTTTCTTTACATGACTCCTGCAGAGCTAATCCTTGATCTGTCTGAGATTAGCACCTATAAAATGAGTAAATACTTTCCTTCCTGTCAGCATTGCAGGTTCTTTGATAGTTGAGTGCAGCAGTAGATCAGTTTCATCCATGAGCTCATATGGCTTGCTAATTCATCACTGCAGCAACTAAAGGCAGTAATAACACTGTGAATTTATAACCAACCTCAGGGAGTCTTTCACCTTTCAGCACGCAATCCACTGCAAAACTATACTAATCAGTAATTCATGCTAGGCAGATGCTTTTCCTGCATGAGACTAAAGAGGTCCCACACTAGAAAATAATCCAAACTCTCTTGAAATGGATCAAACTCTTTCTACTGATGCTAGAGATGTCAGTGTTTTCCAGCCATTCTCCAGGAGGAACTGAAGGAGCTGGTCAGTGCACAGAACTCTTTGGCTAAATGCCCTCTCTTGCTACACCATCTCTAGAGTACTGTGCGTTCACATCTCTGGCAAGACTTTGAACCTGGTTGCCTTGGGTATCAGCCAGACCCAAGGGATATAATAATACCTCTGAAATGGGTAGTTCTTCCATTTTGAAATGGTGCTACCTTCGTTTTTTGAAACAGATGAGTCCTGGCTCCCCAGGAAAGCCTGGATTTCTAGGATGTGGGAATCACGTGTGAGCCCAGTCTTGGCTGCTCACTGAAAACTCTGAGGAGAGGCAGATGATGAAGTCTTATTTGCACTGAGCCTGCTTTGGTGCCCAGCAGTCAGAGCTGGTCTCTGCAGCATTTCACACCATAGCAATTTGGGGTGAACTATTCATTAAGAATTTCTTGGGGAGCAAATCCTCTCACTTCTTTAATGAATGCCACAAATATCAGCTCAGCGCTTTGCCTGAGCATACATGATAGAAAACATCCTGTGCTTCAGATCCCTGGATGATTTCATGTAAGCCATGCCCTCTTTGGTTTGTAGGGACTGGACAATGCCAAATGCTGCTTTTCTTTATGTGTGTTTCATCTTTGGTTGTTTTGTAAAATATGCCTGTGCTGATAACTTAAACATGTTGGAATATGTTGGGCTTGCTTAGTGAAAAAATACTCCCTTAATTCTTTGTTATTGTTCTTGTTATAAGGTAATTGATGAGTTTGTATTTCAACAGTGACGCTCACCTCATTGTTTTGTAGTATTTAGATGGATTTGTTGCTGGTTGCCTTTTTTCAAGTAGGAGGATATGAAGCGCACTCGCTCATATGTAACTCTTCTGCTGAAACAAGTCAAGAAGATAAAGTGAAGATTGAAGCCACATGCAGAGGGTTATTCTCAAAAGCTAAAGGTACCTCAGCAAATAGTTTGACATCCATGGAAAGAACAAATCAAGGTTTTTTGATATGGACTTTAAGAAAAATGATATATCCGTTTCCCAGACTACCATGAAAAAAAAGTATGAAAGAAGCTAATTGCAAGGTGGTATAAGGCAAGAAATGTAGAAAAGTTGGCAGTAGGTACTTCATACTTTCCATGTACAAAGTGGCATACAGTGTGGAGGCACTTCTGGAGGTATATCCATATAAGCCTTCGCAGGTATACAGATGCCTTTCTTTTTTAATTTCCTAATGCTTCTCTGAAAACCAGGGAAACCTTGCTGAGGTTTTTCCTGGAAGTGACATTTCACTTTCCCTACTCAGATGAAAGAAGAAAGTGAACTTCTCCAAGTTCTCATGATTGACCTCTAAAGAAATTGTTAAACACAAACAGGAAATGTGTCCTTACTCTCACACCATGCATAGGTGAACTCACATCCTTTTCACACATGCTGTTTAATAAATGCCATTGTATAAGATTGTTTTGGTTAAATTAGATCACGCATCTTTTAAGTCCTGGAAAGATGAGCAGCAGATGGATGAGGTGCTGAGGAGATGCCCACTCTATTTCTGGCTGTGCACTTGTCCTACCTCAGAGGTATCTCTCTGCCTTGTGTTCCTGCTGAAAAATAATTTGGATCACTTTTTTGTCATTGTTGGCAAAACTGTTGTCTCAGAAGACATAAACATTTCTGCACTGAACCTGGAGTGCACAGAGCATGGAGAAACATGTGATCTTTGTCACAAAACAGCCCTCTTGCCTTGCAGTTTCTATACATACAATGATGGGCAGTTTCAGGTACTAACAGTAGAGATGATCTCCCATACGCAGTGGTTAAAACCTGTTTCTACTATCATACCCTCTACTGCTTAAACTGAAATCACGAATAGATTTTCAAGTTAGTATTGCACTGGCATAGCAGGATCCCGTTACAGCTGTTGTCCTTGGATGTTTGTACTCTCCTGTAGGCACCCATGCAATTATGATTCATGTCCAGTGCACGTTTTGAAGACAGTCCTCAGAACTTAAGAGAAGAATGAGCAGTTTGTTGGTCTTCTTTCTACAGGTCATCTGTGGCTGACATGTGGGTGAAAATGAAGACATCTGAACTAATGAAAATTAGATGACCCAGGATGTGGAACCTGACTACTTTAGGCTAAATTGTGGGTGGATTATATTAAGAGGCATGAATCCTGTTTTTGTTCTCTTATGTTTTTGTTCTCATATGTTGACCAAATCAGCTTAGTACCACAGTAATTCAGCTTACCCATGCATGTGTGGAAGGAGAACGAGATCTTTAAATAGTTAAAAACTGTAAAGATGGGGTATAAAATAGGTGGTGCCTCAGTGACTTTCATCTGTTGTCTACTTACTGCTTGAATGCTTCTTTCCAGACTTGTCTGCCTACTTATCCATCAAATCTGTGATTGTACTGGAGTTTAAAGGAATGCTTTGTGAACCTACCAAAAGCCCAACAACTTGAGTTTTTAATTTCATTTGGTGTCAACATGTATTTAAACTTACAAATGCAGCAAAGCAAGGAACACTTGTTTTTTTCTCTTAGTTCTTTTCAGAGGGGTAACTTTGTGTGCTGATCTGTTCGTGTCAGTAAATGGAGCCAAACTTCATCTTCTGGAGGCGGCCTCACTTTCTGGAGTGCAGGTGGTTCCAGAAATCTCTGCTGAGGTACTTTGTCCCCTGGCAGAGACATGGAGAGGTGCCTGATTTAATGCTGGCCGCTCGCTACATTCATATGCATATCATCAGTCTTATTGTTTCTTCATTTTGGCCTTTCACACACCACCAGGAGGGAAAGAAGCATTTATTTCAGTGAAAAATGCGATTCTGGAAATGTAAATTATCAGCAGGCTGCAGGCATGGCTTGCTCTCCCCTAAAATTAATTGTAGCTCACTTGTATTTAGCACATGATATTGTCCATTTAATTTAGCACTGAAGTTTTAGAAGGATTTCTAGAGCATCGTTTACAATTTCATTACCCACTTTCAAGAGCAAAAAACAGCATAAGTGAGCAAACATTTAATTCAGCAGCAGCAGAGAACATGCCAATTAAGCAGCAAGAGAAATCCTACTAAGCCATTTCAGAAATTGCTTCTCAGACTTGAAGTGTGCATTCTTCAAATAAACATTGGTACTCTTTTCCCAGAAAGAAACGTTTAGTATTTATCATCAACATTAATGGGCCTGTGAGAATTATGTTGGCCAATGAGAAGATTGCACTAGGATTGAAGTAGTTTTGAGATGCAGTTATGTAACTTTCTTCCTGTTGCATAAAGTCTTCCTAATTTCAGTTTATCTAAAGAAAAAAAAAAATTACAGAACATCCAACTTACTTATTCATAGATTAACTGTGAGTGGATCTTGTGCAGACAACACAATCAGGAGTCTTCACCCAAGTCTGCTGAGATCCATGCTAAGAAATGTAAGTTTTCTGATTTTTTTTAACTATATATTCAAAAAAAGAGTCAGTTATCTAAGATACAACTGCTTCATGAAGCATATGAAGTTATATATTTGTGCACAGACTTTGTGCTAATACATATTAACATGCTCTTTTTGGCTGGAAAAGTAACTTTTTTTCTGAATTCTCAACAATGTGATAATGTTTGTTGTGAAACCTCTCTTTTTATTGAAGCCCAAAATTTCCTGTGCAGCTGTCTTTTCATTTTTGCCCCATTGGAAGGAAGAACTAACATACTATTCAGAAAGGAAGAACCTCTGCGAGGCAGTAGTCAGATCCAGCTGTGTGAGTGGCACAGCCTGTTGTCCTGAGGAGAGAATGAGGACTCCTCTCTGGTTTGGTTTGGTTTGGGCAGAGATGACATCTGCATTCCTGCACCCCACACCTCTTGGTTCTTTACCAAAGTGAAACCCTCTCACTCACAGTGAACGAAATCTGCAGGCTGCAGCCCTATGTGGTTTACAGCAAAGCATATGAGTTGAATGAACTACCTTTTCAGCTTGCACGTCACTCCTGACAGTTGTCACTAATAGCATAAAAATGGAAACCGGGGCTAAAATGTTTATGTTGCTCAGTGTATTTCTGTGTTCATGACATACCCAAGCAGCTCTACTATATGCTCAACATTTATTAAGGTGGAGCTTGTTGGTTTGAACTCATTGACACTGATGGGATTATTTGCCCCACATAAGGGCATGTGGGTTATTTGTATAGGTCTGGGCTTTAATCTACTAGGGGAGGCCTCTCTTCCCATTCCTCCCCCTTTTCTTACACTACAGTTTTCACCTCCTGGCATTAGGCATGCTCTGCCTGCTACAAAATGTGTTGTCCAGTCACAGATACAGCTGGAAAATGATAGTATAGAAGACAGTGTGTTATCATGTGCCTGAGAGGCTCTAGAAATGTTAAGGTACAGCTGGACGACTGCAGCTGTTGCAAAAAGATAAGTATGGTTATCAAGCTGCCTAGCTAGACAAGCATTTAAATAGTACAGCCTTTTTTTTTTTTTTTTTTTTTTGGCCTGTATTTGAGTTATACTGCTGGCACTGAGCTCATGCTTTATGACGAAAACCGATATATATTTAGTCTTAACTGCAGTTCATCATTTCTTAAATATTTCAGTGAATTTTGGTTACTTTGCTACTTGAATCAGCGTAAGTATGGAGTCAAAACACCATTTGGAAAAGAGGTCTAGGAAGAAATCTCAACCAAAAAAATTAGTATGTTGAGTTAAAACATATTGTCATATTGTCTGTAATTACTAACAGAGATTTTAAGACTAAAGCCACACCACAGGATGAAGTAGACACTGTCCCTGTCTGCTGGCAATATTCTGCTCTCAGCTGCTGTTATCATTTTGAAATAATCCTCATCTGAGTGGAAGAGAATACCTTCTGCTGCACCTCAGCATGAATGCTGTCCTCTTGCTCTTCCATGCGATGACTTGTCACTGAGGAGGAAGCTCAAGGAGCTCACTGCATATGTTCTGCCATCTTACCAAGTTCAGAAATTGCCTTCAAAGCAGTCCTGCATGGTCACAAATCTGTACTCAGTTAAAAGATTGTTGTGACATTATTATTAGAAATCGCTGCAGCAACAGCTTGCCAAATGAACCGTTAAAAGCAAGCCAGATTCACTGAACCACAATAAAATTCATTAAAGCTTGCTTTGGGCAACATACGGTCTTTGAAGGTCTTTATCTTTTTAACCATTCGTTTCTTCCAGTGTCTGTGGCAAAGCTTTCTACTTCTCTGAATGTAAGTACTAATAACACATTCCATTTAGTGACATGGTTGTTGGTGGTGTGTCATTGTTAAATCAGTCTATAGACGAACATAATTGTGAATTAGGTGGGAGGAAAAAAAAGTCTCTGAAGTAAATGTTATATTCTTTCTGCTTGGGGAAATCTGCATAAAACTTTTTGCTTGTTGGTCTTCAGGCTGACGTTTCATAGATGCAAAGCCATTTTTACTTCAGATGACAAAACAGAAGGTCCAATCCCAGCCCTTGTAAGGAGAGGACTCACAATTTTCAACCCACTGTGCAAAATGCAGGCAGTAGCTTGCCTGTGCTTCGAAGCATATGCCAACACTGCCATCTAGCTTCTGCAGATGCTTTTGTATGCTGTTGCTTCATTTTAGCTGATGACATTTACATGCTTTGTCGCTTTATCAAGCCACTGGCAGCAGCCAGGGCAGCTTAACATTGGTTTCTGTTCAGAACTATGTATGCCTTTCCACCATGATATATTAAATGCACACAGTGTGGGATGAGTGATGGCAGATGATTGCAGCAAACGGGAAGAAACCTGTAGTAGCATTGCAGTCAGAAACCACCCTTGCATTTGAAATAAAGAATTGCAGCTCTTCAGTCCAAATTTTTATGTGATTTTTGGCAGCGTCACCACTCAGACAATCCAGTCCCATGTCTGTTCTGTATTTTTAATCAGGAAGCTTTGGTAATGTCTCCCAGCACACACCACCTTGTTTGTTTCTGGTTTCTTCCACTGTGCTGCGCCTCTCTCTTACCCGTTTTTCTGCTCCTGTGCCATACACCCTTTTTTGTCTTTCACCACAAAACTGCAGGACTGTCTTTAGGACTATATACATTTCATGGGCAGTCAATACCAAAATTTTTTAAAAAGGCATCCTTTTACCAAGCTGTGAGTGTGTGTATATTTACCAAAATCTGTATTTATACTGCTCTTAGGATTCAGGTAATCTTGCATGAAAAACAGGACAATAAAAGTATACAGTTATTGAGCAGACAAAGGGCACTGTTCAGCTGTGGTTTGAACTTGAGTAATTTCTCCATTTTCAAACAGTCTGTAATGCAGGAATTAAGCAATTATATTCCTGCTGCCTTGCTGTTATAATTTGGGAGAAATTGTTTATCACCGGTAGATGAAGGTGATTTAAGGCAGAACTCAGCCCACCATTTTCCACTTGGCTGATTATTTTATTTCCATTTTTTGACATTTTTTTCAACTGTCTTCATTAAATAACTCAGCTACAACATTAGCTATGCTTAGACACTCTTGTCAACCTTGTAATTAACACGTAGGGGTACTAACATGAGGCACGGATATATTTGAAAGGGAATCTTTTGTATCTGCAGAAGCAGCTATGAGTGTGACTGCATTCCTGGATGAATCAATTAATCATTTCATTAACTTAAAGTGCCTCTTAGTGATGCTTATCAAAAGCATCAAAATCACAATCTTCCCAAACAATCCCCTGAAGCCCAAGCAAACAAACAAAACACTTTATGACTAACAAACATGCATGTTGCTGTCATAAATAGGGCAACACTTTATTTAAAAAATAAATAACAAGATCTGAAGGGTGTTTCATCAGCATTATGAATATGTTCCCTTAGGGATGAAAGGCATCAGAACAGCCATCTCAGGTGATAGCATCAAATGGTTAATACTGCCTGAACATAATTTTTACTTGCTATACCACTTTGGACAGGAAATGTTTTCTGCTCTTCACTGCATCTTTGTGGGTAAGGAGAGATGGGCAGAAGCTGGGCAGAAGTTTAAATTCACAGTGAATATTTTCTCCAATGCGACAAACAGCTGAATCTAAACCACAGGTTTCTGGGATTTCTGTCCTTACATGGATCTCTTTGTTGCAAGGTTTGTGGTGATCTGAACAGCACAACAGAGAGGTCTGTCCTCTTGAAGGGCTGGTTTCAACCCTTTGGAGTGCATCTAATTTTAATTCTTTCTCACAAAGCTGCTGTTACTAGGCAAGCAACAGAGGCCAGCAGAAAGTTTGAGTGATGGAAACTACAAGCTGTGCCCTCCCCTCTACTCTTGAAAGGGGCATTTCCCCACCTCTGCAGAGACTTTCATCCCACTCCTTTGCTACCTGGGAGAGCTGTTTTGTGCTCCTATCATCACCTTGGCATGGCTTCAGCTCACATCTCGACAGAGCACTGAGAATTTCCACAGCCAACAGTGACTCAGGTGTGCCGCTTGCATAGGACAGAGAAAAGGAAGGACAAGTTAAGGCACAGAAGCTCTTGAGACAGTTTTCAACCTGCAGAACATCACGCTGCTTTTTTAGTTCTTTTTTAGTTAGCGTAGTACAGTAATTGTGGATAATCTTTCTGCCTCCTTACTGTTACAGGGCAATAGTTTATTCAGTTGCAGGAAGTTTCTGGGCATCTCATATCTTTGATGTGAGCAGCTGTGGGCTCACACTTCCAGTGATCAGGGACAAAGAGCAGCTCCAGCTTTTTGGGGACTACTGGAGATACTTTCCTCAGCACAGGTCTGCCATTCACTGCGAGCAGGGAAACTGCCTAGACTCAGAAGCAATGATGTGGAGTGCTTCTCCATCTGGTGGCTGCTCACCGGTAAAACAGTTCTGGGTGGCGGATGCTCAGCCTCTCTGTCTGCATAAAAACACACAGCACTGCTGAATTCATGACAGTTTTCATGTATTTGTGAGGATCTGTTAAAAATAAACAAACAAACAAAAAAAAACAACACACACATACACACACGCCGAAAAACAAACAAACAAAACCAACACAAATCAAATGGTGTAAGCCACTGATTGAATTATTTGCCACTGCAGTGGCTGACAAGGAATTGTCCTCAGCCCACAGCCTCCATCTCTCATTTGACTGCCCTGCTGTCAGAGCAGCATCCACCTCCCCATGGGGCCTGAAGGCCAGGTATAGGGTCATGCCTCCTGCTCTACTTCCAATGGAGATGCCAAAAGGCCCAATGGCTTGGGGAGCAAAGCCTGAAGAGGTTCACAGGTCTGGTGAGGTGAATCAGCACAGTGCATGGTTTGGGAGAGAAATCACCAGATTTCTGTTCTTCCCATCCATGCAGAAAAACACCTCGCCTCATGAGTCCCTCCTTACTGTACTGGAGCTTTTCACAATACAAATTCTAGATGCTGTGACAAGAAATTGATTATGTTTAAGCTGGACAGACTTCTTCAGGTTTGTTTGAACAATAATGAACAATATTGAACAATAATGCAACAAATCTCTTGCACCTGACCCAATTCTCTGTGCCCAGCCTACACTGTTCTCTCTTGGAAAATGTGGACAGTAATGAAAATTGCAGCTAAATACTTTGGATTGTTGTTCTATTTGCTGTGCTACCTCCCCCATCAAGAGCACCTTCAGTTACCCATTTGGTGACTCCAGTGTCACAGTACTCCAAGTGGCTCCCAAGTTACCTAAGAAATGACACGCACAGTGCATTTAGGAAGTAGGCCAAATGAGAACCATCTGCATCAGTATCCCTCTTTTTATGCTATCAAGAGAAGCAGATAAGTTTCCTAGTGGCAGTAATGGATGCAGTTAATGATTTCAGCCTTAGCTCCTAGGACAGAACTAGTGTGTGTGTCCAAGATGCCGCAATTGGCACAACTAGTATGAATAAAGCAAAAGCAAGCACCAGCACCAGGACTGCTAGTCACAGCATATATCTGGTATTGGCAAGCCAAAGTGTTAGCACCACTGCCAGATCCCACACATTTGCAGAGGAATGCAATTTGATAGCAAACTTTTAGGTTGGCTGGTTGTAATACCTCTGCCCAGCAAATGGGCAAGGATACAGATGGGTAGAGGGGCCTGCCTGGCTGTGTGGAGTGGAGTGAGTATCTGTAGGACGACAGCAGAAGCACATGTGCATTTGGGATGACACCAAGCTGATGAGTATGAAACCAATGAGCACGAGCTCTGCCAAAGAGGACATGGGCTGCTGGTAGATGGCAAGGTGAACATGAGCCAGCAGAGTGCTCCTGTAGCCCAGAAAGCCAGCTGGATCCTGGGCTGCATCAAATGAAACATAGCCAGCAAGCTGAGGAAGGTGATCCTGTCTCTCTACTCTGCACTGGTGAGACCTCAATTGGAGCACTGCATCCAGGTGGGGAATACTCAGGACAGGAGAGATGTGGACCTGCTGGAGTGCAACTAAAGGAGGGCCACAAAAATGACCCAGGGGATGGAACACCACACCTATGAGGACAGGCTGAGAGAGCTGGGACTGTTCAGCCTGGAGAAGGCATTGGGGAGGGGGTACAGAAGGTGACAGATTTTTAGGCAGTGCCTGCTTTGACAGGAAAAGCAAAAAAAAAATTAAAATTTAAAGAGGGTAGATACAGACTAGATGTAAGGAAAAAATTATTTACAAAAAAGGTACAAACACATTGCCCAGAGTGATGCTGGATGACCCATCCTTGGAGACACTCAAGGCCAGGCTAGACCTGGCTCTGGCACCCTGATGGGCTGTAGGTGTCCCTGTTTGTTGCAGGGCAGTTGGACTAGAGGGCCTTTAGCGGTCCCTTCCAACTCAAACAAATGTATCTCTCCACATATATTTATATTTCTATACACAGACGCTGTGGAAGGCAGCCTGCTGACTGCAGCCTCACTCTCCCCGCCTGCCTCTCCCTCCCCGACACGCGATGTAACAAATCAATAAGGAGCGGACTTTTCAGCTCGTCGTTTTTTCACGAAAGCAGCTCAGCCTTTATTCGCCCAGTTGACCGTGCAGCTCCTCCCGTCCTCCGACGGCTCCCTCGGAGACCACGCCGCCGTCCTCCCGCTCCGCCTATGGCAGCCGAGGCACCGCCAGCTCGCCCTGCAGCTGCCGCCGCGCCGCCTCCCGGGCCCCGTACAGGACGTAGCCCCAGGAAAGCAGCACCACAGCGGCCAGCACCTAGGAGGCCAAAGGTTAGCAGCAGCAGCAGCCTCAAGCCGCCTCTCCCGGCACCCCCCAGCCCCCACGCACCAGGCGGTAGAGCGGGCGCGGATCACGCCGTCCCTGCGGATCCATGGCGGGCAGCTGCCGCTTCCGTACGGCAGGACGGCGCCGCCAGGTAGAGCGGAAGTGACGTATGAAACCCTCGACCGGTTCCGCTGACGTCAGCACGGCGCCGCCCCGCCGGCGGCGGGGGCGGAGGCAATCGTTCCCGTGGCAACGCCACTTCCGCCGACGATGTCGGAGCCGCCGCGAGGTGTGGCGAAGGCCGCCCGCCGCCGCCGCCATCCCGCGGGGGAGGAGCGGCGGAACGGGCCGGGCAGCATTTGCGGCCGGCCTCGGCACGGGCTGAAGACGCCATCGGGCCGGACTCGGGCTCGGAGCGAGGGCTCGGCAGAGGTGAGCGCGGTTTTCGGCCCGACTGGAGGTTCGGGGCGGACCCGTGTGGCGGAGCGTATCCGTGCGGGGACCGCTGCGGGCCCGCAGCTGCCAGTGGCGGTCGCGGCCGGCGGGGAGGGTGCTGCCGTGGAAGCAGCGCGGGCGCTTGTCTGCAGCGGTTCGCAGCGTCCGAGGGCAGCGCTGGTCCCCTACTTTGAATAGGCGGATTTATTGCTCGGTTCCACCGACGGCCTGGCGGAACAAAGGGGCTGTGGGTCTGTGGGTGGGTGCGGGGTAACGCCCGGCTGCGATATCATCTGAGCAAGAACGGTTCAGTGCGTTCCTGGACCAGTCTTCTGGTCCAGCAAGCTGTATAAGGTGCACTCAGCACAGCTGGACCAGCTATATGCAAACAGAAGCAATTTTTTTCAAAAGGTAACAGTAGCTTCTTCCATCGTACATTTCTAAATGCTGGGTTTTTTTTGGAAGTGTGCTTTGGAGGATTCTGTGTGAATCCTAAACTTACCAAAGTGGGGAGTAGGGGGAAGACAGACTTATGGTTTTGTTTGTGTTACATCCACCAGCATCATTTAGGCTCCATTTAAATCTTGCAGCACTGGAAAATCTGATTTTAATGTGAAGAGAAGCAAGCAAAGCCGTTAAGTTGTGCTGCTTCTCTGTTTAGTATTCTCTCAGAACTAATGCTGGTGTTTTCAACCTTATTGGGTGACTGTTGTATGTTTCATTAATAGACTTAAATGCTTCTTTCTCTCAGGAAGAATAGTGATCTTTTTGTCTCTTTCTTTTGTAGAACACAACTAATACAGCCAAGGAATTTTCAGAAGACAGCAGTTTTTTGCCAAAGGCTAGCAATAGCAAGGTGCACCAGACCATGCCAACAGATGCCTCTCCTGACTCTAAGTGCCCCATTTGCTTGGACAGATTTGACAACGTTGCCTATCTAGATCGTTGCTTGCACAGATTCTGCTTCCGCTGTGTCCAGGAATGGTCAAAAAACAAAGCAGAATGCCCACTCTGCAAACAGCCTTTCTTTTCTATTTTCCATACAGTTCGTGCTGAAGATGATTTTAAGGAATACATACTCAGACCTTCAGAAAATGGTTCTTTTGCCAGCCCTGATGGCCGGAGATTTCGTTACCGTACCACCTTAACGAGGGAACGTCGCACTTCCTCTTACCATCGAGGCAGTTCTTCTTCTCGAAGGACACTGTCCCCTCCGGATAACGGGATTTTGTTTGAAGGGTTGTCAAGCCAACCTGTGCGGCAGAGAGATGGAGAGATTCAGCAGATGATAAGAAGGCTGGCCTCACGTAGGCAGGCTAGTGCAGAGGGCAGATCTCTGCGGCAGATCCAGGAGGAGGACATGATAAACTTCCGCAGAGCCCTGTACCGCACTGGCATGCGAGTTCGTAGCATTCAGGATGGTGGCCGCTATCGAGACATTTCTGCAGAGTTTTTCCGCCACAACCCTGCCTGCCTACACAGGCTGGTTCCCTGGCTGAAGCGAGAGCTTACAGTGCTGTTTGGTGCCCATGGTTCTTTAGTTAATATTGTGCAACATATTATCATGAGTAATGTGACCAGGTATGATCTGGAAAGCCAGGCTTTTGCTGATGATTTAAAGCCATTCTTACTGAATCGGACTGATCACTTCCTACATGAATTCATCAGTTTTGCCCGATGTCCTTTTAACTTAGAAGCATATGATCAGCATGCCAATTATGACTGTCCTGCGCCGTCGTATGATGAAGGAAGCCGCTCAGACTCATCAATTATTACAATCTCTCCAGATGAGGCAGATCCTCAAGGGCCAGAACACAGTTCATCCATGTCTGGGGTTGGTCAGGCCCCTTGGGATGATGAAACTCCAGGGCCTTCGTATTCCATTTCGGAAGAGGTTCGTGCCACTGTAGCTTCTCCTCTAGAGATGTCAGAAAGTTCTGATGAGGATTCTGCTAGGAAAAGAGCCACACTGCATCCTCAGTTACAGGCTGGTATTGACTCCAACGAGAGTGACTCTTCATCAGACAATTGTGTTATCGTTGGGTATGTTAAACCATTAGCTGAGAGGACACCAGAACTGGTTGAACTGTCCTCAGACTCTGAGGAGTCCATCAAGGAGGAGAAGAGAGAAAATGTGAAAAAAGAGCAGTCAATTCAGGGTCGCAGTTGGAGTGACAGTGAACCAAGCAGGGCTTCATCACCTCGCTCCCCCCTGTACAAGGAGAATGTGAGTAGTTGTAGGAGCTCCTTGTCCTCTGCAGTTGAGAAGACAGAGACAAAGACTGATGAGAAGAACAAAGATAAAGTAAAAGATCTTTCTCCACACCACTCAGTCTGGAGTCCATTTCCAGACACAGACACCATTTCTTCTCCCTATAGAAAAAATAAAAGTAAAGTAAAAAATTTATCTCCGCTGGATTCGATCAGGAGCCTGTCTCCAGAGACAGACACCATTTGCTCTCCTTATAGTAAGAACAAAGGTAAAGTAAAAGATCTGTCTCCACTGGACTCAGTCAGGAGCCTGTCTCCAGAAACGGACACTGTTTGTTCTCCTTACAGTCACCAATTGTCCAGAAAGAGAAACACCAGGAGTCCTCAGTCTTATTCACAGAACAGTCGTGGCAGTCATGGCCATCGGTCTAGGAGGGATCATCCTAGCAAATGTCAGTCTAAAAAAAGACGATCAAGAAGCAGAGATGGTAGTGAACATAGGAGCAAAAGAAGCAGGAGGAGGTCAAGAACTTGTGACACGAGCGTTTCTCTAAAAAGCCAGAGGGGCTCCCTTAGTCGTGAGAGCACTACATCCAGAGAGGTAAGCAGATCACGGTCACGTAGCAAAGGCCATGGCAGAAGGAGGTCAAGGAGCAGAGACAGTGATTATTACTATAGAAGAGACAATTACCAAAGTAGATACCAGTGGGGTTATGCCTTTTATAGTCGAAAGACAATTGGAGATGGCTCCTCGTGCAGGAAGAGGACTCAGTCTAAGGCTCACTATTCAAGGCAATCTGCTAGTCCAGAATTCAGGATACAATCTTTTACTGAAAGGACAGACCCGCGTAGCCAGAGGGGATTACATGAGAGACATTACTACTATTACGAACGATGCAGATCAAGGAGTCGATCAAGCACCAGGTCAAGGACCCCTTCTGGAGGGACAGACAGATTGAAAAGTGAAAAGCCTGGTGGAAAGAGGAAGTACAAAACTCGACACTTGGAGAATGCAGCGAAGGAGAGCACTAGTCTGGAGAGAGAAAAGGATCCCAAGAAAACTTTCTCAAGGTTTCGTGACTGCTGCAAAAATGAAGACAGCCTTTCAGACAATCAAGCAAGTAGTGAAACAAAGCATAAGAAAAAGAAGAAAAGGATGAGAAGCCCAAGTGTGGAAATAGTCTACGAAGGCAAAGTGACAGACACAATGAAGCATGCTAAGAAAAAAAAGAAGAAGCATAAGAGGAAACATCGAAAACATCACATGAGTAACTCAACGCATTCTTCTCCAGTGGTTATTACCATTGATAGTGATAGTAGCAAGGAGCCAGAAAGTACTGAATGCGATAGCAGTGTTACTTGGACTGGCACAACTCACTTGAATGAGAGGGAATGTGAGTCTCCAACTTCTTTCCTGGGGATTACAGGATGTGAAGATATTTACAGAGTGAGTAAGGAAACTAGAGGAGTAATGAAAAAGTGCAGTGTTCCTACCAGAGGAAGGGACTTAGATGATGACATCAGAAATCCTGGAGGTGAGCTTGTGGAAGTAACAGAAAGAGGTGATCGAAGTCTTGACTTAGCTGATACAGCAGGCAGTAACACAGAAACTGTAGTTAGTCACAGTCAAGAAGCACAAGCAGCACCTTCTGGACAACTGTCTTCCCCTAGGACTTCCTTACTAGGGCATCCAGAGAGACCACCACTGATACTAAGACTGCCAAAGAGACTTGTCAACAGACCTTGCTGGTTTGAGTCCCTTGAAAAAAACATGTAGCATATTTTATGCTGAACAATCCTTAAAATTGTGAATTTGTTTCTAATTATGTTTTTCTCCTATAAGAACAAAGCACCAGGTGTTTTTCTGTGTGTGTATGTGTGTGTGTTTAAAAGTGTCTGGGAAATGTTTAAACCCATTGAATGTTTATGCACTTTTATGTCAAGTAAGTATAGGAGTATAGGAGCTTGATGATCTGTTAAGGTCTCTTTGGAAGCCAGGATTTTGTAAAGCCATCCTGTATGTAATATACATCCACAGAGTACTTCAAAGCTGTGTTTTAAAAAAAAAAAAAAAGTCATAAACCAAAAGACAGTGAATACACTTTATGGGGATTGCTCTTGTTACAGAGGAAGGTTGCTTAGTTCATAAAAAATGAATCAGGCTAAATTGTTTATCATTTTGATCTGTGTGGTTTAAGTTGATCTCAGTGGAAAAGCAGTAAGCTATTTCCACATACATACTGAACGGCACTTCCAGTAACATGAGTTATGTGAATATCTTAATAAAGCAATAAGAGTTTTTGTTTTAAAAAAAATGAATGTAAATCCATTTGTGCTGAGAGGGGTACTCCAGACTGGAAGATTATCAGCTTCCAACTCACTGAAAGCAGGAACACTTTTACACTTTTGATCACATTCTTCAGGATCTGTCTAGTGTTGAATGTTCAACAGCTTCTCTGTCTACTTCTTCTAATGTCAGACTACTCCCATGGGATTTTTTTTCTCCACGTGTCCTTCTCATGTTTCTATATCTGCCAACTCACATCCTGTTACTGTGCAACACTGGCAGCTTCTCCCAACCTCACTGCTTTTAGCCTGTCCCCAGCTTGCCCCCCTGGTCATTGTGCTGTCTGTGTGTATAAGGCATGGGGCTGGGCACAGCAGGAGTTCTCTGTGCTGATCCCAGAAGCTGCCTTCTGTGCCTTCTGGTAAAAGCTGCCTTTCAGCTGTGTGGTGGATATGACCATGGCTGCCTCCAGATGTCCATACAGCCACTCTCACATCCCACCCTTGCCAGGATAGGGAGAAAATAGGATGTAAAATGGATACGAGGTAGAAATGGACACAAGGAGATCACTAGCAATTACTGTCAAACTCAGCTCAGGGAAGATTAGTTTAATGTACTTTCAGTAAAAATTAGAGTAGGATGGTGAGAAACAAAAACGCATATTCACTTTCTCCCCCTATTCTCCCTTCCCAGGCATGGCTTCCTTCTTGATGCATCTGTTTCTTCCTGAGCAGCACAAGTAGTGGTGGGAGGGTGGCTGCAGTCGTTCTGTAGTGATTTTTGTCTCTTTTGTTGCTTCTCCTCACTTCCTCACTTTTCTCTTCTCCCACATGGATCTTTTCCACAGGGCACAGTGCTTCAGGAACAGTCACAGAATCACAGGACCGTAGAGGCTAGAAGGGAGCTCCAGAGATGTAGTCCAACCCCCTGCTAAAGCAGGTTCCCTACAGTAGGTTTCATAAGAAAGCATCCAGGCGGGCTTTGAATATCTCAAGAGAAAGAGACTCCACAACTCCTCTGGGCAGCCTGTTCCAGTGCTCTGTTGCCTTCCACATAAATAATGTTTTCCTCATTTGAGATGGAACTTAAAATGTTCCAATTTGCACCATTGCCCCTTGCTCTATCACTAGGCACTACTGAGAAGAGCCCTGGCCCATACTCTTGGCTCCATATACCCATTAATACCAAATACCCATTTAGTATTCATAAGCACTGATAAGATCTCCCCCTCATTCTTCTCCAAGCTGAACAGTCCCTGGTCTCTCAGCCTTTCCTCATAAGGGTGGTGCTGCAGGTCTTTAACCAACTTTATGACCTTCTGCTGGACTCTCTAGAAGTCCCCTGTCTTTACTGAACTGGGGAGACCAGAATTGGGTATGATACCCCATGTGTTGCCTCCCCAGGGCAGAGTGGATGGGGAGGATCGTCTCCCTCATTCTCTTTTAATGCATACCAGGACACCACTGGCTGACTTGACCTTAAAGGCACACTGCTGACTCACGGCCATCCTGTTGTTCACCAGACCACCAAAATCCCCAGAGCACCTTTCCAGCAGGATATCCCCTACCGTGCACTGATGCATGTGATTATTCCTCCTCCGGGTGTAGCAATCTACACTTGCCCTTATTGAACCTCATAAACTTCCACTTGCTCCCACTCTCCAGCCTGCCCAGGACTTGCTGAATGGCAGCACAGCCTTCCAGTGTGTCAGCTTCATATCATTAGAAAACCTGCTGAATGTACATTCTATTCCTTCATCCAGGTCATTAATGAAGACACTGAACAATGCTGACTCCTAGGGAACGCTGCTAAATACTGGCCTTCACTTAGATTCCGTGCTACTAATCACAACACACCAAGCTCTGCCAATTAGCCAGATCTCAATCCATCTTTCTGTCTACTCCTCTATCCAGTGCCTTCTCAGCTTACTTACAAGAATGTCATGGGAGACAATGTCAAAAGCCATGCTGAAGTTTGGCATGGGACAGATCCTTCAGCCCCCACTACTACCAGCTCCTTACTGTGTACATCCCATGCACTCTGGCTTGGCAGATGTGGATCCCCAATGCCAGATGCTAGTTGATTGTGCAAACATGGTGAGGACGGAACATCACTGCCTCAAGGTACACTATCAGTATATCCTGAGCTTTTTCTATGATTTTACCCATTTGATACATAAGCCTGTTGCAAAAAAAGAAAACAATAATAATAATAATAATAAAGGGCTGGAGCACCTTTCCTGCTGTGTGGTTTAACCCAGCAGGCAGTTAAGCACCACAGCTGTTATCCCAGTGGGACAAGGAAGAGAACTGGGGGAAAAAAAAAGCCAAACAACAAAATAGAACTCATAGGTAGAAATAAAAGTATTTTTACCAAGACACAAAAAGAAAAGAAAAAATAATGGGAATGATAATTATACATCCTGAACAAGGACTGAGCATCGCTGACAGTAAAATGAAAATCGTGTGGAATGTCTGTATGTCAAACAGGCCTCTTCGCTAGGCTACTTAGAGCTGCAGTACATCTATCATCGTTTGCCAGGCTGAAGATGGGTCATAGATGTTTCCGATTCTTAAAAGAGAACACTCTCAGAAGCTCTTTGGGTAGATGTTTGATGTCTTGAAGTAACTGAGAGGCATTTTCTTGATGAATGAACATCTCAGAGACAAGTCTGAAGCAAACAGACCAGAAAATAATTGTGTATGTGGAAGAGATCATTCAAAGCAACAACAGTAACAACACTTCAATTTTTCGCACTGAAAGTTATGTGATTAGTTTATGTTCAGTAATTCATATTCTAATTAGTTTATCTGATTATTTCAGAAACTCTTAGTGGCTTTTGCCTAGTGGAAAAACACTGAACAAATATCCACTCATTACTAGAATTCCTTGTTATATACGTGATTGTTAAATCTCTTCCCCTTCCTCTTTTCCTTTTCCCTTCTCATTACCCTTCCCTTCTCCTTCCTTTTCCCTTCCTCTTCTCATTCCCCTTCTCCTTCTCTTTCCCTTCCCCTTTCCACTTCCCTTTCCCTTCCCTTTTCCTTTCCACTTCCTTTTCCCTTTCCCAATCTGTAACAACTACACACCTAGAAGTAAAATGCAAGCCTTCCTGAAAATGACAGGATTTGGCAAAACCTGAGGATCTGAAATTATATTAAGAGGCATCTTCTCTCATGGAAATAGCATGCAATAGCAAACATTATTCCAGTTGATAGAGCAGTGCCATGTTAAAGTAGTTCCTCTTAAATATGTCCTGGTAGAAATGTGCCATCCATGATAATCACATTAATATTATGGTACTTCCTCTGAACACTCTGTAATTCTGTGCTTTATTTGCTTCAGGATGAGAAGGGTTGGAAGGAGCACTATTTACTTCTGTGCACCTGTGCTACATTCTGCTCAGACACAACCTCCAAATGGCTCAGAATTCTGGAGCAAATTGACTCAAGAAGGCATAAGGGGTGATAAGCATTTTCATCTCATCTGGATGTCACGTCCAATTGTGTCACTGGGGATACTTCAGTTAGCCACAACCTCAATGCAGATGTCAGGTTTTTCTGCTTCACCACATGCAGAAAATTCTGCTTCACCATTGCAGAAACAAGCCTGAGTGCTGTCAACACCAACAACATGAAACCTTCTGATAAAACAGAATCTTTCTTACGTATATGTTGCAATGGATTCAGAGGAATCTTACGAGCAATTTGTGCTCCGAAATCCACCAATAAGCACAGTTTTGTGCTTCCTTATGACTGCTGCTTTTTCAGTAGTATTGGGCAAGTAGGTGCCACACAGGATGAGTGGTAAAGATGACAAATACTGAAGTGACTTGTTCTGTGTGGACAGCTTTCTTCCATGGTCTGTGAAGATTCCATGAGGTTGTATCAATTTGTATTTCATTATGGATTTACATTACTTCTTGCCTGACTCTGCTGTTACTGTTCAACTGGACTGATGGAAAACAATCAGTAGCGTACAAATTTTAAGGGAAATGCCCCAAAATGTTTTTTACTGGGTTGTAAATAATTATGTCTTAAAGATTATAGTGAAACTCTAATTGGCTGCTGAACAGTTCTGATGTCAAATTTGGAGTTGAAATCCGAAACTGAAAGGAAAAATATTAGTCTGGAGTTCTGTGCATTTCTCACTACAATGCTGATCATTATACATACTGTATCTTCAATACATCATAACTAGAATAATATACAAAGCTCCTGATTCAAAACATAATATCTGATATTTTATCTAAGGTTAACATACTTGGTTCCCAATAGCCTCTGTCTAGACTCATAATTTCCTGATTTCATAAAACAAATGGGAGTTTCTAACAAGTACAAGAAAAAAAGCTCTAATTTTTTTTTTTTTCTTCATTTACCTTCAACTAGCTAACAGGAGCAAAAATCTGATCTCTGAAAGTCTATTATAATTAGATTTTATAAGGAAAATTGGATCATTATTTGATAGCTGAGATATCTAGCCTTCATATTCTCTAGCCTCCATATCAGAGTGATGAGGGCATACAGACACGTTTCCTATTAAAACATTTGAGAGCCCTGTAAATACTTCTTGAACAAAGACTGTTAAAATATTCATTATGATGACTGTACAGTTTTCTTCAGTTTCCTGCAAAGGAGAAGTCTTGTGTTAGAACACGGAATCCTGAATAGGTAAAGCACAGTGTTACATACAGATCTGTTTATAAACTCAGATGTTGCGTGTAGCACATCTGCAGTGTTCACTTTGGCAACCACAGATTCTGTACTGCTTGCAAACCCCTGTTTGCACTAGTTTAAAATGATAGTGGTTTGTTTAATTATACATTGCTCAGCTTGAGAAACAAGTTCTGCTGTGACCATGAGTAACTGAAAAATCCCCCAGACTAAATTTTGATGCTGTCTGCAAAAGTCTAGAATGACTGAACTTTGTATCTCAGAAGTGTTTAAAATGCTAGATCGTGTAGTTGTGGAAGATGATTTTCTTTGTTGCACTCTTTGCAATCATGCATGACCGATTTTGGTGGAAGAAATATTACAAGTGTTTTCCTTCCCTCCAAGCCTTCTAGCTTCGTAAGCTGCCTCTTGGAGCTAATTATTTAAACTTGTTTGCTTTGGGGCAGCTGTGTCCAATATGCTGCACTGTAACCACAAGTGCTGCTGGTGTCCTAGTGGTCAATATGAGAAAACTTGCAAAAAACCAAAAAATAATGTTACTTCTGTCTTGCGCCCAAGTATGGAGGGATGATGTCTTTGCCTCGCAGATGTTGAGTCTTACATTTTCACTCAATCTCAGAGAGAATTTTAGATTTGCAGAAGGGAAAGAAATTATCCAATCTCAGTTTCATTACTTCTGTTTCTGACACAGTAAGAGGAGTTGGGCAATTTTCCAAATAAAAGTTGATATAGATGCATTTTTCTTTTTGCAGGAAGTGACAGTTTGTCAAAAACTGAAGCTGTATACAAGAAGCACATTCCTGGAAACTTTCCACATTGTATATGTACACAGCAAACAGAAAAGAACTGGCTTTAAGGGCCACTTGCGGATGCTGTGACAGAAAACAGATGAATCAAACACTAGCTCCTGTCTGTTCTTTTTTTTTTTTTTTTTCCTTGATCCTGCTGTTAAACATACATATAAAAATTATTTTGATATATTAGATAGCAGATTTTTTTTTTCTAAGAGTACATACCTCTTTCTTTTCTTCTTCCAGATTCAATACTGCCACGTTACCTTCCTTTGGAGCAAAAACACACTGGATGTTTGCTTCTCTTAGCCTACTGTCCTGGCATGTGGAAACAGGCCCTACAGTCCATCAGGTAGCTTCATTTGTTCATGTGAGAGCAATCCTAGCTCAGGTACGTTCTTCCATTGTAACTGATTGCCTAGATGTCTTAAGTTACGTCATGGCTTGCCTGTGACTGTTGTTGTCCCTTTGGTACTACAGTGAAATAAAGAAATGAATCTGGGTAGGAGCTGGAGTTTCACACCAGAAGTATTGCTCTTCCAAATCTGAGAGAAACATCAGCTTCCTGGTAGGACTTCAAGGTGTAAAAATAACTAAAATATGTAGTTGGCTTTTAGGTTTTTATAGTATGCTTTGGTTTTATTTTTTCCTTTGCTTGACTTTTAAACTGTTCTTTTTTTTTCTTTTTTCTTTTTCCAATTGAATACATGTGTGAATATTAAAAAATGTTAGACAAAGGCCATTTCTGGTTAGCAGTGAGAGAGCCCTCCCTCTAAATGAGCTGCACTTACACTGCGTAACTGTGACTGCCCACCGCAACTGCAGTCATTCCAACATGTCATCCAAGTACCACATATTGCCAGTTAGAGCAGCACACAGGGAAAGATGCCTGGAATGGGGTTTCGGACATCTTGGTGAAGATCAGTGTTACAGCCGGAGTGGTGAGGGCTGTTTCTCATATAATCCAACCGTATGAAATAACTTACTTGTCAGCAGATCCTTCCAGTATCTCTAGTAGTGCTAATTCCAAGTTTTTGTCCTTGATGGTATTTGCTGCATAGACATTACTCTGAAGATTGTGTTTATGATACTGAAATCCTCATGGCAGCGTGTTACTCCCATGTATCTCATGGATCAGGACAGAGAAGCTGCATCAAACATTGCTTGACACCCATTAATTCCTACATGTTTTTCTTTCAGGACTTCATAGTCTGCTTTACCTCATGGTTCTTTAACTGTTGTGGTTTTGATGAGGCTTTTTTTTTTTTCTGATTCAGCCCCGGTGTTTTTTTTTTTTCAGCTGCAGGAGCAGGAGAGAGAGATTAGCATGTTTTTGCATTTCCTGATCAGACTCCTGACTGGGTTGTCTTTTGCCATCAAAACATTCAGATACCCCATCTCAGGTTCCAGAAGGAAGAATGTATCTGCATTTATAGGCAACCTGATAAGTTAGGAAAAGTTGTATGACAAAAAGGCAATAAATGTGTTCTGTATGCAAAAGCTTAAGGAATATAAACCAGCAAATTGATAACAGAATTCCTGTTCCTAACAGAAAACTGTCCCTTTCAGACTGATCCTGGTGAGACAGCAAGGCAAGTCATTATTTATTGAGAAAAAGCAACAAGCTTCTGATATGAAGGAAAATCACTTGAGAACACAGCCTATGAGGCTGCTGTGCATATCAGAACATTTGGAACATCATGAAGCACAGCAGTGCATCACATAATACAAATCAAAATGTTTCTAGGCTGTATCTTGGGTACAAAAGCTCTTGAATCAGGTGAGGGGTCAGCCGATCCATTAGACTAGAAACGCCGACTTCAAAACAAACAGAAGAAAATAGTCTGTCCCTAATTGGTGTGATGTGGGAAATGTGTGATCACGCACATTTTGAAAAACAGAGAAAATGGAAGGCTATTATTTATTTTACCGCAATGTATTTTTGCAGTTCTACCCCCTTTTAAAGATGTGCTGACCTGAAACATGTCACATTTTGGGATGATGACCTGACAAGAGGTGTTCTGTTAGCACTTTTCCATTTTTTAGCACACAGTGAAGGTTTTGGAAAGAAGAAATCCACAAGAAAGTGCAGTCTGTGAAAAATAGAAATATTTTGTAGAAACGTGCAGTTTTTACAAAAAACACAGGAAACTAGATTTTAACGATTTCATTTTCTCCTTATATAAAAAGATTCAATAAATATCAAAACAAATGGTTTATATTGATTCAGTTTGTATAATATGTAAATAGATTGCATGTATGTACATATATTTAGTAATGTATACTATTATGTGGTTAATATTCCACATTTAAAGTTTTGTAAGAGAATATTCTCTTTGGAGAACAAAATGGTGCTGGGAAGTGTTTAGAAGCTTCCAAAATGAGTGTTATTGTTTTGTAATTTCATGGTAGATGAGTGAATCTTACGACTTCTGGCTTCCATATAAGGCAGTATTTTTCAGCTAAGTGCTAGAAATCTCTTCAGAGATTGTATTTAATAGTTTTCATCACTTTTTTTTTTTTTTTGGTGTGTGTGTGTGAGAAAAGCAAATGAATGCACAGTGTTTCCCAGGAGATGGCAGTGTTGAGTTGGGAAGTTTGCAGGGAAAGAACCGCGGAGTTCTTTCAAAAATCTCTGAAAATAGAATATAGAATTTTGGTAAAGCAGCAAGCGTGTGGATGTCATGGTGTAACAGAGGACACTCCAGCTGTACTTCACCCTTTTGTGGCCAGGGTGCATGTATTTCATTTTAACTAAGATCGTAGACTGTTGTCCTTTTATAAAGGAAGACATTATTGGCTACAGGATCTGATTACAGATCCTGAGATAATCAGGAATTATAATAAAAATATCCTGAGATAATTTTAATTTATGTGTGTTTGTGTACAGATTTCTCAGCCAAATACATATTATTATATCCATACAGTTGCAGTGCTTCTCAGTTAGTTCCTATGAAATGCTGACATCTGAATCTGTTGTTGACTGACTGTTAAGATCTGCAAACTGTTTGCCTAAGAAAAATACTGCAAGCAAAAAAGACATCTCAAATAATAACTAAAAAAGAGAGAGGAAAAGTCGGTACAAATACAGTGTCAAATGTGTATTAGGACATTAAAATTGTATTATGAATATAAATTATTTTTCATTTTGCCTAGTCTTGCTCTGAATTTTGCTCTAATCAACACTGAAAACAACAGAAACAGAGTGAGAACAGTTGCAAGGAATTGCCCTATAAGATTTGTTGCCAACTTGACAGAAACCACTGTCTGATAGAATACAATGTTCTCCTCTATTCCTAACTGTGAAACATAACCACTTCCCCGTTATCATTAACAGAAATCTTGCAATTCTGCTCATCTTTAATTTAATCTATTACTGGCAAGAAAAAGCACATGGGAATAGGGAAAAAAAGTATGGGAGTAGGGAAGCAGAAACGTGGAACCTTAAGCAAGAAAGAGCTGATTTTGTCCATCTTTAATCAGAAGCAGTGGCAACTTGAACCGTGCATGTGTAGGTAAACATGTGCATGCACGTACAAAAACAGTGTTTTTCATTTTTTCCATCACTATTCCCTAGCACTGCATACTTGTGTGTTCATACATATGAATATTACTTTACAGTGACAACACAAAACAGCTGTTTCCTGAAGATGTCGGTAGAGAGTGGGTCTCAAGTGGTGGAAAGCTGCATTCTGCAGACACAAAGAACAGTGCCAGCTTATGTGGACTGAGGAGCTGGTCAGGTACCTATGAAGGCTGACAGATTTACTAAAGGTAAAAAAATTGCATTTTTTCTAGTCGTTGTACCTAGGACTGGATGCAGTACTTCTGGAATTCATAGAATCATGGTTAAAAGGGTAGAACCGTAGAATCTGGGTTAAAAGGGACCACAATGATCATCTAGTTTCAACCCCCCTGCTGTGTGCAAGGCCGACAACCAGCAGACCAGGCTGCCCAGAGCCACATCCAGCCTTGAATACCTCCAGGGATGGGGCATCCACAACCTCCTTGGGCAACCAGTGTGTCACCATCTTCTGAGTGAAAAACTTCCTCCTAATATCTAACCTAAACCTCCCCTGTCTCAGTTTAAAACCATTTCCCCTTGTCCTGTGACTATCCACCCTGATAAACAGTCATTCCCCTTCTTCCTGTTTGTATGCTCCCTTCAAGTGGGAGGCCACAATGAAGTCTCCCCACAGGTTTCTCTTTTCCAAGCTAAGCAAACCCTTCCCTCAAGTTTTTCTCACAGGAGAGGTGCTTCAGCCCTCTGAAATCAGTGCATCTGAAGAAGTTCCCTGCATTATTTGCTGAAATGACATTTACTATTTTGCTGTTCATTTTGTCTTCTTTTCCCTGTTCACTGATGACCACATCCTCATTTATCGTCTTTCTTGAGCACAGTAACTGCTTTTTCCATCAGGACATTTTATGGCCTTCCTGTGCTCTTAGAAAATTCATAAGAGTTACTTTGGCAAGTACAAGTAAGGGACAAGTTGTGTCCCTGCTGTTTCTTGGTATACTGAACAACAGTGACTGTTGGATGCTTTTATGTTTTCAAAAATAGTTCCTTAAAACACGGAAAGTCTGAAAAGATTTTGTTTGCTGATGTGAAAGCTTGTGTTACAGATATTAGATGTATTTTTTGACTCATTGCAATGTCAAGTTGACTTTGCTCTTTGGGTGACTCAAAAAATTGATCTCCATAAACACACAGCTTTTTGCTTCATTGTAGCAAGCTGTTCAGACCTTTGATTATTATTAGGGTTGGCTTTTTTTTTTTTTTCTAAGCTCAGCAACATGACTTGTAAGCACGTGTACATATTCTTTTCTTATCTCAACATTTTGGGCTGATTTTGGAGCTTCAGATGTTGTTAAAGGCAGACAAAGCAAGAAATCACAGTACAGTTTAGCTATGCAATGGGATTGAAGCAAAGGAAGCAGTCCATTAGTTGTAGTTTAACCAGAAGGCAGCTAATCACTACACAGTCAGTTGCTCACTCCCCTTATTCCAGTGGGATGGTGAAAAGCACCGGGAAAAGTTAAAAATAAATACATTTTAAAAGAGTAGAATAATAGAATCGTGTAATCATTAAGGTTGGAAAAGACCTCTAAGAACATCAAGTCCAACTGTCAACCCATCACCACTATGCCCATTAAACTGTGTCCCTCAATGCCACATCTACCATCTCCTTGAACACCTCCAGGGACAGTGACTCCACTATGTCCCTAAGCAGCCTGTGCCAATATCTCACCACTATTTCTGAGAATAAATTTTAATACTCAACCTGAACCTCCTCTGGCACAACTTGAGGCTCTCTCTTGACCTATTGCTTTTACCTGGCAGCAGAGGCTGACCCCACCTTGCCATAACCTCCTTTCCGAAAGTTTTAGGGAGTGAAAAGGGCTCCCCTGAATCTCCTCTCCTCCAGAATGAACAATCTCAGCACCCACAGCTACTCCCTGTATAAGTCCCTGATTTATGCTCCAGATCCTTCACAGCTTCGTTGCCCTAAATAGCAGGACATTTCATGTGAAGAAGGGTTGGTATTAGAAGATGCATTAGGCTGTCTTTCTGTGGTTGGGGTTTCCTTTCCATTGCCGTGAGAAGAGTTGCAGCCCATTCACAGTCTTTCCACGGGCAAACTGGTGTGTCCCATCTTAACATAAATAAAGGTAAAATTGGTAACAAACAACACTGGAGAAAGATCTTGATGTTGAACAAGCAGTGTCTCCACAAGCAGCTGGATGCTTAGGCAGGTTTTGATTCACTTATTCAGATGAATCAGCAGCTCTGCAACTGTTTTACAAACTCCTTCCTGGATGCTGCACATCTTAAGGGGAACAGGTGATAAGAATTTAGAAATAATGCTCTAGAACTGTGTGTTGAGATAAAAACAGTATACTAGGACAGAAAAGGAAGAGAGAAATAATAGTAATGGTAACTCGATATGTATGTATATTTACAACAATACAACTGCATACACAATGCAGTGCTCAGCACCTGCTGACTGATGCCCATCTAGTCCCTGAACAGCACCTGTCCTCTGGCTAATTCCCTCCAATTTTATAATCCTGCCTGATGTCATACAGTATGGGACATCCTTTTGACCTGTTCAGATTAGCTGGCTTGGTTCTTTGTCCCTTCAGCTCCTTGTACACCCCAGTCCCCACTCTAGCAGGATAGTATAAGAAGCTGAAACATCCTTGGCTCTGTGCAGAACTCAGCAACAACTAAAATGTTGTTTTTCTCCTAAAGCCAAAATAAAGCATCATACAAACTACTGTGAAGAAAATCAGGTCTGTCCCACCTGAAACCAGGACACCATAGTAAGTACACATTAGTTTATCAGAAGCAAAAATCATTTTCTCTTATGATGCCATGACTTCAGAAATGAATGTTTGCAAGACTATCTGCAGAAGGTGAAGACAAAAATATATTGTAGCCTAAAATGCATATTCATTTTTCTCATACCATCTATCTTCTTTTTTGCTATAGTATTTATCTCATCCAAATGTATATTTCTAACTGGAGACCACTAGCACTGAAATTTTATGTTTTTCATGTCCACACTGCAGTGTCCTGAAGAGTTTGAAAATTCTAATGATGTTATGAATTGACTAATATTCTTTTGGCAGCACTGTCATGGAAGAAAGGAGATGTACAGAGGGTCTGTCTAAGGTTTTATTTGGAAATACACTATTATGAATTCTAATTCTGAACAACTTACTAGCAAAACTTTAAAGTAAAAATGAAAGAATATAACAATAGTTCTGATTATAGCTCTTTTGATTCTTCTAGTTGTGGAAATAAAGCACATCTCCAGTGTGATACTTCAGATGCTATTAGCACCGTCTCATAAGCGGATGGTGGCTTTTAGTTAAGCAAGATCATATTCTTCTTTTGAATTGTTGATGAAGAGTCTGAATTACAAGCCAAAAGGAATAATGTTGAAATAGATGATGTAGCTAGCAGTGTTACATTTCGTATTTGTACAAACATGAGCAAGAACAGAAATTGTTCTGCTTCTCACATCAGGTAGTAATGCTGCTTTGTATGTATTACACTGCAGACACCAGAAAAAGCAATATGCAAAAGGTTCAATAATTTGTGTTCACTTGATTTTTGGGAAGCTGAAGGCTGACTTCAGGATGTGACTCAGACTCTTAATGGAAGGAGAGTGAAATTGTTTCAAAGCACCATTCTACTCTGAGAAATAAATAGGGTGTATTGTCTCAAGACCATTTTATTTACCATCTCTTCATTGTATCTTGATTTGGACCATTTACTAGTGACAATTAAAGCATTTTATTATAACTGGCTCTGAGAAGCTCTTTGAACTTGAAAGTAAAGGTTTGCCCTTTATGTTTCTCCAGAATTAAGGATTCTAAGATCATAACTTTTCCAGCTGTTTTGTTGAGAGCAAGGCCTAACTCATTCTCCTGGCTGTGTTTGTGAACGAATGAGAAAAGAGCAAAAGAGTTACAACCTATCAGGCAGGGTTATTTGCACATAACCCTGCAAAGAACCCTCTGAGTATAAACAGAAGGTAGAATGGCCAGTACACTAATAAGCACTTTTAATATCGGAATTTATAAAGTACAGTGAATTAAAAAGATGAAAGGAAAAGAAGGAAATTGGTATATTGGTGAATTCACTGATCTTATTTGACTTGGTCTATAATGATAACCATTTCTCTCTCTCAAACTATCAGAATTTCAGCCTTTGAGTGACTCCGAAATTTTTCCAAGCTCTGGATTTTCTCTAATCTGAGATGTTTTGAAAAGTAGAAATAAAAAAGAGAAGTGATTTCAGCGCTCTTGATTTTTCAAATCGTAAAAATGAAGTACATCTCATCTCCAGTGTGATGCTTCAGATGCTGCTTGCAGTTCTTCACGTGCACACCTTTGATTATTGCCTGCAAGTTGTAGAGATCCACCAGGATTTGTAAAAACAAGGTTCTGCAGAACTACAGAGCAAAAAGATAATCCTGCTTCTGGAAGTTATTACTCTCTCTGAGTAATGCTGCATGTAGCAAGATTTAAAAAAATGAAAAAACAGCAAAAACACACATATAGCTAAAATTCATGGAATGTTTTGCCGTTTCTCTCTAGTTATTTTATGAGAAGTATTTCCATTTTTTCAAACAGTTCTACCATCAAACTAGGACACGCTGAAACAGCCAAGGAATAAATAAATAAACAAATAAATATTTGCATATAAATGCAACAAACCCATGTTTTTATGTCTGCCAAGATTTGCCTGGTTTCACATCAAAATGATGTGAAACTACAAGTTTCTCACTGCACCACTCTTCAGAAACAGCCTCTCAGAGGAATACATTAGAAAAAGGGGAATAAAAGCTTATGAAAGTATATATTCTCTACCAAGGTTTTCTAAAGTTTTGTTTTAACAGACTTTCTGTATTGTTTTTGTCTCTTCCAAGTATTGCAGTGTAAAACCTCTCAGCCAAGGCCCTTATCTGTTAAAGCTTAATCTCTTGAATTGGGTACCTGGTCAAGAAATCCTCTTGAATTTTAATCACAGTGGTAGTTAACTGTGGTACTGGTTCTCTCTTTGACTTTCAACAAGTAAAAGTATTGCAGTATTACCTAAATACATTGCTGTCACTTTTTTGCCTTCTTGGCAGTGCAATTTTGTACTGCCCTCATTCATCATGGTAGTTAAGCTCCTCACAAAGCCCTCTGAGCCTTCAAAGTGCTCCACAGACCTTAATTAATGCTTATTAAATGTTAAAACACCAACAACAGGGCAGGCAAAGAAGCAGCATAGTCTCTCTGAAGGAGCAGGGGAAAGGTGGCCTGAGAGTTGACTACATCTAGTTTTCACTGACTTCAAGCATATTTACATAGCTGATACTTTTGCACTGGCTTTACTTCCCAAATGCCTGTCGTAAAATTCTGACTAAAATAAACTACGTCATGACAGTGGTGTGGTTCCCATCACCTTCGTTACTGGTGCACCAGGCTCAGTTGATCTCCCCCATTTACATCCTGACCATAAAACTGACCACCTGCTTGGACTGTGCTGCACTGATCACAGTAATTATGGGGCTGTCTGGGATAAAACATCCCATCTAAAGAATACGTGTCTCAGTGAGCAGAGCGACTGACATTTGAACCTGAATTCCAGACTATAAGAAATGCTTTCCTTCTAGGCCTTTTTCCTTACGCAGTCTCCTTTGTTACCATGACCTTACCACTGGGCAAATTACTTGCTTTACCTGTTCTAATTATTCTGATTATACAGTCAGGATATTCATGCTTATCAACATACTTAAAAGTCCCTGGGTAAATTCACTATCTAACAGAGCCAATTTTCATTAGTGTTTATCAGCAATGACAAAACTTTGCAGTCAAAAAGATTTCTCCAGGTACAAGATATACCACACTGTGAGACTCCCTGCAATCACAAGCAAAATTACATTGACCTAATGGTCCTTGACACACAATTGTTTTCATGCCAGCAGTACAATACAGCCAGACCTAAAAGACCAAACATGCCCCAGGTTAACTTCCAAGCTTCAGACCAGTAATGACATACACATCCAAACAGACGTACCTCTGCTCAATATGTACACATTTGCCCTGGTGATATAAATGACGCATGGAGACTGAAGTCCATATATACATCGACAGTTAATGACAATCTCCACACAATTTCTCCAGAGATCTTAAAACTGAAGGGCAAATGTTGGGAAATAAAAAAAAACATTTGGCGTGCAAATAAACAAACCCTAGAGCATCCAATTTCCTCTTACTGCAGTGGGAACGCAGAGACCTAAATTACACTGTTTTTCCTTCAGCCCATGGTTTCAGTGACAGGCATTTGATACTGACCTCTGAAGAATAGGAAGAGTAAATGTTTTCTACAGTTTGAAATACCTTTCCGTACTTCCCATGCTTCAGAGTGTAACCCACAGCAAGGTTATACTGGCACTGGTCTGTTGTCAGTGACAGACAGCCAGGCACAGTCTGCTTGGCAGAAGGCCTGGTTGGATTTGGTAGCATGTAGCACACCCTGAAATGCCTGAGCTGGACTTCTCTTTCTTTGGATGTAAGAAGATGCGCAGTTACAAAATGCAGCAATCCTGGTGGAGCTCTTACTATAAAACAAAGTCCTTGCGCTACCAGCTGCTTTAAAACTTTTTCTTCTCTGTCTTTGAAATTCAGTTGATTTGTGAGCACAGGGTTGCTTTCATGAGGTGTTGATAGGCTCCTGTGAGGACTCTGATCTGCATAAGAAGGTGCTTGGGATTTTTTGATCAGTCGCTTTGTTTTCTGGTCTGAATCCTGAATTTATCAGCTTTATATGTTGTTTGGTTCTGGGTTCTGATTTACTGTTTCTCTCCTTTTATATTCAAATACCCTGTGCTACTTAGCAGAAGCTGTTGAATTCTCTACCTCTTTCGGGTTGATTAGGTGGAGAGGGAGGGGGTGCTCTTTATTGTCAGAGACTTTGTGATTTCAGTATTGAATGTACTGAATTTTACCTGCACTGTAGACAGCCTTGCTTTTCTTTGAGGTAAGTGCATTGACGAGTAGGTCCTGAAAGACTCCACTCATGGAGTAGCTATGGTTACCACCAAAGTGCTCTGGCTACTTGGTAGACCCAGCTCATCCTGTGTTTAAAAATGATGTGGCATGGTTATTCTACACCCTATGGTTATAATCTGCGGATGACTGACAGGGGTTGCATCAAAGTGTAGCACTGGCACTCAAAAAATATACACAAATACATGTGTACATATGTTCAAATGGTACATTGCCTGTACTTTCCATACTGCTGGTCTATCTGATATGGCCTGACACACCTGAATCAGGATACCACTTACTGGCTGCTCTTCTCTCCTGTTCCCCTGGGACGAAAGTACTCCACAAGGCTCTGCTTATGATCTGTAGTACAAATCTGAGGCAGGCTTCAGGTGGTTTGAAAGTCTCCAGGGTTTGCAGATCCTTGGGAATATGTGAGAGCAGCTCAAGAGGAGTGCTCTAGTTCAAGGAAAAGCTGCTTGAGAATGGCTGCTGAAGGCAGGCGGGCAGTGAGGGAGAAAATATATTTGATTTTATTGGCAAAATTCATTTATTCTGCATGGAAACATTTCGCTTAGTACAGATTTCTCTTGAATAGATGGAGGAAAAAGCAATTATAAAAACTATCAGTATCAAAACCTATTTTACTATATTGCAATGCTTATATCAAATTCAGCAAGGGCATCTTTCAATGACAGTTTGCATTAACAGCATACTATCAGAGTATTAACTAGAGTAACTTATTCTTACCTTACAAAAAATTGCTTACCTGCAAATTGCTATAACTGAAGCAGTTCTTCATCAGACCTCCAAGCATGTTTCAGGATATTAATCTTCTACTGCAAGGAGTGAAGAATTCAAATGAACCAGAACTTTGAATTTGTTATACACTCTGGTAAACATGATAAGGAAATGATAAAGAATGGAGACTTAGCTCTTACATGGAAAACCTTCTCACACTTTCTCCCTCTAAGAAAAGAAGAGGAAATATACATAGTTCACTTTGAAAGTAAAGCCACCTATTTACCATCATGGATGCTGCAATAAAGAGTATAATGACACTATTTGATAGAGCAAATTCTCAGCTATAAGACACTATTGTTCAATATAGTCACCACCATTAGCTATGCATATTCACCAGTGACGAACAAGAATCTGCATAGCAGAGTAGCACAGTGCAAGTACACCGGACCCATAACCCAGAAGTTGATGGATTGAAACTGTCCTCTGCTTGGCTCACGTTTGATGCTTGGGCTAGAAGATCTTAGTGTCTTTTCCAACCTTAATGATTCTGTGCTGACTGAACAACAATCTCTATGGCTGTCCAGGATGTGGCTTGTCTTGAATGCCACTGTTGCCACTGCTGAAACCCACTAGCCACTGCCTCACTATGCTCAGTGGTTCATCTCCATAAATGCTCAGCAAGTGTTAACAAATGTCAATGTGTGCAATTTTTTCTTCATGGAGGAATTCAGATCTACAACTTTGCTTAATATGCATATTCATGTCAGATGCAATTGTGTCAGACTGCCCCTCTGCTGCCATCTGCCACATGGTAACAACTTGGAATGGAATGTTCACAGAATCACAAAATTGCAGGTTTTGGAAGGGACCTCAAGAGACGGTTGAGTCCAGTCTCCCCTCAGGTACTCTACAAGAGATCACATAGGTAGGCGTCCAGATGGATGTTGAATTCTCCAGAGGGGAAGGCTTCATAACCTCCCCTCCAGTGAGGAAGGCTTCATAACCTATTCCAGTGCTCCATCACCCTTACATATAGAATTTCTTATACACGTTTATATCTTATATACATTTATATGGAACTTCCTATGTTCAAATTTTGGGCCACTACTCCTTGTCCTATCACTACACACGTGTGTACACAACAGAGAAGAGCCTGATCTCATCCATTTGCCCCTCACATCCTTTTAGATAAACTTAAATTAGTTTCCCCCTCAGTTGTTTGGGTTTTTTTGCTGGTTGAACAGATCCAATTTTCTCAAGCTTTCCTCATGTACAGATGTTCCAGGCCCTTTATCACTGTGGCTCTGTACTGGATTTCTAGGAGATCCCTGTCTTTTTTGAACTGGGGAGCCCAGAACTGGACACAGTACTCCAGATGTGGTCCCAGCAGGGCAAAATAGAGGTGGAGCGTCACTTTCCTTAACCTGCTGGTCACAGTCCCCAAAATACTAATGGTGTTCTTGGCCACAGGAACACCTGACTGGCTCGTGCTTTTGTTGAATGGCAACACAGTCTTCCAGTGCGCCAGCCATTCCTCCCAGCTTTATATAATCAAAAAAACTTCCTGAGGGTGGAGTCTATCCCTTCATCCAGGTCACTGATGAATATGCTGAACTAAACTAGACCCAGCAGTGTCCCTATGGAACACTGCTAGTTACAGGCCTCCAACCAGACTGCCATGGATGACAGCCCTCTGAGTTCTGTGAGTCAGTCAGCTTTCACTCACCTTGCCATCTGCCCCATACTTTGTAAGTTTTGTAACATATGGATGTTGTGGCAGATGGTGTCAAATGCCTTGCTGAAGATAAAATACACAACATTCACTGCTCTCTCCTCATCTTCCCAGCCAGTGATGACATCACAGTAGGCGATCAGATTGGTTAAGCATGACTTCCCCTTGGTGAATCCATCTTGACTACTCCTGATAACCTTCTTCCAATTGCTTGGTGATGGCATCCAGAACAAGTTGCTGGATAGAGTTGAAGCTGACTGACCTGTAGTTTCCTGAATATTCTTTCTTGCCCTTTTTGATGACTGGAGTAACATTGGCTATCCTCCAGTCTTCAGGCATATCTCTCATTTGCCAAGACCTTTCAAAGATGATAGATAGCAGTTCAGCAGTCACCTCTGGCAGTTCTCAGCATGCATAGTGCTTCCTTTTAGGTCCATGGATTTGTGTGCATTGATTTTGGCAAGATGTTCTCTGACTGGATCCTCCTTGACCAATGGGAGGCCTTCCTTTACATGGAGTCTCTCTCACACCTCCAGTGTGTGGGATTCCTGAGGGTTAGCCTTAGTATTAAAAGCCGTAGCAAAAAAAAAGGCATTCAGATTCTCTGCCTTCTCAGCATCCCCTGGTACCAAGGAACTCACCTCATTTAGGAGGGGCCCCACATTTTCCCTAGTTTTCCTTTTGCTGTTGGTATACTTTAAAAACATTTCTTGTTATCCTTACCCTCCTTTGCAAGGTTTAGTTCCAAGATGGAACTAAATGTCCTTAGTCTTCCTTGTTGAATTCCTTCAGGCCCTGAAAACATTCCTATATTCTTTCCAGGTGGACAGTTCCTTTTCCTGCATTTCATGGACCTTCTTCTTTTCTTTTAGTTTATCCACGAGTTCCTTGCTCATCCACACAAGTCTCTTGTCACTTTTCCCTGATTTCTTACTCTTAGGAATGTATCCATATTGGGCTCAGAAGAAGTAGAATTTAAGGGACAATCGCCTCTCATGGGCCTCCTTATTTTCTAATGCTCCAGCCCATGGAATACCTCCAGGTAAGTCTTTGAAGAGGTCACTGTTGGCTCTCCTAAAGTTCAGGCTAGCAATTCTATGTATTGCTTTTCTTCTTCTACATAAGATATTGAATGCCACCATCTCATGATCTCTTCATCCCAGGCTGCTCCCAGCCATTACATGCCCAACTAGCCCATCCTTGTTAATAAGAACAAGGTCAGATAGCACACCCCTCCTCATCAGTTCCTCCAGCACCTGTATGAAATAGTTCTCATCAATGCATTGTAGACACCACATGGTGAAGTTCAACCCTTGGTAGGAACATCCAACCTCATACCACCAACCTCCACATCTGACGTTGAGGGCCAACGTCATAATGTAGGAGACATTACTTTTGGAGTAGTCCTCACATATTATTTTGCTTTCCTTACTGACATAAATCTGTATTTATGCAAGAAAACAGTAATGGTGTCCAGGAAATGTCATTTGCAATGAATACCCTGCTTGAAATAAATTATTGGAGAGGAAGCTAGAGAAGGAATCTTTTCTCTTACAGTGCTGAATTAGAAGTTGTGTTTGCTTTCAAGTTGTTTTCAACCTAAGTTTTCTATTTCCAATTCCTTTAAATAATGGAAATATATAAAGCAACACACCCCACCTACAGTCTTTATTAGCCTGTACATTGTTCTATTTCAGTGTTGTTTTTAAAACCAACAGCTTTGAATCATTGTATTAATTCAGCAATCTCTTAATTTCCAAAATACCACATGTGGGAATTTCCCTCTTCATATATGCTTACAGCAGTGAGCTTGAACAAGTCTCCTGTTAAACTGCTAATGCCCTAATGGATCCTTGTTTCTTGTTGGTTTTTTTTTGTTTGTTTTGGTTTGGTTTGTTTTTTTTTTTGTTTTTTGTTTTGTTTTTCCCCGGCTTTTTAAAATTAAGGCCAATTCCACAAAATAATTAAAAGCAATGTTTGTATTAAATAGTTGCATTTATTGATTCATATTAAAACTTTAGACTTACATTTCCTTTCACTCTGGCAAACAAATGAAATGGAGGGGCCTCATTAGAATCGCAGAAAACAGAATATCTCGAGCTGGAAGGGACCCATAAGGACCATGGGGTCCAACCCCCAGCTCCACACAGCACCACACAAACCAAACCCTGTGTGTGAGAGCGGTGCCCAAATGCTCTCTAAGCTCCAGCAGCTCGGGGCCATGCCTGCAGCCCTGGGGAGCTGTGCCATGCCCCCCCTCTGGGGCACAGCCTTTCCCTGACCATCTGACCATCCCCTGGCACTGCTCCTATGAGAGCTGCAGCCACCATGAGGCCTCCTCTCAGCTCCTCTGCTCTGGACTGAGAAAACCCAGGGGTTGCAGCCTCTCCTTGCACCTCTTGTCCTCTAGAGCCTTCTCCATCTTCATAGCCCACCTTTGGACTTGGTTTTATGCCTTTCAAGCTATCTCTACTGAAATAGAGTGTAAGTGTTGGAATGCACAAATAAATACAGAAGACCAACTTAGAATTACCGATTCTTTTTCCTGTTTGTGATCAACAATAGCTGCTTGTTCACATTTCCTTGAGGCACAAAGCTATTTATTAACCCACATCACTAAGCAAACCTGGGAGTGACACCTTGTGTTAGTGATTTTTCATGCAGAGCCTGTCATTCCAAAGCAAGAAGCAACTTTGTGTCCTTGGAGTTGGACCTAGAGTAAGTGTCATTGCAGTTTCAGAAACAGTGATCAAAAGTAGCTGTCGCTATCAACAGGACTCAGTTCCAGCCCTTTATACTAATCTAAAGTAAGTAAAGAACATCATGTTCAAAGAAATGATTTTTGTATAAGACTTGACTTTTAAGTCTTACAAATTTATGTGCAAAAAATATTCTTTTGATCTGAGTTCAGTGACTTTCCCATGTGTCTAAAAAGAGTTAGCAGAATAGGTAGTAAATTAGATGGAAGTATAATGTAAAGACAGCAGTAGCGGTTTTGCCACCTCAATAAAAAACAAGAAATTATTGATAATGCTCTTGAAGAATGTGACAGATTATTATGGCAAAGAGAAGTAGGGAGAGAAGCTCGTACTCAGGGCTTTGTTTGCCCTTAGTGATGAACTCATGTGACTGACAACAGTTTGGGCAATTGCTCCTTTGGTTCACGTGACAGAGTGACACTTACCGATACCAGTGGTAAAAGCAATTGCTTTTATAGATCATTGCTTGTTAGCTTTTCCAAGTTAATGGCCCTCTCTGTAGTGTGATGATAAGTCTACTCTGAGGTTAAAGAGGTGATATGAGAGTTTTTGCTATGTATCCCGTGGTGCTGAAGAAGCAAGACTCTGTGTTCTAGAACAAATAAAGCATGACAGGAAGCATGCACAGAACAGTTAGAACATTTAAAATGAGTTACAGGTTAAATTTTTGTACTACAAAATCATTATTCAATAGCAGTTGCACTGTTGTAATTACTAGTGAATGAATCTGTACATCTCCAGGTCTCAAGAACAGATCTGGGCACTGGTTTAAACATGGTGGGTTTTGTAATGTGATGAGTAAGAAAGAATGTCAGGGTCTTTGAGCTCAGTTTTTGGTCAGAAGACATTTCTGTAGTGTTTTGTTAGCAAATCATGGCTGAATATGCTTACAGGATAGAGAATCAAGAAACAAAAGGCTAGATTTCTCTTTATTTCTTTGTCTTCTGTAGATGTGGTTCTGCACCCTACGGAGCTACTTCATTTCCATCCTGCCTTGCTATATTAACCTAAGTAAGCTTATGCTACTTTAAACCATATAACTCCTCTTGGATTTTCACTGGTTTATTGACTTAGCTCCAGGATTTCAAATTAGCAGGGGGTATACAAATCACAAGAAGTGTTTACTCAAGAACTAATTTCGAGATCACGTGGGTACAGATGCACATGTAAAAAATAAAACTTCTGGAAAATATTTAGAAAAGAATGACACATGAAATTTCACACTGAATGAGATCAGTAGTGGATGGAAGTGTTTATTAGGCGTACTGTGAAGTCTGTTCTCTAGATAAAGCAAACACAGAAAAACTGTCATGCCCAGTCATTCAGCAGGGAGAAGAGTAGCACTTTCCAAATGGGCTACTTTTCATTCAACTGCTTTCCATTTCGCAGATGACAGCTCCAGCTCTCTGCTTGCTCTGCAGTGGTTCCCATCCAAATACAATACTTTGTGAGCTCCTTTGTTGCTGCAACTCCCCTTCCTACATCTTTGTCTCAAAGAATATTAGGGCAGCTGTCAGAAGAGGTGAGATTTGTTTACAAAGAAAACAAGAAGAAGTAAATGGATGAGGGAGAGGCAAAAGGAAGCGTCATGTCTAAACATTGATGTAAAATGGAACAAAACTCATAGGAAGCATTTCAAGGAAAAAAATCACAGGCATCTGTAATGTAACAGAAGCCACATCAAAGAAAGACTACTAATGACCAGGTCATGAAATCATGAAAAAAGTCTTTTTGTTCTTATTCTAGAATAAGAACTGAACTGGTTCTCAAACCATTTCCCTATCCTATTCAGTAACACGAAATGTTAAAACATTTATCTCCAACTTTCACAGTGTGGAGGCTGGCATTAAGAATACTACATACACTCTTTCCGAATGTTTGCTCATACTGTATTGGTGCAAAGGTGCTTACACATACAGAAAGATTACTAAAGCCACAGTGTCTTTTATGCTCCCACTGAACTGATGGGTTGTCTTTATATTTATGATCATTTAAATATTTATGATTTGTGTGTTGCAAAGAGATGTACCTGGGCTTAATCGTAGGGGTGAACAGCTAGCACCAAATAACTTTGCTGACTCCAAAAGAATTATTGTCAGTTTCTGTTTTGATAACTGCACCATGTTTAACGCCTAGGAAAACAAAAGTGCAGAAGCAGGGCACAAAATCCGTAATCACTTGAAGTTCAGTTTTTAGCTTTCCAGCAAGCAAGAAGGTAATTAGATTTTCTTTATGTTTTTATGATGCATAATGACATTAGCAATCTCTGGGTTGGGTGTTTCCTGGCAGTTAATGTGGATTGGGTGAGGAGCCCCTGGGTGTATTTTAGACCTTTTACTCTTCCAGTAACTCATTAGCTGCCAGGAAATGTTTGACTCAGGGGTCATTATTACTTAAATATTGCCTCTAAAAACTCCTTATTGCTATCAATTTATTTTGCTTTTCTGCTGCATTAGCGGGCCTAAGTAGTAATACCATTAACTATAATAACAAATCAGGTAAATAATAAAAGCTCTGCAGCCTGGGAATTGACCAAGACAAATTACTTTATTTTCTATGTATTTCTAGTTTGGAGTTGGATACTGACAATGTAATAAATCCAAACAGGAAGAAGAAATATAATGTGAATAGAAGCAGGAAAAGGAGGAAGGGAGAAAGAAAAATGGTCAGGGGTGGTGAAGATAGTAGGAATGCAAAGCGGAAATTTTAACTGAGGAACACTGCAAAAGAACTGATGTAAAATGCCAAACAAGTGCAGGTATTTCATTACCAACAACCTCCTTTTGTGTTTTTGTTTTTATGTATAAAAAATGGATTGTGGCTTGAGGCCATAGTACAAATATTAAGCAGGATACTCCCTCTCTCTCTGACTTTGTCAGAAGTTTCCTGAAAGGAAAGATCTCATTTAAAATTCCCAAAAGCAAATGTAAATGAAATGTTATCTCAGTAGGAACAAAAACTTTGTCTCTTTTCCACCTGGAGAGACTGTAGATCCGCTTTCCACTTGCCTCTATTCATTAGCATGCTCTCTTCATAAGTCACCAAGCAGCATGGTCTTTTATACTCAGTAGTTCAGCTTTTCAAAGTAGATCAACAGGAAAACAAACATGAACACATAAAGATTTCTTTCTGGGAAGAAATCATAGGGAAAAAGATGTGTTAGTATACAATTGATGTGGTAGGAGAGTGTAAGTTTACAGTAATTATTAAATCTAAGAATCTGTAAAAAACACAGTTATGAAATATTGCAGTAGCTGGTGGTATTGTCAGTATGTTATCACTGAAACAACAATGTTCCTTTTAGGAAATTCTTAAACTCATGATGAGTTGTCCCATCTTCTGAAGAAAAAATAATCTTGTTCAATAGCCTGAACATAGCTAGACTTCTATGTCAGCAAGAGATAGTCCTAACATGCCCTTTCTGGCAAGGTATTAATCCACTGATAGCTATGGGAACATTGGCAGTGACACAAAATGCTGCCCTTTATGCAAAGCTTGCATGTTTTCTGACTATTTAAACAACCACAGAAGGGCATTACAGCTTGAAAACTGTGTAGTACACCACGCATCCTCCTCATACAGCAATCAGGCTGCTGTTGAATTTCTTGTCTGTCTTTTGCATTATAGTGGTGACAGCTTTTCACTTCATCTTTTGCTTGAATAAGGCATTTTGAAAGAGGCAGTGTTCAGCAATGAGACTTCCCACTGACCTGTATTCTAGCAAAGCCTTCCTGTGGCAGAACAGGAAGATCTTGGGGAACATTTCAGCAGATCTTGGGGAAATACATTTATAAAACACATTTATATTCACAGAGTAGGTTTACAGTTTTGCTTAAATTAAGCCTATTGTGTACATTAAGAGCATAGTATCAAGTCTGATTTATCTTGATACTATGATTTTAAACAACAACATTAGAGGAAGTGCTATTTATTTAATCATCAATGAACTTATTCTAGTGATGATGAAGAATATTAAATCATATTTATTTGACCTAATTAAACCATAATTATTTGACAGTATCTTAGGACAGACTAGAACCATTAACTTGACCCTGTCCATTACTCTGCAATGATAATTAAATGTCATAATAAGTTATTTACCTTCAATGAAGTCAAATTTCTAAAAGTATGTGGTGCAGTTGGGATCATAAATGTGTTTGAAATTTAGGTTGAAAATTGTTACTTCGGAGACAAACTGATATAATGAGATGAACAGTACTTCCAAATAGACTTATTCTAGAATTATTTTGAAGTCTCATTAATTCAGCTCATGAACTTTCTTCACCAAGAGGGTGGTCAGGCACTGAAACAGCCTCCCCAGGGAAGCAATCATGGCACTGAGCTTGCAGGAATTCAAGAAGCACCTGGACAATGCTCTCAGAGATGTGATCTTAGTTTTGGATGATCCTGTGTGGAGCCAGGAGTTGGACTTGATGATCCTTATGAGTCCCTTCCTACTTAGGATATTTTATGTTTCTATGAATTTTCAGAGTTAGAATAGTGTCATAGTATCTTCTGTGCAGGAAAACAAAGCTGCCCACAACTGAGAATCCTATTCTGTACTGCAAAATAAAAGTAGGGAGCCACCTATCACCTGCACAGTTATTAGTTCTTTGAATTCTGGCATTTGGAGAAGACACATTAATCTCAACTATACCCGGCTTTTCAGAAATAAAAATAGATGTATTAAACTCTCATAGGTGGAGTTTACTTGTCTCAAAGACAGCTAGAACAACTCCTACCTGAATTGTTTTTTACATTGAGACATTACTTGCTCAACAGTTAATTGGTCTAATTTTTTCATCAAAGCAAGAAAGAAAAAATCTTCCAGAGAGAAATCTTGAAGCCATAAATACCCTCACTCAATTCAGTTGGAAGAATGGAAGAAACGAAGTTGTGAAGTCTTGCATTTAGAAAATGAGAAGCTCCCAGATTTGTGCTTTCTCCAGAATGTTTGCATTGCCCCTCCTTACACATATATGTTAATTTGCATTCTCTTCCATAAGAGCATGCAAGCTTTTCCACGGGGTCTCTGGCTCAGTCCAGGAAGGGTGATCATTCCCTTTGGTCTTCACTGGAAAGGCCCGAGATCTCAATTAATGCATACAGCTGGAAGCCTTCAGTGAATTTAAAATTAATAATTCCTTCACTGATATGCTGTAGTCATTACTTAATGCTGTGTGGTCTGATAAGCACCTTTTTGTGCCTTGCTAGGTATGGAAGCTTTCTGGAAGGATCTGCAAGGTGACCATCTCCAGGAGAGAGTCATGCAGAGAACCTTATATTTACCTTTCCTTTGTGCTGTACCAAACCAATTCAGCCATTTTTCCTGCTTGGGTCTGTCCAAGGGGATGGAGAAACAGCAGATGAGAAGGCAAAGGGACTGAGGTAGAGGTAGAAAGGCCTTGTAAGAATACCAGTGTAGGAGAAGCAAGCAACAAGTCCTGTTCTCAATAACTGAAAGGCTAAAAGACTCTATGGAATGTGATTCACCAGGTCCTTGGATTCAGTAAAAGTGCTTCAAGACACATCAATTGAAGATATGAGAAGACTATCTGGAAAAATTGTTAATAAAGGGAAGTTTGAACATGAGCACTTGATAGGGAAGTATACAATATACCTTGGTAAGTTAGCTCACAGTCACGGAATTGCAGGTTTGAAAGGAACCACAAGAGGTCATTGAATCCAATAGGTCACACAGGCATTCAGCCAAGTCTTGAATATCTCCATAGGAGATTCCACAGCCTCTTTAGGCAACCTGTTCCAGTGCTCCATCACCCTTACTGTGAAGTTCTTCTGTGTGTTTGTATGGAATTTCCTATGTTAAAGTTTTATTCCTTGTCCTATTGCTATGAACCTCCAAGGAGATCCTGGTCTCATTCTTTTGCATCCCAACACGCTTTAGATATTTATAAATATTAAGTAGTCACCCTCTCAGTCTTTTCCTCAAGCTGAACAGTCCCAGGTCACCCAGCCTTTCCTCATACAGGAGATGTTTCAGGCCCTTTATCATCTTTGTGATTCCTCCTATGAGATCCCTGTCTTTTATGAACTGTGGAACCCAACATTGGACACAATACTCCAGATGTGGTTCCAGCAGGGCAAAATAAAGGTGGAGGGTCACTTTCCTTAACCTGCTGGCCACACTCTTTTTAATGCCCCAAAATAATTGCTGTTCTTGGCCACCTTGGCCAGGTGTTCTTTCCCAGGAACACCTGGCAGCCCCATGGCCAACCCCTTGTCTGCCAGAACACCCAGATCCTTCTCTGCAGGTCTTCTTTCCAGCAGGTCATCCCCTAACCTGTACAGATGCATGTGGGTGTTCGTTCCCAGACCAAGACTCTACACTTGCTCGTGTTAAACCTCATCAGATTCCTCCCTGTCCAACTCTCCAGTCTATCCAGGTCTTGCTGAATGTCAGCACAGCCTTCTGGTGTGTCAGCTCCTCCTCTCAGATTTGTATAGAATCATACAAACATAGAATCCTTAGAGTTGGAAGGAGCCTGTGAAGGCCATATAGTCCAGCTCCTCTGCAATAAACACAGACACCACAGCTAGATCAAGTTGCCTAGTGCCTGATCCAGCCTGACCTTGGAATGGGGCAAAAATCACATCTCTGGGCAACATCTTCCACTGCCTCACCACTCTCACTGTAAAAGATTTTTTCCCTATATCTAACCTAGATTTACCCTCTTTGAGCTTGAAATCAGTTGCCCTTGTTTTGTTACCACAGACCCTGCTAAAAAGTCTGTCCCCTTCTTTTCTGTATTTCCCCTTTAAATGCTGAAAGGCTGCTCTCAGGTCACCTCACAGCCTTCCCTTCTTCAGGCTGAACAGCCTGCCCTCCTGATAGGAGAAGTATTCCATTCCTTGGATAATTTTTATGGCCCTCCTCTGGATGCACTCCAACAGGTCTATGCCCTCTGCTGTGTCACTTATTCCTCCCAGTTTTATGTCATCAGTAAACTTGCCAAGGGTGGACTTTATCCTTTCACTGATGAATATGCTGAACAAGACCAGACCCAACAGTGACCCCTATGGAACACTGCTAGCTACAGATCTCCAACCAGACTGCCACTGATGACAACCCTCAGAGCAATTCCAGTCAGCCAGTTCTCAACCCACCTCAGACTGTCTGTGTTTGCTGGATGCATTCAAAAACAACCATTTTTTTCTGTTTGTATCTCTTATAATTTTGATCTAAAAAGGAAAGAAAATAGTTTAATCAGTGTCCTTAAAACTCATGTGCTCAGTGCCAGCTCTCTTAGCAGTAGATTGGTTGTGACAAAGCTTATTTTTGAGAATAGGGCTAGATTGCAGCATAAGTAGATATAGATATGTGCAGATATAGACACTATGTGGCTCAGTGGCAGAAACCTGGTAAGGTGATGTACTTGCATGTCCTGCAAACCCAAGCAAGGGCTGCTTGCCAGGGTTCGTGCAAAGAATGCGGAGCAGCTCACTGTCTTGTCTGATAGTTTAGGTTTGTATCTTTGCTTTTCAGAGACTGTGAGTTAGAAACTAGCTGTAAAAATTAAATATCAACTGATTCTTTCTGTTTTTTAACAAAATAAAAGCAATCCTATGTAAATCTAGAAATTATTCTGCATCATGGTATAGCTGTTCATGTAATTGTCCCTTTTGCTACTCATGTTATCACAGCCTGTATCACACAAACTGAATAGCTTCAAGGAAAAGAAACGCCAGTCTTGCAGGGCATAGAAATTAATTGTATCATGTGATTTGTGTGAATACAGCGTGAATTGCAGTGTTTTCCATTTATACATTCATTGAAATAACGTTTGTGCTGTGCAAATTTAACTGCTGCTTCTTTTTTTTTTTAATCTGTCCTGAAGCATACTACTTTATGACCCACTTTTTGCGGAGTTAAGATAGGATAGGATGCACGAGTGGAGGCTTGTTTGATCAGTTCTGCATATACATGTTGAAAAAATATGGCATGTACTATAGGAACAATGTGGAGAAGAAAAAGAGCAAGGGCTGAAAGAAAAAAGATGGGAAAACTGTAGATCTAATTCTTTGGCATGGGTGTAACAAACACTCAAGTGTTATGGGCTAGTAGTTTCCTCTAAATAACCAGAAAACAAGACTTAGGGAAAATAAGCTTTTAGCTATAAATAGTAAAATGAGACCATAGTTTTCAAGGCTGTCCAGGACAATCTGTCTAAAATAGATTATCATTGTGGTTCCTTTCAACCCAGGCCATTCTATGATTCTATGATTCACTGTTCATCTTCTGACTGAAGCACAAACAAGGTACCAATATATTCTGTTTGATCGTGGCCAAGAAGGAGAATGTGCCAACAAAAGGCACTCAAAACATGTTATTTTCTTTACAGAAATGGAACAAAGATAGCCAAGGACAGGACCGTAAGAGCTCTTTTTTCTATGTGCTAGTTAGGCTTTTCTTTATCACTTAATATGGATCATAAAGAGGAATTTTAAGGACATTAATGGAGGTAGTGCACAACACTTTCTTCACTGCACTTCTATTTCAGTCCATGTTGCAATTCAAACATCCACTGCAGTGCTCCCCCAGGAGCTCCCCAGAGGAGCCAATCCTACTTTAATTGTTCTTAATCATGTTTCTGGAAAACATGCTGCTTGTTTCTCATTATCCTTTCTTCAACAGATAGACTTGGAAGAAAGATCCTGAGTAGGCTCTTCTCTATGAGAACAGTAGTTTCCAAGGAACAGTGGAAGAGTGCTCCCTTTTCTTTCTTCAGAGCATAAGGAGAGAACCAAATGCTCTGTTCCTTAAGAGGAAAAAGCAATAGAAGATTCTGGAATAAAGTTCTGGTATAAAGTTTCACTCATTGCAAACAAATAAAGAACTGACCAAGGCTTGTTTTCAGCTTTCAGCTGTGCAAAACAGAGCTCTAAACAGTGATGGTACGAACAGCTATACATTGTCTAAATATCAGGATCCTTTTGCACGAATAGGCTTTGCACTGATGACCAGTGTATTCAGACACTATGAATATTAGCCAGAAAATCAATGCATGACGATGTGCAAACGAAGACTTTTCAAGCTACCTCAAATGCTGGAAATTATTGCAGATAAGAAACAACTGGTAATTTGAAGACTTTTAAAGCAAATGAAGTACCCTTTAAAAATTCAGAAGTTTTTATTATAAATCCTAACCACGAAGGTTTGATTCTGCTACCTTTTAAATAAACAGAAATTATCCCTTTGGTGTAAATAGTACTAAGTTACTCATCAGCCAAGAAAGACTGTATCTACTAGAACAAAGGGATTTATTTAAAGGGATTATTAATTTTCAGAAGTTCTGAGAAATTTTATTTTGATATATAGAATCATAGAATCACAAGGTTGGAAACCCTCCCATTCCTATCAGTACCACAAGCTACTAAACCATCTCTCGTAGCTCCTCATCCAGGCACCTCTTGAACACTACCAGGGACGGCGACTCCACCACCTCCCTGGGCAGCCATTCCAGTGCCTGACCACCCTTTGAGAGAAAAAGTTTCTCCTAATATCCAACCTAAACCTCCTCTGGTACAACTTCTGGCTGTTTCCTCGGGTCCTACTATTTGCCTGGGAGAAGAGGCCAGACCCTTTTGCACCACAACCTCCCTTCAGGAAGTTGTACAGTGCAATGAGGTCTCCCCTGAGCCTCCTCTTCTCCACACTGAACAATTCCAGCTCCCTCAGCCGCTCCTCATAAGACCTGTGCTCCAGACCTCTCACCATATAAACACAGAACACAGTAGTCCATACTCACAGAGCCATCGAATCATTTGCTGAATATCAAGTCCCTATCCCTGCTAGAAGCAGAGTCACCTGGAGCATGTTGATGTAAAATATATCCAGTTGAGCTTTAAGTACCTCCAAGAATAGATACTACACAACTTCTCTGGTTAACTTGCTCCTGTATTTGAAAACTCACAGTGGAAATGTTTCTTATTTTTGAAAGGAGTTTCATGTGTCTCATTTTGTGCCCTTCTTCATACGCTTGAATTTTGTGTTGAGGGATATGGTTTAGTGAGAACTATTGGTGATAGGTGGATGGTTGGACTGGATGATCTTGTAGGTCTTTTCTGTCCTTGGTGATTCTGTGATTCGGTCATTCTGGGCACCACTGAGAGAGTCTGGTTCTGTCTTTATTACTGGCTCCCATCAGATACTTGTACACACAGTTAGAATATACCTGAGCCTTCTCCATTCTGAGCTCTCCTAGTTATCTCAGCCTCTTCTCACAGGAGACGAGCTCCAGATACTTAATCATTTTTGTGGCCCTTAGCTGGGTTGTCTCTAACAGAGAAAGCTTCACATCTCTCTAGTACTGGGGAGCCCTGAACTGGACAGAGGAGTCCAGGTACGGTCTTACCAGCACTAAACAGACTTAGTGCCACTGATCATAATCCTCTAAGCTCAGCTGTTTGTTTTCTTGCTTCTTTTCCTGCTTGTCCTTCCTGATAATAGATGTGATATTTGCTTTCTTCTAGTCCTCAGTAACCACTTTAGTCGCCATGATCATTTAAAAGTAGGAGTTGACTCAAAATTCACTTGTGCATGCATTCTGCTATACCCCATGAATTATGTTTGTCCAGTTTGCTTAAATATTCCCAAAACTGATCCTCTCCGCTGAGCCTAAGTCCTACTTTTTGGCCAGTTCTCTCCTCTCAGGCCTCTATCATCTCCTGGATTACATGTAACTTTGGAGTGGCTCAAGTCACCTCTGAATAGGAAGCTCTGTGCACATGAGGCTTCTTCCATTTCTTGGAAAAAGACCTCATCTACTTCTTCCTGACTATATGGTCTGTTGTGATAGTGTGGTTCCACAAGGTTGCTGATTATTATATTCTCTAAGCTCAGTTGATCCAGTCTCAGTGGTTTATGATTAACCCCTAGGATGGGGGAAGCTTAAAGCCTTGGTCTGCACTGTTTTGTCACCTCTTTTAGGCAGTAACCACTATTCAGAGTGTGGGGCTTGAATATTTAATTTCTGGATCTGAAAAAGGAATGACAATTAGTGGTTCAAGTGTTGCCGAAGTTTGTCTTTAAATAACTTTAACCAGTGGGGTACTGACTTTTTGTTTAATTGCTTGCTTTTGTAGGCTTTTCTGATGTTGTTAACAGGTGAGACTCTTCGGTTTTATGCCTTACAAGCCCTGGTAAGAGCACTGTGTTGAAAACAAGTTTTCAGTGTTATGTAATTAATTGTTTGGTTTTTATTAGTCTATTTACATTAATATGAGTTTGCAACTCTTCAAAACAGCAGAAGAGCAAAGTTCATAGTGTGACAGAGGCACAGAGAACATTGGACATGCCTCACTTAGGAAATCAGTCCAGTGCAGATAGTACTGCATAACTAATCCTATGTACTGCAGTTATGTTATTATTTAGAGTTTTGTCCAATATATGAAAATATTTAATGGTAATGGCTGTGCTACATATGAAGGGGGGGTGGAGGGGCAAGGTGAAGGAGCAGTTTTCAGAAATGTTACCAGCACCACAAGTGACTCATTGTTGATCTTTTGGTAGAGCTTAAGTCAGTACTTAAGAAAGCGTGGGAAATCTAATAAAAGTGAAAACATGTTACTTGGATTATCTGAAATTTAGTGAATGAGTTGATTAGTACTTTGAAAGCCTCATGCAGCATGCTCAGTAGTGGCTAACATTTGAATGCCAGACATCTTTGCACGTCAGCTTTTGAAGCCCCAAGAGATTTTGCCATTTGTTCCGAATAAGTCTGTCTTCAGGAGATAAGTCTCTCAGGTAATTTGAAGCGCAGCCACAAAATGAAGTCCGTTTGATGGTCTGAGACTAGAAAATTTCTTTTACCCAATTAATTAATGCTGTTCTTTCAAAATTCCTGTTCATGTTCTGTTTTATATGCCATTCCCTCAGATGTCTGAAGCCCTACATGCTTAAAAATCCAGGATTTTTTTTCGTGGTTTGGAAGAACTGCCTCTGATATAAGTAGGTACATTTTTTATCATGAGCTGGACAATTGTTCCCATCTCTTTTTGCATATGTCTGCATAGTGGCACACTCCTACCTGATCATTTCACATGGTCTCCATTGCAGGGTTTAAGCTGCACTGACCTTTTTTTACTGCAATATATTACACCCACCAGGCTAAGGATTATTTAACACCAGAAGCAAGTAGAGGATAGAGACAAAGGAGCTAAGCTATCACTCTCTGTAGTGTTGCCTGCTCTATTTTCCTTTAATACTGCAATTGATGTTACATGCTCTGAAGATTTCCTCTAACGTTTATACCTTCTTTTTTCCCCATTGAATATGTGGCTGCTAGTGCTGAGTGCAAAAATGATTTCTAGCTATAAAGCCCCTGCATTATTTAAGCTTTCATCTCCATTATGTAGTTACTTTATTAATACCTTCTCTAAGATCATGACCTTAATTCACTGTTTAAGAGGACAAAGGCAAATGTCTCAGTCACTGATACATTTCTCATTTTAAGGAGAGATAAACCTCCTGCTCAGGCTGGAATTATGGAAGATGGAAATGTAGGAAGCATTTCTCAGCATGCATATTCTACAAAACCTGCTCCAAGGCAGCAAATGCCACTTCTGAGCCCACTGCTGTCATCAGCCATTTTGCAGATAAGTAATGTTCTTGTGTGCATGGCAGACATCTTGCAGAGAAATAATATCACTTGTGTGTGGCAGCCAGCAGGAGACATTGCTGAACAGTACCCATCCTTTATTAGCACTGCCTTAATGAGCAGGAAAAAGACACTGTTTTATTCTGAGCACTCTGTAGGTAGGTAATGGGAAATTGCATTGCTCTTACAGGAACGAGGATATTAAAGATTTTACTTTTCTTGCAGACATGTCACAATGCTGTGAGGTGGTCTGCAGGCATTAAATTGTTACACATCTAGGGCAATTATAATACGTGTCCTTCAGTCTGTAAGAGTTTTCTGTTGAAATATGTGTAAAAGTGATTCACAAGTAGCTCAAACTGGGCTTAAGCATTCATTTTCTTACTCCCAGCTCCTCTGCTCCCTTCCCTTTCCACTTACTCTCATCTTACTGGTGATGTAAACATACTCACTGAGATGAGATACTGGAATCAGAAAGATAGAAAGTGTTTTCTTAAAAACTATGCACTCTTAAAGAAAAATAAATGCAAAGGAAGAAAATGAAGTAGGGGCTTGCAATAATTTAAGTAGCTTTCACAATTGATAGTGCTCTATAGCACCACTGGAATTACATTGTTTTCTTTTCAGCCACTGTAAAACAATACTGTGCTGCTAAATCCAGAATCAGAAATTAAAATAGTGCATTGGGTGCACTTCTAAAAGCCTGGCGTTCCTTTCAATAGAGAGTACTGATGTGGGTCTTTGCGTAACTGAAAGAACAAGAGGAGATTAAGATTAAAAATAGACAGCAAGTAGCCAGTGTTGTCAGATACAATTTGCCAGACTCTTGATCAGAATAATATTTTTTTAAATAATATATTTATACTTATATATTTATAATAATAAATAAATATTTTAAAAATAATAATCAGTAACGGAGATCTGCAGTACTTTTGTTTGCAGTAAGAACTGTAGGAGTTATTAACCCTCTCAGTACATCACTGCAGCATTCCTTCCTGGCTTATTCAGCCCCCTTCTCAGACACATTTCCGGGGGCTTTTGTAAAGTGAGTCCTTGCTTTGCTGCTGTGAATGTAATTTGTTTGTCCACTCAGTGTTGATTCATATTTGCATAGGTGGCTGCCACCCTGTAGCTCTGCCCTGGCAGCTGTACTCCTCAGCGGCTACCACACAAGCAAAAGCAATGCTCCCTACTGTGACATCCAGACCCTGCCTTGCATCATTTCTCCTCTATGTAATTTTCTCATGTGCCATGCCAGATCCTTGTTAATAATCAAACGAATGCTAGATGAGTTGAACTTCACAGTTTCTGCCCAAGGTTTAATACATGGTATAAATTAGAGAACTTATAACTTGAGGTCTCAAAGCTGTTGCTCCTGAGGAAAGTAACAGCTGCCCTCCTTTCTTCTCCCATAGGAGTTTTTCTATACTTTCTTATATATTCCAGCTGATAATTATCTTCCTCATTTCATTTTACTACTTGCTCTGTAAGAAAGAATTTTATGTCTTTGATAATCTTTATCTCCTTTTTGTTGCTAGATTTTCTTCTGTGTCCTTGACCAGTGAATAATCCTGTTAAAGATTCAGAAACATCGTGACATGAGAGTGAATTCTTTCTTGTTCCATTCTCCATTTGCATTTCAACTCCTATTTCTATTTCCATTTCCATTTCCACTTGCACTTCATTCTTCTTTCCTATCCCTTCTGAGACTCTTTAAGTACATTTAATAACTTTATGTACTGTATTCTGGACTCTGTGGCGAAACCAGTTCTCAGCCTGCTGGCCTTCTAGGAGTTCTGCATAGGCCATTGTTGCTGAGAAAGAGGTGAGTTGGCAGAGAGCACTCAGAAGTGATAGTCCCCTACTTCTCATCAGAATTTTGCACAGAACTCTTGTGAAGTTATCCCAAAATGTAAAAGTTCTTCTGTCAATTGGTATAAACATCAAGGAAGAGCAAAGGACAATCAGTCCCCATTGCGACCTTGTGTTATGTCCTGTCCCCAGAAGAAATTTCCAATTATTCCTATTTGTGCCAGCTTGTATTTATGTGTCTCCATCTGCATAATATTTTGGAAATTACTGATAATATCTTTTAGGATAACCTAGCTGTTTATTCCATTTCAACTTGGCAACACTGAAATTTGACTGAGTTGCATATATTCTAACCTTGCTATTGCAACTGGTCATTTCTGAACAGTCATGCATCTTCCAGAACTTCAGATGTTCTGCAGTGCAAAAAAAAAAAAAAAAGAAAAAAAAAAAAAAAAGAATGTCTATGGACCTTTCTGCTGCTTGGACAGGCAAATGATTCTTACTGCTTCCTTTGCTCCCAGTACAGATACGGGAAAAAAAGAAATAAACTTTCCAGCAACAGAGCAGTCAAAATATTTGACAGATCCTGGAACTGGTGATTCAAAAAACAAAATACACATTTCTTAAAGGAGTAACACTAGAGTGAGGGAAGAAATAGATAATTTAGTTTCTGTCTGAATATTCTTTAACCTCTGTATGTTTCTCTGAGACAGAGATTCAGATTTAGGAATTCAGGGTTTCAGGGGTTCAGGGGGAAGTTTTTTACCATGAGAGCGGTGAGGTACTGGAACAGCTGCCCAGAGAGGCCGTGGATGCCCCGTCCCTGGAGGTGTTCAAGGCCAGATTGGATGGGACCCTGGGCAGCCTGGTCTAGCATTAAATGGGGAGGTTGGTGGCCCTGCATGTGGCAGGGGGTTGGAGATTCATGATCCTTGAGGTCTTTTCCAACCTGGGCTATTCTGTGATTCTTTGCATTTTCTTTTCAAGTTATGCACAAAATCTGAAGAATAAACTTTTTAATTTGTTTTTAATTTGTCATTTTTGGAATGATTTTGGAGTTCCAAATCCCCTCATATGTTTGCTTATTTCAGAATCACATTATCAATTTCAATAATCCTTTGTCACTATTTTGCTCAAGGATCTGCTAAAAACTTTTAAGATCAGTGAGAGAAGCCATGAAGCAAGTTATACAAAATTGTATGCAATGTATAAAATAAGCAGTAAGGAAAATGTATTTTAGCATGAAATTTTCAGTTACCACATATCATTCTGTTAAATGGAAACACACAACTTTAAGAAAACCACAAAATGTATACAATTTTAAATCAGCAATCTCCTGTTAACTGTGGACCACCAAAAAATAGTATCTTAATAGGCAGAAATTGACTTTAGATATACCTGCCCAGTATGTTAAATTTACTGAACTTCTCAGAAGTTCTGCAGAGGAAGGCTTCTTGATAAAGGCCAGGCGAAGAGAACTTTGTATTCTAGTCGCTATCCAGTCAGTCTTCCTGTCAAACAATATACTGTGGGAGAGAAATGATAATTCTTGTACAATTTTTACCTTACATTTCATCCCTACTGATACTAGTAGCAAGAAAATCAGTAGACTTGAGCTAACAGAAGTGGAAATAGAGCTTTAAAAACTCAGAGGTAGCAGAATAAGTTAATAGATACTAAAAATTTCTTTATCTCTTATCAAATGAAAAATACCACTTAACAAGCTGCAAGTTTATACATGAAAAGAAAAAAAAACATAATGTGGATAGTATCACTGAAATGACTTTATAGTTATTTAACTAAAATCACCTATACCAAGGTTTTCACTGCTTGTATTTACTTCAACTCAAAATGTGCCCACAAATCCATATACTAACATGTCTTGTTTACAGTTAGTCTTCATGATGTAAAAGATGCAACAATAAATAGCAAATATTAGAAAGCTGTGAGATTCTGATTGGGTTTTCAAATGGATTGTAATCTTTTCTTCCTAGAGTTGCTACATCTTGTTGCAATTTTGTGCCATCTTCTGGCATTAAAACAAGCGCTTCTCTGACAGTAAGACTTGCTGATGTATCATTGAGGACAAAGGTTGCTATGGCTATACACACCGTGTTGAAGAAAAAAATTCACTATGCCATGCAAGAACTTTTAATACTCTTCTAAATAACACTTGAGGAAATAGGTGGCGCAGGTAGAACTGATCATTTCCTTATTACATATTCAATTATATTTAATAGCCAGGAAGAAAAGCTAATCCCTGATCGCACTTAGGAAACAACATAGTTCATGCAATTCAAGGATGTCCATGAGTGAAGGAGAAGTGTTCAGTCTTTTTTTTTCATGGACCATGAGGCTACAGTCAGCTTTGTATAGAACAGTTCAACTTCTGCTTATTGCGTATTTGTGGACAGGGGAGAAAAGTGTTAGCAGGTGATCATGAAGACTGAAGGTTGTTGATGTATTGGTTAGATGAAGGCAGTTTAGGATTGTGAAATCCAGTGTGTCAGGATGTGTGAAGACAGCCTCCTTCCTTCAATTATTCTTAACAGGAAGACTTAACCTTCGAATTTTATACTGAGTGCTTCAAGCTTATTTCGGTTCTCCATTGAATCGTGATGTATTTCAGAAGGCAAGACTGATTCAACTCTCAGGAATGGGAACATTGAAACTTCTGCCCTGGGGGATTTTAGGTGCTTTGCGTCACATAGAAAACTAAAAACAAAACAAGAAGCAAAACAAAAAAATCCAAACCAACCAACCAAACAAACAAAAACCCATAACCAACAACAAAAACCTTAAGAAATAATGAAAAATAAAAAGAAATTACCAAGGAATAATCAAGCTGAAAAGAATTTTCTATATAAAACATCCCTAAATACAGTAGTTTCCGGGGAAATATTCTCATCAGGCTGCCTATGTTCTCACAGCTCAGTACATTGCCCCATGGAGGAAGCTGGTCCAATGATTTTCCTGTGAGCTGTTGTATTATCTTCCTCCTCTGAAGCCTATAATAGCTGTTCTGTAGATCCTGCAGTGCTGTGCCTGAAAAACACATTTTCTTCCATTGCTGCAATTTAATCTCAATAATATTGTTTGCAGCCTCAGTGAATGTACATTTTATCTTCCTCTTGAACAGATGATTTGGAGAGCTCCAAATATGTATTTTCATCTGCTGCAATGTTTGAATAAAGTTTTACAAGGGCAGATTGACTTTCAGGATAGTGCAAGTCAATGAGTTTCCATCTTCATTTATTTGGTCCCTGCCAGTCCATCCCTCTTCATTATGCTCAGATCACTGACTTTCTCCCCTATTTTAGAACTGAAATTCTCTATAATCAGAGGATGCTGAACAAATTCATCTCTCATATAACATCACTGTAGTTAAAGCACTTGCATGAGGCATAAACTTGGCCCAGACTATCTGTCATGCCTGTGAATTTCTATAGCTGCTTTATGTTTCTTCATTTTCATGGCTCTTGGCTACTTTGCTTGGTACTCAGCAATTTGAGTAGTGGTCAGATTTACTGGAGTTCTTCAGAGGGGGATTAAAATGAACTTGACACAGCCTGGTGTATATCCAGGTTATGGTGCTCCTTACTCGGATCCATTGCACACCTTCACATGGACAGCCAAATCTGAGTATCCTGAATGGGAGGAAGGATCTGAAGATGAACAAAATGCATTCGCACTAATGAGGAGTGTTTCATTTGAGAACCAAATAGAGAGCATAATGTTGGCATCCTTTTGCAGCAAATCATGATTGCACAATGGCAGTTTCTTTTAAATAATGCAAAAATAAAGTTACAATTTTGATAGAATGCATGGTGAAACTCTGTTCTCCTACATAACTGACTACTCCATACAGCAACATGAATATGATTTTGAACTGTGCTCCCCTGTTAACATCACTAGAAACTCCAGACAGATGATTTGGTGATGCTTCATTTTTTGTATCTTATCCAAAAAGCATAAGTGATATCTTTTCCACTGACAAGGAAATTCACACAATGGACAATTAATCAGTGAAATTTGTCCCTGGCTTTGTAGTGTGGCAATGTCTGCCTGTTGGAAAAGACACCAAATTGCTAACCCTTTGTGATATGATTATATCCTACAGAGGAGGCGATTTACAGCTTTCCTTGGTCATCAAAGAGGGCCTTGCAGGATATTTTTCCATTGTATTATCAGGAGATATTTGTTCCTTGATAGGAGAAAAATACAGGCATGTGTATTTTTTCCTTTTTTTAACTTATATCTTCTGTAGCATGATTATATCAAGTTTAGTATCTAAGTGATATTAACAACTCAGACATATATGGCCTCTTCACAAGTTCATTTTTAAGACAGCTCCACATTTTGAGTTCAGGAAGGATTTTTGTTTCAGCATAGAGCAGACATCTGCTCTTCATAATTGAAGAATTTCACCTATCATGTCCATCCTACCAAAGGAAAGTAAAAAGATGATACCAATTTTAGTGTATTTCTCTCTCTCTCTCTTCTTTTTTTTTTTTTTTTTTTGGGGGGGGGGGAGCGGGTGAGGGGGGGTAAGACTTTGCAACTGAATAGCTTTTATGTTTTTTTTTTCCCCACAGAATGTATTCTTTTTTTTCATAGTGCCTGCACCATGTATAGAATGTTATGTTGTCCTTCCAGAGTTTGTTAGGCCAATTGTTGCTATGAGGGACTGGGCTACAGAACATAGCTAGACCCACATAACAAGGCTTGAGCAAGAATTGGGAATTGTGGATCACAAACACTGTAATACTGACTCTACAACCTTGGAAATTTAGACTGAGGTGTCTTAACAAAGCAGAACCTTCTCAAGAGAATGCCTTACAAGGAGATAAATAAAAAATTCCACAGCGGATACAGCTGCAAACTCCATTGTCCTGGTTTGGGGAACTGGGGGAAGGAACTGTGGTCAACGGTAAGGGTATAAATATTTTGTTAGTTGTTTGTTACAGTGTGTGCCTACCCGTTAGGACACCTACTTCTGCAAAAATGTAAAATAAAGGATGGTTCATAGCAAATTCCACCTGAGCTTGGATCCTTGAACACAAGCATTCCTCATGCCTGGATCTGTTGTACCAGTCTCCAAGGTGAAGGTCCCTGCTAGGACATTTTTTTCTGAGTTATTTTTTCTCTTCATTCCAGCAGTGCTTGTTTGTCCTTTTTCTTTGTTGCATACCGATGCTAAGTGCCTGATGCTTCTGAAGCAATACCATAACAGTTATGTGTACAATCTGAGGGGAAAATTTAATCATTTTGAAGCCAATATCTGTGAACCCTCAGTAGGTGTTGAAGCGATGTGTATTTAAACATGACAACATACAGGGCCAGTCAACCTGAGAATGACTGAGTGGTGTATCTGATGAAAAGACAGCAAATTCACTAGACTGTTCCTGTAACTGGCCTACACTGCGTGTGGTACCACACATCCCTGGTACAACTGCACTGGAGAGCTGTCTTCAAACTGAAAAGCTCTCCAGAACTTGACAAAGTTATTCTGTGGACAAAAAGCAAAATTTCACAGTCGAAATGTTCGAGTGGGAAAGCATGCATCCTGTCCCTTATTCATACATAGAAAAAGCAGTGACCTCACTGGACAAACAATTTTTTATCCTGATAAAAAATTCAATCATTTCATTAAAAAAAAGAAAAAAAAAAAAAAGAAAAATGAAAGAAAGCATAAGATATATCCAGTTTCAGTGTACAGAAAACATACTCTTGCAGAAGGTCTGTCCCTAAAAATTAGGTCAGCTTTGTAGTTTACCTTTTTATGTAGTGAAGCACAGGAACTTCATAATTTTCACTGAATTATTAACATACTTCATATTCACGCAAAAGAGCGTCATTATATTTTAATAAGTTTTATTTAGTTAGCAGAGGCAGAAATCTCCTTTCATAGTAGACTTTTCCTTTCATGCCTGCTTACAGGAGTGACCACGGTCACCCTTGGTTTTGAAGCATCTGCTCAAAGAACAGAAATAATACATCTTGTGTGTTTGAGTATGTGTACATGTTGGTGGTCGTGTATATGCTTCTCATTGTAAATGAGAGTAAGTAGTGAACAGTGGTCTTTGTGAAACAGTAGAACTTTGGGGAAGATAATTAGTTTTGTAACTCAAGGGCCTCTAAAGCAGCAGGGCGTTATCCATCTTGCCTGCCACTGTAAAGAAGGATCATGTAACTGTGTGATACAACTGGTTTGTTCCACTCAGTTAAGCATAAGGAAAAATATTAAGCCTGCTGAAGAGACTTAGTGAGCCTTTACTACCTACAATTAAAAGATACTTTAAAAGAGCTTGCTGCTGAGAATGCAGTTTTCTGTATGATGTAAATTTCTATCTAAACTTCCCTTTTACCCTTACAAACTTGAAGAGTAATTAGTGATCATCTCAAAGCAGCAGTGCAGGCACATTGTCCAGAAAATTTTGTTCCACGTATGTTCCTAGGGGGGTGAAGAGATGTAACAATCTCCTGCTCAGTGGGAAAGCTAGAAACCTTTCTATGATGATATCATAAACGCCATGGGATATATGGTAACTGTAGACTACTACGGCTTTAGGCTATTGACCTGATTAGAACTAGTCATCTATGAGTTTGTATCTTTTAAAATCAAATATGAAAGACTGGATTTACAGAAGAACTTAAGAGCTTTCGGTTCCCAGCAAAACAATTAAGATGTATTATTAAAACTCTGTCACAAAAATTAATCCAAAAGAAGACAGTGTATGCCCATTTAAAATTGAAGGTGTGCTCTTATGTAGATAAAAATGGGAAATAATTAGGCAAAATCTCAGTAAAATAAATTAAAGCGCTTTTTCTGTCATTCGGTACTGCCTGTAAGTTTCTGCAGGGCAGGTGATGCATGGCAGTTCGTTACATTATCCTACCTTTGTGTCTCAAGTGCTGTGATTACTTTCTCCATAGCTTTGGAGCCTGGTGCATACTTGCAGTGAGTTGTTACCAGAGCTCCTTGCTGTGTTGTCAGTTGTATCTGTCACAGCAACAGCAACAGAGGCCGTGAAGGATGTCTTTGACATGGAAGACACTCAGCAGGTGTTCACCTCAAAATGGACTGAAAGATTTAATCCTCATTTAATGCAGTGCTGTTTTATCTCTTTCAGGAAAATATATGGGCATGAAGCAAACTATCCATGTGTTAGACTGCCTAAGGTTTCTCCTATTAAAAATATGAATAATTAATTTAATTGAATCATTAACAACAAATAAAAATATTCAAAATTGGTGTAATACAGTTTTGTGCTAATATACAATGCCTGTCCAACACTATATCAGCAACTGTATGAACAAAAGCAAAGAATCAGATGTTACTTGAGTAGTCACAGGGAAATCTGGGAAATAAAATTGTTCAGGATTTTGAAGAAATCTGCCACAAAACAGTGTGATCCTGTTTTGCAACATTCTGTGCTTTATACTGTTTGTTATTTTAAAATAAGAGGCCATTTCTTTTGCACTGAAAGATGTTATGCCTTTTGCTCTAAAAGCTCCCAGTTACTGTGACCCTGAAGGAAAATTTCTTGCAAGCATTAGCTAGCAAGGATTTCCTACAAAAAGGCAGATTACAATAGAAAGGTAACTGTGAGCTGAGATTGGCAGTAATTTATGTATCATGCTACAATTTTTCAGAGTTCTATAGCACAGCTTCTGTGGATTCACAAGTGTAGCTGAAATCTGCCTTCAGCCCTATCTATTTACTTCAGGCAGCTACATTAATTCATTTATGCTGCAAGGGCAGTTCTGAAAGTAATGCCTCCTATTTTATGATGTTGGTCCATGATGTCAGAAGGGGATGTTGGTGGCATGGCAGTAGAAGATGACCTTCCCAGGAATATTCTGTTACATTTTGTAGCCAGGTGACAGATGGCAGCAGAGGGGCACTCTGATAGAATGGCGTCTGACACGGATATACAGATGAAGCAAAGAGGCAAAGATGAATTCCTCCATGCAGAAAAAATGGCACCCGCTGACATTCATCAACACTTGCTGAAGGTTTATGGAGACGAAGCAGTGGATCTGAACACAGTGAGGCGGTGGGCAGTGCATCTCCACGGTTGTGACATTGACAGCGGTCACTTCTGCTGGTGCAGATTGTTATGGCATGCAGGCTGTCATTCATTGTTGCTGAAAATTCAGAGCAAGTGGTGTTGGTGACAAGGTTAAAAAATAACGTTTTGTAGCTGAGAAATTGCTCTATCGAAAAGTATTGTTGTGCTCTTCATACTTGTTGTAGTTTCCGCTGAAATAAATAGGAAGAATTACTTTCGGAGCAACCCACTTTGCAGATTAACACATTGTACTTTGGACTCTCCTCCAAAGCAGCACAGTGTGTATCAAAAAAAACAACCATGGGCCACTTGGAAATAATAGTATCTCTCCCTTGGGGACAGCTGGCGACTTCAGACCCCTGAACAGCTGTCCTTCGTATTTGGGACCTGTTTCCTTTTTTGGTAGGTACACATCCCATGTGGTTCTCCTGTTCTGAATGTTTGTTTTAAACACTCAAAGAGTTTCTGATGTTTATTAAGGGATGGGGGGGAGAGGAGGGGGAGGAGGAGGAGCAGGAGGGAAAGGGGTGGAATGGAGGTTATCTGGAAATATCTTAACCACCTTCAAATAGAAGAGAAGATAAATTCACTTTCTCTTCTGCTCCCTCATTGTTTAACAGTTCCTTCTCAACACTGCCATGGAAATGCTACTTTTTTTCTTCACTTCAAATAGTTAAATCAATAAAAGCAGTGGCCCTGTTTACGATCTCATTTCCACTACTTTTAAACTTAACAAATCTTCTGAACTCAGAGGAATTAAAATGATTTTAAACTCCAAAGAGGGAGAACAAATTCCACTCTCTTTGTAGATTTTTTTTCATACATCAGAGTGGCTTACAGCAGTCTGAAAACTGATTAAGAAAAACAGTCAACTTGAAAGGTGTCCTCTTAAAAGACTTTTAGAGGCACTTATGGAAAGTTCTACATAATTTAATGTGGATGGCACCAATATGATTGTGCTGAAATTACTTTTTGAACTTGTAAAACTGAGTAACCCACAAAATCTTTTCTGCGGGATTTTAACATGTCCTGTAGTTGGCAGAGTCGTCTGCTATTTTTACTGGTATGTAGATATCTAAAAATATGGAAGAACCTTTGCATTGCTTTGGGTTTCTCAGGTCAAAACAGACTGTCCAGTGGAGGGCCACAAAGATGACTTGGGATCTGGAGCATCTCCCTTGTGAGGAAAAGTGGAGAGACCTGGGACTGTTTAGCTTTGAGAAGGAAAGGCTGAGAGGAAATTTCATCACTGTCAACAAATATCTAAGGAGTGGAAGGCAAGCGATGGGGCCAGGCTCTTCTCAGTGGTGCCCAGAGACAGGAAAAGGGGCAGTGGACATAAACCAGAACATAGAAAGTTCCATATGAACATTTTACTGTGAGAGTGACAGAGCACTGGGAAAGGCTGCCCAGAGTTGGGTCTTCCTCTCTGGAGACATTCAAAACCCACCCAGACACTTTCCTATGTAACTTACTGCAGTGAGACTGGCTTAGCAGGTGGGTTGGACTGGGTGTCTCCAGAGGTACTTTTCCACACCTGAAATTCGGTGATTCTGTGAAATGAGAACTCAGCAGAACTTGTGGGTACTGGTGTCCTTGTAGGAAACTGCATGGTATTAAGAACTCAAATGGCTGAACGTGCAGTGTAAGTTGGCGAAGTAGTTGGTCAACATCATGGTGACCTCAGCAGTTTTCATTTACTTGGAGATTTCTGGCTAAGGCATTACGTAAAACATGTACTGATCTAATCTTAGTGCTGGGGCTGACCATGGATATGGATCCTATTTGGAAGACAGGGTTGCGGTGTCCTTACCTCAGCTAGTGCCATGTGAGATCCTTCCTTCATGCAACTGAATATGCTATTGTACCTATAGAAGAAATTTCACTGATATTACAGTAAAAATGGGGGCAGGAAAGATTCCACTGCAGGAATATATCACTACTGCTCACATCCCCTTTACTATGTATTTACTGTAGATTTATTTCATTTTCATCATTTTCCCTCTTCCAGGGCCACAACCTACCTGGCTTATGAGCATACTGCACACCCAGAGATGTGCTTGCCACTGCTCTTCAGCAGCTGAGTTCAGCAGGGCTGCACCATTCAACCACTGAAGCATCTGACCCTCCTTTTTCAACTGCTCATTCATTGAGCCCTGTGAAAGGCACTTCAGTAGTTACCATTTCAATAAAAGAAAAAGGAAAAGCTTTTCATGCACCTGATTATGCGTTTCAGATGGAGAGGAAATACAGAAGGGGTCCACATACCCATATGATTCATCATCCTTATGTATACTTGTGAGGAAGGCAGTGTTAATGCCGTCTCATCCTCTGAGCACACAGCTGCAGCATTCACAGGTGGCTGAGGCTTTTTTCAGGTCTTAGAACCTCCTGGGAGTGTCAAACCTTCCGATTTAGGTTCCTTTTTTTTCTTTTTTTCCTCTTTCTCTCTCTCTCTTTTTTTTTTTCTTTTTTTTTTTTTTGACAGAGACAAGAACCTGAAAGGAGCTGAAAACATCCTTTGAAATGCTGTGAGCATGGCAGCTGTGCTTTGGACCTTAGAGAGAGGAGGAAACTGCAAATTACAAATTACAGAAAGAGTATTTTCGTGGTACAGAAAATCTTCTAGATTTGACTTATTTCCCTTAGTGATAAAAATGCCCCCACGTGTCATGAAATATTATTTTTCCTTTGTGTGGACACAAGACATGGAGAGAGTAGGCAAGAATAAAAGAAATACCTGGGTAATCCCAGGTGTTTATAGAAACTAGCAGAAGATCTTCTTGAGAGCAGCCCTGCAGAGTAGGACTTGGGCATCCTGGTGGACGAGAAGTTGGACATGATGCAGCAGTGTGCGCTTTCAGCCTGGAAGGCCAACTGGGTTCTGGGCTGCATTAAAAACGGGGTGGCCAGCAGGGAGAGGGAGGTGATTGTCCCCCTCTACTTGGCTCTTGTGAGGCCCCATCTGCAGCACTGCAGGCCTGGGGCTCCCAGTACAGGAAGGATGTGGAGCTCTTGGAGCGGGTCCAGAGGAGGGCACTAAGATGATCAGAGGGCTGGAGCAGCTCTCCTATGAGGAAAGGTTGAGGGAACTGGGTTTGTTTACCTTGGAGAAGAGAAGGCTCCAGGGAGACCTCATTGTCTGTCAAGTACTGCCTGCCAGTAGTTGAAGGGAGCATGTAAATAATAGGGGCAATGGCTGTTCATGAAGGTGGATCATAATAGGACAGGGGAGAATGGTTTTAAACTAAGACAGCGGAGGTTTAGGTTAGATATTAGGAGGAAGTTTTCCCCTCAGAGTGTGGTGAGGCACTGGAACAGGTTGCCCAGGGAGGTTGTGGATGCCCCATACCTGCAGGCACTCAAGGCCAGGCTGGATGTGGCTCTGGGCAGCCTGGTCTGCTGGTTGGCAGCCCTGCATACAGCAGGGGAGTTGAAACTAAATAAGCATTGTGGTCCTTTTCAACCCAGGCCATTCTATGATTCTATGAAATGAAAACCAACATTCTTATATTTAAAGAAGAATCTAAGTAGAGACATCCTGAGTCAGACCAGTGCTCTGCTCCTAGCCTCATCCCTGGCAGGAGGTGTCAGATCTTGTCAAGTGACAAGATGTGTTGTCTTGAAGTGAGTTACCAAAACAAATGGCATACAACTCAGGTGAAGAAACTGTTACTCTTTTGACACACCTGTATCTGACAAACAGACGCGTTATTTTATACATGCCATTGTGATGTTACGTTGAAGCTATGGAATTCTGTGCTGAGCTATAGTCTGGCTCTTTCAGCTTTTTCTCATTGTCCAGTGTATTAGCATGAGAATGGCAAGATGGATTTATGTGTTTTTCATGTGTTTTCACTGAGGTCAGCATTTGTAAGACACTACCAACAAGACAGTACATAATATGAAGTAATACTTCACCTATACAAAGCAACAAGCCATAATGTTAGCTGTTAAAAGATTCATGCTTGTATTTGAAACACTCAGTTACAGCTGAAGCAATGCTAGGTCTAGACAAGATTTAAACTATCGGGCTCACAATAGATAGATAAAATGATAAACCCAATGATATCCCTGCTGTTTAACTTGTATTGCAATGCATCTTTTAAGTAACATAATATTTTGCAAATGGTGAGGAAAATGGGGAAACAAACTATAAAGGTGATTCTGGGTATCTTCCTGCCAATTTTTGCACTGAGGAACACAAAGGGAAAATACTGATCCTACCTGAAAAAAAAGCAAAGGTAATTTCACCGTCTATGCTGGAGAACTGCAACTTTTCTTCCATACATCCATCACTTGGATGAAAACAAAGCTGTATTTTGGAGGCACTTAGTGAACTGAACTTCCTGCTGACAGAGAGCTTGGAGACCAGGTTATTTCAAAGTCTTTTGAAAATCTGACCCTCAGCAGTGGAACTTAAGCAGACAGTCAGAATTAAACTTTGAGTCTGGCCCAAGATTACAGTGCACTGCTTCCAAACAATGACAGAGAGCACAATTTTGAATGACGATTCACAGGCAGACAATCTACAGCCTGTTTTTTATATCTTGTGCTTTGCAGTGCAGCTGCTTAATGTCTGATCATTCCACTTGCATCTCATTTTATCTCAGGGCTCTACTCTGCTTTCATTTTGTTTTAGACATTGGAAAGAACTGCCATTAGGGTCAACACTTACACAGACGTATAAATGAGAAGCAAGTTCAAAATCATATCTTCTGTCCCACATGCACGCTCACTCAACAAAATTACATCTTCTCCCACAGATACATACCCATTTCAGAGGCTATATTTTTTGTATTAGTTCACTACCCTTTACGTATTTTTTGGTTCCATCCTTCAACTTTTTTCTGTGCATTACTTATTGTCATTAGAAAATATAATAATCATAATAAAGCAATTAAAGCAGTGACTAACTTCTACAATTAGTAATAGTCAATAGTTCATAAGTGTATCTTTACAGTACTAGCACTCAAATTCTGAGCATAATCTAACAAATGGTTGACTTATCAGGCCAGCAATTCTCTCTGAGTTACTCTACACATCAGGAAAAACAGATCACTGGCATCCACTATATGATGTCTCTTCAACTACACAGACAAAAGTAGATGCAGCTAAAGCAAGAAGGTCAGCAGCTACTTCATTTGATATATGCAATTAATTTCACTGAAAACAAAAAGGCTTAATGCGTGCTCTAGTTTTCCTCATTTTTGTATAGAAGCAAGTGCCTCATTATGTCTGATTAAGACTTTCCTCATGTTCTCTATGCCACAGAGAGTCTTTCCAAGCTAAAAGTCACTGTGGTGTGCCATGACATGTTCATTTTTCAGGTAAGCAGTAATATGTATCCCTCTATCAGTTTATAGCTCTCAGCTACGTAACATCAGTGTCTACACACTATCTGGCAATTCTTGCTGACATTCTCTTTGACTTAGATTTCAACTAGTCACACAGAAAGACCATACAATTAAAGCCTAGAAAACTATCACCTGGGTTCTCTGGAATAGTCTGTTAAATTAAGCTTCCTAGTATCACCATAACTTGTTGCAAAATGCACACAATGTCCAAGAGATCTATAAATGGCTTCTCAATTTTCACCTTGCTTTCTTCTAACTTTGCTTTTGATTTGAAAAATCAGTTTTATTGAAAAGTGACTTCGTTCAAAGCAGAGCTTTTTCTTGTTTACAGAAATTTGCCAACATCTAAAACAAAAAAGGAAGTATTACTACACAAAAATATTTTTTGGGGGAAACATACTGGTAATGAGAAAAAAACAGAAAATTTTCAACATACATTTGTAAGTGTAAATTGTAATTATGAAAAAGATTTTGTTATTGGAAATAGACATGGAATTAACATAAAACTGCTAGACTGACCATGCAGTATATACAATATGATGGCAAACCAAGAGTGTCAATCAGTGAGAGGTTACTAGAAGATTTACAAAACTGCCCATTGAGTGAAGTTCACTATTTGTCCTCCACAGATAACTGTAAAACATCTACTGAAGTGGCCATGGACTCTTATTACTGTCTTCAGATTTTAAAGCCAAAAAGAAGCAATTTTTAGAACCACTATTTGTTTTTACAGAGCAATGATCAGCAGTGTTGAAGAGTGCAGAGGTGCAGTGCCATACAAAGCTTTATCTCAAGAAATAGATTCAACAGCCTTGCCTTTCCCTGTTAAAATTCAGAGATTTGAGAAAAATCACCAGAATTCTTCCAGTAGAAATCAAGTGGAAGCTTCTTCACTGACAGGCAAGGAAGAGAGGATTTCAGAAAGAGTTGTAGAATCACAGAATATCCCAAGGTGGAAGGGACCCATAAGGATCACTGAGTTAAAACACAATCAGGACCATCACAACAGGGCCAAGTCAGCAGCTTAGCATGAAAAATCACCAAAAATATTCCACACTGAGTGCTGATAAAAGACACAAAGTACCTAAAAAGACTCAGAATGTAAGAAGTGTCAAAGTCACTTCTGCCTGCAGGCTTTGAAGATAACTGGCCATCAGTCAGAAGATGACTAAAGATGACATGCTTGCATCTGGTAATGCAACAAAACTTCCTCAGTGCTCCTTCCCTCTTCCTCCAGCTGTGCTGGGTGATGTGGATCTGCTGCCTCTGTGGCTGCTCTCCATGTTCATCATGTGCAAGCAGTTAAACACTTCCCAGTGCGGAGGAGTAATGCAGACTCCTTTGCTGAAATCTGCCTCCTATGTGGCGATGCAGAGCGGGAGGGAGGGCTGGGCTGAGCCAGCCTCACACCTTCACCATTTCATGCCTGATCAGTTGCATCCCACTGTGCCAGAAAATATGTTATGCCAAACTAATTCTGTTCTCAGAAAAAATTTTGGGGACAGCTACCATACCAGTGATATTTCAAATATGAGTTTGGAATTCATGGCTTATCAGTAAGAACACATTGACTTTCATAGCAGTTGTCTGGTGATTTTGGGTACAGCAGCACAAATGTTTACTTACACCGTGTTCAGAGATGATAAACTGCAGCTGCTAACAGTTTCCTAATTAAATCTTAGTTAAGCTTTGTCCTTCCTGCCTTTGTGCAAACCTTTAGCACTTATGAATGCGATTTGCATGCATCACTCAACACAGACAGCGAAGGAAGCGCTGTTTTGGTAATAAGATGAGGAGGTACTCTCTCCACATTCAGGCTTTATCTGCCACAGAGGTGCTGGTCCCTGGGATTCATTGCTGCTGCTTATTTAGGCGCTCAGAGGTTTGTGCTGCATATTAATTTCTGTCCAACACGGGAATTCAATTTGTGCCGTACATTTCATTTCTTCACAGATTTAGATTTATTTCATGTTCTCTGCTTTAATTAACTCTCTGGCACATCTGCTGGACAGGATATAAAAACTCACTGCTCTCCCCGCACCATGTGTACACCACCAATCATTTGCCACTTAGATGGTGGTGCAGGAGCAATCAGTTTCCATGGCAACCTAGGCCCCAGTGATTGATTCCTTGCCAGTGTGGCATCACCACGTGGAGAGAGGCTTGTGATTTTTGTATGCGTGCAACATCCATCTAATTAAAATGGGATTAGAGATTCATCCCTGTATGTGTTCAACAACTGTACTGCAATCCATTTATGTAAATGTCAACTCTATTCAGTGCTGTCATCAGAGTGTTGATGAAGAAACAGTTGCTTTCCTTCAGTATCTTGCAGTGGGTGGGGGAATAGTAAGAGTAAAATGTACACAGCCTTTTTTGGCTATTAGAAAGAAAAAAAAAATAAATAAAGCCATTCACAGATGCTCAAAAGTTATGAAAATAGTAACCTGTTTCCAAATCTGAATTAGAACCATGAGTAGCAAAGATGGAAGAGCTCTTCTGGCTGTGCTGATGTAATGATGCTAACCCAGGAAAATGTGTTGAGCCCGTCCAGGAAATTCATTAATTAATTTAGCATGCATGAATTATTTATTTGCCAAAAGCTTTTAATTCCTATGATTGATTTTCATTCAGTCGTACCTCCTGAGAGCAGAGTAATCCTAGTGCTCTCATAATTTTCCTTCAGTAGAGCATTCCTCAAGCCTTATAATAGTTACTTGAAAATTTGTGAAGCTTTTGTAGGTTAGGTGAGATGACAGATCTATAGCATACAAGGAGTCTCCACAAGAAAGGAGAAACTCAGGGATTTTTTGGAGGACTAAAAAAGAAGCCAGGTCCTTCAGGGAATTGCTAGATGTAAATTAAAAGAAAAAACTTGGTGACTGATCTGTTAGAATTTTTTCTTAATATGTCACTATTTTTTTCACATACCACTGACAAAACAATCTGTTAACGTGAAAGGTGGCCATTTGCAGTACCTAATGGACTCGTGTCTGTATGCATCTCATTTTGCAGTCTACTTCCGTATTATAAAACATAGGAGCATTGTATAAATCATAGATAAAATAAACCTGTGGGTTTTGATCAGAAACCACATTGATATTGATCATTTGAGGTTTTTGTTTTTGTTTTTGTTTTTTTAAGAAAGCTGCTTTCTCTCACAAGAGAAGAAAATTAAGTGTATTGCAAGCAACAGTACACAGCTGACAGAACTGAATCACACATGTATGCTGTGCTTCGTTGTGCACTCAGAATACAATCCTCCCTCACAAACAAATCCAGCCCTGCCTGAATGTCAGAGAATAGAGAGGAATTTTGGAGGGGCAACAGTAAGTTTGGAAGCACAGGGATGAAGGCCACCTGAATACAAACATATGGGGTGCTTCTGAAAGATATCTTCCTAAATTTTATTATAAATCCATCCTTTCAAAGTGCATACATAGCACAGCAACCCGAGGATCTCCACCCTGCCCTCTTTCAGGCTTTTGTTCCTCTAGCAAAGGAAGCTCCACTTGTTGAACATTGTGTCTCTACCCACAAAGCTAAAAAGCATGTGCCATCCTTAGTCCCCAGCACTTACCCAGTTTTCACCTCTAGCTGAACTTGAATTTGAGCAATTATTTAGCAGTCCAATCCAAGCTTACAGAAGGGATCCGTAATTTCACCTCATTGAATGCAGATCAGGTTCAGCATGAAAATTCAGCCTGGTACAGGTTGTACACTGTGACATCTTCATTGTCTCTTTGACAAGTACATCACTATAACACGGCTATGAAACTATGGCAAGTTCTCCCAAAGAAACTGTAGAGGTAGGGACCAAAGGTTGGTTGCATCTCATGCAAGCTACAGTAATAAATGCAACTTCTTTGACTCAAAATTTCTTAATCCACACTGTTGCCCATCTCTAGGTATCTTCCTGACAAACTGAAATCCCGGCTTCCTTCTTAGGGTAAACTCAGGAGGTATTCCATGGTCCTGCTTTGTGATGCAATTTACCTGATAAAAAACAAATCTTCCTGTAGGACCGAGTTTCTCCCAGGTAGGTATCACTCTTGAAGAGATTTCTAAGAGTAGTTGTTCATACAGCAAGGGGTTAGCATGTCTCACAGATGCTTAAAAGATTATTTGTATGCAATCTGTGCAACAGCCACCTGATCACATCTGCCTGGGCTCTCTCCTTGCTCATCATACTTACAGTTCCCCTTGAGCAGGAAACCCTTTTTGGAACCTTACTGTCCAAAAATTCATGTAGCTAGAAAATTAATGTCTCAAACTCATCTTTTGCTTATTTGGTAAATGAAAAGGGTACTTCGGCACCTTCTGGAATGTAAAATTGTAAATGGCACGATTTGCTTAATAAATCATACAGTTCTAAATAAAAGATTATCAGTTATCTACAAAATAGTTGATTAAAAACATTTTAAATTTACAGATGGATACTGAAGGGCATTAGGGAGAACACTGTAAAACAGTTTCTCTGTAAAACAGAAGTGGGTGTGTTCCTAACTAAATGCACCAGAAATGCAGTACTGTCTCCAAATGTTGCCATGCTGTATTTGTAAATTACACACAGTTACTGTAGGGCAAGAGTAGCCTGTTTCAGGTGACTTTCACAACACATCCATCTATGCTTTTAGCATCACCAGCTCTGGAATACACAGGGACTAAGTTGCATTGGGTGCTATCAGTGGTCAGCTCTTCTGTGTAATGCTGCCTTTCTGTGCAACTTCATGAGCTAAGCAGCAATGGCAACTAGAAAACATCTCAAGTACTTTCAGAAAGGTTTCAGAAGTTTAACAGAATGCTGTATGAGAAGAACTGGCTTATATATGAACAAATAAAGTACTAAAGTTGGAAAAGGCAGATCTTTATGTATAATTTTAAACAGTGCATAGACTTTTTCATTCATTTTACTCTCCTTTAACCCAACATTGGCTGTCAGGATTTGCCAGCTTGCCTCCCTCCCTTTGCTCGGTATCACAGAATCCTAGAATCATTGAACTGTTTCAACTGGAAGGGACCTTTAAAGACCATCTAGTCCAACTGCCCAGCAATGAACAAGGACATTTACAGCAGTATCCTGGTCCAGCCTGACCTTGAAAATGTCTCAAGAAAGGAGGCATCCACCACCCCTCTGGGCAACCCATCCCAGTGCCTCACCTCTTGTATTGTAAAAAACCTCTTCCTTGAATCTAATTTTAAGTTTTCAAGTTTGAAGCATTTGCCCTTGTCTTAACACAACAGACCCTGCTCAAAGAATCTTTCACCTTATTTCTTATAACCCCCTTTATCAGAAAGACTGCAAATACCAGTTTTACTAGTACCTGCTAGATCTGACTCTAGATTGGTCCCATATATGCCAGTAGCGCGTTCTTAGTGTTCCTGCAGAAGCGGAATTAACTTATGGTGATACAGTTAAGTTCTGTAGCAAAAAGTAAAGGATTGCCTTAAGGTTGGGAAAACAATGTCAGTTAAAACAAAACAAAACAAAACAAAACAAAAAAATACCTTGGGAAATTGTTCAAATTATTCACTGGAAAAAATTTAAGACTTAATAATAGCACATATACTAGAGGAAATGAAGTTAAAACAGAGAAACATGTAAAATAAGAGCTATAAAGCTCAGTATTTAAAATGAAAATACTGCAATGAAAATAGAGAATGGAGACACAATCCCCATGTTTACAGCCAAAATCCTTCATATTCAATCAGACATAAATCCTCCAGCTTTGTTCCTGACTTCCTCTCCCAGCCAAGTACTCTCACTTTCCTTCATCCATTACAAGCAGCCAAATAAGCTGATCCGGCAGGGTACCCATCAAACACTGCTCCATGCCAGTGTCCTCTGCTCAGAGCAGCCTCCAAGGACAAGTGATGAACTTCATCATGTGCTGTGTAAAACCTGCTGGAAGTGTTGGTTAGTCTTTGTTCTTATTCTGTCCTTGCTCATGAATCTGCTGTATTCTCCCTCCTGTACTAGCTTCAAATGTCATTCGTAATTTTTACTTTAAAATGTGGGTAACTATCCACTCCAAAGACATGTGAGATCACTCAACTCATTTCACTTAAGCAGCTGAGAGGACTGGTTCCTATCTATTTTTACATGAGCCTATATTGCAGCTTTGTGCTGTACTGCGTTCTTGTGCGCAAGAAACTTTTAGATGTTGTACTAAAGGATGTGGTTTAGGGGGAGATACTGCTGGTAGGTGGAAAGTTGGACTGGATGATAAAGGAGGTCTTTTCTGAGCTTGGTGATTCAATGATTCTGTGATCCTGTGCTGGCAATATCATAACATCAATGCAGGTAGTATTCCTAGTTTTTCTCACTAGTGAAATGCAGATACTATTTACCTCTGTTTTTTGGAGCGGAGTCTCACTTGCTATGCTGACAAAGGATCACTTACAGTGATCTTTTAGTTGCCTTTTATGTATTTTGTGTATTTCTGTATGAAGGTTGACTGAGCATTTTCATTAATTAATAACTGGAGAGACATTGTTAGTGAAGTGAAACTACTGATCTCAGCTTATTCTCTGGTGTGGAAAATTATTGAATATTGAATGCTAGTACTTTTTCTTCCCCAGAGCTGTGTTTTTGCAAGTCATGGCTGAAATACTAATGGAAAACTGGATGCCCACTTTGCAGAATTTTATGGTTAATATAAAAGACCAGCCAGGGGCACACCTGAAATGGGTCCTGAAACATCTATTTATCCCTCATGTTATCTTTTATTTCTCTTTGCAGCGGAGCTGTTAGTGATTACAAGCAGCAGAGAGCTGGAATGGAGGTCTGAAACAGGAAAAGATGAGAAAATTAGTGATTAACATCCAGCCACACGTCCTGCCTCAAGGAACCTCCTCGATAACATGACACCATGCTTTCCATTTCTGATGCCTAATAATAGTCAGATGTTTTTAGCTATTGTTGTGATATTAAAGCCTTCTAATCTATTTGCAAGGCACAATAGATTGTTCTTCTGATGTTATTTTCTGCTTCCAAAGTCTTGAGGCACATCTTGGCAGAACAGCCCCACCAGCCCTGTGTTTTGTCTTGTCTGATCGCATCTGTTGTGTGCAATGTTTTCAGCTGAATGGAAGTCATCTGGAGCAGACGGTTTCCCAGTTTTTGAGAAAACAGAATAGGGCAAATTGAGCATATTTTAACTCTGCACAACCCAGGTCCCTCATAGTAAAGTGGTAAAATGCCTGATGAATAGCTGCGGCCTCTGGGTTTGCTCAGCCCAGGGCAGAGGTGCTGAGCAGAGACCTCATGGTGGCTGCAGCTCTCACAGGGAGTGGAGGGCAGCACTGAGCCCTGCTCTGCGACAGAGACAGAGCAGGGCATGGAGCAGTGCCAGGGGAGGGTCGGGGGGTCAGGGAAAGGCTGTGCCCCAGAGGGTGGTGGGCATGGCACAGCTCCCCAGGGCAGAGGGCACAGCTCTGAACTGCCAGAGCTCAGGAGCATTTGGGAACTTCTCTCACACACGGGGTCTGGGGTTGTATGGTCCTGTGGGGAGATGAGGGTTCTTCCTTTTCGTGGATCTCACTGGTGTTTCTGACTGGTCGTGTAGAGGTACAGGGGCCAGTAGGGGGCTGTGCAATGGTTCACTTCACAGAAGGTGGCCTGTCAGTCTCCTTACACAGCCACAGATAAGGATTTTTACTCCTGCAAAGCTGCAAGAAGAGGTGAGGTGTCTTTCCCTTTTCTTTCATAAATATTTTCAGGACCCTGTTTCGAGGCTTCTCTCCTATATCACAGAAAAGAATAAAAAAAGATCATAAATGAAACCATTCTTTGTTTTGTCTCTCTTTTTTTTTTTTTTGTCAGTCCGTTGCAGTGATGTCAATGAGTTTCTTCTGTCTAGAGAATAAATGTCTTTCACTCACAGACGCTTCAGAAACTCACAAATAAACACTGCAGATTAGGCCTCTTTCTTTCAAATGTGTCCCCTGGCATTCATTTGCAGGAGCACATTTCTAGGATAAAATATTTCCCCCCATGCAGACCAATCTACCCAGTCATTTCAAGTAAAACCGAGGACTGTAAGAAATGTAAGCATGTGATGGCTCTCATCTCTTTTGCCATTATGTGGGTGATAGAAATAATTACCTCTAGACATATCATTGCACTGTGCACAGTTGGCACACACAAGATTGCCAGGTGTTGGTTGTGATAGGAAATGTGCAGTCTGATTATATGTGCTAGAATCCGAGTGCTGCAAAATGACTCTTTTAAATGAGATGAGGAGCTAGAATTTAAAGATACCACTTAATTTTTCATCTGCAGGCAAGCAATACCAGTGTTTCAAGATGAATTTGTTAATCACATGAGACTAGGGATTGTATGTGGTAATAAAAGACTAGAAAAACACTTCCTAGCAGGCAGCAATAACTGTTCCAGTCTAAGGATTTTTTTTTTTTCCTTTGCTAGTTTAATTTCCCCTGCCCTACTGCCTGCTCCAATTTATTTAAGTTGAAAGTGAATGTAGAGCTGGTGGAAGGCAGTAGGTTTGTGACTGTGGAAATGAAATCCTTTCAGTCAGAAAGGCTGTGTGAAATTCACTCTTAGCACAGTGCTGCAATGCAACTTATCCACACTGAAGACACACTGCTGCCCTCAGTGGAGATATGCGTGATTTGTGAGCCTCTCTGTGCCCAGCTCCAGAGCTGTGTCCAAAGTGGTAGCAATGGAATTTCACTTGCTGTACCATCAGTGGCTCCTGGCGCTTGCTAGGGCAAGTGAGAATTGGTGCTAAAACCACTTGTTTTTTTTTCTCTCCTTGTGGACTGCTGGCAAGGACACCAACCACCAGGACAGATACACTAAGGAGTAACAAGTTTGTTGAGCCCTTCAGCTCTTTGACAGCAATCTTCAGGAAGCTCCCAGATGGCTTCATGTCCTCAGCTTGGGCAGAGCTAATGCTCCTGTAGCTCTACAACATTGTAGACATATTAGTAAGTAACTGACTGTGTGGTATAGTCAGTAACATGCTACACAAATAAATAAATGATTCCTGCACAGACCCTTCAGAAAGTCTGAACCAATTGCTGTTAACTCACTGTTCTTTCTCTTCAGTACAAACAAGGGCTGAGAAAATACAACTTCTCGCACAGCTTTATTATTTAGGAATGCAGTAGTGACTGAGGGGAAAAAAAAGTGTATTGCTTGGGGAAAAGAAACACATTTCTTCAAATTCACAGTAGCAATTTAGTCATATTCATATCCTTTTTCACACATTTATTTATACAAAGTGTTTTGAGTATTTCATTGCTGATAGAAATGCTTGAGAACAAGAAATGTTTCTAAAGAAACAGTGGGCTTTTTTTTTTCAGTTGCAAATATATCCACAGGCAAACAGATTGCATCCTTTACTACTATCTCTCAAAAAAGGAAACAAAAACCTGGACATAATCAACAAGTGACAAAAAAAAAAGGTGCATAAATATACAGCTTTTCACCATACATTTTTATTACCACTTCTCACATAATCATCATCATATAAAGACTTCTCAAGGCTCTTTACCAGCTCATTATATCATTGCTCACTTAAAACTGATTCTGGTATCACTACACAATACCATCTCTGAATTTTTCTTTATTCTGCCAAGACTAATTAATCTTCTAGCAAGTAATTTCACCTCTAGTGAATTCTCCTTTTCCTAAATTCTCCTTTTCCTAAAAACAATTTTTTCTCTTCAATTCTTGTTTGAATCTGGCATTACAAAAAACAGTGCAAGCCAAGATACTGAGAATACTCCATATGAAGGGTTGTTTTTTTACCCGCAAAAGGACTTCCAATGATTTATGGATAATACCAAGTTCAGAACTTGCTACAGAAGTCCACATAAATGCACACAGATATGGATACGTTTATGAAATAATTTCAGTTTGGAGAATCTCAGTGAAAAATAGGATATATTCATACACTAGAATCATAAGACCCCTGAGTTGGAAAAGACCAGCAAGAACTATTGAATCCAACCCCCCGGGCAAATCCTATGTCTGAGAGCAGTGTCAAAATGTTCCCTGAGCTCCAGCAGCTCAGGGCCATGCCTACTGCACTGGGGAACTGTTTCATGACCACCAACCTCTGATGCAGAGTCTTTCCCTAACCTTCATCCCCCCCCATCCCTTCCCCACCCCACCCCACCATTTCCCACCGCTCCTTTCCCCCTTCCCTTCCCTCCCTTTCTCCCCTCTCTTCCCCATCCTTCCCCCCTCCCCCCCCATCCTCTCCCATCCTCTGCCCCCCCCCCCCCATCCCCTCCCGTCCTCTGCCTTCCCCTGATACATCTCCATGCTGTTCCTTCTAATCCCGTTGCTGTCACAGAGCAGAGCTCAGTGCTGCCCACCACTCCCTGTGAGAGCTGCACCCGCCATCCCCTCAGCTCCCCTGCTCTGGCTGAGCAAACCCAGCTTTGTTCAGCTTGGGTGGAACACTCTGCTAAATATGAACCACAGAATCACTGGTGGCTCATAGAATTGAATCCCATGGAGTCAACAAAACAGAAAGTCAATAGCCTCGTAGCAAAATCTGGAAAAGTGGGCAAAATTACATTGCCCTATCCTGGCAGGACTGTCAGCTTTAAAATCCCAGAGAGTACTAAATAATACTGTTTCAGTATCTGCAATGTTCTACAAAAGTTAATGGTTCAACTGTGTATCATTCATTGAGCAACCAAGAAAAGTTAAGCAGGTACTTAAAAACATTATATAAATATTGTCTTAGAGAAAATACTAGGGATCTGGTCTCTCAAACTGCTCATATATACACGTAGGAATTACTGCAGTGTCAATACCCAGCTATGTGAGGCAATGTGACTTATGACGCAACATTCAATTTTCTTCCTCTTTTATATTCAGGTGTTCCTGTGCTTATAAATGAAATAACTTTCAAAAGGTTTTATTGAAACTTCTGATATTGTAGAATTTTTGCAGAAGAAAAATATTTGACTCATTTGCATTCAGTAACACTGATTCTAAAGTTTATACTGCTTTCTTCTAGGAAAACATGATACCAAGTCACCTCTGTGAACAGTAACATCCAGTGAGTATCTCTCATTTGGATGAAGTGGTTTAAAGAATTATAGACCATGAACTACACAGTGCAGGAGCTGAATGTTTCCAAATGGCTAATAAAGATGAGAAAGAAAAATAAATACAAATAAGTGAAGAACTGCAGCATATTTTAGAATGGAGACAAAGTTGTATAACTACGAATTTCACCCTGAAGTCAGCACAGACTTCAGCATCAGATAGGATTAGCCAGCAAAAAGAGCACCTATAAAGACCAGAAGTCCAAAAGCCTTTCCATCAAATTGTATGATGATGACCCTCTGCCTGCTAAATACAGATAACAGTTCTTCCTTACCTTAGTGGATTGAAAATACTAACACTTGACAGAGTTTAGCTTTCCCAACCATAATAATGGAAGTTGGCCAGCTATCAGAGAGAGCTTAGTGGTGAGGAAAAACCTCTTAGTACTCAAAATATATTTTTTAAGGTCACGTAGTTAAAAAGAAGTCAGAATCAGGCCATCAAAAATTTATCTGAAGGCAGGAGAGAACAGCACTACATAAATAATACTGTTGAAATCAAGTCAGTATTAAGTCAGACATACATAGATGGATGAGCCCTACCTATAAATGGTCCAGGAAGTCATTCCACCCTGTCCTACCAGCAAAATGTCAGAGTACTTCAGATGAAGAGGTATCAGAATTACCAGCAAAATTTCTTAGCTGCAGTTCCAGGTGATTTCAGAGCAGCTGGAGATGCAACATTACAGCAAGAGAGAATAAATGATTTTCCTTGGGCTTTACTGTATCATTTGCACAGCATATTAGGAACAGAGAACTTGCACTTCTCTTCCATTTCCCTTTCCTGCTCTTTTTCATCCTCTGCCGTTAACAAAATGCAATTATATGCTAAAGCTTAGACGGGATGTGAGCAAAGTTTGAAGCTGGGGAGAATGTTCCATGTTAGCATTTTGTTTCTGCATGAGTTTGGCTAGGTGCAGCCCGTGCTTTATGTGAATTGTACAAAATGGCAGTGAATTTTATCTGTCTTGGAATCTGATTTAAAAATATTCTGGGATCTCAGGTGCTGTCTGGGCATCTGTCACTATTACTGAACTGGGGTTGGTCCCCAGAAACAAGAATTTCCTTTCACGTTCTCTGCAATCATATTGCTTTAGGAGAGGCACATCAAAGCATGCTGATTACATTACACACTTTTTAATTCATTTGCCTTTATGAAGTCACCCTAAACAGCCCAGATATCTGCTTTCATTTACCCATTCAGTGTCTTAAGTGATGTTCATGTTTTATTATAGTAATTAATTTATAATTTAAGTCACTTTGTGTTCTGTTTACCATTTCTGTGCTTCGTTTATCCTACTGAAATTAGAAAGAAGCCCTTTCTCTTCTTGTTGAGTGTTAAATTTCACTTGCAGTATTAACATAATTCCATTGTATTTTGTTTTCAGTTTCTAACAGAGTGAATGGATGCGACTTGATTAAATGTTATCCTAAAGAATTTTCATTGAAATGCGAACAATTGCATTGAAACATTTTTAATACCACTGGTTTTATTTGTTAGTTTGTTTGCTTTTAATCCTTCTTCCATACTTCAATAAAACACACCCAAACTCTGTTTAAAAAAAAAAATTGGGCAGTATGTAATTTCTTTTCCCAAAAGTGCCCTTTCTTTTTCTCTTCTTCCTGTTTCTCTCTTCCTTCCTTCTTTCCTTCCTTTCTTTTTCCTCTTCTGATCCTAGCTGCAGGTATTCATTTTTAAGTCAGGTATTGGAAACATAGAGGCAGTTGTAATCTTACATACATGCTTGTTAAAGAAGGTGAATTCTGTAGCAATTCTGTACACACAATCCACTCAAGTAAAATGTGGCTCTGAACGTGGGGAGTCTAGCAACAATAAAACTACATTACTTCAGCTCTTTGTAAGATACACTCTTGGGAACACATGGTTAGGATTTTTATGGGTCAGTTTTTTAAATTAAGAATGCTAATTGTTTGTTTGTTTGTTTTTGTTTTTGATTTTGTTTGGTTGAATGACAAACAAACAGGGCAAAGAGATTAACAACTTCTTTAGTGCATGTTGTTTCCTCCTACCTGCTTTTTTGAGTGGAAGGAAGTAATGGAGAGAATGTAAATGAAAGAGCATCTTCTTTCTAACAAAGTTTTTGCACCTAGTGAGATTTCAGTGCACATCAGTATGCAACAAAATATTGGAGGTAAGGTTAAAAAGCTACAAAGGAAATCATATGACAAAACAATGTGTCTGATCAGGTCTTGACTTATCTCTCACTGGCTGTATTAGACTAGTGGACCACAATATTTCATTGTCCATGTCACACTTTCAGCTTTTTCATGCTTAGATCAGAAGACATCAGTAGAAGTCTGCACTTGAAGTTAGTCCAGGGACTCCACAGGATTGAGGACACCACCTGAAGTCATCTTCGTCATAGGATAATGCTGCAGATCTTGTCCTTGTGTGTTCCCCCAGAACCAGCCTGTGTGGTTGAAGACCTGATCCTGAAAAGATTTTCCTTTAATTCCAAGTGCATGTAGAATTGAGGAGAACCTCAAGAAATAAGTCCGTCAGATAGTTACTTGAATTCCTCTCCAATTTCCTGCTCCATAACGTCTTGGCTGTGAACCATGCCAATACATTTACGGAGTATATTCAGGATCCCTAACTATCAAATGAGAAAAAGGTGTTGGCCATAGAGCAGATTAAGGCTCAAGAAAATAATCTGAGGCTTGACCCTTTGCACATTGTTTCATAGAAACTGAAAATAACAGACATAAGTCATAGATTCAGAGAATCATTCAAATTGGAAAGGATTCTTAAAGGCCATCTAGTCCAACTCTCCTGCAATGAACACAGACACCTACAGCTTGATCAGGTGCTCAGAGCCCAATCCAGCCTGACCTTGAATATCTGGAGAGACATGGCATCCACCAGCTTTCTGTGCAACCTGTTCCCATGCCTCACTGCTCTTACTGTAAAAATCATCTTCCTTATATCCAGTCTAAATCTGTCCTCTTTCAGTTTGAATAAATAAATAATTACAAAAGGATTTACTTACATGATAAGAAGATCCAACCTTTGTGGGGCAAAGTATCAAAACTCCCGTTTGTGTTAAAAATCACAGCTTTGCAGAGAAGAAATACAACTTTGATGTAACCTATGACAGAAAGGACCATCCACTACTCACAAGGTGAATGCAGAAAGAAAAGATAAAAAAATCACTCAAAGAAGAATAGAGACAGAAGGCTCCTGAGGGATAGAAGTCAGAGCTGCAGGAGAGCCAGACTGTTTTACACTGCCTCATCTTTTACAAGTCTAAGAAACAAAAAATGAGCAAATCTCATTTCATGGGTTATTTTGGCAAAAGACCATTTACATGGAAGAGTTCAAAGCTCAAGGAAACTTGAATGTTTATCATGTTTAATAGGTAGTGAAGCAAAATCAAGAAACAATGTGGCTTGAAGATGCCCAGCAGGACATGATTAATTCCAATCAGGACTGACCAGATGACTACAGTAGCCATTGTAACTCAGATAAGAAGCTGTTCCAAAACGGATATATCACATTCTGATCTTAGATCTGTGCTTCATATCCTGGATGTGAGGTTGTGGAAGACTGGGAAAGGTGTGACTATACTGGCACAAAAAGGTCAATTTTAGTTTGAAGGCTGGATCACTGTGTTCACATGGCAGCACTCAACACCCACATCAACGTTCCCTACTAAATTGCTGGAGTGAAGTAGGATATCATTCCATCAGAATCACCAGAAAAACATGCCACCAGCACTGCTCTGATGCTGAACAATTCAGGATAATTGTCTTCTTACACAAATTACATCATTTTCTTAGTCTGCAAATGTTCCTATTATTCTCCTCACAAGATATTTTCCATGTGATTTACAAATCCATGACAAGTGTGTGATGCATGCAGATGGGTAACAGGTGGGAATGCTTGCAGCACAGCCCTCAACCTCCTTCCAGAGAAGAACAAATCCTGTGTAAATTGGAACAGCCAGAAATCTTGGATTGCCGAGGTCTGAAAAACAGAAATGTTTCACAGTCCATGCTTGTCTTTTTCTTGTGTTCTCAAAAATTGCACAAAGTATTTTGGCATTGGTTTTATGGGATCTCATCAGCTCCCTGGTAATTTGATGGGCACACCCGTAGCTCCACTGCTTGCATTCATAGCTAGCACTCTAAGTATCCTATACACAAGGAGACCCCTGGATTTGCTGCCCGAGTTTTGCTCTCTGAACCCAAAACTCTGTTTCTTTACTGAGACACAACCTGTCCACAAAAATGGCATTAGCAGTCTCCCCTGTAACTTATCATTCTGGCTCTTGTTCTTAACTTCTGCAATCACATCTTTCCAAAATGGGTAAACATATGACACTGTTGTGGACATCAAAATTTAGTTTCTTTCTTCAGTGCTCTGTGAGACCTACACTGGGACATGTTCACACTAACATATTTTTAGATTTCTCCTACACAATAAAAAGGCCTAAGTGAGGTTTCAGTGGAAGTCATGTTCCTAAAGACAAAACTATGAAAAAGAAAACTGATGTTTGTGTGCTCTCTCACACCTTCAAGCTATCTAAATTCAGAGAGCTGAAGGCATCTGCCCTGTTTTCCACATCTTAGATGTGTCGCCTAATCATATCTTTGAGTTTTAGAAATAAATACTTGAACTACTGTTCTTCTCTTTCCCTAATACCACTTGCAAATCATTGGCTCTCTGGGTCACAGTGTGGTCACTGCTTCATATGGACTATCAGAGAGTAGCCTACGTGGGACCCAGAAATTAAGAATTCGTATGCGAAGTTCCTTTTTAGAACTAGCGATAAAAATCTACTGAAGCAAATAACAGACCTAGAAATTTATGGAAATAGCAACATTTTATATAAGTAAAATATCCTCAATGTCTTTAGGTCACCACCTCTCAAATGACAATAATAATACCCTCACAGATTTCCCTCCCTTCACGTCCACACCAGGACTCAATTATTACACTGATAAACACAGAAAAATGTTTCTCAGATCAGAATTACAACAGACCTGTTTCGTGATCTTAACCCTAACAAATGCATTATTAACCTTAAATCAATAAATGGCTGTGATTTACCCAGTTGGTGACCTAGGATGATATATCTTATGCTAAGCATGTGTCCATTTACATAAACGACTTCATAAAGTGAACTCTAATAGTGCCCTGTACACAGCTGATGACTCTTTTTACTAATACATACCAATATTATGGGGAAAGAAAAAATCGTTGAAGGAAGCTACTTGAACTACTCTTCTGATCTTCTTGTCATAGCAGTGAAACATTTAGAATCATAGAATCACAGAATAGTCTGAGTGGAAAATACCTTCAAGATTTCAAACAATTCCTATTATTAAACCATGTCCCTAAATTCAACATCCACACATCTCTTGAATGCATCCTGGAATCTGTTCTCCATCTCTTCCTTGGACAGCCCATTCCAATGCTTGACCAATCTCTCTAAGATGAAATTTTCCCTAATGTCTAATATAATCCTGTCCTGCAGCAACTTGAGTCTGTTTGTTTATGTCCTGTCATGTGTTGTCTTGTTACTATAAACCAGCGGATCAAGAAAATCCGTATGACTCAAGTTGGAGTGTTAGAAGCTAGGGGCATTCTTTAATATCAGTGCTGGATACATGGGGGATACTCTCCTCCTATATTGTCTTGCACAAAAATGTCTTCAGTTTTATACATTCAGAGGCCTTCCTGGTTGTACATACATACATATATACAAAGATTTCTGGTACTTTCCTTATCTATTCAAATATGAAGTCTCAGGAACCTCTCTTACCTGTTCCATACAAAGACACTGACCCTTGCCATTATGTAAACAAACTACAAGGTTATCAATTAAGAGACTTTTCAAGCTGCAGCTTGTATCAAACTCAGAAAAGGGGCTGACATGCTTCTCACAGCAACTTTCTTTCAGGTAATTGTAGAGTGATGAGGTGTCCCCTCAACCTCATCTTTTCGAGTCTAAAAGTTCAGGGAACTGGGCTTGCTTAGCTTGGAAGAAGAGAAGGCTCCAGGGAGCCTTCCAATTGTAGCCTTCCAATACTTGAAGGAAGCATATAATCAAGAGGGTGTACAACTGTTTAAAAGAGTGGATAGTGATAGGACAAAGGGGAATGGTTTTAAACTGAGACAGGGAGGTATAGGTTAGATATTAGGATGAAGTTTTTCACTCAGAGCATGGTGAAGCACTGGAACAGGTTGCCCAAGGAGGTTGTGGATGCCCCATCATTTCAGGCATTCAAGGCCAGGCTGGATGTGGCTCTGGGCAGCCTGGTCTGGTGGTTGGCAATCCTGCATACAGCAGGGGGGTTGAAACTAAATAAGCATTGTGGTCCTTTTCAGCCTAGGCCATTCTGTGATTCTATGACTCTACAGTTCTGATTCTATGATTCAAACTTGGTTTCATCTGTGAACTTATTAAGGGTGCAATTAATCCACTCATCCTGATTGTTGATAAGAATATTAAACAAAACTGGCCCCAACGCTGAGCCCTGGGGAATGCCGTGGGTGACTAGCCTTACTAGAAAAGAGCAAGGCAAAGCAGTCATCCAGTCTTATCATCATCTTTCATCATTTTTCTCCTCATATCCAACACAGAATGATGATTCTTCTTATCCTCCTTTTGTTTATGTGTTTGTGAAAGCATTTTTATCATCTTCTTTTACTGTTCTAGCCAAACTGAGCTCCAGTTATGTTTTGTTCCTTCCAGTTTTCTCCCAATACAACTTGAGCTGATCAACTTTTTTTTTTTTTTTTTTTTTTTTTTTTTAATGAGTTCTAGAAGCTCTTCATTCAGCCAGGCTGGACTTCTCCTCCATGGGCAATCTCCTCCATGGGCAGCACTTTCAGCACGTTGCTTTTACCTGCACATTGAATATTTAATCACTGAAGAATGTCCAGACTTCCAGGGCTTCTTTGCCTTTCAGAATCACCCCTCTAGGGACTCTGAACAAAGTCTCTAAACAAGCCAAAATCTGCTCTCTGGAAATCCAAAGTAACAGTTATGCTAACTGCCTTTCTTAGTTCACCAAAGAAATATAATTCCACAAATCTTGTGTCCAGTGCTGCCCCAAACCATCACAAATCCCTCTCTGTTTAAAAAAAACCACAGATCAAGTACAACACATTCTGGCTTACTTGCCTTTCCCCTGCCTCTTACCCAGATGAACTCATCATTTTCATCACCTTTACCCAGCTCCAAGCAGTAGAGACACTCCCTAAAGCACGCGGCTACACTGCCTCCACTCCTTCCCTATCTATCTCTCCTGAAGAGGTTGTAACCATGTATTCTAGCACTCCAGCATGCAAGTCGCTCCACCATATTTATTGAGGCTAATGACATCTTAGCCTTGAGATTTAACTATAACTTCTATTTCCCCTTCGTTCTCACGCTGCATGCATTTGTGTAGAGACATAAGGCACTTCAGATGGACGACTAATGACATCGTTTCTTCTGTTTCACAGATTTCTTTTAATGCTGGGCTTGAAAGTGACTGAAAAATAATTCAGAGTATTCGTTTATGTGGGCTTTTAAGACTTGTATATTTTAATTTAAGTTTCATACATATGCAGAAGCACAGATGGTTGAAAAATGCCTATTAAAAAAGGAAGAAAAAGATTGTATCATTTAACGGCCAACTTTGATTTGGCAGAGAGCTTTCCAATGTGTTAAGCTAATTGTTTGTGCAATTAGGTATTTTCATATGATGAAGGCAGTCTTCTGCTAACCACAGAACAAGTAATTCAGTCTTACAGTTATACAAACTGTGAGGACTTATTTAACGTCTAATTGTGAAAATGGGTCTTATACCAGCATACCACAGGGGCAGTAAGTCAGTACCATGGTTACAAAGTCTGTTTTTGACATAAACAATTGAGTGTCTAAACAATTTCTTGGCTGCTTTCAAACTGATGAAGCATGGCATTTAGGACATAGCTGTATAGTAGGTACGGGCCATCACAAGTGGAGATAAAGAAATACAACAAACTTACAAGAAGCTTAATCAGAAATCACTGACAGAATAGCAAAAAAACCCTTTTATATACCCACCTTCCAAGTCTTACCTCTACAATACAGTGTATTTCACATCTGCTAAAAAAGTTCAAAAATTCTCAAAGGGAACAATTTTTACATCAGAGGTTGAAAATTCATCGAATTTCAAATTTTTACACAAACGTTTTTATTTCTATGAGTATGTCATAGACCAGACATGATTCTGAAATCTTTTGTCTCTTCTTTCTAATATTTCTATAGCCTAGCCATGTGCTGGAAATGAAGTAGCTCCCACACTCTTCATTTCCTAGCTCAACTGAAAATCATAGTTTTCCTAGACGTTTGAGGTTTCAATTATGACTGGTGCTGCCAGTCATATGAAGGAGCTGATGATCAAATCTTGTAGTCTTCAGCATCAAAGCCCAGAAACTAGAATTCTCAGTTTTCCAGACTCCAGCTGTTAGCAAAGACCTAGTTTTCCCTCAAACCACCAAGCAGAAGTTTGGATATAATACTTTTAACAATAATATTTTGACATTTACAGGAAGTATCTTATCTACATTTTAAAAAAATGAATATTCATAACTTCAAAATGACACTGAATTTCAGAACTACTAAATCCTTTTATTTTATCCACTCAGTTCTTCTGTTCACTCTGTAGCATTTTCAGTATGTTTAATTTATATTCTGCATGAGTCTTCCATTAAGACTCTCAGATCACTCTCCCCTTCTCTTCTAGTCATTGTGATAACTGCTGACTAATCCTGTGGGCTTTGATTGGTTTCTTGCTTGCTTTTAAGCTGTGAAATTAACATTTTCAAGTGTTTAGATCTCTTGTTTCCCAGACACTGTTGCTTCTTTGCCTAATGACACTTGATTCTTAATACTCCCAGGATGATCACCAGGCAATTAAGACTCAAAGAGAGAGCTGCTTGTTGATTGGAGTGGAGTGGAAAGAAATGGAATGGAATGGAATGGAATGGAATGGAATGGAATGGAATGGAATGGAATGGAATGGAACAGGAGGGAAGGAACAGAACAGAACGGAACGGAACAGAACAGAATAGAATAGAATAGAATAGAACAGAATAGAACAGAACAGAACAGAACAGAACAGAATAGAATAGAATAGAATAGAATAGAATAGAATAGAATAGAATAGAATAGAATAGAATAGGATAGGATAGGATAGGATAGGATAGGATAGGATAGGATAGGATAGGATAGGATAGGATAGGATAGGATAGAAAGGACCTTTGGGTATTATCCAGTCCAACTGCCTGACCTCTTGAAAGTTAAACAAAAATTAAAGCACACTAAGTGCAAAAGCCTCTTGAATACTGACAGCCATGGAGTAACGTCATGTCACTAGGAAGAATGTTATAAGCCTCAGAACTGCCATAATATTAAATAATGAAGCAAAAAGTACAGAAAGCATGTGCCTCATCTAGACTGCTCTCCACAAGTAGTGCCTCCTATTTATGGCCATGGAAACTACAACAGATACAAAAAGCAACAAATTCCTGGCTACAAAACGCTATTTTTTGACATGGCCACCACAGTTAACTATGCACTTTCATCAGTGATGAACAAGAGCCTGCACGCTTCGTTTGTAAAAATCTACACCAGTGGATGTGACCCTCTGTTTCACTGGTGGTGTGGATGATGGCATCTGTGCTAGGGTAATGTTACCCATACAGTCCTTTCATTGGCTTGAACAGCAGGAAGTCAGAAGGCACGAAATGCACACACTGTGGTGGGTACGGTAATCAGGCATTTCATATGTGTTTCTCCCCTTAACCGGGAGGATTGAGGAAAATACTGTCTGTGCTCCAGAGTCCTCCAGCTGTCTCCCTAGTGCTTTGATATCTCTTCTCATAGTCCTCACACTTCCTATGTTGTTGGTGCCCACTTGAAAGAAAATGGTATAGAAATGTTTGCTTTATGCTTGAATGTGTACAGGTAACTCCCGTGATTTGAGACCTGGGGAGCATCTGTCCTGATGATGGGAATCTCCATTCTCTTCAGGGGTGAGTCACTTGACAGTGACTTGCTGCCATTTCTTCATGGTTCTGATCTTGATGATGCCCTTACCCCAGGAAAGAGAAGTTACTTGTTTAATATGTTGCTATTGGTTGTAGAGGCCATGGGGGCTGCAGACCAGACCTGCTGATGAGCAGAGACCTCCACAAAGAGCAACATGAGTAGTCTTGGCCCTTCTGGTGTCATCCAAAATCTGCAGAGAAAATTCTCTAACTCCAGTGTGGTCTTGGAAAGGAGCATTCCTTTATTTCTCACAATACATACCAGACAACTTGACAAAATAATGCCTGCTCTCAGAATTTAAACAGTTAACACATGCATATGCAGTACATTGGCATACATATTCATTCTTTTCCGAGAACTCATCAATATATGCTAATGTTCCTCTGGGTTTGCATGATTACATTTAGGGTGCTTGTGCATCCACTTACTTTTTCCCCATTTTTCCCCCATCAGCTTAATCACTGAAGCTTTTAACTGACCTCTGGCAGTTTTTCCTCAATTTGGCAAATTTCCTTTGCTTGTTACACCATCATGAGCAATTTCCAAAACAATGTATGTGTAAATTTGAGTAAAAAGTCTTTGCACCTGGTGAAATGCAAAGATAAGTAGTTTATTATGAGTCCAGCGCTTCTTGTGAAGCAGAATTAAGAGATAATAAGGCTGTTCACATACCAAGCAAAGTTGAAATGGAAAGTTTTATAATTAGCACTCATTGATTTCTTTTGCTAAACTAATAAATCAGTCCTTAAGCTAATATACTGATCCCTATTGCTAAGCAAACAGGCCTATATCTCTGGCTAAATTAGATGCAGTTATGACTATCTCTGCTCATAGGTAGTCAGATAGTCAAGCATATTTCCAGCAAAATGACATATCCATAGCAGATCATTGCCCTGGCAATGATGGTTGTTTTCCTATAAGCAGGTAATTACTGAATTCTGGAAAGGGCAGAGTGCTTATTTTGAGGGGATGAAAAACTGTACTGCAGTATCTAAACCTAATCAGAAGCAGACCTTACAGGGACTCCATGCCTGCTTGAGTTCTCTCAGTAGTGCTGGGAACAGAACACCATCTCTCATTTGCAGCAGACTGCCACCTTCTGACTTATTTCACCACCCCTCTCTAGCTGTTCCTTTCTCTCCTTCTTCTTCCCATCCCCATGTATCTTAGGAGAACTTCTTCAAAGCTTACCTTCCTCTAATTGCTCACACAAGTGTTGACTCAACCCCTGGCTTTGAAATGCAGGAAAGCATTAACTCTAACCCCACACCGAGTGTGATATTCCAGCTGGATGATTCCAAGCATAAATATCTCTTCTTTTTTTTTTTTTTTTTTTTCTTTTTTTCTTTTTTCTTTCCAGGACTTTTGATGGTGGGCCATTAGTACATCTTTTCTGATATTTAGAAAAAGGGGCAAATATAGAACTATTTAGAAATAATTAGTCAGCTTTGGTTTCTTTCTCCTGAAACTGTAATTGAACTTTTTCTTGCCCTGATTCTATAGATGAGTAGAATGCTGACGGCTGTTAGCCAGGGAGAACAGGAGGACAGAAAGAAAAGTGAAATATCTCATGTGAATGTGGGAGAACTCACATATTTGAAAAGATGATAAAATCCACACAGGGTCTCTATGAGCCTGCTCTCAATGCTTATCCAGTATTCACTCTTCATGTAGTTCTTGTCTAAGTCCAAACAACCCAAACACAAAATGAAATTGAAAGACAAATGAGTGAGAAGCCTACACAATTAGTGGCATGAATGGGAACAGAGCACAGTGTGGAATCTCTTGGTTCCACTGATACACTGTCACGGATTGATGCTGCCTATATGCTTTTCTTCATGTCATCCTTCTTGGGTATTGTTTCTCAAGGTTTGTCAGAATATGGTGCTGTCAGTTGACTGTATTCCACATATTCTGATTCCCAGTTCATCTGGCTTCAAGGTAAACTTCCTGGATTATGAACTATTTCAGATAGAAAAGCGTTCCTGCTAGTGTTATTACTTTCCATCAGTGCAAGGTACCAAATTGTAATTTTTGCCAATGTACAAATTACATTTTCTGAGTCTCAAAAGAAAAATCAGATAAAATGCCAATGCTGGCAATTAACAGCGTATCCATAGGACAGAAAATTCATCAAGAGCATATGAATGAGAAAATGGACTAATGGTGTTAATGTGTATAATCCAAAAGATTTGTCATTGAATAGTTTTTCCACAGCCAACAACTGCAAACTGTTTAGCATTCACTTGAAAGAGCCTTCTAAAATGAAAGGGTGAGTAATCGTGAGGCTGGGCAAGCACTTGCTCCTGGGGAGAGGATAACATGGAATTCAAACTGCCAAAAAATCTCAGTGAAAGCCTGCACACATGCCTGCGTATTTGATTCAGAAACAGCACTATTCTTCAATGCCATCTCTTTTACACAGAAAAACAGACTGAAAGTGATTGTAATGGGCATGCTGCCTTTTATTATTATTATTCTTTTGGCATGTTTTGAACCTCTGGATGGCTGCTGCTTATTCAGGTTGACTTTCTGGAGAAATCTTTGTTCAGACACAGTACAGTACCCACAACAGAGGAGGTCTTGTGTTAGCCTCCTCAGGTTATTCCTTATTGGAGCCTGTGTATGAGCCCTAATTTCTCTTACTCCAGATCATATGTTCTTACTTCAAGGATGACATTTAAACATGGAAAATAAAGCGGCTTCATTTCAATGAGAAAAGGCACTTCAGATCATTTTCAGAGCCTCAAGTCTGGGTTGACTAGATATGGTATCATTAACTTTGATATCATTCTTGACTTGAGGTAAGAAAAACAGCCATGGGGTTATCAGTGAATATTAACACATTGCCTGAATGACATTTATATCAGTGTACTCTTTTATCGAAACAATGAAATTTTGCTTCCACAAGAATACCATTTCTGATTCATCATAAACACAATTTTTGGAAGTTTTATCATAAATATTTTTTAATATTTATGGGAGGGAGGGAGGGAAGGAAGGGAGGAAGGGAGGAAGGGAGGAAGGGAGGAAGGGAGGAAGGGAGGAAGGGAGGAAGGGAGGGAAGAGAGGAAGGGAGGAAGGGAGGAAGGGAGGAAGGGAGGAAGGGAGGAAGGGAGGAAGGGAGGAAGGGAGGAAGGGAGGAAGGGAGGAAGGGAGGAAGGGAGGAAGGGAGGAAGGGAGGAAGGAAGGAAGGGAGGAAGGAAGGAAGGGAGGAAGGAAGGAAGGAAGGAAGGAAGGAAGGAAGGAAGGAAGGAAGGAAGGAAGGAAGGAAGGAAGGAAGGAAGGAAGGAAGGAAGGAAGGAAGGAAGGAAGGAAGGAAGGAAGGAAGGAAGGAAGGAAGGAAGGAAGGAAGGAAGGAAGGAAGGAAGGAAGGAAGGAAGGAAGGAAGGAAGGAAGGAAGGAAGGAAGGAAGGAAGGAAGGAAGGAAGGAAGGAAGGAAGGAAGGAAGGAACTTGTGGAGTGATGTTACAGTGACTCCTTGGTAACATGATTTCTGTATTTTGGTTTCCCTCAGCTACACACACATTTTCCTTCCTAGTCAGACTCAGGCCTTTTAGAAGTTACTTATCTTTTTCATAATCATCACCTGTTCTACCACTGGAATTATTTCAAGCAATTTCTTTATTGCTGGGCTTTTCAAAACCTGTAGCCATCAACTTCGCATTTATATTCTTACACTGGCAGCCATTCTGGCTTTATGTTCACTTTCCATGGCTGCTTTTCTTCTGTATCTGCTGTCTTTTGCTTTCTCATACTTTCTCCCTCCTTGTTCTATGTCATTGAAATTACTGATTAATGTTTGCTAAGTTGCTGCTTTACACAGAACTAACATAATCCCTCAGGATTTCTAATAAAAAATCAGGAAAAGATAGATAAAAGGTGAACATGAGCAAGAATCATCAAGCTCCTGGGCCAGAAATATAATTGCATATGTAAATCAGTGCATAACTGACACTATTTGCATGTTTAAAGTTACATATGTACTTCCTCTTTTAAACTGGGTCATAGGGAGGAGAAGAATATGCTGATGATTGTAACCAAGACTTCACTCATAGTAATTTGAATAGAAACCATGAATCAGCTTCCACAGCATGCAGAACTCTTTTTATTTCCATTCTCCAAATGTTTGTGAAAGCAAATTTTTGTTCAGAAAAATGTTCAGTGCAAAATAAAATACCAGAAATGAGAGTGTGAGCACATGCTTGCATGACACTACAAGCATTCACATGGCCATCTGGACAACTCTGTGGATTTGGGATTTGTTCAGAAAATAGCATGTGATTTGTAAATCACAAAGAGAGTGTAAATACCAAATCAAAAAGTGATAATACTGTAAGTATTGACATAGTGATTGTGAGTCATTCATGGAGTAATCCACAGAATGGGGTTTCAGTGGCTGCTTTACTATCTCCCAGTAAAGATGGCTCCTTTACTAGCCTCCTTTTCCAGTACTTTTACTTTACTATTAAAAAAAAAAAAAAGGAAGATTTCTTTTCTTAATCCAGTAAATGAACAAATCCATAGTTAAGTAAACAGCATGTGAGTATATGTTATTAACAATTTACTTTTTGCAAAACTATTCATGACTTTAAATAGTAAATGAATCAATTACATACCTGTTTCAAAACCAAGTTAATGTGGTACGTCTCAGGAAGAATATTAAAGAAGCATCTTTCTCCTGTCTTTCTCCTGACATCTCCAGCTGAAGAAAGAAAACGTGGCAGAAAAGAGATGTGTGCAGTGCATGACAGACATCAGTAGCCAAAACGGCCACTACCATTTGTCTTTATTATAACCATGACTGTAGAATGAGAAAGTAAGGCTGCATTTACATTAGTAGTTCCAACAGAGCCTGGGAGCACCTCTGTGCCCTGGCTGCAATTACCTGTTGTTAGCAAATTGTTCTATTGTTCTCTGGCACAAATTCACTGTTAAAACCATTATTTTCCTTAAGCATGCCCAGAACTTCTTCTCAGTATACAGTTTCCAAACAGCTGACTTGTTCTAGAGACTTATTTAATATATTACCATAGATCTGAACTGTCCCCTTCTAGTTTGCAGTGACTCAGAGTAAAAGCTCAGAGTGCAGACTACAGCCAAATTAATCAGGAAGTTGCATGTTTTACTCTAAAGAGAACAGATCTATTAGTTTTCACAAAAACAAAGAAATTAACAAAAACAGTAATTAATCAAAGTGCTGTGTTAAGGCTAAAAAGGCTAAGCTGCAGCCATCTTGGGTACGATTTTCATAATCTAAGAGCTATTTTATTGGGGTGGTGAGGGGGCAATTGGGAGGGCTGCCTCACACTTCCTCAGCTACTTAGACCTCTTTTGTCATGGTTTTTTGCCATGATTTGGACCCTTTAAGCAAGGTCTCTTGATGTGAGCCTCCGCTACACAGCTGATCCGCTCCAGGTGGATGTCCACATTGCTTCATTGGTCCCTAACCTGGTCCTCATAAAATGAGGCAAAATCCTCCTTGATCCTGACTTCCTCTGGAGCCTCAGGGGTATAGGGCTGCTCAGGACTGTCTCCAGACAGAGACAAAAAGACATTTAGCAACTCTGCCTTCTCTGTATGTTCTGTCACAAGGGCACGTTCCTCATTCATCAGCGAGTCTACGTTGCCTCTAGAGTTAGTTTTGTCTGCAAACAGAATCAATCACAGAATCAGGAACAGGAGGAGGAGTGATTGTTTACAAGAGTGGATAGAACAAGAGTTGATATGACAAGGGGGAGTGATTTTAAAATGATTTGAGATGGAAGATTAAGGTTAGATATTAGGAGGAAGTTTTTCACCCGGTGGGTGGTGACGCACTGGAACAGCTTGCCCAGGAGGCTGTGGATGCCCCATCATTGCAGGCATTCAAGGCCAGGCTGGATGTGGCTCTGGGCAGGCTGGTTTGGTGGTTAGCGACCCTGCACAGAGCAGGAGGGTTGGAACTAGATGATCGTTGTGGTCCTTTTCAATCCAGGCCATTCTATGATTATGTGAATCACAGAATTGTAGGGGCTGGAAGGGACTTCCAGAAATCATCTACTCCAACCCTCTTCCCCTTAAGTCTAACCATAAACTTTCAACTCTGCCCCTGAACAGTACTCAATACATTGCAGTTGCTCTGTCACATAAAGAGCAACTCCACCACCTCGTCTTTCTGGCTTTCCTGAGAAGGACATGGCCATCCATGACCATGCTCCAGGCATGTAAGCTACCCCACCATGTCTCTGTTACAAGACGATAATCTTCTGTCCAAACAAGGATTTCTAACTCCTCTTGCCTATTTCCCATGCTGCGTTCATTGGTGTACAGATACTTCAGGGAGCAAGCTGAGCATGCCAATTTCACCCTACTGGAGTGGGAGGCCTCCCTGCCTTCATCAGTACTAGATTGCTGCCCCACCATTGCAAGTCCAGCTACAACCCTGTCTCCTTTCGAATCTTGTTTAAAGATCTCCAAATAAGCCCCACTAATTCCTGTCCCAGAATCCATTTGCCACTGTGGGATAAACGTTTTCACCTCAGGTCTGGTTTCCTATAAGACCAGCCTTTATCAAAGAACCTAAAGCCCTGACTGTAGCACCAGCCTTGTAGCTAGGCATTTATGGACAGGATCCTTCTGTTCTGTCCCAAGTCATGGGCCATTCAAATGTTAATTTTGAAAAGTTTTTATTATTCCTGAGTAATTTTTAATATATTTATATATCTTTTCCTTGTTCTGTCTTTTGAAAATATTTTTCATGAACAAATACACAGAAGGAATCTCAAGAAAAACATTTTATCTTTCTTTAGACTCATCTTTTGTAAAGGTAGATATGATATATATATATATTTTTGCCATGACTGGACTTCTGTGTAAAGCAAGAGGGATATACTATGGTTGGCTACAAGATTCTCTTACTAGAACCACTATTTCTTAACATTTTTTTGTGTCTTGTATCTTATCCCTCTGTCTGAACATCTTGAAGGAATATGCTGTCTGTTTCTGAAAGCCTGGAACATTGGTAGGAATTTTCTCAAGCTAGAAGTGTGTAACAGTTACACACAGCAAGGTAATCAGGAAAAAAAAAAAGTCTAGAACTTCTTTATTAAGTCATTTAGAAGGACACACAGAAGTACAGAAGCAAATACATTTGCTGGTCTTTACAAAAAAGGAAGTACTAAACCCATGGAAGTACTATGCCTGAATCACAATGAGGCCTGAGAGTAGGATTCTCTACTCTGTCATCAAATTCTTATGGATTTTTCTTAGTATTTAGTTGCTATATTTAAGTAATATAAATTGCCTTTAATATTCCAAGTAATGCGTGTTCCAAGAGTTTAAGGAAAAGCCATTCTTCAGTGCATTTTTTTACTTACAGCTATTTCAAAGGTACAGAGCTCTAGAGACATTAATGTTGGCTTGGCTGCAGCTGAATTTGATAGAATAGCTTCTGCACTTCATCCATGGCAAATGCTCGTATATCACCTGCTCCCAAGGTCACTCCAATCCATCACAATGAACTGGTTCTTTAATTATTCTCTTACACGCTTATAGGAAGTGATGAGCAGGCCAACAAAACCCTTAGAGTATGCTAAGGACCAGCATTTTCATAGGAGATTAGTAAGCAACATTTACCTATAGTCCTGTGAAGGGTTAAAGTCTCAGCAAAAGGGAGACTGTGGAAAAATCCTACAAACAACACAAAGCTGGCTTGGTGCCATGAGCAGGAGTCACAGGAGTTCCATCCTTTATCTCTGTTAGGACAAGGGATTTAATGGAAGGTAGTAAAGGGAGAAAAGAGCCAGAAGCTGGGGCTCACATGTGGCAATTATACTGAATCCAGGTGAAAATGCTTAGCCTCAGGAGAAGTCTTTCAAGCAGCAAGGAAATACTCTGAAATTAATGAGCCACCGAAAATTATCTATCAGCTTGCGAATTCCTGGCAAAAAAGAACAAAACTGCTAAAATTAACATCTGCTGTTACAAAAGTGAATTCTTGTTAAGATGAGGCAATGAGTCACAAGGAATGGAAATGCAAAGTTCTTAATTTCCATATTCAAAAAGTTCCTTTTAATTAATATTGGATGAAAACTTTTGCACCTGACACATTTTGGTATTTTCTTAGTAGCTGAAGAAGAAGAGGGAGGTTGAGAATGAAAAATAATGGCTTCTGTCCCATTTACATGTTTGAAGCAATGCAAGTAGAGAAACCTCTGTATTTTGTCTCTATTTTTTAGGGAATGTAATGAAAAATAACCTTGGTACAGGTCATCCAAAATAAGTAAGGAAGAGAAATAGGTCAAAGGGGGAAATCTATTACTTGAAGTGAGCAGAAGAGAAAATGGAAAGAAAAAAAAAAAGGTTTTAGGCTAACACATGCATTTCGAGCTACATAAACATTCTTCATTTTTCTTCATTGTGAAGGAAGAAATAAGATGAGCAGAGATGGGAAGGAGTGAAGGGGGAGTATTAGTGCGGAGTTATGTATTATCTCCACAGGTGGTAAACTTTTACTGGCAAATGTCTTAATAATTAATTAATTAATTAACCCAGGACAAGAGGGTGCAAGCAGTGGTGAGAAGGGAAAGGAAAATAACAGGAAGAAGTCTCGCTGATAGTTACGTCTTCCTGTGTAGGAGAATCAAGGTTTTGGGTACTCTGGATACAGCTTGCCTTGTGTGAATGATACTGTTGGACTGGATTCCTAGCTGAAGTAAATCAGATGAATTCCACTTGGTGTAATATTACTAGTAATTCCTGTGATTTCTGCCTTTAGCTTATAAATGGCTAGTCACACAAGTATTGCTGGAAGAATTGTGCTTCTATTCAGAAAGGATGAGATTCTAGTGCCAAGTTTCCACACTCACAAGCAGTGTTAAACACATGCAAAATATTTTAATATTATTATTATATATTATTATATATTATATTATATATATATATTATATTATATATATATATATTACTATATATTATATATTATGCTATTAATATAATAGCATAAAGTAACGTAACATAAGGTAACATAACATAAGAAAAGCCATTTTTGCCCTCAATTCTAGCAGGATTTTATATTTCATGTCTTTGGGTGGGGGAGAATTTGGAAAAATATCCTTCAGTTCAGTGTCTATTCCCCCAGGAAACCAGCTGATGAAAGATGCCTCCACCTCAACTCCAACCACCTCCCACCATACTTCATACTCATGAAGTAAACCTCTTTCACTAAAACCACTACCTACTGAGCTAGTCCTTCACACTAATATCCAGCTAGTTGAACCATCAGCTGATCCATCTCTGCTTTTGAGTGCAATAATTTCTTGTTGTCTCATTTAAAATGCTTGTCTAGTAGCTTGTCTACTTTACACCTAATAGCATCTTTCACTCTTAAGAGTGAGTGTTGCATGTTGAATTTTGGATCCATTATTCACTTTTTGCTCATTTTAGTTAACACCAGTGTACAGAGTCTTAGAAAATCATTTTTCCATGCTGTCACATCTTTAGCCTTTTATGCCCAGAGGTCCCTTGGTCCTACTCTTGCTAACTCCGCTGTCAGGAAAGTGCCTATGCTGCCTTAACCTCCCTCCCTCTATTGGCCTTTCCGATCAAGCACCTCTTGGTTTTTCCAGTGAAGCCCTTGCTGCATTGCATTGAGGAAATAATGTGGCTAGGAATAAAGCCTTGCAATTTGCGGAGCAGTTCCTCCATCTGGTTCATGGCACTGAAAGGTGAGATGGGCCCCACAAGTGAAAGTAAAAAAGGCAAGAAGGCTTCACAGTGACTGAGAATAAGGGGGGGTGAAGGGAATAGTTAGAGATAGTTTATAGAAGTAAGAATGTAGAGCTTGTTAGAAAATAAGGGATGGCAGACATTGGGTCTGGGATAGTGAGGGGGATGAAGGCCATAAAGATAAGGGTTTGAGAACAGCCCGAGGACATTTGGCAGGGAGGTGATTAGATGTCCGCAGGGCAAGAAGAAACTGGTCTGGGGGGACTCCCCCTTGAAAGGTCAGAAGTTTACAGCGAGAAAGGTCAGAAGCCTTCACAAGGAAAACAACAAATCTTCATCCCACGACCCACTGCGTATGTGCAAGAGGGGGGGTCTGCATGCTAACAAACTCTTAGGGCTGTAATGAATGTGTATCCGAATTCTGAGAAAACTATTGATTGTGTATTAGTTTGGCCTGCATCTCTAGCACGATGTTTGCAGATGGTGTGCGAGTTAGGAGGAACGATCCCCCTTGCACCCGCTGTCTGTGCAGCACTGAATAAACATTACCTGCTTTGTAATCTTAGTTGGGTTACAGAGTTTGATTCCACACGTCAGCACAGACAGCATCCAGACAGGCCTTGAATATCTCCACAGAAGAAGACCCCATACCTCCATCTGCAATCTCTCTGGGCAACCTGTTCCAGTGCTCTGAACCCTTACTGTAAAGAAGTTCTGCTGCATGTCAGAATGGAACTTCCTATGTTATGGCCATAAGAATATTGCTTTTTCTATAGAAGTTCTGAAATGTTCACCTTTGAAACTCAGACTGCTTCTTCTTCATCTGTATATCAGGTTGTATGTCAAAAGCACAAAGCATTTTTTGGCACCTACTAGGTGCGTAGCATCTATCCTCAACTTTGAACATCTCCCCTCTTGGACTCACATACAGAACTGGAGGAACATGGATATCCTGAGTGAAAAATTTCCATTAACATATGTAATTAACTATTTTTTGTTGGAAACTGGGGTGATTTCCTAGAAGCTGAAAGATACGTATTCCTAAAGAGCAACAATAATAACAACAATAAAACTCAACTTCTTTTAATTCATATTGCATTGTGCATAGAAAATACATTTACCAACCCACTTTTCCCTCAGGTTTTTATTTTGTGTGTGTTACTTACGTTTTTATTTTACATATGAAAAGTGAACTATTAAGGGTATTTTTTTTATCTGTATGGCAACTTTTCCATACGATACTAATAAACATCACTGCAATCTATAGTGCAATCCTCTTGAAGATACTCCCTGCTGCTGGAAATGTGAAAAATTCCTTTCAGGGCAGCAAAAACCCAGTGCATTTTTCTGTTCTGTTACATGAATATTACTTCAGTATTTTCTTTACAGCACAGCTACAAGTTTATAATCTGAAGTTAATTAAATGTATCACCTTTGAATACTGTGGATGTGATTTGCAAGGAGCTCACAGTTTATCTGGGGATGTGTCAAATTAAATGTAGTAATGAGAATCAGTCATTACAGGTAAGGCTGCATGGCAAAATTCCCTGTTGTTGTCACACCATTGACTTCAGAATTAAAGGATTTGGAGCATCTTCTATATGAAGAAAAACAGAGTAACCTGGGTCTGTATAGCTTGTGAAGAAGAAGACTAAGGAGCTGATCAATTCTGATAAATACATAAAGGGAGAGAGGAGGCAAATGGTGGAGGCCAGGTTTCTTCTGTGCTGTGTAGCAATATGACAAGCAGAAATGGCCTAAATCTTGTACCTCGGAAATTCCATACTAACGTGCAGAAAAACTTCAGGTTGCCCAGTGGGGTTCTGGAGTCTCCTTCTACAAAGATATTCAAGACCCATCTGGATTCCTACCTGTGCAACCTATTGTAGGATATCTGCTTTAGCAGGGAGGCTGGAGTTAGCAATCTCAGGAGGAATATTCCAATCCCTGCTACTCTGTAATTCTCCCTATGCCTTTATTTGCCATTATTCACTACCTATTCTGTTATTTTTGCATTGTTTTTATTACTGTTGTTATTAAAACTTAAATGTCAGCAAAAAAGATTAGGAGAATCATTCCTTATCCAGTTTTGAAATGAAAACTCAGAATCGCAGATCTCTGAGTCTGGATTTCTGGGTCTCCAAGATATAAGAAAAGAAAAGATGATTTTTCCCCTTGCAGCACAAACCCATTTGTCTTATTCCACATGACGCTCATGCCCAGGCACACAGCACTACTGAGCAAGCAGGAGCTTTGCTTCCCAGCACTTCAGCCTTGCAAGAAGCTAGGAGAAACATTACTTTCCTGCTTCGTACCTGTCACAGGCCCAGCAAAATGAGCAGGTATCTTGCTCAAGGCTGCACATGTGTCCGCCATGAAGCTAGTCTTACTTTGTACATGGTAGTACAAAATACAAGAGGGGGTAGTGGCCTTGACAGACCTTGAAGAAAGGCCATGACATTCTTAGCAATGATGATGCCGGTTTGGGAATTTTTTTATTTTCTTCAGTGGAGCTGCATGCTGTTGCTGATTGACCAGTTCTCCAAAGGATCTGTATCCCCACCCGAGGCCTCTCGTCTCCCTGGAGAATCAACAGCATTTCCCAGCTGAGTACTGTCAGCACATGTGCTAAGGATGCACTCCTGCATCCAGAGCAATCCTCTGCGTTCTGTCTGTTCTCAACACCAGGGGCTGCAGGGGGACAGTCTGCACCACTATGGTTCTCCTTGTGGGCTGCAGCCTCCTTCAGCTATAATCCAGCTACTCCTATGTGGGCTCCTCCAGGAGCAGATCACTTCCAAGGCCGGCTGGGTGGGCTCATCTCTGTAACGGGTCAGCTCCTGGGCCCTCCTCACACTGGTCACACCTGCAACCCACTGCTACAGAAATCTTGCACGTAGGCTCAACACAGGAGGACAACAAAGGAATGGCTTAGCAATCTGAGTTTTAATTAAAGCACCCGTCGGGGCTACTAGCACGGGCAGGGCTGCACCTCGCTGCCAGAGCAGGGCCCAAAGAGGGACCCAGGGGTTGGGCTTACTGATGAATTTGACAGCCTCGCATCGCACGGAGGTCTGAGAATCCTTCAGGTATGGCAGGCTCTGCCACAGGTACCCTTCCACTGTCCTCTTGTCCTGGTGCAGCTGGAGAAGAACAGAAAGACATGGGACTTGCAGAGCCTCCCCAGATGCTGCTGCAAGCCCTCCTGCCAGCATCCCCCTTCCCCCAGCAAAAAGGTGGGGGCTGTGTGATTGTCCTTACCAAGCACCTCCTGATCGCCGCTATGTACTCCTCCTGGGCCCGATGCTTGAGCTCCTTCCACTTCAGGAATCTGGCACAAGCCACGAGGGCTTCCCCAGATGCCTACACAACAACAGATGCAGGGAGATGGCACCACAGACACACTTCCCACCGTTTGAGTTCTTGCTGAACTCACTCTCAAATCCCAGACCATCGCTGCCACCGCTGAGGTGGCGGCACACCCTTGCCTGCATACTGGTCAGGTCTGTCATTTGTACCTGTGCTACACTCGGGCTCTCGTCACTCATGCGAAACAGCAGAGGCAGCAGGGCCCTGTGCACGGTCTCCTTAATGTTTGCCTTCTTAAACCACAGCACAGCGTCCACCAAATCTTCAAAGAGGTGGATGGAACACTCTCTTACTTCACTTGACATCTGAGGAGGAGAACAAGCGGACCTCAGCAACGCACTCTCACTGCCCATGGTGAGCACGAGTGTAGGCGAGGCTGATGCTTTGAGGAGATGCTTTGGAGTCACATTCTGCACAAAGGTGCTGTGCAGTCTGGGGAGCAAGGCAGGGGGAGGCAGGGAGCTGGGCAAAGAGAGCCCCGAAGGAGAGCGTGGTGCCTTGTCCAGTAACTCACAGTGAAGCGAAGGAGGCCCAACTCTGCTGTGGTGACATTAAATATCTCGCACAATTGTTGGTCCTGGAGAACATTGCTCAGTTCATCCAAGCTCCTCTCTGAAGTTTCTGACAGGGTAAGCATGCTGTTCTGGATGTGCACAAACTGGAAATGCTACAGTTCATGAAGCTGTCTTTCTTAATCAAAGTAGAGAAGTTTTAAAAGTAGTGCACAACATTATGTGTCTTCACTCATCAACACATTTTCCCCTCTGTGCTTAAGACTTTCCTCTATGGAAAACCTCACAGCCTGCCTCCTTGCCTTGCTTTCCAGCCATAGGTCCAAATGTCCACATACTCTCCTGAATGTTTTCTGATTAGTGTCCTTTCCATCACTACTGGCTTCATCTTTTCATACTGCCCTCTCTACTGTCAGGTGGAGCATGGGTTCCTTCTTGTATGTGCATGAGCGCATGTAGGCTTCTCAGTGGGCAGTTCCAGTCAGTTCTCCTTGTACCTTGCTTTGGTTAATCTCATACAGCAGTCCTTGCTGATGAACAGGCTGCATGCACAAGATTTTGAAAGCTTCCCGGTCTCTGACCACATCACCTCTCAGTCCTATGAATACAATGACATGCATTCTAAAACCTAAGCATAAGGATATCAATTCAGTCACGGATGCAGAAATAGTAAGTCACATTCTCTAAGGCTGGTAAGGTAGATTCTCTGTTCCCCAAAATTAGTCTCCAGTTTCTTGTGTTCTTACTGAACTGCTTCATGTTACCTTCCAAAAGGAACTTTTTTTCTTGTTTTCTTAACAAGAACCAGCCAGTGAGAATCATGAACAAATTTAAGACAAAAATATACAAATCATTATGAACTCAAAAGTTTAGTAGAAATGAAGGATTGGCTTAGAAACTTAACAGGGCTTTCCTTCAAACATTAGCATAAATAAAACTGTCTTTTCCAATGAAGCAGATGGATTTTGCTTGATGTGAGAATTACTTTATTTGTTTGTTTGTTTGTTTGTTTGTTTGTTACTTCCCCCTATGTTGGTCTCTGGTCCAGTCACATTACTTTCAATAAGTTCTTTGCAACACCAGGCAAAGTGTCATTAAGTCAATGATCACACATAGGACAGTGTTGACTCATTTGACTGCTGATGGCACAGAATACTGCTCAATCATCAATTCAGGCAGTTGATGATGTAACAGCTCTAGAATACACACAGCATATGGGGCTGAACTGGCATTTAAAATCAGCATTGAATACTACCTGGATACAGACTCTGCTTTTAGGACCTCATCTTTAGTACCACCTAATGTCTCTGCTTCTAATTTTACCATTCCTCATTACTTCCTAACTGAAGCATCCACTGAATGGAAGGCACCATAATCTGTAGAAGTGGTGCTAAGTATTACCAATTTTGTAATCACAGTTCAGTGTGGGATATTCTGCGATTGGAAATTTGCTCACTGAACAGGCAGGTAAGTCAAGACTCACACCTGAGCTGCTCAATATATTCAGTATGTCTTAGCTGCGGAAGAATATTGCATTTCAAAGAAGAGGCTTGTGCTGACTGCATAGGTGAGTTAGAAGATCTGGGGAAAGAAAGAGGAGGATGGGTTTTCTCTGGCACAATACTTACTGCTTAAACCTCATGGTGCTGATGTCTTGCCTCACATGACAGACTGACTGAGCCTTGCCCCAAATTTTTCTACAGGAAATCAATCAGTATGAAAGCAGTATATTCCACATCTTCCTGCAGGTTTGTTTCCAATTCCTTACAGATACGCCAAGTTAAAGGAAGACTGACGTGCCTATTTGTCCAGAACACAAGATGCTTCAGCTCTGTCAACAAAGTCAGGAGAGAGCAATTAAGCAGTCAGGGAAAGAAAAAAGATGTAATATTTTAGTCTAAAGCTTTGTAAGGAAGATCTTAAATATATAATTAATGTAATTCATTAATCTGTGATTGTTCATGCTATGTTGACACACTTTTGTAACACTAAGTAAATTAGTGCATTTGGCATTTGCAACAGTTTCCTTCCTTGTGTTATCTCTACCATATCCCCTCAAATGAGAATCTCTTCCCAAACACTTAGCTTGCTGCCTTCTATTGCTTGCCAGGAGATTTCATACATTAAAAGGAAAAAAAAATGTATTTAGGAAGAGTTTTAACTGCTTGAATTATTTAATAAACAGATGTAACATTGAAATGAATAATTTAGATTAAAAATGGATAATGGAGCTTTAAAGATGCAGTGCTCTTAAGTCAAAAATCTTTTGTTCCTTATATTGATGTTGAAAAAAGCGTATGTGCTCTGTAAGGCTAGATGGAAGGACAGTTTCTTCTCACTAAAACGCATTTTAAAAGAATCTCACAGAGAAATAAACAATTCAGAAACAAGCTGCAAACATTATAATCATGTGAATGTATTATAGCTATATGACACTAATTCCCCACTTCTGTTCAAGTGTAATCAGGTCTTGTCCTTGCTTGACCTGCGTAGGTGTCATATCCTACAGGATACTCAGACACTGATACAAAATTGTCATTTAATCATTTCCATTCACATACTAATTTCCATTTTCTGGTGTAATTTTTCATTTCATTATCAGTTTGTTTTTTGCCCTTAAAACACTGTGTTCACTTCATTTTTTCCATTTATTTTGTTCCCTTTGATACTCTAACAGCTAGGTTTAAGACAGTGTCACATTAATTTATTTTGACTAGAGGAAAGGAAATTAGCATCTTGGTGGAAGCTGTACTACGTGGATCATATACTCATTACAGAACTCTTAAACACATTTCATTTTGCTGTGATTACAAAAATTGAAAGCAAGCATGACAATTTTCAGCCACTTTACCTTCCTTTTCACTCATACTGCCTTTGCAAAATGACAGCCATAGAAATGTGCATTATGAAAAGCAGTCAATTCTCACGCTTGACACTGAGGCTGGAGGACAGCAGCAATAATGATCTATCTCTTCCACATGCTATTTCAGACCATGCTGCACAGGACTAATGCAATACTAAACCTACTGTCTTATTTATCAGTTCTACAGTGCAACTACAGTTGTTGCCTCCTGAAACATCCCAGTGTTACCTGTGTTACCCCTTACAGGTTGGATCATGAACAATGCAAGGCACTGGAGGAGCAAGAAGGAAGCCTATGATTGCTTCCAGGAGTTTTTACAGAGAGGCATCTGGGAGCTGATGGAGTGGGATTGACTTGCTACTACACAGATGGAGAGGACAGCCGGTACTAGCAATAAACATTTTGCAGATGGCATGGAGGAAACTTGCTCATCCTTATAGGATTCCTGGAGAAATCTAGTCACCCATGGCTTCCAGAGAACAAACTCTGTGCAGATACTAGCTTTGTCAATTCCGTTCTCCATTTTGCAGCAAGATGGAGTTTTAGGGATGCTGAGCTAATCTTCAAGATGTAACAGGAATTTGTCTTTCTGATCAGAATCCCTAGACTCCTGAAAATTCACACAGCATTTTTCCAGCAATACAGAGAAATTAGCCAGTGATGAAAAATTGTTAAGTGGGAGCTGGTTAGGGCTAGGATTAGGGTTAGGAATAACGTTAGGGCACTTGCACTAACTTGTGCAATAGCGTCCATAGTTAAATCCACCTCTCAGTCTGCAACCCACTTTATGTTGTATCTCTTCCTTGATGGCCCGAAGGCTCATGGGCCCACCGAGCTAGAAATAATTCACTCTTGTGTTGCCAGTCCAGGTCTATTTGAGCCACCTCAATTCTGGCAGCTCGGTCTACCTGATGGTTATTTTGCTGTTCTTCAGTAGCCCGACTCTTGGGCACATGAGCATCTACATGGCACACCTTTACAACTATAGTCTTTGTTCGGGCAGCAATGTCTTTCCACAGTTCAGCAGCCCAAATAGGTTTACCCCTTCTTTGCCAGTAATTTTGCTCCCACTGCTGTAACCACCCCCATAAGGCATTCGCTACCATCCATGAGTCAGTGTAGAGATAGAGCATTGGCCACCTCTCCCGTTCAGCAACATCTAAGGCCAGTTGGACAGCCTTTACCTCTGCAAATTGGCTTGATTCTCCTTTCCCTTCAGTGGCCTCTGCAACTTGTCGTGTGGGGCTCCACACAGCAGATTTCCATCTGCGATGCTTCCCCACAATATGACACGATCCATCTGTAAACAAGGCATATTTCTTTTCATTCTCTGGTAGTTCATTGTATGGTGGGGCCTGTTTAGCACGCGATACTTCTGCTGGTGGTGTCCCAAACTTTTTACCTTCAGGTCAGTCCATGATCACCTCTAGGATTCCTGGACGGCTGAGGTTCCCCATCCGTGCTCGTTGTGTAATCAGTGCAATCCACTTACTCCAAGTGGCATCAGTAGCATGATGGGTGGATGGAACCTTTCCCTTGAACATCCAGTTCAACACTTGCAGTCAAGGTGCCAGAAGGAGCTGTGTTTCAGTACCGACTACTTCAGAAGCAGCCCGAACCCCCTCATACACAGCTAAGATCTCCTTTTCATTTGGAGTGTAGCGCTCTTCAGACCCTCTGTATGCCTGACTCCAAAATCCCAGGGGTCGACCTCTGGTCTCTCCTGAGGCTCTTTGCCACAAACTCCAAGTGGGGCCTTTCTCTCCAGCAGCAATGTAGAGGATGTTCACATCCTGTCCCATCTGTACTGGCCCCAGGGCCACAGCACGAGCTATCTTCTGTTTAATCTGTTCAAAAGCCTGCTGCTGCTCAGGGCCCCATGTAAATTCATTCTTCATTTGCATCACATAATAAAGGGGGCTTACAATGAGGCTGTAGTTTGGAACATGCATTCTCCAAAAACCCACTATGCCCAGAAAAGATTGTGTCTCTTCCTTATTAGTGGGTGGAGACATGGCACATGTCGATCACATTGGTTGGAATGTGACGACGGCCATCTTGCCACTTTATACCTCAGAACTGAATTTCCTGGGCAGGTCCCTTCACTTAGCTTCGCTTAATAGTGAAACCAGCATGCAGAAGGATCTGGATTATTTCTTTCTCAAAAACTTCCTTTGCTGTGTTGCCCCACACAATGATGTCATCAATGTACTGTAAGTGTTCAGGAGCACCTCTCTGTTCCAGTGCAGCGTGGATCAACCCATGGCAGATGGTTGGGTTGTGTTTCCACCCCCGGGGCAAAAGATTCCAGGTATACTGAATGCCCCTCCAGGTGAAAGCAAACTGTGGCCTAGACTCTTTGGCCAAAGGAGTGGAGAAAAAGGCATTAGCAACAGTGGCATACCATTTAGCCACTTTTGACTCCAGTTCGTATTGGAGTTCTAACATATCTGGCACAGCAGCACTCAGTGGGGGTGTGACTTCATTCGGGCAACGGTAGTCCACCGTCAGCCTCCATTCTCCACTGGCTTTATGCACTGGCCATACGGGGCTGTTAAAAGGTGAGTGAGTTTGCTGATCACTCCCTGGCTCTCTAGTTGACAAATCAACTTATGAATGGGGGGCAAGGAGTCCCTGTTGGTGCCGTACTGCCACCTGTGCACCATTTTTGTAGCAATCGGTACCTGTTGCTCTTTTACTCGCAGCAACCCCACAACAGACAGATCTTCTGTTAGGCCAGGCAAAACAAACAGCTGCTTAACAACTTCTGTGTCTACAGCAGCTATTCCAAAGGCTCATTGATACCCTTTGGGATCCTTAAAGTATCCCCTTCTGAGGTAATCAATACCAAGTATACATGGAGCCCCCGGGCCAGTCACAATAGGGTGCCTTTGCCAGTCTTTACCAGTGAGGCTGATTTTGTCCTCCAACATAATCAGCTCTTGGGAACCCCCAGTCACCCCATGAATATAAACTGATTTTGTCCCTTGGTGACTCGAGGGCATTAAAGTGCATTGTGTACCAGTGTCCACCAGGGCCTTATATTTCTGTGGTTCTGATGTGCCAGGCCATCTAATCCACACAGTCCAATATACTCTATTAACCCTTTCCTCCCCTGGTTGGGGGCAGGGCCCCTCTGTTTGTTACCTCTGTTGTCTGCAACAACTGGAGCAATCACCTTTTCGGAGAAGTTCACCTTGATGATTGATTTGTCTTGTAATTCTTTTACCCGTGCTTGAAGTGCAGGAGTAGGTTGTTTATGCCACTTCTTCATGTCTTCTCCATGGTCACATAGATAATGCCACAAGGCAAAGAGCGATGTAGTCTTACTGTTGTCACTTGCTCGAGCAGGAGGATGTTGTCTTTTGATAGCTGAGACGCTGGATGACACCAGCTGGGAGGAAACCAAGTTGATCAGTCCCTCCAGTAGGCTGTTTTGTGAATTCCGGTCCCCATTGGATGTATTTGTTACCACCATGGATCCATCAGCATCAGGCATGGTAGACAGTTTGTCTATTATATCTTCTTGTTTGCTCTCCATTCTGTTCAGCTTTTCAGCTACTTTTGCAATGGCTGAAACACAAACTCGTAGAGGGCTTAAATGTAACTCAAAGTCTTGAAGTTTATTAATCAGTTCATTTATAAGGGGTTTTCTTTCCCCTCTACCATACATAGCTGCAAATGTACTGGCGTACCTCTCTGGTGCAGTCTTTGTGAACGTACGCCACATGTTTGGTGTACAACTGACTCTCTCAGGATCATGCTCTTGGTCTGGCTTAACAGGAATGAAATCGGGGCTATGTAGCGTTTCCACCACAGCATATTCTCTCAAATAACTGATGCCTTTTTCTATATCAGTCCATTTCTTTTTCTCAGGCATCAGATCATCTTTGAAGGGGTATCTTTCTCTTACAGCTAACAACATCCACTTCCAGAGGGTGAAGGCCTGGTTCTGGCATGTACTAATACCTCTGTCAATGGCTGCATCCCTAGCAATGCCACCCAGTTGGCGAGCTTCTCTACTATCTAGCCACACACTGTTGGCCCCATTGTCCCGGCATCAAAATAACCAAGTGGCAATAGGCTCATTTGGGTGACGTGAGAAGTCTTTTCTCAGACTTCAGATTTCATTCATTTTCAGAGATCGATCAACAAGGGTAACAATATCTTGCTCACCTCTTCCTCTTTCAGGACTTCTTGTTGCCCTCGTAGGCGTTGGTGACCGTGGTCTTACTGAGGGCCCCTCCCCTGGACTCAGGGGTGCTTCTCCTGGATCTCCGAGCCACTCCTCTGGACCTCTTTCCTCCTCTTTCTTCTGTTCTGAGTTGAGATTCGTTTTGTTTTCTGTCCTATTACAAGGGCGACTGACATCAATTGTGGTGCCTCCTGTGGTTGATCAGGTTGGTCAGTTCCTATGCTCTCACCCTCTAGCTCTGCTTGAAGTCTTGTTCAATTATGAGAGGATTCAGTTCAGATTGGAGGGTGTCAAGTTTGGATTGGAGGGAGTCTCATTCGGATTCAAAGGCATCTCATTGAGATTGGAGATTCCTTCTCTCAGCTTGGAGATTCTCCCCTTTAGCTCGGAGACTTTCTTTCTCAGCTCGGAGACACTCTTGCCAGGTTTTGAGATTCTCTCTCCTGGCTAGAAGATTCTCTTTCTCAACCCAGAAATTCTCTGTCTCGCCTTGGGGACTCTCTCTCTCTTTGGATTTGGAGACTTTGTTTCTCGACTAGGAGACTCTCTCTCTGGACCTGGAGATTCTCTGTCTCTCGGCTCGGAGTCTCTCCTGAAAGCTCTCCGTTTCAGCCTGGAGACTCTCTCTTTGGGATTGCAGGGAGTCTCTCTCAATTTGGAGGGCATCTCTCTCGGACTTGAGGATATCCCTCTCAGATTGGAGGTCTTTTCTCTCAACCAGGAGACTCTCTCACTCAGCCCGGAGATCTATCTCCCTCTCAGCTCTCAGACACTATCTCTCAATTTCACAAACTCTTTCCTTCTGGGATATTATTGAATAAGGCCCAACAAGCCCCATTAGCCAGGCCCCAAGGATGTAAGGAATGCCAAGGAGAACATTTAATTCTCCCTTGAAAAAAACAAGGCTGCAGCCTTCAGGAGCTTAAAGAAGCACAACAGAAAGGTGCTGAAATTTACCTTATTCACCATAGAATCATAGAATGGCCTGGGTTGAAAAGGACCATGATAATCATTTAGTTTCAACCCCCCTGCTATGTGCAAGGCCAACCACTAGACCAGCTTTAATTTCTTGTGATAACATGACCTTTCCTTCCCAGGAATTGCGCTGATATTCTTCTAGAAAAACAAAAGCTGAACTGGATGAAGGTACATTTTAGCATTTATTTTTCTCATTAGTGGATAACCAAAAAACCAGTGCTGCATCCTGCAGCAAGCTTCGTTTTGCAGGTTGAGAGGAATACACTGGATCTCAACGTGCATATTTTTCGTTTGAGAAAAATTAGGTCATCTAAGCCTTAATAAATCTGTGAAAATCGTGAGGTGGTTTTTTACTTCCAGCAGGTCCAAGAAAGCATTTCAAAATTATGGTCAGTGTAAGGCAACACTTGGAAAAAGGAGAATATTTTTGTCTAGTTTAAATCATTCTGAGCTGGTAGGGTAGTAGTCATGACGATTTCTGTCAGTTTCCATTCCAGGCTTTCTAAAAGACTAGTCACTACAAAACCGTAAATGCAGGAAGAAATGTTTTCACCAATTCTCCTATTCCTATAACTGTGTACCTTGTGGGCATAATTAGAGAAATAAAACATGCTTTAATAAATATTCCGCAGCATTCATAAGCATTGTTATAAAATACATTTGTCAACAATAGTAGAAAACTGATGCTTTCCTTATTTATCCTACAAAGAACATAATTCACAAGACCACAACATCACTAAGGCTGAAAGACATCTCTAGAACTCATATTGCCCGGCCACCCACCAAGAAGAGAACCAGGACTGTCCAAAGCCATGGCCAGATTGCAAATTTTTCCAAGAACTGTGAATTCACAAGGTAACCTGCTCCGGCTTTCAGTCACTTCAATGAAAATCTATGTTTTCTCCTGTTTAAATGATATTTCCTTTGCTTCAGATTGTGCCTCGTGGCCCAAAGTATGAGCTAAGTAAATAATTAAGTAAATAAATGAATGAGATATGAGAGTCCTGCATATTTTGGAAAACAAAGTGAGCGGTGTGTGTTTTAATAGCTTGATGTACATGGGTATAGAAAAGCAGGAACTCAGAATGCAGGCTAACAGTAATTGGTTTTCCTAATTTTCTTTCCTGTACATTTCCAATACTCAAACTCACCTATGAGTCGGTAAGCTATTATGTAGAGGCTGCCTATTAGGTATAAAGCTTTACAAGCTCATTGTTGATAATGTCAATGTCATGATGAAAACTCAGGCTCATTACAATATGTGGTACAACACTTTCCAAATTAAGAGTGGGTGTTTCAAGCTCGGGTCTTATCTCATTTGAAAAGGAAATATGTTTGCAGTGCTTGGATGTGGGAAGACTAATTAGTTCACGTGTTTCAAAATAAGGAGTAGAAACATATTAGAAGGAAAATGGGAAGAGAACTGTTGACAGTTATAGAGGGCTTTACATCTGGAAAATAGTGCCAAAAAGATGCAAATGCCTAATTTTTTTTAATCTGAAAGCAAGGAAAATGGTATTTCACACTGGTTGAGTTTTCCAAAACAATCCCATTGAAAGGTAAGACGGGCCCCACAAGTGAAAGTAAAAAAGGCAAGAAGGCTTCACAGTGACTGAGAATAAGGGGGGGTGAAGGGAATAGTTAGAGATAGTTTACAGAAGTAAGAATGTAGAGCTTGTTAGAAAATAAGGGATGGCAGACACTGGGTCTGGGATAGTGAGGGGGATGAAGGCCATAAAGATAAGGGTTTGAGAACAGCCCGAGGACATTTGGCAGGGAGGTGATTAGATGTCCGCAGGGCAAGAAGAAACTGGTCTGGGGGGATGCCCCCCTGCCTTCCCCCCCTCCCCAAAAAAAAAAGGCCAGGAGTTTACAGCGAGAAAGGTCAGAAGCCTTGGCAAGGAAAACAACAAATCTTCATCCCACGATCCACTGCGAACGCGCAAAAGGGGGGGTCTGCATGCTAACAAACTCTCGGGGGTGTAATGAAGGTGTATCCGAATTCCAGGAAAACTATTGATGATGAATTAGTTTTGCCTATATCTGTAGCACGATTTTTCTAGACGATGTGCAAGTTAGGAGGAACGATCCCCCTTGCACCCAGGTGTCTGCGCAGCACTGAATAAACCGTACCTGCTTTGTAATCTTAGTTGGGTTACAGAATTTGATTTCACATGTCACCATGACCACATTTGCTTAATTGCAGCAAGCTAACATATTGAGTTCATTCTCAGGAGCCTACTGTTTTAATCATAATTCAGTCTTTTACTTTCCCAGATTCCAGCTCTCACTTCCTCCAAGCAGATAAAAGGAATGTAGGTATCAGAAAGCAGACAAACAAATAAGTGCCCACATATTTAATGACAAATTCTGTTCTGATCACAGAATCACAGAATTGTAGGGGCTGGAAGGGACCTCCAGAGATCATCGAGTCCAACCCCCTGCCAAAGCAGGTTCCCTACAGCAGGTCGCACAGGTCGGCATCCAGGCAGGTCTTGAACATCTCCAGAGAAGGAGACTCCACCACCTCCCTGGGCAGCCTGTTCCAGTGCTCCGTCACCTCACTGTAAAGAAGTTCTTGCGCACATTGGTGCAGAACTTCCTATGCTGTGGCTTATGTCAGTTTCCCCTTCTCCTGTCTCCACATACCGCTGAAAAGAGACTGGCCTCATCACTATGGCCCCCACACCTCAGATATTTATAAACCTGGATCAGGTCCCCTCTCAGTCTTCTTTTCTCAAGGCTGAACAGACCCAGTTCACTCAGCCTTTCTTCATAGGAGAGATGCTCCAGGCCCTTCTCCATCTTCGTGGCCCTCCACTGGACTCTTTCCAAGAGATCCCTGTCTTTTTTGTACTGGGGAGCCCAGAACTGGACGCAGTGCTCCAGATGAGGCCTTACCAGGGCAGAGTAGAGGGGGAGGATCACCTCCCTCGACCTGCTGGCCACGTTCTTTTTAATTCATCCCAGGATGCCATTGGCCTTTTTGGCCACGAGGGCACACTGCTGGCTCATCGCCAACCTGTCGTCCACCAGGACACCCAGGTCCCTCTCTGCAGAGTTCCTCTCCAGCAGGTGGTCCCCCAGCCTGTAGTGGTCCATGCAATTATTCCTCCCTAGGTGAAAGACTCTACACTTGCTTTTGTTGAACCTCATCCAGTTTCTTACTGCCCAGCTCTCCAGCCTATCCAGGTCTTGCTGAATGGCAGCACAGCCTTCAAGGCTTGTCAGCCAATCCTCCCAACTTCGTATCATCACAAACTTGCCGAGGGTGGCCACTATCCCCTCATCAAGGTCATTGATGAAGATGCTGAACAAGACTGGACCCAGCACAGACTCCTGGGGGACACCACTGGCTACAGGTCTCCAACCGGACTCTGCACCGCCAACGACGACCCTCTGTGCTCTGCCAGTCAGCCAGTTCTCAACCCACCTCACTGTCCACTCATCTGTCCCACACTTCTCAGCTTTGTTATGAGGATGTTGTGGGACACAGTATCAAATGCCTTTCTAAAATCAAGGTAGACTACATCCACTGCTCTCCCCTCATCCACCCAGCATGTGACAACATCATAGAAGCCCACCAGGTTGGTCGAGCACGACCTCCCCTTGGTGAACCCATGCTGACTACTCGTGATAACCTCCTTTTCTCCCAGTTGTCTGGAGATGGCATCCAGCACAAGCTGTTCAATCACCTTTCCAAGGACAGAGGTGAGGCTGACAGCACTATAATTACCTGGGTCTTCCTTCTTGCCCTTTTTGAAGACCGGAGTGACATTGGCTATCCCAGTCTTCAGGGACCTCCCCGGTTATCCAAGACCTCTCAAAAATGATGGAGAGCAGTTCAGCACTGACCTCCGCCAGCTCCCTCAGCACACGTGGATGCACCCCATCAGGTCCCATGGACTTACAGACCTTAGTACTGCCTAGGCGCTCACGCACCACCTTTTCCTTGACTGAACGGAGGTCTCCCATTCCCCAGATCCTCTCACTAACCTCCAGGGTGTGGGAAACCTGAGGGAGAATCTTTTCACTGAAGACAGAAGTAAAGAAGGCATTCAATATCTCTGCCTTCTCAGCATCCCCCGTTACCAGAACCAACCCCCCCCACTTAGTAAGGGGCCCACATTCTCTCTAGTTTTCCTTCTGCTGTTAACATACTTAAAAAAGCCTTTTTTATTATCCTTTATCACTTTATCCAGATTCAATTCCAGGCGGGCTTTAGCCTTCCTCATTGCACCCCTGCAGGCCCTGACTACATTCCTGTATTCTTCCCAAGTGGTCAGACCCTTTTTCCACATTTCATGGACCTTCTTCTTTCCTTTGAGTTTGTGCATGAGCTCCTTGCTCATCCACACAGGTCTCCTGCCACCTTTTCCCGATTTCTTGCTCACAGGGACGCACCAATCCTGAGCTGGGAAGAAGAGCTGCTTAAATGCCGACCAGCTCTCACAGGCCCCCTTACCTTCCAACACCCAAGCCCACGGGATAGCTCCAAGTAGATCCTGGAAGAGATCAAAATTGTCTCTCCTGAAGTCCAGGGTAGCAATCCTACTTTTTGCTTTACTTCTTCCACTCAGGATCTTGAACTCCACCATCTCATGATCACTACAACCCAAGCTGCTCCCTACCTTGACTTCCTTAACAAGTCCATCCTTGTTGGTGAGAATAAAGTCCAGTAACACCGCTCCCCGTGTCCGTTCCTCCACCATCTGCATCAGAAAGTTGTCTTCAATGCACTGCAAGAACCATCTGGACCGTGTGTGCCTGGCCATGTTGGTCGTCCAGCAAATACCTGGAAAATTGAAGTCCCCCATAAGCACAAGTGCCTGGGAACGTGACGCTACTTCCAGTTGCTTATGGAAGGCCTCATCAACCTCCTCCTCCTGATCAGGGGGCCCACAACAGTGTTACCCTTACCAGCCCGCCCCTTGATTCTCACCCATAAGCTCTCCACTGCTACATCACTCTCCCCAAGTGGAGTTCAGTACATTCTAGCTGCTCTCTCACAACTCCACCACCCCGCCTCGCCAGCCAATCTGTCCTAAAAAGCACATAGCCCTCCATGACAACATGCCAGTCATGTGAGCTGGTCCCACCGCATCTCCGTGATTGCAGTGAGATCATGACCTCGCGACCGCACGCAGAACTCCAGCTCTTCCTGTTTATTTCCCATGCTACGTGCATTAGTATACTGGCACTAAGAGAAGCAGCATCCCCCCACCCCTCTCCAAGCCTTTGAACTCCATCATCTCCATCCATCACATTCTGTTTTGAGCCTCGAACTGCCCCCTCAGTCCCAGCAGTCCTCATTTTGTCCCCTTTCACTTTCATACCTAGTTTTAACACCTGTCAATACGTCCCGCCAGTTCCTTGGCTAGAACCCTCTCTCCCCATGGAGACAGGCTGCTTCTATTTGCAGCTGTCAGGCCAGGTGCCGAGTAAATTGCCTGTGATCAAAAAAACCAAAACTCCTGTGTTTCCACCAACTCCTAAGCCATTTGTTCAAGAGATGGGTTTTTAGGCTCATCCCAGTATCCTTTCCTGCCACTGAAGGTACAGATGTAATAAGCACCTGCACACCTGTTCCTTCAACTACCCGCCCCAGCCCTCTGAAGTCATCTTTAATAGCCTTCAGGCTTTTCTCACTAACTTCTTCACTGCCAGCCTGTACTATCAACAGTGGATAGTAGTCAGAAGGGCAGATCAGTCTGGGAAGTCTCCTAGCAATGTTCCTGGCCCATGCCCCAGGGAGGCAGCACATCTCTCTGCGGTGAGGGTTGGGCCAGCATACAGGGCCTTCAGTTCCTTGCAGCAGGGAGTCTCCTATGCCAACCACCCTTCTGTCCTTCTGGGTGGAGGAAGTCTTGAGGCGCGGGGGTGTCCGCTTCCCCTGAGGCACCCTCATGGGTGGGCCTCCCTCCACACCTGCACACACCTCTCCCTCAGGTTCCAGAGCCTCAAATCTATTTCGCAGAGGCACCTGGGGAGCCGAGCATGGTTCGGGGGGGCGGACGCCCACATTGCCGAGTCGGTATCTGTTTCCACCCGTCTTTCTCTCTCAGACTGCTTTGCTCTGCTCAGCAACAACAGGGCAGAGGCTCCACCACTGTGCAGTGGATATCACCTTGCCCTTTTGGGAGAGAGTTACAATGGTTTTGACCCAGTCCCACACCCCCTAGTTCTTCATTGGTATTGATATTGGTAGGAGAAGACTGAGGGCTCCCTGTATCAGGAGCACCGTCTGTCTGCCGATTCCTCTCTGTCACCTGTTTGCAAGGCGACCGGGGGCCACGTGCTCCATTGGGAGCCTCAGGTGCATGCCGGGACCTCGGGGCCGATAGGGCCTGGCACCACCAGTCAGTTTCCTTTTCAAGGCCTTGATGGTCCTCAACCTCTCCACCTCTTCCCTCAGGAGGCCACCAGACGGAGAAGTCATTTACCTGGTCACACCTTACACAGGCGCTGCCTCCATCGCCTGGCACTTCAAGGGCCAGACTCTGGCACGCGTTGCAGCCAGCAACCTGAATGCTAGCATGCTGTTTTGGGACCTGTCTGGGTCTCCGCACTCTTCTTGATCCTCCCCCTCTACTCTGCCCTGGTAAGACCTCATCTGGAGTACTGTGTCCAGTTCTGGGCTCCCCAGTACAAAAAAGACAAGGATCTCTTGGAAAGAGTCCAGCGGAGGGCCACAAAGATGGAGAAGGGCCTGGAGCATCTCTCCTATGAAGAAAGGCTGAGTGATCTGGGTTTGTTCAGCCTTGAGAAAAGAAGACTGAGAGGGGACCTGATCCAGGTCTATAAATATCTAAGGTGTGGGGGGCAGAATGGCGAGGCCAGACTGTTTTCAGTGGTGAGTGGAGACAGGACAAGGGGAAATGGCTGGAAACTGCAGCATAGGAAGTTCCGCACAAACATGCGCAAGAACTTCTTTACAGTGAGGTGACGGAGCACTGGAACAGGCTGCCCAGGGAGGTGGTGGAGTCTCCTTCTCTGGAGATGTTCAAGACCTGCCTGGATGCCGACCTGTGCGACCTGCTGTAGGGAACCTGCTTTGGCAGGGGGTTGGACTCAATGATCTCTGGAGGTCCCTTCCAACCCCTACGATTCTGTGATTCTGTGATTCTGTGATTCTTGGCTGCAGCCTTCCTCTTACGCGTGCAGGGGACCTCTGTCCGGTCTCCACATGTTTCCTGGCAGTAGATTTCCGCCGCGATGCAGCCATGGCAATCCAGCAGACCCACTAGCACTAGCACAATCAGAGTAGCCTTACCAAGGTGTGACTAAACAGCTCCGGCCCGTTACTCATGGCAGTGAAAGACTGGGATGCATTTAACACCCCTAGGTGACATTTGAAAGCAGCTCTCTGCTATATTTTAAATTCTATGTCCCTATTCCATCTTTTTCCTATGATTCTTCCACTGGTTGAGAAGAGATCCCTTAAATATCTTGTATAGGAACACTCACTGATGCTTCTTCTATTCTTTATAAAAGCAGACTGAGAACACTGATGGTGGATTCACCTTCATTTACATTCAAAGGCTCTAAATATAATTTACTAAAATGACATGGAAATCAGCTGTCTGTTATTGGAAGGGCTTTGTTAATGAGACAGGCAAGAGATGGCAGGGCTGCTACCTGTGACATGTCTTACTGTAATGAGATGAAAGAGACATACTCAAGTCCATAAAATTCAGCTATGGCCCAGGTGAGTGTCTTAATTCAGGTTGTTCAGTGGCACCAGATAACTGTGTTCAGATGAATATCTGTGCTGGCTAGCAAAGAGTGACAAGAAAAAATATCCCAGTGTGTTATCCGTCAGAGGAAGAGAGTGGTGTATGTAGAATTCAACTAGAGTTGTGACAGTGGAAGAAGGAAAGAAAACACTGTCACCAGAATTCTCCATTAAGGAGCATCTGCAAAAGCACACTTCCTTATTCCATTTTCCCTACTGGGTGGTTTTCTATCTTCTTCCTATCATTCTGCAGGACAAACACCCCAAAGCATCCATTCTTGCATGCTTATCTTAATCTCAGGAATGTCTGCTTTTGAAAAAGAGCTTCTTTTCAATTTGGTATAAAACAAATGATTGTTACAAGGAAATTCACATGTAGCTTAATAATAGTGGCTACGTAAATGAGCTAATTCTGACTTTTGCATAGCAAGAAATAATCTGGAATTTCAAATTGCCTAGAAATACGTATTATATATTTCAATTTATCTATTGATTAAAAAAAGCTGTATCTCATGAAAGGGTATCTCGTGTATACTGTGCATGAGGTCTCCTTAATGCTGTCACTTTTTTTTCAAAGCTAAGGCCTACAGGAGCAATCAAGCTTACTCAAAGTCAAGCTGCCTTCTATCAGCATCTCACATCTTCAGCAACTATAATCATTCCTGAAAATGAAGATGTCTTTTGTTATCCTGATGTCGTCAATATTGCACACAGCAAACAAATTCAGCCTGACTTTCTTAAAATCAGATTAATCTGTGAGGCACAAAGTAATAAAAGCACGATTTTGATAATCAAAATGAGCGACAGCAGTTGTTAGGAGAATGCATGTGTCACACACAGAGGTAAACTCGCCACAGCAAAACTATCTGTAACCGTTCATGCCAGTGCTCATCCTCACAGAAAAAGTTTTTCAGGAGATCTTCAGGAAGAGAGACCATTACAGAAGTGAAAACCTAAGGGATTTGAGCAGAGGTGTCCACTAGCTCACTCAGTAAATAAGGCAGCAGAGACAAAAGTTCAAGTCCTCTTTTAGAGGAAGCTTGTTGATTTTTACCAATAACATTATACTAAGCACAGCAAAGTGTGCGTGATTTTATGTCCTGAACAAAGTGTATGAAACAGATGTTCCACTTATTTTTTTGCCTGTTGCTGTTGCTTTTACACCAAGGGTAAATGATACCAGCCATGCGAATGATCTTCTCCAGACTATTCTAATGGAATTTTAAAATTACTGTCTTCTCAGTTTCAAAAAAGGCAACTTTGGCAGCAATTTCCCATTTGCAATAATCCAGTGAAATACTGGATCCTTAAAAGAAGACAAAACAAGCTTGTTCCTTCCTCTGTTCTTGTGCACAAGGGCCCTCCCACCAGACTACAAATTCGGCTCATGTGAGAAATTTCCTCAAGGGACTCTTCTCCCTACGCATTTATTTATCGTCCGTTTTGTTGTTGAGTTGATTTCATTAGTAGTAGTAAAAATAATGTTATTTTAAGAGTTGTATGTCAGCAAAGAAGGTTTGCAGAGTCATTCTTTCCCCTATTTTGAAAAGCAAACTGAAAACCAAAGATAGAGCTCTGAGTCTGGATTGCTGGATCTCCAAGATATAAGAAAAGATGATTTTTCCCCTTGAAGCACAAACCCATTTGTCTTATTCCACATGACGCTCATGCCCAGGCACACAGCACTACTGAGCAAGCAGGAGCTTTGCTTCCCAGCACTTCAGCCTTGCAAGAAGCTAGGAGAAACATTACTTTCCTGCTTCGTACCTGTCACAGGCCCAGCAAAATGAGCAGGTATCTTGCTCAAGGCTGCGCATGTGTCCGCCACAGGAGGGGGTAGTGGCCTTGACAGACCGTGAAGAAAGGCCATGAAGAAAGCAATGATGATGCCGGTTTGGGAATTTTTTTATTTTCTTCAGAGGAGCTGCATGCTGTTGCTGATTGACCAGTTCTCCTGGAGAATCAACAGCATTTCCCAGCTGAGTACCATCAGCAGACGTACTGAGGGTGCACTCCTACAGCCCACCACTACAGAAACCTTGCACGTAAGCTCAGCACAGGAGGACACCAAGGAAACGGCTTTGCAATCCGAATCCTCTTTGTAAGAACAGATGTGACGTACAGAATCAAACCTCGTAAAGCAAGCAAGGTTATAAAGTTGGTATGTTTATTATGGTGCTGGGTGCGAGGGTGATGACTTCTAACTCGCACAACAAAACATTTGTTGGTATACAGATATAGTTGGTACATAGATACAGATATATACAGATAAGATGACACAACAGGTTGCTTGAACAGTTCCAAGATCTCATCATAATGTTCCAATTAGGTTGGGAAAATCATTATGATACGTTCCACCTCTGCGGGCATGCGTGCTGCTCTCTGGTGGTCACAGGCAGAGGTCTTCTAGTCTTTCTCGTGAAGGCTTTCTAGTGTACTTTTCGCCTTTGTCAGTCACTAACTACAGACCCAGTTCGAGCCAGCTAGGTTCCATTCTTTGTCTCAAGATGTCCGTACTCCTGGGCTCCTTGCGTTATTAAGGGGGTCTGTCTTGCATGACAGGAATGCGTGTCATGGCAAAGTCACTGTACCAGAATTACATTTCAGATGGCTCTGCAAGGCCAGCAGCAAAGTGCTGTGAGCCAGCTCTGTGCTGATGCCTCCTGCTGCCTTTGATGTCTCACAGTCTCCACAGTCCCAGCTGCCAGGGAACGGACTGCCACAGAGACGTCAAATTCCAAGGGCTGAAGGGCTGCAACAGAAGGAAACAGAACACAGCTGAAACCCACCGATCTGCAGAGAGCCACCAGCATCCCCCCCTAACCGTACCATCCGCACTGATTGCTTTTCCAGGCCCAGAGGAGCAAGTGAGACTGAGGCATCAGCTGGAAGCCACTGCTCAGGAGAGCCCCACCTGCCCCAGGAATCCTCTTCTGCCCCCCTGCAGCATTTGCATGCAGCAAGGCAAGACACAGATGCACGCTGCCCAGGCTCTGCCCCCTGCTCCCAGCCCCAGCACACGCAGCACTGCTCTCACTCACCACAGCAGATTTCATTCAGCTTTTCTTCACGTTGTTCTCCGGAGCGCTGCACAGCCAGCCCTGGGGAAAGAGCTCTCATCAGACCCCCACTCCCCAACACGCTCCGTAGAGCACAAACTGCAGCCCAGCCAGCCCAGCTGCTTCCCCTCCTGTGCCGCAGGCAGGGATAGTGTCCGAGGGGGACCTGAGCAAGGCACCCATTGGTGCTACTAGCATGGGCAGGGCTGCACCTCGCTGCCAGAATAGGGCCTAAAGAGGGACCCAGGGGTTGGGCTTACTGATGAATTTGACAGCCTCGCATCGCACGGAGGTCTGAGAATCCTTCAGGTATGGCAGGCTCTGCCACAGGTACCCTTCCACTATCCTCTTGTCCTGGTGCAGCTGGAGAAGAACAGAAAGACATGGGACTTGCAGAGCCTCCCCAGATGCTGCTGCAAGCCCTCCTGCCAGCATCCCCCTTCCCCCAGCAAAAAGGTGGGGGCTGTGTGATTGTCCTTACCAAGCACCTCCTGATCGCCGCTATGTACTCCTCCTGGGCCCGATGCTTGAGCTCCTTCCACTTCAGGAATCTGGCACAAGCCACGAGGGCTTCCCCAGATGCCTACACAACAACAGATGCAGGGAGATGGCACCACAGACACACTTCCCACCGTTTGAGTTCTTGCTGAACTCACTCTCAAATCCCAGACCATCGCTGCCACTGCTGAGGTGGCGGCACACCCTTGCCTGCATACTGGTCAGGTCTGTCATTTGTACCTGTGCTACACTCGGGCTCTCGTCACTCATGCGAAACAGCAGAGGCAGCAGGGCCCTGTGCACGGTCTCCTTAATGTTTCCCTTCTTAAACCACACCACAGCGTCCACCAAATCTTCAAAGAGGTGGATGGAACACTCTTGTACTTCACTTGACATCTGAGGAGGAGAACAAGCGGACCTCAGCAACGCACTCTCACTGCCCATGGTGAGCACGAGTGTAGGCGAGGCTGATGCTTTGAGGAGATGCTTTGGAGTCACATTCTGCACAAAGCACTGAAACAGGTTTTCAACACGGGGTGCCTGGGCTTCAGAGTGCTCCCTCAGCCACCCCACCAGGTGAAAGCAGAGCTCCTCAGGCACCAGGACGATCAGGAGACAGGGCTGACCCTCGGCAGTGCCTCCAGGGCACACACTGCCCACTCAGCCTCCAACTCCCTGCCATGGCTCCTGGAGAGAATGCCTGACGCTGTTAGAGGAGGGAGCACGGCAGTGTCTGAAAGTAACCTTTGGCTTGGCACAGAGGCCAGGATGGGCCTCAGCACAGGGACCTCACACCACCAAGAACAATGGAGTTGTGATGCCAAGGACAAGGCCTGCTGGGCAGCAGAACCCAGGAGACATCTCATTCTCAAAAGCTGGAGAGGCAAAGAAAGAAGAAGGCCCTCCGGTCGAGCACTCGCCCACAGAGTTCAGCCTCCCACATCACACTTACATGATCAAAAAGAGGCAGAATCTTCTCAGCCAGCTCCAGAGCAATGGGACTGGCATGCTTCTTGCCCAGATGGCGCATTACGTTTCTGAAGATGTTCAGCACCTTCAGAATAACGGGCGTGTTGGCAAACCGCAGGGTCTCCATGATGTCTGGAAGCAGGACCCGTATTTCTCTTGCCTGCAAAACACGCAATTTTCTTTTCACCAAGAGGACAGTGGCCACCCTGGCCTAAAAGCTCTGATTACAGCCACACGCTTTGCTTGCTGGCAGCTGTCACAGGCGCGCGCTTACAGGGATGCGGAAGGTAGGAGAAGGAGGGCAGGTGAGCAAGGACGCCACGCCCCCTGCTCAGCCACCCTCTTTCCCAAAGGCCCCAGGCAACCCATCTGGAAAGCTCCTGGAAATCTCCCCAGGCAGCCACCAGGCCCCACCACAGACATCACCCCAACTCCTGACTCTCAGGCAAGGCCAAGGCACAGCGTTGCCCACCACCCCAGCGCCAGGCTGCCACCAGCAGGGCTTCATTTTGACTAGGTCCTGCTCACCATCTCAGGTCTCCTGGACAGCAGGACCAGGCCTCTGAGCACCAGCCAGAGCAGTGGCAGCCTTTCAATCTTCAGAAGCTTCTGCAGGACTGCTGGCTTACACAGCTCTTTCAGGATCTCTTCAGTAGGGTGCATCATCTGAAACAAAGGCAGCAGTGAGAGCCAGGCAGAGGCAGCAGGACTCCCTGCACCCTGCAGCTCCTGGCTCCTCTGACAGCTCAGAGGAGCCAGCTGGGCACTGGAGAGACACAGCCTGGCCTGGGGCAACAGCGCCTTTGGAGGGCCCCATCATCCCTCTGTGCCCCAGGCCTCCCCCTATGCAGAATGACTTTCTGGCCTGCTCCTCTTGCCCTCTGACCTTCAGAAGCCTTTGAGGAGCGCTCGACCAGCAGGAGCTGGCACAAAAGAGGCACCAGCCATAGGTGGCCACAGGCACTGAAGACTGCTCAGCCTGCATGGAGGCAATGGCTCTCCCCAGTCCCAGCCATGGCTGTGATGCTGCAACAGCCCTGTCTCAGGTTTCCAGTCTGGGGAGCAAGGCAGGGGGAGGCAGGGAGCTGGGCAAAGAGAGCCCCGAAGGAGAGCGTGGTGCCTTGTCCAGTAACTCACAGTGAAGCGAAGGAGGCCCAACTCTGCTGTGGTGACATTAAATATCTCGCACAACTGTTGGTCCTGGAGAACATTGCTCAGTTCTTCCAAGATCCCCTCTGAAGATTCCAGCACGGGAAGCACGCTGTTCCAAATGTCCAGGGTAGTGCTGCAAAGAAAGTGATGCTGTGTCAGCAGGGCTGCCTCAGCCACAGCGCCATGGCTCAGGAAGGCCCCGAAGACTCCAGGCTGGGCTGCAGCCATGGCCCTGCCACCCCGCGTGCTTGGGGAGGCCTGGGGACCTGGCCTAGGCAAGTAGGAGGGGCAGAGGTGGCCTTCCCCGAGGGGCAGGGCAGGAGCCTGATGGGGGCTCCGGGCTGCCATGGTCAGCGTTGGCTGCTGCAGCCCTGAGCGGGCCACCGGCACTGGAAAGCACAGTGGGATGGAGCGCCTGCTCCTCGGGGTGTCCTGCAGCTCTCCTTGGCTCTGGCGGCAGGAGCGGCTCTGAGCTCTGCTCTTCTCATGGAACAAACATGTGGGGCTGTCAGGGCTGGTACCTGTCAGTCTGTGGGAGGTCGGTCAGCACGCTCCTCAGGACCTCTCTGGGAAAGTGGATGGTCAGTCTGTCAAGCAGTGAGAAGAGCATCTCTTGAGGTGATTCGCTCTTCCCTTTCATGCTTCTCTGGATGGTCCCCAGAATATCTGGCAGCTGTTGCAAGAACACGGGGAGAATATTGCGGTCACTGCAGCCATTTGCTCTCCAGCCACTGCTATTGCTGCCCTTGACATTGCTCTTTGCTGGTTTAAAATGGCTTCAGATCCCAAACAGCAGTGGAAGGAAGAGCATATCGTTGGCATGGCTGATGCAAAAGCAGATGCTTCGGAGTCACATTCTGCACAAAGGTGCTGTGCGGTCGTGCAAAGCAGTGCAACAGGTTTCCAGCACTGGGTGCCTGTGCCTCAAGTGCTCCCCCAGCCATCCCACCGATCAACACAGAGCTTCCCAGGCACCACACCACAGGTGAGACAGGGCTGGCCTTGGGGGCACATGGCAATGCCTTTGGGGCGCTCACTGCCCTTTTGGCTTCCACGTTTCTACTGTGGCACGTGGAGAGAGTGCCTGTTGCTGGTAGGAAAGGGAGCACTGGAGTCTGAAAGTAAGCCTTGGCAGAAGAGGCTTTGCACAGCTGCCAGGCTGGGCCCCAGCACAGAGGCCTCACATCATCGAGAGCAACCAAGCTGCGCTGCCAGGCACGAGGCTTGCTGCTCCCACTCTCAGACCAGCACAGCCTCTTGCTCTCACACCTTTGAAGAGCAATTGACCTTTGAGAAGCTGGCACAAAAATGGCACAGACGTGGGTGGCCATGTGAGCTTTCCCTCCCTGGCCCTGCAGCCTATTCACCCTGTGCGGAGGCTGTGCCTCTCCCTAGCCTAAGTCACAATCCCAACTCAGCCCGTGCCCTGCCCCAAGTTTCCAGCCTGGGGAGGAAGGCAGCAGGAAGCAGGGAGCTGGGCAAAGAGAGCCCTGAAGGACAGCACTTTGCCTTGCCCAGTAACTCACAGTTAGACGAAGGAAGCCCAGCCCCATTGTGGGGATCCTGTATGGCCCTTCGTCCTGGAGAAGGCGGCACAGTTCATTCAAGATCCTCTGTGAAGACTGTGGCATGGTAAGCACCATCTTCCAGATCTCCAGGGTAGTGCTGCAAAGGAGGAGCAGAGCTGTCAGCAGAGCTGCCTCAGCCACAGCGCCATGGCTCAGGAAGGCCCAGCAGGCCCCAAGCTGTGCTGCAGCCCTGGCCCTGCCACCCCGCGTGCTTGAGATGGCTTGGGGGCCCAGCCTGGGCAAGCAGGAGGCGCTGAGGTGGCCTTCCCCGAGGGGAAGGATGCTCCCGGATGGGAGCTCTGGGCTGCCATGGTCAGTGTTGGCTGCTGCAGCCCTGAGCGGGCCACCGGCACTGGAAAGCACAGTGGGATGGAGCGCCTGCTCCTCGGGGTGTCCTGCAGCTTTCCTTGGCCCTGGCAGCAGGAGCAGCTCTGAGCTCTGCTCTTCTCATGGAACAAACATGCGGGGCTGTCAGGGCTGGTACCTGTCACTGTGTGGTAGCTGGGTCAACACTGTTCTTAACACACTGCTGGGAAACTGGCAAGCCAGCACGGCAAGCAGTGACGGGAGGACTGCCTGAACTGCCACGCTATTTCTTTTCAGCTTTCTGCAGATGTACCCCAGAATCTCTGGCACCTGTGGGGAGGACAGAAGGAGAATACTGCTGCTGCTGTACAGTAGTCATTTGCTCTGCTGCCACTGAGATTACTGCTCTTCCCAGTGCTCTGTGTTGGCTTAAAATGGCTACAGATGCCCAAGAGCATCTGAGTGCTTACTTCTGTTAGCCAGGTGCCAGGGTCTTTCAAAATCAAGTCCAGCATTATCCTAGCACACTCCTTGTCCTCAGAGCTGCAGTCAGTAATGGTCTTTTCAAGGGTCATGATGACGATGCCTGTAGTCTGATCAGCATTGAAGAATTTTCTAAGCAGCTATGGTAGGAGGGAGAAAAGGGAGGCAAGACAAGTCAGACTGAGTGTGAGAACATGGTGTGGAAGGAGAAGACCAGAGGAAAAGGGCAAAAGAAGACACTTGTTTCAGGGCAGAAACATGGTGAGGACCCCCACCTGTACCCAAGCTTGTCTCTCAGGTACCCCTAAGCTGTAGAGGTAGCTCTGGGGTACACAAAGAGGAAGAGGGAGTAGGCTGAAATGTTCATGTCTCCTTACCTGCAGCCTGAAAGTGCTGGCCATGAAACCACAAAGCCTCCAGATCTGCTTCTTGGCCCTCTCGCGCACAATTTTGACCTCAGAGAAGGTGAAGGACTGCAGCAGCTGTGAGGAGAGGAGCAGCCTGTTAGCCTGGGAGCTGCTGTTGCTCACTGCAGCACAAGCCAGGAGGTCTGCCGAGCTCCTGGCTGGAACCACAGCATCCATCCAGGCTTCCCCAGAGCTTGAGCCAAGGCCATCATGGGGCTACAGCCACTGGGGCTACTTGCTGGCTCCAGCTCCTGCCAGAGCCGTTTCCAAGGAGAGAGCTTAAATTCTACCAAAGGGACCTCTGGGGGCAGAGCTCTACAGTAGACAGACCTGGACGATTCTCTGCAGCCAATTATTAACATTGCTGGTGGGATGGCTGTCTAGCATGATCTGCAGCATACAGTCCATAGCTTCCAGGGTCTGTAAAGAGAACAGTGGGTTGTGAGATTGCTCTCACTGCCAGGAGAGGCTGTACTGTGATCCCCTCTGGCTGTCAAGGAAGGACACCCACATATCCACGCACAGGGGCTGCGGAGCCGCGAAGCTGCTGTGCGCAGAGCAGGCTTCAAGCACACGGTGTTGCCAGGCCCAGAGTGTGAGAGGAAAGGGGTGAGGGGCAGCAAGGCCAGGAGCCTGCCCTGCAAGGATCTTTCTTAAAGAATCCAGGGAGCAGCGCAGAGACCTGAAGTTCAGTAGTTACACCTGGTACGTACATGGTCGTAGAGGCAAATGTTCAAGACTCTCCTTGGAGGAAGGTAGAAGATGACATTGCAGCACACGTTTAAGAGGTGTAGCTTTTCATCTTCTACAATTGCATCCACTTCACTGCAAGTAGGAAGAGCTTGATGTTAGGAGCAGTGCCTCGGTTCTGAGGCAGGGGTGGAACAGGTCCTCCCCTGGGCAGGGCTCCCCGGGATGGATGGGGAGCCCTGCCAGGAGGCACCTCCTCCTCCACGGGGCTGGCCTGGGTCAGAGGACAGTCCTGATGCCACCAGCTTTGGGGCAAGAGCCAAGACCCAGCGGGGAGCTGTGTCAGGGCCACCAGGATCGTGCCCTGGGGATGTGCTGGCATAACAAGGGGCTGGGTAGGTACCTCAAGGCAGCAATAGCATTCATGCAGTGGTATCTCAGTGCTGTGCTCAGCTGCTCCCTGGGCTCCTCACACAATAGAGCCTGCAAAGCACAACCGGGATGGCACCTGGCAGCCACCAGCATCAAGCACCAGCAAACCTGGCACCAGCTGGTAGGCCTGAGTAGCCCCAGTGCCCCTTCTGGCACACAGATGCTGCTGTCCACCTCCACTGCTGAGGTCTCAGCAATACCTGGAGTCCCATCTGGGGCACATCGGTGTCTGTGCACAGGGGGCACATCGGTGTCTGTGCACAGTGTCCCTGCCTCCCTGTCCCCATGCCCTGTGCTATTCAAGGGCGCAGGTACCATGTCCCCTCACCTCGATGTTATCCAACAGATCGTTTAGGAAGCAGAAGACATCCAGGTAATCTGTCAAGCCCATCTTTCCAGCAGTGCTGCACAGCGAGCAGATGCAGTTCAGAAACTGCATCTTCTGCACCAGATCCTGGCAGGCACACAAGAGATCAAGGAGAGTGAGGGTGGAGAGCAACGGTGAGGGGGACTGAGTGTGGCAGGGTGTGGAGCAATGCGGCAGGTCTGAAGGGCAGCAGCAGCTCTGCCCAACCCACAGCCCTCCTGCAGCCAGAAGGACCATCTGGAGATGCAGGCACAGCTGAGACAGAGACATCTGCTATTACCTTTTCCTTGCTGATGACGTAGTCTTCAATGAACTCTATGGCCTCCTTTTCCATTTCATACACGGGCAGCCAGTCTGCATCTAACCAAGGAAGAGAGGGAGCAGCGCTGTAGAGGGGCCAAAGGCAGGCGCGAGCAGAGGAAGGAGCTCTGCCCTCCCCAGCCCTGGGCTGGGAACCTTCACTCACCAGCACGCAGTGGGTGCACCTCGGTCACCTGGTAGGGCTCCGGTGGAGATCTTCCCTCCTGGGGAGCCCCACTCTTGGCCCAGGCCATCCTGGGACATCTAGGAGGTTTCTTCACCATCCTGTGGGATGAGGGTTGGGGGCAGCCGTGGGACTGCAAAGGGTAGAGAGAAACGACTTGGGCTGCGCTCGGGGGCTATTCGCCAGACCCGCACACTTCTGCCTGTCGCCTCGCTGTCCTGCCGGACAATGAGGGGCCGCCGTGTGGGTGCCGGTTATCCCTGGGTGTCACAGGGACGGGTCACAAAGGGCTCCACTGTGACGCGCTGCCCCGCCCGGGTGGGGCTGGTTCCGGGCCCCCGTTGCAGTGGTGTAGACCAGACTCCCCAGCTGGAGAGGGGATGTGTGTGCCTACTTTCCACTGTCCTCTTGTTCTGGTGCAGCTGGAGAAAAGCAGAAAGGCATGGGACTTGCAGAGCCTCCCCAGATGCTGCTGCAAGCCCTCCTGCCAGCATCCCCTTTTCCCCAGCAAAAAGGTGGGGGCTGTGTGATTGTCCTTACCAAGCACCTCCTGATTGCCGCTATTAAAACAGCAGAGGCAGCAGGGCCCTGTGCACGGTCTCCTTAATGTTTCCCTTCTTAAACCACAGCACAGCGTCCACCAAATCTTCAAAGAGGTGGATGGAACACTCTCTTACTTCACTTGATACCTGAGGAGGAGAACAAGCAGACCTCAGCAATGCACTCTCACTGCCCATGGTGAGCACGAGTGTAGGCGAGGCTGATGCGTTGAGGAGATGCTTTGGAGTCACATTCTGCACAAAGGTGCTGTGCAGTCGTGCAAAGCACTGAAACAGGTTTTCAGCATAGAGTGCCTGGGCTTCAGAGTGCTTCCCCAGCCACCCCACCAGGTGAAAGCAGAGCTCCTCAGGCACCAGGACGATCAGGAGACAGGGCTGACCCTCGGCAGTGCCTCCAGGGCACACACTGCCCACTCAGCCTCCAACTCCCTGCCATGGCTCCTGGAGAGAATGCCTGACGCTGTTAGAGGAGGGAGCACGGCAGGGTCTGAAAGTAACCTTTGGCTTGGCACAGAGGCCAGGATGGGCCTCAGCACAGGGACCTCACACCACCAAGAACAATGGAGTTGTGATGCCAAGGACAAGGCCTGCTGGGCAGCAGAACCCAGGAGACATCTCATTCTCAAAAGCTGGAGAGGCAAAGAAAGAAGAAGGCCCTCCGGTCGAGCACTCGCCCACAGAGTTCAGCCTCCCACATCACACTTACATGATCAAAAAGAGGCAGAATCTTCTCAGCCAGCTCCAGAGCAATGGGACTGGCATGCTTCTTGCCCAGATGGCGCATTACGTTTCTGAAGATGTTCAGCACCTTCAGAATAACGGGCGTGTTGGCAAACCGCAGGGTCTCCCTGATGTCTGGAAGCAGGACCCGTATTTCTCTTGCCTGCAAAACACGCAATTTTCTTTTCACCAAGAGGACAGTGGCCACCCCGGCCTAAAAGCTCTGATTACAGCCACACGCTTTGCTTGCTGGCAGCTGTCACAGGCGCGCGCTTACAGGGATGCGGAAGGTAGGAGAAGGAGGGCAGGTGAGCAAGGACGCCACGCCCCCTGCTCAGCCACCCCCTTTCCCAAAAGGCCCCAGGCAACCCGTCTGGAAAGCTCCTGGAAATCTCCCCAGGCAGCCACCAGGCCCCACCACAGACATCACCCCAACTCCTGACTCTCAGGCAAGGCCAAGGCACAGCGTTGCCCACCACCCCAGCGCCAGGCTGCCACCAGCAGGGCTTCATTTTGACTAGGTCCTGCTCACCATCTCAGGTCTCCTGGACAGCAGGACCAGGCCTCTGAGCACCAGACAGAGCAGTGGCAGCCTTTCAATCTTCAGAAGCTTCTGCAGGACTGCTGGCTTACACAGCTCTTTCAGGATCTCTTCAGTAGGGTGCATCATCTGAAACAAAGGCAGCAGTGAGAGCCAGGCAGAGGCAGCAGGACTCCCTGCACCCTGCAGCCCCTGGCTCCTCTGACAGCTCAGAGGAGCCAGCTGGGCACTGGAGAGACACAGCCTGGCCTGGGGCAACAGCGCCTTTGGAGGGCCCCATCATCCCTCTGTGCCCCAGGCCTCCCCCTATGCAGAATGACTTTCTGGCCTGCTCCTCTTGCCCTCTGACCTTCAGAAGCCTTTGAGGAGCGCTCGACCAGCAGGAGCTGGCACAAAAGAGGCACCAGCCATAGGTGGCCACAGGCACTGAAGACTGCTCAGCCTGCATGGAGGCAATGGCTCTCCCCAGTCCCAGCCATGGCTGTGATGCTGCAACAGCCCTGTCTCAGGTTTCCAGTCTGGGGAGCAAGGCAGGGGGAGGCAGGGAGCTGGGCAAAGAGAGCCCCGAAGGAGAGCGTGGTGCCTTGTCCAGTAACTCACAGTGAAGCGAAGGAGGCCCAACTCTGCTGTGGTGACATTAAATATCTCGCACAACTGTTGGTCCTGGAGAACATTGCTCAGTTCTTCCAAGATCCCCTCTGAAGATTCCAGCATGGGAAGCACGCTGTTCCAAATGTCCAGGGTAGTGCTGCAAAGAAAGTGATGCTGTGTCAGCAGGGCTGCCTCAGCCACAGCGCCATGGCTCAGGAAGGCCCCGAAGACTCCAGGCTGGGCTGCAGCCATGGCCCTGCCACCCCGCGTGCTTGGGGAGGCCTGGGGACCTGGCCTAGGCAAGTAGAAGGGGCTGAGGTGGCCTTCCCCGAGGGGCAGGGCAGGAGCCTGATGGGGGCTCCGGGCTGCCATGGTCAGCGTTGGCTGCTGCAGCCCTGAGCAGGCCACCGGCACTGGAAAGCACAGTGGGATGGAGCGCCTGCTCCTCGGGGTGTCCTGCAGCTCTCCTTGGCTCTGGCGGCAGGAGCGGCTCTGAGCTCTGCTCTTCTCATGGAACAAAAATGTGGGGCTGTCAGGGCTGGTACCTGTCAGTCTGTGGGAGGTCGGTCAGCACGCTCCTCAGGACCTCTCTGGGAAAGTGGATGGTCAGTCTGTCAAGCAGTGAGAAGAGCATCTCTTGAGGTGATTCGCTCTTCCCTTTCATGCTTCTCTGGATGGTCCCCAGAATATCTGGCAGCTGTTGCAAGAACACGGGGAGAATATTGCGGTCACTGCAACCATTTGCTCTCCAGCCACTGCTATTGCTGCCCTTGACATTGCTCTTTGCTGGTTTAAAATGGCTTCAGATCCCAAACAGCAGTGGAAGGAAGAGCATATCGTTGGCATGGCTGATGCAAAAGCAGATGCTTCGGAGTCACATTCTGCACAAAGGTGCTGTGCGGTCGTGCAAAGCAGTGCAACAGGTTTCCAGCACTGGGTGCCTGTGCCTCAAGTGCTCCCCCAGCCATCGCACCGATCAACACAGAGCTTCCCAGGCACCACACCACAGGTGAGACAGGGCTGGCCTTGGGGGCACATGGCAATGCCTTTGGGGCGCTCACTGCCCTTTTGGCTTCCACGTTTCTACTGTGGCACGTGGAGAGAGTGCCTGTTGCTGGTAGGAAAGGGAGCACTGGAGGGTCTGAAAGTAAGCCTTGGCAGAAGAGGCTTTGCACAGCTGCCAGGCTGGGCCCCAGCACAGAGGCCTCACATCATCGAGAGCAACCAAGCTGCGCTGCCAGGCACGAGGCTTGCTGCTCCCACTCTCAGACCAGCACAGCCTCTTGCTCTCACACCTTTGAAGAGCAATTGACCTTTGAGAAGCTGGCACAAAAATGGCACAGACGTGGGTGGCCATGTGAGCTTTCCCTCCCTGGCCCTGCAGCCTATTCACCCTGTGCGGAGGCTGTGCCTCTCCCTAGCCTAAGTCACAATCCCAACTCAGCCCGTGCCCTGCCCCAAGTTTCCAGCCTGGGGAGGAAGGCAGCAGGAGGCAGGGAGCTGGGCAAAGAGAGCCCTGAAGGACAGCACTTTGCCTTGCCCAGTAACTCACAGTTAGACGAAGGAAGCCCAGCCCCATTGTGGGGATCCTGTATGGCCCTTCGTCCTGGAGAAGGCGGCACAGTTCATTCAAGATCCTCTGTGAAGACTGTGGCATGGTAAGCACCATCTTCCAGATCTCCAGGGTAGTGCTGCAAAGGAGGAGCAGAGCTGTCAGCAGAGCTGCCTCAGCCACAGCGCCATGGCTCAGGAAGGCCCAGCAGGCCCCAAGCTGTGCTGCAGCCCTGGCCCTGCCACCCCGCGTGCTTGAGATGGCTTGGGGGCCCAGCCTGGGCAAGCAGGAGGCGCTGAGGTGGCCTTCCCCGAGGGGAAGGATGCTCCCGGATGGGAGCTCTGGGCTGCCATGGTCAGCGTTGGCTGCTGCAGCCCTGAGCGGGCCACCGGCACTGGAAAGCACAGTGGGATGGAGCGCCTGCTCCTCGGGGTGTCCTGCAGCTCTCCTTGGCTCTGGCGGCAGGAGCGGCTCTGAGCTCTGCTCTTCTCATGGAACAAACATGCGGGGCTGTCAGGGCTGGTACCTGTCAGTCTGTGGGAGGTCGGTCAGCACGCTCCTCAGGACCTCTCTGGGAAAGTGGATGGTCAGTCTGTCAAGCAGTGAGAAGAGCATCTCTTGAGGTGATTCGCTCTTCCCTTTCATGCTTCTCTGGATGGTCCCCAGAATATCTGGCAGCTGTTGCAAGAACACGGGGAGAATATTGCGGTCACTGCAGCCATTTGCTCTCCAGCCACTGCTATTGCTGCCCTTGACATTGCTCTTTGCTGGTTTAAAATGGCTTCAGATCCCAAACAGCAGTGGAGGGAAGAGCATATCGTTGGCATGGCTGATGCAAAAGTAGATGCTTTGGAGTCACATTCTGTACAAAGGCTGTGTGCAGTCGATCAAAACACTCCTCAGTGTCTCTCTCAGAAACTGGATGGTCAACAAATCTATCACTGATAATAGGAACTGCTGAACTGATTTGCTCTCAATTTTCAGGCTTCTCTGGATCGACCAGAGAATCTGTGGCACCTATTTTGAGAACACAAGATGATTGTTGCTGCTGCTGTACTGCAGCTATTTGCTCCCCTGGCCTCTGTTATTATTGTCCTTCCCACAGGTCCTTGCTGCCTTATATTGGGTTCTGATTCCCAAGAGCTGTGGAGAACAAGGCAAGGCATGGTAATATAGCCTTGGACTGCTTGCCACTTCTTTTCATTGAAACTGTAGTCTCCAATGATCTTTTCAAGGCTCACAAGGACAATGTCTGTCCTCTGAGAAGGCTGAAGGTTTTTTCCAAGTGGCTATAGTAAGAATGAAAAAGAAGGGAAGACCTGTTAAACCGAGTCAGAGAATTATGTCTGGAGTGGGATGACCACAAGAAGAAGAAGGATAAAGACCCTGCCTTCTGGTCAAAAGCATTCTGAGGGCTCCCACCGGTGTCCAAGCTTGTCTTCCAGGTAGCCCTGAGCTTGTAGAGGCAGCTCTGAGATGCAAAGAATGAGAGTGCCTGGCTGGAATGTTCATGTCTCCCACCTGCTGCCAGAAACTGCTGGCCATGAAACCACAAAGCTTCCATATCCGCCTTAAAGCACTCTTACGCACATTTTTTCTCTTCGAGATGGTGAAGGGCAGCAGTACCTGTGAGAAGAGGAGCAGCTGGTTAGTCTAGAAGCTGATGCTGCCCACTCCAGCAGAAGCAGGTCTACCAAGGTCTGGCTGGAATCACTGGCTTCCCCAGAGCTCGAGCCAAGGCCATCATGGGGCTACAGCCACTGGGGCCACTTGCCGGCTCCAGCTCCTGCCAGAGCTCCAAGGAGAGAGCTTAAATTCTACCAAAGGGACCTCTGGGGGCAGAGCTCTACAGTAGACAGACCTGGATGATTCTCTGCAGCCAATTATTAACATTGCTGGTGGGATGGCTGTCTAGCATGATCTGCAGCATACAGTCCATAGCTTCCAGGGTCTGTAAAGAGAACAGTGGGTTGTGGGAGTCTTCCAGTGATTGCTCTCACTGCCAGGAGAGGCTGTACTGTGATCCCCTCTGTAAGAGATTATTCTGTTAACTTCTGTGTCTCAAAGCTTGCTGGGGACACAGATGGACTTGTTCAAGTCCAGACAAGTCCCGAGCAAGGACTGTGAAATCCTTTGTCTGGGGGACGCAGATGGACAAGGCCAGGGGCAAGGAGAGCGAGATGAGCTGCAGCTAAATAGCTGTGAAGTGCTCCTTTGTGTGGACTTATCTCAGGATGATGGCCATCTCAGGGGGTACTCAATGACTCTTGCTCAAGGCCCATCCTTGTCACCCAGGCAGGAGAACAAGGAGGATAAAAGAGGAACTGAAAACCATGAGGATAGGTTTCTGGCAGCAGATTCCTCATGAAGCAGAACAGAGGTTTCTGGAAACAGATTCCTCATGAAGCAGAAGAGAGGCTTCTGGCAGCAGATTCCTCATGAAGCAGAACAGAGGTTTCTGGCAGCACATTCCTCATGAGGAAGAGGGATTCCTGACAATCAGATTCCTCGTGAGGTGACTCCTTCATGCTGTTGAACTCTCCTGTGCCTGCTGCCGGAGCGCTGCTGCTGCTTCAAGGACTGGCTCTGCGACTTCCCCGTCTACCTGCTTGCTGCCCAAGGCCGGCCACGCTGCTGCTTCTCGCCCTCCCAGCCCCCTCCCCCCCCCCCACCCCCGCTGCGTCTGCCTGGCACCTTCAAACGCCGTGCAACAGGACGCTGCTGGATCCTGCTGGTGACCATCCCTGCTTTACGCAACTCTTGCTTCTTTCCCATCTTTTCTATTGCCCTCCTTCCCTTCCCCGTCTCCCTGATTAGGTTTAGTAATAAACTGGATGGAACAACATATGAACTGTTGTTTCTTAATCTCACGCCGGGTGTACAGACATTAAAAGAACCTCATCTCCCTCCTATAAATTGGAGCGAGACACCCTCTGGCTGTCAAGGAAGGACACCCACATATCCATGCAACCCTGGGGTTGCAAAGCCACTGTGCGCAGACCAGTGAAGCAAGGCTTCTACCTTGTCCTGCAAATATCTTCATTAATGTCTGGACACAAAGAATCAAGGGAGCAGCCCAGTTGGTCAACAGTAGTTTTCTCACTACTTAAAATGGTTGTAGAGGCAAATGTTCAAGACTCTCCTTGGAGGAAGGTAGAAGATGACATTGCAGCACACGTTTAAGAGATGTAGCATTTCGTCTTCTGAAATTGTGTTCACTTCACTGCAAGTAGGAAGAGCTTGATGTTAGGAGCAGTGCCTCGGTTCTGAGGCAGGGGTGGAACAGGTCCTCCCCTGGGCAGGGCTCCCCGGGATGGATGGGGAGCCCTGCCAGGAGCCCTGCAGGAGAGTGAGCGTGGAGAGCAACGGTGAGGGGGACCGAGTGTGGCAGTGTGTGGAGCAGTGTGGCAGGCCTGCAGGGCAGCAGCAGCTCTGCCCAGCCCACAGCCCTCCTGCAGAAGGTAGAGCCATCCAGAGAAGCAGGCACAACCAAGACGGAGACGTCTGCTGATGATGTAGTCTTCAATGAAATCTACGGCTTCCTTTTCCATTTCATACACAGGCAGCCAGTCAGCATCTAACCAAGGAAGAGAGTGAGCAGCACTGTAGAGGGGCCAAAGGCAGGCGCGAGCAGAGGAAGGAGCTCTGCCCTCTCCAGCTCTGGGCCTGCTCCCCTGGCACAGTCTGCCTGTGCCTGTCAGGACACGGGGATCCTTTAAGTCCCCTCCTGCAATGAAGAGGGACACCTACAGAAACATCAATTTGCTCAGAATAGAGTCCAATCTGACCTTGAGTGACTCTGAGGACAGGGCATCAACAGCCTCTCTGGGCAATCTGTTCCTGGGCCTCACCACCCTTCTTGAAATAACTTTTTCCTTGTATCCAGTCTAAATCTCTCTTCAAATTTGAAGCCATTTCCCCTTGTCATACTACAACAGACTCTGCTCATGAGTCTCTCTCTTCCTTTCTCCTATCCGCCATTTAGATACTAAAAGGTCACCAACAGGATACGTGGAGTCTTCCCTTCTCCAGGCTGAACATCCGCAGGTCTCTCAGCCTGTCCTGAGACGGGAGGTGTTCTATCCCTTGAAAATCCATGCTCCAATTCCTTCTGGACTTATGTCAATGCTAAGCAAATACTTTGGTTTCATGAATTCGGGGCTTGAAGCTCTGTCAGAAAACCTTTCAGACCTAATTTCTAAGTCCATAAAAACCCACTTAATTTAAGATTTAAGCATAAAATGTCAGTATTTATTCTTCCAAATGGAGCTTTTCATCATGTTGATTGTTCCTTTGCCTGTGAGAAAGGAGAAGAGCCATTTCTACCACCAGGATTATCTAGCTTTTCTGTTTTGCTTTATTTCCTGGTAAGGGGCCTGTAAAATCTGAATTACTAGTGATTGCTATCAGAGAGTATAATGTATTTATATCAGAGAAAGTGAGAAGTGGGTCAAAAGCAAGGAATGCACTGCAATCACCATCACAAAAAAAAAAAAAAAAAAAAAAAAAAAAGAGAGAGTAGTCAATGCAACTCCCCATCCATATTTTGCTCTCAATCAGTGCTATCCTATTTGTGTTATCCCTAGGTCTAAGTCCATGACAGGGGGGGCACAGGTCCAGAAAATATAAGGAAAAACAAAACAAAACAAAAAGGGAGACAAAAACCGAAGGAAAAAGAAAAAAAGGGTACCAGTTTGCTGCGCGATCCAGCCGGTCCCGGCCCCGCAGCAAGACGCACCGCGGTCTGCACGTTCCGGGAGTGGGGGGAAGGGCAGAGAGCTAGCAGATAGGTTTAACAAAGAAAAACACAACGGCGACGATCTGAGAAGGAAGCCAATGAATTTGCAAGTATATGTATACATTCAGTTTTCACTGCAAGGCAGTCTGTAAACTGCTAACTACAAAGTATCACTGCAAATAACAACAGCCCTTGTATAGACACAACAAACACTCGATCTTGCAAAGATCACATGGATTGAGGAACCAGGCAGTGTGAAACAATTGTGCCCTCATATCAGCATCACCTGTTGCAGTGATTTGCTCTCATGCAACACCATCCATTTGAAGGCAAGTCACACTGTGGCTGTCACACTGTGGCCCAACAGCTGCTATTTCTGAAAATGCTCCTTGAGGGATGTTTTTTGAAGGTTCAGGAGAAGGATGGAAAAGGATCTTGCTGGCAGCATCCTGCCAGTCTTTCACAATCCATGCATAGTTTTTCTCTTTCCCCACCCACCCAATGAACTACCACTTTTCACTGCTCCTTGGACTCTATACAGTAATAAGACAGGCTGCCAGACTTGAGAATTTTTTCAAGGACATATTTACACTTATCTTTGTCTTTACAAAATTATTCTAAGTCATTATTTCTATACAAGAGGATGTTTCAGGTGAAAGTCATGTATTTCAGGTGGAAGTCATGTATTGCTTCAACAACAATGTGAAAGTCGGAGGAAAAAGAGCTCTGTAGAAAACACATTTTTCTTGTGTATCTAAAGCAGTATTTATCTGCTCCATTAATAATGACTTTCCATAATCTTATTGGTGGGAAAAAGTCCCATTTATGGTTTTGATGGAAGTGGCAATATAACTTTTCAGAATAATTCTTTCCGCTATTTTGGTTTGTTGCACTGCGTACTCTTCATAGAATCATAGAAGCACAGAACATTCTGAATTGGAAGAGACCCATAAGGATATTCTTCAAAGACAATGAATCTTGTTCACTGTATCTCATTGCTTAAAAGAGATTTTTGGCACATAGATGTATTAAGATGATATTTCAGTCTTGCTGACATCAAGAGTAAAGGGCTGCCTTGTGGACAACATTGTAAAGGGGAATTGGGCATTTTTTTCCATTTTCCTTTGTAGTCCTTCTTTACTCTTGTGACACATGACAGGATCATAGAACCATAGAATGGCTTAGGCTGGAGGAGACCATAAAGATCATCCAGTTCCAACTCCTGCTACCATGGCAGGGTTGCCAGCCACTAGACCAGACTGCTCAGGATCCCATCCAACTTGGACTTGAATGCCTCTAGAGATGAAGCATCCACAACCACAGCACCCCGGGCAGTATGTGCCAGAACCTCATTACCCTCTTCCTGACGTCTAACCTAAATCTCCCTTCTTTTAGCTTAAAGCCATTCCTGCTAGTCCTGTCATTGTCAGACCATGTGAAAAGTGTGTCCCCCGCCTGCTTGTAATCTCTCTTCAAACACTAAAAGGCCAGAAGGTCTCCTCAGAGCCTTCTCCAAGCTAAACAAGCCCAAATCCCTCAGCCTTTCTTCATATGATAGATGCTTCAGCTCTCTGATTATCTTCATCTGCACCTCCTCTGCACCCACTCCCACAGCTGCACATCCTTCCAGTGCTAGGGGCCCCAGGCTTGGACTCAGTAGTCCCGGTGAGGTCTTACAAGGGAAGAGTAGAGAGGGACAGCTACTGCCCTCTCTCTGCTAGCCACCTCTTTTGATGCAGCCCTGGATACTGTTGGTCTTCCAGGCTGCAAGTGCGTGCTGCTCTCTTATGCACAAGATTATGTCCATCAGGGCACAGGGTTTTTGTCCATCAGGGCTGCTCTCTAGTTCTCCCAGTTTGTACTCGTATCTCGAATGTCCTCAACCTAAATGCAACATCTCACACTTGGCCTTGTTGAACTTCAGTAGGTTCTCCTGTGCCTTCTTTTAACTTCAATTCTCTTTTTTATCTTGTCCGGGTCCCTCTGGTTGGTATCCCCTCATTCTGTTGTGTCAGCTGCACCACTCGGTGTCATCAATAGACTTGCTGTTCATTGATACACTCTATCCCACTGTCTGTCATTAATCAAGATGTTGAAGAGTTACCAGTCCCAAGATGGATCCCTGGAGGACACCGCTTGAGATCAGCCTGGACAGAGAGCCACTGACAGCCACTGAGCTCTCTGCCTATGACCAACCAATTCTTCATCCATCTAATACTCTACCCTACAAATCCATCTCTCTCCAATTATACGTAAGAATGTGATGTAGAACCATAGCAAAGGCCTGACATAAGTCCACATAGATGTCATCAGTTTCTCTTTCTCTTTCTTTGTACATTGATGCTGTCTTTTCATTGTAGAAGGCCACCAGATCGGTCAAGCATGACCTTGGTGAAGTGGTACTGGCTGTCTCGGATAACCTGTTCATCCCTCATGTGCCTTAGCAGATCTACTTGGCGGATCTGCTCCATCATCTTCTCAGATGCAGACGTGAGGGGTCAGCACTTCTACCTCTCTGGAAGGTTGTGGTCTGCACCTTTGGTGTTCCTATGGAAGCTGGAATTTATTTTTTGCAGAAGACACCCCTAGGTACTTGCTACTACCTCTGCTCAGACCATTATAGAGCAAATAAGTCACAACAGAAAAATAGGGAGGAACCAGGCACATCTACACCATCATGGCACATGGTTCTGCTAGCAGAAATGAGGGAAAGTTCCATCACAGAAACAGACAAAGTATTGTGCTGAATGATTAAACTAACCAAAATTAAATCTGTAAGATGTAAATATTATGGACTGAACAGAGTGAATGATTTGCACAGATTTCTGCAAGACCAAACAGCTGCTGCGTATTAAATAACACCATGAAGAGATACAGAGAACATCAGTACAGGCAAATATGGAAGGATATGCCTGGCAGCCGTTTGCTCAGCCAATCAGATTAGCAAATCATGTGTTAAAAAGTCTTGTAGAAATTTTGTTACTGCCCTGCTTTTAAGGAAGAGCTTTTAACAGGCCAGAATGGGCTTTGGATATCTGAAAGAATGCCAGAATTGGGCCTTACACTTTACCAGGACTTGTCACTGTCACTCTTCTGTTAAAAAGCAGTGTTCAGCACAGCCCTGAGAATTCAAATGCTCACTTTCCTTTGAAATTCCCAGGATACGCTATTTTGAAAATCACAGTCTGAGAAATTAAATCATGATCAGTATTGAATGTTTTGTCTAATCTGAAGCTTGGGGGATGAAGAAGACTTCTCCTCTGTAGTGCTGACTTCAGAGGTGTCATAGAGCATTTAGAAGGGCAAAATTTACACCAAATTGCTAATGTTGCTGCAACATATGCTGGTCCTAGGACTGAAATAAAATTTCATAGACAGGAAAGTACTGAACTTGCTAAGTTGTATGTCAGGCTTATTTCTTTTACAATTCGTATAGAATTATACTGTATAGAGTATCATCAGTTACTTAAGTTAGACTAAATATTATGAACTGCAGGGATCCATTTTCCTCCCAACTGCAGAAACAATGATGTATTAATTGAACACTTACATACTTTGTCTGGTTTTCATCCTCCTTTCTTCTCCTGAATTTTATCCTATTATTTATTGTTATTTCTCTCTGAACTGCTCTAAACTATTATTTCACCTATTTTAGCCTGCAGAAAAATAATTTCCTGTTCAAACATTAAAAAATTTGTTTAAGTATTGAAGAATAACGTTTTTCTCATGGTTGTTAAGCAAGATTTAAGTTGGCTTACAAATTTCTCACACTAAGCTCCAGTAGAACTGGTGATAGAAATCACACCGTTCTACTCTTAGCAGCAAGCTAACTGTTCCATCCCTTTCTTACACGGATATTTATTTATTGTTAAGGCTAGAGTATGGCACACTGAAATAAAAACTGAATCTGTGGTGCTGTTGTCACATTCAGTAGCTCTGTTCTTTACTTTTCCTTTTCAAACAAAACAGCATTATGCACACCTTTCTAATCATAATCAGTCCAATGGTGATTTTTCTTTTTTTTTTTTGTTGAAGTGCTGAATATGAATATGAAGTTTTTTCTGTTAAATTTTTCATGCAGACTATGAGAATACCCACAGAGAGAATTTCCTTATCCTATTTCTTTTGAAATTACTCATAAACTTTTAAACATAGGTTAGAGACAAAGTATTTTCTTAACTCTTTACTGTTTCAGAAGGAATGTTTTATTTGAAACTCAGAATAAAGTCATCACCTCTTCAACATTCCTTGAGCTCCTCATTTTGCGTGATACACCTTTGCTACAAAAAGAAAGGATAATATATGTACTTTTTTCAGCACAGTAGAAATCTCTCCACTTGCCTTGCTCTTAGAAGTTAGGTTCAAGTTTCAAGATTTCAAATCAATTTCATATCATAAGGTTGCAACAACAAATTCTGAACTAAAAATGTAGCTTCTGAAAAACATTGTTCAGGATAAGTATTCATTGCTTCAGTTTTATAGATAGTCAATTTATATACTTCTCAAAACTACTCCATGCAATTTCTGTAGCAATACTGTGAACCTTACAAAAATCCTGCTTAACTTTCTTGTTCTTTTGTTAACTATTTGAAAAGCTGTGGAGTTTGAGTTTATTAGTTTGAGTTGGGAATACTGGCTGTAGAGACTATGCCAGGTACTGTGGATGCTTGCTTCAATTTGTTGGTCTCCTAAATGTTACTATTATTCAAATAAGAGTAATTACCAAAATAAACAAAAGTTCTATTCATTTGTTTTTGAATCAACAAATCAACAGAAAGGCTCTCAGCAGAAGTCTGGATATATTAAGAAATGGTAAACATTGTGCTTTCAGTTGTTAATTCCAGTCCAAAGTCAGCAGTGAAAGAAAGCCTTCAATAAATGGAAAGGTTCCAGTACGCCATAGTGTGTTATATAATTATATTTAAATTATTACAAGTGCAATCAATTATATGGCAGGCAGAGGAGAAAGATTAGAGCACTTTGAATAATGGAACCTTTGGATATTTAGCTAAACCAAAAAGCTGAATTCAAAATTGATTTTTGCCACGGCAAAATATTGTATTGACTCAAGACAAAATATTGGTCTGACTCAAGAAAAAATGTTTAGTTCTATTAAGGACAAATGAAATGCTTCATTTGATCAGGCAGGAAACATCATTTCTGAGTTTCAAGTTACCACCATACAAAAACATACCTGCTAAAACCCCCCATCACTTCTGTAACAGAATTGATCCAGATTTTTACTGGAGTTTTACTGGAGACAAAACAGAGCTGTAGGGGGAAAAAAGAACAACATATGTGAATTATTCTTTCAATCTTTTTGTTTGAACAGCCTCCTAGCACTTCAAGGACCTTCTTTTCCATGGATGTCTCTTCTTCCCTGCGTGTTGCTCTTTATACTCTTTTTGAAGTAGCCACAGCTGAAAGACGTGCAGCTTTTGCTTGCAAAGTCATCACCAGTACCCTCTATCCTGAGCCTATAATGGTAACATCCAGTTTAGCACAAAATCCTCCCTACTTCTGAACTTATCTTTTTATCTATCTCTTGAACATAAAGCCAAAGATCCGATGGAAAGCTGAAACACTGCACAGGGTACTTAGAAATGTCACCAAAGAAATCACTGCACTTTTAGTCACTAAAGAGAAAAATAAAAGGTTACTCCAAAGTTACTTCAAATAGTACATGATTTTCAAATTACCAGAAGAATTGTGTTTATCCAGGTGGTGAGTTTGATAGAGCACAGACAGTAGTATGAACTGGGAAGTCCATGGGATTTATCCTTGGCCAGAGCAAAAATCTGGACTTTGCTGCCAAATTAAATATAATAAAAAAATAAAAGTTATTACGTACGTGCTTCAAAATCAGTTTTTAACACATTTCACAAAGAACCCAAAGATAGGATGGCATAAAAATTTGTGTGTCTAGTAAATCACATCCAACGCCAAATAAAACCAGGAGTTTCCCTCCCTTACAGTACTAGAAATTAGATGAAGAAAACTGTAGCCACAATCAGTTTTCACTTCATCTTCAGGACTTATGGAGTCCTTTGATGACTAAAGGTGTGAAAAAATCTAGAAAGGCTTATTATTTTATAACCCAGAAGTGCCTAGATTGGTACAACACATCCCTTAACAGAAAGTCTGTTACCAATTCGACATTTCTTCCTGTTTAACTTTTCAAAAACATTCTCCAATGTGTAACTTTGACTGTAATTGCAAAATCTTATTTCATATTTACAGCATTTGTTTGTCTTTGCTCTAAGAGACTTCTGACTGCAGCTTATCTCTTCTTCAGAGAAGGCCAGATAGGATATTTTTTGTCTGTCTTACCCAGCAATTTCAGCAGTCAATATCCTTTTGCTAATATCTCTGCCAATTAGGGAGGGAGGGAAGGAAGGAGGAAAGGAGGGAGGCAGGGAGGGAGGAAATGACAGCAAATACAGATACGGCATGGTGAGCATAAGCACACATGTATGGTATAACTGAAGGTACACTATTGCAAATTACTTAAACTGGCAGTCCTGAAGGGCAGAGAAAGTTCAACCAATTCAGTAACATCACTGAATGATGTTAAGAATATCATGAGTTTTCAGCTCCTTTTATCAATCAATTGTTGAAAAGGCAAAAGATTTCACACTGTAATAAACTTAGCTTACTTTCACAGGAAGCAGTCAGTGCTTTTTAAAATGTTATCAGACACTGTTATTTGAAAGAAATGAATAATTCATTGTGTTGGTGAAAAATATGGAAAGAAAACAACAAAAAAGTAATAGCATAAGGTAATATTTAGAAAATGACATATATCTACAAAAAGATAAATTCATTTTTTTATTTTTCTAATTAACCTGTGGATTAAACCTTATGGTATAAAAGCAGAAGAAGACCAGTAATTTAAAAACAATAATTACAATTTTCAAATTTTCTGACTATATAGTGTGAGAAATGCTCGTGTTCAACAGTCCAGACTCAGACAGGATTTACTATGAATCACAATTTATTTCATGCTTTTGCAAAAGGGGGCATTTAGTAAATGAATGCATATTTCTTTTGTGCTTTCAGTTAGAGATTGGCAGCAGAATGATTAGAAATCTGAAGGACAAGGATGGTCTAATAGAATCAGAGAATCAGAGAACCTTTTGAATTGGAAGGGTCCTTTGAAGATCATGTAGTCCAACTCCCCAGCTACAAACAGGGACATGCACAGTTAGATCCGTTTTCCCAGAGTTCAGTCCAGCCTGGCCTCAAATGTCTCCAGGGTTTCCATTAAGTGTAATGCTCATTAGGTCTTCATGGGCAGCATGTGACCTACAGCCATGTAATTGTTTAAACCTTCTAAAGCTGCATACATCTTCTAGTTCTTAAATTCATTTCAGCTTCAATTATATTCTAACATATATCTCCACATTTCTCTTATCGTCAAAATATTTTGTAAGAATAATGATTCACTACATTATTCATCAAAACATCAAAACAGGCAGAATCCTTAATCTGTGTCTGTGTAAAACTCATGTAGGTGATGCCATAACAGCCAAGTTCCTGTCTACTTTGCATGAACAGAATCGTCCTCAGCTTCTGAGTACTCTAATCTGTTGTAACACAATTGGGCCTTACCCCTTCTGAGCTTAATTCCATCACAACCACCGGGGCATTTCTTAAACAACCTTAGCTATTAGGTAGAGCTAAGATTATGAACCGGCTGCAAGAAAAGGAAGGAAAACAAATGAAAAAGAATCAGATGGAGTAGAGGTAGACAAGATCACATGCAAATACTGAAAAAGCATACACAAATGATGTAAGAAACTAGTTGTCATTGGATCTTGCACAGTATTACAGACAGCTCATTGTCATTTTTCCTAAAGAGAACCTTTATTCTTAAGTCCCTGTACACACCTCGCTGCCTCCTTCCTTTTTACTTGGCTGTAAGTACCTGCAAATGGTAATTAAATTGCTTACTATCTACACATCAGCATGGGATTATTGCTGCCTCCACCTGGCAGCACAGAGGTTGTCATTTCTGCTTGACTTTGCTCATTACTCTTTTAATAAACTCCTTCTTTGGAAAGAGTTTTGGAAAATAGAGAATCTGCACAGGGTGTTGAGAATACTAGAAGATAAAAACAGGCAGACAACTGAAAATCATTCATTTCATTAAGACACTGAAACAGCTCAGATAAAGGCAATCAAGGCAGTAACTGGACTGTAGGTAATCGGATTCCCCAGAGATTTACTTCAACTCCCACAAGATTTTCAGCTGGTTGCAATGTTCTCATATTTTTGTTACTGAGCAAGGCAGTTACCTCTCCATCAGCTTTCCTATATGTCATTTGTTTTTGTTTTGGTTTCAGCTAGTTGCCTACTCTCTTTGTTTTGTGGTGTTGTTTTTTTTTTTCCTTGCCATCTCTGATGTATGCACATGACTAAATATCCCACTGATGCTTCCCGTGGTTTCTGTCATTAAATTGGGTAGAGCATACGCTCTAGCCATGCAATCCACACTCTTTTATGGTCTCTTAGCACAACAGGATAGACAAACAGCAATGGTCTCCAGTCAGTGTCATTTCATCCCAGAGCTTTTGATGGATGCAGCAAGCAGTGAAATGCTGCAGTGTTACCCTTCTCAGACTGCCTGTATTGCAGCACAGAGTGTTCATGTTCACAAATGAGACTGCAACCTGTGGTTTTTAACTTCCTCTTGTCTGAAAGCACCCTAAAGCAAATCTCAAAGACAGAGATGCTAAAAGATGTATCTGCAAGTAAGCAATCCTAGGTGCAAAGACAAACAAATATTTCAAAGACCTGAAAAGAGTTAATTTGAATTCTTATTTCATATCACAGAACAGGTGTAAAATGTATTCCTTTACTAGTGGTAAGATGCACTTTGCACTTGGATACTTCAGTGATGAGTATCTTGGCTTGTGTCAGTTTTTATTACCACATTGCTCCCCAAGGGGCCAATAAATGAGTATCTTTTGAATTCATATGCTCACTTCTACAATTAAACAGCAGGTGTGAAAGTTTGACTCCAGAGAAACTGATGGCAAAAGACCAGCTGGATTCTGCATGACCAGGCTTTAGAGTGCCTCCCAGCCACACAGATTGTCTCTGGAAAAAAATCTCATATAAGCAGGAGGGAAACAATTTCGGTATGGCAACTGCCAGAGCAGGACAGTGTTGCATTTTCTCTGTGACAAATTTACTGTCAAAGCCTCTGTTCAATAAACATTTGAAACCACTAAAGGAAAAAGTGGGAAAAGGAATGCCTAATAAACGGAACCTGGGGATGTCATCACACAGCTTCCCAAGTCTCTGAATGATATTCAGAAGGACCTACCAAGGACTAAACTGAGTTTTCTCTGGCTGTTTTTTCTAATTCCTAAGAAATTTTTTTTTTGTAGGTAGAAAATTGCTCTCCCTAGATTACATTCAAAGTGATAAGTGCAAATATGCAGCATCCATGATGCAAATTTTCAGGAAAACACAACACAGTATTATTGTCTCCAATTCTGGACCCAAACACTTGAACGATAGGAGCAGTCAGCACATTTTAAAGATGTTATATTTTTTGCCCTTCAGTTAAGCAAAAGGCATTACAAATCTCTATTATCACCAAGCAGAAAATGAGATTCCAAAACAGCCATGCTGTTCTCTTCAAGAGATTTAATGGTGGAGGGTCCTTAGATAAAAACAGAAAATAAAGCATGTGGAGCATCTTCACCAGCTAAAAGGCACCTAGCAGCTCCTTACAGGCAGGAATTTGGATACCCTGCTAAAGCAATTCTTTGTTTCAGTCTGGGATGTGACCAACCACAGATGTCTGCTTGCCTGTCAGACTCACCATCCAGGCATGTTTATATAAAACGTTTATTACTGTGAAGATGTGTTTACTGCCATTTTGTTTGGAAAAGTGAGATGTATCTATGAAATCTTCCTGCCAATGAACATTATTCTCCCACATAATCACTGTTTCTCCAAAGGACCTTTCTTGCAGGCTTCTGCAAGGTATAAGCATCACTTCTTTCCAAGCTTTGTTGTCCAATCAATTCCTGCTTTCTGTTACATTCATCCAGTAGTTGCTTCTATAAGTGAACTTTCAGTATAAAAGCTCTGCACCACTCTGGGAACATAGTTGAACTCTTTCAACAGGCAATCCAGAGCAGACAGGGTTATTAGCACCCTGCTAGTTCAGACAGTCTAACTTGTGATTGAAGATTCTTTATTAATAAGGTACCAGAGGCAAAAGTGTGTGCCTGACATCCAGCCAAATGGTTTCTTTTTTAACTTTTTGAACATTGCTGTCCTTTCTTTGAATGTTGCTGCCTCCCAAAAAGGAACAGAAGTATCTCACAAGAAGTGATTCTGAATTCTCTTCCATCTCACTAGCTAAGTCTGGCTTTTGGACACATTGAATAAACAGGTGAAGATGAAACTGTGACCACACTTGTGAGTTTGTGTAGAGAACAAAGCCCTCCATTGTCAGAGACTTCCTCCCCCCCCCCCCCCCCAACGCACACACACAACATTCCCACCCCAGACTGAAATTCATCCACAAAAACAGGGGTTATCTTTTACTTTTTTGTAGTCTTATTTTTCTTTTCATTGCTAACCTTTCATTGCTAGTTGACAGCCAACTGAACACGAGCCAGCATTGTGCCCAGGTGACCAAAAAGGCCAACGGCATCTTGGCTTGTACCAGAAATAGTGTAGCCAGCAGGAAGTGACCACTGCCCTGTGCTCAGCCTTGTGAGGCTGCAATTCAAGTACTACGTTCAGTTCTGAATCCCTTGCTATACGAAAGACATCAAGGCCCTCCTTTACAACTCATACATGCCTTCTCACTTTTTGAACCAGGGGGAAGAAATAGCTCTAAGAGCTTAAATTAATCCCTATTGGAGCAAATTTGCTACCAGTCCAAACAAACTGCAGCAGGAACAAAAAGAGGAAAGAAAACCAAGCAGCTTAAACATGAGCAAATAACTCCCCACTGGAAATTTCTAAGAAATACACTGGGTGAAAAACTTCCTCCTAATATCTAACCTAAATCTCCATTGTCTCAGTTTAAAACCATTCCCCCTTGTCCTATCACTATCCACCCTATGTCCATTCTATAGCTGCAAAAAACCTACTGAAGCAGAACAAACAGCACAAAAGAGACATGGGAACAGAAAGAAAGATGAAGGATGCTTTGCAGTATGGACGTGCTTTGCAACAAGGACAAGGAGATGTCTCTTACCTTCAGAAGCAGGCAGATAAATGAAGAAAACTCATCCAGTGAGGATAAGCACTCACTATTCAGTATGCTGGCTGAAAAAACAGAATTCATTTTTGCTGTCCCCTGGTTTTTGCGTTAGTTATTCTCATTAGCATGCTTATTGTCTCAGATAAAGCAACAGAAACCTTGGCCATATCACACATTTTCACTGTTTACAGTAACCCATCTACTGATGGTGACAGGTTCATTGCTATGCATTACGCAGGCAAATTGATAGCGTCTTCAGGGTCTGCTATAATAGAGATGTTAATGATTTTAGAATCATGACTTGAAGGAGTATACAGGATTCTTAAATGGTAAAATCACAAATGAAGCAGGTCATCCTAGAAAACTAGCAATGAGACTCGCATACGTTTTCAAGATACGATACAGAAAATAATGGAGTATTGATTTGGATTTTAAATGACACTAATACACTTTTCTTTTTTAAAAGTTCTACCTAAAGTTAGGTGTATAATCTCAGCATCAGCCCTGCTGGTTGAATGGACAAAAAGATCCCAGTGTCATTCATACATTTAGTAGTCACAGGGATAGGAGCTAAGTTAAACTCAGTGGCATTCAGTCCTTGTACTGATCCACGTGATTTACTGAAGTCCAAAAATTTGTACTCTTGCTTGTTTCTCTTACTACACTGCCAGATCGAACAGCATGGGAAAGCTATAATTGCCAAATAAAGGATTTGTATGTCTCAGTTTTATTAATGTTACTGAAATGGGAACATCCAAATCCTTCACCTCTGCTCCATATGCTTCCTTCAGGTAATGTTCTTTCTACAGAACTTAAAGTATTTGAAACTAGAATTTAAAGATATAGTGTCTTCATTATAACTTTTGGAGAATAACTTTTACAGCTATACTTTGCCATTCTGTGGTTCTATGATTCTATACCAGCATACCTAAAACACAGCAGTACAAGCTTTGTCTCTATTTACCATTGTCATTAATGACAAAGGATCTTGACACTGATTGAAAAAAGCATTCTCTGCTATCTCTTCTCTGCGAATTGTCTGTTGTAAACATTGCTTCTGAAAGCTCATCATTGGAAAAAATAACAATCTTCTCTTGAGTCTGGAAAACAATAGTTGTCAGATAAAATTAAAAAGAAAAAATATAACATTGATTTTTAGTTCATCTTTTATTAATCCTTCTTCAAACTAGGTGTCATCCCTGAAAGTAAAGTGAAAGGGCAATTTATATTTATTAGATTTGAGTTATATTTATGATAGTTCATTTAGGGCTGTTCTCATTTTACACCTGAGAATTTATTGAAATCTGTGGAGACTGGCACAAAGTAACAATTTATCCTGACATAAGTGACCTTTTCAAGATGATAAGGATAATACTTTTCATTTGAATGTTCTACAGCACAGAAGATCTGTTATTGCAGACTGTAGAGCCTGTTTATTAAACAAAAGCTTTCCTAATGGGCCAGGATATGTGAAATTTTAGAAGTATAATCCAAAAAGAGTAATAAATTTTAGCAAACCTAGCATTAGAGTACTGAATTTGGGAAGTTTAATTTGAAAGCAGCAGGCATGAATATGTATAAGACATATGCAATTACAGAATATAATTCCAGCTTCAACAAATATAATCTATTTAAGAGTTAAGCAGATTCCTAATTTTGTTCCTTTATGTGTTTTACATTTGGAGCACAGCAGTAAGGAGACTCCAAATGAATTCTTTTTTAACATTTCCAGCTCTGCAATAGTTAGCTAAGAACAGATTTACAAAGCCATGAATGCAAACTAGCCTGAATTCAGTGATTCCTTTTGCTTTTTCCTGCTCAAGCATTAAAAAAAATAAAAATTCAACACAATAAAAGTATCTATTCACATTGGCACTCTTGGAACTTCTTGAAATCAAAGAGCCATTGGGTACTTGTAAATGCCTTCCATTTGGTCTGGCAACCATTAATCACCTCTCATGGAACATGGCCCTGGAGAGAAGAGGGATCCAGGAGTCTAGGAGAGCTGGTTGATATCCAATCATCACTTCTTCCAAGCTCAAGAACAGTGAACTGAAAATGAAGTAAAGCCAGCAAGAAGCCCAACTCAGACATAAAGCAATGGTACAGAAGAGGTGGTAGCAGGCCAGGTGACCTGGAAGGAGTGCAGAGACACTGTGCAAGAATGGGGTTAGGAAAGCTAAGGTCCAGCTGGAGGTTTATCTGGCAAGGCATGTCTAAGGCAATGAGAATGATGTCTACAAACATGATCAGCAGAAGGATGAGTAGGGAAATTGCAGCCCCACTGACAAAATGATGCAGAGATCATGGTGAAAAGCAGAAAAGAAGCTGGTGTCCTCAATGTTTTCTTCATCTCTGGCTTTACTAGTAAGACCAGACTTCAGGAATCTCACATCTCTGAACAAGGAAGCTTTATCCACACTGGTGCACAACAAGGTGAGGGAGTGCATAAACTAACGGCATGTGTGTAAGTCAATGATATTTGATGGGCTGCATCCACAAAAGCTGAATTAGGAGCTGGCTAATGGCATTATGATGCTACTCTCAGCTATCTCTGAAATGTCGTGGTGATTTGCAGAAGTTCCTTAATACTGGAACAAACCAAGTGTTGGTTTTACCTCGAAAAAGATCAAAAAGGAAAGATGTGTGAAGTTAGCTTGACCTCCGTCTCTCAACACGTTCTAACGCCCTGACTAATAAATCCAAAACAATAGGATGTTTTTTGTTCTTTATATATATATATATATATATATATATATATATATATATATATATATATATATAATTGCTTGTTTCATTTTCTTGTTTGTTTTTGGTGGTGGCTGTCTTTCTCCTTTAGAATTCCAATCTGAGAATGAGCCAAACCCCCCCTTTTTGTTGTTACTGGCAAGCACTTGCAGGAGGAGAGATATAGATAGCACAGACTAGCTAGGACAGTTCATTAGTCTCACATTTATTGGCAAGCAGAAACAGACAGTGCAGAACACAAAACACAGAATATGGTGTTCCAAAATCAGCTTGCTCCATTTTCCCATCAGATGATAGATAACAAAAAGGAAGATGCAAGTTGCACTGCAGATAGAGGAAAGCATGCTGTGATAAACCTGTCAGCCCTTTCCCACCAATTTAATTGCCTGGACAAGGCTAGCTTTGAAAATAAAAACCAAAAAGATCTTGGTTACATAATAATAACAAAAAATTAGATAATAATGTCTGGGCAACCCTTCTGTTTGTGTTGGTTGCTGTTTTCTGTTTGTTTCTTTGCTTGTTTACTGCCTGAGAGGACAAATAAAAACATGAATCTAAACTTGGTGACCAACTGTGTTTTCTTTTTTTCTTGTCAAGCTGCCTCACAGCAATTAGTGAGGGCTGGTGCTGCACAGCTGAGGACTGTGAAGGACCTTCTCGTGAAGCTGCGTATGTCACCTCCTCAATCCTCACCAGCAGAGCATGGCTATATCATCTGCAGCCATGCAGATGAAACCAGCAGGTAAGTCCCAAGCATCCTCTAGGACACTACACCATAATCATTAATAAAACAGAACTAGATGACACTGAAGCAGCCACCTGACATTAAGGACAGGATCCTCCATTAGACTGGCCATCCTTCCCTGTTTCCCAGGTTACAACATTGAGAAGTCTTTAGGCCTCTAATGAAAATGCTTGCTTTTGCAGAGTTCATTTTCAAAACACTTACTTCCTCACCTCTCTCAATTAGGTGATCGCATTTCCTAATTTGAGCAAGTTGAGATTTAGGCATTCTTTGAGGTCAAAGCAGATTTATGTGGCCCAGCTGTCATTTGCATTTCCCATGAGTAGCGGAGCTGAACTAACAGCAACCAGCAAAAGCTCTAAAGGGAAAATCATAGATTTTTCTAGCATCCAGGTTATTCTGCAGTCCCTCTCAGGTCATAGGCAGCAGATAACCTAAGGTTATTCCTAACCTAGGTACCTAAACAACACAATACGTACACAAGAAGTGATGAGTAGTAGATATACACTTATAAACAGCCCAGTGAATATTGACAAACTCACTTCTGGAAAGGAGTAACTTGTTTTCTGACTTGTCAGCTTGCCGCCTATTACCAAGTGATGCAGAAAGCATGCTGAGCATTCAGAAGTTGGATCCGCATCCTTAACCACAACACTTGTGCTTTCATTTCAATACAACTGTAGCAGCACAAATGGCTCTCTTCATAAAAATGCCATCTTGAGAATAAAGAAGACAAATAAAAGAATTCATGAAAGCACCAAGCTCTGCTCTCTGGTGAGAGTGACAGGGCCTGAGGGAACAGCACGGAGCTGTGTCGGGGGAGGGTCAGAGGGTCAGGGAAAGGCTGTGGCCCAGAAGGCAGTTGCATGGCACAGCTCCCCAGGGCAGCAGGCACAGCCCTGAGCTGCTGGAGCTCAGGGAGCATTTGGGCACCACTCTCACACACAGCGTTTGGGCTTGAGCGGTGCTGTCATTTGTACCATCAGCTAGATCTGATGAACTCCTCGTGCCTCCATTCCAATTCAGGATATTCTGATTCTGAGATTCTGTGAAATGCCTGTAATACTCAAAAGCACAGAGGAACTTCTAATTATAGCTATGGTGGGCTGTACTAACAAAAGAAGACTGAGCCCAAGATTAAGTTGTTAACATGCCATTCAGGATACTCACATTTGCTCATTCCCAGCACAATGCCTTCTATTTGATACCAACTTTCTTGTTCTTCTGCTATGGTACTTCAGCTCCAATTGATGGTCTCATAGAGGTCAATGCATTAGAGATATTAAGATGCTGAAGATAAAACAGTGATGGCAAATATATATCTAAGATAGACAGCTGTTATTTGGTCTGTAATTCTGATGATGCTAGAATTCCGATTCTAATAAATCATTTTATACTTTGGCTAGTTATAGTAATACTACTATGAACACAGGAAAACAGAATGTGAAAATTAATAAGATACCTACAAAAACCATACAAAGACTGCCTAGTTTTCAAACATTTTTCACTTAGTGAAGAGACTATCACAATAGAAAAAGACAGCAATGGTGCAAAGAACATAGTGAAGAACATAGGAACAGCCTGAAAATGTGGCACGTAAGCGCAAGATCAACTAAATCACTGGAACACAGTCTTAGCACATTAAGAAATAATTTGGAATAGGAAAATTGTTTTTGTCTGATTTTGACCCTTCCATTCTTCTAGAAGGCACAGACACTCTTCTCATAATACAAATAGGAAACATCGTTCACTGGGTATGTGCGTATGAAATATTAAATATATTAACAGTTTCTTCTTCAATTTGATTCAGGGCATCATAAAGAGCTCCAAAACTGTAAATAATTACATGGGTAGGAGATAATATGTTTATATGTGCAAAATATCATATCTGAAAAATAAATTCAGCCCAAGAACAAAACTTCAACAAAACTCTTTCCCCACTCTGCCTTTTCAGGGTAAACTGTTGCTACCAGCCTCAATTCTGCCAAACTGTGTGACCTGCTGGACTGCATTAGACCTTGTCCACTTGGGAGGGTCCTACTATCATCTCTTGGTGTGCATGTGGTGATGTCGCTAAGGCTGTGAGCAGGAATCACAGCCTAAAATGTGAACAATGCCTGCTGCACATTTGTAAGAGATGCAAGAAGGAAGTTGTCATGGTTTTATGATTTTTGTTATCAGTGTTGCACATCATAACATCACGTAAATTGCTGGGAGTTAAAGAGTCAATGCCCCACTTCCATGGGCCGCCGATTTCCCAAATAGCTGGCTCTCAGAAAAGAAGAACTACCTACCCCAAAGGACTCTGTGTTCAGAGGGGAAGACAAAGTTGGCAAGTCATGGGTCTTTCTCTTGCTGCCTGTGGGCGTGCTCCCCAGACATAACGCCTTCAGTTCAGAGTAAGGCCTTTAGTTTCAGACATTCTCTCTCATGTTATTTATTACCCTCATTTCCAATTATATATTGCATTATGCTGTGTTATCTTGCATTCTGATACCATATTTAGTAAACTAACTTTCCTCCTCAGATTGTTGCCACTGCTGTTTCCAGGTCCAGCTCCCACCTCTCTACTCTTCCCTGTTTCCCCTTTTCCAGGCTGGTGGACAACGGAAACTTTGTCTTCATGAAGTAAGCTTACAAGCTCACATGCAAAAAACACTCTGTTTTAGGACTGATGTGTGCTTAAAAATGTATCAGCTTCATCAAAGACTCAAGGCTGACCATCAGCCTCCTACAGAATTCATTGAGTCCAGGATGTGGCCACTGCCACTTTCCCAAAAAAAGAGAAATAAAATAAAATAAAAAATAAGGAAATATACTTATCCTTGCTGTATTAGGGGACCACAAGCAGTGAAATGTGAAAAAAGCCTGACATGAAGTAGTGTGAAAGACAGAGTTACACGACTTATCTGTGTCAAAAATATTAACAATTTCAGCTGATGCCAGTGAAATGTTAAAAGCAAAAAATAGAAAAACGAACCTAACAGTGAAAATATGAGACCCACCTTAAAATTAGGGAGTGTATTGTTGAACAAATAACCTTATTCAACCCAAACATCTCTATTTGAGATTATGAGAGTGGGACTGATACAAAGAGAAAGAAAATTGACATCCTCATCTGCTCCCAGGAGATAACAAAACGTATCCACTAGTATTCAGTATTTTTTAAGCTTTAATATTCATCAGCTCATTGTGCTTCCTTTTAAAAATTTCTACAATCTGAATAATGCTGGAGGCTTCAGGAATTTTGAGCAGGAGAAGCATGTGGGACTCGCATTCAACATGAAAATTGTGGCTGAAGTAAAACCTGGAATGTTCTTGAAGAAGATAGAATGGTCTATCAACTTGTATAATCTTTTGCTGCGCTGAGAAGGTCAGTGACTTTACAAGAGTTTGGATCATAATTTTTTTTTCTTCTGCTGAAGAATAACAAATCTAAAGCTGAATATAGTTAAATTTCAGTAAGAAATACCTTTCGTCCATTTTCAGACATTTGCCAGCAATCAGTCTAGGCAGTTTTTAAGTAAAGTGGCATTCAGGAATTTTGTAAAATTCTTGTCTTTTTCAATTTATTCTGCTAGTGAACATCAATTGTTTATAAACTTTAAAAATTAACAGTGGAGGTAACAGCTGGATACTTCAACATGTGCCTCTGTTCATGCTGTTTATGACCATATTGTCCTTCTCTTGTTTTGATCGAAGCTGACCAGCCACCAGACTGACTCACTGTTTCTAGTTTATTAAAACTAATATAAAATCAAAGCCAGTTAGCTTATTCTACTAGAAAGTACAGGATACAACCTCAGCTTGCTGCTGAAATACTTATTTATTCCTGACCCAGAGGGCTCTACACAGTAAAGACAACAATAATTCTTTCATATTAAAAATCTTGCAGTGAGTATCCACTTATCTGACAAGTTTGTTGTCTGTAACCCTGCTGAAAAAGAGTAGAACCATATGCTTGAGACTCAGGCAGAGACTGATGTTGAGGAATATCCCATGAAACGTCCTTGAACTTAACACCTTTATCCAAACATACCCAATCTTGTTTGCAAACCAATATAGCTTCCATCTGGGGCCTAACATATTATTAAAACAATTATTTTATTCTTTCTGTTCAGCCTTCCAGGCCACACGGCGTTGACAGCAGTCTCTTCCCTGCCAAGGAGTAGCACTACCTGAACTCTGCACTGCAGCACCTTCCCAGAGTGGTGGGAGAAGACAACTCCTGACAAGTCAGTCCAGCTCCCCAGGAACATCTGGAGGCTCTGTTCACATTTCACAGAGGATTGGAGCTCTAGAATCAGGCAGCAAATGTACCCAGTCATTGTGTTTATTTCACTGTTTAATTATCTTTCTGTAGTCCAGAAGCCAGTTCTGAGCATCTGGGAATGGAGAAGGATAAGGACTGGCAGTTTGAGGAATGGAGGATGTCTTTTCATTTCTACTTTTAATGGCTGTTTGCTCTGTGCATAGCTGTTTCGTAGGCTGAATAAAAAATTACAACAGTATTTTTGCATAATATTTTATTTTACATTCCTGAATATGACTATGTACATGCACACAATTTGTACAAATTAAAGTCAGGTTTACATTACAAATTAATTCTGTTCCTATTTGAAGCTGGGAAGCAAATACAGCTTGCTCTATGTGCCATGTGTTTCCTTTGCAGGCTACTATGCACAACATTTTCATTAATTCCTGCTAAGACCCTACTATTACAGCTGCCTTTTTTTTTTTTTTTTCCATCAAGGACTGTCCCTCTGGGAACTCCTCTGACAGGAATGTTATTGTTTGGTCTTCATTTTGAGATCTGGTAATCAACAAACATAGGAAAATCTGAGCCAGAAATGATGGTTGCTTGTGAATTAAAAGCTTTGAGTATCTGTAAGCTATCAGAAAAGGAAAGCACAGCAGGAGTTTGTCTAGGAAGATGTGCTTGCATGTCCCAGTCTAGGAGAGGGTCAAAGTCTGACACGATAGAAGATAAGGAATCCCACCACTCATTTAGTTTTTAGTGGCCAGTCTTTAGTCTTTAGTCTTTAGAGGACAAAGTCTTAACAAAATAAATCTTGGTGCAATGCTGTCTCTGACTATCTTGTCTGGAGATACAGTATGTGTGAGTGCAGGCACCTTTGTGAAGCAAAAGGCAGAACAAGATTAGGCTGCATATGCTGGCTTCCAGCACTGATGCATTTCCTCACACAGACCACAACACTCCAGAAGACTAGCATTTTCAGACTTTTTATCTATGAGCTCTGATTTTGCTTCCAGTATGTATAATCAGGCCTTTCAAAGACATATCAGGTTGAACAGTAAACTGTAAGGATGCTCAAAGTGTGGTATTTCCCATATGCTTCAATTCTGACACTATGCTTTTCTTTCCTTCTAAAGGAACATGTGAAGCCAAACTGTGAAGGCTTTCTGTGAAGGCTTTATGAAACACTTTAAAATTACTGAAATGGATTAATCAAAAGACCATTGTATTCTGCCAGAGCTCACAAGCCTTAAATAAACATTTTCTCTTTTAAAACAAAATCACTGCAGTTTTTAGCAACACAGCAATAAAATAAATATATTTCTGTTGAAAGCATGAGTAACAGCATTTTTGCAAAACAAAGATCATTTGAGGATATGAATCATTCTTGAGTTCTGAAAATCTTGGGCAGCACCTTATTCAATATCTGGAACTTAACAGGAGTAAGCACGTATGCTGCCCAGGTATCTGCAGTATGTTTATAATCAGTATATACTGCGTGTTCTGTAGACTCTTTCCCCTTCAGTTGTCTTCCAGACTACCTGTAAAAAGGAAGTTGTTTTCTGCATGGTTTCTCAGTGAGCAGCAACTAGTTCCTTAACCTGAAGTTTCTGAGACACACTCAGTTTTCTGAGCTCTCTCGGTGTCAAAAGAGTGAAATAAAATAAAAACAAATCAAAAGTGATGTAACAAAGAGAAGAAAAGCTGTGAAGTAAACAACAATAAAAAAAAAGGATCAGCTATTCCACAGAGCACAGTGCTAGCTGGCAGTCTTCTTAACACTACATTTGAAAGAAGAGCTAAAAATACCCTGGCAGTCAACACATAAAGGAGGATGGGGGTGCAAAAGATGCTGTTGTCCTGATGGGCTGGTGGGAGAAGTAGTCACTGAAGACAACAGTCTGTGGACTGCTGCTGAAGGCCCCGTTCAGTTATTTTTACAAACTTTGTTTACCCACCATCGTACCCACAATAATGAAAAACAATCAGCATGTTCAGATTCATTTCTAAAATTAACTCTCAGTAAATGGAAATGTGGATATTGAGCGAAAGTGGATGTTCGTGTGTTATGACAACAGACTTACAGATGGCACTTCAGAATCAGGGATGTGAGATCTGCTGATGGTCATAAAGGTAGGAACTCTTTGTGTCCCTAAGAGACCCTAATATATTTTAACCACTAGATGCATTCTTTGGCTCGATGGGTTTTTTTTGCATATCCCAGAGCACAACACCAGAAACCAATGTAAGTATTCTGCTTCACTGAGCGATTTGCCTTGTAATTGTCTGACAATATCCAGTTCTTAGTCTTAATGGGTAAGTTACAATCATCCAAAATGAGTGCTAGTAAAATACATCCTCCACTACACATTTTGTTACTGAATGTCTCCTGAACTCACTTTAAAGATATTTTGGTCTTTATTGCATTATCTTCATCCTCACGCTGAGCAGGCAGAGCTCGCTCTGCTGTAACTCCGGTGGCTGTGTTGTGCATATATGATGTGTCACGTGTGTGTTCTATCTGGTGTGTGAACATCGTCACGTTTGGTCCAACCAGCCAATTTTAGCCATGGCAGCTCCCCAGGAGTCCTACTGCTATCGACGTTTTTGCAAAATAACCATACTTTTTGCCTGTCCTTCAACTTCGAACACCTAGTCAGTGTATTTTAGTGCACTAAATCTTACTCAGTGATTACCCTAGCAGCTCTGATGGAATTTCAGTATCCAACTGAATTTGATATTTAAGTACTGAACAATCCTTTTGATATTGTTAAGCTACTTGCAAAGCAGCCAATTATAATTGGGAAAAAATGGCCTGTGGACATTTTTTTCATGTTCTCTGCCACAGTAAATTCCACAGAATAAATAAATATCAGTTCTGTTTGTTTTTAATAACAGTTCATTTTGTTTATCTTTTTCATTGCATTAATAACATTTATTTTTTCCAGATGAAGGTATTGCCGTTTCAGAAACATATTTAAGCTTATGGATAACATTTACTATGGGATCAAAACCCATGGTTTCAACAGGAGCACAAATTATGGTTAAAATCAAAGATATATGTGAATAGGAATAGAGTGCTGAAATACATACAGATTGAGAGTCATGCCTTCTTTAATTAGATGAAGACTGACTGAAAATCAACCAGCAAAATGCATTTGAGAACAGTATCTGCATGTGTGGAAATCATCTCTTTAGGAAATGTATACAGACACTCGTGTGTGCACACACACAGACTCACAAACATATTTATATATTTGAACATACACAGACACACAGAAGAGCATACCAGCATTTATTCATGCATAATGTAGAAAAATGATCTAATTATGTATCTGTGAGTTTCCCTTTTTTTCTCTTACCATTCTTCTGGCTGTTTTGATGAGAAGCTTGAAGCAAAGAACTGCTCCCCTGGGAAGGTGCAGGAAAAGTCCATATGTATGCTATCCATAATTTGTCTTTCATTTTTTTCAGGGGATAGATATGTTAGGAAACTGTGGAGTTTTTGTTTTCTAACACAGAGCATCATCTTAACTGCTGTGATTTGTTAATGGGAAGGATCAAAGCAAAATGACTCTCACCTACTATTCAGCATGCTTTCCTTTATTTGGATGGGGTTATTTTCCAACATGTGAAAGAGTGGCTACTTCAGTAATCTCTACCACAATAGGCCATATCAAAGTGAAGAATCATCTTACAGCTGAATAAGGGGGATACACTCCAAACTGATTTACCCCAAGCATTTATGCAGAACAAGGCATAAATACCTTTGTCAGGAATGCTATACATCAGTAGCATTTCTCTCACAGAAATATTCCACCTGAAACTGTTGCAGGCATTTTTATTGTTCACACAACAAATTTTGCTCATTTCTTTGATCTCTCCAACAAGTGCTCAATCAGGTTATTTGTGAATCAGAAATAAAAATAGCACCAAGCACAATTTTACTGGAACAAAGCATCATATTTGAATTGAAGTACCATACCAAAATAAATGTGCGTTCCTTTTTATTTTATGTTTCAAGTCCATCTGTGATGAGCACTGGTCAACAACAAGGTCAAAATAAAAATCCTGGGGAAAGAAATAATAACGATGCTAAATTGAAGTCTAGTTTTTGAATTGGTACCTGCAAATTGTTTGTGCAATGATGTCTGTTAGACCCTTTTAGGTATCCACCTCTCAAAAGGCTAGGCAAAAGGCAGTGATGTCAGTAGCTTATTTTGCCATCCCTCTAGCATGTGTGCTTTTTCAAAATACTGCTTCTTTAATAATGGGATGTTTAGATCTTGGGTTTTTCCATTTGTGTGAGTTTGATGGATGAAAAACTGGATTTCTTCCCATATTTTGAAACTACTTGTTTCTTACAGCTCCCAAGTGAACTGTATATTTCTTGGCAGCTTTAAGTTTCTCATTTGTGCTATATTTCAATTAAAAGGCAGAGTGTTTCTGACCTACACAGCACATTTTGCCACATTTGATTTTCCCTGGGGTTGAAGAGAGAAGTAGCACCACTGTCAGAACAAGCTTCCTCATACAAACAGGAAAAAAAAAAAAATAAAAGAAGAAAATAAAAAAAAAAAAAAAGAAGAAAATAAAAAAAAAAAAAAAAAAAGAAATATCAGAAAAGACCTTTGCACCCTCATCTTGGAGCGGATTTATCAGTGATCCATGGGGTAGTTCTGGTTTCTTTGAAGTATTAAATCCAGCAGCTGCAAACGGCAACACGAGCAAGAGCCAGGCTGCTTCCTGCAGACATGGCCAATTACAAGGAGAGAGCCAACACAAAAGATCACTGATAGTACAGCCTGAGACTTTCAAAGTGACTTGGAGAGTCAGGTACACCGCTTATTTTGAGCATCTCTGAGAATAGAGACTTACCAGCACACCACTCTATAAGGCTGCAATAGCTCCCAGCACACAGATGGTAATCTGCTCAGGGGTTAAAATGCAGTTCATCAGCTGAAGGAAATAGGTGTGTTGTGAAGAAAAGCCAATGCAGAGCAAAGGGAAAAAATGGAGTGAGCATTTTGTTCTCATAGCACTCAAAGCAAACCCAAAGAAAGCCTAAAATTTATCTTGCAGGTGGAAATACACATCAGCAATATAATTGCTGTGGGGTTAATGGCATTATCATCATAAATATATTGGAAAGCTGCTGAAAAGAAAAGCACAATAAAGCTGTCATAAAAGAGTTGGGGCTAGTTTTCTATGATAAATTGGTCCGCTTTCTTTTTGCAAGCACAGACAGAATGGTATTTACCTATTTTTGTGGTAGATAACGTCCTTCTATCACAGTGCATTCTTACCAGGAAGTCTGTAAATTTGCACATCTCTGTAGGATTTCCTCATTGTTATCCTACCGTGCTCTTTCCCAAGGCATAGTATGGATTCTGCAATCATTTCATGGATCATGCTAACCACAGGAAGGAACTGCAAGATATTTAAATCTCAATAACTTCCCAGTAAATTACTTTATAATGGGTAGTTCCACATGACTTTTATCTTTTTAGTAGCAGCTTTTTCCATTAAGCCAAAGGGAATTTTGTTATTGGAGTGAACTGTCTGGACTCCTGGCTCATTTCTTTACGAAGAAGTACACAAATAACTAGAATCATAAAAACATTATTTACAACATTTTATTTTTCTTTTCCAAAGGATACAAAGAATCAGAAAGGACTCAGAAATTGTATTCTTAAGGTCTGAATGAAGTATTAATGGGTTTTTCAACCACACTGCTTAAAAAGCTCTGTCAGTGACACCTAAGTAAAGTAAATATCTATTTAATATTCTTTTGGAGCCTGAGACCCTGAATATCAGGTGGAATTATTAAAGAAAAGACAACACAGAAGGAAATGAGTAATGTCATGTTTTTCTGTAGGAACATTCTGTGCTTCTGTTGGAACTGTTCTTGGAACTCTGCGTTATGTTCTTGCAAATTAAATCTTGGACTGAGAAAATGCTCAAACTTGGAGACTACCATTTATTAAACACAATTTGTCTATGGAACGAACCTTTGGTTCCTGAAGACTTCCTTGACACCCAAGAAGTTACGAATCCTTTCAGAATTTGTATTTAAAAATGTATGACCTTGAATGGTACATTATAAATACATAACACAGTTTCTTTTAGTAATCACTGCCTCCTCTTCAGCTATCTGAAGACATTTCAGGTCCGAAAAGCTATCTCTGAGTTTGCACAACCATTTGTGTAGCTGATACACTTTCATATTTTGTGAAAGCACTGTGCAAGCATTTCATAACTGGCAATTTCACAGCTTGCACAGATTATTTTGTTGTTTTCAGATGCATAATGAAGCATGTCTGTTTGACGTATGAGAACAAAGTTACATTGATGCTCTGTATGAAAAAAAATTGACATGGCACCAGTATTGATGAAGCAGAGTATTTTTAATTCTTGTCCAGTGTGTATTTTCATATAGTACATATTACTTTAGAACAACTATGAACATGGTGATATTTAAGTGTTTCTTGTCATCAGCTTGTGTAAGTACGTTACATTTGTCAATTTCTCACATAACTGTGCTTTCATTACAATCTCCTTTACTTGTTTTAACCTTCTTTTACTCCCCTATTTATTCCCTTCCTTACCCAGGTTCCTCATCTTTGTTAAAAGTTCTTTTTTGCTGAGATATGCATACTGAATCAAGATGATTTATTGTCTCCTCTACCCATCTCCTACACTCATAAAAATATTTAAAACTGAATCAGAAATCAAAATGTCTTGCTGGATGCAGGTGTCTGTAAATAATAGCTGAGAAAAATGTCCTCATTTAAATGGGAGGAGGAAGGTTTAAAATACCCTTCCTACAAGAACAGACACACAGTCTTCTGTGTTTAAAGTTCTTCTGTACATAAAGGTATTTTCCTGGTTTCAGCTTTTCCTCTACTTTGTTTTCTTTGTTGTCATAAAAGAGAAAAAAAAAAAATTAAGATGGGGAAAATGAAAATTACTGAATCTAATCTTTAGACCTCCTCCAAGATGAAATTAAGAATTGTTATTATTAATAATAATATTAATATTTAAATCCAAACAAAATAACTGATTGGTGAAAATCACTCAGAATCACAGGAGTTGGAAGAAACCTCTGGAGATTATCATACAGTCCAGTCTCCCAGCTAAAAAAGTTTCCCTACTGTAGGTTGCCCGGGAAACTGTCTAGGAGAGCTGTGAATATCTCCAGAGGAGATTCCACAACTTCTAGGCAGCCTGTGCCAATGCTCTGTCACCCCCAACACATTGAAGCTCTTTCTCATGTTGGGGTGGAACTTGTCATGGTCCCATTTGTGCCCATTCCCCCTCATTCTGTTACTGGGTAACATAGAAGAGGGCCTTATACCATGAGCTTGAATTCCATATTTTGAAGTATTGATAAGATCTCCTTTCAGTCTTCTCCAGTCTAGATCTTGGAATCACAGAATCACAGAATAACAAAGGTTGGAAAAGACCTACAAGATCATGCAGTCCAACCATCCCCCTATCACCAATAGTTCTCACTGAACCATATCCCTCATCACAAAATCCAAACGTTCCTTGAACACCTGTAGGGTCAGTGACTCCACCACCTCTCTGGGCAGCCCATTCCAGTGCCTGACCACTCTTTCAAAGAAGCAGTATTTCCTAATGTCCAGTCTGAAACTCTCCTGGCGCAGCTTGTAGCCATTCCCTCTGGTCCTATCACCAGTTACACGAGAGAAGAGGCCGGCCCCCAGCTCACTACAGCCTCCCTCCAGGTAGTTATGGAGAGCAATGAGGTCTCCCCTGAGCCTCCTCTTCTGCAGACTGAACATTCCCAGCTCCCTCAGCCGCTCCTCACAAGCCCTGTGCTCCAGACCCCTCACCAGCTTTGTCGCCCTTCTCTGAACCCACTCCATGGCCTCAGTGTCTTCCTTGCAGAGAGGGACCCAAAACTGGACACAGCCCTGGAGGTGCGGCCTCACCAGAGCTGGGTACAGGGGACAATCACTGCCCTGTTCCTGCTGGCAACGCCGTTCCTGATGCAAACCAGGATGCCATTGGCCTTCTTGGCCACCCGGGCACACTGCTGGCTCCTGTTCAGCCAAGCATCCATCAATACCCCCAGGTCCATTTCCTCTACGCAGTCCTCCAGCCACACCGCCCCAAGCCTGTAGCGTCGCCTGGGGTTGTTGTGGCCGAAGTGCAGGACCTGGCATTTGGCCTTGTTGAACCTCATCCCATTGGCTTCAGCCCAGAAATCCAGCCTGTCCAGATCCCTCTGTAGGTCCTCGCTAGTCCCAGGCAGATCCACACTTCCAGCCAACTTGGTGTCATTTGCAAACTTATTGAGGGTGCACTCAATGCCCTCATCCAGGTCATCAGTAAAGAAATTGAAGAGGACAGGCTCCAGCACCGACCCTTGGGGAACACCACTCATGACTGGTTGCCAGCTGCATTTAGCTCCGTTCACTACCACTCTCTGGGCCTTCCAGCCAGTTCCTTATCCAGCCAAGTACCCATCCAAGCCATGGGCTGCCAGCTTCTGCAGAAGAATGCTGTGGAGATAGAGTCAAAGGCCTTGCTGAAGTCTAGGTAGACCACATCAACAGCCTTTCCCTCATCCACCAGATGGGTCACTAGATCATAGAAGATCAGGTCAGTCAAGCAGGACCTGCCCTTCGTGAACCCATGCTGGCTAGGCCTGATCCCCTGGTTGTCCCACACATGCCGCATGATCTCCTTCAAGATAATCTGCTCCATGACCTTCCCTGGCACCGAGCTCAGGTTAACAGGCCTGCAGTTCCCCGGATCCTTCTTACAATCCTTTTTGTAGATGAGAGTCACACTGGCAAGCCTCCGGGCTTCTGGGACCTCACCAGTCAACAAGGAGCGCTGATAGGTAACGGCGAGCGGCTCGGCTGTCACCTCCACCAGTTCCACAGCGCTCTCAGGTGAATCCCATCTGGCTGCACGAACTTGTGGCAGTCCAGCTGGAGTAGCAGGTTTCTGTTGAGACTGCCGGGTCAGAGAGCGGAGTACCCCGAGGAAACACAGTGCACCAGAGATGGCCTCACCAGGGCGGAGAGGGGGAGAATCACTTCTCTCACTCTGCTGCCCACGCTCTTCTTAATGCACCCCAGAATACCACTGGCCTCCATGGCCAATAGGGCCCCCTGCCGGCTCAGGGCCAACTTACTGTCCACCAGGACACGTAGGCCCTTCTCTGCAGGGCTCCTTTCCAGCAGATCAGCCCCTAACCTGTACTGAGGTGTGGGGGTTTTCCTCCCAAAGCGTAGCATTTCACACGTGCCATTGCCGAACCTCTCCGCCCAGCTCTCCAGCCTGCCCAGAACTTGCTGAACAGCAGCACAGCTTCCTCGTGTGTCAGCCGCTCCACCTATGCATGATCAGCAGACTTGCTGTTGGAGGACTCCGCCCCTTCATCCAGATCACTGATGCAGATGCTGAACAAGACCAGACCCAGTACCGACCCCTGAGCTACAGGCCTCCAGCTGGATTCTGCTTTTGATCACAACACCCTAAGCTCTGCCAGTCTGTCAGTTCTCTATCCACCTCGCTGCACTATCCCATACCTCCAAACGTTAGAAAATAAGTAGACCTTATCCAACTTTTTGCAGCTTCTAATGAATAGTAACTCAGTAAAAATCTCTGGGATTTGTTATGAACAGAGTGAAGAGATAAAAAAGATCAATTCTGCCCATTCCCTCACATGCTGAGACCAAAGTCCAAGGGATCATTAAAACACCTGTATCTCTCATTTACCATTCCTTAGCTGATTTCCAGTGCTATAAAATATTTGATGTTTCTCTATGTTCAAATATCAAGAACCAAACCATTGTGTGAAAATGAATTAAATCATATATGCATTGTTTCATGATTGCTTGTAAGTTTTGCTCTATTACATGTGTACTCAGGAAATGTATGTGCTGATCTTTTCAAGTTTTGTGTATTGTGTAATATCCTACATATTGTACCTCACATTAAAATAGAAGGAAAAAATTGTAATCATCTTCATTTTAGTACTTCCCAGTATTTCATTTCCTTCTTAGCTTTTACTGGTAATGTCCATCAAACCAGAAACATCCATAACAGTTGGAAAATCTTGTTCTCATACAATTTATTAAATAGATTACATTTTATTGAGAAACATCTACCTACATCCTTTGAGTGATTTTCATTTCCATTTTAGATGCAGTGGGCTACTTTTCAACTAATACTTTTATATCCTTTTTCAGAATGCAACTTTCCAAACAAAGAACCAATGAACCCTTTATAAATAAGGAAGAGACACACCTGTTTCAGTCTTTTCCTTCTCACTGTCTCCTCTCAAGGTTATCTAGATATAAAACATTTCATTATTTTGCACTGGTAAGCTGAGGAAAGATTACTCACTGTTCCAAATTACTCCATATTCCCAGTAATGCTGTGTACTAAATAAATAAATAAATGAAGATTAAGAATTGACAGAATTTAACTGCAGAATGGTCTTATGAAAAGACTGTATTTTGTTCAAGTGCAGTTACAATGCAAATATTGTATTTTTATGTGACTGAGGGCTAAGATTTCTGAGAATGGAATTTTGCCCAGCTCTTCAGGATGCCCACTTTCTTCTTTGATCCCTCACTTCTGTACAAATCCTGCAGCCTGACAGCAACAGCTGAATCACTGGCAACATTGCTGAGACTCAGCGTTACAAAAATATCAAAATTGCTCTTTCCTGGTGCTGCAAAGGCTTATCTCAAAATTTTGCACTGATTTTGTTTCAGAATGGCTGACACAGTGGGCAGATGTAGTCATCACCATTCACAAGCTAGCAAGAACACTCAGGCAAGATTCTTTTTCCTTTAAGATACAAAGGACAGAAAAATATCTCTGTAGGTGAGGGATAGCAATTAAAGTTATTGTAAGTGTATTCATATTATTTTTAATACAATATGATTTAACATAATACAAATATTACATATAAGAGATTGCACAAGTACTACAAAGAATTCACCACTTCACAAACACCAGTTAGTGGCAGTGTCAGCCTATTTGATCAGGCATCAAACAGCTGGTTGCCTACAACTGATATGAGAAAAGAGAAAAATCTCTGTAACTCAGATGGATGTGGAGAAATGACACAATTTAGATGGAAATGGTGAGCAGTGGGTGAGATGAGAAGAGAGCAGGAGCAGGGGGTCTCCTAGGAAAGGCCTGCCTGTTGCATGGGAGGTTATGGCTGTGGAAAAGCCAGTCTTGTGATTGAAAAAGATCCAAAGACCAAAAGGTGACTGCAGGCTGAGAGCTGGAAACTCAGTTCTTAATCCACTCAGGGCTTCCTCAAAGCAATGTCCTCTTCAGCACAGGATATGGGAACTCACACCTTTCTTCCTCCAGCTCTGCTGGCAGATGCACTCAGCTTCTCACAGGTGCAGTGCAAATGCAAACCCATGCAAGCAAATACTCCACCGAGGCAAAGTTCAAGGTAGAGCAACATGTGTACACACACTGCAGTACAGGCAGGGAGCAACACTGTGCTTCCCCTGTGCTCATGCACGTGACATAGTGAATCCCAGATAAATCATCTTTCACTGCTGACTGGCAAAATAATGGCACTGTGTTAGTAAAGAGAGTGACTCAAATGATGTGTTGTGAAGCAAGAGCACAAAACGATTTAACAGGCATATGAAAAACAGCACAAATGTCTGGGGGGGGTAGGGGCAGGGAACAAGCACAACTTAAGCTAAATGTTAGTGCATTGGTACAAGTAGGAGAACAAACATTTCTCCAGCCAGCCAAAGGTACAGTTTGATCATCTTAAAATCTCTAAGCCTAATCACTGTAGGAGTCTCTACTAGCTTTACCTGTCTCCTTTTTTTCCTGAGTTAAGGAAAAGGAGGAGGAAGAGCTGGTTAGTGCAACTACATAGGAAAAAATAAGAGATAATGGGGATTACCAGAAAACTGGAGAAACGAACAGCAAGAATTTAGGGTTGTTGTCTAATGCATTTCTACTAGCTCTGCGTGGGTGCCTTGTAACATTGTCACCTGCACAGCAATTCAAATGCCAGAAGATAGGAAACTGCAGAGGGGATCTCTAGAGGCCTCCAGCCTGTCCTCCTGCCCAAAGCTCACCCAGACAGCAGTTCAGACCAAGAGCTGTGCACATGGAACAGCCACCTCTTCACAGCACATCATTTGTTTTACTTACTGCAATGTTTTTGTGTATCTGGGGATATCTGTGTGGGGAAAAAAACCAACAACACAACCTGTTCTGTTTTTTTTTTTTTTAATTCCCTTTATTGGCATTTTTCAGCTGCTTTAACATGTGTATGTTAAAATAAACATGAGTGGGTGACTGAAGATGCCTTTGTGCAAACATTTGCAGTAATAATTGGCTTACTTGATCCTTAGGAAGTCTTACGTTGTAGGCTCCAGATAATCTCTTACAGTTTAAATGGAAAGGGAAAGGGAAGAATGATGCAGCAGAGGAGCTCAAAACAGAAAGTGTGATCTATTTTGTAATTAACAAAATTTACAGTGAAATAAAAGTTTGAATTACGTATTGGGAGATAAGCTCTAATCCTACTGAAGCATTTTATTAAAAATATTGTGTTAACACAAAGATAATTTTCACTTAATCTTTATGTATTTCCATTGCAATCTTCTCCCACATCTTTCTTTCTCAAAAGACAAATCTTTCCTTCCCAAAACTGATGCCTAGGAGTAAGTTCCCTTCAGCTGTGCAGGGAAATCATCTCTGTACAGAGAAAACATGCGTTATTTTAGAGGACAAATGCAAATACTGGCTGTTAGTGAAAGGGCTCCAGTACTCCCCTTTCCAACTGAACTGCAGCAAGAACTGCCCATCTTGAATAAAAGCCACATCAGTACATTTTCAAAGCTTTTATTTTATTTTATTTTATTTTATTTTATTTTATTTTATTTTATTTTATTTTATTTATTTTAATGGCTTCTAAAATGTGGAAAAAGGAGTACTTGACAAGGAAGACAATGCAACAAATGGCATTATGCTTATTACCTCTGCATGCCAGCTTTGATACTGATCCTCCAGATGTACAGCCTGTACATGAGATGAGTGTATTTGATAAAAAAGCCTGTTATACATGCCTACACAGAGAAGGTAAGGCAAAGTTACAGAAAATATAAGCCTAGCAACCCTCGATTTAATATGGAAAGATAACAAAAGCAGTGAAAATGCCAGCACATGACCTTATGTCAACCACCAGCCAGCAGACTCCCCAAGGATGGTAAACATACACAAATAACAGTTTCTGAGATGTGCCACAGCCCTTGCCACTGCTATAGGTGAAAGATATAAAGAAAGATATATCTGCGGCACTGCTGACATATCCAAGTTGTACCAGGATTCGTCTAATGTCCCAGTACTCATCATTCTAGAGGTTATAACTAAGAGATCTATCTGACTTAGTGACTATAGAGAGCACTACCCCCCCGGCAAACACATTGTGCTCCATGACAGCACAAAAGTATGTGTTCTGTTTAGATAACACTCAAGAGCTACAACTCTTGTTGTAGTCCCAAAGTGAGGGGATGCAAAGCAAACGAAGAAGGCTTTTTGATTCGTCCCCTCTGCTGAAGACACATCCCAAGAAAAATAAGTAACAAAAAAGGAGTAGGCATCATTGATGAGTCTATTACTAATTCTCATTCAAGGAGGCAGAAATTGAGCACGCAGACCTCCCCTGTGATCTGTTTCACAATCAGCTGCGTGCACTGCAGCAATGTGCTGCCTTTTAACACATCCCTGTGGATTTCTGCAGGCCTTAGAATAGCTTCCTTATCTTTTCCAGAGACATGCAACTTCAAAAAACACATAAACTGAAAGAGTGATGGTTTTATGGTATTTTCAGCCTCGATTTAAGTTCAGTAACTGTCACTGAAATAAGTCCTAAGAAATTATTGTGTGTGACAGCTTCCATATTTGTTCTACTTCAGTGTTCCTTCATATCTAATTTGCTCAATTTAAAAGCTAGAAGATGCATTTTCCTGCTGCCAGACAGCAAGCTCAGCCAGGGAGCTGAAAAATCAAGCTGCGATCTTTTCGCCTCTTGAGTTGTCTGCCACTACAAATACTTGGCAGCTTGAACTCAGCTGACAACTTGGCTGATGATGTGTAAGGTGGGCTCGTTAGTTTGTTCTTCTGGCGATTTTTTTTTCACTAGAAAACTGAAGAGGTAGATATGAAAATGCAGTTTTTCTTCTGTTTAACCTAAACTGGCGGCTTCCCATGACAGCTTCCTATGTTAATGAGTTTACTCTGACTGGTGAATATCTTTTTAGTTTGAGTGCTTAGATGCAAGCAAATCACTGTGAAAGCAACAACAGCATGGAGGTATTGATGCTTTGTGCTTTCAGAGGTGTAATATCACAGTGGCTCTTGAAGTCATACTGCTTGCGCTCATTCTTCCCTATACATCTTTTGCTTTACTGTGCATGCTGAAGGCTTTGGCACCTTCTTCAGGTGTCCATCCACAAAGGCAACGTGAACAACCAACCCCCTTGCAAACAATTTAAATGTAATTTACGCTAGTTCTGATCAGCAAATGATCATCTCAAATACCATTTTTGGTCACCTCAAGTTGTATGCACAACAGTACAATATCCTACAGTGAGAGGATACATCCTACTGCTTGGGAATTTCAGATATTTATTTCAAGTTCTTTACGGCTGGGAGCTAGAGAATGATTTAAAAATGGCAAAACAGGCAAAATATTTGGTTTTCATTAATTAACACCAGTGCTAGTGGAGTACTTTTTGTTGTGCTAGATACAGGATAAAGGTGGATTAATTCAGGGAGAAAACACAGGTTGGTGTTTCCATATGGAAAGGCCACCTTGTGTTTCAAAAGCTTAAAAGCATAAGCAAAGCAGCCTTTAAAACAAACAAACAAAAAGCAGTAAACCAGAGAAAGAATGGTTCCTAAAACAGTGTGCTTTGGCATTGAAATGGGTTTGGCTGGTTTTATGGAGAGGTAGCAGGAGTTAACCAGCAGCAGCTCTGAGCTCTGCATAAAGGGTAGGCTGACACTCATTTGTTTAAAATGGCAGCATCATTTCTGCCCAAATATGAGAATTGTATTTCCAGAGTGATGCAAGGGAAGCTTTTCTGCTCTGTACTGTTTCTTACTAGTTCCCTGTACATCCATTCATTAAGAATATTTTCATATCTCTGATAAAGCAGAGGTGATAGGACAAATACAAACCTTTATACGCTTTCATAGAATGAGGAAAGAGAGCAGAGTAGAACATCTATTTATACCATCCTTGTGCCCTAATTATTTGTTCCCTCATTACAAAAGTGCAAAGCTCTGTTGAAGTAAACAAACATATTTTTCCTACACCATTATGAAAGAAGACCTGTTTACCTCATTTGAGATCTGGCTCACTTATTTTCATTTTCAATTTAGCCTTGCTCTTAGATGTTTTTTTTTTTGCATATTAAAAAAAGTAGGAAGTCATTCGCTATTTACTACATACACTGAAATAAACAACTGCATAAACAGTTATTTGCACTGTTATGCAAATGTATAAACAATTTCAATAAAATTAAGGAAAATGCATATCTTGAAAGAGAAATACAAGTGCCATCAGACTCTTCCAAATCCTTTCTTTCTAAAACAAACTCATACCACCAAATGTGCTTCTTCTTTATCACTTTATTCACCGTGAATAAAATAGAGTTGTTTTCAAGAAGTATTACAAAAGTATTTCCTAGTTTCCACTTAGTAGGTTCCAGAATATTTTCAACTTCCATCTGTTAGTGTAGGAAATTCATTAATACAGGCATCTGTTAAATAAAGTGTGCAGCAAATATAGTGTGTGCAATAATTCTTTGCAATATGCTCTTTCCTGATGGTCCAGTGTGCTTCAGGCCTTTAAATTATTAATGTATTTTGTATCTCATTAGCTGCATATTATGGAAATTTACCTAAGCTTCTACCTCTAGTTTCATTAAAATCGAAAATGGTTAAAAGACAAGGAGAAACTTTATTGTGTGTTTGCAATTAAATTGGTTTTCTAAGAATGGAAGAAGCTTACAGCTCTACCATTTCATTGGCTGTAATTTAAAAGATTCAAAGTGCAGATTGATGAATAATTCATGCTTCATTTATTAGCCTGGTAACCTTATAGTCAGCCTCATAAAAATGAGGATAATACTTTTTTCTTCTTTCATGAGGCACTGGGGGACTCTGTGCCTGCGTATGCATGTGCTTACTCCTGTGTTCGTGTATGCTGGTGTATGTTTTGATTCAATGAGTTGGACTGAATGATTCTTGTGGGTCCCTTTCAGTTTGGGGTATTCTGTGATTCTGTAATTGTGTATGGGTTCTTGGTTGAAAACCAAGGCTGTGCACCCATTCACATTCATTGCATTGTGTATATACAAAACCATGTTATGAACATAAGAGCTCACTCACAATGCGCACATCAGTGATGAGGACCTCAATGGTGAAGTTCCTCTGTATGAAACACATTTTCTCAGGGGCTGACTCTAAGGATAAACTCAGCTCCAGACCGTCCCATTCAAAGCACAGAAGCCACCTACTTATCTTTGCTCACTCTAGCGTAGATGTGGGAACAAATCCGACAAATGCTTTCCTGCAGTGGATGAAAGAGAAATGTATGGCAGATATTGCTGGGGGCTCCTCTTTGGGATGTGTACAGTAAAACCATCACAGTGTGGCCAAGTCAGAATTGCTACTGGAGAAAAATCATCTGAAAATACTCCAGGTATTGAAAACTTTGCAAAAATAGTTCTGATGCCTCTTTGCTCTCATGTAGAGAGTGGATGACCTGGTCAGTATCTAACTAGTATTTTTCAATGAGAAATGGTGAACTGCTAAAAGTAAAACATCCTGCTGCAAAAAAAATATATCAATTTTGACATCTTTCTGTTTCATGAGAAAACTGGAAAAGACTAAATATGTCTGAATGGGAAGTTTGGGTCATTTTTGTTTCACATGATTTATGAAGTTAGACAAAGTTTTGATATTACTTAAAGGAAGCATTGTGATAAAGGTGCTATTTTTCCTACTGCTTCCTTTTACAGGAATTTCTCAACCACACAGTTTTGTAGCTATTCTTACCTTTTGCAAGTAGAACAAGTACTGTGCCATTAACAAGCCATCACTTTCTTCCAGATGTACACCTAGAAATAATGTTCCTAATCTGGGATCTACAGAAAACCAATTGAATATGGATCCCAAGTTATTGTCCTTCTGCTGGCTGTCAGAAAGTGTTACAAATTCACACAGCATGCAGGGCAGGTGGAAAGATACTAAAGATAATAATCCAAAGCAGTCTTCCAGATGAGGGTGGATAGAAAAAGCCCTTTCACATCTCCATGAGTCAGGACAATCATTCTGAACTCTCAAAACGTCATTATCCAGCAGCCTTGGAAATGCACTTCTTGAATCTCTTCTTGTCAGCGAAAGTTTTTGTAACGGTGTTTGGTTATTAGCCATTAAAACACAACTGAAAGAAAAAACTTCTTTGAAAGCTGTCAAAAATAAATTGCAAGGAACACAAGTAATCCATTGCTATTTTTAAGAGTATGTCAAAACCTGCATGTTAAAAATTTGATTTTACAAGAAAAAAATGGCCAAGCAGTTTTTCTTCCAAATGCAGACTATGGCTCACAATGACTACTAAGCAGCAAATAATTAGCTTTCCTGTGCCAGCCATAATGCCACCGTTGACAGCTTTTCTCAAGCAGTGAATCTACTGCGACTTCTGTGGTCTACCCCATAACACACAGATTATTTACAACCACTGTCTCATCTTCTTGTTTTCTGTACTACTAACTTAAAACATATCAAGCCACGAAAAGTGTGGAAAAGCCTAAGCTGGACTAAGCTGGCAAGGGTAATGCTAATGAGCACTGTATTTTAGCTTTTTCATTTTTGGTAAAGAAGCTATTATCACAGTTCTATTGTAAAACATATCTTCTGGCTATAGATCTGACATCACTTTTTTAACACTTTTGTCCTCAGCCTTGTAGCCAGCTAGACTTTATGCAGCTATTTGGGGTAGGTGTGCATGGAAAAATTAAAGACATTACATAAATGCACATTTTCATCACATTTCATGGATACTCTTTGGATTATGTCCTAGACATTCCCTCAAATACCATTCAGTGTCTCACTGTCTTTTTGAAGCCTTCTCCTTTTCACCCCAGGCTGCCTGAAGCTCTCTCTCCATTTGCTCTTTGTGTGGCTGAAATCTGTACAGATGGTCCCCAATCAATTTTAAGTCAGTATCAGCAGAAACCAACTTCTGGCTTTCAGGCATCCCCTGCCTTAACCTGCAGTGTAAGTAGCCCTTTACCATTCTTCTAAGGCTTACAGTTTGTGACCAAGAGTTTCAGAAGCACCAACTTAGACAGGACAAGTCTAAGACAAGTCTGACACGTGACTACAGTGTGACAGCCAGGCTCTGGTAAACCTCTCCAGTGATTACAGCAAAGAAAATATTTGGGAATAATTAAGCCTTGAAGAGGCTGTCTGAGCTGGGAGTTGGAGAAATTCCAAGAGGAAATATGGAAATACACTAAAGATCTTCCTGCTGGTCTAGGGTGAAACACAAGATTTCTATCTGACCTGTGTTGAGGAGATCTCCACTACTGTCCTGTAACTATGATAAGCTTCTGAGCTGTACTTTAATACAAAATTTATTTGCACTTTTCTTGCATGCATTTTTTGCTTTTTACTTTTTTAGAAATTAGGTTCATTTGAAGGGTTAGCAAATTTTTTAACAAAGGAGAGCTGGGTTTACAGTAACAAAGTCATGTGAATCTCCTGAATGTTCATTATGGGTGTCATAGCACAGTATGAACATAAAATAATTAGAAACATTGTATATGAAAAAAAATTAACAGGGATTGAACAACACAAGACAGGAGTTGCATGTACAGCCAACAAGTTGTTCTGTCTCACAGGAAAATCCTATGTAACGGGTATCAGGCTTCTCTTGAAGCTCCCTTCACCTGTCTTCCATCTTCCTCAGGGACTCTGTGCCATGCTTTGTACTCTCACTATGTAAGCTCCAAGCACCCACAAAGTCATAGGTGTATTTAATGATAACAACGATGTTGCTGACAAGCAGTCCTCACTCCTTGCTTTTCTAGGCAATGGCCCTTCGAACGTTTTCACTAGGAGATATCCCTTAGCCCAGTTCCACAGATGATTTTGAGCCTCAATAGATTTTTATTTGGCTGTCCTTTCTGGCAGTTGTTTCTCTCACTGCGTACTGGGACATTGTGTGAAGGACACTAGGTAAGTAAAGGGATTGGATTGGCTGAGTAATTCTTTTTGACTTCATCAGGTTGTTAATCCTGCATGCCTGTGGTGATAAACCCAGAAAATCCCAGATAATCCTATATAATATTCAGGCAGAGCTGGCAACAGCTATAAATACATATCAAACTGTCAAAAACCATTATAATTTAAACTACTATGCTTTCCCTTCCAAATTACATTAGAATATCCAGGCTTAACTTGAACTGTCTCCACCACCCCTTCTTGCTACTTACTGACAGGGTCCTGTGTGCAGCTTAGCTTGCAAGTTTAATAATGCATGTTCACTGCACACCTTCCTTCTAATACAGTTCCATGTCTACTCCTGCTTCCTCATGGCTCACAGCACAGCGCGTGCTTGCAGTTTCCTAGATAAGGAAATAATTTTTGGCACTTTCTAAAGCCAAAAAATCCTAATGCTAAAAGGCTTCTGTAGAAAACTACACAGAACAATTGCATGGTTGCTACCATGCAATTCTAAAAACACCTTGTAAATGTATCCTTTCATTAAAATGCTGTTGTAGTCTTAGTGTCTGATTAGATACATAATAAAATAACAAAAGGTTTTTATTCCCTTTTAGAATTTTCAGTTGGCTAATAGCCAGATATAAATAACAGCTTAGTGTCTGCACGGCTCCACAGCAAACCAGTATTTAATACAATTATAATTATCACTGGGCTATGAATCTTTCTGATAAGAAGAAAACCACGACCTTTCTCCAAACTGCTCTTCTGTCCTTTTAATTCTGCCTTACAAGGAGGAAATATTCATCCCCTTTTTTTAAGGTATGACAAAACATAAGATGCATCCTGGGTTAATTATACAAGTGTAAACCGGGAATTTCTCTGCTTGGGTCAGCGGAGTGATTCCACAATAAAATGGGATCATATAGAAACCAGGGTCTGAAGAGCAGTTAGACCTTTTTCTCAGAAACACAGAAGAGGTGTGCAATGGACATGTTTTCTCTGCCATTTTCTCACTCAATTAGTTATCCAGAGACTCGGGCAAGCAATTACCCAGGCTAATGCAGAGAAGCTGAAGCCGAAACATTACACACAAACTCTTCTTGACAGAAATTAGCTCTTGGAGCACAGACTTATTTTAAAATCATTTGATCCTGTTCTTTCAACTGGATAAAGATCTGATTTTGCTCACTTCATAAGGAGGAGTGCACATCCTTGTCAGCTTTCTGTCTGGAAGCTTATTGTAGCACATAGAGAGTTACAATAGTGTTTCAATATTTCCTGCCTCCTACCCAAAAATATTTTTATAGTTCTTGCTTTGCTTTTAAGCACTGAACTATTACTGACATAATTGCTTTTTGTGTCTTCTTCCTTTTGTCACAGAGCACATTTAATAGGTCACATACTAAAAGAGCCAGACTCCCGTGTGGCTGAGGGCAATCCTGCTGCTCCGTTTGCATGCAGAAGATCTCACACAGGAGCAGGCTCTGTTCTTACCCTTGCTGCCACTGGCCACATACAGTCTCTTCTTGCTCTTTTGTTTCTTCTGTGGGAAGCTGAGTTTTGACACTGAAGATAAACCAGCCAAAACTCACCAGTCACGGTGAGATAGCTGAGAACAGCATGGTGAGGGTAAGTCAGAATCTCTACGCATGTCTGAACAGTGCATTAAGATATGGACTAGTGGTAACACAGGGATAACAAGGTGTCCCTTGTGACTCTCAGACTGTGTCTGCACTTGCAAGAATGAAGGAGATGCTAAGGGAATATCCTGATTTACAGAGAAAAAGCCATGGCTCAGAAAACGCAATCACTCACGTTACTACTGTGCTGAAGTAGAAAGTCTTCCATAATTTGTAATGGCATCTGGTTGGGCCAAAACAGTGGTTCTCAAAGTATTCAGTCAAGTCATCACATTATAGAAAAAATGCAGTGCAGAAACTAAAGCTAAGATTCTCAGAAACATGGCAACATCTCAGCAGATATACAGAGCTGTCTGCCTAGTGTCACTTCCGGTATGAATCTGAAATAGTCAATGAAGCAAAGAAAAAAGCATGGCTATTGGAGAAGACTTGTCTTCCCATTCAGTAAGAGCAGAGAGCAAGGGCTCCATTTGGAGCTTAAGCATCTGTGTTGTATTTTTACCTTGGAATGTTCTTACATAAAGATGGCAAATCTTCTCCTGGTTAATGGTGTCTCCAAAGAGGCCATATGAAGGGCAACAGTCAGTTAAATGATCAAAACCAAACCATGATTGTATCTGACTTTAAGTTTTGTGGGCTCCTTATTGGCAATTTTCATAGCTGTTACTATATTCTGAACTCATTGCAATATGATGAAGAGAAAATGCAGAGGAAGAATATAAGGATTTTCACATGTTATCCTTATTGTTCTTTGATTTGTTTTGTGGGTAGATTTTTTTTACCTGCCTGTACAGAATTGAGGGAAGGCAGTGGTGTGGTTAGAAGCAAGGCACTGCACTGTGTTCATTTTTATTTCTGGGTTTTGACTTTCTGTTTATCATGAATATCAGATATACATATATTTGGTTTTCATGCCCTTGGGATTCTGTTGGACATTTTAGGCCTAGCAAAACAGAGAAGAATCATATGAAATTTCAAAATGCAGAAATTTTGTTTGTAGTGAGTGTTCAATTAGAGAATGGTGGTTTTGTGGCTTTGTTTTTACAAATACATATGTATTTGAAATTTTATTTCTTAAACATTTGCCTTCTTAAGCTCAGCTATGCCTCAACAAGCCTTATAAACAAAGAATCATAGAATCATGGAATCATAGAATGGCTTGGGTTGGAAGGGACCCCAAGTTCCATCCCCCCTGACAGTAGCAGAGTTGCCAACTGCTAGATCAAGGCTAGATAAGATTTCCTAGGGTCCTATTCAACCTGGCCTTAAACAGCCAAAAGACAGTTTGTTTTTCTCTTCTGAGAGTCAGTGAACACTGCTACAGAGATTTCCAGTGATCACACTACATTCCCTCAAGAAGCAAATGACAACCAAGGTACTATATTCTTTTTGTCACCAGAAACATGACAGCTGACAGCTGCAGTGTAGATTAAGTATAGCACATCTTTTTTTTTTTCTCTCTTTCTTTCTTTTTTTTTCTTTTTTTTCCAGTTCAGAGTCTCTGAGTTTCCAGTTTTGCCCTTTCACAGAGGAAACCTGCTGTTTGAATCACATACATAAACCACATCAGAATTCGCACTTGGACTGATTGCTCTCCTAAGAGATTTCTTCCTTCTTTTAACAATCCTCTTAAACCAGAAGAAAATATTTCTATAGATTGTATACAATCCCTCACATACATGGAAATACTTAGCTTGTTACTTCCATTATTGATTTGAATGCTCATGTCCTGTAATTGTACGTTGTGAAATTCAAGTTTTGTCTTTCAGACACCTTGCACATTTAGAGTATGTTTAGTTAATTCATGCTACACTGCATGGGTTGAGAACTGGAAACAGTTCTTTCTAACTCTTGCCAACAGCGTGATAACAATCTTTTGCTGGATTTGGTGTATACACACCAAATGCACACCATTTTCTCCATATGTGTGCACATAAAACTCACAAATATCTAAAAAGTCATACTCAGGACAGAACATTTAGTACAGCTTACAGCTGCTACAAGTAACTGACAGGAGGTGAAATGCTGCTGCCTATTTTCAGACGACAAATTAATTAGATATATTTTATTTTAAAAAAAATTAAAGAAATGGGTTTATTTGGGCATCTTTCATCAGCCTGCTCATAGTATTTCTGTGCTTGGTAGCTGGTTGAGAATAGAAAGATAGAAATTGTTTCAGAAGCATGTGCTGGAATAGGCTGATTTTGTGCACTTTATTTTTCCCCTTCTGTTTTATTTCTTTAGCACTTGCTAGTTCTCATAGAAATCTTTCTAACCATTAAGTGCTTCAACCACTCCAAAGGTAACCAGCCACAGGATTTTTTGAATGATGCAAACATGAACAAAAAACAACAGTGTGAGCCAACGAAAACACTGGCAAGAGAGCACCACCCACACAGACAGACATACTTACTGAATTCATCTCAGAGGCAGGATATCTGTTCAACTTGAGGGAGTTCCTTCTGGTCAGTGGGAAAATCAACTGGAAGATGTGCAGCAGTCATAACAAGACAGAGGTTAACATCTATCCTCTTGCACTCATGAAATGAAATCAGTGTCTGAAATAAGTGGTTTGCTGGCATGTGCTGAAGATGTAAAAGCAAAGGCTCAGGTAGGTGGAATGCCCTGGCTAGGACAAAGGGAGACCCTGTGTGGTGGCAGCAGGTACTGGAGTGGTTCTTCTTGCATAAAAGGCAATGGGTTGAGTCACTTTGCCTTTATTTTTATTTCATGTTATTTACCTTTTTTTTTTTTTTTTTTTTACTTGTTTACATTCTATAGATCTAAATGGATTTTAATGAGTAATTACTTTCACTTGGCTTAATCCTTCCATTCTTTTTCTGCTGCATCCTAGATCAAACTCAACTTACTTCTCGTACCAGCATTCCCATTCTTTCTTTAAATGGTTTGTGCTTAGAACTGTTCTTCTGTCACCATAATAGCATTAATCTAATCAGCTTTTAAATAAGCCAATTATTCTTTACACAGATTAGGCCTAAATATTAATTAAGTGATGTAGTTTAGACTTGTCTATTTCCATTAAACGGGGTAAAGCAAATGTTAAAAATTTACAATATGAACTCACAGCTGATTTTTTATATTTTTTTTGTAAATGTAATGAGTAACTGACACTTCTCATTCTGTATTCCCCTTATATTTATTTATTTATTTACAGACATAAGCCAAGAGTCTTTCTCAGGTGGCTACAATAAGCACCTTGCCATTTGACAGTACACTTAAAAACAATGCCTAAAAGAACTGATCCTTTTGCCTTTCATACAGATTATTACTTCTTCAGTGCTCTGCATTTGACAGGACACTTTTATTCCCTATTTCCAAGATATTGTCCCCCTATCCCATTGTATTCATCGTGCTTTGGCTTCTTTAAGTTGAGCATATATTAAAGTGTTACTCTGAAAAGAATTGAAGTTAAGCATTTCCTCTAAAAAGTATCAGGGCAGAAGTACACAACTCTTATGTCTACCTACAGATGTTATCAAAATGTGTGCTTATTATCCACTGCAGCCCATATAAATGCAAGTTATTTAATGCTCAAAGGGAATGATTCTTTTTGAGACTGAAGAAGAAACAGGCTGCATGTTGCTATTAATATTCTCAGCATCTAAATATCAATAGAGAACTTCTTGTCTCTGTGCTACATGGCCTCTTTCAAACTTTCCTTTTATATTTAAGGTTAGGGTCGGTAGGATTGATTAGGATTTAAACAACATTATTTAACATCTTGCTGGCAAAATTATTCATGGTCATAGCCTCAGTCAGTGCAGCTGCACAGATTTCAGGGAGTGGCACAGTAGAGATCTTGATGAGAATTAGAAAACCAGAAATAGATGTTTGTTGTAGACAGCCTTAATGTGATGTCAGCTGCAGGCCTCAAGACAAATTTCTTTGCTGTCCATAAAGAAGATCTATGCTGTTGTATTGATCAGTATATATTCCTTTGTTTCTTCAATTTCTATTTAGTACTCTTGAAAATGGAAATCTAGGTTTTAGAAAATGATACTGTTATATGCTACAATTAACTATAAGCCTTACATTCATGAGAGCTTAATAAAAGAAGGTAAGTTGGGCTCACAGACAAAAAGGTAAGTCAAAATTTGAGATTTGCAAATTACAGTAGCAACTCAACAGGATATAAAAAAGCAGTACTTCAATGATAAAAAGATCATTAGAGAAGCAATCTAAAAGAAAATTTGAATGCATTCAAATGGACAAGAAAAGGTGCTAGTGGAGAATCACTTCTGAACTGTTATGAGTGTGACACTGCATTTTGATCATGTCTCTTTGATGCTTTTCACTTAAATAGCTGCAGCTGAGGTGGACAGTTTTCACTGTAAAATCACAGAATCACAGAATCACAGAATCGTAGGGGCTGGAAGGGACCTCCAGAGATCATCGAGTCCAACCCCCTGCCAAAGCAGGTTCCCTACAGCAGGTCACACAGGTCGGCATCCAGGCAGGTCTTGAACATCTCCAGAGAAGGAGACTCCACCACCTCCCTGGGCAGCCTGTTCCAGTGCTCCGTCACCTCACTGTAAAGAAGTTCTTGCGCACATTGGTGCAGAACTTCCTATGCTGCAGTTTCCAGCCATTTCCCCTTGTCCTGTCTCCACTCACCACTGAAAACAGTCTGGCCTCGCCATTCTGCCCCCCACACCTCAGATATTTATAGACCTGGATCAGGTCCCCTCTCAGTCTTCTTTTCTCAAGGCTGAACAGACCCAGTTCACTCAGCCTTTCCTCATAGGAGAGATGCTCCAGGCCCTTCTCCATCTTTGTGGCCCTCCGCTGGACTCTTTCCAAGAGATCCCTGTCTGTTTTGTACTGGGGAGCCCAGAACTGGACGCAGTGCTCCAGATGAGGTCTTACCAGGGCAGAGCAGAGGGGGAGGATCACCTCCCTCGACCTGCTGGCCACGCTCTTTTTAATGCACCCCAGGATGCCATTGGCCTTTTTGGCCACAAGGGCACACTGCTGGCTCATGGCCGACCTGTCATCCAACAGGACACCCAGGTCCCTTTCCGCAGAGCTCCCCTCCAGCAGCTCATCCCCCAACCTGTACTGGTGCATGCAATTATTCCTCCGCAGATGCAAGACTCTACACTTGCTTTTGTTAAACCTCATCTGTTTTTTTTCTGCCCAGCTCTCCAGCCTATCCAGATCTTGCTGAATGGCAGCACAGCTTGTCAGCCAATCCTCCCAACTTCGTATCATCAGCAAACTTGCTGAGGGTGGCCACTATCCCCTCATCAAGGTCATTGATGAAGATGTTGAACAAGATCGGACCCAGCACAGACCCCTGGGGGACACCACTGGCTACAGGCCTCCAACCGGACTCTGCACCACCAACAACAACCCTCTGTGCTCTGTCAGTCAGCCAGTTCTTAACCCACCTCACTGTCCACTCATCTATCTCACACTTCTCAGCTTTGTTATGAGGATGTCGTGGGGGACAGTATCATTCCCCAAATATTCATATTCATATTCCAAATATTAATTCTGGGATGACTTTGACAGCTGTAATGCATCTCACTATCTTTGTTGGTACTTTAAGACCTGATAAAGAATGCAAGCATTACTTTCAAAGCTTGGAAGATCAAGGTTAAGAAAATTGCTTAAAATGGTGTTAAAAAGTGTCTGGAATCTACAGCTGTAAATAGGGCTAGTAACAGCAACAATCAGTGGGACTAACAGGACCTTTTACAAGCTGGAGTAAAACCTTGGTCAGTTCATGAGTCATCATCATCTTGCAAAACATTCTGATGCACTGGCAGAACATGACATGCAAATTCTGATCATTCCCTGGTAGGTCACTTTGTAACAGCCCGCCTGTTCCTCAGAGTAAATCAGAGGCTGGTGGGTGGTTTCAGACCTCAAATCATTAAGTTCCCTTTGACTTGATACTAACAAGAACAAAGCAAGCATTACACTGAATTTCTGATTAAAGGAACTCCTGGTGATGATATCATTATACCCGTACACATTAGGTTTTGCTATGAGCAGGTGAAGCTCCTCATTCTCTCAGTCCATTACCTTTTGATTCTTCTTGTCATCTGCTAACTTCATAAGGAGAAAAAGAATGAACCAGAATCATTTCTTGGAGGAGAACACCACGTGCAACTTTACCATATTCTTGCTCACAAGGCTTCATCAGAAATGTCTTGAACTCTGCGCTCCACTCAGTAAAGATGTAGTCTGAATATTTTAAGTACAGATGTTTCACAAAAATCATCAACAAGCTCAAGATGGATCTGAGCTGAGATATTCAGTGGGAAGAAAAATGAATGTGTGTGGCATATCATAGTTAAAAAGACATTTTTCTACCTTCCTATTTTTGAGGAGTCTATTCTACTTGTGAGCTGGTTGTAGCAGAATATTCAGATGAAGGCATTTTATATCCTACTTCCATCATGTTTCTAGTTGAAAATTTTTAAAAAATAATAGTGTTTAATTTGAAAAATGGATAAAACTGATCCTGAGAGTGAGTGGCAGGAGGGAAATGCAGACAAGGCAGACGTCTCAGAACTGGGATGTTAGGAGATCAGCTTCTACTCTGGAAAGACTATGGAATAAATTTGCTCTCGTCTTTTCCAGAATGAAGGTTTCAGAATTGAATGCTGCAATTTTGGAGCTTCAATTCGAGCTTTATCACACTGAGGTTTTGGTAAGACACTGTCCTCTAGGGACAGTATCTTTAAGGTGTCTCAAATTTAATACCAAGCAGTGATAATATTAGTTAAAAAAAAATCTCTGGGAATGTTGAGTTTCAGATAAAATATCTCCTAGCTCACAGAAGAATTGCATGGCTAGTGTATCTAATTTGTAAAATCTGGATGAGAAGCAATTTGTGTTATAAAATATTAATTCTGCAACATAAAGAAAAGCATATAATATATAAGTACAGGACCAAGTAGCAAAAAATTCTTTTTCATGTGAGATATCTATTTTCCTCCACAGTCATTATTTCTTTTGAAATCCAAGTTGGCTGGGCTTATTCACTTAATTGTCACTAACTTATTTTGGCTCTGGGCAGCCTGGTCTAGAGGTTGGCGGCACTGGAAACTAGATGACCTCTGAGGTCCTTTTCAAACCAGGCCGTTCTATCCTTCTATGATGTGGAAGCTTGGAAGGATTTTGAGCTATGTATTTACAGAACAGCACACATACAGTTCTGCATTAAGCATCATATGCATTATTTTGTTTTCGTTTAAAGGAAACTCCCTTTCATTAAAGCATCATAGATCTCAAACAGTTATTTCTCCAACCAGTCTGAATTCGTTTCTCGAAAGTTTCTTCAACCAAGTAATGTGGCAGTACCTCACCACGCAGCAGATTCCTTGCTGAATTTTCCTTTTTCAGTTGGGAGTTTTCTCAGATTTTTCTACCTTCTCTTCCTGAGAATTTTTGAAATATCTTTTCCAACTCTGATCTTTTTTTTCACTCTTCTTCCATATCCAACAAAGAACAGCCTGTCTTCAGAGTCTGGGAAAATTAATTTTTTCCCAATTTTAATTTTAATTCATAGATATTTTTGTCTTGCCTTTGCTAGCAAACATATATATATAAATATATTTCTCCTTTCCTCTGTTTGTTTAGTCTGCAGATAAGAAATGTCTGTAAGGCCTGTAAGGAAATGACTGTAAACCCCTGCAAGGTAGAGTTTTGTTGACTTCTCTCATAAATCACCATACCAATGAAGAAAGAGAATGGTAAAAAATTATCCCTATTTCTCTTCTGATCATTGTTTTCTTCTGCAAGAGGTGTTTCTCAGCATAGATGGACATTCTGTTTGCAGGAAGCCTGGTAAAGGGGAATCTGTACAATACCAACTGACCAATCTATGATTAACCACAAGCCTAGGCTGAGGTGTGCATTTGGGTCAGGACTTAACAGAAATTACCAACCAGGGAAAGTAGGAATCCTTCATTTTTCACGATGTAATGTGAACCTACCAAAGCTTGCACTGCCAACCACTGTGCAGCAAACTACCTCTTTCACCAGATCATCACAGCAGAAACCTCTGAGGGTAAAAAATACATCCTTTAAAGGCTCTTCAGACCACAATCTCTTCTACTATCACAATCACATAATTACTAATGTCACTCTTCCTAGTTGTGTGGCACTGCATTTTTCAATGAGTAGAAATTTCCACATAAGCCCATTTCTTATTCTTAAATGAACTTTTTAAGGGAAGAATCTGCACTAATAGTCTGATCTGAAGGGTTTCTTTAAGGTCAGCTCCCTAAGTTGGGCTCAAGATTGGAAACAAGATAGCCTGCTCAGTGTTGTTGAAATGGAATCTAAGCAAAATCCTATCCCTGTTTGACTACAGTTGCACAGCAGTCATGTCATTTCGCTGAACAACAGTAATGGGAAAAAAAACTGAAGCAGGTCTGGTGGGGGGGGAAGGGGGCAGGGGTTGTGCCTGTCCTGACATTTTCCATAATAAGTTAATTCTGTGAAAAGCGGGGGGGGGGGGGGATAAGGGAGAAGGGGAAGAATAAAAAACAAAAAAGAGAAAAAACAGAGATGTTTCTAGGACTCAAATCCTGTCCTTGATAGCCTTGCCTGCCAGTTTGCTTTCAAAAGCATTTACGATTTTCTGTTTACGAATATTTCATTTTTAACATTTCATTTTCTCGCCCCTGACTTCCTCCAGCTCCTATCTACTGCTTTCCAATTCACATGAAAGCAATTTCACTCTGATAAATTACACCATCCAAATCTTTTACACAGTGATTTTCTTCTGCAGCTTTGCAACTGCTTTATAGAGGAAAGTAAGGTTCAGCACAGTGATTGCATGAATTCTGCAGGGGAGAAGCGCAGTGGATACCTTATGCAACCAAAAAATGATAAAAAGGGGTATTAGTTCGTTTGTCCCTTCTTTTTTTAACCAAGAATGGCTCCTTGTAGTACTGCAGTAATTCATCTGCAGAAGGTTTAAGTTTTTCATGCAATACAAAATTGATTTACAAAGATCATTCATTTTTTTTGGAAAAAGCACACCATGAAAGATGTGGTAAACCTACTTCATCTGGCCTTCTGCCCTAATATTATTTCCTTTTAGTACTCTAAAAAACAGTTCTTCATTACTGATGCTTATCTCTTCACCTGTGTAGACATAACACTTCTATTTAGAAAAGATGCTTTGCAGAGTCCCCACCCGATGTAGTTGTGCTGCTGGCTCAGCATATGCTTGCTGATGCACAGACGGGGACATGCAGTCATGGGACAGCAAAATTAGATGGGGTTTCTGCTCATTTCCACTGGGTACAGACCCAACACGAGTGCTTATTTGCTGAGTATTTGATCTTTACTCTTACCCAGTGGATAACATTCCTCAGCCTCTTCCAGGTTTGTTGATTTTCTCCTTGCATTTTCTAGCTTGAAAAAAAATGAGGCATGAAAAGGCAGAGCAGAAATATCTGCACTGCAGATAGCAAAGAAAGGGAAGATCCCTCAGTACCTTCTGACATGACATTTCTCCTTCCAGCAAGCATTTATAAATTGGCACATTATTTCAGCATCACTCTTGCAAAGAACCTGTCAAGTCCATTAGGTTACTTTAAGCAGTTATATGCAGCAGTAGCAGTGCCTTTTTATCCTCTTCCCTGGAAGATTTTGAAATCCTAATGAAGCTATTTCTGTGCTCCACTCAGGCATCTGCACGATGCAGAACAGACCCTGATGAGCTTCCCCCTCTATCGCTGACATGCACCTGCCTGACCCACTCCTGCAGAAACACAGCATGGCAGGGGAAACACTGTGCCCTCTGCCGAAATTCTGCAGCTGTTTGCATTTGGCTGCCCTGGATTAGGCTGCTAAATGTGCCAGTTATCACCATGAGATTCTGGGGGTAACAGCCTCTGTGGGAATTTAAGCAGAAGCAATAGGAGAGCATGTTTTCACTGGCAAACAGCAAAGACAAGTCTTCATTACAGGACTGTTCCATTTTTCTATTGTGTTACCTTGTACATGGTTCTTGTATAATTACAATAAAAGTTGCACTTTTTCTACTGAGGACAATGCTGTTTCTTGTGACCAGATAACAGTTATGGCTTTTGTGCCTAGGAAATATTTTACCAAGAAGATCTAAACAAAGACTTAAACACCCTGTAAAGACTTGAACCCAGATTTCACTGTTATTTCAAAAATATTCAGAAGCTTGATTCAATTCAGACTCACAGAAAGATTTTCATTAATTACAGCTGTTGTGATTAAGTGAATCAGAGACCAAAAGAAATCACAGGGTTTCAAATCCTAGAGTTAAGAAAGTATTATCCCATTGCAGCAACAGGGCATAGGCCATCACATACTATTTATTAGCCTGACATTTAAACTGAATCAGGGAAAATGTCACGAAGATGGAAGCTTATTTACTGAAAACGAAGGAGGAATAATTTTCATGAACACTATCTTATAAGATTTAAAAAGAAATCCATTCTTGTTTTAGTATGGGAATAAAATATAACATTGTGTCACAAAGGATGTCCACATTGTGCTTTTCTTTCCAGTAGAGTTTTCCACAGCATCCAAGGCAGGCTTTCAGCCCCTTCCTTTGCTGCTTGACAAGAGGTCTGCTCCTACCTGTCCAAGAGAGGGTTAATACCAGCACTTGGATCTTCTACAAGACACCAGATCAGTGCCTAAAAACCTACACAGCACTGTTGGCCAGTTGTAGGTGCTACAGCTGACCACAGATAATGGGTTGAATTTAGGTCACTTGAACATAAATTTTAACCACTTCTATGACTTAATGTAAACCTCCTCTTGGTGGAAGTTTAGTGAGTATACTTTTGATATACATGTGCAGAGCGTTTTAGACTCAGAGGGAGAGCATTTTTGTTGCATTATCACATAACGGTCAAGGAGTACCTGGTTTCTCCCTCAAAACACCTTTTGGCCAGTAGACAAGCAGTATAACCACTTTGCCTCCATTATACCTTCGCTTTCTTTCTCTCTTATTTTTTTGTCATCGGTTAGGACAGTTTACGTAATCAGGATGTGAATTTCTGTCTTTATGGGAAAGGATATTTACTCTCTTGCATTCACTCAGCAGCTCCCTGGGATACACTTTTCTGAAGCCACTCAAGGCTGTTATTTTATCTCCCATCATATTTTCTCAGAGATGAACATACAGTACTTGCTAATTGACATAACTGGCTTTCAAAAAGAATAGCTTTTGTGACAGTGCATCAAATGGTGCTTAATTCCCTTTCTGTTTGTCTCGAGATTGACCTTGGATTGAACTTCCTGACTTCTGATTAATAATCAACCACACTTCATCCTTTCACGTGTTCCAGTTTTTATATACCAGACATCATTACTCACATTAATCCAGCACGCTACAGGCCTTCTGTGAGGACACAGTTTACTCATGTTTCATCAGTAAATGCCTGATGTGGATTAGAGTGGACTCACTTCTTCCAGTTCTACCTCACATGTATGGACTGAAGCCGCTGATCAGCCTGAAACAAGTGGCTGTTGCTTGTTAAATAGACCATACTCCTTAAGCTATCTACATTTTGACTTTTAATCTCTTTCTTGAGTGAAGCATCACTCTGGTGCAGATGAGAGGAGCAGCCAGGCTTGGCCAGGCCCTGCCTGCTGCAGACGGAGCCCCAGACATGCCCTCCTGGAGCGTGGTTCCTCTGGATTCATTTTAGTTTTAGACACGGCTATTGGTCCTATGCCTAAGAGGAGGAGGAAGGAGGAAGGCCAGGTATCTGTCCCTCAGAGAAAGTGGGATGGGCTGAACTGCAATTTGTGAAACTGAAATCACAAAATAAAGAAAACTGGGGAAAGAAAAGGAATGTGTGTGCATTTTAAGATCTTTAAGTCCTTTTTATCATTCTAGTAATGTGAAACCTTACAGGCAGCAAGATTTCACTGGTTCAGAAGGCCACACATGAGAAATATTACTCTTTCATCAGAAAACAGAATGAAGAATTTGTCAAAGGTGAGAGCAGAGGTAGGAAACATTGCTTTGTTTATATTTATGTTGCCTCTATTTGGACAGCTGTGAGGAAGGGTATTTTTAAAATGCAAGAATGTCTCCTATTCTGGAAACAAGGAGGTATCTTATTAGCTATTTATGACACAAAATAATCTCCTGACTGTTTGTGGGCTTTTTTTGCCCGAGTCGTAATGTAGGAATTGTGAGGAGTCAAATTAAATTTGTCTTTTGCATAGAAAGGCCTTGTAGTGATGATGCTGTGTTCTCTGGAGTTACAAAGGCTTTACACAGCAAGCAACAGTGAAGCTTTGGCAAGTCAGACTCCACCACTCAAACTGTTTTGGCCCACATTGTGGATTTCCTGAAGGTTTGTCTCATCTCCAGAGTTTTCTAAGCTGCACTCCTTTGTCTGAAGTTTCAGACTCATTTCTGGGTGCAAGTCACTGCAGCACTGGCAGAATGAGATAGCAGAGCGGTGTGCTGGGCACTAGTAGTGCCATGTTTGAGGCATACACCTGCAGGGAATCTTCCACACACACTTGCCTCGCTCAGGATTTCATCTAATGAGTCATAGAATCATAGAATCATAGAATCATAGAATCATCGAATCACCAAGGTTGGAAAAGACCTAAAAGATCACCCAGTCCAACCGTTCACCTATTCCCAATAGCTCCCACTAAACCATGTCCCTCAACACAACATTCAGCCTTTCCTTGAACACCCCCAGGGTCGGTGACTCCACCACCTCCCTGGGCATCCATTCCAGTGCCTGACCACCCTTTCTGAAAAGTAACACTTCCTCATGTCCAGCCTGAATCTCCCCTGCCGTAGCTTGAAGCCATTCCCCCTGGTCCTATCACTGATGACACGAGAGAAGAGGCCGACCCCCAGCTCACTACAGCCTCCCTTCAGGAAGTTATAGAGAGCAATGAGGTCTCCCCTGAGCCTCCTCTTCTCCAGGCTGAACAACCCCAGCTCCTTCAGCCTCTCCTCATCAGCCCTGTGTTCCAGACCCCTCACCAGCTTTGTTGCCTCCTTTGAACACGTTCCAGGGCCTCAATATCTTTCTTGCAGTGAGGGGCCCAAAACTGGACACAGTACTCGAGGTGCGGCCTCACCAGTGCTGAATACAGGGGAACAATCACCTCTCTGCTCCTGCTTGCAACACTGTTTCTGATGCAGGCCAGGATGCCATTGGCCTTCTTGGCCACCTGGGCACACTGTCGGCTCATGTTCAGCCGAGCATCAATCAATACCCCCAGGTCCATTTCCTCTACGCAGTCCTCCAGCCACACCGCCCCAAGTCCTCTGATGGCTCATACTTCTAAATGTACCATGTGCTGAGATAGTAAAATACAAATGCCTTTTTAATCTTCACTATAGGAGAGTATGTATGACCACAGAAAAATGGTACTTTTCCAAATACATTTCCCCTCATGATTTCCTTCCTGCTCTACCCCACCTCTCTGCTACACACAGTATCATTACTTGTATTTCACACAAGCAATCAAATAATCACTTTTCAAACTGGAACTTAATCATAAACCACAATAAATCCATAATGCAGTTATCACATGGGAATTAATTCCAGAGCAGCCTTTAAGCAAGTCTGTTCATACAAAGATTGAGAGACTGCATTTAATTGCAAAGGTCTTACCTACCATTAGAAGCTTGGACATACTGCAGGCTCCTTGAACTAATGGTCTCTCTAACCCACTTAGCATTTTTTTTAATTAAAAATATCCTAGGTTTTCTGTAACTCTTCATAAAAACACCAGTTCTGCATTTTGGAAGTTAAGATACATTTTGTCATGTTATTTCAGATAAATATGTACCTGAACAGTAAATCCTAATCATGACATCAGTGAGAGAGGAAAGAAAAAAAAGTAATAAAGAGTCACAGAAAGCTGAAAAGAAGGATCAGACAAGGAGAAAATTTGTATCCTTTAGTACTGTTGTCTGTAAGAGTCAATCAAGTTGATCTTCATCATGGATGGGTGACTGATAGCAATATGAAACTTATTTTAATGCCTTCAGTAGAACATGCATTTATCCACTGCAAATATTTTTGTTCACCACGTCCACGTCTAGTTGCTTTCATTAGAGAAGAGACAGTGTGCCCCTTTTCACTTTTCAGAAGAAGCAAACATATGCATGTTATCACGTGGCCCAGCTTCATGCAGTTTTTGTGGAACATAACAATGTCCGCATCCACTGACCAAAAGCAATGTTTATTGACATAGCTACTTAAAAGTTGGCAATTACAGCCACAGAAAGTAGGAGATCTTTCTCATACATGCACACGAAAACATAACGTTGTCTAGGAAGCAGGTGGTATTTAGCAATGTTGAAGAGCATGGAGAACATGGATTGTATTTTGTACCCTATGTTCTCTATTGACAATTGCTCAGTTATTTTTAGTTTGCACAACAGTACAGATAGATATAGAAGAAGGAGAAAACCTTTCTCTTTTGTTCCTTGATCACTGGATGGGGAGACTCTAACTTTTATCCTGTAGTCTTTGCCCATCCTGCCAGACCCCAAACCCTTTAACTTCTCGTTCACCTCATAATCATAAATAAATCTCTTAACACAGTGAATACAGGACATCCTCATGTCCTTCATCCCTTCACTCCCTCCCCACTCCACAGCATTAATCTCCCCATTTTTTTCTCTCCTTTTCCAAGAAAATCCTGAGAAAGTCTTCATGCTCTGATCCTTGGCTTGAGAATGCAGGGACAAGCCTTGTCTGCCAGGCCCTGCCCAAACCCTGGGAGCATGCCCTGGCCCATGTGGCCACTATACTGCCACCATACCATGACAGAAGAGTGAATAAATAAAACGTGTGTCATCATCACTGATAGAAACTATTGTTTTGGTTTTTTTTGCTTATAGCCAAAGTGAGCTGGCAAAAGCTAATATGAGCTCCAGGTTAACACTCAGAGCCTTACTACAATGAATACAATTTTATCATCATCTGCCAATTTTCAGCTCCTCACCTGTCATTATTCTACATCCTCCACATTCTGAACAAATGTTACCAGTCAGCATTTATCACACAGATAAATGTGCTCTTCTGGAGTTTAGAGGATGAACTCTCAGGTTACAAGGGATTTTGTACATTAACAGGAACATGTATGAATGAAAAAAGACTCAGCTCAGTGGAATTGTGACCATACTAATTTTTCAACAACAAATAGAAACAACTGAGAACTCTGGTGTCCCTGTGCATAACTGTGGGTGTAAAACAAATTTTACATCACAGTACTAAGCTCAGATGTTTTCTGAGGTCTCCTAACCTTTGGCTCTTGTGTGCATTTCTGTTTTTGCTTGTTCAGAATCCTTCTTACGAATGTCTTATTATTACTTTCCTCTTTTTCCTGAATAAGCTTGTGCAATATTTAGAGTCTCACCCATCCTGTCCTGCTGGGTCCCCAAGTCTTCCTGAAAGAAACTGGAGCCTTCCTCATGCAGGATACTGCATGAAAGTTGCACGGAAAATTGATATATATCTCCAGTGACTCCCCTGTACCTTTGGAAAAGTCAGGTAAGTTTTATGTACGCATTTCATTTTGTTAATAGCTGATTTCATTATTTCTGCTGCTCCCTGAAGTTTTCTCTCCAATATGTCTGTGAGAAACAACCCAGAAAAGCAATTTTACCCATCTAGGCAATAATTATTCAGAAATTTTACAGCACTTATGTATATTTCATGCAATCTTACACAAACACCTGCTAGTATACACTATTCAGGGTCACTCTGACATTGTATAAGCTCTCAAAAAGAGAAAAAAAGAAATAGTATCATGAGCTCCTAGTAGGAATAACTCCACAGTTTGCTGTAATGCTCTCCGTTGTGCAGAGCTGGCATAGAAATAAAACAGGACTTCATAGACAAAAGCAAGTCTGGAAATGTGCTTCACATGTTCACGGGCATTCTCATACAGGAGGAAAAATGGCCTTTTTCCCTAGATGCAACAGTTCTTTTTACAGCTCAGTTGACTTAGGGAGTCTTACATGAATTCTGGTTTGAACAGGCTAGTCAATCAGTAATATGAATATTGAAAATATGCATCAGAGTTATAGGAAACTGGTTTATGCTCCACAACAAGGTGATTTGTTTGTCTTCTTGCTTCTTACCACAGTATAGTAGGTATTAACATGAGTTTTGAAAACATTGTGTGTTTTCCCTCTTGGAGTCCACTAGCAGGTCGTGTCCAAGAATGTATCTCATTGCAAAGTGCAGTGCAGACCATCAGCAGCTCACCCATCTATTGCTCAGCTATGCTCCAACTGAGATCAGTCATGGTTTGTACATCTCTCAAAAACAAAAACAGCTCAGCTGAGGCTTCATCTCACTCCCAGGCACAGTGTGTTCAAGTTTCCAGTGTTCACTTGACCCCAGCCAGTAACAATGCATCCAACATATTGCTTGTTCTCTACCTTTCTCCCCCAGTACGGGAAGGGAGAGAATCAGAAAAGCAAAAACAAAAACAACAAAACAAAACAAAACAAAACAACAAAAAAAAAACCAACAACAACAGAAAAACTTGTGCTTGGAATTTAGTAAGTGAACAAAATAGAAACAAAAGTCAGGTGATGCAAAGACAATCACTCATGTCCTCCCACAAGCATGCTGAAGGCCAGAAGTCCACCTTCCCCCTCCCACAGATACATGCACTTTTTTTTTTTTTTTTTTAATTGCTAAACAGGGTATTATAAGGCATGGACAGTCTGGTCCATTTGGGTCATTGGTCCCTACCCAACATTTTGCCCACACAAATCTTGCTTGCTGGAAGGAACAGAGGGAGAAGCAGAGAAAGCCTGGGCACTGTAGAAACATTGTTCTGTAATAGCCAAAATATTGGTCTGTCATCAGTACTGCTTTATTCTCAAACCTAAAACAGTATCACAGGAGGTTAATATGAAGAAAGTTAACTTCATTCTAGCCAGACCCAGTATATGCCCTCCACTTCAGTGATCCAGAAACCAATAGGTATCTTGGTTTGCAAACAGATATCTGAGCTATTGATCTCACCCAAGGAGATGAAGCAGCAAATGCACATCAGCATCTCTCTCAACTGTGCCATAGATCTGAATGTAAATAATAGACTGAGTAGCCTTTATGGTTTACAAAACAACAATTCCAAGGAAAATGAGTGTTTCCAGTACGCAAGTTATTTTGGTTGTTTCTTATTTACCAAATATGAGTAGATAGTCTTTTCTCTTTCAGCATGTGATTCCATCACACTTGCTTTAAGACTATGAAAATATCCTGAATACTTATACTAGTAATTCCAATAGAAGTTTGCATTGCTTAGAAAGGAGAGCTCCACCTCCCTAAATTCATAAAACCACATAGGACACCTAGCCACTCTACATTTTTAATACATTATACATATCCAACTTCTTATTTTTTTAGAAGTCACATTACAGACTTGTGGTCACTTCCATCCTTGTTTTCACCGGAGTCCTTCTTATATTCCAGTTCAAAGAATGCCAGCCATGGTTTTAAAAATATAAATTGAAAGACTGCCCTGAAGTGTTAAACTGGTGGGTCAGTGGGTCCATCTAACCTTGTCTTCTGGGTCGTAGGAGATAATATTCAAAAAGAGTGCACAGGCCTGGCCACTTAAACAATGCGAAGTACAAATAACATAAATAGATCATGTCTATTATTGCTTATTCAGCTTGATGAGAAACTGAGCCTCCATCCAGTCAACTGTAGACATTATTACGAGGGTGGATAGTGATAGGACAAGGGGCAATGGCTTTAAATTAAGACAGGGGAGATTTAGGTTAGATATTAGGATGAAGTTTTCCCCTCAGAGGGTGGTGAGGCACTGGAACAGGTTGCCCAAGGAGGCTGTGGATGCCCCATCCCTGGAGGCATTCAAGGCCAGGCTGGATGTGGCTCTGGGCAGCCTGGTCTGCTGGTTGGCAACCCTGCACAGAGCAGGGGGGTTGAAACTAAATGATTTTTGAGGTCCTTTTCAATCCAGGCCATTCTATGATTCTATGATTATGTTGACTGTGAGAATGTCTATGATTTGACAGACTAGCTCATGAGTTTGTTTGAGAGGAAATCAATGGACTAATAAATTCAAAATTAGGAAATCTCAGTGACAGCAGGAAATCTTTGCAGTTTCATCAGCATTTAGTCAAATAGAAAAAAATCAGTTTTTTCCTTAACGTCATTCAATCTTGTTCCTTCCAATGTGAGAAGTAACCAGAAAATGTAGTAAGAGTTGAATGAATGAATGAATGTTTATACAATTACGTAATTTAAAAAAAAAAAAAGAAGAGCTTTTGCTTTTCTTTCACTGAAACATAATCACTGAAATAGATCTCAGTTCAAAGACAAGAGGCCTCAGAAATAAAAAACTGTAAGAAAAGTAAAATCAAACTAGAAAAAAAGAAATGGGTGAATAATGATTGATATGAGATGAGCTGATAATCACGCAGGGAATTATACAATAAAACAAATCATTCAAATGCCTAGTCTGCTCAAGAAGCATTGTCTTTGCAGAAAAACATTTGGAAATTCCCTCGCTTCAAGTACAGACTTAACAAAACACACCAAGGAAAGTTTAATCTGTGTGAGTCTTACTGCAAATTTACTTGAATTACTAATACACGTTTTGTGGAGTTATGTACTTGCATATTTATTTACCAATATTTTGGTTTGTTTGCTTTTTTTCATTCATGAACAGAATGACATGGATGAGATGACATACATACACACCTTTTAGTCACAGTTACGCCTGCTGTTGAAATCTGTTCATCCTTCATTTTTGCTCTATAGAGTCATTTCCCTCTATAGAGAAAGAGTGTCCAATCTTCAGAGCAGCAGGGGTGACTGTCCTCCTTCTGGGCTCCTTCCCACTCACCAGAGCAATGCATGGGCACCAGGACTGCCGAACACCTGCTCAGTAATTGCAGATATTTCTGCCTTGACCAATATTCAAAAAGCCTCCTCATTCAGGTACACCTTATTTCTATTTAGTTCTCTACACAAGAAAGCTCTTTTAAATTTTAATTGCAGTTTACTATTACCCCGAATTCTTCAGAGAGTTTACATTGCTAAATTATTTTCATTAACTTAGTTTATTTATTCTAATTATTATCTAAAGCAGATCATTCTAGAGTAATTCATTACAAAAATTGCCTCACGGTGATCAAAAGAAAAACTTCAAATTTTTCCACTTCCTCTTCTAAAAATGGTAAATGTATTTCAGAGGATGATACTCCTGGCAATGAGCAGAAATTCTGAAACGTGGCCACAAACAAAAACATACAAAGATTGAAGAGGTTTCCTTCACCAGTATGAACTTCAGAAAGAAAGGACATCTGTATTGCAGGAGGACTTTTCTGACAGCAGTTATTAAAGTAAAGGAGCAGTTAACAAAATAACTGGCTAATTTCCTTGGCTGCTTCACAGCATTATGTATTTCAATAGTTCTCATTGTTTACATTCTGTCTCCTATTTCTGTGTGTTGTTTTCACTGACTCATTTCCACACCTCTTGTTCACGTTAGATGATCCAGTCACACCAAGATACTATCCTAAAATATTAGATATGACAGCTCATCCCATTTCCTGACCCCCTCTCCCATCAGTTGTCTATCGGCTAGAAGAGTCCAGACTTCTCTCCATACCTATGTCTTATTTAACAAATCCTTTCTAACAAATGAGGAGTATATTTTCTGTCTCTTGCATACATTTCTTCAACTGAAATAAGTAGAGAAGTAAAGTAGGCTGTGTATTCCTGCTGTTGTTCTCAGATACAACAAGGACAGAAGCTCTCTTTGCATTTAACAGCTAATTCACAAAACCCATATTTCACACTCAGTTAAGAGTTGGCAGCACTATATAGGAAACTGATTTACAACACCTTTTGTGTTGGATTCAATTTACATTTCCTCACATACTGTTAATTGTATTCATTTCTACTGTCTTCTATGGTGTTTTGTTCACAGCAGATGCTTATATACTTGCTTCTCTCTTGCAGTGTTTTTGGGAAACCCAGGCTATTTGTTTCCATCTCCATCAACTCACTGTGATACAAACTACTACACTGTTTACTGGAAGTGTCTGAACAGAAAGTCTACAACGTTATATGCACTAGAGCTTAGTTCAGGTCTTTAGCATTTATAGAAGGCTGGCAGTGAAATAACAAAATGCATAATGAGCTTCAAAGGATAGGTCAAGGGAATGTGAGCAATAACTATTTATGTGAGGGCTGGAATGGGTACATCCTGGTAGCAATCCACTTGAGCACTACCTGTAGCTCTTTGCACAAGAAAGTTCTCCAAATCAAATACTTCCTACACACGTTGCAGAAACTACCAGTAGGGTGCAGAAGTAGATGTTGTTTTTGTACAACAATAAGATGTTATGACTCCAGGAAGGTTCAAAGTGACATCACAGAGCTGTGAAACAAGATAAATTCCTGGCTGCAAAATAGAAGACCTACATTTTATGTGAGACATACTGGTATGAATCTATTCCAAAGCTGGTGAGGGGTCTGGAACACAGGCCATATGAGGAGAGGCTGAAGGAGCTGGGGTTGTTCAGCTTGGAGAAGAGGAGGCTCAGGGGAGACCTCATTGCTCTCTATAACTTCCTGAAGGGAGGTTGTAGTGAGCTGGGGGTCGGCCTCTTCTCTCGTGTCATCAGTGATAGGACCAGGGGGAATGGCTTCAAGCTACGGCAGGGGAGATTCAGGCTGGACATCAGGAAGTATTACTTTTCAGAAAGGGTGGTCAGGCACTGGAATGGATGCCCAGGGAGGTGGTGGAGTCACTGAGCCTGGGGGTGTTCAAGGAAAGACTGGATGTTGTGTTGAGGGACATGGTTTAGTGGGAGCTATTGGGAATATGTGAACGGTTGGACTGGATGATCTCTTAGGTCTTTTCCAACCTTGGTGATTCTATGATTCTATGATTCTATGATTCCTCAGTTTGAATGATAGCCAGAGGAGAAGGTTAACTGTGAGAGATTATCCCAGCATACCATAATAGGTAAAAACTAAACAAGAATACTAGGAGAGCACAGAGAGGTTAACCAAGCAGTAACAGGAGTGGGACACCTGCCAAAGGTACTAGAAGCATCAGATAGGCTTTAAACCATGGAGTACTCAACCAATAAGGAAATGGGAGGAAATTCATGCCAGGAGGTAAGAAATATAAACTGTTGCATCTCTCCAGTTGTGCACACCTGTTTCTCTTAAGGTTGCCCCTTCTTGCAAAAGTGTGAAATAAATTGTGATTCATAGTGAATTCTGCCTGAGCCTTGTCTATTAAACATGAGCATTGCTCACAGTAGTAAGTATACTTTGATGATTTCCAAAGATCTCTGGGATTTTCAAGTCATTTCTATGTGGTCAGATGACATACATCCCAGAATCCTGAGGGAGCTGGCTGATGTGGATGCCAAGCCGCTTCCATCATATTTGATAAGTTGTGGCTGTCGGTGAAGTATTTGGACACTGGAAAAAGGGAAACATTGCTCCATTTTTTAAGAAGGGTTGAACAGAAGATCTGAGGAACTACAGGCTGGTGAGCCTCATCTCTGTACCCGGGAAGATCATGGGGTCCTCTTGGAAGACATGTTAAGGTACATGAGGGATAAGCAGGTTCTCTAAGTCAGCCTGCACAGCTTCACCAATGGTAGACCAATCTAGTAGCTTTCTATGCTGGGATGACGGTGTAAGTAGATCTGCCTGGACTTCTGTAAGGCCTTTGATATAATCCCACATTACATTTTTATCTCTAAATTGGAAATATATGGATTTGAGAATGGGCAAAACTGGATAAAAGATGAGTTGAGTGTCGCAGACAGAGCTATCAATGGCTGCATCTTCCGATGGAGGCTAGTGATGGGTGATGTCCTCCAGAGGTACTTCTTAGAGCCAGTACTGTTTGAAAACTTTTATCAGTGAGATAGAGTGCACACTCAGCAAGTTTGCTCATGACACCAAGCAGCAGTGCAATTGACACAATAGAGGGAAAGTCCCCAGCCAGAGGGACCTGGGCAGGCTTGAAAAGTGGACCCAATGACATTAAACAAGGCCAAGTGCAAGGTGCTGCATTTGGGTCACAGCAATCTCAGATATTTGTACAGGATATGTTTGATAAGGAATCTGGAAGAACGTCAACTCTCAGCACTCTGCCATCAAATACTCTTTGTGATTCACAACAACGAGGGATAAACTAACTCTAGCTACAGTGGCAGCTACAGAAGAGCTAGTAAACCTGGGAAATTTCTGTATTAAGCTTGGAGGGAGAAGAAAGATACAAGGTAATAAGCATATTTTGTTTTGTGGGAGATGACCAGGTGACAAGTCATTGCAGAATTCAGTCAAAATTCCACATGGAGAGAATGTACAGCTAATAGTGAACATACTTTCAGGGCTGCATGGTGAAAAAGGAAAAGAAATATGTTGCTCATATCTGACCATTATAGCAGGAAGAAGAAATAATTTTTTTTTTGTTCAATTACATAATTTCTTCTACAACTATGTTAACTTAATGCCATAGATGGAGCAATATTATTACAAAATCAGGCACTATAAAATTCTGTTAGAGGAGCTGTAAGAGAATTCCTCTATAGAACTGAATTTTGTCCCTCCTGTTCCTCACAACAATTGAGTTGTTTTCTAGCAAGACTAGTTAGTCAACCAATGTGAATATAGCACTAACTGCTCCAGGACACTTCAAACCATATTTTATTCACAGCAATCATCAGTCTGGAAGAGCTAAGTGAAAACATTTGGCAAATAATGTGATCCTCAGAAAAAAATAACAGTTGACAATTGCTGTCCAGTGAAATGATTTAGGATCTAATGTATTCATTATCTTCTCCAGCAGTCAGCAATCAAAATGACTCAACATTCCTGCATTTTCAAATATTGTTCTTCTAAACAATTGATCCCAGGCTGTGCTTCTCATTCATCCATCATTATGAACATCATGACCCTACTGTAGAAAAAGTTTTGATAATCTGTTTTGACAAAACATGAAGAAAATAAAGCTTGATGCAAGGCTCAAGAAAGTTGGATTTATATTTAGGACAACCTTAGGGAAACAGGAGATCTCAGTGAAGGTTATAGCTCTGATGATGGCCTTGGATGACTTGGCCTTCCTTTCTTTCTAGGTCATGTTGATGTGAAGTGCAGCGACAGCCCTGAAATCTGCTGAGGAACCACCCAGCAAGAGCTTGTACATGCTCAATATATGGGAAAGGAACTGGCCACAGGGCCGTGCCCAGCGGGTAGTGGTGAATAGAGTGAAGTCCAGCTGGAGACCCATTTTAAGTGGTGTCCCCCAGGGGTCAGTACTGGGGCCCATCTTGTTTAATATCTTTAGTGATGACCTAGATGAGGGCATTGAATGCACCCTCAGTAAGTTTGCAGATGACACCAAGCTGGGAGGTGGTGTCGATCTGCCTGAGGGTAGGGAGGCCCTGCAGAGGGATTTAGATAAGCAGGATGGCTGGGCTGAGGTGAATGGGATGAGGGGGTCCTGCACTTTGGGCACAGCAATCCATGCAGCATTACAGGCTTGGGGATCAGTAGCTGGATGAGTGTGAAGAGGAAAGGGACCTGGGGGTGCTGGTTGATGCTTGGCTGAACATGAGCCAACAGTGTGCCCAGGTGGCCAAGAGGGCCAACGGCATCCTGGCCTGCATTAGGAATGGTGTGGCCAGCAGGAGCAGGGAGGTGAGCATCCCCTGTAGTCAGCTCTGGTGAGGCCGCACCTCGAGTGCTGTGTTCAGTTTTGAGCCCCTCACTACAGGAAAGATATTGAGGCCCTGGAGCGTGTCCAGAGAAGGGCAACGAAACTGGTGAGGGGTCTGGAGCACAGGTCTTATGAGGGGCGGCTGAGGGAGCTGGGGTTGTTCAGTCTGGAGAAGACAAGGCTCAGGGGAGACCTCATTGCACTGTACAACTGCATGAAGGGAGGTTGTGGTGAAGAGGGATTTGGACTCTTCTCCCAGGCAACGAGCAGAACACGGGGTAATGGCTACAAGTTGTATCAGAGGAGGTTTAGGTTGGACATAAGGAAAAACTTTTTCTCTCAGAGAGTGGTCAGGCACTGCAATGGCTGCCCAGGGAGTTGGTGGAGTCGCCATCCCTGGCAGTGTTCAAGAGGAGTCTGGATGAGGAGCTGCATGATATGGCTTAGTGCTTGTGGTGGCAATGGTGATGAGGTTGGGCAAGATGATCTTATAGGTCGTTTCCAACCTTGTGATTCTATAATTCTATGATTCTATGAAATTTCTCACATCCACCACGTAGCAATCCATTCTGCTAACAAGATCAACTAAATGAACATTTATTTTGCTTGTACATCAAACTCTTAATCAAATGCTGTTTCAGTTTGCTCCACTGAAATACTGGAAAATGCCAGGTACACCTGGTGTTGCAGGATCTTTGTAGCTCCCAGAAGTGCCTTGTACATTTGGAAGAAATGAAATTATTAATTATCTCTGTATTTATGTTTCTATTTCATTCACAAGCTTGACTGTTTCACTCCAGTGGCTGGTTTACATCAATGTTCCTGGGACTGTATTACTGCATAATTAATCTTTATAGCAAAGTGGACTTGTTTCCATATGGATGCCACTTAAAAACTGTGGAGGCATAAGCAATAGATAAAAATATCAAAATGAGCTGTTCACTCCCTATCTGAAATGGATGAATCTCAAGTTAGTCTTCATCTGGATTGGAAAAAGATGATCCAGAGACATAGAATAGGTATGTGTATCTTCCTTATGTGTAAAATACATGATCTTGTTTATCTAGAACTGTTAAGGTCAGAAATTTATGTAGCCCACAAGAATAAACTACTTTCTTCTCAGGAAAACTTCACTGATATAAAGCTGGGAGGAGTGGCTGACACACCAGAAGGCTGTATACACCAGAAGGCTGTACCTTCAGTAATACCTGGAAAGTTGGGCAGGGAGAAATTCTATGAGGATTAACAAGAGCAAGAGTAGAGTCTTGCTCCTGGGGAGGGATAACCACATGCATCAATACAGGTTAAGGGATGAGATGCTGGTGAGGAGCTCTGTGGAGAAGGACCTGGGTGTTCTGGCGGACAACAGATTGGCCATGAGCCAGCAGTGTGCCCTTGTAGCCACGTAGGACAATGGTATTCTAGGGGGCATTCAAAAGAGTGTGGCCAGCATGACAAAGAAGGTGGTCCTTCCCCTCTACTCTGCTCTGGTGAGACCACATTTAGACTACTGTGTCCAGTCCTGGACTCCCCAGTTCAAAAAAGACAGGGATCTCCTAGAAGGAGTCCAGCAGAGGGCCACAAAGATGATAAAGGGCCTGGTGCATCTCCCTTATGAGATGGAAGGCAAATGGATGAGACTGAGCTCCTCTTGGTGGTGCATAGCAGGACAAGGAGTAATGGCCTAAAACTTGAACATAGGAAATTCTATGTAAATACGCATAAGAACTTCTATATGGTAAAGGTGACTAAGCACTGGAACAGGTTGCCCAGAGAGGTTATAGAATCTATTTCATAGGAAATATTCAAGACCTGGCTGAATGCTTACCTGTACAACTTGTCACAGCAGGGGGCTTGGACTTGATGATCTCTTGAGGTCCCTTCCAGCTCCTGATTCCATGGTTCTGTAACAGCACGCAGAAGATCAGATATTTTTCTTTTCAAATTGGACTTTAGAAAATTGTATTTTGCTATCCAAGGAAATTAACCTGCTTTCTTCAAGACAAGGAAATTAGCTGTAGATACTTAAAGATATTTTTTATTATTTTGCTTGGTTTCTAGTTGAGATGGAGGAAAGCAATAATCTATTTCACCTAACATGTAATGCAGATAGTCATCATAGTAGCAATGGCAATGAAACAATTTTTGCTTTCAAAGATAAAATGAAGAGCACTACTGAGAAGTACAAAAGAACCTTCTGTTTCTACAAATGCTGATGACTTGTTCTTACAGCTTAGTCAAATGACTCAAACCAGCGTAATTCCATCAGCTTTAATTTGTTTTCTAGAAAGTTAAAGGCAAAATTTGATGTCAGAGTAAATATATACATCTTCCTTAGTGATAATCAATTTTTTCTCTGATAAAGTACAACTGATATCAATCAATTCTCTTTAGAATTCTGATTATAACAGTGTTATTTTGTTTCAGAGTTGGAGGAAGGAAGTTTTTAAGCCTAGATAATAGAGCATAGCAAATTCTGCATCTTCTATTCTTGTGGTTATGTTTTTATACATCCCCTCTATAGAACTGTATGTGGCAAAGCTTCCACCTGGTCTGAATGAAGTAAAGGAAATAAGGAAGGAAATAAAACTCACAGGTAGTTTGTGTGTTGAGAGAAATTATGCCCTACGGATGGGTAGGGAGCCACTATCTATTTAAGGATTCAGCCTTTGTTGAAGGGCCATAGGTTAAAAGCCAAAACTCAGTCCTGCAGTGTAGCCTGCCAGCATGGGCTCTCACTTTCACATGGACTCTCAGCTGCTCTCAGCGGCACACTGCTGCCTTCACTGGCAATCTACACTGCTGCATTTTCATGTAAGACACCTGCTGTCTGCAGCTACACCAATTTTTGAAATAGCACTCTTCTTCTCTACTGGCACTTACGAAAATCAAGTCATCCCAGATTATTCCACATTTGCAAGCTGCATGTGTGCTTTTCTGCTCAAGCGATTTCTTATCGGCAGGGAAGTCTGCACTAAGTGAAGTTTCTTGGAACAAAGTGCCATTCTTATGCACAATGCTTTCCCACTATGAGAAGCATTTAAAGGCAATGGAAGCTGCTAAGAATACAGGCTGCAAAGAAGAAGGGCTGCATGGGAAGAAGAGCTTTCAAGTTTTCCTCCTGTTGAGGACCTTTTCCTCACTTTGCTTCTGTGGATGCTCCCTGGAAGGAAGAAATAAAAATGAACACACTGTTCTGCCCTAACACCAACTTACCACTGAAGTCTTTCTTAAACTGTCATCACCAAAGGGCACACAGGCAAACTTATTGCAGTTTTCTAACTGGCAAGCTATAGTACCTGGAGAAAAGAAAGAAAACAAATGTATAAGGGATGACAATTTACAGATAAGAGTAAAATTGACAGGACTTAATTTTTAAAGTTATGATAAATAACTAGAAATGCATCAGCATTTTGTTCTCTTGTCAGTTTAACTAACACTGTATGAGTATCTGAATGTTTATTCCCACGGAGAGGAAAGACCTATTTAGTATGTACAAGAAACTATAACTAGAACACATTTAGGAAAAGGAAATTGAAAGCTGATTATCACAATGACAGTAACACCTATTGTTCTACTGGAATAGCATACTGAAGGAAGGCATAAATAAAAAAAAATAAAAATCTGCTTTGAAAATGCAAGCAGTGTACTACACTGATTATTAGGAGTAATACAGTGCTTCTTTGTATTGTTTAGGCTGTTTGTGTGTGTGGGAGGGGAGGGGGAGAGAGAAATTCCTTTGATTCCAGCACTGGATTCTCTTCATGCTTCCTTTTTCCAGGTCTACAAGTCTTGGGTTTGATGTTTTTCTTTTATCTTGCTAAGTATTTAAGAAAAAGGATTGCATCTTTTTTGCTTGTTTGTTTATTTTTGTAGTAACATATTTAAGGAAGGGCAGCAGAGCAATTTCACTCAAAAATGACTAGAAAAAATCTCTCAACAACTGTTCCATTTTATCACCAAACTCTTTCCAGCCCACCCATTAACAGCACATGCCTTCAGCTTCAGGACCTGATCAGAGCCTGATGATGTTGACCACACTGCACTGCCTGTATTTCTCACTCAAGTGAGTCTTCATGTAGGTGTATGTATGTCTGGAGTTGTAAAATCAGTCTTACATTGTTAGATTTGAAAGTCTGTGACATGAACCAATCTGCCACTTTACTTCACATGGTTGAACTCATCAATGAAACAAGGAATTGAAATGAAGTGAAAAAATCTCATAGGCTGTGGTAGAACCTGAGCTGATAATAAGGGGGATCTTTTACAGTTCTGCACCCTCAATCCTCATGCCATCATCCTGCTGCCTTGCTTAGTTTTGGTCTAGTGAACAGGCCTAACAAGAATGAAAACAAAGCACAACTACCCTGGGAGCTCCAGGCAGATGTTCTGCTTGAAGTCGCAATCTAATACCACAAGCTTATTTCTGAAAGGCTGACAACCGTTACTGAGACAGTCACAGAATCACAGAATCACAGTCACCTGCAAAACACCAGCTACATTCAGATGAGAGGTGAAAAAGATGATGTATGTCATCAAATCTGTTACTTCAATCCCTGCCAAACTCTGCAACTTCATCACATTGCTATATCATTCTCTACAGCATCACTCACTGCTTTGTCGCACATCTCAAATGACCTCTGTTTCCAGTTAAAGACTAGTTACGAATATGATTGTGGTCATGAATTGCATCATTGCCTCAGAGAAATCCATTCTCAGTCCTGAAGCAAGCAGCTTAAAAATAATGAAGGATAAGGAAATCAGCATAAGCCTCTGTAGAAGATCCAGCACTGAGTTGGCTGACTAGTTGGACGCAGCACCAGTGCCAGAACGTTTCTCTTAGTCTCATAGAGGTAGCATTTAAGGAGCTGGACAGTAAAAACATAATTAAAGAAACTCTAATGATGTTTTCTTGCAATGTAATGGAGAAGTTACTCCCAGATTCAGAAATCTTTCCTCTTCTTTTCCAAAATTAAGAAACCAGCACTATTCAGTCTCTATAACAGCCATCTTTGTATCCACAAAAACATTCAATTAAGGGTCTCACTTCTGCAGAAATATGAAGACAGTTTTTCACTATCATCATCATCACCAACTGGAACACATTTTAGATGTGTTAACACAGCATCAGTGAGCACTCACTGGAACATGAACACTCTGAGTCTTGCTTAGAAATTATGTCCCTGTGTTGATCTATACACCTGTCAATAAATAACATAGTCCAGAATTTGAAAGCATTGAAAAGTGGGGGGGGGGAAAGAGAGAGACAGGTCCATACTATTCTCATCCTGAAACAGGAATAAAACACACATACATGAGCAAAATCATGGCCAAACAAGTCAGAACTTCATTAGCCTATTCTCTAGAAAATACATTTATACATTAATTTATGTATGTATGTATGTATGTATGTATTTTCCATTGCCAAGCAATACTTATAAAATGAACATAAGTGTGATGGGACAGGGGGATCATAAAAGTGTGTAGCACGTTCAACACTGCTTTTACCGTTTGAATAAATTCACTAGAAAAGCATCTGATTTTGATATGAGTCTGACTGACTCAGTCCTAAGAAGGTATGTCCAGGTGATCTGTATTTCTTTTTGAACAGCAATTTGCAATGGAAGTAACAGTTTTCTGACATCTGTTATGAGAAGGGAGACAAATGTTTGAGCATGTTTGCTTGGATGAATGTACATGAATTTTTTCCTTTATTTTCCTGAGCTATGCCAAAATCATTCTGCCAGCTTCATTTACAGCCAGAGAGCTGGGACCACAGAGTCCCACTGGGAAAGAAGAGACCTGCAATTCTGCTGTTCGCACATCCAAATTCACAGGCAGCCCAGTATCTTGCTTTGATTCCTAGATCTCCTTTTTAATGTTTTGTTTTGCTTTGTTATGCATTTCATTCTTGAGAAAGCTGACCTTGGGGGTTTGAAGTCTCTTTAGCTTTCTTTTGGAGTCAGTTCTTTTGGACTTCAGATACATCCTGGATGCCTTTAATGAATTTGAACTGAAACTCTCACTTCTACTTTACAAAGCCTGCACAATTAAACAAATAAATAAATGAATTCACTGGAGAAGTATCACCTTTCCTTTTCTCTAGACTTTTCCCTTCCACCACTCCCTTATGGCAGAACATTTTTAAGAACTTAACATCAACTTAATATTCAGATGGATGAAATGAAATCTAACTGTTTGCACTTCGTGCAGTTGGCCTCAGCACAAGACTTTTGCTGCTCAAGTTGAGACCATGAAGGAGGTGGTTTTGTAGAAGAGTGAAACATAAGCAGCAATTTCTTTGATTGCATTCTAAGATTAATTATTCTTTGAAGGCATTGCCAGTGTCAAACAACAAGTTTAGAAAGTGAATAATTATTCTGAAGTAGTAAATGGACCAGCCAGCTTATCTAAGAAAGTAACAGCATTCTCATGTACTGTCTGACAGCTGATGAAGAGATGCTTCAAGCTGCCCTTCAATCTGTTCCTAAACTCTCCCGCATTACATTATCTTAGAAGAATCATAGCCAGCAAGCAAGGAGCTGTAGTTCTACATCTACTTTTTGCCCTGTATGGCTCCAGGCCATTTGTCATTCTTCAAGTCCCCATTGGCCTGAGCCACCCCTTCCCTGCCCCTATCTTATGAACCTGTGGCAAACTCCTTGAGGTAGGGAAAGGTTTCTCATCTATACCACCAAACAGGTCTCTGCACATTGGAGGGCCACAAGAAGATCCCCAGGCATAACAGCACTGCAGACAGGCATGGTAATGGGAACCTCAGCCGGAGAGAGATTCATTGCAACATTCCTTCCTTCTTTCTTTCTCTCACTTCTTTCCGGTTTTGTATTCATCCTAGGACTAATTGACTATAATAGCAGCAAATGATTTGAATGAAGGAGAGTTACTCTAATTAAATTGTGATAGGATTATGTACTTACGTATTTAATCTCCTTATGGAGAAAGAGAAATGAGGTTTTAGCAAAAAATGACTTGTATTTTGACACACTAAACATCACTATATTATCCAACTTCTTCTCTGGCAAAATAACAGCCAGTTAAAACTGCTGATACTCCTGAGGGCATGTGTGCAACTTCTACCCAGCACCTTCAGATTAGCACAGGTGTATGAATTTTGGGTAGGAAGCAGAAACAAAGACAGGAAGTAGCTGCATCATCCTGGCTAGTTGCACACATGGACATGTTCGGAGTTCACAAAGAATGTTGGGATAAATGTAGTCCCTTTGTGTTCAAGGAAGCTTTGCTATTAATGGCCTAATAATGTATTTCCAGTCTTGTTTGATGTTACTCGAAGGGGAATTTTGTGATCCAAGAAGTTGTTTAAACCTGTTGGACCCGCAAAGAGTGCTTTTCCAAAGACACTGACTGTACCCTCTCTGCCCTCCCACAGTCGAGGTGAAACATCACCTGCACTCTTTTCACCTCTGCAGAGCTAAACCATCCATCCTGGACTTTCAGCCTGTCCAGTTGTCTCCTCTGCTCCAGTCACACAAAAATGTGGGATCCTTCATGATATTTCAGATCAGCTACCAACAAATGTTAGGCACTGCTATTCTCCTCGCCTAGCTGGCCATTAACAGGAGGACTATCAGCATTCTTCAGACAACCATTTGGTCAGCACCAGTTTGCAGTGGCTCTTGGCTGGGCTGTTCTAGTGCTGCTCTGGCATAGCCTAGCACCAATCTCTAGAGAGGCACCACTTCCCAAGCAGGCATGCATCCATGGTGTAACAAAACTATCCAATTTAAAAGTTGTACTGAGCGCACAAAAGTCAGTCAGATCATCTTCAGAATCCATTTGCTACATTTTCTGAAAATGTGTTACTTAAAGCATCTGTTTCCCATACTTCTGAAAAACCTGTGAAAGAAAATATGTTGAGCTTGAATTATGCAGAAAGCAGAAAGCTCTGTTTTGTTTAGGAAATCAATACCATGGAGAATCAGGTGGCAGTTTTAGTATTAAAAAATCAAATTAAACCTTTCTCTGGACTTGAATGGTGGTTATCTGAATATGCCACAAGAAAATAAATCTGGGTTGTCTTCACGAGGCAGTCAGTGGAAAGGAATTCATCTCACCAACATTCAGATAGTGTTCATGTCTAACATGCATAGACTTTCTGTGATCAGTGGAGTGAGATTTTTTTTTGGAAACAGTTCAGTTGATGTGTTTTAGGTGTCTACAGCATGAAGGAGGCAGCTGACCCTGGTTTTCTTGACTTGCAGTGACACAGCATGCTCCCCAGGTCTCTGCCAGAACTGTTCCCACACCATTTGCAAGTATCAGCCATCAGCATACCACGGGGGGTTTTGAAGTTCCAGAGTACGTCCTCCTGGCAGTTATGTGAATACACATTGTAGAGAGAAAAGACATAGCTAGGGATGGGAGAAGGTCACAAAATTAAATGATTGCATCCCAGATCGTTTGAAGTTTAATGAAGATCTGCTTCAGACAGATATTGTTTATTACTACTTCATTAACGTAAAGAAATAAGACATCATGATACAAACTTGACATAGATTGAAGAGTGGAAAGGAAAATAAAAAAAGATATAGCATGAAGGCAGGTTGCTATATTGGGTCTACAGAAAGCAGGTCATGTCTCAGCCACCCAGCGTGGGGTGAGTGCTTTCCAGTTATAAAACAGATTCTTCCAAACATCTTGAAATAGTCCATATAGAGCTACAGAACTTGAAAAATTAACATCACCTGGAAGAGAAAGGCTAACATTTTTTGCCCAGGTCACTTTGCCTTCATTTTCGTAACAAGAGAGGCAGTACCACCCCTGGCAGAAGATCCTTTCCCCTTGGTATATGGCAGGAAGAACAAGCACCCTCTGCTGCTTTTGCCTGTTTTGTACCTTAGCTGTCTCCTCCTCCTTACCTCAGCCACCTCATCCCTCTTACTTTTGTTGCCTTTTGGAAAGTGTTATATCTTTGATCACCCCTCACCCCTTAAATATAGCAAAAGTCTTTTCCTGGTGAGGAAGAAAATCACTACATAATTTGGTAATAGAAAAACTGTGCTTTAGCTAAAGCACCACAAAAAATACAGACTCAGTACTTTTTTGCTGTATTAATGGTAAATCAGAGGTCCTGCAGTTTCAAATTAGAGCTGTGTTAGTGCACTGGAGAAATAAAACACCCAGCGCTGTGAGTCAGTCTTTAGCAGTCCTGCATTACCAGAACAGAAGTTAAGCTTTCTCATTTGCACTCACCTCAAACTCCTGCATCTGCTTAGGACCAGAAGTTAATGCCTGCAGAGCCATTTCTGTAATGACTACCAACACGGGACACAGCCTCGCTGTATCTGTGACAGCGGCCTCCAGCTGTTTGTCAATTTTCCTTGGGAGCTGGATTATTTGATTAGCTTTGCTCCTGCAGTTTCACCCTGCTTTGTGCAAAGATTCTTTCCCAACCACGAGGCCACAAAGGCAGCAATGGGAAAAAGATCAAAGAGAAAGTGTTTGATGGAAATGACCCACAGGAATGATTTCCTCGATGGCTTATTCTGATCTCTTACTCCTTCTGCAACCCTCCTCTGCTCCTTCCCCCCAGCTGTCCCACAGCATGCAGCAACAGATGCAGCAGCATGCCCACAAGCTTTCCGTCATGGCTCACACTGATGACATTGCGAATCCTCCAGAAGGATCCTTTCAGCCTGCAGGAGCAAATAGACAATTCCTGCATTCCTTCAAACACACTTCTTGCCAGGTGGCAGCCTTACATGGTGCTCTCTCCACAGAAAATGCCATCCTTTCACAGCACTGCCAAGCACAAGTAATGGAACATCAGCTCTGCACAAGCTCTCTGTGGTGGAGGACAGAAGGCTCAGGAGGTCTCGTTCTCAGAGTTCTCCTCACTGACTTGGAGTGTCAGAAGAAGAACAAAGCTGTGTGCTCACTCTTCTGACTTCTCTGGAGAAGTAGAGGCAGATGGGAGGGAGCAAGTCAATAGAAGAGGCAGCACAGCCTGTCAGAGGTCAGCACTGTGCAGTGCCAGCAGGGATTCCACTTGTTTGTGAGAATGCCCAAGTCACATCCTCAAAGCCTCAGAATTACAGCCATCACCTCGTCACATTGTGGCCTTACTGCTTCTGCCATCTGGGAAGATATGCCTGAATGTTTTCTTTTAAAGACTGATAAATGTTCCTTGACAGATCACGTTTCATTAAATTAAATAATGTTCCAATTAATTGATCTGTTTGCAGACATTCTTAATTTAGTAAATGCTGAGGAGAATGCTAAAATTACCATTATATTTCTGACAGAAGCACCCCGAAGACTGATAATTGATAGCTTTGCAGTTTTCTCTGATGACCCAAAAAGCTTTTAAAGCTGAATTCTGTAATTGTGTTCATCTTTGGAAATTAGTTTTGTGAAACCACACATTTAGTTCTTGCTGAGAAATCTCATTTCAGTCACTTTTAACATAATTTATAATGCATAAACTAAATTAGCTATTGTAGCTAAACCAGCACATTTTTCTCTAATTTTTATCTCTTCCTAATACATTTTTGACCTTGAGAACAGCAACGTCTGTAGGATACTGCAGCCTCAGAACAAAGGAATCATTTCCATTCCATCACTATGGTTACACTTTCTTCTATCTCCAGCACAGAGCCGGCTGGAAATGTTGTATCCAAGTCCTCAGGAGGGCAAGAAAACTTCATTTAATGTCATTTAGTTCTGATTACACAAACAAGCACACATAGCAGAGCCCTGAAGGTAGCAAATGACTGCATTGTGCTTACACTGCTTATGAGATGAAACCAACAATAAAAAACAGCAATTGTGAAGTGCTGTCCCCTCCCCTGCTGTTCCTTCAGCCATTAATGCTCATATCTGCTTGTCTCAGGTGGTTTCAATGGAGTGCTGTGCCCATGGATTCAGCTTTGTGTCAGTTCTTCAGACCATTTCCCACAGGGACAACAGGGACAGACCAACATTGAGAATCACAGCTTCTCTCTGACTGCTGGAAATTTTGTTTGGAATATTTTTAAATGTCCTCTCATGTCCTCTCTTTATTCCAGCCTTATAAAGACAGCTGTGAAGGAAAAAATGTGAGACAAGTGATATTTTTGACAATAGGAAGAATCTTTGTATTGATGGTGCTACACTCTTTTAAATAACCTGGCTGGCAACAGAACTGTGGAATCGTGGTCACTTTAGGTTAGAAAACACCTCAAAGATCATCAAGACAAACATCAACCCACCCCACATGCCCATTATCAGTCAAATTTCCACATTTCTTGAACATCTGCAGAGCTAGTGGTCAAAATTCTCCTCCTAGTTTTCATCTTTTCCTGGGCAAAGCCATTACTGTGATATTTGGCACTTTTTGCATGGAAATTCTATTTATGCAAATCTCCGTGAGGGGAATATCTTCTTACTAACTAAAATATCCTTCCAGAGAAACATCCTCCCAAAACTCACTAGAAAATGTCATGGTATACAACTTTTTCCCTCTTATGTAACTTTAAGGTCTCAAATCATTAGAGGCTTTTTTCATAGTTAAGAAATGCTTCTGAGAAGTAACTAACCTGTAAAAGAAAAAAAAAAAATCACTTTCCAGATTTCAATTCAGCAAAGGTTTCCTATGCCTGGAAAAGTTAAATACATGCTGAATTCAGAGTGCAGCTTCTTCACTAATAATCACCAACTCATCGCAGTGTTTGCAGTTCATCTCTCTCTCTCTCTCTTTTAATTACTTATCTCTCTCTGCCTCATTATGGAGAAAAATATGTCATACTGTACTGAGGTTTTAAAAACTATTTATCTGAACGTTCTTTTCACTTGGCGAGGTTAAAAATGAGAAAAAATAGGGACAAGTTAGTAAAACATTATCGCTCTGAAAGGCACTTTGGATAAAAATTCAGTTTTTACTTTGAAAAAAAAAAAAATTGGAAGATTCCTTCTAACCATGATTTTTCTTTGAAAACCTTTGTGACAAGAAGCTATCATTAAAATGGTTTTTCAACATCAGCTCCCTTGGAACTCTCATGCCAGATCTGTTCTCTTCACTCTATTCAGGCACCACTAAACACACACTCCCCTCCTGGCCTACTTACTCCCACTGTGACCTTTTCCCCCCACCTTCCCCCCCCCTTCTACCACCCTCCTCCTGATTTGCTATCTATACTGAAACTGCTCAGTTCTTGCCCTGTAAAAGATTGCCCTCTTTTCCTTCTTTTTTTCCGTGATCAGTCCTAAAAGCAAGCTGCTGATATTTTCCATTTCCAACAAACAACATTGTTGTGAAGCACTTTAGCTCAGTAATGTGATCGGAACAGGAACTCCTTAACACCTGAAACTCAACCAGTATGTTGCACCATGGGACTACTGCCCAGTTCAGGCAATTTGCCTTTCACAAACTCAGGTGTGTCACACACAAGCTTTCAAAAAACATGGAATTAGAATCTAAGGAAATTTCAGAAAAAAAATTGCATTCAGGTTAAAACAAACACAAAAACAAACAAAAATGCCACAACTGTATGTAATACTTGTGAAATATAAATGAGTGTATCAGCTGAATAAGTTACTCATTATAGACTGAAGGGACTAGACCTTTTCACCCTTGAGAAGACTCAGGGAGGACTTAATCATAGTATTCCAATACTTAAAAGAATGGCTGCAAAGAGGACAGAGGCACTTTCTCCACAAGAAGCCACGTGGAGAAGACAAACAGCAATGGGTACAAGATGCACTTAGAAAGGTTTCATTTTGAAGTAAAAAAGAAATTATTCACAAGGAGAATCTGTCACTGGAGCAACCTCCCCAGGGACATTGTTGAATACCCATCACTGGAGGTTTCCAAGATGTTATTGGACAGAGTACTAGTTAATCTCAACTAGGTTCCCTTTTCCCACAAAAATGTTCAATCTGATGATACTTTCAGGTCCCCTCCAACCTAGGCTCTTCTACGATTCTGTAATTCTTCTGTGATTACGTACAGTCAGCTCCTGTCTACCAAGATCATTTTGTTCTCGCTGATCTTGCTGATAATAAAAGCGCAATCTTGGCAAATCGTTGCACATAGCAGTTAGAGATGGGCACTGGAGGCAGCCTTAGCAGATGTAGCTTTCTAAATGTTACATGCTGCTTAAACATGACACCATGTCTTAGTTTCAGCTGAGACAGAATTGTTTTCTCCAGAGTGTCTGGTATGATGCTATGTTTTGGTTTTAGGAAAAAAACAGTGCTGATAACACATGGATATTTCTTGTTGCTGCTAAGCAGTGTTGTACAGAGCTAAGGCCATTTGCAGCCAAGGCCCCAAGGAGGGCCTTGCCCAGGGAGGTTGTGGATGCCCCGTCCTTGGATGTGTTCAAGGCCAGGTTGGACGGGGTCCTGGGCAACCTGATCTGAATGTGGATGTTTGGTGGCCCTGCTAGGCAGGGGGGTTGGAACTACATGATCCTTGAGGTCCCTTCCAACCCGGGTGATTCTGTGATTCTGTGTGTGATTCTGTGTGAGTTATGAGAGAACAGAATTAAGACAGCTGACTTAAGCTGGCCAAAGGGATATTCCATAGGAGGAGTTTTGAAGGTAATGGGACATCACACCTCCCAGTTCTGTTGCTTAGGGAGCTAGCTGGGCATTGGTCAGGAGTCGTAAGCAATTGCTTCTGCAGCACGTGTTACATATATTCATTTGCATATATAGTCATAATCTGTTATCCTTTTCTCTATCTCAGTAAACAGTGTTATCTCAACTCATAACTTCTATTTTGTTTTTTTTCCTGTTTCTCTCTGCTCTCCCATTGCAAAAGGGGACAGTGAGCAGATGACTGTATTGTGCATGGCCTTCTGCCAACACACCACTACAGATGTTCGCAGTTAAGACACTCTCTCCTGCTGCAAGCCATCTTCAAATAAGATTTCCCACTTCCCACATAAAGTACTACAAAAATTAATTTTATTGCTGAGAAGTTATCAAGCAATTAAGTACTTCTGAGATATAACACTAGGGAAAGCAAGAACTCTCCCCACCAATGGCATCCAGGGCAGATATTTCTGTAGTTCAAGTCTGTCAGAGTGCAGAGTTGAACAGCTAGAGAAGTTCATTCAATGGCAGTAAGAAGGACAGAGTAGTGGAAGAAGGTCTCAGGGTTAGTAATACTTAGACATGCAAAAGGTGAAGACTGAGACAACGTACATTCTCCTGTATTTTCTTCCCTCCCATAAATAATCTAGATGCTGGTACACTTTCAGGCTTATACTAACATTCATGTTTCTAATTCCAAGAAATAATGACCTCACTTTTAACACTCAGTGGGAGTAACTCTAGTGAGATCATCCAGAGTCATCAACAAGCACAGCACCACAATACTCTGAGGTGAATCCATTCCACTGTCCTGTTGAGCCCTTTCAAATTCAGTCGTTTTGTGTATTTCTCCTATCCACTGTTTTTCTTGCATTTCTTGCCTCAGTAACTAAGATGGAGGTTCTATAAAGAGATTGATATTTGTCTAGTGTCTGGTACAGAGGCTTTGAACTCTTCATAGAATTTCCCACTGTAATGGCAACTTATTTGGCTAAGTGATGTAACACACATTGAGATGCTTAGTCATGTGATCAGGATCTACATAAAACTTTTTCAGGATGTTGCAATTAAACACCAGCTCTACAGTAAGCAAAACGCAGAGGAGTAGGAAAAAGTAGAAGCTGCATTACAAAACTGCAAATGGGAGGCAAGGTGTGTCATAGAAGCAAGATTCTATACTTTGAAACCTGAGTTGGCTGGGATCTCTTTGGGATTCCCTTAGTAAGGGTTAAGAATGCCTTATGGGGGACCATGAACTTTCAAAATGTGGCTTTTAAACTTCTTGTACCATCTCGACTCTTCACCAGGCAATTGAGAGAAGAAAAACAGTGCATGTAGAGAACGTTTCCATAATCTCTGTTTAGTGTATTTCAGAGACCCAAAAATTAGCTTCTTGCTGCCACTCCTGAGTTTCTCCTTGGCATATTACAAACTAGCACTGCCAGTACTGTCAAACTGCATTTCAATTTTCTTTTCAAATGGTTTAAAAATTCAACTATCATAATTTAATTTGAAATTATCCTCAGACATTGTACGTGGGCTATGACTGAGAATATTCTAGAGGAAAAAATGGCAACAGCAATTAAGAGTAAGGGATGTTCTTACAGAACTGTCATCGTTTTAGAAAGAGTTGTAACAGTATTTTCTGTCAATATAATTCTTTTCACAGGTAATAAAATAAGGATATGTGTTAGGAGCACATATGTTGATAAATTAGACCTGCAGAAACTATTTTTCCTGTGTTCTTATCCATTTAGACATTTAATCTTTGATTCCCACATAAAGTGGGAGTAAATTTCTTCACAGTAATGTGAATAAATTTGTTTTCTTTCAGAACGGTGTGCAGATCTTAAATTTAGTGTCTGTTTTAAGAATTTCCAGTCTTAAACAAATATATATGCATAAATATGTACCTACACACTTCTGTTACTGTCATGAATAAATGACATTCTCTTGGTGAACTGATGTTTTGGTCACAAATACACAGAACCCTATAAATTCTTACTTTATGACTCTTTTCTATGGCTTAGATCATGGGACGAAGTGTTTCATGCTAAGAGCTATCCTTCAGGCAGAATGGTTTTGCAAAATTTAAGCATTTCAACCACTTCTGAGAAACAGAAAAAGTTGCTTGGCCAATTTAAAAATAATAATAATAAAAATGAGGAGAGGGAATTTCTTTTGTCTTTTCCTCAAACAGAGAACATTATCCCTGCCTTCTTTGTAGCAAGGATACATGATTTTGAAATGGAGTTACCTTTTTGACAAGGAAATGCCCTTTACTGCCACCGTAGCTTTGAAAAATACTTGTTTGCACACACTTCGCAGAGGTGCTCAGCAGTGAGTGCAGCTGTGTGATTCATGAGTGCACTCACGCTCTCTCGCCTCACAATTTCAGCACTGAACTTGCATAGCTGAGCTGGACTCATGTTCAGATACAGTACAAGAGCAGGGATCTTACCTCCCTGCACTGATGGTAAGTCTGCTACCACACAGGTCTCAACCCATCCGAGATAAGAGCAATTTTATATTTCCTGACAGAATAATAGGTAGACTTGAACAGAAATGTCAGAAAAAAAACAAACTGGGACAAGTGGACGAGAAGAGGGAAGGTAAAACCAATGCCAAAAATGGCAGGAGTGAGGCAAACAATGGGCGAGGAAATGGCAGCTACATTTTACCTAATTTGGGTCAAAAAAGGCAAATCGCAAACCCAGCCCGTGGACTGAAAGCTGTCCGAACCCTTGGCAAAACTACGTGATTAAAGACTGTCTGCGTGCAAATAGACACAGGAAAAGATCAAAGTTTTTGGACGTCACCATAACTACCATTACCCATCAGTAATTTTCTCTTTTACTTCGACATCTTCATCATGAGTATCTATCTGTAAAAGTAAACTCAGACTGAGTAGATAAAAATCAATTCAAAGGTTAAGTCTTGGTGCAATTGAAGACTATTCAAGTGCTTTACAGAGAGAGTGGTGAGGTGCTGGAACAGGCTGCCCAGAGTGGTTGTGGATGCCCCATCCCCATCCCTGGAGGTGCTGGGATTGCAATGCACAGGAGGAAGGCAGAATCACCTCCTTTTCTGTTCCCAAAACAGTGATCTTGAGCAGCTACCCCTTTCAGTCCCTCCTGCATCCTGCTTGGCCTCTCAGCACAAGCAGGGCTTGCTCCTTGGTCTCTGTGCCTTTCCCTAAGGTGCTGGCAGTCATGCAGGGATGAGTGCTGTTCCCTCTTATCTTCTCTCCCCACCTGCAGCCCACATCTATCTGCCTGGGAAGATGGGTTGGTGAGCAACGCTCTTCCTATGCAGGTTTGTTCATTCATGCTTGCCTTTGCCTCTGTTGACATGCAAGCTCATGGGGTTACGTGGCCAAGAGGATACAACACTCCTGCAGGTTACATGGAGGAATGAGCTGAGGAGTCAAACCTCAAAACAGTTGTTCCTATTGTACAAAGATGACAAGACACCTTATCATCTTTAGTGACAGAGTTGCTGGAAACCAGATTTCTGACTGCAACCATTGCAACTACTGGGGAGATTTTCAGATGTTCCACTGCACTTTATCTTCTTGCTTTCTACTCTTCTCCCCATCTTTGGGATGTAGTTGTCATGGGTGAGTCTCTGCAAGCCCTCATTAAGTATTTTTTATATGCTATTTTTTTTGTTTTTCTGTGAAGTAGAGCCATTGGTTGGAGGAATGAAGCTGAGTTTTTCAAGGGCAGATCTGCGACACAATATAAACATGACATCATTTCTTAGATCTGTATTGGACTGGACTAAGTAGACAACCAACTGTAGCAGCTAGAAACACTTTGCTGGTGGTTGAACTCTATCCAGATACTAATTTCCAACTCTAATTTCAGATGAAATCATTTCTCTAAGCAAGATCTGTTTTTCTGTGCAGTTCTCTTGTTTCCTTTTAGGAGCCTAGCTTTATCAAGAGAGAGTTAAATACCACTGAAGACAGTCGAGACAGCCCCCCCAGTCTTCCCGAATACTGAATTGAATTCAGAATTTTCTGGAGCCTCCAAAAAGGGAATCATTTTCAGTGTGTTTCTGCTCTAAGTAGATTTCACCATCTTTGTACTTGCCTGTTTTGCCTGAAAATAGATGGTTAACTTAGATGGTTAATATTCTTGCTGTCATTGCAGCATGAAATGAAGCCACGCAGAAAACCTAGTATTTCAGCAGAACAAAGACAAGCCATCAACAAATTATTTTAGATCTTTTACAGATGGTGGAAACTTCTACTTGTACAAAAGAATAGACAGGCATTATTTGCTTTTTCTCTACAATCTGCTCGAAGAACTTGAAGGATCATATAATTGTTCCAGTAGATTGATTTTCATTTTATCTCTACATTTGCATTTAGAGTGTTGCATGTTGTTTGCTGCTGGGCTGCAGGACCTTTGTTTCATGCTTAAAGTCATGTAGAATGCACACACCTACAATATTGTGAGTTGAATCATTATTCCCATTGCATTTTCTTGCTGAATGGTTTCAGCATGCCTAACAACTTACTCTTCGCTAAGAAGGTACTGACCATAACTGATTTTGTTGGTGTCAAGAGATCACTCCTTCACCTCATTTTGATTCAGTAGATGTTTCTGTAGATGTGTCTCTATATTCCCAGAAATTGTTTGATGATAATTAATTAACAGAACACACAGAATCACAGATGTGGATGTGGCTCTTAAAACACATAGTTAATGTAGCACTTTTAGGGTACCATTAGTGCTCTGATATATTATTAATTAGACTAAAAAGGGAGAAAAGAAGGCAGATACCAATTACTATAGCAGAAGCTGTAAATAGTCTGCCTTTTCAAATTTCAAGTCTTCTAGATTTGAATATATTAATGTTTTATTTAGTATATATTAATTTCTTATCAAACTTCAAAGTGAACTGTCTTATCAAGAACATTTTCTGTGTATTGCATAGGTGATGCTAAACAGCTTGGGGGCATAAATAGATCTCATTCCATTTGCATTTTCAGATCTGTCCCACTTCTAATAAAGCATATTAACTGTATTTAAAGATTATGCATAAAATATATGAACAGCAAAATGACTACTTTTAACAACCACTGCTCTAAAAGCTCACAATCTGTAACAAGTATTATTATTTTATTGAAAGTGATACTGGGCTGCAAATTGTGTTGGAATGAGAACATTCCTACTGAGGTCAGTTGCAGGTTTACTACAGATATCTTCTCAAAGAGAATAGAGATAATACACATTAGTTAAAATCAGAATCACACCACAGTAGTTCCTATAATCTTATATTTAATTACAATAACATAAACTTCTATAGAAAGTATTTGGGAGCTAGATGAGGAAAGCATAATTCTCTTGGGTTCATTGCAAAAAAAAAAAAAAAGTCTAAAACCAGGAGCTGGCAGAAAAGGCATGGGAAAGAGAGGGAAGAATATTTCTACAGGAGTATGTTTCTTTCATCAGTTTTTAGAATCACAGAATCCTTAGAGTTGGAAGGGACCTCTGAAGGCCATCTAGTGCAACACCCCTGCAATGAACAGGAGCACCACAGCTAGATCAGGCTGCCCAGCTCCTGATCCAGCCTCATCTTGAAAGCGTCCAGGGACAGGGCATCAACCACATCTCTGGGCAACCTGTTCCAGTGCCTCACCACCCTCACTCTAGAAGAGTTCTTCCTTATATCCAACCAAAATTTACCCTCTTTGAGCTTGAAACCACTTTCCCTTGTTTTATCACCACAGACCCTCCTAAGGAGCCTGTACCCCTCTTTCCTGTAGCTCCCCTTTAGATACTGACAGAGTGCTATCAGGTCGCCTCTCACCCTTCTGTTCTCCAGGCTAAACAGCCCCAGTTTTCTCCGCCTGTTCTCCTAAGAGAGATGTTCCACTCCTTGGATCATTTCTGTGGCACTCCTCTGGACACGCTCCAACAGGTCCATGTCTCACCTGTACTGAGAACTCCACGTCTGGATGCAGTGCTCCAGGTGAGGCCTCACCAGCACAGAGCAAAGGGGCTGCTCCCTAGCTCTGCTGGCCACAGTTTTTGATGCAGCCCAGGACACGGTTGGCTTTCTGTGCTGCAAGAGCATACTGCTGGCTCATGTCCTGCTTCCCATCCAGCAGCACCGCCTGGTCTTTTTCAGCAGGACTGCTCTCAGTCCTTTCATCCCCTGGTTCGTATTGGTAATGGGGATTGCCTCGACCCAGGTGCAAGAGCTTGCACTTGGATTTATTGAACCTCATGAGGCTCGCCTGGGCCTGATGCTCCAGCCTGTCTAGGTCCTTCTGAATGGCATCCCATCCCTCTGGTGAGTCCACTGCACCGCACTGCACATCTGAGACTTTAAATTTGACCACTCTAATGCATACCAATGCTCTTCATTGTAAACTCCGAATCTTACCACATGAACCACAGCATGCTCCTGCATTGCGTACATGTTACCCACTGCTTCATAAAGTCATACAAAGTGTTGCTCATTAGACTCTGGCCAATATAGTGTCCAATATCCAACAGTTACAGCAGTCTTGAAAAGCAGTGAGAAACTTTTGCAGTATAATCTCTCCTATTAAATTCCTCTTAATTGAATATCTGTGATCAGTATCTCTATCGTAGGCCCAAATACTCCACCCAAATTGCTGGGAATTTACATGCTGGTTTCACACTCCTGCATTTAGAATAGGGAAGACATTAAGGAAGAAACGAGCTTTAAAATTTCTTTAAAATTCTGAGTTTGATTTGCGTATGGCAGTCATTCGAAGCTTCAAGCTGACAAAAAGAGGAACTAGTTGACAGGGAACACACTGGCAGTCATTAGCCTAATAAACCATCACACCAGGAACAGCCTTTCCTCAGTGGACACAGCTCACAGGTTGGCTTTGATTTCCTGATTGCAGGCAGAGAAGGAAGAGGGAGAGGGAGGGAAAAAAAGCTCAGCCAAGTTTTTGCCTATCAAATTGGATTTATTAATCTTTCAAAAATTGAAAACTTTTTCCTTCCCTTCACTTTCCTTTCCTTTCATGAAAATACTTGTTTTGTTTGAGGAAAAAAAAATCATTCCTTGTCAAAAAGAAAATGTACTGTCAGTTCTGCTCAGCAGTTACTCTAGTTGACATCTGGACATGATTCCCACCTTTCTAAGGAAAAGATGCAGAAGAGAAATGAGAGCACAGAGAACTGCAAAAGGACAGACAGTGTCCAAGAAGTTTTGATCCCATGTCAAGCAGTCAAGACCAGATAAAATTTTTCTAATTTTTACATTTTTTTTTTAATTTAGCTGGGTTTTATTCGTCTTTTTATTTTATTTTATTTTATTTTATTTTATTTTATTTTATTTTATTTTTTAAGTAAGAGTTGAAAGCATCTCTAATTGGACCCTCTCTCTCTCAAAAAAAAAAAAAAGAAAAAGAAAAAGAGCAAAAGGAACATACAGGAACAAGGAACAATGCCCAGCAGATGTGATAAACACCTGCTCCTAAGCCTTCCATGCAATTAAATATTTAAGTGAATTTACCAAACACAGGCAAGGTGAAATCAGTGCCTTATGTTTTTTCTTTAGTGTCATCTGAGAAGGATCTAAAGAGTATATAAACAACATATTTATCTTGATTTCTCTCTCAGATAAATAAACACTGAATTCAGTTCAAACTTAATGGTTGCTTTCTCTCAACATAATAAAAACATATTTTGCATGATATTATTACACTGCTTAACACGATTTCTATTATCTAATCATGGTCGCTGCCTTTGTTGGCTGTACAGGTTACCAAGTTGCTTCAGAATAGATATTCCCTTAGAACTCAGAGCAAGACATTTTGAAGTGTATGTTAAAACTGAAAGGGAAAAAGAAGTGAGCTGAGGTTTCAGTGTCCCTTTAGGCCAACTATCTAGCCCAATGGCTAGATAGCCTAAATATCATCTGTTAATGGCCTCTGTCTCCCTGCCAAAGGACATTAACAAGTTAAACTTCTCTTTCTTGTTCATCAAAGCAGTTTCTTTTATAGGTACAAAACCATGCATTTAGTGGAATATATATTATTACCCTGGTACCTAATCCCAGACTCTTCTTTTGGTACAACTGACATAGCAGTACACTTCAGGAGTGAGACAGTTACAATAGTGAGGAATTGAAAGCTCCTGATCATAGAATCCTTAAGGTTGGAAAAGACCTCTAACACCATCAAGTCTATGAAACCATTGTTGCCATGTGCATTAAACCACATCCCTCAGTGTCACATCTCTACATTTCTTGAACACCTCTGACAGTGACTCCACCACCTTCCTGGGCAGCCTGTTCCAATGCCTCAGCACTCTAAGAAACTCTTAACTCCCAACCTGAATCTCCCTTGGTGAAACATGAGGCCATTACTTCTCATTCTATCATTGTTACCTGGGAGAAGACACACTCCTTCCCCACTGCAACCTCCTTTCAGGTATGTGTAATCACTTACAACTCAAAACTGCAGAAATTTTTCTGAGACAAAGAAATTTTCTGTCTAAATCTCTCATAGAAAGTCTCATAGAGGCACATAGTTTTCAAAACACATGAAGTAAAAGAATTGTACTTCACGCTCCCTCACATGCTGAGCACTGATTCAGGGCTCTTCCAAACCCTAGAGAAACCTCCAGTATAAAAATGGTGACTCCTGATCACTGAACAGACCCATAATACTATTTCCTCCTCAAATTTTTTGGTCAGTCTGACACAGATGAAGAGTGTCTATCGGGCAATGGAAAATCCTTCATTTTTTCCTATTTAAATAATTTACAATGAACACTTGGGCGAATTCAAATTCATTCCCATTCATTTTCAGTCACCTTCCCTACTTACGATACTACAGTCAGCTGCAGAGGATAACCAAGTGAATACACATCTCTGTACACTGAAAAGTGGAAAACATATCAAGTTTCCACATACTCTAAAGCAGAAAATAATTTAGTTGAAATTCAGTGGAGGAAAATTTTAAGGCAGCAAGACAAAACATACTAAAATAAAAATATTTTTACATGAAATTCTCCAGAGGCATTATGCTGCTTTTACAAACTTGTGATGGGGAACATCATCACCAGATGCCTAATAAAACAATCACTTGAGCAGAAATGGAAGATACTAATTAATACAAGACAAAACAAAACAAAACCTGAAAAAACAGGCGGTTGTATACGTTAGAGCAGAAAACAAATTTATTTTCAGTGAAATTTATAAGACTATCTGCTGCGTGTTCAGCTCTTATTACCTGCCTTACATGTTTAGAACATGCTTTAGGTACAGAGGCATAATTCTGTGCTCAATTCTTGAGTGTAATTTAAAGTAGCACTTCTGGATAATACCGGCACAAGGAAGAAATAAGATGAAAGAGAAAAAACGTCAGAAGGAAAAACTGCATGTGCACACTGCCCAAGAACATCATTTCAGAGCATGCTGACCACAGAAATTCTAGCCATTTGGTGGAGATCATAGCATTGGTAGGTAAGAAAAATAAAATTAGTCTCAATATATTGTAAGATTACCGAAGAATTACAATTAATGATTATTATTAAATAAATTGTATACTATACCATGAACTGGAAGCCTAGAGAGGAATACGAAGTAATCATGAAAGATAAACTACACAAGAAATTCCCAGAGTCAAAATGGAAATACAGGAAAGCTTAGATCTAGCAGCATTGCTACATTGTCCTATCAACTGTAAAGGAGAAAAATCTTACCTATCTGGAAAGAAAAGAGAAATTGATGATCAGTCATCAGGACATGCCCATGATTTCAAGATGCCTTCCCTCCTATCCCTACATGATCTTGGTCTGGCTTACATAATTTAGCAATTACCATCTAAATATCAGCATTCAGCTTTCTTCAAATCAGTAACAACTCAGAAATACAGGGTTAATTTTTGACATCAAATGCACTCTGTACACAAAGAAGAGGCAACTGAACCCAGTTCTATGGGATCAAAGCATAGCTGGTTGTTCTTCAGGTGTTTTAGCAGTAATAAGCACAGTTTTCTACATTTTTCCTTCTGCTAGTGATCTTTTCTGATGCACAACAATTGAGTTGCTAATTTCACATATTACACATGAGGTAATGAAAAGACAAGTATGAGCTTTTGAAAGCTTACTGCCACCCTGTCCTTCCTTACACATTCTAAAGAACTGCTTTCTTCCACATTTGAAGCATTCAGGCTATCAGATGTGGAAGTCTGATATGCACCTGAGAAATCTGAAGAGACAAAGCGAAGATACAAGAAACAGCTGTACAACAGAGCTCCAGACACTTCTTTTCATTTGCTGACAGAGCCGAAGGTCACATTTGTTCTTCTCAGAAGAACAGAAAAGCTGCCTGAAGAGTCATTTGACAGATACACTGAAATGCAAAATAACTGAAGGGGCCTGAAAAGCATGACATGTTTCTTATTACCTTTCAGCAGGAATAAAAAGGAAATCTCTTCCTAAAAAACTCAAAATATATATTTAAAAGATAAAATTCCCACCTTGACATCTAACTGCAGAATTGCTTTCAAGAAAATAAATGATCACCATTCAGTAGTCACCACTGTGTGATACGTCTCTCTCTGAAGTCTCAGGAACCAGGATATGATACCGATTAAAGAGCACACATGAGGAAAACTATGCATAAACTTGCATTTCCTGGAGATAAAATAATAGGGTGCAGAGAATTTGGGTAAGATAGTTTGGGCATGGAGAATTTCAAAGGAGAATGACCAGACTCTCCCTGATAAACATTAGTTGAATGCCCCAATGACTATGCTTCTTCCAGCAAACAGTTAAAAACAAGACCAAGAGTTATCCTTCCCTTTTTCTGCTGCTGATAATTTGGTCTGAACATACAAGGTTAACACGTACAATCATCACTGGCGTCAAGTAAGACTCTGGAGAAAAAGGTTGAAGGAAATGCTGCTGGTGTTTACATATTTCATATTCTTTTCATGGAAAGAAGGGAAAGAAAGAGGAGGGAAAGGGAGAGGAGGGAGGGGAAGGGAATGAAAAAGATTTCATCTCACATTACCATGAGAGAATATTTAACAGCAATGGAAAATAAACAGAGAATTAATTTGTTGGCTAAATCCCTTCAGAATTAAACAGCAGTAAGCATATTGAGCTTCTTTTCCCTTGACCTTTCTTCCTGTAGTTCACATCTCAATACATAAATAACAAACACATAAATAATTAGCAACCAACTTATTATTTAGTGAGCATGCACTAACCTCTATTGCAGCCAGCGTAATTCCTCTGTGTGTACTCTGATCATTTACAATATGCAAAATTATTTCACTTTTAATTAAATTATATGGTTCATGACAGAAAAAGATGTGGCATTAAGGAAAAGGAGAAGAAAAAATGAGCTGTTGCACTGAAAACCCCAGATTAGCAGCACTGATAAATTCAAGAGAAAACTTTTGAAATTCTGAGGACAGCTGATCTTCATTTAATTCAGCAGTTCTCTGTTTCATGCGGGATAAGTGCACTGTAATTATGTGTAACAGTATCTCTTTTCACCAGAAGAGATTTCTATGTCTTCATTCATATCAAGCAAATTAATTAGAAATTTACAGCGTCCTTGGTGAGCAAATCACAGGTGCAGTGCAGTGTGTGGAAACAGTATAATTCCTTCTGTTTGCTGTTTGCTGTTGCTGCTTTTACCCCTGCGAACTCTGAACCAGACCTATGGAAACTACTTTCATTCTGCATTGTTTTGTCTGGATAAGAGCAATGGGAATGTCCATTTTCTCTATGCAACATGAATCCTCTCCATTCTGATTTCACAGGGTTCTGCCTTTGACTCCAAACCATTGTGAGGCTGTGAGCATTGCCATGATATAAAAGCACAAGCACACAATGCAGTAATAATGAAATTATGACCAGTGAAATTAAGGGCTTTTTGGCTTTGGTTACAATGCATGGTGAATTTCAAAAGTTGTCTATTGTATACTTTTAAAGAAAAATAGCCAGATATAACAGAGTATGTTGTCCAAGAATAGTAATTCTTGATATACCATTCTGGTTCAGTGGCATCAAAATACCAGATATTTTTTCCTTCTACTTAAAATATAAAAATATCTTCAGTACCAAAATGAGATATACAACAGCCTTTTTATTTATGGCTCCTCTTTTAGTTAAAAAGTGTTTGTCAGTGCACATACAGCCAGACAATCTGAACACTTTTTTCTCTTAAAATTTTCTACTGAGCCATACTGATGAAAGAACAAGATGTTATGCTTCTTTTTGTTAATAGACATTCAAAAAATCAGCAGATGGAAGAATAAATTTCTGGTTTAAAAAAATAATAATAATAAATTGAAAATCATTTTTATTAACCCTATTTATTTATTTATTTATTTATTTATTTATTTATTTATTTATTTCAGGTTTATGTTAAGAAAAGTGAAAGAAAAAATACCCCACTCTGTTTTTAATCTTATTTCTGTGTTATCGTGGCCAAGCTGCATCAGTAAGGTTAGGAAACTGCATGCTACTCACAGCTATGCAGTGGAGGCTGTGGAGGAATGACCAACTGATAGAGAACGGAAGGCCCAAGTTCCAACCATGGTTTCCTTTGCATTGAAGACATGTTGACTCCTTGAAAAACTAGTTGAGGGTTAGAGAAGCAACTAGCATGTGAAAAGTTCTGGTTGTGAAACATCAGAACTTGCTTGGAATGCAAAGGGCACAGGGTGAAGGAGATATCAGGAAGGGTGTTGCAGGCGGGAGGCTCCCAATCCTAGGCATACACACACGCATTCATGGATGGGAAATAAATGAGAGAGAGTGGAGCTCTGCTTTCAGCCACAAAACTATGGCTTTGTGCAGCAACCCCAGGATCTATAGGAAAGAGATGAAGGGCACAGGGATGCCTTTTCACAATGTCTTTACAAAATAGAGTTATTCTCATTTGCTTGCTGGCAGCTAAGAAATGCAGAGAAGTATCACTGTCTTTATGCATCACAGAAAAGGTTTTCAAAGAATCCGAAATGCCAAATTGGAAACCAGGATTGCGGTCAGAAATACTGCTTCCATCATTAAGGATTGCACATCTTTATTATGGGCCAAGATGTGTCCAATTTCATACTCAGAGATTAAGCACAGATTGCCCAAAACACAAAATACCATGCAGGAAGCCCACTCACACTTCCATCTATGAAGCAATTTCACAGTGATGTCACCAGAAATGTTGGCTATGTTTCTCAACAGGAAAGAAGAACTAACAATTTCCAACAGTCTAGTTTTTAATTACATTTATGCTGAGCTATAGCAAATCATGACCATAACAATTTTTCTCAGCAGTGAAGAAAAGAAAACCAATGATCCCAAATTTAGAAATTGTATTTCCCCTTACATTTGCAGCATTGCCACTGATAAAAGCATTTTCAAGCTTTTCCCTCTCCAAATCTGGAATAAGCTTTCAATTCGTTCAGTCAGCTGAGTTAGTACTGAACATACTATTTATCATTCATGCAATATGAAAATTTAATATAGGCTAAAGATTCTGCAAGTAGGTATAATGCTTGGCTGCTTAGTACTGCTAGAACTATTTTACTATACGCGACTGTACATTCACTGGCAAAAGCTCATTGTGTTGGGAAACTATATCTAAGGGATTATCCTAACTTTACAGGTATCATAATATGTAAAACACATAATCAAAACGTGAAAGTGTGAAAACATTGGATCATGATTTGCACTGCATGGTTTTGCACACAAATTTAGAAAGGACTTGATATTGCAGGACAGATTGTTCCCACAAAAATATGGAAACTGTTGTTTTAATGGTTTCTCAGCTGGGGATTGTAGTTTTACAACACTTACTCTACTGCATGGGACATGAGATAGAGTCTCAATACTCAGCATAGCACACACATAATTTACATAACACAGTACACAGTCTACATGGGAATTTAAATGGTGGGATTGGCATCATCAGCTGAAGAGTACTATACAACTCAAATTACGTTAAGAGTCTTTCAAGCTTAAAAGCACGGAACAAATGATCCCAGTGATAAAAGTTTAAATCCCTGATTATTCTTCAATCTTAAATATGAGAATATTGCTTCTATGGACAAGTAATTCCCTCTACAATGAGAAACTCCTATGCTTGGTTTACTGCCCATATATTAGAAGAAACAATATTTTTTCCTGAAATTTTCAGCAGCTACCTGGCAACTTTTCAACTCTCCCCTTCACCCCACACAGTACTATACATGGTTAAAAACCTGCTGTTGACAGTGGCTTGCTTACAAGTTCTTTAGGTATTTTGGGAAAATTGATTCTTCATGCTGTATATGGATCTGTTAAGTTTTATTTATTTATTTATTTATTCTCTTGAAGAGAAGGTGACGGATCAGCAGGAAACAATTAAATGGAGTGTAAAAGAAGGAGTAAAAGCAGAACTATTCACTGTCAGGATTAAAGGTGGCTCTTTGGTGATGAAAATGATGACTATAGTAAGTACTGATAAATATTCAATGTCTTCAAGAATCCCTGATTGTGGAGAATAATCTAAGTTTTACAACGTTGTTTTTGTAACGTGTTGTACTGAGTGACAAGCTAATCAGCCAGATGACAGAGAAAGGAGACGAAGATTCACCAGGTCTCGGTACAGAGAAAAACAATTGTTCAGGCACAGCATGCACCATAGTGACAGGGATATGGTTCGCAAATCCCAAGAAGGACATATATTTCAACACTGTTGGCAATATAATCCATGTAAGAAGATCCTGAAAAAGGATGTTTCAAGTTGGGAGCTTGGGAGCTTGGGAAAAAGGATGTTCTCCAAGTTGGGAGCTCAGTGTCACCTCTGTCACTTCTTTCAGTAACAGCTAAAATAAAGTTTTACAAACTGACTTGAGGTGGAAAAGGAAGGGAAGACTGCCGAAGCACGAGCAACATGGGACGCAGCAACATCACTTTTCCAAAGTGATCTCCCCAGCATGGGCAGAGGATGTTAAACCCAGACGTCTGCACTGCAGGAAGTAAAATAATTTTACAGAGGGCCAGAGAAAGAACCCTGAGTGGATTAGAAATGGAACAACGTTCTCCACAGACACACAGCAGAGTCTGGCCTGCAGCGGGGCCTGAGCACACTGAGCACCACAGCGTGAGGCCCAGCAGGCCTGCACAGCCTTGGGGCCTTCCCAGATCTCAGTGCTTGGGCTAGGAAAACAGCTCTGTCGTGGGAAGCCTTTTGCTCCAGAGGGCCTTCTTCTCACAGTGCTACTTATATCTGAGGAAAAGAACCTGGAGGTAGCAGTGAACAGCAGTAGCATAACTCAGTTCCTGTTCTTATGCCACTTAATTTCCTCCATTTCTTGTGTTTTCTTCTCATTGCTATATTTGTTGTAACAAAGCAAAAGTTAATAACAAGTTACTTCTGCAGCAGAAGTGGCCAGTTTTGTTGGGTGAAAAGTATATGCTGACATTTCATAGGAGTAGCCCATTACAAGGTCTCGCATTCCAGCTACCACTACAGATACAAGCACTGCTGGGAGCAAGCACCATTCTGTCACATCATTTCCTCCGCAGGAGAAATTAGTCTGTGCCTAGGAAGGCTATTACCGGTAACCTTGGAGCCCAGGGTCTCTTATTACCCGCAGAACTGCTCCAGTACCAGAGTAATTAGAAACAAATTTTGAAAAGGACAATTTACCTGGAGAGGGACACAAATGAACTGGAGGTGCTCTCCTGCAGCTTTGCTCTCAGCTAATCATTCAAATCTCTAATGAAGTTACAGGAAAAATAGTATTAAATAATACTGTTCTTACGAAAATGCATTTCATAAGACAGAAGTCTCTATTTTAATGTAATGCATTGTAAAACAAAGGATGAACTTTTTCTGGGACTATTGCAGCTCAGTCATGTCATGACATGAAAAATAAACGAGGCCTATTTTAAAAAGAAAACACGGGATGAATGGTTCTGGGGACTAGTAGTGTACAGATGGAATGCTTGGAAATTAAGTTGGGGTTTTGAAAACAGGCAAGGTCAACCAGGGCTAAGGTTACTGCTGTTTGTCAGCTTATCTCAGGTCCTTGTGACCACAGCCATTAGCTACAGCCTGAACTCTAACAGGCAGATGCTCTTAAATCAAACTAAACAAAATCATTATATTGGATGTTCTTTCTTTCACCTTGAGGAGAGATTAAATTGGCATGAATCTAGCTGAAGCCAGAAGCATCTCCTCTGTGGGAGATTTCAGAAAAGCTGCTGCATGCACCCATCATTACAGTGCCAGTAGCACTTTGTCTCATAAAGCAATATAAATAGGTATAACATAGGCATAGGTATAGCATGGTCAAGAAGGGTCTAGTCCTACCCCCGTAGAGACAGCATGACATTGTCTTGAGTCCTACCACCTTAATTTCTACAGCAAAGGCTTAATTTGATGTATGTGTTGTAGAGGAGTCTACAGTACCTACTTGAAACTTTCCAGTGATGGAGCATCTCGTGGAGGAATTTCTAATTTATTCCTACGATTAATTAATTGCTCAAACTTTGTGTCCTGTTTTTAATTAGAATTTCTTTAGCTTCAACTTTCATCAAATACTATCATAATTGTGGTTACTATAGTGAAAGTCTTTTTTATTAAGTTTCTATTTCCCATGTAAAGACTTAATTAAAAAGTGACCAAGACACTCTTTTATGTTCTTCCTTTCATAATTTGAATGGACTGACTTGAGTGTTTCCCTATAAAGGTTTCCTAATTCTCCAGCCATTCTCATGTCATTGCTGAGGTTTCAGCAGTCCAATTTATTAACCTGTATTGAATTATGTACAGCAAAATTTCATGTCACAATGCAGGGACTGTCACATCATAGTCAGATCTTCAAGAATTGCATTCTTTTCTTCTCAACATACTCCTGCTAATTATCCAGGATTTAACAGAATGAAATCAGAACAATCACAACACTCCAAACTATGGTGAAATTGGAAACAATTAACAGTTCCTCATTCTTTCATATTCCTACACTTATTTAACCAAATTTATTGTTATTACTTAATTAATGGCATTTGCTTCTTTTGATTTCTCAACTTCATGTTTTCATTAAGCTCAAAAATATGTGTACTTCTTAGATATATAGTCACACGTATGCATGAATATCTGCCAAAAATACCATAGACATGTCCATGGTGGGCAGGCAGTTCCATAATTCCGGGCACATAAATATCTTCACCCACTTTATAGCAGAGAGTAGTACTCACATAACATCCTGGGAACGTCTTTTCATCAGGTAGAGAAGAACAAAGCCATAAATAACATGAAAGAAGCAAGACCTCATCACCTCTTCTACAGTTCTTCAAGCTGACACTGGAGCTGCTAGCAGTGCTGTAAATGGATTGCTTCTTCACAGCATTCAAGGGCTCTTAAGTCAAATCCTAGCACACTTGTTCCAGTACTCAGGCATTTCCTCAATATGCACTGCAAGAGCATTCACAAAAGCAAAACAACCATCAGAAGTCACACAAAACTCTCTTTTCATGAAGTGTTATTTCTTGACCTAAATCAGTCTTTGCCTTTGCATCAGTTTGTTACTCCCTATCTAGTAGATTGATTGCTGCTATGACAACTGCACATCTTGCTTCACAGACATAAGTATTTAGTCCTTGACACACTCCCTACTTACCTTCTCTCTCCAAATGCACACTGTGCAAGTTCAGAATTAGAAAACATGTAGGAAATTAGTTTGCTTTGACATTGCTTTTATCTAGATTGTATTGTTTTGCAAAGGCAAAATGAGAGTGAAGGTGTACAGTTTACATTTATTCCACTAGCAACAAGTTCTAGGAGCTGTACAAGAAACTACCATCTACCACCAATTTTTCTTTCCTTTGAGCTGCAAAATAGGATCCTAATGTTAAAATTGGAACACAGTTCAGACAGCTAAGGAGACACATACCTTTGGTTTTAAGAAGGTCCTAGGCAATTTGTCTCTCAGATGGAATAGAAGAAAATTAAAAGACTCACACCTCTAATTCTCTCTGTATGGCTACTGCTATCCAGGCAGAAAATCAGTAGTGTAGGTGAAAGGGGGCTGCATCAGTCTTGGAAACATATAATGCTGCTAACCAGAGTCAAATAGCAGAGGTTTGTATTTTCTGGCAAAGAGATATCAATGCTCATATTATACATAAATAGGAAGTTTCTGGTGGCAATAGGCCATCCACAGAAACAAATTCTTCAGATCCCTTGCAAAGACATTTGCTTACCTCCAATCAGTTTCCATAGCACTACATGTGGTCATGGGTGACAAAGTGCCATTCTAATTAGGAATGAAATCCTCCTTTCTATTTCATTGTCTGGACTGGCAATAAGTCTTTTGTAGGCAGACAGGATAGAAAATTCTGTTGAATTTCATTTGGGAATGAATACTAAATACCAATACTAAATGGGGTGTCTGAAAATTACCTTTTGGGAAGTATAGTTTTTAAACAGAGAACATCCCATTTTGTATTTCTAAGAAGGAGGGAAGATTTAGGTTGGATGTTAGGGGGAAGTTCTTCACAAGGAGAGTGGTTAGGCCCTGGAACGGGCTGCCTAGGGAGGTTGTGGATGCCCCGTCCTTGGACGTGTTCAAGGCCAGGTTGGACGGGGTCCTGGGCAACCTGATCTGAATGTGTTTGTTTGGTGGCCCTGCTAGGCAGGGGGGTTGGAACTACATGATCCTTGAGGTCCCTTCCAACCCGGGTGATTCTGTGATTCTGTGTGATTCTGTGATTCTGTGTTTCCTTCTTTCAGGGGAACTACTTGCAGTTGTATATAAAATGAAATGAATGAAACAACGTTTTGTATTTATATTTAAAGAGAGTTCCTACCAAGGTAAAAATAACATAATTTTCTTAAATTTCCCCTTTGTGAGTCCATGCTGACTACTCCTGATAACCTTCTTCTGTTCCAATTGCTTGGAGATGGCAATCCAGAACAAGTTGTTCCATCATCTTTCTAGGGGTGGAGGTGAGGCTTACTGCTGTAGTTTCCTAGATTCTCCTTCTTTCTCTTTTTGAAGACTGGAATTACACTGTCTATCCTCCAGTCCTCAGACACTCCTCCCATTCTCCAAGACCTTTCAAAGATGGCAGAGCGCAGTTGAGCAATCATCCCTGCCAGCTCCCTCAGCACACATCCCATCGGGGTCATGGATCTGCAAATCGATTTTGGCTAAATGGGGTCTGATCTTATCCTGCTCAACCAAAGGGAAGTCTTCCCTTCCCCGACACTCTGTCTTACCTCCATGGTTCAGGATTCCTAAGGGGCAGACTCTGTAGTAAAGACAGAAGCAAGGAAGGCATTCAGTATCTCTGCCTTCTCAGCGCCCCCTGTTAGCAGATCACCCACCTCATTTAGTAGAGGACCCACATTTTCCCAGTTTTCATTTTACTGCTGATATAATTCTAAAACTTCCCTTGCCATCCTTTACATCCTTTGCCTGATTAAATTCCGAGTGAGCCTTAACCTTTTTTATTGCATCCCTACAGGCCCTGACAACATTCCCATATTCTTCCCAAGTGGTCAGGTCCTTTTCCCACATTTTGTGAACCTCCTTTCTTTTGATTTTATCCATTAGCTCCTTGCCCCTCCATACAGATCTTCTGCCTCCTTTCCCTGATTTCTTAGGGATGTACTGATCTTGAGCTTGGAAGTAGAGTTTGAGTACTGAGCAACTCTCATGGATTTCCTTTCCTTCCAATGTTCTAGCCCGTGGGATCGCTCCAAGTTGATCCTTGAAGAGATTGAAGAGATCAGAGCCCTCCTGAAGCCTAGAGTTGCAATCCCATTTATTGTTTTGCTTCTTCCACGTAAAGTCCTAAACTGCACCATCTCATGAACACTGCATCCCAAGCTGTGCCTAGCCTTCATATCCCTGACCAGCTCTTCCTTGTTGTTAGGAACAGGGTCCAGCAGTACACCTCATCAGCTGCCCCACTGCCTGCATTAGAAAGTTATCTTCAACGCATTGCAGAAATCACTGCATGCCTTGCCAAGTTTCTTATCCAACAAATGCCAGGATGGCTGAAGCTTCCCAAAGGAACCAATGCTGTGGATTGTGAGCCTACCTCCAGGTGTTTGCAGAAGACCTCATCAACCTCTTCCTTCTGATTAGGTGGCCTGTATTTCACACCCACAACAGCATCAGCCATATTAAACTTCCCCTTAATTCTCACCCACAAGCTCTCCAGTTGTTCATCATTCACTCCCAGGTGAAGCTAAGTACATTGCAGTTGCTATCTCACATAAAGAGCAACTCCACAACCTCGCCTTGCCATCCTGCCTTTCCTGACAGCACTCCAGTGCTATCCCACCATATCTCCCTAATTGCAGTGACATCACGGTCGTTTGACTGCACATAGATCTGTAGTTCTTCCTGTTTATTCCCCATGCTGCATGCATTAGTATACAGGTATATTAAGGAAGAAGAGGGTGCAGGTATCCCTAGACAGACACATGAAGATTCTATGTAGGCATACTCACTCTTGATGTAGCTGACCTTCTGGCCTTTGTCACTATAGGCAGGTAAGAACATTTTTTAGTATTGTTTTTTGCTCATTCTCAAGTCAGTTGCCATGGCATGACCATTGCCATTATGAACCCCACCCTCCAATTCTTTCAGTTTAAAGCATGTCTCACTAAAAGTGAGAGCACTACATAGAAGAGAACATGAGAAGTTGAGAAAGTCAAAACAAGCGGAATCAAAAGCCAGGGAACTAAGAGTCTCCTGCCAGAATCTAGGTGCAATCTAATCATAGAAAACCATAATAACCAGGACTCACAGTCTTCTGCTTTCCTCTCACTCTCTATAACAACCAGCTCAAAATGCACAGCAACACATAGAAACCAGTAAAGGAAGAAAGGTATCCTCAAAAACAAAAACAAAAAAAAACATAAAAGAAATATCAACCAGAAAGATGTAGAAATTGTGCAGATTTTATTTATGTACATATGTATTTATTTATTTTGTGAAAGTATGCTTATGTGTGCTAAGATTTCTTCAGGTGACAGTTTATAAGAGCATTGCATAAACATTTTATAGAACATATGTTCTTCTAGGCCTAGATTCACAAGAAGTCATGGAAGTCACTTTGCACCCTGAATGGTAAGACTTACCCAGTCTAGGTTACAAGAAAATCAGCCACAGGTCCCCCTGTAGCCCTTTCTGTTGCAAAAACAAAGTAGGCTACCTCCTGTATGGCTTCTGGAGTTGTAGATACCTGTAGATTCCTGACAGTAGTTAACTGCTGTCTTCAACTGATACTTTGCCTACATTTTTACAGTTCAGCAACCTGCATGAAGATGTCTTCTAGGTCTCTCACAACAGATACTCTCCAGACACAGCGTGCATACTTCTAACCCAGTTAGCATGCAACAACTTTCTGAAAAATAGAACAGCAATTCTACAAGAAGTGATAGATAAGGTTTCATATCTTGTCTTGCAATTATTGGACCAGAGCATTTTGGAGCACTGCTATGAAATTTCAATAAGCTAACAGGGCAAAACTAGGAGGGCTGCTCCAAAATCAGTAACACCTATTTTCTCATGTTGGCCCACAACATCAGATGTGATGCTGGCAGTATGGCAGTAAAAGTTGAAACTTTCAGAAGTATTTCATTGCATTTTGTTGGCATCTGACATGGAAGCATGTACGTGAAATTGAATTCCTCCATGCAGAAGAAATGGCACTCACTGACATTCACTGATGCTTGCTGAACACTTATGGAGACCAGCCAGTGGATGTGAGTGCAGTGAGACAGAGGAAGGTGTCTCAGCAGTGGTGACAACAAAATGAAAGAAAAATCACATTCCAAACAATGCACAGCGGTCACACCACAAAATGAAGAGCATTTCAATCAGCCCATCCATGCAAATCAGCAGATTACTACCAGGGATCTGTGTACATAGCTGAATATCAGCTTCAGTTCATTGGAAATATTGGTGGCAACACTGGAATATTACAAAGTTTGCCCCATCTGGGTCCCACAAATGCTCTCATGGGAACAGAAAGAACACTATATTCAAGTTTATTAGGATCTGTTGAACAAATACGAGGCTGAAAGTGACAGTATCCTGGATCGCAGTGTTACCAGAGACAGGACATGGTGTCACCACTAAGCACCAGAGTCGAAATAGCAGTACATGGAGTATCAACACTGTTAATTCTCAATCAAAGAAGAAATTCAAGATACAGCCTGCAGAAGAAAATATGCATTCTCGTTTGGAACAGGCAAGAGGTGATCTTTCTGGATTTCCTGGAATCCAGCCAGACTCTTTTACATAATCACTGACTAAGCTGAAGGCTTGGACTTCCAGCGTTGGGCTAGGGCCCCATACCATGTTGGAACACACTGGCAATCTTGTCTGGACTGTCCTACCACCACACCCACCACATAGTCCTGATTTGGTGTCTTCTCATTTTTATCTGTTGTGGCTGATGAAAGATGGACTGGATGGGCAACGTTTTCCTAGCAACAATGCCATCATAGCAGCTGTGAAACAGTGGGTCATTTCCACTAATGCAGATTTTATGGGAACAGCATGCAGACTCATGTTCATTGCTGGTGAAAATGTATAGCTCATGGTACTGACTACACTGAAAAATAAACTTCTGTAGTAGAGAGCTTGCTCTGTTAAATAGTGTTACTGTGCTCTTTGCAGCTGTTGTAATTCCTATGGAAATAAATAGGAAGCATTACTTTCAGAGCAACTTATGCACATTGGGGAATTTGTGATTTTACAAGATTTCTTTTGAAATCTGTAGGACATATAAAAACATTCCCTCAGACTATTAAGTAAGGATATAATTTTACAATTTCAGAATATTTAACAAGAAAAGAAAAATTTGGGATATTCACTAAAGGAGAACAATGCGCAGTTTTAATCAGGGGAGAAATTTTATACAGAAACCTCATGCCAGCTCATGTACTTCAAAAGCAGTCCTGAAGAAGAAAGAAAATGAGTACTTTACTTTCTTTCATTAGCCTGCCAATAACTAGAACATAACATGTAAGTTTCTTCAAATGAGAAAAAAATCACACACACAAAAAAACCCAGCATATTTGTTCTTTCATTTGACTGGCGCAAGAAAACATCAACAACAGGCAAATAGCTGTCTTTTTCATTTTGTTTCTGTTACCATAAGAATTGTAGTAAACAAGAGTCCTAACCTTTCAAGGCTTCATCTACATATGAAAATTGTACCAGCACACAAACAATCCTTAATTTAGGGTTGTAAATGTACCTTTTCACCCAAGAGCAAAAGAGTTCTAACAGTGTCATAATTATACTGAAATTGAAGGTGGAGTTATTACTTAGTCTTTATGCTGGACTATGTATTGGTCTTGCATTTAGAAAGCCATGGTACTTCAGGCTATACAGCAGTTGCCTTCAAAGCACAAAACACATTATTAGCTGAGATCAAAGAACAGTTAATTTGCAAGCAGTTATTTCTCAATAAACATACAACGTAGAGATTCAAAGTATCATGCAAAATTGAAATATTTTTTAAAAGCCCTAAAGTTCACTTGGCAATTACCGGCTTCTACACAAACTTCTTTTTCTGCCAGAGATGAATCCTCCCTAATGGCTTTCATTTCATAAGATAATTGGTTACTCTTATTTCATAAGATATTCTGGTGACAAGAGAGAAAATTATCTGTCTGCAATGATGTCATAAACCTCATGAAACTTCGCTAGGTTCAGTGAGAATAATCTGATACAAATAAAGTGTTCGAACAAAATTTAGTTCTAGCTAGTGCACAAAAATGAAAAAAAGTCTGTAAAGATCCCATTGATCAGTGAGCTTGAAAACTTTGTGCTATTATCAAAGATGTTTGGAATCGAGTAGTTCTGAGATGTGTTTGACAAGGACAAAGGAGAGGAATGGTCTTTTTTAAAGAACAGCTGGAAATTATCCCAGCAGTAGATTTCTGCTGCCTTTCATACAGAAATGGAAGAGATGAAGTTAAGAGATAGGTACTACATTGAGAGAGATGGTCTTTACTTCACAGAAATACAGCCCTGTTGCATCATGCATCTGAGGGCCACTGTTTCTAGAAGTTGAAACGATATCCTGGGTAAAGAAAGAGAGAAATTGTAATTGCAAGATTAGGCAAGTAAGGCAGTGATGGGAATGAACAGTCATAAATAGTTTGAGATGATTAAAATAGATCTTGAAAGTTACTAAAGTTCCTTACGCTTAACTAGGCCAACATAACCCATAACCCTAGGAAAGCTCAATTTCCCAACCCAGGATCATCCGAAGCCTCTTTAAAACCTGTGTTGTGAGTTCCAGTCGACAACCGATTTGCTGCTTACTGGGAGTCGAATCTGAAAATTAATCTTCCAGGTCAAACTACAGGAGATAGTGAAACTTCACTCTTTATTAATCAATGAAACTGCAACATCTACAATGACCCAACAGAGATATATGGCACAGAATTAAATGTTCAGGAAAACAACAATATGGCAAAGGCAAGGTATTAACTGAAACTGTTGTCAACAGTAAGATAGTGTGTCACACAGGTAGTTGGGCTAAGAAAGGTGGAGGCAAAGGTGGACAAGGTCTGCTCAGTGACACATCTCGTTCTGTAATAGGCAGAGTAGACTTTACAGCAACACAGGGATCTGTGAGCTCTCCTCCAGAATCTTTCTTGTTTCTGTGTTTGCATGTTTCAGGGTCCTTTGCTTCTAGGAAGAAGTAGAACCATTTGCAAAAGCATAAAAACATTTGCTAAGGATGTACAGAAGAGCAGTACAAAAAGCACGTAAAACCATTAGAAAGCATCCAAAGGAGGGGTTTGAGGGTGGAGAAGAATCAAGAGAGGAAGATGTATAGAAAGTAGTTGCAGTCCCTTGGTTTGCTCAGCCCAGAGCGCAAGGCTGAGGAAAGGCCTCATGGAGGCTGCAGCTCCTCACAGGGAGCAGACAGGCAGCACTGAGCTCTGCTCTCTGTGACAGCAACAGGGCCAGAGGGAACAGCATGGAGCTGTGCCAGGGGAGGATCAGGAAGTTAGGGAAAGGGTCTGCCCTAGACAGTGCTGGTCATCCAATGGGCTTCCCAGGATAGTGGATATGGCCCTGAGCTACCAGAGCTCAAGGACTGTTTGGACACCACTCTCAGACATATGGTCTGATTTTTGTGTGGAGCTAGCAGTTGAACTTGATGATCAGTGCAGTCTCTTTCAACTTGGGATATTCTGTGACTCTGATTCTAATGAAAAAAGACCTACAGATACAGTATAATTTTTTCTGTTAAGAGATTTTCCTATAGGGGATTTAGCAACTATGAATATTATAGTTTCAGGATGAATGCAATAATGAACATTTTTCCTCTTGAAACAATCTGTCTGAAGTATATTTTCTTTGAAAAATTGGGAACAGCCCTCAGTAAAGTGCTCACAAGTGACAGAAATTTGGAGAGATAAACGTAAGTTGACCAGTAAAAACTAGGGGCAAGAAGCTGAACACTTGCATGTGATACAGAAAGACAAGTGATGAGGACTAAGAAAAATTAAAGAGAAACGGACACTCAAACAGTTCAGGAAAACAATTCTGGAGTGATCAAACCTAAAAACAGAACTGATTTCATAGATGTGGCACAAGGTACAAAGAGAATGCAATTGCACTGAGTCATGAAGATCTTAAAGAAAGAGTGAGACTACATAAATAAATAAATAGCTTTCCTGAAAATATTCTCTTGAAGTAATAAAGTTAGGTCTGGAATGTATCACAGCATCACTCATAGACTTTAGTTACAGAAAAGCATTTAATAATTTCTCTGTCTTGTGACTGGAGGAAACAAAGAACTTTATCACAGTATCTGTCTACTCCATCCTATCTTGGGTTGAGATGCACTCTGCTTTATTTTGCCAGCTTACAAGAACAATAGAGTATTACACTTCAAGAGAGAGTAGGGGTTCACATCTTTCTAAAAGACTAGTTATCCTTAAACAAGATTTTTTGTTCTCATTTATTAATAAAATGATTTCATAAAATCATATAATCATAGACTGGATTGGCTTGGAAGGGAGCTCAAAGATCATTTAATTCCAACTCCTCTGCTACAGTCATGGTTGTCAACCACTAAAGAAGGCACTAGATCAGGCTGCACCATCCAACCCGGCCTTGAACATCTCCAGGGATGGGTCATCCATAGCTCCTCTGGGCAACCTGTGTCTAGATTAATTAGCCCAATATCTACTCTAAATCTCTTCTCTTATAGCTTATGCTACTGGCTCATGACCAGCTTTTCATCCATCAGACCTTCCAAGTTCTTTGCAGGGCTGACACTCCTACAGTCACTACTGATCGTCTTGAGTGAAATCACATGGCATATATGGACAACAGGGGGATCAGGCCCAGCCAGCATGGGTTCACGAAAAGCAGGTCCTGCTTGACCAACCTGATTTCCTCCTATGCTCAAGTGGTGGATGAGGGAAAGGATGTTGACTTGGACTACCAAGATTTGAGCAAAGTGCTTGGCACTATGTTCCACAGCATTCTCCTGGGGAAGCTGGCAGCCTGTGCCCTTGGACGGTTGTACTCTGCTGGGTAAAGAACAGGCCAAGCGCAGAGTATGGTAGTGAATGTGGTTAAATCCAGCCTGGTGACTGGTCAGGAGTGGAACTCCCGGGGGTCTGTATGGGGGCCTGTCTTGTTCAGTATTTCTACTGATGTCCTGGATGAGGGGACTGAGTGCACCCTCACTAAAACTGCAGATGCCACCATCCTGGGACAAAGTGTCAAACTACCTGAGGGTAGAAATGCCTTTCAGAGGGATCTGGATTAGCTGGATTGGTGGGCTGAGGCAAGTGGGATGATCTTCAATGAGACTAAGTGCCGAGTCCTGCACTTTGGTCACAACAACCCCAGACAACGCTACAGGCTCGGAGCAGACTGGCTGTGTGGAAGAAATTCTTGAGGAGGTCATCTAAACATGAGGTAGCAATGTGCCCAGGTGACCAAGAAGGCCAAGGGCATCCTGGCTCGTAAAGAGAAAGCACTGTCAGGAGGAGCAGGGAGGTGATCATCCCCCTGAACTCAGCCTTGGTGAAGCCACACATCTAGTACTGTATTCAGTTTTGGGCCCCTCACTAGAAGAGATCAAGGCCCTGGCGCGTATCCAGAGAAAAACAATGAAGCCAATGAGAGGTGCAGACCACAAGTCTTATGAGGAGTGGCTGGGAGATCTGGGATTGTTTAGTCTGGAGGACGCTCAGGGGAGACCTTACTACCCTCTACAATTTATCAGTCCTAGAATCACAGAATCATAGAATGGCCTGGGTTGAAAAGGACCTCAGAGATCAGAAAGGCAGGGCCACCAACCACCAGATCAGGCTGCCCAGAGTCACATCCAGCTTGGCCTTGAATGCAACAAGGGACAGGTACCTGCAGCCACCTTGGACAACCAGTTCCAATGCATCACCAACCTCTGAGTGAAAAACTTCCTCCTAATGTCTAACCTAAATCTCCCATCTAACTATCTAAATTCCTGAAATGAGGTTATGGCAATGAAGGGGTCACCATCTTCTCCCAGGTAGTAGCAGTAGGGAGAGAATGGCCTCAAGTCGAGCCAGAGAAGGTTCAGGTTGGGTACTGGGAAAAATTTATCCTCCAAAAGAGTGGTCAAGTGCTGGAAAGGGCTGCCCAGGAAGGTGGTAGAGGCACAGTCTCTGGAGGTGTTCGAGAAACATTTAGATGTTGTACTAAAGGACATAGTTTACTGGGGAAATACTGGTGGTAAGTGGATGGTTGACTGGATGACCTTGAAGGTCCTGGATGACTTTTCCAACCCTGTCATTCATTGAGTTCAGGGGATAGAGTAACCCAAGAATACCTAGTTTGACATTTTAAGTCAGACGTAAGCATAGCACTGAGAATGTCAGTTTTTTCCTTATCCCCAGTGGATCCTCATGTTCCCCTCCACATCCAATAAGGATAGAAATTCTCCTTGTCCCTCTTCTTACTGGTAATATATTTGTAATTTTTTTTTTCTGTTTGCCAAAGCTGTAGACCTGCACCAGGCTGTGAGCTGGTGACTCAGTGGGGGATGTCAGAGGAAGGGCATTGGGCCTCCATGATGTCACACAGGGCTTTGTGATGCAGGGAGCAATTGCATCCAAAAGCTACTGTGACATGGTGATGTCCCCATGCCTTCAGGGGTCAGAGTCCCTGTGCTGCCCACTCTCAAGAGAGTAGCTCCGTGAGGAGGTAGCAGCTCTTGAGTGCCTGAGACTGAGTCTCTGCGAGCGGATATAATGTCCAAGAAGCGAGAGAAGAAGGCCCACTCCCAGCCCAAGAAAGGGCTGATGAGGGGGCAGGAAAGCCACCAGGTGCAGGATGTACTGGGAGAGAGAGAGATGGTATGACACCAAAAGTGCCAGAGCGTGGGGCACCGCAGCAGGGTGAACGTGGCTCCCCCTATGCTCCTCTGGCGAAGGCACCACTCCTCCAGCCCTGGGGCATTTCCTGCGGCACCACCTACCAGGCCAGCCCAGGACTATGCAGGCCCAGCAGATCTGCACCCAGAGGCACAGAGCAGAGGGACCAAGCTCAGCCAGGCTGTTCATGCCCGGCAGCTGCCTCCCACCGGGGGTTCTGCTGGGGACACTGCTGGCAATGCAGCCATCTACATCCCATGCCCCCTTTCTCTTCACAGGTGAGACGCAGACCGAATCAAGCTGTGCCTCCAGGCAGTGGGAGCAAGGACGCATCCCACCATGGGGTCCGTCTGCCACCACTACCCCGCTTGGAGGTGCCACATGTCTCTGAGTATCCCCCTATACAGGTAGGAAGCCCACGGGAGAAGGGGCTGTACTTCTTCCTGAGTCCTGGGGGCAGTTTATGGGCTGCTTCAGCCCAGTTCCATGACTCATGGGGCAAGAGGACCCATGGATCCACAACCTGGAAAAGGGAAAAGAGTAGACAGATGGGCCTAAAAACAAAATCACAAAACCATCACATTCCACCCCTTATTCCATATCACTACATCATGCTTAATATACACAAACAAAAAATTAACTAGCATTAAACACACAAGCACATATGTATATATATGTGGAATTACTGACTGCATTCCCTCAACATCAAATTCTCTCCTGGTACACATAGAACATCCTCATTTTTCTCCATCGCCCACAAAATGGACCCAGGTCCCTGCCAAAAGCCGTTCCACAGGCAGTTTTGCCCAGAAGCAGGAAAGACCCAAATTGTTTTTCCCAACGAGCTCTTTTACATGTACAGCAGGGACCTTTTCTCCCTCTACAGTATGTAGGAAGCTGCATTGGGCAGGGCCATCACGATTGATAGATCCTCTAGTGTTGACCAACCAGGTGGCTGCCTCTGCACCTGGCTGTGAGCTGGTGACTCAGTGGGGGACTATGTAGGGGGCACTGGGCCTCCATGGTGACAGGGCTTTGCAATGCAGCACAACTGAACCCAAAGGCTATTGTGACACAGGGGTCACAATTCTGTCCAGTCTTACGAGAGCAGTTTCTGAGGAGGTAGCAGCTCCCCCTGGGTGCCAGGACTGAGTCTCTGTGAGAGGATATAAATGTCCTAGAAGCAGGAGAAGAAGGCCCACTCCCAGATGACTGGGCTGCTAAGAAAGCAGGAATGCTGCTAGGTGCAGAACTCAGTGGGAGGGAGAGTGATGGCACAACAAAGAGCACCAGAGCATGGGGCACAGCTGGGGGGATGACATGTCTGCACCTGACTGCCTCTGGGCACCACTCCTCCAGCCCTGGGACATTTCGTGGGGCACCACCTACCAGGCCAGCCCAGGACTATGCAGGCCCAGCAGATCTGCACCCAGAGGCACAGAGCAGAGGGACCAAGCTCAGCCAGGCTGTTCATGCCCGGCAGCTGCCTCCCACCAGGGGCTCTGCTGGGGACACTGCTGGCAATGCAGCCATCTACATCCCATGCCCCCTTTCTCTTCACAGGTGAGACGCAGACCGAATCAAGCTGTGCCTCCAGGCAGTGGGAGCAAGTACGCATCCCACCATGGGGTCCGTCTGCCACCACTACCCCGCTTGGAGGTGCCACATGTCTCTGAATATCCCCCCACACAGGTAGGAAGCCCACGGGAGAAGGGACTGTAATTCTTCTTGAGTCCTGGGAGCTGTTGACAAGCAGGTGGCAGCTGTAGGAGAGAACTGCTCCTAAAACCTGCCAGGGTATTGCCTTCAGCAATATTATATAGGAGGGAGTGCTGGAAGGAGAGAAACCTTAGGATGCTCCACAAGGGCAAGTGCAGATTCCTACACCTGGTGTGGAGTAACTGCACAAATCAGTAGAGGATAGTGACTGACTTGATGGAAAGAAGTTGTGAGGAGAAGGATCTAGGCATCCTGGTGGACAATGCCACGAGCCAGCACTGTATTCCTGTGGTGGACGTGGATGCCACTGCACTCCCAGGATGCATTAAAAAGAGAATGGCTAACAGATCAAGGGAGGCAATCCTCCCCCTCTTTTCTGTCCTGAGGAATCCATGTCTGGAGCACTGTGTGACTGCACAGCCACCTGAATCCCACACCTCGTTTTCCCCTCAGCAGGGCTGCAAGCATAAGCAAGCTGTGCCTTCAGACTGCAAAAGCACAAACAGATCCTACCACGGGGTCCGTTTGCCACCACTCTGTTGCCCGGAATGCATGCAGATCCTTGGCAACCACAGCACAGAGGTAGGAAGCCCAGCTTCTGCTGTAGTGATTGTAAATATCTAAAAGGCAGGTGCCTAGAGGATAAGGCCAGGCTCTGCCTAGTGCCACAACAATGGCAACAAACAGAAACAGGAACATAGAAAGTTCCATCTGAGCACAAGGAAAATCTTCTTTGCAACATCTTCTCCCCACAGGAGGACGGCAGACAATAGCAAGTTTTGCTGCAGGGCACCCAGAGCCCAGATTCATTCCTCAGTGGATCCTGGAGCTCCATCTGGTGAGGCAGAGGCCAAGTCCTCAGCTTCTGCTGCGGCTTCAGGTCCTGGGCCAGAGTGACACCATGTGCCTGAATCATGAGAACAACTTTTCCAAATTGTGAGAACAGCCTTCTATATAATTTGAGCAGATACAAGCTGAAGGACAGAGGCTTGTGCAAATTTAACCTCAAGAACAGAAAATGTGGAGGAGGCTGCGGAGCTTGTTGTCAAGTGAAGAGAGCAGAATAGAAGTCCTGTTGTTGAAGATAAGATGGCAAAACAGATGCCTCAGCTCAACATAACATCTGTGGGAACTGGTTTGGGCTATCCCCCCTTAAAAGGTTGGAAATTTACAGCGAGAATGCATCCCATGACAATCAGAAATGTAATTTCTGCCCATGTCCTTGGAATGCAATGAATATGTATACAGCATGCCTTTAAATATACAGTTGCTGCTTCTCTCAATGTGCATGCACCCAGCGCTGTAATAAAGGGAATACTTGTTTGACACAACTCATTGTCATGTCAACTTAATTTACTGGTTTTCTCAGCTTCAGGAAAAAAAACCCTGAGCCCTGTTCGCTATTATGGTGCAAAGCTTCCCAGCTTTTTCCCATCTCCCATGATAGCCAGACTAATTTTTGGGATCAACAGACACACTACGAACCACAGACCCACAGTCATGACTATCTTTCTCTTGCTTTGTATAAAGACTTCCAGCTTTTATTTCCTCTTTTCCATCACCTGCCTTCTCCATCTCTCGAAGCAACTAGAATTTGTAATAACCTGGTCAGTTTTTTTTTGACCCATTTGATCCATTGTGTCTTAATCTCACCATTGGGTACACACACATATATAAGAACCTTCTGTCTCTCCTGTAGTTGGAGCGAGACAAACACTCACCAGGATCCTGCTTGATGCCTGCCCATAGCAGCAACAGAAGGGCTGTGGTCTCAGGTTCTCCTGCATATAGGGACCAGCAAAAAGGGAGAGTGGGAGCTCTGTGGAGCTGGAAACAAACGAGTGATTCCAGTCAGAGCTCAAGCAGAACCAGGCATATGGAGCAGGATCCCGTACTGCAAGATGCATTTGCCCAATAACTGGTGGTGCTGAGAAGGCAAGAGATACTGAATGCCACCTTTGCTTCAGTCTTCAGGGCTAAGACTAGCCCTAGGAATCCCACGCCTTGGAGGTAAGAGAGTGTCTGGGGAAAAGAAAACTTCCTGTTGGTCAAGGAGGATCTGGTCAAACAGTGTCTAGTAAAAATCAACACATATAAATCCTAGGACCCTGATGGGATGCACCCACATATGTTGAGAGAATTGGCAGAGGTGATTGCTAAACTGCTATCATCTTTGCAGATCATGGCAGACAGGAGGTGTGCTTGAAGACTGCAGGATAGCTAATGCCAGTGGAGTCTTCAAGAAGGAGGATCTGGGAAACTACCTGCCAGTCAGTCCCACCTCCAGCCCAGGAAAGTTTATGGAACAACTTGTTCTGGATTGTCATCTCCAAGCAATTAGAACAGGTTGCCCAGAGAAGCTATGGAGTCTCATTCTATGGAGATATTCAAGACCCACCTGGACCTACCTGAGTGACCTATGGTAGGATACCACATTTGGCGTGGGAAGGTGGGACTCAATGATCTCTTGAGTTCCCTTGCAACCCCTGCAGTTCTCTTAAGTCCAACCATCACCACCATGTCCACTAACCCTCACTGCCACATTTTTGATCACCTACAGGGACACTGACTTCATCACTTCCCTGTGCTTGGCGCATCATTTTATGGAGCAAATCATCTTGGGTGAAATCGCACGGCATGTGCATGGTGTCCAGGTGATCAGGCCCAGCCAGCACAGATTCATGGAAGGCAGGTTGTGCTTGACCAGCCTCATCTCCTTCTACAACTAGGTGACCAGACTGGTAGACGAGGGAAAGCCTGCAGTCTACCTAGACTCCAGCAAAGCCTTTGACACTGTCTCTCACAATACTCCCTGGGGAACTGGCTGCCCATGGCCTGGACAGGTCTACCCTTCTTTGGGTAAAGAACTGGCTAGAGGGCCGTGCCCAGCGGGTAGTGGTGAATAGAGTGAAGTCCAGCTGGAGACCCATTTTAAGTGGTGTCCCCCAGGGGTCAGTACTGGGGCCCATCTTGTTTAATATCTTTAGTGATGACCTAGATGAGGGCATTGAGTGCACCCTCAGTAAGTTTGCAGATGACACCAAGCTGGGAGGTGGTGTTGATCTGCCTGAGGGTAGGGAGGCCCTGCAGAGGGATTTAGATAAGCAGGATGGCTGGGCTGAGGTGAATGGGATGAGGGGGTCCTGCACTTTGGGCACAGCAATCCATGCAGCATTACAGGCTTGGGGATCAGTAGCTGGATGAGTGTGAAGAGGAAAGGGACCTGGGGGTGCTGGTTGATGCTTGGCTGAACATGAGCCAACAGTGTGCCCAGGTGGCCAAGAGGGCCAACGGCATCCTGGCCTGCATTAGGAATGGTGTGGCCAGCAGGAGCAGGGAGGTGAGCATCCCCCTCTACTCAGCTCTGGTGAGGCCGCACCTCGAGTGCTGTGTTCAGTTTTGGGCCCCTCACTACAGGAAAGACATTGAGGCCCTGGAGCGTGTCCAGAGAAGGGCAACGAAACTGGTGAGGGGTCTGGAGCACAAGTCTTATGAGGAGTGGCTGAGGGAGCTGGGGTTGTTCAGTCTGGAGGGGAGGAGGCTCAGGAGAGCCTGAAGGGAGGGTGTGGTGAGGAGGGCTTTGGCCTCTTCTCCCAGGCAACAAACAGAACTCGAGGAAATGCCCACAAGTTGTAGCAGAAGAGATTTAGATTAGACTTCGGAAAAGCGTTTTCTCTCAGAGAGTGGTCAGGCACTGCAATGGCTGCCCAGGGAGGTGGTGGAGTCGCCATCCCTGGCAGTGTTCAAGAGGCGTCTGGATGAGGAGCTGTGAGATACGGTTTAGTTTGTGGTAGCAGTGGTAATGAGAAGACAGTTGGACTAGATGATCTTACAGGTTGTTTCCAACCTTGTGATTCTATGATTCTATGATCATGCCAGGCAAAATTTGATTTGATATGCTTAATCTCCTGTTTGGCTCTAGTATTTTGTATAATAAGATTGTCACAGGAAAATGAAAACAACAGTCTATGAGAAGAACAGTTTCCTCCAAGAAGAAAAAAAGGTCACTGCCAACTTCTGCAGAGGCACTTTTCCTTCCTTTGCATGTCATACAACATTGTATTGCTGTCTTCTTGCACATGTTGTGTTCTTCTTGTGTGTTTGCTTAGCAGTTCTCTACAGTAGCATCAATGAATCAGGCTTGTGCTTTCTAAATAAAGTCACTGTCAGCAGCGAGGCAGAGGCCCTCATGAAAGAGGTTGAAAATACGCAGCACAACATTTCAATGCAATATTAATTATGTTCTGGTATAACACATCAAGTAAACCTGTCACTGCTGTCACATTTCTAAGGAACCTTTTTGTTTCTCTTAAGTGTTTCTGCTTGCACATACATATTCCTTAGTGCACCTACCTCAAGTGACAATTCAAGTAGAAAAATTGCTCAAGACCACTTTTTCAGAGACTCTTTCCATTTAGCAGTGATCAGTGTTCTGTTAACAATTTTAAAGCTTATAATGAAAGTGTTTTGTTTGCTTGTGACCAAAAAACCAAAAACTTTGTCAGTACTTGCTGCTTCACTTACGGTGCGATTACGGAAGCAATTCATTTAGCAAACATTTTTTCTAGTTTCTTCCTATGGTAAGACTGCTGCAGTGGTGGAGTGGTAAGTGCCAAACTATCTGAAATTACTTCTGTGCCATTTCTATGTTGTGTGTGTGATTTTATCACAACATGCTGTTGTGATAAAAGGTCCTAATAACTACAAATACGGCCTTCAAAGGTCACAACTTGTTGCTGAATTAACTTACAGGCATATTTAGCAACACTGCACTGTTTCATAATGGTTAACAATTTTCATTTTTTTCAAGAGTCAATTGGAAAGGAGTATGTTTTAAAAAAAACAAACACCTTACCTCCCCTATTACGTATTTTCTAAGCAGAAGTGGAAAAAATCAGTTGCCTTAGCCTGGGACAGTTGTTTTGATGAGATGCTAGGATACTATGCTTTAAATACAGGTATCAGTGATGTAAATAATGTAGTGCTTTACCGTTGACATTTTTTTCTGAATTCCTGGATCATTAGTACTATTAGTGTCAACATATCAAGTGTATATCTGACTAAGATAATGGCAGGGAATGCCTTACAAATAAGCTAAATACTACAAATTAAAGCAGTGTCAGGACAGATAGGATGCACATTCTGTATCAACCTAGATTTAAGGTCCCAGGGTAATCATGGTAATTTTATTTTAATAAATTCCTTTCTGCTTTCAAAGATAGCAAAATCCATAGCAGACAAGGAAGCCTGGAAAGATAAAATCTGAACAACTGATGTGATCTTCACCATCCATCTGTACAAATATGACTGCTTCTGGCAAGGAAGCTGCCACCTCACTCACCTGCTGTCTAACAGTCAGTTAATTCATTAGTGTTGTAAAAGTTCATTTTACAAAAAGAGCTGGTTATCTGGTAGTTGCAGGAGCACTTTCTTTAAATTAACTGATTTTTTCAAGATACAGCACACATAGGATTTAAATATATTTTCGTCTTATGATGCCATTTTGTTATGTTTTCTTAATAAAACCTTTCTCCAATGAGCCATCAGCAGCAAAAACACAGGACACAAGATATTTTTATATATACAGCTTTTGTAGTAACCACTAAAGCAGTGATTCCTACCATGTGACAGACAGAGCCTTTTGTAACCCTGAGCCATGGTGAGTGGCTGGAGACAAGAAATAAAGATCAGTCTCTTGCCAGAGTCCTGACAAGCCATGCATTTGCAACAACAGCTTGTTACAGGAACTGTAAGTGAGCACTTTTCCATTTGTCTTTTCACACACATAATAGTTAGTCACAGCAGTATTCATGTCCCTAATCTGATTAGCTCAATGATGTCTAAAAGTCTCTACTCCTACAGCAGTCAATTTACAGTAAGTACTGAGCTGAAATAAAATGATGATTAAAACGTGAGTGTGGGCAAAGGTGCTTGGAAGCACAAGGGAGAAGAGGAAATGAAATGATACACTGGGAGCTCTGCACTTCCAAATAGCATAATTTATTTGCTTTGTTTGGCCTTCGCTCTGTGTAGAAACACATTTGGCTTAGCTGCCTCGTTTGTGTGTATGGAGGATTCAATACTACAAATTGCTGAAGTTCCCCTTCACACAATGTACCATTACATTATTTTTAGTCAGACTTAATTTACTTTTATTCTTTTGTCCCTTGTCAGTTCTCATTAGTGTAACAAATAGGAAAATTCAGTACAAGTCATGCACCGGTCTGAGGGCAAAAGCAATACCTTGTATGTCCGTTGATAAATACACAACTAATTACCAGCTCTATAAAAGCAATCTTTTTCTTCTTGTCCAAATTGAAACTTTTTTTTAAGGAGATCTGGTAGACAGTGGACGACAGGTGTACAGAGAACTCCTCCAGACAAGTAAACTTTACTCAGTTAAACCTAAGAGCCTGATTTTATTGGACTGGTGCATAGGAATTAAACCTACAGATTATATAGGCATTTATTTATTTTTTCCTCAGATGCTTGATGAAGAACGTTTGAGTACCTGAATATGATAGCTACGTTCTGGAATCTCCATATACAAGACAAGAAATTCACATGGAAGGATTTAAAATAATGCAGAAAACTTTACTTAAAATTAGGAAACAGAGTTTTATAAATATAAATACCAATTACAATACAATAAAATACAATAATATACAATAAAATAAATAAAATAATATACAATATTAAAAAATAAAATAAAAAAATAAAATAAAAAAATAATAAATAAAATAATATACAATAAAATACAATAAAATACAATCCTGTATGTATCTGTGTGTGCATCTGAGTACTGTGGCATTGAGAAGTTACAAGAATAAGAGCAATGTGACAGCAGAGTTAAAGAGCATGTAAGGATTCAGTACATCTAAGGGATTATTTTCTCCCACCACTATGACCCGGAGTTAGCAGTCTTAAATTTTCCTGCAAACAATGGAATTTCATAAGGTAGTCACTACACATTTTTAGTAAGACTTCTTTTCTTTTTTAAGAAGTCTTTAGTAAGACTTCTTTTCCTTTTCATTTGTCAGGAAACAAATAGAGAAATCACTACCAGTTGCCCCTAGATTTATTCATGTCTCAGTGCATTCATTACTGGAAGGCAGCAACCGACATGTTGTTACTCAATAAAAAACAATCTTTGTACTGAGGAAGTGTAAAGATTGCACATTGAAAATATCCAAGAGGTGAAATGACAGCCCACTATTAATATTTTGTAACTATCCACTATTGCCTCAAATGCCCTACTTTGTTGTTGTTGTTGCTAGCAGTCTGTCTCAATTTGTAAGCAAGAGGTGCTGAGAGCAACCTTGGAAATTTTATTCCAGTTTCCAAATACAGATTGGCTAAACCAATAAGAATCTTCTGGCAAACTGAGGAGTGTGAAAACCTTATGAACTTGTGTTCAAAGCTAAGGATTTTAAATTGACTTGAGAAATTACACAGCACACTGACAACCACACTGCTTCCTGTCCTCTGCTTCATATGCCAATCAAGGGCACAAGGGGCAGATGTCTTTTCAGCTGCACTTTAATGTGAGAGCCAAACCATCTGGAGTGAAAAAACTAGAAGCTGGACAAGGGTTTCCCCAGTGTTTCTGCTGAGATGTTTGAAGATTGGAATTATCCCCTCCAGGCTCTATGAAAGGGGACTCCAGGTACTTATTGGAGGAAGCAGGTCCTGAGGAAAAGAGAAACAAATGGGCTTATTCTCACAGCAAAAAAACAACCAACCTTCATTTGGCTGCAAGATAGCAAAGACAAAAGAAATCCAACATGCTAAAGCAGACACACGTGTCATGGCTTGCTAAAAGGACACCATGCTCTTAAAGACTTCAGTCACACACTGCAGATGGGTGAAGAAATCAGCCATGGAAATCTCAGCTTCATCTAGCTTCAACAGCAGTCATCTCTTTTGCCCACTTGAAATTAAGTGTGCACAAAGCCCTATAAATCAGAGGTATTGTTTATTTCATCTTTTATGTGCCCTGAACATCAAAATGTTCTCAGAGCTTATGTGGTAAATAAAAGCTCATATGTGAGCCCATAAAGTACCTTGAAAGTTAAGCATTCACCCACAAGGCTTTAATGGAGCCAACAAGGAGACACAGATAGACAATTGGCCGAAGAAATCTATTCACAGCTGAATCCTACTGTCAGCCAGAGGAAGGGATGTGGTTTAGTGGGCATGGTGGTGATGAGTTGACAGTTGGACCTGATGATCTTCATGGTCTTTTCCAATGTCAATTGTCCTGTGATAAGGTTTAAAATGCAGATGTGCAACTCAGGCATAACTGGAGAGCACCTGATATGATCATTATCAGTTTTATTCAGAATTAAAAGTGCTAGGATATTTGCAGTAACCATCATAGCCTCTGTAAAGTCACAGCATATTTTTTCCTATGGGTTTGGAAAACAAAGCTATTAAAAACTGTTTTACTTTGCTGGAGACAAAATGGTATTGTGGGAATCTTATTTCCTCTTAAATGCAATCACAAATGCAATTTGCAACCCTTAAGCTCTATAGAAATTCTGACAGACAGCGTGCACTGCTCTTCCTCTTCACCACCCACCTCCTTTGCAGGTGCTACTCCAGGCAGCCCCCCAGCACCAGTTCAGCTCCTTGGGATTTCATCAGAGGCCTGAGGCAGTGCAGCTGCTGAACACCCTATCACCACACCCTTCTGTTTTTTCTTCTTTCTTCTCTCATACATCTTATCAGCAACAGGAAGACAAAATATATTTTTTGCAGCTGAAAGTTGGACGTGCCTGTTGTACAAGAAAGCAGGAAAGTTTAACTCCAGTCCCTAGGTTGCTGCCAAATGAATACTTTGATTAAATAAAACGAGTAGAAGATACACAGATTCAGATGTTAATAAAATGCTGCTTCTCTCGTAGTCTGTCATCTAATAGAGGTCGTTTGCTTACAAAACAAATGTTATTTTATGCCAATGCGTAGCATTACAGCTGTGGGAGGCATTTCATTCTAACTTAATAGCAAGGAGGTATGCCTAACTTAAATACCCATTAAATGCACTTTCTAGATTTAAGGAAATTGCATATTGTGAAGAGAGAGATGCATGTCTGTACTTGTTAAAGTGTTAATGTACTTTACTTAGCATACACAATTCTATCTGCTCTTGCAGAACCCATTTACTGACTGAAGATTTTAATGAATACTACTAATATGCAGAGGAAGCAGAACATATAGCACTCCTGAACAAAAGCATGAATCAAGCCATCCTTATGAGGGAAATTAACTCTCATTTACTAGTAAAGAACCCTATGTAAACTTACAGCCTCCCTCTCTACCTTTAAATACAAATGTGTTCTCTTCCTTCTATAATTATCTATTCTAGCCTAGTAATAAATGTCCTCATAACTCTATAAATGGCATTTCATTCTTAATTGCTTGTTTTAAAGCACTAGTTAAGAGACACACACTGAGGTAATGATCTGCTTATGCAAAATGCTACACATACTACAAGAGATGTTTGAGCTGACAGATTTTACAGACCAAATCACAAGCTTCTCTGGAGAGTCAAGGCACTGTGAAGGAGCCAATATGATGGACAGTGTGATATCAGAACAACAGCATGAGCTTGTATTTCCAAACACCACTCCACGGTCTATATGTTCCTGATAATTTCAGATAAGTAGCATCTTTTATCAAGGTACCATTATGCAGTCAGCAGTACATTCAAAACAGTCTGAGAGCTTCCTACTTCCTTATGAAGTATTCTGATGTACAAAATCAACAAAAGCTACACAATAAGTCAGCCAAACCCAGTCAAACCAGTGTCAATAAAACTCTGGGTTTCTTTAACAAAATATTATCATCTCAGATTAGGAAGTGCTCCACAATAAAAATGCTCCCATCACCTACAAGACAGGTATTTCAAAAATGTTCAAAAAAATAGTGGATGAAGTTAGTTAAGCACATAATTTAGCACTGTATATTGAAGCTGGTATTTCAGCCAGGGATTCAAACTGGATGCATCTGATAAAGTTTTATGCAGCTACTATATTTCAACTGATAGAAAAAAATTGCCACCTCAGCCTTTTATTGCCTATTTTGGAGGCTTCGAAGAGAATCGAGGCAAAAATGGCATATGTATTTTTAGAGAAGTGCTTGTTTCATTTGATATAGGTTTCGTCACTGCATAGCCAAGGTGCAACCTTAATTGTGTGCTTAAGCCTAGCCTTTGTAGACCAGCTGCCACTTTTATAAAGAGAAAAATACGATTTTCTTTCTCCTTCTCCTTTGCACCTGTAAGGCAGGAATAGAATATTATACATAGAATCATAGAATCACAAGGTTGGAAACAACCTGTAAGATCATCTAGTCCAACTGTCTTCTCATTACCACTGCTACCACAAACTAAACCGTATCTCACAGCTCCTCATCCAGACGCCTCTTGAACACCACCAGGGACGGCAACTCCACCACCTCCCTGGGCAGCCATTCCAGTGCCTGACCACTCTCTGAGAGAAAACGCTTTTCCGAAGTCTAATCTAAATCTCTTCTGCTACAACTTGTGGGCATTTCCTCGAGTTCTGTTTGTTGCCTGGGAGAAGAGGCCAAAGCCCTCCTCACCACACCCTCCCTTCAGGCTCCCCTGAGCCTCCTCCCCTCCAGACTGAACAATCCCAGCTCCCTCAGCTGCTCCTCATAAAACTTGTGCTCCAGACCCCTCACCAGTTTCGTTGCCCTTCTCTGGACACGCTCCAGGGCTTCAATGTCTTTCTTGTAGTGAGGGGCCCAAAACTGAACACAGCACTCGAGGTGCGGCCTCACCAGAGCTGACTACAGAGGGATGCTCACCTCCCTGCTCCTGCTGGCCACACCATTCCTAATGCAGGCCAGGATGCCGTTGGCCCTCTTGGCCACCTGGGCACACTGTTGGCTCATGTTCAGCCAAGCATCAACCAACAACCCCAGGTCCCTTTCCTCTTCACACTCATCCAGCTACTGATCCCCAAGCCTGTAACGCTGCATGGGTTGCTGTGCCCAAAGTACAGGACCCGACAGTGGGCCTTGTTGAACCTCATCCCATTCACCTCAGCCCAGCCATCCTGCTTATCTAAATCCCTCTGCAGGGCCTCCCTACCCTCAGGCAGATCGACACCACCTCCCAGCTTGGTGTCATCTGCAAACTTACTGAGGGTGCACTCAATGCCCTCATCTAGGTCATCACTAAAGATATTAAACAAGATGGGCCCCAGTACTGACCCCTGGGGGACACCACTTAAAATGGGTCTCCAGCTGGACTTCACTCTATTCACCACTACCCGCTGGGCACGGCCCTCTAGCCAGTTCTTTACCCAAAGAAGGGTAGACCTGTCCAGGCCATGGGCAGCCAGTTCCCCAGGGAGTATTGTGAGAGACAGTGTCAAAGGCTTTGCTGGAGTCTAGGTAGACTACAGGCTTTCCCTCGTCTACCAGTCTGGTCACCTAGTTGTAGAAGGAGATGAGGTTGGTCAAGCACAACCTGCCTTCCATGAATCTGTGCTGGCTGTGCCTGATGGTCACCATGCATGTGCTGTGTAATTTCACCCAAGATGATTTGCTCAAGCCTCCAATCCTCTGAGCCCTCTCCAGATAACCAGAAGGGCTAGTAGATGATGGAGAGCAGCTCGGCAGTTGCCTCAACCAGCTCCCTCCGCACCCAAGGATGGAGCCTGTCTGGTTCCATGGGCTTGTGACAGTCTAGATGGAGGAGGAGCTCTCTAACTATCTCCACCTAAATCACCGAGGGTGTATCCTGCATAGCATCCCAGACTTCCAGATCAAGGCATATAATGCCCTAAGGATAACTGATCTGCCTATTAAAGGCAGATGTAAAGAAGGCGTTGAGGACATCAGCTTTCTCCTTTTCCTCAGAGGTCACATTCCCCGCTGTATCAAGTAAAGGATGGAAATTATCCCTGATTCTTCTCTTATCATTGATATATTTGTAAGAGCATTTCTTATTCTCTTTTACTACAGTGGCCAATCTGAGTTCAAGTTGGGCTTTTGCCTTCCTAACATCCTCCATGCATACCTTAGCAACTTCCTTGTAATCTCTCCAAGTACCCTGTCCCTTCTTCCAGAGGACATAGACTCTATTTTTCTTCCAGAGTCTCCACAATAGTTCCTGATTCATCCACACCACTCTTCTTCCCCTACGGCTTGCCTTACGGCATTCAGGGACAGCCAATTCTTGTGCCTTTAATATTTCCATCTTGAGGAGTGTCCAGGCTTCCTGGAACCTTTACCCTTAAGTAGTGACTTCCAATGGACCCATGCTACCCTGGTCAGCATCCCTCTACCACAGTTTTAACTTCCCAGCAGCCTGAAGAGCTGTCATCAGGATGACAATTTCTTTTTTTTTTTTCCCCACACAAACTGTGAACATTACTTCCTTAAACATATCTTAGGCCAGGGAAAAAAAAAAAACAAAAACAAAAAAACAGGTTAATTACAAGCCAGTGACAGCTTCTCACTGTCTCTGTATAGACTGATATAAAAAATATGTTAGTGCCTTCACAGGGCCAAAAATAATGATGTTGGTCATCATAAAGAGGATGTCTTACCTTGACGTGGGATAACAGGCCAAAGATAAGAGACTTGAGTATGATGACAACATCAGGGGCATGCCTGTGCAGCAATATAACATTCTGTGCAGAGATTTGCAAGCTAGCTTAAGGACAAACACAAAACTTTAACACAGACTTCTGTTCTAGTTAATCACCACTGTTAGGAAGCTGGCAATTAGCAAGGGTGTAATAGAGAGCCAATACATCCACATTGTTTCCATTAATAGCTTCATACAAGGTAGTGTAAGGTGGAATGTAGTCATACTTTAGGTACAATTTGAAGGTAGCTTTAAAGATCCACCTTACCCAGTTTTTTTTCCTTCTTGTGCAAAAAGAATTTACAAATTTTTATGTACAAGCAAATGCAGTGTGAAAAAACTTATTTTGTACTGCAAACTTTTAGCAATACTCTTCTGTCTACCCTCAAATTTATTTTTTGTGCATAATTTGAATGCTTGTTATTTATCCGAGAATACCTTATGGAGGTTGATTGTATTTGAAAATTATTTAGGTTCCAACCTGTAAAAGCAAAATTTGCTCTTGCTTGCTAGTAGATTCTCTCTCAAGCCTTCCCACCACTGCATAAATAATACCACAAAAGTGGTATTAAATGTATGTAGTTTTTAAACCTTCAAATTTCAACCCTGGTGATTGTTGACACAGCAGTCAAAAACAAAAAACAAGCCAACAAGACACATCTTTCTTTTGCTGAGGCCTGAAGAATCCTCATTGAAATAGACTCTAACAGACTCTAACAGAGTCAACTCTGTTTCAACTTCTCTTAGATAATCAGATCTTAGATTTTTATTTTTTTTTAAATGGAGACTTAGAAGACTACCTTTTGGGACTTGAGTCATTTGTTCTTACATCTGCTATCACTGTCTTACAACTGAGTTTAACGCACATAGAATCATTACAGTTGGAAAAGACCTCTAAGATCACCAAGTCCAACCCTCAGCCCATCCCCACCACGCCCCTCATGCCCACATCTCTTGAGCAGCTCCAGGCACAGTGACTCCACCACCAACCTGGACAACCCTTTCTAGCATTTGACCACTCTTTCAAAGAAACTTTTCTTAATATCTAATCAGAACCTGCCCCAGCATGACTTGAGGCCATCATCTCAACCTTCATTTGTGCTCATTCATTTTTCGGTACTGTTAAAGGAGACTTTCTTTTGCTGTTCACAGCACACCAGACATTTTCTGAGTTACATATTCAGTACAGACTAAGAACTTCTCCTTGGGTTGTCTTTTTTTGAGGGGGGGTGGAAGAGGGCCACAAAGGGCTACAGTGACTACTATATTAGGAAGTCATTATCCTTTTCTATTCAGGAAAAAAAATCTGTGTAGAAAAACTACTTGGTATGTTAGACAGAAATTCCACTCATACACTGTAAAAGATCAAGGGATTAAGTTTATGTTATATACACAATACACATTATGCACATCAAATAAAGCAACAGTAGATCCCTTAGTTATTTTTAAAAGTAACGTTTGTAGCTCACCTGAACTTAATAATACATACTGTACAAAAAAGGACTATTAGAAAATACCCTGCCTATGATGTACAATTGAAACTATGCTTCAAATGTAATGCTCCACAGACGTTTTCCGAACATTCTATGACAAAACTAATTTTCTCACTCCTGCATGCATGTTTTCAGTATTCTTTTCCACTTGCAAACTACCAGCACATAATAACTTTCCTCCCCCATGCAAAACTCTGTGATGCCATTTCCTAGGTGTAATAAAGGGACAGAAAGCAATTACCTCTGGGAACAATGTCCTGACAACCCAAACACAACTTTATGAAATGCGGTGCTCTTCATGTAGCCCTTTGGTTCTGTTAAATACCCATTGCTAAACAACTAAATACCTATGCTTTCTACAGTTGGTTAAAAATAATTCATCAAAACTTCAGAAATGCAAGAAATTGTCCAAACAACTCAGTAGTTTGAGTAGAGCTTCAGTTTGTATTCTTCAGAACCCTTCAGAGTTTCCATGATCTAGTATAATGATTCTATACTATGATTATAGTACAACTATGATTCTATAAAGGTGTCAAATGAAAGATGATTTATAAAAATGCGTCTGCATATTTTACATAGAAAAGCACAAGGCTGAACTTTCCGATGTGTTCACACTGTCCTTGATAAACTATCAAAACACTGAAAGCCACTGGGCTAGATGAACCCAGTGCTCTACATACTTTACATTATAGTGTATTTAGCTCATTAAATTTCTGTGACAGAGCAGTTCTGGAAAAACTCCAATAAATAAATTCCAATTATCTTACATCAATTAAAATGCAACATTGACCCTGCAAGAAGATGAGTTGTCAGGTCATGGAGCCACCAATATATTGTTAAATGTTATGGTTAATCAGAATATTGTGGATTAAACATTCATGACAAAAGTGCGCCAGCTTACATGCTGGTGTAGTCACTGATATAAAGAGACTGAATTTGTGAATCTTTACAGACAAACACTATTAATACGGACACGGTTGGTATTTCTTTGAAAAAATAGGATTTTGTAAAATTCTCTTTGTCAAATAACACTCCTTGATCACAGCAGTTCTACAGAGTCCCTTTATCCAAACTATGCCTACTTTAATGACTATTCAAGTCCAAACATATGTCTACACCATAAATAATCTAAAATCACACCATCAGGAGTACAAATTTACTGAACTATACTATTTCTCTCACGATGTCTCCCAGATTTATCAGAACAACAACTTTTTCCCTGAGTATAAAAGATCAAACCTTATACTGTTTTGGGGATTAAATACATGGAATGTTCTTTCATCTCCCTTGGTGTAGTTAGGGATTTGAGGGTGAATTTTGCTTAAATGTCTTTTTTAATCAAGAAAATTTCAGAATAGCAAGGAAGAATTTTTGGGAGACAGGAGCTAGAAAATCCCTTTCTAGATGTGGCTCAAAGTAAATGTAAAAACTGCGCTGTAAACTCTGAGATAAAGATACAAGTCATGTAAGCAGCTGAGGGAACAGGGATTGTTCAGTCTGGAGAAGAGGAGGCTTAGGGGAGACCTTATCAACCTCTACAACTTCTTAAAATGAGGTTGTGGCAAGCGGGGTAGGACTTTTTTCCCAGATGATAGTTACAGGATAAGAGGGAACAGCCTCAAGTTGTGCTGGAGGAGGTTCAGGTTGGATATTAGGAAGCTTCTTCTCCAATAAAATGGACAGGCTCTGGAACAGGCTGCCCAGAGGGGTGGTGAAGTCACTGTCCCTGGAGGTGTCAGGAAACATGTAGATTTGGTATCAATGGACATTCTGATGATTGAGATATTTCTATGCAAGTAAGAGGAAATGCTAATTCCTCCCATTTAAAAAGAAGCTGTTTCCCACAGGAAACTCTCCAGGTTTTAATATGTCTTCAAGAATTCAATTCCTGGTATCTTATGAAGCGCAGTGGTAGCTAATTAAGTCACAGGTGCACACAACTCTGGTTTAGGCCAATAATATGGGCACAAGGCAACTACGAAATTTAGAAATTTGTGTGATTTGTGGAGAAAAGGCATGAATTAGGAACACAGTGAACAATGCTTTACTTTGCACTGAAGGAAGATTTTTCTCCCTCAAATTTTAAAATGCTGCTGTTTGGAAAAGTGTGTATTTAGCAGGTACTGCCTGTTCCAAACAAAGAACTTGCCCGTGATGTAATTTAATGAAAGGTAAACCCTAACTTAGAGAACCATTGCTTCTGAGCACCGTTCCTCTCTGTTGGTTTGAGAGGCTATTTTATAGCTGTAGTTAACAAGCATCATAACTAGCTGCACTACATAATTCTGGTGTTAGGTAGTTGTGGGATCACTGCTTTCTGTTTTTCAGGATACCAGCATGTCATGGATTTGTGATTTGCAAGAAGCGTTATGCTTGTAAGTCCTTTGGACCAGCACTGGCCAAAAATGGGAGCTCCTGCAGACTGCTTCTGCTGGAAGGGGAAATCACAGTGCTTGTGGCAGAGCTCTGCACAAAGCAGGTGCTACCTCACGTCTTCTGGTAGGAGCAGGGCAGAAGTCAGCATTTAGGCTAAGAACTCTGCTTAAACAAGACGTGGTAGCTATACGCCAAGAAATTCAGCTGTTCTTCAGAATCAGGCTGTCTTCTGGGTCCACTGTTACTTATTCTCTTTTTTCCTTTTTCATTTTGCCTTTGGAAAAATAACAAGGGCAAGCCAAACCTTTCTCTGAGCTGTGTCTTGTATGTTTGTAGAGGATGGCAGTGAAAAGCTGGAGGAAATAGTTTCCATAATCAGAACTGACCTAATTTCTGCAACTCTTTCACAGTGAGAAGTAGCTAACACTCTTTTAACAATATCCTCCCAATCTGGGACAGTGCAGGTGTCCTTTGGTTAATGCAGACAGCTTCATTCTGAGCTAAAATCACCTCTGCTGAGGTCACACTGGTTACAGTGATGATATACTCTTTTGGGTATAAAAATGAGCCTGAGACTGGCAGCAGCCATAACCAAACAGATCTGAATTATGAAGAGATCTTAATGAATTCAGTGGCATCTAACTGTTCTTAAATCCCAGCTCCATATACAATGGAATTTAAATGTCATATTTTCTATTGCTTTTAGAACAGATTTCTATCTCATCAAGCTCTTTACAGCTATTTGAAATACTCCACCATCTGAAATCAGGGTGCTCGGATGCTAAGGAATTTTTACAGTCAGAACTGGGTGAACCACAGAAGACTATTTGCATGACACAAATGCAGATTTCACCTTCCAAGGATACAATGACAGGAACCACTTGCTGTTTTCAAAATGAACTGCAGGCACTTAGTTTCATATCAAAACATGGAAACAAAACTGAAAACTTGAACATTTATTAGGAATTTCAGGGTGTGTGTAGAAACATGAATGCTCTAGAACAAGTCAAGCATTGTAACTCCTCGTGTAAACAAAAATGCCAAGTTAGCAGTCGAAACAGGCAAAAATATAACCAAAGGAACAACATTCACACTGAATGCCAAATGTTTAAGTCAACAAAGAACAGAATTCTCTTTGTTATCTGGCAGTGCAGTACCTACCAGAAGAATCATCCCCTCTTCTGCAGGACACACAAAATGCTCTCTTCTCCCTCCAAACCCACATATAATAGAACAAGTTTCCTCAGCTTCTGCAAAGACTCCTTTTCCATTTCGCTGTGGACCCTTGCTGAGCATCTCGTAGGTGAGGTGGCACCTCTCTGACTCACTACAGATATGCTGACTCAAAGCACAACTCAATGGAAGTGAAACACACAATAGCAGTTTTGTCACAAGTGGTAGACTGTGGCATCAGAAAGTAGAAAGACAGACTATCTACAACCATATGTACACTAGGACAGTGGAGCGTTCAGCTTATCTGTGTAAATAATCAGTATTTTAAGGTTACAAACACCTCTGACTTTGAAAACAAGGTCAAAAGAAATTTACTGGTATTTCATGGAAGCACATAGTAAGGAGCTCTGGAAATAACCTGGTTCAACAGTCTGCTTAAAGTAAGTTCATCCAGGTCAGGCTGTTCAGAAATTTGTCCAGGACATTCAATATTTCCAGATACGGATACTCCCCCAAAATTTCATAGACCACGTCTCTCTAAACCCATCAGTCCTACCCAACTTTCCAGCTATTTTCACATTCCTTTATCTCAGCAAATCTACTTAAGATTGAAGTCTATAACACCCGCATTGCTGGCCACCTCAGGGTTACCTTTGGTACAACCACACTGGCAGCTCCTTCTACTTCCTGCAGCAGGAAATAATTTCTTGGAAAGGACCTTCGCCTTGCCTCACATTATGGGAAATCTCCTCTAGCTTCACAAAACTAGTAAGCCCCTTTTAAAGAGAATCCTAGCTGAGCAGTCTCCATTCTTTGAATAGGATCTCCAGGAAAGAATATTCACCCATATGCGCCTGACATGCATGACAATATTTTCATCATCGTAAAAACTTCATGTTTGAGAGCAGATTTCTGTTTCAGATTCATGTATAAATATCTGGATTTACTACTGACTTTTACTGTCACTGGCTTCCTTCTCAGACAGGGAGAAACATCGACTCTATCCAAACTGAAAATTAAGAATTTAAAATACAGAATATATGTTATATATATATATACTTAAATAAGGCTATATGTAAGTATATATGTAAGTACATATTATATACGAACACATATTACCATTCAACTTTCACATTATCCTTCCAGTTGACTGTAGACTGACAACCACCACAACTCATTTTAGCAACAGAAATATGAACTACGTAAGTTCATTCAGGACATTTCTACAGTCTAGGAAAACCACGCAATCTTGTAAGGTATTTTTGAGTCTTGAACAGTTAAAATGAATGCATAAAGAAATACTAGGCTTCAGATCCGCAATTGGTTTGCTTTGTCTGTTTCTTGCATGCTACTCTACAGCGCTTCCAACTGAAAGCTCACCTAAATACAGTTTTCAGGATATTGTGTAATTCACAGGATTCATGTAATTCATAAGAGGGAGGCAATGCTCTTGCTGCCTCCCCGTCTGGCCTTGTGATGTTTGTAGTATTTCTCAATGAGAATGCAATAGGAGGCCTTTGTCTCTGCTCCACAAGCAGAAATTTGTGGATCTTTTTGGATTTTCAAAATGCTTTATGGCTGCAGAAGAAAGGATCCAATGAGCCAATCTTCATGTTTTTTCAAACTGCGACTGGACAGCTGTGATTATTTACCGCTATATCCACAACTACTGCCATTTTCATCTCTCACTGTTCCTTCAAGAGCTGGAGAAAGATGACTTAAATACCTCACACAATGCAAAACGACATCCTTTATTTTCCTCAAAAACATGGTACAAGCTATCCCAAGAGCACCGAGAGGACAAGGCTGAATGCATGAGTGTCAGCAAGAAGAAATGATATAATGACAATGTTAAACTACAAGATATGCAGAGGGAATTTTAATTGGATAGCCTTCAAATGAATAATTCACCGTTTAATCTAGCGCTGTGCTTGTGACTACAAGACAAAAACCTTGGGTCAAGCTATTATATACCATCCCAAGTTTGTTCCCTCCATGGTTTACAGATTCATAATATCTCAGTACATAAATTTTAAAAAGCCAGCTACCAAGGAATACTTTCAACATAGGAAGAGGGAACCACAGGTTTCACCTCTGCCAAGCCAGTAACCTATTTATATACTGAGATCATGAGATCCTACTCACGAGACAGCCAACATTCCCCTGTTCATAATTTATCCAATTCTCTCCTCTTGTTTGAAAGGGGAGCTACATTACCTACACTTGAATTTTCCTGGTTTTCTAGCCAGTATTGATCATTCTTAGATGCAAAGAACAAGTCTCGGTCTTCAACACTCTGCTATTCCTTTCAACCTGGTAAAAGCAAGCCAAAAACAAACAAAAAAAACCACGAATTGAAATGTTATTTACTTTGTAGTAAAATGCATCCATATACATCCTTTATTAAAGGGAAAATTATTATTTTTTCCTTAAGTATTGAAGAAACAGCTATAAATATATTGGTGAATAAATAATTATTGTTATGGCTAACAGTAGAACTGCCTTCTGCTATTACAAAGCACAGTGTGACAAGTAATGGAAGCTGTGGGCTTCTAAAGTTATGAATAAACAATTTGCTTTACAGCAAACTGGGACAGAACAGCTTCATGCAGCCTAGCTGATATAAAGAACAAAGCCTGAATTGCAGATGTGTTGTCACATCTGCAAAATTAATGCAAAATGGTAGGAGCATCCTCTCTGTGCACCGTAAGGAGTACATCAGACAGGAGAAAAGGGGGAAAAAAAACCAGAAAGCTGTTTTGTTCAGGAGGTGTGGACACAAATCAGAAAACAGCAGAAAGATTTGGGAGTGGGGGGCCTACCCCCTCTGACTCACACCATTAAGGACCCATACAAGTTCACAGTCCATTTGCAGGCAGAACAGAGCCATGCAGATTCCTTGCAGCTAATCTTACACCATCATTAAAGAAAAGCATCACTCATACTCCAGATTTGTCTTTCTGGTATCTCCTCTTCATCAGTGCATAAATGCAGACACAAAGTTGTACATCACTGATTGGCATGGAAATGTTCTACAGTCACTTCTTTTACAAAAAGGAATTAGCAACTAAGACTTGGTGAGCATTTAGGGGAGGGTACCACAGAAATAGTACAAATATGACCACTTTTCTGGAAATTAAAAGCAAAAATACCATGCACTGCTAATTTATCAGTCTACTTCATATGTTTTATTTTCAGAGGATGTATACTAGTTAAATCATAAGGATCAACAACCTCACACTAAAAAAACAATTGAAATGAAAAAAAAAAAAAATCATCTGCATACTTCTTTCCAAATCTTGCTCTTACAGCAAAGGAAATAAATTGTTCCGTGAAGCAGAGTGATGGATTAAAAAAAGTTGGCTTTAAATTGCCACTTTCAGCGCACAGATTTTCTTCTTGGATGGCTCTCAGGCATTCCAATGGCTGAGGCACTGAAAGATGAATTGTTTCACATGGTTTGTTTCCCTGCAAGACCTTGAACAACTTCACCAAGCCCATCCATGCCTCAGTTCTCCGTTGCACTTGGAATTAATAAAACTTTTACAGGCTGAACTGAGACACTGAATGGAAACTGTTCCTGGTAAGCCAGCAACCTCATGGATATATTCTGCCTTGCCTTTTCTTAGTGCACATTCAATCATTAACAAAATATATGACCTAAATGATTCATTTTGTCAATTTTGTCTTAGGCAAAGACATTTTTTAATTGCACACTAAGTGTGTTCAATCACGAATGCTGATGTCTTCCTGAGAAATCCCCAAGGTGGAAGAACATAAGTATGGAAGAAAATAAAGAAGTCTGGTCCTCCACACACCAACTGTAATACCTACTGCTGTTTGAATCAACTGCATATGCAATCTCCTCTGAAGCAGTTTCTTCTCTGGTCACCCAAATATACCTGTTACCAAAGAGAAGCTTTTAATCAATACAAAATGGATTGGCCCACATGATAAATTTTGTCACGCGCTGACTATCATCTGTGTTCTAAAACACTGGCTTGAACATTATCTGTAAGTACCTGGATGACAGCCCCTTGGCTTATACAGACACAGGAGGAAAAATAAAATCAGCAAAAGCTGTTGTGCAGGGTGCTTTGATTCCGTATTCACTCTGAACTGACATTTCAAAATTCTGGGTGCTGCTCAGATGTTTTCCATACACACCATATGTGTATTATTTCAGTTAATTGCTTCTAATGCAGGTTTTTTATTTGTAGAATTGTAAACCTCTTGTAACTATTTTAGCTCAGCATTAGTTGCCTTTTACTAAAATGCAGAGACAAAGTTTCCAGCAATACAGCCTGTATTCATTTCATGCAGAAGCTTTCCATTAATTTCTCTCCATCTCGACAGTTAGCACCTGTTGACCATGGAGGGGTAGGGGAAAAGAATGCAAAAGTTATAAGTTCATTGTTTCATTTTCTGTAAAGCATTTCTGTATTACAGTACCTCAAATTATGGTTTAATATATGGCAATCAAAAAAGATAAAAGTCATTTCACATATCTCAGTGGAAAAAAAAAGCTGATGACTTCTGTTTTCTTTTGCCCTTCTTCTTCCTGCATCCCCTATTGCCCTATGCAATAAATTAAACTCCTCTGTAATTCATACTTGAGAGTTATCAGAAATACAGGGGTCCAGAGACATCATTAAATTGCATCTCAAACTGTACGTGGCATGGAACAAGACAATACAGCTCAAGTTTCTTGACAAAGTCGTAAACTAATTCTACAGAGGTTGCTCTGAAGTAATGCCTCCTATTTGTTTCCACGAAAGCTACAGTACCTACAAAAAGCACAATAACACTACCTGATAGAACAAATTCTCAGCAAAAACACTACTTTTCAACACAGTCTCTACCATTAACTATGCATTTTCACCAGTGACGGACAAGAGCCTGCATGTCATGCCCATAAAAATCTGCTCAGCCATTCAGAACGTAGTTTATCCTTTACACTGCTTTTTGCAGCTGCTGAAACACACCATGGCCTCACTGTGCTCACATTCACTGTTTGGTCTCCATAAACGTTCAGCAAGCATCAGTGGACGTCAAGGGCTGCTGTTTTTTCCACGTAGAGGAATTCAGTTCCACCCTTTGCTTCATCCACTCTCCCATGTCAAACACCATTCAGTCAGGCTGCCCCTCTGCTGCCATTTAGAATAAAAAGTCCTGAAATTAGAAGCCTATGATACCTGCTTTGAGTGTTATTTGTACAGAAAAATCTGGGAAATAGCAAAAGCACTGCTGCAGATGGATGTTTAAAAGAGCCTCAAATCATAACCAGGGTCACAAACTTTACCTGGGTAATGGGCTGTACCTTTGGGGTGCCAGAACCTGTGGTAGAAATCACAAGAAATCAAATTCTGTTTTTCATTGTTATTTTTTGTTGCTCTGTTTTATCCTTTTAAGGCAAAATTTGACAAACTCAGACAAGGAATACCAGCTTGATAGCTGGCCTTTTTCATTCACTGTCACATTAAGATCAACTTTCACTGAGTAATATAATAGTCAGACAGCAGAGATTATGAGTTTGGCTAAAACATTTATTTATACAGTTTTTCCCCTCACTTTCTGCAGGTCAGCCTTTAACAAGAGCTACAAGAGTTCTTGTTTTGATCGAACAAGTGAAAACAAACCCCCTGGCAAGAGAACTGCAATTGCTTAGTAAACGTTGCAGCTAGAAACCTGGAATGTGGGCTGTATCTCATGACTTCCTAAAACCTTGTATCTGGAGGTCATCAAGACATAGATCACTTAGAAACATTCACGTATTTCATACATATAGGCATTCATTTATATTTAATTTCAAGTCAACTACTGTTTGGATCAAACCGAAGCTTCAGAAAGCATTGTGAACTATATTACAATGACTTTTTTCTTTAAGTAGAGCTTGCAACAACTGGCTGGCTTCTTGAAAAACTTTATGCTTTCAGTTAAATTATTTTAAAGGTATTTAAATTACTTTCTCACATATATATATATATATATATATAAAGGCAAAAGCACAAAGTATGCAAATATGCATTTTTCCTAAAATACCTCTAAACTGCTTCCTCAAATATAGAAATAAAGAAAAATCCATGCTTGAAAGCATATTTCTGTAAATCTGTAGTTTGGAAATTAGCATAAATACTCTGATCTGCACTGACAATCACGGAAAGCAGGAAATGCTCAAAAAGTGTCTGTTTTCTACTATGTATGCATAAGCTGGAAGACTCAAAACACTGCAGTGCTCTGATTTAGAGATGAGTAAGGCTTCTCATAGTGGTAAACGCCAGGGCTTGGCGATGTCTACCAGTCTGCCAAGTGGTTTTTGCTAGGAATTAATTTTGCTTGCAGGGAACTGCTTCGATGAGGTTTCTGTGAGCATCCCACTCAGTTCCTCATATTCCCAAGTCATTTTATTACTAAGATTAAATACGAGAAAACCAAACCAGAAGTCTTCTGTACTACACACTGAAATCCACCATGATGTGTTTTTGGCAGCTGGATCCTTTGGCAGAAAAACAAAAGGCCAAGAAAATATTGTGCTCAGCCATTAATGCAATGGTAGACACAGGATAAACCTTATTGAAGTTATGACTTTATTGAAGTTACGAGTCCAGCAATACCAACATTTAATGAATACTGCAAGAATAATTTTTTACTACACGCAGTATCAGTATTTTTTTGGTCATTCTTACTCTTCACTGATATTATCTGAAGCATTTCAGTAGCTTCAAATGATACTTCAGCCACCAAATACATACACAACATTTTACAGAAGGTAATCCAAAGGATTTGCAAAATCCTACTAGTTACATCTAGAACAGAAGTACATAACATACTGAAGGGAATCCTGTGCACCTATTTCTGAACAGCAGATATCTTTAGGAACTATGGATTTCAGCTTAAGGGTGTGTTTCAAATACACCTGAATAGGAACAATAAACAGTGGCAATGGGAATTGGGCGTTTCTCTTCCCACTCTAACACACACACATTAACTGCTTTGTCCTGGACTCAGGTATTTTCTCAGGTACCAGCATGCAAAACGAAGCACTGGCATTTCAGGACAACAAGAGAAAGCTTTACTGGTGGACTGTTTCTTACTCTTGCGTTGCCGTGTTCAGATACGTTCTATGCTTCTTAGTATTTACAGCTAAAAATCTCACACAATTCATTTCAGCTGTACGCAGGAAACTTTTGTTGTGACAGAATTAAAGATGCGTTTGGTACAATGAGAAAAAATTCTCTTAAGTGATGACACGAAGGTAACACACATTGCACATTGTGCACGATGTACACATCTGTGCACACCGGATGCACAAATCAGCATAAGACACATTGCAGGATAATGGTCATCTGAGCACCTGACTGCTCATTGGAACGGTGCAGGCAGTCCTACTTTCAGGTATGATTTGGCAACTTAGCTACGTGCCTTAATTGAACATCAAAACACGGTGATAGGAAACATCACCTGTGCAGATAACTACAGGTTGTGGAAGTTATTCTGGTTAGCATGATTTCTGCAACAGCATGCATACGGTGCATTGGCTGCATTAAGAAGCAGGTTTCTTTTTCCGCTCCACGAGTCTGAATAATTTACATCCTTTGCACAGCCAGGCAGCTGTGAGAAAATCAGCACTTCGCATGGCCTACGGGCACACCAGTTTGCATAGGGGCCATGAAAGAGACAAGCAGCTACAGCTTCTGGGACACTCGTTAGAGAAGAGCACACTGCTAAGATGCTGCCTTCCATGAGGACTTCAGCTGCTGTCTAATAATAGCTGGAAAAATGTAACCAATCCAAATCCACATCAGAGTAATTCTGAGTTATGTAAAAGACCAAAGATTCCTTTTTTTAAATTACGTAAAAGACCAGAGATTCCTTTGGAGTAATAAAACAGAAGCCTTCTTGCCCCAATAATGCATATGATTAAAGAATGCTAGCAGCCAGAATATCCCTCTCTGCATTTGTTCTGTCATAGAAGAATAAAGCAAATTCAGGATGCAGACCTATCCCTCATTTCAGCCACATGTTTAAAATGTGATTGTCTTAATGTGAGCAAAATCAGCAGTTACATGATGAATAATGACAGTGCCATTAATAGGCTCCTACTTAAATATCTCTACTAAACACAGACACTGGTTGAGGCAGAGGTTATGATGTCAGTTTAACAAAAGCTGACTGATGTATTAATTAGAGAGGCTGATTAGCAAAATTAGCTCTGCTGTTCAGCAAGGGCTGATACTATCACTTTGTGTGTGCTGGAAGAGTGTGTTCTGGCACCCAGGATCTCTGCTAGGAGACTGCTGGGGATAAATCTTCCCTCACAACACAGAAGCTCTAATTCAAGAACAGTGCCACAGGAAGTGACACAACGCAGCATTTGGCTGACAATAAGGAAATGCTTTCTGCTGGCAGCAGCCCCCCTGCAACGCATATGTTTACAAAGAAAGCTGTAAGTGTGAACGATAGACCCTGATTGTACCACCATATCTGATAGCACTGCTGACGGTTTGTGTTACCTTGTCGCCTGCCTGAAACTCCAACAAAGAAAATGCAGATCCTCTGGGCGAATTAAGTGGAGGTGCAAATTGCAGTCACACCTTCCTGTCTCACTGCATATCACTTCTTGTCTTCATGGTCTCACTTTGTTGCTTGTGGCAAGTAGCCATGGTTAATGCTTGCAATAGAGATCAGTCACAACACAACAAATGAGTTTCAGGCTATCCTGTAAGAGACAAGCTCATTGCACAGGAGTTAAAAAACGGATAGGCCTTGGCTTTGCTAGGTATCTGGATTCAGTACTGTTCTTCTAAGATCCCTTTTCCCACCTCTATCATTAGAGACATTGGGGGTGTGGGTGTGTGTGTGCGTGTAGGGGAGTGAGACTGTTTTTGCAGGTTCTGTTAACAGTATTTCTTACAGCTTATTTAAGCTTTGCTATGATCCAAGAAACTACTGATTACAGAAGGGGTAGATTCAGATTCTGATGAATTGAAGCTCATCAAAAAAAAAACAATCAGGAACTCAGACATAAGATATCAAGTCAAATGTTGGTATTTATCATAGTTGACTTCGAAGCGTTCACTTCAAAGGGTCCACAAAACACCTGTTTTTCTTCCACTCCATAAGGTCTTTGCATTTGATTTTGGTCTTGTAATAAGCACATTAAAGGGGAAAAGTCTACTACTGAATATATTTCCATTTAGATTATACTGACTGCTTAACACTTCTAAGTCTTCAATCATGCTTTGTTGCAAATATTTTCCAACATCCTGTGTATAAATGCAGTCAATATCAGGATTGTATTTTATTTACCATGCAGAGACAAGTATTTCACAGCCACTAATTGCCTCTATTTTGGAGATATTTAATGCAGAACAGTAGGAGCTGTACCAGCATTAGTACTGTATGAGTGTGGATGATTTGCCAAATTGGAACTTCAATTAAGCACAGAGAACGGGTGGACGCACAATTAGTGTGGCCACAGAAGCTTCAAAGACAAAATCTGAGATAAACAAAACTGCCTTTATTCATGAAAAGATTTAATGCCAAAAGGTAAATTTAAAGAAAATGAAAGCACTAAAGAGTTACATTTATGAAAAGGAAATGAGGACTAGAGATGCAGAAGAGAAAAAATTGATTCCCAGTAACAATCCCCATGCTGTTTGCATGAGGGCAAACAAGCACCCAGCAAGTACAGGGGCAGTTCCTGGAAAGCCCGAGTGGAATGCTGGATGCACAGTGTTAAATGGTAACTTGCACACCAGTAGCAAAGACTTCTATTAGAACAGATTGTCAGCTGGAATCAGTGTTTTGTCAAGTAGGCTCTCCCATCAAATATGTAAGTTCATTTATTGGACTTTGATTCTCAGAAGCAGCAAGAACTTCCGACAGTCTTAGCCTTAAACACCTGAGACATTACCTTCTAGTTACTAGTGAATACATTCCCCTAGATCACCTGCATCCACATGTGGAGTCCTCAGTACAGGGAAGACATGGAGCTGCTGGAGGAGGAGGGCCATAAAAATGACCCAAGGGATGGAACACTTCTCCTACAAGAACAGGCTGAGAGAGCTGGGGCTGTTCAACCTGGAGAAGGGAAGACTCTGTGGAAACCTGAACAGCAGCCTTTCAGTATCTAAAGGGGAGGCAGAAAGAAGAAGAGGAGCAGCAGAACAGAGGAAATAACTTCAAACTAAAAGGGGGATTCAGACCAGAAATAAGGAAGAAGGTTATTACAATAATAACAGTGAGGCACTCACACAGCTTGCAAAGAGAGCTGTGGCTGCCCCATCCCCAGAGACATTCAAGGTCAGACTGGACCGAGCTTTGAGCAATCTGATGTCCCTATAGGTATCTCAGTGCATTGCAAAGAGTTGGAACAGACTGCCTTTAAGGGTCCCTTGCAACTCAAATGATTCTGTGAAACAAGAAGTGGCTTAATGGGAGAAGGTTTCTTTCATATTTACTCTCCTCTGATCATTAATTCACACACACTCACTGGTTAATGACTGGGAATAGGTAACTGCTCTGATCAAACGGGAACTGCAAACTAGAATCACAATTCCTTTCAGGGATACTTTATCATCAACATGTATCTTGAAAGAATATCACTCCAGAAGAAATCAGAATATGACCATTTTGAAGTATTTAGTCATACTGTCTTCTCATTGTGTGTCATGAAATGCTAGCACAGATGTAAAAGACGTTGCTTTCTTCACCTTGATGCCAGGATGTTACTCTGTGAACTGGAACCTGTAAAAGCAGCCCTGTTTTAAAAGCACAATGAAGTTGACTTCATATTTTACAGAATAACCCAAAGTACTGACATATTATAATGCTGCTTTCTAGCATAATATGTACTTCATTTGCATTGTGCTCTGTTTGCTACGTACAGAAAGCAGACATGTATAAACAATTACAGACTGAATGAAGATAGTTTCTACACATTATTTTCCAAGTTGTTTGTAATGAAGACAAACCACTTCTCACTGAGAATGCAGATCTTTTTAAAGCATACATTCATATTTCCAGAGCTTATTAAAACTATACCTTTCGAATTTCTAAACATTTAGCTGCTACAACTGTCACAACATCAAGGCAGAAATGAGATGAATTAAAGCACATTACTGTGCATGCAATGACTGAGCAAAGCAATGGTTTTGTAACTAGACTTTTGAAAACACAAAAGAAAATCACCCATTACTTTTCTATGTCTATACAAATAATTACACATTTTAAATCTGGAACATCAGAATTTAACCATTCTGTGAACTTCTCTTTACTTCTTCCTCAATGTTTTTGATTTACAAACCCCCCAGTGTTTAATTTTCATGAAGATCTTTCCACATGTTATCTTTCCTTCTGAATTTATTGATTTACGTATTTAAGAATCACGTCAACAGAAATGCAAGTAGAGAGTTTCTTCCAGTAACACCAATCTCTCAAAACTTAAAATATTAAAATAACTTTGATAATACTTAGCATACCTTCTCCAGCAAGACAAATATTTGGCTCCTTGAGGAGATAGGAAGCTACTGTAACTGCCATAATTGAGAAGAAAAACCATGAGCTTCAACCAGATTTTACATCTCAAGCAACATTTGAGATTCCTTTCACAGATGGGTGCACAAATGAAAGGATTGGGAGAATTGAAAACATGTCACCAGCTCTTTGCAAGTAGTTGAAAAGCATAAGGACTCCTCAACCTTGGTGCTCTTCCACTTTTTGAAAGGAGCTGACAGTCATGCTAAATCTGAATAGACATGGAGGAGTGTTGTGGACTCACATAGATTTTTCTGTATGTTATATCCTCAAAGAAAACTCAGTATGAAGCAAGATACAGAACTTCGAGATACAACTTGTTTATTGCTTCTGTGAACTCAGTTTCCCACATGGTATCTTCCCGCAGTTAGCAGCTGTAATCTGTGGTGTGGGAGATGACATACTGTTTTTGCATATGTAATATAATGTGGTACCAAAGGGGCATACCTCAGAACCCGTGATACATCTGTGGCTAGAGAATAAGGTATGCGTGCTCTGGTGAGATGAAAGTCTGGTTGATGTGTTCATTTGTGTGCTCTCCTCCCCTGGGACATCACAGTGGGGCTGAGGGATGACCAAAGGCAAGGACTGTATGACACAGCACTCAGCACTGTGCAAGAAGAAACATCCTTGTCCGGCAAGACATACAGCGGGAGATGGTGGCACGGTGACTTTCATGGATTCTGCTTACTTGGAGAAACAAAGAGATGGACTTTGTCAACACCTAGAGGATGTGTGCATGAAGAATGTGAACCTGGCAGCGGGGAGGGGGGACTCAGCATCAGGATCTTGGAGATATAAGAACTTGTTCTTACAGCAGGCGCTTCTGCTTTCAGGATGCCAACCTTTCCAATTGCGAATTGGAACTTTTTCACAAGAGATCTGGTCTCCCAAAAATCATGTGAGGTATTTCTCACAGTTGGGTCATGAAAAGTAAATAGGGCCATCTGTTTTCCCAATCAGACAACTGACAGCGGAAGTCGGGAGATTAAAAACTGAACTGTGTTTTTTTTATTAACTGCATTTTCTAACACAGCAGGAAGAAAAACTCACCAATTGATGCTGATGACAGTCTTATTCCAGGTGTCAGACAGGCACATCCATTACTCCAGAAAACTGTTGTATAGAGGTCTGTCTGTACATATAAGAGCAGAATCTGTGATACAGCTGTTCACCTGACCTGATGTGCATTGAGTTCTTATGTCAAAACTACAGAATATGCAGAGTTGAAAGTGATCTATAGATACGCATGCAGTAACACCTGTGAGACTCACACAGGTCAATCTGTATTTTTACACATAACAAATTGGGTTTTGCAATAATATCCAGTTGCACAGCTGAAAACTAAATAGAGTAACCTATTACTGAGCAAACAGCTGAGTCTGTTGCTGTTTATCAACCCAGGTGTCACAGAGTTAACTACATCAATCTATGCCCATGACAGTGGGACCATAGGCCTCTGGGCCTCCCCAGACCCTGCAAAATGGGAAGGAAAAGGGAAAAGGGGAAGGGAGATGGGCTCAAGGAAGTAAAAAAAAAAAAAAACAAAACCCCAAAGCAGCAGCAACGATCTATGGAGGAAAACTTATTTTACTATGATATCGGAATGTAAGATAACACAATATAATGCAATCTAATTGAAATTGAGGCTAATAAATCAAATACAGTAGGAGAGAGAGAGAGTTCCTGAGATCAAGTCAAACCTGAAAAGCTTGGCACAGCTATGAAAGCACCCTCCAGCATCCACTGCAAGGCAGTAAGAGACTGCCCAACCAGGAAGGGCCAGATCCCATGACTTCTGTGAGGTACAGGGACAGGTACCTGGAATTGGAGCACTAACACTTTAACTCCCAGTGCACTACATGATGTAATGATGTAGAATATCAAAAAACAAAAATCACAAAACCATGACACCAGGTCAAGACAATCATAGAATCGTAAGGTTGGAAAGGACCTACAGCATCATCCAGTCCAACCGTCCTCCCACTACCACTGCTACCACAAGCACTAAACTGTATCTCACAGCTCCTCATCCAAACACCTCTCGAACACTGCCAGGGACAGCAACTCCACCGCCTCCCTGGGCAGCCATTCCAGTGCCTGGCCACTCTCTGAGAGAAAAAGTTTTTCTTATGCCTAATCTAAACCTCCTCTGGTACACCTTGCGGCCATTTCCTCAAGTTCTGTTTGTTGCCTGGGAGAAGAGGCCAAACCCTTCCTCACCAGAAAATTGCAGAGTGCAATGAGGTCTCCCAAAGAGGATGTCTTCTTAACAAAGCCACATGGCTGCGCAGTAAAACAAGAAGAGCTAGGATCACACTAAGCTCATCTCATTTCTGTGTGAGCCCACTGACTATCAGAAGCATTCCCTGATGTAAATTCCACGCTGAAGCTAAATGCACTCAAAGCCTCAATGATCTCTGCTGGATCTCAGAGAACACAACAGCTGCAAGTGACTGCACTGGCTAATTACTCCCTGTAACAAAGAGGATAAACAATCATGATGGGAAGACGACTCTCTGCCAGTAAAATGTTAATGCATTTTTAGGCAGCTGTTGTCTGGGCTAAATTTTGGTTAAAGATTTATTTTAAAACTGTTCTTCCCCTGCCTGTTTTTACAGATATGCAAGAATGGCAGCGTGGTCTAGAAAATATTCAAAGAAGCTCTCAGCAGTTCACATCTCAGTCCAAGTTCAGCACAGATAATAGCACTGTTTTCCTTGCTTTGGGGACCACTGCTTACCAAAGCCTGTTTGCTCTTGCAGAGCACTAACAGTTCAAAAAAATATTCTACAGCATTTTCTAAGCACAGCTAAACATTCCATTCTCTCGTTTCCTGTAGAAGTAATTTCTGAACTGTACCTTCTTAGGGAACGCTTTTCACTGAGCTTATTAGCACATTTTCCAGGACATCACCGTGCCTTACCTCCAGATGAATGCAGCTGCTTTAGCAATTCTTTAGTGCAGATTTGCTCTTTAAGCAGTCACTGATGAGGCATTCAAAAACAGAAGGATGAACATGAAGCAAACTGGTGCAGCAGTCTGAAAGCACTAGCAAAGATGCTCCCTGCAGTTTCTGTAGCATAAACTATGAAGAATAGCACATAATTATGCAGGAATTTGCACATCATTGTGTATCTCCAGCTAAGTGAATACAATGCTCTAGATGATCGGTGAGGCACATATGGAAACCATTCACAGCCTGGACAAAGTATCTGAATCCAGTTTGAGGCACTACTTTTTTTATGCAAATTCAGTAAATTAGTTCTAACATTCAGAGCTTTTAAAGTAGAGTTTATTCCCACCAATGGAAATAAATTCTTCAAAAGCATTTTCCCTTTGAGTCACATTTTCAGTAGTACTACATGAGCATTCCTGCTCTGCACATGTGTGAGCACTTCACAATCTCCCATGAAAGAAAGCAGCAGCATCAATCCACCCAGAGCTGTTGAGAGTTAGTTCATGTTTGGGATCAGCTTACCAATGCTACACTTTAAAGCATGGAGGTTTTCTTAGCCTTGGTCAGAAACAGAAGGCAAATGGAACACAGAATCAAAGCATCATAAGGGATGGAAGGATCGCTGGACTTCTGATAAAGCAGGCAACCTACCCTACATCAGGTTGCACAGGAAAGCCTCCAGAGCAGGAAACTCAACAGATTCTCTAGACAGCTTATTCCAGTGCTTTCTCACTCTCAAGTAAGTTATCTCTCATTTTCAGATGGAACTTCCTGTGGTCCACTGTTTCAGTCTCCTATCACTGGACACCACTGAAGAGCCTGGCCCCATCTTCTTAACTTCTGTCCTTTAGATATTTATAAATGTCAGTAAGATCTTCTCTCAGACTTTTCCAGGCTGAATGGTCTCAGGGAGACCTAAGGGAGGTTCACTATTTTTCTGCACATGTTTGTAAATGACATCCAGAGTAAGTTTGTCCATCACCTTGCCAGCGATGGAGGTGATGCTGACTCAGCATTTCTCTTCTGCTCTTTGTGAAGACTGGAGTGACACTGGCTTTTCTGCAGTCCTCAAACACTTCTCCCATTCTTTGTTCACTTTCAGAGATGATAGAGTTCGGCAATCATTTGTGCCAGCTCCCTCAGCACTCTTGGGTGCATCCTGTTGCAGCCCATGGATCTGTGTGTGTCAAATTTACCTTGATGATCTCTGAACAGATACTCCTTGACAAAAGTCAAGTCTCCCTTTCCCCAGACTCTCTCCCCTTTCCCCAGACTCTCTTATCCCCATGGTTTGGGATTCCTAAGGGGCAATCCTCACTGTGAAGGCTGAAGCGAAGGTGGCATTCCATAGTTCTGCCTTCTCAATGCCTTCATTCAGCTGCAGTTCCACATTCTCCATAGTCTTCCTTCTGCTACTGATACACTTAAAGCAGCCCTTCTTGTCCTTGACAGTCGTCACCAGATTTAATTCCCAATGTGCCTAGGCATTCCTTGTTGCACCCCTGCATATGTGTACCTATATTCCTCCCAAGTGACCAGACCCCTTTTCTACATTCCATCTGAGTCTTTCCATGAGCTCCTTGTTCATCCACATGGGTCTCTGGCCACCTTTTCCTGATTTCTTACTCTTAGGGATGTACTGATCTTGAGCTTGAAGGCAGTGCTGCTTGAATGTCAACTAGCACTCTTGGGCCTTCGTACCTTCCCCAACCCATGGGAGAATTCCAAGCAGATCCCTAAAGAGGTCAAAGTTGGCTCTCCCAGAGTCTAGGGTTGCAATCCTACTTATTGCCTTGTTTTACTCACGCAAGAGCCTGAACTTCATTATTTCATAGCAGCTGTATCCAACGCTTCCCACAAGCTACACATTCCCAACTAGTCCTTCTGTTTTTAAGTACAAAGCCAAGCAGCACACCTCTACTTGTTCACTCCTCCACCACCTACATCAAAAAGTCATCTTCCATGCACGTGTGCCAGCCAATGTTGCTTTCCCAACAAACATCAGGATTGTCTCGCTCCAATTTATAGGAGGCAGAGGAGGTTCTTTAATATCTGCACACCTGGCGTGCGATTAAGAAACAACGGTTCATGTGTTGTTCCAACCAGTTTATTATAAATCCTAATCAGGGAGATGGGGAAGGGAAGGAGGGCGATAGAAAAGATGGGAAAGAAGCAAGAATTGCCTAAAGCGGGGAGAGTCACCACCAGCAAGCTTTGAGACAATGATGTTTTACAGAATAATATCTTACAAGGATGGTTGACACTGCCTCTGAAAATCAGTGCCTGTGACCATGGGGCTACTTTCATTCATCTGTAGAAAGCCACATCAACTTCCTCCTCCTAATCAGCCTGCCTGCAGTAAACACCCTCCATGGTGTAGCCTGCCCCTTAATACTCACCTACAAGCTCTCCATTTATTCATCATTCATCCTTGCACAGAGCTCAATGCATTCCAACTCTTCTTTTACATAAAGAACACCACCATTGCATCACTTGTTTGTCTGTCTTTCCTAAAGTCAAAATAGCCATCCATGACAGCATTCCAGTCTTGTAAGCCATCCTACCATCTCACCATGATCTCAGTGAGATCGTGGCCCTGTGAGCAAGCACAGATACCTGTTTCCTATTCATTCCCCAAGCTGCATGCATTGGTATACACCACTTCAGAGAAGAAAAGGAACAGGAGATGCAGGTTTCCCTGGCTTCCTGAAAACAGTTAAACAACAAAACACCACAAACTGGAAACTTTTTCAAGCACTGTTTCCTGTTTCCTCTTTCAGGTAGGCCTCTACTTGCTTCTATCAATCTCTGCCTGTTGCATGAAATAGGTACATTTTCCAGTTCCATTTCTGACAGTATTTATTTGCAATAACATATGCGTGGGTAATTTTTAAATTATTATTATTTTTTATTATTTTTTTTTACTGTAAGCTCTTTCTTCTCCCTCTTGTTGAATTCCCACAGAATACATGCAGTAGTATTCCCAAAGTAAAATCCAGCATCAAACTGATTACCAGGGCTGATAACTTGTTCATCATATAACATCTCTTGCTATGCACAAAAATACTGTTTTGACACACAGAACTGGCAGGCTCATTTTTTCTTTGATCCTGCAAATCCAGCAGAATTGTATATAGATTTATTTGCCAGTGGTACAGTGGAAATCAGTGTGAAGTCTCATTTTCCTCTCCACAGTGACAACGCACTATAAGGAAATCATTAACAGTGGGATTTACATAACCTCAAAATAAATAGTGGTTTGGGGCAGTTTGCTTTCCTGCAGCAGACAGGGTCAAGAAATTTTCTCCCTTGCATTGGAAACAAAAGGAATGCACAGATTTGCAACCCTAGTAACAGAAGAACTAGGAGCTATTCTGACTGAAGGATCAGTATTTGTGCTTCTGGTGCTATATCTCAGGTTGTGTTTTATCTTTCCCCTCCTTCAGCTCCCAGGACAGGGACCTGGCATACAACACAACCAACACAACACCTTAACTCTCACTGCACAAAAACAAGACTGTTTTACTCTTTCCATATAGCTAATACTGTAACTCTTTGTCACACTAAGACAGCTGATGATTTCCCAGCATACACTTTCAGGAAGCTGCCTAGCATGTTTGGAACCTTCTCTCGTTTACAAAAATACACTATTATTTCCAAGAGTGCATATGCCAAAAATAGTGGAAAAATCGTATGAAAACATTGTCCTCACACAGGAATATAAACATTGTCACATGCAAAAATATTGAGATTAATCTGCCAATCTGGAAGCTAAACATGCAAAAGGTTCAGTACAATATTTTTATTACCTGAAATCTCTTGGATTCCTTGTCCTACACTCCTCTCAAATCTTTCAGCACTGGAGTAAAGAGAAGATTATGCTTAAATGCACAGTAAATTATGATGCTTAGGTTATGAGCAACTTTTCTCGCCTGTAAAAACCTCCTCTGGTACAGAAATCCACATAAGCTTTCCTATTTCAGAAAGCCTCTTTCACTCTTAGCAATCAATGACGTGAGCTGGATCACCTTTACTGGAGTCTTCTCCCTACTAGCACCTCAAACAGATACATTTTGTCAACTGTACTCATACATCTTGCAGTAACTGAAAAAGCACATGCAGCCTAAAACGAAGGAAAAAATAAGTTAGTACTTACATATCAAAGTTGCTCTCATTCCTTCCTGAACATTACTCCATCATGCCTGGGGAGATTTTCTGTTTTGCAAATCTACTGACATTGAGATCAGAGCACTGATTTCTTCCATAAATTAATATGACAGACAATGCTTTAAGATGATCTCAGCCTTAGTCCACTTATGTAGAAAGAAAATATTACTGCCTAGAATACTGTAAAGAATTGATCTGTTTCAATGGAAGAGAGTACCTGCTAGTCCTAAAAGACAAGAGAGAGAGGCTTTGCAGTAGCATCATCAGGAGCTAAACTTTTTCGGGTAATGGCTAAGGAATTTCATTTTGAACAGTTTTTAAATTGGGGTCTCTCAGTCTCTGCAGATTTAATATGATTAGGTGAAGTCCCCAAGAAATATACCACACTTCAGAGGTGACAACTCAGTAAACCCAGGAGAAATTTCACTTCCATTTTATTAGAAACTTACTTTATTGGAAATTTCATTTGAAAGCTATTTCGTTAGAAATTCAATTCAATTTTTTTAGTTCACTTTTCATCTGAAGTTCCTGTGAAGCATGAAGAACATGGAAGCACACTAACCAACTGTCAAGACCTACTGTATTCAGCATTGCCACATTTTTAAAGCTCTAGCACAGGCTTCTCTTTGATTTTACAGTTCTCATATCTTCTCTTATTCTGCTTCTCCTCTAGAAAGGGAAGCTATCCTGGTTGCAGCAACTGAGCAAGAAAGAGCTAAAGAATCAAAGAATAATTTTTGGAAGAGAAAAATTCTTGTTAAACATTAAGCACAGCATACTTCAATGACTTAACTTTCCTTTTTAAGCAAGATGTAACCTTTAATTTTGCCTCTTGCTTCCCTCAGTTCATCTGAGATGATGAATTCCTAATTCAGTATCTTTGAGATGCATGGCAATTGTTACGATATATTGTATAGTCATCTAGAAGGTGAAAGACACCAATTAAGAGAGTAGCCAGCAGCATCTAGGAATGAGCTCTCATTTGAAAACTGGATGCACAACAAATAAGTTAATTATTGAAAGATCAGTGAGGCAGAAGAAAACAATTCTTAGCTTTCCACGGAATCACAGAGTGGCCAGGGTTGGAAGGGACCTCAAGGATCACGAATCTCCAACCCCTCTGCCACATGCAGGGACACCAACCTCTCCATTTAATGCTACACCAGGCTGCCCAGGGCCCCATCCAACCTGGCCTTGAACACCTTCAGGGACGGGGCATCCACAGCCTCTCTGGGCAGCCTGTTCCAGCTCCTCACCACTCTCTGTAAAAAAATTCCCCCTGATATCCAACCTCAATCTCCCCTCCCTCAACTTAAAACCATTTCCCCTTGTCCTGCAGTTATCGACCCTTTCCAAGAGTTGATTCCCCTTCTCTTTGTAGGCTCCCTTTAGGTACTGAAAGGCTGCAATGAGGTCACCCCACAGCCTTCTTTACTCCAGGCTGAACAAGCCCAGCTCCCTCAGTTGGTCTTTGTAGGGGAAGTGCTCCAGCCCCCTGCTCATCTTTGTGGCCCTCTTCTAGACTCTCTCCAACAGCTCCCTGTCTTTCTTGTACTGGGGGCTCCAGACCTGGACACAGTACTGCAGATGGGGCCTCCCAAGAGCAGAGCAGAGGGGGACAATCACCTCCCTGTCCCTGCTGGCCACCACTCTTCTGACGGAGCCCAGGATACCATTTACTTTCCGAGTTGCAAGAGCACTCTGCTGGCTCATGTTAAGCTTTTCATCTATCAAGACCCCCAGGTCCTTCTCTGCAGGGCTGCTCTCAAGGATTTCTTCTTCCAGTCTGTATGGATGCCCATGATTCTTCCATCCCAAGTGCTAAGCTTTGCACTTTGCTGTGTTGAATCTCATCAGGTTCACCTCAGCCCATCTTTCCAGCCTGTTGAGGTCCCTCTGAATGGCATCCCTTCCTTCCACTGTGTCAACTGCACCACTCAGCTTGGTGTCATCAGCAAGCTTGCTGAGGGTGCCCTTAATTCCGTCATCAGTGTCACTGATAACGATGTCAAAGAGCACTCTGTTTATCTGACCTGTTTGTTACATTGCTATGAAGTTCATTTGGGAAGAGAGAGTAAATCAGACTAGTGAATGATTAAGAAATCTGGTATGAAATATTAGAAACAGTTGAAAACTAAGAGTAGGAGAGACTTTAAAGGTTAGAAAAGGCCAGAGGCAATCATAAGGCCCAGGAGAAAGTAGAGCCACAGAGCACAGAACATGCCATGTCATGCAGAATACAGAATAGTTATATTTCAGTTTATTTGTAATCAATGTAATGATTACAAACAAGGCAATTAACGCAACAGCTGATGGAATGTATTACAAGCACACGGTTGGGATGTAGTCTCAGAGCTTCAAGATAGCATAATCTGTTTTGTGGCTATTGAGCGATAGCACCATGAACATGGATCTGAAAATTGAACTCACTTTAAGAGAATCTTTTGCTTATACAAAAGATTAAAGAAAGTCCACCATCAGTATTTTCAGCTATTGTTTCATGTGTAAGCAATCTTCTGCTTACGCTTATTTCAAAAAGAGTAAATCAAAATTCAAATCCGTAACATTTTGTTTTCTGGTAACAGATACGGATACTGCAGCTGTTTGCAATGTATATGCAGCACATCATTTCAAGACAGAGAATGACTGAACGCGAAGTCACAGAGTAAATTCCTCATAAAATGCCGACTATTCAACATAGAAGACAGGCAGATTGAAATGGAAGCCAGAATCGTACAGCTTACTTTATCACAGTAGTACCATCACTAACACCAAGAATAAAAAACAAAGCCTGCCAGTACACAAAGGACAGACAGCAGCAGGGAAAAAAAAGCATTTCAACTTGACAAATCCCCTTCCTTCTGAGAGAACAAGCTGCTAGGGAGTACTCTGCATTTCTAAAAGGTAACTCCAGACTTCTCAGACAGATGGGCATAAAAAAGTTGAGGAACTGATTTTCAGGGCTACGTAGCTCTTGGTATTGGTAAGTAATCCTGTAATATCAGCAGCTGGATGACCTGCAGAAGTTCCTATCAACAGAGCATTACATAACTAAATCACTGCACTCAAAGCAAGTTCTGTAGAGGTCTGCTGCCAAAATGAGAATAATTTAACAGTAGAATTTGCCTCAAAATTAAAAAAGCATTTTTTCTGGTGTCTTGGTAAAGCATACAACATTTATAATCTACACTGTGAGAGCACTTCCAGCAGCTTTCCTTGCAGTGCTACAGGGTCACGAGAAACACCCTGACATCAACTCCTGCACAGAAAGCACGTGATGTTATCCATAATAGAACACTTCCATGAACTTTCTGCAGTACTTCTGAGTTTTTAAAGCAGGGTCCTTCAAGAATAAAGTCTTCCATGTTCTTACTGATGTCTGAAGATACAGGTCAAAACCAGAATGCACAAGATGATATAGCAAGGCACCAGACTTGATCACCCAACTTTATGCTATCTCCTACACCACTGAAATACTCATGGTGCTTCAAAAGTGCCAACTAGCTTATATGGCTTGCCTTTTTCATTAATATGTTTTCTCTTAAGTGTGGAGGTAACAGAAGTCAAGCCTTTCAGATCCAGACTACACTTCCCCCCCCACAATAGACTCTTCTTACACATTATTAGATTCCCTATTCCATCTTCTCCAATCAAAAGACCTCAAACTTAAATGTACCTTCAGTACGTAAGGGGAGCCCACAGAGAGGAGGGGAATCAACTCTTTGAAAGGGTCGATTTGAAAGGTTGCCCCCTGCAGGACAAGGGGAAATGGTTTTAAGTTGGATGTCAGGGGGAAATTCTTTACAGAGAGAGCGGTGAGGTACTGGAACAGGCTGCCCAGAGAGGCCGTGGATGCCCCGTCCCTGGAGGCGTTCAAGGCCAGATTGGATGGGGCCCTGGGCAGCATGGTCTAGTGTTAAATGGGGAGGTTGTTGGCCCTGCATGTGGCAGGGGGGTTGGAGATTCATGATCCTTGAGTCCCTTGCAACCCTGGCCATTCTGTGATTCTGTGAAACCACCTCCAGCTTTGTTTCAAGCTGCTTCACTCTGATGACCTTCTAATGTGCTAACAACACCTGCTGCCCAAAGCATTCGTCATCAGTGCAGTGCTGCTTTTAGAAAGATGCCATCTACTGCCAAGTTTAACTAGTACAATTTCAGTGTAAAAAAAAAATATATATAATTCTTGCTTTTAACATCCACAAACTGAAATTTCAAATTCTAAGTGCCCCAAATGAACAGAAAAAGCATGCATAAAAGCTGCAAGACTGGGTCAACAAAGGTGACAAGACCGAAGTGTCCAATTCCAAGTTATCTTATGCATAATGGAATAGTTGAAGCTGTCTTCATTCCTCCAGCAAATGTACAAAGAAAACTCTATTCTGTTGGCCTTAAAAGCTGCAAAATAATGTCAGGAAGTAACACCTGTTTCTTGCTATTTAAAATTTTTTAGCTTTAGTCACCCATACAGTAAACCACAAGCAGCATGTTAAGTGATGATGTAGCAAAATGAAGATTTTAAACACTTGTCAGGTCTGCTGAGCAATACAGCTAAACAGACTTCATGGCCACTGGGTGTCACACATACTGTGAACATGACCAATGCTAACAGACAGCTTACCATTCAAAAAAGCATGTTCCCTCTTCACAATGGGAAAATGCTCTCGCCAAAGGAAGGCCTTCCGAGATGCAGGTGGGAAGCTGATCTGCCCCAACTGGTTTCATTGAGTATATGCTTTGCAGAAGAGGACACAAGCCCCAAGCATGCTTCTGCTGTGACAAATCCTTCCACAAGTCCCCATATTACCACATGCCCCCATGTCACAGTTCTCCCCTCTGCCAGGGTCCTGTTTCCTCTCTGAACTTAAGGGGAGGTTCCTGGAATTCTTTTCAGATAATTACAACACTCCATCACCTCATGAACGGATTTCACGTCATCTTCCATAGCTTCACAGTAAAATTTAAATACAGTGAGAAAAGTAGCCCTTCTGTAAGACATCCCACCAGGTTCCCTTGTTCACCAGCTCTGACCAACCCAAGGTGCTCAGCAATCACTTTCCAGAACTGAACATTCTTCTGGACAACTGCATTTACAGCTGGTAGTTTTTGTGTTGCTCACTGACAGCTTGTTTACCTGCACCTAACCCTCAAAATACAAGCAGTTTTAATTTTACAACTGAAGGAAATTACAAAAACACATTTTATCCTTATTTCCACATAACAATTCAACCAGGGACAGCCACTCAGCTGGTCTGAGCTGAGAACTGCCTTTCTGTGAAAGCGTGCAGGCTGAACACAGGTCTCTGCTGGAAAATGAACTCCACTTACAGCCACTCATTTCTTGCCAAAACCCATAACTGGCACCACTTCAGTACTTCAAGTACCAAAGCACATAACTGTATGAAGTCACCTTTCTGTATGTAAATTGTCTGTTAACAAGTGTGACTAACAGACATTTTGAGCTATCTGTCCTTCACACTCACAAGCAAATCTATGTAAACTTGACTCCAATGCACTGCACTGATGGCAGTGCTCCATAGTGTAACATATACTACAGGGCTATCAATCCAAACACCCTCAGAGTGGAAATGTGAAAAAAGAGTGAATGAAAACTGTTAAAAGTAAGTTACATGCTGCATATGTCACTACTGGAGTTTCATTATCACTGATGAAAATTCCTTCTCATTCATTTGAGAAAAAAATCAGTGAATTTGGGAGCATAAATACTTTAGAAGTTAGTAATAAATTTAAGCACCCTTCAAGTGCTGAGAAGGTGAAAGAATGAGGTAACTGGATAGCCATTAACCACGTATTCAAAGAATGGAGAAAACTCAGTAATTGAGCACTGCAGTGGAGAGTGAATCCTTCTCCTTTCTCTGTACTTTCCCAACACAACAAAGCATTGGTTTAGCTATGCTGGATAGCAGGAGGCTGGACAGACAATAAATTCATTTTTCATGCTGTGTGTTTAACAATCCTCGTTTATTACACCTGCCTCAGCACTGAGTGGTCCATAGAGTGCTGAGCTGAAAACACTGGACACGAATCCTAACACAACAGAACTGCTATGGAGGTCCACTGCGCTGCCTGCTTGTGGATAGCTAGCAACCTAGGCTAAGCTAGAACAAGCTTTGCAGACAGCTTCTGTTCAGGTTGCTCACCCATGAAGGCAGACAACACAATAAAACGTGCTCGTGAGGCTTTTCCCTTCAACTTGGTTTATTGATGTACTGAACATGAAAAAGTACAAAGAATCCAAACACAAAAGAAAACATGTACAACCTCTTTAAATACTCAACAGAATATATTTTCTATTCCAACAGATGTGAATTAACTATACATCTTCAAATAAATACCAACCTTACATTTTACTAAGTGCTCTGATAACACTGTAAAGTGAAGCCCAATTTACATGCCTTCTCATCAATGCCGTTGTTTGCTAGAGTAGTATAAGGAAAGAAGCACGTTGCTACTGTTTTCCCTATATTGGAAAGATTGTGTTTCCTATAGTATATACAATTTAATGCAGAAGAGCTTTAACAATCTAAATGCACCTAAGAATGAGGAAGTGCTCACAAAGCCAATTAATTTTCAAATAGCATTGAGGGGTCAGCATGAAAACTCGCTTACTCACTTTAGCACGCGCTTCACAGTATATGTACTGTACTATACTGAAAAATTTATAACTACAATTTAAGAGAATAAGAACCAAACGCAACTGCAAAGATAGTGTACAACTATGTCTATGCATAGAACACTGCTTTTTTCTAAGGGGAAGCATATGAGCATCTCAGTTTATACAAAAAGCAGGATGTAACTATATAGTTGTCAGTGCATCCTGGCAAAGGCATCAAAACCCTCAGCTTTTTTTTCCTCCTCAAAAATTTAATGTAAGCTAGATGCTACTCAGAAAATATTCTGTAATTCTTTAATTTCTTCAGTACATGGTAAAGACTTTCTATGTTCCCAAGTAGTGAGTTAAGCATTATACAAAGTTAAATTTCAGTAGCATACAGGTGTTTATGGGTTTTGTATGAAAAATGTAAGGAAATCTGTTCAAAACTTATGATTATACTTGTTTTTAACCACAAACATATTTATAACCCAAAATGTAGCATCACTATAAACAGCTGAAGCTAGACTATCTACAGACAAAAATAGCAACAGACCTGATGCACTGTAAATTCAAGTCCCCAGGACAACAAAAATGAATAAGCAGACCTCAAGTAACAATGTTAATGCCATTTACAAAGAAAAAACTCATACAAAAACATTCAGAATTGACCATCACTTGGCATGTAAGTTGAAAAATAAACAGAAATCCAAATTAGCTGAAAGGTTCTTAACTCAAGATCTTATTTACATTACACAAAGCTCAGGTGTTAGCCTTGAACATAACTTTCAAAATACCTCCAAACACACCCAACTGCTGTGCAACCCATGCACAATGTCTTTTCTTAAGACAAAACAATTCTTCAAACAATAGCAAGTACATCACTAAACACCATGAGCTCTATCTGAAGGGAATTCTTTAGGAAGAACAGATTTTTTTCCCCCATTTCTTAGTATTTAAGTTTCCTGCTTGCTCTTATATAGATTTTTTTTTTTTAAGTTTACTCTTGTTTCAAAATCACAAGTTAATGTGAGCTACTTATATAACCAGGATGATCAAAAACTTCACTGATGATTACAAAAATGAAACCAACAGTGCATCCCATCAACTCTACTTATTAATAGAAATGTCTCAAATTTATTTCTACATCATAAATCTTTCTAAATTTTCCCCCAACAACTGCAAATTTCCTGGTAAGTTTTAAAAGCTCACAAGGTGTCATATGAAGAGATTTCTCAAAGTATTCAAATCAAAATATTTGTTCCAGGACCAGTAAAAAGTTTCTCCAAATTTTTTTTTATCTTTTCTTTTTTATAAAAATAGATGCTTTTTTTTTTTTTTAAATCCACATCAAAGAGGCTCTTATCTCTTTGGCAAGGTACTGCTTTACGAAAAGTTCTCCAGTATTCTTACAATAAGGTTTTATAATGTGTTTCCCTACCCAACCCAAACACTAACTAGAAAATAAATACTGCGTATAACTTTATAAATAAGATGTGAACTTGAAATATTCTCAACAACAACAACAGCAACTCATCAAGTTGTAAATTAAACACATGGCAGATCAAGATATTATATAATAAACTTAAGTAGTCTAACACAAAGCCTCAAGTATTTACTCATAGGTTAATGGCAATCATGTAATAAAAAAAAAAAACAAAAAACTTCTTCCCTTAGCTGAAACATTTTAAAAGGTCCACCTTCTTCAAAGAAGGCAATAGAATGCACTGTAACAGGTAAAAACCCTGTACCTCTTTTCAATATTCAAACACAAAAGGTATTTAAGAAGTTCTAATTCAAACATTAGCAATAAAAAAATCTCACATATTCTTAGGATGCTAAGTAGTCATTTTATCCCCATATCCACACTGATATACAACAAGGCATTTACTAGCAGAAAGCTTCTCATAAACTGCCTTTGTTGTACAGATTTCAAATGTTAATGCACTGAGAAAAACTTGCTAGGCCTTGTGCGTTTTGTTTGTTTTAAAGGAGACCTGCAGCACTCTATCCCCAAGGCGGTATCCATTCAGGCTCGCTATGGCCATAGCTGCCTCATCATAGTTTGTCATCGTCACAAACCCAAAGCCTTTGCACTTATTGGTGTTAAAGTCACGGATGACTTTCACGTTGGTTACTGCTCCGAAGGGTCCAAACATCTGCCAGAGGATACTCTCATCAGCATCTGGGGCCAAATTGTACACAAAAATGCACCATCCGGTTCCTGCGTGTCCAGGGATGTTAATTCCAGCCAAACTGGTCATTCCATCTATGGTCATGGGGGGAAACCTACTGAAGAAAGAGGGGAAACGAAATACAAACAGAGCAGCTGTTTTAAGGAAATCAAAAGCAAGGAAGTTTCAAAAACAGGAAAGGATAGAGGGCTTTTCACAGGTAGCTGGGACTTATCGGCTGGAACAGTAAAGCAATTTGGGATTTCTATAATTCATCTATACAAAATAGAGTGCATAGGATGACACACAGATGTGGGAACAGTGTTTGGTTTGGATGAAATGGAAGAACTAAAGAAAAGCATGCTAGAACACCAGAGAGGATTAAGTCACTTGGAATATAGAACAAAAGCTTTGTCTTCCATGCACGGTGCACCAAAATGAACAACTTCAGATGAAGTCTCAAGAAGCAAAAATAAGTCTTAACGAAAAAGTAATGATAGTCAAAATATTTTCTCTTAATGAATTAGCTATTATGAATAGAATGGTTCATTATTACCTCTTTACTCCATAAGCCATGTTGAGCAGATTGTCCAACCTGAAAAATAGTCAGCAAAACTGTTGTAACGTAAAGGGCTGGAAAAGTCTCGAGGAAATCTGGTACATTATTACCAGCTCCTCTGCACTGCTTCTACAGGTGCTCATTAATAGCTTGAATACCACCAATACAAAAATACAAAATACTACACAGTTAATGTAACACTAAACAGATGTTCTTATGTAGCATCCCCAATCTCAACTAATTCCGTTCAGAAAGGCCGAACTCATGACAGCTGTGCACCAAGTCAAATAATACCATAATAGCAGCATAAAGTTGCAGTATGTACACTTCAGCAAAACCTTCCAGATTACACATTTGTTTCTGATGAAGACTTTACTGACACTTCTCTCAGTATGGTGACATGAATATCTAGATAGAAATAAGGTTCTGGAACACCAGCAAGTACTGGAACATGCATTGCAAAAAAAAAAATTATTTTTTTAACTATTTTTTACTCTTCTCTGGACTAAAACTCCTTCAGAATACTGATATGTACAATACAGGCTGTGAACTTTCTCTCCATCTCTAGACCCTCTAGAGCTACCTAGCTAATATCTGAAGCAAGCAGTGCCTTCTACTGCTATTATAGTAACTTCAGTACTAAGATACAATCTGCTTCTCCAAGAGAAATGTATTCCCTAAAGCAGCTCTTGTTTCTTCCTGGCAAAGCTCAGATGTGAAGAGGACACCTTTTGCTGAAAGGTTACCTCCAGGATGCCACAAAATTAAGTGAATAAAGACTTACATGATGTGGTTTTTAGCTTACAGCCATCTTGCAGATCCGTACCTCACTGTTATTTTTCTCCAGTAATGAACTTTAAGAACCAGTGGTAGTATAAGGAATCCAAAGCCAAAGACTGTAATTGCATAATTCATGCACCAAAAAAATAAACAGTGAAATGAAAAACAATTTGGTCTTACTTGCAGGTAAGTGAGGACCAAACTACAGAATATCTTGATTTTACAGTGAACAGGGTTTGAAGGATGTATGCACAAGACAGTAAGGCACTAATCACTAGGAGAGCTTAGGGAGAAAAGAAAACTGCCTGCCAACAATCAGTAGGCTTTGGGATTGCATACATCTACTCTCACTGAAGATCTGGAAGTGAGAGAAAGATGAATTCCAGGAATACCATCAGCTACAGGTATCTGCTGCACAAGGGGCTGAGGACTTCATACAGTAACCTATGCCAACCTAACTGCTTTCATCAGTTACTGGATGGCCTTAAGAGATTTGGGAAAAATGGAATTCACCTGATGATTTTTAAGGATGCTTTCAGCTACACAGCCTAAAGGATCTGAGGAACAACTACAGGTAGGGCTGCTTTCAAAAGCCCAGACCAACATTTCTATTAAGCATGCTGTCAGTGTAAACTGAGCTACACCAATAGCAGCAGCTGAAACGCTGCAATGATGGCACAAGCAAATCCCAAATGTAAGACATCTCTCTTGACAGTTACCAATATGTAAAATTTATCAAGGCTGTCTCTTCCAGCAAACAGAAGCCTGAAAAAGAAGAACGAACTAATGTCTGTTGTTCCAGTTTCACTGTCTGATCAGTTGGTTCTCCGTAAGCTCAACCTTTTACTTCTTCCACATCCACCAAGGAGAGAACTCACCCGTCACCCAACGCATGCCTGATGTGCACTTGATACTACTTGTTACAATTATGCTTTTAAGAGGAGCAAATTGCAACACCTCCTCATGGTTGTTGCAAGCATCAACTTCACACTTAACATCTTAACAAAACACATCCAGATAAATTTAAACTGGCATTCACAAAAATGCACTGTTTAATAAAGAAGAATCACAAACAACCAAAAATTTAAAAGTTTCAATGCCTGATGTTGCAGAAGATGGCTATTATATTGCAATTACATCATTCTGCTTCCCAAAGAAGCAGCACGAACATTCCCCAAACACTGAATACAAGCGGTATCCCTCAGTGCTGACCTCCAGCGCTGTTGAGCACTTGTAGCACAAAGGCTGACAAGTTGGAAAGAGTCTGGAAGTTCTGCTAGAACACTGTCCATGAGCTCTGATCACAGGGACCTAAAAGGAAGGGTGGCCCACACAGAGCTTCTCAAGGCTGCTACGTTCTCTTCTTTCTAAGCACGCAGCAAGCTGATTTTGTTGTTTGAAAAATCCAATAACACACCTTGGAGCATACCAACAGCACATTCCAGTAACATGGTTGGGGTGGGGGCTGAAAATAACCCATCAAAGTCACTGAAAACAGCAAGACACTCAGAAATGCAGGTAATGCGTTTTGTTTCACTCTCCTCTTGCCATCTGTACTTTTGAATACATTGAATCGTCATAAGGAACTATATGCTGCAGCTTCCACACAATCAGACATATATCCACAAAAACAGGTGCAAAAGATACCTGAATTTTGGAATATGGGAAGACACTAGCATGCACTCAGTAATAAGCCAGGATAAAATCTCGAAGACAGAATGGGGAAGAAGTGCAAGAGTTGAGGAAGTGAAGACTGGCTGTGGCATATCATATGGCTAAGAGATATATTTAATTACCCATGTCACTGTTGACTGAATCAACTTTCAAATTAATGAAGAAAGCACAAAATTAAAAGCATCCTTAAGTGATTTGTACTTTTTAGTGACTGCCTACAGTAAAAAGAATGTTACCTCGTTTTTAACAACAAATAGGTTTACTAGATGCTTTCCAGCCATCAACAGGTTGGAACACATTTTTCTCTTTCAGCTATATTCTTGGAGTATAGCTGCAGAAATTCCATGGGTTTCTTTCATACAAATCACAGAGGGCATGAACAGGACAAAGAAATCAAAGAGTGCAGGGAAACCAACAGGCCCCTGGGAAGATACATTCTCCAACTCAGTTAAACAGAAGTATCTTACCTAAAACGTTGAGCCTGCTGAGCTAGAGGTGCTGGATACCTTCTGTTTGGAGAATGGTACAGTTGGGAAAGGATGGCTTGATTGGTTTTTTGGCTTGGATTGTTAGCAAACTTCACAGTAATGGGCTCTGTGGCAGCTGGAGGCTTCTGGCCGTTCAAGCCTTTGATAGCTTCTTCTGCCTCAATACGTTTGTCAAATCGGATAAACCCCACACCTCTTGACATACCTGCATACAGTGAAGGAAACTAATAAATTCAGAGGCAATTTGACAATATTAGATTCTCTCAACAAGTGCTATAAACAGTTGCTGAATTTTTAGCTTACTAGAACTGGTCATACACTGGTAGAAGTAAGACTTTTTAGAAAAGTGTTGCAGTGCTTGTTTTTTGGGTTGCGTTGGTTTATTTAAATTATACGAGGCAAGCTGCTTAGAAAGAAGCCATGGAAGGCTGAGTCAGAGTATATGCTGAAACAGTCATTTTAGAGGAATGGAAGTGAACCCAGAATTGCAGAACTTGTTTGCACTGTAACCTCTGTTCAGTTGGTGCTACTCTGCAGTGTCTAAGTGATTTACAGAACCCCCATAAATATAGTCTTCTACTCCCTAGAAAGGAGAAATGCCTTATGTTCTCTTGCAGCATCCCTTGAAGTTCACTTTGAAGCAAATATGGTAGAACACAAGAGTGTTCTAGATTGCAGTAATAGGAATTACAGAACAAGATTATTTCTGTAAGCTAAAGACTCCCTTTCAACATACAAACGTGTTTTTGTTGGGATGTTTTTGAAGGCAACTGATTTTTTTGGGCCACAGACTCTTCATGGGAATAGGGCAGTCAAAAATAACAGGCAGGGAGATCAGCAAGTATTTATAGAAAGTCTTAGGGAAATAACTCAAAACCTCATCCTGCTGCTTGGATGTAAACATACCGAGGTGTCAATACTTGCACCTACCACATTAAACCTTCTATGTCTAGTATTACTTTTTGTTGTGTGCTCAGTTTAACAGTCTTGAATCCATTTAGAAGCCTCTTACATTTCTGTTCATGAATAAGCAGGCAAGTCTGAAGTTTGTCCTCACTTTAGAAAGGCATTAACTAGAAGAAATATTCTGTTCATAATCAATGATAATTAAAGGAATGTGACAACAAATGAACAGGCATAAGAAAGCTCTAGAGGCAAGTGTCACAGTCTCAACTTCGCATTTTTCATCCATTAGTTTTTGTCACAACCTTATTATTCATACTGTTCTGAGTCTCTCTTCCATTCTTCTTAGCAACTTTGAAAAAAGCTTAACCTGAACAATCCATGTCAGAGAACCACTGTGTTCCAACTGGGATGAGTATGAGTACTTAGAATTACAGTAAACATTTTTAGAAGTTCATGTGTACTTATTAGCCCCCATCAAATGCCACTCTTTCTGTGCAATATACAAAAGCACTCTGGAAGCAGTTATTTGTTGAACAAAGATTAGAAATATGTCCAGCAAATCTACATCTTCTACAAGTCAGTGCTTTGCATCTAACATTCATTTTCGTGTTTCTCTCTCCTCAAAGCGTTAATATTGAGATTTATGTTAAGATAAGTGCAAAAAAAAAAAAAGCCTGGGCAGTCAACTATAGGCCAGCCAACCATCAGACAATCACATACATGTAATATTTTCAAAGTAAGGTTATTTGAAAACTTTAAGCCAGCATGAAAGTTCAGCATAGATGTTTTACTGCCCTAGTTTGAAGAGTAACCACCAGTGTCACTGACATTCATTTACTTATTAGAAACACAACCTAGACTGTAACTCACCTTCTAAAGCTTATTTCTATTTATACATGTAAAAGACACTCTGAAGACATTTAAATGGTGTGTGAATGTGGTTCCCAGGCACATGGATTAGTGGTGGGCTTGCTACTGTTATACTGACAGCTAGACTTTGTGATTTTCAGTGTCTTTTCCAATCTAAATAATTCTGTGGCTCTTTAAGGCATTGCTAAATGCAGAGTTGAACTGCTCCTGAGGAATTCAATATTCATGCTCTTCAGAGTGTCTCAAGTGACCAAGGCAACCATGAAGACAGTCTTAATAGCAGCTAACAGTCCGCACCTCTTGTAATTCTAGCCTCCAAGAACCAGCAGTGCATTTCTGCATAAAATTATTTTTAAAAAAAAATACATAGTAGCATTTCATAAGGAGTACGGGGACTACTTTTACATAGAAGCTTGGAAAAGAAGATGATAGCAGCTGTAGATTTATTACAAGACATGAAACAGGATCCAAACCTGCACCTATGTGGTGGAAATGAGTCAAGCTGGCTCATGATACTCCACAATCTATTTTTGTCCATTCATATTTATGAACAATTGTAGCAGAAGTTTCCATTTTTCAGCCCTTATACAGCTTTTATACATTTTAGAGACAAGACTACTGTACTGAAAGGTGAAATATTTTTCAAATTGCTAGTCCAAGAATGAGAGCACACAAAGCTGCCCACTTACCAGTGAGCTGGTCAACTAAAATACGAGAAGTTATAATGCGTCCATATTGGGAAAAGAGTTGTTCCAGTTCCTTCTGAGTCATTGTTTTGGGAAGTCCACTAACATACAAGTTTGCATCTCTGATAGAAGCTGAACTTGGTCGCGCATAGGAAACCTAAGAAGAACATGAAGCAATAAACATGAACACATCCAAAATACTTGGAATAGAACAAACCACACTGTTCTGAGATACTGAAGTGTTTTTCAGGATAGACACTTCACAATGACAGCTGTAAGAGGGGAATGCAACACAGATCAGAAGCTGATTGCATAAACTCATACGTAACCTGTAACTTAAGCAGTGTTCTTAATAGAAGAGAAAAGCAAGGTATATATACACCAAGTCTATATATAAAGTGTTATTTCTGAGCAATTTTAAGATTAAAGAGGATTAATACCTAAAAATACTTTAATATCTAAAACTACCATTAACAACAAAAAATACCAGGGATACAGTCTTTGACAATTCAGATATCGAAGCAAAGACAGTATGAAGCACTTACAGATCTGAAGATGTTGGAGTACTAACTCTGCCCACTCTAAATGTACAAAGCTCACTATCAAGTGACATAAAATCACCCAGAAGGTAAAAATAAACAATCGCATTACTAAAAATGTGCAGCAGAAGAGGTAATGCAACAAGGAACAGCCTGAGCTGGAAAGGACCTCAAAGCCCACCCAGGTCCAAGTTTTACTTGCCGCCTCAAAGTGCTTGCCAGATAGAAATTTCGTAAAAACTATTACATTCAACTCTTAAATATATCATGCACAGTTACAGGGCTCAGTATCTCCCAATGAAGTCCTGACAAGTTTTACTGTTTACAAAAAACACCACAACTGGGCACGCACACTAGTGGAACAGGATAGAACAAATTGCTTAGGGGCTTATCTTGTGCAAAATATAAGGGTAAAAGGATTCTTAAGGAGTAGTTAGATTTATCCCCTTTCTCCTCCGTAATTCAGGCTCTGTGCAGCTGAAATTCAATTCCATAAATCTACCTTTTGCCTAGCCTTGAATCTATTTTCAGATGCTTCCCACTTTGTTCACACATAGGTCAAAGAACTATAAGGCCCCTGTGTAAGGTGAAAGCAAAACAAAAAGCAATTAAGACTGATTGCCCCAAAACCTGAACAAGCACTATCCTCAGTGCTGTTTTAATCATACGACCTACTAGAGAGGCATTATTAAAGGCTGTCTTGCTGAATGGGGTTGACCTACAAAAATTCTCTGTCCAACTTCAGACATGCTCAAACACAGAACCCTATGAGGTGCACTACCTTCCCCTCTAACACAAAAGCCACACAAGAACTACAAAGGTGTCTTCAAAGTCCTTGTTTTCTGGTGTCTAGCATAGGCAACTGGGAATAACAGCAGTCTTTCCTCATTTACTTTGAATATTTTAACCAAGGTGTTCAATTTCAACAGAAAAGCTGTCAGTGCCCAGTTTCACAACGAACAAAAGTTCCCAGTTTACACAGAGTTTCAATCTTTCATAGAAGAATGCTCTTTACTGGAGCTGAGTCTACTTTCCTCTACATGCAGTTTCCTCTCCTCTTTCAAATTCTAGAAATACGCACTAAATCTAAATCAATTTTTTGGACAAATTGAAACCAAACCTCTGAGGACAGACTGGAGGAGTTGGAGTTATTCAACCTGGAGAAGAGAAAGCTTTGTGGGGATCTTATAGGGGTCTTTCAGTACCTGAAGGGTGCCTACAGGAAAGCTAGGGAAGGACTTTTCAGAAGGCAGTGAAAGGACAAGAGGAAATGGCTTTAAACTGGAAGAAGGTCGATTTAGACTAGCTATTAGGAATCAATTCTGTACTTTGAGGGTTGTGACACACTGGAACAGGTTGCCCAGAGAGGCTGTGGATGCCTGGATTCCAGGATCCCTGGAAGCACTCAAGGCCAGGCTAGATGGGGCTTTGAGCAACTTGGTCTGGTGGGAGGTGTCTCTGCCTATAGGAGGGGGGTTGGAACTAGGTGATCTCAAAGGTCCCTTCGAACCCAAACCATTCCCTGATTGCCTCATCATTTCAGAGTTCTTCTGTCATACAGTAATATACGCTGACAAATATTACTTTCTATTATATTTTTTTCTTTCCTTCAAAAATTTCTTTTACGTGTTTTAACTTCTTCAATATACTGTAAACTAAAACAGTTCATTTTGTGGATTTTGCACAGCAGCTGGGAACTGATAAGAGTTTCTATTACAATCAGTTTTTGCTAACTAAGAGCTTAGAGAGTACTCCATGAAAAGAGAACTGAGGATTATTCCTGGAAGATGATATGAACTACTAGCTAAAGTAAGATAAACACAGCAGGTGTGTTTCAAGGCATTAAATGACTGTAATCTGCCATAAGAAGCCTCTAATTATGACAATCATAGCACCAAAGTACCAAAATGGCTGATTACGGTTGTTTTGCAGTACCATACAACTAATTTATTCAAATACTATACAATACTTCCATGTAAATCTTGATGAAATCTCATGAACTTGCAAACAATGCATCAGGTAGCAGATGTTGAAGAGAACAGCAATTGCATTCCTGTGCCTTGTGAAAAGCTCTTTTTTGCACATCAGAAGTTTATCAGCTCCTTCCAGAGAGGCAAACAACTGTTCACTTCTGAAAACTTTCTACTTTTGATTTCATATTCAAGTCCAAGTCACTGACATTAGCTCTTCCACAGAAAGACAGGCATGGAGAGACCTCTTATGTCACTGTGCTGTTTCTTATTACCAAACTACATGACCATTTTCAGATGAGCATTTGTAGAGTTAAGTATGATGAGCAGAACAGAACATCAGAAATGAAAATGAGGGGGAAAGCATGGCACTGAAATTCAAACTAACAGAAGAGGAATCAGGATTCAGCTACAACAGGCATGGCAGATTTCCTGACAGAGCTACATCAAATAACTGATTCTGGGCTGAATGGTTTGACACATGTTCAGCAACACTTTTTGCATGTGGCAAATCTGCTACCACCACAGAGCTGTGAAGCCAAGACCCAGAACTTGCAAGCTGTGTCTGACACCAAGTTCATTTCTTTCTGTATATTCAACCTCCATTCTGCCTAACACCTGTATTTCCAAGAACTTCTGCTAGGTTACCCTTACTCTTTTATGAGCAAGAAATGTATACCTTTAATATTCCCAAGTGCACAGAGGTAAACTGAACCAGAGACAAGAAAATATACAGAGAATGAAGTTCTGCTGCATTCAGCTGAAAGACACTGTTGGATACCCAAGAGGTACAAAAACGTAACAACTAAGGAAAAAGGTATTGACAAAGTTGCTGTGAGCTTCTTTAAGTAATAAAACTATGTTATATTTGGCAGAAATACCTTGAGGGGAGCCAGGCCAGAGCTGAGACAGACTGCTTGGCAGCAGCCTAGGCAACATAAAACCCTCACTTAAGTATTTCTGAACAGCTGAGTTCATGTCTGTTCTAAAAACGAACCCCCTGCACTCCCCAGAATTCAGCACCATTAGAACATAAAGGGGCAGAGCAAAATCCATTGTTAATGGAACACAGTGAACATTCCAAGTGAAATTTGATGCCAATGGAAGCAGGAACAGATAAGTTCTACTTTACTTAGAAGTTAGATGAAGAAAGATGCATAGCTGCATGAATCACTTGCACATCTCAACTTTATTGGTTTGTTTTTCATTCTCTCTGAAATGGAGATAGACTGAAAGTTGTTTTATCCAGGTTGAATTAAGCTGTCAGATAAGTTTTGTTTTCTATATGCATTTGTTCATGTCCTCTAGAGAACAATTAGCATTCCAGGCAGTGAGCATTGGATGGAAAAACAGTGACTTATCTTTACATGTTAAGAAGAAAGCTTACCAATGACCAAACATTTCTCTGCTGAGAGACTTGAAGAAAAAAAACACATTAACAAGAACAACTCATAGTTTACTCAAGATTAAATCTGCTGCAGAATTGCTGTGCTAGCTTTGAACTCAGATAAGTATATAACTCAACAGCTTTCTAAGCATGCATTTTTCTAATCTTAGAGAACAGGGGCTGCAAAACATAAACCTTGCAAACTACTTCTGAACAGAAAAGAAGTCTATATGAACAGAAGATACCCAAAAGCTTGCCTAGGACACACCTTGGGCTGCTACTGTTTTCCCAGACTGCCTTGACCTTGTTTCAAAAGTAGGTTATATAGTTCTTGACAGATTAAATAACTCAATTTTCTACACAATCTAATGTAGTGATTGGACTCTCCATCCAGCTGCCCATTGCCCAAATCATTCTAATTCAACACACAAGATGGAGTAAAACAACACAAGTAGAAACGAGAGCTGTTAGGAAAAGAGAAAGATGCACAAGAAGCCCTCTCAAAGAACAACCTTAGGTCAGTTCATTGACCTGTGAGGCACTATTTAATACCCGTTTTTCTCTTGCTCAGCCATACTAAAGTGGGCTAGAATCAAAGAACCATTGCACAAGGTCTGCTTGATCAGCAGTTCAAGTTCAGCATTGCAGAGAATGAAAATTCAACTTTTCTTACTCATACACTGGCCTGACAAATCTCCCTGCTGATGAGCACAACCCAGCAACAGAGGAATAGATAGCACAGTTCTCACAAATGAAGCTGCTGAAGCAGTATAGGTCTGGAAGCATGATGATGTCCCTAACTACAGCTGGTTTTCTGCTCACTGTCTCCAGAACGAACATGTAGCAGTATCATATGCTAGAACTGTCTCTGCCTAACCTTCTATCTTCCGTTCTCTGCTACTTCAATTTTGCATTTTGCTGCACAACATGACATGTGGCAAAGCATTCCCACAGTTAGGGCTCAATGGGTATTCCAGCAATGACAAGAAGCATCGTTTCCATATAGGTGATGTCCTCTCAATGAATGAGCAGCCAGGAAGCCAGTCACCTTCACAGTGCAAGAACTCTCTCCAGGAGGAGCCTAAGTGCTGGTGACTTTGGGCAGGAGGATCAGTTCTCTACACACAGTTTAGGCTCCTCACCCCAACAGCAAAGCTTTTGGAGAAAGCCATAATGGGGATCAGATCTTGTCAGAAGCTGGAGCTCTTCAGCAGTACTAGGAGACCAAGGACTGAGGAATAACTGTGGGAGATACATGATCTCATATTCTGACTGATTATCTGGCTCAGGGAGACTGCTGCTCTGTGGAAGGTTACATCTGATACATCACAGAGATGCTGCTGATGCACATAGAACTCTCAAACTGTACCTCCCTTTGCGGGCACCAACAATCCCAGAAACCTGGAGAATATGAGGCTCTGAGAGGCTGGCAGTCCAAGAGGAACTGCCTCAAGTTCTGCAAGTAAGGAGAGAGTGCTTGAAAAGCAGAGGTTGGTACTGTGGGTTATGAAGAGGCCGATTAACTATTGTCAACAAAAAGAGATTTAAATGGCTTTTGGCCACAGAATTGGCTGACAATCAAGTACAGCCAGAAAGGGATGGGTTTCTTCTTCATGAGCACAGTAAACATGTGTAAAGACTGACCAGTCTGCTATTGAGAGCTTCAAATTAGAAATGCAAAGCAAAGATAAAATGCAGGTAAATGACACAAGTTGACAAAATGCAGACTGATACAGACAAGAGGAACCTTTAAAACAATGGAACAGTTCCAGAGGACCAGATCCCAAGTGAAAAAAGAAATAAGTGACAAGTGCACATCAGTGGGTTAGATATCAATTTCCAGGATATCAGCATAACTGAGCACCTTAAGCTGGTGTACATGAACACACCACTGGGAGCAAGCAGGAGGAAATATAGGTCCACATGCAGCTACAAAGCCAGGATCTCACCAAGGTCACAGATGTTTTAACTGCTCATACAGCAGGAGGGTTACCAAACATGGATGCAGCTCTCCAGGAAGGACAAGAGATGGGTGAGTGTGTCTCCTTTCTGTGAGACACGGGGAATGCATGAAGAAATGCCTTGGGAGTGAGAAGTCCACAGAGAGATAATGGGTCATGATTAGCAGGAAACAACAAGAGAGACAATGACATGCAACTGCTACAATCTGACCAGGAAGATACAAAGCCTTCTCTGAGCAACTGGAATAAGCAACAGGTCTTGCTCCCCAGGAAACTTGAGTCACACCAATATCTGATGAGGAATACCACAGGGTGGGAGCAAGCAAACCATGGGTTTTCAGATACGCACTGATGATAAGTTCCTCACAAATCCAAAAGGAGAATACACTGCTGGACATAGTACTTCCAAACAACAAAGAGTTGGCTGGGGATGCAAAACTTGAGTACATTTTGGCCAAAGTGATCATCAGCTGGAGGATTTTAGAATACTGTAAGGATGGAGTAGGGCAAAAGGCAGGACCACAGAAGAGCAGACTTGGGCTTGGGAGTGATTTTTGAATATCAACTCCTTTTAACCATGCTTTCCTCCATGTCTAAATCTCATTAGATTCTTCCAAACTGAACATTATAAAACAGCCCAAAGATCCGTTCTAGCAAACAGCAAATCAACTAAAGGTGACCAGATACCTGCTAGCATGTACAAGACATTAAACTTCACAAGTGTAGGATGTGAAAGCAAGGGCAGATGACAAAGGAGGAACATGCAAACTGTCTGAACAGCTGAAAAAGAGGATATGAACAAATGCATCAACAGCAGATAACTAGGAAAAACAGAACTGATGCTGAACTCACAGTAATGATGAGAATGTTTGTTCTTGTGATGCACTGATGTCTACTGCCAAGGCCACTGTTGATAAATTGATAAATGCCACTTGGAATAGTTTGACATAGCAGTCATGGCCTACACTGAATGCTTTTAAGAAAGCAGCAAGCTCTAACGAGTAAGTACTACTCAAGTTTCAGTGTAATTCCCTTTTAAATTCAACAAGGTATTCATGTATTTTTCATATCTAGGAACATATTATCCATGTAGGGAAACCTGCAAGAGGTACTCCTGTCTCTTGATTCATACATACGGCATTTACAAAGATCAGCCACAGTAAGAATATAAACAGAAATCAGTACATCAGGATCAATAACTAAACACTACCTCTAACCACTTCACTAAGCACCAGAAGTTCTGATCAGGTGGGGAAAAAAAAAAAATAAAAAAATAAAAAGAATCACAAGTTCAAACACCTAATATAACTGAAGATTTAACTTGTTCCTCTGGGATCTTTTTCCTCTGACTACTGCTGGTCAGTATTAGAGTAAAATAAGAATGCACAAAACATTACTGGTCCAAGAAAACTGATGCCCATGCAAAAGAAATTTGTATAAAGTAAAGGACATTTGGTTTTTAGTCATTCAGATTCATTTTCCTGTCAGTTTCCTAGTTCAGTTACTTCCCCATCCTTCCAGATTCATTCCTTCTATGTAATATACATACACTGAATCAACAGCTGAAGTATTACTTCCACAGATACTTCAACAGGTGAACATTTTATCAATAAGCATCAGAGTTTGCAACATCAGAACTATTAAACAGTGCAAGTCAAGAAGCAGCTGGAACGTCTGATTTTTAAATATTTAATGACAACATATAGAACACATTTGCTCTGCAGGAACCAATTTAAAAACTGTTTTCCTGGAATTTTCCATTGCTGCTAATAGGAAAGACCTGCTACTAGAACCTCAAATAATATAAAATCCAAGTATTTTCACTGCTTTAATATTTCATCTCTCAGCATCAAGATGAATTGATTTACAGCTTTCAGCCCAAAACTGTGAAAGCTAGCAGGTTAAGCAATGAAGTTGCCAAAAAAAATGCAAAGATCAAGTCTTTAAAATAGAATGTCTCAATTTCTTACCATCTGCTACTACCTTTTGATACTTCAAGTACTGTACTTCTATCTTTTTTTTTTCTTCTTTTTTTTTTTTTCTTTTTTTACCACTTAGCTACTTAATAGTCTAGAGAGCAAGCAGGGAACATATGCTGCCTGCATGAACTTTAGGAAAATGTGATTAAAATTTAAAACCCTCTGCTTAAGGTATTCTGGGATCTTAGTGTTTTAGAAGTCAGAATTTCAATGTATGTTTACCTCCAACAGCTTCCAGTGTAGATTTTTAGCTTAGGATGCTTTGGCTGACAGATACTACCCATTTCTTTTAAAATACTTGTTGTAGTGGAGAAAAAGAAAACCAGACATCCACAAAGCAGGCTAAACATTTCTGCAAAGCATACAGGTGTATACTGGGAGAAGACAGACATTAGGAATATAAGCACCCTTGGCAAGCACAATTAAATAAGGATATATTGTTTCTGCTTAGGCAATGTTCTCAGAGGTGACTGTACAAGGCAAGTGTCTTAACCTGCACTTAGGTCAGTATATGAGATGCCATGATTCGAGATCTCTTCATGTATTTCCAATAGAATGATGAAGCAGAACAGTGAGCTTGGTTTCAGCTGTCACTAGTCAGGAAAAGGCTGCCAGAAGAATGTGTTGCCATGCATTTATCAAGTCTACTTTCTGCCTCTATTCAAATTAAAAACGGACTCATTCCAAACAAACCTTGAAGGCTGGTTTTCCACTTTATGCAAGACTGTTAGGTTAACATATAGGTGCTGTGCAGAGTTTATGCTGGTGATAAAAGCTTGTACTAATACATTTGTGACAAAAACAGATTAGCAACATGGGCTTCCTTCTGTAAATAAAAGCAACTTAGTGTGTTTTAATAGTTCCCAAGAAAGGTCTTTTAAACACTTCTTCACCTACATGCCTAAATTAGTAAACAGACTGATAACAGGTCTTGCTTTTACAGCTTGGGCTGCAATAGATAGCACAGAAATGCCTTTTCAGTACTTTAATCAAACCATGTTTTCCTATTCCAGTCCCCATCTTATGAAGAATGCCAGCTAAACCCAGTGCCAGAGCTTCTGGTTAGTAATGGAATACTTGCTCATTCCATGCCCAACGCAAAGGGAAGGAACAGACCAATCTGCAGGTTTGTTCATTCAGAAAAACAGACACAATCAGAACCACAACTGGCCACAAAGTGGTAATCTGTGGGATCCTGGTCAGAGGGACCAGGATGATTCACCCAGACACGAGGCTCATCAGAACACTGAGATGCAAATACACTGATTGTCTCAGGACGTTTCAGCACAGCAATATCAGTTCCTACGCACTGGATCCCCCACACTGCCACACAAGGACAGCTATGCTGACCAGCACAGCTCTTTATATGTTCCTATCAACAGCCCTGCTGAAACACTGAGGCTCCAGCTCTTTTACAAGTAAGCCTAAGGTAAGATGTTAGAAGTGACTACTGATAGACACAATAGTTCACAAAAACCAAAGGACATACCTCAAAAAACAAAAACAACCCAACTTCTTTTGAACTTTGACATTCCCTGAAAAAAAAAAAAAAAAGTAAAAATGGTGAAGTCTCCTTACAGATGGGAGTTGCCTACAACTGCTCACTGGAAAATCTTCCCCTTTGCATTTTCACCATCTTCACTCAAGCATGTTACTGCAGAGTGTGAACACTGGATATGATGTCTCAAATATGGGGCTTTCATCAGTTTTAAAGTTAAATATTGAAGAGAAAAAATTCACTGATTATAGTAATAAACTTGTGCTCACAAGGATAGGTTACTGTAAGATTTTGTACTTTCACTTCTCTTTGACCACATTATGAAATTCTGTGTTTGACCTGTCAGGCAGAACCACCACAGCCACCTGGCACTTCTCTCCTGCAGCACAGCTCACATTTGGCAGACCCGGCTTTCCAGAGGATAGCAGAGCAAAAGACCCAGCTGCAGAGAAAATCTGGACCAGCTGCTGGGAAAACCTGGATCAGCACGAAATTAAGGTAAAATTTGGTTTCAACTCTATAAATCCCAGCTAGACATTTTAATCTAGTCTTCTCTCTTTTCTTTGCAATTTCCTCAAAATGGAACATAATTTAATCATTATGAAAGCAGATGTAACAAGAAGCTGAGTACAGAGATGTAAGCTTTACGATGGACACAGATCATGAGCAGATGCTATTTGGATGAGAAGAAAGGTCTAAGAGGAGTGAGACAACCATATGAGAAACTGAAAAAGCCCACAAGCAATCCACTGAGATAAAAACATCTCACAAGGTGTAAAGCATAGGATTCTCTAGTCTAGAAAGAAAGCATTTCTTCACAGTACTATTCCCAAGGATATCTTGAAATACAGCAATATCTCCTTATGAAAGCAAGACGTTTTTTCAATAACTAAAGACACACTGTATACAGAGGCTGAGCAGTCATGTTGACACAGGTGAGGCCAACAGTTGGTCTTACATCAGTAAGTCATCAACTCTTTCCTGTCACTATTAAGTCAGTCATTAAGCTATGGGTTTTCTAAAAGAATATGGTCTATTCTCATCATTTCTCAGGAGCCCTATTGATCAACAATAGCACTGTATTCAACACATGGCAACAACACACCGGAATAACAGCTTACGTTTCATTTAAGATTTTAAGGGTCTGTTCTCTCCCAATGCCCATTCAGGGTTTACAGCTGGATGAATGCCTTCTACTTAGGAATCAGTCAGCTTTGACTCTCACTCAGTCCCACGCCCCTGGATAGCACCGAGTTATCTAAGAACCATGTTTCATTTGGAAAAGCAACTGTAATTCACTGGTTTTTCTGGACAGAAAAGATGCTTCAACTAGAAAGGCTGTTATAACTTCCAGCAGCTTCCAAAAAAACCCAAAACCAACTATCTTCTGTTCTAGAATTCCCAGGAGGAACACGCCTTAGGAAAAAACAACTTCCCACTCATGTGAGAATTTTCTGCAAGCAACGTTGTTGAAGATACCTGAATCTCTTTCATGCAAAAGTGATAAAACTTGATTCTATAAGCAAGGACAGATCAAGCTGGTACTGCACTTAAACACTCTTTTCCGATGTATTGTGTGCTTATACAGTTAGAGTATACCTTCAAAAAATCCTTGGAAACATCACCAACATAATAGGAATGTATGTTTAAGTGTCCTAACATAACCTGAAGTTAATAAGATTTTTCGTAACCTCAATAGGCTTTGAAAAGAGTCAGCTAGAGAATCTCTATGCAGCATATCACAGTATCCAGCAGCGTGTTTCAAACATTACAATGGTCTACATTTGCCTTTGGCCTTGCAAGTAGCAGCTTGGTGTATAAGAGTAGCACCATCTATTTAAGAATATGGTCAGTTTAGGCTAAAAATACAATGGTGGTCTCAGAAAGAATAAGAAAAAAGATGAACAATTAAGCCCAAGAAAACATCTGAGCACTGGTTACCAATTTCAGCAAGGACGGCTCAAGGCATTTTAAATTAAGTGTCCAGGGAGGTTGTCCTTGACCAGGACACTGGTTTTCCTTCTGCTTCTTGCTATTAGCACTGAAGAAGACGTAAGACACCATCTTCAGACATTAGAATAAGAAAGGATAGATATGGTACTTTGGGTTTGACAGGCCCTGAACTGCACTCTCCAGTTATAATTTTTTAACCCTTCTGCAATCCTAAACATGTATTCTACTTTAGGAAAACAGTAGATGAGGAAGAACACCGAAATACATAATTTAACACATGAAGAAAGTCAGCTCTTCTCTAACTTACTTGAGCTCACAATTTATGTCCTGCTGGCAGCTACATTTCCTGGTCCCTGCTGTGCTGCTTTTTTCTTTAGATCAATCTTAATACAATTGAGAAGAAGGTGACTAAGAGCCGTTCTTAAAATATAACTTAAAATATAAAGTAAAGCGTAGTTCTTCAAGATGAACATCTAGCAAAATTACCTACCACAAAGGAACACCAAAAACAGGCTTTCAGAAGACCTGGTCTGAAGTGGATACAAAAGATCTCTACTGCAGGGAACCTGCTTTAGTAAGGGAGTGGAACTCACTCATCTCTAAAGGTCCCCTCCTGCACCTACAGTGCTGTGATTCAAGTTGCTTCCATCCACCAAATCACATGCAGAAGCAACGAAGTTAGCAAAAGGAAACAAATGGAAACCCTGTTAAAAACTAACAGATTCAGGTTTTCATAAAAGTGCTTGAGACAATATAGGTAAAATGCTGTACTATCAGAAATCTATTGTATTACAAGAGAAATAAAGCAATTAAGATCACTGATGTTTTTCTACAAAAAAATGAAATCAATATCGTGCACTCCAGTGGATATAAGGATAATAGAGATTAGAATATAAGGACAAAGTCTTTTACAGTAAGAAGCACTGAAAGAGGTTGCCCAGAGATGTGCTTGATGACCTGTCCCCAGAGACTGTATCAGACTCTGGGCAACCTGACCTAGCTGTGGTGACCCTGTTCACTGTGGGGGAGTTGGATTAGATGGCTTTCAGAGGTCCCTTCCAAGGATTCTTGATTCTATGCTAATCCCAGGATAACAATTCTGCTGACTGCTTTGCCTTTAAAGGGTCTGCAGTACAGAAGACTTCAAAACCTGCAGTCAATTATCATCTCTTTAAGAATTACTTCAAGATCTAATTTACGTGCAAAGGAAGAACAACAAATAAAAGGAGACATTCTCCAAACTTCTTTGCACCTGGAGAAAAGGCTTTCCTACTTCTGGCAGCCCTGAGACCTTTCCCATCCTTATCATTCCTGATTCTGATCTAATGAATACACTCTCCTCACTCATGCCCAACAGCTGCAACAGCATTACACACTTCAAACACCTCCAGTTAAAAAAATAACCACTTCACTTAAAACGACAGGACTATGTAGTATAATATCCAGCCCTTTACAGGAACATACAAAGAACAAAGCAAGCAGCCTCAATACTGCTTCTGTTTTTGAAGCTGAGGTGAACGAAAAGAAGTGTACTTTTAAGTTCTCCATGTTCCTCCTCAGCAGCTCTCCAAACACAGAAACACTGACAAGCACATCACTGAGTCTTCCTGCATTAATCACTACATACCTTGTAAAAATGTGAAAAATTAATTATCCAAATATTATTTACCTCTAAAGCTTTTCAGGAAAAACTCTTACTGCAAGGATGAAAGATGCCTGCAGTCAAAATTTACAATGTCAAATAGCCTGGAAAGCCATTAACTTGAAAGAGGTCAGATTCTCAGTACTTCTATAATTTCCAAAGTAAGTGCATCTGTATTTTGGAGTAAGTACTCTTGATGAGAAAAAATAATTGTTTTTAGTAAGTAGAAGCAGATGTTCATGCTTGACATTTGAAGCTTTCTGGATGCATGCAGAAAAGTCATATCCTACTTAGACTTTCCACAGCATGGAGAGGGCTAAGGACAATTAAGTGCAAATTGGTCCTGTTTTTTTTTAATTATTATTTTCTTGCATTCTTAGTACTCAGCCCTTTGGTAACATTTACAGTCTTCCTCCAGCACTGGTTTGCCCTATCACATCTATTTATACTGGATACCTTTTGTGCAGGCTCAGAGATCAAGCTCGCTCAGCTCAACAGTCTTAGTGCAAACTGCACTGGTGTGAGGAGCCTCTGATTCTGGGAAAGTTGCAGTATACTCCTGCAAGAAAAGTGAACTGACCTGAACAGGAAAAAAGCTATGCAACGGAAGGAGAGACAAGTACAATTTAAAGCCCAGTCTCAGATTCTGTGTTATTCACTTTGGAGTAGTTTGGCATTAATGAAGAGCCATGTCATCCTATCGTGGTTTGCAGGATATGACAGCAATATGCTCTCACAAGTGAATCCTTCTCTGAACACAAGGAGTAAGCATTCAGATAAGCCAATTAAATAACATTCATCATCTGATAGTATGAAGGGATTTGAATTTCAGTGAAGAAGAAGTTTTACTTGGAGGTGAAAAGGCACGTGTGGGGTAAGAAGGGGGCTTAAAACAGTTAAAGCTTTGACAGCATCTCCATAACACAGCTAAAAGTTGTATAATTACCATTTATAACTCCTGAAGAAATTTATGGCAAAAAAAACATCTTTACCTTTGTTCCAAGATAAATTGTTCTACTGCTTCAGATTTACTAGAGTGCTTCAGTTTTACCTGAAGAATGCTCCTCAGGTATTTTAACTACTCCGTCATGACCACAGAACTGTCTGGCACCACACCCCTTCTCTCTATCTTTGCTGATTGACAACATCAGTAAAATTCACTAGCTTTAACTAAACCTCCAAACAGAATTCCTTTTTGCCACTAACCAGATCAATGTTCTTTAGTACTGTAAGAGCAGAACTGAGGTGGTAAGGAGGCTCTTATTTCACCTGCACAGTTCAATTGCCCCTGGGTATTTAGAATAAGAATGATTTAGATTGGATAAAACCTCTGAAGATCACCTACTCCATAATTCTCTCCAGAGAGATGAGTAGAAGTGACATGACTAAAATTTTCTTCTAAGAAGTGTCAGTGTTAGAGAGGAACAATCAAGATATTTTTTTCCTGCTGCACTAATTCAGAAATCAAACAAGTACTTTTCTATCCAGTGTTTTATTATTTCTTATGAAACACTTTCAAAAGCACTGTCATAGGTTTGTAATGGTACAGATCTTGAGCAGCAAAGTTGGAGGACAATTCTTTTAAAATGAATCCTACTGTGTACCTAATTAATGGTTCTAGATAGTGGTTCACAGCATCAGTGAAACTGCACAGTATAATGCCAAATGCTTAATGACATACTATCTCAGAGGACACAAACAAAGCTGCTGCACATGCCTTCAAGTCTCTCCTTGCTGTATTTCCAACACTGAATCAACAGCTCACTGCTCTAATTGCAGTTTTGTACAAGGCAGTGAACCACGAAAAATTGATGGCAAAAGTAGGACTTCTCTGCATGTGGCCAGAAAAAAATCACTGAAACTTACTTCCAACTTCCTTTTGGAAATGTTACATGTTAAGTCTCATAATTATTTCTTTAAATATATGCAAAGCTATGAAGGAGTGGGAAGAAAACCTATGGATTTAAACTTTAGATAAAATACTTCTTAAATCTATATTCCCTTGACAGGTGATAATTACCCACGTAAACACTAACAGTCCAGTAAAGAACTCAAAAGAGGAAAAAAAAACCTTACTAAATCTGATTTTTAAAAAGCAGGTAGAAGGCAGTTAGATAATCGATGCTGTCTTACACAGAAGGTTAGGCCTGTAGCTAGGACAAGCTATTTGCATTCCCATTTCCAATTAATATCTGTGTATGTGACTGCACCACATGTCACCTGCATTTAAGAAAACCACCTGTTAGCCCTTGCATGGGGAAGCTCTGCCATATGGAGAGCTGAGATAAGGACTGAGGGAAGTTCCGCAGCCCCATCTCACCTTGTGTCAGAAACAAGCATCATGTTACTGATACAAGCTCTGTCCTTTGGGAGCTCCAACCCACTCACATCACATGCATCATTCAATCACCTTGGCACCCACAAGAAGGAAAGCCGAACTCTGAGATTTGTGTCCTTCTGCTAGCATTAATCACATTAAAATCCACCTCCTGACACAGCTTTGTACCAGTTGAAGGACTGACCACTGTTTTTTTTTCCCCCTTTTAAGAGAAAGAATTCTGTCTGTGCAAAAGTCATTTACGACTTACTGAAAGATACTGCCATTCAGATCATCTTATTATTTAAATTGTCTTTCTGAAGGAGTTTTCCCTAAAGTGAGGTGAAGGAAAATTCACAGAGGAAATCTACCTAACAAAGCATGTGCTGAGTTCACCTACCGCTACATGAAAGGAAGTGATACTTGCAGTGCTGTTTGCACCTCTAAGCTTTCCACACTTGGGAATTATGTTTTCAGGACAGAACAGAACAACAAGCTACCATACAAGCAAATGGGTAATCAAAAACCATCACTGTACACACACAGTGGTATCTGCTCTATTTAGGAGTCAGTGAAAAAGTACTTCCTAGAAACATCTTCCAAAAGAGAAGCCATAGAAAGTATTTCATGTCTTCTATGACATAGCTTATTTTCACCTTGAAGCGGAGTATCTCAGTGAAGCCAAAATTCCAGACTACTGGCAATTCTAATAAGCCTACTTACATGTATTCCATAAAGCACTACACAGGATGGTCTTTTAGAAGAAGGCAGTAGACAATAGGTTCAATTTTGCTACCCACACAAATAGCCAACAGCTCGCAAATTCGTGTTTTAAATATATTTTACTTTAAGAAGACAGTAGGTGGCATCCCTTTTAGGTGTCAGAGGAATATAAACAGTGTTTAACAGTTATATTATACTAAAGGAGAAGCTGTGGATGAGGGGTACCTGTCATATACACAATTCTAGAACATCTCACATTGGGATCAATTCTCCCTGAACAGGAGAGCACTTAGTTCAGGCACGACATGAAGGTCCATCACCTAAACAATTTCCCTCCAGAACTGCATGCCAACAGGGAAACAAGCACTCTCAGCAATTAATCTAGCAATCTGAGAAATGCAAGGAGAATACACATCTTTTCTTCTGAAGTAAAAATATCCACTGAAGGCACAATTCCATCATTTTTCAGGACTGTACATTAAAAACTGGCTGATATCCATGTTTTAAGTTTTGAATTTAACTTCAAATCAAATTCAACCACGAGCTGGATTTTGAGTTTGCCAGTAAGTACGTAATTTTTAAATGGGCTGTCAGGTCCAGATAAATAGGAATACTGCAGGTTCCATCAAGGTCCTGGTACTGACTGCTCAGAAAGGACTGCTCCCCCAACATGTTCCTGCACAAACAGCTCTGATATCAGCTTCACTTCTACTCAGGATAGTCTCTGGACTGATTAGAGGAATATGAAATACAGCCTGCTTCCCAGGTGACTATTTATATTGCTTCAGAGACAAAGGCAGACATCCCTGACAGTTCTTCTCAACCACACAGACATCTCAGCTCTTCTAACAGAAGCAACTTTCTAGTGTACCAATGCCCTAAGTCCTGAAGCACATCAGAAATCCCTTTAACCAATTCTTTCCACTGTAGTGTTGAAACTGGTAAAGTCAATCAGTTTTAAACAGCATATGGGTGAATACAACCATGAGAACTTGCCCTGAAACCCAGCTTATGCTTAACAAGGGAGGGGAAGGGAGTAAAGCAGTCTTTTCCCAACTATTGTACATTAACCTTGTAAGAATTTGCTGAAGTTGAACAGAATGGAACACGGGCAAGAAAAGTCAGAACTTGCCATTCTGTCATAAGAAAAAAGCCAACTCAGTCACTTGTCTTTTAACACAGTCCACAGAATACCCTGGGCAGATGCATTCCTTATTCTTACAAACCAAGATATTTAATCCTAATTAATGCTAAGTTGCATGTACTTGCAACATTACTGGAGTACAAATTTATTCCAAGTCTCCTTCAAAATCTGCACATGCTTCTGGAGCACCAAATGATGTCCTTCCAACTCGCCCCACCAAACAACATGGAGAGCTCCCTGTCTGCCACAGCCAAGCACCTACCCAAATCTTTTCATGACTCAGTGTTTGTCAAACAGCAGTATGTGTGTGTTTCAAATAGCATCACATACTTACAAAACTTCATTGATACGGAAGAGGTAGGAATTCTAATTGTAATCACTGTCACCTCGAATTAATTTCAGCTATGTTCAACTGGCTCAGCAGGGGCTTTTAACTTCAAATATCTTAAGAGGAGAGCTTTTGGTTACAAGATGGAGGGGCATCACTGCTCAAGAGATCTGACTGCAAACCCTGCTGTTTAATGAAGAAGCTGGCTGACACACCTCCTTCAGACACTAACATCTGTGGAACAGATTCAGAAGTCTCCATTATCTGATTGATTTTCATCTCCTATCCTGAGATTTCAGAACCCAGACAATTGTTTCCATGAATATTTTCTTCTGTGTATAATTGTGTGATGATACACTTTAAAAGTATTAATAACAAAAACATAAGAAACATATGCTAATTATAAAGCCATTTCCTCTTCACCTACCTTCATACATTTGGAGAAAACGAACATTTTGCAAGAAAGAAAAAGATGCAATTGGAATGAAGCAAGAAAAAACTGATAAGCCAGGTCTCAATATCTGTACTTTTAGAAATTCAGTAAACTAAATTTAGTAAATAGGAGACACAGGAGTGTGCAGTGCAAGACATCCCTTGCTCTCCTCTTTTCAGCCTGACAGATCATCAACTTTTCTCAGATGCGTGGCAATCACAGTGCTAGTTACTTTCTGGCCCAGGCTAGCAGATCAAGAAACAGGCACCTTGCTCCACCGCTAAGGACTAGATGAGCCAGTACCAATCCTAGCCACAGCTCAAAGTTTTGGAAGAAATAACATCCAGCTCAAAATCATATTTAGCATCTGACTATGAGTCAGTCATCTTACCCTATAAATAATGAACAGCCCAGGTGCCCTTCGAGCTCTCCTGTATGACAGCACACTGAACAACAGGATGTCCCTCTAAGTAGGGATGCCTTGAGGACACATGCACTGCAGTAACACCGTACACCTTGACATCAAGAGACTCTTTGTTGATGCAGATCCTCAGTAAATGAGTAACAGCAAAGACCCCAAATCCTACATAAGCTTCTATCTTAGATTGACTGTGTACATGTAATCCCTTAGACCTAAGCCATTGCCAAGCTAGAAACTAGGGGTGGATTTAAACATATTGAAATCAAGGTGGAATTTAGAAAACAAGAGTCTCCTCTAAACCTTGTGACTCAATGGGAGGGTCTCCTTGAGAAGCCTGTTTAGTCCTATAAATCTTGTAAAAGTAGGGTAACTTATCTCAAATCTTGTGAAGTTTGTCTTATAATTAAGTTTTGTTAAATTACTTTTTTATAACAATAATGTACTTCTGCTTTTCTTTTAGAAGAGAGGTGTACAGCTCCATCCATGACAGGAGCTAAAGCAAGAACACGAATTCCAAACAAATAACCATATAAACACTAACTACCTTGCACAACCTTGCAAGACCAGTAACTCACGATCTTTGTAGCCAAAACAGTTATCTCAGCATTTCATTTTAAGGACAAGCAAGAGTAAGTTAGGGCAGCCTTTAAACGAGATAAAATATTGCACATCTGTAACTCAAGCAAACAAAGCATTTGATATGATTTCTCATTTAGATCACACTCACCTGCAAGTGCTAAGAACTTGCAACTCTTGATTTTCTATACTTATTTATTATCTAGCTTTAAATCTAACTAGGTTACAAAGGACAAATCACCTACTTCATGGTGAAGTCCTACACTATTTTACTGCCAACAGCAGAACACCTGAATTTCATTTGGAAGAACACAAGTCATAAATAAGAAAGTCAAGAAGTCAAAAACAATTTAGTTTCTCAAAGTCATAGAAAGCAATACATACTTTTATAGTTTTAGTTTGAAGTCTCAATCCATTCAGGGTGTTGATAGCTTTTTCAGCATCCTTCGGGTCAACATAGTTCACAAAACCATAACCCAAGCTCTGTCCTGGTTAAAGAAAGGAAGAAGTGATCATTAGTATATCTATGCTGTCAAACAGAAAACTAGAAGTGTTTTAAAAACCTGAAATGCGCACATGAGTTATACTGAGGAACAGTCACCTGCAACAATGAAGATTAAGATGTTCACAATGCCTTATTTTTCCAGTAAGGCTAATATCTTTAACTAGTCTTCACTTTTCCCATAGATCAATGTTCAGTGTTCAATGTTCTAAGTTCAATGAAGTAACGGCCACAGTAATTTTAATGAAAGACTTGAAAAAACTAGATGAAATACATTCAGTAATTTGTTATTAACTGTTGGGAGACAAGAAGTAATGCAAGATTTTTCAAGTTCATCTTTTTAATTGAGTACAGAAAGCATAATGGTAAAATTCTCTAATAATACTTCAAAATAAGGGAATTTCAAAGGCATTTTAGTATCAGAATTTGAGCCAAGAGATCTCCAAAGCTGACTGTTTCTACAGATACTACTCACACAGAGTACAGCCTCATGGTAGCAAGGGGTTTTAAAAGACCATTTTGTTTCTCTATTCATAGCAACTCATACAAATGACTGGACATCAGTTAAGTATCATTAGAACAAAGATGCCATGTTAACAGGTTCTTCCAGCATCACCAGTTCAGATCACAGATAGCAACAGAGAACTTGTAACTCTTATTGAGCCACAGCCTATTGCAATCAGCGTGCTGTATCTACACACTTATTAAGCTCTTCAGACTTTCTTCAAAATCTCAAAACCACGCATGTAACATCCTTAACTAGCTGCCTTCAGCATACTTTTTTAAAAGACTTCCTGCACACAAGGACAGCTACAAAAATGTAACACAACAACAGGACACTATCTAGTAAACATACCCTTCATTAGCATGGATTTTTTTTTTTTTTTTTTTTTTTAATACAAAGTCCCAGAGTCTCTGAAGATTATTTTAAGAATCTGGAAAAGTTAAATCCAAAAACATGAACCAACAAGTCAAAGCCATGGGAAGCATCCAATACAACCCACTTACAGAACATTAGTTTGAGGTGTTACCTGGCAATGTACTGATAAAGGGATAAATAGTATTACATAATGCACAAGTATCAAATTTGTTTATCACAGGAAAGATATAAAAGCCATGATGTATAAAGTTCTTATATGGTATCTAGCAAAACATACGCAACAAGAATACCTGATAGGCAGAGACAAGAGAGGGTTCAGTCACAAACCCACCACTGCTGGTAGTGTTTTGTATAAACTACTATAGCACCAAAAGTTTAGCAGAGAAACCTCAACTGCACAGTGCATCCATTTTTCTCCATTCGATCTAAAATAATAAACACAAGAATAAAATGGCTAGAAGCAGCTGTGAACAGATGACCATAGGCAAAGTGCCAAGTTATTCACAAAAAGAACATCAGCACTGAACTGGACAATGCCCTGAGCAGTCTGCTCTGCACAGCCTTGCTCTGAGCAGGGAATTGCACTTTATGATTTCCATAAGGGCATTCATTATCAGTGGTTCTGTAACAGACAACGTGGAAATCTATGGAAATATGGTCTGTGTTCATTTATGACTACCTAGATAACTCAGTTAAGTTTCTTAACCTAAGTTATTTTTTTCCATGTTAGTTTGATTACAGCAGAGCTATTTCCACACCTGTCACCTCCATCATTCCCACTGTCTGCAGAAACTCTCCCTAGCACTGTTTAAAATAAATAAATAAATAAATAAAAGCAACTTCAATGAATGGCTTTCTTCCTAAGACAGAAATGCTGATTTTCTGTGTTCTTAATCATGCTCCAGGATGAAACTCATCTAAGCCACAACTTAGATTAAACTTTCTTACAAAGAAAGCTACTTCATGTAACGCGCCCCCAATATATTCTTATTTCTAGAATATAGAAGATGAACAGAGGAATAGAAATGATTTCTGCACATGAGTTTCATTGTTTTTTACATAAAAAAACATCTAGACCACAGCAAACAAAGACCATATTCGAGAAGTCATGGCTGTCATGTCCTGCACAAATGGAAAAAAGGAACACATTCCCATTTCTAGAAAAGGGAAAAAGAGATCTAAGGAAACTACAAGCCAATGAGCCTTATACCTGTGCTTGGGAAGATCATGGAAGAGATTCTCCTGGAAACTGTGTTAAGGTACAGGAGGGATGAGCAGATGATCCAGGACAGCCAGCATGGCTTCATCAAGGGCAGATCATGTCTGACAAGTCTTATGGTCTACTATGGAGGAGTGACTGCATTGGTGGACAAAGGGAGGGCAACAACTGTCATCTACCTGACTCCTGCAAGGTCTTTGACAGTCCTGCACCAAAACACTCCTGCACCTTACCTCGAAAATGAGATATAAGCGTAATGGGTGGACTATTCAATGGACAAAGAATTTGCTGAATGGCTGCAGTCAAAGTTGCTATTAATTGCTCTCTGTCTAGGAAGAGAGCTGCTGATGAGTCGTTTCCCACAGGGGTCTGTCTTGGGATCAGCATTCTTCAACATCTTTATCTATGACATCAACAGTAGGATACAGTGTACCCTGTGCAAGTTTGCTGACGACACCACACTGAGTGGCGCAGCTACCACAACAAAAGGAAGGGATGTCATCCAAGGGGACACAGACAGGATTGAAAAGCAAGCACATAAGAACATAATGACATTCAACAAGGCCAAGTGCAAGCTGCTGCATTTGGGCCAGAGCAATCAGATGTGTACAGACGGAGATTAACTTACTGACAGTAGCCCTGTAAAGAACAACCTAGGGGGACTGATGGACAAAAAGTTGGACATAATCAGAAGCATGCTCATGAAATATGGAAGACCAATAGTATGCTGGGCTGCATCAAGAGTGGAGTGGGAATCACGGGAATCACCTCCCTCTGATCCACCCTCGTCAGGTCCCATCTCTAGTACTGAATCCAGGCCTGGGGCCCCCAGCATAAGAAAGATGTGGAGCTATTGGAGGAGGTGCAAAGAAGGACCGCAAGAGATTATCAGAGGACTGGAGAACCTCTCCTATGAAGGAAGGCTGAGTGAATTGGGCCTGGAAAATAGAAGGTTCCTGGGAAAGTTCCATTTCAGCCTTCCAGTTTTTTTCCTTTTTTTTTTTTTTTTTAATACAATATAGTAGCAATATGACAAGGGGAGAAACTGTTTTAAACTAAAATATAGGGGAGATTCAGGCTATATTGTACAAATACTACTTAGAGGGCAGTGAAGCATTGGAAAAGACTGTCCAAAAGAGCTGTGTATGTCACAGCAATTCTTGGCAATTCTGTGTCAAAGAAACACATAAGCCCATGAGAAGATAAAGTCTGGCTAGCAACAAGCAACACAAAGCTGGAAGTCGAACCTCATCTCTTCCAGGGCTGCTGTTTGCTTCTGCTTTTGTTAAGGGAAAATGCATAAGGGGTTTTTTAGTTCATATACGAGTGGTTGAGTTCTAGAAAATCATTCCACACAAACCAGTAGAAGTATTAATTCAAACAATCAACAGGTTTCCCAATTATTGCAGAGTATGTCCAAAATCTGCTGGTTGTTTTCTCTCTTTTTTGAAAATAAAAGTTGAGTTAGAAAGATAAGGATTTAGAAATTCAATTAAATGTTTCACAGCCACAAAAATTTACATTCTAAACTTGGCTAGCACTAATGGTATCTGTAAAAAGCCTACAAGAAATCTGATCTGACTATACATTTCAGATGGGGGAAGAACAGCATATCTAATGGACACATTTCACTCTTTCCTTAACATGGAATTAGCTAGTAAGTACAATACAAATAGATTCTCATTCTGTGCAGAGATGTCTTTTCTTTAACATTTAAACTTCTTGCTTTCAAAACAAGCTGAGAAACTAGACACGTAGGCTGTCCACCACATAAAACATTTAGAAAAGGAACTTCAACATTCTATAATTAAAATCACTAATTTATATTGCCAGAAGCTAAAGATAAAACCAAGTAGCTTTGGACTTTTCCATCTGACTCTTCTTCATCAGCTAACTTCATACACCAGAGTAGAAGTCACCTGCAAATCATCTCACATTTGTTTCCAAGTCTAATAAGATGTTTAAAGTATATTTGTTGAAGTCCACAAGTGTATGAGAGAGGAAAAAGTAAACCTACAGTTCTCCTTAAGTTAAATAATCCTTGGATTTAAACACAAATCAAAAACCATCTCTAGTGCCACTTTAGAATAAGGTCATCTGCATCTAGATCTTAACCTCAGAAGTGTTTTTTCCCAATTTGTGCATAATGGCACTGCCAGCAATTTGAAAAGCCACCAATGGCTCTTGGGGCTATCTTATTTCTTATTGTGAGTTACTACTTCTCCCACAAAGGAAAAATAATACCTTCAAGGAGGTTACTTTGCCCATTTCTGCAAACGTGTAATACTTGACACTACATGCTCAACTGCATCAAATGAGCTTCTTCACCTCAACAGTTCTTGTGGTTATTTCACAGCTTAACATCTAAAAATCTGTTTCTGTATGTTTTGTACTGGATTTTATGCTCTGGACTAAACACAGAAACAATATAAATGGTAATCCGTGGTGTAGACTAAAACTAGCTAAAAGCTAAATAGAAATCACAATAGGAAAAGCCAAAGTGGAGAGATGATTAGAAGAAAAAATCTGATAGAACACTCCTAGAAATGAGGCTTCTTCCCACGTATCTTTACGAGTAGTACCAAAAAAACGTAGAAAAAAACAACGGAATGGGCAGCAAAGCTGTACAGAACTTCTTTACTTTCAGAGAAACAGAACAGGTGTGGATCTGACTCCTGTGGACCTCATCACCGCTCACCATACAACGCAAACGCCACCAGGAATTACTAAAGCCCTGTAATCACAATCACACACTATTACAGCATCACAGCAGTACCAATGAACAGGAAGATAAACTATCCTGGATTGTAGATATCTTTGCAACTTCTGCTGAAACTTCTTGGTTATTTTCAGTAACTTCAACAACTCTATGGAGACTGTTTATACCACAGTCCTGTTCTCAAGAACAGAATGTTAGAATCAAAGACCACAATGAGGATGCTTAGGATATTCTTCTGGAGAGAAGGAATGACAAGATGATTGATCAATTTAACTGGCTGCTTAGCGAAATGCAAGTTTAGTCTTCCCCTAGATTTTGATTTGTTATTGCACATCACTATACAGCACTATGCATCTCCTTGAAGCACAGGTACATACAATATCTAAAGGAGCTTACTGCTGGGTTACTGAACCCTCAAAATCCACTGCAAGCCACCTCATTTCACTTGGCCACAGTTAACTACTTACGCAAAGTTTTCTTATGAGCCTTGGGAAGAATAGACAAGGTTCCCTCATTACTACACAAGTTTCTCATAATGATTTAAGTAAGAAACAGGTGACATGAAAGAAAAAATAAGCCCTAGTGCTGTCCAAGTATTACCCAGAAAAATGCGCATGCCTGAAGTACTGAACTGCATGAAACACCTAATACATTCTGAGGTAAACCCCAGTTTAAGGTTGAAAGACATTAGCTAGCACAACTTGTCTCAGAATTTGCTTTAGGTAGGAAAATTAGGAGCATACTGTCAAGGACAACAACAGAGCAATCCCTCTCTGCCCACTCCTTCCTGTCAAGTCTCACTTTAGGTCCACTATCAATGTGCATACAGCTCATTTCCCACTGAAGTGGAAACCTGACCACTTTTTTCTTGTACCACCTCCTATAGATTCTCATTTGTATATGCATACCCTTTTAACTTGCTATCAATTTAGAAACATTCTAACTATAAGATGAAGCAGAGTTTTAGATTCAAATAAAGTGTCCCCACTTTAAATTTGGAAGTGTCTTCTTGCTAATCATCATCTGCTGATCAGCAGTTTTAGGTTGGGTTGTGATCATCTGTCCAAGGCAACAGCATCTCCCAAGACCATCTATAAACCACTGCCTCTCACTAGTTTGACTCAAACCATTTGTACTGCTTCATCCAAGTCTTTGGTTCATCATTTCTAAACAGTAATTTTGAGTACACAAGATCAAAGGAAAACTGAACAAAATTGAACTGAATACAAAATTATTCATCTCCATCCCCTTTTTCCAAAAAACTTGCATTAAGGTTCACTTATGTTAGAGTTGTGCAACCAGCTAAACCAGGACATTCAATGAAGACACTTGTTATAGCCTCTCCTAGGAACTGGACTGCTGACAGTAAGGAAAAGTACAAATATTTTTTTTTTTTGGAAATGCATTTTCTTCTGAAGCTTCACCAGAACTGCCACATAACAGCTACATTTCTTCTTGCTGTGTTTCCACAGAAGCACAGAAAAGAGCCCCCAGATCAGTCAACCTTCTTGATAAACATTTTTTTTTTTTTTTTTTTTTAACTGCAACAACTACTGTACTTAGAAAATCACTGCAAGCAAATGCAACAAAAGAGAACCTTCCTATGGAGACAGATGTTTGCACAGCTCCTTCCTTCTACAGTGGGCAAAAGATGACAGTATTTTATAACTTAAGTTTCAGACAGTAGAAAAAAGTGTTCCTCTCACGTTTCAGCCCAAGAGCTACCACTTAGTTCCAGGAAGAACATACTTTTGAACCCTGTGGACAGCTCAGAACAAGAATTACTATTTCAGACAAGTGCCAAAAGCAGCTTCTTCAACAGCTCTTAACGCTGCTGGACTGGATATGTAGTAAGAGAGCTCAATCATCTGAACCACGTAGTCCTGTTAACAAAATTTGCCTGAAAGTGCTCAAGTGTCATTTACAGTCTGTTACAGCTTACGAGAACAGCTTGAAACACTGACAAGGCTGAGCTTTAATAGATGCTAAGTGAGCCATTTTTAAAGCTACTTCTAAAATGCAGTTATAGCTGTATGATACAGAAATCCTCAAGAGGTCACAGACACAAAGTGAACTCAAGTGCTGCATTTTCAACAGTTAGCACTATTTTAACATTCATACAAAAGGATGTATACTGCATGATTGGTTGGAGAGCAGAAGATTAGCTTGGAGATTAGATTTCATGACTGACTAAAACATCCTGGTGAATTATAAGGCGTTACTTTATCGTGCTCTGCCCTCAGGAGAGAAAGAGACTCCTAACAAAAATGCAGAAAGATGTCTCTGAATCTTGGCACACCCACCACACGAGGGAGTCCTTGGCTGCGTTGTTTCAGAGCGACCAAGCAGCAAATGTAAGTGCTGAACAAGCCACCTTTCCAGCCCTCCGTGACACTGTGAGAGCATCCAAGCTCTGACAATTCAAGCAGTAGCAAATACCTTCATGCATTTACTTTCTGTAAGAATAAAAAAAATTAAGGTAAAGCAGGCTAAAAAAAAAAAAAAAAAAAAAAACAACACACAAAAAAAACAACTAGGATTCTAGTAGGGTGATTTTCCAGAAATCTCAAGACTGTTTTGACTTAGGCTAAGAAGTTCTATTGTGAAATACTGTAGCACAGGAACTTACCCATTAAGAACACAAATATCACACAAAACTGAGTAACATTACATATTATTTGCATCAGTATTTGACATGTTAGAACATGTTACTGAAGCTAAGTAAAGCCTAGGAGCTGAAATTTTCAACAAAAAATACTTAAGAATTCTGACCGGGTACTTTTTTTTTTTTTTCCCCATAACTGAACTTCAGTAATGAAAGTTACACCTTCAGTGCTTCATTCCTTCAAGACAGATTATCTGCTTGCTATCAGGACTGCTTATTTTCTAGTGAATACCATTTTTATGCCAAAGATTCTTAACTACGAATAACTTAGCTTAAATCCATGTTTTTTTCTTGTGTACAAAGCTCAGTACTCACGATTCCCTGAAGTACTGTTAAAACAAGCCAATATCCTATCCTTTTAAACAGTACCAAGTCAAGCTAACAGCAACTTAACACTGGGCATGAGAGGCAGAAGAAAGCCTGAAGCTGTAAACACTGGTGTAAGAAGACTATTAGAAGAAACACCAAGGACAACATTGAAGTCTACATAGAAAGGCTCTCATTTTCTTGGACCTGCACCAGTTTAGACATATTCCAGAAGTTCAATACAGTGGAAATGCTGCATTGCCTGACATGCCAAAGCACAAGCAGTGTGGTTGTTCATGCAAATACCTTGTGAAGACCAACCTAAAAACTGCCGTTAGTCACAGCCAACAACATCCTGAAGGCAAGCTAAAGGGGCCACAGGAAAGATCAGTGAGCAGGACATACAGCTACAAGTCCAACTTCAAGAGCACAATCTTGATGAAAAGTTTCAGAAACAGGAGCATGAAATAGTCCAACTGAATTGTCTTGATTCACAGCTGAAGTCATCAGAATGCTCCACAATACACCAGGCTAATCCTTCTGAGTGACAAGGCCACAGAGCACTGTGTGCCTCAACAACAGCATCACCCAGCCGCTACTAGCAGCTCCACTTCAAAAGTTACTGCATCAGCACTGTCAAAGGAGCAATTTAAGCCACTGAGATCACCAGCATTATCATGACACTGAATAAGGCTAGGAGCACACACTGATGATGATGCAAGTTACTCAGCCATAATACTGTAAATAAAATTGTACTTCTCTGTACAATTACTGGGAAGAAGTAACAGATTAAGTACTGAATACCAGCACTACTGTCTTCTCACCATTTTCCTTCAGTAGCAATCACTATTCAAGTCTCACAGTCCTTTCGAGTTAGTATTAAAGTTTGAACTGAGTTATAATCAGCTTCTGCAAGATGAGAAAAACTGCAGGAGCCACTAAGCAATTCCTGATTTAATAGGAATTTGTACTTGTAGATGGACTGTATTTACTGAACACTCACAGCTCTTACCACTGAGCTGGCAAGCTATGCAGCTACCAAGAAAACACTCATAACCTGTGATTATTATTAGATATCCATTTTTGATACTATGTCACCTCTTTTTCAGACATCTGGACCCTCAGCTATTGCTCTGAATCAAAAGAGAAATCAGAATGAATTACAGATTATCAAGTACTGATCAACACATTTGACAGTTCATTCTGCCATACAGTACAACAACTATGCCTAACTGAACAGCCATCACCAGAGCTTTAAGTTAACAGACTTTTTTCAGGAACAGATGCAGAAGTTCCACTCTAACCAGATTCAACTCTTATCTTCTCGGCCTTATATCTCACACAGTTTTTCCACATGTGAAGAAGGCTGCTATTCAACACTATTACTACAGACTTTGTTGTTTGTTGATGTCATACTCAAACACAGAAGTGCAGCTCTGGTCCTTCCCACAACAGCAGGCAGAGAAAGTCGCAGGTAGGAAGAAACCTTATCAGATAAGCACAGTAAGTCAGAATGGACAGTAATTGAACTTTACAAGCAGATACATTATGTTCAAATAGGAAATCTTGACCCAGAACAGTTTCAAGTAGGGACAAGTGGAAGCCCCTTATTATGTTATGGTGAAAATGTACCAGGTAGCTTGTTAAATTGATTAGCTTTTTAAAAGATAGTTTCACTTTGTTATTCCGCTTGTATTAACACTGTATGCTGGCTGCTTCAGTACGTAATGAAACCACCATGAATCTGCAAAATCTCTGGCTGCATCATGTTGGTAACAGACAAATACTCTCTGTATTGATCCTAGGACCATATAATCCACATTATGTCCTTTCAGACAAAGGGATTCAGGGTGAGCATGACATTAACACTAGTGCCCAAATTGAGCTAGAGTTCACTGAAAAACATCACAACTGCTATAAATACTTGGCACTAATCTCACTGCATAGCTACCCTGGAAGGCAGTGCTGGCCTACAAAAATTTCAAACTATTCAGGGTCTCTTAACAGACAAGTCTGCACAGGAATTAACATTTATTCCAAGTTACAGTTTAGAATCAGTAGAAAATACCACTATCTACAAGTAGTTAAAGAAGAGTGAACAACCAGTGACAGGACATGTAACAGGCAGCTGGCATGCAGCGGGGGGGAAGCAGAATCCTGCCAGAAGCACACAAGAATATCTCGTATCTCACACTATAGAGGGACACAACTTCCAAGACCCCGTACTTTCATGGGTTTCTTGTACATTATTGCAATCTCTGTCAAGAGTGAGCTTAAGTTTGCTTACAGAGAAGCACAGACGAAGCACATACTGCATTTATCCCAATCACAAAAACCAACTGCTGAATGGAACAGTTTTATGACGGTGACATAAACAAAAACAGTGTCAATCCTCAAAGCAGTGAAAAGTGAAGTCAAAACATGAAGAATCAAATGCTACTGAGTAATTTAAGTTAAACAAGTTACTTCATCTGCAAGTATGAGTTACTCTCAGGAGTACATGCTATGCGATAAATCATGTGGTTCATAATGGAAAAGCACAGTTAATGCCATTAAGTTATTTCCAGTTAATATCGACCAACAAGCATGCGGAATCAGAGCAAAGTCACCCACAATACACTACACTTGTTTTTAGTATATCCATTAGTACTGCTCATAAGGCTCGTCTGAAAGCTTCTACGGGATTATTCCTGCACTCCAAACAATAGGACAGTACTTCAACCACCAGCTAAGTAGACCGATTTTTCTGTGCTTGTGGGAAGAACATGCAACAGCAAAGTTTAAAGTGATTACTACTGTCCTTCTGCTCCCACACATTGGGTCCCAAGGCCTCAACAGGGCCCACAATCTAATAGCAGTAGAGCTTAAAATACAAACTTACATTAATATTTAAAAGCTAATACTAAGAACAGCTCTTCTTTCTCATCCACCCTTGTAGAAACAAAGAAAATGGAGAAAAAAAAATCCAGTGCTTCACAGTTATGTAAAAAACTAACACAAAAAAAACTTCAGAAAGAAACTAACCACATATAAATTGGTCTGCAATCCCATTTGTTTTCTATTTGTGCTTTAGTCACTGTCTGTTCTAGGCATCCTGCTTGCAAAATATTTTGCCATGCAATACCTTCTGCCCATACCCCTGTTCCAATCAGTTATTGTCAGGCTGTCAGCAACTACCAAGAACCACTGCCACCAAGTCAGCACACCACAAAACTGCAGCAACTTTCGTCTGGCTTTTCCTCTACCTGACAAACTAGTCACCCACCTCAAGCACACTCAAAACCATGTAAAAACATGTAGCAGGTTAGACTCTCAACACCATACACATTGGGAGTGAAGGCTGAGAAGGCAAAAAGAAGTGGGGAGTTACAGAAAATCAGCAAGCAACTTTTAGGAAGCAGTGAAATAGTAGCCATCTGTTCTTGCGATGCTCCCTCTATGAGGTACCAGCACCACAAAGCAAACACCAGGAATTCCAGCTATTCTGTCTTACCATTCTCAATTTTTTTCCCAGAGAGATTTTTATTTTTGTGACAGGGACATCTGAGATTTCCTATCCTTTGAATGAACGAAGCAGCCACTTACCAGCCTAAGCCATTCTGTAGGAACACCATAGTATTATTCTTCTCTTACCTTCTTCTGAGAGATGAAAAGAACTTGCTTAGTTTGTCTCTTATCTCATCTTCACAGAGTACTTCAGAAAGGCAACATGTCTGGAGTCTTAGACTAAAAGTAATCCCTATGACTATTTTCTTCCCATTCTCCCATAATGTTAGTTTACAGGTCCTAGAATTAGTCAAGCATTAAGGTAAGAGAAAGATTTATGGCTGGAAAGTAAGCTTAACGCTTCAAAATGGTGACAAGATTCAAATTACCAGACCAGGTTCAAGTGAACCAAGAGATTATCTTGAAACAAAGAGCTGATGTGTGGGGAAACTAGAGTTCTGCAGTAGCAGTGACCAGAAAGGTTTCCAATAGAACAGCTCCATTCTTCCCCAGAAACCCATGTGAACAGTTTTGCATGGATGCAATAAAAAAAAAAAAAAAAAAAAAAAAAGAGGTTAGCAAGTTCCACAGGTTCTAGCAATTAGAGTCAAGCAGCCAGGCAGACAAGGCACTTTCTACTGCTCACATGGAAGGCAGAAGATCTTTGTATTTATTACCAAAGGACTGCAGTATTAGTCAAGCAACCACTCACTAAAAGATCAATGTTTCATCCATGCTCTACTCATAGTGGGCTCACCTTAGAGAAAATCCTTTGATTAACAGAATCTAATGCTTGTTTGGTCACATTAAATGCAGCACTGTGACAAGGTGCCTCCTCTTAGACACAGTACAACCACAGTGCACTGAACAAGCAGATGCTGATTTAAATTTCTCACAACATCCCAGTGACTGTATACATAAGTAGAGTGAATTATAAACAATGTGATAAGAAATACTACTGCAGATAACACCTAACGTGAAAGCTCAACTCTTGATGCAACACATCCAATTTGCGACTTTGATTGTAACATATCCAATTCCTTTTATGTTTTCCATTTTCAGTTGTGATCAGCCCAGAACCCTTCAAATTTATTACCACAGCTCTTCAACAAAAAAATATTTTAAAAATGCACAAGATTTTAGTATTAGGAACTGTTTCCATACCAACATTAACTGCAATCATACCTACGTTTTCTAGATATATTTAATTTTTCAGAACTGTAGTTCTAGGCATCTGCTGAGCTATGTGATGCATTTGCTATTTGTACTATCTATAACCAAACAGTAATTAGACAACACTTCCAAATATCTAGGAAATCTAGAGTCTGCAGAGAGCAAAATGAAGAATGTTCAGCACTGACCCACAAAGCATGCGATTGTGCATGAAGAAATCTCAGCACAAAACAAGATATTTACTGCATGTGAGGCAAGTGAGAAACAGGTTTTTGAAAATCGGGCTTTTGTGAACTTGATAACAGGGCAACTGGATTGAATAACAATGGTCAACAATAACCTGTAAAAACTGTTTGTCATCTTTAGAAAGCAGGAAGCTTGTCAGCAGAAAGTGATGCAGGAAAATAACTTCAGGAGGGGAACACCTGGCTCCTTCTAGCAAATGGAACAGTCAATTAACCAGGCTTAATTTCAACTACGCAAGTCAATAGCTGTGAGTTACTGCTCCAGACTAGATGCATCCTACCTCAGCTTCCAGACAATACAGGCTGGTGTACTGCACCATAAATGTAAGGTCAGTATACACACATTAGTAGCTTAAACACGATATTTTGAAAGAGGGCGAGAAAAACAGACTTGTCAGCAGTAAGATTTCTTTAGAGAAAAGCACATGAATTTTATAAGCCAATGATTATTACAATAAGAACACTACACATTCTTTGGAGACAAGAAAACTAGGAAATTCTCCCTGATTTATGACATTGGTTTCAACCACTCGTATGCCTGAGACTGAATTCCACAATTTTTACTATAGGTTACTACTCTTTGGCAAAAGCCTAAAAAATAAAGGTCTGAAATCAGATATTCTACACTGAGGCAAAACCTAAAAATTTATCTTCCACACAGCCAAACATACATGGCAGTAAAGACAGAGGACATTAAAACTGAATGCCATTTTTGTAAGAATACATTTTTTGTGATTTTTCATCTACATTCAAGTTTCAGAAAAGGTAGTACAGCAAACTAAAATTTTTTAACTTCAGTGTTTAAGTGGCAGCTACTACTTCATCTTTTATTTCCTCAACAGCTGCTGAACCAGTCTGTCTTAAGGGAGCAGATACTCTTAACTTTCATAGCACTTCTAGCTTTTTTTAATCATTTAATATTACTTATGTGCTATCAAGTAAAAAGTTACATGCTGCACTTAAAAATGCAGAAGAACTAAAAAATACTAAAAGGCTATAAGAATTCGGTCATATTGCTTTGTTGAGACCATGGTCTCTGTACAACTGCAAACAATGTGCTAGTTTTACATTAAGTATGTATATACAACAGCTGCTGTGAAAACAGTGACTCCTGTTTTATGATGTTGGCACATCAGTGGTGGATGCTGGTGGTGTGACACTAAAGGTTGAACCTTCCCACTCACAACCTGTTTTACATTTTACTGCTGTGCAACAGTTGACAGCAGAAGGGCAGTCTGACAGAACAGCATCTGACATACGAGAGTGGATAAAGGTATGGGACTGAATTTCTTCATGTGGAACAAATGGTACACAATGTCATTTGTAGATGCTTGCTGAAGACCAACCAGTTGATGTGAGCATGGTGAGGAGGTGGGTAGTGTGCTTCAGCAGTGTGAACAATGGGTCACCTCCAGTGCTGCAGATTTCTTCAAAAGCATGGTATGCAGGCTACTGCTCATCACTGGTGAAAATGCATAGCTAATGGTAGCGACTAGTCTGAAAAATGATGTCTGGTACCTGAGAATTTGCTCTATCAAACCGCATTATTGTACTCATCTGCTGTAGTTCCCATGGAAATAAATGGGAGGTATTTTTGGAGTAACTTACAAACATCCACATTAGTCAAAGGGATCTGCGAGTTAACAATGATCCCTAAATATATGGGCACAATAACTCATTCCAGACAGATTCTTTCATCAGCAAGCTAAGTGAGGCTGATGTCTCATTTGTCAAATGGTGTCTTGTTAATGGCAGTCCCCACATGAAGACTTCATAATCTTTGGTAATATCATGTTTTAATTTCTTTACTTACAGAAAAACAGGTAAGTAGATCAGTTGCCAGGTGGCTTACCTCTTGACTGGAACACTCTATATGCTTAGCTAATATGACAATACCAACATTTCACAGCAGTAAAGAATGGTGACCTAGCATACCAAGTTGTGCATGTGAACTGCATGCTTGAATATGATGAGCAGCAAACTTCTGCATGCCAGCTTTCTCCTTCACAAGCAAAACCTCTAGATAAAATGGAATACAGAGCAAACTTCATAGTTCATTGTTGTATTAAAAGATACTAGCAGATCACAGCAGGGAGGTATGTTTGATACTGACATTATCTGCCAATGCATAGAGAGAGATTCGCATTTCTTGTTTTCTTTGTTAGTTAATGATTCATTGCTGTGGAAAGCTGTGACAACTGAGTTTGTACTGCTTACCCATTTATAAGTACAAAATTGCTTAGTATTCCTATACTGGAGTTGTCTTATTGGCTTGGAAAACAGATCTCAGTTCCAGCACACAACGCGCCAAGTTCCACTTCCCGAGCAGAGTATGCATCCAATACTGATGTGGACCAACCTGCATTAGACAGCTGAAGGCAGAATCAGTGTTTTGCTCCTTCATCAATTCTCACTTGCTGTTCAGTTTGTATGAAAGTGCATTTAGATTTCTATATTTACAAACCTCTCATCAACTTAAGGTATTCACCAAGTATTTTGCACTTGTGGCAGCTCATTTACGATCAACTGTTTAAATACAAGAATTAGAGTAATTCTGAAATCCATGAGAAGACTCTTCCTAATAATCTCTGATCTGAATTGAAGAAACAAAGGGAAAATTCGCTCTAAGCATTCTGTATTAAACCTGAAGGTGAATGAGAACAGCGTTCTCAACCAAGCATCCACTAACACAAGATTATCTTACTATACTGCTTAAATCAGAAGTACTTCTTCCTATACAGGTTAGAAATAGTTTCTCATCTGTATCAAACAACTTTTGGAACAAGACTAATGTCACGTTTATGCTCACAGCTAAGTATATTCTTCCAAGCAGAGGAGCTGTCCTCAGATAAAGGCAAATATGATCCCTCTTTCTCCAAACAGATCCAAACACAACTGTCTTCAGCTCATTTAGCCCTCAACTGCAGATTACATTTAAATTAAAGGTCCTTCATGCCACTTTGCGCTACACAAAAGGCATCAGGCTTTCAAACAAAGCCTGCAATTAAGTTTTCCTGTTCTATTCCCAGGCAAAGAGTCATCTGATACTAAGTAGCAACACTGTGAGCTTCTAGCACAGAAAGCATCAAAGCCATCACTTAAGAAAGGATTATTTGCACATCCACCTGTAAGACCCAAAGGCTCATTTCTGTTAGCCTGCAGCAGCCTCACAACTGGGACAAGCACTAATCCCTAAGCAACTTTAATGAAGAATGCTAAACGTGAACTCCCAACTGCAAGATGGATAAACAGCTTGAAAGGCCATCCCATAAAAAGGTGAAATACCACCTATATCCTTCTACTTTGAGAACAAAAAGTCAGGGAACTAAGAAAAGGAGCTTTTTGTTTGGAGGAACTGAAGTCAGTACCTACAGAGAAGATCAGTTTGCTTTTTGCACCAATCAGCCTTCAGCTGAAGATGGAAAGGTGTGTCATCAGCTCACCTTTCCTTGTCATCAGCTCTGTTTCTTTGACATCCCAAGGACTTCTGGTGATCACCATAGTGAAGAGTCTGGCGCGCAGTTTGGTAGCAAAGTCAAATAAGTAGGACTGAAAGTAATTTCTGTAGCTTGACCCATAACACTAGAATCTCTAATTTAATAATTATGCTACACTGACTTAAGAGCAAGTCATCTGCTATGGATTAGTGCTGATCATTAAGATCCAATGGGTAGAAAAACTATCCTAATTCAAACGCACAAAATCTAGTTAGACTCTCTAGCAAGAAAGCAAGTGCAGGGCTCTGAGCAGCCTTTCAGCTTGATCCATTTTGTGCCACTGAATAGTACCTGCCTTAGGAAGGCTCAATTGTCAAATGCCAACTGAAAAGGATCACCATGAGTACAAAGCCTAGTGAATTCACCAACATGGATCCATTCTTGCAGTTTTTTTTAAAAGCCAGGCTCTTCAGGAAGGACTGCCTTCTTTTGTGGGAAATTTACTTCCAAATTTGTATGTATATAAACTATGTGTAATGTAGTCAGCAGAAGAAAAACATGACTTCAACAAAATCCCAGTTTTGCCATCTTCAAAATACAACATATCTCTAGGCCAAGAACACATTTCAAGTTTGAGAATCTACCTCATGTCAAAGAAGTGTATCTTATCAACAAATCCACCTATGGTTAGGAACACTGTGGCATTACCTACATTCAAGAGTAGCTAAAGCCAAGAACACCCCTTTATTTCACAACTCATTCTCACACCACGCACAACTTTTTGGATCCTGTTACAAGTGTTATCTCCAATGTGTAACAAACAATTACAAAAAGCATTCTCAAAAAGCAATGGGAGTTATTTAGAAGTAATATAAGTGTCATATGAATATTTTCACTCACTGCATGTTAGCAGACTATGAGGATTGCAGATTAAAGTATTTTGTGATATCCAGAGGCCTGTAGCTACAGCCAGTCTTCAGTACTGTCTGAGCAGCACACTAGACAAAACACAGGAGAACTTCATCTTAGCCTGCTCCACTCATCCCTGGCAGATACAAGTGTAAGTGAACTAAACACTAAGGAGTATTCACACCCCATGTTTCATGCTGTTGTTTTTTTTTTGTTTTTTTTTTTTTGGGGGGGGGGGTGTTGTTTTTGCTTTTTAATGCTTTAATAGAATTATATTATTATTATATTAGTTTATAGGGCCCAGGACAAATTCTTCTTACTGCAGCACAGGCAAGGCAAAAAGTTGTCTGCTGTCGGAGTCCCGCTTAAGCATCACCTTTCCACCAGCAACACAACTTTTACCTGTACCAATGGGGGAAAAGCTGGAGAATTTCTATATTGCTAAAAGAGGAAGTAGACAATAAGGACAAGAAGAAAGCTTTAATTCGTGCCAAAGACAAGTCCTATGGTCAGTGTCAGAGCTGCCAGGTTTTAGCCTTGGTCACTATGAGTCATGTACGCATTTGGGGAACACATCTCCAAGCACACCCAAGATATCAACATGCACACGAAAGAACTGATTGAAGCTACACACAACCTTTATCTCCTAAAGCCTCTTCCTACCACTGCTGCCCTGGGAACACTCAGTCACAAGTAAGCCTATGCCATGTGGGGGAAATGCTAATGCTCCGCCACTGTCTTCCAGTAGAGATAGTTTCAGTCACCCAAACCAAATAAGGAATAGCTTTAAGCACAGTATACTCTAGAGCTGCATCTAAGAAGTTCAGGTATGTTTTTGAAAGCTAGGTATTGGACAGCTCTGCAAAAAAAAAAAAAAAGCCAGAAAATAGAGTGCCAAAGTCAATTTTTCTGAACAAAAATAATGAAATGTCAACATAAACTGTACATCAATGTTTTTTAATTTGACAGAGCTTGGAGTTCACAAATGGAAATGAGACAAACTGAACACTGCCAATGATCCTTTCATTTGGTTATTAAAGTGCAGGCATTACATCTGGTAGTTCTTTCAAAATTAAACAACTGGTCTAAACGCATGCACTCTGAGCACCAGCTGTTGGTAAAATGAAATACTAATCGACAGCATCACTCTGCTCTTCATGTTTGCATATTCTAAGACTGCACATGTCAATTCAAGAGCATACCCTAAAGAAATTGGTTTAAATGCTGCAACACAAAAGCTAAATTAATTAGTCCACTCTTCTCCCAAGGTAGAAGGTTAAATCCCTACATCTTTCAAAAAAGAAGTTTTGAATCAGCTATAGCTACCAGGCACAACTCTAATAATAGAGCAGAATAATTATATAAGGCTTACTTGAGTTTTTATGTGCTTTCCAGTATCACAGAAAGGTTTGGGCTGGAAGGGACATTTAAGACCACCTAGTTCCAACCCCCTACTACAGGCAAGGACACTTTCCTCTAAATCAGGTTGCTCACAGCCCCATCCAGCCTGGCCTCGAATGCAGCCAGGGAATGGATATTCACAACCTTTTTGAGCAACCTGTTCCAGTGCCTCACCACCCTCACAGTAAAGAATTTCCATTATCTAGTCTCAATCTGCTCTCTTCCAATTTAAAGCCATTATCTAAAAAACTTCACTCCTAAGAATCAGAAAGCACAGAAGATTTTAAAGTAATTATAGTACTCACATACAAAACTGGATGAAATACAAGCATTTATTTTTTCTGTTTGGAATCTAGATGATAGACTAGATCCTTCAGACCAACAATGTCTGCATTGGTTTTCCTGAATTTATTCCGTAAATGAACAGAATTACAAGCCATCATCTGACAGCGCAGATTATGGGAAAGTGAAAAGATGAAACCAACGTACCTGTTATTTTGTCCCTGACAAGCTTGCAAGACTCTATCTCACCAATGCTGCCAAACAAACTCTTCAGCTCTTCTTGTGTCATGCTCTGTGGAAGGTAGTTGACTATTAGATTAGTCTTGCTGTCTTCAGTGTTTCCAGAATCAATTGGTGAAGAGCAATTGTTTATAGTGTTTGAACCATGGGCTGTGTTATTGCAAGTTGGTCCATTAGACAGTTGTGTTTCCATGGCAGCAATTACCTGCTAAAAACATAGAAAATAAGAAACATCAAAATTTGTATTTTACACTCTTACGGAGAATCCAGACAAGAATCTAAAAGAACCGCTACTATGCACAAGTGGCGCTGTCACAGCCAGATAATGCTTCCACATGCAAAAGCACTACTGAAGATTTTTAAGTGCTGCCCTGATTAACAGTTTCAAACCTACAGGCAAATTAAGTCATCATTAAAATCAAGACGTACCTCAATTAATACCAAAAGCTTAGTCCCATCCTGCAATTCATTTAGGGCATCACAGACTTCCTAGTACAGAAATAAGCAAGAACTGTTCTTTTTCAAGAGCCATCGATGCTATCAACTTGCAAGTGACAAGTGAGGTACATAGTCCTTAATGTATTTGTTTTGTTTTTAATTATTTGGAGGTGTTGTTTTCAAGATAGGTGGGTATATAACTGTATATTGACCCTACATCTAAGAGCACTAGAAAGATTAATAATTTGAAGGAAATACCTAGAGATGTAAATGAATGTGCTGAAATGGAAAACAAACTCTCCTTTGTAACTTCTACATCATTATTCTGCCACCACAGGCTGGAAGTAGGTTTCCAAATCTGTTTTGACTAAGTTGATAACTTGGGGTTCTCACTACTCCTTTCCTCTGTCCCCTAAAAACAGTTGTTTGATACTTTAATTCAACCTACTTTTAAGTATCAAATAATTGAGCAATTGCTACTTTAGAAACTCTGTATTCCACCTCCAAGTGACTAGTTGCTGTGATAGGCAGAAATGATCCACAAAGACTTTCTGCCTCTCTGACAATCATCCACTATTCATAGTTGGTAAAGAGCATGTTTTTTAAGTGGCAGTCTAATAAAGAAGGCTTAGGTAGCCTACTGAGGACAGCTGTCAGCAGAAAACTCTATAGAAGTTATCTGTTAACAGATCATTTAACAAAGACGCAACACTCATGACATTTCACTGAACATTCAGTAATCACTGAAATCCAATATAATACTAAGATTTCTAGGAGGAGTTCTGACACAGGAAAACAATTTGCAAAGTTGTAGAGTAGCATGAGGTTGGAATTTGTCCTAACTCTCTTCTAAGCAGTATTATCCAATCAGTGCATACCTAAAGACCTGGCTAGGTCAGGGAAGGCAAATCTTAGTTCAGTGGAAGTATCAAAGGAGATGAAGAGTGTCTGAACGAATTTCAGACATTCCCAAGAAGATATTTCTGTTTTGCATACAAGCGTATTTTCCAACAAGTTACTTCAGCACACAGAAAGAAAAGGAAGATCCATCTATTCAGAACATTTAACGTAGAAACACGTTCTTTTTCCTAAGGAGCTACCACTGGACCAGAAGCATTTTATTCCCTCATGATTAACCACCAGGGAGGGGACAAACTACTACTGGCACTGTGAGGAAAAGTCTGCTGAAGAGATGAGAACATAGATGATTCAAAGATACACTGTTTTTCCAGAACTCTAGTGTATTTAGCAGAGCTGATAGCCACCAATGCTTTCTTTTCATACTGCAACTATGGCTGCTTCTTTACTCCCCCTCCAATCAAATTTTAAGTGTACACTAACCAAAAATTAGGAGTTAGCAAGGACAAGACGTCCTCACTTAATTGCACATTTATTTTCACGTTCAGGTGGCAAAAATGCTATCTTAAGCCAACATTCAAATGAACAGCTGCAGTAGCCTGTGTGTGCTGAAATTACAGCACTTCCCAGCTATAGAACCATCTGCTCTGATGGAAGTGATACTAATGTTTTACAATTAATGCATATTCCATTGATAGGTTGGATACAACTGTTCATAAAACACAAGCCACATCTTCAGAAGTTACTAAGTATTTTCTAGCCAAACAGACCCAAAATAAAGTTAAAATTTTTAACAATTTATTAGAATAAAATTTTTAAACACTTTAAAAATAGTGATCATAAATACATAGCATACAGGTTTTCAAAGTTACTGCAACTTAGTATTCAGACCATACCAAAACAATATTAATGCAAACTACACTCTTCAATTATCCACCAGATATTTTGAATTATCACTAAAATCTCATTATAAGAAAGGCAAACCACTGCAGTATAATTTCTACAGGAGATCACCATATAACAGGTAAGTTGTCATAGTACACCAGTGTACTCTAGACCCTGACAGAATAGAGACACAGCCTACAGCCTAGAATGAAACACAGAACAGCATTAGCGTTCCAAATGAGATTGGAGTTTGGTATGGCCTCAGCACTATTAACAAAAAATGTAGCCTACAGAATTTAAGAAAAATCCCACAGACCCCAGTCCAAGGCTCTGCTGCCCACGAACCACTTCTAAGCAGAGAAGCCACATCACACAGTCTGACTGCCATGTTAGTTTGGAGTTGCCGTCTGCAATATGGACACAAAAGGACTGTATGTTAGATTAGCAAGATAATGCAACAAATCAGTTTGTACAAATTTACAGCAATTGCATTTATATTCCCAGCACGTCCACGCAGTGTGGCTTAATTGAATTTGAGGCAATTCCAATCTAATCTTTCCAAATCTGTTATTTTTCTTGCGTGAATTAGGATGATTATTTTTAAGGGAAGATTTAAAAGATCATTACCTCCACATCTACCCTGAAAACTACCATAAAAACCACTCCACCCAGAAGGCACCTTAACACATCACAGCTGGGGGTTTTGGTTGTTTTTTCTTCTTTTTTTTTTTTTTTTTTTTTTTGTGGTGTATTTCTCCCCCCACATCTCGGAGTCTTCAAATCAGAACAGGAAAGACAATTTTCAATCAGCATGGAAGGTGTACCACTGAAGAACATCTCCCCTTGTATTCCTTCCCCAGTCCAGAGAAACACAGAACATGCTACTTGGCAAGGATCTAGTCCGTAAGCAAAATCCTAGGTTTTAAAAATTAAAATTTTGCACAGAACACCTTCAGAAAGGTTCCTACAATAGGTACTCCAAGAAGGAGCATCTGCAGATATGCAAGTTGCAGGAGATTTGAGAGTTTCTCAAGTGGAATACCCTGAGAAAATAATCAGTGGAGTACCATTTCATGATGGCATTTTATTTTCTTTAGAAAAAACTACCACAAATCTAGGTGGATTTTAACTGAACACTGCTAGGAGGATATCACAAAAGCTAATGGACCATTTGTAGCTAATTACAGCTTTTCCAGATCTTAAATACAGCCACAATACTTTGCAGAAATAGGAGTATTGCCATGGTTTGAGGTCAGTGTAAATTCTAACCCTTCTAACCCTGTGGTTAGCAGATGAAGAAACATATACAGTAAATCTAACTTGATCTAAAAAGTCAGCTTTTACAAGAATGCCACAGCCAGTTTATACAAACACATTTATCAGATTTGTTTTTATTAAACACTTGAAAAACTTGTCCTCTCATTAGTTTGTTACCAAAAACTTTGTGGTTATCTGGCTTTACATTGAGCCTTTATTTTTTAATTTAGGTTGATATCAAGACTTTTAATCATTACTGTAACTGTTCATGCAAAAAGACTTTGTGTTATCAGCCACATTCTCAATGGCCTCAAACCAAGAACAATGCACAGACATGCATTTCTCAAGCACTCCTTGGTACCCAAGTATGTTCAATAAACTGCTTACTAGAGGAGGTCTGTTATGTCTATACAGGTTTTATTAAAGAAACTGCATTAAAGTGTCAGATCCATGAACCTGACCTACCGCTGCACGTCCCAGCAAAGCAGCAGTAACTGTATTTGCTTCCTGCCCACCACAGCTAGAATGAAAATTCCCATTATCCATATGTACTTAAGGTGCATTCACTGCAGGCATCACTGAGCTCCTAGCAGAATCACACTTGTCAAAAATCAAAGTACCTCATTTCAAGTACTTCCAGCACGCATAACACTGTTTCACAGCTTCAAAGTTAAAGAGTCTTTTTACATCTCATTTGGAAAAAACAATTCTTACCCTTTCAATACAGTTTCCACCTGACCTGAAAAATAAGGAATATGGCCCACTTTGCCAAAGAATGCCATGATTTTTTTCAAAAAACATTTCCAAACTAAACAGCACTACTAGAAGATTAAAATGGTAGCATTCCCAAGTTAAAGAAAGCCTCAGCTAGTGGACTACACATAGCAACAGTTTTTGACATTACTACCCTCAGAATATTACTCTTCAGATGGCTACAACAGCTTGGCAGTCACTGCATTCAATAACTAGGAAAAATCAGTACACTATTAAAGAAATGCAAGGTTGTCTAATATACTGAGATTTATCATAAGTAAGCTGGAAAAGGAGTTCCACTGTTTCTTTTCAGTCCTAAAAGAGGAACCAAATAAAGTTGTGCAGTCCAGCAAACAGTGATTGGTTCCCTTCAATAACACACTGCATTGCATCATGCATCTTTAACTAAATTCACTTTTTATTTATCAAGCACAGTTTTAAATTCAAATAGCCTTAAAAACTGCAGCATTAACTGAATCTCTGTTTCTAATTAGCTAATTTTAGTTAGCTGATATTTAATTCATGAGAATTGCCTGCATGGCAGGAAAGGAAGTAGTTCTTTTCTGAGTGTTGTTTTTTTGTTTGTTTGGTTTTTTTTTAATTTAAACAACAGGAGTTAAAGAACAGTTTAAGAAATTAGTACGATTTGCCATGGAACAGTTCAAATCATAGTTTTTGTTTTTAAACAAGGCTTTAGAAAACTAAAGCAAGGCTTCAGAAAATTAAAGCAAATGAAGATCAGCAATGCAATATTCAATGGTCTGCTCCTCCTTTCCCCTGAAAAATAGGTGTTTTGATATGGAACATGTTCAATTGCTTATACTCAGCAGGAAACAGCACCTAAGGCTGCAACCTGGCAGCTCTGACAACAAAGGTGAAGTGAAAAAAGAAACAGAGACTGCTGTTATCACCTCAGGTGCGCACAGTAGAGAAGCCTTCAGTGCATCATACTAACAGGTGGAGATCCTCTACTATCTCTTTTTATTAATTTTCTCATCCACTCCTGTGCATTTTGTCATCAAGGGGAAATCTCTTCATATGGGCTTTATACACTCAAGTTACTCCTTAACTACTTAACTGAGTTACTTCTTAGTTATACGCTTAAGTTACTACTTAGAAATACCACAACAAAAATCACTGCATAGCCGTTCCAATTAAGCTATATACTTTCAAATGGTTTTACGAAATAAAGGTAATCACAGAAAATCAGCACCTTGAATCTAAGTGACCAGACACTACACATCAAACACCTGCCTCGCCTTCTCAAGCAGGTTACTACTTATCAGAAGCAACTAAAACTGCACCATGAGATTAATACCTCACAAGTGACACAATACTTCATAGACCCCACCCAAGCTCATGAAGAACAGCAGAAGACTTTCAGAATATGCCTTTTCCCCTTTGAGTACAGACAGTGCAGTGGAAGTGAGGCATCACACGTTGCTGTTTGGAAAAGCACAACACAGACGTAGGTTTCATGACATCAAGCAGCAGAACAAGAACACACAGACAAGAACAATGTCCTCTGTATCTTCAAATATGCAGATCAAACCAGAATTTTACTTAGCCTCCGCTTGTAATTTCTTGTAACATCTGGTCTGTAATGCACTTGACTACGCACCACCAACAAAAGTAAGTGCCTAAGGAATATCCCTAAATACCTTAAATACAGAAAAACTACGAATTATTTGAAGGCTCATGGAAATGCAATAGTCCTGACATAATCTGAGTCAGTTTTGCTTTAAAAACAGGACTAAAAAAAAATGTCCTTCAAAAATACGTAAGTGCATTGTTACTTGTACTTTGATGGTTACCCTGTGTCCACAAGTAGGGACTGCTTGGAGAGTTTGTACAAACAAGTGCAGCAGTTTTACCTATTTTGAAGCACCACAAAGCAGCATTTCTCCTCCAAGAGCCCTTCTCAGTAGCACATCTATTCACTTCTGTCCTTTCTTCCATTCTATCATTAAAAAAATTGCAGCAAGAACTGGAACAGCAAATTGCTCCAACAGAAAATTCATTCAGCGTAAGAGGAAACTAACGGCAGAGAACCTTTGGATTTATGCACAGTACGAAGATCTTGGGATACATTATTAATCAAAATCCCTCACAGCTCCAGGAGAACACAGAATTAAGTTTCTGAAAACAGACTGTGACTGTTAGATTGAACACAGTCAGTGTTGAGAGCAAGAAGAGTAGTCATACACAACGACAGCTTACTGCACAGCCCCTCAAAGGCAACATTATTAGAAGGAAAATATTCTGGCAATCATTCTGACGCAGATCAGAAAACAAGCAGTACTGTTACACCTTGGCCTCAAAAGCAAGAGAGAAGGCAATGAAAGGGACAGAAGACGGATATCAAAAGGATACATGGGATGTAAGCAAAAAGACTAATTAATCCTTGTGATTAATGCTAAAGAAAATAATCTGCAGAAGCTTTCAGCAAGAAGAAAAACAGCCAGACTTGTCTGTTTCAGGAAAGTAATGAGTGAGCAATTCTGGATGACTGAACAGGACACTCATTATTAGTACAGGCACATTCTTTCAACCAAGAAACACCTTAAGAGCTCCAGTACCTGCACCAAAAAGACAGAAGAAAGAGCATGTGGAAGTCCATAGGGAGCACTAGGAATGTATACCTGAATCAGAAGGAATGTCTCCAGACAACAAGCAATGCTTCTGAAAACTTAGCAGTCCACAAAACACCACCAAACCTGTAAGCTGCTCTAAACAACATCACACCACTAACTGCTACTGTGTGAAGAAGCCAACACAAAAGACTTTCAAGTAGGGCTGAAAAAGTAACACAAGTGCAACACCAGTAGTTACCTGTAACACCTGCATTTTGTTGAATGATTAGTCCGAGTGAGCTTTCAGTAATGTAAAACTATGTATTTGTAATCATTCGGGCCAATTTAGAATCAAAGCACTTTTACCAAGTAACTACTTCCAGCACAAGAAAGCACTGATATTAGCTCACACACAAATGAAAGAATTCAACTTAAAACTGTACTTTTCCTTTTCACTGCTTTCGTTCATTTAAAAAGTTTAGGCCAGCTGTGGACAGAGTTACGGTTATTACATCTGAATTCCTGACTACAAGTCACACTGGGCATGTGTGAACACAGACATTGCTGGTGAGGGTGCAAACCCCATGAAAAATATCACTAGATCACACAGAGTTCAAGCCTGAACTCTCATCCAGTTCCATCTGCCCCAGTTCTCCAGCTTGTCCAGTCTCTCTGAATATCAGCATAGCCTTCTGTTGCATCAGCCACTCTTCCCACCAGTAAACTTCTGAAGGCAGACTCTACCCCTCCACTCAGGTCACTGATGAAGACGCTGAACAAGAACAGCCCCAGTGCAGACCCCTGGCATCATAAGAACTATTTGTGTTTATCAACAGCCAAGAAAAAGCAAACTAGTTTAGTCTGATTCAGGGAACAGATTCAAATTTAAAAGCAAACAAGACAACTTCTGATTAGAAAGCACGCCTCCAAAGGCATCTTTACTTCATCTAATCTCTCACTTATGTACCCAAAGCAAAACAAAGCAAAAAAAGCAAACTTGTCTACCAAGCTTCCCAGTATCTATGATGCAAGAGGAAACGCATGAAAAAATGGGTTCCTTCAAAACATGTTTAGATAAACTCTCACATCCCTTCAGTTTTCCATGACAGCACTTATCTTGCTAACAGCTCTTTGTTAGCTGCACAGGTAGCTGGGTCCAAAGCGCAGAAGTACCAGACACTGCAGCAACTCACTTTGACAGCTCTGGATTTCCTGTCCTGGAAAAGCAAGGTAAATCCTCTTGACTCCCCTCCCATAAAGGACATTTTTTCCCCTCAGACAAATCATAAATGAAAAGTAAGCAGGGAGAAGTTTGGCAGTTAATATCCCTATTCCTTATAATCCTTGCATACATAGCAATTACTCAATCCCACATCTCCAGTCCTACAAATAGGAAAAAAAGCAAACTGCTGGAAGTAAAAAGCAGCTTTCACATAGTTTTATTCTCCACACATTCTCTCAAAGCAGTGTCAGACTGGGACAGCAACAGCAAGCATGTGCGCCTGTATACCTGCATGAGTCCTCATCACCCAGAACCTTGAAGAGAGCCATTTGCAGAGAGCATTCTTCTCAGCTCTAAAACTCTTGACAAGCAAAACATGTGCAAGAGGAAGAAAAATTCAAAGAAATCTGAAATACACACCACCAGCCTAGCTAAAATAAAAGCATAAATTAAAACTAAAAGACTCCTGTGAAGTCACAGGAGGCATCGCTTTGCAGGTTTCTTACTCCTGGAAAGACAATTTAAAGAGGACGAAGAACAGCATTTCCATTTTGAGAATGATACTAACAAGAGAAAAGAATAAGGACTGTCCTTCCTAAGCTGGAAAGCTGAAGGTATTCTCCATTAAGATTCCATACGAGTGAAAGCAAATGAAACAGAGAAGGACAAAGTGATGTGAGTTACATCCTGATACAATCGCTTCAGTGCATTTTTAGCTGATTTATTTCAAATATTAATCCCCACTTTCCCTCCCTTGTAAAAGGGCAAAAAATAGAGACATGGTGCCAACTTGGGCAGGCTTTTTTTTTTCCTCCCAAAATCAGTATGGGGGAAGAACCAAAACAAAAGCAACACTATTCGGACTTCTCAGTCAGCATTTTCCTTTCCACCTTCTTTAAGCTAAGAGATGCTCAAATGCTGTTTACAGATGTGTGAAGCTTCCACTATTTCTTGATACCTTTGCTGAAAATACACAGAAAGGATTGAGTAAATACACCAATAAGCCATGTCAGGTAACTCAGTAAGTATGAGCAAGTGTGGCCAAAACCAGACTTCATGCATTTTATTCTGAACACCTATTACAGGCTAAAGCTATGCAACCTAAGGAATATTCTTAACCACCTGAAGCTAACAGTCACTTATTTCTGAAAAAAAAACCCAGAATTGAACACAGCTGCGACACTCCACCCTGCCTGTTCTACCAAGAGCAGGAAATCACTGCAGTCCCTTGAATGCAGCAGACTTTCACAGTAGCAGATGAAGAGAACTTTATTTCCTCATCCAGCTATACAAGTAATGAATAATGCAACACAGATAGAACATGACAGATCCATATGCTGTACTGAAATGACTTATCTGCAAATTTGTATAATCCAACCAAAAATGTAGAGAGACTTAGGCAATTTTCCTGCTGTAAAGTAACCTCACACTTGACTGAAATCAGCAGAAAAATCTGAACTCATCTGAAGTTTTGACCTCTGCGGGTGGAATTGCTGCAAAAGCAGTAATGTGAGTCAAGGTGCCAGAACTGCTTGTAAAGTCTAAAAGATGGATAAATCATTATTAATACAGATACTTACAACTGTCTCCATAAAATAGGTTTCCAGAACCACATAGCCACCATATATTAGCACTTCAGCTCAACCTTTTGCTGAGATACATCTAATTTGTCCTCCATCTCTACTGTTTCCCAGTGGTCTATTTTACATTTACTGCCACTAAATTGAATAAACATTCCCATTGTTCTTTACGGGCTAGACTAATTTTTTTTTTTATATCATTTAATGCAGTACCTTGTATTAGATGCTATAACCAAGCCTATTACAATTTCCCTCTAATATATTTGCATATTTCTATGTTTATTTGTTATGTCCAACCCACTAAAAATTCTATTAAGTAGGAAATATAGACCTTTTTACAGCATATTCTATATTTGGTTGTCTATAGTCTATAAGGTTGACTTACAGCTGTATTAAATCCTTCTCACTGCATCGAAAGCCTGAAGTAATACTCCACTCCACAGTAACATCATGTCTAACCCAGTAACAAAACAAACAGCTATCACGGAAGTATGCTGCTGTGAAAGAGCTCCCAAGTACACAGAGTTCTATCTTCATCCAATTTATATTATTCTCTGCGCATCTTCCAACTTACATATTAAGTGACAGGCTAGAGAACTGCTCACAGAGTTGCCAAGAAGTCTCAGGACAGCATGAAAGTAAGAACGAAGTCAATCCAATAGCACATGGCCCTGAATAATTTCATACTTTCCTGCCTTTATATAAACGCACACCGAGTTCTAGGAAGTCTCCTACACAGCCCAAAAAATTCTAACACATTCTACAGGATGAAAATGAGCCTGGCGGGAGAACTACAACACGCCGCAAAAAAAATTTTACTCAAAGAATTTTAACAGGTTGAAAATATGATACTAACATTATCTGACTCAAGATGCCCTCGTCTCTAGCATGGGAAAACCCACATGTTCTTACTTAGCGTTTCACAACAGCCATGGTCAATTCTAAGGTAGTTACTTTCACCTAGCACTTGTGTTTGATACAAGGAAGTTAAGATGTTGTTCTTCTCCAACACTCTCTGTAATCATCTGTCAAACCACATTACTGCACCATGACACAAAGACTGACCTCTGTCAAGCACTGACTACATCAATACATCACATGGCAAACTTCAGAGCATGACACTCCTCTTGGCATGGAGATAGGAATCTCCATTTTGAAGCTTTGCTATTTGATTCATCATGAAGTACTTACGAACAGTATTAAGTCCACTTCCACAGAACAAATAATGAATCTGGGGGGAAACAACAACGACCTGGAAGTGCTGGGAGGAGCAGAACACTCTGAGAACCAAATCATAGAATGGCCTGGATCAAAAAGGACCACAAAGATCATCCAGTTTCAACCCCCTCTGTGTGCAGGGTCACCAACCACCAGGCTGCCCAGAACCACATCCAGCCTGGCCTTGAATGCCTGCAGGGATCGGGCATCCACAACCTCCTTGGGCAACCTGTTCCAGTGCCTAACCAACTTCTTTGTGAAAAACTTGCTCCTAATATCCAACCTAAACCTCCCTGTCTCAGTTTAAAACCATTCTTCCTTGTCCTTTCATTATCCACCTTTGTAAACAGTTGCCCCCCCCTCCTGTTTATATGCTCCCTTCAAGTACTGGAAGGCCACAGTGAGGTCTCCCTGGAGCCTTCTCTTCTCCAAGCTAAACAATCCCAGTTCCCTCAACCTTTCCTCATAGGAAGGTGCTCCAGCCCTCTGATCATCTTAGTGCCCTCCCCTGGACCCATTCCAACAGCTCTGCATCCTTCCTGTACTGGGAGCCCCAGGCCTGGACACAGTACTGCAGATGGAGCCTCATAAGAGCCAAGCAGAGGCAGACAATCACCTCCCTCTCACTGCTGGCCACCCCTTTTAACACAGCCCAGGATATAGTTGGACTTCCAGACTACAAGCGCACACTGCTGGCTCATGTCACGCATCGTATCTACCAGGCATCAGCAAGCCACTAACAACTGTTCTGAAATAGTATGCATCTTTCCTTGAGACACTTCCATCTTGCAAAAATATGATGCTCTCTGCAGAAACTTCTGAAGCACTATTTACATTAACATTTATCAGGAGGAAAACAAAAACACAAAACCTGTGCAGTGGAGACAACAGCAGTCAGTGCTAGGGCAAATCTGGATGATGCGCAGACCTTGGTATCAGACACAGGTTCTCATACTGTCCGGTATGATCACACCTTACTATCAGACATAAGATTCTTGAAACAGAAAGGCATGAGCTGCACTAAGTTTAAAAGTTTAAGTAGCAGAAAGGAAAAAAAAACAGATCCCTGTTTCAAGGAAATGCCATCCAGACTGTAATAGCAACAGCTCCAAGTTTGAAAAAGGCAGTTTCTTTAGTTGTCTGCATGGAATAGCTCAAAAAAAAAACAAAAAAACAAAAAAACAACCAAAGACATGTCTGGAAGAACATTATTTACTCCACAATTCATTAGGATGGCAGCTCATTTAAGCTCTGCTCCCTAAGCTTTAAGTGCACATTTTTAAAAGAATAGCATAACTAAAACTGTAGACAAATCATTCACTCGAATGAACTCAAATACACATAAGTGAGAATGGCCAAAATTTAAAGAAATCTGTCAATATAGAGTGCTGCAATGTCTCACAGAACGAGGATTTTTTTCCTCACACTGTGGCTAACTACTTCTAGGAAAATGATATTTCTTTGAACTAGCATAGTCACTGTCTCTTCCTCTGCAGCAAGGAAGTCAAGATCTACTGGAATCATCCTGTAACTGTTTCTTAACATGCAGATCAGTATCTCCAGAACCCCAAGCCCTAAAAGCAATAATCTGTACATCCTGTGTGAAAGGCCCAAACCTGTATGTCATTGTCCTACTACATATAAGAACACAGGATAAGTTATTTTTAAATTAACGCAGAAGTCAAATGAGTCAAATTATTCCTTTCACTCAGGAGACACACCACACATTGAACAGCAGGTTTCAGCTTTTTCCTTCCTCGCACAGTACACCTCATGCAACTGCTCTTTAAGGATTATATTGTTTGTAAACAAACAACTTAAGAATGGACTCAGCACACCCAAGTACCAGATCTTCCTCTTCTCTCAGCAGCTGGTAAAGTTTCAAGCTCCCGCTACTAATGGGAACTGTCATTAGCATTGTTTCAGTGACTTATTCAAAAGTAAGTTCTCAGAAGGTTGCTAAAATCTTAACGAATTGTAACAGAGGTTTGAAAAACAGATGAGCCAATACTGCTAATTCATTTTTCATTGGTGTGAGATAAAGGGGTTCCTGCATTTTATTTTCAATGGAAATCCAAAAGAGTAGATAAAAGCAGAACGCCTCAACATCAAGACCACATGAAGTTCGAAGAAAGCTTCCTTCCTCCCTAGATCTGCAGACAATGACAGCAGCTCTCAAAGCTGTATTTCATTTAGCTGATGAAATTGCTAAAAATGTTTAGGTACAGAAAGTGCTTAAACACAAAGTTTCTCAAGAAGCAGAGACTGTCCTCACAAAAAAAAGACATTCCATATGGTAACTATTTTTATCCTGTTAAGCATCAGAGGTTAGAGAAATCACAGAGATGTCTCCAAACTACCAGCTCCTCAGCTGATTTTTTAAAAAATCTTTCACATGAAGAAAAAGCAAGTTGGAATCATTTTTAGCACTAAAAGAACTCAGACTCAAGAACTATGTAACTCCTTCAAGTTCATTCAGCTTCCGTATCTTATCAACCTTCCTAGTAAGGAATTAGAGGAAAAACAAGCATGATAACCTTTGGCAAAAATACCTAGAACATCCACAGTTGATCTAAGACAGTTCTAATTTATTGCAGCTGCATCTAATGAATCACAAAGAAAAGCTTTCTGCTACAATGCAAGCAATGAAGCTCAGAGGCTGCATACTCACCAAGTTACCAACAACCCATGACTGTTCTCACCATCAGGTATAGAACAATCTCTGTACCATAGCTAAGCAAGTACAACACTCAAAACACTGCTCTGTTTTATAATCTCTTTGGATATATTACTGCCATGTTATCAGACTAGGTAAGCAGCTTGATACATTCACTGCTGCTAGAAGACCACGTCTGATTCCTCAAACCCACAGTAACTCACCTACTTTATACGATAAGGAAAAGCAGCAGTCCTCCTTCCTGATAATTCATGCACAGATACCAACATAGGAGTCTGTGATCAGCCATACTGAAATTGGGTGAATAAACTAAGCTGCCTATATGACTACCATACGAACCTTTCCAAGAGGAGAGACTGTGGTCAATCTGAAAACATCAGTCATGATGCAGCTTTGGTGAATACAAAAATCATGCTGGGATTCTAGACAGAACTGCCTAGAAGACTTAGGGCAAGAGGGTGGTACAATAAGCCAGTGACTGAACCCTGGAGTTCAGAATACTGTCAGTTTTCTACACAAAAAACTTGAAGCCTGAGTAGTTTGTTCGTAGCCACCAAAAGTTGTCAGCTGGTTGCCTTTGATATATTAGCACGTCTTTATAAGATTGCTGTTTAAGTTTTGGATTGTATTATGAAGTTCACTATCTCTGCCTCTATTTACAAGTATTTCTCCAGTCTTACGGGACTTCTCTGGTTTCCTAGCTAATCACTACAGCTACCAGGCAATCAATGAGCAAAATACTCCATTAAAAAATAAACTTAAATGAGAGTAGTTTCGATTACTTAGTGCCTCATAACTATATACAGTTACTTGATCTTCTTTTACCTTCTTCATAACAAAGGGGACAGAAAGAAGGAGGGTAGTGTAGTAGAAGCTTCAGGAGCTAGTAAAAGTTTTTAGCTCCGACAAAGATTTATCCACGCAACGGGTACTTCAAAAAGTACCATCTTCTCAGAAAAGCAGCAAGCTTAAAGGTCACTCTAACAAGGAATTAACACACATGCTGAAGAATAGAAACTTCATTTTGACAGCTGCATTTCTTGTTTGCAGCACACTCGACATGTGGGAGGATTCATAGATCTGCTGGAGATATACAGGAGGAATGGAAGAACCAAAACAAGCATTTGGTTTTAGTAAGTACTACAATAAACTACTTGTTTATGCTACAGAGGGCATCAAGTTTTTTACCTCCTTAATCAGAGGATGCATGCCATTCACTCAGTATCCTTAAGGCAACCCTTCAGAAAGAAGCCAGAAGAGCCTTGTGAAGAGGTGGATCAATCAACCACACCAACCTGCCATACAGAAGTGGCTCTGACCACAGAACAGTCTTCCAACTGAAGACACAACCAGGTATTTCAAGAACAAGCTCACCGCTAACATTAACACTACAGCCTAAAATATCAAAGATTGGTTTTGGTGCTGTCCAAAAAAGAAACTGAAATTTAAAAACAATTTCAGGGGAAACATTTATATTCTATTCAGGAGTATCAATAAATCAATTTCAATATTACCTGTATGGCAAATGCTCTAAAACCCACCTTACAGCAAACATTAGGTACTTCCACACACACACACACACACACACACACACACACACACACACACACTCTGCTCCCAGATTCCTATAACCAGGAAAAAACAAAATGCTGTATGAGAAGCCATCTTTTAACAGTAAAAATCAGAAATCTCAATAAAAAAAGTCAAGGAGAAAAAAACATCCTCAATTCTAATGTTATTTTTCTTTAAAAAAAAAAAAACACAGTAAGTGGTGTGGTATCCCAGCTGTCACACCAGTCTGTTACATTCTAATTTGCTTATGCAAAGTACAAATTGTTATATTTTTCTACCAAATTCACTACAATAAGTGGGTTAACTACAGAGACTAACATTATTAGCAAGACTTTCCTCCAAAGCATTGAGAAGAGGTATGAGTTTGACATTTATTGAAGACAGGTGTCAGAGGAGCAGCAGCAGGAATCTTTCTACAGACCTCAGCAGGGAGTCAGTGGTAGACATGATTTAGCTGGCTGAGAGAGAGCCTACTTGACAACCAGAAAAGTACTATCAGCTGTTTGCAAGACTATTACAATGGCTTCTCTTGACCCAGAACTAACTGCAACCCCACAAACTGATTTAGAAGATTATATTCACCTCTGCATGCAATCTGCTCCTAGGACTCCTGGTTCCTCCTGGCTTTCAAATACGTCTTCACAAATTATTCAATCATACACAGTACAAGAATATACTTAGAATATTTTCCTATCTACCATCTCCTTAAAACAAACTCCTTCACCCCACAAAGCTGCAATTTCAAACACTGGTGCTTGACAAGACTAAGGAGAACTAAACTAACACTGATCAAATTCTTACAGGGAATTCAATCAGAAAGCACCTATGCAAGCACTGAATTTATTACCCAATGAGAGCAGATTATTCCACTGCACAAGCTTAGTGCAGTGTGACCCCCAAAAAACTCAGAACAGCCCCTTTTCATTCACGTACTTCATAGCAAAACCTACTTAAAATTAACAAAGTCCCACATCTGCATTACGTTACTAAAATTTACATGTAAAAACATGAAACAGGAAAATATTCCAAGTCAAGCCTGACAAACCAATCCCATTTCATGCTGTAAGTGATGATAATGACAAAAGCTTTCATCAGGTAAGCTCTAACACATTGGGAGCTCTCAGCTGCACAACCTTCAACTTCTACAACTTGCACATTTAAGTATTTCACTTCTCATCCTAATAAAAAGACTGTTAACATCTGTTAGCATCTTATAGAGAAGTCAGCCAACAGCTTTTTCAGAAGTGACTTTTACATACACAATACTATAGCTGACAATCATGGGATGACTGAGAGGACAATCAAATTACTTGTCCTAGAAAAAAACATGCCTTCTTCTGGAGATTCTATCTCAGTTCTGTCTACAATACAATCTCCAGGTGGAAGACTTTTTGGAGCTTTCTAAACTTAGGGAAATTGGTATATTATTTAAATGAAGGAAGACTGATGTCCTAGCAAGAGAGAGGTAATCCCAGGGTTCATCAAATGTACGGTCACTTGCAAGTATCAGAGTTCAACAAAAATAAAAGCCAAACAGGTTAAATGAGTTTGAATAGTTACAGGAGACTTTACAGAAGGCTCTGAAAGAAATTCTCCAGGTGAAATTTATGCATCAGACCAAAAGCCCTCATTTTGCAGACCTTGCATTCTCTACCCTCCGACATCTTCTGTTTCCTAGAAGTTTTCTGAAGTTGAAATTCATCTTGGTAAAGCACCATACGTGCACACTACTTGTTGGAGTACCTGCTCTGGTAGCTATCCTCCTTTTGAATGCATTGATAAGGAACCAAGAAATCCAGAAGGCCTGATCAAAGAGAAAGCAAACAGTATTTTTAATGATACACTTTCAAATTCTTCCCATGGAAGATGGGCAGAATACAAATATGAGTTCAACTGTTAACAATGCAAACCCTAGATACTACTACCCAGCAAATATTGTTTCAATTTGTTAGGACACTCAAAATCTTATTTCATCCCACTTCTGTGATACTGTAATGGCCCTTCTATCACTGATGCTAACAAGGGATCCATTTGTACTTAAGAACACTGTGCTAAGTCTCACAGCTTTGCAATATCCCCTTGCACCTTTGAGCAAGAAACAAAGACAAATCAGGACGACAAAAAAAAACAACAACATAGTACTATGGTTAACTACACAAGATAGTATCTGGTGGAATACCCAATAACTCCTTGGTTTTCCTTTCTGCTTTCTCATGTCAACTCCTGAAGTCACACCTGAAACACCAAAATCATTCAAAAGGCAGATTTCTCCATACCTCAATTTTTACAGCAAAGGCCCAAACCATACAGTGCTTGCACAAAAACAAGAAATCACAAATATGACAGCAGCCATTTGTAGGGATCAAAGATCAGTGACAACTTGAAGTCAGTTTACATCTCAAATCTACTTTATGTTCAAGAGGAGCCATTTTGCATCCTGACACTCCTCCAGTAGCCCTATAGCACAGGAAATGCTGCAACAGGGGCTGCTTCTTCAAGCAAGCCTCTTTTAATCTTTCATGTATCAGTAATAAGTATGTCACCGAACTCCAGTAAAGACATCAGATAAGAGACTAGAAGCTTGCCTGTATACACTTTGAGAAAAACCTCACTTTAAAAAACAGTTGTTTTCAGCAGGAGATGACAGGAGCTTACAAATAATAAGTCCCGGCCTCATCTTTATACTGGCTTTTAAAACACTTTCAGACTATCTCTTTCTTCAGAAATTTTATGCACTCAAGTTTTAACAGACCAGAGCTTATCCAGCACACTGTGCATCACATCACCTGGCTCCTAAAGTGAAACTTTACTTCAAAAAACAACAGCAACAACAAAAAAAGAAAAAAAAAAAAAGAGCAAACCAACAGAAATGTGCCATGCTGTTCTAGCTCATTTCATCAGGCTTCACTTGGCTGCCCAGAGAAGCTGTGGATCCTCCATCCCTGGTGGTGCACAGAGCCCGGCTACATGGAGCAGCCTGATCTGCTGAGTGGTACCAGCCCATGCAGGGGGTTGGAATGTGGTGGGCTTTGAGGTCCTTTTGAACCGAAGCCATTCTATAATACAATTTGCTTCTCCTAAAGTGCCACCCTACCCAAACCCTTTTTACTTAAGTCTTTAGGGTGCTCCTCTGCCATTTTAATTTATTAACATATTGGAAGAAAATCAGTGTGAACTCAACGAATCAAACCTTTACTTTCCCCCTCAGCACAATCTGTTGTAGAGGGGTAGCACTGTCTCACAACCAGGAAATCTCACATAATAGACCATTTTCAAGCTCATTAGAAGTGTTAATGGACACGAGGCCCAAAATAGTAACTTTCCCTCAGCTCATAACACTTCCTGTTTGTACAGACTGCTGAAGTGCTTTTAAGTCTGTTTTCCATTCTTTGCACCAGCTCAGCTCAACTGGTGCACAGCACACAAAGTTTTGGCACAGAACAATGTTATTTAAACTCTGACAGTTATATACAACCTAAAACAGATGGCTGGTTCTCCGGTGAGTTTAAGAGTAAAGATTCATGCAAGTCTGGATGTGCTCACCAGGCCTACTTTCCCGATAAGCCGGGGAAATTAAGGAACCCAAATCCACAAGCCTGCAGTTACTCAACAGACCACCTTACACAGGTTCAGCTTCTCTTCTAACATCTGCTGTTCATCTGAATTAGAAGTAATGATATGAGTCTAAGTTAAAGCACAGGACATCATCACAAATTAGCCATTCAGACAACTGATACAAGAACTTCTGTCTAGGGTATTTCACTCTTGCTCAAATCATACAGAGAGTACTAAGGTCAATACTGAAATAGTGGGGGCTTTGTTTTGTGTTTCTTGAGTTGTTGTTTGAGTTCCTAGGATTTTAAACTCCTAGACTTTTTTCCTCTGTTCCAGATCTACAGTACCCTTCATTAAGTCTTTGCAGAGTGGTAACTCCAATCATCATGTCATTGGTATGCTATATCATTCCATCCTACATATCTCATCAGACCTGAACTGAGCAAAAACAGTACTCATACAGTTACAGCATTGAGAAGTCCTACATAATGTTTTTGCTGAACTCAAAGACTTACAATACTACGATGTTCTGTTTCCAGCGCAATCCTTAGTATTTTCCCCCCCAGATAGGAATTGGTATTCAAATTAAGATGACAAAATGCTTCAGTGTGTTAAAAAAAAAAAAGTGATTAAGTTAGAGAACTCACCAGAAAAGTAACCATGATTTTTAACTATTTTTGTAACAAGCAAATGATCCTCGCCATTAATATCTGTGCTTTGTTTGAAACTCAGTTCATGAACAGAAAGCCGTTGTGACACAGCATTGATGGAAAAAAAAGAGCAAAAAAAAAAAAAAGTTAAATATCAATATGCAATTAGTTTTCAAGGAACAGTGAAAATGACTTCTTCCATACCTCTCAAATGAAATACAAGCTTACCAAATCAAGACAGACATCTTTCCCCTTTCTAAAGAAGTGACTGTATAACACCAGGTTTTGCTAGAATCTCAGCAGCTCCAGTTGCAGATTAAAATTTGAAGCTTATTGCTAGAAGTAAAATTCAGCCACATGGGTGCAGGACAGCAGAAGACAGGCCTACCCTAATCCTCTTTCAGTTTTCTTGCAGAGAGTGAAGAGACTATTGCAATAAGTGTCTAGCTCTAGACCTTGCAGACTTCCTAGCAACAACATCCTTTGAAATAAATCTTAAAAACAAGCACTTATCGAATACCACACTAAAAACGCAGAGTTCACTAAAAAACATATCCATTATGTAGTGCTTCCCTCCAGTGTAACTCATTATATGGAGTCATTATGAATAGAACAGTAACTTCAAAAAGAATAGTCAACCAAACATTCTATACCACAGCCTCCAAACTGCAGCCTCACAACTTGTAGAGAAGACAACTCACATAGTTAACTAACATGTCTCTTATGTTTCTGTGCATAAGAGAGTCTGATTTCAAGGTACTTCTGAACTGCTACCCCAAGTTGCATTTCTGAACGCAGAGATATTGACTGCTCTTAGAACATCTCAGTAATTAAGCCTAAATAATGTGGTTTGGAGATCTTTACTATCATCAACAAAGATTAAGTGTAAAGCAGATCTAAAAGCAGACTGCAAAAGATAACTTATACTCTAACACAGAAGGAGGAAAAAGCATTGAGGTTTTTCTTCTACCTCTCAGATGCTAACACATTAGCCCACTAAACCATACGTTTTCAAACTGCAGAAGTTACTTCAACTTACCAGCACTGCTCAACATAAGACAGTCATCTGGAAAGACAAAGGCTGAAAGAGCAAGAGCTTTCAGCTGCGGCTGCATGGTACATACTAACAACGGTCATGGAAGAAGCTGAGGTACTCAAGTGCCTCCTGGAAAGACCAATACAAATATCAGATGTAGGGAACTACAGAAGACTTGAACCAAACAGTGGTATCCAGAGAAGAGACAAGAACCAACAAGCAAGCAGAAATACAAGTAGATCTTAAGCACTAGAAAAGATTTAACCACATGGTGAAAATGGCCAAGCATCAAAGATGTTACAGAGATAATACAGAATCTAAGAGAAACTTTAAACCCAGCTGGATTTGGTGCTGGGCAGGCTGTTCCATGTTGACTTTGCTTAAAGCCAGGGATTGAAATGTGCTGTAATACACAAATACTGACGAATAAATGAGTATACTGTCCACATGTCTTATGATGATACTTTTAATATGTCCCTTATAGAAAGTACTAACAACAGACAGAGGAACCACTTGTTATTCAATTAGCTGTAATAAATGCAGAAATAATTCACATGCTTGAAACATCATTACAAAAGTCCTGCCAATACTATCCTTAACTTCTAGGGAAGCCACTTTGCTTGAAGAGTTAACAAACTTAGGAAGTTTGAAGAAAAACCTCCAGGCTTTAAATTTTTGACTAAAACATACCCATTTGATGTTTCTGAAAATGCATCTCTGAAATTCTGCTCTGACATTACTAATGCAGTCTACCTCCTTGAGGCTGTTTGTGACAGCTTCATTATCAACTAGAGACAGACAAAATGTGTCATGCCTTTACGGATGCTTCAGAACGGAGTTCTTCACTTTTAAGGAACAGTTGTACATGAGCTATAAAAAGAAAGAAAAAAAGCACACTTGGGAATGAACTGAAACAGAAGGAAATTGCCTTGAACAGCAACTGTTGCTTAATCCATTGTGCAAGTTTATCACTGTTCTGGTTTTCTGGGATTTCTTTCTTCCAAATATCAAATACTGTCTACAAAATTCTTCACCAAGCAGTCTCCGATGACATCTCCCAAAAGCACTGAATTTTACAGTAGTGTTATACTGAATGCAAGGCCAGGGTGGATGGGGCTTAAGATAACCTGCTCCCATGGCAGAAGGATTTGAATTAGACTGTCTTTAAGAAACCTTCCAACCCAGACTATTCTACAGCTCCACTAAATAATTCAGAGCACTTGCTAGACTGAGCCCAACCAGGTTTTCCTCTTACAGCAAATCCTGCAGCGCCAAATCAACCAAGTACCTTCAATTTCAGTTCAGTCAATGTTTTTGCTTTCCTGTCATCCTGCATTCTGAAATCTACAGATGCCTCAATGAGAAGTTTCAGCACACTTTTTTTTTTTTAAATGTTGGACAACAAAGCAATCAGGCAACAGTTCAGTCACACCAGTTAGCTACCAGATCATTTCCAGTTCAGCATCTACAGTCAACCTGTCACCAATGCTTGCTTCAACACACAATAGCCTGCCTGCTTAATAGAACCACTACAACAAATGATTAGCTGAAGCTGAGCAACACACTACTGATTTGCACAAGAGAGACGATGAAGAAGTAAGGCACTGAAATACAAGAACACCACCTCTTTTTTGCCACAGATAAGATGCCATATTCTTACATCAACTTACATTGTTTCTTTCCATACAGAACAGTGTTTTCAAACATCACACACATTATACCTAAGGATTACGAGTAGAGTGGAAACACTAGCCTGCTAATAACCCTGATGTTGCATAGCGAGTGGTCCTATCCTTCTCAATGTCTCTTCTTGTGCTGAGGGAATAAACTGCTTTTAGAAACATCACATACTAGAATCAGCCACAACTACTCATGAGTGGGCACTTCAGTTTTCAGGAACTCCACACAGAATCAGGCAAGTAGCAACTCCAGCAATTGTGCATATTTTGCTTGTATTTCTTGACTCATCTCACAGAAGCACAGCATAAGATGCGTATGTAAATAACTTTAAATCAGCTATTTTCTAAAATACAACAGGCAGAAAAGTCACTTGTTTTTACTGCTTAAAAGGAACAGGCACTCAACCCCTTGCTCACTGACAACAAGACAAATGAACAGGGCTACCCTGAAGTAAGTTCTCACAGCATCCACTCACCTTCTCCAAATCAGATAGTGTTACAATGAGAAATAGACAACTGTCTATGTCTACACACTGCTTCTTACAAAATAAAGCAGAAGATGCTTGAAAATCAAGTCATTTACCTTCTGCATGTTACAGAATTTTTTACCTATGCAAATACAGGGTGTAGGATTAAGAAAGGACATCAATAAGAAAAAAACAGCATAGGTCTGAGTTCAGACATCACCTCCAGAGGTATTTTATTAATATGCAGTGGTAGTGATGCAGGTTTTGAAGGTGTTTAAACTTAGATTGAGCAAGATTTTGCATCTGTAATGCAAAAAGAGCAGGAAAATGTTGATTAGCCAGCAAGAAGCTGTGCTCTCTATACACCCACACAGCACAATAAGTCATAAGTACTTCCTAATCAAGGAACAGCAAAGCAGTTCAAGAAAATTATACTGCACATATCTATTGTAAAGTATGGTTTTAGAAGGAGAGTCATAGAGACTGCCAGCTGTTCACTGTTAAGAGACCTATTCCAAATGCTAATCTTGTTAATAAACTGATGACAAAACCCTCGTTCACTCCAGAACCAGACCTCAAAGGAAGGCTATTATTTATTCCTAAGTTGAAAAACTGTAATTCACCGGACAGAAAATACATATAAAAATCCAAGCAGGTATCTTGAGAAAAAGATGATAGAGATTCCTTTGATATGATTCCCTCTTGACATCATTTGGCTAAGTATATACCTGCAGATCTTGATTAGGTAATAAAGCTACTGAGGCAGAACAACCTATGACTATCTACTTAAAGAAAAAGTATTAAGCAAGGACAGAAAAAAATTTAATCTGACAACTAGATAGAATTTTTTTTTTTTTTCCTGTTCCCCACTATGTCAGTCTGTCTCCAAGCTTCTCAAGATCCTTCTGTACCAGTCCACATGACTAGATCCAGCAACTCTGGCAGAACAAGGTTCCCCAAATCATCATTATCATATTTAGATTGTATGATGGGACCTTCACTAGCCCCATCACGAGCAATTCTGTTCATGTCATTCAACCCTCTCTACTTCCCATTTTGTTAGACAAATATTAACTTTGGTTAATATTCCAGTTCTATGAATTCTAGTTACATTCAAACTCAAAAGCTGCTATGCTTCAACACAATAGCTATTTAACGAGAGTCTGACATGTTCAACTGTAGATCAGTTTGTCTTTCCTCTCTCTTTCAAGATCTCTTGGTTCTGAAATGACACAACTGTTGAAGACAGCTATCACCTTAACTTCAATCTGCACAATCCCAAAGGTAACTGGAATCACTGACCATAAAGTAGAACACACCAGTAGTGCAATTTAGGATCCACAGTAACTGCCTTTAGCATCTATTCACGTGAAGCAAGCATTGCACTCAGAAGACTGCAAGCAGTAAAGATCAACATCAACACAACCTCTCATAACATTCTTCCCTCTAAACTGGAAGGATAAGGATTTGACAAGTGAACTTATTCAGTGAGCGAGGAACTGGTTGCAAGACTGTACCCTGAGAGAGGTGGTCAATGGTTCAATGTCCAATTGGAGATCACTCATCACTATGAGTAGAATCCCTCAGGGGTCAGTACTGGGACCAGTGCTCTTTAAGATCCTCAGAGTCTACAGTTTTACATCAGGGTCATGGCAACTCCCACTATCAATACAAGCTAGAGTATGTAAGAATGGAGCATGACCCTGCAAAACAGACTAACAATACTGCTGCATGGCAAACTGGACATGAGCCAGAATGTGCCCTCACAGTCCAGAAAGCCATATGTATAGCTGGCTACATCAAAAGAAGCAGTCAACAGGGTGAGGGAGGTGATCCTGACCCTCTGCTGTGCTGGTGAGGCCTTACCTGAAGTACTAACCCAGATGTGAAGTCTTCAGTACAGAAGAGATGTGGACTTGTTGGAGCATGTCCAGAGGAGAGCTATACAAATGACCCAAGGGATGGAACAACTCCTTCATGAGGACAGGGTGAGAGAATTGGGGCTGTTCAGCCTCAGAAAAGAGAAGGCTCTGAGGAGACCTGCCAGCAGCCTTTCAGTATCTATAGGCAGGATAAAAGAATGAAGGGGGCAGCCACTTTAGCAGGTTGTGATAAAACAAGGGGAAATGGCTTCAAACTAGAGAGGAGGAAATTTAGAGTGGATATAATGATGAATTCAGACATTCAGACTGGAGACAATGTGAGGCACGAGAACAGACTGTCCAGAGAGGTGACTGAAGCCCCATCTTTGGAGATCTTGAGCATCAGGCTGTACCTCTGAGCAACCTGATATCCTTATTCTCTGCAGGAGAGTTGGACTGGCCAACCATTACGGATCATTTCCAACTCAAAAGATTCTGAGAGTCTGTGGTCAAGGCAAAGAAGCTGATGCACAACCATTAGTCATGTACTGTAAAATAGTCAAGTATTCAAATTTGCCATAATTTTTCAAGTAGTTATATGGTTTTCATGCCTTGTACTAATCCTCCTGAGATTATGCATTATTATATAACATATAAAAATGGAAACCAAGTAAGGTAATCTCGATACAAGCCAACTGTGACCAGTTTGGTCATGTACTGTTGAAGGGTGAGCAGCATGCCTCTTCTACAGCATTACCATCGCCTAACTAGAACCAGAAGGACGCAATAGCAGTGTTACTGTCAGAAATAAATGGCTACAGACAAAGTCTTTACATGTTTCATTTACTATACAAAAGCACCTCTGTTGTTTAGAAGCACAGAAGATCAGCTAACTCTTCAGCTGCAAGTTATCACTTTACAATATTACAGTCAGTTCCACGTGTTAAATGATAAGTCAGGGGGCAATATAAATTTGAGTCCAATGTAGCACAGAACAAGCCACACTAAGGTGCTACATTTCCCCTGACCATCACTACGGCCACCTTGACTCAACCACACGTGGCTCTGGGCAGCCTGGCCTAGTGGCTGGCAACGCTGCACACAGCAGGGGGGGTTGAAACTTGAAACAAATGATCTTTGTGATCCTTTCCAACTCAGAATCATAGAAATAGAATGGCCTTTCTAGTGAGCTCTATGCTGTTAGAAAAATAAATACTGCCCACACCAAGGTCTATCTCTATCCATAAGACTCTGTATGACTTGCCTTCAGAAGAGCCTGAACCTCACCAAAACTCTGACATATAGCTGTCCCAGAAGTACACCCAAAACCTTACTTACCATCTTAATCTGTACCAATACGCCAGAAGAAAAAGAAAAAAACAAAGAAAAAAAAAAAGCAAACTGATATGCAAGTAGCAACTCTGAGCAGCTTTTCCTTGACATAAAGAAATTGCGTCAGTGCTGGCCAGTAAACTTTTTCAGTTCTCTTACCCAGAGAACAGCACTAACACCTTCACATCCCAGCTGTCAAAGGATCCTTATTCAGACCAAATCTATCCTTAGGGACTTCCAGAAAAGGCTTCTGACAGTCACTGCTCTCAAGAGTTGCTCATGAAGAGGTACATCATTTCAGCTTTAACAGCACTCTGAAGACTTACAAAATCTAAATGTGGATCCTGTTTGCCTCTGAGCTAATTCCCACCAGGAAAATAAGTTCAGACAGATTACAGTATTTACTTTTGATTAGGTCACTTACATGAGGAAGAGACAACTAAGTTCTTTTCTTCTTCTAAGTTCTTCTCTCAAACAAATTACATCATATAGCTTCTAAGATCAGAAAATATTTGGCTCTACTATCCCAAGCTTCATAAATAATTTAAAGAACATTCATGTAGTACGTATATAAACAACTGCCCACATAGTGTGTAGCAATACTAGCTAATTGCCATCCCAAATACCTAGAGCCTGAATGAGAAGATGGAGAACCTTAACCTTAGAGTTACAATTGTTAAACAGCATAAAGGACTGGATTTCACTTTGGAAGGCAGCTCATATAATATCCAATAACTTCACACAGATGTGTTAGCATCTCTGGTTATTAAAGCATTCTAGCTTGACTTTGTCACATTCTATATACAATGCTTCTGTCAACTGAGACCAAAAGCTATAGTTTCCAAACCCACGATTTTTCGAAGAGGAAGCAAATGACAAAGCAGCATCTGACCCTGACACATACCTATCACATCCTGTCCTAGTTTTTTTTAGGCCAGGCACAGTAAATTAAACTTACCCCAAACATTTTTCAACTTCACTATGAAAGCAAGTTGTTTCATTAAAAAAAACTGATTTTCCTTTATAAAAGGCCTAAATCTAAGGACCCTGCCATACTTGAATTCTGTCTAATATATAAACGCATTTATTAGGCAAAGAGGTAGACAACGGTGTCATTCAGATCAGGAGTAACTTCAGGCTACGAACTGTTTAAAACACCTAGATTACCCTGTGTGGATGTAGGAGCTGGACTCAGTTTTTCTTCATGAGTTCTTTCAGCTCAGAACAGAAATTTTGTGATAACAGATGTGAAATCTGATCTCTGACCAGAACAGACTTAGCCCTGAAGTTAGAACAGGTTGTTCAGCACTTCATCACTAGTGGCTGGAAGCCCTTCTACAGGTGAGACTACAGCTCCCTGGACTATGACCCTTTTATCCCTGTGGGGAAAAAACCTTTCCCTTCTTTCAGCCTCTCTGTCCCTGCTCAGCACAAGGCCCAGGACCTTTCCCCAGAGAAGCCCTGATCCCATGAAGTATTGCTGCTAGTAATCTGCCTGCCTGAGTCAGGGCCGCACTGTTCTCTTGCCTTGACTGCAGTCCTTCAAAGCTCCTCTCTCTCAACAGTTCCAGACCCTTTGGACAGCAGACTTGCCCTGGAGAATATGAATGATATCAATAGGTACCACCTACAGACATGATGAGGGCAAGCTCCTCCATACTAAATATAGTCAGTGCTACAGAGTACACAAGACCTCTATCCATAAAAAGGAGAATCATGGAGTATTAACCACTAAACTCAGGAATCCCAGAGATCTTCCATCTCTAGCCAGCTCTTGCTTAAGATGTTACCAGAATTCTGCAGGAAACTGCAATCATGCTAGGAATGACTCAAGGCAGATTATCACTCTCTCCTCAGTCACAGAGTTATGTTTCAAACATGTGCATTCCTCTACAACTTACTCTTAGTAAATCAATGCTGGGTAGTTAGATTCAGCTTCTCCTCGACTTGCACAGAAATGACTCCAACAAGCCAGTGAGTTACTCATGGACCACAATAAGTCTCCTCAGATCACCCATACTGCACTTATGTAACAGCAGTAAGACTTTGCTCCAGCCACGAGGAACCTTTCCAACCTTTCTGACATAGCAAATATTTGACAGTGGCCTCTCCCCCTGCAAAATGATGTTGCAATATGCAGCTTCATACACCATCTTGTACACTTTTCTCACTCCAGTATCTCACATTTTTCACACTTTCTGAAGAAAGAACAAAGACCTAGCAGTCACAGATAGTTTTAAGATCTGTAGTTTCTGGGGATAGATCACTGCAGATCTTTAATTACGGCAGTGAGCACTAGTGATATTGAAAAGTTCCCTAAACCACAGATAAACAGAACCAACTCTGACAGCTGATTTAACCTGCAAAAGAATGAAGCAAGTCATTTGCCTTGGAAGCACTCCCTTCTAAAAGTGAATTCCAACACCTTACTCCCTTCTTGAGAAGGATAGGATCCACAGCTGCCAAGAACACATGTTCCACTGACATTTAAAAACTCTAAATGCCAATACAGTTGGAAACAAAAATCTGGTACTAGGTCAGGTACTCATGCAAAAGGATTATCAAGCAGATATCCTGCCTGTTGACCTACAACACCCACCCACAGCAATTATCCCTACCAATAAGCATAAACTGAAATACAAAGAAAGAAGGTTTTCAACTGCTAATAGCTTGAATTCCTAGGCCGCTTTGAAGCCTGGTTACTCCTTGTTAACCAGGAGACTATTTGGAGAAGTCATATCTCAGAGGCACATAAATATCAGAGCAGATAACCACATCTGGAAGCCAGCCTTCTCAACTTAAGGAAAATTAATGTATTTCCAATGAAAAGATTTGGCTAACAGAAACAGAACTGGAATTAAAACAACAGTTTCTCCTCACCTTTTACCCTCATCTTCTGAGGCTCCCTTCCTTCCCTTCCTTCCTCCACCTTCTCCTCCTGAGAATGAGGGGGAAAAGACAAGGAGGCTTCTACAGGCACTTCATCATACAGTTCAGTTGCTCCGCCATGGCCTCCTCACACACGCACAAAGGGCCCAGAACACCTCCTTCAACGCTGACCTCAGTGTACACAGGACTATTCACCACACTCTTCTCCTCACTCCGATCCACCTGCACATCATCATTTCACCCTGCTCTCAAATCCATTTCCACAGGGCCTCCAGACAGGCCAATCCATGCCCCGTGGGGGGCAATCAGCTGCGTACGAAGGACAACCCACAGAGCTCAGCCCTCTCCTACAACCCCACTGCTAAGGCCCAGCACTGCCTGCTGCCACAGGAGGAAAAACAGGCAGCCAGTCCAGATGCAGATCAGCATAACCTAAGGAGTAAGTGGAGCAGTACGGTGGAGGGAAAAAAAAAAAAAAAAAAAAAGGAAGCAACAATCTTTAAAGACTATGTTTTTCTCATAACATCCAACAGATCCACAGCAACTGGGGGAAAACCCCGCAACTCCAGACAGCGGGGTGGTATTTCCCATCCTGTATGGAGCTACATAAGAAGCACTTTCCAGGGGCAAAGCACCTCACCTAGTGCCTATCGTCATAAAGAAAACATTTTAAACATTTAACTTGAGCATGACTATGCCACCAATGTTTCCATTTGCAGGCTGGCACTGATTTGGACTAACTGTACACGCAATGGCATTTTCCCAAAGCACGAAGAGCAGCACACCTGCACACTGAGGATGTGCTGTCTTACTGATTTTCAACAGCACAACAAGGCAGATGGAATCAAGCATATATGAACAGATAACCCAAAAGTCTAGCTTTATAAGCTCTCAAACCTAAGTCAGGTACTGCTCCAACTACTCATCTGCCATCCCAACATGAAAGGCCTCTTCACCTCTAGGTTACACATACAATGTTTCAAACACTTTTTTTTTTTTTTTAAATAAGAAATTCCTGTTCCCATTAATCCTGTCAAAGAACTTCCGTATTTTCCATTTAGAATTAAGAAACCCTTTCATTGATGTATATTACCTGCCATCCACATTTCAAGTGTTAATAGCCATCCAAGTAGCATTAGATGTCTAAGTCATGCACTTCATACACATTTAGGTAGTTAGTGCAAAGTCTCGCACATATGTATTACAATTTGACTCCATTATCTTCGTAAGTAGTAAAAAAAATGTGATAAAATATACAGCTTCAGCCCTTCCTGGCATGTTAATAGCCATGTTTTCCAGATGTACAAAAAAAAAAAAAAAAAGCAACACAGCCCTCTCAAATGAAGTCATGAGAAGAGGTATTGCAGAAGCACTGAATGCAAGACAGAAGCACCTCTGGAGTGTGGACTGGTGCAACTGCCATGATCAAGCAGCTGTCTCAGGCTTTCCTCACTGGACAAGCGCTCCAGTTACTTTAGTCAAGGAAGACTATCCATTGCTCTGCCCTCAGTCACCAATCTACTAAAATACAGTAATAGAGAACACATTTTAACTAATGCTATCTTGGACAAAAAAACCCTTCAGAGATTTCATATGCATAGCTTGTTACACGCTCCTTGATATGGAAGCAGTCAACCACTTCATTGGAGTTTAGCTATGCAAAAAACCTTCCACACACAAAAAAATAATCCCACACCCAGTTATAATTCAGTACAGATATTCCTGGCCATCACTTGATCTCTAACAAGATGACTAGTTTAGTATTACTGAGTTGCAGTGGATCAGAGAAATTTCACTACAAGCACTCTCCTTATGACAATAGCCTTTACCAAAAGACAAGTATGACTCAATTTACTTTCCTTTCAGTTTGTTCAATCATTATAGAAAAAAAATTCAGCTACTCATTTAGTTAATGAGGCTGTAATCCTCATCTTGCCTACCAACTTCTCAACCATGGATGCAGTCCAACACAACTTGCTATGCCAAGTTTCACAGTTTAGCTATCTGAATGCAAAAGCAGCTCCTAAACTCTTCATTTTAAGCAGTTCACTTGGTCAGCAATTTTGCAGCCACCTCTGGAATGGGTGCTCCGGCCAGATTAAGATTAGCAGCTTTATATCAGTAATTATATTTTGGGATCTAGCTGAAGATACAAACACTTCAAAAAAAGTTATGCTTGTTAATAAATTCACTTCACTATGCATGCAGGCAGCACATGCATAGTTTGTTATGAGAAGCATATGGTGTTTTAGAGTTATGACTTTAGTTGTCCCTGTTTCGAAAACAGACAGAAAACAGCTTCTAATGCATATTGGGAAGAAAGAAATTTCAGCATGAAGTCTGACAAGATTTGTAACCATGTTACTAGAGATAAAAATAATATCCTTGATTACGATTCTAGCAGGTATTAGGATTTTAAAAGCTCTTTGTATAACAACTGATTTGCAATAGTATTTCCTGCATACCTATATTTAATTACAATTGTTGGTTCAAAACCACAGCGAGCAGTTGATACAAAGAGAAAGGAAACTCCAAGATATTGCACTGCACTGAAATTTTACTGCTACATATGAAATGCTAGTAAAGCTAGTGGATGAATACAAATACAGATCACAGCATTAGGTATTTTTGCTATTTTGGGTGGACAAACAAAATGGAGGGCAGAGTAACAAGGATTCCATTAAAAAAAAAAAAAAAAGAGGATGGGCTGGAGCTGCTAATTGCGGCAGTTTGGCACAACAGTTATTACCTATTTAAGAGCTATGATTGCCCATAGAAGCACAAAACAATCAATCAGATGTCCAAGCACCTTTCTTTCTACTTCCTTCTCACACCCATTAGAAACGTGCTCCTAGCCCGCAGCTCCAAAGGACATCTCCTCCTCCTCCTCCCCCCACCAAATGCACTCTATTCCAAGTTACCTAAAGTTGCAGGAAACTTCAGTACAGCGGCTGGGTGTATTTGCTCCTGCCCCACTGGCACCACGCACTTACTAAAAGCTGCTCCACCATTCAGCCTTTCCTGCACTGCATCAGATCAGGCACAGCTGTTTCTGATGGGAGAGCACTGTAACTGCAAGGAAACATTCACAGGTGCACTCAGAGCACGGAGGATAAGCACAGTTCTGCACCAGCACTGAAAATGGAGGGGCATGCCACAGAAACCCAAATTCACAAGGCCCAGTTTAAACAACAGACCAGTAAACCCTTGACCTTCTACTGGTGCCTTTCATTTCTCACTGTAGGTATTTCCTACAGCAATCCTAAATCAGAATTATTTCCTGATAGCACTTCATAGTTCCAATATTAACAAAGCAATGACACAAACATGAAATTCCTATCTGATTTTATCTATATGAAGGCCTGCTAATACTACGCTTCCCATGTAGGGAAGCTTCCCTATGCTTTTCCCACACAGGAAAAAAACCCTGCAGCCCTCTGAACTTCATATCCATACCTTATATTTCTCTGTCCCAGTCCCAGAAAAAGAGTTCTTGCTGAAGGACTCAAAGCCATATATTTTTCCCTAGTGAACTTAATTTAGCCTCCAGTTGGAGTACACCTTCTGCTCCCCTCCGAATGAAGTCAAAGCAATCCTTGAAGGTCCTTTCACATGTGGAGGTGCAGCCCATGTGGAGCTGGCAGACACTGCAGGAGGGATCTGTTCTCCTCCCTCCTTCCTTGCCCCACCAACCCCCACCCCAGCAACATGGCCGAAAAACTCAGAATCAGCTCAGCATGCCACAGGCATGAGGGAGGGAGGCACATCCCAAATACACCTTTACCAACCTTAACTCTGCTTTTGAAAAAAATGTGCAAGAAATGAAGCTAAAGTATTGTCAACAACGTAAGAAACAGAGATCCTGTCAGTGGAAATGTCAAATTTGTACTACTACTCCCTTTCTACAGATGAATCTCCACTCCTTAGAAGTCAAATTAAGACACTTAACCTACAAATTTCCATAAAACCCAAAAAAACATTAGTTTTACTCATCTGCACTGTGTAATAAATCCAACTAATTTTACTTGTCATTAAAATTTGACCAGCAGAACAACATTAAGTGCTGCAACAGTCACAGAAATGGGAGTTTCACCCCATAGAACTTGCATAAATCTCTTCCAGTTCAATCTGAGGAAAGATGTAGCGAAACTCATTCCAAAAGCAAATACAGCTAGCATAAACCTGCAGAAAGGAAGCTCAATAAATACACCAGCAAGCACTCATAGCATCCAAATGTGCATCTTCTCCCATCTCACCAGTACTCCAGTATCAAGCACTCAAGAAATTATCACTTTCGAGCAGTTCAGTATCTCAGCATTATCTCAATCCACTCCACATTTGACGAAGACCAAAGAGAAAACACCATGTACCTTTCAGGACTTTTATGAGCCCACAGCATCCTCTGAACTCCACTACTTTCTAGCTTGCATCATGTGGTCAACTACTGCAGTTTTCACCGGAATGCACCTTTTTTGCTAACCACAACAAACTAAGATTCTCAGATATTTCTGCAACATCTTAAAGCTTCATCTGCCCCAGCCTCTTGCATATGTAGCATCTGAGTCAGCAGCAAGCCAAGGACTGTAGAAGGCAGTGAGGAATCAGTATCACAGAACATTTCATGAAGTGCAGCCTAGAATTCCCTAGAATGATTCCCAGCGATCCCAAGCTGGTGCACTTCACAGCAAGGCAGTGCCAAGCAACATTTAAACTCCTTATCTCCTTGCAGACTTATTAGGAAGCTATAGTTTCTACCAAACTTGCATATGCCCAGGCTCACTGTGACTATCAAAACAAATGAAGACCCCTGATGCTTAACTATGGGAATACCACGAAGAACAGTGGCTCAAACAGAACAGAAAGCAGTGTGACGCTCATTTTAAGCTCCATCTGGAAAGCTTACGCTTGTTCCCAATTTGCATGTTCAAATGTAGGGAATAATGGCTTCCCATTATAATTCCTGTTGTTTTATCTTTAACAGTTCCTAAAATTCTAGAAATTTTGCCGGAAAAATCATATTTGAATAATGACTTCAAAAAAATTGGTCTATGTTTAAAATTTCTAAACCTTCTCTGAGAGGTTTTTTTGTTTTGCTTTGTTTTTTTTTCCCTAATATCTGCAGTAAGAAGCTTATAACTCTTTCACCAAGTTTTTAGAAGCAAAGAACTGAACTCTCCACCAGATGCTGGTGTTTCATGAGGGCTTCCTCCTCAGGTTCATCTTCTGCAAGCCTATGCTGAACTGAGTGAGCTTCCAAATGCAGTGTGACCAAGCTCTGACAATGTTAGCACAACGCCTGGCTGCTCAATGCCAAAATAGTGGATTCAAGGAGTCCCCACAAACCAGCAGCAAAGCCTGTAGAGTGAAAGCAGGGTGCTTAGCATTGGCAACTCCCATGCTCAGTGCTCACACCTCCTTGAGCTGCTGAAGTCCTCAAGAGACCAATCTGCCTCTCCGCGATATTCTACCACTCGAAACTTGGGTTGACTTCAAATTCAGCAAGAAACTGGACAACACATCTTGATCTAGCCCAAGGGGTGGGGCAGCTGGAAGCTCCATTATCCTGGTTTCACCAGGCTAATCCTTCTCCGATTAATTAGAGAGATTTGAGCAGATGAGATCAAAAGTTGCTTCCTTCAAAATTCCAACTGCAGACAGCAAAACCCAAACCAGCATCAGCTGATCCTGCTGATAGCACTGATTTCTGTCAGGACAAGAACCCTATGCATAACGCTGCATTCTTACTTTTAAACTCGTAGAAGCAGCGAGTGACATTTGCTGCCCTCTATAGATAGCAGCATTTATTAGTGGAGCATTAGATAGAAAGCAAAGATGGCTTTAAAGTAAGATTGGAACATATATTCATCACAAATTGAATTTCTCCATTAGTAAGCATTCTGTTCTACTGCCATGAAGAACCTCAGCCACAGAAACAGAAGTCATTACACTGCAGGACAGCAAGGACTTTGTCCATAAAAGCAGCATTTTAACATCATTGCTACCAGGAGGAAGCTGAGTGTGCATCCCTGTACTATTTTTACCCGCACAGTCCACCTCCCTAGTGGCACTGACTTATTTTAAGAAACAAAAAAGCTCAAGTATTCCTTTTTAAAAATGTGTGATCCATTCTTCTCTATCTTCAACTGTGTCCCTACATAAAGGCAGCTTAGCTTTGTCTGTCCTAAAAATCTCTCTTAGATTTGCAAATGTTTGAACAGGAATGAGCCCAGAGCTCCAGTGCAGGTTGCATGAAGCCACACAAAAATCTGGAAATAGCCCAAAAGCTATATATATATATATATATACATAGCTCCAAGTCAGCAGCTCCTTAGAGTAATTTAAGCAGTGTACCTGGTGCCCAGCTCAGCTGTGGCTGTTCAGAGTGCGCACAGCAGTAAGGGTACGAATTACAAAAAGGGCACTCAGGAAAGTACCTGCCCCTCCCTGCAGAACAGCATTAAGGCTAAGTCAAGAAAATAAGGAAAAGTTTATGCTTACTGCAGTACAGAGGTTAAATTTACATCAGAAATACTGTAAGAGTGTGTTTAAGCCACCAATAGGAGAGATTTATGCGTGCTGGGGAGGTATCACCTGCTAAAACGCAAGCAATTAATATTTCTGCTGCACAGAGGAAGGCTGAGACACTCTGTCAAGATAAAAAGATGAAATTAAGGCATTGCTGAGAGAAAACATCAGTTCAGGTACAGCCGCAACACATTTAATACGGTATCAAAGCTGTGCTTGGCCAGATTTTAATGAGCATGATAAAATTCCTCAACACTTTCAAGGTCATTTGTGTGTTGTCTGGAATCACAAATTCCCTCAATATACCACACCAAAAGGCTTCAAACACAGCATCTCTTTTTAAGGAAAACCAGTCTGACTGCCAATTCTGTACTTAAAAATGATTCATGAGTAATTTAACCCCAATTCACAGTCCAGCGCTCAGCTACCACCCCCAGTGCAGCAATCCCAAGAGGCCAGCAGGGAAGGAGAGGCGCTGAGCACCACTTCCAGAGCTTTAAAAAAAAAAAAAAAAAAGGAAAAAGCACCGAACCGATGCTACAGCCACACGACTGGTGTCTGCTGGCCCAACACGTCCCCATTCACCGACGCATTTCCCCAACTCCATCAACTTCATTTAACATTCAACGTGAATGCAGACAGAGAAAGGCAGATGAAATCGGATGGGCTGCTTTTAGTACAAAGATAGCACACCTCACTTTGGTAAAACATGTGCACAGACTGATGCATACAATTTATAACAAATGCCACTTATAAGAAATCCGGACACCGAAGTTCACGATTGAGTCATCAAACCCGAGTTGTCCTCTGAACTCCCGAGTGCGGCAACGCATTACAGAGTTTTGGACTCCGACTAAACCAACTGTAGTAATACTAATTTTGTTTTTTTCCTTTACAAAAAGCCCGTGGTGCCGCCCGAACCCGCACAGAACGCACTGCGCTGCGAGCGCAGCCTGCATCCCCGCGGGTGGGGGTGGAACAACTCAGCAGTACCGCTCCACGGAGCGCACAGACGGCGCGTTGCGCCCCGCAGCAAAAGTTCTTAAAACGAGGCTTTATTCAGCACCAAATCCTAGCCAAAAATTAAAGAAAGAAAGAAAGAAAGAAAGAAAAAAAAAAAAACCTAAAATACTACGTTGGTGCGCACAGCGCCGGCGAGGGCGGCTCAGAAGGGCCGCGACGGCAGCCGCGCCCCGGCCCCACCCTCGGCCCCGCAGCGCTCGAAGCAAAGAACGGCTCCACCAATGGTGGAGCGAGGCACGGGGAAAAGGCCAACGCCGTCGTCGGGCGATGCAGGCACCACACAAAGGGTGGGTCTGGCACAGGTGCCGCGGAAAGGTCCGCAAAAATCCTGGAGCGCGCCGCAGAACATCTACCTCGAGGAGGGGGGAGGGAAAGATTGGGAGAGGGTGGCGGGGCTAGAGGGAAGGGCCGTCTGTCCGCAGGGAATAGGCTGCCAGAGGTCGTAAGCACTCGTGATGCCACGCCGCAAATACCTGGGAGCTCTCAAGTTGGGAGTGCAGCGATCCAACGCTGCCGGAAAGCCGCAGGTTACCTACGACGACAGCGCAGGGTGAGGTCTCCGTCCGCCCCACGCGGCTCCGTGCCCGCGCACCACCACCACCGCCGCCGCCGCCGCCCTCTCCCGCCCCGTCCCGCTGCCCCCCGCCCCGACACCCGCGTTGCATCGCGCCGCACCGGGGGCTGCGTGGGGCCTCGCAGCCGCCCGTCCCTCAAGCTCCAACACCACCACCCGCACCCACCGATACCACCCCGCTGGAAAGATCCTGCGTCCTGCGGCGTCGGGCCGATAAAGGCGCTCACCGCCCGCCCCCGCCTGAATGACACCGCCGGCGGCCACTCAAAGAGCCCCGCGCCCGCGGGGGCCGCGCCCCCGGGACCCCCCCCTTCCCTGCCCGCCCGCCGCCCGCTCCCCGCCGCAGAGAGAGCGCCGGTGCGGCGGCCGCCGGACACCTGCGCCGTTTGCTCGACGGCGGCTCCGCGCCCGCGGGATCGGGCACGCGTGGCTCTGTGACCCTCCGCTCGGCAAAATACACAGAGAGCGTCGAAGTGCCGCTCCGTTACCAGGAACCGCTCTGTGCGGCTACCGTGCGGATCCCTTCCTTACGGCAATAGGTGGGCGCGGAGCGACGTGCGGGGCATACATTAAGCAACAATGGCAGCGCCCGGCACCGGCCCTCCGCGATGGGGCGACAAAGGGCACGGCCCCATCAGCAATGCCCCCACCACACAACTTCTCGCCGCTCTGCCCCCGCCTCCCCACAGCGCCGCATCGGAATCGGACGGGGCGGTCACACCGAGTCTGAGCTCCGCCGGGGCCGTCCTCTCGGGCAAAGTGATGCCCGGTGCACGCACGGCCGGAGCGAAGCACGACTTACCTCCGTCCGCTCGGCTCAGAGCAAAACGTGACGGCGCAGCTCTCCCGGGTAAGGAGTGAGGGGCAGAGGGAGCGTCCGCTCAGGACAAGGCGCAAAGAGAGAAATCGCGGATAGTTCTGAAAGGGCGTGGAAAAGGGTAAAAATAAAATAATAAAACAAGCAGACATAAAGCCTCTCCCTCCCTCTCCCTGCAGTCCAACACTGGGGGGGGGAGTGGGGGGGAAGGGGAGGAAAGGGGCAGAAATAAAAAATGGGGAAAAAAATGGAAAAAAAAAAAAAAAAATCGGCGGGGAGAACCCAACAGCGCGGCAGTGACAGCGCTGCGCTCCGCTGCACAAAAAGGAGGCGGAGAGCCGCGAACAAAGAGCAGCGGGCGCGGGGCGATGCGCTGCCGCTCACTGCCGTCGCCGCTGCTCTCCTAGCACCGCGCCGCCGGGGCCGGGTCCCGCTGCCGCATCGCGGGTTGCGCGCGGGGCCGGGAGGAGGACGCGTGTCGCGCCGCGCCGTGCCAGAGGCGGACCGCCGCGCTGATTTATAGCGGCCGCGCCGCCGGCTCCTGCCCGCCGCCGGGCTGCGTGCGGCTGCGTGTGCCGCGCCCGCCGGCGCGGCGCGGGGGCGGCTGTCCGCACCCCCTCCCCAGCGCACACACGCACCCCGCAACCGCCGCACCGCCCCGCAGCCCGGCGCAAAGCAGCGTGCTGCCGGAGCCGCGTGCATCCATTGGCGCGGCCGCCGCCGCTCGGCCCGCCCACGGGCTAGACGGCTGTCGCCTATTGGCCGAGCGGGATGCCGCTCGGAGCGGCCCCATGGCGCCGCGGAGAAGGGTGCTGTGCGGATCGCGAGGCCGCGAGCGCGGGCACGGCGGCGGGAAAGGGGCTCGGATCGGGCAGCGGAGTGAAGAAGCGGGCGCGGTTCTACCTCGGCTGGGAGCCCCGGGAGGATGCTCTTTTGTGTTTGCTTTCTTTCCCATTTTCCTTCCTTTCCTCCCCTTTTTTTTTCACCCTTATTTCATTTTATTCATTTCTTTCCTTTTTTTTTTTTTCTTTTCCCCGTTTTCCATGTTTTTCTCCCCCCCCTTGTTTATTTTCCCTGTTTTTTCTTTTTCTTTTCCTTTTTTTTCTTCTTTTGCCTTTTTTCTCCATTTTTCCTTTTTTCTTGTTTTCCTTTTTTTTCCTCCTTTTTTTCTTTTTTTTTCATTTTTTTTCCTTTTCTTCCTTTTTCCTTTTTTCTTTTCCCTTCTTTTTCATTTTTTTCTTTCTTACCCTACCTTTTTTTTTCTCCATTTTCCTCATTCATTTCTTTTCCTCTTTTTCCTTTTTTCTTTTCCATTTTTTCAATTTTTTACTTATTTTTCCTCTTTTTCTTTTCTCATTTAGCTATTTTTGTTTCCTGTCTTTTTCCTTATTTTTCGTTTCTTTTTGTTCCTTTTTCTCCCCTTTTTTTTAATCCCTTTTCTTCCCTTTCCCTTTTCTTCCCTTTCCCTTTGCTTTCCCTTTCCCTTTCCCTTTCCCTTTCCCTTTCCCTTTCCCTTTCCCTTTCCCTTTCCCTTTCCCTTTCCCTTTCCCTTTCCCTTTCCCTTTCCCTTTCCCTTTCCCTTTCCCTTTCCCTCTTTCCCCTGCCTCACACCACTTTGCCATTGGCTTGTCAGCAGCATGTATATAAAGTTTATGCCACTGCTCAAGGGCTATTCTCACACTTTGACTGCTGGCAGCACCAATGCAAGGAGTGTGATCCCTTGGCATAAAGCTTCTGGCAGAATGGAGGAGGGAAGAAAGAAAGAGATGGAAGAAGGAGGAGAAAAGAAAGAAAAAGGAAGGAAGAGAAGCAGGCAGACAGAAAGGAAAGAAGAAATAACCTTCACTCATTGAGTGCCTCCCATGTCTCCCATGGACCATGAGTTGTGTTTGAAGAGATGGAACTGTGTGGAAGAAAACACCTGTGTGTTCCTGTGATGTTCCTGCACTGTGCTTGGCCCCATTTTCCCCTACAGTCCGCAGAGCTCCTTGGGTGTAGGTCTCTTGCCCTGATGCACAATGTCAAAGTGCACACAGTGATGAAGTACATGTGATATATTTCCAAAATCAAAGAACTCACAGAAAGGAGATGCTTTAGGCGTGTGTTTACGATATTACAGCATCTGCATGCAGCAAGGCACACTGGCATACACACAGTTACAGACAGAGGCATAAAACAGTGTTCCTTGAGAGTGTCCTTGAACATTTATAAATGATTAATGCAAAGGAGGAAAGATGCTCACCAGTCTTTCCTTGCAATCACTGGATCCTGTCTCTGTGGAAGTGGCTCTGTGTTGCACAGTCCCTGACTCTGCATTTCAGGCAGTTCAGCACATGCCATGTATGCCCAGTACATTTGCCACAGGCTGTGACGACTTCTGTCTCACTGTGGCAACTTTCACACCTTGGTACCACAGACCTGCTTGTGAATGATTCCCAGTGATGCCGCCATTAGTAAACTCACTCCAGTTCTTCACACTGTGGGTGTAGATATCTCCAACTTTGTACACATCTTTTGGGGGGAAAGAAAAAAAAAAGAAAAAAACAGAAAAAAACAGAAAAACAAAACAAAACAAAAAACAAAAAACCAACAACAACAACAAAAAAAACCCAGCACTTACTTCTTCTAGGCCTAGTTTGGAGGCATGGTTTAGGGACCAAAAAGAAAATGTAAAATAAGTGCAGTGTGTTGTGGTTATAGAAACTACTGAGTTTGGTTGCTGAGTGATTCCTCACCTGATTCAGTCAAGGAAAGAAAAGGGAAGGGAAGGGAAGTGTGAACTCTCTGAAATTCCATAGGAGTTCAATGTGTTGCACTCCCCTTCCCCCCCCCCCACACTATAAAAATTATAAGATCAAACAAATTATAAGCTCATCTGCTCTCAAGAGTAAAGAAACTTGGTTTAAAGACCAAACCAAAATGTATACAATTACAAACTGGAAGCATGGCTTTTTTGAACTTTCAGGGAATTGAAGGACTCCACCCTGAGCAGCCTCCCTGTTAAGTCCAATTCTCATGTTCAAATTGCATCTCTCCCTCCTCCCCCACAGGGAATGATATTCTGTCTGTAATTAGTGACCAGCCTGTAGCAGTAAAAGCCAAATTTTTGTCATTCTTTTCTAAGAATTTAAGATATCTACCAGCAATGCACTCATGTTTATCACATTTGTCAATACATGGTGCTAAGATGAAGTAAGCCAGAAAATAGCTGCTAAAGTGAATTGTCTTGTCATTTGCCATTCCTGGCCCTGGTGCAGTTTTAGAGTGCTTTGATGCAGTGGTGACAGAAGTAAAGCTGAACTCTGTCCTTCCTGGGGGAGGCATCATTCCTTCAGGGTAAGGTTCTCCTTGCTCTGGTGATGCATCTTGCAAAGAGGTGCTTATGATCACCGTTAGCTGCCTGGCTGGGCACAGCCTAAAGCCAGAACGTGTACAGCTTTATTAAATGTTCTTTGCACAAGGGAAAACTGTAGGAGATCTCACTGCTGTTTGTTCAGGCACGCTGAGCCCCGAATCGGGACAGGGAAGGGAAGAAAGCTGCAGCTGCAGTGTGCGGGAGGGAAAAAGATTAAACAACAACATCATCATCAACAACAACAGCAACAAAAGTGTGTGTGAGGGAGAGAGCGAGGGAGAAAAGAATAATAAAAGGAATCCAGCAACGAGGCATCGCTCCGTTGCGAAGCGGAGCCGCGGCCTCCGGGAGGGCCGTGCCGGGAGCGAGCCGCGGGTGGTCGGCGCAGGTCCAGCACCACGGACAGCGGCGTCCTGACGGCGCGTCCCGGCTCGGCCGCCTCGGGCAGCGCTCGGTGCTGGGGCAGCGTCAAGCCCGGCGCGGACCGCGATCCTTCCCCCGCCCTTCCTCCCCTCGGTGCGACTCCCGTTAATGGTACGTGGTGTCGCTGTGGGCTTGGTCGCTCTCGAAGCCGCTTCAGCCGAATGGTGGTGGTCATGTGTGAAGCTGTGCACGGGCTGAGGGAGCTTATGGCACCCTGCGGCCTCCGTGGGTCACTTTTACCGTGCACACTCCTGAGAATTCTATACGTGGAGAGTAACTGGCTGGAAGGCTTCAGAAGAATGCTCCGGAGCGGCTCTTTCTGCTGCAAAAGCTAATGCAGAGGCTGCATTTTGGTACAGATGCGTGATTGCATTGCCTCCTTTTTTCCTCAGCCTCTCTGTGGTCATACGATAGGAGCACTGTGTGAATACACTATGGAATGAATGCTGTAAATGACTCTGTTCTCCTCTTCTCTATTATGCAGCAATGTCTGAATATGAATAAAACCTGTTTTGCAAATGGGAGTTAGCACTTGTGCAGAGGAATGGAGATGTTTTATTTGTCTGAAACTGAGAAGATATCCCTAAAGTCAGTTTGACACAAGATTATCACAGCTGCAGGGAGTTCTACATAATACTGTGTTGCCTTGATTCCAACACAACACCTGAAAGAATCTGTCTATTTATTGAAATGGCTGTACCTTTGCTTGTTTCCTAATGAGACTGGACAAGAGACAGATTTCTGCTACACCACAGCTTAGGCAGCTTCTTTTATTAAGGATTTTTATTTTCAGCAGTGTGTAGTACACATTCAATTGTGAAATAATAAAACTGCGTCAGCTGCCAGTCAATCACTTCCATCGACTTCTTTTGTGCTTGGATCAGACACTTGTACAACAGACAAAGTGACAGCATCACGCCACTGTGACAAAGCTGTAGTTTGCACCAAAAGAAGACCGAAGCCTAGAGAGACACTGCAGCTACAGAAACAGCTGTCTTATCAGTACACTGCAGAGATGGAGATGGCTCAAGAGGTCCTCAATAGATAATCACTTGAATAGGTTTGCAATGTACCAAACTTCACGCTTGATAAGACCAGCCCAATGTAGAGAGCAGCAGAGATGCAGCTCCATTCTGTTTTATCTGTGCTGTAAATTAAGAAATTGAAATTCAGGTGGCACAGCCAGCACCAGCACGCTGCTGATAATCCACTGAAGTGAACTGTCATTAGGATGTCTTCAGCAAAGAGAAATAGGTTTCTCTTACTCGATGCTGCTTTAATAAAACACTCTAGCACCCCCATCCCTAATTGCTACCCTAGCAGCACCTGAGCTGGGGTGGGCTCCTCATCTGTTTCATGCTGTGAGTCATGGCACAAAATGTCCAAAGGACAAAATCTTCCACTCTGGAACTGGAGTAGTTTATTCCTATTCCCCATTTCCTCTGCAGAAGAAGGAACTGTACTGTGATTTTTAATAAACAACAGCCATGCTCACATTAAAGCATGTAAGCTCAGCTCTGTAACAGGCAAAAAAAAAAAGCATGTTTGTGTGAGCACATATAAAAACAAGCAACAATAAAACTTAACTGCTGACGTGAAAAGGATATACAACGACCTTTAAACATATTTGCTTGAAAAAACATCAGCCAAATTATATGCTGAGATGTCTTATAGGAGCAGAAAGTCTGGTTTCAAACCATGTATTTTGATTGACTAATGCCAGCAAATTAGATTTCTGCAGCTCCACCGTTCCTCAGTAGAAACACTTAGTGTAGACAACTTTAGTCTAGCTTTGAGGTTTTTTTAATTAATTATTTATTTATTTTCTAAAGGAAGCTTTGCGGGAAATGCAATTAAAAGGGATGTAGATGGAGCATGTAACCTGAGGTCAAACATCATTATGTTGTAAAGGAGGAATAGCTACGATCACTTGACTCCTTGTGATTGATTCCTTAAGAGCTGGAGTAAGTAGATGGGTTTACAAGCCATTATGTTATCTAATTTTAGCCATTAAAGCTAACTATCCATCTTCTTTGGATAATAATTTAAGACATGTGGTAGACTTTTTTTCTGAACAACAGACAAGTTGCCGGGTACTTATACCAAGAGAAACTTGAAACTTCAACAGCAACATAAAGGCTTATCACTCAGATTTGTTAAATGGAGGGCAGAGAGGTGAGACCACTGCTATCCTCCTGGAATCCAACCATGTGCATTTGGCCTCTGCCTGTCAATTAAACATGTCTGACACAGGGGACAACCAAGGAGGAAGAGGAGCAATGAGCACCAAGAAAATTGCTGATTTATTTCTTGTTTTAAAATTGTAAGCATTACCAGAATCAACAGCAAAGACAGAAACAAGGGGGTGTGGGAAGAGAGATCTCTTTAGCACTTGCAGATTGCTGGAAACACTTCTGTGCTTGTCTCTGAAATCTGGGGACCCTTCCAACAGTGTGTCAGAGAGCAGACTGTTGGTAAGGTTGAACTCACACAAGAACTTGAGAGTACAGTGCAGTTTTAACACAGGGAAATTAGTGCCAAGTGTCTATGGCAAAAGCCAAAAATAAATAGTATTATTTCAGATGCAATTCAGTAGCTCACATACAATAGGTATTGTAATGAAGGGGACAAACCAGAGAGAACTGAGATATAGCAACGTCAGCCTGCCTTTGCCAGTTTGTGGGAACATGTAAGCAGGGCCTGAAGTCACAGCCCTGCCTGCGAAGTGCTGCGCAGATGTGAGGGGAAATAATCTTGTGTAAAAGAGGCAATCGAAAGTAAAAAGGTGATCAATATTTTTAATGCTGTTTGTTATCAAAAAATAACAAGTGCTTTTAAATTCTCCAGTGAATCATCTGATGTGCTGTCAATTCACTTAGATTAGTCTTTTACCATAACAAGTTTCTCCAGGAAAGGGAAGCATAGTTATAAACTTACAGTAATTAGTATATCCTGTCACAGTACTAAGGTACAGAAATATTGACTTAAGAGATAGATTTTGCTTTTTTGGAAGCATGCATTTGTTTTCATTTGTTGAGGGAAAGCACATATTACACAAATAGAGCTTTTTAGTCTGTGAGCATATTTCCTGCTGACAGCACAGAGGAAAAAAGGAGATGTTGCTACCATTATTTTATTGAATAAATCCCAATAAGTTCCAGAGTGTTTCTACAATATGTAATTAGATGATCTTCAGATAATCAGATCACATGCATAGCGGACAGATTTTTTTTTGGACCTTGCAGTGCAATTCTGAAATACATTCTGTATCATATTAAATATCAGTTCTAGTTTTTTCCATTTTTTCCTTCAGTTAAAATAATAAGAAACCAGCTGGCAATTATGTTTCAGCACATAGAATGCTCTAACATGTACGGGTTCTGGAGATATATGAAGGTTGCACAATTTCCTCCTCCTCCAAACAGAGTTCATCTTTTTTTAACACACACCTACTCTTATGGCTTGGTGGTGGAGAGCAGATGAGTATCTATGCGTGCTTGATATTAGAAGCACTTTTTCTGAATCTTACATTAAAAGCCTCCTTCTTCATACATACACTCCTTTATGCTTGTGACAAAACTATACCCAGATCTTTACACTTTTCTTTTACAGATATCACATAGATCACCTATATTACAGTCAGCTTACGAGGCAGTGATTCAATATTCAATTGTAGTAGAATTAGTCTTTTCTGATTACTCCTTGCATTCCTTAGCTATGAAGACCCAGTTGCTTCCAAAAAGCATCTCATAGTGATCATTGAGACTTTACTTTTATGGATCAGGCTGAAAATATTCTAAATAACCACATTATCTTCTCTTTAATGTCAGAATTACTCACTTGTGGATGACTTAACTGTCTTTCACTGGTGCTGGCCTAGTTCTTTTTTTTGCCTTTAAATGATGGAGGCTTTGTTTCTTCTGCTTATACAACTCAGTTTCCTGCATCAGAAGTATTCTGCAGAGCTCTTTACTACTGTGATTCTGCTGGATATGAGTCATCAGCAAAATCCAGACTGTAAGTGATCATGTAGCTGCAAATATCTAAAGGTTATTCCAACTAATAGCAATGTACAGAGCAGTAATATGATTTATTGGAATAAAATATGTGATAAGATTACAGCCAATTATTCTGATGCTGACAAGGATATTTACCCATTGTTGAAAATTCTCCCAAGTATCTGCTCGCTAGCTAATATATGTGCACACTTCAGAATGGATTCAAAGGTACTATATTGTTCCCTTTTGTAAAAAGAGATTCAGGAAAAGAGACAGCGCTCAGATTTATTTCAACATGCCAAAACACGCTGTTTATTAATTCAAAAGAAGACCATCAAATTATAGCAATAAGAAACACTCAATATGCCAGGAACAAATTGTCAGACAAAACCTATTTCCTTCTACAAGCATAGCACGTTGCATAAGGCAGAGAAGTAATACATGTTGATTTTAAAGGTTTTAGATGCCAACCTGCACTGCATTCTCATGGGATAACAAGAAAAGATAGTATTAATTAAATTACAATGAAACCAGTATATAAAAATATATCCAGAGGATAATTTGCTGTAGTACACTGGGAAAATGGATGGCCACATCAAATAACCTTTTATTGGAGTGTATCTTTCAGGGCAAAGTGAGCACTTCTGTCTGTGATTTAGAGGATGGAGCACAGTGGGTACAAAAATGGCGGATTGCAGCAAAAACAGAGGAGGTTATAAACATTTGGTGCTTAAGTACTGTTCTGAGTACAACATGGTCTCTTCAAAACAGAGAGACAGATCAGCAAGATAAGATAAAGCCAAATAAAGATAAGTGGCAAGCGGCTGTGATTATTAGGAAAGAAAGATCATAATAAAACGCGTAAAGAAATGAACAGAGAATTACAACAGCACTGAGGATGAGTGACATTGGTTCACCACACAGAGTCTTGGGAATGTGGTGATGAAAAAAAATAGAAAAGAGATTTCACCCTGAGATGTGATTTGAAAACACATACATGAATGCATTTCCTGTTTGGCATTGATGAGTCCAAAAGTGAACACTGTACCCAGTCAGACCAGGTTTTAAGAAAAGTGGGGAGAGACCACAGGGTTGTACAAAAGGTGGAGACATACAGATATGTTAAAAGAGAATTTGGTTAAAACTGAAACAGTGGCAAACTGTATCCCTATTGACAGATTGTGATCAAAGAGTCTTTAAATGCACCATGGAAAATGGCTTAATTCACAGCATGCAAACTAGATTAACAACTGGGAAATATTCTGTAAGTGTAATCAAGTACCAGAGTTCAAACTTATATATACACTTCATTTTTCCTCAGAGAGCTAGGACAGATTCTTTGATCTCTTGAAACTCCTCAAGGATTTCCACCATTCTCCACCACCAAAATTAATAAATAGCTTTTTTTTTTTTTTTTTGGTTTTATAGTCAGTTGAATGCTTAAGGAAAAGGTCGAACAAAGAAAACAAACCCCCTGAAAAATCCCAAACCCAAGGAATACATTTGACAGCCTGAGAATAAAGCTATAAAGCACTAATCTAGTTCTCTACACATTTTTCCTCTTAGTCAATAAATAATGAAACCAAGAAAATGCAAATCCAATGAAATAAGCTATTAACACTCTATTTTTTATTTTTTTTTTAGATTAATTCAAAAATTGGTTATTTTTATTTCCTACACCTCCTTCTTCAAAATGCCTTTGAGTATTCAGCTGTTGATTTTAGTGACCTTTCTTTGGTCGGAACTGAGGAAATGCCTGCCAGCTGCAGACTAATTGCACTCTGAAATTTTATGCACCTTTTCACAATTCCCATTTGGTCATTCAGAAGTTGTGACATAGCAACTTACTGATGAAAACTTAAGAGCTGAAACTGCTGGATCAGCAGAATAAACATCCACATCTACCAAACTCCGCCTCCGTGAGGGGCCAAATTCTACAGTTTAGATGGGATGGATTCAATTTTAATGGTCTAGAAATTGATCCTATTGATAGGAATGGGTTTGCTTCAGTCCTGTCTCGATAGAACAAAATCTCCTCTCATTTTTCTCTCCAAATGTTTCCACATAGATAGGTCATTTGCTACACCCTACACATGAAATGTGAGATAAATTATGAGACATAAAGCCAGAAGATATTTAGCACAAATCAGAAAATGAATTCCTATCATGTTAAAAGTAAATCTGAAGTATCTTTTTTAATATTCAAATTTGTATTCCAGGCCCAAGACTTGCCTTCCTCCTTCAAGTTATATTAACCACACAGAGCCCTGAATTGACAGGGAACAGAGACACAGAATTATGGGGTGGCTGGATTCTTCACATTCTGGAAACACATTCTTCTGAAGGGCGTGAGATGAGATCCTTGTTTCCAATATGCATAAAAGATGGTCAAAGAAGAAAAATACCTAAGATGTAATTACTACAAGTCCTGTAAAAAGGCATATTTAATATTTTTATCCAGCCTTTTTTTTTTTTTCCTACACAGCAAATCTGGAGGTTGAAAAAAGTTAGCTGCATTTATTCCAGTTAGCACTTAATCATTGATCCTAGACACTACTGTAAGGCAAAAGTTAAATACTAGGCCAACTCCAGAAATAATTATTTAATACTTTTTGGCTGAGGATCCTCCTTAATCCTTGTAAACTATCCCAATTACTGTCATGGAGCATTCAGAAAAAAAATACAATAACTAATGCTGAAAGTTAGATCCATCTTTTCACCATTTACCTCCCAGATATGTGATATCTACTCGTCCTCATGTGGGAACTTGTTAATTCTTTCTGTCTTTCTTTGTATGTATTCAAATCCTTCTGCTTCTTTAGCATCCTCAAGTAGGTTATAATTTTGTTGGGTTTTCTTATTTTGACTTGGTGGCTCAGTTCTGAAAAGCCTACGATGTAATAACTATGAGCATTTTATGCCATGCAAATGCATTGTGTAATGTCTAACAGTCTTTTATTGTCACTGAGCACGTTCTACTCAGAATAACTCAGTTTTCCATGTTTGATATGAAAGAGACATGAACTATTTTTAGCTTATACTTGGGTAGAGTTTTACCATAGCTTCAATATAGTGCACATCTTAACTGTATGTCAATATTTAAAAGCATACCTAGATGGAGCAGGTTTATTAACAATAAGTGAAGAAAGTATGTTAGAATGTGGTATTTTAGGGAGAGACTGCCTTTGTGCACCTGAAAAAGGATTCAGAAGCTGCTCCTCTAGTTTTGCTTTGGGTGGGAGAGATTTACATTGAGAAGGTGGAAAAGTGTAGGCTTGATTTGGAATAGATCTTCCACATTCTTCAGAACTGATATATATATATTTTTTTTTCCCTGGGAATGTCATTCTTGAGCTAATAAAGAAGAAAAGGAGAGTCAGCCCATCTTTCATCTCCAGAGAACACGGAACGTTGACCAAGTTCTGCACTTTGGATTCTAACTTCTCATCAAAGTCTGCAGGTCCATGTTTCTCCTGGTGCTTGGAAATGCTGAGAGGAAGGAAAATAGTGTTATCTGAAATAGCAGATTTGAGGCTACTCTTCACTTCATTCCTGCTTCTCTGACTTTCCTTCCCAGTTTAACCCCCAATTCCACATTCAACTATATCCAAGTATTGTTTTGAGTAGTCAAAATGCTTTGATCGGAATGAAGAGGCAGCTATCGGATTTTATACGTTTCTAATTTATTTTTTTTTTTCTGTAAAAACAAATACACAAATCCAGAAAATATCTACACGGTCCCAATGAGGGGACAGAATGTTTCATTTCTTGCTTCCAAGTCTTTCACTGCTGTTGTGGAAAATGACTTTTGTCATTTCTTTTGGTATAATGCTTAGGAGTAGCTTTCACACAGTGAAAACTTCAGCATGTATTTAACTTTCCTTGTTATGGTAATCTCTGAGATCAATGGAAATATTTGCAGTGTATTAAGTAAAACCTGCAGAACACTTAATCTGCTTAATACCAGGAACTTGTGACTCTTAACTTTATGCATGTATCATTTTGCAGGAAATGATTTTTGGAGTTTACGTAGGAGCTGTTACCAGATACAACATGGAAAACACCAAAAATGCCACCTCCGTCATTTTGCAGCTTCTGTGTGACACAAGAAATAAAATATTATTGTCGTTCTGCAGGACCTGTTTTAGTAATCCTAAATCAAATGCCTTAATGTAAATTGTAATAAAGACTTCTTTGAACTGTTTGAGTAGCAACATTTTTTCATGAATTATTCTGACACTCCGTACTGTGAAACACCTATTTTTATTCTCACTTTGCTTACATTAGATTTTTTAGGAAAGAAATACCTTTCCTTGTGTTATATTCTTTAACTCCTATTGTGCTGGCATTTTTCTGTTGTGCTTTTTCTTCTTTCTTATAATGTTTTTATTGCCACTACCTGTATGAAACTTTTCCCTTTCCCTTTCCCTTTCCCTTTCCCTTTCCCTTTCCCTTTCCCTTTCCCTTTCCCTTTCCCTTTCCCTTTCCCTTTTCCCCTCTTCCTTCCTTCCTTCCTTCCTTCCTTCCTTCCTTCCTTCCTTCCTTCCTTCCTTCCTTCCTTCCTTCCTTCCTTCCTTCCTTCCTTCCTTCCTTCCTTCCTTCCTTCCTTCCTTCCTTCCTTCCTTCCTTCCTTCCTTCCTTCCTTCCTTCCTTCCTTCCTTCCTTCCTTCCTTCCTTCCTTCCTTCCTTCCTTCCTTCCTTCCTTCCTTCCTTCCTTCCTTCCTTCCTTCCTTCCTTCCTTCCTTCCTTCCTTCCTTCCTTCCTTCCTTCCTTCCTTCCTTCCTTCCTTCCTTCCTTCCTTCCTTCCTTCCTTCCTTCCTTCCTTCCTTCCTTCCTTCCTTCCTTCCTTCCTTCCTTCCTTCCTTCCTTCCTTCCTTCCTTCCTTCCTTCCTTCCTTCCTTCCTTCCTTTCTTTCTTTCTTTCTTTCTTTCTTTCTTTCTTTCTTTCTTTCTTTCTTTCTTTCTTTCTTTCTTTCTTTCTTTCTTTCTTTCTTTTTCTTTCTTTCTTTCTTTCACAGCCTGTAGAACTGTGGGATGTATACTCGATTATGGAGATGCCACACTTTTAAAAGCATCCCTCCTCAACATATCAAATCTTATATATATAAATCAAAGTTCTGAGGTATCGTTTTCATCAGTTTCTTTGTAATACTGCAGCTACTTTATTACAGTTTACAGACTCTGTAAGAATATTTTCTAACCCTGCAAATTTAAGCTCTGAACTGAACAAAATAATTACACAAGAAGCAGAAAATATCAAATTAAGGTCAGGTATCTAACATAAATAAGCAAAACCTGCAAACTAATAAAAAGGAAGCAAAAACTACTGTTGTTTTCCATCTTAGTGGAGCACTGCTAATACAGCAAATTATATTTTGCAATTCATTACTAAACATTCTACTTTTGCAGAGCTTTCTTTTAATACTAATTCTGCATATGTTTTCAATGCCTTCCATGGTTATTTCCTTTAAAATACTTACTCTGAATGATAATGTATGAAGAAGTAAATGTAAGCAAGTGATTAGAGAAACTGCATAAATAATTCTCCAGCTGTAGAATACAACACTTTGTGAGTAAAGGTGTACAGCACAGGTAGTTTGCAACTAGTTCACATTGAGGGCTACAAAGCACCGTTTGCCAGTGAGGAAATGCAGGGTCTACGAAGTCTTTGTTTTGGGAATGGTATGACAGAATGCACATCATTATGTCTTAAACCCACCAGTGCAGAAACACAGCATGAATAGGAAGCAGATATGCAATTAAGCTACCTTAGTAAGATAATAAGCTCAGGACCAAATATAGCGTTTTGTTTGATAAACCATTTATACATAAAAAAATGAAGAAAAAAAAAAAAGAATTAATAAAAAATTCTCTTTGTACCGCCTGGTTTCCCAAAGCCACCTCCTGTTCCCTTCCTTATTAAGTGCATGACATTTTCCAGATACAAATTTGCATTTCCAGAAGTAGAAAAAAATGAGTCCTAAATACACTTGGAGGATAATTTAGTACAGTTTCATATCATGTGAGGGAGGATGGAAAGCAAATAAGTAAGACTTTGAGACAGGATTTGCATCTCAGGAGATCCTGAGCCCTGTTAACTCCAGGTAGAGCTCTGATTTTTCCTGCTGAAGATACATGACCAATTTTTCCTTGGTAATGAATGGGAAGGAGGTGATAGCTCTGAGAAATTAGTGCTTTGGCTGCTCTTATCATCTGCCACCTATCCTTTGCTTGGTCTACAGATTGGACTGACCTCAGTGCTGCCATTTTGCATTCAGCACGCAGTGCCAGGAGGGTGCTGCAGCCAAAACTGAGCAGGAACTGTTCCTTGGAACTGCACAAGAGGTGTTCCTGGCAGCGTGCTGCCATCATTCTTGGATTTGTTTCTTGGTCTCTCTTTCTGCTGAGCCTCAGTTGTCTGCCTGCAGGAGAGTACCCCATCCTGCAGGTTGTGCCCACAGTGCTGCAGTTGGTGAACTTTTCCATGCCATCCTCTCTATCTGGAGCAGCTGTTTTTCTTCTTTCAATCTACAGGCCCTGCAGTTTTTTTCCTCTGTTTACAGCTCTATGGCCAAAATTTGGTGACGCTCCAGATAGAAAGATGCCAGCTGACAGAAGCCTTGCTTCTGTGATTGATGGAGAAGGGCTTCTGATGGCCAGTGAAGTTTATCTTCTGCTGTCATACACACCTTTAAATTTAAGAAATGAAATCCATATCAGCCTCACTGCAAATGCCTACCTTTTCCTTTCTGGTCATCTGTTTGACATAAACACACTGTGCAGGAGGCTGAAGCTGTGAAAGGCTCTTGCTCTCTCTGATGAAAAAAACAGCTTTTCAGACAGCTGCTGCAGTCTGTCTTTGAAGAAACTGTTGATGGTACCAGTTTTTTACAGGTCCCCTTGAGTGGTAAGCTGTGATTTATGCAAAAGCACTGTTCTGACTGCCAGTACAAAACAAACAACAGAGGACAAACGGCAACACATATGGTCAGACTTCTTCCAGCAAACTGCAAGAGCCTCACTTCAGGGAATAGGTAGAAACAAAACTATTTTTTATTCAAAAGATAAAGAAAAGACAAAGAGATGCACAGAAATTTGAATATGTGAGTTTTTTTAACTATGTGGAGTAGGGAACAGGTTTGTAGGAGGGAAATCTCTGTACTCTGCTACTAGTGCTCGTGGACTGCCAGCATCTTGGTGCAAACCATGGAAACCTGCTCCTCTCTGACCTATATATTTGCTGCAAAAATTCTCCAGTGCTGCTCTTACAACAAATTTAGCCTGAGTCTTACTGCTGAAATTCTGGAGAGACCTTATGGTTCGCCCCAGTCCACTCCAAACAACACCAGGTCCGAAGTGAACACCAGATCTAGGTGTGAATCCTTGATGAAAATATCTATCATTTGCCTATTTATTGCCTTCAGCCCGTGCCCACGTGCCTGCCTGACCTCCTTTGCTCAGCTCACATGCCTGTGCTCACTCTGATTTCTCGTTTCTTGCAGAGCGGTCGGACAAGCAGACGCCCTGCAACACTGTTGTCAGCCTGCTTTATGAGCGTCCTCCAGGAGTGGCCCCAGCCACCCTCTGGAGATGGCATTTCCTGACATCTCTGGCCTCTCGTACCACATTTCAAGCTGACACAAGGGGTCTGGCCTCCCAGTTGGCAATGCTATTATAGTGCTGGCTATGTCTCAGTGCCTGAAAGGAAAAAGGCCCCCTGCTTTAACACCTCCTGTTATCTCAGTAAAGTGATGTTTAAATAACCGAGCTGGCTTCAATGAACTGTAGTTGCCATTTTCCTGCTTCTTAGTGAGATCAAATGGAGATAATTATGAAGTGGATGAGCAGGTTTAATGAAAGCCAGTTTCTTTCGGTATATTCCTGAAGCAGCAATCATCATCTGTTTGGCTTTTGAAGAGCAACAATTATAATCACTTTAAATCCCAAGGGGAACAAAAATAGAACTCAGATTAGCATATAAAATATACAGCTGGATTGGGCAAGCCTATAAAAATCTGGGAAAATCATTCTAATTTGAAAGCTATTCAAAACCACAAGCAAAACGAGTTCAACAGTATTTACATGTTTCTTCCCCCCTTTTCTTTCCTTTTCAAAGTGGTAACATAACAACATCCATAGGATTTTCCTAAAATGTGAAAATGAAAAACCGGCACCAGCACAGAGACTCGGGGGAAATAGGACAAAGGTGCATCTTCAAAACAACAGATGAACTTAGAACAATCTTCAACAGGTATTAATGTCCCAGAGCTCTGAGATAAATGCATTGCAAAGCCATGGAAAATAAAAAACTGCTGCACATTTCAGCTTTAGCTGACTGAACAATGACTTCAGATGGCTGAACAATGGTAATATGTAAAGGAATCCAGCAAGAGCAGGTAAGTTGTAAACCGTGACACTCTCGCTTTGTAAGACAAGACATGCAGCTCTCACTGACCATTCTTATAGTTAAGAGAAATTCAGCAACCAGCAAAGAAAACTGTTTTCCTTGCTCTGTAACATTCACATTTCTTACTATTATTTACAAATTTGAGGTTCTGTAAAGAAATCCTTTCTGTAAGATGGAAACCAAAGGTGGAATGCATTTTTTAATACAACTGACTACGTAGAATTTTTAGTCGAGTTGTCTTGAAATACATGACTGCTTATCTCTGTTAAAGTTAAAAAAGACAGTATGCAGCTGTGGGAATGAGATTCCAAAAAACAAATCTTGGTGGACAAGCATATGAGGAGTTTGTATTGCATACTATTTTAACGCCAAAAACTTGCATTCATATATTCTCAGTTTATCAAATATCTCCTAAAAATACACAGCATTTTGTAAACTCTGGTTTATACACTGGGGTCTGATTTTCATGCCTAAGATTCCCTCTGCAAAATGCATAGTTTGATTTTAACTAGAAGATCCTATGTGCTCTGGGTGTTTGATGCCAAAACAAAGCAGTTCTTGAGGGCGCAGCTGCTATTTCTACAGGGAGACCTCTAAAATCATACTTTTTAAAAAATATATAAAAATTAAAGACTGAAAGATTTGGCTTCTGCTACACTGTGTTTACAATATCTAAAGACAGCCAGTGAGCCTCCTGAATAGATTTATTTTTCTGCATTATTCAGCCCTGTGATGAGCCCCTTCAAGCAAACGTCTGCTCTTTCCTACTCCTCCATAGCAATCTCCTCTTATCTTCTTTCCATTACACGTCTCAATTTAAAACATTTTTTATTGTTTCATTGCTCCCAAGTAGATATTTGTTTTGATATCTGCTACTGCGATTGAGGAAGCATCCCTTCACAAGACTCAGCTTACTGAATGCTATGCTAAGGCCAGAAAGTACAGCACATTTACTCATCCCTTCTCTTGCTTGAAGGTAACACCAGAGAAGGCCCAGCAGGTCTTTTTGACAGCCTTCCCAAGCCATCTGTTCCATATTCTGCATGCTCTGAACAACACAGCGCACCATGGGATGTAAAAACCAACTAGAGTACATTAAGTTTAATGTGGACTCAAATAGACACTCATTTTTAACAAATCATAACCGAAAGTGTGACATCACTTGGAGTACCAGTTTTGCTCAATTCTTATTTCCCCTGATAACTGTTCCACTTTTGTTTCTGTTGTTGTTGTGTGGTTTTTTGGGTTTTTTTTTGAGGGGGCTTGGGGGAAAGGGTGTGGTTTTTAAATTTGCCCTTGTTTTTAGTTTTTGTTTTAAATGTATTTCAATACATATGCTCAGAAACTTTACAACATCTGTATTTAGTACCCCAGCTTGCTTTTATGAACATGTTGTAATTAGAGAGACAAAATGTGCTCAACAAGCAATGGGATCGTATAACCTAGAGGAGTCAAAACCTTGACTTACTGATAAACTGCTAAAACTCAGCACCCTGTGCTAGGTGAACCTCAGTGCCCCACTCCTGCCACTCTGCTTATGAATTATCATTTCCGCAGATTATCTGACAGGTCAGCAGGGCTACAGGAAAAAGAAAGTGTGGAACCGTGCCCAGAGGGAATGGCCACACTGTGCTGACCCCAGCAGCTCAGAAGCAAAGTAGAAACTTGGTGAGAATTGAAACACTTTTTTTCACATTAGATTGTGCTGTTAGAGGGCTGAAAGCACTTAATGATGAAATATTTGTAAATTAGACCCTGCACTGAGGCTGAAAGTGGCCATACATTTTGACATGGATTTTGAAATGTAAGTGGACATACATTAATGACACTAAGTATTCAGATTTTCCACTCTCAATCTCTCTCTATATAAAATGCCCAAATTTTATACTTCTGTGGCCAAAGAAGGCTGCTGTACATTTCATTTTGAGAAATGAATGTCAACTCGGGCTGAACATAAGCACCAGCTGCAGAGGAAATGAGAATCTTTTTCTAACCTTGAGAGAAGCCAAGGACCAGCACAGTAAGAACAAACCGAGCAAGGCTTTGTGCAGTGCATGGCAACACCTTGTCTAGACGTAAACCCTGCTTACTGATTGACCGCTAAATAGAGTAACACCCAGGTCATGTTAACCCTCAGTTTTATACCTGTAATTTCCAACAAATGCAGCTCTATTTTTGCCATGGTAGACTAGTCTGACATTTTTATGACCGAATTACCAGACAACAAGCAGGACAAGCAGACAACTTGTGAAGCCAAGTTTCAAGAAAAACACAGCTCTGACAAATGGTACTGTGCACTCTAAGTGATTTGATTTCAGTGCAAGTTCTTCTTCACAGCTACATTTTTTCAAGGGGCAGAGGTCTCTGAGTGTGGGAAATCTGAAGTACTGACCTTAGTACCACAGACTTATATATAAAAGTGAATGTTTGTTTCAAGCATTCGGGTTTTTAAAGACCTCTTAGTAACTTAAGGGGCAGTTCTTCACTCATACATTTTGACACATAGTGTGTTTCTCCTTAAAGAAATTTAACTCAAAGGCAAAATCACGAATGTTCTGTTCTCTATAATGATTATGGGGCACTTTACCTGTGCAGGAATACTGCCAGTGCTCCACTATCAATTGGAACTGATGTAAACCCAGGGGGCACCAACGCTGTCGATGGGAGTAAAAAATGCATTTGCACTTCCCTAACAACACTCCTAAGCCTTTTTTAACTCCACAGGCATGAATGACTATGCGCAATATTTTGGGCAAGAGTTTTCCATTCAAGAATTAGTCAGCGTTCACTTTAGGAATGTTAACTGGGCTTAATATTATCAAAAAGGCACAGGTGGTTTCTAAGTACGACTGTTTTAGTTTTTATTTCTCCACATACATAGCCTTGGAAATCAAAAGCCTTCAGCATGCAATTAGCTAAGCTTAAAATTTGTCAAACGTTGCAATGATTGCCTGAATTAGGCTAAGATACATTTTTAAACGTTTCTCACACTTCCGATTAATAGAGATCTGCATTATTTAAACATGGAAACCCTGCAACAGCTGTGATCTTATTTTACCATGGATTCTGCAGAGGGAGGCAAAGGGGCCTCATTTAGAGCCTCAATTCACAAAATTTTAAACACTTTTCTGAGTTAGAAAAAACTTATTAGCTAAGTTCATTTACTAATGAAATGTATTAGTTGAACTAGTGAACAGTTTGATATGAAACCATGGTTTGATTATTGTTCTGGGAAACATAAACATGAAGAAGATCACAAATCAACACTAACAGATTCATACACATATCCTGGCAGATAGAGGAGCATTTGGACTGTGCTAATCTGCTTTGAATATCTCTCTGTTTGATCATTTTAAAACTACAACTGCGTTAAGATGCTCCAACAAGAGCTACCTGTGGGTGTGTTTCCTGAGTCTCTTCAGTGTGAAACAATTTATTTAATGAGACTTCTCTTTTTAACAGACTAAATACCCCATGCCCTGTGCATGTTGAGTACTTTATACCTAGCAACCTTGCATGGACTTTCACACCTTTGTAAAGAAATAATTCCAAAGCATCATTTAAGAATTCAGCCCACGGAATGCAGGAGACAATCACATTTCCCTACCTTTAAATTTTCAAGAAAATCTTCACTATTTCATGCCATTCTGATACTTTTGGTATTGCTCTCTAATTTGGATTCTCACTTGACAGAATCACAGAGGCACAAGGGTTGGAAGGGATCTCAAGAGATCATTGAGTCCAATACCCCTGCTACAATAGGTTGCACGGGCAGGAATCCAGCCAGGTCTTGAATATCTCCATAGAAGGAGACTCCACAACCCCTCTGGGCAACCTATCCCAGTATTCTGTCACCCACGCCATATAGGAGATCTTCCACATGTTTGTATGAAACTTCCTATGCACAAGTTTTAGGCCATTACTCCTTGTCCTATTGATGGACAGCACAGAGAAGAGCCTGGCCTCCCCCATCGGCTTCCCACCTTCCTTTAGATATTTATAAACATGTATCAACTCCCCCCCCAGTCTTCTTTTCCCCAGGCTGATCAGACCCACGTCTCTCACTCTTTCCTCATATGGGAGATGCTCTGCTTTGCACATTAAAACTCGGTTTTGAGACAAGAAAATCTGTTATATGCACAGATCAGAAGAATTTCAACTCACTTCCTGCCAGCCTGCTGCAAGGTTGGTATGTGGGCTTCCTACCCCACCTCTTGAGATGTCACACAGCAGTATCTGTGTACATTCTGCTCACAGTTTTCTGCTTCAGTTTGCAGTAACACTGCCATGAGAACACCCAGCCGTATGCTCTCTGGGAAGGTAATGTATGCAACACGTTTGGGTGAGGGCACACAACTTCTGCCCATGTGAATCCAGTCACCAGGGAGTACAAGGCCTTCCTTCTGCCACCAGCTACCCAGAATGCTGCATCTGCAGCCACTGCCACACAAAAGAATGCCACCAAATCTTGCACCAAAAAATCTTCCAATTTTCTTATTAGCCAAAATATTGTATCAGCATTTTGGGTGAAGTTTCATCTATTGTATACTCATATATAGATACATAAACACATGCACACGCATATATAATTCCTTTTCTTCCTATTTCTACTCCATTAGCAGCAAAAAAAACTATTATTTTGGGCTGCAAAAAATCACTTTCTCAGATCTGTCCCAAAACCCAGTGCCCACCCCTCCTCACTACCACCCCTGTAACACTCATGCTGACAGTACTCTGTCTCATCCTTCTGATAGAGGGCACTACTCCCAGCACTGGTGACCCTTGGGCCCTGATCGCCGCCCCTGCTCTGTGTGCAGTGATGTGCAATACATGGGATCTCTGCTGGACGTGGAGCAGCTGCAGCATCGCACTGTAGCAAGCAGGTCTGGACAAGAGGACAAAGGGCTGCATGGTGGCAGAGATCAATTTCCTGCCCACCCATGAAGTTCGTGGTGCTTGTGGAGAACTGCTGCAAGATAAGGAAGTTCCCCTTTCTTCTAGCTAGGTAAGTTTCCCAACAAATTCAATAGCTTTTGCTGTCTTTCTGGTTTTCTTGTGTGGAGTGCTTAAAAAATGATGAAAATAAAGGGTAAGTGAGCCATAAGCGAGAGGGAGCCTACAGAACTACACTTAAGCAGTTGCTGTAATAAACAAACAAACAAACAAACAAACAAACAAACAAACAAATATATATGCACATACATATAAAGGCGTGTGGTGTTTCCCTCCAGTTTCCCTGCAGAAGCAGCAAAAAAACTGGCTGCAGAAATGTGTGTGCAGTTTACCACCTGCGGTCCATCAAAGCTGACTTCAGCCTGCACAGCGCGAAAGTGCTGAGGTCCTTAACGAATACTAAAGCACTCACGGGCTTGCGTTTTGCAGGTCTTTGTCAGAAGGATTACTTTTTTTCGAAAAGTAAAGAGTCTGGTTTGAGGCAAGTTAAGACAGAGCATCGCCGTGCCCATCCAGCTGTGCTTGAGGGAAGTGTTAACCTGAATGTTACTGCCTTTGGACAGATAGAAAAGGAAAAAAACAAAACAAAACAAAACAAAACAAACAAACAAAAACAAACAAAAAAAAACAAACAACAACAACAACAAAAAAAAAAAAAAACAGGAAACCATCAGAATCTTTTCATAAAAGGTGGAATGATTTTTTTGGGGAAATACGTATCACTAGCTCCCATAAATTTACACATCCTTCTTACCCACTGCAGACTTCGGTTCTTGATGTTTTCTCCTTATATACTGTAGACCAGATGTGAATTCTGATCGGTTCCAGTGATAGCCAATAGCTCAGAAGTGTTATCAGGACAGTGTTAAGGCACAGCAGAGACTTACTTGCACAGCCTTCTGTAATGGTGAAGTTAAACAGTACTGACTTACGGCTACTTCCTACAGAAAAGATTCTGATATCCACAGAAAATAGAGTGTTGTTTAATTATTGCATGTCACATGAAATAAAACCAGACCTGTTGCTAAGACTCAAAAAGTTATCGTGTGCAACCACGAAGGCAAGAAACTGACTATTCCTTTGCTTGGATTAAGCAGATACAAATGTCCAACTACTAAAATAAATAAACAAGCAAAAAAATAAAATTGATATAAAAAATAAACAGAGCACGCACATTAAAATAAAGCAAAAAATAAAGTAGAATAAAATAATAAAGCAATGTCATAAAATATAATCATAAAGTTAAATGCAGTAAAATAATAATGTAGTAAAATAAAATGCGATTAAAAAAAAAAGAAAGAAAAGAAAAAGGTAGTGAAACGAAATAAAATGAAATAAATGAAATGAAATGATAAAATAAATCGACGGATGCACTGCCCGCCTGGTTTTGTGAACCAGCGCTACTCTCCATCAGGAGAAGAGGTCCCCCACGGTACAACAAATCGGGCACAGCGCACATACCGTCCTCACACCCCCGCCCCGCCGAGGACGAGCCGGGGACACGGGGCGGTCCGTTCCCCGCCGCTCCGCACCGCCGCCCCCGGCCCGCCTCCCCCGCGGGGAGCCCGGCAGGCAGCGGTGGAGCCGCCCCGTGTCGAACCGCGGTTGGACGAGAGGTTTGTGAGCGCGGATCGCTCCTCTGCTCGCCCCCACCTCGTTCACCTTCTGATTCCAGAAGAAATTGCAATCTGTTATTGCTTTTTGTTTGTTTGTGTTTAAAATCACTTTCCATTCTGCCCTCCCAGCGCTTTGTCAAGGGCTTAGGGAAAAACAGGCACACACGCACGTGTCTGCGCGTTTTCAAAACCGTGGTGCCGGGGGCACGGAGGGACCGCGATGAGGAGGCAATGCCGGCACCGTGCATCGCGAAACCACCGCACCGCGCAGCGTCCCGCACCGACAGGGCGGCACTCTGCCCGCTCCCGGAGCCGGTAGGAAAGCACGAAGAGGCGGATTGACAAGTGTACTGTGGTCAGCACGAACATCCACGAAGGAGGCTCATGTTTGCAGAACGCCTTGTGCTAGCATGCCTGCCTTTCTGTCCTGTCTTTCCCAGAAGCTGGCATATGCCCTCTCTTGCAGCCTTCCTTCCCCCTCCTCCTGTTTCCTGCTGAGCTCCTTTCCCATGGTTAAGCCTTGTCCTGGCCCTCTGTTCCTTTGGGTCATGATATCAGTTTGACTAGAGACAAAGAATCAGAACCCCAGAACAGCCCAGGCAGGAAGGGAACCCAGAAGATCATCAGGTCCAATCCATCATGGGAAAAGGACAACCTGATGACATTTTTTAGCATGCTGTCCAGTTGCACTTTGAAAGCCCTCAGTGAGGGAGACTTGACCATGTCCCTGTGGGGGTTGTTCTGGTGATGGAAAAAACAGGACACTTGTCAACACCTCCACCCCAAGGTGTTAAGAGGAAACCACCCGCTGAGCAACATAATATCCACTGCTCTTGTCTTCTCCATCAAGCTCCAAGTGAAGAGAGAGCCTTCACCCCCTTTGTAACTTCTCTGTAAGGACTGGAATGCTGTGATGAAGTACCCTCCAAGCTTTGTCGTCAGGGAGAAAAGATCTAATGCCTTCTCTGTCTTTCACTCACTCTCTTCTGCCTCTCTCCCCCTCCTTAATGAGAGCGTAAAGCAAATCAGTAGCATTATTGTAGTTCTCAAGAAGGGTGGAGTATGAGTAAATAGCATGCCTGCATATTGCCTTTGCAAAATAACCAATTGCTTGTATTATTATTAAAAAAAAAAAAAAAAAAAAAAAAAAAAAAGTAGCTAAGCTGTTCATGATGTTAAATTCTGATGATTTTTCTTTCCATTTTCTTCCTTTTTCTGTTTTAGCAACATCTCAGCTTCTTCAGAGCCTGTGAGAGTGACCTCGTCTCATAACAGCCAGCACAATGTTCTTCCCAACAAGACTGCACAACCTCGGGAATGGCCTTGTTGGTGGGTCAGCAATTAGATCATCTGTTTTAATGACTCAATCAGAGCAGTTTTTCTCCAGGAATTCACTATGAGCTGCATAGGATGAGTCAAATGGAAAGGAGCTGGGCATGCCAGAGACAGTGTTTGCAAATTTCTAAACTGTGGACATCTAAAACCTGCTTTACTCTGAGGTGGCCTGGGGGAGCTTAGCTTCACTTTGTTGCCTGAAATGAGGGGATTCCTAAGTGATGGATTCATTTTTCCAGGTACCTAAATACTGCCAAAACCTTCAGGCTAATGCTACTCAGCAGAGAGGTGCCTTGGGCACTCTGGAGGCTCATTGTGATCAGCTCTTTGCAGAGGACAGATAGTTCTGTAACCATGCTCATTACTTACCCAGACTCTTCTTGAGTCAGTCCTTCACAACAGGCAGCTGCTGGGTTGCCATTGGTGCTGCTGATGCTGCCCACCTTATACATGATGCCTTATCAATTGGGGAGATTGAGTAGGAAATTGAAAGACTTTGGGAATTGATTTTTAGACTTGGGATGCTCAAGGCGAGGTCTGCCAATTCCCAATGGGAGCTAGAAATTTTTCTGAGTGTAGAAACTGCCTATTTCTTTGTGACAGTGTGTTGTAAGAACTTAAAGATTGTGGAGATAAGAGAAAGAAGGAAAAGTGTAAATATACCCATGTTAGTACACATAAGACAAAAGTTACCTCTGGTCTCTACCTTCAAGATTATTCTGGGAATATATGTAAATCACTTTCCTGAACCTTTTTTTGTGTATGTGTGTGGTGTGTGTGTTTAGGGATCCAGTACAACCTAGAGTTTATTTTCTGAAGGCGTATGACTGCATTGCTGAAAAGGCATATGCTGTTGTATACAGTTCTTCACATTTTTAAATTTATCAAGAGAGCTTTATTCATCTTAATTCATCTTCTCTGTATCGTTTCCCCACCTATGGTGAGAGCCACTAACGTACTTCTATTAATATTGCTGAGATGCTTGTATATTCTGGTGAGTATTTAAGGACATGCTGCACATTAACTGCATTCCTCTGTGCCTCAGAGGAAGAGCAGAATACACAAAAATTTCTGAGATGTTTTGTTTCCTGAAATTATGTAAACAAAATGTGTGCTTAAAAAATAGCAAATGCATAAAAATACGTACGAATGTGGCAGTCGTATCTGAGAAACTGAGTTTGGGACCCTGGTTGTGCCAGGGTTTAAGGTTCTGCCCATAAATCAGTATGCTGGCTTCTGCAGAAAAAGAAGTATCAGAAGAAAGAGAGATTTGTGTTGTTAGGCTTTTTCCATATCTAACTGATATGGAAATGCTCTGCATCATGGCTTCTTTTGAGACCCACTGCACAACGACCAGAGATGATAGTGTGTTTTGAAATGCTAGGACAAACCCCTTAGTAAAGCGATGAGGCATTGTTTGGCAGTTGTAAAGTCCTTGGTGTTCACTGTGCATGTAGGATGGATGAAGGGAGACAGTAACTTGCGATGGAAGTTGGATCTAACTTAGAAAGTATATTCTCCTTATGTTTGTTCCAAAATGCTACTTAGCAAGAGTCTCTTAGTGTAAAGACAAACGATTCTTGGAAGCCACACCATTTTCTGCTGATTTCATAATGTCTCTAATTTCTCCCCATCTTTTACAAGCACTTTATTTGTTTGGTGGTACATCTTGCTAAAAGTCAAAGGAATCATGTCTATACAATACAGTGGGCACTGAACTGCTTATAACTTTTTATCTTTAGCTTGCTTTTGGATTCTTCAATGTATTTTGTTTATGGTCGTTTCCAACCTTGCGATTCTGTGATTCTGTGATTCTGTGACTTGTGACAGTCCAGATGGAGGAGAAGCTCTCTGACTGACTCCACCGGAATCACTGGGGGAATATTCTGAGCAGTGTCCCAGACCTCCAGATCGGGGCATAGAAAGCCCAGAAGATAACTGATCTGGCTATTAAAGGCAGATGTAAAGAAAGCATTGAGGACCTCAGCCTTCTCCTTGTCCTCAGTGGCCACATTCCCTGCTGCATCAAGTATAGGATGAGTATTATCTTTGGTTCTACTTTTGCCAATGATATATTTATAAAAGGATTTTTTATTGTCTTTTACTGCAGTGGCCAACCTGAGTTCAAGTTGGGCTTTTGCCTTCCTAACTTCCTCCCTGCATACCTTAGCAACTTCCTTGTAATCTCCCCAAGTACCCTGTCCCTTCTTCCAGAGGACATAGACTCTCTTTTTCTCCCTGAGTCTCAACAGTAGTTCCCAGCTCATCCACACAGGTCATCTTCCCCTACGGCTCGCCTTACAGCACTCAGGGACTGCCAGTTCTTGTGCCTTTAATATTTCCATCTTGAGGAGTGTCCAGGCTTCCTGGACCCCTTTACCCTTGAGAAGTGACTCCCAAGGGGCCCATGCTACAAGTGCCCTGAACAGATCAAAGTCTGCCCTCTGAAAGTTCAAAAAGGCAGTTTTGCTGCTCACTCTTTTGACATCCCCAAGAGTGGAGAATTCTACAATTCCATGGTTGCTCTGCCCAAGACGGTCCCCAACCTTCACTTCTCCCTCAGTCCTTCTCTGTTGGCAAAGACCAGGTCCAGCAGGGCACCACCCCTGGTAGGCTCTCCTACCAGTTGCATAAGGAAGCTATTTTCCACGCAGCCTAGAAACCTCCTGGACTGCTTCCTCTGCACTATATTATATTTCCAACATATATCAGGGAAGATGAAGTCTCCCATCAGAACAAGTGCTGGCAATCGCATGACTTCCGCGAGCTGCTCTTAGAATGCCTCATGCAACTCTTTGTCCTCATTAGATGGTCTACAACAGATCCCCACCAAGATGTCACCCCTACAGGCCTTCCCCCTGATCTTTACCCATAGGCACTCCACTCTATCATTCCCAACCCCAAGCTCTTCAACCTCGAAACAGTCTTTAATATAAAGGGCCACACCCCACCCTTCTTTCCTCATCTATCCCTTCTGAAGAGCTTGTAGCCATCTACCACAGAACTCCAGTATAGTAGTAGTTACCAAGGATGACTAAACGTTATGACTGAGGGGTGCTTTTATTCTTATTGGAAGCTGTTCTTTCTTACCTGCTGTTCTGGGGGATTTTATATCAGAATGTAGGTAGATACCTCAAGTGAGGTATAGATGCAAGGTTTCAGCTCTTGGGTCATCACAGTGCCTGATAATGAGATATTTTGAGGTCAAAATTCTTCTAATAAATCTGCATTTTTCTTAATATAATTACATCTCTTATAGGAATATCTGTCTTCACTACTTCAGAGTATTATGCTCTTACAATCTGTGTTTTTAGGCTGATGTTATTTAGGTAACATGACAAACACAGAACAATTAGACTCTCATTAGCTGCTAGGCAAATGTCATGCCCTCAAATTTTAATCAGCCAATGCAGATATCATCAGAATGTAATATGTTTGCTCAGTTTTTCTCTTTATGTCTTCCAGGGTGATGGCCAATATTTTTAATTCATATATGTATGCTTATTTCTGAGTATCTATTGGTTCTGCAAATAAATACTCCAGAATTTGATTCCATGAATAACATTATCAAAACGATGAGCTTCATTGTCTACAGTGGATTTGGATCGAAACATTTGTTTTCATTTTGTACTCTGGAAAGTGAAATATTAATAAAATAAAAATGCTTGGGCTTGGCTTTCTGCCAGGCTGAGATGGCCACGGATTTTGACTCCACACTTCCTGGTACCTAAGGTGACTGGTCTATCATCCCCATTGTAGCTGAACAGCGCCCCTAAGTGGTAGCCACATCTGCTAAAAAATGATGGGAATATCCTAGCTGAAGAAAACAGGAACTGGTCTGCTTCTTTCTGCTTTTCATTTTGAGATTCTGCATAAGCAGTTTCCAATTTTCTCTTCTGCCCTGGGGCCTGGAGATATTTAAGTACCATCTGGAAAGCAGATTTAGAATAAAGTATGAAAAATGTTGTCTATTAATAGAGTACTGTCTTATTATGAACACAGAAGTACCCAGTCTTTAGTAGTAGGAGATACATCTTGTCATCAAACAGCACTGCAGAGAGCCACCAAGCCATTACTTCGTGACATTTTTTGTGTCAATATCTAATGATGCATCAGCATTATCAGTCATTGTCATGAAGCACTTTTGTGTTTAATGATGTAGAGGCAACATCATTTACTTTTCACTCCTTTCACTTTAAGCCCACTTGCAAAAGTAAGTGACTCACTCCACTTCATGCCCTCATGCTGATTAGAGGAATGCCAGCTTTCTCATCTGTCTTCCCAGGACAGTGTTATGACTATCACTGTCATGAGCTCCCACTCCTTCAAGAGTTAGCTATTCCAGAAAATGCAGGGGAAAAGTATTCCAGTGACTCTTACAGAAAGTTGTTCATATTTCCATGTGGGAAACACATAAATAGAAAGAAGTGTGTTAATTTCCAGTTCGTTCCTTCCAGTTGCTGCTCTGTATCAGTCCTTGCAGGCTTTGCTTTCACTAAAGAAAGAGGAAGGACAGACACCAATAGATGCAAAAATGCAGGAAAAAGCACAGGAATGTAGCTTAACTGTCAAAGGGGTAAGAACTCAAAATACCTTTCACACAGAAGGTGAATAGATGGACCTGAGAGTTGTGGTGGGAGGCTGAGAAAATGTCTAAATACCCAAGTTGGGTACAAGCTGAAGGACTACACTTTTTGGCTATTATGAGTAATGTTAAGTAATGAGCACGAAGCATCTGATCTACACCACTAAACATGAGAAGAAACTTTGCCTTTGTTTCTTTGTCCTTCCACACCCCATCGGTTAGAAGAAAAGAGCTTATGGGAATGATTCTCAGCTTAATAAGGAAGATTTGTATGCGGTTTACTCTTCTTTATCTAGGTGCTTGACAAATGGCATTGTCTTTTCTTCAGGAATTGCTTTAGCATCTCTGGGGCTGGTCACTGCACAGATGTGGAAGTGGCCTTACGAGGACCACAAATTGGTGAATTAAAGCATGCACTGTGGTCACCAAGAGACTCTGTGGCTGCTGGAAGAAAGTTACCCTGTTCCCCACACTCTCTAGATGTCAGCTTGGAGGGAGCAGTCTTACTATGTATGTAGAAACTTGAGGTCCATCATATTGGTACAGTTGTTAACATGGCTAGTCAAATGCACAAGAACTACCAACTGAGGGCAATCCTCAGGCTCTCTGTGCAGTTAAGCCCATGCAAACATTTCTGTGTGAGGTATCTTTCATTACTATGTGGAAGGCTGTGATGTAGAGTTGTAAGGAATTGCCACCAGAGTTTAAGGCTGGTCACATTCTGTAGACAGTGCTAATTCACAGTCAAATGTAGTAACAATTCTGTGATTTATTAATGATTCAGTTTAGTTCAGTGGCTTGATCTGAACAAGGACATTTTGCTAAGCCAGGCTTCTGAGAATACTTTGCACTGGTTGACCAGGTTATTGAGGTGGAGTAAACTAGGAAGAGCATGAAGAGGTTGTGTGGGAATATGGAGGGGTTAAGGTGCTGGGCAGGTGGTGCTGGGTTTTATCTAAGGGACAATAATCTGAGAATTGTCTGTTGAGTGGCTGCAAAGTGTGAAGGATCAATAGTAAGAGCCATTAATTTCCACTCTCACTTCAGCCTCCACATCTGTGATTATATTTAATTCAAAAATCATATTCACAGGTAAAACAGAAAGGAGAGAAAGCCAATTATTTCTCTATAGACTAAAAGAATCTCTTCATAAGGACAAATGCTTAACAAATAATTGGCTCAGAAAGCACTTTTCACAGCAGGTTGGGAAAGTAGCTTAATTTGGAAGACAATGAGTTTGCCATGCATACACAGGAGGCCCCATTCACTAACTCACAGTTTTGCAATTATAAAAAATAAATGCTGTACTGTTCCGTCTTGATCAAATTTTCCTTTCCCAGCTCAGCCCCATGGCCTAATGACACTTCTGCACTCTGACTGAATTAAGTTTGAAACTCCTAGAACAATTATTTCTTCTTGTTATTGTTTTGATGCTTTTAACAAATGGAGCTTCTTAATCATTAATGGAGATTCTGAAATACAGGAAGGTTGGGGATATGTAAGGGCATTGGTAACACATAAATTCAAAATACATGTAAATTTTCATTTGTCTCAATCATCTTCAGACATTTTGTGGGACTTTAATTTGAACACTCAGCTTTGTGACAGGCACTGAGCTGTAATGTTCTTTACAGTTGTTCTTGGATTTATTTTATTTTATTGTATTTATTTTCAGGCTTTACTGCTTTTTTACAATCCCTTTTTCCCAGCTAGCCCAGTCCTTGTAAGGACCAGAGCTATCTGACTGAAATCAGCATGTTCTGAGATTTGCATGGCATATTTGTGTGTCAGATGATCCAATAAACATAAGAATGCAGAAATTGGACTCAACATGAACTACTATGCACGGGTAGTTGCATGGGATCACTACCATCCTGCAGATTTCCCCCCTTGCTTACACAAATTAGACAAAGCCCTCATTATCTCCATAGATGAGATCCACAAAATGCAGAAATGAACCACCCTGAGCATTACTCTGCAAGAGCTTGTGAGAAAGATATGTGAAAACCTTTACCGTGGAGAATACCTCCGTGCACATTTTCTGAAATGTGTGAAACAATTATGTGCTCTAATATCCCTAAACTGAGACTGATAAGCTCGGTATACACTTAGTAAAATCAAATTAAAAGACATCCACAGACATTGTGTCTGTTCTCTATGGTGGGTAAAGACTGCTGTGTAATTTTCTGCTGCTTCTCCGAACCGAATTTGACAAAAAAGGTAAGAAGTCCCAGTTTTTAATTGTGGTGAGAATTGAAGGAAGCTGTTGCTGGAGGGTTTGAGATCCCAGCTGTGGTGCTGTGAGCCTCTGTGTGTGAAGACTGTCAGGATGTACAGGTACCAAAAATAGTGTGAGAACTTTGTTTCCTTAAGGACATGCACTAAGCAAGCATTTTGCAAGAGCTGGACAGACATAGAATGTTATTACACTATGTTATCACTACTAGAAATAAGATTCGAATTTGGTTTTGACATAAGTGATACTCAAGTGATCATGAAGTGAACTCCTTACTTCACCAACTAATTCTGTTGCCACCTGTGAAACCATTTCACTCCATTTTAAGTGAGTAAGCATTTGCATAAGAGTCACTTTGGTTTCTGTTAAGTAATGTGAATCTTTCTCCATGTTGTGACAGAACCTATCAGGCAGATAACAACACACAGCCATGCACTTAATGCCCCCCAAGTGAGTGAGGTTCCATCATGGCCAAGTCACAGTCTGGCCTTGGGCATGCTCCCAGCAACAACCCGAATGTGTGCTGAAACTGGGATGCTCCACTGCATTGCCAAGAGGAAATTTAAAGTATCCCACTTTTAGGATTTAGCTAGTGATGCCATTTGAGGTTGGGGCCCGTTATTGCAGAAATTCAGTCTAAGTGAAATTCAATTTTTGGGGATCTGTGAATATTTCCTCAGGCCAATTCAGCTAGAATATAAGGGATTATAAAAGTGCATTGTGGTAGGAAATCTGAGAACATGATTTGGAAACACCATCTCAGATAGCTAAGCAAAAAATATGAAAACAGGAAAGTCATAACGCTATCAGAAGAGGACAGCCTAAATGCCAGCCCCTAGTAGCAGAACTAATGGCTTTAACATATGTTAAGGATCTGGGTAATACAAATTGAGGTTTCTGTGATCCTCTGCTTCACCTGAAGGTGTGCTCTGTTCTCCTGGATCAGTTCATATCGCTGGCTGTGTTTGTGTTGAAATCACATCAAACCGACAAACTGAAATTTTCTGTATTCTTTTGCTACATTTTTTGAATATTGGCAATTACAAAAACAAGACAAAACAAAACAAAACATGTTTTTTGTTTTTTTTTACAATTTTATGTTAAACAGCAACTAATGAAATAATACTAGTAATAATAAAAAGCTTTCAAAATTTAAGATAAAAAATGCAGCTTTAAATGTAGGACTGCTGCATTCTCATAACACACAAATTCTCCCTTTCTGCTATGAAAATTTAGAATGATAGAGAACTAAACCAAATGCATGGTTTCTGAATATGTAGTGTGTTGCAAAACTGCATTTGACTTTCCATGTAGAATATTCAGGCATAGGGCAATTTGTTCAGTGGGTCACTTCAGATTTTTTTTTCCCTTCGTGTTGGTTAACTTGGATGAGGGGCTAAGATCTTGTGCACCTGAAGAGTACTGCAGAGACACAGAATGCAGGGTGGAATGTGCTGCTCAAGATTTATCTTCCTTTTCTGCAAAGGGTTTATTGATTATTGTACTTAACACTGTTTCTGACATCCTACATTCTCATGCTTCTATATGAGTTTGTTGGAATGCGCTTACATTGTATGAATGATAGTCAAATGAATTAAAGTCAGAGCATCCTGATCAGGAGAAAAGTGTCTCTTCTTGCTTATTTCTGTGATACAGCATGAAATCTCTTAACAAGGTTTTATTTCTTTTCTGTTTTCTTTAGCACTTTGTCTCATCGTCTGACTGCTTTCACACTTTATCCTTCAGTGTAACAGAGGTTAAAGCAATACAATGGCCTACTCTATTTACTCTTCAGTAAAGTTACACTGCTTTGCAGAATGTGTGAATTGGGCCTTTTCATATCTTCCTTTGCTGCCAGAAATGCATTCTGAAGAAGTAATATTCCTATTCAGTTTACAAAATCATGCTTTCCTTCTTCAGATTTGAGGAAGTACACTGTGGACAACTGTTGTTATTTGATTTCTGTAGTGATATTTATTCCCTGGGGCAGCGAAGCTTAACTCAGCCTTACACAAAGGATCCAATGTAAACTTGCATTTTATCCCTGGGGCTGCATAAAAGCTTCTAGAGCAGAGATGTGATTACAGCTCAGTGGTTCACTTTATCTTCAGCCATTAAACGCTGCAGCACAGGCAGTGCACACAACACAAGGGGTGAATCAGCTGCAGCTCTTGCTGACTTGGTTGAGAATTCCTGGAAGATTCTTCAGCGAGGTTTTGGTTGTAATCTGCCTAAGTCTGGGTGGTCAAGAACGCAGAAGATTAGAGCAGACTTTGTGTTTACCTGCTGTGGTTGCAAACTCGGGTGGGTTTATGATGGCTCTCAATTTAAATGGAATGGCTTTACCTACTAAAGGCATTCAAAGCTCCTATTGGACAGATCTGAACAGCTCGCAATGGCTTAATTAAAGGATACATTTGTATTTGCAAACAGCTTAATTGAGAAAAGTCATGTTTTTCAAAATTCCTGATTCTCCACTCTCATGTTACTGTTAACCATAATGGCAAACACAGCAGTATCTTTGAAAGGTTCTGGGCTACTGAGGAACACCCCAAGGTGGATGTGATAAATGAAGTCTACCTTTAAGAGCTAAAGGTCTTTATTTCCCTCTAGAAGAAAGTGACCTCTAAGCAGTGGAAGAGGGATGAACTCTATGTTTCTTAGTCTTCTGTAATGCTCGGCATTCTGTTTTTTGTTTTTTTGCTTTTTGCTTTTTTAAAGTTTACCTTGCGTGCATGCCATGCTCAACCAAAATAGTCAGATAGTTAGCAAATGGCAGCATCTGCAAGTTGGCAGATGCTAACCTGTTTGCGCTACTTTTGTTCTACCCACTGTTTTTATTTTGGCTCTGTAGCTGCCATCCAAACTGGTGTGGTAATTCAAAACAGCTACTAAAAAACCATGTTTATTTAACAGTGTCTGCACTTAAACTATGCCACAGTTAGCGCTGGTGAGCACACTCTCTGTCAATTCAAAACTTCACGCTTCTTTAGAATCATTACAGCAACATCCCAGTTAGAGACAGAAGATCTTTTTTTTGCCACTTTCTATGTAAGATTTGGTGTTGTGTCCATCTTAATTATAACCTCATTAATTTGCACGCTCTTAGGAGTACCAGTAAGAGCTATATTGAATATAGTCATTAACCTGGTGAAAAGAAATGAAGATTAAAATTAAAACCGAATCTTTACGACATATAGTACTAGGAAAATACTTCTGGTAATATATACTGATTAAAAATCCATGTTAAAAAAAAATAAAACAATCAGGCAATCCATCATAGAAAAAGAACAAGGTAAGATAAGTGTGTATAATAAAACACACCCACAATCTCGCTCAGCGCTGACTGGTGAATACAACTGAAAAGATGCAAAATTCTTTTGCTGACTAGAGGAAATATCTTTTATTTAACACCATATTATTGATGACTGCCACATAATTGCTTGGAAGTCTCTCCAACATAAAAATCCCATGAATTTCTCAGTGGGTCACAAAGATGCACTTACAGAATAAGTGCTGCAGAGCACGTGAGAGACATGGTAACATTTTCTCTTTGAAACTCTGAAATATCTGTTATTCTAGTCCCATATTTCCAATTTTTCCTACACCATTCATTGTCTATTTTTTCATGTATTTATCACTGTTTTCCAAAGCACAAAATGCCTACAGACTTTGTAGGTTAATATACCCTTCAAAAGCCAGATTCCAAACTCATCAAACTGATCACTCCCCCCATGCTGTTAGTTTATCCTAAAGCTGTGAAAGAAAAATCTGTGCACTTACAGAGCCCATCAGTATTCTAAAATTCTTCCCCTATAATATATACTAGCACACTAGCTTGTATCTACTCTGCTTCAGATCAATCAGTCGAGGCTTCAAAAGTGAATCTCGAATCTTGGCTCAAGCAAACTTGAAATAAAGTCACCTGAAACTGCTGAAGTTGCATGGTGTTGTAGTGAAGAGAAGCACAATTCTGTTATGCTGTCCAGAAAAGCTGTAGATGGCCCATCCCTGGAGGTGATCCACTGTCTGGCAGCCCTGTCCACAGCAGTTGGAAGTGGATAATCTTTGAGGTCCCTTCTAATCCAAGCCATTCTGTGATTCTATAATATTACAATGTGCTTTGCTATGTATTTTGTATTCCTGTAAACTCATATTTGAAGATGGAACACTGGTCAACTGGATGTTTCACAGAGAGGAAAATGTTTCAGTCCTTTTAAAGTCCAGTCAAGTATCTTGTCTTTTCACACAAACACCTGCCTGGCCATGCTCTTAGTTGAGGCTGAAGCGTTTACAGTCTCACACTGTTAAAATCAAAATTCCTGTGAAAACTCTCACTATAATAAAAATACAGTGATCTTCTCATAAAGAATGAATATCTTTTTTTTTTTTTTTTTTTTTTTTTTTTTTTTTTTTTTTTTGAGAGGTAGTCTCTAATGTGGTAAGTGGGAGTTAAAGGCTGCTACTTCATTTTGACTATTTTTGATGATAATCAAAGTCAGCAAGGGCTTCTGATGAGAGGATAGAATATTTAAATGTCATCTGTTTGCCCTCAAACATTTCACATCTGTCTGTGTGATAACTGCAGTTGCATTGGAGAGATGTCTGTTGAATTACTCAGCTAAAGAAATAAATGGTACCTTTCATTCAATCTGCTGTCCTGGTTTTAAGTGTTCCTCTTTTGGGAGTTAAGACCCTCAGCATGGGATCTGGTAGATTCTGCCTGCAAAACTGTCAAGCTGTCTATCACAGAGGAAAATCACATAGGGAAGAAGTTTGGAATCAATCTGTAGTTAAAAACTTAAAAAAAGAAAAGTTTCTGAATATGTTCAGTATTTTAATGATATATTGGAAGTTACAAAGGCACAAGCAACAGCTGATGTATACCTACACATTTGTGTGATGCAGACTGCCTGCTGCAAGTGAAGATCATGTTCAAGACCATCTAAAGAACCTGAAGGTGCACAAGTCCATGGGATCTGATGAGATCTATCCATGGATTCTGAGGGAACTTGCAGATGAATTTGCAAAGAAACACACACTAGGAAGAAGGGATGCTATCCAGATGGATCTAAACAGGCTTGAGGGGTGGGTTCGTGCCAACCTCATGAAGTTCGACTAGGCCAAGTGTGCCAGGTCCTGCAGCTGAAATGGGCAATCCCAATCATATGTACAGGGTGGGTGGAGAATGGATTGAGAGCAGCCCTGAGGAGAAGGATTTGGGACTGTTGGCTGATGAAAAACTGAACATGAGCTGGCAATGTGTGCTTGCAACCCAGAGGGCCAACTGGATCCTGGGTTGCATCAAGAGAAGCATGGCCAACAGGTAGAAGAAAGTGATTCTACTACTCTACTCTGCTCTAAGTGTGACCCCATGTGGAGACCTGCATTCAATTCTGGGGCCCCCAGAACAAGAAGGACATACAGCAGTTGGTGAGGGTCTAGAGGATTACAACAAAGATGATCAGAGTGCTGGAACAGCTCCCCTACAGGAGTTGTCCAAGAGAATTAGGAGTCTTCAGACTAGAGAAGACGCTGGGGGGACATTATAGCAGCCTTCCAGTAATTGAAGGGAGCTTACAAATAGGAGAATGATCAACTTTTTGCACAGTATAATAATCCGAGGGTGATGAGGCACTGCCCAGAGAAGCTGTGGATGCCCCATCCCTGGAGCTGTACAAGGCCAGCTTGGATGGGATCCTGGGCAGCCTGCTCTGGTGGCTGGCAACCAGCCCGTGTCAGGGGTTTGAACCTGGATGGCTTTAAGGTCCCTTCCAATCTGAGCCAGTCTATGATTCTATCAACTTCTTACCACTTTTACACAGCAAACAAACCCTGATGAGGAATATTCTTGTAATCATCTATCAGAGACCCCAGCTAAGAAACACAGCAATCACAGTTTCCTTACAGCAGTCAGTATCAAGTATTTCAGAAGAAGGTGCAAAAATCACCTCCTGACATTTCTAGAGTGTAAGGATTGAGACTGTTTTCCTGGGGCATATTTCTCCTCATCTGCTAATATCTTGACTTAGGAGAACTGCACTGCACATGAAAGCCATGGTTTAGAGTACCATTACTACTCTATGTTCTTTGCATAGCTCTTTGTTGACGTTTACAGATTCCCACATACAACAGTAGTCTACGAGTGATACAGTCACACAAAATTAAGAAAAACATAGCTATGGCTTTTGAATTACAATTTATTCAGTTTCTTGACATAAAATGGCATCCTTTCAAGCATAGGTAATATGAGTCATGAATAGCATCTCTAATTACATTTTATTCAGTCTATTCTTAATGATGGTAATTAAGAATGGATTATGGGTAGCCATTTTAAAGTAAGATTATGAGTTATTTATTAAGATACTGCGCTTTATGTTTCACATGACATCTGTATACAGCAAGATATCTCATTGATCCCACATTTAATCTCTTACGTTTATCTCATTCTTGTGTGAATCTGATGTTAGGATCAATTTGGTTTTGGTTCTACTACAAAAGCAGGGAAAAATGGGAATTTTAAGAATGATTTAGACAAAAAAAAAGTACTTGGATAATTATAATTTGTATGGGATGGCAAGACATTTAAATGAATAACTTATAAGCATTTATGTTTCACCTTCAATATTCACTTTGTTTGAATTATGAGAACACATCTGTGATTCTGGGATAGATATGCACTGCACAATTAAAGCATGAGATGCAGTATCAGAAAATCTTTATCTAATTTACATTGAAGAAAAAATATAATTATGAAGAACTAAAATACCCTCAGGCTGGATTCTATAATACTCCCACTTCTAAACATTTATTTGTTTATTTATTATTTATTTAGGTACGTGTGACCACTGCAAACACAACGTCTTCGAATTCAAAAGGTGACAATAAGTACAGGAGCCAAAAGCTTAAGTTAACCTTCTGTTATTTTTCTCTTTGTTTTCTGAAATGACTCTCAGGGCACAACAGCAAGAATGGGTTTACTTTGTCATCCTAAGATAAAGGTGTGCTGAAGCAAAGCAGGAGGTGAATTAACAGCCCTGTGTGGGAATGCCTGCATTATGCCTCGCTGCCTTGTCTGCAGATAAAAAAGCAATCAGTTTGGTTGCTAAGGGCAGCAATATCATGGCTTCCTTAGCATCAAAAAGTAAACCATCGCAATAAATAAAGGAAAATGATCTGAAGGGGTGAAAGAAAGATTTCACCCACTCGCAGTATTTACAAAAAACATCAATTTGTGTTGGAGCAGAAAGGTGACACAGGGCTGCAGCGCTGCTCTGTCTGCAGGAGGGTGGGCAGCTGGTGGTCCTGCCCCACCTGGGCTCTTGTGTTTTCACATTTAGATCTGGTACTGAGGGACATGGTTTAGAGGAGTTATATTGGTATATAGGTGGAATGGAGATCTAGCAGGTCTTTCCAACCTTAATGATTCTATGGTTCTATAGTTCTCCACTGGGTGCTGCCCATGGGTCTGGTGATGTGGCAGGAAGTGAGGGGCCACACTACGGACATACAGCACAAACAGAATTGTCAGACAGCTCCTCCAGCACTGCCTGCCAAGCTCACAGAAGAGCACCAGGAGAGCTGGCAGCATCTGTCCCATTGTTACAGTACTGGAGGGCTGTAGTTTTAATTCCCAGTTTGAGTTACACAGTATTGTCATATCACAGAGAGCGCAGTTTCGGAAGCTTTGACTTTTTTTAAATAACACGTTTTTCTCTTGGCTTCCTTCTGAATCAGAGGAAGAGTAAGCTTGCAAATCTTTTAATAAGGCAATTACATGCAGACAAAGATTAGATCTCATGGCACAATGGATTTTTGCTATATTATGCAGTATCTTTTTGATATTTCACTGTCACTAGACAAAAGCTGTGAATAGTAATGTGACAAGTCTATTCAGGAGACAACAATACAAGATTCCCTAATTGTGCTCGCTTGTATGCCACACAAACCTGCACTTAATTTTCCTGCCTGTTTTGAAAAAGTGGAAAGAAAATACTGTTTAGATTCAACAGTGCTTTTAATGCTTTATCAGTGAAATCTGCATTTTGTATTTGTAAAATGAAAATGTTGAGATAGTCAATCATTTAATTTTTCCCATACAGTACAAATCTTATAATCTTCTGATTCAAAATGTCAATCATAATATATAAGTGAATTTCTTATTAATAAAAAAGGCTAACAAAATGAGAAAAATATAGTCTGTGAAAGGCAGGCTGTTCTGTTTTCAATATGTGGAGTCTGAAACCTCGTGTTTGTTTTCCCAATGCCTGTCTGAGAGATAAATCAAGACAGCCATGGGAGTATATTTTCTCGCCACTGCTTATTTTGTAAGCGGCATTACTAAAGTAGTAAAATTTCCTTGCTATAGTGATATGCATTACAGAACTAATGATTACTGTTTCCAGATTTTGGAGGAAAGCTGAGGCAGAAGGCGGTGGTTTGCCTGAGGCCATGCTGCATAATGGCAGCAAATCAAAGATTGAAGGCCGTGCTGCCCGTGTCCCTGCATACGTCACCGTGGACATGGAGAAGGTCACAACTTCTTTGAATTGGAGAAGGGGAACTCCTGCCATAAGCTAACTTCTCCCACAGGCAAAATTATAATCAATACTATGTATTAATTCCAAACTGAGGGAAGGTGACCAAGGAAACAAGAGGTGGTGATTGTTTTAAATTTAGATATACAGGTAAATAACTACTGGAAGGTATAAATACTTGCATAAATGCTACATTAGCATCAAAATAAAGCAAACACTAAATCTGCTCTATTTTATTCTTGTCTCCTAGAGGAACAAGTTCTTGAGTAAGTCCATTAAATTTGAAATATGACCTTACTTAATTCCATGTTTAGTGTCATAACACTTGTCTGCTTCATTGCTTTTGCTCATAATATGGTTGTGCATGCATATTGTTTATGCACATGTCTTAAGATTTTCAAGTGTTGTGGTTGGTCACCTTACAACACTAGACCTTTTCAACAGCAGAAAGACCCTTCCTCACTGGTTAAATATAACCAAGGTCTCAAAAAAAAAAGCAATACACTTTATCCAAGCTCATTGTCATGTTATAACTAAAGGGTTTAAATATTTGCTTCTGTAACACATACTAAAATCACAGTAGGTACATAACACTTATTGCCAAAGATGCTGCTATTATTCAGTGTAAGTGTAATTTTTCAACATAACCTTCTAGCTCCACAAACTCTAATGAATAAATACTTTATTGAATTTGTCTCTAACAATAAGGCCATGTGATTAGGCAAATAACCAAATGTTGGCAGAAAGAGTAGAAAATCAATTGCCATCAACTGTATAAACTCAGAATTTCAGAGCATTCTGGCAGGATTTATATAATCTAAATGCAATGAGACATAATTCCAAGTTCTGCAAGCTGGGTGAGCTATTCTCCGATGTATTGCCTCCAATTTCCCATCAGGTATTAGGTAGCTACAAATCTGCACTCCCAAAGAAATTCCATTTTTTTCACAAGGGATCTTGATGCTTTTCCTTAACTTTTTCAGATGGTTTTAACCACTGTACTGCTCAGCTATTTGTAGCACAGCAGCTACACAAAATCTTTAGCGCTCAACAACTTACAGACAGTGTCATAGCTTCAGCACAGCATTTTTTCTTTATTTGTATGGGGCAAACATCGCATGTGAATGAAAACAAAGAATGGCCATGCAAATGTTTAGTGTTAGTTCTTGGAAATGGATCTATGTAAGCAAACATGTTTGAATTGTGTTGCAGTTTACTATCATGAATTAGCTCACTGATTTGACTTGACTTGCTCAGGAAGGCAGTGGATACATGCCTTCTGCTATGTGTTATACAGGACCAAGCTTTATGCTGAAGAAGTAGAATAGCAGGGCTGTACTAGCACACAGTGTGAGATTCAGATTTTGTGTCTCAAGGGAAAAAGAAAGGACTGGAACTGGATTTCCATTAATGATTTTCTTTGAACGACCTGATTTTTTTCTTATCAGGACTACTGAAAGTTGAACTGGGAAATTACAAAAGGGTCTATTAATTCTAAACATCAGTTAAAAACCTGAAAAAAACTTTAAAAAAAGTTGCAGGTGTATATTCAGGTTTATATTAAGTTCTTTCTTGTAAATATCTAATAACAGGTAGTTCTGTAGAAATCTCCTTCTAGTCACCATCAGTTAGCACTATATTTAAAAGCACATACAAGTGTTAGCTGTGAATTCCATTATGTTATTTTTTATACTAACTACAATGTGCACTATTTAATTGTCTAATCCCAGGGTATACTCTCACTTTTCTTTTTCTGTTTCTCTCACCTGCTCTCCACTTTTGTGCAATGGTTGTTGTCAATTTGTTGCTTACTTTGCATTTTTGAATATGCTATAATGGGAGTGTTTCATGCAGAATCAAGCAAATGGACAGATAATGGGTGTTGCCTTCTCCATAGAGATGTGGCCCCAAGCATTGTACCTCTACTTACAGCATGTACTGTGTGAGGAATTGTCACTGATCTGCAGTGATCACAGCTCTTTAATAATTATGAAATGCTCCTGACAGCACAGTCAGAGTAGATGAAGTAGTATGCATGGCAAATTTTGAGCTTGCTTCTTTGAACCCCTCTTGAGATCAAGCCAAGGGGCTGTGATTCTTGGGATGCTGAGGGCTTCATCTGCAGACAAATAAGGATAGATACAGGGATAGGGATAGAGATATCAAATTCTAATGAGACAGCTGTCCATAGCAAAGGGTACTTGCAGCTTTTGCTGTTGCTGACCTGATTAGGAAGGATCCAACACCACTTAGGTCATGCAAGGGAGAAACCTACATAAGAGTCATGCCTAAATCAGTGCTGGTAGAGGCAGCAGTTTTCACAGTAAGGTACGAAGTAGTAAATCTACTCTATTCAACATGCCCATACACGGCTACTGTGGTGACAAGCTCCAGGGCAAGTTCCCCCCAATTCACTGGAGCAATCTTCCTTTCATTCTTGGACTAAAACAAGAGTTTGGAAGGCAGCTGTAGCTCTGCAAATCTGAGGTTCTGGATATGCTGGGGGACCTCTTGCTGAGTGGAAGTTACTTCTCTCCTGCAGGAGAGATGTAATCACTGGTAAGCTCTGTCACCAAGTGGGAGAGCTGCTGGAGGAGGTCAGCAGACTGCACAACATCAGAAAGGATGAGAAAGAGGTTGACCGCGTTTTCTACAATCCCTTGCAGCTTAAAGAGCCCAAATACCCAATGGCAGCTGTGGAGGTGTTAGAATCTCTAACTAAGAAGTGGGAGAGTGGAAACTCCAGCCATAGTGAAGGCTGAAAGCTGTTGACTTCCTACAGCACGAGAAAGGCTGCTATCCTAACTGAAGACTTGCAGTTATGGAAAAGTGCACTTACAGGAAGAAGCTGGGAATGATATCCAATGGAACATCTGCAGTAGCTGAGCCACAGTGCTGCAAGTGGTGGGAGAAGTAATGTTTATAGAGAGCATAATGAATTGCCTGTGTAATTTTAACACACATAAATATAATCATAATGTTAATCTATAGAAACAATCTTTAAAATCTCCTGAAATGCAGTATTTTCAATAAATCTTAATACATCAGTAGTGATAATAGTTATTTGATGCTTCATTAATAAACAAAAATATAATAATATATATACTCCAGAAGATATATATTATATGCATAGACATATGTACATAGTTATACAGTTTTTGTGCAATTAATTGGGCACAAATTCAACTAGGCCAATAACTAAAATGACTAATTTCTATTGGGGTTTCAGTTGCATTGTAAAACTGGAAGGTTTCTGACCAGGGATTCTAATGCAGTGCTGATCATAGTAACAATCCAATGAGTGGTATATAAATAACAGTGAGTTTTGCTATAATGTAATTCTACTAACAGTTATAAAATCTAAATGGAATACAATTATACTATTTTTTTTCACTACTTGTCAGAAACACAACATTTTAATCATAATGTAGAATTATAACTTGAGGCAAAATGGTTTATTGTACATGTTATTTCACTGTACTCAGTGGGAACCTGCACAGTACCACTGTGTGCTAATGGAAGTTGATTATCTTCTTCTGCAGCTCCAACTACCATGGTACAATGTTTGTTAGTCCTTCTACATGGCTTTATGGAAATATACGTAGGGCTTATTTCCAAGGGAGCTTCTGGGCTATGAGTCTGAAATTCTGGGCTGCTTGTTCTCCCATGGAGGCAGGAGTCCATGTCAGCTAACCCTGGTGTTCACTGAAACTGAAGGGATTTGTAACCTCCAAAAGGGAAAGATGTGGTAGAGCAGCTGGAATTCAGTGTGTCATTATCAATGGAAGAAACAATGATGAATTCAGATTTTGCAGCCTTTCCTTTTTTTCTTTTTCTTTTTCTTTTTCTTTTTCTTTTTCTTTTTTTTTTTCTTTTTCTTTTTTCTTTTTCTTTTTCTTTTTCTTTTTCTTTTTCTTTTTCTTTTTCTTTTTCTTTTTCTTTTTCTTTTTCTTTTTCTTTTTCTTTTTCTTTTTCTTTTTCTTTTTCTTTTTCTTTTTCTTTTTCTTTTTCTTTTTCTCTTTTTCTTTTTCTCTTTCTTTTTCTTTTTCTTTTTCTTTTTCTTTTTCTTTTTCTTTTTCTTTTTCTTTTTCTTTTTCTTTTCCTTTTCCTTTTCCTTTTCCTTTTCCTTTTCCTTTTCCTTTTCCCTTTCCTTTTTTCTTTCCTTTTTTTTTTCTTTTCTTTTTTTTTTTTTTTTTCCCACAGCTGGAAATAACAAGATCAAGATAAAATTGAAGAGTAGCTTAAAGCACAGATGAAATTTCAGGAGTCATGTAGGCAGCAAGATCCTGAGTGTCCTAATGTGTAATTTCTTACTGTCAAAGTTCCCTCTCTTCAAAAATCAAACGGTATAGATGCTGAGTATCAGTGCTGACACTCCCAGCAGCAATTTTTAGGCTCCAAGACAAAAGAATGAGGGAGGAATAAGTCTTAATCATCTTCTGAAGTCACGACTGAAGTAAAACATATAAACTTGACACCTTGCATTTACAAAGGGCATAAGAAGGTTCATAAGAAGTGGGGATCATTCCATGAAAGTTACTAGTGAAAATAGCTTTCTCGCCAAGAAAAAATAAACCACCGTTAGAAAACACCACCTCTGAAACCAAACAAGTGAACAAAAATAGACAGAAAAAAAAAAGAAAAAAAAGGCAAATAATCACAAACATGCACTAAAACAAACGAACAAAAAGGACAGAAGAAAGCAACAATATAGAGGGAAGGATGATGTTCATTCACTATAGACAAAGGACTTCTTTGAAGATTTTGTAATAATTTCAATATGTAGATCAAATGCTTATTTGTCCATGCTGTCATTTCAGAATAAGTACAATATCATTTAAATGTCAAAATATCTCTTGCTTTTCTATTTCTACTTCTGGAATTCACAGCTACAGCAACATCAGGAAAGGCCAGACTTTGCCAAAAGGGGACAGAAAACCACTGTGTTATTTTTATAGTGGATGGTAAATCCTTATCTAATAAATAACAAAAAGTAAAGGTCAGGATTTAGCCTGATGCTTTAGTGCTTGTTGAATCTGCTTTTCATATTTCAGAAGTTCTTTGATAACTGTACAGCTTCAATACTGTTCTTTATGCCTCCATTATTTTCACTATCTTACTGCCTTCCTTCAGACTTAATGACTAAATATGCTCAATGAAATTATACCCTTTGCTTATAATCCTATAATCTAAATGATTAAAACAGTCTTGTAGATAGTTGTTACATGCAGATTAAGTTAGGACAGACTGTACTCTGGAAGCTGATTTGATTTTCCATTAGATTACTAAAATAAGATGTGTTTTTTTTCCTTCTAAACAACGCACAGGCTGCTGGCCAAAGCTTAACAAGAAGAAGCAATTTAGTTGACCATTAGGCATGGACTTCTAAGCCAAGGAGTGGGCTGACTGTGTTTGCGATGATGAGACATCTTGCAGATTGCAGAGGCTGCTCTGTCATTTGGCTCACCATTATCTGCTGCTCTCTATTTTTCTGCTCTGCATCCTGCTGCATGCTGAGCCACTTTACTAACTGCTCCACACACGAACTGGTATGTGGCTAGAACCATGCAAACTAAAGATGAATATTCTGGTGATAAGGTAGTATGAATATTGTGAAAATGATTAAAGCATGGAAGAGGCTGGGTAGACTGTTCAAAGAGAAACTCCATGCATAAGGGAAGACTAGAGAAATTCCCCCACTGAGTTGCTGGTATTTAGGCTCCAGCTGGTGAGAATAGTGATTCAGGGTACTCTCACCATTTTTCACTGTAGTAAAGACTCCGCAGTTAATAGAATCACTGGAATCACTGCAGAAATCCTTTCTCTTTTCCCTTATTTTTTTTCTGACTTCTCCAGAAATTCAATCAAATGAATGCAATCAGAAAATTGTGCAAGTTCTAAGACCCCATTTGGACCAAGTACAGGGCCATAGAAGGCACCTGCAGGCATTTCTCTGCCAACAGTAACTTCAGGCTGATGCTCTTACATAGCATTTTCTGGAAGCCAATGACATTTGACTCTTAATTCTCTTGAGAGTTAGGATTTTACAGTCAGGAGGTTGAAATAATGATGCCGTCAGCTTCTGAATAATTACTCAAATTTTTGGATACCACTAGATTACTATTTACAGTCATTTACAATTTTTTAAGTGAGAAGTGTGAATCTGCTGTTCTAAGATAGGTCTGCCTATAATGTATGTAATTGAAAACTAACAGATGAATGAGGCTTTGAGGTAGCAAAAAAAGACACAAAACTCAAGGCTTTCGTGTGTGTATTCAACCAGAAATATAACTGTGTAGCTGAAGCCAGAAAACAGGCATGAAAACGTGTTTGAAAATTATTGTAATTATATGAAAACATGTACAGAAGATGATTGTCACCATGACAGTACTGAAAAACAACATTCCCTTTTTCTTGCCATTCTAACAAGGAGCAACAAACTTAGAGAACAAATGACACCTGGTAAATTACCGTGATACACACACAGTAACATTGCTTTTGGTGTATTTATCTGCAGGCTTCTCCTATGATGTACAAAGATCATTTTACTAACATGGCTGATGTAACAAAGGAAGGAATCCCTGGCAAAGCTTTAGCCACTTTTTCTCTTCCAAAAGAATCAGCAGTGTCCTTCACTACTATATACACAGCTGAGCACAATTATAGAAGAGAACAACAAACTAAAAGAAATGGATGTATAAATGCTCTACACTGGCCACTGCTTTGCAGTTTCATGGAATCATAAAGTGGTTTGGGTTGGAAGGGACCTCAAAGGGACCTCATCCAGTTCCAAGTCACCTAATGTGGACAAGATTACTAGCCACTAGATCAGGCTGCCCAGGTCCCCATCCAACCTGGCTTTGAGCATCTCCATTTTTTCTGAGTAGTGGGCATCCACATTTTTTCTGAGTAGTCTATGCCAGTGCTTCACCACTCCCTGAGTATAGAATTTTCTCCTAACATCTAATCTAAATCTCCTCTTTTTTAGTTTCAAACCATTCCCCCTTATTCTATCACTATCAGACCACACACCTTCCTATTTATAAGCTCCCTACAAGTACTGGAAGGTCATATTGAGGTCTCCCTGCTGTGTTCTTTTCTCCAGGCTGAGCAAAACCAACTGCCTCAGTCTGTGAGAGAGGTGCTCCAGCCTACTGCTCATCTTCATGGCCTGCTGTGATCCCACTCCAACAGCTCCATATCTTTCCTGTACTATGGACCCCAGACCTGGACATGGTACTCCAGATAGGGCCTCATAAAGGTAGAGTAGAGGGGGACAATCCCCTTTTTCTGCATGTCGGCCACCCATCTTTTGAGGGTGGATACTGCAGGATACTGCTGGCCCTCCAGGCTGCAATATCAGTATTTATAGGAAGTACATCGCAACTTGGTATGCTTATGCTTAGCTCTATTGTAACTTCTGGGCTATAAGAGCACACTGCTGGCTTTTCATCCATCAAGACCAACAACTGTTTCTCTGAAGAGCTGTTCTCAATGAGATTATCTTCCACTTTGTAAATAGATCTGGGATTTCCCAAACCCAAGTGCAACAGCTTATGTTTGTTGCACCCCATTAGGTTTTCATGAGCCCACTTTTCAATGTTTCCAGTTCCTTTTAGATTGCATCCCTTCATTCTGTTGTATCACTCAGCTTTGTGATGTCCACCAACTTGCTGAGAACGCGCTCAATCCCATTATCCAGGTCATTGATAAAGATATTAAAGATGAATCCTGGGGACATCAGTCAACACGGACCTCTACCTGGACATAGATTCTTTGATATAGCTGTCTGGTTGCATCCCTCCAACCAATTTTTTTGCCCACCAAATAGTCAACTCCTCAAATTAATATCTCTCCAATTTAGAGATAAGAACGTTGTGTTGGACTCTATCAAAAGCCCTGCACAGTTCCAGGTAAATGACATCAGTTACTTTTCCTTTGTTCACTGATGCCGTCATAGAGTGCCATGAGATTGGTCAGGCATGATCCACCTTTAGTGAAACCACGGTGATTTTTTCAGATCACCTGCTCATCCCTCATGTGTTTTAAGACAGATTCCAAGAAGATCCATTCCCTGATCTTCCCAGGCACAGACATGAGGCTCACTGGCCTGTTGTTCTCTAGGTCTTCCTTTCTATCTTCCTTAAAATGGGAGCAAAGTTTCCCTTTTTCCAGTCACTAGGGGCTTCATGCTTTAGCCATGACTTTTCAAATATGATGGAGAGTAGCTTGGCAACCGTATTAGCCAGCTCTTTCAGGACCCTGGGACATATGTTGTCTGGTCCTCTTGGTTTGTATGTGTTCAGTCTCTTCAGTGCTCTTGAACTTGTTCTTATGTTACAATGGGAGGGATTTTGCTGCACCAACTCCTGCCTAGATGTTCAGGGATGTGAGAAAGCCTGACTGCCTATGAAGACAGAAGTGAAGAAGTTCCAGAGTTTTCTTTAGTCTGTCCAATTAACAACCACATATATATGATCTGAACAAAGTACCTGTACCCTTAATTTTTAATATAATTTCATTTTTTTCCCCAACACATTGTTCTTCCATTCTCAGAAATATCCCTTCTGAAGAAAATATAATTTACTGTCTTTTGGAATAATATTTACCTGAGTAAATCTCCTGATTACTTTATGCCTCAGTTTCCTGACAACAGAACAGAATAAAAATACATGTCTTTCATTGCATGCAGAGACAAAATACTGGGCAAATTAATCTGTCTGATTAGTCTATAATCTTTCATTCTATGACAGTCAGTGATACTGCTATTTCAATTCTCCCTACTTTTATTTTCAGCTTGGACACACTGATTACAAAGAGCTGGCATCCTCTGCTGGTATAGACAAGGAAGGTACTTCCATGTGAAAAAACACAGCACAGCCACCAACCCATCAAACTGACAGTCTCTCTATATAAGTCATCCTTTTTCATTGAGTCATTTTACATCTCCTATTTGACACATTGAAATATCACTTATTTTTCTCTGCTAAAGCATAGCAGAATTTTCTTTCATCCTGTGGTATCTTGTGAGATCAGCCATTATACAGAGCTGAAGTCTTTAAATTGTCCATTGGTAGTTCAAAGGAGTGCAAAAAACATGGCATAAATATCTCACCAGCCCACTGGCCTCTTATTTTAGCCAATGTATTAGATCATGTATTATTGTAATTGAATTAATAATGTATCATTCTCCTATAGTCAAATGAAAATGCTGACTTTCCATTAACTTCTTGAAATGTCAAATTTAAGCTTTTATTTCTTTTTATCCCAGGAAGACAATGAATTTTAACATTTTCTATAGAACCGATCCTGGTCTTGTTCAAATCAACACGAAATCCTTAGAGGGATGCTTTTGTTGGGCTCAGGAAACAATCATATACTGATTCATGCCATCACCTCTTGCAGGATATACTGCACTCCTGAAAGATGATGGGATTGCTCTGTGCATGAGGGCTTCTTTTAGTTTTATTGCCTCCAAAACTCAGAAAACGATTTGAATTTGGAAGCTGTTTCACTGTGGCAAGGGTGTGCTAGGACAAGCAGATGGAGGGATTCAACATTAGTGTCTATGTGCATGTGGTTAGAATTCAGAAAGGAGAATATTGCAAAATTTTGAAATCACTATCATACATTTTATGGTTTCTGAGTGATCCAAAAAGAAGATTGACAAGATGTAAGTTCCACAATAAAGGCCAAAGCAGAGCAGTCCAGCTAGTGACCTACTACTATGGCTTCTAACACCATTCTGTACTGAATCTATAACCTTCAACATAGTATCCCACCTCTGCTGTGAAGAAATTCTTCAGATTAATAGAAATGAAATAGAAAACAGTGTATTAAAAACATAAAAACAGAAAACAGACTGCAGATCTATGAGTATCATTTTTCCCCCAAATTTTTCCACACAGAATTTTTTTAACATCAATCTAAATATCTTGGAATTGATTTAATAATAAAAATGACGAAGTCACAGTAGTCTAAATTCTTGGAATCAAAGATAATCTTACATTTAATAATTGCACCTGGACCATACTGTCAGCTATTCATAAGTTGCTTGAGTAATAAGATTCCATATTGTAATATTCAGGAAGTGTGAAAAGTGCGATTTCCATTTAGAGACTGCAACATTGAAGAATAGTGGTTTTTTTTTTTTTTTTTAATTTTAACCGTGTTGAAAATGTAAATATGATAAAAATATTAGGAGTGTTAGCCCTGCTTAAAGACTGTGAGGAACTTACAGTTAGTTATTTGTTGTAGTTGCTTTTTTTCCCCTAGAATAGCATGACCCAGTTGAACAGTATTTTGTGACATAATTTCTATCTTTAGAATGCTTTGGATATACAATACACAGTGAAATGCTTTTATAGTTACAGTCTAATGTAGTCTAATGTAGTCTATGTAGTCTGTGTGGCATTTTTTGTCTTGCACATCCCGGGCAGCTGTAAGCCAAGACAGCAGAAATCTCCCTCAATATGCTACAGATACAACTTTCCAATAGCACATCTGTACTGCTACTGTCATTAGCACCTTAGCCGATAATATAAAGGTTAGGTAGCTGACCTTTAGATATTTCTTATTATTGTTAGCTATTTCTTCTAAATTGGTTTAACCTTGTCTGTCTGTGCAAAGGTTATTGCTGAATCCTGAAGTATCTGGAGCACAGATTTCATTGCTGCAAACTAAAGTTGCAAAAACGTAATTTCAAGTATGGTCCTTTCCAAGTTGGTACCACAAAACGAACACAAGATATCATCAGTAACCAATTTTTTTGCTCCATGGTATTTGGAGCATTCTTTTTATCAGTAGTGTACATGTAAGCTCTGAGGGAGATAAGAGAACAAAAGTCAAGCATGACTCCTTGGGAAACAATGCAGCTTGTTCAGAAAGGAGGTGGATCAATAGAGCTATTTATTTAGGCCCACAGACCAGTTTGAAGTGGCTCACAATGCATGTTAGAGAGAAGAAGCTTCCAATCCCTTTCAAGAAGACATTGCTATTCTCTTAATCACAAAATCTTTGTCTTCAAATTTTAAACTGCTGTAAGTTTAAAAAAGCTTCCCAAAACCAGATTTTTGGTACTGTTGTCTATAAGTACAAAACTGTTAAGACCAAACAATAAAATATATCTCTTTGCACCAACAAGAAATATGGGAGTGAGGAATTTTTGGTGCTGGACCATTGATAACATCATGCAGAAGATCTCAAATACTTCATGGAGCCACTAATGTTCCCAGAATCCCAGAAACTGAGTCTTCTTTTTTTTTCTCTCTTTTTAATTTTTCAAGAATGAGCGTGCTTTTATTTCATACGCACATACATATATACATACATATATATACACATATATATGTATTTGTGAGGAGGCATGCTCCAGAGCCTTAAAAATTATTGTCACTTTGGGGGCAAACCCAGAAGCGCTAAAACATAAATTCAAACACCCTACATCACACATAGGTTCTCACATTTTCCTCCCTCCAGTACAATTCTGATATAAATTGCTGCTGTCAGGAGGGGTGTGCTGTGAGATACCACTCACAGTTTGATCCCCAGATCTCAGGACTAAGGAACTTCAACTGTGTACTCAGGTCTTCTCCCCAGAAGGGATTTGAGATTCAGCTCAACCCCTGTTCCCCAGGGGTCGGTGCTGGGGCCTGTCCTCTTCAGTATCTTTACTGGATGAGGGCATTGAGTACACCCTCAATAAGTTTGCAGCCCAAGTTGGCTGGAAGTGTGGATCTGCCTGGGGGTAGCAAGGCCCTACAGAGGGATCTGGACAGGCTGGATTTCTGGGCTGAAGCCAATAGGATGAGTTTCAACAAGGCCAAATGCCGGGTCCTGCACTTTGGCCACAACAACCCCAGGCGACGCTACAGGCTTGGGGCGGAGTGGCTGGAGGACTGCGTAGAGGAAATGGACCTGGGGGTATTGATGGATGCTTGGCTGAACAGGAGCCAGCAGTGTGCCCGGGTGGCCAAGAAGGCCAATGGCATCCTGGTTTGCATCAGGATCGGCGTTGCCAGCAGGAACAGGGCAGTGATTGTCCCCTTTACCCAGCTCTGGTGAGGCCGCACCTCCAGGGCTGTGTCCAGTTTTGGGTCCCTATCTGCAAGGAAGACACTGAGGCCATGGAGCGGGTTCAGAGAAGGGCGACAAAGCTGGTGAGGGGTCTGGAGCACAGGGCTTGTGAGGAGCAGCTGAGGGAGCTGGGAATGTTCAGTCTGCAGAAGAGGAGGCTCAGGGGAGACCTCATTGCTCTCCATAACTACCTGGAGGGAGGCTGTAGTGAGCTGGGGGCCGGCCTCTTCTCTCGTGTAACTGGTGATAGGACCAGAGGGAATGGCTACAAGCTGCGCCAGGAGAGTTTCAGACTGGACATTAGGAAATACTGCTTCTTTGAAAGAGTGGTCAGGCACTGGAATGGGCTGCCCAGAGAGGTGGTGGAGTCACTGACACTACAGGTGTTCAAGGAACGTTTGGATTTTGTGATGAGGGATATGGTTCAGTGAGAACTATTGGTGATAGGGGGATGGTTGGACTGCATGATCTTGTAGGTCTTTTCCAACCTTTGTTATTCTGTGATTCTGTGATTCTGTGATAACACAGAGAACTGCAATGGGAAGATATCAAACAGAGCTCATCTGCTCTACAGTGTACATGCAGCTGCTCAAGGTATCCTGGAAAGTGAGAACTAAGCAGCGAGCTTTGTGGATGCTCTTCTATGAGTAACAAGCCAAGGTTGCTTTTTGTTCACCTCTTCATTTGCACTAAGCTGGGAATATGTAAAGTTTTACTGCAGAGCGGTTTTATCCTGCCAGCACACCAATTACATGTGCCAGAGTGGTGAAGATGAGGAGAGTGGAAGATTAAGCTAAGTGTTCACAGCTAGTAATCTCAGTGACAAGAAAGGATGGATCATGGCATGGAAGCTGGAGATGGAATTATCTCCACTGGACCTCTCCTCTTTATCTCTTGCCTCTGTTTTTGGTCTGGTATTTTTTGTGTATTTCTCTTCTTGATGCTTCTGTCAAAGGTTGCCTTCTACATCTGGGAATTGCCAATGGCAACAAGTGTAACCAGCAATATTACAAAAACAGTGGCTTTTGTACAGATTTCCAGGTCAATAGGTTTTTTCCTTCTCATCTTCACTCAGTCTTCTTAACGAGGCTGAGGAATAATGAGCTGTCCTGGCATACAATTCCCCTTGGATCTCATCACTGACCCAGTACTGGGTCCTTTTATCAGATCAGCAGCCCTAACCTATTTATCAATATGGTGACTGATACAGAGCTAACAAGAAATCTGTCCTTTTCCACTCTGAATTAAAAAAAGAATTTCCTTTTTGCTGTGCCTATACCCTTGGACGTTTGACCAAGATAAAGAGGAAATGCATCACTCAACCACGGCTCTGATGTTTAGAGGTATCACAAATGGCATATTTCAGATTTACTTCAGCTTATACTTTCAGTTTTGAATGAGAATGTCACCACTCCTACCACTGTATACGACAGCCCAAGAACAAACTTTCCAAAATACTTTTTAATAAAGAAGAGGAGCATGCAACATCCCTTTTCAGTTTAGCTCACAGCTGCAAACATGAAGCATGGCCACTGATATGCAAGATGTATTCCTTTGTGTAGAACACAAAGATGTCATTATAAATGCTTATATTGTACAGCAGAAACAGAAAATATTATCACATTACTATGTAAAACGGAATGGAAATGTACTCTGAACATGTCATATACCAATGTATGGAGGCTTTGGCAAGAGTAAAGTTAAGACAAATGGTGTTGTTCATGTCCAGAGCCTGAAACATACTAAAAGAAGTATTCCAGGTTTCCATGACTAAGAACAGCTGTGCTAGACAACTCAAAGTGCACACCACTCACGCTCTGAAGCAGGGGTTAGCTTGAGTACTGCATGGGTAGCAGATTCCATTACAGTGTCTGTGGACCTGCTGTCATGGAAAAGTCAGTGGAGATACCCTTCTTGTTCTGTCAGCCCTCAATAGGCAGCTAGCATAACCAAGTGGGAGAAAGGAGAGATGAGCTGTTCCAGGAAAGTAAGTTGAAGTTTTTCTTCTTTGTGAATTCACTCATAAGTGACCAAACATTAAGATATTTCTTTACTGCTTTTTACTAAGAACAAATAATGAAGTGCAGTAGTTGATAACAATTTAAATAGTTCAACAATATATTTGTCATATCATACACAGTTTCACCCAATACATCTTTCTGAGTAGCAGAATCTCATTTCATGTTTTGCAGTGTGTGTAAGTAAAACTACTCCTGCCACTTTGTACAATCCTCTACTTGTCACAGTTGTGCTTCGTATGCCATTGCTCTAGATTGTGGCTGGGCTTTCCAATGTCATGTGGAGGTTTTCTGACCTAAATAATTGTGAGTCATCTGCAAGTTTTTCTCAGACATCTTCAACACATTCTGTAAAAATCTGTGTTTTAAAATCAAAACAAATATGTTTTTGTGGAGCGTACAGATAACTGGTGTCAGTACTGCAGTTAATATTGAATTACAAACATTAAGTTAGAAACATTGCCTGTGAAAATACTGACAGAGATTGTTGCATTCTTAAGATGGTTTCCAAAATCCAAGAAGTGTTTTTTTTTAAAAAATGTAATATCAATGTGTTAAAATAGTAATTATACATAGATTTGGATAAAGACGCATTTCTCTGACCTTACCATAGAAGGTAAGGATGTTTCATGTCTCTTTGTGCAAAGTGTTGCATAATATCTATCTCCCATAAAGGGCCATATCTTTGAACAAGGGTTGCTCTGAAAGCATTGCCTCCTATTTTATGACATTGGCCCATGATGTCAGGGATGGGTGTTGATGGTATAGCAGTAAAGGTGTACTTTCCAACTCATATCCTGTTACATTTTATTGCTGTGCAACAGATGGCAGCAGAAGGGCAGTCTGACAGAATGGCGTCTGACATGGAAACCTTGGTGAAGCAAAGGTATGGAACTGAATTCCTCCACATAGAAAAAAATGGCACCCACTGACATTCACTGATGCTTGATGAACATTTATGGAGACCAGTGTATGTGAGCACAGTGAGGTGATGGGCGGTACGTTTGGCAGTGGCAACAGTGACAGTAGTCACTTCTTCCAGTGCAGATTGTTAGGAGCAGAGCATGCAGGATCTTATTCATGACTGATAAAAGTGCAGAGCTAATGGTGATGTCTAAGTTGAAAAATCTTATTCTGTAGCTAAGAATTTTCTCTATCAAATAGAGTTATTGTACTCTGTTCAGCTGTTGTAGTTTCAATGGAAATAAATACAAAGCATTACTTTCAGAGCAACCTAGGTAAGTACTTAGCAAGAGGCATGGAATGAGGAGGAAAGATCAGTACAAAGGCAGACAAGGGCAAAAAACTGTGCATCAGAGAATATCAGTTTGTATCTGTATTTTATCTAACACAATAATTATCTTAAATATATACATATATATATTGTCATTAGAGATATGATAAAAAAAAAATAATCTGTGATTCTTTGTTACTTCCTCACAGACAAATCTATTTAAGAGCTCAGTGGCAGAGTGGAAATCTTTGTTAGGATTCCCAGTCTGCCAGCAAAGCCAATAATGAATGAACCACAACTTTTCTTGGCAGAAGCTTTTGCTTTGTAATGAATGGTCTAAATGGTAGTGTCTATGCTGCAGTTTCTCTATCTGTCCTTGCTATGCCTATTTCGTAGATAAAGAACATCATTTTTCCAGAGATATTAACACAGCATTACTCACAAGTTCACTGAAATCATATTACAGTGGGAAAAAAAGAGACATCAGTTCAGCATGAGAAAGGCCTTCTGTGGCTTAGTATTCCTAATGTTCAGAGAGGTAGGTATAGAGGCTTACATCTTTTATATCAGCCTTGAGAAGAAGTACAGAGAGAACATGAACTTAGCTGTCTTTATCTTCTAGATACATAATTCCAGATCTTAAGTGCTTCAGTCTTTCCGTGATAGCCTTATTACACTTACGGTGCCTCTGCCCCATATTCTCATGTAAAACAGGATGAATTTAACAAACACCAAGAATGACAGCTGACACTAATTTAATATGCAGGAAGATAAATCTAATCACAACTCCTAAGGTAATGAAGATGACAAAAGCATGCAGGCATCCAAAGAAGTAAAGAGAGAAAATGTTGCTGTGCAGCTCCTTCACCCATAACTGCTAGTAAGTATCCTTCAGGAATAGTGCTTTAGATACATTGGCCCTAGAGCCTAAAGGGATTTTTAATAAACTAATGAGAAGTTCAGTCTAGCTGTTGCAATAGTCCTGTTGTCCCTCAAGCTGCTAGGCTTCCTCATGAAAAGCAAACACTACCAAACTCCCCTCTCCTCACCAATATGAGCAGTTTTGGCCAGATAGGTCCTACGTGCTTTGATTTCAACTCAGTATAGAAAAGGGGTACTGTCAACTGGGATTGAAAAGGAATATTTAAAAGCATGATAAAGCCAATTTGGTGGGTCCCTGTGGAATACATGCCAAAGATCTGAAAAAACATTTGATTTAACATCTGTAGATAAAAGCTGTGGACTAGCTGTTCCCTAGAGAGGCTACTATGACCAGCAGCTGATGGTAGTTAACAGGAGACTGCAGCTGGGGCCTTTGCTAGCTGAGCCTCTAACAACCCTTCTCTGTAGTGCAGCAGGATTAAGGATAAGGCTAAGATAATGGAATTTGTGTATGCCTGGTCTGCTTGCTCCGCCTGACCAGAGCACTGATATCACAGTGACAGCTGTTTTCTCAACGCTCTCCCCTTGTAGCAAATGGTGGGCCAGGCTGTCAGCTGCATATGTATGCTTAACAGTGACATATTGGCAATTAAGGAAAGAACAATTTGCATTTGTACTGTATACGAATAAATAGTTCATGAAACATAAGCATGAATTAGAAAGGGAGAGGAGTCCTGGTGCAATTCAGGGCAGTTTTATCAGGATTTATTTTCCTCTTGCAAGAGAAAAGAAGAAACATGTTGAATTTGAAATTACTGTAATTATTTTAATGATTGGAGTATATTTTGTAATGTTCACCACTTAGAGTCTTGATTAAAGCAGAAATTCTGTCTGGTTAAGAGTAATCGAGAATTAATCATTTATTAAAGTAATGAAGCATGGATAGTGGAGCCTAAATTTCAGTACTAATTTTTGAGAACCTCAGCCATGTATTCTATAATTGTAATACAACTCTGAAGTCACACAGGCATGGTGCAGCTCTAGGACAGTTTCTGGCTGGTGATTTGATGCCATTTGACAAATAAGTGCTTGAGAAAACAATAATAAAAATGTTTCTTTGGAAAGGGAATATTTCCAGTCATAGCAAGACTGGAGAGACATGGTGCCTTAATCTCACATAAACTGTTTGAAAAACATTTCAAATTTTTTAACATTGGAGTGGTTTTCTCTCTTCTGCAACTGCATATTGGCTTGTGAGGTACATTTACACATAGGAAGAAGCAGAAAATGTTATGCTTTTTGTAACAAATAAACAGATGCTGAGGTTTCAAGGAAGAAAAAAAAAATGGAAATTCTAAACCAAAATCAGATAAAGAAGCTGGAATAACTGCTTTTCAGGAAGAGGCCACTCCTACCTATGGAGAAGCTCCTTCTGAAAGATTTTACATTGTTCTTTAGTTAGCAATTGTAATGCATTGTTCTTTAGTTAGCAGCTGTAATCTAGGTGAATTCAGACAACCTGAAGCTCTATATTCAGGTTTAATGCTGTCAGTTTGTGCTGGTAGATCCATTTATTTAATTCTAGGGTTCTATTCTTGATCTTAATCACAGTGCTGTTTGGTGTTTCACTATCTGCCCAGCTTCTGACTTGCTGAGATCGGGGGAACGTAAGGAGTGTATTTTTCTTACTAAACTTTTATATTATTATTATTATTACAGAAAAAGCATTTTTTTCAGCTTTTGCCAGGAAGATGTCTTTAAAATTGGCTAATATTTAACAACTTTTTCCAAAAAGGACACAGCACTGCTGCCTTCTCTGCAATAATCTGCTGTGAAGAACTCATTGAGAGCTACATGAAAGGAAACATTCAGCATACTCCTTCAGTCAGTTTGCTCAGGTGCTGCTACCATAAGAGGAAAGTTGTACTGTGCCATAGTCAGCAGCACTGCTACCACCACGCAGCTGCTCCACCTGCCAGCTGTGCCTTGCATGAAGCATGTCCTGCTTATCCTACTACTTCTTCTCATGAGGAAGAGGCATAAAAGGCTCCTATCGTTTGCCCGAGGAATTGGCAGGATCTGTTCCATTCCATTCCATTCCATTCCATTCCATTCCATTCCATTCCATTCCATTCCATTCCATTCCATTCCATTTCATTCCATTCCATTCCATTCCATTCCTATTTTTTGTCCTGTCCTCTTAAATAATTTCATGAATATACCAATAAGACATGTTTTGGAAGCCCTGCTTCTAAATCACTGCTGGTAGCTCCCTGCGACAGTAACTCTTCCCTGATCCTACTTTGCTAATTCAGATCGAGTTGGTGTTTTCAACAACTTATTATTATTTATTTTTCATGCACTAATTATAGAGATGTTCTATTTCAGAAACAAATTTTCTAGGGTCCTATTAGAAACATAACTCAATGTTAATTCAGTTTTTCTTTCAGTCTTTCACATTAACAGCATCCTGAAGCCCTCATAGATTATATGTTTATACCCAGACACATAGGTCATCATGCAGAACGAAAGGAAATCATTAAGCCTACGCACATCTACTGAAAAAGAAAAACATTTCTGCTTTAAACATGACAACAAGCTTTTAAAATATTTCAGGGAAATCATAACATGATTTGCTCACACTGTCAAATCTATTTCTTCTTAAACACTGTTATTTTCTAGAATAGAAACCAGTGAACCAGTGTCGTCTTCTCTTCCACAAGGAGATTTCATAACTTATTTCATATGTCTTAAATGCCTTGAAGACCTTTCAAGGTTGTAATTCTTTCCTTTCCCATCTTTTTTCTTCTGCTGTTTTCAAATTTTACAGTTTCTAAGTATGATACTGCAGGGATAAAATGTCACTGATATTAAGCACTTATATTTCTCACATTAACTATTTTTAGTTTGTAAATATGCTCTTTGGTATCTGGCTTTTGATATTCACTGACTTCTTTTCAAAAGGACTGTTGCATAACCAACAACTCTCCTAATAATTACTTTTTCTTGTGATGCATTCTGCCCCTTTCAAACTTGTCTTGCTGCAATTTCTTAAAGACACGTAAAAAGGTGGGAGGGAAATAATTTGACATTTTAGGACTATGAGATCTTGTTTTAAGTGCAGGGTGGGGCTTTGGCTATAGAGGGACATGTTGTTTAATTAATTCATTTCCTTGGCATTTCTGTCATCATGAGGTAAATTTCTATGTGGTGCTTAACCTTAAGTAGAATACAGATTTTCAGAAGAGTAGTGCAGTGACCTAAAGCAACCACACAAAACATTTAAGCTCTCTCTTGATTTATTAATCTAGATTATTAAAGTAGTCCCCCTCTTCCCTTCCCTTCCCTTCCCTTCTTCCCTTCCCTTCCCTTCCCTTCCCTTCCCTTCCCTTCTTCCCTTCCCTTCCCTTCCCTTCCCTTCCCTTCCCTTCCCTTCCCTTCCCTTCCCTTCCCTTCCCTTCCCTTCCCTTCCCTTCCCTTCCCTTCCCTTCCCTTCCCTTCCCTTCCCTTCCCTTCCCTTCCCTTCCCTTCCCTTCCCTTCCCTTCCCTTCCCTTCCCTTCCCTTCCCTTCCCTTCCCTTCCCTTCCCTTCCCTTCCCTTCCCTTCCCTCAATCAAAGTGATTCTTGTTTTCCCTTCTCTTGCTACTTACTGTGGCACTTTAAAACAGGAAAAAAAAAGAAAAAGCAAAGTGTTGTGTTCCCTTTTGTTGCCAGTTTAAGAACCAGTACATGTGACACTGACTGATGAGGCAACAAAGTGCTGCCGAAAGCATTATACACACTTTTTTTTTTTTTTTTTTTTTTTTTTTTTTTTTTTTTTTTTTTTTTTTACTAGCTGATAAACCTGACATTGGAAAGTAGAACTACAGTTCAAAAGACGTTTTTTTCTCAGGAGTTACTTGTATCTTTTAGTATTCAGAATAAAAAGTAGCAATGAGGAAGTAAATTAGAAATGAGACAGTATCCTTTACATACAGATCATTTTGATTGATTACTGTATCATTGATCCATTTTTCTTACATCATTTTATCCATCTCTAAACACATTATTCCTGGAGAGAGATGGGATGGCAGGCCTCCAGATGGAACACTGTCATTCTAGCTCAAAAGTTCTGTGTGTGTGTGTGTGTGTGTGTGTGTGTGAAAATCACTACTAAGTCTGCATCAGACTGAAGAAATGGATTGAGAAGAGAGCATAATAATAAGTTATAGTTTATAACTAAATGTTCAGTGTTGCTAATGTCACTAGCTGTACCAAAACCTACTCACATCTTTGGAAAATTGGAAAACCATCCTTTAAAAAGTAATTGGGTATTGGCAGTGAGTCCTATAACAGCATTCTTTACTGGTTACTAGCTCCTCATCATAGGCTGAAGAGATAGTTGAGTACCTTAAGAAGTGAAGTTGCTTCCAGCATCTTGGGCCAACATATCCCTGGGAACACCTCAGAAAAAGTGACGGAGGTACAGATATGCGGCCAGCTATAGATTCTGCGTTCTACTTTTTTGATCTCAAATACTCAATACTGCTTTTAACTGCTGAGGATCCCGATTTAGTACAAGTGCTGGCTGAAGAGGTAGCTGCTGTGAAAAGCACAAAGCCTCTATGGAGCTCTTGCAGTCATGTTATTTTGTTGAATAATTGCAAAAGCTAATGTCTAAAGTAACTGGTAGCGGTATACCCTAGAGCAGCAATAGACAGTCCAGACAGTCCACCTTCCAGACAATCATCTGATGACCACTGGTGTTGAGGGTGGAGGGAAAGGAGAATATTTATCTTGCTTTATACTGTAGATTTTAGGGGTCAGTGGAAGGCTTATTTGTGAGTTTTCTCTATCCTAACTTAGTGTGGGTTTGGTCATTTAAAAGATTTTTGTAGGTGTGAATGAGGGACTGTTTAATATTATGTATGTCATGTTGTACTTGTGTCAGTACTTCACTGCTATCTCGTATGCTCTGTATCAGACAGTGCAGAAATATGAATTCACAGAAAAAGGATCTGAAAGTATTTGCACAAAAATAGGTGCTAACCTGCATCCTGCAAATGAATACTGCAGCATATGCTCAAGGTGCTTTGTTTCCACAAGAAACTGAGTTAGCCCTGAGCCCTAAGATAGCAGCCTAGGGCTATTTACCCAATCTCCACCTGACTAGAGAGAAGGTAGGAGAATGAATAACAGCAGAAGGAAAGTAAACAGGATAAATGAAATGTGAGAAAGCAGGAATGAAAAGTGGTTATTAAACAACTGCTGTCACCATATAATCTTGGAAAAACTGTCCCTGATTTATTATTTCACTGAGATCTTACAGACCAGTAATTACTGAAAGTTCTTATTTAATAAAGGTGAGAGCACATGGGAAAATTCCTGCTTGTACTATTCCCACTGTCCCTCTTCTAGTGAAAACGTGTGGCTCTGAATTCAGATATGAATCTCAGAGAGCTAGGTAAAAAGAACAGTTGAAAACAGATGGCAGCAGTTACAACCAGCATATTCCCAGTTGGTGGCTTTAGCATTTAGAAATGAGCATCTGTTCTTCTTCCCTATTGCAAAGTGGTTTTAACTCAGAGGTGTTAAAAATACGTAAGTCGCAGTTTTATTCATTTTTGCTGTTTACTGACTCTAATGACTTATATCCAATAAAAAGTACTATGTTTACCTGTGTGGCGGGGGACTCAAAACAGCAAAATTGGTCTCTGATGCACAGACTGGGGTTGCAAAGTATGTGTGTAAGGAGGAGGTGGGGAGAGGGAGAGGAGTTTATGTTTTGGCCTAATGCTGGAAAAAAGGGGTTATTCAGTGCTGAAACAAAAGCAACATGAAGGTCCAACCTGTTAACTAATTTCTGATGCTCTTTTTAAGCACCACTTCCTTTCTATAGTTACTAATAATTTTTTTTTTTAGTCTAAAGGAGAGTATACTTAATTATCTTACTGCTGCACCAGTGCACTGAAAATTCCAGATTCGGTTTCAGAGAGGATCAGTATCAGTCTTATTTTGTTATGCACTCTAAACGGATGGAGCTGATATCATTAAAACTGGAAAAAATAATATTCTAGGTTGAGCACAGTTTATATTATCAGCTGTTTCTTGTATCAAATAAGATCTTTGGAAAATGGAAAAACATTCACAAACTGGATTTTTAAGGCAATTCTATGAATGTATTTATCCATTTTTAGTTAAAGATGGCTATGACAGGTGACACCCTTAATTTATTGTGACTGTGCATAAAATCATGGCAATTATGCTTTTAAGCATGAGTCTTTGCTATTTACTACATATAAGAGCAAGGGTCCATCTGGATGGACGTGGCCATGGGATTAATTCTTTGCATATCTTTTGGAACTTTAATGCCTATTATAGGGACTATGCAATAGGCTTTTCTGCTGCAAAGTACTGAGAATAAGGTTGCAGATCCTGACTGAAGTAGATGGAATTATTTTTCTGCTGCCAGATTTTTTTAAATGAAAGATGACAAGATAACAGTGACAGACAGCTGACCATCTGCCTGAAGGATTCTCTCATGTGAGAGGGCTCTGCTGCATCGTGTGTTTACTCAACAGATATACTGAAGAAAGGGAGAAAAAAAGTTTTTTTAAAATGTGACACTTTCAAGATGCTGTTTCTTTTTCTCTTTTTCTTTTTCTTTTTCATTTTCTTTTTTTTTTTCTTTTTTTTTTCTTTTTCTTTTTTTTTTCTTTTTCTTTTTCTTTTTCTTTTTCTTTTTCTTTTTCTTTTTCTTTTTCTTTTTCTTTTTCTTTTTCTTTTTCTTTTTCTTTTTCTTTTTCTTTTTCTTTTTCTTTTTCTTTTCTTCTTCTTTTTCTCTTTTTTTTTTTTTTTTTTTCAAAGCTCAGAATAATTTAGTTCAATTTTCTAGTCTCTGGGACTCCTAACTTGTGTTGAATAGATGACAGGTAATTAAAACAGAATACTGACAATATAAAAATTATGCTAGTTGGTGGAACGGAATTTGAAGATATGATTTGACCTACTGAATACAGTTTGAATTTAAGAATTTCCCTCCTTTCTTCTTTGTGCACTTACAACCTGGGGATCCCATTAGAACCTGATCTGCTCAAAGAGCAAAGTAACACAGAAGTTCTTGATTCTGTTTAAACTACGTACAAGTATTTTATAAGGTGGCATCTTTGAATGGGTGATGAATGTCTCTAGTTTTGAGAGATGAGTTGTACATGACATTTGGGTAACTCACTATATGGACTTTTACTTTGTGATGGAATGTTACATGTGAAAACTTGAAGAGTAGATTTTGACAAGGGAAATATTTTATTCATACTTTCCTGGAAAACCAAAGTGCTTTACTGATCTTCCAATTTCCCAGGAGTTTGCTTATGGGCATATACCTGGAAATATGAGTGAATAACAATAAGCAGGTCACCACTTTTCAGTAGAGACTGGTGCTGAAGACTTTTGCTGCCCATTTATCCTTACTTGTCCTCATAGGAGAGGTGCTTCAGCCCTCTGATCATCTCCAGGACCCTCTTTTGTTGCATCTTTACTTCTTGTGCTGTACACAGTACACCACACCAGGCCTCACAAAGGCAGAGCAGAGAAGAACAATCCCCTCCCCCTTCCTGCTGGCCACCCCTCTGTTGGCCTTCCGGGCTGCAAGCACACACTGCTGTCTTGTGTTAAGCTGTCCATCCACTAGGATCCCCTTCTCTGCAGGTCTGCTCTCAATCCATTCTCCACTCAGCCTGTAATGTGCCTAAGGCCACCCCAACCATGGTGCACAACCTTACACTTAGCCTTGTTGAACTTATTGAGTCTATCCTAAAAACCCATGTGTGGTTACACTGAAATTCATGATCATGCACTGCTGGTTGTGAAAGTGCTCATGAAGACCTGAGATTAAATTTGCCCCCTTGTGGCATTTGGCATTTAAAGGTATGAGTAAACAAGACACAGACACTACAATCCTGTCTTTTAGCCTCAAAGATCTGCTATTCTATGATGCACTTAGTGGACTCACCATTAAAACTGCAGTGGAGGAAGAGATGATCTATAATAATTATTTACAAGGATTCTGAATTTCTGGTGATTTATGCCTTCCATGAAAGTCTGCCTTTAATTTTTGTTCCAAAACCTTAACTGTGCTAATCTTTATTCTTCCTTGCCAAATGCTTCTGTTGAATCAGAAGAATGTAAACTACTTCTTTGAACTCTTCTGTGGCAGCTTCACTGCATTAGTTTTTGTCATTCTATTATTGTTTGGTTTTTTGTTATTCTGTGAAAACCTATGTGCCCCTTAATGTACAAATACATATGTGCTTCTATGCTGTTTTAATGCTGGATGGTTGAAGTCAACCTTTTTAAAAAAATTATTTAGCGATGCCAAACAGGTACATTTTTTTTTATTTTTTTATTTTTTGTCAGAAAGGGTGTATTTACCAAGAAGCTTGTATTTTTATAATATTTATTTATTTAAATAAATAAATAAATTGAATCAGTCTTCTGATGGTGATGAAGTAAATGTGAATTCTTGTTCTGAGCTGTCAAACTATCTCAACAGAAATTTAAAAAAAAGAGTATATAATAAGAATTTTGACCTGTAGATGTATGTATCCTTCACAGTTTGTTTACTTCACAGATTATTAGCATTACTGTGCAAGGTTGATTTGCATATGTACATATGAAGTGTGTAAGCAGATGCGATAACTTGCATTTCATGTCCGGACTCTCAAACTGTCAGTTAGACTTTGGTAGTACTGCTAGCTTTCTGTGCATAGTAATCATGACAGTAGACTAAAGCCATGCTTCAGTATTATGTTACATAAATATTTTGCCTTTGCAGTGACAAAGTATTTAACCAAATTCTGTTATGAAGATCTTGACTCTCATACTTAGTCTGTGTGATCAGCACAATGGGATGAGCTGGATACTTGTGTTCAGATCCTGCATTCTGCCTGTTGTAGCAGTATAGTTGTTATTATGAAAGTTTCCAGATCAATCTTTCATTTCATAGATAGCAGTATGACAGCCTCACTTGTCCACAGATTATGATCAAGGGTGAAGAATAAGCAATACATAAAGTGAAGATACACGAATTACTGTCATCAAGTGATCATTAATGTCTATAAATGATTATCAGAACATTTGAAAACCAGAACTATTTTTATATACTCTATATTTTTATTACTTTCTGGAATAAATCAGTTCCTGCAATTGTAAGTATATCTGAGTGCATACATAAGCATTCATATATATAAGTTTATAAAATAAAGCAAGTAATTTGAAATGTTTTATAGAGCTAAGTGTTTTCTTCTTTGCTCATGTGAAAAAAATCCACACATTCCTAGCTGTCTGTTGGAGAATTCAAAATACTGCCTGACTGTAATTACAGATTTTGTGATCCTATTTCAACCATTTACTGGAAGGGTGATATTGTTAAAATCGTGTAATGTGAATATTTATGTAAAGTACATTTGATTTCTGTAGATGTCCAAACAGTTTATCTTATATTTGCATGTGCTGTGCATTTGCACTGGCAGAATCCATTTGGAGTAATTTACAACAAGAAATAAAATAATAACACTGTCAGTGTAGAAAGGTGTTGTAACATCTTATCCACAAGATTCTTTCATCTGGGTAACCTTGATTCCCTCTGCTTTCTTTGCCCACATTTACAAGTTTGAACACTGGAATTCTTGTCCAGTGTAACACAATTAGGATTCTGACCGCAATCAGGAAGCAGGTGCTTGCTGTTTTTTCATTGTGGATTTGTGTATGGAATAAATATTCCAAGAGTCAAGCTCATGTTTACAGCTATAAATGGTACCCAACCAGTTTTGCCACAGACATAGTGATTGAGGTATCTGAAGTTCTCATAGGAGCCTCTGGTTAATATTTTTTTCTCTCTCATGCTCCTAGTCTGCCAGAAGAATCATGACTCTAGGCCTTTCCAGCTTCTTGTGGTGCTCTGTCAGCCTAGAGATGGAGTTATGGAGTTGCAAAAGGTGTTGGAAGGGGGGGGGGAGGAAGGGGACAGGTAACCTAGACTGGACAAAGGCCTGTCCCATACCATGTCGCATCATGCTCAGAAATAAAAGATGGATTATAAAAGGGAGGAGGAGACATTTGGAGAGACAGAGTTTGTCTTCCCAAGAGCCTGTTACTTGTGAGGGCCCTGTTTTCACGAGAGTGGCTGAACATCTGCCTAACGATGGGAAGAAGTGAATGAATTCCTGAGTTTGCTTTGCTTGTGCATGTGGCTTTTGCTTTACCTAGTAAATTATCTTAATCTCAAGCCATGCGTTCTCACACATTCATATTTTTAATTCTCTCCCCCATCCCACTCAGAGGGTGACCAAGTAGTTATGTGATACTTAGCAGCCTGGTGGGGTTAAACCACAACAGTGTTTTTTCATATAATGTTTATTACCACAGGACGAGCACACCTTTGTGAATAGTTAGATCTATTTGATGTAATTATATCAGCACCACTGCACTGTCTGTTTATTTTATTCTATTTTTTTTTTACATCATTACAGTAGTAGTAATTTATCTTTGAAGGCATCCTTGTAGATTTCAGAAGATGCAGAGTAGCCACTACAGATGCATGCTTTTGCTTGTCTGAACATCAAGTTTGGTTATTCTTTTTTTGGAACAGTATAAACCACTTGGCTCCTCTAATCCCATGGTGCCTCAAAAAGAACAGTCCTTGGTGTTTTCTTGTGGTTAGTGATCCATGTAAGCAGAGGAAAAAATAATTAATAGGAGACAAGAGGCCTGAGACATGCAAAGATATTTCTTCCCAACGACATAAAAATTCAGGCTCTACGAATAATTTTTTTTTTTTCTGAAAAAGATGAAACATAGAGTTCTTGGTTTTGTTTGCATTATTTTTTTATTATTTATTTGGTTCATTTATTTCCTAGAAAAAAATGATAGCATCTAAGATGGAATTTTTCATTATTCAATGCCTGAGTTTAATACAAACTTTTAATAGAGATCATATATTAAATGTGGGTGAAAGGAACTTTATGTACTAATGTTGATTCAGAGATTACATTATTTCATAGCTTCTAAAAAGTATCCATTAATAAGCTGTCAGTATTAACCTGTATGTTATTTGCTTTATGGTCCGATTTAGATATTATCTGAAATTGGCCAGAGTAATTTTAGACAAATGGTTTTGATCTTTTGAAGGACCTTTATGGGACGTGGTATCATTGCCCCACACAGTGAATTCTACAGCACAGATTTTTCTTTCCCCAGTGCTGTCTGTATAGGGCTGTACTCACCACTGTGCTTCTAGAAGGTGTCCTTTCCTCCTTCCCTTTTCCTCAGGCATTTTGTGCCATCCTCAGTGTGGGCACAGACTGCTTCTGTTCTTTTCACAGTAGGTGGGCTCTGGAAACAACTGATTTCAGTTCTCCCATTTATGGAGGGCAAAAGGCCATCACTGGGGCCTTTGACCTTCTTGTTCTGCACTCAGGCCAAGAGGACAGAAGCCAGCCCTAGAGGCTGAATCTCCCCCTGCACCGTGCCATGAGGAGGCCACAGCTGCTGTTTGTGCAGTTCAGGAGCCTCGTGGGCCCTTCTGAACTTCATCAAGCACATTCCTTCCAGACCTTGAGGGAATGGACCTGATGGTTGTTATGATGCTAGCTAGCAGGTGTAATAGATCTGTGGCCTACTCTAGACTAGCTAGCAGTGAAAAGTGTTAGAATGTCCACCCAGCTCTGTCTCCCCTGCCCAGAAACCTTCACAAGTTTTAAGGCCAAACTCACTTAACAGAGTTCAGTTTATGTGACGCTCACACCTAGCTACTTAGCTCCTGCAAATGCTGTCAAACTAATTCCTGTTACTAGATATACAAATCGGGATTTTGCGTTTAAACAAGCGATGACATGACAGCTGATAGCTGTGCTTGTTCCAGCTTGCCCCCTGCACCTGCAGTGAATCGGGGCCTCTGAGCCACTGGAGAAGTTGCTGTGTAAGTTAGATCTCAAAAAAGTAGGGGATGGGGATTTTATCATCTTCTCTACCGTATTGTCTAGAAATGTGCCCAGAAAGAGAAAAGGGAAAAAAAGCACCAAACAAATAAAAGGGACTGAGAGCCCTGTGTTGTACAATCTACTGTTGCTTGTCTATTTGATTTTCTTTATTTTCTTTCTATTGTATGACTGACTTTTCTTGTTTGTGTTCAGCAGCTGAACAAAATGCAGAGTGCTGTATTTAGGAGCAGCCCCTCACTCCTTACAGCTTTTATGACAGAGGTCCCTCTACATGTCCGGATTGGCCTCTGACACCAAACGTTTACTTTGAGTAAACACACCACATGGTAGAGAAAAGTGGAGGGGAAAAAGAACAACCCTCTAGGGGCCAGGAGTCATGAAATACTTCTTCACAAAGCAAACTTAAAAGCGATGATTTCAACAAATACCCAAATACCTTAGAGAAAGTTCACAGCCGGAATGAAAGAAAGACAGAAAAAAAAAAATAAAAATTTCCATCTCAATTCTCTCATTACATACTTTGTTTTCTTTAACACCACACCACCTATATTAGTAGTAAAAACAAATAAAAACATAAGTGATCATTAGAAAAGACAGACAGATGGACTGAGTTTGTAGACTGTGAGGTGGAGGCGGGCTTTCATTTGAAAGTGAGCATTCTAATTTGGAGCTGGAGTATTGTGTGGCTCCTGTAGTATTCCCTGTGTCCCTTTTCCTCTGAAGGGGTACCATCAGGATATAAGAGAAGAAGCCACTGGCTCTGTAGCAAAGCATGCCTGCCACTCCAACCTGTGCAGAAGAGAAGGTTTGAACAGGGAGATGTCTCACTCACCAGGGACATTGTCTGCCACCATGAGCATTCAATGGTGATAGGCAGTGCAGAAAAGCATGGTAGAGAGTGAGAAGGTAAAAGCATGTGGATTGTAGATCCTCCTGTCGCACCTGACACAGTTGGAAGAAGTAGGCACTTTTTAAGGTTCACACTTCTTCCCCAGCTAGGTGTCTATTAGAAAATACAACTTGTATAGGAGGACATCTCCAGATAGCACTTCCAACTTCTAATATTTTGTGATTCTATTTGCAGTAAGTTTTTTTTGTGCACCTATAAGTCAGTACTACTGCATCTTGGCTTCTACAGCGATATGCGACAAGTAGTTGATGTACACACTCCAGTGGCTTTTCCAGTTAATCCCACAGGATCTACTGCAGACTCCTCAGCCCACCTGCTATTTGGGTTCTTTGGATCAAATTCTGTGTGTTTATCCTGTGTTTGGTAAGGAAGGTGGCAGACATGATTGTCAACCCACTTTCCACTGTCTGTCAGCATTCATGGTCAACTGGAGAGGTTCCAGAGGGATGGGAAAGGTCATGCTTAACCAATCTGGTGGCCTTCTATGATGGAGTGATGGCATTGGTGGCACCGATGTCATTTACCTGGACTTGAGCAAGGCCTTTGACATGATCCACATCCTTATCTCCAAATTGGACGGATGTGGATTTGATAGGTAGACCACTCAATGGATAAGAAACTGGTTGAAAGACCATATACAGAGGATGATCATCAATGGCTCTATGTCCAGGTGGAGGCCGGTAGCAAGTGGTGTCCCCCAGGGGTCTGTCTTGGGACTGATGCTCTTTAACATCTTTATCTCTGACGTCGATGACAGAATCGAGAGCACCCTCAGCAAGTTTGCTGATGACACCAAGTTGAGTGGTGCAGTTGACATGGTGGAAGGAAGGGATGCCATTCAGAGGGACCTCGACAGGCTTGAAAGATGGGCCCAGGTGAACCTGATGAGGTTCAACACAGCAAAGTGCAAGGCTTAGCACTTGGGCTGGAGGAATCCTAGGCATTTATGCAGGCTGAAAGGAGAAATTCTTGAGAGCAGCCCTGCAGAGAAGGACCTGGGCGTCTTGATGGGTGAAAAACTTAACATGAGCCAGCAGTGTGCTCTTGCAGCTCAGAAAGCAAATGGTATCCTGGGCTCCATCAGAAAAGAGATGGCCAGCAGGGACTGAACTGATTGTCCCTCTCTATTCTGCTCTTGCGAGGCCCCATCTGGAGTACTGCATCCAGGTCTGGAGCCCCCAGTACAAGGAAAATAGGGAGCTGTTGGAGAGGGTCCAGAGGAGGATACAAAGATGATGACGGTGCTGCAGCGCCTCCCCTACAAAGACAGGCTGAGGGAGCTGGGCTTGTTCAGCCTGGAGAAAAGAAGGCTGCGGAGTGACCTCATTGCAGCTTCTCAGTACCTAAAGGGAGCCTACAAAAAGGAGGGGAATCAACTCTTTGAAAGGGCTGATAACTGCAGGACAAGGGGAAATGGTTTTAAGTTGAGGGAGGGAAGATTTAGGTTGGATGTCAGGGGAAAATTCTTTACAGAGGGAGTGTTGAGGTGCTGGAACAGGCTGCCCAGAGAGGTTGTGGATGCCCCGTCCCTGGAGGTGTTCAAGGCCAGGTTGGATGGGGCCCTGGGCAACCTGGTCTAGCATTTAATGAGGAGGTTGATGGCCCTGCATGTGGCAGGGGGGTTGGAGATCCATGATCCTTGAGGTCTCTTCCAACCTTGGCCATTCTGTGATTCTGTAATTCCGTGAAATGAAGGCTTGCCAGTGTGACTCCTATCTACAAGACAGATCATAAGGAGGATCCAGGGAACTACAGGCCTATCAGCCTGACCTTGGTGCAAGGGAAGGTTATGGCACAGATCATCTTGAGTGAGATCATATGGTATGTGTGGAAGAGCAGGCCCAGCCAGCATGGGTTCATGAAAGGTAGGTCCTGTTTGACCAAACTCATCTCTTTCTGTGAAAGAGTGACCTGCCTGGTGGAGAGAGAAAGGCTGTTGACATGGTCTACTGGGACTTCAGCAAAGCATTTGATGCTGTCTCCCACAGTATTCTCCTGGAGAAACTGGCAGCCCATGCCTTGGACAGGTACATTCTTTGTTGGGTGAAGAACTGGCTGGAGGGCTGGGCCCAGAGAATGGTGGTGAATGAAGATAAATCCAGATGGTGTCCGTTCATGGGTGGTGGAGTCACTATCCCTGAGGTGTTAATAAAGCATGTAGATATAGTACCAATTGACATGGATATAGTGGGGAAACAGTGGGAAGGTAGATGGTTGAACTAGATGATCTTAGAGGTTTTTTCCAACCTTGATTCTAGGATTCTATGATTCTCTGATTCTTTGATTTTATCCCCATTTGGATGATGAATAGTGGATTCAGGCCAGAAGTCACTCCAGCTCCAGGCGCAGATTTTTTTGCTTGGATATAGAATCAGGTGCCATAAAGTAATCCTACTATGGCATCCTGCTTTTCACAGATGTTCAGCATGATCTGACCCATGCACAAAAGTCAATACATGTCATGGATTGAGTGCAGCCTTTGTAACTTGTTCTTTGAAGGCGTTCTTTCCTCATCAGTCCTAGAGCACTTGACTGTGAAGGTAAGTAGCCATTGATTTTTCTCTTGCTTTTCAGGCAGATGCAGAAGCATGCTGAGTGGAATTGCATTCCTGAGGCCAAACCACAAGCTTCACAGCTGCCTTCCTCCCACATTCCTTTGCTGAAGTGTCCCAGGGAAGAAGGGGTTGCTGGAAGAGATGCAGACTGCTAGCAGCCTAACTGATTGCAAACTGCTCCTTCCAGTTCATGCACACTTCATCTTACATCTCCACAATGGCAACTTTTTTTTCCACTCATGTTTTGTTCCATCATTTTAAACTATCTCACTTCTGCCTGCAATCTTTTCTTCGGAGAGGTAACTATGAAGATGGCAAGACCAGAGAGCCTTTTCCTGCAGCTGTTCTATAGACTCATTTATAGCTGTTACATATAGCTATAAATATATAGAGGGTATAGCTGTTTTCCCTGACTCAATGCCATTAAGACTTCCTGAGGATCTGGTCCATAAACATATGCATGTATTTATTTTAAAATACCTTCACCTGCATGATCCATTGTGTAAAAACAACAACAACAACAACAACAAAAACAAAAAACAAAAACAAGTTAAGGTTTTCTAAGTTTCCTGCGTACACCAACTATACATTGTATTTCAGATAAACAAATAAATAAATAGATAAATAATAGATAAATAAATGGATTGTATTTATTTATTTATTTTTAATTGGGAATTGGAAACTTCTGAATACAATTAGAGCTATGCGTGGAAATACTGTCTCAGTCCTTTAAATGGAAGGGAATATTCTCTCTATAACTTCTTAGTTATTATAGAAAAAAATATTTTTTTTAAATAACACATGTTGAGAGATATGGTTATTTCATAGTCTTGGCTTAATCAGATTAAGAAATTTAATTTCATCTATGTATGAGAATATGTAGATGTATGTATGTACTGTATGTGACTGAATGAAGTATTTGCAATGATTTGTAGTGGTGATGTATACTACATTTAAACACAAGCATTAAATAAAGCAAGACAGCTATCCATCAGAAGCACTCTAAAAATCACATAGGCATTCTGAAGTACTGGGCAAAGAGGGCACATGCAGACCTCCTTGTGCCCTCTCCTACTGAAAGATCTTCCAATATTGTTGTGATGGATGTAAAAGAAACTGAATGAGACAAAACCTATGGCAAGAGGACTCAGAGGCTGCAAGCTACTGCCAGTCTTTTTCAGATAGCATGACAATGACATCCATAAGGAATAAAGCAGGCAGAAGAAATGCTGGCACATCCCATATTCTGTTCTTTAAAAATAAAAAAAAAATTAAAAAAAATTGAGTGCATTTAAAATGCTGGTTTATATCTTCCTCAGTTTTATGTACAACCCTGTCTTAAGTTCCAAAACTTGCCTTAATGACTTTTCTTAAATAAGGCAGCCGTCCTGTTTCTGAACTAATGGGATGAATTTGAGATATGTGTCCAAATTTCCTTCCAGTCAGAAAAGCTAAAAATTTGCCTTTTCAAGAATGTAACAGAGGTCCACATATAAATACATAATTGCATGAACTGGATATTAAAAAAACATCACCTGCCATAGCACTTGAGATAGAAATGTAGCACTACCTGTACTCTGGAACCCTACACATTGGCATCTGTCTTGGAAAATGTGGAATGTGGAAAAATGAACATCTGACTGTAATAAGGAATAATAATAGAAAGGCAGAGATGTTTTAGAGCAAGTGTTTTACTGAGAAGGATGCATGATGCAAAATTACATCTATCCCCTTTCTAACATTCTCTCTTTGGTGCTGGTTTTTGTTTTGTTTTGTTTTTGTCTTCTTACTGAAAGCAAATAAAAAGATGCACCTCTATGCAACTTACTGTTCTGTTGGATGTGTAGCTTCTTGTGTAGCCTTGGCTGAATAGCATGTCTAGTTACATGGCCACAGGCCAGATGCTATAATTAGGGGTTTATTGCTCCATTAGTTACAACAGGGCTAAGCATAAGCATGCAGGACTATGCTGTACTTCTCTGGATATGCTTGCTGCTGAGCCTCCTTCTCCCAGCATTTGCAGAGATGTGGAGCTGCTGGAGATGTAGACTGGAGTTGGGCAGCAGTCCTGGGCAGCAATGGAGAGGGCTTTCAGCGGTACAGTTAGGCTGAGATAAAGGAGCCAGGTGCAGAAGTGGGGCTGGGTGGGCACCATGCTCATCTTGTGGGTCTGCTGCAGGAGAAGCAGTCTCTCCCCTTACACATCTGCAGGATCTGTGCCAGCAGATCACTGTGTTGGCTCATGCATGAGAGATGTGCCTCACACAGTAAGATGTCATATCCTTGAGCATAACCAGATTTTACAATATTGTAAAAAGTGCTAATCAAGGTGCTTGGAATCACAACTCTTTCACTTGTGGAAAAGCTGCTCGAGCCAATCAGTCCTTGTACCTAAAATTACAGGTGAAATTCTTATAGTAAAATCAATAATTGATACACCATAATGTTTTTGTATTTCAAACCATTTGGCTAAGATTGGTGCAAATGCTTTTGACTAGAGACTGCCCAGCACTGCTAGTGTCAAACAGTGGTTAGCTAAATAGAAACATCACTCCTGAGTTCCCCATCACTTGTAAGCATCCAAACACCAACAGATCAGTTTCCTACTGTACAGTAAGCTACATTTGGAGCAAGTCCAAAAATGTAAGTTCAGCTAGCTGTGTATTTATGGAAAGTGAATAGAAGCTTTACCACTATATAGACATCCTAATGGCAAAAAGTTTCTGGAAAGCAGAGCTGGTCACTGATGTCCGCAGATAACTCATGCTTTTTTTTTTTTTTTCCCCTTTCCTATCAGTATTTAAACAGATTGTTGTTCTTAAAACTTGAAAAAACACTATCTTAAGTAGTTTTGTTCATGTTCCTTCCAGTAACCTGAGAACTATAATAGAAATAGAGTTGAAATATATTGTTTAATCTGATAATACTGTTAGCAGGTTTTGGGGATAACATTCGTTTAATCAGAAAGTCAGTGTCTTGGGCCTTTGACCTGCAGAAGCTTTAGACTGTTTTTTGATTTATGATGGGTCAACATGGCAAGGCTGTGGTGGGAGCCCCTTTTGGGGCTCTCCGAAAGTGACAGGTCAACACATGTTATTTATTTAGAAATGGCTGTTTTATTCCCTGTGCTTAACATATAGTCTTACCACAGAAGTGAGAAGCAGAGGTAAAGCCATTTTGAATCTTCATTCCCATTAACCACTGTGAAAAACATAAAGGAAAGAGATAGTCACATGCCTGTTCACTTGTACGTTGTCTGTGATGCAAGCAGCAAGTATGAATTGCATGGTGCATCTGCTTTTAGTGCTCTGTTGGTGTATTTGGCCAGAATTTTCTTAGGAAATTTTCTTGGGAAATTCCTGACACAGCATCTTACAGGGCAAATATTGGATCAGTAAGGATCTGCATTCTGCATTACTCTGCCTATGTTGGCTGCGTGAAGAGCGGAGAGGAAGGAGTGATGTACTTCAATTTTGACCCCTGCCAGAGAGGTGACCTAAAGACCATAAGTTATTGGCAAAGAAATACAAGATAAAGAATTCCCACTTTGGTGCTATTCCAAGGCTTTGTTCCCTTGTTTTATGTGTGTTTTGTGTTTCCCTGTTTTGTGTGTGTGTTTTTTTTTTAATTCCTTCAGATGCTCCTATTCTGTGCTCTACATTTCTCATACAAAATATTGTTGACTCTAAAAGCTGTTAAAATGACAACATTTAAAGTGAGACAATGCTGAAAGCTCTCTTTCTCTCCTTTTAAGGTCACCCAAACTCTGTAGTCCTGGAAAAAGAGAGTCTCAGTATTTGTTTCCAGGCTTTCTTTCACAAACATGGAAGTCAGAGACTTAATCTAGTGAAACAAAATTTTCCCATACTGCAAGACTGCAGTGTCTGTGTTGTGAAAGAAAAGGAGGAACTGTCACCAAGTACAGAGTGGTGCCAACTTATTGAGTCACTGAATCAACTTGAATGAATTTTTTATTTCTTTGTTTCACAGAATGTTCAGTTATTATTTAAAATATAGATGCCTGTGCATGTTTTCTATTGGATGGAAAATCTTAAAAGAAAGAACAGACTACAATGAAAGCAAGGATTCTTTTTCTGTGTGATTTTCTGTTCTGCATGCAGTACGTGAGGTCACTTACAGGATGCTGTAGCACTGTACCAGTTTGATGGTATTTAAATTTCTTTTATATTGTAATGACTTAATTACAAAAAAAAAGAGTTTTTTCCTAAATATTGATAGGGATCTTGTTAAAGCAACAAATATGCAGGGCAATAGAGGACCCACTGTATCTAGACAAATTGATATATTGCCAAGAGTGTAAGACTTTTCTAATTATATCTTGTGGTCTTTTTTTTTTTTTTTTTTACATTAACAGTACAGTTGCCCTTACATTGTCAGAAAAGAACAACATGATGGTATCCTGCAAATCCTCACATAAATGATAAATTCTCTAATTTTCATCTTGGGGTGAAATCAAACTACTGAAAGGCAGCTGTGATAACTCCTAGCATAGCTTTCGTTCAAGGCACTAGCACCTCACGAGCGACAGCATTTAAGAGAGCTGGCAAATCCAGTAATATGAGAGTAGGCATCATTGCCTATTGCCAGCATATGATTTACTGGAGCAGGTTCTTTGCTCCCGTCAGGAACAGGTCCCAACAAATACAATCAAAGTCAGTGTCAGCCAGTAAGACTTATCTATTATTTTTTCCAGTGTTTTGCTAACCTTACCAGGAAAGGAAGAGCAATCTTTGGGTAAGAGTGGGTAAGAACATCAGCAGCACATCAGTGAGGATTGGCAGCATGGCCATTCCATGGTTTCTGTGAGCACCAATTGCGTACTCTTCACCACTCTTCTTGCAATGGCAGTGGATGTAGCTACAGAGTATGTGATGCTTCTCACATCCTAAAACCATCAGAGTATCCCCAGATCACAGCCTGCTCCATGTACACAAAAGAATATTGCTCCTTTTCAGTGAGAGAACTCCAGTTAGGGCGTGTTTTGAGCTAACTGTGCTTCCTGCTTCTTGGAGACTTTTGTACTTTTTTAATTGTAGAATCAGGAAAACGGTTTGGGAAAAGATCTTAAAAGTTGATTCATCTTTCTCTGCAAAGCAGATACAAGGCAAGATCTTGCCACCACATTGGTTGAGGTTGCAGATCCCCAGGCCACTTCACCCTCTGCTTAAATATCTCTCATCACTTAAGGATTTTTCTGATGTCAAACTTTAATTTTCTGTTGTTGCAGTTTAAGTCAGTGACATCCCAGCTCCACGAGATTAGCTTTGTATTTTTCTTTGCTTTAGAGTAGCATCTAGGATATTTTCACTAAAGAATTTCCCTCTTTTTTTTTTTTTTTTCTATAGATAAATCATTTCTGATTTCTTCAGTGTTTTCTCCTAATTCATGATTTGTAGAACTCCCAAGATTTTCCTCCGGATCATCTCCATTTGATCAGCATTTTCTGCGGACTCTCCTCCAGCTGAGACTCCACCATTGCTGAGTAAAGTGTACAGATTGCTTTACCATCAATTTTCCTTCTCTTTTTACCTATCTAACTTTGATATTTGCCTCTTTTTTTTTTTTTTTTAAACAGCACATCATTCTTGACCTACTGTTCAATTTGCAGCGCACTGTAACTCTCTAGCCTTCATTAAGCCTTGGAACAGGCTGCCCAGGGAGGTGGTGGAGTCTCCTTCTCTGGAGATATTCAAGACCTGCCTGGATGCTGACTTGTGCAACCTGGTATAGGGAACCTGCTTTGGCAGGGGGATTGGATTCGATGATCTCTGGAGGTCCCTTCCAACCCCTACGATTCTGTGATTCACGATTCTGTGAAATCTGATTAAATAGCTTCTTTCACTCTGGAAGCTGATTATATTGTCCAGATGTAAAACTTCACTTTAATCCTATTTTATCAAATTTGTTCTCTGAATTTTCAAGACCAGTTTGGTTCCTATTTAAGTTTCTTCATCATATGTGCAGTACTTCTGAGTTCTGTGAGCTTCATAAGCATTTTGAACAATAAGCATTATTGAACAATAGCAAACATCTACCAAACATTCAGTTCTTTCTCATTTGACAGAGAATCATTCACAGCTACCTCCTTCCACTTCCATCTTTCATCTACCTAAAAATTTTTAATATACTGCAGTAGTTTCATATTAATCATTATTTTCTTGCTTGAAGAAGAGTCGAAAGTTTCAGTAACTTAATGCATCTGTATTTTCTCTGTCTATGAAATATAATATTCTGTCATGGAAGAAAATTAGACTACTTTACAAAATTTGTTTTCAGCAAATTCACAGTAGTTTTGTTTTTTTTTTTTTCATATAATTTTTCCTTCTAGTTACTTTGCTTGAAGTCAGGTTTGCATTCTTCCAAGAATGCAAATAAATTTGGAATTTCCTGACTTTTCTTCATACACCCCTTTATAGGTGATTTATCTATCCAGTTTTCACTCCTTGAAATCACACTTTGTCTCCGAAGTTGTGTAAAAGTCACTAAGATAACAAAAAAGCTTCACAAACCATAAAACCAGAACAGCTTCATTAGAACCACTGAATTACTAAGTATTATTTAATTAATTTTTTTCCAGCCTTTTCTTTCTATACTGTCTTTTTTTTTTCATTGTCACTTGTCACTACTGTTGATGCTGAATTATAACACTTGAATTATGAAATGAAGCTAAGCTCCAAAAGCCCCTCATGATGACATTCATGCAAAAAATAAGAAATGTTCTTGAAGTAAAAAACAACTACACTGATCTGCTAGTGATAGTTTGCAAGTCTACCAACATTCTTCTCATTTCTTCACTAACATCTCTCAGTTTATATGGTGTTGGCTTAAGGGGTATGAACTGTGTACATTTTCACTTACTTTTGTTGCACTGTATTTCTCTGAAGGCTAAAAGAAAGTATTGTAGCTTTGATTTTAATATCAGGATGCTTAATATCAAGAACACTATGTGGCACCTCAAAACCTGATTTTGTAGTCATTCTGGTGCTGGGTTGACAGTTGATGATCCTTATGGTCTTTTTCAACCTTAATAATTTCCCTTCCCTAATGGGTAATTCATTCCACGTGGTGGATATATCATGGTGCATGAAAATACAAAGCTATTTTTGGAGTAAAGGAAAACAAAAAAGATCAGAGCCATTGAGTTATGGGTAATGGGAATTTTTAGAGGCAGAGTTTGTATGGAAATCTTATAACAGAACTGTAATTGGCCAACACATTTCAAATCTCAAATGTAGTAAGATGGCTTTGATAAGCTGATAGATGGAACAACATATTTGTAAAACAGTGTACTTGTGCATTTCTCTTGGTCTTTGGATTTCTTTCTATAAGTGGTTTCATTTATTTTTAGGACCTGAAGCAAGATTAGTAACTGCAGTGAATAATTTTAAGCTGAGGTGATACTTCAGAAGAGTGTAACAAGCACACATTTTGAGAGGCTCACAGCACATCTTATTTTGTAAGCATTTGTAGGATTTATGTTTTCACCCCACTTTTGATTGCTTATTCTTTTTAACTTAATTGTTTTGAGGAACAGAGAAGAATTTATGAATGGTAAAGAGAAAGAGTTTTTTCAGTGCAGCACTCTCGCAGAACTGATGCTTGACAATGCTCTCCATAGTGTCCCTGGCAATAATTACTCTTTGTTATACAAAACTACTTTTCCTATCCATTCCTTCAAGGAATTTTCTCTTCTTGCTTGTGGTCTTACATATAAAGCAATACATCCTTTCCACCAAGTGAAAATAAAATGATGCTATATTGAGTGCAAGAGGGCAGTGGGACTTCTCAGTGTGAGAGAAAATATTAAATTCTCCTTGTGTTGTGATGAAGGCTGGGTAAATGGGTCTTTTTGTCCTCCCAGATGCAATTACTTAGTGTAATGAACTGTACTGATAGGAGACCATAAACCTTCAGACAAACACGGTTCCTTTGCCCCTTGCCTGTTTATTTTCAGGTTTTTTTTTATTCTGCACAAAGAGAAGCTGTATATACCTTCAACTGTTCCTGCAAGGGAATAAGAGAAAGCATCCATTAGCAGAACTAGATACAAACAAGCCACGAGAACCATCAGCACCTTTACAATGCAGAGATAGGGACATCCCCTCTGCCATTTCCTTATATTACAGATTATATAGATAGGTAATTTCTAAATGACGGCATGATTTGGGTATTTTTCCCTGCCCCAACAAAAAGTGGTACGATGCCTAAACATTTTGTAGCACAAGGAACAACAACAAAAAAGAAAATTCAGCTGGTGCTTGCAAAAAATGATGGAAATGGTAGTTCAGATACAAAACTGAAATATAAAAAATGCAATTCAGGAGGAGCTACCATTTACCTAATACATGGGAAAATAATCACATCATCCTTCCACGTGACTCTGTCCGGTTTATACTATGAAGCAACAGATTTGTCTGTAACTAAAGAGATGAAGACAATGCTTTTCCACCTTGTCTCTCTGCTACACAAGGTATTCATAGCAAACAAAGAGGCACAAGCTGGGTGTTTCATGTCATCATGCCATTTACACACTGAGGTGTGTATAACATAAAAAAAAAAAAGAGTTTTCACTTAGATTTCGGAACATTTTTTCTTTGCATCAAATGAGTATCAAATAGAAAAACAAATTGCAGTTATTAAGGGACTCAGGAAAAAATATTTCCCTGTCACATTTCGGCTATATAATTAATTGAATGAATTGAATAGCTGTAAGATTTTATTTTTTATGTTTTTCCTTTTTTTTTTTTTTTTTAAATAAAACACAGTAGAATCTTGGACCTTAGTAGGATAATGTGGAGAAAAGTGAGCTATGGGTAACTCCTTTTTCCCCAAAGTTAACAGCCTGGGAGAGGCTATCTGTATTAATAAACACATAGTGCAGTTGGAAACAAAGAGAACAACAGCAACAGTCAGTACCACTAAAACTCATGGATTTGGTGGATGATTTAAAATTCTAGAGTGCTGAAGTTTTTCCAGCATACCTGAAAAAAAATTGTCCTCTTTTTGCTCTCTTAATGTTTGCCTCTAGCCTTTATGATTGTAAAGAACGGTTTGTAATCAGAGAATCATAGAATGATTTGGGTTAGAAGGGACCTTTAAGATCACTTAGTTCCAGCCCCATGCTATAGATAGGGACACGTCCCTCTAGACTGTGTTGTTCACAGCCCCATCCAGCCTGGCCTTGAGTGCTTCTTTGGGAGAGGTCATCCACAGCCTCTCTGGGCAACCTGTTCCAGTGGCTCACCACTCTCTAATGGTAAAGAATTTCTTCTTAATATCTAGTCTAAATCAATCCTCTTCTTGTTTAAAGCCATTTCTCCTTGTCCTGTGCTGCCTGCCTTCATTAAAAGCCCAATGCAGTAAGGAAATGAGATAAAGAGCAATTCTATGAAATAATAACTTTAAAAGGTGTGTACAATCCTGAAATACATGTTTATTGAAAACATGTATTAAAAAAAAAATGTTATTTTGAGACAATCTTAGTATTCTGGGGAGAGACATTTATTCTTGTGTTGGAATAGAGCAGCACATAGATGTGATTTTTAGTTTCTTACTGCTTAGGAACTACCTGCTTAGTTTACCTTGAAATTAAAAACTAAAACCAAAACATTGCTTGTGGGAGGTCTTATTCCTTTTATAATAACCAGAAGAATGAAAAATTTGAGCAAGAGAAATATATATGTTTTGAAAATATTAAATCATAGTTTTCACAGCAATACCTTATATTTTAAAAGATTATATAAACTTTTGTTCATTGCAACTTAAAAAAGAGCAATATTAAACCATCCTAGAACCTGAGAAACTCATTTCTTTCCATTCCATCTTCTCCCTCTAAGACAGAAACAGAAAAATAAATATGAGAAAGTAGGGTAAATACATTCTTATCTCAGTTATGATTCAAATGTGACTGTGAAAAAGGAAGTGAAAAACATGGAATTACCTTGGGGAAAGGCCAAAAGAAAATAATTTAGATATGTTTTATTCCTAGGAATAAAGGAATTTTTTCTCTGCAATTATTTCTCCTAGAAGTCCTGTCAAGTTTTTCTGTTTGTTCTGCTTCTGCAGTTTTTGTGAGACTTAAAGAAATTCTCAGTGAACTTAGAACTGAAATAAAGATTCAAAATCTTCGTTATATCAATAAATGCAAAGCACAAGTGCCAGGTAGAATTACTGATTTCCCATGAAGTTTGTGGAGTATATTAGTCAAATTCTGGGTAGTGGACTTTCATTCTCCCAGGTGTCTTGATTTGTTGTTTTATGCAAATTCACTACTTATTCTTACATCATTCCTCTTCCTCTTCATTGTTATCTGAATCAGTAGAGAATGAGAATACCATCCTCTATTGTAGTGACAAGATAGTTTAGCTTGGAGAAGAGAAGGCTCCAGGGAGACCTCATTGTGGCCTTCCAACACTTGAAGGGAGCATATAATCGGAGTGGGAATGGCTGTTTACGAGGGTGGACAGTGATAGGACAAGGGGGAATGGGTTTAAACCAAGACGGGGGGGGTTAGGTTAGATATTAGGAGGAGGTTTTTCACTCAGAGGGTGGTGAGGCCCTGGAACAGGTTGCCCAAGGAGGTTGTGGATGCCCCATCCCTGCAGCCATTCAAGGCCAGTCTGGATGTGGCTCTGGGCAGCCTGATCTGGTGGTTGGTGACCCTGCACACAGAGGGAGTTGAAACTGGATGATCACTGTGCTCCTTTTCAACCCACGCCATTCTAAGATTCTGTGATTCTATTATAAGATCTTACTGATATCACAGTAGTATGAATTTATAGCATGATGACTTATATACATATTCACAGTTTTCTGAGGAATGTTTAACTATATTTTCATAATTAAAGGTGTCACCTATAATTAAGGTGTCACCTATGGAATGACTCAATGTTACTTTTCTATCAGTGCAAACCTATTTGGGCAAAAATCTGTTAGCATCTCCTGTTGTAGAGTTTTGCTTGTGTGTGTGTGTTTGTTATTTTTAATTTCTGAAAACATAAGTGGTACTTATAGCATGATAAAGTTGCCCACATATGGGGTTCCTTTTTATATTGAATTGACACTTTGATTGCAGAGTGGTTGAGAGGCAAGTGATCTGGGACTATGATGCCAATTTTCAGCACGAATACTCTAAGTTGGCAGATGATGTGTGCTGGTTTCATGATTTGAGTAGAGTAGCAGGACAGCTGACTTAAACTGGCCAAAGGGATATTCCATATCATACAGCATCATGAGGAAGGAGTTTTGAAGAGGGTGGGGGTTCATCTCTTTATCTTCTGCTGCTCAGGGGTGAGCTGGACATCACTTAGGGGTAGTGAGCAATTGCTTGTGCATGGCTTGCTATATACATTCACATATATATATGTATACATAGTCATAACTATTGTCCTTTTCCTTTTCTGTACTGTAGTAAATAGATTTATTTCAAACCATGAGTTCTATTTTGTGTTTTTTTTTTTAATTATTATTTTTCTTCCCCATCCCACTGGAAAGAAGGGAAGTGAGCGAGGGACTCTGGTGCTCAGCCAGAGCACCAGACAACTGCTGAATCACAAAATGCCATAGTGAGATCATAGAAATTGTGTTTATAGAAACAAATGCTGGCTTGTGGTTTGTTTGTTTGTTTGTTGTGCATATGCTAACAAAAGAACAAAATGAAAAAATTCAGAATTGCTTTGTCTTATGCTTGTTCCTTTGCAGTACAGCATTCCATCATGCCTTTGGATTATGCTGTTAAAGTGTGAAGGAAGTTGCAATAATTAGCACATGTAGCTTTACAGTTTTGTTTTCACTTGATTAGGAAGCCTTTGGTATTCTGTAGCAGATGTTTGAAATGGAATGAGGGGAATGGGCTCACTAAATTCCCTTCTGTACATAAGTGCTGAATGCACACAGTAAGAAGATTATGAAATGTGATGAATTTCAAACAAAGTAAATAGACAGATGAGAGAGATAATGTACTATTCTTCTAGATGTTACTAGATTCTGCTATACAAGTCACCTTCAACCATTGTTCTGCACAGTCTACAGTTTGTCTGAGTAAGTAAGCAAGCAAAAAGTAAGACAAGTAGCCACGTCACTATGGCTTTACGCAATGACACTTTGGATTACTGCAAAATTGAGCAATGTCCTTTCTAGTAATATTACAATGAGATAATTCAAATGGAAAACATCCAGTGTCCCCAGACTTCTGAATTTAAATTAATTGTTCATGTAAGATCACATCGTCTCGTACACCCTTCTGGGTCCACAGCTGCATATCTAAGCAAAGATATTATCCCACATCTGCCTTCTGCAGGTCTCTAAGACCTTTTCCTTTACCATATGTTGTTAGGAGCTACCATAAGGAACAGCAGATTGGGCCGAACGCACAGGTTCTGTACAATATTGTAGTTTTGTGTGGATATGTATGTACGTAAGTGATGATTTTTGGCAAGGCAGGTATTACAGAATCACAGAATATCAGGGATTGGAAAGAACCTTGAAAGATCATCTAGTCCAATCCCTGTGCTGGAGCAGGGGAATTTGTTCCTGCAGATATTCCTCTGTAGATTCTTAGCTGAAGTATAAGAAAGTGTTTTGTAATGATGCTGAATGCATCCTCAAAATGATTCCCTTCCTCCTTTGTCCTGGTGCTAGTGTTTACTTCCAAATCATTTAGCATGCTAAACACCTAGAATATTGATTCCATGGAATCTGCACACAATTAAAAACCAAAAACAACCAACCTACTAACCAACCAACCAACCAACAGCAAAGCAAAGCAAACCAAGCCTCTACTAATCCGCTTTCTCAAAAATTTGCAGAAAATGTGTATCCATACAATCCATACAATTAGTGCTCATTGCAAAAAAAAAACAAAAACAAAAAACAACAACAAGAAAAACCAACCAACCAACAAACTAACTTTGAAAGCCCTTTATAATGTGTTGTTTTGCTTTGTTTACCAAGAGATTAGCTGGCACTAGTTTTTGCTTCCTGTCAAATATCACCTTTATCTGTCATCTACCTACCTTGGCAGACTTTCCATGGAAAACAAGACAACAGTGGTGTGAAGCACCTATAAATTTAAATAACTGTGTATTTTCTTGAATAATATATGGTATATGCATGCATACATATGCAGATATATATGTGTTTCAGGTTGTTTGTTTATTTGCATGCATTTGTACAGATAGAGATACATGTGGAATCTTCACATTTTTTCAGGTTATTAATTGTTGTTGGTATCTTAAGGTGTCCGGTTCTCCAGGGAGGCAGTCAGAGCACTCACTAGATTTTGAAGAGTTAATTCCACAGAATACATCAAATTAGACAAAAAAGATATGTTTAATGCTTGGCTTTGGGATCAGATTCAAGGTTGTTATACACACGAATTTGGCTTCAAGTTTTGTTCACAGTATTTGCAAATTGTTATCCCATTTCTACAGATAATGCATTCTGGTTTTCTCCAGATTTTCTCCCCCATCAGATTCAATTTTATGAATACCTGCTCAAAGCAGAATCTTCATTATGTTGCATCAGACCCTCAAAAAATAGCTACCTACTACAAGAATTTGCTTTAAATGCAGGACAAGCTTTGCTCAGTGTTGCCTATTTCTATATGCCACTGTTAGGAATTCAGCTCAGGACAGCAGGAATAAGAAGCTGTGCTGTAAACCTGAGTTAAACATGTGAGATCCTCTTTGCACTATTCTGCAGTTATCTTTTGCAGCCATGCTGATTTTCATTTTAGATCCCTCCTCTTTTTTTAATAAGCTATGTTACCATGCGAAAAGCTGTTGGTCAGCAGTGTGTATACAGTGGAGGCAACAAGGAAAAAGAATGTTTTCAAATCTCTAGTATTTTGCTTCCTACTTAAAACGTCAAGCACAGTGAAATGTGTCAATGAAGTTTGCTTGAAATACTGCAAATAGTTCCATGTTTTTTCCCTGCAGCAGTCAAAACAGTGTCAATACTAAGGTGAGCTGACATAAAAATACATTTGAAAGCCTCATGAATACCAATCTTTTCAGACAGGAGGTCTCCTTAAAAAGCAGTTTCTATCAAAGATTCAATTTGAACTCTTCCTTTTGCTGTGAATTGTACAGAAGATCCCTTTGAAGAACATGACCTGCTTTACATCATTCAAACATATAATACAAGAGAATATTTTTCTTTTCATCTGATCCTATGGGAGATGTTGTACATCTCCAGTGCATATGCTCTGGTACTGATATGGCAGATGACACATAAATGGAGTGACATCATTCACAACTGATGATTAAATACTTCCTAGGGATGCACAAAATAGTTCTGCAGAAAAAGAAAACAGAAACTGGATGATAACTGAATTTTCTGGTCTCCCTCATTCTTTTGACTTTTTTTTTTCCCCAGAACACATTGTTCTCTCTTTTTTTTTCTTTTATTTTTTTTCACAGTAGATTAAATATGAACTGCATAGTATAGTAGTTTCTATAATTTAGATTACTGATTTATGCCTGAATAGACAAAATCACTTTATTTTTCAGAAGAGCACCTTGCTTTTTCAGAGACGTTTATTTCAAGAGCACTTTATAGGGATAACTTGCATTTGCTAATCTAATATACCATATTCTCGTGATCATCTTCCAGACAGGTAAACTGGGAGCAGAACTAAAAGTCCCTGGTTTTCGGCAAAGACAGAAACAGGTTTGGATATAAGAGGCTTTATTTAGCCTCTTATTAGAGGCTCTTATCAGAGCAGACTGCCCTTGCAGTTTTGTGAGAATAAATGTACTGTCATGCCCAAGACTCTTAATGGCACTGCCTGCAGAGCCCCTGTAAAGTGGTAGCATGACTTCATGCAAAACCAAGAGGAGAATCAGTCTCTTTGATGTGAGTAGTTGTGATATGCGTGTGCAATAACAAGGAAAGAAGCAGACAGTGCCTTTACAGTTATTTTAAGTGTCTCTACTTGTGCTTTGTATCTGAGGTACAATAGAAAGTTTACCTGAACATAGGACAAGAATTTTTCTACCTGAACTTTGGCATACTAAACTTGTGCTTCCAGCAGAAAGTGCAATAAAAGCCAAGTCCTTTGGGTACTATCTCTTTACATCAATGTTTTCTATGCTGGACTTTAAGCCATAGATTTCCTGTCAGAAATTCTTTACACTTCTGGTATGTAATAGGTTGAGCTGTAAGTAGAATACAATGCCTGCCTATGCTGACAGGCTGAATATTTTCAGACCACACATCCATGCAAAAAGTATGCTTTTTTTCTCTCCAATTACTGTTCAATATTGATGCTTTGAAGAAATTGCTTACTGCCTTGCTTTGGGAGTTACTCACAATACCATCCAGCGAAAAATGAACACCCATCAATACAGCTAGAGAAAAGGGAGATATGAGATTTATTGATCTGTTCACCGTAAAGAAATATGATAGCATAGAATTTTTGTCACTCAACTTTGATTTCAGATCTACTTTTGAAAGAGGGAGAAACAGAACATGAAAACTTTGTGTTTCTACAAAAATGGAGATTGGCAGAGTGGTTGTTTCCATGACCACTGCCCACCTCTTCACAGTCATTTTGCGAGTTCCTGTGTGTAAATAGGAAATTCCTCATGAGGTTTCACTGGGGAGCCTTCATAACGGAGAAACTGGGCCAGGTAAAATGCAAAGCCTGTTGGAGTGACCTACATATAATTTATAGCCGTGAAAATTCATGCAGAACTTTCTCATCATCTCAGGAATCATTTAACTTAGACTATGTGCTGTCCAAGCACTACAGTGAGCTGGAATTGAACCTGCAAAGACCGGCGTGAACATTTGTGTGAATGGCACAGGGATAGAACCTGAGATGCATGCTTGCATTCTGCTGGCTGGAAAGCATCTCTGTCAAAGTGTTTCTTAATTAAAACTATTACATCTCAGACACACAGAATGCTTTCAGTTTTCTTCCTGGGTTGTACATGAAGTAGAGCCAAGATTTTACAGAAGCATAATTCCAGTCAACAACTTGCAGGCAAGGGGATGAACAGCTAATGGTAAAAAGAGCTTTGAATAAGTAACTAAAACAGTTAATTTCCCATGCATAATAATAACAAGTAAAGGAGAACCTAGAAGCATGTTGAACTTCTGTAATGTTACTTACTCAAAACATAAAATACTATTTTTAAAAGGAGAATTTAATTGACACGGGAAGAAACAAAAGAAAACACAAAATGCTTGTTTTTAGTTAAAAGTTGTTTTGAATTAAAGCACCTAACATCATTGCTTGTACTCTGGTCCAAGCTAGGTTTCAATTTCCCAATGCATTTAATCAGACAGATAACATCAAACAATGATTGATTTCCTTGAACTCAATGGAGGTGTTCATAAGCTTTAAGTTATGCACATGCTTAGGTACTTTGTAGGTTCAGCAAATGTCAATGGATGTCAATTGGTGCCATTTTTTCCACAAGAAGGAATTCAATTCCACACCTTTGCTCCATACTCACTTCCATGTCACCATTTTGTGACACTGCCCCTCTGCTGCCGTCTGTTACACAGCAACAAATTGTAATGGAATATTGGTGAGAAGGTTCAACGTCTACTGTCATATCACCAGCATCCACCTCTGATGTCATGAGCCAACATCATAAAATAGGAGGCACTGATTTTGGAGGAGGCCCTTTAATTTGCTGATCTTAAAAAGAGGCAGCAATAGTAATACAAGCATTTCAATATGCTGGAGTAGGGTTGGTTTTTTTTTTTTTTTTACTTTGTAATCATTCATTCTGCAAGTGAAATAATAATTTGTTATGTTTGTCTTTCACAACTAAGCACAATGCAAATATAAAATACTGCAATATCAACAGAAGCAAAATGAAACTGAAAAATGCCTAGATAGTGCCATCTGTAATGACAAATCATTTTATGAATTTAGCACTCTCTTTGCTTTTCCATTCTCCTGTTCCAAACCTTAAATTTTGTTTCAGGTTTATTTTCAAATAGTGTTAAGAAGTCATTCTTGAAAAAAAAATGAAAGTGTAAGATCAGTTAATTACTGCAAGCAGGGGATGTATGGAAATAATGCATGTGATTTTTAAATATGCAACAATAAAATCCATACTCAGCTATTAAATACAAACATTTCCACATAGAACAAATTATTGTGTATTAAAATACATACAACATATTCATTGAAATATTAACAGGAAAAAGGCTTGCTACATTCTTTGCAAGATTCCTTAGAGTTACCCTTAGAGTGAATTTGGACCAAAATGTTTTGTCCAATGCACTGTGCATAATAATTTATCTTTCTTGGCAGACAGACTCCTCTTTCCATGCAAACAGCTTCTTCTAAATTTCTTTCCTTTGGGGAAATCGCTGGGGAGATGATTTATTTCCTAGCTAATGTCAGCATCTATGATAGGAAAAGTACTCAATTCACTGTTCTTGTTTTGCATACTAATAACATTGCTCAAACTTTTGTAGACTTTACTTCAACCAGATATTTTAACAGTTCTGCATTCCCATTATTGACCATGAAACTTTTGAATATGTCTGCCTAAAAGGGAGGAATTTTCCTTAAAAAAGCCCTTTATTTTTTTTAATTTAATTTTTAAATGATTTGTGTGGTTCATTCAGTATACACCTTTTTTTTCTGCAGCAGATCTATACTCTTGAAAGAGTATAGTGGACACAAAAAGTGCTTGAGTTAAGTTAAGGACGTCTGAGCTTCTTGCACTGCTCTGTCACTGAGGAGCTGGGCACAAAAGGAGCTGGGAGGGAACAGAAAAGGACAGCTGACCTAAACTGACCAAAGGAATGTCCCATACCACATGGGAGAGTTTGCCAAGGGAGCTACTGATGGACTGACTAATTGTGAGCAGTTGCTCTGCATAGCTCTTGCTTGTTTATTCTTTTTGCTGTTATCATTGGGTTTCTTTCCTTCCTTTTCCTTTTACTTTTCTTCTTTCTTATCAAACCATCATTATCTCAACTCCCGCACAAGTCCTTGCACTTTTCAGTTGTCACAGAATGATAGAACTGTTTGAGTTGGAAATGACCTTTAATGGCCACCTAGTTCAATTCCCCTGTGATGAACAGGACACCTACAGCTCCATCAGAGTGCTCAGAGCCCGGTACACCCTGACTTTGAATATCCCCAGGGATGGGACATCCACCATCTCACCGCGGTGAAATCAGTGAACAGCTGTGTAGTGTTTGGCTATGGGTTAAAACTCAGTAGTCATATAAATCCTTTATAGTCCACATTTTACATGATAACCAGCACACTGATGGTTCCTAGGGACATTCTGAAGACTTTAAGTTAAACTGCAACAGTTGGCCTTTGTATGAAAGGGAACTGTAGATGTAGATAAATCAAAGCTATCATCAACAATGACATTTCTTGTCTCCTGAATAGAAAGGGAAATTATTTTAAAAAATATATGCCACAGTGTTCCTACATTAAGAATGATAGCAAACTTGAATGCTGGAAGCTATTTATAAAATGGCAGTGTGAGATAAATAGGATAGTGATTCAACACTTAATCATTTAGTGCAATTTTCTCGCTTACATCAGTAAGTACTTTATTTGCTTTGTGCCAATTCAGCTTTGCCAAAAAGTTGATTTTGTTAATCTGTCTCTCATTAGTTTTAACTCACTATGAATTGTCTGTAAATTCTCCTTAAACAGAGACAAATACATAATAAAGCATAAGTATAGAATTGCTCCTTGTTTTCTATGCTTCTAAATTCAATGCAAACAGAATTAATACTAAATCTATCTCGCTTATTTTTAAAATAGGAATTATATTGTTTGGGCTATGGCTAGGGAATAAACTTATTTATACAGTCAATTTAGCATTAATTTTTAGATATTATGGACATACAAATGTTTTTAATGATTGACAGAATATTCTATTATCAGAAATTAAGGTAGAAAAATGTGTTCTTGTGCTCATGAGCATTCTTGTTTTTTCAAATGCTAGCTTCTCTTAGAAAATAACTCCTGTGCTATGTACTAAAGCTAAAGCATGTAATAGGGTCATTTGGCATCATAGAGGAATTCAGGGATGTCACCAGCTTTAGTTTTGGAGAATATTTTTATGGGGTCATAAAAATTATCTTCTGCAAAAAAGGCATCAGATAAGAAAAGAAATGATTGGGTTTGTTTTTGAGGACCTTGGACTTATTGCTATTGCAGAGGATTAATAATAATTGAAAACTAGCTGGTTGCCACCCCAGACACTTCACTTCTAGATTTCTGGTTTCATCATTGTCAACTAAGAAACTTCATAGAGAAACATGTGGTACTCCCATCATTCCATCAAAAATATTGATGTTAATAAATCTCAAAAGTCTTTTTTTCCCCTCTTTGTATCAAGTCTGAGAAGAATATCTCAACTTGGAAGACCACAGCTATATCTTAGTCTCCTTGTATATATGCCTACAGATGGAGGACAGAGTTTAAGGCAAGTGTTTTTAAGGAAGTCTCTCTCCAGTGCTGTTAAAGAAATTCTCAGCATTTCTGTTCATTTGGGATTTTACGGAGAACTAAGAAGAAGATTTTGGAATAGATGATCCTTATACTGGACTGGATGACCTCCAAGTGCTCCTTCCAACTCAGACAATTTTATAATTCTGTGATTCTACATTCTAGTTTGAAATAGTCACAGTATAATATGGGTATAACATTTGGGTATAACAGTATAACGTTTATGTGAGAATGTTCCAGATGTGCTTTTGTATTTTAAAGTCTCTCTGGTCATAAAGAGAAATTGGCAGCTGACCATGGAGATCTCAAGGCACTCAGGAGCACTTGTATTCCTGTACCACGTCTGCCAGTGCAAAAAAATTTCAACATCAGCTGTTCTTCATTGAATCTTTGTGAGTTAGGGGCTGAATAGGGACTAAGATCTAAGTGGGGACATGTTAGAAATGTTCTGTGTTGATGACTTGCTGATTTCCCCTTCTGGTGTTTGTAACAATTACTCTTCTACACTGATCCACATAACTCTATATTACATATTACAAAGAAGACTACTGTAACAAGTAGTCTGAAAGGTTTTTAAAATTGGAAATTTCGTTAAAAATATATGTATGCATTTAAGTACCAACTCATATATGTTCTTCTTTCCCGCTGCACAGTTAGATTTCTCAGTTACTGAATACAGGATTGAAATAGTGAAACTTAAAATCTTCTCAGTGCAGCCCGTAATAGCTTTTCATTATGTAAAAAGGAGCAATTAGGAAGTCTATCAGAAAGTTCTAGGGTTAAAAGCTACTGCGCTGTTGCTATTAAAATCTGAATACATGCCCTTTCTCCAGTGAAAGAGCACTCATGTTTTTATCTGTGTAAATGAGATATGACTGTTAAGTAAGGACTTTTTTGTCTAAGAAAATTTGGCATGCTGTATGTTAATGTCAGAAAGTCCTGGTTGAATTTTTTCTTCTTTTTTTTTTCTTTTCTTTTTAAATCAGGATATAGGAAAGAAGAATATTTTATTTTATTTTATTTTATTTTATTTTATTTTATTTTATTTTATTTTATTTTATTTACTGTCTAGCTTCTTTTAAATTATATAACTGAATCTATTCAGAGTTATGGATAATAATGAAAGCCCCAGGAGATACACTACTTGGTAGAGTGCAGGTAAGGCAGTCAAAGGTACATGGCAAATTAATTTACCACATCTCTGTAATTTATCACCTGATTCTGCAATTTATCACATGAATCACACTTCTGAAAGAGGTTCGTAAGTGTGTGTATGTATAAGGCTGAGGGAATAGTCTCTCTGTGTAAGGTGGAAATTTTTCATTTTATATCTACTCAGACTTTTTCTTCTATTTTTAGATTTCACTTCAAAGTGGAGTTTTAGCTGTATTGACTGTAAGCGAATGTAAACTAAGTTAGTATTGAACCAGCAGATGGAAAAATCCTTATTGCTGAACAATGAAACAAGTCCTTTTCTTTTCCCTTGTGCCATCTGGTGTCTCTGCTCAAATTTGAAAAATTAACCATTCATGGCATGGTTGTTTGACAGTTCCAACAGTCAGCTTTTTTCTCTGAAGATCAATGCTTAATCTTCTGAAAGATAAAGGCACAAAATACAAATGAAGAGATGAAACTAGAGCTCACAGCTTCACAAATGCTGAAAAAAAAAAAAAAAAAAAAAAAGTTCTGCACAGAAGAGTATTTCATCACTTACATAATCCAATCATGCAAAGGTTAATCTAAAATATGAGGCATAAACTTGTTTCTTTCAAAAAAAAATTCCATTGTTTGCTTGATGGGAAGAGGAAAAACACACTTGTACATAAAAATCAAACAAAGGAAGTGTTGAAAATGAGTTTAAGGTTTCATCAGCCTCTGCTGAAGCTGTGCTTGAAGTGACAAATGAGGTTGATGGGGAATAAACATATTAATTTATACAGAAATGATTGGAAATCGAAAAAATAACATAAAAACCTTGGAAATGAGATAACAGTTTATGATCTCAAACAGACCATGCTTTATTAAGAATTTCTAGCCTGAAATGGACAGATAGATTAACTGTTTTCATTTTGTGTTTCTGTTGACTATCTTTTTCCAGTACATACGAAGATGATGAATGTTTTCCAAATGCTTCTCCCCAGTTAAGTGATTGAAAGTCCACATTACCAGGCACTGGAATGTGTGGCTTTTACTATTTTGATGGATCTTATTTGAGTCATGTCTCTGCTAACACTAATCTTACTTATAAAAATATTTAATTGCAAGAATTTTAACAGAGAATAGATCATTAATATCTGAAGATGCTATAATATTGTAACTATAAGATCCATATAATGTTTACACTAGTGTGTTAATTTTATTCTTTGTCATGAAATCTCCAGAAACCTTTTTGAAATTTAGTTCTCAATTTTACTTCCTAAAGACTGTCAAGAAGTAATCATCTTGTATTTGTCGTGTATTTTGGTAGAAAATGACCATAAAAACCATCTGAGTTGATCAAAGAGTGGATATGTGTGGACATTATGAGTGCTGTGCCACCAGCCACTGCTAGAGGTAAGAGTAAAGAAGTAAAGATAGAATTGTTACTCATTCTGAGCTGAATTAAAACTGCACAGTCCCAGTAAACATACTTGTGAAGGAAAAGTACTATTATTAATAAGAAAATTTAAACAAAAGAGTTTGAAATGCAAATATTTTGATGTACAATGCATTTACTATATAAAACCAATAAAAAAGAATTAGCATATGAATAAAGAAATGGTTTTTGAAAGATAATGTAAGAGACCAGTACAGTTCAAAATAAGTTTACTCAGTGGATCTTGCAACTGAGAATGGAGTTATGCTGTTAGTCTTTCAAAAAAAATCAAAAATTTTCTTTGCATAGAATCTCTAGAGAAATGTCAGCACTTCCATTTAATCCCACAGGAGGCCCTTTTCCTATACATGTTTCCCACTTTTTCTTTCTTTTTTTTTTATTTTTTTTTTAAATATGCCCATGTACAACTGAATGGCAGATAATTAATTTCTGGTCTTAGCTCTGTGTATGTAGCTGCAGTCAGTTCTTGGTTTATCTAGCCTGACTATCATGTTGCAATATAAGAATTACCTAAAAATGAGAGCTTGTAAAAATATTTGATAACTATATATTTAAAAAAAAATAATGAAACTTGCATAGGTGTTATGTGTATTGTTCTTTAATTAATATGATGTAAATACAGTAATTTAGATTCAGCTACACTAAAAATAGCCTCTAAATCAGGAATTAGTTTATAGGTAGGATGGACTGAATAAGCATTTCACTAAGGAGCACCAAGAACTCAGAAAATTAATGCAAGAGATTAACCAGGTGGATTGAAATTATTGAAGAAAATGAATGACTGACTTGAATGTACAGTATTTTAGAAAGTACTATCTTCCTTAAATGAGAGCATTTTTGTCTTACTGATTGCACATGATTTAGAAAGTGTGTGTCTCGTTTATTACTCTTGAGGTCTTTCCCAGATTTTCCCTCTGTAGAAAAGTGTATAAGATGCCCCAGTACAACTTTTACTCTCTGAGTTTAATCAGAAGTATTATCTAGTGCTATTGACAGCCAAATAGCAAAGTGCCAAGAACCTTGCAAATGCACCTGAGATCTTGACAGATATTGTTAGAATGGGAGCTCCACACTGACCTTTGAATATAGAAGCTCAGCTGTGAAGGCAAAGAGCATGCAACAGCTCATTAGCTACTGTAGACAGCTTTTTTGTTCTCTTCAGACCTCATAGAATCATAGAATCATTAAGGTTGGAAAAGACCTCTAAAATCATCAAGTCCAACCATTGACACGTCCCCACTATCCACTATCCCACAGTGTCACATCTACCTATCTCTTGACCAGGGATGGTCACTCCAACACTCCTATGGGAAAATATACAGTACCGAATGAGAAAAAAACGTTACATTATTCTGTGCCATTTCTGCAAGCCAACAGAGTGTTCTCCATATCTCTACAGTTTCTGGCATTTTTAACTTTGAAGTAAACATCATTTTACACTTGGTTCCTCATTAAAAAAACAAGCAGATGCAGGGCTTCCACATCCTTCAGGTACAGACTTACAGGAACAAAATGTGTACAATTAAGATGCTAGTTAAGTATTCCTTGTCCTCTTAAAATGATTTAAGCAGGTCTTTCACTGAACCAGTGTTTCTTTACAAAACTCACGAATGCTGAGCACCTTGCTTTAAATGTAATGTATCTAGGTCGAACCAGCAATCCAGTGTGCACCTAAGAACCACTCTTCATGCAAGGACTTCACTAAGTACAGTATAAGTACAGTATTTTTGCTCAGAAAAACTTGATTACATTGCAGCTCATTAACAAGAATACCTTTGTTACCAAACATTAAGCTTAAGCGCAGTTGAATCTCTCCCTGTGACCTAATTCTACTGCTTTCAGAGCTGCAAGATTTCTCATTCTTATTTCAGTACCTACGTTACATGTGATCGGCTGCAGAATAAGATAGGTTCACAGTCTAATTTTAGATTGGAAGATGTAGGTTTTCTTCTGTGAGAAATAAATCCAAAAATAGCTTCCTAGATCAGAAGAAGTTGGAAGCTTTATGGAAATGGTTCACATTTCAATTCTAACTGTAGAGAATTAGGATCAGCAATCCTGAACACTTGTAACACTCTTTTGACTCTTTGTCTTCATCCAAAGGCACATTTTCTCTTTTTATGGCTTCATAAGAGCTCCTACTCAGGAACTTTTCCACTGTTTGTATTGCCAAAAGCAGTATTTCTTTCTGGAAAATCCTGTAGCATTCAAAGGAATAAGAAAAAAATCAAACTAGAATATTCCCCCAGGAATTTTTGAGATTCCTAGGTGAACGTTACTTCTTCTTGACATTAGTAGAAATGGATTATATTCTGAGATAATGAATTCGTAGTAATATATCTAGAAACCCCAGATGATACACTGATAGAATTGAAAGATGCGTTTCAAATTTTTGACATCTTTATTTGGTCCTATCTGAGTTATTTTAAATTTAGAAGTAGAAAGGAATTTATGCCTGATTATCTGGATATCTGCACCACAACAGTTGGACTTACTCAGACATAATTCAGGGGTATGTATTTAAACTAACTAGCTCACCTCAAAGCATATCATTATTTCACATTTCAGTTTTCAGCTTTGTGCATGTGTGCAACTTGCTAAATACTGAATGGATCAGATATCCAGAGATATGCTTCAGTGTCTTGGACAGAAAGGTTCATATGAATGCTGCCAAAATCCTTGAGAAATCATGCGTAATTAAATCAGGCTCTGTGCTGAATATCCTAAGTTCTATGGGCTGCATAAGGTTTTGCCTATGATCAAGGCTATAAATTCTCAAATCAATCTCCTTCTCAAGAGCTGTATGATCTTGCATTCGTATAAGATTACTGTTTATGCTTCACAATATCTTTTCTTTTATTTCTGTTGCTTTTGTGTATACTGACTTCTCACACAGAAATGCACAGGTGGCAACCGGGGCACAATAGACTGCTCCAGAGTGGCAGGGCAGGACGTGGCAAACCAGACCATCCCACTGCTCCAGCAGGGAGCAGGGCAGACCCTAGCAGTGGTTACCTTCCTGAGGATGGAGAGATGGGTCTGAGATTCTGGGCTAACACAGGGCATTTAATTTGACAGGCGAAAGAGGTGAAAGTTTCTATGAATGTTAATTAACAGCTGCTGTGAAAGATCGTATGCTGGAGGTGTCAATGCTTTTTATTTTTCTTTTTTTTTAAACAAACAAACAAACAAACAAACATGGTTTTCTCAACAGGTTCACCAAGAAAATGGCTCTGCCCAGAGCTATGGGAAAATGCTGTCTGCTTTATGATTCTCACAAAAAGTGCTGAAATTTTCAATTCACAGCTGGCCTTCATTGAACATTGTCATCATAAGGGCTGAAGAATTTTTACTTGTCAATGACTAATGTTTTCACAAACTACGTCCTAAGAAAAATTAAAATTGTAAACACTTTTAAATGTTTTATTATTAATGCAAGAGTAAAACATGTAATTTAAATAAAGAAATCTTCTGCTTACTGGATAGTACTCCTAAATGACACATGAGCAGTCAACTCACAGAATCACAGAATCACCTGGGTTGGAAGGGACCTCAAGGATCATGTAGTTCCAACCCCCCTGCCTAGCAGGGCCACCAAACACACACATTCAGATCAGGTTGCCCAGGACCCCTTCCAACCTGGCCTTGAACACGTCCAAGGACGGGGCATCCACAACCTCCCTGGGCAGCCCGTTCCAGGGCCTAACCACTCTCCTTGTAAAGAACTTCCCCCTAACATCCAACCTAAATCTTCCCTCCTGCAACTTGGATCCATTTCCCCTAGTCCTGCTGTTGTCAGCCCTTCTGAAGAGTTTACTCCCCTCCTGGGTGTAGGTTCCCTTCAGGTATTGATAGGCTGCAATGAGGTCACCCCGCAGCCTTCTCTTCTCCAGGCTGAACAAGCCCAACTCCCTCAGCCTGTCCTCATAGGGGAGGTGCTCCAGCCCCCTGATCATCTTAGTCGCCCTCCTCTGGACCCTTTCCAAGATCTCTATGTCTTTCTTGTACTGAGGGCTCCACACCTGGACACAGTACTCCAGATGGGGCCTCACAAGAGCCGAGTAGAGAGGGACAATCACCTCCCTCTCCCTGCTGACCACCCCTCTCCTGATGGAGCCCAGGATCCCATTTGCCTTTCGAGCTGCCAGAGCGCACTGCTGGCTCATGTTCAGTCTCTCGTCCATCAGGACCCCGAGGTCCTTCTCTGCCGAGCTGCTCTCAAGGACCACTCCTCCCAGCCTGTACGGGTGCCTGGGGTTCTTCCGGCCCAAATGCAAAACCTTGCACTTTGCCGTGTTGAACCTCATTAGGTTCACCCGAGCCCAGCCCTCCAGCCTATTGAGGTCCCTCTGAATGGCATCCCTTCCTTCCACCGTATCAACCGCACCACTCAGCTTGGTGTCGTCAGCAAACTTGCTGAGGGTGCACTCAATTCCCTCATTGATGTCATTAATAAAGATGTTAAAGAGCACCAGTCCCAAGACAGACCCTTGGGGGACACCACTTGTTACCGGCCTCCACCTGGACATGGAGCCATTGACCACCACCTCTGTCTGGGGCCTTTCAACCAATTGCTTATCCATCTGGTTGTCCACCCATCAAATCCGCTTCCCTCCAATTTGGAGATGAGGATGTGGTGGGGGACCATCAAACTCTCATCAAAGAGAATGAATTATTCATGTGCTCAAAGCCCAACATCTGCAAGTGACTTACAGAACTCTTGTTCATAGAATCATAGAAAAGGATATATCTCTTGGCCATTTCAGAGATTCAGAAAATAGTTTTCTTTGCTTATTCCCTTATTTTGTGGTAACAAAGGTGTCCTAAGTACTATACGGCAATTCTTTTCAAAGTTAGTAAATAAAGTAAAATGATCTGGTTGGTTGGATTGGATTCATGGGGATTAGATGTACCTTCAGTGGAAGAAAAAAGAAGTTTTATCTGAGGTTGCTGAAAGTTTTCTAATAATAATATACTTTGTGAAAAATCTAAGTTAAAAATGCTTGCTTTGGAAAAGAAAACTTGATTTCTTAAACAAATGTTTTTGTGACTTAAACAATTGCTTTAGAAACCTAAAAAAATTAATTCACTTATTTTCATGTATTTTCTGTGAAGAAGAGTTGATTTATATATATATATATATATATATATATATATATATATATTTTTTTTTTTTTCCTTTACTCCTCTCTGTAAGATGGATTTCACAGCTGTATTACATCTTCCAAACAACAGTATGGCTGGAAAGCACCTCAAGTTGCAATTCCCTTCTTTTACCTCAAGTGGTAATTGCATTATGGGCAGTAACACAGCTATCAGCAACTGCAGTTTTTAAAGGATAGGAGGGAATCAGACAAATTATCATTATCTTATGTCTCTAAATCTCATTACTATTTCCATGAGCTTTCAATTTTTAACTAGAAGAACTTCCACAGACACTTTACTCAAAAATGTCTTTTTAGAAAATTATTATAATTGAATTGTCCACAGAGAATGCCTGCTTTCAGACGTTGATGATTTCCCCTTATTCTTTGCTTACAAGTTAGCTGTGATTTGTAAGGCTCATGAATCAGGAAACCCATTAAGGGAGCAATATAGACTTGGATAATTATGCCTAACATGGAGCCACATTGATGGCAATGACAGCTGCCATATGTTCTGCTTATCTGGGCAACTTGAAAGCTAAAGGATGGTGCAGAGAAGAAAGCAATACTGTTATGATTTCTGCTTGTAGGATTGAGGAAGAAAAATTATTGTTCATAAGCAGCCATGCAGATATTCAAAATGCAATGTTTCAGCAGTCAGTGTTCTTAGCTGCCATTGTCTGGCTGTTCTTTGAGATATAATTGGACTCTCTGCATGCAGTTCCTCCTCAAAGGAGGGAAGCAAGTTTGCTTGTGGATTAAGGAAAATCTGTGTTTCAGAGGAGGTGGTGCTGTGTGATGATGCAGAAAATTGTTGGAAGTAGAAAACTAAATCTTTAGATTGTTTTAGGAACAAAACGTAGTGACAAACAATTTTTTTGAGCCCAACCCTTATGTTTAGTGCAATCCCCCAAATAGTGTATTGATCAGATTGGCCTTTCAGAAGTTATCGTTATATCCAAAGGAAAGAAATGCCATCAGGTATAGGTACTTGATTTTTTTTTTTTTTGTTTGCCCAACATGGTTAGTGATCTGGCAACCTGCTGAAGAGAAATGGGCAATGAAATCTGCCTGCTTTCTCTTAAAGCCTTCTGTTATGTTAAAGTCACATCCAATAATTTGAAGCTATGTATGCAGCTGAAAAGAGCATCAGTTCTGTGTACACACAGTAATTTTGTGTGTATGGGATCATGTGTATTGGCTTAAGAGGATTCAATCAATTCATTTCTCTCACGGCAGCTTTTGAAGGCAGATTAGCTTTTGTAGAAAACTGCTGAGAACATAAGCTGGCCTACAGTTGCTAACAGTGCTGAAATCATGGAAACAGAGCAGCACATCTCCCCTAGAAAAGAAGGCAAAATGTTCCCCTCAGAAATTGTTCAGTATCATGAGCTGGAGACAGGAGAATGAAAAAATTATCTTTTACAGAGGAACTCAGAAAGGGAAGCTGAATTTGGAAAGTTGTAAACATGCAAATCCTGTGGCAGTGGCTTTTGCAGTCACCATGTGGATATGCACTGTGGGGTAAACCAGCCATTACAAGCTATGTTTAATTACTCTTTTTGAAAAGGATTTCCTCCTGGTATGTTAAATGACTATATTATACTATTCAAAAACATAATAGGTCTAATCTCATTGGTATAAAAAAGGGTATGAGTTACATGGCCAACCTTTTTCCTCTCTGCCATTTAACACAATGTTCATAGCGAAGTTGTCTAACTGGATTATGAATTGTATTTATTTTTATTGATGGATCTCTTTTTGTAGTTTAACTTAGTACATTTTAAATGTTCAGATTTGTGCAAAAGCATGCTGAGGATTTTTTATATTTATTTAAATTGAAAGAAACCTCTCAAGAAGTGCAAGTGTACGGGTTGTGTGTGCCATTTGTTACGGTTAGAGCATATTGACATCAGCCCAAGTACTGATGTAGTTATAATAGTAAAAATAAGTATTTCATTAGGATATATGTTGTGGTAGTTGAAATATGATATAGGCTATACTGACAGAAACAATTTTACATCTTTTTATGGTGTTTTTATCTAATGTTTACTACTTCAACTGTGTTTGAGAAATGTGAGTTTAACATTTTCACTCTGAGATTTTGTCCTAACAATATTTGCTAAGGGAAACAATGATAATCCGTACACATCCACATTTACTGTTTGATAACATGAACTCATTCTCAGTTTTCTGCAGAAAAGAGGGAGCTAACTAAAGACTCTCTTATTAAGTGTGAAGTCCCTATTATGACTGCATGGTTTTCATCACAACAGCCTGATTAGAATCCTCTTTACTGTTGAGATTTCAAGCAGCCAGGCATAGATAAAAAAAAATGTTCCTCCAAGTTAGATAAATGAAATTTAGATTAATTAAAATGGGGGACAGTTTCCTGATGACTGATGACCTAATGCTTTTTGTGACTAGGCCTAGGACCCTACAAAAAGCCTGCACTGGTTTTTTCTCTCTTGGTAGTGTTGGAGTCAATGTTTAGAAAAACAAGCAGGATATAAAATTAATTCTTTTATGAAAAAAGAGTTTGCTTACACTCCTAGGAACATGATGACTTTCTTTTGGAAATCTCAAAACTGTAATTAAAAAAATATTATTCTCTATACAACTCTATTTCCTTTATGAAACCCAAATGGTTTATAAAATTATCTTGACATGTTTTCCTTCAAAATCTGGAAAGCAATTGAATGAAGGGGCTCATTTATGTCTTTGATCACATCACTGTGTTATAAACACACTGTTAAAAGTAATGAAATATTGCAAATGTGGACAGACTTTACTTCAGGAAAATGTAGAGAGTCACAAGACTTCTCACCATATAGCTGCATGAAATCTTCCTTTCTACTCGGAAATAAAAAAGATCATCATACACAAGAATTCTTCTTATGCATGTCTTGTTTTGAATATAATTTTCTTTTGCATATGTTGGGAAACTTGTATGTACTTTAGGATTTTTAATCTTTAATGTGTAAAAGTCAAATCTTCAAGTAAGCAACATTTTTTTCTAGTCCAGGTCAGAGGCCCCTAGCATAAGAAGGACTCACAGCTTTGGGAACAAGTCCAGAGGAGGCCATGAGGATGATCAGAGAGCTGGAGAACCTCTCTTATGAAGAGACACTGAGGCAGCTGGCCTTGTTCAGCCTGGAGAAGAGAAGGCTTTGGAAGCACATCACTGTGGCCTTCCAGTGCTTAAATGGAGACTTGCAGGCAGGAGGGGGTCCAACCTTTTACATGGACTCATAGTGACAAGATAAAGGGAAATGATTTTTTAACTGAAAGAGGAGTGATTTAGATTAGGTATTAGGAGGAAATTCTTCATCGGACCTTCATCGGTGATGAGGTCCCGGCACAGGCTGCTCAGAGAAGCTCTGTGTGTCCCATCCCTGGAAGCCAGGTTGGATGGGGCCCTTTTCTAATTTGAACTGGTGGGTGGCAATGAGTCCATGACACGGAGCTGGATGACCTTTAAGGTCCCTCCCAGTCAAAGCCATTCTATGATTTTCAGAAGGGAAAAAATAAAAGCCCCACCAACCTGGCCTTGAGAACCTTCAGCAGTGATGGGCAAAGTAGTTTCTTTCTTATGGAGCTATACTGCAAACAGTCCAGCCCCTGACATAGTTAATGATGGAGTGGATGGGTTAATTGAGAGAAGGAGAATAGGCGCTGCTAAGCTTTTAATCCAAATATCATTCTTAAGATGATTAAATGCAGAGCCAAATCAAGGATTTCTATTAGACAGTGTTTAGAGAACTAGAGCACTTCACAAAGGCTTTTCTTCAAATTGTGGTTGACGAATGGCTCTCTTCAGGAGAATAATACAAAGTGGCATTTAAGGCCATAGGGAAATGAGTAACAGCTGAAGGGCAAAGGACGAAGATGAAATTTTTGCTATATGAGAAATGAGTGATTACTGTTAGGGCTTTTTTGCAAATGAGTTTGCCAACTGAACACATTTACCATGTTAGTTGTTCATTAAAATTTAGAAGGATGAAGAAATTTTCAGCAAATCTGTGAGTGCCAGATAGGCGGTGTAATCTTTGTCCTGTGATGAATAAATGACTGTTGGTTTTTTTTTGTTTTTTTTTTTTGCTGTATTTATTTGTTTGTTTGTTTATTTAAAAGAGTATTTTACTACTTTCTTTTTAACTCTAGGAAAATGGAAAATGTCAAATCTAATGGCCACTTATGTAGTTAGAAGATCACTTGGCATTCTCTGGGATGTCTAATGGAAAGACTGGGGAATCATCTGCAAATATCTCTGCATTTTTAGTCTTAATGAAAGATTACATTTAAAGACAGCAAAAATCTTCACCTTTCAGATAAATCTTGCACTTTTTGAGAAAACTGTGATTGAATTACTGTCTGCATTTCCTAACACGATCTCTTACAGTCTTCCTTAGAAATTAGTACATTTTCCTCTATTAAACTTCCAAGACCTTCAAGGCCACCTTTTCTGGCAAAACCATTCCTCAAGTTACAGAGACGAGTGAGATGATATTCAACTCACTTTGAGTTCTGCTTCCTCTTAGGAAAGTGACAATATATAATAGACCAAATGCTAGCAAGGACAACCCCATATTGTTTCTATCCACACCACTCTCACAGGCTGCACCTGAAGTTTGTGTCACAAACCAGTTTTAGTTGCTGCTTGCTTGCTTGCTTGCTAACCTCTTATTTTATTGGGAAAAAAAATAGTGTGAAAATGGATTGAAATTTCAACAATTCCCACTTCAGCACTTAGGATTAAATGCAAATTAAATATTATTTTTAACTGATAGAATTCAGCCTGTTTTCTATTCAGAATAAGCAGTTTTTAAAAATTGCTCTCTAAAAACTGTGGAAAACACTGTCTTTATGAAAAACTTAGCATCCAAAGGCTCTTCAGAAAAAAAAATATCTCAGACACGATTCCATAGCATCAACAAACAGGTGTTATGAAATAGGAAATATTTTTTACTTTTCCTGAGTTTTGGCATTGAAGTATTTGTTTGTTATACTTCTAAATAGCTCACACACATGAGTGGAATAAAAAAAATAATATGAAAATGTATATAATCAGGTACTGTAATGGACTGGTTGCATGTCCACAGAATATTGACTTCTGCTGAATGGTGTGATCTGGAAATTCTTCTGCCTGCTGCATGAGAGCAAATATAGAGAGCAAATTTATATAGGAGCTTCCTTCACAGCAAATGAAGGAAGATGTCTATCTAAAATCTTGCACAGGCTTCTGAGAATCATGCAGTGTTGTCAGTAGAAACTTTAATGATCTCCAAAGAATAGGATGCATTACAGCAGCTGTGACCATGGTTGCTCCATACAATGACATTGCTACTAATATGCAGTAGTCATAGTTACAAGTAAATAACCTACTTGCAACAAAAATGTATATTGCTCACTTTTTTTTTTTCCCCACAGTATATGCAAATAAAAATTAATTTTTGCAGAAGCTTATATGAAATTATATTTTGAATGTTGTCACCCTGCCCTCTTTCTTGTGCATTGTTTTCAAATCAAATCTTCTTGATCAAGTCTCAAAGCAAGGTTTCTTAGTAACTACCATCAAAAGACGGGCTTCTCAAGACACACCACTGTGGTGTGGATTGAGAACTCAGGGAAGACAGGGATATGGCAGTCTGACCCAGAAAAAGGCGAAAGCAAAACCAAACCTGGCACTTAAACACTTTGTCAGCCTCTGATCTGTCTTTAATCACTTGTAGAGAAACTGCACCTGTAGGGCTGCCGAGGCAGCATCTCAGATTTGTGCTTCCATGAATACTTTCCTTGTCTTTCCTTCAGCGGTCGCTGGGATCCTCCCAGGCAGAGCTTTGCTCTCACTGCCTCACATGCAGATATACACAGTCAGTTGGCAGCGCTCTTCTGCACTCTCTCTGCTGCACCATACTGAGAGCCACAGCTACTGCAGGAAAACAAATACAGTGTCAAAAATTAATCTTCTTATTTTTCACTCAGCTACCTTCTAATGGTTCTGTTTATGTGCCATTGCACAAAGTTCTGTACTAAGGCAAAAATTTAATCTCTTTCCAGTACCAGAATGGAGGCAAACTACTAACTACTGCTTCTGATCATTTTCTAAACTGTCAGGTCTAAATGGGACTCCAGAGAGTTCCTGGGAACAGGAAATATTTGAAGTGAAAACCATCCCCCTTCAGCTATTTGCAGAGATGTGGTCTCCGAAATTCTATACCCAGTATCTCTGTAATTTCTTTTACTCATTTCTAAAACATCCTGTCTGCCTGCTGAAGGCCATTTGACAAGGGAAGTAGAGAAGTGGCATTTGTAATATCTGCTTAATGTATCCAAAGGAGAATCTGTTGATTTATAACATGCATTATGAATCTCAGAAAGAAAATGTGAAACCAAACTGCAGATTAAGCAGGCAAGGAATGTAACTAATCAAACTGTGGCTCTTCTGATGTTTACTTGAGCATCATGTTCAAACCAGAAACCCCACTGCAATCAATGAATACCACAAAATGGAAAGGATCCTTCTTCAACCTTGTTATTAGGTTAAATTATAGAGCATCTCTGGTTATAAGGCTGTTGAGGGACCCTATTACCTGTTCAAATTTTACTTCTCATAATAGTATGGAATTGCAGCACACTGAAGTTTGCAGTGTCAAATACGACCTCTCTAACAGTTGTGATTTTCTTTCACAATATAAATGGTTTGTTCCATTATGTTTGTTGCTTATCTTTTGTTCCAGAGTTTTTGCTGCTTTAAGTTTCCTTACTGTGGGTACCAAATTAGTGTGATGGACATCACTTATTCAGTGCACAGCACCTCTCTTCACCTGAGCTTAGTGCAAATCATGTCCTGATTTTGAAGGACTTACTGGTAACCAGCTGACTGATTGTGAGCTACTGACACTGATAGGTTAAATGCTGGAACAAAATATCAGGGTAATTATAGCACGTTTGTAATGGGGCTATTTTGTAATGCTTTGTTATCCTCTTAGTTTAGTGCTGTGACAACATATCTTGCCTTAATCATGAGTTACAACTTCCATGCGCCTCTGTGTAAGCTGGATCATATGAAAACTGTCCAAAGATCTCTAGATTTGCCTGGGCTATAATTGTTATCAACACTAAATGAAAACGTGCACTGCCCTATTATGGACTCAGATGCCCATGGACAGTATGCCATGCCATGCCATTTGTGTAGTGGGTAGGTACAAGTACTCTCTGTTGCATTTGGTAAGATGGAAGCTGGAAATATGTTTATGTCATCAGTACAAGTGACTGTACTCTGCCAGAAAAAGAGTGTCTCTTTTTTTTGTGTCAAGTGTCTCTTGAAAGCTAGCTGAGAATGGCACTCAAGCATCCCAGGGCGGAAGAAAAATGAAGAGAGAAGAAAGCTCTGACAGAGTTTGAGATAAAGAAAGGTCATGATGTAGCATGGACAAGGGCACTTCAGTCAGTGTCTTTGAATGGAACCCTCTTTTCTTACATAAGGTCCATTTTGAACTGGGCACTTGCTTGATGTGTTAGTCCTGTTGGCAGCCACAGTAAAAAGGCAACATTAATCTTTATCAGGAAATATTAATTTAGCATGGATTTCTGCCAAGAGCAATCAACTTAAACTACTTAGTTGGTAAGCAACACCTTTCTGTAACCTTTAGTGACTTAATGATACATTTGCTCTTGACAGCTGACTTATTTAGTTTTGATGGACTTTTAAAACATATTGGAGGTGGTGTTTATTGATGTTTTATTATACTTTTCCCAAAATGATGAGGAAAATTATGTTAGGCTGTTCATTCACTCTATAGATACTGGATTACTTCAACCTCATTGCACAACTGTTTCACAGCTCTGCACTGTTTTTGACTCCTTCAGAACTCTGCCTCAGGGGTACATATTCATGTATGAAAATGCTTAGCTCATTCCTCCCCTGCTGAGATCACAGTTCCTGTTTCTTCTATGCAGCTAAACTAATTTGAACATTGCACTACTTATGAACCACAGGCTTGCAGTGCTGGCATTTGTGCAGCATTGGAAACTATTAACTCCTCACATTTATCATCCTACTCGATAGCCAGCTTTTGAGAAGCTGCTGATAACTTCCCAGATACTGCAAAACCTGCTGTATGGATTTAGATATCTCTTTTTCTGTATGGGTGTGGTTTGCATTACATTGATTGGTGAGATTTGAAACTGCTGAAGACTAGAACGGAAACCTCTTCATTTCAGAAGCCTATGGATGGGTTTGCATGCTTTAGGTGAGGTTTCAGGAAGCAGTAGTGGATGGCAAAGTGTAAAACAAGTAGGGGAGAAATTTTGTGTGTAAGGAAGAGAAAGAGACAGAATTCCTCAGTAAGATGTTTATGATGCGATAATGTTATGCCGGAATATAAAAGGATGTATTGCATATGAAATAATCTCTCTTTAGTATAAATCAAGTATCTTCTAAACATACGTATAAATATATTTGTTTGTCTTCATGAATGATATACATTTACAGATCTTCATTAGCATTTGAGAAAAAAAAGCTTTTCGTAATCGTGGAATGAAGGACAGTGTGATTAGTCTGTGATCATAGTCTTGTGTTCGCTTGACCCTGTTTCAATAGACAGCCTGGTCTTGAGTGAGCACTGTGTACTATCTAACTTACATTGCAAGGTCAGCATTTTTCCTGCTTTTTTTAATATTCATTAAAGTATCATTCTCACATGCCCAAATCAAGCCTAGTTCAGGTAATTATGTTATAATTAAGTTCTGCCCCCACGTATTTGTGGCAGTTTGAGGTAATGAATAATAATTTAGTGTGCTGAATATCTATTCAGTCACTGTTAAATCCTTAGTTCATGAAAACAAGATTGCCTTATACTGGGAGAAGTATATACCACTTCTCCCAGTGGTAAATAGGGAGTAGGGGTAGCAAATACAGCTGTGCTGTCCTGAGCAGTGTTTAAAAGTGGCAATAATCATACCATCATGTAGTTCTTTTTGTTATAACTGAAAAATCTCTAAACTGATGTGACATTGTGGTATGTCTAGCATGCAGATGATACAGAATTCAAGACATATGTAGGACAAATGATGTAGGTAATATCTTTATACTGTGAGTTGGGCTAGGAACAAGATAGTTCTTTGGTAATCACTGAAAGACTGAATGATATAGAAACATAGAATACCATGAGTTAGAAGAGACACATAAGGGTCAGAGTCCAATTCTGGCTCCAGAAAGGACAATCCTACCCTGTTTTCAGCTTGGATAGAGTTGATTTTTTTTTTCTTCATAGCATCTGGTATGATGCTGTCTTCTGGTTTTTAGAGAAAACCAATATTGAGAACACACTAATGCCTTAGCTGTTGCTAGAGCAGTGACTGCACAGAACCAAGGACTTTGCAACTTTTTGTATTGTCTTCACAGTGATGGGAGCTGAGAGAGCAGGAGTTTTCCTCCTATCACCAAGGATTTTAAAATTGATTGCCTCATGGTCACTATGGCAAGACAGTCTTCAATAGTCCCTTCCTCCATGAAGTCATCATCCTGACTGAGTAACCTACAGTAGACTCACACAGTGACAACTATTTTGTTTGCTTGTCCTTAAATCCTTACCTAGAGTTTCTCAACCTTGTCTGTTGCTAACTGTGAGCTCCACACAGTCCAACATTTTCACACACAGTGCCACTCACCCCCATCTCCTACTCTGCTTGTCCCTGATGAAGGGCCTAGAACTATCTGTCATGACACCAGTCACAGGATTTTCCCACCAAGTTTTGCTTATGCAAATGTTGTCTTAGTTCTAGGACTGAGCCAAGAGTTCTAGCTCTTCTTGTTTGTTCCTCATGCTGTGTAGACTGGTGTAGAAACACCTCAGATATGCTTCACTGTACCCAGCACATTGTAGAGCAAAGTACAGTTCTCAGTATCATGCAGTCCCTCAAATTTTAGCGGAGCTTGTCGCTGTTGGGTGAGCCTGGTTTTATTTATTTCCACCTTCAAATCTTGTGAATCTTCAAATCTCTACTGAACAAAATCATCAATATCTAATAAAAGAGAGTATACCTGCTCTCTGCACACCGCAGTTGTATGAGAATCAAGGTGCTCAAAGACTCAAAGATTTGCTCAGTCTGAAATCTACCAGTGCTTTTATGCCATAACTTGTATTTACATTGCTGAATTACTGGTTATCTGTGCTTCAGTACGCTGTGACCTTTTCTTACCCAAAATTGAATTACCCTAGTGTGCTTTATTTCAGCCTGTGTCTGGGCTCATTCAAAAGAAGCTGTTACTTTATTAAAAACAAACAAACAAACAAAAAAACCAAAATAAAACAAAACAGAAATTGTCCTGAATTCTGCTGTTTAAGTAAACTACCACGAAAACAACTAATGCGTATCTACAACTAGTGTGATTTTATAGGAATCTTTTACATAAGATGATGTCTGTCTTTCATCCAGAGTGTGACCGCCAATACAGGCAACAACTGTATTAATTGTTAAGCAATATTTTGGAGGAAAAAAATAAAAATGCTTCAGGCATACTGAAAGGATTATATATCAGCACTTCTATTTTTATAAATACTATGATACATGCAGAAAAATATAAAAAATCTAAATTCTGAAATAATTTCAGAATTTCATAGAAGGCATATTATAATCATAGAAGGCATATTATTTCATCACCAGAACAATGGATCTGACAGTACATTGAACTGGTAAAAACTGTATAAAATGCAATTTCATAATCAGTGAGTGCTTGTTACACCTGCTATTAAATCGATTTTAAACTGTGCAATTTAAGAAAAATAAGAGAACACTGTCTTAACAGGCAATTTCAGACTCATATACAAGAAACATACTTATGTAGAGAAAGATCTAAAATCTAGTATAAATGAGATGGGAATAAAACCAACAGTTTTAAATTGCTCATTTCTGTGTTTTATCTGTGAATTTTCTAAACTTTATATTACATTTCTCTGCCTCCAATGAAGCAAACCTCTGATTCAAATCCTATTTTCCAGGGAGAGTCAGGCCACTAATCTATGCCTGTTCCTTTATGCTCCTTTGTCTCTTTTCTTGCTCTCATAATAAAGCTGGGTAATGAAATAAAACAACAGAAAGATAGTATCTTACATATTTATTTAAAGAGAAGCAGGCAGCATATTCATCATTATGGACAGCTAATCTTCCCATTATGTCTGGTATAGAGTTTATGCTTTGGTTTATTGATTAAGCATAGTAGTTCTTTGTAGTCTCTAAGTCACTGAAGATATTCTCACTGAACTAGTGTAACAACTTTTGCTGTATTTCTTGTATGACATTTTGTAAAGTGCATGGTTTAGTGGTTCACTTATCTAGATGGAAAATGTTGTGTTTCTCCCCAGATGTTTTATGCTTTAGTAGTTAAACCTTGCCGTATTTCTCAAGAACCTGGGTTCTGTGATAAAGTGAAGCTAAACCTGTTGTGTTCACTTATAAATCTGCATTTGAGACAGCAGAGAAAGGCATCAATTCCAGTTTAAACATTATTCGTGGGAAGGGAATGATCAGTCTTGTCCATGCATGAAATTATCTTTGGTAATTGCTTTCAGTATTGGTGAGGTACAAAACCACAGTAGCTTTTCTAAATGTGGAGCTCCGAAGCGCAGTGTGTGCAGTAATTAGCCAGAAATGTGGACATCTCTGACACGACTTAGCATTTATTACTGCTCTGACCTAAATGGATGACCTTTAATCTGAAATAATTTTCTTCTCAGAATGGAAAAAATCTTCTTAAAGCAGGGAGGAGCCATGTAGGGATGAGAGAGTTGCTGTGTTGCTTTCTCTCTGAGGAGTGCTTGTTCCACTCTGCTGTGGTTCGATGTGGCCAGGACCTGGCAATGCCTCATCCCTGGGAAACCAGCCCATTGGTGCAGCAATGTCACCAGAGAGCTGGAAGCTGATCAGTACTCTAAATCATTCAGGAGATGGTGGTGCATCTAGGACTTGGTTTTCTCCATACCAAGAAGGCTACTCAATTACTGAGTAACTGTAATAAGTGTATGCATCTTTTTTCTGTATGTTGCAGCAGTTTTGACAAAATGGCAGGATTTGGGCACAGCTTTTTCAGATTCATACTAAATAAAGAAAATTGCTATTGAGACTGACTCCACATACAAGCTCTTTAACTCCTTTCATATAGCTATTTCTTTAGAATAGTTTTATACTTTCAAAACGTAAATATTATTTGAATTATGTTGTAAGCGTATGTGTGTTCATAGACACTTGCTGAATATAGAACACACTGGAAAAAAAAAAAAGTTCTATAGCTCAGTAGTTTTACAGGTTTATTCTCTTTCTTTTTTTTCATGTTTTACTATTTATAGTTTAAATTACAGTATGGTCTTCTGACTCCAGACCTGTATCTATTCTTTTGTTACTCCTGCCTCACCATTGCTGCAGAGTAATAGCCACCATATGTTAAGTAATACACTCTTTTTCTTTTTTTTTCTTTTCTTCTTTTCTACAGTCTTTGCAAAGTAACATATTCAGTTCAGTATTATCTACTTGCAGAGATTCACTTCTCATTTATAAATAAATGTACAGTGTGGGGTCTACTATATATGACTTTCTGGATATGAAGAGCTAATCACTGTTTGTGGTCGGTTTTAAAAGCAAAATTACATTTGCTCTCTAAGCTATTTATGCTGTTCTATCTCTATTTCTTCCAAGTCCCTGACATTTTTATATCTGATTGTTTCTCTTGAGAGTTCTTAAATAAGTAATTTGGATTTTACCTTCCCCCATCATATTTTTGAGAGGAAAAGAGAAAAACAGCACCAACTATTCACACAAATTCCATGTTGCTATCTTTTCTCTTTCTTGATTTAAAAATGAGAAATGCCATTTTTAATTCCAATGCTTTTTGTCTCTCTGCACTTTATTTTAAAGTCCAGAAGGGAAAAGCAACTTAAAGTCATTCTTAAAGAGAAAATGATTCAGATGGTAAACTGGTTGTGATTATTTTAGTTGTATCTAATTTTATCTCAGAACAGAAGTATATCTTTCTTGGATCCCTTCAGACACTGTATTTCTGTGTTTTCTGTGAAAATCTGGAGTAACTCAAATCAACATATGTATGGATATGGAGTGCTATCTACAATAAATCAGAACAGAGCAATGTTAAAAAAATCTGTTATGAGTTGTAAAAATGAATCTTTTGTTTTATTGTAGAAGCATTCCCCCCTACATCTTTCCTTTGCATCATGCTTTAATTTTAATTAACTTTAGTTCATATTTTTTTGCATTACTAACTCCAGAATTATTTAGCAACAAAGTAGATGTAGCAGAAAATCCACAACTTGTGGGTAAAAGTGATAGAAATTGAATGATTTTGTTGAGTTCAATTGATACTTCCAAGCCATAGAGAAGGTGAGACACAGGAATATGGTGCAGGCTGTAGGCACACAACTGTCCTTGCCCCAGACAAAGGATGTTGCAGGGGGAACAGAGGTTGGCAGCAACTGGAATCAAAGAATCACAGAATCACCCGGGTTGGAAGGGACCTCAAGGATCATGTAGTTCCAACCCCCCTGCCTAGCAGGGCCACCAAACATACACATTTAGATCAGGTTGCCCAGGACCCCGTCCAACCTGGCCTTGAACACGTCCAAGGACGGGGCATCCACAACCTCCCTGGGCAGCCCGTTCCAGGGCCTAACCACTCTCCTTGTAAAGAACTTCCCCCTAACATCCAACCTAAATCTTCCCTCCTGCAACTTGGATCCATTTCCCCTAGTCCTGCTGTTGTCAGCCCTTCTGAAGAGTTTACTCCCCTCCTGGGTGTAGGTTCCCTTCAGGTATTGATAGGCTGCAATGAGGTCACCCCGCAGCCTTCTCTTCTCCAGGCTGAACAAGCCCAACTCCCTCAGCCTGTCCTCATAGGGGAGGTGCTCCAGCCCCCTGATCATCTTAGTCGCCCTCCTCTGGACCCTTTCCAAGATCTCTATGTCTTTCTTGTACTGAGGGCTCCACACCTGGACACAGTACTCCAGGTGGGGCCTCACAAGAGCCGAGTAGAGAGGGACAATCACCTCCCTGTCCCCGCTGACCACCCCTCTCCTTTTCTGATGGAGCCCAGGATCCCATTTGCCTTTCGAGCTGCCAGATCGCACTGCTGGCTCATGTTGGAAGGAGTCTAAGGAGAGAGTGAAAAAAGTCTTGAGTTCCTAGCACCTTGAATTACATCTGGATTTTTGCATCTATGTCCACAAAAATTAAAAAGTAAATGTGAAAGTGTATGCCATTACACCAAATTCAGAATAACTTAAAACCTAGCAATGATATTTATGACAGCACCCTATTCTGTCTTTTTTTAAAATTGTATTTAGGAACATTCTGAGCTACAGGATAATCACTAACCTTTTCTAAATGTTCATACCTCATTGTCCTTATCAATTAGTTCTAACACTCAGATATAGCTATCATCATCTCATTTAATTCAAGGATTAAAGCCTCTTGCTTTCCAGCCTGATTCTTTGAGTTATGTATGCAGCAAGAAATGTTTCATGACAGCACCAAAGTTAAGATCATGGTCAGCTTCGTAACGCTTGGGTTCTTTCATACACCAAGTACTTGCTTAAATAATGCATCAACATGAGGAACAAAGTACTGCCTAACCCTAAAAAAAAAAAAAAGGCATCAAAGGAAAGTAAAAGGTATTTTCATACAAAACAGTAGCAAAACTTTGTGTTGAAAGCCAGCATTTAGAGAGGAGGTGATACTTATCTTTAAGTAAAAGAAAAAATACTGTGTTTTTGGTATTTTTGTAAAATGGCATATGAAGTTCTTTGATCTCTTTAGTCTCTTATTTCTGAAGAAGCCTGAGAGTAGAAGTACAGATGGTCTTTAGTGCGTGAGGCTTGGAGCTGTGCTACAGTGCTGAGTCGTTGCTGCAGTGAAAATGTCCTCCATCATTTTTTTCTCTTCAAACTCTTGGATTTTGAACTCCTCATGACAAAGGAAAGTGTATATGCATATGTGAAAATGTGTATGGACCTTTCCCTGATAGAAAATCATGTACATTGGGCTTTCCAAACCACAAGGCATTAAAAAAATTATAATTACTACTTTCAAAATGTAGAGAATTTAACTGATACACTATCTTATACACAGTGGCACTAGTGGGTGCTATAACATTTCTTTGCCACTGCAAACAAGAATTAGAATTGAATCAATATGAATCCTTTGAAATCCTGTTTTAATGTTTTACATTAAAATTCAGATGGAAATATGAATGAACAATGTGATACAACATTCTAAATTTAATTATAAGTTCTCCTGATAAAGAAAGGATTTCGAGAATGTCTTAAATTATAAGTTTAGCTGCACTTAATACAGTATAATCTTATGCAAAAAAAGTCTATCCTGTTGCAACACAGTTCTTCTATGCTGAGATCATTTGTTTAATATGTTTCTTCCACAATGATAGCATTTATTTCAGTCAGTTGCCATAGGATCCCACCATTTTGAAACATTATGTTATGCTGATACTACAAAAGGTTTCTCTGGCCCCTACTCTTTACTCTCAAATGCAGTGAGTGAGTAATACAACTTAGTTAATAAGTAATTAAGTAAATACTGGAATACCATATAACCATTTACATCGTTTCAGAGACCACATTTGCTTGTAGCAGAAATCAATTGTTAAATGCACTTTGATAGAAAAAAAATCTGTCACTTCATACTGTGGGGGATGGAAGGATCTGCATACTGTTCCTAAAGTATTTTTCTAGCTTCTAAAATGAAGATCCCCAAAGTAATGTCTATTAGTTTTCCTAAACAAATTCATTGGAATTGAGCCCATGTGAGACTTCAGTGCCAAAGATCTTTTTATCCCTCTTCCTTTTGTTTCAACTTTTCTTCTTTTCTTGTGATCTTGAAAACTGGGTAGAATTTATAATCCAAGAAGAATGTACTGGAAATAAAATATTTAAGCAAATAAATAAAACTTGTTAATAAAAAATTGTTTTGAACTTTCTAAAACACCCACATTGCTGAGAACCCTAACCTATTCAAAGTTGTGCAAATGAAAGGCCATACCGGAGTCTGACAAGGACAAACTATCTGTGTGTGCATGATTGTGGCTTTCAGTGAAATGAGTATGTGTTTTTTTACTCCTAGATTCAATTATCTTCACAATTCTAATTATCTGCACATAGTTTAGATGGGTCTATGACCAGTGACTGTCATTGTTAGGAAACTAGACTATGTATCTACTTTGATACAGAAAATATTCTACTTTGAACAGAAAACATAAACTACGTACTATGATTGTGGGAATACAAGAAAAACTGTTCAGAGCAGAAGCTGTGGAGCGAGATAAACAGCATGAGAAACAAGGACTCCTCTAGAAGAAGAAAGAACATCTCACGGCTCTGATGGGATAAGTGCCTGCGTGAGTGGTTGAAGAGTGTTTGTAGAAAGCTCTGTGGACATGTAAAGGTGGATGGAAAGTTGTAGGGGTGGATGGGAAAGCTCGAAAAAGAAAATATGTGAAAGTATATAAATGATGTGAGAACTTCTTATAAGCGATTTGGACCATTCGCATCTGAGTCCGTGCATCAGATGCTGCATATTATAACCCCTGTATGTCTTCAAAATATTTGTTCCAAAAGAAGAACAGTTCCTATGAATTCCTTTCACATCTCGTCAATGAGAGAAAGAATACAGCTTTTTGAGAAAACTCAATGTATTCCTGCAGAAGTTGCAGAATTAGTGTCTCTTTCATCATAAGCAATACTGAAAATTGTGTTAAAGAATTCCTTCTAGACACCACTTTATTACCTACAAGAATATACTGACTAACAACCAGTTATGTCATGTGGCTTCAGAAGGCTTTTTTAATTTTTCTGCCAAAATTTAGACTAGCCCTTCATACAGTAGTTTGCAATGACTAAGTAGGCTAATTCTGGGTGTATCTGAAAGTAATTTCAGATCTCTATTGGGTTTGAGACGACTTCTTACTCTCCTTGCCAAGTAAGATGTAGTTCTGAGTCAACCTAAAAACAATGGAAGATGCAGAGGGGTGTATTACTTCTGAAGTCTCAAATGGTTTGAATTATATTCCCAGAAAGACATTTTGCTAAGAATGTTTTGAAGAAAAAAAAAGGTGATAATTCAAAGAAGAAAGGGTCTCAGTAGTAAAGTGATCTGCTAATATAATCTAGAATAGAAATATCAGACTTATGACCCAACTTACCAAGACATCTTGGGTAAATTAAATTTACAGTGAAAATGGTGGGAAAACATAAAGTCTCCATGAGCTAATTACAGCTTGAGAGCCTACAATTATGACAGGCTGATTTTTCTTTTCTCAACACCACTGACCAGAATAGAAATACTCATCATGCAGAAGGTTCTACTAGAAACAATCCAGGAATTGTTATAATGAATCCAGAAATCTTGTTATACTGAAAATACTTCCAAGGCTTTTTAATGCACATCAGTATCTTCTGTTGAAATAGGAGAGGCTTTTTTCATTTAGCCTTGCTTATTTCTCCATGATATCTACATATTTTGGTCAAATTGATATCTTGCTGCTTTCCCTTATGGAGCCAAATAAAATTTATGGGAATCCTCTACATTGGACTTCTGCTTCTACCTCAAAATGAATGTGCCACCTGCCTCATTTAAGGTTTTTGTCTCATTTAAATCCCTGGGCAGAATAGCAGGTGGTTGGAATGATTGTGGCACTTTGGCAGAACTACCCGGGGAACTTTCATAATCACTAAAATTGCATTGTGCTTAGCTGGTAGTTGTACAGTCTCAAGCAAAGCCCAGTGACTTCAGTTAATTTAAACAAAACTTGCTGGGAATGTACGCAAAAGCTAGGTGGAAAGGCAATGTTAACCAGATGGCATTTTGCATAATGTGCAAGTTAGTGAATGCAGAGGATACCTAGAATAACTGTCTCTGAATTTCACAGACATGGGAAAAAGATGTCTTTTTTCAGCTGTTGTGACCATTTTGAAGAGTTTTTCAGAAAACAGTTCAGCATAATACTGTGTATCTGTGTGCTGTATGTGTTTGCAACGGAAGAATCATCAACCCCCTCAAGAGTAGACATCTGACAAGAGTCAGATGACTTCCAGACATAATCTAGGAAATATGTGTAATGTCTATGGAAGAAAGAGAAACTGTGAAGAGGAATGTTTGCTGTTGAATAACTCATCCTTACTGTAATGCTGAATCAGTTGCACCGTATATGCACATTTCTAATCTCAGCTCTCTAATGCAGCTGCCCAGGATTTCTCAGCACATAGAATTACTGAGTTTCAAATACACTGTTTGCCATTGGTCAAATGTGTGTGATATTATTTTAAAGGAGATTCTGAAACAATCCAGTAATGAAGCTCTAAATAGGTACAGAGACAGAACACTTGTGTTAATTTTATCTCCAAAAAAAATCATTTTTTCTCACTGAGAACAGCTAGCTTGTCATCTTTTCTATTTTTCTCCCCATTTTTAAAAATAATTGTCCTTTTATATATGCGCAGTCTCCATCTCATACTTCCTGTGCTCTTCGGTATTGTGTTAGGCCTTCCCAAATGTGTGTGGCTATCAAGCTGCCATGGTTACCTCACTGCTGTCAGAGTTGGTGTGAGGCTGGTTTCTGGTGGAGGAGTATGTCTCAGTGCCATTCCCAGGTCACTGTTGTCTATTGGTATTCCTCCTGTTCCAAGAGGATGCAAAATTATAACACCTTAGAACTGAAAAAGTAACCCAGATGTAGATGTACTACCAGAACCTGCAAACAGTTTCTAATTGCATAAAGGTTTTTAGAGACTTTTTCAAACTTATTTCCTTTAATATATATATATATTTCATCTTCTGTAACTGGAACCATGGCTGTGAACTGGTTATTCCTACAATAAACACCTGCATCCCAAACCTGGGAAGTTATTTATTTTAAATTCAGTTTTAAAAGTATTATTTCTATGTATTTCACTAAAGCATAAGATTCCCTGATTTCAGGTCCACACACTGAGTGGAAGCTACAGAACTGGCAGTGCATTTTGAAAAGGCATTACTAATTTTTTATTTTCTTCTGTAGGATAACATCTTATCTGCAGATAACAGGAAAAAAATGTCAAACACTGAAATGTTTGCCAAAATTGGTGGCTTGCTGAAAAAGAAGTGCCAACTGCGTTTGTAATTTATCTTTGTACTTAGTATGTAAAACGTGCTAGATGAACAAGGTGAAACAGCTTTGTTCCAGTATTGACTGCAACATGCCTTTACCACAGGGGAGAAGTAAATCTACTGAGCTGGGTGAAAATGACAGATGTTCAAATAGCACGCTGATATGCCCCTTCCAAAGCCCACTGAAGGGTCTTGAAAGACAAAGTAGCTTCTGATGGATTAATGCTTCAGATGATAGAGTTGAGCAAATTTTTCCTTCTTTTTTCTTTCTTTCTTTTTTTTTTTTTTTTTAATGGAAATAAAACCAACCCTTTGATTTTAGGAACAAAATTATGAGTACATGTGCAAACCTTATTATCAAAACATAAAGTTATTTTTCCCAACCAGATTTAGTACTTCTACCTCTTTACATAATATGAAGCTACTGCCAGATACTTCTATCAAAATAATATTCTGAATTGAGTGAGTTTTATGAGATCTTTCCTATAAAACAGTGGAAATGGTATGCAAGTTAAATATTTCATTTTCAAATGGACCTTTAAAAACTATGACACCATTTCTCTGAGTGCTTCAGTTGTTTATACATTTTGCAATTTTTGTACAGCTATGTCTCATAAAATAGAGTTTTATCAAATCATTCTATCAACTGAAAGGAGACAGTATATAATATCTTGTTCACTGAACTAAATTGCCAGTTAAATTTGTATATGTGGAACAAATAGTGAATGTTTGCTAACTGAAAATACAACATTTTCCCAACTCTGAATAAACTATATTTAAACAGAAAGAATTTTAAAGGTGCATTAGGTTCCATATATGTATGCCACTCTGAAAATAATGCCCCCTATTTATTTCCAAGGAAATTACTTCAGATAAGAAGAGCACAATAAAGCTATTTGATAGAGCAAATTCTCAGCTGCAAAACACTGCTTTTCAACAGCCACCACCAATAGCTGTGCATTTTCACCAGCAATGAACAAGAGCTCATTTTTTCATGATGAAGAGACAGCTGTGACAGGTGTGTGTATCTGTCCAAAATGTAGTTTGTCTTTCACAACTGTCACTGTTGCCTCTGCTGAAATGCACAGCCCAATTCCTCACTAGGCTCACATCCAGTGGTTATTCTCCATGTGTCCAACAAATATCAATTAATGTTGATGGGAGCCATTTTTTTCTACATAAAGGTACTGCCTAACCCTGAAAAAAAAAAAAAAAAAAAAAAAAAAGCCAGCATTTAGAGAGGAGGTGATACTTATCTTTAAGTAAAAGAAAAAATACTGTGTTTTTGGTATTTTTGTAAAATGGCATATGAAGTTCTTTGATCTCTTTAGTCTCTTATTTCTGAAGAAGCCTGAGAGTAGAAGTACAGATGGTCTTTAGTGCGTGAGGCTTGGAGCTGTGCTACAGTGCTGAGTCGTTGCTGCAGTGAAAATGTCCTCCACCATTTTTTTCTCTTCAAACTCTTGGATTTTGAACTCCTCATGACAAAGGAAAGTGTATATGCATATGTGAAAATGTGTATGGACCTTTCCTTGATAGAAAATCATGTACATTGGGCTTTCCAAACCACAAGGCATTAAGAGAATATTTTGATACCTAAAAATTGTAGAAGACTTGCAGGATCATCAAGTTCTATCATCAAACTATCTGCTGAATCCCACCATTAAGTGATTTCTCTAAGTGCCACATCCATATATCTCTTATACACCTCCCAGGATTGCGACTCCACCATTTACCTGGGTGGCCCATTCCAATGCTCTCTGTGAAGAAATCCTTCCTAACATCCAATCCAAACTTCCCTTAGTGCAACTTGGGACCATCATAATGCTGCTTTGTTCAAGAGAAGGCCATGCTTTGTTATGTAGGATGTTGTTTTAATCTCTCCCACTGTGATTCATGGATGGAAGAGAAAAAAATTCACAACTGTTTGTGATGAGGACTGAAAATGAGGAAGCAGTGTGACATTGTCCTTCGAGTTTTTAACTGGAATTCAGAGAGCCATGTTTACTTTCTGAATTTTTCAGTAGCAAGCCTCATGACCCTAACTGTCTCCCTTGAGTGTGTCTCTTGTTCATAATGTTCTGTGAAGTACCTGGAGATCTGTTGAGTGGCAATACATAAAAGCCAAGTGCTATTCTTCAGTATATGAGTATAACTGCATGTTTTTCTGCAGCCTAGAAGGAAAGATTCTATCAAAATTACTAAAGATACTAAACTACCAAGTTTCTGGTGAAGACATAGTGAAAGATCAAATGTGGTAGAGCTCAAATACTCTGTGAAATAAGGGATTTTTTAGGGAAGATCTTTTAATTTTTATGTTATTAGGGAGGCCTTTATTTTTTCACCTGCTGTTATCATGCAACATAGCTAAGATTTTGGTCAGCACAGTATCTGAATCAGATTGCTACAGTGAGTACAACCAGAGAAGAATTGATAAAATGTGCACAACATCCACTGATTATTTCAACCCCCTTTTTAAAAATTTCCTTTTAAAAACTGATTTATAAATACCACAAAATATATTCCTATCGAGAAAACTGTCAGTTCACTGGAAAAGACATGACTGCACTGACAGTAAAGAATTAAAATGTACAACTATGTCTTCCTGTCTTCCTTTAAATTTGATAAAAGTGTTGTATTTTAGATTGTTCTTGTTGCCAGTTATCCTCTTAAGAGATACCTATGGTCCTACTATATATTGTATATATATGCATATATATATTTACCCTTTATTTTTATGTGTTTGATGCATAACATTTCCATTCAATTTACAGCCGTCAATGTCAGTTCAGTTGCTTCCTCCAAAAGAGGAATGACCAGAAAAAGTGACATATGTTTGCAATATATCAAAAATTTATAATTGATTTACTTTCCACTGAAAGCAAAGAAATAAAACCTAGCTCACAGGAACTTGAACAGACCACTGTTCTGTTTACACAATGTCAGGACATCTGAGTTGTCATGTTACAGGCCCAGCATGCAGGCATCTGGATAATTATGTCCCCTTCTACTGTGAGAGATGTTGTCTTGTAGTGCAGATGCAGCTACAAGTATTTGCAAGGTTGCAGGATGCCTAAACGAATTCTTGACATTTGTTATTTGGAGCAGAAATTGGCAGGACCCCAGGCTATAGAAGGTGACTTTATATTTTGTCTATTTATCTTCCTGTTTTCTACTTATGGTAATTATAAATATTTATAGACTTATTTTAGTGTATAGGCTGATTCCATTGAAAGAAAATACTGTTGAGTAGAACTGAGTTGATCCCCTGCTAACTCACACTGACAGCTTAAGCTGTATATCTCCTGGCATATGAAAAGGAAAACTGCCATATCTCTTTACTAGTCTGCTGTCTTCATGCTCCAGATGCTTCACAACTTTCATTCGTTCTCTTTTTTTTTTTTTTTCCCCTTCCCTTCTGTTATTCAGTATTTACCAAGGAGGCTGTTTGGTGTTTAGAACAAAGATTTCACTTTGGTGTCTGCAAGAACAGCAGTTTCAATTCACAGTGTGATTTTATGGAGTCGCAAAACTTCAGAAGCATACAGTCTTGTGTGGGTGAATGTATCTTCTACTGAAATGACATCCAATAGTAAAAGCATCAACTATAGATTTGACATTCAGGGCATTTGTCCAAGCCATAGACTGCATTTTTGATTGAGCAGTACATACTGAAAATATTCCTTATGTCTAACACTTAAAAAATATTGTGACAGACTTGAAAACATTATGACAAGCAAGAAAGTCGTTGAAAATAGAAGGAACAATCAAAGGAACGGACTGGGACGACAAGATTGAAAATACTATGAAAAGAGCTCTGGTTTTTTTGCTTTCATTTTTTTTCAGATTGAAGAGAGAGAATAGCATGCTAGAATATCAGTCCATTGGTGGAATGACCAGAAATAGGTAAAAAGAGAAAGATTTAGCCTTGATGTATTGACATGTAGGAGGATATAGACTGGGTTTACTTCCTCTTGTACTTAAAATAACTTTCAGTTAAGTCTTTCAGTTTCACATGTGAGGAGGACAGTTCAGAAGGAGAACACTGTCTTTCCATATAATTGGATTCTGTATATCTAATTTTCATTAATTATCATTAAGTAATTTAGAATAGATTAATTACAATTTCTACGAATGGTCTAATGGTATGTTTTGTTGCTTTTCATTTCTCACAATGAAACTAGTCCATCATTCCTTTGTTAGAATAAGCTTGTAGCATTCCCAGTTTTTAAGTCTTCCCGATATTAAGAGTGAATTCAGATATTAACAGCACCTGAAAGCATTCTGCACGTTGTTATCTCCAAAGGAAAACAAGCAAACAAATAAAGACATGTGCAGACATTCCCTTGTTGAGGAAAGTCAGGAAATCCTAAAATGAAGATGAAATTGGCTATTTGGAGCTCGCAGTATTTTCGGTAAGAGTTTCTATGACCCCGTTTTTTATTTTTTTGTTTCTGTTTTGTTTTGTTTTTAATCGTTTGTTTTAGGAAGGTGCTCTGAGAAATGTCCCTTGTCTTTATGCTGGGTCTGGTAACACCTCACAGATAATCTCACAAGTCCGTATACAGAAAAAGAAAGCGTATTGTTAGATTTAGACCGTCATTAAGTGAATTTATACTTTTTCACTTCTGCCTATTGCCAGTCGGGATCTTTTATTGGTGACAATGTGATTTTTGAGAGTATTGTTTGAAATCTGGATTTTGTTCTGGATACTTAATTTAACAAAATTAAATGAATGAATGAATGAATGAATGAATGAATGAATGAATGAATGAATTCAATTTGTTTAAGCAAACATCATCTCAGTATATGCCAGCAGATATTACTTCAGCCAGGTTCATGAATAGTTTTACCATGGGTATTCCCCTCGGTCAAGAATAGATAAGTAAGCAGCAGGAACAGATGAGTAAGTGGAGCTTCCTTAATTGGGGAAATGCAGTATTCTTAGAATCCTCCACATGGAACATTTGTCCTACTCATGTTCTCCCCACTTTTCACATCCTTCTTCTGTCTTCCCTGAGGTGTTCTTGGATATCAGTGAGTTCCTCTGCACTATGAAATAGCTAATTTGTATTTTTCCTTTCACATTTTGCCAGAACTGTGACTTTGCAGTGTTTCCAATCTAACTACCACATGGTAGCCCTGTTCACATGGCTTTTCTCTTCTTTTTCATTGCATCTTTCACTGATCATGTCCCACTCCTGACCAGCAATAAATATATGCTTAAATTTGTGTCATCTTGGAAAATTAACATAGAAAGTAAAAATGTTACTTTACAGAGATATGTTTAGAAGTTTTATTTCTGTGGGTATATAAGCATGAACAGTAAGTTAAAGTACATTTGTGTAAATATAGGTATTAAAATAATCTCTCTTTGTAAATATATATGCACATTACAAAATAAAACCTTCAATATGGCCACAGCTGTAGTGTTGTCTTAGTATAAAAATTAATCTGTATACATATACCTAGATAGCTGATGATATAGTTCAAGCAGTTACTATTATATCAATATTTTCTTTCTCTGTTGTGCATACAGCTTTATATTTTTGACCCTGTCCCACTGAGTGTGATGTGTGATCCTCCTGAAATAAAAACCTGCAAACAGTCAGATTGTCTTTTTTTTCATTCCTTTCTGCCTCTAATTTTATCGAAATAGAATATCTTTGCATTTCTAGTTTAACATTGTCTTTTCACTCATAGTTGAAGTTGTTGCATTTGATAGATTTGTCACAGAATTTATGGTGTATCTAACAACCATTGGATTCCTTTCCTTTTCTTCTCCATATTTCACTAGTCTCGCTACCTTCCAGTTACCATATTTTTCTGACTAGAATGCAATGACTTAAGCTAAGATTTTTCTCATTCACTGTCAACAATCTTGTTTGTCTCTCCAGAGCATTTTCATGGCATAAGGTACATGGACTGTTATTAGAACACAGAGCCTTGTCTTCCTGTTTGCTTTGTTTACTTGGGTCTTTGGATTGCTCATAATTGATTTTGAAGTTGAACTAAAACAGTCAACTGACAAACAAACACCATATCCTAATTGTTCATTATGTAATCTCCAGCATGTACGTTCACAGAGAAGTTCAACTATGTGAAACACTGGGTGACAAGTATTAGATTTATTGTATAGCACTGTTTTTATTAATGTCTTCTTAAACTAGAAATGTCAGTTAGGTATTTTTTTTCCTCCCCATATTTATTTTCTATTCTATCTCATTTTCAGGAGAAATTTCAGACCAACATTTTTATTTTTTATTTCTTTTTCTCTTTTCTTGACCTATGAACATAATTCATTTTCCTTCACTGACTACAAAAATGGATGAACTGCATCTCCAGTGCATCTCCAAGGCAGGTACAGGGTCAGAGCAGCAGTGCAGCATGAGTGAATGAAAACATGCAAGTTCTTGTGATACCTTTTGGAAGTTCAATGAAGGAGCTCTGGAGCAGTGACATGTTTTACTTTTGGGAGTGTCGTTGTTACTATACTTTCAGTTTTTAAAACCCTTTATCAAGGAAAGCTCTTACATTAAAAGCTGTATTGCTCATTTTTCAAAAGATATTTAAAAATATGCTGCCTGAATGCAAAGTTGCAAGGAATAAGTGCACTTCTAAAGTCTCAATAAAAGGTTATGTTATTTACACAACAGCTGAAAAATCTGAAGCTGAATAGTAAATGTATATACATTAACATCCAGAGAAAGGAACCAAACATCTGCTTTCAGTATATTGACTTAAGACATCCATTAGATAAAAAAGAACAAAACATGTCAGAGGCAAATTACTTATTTTTACTTATGTCGTACCTAAATGTTCCATGTAGGAACAACTGCACAGAATCCCAATAAATGGGATGTAAAGGTGAAGAAAATGAAGACTTGGGCTACTTATTGCATTAGTGATGGAAACAGAGGCTCTCTTCATCATAATTTTTTCATTAACCAGGGGGAAACTGGCACCCTGTACAACTATTCGCCACCATTTGATAGGAGAATGCTTGGTGGATCCCTGAATTTTGTGGTATCTTTTAATTTTGACAAGGTCTTGTAAAATCTGTTGTTTTTTAAAATCTGGATTTCACTGTTTTCAGATTGTTTTACCTAATATCTCATCACTTTTAAATCAGACACAGTGCTTGTAAATGAGAAATATAATAAATAGATGTTAAAATGAAGTAAATGTGCAAGACTGCTAATAGAATCTAGTAAATTACATACTAAGTTTTTCTTCTGACTACTAAAGAAGCACTCTTCTTCCATATGTACATGATGTAAGGAGTCATCGTGTATCCACATGTTTCTCCCTCCAAAGCCATAATCCCTTGAGAAGGACACTACTTAATCTAGAAGGGAGGCTTACATGAAAAGTTAATTGGATCCACAATTCTTCTATTTCTTAAAAGTGGTTCTGGATTTTTGACAGACTTTCCAGCACTGACCTCATGCCACATGTGCAGGTGTGTATGAGTGGTGTTCAGCATCTCTCAAGATAAGAACTATCATCAAATGTAGCAAACATCTTTTCATGACCATAAGAAAAAAAGTATCTTTATAATTCCAGTTGTCCAGTAAGATATGAAAGACAATATTCACTTTTAGATAGGGATTGATGTTTACAGTTACAGCAGTGTGTTAACGCACATGGTTTAAATTTGCAGGATGAACAGTATGATTTTAAAATTGTACTTATTTTACACTGTGAGAAACAGAAATTTAATGAATTGAGTTAGTTGTGCCTCAGAAGCTATGAGCCTTTGAAATTATGAACTTTAAAATTAAATGACCAGAAGAAAACAAAAATGTTGTTAGTTGTATCCATAGCCTTCGTGCTTGATTTATGATAGTATATAAAAGAGAGGAAAGATGTTAGATAAATGACTTCTGTATGACTTCTTTTGATCCTTCTTAAGATCCTCCTCAAAATCAAATTTAGAGAGATGAAAATACAGGTAATATATTTTCTGTTGATCATGTTCCCTTGATTAATTTATAAAGCTACTGCTCTGCTTAGGCTGTTTCTAATTTTTGCATATTCTTGTGGAGATACAGAATAAGTTAATTCTTGAATTTGCTTGGATAAAAAACTGAAGACACAGAGATTAATGGGACAGAAGGAATGAAAGGATACTCATGATAAGGTGCATCAGTGGTTCATTTTTGACAGTGTATTTAAAGGAATATCAGTATTACAATAAATATTCATATTTCTAAACATGTTTATTTTACTTCAGTATTGGGAGGGAGAATTGATCTGCCTGAGGGGAGAAAGGCACTACAACAGGGATCTGGATAGACTGAATCAATGGGCCAAGGTAAACTGTATGAGGTTCAATAGAGCCAAGTGATGGGACCTGCACTTTGTTAGCAACAACCCCAGGCAACCGTGCAGGCTTGGGGAGGAGTGGTTGGAAAGCTGTCTGATGGAGAGGGACCTTGGTGTACTGATGGACAGTTGGCTGAATATGAGCCAGCAGTGTACCCAGGAGCCAAGAAGACCAATGGCATCCTGCCTTGTATCAGGAATGGTGTGGTGAGCAGGACTAGGGAAGTCATCCTGCCCCTGTACTCAGCACTGGTGAGGCTTCACCTCGAGTACTGTGTTCAGTTTTGGGCACTCAGTACAGAAGGGACATTGAGATGCTGACGCTGGTCCAAAGAAGGGCAACAAGGCTTGTGAAGAGCTTGGAGAATATGGCCTATGAGGAGAGACTGAAGGAACTGGGGCTGTTTAATCTGGGGAAAAGGAGGCTGACATTATTGCTCTTTTCCAATACCTGAAAGGTGCTTACGGTGAGTGGGGTTGCTTTCTTCTCACTGGAGATAGGTGACAGGATAAGGATAGATGGCCTCATGTTACTTACCATCAGGGTAAGTTTAGGTTGGATATCAGGAAAATTTCCTTACAGAAAGGGTTGTTAAGCACTGGAATAGGTTCCCCAGGGAGGTGGTTGACTCACCATCCCTGGGTGTGTTTAAAAACATTTGGATGTGATGCTCAGGGACATGTTTGAGCAGAGGGTTGTAAGAATTAGGGTAGTACGGTTAGGTCACAGCTGGATTTGATGATCTTTAAGGTCTTTTCCAACCTGAGGATTTCAATAATTCTATGATTATATGATAGACAGATAGCACAGCTTCACCAGGGGAAGGTCATGCTTAACCAATCTGGTGGCTTTCTACGATGGAGTGACGTCATTGTGAACAAGGGAAAGGTGACTGATGTCATTTACCTGGACTTGAGCAAGGCCTATGACATGGTCTCCACCCACATCCTTATCTCCAAATTGTGGAGATTGTGATGTGGATTTGATGGGTGAATCACCCGATGGATAAGAAATTGGTTGAAAGGCTACAGACAGAGGGTGGTGATTAATGGCTCAACGTCCAGGTGGAGGCCGGTAACAAGTGGCATCCCCCAGGGGGTCTGTCTTGGGTCTGTCTTGGGACCGGTGCTCTTTAACATATTTATCAATGACATCGATAACAGAATCGAGAGCGTCCTCAGCAAGTTTGCTGACAACACCAAGCTGAGTGGTGCGGCTGACATGGTGGAAGGAAGGGATGCCATTCAGAGGGACCTCAACAGGCTTGAAAGATGGGCTCAGGTGAACCTGATGAGGTTCAACACAGCAAAGTGCAAGGCTTAGCACTTGGGCTGGAGGAATCCCAGGCATTTATGCAGGCTGGAAGGAGAAATCCTTGAGAGCAGACCTGCAGAGAAGGACTTGGGCGTCTTGATGGGTGAAAAACTTAACATGAGCCAGCAGTGTGCTCTTGCAGCTCGGAAAGCAAATGATATCTGGGCTCCATCAGAAAAGAGATGGCCAGCAGGGACTGAACTGATTGTCCTCCTCTATTCTGCTCTAGTGAGGCCCCATGTGCAGTATTGCGTCCAGGTCTGGAGCCCCCAGTACAAGAAAAATAGGGAGCTGTTGGACATGGTCCAGAGGAGGGCGACTAAGATGATGAGGGTGCTGCAGCACCTCCCCTACAAAGACAGGCTGAGGGAGCTGGGATTGTTTAGCCTGGAGAAAAGAAGGCTGTGGAGTGACCTCATTGCAGCTTCTCAGTATCTAAAGGGAGCCTACAAACAGGAGGGGAATCAACTCTTTGAAAGGGCTGATAACTGCAGGACAAGGGGAAATGGTTTTAAGTTGAGGGAAGGAACGATTTAGGTTGGATGTCAGGGGGGAAATTCTTTACAGAGGGAGTGTTGAGGTGCTGGAACAGGCTGCCCAGAGAGGTTGTGGATGCCCCGTCTCTGGAGGTGTTCAAGGCCAGATTGGATGGGGCCCTGGGCAACCTGGTCTAGCATTTAATGGGGAGGTTGATGGCCCTGCATGTGGCAGGGGGGTTGGAGATCCATGATCCTTGAGGTCTCTTCCAACTCAGGCCATTCTGTGATTCTGTGATTCTAAGCTTATCTAGAATCAGGTAGAAAAATACCAAACTGAACATTTGCTCATAAAAAGATTCTGAACACATCTGGATTTGTTTTTATTTAAAAAGACGGTGCTTTTTTAGCTCTAAAATTAATTTTGACACATTTCTGACATTTAAAAGGTAATTCCTAGAATGGCATATTTACCTTTTGTTTTACAAAATATATGTACTATATTTCATGAGTTTAATTTGTTTTTCATTTTTACTATTGCAACGAGGAAGCAATAGAGAAATGAGTTGTTATTAAAACTATGAACAAATTACACAGTATATTTTGTAACCACTTGGAATGCATACATATTTAGAAAGTTAAGACATCTGAATTTGAAGCACATCTGTAGCATGGAAAAAGCATTGTGAATAACAAGTACATAGCAGTTGTTGCCATAGGTGTAAATTTGTTGACAGTCCAGGTGGTTCAATTGGCCACACCATCATTCTCTCAGTGGTAAAATGTAGATCTGTGGTTATTTGACTGGTCTCCTGTGGACAGGCATTATCATCCTGTCAATAACAATAGAGAAGATTAAAAATATTGTCAGAAAATACCAGCAGTATTTCTCTGTTTTTTTCCCCATGAGCTGTCCACAGATTTCTTGCTGTCTACTCAGATAAGTGAACAGCTGGTTTCTGAGCAAAATCTGTCACTTGCAGCATATTGCAGTCTGTCCATCTAAGCTAAATATCATTTGGGACCTGAGTGCTAGAGAGAGGATGTGTGAGTGGGCATTCTGCCAGTGAAAAACATGAGCATGACTGGAGACTGCCAAAAGACCATTACATGGTCACCGAGCATCAAGTATTGTTAGTGAAGACCACAGTCCCAGCAGGTAATATCCATTCTGATGTCAAATTTGAGGTTATGTCACATGTAGACAATCAAAAAATGTGTATATATATGTTTCTATGTATATAAGTTTACATTGAGAATCACATGTCCATTTGGAGTGCTGGAGTGTACTTTAACACTGTGTTTGTTGCGACTCTTTATGAGAATACCATTTATTATTATAAAAATATTTAATAATTATTACTTTATTATCTACTATTAAGAAATTCAAGTTAAATGAATATCAGTAAACTGAAAGTATAATATATCTCGAGTTACCTCTTTGCCACAACATAGCAACCAAATTCTCTTTAAATTACTGATATGTCTGGAATACAATGTATAATCTTATGATACTATAATTTGCAGATATTTGTTAGATTAAATAAAACCAAAAACATTCTTCCTCAAGGATATGTATCATGTCCTTTCAAAAAATCATTCTGCCAATCTCCTTGCACATTTTTTAATGTTCTGCAGGACATCTACCAATTCCTCAGAAGATTAACTGTATCAAGAGGAGTGTCTGTTTCATTATTTTCTTATGATCCTAAATTAATCCAACTCCAACCCATCAATCAAAGGTTTCATAGTATCTGTTTTTATAGTACTGGAAAGGGTCTCATTTGGATTGATTGATAAACTGAGAAGCTTATGAAATACAGCCTGCTTTCATTCACCTTTTGACTTAATAAGGAGCTGTCTGATTTCTTCGTTTCTCCACTGTATTCTTCCTCCCAGTTCTTCTTGATATATCATACATTATAGTATGAATTTTTTTTATTTTTTTGTTTTTGTAAGTTGTGATTTTTTTAATATGTTCAGATTTTTTTGTCTGTGCTTAACCATTTTCTTTTGTATTTTATGTACTTGTTCACTTGTTCTGCTACTTTTTGGATCAAACATACAAAAAATCATATGAACTATTCTGTTGAACCAAATCTGTGATTTACTTGTTCCAGTGTAAAACCTATGTCTTCTATAGTATTTATTAAAAACAGATAAAACCTTCTCTCTCTCTCTCTCTTTTTTTTTTTTTTAAATTTTGTATAGTACAAAGGACACTTTCATAATTTGCATAAAGTCCAACAATTTATTTTTAACTATCTTAAGATTATGGTCTCAATAATTTTAAAGGGGATTAAAAAGTTACTCTCTCACTGTATTCAAAACAAAGAATTCTCTTTTATAGTCATTCTCCTCTCCTCTCCTCTCCTCTCCTCTCCTCTCCTCTCCTCTCCTCTCCTCTCCTCTCCTCTCCTCTCCTCTCCTCTCCTCTCCTCTCCTCTCCTCTCCTCTCCTCTCCTCTCCTCTCCTCTCCTCTCCTCTCCTCTCCTCTCCTCTCCTCTCCTCTCCTCTCCTCTCCTCTCCTCTCCTCTCCTCTCCTCTCCTCTCCTCTCCTCTCCTCGCCTCTCCTCTCCTCTCCTCTCCTCCATGTTAATACTCAATAGATAATAAATATAAATATTTGCATAACTTCTTTTAAAAAATGTCTTGTCATACAGTTTATCACCTATTGCCTCTTTGAGGATTTTTTCTTAATGTTTTCTTATGGAAAACTTTCTACTTCTTTAACCTGTCATTTCTCAGTCTATGAATAATTAGATCATTTCAGCGTTTTCTTTTTCTTTTTTTCTTTTTTAGAACTATGTCCTTCTTACTACTTCTTTGCTTCCACTCTTCTGTACCTCAACATTCCCTCACGTGCAAGATATTGTACGTAACTGCATGCATTATTTTCTGCTTGGTCTGCAGGCTGGACAAGTGCCTAGAAAGATGATTGAGTACCTGCACTTCCTTTTTCTTCATGAAGGCCTGATAAATTATTTCCTCAGTCACAGAGAGTACAAATATTATTTAGTTACTCTCATTTCTCAGCTACATGTCATTATCATTCTTTTGTGTGTACTTGTGCACTTGTGCATATCAGTGCACCTCAAACAGGTCATAAGAGCATAATCCAGAGCCTATTTTTTTGCTAATGAATTTACAGAATCACCAAATCACAGAATTGTAGAGGTTGGAAGGGTCCTCTAGAAATCACTGAGTCCAAGCCCCCAAAGCAGGTTCCCTACAGCAGATCGCACAGGTCGGCATCCAGGCGAGTCTTGAACATCTCCAGAGAAGGAGACTCCACCACCTCCCTGGGCAGCCTGTTCCAGTGCTCTGTCACTTCACTGTAAAGAAGTTCTTGCACACATTTGTGCTGAACTTCCTATGCTGCAGTTTCCAGCTGTTTCCCCTTGTCCTGTCTTCACACACTGCTGAAAAGAGTCCGGCCTTTCTGCCCCCACACCTCAGATATTTATAGACCTGGATCAGGTCCCCTCTCAGTCTTCTTTTCTCAAGGCTGAACAGACCCAGTTCGCTGAGCCTTTCTTCATAGTAGAGATGCTCCAGGCCCTTCACCATCTTTGTGGCCATCCACTGGACTCTTTCCAAGAGATTCCTGTCTTTTTTGTACTGCCAGTGACAACATCGTAGAAGGCTACCAGGTTGGTGAAGCACGATCTCCCCCTGGTGAACCCATGCTGATTACTTCTGATAACCTCCTTTTCTTTCAGTTGTCTGAAGACGGCATCCAGCACAAGCTGTTCCATCACCCTTCCACGGACAGAGGTGAGGCTGACAGGTCTATAACTACCTGGATCTTCCTTCTGCCCTATTTGAGGACTGGAGTGACATTAGTTATCCTCCAGTTTTCAGGCACTTCCCCCATTCTCCAAGATCTCTCAAAGATGATAGAGAGTGGTTCAGCAATCAGCTCAATTCCTCTTGCTGCAAGGAATTTTGCTTCCATAGAATGTGAACCATTGCTTCAAACCATTGTTATTTATATCATGAGATTATAATTTCATATCCAGTTCATAAGTAGCATTAGCAGCTTCATAAGCATCTTTCCTTTCTTAGAATATAAGCTGTCATTTGGTTCAAAAACACAATAAATTTTATTAAATTCAAGGGAAATTTTTTTAAGCATGAGAGTTGTAATGTTGTCAAGTGCCTAAAGGTGCAGCAATATATTAAATGGTATCACTTAAACTTTCAGGTAGGTTACTTGGTTATCTTAGATCTTTCCATCTTCCACATCTAGAGATGCAACGAATCTTTCTTTCTAGTGTTGCTAACAAAGCAGTCTGTGTATCTGTGTCTTCTACAAGATGGTAAATAAATAAATCTATGCAGAATTACACTCTACACAAAAGTTTGCAGAGCTTCTGAATAATGTAATTTCCTAATAAATCTGGTGTCATAGCTCAGTGGTGTCATGTAAACTTACATGAAAATTAATAAAATCTTTCATTTAGTGTTTTCTTTCATATTAATTCTAAAGTTAAACTAAGATTTTCTGGATTTCTGTAGTTCACACAAGTATTCCTAGTGGAAAATACTTTCCCTGTGGAACTCAAATATGTGTTTGTGTGCAGTTGGTTTTAGCTAAGTTTTAGCATGAAGAATATTCTTGTGGCTCCAGTCTGTTCATATGTGCTCTTCAGGAGACATAACTGTGGGATGCTTATTCTGAACAAGCCACCTGGATTTGCTCCAGGCCAAAATCCACATCTCCTTTGACTCTTTAACATTATACACTAATTTATCAGAGTATTCTAACTGTTGGAAATGATCTTTAAGATCAGTGATATTTTGTGGAGCTGGATGAAAGTATAGCAGTGCATGAGGAAGGCAGTTAAATAAGAGGATTCCTCAGTTCATGAGAGGCTTCAGGCAGTGGTCTGCCAGAAGTACAAGTAGGTTTGAATAGAAAATGAGGGCTTTTCTTCAGTGCATGCAGTGCAAGTAGAAATTTTACACTTTTCAGCCTTGTGTGCACAAGAAATTATGATACCTTTTACAAGTGTAGTTGAAGAAAATAAAAATGTAAATGTAAAAGAAGAAAACCAAAGTAATCTTCCAAGAGATATTAGTCAGACTACAGCAAGAAAATCACTCGCCTTGGATTTAATACTGGAGACTTCCTTTCTTTTGAATTAATGTTTATTCCTCTCCCCAGAGATCAAACTTAAAAATTACCCAGTCTGGAAGATATGTCTAATTTTTGCAAAGGACAGACTTTTTGCAACTGAAGTGTCTAAAATAAATTGTTAGTAAAAGACAAAAGTTAATGTATTTGAAATTCTACTCATTCTTGTTGCTACCAGGGAGAAAATATCTAAGTAAAAAAAAGGAAGCCTTGCTTTCAATCAGATCCTTAGAATTTAATAATATAGGATGAAGTAAAACTTTCCTTTATGCTCTGCTACAAGTACATCCATTGCTCCAGTGCCTCTGAACAAAGCACATTTCTGATTGCATCATAATCAGTCAAATAGCCCTCATAAGCTGAGCAACCATCTGCCTTTTACTGCTTCTTTGAGAATGGCCCTTCTTGCTTTCTTTGTTTTTTACCTGTGTGGTAGCATTTAATTAGCATAAGCTCAATTCCTGAATGTTTTAATACAGATGCAATTTTTTTTTGTCTCTGTATGCCTGTGAATTATCAGGAGAAATGTTGTTTATAAAATCTCCTTGGAGCTACTCCATCCTACAGAAGTGATTTTTATTTTGCTCAAGAGGATTCTTACATACTTGCACAGTGGTCCTATTTTTTTAACTGAAGTCGGTCTCAGAATTGCTAAGAGAGTCTCAATACTTCATTTTTGTCTTTTTTTTTTCCATCAGAAGCATTTTCTCCTTTGCTCCATCAGCGATTATCTGACAGTGGAGCGATGGAAGTTTCTGGTGAGAAGCTGACAGATGAGAAATAGATGAGCTGACTGGGTGGTACAGGATAGTCCTGCCTCTGAAGGACTGAAGGGATGTTAAAATTCATAAGCATTTATTTTAGTATAGAAGCAAAGGGAAAACACCTCCAAAGGGACAAGACACACCATTCTTTTTTTCCTCGGGGAAACTTAATTTGTATTGAAATGAAATGAGAGACTTCATGAGCAGTGCAGTTGTTGTTGGGTGAAGGTGAAGATAAGAGATTGGAGTCTGTATCTTTGGGGCAGGCAGGAGGAGATAAGCAGACAGATGTATGATTTCTTCACACTGAAATTAGCTGCTGCCTTTTAATGTATAATACGTGAATTGCATTAACTCTAGCATGGTGGCACAGACTTAACAGCACTTTGTAGTTCAAAGTAAAGCTATCTCTATCTGAAAGGTCACAAATAATGTTCAGAAGTAAAGCACTGTCTCTGTTCTGGATTGGATGGGTGCTTCTTAGCCATCTCTGTGAATGAAAACATAATCTTCCTTACCTACAGGGAAAATCTAAAAGAGTATCTCCAACTTCAAATCCTGCTTGTGAAAGACAGTTAGGACTGAAGGCTGTTGCAAATAGTTTCACTATCTCATTTTCAGATCTGACTTTCACTGGTAGTGATATGTTTAATAACTGAAGTCAGTAAACTAATTTGATTTTTTAAATTAATTAATTTATCCAAAGCCTTGCTTCCACTTTTCTTGTATGAAATTCTGAAGTTTTCATTGCTCAGATTATAATGATTACAGTGGAAATAGAGGGTCATTTAGATTTGACCTGCCTATGCTGATTTGTATGTCAGAAATAGCTGTCTGATTTTTACTTTTGATTCTCTATAAAGACTTGAGCAGATTTTTCTAATAAATAAACATATAGGCTGGTCAGGAGTATTAAAATTCATACAAATGTCTGTTATTGAAAAACTACTGTTAAAAAGCAGGAGCACTGTAAGTTGTTATATCAAATGCGGAGAAGAAGGAAAAGCATTCAAAGCATGCAGAGCATGTAAGAGTAAGGTATCTGTAATTCTTTTTCCCTCTCTATTCCCATTCTTTCTTAAAAGAATGTTTTAGCTTTGTAATCACAGAATCATCTGATTACAGAAGCTGATAGGCATTCCTGTGCAACCTCTTGCTCAAGCAGGATCAGCTGGAGCTTAGGATCAGCTTGTCTTTGACTATATCCAAAGGCAGAGAATACACAGTCCTTTCCTCCAGTTTGGCCAGCTTCATGGAGGGGAAAAAAAAAGTCTTAATATTTAAACAAAATTTCATGTATTTCAATGCCAGCATACTGATGGCTCAAGATATCTGGTGCCCACCAAGAGACCTAGGGCCTTCTTTGCATAGCTTGATGTGCGGAATGAAACTCTGTAACCCAACTAAGATTACAAAGCAGGTACAGTTTATTCAGTGCTGCACAGACCCCGGTGCAAGGGGGATCGTTCCTCCTAACTCGCACACCATCTGCAAATATCGTGCTACAGATACAGGCTAATACATCACCAATAGTTTTCCCGGAATTCGGATACACATTCATTACACCCCTAAGAGTTGTTAGCATGCAGACCCCCCCTCTTGTGCGTGCGCAGTGGGTTGTGGGATGATTTGTCATTTGCCTTGCGAAGGCTTCTGACCTTTCTCTCTGTAAACTTCTGGCCTTTCGGGGGGGAGGGGGGTTATTTACCATTTTAACCCTCCTTGGATTTTAATACTGCCTCCAAATAGTTCTCACTATGCCTGGTGGGAGTTTGAGTTCTCCCATCTCTACCCAGCCACCAGAAACCTTTACCCAATTGATACTTGCTCATCCTATTACTTCCATTATGATATTCATGCCCACTAATGAGAGTGCTATTACTTTCCTTAATAGTAGCCATTGTTAAGTATAGAAATGTAAGGTTAATTCAGGTAGAAAGGAGAATAGTTACAATCACACATTTAACAATAACAAATAAATAAATATAACACAAAACATAGTACTATTGCAACCAAAATACAAAATGTAACAGCACACAACATCAACTTGCCACAGACACCACCCCGTGTACACTGAAATAAAGAAAATTAGTAACCAACTCATATTTTCCTTATGAGTTTAACTTTTGACAATACACTTTTCTTGACCGATCAAGTAAGCATGTTGGAATAACCTTCTATATCAGTATTGTAGTTACTCCATGTGCCTTATTAGTTCTACAAGGGAATGCCTCTGGCTACTGTAAAGTGGTATTAGTTGGTACCAATATACAGTGATACCCCCCTTTTCTTGTGACTTCCAAGAAATCAATTTGCCATTGTTGCCCTCCCTTCTAAATCATTAATTAGATTGCTATCTTCTCTAGAATATTTTACAGGTTCTGATTCAGGTTTAAAGATTTTAAGTTTACAGTCTGGAATTAAAGCCTTCTTCAACTACCTGTCCTGCCACCTGACCCATCATCTTATTTCCAGTTTCCTGTACAGTGTTATTTTTCTAAAGTCCTTTGCAATGTATAATAGCATGCTCTTTGATAGATTTACATCATGCTGTTTCCCTTGTGTGTGCAATCCTTGCTCTTTTCAGATGGTACTACGAGTGTGTAGCATCTCAAATACATAATTAGCATCTGTCCATATCATTAAGACTCTTGTCCAGGCAGTTATTTCAGCCTGAGGGAAAGTCCCCTCAGGTAATGGTTGTGCTTTGATTACCTTGTCAGTAGCAGCTACTGCATATCCTGCCTTACAGTTTCCTTGTCTCACAAAACTGCTACTGTTGGTAAGCCAGGTGTCTTCTGCATCTTCTAAGGGTTTATCCTTCAGGTCCGACTGGCTGGAATATGCAGCTTCAGTTGTTTCAAAGCAGTCATGAAATACTGCTTTGGTTCTCCAGGAGTTCCGCTAAGGAAAGATATTGGGTTGACAATATTAGTTACAATTACTTCTACATCATCCTACTCTACCAGGATGGCCTGGGATTTCAGGAAACTCTGGGGTGAGAGCCAATGCCCACATCTTACCTCCAGTACAGTAGACACTGTATGATATATTAATACTGTTATTTTTTGGCCCTGCAAAACTTGAATGGTTTCTTAGTATCTAAGTACTAGCGCAGCCACCGCCCTCAAGCACCCCAGCCATTCCTTACTCACTTCATCAAGCTGTTTGGAGAAGCATGCCACTGCCCTTTGATAGGGTACAAGGTTCTGAGCAAGGACTCCCAGGGCTATTCCTTGTTTTTTTTATGTGAGCTGGTAGCCCCAAAGCAGAGGGCCTTCATGAGTTCTTATTTCAGCTGAGAGAATGCCCACCTTGCCTTTCCATTTCATATAATATTTTGGCTTTACCAACATTCCGAGCTGTGTATCTGTGGTCGGCACCATCCTGTCATTCCTGTGAATGTACAGAATTCCTTGGCAGTTTGTGGCTCAGGGGTTTGGCAGATGGCTTCTTTCCTGACAGTCCTTGAGGTTTGAAGTCCAGCTGTAATCTCATATCCAAACATGTCGCTTACTGTGGACTTACTTGTGCTTTCTGTTGAGAAACTTGATAATCATTTAAACCAAGAAATTCAGCAAATTCACAGTCCAATACACACTGTCCTGTTTTGTTTTTTTGTGACATCCACGTACTGCCGTAAGGTTCCACCCTGGGATGGATGAACCCAAATCTCCAGTTGGATATGGTATCCTTTATTATACCTTACCAATGGGTTATTATTTACCCTTTTAATCCTCCTTGGATAGCTGTTTTCCAACCTATTGGCCCCCAGTCTGTTCCGATGCATGGGATTGTCACCTCACCCAGTGTGAGGACTCTGCCTTTCCTGTTGCTGAACTTTGTGAAGTTCCAATTTACTTCTTTCTCCAGGTTGCCCCAGTCCTTTTCAAAAGCAGTGCATACATCTGGTAGTATATTGGCCAGTCTTCCCAACTGCAGACTCACTGTGCTCTTGTATAGACAAAACAATTTATTTTTTCTTGTGAAAAAAAGAAAATAAGGATTTGCATTTAAGTTTGGTGAAAATTAAACAAATCTGTGTCTGAAAGAAAACAACAGTGGGATGAAAAATTTGCTGTTCATCTTTGTGTGATTGCATATTTTCTGTAAAGCTTACTGTGCTGCTGTTGGATATTGCAAAAGTTACAGCTCTATCTGAATATCCTTTATGAGGGGAAATAAAACTTGAGTTTTTATGTTCAGCCTTCCAAATGAGTGGCTATATTAGACTTAAACGGTGAAGCATTGGCAAGGATGAGCTGCAGGTGTGACCTCTATGAGAGGAGCCCAGAAGCTATCCTCATGCTAGACAAAACCAATTGCATTATGATATCTCACAGAGGACTCTGTGAAAAAAATATTTGAGAATATGAACCAATACTGTCAGCTGAGGATTCTGGATCATGAAATACTTTGATCCATAAAGGTACTCGTTCCTTTTATAGATGTGTTTTTTTAATCGTGTAAATGAATACTCTTGGGTAGGAAGATAAGCTCTGAAAGAGAAGACCTGGAAGGGAGATATTAGATTTTTGTTCAAGATGGCATGTCCAGGGCTGGACTATGGTATTGGGTAAGATTGGCAGTGATATTGCAGTTGAGCTATACAAGCAGCCAGAAGAGTTTAGTATGAATATATTTAGTCTTGATCTAAACGTACAACACAGTTCTATATGAGCCTTTTCAAAGTAGTATTTCAATTAAATGCTGTGGGAGGTAGATGAGGAAAAATCATTGAGTTGTTAAGAACACTGGAGTTCTTGAAAAGAATGTGGAAAGGGAAAACAAAAAAGAAGAAAAGGAATTTATGAAGAAAATAATTAGTCATGAATTATAAAACATTATTTATCATTTTTTAAATAGGCCCTTTTATAATAGCTATGAATCCACTGAATATTTCAAAGCCGATTGGCTTATCCTCTTGCTGCTGCACTGCATATTGACTGATGATTCAGATCACAATGCTCATTAAAAATACCTTGTATTTAGATTGGTTAAAAAAAAAAAAAAAAAAAAAGATAACCCTCTTTTCCCTGTTAAGTGACTGGTAGTAGAACAGTAATTTCAGTTATTTACTCTTTCTGAGTTTATGATCATGGAATGCATTTATTCTTCTGAGTGCATCTAACTCAGATTATTCATACATTTATTGAGAGCAGGGCCACAAGTTAATCAAGGGCCAAAGAGTAAAGTATGTACATATTTTTTGTTGGTTTCTTGTTACCTAAAACTGTGCTGAGGAGTACCTTAGGAGTAAGCAACATAAACAGGGTTTCTGAGATAAATCAGTACTTGATATAGGATATTTCAATATGCTTCAGTATGTTTCTTTCCTTGTTTGCCATTATTTAATATATCAAGATACATAAAACAAAAGAGTTTAACGTTGTTCCTCCCTGAGAGATCCAAGAAATTTCATCTGCTGAGCTGAGAGCTTTGTGACAGTCATATTGTTTATTTGCAGGGATGGAAAATTTCATACATTATCTGTGAAAAGCTAGAAGACATAAATTTCAAATTAACTATCCTCTGCAACTTTCTGATGAAGCATAACTGCATCTCAAAAGCAGAGCAGGGTTCCTGCTCTCTGATTATGATGGCAGTCGTCATCTAAAAAGAACAGAAAGGCAGAGTCTGAGGCATGCATATGTCCTACCAGGAGCACAGCAGGAAAATGTCTTCCACTTGGAATAAGGTGTACTGACAGCACAGTAGGAACAGCTGAAATTAGCTGCACATTTGAAGATTTCATACTGGCCTGGATCACCGAAAGCAACATGCGTATTCCTATTATTCAGTAAAGCCTTGTTTCTTCTGCAGTGCAGAAAGAGGAAATATGTGACACAGATACTAACTAAGGATCCATCAACACTCCCCACAAACAGCAACTGCAATATTTCAAAAACAAAAGGTAATAAATAACTGGAAAACATTTGTATTGCTCATTTTATATGCTTATACATACATACATAAATACATATATGCACAAATGTGTAAATAAGAAATGAAGTTGAGTAATCAGATAAATTAATGATTTGCATGATTTAGCTCTATTCATTCTTGCCAAGAGCTGAACTAATGATCTGGTGGCAAAGATGTGGCAGGCAACCAATAAGCACTGACAAGAAGAGCAAAAGAGAGGTGCACAAGTAGGCTTCAGTTTGACCTCAGTACATATCTAAGAACTGAAGTTGGATGAATGTTATGGGTGCAGTTTTTTGTGCTTTCAAAAATGAAGAACTCAAACTTCTAGAGAAACATCAGTCCTACATATCACAATGCTGTTGTTGCAGTTTCTGATTTCCGAATGTATTCATGAAAGTACTGAGAGATAAATGAAGCTGATGAAGCTTCATGACTTTAGATTTGTTGTTTTCAGTGGTTTCAATCTCCTTTTGAAAAGTGATCCAGTTTGCATCCTGGCTTGGCTTCTGACATTCATGAAACACTCATTGTTTCTCTGTGATATGACCTTATGAACACATTTCAAATTTTTTTTTTTCAAGCTCTACAGTTTATAAGCTTTTGTCATAGGGTATAGCACCATTCTAACTTCTAAAAGTAAAAGCATGGGATTCACTTTTTGAGTCTCTAAAGACTGTTAGTAATTTATGGTATGAACATGAGCTGACAGTATGCCCAGTTTGTCAAGAAGGCCAAAGGCATCCTAATCTGCATCAGAAAAATGTGGTCAACAAGACTGGGAAAGTGTGTGACAATCTTCCTCTTGCAAGCCTTACTGAGACTACATCTCAACTGCTGTGTTCATTTTTGTGCATACATAGTGTGCATACATACATACATACATATTTGAGCATACATAGAGAAAAGCACCAAAGCTGGTGTAGTGAATAGTGTGGCATTAAGGGAGATGGTTTAGTGATAGGACTTGATCTGTCAGGGTGATGATGACTGGACTTCATGATCATGAACATCTTTTCCAACTTAGATGAATCAATGATTATGTGACTTCAGGATGAATATTAGTGAGGTCTGTAGCTCATGGAAAGTGCTAAAGGGGAAAAGTTCATAGTTAAAAAGAAGTACTAATTAGAGGAAAATAGAGTATTTAAGACAACTGCATCTCTATATGTTTTTAAGAATATAAATATGTCTAGATCTAAAAATCGTGACGTTTAAAATAACTCTGATCAGTAGTTCCTAGTTCATTTTAGCTGAATTAAAAACAGAGTATTCAAATGATTGTTTCTGTATATAAAGCAGTACTTTAAGATAGAATTAGCTTCCAAGATGATGATAGCCTAACAACATTGAATTAGCTAATTCTATAGGTGAAGAGGACAAGTCCAACATTTAATTTGGCAGTGAGTGGCAAAGCAGGATGATAGCTATTGATTCACTTTTAAAATTTTTTCTTACCCTGCTTGTGATATTATTAGCACTGATTGGAGCATCCTTGTTAGATGTTAAGGCTGCATACTCACCAGCTGTAAAGTCTCTGTGAATTTGAAATACTGAATATTTTTCAGGTATTTACTTACCTGTTTTGTTGCCATTTATATTTTATTCTTCTCTATATAAGCCGAATTCTGCAAAGTAAGAATTGAGGGAAAAACGTATTTGTCATGACACTGACAGCTACTTCCAATGAAAAGCTGTCATAAGAATGATTTCAGTTTTTTTCTAGAGGAAGACCATGAAAACAATATACTTTGAAAAACAAAAAACAAAAAAACGCAAGAGAACACATGGGAACACAGGCATAGAGCCTCTGGAAAAACACTGCACAGCAGCTTGGTGAATGAATTCAGAGCTGCAAACAATTGTGCCTTAGTATATCTGTAGCTAGGGTACTAATAGACCTCTGCTGTTGCCTGATACAGATGTAGAATCAATCTCTGAGGAATAACTGTAAGGTTGCTAATTGGAAATGAGGTGATAAGTTTTCATAATCTTGCTTATGGGAAGTCATGTGTGGACACTGTAAACATAAAGTACTGCATTAATCTAATAAAGGAAATAAAGATGAATGAAGGATAGAGCTGATGCCTTGCCAGTCTGAAAAAGAGATGAATCTGCACACAGAAATATTGAAATAAATGTCCGTATCTACCTTGTATGTGTCCATGCAGACTCCATTTTTTATATTTTTGAGAGTCTTTTTCATTTATCCTTGTTCTCAGACTAGCCTGCAGAAAAAAATAATGCCCAGATTTCCTATCTGAAGGGAAGGGGAAGGGGAAGGGGAAGGGGAAGGGGAAGGGAAAGGGAAAGGGAAAGGGAAAGGGAAAGGGAAAGGGAAAGGGAAAGGGAAAGGGAAAGGGAAAGGGAAAGGGAAAGGGAAAGGGAAAGGGAAAGGGAAAGGGAAAGGGAAAGGGAAAGGGAAGAGGAAAGGGGAAGGGGAAAGGGGAGGGGAGGGGAGGGGAAGGGATGGGATGGGATGGGATGGGATGGGATGGGATGGGATGGGATGGGATGGAAAGGGGTGTTTTATTTACTGCTCGCACAGACCTCATTTGTTCTGACAGTTCATTGTTCACCTCAGGTAGTTTTCGGTTTCATTACTGTGATGAGAGCCTTAAGCTTATGTCCAAGTAATCAGAAAACAATGTTTTAATGCTGAAATTGATTAATTTCCATTTCTGGAAATAAAATGGACATTTTCTGAAACAATTTAATTGTATAAGCCACCAGGTACTGCGGTCAGTGCTTATATGACAAGTAGTTCTTTCTATGGGGCCGCAGGCCATTCAAGTGTTCTGTACTTTTTTTAAAATATGTTCAGAAAGGTCCATTTGGCTTTTGCCTTAAGGTAGTTTGTCTTTTGTTTGATAGTAGTTATCTAAGAAATTACACGTACAGTAGTGACTATAGTCTAGTAAATAGACTTTGTGAATCTCTGGGAGTATTATTTCAGCAGATTGCAGACCTGAGGTGTATTTCTGGTATTGCTATTCCTTAAATGGTTTTAGTGTGAATGGTTATTAAAAAAAAAAATTACGAAACTTTACAAATGGGCCAGAGCACATTGAAATAAACTAGAAATATATAGAGAAAAATTGTGAATACATTTGGTAGGAGTGCATATTTTCTCGATTTTTTTTCCCTTAATTTTGAACTCCAGTCTAATCTGCTTATGAGGAATGTCAGCTATGTTTACATTCTATACAGAAGAAAACTTAATTCTTCTAAGAAATTCATACAAATAGGTTACTTTCTCTGTCTATTTATGTTTTTCCATTCATAATGATGCCTTAAGATCTACATGATACTGTTCAGTTTCCTCTGGTATCTGTTTTTCTGGTGGTTGCACCTCCAGAAATTTCCAGGCAAAAATTCATGCACTTCAGGCAGTCCATTACACAAAAAAATATTGGTTAATTCTGCATTATTTGCTTTCTGAAATCATTTGTGGATAGAAGAGAGGGTTCTGAACCTTCTTTTGTTGCTATGTTTAAAAGATGGCCTTCCTGATGTATTTTTAGAACAAGGGAGAAGGAGTAAATATTCTTGCTCAGCATGGTCTGCCTTATTTCCATGTGGGAGTTTATTTGTAATTCAAGTATATTAGGAGAAAATAAACAAACAATCAAAAAAGACAACAAACCTCACATAAGTAATTTCAAATTTTCTGGTCTGCATATCTTTAGTACTTTTCTGTCAGTATATGGAGAACTCCTCAAACTTTAGCTGATCTTAGATGCTGGACACTCATTTTATATCCAGAAGACATTTGTCAGCCTGTTGAATATGCTCCTACATTCAGCAAAAAAGCTAAGAATGAAAGTTTTCTCATTCAGTTATCTCTATTTGCAAAGCTGATTTCAGTATTCTGGCTACTTAAATACGAAATGGGGATGTTCATAAATCTGCAGGAGGCAAACAACAAGGTTCACAGATGTAACAAAAATCTAGAAGCAGTACTTTAATAAAATCATAAAGTATATTATACTTTGTATGATAATTATACAAAGCATATTCCTCTTTATACTTTTAAAATATATTCCACTTTGTGGAATCGGTTATGAAATAATGTACAGATAAGTAAGAATTCCTTGTTGTTTCTTTGAGTCAGGAGTGCTGGATGGTAGATAGTACAGGTTATTAGAAGATATAACAAATTAAAACTTAAAAAACCTCATTTCTAGTGTAGAGGAGACGAAAGTGGTACAATTTTTACCTGCGTTTTGCAGTTTTATCTCCATCACTTTCAAATAGTCCCAGATGCTCTCTAAGGACAGTTGCAGGGAATTCAGCATGCAGAACTATGGAGATGCAGAAGAATATTGTAGTGTCCTCTGCCTAAACTGCAAGGTTTTTTAATGAAAACTGAAGTGGGAGGTGATTTCTCTTATTACAATCTGCTTTCTCACTAATTGCGTTCCTATCAGGAAACTGACTAGGAAGAGAGCATTAGCCGGAGTCAATTTTTATATACAACAACAGTTGTTGTTGTAGTGACATCTCTTAGTGACATCTCTTCCTCACTGCTACTTTTGCTTCATCTAATCTCATAATTTTTATTTTTATTTTTTTATTTTTTTACCATCTTCAGGTTTTCCCATCGCTGCTAATAACCTCCCTGTCTGGGGCTCCTCGTGCTTTTATTTGTCCTCCCAATGCAGCATTCTTCATTCTTATGTTATTCAAATTAAGCTATTCCCTTTATTTTAATCTGCTAAAGTGCAAGAGGAAGAGTTAAGCGTAGAAGTGGAAGATGTTATAAAAAATTATAAAAACTACTGAGTCAAAGTCAATCAAAAGACAAATGATTGTCTGTTTACCCAACCAAACATTAGCCAGCTATGAGAAGACCCCTACTGTTTCCTCAGAAAAAAAAAAAAAAAGAAAAAAAAAAGCATATTATGTGTGAATAAATCATTTGGGTATAAATGCTAAGCATACTTTTATGTTACCTGGAAGAGCTGAGAAAGATGCATTATGGATTTCATAGGGCATACAACTTTTCTCTCCCATGAGAGTTATCTGTGATTCAGAAAAACAAAACAAATGCTTGGAGATATGTTCTGTAGAAGAGCTTTCTGGTAAGAGAATTTAAAACTGTCATTTAAGTATTTAAAACTCTCATTTGTTTTCTAGTTACAATAAACTAAAAAAAGATTTCAGAGTTTACTTTGGAGTATCTGTTAAAAAAAAAAAAAAAAAGTATTATTTTCTTTTCTTGGAAAAAAACTGTCTACACCTAAAATTACCTCTGGACTTCGTAGAACATTTCTGAGATATTCTGTCATTCTGTCCTGTTCCAGAGAACCTTATTCAGGCATTTCATGATTCATCTCAAAGCCCTGAATTATGATGGTTTGGTTCAGACTGTTACAAACATGCTATGATTGTTCATGCCTAATTTTGCAGAGAAATTGGAAATTATTTAGAAGGGAAAAAAGAAACCTTCATCTCTCTGTGAAGGACAAGTACAGAGTGCCCTTATAGGTAGAATAACCCACTGACATTTATTTCAGACATGAATTACAAAGACAAATGATTCGGATGAACTGTGTAGACAAACTTAGGGACAGAATGCAAAAGACAGAATGTGATGTGTACCAGAACAGGATTTCGCAGAGACTGCAACTACTAGTAAGATAAAGAACCAATTTTTTTTATAGATAGGGCTCTTCAGAAGTAGTGTGGAAGTTTTATTTGGTTAAAATTTTCAAGCTTTTTCTTAAAAAAAATATTGCAATAGCTCCACACACTTTCATTCCTTCTCTCACTACACAGTCATACACAATGCATGTTTTAGCATTGAAAAGTACTAAAACTCACAGGCATTAGCAGAGGGCATTTCTATTCCTATCAGAAACTACAGTTACTAGAGCATGAACCAGTGTTGTGACAGGAGGATCAGAAAACAGTATCACCTGCTGTGGTAATCTTAACATTTGAATTCCCTTTAAAAATTTTGTGGAACTTTGCAAATATTTGATTCATCTCACACATTCTTCTCAGGCCAAATTTAAGGTGGAACTCTTGGAAAACAGTGCCTTTCTCAGGAATTATAGGTGAAAATACTGTCTTTTGTCCATGAAATAAAGCAATATTTTTTTTGACAGTGATATTTTTTAATCTATATATGCAGAGGGTATTAAAACTTGAGAAGGACATTGCATTTGTTTTATAGGAGGAGAGATTTTTGGTTTTCGTATTTATCACCCACCTGAAAATCTAAATCACAGCAGAACTCTGTGCTATGGGAAAACTTGGAAAAAAAATTCAATGCAAAAATTATAGTTTCCTACATGATAAATAAAAAATTTAGTTTTAGAATCTGGTTTGCCTGTACATGTTCCAACTTTGAGCTTTTAGGTTTGAGTAAAACTTCTTCTACCCTTGCTCCTTCTTTCAGTAGGAGACTGGAGTAATACAAGCTATTGGAAGAGAATCTAGTGGAATTATCCTCCCTCTACTTACAAGCCTCTCCCTGTCACATGTCCCAGAGATGGTACAAGGACGCTGAAAAAAAAGTAACTAATGAAACCTTGTAAATGCTTGGTCAGAATTGAGATGAAGATCTTGACAAGAAAAGTCTGGAATTATATTGTAGCACTGGGTGAAAATGAGGAGAATTAGAAAAAGAGAAGTGAGAAACTGAGCAGGAGATAATAACCGATGAGCGACTGGAAGAGTTCAAGGCAGAAGGGTGTGTGATTTTTACCAATAACTGAATTTATGATTGACTACTCTGTTGATAGCTGTCATCTTCAATACGTACTTAAGATTAAACATCTTCCAAATCTGAAAGAAAGCAAAGTCACTGGTATTGATACAGAGATACTGAGTGTTCTGGCTTCTACATGTGTGCAGACAGTACATTCTCAGCATCTAATCTGTCTGGATGCTAAAATTGTATCATCTGTAATTTCTATGGCCAAACATAAACTGTGGCTAAAAGCCTTGAATTTTATAGAGTGGTGGTGTGAAAAAGCCAGGCATCACTTGTGTAGAAATGTAACAAATATAAATCTAATTTCAATCTACAGTGTGCATAAAACATAAGGAAAGAAAAATCAACATATTAACTAATACTTAAATGAGACATTCAGAGCTTAACACATGCTATTCTACCTGAGCTGTATATTATCAATTATTTTTCTCCTGAGCTGTGTGCACTTCAAGATGGCAGTGGACTATATGGTTTTCTTGAGTTCTATTGAAGAAGGATATTCCAACCAAAATTCAGTGACAAGGAGGAGGTATGTTGGATTGAACAATCGCAGTTGAAGAAGATCAACTTTTTTTTGATTCTGATATTAAAAAATCAACAAAAATGTAACCCCAATAAGTATGTATTTGTAGGATTCCTGGTTGCTGTTCAGCCATTTGATTCTTGTTGGAGTCTAAGTTACTGCTTCTCTGATTTTTAAATTAATAAGATAGCTTCTCGCAGGGGTTAAGTAGATCCTCGTCAGATGTAGGTCACTCTGAAGGCAGAAACTCCTATATATTCCTATGGAAATTAGGACAGATACAAAGAGCACAAAAACATTATCCGATAGAGCAAATGATCGCATCTACAGAGCACACTTTTCAACAGTCACAACATTAGCTCTGCATTTTCATCAGCATTGAGCAAGAGTTGCATGCCATGCTCATAAAAGTCTATAGTAGTGGAGATGGCCCACTGTTGCTGTCACCGCTGCTGAAATGCACCACCCATACAGTTGCTCTGTGCTCACATCCACTGTTTGGACTCCATAGAAGTTCAGCAAATGTCAATGAATGTAAATGGGTGCCATTTTTTTCCACATGGAGAAATTCTTTGTCACACCTTTCATAGTCACTGTGAATGCACTTTCATGTCAGACACCATTGTGTCAGTGTCCCTCTGTTGCCAGCAGTCTCACCACAAGATGTAATGGAGTATTGATGGGAAGGCTTACCCTCTACTGCCATCTCACCAATATTCACCTCTGACATCATGGGCCAGCATCATAGAATAGAAGGCATTATTGTTACTATATGCTATAAATATATTAGGGTTGTTCCAAAAGTTATATACGGGTGTATACATCAGCCTTCTGCCTTGAATAAAAATGCATATTGCTTTCCATGTTCATTCTGATGACTTCATTTGTCAGCATTATTGATTTTTTTCCTACTTTCTTCATAGTTCCTTCTCAGCAGTATTTCTGAGATATGTATAATAGCTACAGTCTCAGGGATGATGGCTAAACAGTGGTTTTCACTATTGTTATTGCATAGTATATTTTTGCCTAAGTTTTGCCTTCTAACAGAAATGTTTCAGTGTTGATTTAGTGACAGTGATCACGTGGAAAATAATAATAAGCATCAAAGGCACTCTTGTCTCCATCTAGCCCAGCTTATTCCTTTTTGTATTTTTAGTAAAACATACAAAACATTGTGATAGGTGTATAAGGGTGAGCGGTTTGCAAATTATGATTTTCCCATTTTTGAGTTCCTTGATGTTCTATACCCTCAAATCTTTGTTCAGTCTTCATAATGTAGGCTTTTTTTCAGGAAGGCTATGATGTCTGTGTTGTGAGGTATTAAGCCTCAATGACCTGGCATTCTCCTCTGATTTAATGACAAAATGTTGGGAGAAAATGTTGACATTTTTACTACTCAAAATAAATTTTGTCACACAATAACAAGTATAAATAAAACTAAACAAGTCATCTTTCTATTCATGTTTAATCTGGAAGAAACCAGTACTTGTGTTGAAAAGTATTATTTTGCAAATTTTGTTCAGGTGATCTTTTTATTTTCCTTGAATTATCTGCTGACATTATCACGTATTGTTAAAGTGGAACACTGTCTAAGATTTTACCCCTTTGGGGAAGATTACTGGTAAAGAGTAAATATTCTTGCACGGTATTTTTTGTATGTGTGACATTTAGCATTATGTATTAGCATCTCAAATAAACTCAGTAAAGGAAATGAAATTTTTATGGGATATGAGACAGATTGAATACTTACCACAGACTTCTCAGGATAATCACTTTCAGTGCCCTATTCCCAGGCTGAGGATTCATTCTTTGCTGCAATTTACACTCTTAGCCCTCGAAAAGTTTTATGACTTCCCTCTATAAGCCCTTGCAGTCAAAAAGAGGCAATGCAAAATTGATCTGTGTATTAAACTTGCAGAGGCAAGCAGCCTGCTCCGAATGATAGTGATTGTGCATTGGTGATTCATCTGGCCTTCATATTAGGAGCAAAAAAATCTATCAGTTAAATGTGAGTTTCCAGCACACTCTAGTAGCCTTCATGTTTTCAAGTACTTTCCATCTGAGATATCACTGAGTTCTCAATGGGGAATCTTGCTTTTCTATCACGTTTTCCAGTTTGGAAGTAGGTAGGTAGAAACAAAATTATAAGGTAGTGAGTTAGATGTATAATCGTAGTGACATTTATTTATTTATTTATTTCATAAACTCTTCCATTTCCAAGCATCACGCTCACATCATTGAGACAGGGATGTACTGCAGCTAAAAATAATTTATAGCTTATCTTAGCCTGAACATTTTTGGATTGGGTATCATTTCATTGCATTCCACTACATAGAAAAGAACAATTGTTAGCTGCAGTGCAAATTTGTGTGTTTTAAGTACTTTTTTTTGTTGTTGTTGTTAGACTGCAGAAAATGTTGATGCTTGTTTTCTTCCCTCCAAGTTACATGTGAGGTAACTTTTCATAACTTTCCAGTGAATTCATTAAAAAACTTTCAGCATGTCTTGTTTAATTATTGGAAAAAAGCCAACAACCAATCCAAAACAACACAAAACTTGGAGAGTAATAGCAGCATTAATAATCACATGATCATTCATTGATTTGTCTGCTTCTAAAGGCTCAACGCTGTGGAAGCTATACAACTGATTGCTTTTATGTCCTATAAGATTTTTTGAAATAATTTTGGTTACGTATAATATCGTATTTGTTTTGTGTTAGATGTAACTTTATAAATGAAATACACATTTATGAGTATAAAGTTACTTTTATGTATGTTCAAATATTGATACAGATAATATATTATTATATATTTTGGGAGAAATATTAGCTCTCAAATACTTAGTGAAATATTAGATTTTGATGCAGTCATGACTTTTCCCTCCCCATGCTGATGAACTAGATTTAGAATTTTGATAGTGCCTTCAGATAAAAACGTAAATCTTATCAAGAATATTCAGATAGAGCTGTTCAGGTAATGGGCTCAAAAGCCAGGTAACCTTTGGAATAAATTACATTAATATTCACATCATTAACAGAAATAAATTTACTTTTCAATACAGATTAATATTGTACAGAAACTACTTTGGGAAGAACAGTTTTAAGAAAAACTTTGCCACTCATGACAGATGCACTGCTACACTCAAAAGTGGTGCTTTAAAAGCTGTTGAGCCTACATCTTCTCACTTCTGAGGCTGAGGAATGGCTGTAGGACTCTGTGAGCGTGTATGGATATGTGTGTGCATGCATGTGCATTTTACTGCTGAATATTTTTTTCCTTCTCTCTATAACACAAGAGCTTTTGTTTGCAGATTTGTTCTCCTTTCAGTGTGATTGACAGGAAGGTTTTGGTAAGGATTGGAATCTTATTTTGGGAAGGATTGAAATCTTATCTAGAATTGTTTTTCAATCCCCTTTCAGAATCCAATGGTCTTGAGAAAAGCTGCTGCTAGATACATGTTCCTGCATTATTGCCACAGTGACAGGTTTATGGCTTTGGTTTGTTGAAGTTTCATAAGTTCAGAAGGATAGACAGGGTTGCAAAGAGGTTACCAAATGATGTAACTTGGCCAGCATTCATATCTGTGTGTTAGTAAGTAAAAGCAACCTACAACTCCTGCCAGGGTTAACACACAGGTGGAATGGTGCACATGCAGACTTAAATTGATGAGGCACATGTGTAAACTGATAAAGGAAGTTTGATGAACCTCACCATCAAAATTTATCTAAATTCAATATTGTTAAACATTCTTAAAGACTACATGAATTATACATGAAGTATATGGATTATTTATAGCAGGCAAACAATGGTGACATTTCTGTCTGTCACTTACTATGACAAGGTTAGCATGTTTTATTCAAAACTTCTAAACAGTAAAATGATTTATATGTAATACTCTTTCTTTGGACTGCCAGGGAAAGCAGAAAACAACACAGTTATCCTATGACATAAAGTCAGATTTGGTATTAAAAAAAATACATAAATGACAGAGCAGGATTATTTCTAACATCTGTGAAATGCACACTGTGAGTTTTCTGATTATTTTAAAGCCAACAAAAATATTTAAGAAAGGTGAAGGAAAAGGAAACAAAGAAACAAAGTCCCCTCCCCAAAGAAGATCAAATAATGAGCATCCAAAGTAAACAAAACAAGAAAAATAGGATCAGTGGTGTTATATAAAGTTAATACTAACAATAATAATAATAATAATAATAATAATAATAAATTAAATAGCAACTACTGGAAAATAACATGCAAAAAATGCAATGTGAAGTGAGCTTTCTGCATTATGTCAAACTCAAAACCTGGAAAAAAAATCCTTTTCCCTTGGTCATAACATACAGCCTAAAGAAGTACATAACTTTGTGTTACGTAGTCTTACTCTCTGTATGTGGGACCCTGGTCTTTATGGAATATAACTTAGGCTACCTTTCCTTAGCATCACCTGCTGAATATTTTCCAAGTGGAATAAAACATTAATCAGTGAACCAGACGTCAGTAAATAACAATAGCTGTATGCCCGTGAGTGGGGAGTTCTCCAGAGAAATGGGAAATTTTGGTTCAGTGTCTGCTCTGGGTAGCAGAGAAGAAAGATACCTTTCCTGCACTTCATGTCAGTACCTCAGTGTATGGCAAATTCTGAGCACTGAGAGGGAAATAAGAGATGGTAACAGCTGGCAGCTCCATCTACTTACAGACTGAATACTATATTTACAAGCACTTATGAGTCAAAAAAAGCAGGTGTTTGATAGTATGAGTATTTTGCAGTTTCAGATGGGATATTTGCTAGCTTCTACAAGGCAGCTGAAAGATCATTTTTGTTCTAATGTTCTGAATATGGTTACTGGCTTCAGTACGCTGTTGTCATTCGGAAGGACTCAAGTCTACAGTCTTCATGACACTGCAAATATCGCTAGCATTTTACTAGAACCACACATGACCCAGGAAGACCATCTATCAACAGAATATTTGATTCACATCATGCTTCCCTGGCAGTAAAAAGAACACTGAAAGTGTCACAACACTTAATTAATGAGCCACAACAACAGTTCTGGATTTGCTTATGCATAACTTGTCTCTGATAGCAGCCAGTTCCAGACCAATTACAGAAAGCACAGAGAACTTTATATTTTTTAACTTCAGTTCTGGCTGCTTCTCTTGTTGGCCATATAAAGGCTCACTTCCTAGACTGATTTCATTTTTAAATTTTATTTTTAATTATTATTATAATTATTTACCTCAGTGACATTTTGCCATAAAACCTGCAACACAAAACTGTGCACTGATTTAAAACACACTCTACTGTGGCATTTTTCATTTTTTAGGCATTTCAAAATGTCAGAAGATTGTGGCTTAAAAATTCAGCTGAAATAGTCAATATAGAAAAAAGTCACATTTTTACAACATCAGATGAGTTAGTTGATGATCAATTGTATTTATGAACCAGAGTCACAGATGTAGTTAGGCAGTTTTGCATTAATTTCACCCTGTATTTGTGAAGCAAACCAATTCAAGTCTTAGATGGATAAAACACTACCGCATATGCAAATAACAGAGTGGTGACAATTTTATCTTCTATATCATTTCTTTTTTTTTCTTCCTTGGTTTGTTCATTTCATTGGTTTTGTTTCTGTTTCTATAGCTCTTTAAGGATGAGCCTTACATAAAAAGTGGGTCAAGAAGGTGAGGCCTGAACAGAGTAAAGTAGAGAGAAATAAATAGGCAGACGTATGGGAGAGAGGGAAGTCCATTGTCACATCCCTGTATCACTGACAATACCATGATCCTGTTCCTATTTAACTGCAGGTTTCACTATAGATGTGCTAGTCATCATTAGATATTGATCTGTGGGGTACAATACCTGCTGATCTCAAAAGCATGGATTGCTTTTTTTTTTTTAATCTAGAAGGTGGCAGCACAATGTAAATATTAATTAAAATGCAATATTGATTCATTTGCAAATATTCTTTATACCCATGCTGGTTGTCATTTGTATCTCTTGACAGATTTTTTTTGGATTCACACAGTTGAATTGTTTAGAAAAGCATTGTCTTTAATGTTTTGAAATAAAAATTCTTTTATGCTGCATCTTTTTGAAGTTTTAAATATTTATTAACTTTTGAAGTACATTGAAATTCAGAGGTACTTACTTCAAAATTATATTTTCCTGTTTGTTTCACATTGATTCCATTTATCTGGTGCTGTCAGGTAATTTAGTGTCCAACTTGACAGATAACTAAATAAATACATTTTTTTAAAGAATTTCTAGTTGAGCATGTAATCTGATGCCTCTCTCAACTCACAAACATCATATGCAGCTGTGTTGGACTTCCCAATCTTCTTGATATCTTATTTTCACTGAAAATGGAAAAGCTGAAAATGAATCCCTAATTAGAAAAAAAAAAAAAATTAGGAAAAGAGCTGTGTAGCTTATCAGTGCAGTCGCATCGCATTCTATTTGAATATCAACTTTAAAGGGTGGAGTGTTTGCTCTGAAGTCCCCATAACCATCATGTAAAACTGGAACTGAAGCTACCACTCAATTCTCCTTGCCTTCATTCTGGTAATGGGCTTACTGAGGTCCTTTGGTGTCTCAGTCTTCCACAAAACAATATCATTTATTCTCCTTCTCATTAAGGTGTCTGCTTCATGTGGTATATAACACGTTTTGATATTTTTAATGTTTTTTAATTTGATCTGTGATAGAAAAGATAAAGCGAGCCTCCTGAATCTTAATTGAAGATTAAGGCTTCTCTCCATATTACTTATCCACAGTTAAAGGTTGTAATTAATTAGAGCCTCATCCAGATTCAGAAGATTAAATAGTGTAAAATGTTTTGCAGTTCCTTAGTCGAGCCCGTTTAAAAAGATGATCAGGAGATTTCAAGGCTCACTTTCTCTTTGGAATTGCACAGAGGCAAATAATATGGCTGATATTTGTTATTGCTGCTATTATCTCACGCACATGGAAAATAACTGCTATCTGGATCTGTAAGTATTGTCATTCTGTTCACTTGTTAACAGCAAAAAAAAAAAAAAGGCGAAAGAATACCCTTTTTATCTCTACATCCATTTTGCCTGAATTTTCTGTTTGTCTCCTGAAGAATACAGACTGTGACTCATGCACAGTGGGAATTTTCAGCAGATGAAATAGCTGAAAGGAAGAACCTGGAAATTCAGCTGTATGTTTGCAGATCCCACCAGAACAGTCAGCTGACTACACAACTGTAATAACCAGATGTAAATGCATGTCAGGATCAGCACAGTGCAAGTGTGCTCCTAGAAATAAGATCACACTGCCAGTCTCTTGGTTCTGCCAGCAGTGCTTCCTTCAGGGCCTTGTTCCTGGGAAAAGCAGGTGTGCTGGACAGCAAGTGGGGCAGATAGCCAAGTACTATCTGGGTATGAGAATTTTTTTTGTAGGCTAACATGCATGTAACTCATCTCAGTTTATTTTGCGTAGTGTGCATCACAGAAAATTGCTGCATGCATGCAGCTACACTTATTAAAACAGTCAGATAAAAATACTGAATCATTGGACTTGGCCAACAGGCATGGACCTGGGAACATATTGTCTTCCTCTTGAAGGGGAATGTTTTGAGATCCCATGGGGTAAAGCCCTAGGCAGGGCATCTGATTTCATACCTTACAAAATCCCTGTTAGCCTCTGTTATTTTAGGATTGATCCTACGGTTTACAATTGCTTTTAAATGAATGATTTCTTTTTTTTTTTTTTAATCATTACAGGATTGCAGGGAAAAACATTTTCTTCTGTTGGAAATTTAAAATTTATGCCACCTCTTTTGAAGAAGAATCATTGCATTAAAGGAACTAGTTATAAATTCATAGAATCATGGAATAATAGAATCATTCAGGTTGGAAAAGACCTCTAAGATCACATCCAGCCATCAGCCTATCATCACCACCATGCCCACTAACCACGTTCCTCAGTGCCCATTTCAATACAATTAAAAATTAAAATCTTTTTGCTTCCTGTCAATTATAAAAGATTATACATATATATATATATAAACAATACAATGTGTAACATGTATCATTTTGCTTTTGATTCTCCTTTTATTTCAAGAACTATTTGCAAGACATGCAGATACAAGTCACCTTCGAAATGTGCACCACAATGAGGAAACATTTGCTTATCTGTTTTTGTTGTGATATGATACCTTTGTTGACCCACTGCCTATTTTGACCAACATTTTAAAAAGTGACATTGACACTGCTGAAATTTTAACTTGAGAAAGGAAGGTGCAAAAATGCATCTGTGTGTAGAATCATGGGATAGAGATATTCGAGTGGACTGATTTTGTACCCATCTTTTTCTATTTTTGTTTGCTACAGGGATTGTAGCCCTTAACAAAGTTCACCACGAGATTTCATCTGGGAATTGGTAATGTATACTGTGATATACTTCATCTAACAACAAAAGCTAACTTAGTCCTTCAGTAGAAAAAAATACCTACCACTTAGGTAGCATCATTGAAAATATATTTTTTAAAATGACTTCTTTTTTTTTCTTGATTTACTTGATATCTCATTGGTAAATAAAAAACTAAAAAGTGATGCTGCAAGTGAAAGCCAAGAAAGCTGTCCCCCTCAGTTCCCCCCTTTCTGTTTTAGACTGTATGCTAGAAGAATCCAAAGGCTTTAGTAATGTGTGCTTACCAAGATTCTGATATTTGTATTTGTCTCTGTTGCTGGTTGATGGTAAAAAAATCTTCATGGCTAGATTGTCAGATAGCATTCTTTTCTGTAGAGCATTCACTAGGCCAGCAAGAAGCAACTTATTCAGAGACCTGAAGGAGTTATTCTTCAGGATCTCTGAGTGATCATCAGTATGTACCTTTAGGGTACAAATAAGCATACTCAAGTCAATATTACTGTCCATCCCTGCTGATATAAGTATGTACTGAGAGCATTATCAATGTTGCCTTTACCATCTTTCTTCTATTTGGAGGAACCAGGACAACGTGTGGATTTTGTTGCAGAGCTAATTAAGATGATGGCATTATAAAACACTTCTTCAGTAATTTCATGTATGAAATCAATACTTATTATATAATTTCCTCTTAACTTAATGTTAAATGAAGGAGAAAAATTAGCATCTATCCTTGCAAGATTTCGTTGGTACTGAATGGACACTAAGTCTCTACCTTCACAGAATCTTCCTAAAATTTATCTTCACATATGTTTGGAGTTATTTGCAAAGGATAACGAATTCACGAGTTAATCATAAGTGTTATGGCAGCAAAAATTATTTAAATCATGTTACATAAATCATGATACAGTAAGTCCCTGACTACATTTTGGCTGTTACATTTTCTGAGAATAAATCTGATATTATAGAAGACCATTCAAAGTTCTCTTGATTAAAGATTACCTAATATGTTCTCATGTGCTTTTGGAGAAACCTTAATGTATAAATTGTTTATTCCAAAAGTAATGCTTCTTATTTATTTCTAAGGGACCTCCAATATCTATGAAGAGCACAATAATGCTGTTTGACAGAGCAAATTCTCAGCTAAAAAATACTATTTTTCAACCTAATCAACAACGTTCATTAGCTCTGCATTTTTGCCAGCAAAGAACAAGAGCCTGCTTGCCACACTTATCAGACCTTGCTCCAGCTGAAGTGATCCACTGTTGCCAGTGCTGAAATACACCACACAATCCCCACTGTGCTCATATCCACTGATTGATCTCCATAATTGTTCAGCTAGTAATGATGAATGTCAATGGGTGCCATTTTTTTCTGCATGGAGGAATTCAGTTCCACACTTTTGCTTTGTACATTCTTCCTCATCATCCATTTTGTCAGACTGCCACTCTGCTGCTATCTGTCACACAGCAACAAAATGTATCAGAATATCAATATGAAAGTTCAGCCTCTACTGCCATACCACCAACATCCACCTCTGATGTCACAGGCCAACATCATAAAATAGAAGGCATTACTTTTGGAATATCCTCTGCAGAAACTAGTCTTGCCTGGAAGAAAAGCCTTTAGAGACATAAGAATAGGATGCTTGCCAAGGAAATAAGGCAAAACTGATGAAAGTGCCAGAGAAATAATACAATCAGAGCCATTACACAAAATGGAAAGATATATATATAAAAAAAAGCATGGTGTGTTTATGAGGGATTTTTCACAAGCCATGCCATGTTCTGGAAGAACTGTGAGAGAAAGCAGTTTGACAGTCCTTTGTGCAGAAAAAGTCCAGGAAGCAGAGACTTCCTATCACCGTCAGTTAACTCTGGCTGAAAAATCTGTAATTACTTCAGGCTGCTGGTAAAGTCATCAAATAAACAGTCTGCTATCAGCCTTGGATCAGATGTATCACTACCTGAGGCGATGTAGGAAAGTTTTTTAAAGCATGTCATGACTTCTAATTCTTTGCAGAACATTGCTAGTAGATTGGCTGCAGCTAAACCACCTCACAGCCCCTGAGACTGTGGGCAGAAAGGGTAGCACACTGGGACTTGGAGAGCGAGTGCACGTTATGAAAATTGAAAGTTTGCTGTTGTCAGTAATGTGTTGAATAGAAACAAAAAAAACTGTCCATGCCCATTGCACTGACACACCTATGTCAGTACCAGTGTTGTGTTCTCAGAGTTGTCTAAGTGCAAAACTGTGGTTGTTCCTCTGCTGTACAGAGCACACAAACAAACAACGTACATATCTAGAAAGGCAACTGAGTGAAGAAGTAAAAGGCCAAAGCAGAAACCGATTATCCTTGTGAATCTTCAGTTTTACCATGTTTTCTTGTTTTTACATAGAAGAATTCTGTCAGTTATACTTAATATTGTCAGTTCTCATTAAGATAATATACCTTTACATATACATGTGAATATACATTACACACATGTATATATATTTATATAAGAACGCATATTCCTGACTATCCAAAGGGGCAATTGCTTTTCCACTAGATAGCTTGGAGCAATTGGATAATTAGAACAATTAGAAGAGCTAACATATCAATATTTTTACTGCAGCATATATTTTCTTTTCAAAACTTTTTGGTCTCTTCTGTACAGTATTACAGTTAAAGTATACAGATAACAAAGAAGAAATGCAAAATGATTGGATGGAGCCTTGAACAGGGCAGAAATGAACTCTGTTGTGCATGAAGGATGCAGGAGTTCACTGTCATTCTTTGAAGGTAAAAGAGTTGGCAGATCTCCACTAGTAAGTGGAATGGGAACACGGAAATGAAGGAAATTAAGGATTATGAGTCTTTTTCCTCCCTTTTCTACTCTACGAACCTCTTATGCTAAGTTATATAGAATGAGAAAACTTACTCAGAAAAGTCTCCTGGTATGAGTAACTGTCTTTTTGCAATTTTTACTTTTTTTGTATAAATTATGTACCAGTTGAGACAGGGGGGAAAATACTAAAACATCACAGGAAAGATGTCACCTTGCTTGGATTTTCATGTCAGGTTTGGGGAGGGAAAAAAAAGCTGACACCTGAAAAAGGTCTGGATGGGCATTCAAACTTCAAAGACTTTGCTCTAATCTGTACCTACACCGAATGGAGACGATTGCTCACTTCACCTTCCAGTTTCTAGGATCAAAATTTAGAGCTTTTGACCTCAGAGGAACCAAAGCACTACTCTCCTTACCTTGCTTTGGCATTGTTGTTTATTTCTATTTATGGCTTTAAAGAGGTTCTTACCAAGTTCCTTCAATAAATATGTGAGCTCATATTTGTGATTTCTTTCTGAGAACTTTAGGAAAAAAGGAAAGGCTTTGCAAACCACTCTGAAGAAAAAGGACTTTGAGATGTATACTTTTAGAAACTTCAATAAATTATGATCTTATTCAGTCACAGAAGTACGTTAAATGGGTAAAAATATGGTTATCCAAGAAATACAACATCAATTTTCTATGTCCATGTTTTGTTCTCTATAGACTGTCAGCAGTTCAAAAAGCCAGCTCCAACTCTGACAGTCTCATTTTCTAGGAACTTGCTTACTGGCCATGTAATCATATAGATGGCTTGGGTAAGTCAGTTTCTACAGTTACAATGCACACTGAGAAAATAGTTCATTTTGCAAATCTGTATTCTACAGACATGGTTCAGTAATTCTGTATTACCTGCTCCACTCTTTACTCTTTTCTGATGGTGCAGAATCCTACAGATGCACTGAGCTGTTGTGAACACTTTTATCTTCAGAGGAAATATAAGCATGTTTATGCCTTATGACATAATTTAAGAGGAAATAGTGCAGAAAATGTACTTGAACTTTAGTTTTGTAAAGTTTGCCTGGCATTGTGACATTTTTCTTATGTGTTTGACCACCATTACAAAGATTACAGCAGAATTTTAAAGGCAATTTCTAACACTGGATATGCCAAAGTCCTACTCTGCAAGATGCTCAGATTTCTCAGTTTTTCTTCAATAAACCCAGGATTTATGGAGAACAGATTTAGTTGGATGCTATCATGAAAAATGTATTTTTTTAGTGCTAATATATGATGAGTGGTACTCTCATTATCCGTGTAATAAACTTGATGCCTTCAGTAAAACAGGACAAGATTAAAAAAATAAAAATGTTAATATTTGATATTCACAGGGCGATCCAGGTATTAAAACATCTCAAAGTAATTGTGGAAATGGTGTCACAGAGCAGCCAAGCAGACAAATAAATTGCTTTTTGGAAACATTCCATAAGACAAACAGGCAGAACCTTCGTTTTCAGATTATTGCTTTTACAGGGATAAAAATATTTTGAAAACAAAACAAAGGAGGAAAGAAAAGCAGTATTTGCTCTGAATTTCCATTACTTGTTTCTATGCATGGCAAAAACAGCTGTAGACTCTTTCTCACTCTCTGACAGAGATATTCCAATCAAAATGTAATTAGAACTTTTTTTTTATTTTAAACTTGTTTTCAAATGAACATTATTTTCAATAACAGAACTTTGTGATATTTTATTAGCTGTAAAATCTTGTGTCATGTTTGTTTTGTTTTTCTGTCTTTTTTTTTTCCTTTTTATATTAAAAGATTTAATTCTGAAAATGTTTTGAAATATTGTTTCTTCCTGTCATGAACATACTCATTTTATTTGTTACTGTTATGAGTTTGATCATTTGAGGTCTTGGCAGACATTTCATTTTCTTTTAATTCATGAGGTTGGACAGTTTCTTTGACTTTGGACAGGGAGAAAAATCTACAAGCTGGCATTTGTCATCTGTGTTTCAGAAACAGAGGGAGAGAAGTGAGGTAATCAATTTAAAATAGGAAAATAATTTGATCCTTATTTAATTTAGAATAGGTAAATACTACCAGTGATTTTTGCTGTGTAGCAGTTTTATAAATAAAATTGTAAAGGCTGTAATGTAATCTTTTCCTAAGAATTTGATAGGTGTATTTGCCATCTAGTAATAATACTTGCTATTTTAAATAAGTTAAATAAATACAGGGCATGGGAATTATGTCTGGGGTACAAGAAGAAAACTGAGATATCCCTATGTCTCATCTTTAAGATGGTTGCAGTCTTAAAGTAATGTCAGAGCAAATATAAGAAGATTTTTAAAGGAATGGGTGGAAAAGATTGTGAGAAGACTGAATAATAGAACATTAGTGCCCATAAACTGAAATGTAACACTGAAAGAAATAAGGAGATCAATATAGCAGATAAAAAGCAAATCTGAGAGTTAGAAGAGATGGTAATTTCTTCCTGGAGCAAACTAGAAAGAGCTCAATCAGTTCTTATTTTTTTCTCTAGAACAGAATAGCTCATTATTGTAGGTTAGCTTTACATTTGTTTAACAAAATATGATATATCTATATATATATATTTTCTTTTTGCTTGACTGACTTTGTTGCAGATGTTCAGATAAGCACTTATACCTTCCAAAGTTAATCTTCTGAATTAATTGTATTCAATGAGAATTTGAAGTTAATGAGAATAAGGTATTACAGTTGAAAGCAAAGGGATGAAAATCTAGTCTAAGAAAGCTAAATTCTGATCTTGCAGCTACCAGTATAAATTCAGTGGAGCCATGAACAGAACTTGTCTAAAATGTCTTAAGGGAATAATATAAAAAGATTTGCTATGTAATTTGCTGTTTTATGACTAATGTGTTCATGGGGGAAAGCATTGTTTCAGACTGGGATTATAAAAGAGCCAGAAATATAAATCCCAGTTCAAGCCCCATAGACACCACTGGAAAAAATCGTTTTGTCCATAGTGGGCTCTGTATCTTACAGCAAGTCGATGAGCATCCATAACTCCTTTTCCCTTCCAGAGCTGGCCCCACAGAAATACAGTCAATGCAGTCATAATGTTTTGTCACTGCACAGTCAACACAAGTCCAATTATATCAAATCATATGAACAATACTGGTGGAAATGTATAACTGAATGTATAACAAAAACATTTCTCCAGTCTGTCCGCAAAGACTGCACCACAAAGAGAATGCTGCAGGACATATCATCAATGCAGTCCCCTCTCTCTTCCATTAAAAAGCATGTTATCAATCTTCAGATTCCTTAAACTTTTCCTTTCCTCTGCTTTTTTTTCTTACTTTGATAAGACAGTACAGGCTTGAGTAGTAAGCAGAAGTTTTGAAGCAGCTTCTACTTCAGCTGTTGAATATAATGCTTTTATTTTTTTTTTCATTTATCAAGTGGATTTGGTATTCATTATTTGCTTGTTTGCCAGCCTAACGTGCATGATCCTTTCCTCTCAGGACAATTACATCGTGGTATCTAAAACTACAACAGCAACTCAATCTCATCTCTCCATTCAGAGTGTAGTGCGATGGGAATCTGACATAGAAGGGATATCTGTGTGATATAAGCATATGATCCAGTGACAAGATTTATGAGAAGTGATGGGACATTTGTTGAGGAAATTAAAAGTCTAAGGCAAGATACTGAAGTCAAATATAGAGCAATCTAAGATGAAGAACCAAATATATCTTTAGACTTTTGGGTTTACCAAGAGAGTTTTGCAAATGGTTCACTTGAACCATAGCATTATATATTTCGGACTTCAGGCAGCGCTTTTCAGTTTAATATTAGCAGCAGAAGCCCAAGTTAAACACTATTTGAATGCACAGCTATGAACAACCCAGCTTTTGAAAAACACTCTACTTTCTGCTTCTAAATGAAAAACAGTAATTTGGAGCTGAATAAGGATATTAATAGCTTTGTAGAAACTAGATGAATAACACGGATGAATAATAGAAATTCCACCATTTGAACAGCTCTTAGTTATTTGTTCTCTTAATCACCACTTATTTTTATTTATTATTTATTAATCACAATTGTATTTCTAATACTTGAGCTCTGAATTCCACACAGCCAGCAGAAGCTGGATGTGATACATTTGGTAGAAATATTCAATTTAAGCAATTGCTACAGAAATTGGAGTCATTGAGTACACTTAATTGTGACATTGCTTGTATAACTGAATGTGGCTGCTTTTAAGCATATGCCTTATTTGGAAGCCCTTGGAATGAATTGGTCTGACTTATGCAATTACACTGAAAATGTCAGTATGCTCTTAACTTGCAGGTTTGAATTAGATCTGAGTAAAACTTAATACATTCACCCATGGGAAACTTTGCCATTGAATTGACAAGAAAATCTTACAAAGATTGGTTCAACACATGACTATGAAGCATTCTTCAGATTTTCTGGTGGTCCATATACACTGCAAAAGAGGTCTGAGCAGTGTAGAAGAGATTACAGATTGCCATATGTCTTCAACCAACTGCCAGACTTAAAAACTATGCATGGGCCAGGTCATAAGATAGGTCTTTCCTTCAGTGAAAACAATTGAAGTGAATTGAATTGGCGCATCTAGAAATTTTCTGAATTTAATCAATGGCAATTTCTCAATGCAAATAATTGATGAGCTGACCATGGAATATGGAATATTTTATGCTGGACTTGCTCTTCATAAGAATCAAAAAAGTAGTCGAGGATGTGTTAGAATCTTTGGCTATACTGATCTGAATCTGTAGGGATAGAATCCTCAGAGAAGCCCAAAAGACAGACAGCAGAGTCACAGTTGTGAAATTCAGAATGGCAGAATGGCTTTGTTTGTTTGGCTTTTTGTTTTGAGATGTTCACATCAGGAACTATCCTGCAGTTTTCCTGGTGAACTTCGAGTGTTCAGAAGAGGAAAAGGGGGTGGACATCCCAAGAAGAACACAGAGATATTTCCTGTGTGCACAGAGGTGAAACAAATCATTGTTCAACAGGATTTGAAAACAATGAGGGATGTGAAGGATGAGAAGAGGCTGATGGTCTGTTAAAGAGGACAGAAGTTCTCAGTTTGATGGTCTTTTGAGATTCCTCCTCACATGGGCTTTTCTGTGGCTCTGTGTTTCAAAGAGTGGCTTCCCTTCTAAAACGAATCACAGAACTATAGAATGACCTGGTTGAAAAGGACCACAAATGCTCATCTCGTTTCAACCCCCCCGCTGTATGCAGGATCACCAACCACCAGACCAGGCTGCCCAGAGCCACATACAGCCTGGTCTTGAATGCCTCCAAGCATGGGGCATCCACAGCCTCCTTGGGCAACCTGTTCTGGTGCGTCACCACCCTCTGAGTGAAGAACTTCGTCCAAATATCTAACCTAAACTTCCCTTGTCTTAGTTTAAAACCATTCCCTTGTCCTATTCCAACCATGTAAAACATGTATCCATGAAAGCTAAGGCTGACATGTTCTGCTGCCCAGCAGATCTTCTTACTAAGGATACTGAAAAGCCAAAGTTCCTCAACAGGCTTTTTTGTTTTGTTTTGTTTTGTTTTGTTTTGTTTTGTTTTGTCTTGAATTTCACTGGTATAACTGCCTTCAGAGCTTTAGGGTCCTATGGAGACTCCTGGGGTGCAGGGTCAAGGCTGGAGACAGCCAGGACAGTTTCAGCACAAGACATCAGGCAGCTCATGGTAAGGGGACTGACTATAAGAAAGACATAACATGTGTCTTGAGTTTTAGATCACCTGGAAAATTGGCAATGCACATCAGATTAGCCACACCCATATAGATTTTGTACAGAATTTGCTAGATGCTATTAGTCAGTATAAGAAACAAATTTTAGAACAGGTTAACTTTAAAAAAAAGTGTTTCTTATGCTGGATGATTTCCCAGACTATTTCCATAGCTGATAACTGCCAAGACAGAAGTACTTGTTAACAAAAATCAAGATGTGTGAACACACGCCAGGTAAGTCAGCTGTCATTCAATATGCTGGACAGACATTGTTAAAAAGTAATGATACCACTTTTTTCATGAAATTCTTCTAGCGAAACTCTGTACACACTGATGTCTACAGGGAATAACCACTATTTCATGGGTACTAATATTGCTGCTGGACAAAATCCAGATATTGACATGTTATGTTGTTCTACAAAAAGCTCCTTTCAACTCATCTTCTCTGAATAATATCTCAATTAAACAAAGTCAAAGTTTCATAGCTTAAACTGTTCAGCAACTCCTCTCTTTTTTCTTTGGTCACATTGCTGATGTGTAATAAATAAAACTTTCATTCTTTCTAAGTCATAACAAATATTTCACCCATTTATTGCAGTGTGCCAGCAAGAAGTATCTCATTTCCTTATATCAAGAGTAATTATTTGATCAGGATCAAGATGTTCTCTTGCAGAGGAATCGTATGGCAAATGGTTACATATTGGATGCTTGTATGAGAGGATGACTCACTTTATTCTCAGCCATGGGCAGCTACTGAAAGCTCTGTGATGCAAAATGATGCACATGTCTCTTACTGCGTGCATACAGTACCTGTCACACTGTAAGAACACGTGTAAGAACAAGTACAGCTATTTGGAAGACATAGACTGCTGCTGTGCATAAACATATCCGTGGCTTCTTCCTGAAGAGGATTGTTTCTACAATAATTCCTGTTATTCAGAAAGCAAATGGCAAGCAAAATGACAGTAGTTACGTTTACATTACAGTTCAGAAAACAATTTGATGCTTCTTGCTTTTCTTTATAACTCAATAATTTCTTTTATAAAGCTTGAGGGAAAGTCTGAAGTAGTCAGTGTGATAAAGACTACTTGTTTTTCAAATTTAGTTAAAAGGTAGAAACTTCTACAGGAGTCACAGCACTGCAGGGACTCCGCATCTGCCAGTCAACTCATTATTTATCTAGAAATGTTAAAAAAGACATTGACAAACATGGAAAAAATAAAAATGAACTATTTTGCTAAAAAATACCCAAAGCTTATGTTATTAAGCGTTTATATGCAGGAATGTTTATAGCTTATCAAGCTGAGTAAATATGTATACTAACTCTTAATTGTGCTATGCAGTCTGTGACAACCATCTGCTTAGAAGGGCTTGTTTTTTGTTTTTCTCTCTCACTGAAATTAAAATATTGTCAAAACAATTTCTACTTGCAAGTTAACAGAAGATCTGATGTCACAAGGCCTTTTTGGATTAGTGTTACAACATCAAATAGTAACAAATACACAATCCTGAAATAAAAACATAAATTTGCATTAATACTGACATAAAATAAGAGCTGGATTTACAAAATCTCCTGTGTTTTTGTTTACTAGGAATGAAAACTCTGTAATACTTTGATTGAAGTGCAACACAGAATCATAGAGTCATAGAATTGCTCAGGTTGGAAAAGACCTTCAAGATAATCAAGTCCAACAGCAACCTAATCATACTACCCTAATAATCCACCCACCATTAAATCATGTCCCTGAGCTCCATACAGAAGAATTGGTTACATCTTTCATTTGAACAGTCATAGGTGGTTTTTTTTTTTTTTTTGTATTCTCCTTGACTTTTCCTCCCTGCTTCCCCCCTTTACCTCCCTTCCCCCCTCATTCCCACCTTCATTCCCTCCCCTCTGCTCCCCTTTCTTCCCCTCCTCTTTCTTCCCCTCCTCTTTCTTCCCCTCCCCTCCCCTCTCCTCCACTTCCAAGACTGATTTCTAGTACTAGTACTATTCAACACTTTTAGAAATTATCTGGATTCAGGATTGGAGTGCATCCTCATCAAGTTTGTCAATAACAGTAAACTGGGAAGTACTGCTGACTCTCTCAGGGGATGAGAAGCCTTGCAAAGGGATCTCAATGCACTGGATCAGTCAACAATGGCATGAAGTTCAATAAAATAAAAATTTCAGTGCTGTAATTGGGACAGAACAATGACGGACATGGATACAGACTGGAGGATGAGAGGGAAGGAGCGGTGAACCAGCAGTGTGTCCAGATGGCCAGAAAGGCAAATTGCATAACTATAACATAGCCAGTCAGTCAAAAATTGTAATTCTCCAATTGTATGTTGTGGTGCTGTGGCATCACCTTGAGATACTGTGTGCAGTTATAGGCTCCACAATAAAAAAGGGATGTTAAGATGCTTAAGAGCATCCAGAGCAGAGAAACAAAGTTGGTAAAAAGTCCGTAAGGCATGTTCTCTGAGAAGAGGCTGAGGATACTTGGATTATCTTCTTTGAGAAAATAAGGCTGAGTGGTGACATCATTGCTCTCGGTAGAGGATCACATCACTTTTCCCACTGGAGAATTCATGGAACAAAGCTGCACCAGTGGGTGTTTGGATGCTTGACATGAGGAAAAATTTCTTTGTGGTGAAGAGTTCAAACATGGAAGCAGGCTTTCTAGAGAGGTGGTTGATGTACCATACCTGTTAAGTGGTTCTGCTATGCCCTTGATAATATGTTTAACTTTTGAGTAGCCCTGAAATAGTCAGGCAGTTGGACTAGATGACCTTTGAAGGTCCCTTCCAACTGAACGCTTTGCTTTGCTTCACTTTGCTTCTCACTTCTCAACAGAAAGGATCTCATAGCAAGCAATAAGATGTCTCTGTTTTGTTTTTTCATTTAGTCCAAATGTGAAGGGTGCTGCTATACATTTGGCAAATCTCCCTCCGCACAGTCTTAGTAATGTCATCTTTCTGCCTTTTTTTTTTTTTTTACTGTGTTTTATAATAACAGCTTTTATTTCTAGAACAAAGAATGGAAAGATATGTAAAATTGTGACATTTTATTTCCCAAAAGCATTCAATAGCAACATATTTTGAAACAAAGTATGTTGACAGACTAACTCTAGTTATCTCCCAAAGCCCACAGTTGGCAAAATGAGATGGTAAATTTGGCTACATGTCGTGCATCAATTGTTTCATGGTGCTAGTGAACTTTCATTGTTATTTGCAATCCTGAACCTGAAATCTTAACATATATGTTACACTGTATACTCAATTCTGTGTGATCGTTATTTAAGCATCCCTCTTTCAGTCTGAAGATGAGCAAATTGCAACTCATGTTCAGAATAAGACAAAAATATGTAATTCACAAGCATTTCAGAATCCAGGAGTTTAGTGACATAAAAGTATTGAAAATTCCTGTTGCTTGTCTGAGGAAAGAGTACAGCAAAAGATATTCAAGACTGTATTACAGCTGGAGTTAAAATGGTACCATTAGAAATGAAAGGAAGTTATTCAACTTTCAAGAGGGATGTTTAGTATGAAAGTTAGTATTGCATTAACTGAGGGAGCAGAAGAGTCTCCATAGGCACATTAATGAACTGGGCAGTGCAGACTTTTATAGCCAATTGCTACTGCAGACAGATTATGAAAGACAACCAAAATTCTGTGCCAGTTCCTGGCCCCAAATGATCAATGCCATCAGCAGAGGGAAAAATTCCAAATATATGATGTTTCTTGCCAAGAACAAAGACTGAGCTGCTCACCAAAGCCTCTTAAAACTCAAAACTGGATAACATATGAGAATAAAGCTGCTGGCAAATATTAATGCATGTTCCATCTATTAATGATCACATGTATTTTACATGCTTTTATCTCTTTTTGCCCTTGTTAGTTTTTCCTTCTTCTCTGTTTTCAGTGTGGCTTCAAATAAAACACAATAAGGAAATGCACTGCTCCCCTTGTAAAAAAAAATTGAGATTCAAAAGATGCTATTTGTACTTTCTGGGTTAAGCTTCTCACTAAGCTATACACACTATGTAGTCTGAGAATCTTAAATTCAGAGAATTTGCCAAAAAACAAATTCAGTTCTGGTATTCAAAATGGAAACAAATGCACTCAATTTCATGTTCTTTTGATGCTGTCAAGTACACAATTTTCACTGTTTATTTTTTTTCACCCAGCATTACAATTTAGGATTGAATGGACAATTCATACTATAAATGGAGCCAAAGATACTAAGACATTATAATTCTGTTTGGATGAGATATAATACTATTGAACTATCAGTCAAGACAGTTTACAATTAATCCAGTACATAAGTACTTGATTACCTGTGTCTCCTAAATAACAGAAAATGGAAAATGTTTTCTATTTATATGAAGTTTCTGCACAATTGGTTTTGATTCCAGTAATTTGCAGTTTCTTGAGAAAGATGAATTTCAGATATCCTGTCTCGTGATTTGGTCACTATCACAGAAGTCTGATTTTAAATATAGAGCATATTGGCCTGAATTCTACAATTGTTATGGTCCACTGCAGGTGCTAGCAGTTAAGCTTAATTTAGAGTAGCTGAGAGCAAAATTTCTTGAAAAGGCTAAGTTCAGGGTTGAAGATATAATAAATCACAAAGGAGTGTTTTATACTTCTGATTTTGTAATAATTCATTCCCTGAACGATAGAAGTTTCTAAGGACTTCAGAAGAAGCTGGAATTTGATTATCCTGAGTCATGCTCAAATGACATAGAAAAGTCTTTTCATTAGAGATTTCAGTGTAAGAATTAAGCTTCATGTAACAGCTGCAAAGATAGATGACGAGCTGCCTAAGAGATGAAGGATGTTCGTACAGTTGGCAGTTTGACAGTACATACAAATTTGCATCCAGGACTGCGCCAGCCTAACTCATGCAAGATGGTATATTGTAAACTGCATTGCAACTGCAGCTTCATGTTTTGTTCTTAACAACTTAAGTGATATTATTTGTTGACTGCTGAGCTAAGATCAAAATTTTTAGTGAAGTACTGAGTTTGTAAAAAAAAAGATTTTTGTTATTAATTTCTTTTTTTTTTTTTTAATTTCATTTTTTATTCTAAAAAGAATTTACCTAAACTCTAAATTTCATATAATGGAAGTTGTTCAGATTTGAGTTCTGAATCTACATATGAGCCTACTCAGCTCCCATAGCTATCACTAGAAAGTTATGTAAAAGAGTAATTAGCCATGTCTAAGAAAGCAGCTACTGGGAGAGGTGAGGTTGGTAGGGAGTTGGAAACTAGATGATCTTTGAGATCCCTTCCAACACAAGCCATTCTATGATTCCACGACAAAAAAAAAAGGTGAAAGTAGAAATAATAATTTGTTTTTACCTTTGACAAAACAAAATGTTTGGGTTACAGAAAAAAGAGCTCATATAAAAAGGAAAGCAGATGGTCAGTGCAACTCTCTCACACAGTGGGTACTGAGGTAGGTGAATCTTTTTGATTATCCTAAGAATGTATCCAAGGCACACTTCTATTCAGTAATAGCAACTTCCATTAGATTTAAATGAGAGAGAAAGAGAATGTGCGCAATGCAACAAACTTAGTGGAATAAAGAACAGAAAGTGTTAGAATATATGGAGAGCAAGGGTAAAAAAGAAGATAGGGAGATTATAAACATAAGATGATATTATTACTCTTGGATCCCTGGGAGATTCTGACTCTTGATTGCAGGTGGTTTCTATAGGTAGTGTCAGCCCTCTAGGTAGGTCTACCCTCACTCTGTGCTGCTGTTGGCTCAGAAAAGTTCTGGGAGTGGGTCAGGGGGATGTTTAACTGAGTTTATGGGCTATGAGGGTCTATGCAGTTTTAACAGTCTACACAGCCACCCTTTGCCATTTTATGATAGGTCATTCAAACAGTTGTCTTTCATCTCAAAGGTGAATGATCAACATTCATTTTCCATATGGAAATGAAAAGATGACTTGCTGTTGTACTCCCCTGTACAGATTCTAGCAATAAAATCCCAGATTAAGATCAGTGGAAGATAAGGGTACTTTATTGATCTGATAAAACGGCAGGATATTCTATAAATGATAACATACAGAGGAGAAAATAGATCTTGTCATATAACTATCATGATTAACTTCTGAGAAAAATGGTGTAGAGAAAAACACTTTGTTCCTATTCTTTTCTTCGTATGGTCATAAACATACATATGTCCACAGAGCACTTTAATTCTCCTATTCAAAATGTTTGGGTTCTAGAAACAGTGCAAAATAGTGTCATTCAAAAGAGACATTTACCAAATGTTTGGTGTTTATTTTTTTTTTTTCTTTTCTTTCCTGTTAAGGATATATGCAATGTGAACTGCACAGAGAAATCAAGTGATTTATCAAACTCAACATCACTTACAAAGCTGTCATTACTTTTAGTCCCTTTTCAGGACTGTGGCTGTGACTGTGACTATTGGCAGCATTTATTGGAGGGATAACTTTTTTTTCTGTAGCTAGTTAGCACACTGAGCAATCCAATAATTCTCAGGAGGAATGAATATTTTCCTCATTGACTACTAAATGTTTGATAAATCAGAAGAGGAGGATATCCCAGAGAGACCTGCTGTTCATTTACTAATTCAGAGAAATGTAATAATAGAATAACAATAATATTAAATTGTAATCATATTGCTTCTACAGGCTTTTCCTCCTGAATGGGTGACAGTTTATTTAAACTACCAAATTCCTTTCCTCCCCTCTACCAGGTTTCCCTATGGGAAGGCTAAACAAGATTTGCTGACGCATTTTGTCAAAATTTGTATGGAAGAATGTGGAATCATAAAATCCCTGTCACTTTTTGCCAGTGACATGATTTATTCAGTCTATGTTGTTTGCTACTATTAGCACATGTACTCCTTCACTGGAAAGCAGCCAGCTGTAATAAAATTTTTATTATTTGTAGAAATAAGGAAAGGTATTATTGTGAAACAATAAACAAAACAAAACAACAAACCAAAACTAACTAATTTAAAATCATTATGCTTTCCTTATCTAATAAGAGATATAGTTCCCACACCAAAACTCATTCTTCATAAATCGGGGAATCCATGACCCAGGGTCTGAAATGCGTATTGTTTTAAAAAATATTAAAAATATTTTAATAATTTTTATATTATATAATTATTATATAATTATAATAAAATATTAAAACATAAAAAATACAACACGTGATCAAAATATTTAAGTAAAAACTTTACTGCATTTAGTACTGCTTTGTGGAGATTTAGTCTGACCTACCTTTGAAGTGTTTTGCCAGTATCATTAAACCAATATAGTGTACTAGAAAAGAAAGTTCATAGGCATGTGAATTACACAGAGATTTTGTCAGAGAATACTCTATATCCTTCTGATACTGATAACTTTCAGTAGAGAATTTGTTCTAGGTTGTTGCTGTAAGATGAATTATGTTAATGCTTTTGTAAAAAAAATCTATCAGCCCTACTTTTCACCTTATAGCTTCCTCAGTTAACAAAGATATGTCCCCATTTTGTCATACTGACCCAGCCCAGCACTTGTAAGCAAATCTGTAAATTATTCGACCTATAAATTCCTTCCAGGTATCTATATATTACAACACTTAATAGCTCCATACCTGTCAGCTTTTACTTCAAGAAGTCTGTATATGCAACTGTAGATTCTGAGGCAGATTCAGTTTTGCCTTATCTGTGCATCTTACCTGATGAAAACTACAAATATCTGTGGGCCCAACATAGACTGACATAGACTTTATCTCTTTTCTGGTATCAGGATGCTTCACTACCATGTTCTGATGGTCAGGGGCTGCTTCTATAGGAGACATCTCTCTCAGACAAGCTGAGACAATGGTCTTCCCTTTCCAGGAACTGCTTTGTAGGATGTGACTGCAAAAAAGGATGAAGTTACTGTAGAAGATTATCAAACATGATCAAAAGCTTTTCATCAAAATTTATGAAGGAAAAAAAAGTAATGAATAACCCCAAGAGAAAGGACAGTGATAGCTAAGGCAGCATCGTGTGACACAAAAACCTTTCACCAGACCAAATACGGGCAATAATGACAACTGGACACAGGGAATACAAAACAAGTGTATTTCGTGCAGATCACACCTGCCCCTGACCAGTACCTAAGAGGTTTGCTTCTCTTGCACTCTGGCTGAAGTTATCACTTAGTCTGTCAAGTTTGACTGTATTCATCCCAGCCTATTGTGATTTGATTCCTCATACCCTTGTGCAAAAGAATAATTACTGTATTTTGCGGGAAGAAAAAAAAACAAAAACAAAAACAAACCCACAATAAAGATATAATTTATTTTTAGGGGTATTTTTTGTTGTAGAAAAAAATGTTTTTAAGAATGATTTGTACTTTGGATTTGTTGCCTTTGTTAAAATTAGAAAACCATAAATGTGTAATTGCCTAAGAAGGTGAAGAAACTTGTTTATCAAAGAGTTCAATCCATTGTATTTTCATTACATTATTTATAGTTTTGTTTTTTCTTTTTTGTTTGATTACCAGTTTTAGATGAATTTTGGTGTAATGCACAATTTCTGTTAGAATACACACAAGAAAAAAGAAGAAGGAGAATCAAATGCTACCTTTTGAAGAATATATTGCTCTCCTGGAATGCAGTATACTTTTGTTTTGTGTAAGACAACAATTAATACTACAAGTAAAAATTAACTCTTGGTGGGCCACCCATAACAAATAGAGGGAGGTTGTTTTTTTTTTCTTCTTTAAAGGATGGAACTAATATTTTATTTACATATTTCTTATTTCCAAACACTGAGAACAAACAAAAAAATCAAGTGTCGTGCATCTGGATTAAACTGTGCAGACATTTCATCTATCTTGCAGGCTGGTTGATGATTTGTCAAACTTCATTTGCCTGCTTCTTTAAAACCGTATTCCTCCATTCCAATATTTAATCTCTCAGTTGTTGTTTTTCTTGTTCTATTTCAAGTATTCTACAACAACTGGAAACTGTGTGGCTACACATTTACCCATTTATGTATAAACCAGACATCACTGATGAAGGCTGACCTCTAGTGAAGACAGACTACTGTGATATGACCTACAGATCATTCTACAGGTGACAGGTTGGTTCTTTACATGTTTCGTGCTGGATTTTCATGAGGAGGGGAAAATTTATTGCAGGATTTTCATGACATGTGATTTTATCCTGTCATGAAACAAAAAAGAGTATCTTATAAAAATCCCATGTGAAGTAACTGACAATGAAATTATCAAATATATATATAAAAAAAAAAGTTAAATATTATTTTTAAAAGTTACTCTAGATTCAATTCCATGGGAAGATTTATCCTAACTTGGAAGAGTAGTTACAGTATGATACTGTTTGAGTTTCAGCTGTTCTCAAATACTATATAAACATTCACCTTATGCAAAGTTCAACGAAACTGGTGAAGTGACTAGAAAATAAGAGTTCTGAGGAATGACTGAGAGAACTGATCTTTTTTAGTCTGGAAAAAAGGAGGCTTAGAGGAGACCTCATTACCCTCTGTAACTGCACTGAAAGGAAGTTACAGTGAGGAGCATGCCAGTTTATTTTCTCAGACAATAAGTGAACAATAAGACAATAAGACACAACAAAAGGTTTCAAGTTGAGCAGAGAAGAGTTTCTTCTTGGTCAAGCTTTGGAAGGCGCTACTAGAGAAGTGGTGGAGTCCACATCCTTGGAGGTATTTAAAAGACTTGTGCACATGGCAGTAAGGGACATGGTTAACTGATGGGACCCAGGAAGTCAGGATGATGGTTGGATTTAGTAATATTGAGGGTCTTTTCCTACCCAGGTAATACTGTGATTTTGTAATAACTTTCTTCTGTTGCTGATTAGATTTTAGAGAACTTTTACTTGGTGAAAATGTAGATAAAGATCATAGACAGTCATCTTGCAGAACCAGAGATTGCATTCACTGATTCTCTTCCTCCTGAAGTTACAAACTTTAATCTGTATCTTACACTTTGGGAAACTGTAAGGAGATGAGAAGCATACGGTCTGTCCCATGCTAAAGAATTCCTTACTGTTTTAGCTTCAGCTGGACTGGAATTGTTTTCTTTCATGTTTTTGGTTCTACGAGAAAAGACAATGTTAATAACACACTGATTTTCAGAGTTGCTTGTTGGGGGTGGTGAGCAATTGCTTATGCATCACTTGTTTTATATATATTATTATGTATAGATGTATAGTCATAACTATTATTCTTTTCCTTTTCTCTATCTTACTAAATAGTTTTATCTCAACCCACAAGTTCTGTTTATTTTTTCCCCTGATTGTCTCCCCCATCTCACTGGGAAGAGGGGGAGTGAATGAAGGACTGTGTGATGGTCAGCCATCTGCTAAGACAAACCACAACACTTACCCAGTCTGCTACATTTAAAGTAATTAGATCTACAAGAAAAGCTAAAGGATAATGAAAATAGATGAAGCTATTCATGCTAGCAGAATACTGAATTTACTAGAGAAAAAGCAAGATAAGTACACGAGGCAGATGCTGGTGGGAAAACACCTACTATTTACACTTGTATACTCAGTAAAATCACAACAAACTGGGAATTTTTAGTCTTCTCCTCCACAAAATATGTTGTGTGATCATTAAAACAAATAACAGTGAGCATCCATCAGTGTGCCCTTGTGGCGAAGAAGGCCAATGGCATCCTGGGATGCATTAAAAAGAGTGTGTCCAGCAGGACGAGAGAGGTGATCCTCCCCCTCTATTCTGCCCTGGTGAGGCCTCATCTGGAGTACTGCGTCCAGTTCTGGGCTCCCCAATACAAAAAAGACAGGGATCTCTTGGAAAGAGTCCAGCGGAGGGCCACAAAGATGGAGAAGGGCCTGGAGCATCTCTCCTATGAAGAAAGGCTGAGTGAACTGGGTCTGTTCAGCCTTGAGAAGAGGAGACTGAGAGGGGACCTGATCCAGGTCTATAAATATCTAAGGTGTGGGGGGCAGAATGGCGAGGCCAGACTGTTTTCAGTGGTGAGTGGAGACAGAACAAGGGGAAACAGCTGGAAACTGCAGCATAGGAAGTTCTGCACAAATGTGTGCAAGAACTTCTTTACAGTGAGGTGACGGAGCACTGGAACAGGCTGCCCAGGGAGGTGGTGGAGTCTCCTTCTCTGGAGATGTTCAAGACCTGCCTGGATGCCGACCTGTGCGACCTGCTGTAGGGAACCTGCTTTGGCAGGGGGTTGGACTCCATGATCTCTGGAGGTTCCTTCCAACCCCTACAATTCTGTGATTCTGTGATCATGAATGATATTGTTTATGCAGATACATTTGGAATGCTAAATTCAATGTTTCTAATCATGGCATGTTCCCAGCCTTCACCCATAGAAATGATAGGTACAGTGGATTTGTAGATTTATCTGGAGATAAGAGATGTTGTCTATGCAGTAGTCATAATCTGACGCACTTCAGACTAGCTAAATTAGCAATGCCTCCAGCTGTTGACCTTCAACACTCGCCATCTCACCTCACAAGGCAGTTGCTGAGGTGATAGAGGTGGCCAATTATAAGGTATTTCTATGTTCATAACCCACCAGTGGCAGGTCTGAGGGATACAGCTATTTGATATTCATTTTTATATTTAAACTAGTGTCTGGAACACAGCTGGGTGCTTTTAATAAGTATGTCTAGATATGAATAAATATGACAAATTCACTGTAAACTAAGTTCCAGCCTGGCACTTTTAATGTTTGCACCACAACTGAATGATTTCCATACAGATATTGCATCAAGAAGGCTTCACTATTTCAGTAGCGAGGTAGATAATTTTTTTTTCTGTTTGTGATTGATAGCTCTTTATAATTTGGTCTAAAATAGGGCAGGTTGGGAAGTTTGTTCTTTTTTCCTCTGATTTTTTTTTTTTAATATTTGAACTTTCTTTAAACACTTTTTTGTGAGATTTTGTTTTTCTTCTTGAAGAATTGAAAAATAAACTAAAACATAGTAGGTCCAACAATATTGTTTTCTAGGGGAAAAAAAGGATGATGGAAAGTATAACAGCAACATTGCTGTGAAATGGAAAAGTCATTTTATTACTAAAAATGTCTGGTGAGAAAATTCCTATTATTTCTAACCTGGATGCAAGACTAGCTTCATGTTAGCAGAGGATTAGGAAAGAAAAAACAAAAAACAAACAAAAAAAAGTTAACTTTAATGACATATGTTAAATACATGTAAATTTAAACTTTGTCTGCAGTTAAAAAATTTTAATCCTTAAAGAAAATATTCCTGTAGGTCAGATGATTTCTCTCCAATTGGTGATGGAGAAATAGTAGACATGAAAAGATTCAAATTTGAAGGAAATACAGTTTGATAAGTACAGTGTCCTGAATTATCCCTTCAAAAGCAGAGCATCTGATTTTCTTGCCTTTTATAGGGCAATTAAGGCTGCTTCTCTTGAAGTGCTCTGGACAGTTCTTAAGGTTAATACTTTACAATGCACATAAATTAAAATTAAAATCAATACTATCATACTAAAATGAACAAAAATCCTGCAGTTGGCAAGAGATTAACATACACTGTATTAGCAGGTAGTGGGACCTCAGTGATGCTTTGCACAGGAATGGATGATATGCTTGCCAAAAGGCAGCAAGGTGACTCCCCTAGATGTGCAGGGCCAAGATTAAGAGCAACTATTCGATGAGGATTATTCCTTCCTCTTTCTGGGAGTGTCCTTCAGCTGGTATAATCACAGCCTGTTGCTGAGCTGTAGCTTCTTTTTATTGTTGTTGAATCCCAGAGCAGTCTTGAGCAGTCCCAGGCTTTACAAAATGGAGTGAGTCACAGCAGAAGCCACAACAGAGACCACAATACGAGAAAGAGCAAAAGAGGAGGAAAGGCAAAGCGAAGGGGGAGAAAAAAGGGAAAGAGATGGTGAGCTCACACCAAAGACAGATAAAATAAATACTTTTCATTGATAATGAAGGGCGGCTTCCTGGGGGAAATGGTTTCATACATTTTGCGTCCTATAAATTTTGATGAGGAAATACTAAAACTATGAGAGTGCTGAAGACAACATATCAGTTACACGTATGCAACAGTGGAGACTAAGTTTATTTCACCATTTCCAATGACAACAAAAGTGTAATTATTCATGGAACATAAAATCATTCATGGAACCTTCATGGAAATCTGCACTCATTACCACTTAATCAATTTGTAACTCCATCAGTGTGAACAGTTAGATATTCAATTAGAAAATACAGCTAACGAATGAGAAAAGCAAGAAAACACAAAACCGTTTAGTTTGTATTTAGTTTATTTTAAGTATACTTACATGTGAACCTTAATTTTCCACCTAGGACTTTTGAGCTTTTTCTGAACTGTGGAATGTGACTGCAATACAATTTTTTTCTTTTCAGAATTAGGTTCTAACACCCATCAGGGGAGCTGGATATGTAGAATCCAGGCATAATAAACTTCAGGAATGTGGAAAATACTTTTTCCCTTACCTTATGTTTGAGATATTCAGAACTGATATGCTACAACTTGGAGAATAGCATTCTCCATTCCAACCAGGTAGAAAAGGAAATTAAGAAGGGATTTCTCCTTCCTTGGAGACTTCCTAGACTGCTTTCTCCAGGAAAGCATCTTTTGTCTTGGATTGACACTTTTGTCAATCCAAGGATTCCTATCATCACAAAGGCTAACAATGTTAAACTATTCTTAAAAATCAAAAATTTTCAGTAATGCTACAATTTTTGGAAATTCTCTTTTAAGAAACGTTTATGTTATGACCCATATAGTGCCACTTATTTTGTAGAAAAGCTGATAGAAAGATGCTTGTAGGAATAACAGTCAGGAAGTAGACAGCTGCTGCCTCTAAGCAGAAAACTGACATGAATTCATGCACACAAGTAGCACATATTCTTTCTCAATATATATAGTTCTGGATGGCTTATTTTTCTTTACTATAAAAACATAAAATTTACTTATGGAAACGTTTCAAGTTGAATAGGGAAATCTAAATACCTTTACCTATAATCAAACTGACCAGCATCTAAATATCCAGCATTTGAATATACATCTAAAATACTTGACAGAAGTGAGAATATTTTGAAATTAAGCCCATACTGAAGGGACAGGGAAGATTGTCCACTGGATATACTTGTGCCTCCAGTAAGCATTCTCTTTTGGACTTGGAGGGCTCACAGAATATAAGATACATTTTCAACTTAAAGGAATGCTTCTCTGCTCAGGATTTTTAGGATTTTCATTTTCTGTTTTCTTTCTGTAAGCAAGGCAGTCTGTTTAAATTCTCATAAATGCAAGACTGGAAATGTACTTTCAGACTCCAGGAGAAACCTTCTTCCAAAGCCAAAATGTTTTGGCTCTTTGGAAGAAAGATCACAAAGCTCACCTTACAGTTGCAGAATCACAGACTCATAGAATCATATGGGAAGGGTTTCTGGAGATCATCCAGTCCAGTCCCCCTGTTAAGGCAGGTTCCCTATAGAAGGTTGCCCAGGAAAGAGTCCAGGTAGGTTATGAATGTCTCTTGAGTAAACTCCACAACCTCTCTGAGCAGCCTGTTTGGGTGCTCTGTTGTCCTCAAAATAATTTTTTTGTCATGCCAGTATGAAATTTCTTGTGCTGCAGTTTTTGCCTTTGTCTCTTAGCCTGTTGCTGAACTCCATCGACAAGAGCCTGGCCCTGTCCTTTGACATTTGCCCTTCATATATTTGTAAGCATTGATAAGATTCTCTCTCAGTCCTCTCCAGTCTAAACAGTACTAGATGTCTCAGCCTTCTCATCTCTAGAAATGCTCCTCTAGGCCCTTTATCTATCTTTTCCTTCCTTCTTGAACTGGGGAGCCCAGGTGTAGGATTCTATGCTTGCCCTTGTGGTTCAGGCTCCACTTGTCCTAACTCTCTAGCATATCACAGAACCACAGAACCACAGAATGGCCAGAGTTGGAAGGGATCTCAAGGATCATGAATCTCCAACCCCCCTGCAACACGCAGAGCCATCAACCTCCACATTTAATACTCATCCAGGCTGCCCAGGGCCCCATCCAATCTGGCCTTGAACACCTCCAGGGACGGGGCATCCACAACCTCCCTGGGCAGCCTGTGCCAGCACCTCACCACTCTCTCTGTAAAGAACTTCCCTCTGACATCCAACCTAAATCTTCCCTCCCTTCACTTAAATCCACTGTCCAGTCTTGCTGAATGGCAGCACAGACTTCTGACATGTCAACTACTTTTCCCAGCTTTGTATCAGCAGTAAACTTGCTAGGGTGCACTCTATCCCTTCATCCAGGTCACCGATGATGATGCTGAACAATATCAGACCCACTACTGACCCCTGGTGAACAGTGCTAGGAACAGACCTCAAGGGTAACCAAGGACTCAAGTGATTTAGGTTCCTTGTTTCTATATGAAATTCTGCTCATCCCCTCAAGAAACTCACATAACTTAATGTTGACACCTTTTCATCATAAGTGGCTTCATGCACTGTTTATTGTTCCCTGATATCTTGGTGATCTTGGACATCTGATGTTACACAACTTCCCGTATTGATGCAAATGAACATGGCAAATGGAATAGAAACATTCCGGTGTTTGTACACAGAATAAGGCATTAAGTACTCAAAGTTAGATGGCTGAGTCTTTCATCTGCTTTAGTTCTTTAAATAATTTTATGAATCTGTATTTAGCAGAATATAGTGGCAGTGAAAAAAAGTGAACTGAAGTGCAACTGTTCTTCTTTGAAATTATTAACTCCCAGCTTCAAATGCAGCAAACTCTAGGACTGTTGCCTGGACAAATGTCAAAGCCATACAGCAAATCAAAGTAATTCTGGAGTACTTTAATAAAAAGTACTTTCATAAAATGCTTCTAAAGGAAAATGTTTTCTCTGGAAAGGAAAATGTGTCCAAAGTTATTACCTATTAGTATTTCTGCCTTTATCTTTAGAGATTTTTAAATTAAAATAGGATATAATTGCAACATATCAATTTTCACAAAGTAAAAACTGTGTGGGCAAATACTGCCCTTCTGACAAATAGTTCAGTGTGCTTGTTTTCAGTTTGCAGTCCTCGGTGTCCTTCCACTACTTTGGAATGCAAATCCCCCCAAAATAAGCAGATGTTTGGTTCTAGCACACTCACAAGATAAATTTTTAATAAATAAAAAAAATTAGAGAAATGGAAGCTATGTTTTCTTGGAAGAAATTCTGAGAAAAGAAACAGAAAGTGAATGAAAATCAAATTAATTTAAACTAATTTCTGAGCAACTTTCTGTTTTCTTTTATTTCACTGTTATTATTTTGAAGGTAGTTTTTACCTGTGTTCTGGATGGGAAACGAAGTTTTTCCTCTATTAGAACTGGTTGCACAGCTCTAATAATTTAACCTCAAATAGGAAAATGATATTTTTGAATGTCTCTGTTCCACTGCCTCTGAAGAGTGGAGTGTTTTTATACATTGTGGAGGAAATGCAGATATTCTCTTTGGATGTGCTTTACTTCCTGCAGGATGTCCTGGCTTTGGTTGGGATAGAGTTAATTTTCTTCATAGTAGCTGGAATGGCCGTGTGCAATGGATTTAGGATGAAAGTAATGCTGGTAACACAAAAGTATTTTAGTTGATGCTGAGCAGTGCTTAAACTAAGTCAAGAGTTACAGCTTCATGTGCTGCCATGCCAGCAAAGAGACTGGAGTGTGGCAGGAGTGAGAGGGGATGGAATTGGAACAGCTGACCCGGACTGATCAAAGTGCTGTCCCACAGCATATAACTCCATACTGAACAATCATTTGTTGTTTGCTCATATCTTGTTTATTCCTCTCTTTTTGTTTTGTTTTCCGTTTCGCTTATTAAACTATCCTTATCTCAGCCAGTGAGTTCTCATACTTTTATTTTTAGGAGTCTTTCTTCATCCCTTTGTGCTGGGGGGAGAGCAAATGTCTATGTGCCCCTCATTGGGTTCAGCAACAATGGTAAAGAGCATTATACATAATGGATGTAATCTGGAAACCCTGATATAATCACAGGTTATACATCTGAAAAGATATGCTGCAGAAATACAGCTATCCTTCATGAAAGTGAGCTCCGGGGGAGGACAATTTCTACTATCTAAATGAGGCTTTCCATTTTTCAAGCAAGTGTACGACATTCTGGTGAGAATGAGCATGAGGAAGCCAGTACTGAGTTAATCACAGAAGAGCTTCAGCTCTCTGTTTTATTGAGGCAAAGCTCTGACACTGCTTCGATGCGTTTCTCCCTATACTTCAGTGCTGCAAGTTCATTTCCCAGGTGGGGACTTGGTTTCTTGGTGAGACTGTTATCCGGAACTTGGTGATCTTGGTGCTAAATGCAATTGTTAAAAAGGGGGAAATTCAATCACGAAAGCAAAAACTGTAAGGCAAAGCACCATGTAGAGCCTGTTCATTGATTCATAACTAAGAATCGAAATTAAACGGGAGGTTGGTTTATACTGTGCCTTTCCCAGCAGCTTGCCTCTCAGACAGCTGCTTTGGTGCTTAGTGGCATGAATCAAAGCAGGGAGGAGATGTAGCAATAAAAATAATAATAAAAAAATATGTCATGGCTCGTTCGTCTTTTAAGAAAATGACACTCAAGCTGCATCAATTTTTCAATTGCATTTGTTAAAACTATCCAAGTGTTCTATATCTGAGTGGGCACATATCTCAAATTTAGTATTTTAAATCTAAATGCAGACAAAAAAGGAATAAGGGAAAACCATTTGTCACAAATATAAACTTAATACAAGTCATTTATTCTTACTTGTTTTTATTCATCAAAAACTGAAGCTTTGATCTGCAAACAGATATTTAAATATCAGACATGATTCTGAATGCTTATAGGCCTGACATTACGCTGCTTTTTCTGTGTATAGTGGATAGTTACATCTGAATTAATCTTGAGGGAGAAGTGTTTGTGCAAATTATGTAAATGTATGCATGTACATGAATATATACACTATATCCATGTGCTCTCACACATACAAATTTACATAGCTTATGCAGGTTCTATTTTGTTGTCTTGCAAAAAAAAAAAAAAAAAAAAGACCCATTTTGATGTGCTAGACAGGAGTGTTCTGGGTTGTTCTAGAGTATGGGTATTACATGCATGAGTACTTACTGAAATTTATGGTTTAAAAAACAGTGAACAAGATTTGTGTAGCCACCCACTTAGAGAAATTTTTAATTGAAAGTTCAAATGTAGCATCTCTAAGGTATCTCCAGTATAAACTCCGTAGCCAGACCATGTAGACAACTAGAATGGAATGAACAGTGATTCTTTCCTGTCCTTTGAAACAGTGCAGAAAGTATCATAGAATCCTAGGAGTTGGAAGGGACCTCTGGAGATGATCTAGTCCAAACTACAGATCAGGCTATTCTGTGTCTTATCAAAATGTTCTGTACTTTCTTTCAGGGCTCAGCTCAACAATACAACAAAGAGCACCGCTCACAGTGCTTAGGAGCCACTTCACTTGAGGAATATTTAGTCAACCTGAATGCTTCTATGATAACTGTATATGCTGCTCAACTGACTGACGATGAGTATTCACGTTAGCTCTAACCAACTAGCATTTCCAGGTTAAGAGCATCATGCCTAGGGCATACTGCTAAGAACAATACACCACACAATGCATCCAGTATCATTCCAAAGAAAGAAATGTCACAGAAACTCAGAACAACTGTAACATTTATTCCTTTTTCACTTTTTGAACAATTTCACCAATCAGTGTAAGGAACTGAAATTTTCTTTTTTTTTTTTCTTCTTTCTTCCCTTTCCTTACTTTTTTCAAGACACAGCTAAGTTAGACACTACAGCAACAACTTCCTGAGATGTTTTTATGTTTACTGATTAACTGAAGGAATTTTGACTGATTTCCCTCTTGTATCTCTCCTTTTTATGCTGTGCCACAGAAATCACATCACTTTGTACTTACATTCAAGGCTCCAGTGATAGTATTTAAGCTCAAGATAAAACCTATTTCTTTATTATATATTGCATCAGAAACTTTTCATTTGTATTTCTATTTCAGTGAAGCAGGAAGTGAGCCTCTGTGTCATAGGGCTAATTTTGAAAAGAAAAAAAAGAGGGGGTGGGAAAGATAAATAGAAATAACTTCTTTTGGAAATGCAAGACCAAGAACAAAATGTGTTGCATGACCTGCTCTGTACGCTGCTAGGTTTTCAACCTTCAGCTCTACACTCATCCTTCAAGAACAGCCACATGCTGGGATAGATTTTGCAGGATCTTTCAACATCTGAGAATGAGTTTTACATTCCTATTCCTGGTTTAATGTAACTATTTCACTTGCATTTGAACAGAAACTGCGCTGTTTTTTTGTGTATTTTGTTTTCTCCATTATAGGTTTTTTTTTCTTCAAAGAATAATCAGTGATCAGTCAGTTTTTCAGTTCTCTTCTAGTCATTTATTTATTTATTTGTTAATATTTCAAGGTTAAAAACAAACTATAATTGATATTTTCGGAGTGCCTTGACTTTTAAATTTGTTTAAACCAGGCAACACAGAAATAAATTTGTTTACCTGTGTCTGTTCTTCTCTACTGGCACAAATTCAGCTGATGTCTTATGAGAACACCAAATTATTTAATTTCATCTTTGAATCTTGATCTCTGTTTATCATTTTTTATACTGAACTAGAGAGAAATAAATCTTTTATTCTTCCTAAGTCTTTGCACTCCAGCTTGTTATTATTTTTCTGTTTTCCAGACTTTCTTTCCTGCCTTACTGTATTCTCATCCTTCCCTATATATACACTGTTTCCCAGATTTGTATAATTCGTCTTTTGTGTGGTCCTGCATTTTGTATAAAAATAATTAATTAAACCATTATTAATGAGAATAAAATTGTTTGTACAGCAAACCACCTAGGAACTTTACTACTAACCTGTTTTAGTCTAGTTGATTCATTTACAGTCAAGAGATTTGTTGCATTTTCTGTTTCTGCTTTCTATTCTTGTACCAAATCAAGCAACAGTGCTCTCCTCTCCTCTCCTCTCCTCTCCTCTCCTCTCCTCTCCTCTCCTCTCCTCTCCTCTCCTCTCCTCTCCTCTCCTCTCCTCTCCTCTCCTCTCCTCTCCTCTCCTCTCCTCTCCTCTCCTCTCCTCTCCTCTCCTCTCCTCTCCTCTCCTCTCCTCTCCTCTCCTCTCCTCTCCTCTCCTCTCCTCTCCTCTCCTCTCCTCTCCTGCAGAATGTGACAGTGATCACAGTATTTTGCAAAATTTACTGACAGTTTGACACTTGTTTAAGGGCAATGAGATACACATATTTGTGATACTAGTATGTATTTCCTTCTAATGTCTCTTTACATTAGTGTTGCTGGAGACCAATGGGGAAGCTTATGTAGATGAGCGTGAATACTTATAGGAATTGCTTAGGGTTTCAAAGCAGCAACAGAGCAATTCCAGAGAAGAGAATGAGAAGGCACAGCAACAGATTTGTAAAATCCTGGTTTTTCTAGCACTTTGAATGTCACTAAATGAGTCAAATTGTATGTGGTGCTGCTTTTGCTCTTTAAAGCTCATGAATTATTTTTTTTTACACTGGCCATGGTGTATCCACAGCAGCATTATATATTCACACAATGCAATTCAACGTAAATGTCAATTTGTAGTGCACAGAACGTTTCAGACTTGTGCTTATTTGCTGGCCAAGAATGACTAGAAGTCAGAAACTCTTCAGATGAGTGGCTGCCTATACTGGCTACATCCCTTTAAATTGGCTTTACATTTTTGCTATATCTTTCAAGAATTATCATCAAAGGGGAACATAATTTCTGATATTATAAGCACGCTAATATTTTTACATGTGATTATTACTAGCTGCTTTGGATCAAATCTTCTTAAAGTGCTGCCAGCTGATCTGTTCTCACTCTGCAGACATCGTCTGGTTCCCTTCAAAGCTTACCTTGTCTTCTTACAGGAAAGCCCTCTCTTTTTATGTATTTCACTGATTCTTCCTTGTCTTGATGGTTTTCTGCAAATTTTTAAAGTATTTTGCAGAACACTGCTGTTTCTTCCTATTAGCTGCTTTGGGCATCAATGTACAGAATCTAAAACAAATGTGTTTATCAGAATTTTGTATCTCACACACACATACGTGAATGACAAAGATCTGAACATCTCTCAGAAATTCATTCAATGAGCTTCCATAAAGACCTGCTTCAACAAATCAATATTTTAAATTTAGAAACAAAAATTTTTGTGTTGCCGGTTTTCAGTTTTGATTAACAGCAAAAGGAAAGTATGCAGCACTTAAATTAACTCGCTTTCTTAATGCTGCAAATGAAAGTTCTTAAATGATTTATTTGTTGGGCTCTTTGGTTTGTTTTCTGGATTACTATTTTTATTATTGTTGTCACTGCCATTGTATACATTACATTAGAGAGTTCCTGTGCCCTTAAATTTAACTAAAGCCTCCCTTGCATATTCATGTCCTTCCACACAGATTATTTTTCCCTGAAAATATTTTAAATGGTAATCTATTTAATTTCAGCATTCTTTGAACATATTCCCACACTCATTTTTCACTACTGAAACCACAAGCTGATTTCTATCAAACAGGAGGATTAGTTTTTCATGTTACTTACAGAATTTAGCCTCAGGATCCCCAGATGTACTTGAATTCGCTGTTTGCATTGCACAGCAAAAGGCGTCCCACCCTAAAGGCTGAATTTAGAGTTTTCTGTGAGGCTGCAGCACTTTGTTTCTGCCACTGCATGGTGCTACACTAGGTCGTGAATATACAGCAGGCTGACGTATGGTGCTTGGAAAGTGTGCTTATCGCAGAAATCTGTTCTCTAGCCCACAGCACAGGCAGAAGAAGAGGGAGCTGTTTCTCTGAGCTACAGGACTGTGCTTTGGATCTACTTCACCAGGGCAGGGGTGGCATCAGGGGAACGTTTGCTGTGTGTGCTGGGTGCTCCTCTGCTCTCCCTGAGAACTCAGGGCCAGTTATCCCAGAAATGCTATAAATCATATCTCAGTATAAATCATCATCTCAATAGGGTTTTATGAATGCATAAAAAAGACACCACTGACCAGACAGTACAACAGGTCCTGTCACAGCAGACTCTAAAACACAGATCTCCACGCAGGCATTCAGGAAAAAGCGTAAAGATGAACCTGTTCCTAAGCAAACTTCACTTTCCCTTTCCCCAGAATGGCTATCTGTCAGTGAGTGGAGCATTGCAGCACCATTGGGCAAAATACTGAAAATAACAAAGCGTGAGAAAGATGACGGAGCTGCATTTTAACAGTGGCAGCAGGTTTTGCACAGTGGAGACAGGGTGCAGTTAGAGCTGGTTATATGGAAATAACAATATTAATTTAGTGTATCTCTTTATATAATCTATGTTACAATACAAAACTGTAGGCTTACTGCAAGAGTGAAGCACTATGCAAGTGCGAACACACCTGAGAGCATAATAACAACATACAAAACTGCTCCAAAGTGCTACTAGAGCTGTTAAAATTAATGTTTTTCAGGTTCAGCTTACTTCTTTATTAAATTACATGAGATGTTTAGAAGGAAAAAGAAAAAAATCTGTCCTTCATCTGTAACTCACGAACTTTTTATATCAGCCACAAATAAAAAATCCCCCAGTAAATAAATAAATACATAAACAAATCCATATGTGAATATGTTAATGTTCCTGTAGGAAACTTTTTGAGTTTGAGATGGTTCAGCTTTCTGTTTGATTTACATTTCTTTTAAGGAAAGTTATACTCTGATAAAATCACATATCTGGAAAAAAAGGAGAGGATTTGTTCTAGTGCAGTCAAAGCTGCATATTTTAAGAAACATATTAACCTGGGAAACCCATTATACTCTATATTTAATGATAAACAATGTTGTTTCCATTGTTTTCAATTTTTACACACAAATGTGAACACTTATTTCTGTAATATTTTGCCTGCTTTCTAATCAAATTATTTTTTTCTCTGTAGCAGCAGCAGTTGTTAAATCTTATAACTTAGATTGTCACATTATTTTAATGAGGAAGAAAATAATATTATTTTGAATACATACATCATTTCCAAAATCATTCTATGAGCACTTTATTTCATTCAGCAAAAGTGCTTTTGCAGCACAACAAACACCAATGCCTGTATTCCTAGAGCACATTACAGAATAAAAGTGTCAGCTCCAGTTTGTACTCCATTTTACAGACGGATGAAATGTAGAGATTTTCAGGTATTTCCAGGTGTAGGCAATGTGAAAATGATGAAAATATTACTGCAGTACTCTATTCCAAATTAGCACAGGCAGTTTTTCTTAAAGTTCTGTATTCATTCTTGGGTGGGAATATAGGAAGTGTATAAAGACAGCATTTAGCCTTTGAAGAACGATCTCTTTCTCAGTTGCAGAGCTCACTATGTTAGAAAACTGGGTTGGGTATAAAGAAAGGGAAAAAAAAGAACATAACATACTAAATAGTGATAACTTCTTTTAATGTTGAAAATGCAGGAACGTGTTAAATTCTTGAATAATGCTTTAATTAACAATGTAGTTCTCGCTCTAAGAATGTAACCTTAAAAACTGTTTCTTTCCTTAACTAAGTTTCCATACTCTGTTAGCCTCACTTTATAGAAATTTTCAAATGCGTAGCCAGAAAATAACAACATTTTAGTTAAATGCTTTCCTTGTTTATTTCTGCAAATTGTCATGCTGTTTCCCAGCAAAATACTACGATACTGAAAATGGAGATGTCCTATCCTTCATATTTTAATGTTGATGACAATGTGCTAGGTTTTAAGGGGGATAAAGGTCTTCGTGTGTGTTCAATAACACGTTATCAATCATTAATTATCAATCATTAATCATAGAAGTGTGAATCATACTTCACGAGCATGTAAAACAATTGTTGGCAGCATGCAGAAGAAATTACAGATGACGGTAGGAAAAGCTTTCCTGTTTCTGTCATACAACAAACCAGAACAAGAAAACTAGATTTATTCTGCAGTGTATATCTATTTGGGATGTGACCTAAATTGATTTTGGTAATTACAGACTAGATTCTAAAAACGTTGTTCAAATATATAACAAATGTCTACATTACATATTGGGAATAACTAGGGAATGAGTCAGCTGAAGTGTGCAAGTACTAATATTTAGCTGTGTTGGTACTTGTTATTGCTGTAGGACCAGAGAACTTGATCAGGGAACTAATGGCTATGAAAAAGGAAAACTCAGTTCCTAAATTGAATCCTAAAAAAAAGCATTTAATACTCTGGGCTTTTAAAGCTGTACAGTGGAGATCATGTGCAGCAGTGCTAAATGCCAAATCTGGTAGTTGGAGTCAGAGTGGAAGCTGTTGATGATCAAATGTATCTGAAAGGGTTTGACATCTAGAAGTCTTTTAATTAATTTCAAGGTGTGTGGAACAAAAACAGATCTTGTTCTTGGCCTCAGTAAAGAACTGGTTGCCCTTCTCTTTGATTTCTTTAAAGACCAACACTGGGAGACACGGTTACCAGCCTTAGAGGATAGAGATCAATTAATCCTTTTGGCTGCTGTTTAGTGGCAGGCTATTTATTTCTTTATTTACTTTGCATAGGTATCATATAATGTTTTGAAGGTTTTGGAAGTTTTGGAGAAGACATAAAATATATTTTTTTAATAATCATTTTTCCTATATCAGTCTATAATTTCTGAGATGCAAAATCTACTAAGAGACCCACACAGTACCCCAGTGAACCACTGGACTGATTGTTGTGTGGTCGGAAAAGCATATTTTCTTATTTTCTTAAAATTGAAATTCAGTCATGTGCAAGACAGTAGTCATTAAAAAAAAAAAAAAAAAGGAAAGAAAGAAAGAAAGAAAAAAAAAAAAAGAATGAAGTGTTTGAGCTACAATTCTAGGAGAAGCAGGGTACAATATACCTTTTTGGGACCATCTTCCCTATGGTGTGTTGGTTTTTATCCCCACACAAAACAACAAGTACAAGTAAATGAAGTTCATGTGACTATTTCTTGCCAAGTTAGTTGGGGCATTCTTATCCTTTCTCTTTCACCTTTCTGCTTCACTTCTCATTCTTCACATGACATTTAGGTTTTCAACTTTTTTTCCCTTCCTCCATTCCTAGAGCTTTCCTTCTCTGTCTCAGTCACTTTCACTGCTTCTCACAATCCTCCCTGCTGTTTGCTTTTTCTGCATTTCAGGGGTGACTCCTATTGCTGATTTATTTTATATAGTCTTATTTAATAATTCAGGCAGCCTACTACCTGTGAGTTTCCTGTTAACTCCTAATGCACATTTCTCTTTGTAGCGAGAACCGTATGAATCCTCAAAGCACAAGAGGAGCATACCACGCAGAGAGCTGGTGTGATCTTGCTTAGTATTGGACAGTTCCTTCTTTGTAAAAGTTCCAAACTCTGTCTCACTCATGTAGTCTGGAGGAGGTTCCTACCCTGATTTGTGAACAATCATTGCCATGCCCTCTAGATGGGAATCCACAATTTTTATTTATCTGTTTTTGAGAATTAATTCCAAAGCCACAGACAATAACAATCAAACCCGTCTGATTGCTTAGGGGTCCTACCACAATAAGCAACCAGAAGGATTTTAATACAAATCAATAAAAATGTGAAGACCATTATGTGAAGACATAATAAAAACGTAATGACCACGACAAACATATGGTCATTATATTTCTAAACATTGATGCAGACGCATACATTTACATAGTCATGTTGAAAGCCATGAGCTGTATGCAATACATATTGATTATGAACTTTTTTTTAGTGCTTTTTCTTTTCCCCCCTCATTTCTTGAGAGGCTAGTATCTAGATACCTTAACAGATGATGTTGAGCGTAATTATTATTTTTAATCCATAAATAAAAATCCCTCTGTCCCAAATTTCATAATAACAGAATCACAGAATCATAGAATCCTTAGAGTTGGAAAGGACCTCTGAAGGTGTCTTGCTCCAGTTTATAGGAGGGAGATGAGGCTCCTTAGTATCTGTATACCCCACGTGAGATTAAGAAACAACGGTTCAAATGTTAGTCCAATCAGTTTATTGTAAATCCTAATCAGGGAGATGGGGAAGGGAAGGAGGGCGATAGAAAAGATAGGAAAGAAGCAAGAATTGCCTAAAGCGGGGATGGTCACCAGCAGGATCCAGCAGCGTCCTGTTGCACGGCGTTTGAAGGTCCCAGGCAGAAGCAGTGAGGGGTGGGGGGGGGGGGGGGTTGTGGGGGGGGGGGGAGAGGGAGGAGTCTGTCAGCATGCAGGGATTCTGTAGTGAGAAATCTGATGTCAGACACCTATCCCCATGGTTTTCGATTCCTCTCTTATCCTCTTTTTCCTCCTGCCTACATGACATCCGTGGGCACTTGAGCAAGAGTCATGTGAGCACCCCCTGAGATGGCCGTCATGCTGAGGAACGTCCACACAAAAGACCTCTTCACAGCTATTTAGCTGCAGCTCATCTCTGTCTCTCGCTGCCCCTCGCCTTGTCCATCTGTGTCCTTCAGACAAAGGATTTCACAACTCTTGCCCAGGACTTGTCCATCAAAGATCTCCAAACAAAGGATTACACAACCTTTGCCCAGGACTTGCCCAGGACTACTTCTTCATCACCCAGCAAGCTTTGAGACAATGATGTAACAGAATAATATCTTACAGAAGGCCATCTAGTCCCCTGCCATGAACAGGGAGGGACACCATGGCTAGATCAGGTTACCCAGGGCCCTAAAAGCCTCCGGGGACAGGGTATCAACTACATCTCTTCCTCATCATCCTCACTGTAAAAGACTTCTTTCTTATATCTAACAAAGATCAACCCTCTTTAAATTTGAAATCATTTCCTCTTGTTCTGTCACAACAGACCCTGCTCAAGAGTCTCCCCCTTCCTTCCTGTAGCTCCCTTTTTGATACTGTTTTCATACCAAGCTGCATATCAGCATCAGAGAAATTGGGCTATTCATTAGTATTATGCTAGGATTTGATAATCATGAATGTCAGCTAGTAACTGTATCTTGTGCCCTCTTTCCTGGCTTCATGTGAAAAATCCATTATAAATCAATTATAAACCTATCATATCTGTGTTTGTACTGGTGCTAGTAGAGGACACTGAATGGCTAACCTACCCCACCTAGCTGATCAGAGCTTTGCCAGCCTGAGCCATTTCCAGACTTCTGAGAAAGGATTAAATGAAACTCCCCAAGTGCTAACAGAAGAATATAGAGCTCTTTAGTTCTTTGCTCACAGAACTGGCCTTGAAATGAGCAGGAATGAAAATCAGGTGTAACAACAATGGTTGGTACGAGTGCTTTCCTTTCACTGATGTATCAGTTCAGTCATACACATGACTTTTGTTTCACTTTTTTTTTTTTTTTTCTTTAACTATTCAGAGCTTTTATTCTTGTCACAGGAATAAAGAAGTTGAGAACAAAACTGGTTTTACTATAGAGCTTGATTTGATTCTGTCTGCAGACAGAATCTGCATTCTGAAAACAAGGCATGGCAACATTAAAGATGAAGGTCTAGTTAATCTGTATTTTGCAGGCTTGCTGAAAATCTCACCAAATTAAACATAAGATGAAGGAGTATACAGAAAAGGATGTAATGACTTTGGAGCAGCCGATCAGAGAGGTTCAGCTAGCTTTGGATCAGTGCATGAATTAACTCAATGTAAAAAATGTGTTCTCACAGGCAGTCCTTAAGAACTGAAGTGAAGAAGTAAATAGAACAAAAAAACAAAGTTTCAGTCAAAAAGGAAGTTTGGTCTTTTTCTGCTATTCATACATTTTGTTTTCAGTAGCAGCAGTGATTCAGGCAATTTTTATTTGAAACATTAGCCTGGCCCAGTAGGTGTCAGATTAGATATACATTACTCCATTATCTCTGTATACTATTCTGCATCAAAGGAACTGTTGAGATGGGGCTCATGAGGGAGGAAGAATAAATAAAAGATATCTCCTTTTCTTTTTTTTTTTTTTTTTTTTTTTTGCTGCTTTGGAGAAGCGCTTTTATCATTTAGAAAAATCAATAACTGGATTGACTGCATTCAGTAGGGAGTATTATTGTTTCCCATAATGTATCTAATGCATATCATTACCAAAGTAATCACATTATTATCTTCCTCTGTCTTCCTACTCGTTTTGCTAGACATAAACTCGGTGCTATTTGTAATGACGTTTTTTTTTTTTTTTTTCCCTTTCTTTAAAACTGCTGCAAATTGTATTTCTTCAAAGTTTCCTTATTAACTGTTTGAACTGCTCAGTGCTTCTGAATTCAAATTTAGTGTTTTCCCCATTCTCTGTTTCTGTTTTATTTAAATTTGTCTAAAACAAAGCTATCATTACCTTGAAATCTGATTTTTCAGTTCCTATCATAACGCCATCTTATCTGAAACACATTTTAACATACAATACCATGTAATAGTGGAGACAGAAGAGTATGTCCTCCATTCTAACAGACAAGGATTAAAAGGAGGGAGATAGAGATGATAGAGATAGAGATGATAGAGATAGATAGAGATAGAGATAGAGATAGAGATAGAGATAGATAGAGATAGAGATAGAGATAGAGATAGAGATAGAGATAGAGATAGGATAGAGATAGAGAGAGACAGAGATAGAGATAGAGATAGAGATAGAGATAGATAGAGATAGAGATATAGAGATAGAGATAGAGATAGGTAGAGATAGAGATAGAGATAGATAGAGATAGAGATAGAGATAGAGAGAGAAAGAGAGAGAAAGAGAAAGAGAAAAAGAGAAAGAGAAAGAGTAAGAGAAAGAGAAAGAGAAAGAGAAAGAGAAAGAGAAAGGGAAAGGGAAAGAGAAAAAGAGAAAGAGAAAGAGAAAGAGAAAGAGAAAGAGAAAGAGAAAGAGAAAGAGAGAAAGAGAAAGAGAAAGAGAAAGAGAAAGAGAAAGAGAAAGAGAAAGAGAAAGGGAAAGGGAAAGAGAAAAAGAGAAAGAGAAAGAGAAAGAGAAAGAGAAAGAGAAAGAGAAAGAGAAAGAGAAAGAGAAAGAGAGAAGGGGGAGAGCAGGAAATAATTAGAGCTTTTGATACCATTAGTGGTAAAATCAAAATCTGGTACATTCACTTCAAATGAGAAATGAGGGTGTGCTGTTGGTATTAATTCATAGGCTTGGCCATTTGTCGCCATCCAATTGAGAAGCCCTTTTTCTAAAACATAGGAAATACTATTCTTATTTCTTTGCTGAATAAGTTATTATCAGTAGCAAACAAAAAGAATGTAAACAGAAATATGAATTATTGCTAATAATCCCCTACAGATTATGAACAATTTAATTTGTAAAGGCTGCTGCAGTACTGCCTAACATAGATTGAAACTTTGGCAAATAAACCACAGTCTGCTCAATCAGAGTTGTTGCAGTCTCTATCATTTGCCCATTAAACCCTGGGAGGAAACTCAAGCTCAAAGCTACAAATAACATTCTGCATTTGATTCAGTTGTTTTAAGGGTGATTTGCAGAAGAGAAATTTAAATTCAGTTAAACTCAGAGACATCTTGCATAGCCTCTTTGTCTAACTTACTGGGTCATTCAGCACACAGATGAGCATTCTTTTCACTCCAGGGACAAGTTAATTGCACACGTTACAAAGACAATCTAGGACGTATAAATTTCTGAAAACACTAATTTACAAACATTAATGTAAACTTGCATTAGGTTGAAGTGTGGTGGTCTGGCAACTCTCAGTTGATATAAAGTATTTTGAATTGACTGACACCGTTGAGATAGACTAATACAAAGCTTCTGATAATCAGAATTGGAACTGTTTCAGCATTCTCAGAAGCAGTCCTGAGAATATTAGTGCTAACTGCTATACCAACTGTGGGTATAATAACACCAGCTTATGTAGAGATGGATTCATTTTTCTTATGAAATACACTAATTTCTTCAGCAAATGATGTACTTTCTTCTTATTATTGTTTCATTATGTTTTATGTGTTAAAATATATTTATGTATAAATAATAAAATAAGGCTTTTACAAACGAATTTGTTTAAAAACCATAGAAAGACAAATAAGTCCCAAACAGAGGAATTGGCAAGAAGATATGCTTGGGTAAAGTAGTGTATTGTACATAGAAATACTGAAGAAAAACCCATTCAACTTCGCTACACAATATGAAGAAGAATGAAAAATGTTTTACGAACAGAGATAGGAAGCCCAGAGTGTAACTTCAGTGTGACTGCAGTTAGAGGGAGTTTCCTTTTAATGACCAAACAAATATATACTGAGTCTATTGTCAATGCAGCAGTTTTTGGAAAGTTGTTTTCCTTTGAATTTAAGGTCACCTAGTTCCAACCTCTCAGCTGTGAGCAGGGTAGAACCTACTCTGCTGATTTTCCCGGGGCTCCATCCAAAGAATACCTCCAGGGTGGGGCATCCATAACTTTCCTACCATTAGGTTTGCTTGACTTGCATTTATTTATATGCTATTTACACACATATACAGAAACAACTGAAAACAAAAAAAAACAAAAAACAAATTATCCAAACTATATGGACTATTGAAATGGATTAGAACTATAATTTTCAGGGAAGCATGGAGGATGCAGCTAAATCCCTGGTTGACTGTATTCTCTGTGTTAATTTAAACAGTTGTTCCACAGCTCCATGGTGTCAGAACATTATATATTAAAAGAAGAATAAAATTTTTGGGGAATAGATATTAAATCTCTGGCTGCCTAGTAAAAACTGAATTTGTTAAAAAATATATACTGATTTACATGTTGAAATTGAAAAATACAGTAACTAACTTCTCATATGTTAGTGAAACTGGGCATCTTACTTGAAAATATTTTCCATCTCGTATTCACCTAGACTTCACTGTTGGAGAATGTTAAGGTTTTGAAATATATAGGTAAATGTTTGAAATATTTACCACAAAATATGTTTAACAAAGACAATAGAAGAAGCTGAAGAGCAAACACAAAGAATACATCTGAGCAGGAAAGATGGTGAAAAATTCAGGGTTGTTTAAAATATGATACATAAATTACATAAATCACACAGTCCACTAAATAATAAATTATGAGTTAGCTTGAAATATTGCTCTCCTTCAATCACCTGGAGAAATGCTGTGTAGACAAAGAAGTACTCCTATGGTTGACATTGTGACTGCTAACAGAAAAACTCACTTTGTAAACTACTCTGTGCTACAGAGTGAAATAACCTCTGAAGTGAGAAAAGCCTCTTTCTTTAACCACTTAAAGTCTGAGACTGTTTCTTTGCCTTTATGTCCCTCAAAAATAAAAAGAAAAGGATATGGGAAGAAGAACCTGCATATGCTTGAAAAAAAGAGATGACTGTAGAAAAATTATTTTTTTTTTCCACATTGAAACAGATTTAATTCAATTTTAAAAGGCAGCTTGGAAGATGTAAGATAAAAATACTTTTAAAAGACAAATCAATGCCACACTTCACTGACAGGTAATTATGTAAAAGCTATATGATTTCAAGGACTGGATATTCAGCTGCTAGCATAAAGCTAATGCTTCTGCCCTTGCAATTCTGCTGACTACATAAATGAAAAGATCTAAAGACATCAGAATGATAGTTGATATATACATCATTTGAGTAGTTTGACCAGATTGTTCTCTAGTCAATTCACTTACAGCTAGAAATGATGCAGCACAATGCTGCACGTACCTCAGAAGTACAGCTTTTTGTATTTATTTCCCTTTAAAAAAAATCTGACATTATTCTAAATTCATAGAAAGTAGTCTGTATGAAACTTCAAGTATGACACTCTCCATTTGCATATCAACCTTCCATCAAATGAAAACAAATGCAGTGTTTAATAGACCATCTCCTATTTGTGAGGAACAGTAAATCAGAATGAAAGCTGCATGGAAGAAACTAAGTTCAGATTCGACCCAGTGATATAAGAGCAACGAAGTGACATGTGCAATAGCAATACCTTTTGTTGTATTCACATGACTTTTTCCTTTTCCTTTTCCTTTTCCTTTTCCTTTTCCTTTTCCTTTTCCTTTTCCTTTTCCTTTTCCTTTTCCTTTTCCTTTTCCTTTTCCTTTTCCTTTTCCTTTTCCTTTTCCTTTTCCTTTTTTCCTTTTCCTTTTTTCCTTTTCCTTTTCCTTTTCCTTTTCCTTTTCCTTTTCCTTTTCCTTTTCCTTTTCCTTTTCCTTTTCCTTTTCCTTTTCCTTTTCCTTTTCCTTTTCCTTTTCCTTTTCCTTTCTTCTTTATTTTATTTTTTTATTTTCTTTCTGCTTCCATTTCCCTCTCCTTTCCTTTTCTTTTTCTCTTTCTCATTCTCTTTCTTTTTCCCATAGTCTGTAAAATACTAAAAGAAAAGACCCAGGTAATGTTCTCCCATACATTAAAAAGAAAGATTACACTGCAAAAACTGTAAGCCAAAACAACAATTATTACTATCAGTTCCTTCCAATGAAGGAATCATACAGTTCATGAAGAGTCATGTCAAAACACTGGAATCCAGCATTTCCAATATAGCCAATGTTGAATGTAATTAATAGGCTTTTTGAAGAAAATCTCTAATTGATATACTGTGCTGTTTTTATTTCTTAATTTTGAACATTCGAGATATTTATACCAACATTTAAACCAAACTACTCAGGAAATTGGCTAAACAAGATTAAATTCTTTTAACCATAAATATTAACACACAACCTGCTACAGGTTATACTAAGGCAGTACAGAAATGCTTGGTTTAGGCTTAAAGAGAGGTAAATACTCTTTGGTTTTTCAGAAGCCTGCTGGTGACATTTGTTTTATGTGTGGTATGAAGGGAGTGGGGGTTCACAGCAGTCTTACAAAGGATTCCAATTTGGTTCCAGTGACATGGAAAATGTTTTAAAGAACCCTGGTTTGAATAATAAGGATAGGAATTGAGTCTGCAGGTGTAATGAGAACCTTTCTGCTACATCTAATAAACAGGTTAAGTTCAGTCATCGTATGATGGCAAATCTCATTCAGTTTTAGCCATAAAAAAAATGGTTTAGGATAGCTTGGGGATCCTGACTTTATCTTGTTATACCATTAAACACATGGATAAGTACAATATTGATGATTATTTGTCCTTGATAATTTCATTAAAAATAAAACCTTTTCCCATAGAACTTGCAATTTTTACTTTGCACATTCAGCATTGCTCCATCAATTGCCCAAATGTAGTAAGATACATATAGGCTTTAGCAGATAAATTCTCCAAAGCAGAAATGATTATTTTTTGCTTTAGGTGAGCTGACAACTGCACTCATATCTACTGAATAAATATGGTTCATAAAGGAATTTCCTTCAGAATCCTTTAAAACTGTTTACACTCTACAATACTGAAATCTAAACTTGACTAACGATAATACCAAGGAACCCCTCCTTATTATTCTAATGTAAAAAAATAAAGGAAGACAAAAGGAAACTCACATAGATATTACTTTTTCATAAAGTAGAGCAGACATTTAAAATCAGAAAGCAGTTCTATAAATAGTGCACATCTATGGACTCACACAGTGGTAATTCTTTTTGGCTGATTACTTTAAGCTTTGCAATGATTTCAGATATCTTGCAACTATTTAAACCTTTGACATGTTCAAAAACAACCAAAGTTGTGAATTCTGCTTTTTGGCCTGGCCAAAAATAAAATAAAATAAGGCAAGTGAGATTTTGGTCTTTCATGGAATAGAAGATTCCATTCAGCTGTGAATTACGCTCCCTCTATATTTGCTTTCTTCTGAACTTGACCAGAGAACTGTCATTAAACATCTATGCAAAATTTACTACTTTGTTCTTCAGTTTCTTGTAATCATAAGTAAAAAGTAAAGATAATTACAGAAGAGATCTGTGTTTGAAGTGTTCTCTATTATTACTGCCTACTGCTTAACCCCATCCACAATCTCAAAGGGATGCACAGTTGTACTCGTATGTTTTGGAAAAATAAGCTGTATAAAAAAAAATAATGCATTCGTCTGTTTGGGGTTTTTTTCCCCCTCAATATTTATGTGTAATAATAACATATAATTTATTTCTAATTATAGTTATTATTTTCTTCATAACATAGATGTTTCATATTTGATTACTTGGTTTTCTTAAAATGGGGCAGGATGAAGTAGATAAATCAACATGCTGAAAAAATCAGTCTTTGGAACACAGTTAATACAGGATGATTTTCTGATGCTCTAAATTAATTTGTCAAATAGATTTTCAAGTGCTTGCTTTAACTTTTCCTGTTGGCTTAAGTTTAAATCGGGCAATGAAATAGCAATTACACATAATGTTTACAATTTTCAAATATAAAATTGCCAAAGGTCCTTGTAGATCCCTGCATAGTTTAACAGGATCAAAACATACAAACATACCTCTTACAGATTTTGTTTCAAAAGAGATGAAAAAAAAAAGAAAAATCATCATGCTTTTTGTTGTACAGTAGTTGTAAAGATCTCTTTGATTTAATGCACTTTATATAATTGCTATTTTCAGCTATGGAATGAAACTGAACCAGCTCTCCAGGAAGCCTGTTCCAGTGTTTGACCACCCTCACTGTAAATAGTTTTTTCCAGCCTGAATCTCCTCTGGCACAACCTTGTATTGTTCTCCGTCTGCCAATCCAGCATTTTCCTTTCATGGAATCATGGAATCATTAAGATTGAAAAGTTATTGAAGATATGTTAGAAATTAAAAAAAAAAAATTTACTATGTTAAAGTAACGTAAATATTTAAGGGAAATCAGAATACACACTACCAAAAAAAGGCTATATGTTAATTTCTGCTAAATCTAATTAGTACACTATGTCTTTTCACACACAAGCAATCTTGCCATTTCATTGCCATAAATCTGGGATCCATTAATCTTCAAAAAGCATACATTAATTTTGCTATTACATTCCATCAGAACTGAATAAACATTTTTAGTGAAAGTAAGTCTTACTCAGTCTTTACCCTTGGAAAGTACACACTATATTATACTTAAAAGTATATTAGAAAATAACTGAATCTGAATTTCAACTTACAAACTAAGGAGAAAATTACATCATATTATGAATTAACCAAAATGCAAATCCAATTGACAAAATGAAAACAAAAGTGCAAGGGTTGCCTTTAAAATCTTAGCAATGTTATATTTTTGCTCCTTTTAATTTCAAAAATTCATTTCTGTCTAAAAAAAAACCCCTGTCCTAAAGCAAAGCAAAAATTTCACATTAACAGAGTTTGTACTGCTAATACAAGAAAAATTCACAAGATGAATCTCAATTGCTCCTTGAGCTGTTCTTCAGTTAGCACTGTGTTTTTTTGAAATCTTAATTTTAAGTATGCAATAGTTTTAAGGATAAGTTAATTCTATTGACATATGTAAAATAGGGAAAACAAAAAACTTAGAAACTTTGAAAGAGTCTAGAGAATTATTGATGCAAGGTTTCAAGATAATAAACTCTGATTTCAACAGAACAGTATTTGGTTAAAAAAAAAAAAAAAGTGTTTGATTTGATAATAGTATATAAATATATATATATAAAATATATAATAATAATAATAAATATTAATATATATATATATATATAAATAATTTCAAATATTAATTTGAAATTGCTGTATCAAAAATATTAATATTCCTCAAAGGTAATACTTGTACTCATCACCTGTTTGAAGGTCTACAGAGTTGAAGATCTGAAGTTTTAACAGCTAAAGTAGAGATTTTAGCATTCATTTTGACCTTCAATTACTTATCTCGTGTAAATTTGTGATAAGCATAAATATTTAAATATTTATCTTAACATTATTATTGAAGCTGAGGTACCAATGGTTTGTTTGCTGTAAGTTAAAATTTGAAACACTTAAAATTTTTGAAACACTGCATATACTTTTCTTCAAACACGATTTCACATTCCACAGGAGACTGCTTTGCTATTTAACTCTTAATTCTAATGTTTTTTGTAAAGTTTATTTCTAAGTTGCTAATTTAAAATATTGTGACACGTCTAACAAATTAATAACTTTTTAAGATAATCAAAATAAATTTGAATAATTATCCTGCACAACATTTCAGTTAAACTGAACAGTAGCAGAATTATTGCTTTTAGATAAAATAGATAAATTTGTAAACATCAGGACACAAACTATGCAAATGATAAAAGTAAGTTTTATTGCAAAATACACTACATTTCAGCATTACCATCCCGAGTTTCTTTTATGTCAGAATTTCCACAGTCAACTGTGAGAAATAGTCCATGCAGAGGAGGGAGGAAGATTTGTTTTCACAGTATGAGCTGTAAGCCTCCTCAATGACTTTGCCTGGGACGTGAATACAGAATTGATAGCAGAGATTAATGCAAAAGCAAATTAAAATCAACAGTTTATTTATTTACCTATAAATTTATTGATTTATTAAGGAATGAAGAAAAGAAATGGAAAGTAGGTGCACTAAATTTTAAAATTACATGCACAGTGTACAGCTCCTGTTTTTATAACCTAAGCATACCAGACATACTGAATTTTGTGGAGGCGAGATCTGAAGAGTACTGTCACATCTGATTCAAACCCTAGTGGCCATTATTTTCTCTTTAAGTATTCTCAGTAGAAATACCTCTGGAAGGAAGATTGCTCTCAACAGGAGAACTCTTTACAAACACGTGTATGTTGCAAAGAAAGTGTCAGGTGCTTTGTCTTCATAAATGCTATTAGTCTGAGCCTGTATAAGTCTTGGTTTTAAGTTCAACTAATAAATCTAGCCAGAGAGATTTGTACCCCATCTTAGTCTAGCAGCATGCAGCAATAAAGATGATATTATGATCAAACTTTGCTTTTTCCTATCCGCTATGAACAGGCACATAGAGGAAATATTTAAAGTTTTACTTGCATCAAGGTAAAAAGATAGGAATTAAACTTATGCAAATGTGAAAATACTAAATGTTCACCTAGTAAATTTTGAGTCTTATTTGCCCTTAATATCAAGAGTCAGTTCCTCACATTTATTAGAGTAACAAACAGTCAAATTCCTTTTTAAGTTACTTTATACACATAAAGATCCTCTATATACTATCCTATATCCTCTATATATCATCTTCATGTGATTATGCACACCCTAAAGCGTAATAAACTAAGTTAATAAATACATTTAATAAATGGTATGCACACCACCTTATTTTTGAGATAGGAATCTCATTGTTTAATGTTAGCTAGTATGTAAAACACTTGCACTACCTAAACCATGTAATAAATGTACACCTGCAAATACCATCATACAGAAGATGAGCAAAAAAGTTATTTGTTCCATTTACTTTGTAGTTTTTAAAGGAATGGTTAGAGAACATTATTTTTTCTTTGGCACTCATTAAAATACTTAATGCATTTTGTTATTAGAATTATACAGGCAAGTTAATCCATTGCCATCTGGATCCACTTTTCCAGGGCTTGTCTAAGTCCTAGTTTATGTGCAAGACTGAAAGCTTTAAATGGATAATATGCTTATCTTATAAGAAATACCACATTCTTTACACTCCATTAAGTTGAGATACTGACTTCATATTCTACACACCAATCATTTCTTGCCATGAATGGCAGCATATCTTTTCTACAGAGGAAAGAACATTACTGCAATTTGCTATTGCACCAGTATATTCCACAAAGACATAGGTTGCCATAGATCTCAGAGGTGACAAGTATTTTGAATATGTGGTATATGATCTGTAACAATAGGACAAATGTAATCTTTGTCTTTTCACTGCAAAATCTGTCAGGGCTTCCACAACTGATTCTATAAAGACTTGTTCTGGGTTGTAAATGACAAAAATGTCGTGGAAAATAAGTGCAGAATTGATGGGTGCTTTCCATGAATGGATCACAACAGCATACTAGTAGGCAGATTTTGTTCCAATCATGTGATCTTGCAGACAGGGAAAATTTGCAATGAGGTTAGACTTTGTCTGATTTGTGATTGCAGCAAATAGCTTTCTAAATGTACAATTATTACTGAAATCAATAGCATAAGAAGTGAAGCAGATTAACATCATAAGTATATGGCATCTGAATTCACAAAATTAAATGCAGAATAGTATCTAGATGAACATAATTTTCCCCTTAAATGTACGTGTCAGTAAAGGAGAAAGTCAGCCAAAGTATTAAAGTAATACTCCTAAATATCACTACTATTGCTGTTGTCATTAATAATACTTTTTTGGCAAGGGATTTTATTTTTTATTTGAACATGATAATTCAGTGTATTTGTTACATATAACACTTTGACGAGGAGAGCTTGTTCTATTTTAGTCACCAGATTTACAGAAAGATTCACTTTTTAAAAAACATTCAGACATTAATTTTTTTATTTCTTTGAAATGCTAATAAGTGCAATACATTCTACTAAATTTAAATTCATACTAAATTCAGTAGTTTTACTAAATCTACCCTCTTTTAAGTCTGAGGCCATTTCCCCTTGTCCTACTGCAACAGACTCAGTTCAAAAGTGTGTCTCCTTTTTTCTTCCAGCTCTGCTTTAAATAATAATTTCCTTAAGTTTTAATATTCTTGTGAGCTAGGAAAATGTAAAGCTCGGGAATTTCATTTAAATTAAATTTATTTACCTGACATTTTTCTGAATGATCACAGTAAAGAGAGTTTTACCTTTCTAATAATTTTCTCATTTTTCAGGAAGAAAAATACTTATTTAGTGGCATTGTTCTTAAAGAGCGTGCTCAGACAAAAAGTGTTCGTGATCTGAGACAACTGAGTTGCCCAGTTTTAGCTGGAATTATATGGAAGTGGATTGAGAACAGAGTGTTTGGTTCTCCTAACTTTCTATCTAGGAATAAAATAAATACATATTCAGTTTCTTGAAAATAAATTTCTTTTCCAACTTACCAGTAGAGACCATATAAATTGTGGAACACAGTATTGCAACAAAAAAACAAACATGAAGGAATTAGCAGTCTCATGTAGTGAATTAATAAAAAACTGAGAATGAAAAGAAAGACAATTATTATTTAAGCACTGAGAAAGAAAACAGTGGGAAATGAGTCTTTGCTGTCTTACTGCAGAGGAGAACAGACTAATTAAAATATCGTTAGAGATGGTGCTATTAGCTTCCTGCCATCTGGTGCCTACAGAACACTAGAAAAACAGGGTTTCAACCTCCTGAATCACAGTCCAGTGGGACCAGTGCTGTCTCAACCACAGATCTATCATTTTTATCACTGCTCATAAAAAAACAGTCTGGTTTTCTGTCCAGAGGAGAGATACATACGTATGTCAACTATGTTACCCTAAAAGCAATGATCCTCAGGCTTGCTTTTAAAGTGCTTTTAAATCCAGTTCATATTAGACTATTTGATAATTCTAATATTGACTTTACTGCACTTTTGTGCTGGACAGGTGCCAAGGGTGTTCCTACACATCTGAATACAAAATTCCTTTGAGACTGACCTGGTCTGCCATAAGCTAGCTAAAGACTTCTGCAAGCTGTGAGATAAATGAATGTCCTTCATAAGAGTTGTACTGTCCAGCAGCAAGGTAGATTTCAACAAATGCAAATAAATCAGACAATTATTCAGACAAGGTATGGGAAAATATTTCTGCAAACAATAAAATTACATCTGCCTCCTGTTCTGCAGAATTTAAAAAATGCACATAGAGAAAATATTTAATAAGAATTGTACTCTGCCACTGGAATTACCTTAGGAGAATCATGGATGGCCAGAATTTTTGTATTTAAAATTTTAATAACAGGTAAAATAAGATTGTACTTTTCTTGGAAGAGAGGCTGTTGATTTCAGTCCTATCGGGTAAATCTGGCATTTGCTTTGTGTTATTTTGATTGCATTTTCCTTATGTGCATTGTTTGTGTTCTCTGACACAGCATGTGGAACCCATTTGGTCAGGTTTCTGTTGTAGATATTTTTAATTATAAGTTAAGTCATGTACTCTATGTTTTTGTAATTAGCTCTTCAGTGAAACTTTTTTTTTTTTTCTGAAGATCAGATATAAAATAAAAAATATCCATGTTACTCGAAAAATTATGTTTCCTATTTATTTCCATGGAAACTGCACCATATGAAGACCACTGTAACATTACTTTATAGAGCAAATTCTCAGCTATAAGTCACAGTTTTCAACATAGTTACCTCCATTAACTGTGCATTTTCTTCAGCAGTGAACAAGAGCCTGTAACACCACGCTCATATCATAACGATCTGCACCAGTGGATGTGATCCACTGTTTCAGTCACTGCTGAAATGCACCACCCATTGCCTCACATCCACTGTTGTTCTCCACAAATGTTCAGGGAGCACTGATGGATGTTACTGCGTGCCATTTTTTCTGCATGGAGGAATTAAATTCCACACCTTTGCTTCATCCACTCTTCCATTTCAGACACCACTACATCAGAAGAAAAAAATATCTGGTATTAGAAGTAATCCACTTTTCTCTCTGAGCTAATTCTTGTAAACTGTCCTGTCTTTACCGTTAAAGCAGAAAAGAATAGAATGTGCTATGCAATCTTGAGAAATATACTTAAGTAGCAGCTTCCAAAGGAGAAACGGTCTTTTTTGGCACATACACAAATAAAATTGGGTATTGGGAATGTGAGTAGATGTTGTTCATGAACTTAGTGCCCAGAAAAGGTTATGGAATAGATCATCTTGAGTGAAATCACGTGGCACATGTGAGACAACCAGGGGATCAATCAGGTCCAGCCAGCATGGTTTTACAAAAGGCAGGTCCTGCTTGACCAACCTCATCTGCTTCTACAATCAAGTGATCCACCTGGTGGATGAGGGAAAGGCTGTTGACATAGTATACCTAGACTTCTGCAAAGCATTTGACATTGTCCCCACAGTATTCTCCTGGGGGAAACTGGCAGCCAGGTACACTCTTTGCTGATAAAGCGCTGGAGGACTGAGCCCAAATTCTGGTGCTGAATGAAGATAAATCCAACTGGAAACCAGTCGTGAGTGGTGATCTGCAGGGGTCAGTACTGGGGCCTGTCCTGCTTAGTATCTTTACTGATTACCTGGATGAGTGGATTGAGTGCATCCTGAGTAAAGTTTGCAGATGTCACTAAGCTGAGATAACATGTCAGTCTGCCTGAGGGTAGGAAGGTCCTTCAGAGGGATCTGGACAGGCTGAATCACTGTGCTGAGGCAAGTGGGATGAAGTTCAATCAGAACAAGTGCTCTGTTCTGCATTTTGACTACAAAAACCCCCAGGCAATGCCATAGACTAGAAGACTGGAAGAAATGGACCTGGGGTATTTACTGATCAACATTTGGCTGAACATGAGCCAGCAATGTGCCCAGGAAGCCAAGAAGGCCAATGGTAGCCGAGAGTACAATTGCTCTCCTTATGGTCAGATTTTGCTCTGGTGAGCCATGCATCTCATCACTCTCACATAAAAGAGAAAGGAGAGAGAACAACGACGATGCTTGATGACAGCAAGACTGCACTGCAACATTTCTCTTGGCAGTTTCAGGATCCTTCCAACAGCACTGTACTGTGAAGACCAGCTGGGCCAAGGGCTTCTACCAACATCCCAGATGTAGCACTCAGATAGCACTGCTAATTACACTTTGCACAAATTGTGATGGTCAGGATCCTGATTTTCAAGAAAGTGTCAAAAAGAAAATTCCAGCAGTTTAGCTTTGTCTGTATATCCAGAAACACTCTTGCTGAGATTTTTCTCTTCTAATCTTTTAGTGATCTCCTGTATTGCTTGAGTCACATAAATAAAAAATAAATGGAGAAATAAAGAATTGGGTCATTCAGAATTTGATCATGCACTGAAATTCAGAATATCATGCTCATAAAAGTCCTGTTAAAAGAGGTAAGTCAGACAGGATATATGCACAGCCAATCTTGAAATAATCACCTTTATGTTAACAAGAGAAATGCCACAGAAGGTAGTATATACGTAGCTTTCATGTTATGAGAATAAAGCTCACTTGTGATTTCTAATCCTACTCATTGGTTGTAATCTGCCTGGCACATATTTCTTTTGTTCTTTATAGTAAAAGAAAGCATGAAAATTTACCTAGCATTTCCATTCAGTTTCTAGAACTACATGGCATGCTTTAACATAAGTGTTCTGCATGGATTTAACTGTTCTTTTCACTCATTTAAGAATTTAGCTACTTCATGCTACATATTGCATGGTAGATATGAACTTTGCAGGACTGAAATTTCATATATTAAACACAAAAATAATTTTTTTTTTGTTATTCTTAATGGGGAAAAAAAAAGGTTTTTTTTACCCTATGCTGCTGAAAATATATTTTACAGTAAAGGATTTTCAGCATCTCTAACAAATTCTGCTGTACTTCCTTGTTGCTCACAGCTTTGTTTGTGAGCATTTGAGAACAGAATTAACATTATGGTCTAATGAAATCAGTGTTATATAAAAAAATTTAAAAAATAATAATAAAAAACACACACACACACACGCAAAAGTCTAAGATAAAATAAACAATGAAAAAAAAGCACACAAAAAAACCCTATGGCTGCTGGTCATAAACCCTTTTATTTGAAAAGTAAGTCAACATGTATATTTTTTTCAAATAAATATTATTATGCAATTAACTATACAGGCATTTATGGATGGTAATTATTGTAATTTAAACAAAGACAAATTGCTTTTCTAACAAATGAGTCTTTTTATTCGTTTCTCCTTTGCTTTTCTAGTAAGGAGTAAGAGAAATGTGCTGATGATAATAATCCTCACTTAGATATATAATTAAAAAAAATAAAACTGCCTTGTTAACTTAAAAAAAATCTCACCATTAAAAAGATGAGTATTTTCTTCACTAGAATTATTATTCTGTAGTAATGAGCAATGTTCTAGGAAAATGACTATTTAATATGCAATCAATTAGTAAAAAGAAATTAAGTCAATTACTAAACACAATTTCTGTATAAACTGTTAATTAAATTCAGAGATATTTTTAATAAGATTAAATAGAAGAAAGCAAATTAAGAAAAAAAAGTCAATTTAGCTTCACTTTAATCTATTAATCAAAAACTGTATTTGGTTTTTATACAAGTATTTATAGCCGGTTATCGTAATGGTTAATTTAGCATTTATAAGTTCAATTCATAACTAGAGGGCCTGAAATTCCTGTTAAGTCTGTTGTTTATGTAGTTGAGCATAAGCTGAAGATACATTGTAATGCAAACATTAAGAATAAAACATGAGCAACATTCCTTTGATCGCAACAAAAGTGCTGATTAGGCCTGACCCTGTATTGACTTACACTTTATGGAGTTTTTTGAAGATGTATACATCTTTAAATATGTAACACTACATGACTTCATTGTTTTTGAGCACTGAAAATAGGAAAGGCAAAAATGAACTAGCAGGGAACTTGGACTGCAGTTTTCTTCTCCTGCTTAGCAATTACAGTGGGCTGCAGAAGATAAAACTCAAAAATGAGTTTTATTTGAGTCTGTGTCAAATTTCTCATTCAGCTTTCCTATGTATTTTAGGATCAAAGTATTTCTCAACATTCTGGAAGATCAAAAATGAGCTCTGTTCTTTCGTAAAAAATAAAGCCTAATGAAGTCTAATCTGAAAGTCACCACTGGTATAGTACAGTGGTATAAGTAATTAATTCACGTTTGGAAGAATTTCTAGTTGAGGAAAGAAAGGTGGACTTTTGGAGTATTGAGTGTTTGGAAAAAGAATTCAAAATTGCAATTGTCAACCTTTTGTCCTGTAGGTTGTCCCTTGCTTTTCATGAGAGCATAATAGCTGGCAATTTTTTAAGCAATCTTTCAAAGGTATTCCTTTGCTTCTGATAATATTGCCATGTCTCAGCCATTGTAGGGAGCACCAATTTCCACTCAATCCAGAAAGAGTCACACAGTGCAGCACCAGGTAAGCAAATAAGTGAAAGGAGACAAAACATCTCTCTACTACATGCAGCTGAGTTATTCTCACTAAAATTCTTGAAGACCTCATCAAAGAGATATGGCAGTAGGAAAACAGCAGGTCCAATGGCACGAAGTCCTGCTTTTGTAAATAAGTAGTAAAAACTTGTTCAAACATTAGCATTCATTTGTGGAAAGCAATTGAAATTCATCCAGGATCACTTCGGTAGCCAGTTCCAAGGATGACTTTGAAAACTTCTCGTGAGCTATCTCCTTGACACGTTACTTGCTTTAGTGCTCCTATGTTAAGTTTTCACTTAAAACACAGAAAACTGAGCAATTGCTAAAGAAGTAGTAATCAACCTCATATTTTTAAATCAGATTACGTTATTTTTGTGGATAAATTTGCAACCTGAAGTCTGATATGCCAGAAAACAGAAAAAAATAGTTTGCAATCAACTGTCAAATAATATCATTTGCATAATAAATATTTCATTCCAGCTTAGTAATAGTTTCAGCTTATTAATATTTCATTTCAGCTCATTTATTCCAGTACCTGAAGGAGGCCTACGGAAAAGCTGGGCAGGGCCTTTGATAAGGTTATATAGTGGCAGAACAAGTAGAAATAGCTTTAAACTGGAGGAGGCTCAATTTAGACTAAATCTTAGAAAGAAATTCTTTACTGTGAGGATGGTAAGACAGTGGAACAGGTCGCTCAGAAAGGCCGTGGATGCCCCCTCCCTGGAGGCACTCAAGGTCACGCTGGATGGGGTTGTGATCAACCTGCTCTAGAAGGAAGCGTCGCTGCCTATAGCAGGGGGTTGGAACTAGATCATCTTGAAAGCCCCTTCCAACCCAAACCATTCTACCTTTCTATGATTTGATGATTCTGTTATGATTCCATGATGATTCTATAATTAGGGATTTTAACACAAAGCGGAAGACTACTGTGACATATTGTGTTTTTAGGTTGTTTAGCTCTTAGTTCAAATTGTGTTCCTGCAAGAGGAGGACGAGTGGATTAGTGAAGGGGAAAGGACACTGATGATTGTCTTAGGGAGAACAGCCCATGCTGACAAGAGGAAGAGAAGGATGTAGAAGGCAAAGAAAATGTCCCTTCCCACATCTCATAAACTACAGATAGAGTCAAAGACAGCAGAGGAGATCAAGAGCAGTCAGTTAGGCTTTCATAGATGAGTGAAAAGAAGACATAGTTTTCTGAGGACTGAAACAGAAAAGGGAAGAGTGTCATGGTGTATAGAAAGCACCTAAGAGCAATGACATTCAGGAGGAAGGCTACATAGAAAGACTATTTCTCCTTCTTTCTGGCCTCAGACCTTTGAATAGCCTCCATAGAAAATGTTAAATGCTCTACATTTTAGTACTCCAAAATGATTTTTTCTGAGTATAAAAGTTTACTTTAGAAGTCTGGAAAGTGTTTCTAGGCTGAGACCTAGAAAAATGCACCAGAATAATACTACTACTGTGGTCTTACAGCAATCATTTAAGCAGACATACTTACATAGAAAAAACAGATGGACAGACAGAGATTGTTGTTTCTTGGCCAAATTCTATGTTATACAATGATTGACAGAATGGTAGAGTGCTAGAATGCTAGAATGATAGAATCATAGACTGGCTAGGATGGAAGGGACCTTAATAATCAAGCAGTTCTAAAATCCCTGCCACGAGCTAGTTGCCACCCGTCATTGTGTCTGGCTGCTCAGGACCCAGTCCAACCCAGCCTTGAATGCCTCCAGAGCATCCACAGCTTCTCTGGTCAGCCTGTGCCAGTGCCTCACTACCTTCTGAGTAAAGATTTCTGCCAAACATCTAACCCAAATCTCCCTATTCTCTCTTGTCCCATCACTATCAGATGGATAAAAAGTCTGTCTCCCTCCTGTTACCAGCTCCCTTCAAGTACTGGAAGGCTGCCATGAGCCTTCACCAGACTGAAAAACCCAGGTATATCAGCCTTTCTTCATGGGATACATGCTCCATCCCTCTGATCATCCTTGTGGCCCTCCTCTGGATCCATTACAACTTTTCCACATCCTCCTTGTACTAGGGGCTCCAGACCTGGATGCAGTAGTCCAGATGAGGCCTCATGAGAGCAGAGCAGAAGGAGACAATCACCTTCTGCCTGCTCACTGTCCCTCTGCTGATGCAGCCCAGGATACCACTGGCCTGTTGGGCTGCAAGGGCATACTGCCAGCTCACATCCAGTTTTTTGTCAACTAGAACCTCCGAAATCCTATACTGCAAGGCTATTCTCAATGAGATCTTCTTCTAGTCTGTACATGTCTGGTATTGTGCCAACAAGAGTTATTCACCTCTCCTTCTCTGTAGGAGAAGGGTGAAGAATAGGATCTTTTGTGGGTACAAAGGCATTTGGCATGTCTAGAAGAAAGACATGAAGATTATGAAATTGATTTTGGATGATAATAATCTGTATCAGTGGAAAAGTCTTCTTAGAAAAACCCTAAATGTCCCCACCGTACAGGTATGATTTGCCTTCACATGGATCGACATACAAATGGAGATTTATGCAGTGACCTGCCTCAGCAGAAAAGGTTGGTGGTAGCACAGTATGCCAAATGCTGACCAGACCAAAAAAGTGAACTAAGTACCTTACATCTTTTCTTCCTATCACTAATAAAGATAAAAATTCCTAATATATTCTATAATATTATCATATAAAGTTAAATAAATGGTTCTGGATGTCACTGTGTTGATTTCTGTTCAGAAATGGTACAGCCTTCTTATTCTTCTGCATCAGGTCTGCTCATTTTGTATATTTTATACTTAATTTGCATATTTTGCTCTTTCTGTGTATAGAATCATAGTCTCATAGAACTACAGAATGGCTTGACCTGGTCATGTACTCCAACCTCCCTGTGATGAGCAAAGACACTTCCAGTACATCAGGTAGCTCAAAACCCCACCCAACCTGGCCTTCAATATCTACAGAGATGGGGAATCCATAGATTCTCTGGGCAACTCACTCCTATGCCTCATCACTCCCACTGTAAAGAATTTCTTCTTAACATCTAATCTGAATTTACCCTTTTTAGTTTTCAGCTACTATTTTGCCAGTACAGTCCCTGATAAAAATTGTCCCTTTCCAGCTTCTCTGTAGGCCCCCTTTAAGTACTTAAAGGCTTAGATGAGGTCTTGCTAGAGCCTTCTCTTGTCTAGACTTCCCTAGACTTAACCAGCCCTTTTTTTTCATAGAGACTTGCTTCAACCTTATCATCTTTATGACTTTCCTCTGGACCAGCCCTGACAGGTCCATGTTTTTCTTCTGCTGAAGGCCCCAGAACTGAATGTGGTACTCCAGATGAGGTCTCACAAAAACAGAATAGAGAGGAAGGATCACATTTCTCAACCTGCTGGTTATGCTTATGAGTCATGTCATTTACAACGTAAAGCCTCAGAGAGCAAGCACTCTATGTTATGTAAGACCTCACAAACCAAAAAAGAAAATAAAGAGGACTGTTGCACAACCAACTTTCACTAACCCAGAGTGCTCAGAGGGCTGGAGCACCTCTCAGTTGAGGAAAGGTTGAGGGAACTGGGCTTGTTTAGTGTGGAAAACAGAGGGCTCCAGGGAGACCTCATTATGGCCTTCCGGTATTTGAAGGGAGCATATGAACAGGAAGGGGAGTGGCTTTACAAGGGTGGATAGTGATAGGACAATTTTAAACTGAGACAGGGGAGATTTAGGTTAGATATTGGGAGGAAGTTTTTCATCCGGAGGGTGGTGATGCACTGGAACAGGTTGCCCAGGGAGGCTGTGGATGCCCCATCCCTGCAGCCATTCCAGGCCAGGCTGGACGTGGCTCTGGGCAGCCTGGTCTGGTGGTTTGCAACCTTGCACAGAGTAGGGAGGTTTAAACTAGATGATTATTGTGGTTCTTTTCAACCCAGGCCATTCTATGATTCTACGACACACGGATAAAAACCAGGCTTGCCACCTTGAAAATAGTGACTTCAACCTACCTGAAGATAGCATTCCATTGCAGAGAGTATATGGATTAGGACTGGTCATACAGTTAAGACTGTAATTAAGACATGTTGTCACTTGTTGACTCATTCTTTCTGATGACACCTATAGGATTTCTAGCACATTTTATTTCTGCTGTTCATTTGGTGTGCTATCAAGTCCTACAGCTGAATTTCCCTTATGTATGATCTTACTATTTCAAACAAACAGAAATGCCCATCTGCTGTTGACTGTTCAGAGGAACAGGAAAAAATGCATATGGGCTATTCCTCTGGTGTGACTAAATAAGAAACATCACTCTCTAGAGCTGTTGTTCCAGAACATTTGATAAACATTAAATGCAACTGCAGATGCATTATAATACAACTTTCTCAGCTGTCTGTGTTTCTGATTCTATATCACAATGGGGAAGATTTTACATTAAATATTCTTCCTATTGTTCTCTTTGGTAGTTTATCCATGTCAGAAATAGTACGTTTAATGCATTCAGAGAAGATTACAGCACTCCCCAAAGGATACTTGCGTGTATATTTCAACAATGCAGACACAATCAGGGAGCTTGTGAGTACTGAAAAAATACACACATCGTTCTGGGTGAAATGTAAGACAAGGAAAGATCTGTTTGTTTGTAACTTCTTCTGCAAGTTATGAAACTACACTAGAGTTTGATGGGTTATGACCTACTGGATACAGACAGATATTCACCTCTGGATGTGCTTTCAAAATTAGGTTTTTGGTGAAAGAGAATTCTATCTATAGAAGTGTTGGCTTTCCAGGAGAACATGTGCAATTGCACTGGAGAGTAATGAAGGAAGAATGGTCTCGATATGTCCTGACGTCAGACATAGACAGCTAGAGGTACATGGTTTTATTTCCCTCTTAATTTTGTTGCATTAAAATCCAACATGTAGGAAAAGGTCTAAAAAATATCAATTTATTAAGTATATTTGGAGATCAGAATTATGCAATAAGATGTAACAATTTGTAACTTAGTAGCACAGTCTTAAACAACAGTGGTGAATTTGTAAGATCCTTCCATTTGAGAAAGCTTGTCAACTACTTACAATTTTATTCACTTCACAGATGTAATTCAGCAGAATTACGGTTACTTAAGTAAGGAAAGAAAGCTAAGTATAAATTATGATTTCTAAGAGAAAGAAAATATGGCTCTGTTTGCAGCTGCCCACTGCAGCTGTTCAGCACAGCTTCCTCTCTTCCTCTCACCATTACCAGTCCAGAGATTTTTTTCACGTGTCAATATATGTGAGGAAAAAGAGGTAGGTTTTGATAAAACTGGAAAACCAAAAAACTATCTGTACCAATAGCTGGAGAAGAAGTTTTGTTACCCCTTTTGTTTCTACCTGGGACAGTGAGATCACAGCTTCATTTCCAAAAGAGATTCCTACCAATGCCAGGGTAAGGAGATAGAATCATACAATCATAGAATCACTCAGGTTGGAAAAGACCTTAAAGATCATCGAGACCAACCACAACCTAACCATACTACCCTTACTCTAACAACCCTCTGCTCAAACATGTCCCTGAGCACCACATCCAAATGTTTTTAAACACACCCAGGGATGGTGACTCAATCACCTCCCTGGGGAACCTATTCCAGTGCTTAACAACCCTTTCTGTAAAGAAGTGTTTCCTAATATCCAACCTAAACATACCCTGGTGCAACTTGAGGCCATTTCCCCTCGTCCTGTCACCTGTCGCTAGTGAGAAGAGACCAACCCCGCAATCTCATTGTAGGCACCTTTCAGATATTGGAAGAGAGCAATAAGGTCTCCCCTCAGCCTCCTTTTCCCCAGATTAAACAGCCTCAGTTCCTTCAGTCTCTCCTCATAGGCCATATTCTCCAAGCTCTTCACAAGCCTTGTTGCCCTTCTTTGGACCAGCGTCAGCACCTCAATGTCCGTTCTGTACTGAGGTGGTCAAAATTGAACACAGTACTCAAGGTGAGGCCTCACCAGTGCTGAGTACAGGGGCAGGATGACTTCCCTAGTCCTGCTCACCACACCATTCCTGATATAAGCCAGGATGCCATTGGCCTTCTTGGCCACCTGGGCACACTGCTGGCTCATATTCAGCCAACTGTCCACCAGTACACCAAGGTCCCTTTCCATCAGGCAGCTTTCCAGCCACTCTTTCCCAAGCCTGTACGTTGTCTGGGGTTGTTGTGGCCAAAATGCAGGACTCTATACTTGGCTCTATTGGAATTCATACCTTGGCCCATCGATCCAGTCTATCCAGGTCCCTCTGTAGTGCCCTTCTCCCCTCAGGCAGATCAACACTTCCTCCCAACTTGGTGCTGTCTGCAAACTTACTGAGGGTGCACTCAATCCCCTCATCAAGATTGTTAATAAAGATGTTAAATTGAAGCAGCCCCAGTACCAAGCCCTGGGGGACACCACTCGTGACCGGCATTTAACTCCGTTGACCAAAACTCTTTGGCCCTTTTCTGTAATTACAAAATTTGTGCACTCTTCAAGCGTGCACCTCTGTTTTTATATATAAAAAAATGCACACTTCCATGGTCTTTCTAGCGTCAGAGTTTATAGTCAATTGATGGAATTTTATTCCCAGCAGGCATCAAGATTGACAGGAGCTGGTGAGCACCTCTAGTACAGATCTTGCTTCCTTTAACAATTTCATAAAGGTTAATTTAGAATGTAATGGCATTTATATGGAGGCAAAGGCTCTTCCTGGTCAGATAAATAAGTAACAAAAATGGAACTCTACTTAGTTTAAAAAGGCTTCCTGCTGAAATGTGGAGAAATACTCTAAGTGCAAATATAAAGAGGAAGGGATTGTACTCCTGAGAGGGACTGAAAGCAACTTCTGTTGGGCTTGAAGGAGGGTAAAGTTGTTTTCTTTTGTTGCTATTTAAAAAGACATAACAAAACTATAGAAGTATTCCTTTCTTTAAAGACAAATACTAAAATGACATGAAATTTAATTCGCATCTTTCTGTGGCATTTTGAGTCCTCACCAGAAACAGCAACCAGTTCACACAGAAAGCAGGCAGTGGACAGATATTACAGACTTATCTGATTGTAGATGCAAACTCAATTACATTTTTTTAAATTTAAGATGTGTACAGATGTGTGATACAATTAAGCACCACTGCATTCAGTATAAAAATTACTTGATTTGTCTTTCAAAACATTACTTGAAAAGCATAAACATTTACTGAAGAAAAACATTAACTGTGCTAATATTTAAGTTCAGGGATTAAAATGAATTAAAATCAAAAGGCTTTTGTATCAAGCTTTTGTTTTAGTCTCATATGGAACATGCCATGTGGCCTGCTGTGACTAAGATGTCATCATAAGCATTCTGACTTCCCTTTTCTCTGCACCAGTAATTCCTGACACCTCTGTTTGTTAGAATGTACTTCTGCATGACACAATCATGTACCTGTGCTGTACAGACAAAGCTTCTGTGGGTTGTTTTGGGGATATTGGAATGGTATGGTAAGGTTTCCTTCTGTCTCATTGAAACATCTAAGGGAATAATAGCAGCAGGCTGCTTTGCTTCTCTTAGTCTATCAGTGTATCTAGGCCGAAAAAAGCAATGAAATCTTTCCAAGATAACTCATAGTCAAAACTAAGTGGTATGATGGGCAAATAAATATATATCCAGAATTCTTTCTATTTAACAGATCTTTACTGTGATATGTGATAGGATATAGAATTTTTCTTCAAGGAGAGAGCTTAGTATGCATTTCTTTTTAAGCTGCCTAATCACTTCATATTGTGTATATCACAGTAAGTAAAATGATACAAAACATATACTCTTGGCAGAATTCCACAGGGTATTTTCACCAGCCTAATAGAAATGTTTTTTTTTTTTTTTTTTTAACAGAGTCCCATTTGCATTTGTCCTTTATATCCTCCCTTTCTCTCTTTTAAAAAATAAATAAATACATAAAAAATTCAATCTTTATTATCTCCGGGTCCTGATTTTATGAGCGGCATCAGGGAAATGCAAATGAAAATCCATTAAAACATCCACCTCTTCAACAAACCGTATACACTACAACTATATTTCCAGCGGCAAGCTTTAACTGCTGCTGTTTCATTCCTACAATATATTTTTTTACAGGGCAGATATCAAGGTGGTTGAAAATTAAAAAGAAATCAATACAACTTGATGGTACATTACACCAGGGTCTTATATATGTTTTCCTTGGATTTCTGAGAAGCAGCTTTGTGCTTTCTCTGGCTAGGTATTTTTAAATTCCAGTCATCATATGGTTAGAATTTGCAGGTGGTTCTCAGAGAACTTTTTCCCCTCTAGCTATCTGCAGAAAGGACAATGCAATTAATAACAGATGGTACGGAATGACCACGTCCTTGAGAGAATGCCTTATTGGCACCCCCTGCTAATTGTATCACATATAACACAAGTAAAAGCATAATAAATCTGGACTGAGGGACATTTTATGCAAGAGCTCTTCTCCCTTTCCAGACGGTAAATTGCTCAGCTCTTGAAATATCTATAACCTTGTGACACCCAACTTGCATTAGCTTAATTGCCTTTTTTTCTTTTCTTCCTTCCTCCCCTTCCTTTCTCTGTCTCTTTTTCTGTTTCCTGGCTCTATAACAGCAATTCAGTTTTGTTAGTCTACCTGCCTTAGTACTTAGGAAGTAAAAGATCTGTATTTGCTGTCAACATTTTATTGGGTATGATTTGCAGACTTACTGGTAAATTGCCCTATATGAAAAGCATTTGATATAATAACATAGGGGGAAATACTAAATGCTGAAAGAGCCTAATAGAAATCTGCAATAATATATTCACTAACTGAGTATGGCTAGATCTGAGATGGATCAACAGATAGACTCCATTCTATTTTTTAATGAGTGCCATAATAAAACAATAGTGCTGAAACACAAGGAATTTTTCTTTTCCATAGTAATAAATGAGTAACAAACAAGCTTTGTGGGAAAAGTAAGAAAAAGTGCCAAACAGCCTTATGCCTTGTCACCACATGGGGATGAAAAAGGACTGCTCTGGTAGACTTTGCATCTGTTGGCAGTAGTGGCAGGAGAGATTGCATGTATTTTCCTCAGGAAAGTTCTGGTGGATTTCCTTGTTCAATTTTTACTTAGATCAGTTTCAATTACAGATTTGGTTCAGGGAAAATTAACAGTAAAGATGAACAATATAATGTACATACAAGAAGAACTGCTTAAAGGAGAGGCAGCTTAAGGAACAGAAGGATGCTACTGCTGCCCTCAGTGAACAGTATCTAAGTCACTAGAGTGCTGTCAGCATGTATTTACGTTTTTGGCCTGAGACATCTCCCTAGAAGAACACTGGAGGCGATTATCCAAAGTATATGCGAGCAGTGCGTGTGAAAATGTGTCAAGTCATTATAATCCATTCCCAAAGAACTCTTCAGGTACGTCTTGTCCCATGTAAAATGCTTTTTTCCTTTGGGCAAAGAAGGTCTTTCCTGGTTAAAAGAAAGCATAAAATGTCAGTGTAATTTCCAGAGGAAGATGAGCATTGGACTGGCACTAGGATTTCCAGAACTAACTACTTTCCTTTCTTGGTACTAAGCTTCTGAATGATTACAGACAATTTACTTCAATTGGCTATGGTTTTGTTCCTACTTCTTATTCTGGTCTCATTTAAACTACAAGCTCTTGATCAGTGTCTATCCTAAGGGCTCCTAAGTATTACTGGAATACACAGTTGTAATAATAACATGATTAATACTTTTACATGTGCAATTCAAAATTTAACTATAAAAGTTAGATGTCAATTTCAACACCACTTTAGAAAAAACATACAAATGCAAAGGATATTTCTGAAATATTGCTGAAATCTGAGCTAAAATCACTGTGATTTTAATTGTTCATGTACTGTACCTTAAAGCACATCTTAAAATATCTACAGTCCTAGTTTTTGACTCACCTGACTCTTGTTTAACATCCTCTTAAAATGGTTAACTGAGTTCTCTCATATGTGCCTGTAATGAAACTGTAGCTCAACTTTATACCCAACTAACTCTATAATAAGATCCCCTTGGTTAACTGAGAGGAAAAAACAAGTTTCAGAATGCCTTAATTTTAGGCATTGTTTGCAAATTAAATTAAATATGTAAGTAGGCAAATAAATACATGGATAAAAAAGAGAAGAAAAACCAGTGTGAGTAAAGCATATTGTCTCACCACTGCTGAAATGAGAAGCATACACTTTAGCATTACAGAACTCCTGGCTCCGTACTCCAGTATGTCTTCAGTTTGGCCATGGCAGATGTCAGACCCTGATTTCAAACAGTTTAGTTGCTGAATCTCCAGAAAATAAAATCACTGTGAGCAGGGCTTTTTAAGACTTTCTTGGAATATGAACTTAGCAGTCTGAGAGAAGACTGAATAAAAAAGACAAAGAATAAAGTAACAAAGATGGCACAGGTTAGGAGGGAGCACATAATTGTGTCTCGCTAGTAGAAGGTTCAGTAATAACCATTTTGGAATGTGTTATGCTGATTGAGTGTGATATGTTTGTTGGACATCTGTATTTATATTTCCATTATTTATCGAAAGCATTAAAGTTTCAGTTAAGTTTAATACACACTCAGCATCATTACTAAATGATCACCTCTATCTGTTGTCCAAATGTTATTTCTACAGCTGAAAGTCAGTTTGACCTGTGTGAGAAGGTGAAGAATCCTTTTAAACAGATGTAAAAATATAGTCACGGGGGAAAGGTGATCAAAACACTAAAGTAGGTATTCTTATATATCAAAGACAGCAGTTCAGTTGTACTTTAGTATCACTTTAGATACAACATTACCTTCCACAATTCTGCCATTTCTTGTCCTTTATGCTTTTAGTTTTTTGACTTGTGCTCTTGAATTTAAAATCTAAGGCGCTTTCCTTAAAGGTCACACCATTTTGCTTTGGTAAGAGCATAGTTTGAGTGGGTGGATCTGACTGAAATATAAGTAGCATGTATTCAGATGATGATGGAGGAAAGCTGTCATTTTATTTCTTTTCAGAATTTTCAGAGTGGTTTCTCATTTTTTCGTCTGTCATGATTTATATTTGGGTACAGAGCAGGAAAAACACAGGCTTAGAAGAGACATTGAGTGCTCTTCTTCCTATGAGTTTGTTGTACATCATTACTCATTATCAACACAGCAGTGCTTGACACTCTCTGTTGTTTCAGCTTTAAACTTCCACTTTCACAAGTGTACTCAGTACTTGTGGTAAATATCCATCAAAGTCTTGATTTATCTCAGTAGACAGGACTTGTCATATCTTATTTTTCAAATATTCTTAACCTTTCTTCAGACCTTTTAATTAACTTGTCTTTCAAGGTGAAATCTCTTTATTTTCTAAAAAAGAACAAAGAGAAAATATCATTTAGATTACATTTACTGTGCCTGACAGCTTTGGTCCACTGTGAGGCAACATCTTGTTCATCTTAAAATCCTTTAGACTAGAATGTAGCAGAGGGGAAATGTAAAAGACAAATGAGGGTAGTATACTGTCCAAACATTAACAGCAAAATAAGCTAATTATTGCTTTCTCATTCTTTGATACCATAAACTACAGCAGTGCATAAGAATGAAGTTACTCTTCTTTTGGATGAAACCTGAGGTGGAATATTAAAGACCAAGGCAGGGATGAACTTATCACATTGCAAATTATGCTATTTCAGCAAATCTTTAGAGATTATGGAAGTTGTACTTGCAACATTTTACTTAAAAGTCTTTGAAGCTCCTACAGTCTACTGGGGGTTGGACTCGATGATCTCTGGAGGTCCCTTCCAACCCCTACGATTCTGTGATTCTGTGATTCTGTGATCTGTTTGTCTAGCTCATAGTTGCAAACCAATTTGCACCTCTGCTACCCAAAACATGAAGACAAAATCCATGGTTTAATAATGAATTGACACACTCTTCTTCCTGTTTAATTTAAACATCATGCCTCGTTTTGAATACTCTACTTCAAGTATTGTAAGGAATGGAAAGGAAAAATTTGATATTTCTCTTCATTATATTTTGACATCTCTGTCATATTCACTGACCTCTACCTTTCAAAATCTGAGTGTCTATTAAATACTACTGTAGAATTCCTCCTTCACTGCAAGATTCCTCTATCATAAATCATTCTAGTTACTTTTTTCCATACTTTTAATTATAACTCCTGAACACTGTAACTAAAAATGCAAACAGACAAAAAAAAGACACAATCACCACTACACAGATACGTTCAAAAATGTATCTGAAATATGCTTAGATGTACTGTTTTTTCCTTACGTTTTATGGAAGTGTACACTTTACAAAGATCATAGATCCATAGAAGCATAGAATCCTAAGAGCTGGAAGAGATCTTTAAAGGCCATGTAGTCCAACTCCCCTGCAATACACAGGGACATGCACAGCTAGATCAGGTTTCCCTAAGACTGATCCAGCCTCACCTTGGAAATCTCCAGGGATGAAGCCTCTCTGGGCAACCTGTTCCAGTGCCTCACCACCCTCACTGTAAAATACTTTTATATCTAACTTCTATCTACCCTACTTAAGCTTGAAACCATTTCCCCTTGTCCTATCACAAAAGACCCTGTCGAAGAATCTATTCCCTTCTATCCTGTAGCTCCCCTTTAGATACTGACAGGCTGCCCTCAGATCACTTTGGATCCTTCCCTTCTACAGGTTGAATAGCTCCAGCTCTCTCAGGGTGTCCTGATAGAAGAGGTGTTCCATCCCTTGTGTCATTTCTGTGTCTCTCCTCTGTATGCACTCTAACAGGTCCACATCTCTCTTGTGCTGAGGATTCTGCATCTGGATGGAGTACTCTGAGATTTCACCAGTGCAGATTTGCCTTTGATGAACCCATGGTGGTTTTTCTGTATCAACTCCCTGTCTTCCACGTGCCTTAGCACATCTTCTAGGAAGATCTGCTCCATGATCTTTCCCAGCACAGAGGTGAGACTGACAGGTCACTAGTTCTCAGAGTCGTCCTTTTTACCCTTCTTGAAAATGAGTGTGATGTTACCTTTTTTTCCAGTTACCAGGAACCTTATCTAATTTCCAAGACTTTTCAGATATCATAGAGTGGATTGGTGACTACACCAGATAATTCCCTCAAGACACTGGCATGCATCCCATTGGGACCTCTAAACTTGTGGATGTTCAGGTTCCTCAGGTGGTCATGAACCTGATCTTTACTTACACTGGGAGGGACACTGCTTCCCCATTCTCCTCCTTCGAAACCAAACATTTGAGGCATGTGTGACAAGGAGTTATCAGGGTATATCAAGGCAGAATGTTGCTAAATACCTCAACCTTCTCCTTTTCTGTTGTTACCAGCTTGCCTGGATCAGTCACTGGAGGGGTTTCACCCTCCAGGACTTTCCCTTTCTGGTTGAGGTAGTTGTAGAAGAGTTTCTTCTTCTTGACACCCCTTGCCAAGGTAATTCAAGCTGGACCTTGGCTTTCCTGACTCCATCCCAATGCAGTCTAGCAGCATCCCTAAACTCCTCCCAGAATACCGGTCCCTGCCTTGCCTGCACGTGCATTTTCTTCTTGCTCTTCAGTTTGACCAGCAGGTCCTCGTTCAGGCATGCCAATCTTTTCCCTTCCTTTCCTTACTTGCTACACCTGGGGATGGAGCGTTCTTTTCTCCTCAGGAGAGCTTCCTCAAAGATCTGCCAGCTCTGCTCTGCTTACTTATGATGACAGTTTCCTAGGGTGTTTTGTTGACTAACTCCCTGAAGAGTTGGAAGTTGGTTTTACTAAAATTTAGAATCCTAATTTTACTCTTTGCTTATCTCATATCCCTCAGGAGCATGAGCTCAACAATAGCACAGTCACTACAGCCCTAGAGTACACATGAAACACAATCCTGAGCACTTTAATCAAAACAACCTCTGAGGCATGCATTGTTATTCCTTTCTGAGCTCAATCCTTTAATAACCCTTTGCCTTTCTCTGCCTGCCTTGTTGAGAACAGACAAAGGAAAAGAGACTGCAAAACTGGTGTAGTTTATAGCCCTGAGCTATTGGGTGACTGTTCCAGAATTCCAGTTTCTCACTATCTTCTCTTCCCTCCCTTTGGTACACATTCTTAGTACTCAGACAAAGCCCTGTCTTTCCTTAAATGTAATTTAATACACTGGGAGCTCTCAGACTTAGGACACAATTCACTACATGTAATTCCTAATGAGCTTGATGCTTAATATCCATGTATCTAAGTCATTCTATCATTCACTTGACAGCAGAACAAATTAGTTGTAAACTCTAAATTTGGTGCACGTTATGCTGAGACATGCCTATGCTAATATACTTTCTGTTAAAGTAAATGCTTACACTGTCAGAGTACAAATCTTATTTTGTACTTAGTAATGTCTGGGGAGAGAGAGCTGAGTCTGCAGCAGGATTGCTTACTTGAAGAAAATTTTAGATTTATTAGCAGATTTCATTGAATATAGGTAGGAGCCCCAGCATTCAACACTGGAATATTAGTAAGCAATAGAGGAGAAACAAAACAAATCAGGAGGTACAAGTAACACAGTGCCACCATCTGTAAGTGTGAAAAAAAAAATTCTGTGTTTTCTTCTAAAGATGAAGTTTTTCTATAATCCTGACTCCATCTGTTCATCTGTTGTGGTTTCCAGTCTCCTGAAGGCACACGCAGTTTGACACTCAGTGGCAACACAACTGACAAGTGATGGAGCACTCAGGTTGAACTGGATGCGACACCAAGCACTTCCTTTTGCTTACAACTTGTAACTGTTTATAAAAATAAATGATAACACCTCTCTTTCACTTTAGGACCATCATCTGTCATTTTAAACCTAGCATAGGAGAAATACACAACTTTCCTTGTCTCAATTTTTTATCAGACATTGGAGCAGCTGGAATTATTAGATGACCAAATGATGAATGAAAAATACTTTTTTTGTTTTTTTTGAGGGGGAAGCTGCAAAGGCTTGCTGCTTAATAGGTGTTTGTTAAATATTTATTGAATATTTTAATAGAAAAATCTTCCAATTCTGGATTCATTTTGACAATTATTTTCATGTTCTCAGAAATATTCTTTTATTTACTGCTACCATTTCGCCTATAAAAGATACTGGAATGTCAAACAGTTTAAAATTCTGCATTGTTATATTTGCTTAAGTTAATAAGAAATGTTGTGAATGAGTGAGATTTCAGTTCATGAGATACCACCCTTAGTTTACAGTGGCAGACACTGTATAAACTATGAGTAAAGACCCTGCTGAACTATAAGCCACTACAAACAACAATCAGTAAGTAGAGCTGCTGAAGCCATAATGGTTGTCTGTCTTCAGTGTGCCTAAGGAAATAAATAAAAAGTTAGGAAATACCACTTCACATGGAGAAAAATGACAAAAAAAAACACAAGCATTAGTGACAGATACATTTCACAAACCACAAGTTTATCTTATATTAAATCCTAGTACAAGTTTCTCTGGAGTACAGCAATAAAAAATACTTTAGATTCCGTACTACAGTATTAAAATTCAGAGTCTCTTCTTAACATAAAAAAACATCAAATAACAAATGACAGATTGGAGGAACAGCTAAAATCAATGGTGGTTTACTCCCAACTTCACAGTATATAAGTCCCCATGTGGCTCACTAACAAAACTAGAGAGCACCAGAAACCTGTCTTGGATATTTCATTCTTTCACCTAACATACTTCAGAAAGCTATGTAGCCTGAATGCAGCCTTTCCAGGAAAGGGGTGCACAATTAACCCTGGTTATGACAAATCCTATACTAACCTCCCCCACAAGATGACAAAGCTTACTCTAAATTCATCTGATGAAATATAAGGCTATTTCCTTTTGTTCCACACTCTCCAGTCATTAGGTAACAGATGATTCTTCTCATTTTTGAGTGACAGTTTCTGAGTACAGTCGTACAACCACGCCTTCCCTTACTCTTCTCATGACTGAAATTAAATGGTGGTGACTTTTTCAGCCTTTTGCTATAAATGTTGTTCGTACAGTATTGAGTAATTTCCTTTGTTCTCATAGAATCATAAAGTAAATTGTGTTGGAAAGGCCTCTGAAGTCCATCTGCATATACTTGCACATATCTTTCGTAGATACGCTGTTATAAATACAATCCAAATATAGACATTCCTGAATGAGAAAAACAGAACTCTATCAGTCTAGAAACTGAAGCACACTGAAAATGGACAAAGTAACAAGATGCATATACTGCTCTCATCACAATGGATTTTATTCAAACCACCTAATTCCACTAACTCTCTGGTAAATCTGTATATCATACAAAGCTCATTGCCTTTAGAGAATAAAAAAAGAAAAAAAGAAAAAAGTGAAAGAACAGCAAAAATTCCTAGGTTCACCTTTGTCTTGGTCCTTAAGTTTCCTATTCCATCTCTCAGGAAAAGAAGAGGGGCAGAAGTACGGCGCTTATTACTGGGTGTTTGACAACTCGGCAAATGAAAAATAAAAGATCCCACTTATCAGCTCTGAGAGAGGACAACAGAATATTGCTCTGTCATTTGACAGATGACCTGACCATTGCCATAGGAGCCAGCAGGAAGCAAAATACCACGTGATAGAAAGCTGCTGCAGAGTAGTAAAGGCTAATAACCTGAAACAAACAATCAAAAGGGATGAAAAGGTTAGAGAAAGTCTGGTAGCTTTCATATATAGCCTGATTATGAAAATATTTCATTCTTCAACAAGCTGTGGTAAAAAGAGCATGGAGATTAAAAGACGAAAAATAGTATTCAGAACTCTCCACCCTTACAACTTCTTAGGTTTATCCTTCATGCATTTGCTTAGCATTTAACTGTAGAATGGAGACGTTAGAATTGACATGAAATGTTTAAAAAATATAATAGAAAAAGAAGACTAAAATCAACAGTAGTGTGAGGAATATCTTGAAAAGCTTTTGTTTTCACAGCGGTAACCAAAAAGTAATTTTGTATCCAATAATTTGTATTGGTTATTTGTGAAACTGTGATGTGTTATACCGTACACCTAGTTGTCTGGTTATAAATATGTGTACCACTCTATTGGTCTTTCTCTTCGCTTACTTAGTTTCATTTTCCTCAAGACAATTTTTATTCTCTGTTATTAGCACATTGGAGCAAAACAGTGAAGCCAGGAATATTATTTGAACTAACAGTTTGCAGCTTGCTCTCTGTTCTCAACTCATTTCTGGAAGAGAACAAAGAGGTGCATGGCAAAATAGAACTCTCAAATCATCCTTTGCAGGTGATTCACCTGGCAGCTATCAAGTATTTTACTTTCCTCAGGTGTCCATCAAATGCTCAAATCAATTTATATGTGATTGTGGGTTTTTTTGAATGGAAAAAAAAATCTTTTAATCGCACAAGAAAAATGCAGAGTATGAACAAATTCTGTTAAAAACATAGAAGACATTGTAAAGACACTTCTCTTCATCTTAAGTCAGTTTATCTATCTAAAGAAACCAAAAAATATGACATGCTCTAAAAAGTGAGTGGGTAGGTATTGGTTGTTTATGAAAATAATGAAAACAATGTGAATGCTTCAGATTGAAACCCTGTTTTATTTCTTTAAGTATTACTGGAAATTAGTTCCAATATCATTAATTACGCTATCATATTTATTTTTTTATTTAATTTTTTTTTTTTTTGCTGAAATTTCACAGAATTTCACTTGATTTTAATAGTATATTTTGTCATTTCTATAATTTCTGTAATTTTACTTGCTTCCCCTTGCACTCAAAACACATCTGCTATGAGACAATAAAGTAATGATGTTCGTATGTTCTGCCCCAGACTCTCTGTGTGAGTGCTTGTCCCACGGAGATGTCTTTCCATAGAGCCCTCATCACAAGGGGGATCAGTAATGAAAAGATGCCACACCAAAGGTCACATTAGTAGTTCACCAAAATAGTAAATAATGGAAGATATAAAGTTTTTTTTTGAGAACAGAAACATTTTTATTCAATTTGTGCCCACGAGAAATGAGATATTCTGATACGATTTTTCTCTCAGAATGGGAGAAAGTTGTTTTATATGTGTAGAGATTTTATTACAATATTTTCATATTTTGAACCTACAAACTGATATTTTTTATTTGTGTCTCATTCAGAAATGAATATTCTGGAGTTTGGCACTGCAAGGTAAAGCATAAAATCCACGTTGCTGCATACCTATTCATCTGTAAGTATATTTTTACTGACACTTAGCAATAAACTCAAAGACTCATATATAGTTATGTTGTACTCATACACTCTTAGTAGATAGTACTTTTAGATGATTCTTTGTAAATAATCAAAAATATTCACACATTTGTTTTGCTGACAGTAAAACGACAGAAGGAAGGAGTCTGATGTTTCTCTCTAGGCAGCCTCATCTTCAGCCTACCACTGGGGGTGGGGGCAATTTTCATCCTGATCACTGAAAGGGAGATGAGTGAGGATGATGAGGTGAATTATTTGTTCAGCCTCTTGGAGAGCACTTATCTCCACCACGTAAAGTCAGGTATCCACTTCAGAACTTCAGTCTTCAAACTGGGATTGCAGATAAAGAAATACGTTTTTCTCACTTTTCAAATTAACTTTACAAAGAAGTTTAACACCTTTAGCACATCTTTATCATTTGTACACTCATAGTTACTACATGTGAAACCTTCAGTTCTGATTACATTTTTACTTTTCAGAGCTCACTACTCAGAATGCTGCATTTACCAGTTACACTTCTTCTTTTTTTTTTTTTTTTACTGATATTTCAAATTAGACATTCATGTCTTTCAGAAGGTTGAGGTTACCATAAGAGTATGGTACATCTCAATGTACTAGTCTTCTACAAAATCATTAACAAAATCATTATTTCTTGGGGAAATGTGCAACCATTTAAAGTAAAAGCACTTATTGAAAAAGTAGTATAGAAAAAGCAGAACAGTAGTACTACTTGTACAAATAATGCACTTTAATGAACTTAATGAAATTACTTTGAGAATAATTTTTTGAAACTTTACAGCAGGGTGAGCCTATGCTTTTGTGATGGTGGTACAGAATGAGTTTTACATCACATCTACTTCAAAAAAGTATGATATGCAGTTTTATATCATTCAAAGGCTTTCAGGTCAGAAGACACTAAAAAAGAGGAAAATATCTCCACTCAACAATAAAACATGTTCTTGGAAAAGTCCTTGAAAAATGCTAGATCTGTTATTTTTCTCTTAGATATATTTACTATATTTACTTATTAGATATATTTAGATATATTTACTGCTATCCTAATCAGTAGTAAGCAGCACCTGAATTAACAGTCTCCATCACGCTGCTGCAGGATGATTTGCAGAGTACTGGAGGACAGCATGAGCAGAAATACCATTTTGGGCACCTATGCCCAAGTTTTGCTTCTGCTCATGACATAAGGCAGCTGTAAATGCACCTAAATTTCCATTCAGTCCATGCCATGTTTTTTTTTCACTAAAAAGTTATATGACTACAAGGTTGCCTACTGCTGTCAAACAGAATAACTATTCTGGTTTGATACACTTTAGTTATTTTATTATTTAGATTATTTTATTGGATTAAAAATGTCTGGAGTGTTTAAGGACTCATAGCAATGTATAAAAGAGATCTTTGTCAACAAAGAGCATCTGGCATTCACAGCGGTGTCCAAGATTGCTTTGAATTGAAATTAATGATGTTTAGCCCCAGTAATTTCTCTTTGCAAACATATACTTCCTTGACACAGTAGATTCTCCCATAAGCAGTGCTATTGCAAAGAGACACCTCCACAGATGTAGGATACCTGAGTTTTTTTCTGTTATTCCTGTAAAAGTCACCTCTACTGACCACCAAACAAGCCTCACCTCATGAGAATACGATTGCCTGAGTTCCTCTCTGATCAAATCTGTTTAGAAATTAGGACTATACATGAGTGCAGTGAGATTTCTGCTGTTTTTCTGGAAGGCGGAGACAGAGCTTTGCTGTTTCCCCCATCATAATGCTGAAACATGGCAACATGCATAAAGAGGAACTGAAAATGAAAACAAGTGAGATGCACAAATTGTTTGGGTTTTTTTAATTTGTGTCTTGCTTGCCTTTGTGCTGATATTTTGAACTTGTGCATGTCAAAATTCCTTACAAGAATGAGATGACTTTTTTTATAACATGAAGATGGTCTCACAGAGAGATTTGAATTGACTATTATATCCCAATGATAAAAACAAGCAGAGATATTTTCATGGAAAGGGAGAAGTTTGGCAGCTTGTAATCCTGACTCACTCAACACTATTTTGAGTGGTTCACATTTTCGTGAGTTAAGCTTTTATAAATTCTGGGGCAGAAACAGCACCCCTTGTTGGATTTCGCTTTTTCTAGTCTTGATTCAGGCTGCAAAATAATATTCCAAAAGATAGAATACTAAATAACATTCTCTTAAAAAAATTAGGAATGCTCTGTGAGAATCCTTCTTTGTTTTTTGGCTCAAAGCTTGCTTTCTGAGGTATTTCTTGCGATAAGACTCTAGGAGATGAGAGAGGGGTGCTGCTGTGTGGCAATCAACACCACCACGTGGACAATTTTACATTGGAAAGCATTTCTTTGGAGCTGCTTACCTTTGGAAGATAGTGCTCAAGACTGTTCACTGGCGGAAGATGTATGCTGTGACCAAAGAACTCCTGTTTGCTATGGGAAAGTGGGGGATGGTGCCATTGTATCCTGTGAAGGCAAGACACAAGTTGGTGCCTTCCTGCTCCCTCTAATCTGCTGGCAAGGCCAGGAAGATGGGAACAAAGGAGTTTCAGCTGAGATGCCAAAACCAGAATCTGCCCCACCAAGGAGGGCTGACTCAACCCCTTTGGATTTGAGCTGTCACTCTAAAGAGAGCTGACTCGACCGCTTTGAAACCACTGAAAAGGGGGTGGTTTTATTTCACAGAGGATCCCTTGACAGAACACAAAAAGGCTAATAGCTGATTTTAACCATTTGTATTTTGTGACAGAAATACTGAAGATTTGATCATGCTAGAATACTGAATATACCTCTTGGTTACATTTTTTGGTTGCAATAGTGTTATGTTTTGTGTTGTGGGTGTGGGTGGTGATTGATATCAGTCCTTGGATCTGTTAAACTTCAGGACTGGGTTCAGGGTTTTTTACAGGTCATCCTGGCTTACTGGCACTCCCTGCACAGTGATACCATTTCTTTAGACCCCTTCTTTCACCCCTTTTTGCCAAATTGATTATGATTTGCATGTAACTCCTCCACAGTGCTTCCAAATTCCTAACAAACTGGGAAATGAATCAAGGGACCCATATAATATCTGTTAGATGTGGTTACAAAAGAAATCTATTATAAAGCCTTTTGCACTGATGCTTTTCAGTGTCACACCAGTCCAGGAGTTCCATCCAAAACATGGTTGCTGGAAAGTGCCTAAGTTTTGATAAGAGATGTGTATGTTTCTGGGATTACCCCTCTTTGATGGTTTATACTGTGGGAGTGTCCTACACACACTATCCTGTGAAAAGTTCTGTAGACTGTAACAATATTTGAACTTGCCAAACTAGTATTTATATCTCTCAGCATGTGAGTTGCTTGGGAAATGCTCAACTGGAGAGTTCTCATGGCACTAAATCATCTTAGAAAACATTACATGGCAAGTCCAACCTCCTCTCCCTCCTATAAATTGGAGCAAGATATGCTCAAATATAATATTTCAGGAAAATCAATGATTTCACTTGTCAAGTAAAGATTGTCCTTTTCCTGACATTGACATATTCAGGCTTCACATCACCTTCACGGCATCCTGAGTGTCCCATTTCAATAAAAATTGATACAGATCTCTTAAACAACATCCTTAAAGTGCCTAATCTGTATTTCCAACATTCTGATATAAAATTAAACATGAATATTGCTGAAGACTGAGAAAACAATGCAGACTTCTTTTTTTGTTACCTATGAGTGTTTTTTAAAACTTGTACAACAAGACGTGCATCCAGATGAACTATGTGTAAGGTTTGACTCTAACACTTATGTGTAACGGTCTTGACTATATTAAAGAGTTTGGTCTTATTTCAAAGGAGGTCTTTACTAATAAGGTTCCATAAAGCCTTTCGGGCAGGCAAAGTTTATTAAAGGAAAATGTAATGGAAGTATGCATCTAAACCACGACTACTAGAAATCTTCAGATTTGAAGTTGTGCCTTGGTATTTCACTTACCCCTAGAAACAATTGCTACCAGCAACTTACAATGACTCCTAAGAGTCAGTAATAATTTACTTTTTTATCTCCTCATGACTATATATACACACAATCTCTCAAGAAATGAGATAAACATCTGGATTCCTTCTCTCAAGTTTAAGGAATAAAATTCAAATAAAGTGTTTCATGCATACATTACATTGATAATTGTATTTATCCCAGTTACAGACAGAAGATACGAAGTCGGACAAACAAGAAGCAATATATTGCCAATGATCAATGCTTTCATGACTCTCCTGCATATTTTCTCTTTCTTTCTTTCTTTTTTTTTTTTTTTTCATGGGTGTCAACAGGACAATATTTTGAATAGTTCCTGCACTGCAGAGCATAAAGGTTTAAAAAAGCTAAATTTTGCTTTTTGATCCATTTATTTGGTTTCTGTAGAGTCTGAACTGAAATGACATGAGTTTCATAGATTGGATAGAATAGAAAAATTAAGTAGAAGGCCAGCACAAGAATGAAATGGTATATATAATATTCCAGGCTTGCATGGATAAAAGCAAACAAGAATGAAAAATTTGTTTAGGTATTCCACCCATCTCATTGCAATGCAAAATAAACTGTTGCAGTATGATGTATGCTTCACTCCCACTAGTATAGTAATCAACAGGGAACAAACAGTTGTAGGCAACAAGCCAATAGCACAGCATGGCTGAGCAGAACCAAACTAGAAATGAGAGAAAACACGGCCTGTGAAGTTGCTGTCACCTTCTTCAAACTGTGCACTCGCTGTCCCACCTGCATGAGACCCCAGAGTTTATTGTACATCTATTTGACGCACTGATGAAGCTGTCACAGATACTGCACAGGTTTCGTGGATTTTCACTTTTATGCTTTTCTTTGTTTGATTGAATGTGCTGTTTTTGTGCACTACAATATTTGTGGTTTCATTTCTAGGGAAAAACCTGTGAAATCTAAATTATAAAATTTAGGTTCCTTCAGCTGTGTTTCATTTTCAAATATTTCTTTGTACTTTCTTCCTTTTTAAAAATTATTTTTCCTTCTAGGCAGAAATGTCAGAACATCCTTATTCAGTTCCAAAATGTAATACAGATTTATTAAGAAGAAATTATATCCTGGTTCTAATATAGTCAGTGGGAATTTTGTCATTGATTTCAACAGAGGTAAGATTTCACAAATATACCCAAACTTGTACATGGCTAAGCACAATATTTAAATCTTTTTTTTTTTTTTTTTAATTTATTTTTTATTTTTATTTTTATTTAATTAGCTTTATTACTCCTGAATGGAGCAGTTCAGTCTGTTCTTAAAGATCCCACGATTCTTGCTTCTTTCCCATCTTTTCTAATGCCCTCCTTCCTTTCTCTGTCTCTCTGATTAGGATTTACAATAAACTGCTTGGACCAACATTTGAACCGTTGTTTCTTAATCTCACGCCGGGTATGCAGATATTAAAGAACCTCCTCTCCCTCCTAAAAATTGGAGCGAGACAATACTACCTTGATATTTAGAACTGAAAGAAACAAAGCTTTTTCAGGTCTTTATGCACTTCCCCTTAGGGACATGGAGCATATGGAAATCTTGACATTCTCTCAGTTGTGTTTTCAAATAACTTGGTGGTGATGGAGATGACTGGAAAATGAATTGTAAAAGTGGAATTTATAAGTTCTCATTGGCAGGAGATCTATACTGATAGAGTATTTCTATTAGAATTTTAATGTTCCATTTTTTTACAGTATCTGTGAAATCTTAGAATTCTTAAAGAATTCTCAAAATTCTGAATTAGAGGAATCCTTTCCCTCCTTTTCCTATTCACTTCATTTACTTATAGGATCACTTAATAATTTAGCTTGACTTCTCCACTCCTTTTAGTTAATGAACGTTTGAATTCAGTTTCAAAGTTGTGAAGCCAAAAGCTGAAACAGTACCTGTGACTGCGAAATCCCAAATTACAGTTGAACAGACACCACATACTTTTAAACAATGGAACAAAAAGTTTATACTTCATGAAAATTAGGATCTTACACCATTTTTTTAAATAATAACAACAAACAAACTGTGATAAAATGAACTCAGAAAGCCTCTGAGTATATGGGAAGATAAAGAAGATACAATAATGTATTTCCTAGAATGGCAGTGCTATCTTCAAAAGGCATTATCTGTAAGAAAGAAAGCACACTGCCCAATCAATACAATTATAGTCTGCAAAGTAAAGCTTAAGATCCAAATATTTAAAAATTTAATACTTTACCTCTCCATATAGTACTTTGGAAGTCAATACCTATAGAAACTTGGTCCATTTCCCCACTTTGAAAACACTATATACTTAATGTTTTTAAATAATTCATCCTTTCCATGTGATTAAAAATGTAAAAAGTAAGTCCATCCATTATCTCCTGCAGATGCTGCCTGCAAATTAAGTTGTAGCGTTTTTGTTACAGGATTGTTGCTCTTGTTGGGGTTTTTAAATTGCTTGATACTCTTCACTTCTTGCAGAATTAAGACTTCAATGTCTGCATTAAAGGAAAGGAGTATTAGCCCCACCCAGTTGCTAGAATGTTGTCCACTCTTTCTCAAATAGCAAATGTGCAAATGCGTGGATGTTTATGGGTACAAACATCCTTCTCTAGTTTTGCCTTTTAATATGTTCCATGACATAAGACTAGTTCAGAATCAGTGAACTAAGCTTGATTAGAAGAGGGGAAAAAAGCATCACGGTGCGCTACATAATCCATCACTACCACCTTTGGAGCAATGGAAGGATTGCCACATGGGTAGGAATAGGAGCGGGGATGGTAGAGGAAGGGAGGAATATTTTGCTCTTATAGGATTATGAAAGTCCATTAAAGAGACATGATCAGATTTTTCAGTTGAATCTGATTCCAGTTCTACAGGAAACATTTGAAAATTGCATGCATTTATGATAACTGAAAACAGAGTCACAAATATATATTAAAAAAAAAAAAAAGAAAGATTTTTTGGTCTTGAAACTTGCTTTCAAATTCCCTTATCAAAACAGAAAGGAAGGCTGTATATTTTTTTTCAGTTCACAGGACTACATTTATCCAATGTATCAAAACAAATAAATTCTTTTTCCCTTCACTTTCCCATCACTTGAGCTGCCACTGCATTGCACACTCCCTGTGCCCCAGTTTCAGCCCAGGCAGAGTTGATAGTTCACCAGTGTTTGGTCATTGCTGAGCAAAGGGGAACATGTCGTCCCCTGCTATGATGGCATGGGGGAGGGGCAGCTACCATGCCATGCTGGGTTGGACATGCCTGTTTTAAAGCTTAGTGAGGAAAACTGAAAAGTGTGGTTCTTTATTAACAGGTAAAAATTTAAAATGTTTGCTTGAATGACCTATCTTGTAACTTTTAAGAATGATTTCATTTTTACATGGAAAGTATTTTCTTGGGTTTGTTTTTTTGCTTGGTTTGTTTGTTTGTTTGTTTTCACTTATGTGTGTTCCAGAGTAGAGTGAACTAAACTCTAAACAAGACCACTGTGAAAACACTGAACTGCTTAAGACAAGTTTGTTTTAAAAAAAAAACAAACAAAACAAACAAACAAAAAAAAAAAAAAAACAAAAACAAAAAACCAAAACAAGGCAAACAAACAAACAAAAGAACTCCATGACTTAAATCAACAAATAATGTCAAGGAACTGTTCAGAATGTTTGGTTCAGTAATTCCAGATGCATAAAATCTATCGAGCAGAGAGCATCTGATGTGAGTGATTTGCTGCAGTTAATAAATAATGCAGTAACCACACTATGGTTTAGCTGTAATTCATCTGTTGTTTTCATAAGCTTTTCTGTATGTTTTAAATCATGTGATGTAAAGAGTCTGATTTGCTGCCTTCTGGGAGTTGACCTAAGGCTGCAAAAGCTTGAATGCTTTCCTAAACAGCTTCAAAACTTCATTCTTCCCATTGCTGCTATTACCACCTATATCTTTTATGCTTTGTGCTAAGTATATTTAAAATTAACATTGAAGTTAATGAGATGAAAATGCGATTTCTACAGGCAGAGAGAATATTATAAATCTGTCCTTCAGAATCAAAATCAAATAGAACCTGACTCATTCTAAAACTACAGCATGTACATATTCTAAATCAATTATTCTTTGTAAAAGGACATCAAAACTCCAAATTATCTTAAGGAACTTTTACCTTAACCTTCTGGAGCTGACACCTGTAGTCCCTGAATTAAGTATAACAGCATATGCTGCTTTACATTTTCAGTACTGCCAGATTCATGCATGATATGGAAAAAAATCAAAAGTTGTCTTTTCAATCTGTTGATTGAACACAATCAACAGCAGTGAACAACATCTACAAAATGTGCATTAACACTGTAGTTTTCAGCTAAAGGATATCAGTCGCAATTCTGCTCCACTGTGACATCTTTTACTTTCTGTGCGTGCTTGAAAGCATAAAGAGCTTTGAAGATTTTGACTTACAAATCCATGATTAAGTTTTCCTGTTTGTACACTGATACATCTTGTAGCCAAACTCAGCTACTGAGTCATTCAGTCTGGGCTGTCTGTCTTCATACAATTATTTCAACCTATAGCAGGGCTGATAAAAGTCTACTCACATAAAGAGGATACTGCTGCATAGCCTTTTACTGAATTGTAAGTTATGAGTTGCATTACATTGATATTTTTAGAACATTTTGAATTGCAACAAAGATTTTATTGCAAGTCAACAAAATAAAACACGAAACAAAAAACAACCCAGCATTTTGTGACTTTGAATAGTATCTAGTGTTAGAATCACACTAAATTACCATTACCTGTCTGTTTTATAAATTAGCAGCATATACTGTTTATTGCCTTTGATTAGATGCAGGAAATGTACTTTTAAAATATGCATTATCCAAACAGTTAAAAGCATTACTATGTAATGGAATATTAGCACGGAAGGTTCAACCTCTATTGCTATATCACCAACACCCACCTCTGAAGTTGTTGGACAACATAACAAAATAGGAGGCATTATTTCCAGTGCTGTCCTCATATAGCCCTCTTATGTACTCATGCAATATGAATTGCCCAGATTAACCTAGTCTTCAGGCATTGTTCAACCTGCGTCATGGATTCTTCACTCTTTAACATTCATAGAATTTCAGTAGTAGTGGTTATTTTCCATTGTGGTGGCTATGCTTCATTTGAAGGGAAAATACAACAGGTTCCAAGATTCTTTTCAAACAAGTAGATTTTTTAATCTGAGACAGACTGCACTTTCACAAATATATGATTCTTCAAAAGTCTGCAAACACAGATGACAGATCACATCTTCTACTTCACATTTAACCCGAAAGAAATGCAGTTTGTGCCTCTGAAACAAAGTGCTCTGAACTGAGAACAAAAACACTTGTTCACAGTTGGGAAATTCAATTGAACATAACATGAATGAAAGCACTAGCACAGAGAAACCAATGGGCTCATCCCATTATATGGCTCTTTATTTTGGTTGGACACAGTAAGAACAACCATTGAACTAGCTCTGACCTGTGCAATGAAGAAGACAGACATTTAGAGAGAGATTTCAAAACAGATAAGAAAGGTGAGTGAGCATGTAGGGACTAGAATAAGGAAAAAGAGGACTTCACTTATGACCGTGCCATTTTCCAAATAATAAAAATTAATCACGGAATCACAGAATCACCCGGGTTGGAAGGGACCTCAAGGATCATGTAGTTCCAACCCCCCTGCCTACCAGGGGCACCAAACATACACATTCAGATCAGGTTGCCCAGGACCCCGTCCAACCTGGCCTTGAACACGTCCATGGATGGGGCATCCACAACCTCCCTGGGCAGCCCGTTCCAGGGCCTAACCACTCTCCTTGTAAAGAACTTCCCCCTAACATCCAACCTAAATCTTCCCTCCTGCAACTTGGATCCATTTCCCCTAGTCCTGCTGTTGTCAGCCCTTCTGAAGAGTTTACTCCCCTCCTGGGTGTAGGTTCCCTTCAGGTATTGATAGGCTGCAATGAGGTCACCCCGCAGCCTTCTCTTCTCCAGGCTGAACAAGCCCAACTCCCTCAGCCTGTCCTCATAGGGGAGGTGCTCCAGCCCCCTGATCATCTTAGTCGCCCTCCTCTGGACCCTTTCCAAAATCTCAATGTCTTTCTTGTACTGAGGGCTCCACACCTGGACACAGTACTCCAGATGGGGTCTCACAAGAGCCGAGTAGAGAGGGACAATCACCTTCCTCTCCCTGCTGACCACCCCTCTCCTTTTCTGATGGAGCCCAGGATCCCATTTGCCTTTCGAGCTGCCAGATCGCACTGCTGGCTCATGTTCAGTCTCTCGTCCATCAGGACCCCCAGATCCTTCTCCGCCGAGCTGCTCTCAAGGACCACTCCTCCCAGCCTGTACGGGTGCCTGGGGTTCTTTCGGCCCAAATGCAAAACCTTGCACTTTGCCATGTTGAACTTCGTTAGGTTCACCCGAGCCCAGCCCTCCAGCCTATCGAGGTCCCTCTGAATGGCATCCCTTCCTTCCACCATATCAACCGCACCACTCAGCTTGGTGTCGTCAACAAACTTGCTGAGGGTGCACTCAATTCCCTCATCGATGTCATTAATAGAGATGTTAAAGAGCACCGGTCCCAAGACAGACCCTTGGGGGACACCACTTGTTACTGGCCTCCACCTGGACATAGAGTCATTGACCACCACCCTCTGTCTGCGGCCTTTCAACCAATTGCTTATCCATCAGGTCGTCCACCCATCAAATCCACTTCCCTCCAATTTGGAGATGAGGATGTGGTGGGGGACCATGTCAAAGGCCTTGCTCAGGTCCAGGTAAATGACATTGGTCGCCTTACCATTGTCCACCAATGCCATCACTCCATTATAGAAGGCCACAAGATTAGTTAGGCATGACCTTCCTTTGGTGAAGCCGTGCTGGCTGTCTTGCATCACATGCTCATTCTTTATGTGATCGAGCATGTTGTCCAGGAGGATCTGGACAACACCGGTGCGCGCCCACCTTGCTGATGGACCCACATGTAGCTGATTTTGGAGCAGGGGGGCATCAGGACTTAAGTGAGGGAGGAACCTGAGCCCATTCAAGTCAGCGTGGCCTTGCCACTGCAGACAGGCTTGGCCACCCTGCACCCCCGCAGCCCCATCTGCCACATCCAGTCTGGGATAAGGAGGAGAAGTTGCAGGGTTTTGGGTTAAGGTCTCCCTAAAAGACTGTACTGCAAGGGGAGGAGGGAGGCCCTGCCTCTGGTCACACATCCTCTCTGCCATGACAAAACTTTGCTTGTCCATCCATTGCTGCAGCCATCCTGCTGCCTCCCATGGCCCTGGGTGCTGTCCTCCCCAACCCATGTAGTGCTGAGAGCACTGTCCTGGCAGGGCTTGCCCTCTTTGTGCCCTCCCTCTGCAGTGCTGCTGCAGTGTGCTTGTGCCCTCCGGTCTTCAGGGACAGGTGTATTTTGTGGCCATGACAACAGCTCCCTTTCACTTCTGGAATTAAAATTATTTAATTAAAAAAAAATAATAATAATATAAATATGTAATGAATTAATTAACTATTCTCTTTCCCTCTTCCCTGTCACTTTTAGGACTACTTTTTGGTGAAAAACACTATCTCAAGATTGTGTTTTCTGAGGCAAGTGAAGATATGCTGACTAAGATATGCTGTTGCATATAAATGTGGGAGAAGAGAAGAGATGAATGAAAGAATCCTTTAATAAATCAGGAAAATATTTATTGATCTCTCTGTAGGGCTGCATAGTCTGACTTTGAGGAGTATTGTGACACATTAATTTAAACATCTTGGAAAGACGAATTCATCTCTTAACTTCCTTCTGCCCTGCCGGACCATATCATAGAATTATATCATAGAATCATATAATAGAATCATAGAATAGCCTGAGTTGAAGAACATCTAGTTTCAAATTCCTTGCAATGAACAGGGTCACCAAGCACTAGACAAGGCTGCCCAGAGCCACATCCAGCCTGGCCTTGAATGCCTGCAGGGATGGGGCATCCACAGCCTCCTTGGGCAACCTGTTCCAGTGTGTCACCACCCTCTGAGTGAAAATCTTCCTCCTAACATCTAACCTAAATCTCCCCTGTCTCAGTTTAAAACCATTCCCCCTTGTCCTAGCATTGTCAGCCCATGTAAACAGTGGTATCCCCTCCTGTTTATATGCTCCCTTCAAGTACTGGAAGGCCATAATGAGGCCTCCCTGGAGCCTTCTCTTCTCCAAGCTAAACAAGCCCAGTTTCCTCAACCTTTCCTCATAGGAGATATTCTGCAGCCCTCTGATCATCTTAGTGGCCCTCCTCTGGACCTGTTCAACAAGTTCTGCATCTTTATTGTGCTGAGTTGAGGGGGATAATCACCTCCCTCTGAGGACGGATGATGTTATGATACATGATGCTATGATGTAGAATATTGATAACAAAAATCATAAAACCATAACAAACTGAAATCACAAATACAGACCACGCAGTGATGCAAAATGGCAACAAACCTCCCATACATTGTGAAGAGACGAGGGAAAGTAATTGGTCAGCATGATACAACATTACCAGGGCTACTCAGGACTCAACTCAGCAAGTATTGGGTGGTGAGTGAGGGTCCCCAGCAGGATGGGCAGGGCTGGGGCAGTGAGTGGCCCCTGCTATACACCAAGACCCCTTGTCCTGACAGGCACAGGCAGACTGTGCCAGGGGAGTGGGCCCAGGGCTGGAGAGGGCAGAGCTCCTTCCTCTGCTCGCGCCTGCTTTGGCCCCTCTACAGAGCTGCTCACTCTCTTCCTTGGTTAGATGCTGACTGGCTGCCTGTGTGTGAAGAGGAACACAAGTTCTTAGGCTTCATCAAAGCCTGTGTCATGAGCAGAGAAATGGCAAGAGCAGCCATCACCGTGCCTGAGACTCTGGAGTTGGGGTGATGGCAGTGGTGGGGCCTGGTGCCTGCCAAATGAGATTTCCAGGAGCTTTCCAGGTGGTTACTTGGGCGCCTGTTGGAAAAAGGGGTAGCTGAGCAGGAGGCACAGAGTCCTTGCTCTCCTGGCATCCTTCTCCTGTATCTACATCCCTATCAGTGCAGCCATGGCCACTACCTGTCCAGAGTCTGCTGCTGCCATTCCTGTGGCAGCTGCCAGGAAGCAAGGCTCTGTAACACATGCACATTACTTGGAAGGTGCTGAATATCTTCAGAAGTGTGATGTCTCATCTGGGGATGAGGAAGGCCATTCCCATTACTGTGAGCTGGCTGAGAAGATTCCGCCTCTTTTCAATCAAGTAAGTCAGCTGCATGAGGCTGAATTCTGCAGATACAATGCTTGGCCTTTTGTCTTTGCTCCTCTGGACTCTTTTTGGATATCTTCTGGGCTCTGCAGCCCAGTCAGCCTTGTCCCTGGCAGCTTGGTTGTTGATAGTGTTGTGACACCCCTGTTCTGGGGCCTGGCCTCGCTCCTGTGCAAAGCATCTTCTGCCAAGGGTGACTTCCAGACTGCTGAGTGCTTCCTTAGCTACCTACACATCTGCCCAGGGGCCGTAGCAGGGAGCTGGAGGCTGAGCAGGCAGTATGTGCTCCAGGGGCATTGCCACAGGCCAACCCTGTCTCATCTGTGGTTCGGTGCCTGGGGAGCTGTGGTGGAAACTTGTTCCACAGCATTGTGCAATTACATTTGTGCAGAATGTGATTCTGATGCATCTCCCTTCACTGCTCTGTCTGCTGTTTCAGATAAGTGACGAGACCCTGAGCGCTGCAGAGGTATGAATTTCAGACCTGACCAATATGCAGGCAAGGGTGTGCTGACAGTCCAGGGGTGGTCTGGGAATTGAGGGCAAGTTCAGCAAGCATTCGAGTTCTTGGGATTTGTGTCTGTGGTGCCATTTCCCAACGACAATTGCTTTGTGGGCCTCTGGAGAAACCCTCATAGCGTGTGCAAAGTTCCTGAAGTGGAAGAACCCCAAGCGACTGGCCAAAAGAAAGAAAAAAATGGAGATCAAGGAGTGTTTGGTAAGGACAACCACACAGCCCCCACCCCTTTGCTGGGAAAGGGGATGTGGCACAAGGAGCTGCACCAGCAGCTGCAGGGAGTCTGCAAGCCCTATGTTTGTTTGTGTTCTTCTCCAGCTACAGCAGAACAGGCAGACAGTGAATGCATACTTTTGGCAGAATCTGCCATACCTGGAAAATTCTCAGGCTTCTCTGCGATATGAGGCTGTGGAATTCTTTGGTGAGCCCAACCCCTGGGTCCCTCTTTGCGCCCTGCCCTGACAGCCAGGTGCAGCCCTGCAGCCCCCAGATACACCTTGCCCACGCTAGTAGCCCCGATGGGTGCCTTGCTCAGGTCCCCTCTTGGGCACCATCCCAGCCTGCGGGAAGGGAGGGGAAGAAGTAGGGCTGGTGGGGCTGCAATCTGTGCTCCTGGCAGTGTGTTGGGGAGTGGAGGTCTGATGAGAGCTCTTTCCCTAGGGCTGGCTGAGCAGCACTCTGAGGAACACAGTGAGGCAAAGCTGAATGAAATCTGCAGAGGTGAGTGAGGGCAGTGCTGCATGTGCTGGAGCTGGGTGCAGGGGCAGAGCCTGGGCAGCGTGCAGCTGTGCCTTGCCCTGCTGCAAGGAAATGCAGAGGCAGAGGAGCATTCCTGGGGCAGATGGGGCACTCCTGAGCAGTGACTTCCAGCTCAGTCTCATGTGTTCCTCCTGGCCAGGAAAAGCAATGGTTGGTGCTGACATGGTCTGGAGGAGATGCTTGTGGCTCTCTGCATCTTGGGGGTTTTGTCTCTGCTCTGTTTCGTTCTGCTGCAACCCCACCAGCCTTTGGAATGTGAAACCAGTTTGATAGTTCATTTCCTGGCAACTAGAACAATCCTGATGCTGACATGTCAAAGGCAGCAGGCAGAACCACCACAGAACTGGCTTGCAGCTCTGTGCTGCTGGCTCTGCAGTGCCTTCTGTCCTTAGGAACATGACTTTGATTAAAACTTGAATTACTGAGCTGTTCCCTTAGTGCCCTCCTGTGTTGAGCCTACATGCAAGGTTTCTGTAGCTATGGGCTGTACGTGTGACCAGAGTGAGGAGAGCCTGGGAGTTGTCCTGCAGCAGAAAAGTTGACTGCCTCAGCCGACTCCAAATGGGACCTGCTCATGGAGGAGCCCATGTAGGAGTAGCTTCATCAGGGCTGTAGGAGGCTGCAGCCCACAGGGAGAACCATGGTGGTGCAGACTGTCCCCCTGTAGCCCATAGTGTGGACAAGAATGGACAGAAATAAGCAAATTGGTCTGGATGCAGGAGTGGCCTTCTTGGCCACTGGGGCTCTCTGCTGAATCATGGCCAATCTGTTGTCCACCAGAACATCCAGGTCCTTCTCCACAGAGCTCCTCTCCAGCAGGTTATCAGTTAACCTGTACTGATGCATGTGGTTATCCCTCCCCAGGTGCAAGACCCGACGCTCACTCTTATGAAGAAGAGAGTCACCTGAAGAATTTTCTCATATGGACTGACTTGGTACTCTGGTGGGAGGTTTCTCTGTGCACAGGAAGAGTTAGAGCTAGTTAGAACGCTGTTAGACATTTACAAATTTCTTTTTTTTTACCAAATCCAGGGAAATTTAACTGGGAATAATCACTGGAGTACAACTTTAAGACAGTGACATTCAAGCATTGTTTGGAAAGGACCAAGTTGGAGTTCAGATTTAAAATCATGGTCTGTAAGTGTCATGATATAAATATAGTAATGACAATGACATAACCGTTCCTTTGTGTTCCCCATTCCTGGGCCCATCGCTGCTTAAATGTTCATCTCTGACATTCCACACATGATGTACAGAGGCATGTTCCCATCTCAAGAAATTTTCTGCTTGTGATCTCTCTTCCCTTGTGATGTATGATGTATGAATCATTTCAGTAAAAAGCTCTCTCTAGTTCTACTGTTAAATCCAGTATCAATTTTATATCAATTTTCTTGTTCTTCTCCTCTCCCCATCATTATTTTTTTCCCCTTCCCCTTCTTCCTTTTTCTCCTTTTGTTTTCTTTTTCCTTTTTCTTTTCTCTTTCCTTTTTTCTTTCCCTTTTTCCTTTTGTTTTTCTTTTCCACATGAAAATGCATCTTCAGATTCCAGTACGGTACAATGAAAAGCATGACTGATGGCAGAATTGGAAGACATTTATTACAGTAAGTACAATGTTTCCTGAAGGTTTCAGTAAGTTGTTCCAGCCTTAGCTTAGCTACAGTACCTCTGTCAATATGTAATCTGTATTGACTCATGCCTGGGTTACATCGCATAATGCTGACCATATCAGTCTTCCCATAAAGCCTGGATTCTCCATTGATACATTTGATTTTTGCTGACAACGCGAAGATCAAAACCTGCTGAGATTTTCACTCCCTATGTATGCATAAATATTACTGTCCTGGAAGGACAAACGGCAGTGTCCTGTTGGGTTAACTGCTTCTTCCATTTGCCTTTTTGTTTCAAATCTGAAATGAAACTGAACAATAGCAGATATACAAACCCAAACGGTTGTGACTAAATGAACTGCCTGGTTATTTTCACATGTTGGGTTTTTCAGCTGTACTCTGATAGTTGCTTTTAGTCTTATGCAGAAAGACCAACATACGTTAGAAAATCTCTCCTGTAGATGTCAGGTGGCAAGTGATTTGTTGTAAGAATTTCCCTGAAAGCACATTTTGGGGGCTAATATGCAATACAATGTCCTTCACCAGAAGCACCATGAAGTATGGGCTTTAAATTTGTAATTCTTTTAAGTTTGTAATTCTGTATATCTCCCCTTCTTTTTTTTTTTTTTTTTTTTTTTTTTTTTTTCACTGCATCATCTAATGCTACTGTCCTGTGTCTGAAGCTCTTGGATGACAAAATGTTACTCAGCATGTTGGGATCCTCTGACTGATGGTTAACTTGCTCTAAGAATGGATCAGGGACCCTAGAGATATGTTATGCTCAGGACACTTCTCTTGCAGGACATTTATGCTATCCTTCTTATACTACATCAAAAATTGTAATCAGAAACCTAGTTTGTTCCAAAAAGAACTTTGAGCTAAGCGAAGGATAATCAGAGTGACAGACCTTACATGCAACAGGTATATGAGTAAGCAGCTATTTATTTCCCTATTATGACACGAAACAAGTGGATAAGCATAAATAATTTGTGCAGTGAATGTGCAATCGCCAGATCTTTTAACAATGGTTAACTAAAGTATTAACTTAAAATGTCTTGCAAGTGTGCGCTTTCAAAACAAGTCAGAATGGAGTACACCACGAAAGTAGGTGTAAGATCAGTCCTTATGAAAACCATTAGTAGGACTTCTGTATTCATGTGAGTGAAAATATATTTTCTTTGTTAATGAAATATATTAATCTTAGACTTGGGTGGCTCAAATCTTTTTGAGAACCAGGAACGATTTAAAAGACTGTGAAGGAAGACAAGAATTTATAAGTAGGATTCCTGTATTCACTGAACTTGTAACACAGGACTTTAGACCAACCGAGGTTTAATGTGGTGCATAAAGAGAGTAAAATCCTATTCCAACTCAAGTTAATGGCAAAGGCACAGTCATATATTTTACCATAATTCGTCTTGTATTCCTGAAATGTGATGTGAAGTGTGCTGTAGAGAAAAGATTTCTCCTGGTAAAAATTAATTCTTTATGATTATGATATAGAAGACCCAAATAGGAGTCAATTAACTACTTCTTTTAAAGTTTCTTTATGACATGAAGGCTGGGAATTCACTGCAGTTCAGACACAGAAATTCATGGTATGTATAGATTTCATTTGGAACTTAATCTTCTATTTTCAAAAATATAATGACAAGCTGACACACTGAAAATGAAGAAGGGACTTTATGGAGCATTTTGTACCTTCTTTTTATAATGTTGGCTGTTCTTTGAACCTCAAGAGTACAGCCATTTGGCATTGCCTGTTGAAGAAGTAATAAAATTCACATTCCATATGGGAGAGCGACATTTTAAAGTGCAAACTACTTGGAAGAATGCAAAATAGCTAGGAGAAACAGTTTATCTTAGGTTAATTCCTTATTAACAAACAAATGAAAGTTACAGAAACAGACTTGCCAGTTAAATCATTGAATGTATACAATTGTGAAACTTTTTTTTTTTTTTTTTTTTTTAAATAATAAAGCTTAATCTCAACACTAAGAGTTTCCACTTATTAGTATACTGCAGTGTCCAATTTACATATAAAGAGCCAGGTAACCTTGACAATGTCATTTTGATTGCTGACAGTTTACATTTTCCTGGTCGATTATCAAGTTAAACTATTTGAATACACATCAGTTCACTGTAATACTGTTAACTTTCAAAGTGATGAACTCACTCAGCAAATTCTTCTCTTCAAGGAATGTTTTCAACCAGAAACAACACCTGCATACACAGGCTCAATTTGTAGGACATAAAATTACCTGAGAAAGTCCAGTCTTTGGAAAGATGGAATGAGATTTATGCGTTATTTTTTATTATTTTTAGCAGCCAATTCCCACATATGTTTATGCAATCATTAATGGCTATACTGGTCTGTAACTGTTATTATTTCAAAATCTAACATCAGGAATGGATTAATTTGAACTGCCAAACATTTGCAGTGCTTTCTTCTGTTTGCCCATGTCTTGAGAAAGTACAGTTAAGTTGAAGGGTGAAAAAATTTGGTTTTGGAGTAAGAGAAGGGAGATCTGGACAAGTTTTTGTTTGTTTGTTCGTTTGTGTTTGTTCAGAACAAAAGTCTGTCAAGCACTTTCCACAACTCACTCTATGGTTCTATAGTTCTTCAAGGTGTATCAGAAGTGGAAGCTATAGTTCTACTTAGTATTTGTGTTATACTACAGCAAATGGATTTCAACCTCTTCAACCTTGACACACAAAATACTATTTTTCAACTTAGTCATCACCATTAGTTCTGCATTTTTGCCAGCAATGAATAAGAGACTCCATGCCACGCTCACATAAATCTGCATGGCTCTTCAGAATGTGGTTTTTATTTTCATGTGGCCACTGCCACTGCTGAAATGCACCACCCACGGCCTCATTGTGCTGTCTCCATAAATGTTCATCAAATGTCAATGGGTGCCATTTTTTCCACATGGAGGAATTCAGTTTCCACACCTTTGCTTCATCTGTACATCCACACCAGACCCATTCTGTCAGACTGCCCCTCTGCTGCCATCTGTCTGATAGCAACAAAATGTAATAGGATATTGGAACGAAGATTCAACTTTTATTGCCATACCACCAACATCCCCCTCTGATGCTGTGGGCCAACAACATAAAATAGGAGACACTACTTTTGGAGCAGCCAAATATGTATTTTATACATATATTTTTCCCTGGAAAAACACAAGCATTTCTGGAGATTGCCTATAGCCATAAAATACAGCTGGGATTTAGTCTTCACATGCTAATTATGCGTGCACAAGCATTCCTATGTGAGAGAGATGCAAAATGAATGCTTATGCACATCAGTTTTATTTATGAAAATGGACCAAGAGGCAGACAACAGTGTCAGAATCACCAGAAAGCAACTATGACTGGGGTACATTTTGGGGTATTTTGATATTGGGGTACATTTGCATCAGTAGACGTGGTAGGAGTCAAAGATTAGGCTGAACGAGGTTTCTGCTTCTGAGAGCTGGCCTTGTCAGGATCCTCATAGCTGGCTGATGTGAGGAACAGATGTCATTGCCAGAAGATCATTTGACTGAGCATACCCCATCAATCTCGGTGATTCCTGTCTTAATACAACCAGGATTTCAAACTGCAGTTATCTGCTCTGTTAATCTCTTAGATACAGTACAGATTTTTTCAATTTACTGTTGTCATGTTTTGTTTGTTTTATTTTTGTTTGAATTGCTCCCATCTTCTTAAAGCTCCTGTGTCACAGTATGACTCATAATAGCAGTTATGTTAAATCATATAAATCCTGTTTATAAGCAGATGAAAATGAAGTGTACTTATGGTTATAACCAAAGTTTACTCCTCTTTAGTGCATATTTGAAACCAGACACTGTAGTTCTTGAGGAATCTATTTGCTGATCTTCAGATGTTTCATGCCCTTATTGCTTAGAACCAGATTTTAAATTCCATAACTTTTAAAGCTTCTCAATTGTCATAGTCTCCAGGAAACTTTAAGAATAAAGAGAACCATTCACATGTTGAAAATAGATGTGATCCAGTCAATGGAAAACAAGCTACTACTGGGGCTTCTTGAAATTAATGAGAGGATGAGAAAAAAGATACTTGAAATTCTTTGGTACCTTGTGTAACAGTGTGATTTAATTTTTTCTCTCCTTTTAAATGAAGGGAAAAATTAAGAGAAAAGATCATTAGATTCAGTCACCCATCCTCATGCTCCATGTTAGTACTATAACATCCCTCAGATGGGCATGACAGTGAAATAAAATTAACTGTTGTCATTTTGTATCCTTCCTTTACCTCATATTTGAGGCTAGATTGAACAACAAGAGCAACAGATGCTATTTCTGCTGCTGTTAGAAATAAAAGCACAGTTTTGAAATTAGAGAGGAATGCTGTAAGGTAAAGAGAATATACTTCCAATTTCCCATGAGTGTAACAAATATATGAAATTAGCCTAGCATTTTCTCGGTGGAAACAAATGCTCAGTATTAATTCAAAAGTCTAAGGTCAATTCAGAATTTGCTACCTGGCCAAGAAAGGATACCCTAAAGATCAAGAAAGACACTTAAGCACTCAGAAAGTCTACTTTTGCTTCCAATCACAGGGAAAGCAATACATGAACAGGAACAAGGAAGGATGGGAAAGATGAAGGGAGCTCCTTGAGTCATGCGATAATTATAGTTGTTTTTTTTTTTTTTAAAAAGCAATGTGCCCAGAATTCTGAAATCTGTTCCTACAGGCAATTCTCTGTATGTGTCAGCATATCTGTAAGATTTGTTTATTGAGTCATGAAAAGAAAATGAGTTGCTTGTGCCGTGAGCAGTTCCATAGTCAGTGGTGGTGTGGATTTATCCATGAAGAAGTAGTGCCATCCCTAAAACAGACAGCTTGATACAGTGAAGCTTTTGTCAGCGCTAATTTCTGTGAATTGTAAAGAGAAACATGCAAAGATTTCATCTATGCCTAGAGCAAAGCACAGAAACACATTCTGGAATTATTTATAATTTCTGTCCAAATGAATTTAAACCTGTCTCAGTTTTTGGTAGAATTTCTTCAGTTTATGTTTTGCACTCCACTAGATCTGTATGCACACCTTGGGAGTCAAAAAAGGCACCATAACTTATAAAAAAAAAAAAAAAAGAAAGAAAGAAAGAAAAAAAGAAAATACTGCAGATGTAGCAATATGTAAACAGTTGATCTCTAACATAAATCTTACTTATTGATGCGGAACTCCAAATGAAATTCTGTACACTTGGAAGATAATCAGCAGACAGTTCAAGGTTCTGTCAAGGCTCCTTTTTTTTCCTCTCTCAAAGACTGTAACTACAGACTGTGAGTGAAAAAAAGATCACACCGAAACAAATGAAGCAAAAACGTTGTATTCAATTAGTCACATATCCCTGTTTTCAGTTGGTTTATCAGTCACTGGGTATGTTGACAGCTATCATGATAGCATTAAGGCAAATATTATGATTTAATTTCCACAGTGGAGCTGAAGAGCCTACATGTCTTTTAAGCAATCAGAATTATTTCAGTATTGGATAACTGTAACTATAGTATACAGCACTTATAAAGTCTCTTTATCTACAGCTGATGGACGGCTGTTAAATCACCAGAAAAACTTTCAGGCTCCAGGGCAATGCTATACTTAAAAAAATAAAACAGGAGTCAGAAGTGCATGCACACAAGTACATCAAAACATATTTCTCAATGCTTGCAAAGCAAGAACCAAATTTATTTCACATGCACTGTTTCTGCGTGTCTTTCCTTTGCAGTGATCATTAAAGATCTATTAAAGGAGTACTCCCTCAAAAAGTATTTTAGTTTAGTATGGTTGATGCCCTCAGTGTATTTCTTGATAATTCAGAGTTGGTATTTGCCAGGACGAGTTTCACCTAGAATATCATTACGTATCTTTGTAGCTTAACAAGGTCACGTTGACACACACAGTTACTGTGAGCATGTGAGAAGAAGAAATAAGTATCTTCATATTTACAATGCTTCAGCCTAAGGAAAGATCTCTGTAGGCTTGAAAGAAAAGTATTAAAATTCTTTGGTATGCTCTAATTCTGCTCAACTGCTTCCTTTTTTTTCTATGATGCCTTCCTTTTTTCTTTCTTTCTTTATTTTTTTTACCTCTGGAGATTGTCAACCAGGGGTTCCTAAGATCTTTTCATAACTTTTCAGAAGACAAAAAAATGTGTCATATCAATGCAAGAAAATATCATGTTCATGAAATAAGTGATATGAAATAGATGCTGAAGTGTTACAAGCACAGTTTGTCATTAGAATTGTCTAGAAATATATAAATCCACAGAATGAAAATGTTTTGAAATCTCTGTCTCCATAGACTTTATGAAAATGAAAGAATTTAATTTCAAGGATTATATTACTGGGAATTATTTATTCTAAACATTTGCAGCATTTTTCCCTTTCACAGGCATTTAATTATATTATGTTCCTGATACTATTTAATTGTGGAAAGAAATTGGTGAAAGGAATGACAACCAGTCCAATTTCTTGCTCAAGGTGAAACTTCTGCTAATGCTAATGTTTTTTGAATCTCATCAAGCAAATTCTTTATAAACATTGTGACAGTAGGATAAATAATGAGTTATCACTTCAAATGTGCATAAGATCCCTATTTCATCCTCACAACAAAGTATGACTTAAAGGAGACAAGTTGATGAAACTGCTGCTGTGCACCCTTATTTAGCATGTTTTTTTTTTCTGTACACAAAATGCATTGGGATACTTCTGTTTTCAGAAATTATTGCTTCCATTTGTGCTTCCACCTGTTCATACCGAGATAGTGAAATGCCAGTATTATATAGGGAGATGTCACATAAGACCCTTAGGCCTACTTAATGCTTTCAAATCCACCCGGCAATCAATGAAATACTATGTGAATAAGAGCAAACATTTGAAAGCGGGTTTTTTCCTTGTTTTATGGTCTCCTTTGATAATAGTCATATTTTCCTTCAGCATAAATAACAATAATGTATATATATGTGCATTTTGCCAAAGAAACGCCAGTTTATATATCAAATCACAATTATACTCAAGGCAATACATGCTTGTGAACACAATTTTTCTCCTACAATCTATACTACTTCTGGACAAAATACAGATACATAGAAAAAATCCAAGCTGATTTTCTGATAGAGCTTTGTACCGATTTTTCTGGGCACAGCCACATTAATGCAATCAGGTGGCATTTTCTCTGTTTCCTGACTACCACTATGATACAGGAAGAGGGAGAGCAGAAAAAGATTTTTCTTCATCTTTCAGAGCAGTAAGGCTATCGTTTTTCCATACACATCACATTTTAAAAAAATATCAATAAATAATATGAATAATTAATACTAGTAGTAATAATAATAAATATGACAAAACAGCTTACCTAGTCTCAGTCTTAAACTCTGCATTTCTGTAGTTTCTCCTTCACCGTGAACCTTCTTCCATTATTAGTGAATGCTCACTAGTGGTTTTACCTCTTCTTCACTGATGATCCACTATTGCAAATATCCTTACTAATGCTCCTTTCCTAAAGAATGTGATATAAAAGAAAACTCCTGGGAATTTTTTTTTTTTTCCAGTAATATTGTTCAATTTCTGTTAGCTGGTGTGAACTAATAATGCAGACAACAATTAAGCATAACACATGAGGTTGAAGTGGTGAGGATTATTTTTCCTAACTTGTTTCTATCAAATCAGAATATGATTTCTGTAAGTGGTTGGTCTGTTAGCAGTTTATGAAAAAGCAGCTTTCTCAGAAATGCTGTGCATCCTGCTTTACAAAACAACAAAATCGTTTTTCACAAATTTTACACATAGTCTTGCTTGAGTAGGATCCATTTTGGGCATACTTAAGTTAACTGTAAATTATCATTTAAACTTAGTTCAAAAATAAGATTTGAAGACACTGTTTCACTAGACAACTTTTCACTTGATCAGTTTCACTTTAAAATATTTTGCATTCTTTGCTTAAAGTAATTAAAAAACTTCCTGCTTGCCTTCTCAATCACAGTGTGCACTTTATTAGCTTCATAACAATAGTTAGGAAAAGCTAATAATGTATACATAAATTTTCATTGTTATTGTTATGCAAAATGTTTTTGTTGCTTAACAGTTTGTATCACAGTAAGCTTTCCGTCTTATTTGTTGATCGCATTTTGTCATGTTTTCATTTAAGTTCTGTTATCTCACATGGTAACAAAAAAATAATTAGAGCAGTATTTCCATTTATTTAATGAGTATTGCATTTATTGCATATGTTTGTTTTTCATGTTGATAACTAGAAGTACTTTCACAGTGTTAATTAATTTTACTCTTCCACTTTCGCTCAGCCAGCGCAGGATATGAAAGAACGTCTCAGGCTGCAGGTTCCACAGGCATTTCATTGCACATCTGCAATCTTTTTTCCAGGGTTACTTTGTGCCTCATGTGTCAGTGTGAGTCCGCAGGTTGAGTTAAGTTTATCACATCTGGCCATTATTGCTCTGAAGTGATTCACCTTGCAAGGCTGTTTTGAAAGGTGTCATTGTCAAGTGTGTGTAGACAGAAGCACTCTTATGGTGGGAAAGATTTAATTTAGAAAAATTGGATTGTGTTTATTTTCTTCTTTCTACATAAAGGACTGGTTTTGTTGTTGTTGTTCTTGTTTTCTTTTTTCTTTTCTCTAGAATAGGGATATTTCATGATATTTCATATTTCCTTTCTGGGAATTTATAGTTTGTTGGACAATAAAACTGCATAAGAATGCTTCTTTTTTTTTTTTTTGGTTGAGATGGAAGGAGAAGCTAGAATTAGAAAGTAAAAAGTGGAGGAAAAAAGGCCCAGAAATAACAATAGCATAAGAAAGTAATAAATAAATAAAAGGAAATGAAAATAATAATAATAAAAAAAAACCACACGAAAACAACATTTGAAAGCAAAATTTGCAATGAAACTGAACAAATATAATTTCTTTGGAGTGGAATGAGTTTGTATTTTATCATAATTTAGAAATAATTTTGTGTCATTTCCTACACCTTCTAAATAACGGTCGATATTTTAGAACAAAAAGACTTGAATGTTGGTAGGTTAAAATCTGTATTTTGGTTAAATACGATGAGTATGCTATGACATTTCTATTGTCCAATATAACTTAGGATCAGAAGGTATGTCACAGAGCTGTGCCACGATTAGGAAAAGGTTTTTCACTGGAAGGTGGTTGGGCACTGTAACAAGCTCCTCAGGGCAGTGGTCACGACTTCAAACTGCTCCAGGAGTTCCAGGAGCATTTGGACAATACCCTCAGACACGGAATTCAATCTTGAGTGCTCATGTGTGGAGCCCAGAGTTGTATTTGATGATCTTTGTGAGTCCTTTCCACCTTGGGACATTTTGTTATTATATGCATACTACATGATTTTTTAACGACTAAAGCTCCATAAGAATTTGTAAATTTCTCCACAGTTTAAACTAAGTACATTTCTTCTCAGTTGAGACTTGCATTTCTATTCTGTTTTTTTTTTAGAGAGGGATCCAAATACTGCTCCATACATTTAGCAAATAAGACTTTTTGTCTTAAGCTTTTTCTTCTGATCAGCTTTTCTTGACCAGGAAAACACTGGCTTCTTAAATCCAGAGCTCTTTTTAATACCTATGCAACACTGTATTTGCCTCATTTATTTAAATGGCTAAGGGAGAACTGCTTTAACAAGGAGGTCATGCAAAACTTACTTCAAGGACAAGAGCTTTCCTTGTGACTATGGAATAAGAAGTCGTACATTCCTCATTTTATTTAGCTATGCAAAGGCTCTCTCCCCCAGGTGGCCTGACACAGACCCAGTCAACACCATCCATAATGAAAATCAATCACACCAAGTCACTAAGCAACGACTCCATCTTCTTTAAAAATGCACAAGTTTTCAAAAAACGAGGATTCAGAGACTGATTAATTTGCCATTTGTCTTGGACACTGCACAAGTTGCATTAAGAAGTTGCCTTGACTTTTTGTCCTCAAAGGATGGACAAAGATCAAAGCCTGTAAGATTACCATGTTTTTCCCCTGCAACGCCCCCCTTCCACCCACTCCCACTCCACAAAAAAACAGGTATCTAAAAGGCATCTATATAATGCAGAATGCATACATGAGTCACAGCGTGAGTTCTGTAAAATCTGCTTGTGTGGGATTCTAGACAACACTGCACTGCAGCCAAATATTTATTTATCAAATTTTGCAAATTGCAGAGTTTGAGGTAGTAAAGAACTGTACCGTGTACAGTAATTGAAGTGCATACCCAGAAATATACCAGTCAAATGTTATTTAGAAATGGTAACCAGCTCAGATTCAGACCCAGTGCTAACAATTTTAAGGATGAGATTTTCAAAAGAGTGGACATCTGTGGTGCTTATGTGCTTAAGTATTGCAGGCTCCCAAAGCAGCTAAAATCCAAACCAAACAATGACTTCACTATTTGATCACAATCTTCCAAACGGGGATGCTGCACATTATTTTTCATTTCACAGAAGATCATCTGAGGTATCTGCAATGGTGCACAACAAATACTCAGAGGAAACCTCATGAAAGACTACTGATTGCAGAAGCTTCTGTGGCAGTTTATTCTTCCTAGATATGAAACTAATTCTTATATCTATTGTTCAGATTTAATGTACTATATTCAGAAAAGCCCTGCCCTCCCTTCAGCAAGATTATTTCACATCCTTTAGTAAGTTACTTTGACTTATCACTTGACAGTTGAATAAAGAGATCCATAAGGACTTTCCGGGGGCAGACATGCGTTTAAGTACAGAAATATGTGCAATAGCAAAAGAAGGCATTAGCAAAAGACATTGGTTATGGATCCTAAATAGAAAGAATTCAGTGCTGAGAACAGAAAATGCTGCTCTTATTTTGCATTGTTGCTTAGTCCAAGAAGCAATGACAAATAGTTTGCCTTCTCTTTTTCTTCCTAGAAGAAGGAAAAGAATAAAATAAATTCAAATAGACAGGAAGAAGGGCAACCTGTTCCAGTGCTTCACCACCCTCTAGGTGAAAAAATTCCTCCTTATATATAACCTGAACCTCCCCTGTCTCAGTTTAGCAACATTGCCCCTTGTCCTATCACCATCAGTCCATGTAAACAGCCGTTCCATTTCCTGTTTATATTCTCCCTCCAAGCCTTGGAAGGCCACAGTGAGGTCCCCTGGAGCCTTCTCTTCTCCAAGCTAAACAAGCCCAGTTGCCTACATCTTTCTTTGTAGGTGAGGTGCCACAGCCCTCTGATAATCCTAGTGGTCATCCTCTGGACCCATTCCCAGAGCTCATAATCCATCAAACAGTCCATTCTTCAAATCCATGCCTGTTGAGTTTAGAGAGAACGATGTGGTGAGGGACTATGTCAAAGGCTTTGCAGAAGTCCACCTATTTCTTGGAATCATAGAATCATAGAATGGCCTGAGTTGAAAAGGACCACCATGATCATCTAGTTTCAACCCCCCTGCTATGTGCAGGGTTTCCCATGCTACATGCATTGGTATAGAGGCACTTCAGTGAGTCTGCTGGCTTCATTGCTTTCTCAGAGGATCCCTCCCTAATACCTCCAGGACAAGTCTGAGGTTTTCCTCAACCACCTCCCAAAGTGACAGCGTTCCCACGTGTTTCTCTGTCCCCAAGTACATCCCCTTCCCTACCATATCTTTTTAAAGCTCTGATAATCAGCCCAGCCAACCTGCTCCCAAGAATATTTGCTGCCCTTCTAGTCAGTTGGCTCCCATCCTCCTTTCTCAAGGCTGTATCCCAAACCATAGTACTCCAAACCCTGAGTGACACCATCTGCAAAGCCATTCCTTCAGCATATCCGTCCTCCTTCTTTTGTCTGGATCCCAAACACCAACTGATAGGACAAATGAGAAAACTACTTGGCCTCCTGATCCCTTCAGCAGTCTTCCCAAGCCCTGAAATCTCTTTTGATTGCTCAAGAACTTCTTTTGCCTACCAACTTCTTTTGCTTACCAACAGCTGGTCTTGGAGCTGGTCTTGCCATCTTGGAGGAGCCATCCCCCATATCTTTTGGATAAATTTGGGGCTTTTTCCAACTGTTTCCCAAGGTGACAGCATTCCCTTGCTCCTCTGTTGCCCAGTAAACCCTCTTCCCCCACAGCATCCAGTTTAAAGCCTTTCAGCAGTCTTCCCAGAGCCCTGAAGTCCCTTTTGATCACCCTAGGGCTTCTTTTGCCTACCTCATCATTGCCATTGCAAAGAACTAATAATGGGTAATAATCAGTAACATCTCTCACTTGGGTCCCAAGGAGGCAACACACCTCCCTGTGGGATGGATGTGAGTGGCATATCAGGTCCACGATTCCCCTCAGAAGGAGTCTCATCTGGTGACAGCTCTTTTTTTTTTTTTCTGATTGATGACACGGTGATACGATGGGCAGACCGACTTGTCCTGAGCAACCCTTTCCAACACGGATGGACCTTCATCCACATCCCCATCCCTCCAGCTCCAGAGCTTCAAACCTGTTATATAAGGGCACGAGGGAAGGTGGGACGGGTTTGAGAGGTGGTCCACTTGCTTCCCTCAACAGAGACGTGTTTTCATCTCTCGCTGTCTCTCTCTCTGTCTCTCCTCCTCCTGCCTGACTGTAAAGCGACCTATTAAGTGTTAAGCCCCCTCGTATATGGGAAGGTGCCCTGCCCTGCCTGCTTGCCTTGCCGTGCAAACGCTGCTCTGCAAACATTCGCTCTCTGCCGGCGCTGTTCGCTGCACTCTCAGCGCTCCGCCGCCATCCGCACGGAGCCTCCGACACTCCTCGCTCCGTCCACACGCGTCAGAGCCGCAGCGCTGCCGTGGTGGGGAGTACTGCCTCGCTCTCCCTCGGCTTCTTACACGCCATTTGGACCTTCTAAGAACGGTCCTTTTTCGTGAGCCTCCGCTGCCAAGCTGATCCGCTCGGGTTTTGTTCACTTGAAAAATGATCCCTGCTTGTTAACCTGAGTTTTTATCCTATTTTCAGCTGGGTTAGAGCTAGTTTTCTTCCCAGTAGCTGTTATGGTCCTGTGTTTTGGATTTAGGATGAAAACAATATTGATGATACACTAATCGCTTAGCTGTTGCTGGGCAATTCTTGCTAGAATTGAGGACTCCTCTCCTTCTCCTGCCTGCAAGCAAGGAGCTACAGGTGCTCAAGAAGCTAGGAGAGAAGTAGAACAATTCTGCGTAACAACTGTGTAGAATGTTTTACACAGAAAGATGAAGGATGCATGAAAAAAAGAGAAAGTGGGATTTAGAGTATGGGAAAAGGTTTCATAGTGCTATATGATGATTGCCTGGTGTATTCAAACTGCACAGATTTATATTTTATTAAAGAACAAAATAATGACAAAAGACAAAACTTTCTGCAGAAGATCACTTAATTTTACAGAGCAGGACAATATGTATAATATTATTGAAGAGAAAGTCGAAGAGCCATGTGAAAGTCGTGATAATGAAGAAAGAGGAACATAGTGGCAAAGCAGAAAAATAGCTGAAATAACACTGACCCCCTCTGGAAGTATTTAACTAAGTTGCTCCACTGAGTCTCTGTCCTGGAGCAGATAGTCCTGCTGTCATTCTGTCCTGGTCAACCTGTTGCACCTGTCTTGAAGGGATCTGAGACTACTCTCTAATTTCCAAACATATTTTTAGCTTCTCATTAAAGGTATGGCCTCACCCCTCAGAACCCAGATGAACCCAAGATAATGCTTCTCTGTCTAAGAGGTGATGACTAAGTAACCTTAAGATCACCTTTGCTAGGGTATTTGTTCTGCAAATTCTGTTCTTGTTTCTGAACTTGGGTGAATTAATTTTTCATCGCAGCAAGCCTCTTTTTTTTATCTTCTGTAATGTGTGCCAATGTTTGCTGTCTTACCCACTCTGCAGCGTGAAGTTCACATGCATGCCCTCAACTTGCTGCAATTTTTGATCTTTCAGGCATTCAGTTTTCCTCAGGCATTCTATTTTCCTCATGGTTTTAAGAGGTTCTCTGTTGACCTTCAAAAGATATGTCATCTAATCTATATCACTGGTGCTGAAATTGTTTAACAACAAACAGGTCTGATGGTCTGATTAAATTCTTCCTCCTTCACTTGAATACTGCACAATGCATTTGTTTTGGGCATGATGTGATTCAAGTTGCCTGCAGAAACATAAGATCTACTGTACTGCCAGTTAAAGCCAGGAAAGAACTGTGTTCAGTGTAATTCTTGTGTCTTAATTTAACACAGAAGAATGTTATTTCGGATAGTTTTAAGTGCATCTTATGAGGTGGCCAGCTGAAAATGCAGCTGAGGCACAGCCACTGTAAAATACTCCTGATACTCTCTGGCAAAACACATTCACTTAAACATGCCCTGTCTGTTTTTGCTGGATAATTACTAGCTTGTACAGGAAATAAAGGAAAGTAAAAACTGTGAGAAAAAGAGTGAGAAACTTGAGGAGTATGAAGGATTATGAACTTTCATTGAGCTGAGTTCTACAGCTTGTGAAGAAATAGCCATGTAAAGGCCTAATGTTGGTGATTTATTTCTGAATATACTGTAGAGCATATCTCTTATGCAGATCAGGTGTATGTGCATATCTATTTATACATTATACAGTTATTTAACATCCTCATAAATGGAGTGTCATGCTATTCATGGACAGACTTTCTCCTTAAAAATACTGATACTTCATATCAATTCATGCATTCTGAATAAAGTTTTCCTGAAAAGGTATCTAAAGTTTGGTTTAGAGTTTTAAAATTTTACGCTTCTGTGTTCAAGCTGTGGTTTTCCAGAGTGTGGAAATGATTTTTCTTCCAAGTTCTTCCTCTGATATCACATATGCAGCCAAAAAGACATGTACATGATCTCTACTTAAAAGTACTGGAAGGTCACATCGGAGCCTTCTCTTCTCCAAGCTAAACAAGCCCAGTTCCCTCATCCTTTCCTCATCAGAGAGGTGCTCCAGCCCTCTGATCATCTTAGTGGCCCTCCTCTGGACCCATTCCAAGATAGAACTTTATATCTTGAAAAGAACAGAATTCAGAAGGAGTATTTAAACAATATATAGTAGTGCACATCTATATAGAAGTGTTGTGAGATTTTCACTATTGATTTTCTAACATATCCAATAATCTTGCCAGTCTGATGAATTGAGCTTTAAGCAAACATGGTGAGAAAATGGAGGTCAGGGTGTTAAGTACATGGGAAGATAAATGAGAAAGCCCTCAGAAATGATAAGACAGGTGAAAAGAAATTCCACTTAGAGTGCTCAAAAATTTGCACTGCCCAGATGATAAGTAGTTGGAGGCAGAGTTGTGTGAATTGATTTAGAGTTCTGTGGGACTGCTGGAGTAACAGATGTGATGCCACTGTTCATGTGACTGCCATCTGGTGATGGAGGAGTACAGACTGAATACAGAGAGGGAAGGAGATATCTGCCCTTCATGTTGAGTTGAAACTCAGACATGTAGAGCTTTGACAGTGAGAGAGCAGTTGTCCAGATGAGGGGTTGGTAAGGGTGAAAATGCAGTTATGGTGAGAAAATGGATTAAATTTTCTTGTCACGGAGTTATGTAGATCAATCTGATCAGTTTGTGCCTGTGACGGGGCAGCAGGCCCAGAGGCCCCCTGGCCCAAAAAAGCGAAGTGAAAAGGGGAGGAATAGGGAGATGGGAGCTGCTCCAAAAACAGAACAGCGGCAACAGTTTGAGGAAGACTTAATTTTTCTAAACATGAGACTGGAATGCAAGATAACACAATATAATACAATATAATTGAAATTGAGGTTAATAAATCAAATAAAATGAGAGTGTTCAAAACCGAAAGGCCTGCTTTGAACTGAAGGTGCGCAGCTGGGGAGCACCCACACACACTGCCAGGCAGTGAGTGAGCGAGAGACAGCAAGAGCCCGTGGCTTGCTCCTGTGCCTTATCTTCCTTTCCGAAGGTGAAGTCCCTTGGGATATGTAGTTCTTCTCTTCTGAGAGCCAGGTGTCTGAGAAAGTTGTCAGTCAGTGCGACTGGAGTATAAACTTTTTAATTCCTTGTTCTTTAGATGATGTTATGATATGGAATACTGACACCAAAATTATAAAACCATGACACTCCTGTACATTATTTGCTAAAGATTGGATCTTCTGTGAAGGTTAGAGCCCTAGAAGAGTGTGTCACAGCAGTCTAGGAATTTGAAGAGGATAGTGGGGATGACTTCTTACCTATGAGTATGATACATGATACTTAAAGTAGCACAGAAGGAAAAAAGAAAAGAAAAAAAAAAAAGGCAAAGAAAAAAGAAAAGAAAACCAGGAGGAAAAAACTACAAAGAACAAGTTGCCAACAAGGAATTGAGAAACATACCTGGGTATGTGGCAGTGATGTTACAGCAGCTCAGCTAGAGCCACAACTGGCAGCAGTCATCAAAGGTAACTAGAAGGGCTTCTGTCCATAAGTTAGCAGTGAAAGAATAAACAAGAACATTGTGAGTCCCTTGCTAAATAGGCAGGTGATGTAGTTACAGTGAATACAAGTAAGGGTGAGATAGTCATTTTCTGAGGCTTCTTGAAAGTCTCGCAGATCTGTGTGCCTAAAAGGTTTTTTAGAAGGAAAAGAATTACTGAGAGTAGGAAAAGACTGAATAGAGAGTATCTTGAAAAATCTTGATCCTTATAGTTCATGAGACCTGACAAGTTGCAATCTGGTTGCTGAAAGAGCTTGCTGAAAGACACTTCTGGAGAAGTGACTGAAGTACCACGTCATCTTCAAGAATGTCAAGTTAAATAATTGAAAAACTCTACAGCAGTTATCTTTGTTTCAGTTCCTAGGAAAATCAGGGTGTAGTGAAGCCTCTTTGAAGCATTTCTAGGCACTTGAAGAGTGTGTTTGGGAATGGCAATGGGATCGTCCTGATTTACTTCACTTCTGTTCCGATGAAATGATTAGATCTATGGATATGCACAGAACAATGAATGTCACTTACCTTGACTTTGGCAAGATTATTGACATGATCTCCTATAGCATTTCTAAAATCATTACTGGATGGGTGTAAAACTTTCTGATTTGTCAGGCTCAAGAATGGTGGTTAGCTATTCATATTCTAACCATATGACTGGTTGGAAGTTCTCAGTCATCATGGGATGCTGTCTGTTTAATACAATTAACTTTCTTGGTACTTTCACCAACCTAACAAATGATACAAAGCGTGTGAGAAGAGAATAGTTGATGCTTGTGAGGACAGGGCTGCTATACGGAGAGAGTGGGACAGATATGAGGAAGAGACTGACAGAATCCCTTGTGCACCTGAGGCAGGAGCACATAGCAGCTTTTCCTTTGGCAAGCAGAGCTCCAACAGAGATGTCAAGTGGGTTAGGAGTCTGGAGAGAAGATGCTGGGCTCTGTCAAGTGGTGAGCTGTGCACGAGCTATGCGTACAGACAGGGAGCAGTGATGAACAACAGTAGCCAGCACAGTATGGCACAGCAAACAAAAAAAAAGAGGATTAGTCCCAATTACTCAAGAAGAACACATTAAGAATAATGTACTGAGTCTAACAGAAGCATCGATCAACCAGATCACACTCAGTGGTAGCTGTCAAGATTGCTGAGGGCTGGAGCACAAACCCTGTAAAGGAAGAATGAAGGGCTGGGATTTGATTGGCCAGGAGCAGAGAAGGCTTTGGAGTGTGGTAGTGGTAGTGGACAAGCTTACTAGTAATCTTCCCATACATGTGAAGACATTTCCAAAAGGATGCATCTTTATTGGCTTATGTTGTGGGACCACAACAAAGACAGTTAAAATGCTGAAAGGTGTTTCTAATGAATAGAAAGCAAATAATGAAGAATAATTAAGCAACAGAACAGGTTGCCCAGAATCTATCTCTGGTTGTCCTTGAGACCTGGCTAGAAGAAGTCCTAAGCTTGCTCATCTGAATGCAGTGCTGATCCTTCATTGACCAAGATGTTTCACAGCAATTCTGTGAAGATCTCTTCCAGTCTGAACAGTTCTGTGATTTGAACGCTATGATTTCTAGCTATACATTTCCCAGAAAGTATTGATATTATTAACTCCCTGTGGACGAATATCAGGCTTTAGTGGACCCTGCCATCATTCAAATGGGAAGAAATATGAAAGTATGGTTGCTATCTCAAAGAATGCCTTCTATTTATGGATGTCCGCATATATGTTATCCATATGACTGGGAATTTATAAAACACATTGGTGAGTAAATAGCTCTTTTGACTATCATATGAATACTTAATACATTGTCTTTCTTCCTTTAAAAATACACAATCACTCAGCTTCGTCAGTTTATTCTGAAACATCAGAAACTGCCAGAGAACATCAGGTGCCACTGACATGATGAACTGGATGGTTCCTCTAATGTACGTTATGTCAAGGTAGAGCTGTTGAGTTTTTCAGATGGAGGATCATTACCTGAATAGCTTCTCTGGTGCAAAAAGGTAAAAAATATTGAGCATTCCTGAAAAATTATTATTAGATGAAATGACTTGGTTACTCTAAGAAAAACACGATGTCCAAAACAACTAGCTTGCAATGCCAACATTACAAATTAATCATTATATTTTTTCTTCGGATGCACATTTCTGTAATTATTGTGGAAAAAAAGTCTTAAACACTGAATGCTGTAGCTCGAAATGTTTGTTTATTGTTATTAATATTGTGCACTTGAATCAAAATTCCTCCCAAGGTTCTGACAACTATCATCCCATTTCATCTTCAAATGCTCTTTTTTTCCTATCCTCTTTCAATCTACTATCAAGTACTGGAGAAAGTTTCTGCTTTACCACGATAAAGGGAAATCATCCAAGAAAGCCATACAGTTGAAATGAACATGTCCTTTAGAACTGAACACAGTTCATGAGTTTACTGTAAGAAGAAAATTTTGTGAAGGCAATAGTTTCTCTTCATCACGTTACTCTAAATAGTTCACTGAAATAGCGAGAGTGGAATAAAAGTGATGGTGTCACTGTTGTGACACTGACATTGTAATACTATAACTGTCTTTTGTTACTACAAACTATTTCTGTGAATGTTGTCTCATGTCCACAAGTTTTGCGGTTCTTGTTGATAACCAAGAAGGAGTATCTCCACAAACATCCTGGGCTGTACATATCATAAAGGAGATTTATTTAAAATGAAAAAAAAAAATTCGATTACTCTTTTAACTGTTACTTTTCAATCAAGAAAAATATGGAAGCCAAAGTATTGCTTTAATGTAAATAAAATTTTAAGGCACAGAATTCTAATTCTATTTCAGATTACACCAAGAGTGCATGTATGGTGCCAACAGAACAAAAAAATTCTAAGATTGATTACAAAGCACTCAAACAATGTTAAAGAATAAAACAACTGCATTCTAGGACATTCCCAACTCTAATTTTTCTGCAAAACATCTTTTATATCACTGTGACAGTTTCTACTGCTGTCCATTTTTATTGAGGAACTCAGCTCAACTTAGAATGATAGCAATGAAAGAATAGCTGCCTTTAATTTCTGTAAGAATGTTTTAATTTTATTATTTTTCAGTACATTTTGTTTTAGTTTCCAGTACTTAATGCAGTTGCAAGGGCAGAATTTTTCTTGCATTTCTTGCAAGATGATTTTTTCTTTCATTGCATATGAGTAGAATTACAGTTAGGACCTACAGGCATTCATAGTCTATGAGGGTTGTCTTCTTTTCTGCTCTTCAGGCCTGGAAAGAACTCTGGGCCCAAAGATAACATGTATCATTTATCAATCTTGTGTCATTCAGGAATTTAAATGCTGAATCCCTTCTATGCTATGGACTTGCACAGGTTGAAGATACTTGTGAAGTTTTTGTTAGGCAGAGTTGTCATACTTCATCATGCTTTGAGGATGAGAATTTTTCTGCCTGATGGAAGGATTTCATTTATTAAAAAAGATTTTTCCCTGCTGAGTGGAAGACAGGAGACTGGCAACTCCAAAGTGATGCCAAATTTTCTGACTTCAGGAGGACTAAACCTTGTTCATGATTAATTGTTTGGTGACCTGTTCTGGGCGGGTAAGAAATTTGCTGTGAAGAGCTGCAGAGGAAAGTTGTTATTGAATGATGGGGTAGCAAATAATAGTATTCAATACAGATAAAAGTTACGCAATTTACATCCAAACAATTTTTTTTAGGTGACAATCAATTCAAAATTGGCTATAATATGAAAATCTTTAGTACATTTAATGAAAATAGAATGCTAATACCATTATATGATCATACGCAGTGGCACAGTTATAAGATCAGGTCAGTTCTGGTGTGGATTTCAAATCGTGTAGTGATTGTGAAAAGACAAAAAAAAAAAAGTCAAAAAATGATTAGTTATGTGGAACAAATTCCAAAGGTGGAATAATGAACCTCATATTCACAATTGGGTTTTTATGTGCCTCTCTGTATGCAGGAAAGAGAGTGTAAAGGTTTTTAAAGTCATATTTACCACAGAAAAGCAAACAGAGAAGCATTAGCTATCTCTGTCTGTTCCAAAGATAAAAAAAGAGAGTGATGGAGAATGAAGAAGATCAGAAATAGAAACACAGCAACAGGGGAATATTCTTAATATTTGTACAGCTGGAAATACAGAAATGGGAATGTACATTCAGAGTGATAATCCACCATAATAACTTTCGGGCTGAAGGATAACCTCAGTGACATACAGTTTTTGCCATGAGCTATTTACTGCCATAAGGCTCAGCAAGATCAGACTGACAATATTATGTTAAACTGCTGGTTGCTATTAGTGTGCTCTTTTGTATTTCTAGTGAGAAATATAATGAGCTCACAGTGAAATCGTAATTGAACTGCACAACATAAGGAAATAAAAGCTGAGGACATAAAGGAGATTTTTCATAATAGAGATTATGTAGAAAACTGCCTGGAGGCCTGTCAGATTAACTTGTAAAGCCTTGGGAGCTCATGCATAGCATTCTCAGCATTTCCATCGGTACTGTAAGTTGTTACAACCACTGAAACTGAAAGTTTTGGGGATAGCTATGGGGAATTTCTGTACCGATACACTTTCTCCAGTCCACCATTGTCACAAAGGGAACAATGCACTTCATTTGTAAGAGAGAATCAGCAAAACGTTTATTGATATAAAAACTGAATTCACTCCTAGTCCCAGATTTGGTCTAACAGTACCTCACTGATAAGAAAGCCATTTCAGAATAAAAAAATTCAAGGCTAGAGATTTTATCCTCACAGCTTCACCTAACAATGCTAATTCTTTGTGTGGAACATGCAGGTTCAATTACATTGATAATTTTACTGTGCCTTGAATTTTTTTTTTTTTTGTTAAAAGGTTGACATAAAAGGAACCAATTACTTCACACTCACTTCAGAAGACTGATTTTCAAAAGGACTTTTCACAAAAAGAGAGATCAAAAATGTAGATAAAAGTGAATAAAAGGGTCATCAAGTACAGAAAGTTAGCTAAAGTGCATATTGGAAGCTATTGTACCATGCAATTGTATTTGAAGCTGTGCTTCAAAATTCAAAATTCTGCAATTGTTCTGTAATTTCACTGGTTGACAGACAAAACCAAGCACCTTGGTTTTCCTACAGCATGCAGCTGCAATGTTAGAGAAGTGCTGTGTCCCTTGTTCAAACATGTAAGTTGCTATTGTGGAGTCAGTATTTGGCAACAGAGACTTCCCAGTTCCCGTTACTTTAAAAAGGCCTATTCATTTCTGGAGATGATATTTATTTATTTATTTAAAATAGACTCTACTTCAGGATGTGAGTATCTCAAAGAAGAAAACATCATATTGTGTCAGAAAAGTTAATGTAATTCTCCTATAATCTCAGATATGCAGCTCAGTGAATATCAGCAGGTATCTGTAGAACAGGATTGAAGCTCTTGTAATTACAGGACTGTTTCTTATCTCTTATCTTTTGAGCATTCAGTTGCTATTTTAGACCAGAAGACCCACACAGCCTCTGTTCACACAAATGCAAATATGTCTATGTTCTTTCTGCTTGAAATTCGATAGTCTGATCTTAGCAAAATGCGAATTCCTGTACAATTTTTGCCTTTTAAAAATATACTCAAAATATTGTGACAGACTAACTCTTGTCCTCAAGCTGTATTTGTTCTCATAGAGCATTAGTTTTAGACCACTTAGTCTCATGCAGAAAACGTATGACAGATAAGATGAAACTTTCCATCTGCCTTACAGAAATGTGGTTATTCTCTAACTATGCAAAGTTAAATAAAAAACATAGCTATTCCTGTGTAATTCCACAGAAGTAACTGATCTCATATAATATCTGATCTAATGTTGAATTTTCTAAAATCTGGAATCCAGTATCTTGTAATGCTAAAATTAGAAGCCCTTCATAGCAGGTTGGCAAGTTATATGATGCAGCATAGGTAGCACCTAACAGTTACGTTGGCCAACTAATTTCACAGGTCTGCACAGCACAAGAAGACCTATCCAATAAGCAAGGAACAGAAACTTCATTGTACGGGGAAGATATGCTGCATACTTTCTGTTGCACAACTGCAGTAGGTTATCCATCAAACATGACTCACAGGTCATATCTACACAAAACTATATCCCCAAAAACACAAGGCTGGCAAAGCCTTTGGTTCTTTTGAGTGGCTTCTAATCACTCTGAGACTTAGGAAAAAAAACTGATTAATGAAGCTGCCTAACTGAAAAAAAGTGCCACTGGTACTGATGCTTATGGTAGTTTTATGCATTGACTAATAGGAAGAATGGAGAGAGACTGGGGCTCTGAACCTTTTCAGCTCAGCATTGTATGTGTAGACTCATTATTAAGAGAAGACGATGTTGAAATGTTATTTTGAAATGCTTTATTTATATATAAACACAGGCAGTGACTCTGTGCTGTTCACTTGTTTAGCACAACAAGCCTCAAACTCTGCATTTATTTTTTTCTATAGGCCTCATCTTGCTGGTTTATCGCATGCCAGGCAGATACCATACCTCCTCTGAAGTTACAAAACTGCCTTTGCAGTTGCACAAACTTCCCTTTGCGGTGAGAGTTACTGCAAGCCCCATTACACCAACAGAAACTTAGAAGAACTAAGATTTATCCACTTCATTTTAACCCTCTTGCCTTTTTAATTAATTTTCCAACGAACTGGATGCTGACCATCATGCCAGATTCATCATAAAGGGCATTCCACACCTTTCAGGAGGCTGATTCAGAGTGCAGGGCTGGCTGTCACTACTGGAAACAGAAGCTTCTGTATGGCACTAATGGGCAGAAGGATGCATCCAGCTTCTTCACAGTTATTATAGGATCTTTTATGTCATGTTCTCACAATTTGAGCAATATTTCACCAACAAGGAGGCAGCACGAAACTCCAAGATGCACTGTCTGGATCAAAGTGTAGGGAGGTATCTATGATGTGGTGTGCGGAGAGATGGGGAATCTCAGCAAGGATGGGAGAGTGTAGGGATGGAGAGTGGCTCTGAGGGAGGAGAGAGCAGGCCTGAAGGGGAAGAGAGTAGGCCTGTGGTTCCCAGTGCTCTGAAGAGGGGCACTGAGCACTCAGGATGGCAGTTAACAGCCTTCAGTTGTGCCAGGGGAGGTTCCAGTTGGATATTAGGAGAAATTTATTCTCAGAAGGAATGGTCAAGCATTGGAACAGTTTCTAAGCTCAGATCTATTCAAGTGGAGTTTTGTTCATTGCTGGAGAGCAATGGAGACAGATATTCATGGAATGGCATTATCTGTCAGTATGCTAGCACAGGAATATTTGACTGTTGTTATGTTTAATAAATTCCCACTTTTGGCTACTGTTCAATTTAGTGTCCCCGCTGCTTAAAGTGTCGTGAAAAATAACCCTTCCTTTGCTGATCTGCACCAGCAGAGGATGTTGGAAATGTTGGCATTATCAGTATAAATGGTTGAGGAAACAACTATTTTGCTTTCATCTGCTATGGAACCTCACAAAGCTTTTCAGAGGATGAAATAGTCTTGTCTTTTTTCAGAGCAAGGAGAGAGGACATACCCTGGGAAATGAGTGCACAAACAGATGAATTCACAAACACTGAAATTTAGGCCATGCCATCCAGCTGTGATGGTGAAATGAATGCTGATGTTTAAGATAGGACACAAATAGGATGGTGTGTGGACCCATTGGGGTGTAACACTGCCCACTCCTGCAGTAGTTCAGGGAGGTAGAAACAGTGTGAGCTCTGGACATCTCAGACCAATGTGCAGACTGTCTTATGTCACTGCAGTGACCCCTCCAAAAAACCCACAATGGTCAAAAGGAATCAGAATCATTCACGTTTTTAAGGGCCTACTTGATGTGTGAGTTTTAATCTGCAAATGGTGCAGATCTGTATCTTCCTTTTCTGTCCATTTCTTTTAGTAGTTAACCTTCCTGTTACATCACGTGCTTTTCCAGTAAGTTGTTGAGCTTAGCTTTTCTTGTTCACTGTTTTTTTCTGTCTGTCTCTCCATATATTCTGTATTATCTATCCAAGTATGGAGCCAGGTTTTAAAGCTTAATGGTGTGTTGGAGCTAAACTGTAATGTTGTTAATTAGTTTGTATATATTTGTATGTATTTTTTTGCTATAATTTACTGAGGTAGATGCAGAATGTGTACAAAGCATTGTATAATTTACTGTCAGAAATGTCAGACTATTTTGTTAAATTCATATATATCTTTTAGATATGAAAGATATTTTGTATTCTGTTGTTCTTTGTACCTGCCCTTTTGATTTAAAGGGAAAAAATATAATGATTTAATTGATTAAATATAAGTCTTACCAAACCTGAAGTACTGAATCAGAACAAAGAATCCTGCTGCTTAATTATACAGAATGCAATATAATTAGATTTGGTTTCTTCCTGGTTTAATATAATGTATTCCCTTAGAATAGATCCATTCACCATATTTAATTTAGCTATAAAACACTTTAGCAAATATTTTCCAAAAAGGAAAAATTAATGAGTTGAATATACACATTGCAAGCTTCCTATTTTCCACCTTTCAGTTATATTAAAGTTTTAAGGGTAAAATTAGACATCCAGAAATGTTCTTAGGATTGAAGAGTATTTGTTTATTGATCTAGGCACAGTGCAAATCCTATTGAAATTACTGGAACCCTTTGCTCCAAAGCTGTCCCCAGTCACAAATGCATCAGTGCTGAGGCTCTGTTTGCCTGGGGCAGAGCTCAATGTCATTCCTGCACCACCTGCATGGGGACCTGCTGGCCTCCATATAGTTCTAACTTGGTCAGTGGGCACAGGAGCTCTCGAAGACATCAGTGCAGCACCCAGAGTCATCTCCAGCTTGCATCTCTCCAGGCCTGAGGGAGCACAGCATTAGAACCAAGCTGAGGATGACAGCGGGGAGATGCTCTTTGTGCTCTGTATGTTCATAAGAAGGGTGGAAAACAGAGGAAAAGTAATCTCTGTCTGCACTGCATACATGTAAGTGACCTGTAGACCTTGAAGTCACATTCAACATTTCTTCAGATCTGCATTTAGAGCATTCAGAACCTACAAAAATAAGACTCAAGAGGTATGAGACTTATATTTTTTTCTCTCATCTGTCTATTGGAGTTCTTATAGAAGAGGCTCCTATTGTGAGTTCTGCTCCATGCTAGCAGGGAATCAGATGATATCTTTTATTTAAAAAAATTTAGTATCCCAGATCACGCTATTTCTATATCTTATGAAATTATTAAATATTCCAAGATTTCAGGGGAAATAAGCGATCTGGAATCACTGCCTCAGACATCAGTCTATGTTACATTTGAGATTTATTTACCTGGAACCTACATTTTGCTCTACTTTGGTGCCAGTTTCAATTCTGGGAAACTTTCTACTGGAAAAACCTACCGGACTTTTATTAGGAATGGATTATCTCCATGACAGTTCTGTCACAGGGAACCTGCTTTGTCTGGAGGGCTGGACTAGATGATTCCCAGAGGTCCCTTTCAACCCCTATGATTCTGTGATGTTGTGATTCTGCCATGTGCTGAGATATGTAATTTTCCCCCTGAATAGCACAGACTGAGTATAAATACAAAACTGTAATTTATATTCAAGATAAATATATATTCAACACTTTCTGAAAATAAAGGTCCAGGAAAGGAAAATGTCAAAACTGGTACATTATGTATCTTTATTATATAGTATATAGAGGTAATTTATCTATCGTTTAATAATGTAAATCAGAATGCAGAAGTTTATGAGAGAAAAGAAGAATTCAAATTTCCTTTCTGGAATTTGGAGAAAATCATACATTTTGTACCTGATAAATATCTGTTCCTTCTTTACCCCTGCAGTGCTAAACAACAACAAACAGAAGAATTTCTAAACCTGATTTGCTTTATAAATATACAGATTGATGACAACTTGATGAATTACAGCAATGATAATATCATACTAATTGATATTGTGTTCTGTGAGACAGCTATTTTAAGCTCAAAGCCCTGATATTTCCTTATGTCTTTCTTTTTCAATTGCAGAACCTTTAAGTAACACAGCTGTAGCTATTTTTACATTTTAAAGCCTTGTATGAGGCTAATGGCACCAATGCCTTTGCCAAGGGTAGATGCCAGCACTAGTGCACTGGGACCAATGACTCAGCCAGTGCCAGATGAAGTGCAGCAACCTGCATTTCCTTCAAAGTTCAGCAGCAGAGGCAGCACATTATACAAGAATTAATGTTTAAGAAAAGCTTTAGATAGGGCCAATATGGAAAAAAGTCAAGAGTGAAGAGCTGGTGAAGCCTAGATGTGTGAAGTCTTGGTGCTGCTGTTCACATGCCTCTCAGGCATGCAGAGTGGAGGATATGCAGGCACACAGTCAGAAGCTTTATCCATCATCACTAATGAGGTGTGCTGTAGAGATGCTTGAAAGAGGCTGGAGTAACATGGGTTAGCCCTGCAGAGATGCAGGTAGATCAGAGCCGCCCAGGCCGACTCAAATCTATTTATCTGGGCATTCAAAGGTCAGAATGTGGGGAAGTACAGTATGAGCCTGAAAGCTGATACTGTGCCGATCTCCTCAGCTTTGGGCTTTTGTCTACCCTTAGTACTGCTGGAGAGATTTTGCCATGTGCTAATCAACTTGTACTTTTTGCAGCACAGCTTATTCAAGCCATTCAACATGAGGGCAAGGGACAGGGTGTGGATGGGTTGCCAGAGAAGATCTCAACAAGTGTTATAAGAAGGATCAGGGCTGGTATTTCCTTCCACTTATCCAGTCCAAACGATAGCTTTAAGCTTAATCACAGTTTTCTCAGATGTCACTGAATCACAGAATTGTTGGAATTAGAAGGAACCTCTTTTTTTTGTCTCACGGGCAGATTCAGATTTGATGTTAGGAAAAATTTCTTCTCTAAAAGAGCAGTCGTGCTGAAACGGGCTGCCCAAGGAGGTGGTGGAGTCAAGAAGAATTTAGATGTTGTACAAAGGATATAATTTAGTGAAGAAATACTGGTAAGTGAACAGTTGGACTAAATGTTGGAGGGCTTTTCCAACCTTGATGATTCTATGATTATATGATCTGTGACTTCTGGAGATCATTTAGTCCAACCTCCTGCTAAAGCAGGTTCTCTACAGTAGGTATGTATCTATGTATATGAGGTTGCAATGCGCTGTCATGGACAGTAAGGCCAAAGAGAAAACCACCAAGAATGTGACTTTTCAGTTCATGTATTCCTGATCATAATCCTTCTTGCATTCATTCAAAACTAAGATGATCCATGAGCTAAAGGTACTGGAAGGAACACAGACTTACAGACAATATCCTCATTTGTGATATTTCTCAGATAAATCTTTCAGGAAAGTAAAAGATACTTATTACTACTCTGTTTTACATCTTACTTTCCTAAAAATAGGGTAAAAGAGGAATGAACTTTTTAGGCCAGCAAGTAAACCTTTGTATTTTGGAGGAATTTTATTGTAGTTTATCTTCAATCTTGTAAAAAATACATTGAATAAAAGTAGTGCAAATCTTAACAGTAAATATTATTTTAAAATGTCAGGATTTTTGTTGTTGCTGTTTGTTGTTGTTGTTGTTGTTTTATTTTGGTTGTAGTTTTTGATTTAGCTAAAATGAAGTCAACGAATATGGTGTTTTTATTACAGATTTTAAAATATATTAAATTTTCTAAAACCATAAAGTTGTCACAGCTTCAATCCTTAGTATAAGGGTATTTATAGCTATTCAAAACTGATTTATATCTTTACATTTTATTCTCCTTTTTGCTATGGTAGGTAAAGGACGTCTCTAGTGATATGAAGCATCTGTACTACAGCAACTGTCAGCATCATTAAAGCACATCAGTTTTCTGTAACAATCAAAGCCTGAAATAATGAATTCAATTTACAAAATATATTTAAAGCAAAAGTAAGACATTCAGTGGAAACACCGAAGTATTATAAGTAATACAGTGAAGTGCCTGGATGGCACTGTGGATACAGTTGAGCTAGTCAATCTGCAGGTCAGTGCAAGCTCATTGGCCTTCATTTGATGTTGGTGCTTCAGCTGATTTTCATATAGAGGTATTGTTATTTAAATTGGGATGATCTGCTCTGGGGAATCACAGCTGAGACACAAAGAACTGCTATGCATCAAATGCAAAAGTATAAGAATATCTTCCTTGCACTTCTAACTGCATTCAGCAATAGTTAACATTAAGAAAATAACCAAGAAATGCTGCCTGTGATTGCAGCAAACAAAAAAAAAAAAAATTCTGTTACTGCTTTTTGTATACTGCAGCATCAATGCAAGTTAAGCAATCCAAATTTGCATGTCTCATTTCATAGCTGTTTATTCTAACTGCTGTACAGACAGGAAGAAAGCATACGTCTTAGGAGAGACTATATTCTTAATAACTACAACATGAAGAAGGAAACAGAAGTTTGGGAATTTGAAAGGATTGTCCAACAATCTCAAAGTAAATCATGGCAGAGCAAGGATAAAGCCTGGATTCCACAGTTATGACTTGGTAATCTCAGTTATTGAGTATGCTGATTCTCTATGTGTAACACAAGCATATAATACATTGTGGACTCCTGCTAAACATTTTGGTGCTTTTGCCTCATTTAGTACAATAAATAAATCCTAAGAGCATTTTAATGTACACAAACAGGATTTTTGAAAGGAATCACTAGAGTAAATCCTTGCAAGAGGTTTTCAAATCCATGAGCACTGCAGACTTACTGAAAATACTCCTGTTGCTAAAGCAGGCTACACTCTACGGCAGGAACTTTACAATGTATTCTCTCCCTGCAGTACTTGCAGATGCAAAAGCTGTAATGGGGATTTGGAAAGGCCTTTGCTGTATTTTGCAGTTCTAAACACCAGTAAACAAACAACAGCAGTAATAAACTTTTCATAACAACTGCTGAGCATGCTTGCATGCTGATGTCTAGAGTCAGTGGCTGCAATGATGACAGATTTGGAGATTAGAAAATGAAATACACAGAATATTTTATGCAGAGCAGAACACTGGTTTTGCTTAGCAGAGAAAAAGACAGTCTCTCAATATCACACAAGGTTTGCTTATGTTTACATTTGCCTCTCTAGGGACAGAAGTAATCTTACTGTGCTTGTCACACCTGGCAATCCATGGCATGCTGTCTTCAAGAAACAGATGTTTCCGGACAGTATGCCTGCAATATCTGCTCACCCTTGTGGCACAGGGCCTTTCTCCTTCCATGAAAACACTTAAGCTAACAGTAATCAAGATTTCTTCCATTAGATAACAAGAAAGGTTGCCTTGGATCTGCTTCTAAGGTATTCCCATTGTTAAATAGAGTCATAGAATCGTTTTGATTGGAAAAGACCTTTAAGGTCCAAATCTCAGCCTAACACTATCAAGTCCACCACTAAACCATGCCACTGATCACAGAATCATAGAATCACAAAGGTTGGAAAAGACCTATCATCCAGTCCAACCGTCCTCTTGTCACTAGTATTTCCCACTAAACCACGTCCCTCAGTACAGCATCTAAACATTTTTTTAAGAACTCCAGGGACAGTGACTCTACAACCTCCCTGGGCAGACCATTCTAGCAGTGGACCACATTTTCCGAGTTTTTCCTAACTTCCAGCCTGAATCTCCCCTTGCTCAAATTGAGGCCATTATCTCTCATGCTATCCTCAGTTAAATGGGAGAAGAGGCCGATCCCTCTACAACCTCCCTTTGGATAGTTATAGAGAGCAATAACGCCTCCCCGGAGACTCTTCTTCTCCAGACTAAACAATACCATTTCCCTCAGCCACTCCTCGCAAGACTTGTGCTCCAGACCATTGCCCTTTTCAGAACACACTTGAAGGCCTCAATGTTTTCCTTACAGCGAGGGGCCGAAAACTGAATACAGTACTCAAGGTACAACCTCACCTCAGTGGGGGGGACCATCACCTCCCCGTTCCTGCTGGCAACACTATTTCTGATATAAGCCAGGATGCCACTGACCTTTTTGGCCACCTGGGCACACTGCTGGTTCACGTTCAGCTGAGTGACGACCAACAGCATCCACACAGTTTTCCAGCCACTCCAATACAACCCCATAGTGTTGCGTGGGGTTGCTATGGCCAAAGTGCAAGACCCAGCACTTGCTCTTGTTGAACTTCATCCCACTGGCCTCAGCCCAGATATCAAGCATGCCGAGATCCCTCTGTAGAGCCTTCCTATCCTCAGGCAAATCGACACTTCCTGCCAACTTGCTGTCATCTGCACTTTCTTAGGGTGCACTCAATACCCCTGTCCAGGTTATCAGTAAAGATAGTATTAATTAGGACTCGCCTCAATATTGACCCCTGGGGAACATCATTCGTGATCAGTTGCCATCTGGATTTAACTCCATTCACCACCACACGTATGAAGTGCCACATCCATATGTCTCTTCAATACCTCCAGGCAAGGGGACCCTACGACCTCCCTGTGCAGCCTGTTCCAATGCCTGACTAGCTTCTCTGTGAAGAAATTCTTCCTAATGTCCAATCTAAACCTCCATAAACACAACCTGAGGGAATTTCCTTGCACTCTGTCACTTGTTACCTGAGAAAAGGGACCAACACCTCCCGTCTGCAGCCTTCTTTCAGGTGGTTGTAGATAGTTATCAGCCATCCTTCAGCCTCCTTTTATTTCAGATTAAATTGCCTCAGTTCTCTCAGCCACTCCTCAGAAATCTTGTTTTCTTGACCAGTTTTGTGTTCTGCACTTGAGCTACTCATTGCCTTTCTTGTAGCAAGGGGCCTAAAACTGAACACAGAACTCGGCAGTGCCTCACTAGAACTGAGTACAGGGGGAGAATCACCTCCTTGCTCCTTCTGGGCATGCTATTTGTGATGCAGGACAGGATACCATTGGTCTTCTTGGCCAGCTGGTTACACTACTGGCTCATGTTTAGCCGTCTGTCAGACAACACTCCTAGATCATTTTCTGACGGACAGCCTTCCAGCCATTCTTTTGTACGCCTTTATCACTGCATGGGGTTTCTGTCACCCAGCAGGAACTAAACAGTTAGAAGCAAATTCAGTTCTGGCACCATGACTGCTCCAGAAAAACAGTCCCTACGCACTGAAGTGAACGCTTTTGAAAACCTGGCCTCTGTACTTAGTGCCTACATGGCGCCTTAATCTGAACACAACTTCCTGTTCTTTCAAGGTTCATCCATTAAGCTAAGAATTCAGTTAAGCACATGGGAAAACTACTCCCTGCCTTCTCAGCTTCACAGAAGACTCAGAGGGTCTTCAGCTTCAGTAAACCATGATAAAGTTGTGATCAAGACCTCTAGTGATTTTCTCTGCCATATATGATGCACCTGATTTGAAAGCCATAAAAGTGGTTTGGTTTTCAGAGAGTGCTCAGACTTTCTATTATCCAGTCACAGGTTTTTCCAAATGTCTTTGCCAAAGTAGACTCATGCAGAAACATTTTCAGAAGTAGAATTCAGTATGTCTTGGCCAAATTACAGCTCTCTAGTCATTTAAATTAATACACTAAAATCACTTGCACACATATTCCTAATTTGCCTTTTAATTTTAATGACTAAGGAAAAAGTTTGTACCATCTGGAAAATCTTTATTTTTCCCCACATTTCTAAGATAATGTATGTATTTTCTTGGCAAAGAATCTGCTTAATGTCCCTACATATCATCAATAATTTGTATGCAAAAGATGAACTCTTGTGTGAGCGATAGTTCCTCTGAGGCAATAGAGAACAGAGGAAAGAGTTACGGCTCCATGAATGTGACTGTCTTATGAATATGTTGCCTAAGCTTTTGTTCTAACTGTTTGTCCACAAAGACTTTTATTAATGACCTAAAATATTGGAAGAGTGTAAAAAATGCCTGGAGTGCATTGTGTGTAGCTTGCACTGCAGTGGATGAAAACAACCAAACAGCAAGGGGGGGTGGTGAGAAGGGGCGGAAGGATGCCTGAAAAAGACCTACTGGTAAATGGACTGGACTTGGGAAAGCTTGCCTTTGCAGGAGTGAAAGCTGGGCTGGTGAAGGAGCCATGTGTGTGAACCTTCAGTCAAATTCTTGAGCTCTCCTATGTAGCTGCAGTCTACATTTCTCTGTTTTCCTAAGGAAGGCTTTGTTCACATGCAACTTGTTTTACTCACATTCTTAGACCGTCTTCACACAATATTTTTTCCTGTTTATTACACAAGTTGACCAATTCCAGAGACAAATGACTTTCTTCTTGATGTTGCTACATAGATTATTTTAGGAGGGGAGTATTTGTATATCTATATATACTTATTTAATATACTCTTTTTTGTTGTTTTTGCTGTAATTTTTCCAATCCATTTATTTTTATTTATTATTATTTTTTTAATTTAGAAATCTATTACAGCAGTAACTTGGTTTGACTTTAGATCCTTTCCCTCCTTGCAATACTAATGCCACTGCCAATCACTTCAAAGTACTTTTAGTCATATTAAAATAGTTTCCTTTTGATGGGTATGTAACATGTATCAGAAGAAGGAAGAATAACATTTAAGATGCCATAGCAATCTTAACATTTAAGATGCCACAGGGATTTAGCAGAATATTTGAAGAGTGTTCTTTCACCGTTTTGCAATAAAATTTCAATTCAGCTTCTCCTGGCATAAAACTGACTTAAATCAGAAGAGGGATTATAGTAGTCATGTGCAATGACTCAGTGACTTTATTTCTGAAGATAAATTTTCAATCTCAGTTTATCCAGCACCAGTAAACTTCCATAGGATGAGTGTATTAAAAAAAACAGAACTAGATAAAACCTACACATCAGTGTTGTTGAGGAGACAACAGGAGAAATTAATTTAAAGAAGTAAATCTTCTTTTATCTTTAGCACTGAACCTACTCAATGGCACCCCATTAGAACTGAAGGATGAACAAATGAATGAGACAAGACAAAAGCTATAAATAAGTTTCCATGAGTGGTAATTTATTTAAAAATTACACTCCTTTCCTATAAATATTAATCATATTCTGTTGAAATTTTTTATAATGTTGGTCGAGGTATTTTGGTCTCTCTTTTAATAAAAATAAATATTTCAGAAGCAATTGACTATATTTTCAATTGAATATATTTTATATTCAGAAGAATATAAAACTATATGACCCTAGCTTGTAAGTTTATACTTATACAACAGTTCTTTTGTACTAAAAATAATTCATCAGTCTTTTAGCTTATCTTTTAAAAACACCACTATTTTGCCAAACACATTTTTCTAACAAAGCAACTGTTCTTACTAATTTATATGAACTTTTCATTCAAGTTTGATAGAGTTTTTTCTTAATCTGTTTCTATTACCTCACTTATGAGTTGAACTACCCACGTGCAGCCTCAAATATTTGCCACAGGCATGTTCTCATGCTGCATCTGAGAGACTGACTCTTAGTTTTTTTTAAAGCCTCCTTCCTGTTTGGAACAAAATCTTGTCATTTAAACTTAAATTTTAATTTTTTTTTTTTTTATTTACCAATGTGATTTCTATAATTCTTATATTTCTATTTTATCAACAGAGCTTCTCATTTGCTTAATGTGAATCTCACACCGAAGTCCAAATTCTGCAAAAAAAAAGGCTACTCATCATGCTTTTCATTATAACTGTTTCTTCATTTAGGAAATGTTAATTGGCTGTCCTAGCCTTGTTTTATATCTCTGAGTCTGCTGACCTTTTGTTAAGAGAAAAAACAAAACAAAACAAAACAAAAAATAAGCTGAGAATAACCCTTACTAATGCAAAGAGAGGAAATAAAACTGACACTATTGCTATTTTTTGTGTCACAGCATTAAAAAGCAATCTAATTTAGTTATTACTCTGTCACAGTGCTAATGACTACACAGCATTTACAAAGGACAGTCTAAAACAGGAAGCTGACCCATGCTTTTAATACTAAAATCATTTTTATCTTGTGGTAATTTCAATCAGAAAGGAAAATTGTGTGTAATGTTATTACTTAGACTGATTACAGTCGTATGTAAAAATCTTTGAAGTTTTATGCACTATATCATAGAGATGGAATATTTTTGAGAATGAAGAGGTTGCTGCTAATGATTTAAATAGAAATATTTAAAATACAGTTTTAAAAATAGAAAGCTGAGGCAAAAAGTCTACCTACACTGTATTCCATCTCAAAGACATAAATTAATTTCTGCTAAAGCACTGAATTGTTGCAGCAGGACTCCAACCAGTACACGTAACACATTCACATTACAAAATCTACATGTGTAGGAGAGGTCACAATGGACATGCCAAACCTCTATGGTTCCCATTTTTACAAGGTTGCGGACACACATGTTTCCTTAGGAAGAATGGTGGTGTTTGAAAGAGAGAAGCGAAGCCCAGGGCTGGAATCAGCACAGAGCAGGAGCTTTGCTTTCTGGATCAAGTTTCTCATGTCTGTCCTCTTGCCCTGCAGATGCTGGGCAAGTGTGGCAGTGGCAGTGATCAGTGCCTGGCACTGCTTTTGCAAACTACTGCTCTTATAGTAGATAGGGCTTAACAGCCCATGAAGCATGGCACGAATATTTTGCTCATTCATGTTCATTTTTAGTCAGAATTAACCTAACTCATCTAGACTATCTTTAAGGTCCCCTCCAACTTAAGCCATTCTGTAGATTTTATAGCATTTGTGCATTTGATTCATAACATGTTTAGCTTCCTCCCCACTGGTGACAACAACTTTCAAATGGTATTGTGTATGTGCCAGCCAATAAGAACTTAGACTCACTATTCTCCCATTTTTTGGCTTATTTATTGTTCCTAAGTATTCTGTATTTTCCTACATTCCTTTTAATAATTTAGTTCTCTTATCTCACTCAAGTCTTTCTTTTTCCCTACCTCCCCAACCCCGGTTCTGCTGTGGGGAGGGAGAAGTATTGCATGATCACAGCAGAAAGATAAGCAAATCTAATCCAGAATGTGTTCTGCCAGCTGTCCTTAGATACTCAATAGCTGTAATAATTTGCTGGGCTATCTTTGAATGTGCAGTTGAAATGCAGATAGGACGATGTGATAGATGTACTTCGTGAGATGCACTTTTTGCATTTCTGTTCAATATAAAATATCACTGCTTTAATTAGGTTGCTTTCAATTAACTTATGTGCTCTCTGAAAATACAATGAAGCAATTAAGTTGTACTACAAATGACTGACTTCATTTAAATTTGAAAATACTGAAATTGAAGTCAAATATGTTCCTTTGTTCCCTTTTTTTTCAGGTGGGCAAATATTTGCCATGGGGAGAACATACTGAAAAATAATAGAATTGTGGCAGAGGTTTTTTCTCTTAATTATTATTATTATTAAAGTCATCAAGTGAATTTTTCTTTTTTTCTTAGCTTGATACCTTCAGTGCAAAAGGAGAATCTGTGTTCTGAAACACTGTAACTAAGAAACTATCTGAATATGTAAATGGCTAAATGCTGGTATTTGGACAAATGATGGAGATTTACATGACAGAATGACTTGTATATACTTAACAGTATCCCTAAAGTACTTCCCAGAATCATATTAGTACAAACTGAGATCAAGTTGCTGCTACACAGGAAATGCAGTCTGGTATCAACACAAGGAATTTCAGTTTGAACCCAACGTGACAGGCAGTTTTGTCAAATATGCCCCCTGAGATGCATAACTCGTTGACCATGAAATGGCAATGTCACTCTTGTCCTAGGAGCTTCAGCACATTTTTGCATGGTCTTTTCATTTTCTTTTCTTTTTGTTTTGTTTTCTAAGAAGTAAATGAAAAAATGTTTAGCTGGTTCTTTCACCTTTCCAAGCAATGTGACACTGGAGCTACATTGAAGGCAGTGTTTTACCACCACAATAAAAGAGAAGAAAAATGTTTAGAGCTCTGTTTTATGTACACAAATAACCTACAACTTATATAGGTAGAATAACAACCACGTATCAAATGCTTAAGGTTCTGAGTCATGCTGAGTACAACTGCATTTCCCCTTTCTCAATGGTCCCTGTGATATTTTGCCTATAACAGCATACTTCACAACTGACTTTGGGAATCTCTGGTATTTTACAGCACCCTTTTCTGGCAGTGTTCTGTAAAATACAGAGCTTTTATGATCCTGTGTTTCATGTAGAATTTGCAACATATGAATTTGAGAGTAAGAGAATCATCAGTTCTTCATGATACAGACAGAAGCATATTCTAACAAATTTCAAATATTGAAGCCTTTCATAAGAACTTCATAAGAACTTAACTAGAACTCCTGCAACTCTTGTTATTCTATTAAACAAAATCCTAGCAAAATAGTGGATTTGTCAGAACCAAAGACTGATGTGGTAACTAGCCTAGTGAGGAGGACATGAAACCTATTGCACTGTTAGAAATCAAGAGGGTATTTTTATTGTATAGTCATTAAGTCAAGACAGGAAATATATTTGGTGACCGACAGGGTCTTGACAGAAGAGTTGCTCAAACACAGAGGTAACAGTTTAGAGAAGAAGAAAGAATTTTCTGTGTCTGGCTGAAATAAACAAACAATGTTTGTTTGTTATATTTTGGCCTGATTTTTTTTCTGTTTTTTTTACAGCATTTAATATTGGAAAATATTTGCCCATGTCATTAAAACAATGTGAAAAAAGGGCAACTGACAAAAAATGACCTAATCTTAGAGGTAAGGATTTGAAGTTTCTTCTTGTTCGCTTTGTTTTGTTCTGTTTTGTTTTTCTTGTTATTTGTGTGTATTGGTTTCCTTAGTAAAACAAAAGTCTCCATACTTCTCCCAGTGTTGGCATTGAAATGGCAGAATAAAGTTTCTGGAGTTTCTACAAAACCACAATTTTTGAAGTGATTAACTTCCTTACCTTCTGGTTTCTTATAAAGTTTTGCTCATGCATCACAAAGAAAAAGTGGAACAAACAAACAATATAAATTAAAAAATTAGAACTGGAAAGATTTCATCATAAATATTATTTGCTTTGGGGAAAGCTCAGCAAACTTTTCAAGCACTGGCCAGACCAAATTTACAGGACAATCAAGCAGCTGAAAGAGTTTCTTATAAATTTTAATATGGTAATACTCCTAAAAGATACAGAGAATAGGCAAAGAATTTCAAAAGAGCATCACATACCTTGGACCCAATTTTAAAGATTCTTACTAAATCTTACTAATCTAAAGATTACTTCTTAATTTTGACCCTGCAGTTTCATTTGTTAGAAATTACAGCACTTGGGTATTTAATTACCAAGTGAGAGTTACAGATTGTCTAGATGTCTAAATACTGTCAGTTGTACCTGGGCTTTCCAGGAAATCCAGTAAACTGCAGGCACAAAACTGCAAGCACTTAGAAGCACAGCTGAAACTTCCAATGAAATAAAGAAAACAAGAAACCATTTAGTCATTTTAAAAGTTGAGATCATAAAAAGACCACCAGAAACATGGGGATTCTGAATAGTGTTGAACATGAAAAGAAATTATCTTAACATTTTAAAAACAGAAGAAAAAAAGACCACAATTATTATTTAAAGATAAATCTTTAGAAGTCTAGACTGTGGAAGTTAAATCTTTCTGAGTTTAGACTGTCATCAGAAGTCCTTGACACTCCCTTGGCAATGACAGTATTTCAGTTTTGTCAGAATCACCAGTGAATACATCTACTACACCATATAAAATAATCACATTATCAGGCAGATAAAACAAGGGGTTTGCATCAGATCATAACTTAATTTTATAACAGAATTTTACATTTTAATCTATTTGACCATCACTTTCACTTAGAGTCTGAAATAAAATTATGTTATTGTATTCTTTGCTATAATCAAATATTTTGTCCATAAGGAAATGTCAGGTCACATTTATAGCAATCAAGGGGCCTGTAAGCCAGATTGGAAGGTCATTTTGTTTGAGCATTGTAAATGAACTATCCAAAAAGGGACAACCAAGGACTCATTATACAGTGAATTTACCCAAATGACAACAAAAGCAGTGCAAAAGCTGTTACTGTTTGTCCTTTGAAATTTGAAATGGTATCAAACATAATAGAATTTATCTTTTATTATCAAGTCTGGTAAAAAATTATGTTAAAAATATTTTTTTGGTAAATGCTTATTTTGTTACAGTGCAAGTAACATGGAGGAAAATAACATTTTGCTAAAACAGAACAAACACTAGTTCAATTCCATTGAAGATATATTTGTTCACATATGCTATGCTATATGTCTTCTATAGACTTTCTAAGTTGTTATCTATGCCTAATTAGCAGTAACAAAATTTACTGCAGCAGCAGCTAGTGATTTCCTCTCATGTATGAGCGCACGATATATGTGCACTCGTGTGCACCATTACGGAACATACCCATAACCTGCGGTTTTCAAGTGGTTTTCACAGGTATAAAAACTTCAGAAGCTTCCATTTAGCTGGTGATGATAGTGGAAGTGAGGAACAACAGACACACAGCTGGGAGCCGTTCCAAAAGCACTAATCCGTGATGGTGTCACTGCTTCCCCCATGTGTGGAAAAAAGAATGAGATTTCAATACGAATTCATGAAGGGACAGGAATTAGTCAACTCTGGTTATGTCCAATACCTTATGTGCTCTGAATGCTGCTTTGCCGTGGCTTTTATCTATTTTGTAACATTGCAATAGCATCTCAGAATCACTAAGTTAGCTCATTCCTTAGCCGAGATTTCTCAAATAAATGAAAAAAAAAGATGATAAACAACAAATTTTGAGTTATATGCTGGTAAATGGAGTCAAAGAATTTCAGTGCTTTCTTAATATTCAATAATTATACTCTTCCTCACTATGGGCTGCTTTCCTTATTTATGCAAAATCTTTGTCTGTAGGATATGGAGGATAATTCTGCTTGAAGAGAAAGGAGTACAAATAAAAAAACGGAGTTATGTAATCCAATATGGGTGCTGGGTAGAAGGTAGCAATGTCTGATGACAATTTTCCATTCACCACTGCCACAGCTTATTTTGACGCATAAAGAAATTTAAGACAGTTGCACTGAGTTCATATGAACAACTGCAGGTGTCAGCCAAAAATTAGCTGTCGAAGTGCTATGTATGGATAGGTTTATTTTTTTGTTTGTTTGTTTTGTTTTTGCATTATCACTGATTTTCAGAAGATTACATAAAAACTGTCATACATGGAGCTGAAAAGTCCTTTCAGCTTCACCATTATTTAGAAACGAAACAAAAAAATGTATTATTCTGTGACTATGATTCTATGATTCTCTGATTCAATTACTTTATGATTCTACGAAAGCAGCTTTATTCTGCTAGACAGATTCCTGAGGTGAGGAAGTATTGAAAGGAAAATGTATTTTCTATAGATAACACAAGATGCTTGTGCTTACCACACTGGAAATTTCATCATTCTGCACTGGATGTCTAGCACAGTGAAATGCAATGCATTTGATTCCCTGCACAGCACAGTGCTATGAAACTCCCATAGGAAACTGAATGACCTGTTGTGGTTGGTTATATTTACTAATCTTTACTGCACCAGTCTGTTTTCCTGACTCTTTTGAAGGCTTCTTTGTTCTTCTATTTCTCTAGAGAGTTGTAGTGAGACCTGTCAGCATGTCAGAGACACCATGAGTTGCAAAAGCAATGGACTGTTCTGAGAACAAATCTTTGGCAAGAAGAATTTCTTCTATGTTATTTTCACTCCGTCAGGACCATTATTGTTATAAAAGCAGCTTGACATGAAAAGCAAGTAGTCATAGTACTCCAAGAGCAAAAGACTCTTTCAGGATCATGCATGAGATTCACTAGAACAAGACAGTTTCACAGAATCACAGAATGGTAAGGGGTTGGAAGGGACCTCTAGAGATCATCGAGACCAACCCCCCTGCCAAAGCAGGTTCCCTACAGCAGGTCACACAGTTAGGCGTCCAGGCAGAAACCTGAGAAATGTATATGCTGATATTCTGATAGGTAAGAAGGAAACATTTCAGGAGAAGAATATGAAATTCAGTGTTAGAGAGATAGGGAAATAGAGATATCCTCACAAATTAATTTGCAGGAAAACTACAAACCTTTATATGGCTAAGTAATTTTTACATTTATCCTGGCTTTTAAACATAGGACTTAATATTTAGAACATAATCTGTAGTCTGGAAAAATATACTTTTCTATTACTAGAAATAACTGAAAAGGTCAGTGGGAGACATTTTAGTAATTGGTCTATGTAAAGAATTCAGCAAAATTCTACAGTCTTTCCAGATTCGTACTAAATGTTGTTCTGAATGAAAATTTGCTGGGACATTTGACTGTGTTTGATTTCAAGTCATTTATCAATTACATTGAAACTTTGGCATATCTAGGGGTATGCTGAGAAAAAAAATGTTCTGCCACTGCCAGTAACACCTCTACTATCAGAAACTCTGACCTAGCAGAGACTCTACAGGTTTCAGTGCTAAAAAAAATACAAAACAAGAACAAAAACAAGTACAAGAATTAATACCTTGACCAGGAATTTAGGACTTTATGTATGCAGCCTGAATAATGAACAATTAATTTCAAGTTACTTAATGCTAGGCAATTTTGAACACCAGAACAGCACTCTTCTCCAAACTATCAGGAAAATGAATGTATTGCTTTGATGTGAAGCAGACAGAGTGGCAAACATTGTCCTGAATACATCAGCACAACTTTTTGTCAGTAACAAAAACAGCATGAATGGGTAAAGATTCAATATGGTACATGTTCATTCAAAATATCTGTACAACTGAGCACAGGAGTTCACTTAGAGTTATTCTTTCTTTTGAATAGAAGACTGTGTATATCCACACAAACTGAATCTTTTTGCTACAAATTTTCCAATACAGAGCTCCTTTTTCCCTTCTCTGTGCCTCTCCTAGACTTCCACTTTCACTAGGGGTTTTAGAGATACTTTGCAGTGTTTTTTATCTTACACTTTTGCTAAAATTAGGGGAGGTATCAATCTTGAACAATTATTCTTCTGCACCCTGGTATTCCATGTGTATCCACTGTAATCTGTAACACTCATTAGGCTTTTTAGTTATCTGGTTGGTTGCTTTTCTTCTACGTTGTCTAAATTACTTGTAAACTGTAATTGCCACTATAAGGTTCTTCAGCTATGTCATTTCTCTCCTCAAAATGTATTTATAAAAGCTTTTCTGGTTGCCTTGAACAAGTGTGTCTTTTTAGAGGTTTCATATTACCATAAGAAATTGCAAAGAAACAGAAAGCAATTTACATCTTTTATATACATATATAGAAATTCAGAGCTCCATTCTGCATTCTGCCATAAATGTATGTTTTGACTGCTGATGTATTTAAGTTTTTGGACATCTGAGAATAGGGTGCAAAACTGTTTTGCAGAAAGTTTACTTTGAGAATTTGACTTTTTTTCCCACCTTCGATAATCCCAGAATCCTTGTTTTTGAGACATAAGTTGTTTTTGCCCTCTGAAAATTCCTGACTTAGTGAAGTTAAAGAAATTTCTACTTCTTTTATTAAAATCAGAGCCAAATTTCTTCTGGTGGAAGCCCACATTTCTTTTTCTGCCATTGCTGTTGTTTGATTTTGTTTTTGAATGAATGCTTTCTCTGTTGTTCAGAATATCTCCTTTTTTCACGTGTCACTCCAAAATACACAAATGTCACCTGTATAAACAACTGTCCATTAGTTCGACTGCAGATTAAGAAACATTTTTAATTTAACATTTAATTAACATCCATAATGCAAAAGTGCAGATCTTCTGTGGAAAGTACATGGGGGCAAGTTAACATCAGTTTAACGGAGAGGTAGTCATGTTACTGGGGGCAGCCAGCTGATACAGTCTCTGCCAAGTCCTTGGTACAGGCAGTGGTGGGCCAGTAGAGTGTCTGCCCTGGAATCATCTCCAGCAGATACTGGAGGTGGCAGCCCAGCAAGACTTCTACCGCACCCATTAGCACAGTGACCATATATATATGGCAGCAGAAGTCAATAAAGTATCTTGTATCAGGATAAGCAAGGTCATTCACAAAGAACAAGGAGACTTAAAATCATAGAATCCCTAGAGTTGGAAGGCACCTCTGAAGGCCATCTAGTTCAATTCCCCTACAATGAACAGGGATACCACAGCTAGATCAGGTTGCCCAGGGTCTAATCCAGCCTCACCTTGCAAGTCTCCAGCTACAGAGCAGTTTACCACAAACAGGTTTCTTCTAGCTACATGCAGATGCTAGAGGCAGTTTACTTGAGTTATTAAAATAAGTCCTTTTTCAGGGCTGTCACCAGTGCAGGTCACAATCTGTACTTTTCCACTCAACACCTCTTTTGAGAATGATAATTGTGAAAGATTCACCTTTCCTGAAGTTAACTTCTCCTTTGTAGTTGCTTGAAAAGGTAATGCAAGAAGAAGTTCATGCTAAAATGTGTGTGAACTGTAGGGCTAAGTGACAGAACACAGAACTTCAAGAGAATGTGAAATTCATTAAAACAAAACAGAACAAAACAAAATATCAATAATATAGATTTAGAGAAAGTCAACAAGGGAATAAAAAGGTTGTCAGGAACTTTGTTTTCCTCTCTCTACACATTGAATTTCACGGTGTCCTTTCCAGTGACTTGGGTAGCACCCAGCTTTCATTCTTGTGAGTGGGAAGACTGCCAACAAAATCAGAGTTTCAATGGCTGACGCACTGTTTCTCTCTGAAATATAGCTGAATGTAAGTGCTCGGCTCACTTTTTTTTTACTCTGTTGACTGTGACCAACATTTAAACAAACTATTCAACTCTGCTTAGACCTTGTTTCCCTCCCATGGCTTACTCATAGCCCTTCTAAGAAATCCTTTGAGAGAAGTTAGATACCACTTTAAAGAATTTCCTACACAAAGAAAATTTTTGTCTATCAGAGCTTGTTTAGTTTAGCTGACAGCTTATCACCACAGAATAAAAAAGAACATAAAGAATAAAACCGAACAGAACAGAACAAGCATAGTGCAAAAAATAAGAACCCTGACTCTTATTAATAGCCATTATATGACTCTAAAATTCCAGTTCTCAACTTAGAAGGGTTGTTTCTGACAATCTTAATGACAACCATGAAATTATTGCTTTCAAAACTAAAACTTTATTCAAAATTTATAGAAAAGTTTGGTACTGTGAACACTTAAAACTTGAGTAGCATTCTCAAGGTCTTCATTAGTTGCGTTGGAGATTGGTTGTCAATCTGTTTGGAAGAGCTATTAACATGAAACATAAGCACACTATTTATTAGTTGCATTTCTTTCTAAATTACTGGCTACATAAAAAACTATGAAATCTGATAATATTAATCTGTCTATGGCAAACCAAATATATCATATGAGATCTGTATTGAACATTTTTAGCACACAAGTGTTAGAAGAATACCTTTCCCAGTGTAAAAGAATAAATTTCATCCAAGAAAAAAGACCAGAAAATTTTACTCCACTCTAGTGCATGTATATGCATCAACAGTGCTTGACTCCTGAAATTGACAACTTGCCTCTTAAATGGCTTCAAGACCTTGAAAATTTCCATAAAACAAGATGTTCATAGCTATTGCCAACTATGTACGGTGTTTTATAATTGTGTTTTAATAATGCTATTAATATTCACCACGGCGAACTACATTGAGTGTGCCTGATAATATATTTATTAGGTAGTAAAATACCCAGCATGAACAGATCAAAATGAAGTAATTATCACAAACTTTACTAGTTTAGCATCTGCACACAAGCCATCATTTGCATTGACTTTGAGATATGACATCGATGACAAATTTCTTCTTACTTGATTTGAAGGCCTGTGATGGTATACTTGGAAAAAATTCAATGACAGGATAGGAAACAGGAAGGAATTGACTCAGAGACTTCCTACTGAGGTCTGGATCTGCATTTTTTAATGCACATGAGTATTCACAAGAAATTTCCGTACCTTATGCTGCAGTAATAAGTTTGCTCTTAGAGACAAATTTGGTGCTCTGGTATAAAGCAGCTAGTAATTTAGTAGTAAAGTTTCTTGATATTTACCATTCTACACCCATGTATTCTACTGCCTGAGTGTTCAGGCTGAAATAGTATTTAGTCAGTTTACTGCCCCTTCCTCTCTCCCTCTCTTCCCTTCCTTCCTCTGTTCCCTTCCTCTCTTCCTTCCTACCTTCTTTCCTTCTTCCTTCCATCCATGAAAGCCCACGCGAAAGTCAATTTAAAAATTAGTAGATGTTTTCGATGATTCTGGGGCTCCCACCAAGTGATCTGCAGATGGCGATGCTGTCGCTGACTCTCTGGAGTCACCACTTTAGGAAGCAGTCAAGTCTCTACACTTGGTTCAGTGGAGTTCTATGTGGTGAATGTGCGTCACAAATACAATTTAGGTCCGGACAGTGACTAAAATACGAACCAATATCAAGGAGAAAATAACTACCGAACGGACGTTCACGTAAGCGAGCACCAGCTATGAGCTGGACCTGATCCGTGCGAGCCCCATCTACATCAGTGGCGCAGGAGGAGGGCGGGAGGCGCTGCGGGAGCGGAGCGGCAGAACCCGTAAGCTCAGGAGAGGCCCATGGCCGAGAGGGCCGACTGGCCGTTGGATGGTGCGTGGAGCAGGTCTCCACGAGCAGCCACGGAGGAGCCCTCGTTGCCGCTGCGGTTTTACAGAAAGCACTGAGGGCATCTTCCGGGACGGGCACAGACCCGGAGACCATGACCCGGCCCGGCTCCGTGCCTTGTGCACACAGACAGCACGGTGAGCAGACGCGGAGCTAGGGACCGGCTGAAAGCAGTGAGCCCGGGAGGAGCTGCGAAGGCGCTTCCCAGTATTCAGGGATAGGGCACGTGGGAAACAGGCTCCACTAGGGCTGCACCGATTAAGAAAAAAAAGAAATAACAAAAAAAAACCACGAAAAACCTTTACAGATCCTGAACTGATCCTACAGATCAGTTATTCCTGCTTTCACTGAGAGCTGGGACTTGAAGCTGTGCAGCCTGTAGTACTCCTGACTGCAGTGTTTGTAGTGTATCCTCACTGCTTACTTGGTTATCCAAAAGGTTGCCTCCATTTTTTGTAGCAGTCACTGGATGTTGAGACAATTCCCTTGAGGCCATTTTCTCTCTCCATAGTGGTGCTCCCCTTCTCTCTGTTCACCAAGTGTCGAGTTTTGCACTTTCTCTTTCCACGAGGCTTTTTGCTTCTTGTTCTGTCTGCCTCTCCAGAAGGGCTCCTTGATCTGGAGCTTGATTGGCTCCTTAATATGCATTGTTTGTAACAGGAGTCCTGTCTCTCCTGAAATCCCATCTGGCTTTGCAGATCTGTCCTTTCGGTGAAGGACTGGATCCTGGATTCCAAACTGGCAAGCTTAGTGAGGTTTAGGCTGAGTGCTGTCTTACTGCAGGAGCAGCCATCTCCAACTGTCTTTTGACTATAAAAAGAGTAATTCCACTGGTGACTGCTTTGGTAACAGGCTCTTTTATAATGGTCACTGCCTCTGTTTCTTGACCTCCTTTAGCCATGGCCTTTGTGATATAACCATGATCTGCTTGAATCTCTGGTGGTAGTGCTCTCACAACTACTGGAACCTCTCTGGCTTTTTAGGTAGGGGGTTGTATCATGAGGCCTTGATCTCCTACTTCTTTTGCTCTGATGTTTGCTAGCATCTTTGCATCTTCATCTCTTTTTAGGCTGGTGTTCACTGTGATGCTTCCTGCAAGGCAGACGGCCATAACCCTTCTCACTGTTCTGTGGACCAAATCATACAATGGTATCTAGGCTGCCAGTTGCCTTTCCTTCGGCAACCCCTGGTTAGTGTCCCGTCGTAAAGTGCTCAGACAGCCCCGGCCAAATCATAAGCTTTTCATGACACCAATGTGGTGAGCGGCAAAATGGCATTTATTGCAAGCAACACACTCTTCTTATACGTCTCCCCTAAATCACAGTGCTACTAATCACCCTTGCTATGGTTGTCTGTGCCCAATAGACGTGTGGCATGTCTTGTCTTGCCATGTCTCATCATGGTTTCTCATGAGTCAAGGGGCCACCGCAGCGCCTGATGATTCCACAGCCCCCCTTTTACGTATTCCGTTAACCACGCAAGGGGCCCCCGCAGATCCTATTGCGCCTGGTGACCTTGACAGCCCCCGCTTTACGTATTTCATTGACTACATCTCTAACTTGCGTATTTTGTTAACTACAATATATCATACAATGGTATCTGGGCTGCCCAGGGCCCCATCCAGCCAGGTCTTGAAGACCTCCAGGGATGGGGCATTCACACCTTCCCTAGGCAGCCCGTTTCAGTACCTCACCATTCACTGTGTGAAGAACCATTTGTATCTCAACAAGCAGATATTAGAAGAATGACAAGGGGAAGCCATGGCTTAAGAATGCTTGAAGGGGCTACTGAAACAGTACATTTAAAACAAGTGTTTCCTCCTCCTTCTGTCATCTTTTCAAGTAGCTTAATTAGAATCATAAAATCATTAAGGGTGACAGGTCTGTGGACTTCTGGTCTTTCTCTTTCTGGACAGTCTCTGGCTTCAAAGAAAGTGTGTGTTGTCCATCCCTGGAGACAGGCTCCAGACAGAGTAGCATGGAGAATTATCTTTTATCTTTGTTCTCTTGTTCATCCATTGTCACTATCCTCTTGACTACAGAGAGCAAAGAGTTTGACAACTATTTACATGCTCCTTATACAGGGGGGAGTGGGGAGATGAAGCCCTACTTGGTTCTCTGTCACTCCAGCTGCTATCCTGGATTGACTACTCTTTCTTCATATTTTCCCTCTTCTCCTTTCTGATGGAGTCCAGAGAGTCTGAGAATAGCTCAGTCTGTTCTGGGGTCCTGTCGGTATAGAGATTAATGTAGCCAGTGATATCGTGATACTCTGATGAAGAGTCACTGTCAGTGGAGTCAACACCAACCTGTAACTGAGGCTACAATATGATTCTCTTCCAAGCAGAGTCCTCATCAGAGCTATCTAATCCCCCAAGCCTTCTCTCTTCCAAACTGAACAATTGTTCTTCCTTATGTGTAACCCATACCTCCTCTGGTACAACTTGTGGCCATTTCTTTGGGTCCTGTTGGTTGTCTGGGAGAAGAGGCCGAACTCCTCCTCATCTCAACCTTCCTTCAGGAAGTTGTAGAGTGCAATAAGTTGTCCTTTGAGCCTCTTCTTCTCTAGAATGAACAACCCCTCAGCTGCTTCAGATCCCTCACCAGCTTTGTTGCCCTTCTCTGGACACGTTCCAGGGCCTCAATGTCTTTCCTGTAGTGAGGGGCCCAAAACTGAACACAATACTTGAGGAGTGGCCTCACCAGTGCTGAGTAGAGAAGGATGATCACCTCGCTGCTCCTGCTGGCCATGCTATTTCTAATGCAGACCAGGATGCCGTTGGCCCTCTTGGCCACCTGGGCACACTTGGCTCATGTTCAGTCAAGCATCAGCCAACACCCCCAGGTCCCTTTCCTCTTCACAGTCATCCCCAAGCCATCCCATTTTTGAAATATTCTGCCATTGCTTTGCTAATTTACATGCTTGCAGTTGCTTTGACCCCAAAGCTCTCCATCAGAACTGCCAGGCTTCTGGTACCACTGAGAGCATGGCAATTGCATCTCACAAAACTGAAGGCCATGTTTCTGTTCTTGCCAAAACAGAGAGAACAGCTTTGCAACTAATTCCCAGCAGATCAACTTTTCCTACGTAAGACAAGGAAAATATAAGTGAATCAAGCAAAGTTTGTTTAATGTCCTCGGGATTTTAAATTTCCATGAGAACAATTTCTGAATGGAAAATGAAATTCAGATTATAAACATGAACGATTTACATTCTCAGGAGAGGACAGCACTTCGGAATGTAAAGAAAGTCTAGCAAGGTGTGGTGTCACCTCCTTAATCCAGAATGGTAATAAAATTTCCGTGCAGTGCAGATATTGGATATCTGCAGCACTTTTCAGTAGCATAGAATGGCTCTCTTCAGGATTTAGATACTGTGCTGGAGTGGCCTCGTCCCCATCTTTGGACATAAAATTAACTAGCATCTGGCATAGGGGATCCACATCTGCCAAGCCAAACTGCATGAGGCATATATGGGAAGGATTTAGTAGCGGGAGGGGAGGCTGACAGCTCTGTCCCATGCCAGACAAGGACAGTTCTACTTGCCTACAGTGTACCCACTGCTAGACGAAGATAAACCCAGGAAAAATCTGGCGGTATGCCTGGAAAAACATATTTAACAGTGTAAAAAAAATAATACAGTGTAACCATCTTGAGAGAGAGGAATGAGAAATATGAGGGAAACACACCATGGTTGGTCCCCGCCTCTAGCTTAGGAGTAGGAGCAAGAGAATGATGGGCTTCTGGCAGCCAGCTTAGGTCCACCCATCTCTCTGTCACTACAAATGGATTGGCTTGAAAATGGACTATCTCTTTTTGAAAAGGCTGTAAAGTACTCTGCTAAGCAGTTGTTGATAACTACATTTGCTGTTTGTTCCCTTACATGAAATGTCTTCAAAGAAATTTCTTGTATAATGACAGTACTGCTTGCAAGAACCTAGTAGGCTACAGTTGACTAAATCCATCTAGTATCAAAAGAGTTTCTACTCCACATAAATCAGAAGTATCAGATGAGTATTTAGCTCTTGACTGAAACAGCTGCTCTTTCATTACAGCTTCTTTTTTCTCCTGTGGGAAGGCAACTAATATTTTCATTTAGTTCTGCAGGAACTCCACAGTAGTCTGAATGAGGATGTTCTGAAAAAAAACATGCCATTAATAGGTTTCTCTTACAGTAACGGAACAAGTAAGGATTGTCACCTAGCCCAAGCTTGTTATGATGTATTTTATTCTTTATTCCTTAAAGTTTAGGGTTTGCAAGCAGTGGTCGAAATCTGTGATTTCCAAATTCCTCTTGATAGTACTAATGTCTCTCTTAGTCCTTAGTATAATTTGATTTACTGCTGTAATAATAAAGCTATACTCAGGGCAGCCATAATCCTGTCTCTGTGTGTGTTTTCATTGGATACAGTATAGTCACAGAATTATTTATTAATAATTTCCTTTTATATTAGATAGAACTGAGACTGCATAATAGCATGAATTACATGAAGATGATATATAGTACTGATATTTTAAATATTTTTAACTTTAATACTATTTTTAACTGTAATGCAGATTGCAGACATAATTTCATAAAAAATGCTGTAAGATTAAAAATTATATTTAACTTGTAATGCAGTAGCCTTCAGAGGAAATGCTCTTCTGTAGTTCACTCCTTAACCAACCCAGTTGTACATTAATATTCAAAGACTTTATACATTAGTAATAAGTAACATAGCACTATAGTCTAAAAGCTTTACAGAGTCTTGGGCATAGCAGCACTGAGCTACTGTCTTCCTTACCTTTGTTTTTGAGGTAGCTGGTTGAATAGTTTAACACAGATTTTCTTTTCTTCTGTAGTTTAACAACACTTGGCAGTAGCAACATACACTCAATGAAACAAGTTTTCACACTTTTCATACCCATGGAGCTGCATGAAAGATGATCTTTGCCCACTGTATTGCAGTAAATCATGTTTTGCATGTGCAGGTACATAAAATTTCTACATGGAAAATTCAGTAGAATATAAAATAGCACATTATTCATGGATTTCAGTGCAGTTTGAAAGCATTGAATGCAACTTCAAGGGGAAAGGATGTAAAAGACTGGTGTGAAAGGAGGAGGCTGGAGTCAGTGTTTGGTCGGTCTTTTTAAATGACATTTGAATCAGAGAAATAATACAGCCAGATTTGTGAGGCTGATCTTATGTCATTAAGGGCAGGTGTAATATGGAAGAAAGATCTTTTTTAAAATTGTGCATAAATGTACAGTTTATGTCTCTGAATGCAATGAAGCCTTATACTCCAACTTTTCATGTAATTACTTGTTTTTTCTCAGCTCTTTACAATAGTCTCCTTTTCCGTTGCAGAGTAGCTATTCCTTCCTGAGTAGGAAACCATAATGGGTCTCTATATCACACAGAGTTTGGAGGACTTATTCATTTTCCTGCAGAAGTTAAATAAAGTGCAAAACTTTCAGCTCATCAATCCTTTAGCAAGCTGTCCAAGGTGACATTTCATTAGCACATTTTGTCAGTGGATAAATTGTACAGCATGCTCTGCAGAGAAGGTGGAAAACATCCAGTCCTGTTTCATTAGATCCATCCAGAGCTGCACCACTGGAGATTACATACAAAAAGCACACGAGACAGAAAGAGCACTATTCTGTCTACAAACTGTATTAATCATTCATTCCCTTCTGAGTGCTTTAAGTCACTGCCCTGTCTCTCATTAGGTCCAAAACTGGCTATTTAATTTTGAGCTGTATGACAGATACATTTCAAGGAAAATCACAGACATAATGACTCCTGCCAGGCTTGATAAAGTCCTCATTCATCAATTAAGAAGTTTTCAATAAGGCAAGATGGTTAGAACAAGGTGAAACTGATAACACGGTTAATATGTGCAAGATTGGGGCTGGCAGTATTTTCATCTCTTGTGCATGCACAAGCACTTATTCCCCAAAACACACATACACAGACACACACTTAGGCATGTTCTTATTGCTGATTCTGGGAATTGAAATAATTAGAGAGCTTTGATTTACTACTGTGAGCTAATTACCTAAGGGACTGGGACTGCTTTGCTGTTCTGCTGACAGTAAGTGTCAAAGGGTTGACCAAAGATAATAAATACCTGAGTAGTTGCCCGTTTACTGCAATGTCAAAATTACTTTTTCTTAGTGAAAATTTTTCCAGTTAGGCTGAAAACGTGTGCAAATGAAAATGATTTATTCAGAGAAAAAGCAATGCAGCAAAATTAAATGAAATGCTGGAAAATACCCTATATACACAAGCAAAGCTTGTATAATAAAAAGGAACTACGATGTAATAGATTCATGACCAACTTAAATTAGTGATATACCAGTTATTGTCAGGTTAAAGTCATGTGTCTGATAAGGCAGTAACTCAGTGCCTGTACTCAGGAGTCATTTTGCAGTCCAAGCCTGTCTGCATAAAGGCTTGTCCTTGCTTAGTGGTTCCTGATCTAGTAAACTTTATCTGTAGATGTTAGCCTGGAAAACATAGGCCATATGTTTTTGCAGATTGATGTATGTACAAATGATCCATTAAGGAAATTCTTGGAATAGCTTTCATTCAAAATTTCTTTTTTCTGAGGAAGCACAAATATTGTTGTGAGCTCTGCCACCATTTTAAAAAGGTTCAAGGATTTTTCCATTTTACTCAAATACTGTTGAGGAGCTGAGCCATGAACTTCTTTGTCATCCCTTCTTCACCCCTCCTCTATTGACAAAGTTCTCTTTTTGCTTTGCTAGCAGCTATTATAATCTATTCATTTGTATCACTTCCACCACTAAGAGTGTGATTTCATACATTCCTTAAGAGGACAAATAGGATGGTCAGAAAAGTCAGACGTATCTTGGTTTTCAGTGGCATATTTCTAGCAAGGCACTCTTTAGGTTATTAGAAGAATGATAGTTATGTTCCCACGGGACCGCAGTAAGAAACATGGAATCCTATAGTCTGTACTAGATTCAGAATATATTTCTTGGACACCTGACAACTTGACATTTTTTTCCCTTCATCTCATTTCAAGGAAAGGCTTCTTCAGATTTCTGAAGACACAATTCATCCTATTCCTGTCTTCTGCTTGCTTTTGTAGAGCCACAGGAGACAGTTCATAAGCTGGAATTGTCTTGTCACTTTGGGATCAAGGGAAGTGCGGAAGAGCACACAGATAGTCAAAAGTCATCTTTAATCACTTTTCTTCCACCTTTTACCTTGAGAAACACAGTTATAGAAAATTTCAGCACATCCCAATTATATGATTTATGCTCTTTAATCTTTTGCTTTGGTGGTAAACATTCCTGTATACATTCACTTTTAACTTGAAAGTAGTTTAACCTTTCCTTCCTATTCTACATATATTACCATGTTTTGCTTACAAGGTTTGCAGGCTGCAAGGTACTGTCTGAAGGTCAAAATGCTGCTTTAAATACAATGCATTGTTTAACACTGTGCAGTGTTTAAAAGTTTTTTTATCTTCTAGATCAAGGTGTCTAGTTCTAGATTCTAACTCCCATCTTTTCTCTAAGATTTTCATCTTTTTTAGTGTTATACTTGGGCAAAACTTTTAGTAAAAACTGCAGACTTGTGATATTAAAGATGATGTGTTTTGCTGCTTGTTGCGGTGCTTAGGAGACCTTGGTGTTCATGCTGCAGTCAGTGGGAAGCTTTCTGGTTTTTAAGGACATCCACTGTACTCTTCCGAAATGCATTTTATCTGAAAGTCTTGCAGCTGGTGCAAATATTTCTATTGCTGGTAAAAAAACGGCAGGCAGTCGTTACGGAATGAAGGGTCACTATATGGCAACAGTTCCATAGGTGATTTCCAAGAAAATCATTTTAGAAGGATAAAGTGGCATTTTGGAGGGCTGATATGAATTTCAGCTGAAAAACATAACATCGTCATTTTCAAACTTTAGCCCAGTGATCTCTTGCTGTGTTTCCAGACTGGAAAAAGTGAACAAGGAAAATGTGCTTCAGGATGTTCCCACCTTCCACAGATCTCAAAAGTATACAAATATTGTCGTATTTATTTTTCCACCTGCATTTACAATCTGTTTTCCATATAAGTCTCCAAGTGGTTCCTCCCCAGTGGAAACAACTGGGGCGGTAAATTTTACTGCTCCTTAGAGGTTTATGCTACAGATGTGGAACAGCTGCTATCTACCTGCATAAAATTAAAATACAGCACTGATGTGACTAGAATATGTCTATTTAAGCAATAATCTACTCAATATATTGTAATGAGAAGAAGTTGAGTCAGGTAAAAGTGTTGAGGAATTTGTTTTTGTAAAAGCCAGGTAGGTCCAATAAAGCAACTGGATTTATTTCAAATTTAAAGGAAGGTAAAAGAAAAATAATTGTTTTTAAAGATTCTATGTATATATATAATTTTGAAGATAATTCTAACAGCATTTCTCGTTCAGTAGCTAGATCCCTCTACTGTTCATCCAACAGGATAACTAATAGGCATTGTCCAGAATGCCCTTATTTTTCCCCCCTTATCTAATTATATTTAGGTTATACTTACTGTAATAAAACCATGGTAACTATACAAATATCTATATGAAATCATGCCCAACATGCTTTCTTTCAAGTCTTTCTGTTATTTATTGTGGTTACAATAAATAAACAATAAGTTTATTGTGGTTATAAATACAAAGATAAAATATACTGTAGTTCTATGTTAGTATCTCTATTATAACTGAAATTTTCTTCATGGAACAGTAGCTCTTGTATTGTCATTGTAATGAATATTAGTATTTTATTTTCTAGCTACTCAGATGTTATAGCTTTCATCCTGAGGCTGATAGCTCTTAAAGGAAGCTAAGGAATGATATTAAAAAAAATATAAAGAAATGTGAGGATTCTTCATTTTGAATGTTGGATCCCCGTAGCTCTGTGTTTTCCATAAGATGCTTCCGAGCTTATTTAATCAGAAACCACAAAAGTTCACATAATCATAAATTCATTTAGTTTTTTGGCAACATATTCACACAAATCTACATCTATACACTTTTTAAAATTAGTTTTTAAACATATATATATATGTATGCACATGGAGAAATATGTAACAGCAAATATGCAACAAGCAAATTTGGTTGGCGTTTGTGTATACCTGCAAGTTATCATTTACAGTATTGGGCTTTATTGTCTCCAAAGATAGTACTGTTCCAGTAAAAGGAAGAAAAAAGCACAACCAAAAGTGTCTTCTGTAGGATCTTATGTTTGTCTGTTTCCACACTGCTGAGGACTCAGTAGGGAACAAAAAAACAGTTAAAAATAGGAGAGTGCCTTTGTTCTGATTAATTGTTTAATAAGAAAGAGAAGCTGGTAGGGTGTCCTAAAGTCGTAAGATACCTGTTCTAGGCAGAACTTCATATGAGCTGATGAGTCTAAGAGTCTAGGGCAGAAACTGTGATCAGCACTATGCTTCCACCCACTGACACAGTGATATTCATTCATTACCTTTGGTTCTGTGGAGCATAAGTGACACTTTGCCTGCCCAGGAGCCGTTTCTATACCAGGTATGTGAAAATATTCAAGCCATATCTCCACATTTTGTACTTTGAATACTTCTGGAAGAGACAGTGCACCTTCACTAACATTTGATCAAGGACTGTTTTTTATTCCCAAGAAGTTTTGATGTACATTTAACCACTGACACTTTAGAGGATTAAGTAGTGGGTGTAGGAGTTCAGAATATTCTCACAGAAGTGAGTAATCATTTTAAAATTATTCTATCTGGACATTGACACTTTAAGCATCTTGAAGAAACTAATATGGGCAGTATACTGATTTTCTTTTAGTGAGACCAGGAATGCAATGAGAATATATTTCTTTCACTACTTCTTGGATTTTGATCCTTACTGAAGTGCACATCTTCTCAGAAGTTAGATGGAAGGAGTTCTTGCTAAATATATTTGCTTCATAACTGTTTAACTACTCCTTGTTGATATGTGTCGAAGAGGATAAAATCTCATAAAAACGTAAAAGCAGGTTTTAAGGAGAATATAGAGAAGGCTAAACTAGTTTCTTTCTCAGTAAGAGCTCTAATAATCTTCCATATAAGCTATACAAGGTGAAACTTTGGATTCCAAAGGTTTAAATATGGAGCAGATTTTGAGTAGCTTCATGGCTGGAAAAAATGCAGATTTCTGACCTAGCTGCTTCTCTTTGTCTCACAGCATTTTACACTACAGTCCAACTAGCTGCTCTGTACAATACCACTTGGTAAGTGAAAACTTCTCCTTTGTTTGGGTTTCATTATATTTCCAATAGTCTTTTATGGAACCAAGATGTGTTCTATTTTATGATCAAAGACATTAATGTACACCTGTTCTGTGCCATAATTCTTCTCTGTTTAATGGAATAAAGGTTGTAGTGGGAATTCCTTTAAACACCGGAAGGAAAGAATTCATGAATTTCATATTACATGCTGAGGATTATATACGACACCCATGCCACATAGTCTTTTTCCTTTCTTTTGTGATTTTAAATTCTATGTAATCTCTCTATGAGATAATGGTAGAATATTAAGATTTATCCCAGAAAAGAGAAGGGTCTGAGGAGAGCAGTCTTCAGTTACTCACAAGGTGCCTTTGGGAAAGATGGGGAAAGACACTTTGCCAAGCAGTGTAGTGACAGGACAAGCAGTAATGGTTTTAAACTGAAAGATTGTAGATTTAGATTAGTTATTAGGAAGAAAGTATTCACTATGTGGGTGGTGAGGCCATGGTACAGGCTACCCAGACAACCTGTGGATGTCACATTCCAGGAGCTGCTCAAGGCCAGGCTGGGTGGGATCCTGGGCAGCCTGATCGCATGGGGGCAACCCTGCTTGTGGCAGCTGGTTGGAGCTGGATGAACATTGAAAATATGTTTGCTTACAGAAGTTTATGGGAACTCACTGTTTGTACCATTGGAATTTCTTACTCAAAGTTTTGTAAATGCTTGTATTGTTATACACAGAACAATAAAATACTGCATTCGAGCATGAATGTATCTATTTTTATCAAGAACTTATGAAATGCTTAAGTAATAAACTAATGTTCAGGTTTTTATCCATCTGGAAAAAGATAATAACAATCCTTTAAATGTTTGGTATTTTCATGATGGTAAATTTATTTATATACAAATGTTAAAGAGAGGAGAATTTGTAGAAAAAGTCAGTAACAATACAATGTGGCATTATGGGGAAAAGATGTAATATAATTGGGAGCTAAATGAGAATGTAAGGTCACTGAATCTATGAATGACAACACAAGGGTCAATTCACAAAAACTCTGAAGTAATTGGTAGCCAATTCAGAAGAATTTCATTACTGACATTGCTGGAATAAAAGTCAGTAATGAGCCAGCGTCATGATTTTATGATTTTTGGTTATCAGTATTCCACACCATTACATCATGTAATGCACTGGGGGTTTGACTGCTGATGTTCAAGTTCTGGGTGCCTGTCCAGAGGAGAACAACTACATTTCCCCAGGAGGCTTTGTGGTCAGCGAGGAGATATAGCTCTCTGCAATGTCACCTGATGCTCTTCTTCTTAGCCTGCACTTCTCACCTCAGTGTTGTGGTGAGGTCTATCCACCTTTCAGACACACTCTCTCTCATTATATTTTGCTGATACTATATTTAGTAAATCTGTTTGTTCCACCTCAGATTGCTGTCGCTGTTTTCAATTATTTTGGGGTCCCCTGTTTTTGTTTCCCACAGGTAAAAATTGGGCTACTGTACCCTTTTCTTTACCTTTTTGGGTGGCAGTGGCAATGTGTTCAAACAGCAGAAACATTCATGATGCTTACAACTCTGATAACTAAAATTATACATGCCAGCTGACAAGCTTTGGGGTGAGTTACAGTATATTTAGACAGTAAAATATGATCTTTGAAATATAGTTGTGAGAGACGTCATAGAGTGAAGTGCTGAAATGGTTATTTACCCTGCAATATAAATAACTAGATAGTTCCAGCTACTGTCCACAGTTCTTCTTGTTTCTGTTGCTGCTGCAGTTGCCTTGCAGACTCAGCCAGCAAATAGAAAAGAAATCATTTCCAAAGTTTGTCATGGTTTTGGATGTTATGTGAAGGCTCGCTTTAAAGATTTAGAGGATATAAGTGTTAAGAAAGAAAGTACTGATTTAAATTAGTATGTTGTTGACTGTAGGAGACTATGGTGAGATATCTGAACTAATTATTACATTACATCCTTCTGTATTTATTTGTAGGGTAGTATTTGTATTTTTAGATGAAGCCAATGCCCTACTGTAGTAGTATATACTGATAAAGTCTAATTCCTCTGCTTGTTTTGCTTGCTGTGCTGTGCCTTGACAACCCTTGTACCTTGTCAACCCTTTGATTTTAAATTAATATTTCCAGGTTGAGTTGAGATTTAGCAACATTACATTTTAAAATACAGATGCACTTCTATTTGCATTGTTGCATTGATGGACAATGAACAATTTTGTTACCAAAAGGACGAAAAAAGGCACAGAAATTACTCAGTTGTTCCCTCAACAAACAGATTTTTTGCTTTTCTAAAAAACAGGTGTTTTTTTCTCTGTTATCACAAACATAGTTTTTTTTCTGAAATAAAGTTTTTGTTTTTTTTTTTTTTTTTTTTTTTTTCTGTTTCCCTACTTTAACAGTCATTATCTTTCTTCTGATAATCAACTACAGGGGATGTGTGGAGAGAATAAAATATTTAGAACTAATTTTAAGGGCTACTCATGTAATGACAGATGTAAATAGTTTTACAAATGCAAGTGCAAAGTTAATTTCATTGTGGCAGTCCTAAGCCTATCACACATACAAATGTCCATTTATGCACAGATTTCCTGAGGATGATTAAATAGGTGTTCTGGATGCATATTTGGCTGCTTAGGTGCATTGTCTGAATCTATGAACCTTGCTCTTTAAAGTTTTCCTTTATGCAAACTATTCTTGGGAAGTATTTTGTCAGCCTTTATGGAATGCTTATTATTTATTTCCTTACTCAAAATGCAGCAAACTTAAAAAAATGAATAAAATGCTCATGAGAGAAGCTGCTATTTTTCATTTTTCAGTAGGGATTCAACTTGAATCATCCTGCTTTCTATGTGATCTATTCTGTGGACATCATCTCTATTCTTGAAATATGTAAAAATATATTTTTCCTCCTCTCTATGTGTAAGTATCCCAGTACCAGAAAACATGAACACTGATCTTGCAGCCCTCCATTTAGTTAAAAGTGTTCATATGCCCAACAAGTCAGTTGCACCGAGCTGTTCCGTATGCGTATGAATCATCCTTCACTCTCTGAAGTTGTGCCTTCAGTTATTTCTCTACTTTTGTTGCACTCCTTTGGACATACTCCATGTAATTTTTATTTTTAAAATTATTTTTATTTTTTTATATATCATATACAGCTTTATATATAGCTCAAAACTACATGCATTACCTGGGGGGAGGCTGCGTCAATGGTGAACATAGAGGGACAGTAACTTCTTTTTGACTTACTAACTATGCTGTAGGAGTTATATATAGTTTAAGATGGTGATAACTGTGCAGAAGATAAGAAATATCAGGCAAATACAAATACAGAAACATGTAAGGTGCAGAGTAACAAACTAAGTTATGACAGGTACAAACATCTGCAACACCATAGTTTTTATTACAAACTTCTACATGGTAAAGCAAAGGTAAATTAAATGTTTTCATATATCTTTAAACTTTTCAGGACTATGTCCTGAAAGCTCTTCTTGAAGGAAGGATTGTACAGAGATAGGAACCTGGCTTGTAATTGAACTGTGGCTGGGGAAGCAGGAAGACTTTTTGTGACTCCTGAGTGGCATCAAGGTTTTCTCCTCTGACACTGAGGTGTGAGGCCCAGTGGTGCAAATCAGTCTGCTCCAGATAACACAAGAAAGAAAATCCCATAAAGGAGCCCCACGTGTCAAACAGCTTTGCTGGGACAATTTGATCCTGAGATCTAAACAATGACATTGAGGAAGAAAAGAGATTACTGCAGGACCAGATGGCAGCGTTTGCAGCTTTGGGATAGTCTTCAGGCACATATTCACCATCTGCCTGCACAGCATTTTTTCAAACTTTGCTATATATGACATTTATTGCCACTAAAACTTGTGAGTGTTATGAGACAAGTTACTGAGTCCCACATTCAATCAAACATTTTCTTAGCAGTGCAGTGTTACCCGAATAAGGTGAGCATGTGATGTGCTACAACTCCCCAGACCCCACACCTACTCCTGTAAATAGACGTTCTCTTTTCGTTTAGCTTGTCCCATTGCTCTTTCTGCATCTTTGTATAAAATATGCAAAACATATCCTTTGTATCCCTCAGAGGTTTTCTTGATGGTGATTTTTTGCAAAACACATGTGAATTGGTGGTGCTGTAAGTGCTCTCTGACAACTTTGACACCTGTTCTTTCATTTCTCTCTCCTGTTTTGTTTTGTTTTGTTTTTTCTTTTTGTTTTTTATTATTCTCAAAAATGTGGTAATTATTTCTGTTACAGGTAAGCCACTTGCCACAAAGTGTCTTTTCCAAGATTCTTCAGCTGAAACTCAGTTTATAATCAGGGAAATGGTCTTGCAGCTACACTTTTTTTGATAAAACATCTGTGATTTTACAGTAACTGGTTAATACAATCCTTTAAGCATATCTTGGGAAGGATTAGTCTAAAAGAAATAAGCGCTGAAATATAATGCTATCAGTGTATATTCAGATTATTCCATTTCACTTTGCATACCTCTGATTTCTACTGTAGATCTTGATTTGTTTTCGATGCCTGGGCCTATTATTGTTATAAACGTTTGGTTTTCACTCATTATCTGACCTCTGATTGCTTTCATAGGATTCTGCATTTTCAAGAAGCGAGAGGTATAATTTGACTTCGTTCCCTCATAGAAGGGAACCAAAGATTTGCAATCACTGCTTAAAGAAATTAATTAGCATCCAGGTATTGTGAATCTGTAGCAGACTAACAGGTAAATCCCGAACTTCAACAAAGACTTTTTGTTAGGATAAAAAGAAATTAAGAAGTTCGCTATAATTATTTTTCTTTGTGCCTTTTCTATAGTTCATTTGATCATCTAGTCAAGAAAATAAAGTAACACCATATAGCATTAAGCTCATTAAGACCAAAAAAGAGTTTTCTCTATATTCCCAGGACATCTAGTTTCTAATCTGAGTAATTAAATCTGACTAATTAAATTGACTAATGTAGACAGTTGGATTCATGTGCATGGTTTTTCTAGTTTGGTTACACTCAGAGACAGGATGTTTTTTTGCTAACTGAAAAAGGAGCTGCTTCAAGCCACTTGTCCTTCAGGACTTGAGCCAGGATTCATTTACTGCAGGCAGTACGATGAGCTTTCTGCACAAACTTGATGTTTCCTTCTGTACAAGTGTCATTGAACAGCACATATTGAATGAAGTGGAAGGAAGTCATAGCAACGTGTAGGTGGAACAGTTTCTTTAGTTCTCTTTTGTTGTCTCTAGGCTTTACATAATCCATAAAAGATGCTCTGGTAATTTTCTGCTTTGTCAAGTTACTTACAACGTGGCACCAGAAATGCTCTTGTCTTCTCAGCTCATCCTGTGCTGATGGGCTAAAGAACCCTAAATGCAGCCTAGGCAGGAAAAATTTATGTTGAATAAAATGGAGAAGGTAAACAGCCTCCCTGGTGCTTCAAGGGTCAGAGTCACTGTGACCAAGACTATGGACTATGGAATTATATATTTAAATAAATGGATTTTTTTTCCTATAGCCTGTTGAAGCGAGGCTGAACTAAGTAGTAAATGGTAGTGAGGAAATGCAAACACTTCTGGATCAATCCATATGATACTAAAAAATAAAAAATAAGTAAACACTTGCATTATCACATATTAAGACTCTTTTGGGAAAACAAGGCACTTTGACTCTAACTGAACTGACACGTGACATTTTTCCCTACAGTTCTCTAAAAATGGACATATTTTCTTTCTGCAGGAAAAAAAAAAAAAAGCTGTTAAATAGTTATGAACTATGATATTTGAGCTTGAATCTTTCAGCAGAAGTCATGCAGCTATGCATATGTACAAAGGGGCTGCTGAAATTAAAAATAAATTCTACCTTCTCTATACCTGTATCTCAGTCCTCACAGACTGGATTATTCTTCCTTAATGGATCAGGACACAGATAGTCAATGTCCTGCAGATATGTGAATGAGTAAAATGAGAAGAACTGTAAATGCTAGTTATTTGACAGAAAAGAAATAGGTTGGAATGGAGTTTTTGTTAGCTTGTTTAAGTTAAAGGGTAACCACACAAGTACACACAGCTCTATCTGTGAGCAAAGAAGACATATTACAGAGTATATGAGAGTATTTCTTTTAAAAGCTCACCCGTGTTCAGTTTTCATGGAGGGACACTTCAAAAATGCAGTGAATTGTATCTGTAAATATATTGTAGGAGTACATGTCAGCAATGAAATCTTACTACTAATGGCAGAAGATGCCTAATAAATCTAATTTTGGCAAAAACTCTGAGCTATTATTCTAAATTCTGATTACTGTAAATTGTACTTGAACTAGCTATATACAGTTTGAATTGTTCATTGCTGTTACATTCTTCCTTGATAAGGCTGGAAGATTTTTTTTATTTTCTGTTGCACAGTACTGTTGTCAGTAAGTAGATATAGTGAAACAAACAAATAAGTGAGACACATTCTGTTTTCAGTAATATATTTAATACCTGTTTTTATTAGCATATCCTACGCGGATTTATTTCTTTCTTCTGAATTATGCCTATATTCAGTTGGTGCCACATTTTGCTTAGCAACACACAACTGTGGAATGCAGCATAGCAGTTTTGCCATGGAATTCAGAGCAAATGAAAGAGAGATAACCTAGAAAATGAACATAGTATGTAGCCTGAACACTTCAGTGTCTAAAGGGAAAAAATGCCACTTTCCATAGATTAGTGCCTCATATCTAAAATCTAAATATATTGTACACATGAGAAATAATAGAGAAAATCAGCTTTTCTTTTGAAAAACTTCCAGCATTCTGACACCCTTTCACCCATGTGGATCTTCAGTAACGGCGGAGATCTTGTGTGACAGCATGCTGTGTGTACATGAGAGGCAGCTGTAAACATGAGCAGTATGGTGCATGACCCAGACAGGCCAGGCTGTTCCCCCACAAACTGAAAATGAGTGTGCAATGGGTCTCTGTTCTCCCTTACAAATTCTGATTTCCTACATTTTCCACCACAAGGAAGATGAACATAGAAAAAAGGCAGAAGCTTTAGGAAATAATAGCCAGATATGAGCTGGAAATATTTTGTGAAGTTAAACTGGAACATCATGGTTTCAGATGCATCTCAAGCTTTTAGGCTTTAGTGGCTTCTCTTCTCCAAGGCAAGGACAGTGTATACAGCCATTATATTTGTGTTATTCACATTTCTTTTTGAACCACTCCTTTATTCCAAGCTTTTGCTTAAAAAAAAAAAAAAGAAAGAAAGAAAGAAAGAAAGACAGTGTTATGTTTTTCTGTGTTTGGTTTCACTACAGAAGGGTGGATTAGTTGTGCACATCTTTCAAAAGAACCAGAGATCTGGAATTTTGGAATAAATGTTTTTCCATCATTTGTACTGTAAAATTGCCATGCATGGGACATGCAAAGGAAATGGCTGTGAAACATTCTTTATAACAATGCTCTCTGTGATAGTTTTCTGTTGGAAGGAGTTCATTTCAGACTCGCTGCTGCGATTTGCTTAACAAGCAGAATAACTTCTGACTTCCTAAGGAAGTGTTTTTCTGTCTGTGAACACAGTCCTGTGAACACATGCAGCTGTGGCAGACAGTAACAGTGCACACTGGTGGGGCTAATAAATAGTCTATCGGAGATAGGGGAAGGTGAGAAAGGGAATATGGCACACATTAAAAATCACCAACTACTTCTACTGCATTCACAATAAAATTAAACTCTTGCGTTTTCACTAGTCACTCCTAATTTCCCTATCAGGAAAATACATCTGCCTGTCTGCTAAACCAATGCTGTGGTGTTAATGAAGGAAGAAAATGGGGCTTCCTTCTTCTGTTGGACCTGTGGTTTTGTCTGAACAAAGTGATTGTTCTGTGACTTGAAAAGATGCTTGTTCCATGAATTCTGCACTGCAAAGGTCACGACTTATGCTGTTCCATCCTTGCACCTTTCCTTTCCTTTCCTTTCCTTTTCCCTTTCCTTTTCCTTTTCCTTTTCCTTTTCCTTTTCCTTTTCCTTTTCCTTTTCCTTTTCCTTTTCCTTTTCCTTTTCCTTTTCCTTTTCCTTTTCCTTTTCCTTTTCCTTTTCTATTCCCATTCTCTTTCCCATTCCCTCTCCCTTTCCTTTTGCTTCTCTAGGATCTTTAACACAGTCCTGGGATTTGCAGGTGGCTCAAAGTCATTGAATCATGGAATCATTCAGTTGCATAGGATCTCTTGGGATCACCTAGTTCAATTCCACTGTTCAAGCAGCTGTCAAGATGTGTTTTGGGACTTTGACTATTTTCAGTGATGGTGTCTCCACAAATTCCTTGGGCTATCCACTCCAGTTGGACCATCCTCACTGCCCTCACATACTTTCTTAGCTTTTCTGTCAGCATCTTTTAAGAGATGGTGTCAAAGACTATTAAAGTTGATCTAAACAACACCCACTGCCCTTCTCTCACTCACCAAGCAGATTCCTGACGCACATCAATACAGAGCTCTGCATATTCCTCATTTTATCACAGAGGATCAGTCTCTCTCCATGCTTTCCCAGCCCTTCCATCCATAAAGCACTACATTCCTTTCTTCAAGGAGAAAGAATATCCAAAGAATGCCCCAAGAATTATCTGTTTTTACAGATAAGTAGTGCTAAGAAAAGTCATTTACCGTACATGTATAACAAGTCACTATATTTGGATATTTCCTTTCTGTTCAGATTATGACTTCAGACTAAGAATTTGATTAGAATAAAATAACTTCTAGGCTAAAGTTCAGACTGCTAGTCATAATATTGAGATCTCTGAATGACATTGGCATGAAGTGTAAAAGTCATACAGTTTCATTAATTCATTTATCTTAAAACTTATGAATATGCCATTTTGAGATTTTTTTTAAACATGAAATTAAAAATCTGGGGAAAGCAAATTATTTGGAGACTTAGGCCACATCTGTCATATTCCTAAAGCCTGTGCATCCTGTGTGAAAAATTGAGCAAGTTAAAGAGAGCTAATCTCTCTTATGACATGTGTAAGGTGTAGGACATGAACAATTGTTTTGATTCCTCATAAATCATTACGCAGAAACTGTTGCAAATGTGTTTTCTTTTCTGCAACTTTCTGAAAACTGTTCCATGAGTGAATTTGACAGACTCAGCTAGCAAATATGTTAGTCAGAATGATTTTGAAAAATCACTTCTCCAGAACAATAGGCAATTTTGCTATCCCATTTAGAGAATAGTCAGCAGCTTCTGTCCATTATGGAAAACAATCAGAAACTGTGCTTCTTTACCAAATAGGCTATAAAATAAATTATTTAGCAAATGAAACAAGGCTTCATTTGCTCCCTTTGCAAATTCAGGTACCATGTGTTGTTTAAAATATGTTTAAATATTCTGGTGCAGATAATATAAATCTTAGAAAATTTCCTGCAGGAAACATGGGGCCATTTCTGCTAAATCACCTTAAACTATTCATTCTTTATAAAGCAATTTTAATGATTTATTTCTTTTTTATCTTCCATATAATAACCTTCAGCATGGGCTGACAATCAATTTCCCCAGTGATTTTAATTTCTATGGTCTATCTGTGCACATTATTTCAGACATTCTATAAGTATTTGCATATCAGTATAAGTACTTTTCTGCTCCTCTGTGCAGAGATGTAGAAATGTAGCATGCATTTCCCTTCCTACATCCTTTAATCAAATTCTTATCTCTGAATGGAATATTATTCAGCAGCAAGGCAGAGTGACATTCCAGACAGTCCTAAGCGATGATAAGGGCAAGGCAAATGTGTGGCTGTATCAGTATCAAAGCAGTAGTTGCTGAGCAGGGAGAGCCGTAAACATAGACAGCTGTAGTAAAAACTAAAGCATATTCTCTTTTCCTTGTACATACCATATAAATCTGCAGTGTCAGAGCTAATCTTATGAGAGCTCACGTCCAATAGCTACCTACTAGCCCATCCACATCACCTCATTAGTGCCAAAATGATGATGGGTGAGCTTTTGTTGGTGAAGATCCATCGTTTGCTGAAAAGGGTAGCAGCAGTCAGAGGTTCCTTGGAGCAACTCTGTGTGGAAAGTACACGAAAACAGTGACACTTTCTCTGATGTGACTCTCCCTTCCACTAGAAAGTGCAGCGAGTGAGATGATCCCCTTTTCTCCATCAGGCTTGTAATTATGCATCCTTATTATGGATCCACACTGACATCTTCTGCAACCTAATGATGGGTTGTCCTTAACCTGTTTTCCAAAAAAGGACACATTTTGTTGAGCAGATAGAAATATCCATTTCCACCAAGTTCTGGTCTATGAGGAGATGGCTGGTGGTTGGAGACACAAAACTTGCTCCACCAAAACAAAGATTGTCAAGCCACTGGCACACCAGTAGCTTGTTCACTATCGAAATAGAGCCCCAGACATGATGAACGCAGATTAGCAGATAGGCGTGTCTATGAAGTCAAGAAGAACAAAATATTTCATAAATACATGGAGTAGAAAGCATGAATATTTTCCAGAACAGGCTATGGACTTATGTACACAAATCCTCTGAAATACAAGCCTTGTTAGTCCTGTTGTTCATGCAGTGAACTTTGCCTTCAGTATTCTTTTAAAGCTTTGCCACTTGGGGAACTATCTGGAAGATGCTGTGCATGACTAACCGAATCCTTGTTTCTTGTGAGAGACTGAAATAATTCTCACATTATTATAGACACATTGGCTAAAGGAAGATTTTATTTTAAAGAAATTCTTGTGTGTGACCAGGACTCTAAAGTAATAACTGTCAGCACCTACTTAATAATAGAGAAGCAGAGAAATTTCTTCACAACATATCATGCTTATCCACCTAGGTCTGACAGTGTTTGTAAAGAAAATAAAGTATCTGTATTTAGGGACACTGTGTTACAAGGGCATTAAGTAATTTTGCCACGGTTTTCAGCCATTTAAGCCAATATTAAAGGCAGATTTTTAGAAAGATTTTATCCATTGTGCTGTTTGCTGGATCCTGGTGCCAGATCCTGTTGATTTCTGTGCTTTTACTAACAGTTGAATAAGGTCTGTAAATAATGAAGAACACTTGATGGTTTGTGAAACATACCATACAAGAAAAACAGAAGTGTATTATGATTTTTCTAAAGAAGCTGGTGACAGCACTAGCTAATAGTGTTTACACATTCAGTTTCAGCTTTCTGGCCTCCTGAATTAAAATAATAAATAAATACATAAATCAGCCAAGTAATGAAAAAAAAAAAAAAAAGAAAAAAGAAAAAAGGATAACAAATAATGTATGTTGCTCTGCAGAAAATGGATAAAAATCTCTGCTTGCTAACAGTGGTAGCCTCTTCTAGCCAGACATAAGGAGCTTGTGGTTTTCAGCTTTTTGAAACGTTTCACCCAGACCATTTTCAACTGGTGCTACATGGCTGTTAAAAAATGTATTAATGTAAATCCATTTCAACCTGTCATAAATTACAACCTGTCGTAGTAAAAATCCTAGTCAGAAGCCTAACCAAGTAGGCATTTTTGCCTTCCAGGTTTTATCTTGGGATCAGTGAGATGTCAGTTTTGATCCCTGAGAGTTCTGAAGTCTTATCATTGAGTAATAATTACTAAGTATTCCTACCCATGAAAGAAACAGGCTAGGGGCAAGTGGGCCTGCTGTGAAACAGCTCCTCTGTATCTACAAACTACTGTCCAGGTTGTGAGGTTGTGTAAATTCAGTCCTGTTTGTACATTTAGCACCTATGCACGTGTGCATTCACAGGGCTCGTGCTTCAGTGCAGAAATACAGCTGTAACTTGGAGCCTTTGCACCTACATTTTAATGCCTTTAAGTAATTGCGAATCTGAGTATCAGTGTAAGCATTTTTTAAACTGAAGTTATGGACTCAGCTGCATACTGGAGCTAAAGTGATCACAAGACCTTCTAAACAGTGATTTGGAAGAGCCTAATCTCAACAAAAACTGTTAACAAACAGTCCCTGTTGATATTTTGTAAATAAAACACCAGGTTGAAATACAACCAGAAGTTCTGGGTGTGATGTAGAAATTATTGTCTGAAACTCAATGACCTGAGTTTGGTTTTCAAATGGGTAGACCCAGCAGAAGTCCTTCAGAGATCTGCGTGTAATGCTGCATTTGTAAGCTTCACGATGAGTTATCTCCACCTGCTCTGGGGAACTGTGCCATGCTCACTGCCCTCTGGGGCAGACCCTTCTCCCTAACCCCACAGCCCTCCCCTGACAAAGCTCCATGCCATTCCTTCTGTCAGAAAGCAGAGCTCCGTGCTGCCCTCTGCTCCCTGTCAGAACTGCAGACGCTGTGAAGCCTCATGATAGATATAATTCACCATGTTATATTTAAAAGCATAAGAAGTTTTCCTGGGATTTTGATAGATTCAAAAACTGGTAAACATTATAAATCACTTTTAAAAGGAATCTAGCTCTCTATTTGGGCTGGAAATGTTTGTGTTAGAAATGCTCAGAACTACTGAGTCCAGGATGGCCCTGGACTGCTGCTGGGCCTCTGGTTTTGTATTTATTCCTGGCTCTTGCTCCTGCAAGTCCAACAAGAGATAATTAACCTAAAAGCATCTGAAGTGGTCACTGTTTTCCTGTTTTGCAGTGAAAATTGGAACTTATGTATTAACCTCAGCGGGCAGCTGTTAGTCATAACCTGTGTTGTCATGCTGACCTCCTCTCTTGTTTGCCTCCTGGGCACAGAACAAAAGCAGATACAAATACTGAAAGAGCAGCTGCTCTGTTCGGGAGGCAGTATGACAAAATTCACTAAATATATCACTTATTGGCTGTAAAAACTATTTACGCACAGATGAGTCACTGAATAAAACCAATCCAAATTGTTGTCACTGCTCACTTCTTATTTAGGAGTGCATCAAGGATTTCAAAATGTCTGAAATTTGATTTCATTTCTATACTTGCTTCATTCTGTATTTACAAGAATTGGAGGGCAAAGGAAAGGCAACAGATGTCATCTACAGAGACTTTTGCAAGGTCTTTAACATGGTCCCCTACCACATCTTTATCTCTAAATTGGGGTGATACAGATTTGAAGGGAGGAGGGGACTACACAGTGGATAAGCAATTGGTTGGAAGATTGCAGCCAGGGGGCTGTGGTCTATGGTTCCATGTCCAGGAGGAGAAGGGTAATGAGTGGTGTCCCTCAGGAGTCTGTCTTGGGACCAGTGCTCTTTAAGATCTTTATCAGTGACATTGATGATAGGATTGCCTGCACCCTCAGCAAGTTTGCTGATGAGAACAAGCTGAGCGATGCAGTTGGTACAGCAGAAGAAAGGGATGCCATCCAAAGGGACCTTGATAAACTCATAAAGGGGGCCCTTGTGAACTCATGAAGTGGGCCTATGAGATTCAATCAAGCAAAGTACAAGGTCTTGTACTTGGGTTGAGATAATTCCAGACATGTATACAAACTGGGAGTAGAGATCCTTGAGAGTAGCCCTGCTGAGAAGGACTTGGAGGTCCTGGTTGATGGAAAACTGAACATGAGCCAGCAGTGTGCAATTGCAGTGCAGAAATCCAACAGTATCCTGGGTTCCATCAGAAGAGAGCTGGCCAGTAGGAACAGGGAGGTGATTGTCCTCCTCTAGTCTGCCCTGGTGAGACTCCATCTGAGTACTGCATCCAGGTCTGGGGCCTGCAGAAAGGAAAGATATGGAGAGGGTCCTGAAGAGAGCTTGGAAGATGATACAAGGGCCAGAGCACCTCTCCTATGAAGACTGGCTGAAAGAACTCAGCTTGTTCAGGCTGGAAAAGGCTGCAGGGAGACCTCATTGCAGCCTTCCAGTACTTCAAAGGGAACTTATACACATGAGGGAAATCAACTTTTAAAATGGGTAAACAGTGACAGTAGAAGGGGGAATGACTTTAAACTAAAGGAGAGGAGATTTTGTTTAGATGTTGGAGCAAGTTTTTTACTGAGAGTGGTGAGGTGCTGGCACAGGTTGCCCCAGAGAGGTTGTGGGTGCCCCATCCCTGAATGTGTTTAAAGCAAGCTTGGATGGGGCCTTGGGCAATCTGACCTAGTACTTGATCTAGCAACTGGCAACCCTGCCTGCAGCTGGGGGGTTAAAAATTGATGATCCTTGAGGTCTCCTCCAGCCCAAGCCATTCTATGATTTTATGGCCATCACTTAGTCTGCTAGTTTTCTGGGAAGAACGAAGAAGCCACAGCCTCTGCATGCAAGTACCTGTTTCAATATGTATGCATTCTTTAGTATATTGTGATTGGTGTCAAATATTAAGTTTTAATACTTTTTCACATTTTAAATTTCCTAGCCTTAAAATTTTTTTCTGAATATATATATTTATGAAATTTAGTTATATGTCTGTAGAATAAATGAAAAATCTGTGTAGATTTTTTACTTGTGTGCTGTGTGATACTAAGTCCCATGGTGTACATTCTTCTGGTTCTGTCTCTCTTTCTACCCATTCTTATTTTTCAGTCAATTTCCATAAGTTTTTCTTTTTATAGTTATCTCTCTAAGTAATTATTAACATTAAATTTCCACTTCTTTCCACTACAAAAACTTTCAGGTTTTGTAATCCACAAGAAATAAGTTAAGACGCAGAATAAAGCTGGAAATTTCTTGCTTGCTTGGATTGAGTTACATATTCAATTAATTATTTGCTCGGGTAATGGGTCTGTATTTCATTATTGTTGTAAAAGGCAAAATTTAGAGCTCTGAGATTCCTTGTGTGTCTAAAACACTACTCATAATTAAAAAGGAAATAAAGAAACTAGAAGATAAAGAGGGTATATTTTTCTGGCATAAATGCTCTAATGTCTTTCAAGGCTGCACTTAGAAATCAGATGGTTTTTCAAATTGGACCATAGATAGAAATCCCATTCCATTACCTGTGAGGTTCTGACTCAAGCGAAATGGCAAAATTACTCCTGGTCTGAATGCTGAGAGCTGTAGGGAAAAATAAATAAGTAAAAAAATAAAAAAAATAGAAGGATTTATAAACAATTCATTATGTACTTTGCATCTTGCCACACATTTTTAATACCACGAGATACAAGATCTCCAGAGTCTACACATATTTATGTGCTTCTCTGTATGCTTTTTCACATTACTCATTTTTAACCATACAACATACTCTGCAGCCACATGAGGCCTGTGTAATAAATATTCTCTGTAAATATTAACAGTACTCCCATCCTAGTACTGTATATTCTATTTAGCCTGCTTACAAGAAAGGAGATCCAAACTGAATGGTAGGGATTTTCCTTCTGGATAAATCCTGATTCAACTAAGTAAAAGTGGTAATGGCAGTGGAATAGCACAGTGACTGATTGTGCTCTGCTTTTCATGGTCACTTTGCACTTGTGATGAAGATACTTGCTTGAATAACGGAAAATTCTTCCAGTGTGACAGAGAGATATTGAGAGAAATACCATCTGATACCATCAGAAACATTTACTGCGTTCAAGCTGGTAGAACGTTGTCAAATGCCATCACCAGTTATGGTTTTTAGTATGCAGGATTGAAATATTTGATTTAAATATCTGTCATGTACTGTAATTCAGTGTTTCTTGGGTTGTTAATGGTAAAGTGGGTGGTTGGGAAAATGCATAATCCATGCAACAGATAAATCTCTTTTGTAAAATGCTTTTGATTTCCAAAAATAACAAAGAACTTTTTATTATTATTACTGTTATTTTTATGTGTGCTATACTTGACGGAATGAGGCAAAGGAATCGTGCACAAGGTTGTGAAAACATAGTAAAACAGAAAGTCATCCCTGAAACAAGTACATAATTATGCATGAATCTGCATCTGCTATTTCATGTTGTCTTTGTTGAGAGGAAAGGTGAACAAAAAACATCACAAAGGCAAGAACAAAAATTTCTGCTGTGGTTCTGTTCTGAGGTCATTCTTACGCTCTCAACTGCTAATCTCAGGGAAGGAGTTGCAGTGAGAAATGAGAAAGCTGATATCTATGGACCACAAATGGATTTGGCAACTTTAATGGACCTTGTCATATATGATGCACAGCTCCTGCACAGACACAATTAAAATATTTAGTCTTATTTTCCTAATAAAAAAAATCAAATGAAAAAATTCCCTCAAATAAATGTATGAAATGTAGTTTCAAAGTCCTGACTTAATTAAATAGGAACTTATTTTAGATGCTACTACATGTATTAAATTTATATATATGTATATATAAAATTATGAATATATATATGTATTTATAAATATAAATATGTACCTTATTTTTAAGCTGCAGAATCAGTAGATCATTTACTTTAAGGCATTAAGCTGCAGAATGTATAAGCTAGTCTCACAAAATGGGGAACATGGATGCCTGTTGAGGGCAAATAGATGAAAGAGAGCTGCCAATTGTAACTAACATTATGTAAGCCATGGTGCTAATAAAATGCTGGGGTTTTTTGTATCGTTCCGTTTTTCACTTTTGGATGTGAAAAAAGAGAACAAGGATAGGAAAAGGGCAATATGGGCTTATCAAGACAAATCCCATTGAACTGTACTGGTTCTCTTCTAGTACAGAACAGTTGATTAGGCTTGTAAGAGACAATTAGTTGTTATTTTTACCAAAGTACTTATGTAACAAGGGAATATGTGACCCAAAGAAAATTGCTGTATAACCAGAGGACACTTTGCTGAAAACTACGGTTTCATTGCTGACCGTAGTCAATGAAAAATTATTAAATGAGTTGCTATCATTCTGAAAAGGAGTAATAGTGTTCTTTTTGTGTTAAATGTGCACCTATTCATTATGTTCTTAAAAAGTACAGTTGTACTTTTTTTTTTTTTTTTTAACACAGAAGCAGAAAGACTTACTTAAGTCCCATTAGGATGAAAATCTGAACTTAATATTATGTAGAAATTCTCCAAAATCCTTTGTTAAAGGAAATGCAAAGTATTTTTCTGCAATAGGAAGACATCACCTTCATTACGAGATAGAGGAAGGTAGGCAGGCAGCAATAGCTTGAGTCCTAGCGTGGTGCAGACATTTAAAATGAGTCAAAGATCTAATGAAAAAAGTTACCTCTAAGATTCAAAAGAAAAAAACTCCACATAAGCAAAGAACCAATCTAATAGGCTGTACTTTTGCAGCATAAACAACATTTCCAGGAAAAAGAAATTTGTCTTCTAAGAACATTGCTTTATAATTGCAAAACAAATTATGGGTTCAAAAGGTTTTGCCAGGTGGGTGTTTTACTTCTTGTTGAAATGACTACTGAAATTGTGACTTAATTCAAAAGGTCACTGCAGCAACATGAACAGAAAAGTGTACTTGTACAAAGAGAAGACAAGAAGAGCAAAATAGAAATCACATTTTGAAAGCAATACTCTTCAGAAGAAAGTTTCTTGTAAGTCTTAGGATATTTTACTCCTTTAAGACTAATATATTTTATGTGTGGGCATCTACCTATGTATTTATACCTCTTCCAAGGACATACATGCAACATATCTTTAGACTCGCATTGCAGCTCAGTGTGGTATGAAACAGTAGTACAAAGGAAGATTTCTAATACTCAGATCTACCTCATAAAACAGAAGCCAAATGATACTTTTAATATTTAATGTGCTGATTGCCACCTTGCTTGCAGCTGCTGCCCTCGTCTCTAGTCCTCTGGCCTTCTGCTTGAGCAAGGGAAAATTCAGATCTGCAGCTGCATCCTGGCCATTTCTGTTGCTGATGGGATCAGAGCATTCACACTGCAGAGATTTACTGCTTTGACTAAGAACTGAAAACATTTAGTGCACAGTATTCTGACTTCACTGCGTTAGGGCATCATTGCCATCATATTTCAACCAAGGCAGTAGATGGAAATCCACATCCTGAACTTGGATTAGGCACTCACAAATTCATGAGCTTTTCTTCACAATTACTTTGTCAGTTAGGCTAACATTTGTTAGTCAGAAGTGACAAATGCTGGAGCAGCATGTGAATGGGAAACTGGCACACATGAGAGAGGAAATGGTGCTGTATAGATTGTTGGTTGCAGATTTAGGAGCAATGGAAGAGTTTCTGAGTTTCAGTTCAGATGTACTGGAGACAGAAGCATGTCTTTGAAGTGACCATGATTGATTCCACAAGTTTCTTCAGCCATTTGATATTGGTGTGGTGGAGTCCTTTACCACAAAGTTGCTCAGTAATATCAGCATATGCCTGTGACTCTTCAAGCTCTAGTTGTACTTCAGCTAGGAATGCTGAAAGTAATCCATGCTTTCTCATAAATGTGCATTATACACTGTGAAATATTTCTGTGCACCATGGAAGGTCTCTGAGTTACACCACAGTGACATAGCCACCTCACATCCACATGACATATTCAGATGCTTATCCAATTCCTGGATCTTGTAGTTTTGCTCCAAAACTGAATCTCAGTTTCTACTAGATTAGGACATGCTCTGAAAATCAAGAAATAAGAACCTTTCCTGAGTCAAACTACAAGCAGTGGAAATTGCAAAAACCTGCTATGACACTCAACTTACTGGGGAGAAAAATACTGACATGAGATTTTTGATAAGCCTAGCTCAAAATTTCTGACTATAGGACAGCCATTCAGGATTTTGAAAGCTTGTGGAGATCTAAATATTTTCTGCTAGAACAGAAATGTAAGTAACAAATAGCAAAGGAATCAGACAGAATAGATCCTGAAATATGTAAAGCAGATGTGAAAAATATTATTCATATTAGTGTTGTAAGTGCTGTGGTGGAATTGCAAAATTGTGCTTTATCTTGTGTAATTTTACCCCTCTCTGATGAATATAAGTCAATTCTTTCACAAGTAATTAGACAAGAATGTCTCCTTGTGATCTTAGCATCTGCCTTTAAACATGAGAAGATGAAGATGGATTTTTTTGGAGGGATCTATCTAGTAATCATATTTCAGGATATAATAACAGCGCTTTCCATACTGGTGTCCACTTTTTCTCACATTTCTCCCCACAGCACATATTTCTGTATGTGCAGTAGATGCTCCTGTTCTTAAAGAGAACGTCCATTCTTTTTTGCCTGATTTATGCCTTGTGTTAGTAAGTGTTACTGCTGCTGAAGTCAGAAGTTCTTGCTGAGGCGTAACCAAAGTGGTTCCTTCCCAGCCAAACGTAGTCTCACACACAAGTTGTAGAGGTCAGTCATGAGACATGTGCTTCTTTCATGTCTGGGCCAACATATGTATTTGATGTATTCGCTTTTTAAAGCAATCCCATTATAATTATTAAGATAATTCAGTTCTGTGCATAGTCCTTAAAGTAAGATGCACTTGAGAATGTCCCTTTCATAAATCATGGTCATTTCCAGCCTAAAAAAATATAACTGAAGCTACTTCGAGCAGTTTCTGCGTCTCTTGAACATCCACGTTTTTTGCATTTTAAGTTACTTACATCTTTTGAAATGTTTTCATTTTTCAATAACTTTCTACCCCTTTTTGTCTTCATCTTGAAACAGATGGCTATGAAAGACAAAGAAGGCCTACACAGCAGCTTTTTAGTTGGAAATTAATCCAATCAATTATTTTGCTACTGCAGCTATAAATCAAAAGCAAAACAATTATGAGCAGTTTTTCTTAGAATACCATCAGATCAGTGTTTCAACTGGAGCCTCTTGCTCCAAGTAACAGTAAAAACAAAACTGAAATTTATGTTACAGGTCGCTTCCCCCCATTTCAGGTAAAACATATATGTGCCATATTTGACATTTTAGATATATACATTAACACAAGTGTATTTGTTGTGTCTCTATCTGAACTTTGTTTCCCTCTGACATTGCCATCGTTACTATACTCCTAGCTATCAGTATCGCCTATGAGAGATACTATGATCTGTCTAAGGGCCATTTTTCATCTCATGCAAGCCCCTTGGGGCATTTAAGCAATTAAAATGAGTGACTAGATGCTTTCAGGGTTTAATCTGTATGCTATTCAAACATTATTTAGACAATGCTTTCATTGGGATAAATTTGCTTGAACATAATGGAAATTTCCTAGCTTTCCCCTGAACATTTATATTCTTGCACAATAATTTTCTCTCCATGGACATTCCTTGCAGTAATTTGCACAAAGCAGAACAATCATGCACAATGATGGGTGAAACTTGAAAATTCTAGAGTAAAGGGCAATGAAATAAATATTATATATATATATATATATATATAATATATATATATAATATCTAGATATCACATCTTCACTTAAATTATTCAGACCTTGCAGGTGTACAAAGATGAGACAAAATCTCGTGATAATGGTCTTCCATTGCTACTTGCCTAGAAGCAGAATGATTTTTTTTTTCTGCTGTAATTCAGGTTCTGGTGTTCACTACAGCATTTCAGAATTTCTCCATGAGAATGACAGCAGCACTTAGTAGGAAGTACAGTCTCTATTAGCAGCACAGCTACTGCAACTTACTGGTTGTTATGCCTGGCTCTGCTTTGTGAAGAACATCACACGAGCATATGTTCAGAGGATAACTAAATGTATATTATGTATGTTTCAAGTCTCCACACCTACAGCATGCTATAAGAATGTGCACATTTCTCTTTGTCTTTTAATTATTTCATCAGGCGAAGAGAAATAGTCTGAATCTTCTAAAGCAGATTTGCAAATTATAAATCATATCCCTGTGCACATATACAAGTATCTCCTTTTGTCTCTTTAAAAAAGATCCTTAGACAGTGTGACAATCCTTTCTTGCTTTGGTTCTACACATAAGCAACTCTGTGATTCAGAAAAATGTGTATTCTGAAAGAAAAGTCAGTCAATACCGTGACGTGAAGATAGTTCCTTAATTGCTGTTGTGCTATAAAGGTGATCCACATTTTGCCAGAAATGACAGTGCAGAAGGCTGGAAGTCACATCTTGTTTCTAAACAGGGATAACAGTGATAGTACAAGTGGTAACAGCTTCAAGTTGCAGCAGAGGAGGTTCAGGTTGAATACTGGGAAACATTTATTCTCCCAAAGAGCGGACAGGACTTAGAACAGGCTGCCAAGGGAGGTGCTGAAATCACTGTCCCTGGATGCTCATGCACGTGCATAAAATGTGCACATGTATGCTGACATGCACAGACCTGGGCACAACAGTAACCTTGCAGGGTTGATAGGGAACAAAAGGCACATACCACGATAGTGTTAAACTTCAGAAACAGGAATGTTAGCTGCTAGGCAAAGGTGAGGGCATAACTACCCTTACAAAAGCTAAATCCTTGTCTAAGTGACATGTAGTTCAAATCACAAAACATGTTATACATTTGTGGTTTTTGCCTTGGGGATAAGCATTAAGCAAAAAACACCACACAATAGCACTGGTTTCAATTGTCTTAGCCAGGAAGATATTCTAAGCAAGTTTAAGCAGCTAGAACAGGTGGCAGTCTGCTTGTTTTATGCTGAGAGTGAATCTCAGGGAAGAGCGTTTTTACTTGTTTGTGAGCCCTTTAACGCATATATACATTGGTACTACAACAGAAAGCTAGCATTTAAATATGCATTTAAATACGTATTTAAAGCAGCTACAGACTTGAACAGCTTCTGCATGTGACTGTTTTCCCCTAAAAGCAGTGGGTTCTGGGCTCCAGAGTTGGACCTTCCACTGAATACTGCAGGTGAGCTACTTAGCTGGCATAAATTACCGTAACTTCCCTCATTTCTCTGAGTGAAGACATCCTAATTGTTGAACTACAGAGTCTGCTAAGATGTTTTGTCAATTAGTGTGCTTTTCAAATGAATTTTATTTTTAATTACTGCATTTATGCAGCTTTGTTTGTCACTAGCCGTCAGGCAGTTTACAATAGTGAAAGGCCAGTCTTGCTGAGAGCATACTTTGCTGCAATGAAACACATGGAAACACATGAAACACATAGCCTGAAAGTATCCCTTTGTGTCTCTGATCACATTTTATTTCTGTCAAATTTCCCATAGTAGTCACTGCTTCAAAAGATCCAACATGATTATGAAATACATGCTATATTTTTAAAATATTCTTGAAATTGTTTTGTCTGAAGTTGCCTTCTTGCACTGGAGGACAGTGGGTTCCCCTTCACCTTGTAAATTAATATATGTTTTGAACCTCTTCGTAAAAATTGCTTTATCCAATAGCATGATTTAGCAGAGGGTTAGGGTTAGGATAGTATGGTTAGGCTGTGGTTGGACCTGATGACCTTTGAGGTCTTTTCCAACCTGAGAAATTCTATGATTATATTCTATGACTGAATATTTTGAAAAATGAATGTTGCCTACAGCTACAGAGGAATCTTCCAGTAGTGTATAAAAAATATAGAAGATATACAAGAGACAAAAAAAAGAAGGGAGACAGTGGGCATGAATTAACTCATAGGTATTTATGTTAAACAAAAGATTGCATGTAAGTGCAAAAAAGTGCAATTAATGCTGTCTGTGGAGGACTCTACCACCATGGAATCACAGTATATACAGACAAGACTCTATCTAGCCTTTGATTTGGGAACAATACAAGTCAGTGTGACCTTCATAGTGCTTTGGTGGCCTTTGCCTTCATGTAGAATAGGCTAACAGTGAAGAAATATCATCAGATGTATTTCATGGGATTTATCATGTTAAGTCTAATACAGAATAGAAATAGATGGTGATTACCAGACCACAATAAAAGGCAACAGGGAAAACAAAATAAAACTAGTTTAAGTGAAAGAGGTAACTGACTCTCTTTGCTAAGGAAATTGAAGGAAATTGTTTATTTTCATTCAAGATTAGCTGTATTTGAACAGTTGCAGACCATTTGAGATGATTTTATAAACAACAGCAATGTGTTGTGAACACATTGATTGTTTTTCTCCAAAAGGTTATGTCCTCAATTTAAGCAAATCATCATCAACAACAACAAAACACAAGGAAGTAGGCAGCAAACATTATTGTGGAATACATATTTCTTAGTTGCTCAAATTTTAATGGAGTTCATACTTCTTACTGTATATTTAAGTGTGTATATTTCTATGGTGCTCATGAGTAACTGTGTTTATTCTGTGAGAAGCTAATGAATAATCAGTTTACTCTTAAAAATATATAGCCAAAACCTTTAATATCCTATTTTCACAACTTAAAGCCACTGGAACTCCACTGGCTTCTTCACACCTTTAGGGTGAAAAACTTCTCCAAACGCATTACTGCTATTATTAAGTCTTCAGTATTTCTATCTCTGTTGTTATCACATGGTTTGTGAATGCATCTGTAGACAGTGAAGGACAGTGTTTGAGCAGAGCTTAGTGGATGCAATTGTACTTGACTGTAAATCCAGACTGATTCTGTACTTCGCTCGTCTACCAACATACTTTCTATGCAGAGTGGCATACAGATCAATGAATCTTGTCTCCAGATACTACTTCCATAAGAATTTTTATTTAACATTGTACCAAAAGTTATGTTTTTTCATTTCCCTTACATTTTTAGGAGGTTCTCAGATTTGTCTTCCCCTTTTCTCTTCTCTCTCCCCTTCCACTTCCTCACAGATAAAAAATAAGTATAGTTATAGCAATGACCACGTCACATAGAAGTGTATATTATTACAAAATGGCTGATGCAGTTTCTGACATTAGATATTTTTTTTTGCTGGAGAACTCATTGTGGAAAACATAAAACTGTTATCCTCTAAATTATAAATTCTAAACTAAATTAAAATGTAGGAGAAAAATTTATTTGGAGCAGTCTGAAAGATATACAGAGCGTGTAGAAGGTAATTTATTTTTCTGAAATAGTAGAAAATACTTTCAGAAACTTAAAACATCTTCAATATACTAAGCAGTATTGTAAAATGAATAGGGAAAAATCTCTTTTGAAAGAAATATAATTTATAATGCCTGTATTATCATTAACAAGACTGCATCTTCTCTCATGACATTTCACAAGATTTGTCTAAGAGGAGCAAATGTTCTTTTTTTTTCTACATCTTCTTTTTTTTAAGTAAAATTGTTAAAGGAATTAAGTTTGAGACAGCAGCTAATTAGAAAAAGATAATTTTTTTAGCAAAATGTATTTAGCTAAGTCTTCCTGATATCAGCTTATCAAGGATTGTTACACTAAAACCTTTATACATCTCTCTTCCCCTGCAGATTGATTTCCACTCATGTTGACAATGAACCTGAAGTACCAAAACCAGAGTTAACAAGCAACAGGAGGGAAAGGGACAATGAAGTAATAACAAGCTATTACATCATACAAAAAAATTGCTTAAATAAGAGAATAATGAAAAATCCTCTGTTTTTGCTCTCCAGGTTAGGTGTCTATCAGTATGTGGTTACCTTCAGACTTGACACAATCTTAAGAAGTTGAAACTGATAGTGAAACTGATATTCAGAGCAATTAAGACACATACCTGACTGACCTCTCTTTGGAGAATGTTTAGTTTTTGCTGCAGATGTAAACCTTGTACGGCAGCTGTGCAGCAGCATCACGCGGAGTTACGCTTGGCACAGAGAGAAACTCCACTTTTATTGTGCTACCCTCACTACAACAACAAACAGTCAAATAAACATGGTGCTTCACTTGAGGTTAATTATGTCCCATTCATCTTACATTTATTGGAAATGCACATAAATTGACAGCCTTGTAGTCTGACATCTGTGTGCAGAAGTGAATGATCTTTAAAAATTTGGAAGAATTGGAGCTCGATTTTGGGCTCATAAAAACTTGGATGAATGACCAAAATAGCAAAACCAATTCCTACACAGTGCTTTATAGCTAACACAAGGTATAGAAGCTTGACAGTCTAGAAAAAAAGGTGATTATCCATTTTTACAACTGCTTGATGTGTGCATTTATGACTATGAAAATAGAGGAATATGGGTACAATACACAATACACTGGGCATAGTGTATCAGTCCCTGATTGAGGAAAGATGCTTCAGTATCTAAAATTCTTCTGCAGGACCTTAGCAATGCTGTCACCTGTATATTTATGGTCTAAATTAGCCCATATTTTAGGCAACACTTTCTGAGCTACTTTCAAAAATAGCAAATATAAGCATCACAGGTCTCCCACAAAGTTTGGATCTGCAGTCACAATCACTGATAGGTGTCTATCTGTATTCACTTGCATCAGAAAATAAATTTATATATGTTAAACTTGTGGAGTAGGAGTGAAGGTCAAACGTGGAGGCAAGTTTAAAGCTATTTCTTTAATTTCAGAGACCGCACTATTGTCAACAGGGGACAATTCTGTTCCAAGAATATGAAAAAAAAAAACAACAAAAAAACTAACCCACCAACCAAAAAAACATCATCGGTTTTGCTCTGCATTCTGAAATTTTCCATAACAAGGAGCACTTCTTGCCACTTGCAATTTGTTTGGTGTTTCAGAACATAGAGTATGTAATATCATATGCTGTTCTATGCATCCTACCCTGGGTAGGAGTGGCAGTATGAGCAGAGAAGCAGAAGGCAGAATTTACTCCAAATTTCTAGGCACTTCTAGGTGGGCAGTATTCCCTCACAGGGAAAAAACGCTAAGGGAAAAATTAACTAACCCCATGTATTTTACAAGGTAGGTTGATCTGAGTCAAGATAACTGTTCTGCCTGCCGGCTCTGGGGAGGTAGTAGTGAGCAGTGAGGTGCTGATGCATGCGGTACGAGAGGATACTAAAGCCTTGTGCTCTATTTACATCTAAACATGATGTGTTTCCCAGGGGTCCTGTCCCAAGTTTCAGACTGCCTCAACTGTTCACCATATGTGATGTTTGTGGTCTAAAACAACACACTTTTTTTGAACTCTGTGTTTTAACTAATAATGTATATAATGTATTTTGAAAGAAACTCCCTGTACAGCACCACCTAAATATTGTCAAACCACATAAAACATATCTGATGAAGTGGTGTTTGTAGGATCTGCCACATACTTAAGACAGCAGTTAGATAACAGAGTAAGTGGTAGAGTAAAATATATCTTCATATCCACACATATTTCTATGAAAAGTTAAAAATCTGTTTACTGACTGACAGAGGAAAAATCCATGGAAGGAGGATTAAAAAAATAACCAGTCAAATATGGAAAGTGGGAAAATATGTTTTCTGATAAGACTAAAGGAGACACAATAAGTTAGGCAAACACATTAAAAACCTCTAAAATAAAGGCACTGTACAAAAGAAAAAACTGGTGATCAGACAGAGGAAGATATTTGTTAAATGATGTAGGAGGACAGATGGACAGAGGCAGAGAGACAGAGGGAAAGAGAGAAGGGAGAGAAAAGGCTTGTGGGAACATTTATTTGGTTTGGAGAAAAAGAATTGTCAGGATTGAAAACACATTACTGAAGATTATATTGAGATAAAAACATTGCATAATGAACAATCCTGGTTCTTTTTTTCTACCAAGACACCTTCGTTTCAGATTAGCAAAGAATTAATACATATATTTCAAAATGCTTTGACTTCATGATTCACTTGAAAACAGGCTTTGATTTCAATGTAAATAAACAGTTTTTAAATATAATGTCCAGTTTGATTATCAGTGTTTCAGATGAAGATTATAGCACCACAAGACAACTCAGGCCAGCAGGGACCTGGGGATATCTCCAGCCTGACCCCTGCCCAGTGCAGGCCCAGCTTGACTCAGGTGAAAGATTTTGCATTTAGATTTGTTGAACCTCACAAGGCTTAACTGGGCCCAGTACTCTGGCCTGTCTAGGTTCTTCTGAATGGCATGCCATCCCTCTGGTGTGTTGATCACACTCCACATCTTGGTGTCATCAGCAATCTTGCTGAGGGTGCACTCAATCCCACTGCCAGTGCCACTGATGAAGAAATTAAAGAGCATTGGCCCCAGCCTTGGGGGACACCAGTTATCTCTTGTCTCCATCCAGACATTGAGCCACCACTCTCTGAACTTGATCCTGCAGCCAGTTCTTCCATTGAACAACCACCTAACAAATCCATATCTTTCCAATTGGGTGAGAAGGATGTTGTGGGGTACTGCGTCAAGGGCCTTACTGAAGTCCAGATAGGTGACATCAGGGATTCTTCTCTTGTCCATTGATGCACTGACATCATCACAAAAAGCCAACTAGCTTTTTGGGAAGTCTTGGTGAAGCCACATCTCCTATACCAGCTCCCTGCCTTCCATGTGCCTTAGCGTCACTTCCAGGAGGATCTGTTCCATGATGCTTGTCAGCACAGAGGTCAGACTGACAGGTCAATAGTTCCCAGGATCATCTTTTTTACCCTTCTTAAAAATGGGCGTGATGTTGTCATGTCACCAGGGATTTCACCTGATTATCACATTTCCAATCCCATAGAGAGAGGCCTGGCAACTAGATCAGCCAGTTCCCCCAGGACTCTGGGATGCATCATCAGAACCCATACAGTTCCGGATGTTCAGGTTCTTCAGGTGGTTATGAGGCTGATCTTTGCTTACAGTGGAAGGGATGTTGCTTTCTCAAATTTCTCCTATCAAACCAAGCATTTGAGGGCCCTGTGATGAGCAGTAATCAGAGAAGAGTGAGGCAAAAATGTTGTTATATACCCCAGCCTTCTCCTTGTCAGTTCTTAGGAGCTTGCTGGTGTCACTCTCTAGGGGGTCACACCCTCCTGGGCTTTCCTTTTCTGGTTCAGGTACCTGTGGAAGCCTTTCTTGCTCTTCTCAACATCCCTTGCAAAGTTCAGTTCAAGCTGGGCCTTGGATTTTCTGATATAATCACTAGCAGCCTAGCAGCTTCCTTATAATCTTCCTGTCTCTGTTTCCACTGTCCGTTCATTTTCTTCTTGTTCTTCAGTTTAACCAGCAGATCTTGGTTCAGCCATGCTGGTCTCTTGTCTTCCTTTCCTGACTTTTACACCCGGTGGTGGAGAGCTCCTGTGCCTTGTGAAAGCTCTGCTCTGCACTCTTAGCCCTCAATACAGTTTCCCAGGGTGTTTTGTTGACTAACTCTGTTAAGAGCTGAAATTTAGCTTTCCTAAAATTTAGACTCCTATTTTTACTCTTTGCCTGCCTCAGATCCTTTAGGAATATGAAATCAACAGTATGAACATCTTGTATACAAAGAGGACGCTGGAAGCTCTGCTGAAGTCTAGAGAACTGTCCTGTGCTTCTCTTTTCCAAAAATCCATTCATTTTCTCACAGAAAGTAAATTATCAAGTGACACATTTTTACGCTGGGTAAATCAATGTCCACTACTTCCTATCACCATTTTCTTCCTCAGATTCCCAAGAAGACTTGCTCTTTGATTTTCTTATTCATTGGTGTATGAGGCTGTCCAGAATTTATCTGCCCAAATACTCTTGTAACTCTCTGCAACAGTTTATTTGCCCCAGTTGTGGGAGATCTTCCCTGCTCATCCCAATTGTTATACAGTGGCTTTGTGAATGCATCATCCAGCTCCCTCAATAGCTTTGCCAGTATCCCACTGGCTCCCACGGACTTGTCTAGGTAAAATTAGTGCAAGTGATTTAACCCACATCCATTGTCGGGTTTTTTCCCTCAAAATAAGCTTGCAGGCACAGAGTCCTGAGAGACTTTGCTGACATAAAAACAATCCTTTCTTCCTTCTTTGTCTATTCTTTTTGCAAAGAATCCCCTTGCTCTTGCTAAGAGAAAAGCACATTAACAAATGCAGGTAATAATGGGGGGAAATGTAGCTTGAATTAGTCTGGAAGCAGTTAGTAAAATATCAGAAATATGAAAGAGAGAATGAGGGACTCCACAAATATTAGGCTGTTCTTGTAGCATGAGTGACAGAACCTGATTGTTCCTGCTTCATTGAAAAGAAAGAGTTACAATTAACAAAAATTACAGAGTATTAGTTTCATTAGTTTTGTGTAGGGTATGTTCAATTCTTCTCTCTGTATTTCTTGCTTGAGTCTCTTTTGCTGCCATTTATTTCTAAGTTAAATAATAATTACATTAATTCAAAACACTTCTCTCATACAGAATGCCTTTAATCTAAGCACTACATCTTTTTTCCCTTTCTCTCTTGTTCTTTCTTTCTAATTGTCTTACCTGCTAATAAATCACTCAAAAAGACACTATTGATGTCACAAGGCCACACTTTAAGTGAAAACCACTTGCAGAAGTTGTGGTCTCCATTCCATGTTTGAATCACTGCTACCTAACAGAGTATGCCTCATTTCTAAGGCTGCTAAACCCCACAGAATGATACACCAGGCTCCCCAGCTGAACACGAATTACTGTGTACTTTGTTTTGCTGTTGAAGTTGACAGTTGGAACTGATTTAAATGCTTGAAGTGATAATGAAACAATTGATGTTTAATATGCGTTAGGAGTGTCTTAGTGTGTTAGGAGGATGTATCCCCTTCCACAGACAAAAAAAAATCAAATGTGAATTGAAATAGAACTTCTGCAGTCTGTGTTTTTAGAATTGTTACTGAAATGCTGTGATACTAATGTGTACACCCATGTAGAATAATTGAACAGTAGATGATGAGGATAAATTCCAGCTGCTCACTTGCAGGCATCCTTACCTAGACTCTTGTAGCCATTCTCAGATGCTAACAGAGTATTCTGCTTCGTGTCTACTTTAATTTTGTCTTGTAAGTGTTATGACTAAGTGAAGAGGTGTGCCAGACTAGTCAAATGGTTCAATAATTTTGACTCAAATGGAGAGCATATTTTTTGGAGTGGTTGTGAGAATCAGCTATTTGATTTAAACTTACAGATATGTTATGTTGCTTAGACTTTGATGGAGGATGTGGAATGAGTCCAGCTTCTTGTGCAACCTTTAACACTTCTTCTAATGCAGGCATATTATTAACTTTTCCTTGGAAATTTTTAAGTCCAATAAACTGTACAGACATTTAGATTTATCAGCCTTATTAGTTAGCTAGCTTCTACAAATTTCCACTAATATGTAAGTTGCTCTGAAAGTAATGCCTCCTGTCTTACTCTAGGAAATCCTAATTTCCCTAGAAGCTACAGTACATACAAAGATCATAACAGCACCACATAATTGAGTAAATTCTCAGCTACAAAACTGTTTTTCAGCATAGTCACCATCCTTAGCTATGCATTTTCACCAGTGACGAAGAAGAACTTGCATGCCACACGTAACAATCTGCAACAGTAAAAATGGCTACTGTCGCTGTCGCCACTGCTGACGCCATCCACTGTGCTCACACCTGCTGTTCAGTCCCTGTAAATGTTTTGTAGGCATCAATGAATGTCAGCGGTACCTTTTTTTTACTTTTTTTTTTCAGACAGAATTTCAATGACACACTTTTTCTTCATTCACAGTTCTACATTGGACACCATTCTATCAGACTGCCCCTCAGTTGCCATCTGTCAAGCAGCAACAAAATGTAATGGGGTATTGGTGGGAAGGTTCATCCTCTGCTGCCATACCACCAACATCTCCCTTTGGTGTTGTGGGCCAACATCATAAAATAAGAGGCATTTCTTTTGGAGCAGCCCTTCTACTTTTCACACTGAGGTTTTACTGCTCTCACTTTCCTTTAAGACATACAGACACCTCTTTCATCTTCCCTTATCCCTGCTTGACTTCTGACTTAAAACAGACTGCAGAGAGAATACTAGTAAGAGAGCATTTAAAATCTAATTTGTGGATAATCTCCACAGGTAAAAGGTGATTAAGAGAGTTTTGGGTAACCAGGTACATCACTCAGGCTAAAATCTTGACTATCTGTATCAAAAGCAAGAAGGGATACTGTTTTTTGTTTATTTTTTTGATGAAATATTCAGAAAACAAAAGAGAATTTGGAAAATATACTTTTAGGGGCTTCAGTGCTTTTAGCATTTAGACTAAAATGCTGTGGCAATTTTACATCTACATTTCATGATTTCTGACGCCCATTGCACCTGAAATTCTGTAGTGTATTAATAACAAAAATAATATACCCTATTGTGTTCCTTCATTGAATTCTAAGCACTTTAAGTTTTACTCTTTTGTCCTTCTACTCTTTGAATATTTTTAGATGCTTTCTGAGAAGTGATTGCCGTGTGCAGCTTTTAACACAATGGGGCCATTTGGGAATTATGTAATCGCGTATGTGTAGATGTATATAAGTATGTATATAAGAACAATGGAGGCAATTTACCCAAGCCATTAAACCTGCAGCAATGTTTGCAGTTTCCTCAGAGACTTGCAGTTTTTACTTTGCAAATGATGGGACTTCATAGCTCATGACCATCACAGCATTGCATGTGCTGAGATACGTCCACATCGTTTGGTAATAATGTCAGGGAGAGGCAATAATGTCAAAGCTGTCTTCTTGGCCACCCTTTTTTTCCTAAGTCATCTTTGACTCCCTGGCTGATGCCTTCCCAGTAACTGGTGATGATACTCAAGTGCATCATGTTTATCCATCCAGTCATGTATCACTGTTCACCACCACTGCACTTCGTATCAGCTGAGAAAAAGCATTTGCTCCCTTTCTGCCAGTGAGGGACTATGCAGTGCCATTTGTATTCACCTCGGGCAGATGATGAGCCTCTGCTCATTTCATCAAAGAACTATTTACGAGGCTGTAAAAAAGATGAGTTTCTCCCAATAGTCGCCAAATTAAACTTTTAAAAGTTTAATGTTGGCACACAAGAATAATTACAGTTATAAACCATTAAACAGTTGGAAGAAATTTATAGTATTGGAAGAGAAAATTTACAGCTGTGGTCAAATCAATAAATTTCCTCTAAAGAGCATTTCCACAGAAACTTTTTTTTTTTTCTGAGAATTAAAAAATGCAGTGCTTTATTAACAATACTGAAATGTAAAAGTGCTGCCTTTGGTGGTTATTTAGATAGGAAGAGACTGTCTTTTTAAGATATCGTTAATTAGCTCTGCAGAAACGTGTTTACATACACACATACACATATGTATATATTGATAGTTGATTTTTTTTTTTTTTTTTTTTGTCTATAAATTATCAAGTATGGTGCTCTGAGCTCCCTTGTTAGATTAGGTTGCACATACTTGATAATCCTGGAAGGCGGCCCTGTTGTTTTCAATTTCTGTTCAAGAATTATGATTTTGCAATTATCACATGCCTGGAAGGCATCTAGCATTGAAGCTCCATCAGTCCTTTAGCCAGCCCTCAAGCATTTTTCTTTTCTATCACACCCAGAATTTGTCACTGTACAAAAAATCTCACTTCAATGCTCCTCATCTTTCCAGTCTCAAGAAAAATTTATGAGATCTGACTCTGCTAAGCCCTCATTCTATCTAATAAATCTCTATTTTCTAGAAGTCCTCAAATGAAATTAGTTCATTTGAGGCCAAGTCCAAATATGAAAGGAACTAAAAAGTTTCCTATTAATTGATCCAGTAATTGGCTCCTGCCATTTTTCACTTTAGATATCTAACTCTTGCATCTAACTCTCTTGGAAACATTTGTATTTTGTCTTTTCAAATAAAGAGAGTTGAAACATATTTCTTTTCAATATTTTATGCCTAAGCAGAAGCAGAGGCCTTTCAGATTCCTTGGTGACATTTTGATTTCACTCCAGTTTTTAATTATGCAGAGGGAACAATCTTGTATTCCTGTTCACAATTGCTTAGTGTCAAAGAGACTGAAAATCCTACCACTGAATCAGAGTAACAAAAGCAAGAAATTAATAAATCAGAATAATTTAGCTGAACATATAAATTAGCTTGAAAACATCCTGGAGCAGACCCCGAAGCAGACCCAGCGCTGTGCAACACAGTGGGATGTGGCCAGAACCCTTAGTTACCTTTATAGTGCAAGGATGTGACAGTATTCTGCAGTATGTAATCACAGAAGCAAGAACACTTGTTTTCTTGTGCAAATTTTGTGTCAAATTATGTTACGTTTAAATGGTGACAGGCAAAACTGCCTATTACAAAAATCTCACATTTACTGTGCCAGTGCTATCTGAAGGAGAAAATGAATCATAAGTTCCTGCTGGCAGCATTTGTAAGTGTTTAAACGCAATCAAAAGATCTGCATTGCTGAAATCAAGTCATTCTTTTGTCATGCAAAAACCTATTGATAGTTATTGGCTGTAGTCAGGACTTCAGGCTTCTTTGTATATGAAGTTGGCTGTATTTCATGCACACTACCCATACAAAACAACAGTTGAAACATGGGTATTTTATGCAGCTGGGGTGTGTGTGTGGCTGGCTTTGATTTCCTCTCTCAGATAAGCAAGAATGCAATAGAAATGATAGTATCTACTGAGTGAGAATTTTGTATGCTTCTGGATCTGCATGTTGCTGTTGTACCTTTCATAGAAGACTGAAAGAATCATAGAATCACAGAATCACAGAATGGCCAGGGTTGGAAGGGACCTCAAGGTTGATACCCTAGCTCAGTAGCGGAATAAGAGAGAGACTTTTGAAATAAATGGAAGAGCGTGATTAGGAAGGAGAGTCTGGCTGCTTTTCACTTTTGTCATGCTTACTCTTGTAAGGTCTGTATGCACAGGATTTGTTCCCTGATGGAAATAGCTAAAGGATGCACAGTGCTGGACGGCCTATTATTGCAATTTCTGTGTTGTAAGAACCATGGTTATACTTGCAGCAGTGCTGCAGCTGCAATTGATGCCATGATCTGTGAGCGGTGGTCACAACAATTTGCAAACATGTATTGATCAATACACTGCTAGTGAGAAGATTTGAAGTGAAGGGATAGGGTAGTTGCTAATTTACAACTTACAAATGCTTGGTTTGCTGAGAACTGTGTCTATGCTATCTGTGAAGAGGTCCTGTCAAGCTGATAAAAATGCAATGGATAGAATGACGATCTATTTAAAAATTGCTCTTATACCTCTTCCTCATTCCCACAATGAAAATCAAACCACTCAAGAGTAAAAATTAAGGTTTCAGTTTCTGTGTTCAGCATCCGTGTGAAACTGCTGACTGAGTGATAGATCTAAGATAAAGGTAATAATTATGGTTTTTATCTTTATGTGACAGAATAGCTTACAGGAAATCTTGTGCCTGCTAAAGCTGAGCTCTATATATTCATTGCTTTGAAACATGGTCAACATCAACATGTAATAAATCTGTTTTGTTCCTGCTTACTTACTTACTGTGGATACTGCTCACAGGATGACTATAAATCTTATCACATGAGAAGAAAACCTTTTTCCTTACTTATACATTACATGGACACCTGCTTCTCATAAAATTAAAAAAAAAACACCACAATCAAAAAGACAATATTCATGTGTGGGAAAACTTGATAGTATCTATCAGCTTCTCTAACAAACTCTATACGTGGTGGTGGGAGAGCAAATAGGTCTATTTTTTATTTTTATTTTTCATTTTATGTTGCTTTTCTGAATTATTTTTCCAACAACAGCAACAAAAAATAATGATAATGATACTCCTGCTGCTTCTGTTACTAATAATAACAAAAAACACAAATCAGAGATTTCAGTGGATCCTCTCTTCATTCCTGGTGAGGCCATACCTGGAGTACTGTGTTTATCTCTGGGCTCCTTGCTCCAAGAAAAAATGGGGATCTACTGGAGACAGTCCAGCAGAGGGCCACGAAGGTGAACAGATGCCTGGTGCATCTTATTAAAAAAGGCTGAGAGAGCTGGGGCTGTTCATCCTGAAAGAGACTGTGGGGGGATCTTACCAACACTCATAAGTATCTAAAGGGTGAGCGTCATGTGGATGGGGACAAGTTCTGCATAGTGGTGCACAGTGACAGAATAAGGAGCGCTGGGCACAAACTGGAACACAGAAAGTTCCATACAAATATGAGGAAGAACTTATTTACTGTGAGGGTGACAGAGCACTGGTACAGGCTTCCCAGAGAGGTTGTGGAGTCTCCTTCTCCGGAGATACTCAGAACCTGCCTGGACAGTTTCCTGTGCAACCTATTGCAGGCAACCTTCTTTAGCAGGAAGGTTGGGCTGGGTAATCTCCAGAGGTCCCTTCCAAACTCTATGGTTCTGTGACAATACCACTAGAATTACCTGAACACGTTTGGTATATTCTTATATGTCCTTTCATGCCTTGGAGAAGTTCGTGGTAAATTTTTTGTCTGCATTTTTCGTTTGTTTGTTTGATTTTGTGTTTTACATTATTTTTCCTTTCATTTTCCTCTTAAATCCCTGCCTCATTTGTAGCTCATGCTATGATTGGATAGTCTCTTACAATAATCTTATTGCCAAAGAAACAATGAGCTACTAACACAATATAGCTAGTATCAGACATTTGGGAATTCACTGAGCTCTAAGTTACAGTATAATTTATAGTAATACAGATGTCCAGCACTTTTAAATGTCCCAGGTAAATATTTTCAACTGATACAGGAAAAAATTGTATTAGATTAACATCAGAGATAAGGACAAATCAGCTAAAGTAGAGAAAAGAACTGTTCCTTATGAATAAGTCACGAAATGTCTCAGACCCAGCCTTGGCTAAAGGCATTGTGGCTAAAGGCTGCTGCAAAACCACAGGATGACCTATTTCAACCTTTTTATTTTCATGTTTGTTAATGTGATCACAACTACTCCTATGGCCAAACATGAAGAACAGATACAGGCAATGTTAGGATGCTGGTTTTCACAAGAGGTCTCCACACTTCACACTGTGCTCTTGCTTTCCTAGGAGTGAACTGTAGAGGACTGTCTGGTATATAAAGTAGTATATGAAAAGATTTACACGCTATGAAGTGCAGTCATTCCTACAGTGAATCTCAACCGATGCACCAGTGGACAAAAATGAAAAAGGAACATGGAAGACGATTGCACTTTTATTACTCTTGATTGTATCTTGACCAGATGAACAGCTTAGTTTTGCAAGACGTTTCTGTTTATTTGCTCTGTTAAAAGAAGTTATGGGGCAGACATTCTGCAGATATTTCTGACATGCAGCAGTGCTTCTACAGTTCAGACAGGTAACACGAGTTCTAGCATGTGGCTGTTCTTGAGGATGTTGATCTTCACGTGTACACAATTACTTGGGTCTGACTTCATCACTCCAAAAATCTAGGAATTAGGTCCTCAAGCAGCTGTTAACAAAGAAGAGGCCTTGAATAGATCAGAGTCAGCAAGCGATGAAGTTTACATGCAGAAAATGAAGAAGAATTAGTGGCTCAGATTTTGTCAAGGGAAATAAATGCCTGCAGTTTTATGACAGTCATATCAATTGAGCATCAATTGACAGTAAAAAGAACATTTATTGAGATCCAATAGGAACGATGATGTGGAATCTAAAATAGGAAAGATGATGTGTAACCTAATTAAAATTACAAGATACAAATATAATGAGATTTTTAATACTTAAAAATTATAGAGAATATTTAGACCTTAATTGCAATTTAAAAAGCCTACAATACCGAGTTCATAAGTGTGACAATTAATAGAGTATCTAAATAAATGTCTTTATTTTTATTATATTACATTTTCTGTAGACAGTCTTGGCAAATGTTAATTAAATGCAAAAAAAAAAAAAAAAAAAAAAAAAATCCTTACAAGTTTTAAAGTATTAATAACTTTAAATTATGCTTTTATTGCTTACATAATTGTTAATTAATTACATAGCTACAGACTTGCTCTTTACCCTTTACATGAAACTCAGAAGTGTAACATTTCTTACGGGTCAATAAACTCATCTGCTTATTAGCTGCACTAATGAAAAGCAAAGGATGATGCTGTGTAATCATGTTCTCTCTCAAGTGTAGAATATATTAATTTCTGAGCAATTCCTTGCTTCAGCCAAAGGAGTTTGTATCAGGTGTGGTGTATATTCTTCCCTATTTCTGGGATAATTATGATAACTCTTCATTAGTCAAAGCTCTGATAGGATGGGATTCAGAAAAATTGTGTGAATTTAGAACACTTACCTTCTTGATAGTCAAAACCTTGCAAATGTATTTGATGACTAAGTCAGAGTTAACTAGCTGAATACTTCCATAATATATATATTTATCATTGTAAAGTTAGTGAGTATTTCTAAGCAATTATGTACCTCAGTCTACATTTCCAGGGAAAAAAAAAAATCATAAAAAAACTTGATTGTGAGCATGGTTCACTAGGTTCACTAGTAGTCAAATTCAAGCAAGCACGGAGCCCTTCTTTACCTTGTCAAGTCCATACTTTTTCCAGCATTCTTACTTAGATTCCTTGGGTACAGCTCATACAGCTCATTGCAGACTAGAGCCCACAGAAACGTGGGCCTAATTGTTTGGAGTCACCAGTGTTTGCATGTTCATTGAATGAATTGCCATTGCTCAGCCCTACTGCAATAATGCATTTGAGCAACTTCAAATCCTGTGACTTGTGTATTCCGTAGCTTCCATGCTAGAGTAAACTATGGTTATTGCAGAAGAATGAGGTGAGGAGTTTGAGGAAGTTTCAGGTCAGCGATAAGGCTTGGCAGGTCAGATCTGCAGCTGTAAAATGAGTGTTTTTCAGAGAATAAATTCTCATATTATCAAAATAGTAGCCTGTGTATTGGCACTTTGGCCAGTGTTTTCCGAGCTCTTTCCTGTGGAGATGTGCCTTATAGACATGTGTTAAACATGTGTTAAAATATCTGAAAATATTGTATGAATCTTTGTCAGCTGAGTCACAACTTTACCATATTGTTTAGGAGGCAGGTTTTTATTAATTCAGTACTGGAACAATGGATTAGAAAGAAAAGTCTGACAGAAAAAGACCCTTGAGTGCAGTCATTTTAATCCATGTCCTGTCCTTTCTGTATGCTGTTTGCATACCTTGGATTTTTTTCCCCCAATAGATCACGTCTTCTTTGATTGCTGACTGCAATTATTTAAAGAATAATAGTAAATTCGTAACTGTAAGAATCAATAGTGAATTCATTATTTTATGTTTTTTCATTACTTTTTTTCTAGCATCTGTGACATAATAATGGCTTCACTGATGATTAAAGACTTCAGCAAATCAGGCTTCTGCTTATTCTTTTTTATTTTACTTTATTTTCAATATAGCATTTTGATTTTCAAGAGTGACTTCTTACAAATTGCACATTTAAATTTTGGAGAGAAATGTGCCCTCGCAGTACGGATTTAGATGTAATATTTTCAAAATAAACAAATTAAAAAAAAAAAAAGCACGAAAAGTGAGAGTCCATGAAAACAGTATCTCACAGATGGAATGTCTCCCCTCCTAGCTTCTTGTATTGAAATGTCGATGTTTTATTTAAGTGGACATCTCCTCCAGGAAATTTTGTATACCACATTATTTTTCAAGTCAATCAGAATGGCAAAATTCAACATCTAAGGCTTTCTTCAGATCTAACCTGCAGAAGATTTCAAGCGGGAAATTGGTTTTTGAAACCACTGAAAACATACATGCAATAATTAGTCCTGTATTCCTCTTTACGATATGAATTTAAACATGTCTAAAAGGTTAACTCTGTTGAGTATAACTCAGTCCTGGATAAATTATCTTTAGATTTCCTGAAGTGAAGAATTCTGTATTTTATTTTTACTTTTCTGAACTATTCCATAAATTCTAAAGCACATGGCTTCTTCTCTCTGGAGATTTTTGAGTTCTTTTCCTACTCAGAAGGGAAGTATTAAACACATAACTGTTCCAACAGCTTCTTGTGCTGAGGCCCCCAAACAGGACACAGTACTCTAGGTGGGATCTCATGAAAGTGGAGTAGAGGGGCAGAATCAGGTCCCTCAATCTGCTGGTCACACTTCTCTGGATGCATCCCATCGAGATGATGGTTGGCCTTCTGAGCTGCAAGTGCATCTGCAAACTCATACTGAATCTTTTAGCTATTGTCTCCCCTAAATCCTTCTCTACTCTCTAGCCATTCTCCACCAACCTGTATTTGTGCTTGGGATTTTCATAGCCTGGTGAAGAACCTTGCATTTAGAAAACATGCTAGTTCTTACAGTGAGGACACTGTAAAGGTTTGTTATAAGAATCCAGTTTGTTTACTCTTGCAGTTGTTTTTACCAGGCCAGTAGGTGTTAATTTTATGAGTATGTAGTATAGTCTTGATTTTAAAAGAAACAAACTACTCCAGTGATTTGGAGTATCAGCAGTGGTTTGGAGTGGTTTTCATTGGGCCAAATCTCCACACTCAGCAGCACATGTGTAGGTTTCCTCTACTGTGGTACAAAGAAATGTCTTTCTAGCACTGCACACACTAAAAACTTCCTGCTTCCCCATTGAAACAGCAAATTTTCCATTAAAACCAGTATTAATTGTAAGATACTTTTCAGACAGGAAGGTTGATTCTGCATTAATCTTATGTGACATCCCTCTCGTCCAACAAGCATCTTTGCCCTATACGTTTTGTTGGTTTTTTTTACTGCAAGGTATATGAAGAAGTCCAGGACCATCGAATTACAGGTTTAGCTTTTGTAAGCATACTGATTCACAGCGTACATCAGATTTCCATTTTAAACTGAGACAGCAGGTCTGCAGTTTTGCTGTATCTCCATTAAGAAAAAAGGAAAATTGCTTGTCATAGTCCATGAGAGTCAAAGAGCAGTTCCTTCAAAATTCACAGTGCTCAAATATGTAAAGTAAACAAAGAAAGCAATCGAGGAGTCCCAATTAGATGTTTTAAAATTGTATGAAAATAAAACCATTTAAAAGTTGTGCTGAATAGCTGTAAGTAAAACAGAAAGTGGAAACAAATGTAAAGCAGATGGATATCAGGCAAAAGGAGGTCTAGGAAAAGACTTAGCAAAACTGTTAAGTAAAGTAACTTCAAAATCTTTCATTTCTACTAGGGCATTAAGGAGCAAAGGGTGAAAATTAGAAATGAGAAAAGAGGGGTTGTTGCCGAAAAGATAGCAATAAAATGACATTTATGCTGTTGGTCCTTTGGAACTCATTTCCCCATAATGGACAACTGGAGCAAAATTTGAACATAAATACATCTAATAAGAAAGTTGAAGCATTTTATGAGAAGTGGAGGACTGAATACATTTTTTTGCTCCTTTCATACTTGTGCTCTTCAACTACCCACTGAGATCAATGGAGAAACATCAGTTGATATTTGTGGATTGTGATATTTGTTGATATTTGTGCCCTGGTGAAATAAAACATTAAACTCAGTAAACCAGTGCTACACTGCTTATATAAAAATCCAAGTTTATTTTATAATGACTCATTTGAACTGTAGGAAGAAGTGGGTTTGAAATAAGGATGTGTGTCAATCTTGCAGATTATATACAAGAAAATTACCTTAGTTATTCTGCCCGTTACTCAGCTTAATGGGGATGAGTCAAACATTCCATTTTAGAAAAATAAGATCCTCACAGCTGTTTATGTAAATGGATTTATTGAAGCTTTGGAAAAATTTACATCTGCTCCTACTTTTGCAATGGAAATCATTTCACACTCATTGCCTTTTCACTAGGGGTGAGTTGACCCACCTCCCTATTTTTCCCATCTTTTTTTTTTTTTTTCTTTTTGCTATCTTTTCCTGTTCTTCTGATCTTTCTCAACATGCTGTTAAAAAGGTGTTTATATCCCAGTATGTACCAGATGATACAACACAGCTGTCAAAAACTGGAATCTGCAGATGCCTGTAATATTTTCTAGAAGCATGAAAACATGCATTATTTGCATTAAATTTGCATTATATAGACACAGTTGCCAGTACTTTCCTCAATTTCAGTAAAATCTTTGCTTTGTATGTCGTTTTAGCATTTTCTTGTGCCTATGAAGCTAAGTACAAATGGGGCTTCAGCAGTAAGTACAGAACAGGTGTTAATTCAGAAGTCTTCATCATAAACTGTATTGGAAGTGAAGAATAAAAACAGGTGAGAAAGGTTTCCAATATAAACTAGATTTGTGGCAGGTTTAATAAAATCCTAACCTGTAAGCATTAAGAATCTAACAGACCAGTAACATTGTTAAACTTGTTTAACTACCTGAATTTCTAGGGTTTGAGAAACTTTAGAATCGAGGCTTATATGCATAACTTAGGAAAAGCAAAGGGAAAAAAAAAGATTGGATGGATGGATGGATGGATGGATGGATGGATGGATGGATGGAAGGATGGGAGGGAAGGAGGGAGGGAGGGAGGAATTTAAATACTGAAGAATTTCTTCTCTTTATGAAATGTAAAAACACTGCAATACAAACCTACCAACAAACCAAAATCCACCAACCAACCAAAAATCCCACTCCTCCCAAAAAAAGACTAATCCCAATCACAACACAAAAAAGACAAAACAAAGACCGAACAGATGTCAGCTGATGAAAGATTCAGCACAAGCTGGCAATGTGCTCTTGCAGCCCAGAAAGTCAACCATTTACTGGGTTGCATCAAGAGAGGCATGACCAGCAGGTCGAGGGAGGTGATTCTGCCCCTCTACTCTTCTCTTGTGAGATCCCACCTGGAGTACTGTGTCCAGTTCTGGAGCCTTAACACAAGAAGGACGTGGAGCTGTTGGAGCAGGTCCATGGAAGGGACATGAAGATGATCAGAGGGCTGGAGCACCTCTCTGCGATGGCAGGCTGAGAGAGCTGGAACTCTTCAGCCTGGAGAAGAAAAGGCTCCAAGGAGACCTTGTACTGGCCTTCCAGTACCTAAAGGGAGTCTACAGGAAAACTGGGGAGGGACTTTTTAGAAAGGCTGGCAGTGACAGGACGAGGGAAATGGCTTTAAACTGGAAAAGGGTAAATTTAAAATGGATATCAGAAAGAAATTCTTTACTTTGAGGATGGTGGAACGGGTTGCCCAATGAGGTTGTGGATGTCCCTCCCTGGAAGCGCTGTGAGCGACCTGGTCTGGTGGGAGGTGTCCCTGCCTATAGCAGGAGGTTATAGAACTAGGCGATCTTAAAGATCCCTTCCAATCCAGGCCATTCTATGATTCTATAGTTCTACGACTTCTCTCTGAGGTATGATTATTTCTGCAGGATACCTGCAGATACCTTTATTGACTACTGTGTCATCTTATATAACTGTGACCAAGTATCACAAGAATTTTTCCCAGAATCTGCAGCCTCGAGCCTGAACTCAGGCATCTTGTCTCCTGCATGCATTACTGATTGCACTAATAAGTCCTTCAGCTTCAGTGTTTTATTTTTAAACAAATAAGGCGATGGACAGTTTGAGAAGAGAAGGTAAGTAGGGCACAGCACAAGCATGTTATGAGTCATGAGTCGTAAAGATCTATCATTGCCTGCAAAAGCTGTGAGTGTATTCATCTGCTTTTAAATTCACAGCCAAGAGTAGCCAAGTTCAATTCTTCCCATGCACTGAGACAGCTCAACTCACAAGGCTGCAGGGACACCTGAGGGCATGCAAAAAAAAAAAGGGAGGGGAATCCATCAGCATCTTTGGTGCAAAACAAAGAGTTTGAATTGGAGGAAAATAAATGGATTAACAAAGCCAAGTGTATTTAAAATCAAACATCTCAGACATCACTGCAAACATAAAGTTCTCATTTATATCATTCCCATAGAAAAGGACTCTACAAAATTATTTGCAAGATCTCAGCTTGTTTTGATAATACAAAGAAGGAAATGCAAAGTAGAACAATTTGTCATTGATACAGACAAGCGTTTGTTTTAAATGATGTAAATTTCTTGCTTGGATTAAGGTGGAGTCCATTACCTTGTACACAAACACACAAATATAAATACAGAGTGAATCCTCTTAATCCAACGAATGCCCCTGATTTGCATCAGTTATATAGAGTGAGCCTAAAAATGTACTGAAAACATAAATACACTTTGAAAGCATACTATCTATTTTAATTATGTAAATAAAATTTAGCTGCTCTTTACAACTTGTACATATTATGGAACAGATAGTTTAGTTAGATTGCAGCCCTCTATCAGTACTAAAGATTAGTAATTTGGTATTATAGAGTCCCTGAAGACATCTATGAAGAGCCTTCCAAAAATGTTCAATTCAATTAAGATTCACCAGTGGAGTAAATTCTTGTATTCAAATGTTAATGCTTTATGGTGTCTAGATAGTATTTAACATTTTATGCCACTGCTTTGTTCACAATTTTGCAAAGCCATACAAAGTAAAATGATTGCTTTATAAACTCATAATTGTAAAGCTTTTCAGTGCACTTCCTGTTAGATAAGGTGCTGACACAAAGTGCAATATATCCAATACTAGAATTTTTGCAAGATTAATAGCGTGGAAATGCTTGAAATTAATGTGAAATGAATGTTTTGATAATTTTCAAATATGTGCTAGAACATAGGGGCTGGTTGTACCTGATGAAAGCCCTGTACTAGCACAGAAATAAGGTAAGCATGGCTGACAAGCCAGTACTCTTTTCCATAGCACCACACTGTATTCTGCAGAGACCTCCTGGATTACTTTTAATGCTTATGCCTTCTGTATGGGAAGAAAAGGCAATTGTACTTTTGTACCTTTCTAATAATTCACTTATGTAGAAAGTGATTGCAGATACCACTGAGACATGCACATTCCTACTTCTGTACTGCTTGGCTAAAAACAGACTGTGTTCTTTGTTACAGCCACTCACAGTACTGGATGCTTGCTGGGAGGAAGGTAAACCAGCAGTTTTCAGTAGTGCAAGTGGACAATACTTTTTAGTTTGGATAATTGTTCTATCAGAGATAGTTGAAAAAACATTTGAACTGTTAATATTAGAAACAAAATAGTACTGTGCTCGCAGGGAATCATTCTCTGAACTCTTCTTGTGGCTGCTGGCAGTACTGACGCATAGGTGTTCTCATAAAGGGTCATTAACTTAGCAATTATAGAGCATTGTATCTTTCTACGTATTTTGTCCTCTCACAATTGATTGATCCCCTCCTACAAATGCAATCAAACATCTCACCTAAGCAAATAAAGATTACTCGACATCAGTTTAGAATTATACTTGTACCTTCTCTTCCTTTAATGAAATAGGACCATCAGGCACCACATCTTTGAAAGACAGGAAAATATGTAAATGGTTTGGGAGGAGAGACAAATGACCACTAGTTAAAGAAGAGCTTTAATTAGTAATGGTGCTCATTTGTTTAAAACTGAACTGTATTACAGTACTGTATTACACAGTATCACTGAAGTAGAGGAGTTTTCTTGTCCCTCTTGTTCCTTGAATAAAGCAGAAATACAGAATGTTTTCCATTATTGCTTTTGTTTTACAAAAACATTATTTTGCATTATTGCTTTTGTTATACAAAGGTATAGCATGGAAACAAAAGGGCTCAAAATAAAATGTTTTACTGAATATGGAAGAAGGATGATATCAATATGGTTTTATCTGTTAAAGAAATTTCTCCGTTACAGCTTTTTTGTGCCCAGTGCTATAATGCTGAGCAGATATTAATGGCTTTCTAATCTTATTGTCTGGCATGCTAGAGCTTTAAATCTATTTACTTCAGTGTCATGACATGTATCAGGCACAAAAGCAGGTGTTTTCTAGCTTTGTGTTATATCTTTTTATTAGATTAGAAGGTGCCCAGATGTCTTCATCAGGAATTTTCATAACAAGCTTTCATGGAGGGACAGAAGGAAGGAGAGATAAGGTCCCTCAGTAATTGTGGTAGTTAAATTAGAACCAAAACCACCACCTCCACCAAAAAACAGATCATGATATAGTTTTGAATTACCACAAATGTAGCAGCAGCTTTATTCTGAATGCCTTTCAGCAAGCTACATCTTGCACTTTACCATCTGAAGGTACTGAATCACTTTTTCTTTCCTCTTCTGGCTTCAAACCACACATTTCACAGAATCACAGAATGGCCAGGGTTGGTAGGGACCTCAAGGATCATGAATCTCCAACCCCCCTGCCACATGCAGGGCCACCAACCTGCCCATTTAATGCTAGACCAGGCTGCCCAGGGCCCCATCCAATCTGGACCCGAACACCTCTACGGATGGGGCATCCACAACCTCTCTGGGCAGCCTGTGCCAGCACCTCACCACTCTCTCTGTGAAGAATTTCCCCCTGACATCCAACCTCAATCTCCCCTCCCTCAACTTAAAACCAATTCCCCCTTGTCCTGCAGTTATCAGCCCTTTCAAAGAGTTGATTCCCCTCCTGTTGGTAGGCTCCCTTTAGGTACTGAAAGGCTGCAATGAGGTCATAGAATCATAGAATCATAGAATCACCAAGGTTGGAAAAGACCTAAAAGATCATCCAGTCCAACCGTTCACCTCTTCCCAATAGCTCCCACTAAACCATGTCCCTCAACACAACATCCAGTCTTTCCTTGAACACCCCTAGGGTCGGTGACTCCACCACCTCCCTTGGCAGTCCATTCTAGATCAGATCACCCCACAGCCTTCTTTTCTCCAGGCTGAACAAACCCAGCTCCCTCAGCCTGTCTTCATAGGGGAGGTGCTGCAGTCAATCATCTTCGTGGCCTCCTCTGGACCCTCTCCAACAGCTCTCTGTCTTTCTTGTACTGGGGCTCCAGACCTGGACGCAGTGCTCCAGATGGGGCCTCCCAAGAGCAGAGCAGAGGGGGACAATCACCTCCCTGTCCCTGCTGGCCACCCCTCTTCTGATGGAGCCCAGGATACCATTTGCCTTCCCAGCCACAAGAGCACACTGCTGGCTCATGTTAAGCTTTTCATCTATCAAGACCCCCGGATCCTTCTCTGCAGGGCTGCTTTCAAGGATTGCTGCTTCCAGTCTGTACGGATGCCTGGGATTCATCCCACCCAAGTGCTAAGCCTTGCACTTTGCCATGTTGAACCTCATTAGGTCACCCGGGCCCACCTTTCCAGCCTGTCAAGGTCCCTCTGAGTGGCATCCCTTCCTCCCACCGTGTCTACTGCACCACTCAGCTTGGTGTCATCAGCAAACTTGCTGAGGGTGCAGTCTAGATGACATCATCGATGTCATTGATAAAGATGTTAAAGAGCATCAGTCCCAAGACAGACCCCTGGGGGACGCCGCTCATTACCAGCCTCTACCTGGACACAGAGCCATTGATGACCATTCTCTGTCTGTGGCCTTTCAACCAATTTCTTATCCACTGAATGGTCCACCCATCAAATCCACATCCCTCCAATTTGGAGATAAGGATGTGGTGGGGGACCATGTCAAAGGCCTTGCTCAAGTCCAGTTAAATGACATTGGTCACCTTTCCTTTGTCCACCAATGCTGTCACTCCATCATAGAAGGCCACAGGCCATAGACCAGATTGGTTAAGCATGACCTTCTCCTGTTGAACCTGTACTGGCTGTCTTGGATCACACGCTTATTTCTCACCAAGCATGTAATCCAGGAGGATCTGCTCCATGATCTTCCCAGGGACAGAGGTGAAACTCATCGGCCTGTAGTTCCCGGGGTCCTCCTTGCTCCCTTTCTCATAAATGGCAGTGACGTGACCCTTCCTCCAGTCATCTGGGACCTCACCTGACAGCCATGACTTTTCAAATATGATGGAGAATGGCTCGGCAACCACCTCAGCCAGCTCCTTCAGGACCCTGGGATGCACGCCATCCGGCCCCATAGACTTGTACACATGCAGTCTCATGAGGCGGTCTTGGACCTGCTCTGTCCTCACAGTGGGGGGGATTTACCACCCCGATCCCCACCTGGAGGTTTAGGGATGCAGTGCTCAGGGACATGAGAAGTACTGGAATCCTGGCCACCAGTGAAGACCGAGGCAAAGAACTCCTTCAATACCTCAGCCTTCTCTTCATCCACTGAAGCCAGATCTCCTTTTACACTTGCCAAAGGAGGTATGAAAGGTGAGACGGGCCCCATAAGTGAAAAAAAAGGCAAGAAAGCTTTGCAGTGACTGAGAATAAGGGGGGTGAAGGGGAATAGTTAGAGATAGTTTATAGAAGCAAGAATGTAGAGCTTGTTAGAAAATAAGGGATGGCAGACACTGGGTCTGGGATAGTGAGGGGGATGAAGGCCATAAAGATAAGGGTTTGAGAACAGCCCGAGGACATTTGGCAGGGAGGTGATTAGATGTCCGCAGGGCAAGAGGAAACCAGTTTGGGGGGAGACTCCCCCTTGAAAGGTCAGAAATTTACAGCAAGAAAGGTCAGAAGCCTTCGCAAGGAAAACAACAAATCTTCATCCCACGACCCACTGCGTATGTGCAAGAGGGGGGGTCTGCATGCTAACAAACTCTTAGGGCTGTAATGAATGTGTATCCGAATTCCGGGAAAACTATCGATTGTGTATTAGTTTGGCCTGCATCTCTAGCACGATGTTTGCAGATGGTGTGCGAGTTAGGAGGAACGATCCCCCTTGCACCCGCTGTCTGTGCAGCACTGAATAAACATTACCTGCTTTGTAATCTTACTTGGGTTACAGAATTTGATTCCACGTGTTAGGTACACTCACTTTGGCCTATCCTTTTCCCCTCCCCTCCCCTCGTCTCCCCTGTTCCTTGTTCAGCTGTGTCAGTCTTCTTCCCCTCTATTTCGTCTTGCAGCACATGGGGACATCCTATGCCTTAAAGGATGATTAAGATTTTCTTCTTGATTTTCTTCTTGAGCAATTTCAAGCCTTCCAGGATCTCTTTGCCCTTCAGAATCATCTCCCAGGTTACCCTACCTACTAATGTCCTAAACAGTCCAAAGTCTGACCTCTGGAAGTCTAAGGTAGCAATTTTGCTGACTCCCATCTCAGGAAAACAAGGATGCTAATTGATAGAAAAATAATTTCAGGAGCTAAGAATTCCACAGAGATTGAGGATCCCGCTGATTCGCACTGAATGCATTAAACAGTACTGACTAGTAATTAAAGGAAAGAGAAAAATACCTGCAAGTCCCAGTTTTTCAATAGTTCTGTTCTCATAATCATATACCTGTCCCTAGACTTTATATCTCAGATGTCAGACACACCATTCTCTTCTGCAAGGCCATTATCTGTTCTACTCTACACCATCATTTAGGTTGGATATTAGGAAAAAATGCTTCCCAGAAAGAGTGGTGATGCATTAGAACAGGCTGCCCACGGAAGTGGTGGAGTGACCATTGCTGGAGGTGTTCAAGAAACCTGTGGTTGTGGCAGCTGGAGACGTGGTTCAATGGACATGGTAGAGATGGGCCGGTGACTGGACTTGGTGATCTTTGAGGACTTTTCCAACCTCAATAATTCTATGAGTCTATGATTCTATGATCATTATCTTTGTATTTCATGAACTATATTAGTTTTATGGCTTACTTCCATTGCCTGTGATAGCTGGATTAGAGCTAGTTTGAGTCCCTGTTCCTGGTGATCCCTTATGTCCTGTCTGCAGTTGGATGTACACAGTAGTTCCCCACTCTCATCCTCTGTATTGCAGTCTTTAAAGTTCAGAGACTGATGAACTGGCAAATCTAAGTATGGACTTCATCATGGAACATCATTATGGAAAATCAGTTCATCATTAACACTGCCAATCACCCCAGACTTGCTTTTTTCACAAGGTGGCAATGCAAAGCAGTGTAGATGGTGAAATCAAATATCTTCTAGCTTTGTTTTGAACATGCCTCACACACCAAAGCTAGAAAATTCTCAGTCCTTTTCTCTACACATAACAGTGACTCTTTTCTCTACACAGAGCTGACTACTGCTGAGTGAAATCCCAAATGCTTTATTTCTGTACATGTACAACCATGTAATTAATAATCTGGACATAGCCCTGCACAGCAATAACCCCCATCAAGTGACAGTAGTCTGCATCAAACATATCACAATAGCATATATTTGTGGTGCACACTGGTGCAGTGCTCCAAAATGATCAGTGTGCACCATGCGATGATAATTGTGTATCTGAGTAGTGAATGTTCTGGCCAGTGACTGAATCTAACATATCAATCTATAGCAAGAGGAGGAGAAATAAAAACTGCACTCATTCTTAGGCAACAACATTTCTTCTGAGATTTTTTTCCCCTAGTGTTGGTTCCCTGGTAATGGGTGCTATTGGTACACTATTTATAGAAACCAGTATGATTGGACTTACTGTATTACTGAAGTCTAATTAGGAGAAGTATTCCTGTAGTACAGGATGTAGAAATTTGTGCTTGCCTAACGATCAAACAACAAAAATACATTCTATTATTGACTGCACAAAGACCAGACAAAGATTCCTTGCCAATATGTGTTTCGTACAGGCTATGCTCTCATCACTATGCAGTCTTTTGAAGTACAATGGAGAGCCATAGGCATCAGGCTGCAGTATGTTTCTTTTCTTCAAAAGTACTGTAATTTCTACATAGAGTAGCCACCTCTCTGCCCCCCTTCAAGTACTGTTGGAAAATATTCCTGTCACTGGCTTTTCTTGGATGGACACTAACTGAGAAAAATAACAATCAATCCTGAACTCAACTAGGAAGATGCTAATTACCCTTCTAGAAATTTGTGGTAATCACCAATTAATCTACCCCCAAACCAGACTGAGGTAACGAGGCTATTATGGCAATTTCAGCTACAAAACATACAGAAGTAATTCACAGACAGAAGGCATATACCTATGAATAATGTAATGAAACCTTCAGCGAATAATAAGGGACAGAGAGAGAGAGTGAGCAAAGAAAAACCTCTTTGGAAGAAATATTGATCCTGAGCTGTAAGATGAGCTGTTGACGTCATATTTACCCTACTCTTCTTATGCCTGACTTACATTACTTTCACATGCATAAATTCTGTTCTTTTAAACAGATGGCTCACGAGAAGAGTCTTGGTATCCCAGGGCTTATTATTTTATTGGTAATCTCACAGTCTGAAAAAGATAGTGTAAGAAGCGGAGTTGGAGTAATCAAACTGGAGACTTGAGTTCTCCCCTTATTAGAAGGTCACCCTGTAAGTAATGCCTCGTTTTTATTTTTATTTCTTTGGAAACTTCAGTGGATACATAGGGCACAATAACACTATTTGACAGAGCAAATTCTCAGCTACAAAACACTATTTTTCAACAGTTAGCCCTTGACTTGTTTACTGGATTTTTAAACATATTAATCACCTTTTCTCTCCTCTTGTCTTTTTGTAATCTGGACAAAATTTGCACGGGCATTTTAGTGAAAGTTTAAAAAATGAATCTATAAACTGCTGAAGTCTCACTAAGTTTGGCTGCCAACAAAGGAAGCAGTAAAAAATGCAGACAGGTCCCTGAAAACTGGGTCCCTAATCCTCCAGTGCAGGGTCTTGGGTGCTCACTGTATGTCAGAGCCAGATACATATTTAAAGATTTTCATTATTGCATCTGTGGATGAAATTTTCAAGGTCATCTAATCTCAAAAACATTCTGGTATTCCAGATGGTAGAAACATCATAAGATCACAGGGAATCTTAAAGGTTTCAAATGGAAGATGAAGTGTCCTTGAAGGAAGCAGGGGTAATAAAGATGGCTGAGACCAAATGATACTATTAAAGAGGTGTAGTAATAAAGTTTTTGTTTTTTATTATTATTACTTTTATTTTTATTATCTTTTAAGGCCATTTACCATATAAGAACAGTAATAGAATGAAAAAAATAAATAAGGAAATTGGCCCATCCAGAGATATTTATGCATTTGCTGCGCAGCAGCAGATATTTGGTGTAATTCAATTTAGCACGGAACGAACAGCATAGCACTGCAGCATTTGTACAATAAATCTAGTTGTTCTTAGGCTTTCACTAATATTTTGACCTAGGATGTGATCAGAAAATAGACTGTGCTACCTAGAAGTAGTGCAGAATTTATAAAGTTTGGGTATTGCAATGTTATTAACATGCAGGGAGCTGAACTGGTGACTCTGCACAAGCACATAAGCTGACTAACAATTAGAAACTCTTCTTTTGCTCAGTGTGGTTTGGAAATCCCTCAGCACAAAATTATATTGACAGGCTAAACCAAGGTAGGCAAACAAGGTAACATAAGTGGAAAAGTAACATCTTAGCCTTTTTTCTTAAAGCAGCCCAAATCTCAATCAGCAAAGAAGAAGAAAGCATGCTTTAGCTGCTTTATGAGCCATTAAAATTCCCTGCCTTGTAGTGCTTTGATGCACTATGTCAGACATAAAGTTCAGATAAGTTTCTGTTCAGTTATTTTTCAAAGCTTTAAAATTGAGCTTCTGACTAGATCTGAAAACCTTTAATCATGCACATCTAATCTACTACAGTTTTGCACAAAAGTTTAAAAAAAAATATCAGAACTGAAGTAACTAAGAGAGCTTCAGCTGGCTTTTGCACTCTACAACATACGGTCTTCTCTATATTGCTATTCCTACCGGCATCTTTATTCATAACACACTCATTGTGGAGGTAGGCTCCAGATCCTCACCAGGGGCTGAGCTCCACAGGAATAAAGAGAGCCTGAGACAGCCATGGCTCTGTAACATAAGCTTATATCTCTGCAGATCTTTGGGTCATTTCCCAATGGGTCAATCAGGATGGCAATGATCGCGTTGTTTCCCAGGCCTATTGTATTTCCCACAGTCCATGCCAAAAGTCCTGAGAAAGCTTCCTTTTAGGTTCTATGATAGTAAAAGAGAGAAGTCCATCATGGAGATGAACTGTTACTACTTCCTCCATCATCATTCCTTCAAAAACCTTCGACAAAACTGAATCAGTGTATAGAAAGTACAATGGTGTGTTCTGACAATATAGAGAATTTTTGCATGAATTGGATCAAGTAATTCACAAAAGCAAAATTCCAGTGAAAACAATTCATTTATTACTTTTTGTTCATTTCCCCTTACCTTAGGTTACTGCTGGGATGAGGTTTAACAAGGCCAAGCGTCGGGTTCTGCATTTTGGCCACAACAACCCCATGCAGCGTTACAGGCTTGGGGATGAGTGGTTGGATGACTGCGAAGAGGAAAGGGACCTGGCGCTGTTGGTTGATGCTCAGCTGAACATGAGCCCACAGTGTGCGCAGGTGGCCAAGAGGGCCAACAGCATCCTGGCCTGCATTAGGAATGGTGTGGCCAGCAGGAGCAGGGAGGTGAGCATCCCCCTGTAGTCAGCTCTGGTGAGGCCGCACCTCGAGTGCTGTGTTCAGTTTTGGGCCCCTCACTACAAGAAAGACATTGAAGCCCTGGAGCGTGTCCAGAGAAGGGCAACAAAACTGGTGAGGGGTCTGGAGCACAAGTTTTATGAGGAGCAGCTGAGGGAGCTGGGATTGTTCAGTCTGGAGGGGAGGAGGCTCAGGGGAGACCTCATTGCTCTTTACAACTGCCTGAAGGGAGGTTGTGATGACACATGTGATACACACATCATTTCTAAAAGGTTTTACCTTTGTGATTAACAACCAGACTACATAGTTCCGCAGCATACATCTTATTTAGTGAAGTCTCAAGCTTTGATCACAGATCACAGAATCACAGAATCACAAGGTTGGAAATGACCTGCAAGATCATCTAGTCCAACCACCCTCCCATTCCTATCAGTACCACAAGCACTAAACCATATCATGTAGCTCCTCATCCAGGCACCTCTTGAACACCACCAGGGACGGCGACTCCACCACCTCCCTGGGCAGCCATTCCAGTGCCTGACCACCATTTGAGAGAAAAAGTTTCTCCTAATATCCAATCTAAACCTCTTCTGATACAACTTGTGGCCATTATCCCCTGTCCTGCTCATTGCCTGGGAGAAGAGGCCAGACCCTTTGTCATCACAACCTCCCTTCAGGCAGTTGTAAAGCGCAATGAGGTCTCCCCTGAGCCTCCTCTTCTCCAGACTGAACAATCCCAGCTCCCTCAGCCGCTCCTCATATGACCTGTGCTCCAGAATAACATAACTTCCAGGCACTCTGACCCTCTAGAGTGTAAGACAAGGTAAACAAGGGGGTAGAAGGAGACTCAGCCGGGACAATGACCTAAGCAAAGAGATACCTCATATCATCCGGAATTGTGATCGAGTACGGAGGAGGCAGGCAGGTGGGCACTGCTCAGAAACAGGTGGAGTATCAATTCAATTGTGGGAAGTGCTGAGAGATTGACTTAAAAAAAATTAAAAAAAAAATAAAGTTTAACTCACAATATTATTCTACTGAGTCAGGCACACCCGGAACTGTGAACTATCCACAGAACTGCAGTGTCAACTCCTTAACTCCCCGTGCACTACATGATGTCATGACATGGAATACTGATATCAAAAATCACAAAACCACAACATACTGAGAGCACAAGATTAGACCACACAGTACAGTAGCAACAAAACCTCATATATCCTGTGCAGTCACAAGTGAAAGTAATTGGTCACCATGATAAAACATTCCCAGGGCCACTAAGGCCCTGACTCTGCAAGGTATTGGGAATCTGGCAGTATTGATTTGCACCATCCAACTCCATGATGAAATCAATGGGAATTGCCTGATGCTCAAGGCTTTTGTAAAATCAAGCCATCAATCCAGGGGCATAGATATAGATGTAAAAATCAAGCTTCGGGCACCTGTTTTTTTTTAAAAAAACCTGATCCTGGGAGGCCAGCACAGCGGTATTAAAGGTCATGTGCAAACTAAAGAACATTTGTAAGAATACTATTTTGGGCAAGATGTAGGGAAAAACAAGCCTTGAAGCAGATTCTCTCTGAAATTCATTTATTTGTGGTTCATGTTATTAGTACAAACACTTGATGCAACACTGACTGCAACTTTGAACATAATGACATTTCTTGTTTGCCATTAGGAAGTTACTGTTCATTTTCTATTTTTTGTTTTCTGTTGAAGGCTTCAGTGAGCACTCTTGACTGCTGTCTGAATGAAGCACTGGCTTATCTAGGCATTATGGTGGGTGACATACTACACAGAAATCATAATATAAAAATTGAAAGTGCAACGACATCATAGAACTAATCCTGTAAAAGAGATGGATCCTGGAACTAAAGACAAACCTACTGGAATATCTGCTGCATGCATGCATGAGTGGGGCTTTTTCCTTTGATGTGAGTTACACACCCATTTGTTCCTGTTAAGTTCCCGAAAGCGTAAGAAATTTTTGCAGTAAGGAGCTAGCTGGCCTTACAAAGAAAAGAATCTTTTGGTCAGCAAGAAAGAAATCAGGATTTCTTTGAATGTTGATTACATCTGGGAAAATGAAACAGGAAGTTTCTGTATAGTTTTGTCTGGATTTCAGAATGTCTGCCCATTACCCAGAGAGGCGGTGGATGCCCTGCTCTTGGAGATACTTGAGGCCAGGCTGGATCCAGCTCTGAGCAATTTGATGTCCCCATAGATGTCCCTGTTCATGGCAGGGAAGTTGGGCTATATGACCTCCAAAGGTCCCTTCCAACTCAAACTGTTTTATCGTTCTCTGTAAATTCAACATAGCAATCTGTTTAAAATAGTTCAATACATACCAATAGATGAGCAGTTCTAAGCTTTCCTGAAAAGATTTTGGTCAAAGTTTTCCCTTCTTCTTTTCCTTCCTGACTACCCACCCTTCCTACCACCCTCTCTCTATCCCTGTCTCCCTGCTCCCTCCCTTCTCTGCCGCCCTCCGTGCCCAGACTCCGTGTAACCACACCTCATCCCAGGAAGATGTGTGATTTCTGAGTGGCCCTCAAGAAGCTGTGGCTGGACCTGGCCTTCTCAGTCACCCTTGCAGGTTGCCTTCACCTCCATCCTCCTCCCCCACGCAGCTCTCCACTATCCCCATTCAGGCCACATTGGCTCTACAAAGATGAGCTGCAGCCATGGAGGGAGTCTGCAAACTGAGCAAGGGGCTCTAGGGGTTTGTACCATCAGCCTCACTTGCTAAGCTCATGAGGAGAAAGCTTGAGGCAAATGCACCAAAGCCTCAGTTACCTGAGCACAGACAAGTCTACCACATGCATTCCCCAGTTCATTCCCGCCTCGCTTTGTGAACGCTCTCATCCCAAGCTCCCCCATTCCTGCCTTGGAGCTCACAAGCCTGTGAGCAGAACAGCTGCTGAGCTGACAGCAAGTCTTCGTCTTCCTCCTCTGTCCTGCTGCAGCCACCTCCAGCCTCACAGCAGAAACACAAAAGCCTGGGCAGTCCAGCCACTCTCAGGCCCACTTCCAAAGCTTTCTGGGTAAGCAGGCACACACATCCCCTCTCCAGCTGGGGAGTCTGGTCTACGCCACTGCAAACGGAGCCCGGAACCAGCCCCGCCTGGGAGGGGCAGCGCATCACAGTGGGGCCCTTTGTCCCTGTGACACCCAGGGATAACCGGCACCCACGGTGGGTGTGGCCCCTCATTGTCCGGCAGGACAGCGAGGCGACAGGCAGGAGTGTGCGGGTCTGGCGAGGAGCCCCCGAGCGCAGCCCAAGTCGTTTCTCTCTACCCTTGGCAGTCCCACGGCTGCCCCTTCCCACCCTCAGCCCTCATCCCACAGGATGGAGGAGAGATTCCCCAGCCGCCCCAGGGTGGCCTGGGCCGAGAGTGGAGGTCCCAAGGAGAGCAGACCTCCACCAGAGCCCTATGAATTGACTGAGGTGCAGCCACTGCATGCTGGTGAGTGAGGGTCTCCAGCGGGGTGGGCAGGGCTGGGGCCTGCTTGACACCAGGGCCCCTTGTCCTGACAGGCACGAGCAGACTGTGCCAGGGGCCCAGGGCTGGAGAGGGCAGAGCTCCTTCCTCTGCTCGTGCCTGCCTTCGGCCCCTCTACAGCGCTGCTCACTCTTCCCTGTTTAGATGCTGACTGCATGTCCCTCCCTGAAGAGGAGGATGCCATGGATGTTATAGAGTGCTACGTCAAGAGTACAGAAAAGGTAAATTCTCAGCCGTGCCTGCATCCCCTGATGGTCCCTCTGACTATGCCTTCAGGCTGCAGGAGGGATGCTGGCTGGACAGAACTGCTGCCCTCTAGGCGTCCCACATTGCTGCAAACCCAGCAATGCTCTGGGCCTCCTGGACACGGCTCTCTCAACTCCCTCCTTGTCTCTCTGTTGCCACCAGGAGGAGATGCTAAAGATCGCGTTCCTGGAGAGCATCTGCACTTTGTGCACCATTTGCAGAAGCAGCAATAATAAAGGTTTTTATAAGACCTTGGCTATCTTCTGCCACGAACAGAACTTGGCAGAGGAAATACAGGTGAGAAGACATCATTGGCAGTTGTGGGAGGGGGCAAAGCCACCCAGGGACTGGCACCCTGAGAGGCAGGGGTGGGCAGGGGGATTGGGGTATCGCTGAGATCTCAGCAGTGGGATGCAGGGTGCTTCTGCGTTATGGTGATTGCTGGGGGGCACTGGGGCTCCTGTGGCCCTGCTGACCAGTCCTATCCCATTTCTGCTCTGCAGGAGCTGCTGGAGAATGAGCCAATGGACCAGCTGCACACAGAAGTGCGGTACCAGGCCATGCTTGCGATCGCTGCCATGAGGTAGTAGCCCAGCCCCTGGTTTTGCCACCACACACCCAACAGCACCATCCTGGCAGCCCTCACCGTAGCAGGAGGCATCCCCCATGTGGGCAGGGAGGCCCTCAGTTCTCCCCTGCTCTGGGCTTCTTCAGACGTTGAAGGAAGCCCTGAAGCTCCCTGCACAGTCTCGGCTCTCACCCCAACACAGGAGGCATCAGGACTGTCCCAGGAAGCCTTTCCTGGGGGAGGACCTGTTCCACCCTGTCTCGGCATCCAGGCACTGCTCTAACACACAGTCTCTCTATTTGCAGCAGAGTGAAGGCAATTGCGCAGGATAAAATAAGATCTCTTCTAAATGCATGCTTCAAAGCCATCTTCTACCTGCCACCAAAAGAGGTCTTGAACATTCACCTCTACAATCAAGTATGTACTGGGTGATCTACTGGACATCCCAAGCCTCTGGGATTATTCATATACAGAGATTACTAATGACCCTTGCAGCCAGGGTCTTGGCTCTACTCCCCCAAAACCTCCCACCCTCCCCCCCTTCCCTCTAATTTTGCCATGGGCCTGGCGACACCCAGTGCTCACAGCCCGGTCTGCTCACAGCAGCTTTGTGGCCACGGGGCCTCTCTCTCCCAGGCTGTGCGTGCATCTGCGGGTGTCCTTCCTTGGTAGTCAAAGGGGTTCACAGCACTTTTCTTGGGGTGAAATGGACGTCTGAAAGACTTTCACAATCTGTTGTTCTCTTTACAGACCGTGCATGCTATGGACAACATGCTGCAGATCATGCTGGTCAGCCATTGTACCTCCCACAGTGAGGAGTTGCAGAATATCTTGGAGGTCTGTCTACTGCACATTTCTGCCCCCAGAGTTCTCTTTGATAGAGTAACTGCCCTCTGCATGGGAACAGCATGGCAGTAGCAGAAGCCTGCAAGTGACCTCAGTGGCAGTAGTCCCAGGAAGGGCTTGGCTTCAGCCCAGAGGAAACCTGGATGGATGCTATGATTCCAGCCAGAAGTTCAGCAGTGCTGTTTCTGCTGGAGTGAACATCAGCAGCTTCTCTCCTCACAGGTGCTGTCACGCTTCACCAGCGTCCAGAACAAAACTGTGCAGGCACGGGCCATGGAACGGCTCTGGAAGCTCAGCGGTTTCATTGCCAGCAATTCCTGGCAGGAGGTAAGGAGCCAGGAACTTTCCAGCCAAGCTGTCTCCCCTTCCCTGCATCCCAGAGCAGCCTACAGCTCAGGAGTACCTATGAGACAAGCTGGGAGACAAGACATTGGCATGCATTTACCCTGAAGCAAGGGTCTTCATCCTTCCTTTTCCTTTGGTCCTCCCACCTCACACCCTGTTATAATCACAGAATCGCTCAGGAAAAGACTTTAAAGATCATGAAGTCCAATCATGATCTAACCATACTACCCTAACTAACAACCCTCTGCTAAATCACGTCCCTTAGCATCACATCCAAACGGTTTTTAAACACATCCAGAGATGGTGACTCAACCACCTCCATGGGGAGCCTATTCCCCATGGTGCGTAACAACCCTTTCTGTAAGGGTTTCCTTATATCCAACCTAAACTGATGCTAGCACAACCTGAGGCCATTTCCCCTCGTCCTGTCACCTGTCACCAGTGAGACCAACCTGGCTCTCGCTGTAAGCACCTTTCAGATATTGGAAGAGAAAAATAAGGTCTCCCATCAGCCTCTTTTTTCCCAGACTGAACTGCCCTAGTTCCTTCAGTCTCCCCTCATAAGGGGAGACTCAGTTTGGGATGTCTTCCCTGATAGAATCATGGAATCACAGAATGGCCTGGTTGGACAAGGATCTCAAAGATCATAGAGTTTCAGACCTCGCTGCTGTGTGCAGGGTCACCAACCACTAGACCAGGCTGCCCAGAGCCACATCCAGCCTGGCCCTGAATGCCTGCAGGGATGGGGCATCCACAACCTCTCTGGGAAACCTGTTCCAGTGCATCACCACCATGAGTGAAAAATTTCCTTCCAATATCTAACCTAAATCTCTCCATTCCTTTCTTCTTGCTGTAGCCATTTGAAAAATTCCTAGAGCCTTCTCAGAGGACAGGCATCGTCTGCATGACCCTTGAGACCATTGGAGAGTGCAGCACTGAGGACACAAAGTGGGCCAACTTTATTCTGGGTGTGGTTCTGAGAAACCCTGCCACCTGGATGAAGGATGTAAGGAGCCTCAGTCTGGATTGCCTTGCCCTGCCCTGCCCTCCACAGCTCTGGGGCATTTTAAGGCAGCAAAGAGCTGTGGGAAAGGCAATAAGAACAGTAGCAGTGTAGCAAATGGCTGCAGTACAGCAACAGCAGCAGCATTCTCCTTATGTCATCCCACCAGGTGCCAGAGATTCTGAGGTCTGTCCAGAGAAACATGGGAAGGAAGAGCGCATCCCTACAGCAGACCCTTTTCTCAGTGCTGGATGTGCTGACCATCCACTTTCCCAGAGAGGTCCTGAGGAGCGTGCTGACCGACCTCCCACAGACTGACAGGTACCAACCCTGACAGCCCCGCATTTTTGTTCCATGAGAAGAGCAGAGCTCAGAGCCGCTCCTGCCGCCAGAGCCAAGGAAAGCTGCAGGACACCCCGAGGAGCAGGCGCTCCATCCCACTGTGCTTTCCAGTGCCGGTGGCCCGCTCAGGGCTGCAGCAGCCAACACTGACCATGGCAGCCCGGAGCCCCCATCAGGCTCCTGCCCTGCCCCTCGGGGAAGGCCACCTCAGCCCCTCCTGCTTGCCAGGCAGGGCCCCAGGCCTCATCAAGCATGTGGGGTAGCAGGGGCAGGACTGCAGCACAGCTTGGGGCCTGCCAGGCCTGCCTGAGCCATGGCGCTCTGGCTGAGGCAGTCCTGCTGACAGCATTGATCTTTCTTTGCAGCACTACCCTGGACATCTGGAAGAGAATACTTACCCTGCCAGAAAATTCAGAGTGGATCCTGGATGAACTGTGCAGCCTTCTCCAGGACACAGAGCTGTGTGGGATCTTTAACGTCACCACAACGGAGCTGGGCCTCCTTCGCCTGACTGTGAGTTACCAGACATGGCACCTGCTCTTCTTCAGGGCTCCCTTTGCCCAGTTCCTGCTGCCCCTGCCTTGCTCCCCAGACTGGAATCCTGGGATTGGGCAGAGGCAGTTAAGGCTATGGCAGTGGCAGAGATGAAGCCAAGGCCTCTACATTGGCTGAGCAGGCTGCAGGGCTAGGGAGAGGAAGAGCTCGTGGCCACCCACATCTAGTGCCATTTTTGTGCCAGTTCCTGCTGGTCAATTGCTCCTCAAAGGTGTGAGAGCAACGGGGGGTCAGAGGGCAGGAGGAGGAGGCCCAAAAGCCCTCCTGTGTTGCACTGAGTCTGGGGCAAAGAGGGACCGTGGGCCCTCCAAAACCACTGCTGCCCCACTCCAGGCTGTGCGGCCCCGGTACCCTGCCCTGAGCTGCCAGAGGAGCCAGGAGCTGCAGGGTGCAGGGGGTCCTGCTGCCTTTGCCTGGCTCTCACTGCTGCCTTTGTTTCAGGTGGTGGATCCAACTGAAGAGAACCTGCAAGAGCTGTGTAACCCAGCATGTCTCCAGCAGTTTCTCAAGATTGAAAGCCTGCCACTACTCTGGCTGGTGCTCAGAGGCCTGGTCCTGCTGTCTGAGAGACGTGAGATGGTGAGCAGGACCTAGTCAAATGAAGCACTCCTGTTGGCAGCCTGGCGCTGGGGTGGTGGGCAACATTGTGCCTTGGCGTTGCCTGAGACTCAGGATGATGGCCGTGGTGGGGCCTGGTGGCTGCCTGGGGAGATTTCCAGAAGCTTTCCAGATGGGTTAACTTGGGGCCTGCTGGACAAGGGGGTGGCCGAGCAGAGGAAACCGATTCCTTGCTCTCCTGCCCTCCATTCCGGCATCTGCCAGCAAGCCAGGCATGTGTGAGCTGCTCTGTAATCAGAGCTCTCAGGCCAGGGTGGCCATTGCCCTCTTGATTCAAAAGAAACTATGTGTTTTACACAGGCAAGAAGAATAAGCGACATGATGCCAAATGTCATAAGGACCCTGAGGTTTGCCAACACATCCATTGCTCTGAAGGTGCTGAGTATCTTCAGAAATGTGATGACTCAGCTGGGCAAGACTGAGGCCACTCCCATTGCTGAAAAACTGGCTGAGAAGCTCCTGCCTCTTTTCAATCATGTAAGTCAGCTGCGAGAGGCTGAGCTCTGCGCATGCACGCTTGGCCTTCTGTCTCTGCTCCTCTGGACACTTGTGGGATATCTTCCGGGCTCTGTAGCCCAGCCAGCGTTGTCCGTGGCAGCTTGGTCCTTGGTGGTGTTGTGAGGCCTGTGTGCTGGGGCTGGGGCTGGGGCCCAGCCTAGCCCAAGATGTGCCAAGCATCTTCTGTCAAGGGTGACCTGCAGACTGCTGAGTGCTTCCTTTGCTACCAGTGCCACGCATTGTCCCCAGGTCCTGTAGCAGGGAGATGGAAACCAAACAGGCAGCATGTGCCCCCGGGGCATTTCCAAGGGCCAGCCCTGTGTCCTTGTCCTGGTGCCCAGGGAGGTCTGCTTTGATCTGGTTGGGTGGCTGGGGGAGCACTCTGAGGTATAGGCATCCTGTGCTGGAAACCTGCTGCACTGCTTTGCAAAACCACACAGTGCCTTACAGCAGTATGTGATTCCCAAGCTCCTGCCTTCACATCCACCATGCCTAGGCTTGTGCTTACCATGGGCTTTGAGAGTGTTGCTGAGGTGCTCCTGTTCTCCTCCCTCAGGTGTCAAGTGAAGTTCGAGAGCGTTCCATCCGCCTCTTCAAAGATGTGATCAGTGCTGTGGTGTGGTGTCAAAAGAGAGACATGAATAAGACCATGCACAAAGGCCTGCTCCCACTGCAATTTCAGATGAGTGATGAGACCCTGAGCGTTGCAGAGGTATGAATTTCAGACCTGACCAATATGCAGGCAAGGGTGTGCTGACAGTCCAGGGGTGGTCTGGGAATTGAGGGCAAGTTCAGCAAGCATTCCCAGCTCTTGGGATTTGTGTCTGTAGTGCCATCTCCAACATCTGTTTCTCAATAGGCCTCAGCAGAAACCCTCAGAGTGTGTGCCAAGTTCCTGAAGTGGAAGAACCCCAAGCGCCTGGTCAAAAGAACAAAAAAAATGAAGATCAAGGAGTGTTTGGTAAGGACAACCACACAGCCCCCACCCCTTTGCTGGGGAAGGGGATGTGGCACAAGGAGCTGCACCAGCAGCTGCAGGGAGTCTGCAAGCCCTATGTTTGTTTGTGTTCTCCAGCTGCAGCAGAACAGGAAGATGGTGGATGAATACTTTTGGCAGAATCTGCCATACCTGAAAAATTCTCAGGCTTCTCTGCAATATGAGGCTGTGGAATTCTTTGGTGAGCCCAACCCCTGGGTCCCTCTTTGCGCCCTGCCCTGACAGCCAGGTGCAGCCCTGCAGCCCCCAGATACACCTTGCCCACGCTAGTAGCCCCGATGGGTGCCTTGCTCAGGTCCCCTCTTGGGCACCATCCCAGCCTGCGGGAAGGGAGGGGAAGAAGCAGGGCTGGTGGGGCTGCAATCTGTGCTCCTGGCAGCGTGTTGGGGAGTGGGGGTCTGATGAGAGCTCTTTCCCTAGGGCTGGCTGAGCAGCACTCCGGGAAACACAGTGAGGCAAAGCTGAATGAAATCTGCAGAGGTGAGGGCAGTGTGCTTCGTGTGCTGGGGCTGGGTGCAGTGGCAGAACCTGGGCAGCGTGCAGCTGTGTCTTGCCCTGCTGCAAAGAAATGCTGCAGAGGCAGAGGAGCATTCGTAGGGCAGGTGGGGTGCTCCTGAGCAGTGACTTCCAGGTCAGTCTCATGTGTTCCTCCCGGCCAGGAAAAGCAGTGGTTGAGACTAGCATGGTCTGGAGGGGATGCTCGTGGCTCTCTGCAGCTGGGGGGTTTCATATCTGCTCTCTTCTGTTGCAGCCATCCAGCCTTTGACAGATGACGCCCACCCAGCAGTCCAGTCTGTGGCAACTGGAACAATCCAGAGATGTGAAAGTCGGCAGAGATATCAAATGTCGCAGAGACATCAAGAACAGGCAGAACCACGGCGGAGCTGGCTCGCAGCACTGTGCTGCTGGCCTTGCAGTGTAATCTGTCCTTCTCAATGTGACTCTGATTAAGATTTGGATGACAAAGCCAATCCCTTGCATGGGGATACAGATCCATTGGTTGACTGGACAGTCAGCAAAGGCATGCAGTTCCACTGAAGGCCATACCGGATCTTTAAGGACCATGGCTTTTCTTCAAAGTCTTTCAAGAACACTACCCCATCTGTGTGCAAAATAAGACTAGCTTCATGGCAGACATGGAAGAGCAATGGGTGGGGCTGGCATGGTCCGGAGGAGATGCTGGCGGGTCTCTGCAGGTCAGTCGGTTCCATCTCGCCTCTGTTTCCTTCTGCCACAACCCTCTAGCCTTTGGAAGATGATGCCCACCTGGCAGTCCACTCTCTGGCAGCTGGGACAGTTCTGGTGCCGAGAATTCAAAGGCAGCACTCAACATCACCATTGGACTAGCTTGCAGCCCTTTGTTTCTGCCCCTGGAAAGCCATCCATCCTCAGAAGATGACTCGCATTCAAACTTGGATCACAAAGCCTTGCGAGCTGTCCTACAGACCAAGTCTTTGCTTTCCTGCTGAAGCGTAAGGAGAAGTTCTTACAACCAGAGGATGAAGAGAGGAGAGCGTAGCAGAAAGCAATCCAGATGCCCAGGGGACTGAGAAGGGATCCTTGTAATCATGGCAGCTACCAAATAAGAATCAATCAATCCATCAATAAAATTTAAAAAATTTCCTCCCCACAGCAAAGTCTTTGAATTTCATTTGCCCAGCAGTCCCAAACTGTCCTCGTCTTTCACACAGAAAGCAGCTACGGAAGTGAGAGGGGGATTTGTTGGCTGCTGGTGGCAAATATGAGCGTACCTTGAGGCTGTGCAATTTGTGCTGATGGGTCAGCTGGTTTCACTGTTACTCACTTTGACTCGAGTGCAATTTTCCCCATGATTTTCACTCTCCTCTTTTGCAGAATGACAAGACATCCTCATTTCAAAATTTTCTACCTCTTTTTCTCTCGTTGCATTCAAACACACAAGTGCAGCCTTGTGTGCAGAGGTAAATCATAACCAACTATACTTACAGTTCCTTTTAGTTGTAAGAAAATGCTAGCGTCAGATGGTTCTCTAGTAAGATAACGGAATCAGTGCATCTGGCACAAGAATGTGGAGAAAACAATTGGAAGTGCAGTTTTGTGGGGCTTTTTTTCCTTTCTGGTCATGTGCAGAAACAATATTAATTCACTGTAAAAAAAAAAAAAAAAAAAAAGACAAAAGATAAAGCCCTGAAAATTAACTGTGATTTAGGAAGAAAACCAGGCTGAACATTAAGGTCGTATCAGTGCTAAACATTGCGAAACATATGCCACGTCAAGTAAGAAACTAACTTTTTAATGGCTTTGTACTGGAAATATTGCAGTTTAAATCACATACGTGATTTGTAGTGAGAATATAAAACTAGAATTGCAGATACTGCAACTGCATCTGGATGTTGGGGGAAATTCTTTATGGAGAGAGTGTTGAGGTGCTGGAACAGGCTGCCCACAGAGGCTGTGGATGCCCCGTCCCTGGAGGTGTTCAAGGCCAGGTTGGATGGGGCCCTGGGCAGCCTGGTCTAGCATTAAATGGGAAGGTTGGTGGCCCCGCATGTGGCAGGGGGGTTGGAGATTCATGATCCTTGAGGTCCCTTCCAACCCTGGCCATTCTGTGATTTCAGTTACTGCTACTTTTTAAAAAAATTTTAACATAAAAATAACTTTATTTTCAAAATCACATGTCAGTAGTCAGTGTATTAACATACATCTGCATGGAAACTGAATTCTCTTTCACATATTTAACCAGTTGTTTTGATTGCATGTGATTATCTGAAAGAAAAGTGTATCTGTTTTCACAAATGATGAAACTGCACTGAGGTAAGTACATATTTAATGTATTTGCTGTGTACCTATCTTGCCAGTAAATTGAAACAAACTTATAAGGCTTTTTTTATTATTAAAGCATAGTACATTGGAATGTTAAAATTTTTCAAGTCGGAGAAATAACAAGAAAGAGATTTTTTTTCCTTTCATTTGCAGAATAAGCTGTTCCAAACAACTGACAGCTTTTTTTTTTTTTTCTTTTTTTGTCATGCCCTTGAGTTTCTATGTATGTATTTGTTTGTTTATTTGTTTGTTTATTTATTTTAATGGCTTCTGATAGTCATATGTAAGACACTATGGGGAAAACAGAAATAAATCACCACATCAGACATTCTTAGCGGAACATGAATCTCTCCTCCTGATCAATGAGCTTTATTCTCAAATTGACAATTCTTGCTCCAAGTTCCAAGGTCTGCTGCTGCTCAGTACATTTTTGGAACAGAGAAAAAAAGGAGAAAAGCACCCTGGGATGCAATGTCTAAGAAAAAGAAAAAGAAAAAGATTATATATCCATAGTTATCTATCTATCTGCTTCTGGTGTTGATCTACTGTGGAATCTTCATCAGTTAATTTTACTCTGGATGTTGAGCCTCGTCAAGAGCTAGGGATCAGTAGCTATCAATCAGAATTGGATGGCTAGAGCGTCACTGAGGATTTGGGATCCATCTCTGTGTTTGTGCCATTTCACTGTAAAATGAGATGATGCTTTTTGATGAAACACAAGTGCTATTTACTACCAGACACAAGAGAAGAACAGAGAGCTACTGTTGTGTGGTCAATCTCATGCATGACTTTTTTCTCCTCTTAACAAAAGCTCTTCCCCTTACTTTCAGGTAAAGATCATAAAGCCAGAAGCACTCTGTGCTTCACTGAAGATAAGATTCTTTCGGTTTCAGTATCAAGATGAGTATGTACTTAGCCTTTACTCTGTTCAGTTCAGTAATGTAGCAAGACATTTTTAGGACTAGATTACCCACAAGTCTTTCTAAGATATCGCAAAAATACCACAGAGTGGTATACCACAGGCAAGAAGGATTCCAAGGGTTTCCCTTCTCTCAGACATGTCACTTTGGACAAAATAAATCATAGGAGGAGACAACGAATAGAGAAAGGTCATCTCACTGCTTCAGGCCACAGCTCGAAGAAGTGGAGAGAGAATTTCTTCAACAGTTTTCAGCCTAAGTATTTCTCCTCTCTCTGTCAGCTTCTCCATCCTTGTTTCTGCACACACTTATCCCAGCTTAGTACCATTGAAGCGATTTCTTTGCAATGCCAGGCCATGAGGCCTCAGGGCAACTTCATGCCAAAGCAGGTGTCAAGTGCAGAAGGCTGGTGGAAGAGCAAGACCTCAGACCTAGCATGCAATCATCTGGCAGAAGATCTGTTGCTGCTATGGTTAGCAGTCAACACCACCATTTCTGCAGGTCTGTCAGTTTTCCCAGGTGAATATGGCAGAACTGGGATCATTCTCTTTTTCTGACCAGGCAGCAGCGTGTGAGAGGTCTGTCTGCAGGAAAGTTTGAATGTTTTAAGTTGTTAGCAACCATTTGATGACCTGACTCTACTGATTCAACTTTTCTTATAAGAAACTGAGCAAGGCAGCTGACAACAGACATGAAAAAATTCATTTTTATTTAATACAATTTGTCTTGGAGTTAGTTCAAGCCAAGTATGCCTTAACTGTTTGTCTTCTACCTTGACATAAGCCTTGATGGCATCAATTATTTACACAGTATGTCTGAAGGTTGTTCTAAACTGTGAAGGACGCTGACAGTTTTGTTTTCCTAAAATCTGAACAGCTTCATCATCTTGGTATGCAGAATAAGTGGGCAGAAATACATGATGAAACATTCAGAAAATGATGCTAAAACACTAACTGTTTTAATATTTTACTGAAAAGAAACATTATGAGCAAGTGTTTTGGCTCCCTATCCTTGTTTAGAAGAGAATGAAGAGATAACATTAATAAAATCTGAATTAAACAATTTGATTAGGCATATGATCCCTAAGAGTTAATTCATTCCTTGACATACACACACTCAAATAACTGGGTAGCATGGGTAGAGTTGATTTTATTTTATTGATCTTTATGACACATGCCCTGTATTAGATGTTTCTTTAAATACTTTGCTGAACCAGTGAATGTATCCAGTCTTGGTGATACCCTCAGTCACATCACTGGAGTTAGAAATAACTAAGTGTTTTGCTGTAAGAAAGCTCTGCAAACCTTTTAAGACAAGTTCTGCCAAGCCTTTTGTCAGTTTAAATATCGTGATTGTAAAAATCATCCTTCACCTAAATGGCACTACTTACAGGGTTTAAAATTTTTCTTTTGTAGTTTCAGGTAGCCATCAGCAACAGATTCCAGCATCTGGCTGAGACCCAAATAGCTCTGAAATGAACAGAGCTGATGTCAGTGTTACGATGGAGTTCAGGCAAAGCCTGAATCTAGCTCTGAGATGGGATACATTGCGTAATATTCAGTGCTATATATTTCAATCTTATCAATGGAATGTCTTTTCAAACAAGCTCTGACAAGCCCTGGCATACTCATCTGCACTTCGAGTTTGTCACTGTTCTGCAGAGAATACTTGCACTCAATAGGAGCCAATAGAAGGCCTGATTCTGCATCTTAAGGTCATGATTTTCTGCTTTCATGTGAAAGTTTGTGATGAACCATGGAGTATAACCTAGGTCATATGAGACACAGTTGTCAGCCTATGGATTTTTCAAGAAACACATGAATAGTGCAGGAAAAACAAAAGTCATTGAATACAGATAGATCCATATATAGACAAGTAGACAAACAGTCCGACAGATATTTTGGTTATATATAAATTTATAAATATCTCGATAATAAATACTTTAGTCTACCACCTGTGAGATGAACTTAGCCATGTTTAAGGGAAATTGGTGATTCCTATGTAGGAAATTCCTACATAGATGTAACCCTAATTAATCATTCATCATAATGACTACCGCTAACCTCAAAGTTACTGGATCAAGAAATCCTGGTGACAGGGTAGCGAATGTTTACTGGAAGAAACACTTCCTGGAAAATGTGCATAAAGAGCTATATGAATACGTTTTAAAATGCTTATGGAAAGGCTTAGATACTTTGCACCAACAACATTGCTCACCGTTTCGCAGGAGAAACATCTGCATACCTCTGAGTCTGTGAACAGACAGGAAAAGTAGTGGTAAGCTTTCGGTACAGATCTAAGAACACAGTGGTATGTAAAATATAATTTTTAATGCAGATATATCGAACAGCCTCTGGAATCACTCTGAACATATTTAGATCATTTAGCCAGAACAGCATTTTGTGTTTCCCAGGGATAATTAAAAGAAGATACGCTTTAAAGATAGCTTTATAGTAATGGCCCATCACTTTTATAGAGAAGGAGCAGCTTAGTGCCTAGCTTTAATGTGGTATAGTGAACCACTTTCACCAGAAACTTCCTCTTTTGGTGATAACTGGAAAACAGTAGTAAACCAATTAAAAAGGCAGGGGAGGAAGGAAGGTTTCTTCTTCGCTCTTTTTGACAGAAGAGCCATTTAGCAACACAAAGATAAAATAATTGGATTCTTTTCCTTTGCTTACTTTGCCTTCTCTTTAGCTGATGTAGCTGCTTTCTTTACTCTTTCCAAGCCTTATGTGTGTTGAGTAGCAACAAAGGTGCATGAGCCTCTTCTCTGAGGCAACTATAAAAGCAAGCTGGGAGATATTTCAGTGCTCTACCTGGTGTGAAGCAAGCCTGTGAAATTTTGATAATTTAGAATCAAAGGTTCCAATCTGTTAGATCAGCCTGGATTTCTTTTTTTTTTAATAAATCCGTCGTGACACACAGAATTTTTAGTTCCTGGATTCTATTACTTTCTTTTTCCACAATAAGAACTTTTTATCAAAACAATCTTTTCTGTTCCTTCAGGAGAAGAAATTTAACAAAAAAAAAAAAAAAAAAAAGAATTTTCTGTAGCACATTTTCATTAGAATATGGATTTTTAAATGCTAAAGGTACCCACTTATGCTATTGATCCTTAATGATATTGAAAACATATCTGTTTCTCCTAGATGCCTAAAGAGTAGCTAAATAAAATCACATTATTTTCACTTAGTCTGTACTTTGAAAGCAGAGTACTTGCTATTTTTTCTTATTGATTTCCAAGTCATTCTACCCTACAATCAGCAACTCTTTTAAGGTATGGAAATATCCACCTAGATAAAACAAGAAATCTCATTGAAAAGCAGCACCTATACCAAAAATCACATAAAACATAATGGCTGACTAGTCAGTTTCATCTAGGTTAATTAATTTCTAAGATCTTCTCTCATATATTTATTAGAGAAGATGTCTGTCTGCAGAAAACTGCAGACACTGTCCTTTTGGTAATAATGTCAATGTTTACCCACTGGCAAAGAGGAACTTGGAGTTCCCCATGCCAGACAGTAAATCAATGAGAAGCCTCACGCCTGAGTTTTGAGGGCTGGTCACTTAACACCACGGTGCCTGAGACCATAAATCTCATTTCATAACAAAATTTAATAAGAAGCTTTAGAATCACAGTTGTGTAACTCTGGTTCTCACATCCAAACAATGTGATAGGGCTTCGGTTTTCAACATAAAAAAAGAAGGGGGATACTATTATTAACGTTTGCTGTATATTGAAAACAAACACTCTGAACAAAGTGTAGAATTCCTCAAATAATACCCAGGAAATGAGAGCAGCTGTGATCCAGGTCAAGTGGAACAAGAGGATTAATTAAAAAAAAAAATAAAATTAAGAAGAATGAAGTTTTCATGTCATGTAGTGGTGCTCTAATGAGTATCAACTTCCATAACAAATATAGTATCTAAAATAAAGACACCTCCCCAGCCAGTTAGCACTGGCACAGCGCTGGGCACTGAAGTCTTTTTCAAGGACTTAAGCTACATGTATTTAAAACATTTTTTCCCCAAATCCCTGCCATGTCCTGGTTCAAGTACCTGCTTGATCAGCAGCTGATATTTGTCCAAAATGAGTACTTTTGTGTATGTAGTTGTTTATATCACTTGTTGTGGCTTGACAGCATTTTAAATTCAGACTTATTTGTTGTTATTGCCTTTACACCTGGTGGAAGAAAGAGGAGATGCTGAAGGCTCTTCAGTGACTTAGGAAAACCAAAGTAGATGGAAAAGCACTCCGAATGGATTTAAGCCCACCCACAAAGATCTCTCTAAAGGTTTTACTCATTCATAACAATCTGCAAGATAGGTGAAGCAAAGGAAAGCAAAAATAATGGTGAGAAAACGGTGAGGAGAAAAACTTGGTGAGAACAAAACAAAGAAACAAAGAAGCAAACAAACAAACAACAACAAAAAAACCAACAACCAGAAAAGTGAACTTTTCACACAGCATACCTTACTATTGTACAGACAATGTTATATGTGTTGGTGGTTCACATGGGTCACTGCATACACCTGAAGTACTGCATTTAATGCAATTGCTTTTAAATGTAATATATTGCTTTCCCAGATTGTTTATTTTTACAACTGGTACTACATAATATTTATTAGTCTACTAGAAAATGCAATACTCCCATAAATAATTTAAATCAAATTACATTTGTCAGCTAAGCCAGCAGTGTACCTTCAGTAGTACATTACCCTTGATTTTTTTAATTGTCTTTGTCTCTTTGCTTGTTGATTGCTAAAAATCAGCGTTTTGTAATTGATCTCCCAGTCATTAAAATGAATAATGCTCTAGTAGGTTTCTACTGGAAGGCAAAGATTTTTTTCATTTCCATTTCATCTGGCATAAAGGTGAAGACAGAAAATAGAGTGTAATCAAGTGCTTTAACCCAAATAGAAATTATCAAAGGAAAAAAAAATAAAATAATCAAGCCTAAAGAAACATATCAACAGTGTGAAAACGTAGTGAACACAAGCTAAGGACCACTGTCCAGGGGATGAGATTTATGAAAATTTCTCCAGTTACATCAGATTGCAAGATAGAGGCTCCTTTGCCTGTGATCCAGTGTCACTGTGCATCATGACCAACACAGACAGTGCATACTGACCACCAGCATCTACACACATTCTACCAACCTCGGGTTACACATTTGGCCATCTAGGGGAGCCAGGGAATTGCCAAATCTAGAGGCGAACCCAAGGTTTTACATACATGTCAAGGTTGTACTCAGCTGTTCTTTGGTCATGTCAGCTCTCCTACTCACCCTGAGCAAACCTTAATGTCAATTTGGCTGTGAATCTCCCACAGCCTATCAACTGGAGGCACCTGAGACCTATGCACAGCTCAGGAGTTACAGCTTCTCCATTGCTTGTGTTCCTGTTTTGATGTACATGGAAGTCATGTAGCTTTGACGACTTTCAAATAGTATGAGTAGGGAGAAGTCACCCTTCACCTAGCTACACCTTTACTTTCTTCTCCAGTGATGTCAAAATCTTAGAAGAGCTCTGTGAGAAGTGACCTTGTCATAAGAAAGGTATGGTAAGCATGCACAAGGAGAGCAGCAAAATAGAGTGAGTTGATCAACTGTAGTGCCATGCATTCTTGTAATCTGTCAGATGCAGCCACCAGGCTTTTCTGAATTCTGCTTAAACATCCTCAGTGACTCCTTAATTTCTCTCTTTTCCGTGTGCAAGACTTACTGCAAGACAACATCAGATTTTTTCATGTTTACAGCACTTTCACTGTTTGCTGGGCAATTGTCTTGCTCCATTTTATTGGAGGGAGAAGAAGTTCTATAAACATCTGTATACCCGGCGTGAGATTAAGAAACAAGGGTTCACTGTCCGACCAGTTTATTACAAATCTTAATCAGGGAGATGGGAAAGCGGAGGATGGACACTATTATGAATTAGGGTAGTGGGGAAGGGAAGGAGGGCGATAGAAAAGATAGGAAAGAAGAAGCAAGGAGTCCTTATAGGAAGCAAGAGGGAGACAGTCACCACCATTGATCGAGCACGGTTCATAGTTCAGTCACTGATCTTCAGTAGTGGTGTGTTATCTGGCATTGTTCTGATGACAACTTTTCAATGGTAGTGAACTTATAAATAAGTCCAAAGTGGTGGAGTCAGCTCTCTTTGGAGTGGCAGCTTATGGCTCTGGGATCTCAGCAAAAACTCCTTTGTTCCCATCTTCCAGGCCTTGCCAGCAGGTAAGAGGGAGCAGGGATGCCCACCCACATTCTGTTTTGCACAGGACACAATGGTACCATTCCCCAGTTTTCCCATACCAAGCTGGAGCTATTTAGTCACAGGCCAGATCTTCCACCAGTAAACACTCCTGAGCACTCTCTTCCAGAGGCAGGCAGCTCTGAAGGAAGGAGCTTTCAGATGTCCACAAAGTGATGCCGATTGTCACAGGGTAGCACCCATCACTTGCCTCCTCAATAAATTAGAGTCTTAGGACAAGAAATATCTCAGAAAGCAATCTTTGAGCCAAAAAAAACCAAAACAAAACGAAGGAGGAATCTCACAGCAATGCTGTCAGCTCACCAGAGCTTTGATACTGAAACTGCCAAAACAACTTTTGCTTAGTGAAGGAAATTTCCTCTGAAAATGTGTACATGGTAATTCATAACTCTGTATGTTCCATTGGTTACCACGGAAGGATGAAGCATCTTCCAGCAACAACCCAATACTTAGTATTCGTATGTGGAAAATAAATGTGACCAGCCAAGAGCTGACTGAGCTGCAGAGGTAAACACCCATTGGCTAAATGTTTTCATTATTCATATGACTGAAATGTTCAGTTATACTAAGAGAAACACTTGAAGGTCAGTGCTAAGCAAAAAAAAAGCTTTAAGAAACCAAAAGTTTCAGCTGTTCTGTATTTATATTCATAAATATAAGCAAGTTCCCTGGAGAGGCTGTGAAATCTCCTTCCCTGCAGATACTCTCTAGTCACTTTTCCGTGAAATCTCCTCTAGGGAACATGTCTTAGTAGAAGGGTTGGACTAGATGATCTATGGAGGTCCCTTTCAGACCCAGTGATTCTGTGATTTTTAGATTTTAAAATGCTCTCAAAACAAAGAATCTTAGTAGGAAGAGTGTGGTGGTAGAATAGTGGTTACAGCTTTAAACTAAAAGATCTAGATTAGATATGGGGAAGAAATTATTCATTATGAGGGTGATAACGCCCTGGCACAGCTGCCCAGAGAAGCTGTGGGTGCCCATCCCTGGAGGTGCCCTGGGCAGCCTGAGCTGGTGACAGGCAATACTTGCCCACAGCAAGGAGGGCTGAAACTACATAGTGTTTAAGATTCCTTCCTATCCAAGTCACTCTATGATTCTATGAGATACTATAACACACTATAATACAATATAATATACTATCATACACTATACTAGAAAATTAATCATTGTGACAGCTCTTATCTGGACATAGCTCTTATTATTCTCTCCTGTATAAGTGCATCTTTAGAAATGAAAGTCCAAAACAGAAAAAAAAACTCATCACCAAACTTGTGGGGATCTAATTTGTCTCTCATTTTTAATGAAAAACTGTAACAGAAGTACTTACTCAAATATTAAATGTGTTGTCACCTGTTGAACGTGTGGATCAGTCCCATGAACAAGTAAGATGGAACAGGAATTTGCTGAAAACAACAGCTAGGAGGTGGATGGACACAGAATGAATTATTCACAGTGATAGGTTTGAGGAAATATACTTGTAGCAGAGAAGGCTGAACTTCTTTACAAGTGGACTGCTCTTGATTTCAATGGAAATTTTGTATATAAAACAGAATCGCATCAAGGAAACAATTTCACTGATTTAAATGAAAAAGAAAGATCTAACAACTACTGGGTTATTTTTCTTCCTTGTCTTTTTTTTTTTTTTTTTTTTAGTTATTCATATAATGAAAATAAAAATAAAGATTTTAAAATTTACCCAACAACATGGAAATCAAAGGAGAACCACGATAGAAAGTTCAGAAAATAATGGCTTACTTATTACTTTTCTTAATATCTTCATTTTTTCTTCATTTTTGTTTTGATTCAACAGCATGAAGCTCTTCTCAACCAAATGCTATGTAATTTTTTCTGAAAGTTTCAAGGCCACAGAGATGGATTTGGTTGTCTTCCTTTTTTAAAAAGAACTATAATTGGTGGAATTATCATTTATCCTACAACTTTGAAACAGTGGAAAAATCAAGGGAATGCATTGCCGTGTGAGGAGGGAGTGAGAGAGAGATTCTCTCTTATCACTAATAAACCAATTTATGCAGAAGGGGAGAATACAAATTCAGCTTTCTTTACTTCAAAGGATTTTCGTATGCTCTTGCCTAGCCGATATTTTTTAAATTGGCTTATACTGTAGGGATCAATTAAAATATCATTGCTGATAAATTTCTGCAGAGAATCTGACATACATAGCCTTGGTTCCCGATGCAGCATGCGCTTGTAAGACCTACTGGGTGATGGATTAGGATGAAAAATTATTCATTTATTTACTTATTTTAACAGGGCATTATAAGGATGTGTTTTCTGTGCTATTTTTACACATTGATCTCAGAGTCTCTTCACTGAAAGACATAATTTTACAACACATAATGCTTCTGTGTTTACCTGAACACTCCACTTTGAATACCGTGACCAGGAGCACCAGCTGCTTAACAGAGCTGTGATATCTTTCTGGCTAAAACTAAAGAGAAGTGAGGACCAGCTCTGTCCTGAAGCTCTTTTATACCACTCCACAGCAGCACATGCAGTTTGTAGAAATACATTTGGAAAACAGAGCTCTGCAAATCATACTTGGATGAACAAAGCAAGCGAAATTTGGAATAAACCTAATTAAATGTAAAAAGAAACAACACAGAAGTGTCAGCGAACATGGAAAATTTTTCCTCCTCCTGGATTTCTTGTTCCTTTTGTAATTGCTTATTATTCAGAAAGTGAGATATGCTCTCTCATGTATGGTTTTTGATCTCTTTATAATAGCCAGACTAATATCAACAGAAATCAGAAATGTGATCCCAGTTTCAAAACACAGAGAACAGTGCTCAGGCATGACACAGCTGGTAACTCACACCCTGAAGCAGAGGTTTGCAATTGATTATCTTGCATAAGTACAGTCTACAAAATGTCAGTCAGACCACAACTACCACTAAAAATTTCGGATAGAGGAATGCATGTTGAAGGAATGGAACATTTAACCTTAATGTTCCTTAATTAACCTTAATGTAACCTTAATTTAACATTAATGTCAGTTAACTTGGATATCTTATGTAAACTGTGAAATCAAGATAATAGAACGATCAAATTCTTACTTAGAATATTGCTTAAAATACTACCCATGATATGCAGGAATAATTTAGTCCTTTCATTTTTTCTGCAGGACTGTTTTTTAATCTACGTAGTACATTTTTTTTGCAGCAATGTACCATTCAAACAAACCTAGCCCCTAAATTAAGCAGGCACCAAGAAAAAGAGCAATCTGAATCACCATTTAGACACCAACCTCTTAAACTTCATAATAGTCTGTAGATGGAAAAATAATGCATGCTTCAACATTTTGATTGTCTCAGCCTGTAACATAAGTCTGTATTTTGAAGATTGTTTTTTTCTTGGTAGAATTATAGAGTTTAAAATCTCTAATTTTAAGTTACATTAAGTTACAATTACATACTGTGACACAAATTTATCTTTTTTTCCTCTTTATGGTCCATTTTCCTTTTAGACTCCAGCATCTTGATCACTACTGTTTGATGAATCAGCTTTCCTGTTAAATAGAGGTGTAGAGCCATCATCTAATGAAAACACTTTGCATTTCATGGCTCCCCAGACAGTAGTTCTGCATATTAAAATAGAATTTCAATCTCAGTGTCAGAAATAAAATAAAATCTAACATCTGTGTTTTGAACAGAACTGATAAAACGCTGCTCATGTAATTTTAACAGTATTTTTAATGTTAGACAATATAAAAGGAGATACTGAATGTAACTTAAAATATCAAAAAAATATTAATAAATAAACAATTTTGAAGGCAAATTCAACAAGGGTAGATAATGCTTGAACAATCTGGTGGCCTTCTATGTTCCAATGACAGCATCAGTGGACAAAGGGAGGGAAATTGGTGTCACATACTCGAACCTGTGCAAGGTCTTTGACATGATCCTGTATCACATCCTTGTTTGTAAATTGCAGAGACAGGGATCTGGAGAAGGGACTTTTTGGTTGATAAGGAATTGGTTGGATGCTTGCAGCCAGAGGGTTGCTGTCAATGGCTCTATGTCCAGGTGGAGGCCAATGACGAGTGGTGTCCTGCAAGGGTCCATTTGGGACCTGTATTCCTTAACATCTTTGTCAGTGACATAGATGATAGGACTGAGTGCACCCTCAGCACATTTTCTGAAGGCACCAGACTGAGTGTCTCGCTCCAATTTATCAGAGGGAGAGGAAGTTCTTTGATATCTGTATACCTGGCGTGAGATTAAAAAACAAGGGTTCAAATGTTGGTCCGATCAGTTTATTACAAATCTTATTCAAGGGAGATGGGAAGGCGGAGGATGGACACTATTATGAATCAAGGTGATGGGGAAGGGATGAAGGGTGATAGATAGGAGTCTTTATAGGAAGCAAGAGGGAAATAGTCACCACCATTGATCGAGCACGGTTCATAGTTCAGTCACTGATCCTCAGTAGTGGTGGGTCATTGGGCATTGTTGTTTCGTTGGTGACAACAACTTTTCAGTGGTAGTACCCACTTATAAATAAGTCCAAAGTGGTGAAGTCAGCTCTCTTTGGAGCGACAGCTCAAGTCCAAAATGGTTGAGTCAGCTCTCCTTGGAGTGGCAGCTTATGGCTCTGGGATCTCAGCAGAAACTCCTTTGTTCCCATCTTCCAGGCCTTGCCAGCAGGTAAGAGGGAGCAGGGATGCCCACCCACATTCTGTTTTGCATAGGACACAATGGTACCATTCCCCAGTTTTCCCATACCAAGCTGGAGCTATTTAGTCACAGACCAGATCTTCCACCAGTAAACACTCCTGAGCACTCTCTTCCAGAGGCAGGCAGCTCTGAAGGAAGGAGCTTTCAGATGTCCACAGAGTGATGCCGATTGTCACAGGGTAGCACCCATCACTTGCCTCCTCAATGAATTAGAGAAATACCTCATGAAGCAAGCTTTGAGCCAGAAAACAAAGGAGGGTTCTCACACTGAGTGGTGTGGTTGGTGTAACAGAAGGAAGGGTTGTCATCCAGAGGCACCCGGAAGGATAGAGAAGTGGGCCTACATGAACCATATGAGATTGAACATGGCCAAATGCAAGATGCTACATTTTGGGTCTTGGCAATCCCAGGTACTAGTATAGACATCAACTTAATTTGCTGCTGGCTGCTCTGCCAGCAGACTCAGCATGTCATGATCACTGAATCATAAAATCACTACAGTGGAAAAGACCTTTTACCTCTTCAAGTCCAGCCATAACCATGACAAATGTAAGCTGCACAGGCCCTTATCTGTACTTCAGCTGGTAAGCGTAAGAGTAGTTTTTCTGAAGGTTATTCAGGTAGAGAAAAGTTTTCCAGTAGCTTACTAATAGTGCATTTCAAGCTGGTGGAAAAGCCAGAAGTAAACTCGTATGTTCCCTGTAGGCACTTGTCTCTGTTTCTCAGAAGCAGAGTAGTTAAGATAATTCAGTACCACTATAACTACAAGACTTTGTACCACACTGCATGCCTTCTTTCTTGGCTTGAACTTTTTTCCATTTATGAGTCAGATGTTCTCTACCAAAATCTATTATTGGACATAGTTCTCCACAGAATTACCTTTATTTTGCAGCCATTTCCACTCTTAGGCAACAAAGAAGCATTCAGACAGAAGGAGACTTGGAATCTAACACCTCAGCTATCAGTCACAGTTCTAATCCCAGACAGCCTAGGAATGGATTTAGAAAAATTCTGAGAAAGTAACTTGTGACCTTCAGTTCTCACTAGGCCCATGATTTTCTGACAACAGTCTTTCTGCTGCTGCTGAGTACAGCTTTATAGGAGGTACTCCCTATCTCTGTTTCTTTGCTATCACATTATTTTTGTAAACTGTGTTTTCCCTCCCCTACACATTTTCCCATGGAAGGCCTGGGAACAGTGACAAAACAGAAAGAATGCTTTTACAAAGCATTAAAACAAATTCTGCTTTTCTTAATTTTCTGTTTCCTTCAAATTTCTCTTTTTCTTATTTTTCTATTTTTCGAGAGTATCTGTGTAGCAAGAATGTTATTTTCTGTACAATACCTAATGTTGCAAGGAACAGATGGATCTCCAGAAACCAGCAGATACACTATAAATACTAAATTTTGTCTGAAGCACAAGAAAAATGCACACAGAAAGCCTGTATTCTAATAGGCTGAAATACCTATGATCTAAGTAGCACATAAACTTATTAATGGAAAATGTAAGTGCCCCAAAAGCTTAAGCCAATATTAATTCTTCATTAATCCAAAGTAAAATACACGTACACATAAAATAAAGCCATAATTGAAGTCAAACAGAAACAACAGCAACAAACAAAACAGCAAAGCCTGCCTTTAGAGATAATCCTTAGTGGAGCATCTGTTTTCATACATTAGTCCTTAAACAGATTTCTTCTCTGTTGACTCATTTTTCTACTGCTCCTTCCAATCACAATGTATGTTATTCAGCAGCACTAGTTATTGTTTGCAGTGATATTACTCGTTAATCTGATACAAGTTTAATATGGAACTAGGGAACACTATGAACTCAGATCTTGTTTTTATTAGCAACAGCCATAACAAAAGCCACGGGATTAGATTTAATGTGGTATAAAAGATTTGATTATGTGTTTGATGGCCTCTGCCAGCAAGATGAATGATGCCATGGATTGCACCACAGTGCCAGAAATCAGTACATCTGGTCAGCTCCTTTGGATACATGTTTAAGATTTCAAAATGCTAGCTTCTATACAAATATAAATGACAAACTAGTCTCCGATGGAAAATAATAATAATAATAATAATAATAATAATAATAATGCAAGAGATATAGTAAGAAAATAAGCCTAGCGCTATTATTAGAGATAGGGGTACAAATACATGTGATGCTTTACTTCAAATTTCTGTTTGTACTTAAATCTAACTAGATCTTGAGTAATTTTTCAAGCCGATAAAATGTAGTTAAGTATTATTACACCAGATCATCTCTTCCCTACACCTTTCTGCCTTCCCCTTTTTCACTTTGTCCCTTCATTTCTCAGTGTACTTGCTTGCTCTAGAGTATCACTGAATGGCTTAGATGGGAAGGGACATCAAAGCCCTTCCAGCCCTGAGCTCCCACCACGGGCAGTGCTGTCACCCAGCAGGTCAGATTAGAACAGGGCCCCATCCAACCTGGCCTGGAGTGCCTCCAGGAATGGGCACCCACAGCTTCTCTAGACAGCTGTGCTAATGCAACAAATACATGAAGAAGCCAGACAGAGAACTAGAAGAATTAATGTGATATTTCTGATGCAACACTGCTTGTTTCTGGTACCCCTGCTAAGAAAACTACATTGACATATACAGATGGTGAAACTTCGCTTTGCCAGGCTTTGTTTAGCCTCTTCTGCTTGTCAGCAGAGAGTTAAAATGCACAGTGCTCTGAGATGAGGCTTTGCATCTCAAGGGAGAACAGTCTTACTGTCTCTTGTACTGCAGGACGAATGCTTGTGTCTAGTCCTGGCTCAACAGAAATCAGAGACTATGCTCTGTACTGGAGCTCTTGGATAGAAAGAAGCTGAGAGGAAAATCCTCCTCCACGGGCAGAGGAGTAGAGGATTAATTGGAACTAAAACAGTATAGATGTCATTTGTTTTCCAGATCTCTCTGCAAACTTGATTAATAAAATAATAGTAATAAAGAAGATGTGACAGACTTCATTTAAAGGATGAGATGTCTCTAACCTATTGACAAGGATAGGAATAAAGTTTATTTATTCCTCACTTCCTTTTTTTGCACAACGCTAACAATAAATTTTTGTTTGTGCAGTGAATGCCTCCTCAATGAGTTCTGCAAACTGAGAGTGCCACAGCTAACCAGATGTAGCAAAATCTTTTATATATGATTGCAAAACATCAGATCACACAATTAACAAAGTTGAGTTAGCAGATACTGAGAATGTCAGCCGGTGATGCTGATCAGTCAGTGCCAGGCACTTCCATATGCTGTCTCCTTTGAAATTAGCTGCTGTTGTGTATGTTATGATACAGTGCTGTACCTGCCCTCAATGTTGCATATTGATGACCTGCACTTGTACTCGAGTGCTGCCCGCTGTCTTGACAGGACAGTCATCTTCAAAAGGCACAGAGCTAAGGTTAGAACTCTGCCATTTAAACACTGATCCAATTATTTATTGTCATGATTATCTTCTGCTTTGACAGTGATAACAAGAAAACTGCCTCTTATAAAGCATTATGGTCTTCTACTGGTGAAAATTTCACATGGCAGTTGCTCTTGTGCATTTCTCCAAGTAATGGCACTTGCTTAGCAGCTATGAACATGGCTATGGACCTTGTCTTCAAACTTACACTTTTTAGGGAAATGTCTTGTACCATGTTGAGGATGGTTTTTGTCAAACTTTGCTACAATAATACATACTTTCATTAAAGAAATATGTAAGATAGCAAAGTAAAAAATACATATACTTTGCGTTTTCAAGGATAGGAAATTTTGGAGTGCTGTGCCACACACAAATGAGATGCATATTCATGTATATGTTTAAAAAAAATCTTTTTCCACAGGTGGTTTCTTAGACATGAATATAGTATTTTCAAACAGCAACAACTGCAATGAAACATTCTCTACCTCCCGTGAATTTTTCTCAATGGGACATGTTTCTTACTGCTCAAGCTACTGCTCTTGAAGAGGAAAAAGAAAGGCATTGTCCACAGAACTCTGAAAAGGAGTTTTTCACTAGAATATAATGGATGACATATTAAGTGAGTGCTGTTATTTTGTCCTCGCACTTTCATTTTAGAATTCATAAGTGACCTTGCACAGTGATTAGAAATAATGTAGAACTCATATCCTGAAGTAGTTCTTCTTGCCTACAGAGACAAGTCTCTTTTCTTATTTGAACTTAGTCAGAAAGGCAGGTTTAGATACATAATTTTAAAGGCTAGTACCAACCTTACATCTTCTATTTTGACCTTGACTACAAGCAAGAAGAGGAACATGCACACGTGCATGCATTCATGTGCACTCATAACTTAAAATACAACATACCCAGCCATTTTCCAAAAGCTGTCTAGCTAGCACATAGACTAAGAAACAACACCTATCTACCTATGCTATCCAGAAAACTTGGACAGTGTTAATTATTTCTCACTTATTTAAAAGTCCACTGTTCATATACATGTTTATTTCCCAAAAAACTTTCCAGAATATCTGTGTCTGATATATGTGCATTTGACATTTGATTCACACTCTCCAGTTTGACTGATTCCCAGTTTCATGAAGAGAAATGGGCTATGTTGCACCTCAATATCTTGTTGATTTACTCATAAGGGAAAAGAAGGTTTTACTCTCCTACAATATTAGTGAATATGAAATATGAATGTGAAACTCCTATTTCGGTTTTGGAAAGGAAGCTGGTGCTTCATTCTAAAAGTCTAGATTAATTATCAAAGCCAGTAGAGATGCTGTTTTGTTGGATCTGGTACTCAAGAAAACAAGAAAGGAATAAATGGTGGAAGATATGAAGATCAGAGGCAACTCTGGCTGTAGCAACTATAACATGGTGAAGCTTAAGATTCTGAGAGAAGCGATCAAAGTGACTTATGACATCTCAAGGCTCTTTGGTGAAAAAATATATAGAATTGCTTGTAACCTTAAATAAATAAACAAGTGATTTTAAAAATCCTGCACCTTGCTACATGCTATTGGTTCAACTGAACTCAGATTTTTAACTCTCATTGAGGAAATAGATTAGCAGATCAATTAATGGCTTGCAGGAGTGCTTGGAAAGAAAGGAAGAAATTTGCCACAATGTTGCATTCATAAAGACATTGCATAATTAATTAAAACTAAAATTAACTGTTTTAAAAGATTACTTTTCTTACTGTTACAGGATAAAAATTAATCTAATGGAACACAGTCCCAAATGCAGTGAATTTAATAGAAGAGCTGTGTTAAACTTTAACAGTCTTAGTTTTTACTGGTCATTTTTGTTGTGTTTGCTGTTTTTCAAACTTTAGATAATATTTTGGGCTTAAAAGTCACACCTGAAATGTGTGATAATTTTTATTTGGAAATGAATCACAAAGTGATACGGCAACCATTTGTTACTCAAAATCTTGTCCATGCTAATTCAGTTGTGGAAATGGAAAGGTGGAGACAGGAATGGCTTGTGATGATTTAAAAACATGCTAACCTTTGTTTCCTGCCTACAGCATGGTCGTTGGAACTAGATGATCTTAAAGGTCCCTTCCAATCCAAATCATTCCGTGACTCTCACTCAAATGGACGAGATGTGGGAGGGAGGTAGCACCATTTCCTCCAAATCAACTATCCATAAAATGCTGAGTTTACAACTATTTTAAAATGTTACCATGTAAATAATGTCTGTACACATATTCTTAGCTTAAAAGCACTGGTGCTCCTGTACTTCAGTCTTTTTTCTTCTTTTAAGTAGCCAGTGTGTGTACTTCCACCAGTCTCCCCCCCATCAAATTCTGATCATAATTAATCTGCCAGTTCACAAAATCACCTCTGCAGTACATTCTCCTAGTGAAGGAGATGAGTTCTCAGGGGTGCAGTATCTTAGGAACAAAGGGTTTACTTTTCCTCTGCACATGTTAGAGGGTGCTAATGTGATTCTTCAGAGCTGAGCCTCTTAACAAGGGAAGTGAGAATTTACAGTCCTCTAGCTTTCTCAGCTAAGGGGCTCTTCAAGGCTTTCAAGAGCTGACCTTGCAAAGGACTGTGTTCTTTTAATGCCCTCCCTTTTCGAAGAGGGCTTACCTGTTTTCTCAGTCTGATGCAGATACTGTTAAAAGGGGTTTCCATGGATACCAACATCAATAGGAAATGAAAGAGGGTTATCCTCCTTTCTGACCCACTGGAGTCCTTCACTGTTGCTATAGCAAAGCTGTCACTTCTATTGTTTTGCATATCTGATTTAAAAACTAATGTTCTGTAGGGATGAGTAGAACAAGTAACAATTTGTAATTGATCACAGGCTTAGGGTGTTCCTCAAACTTTAGCATGATTTGTGAAGCAAGTAGATCATTTAACTAAATATCCAGACCCAGAAGGAAAAATTCAAAACATAATGAATCTCAGCACCTTTTGAAGTTCTCCGATATTAATTATTAACGAATTTGAAATTAAACTCTCTCATTCCACACCATCTATTCCCTATAATCATTTTAACAGTAGATCTCAGATTATAAACCAGCAAAGAGCTGCATTTTGGAGGCTTCCTCACTGTGGATGTGGATCAGAGACCTCTGATGTGAAAGAAAGTATCTCAGCTGACCTGGCAGGGACAGGAACCAGGATGAAAACTCCACGTTAGACATTTATGAAGGATATTAGCTTTTTAACATCCTTAATTTATAGACTTTGTTCTATTGACTTTATTCTTCAACCAGGAATCTTTTTAGAAATATTCCCGCATTTCAACCAAAATTTCCTTAAAATACACTTTCCCCATTTTCTCCAAAATACACCCACACAGAACTAAACAACCCACTCTTTAAGATCCATAAACATTCAGGTGACATGGATGGGGCTTCCCTAGCAACTAAGATTTATTGCCAACACACTGAGGAAGACATATGATGTTCTGCCAAAAACAAAGAAATTGAAAATTGATAGAAGAAAAAATTGCAGGGGCACAACTGTCAAACAAAGGGTGTGACCTCCCCAGTCAGGCATTATTTTATCATTTTATGTCAACTGGATTAGTCTATTTGTTTGGATGTTCTATACGTATGTTTTATTGTTTTATTTCCCTTCCTGGTCAAAAAGGGCACATTTATTGTTTAGTAAGCAGAATTAGGGCTGATGCAGTTTACATAGTCAATAGCAGTCAAACACTAAGGTCAATGTCTATCACATCTTGGAAAAATTGGGGTTAGAGAAGGTGAAATTATCATTCCATTTTGTTTTTATTGCTCTAATAGAAAACCACAGAGTCCATGACCCCTGCTGCCACTCATGTCCTGCTCCAATAGCAATATGTAACCTTCAACACTCAATTAAAACAGGAAATAAGGCAAAGAAGAGGTCAGTATGTGTGTTTGGCCAGTGAGAGCCTTTGAAAAGAAGGTCCAAAAAGGCTTTCAAAGGGAGAGGAAGGAGGAATGCAGGAAGACAAACAAGAGAGAAAAGTAAAAAGAAAGGTGGAATAAGAAAGGAAAGGAAAAGAGTGAAAAGAAAGCCCTTCCTCAATATTAACTGGCTGACCTTAGGCCCTGTATATTTCAGCATCCTGAAGCATGACAAATCACACAAGCCTGTGTTTTCTTTCTCTGAAAGAACAATTTTGTCTTACTGGCTGCCCAAGAGTGACCATATAGACATCACTGGGTTTAAGAATTTAGCACACAACTCTTTATTTAATCCAAATTTTTGAAACAAATGAAAAATAAATCACTTATTTGGTGTGGATGTGAAAAGGGGAAGAAGTCACTTGATTTTAAAGGTTAACCTGGGTATTACTGCAAGCGGTTTGGGATCAGCCAGGATAAGATGTCTGTAGATTAGTCAGATGTCTGTCTACGGGTCTCAGAGAAAAGGAATGTCTACTGCTTGTTAGTACTCGAGAGAATAGTTTTCCTAAGGAAAAAAAGACCATTAACCATCCACACTTCAATTCTAGATTCCTGCTTTTGGCAGCGTATTGCCATAGATTTGTATGAAGCTAAAGCAAACACACAGTCTTGCTTGTGGTAAACCATAGGAGGCATCCTCACTACTCCCAGCATCATGCCGCCAGATTCTGGACATTTCAGGAACCTATTCAGTGTTGACTGAAACAATTCAATCAATAAACATTGGCATGAATCTAACTTCCCCCTCCCCTCCTCCCCCCCCCCCCCCCCCCCCCCCCCGGGGTATAATAAAGCATTGCTATTAAAATACAAATATTTCTTTCTATTGGAATTTTTCTAGATTTACTTTATAATTACTGAACAAAATTAGCATTTTTTTCAGCAAGCTATTTTTCAGTTTCTCCTCCTTCCTTTCCAAGATGCAACACAGTTCTTTTAAAAAACTTTGCATTGGTGATTAATCAGGGAATACAGGGAAGCATTGTATTTTGTGGACTGAGTTAAGGCCAGGCTTCTTTTACATTCCTCTTACTTATTATTACAAGAGTTAACTTAATTCTGATGCATACTTTTCAATTCCATCACAGAATTACAGAATGGGCAGGGTTGGAAGGGACTTCAAGGATCATGAATCTCCAACCACCCTCTGCAGGCAGGGCTGCCACCTTCCACATTTAAAACCAGACCAGGCTGCCCAGGGCCCCATCCAACCTGGCCCTGAACACCTCCATGGTTGGGGCATCCACAGCCTCTGTGGGCAGCCTGCGCCAGCACCTCAACACTCTCTCTGTGAAGAATTTCCCTCTGACATCCAACTTAAATCTTCCCTCCTACAACTTAGAAACATTTCCCCTTGTCCTGCCATTATCTACCCTTGTAAAGAGTTGAATATATATATATTGTATATTCAAGGAGGAAGGTAGAAAGTAAAAAGTAAAGCTGGAAATACTATTTACCTCATCTTAATTCTAATGCCATTGCATGTCCGCAGCTAACAAAGAGAGGAGGGAGATTAAAAAGCAGTCTATGTATTAATCTTATTACATAATCCAAACAATATGTTGTTCTTATGATGTATTAGATCATGCATCATTAGAGTCCGCTATCATTCTAATGATGCATTGATGCAATAAATCACAGTGGAACATACTGATAGAATACTATTGAATAGAGGGGGCGTGAAAAGCAATATAGATAGAACTAAAAAAGTAAAAATAAAAAATAAAGCAACACAAAACCATGGCCTGGAGCTGGATTCTTCATTGATAGATAGCCTTGGGAAAGAAATCAAATCATAACTTTAAATAAAACTCTAATTAAAGCAGATGTAAATTTTACTTCCACATAGGTGTGAATTTCAGTCATCCTTCAAGCTCCGATTTCTGGCACTGAAGAAGCACTTGTGGAATTTTATTTTACACACCGCAAAAGTGAGATCTCAAGCACCTAGCTCAAAGCCTGTAAGAGATATCAAACAAAAACCATGCTCCATTAGCTTTTACACATTGTTTGTAAATAAAAACCTGGAAAGGAATGGAAGAAATACATAGCATTTTGCTTTGATTATTCCAGACACAATATTTTGAAATGCTTTGAGTTGTTCATTAAGCTACAACAGAAAACATGACTTTGAAATAGGCTTTTGTTTTCGTGAAAATAAACACTTTTGCTCTGAAAACACTTTCAGTTAGTGATTTTTTGTGATTTTTTTTTTGTTGTTTTGTCAATTTGATTTTGAAACTCAAAAAATGAAGTGGAAATTTTACCACAGTCTAATCAGAAATGATAAAGGATTCATCCTCTCTATTGCTCTCAGATTAGAGCAAACCTTTAATACATAAATTGATGGATGAGTGGATGGATCTATCACAAATACAGTTGTCTGGGAACTTTCATTAAATTAATCTGTTTTCTTTGGAAGCGTGTGGAAGTAACACATTCAAACAAGAAGTTAAATTCTTGGCAGATTCTTCTGCTTTCCTCAACATCTCCAGCTGATGAAACCAGCTGCAAAGCTACTGAGAAATATTGGCAGTATTTTAGATTGGCTGCAGGATCTGGTCCTCACCATCTTTGGCAGATACCTCACAAAGCCATGCAAGGTCCCCTGTGCATTATAACCTATGCAAGGTTATAATGAATACATTTGTTGAAAGTCTATACAAAACTAGCTGATGACATTAACACAGATGATAGGCTATGCTAAAAATGTCCGATTCTGATTACCGTTTAGATATAAAACAATACCAATGTTAATTATTTCTAAAAAGTAAGAAACATTTTTCTTCCTTTGGAGATTTCATTTTCAGATTCAATTATAAAGAAATGTGGTCTTTAATTATTATGTTGACTTCACCTCTTTCCTAGAGGTCAGCTAATTCAATTATTTCTAATTATGTGGGTCAGGCTAATTTCAGAAAACCATCCTAGAAACACAGGCTGCTGTGGCAAAGCCATGTCTCTTCTTTTGCAGAGAAGGACAGGAGGGTAGAGAGTCATTATAAAAGATTAGACAGTTGTGATGTTTGTCTGGAATCTGCAAGCAGGTTTAAATCAGTCGTTGGCAGAAGAACTGAAAGAAGTCTAGAAGAAAACTAGATTAGGCCTTTGAAACCTCAGATAAGCCAAGGTCCTGTAGAGTCAGAAGACCTGAACTCTGTAACACCAACAATCTGCAGAAGTAAAATGTCTTTCACTGAATTACCCTACAGAACAATATATGCAGCATTCAAACCAAGGGCACCTCTTTGTTCTAACAAGAATTCTTCTCTTAGAGAAGAGATATTTCCACCCTTGTTGCACATTTTGCCTCATTAAGTCAATCTTCTGTATAAATGCTGCAAATTAATCCTTCCACATTTTTCAGAAAAGTAACAATTGTCCTTCCTCTGTCAATATTTCCCACCTTAGAAACTATTTCAGTCAGCTGCATGTGAACTACCCATCATATATTGCATGGACAAAAGTCATTATGACTAAGACCAGACTTTGACTTAACTCTGCATTTTCTGCATGCTTTTTCATCCTTATTTGAACAACATCTTACGCATTCGCATACACAGGAATCTTCCATACACATTTATCATCCCACCACTGCTACAGAGCTGCCTGTATTTGCCTTTTGAGGATCTAGGAATAAAGTGGGTGGTGCCCAGGGAATTTTTGGTGTAAGAGGCTTAGTCTAGATAAATGCATTCAGTGCATGCATGTGAAGAAATACTTAAGAGCTGTTGCTGTATCTGAAGTCTGATATTGGCTGAGATTTTGAAGGAAATATGTGAACTCACAGAGATCCAAAGCATGAGAAACCATCTGAATGATTCAATAAATAGAAAGATAAGTAAATAAATAAATAGTACTGAGTACTATGCCCTAGTGGCAGACTCTCAGATTGGCAAAATTTGGAAGGAAATCTTGTGAGAATAGTTTCTCAATACTGTCAGATTTTGAACATCCTGTTTCCACTCATAGTAGAAATAATGAGTGAGGACAGAATTTCTGAAGGAGTACTTTTGCTTCTTCCAGGATGGAAGTACAATGAAGGTAGAAATAATTTTTGCTGTAACAGTGCTGTAACACAAATACTGTCTAAGCAACATAGAACTTAAGCAATTATCAATCAATGATTTCCAAAATACATTTTGAAATTATACAAAAGATTTGGACATTTACAGTCCACTAATTTTGTTAAGAAAGTTATATCCTTCATACCACTCAGCCACACATCAGCCCATCTGTGGTGATGTAAAATCTTATGTATAATACATAGTGTTCTTTTTGCTTCACTTTATTTGATTAATACATAGTTTACAGAAAACTACACAGAGAAATTCTTGTTTCACAGACATCAAGGTCTTAAGTCTCACAGAGCTCCATTGGAGCAGGATTTCACATATACTTCCCATCCTAAGACAAGACTGCACAGTTCAGAACTGAAATTCTATGACAAAACTCTTCAGAATTCTTATCTTTGGTCACTGAAGAAACTAGTCTTTCTTTATTTACAATTTTTAAATAATCTTGACATATTTTGTTTAAATTTAGAAAAGAAAAAAAAAACCACCAAGAAAGTACTTCTGTATGGTAAGGAGGAATAAAAGGTATGAAATCAGTTTCTGGAATTAATTAAAAGACAATATTCACCGAGGACTGAGCCAGCACCACAGATAATTATCTCTTGAGATTACAGTCAAAAAGGCCAATTAAGTTACCAAATATAGTTAATGAGAATTCTTAATTGATTATTTTTCATGCTCTTGGAATAAACCTGCATTTATCCTTAGTTTGTCACGTACACAGAATCATTTAAACTGCTGCCTCTGTGCTTAGTGAATAAGAACTCCCCCACACAGAGAATGGGCTGTGAAGGAAGAAGATTCCGGGGTGTCCAGAAAGGGTGTCTGCATCATGATTTAACCATTGTTGTAAAGAGTGTGGAGAAAAAACAAGCCCAGAATTTGCTTCTTCTCACCGCTAAATCTATTAAAATTATTACGAAGGCCCACAATATTTATGTGGTTATTACCCTATAAAGTAAACATCAGTGAGAAGAAAATACAGCCCAAAGTCTCTATTACCTGCCTCTGCACATGGCATATATTTATCTCATGTCTTCACAACCACATGTCAACAAGAAAGAATCTGATTCCACATCCATCCTCTGCTCTTTTCAGCTTACCTGCCCATTTGTTCAGTTAATTTATAGTTCAGACTTTGCAACTTTGAACCTATTTCATAATAATATCAAATTAGATGTTGCTAATAGAAAAAGAAAAAAAAAGGAGAAAAAAAGAGAAAAAGAAAGAGGAAGAGGAAGAGGAAAAAAGAAAGAGAAAAAGAAAAAGAGAAAAAGAAAAAAAAAAAGGGGAGGAAGGGGAGTCTAATTGTGTACGGAGGGAAAAGAAAATCTGTTGAATAGAACCTTGTAAACACATTTCTTGGATCTCTGCAGCTTGCAGCCTCACAAGCAAGATACCATCCATAACCCATAGTGACTAGAACATTTCTCCACAGACATGATGCTCAGCAGATTAGAGAGTAGAGCAGCGTCTTGGTATTCCAAAACCTGTTTTCTTTGTATGTATATACATATAATCCATTGAGATTTCTATAGGGAATAGATACTTTGTTCATGCCATTCAGAACTGAATTGCAGTTTTGTAACCGTCACACAACAACAAGCATACTAAAGAGCTCACCTGCCAGGTTTCATTCAGTTACTTTTTAGAGGGGCTGGCAGTGGTCCTCCCCCCCTCATAAGCTAGTTCTTCCTTGAGCATTTGCAAGTCTGGTTTGTCTGCCAATCTGGGATCACATTTCCTCTGCCAAGAAATATCAACAGTGGGGTCCCCACGTGGCCTGGTGATGATGAACATGAATCCTAAATATCACTGAGATGAAAGGGGTGGGCATCCTGACTGCAGACCAACATTTTTGAAGGAAACAAAGATAGCATCCAAATGCACATCTCAGAAACTCCAACTCTACTTCAGTTACATCAGTACGAATTCAGGTTTAGGGCACTGAGTGCACTCACAGACAGGATTGTGCTGGCTAAACAAACACCAACACCCTAGCATGGAGATGCCTGTTACCCAGGAGTATCCAGCTCCCTGTGGAGGTGGCCTGGCTGACAGCCATGTGGTGACACACCTGGGGCAGTCCCTGATGCTTGCAGCTGCCCGCAGTGCCAGGACCTCAGTGTCTCAGCACTCAGGTGTGCATTAGAGTTAATTACTCTTCTTTCATGGAAGCAAATCCTCCGTCCTATTCAGGAAGATGATGCGTCACTACGGATTTACAAGTAATTAATTTTACTTATCAGGTGTTTCTCCTGGCATTGTTATAATCCCATTGCTGATAACTTTTGATGATTGCCTTACGCCTTCTCATAAAGGCTTAGTTCCATCTATTTGTTACTAGTCAAATTGCTGGCCTTATCAGAACACTGTCTTAACTATGCTGCCAAAATACCTTTCATTAAAGTATTGTTGGGAAAAAAATAATAAACAAATAAACCCTGACTGAATCATATGAAATGCAGGTAGTAACGGGATAACTCTAGTACTACAGCTCTTAATTCTTCAGTTTTCTTTGTACACTCATGAAACAGCAGCAAGAGAAACATCTGAAGCTTGCCACTGTATCTACGAAAGGATTCTTTCCTCTTGCAGCTCTTGAGGAGAACACAGGCTCCACAGGTTATGAATGTAGAAATGACAGTTGGGTACGTAACTGCAAGGGCTTCCTGTAGAAATACAGATGAATTTGCTATGGGAGCAAAGCTTATTTGTTTTACTAGGCTGTGTATAAGTATCTGTCTTAGTTTCATCTGGTGTGGAATTGTTTTTTTTCAGAGCATCTGGTATGATGCCATGTTTTGGTTCTAGGAGAAAAACAATATTGATAACGCACAAATGTTTTTAGCTGCTGCTAAGCAATGCTGGACAGTCAAAGCCATTCTCAGTGATGAGTCCAAGGAGCTGAGAGAGGATAGAATTAGAGCAGCTGACTTAAACTGGCCAAAGGAATATTCCACTTCAATGCAGAAAGGAAGTTTTGAAGGGGGTGGGAGTTCATCTTGCTCTCTTTCATTGCTTTTGGGGTGAGCTAGGCACCAGTCCAGGGGTGGTAAGCAATTGCTTACACATAGTTATATATACATTCATGTACATATATGCAATTACATGTATGTATCATTATTATGATCCTTTTCTCTGTCTTAGTAAAATAGTTTTATCTCAGCCCACAAATTCTACTTTGATTCTTTTTTTTTTTCAGTTCTCTCCCCTATCCACTGGGAGTGAGCAAATGACTGTGGTGCTCAGCCACCTGCTGGGTTAGACCATAACAATCTTACAGTGTTCCATGGCTGCTGACAAGTACTGTTTGGCATGAGAGATAATACACTACCCAGAATTGGAAAAAAGTTTCTGTACAAGGCAAAGGCTACTGATGCCTCTAAGTTATGGAAGTATACAACAAGATGTAATTAACCTTGCACATCAGTATGAAGGTACTAAAAGGTGCATACTAAGAGTAGTACACAAATATATCCTAACACTTCAGTGGCACACTGAATGTATGTGGGCCATTCGAAGGGGTTGTGTGTACAAGTATGTGTAGTTGTATGGATGAGACTCCAAGAAAAAGGATGAAACAAGCAGAAGTGACAGATAGTCAGAATATCCTTCTCAGTAGACAAGGATGACAAAGACAAAAGAAAACAAGATAAGCAGTAAAAGGAATGGAGGAGACCTTCATTCAGATAGGGGCAATAGTCTAAACATATCAGCCTTCAGCTAGGAAATCTAGGCCACAATAAAAACAAGTTTCCTCTGACTCTTACTTGTCCAACACATCAGTACTCAGACTGGACTGTGGAGACCTCCATGGTTACATGATGGCAATGACCTACCTATACAGCATCAACTTCTCAGGACCACGTCTTCACAGCTCATTTAGGATGTGTGGAAGACTGACAACTTTGTACACCTACCTCTGATGATAGTAAAAACAGAACAGATTATTAGCACCGATAGTGTTGCTAATTAAAGAATGGTAAATGATTTCTTTGGAATTTAAATCTCACTTAATTCATCAGTCTTTCAAACTCTCCATCCATAGCAGTCATTGGAAGTGCCTAAACGATGTATAGATTTTCAAGAAAAAGATTGTGTTCAGTCCTAATGTTGGAAATGTGAAAAAAAAAACCAGTTACTGTCACATAGGCTTTTGCAAGATTTGCAACAATAATTAGCAGTGAATGATCTTGACAGTCAGCATGACTTAATTAACAAAGAAATGGATTATTTGTAAAGGAATGTAAATCTGGAGCCTAACTGAAGACTTTCAGTCAGTGTTGCTGTTTACTGCATCCTCTTTATCTGACAGCTCTAGAAGAATGGGCAGTTAAACATAACAGCACACAAACCCTGCAGCTGCACCATTTGAGCTCAGCTCACATCAGCAGAGACTGTCATGCTTCTGCTCTGAGCTTTACCCTATCAGAATAACGTTTGCTTGCTCTGGCCTGATCTAAATGATGTTCTGGTTATTTCTGCAGAAAATACAAAAATACATATCACAACCAGATCTACTAGCACCAGAAAACTTGTAGATTTCACATTTTTAATATCAACTGAAAATATTCAAATATACTTGTGATGTTACCTTTATTAATTCCTTCATTTCCTTTTCTCCCTCTCATATCTATTTATCTGGTTTTCTTTCTCTACTCTTGCACAATAAAGAGGCCAATCTGTCTGATGGTGTCGATATGAAACATTATGAATTGATGGGTCATCTGAGCAAAAGAGCACAGCCTCGCTCAGAAAAACAAACAAACAAGGAACAAAAAACAAAAACAAAAACAAAAAAAAAAAAAAAAAACCAAAAAAACCCCTTCCAACTCCACAACTGAAAGATCACCCATCACACCTTAAGAAGACTGTCTCGTCACTTATTACACCACTTGGATTTTAGTATGCACAGGAGTCATATTTTAGGGTATATTAAACACCACACAAAGTCAAGCTTTACAGGACAAGTGACTGTTACACATCAGCAATCAGAATGCTAACAAGGACAAGCAAGAAACTTGTTTAAGCTTACTGAATATAGACCGTACCACAGTCTCTAGCACAGTGCTCATTTCTCCTGCAAGTACATTGTGCTGCACTATTATATAGCAGCAATCACATCAGAAACCAAATATTTTAATACAGAAGTGAAGGCACTTCACTTGCTGGTGTGCAGATAGAAACAAACTGATTGCGCTTTCCAACATCAGTAAGTGATATTCAAAACTTCTATTATATTCCAAATACTTAGAAGCTATCTGCATGAAGAGCTCAAACATTTAGAAAGAAAAGTACCATCTTCAGGTTTTTAGGAAGAAGATTTTCAGTGCAAAAAAGTTGCATAAGGTCTTACAATCCATTCTTGGTAGTGATAGCAAAACAGGATATAATCAAGAAAATGTGACTGTTTCAGTCCATATTACATCAAATGACAGTTTGTGCCACAAGTCCACATTGCGATTGTTTATTTACTGGCACTCTCATACTGTTTTTCTCATGCTACCTGAAGAGGAAAACTTGTGAACTGAAAAGAGAAAGAAATGATAAAAACTTTACGTTTTTATTGGATTCTGTAACCTTATAAAAAGTCTATGTGTTATAAATTACATTACTAATTAAGTTCTTTTTTTTATTACATAATCAATTTTTAAAAAATAGCTATAGTGGAGCAACAGTATATACACTGATTGCTAACAGTGAGTCATATTATTTGCTTTTCTTTCCTTTTGTCCCTAGAATCTAACTACTGGATAATGGCAGTAATTAGCTGTGGTCAGTGACATTGCTCAGTCCAAACTTTGGTGCATCATCAAAATAAAACACACTCTCTAAGTGATCATAATGTTGATGTTCAACATTTGAACTTCAAACTGTAAACAAGATGTCAGTACAGAAAACGAACCTTTTACAAACTAAATGTCTTAGATTTTTTTTTTAGGAAAAAAGATACTAATTCAACCCAGTTTAGCTACAGGCTAGGTATTCAAAACTAATGTATTATCTTTAAATTCAACACTGAGCAAGATGACCTCAGGACAGCAGCAAAGCTGCCCTTAACATAAGCCCTTAATAATGGTGAAGTTGGTTGAGTAGACTAAAAGGCATTAAAATCTTACAGAGGTCAAATGCAATGTGAAAACATTCTCAATTATAGAGTCAGGAGTTTTAATCTGATAGCTATTTTTCTGCTCTAAAGGCAATTTTTTGTGTCATGGAAGTCATCCTGTGAACTTTGCAAAACATTTTTACAACAAAATTCAACAGCTTATTAAAACAACAGAAAGGCTCGTACAGAATTCATTACTTTGTTCACTTTTCATGCCTTGATCCTACCATTGTTTATAGGTTTCCAAAAGAACATGTTTTTAGAGTATACTCTTGTTATCAATGATACTCTAATGTATAGTTGACACAAACCTTGTTATCACCAATTGTATTTTCATAGGTAAGAACAAGTCATATACGTCAGTAACTAATGAAAATTAGCAGTTAGTTGCTGCTCACAAATTAGAAAAATTACCATGTTTATAATTACATTTAGTTCTACATTATAACTGACTTTGTTTTTTAGCAGTGCTTTTGGTTAACTTTTGCTGTTTATCTTCAGAAGACATGACTGTAAGTAGTAGATTCTCTGAGCAAGAGTTTCGGATGAAGGAAACAGATTCATTATCCTGTTGGCAGTGAGGAAAAAGACATTTAAATGCTTTGGCACATCACATTTGTTCATTGACTGCTCTCACCTCTGTAAATATGGTCTGGCAAATGCTTATGCAGCTTAAGATCTCAATCTGAAAAAAAGAAAAAAAAAAAAAAGTTAATATAATATGGCTTCTGCCAAGGCTTGCACACAACAGAAGATTTTAACCTTTAGGCATTTATTTTGGGCATGAGCTAAATGTAAATGCATTCACCCTGCGAATAGCAATGCAATGAAGCATAGCCACTAATAAAATAGAATTATAGAATGGTTTGGGTTGGAAGGGACCTTAAAGATCATCTGCTGTGGCAAGGTTACCAACCGCTAAATCCAGCACTAGATCAGGTTGACCAGTGCCCCCTCCAACCTGGTTTAGAAACCCTCCAAGGACGAGGCATCTACTCTGGGAAACCTGTTCCAGTGCCTCACATCCCTCAACAAAAAATTTCCTTGTAGCATTCAGTTCAGCCTGTCTTTGCAGGGGAGGTGCTGCAGCCCTTTGATTATCCCCATGGCTGTCCTCTGGACCCACTCCAACAGCTCCAAATCCTTCTGGTGCTGGGGGCCCCAGGCCTGCAAACAGTACTTCACTTGGATTCTCATGTGGGCAGAGCAGAATGGGACAACCACACTCCCTATTTCTGCTGTCTGCCTTCTGTTGATGCAGCCCTGGACACTGTTGGCCTTCCTGGCCAACTGCTTTATCTTTATCTGACTCATAGATTTTCTTTTTTTTTTTTTTTTTGTCTTTTAAGCATATGATCTTCAATAACCTAAAATTTAATCCTTCCTTCTCCAAATTTCAGGTATTTCAAATATTCTTCAGTATTTCAAAACTTCAACTACTGCGGTCAAATACTTTCTCTTGTTCTCCTTTTCTATTGGATAGTACCTCTGTACCAGTACCTCCACCGACCAGAAGCAGCAAACAGGAGTGCCAGGAGTTTCTGCAAAATCCCTTTATTTCACACACTGGGTATTCTACTAAAGCCACTTCATGACACAGAGAGTCCTTCCTTCACCTTTGCCAAGACCAAGTATAGTGCTTGCAGGTTGGAACGTACAATAGCTTTGTTTTCACTCAACTCCATGCTAAAAGTGTGTCCTGAAGTTGCTTAATTGCACTAAAAGCCTGAGAGTGTATGACATTTTTAAAGAAACCCTAAACATTTAACATGGAAATGATTGAAAGTGATATTCCTTAAATATTTTGGAATTGTTCCAGCCTATGTTAATGTGTAATTGGAAGGTGCCTGAGGCACCTGCATACATCACTGGAACAGGCTGCCCAGGGAGGTGGTGGAGTCTCCTTCTCTGGAGATGTTCAAGACCTGCCTGGATGCCAACCTGTGCGACCTGCTGTAGGGAACCTGCTTTGGCAGGGGGGATGGACTTGATGATCTCTAGAGGTCCCTTCCAACCCCTACCATTCTGTGATTCTGTGATTTTGTGATTAACTTCGTATTCACAGCTGAAGGAAAATTGTAAATAGCAGCATGACTGCTGGAAATGAGATAGATAGGAAGGTGAACAAAAATAGTTAATAAAAATGATCTTTCGTAGGAATATTGTCAAATAGGACAACATAAAACACTAAATAAAACACAAAGTAAAGTTTAGCAGATTTCTTTCCCCAGAGCTGGTAACAAGAAAGCTTTCTGTTTCCAATCCTGAGTCACTGTTTTCTTTACCTTTTTAATTTGTTTTAAAGCAGAGCTACATTAAGCAGTGCCAGGATATCATGTTCAGGTATGCAGGTGACCCATCTTTACCAAAAGAAATCTCAGACAGAAACAAGGGTGAGTTCTGTTTGAGAGGGGACTTTGCAATTTGAAGCCACACTGTTGCATGTCAGCCTTACTACAACTAAGGTGATTGTTTGCTTTTTTTTCAGTGCTTTCTGAGAACAGAACAGCTTACATAGCACCCAGTGCAATTCAATGATCACAATTCTCATCCTGAGTTCACTTAAAATCCCTACCACTCAAATTTAGCTCAACAGAGTTTAACATTTTTCTCCACTCATATTTCTTTTTAATCAGAGGACTGAACAGCCCAGTAGAGATAAGGTACTTTCTCAACCCATAGTTTTGGATAATTTCTTAAAAGTGTAATGACAAAGATTTCTGATCATTTTGGTTTTGGATTTTTTCCTTTTTTTTTTTTTTTTTTTTCTTCTTCTGTATTTTTTTCTTCATCTTTTAACAAAGAACTCACTGGTCTGTAGAACCATCACTGATGCCAGGTTCCCAACAGAAGTTTCAGATCAAGTAGTTACAAAAGTAACATACACAGTTTTCTTCCTGTGAGCAGAATATAGTTCATGTAGATACAGAGCATCATCTCTCTGCAAACACAAATGCTTTTAGCAATCCTGCTCGGCCTCTGAGACTTAAAAAAGTCCTTTTCAGATCATTTTCAACAGGTTCAGATCTTTCTGCAAATTCAGACACTTTCCTATTTCTAAGGACAGCAGCCACCTCAAAGCCAGCTAAAATGTAAAATGTTGAGCTTCACACTAGATAGTTTGTACTCAGCAAAACCATAGTTAATTGTGAAAGACTACAACTGGCTGGAAATGAGCAAAGTGTACAGTTAGACTTCACATTTCTCAAAGAAACCAGTTTAGAGAAGGTGCATGGTAAACTAATCCATCCTACAACCAAGGTTATTTTCACATCCAGCTTTCCAACCATATTATCTTTCCATTTCGTAGGAACAGATACTTCTTTATACTTACATAAGTTGGCATAGGTTACAGTGAATTTCAAACAAACAATAATGTCCTCTTATACCAATCACACCAGGTGAGTTACACTGTATAAATTTTGTATGCAAGCTTACAGAATGGAAATAAAAAAGAAGCTGTTATCCAGAGCTGTGTTTTGATCTAAACAGTTCTTGTGAAATTTATAACATAAGAGAACCATACACAAAGGTCTGTGTCATAGCCCTCAGCATTAAACTGACTGTGAGAATTCTTGCAAAACAAAGCAAAATCCAGCATTTTTATTCTGATTCATATCACTGTTTTTTAAGAAACAACAAGCTTACTGGAGATAACGGTAACATTTGTGAGATGTCAAAATGTTTTGTTTCTTTTTCAAGAATAAAATATTAAAGGCATTAGCATACCCTGAAGTTATTCCTCTCCTCCCTTCTCTTACTCCCCACACTTCCTTCCCTCCCCCCCCCCCCCCAAAAAAAAAAAAAAAAACCCCAAAAAAAAAAACAGAAAACAGAAACAAAAAAGGACAAACACTAAACCTAGCATATGCCCACATTATGGAAACATTCTGTCCCTGCAGACAGCCAAGGCTGGGCTGAGCTGGGCTCTGAGCACTGTGATCCGCTGCAGGTGTCTCCCTTCCAACTCAAACGATTCTGTGAGCCTGAGCACTACTACTGCGTGTATTCATCAGCTCATCCCATTGTGTGACAGTAACCACGCTGTGCACACCAGCTGAGACAAGGAATTTGATTCAATGGCTAACACCTGCTTTCCTTGGGGGGCATAAAGGCCAAAATAATAAATCCATCCTTAATCAGGAAATGTAGTGTTGCTCCTTTGCTCAGAACTACGCAGAAGAAATAAAATCATTAAATCAATAATCCTTTTATTTGACTGAGATGACTAGCAGCTAGCATATGATGGTTTGGGAAAAGAGAATGATCTTCCAACTGGATTACCCCATGAAGAAAAGACATTGAATTTAATATGTTTTAAAGGGGTATCCTTCTGTTGTGAGCACTGAATTTAAGTGACTGTGCTCTGGTTAATGTACAGGTCTCTAAAGCATGAAAATTCAAGCAGAAAAGGAAATACGTGTCATTTTCCAGACAAGAAATACAGAATATCACTTTTAAACATCAGCAAGCCACTGAAATGGGAATATTACTGAATATTTTAAAACTGAACAAGAGGATAGCAGTGGCACCTAGTAATTATCTTCAGATCAAATCTGAAATCATTAAGCATAAAATTACAAAATAAGGAGAAAACCCCTAAAATCAGCTGTAAATATTTTTCCCTTGTTTTTCACCTTCTCAGACATTTTGTAATATCTCAGTGGTATACTATCAGATGGAATTTGTAGTACTGTTTAAAGAAAGTAGATCCTTCTGGATGCTTGTTCAATATATACATATATGTATATATATATATACATATATATATATATACACACACACTCACATGTTTATATATGCATATACGTTAGAGACTTGCCTGATCTACAGTTCTTCCTGAACCGTTCCCTCACATACTGAATTTGGAAGTATGACAATACTTTTTACAAGGCTAAAAGCTTTCTATTCCTTTGCCTGCCCCTGGTTAGTTGTTTCAACTTCAGCACTGTATCTCACTACCAAAAAAGGCTTTTGAAAGGTTGCACGTCCAACTGGAAGACTAAAATCTTTCTTGTACTTATTTATAAATTTATAAGCAGGATAACCTGTCTCAAATGTGTGCAAAATCAGGAAGAATAGAGGAGGATATAGGCACACCTGAAGATGAGTGATTAATTGTGCTGCCTTCATGGGAAATCAAGATTAAAAAAAATGCCTGCCTTCCAGCTCTTTAATATCTTCCAATTCTGCCTTCAATATACTGAGCCCTCTGAAAGTACTTCTTTCAAACTAATGAGCTAACATGCCAAGTTGTGGAAGATAAATTATGTGACGGTATTCAAAAGATATTCTGTGAAATAGTCCAAACCAACATCAATAAAAATGGTAATTTTCCACCACTGAAAGCATCTAATTTTAATTGCTCTGTTCATTTAAAATATCCAGCTCTATCATGTCAGTAACTTTTAAGTCTGAAATTTAAAAAAAATATGTAGGAATGGGAAGTGGTCATTTTCACATGCAAATAATAACAATTGTCACCTCCATTTTCAAAGGCTTTTTTAACAGGAGGGAAGGCAGCTCCTCCTGCTCACTTATGTGGGCACCTTGTGCACAGTGAAAGAGCTCACAAGGTAGATGTGGGGACAGATCTCTTCCATGCATTTCCCCTCGTGGCAGAATTTCTCACCATTTGGCGCTTAATGCTTTCCAGCAAGCATGCACCATCAGTATTAGTTGCTACCCTACTTCCATCTAAAGCAGTTGTGGTTATCTGAGAGTACCCACTGTCCACAAGGAAATGAGCCAGATGAACACTGGAAATCAGACCATTCTTGGTACTTGCTGGAACTCCCGTGGCACTCCTGGCCACATCTGCAATGGCACTGCACTCACCGTGCCTCTCCAGTGATGGGCAGCTCAGGACCCTTGCTGGTGGTCTTCTGCAAGATGAGGTGCGTGCTCAGGTAGTGCCACGAGCCACCTCAGCTTGAGCAGGAAAGCAAATAGTCCCTATTAGATGCTATTTGATACAACAATCTGTTCCTTCATGCACATTCTTTCTCTGGTGAAGGAAGGGATCTGCAGGGTTTACTGCAAGATCTCTGACTTTCTAAAACACAACCACTCAGTACAAGCAACAATTCAGTGAATATTCAATCATTTCTTGCCACAGTTGTCGTGTTTATAGCTGAATTTATTGGGAAAAAAATCCTCTCTTCAGTATTGATTTGGCTGCTTTTTTCCTGTTACCAGTTTTTCAGAGTAAGGCAGGCTGCATTGCCCTTACACAGCACAGAGCCTCTCCCCATAATTATCTCCACTGACAACAGAGGTACAGATTCTGGAGATCACAAGACTACACATTCAGTCTGTCTTCAACTCCTTACATGATAAGTGCATTAACAACCTCAAAGAACATAGAGAGAAGGTAACACAAAATTGTCTCAATCACAAGGGTCATTTTGCACACTTACAGATTTTATTCATACCTTCTTACATCACTTTCTTTTACTGAACTGTCTGAAGAAAAACAATTAATCGATCCTGTCATTCGCCAATGGATTCTTTTAAGTCCACCAATTTCTGCTTCACAGTTTGCTTTCATAACTTCTAAAATGTTGTATTTGATATCACTTGCAGTAAAAAGCTACCAGTTGTGAACTTAGATACCCTTTAAGTTCATTCCTTCTCTTCTTACCCAGGAAATCCTTTCCTAACCCTGTAGTATCATTTCATTAGGCCTTTTTCAGTTTGTCCTGGAAATGTTTCTACTGGTCATGACATTTATTCTCTATTCTGCACACTCATTGCCTCCATCATTTTCTGCACTGCTTTCGCCTTTCTCATTCAATACCATTTTTCCCTGCATACAGCTACCTTAAAAACCTCTGAAACACTGACAGCTGGAAACAGAACACAGCAGAATGACCATGACTGGCTCTTAGACTTTTTCCCCAAAGCATTTGCTAATAAGCTCTAGTTAGTTCTGCTCATCGACTTCATTTCAAGATGTGTCTTAGGTCATCATGAGAAAGTTTTACTGTTTTGTGTGGATATAATTTTCACCACAAGAAGCATCCAAACCTCTTTCACATTCATGCAAATTGCTCACCCTTCTCTCCCCCTTGACAAACACTGCATTTGCAGCTGGGAACCAAAGTGCTGAGTCTAGATCAGAGTAACAACTACATCCCAGTAAAACTAAATAAAAAGCACCATATGGTGCTATAAATACTGGAGTAGCAGAGAAAGCACTTGAATCCTTGTCTTGTGAAATGGAGAACGTTCTTACAAGTTCACACTGCAGACCAAGTCTTGAGAGAACAACCAAAAGCACTTCAGACTACATTTGCTTTTTAGAAACAAATCCTTCCCTGGATAATCCTAAAACAAAGGCACACAGATGCACTAAATTCCTGCCTTCAAAACCTTTGTGAGAGAATTTCAGTCGTTCAAAAAAATGTGTTTTTGGACATACACAACATAGCCAAGAAGCTGCTGTCTCAGGTAACAATAAAGCAAGTACCCATATGCAGCTCTGGACTATAGTAACCGCAGCCACGCAACATGTTCAAAATATGACGCTTAAATTTCAAAGTTGATTTAATATACTTGAAAGGAATATTGAGAAGATGCATTTCGGGTTCAAACTCACTTCCATGACACCAAAATGTTTTACATTTACATTTACATTTTGATTTTTTTTAGTTTGTTTTTGTTTTGGGAAGGCTTTTTATTGAACAAAATGGAAATATGTTTTCTGTATTCCTTGGAAAGGGAGATTTTCAGGCAAGCTGTTCCTAAATCAGGCAAGATCTACTGTCTGGGTGCTTTGATCTCTCTTTGTTCTAGCACAGAAAGAAATTAAATTCTTTATAATTCCCAACTTTGTGAGACACTTAAGAGGAACTCACATAGCTTTCTCACTTTACCTCTGCAGCTTTAGGACAGGCATAATTAATTTTAATTATCCCTTTACAGCAAACAAAATATCAGTACAATACCACCACTTTGGAAGGGTCAAAATTTGTTGGCTTTTCTCCCTTGGTTACTTTCCCTGTCCCTCAGAAAACCAGGGTAGTAGTAAGACGGTTAATTCTTTCCTTACATGTTCTGAAGTATAGTATTACCTAAAAGATAATGCTCAGCAGCTGGTACGTAGCGAGAGGGGGGAAAAGAAAACAAAAGCAAAAGAATCCAAGATGCAGGTAAGTATAATTACAGACAAAGAAGTCATGTCCACTGCTGTGCAGAACTCAGTTAACTGTACTTAACCGATGGGCTGAACTCTACTCACATTTTCAACTGTCACGACTCAATGAAGTTACACTAATCCACCCTATTTCTATAATTTGCATATTAGTGTAATATCCTATCGTTGTTCCCAAGATTCATACCTACACATAATGTTCTGTAATACTTTCCCTACACTACAGAAAGCCCATATGCTATTTCAACCAAAAAGGCACCATATGCTGACTTAACATTCCACGGAATATTATTACAAAAACACAATAGTACACTATAAATTTTCGAGTGAAGCAGCAGCAGCACTGTAATTTGCAGTTAACTTTGAAAACATAGCAATAGCCTGACAGACTGAGCTAGGTCAATTTCCTAACGAAATGGATCATCGATCTTAATTTCATTCAACAGAATTCATTCTACTATCTGAAAAGAAATTTCATAATAAGATTGCTACTTTCCAATTTAATGAGATAGCTGCTTTGACAATAAAACATTTGGTGTAAAAAGTCTGAGACTACATAAATATATAGAATAATCATAACACAAAGAGGACTTTGCACGCACACACACAAAATGATATGTTTTCATAAATTTAGAGCAAGAAACAAAAAAGATAAATTCAACATCAGATTGCGGAGACTCAATCCTATGCCCACATGCAAGATTGTTACTTTTGATCGTGTTAAATCTACGCATAGGCTCAAAATCACAAGGTTTTATAAAGCAGAAGTGGAAGCTTTCTCGGTCTAAAAGAGACATAGTTCTGGTCTGAATATGAACCATAATTGACACTGGTACAAGACCAGAACATTCCTATTAGATATTTTATTGTATGAGACATGGAAATGACACCACAAGAACAGCTAATATGGAATACCCAATCCTCCTGGAAGGTCTGAAGGAGTGGCAACTCCTGCAAGAGTACTTTATACAAACCAAAGTGGCTTAGATCTCTGCATCAAATGTGAAACAGTTTTAAGAAAGATTTGAAAAATCAGAGTGGCACTATCAGTAGCAGCTAATTAACTAGGGTTACATTGTGGATTAGTCAAAGTCTGACCAGAAGATTTATGTTTTTAGAGAAGACACATCAGGATGCTTCTGAGTACTGTGTATATGGAAGGTACATGACATTGTTCAGTTCTGTACAAATTTCAGAAATTTTAACAAACTGAATGTTTACAAATGTAAATGGACAGCTGATTTTGACAGCAGTTATGTTACATCTCATTTTATGGCAAAGTTGAGTGTTTGGCTGTTTTTTTCCAGTATGGTCAGAATTAAACACTTCCAACTTCCATAGAAAAATGCTCATAAAAATGCATCATTCTTTTCTTACTGAAGCAGCAGCAGTGACTATTAATACGGACTTCAATTACAAATAATGTAACAAAAAATTAACACCCTCAGCTTAACAACTGTGTTACAAAATTTACCTTTCAAAATTACAAAAATTACCTTTCTTTTTTCCAGCAAACCCAAGTAAGATGTGAAAACCTTCAAACAAAGGGGATATCCTTTACTGAAATGATCCCTGTTGTGAACTCATACCTTATTTCAGACTTTAGTTCTTTCTCCAGTAGATTCAATCAATCATTGTGAAGAGCAAAGGACTATATGTGTTGATGGTTGGACTATATGATCTTAGCTGTACTTTATAATCTTAATGACTCTATGATTTAACAAGCATTAAATCTACAGTTTCTTTTTATCAACCCACAAAAACAAACAAACAAACAAACAAAAGCAACAACAAAAAAACCTCTATAGGATTTCTTTGAAAAGGTCTGTTTTTTGGATCTTAGCTTTGAAATGTTGAGTCCTTGGGAAAATGTGTCAAGCACTCTGCTTTAAGTGGTTTTACACTGCCCACCTCAACGCTTTTTTTGCTCACCAGTACAGCACAGCAAAACCCCACTCTTCTTCAACCTACAAAATCAGGAGAATGTTTTTTTCATAATCTTAATTCTTAAAAAAGCTTCAGTCCTGAATTAAAAACAATTGCATCAGTCAAAATTAGAAGTCATAGAAGTCTCAGCTGAGAATAAGGTGCTCTAATATGAGGTTGAAAAAATCTGACTGTCTATCCTGAAGAAAGAATTATCAAATGAACACAGTCATGGATCTGAGTGAGGAAGGGTATTTAATAACGAGAAGAACACAGGTGCAGCTAAAATTGTTAGCAGTTTGCATACAAACACACCAGCTGTTGTTGCTGCCATGTAATTTTTGTAGACAGCTGCTAAAGCAGAAGAAATGACCACTGACTTAACAGAGTGACTGCATTTATGCACTTCTCAACCACCTCAGCTCTCTGTATTGTCTGCGCCCTCAGAAGTAACCACTGTTGGGTTGGGTGCTTAGTGGGGCCTTTGTCAAAGTATCCTGCTGGCTGACAGCAGCACACACCCTTTATTGAACCAGTGTAGGTGCTAAATTCCAAAATTCCTGTTTGGAACAATCTTACAAATCACAAAATGGACATGCAAAACTGGCTTGCACTCAAAATTTCCACATGGAATATGTTGACCCTAATGAGTAGCACTGCTAAAGTCTGTGGAGGATGAGGATTGTTTATAGATCAGTTCTCCAAAGCTCACTGCCACTTCACATCTAAGTGGATGTCACTTACTCTTCTTTGTAGTGTAAATCTTTTACTCTATCTCAACCTCACAGTCAATATTTTAGTCAGTAAAAATACACCAGTATACATGAATATAGTAATTCCATTAGCTGTTGTCTAACGGCCATGTCTTTTCACTGTAATTTTCTTTCACAGAATATTATCTTTCTATGGGTTACCCAACCATTTGCTTTCTTCCCAGCCTGCTGTTCTACAAAGCTGGACCTAAGGCCACCACTTCATGCACTCTAAATGTAATGTCTTTTATATCCTGATCTGTTACAACAACATTCTGACTGCACAAAGACCCTTGGCAGAGCAAGGAGCACACAACCGGCCTTGAAAATCATGAAATAATACAGGCACCAACCTTTATTAAAAGGAGTTTTATAGTCACTTGCTAATATTATCTTCTGGGTTTCACTTAGGAAGAAATATGATAGTAAATTCAATCTGGATATTGCACACTGTGATATTTCCCCAGGCAGTAACACCTGAACTTCCCAGTCACCATTACAGATACCAGACAGCACTTTAAAACATTTAAAAAAAAAAAGAAAGAAAAAAAAAAAAAAAAAAAAAGACTGTTACTTTGTAATCTGTCTCTAGGTCACTTCTTTAAATAATCTGAATCTGGAAAAGGAACATCAGAAATACCTTGCTCAGCTTAGTCTTGGCTGAACTTAACAAAACCAAAATGGGAGGTAGAACATCGTGAGATACCTGAAAAAGGAAGTATAGCAGATGCCTGCTTTGATAGGAAAATAGCTGAACTCAAGTAATGCTGAATGGCATTAGTTTATCATACAAAAACATTTAATTTATGTCATTGTTCTCTGAGGACAGCTAAAGCCCTCGCATATTCAAGATGAGCATAGAGGACAAAGGCTCTTTCAAAGTGCAATATTTAATGAAACTTAAATTATGTCTCAAAAGAGCAATACAGTGCATATTAAATATGACACCCTGAGCCATTCTATTCAAATGCATGTGTTTTAAAGTAGTTGCCACAGAATTCATACAGTGTCCGAAAAGGTTTTAGTCAGGTATTTGAACACAGTCATACATACAGCTTTCATGTTAACGTACACTTCGTCACCTTTTGTTTACATGAGGCACAGGACAGAAGGGTAAGTAAAGGTCTGCAAATAAGACCAAACATTTAAGAAACACAAAAGTAATTCTGCCATATTAGCAAACATGCAGAATGCTACTGGATTGGTGGCCTCAAGCCACAAAAAATGGGCAAAAAAGTGATCATCTTTTCCCCATCATCTCCTGATGAAGGAGATAGTTAAAAGCTACATTCAAAAACCTGAAAAAACAAACGGACTTGAATTACATGGTTTTGAAAATCATTGGAATAGAACTGACATGATTTTGAAAAAGGTCAAGCTAAAAGAAGGATAAAGGAGAGCACGGTTCTGTATGCTGACTGTAATGTAGGAATTCTGCTAAGTAATGCACTCCCTCCCAAACCAGGGAAGTAGCATTCAGACAAAAAGAGGAAAGGCTCAAAGCAGCAAGATACCTAAATACACTGCTTCAGCAACTACAACAAAAGGACGAAAACTTGTCATAGTACAGAATGTGATAAACAGAATTAAAGACAATAGTTGGCAGTAGGAAATGAAAGCTAGAACTTCAAGACTTGACTCCTTTCTGGCACAAAGTAGAATACAAGAACAAAACGGAGCACAATAAAATGCTGAGGAAAATGTAAGTGCCTCATACAATTGTACTAGCACTTCATCAGATCATGGAATCATTTAGGTTGAAAAGAGCTTCAGCATCATCAAGTCCAGCCATCAACATGACCTACCAAGACCCACAGCTAAACAATGTCCCTCAGTGCCACTTCAGATCACAAACTTATTTACATTGGAACAGATTTAAAAACAAAACAAAAAACTTTCACTTCCCCAATCACTTCACATGCATAAATGCTGTAACTTACCAGACAGTTTGAAAGTTATTCTGCGTTTTCTGCCAGCCATGAACATGACAGGTTTGGGCTAAATGTCAGCTTTAAAGACAGATGAGATCATTTCTGCAACAGTATTTGAAATACTAAATGTTAGAACTAGCTGTATTCAGATTACAAACAAATTACAAACAGTAAGATTTTAACAGGCATATCCTTTAGGAAGTGTATTTAATTTTCTAGCTTTGTAGTTTCCCATAGCCAAGGATCATGAAAGTGTAAACCTACCACCTGAAGCCAATTATGGAACGAAGTGATAATTTAGCATAATTTTACTAGAGATAACTTTATTTAAATTCTCAAAAACAAGAAGATAAGACAATTGGTTAGATGAAACTTTTGCAACCAGACTTGAGAAAAATCTTCTTTACTTTGAGGGCAACAGAGCACTGGTACAGGCTGCCTGGAGAGGTGTAGATACAGCCTGCCTGGAATGTTGCACCTGAATGCTGCACTTTCAGGTGCAACATGTTCTATGGAACCTGCTGCAGCAAGGGGTCAGACCGATTGATCTCCAGGCATCCCTTCACTTCATGGTTCTGTGACTGTGTGACCTAAGTGATAACTTACTGAAGTTCATACGGACGCTGCAATCTCAAAAAATGCTTAAAACCTCTTTCTTATCACTTCACGTGGATTTGCCTCTTACCAATATATATCTCTGAGAGTTTTACTGCCTTCGTTTTATAGGTCTCTGCTTTCTGCTCAAGAAATGTGTCCACCTTAAGAACTTAATAAGAACACTTTATACAAAACTTGTGCATAACTTCATGAAATGTTAATATTTTTACATTAGCTGGCCTATAGAGATTTCCATTACTCGGAGGGACCCTGAAGTTTAATTTAAAAGTTTTGCATATTATATTGAAAAAATATGTATCACAATCCTTTCTTTTTTGAAGACGCCAACATATTCTAAAAGGATTAACACTTTAAAAGTTAAAGCTGCACTTTTTTTAGCAGTGTATCTTAACATAGTTCCGTTGCACTGTTTTGATGGATTCTTCATACTGCTTGGGTTATGCACACCACCGTGAAACATGCTGGTAAAGTGGACAATCCTACAGCTGTTGGGTGATTGTACCCACTTGTAATTCCTGAGCATTTAATTTACTCAGACATTTCTAAGAATGCTAAGAATTCTATTAATGTGGAATATATAAAACAAGCAATCAAGTAATCAAGCAGTACATCCAAACAACACCACCCAAGATTCATCAACAAGTCACAACTGCACCATGTGACACTTTTTATTATGTTTTGAGAGCACATTATTTGATGCTGCAAATCCAAAGAGATAGGTAGAATCACCAGTGTTGCAAATGTCCTCTAAGACCATCCAATCCTACTGTCCACCTATCACTAGTATGTTCTCACTAAACCATGTCCCTTAGTTGACACCGCAGTGATTACTGAATACTTCCAGGGATGGTGACTCCATCACCTACCTGGGCAGCCCATTCCAGTGTGCAACCATTCTTTCAGAGAAGTTTTTTCCTAATACCCAACCTGAACCTCTCTTGGTGCAACTTGAGGCCATTCCCTCTGGTCCTATCACTAGTTACATGCGGAAGAGACCAAACCGCACCTTGCTACAACCTCCTGTCAGGGAGACTTGTGCTCCAGACTCCTCACAGCTTCATTACCCTCCTCTGGCCATGATTCAGGGCCTTGATGTCTTTCTTGAAGTGAAGGGCACAAAACTGAACACAGTACTTGAAGCATGGCCTCACAAATGTTGAATACAGGGCGACAATCACCTCCCTCATATTGGCTACACTATTCTGATACAAGCCACAAGTGTCAGTGCACTTTGTAAGAGGTTTATGCTGACACTATATAGAAGAATAACAACTACTCTCTTCAAAAGCTATATTCAGAAGTATGTAGAAGAGTGGATTTCACACCTTTTATTGTTAGACATTCAAATAGAGTACTATAAGAAACCAGTCCTAAAACTGAAAACACCAGAGAACTCTGGAATGGGGGAAAAAAAAAAAAGAAAAAAAAGCCTGGGTTCTTAGCAAGTTATCATTATAAATAGTGTACTTTCTAAAGGAAGATGGGTCGGAAAAATGATCTGACTTTGAGGAACTGCATTACAGAGGCCTGAAGTGTGATTCTCCTAGAATTCCAAAATAACTGCCAGTCACAAATCACACTTGAGATAACCACTTGCTTGGTCACGTTTTTATTTAACAACTGTGATTTTACGTGGAAGTGTGAAATACAAATCAGTATTTATGTGAAGGTGAACAAAGTCCATCCTTAGAGACACAGGTGCCATTTCTCATTCAGGCAACGCAGAGCTCCAGGGACCAGTGGCTCTCACAGGAGTGCTGCTGACATAACAGATGACTAGGAATTGGCCAGAGCCATCTTCTGATGTGTGCTACGAGGCCTACACGATCCTGTCTACAGCACAGTTCTGAGGTGATGCGGGACCAACAGGGGTGATTCTCTCCACAACAACGGCGGCTTTGAGTCCTTCTTCGACTACAGCGTCGGCCTCTTCCAAGCGTCCCTTTCCCGGCTCCTCCAACGCCGCTCAGACACACGTTTAAACGGAGGGACCGCACCCCGCTCTGCTCTCGGGAAGCAGCTACCCTCAGCGCGGCCCTCCCACGGGGCTGCGCGGGGCGGGCGGAAGGACACCACCGCCCCCATCTCCGCTGAGCCTCACGCAGGACAGGACCGCCTCCTCCTCCACCTCGGAGCCGCCCAATGGGGCGGCGTCGCGCTCGACCGGTTCGAGAGCGGAGGGTGGCCGCGCGTCGTCTCTGCGCAGCTCTTGCACCTCCCCGCCGCCCAGCTCTGCGAGCTCCCGGCAGCGCTGCAGATGCTGCAGGACGCGGCGGTGCTTCTCCTGCAGCCGCTCCAGCTGTGCCCTCAGAGTCTCCGCTTCCCCGCCCTGGTCCGGCCGCTCGCCCTTTTCTGGCTCGTGGGGGCCGGGCCCCAGCAGGGCCTGGCGGAAGAGGCAGCGATTCTCCCGGCGCAAGCGGCGGTTCTCGAGGCGCAGCCGCACGTTCTCGAGGCGCAGCCGCGCGTTGTGCCACTCGCGCTCCTCTCGCTGCCGCAGCGCCTCGCAGTGGCTGGCCGCCAGGTCCGCGTAGCGCTCCGCCAGCTGCTGCGGGCAGCCCCGCGATTGGCCCCGCCAGCCCTTCTCGCCGCCCGCCTCCAAGAGCTCCTCTGGCCCGCCGGAGCCGCGGCCCCCCCTGCCGACCCCGGCGGCCAGCCCCGCCCGGCCTCTCCGCAAAGAGCCGTTGCAGCCCCAGCGCCCGTCCACCGCGCACACGCGCCTCATCCGTGCCGTTCCCGCCGCCGCCGTGGTGGCCGCCGCCGCGGGAGGAGGGAGGGAAGGAGGAAGGGAGGAGGGAAGCGCAGTGCGCGCCGGCGCCGCTGTATGTAAATAGGGGCGGGGTTTCCCTGCCGTCGGGGCGGTGCCGTGGTGGGAGCGCGGAGTTGCTGCGCCCTTAAGCGGGCTGCTGCGGGGCGCTGTGTTATTCGCCGGTGCGCTGCTGCGCAGCTGTGCGAGGGTTGAGGTGTGCCGTGTGCCGTGCTCCACGCAGGATATCGGCGTCCATCCTTCCACCTGGCGAGATGGGGTGTCGATAGCTGGCACCAACCAGCAGTGCAGTTAGACGGAAACTTGTCGAGTGTGTGCTCTTCGTGTCTGTAGAGTCCTAGAATGACAGAATATCTGGAGTTAGGCCATGCTTCTATGATTTTGTGAGTTGGAAGGGGTGATAAGGATCACTAGTCCTGGCTCTACACAGGACTACCCAAAATCCAAAACCTGTTTCTGAAAGTGTTGTCCAATTGCTGCTTGAACCCTCTGCCTGTTCCATGCCTGCTGCGCTCTGGTGTATATCATTTTGCTGATATCCAGCCCGATCTTCCCCTGACACAGCTCCCTCAGGTTCTGTTGCCAGAGAGCGGAGCTCAGCGCTGCCCCTCTGCTCTTAGGAGGGAGCTGTAGTGCGCCATGATGTCTCCTTCGGTCTCCTTTTCTATGGGCTGCAGCAAGCAGTAAAATGTCAGCTGAGAAATGCTTGTTAAACCAAGGCATAGTCCTATGATTTCTATTTGGTCTATTCTAGCTTTGTTAGGATTCACAGAGAAAAAATGCAAGATACAGGAACACACAGGTTCTTACTGCTTGTAGGTTGTTTGACTTTAGTAGCTTACACATGGCTTCCGGTAAAGGAAAGGGCATGTGAGTTCCCTGTCCATGTCATCTGATCATGAAGAAATCCATCTCCTGAAATTCTTTCTCTTAACTGTCCTTTAATAGTTACACACGTACACACCTGTGCAGTTAAGTTGTCCTGTTGAGATTACCGAGGGTACTCAGTGCATACTACTGCAGAACTCTGCTTACTTTTTTTCACTTCAGTTTGTAAACTTTGTGAAAGCGACCATGCTTTACTAACTGCAGGAAGTGACTTGATCTAATGTTTAGTTAATGACCAGCTGAACATTTAAAGGATCGTGTATTTAAAGTTCAACAAACAATGCATCACAGTGATTGTGATAATTATGTTCAGAACCTTATTAGTTCTGAGTGATGTTTACTTAAAAAGTTTGGAAAACAAAATGCAAATAATTGAAGAACAGAAATAATCTTGGTATTGATTTAGTTTTGCTGTGGCTGCTGATCAGAAAAAATTGATCCATAGCAGTTATGTCCTGTACTAAACCAACTACCAAATCAGATTGGCTGAAGGCATTAGAGTAGTCCTTTGCAGTTTGTGACTAAGCTGGTTTTACATTGAAAGAAGCAGGTTAACACTGTTTCTTAGTCAGTTTATACTGGTGCTGGCTTTTGAAATCCAAAAGCACACTCAGGGACAAGATGCCCATAAAGATATACAGCATGGGTGTCCAAACTTTCAGTCTGCCTGGGCTGCACTGACTGGAGTTGTTTATTTTTTATTGGTTTTTAAGACATAAATCTACAAAAACATAAAAAACTTGCGGGGTATTTCACCATGTTTTTGTGGAACTAATGTATTCATCCAGTTTGATGAAAGTGGTTGCAGTTTTTTGTGAGCTTTCGCACTTTTGATGACATTTGGCTCTTCTGTTAGATCCTTACCAATAGTTGTTCACAAATGGGCAGACTGCCAAAAGCAATGACATGAAAAAGATGTGGTTGTGAGCTGAGAGATGCTTTTCTCTGCTAAGATGGATCTTGTGGAAGTAGTCAAATTTTTGAGTTAATGATTACTACTCTCCAGATTCCACTTGAAAATTTGTAGTTAATACATGTATGCAAACATGATGGTGCATCAACAGGGAGCAAGTTGTAGTGTGAGCTGTGTCAGACTGCATGGGGCCTGCGGGCTGTGGGTTGGACAGGCCTATCTGCAGTGAGCTACAGGCCAAATCCAGAAAAGTACTAGAGACTCTTCAGTGTGTAGGAAGGTGGGCAGACACTAGAGTGCTAATACGCAATGCCTGTGGTCACTAAATTACTGTCGTCTTTAAGTTTACCTTCAATGTTGAGTTGAAGCTGAATGTTCCAAAAGTCTTTTAGTAGGTGTTACATTATGACTTTAAATTTATATTCACCTCTTTTAATTTTTCACATATTTTCATGTACTCCAGAAATTGACTGTGCCTATGACAGGAGGATTGAAACTAGATGATCTTTGAGGTCCTTTTCAGCCCAGGTCATTCTACGATTTTGTGAAACTACATGCAAGTATACAAACATACCAGCTGATAAGCTGTATTCCTATAAAAACTGTGCCCACATGGGAGAGGTGGATTTATTGCATTTCAGATGTTAGACAATGTTTTAACACCAATTTGATATTCTGAGTTAAATGGCAATGATAGCAAGTAGTGATTTGGGGAAGAAGGTAATTCAAGATAGACAAGCGTAAGTTGTTTGACAGGGTCACACTGGACAGCATAGTTCCCTTGAAGAGAGGGAAGTAGTCAGCAAAGCCTTGCATGATGTCATCTTTCAATGTGCAAGGCCCACTTGGGCAGCTTTAATGTGTTTATGTAGTCATCACACTTTAGGAATCTAAATGTTTATTAAGAAAGTTTCTGCTGACAGATTCTGAGCTTTCTGAAGGGACATAAATGTTAACTATGTTTTTTTTTCATGGCTCAGCATGAGGGAAAGTCTTAGCTGGAAAAGGTAGCCATTCTCAATAGGAAAGTTGAAGATCTTGCTTCTAGACTTCTGTGATGGCACATCAGATGCTAGCATTAATTGCATCACTGATTACATTTCAATGGACAGCATAAGGTGATGTGAGCTTTTGGAAATGTTAGCAATGGAAGAGCAACAGAAGAAAAACAAATATAAAATCAGGGGAAAGAAAGCAGTGCAGATAAGAGGATAATGTAAAGGAAGAAGGAAGAGAAAGATTGATAACTTTGAACAGGAACATGTTTCCTGGCTGAAAAAGACTGAAAGAGATAATGTGATAGTTAATAAAAAAAAAAATTTGGGAACCATGCAAGCCCACCTTTTTGGAACATTCTGAGTAGGGGATGGATTGGTGTGAAGTACCCATGGGATATTTGCTGCTCAGCTGGCTTGCTAATCTTTGCTTCATAGATGTAGTCCTGTCATCTGAGTTGCTGCTTCCTTTTACTTTCCTTTACTTTTTATTAGTCTAGCGCACTGAAAAGTTGTATAAAATGCACATTAAATTGCTGTTACTGCAAATATTCTTTTCAGAATGATAAGTGGGCATAGTATGTTAACACCACATAGGTATATCTAGTTTCTGTCAGCAGATTTTCCTGACACTTGACAGCGTAAGTATTACTTTAATGAAATAATTACTAGAGAGGTAAGAATAAGTAACACTAATTGAGTTTATTTATTCTCTTGATGTGAACAGCAACATTAAAGCCTTCAAAGAGCAGAATCTCTGTTTGACAGGACCATTTCATCCTATCAGTGTGTTGCCATAAGTAGAACTGAGTTACAAATAAGATTCCAACTTTAGATTGCTCCAAAAGTAATGCCTCCCATTTATTTCAATGGAAAGTACAACAGATACGAACAACACGGTAATACTATTTGATAGAGAAAATTCTCAGCTACAAAACATTATACAAAATATTATTTTTCAACACAGTCACCACCGTTAGCTCTGCATTTTCATTAGCAGTGAACAAGAGCCCACACTTGTAAAAATCTGCACCATCAGAGCTGCCCCACTGCCACCAGTGCTGAAATGCACCACCTGCTTCCTCACAGTGCTCACTTCCATTGATTGGTCTCTGTAGACATTCAGCAAGCGACAATGAATGTCAGTGGGTACCATTTTTTCCACAAAGAATTTAGTTCCACACTTTCATTTCATCCGTACTTCCATATCAGACACTGTTCTGTCTGATTGCCCCTCTGCTGCCATGTGTCACACAGCAACAAAACGTAAGGGGGTGTTGGTGGGAAGGTTCAGCCTCTACTGCCACACCATCAACATCCACCTCTGATGTCGTGGGCCAACAGCATAAAATAGGAGGCATTACTTTTGGAGCAGCTATTGTGGTAGGAGAAGAGAAGCTTTTGAAGACGTTGTGGAAAAGATTAATGGAGGTATGTTGTGAGCTGCTCCTGTATTACTAGAGAGAAAAGAGAATGTGTTATTTGTTACAGGCTGAGTAAAATAATAAAAACCATGCGATGTGCTCACATTCAGCTTGGCTTTCTGAATAGTTAGGCTTATAACATAAATGGACTGGTAAGATTCACAGAGACAGGCAGAGGATTGAAGGCATCTGTATGTGTGCTGCATGTGCATGTGAGATTCTGCTTATACAAGTAGATGAAAACAGAATTCCATATTCTGTGAGTGAGGAGTACCACTCTAAATGACAAAGCTTATTGATACCTAGTTAAGCTCTGGATTTTTGTTTGGAATGAAACTCAACAGATTGGCCTTGGAAATTGTGAATTGAATAGAAATAATGAGTTGAAATTCAGACAATTGACTCGTAAGATTTTATAACCAAGGATTATGAGACAAAAATAGAAGACCTAATTACAGATAATAGTTGAGGTCTCAAGAAAAGGGAAAGAGGAAAACAGGCCACGAGAAAAAAAAAAAAAGGTGATGAGAAAATTGAGTTTGCAATTAAACTCTAAGCAAGAAGACTGGACAGCTGAAATAATGAATGAGTTAAGTAAGTTTATTGTATTTACTAATATTAATCATATGTAATTCATGCTATAGAAGACTCCGTGAAATCACAGTGTAGAAAATGTATTTATAAGCGAGAGTTAGGGAAGAAAAGTAATTGTCAGCAATGTTTTCAGTGAAGAATTCTTTGCTCTCCTGGCAAACCACTACTACATAAACTATTATTTTTTTTTTTTTAATTAAAGCAGTTTATTCCTGCTTTCCAGCACAAATATAGAAAATATATTTTAAAACCTGTTGTCTTGAACTAAATTTTGTATTGACAGCATGAACAACTGTCAAGTCCTGTTTATTTCATCAGAGGTTCAGGCTGGATATCAGGAGAAGGTACTTCATCAGGAAGGTGGTCAAGCACTGGAGCATCCTCCTCAGTGAAGGGATCACAACACCAAGCTTGCTGGAGTTAAGGAGTGTCTGGACAGTGCTCTCAGACATAGGGTCTGTATTTTGGGGATCCTGTGCGTAGCCAGGATTTGGACTTGATGATCCATATGGGTCTCTTCCAACTTGGTATATTCTATGATTCTATGATTTTCTGAATCATCAAGTGAAATTCATCTTGCATTTGCAGCACATGTCCTTACATACAATTACATATGCTCCATGTATGGTCAATTTGATCCTTTTGAACATGGTTCATTTCACAGTGAAGCAGGTGTCTAAAACAAGCCAGGCAGATAACATTTTAGAGTACTTTTTCTTTTCTGTTGGCTATTAACTAAGCCTGCAAGATGCTTCCATTTTACGTGACTAATGTTAGACCACCGTGTTAGGTTTATGGGACATGATCTTGTTTTTGTTTTTGTTTGTTTTTCTGGTGGGTGTGGGGATTGGTGGACTCTATGAGAAGAGACTCACATCAGATAAGAGGCAGTTCCAGCTCCTCCAAAAGCAGTCTGCTGCCTAGTCCAGAGCTGAGCCATGAACAGCGCTGGTTGTGCTTCAGGGTGAACACATTTAAGGAAAAGTAAAAAATGCTGCTCAACAGTAGTGAGAGAGATGTGAGAGAGTTGCAAAAGAAACAAATCTCCAGACTGCATCATGTTTTCTCCCTTTGTCTTTCTGAAGAGAAGTGAGAGCACTGCATGATGTAAAAGCACCACAATCATCTGCATGCTATTAACAGAATAGCAGCATGCAACAACAGCAGAATATGAACCTGTAGTTTAATAGAAGCTGTAGCTGACAAAAAATATGAGGGACTGTGATCATGGATTTCTTGTTTTTGCTTCACACCAGGCATATCCAACCCACAACCCGCAGGCTGCAACCAGGCTCCAACCCCCCACCAAGCAGCCTGAACTGGCCCTGGGAGTGCACCTCACTCATTGCTCACTGACAGCCAAAAGTAGGTGAGCTGTTTACTGAGCTGGGGCCAGGGTATGGGGAGATTGCAGTGAACTCAAGTTATAGAAAGCAATTTTATACTTTTGGATTCAGTAGCTAAACACAGTCCTGTGAGCAGCAAAAAAGTATGCAGCTGTGCTTTCTATGCCAATGGAGGAACCTGAGAACAGGTTCCAAGATTGCTGAAAAAATAATATATATTTTTATTTTTTTATATATATATATAATTAGATATATAGATAAATACATTGCCTGGGAAGTTTCAAATGAGATGCAAAGAGTTGCAGTGAGACGATCCAACTCAAAAATCTTACCATGTCTCTTTATTTTTATGAGCCCTATCTTGCTTTATTCATGTCATTGTTTTCTGGCGGTATGTTTTATTTGTGAATAAATATTTTCAAGGATGAAGTCCAGGAGGAGTGAAATTTCATCAACAATCTCAACATTTTGAGAACTCACTGAATTGCAGCCACTGCCATCAAAACAGACCGATGTGTTAGTTTCACAAACAGATGTATCTCACTAGTTCTGTTTTTTTGTTGGCCTCTTTTGTTTGTTTGTTGGCTTGTTTCAGTAAAAACTTAAGGATTAGAATAAGTTTTGCTATCTATATACATGAGTTATATTGTATAACTTACGAGGGCTGCTCCAAAAGTAATGCCTCCCATTTTAAAGCTTGATATCAGACAGATGTTGGTGGTACAGCAGCAGAGGTTGAGCCTTCCCACAGCAGTGCACTGCATTTTGTTGCCATGACAGATGGCAGTGAAGGGCAGTCTGACAGAATGGTATCTGAGATGGAAATGCATATGGAGCAAAATTCTTCCATGCAGAAAAAATTGCATCCATTGACATTCATCAATGCTTGCTGAACATTTGTGGAGGAAACAATTCCTGTTCACTCAGCCCAGGAAAGTCAGAAGGTTGGATACTTCTGCTTTACACCATTAGTTTATATTTGTTTGTGGTCCAGCAGATACAGTCCAAGAGATTTCCCGGTTAAGGATCTGGTATTTATCTCTTGAAGAAAGCAAAAAGTAGGAGGCCCAACATAGGAGAGAATCAGTTCTCTTACTTGCAGCTTTTGTTCCCTTAGTGATGTTGCTAAAGTTGTGATTGCTAAGGAGATATGGTTGAAGCACCTACATAACTAATTCCCAAATGATGATATTATTTGCTGTGCTTTTGAGCCTGAAACCTTCATATTCCTAAAACACTGTAAGATTAAGACCTAATTATTTTTTACAACTGATTGTCAAATGTGATTAATGATATTGATAATGGCAAGAAACAACCTTAAGAAGTGTCTATTGTGGCAATCTCTGTAAGGTGAAAGTAATGTTTCCTCTTTTGCATGTAAAACAAAGAAAATCAAACACATCTATCTCCAGGTGGTTCAAAGATAATGAAGTGTATCCATATCAATTCAAGCATCAGTATAATGCGTGCTGGTTCTCAAGGTGTCTTTATTCTGTTTGTGCCTATTCAGGCAGTTTATGTTGGAGGGGGAGAAAAAAAAAGAAAGGAAAGATAAGGCATTCTTAACTATATTTAGAAGAAGAAAAATAGTGTGAAACTGAAGGAAGTAAAAGACAAATTTTCTAGCTACAAGCTAAAGTTGGATGCATTTTCCAATGTATTTCAGTCAGCACAGTTAATCTAAATTCTGTGTGTGTCTTTGAAGATCACAGTTTTCTGCAGGTCACAGAAATAACAGCATTGGATAGATCTCTCTTTTTTTCACATAAGGCAGCCATACTTTCAAACCAGCTTTCTGCTTATGAAGAACAATCCATTTGTTTAAAATGATGAAAGTGTTGCTTTTATCTTGCCAAAGTTGCTAGTATTACAATGCTATTCAGAAATCTGTGTGGACACTGTCATGTTTGCTTTTCAAATTAACATCAGTATTGAGTACAACAAATGCAGCTAGAGAGCAAACTCCACTGAAGGCCACTTTGTGAGAGAGAATTACTCATAAAGAGCATGACTTTTCATTTATTTCTGCAGAGAAATAGGAAAAATTAAACAACACTGACATTCATCATAGAGTGTATAACTTTTATGCCATGAAACTGAGACCTGCTATCATGGAATTCCATTGTATGGAGAGCCTGCAATTTCATTGCCATTTCACCTGATGGTTTGGATTCCTTTAAGCAACTGAGATCAGAATCTCATTGTTTACCTGAAATTATACTCTAAACAGAAATGTTTTTTTTCTTCTGAATTTACACTTAAGACAAAATTACTAAGATCACTGTCTCTTCATAGAATCATAGAATTACACATAATAAATGGCTTGGGTTGGAAGGGATCTTAAAGATCATTTGCTGTGGGCAAGGTTGCCAACTAAATCAAGCACTACATCAGGCTGCCCAGGACCCTATCCGGCTTGGCCTTGATAGGATTCCTATGGGGATGGAACATCCACTGGGCAGCATCTCTGGGCAACCTGTGCCAGTGCCTCACCATCCTCTGAGTGAAAGACTTCCTAGAAGCTAATCTAAATCTCTTTAAGTTTAAAAGTATTTCTCTTTGTCTTGTCACTACCAGGACAACTATCAGGACACAGACATCTTGCAAGAGGATCTCATCCAATAATTCCTGAAACAGCCAGAATTTCACTCTTCTGAAGTTCAGGGTTTCCATGTTTATTTAAACCAAAGTGTAAACTTAAGACCTGAATTCTTACGTCAAATAACTTTTTATAGGTATGAACTCTGATTTGTAAAATGTATGTGGTTTTTGTATTAACAGGAGATTAAGGGCATAGCCAGTTCTCACCAAATTATCATTAAAAGGAAGCACTTTGAAGCCCTGAAGAAAAATGAAATCTAATAAGAGATTTTTCTTTTAGAAGTAATGTATTAGGATTTAATCTATATTATTTATGGTCAGATTTTTTTTCCCATGTGAACTCATGTTGATGTCAATGCCATTTTATGAATTATCTTTGTCCTTTAATATAGTGGAATGAGTTATTGTGACCAGAATCTGTCCAAGAAAGCCCAGAAGCAAAGTAGCAGCAAGCGCAGGTGGCTGACAGAAAATACAACTAGGTGACATCTGTTTTTCTGGAATCAAAGAAATTTCACATGCATTAATAAAGCCTCAAACCACCTCCGTAAGTTGGTTCAGTCTTATTAGGAACCTTTATGTTGCAAATGCATCTTTTTTTTATTTGGCACAATAAGCAGTGGTTACAGAAGTAATTGCAACCCATTATCCTGTCCACCTGATAAACGTGTTGGAGTAATTGCAGATGTGTTGATTTGAGATATGTATTCTGATTTTTGATGTCTTTCTTCCTTGTTCATGCTTGAAGAAACAAGAAGTCAGTAAATGGTTACTTCAGGTATGGATATATGAGAGACAAAGAGGTTTGAATCCCAAAATGCTAGTCTTAAATTATTAATTTGTTTCCTGTAGTTTCTATGACCAGTTCATTACCCAGTGGAAAACAGGCATAATTCCATGTGTGTTAGTCCTGCTTTTCTGAAAATACCATGACAACTTTGTTGCTGCTTCTTTGTTAAAGGATCAAAAATAGAAGGAGTTGGATCTTTCACTTGTGCACTATCTTTGTCTCTTCCATTATCGTGCAATTTGAAATACAGAGGAACGACAGAGGAATCTTTTCCTGCCTCCTTTAATTATATATAAGCTTTTTTTTTTTTATTGGGGGGGGGAGGGGATGGGTATTTCAGAGCCATTGTAGAAATACATATTTGGAATACAAAGGAAGAAAAATGAATAGGAAGGAAAAATCTGGGTTGATATGGTCTTGTTCCATCCATTTTAATTTTGTAAGGGCCAATGTCAAAGAGCACCCTAACACTGTGTTTAACACTCCCATGGTACTACATTCCTGGTGAAGTCTGGATTACATTTCAGTTTTGGAAAAAAAAAAGTTAGTTAAATGAAGCAGTAGGAATCTGTTTTAGGAAATGCTTACGTACAACCTGGTTCTGAAAATTGGATGAATAGATTTCTAACTTTAAGGGCTTCTTCCATTTTCACTAGCTGAACACAGAAAAAGGCCCTTTAAATTCTGTTCTAAAAGAAATGTAGAGGGTGAATTGAAAGCATGAGCAACTTTAAATAAAAACTGTGATTGCTTTCTGCATTCAAGAGGCCGGGGAAAAAAAGGTGCATTTCTGGCATCTTGATATGTTTAGATTTAAATATGACATTCTGCACCTCTTGGGAAAAAAAAGAATGTTGAGCAGCCAGAAGATAGCTTCTCGTACAGTGTCCTGATAGCTGCACTTGTGTTATGAGAGAGAGAGAGACAAGCAAAAGGCAGCAGTGACTCATTCAGTCAGCTAGGGTTCAAGGTTAGGTAATCAAACCAAATCTCTTGTAGCCTCGCTTTCTGTTACTTGTCTCACTTACAGTGAATCTCCGGTTTATTTTTGAAAGTGGCCTATCAAAAAACATTTTTGATAGGCCACAGAGAATGTGGCAGTGAAAAAAAAAGCCAGTAAAAATTCTTTAAAAAAAAAATATTTTTTTTTCTCAGTCATCTACTGTGGGTAACAGTATTTTAATCCATATCTTGTGTTTCATAGCCAAAAACAAGTAGAACAACAAAAGTCTGAGTTAGCAATACCTGATTCTGGAACTTGTTTAATAAAGCTGTGGACTTTTGTATCCCTGTCGTAATACAATAGAGAGAAGAGAAGAGAAGAGAAGAGAAGGGAAGGGAAGGGAAGGGAAGGGAAGGGAAGGGAAGGGAAGGGAAGGGAAGGGAAGGGAAGGGAAGGGAAGGGAAGGGAAGGGAAAAGAGGGAAAAGGGGAAGGAGAGGGGAGGGGAGGAGATCCTTAGATCACTTGACATCTTCTTGTCTCATGCTTTGTAGGTGGAGGCAGACTTCTGCATGCACTCCGAGAGGAGGTAAGCTAAATGGAAGGTGATGATAGTTGTGTGAAGCTATGCTGAAGTAATATTAAAACAAAAATGCATTAGTTGTCTTGAAATCAAAACTAGAAGCAGCCACTATGATCATTGGTATTAATGTTTGTTTGTTCCTTTGTTAGTTTCGGCGAAGCAAATCAAGCTACCAGCTGTCCTTATTTTTACTATTGTTAACTGCTGATTGATAATTGTTAACTATTAACTGACAATATCAGACCAAGTACAATGGTTTCAGGCATGCAGGCTGATCCATTGCTGGTACTTCCATGTCCAGAACCAGCAGCATTTGTTCTTTACTAGTAAGGGCTCTGGCCTTACTGCTCAGTTAACATAATCCAAAGGCAGGAAATGGGAGAATAAAGAACTTCCCACTGCAGGAGATTAAGTTTGAAACTATCTGAATGTGCACAAGTCCATAGGTCCTGATGAGATCCGTCCCAGGGATGTGGGGAAAATTGATGGATGAAGTGGATGAAGAATGGGGCAGTGTGAAAAAATGGTATTGAACACAGAAGTGCGTGTGGAGCAAAGGTGTGATACTGAATTTCCCCATGCAGAAAAAATGACATTCACATTCATTTTTCACATTCATTGACAGTTGCTGAATTTTGATGGAGACCAACCAGTGGATGTCAGCACATGATGGTTGTACATGTCAGCAGTAGTGACAGTGACAGTGAGTCATGTCTGCTGGTACATGTTTTTAAGAGCACAACATGCCCGGCTCTTGTTCATTGCCAGTGAAAATGCATAGCTAATGATGGTGACTATGTTGAAAAATAATTTTTTGTAGCTGAGAATTTGCAGTATCAAACAGTGTTACTGTGCTCACTCTATCTGTTGTAGTTTCCATGGAAATAAATTGCATTACTTTCAGAGCAACCTACTTGCATTCCATTCATGCTTCCAAGGACAGATAGTCTTACTAACAGTTTTAAAATATGTCATCATAAAATTAATGTGTCTTTTCAAGTTAAGATAATAATTAGACTTTTATTAGACTATTTATTAGACTAATTAGACTATACAATTTCATGTGTAAAATTATAGTCTGACATCACTTTTAGTATTCTAATTTGGGGGATTTTTTTTTTTGTAAGGCCTTTGTTTTCTGCAGTCTCCATGTGCAGAGAGCTATTTTTAGTTCCTATTATAAGTTTTCTCCACCAAAAGTAGAAGTTGAAAGGATCTGCAAGTAAATGTCAATGACACATACACTGTACTTATAAAGGGAACTTATAAAGTATAACCACCCTTTGGTAAAACATGATTAAACAGACTGCAACTCCAGCTCAACAGGAGGTTTAAAATGCATTAAGAAATATCAGCAAAAAGAGCCCTTACTTTTTAGCCTTGTTCTGCACTAAAAATGGTTAGTTGTTACCTGTTGTGCCACTCTCAGTGTCTGCTCACAGTGAAGCCCCATTCATTTTCCATTCCCTCTCTGTGCAGAAAAGCCTGTGATACCTGTGATTTTTGCTGCATTTTGTCACTGTCCCTGAAAGCGTCTTTGTGTTAGTGCTCCAGGGAACAGAAACAGGAGATTGTGTATTATACCAGTCTCCAGATAAAGCAAAAATAGTCTAAAGAGAAAAAGCCCCACTGAATGAATGTCTGATGGCATTACCTTGCCTGTGGTTGGAAAACAGGTAACAAAATAAGGGGTAGCAGACACCAATTTAGCAACACCCCATGTGGTACCGTGTGTGCAATCACCCTCTTTATCCTCAGAGTACTCATCCACACTGTTTTGTGGATGAAGGAGCACCCTGTTGCTGGCAGCTGCAGTTGTTTCAGAGCTACTGGAACTTCATTGCAGCTGTCATGAGCCATGATGAAATAGTGCCACTCGTGGCTTCTGGGGAAGGTAGCGTCACGTGAGCTTTCTGCATGATTTTGGAAAGATGGACAAAGACAGGATTTTACTCCAGCAGTGTTTTTTAGGCATCCTTATTTTCTTCTTTGTATACAATTTCTTCTCTGTATACAGCTGCTAGTTGCACATTCCTGTGTGTGGGCAGCTTCAGGCCGCAGGCAATACTACAGCTGCAGACAATACAGGCAGGCACCCACAGCTATCTGAGCCGTCCTTTCTTCAAAGCACTGTTTCTTTGATTGATTGCATGCTAGTTTTTAATCAGTGAGGATATTTTAGACACTCACAAATTCAAAGCAATCAAAGCAGTCTGAAGGGAACTGATGAGTGGGAACAGCAGAAGTAAAGTAACTAGATCTGAATGAGAAATACAGATGTCTCAGAAATTTGTTTGTGTACATCTCACTGCTGTGTATAAACAAAATTCACACTATCGTTGCAGTGTTCTTATCAACAAATGCTTTCTCAGCACATAATTGCCTTATTACAACCCTTGCACTTAGCTCTGTCCTCAGGGTGATAGGCAAGTTAATGCTTTGGGCTTTAAAGGTATGTCAGTAGCTAATTAATAATTTGCATATTTTTAGGTTCATAATGTATGCAAACCTCAGCATGATGGTTTCATGTTTGTGACATTATATATTCCACAAATTCCTGTGTGATTCATTTGTTAAGAAAGGTGACCACAGAGTACCATTTATATGCAATGGAAAGGAACTGCAGCTTTAGGCTTCCTGAGTGCTGTAGGCTCACTAAGTGTTCTGTACTGTCACATGAGAAGTAATCTTTTTCCTGCTCTAAAGACAGAAACTTATGTAGAACTAATTACTACAATATATATCTCAGTTTTTGTTTCCTTCATTCTGTTGTACTTCAATACTATAAATTGTGGGGCTGCATCCAGCTGATATGTAAAAACTCCCTTTTAAGTATTTCAGTGGGAAAAGCTTGAGCTTGAGTGTCCAGTTATTAAAAGATAGCTGCCATATAGAAATGAGATTAGAATGCTGTTCATATAATTCTGCTGGAATACACAAAGCCTAAATGGAGATATAAATTACATCTAGTGTTCATATTGTGTCTTGCTGCAGTGACAGAAGCCAATATAAATTCTATACACAGGACTTACTAGCAACCCTCCCCAATAAAGATTCAGCTCTGTTTGCTGATTTCTCTACAAATTCTATACAGAATACTGTATTAAAGACTGTTGAGTGATTCCTCTATAGTATTTAGAGTATTACAAATCATATTTACAGGATTTCCTCCAACTTGCTGTGGAGATAGGATTCTTTTGATCCTTGGCAATAGATTTGTCAAATAAGGAGGAGGGAAGAACATTTGTTCTATTTGGACAAATGCTTTTATAAGGGAAATCTCTGCATGTTTGTGATGGGCACTGTTGCAATATTTCTATGACAGACTATAACTAGATGCAGAACTATGGACAGTGACATTTTGTACCTAAAATGGTATATTTAAATGTCATGAGTTCCATATGTCTTGTTCCCAAATAATTTATCATATGCAGTAAAGAAATATAAACAAAAAGAAGTAGAGAACAGCTGCACTCATTAAGCAGAGCTGTGTTTACTTTTTAGAACCCTATTTTTACCATTTCAATGTCACCAGTTGCAAAACATACAGTAGTAAAAACCTGTATAATCTCTGCTCATTTTATTCTCTTTTAAACTAATGGCCCACTCTAAATATTTGCCCTAGCCTTGCAGCTCCCAGTGATTCTGTGGGTGTCTATAACCTAAGGGCCACAAGCCATTGTTTGTTGGGTATGCTTTAGTATGAAGTTGTCAAGCTTTTTGGCACAAGGGGCCTTTGATTTTCTTTTCCTTTTGTGTAAAATAAGTGCTTATTTGTGCTTTGTAGCTTTAGCTCATAAGCTCTCCAGTGCAGAGACTGTCTTTATTTTTCTGTTCTGCACAATGCCAGTAATATTGTTGGCTTTTAAACAGTAAACTAGAATGATGACCCATTCAAGTTTCTTACAGGCACCACAGAAGTTCTTAATCATCTCTTTCCAACAGAGATCAGCAGTAATGCTTTGGAAAGAAATAGAAATGGCCACTATACAGGCTATTTTCCACAACAGTTCCCAACTGTGGAGGAAACAAGGTACAACCAGATTAAATTCAGTTCAGACATCTTTCTCAATACCTTTAGTAATATGATAGTGGAGAAAAAAACAAGTACAAAAGAAAATAACCACATGGCTTTTCTTGATTATGGTTTGAAGACATCTGAAACCTTGTGAAAACAAGTTAGGCACTGCTCCAGAAAATAGGAATTTAATGAGATTAGCTGATTTCACAGCATTTGGGACTTTTCCAAGGTACTACTGAATGATGCTCTTTAGTGCAGTTTGTTTAGGCCCAGGTGGTGGCTGGTAATGGCTTTCAGTTTGATGTCTGAACTTCCCCTCACATTTGGACAGGTGTCTGTGATTCTTATCATGGTCTTCTCTGATAAGCTGCTATTTAGGTGATTAGATTCATTTGATTTATTTCTTTGCCTTTAGATAGCACAGATGGCTTTCAGTTTTGAACTGGGTCTGGGGCCAAAGCCTCTGAGAGATTCAGGTGGCTGAAGGCAGTAAAAAGTGAGATTTATCTAAGTAAAAAATTGACTTTTAACAACTTTCCTTTATTGCTGCTGAAATTTTGAACTCACTGAAGCTTCAGAGCTTATATCATTACTCTTCGTTAGGGCTCAAAAGTTCTGATTCTGGAAAACTTGACAAAGGACACAGCATTCCTGCAAAACCTACCCATATCTAACCAAACACGTGCTTCCATGCTCATCTTGGTGGAGGGCCTTGGTTTGCATTTGCAGAGTACTTTTTCCTGATCAATGTCACTGAAAATGCAGCACTCCCACTGCCTCTCCTTATAAAAGGTAGCTCTCTGTTTACACAGTGTCTCAGTTGACTGTGCCTTTAATTGAGAAGTAGTAGTTCTAAATACATGAGTGGTATTTTTCCTAAATTCAGAAACAGAATATTGCACTGTAGGTTTATTTGTTTGTTTGTTTATTTTTCAGGTGAATTGATCATAACCAGAAGACAGAAGCTGAATTCAAAAGTTTCAGTGTTAAGTGCAGCCAGACTGGAGTACGTCTTGCACTGGGGCACTGAGGTCTATCTTCAGTAAATTCTGGCTGAGTTTTGATTCCATGCTCATGCAGTCATGCCATTTGCACCACGAAACAGAAATTAGGTTGTCTGTACAGTAACAGACAAAGTAGTTACTGCTAGTTTTAAAACCAAGGTGTTCTTTGAAGAAAAATAAATAAATAAATAAATAAATAAATAAGCTTTAACAAATTTACAGTGGAGAGTACCCACCTTGATACAGTTCAGGGTCTTCACAAGAGATTGTAAACATGTACTGTGCGGTGATTAATAGCTGTCAGTGAAGCTTGTATGGTACCATGAAGGAAGGGAAAAAATATTTTAATTCATGATAAACAGAAACTGCTTCTTAAGCTGGAGCAGGGCTTCATCTGAGAGAAAAATAGCAGTGACCAGAATAACTAGGGATAATACATTATTTGTACTGCTGGAGATCTTCATGGACAGCCTACACAGACTCCTTCTGGGGGGGCGGGGGAGGGCACAGGCAGTTGCTTCAATCTAATGAGCTATTTAGCCTAATGAACTGGAAAAGTTTTTCTGTGGTTCAGTTTTCTGGAGTTCCATACATATCCACTTCTAATTTAGTAACTCTGAATCAAGCTCTTGTATCAGATTTTCTGTGAAGCTCTGCTCTCACTTCTGAAAATCATGAATCACTTATATATAAAAGCTTGTGTGAGAGGGGTTATTTCCTCCAATATGTAAACAGCTTACTTGCATATAGACCTAAATATGTCTTTATACCATAAATGACATTTAATATGACATGTATGACTGTACTTGCTGCTTTCAAGCAGAGTTTTTTTCCTTCTGCTCATAAACCTGTTTTGAAGGGCCTTGATTCATTTTAGTTCGGACAAATATACATTCAAACTGATTTTGGTATTCTGGCTCTGCTTCTATCAGTTTTCTTCTTCATAGAGCATGGAAATGCAAAGTTTATCCCTGTGCTGATGACAATTGCTAGGCCTATGCTACAGGCAACATTTAGGACCACAGGGGCTGTGTGATTCATAGGAATGTGCTGACTTTCTGCTGAGCTGTGATTTTCATTCAAGCGAGAATGAAAATCTTTATTCTTTAGCAGTTGCAGGAGATATGTTAAATGTCAGAGTGAAGTCACTCAGGTTCTTAGTTCTTTAAGAGATATTAATTCAACAGAAATTGTATTCCCCTTTGGAAAAAAAGAAAAAAAAAAAAAAAAGATTCTCCACCTATCTTTCATGAAAGAATGATTTATTTATTTTTTACAGCTCTCTATCAGTCACAGATGCTTTGATACTGGTTGGTTAATCAAAGAGACTTTAACATCAATCACACTGAAACAGTTTTTTAAATGCAGTTTTCCCACATGCCCCCAGGCAAAAGACATCACATCACTGTAACACAAGGACAAAACTGCAACAAGCAAAGGACAAAACTGCAGCAGCGTGCATATTCCACTCATTTTATGTTTCATTTACTAGTAACTATTGGGTTTTGTTTGTCAAACATCAGCAGCTCCGAGCTGTGATGGTGAACACTTTCACAACAGTTTTGAAGTGCAAAAGGTACTACATCCATACCTGCTTTTTTAACAGAGGTTGGGAGATCTCTTAGAATGACAAAATGTTAAAGTATTTCTTCTTCTTTTTGTTTTGTTTTGTTTTGCAAGCCAAGCAACTTTGTGTTGTGCTGAGTGAATTGTCTAGAATGCAGTTGGGAATGTGCAGGCCAAAATCTGTATTCCCCACTGAACTAAAATAGTTAGATGGATATATAGGTAGGTAGGTAGGTAGATAGATAAAGCAGTATTATTTTCTGGAACTTCTGCTATTAATCATTTTCTCCACTGGAACAGATCGTAACTTTTTTACACCCAACCCTCTACTTGGTGTTGTAGTTTTGTGTCATCCTACCCATTTGTACAATGAGGTCATGCTATTAAATTGCAAGCTCGTCTTTTCTTATGTTAGTTATGGATCTTGCAGCATCAGCATCATAACCACAGCTTGGGGTCCTAGAATCACTGCAATATGTATAGTAGTGATCACTGTGACTCTACAGCACAGTGCCTCTTCCTGGTTGCTTCAGTGTATCACCTCATCAGTTCTCTAGTGCTGACTTCTTTACGCTAATTTACCAAAGGTTTCAGACTAAAAAACTAAGGGGTGGTGTAGAAAATCAGAACTGCGGACAGGTTTGCATTGGAAGAGACCCTAAAGATCATCTAGTTCAGCAAGAAAACTCCAGGAAGCTTGTATTCTTATATTCTTGTATTTAAAATCACGTTGTTAAAAATACAAAAGATTAACTTAATCCTATGTTCATATACGTTTCCAAGCTCTGTGGGAAAAGTTAATTTGTTGGACTAAATGCTGACTGCCAGCCTTTGATGGAGCAAAGAGTGGAGATATCACACAGCAGGTGATTAAAAGCAGCAAACTACTTGTTAAATTAAGGTATACATCATCTGTGCTTTATTGTTTAAACAGTGTGGAAGATGTCTTTGCATCATCCTTTATACCTGTGTCCAGAGGAGAATAAGGAGTTTGTTCATGGCTTGTCAGATTGCTTTGTCTTCTTTATCATTCCTCACTGTAGGATCTTTTCAGACAGTCATGGGCATCAGCCAGGCATATGTGTCTTATTGCCTGCCTCTGTGAATGTGATTCTTTCCCGTATGTTGTGCTTAACACATCCTCACTTGTCCAAGCCAACCCCAGGGACCAGGGAGGTCATACCAATGTCTTCAACATCCCTGGTTCTCACAATCTGCTACCATAAGATTTAAGAAGATGAAATTCCCACAAGAAAGGAAGACATCTGTTCAGATGCTATCCTGTCAGTTTTTGGAAGTCTGTCTAAAAAAATTTGGTCTTTTTTTAACAGACATACTTGAGAGTGAAGTTTCCAGTAATTTCCATGATTTGAGCTTATAAGAGCCATAATATAGAGTATATATTTAGGAATACTTTTAAAAGATTCATTTTATCTTCAGGTTTTCATGTGATGGAAGTAGGGGATAGGCTGACAGGTGGTAGGTGAACTCTTACTTGCTACTCTAGACACTGTTCCAGCCATGGGAGTCACAAGTTAAGGCAGAAAGTAACTCTAGAAAAACAATACAAATGAATTAACATTCCTCAGCAGTATCTTCACCTGCATAGTAAATGTCTATCAGCCACAAAATTTGCTAGAAGCCATTGCATGCTGACAAATGACAGAGCATAGAGATTTAACAGTCCCAAACTCATTCTCGAGTCATTGGACTGTGCTGATAAATTAGACTGTGTTGTACAGAAAATATAGTGGGACTGAAATGAAAGGGAGTTGGCTCATCAGAAATCTTGTTTCCTATTCTTGTCGGACTGCATCAATGACAGTGGCTCACCTGTCGTTTACATAACTGATGTCCAAATATAAGAACACCAAAAACACAGAGTATGGCATAGAGGTTTATAAACAATGTTTTCTACTAATGGCTAAGCATAACTCATAACAATCTAATAACTGCTAACATGTAATATGTGTTATACATTCTCTAGCATTTATTTATAATGTTTATAATGCAATCCTTTTCATAGGAGTGTATTTTAGGAGCAAGGTGTGTAGATTTCAGGTGTGGAGTCAAAGCCCAATAAGCCCAATATTCAGTATTGCCATCGTTTTCGTTTTTATTTTGTGTGTTTCAAAAACCAAAATGATACCTTTTTGTTTTTGTTTTTGCTTTTGTTTTTGTTTTAATTTGAGTAGGATTCTCTTTTTTCCCATCATCAGTTTTGATTTAAATCTGCACGTGAAACTGGAGTTTTGAGTCTTAGCCTCATCACTGTTTAGAAAGGAGAAAGACACTTTCACAGAATTACAGAATCACAGAATGACCAGGGTTGAAAGAGACCTCAAGGATCATGAATCTCCAACCCCCCTGCCACATGCTGGACCACTAATCTCCCCATTTAATGCTAGACAAGGCTGCCCAGGGCCCCATCCAATCTGGCCTTGAACGCCTCCAGGGACAGAGCATCCACAACCTCTCTGGGCAGCCTGTTCCAGTACCTCACCACTCTCATGGTAAAAAAATTCCCCCTGACATCCAACCTAAATGTTCCCTCCCTCAACCATTTCCCCTTGTCCTGCAGTTGTCAACCCTTTCAAAGAGTTGATTCCCCTCCTGTTGGTAGGCTCCCTTTAGGTACTGAAAGGCTGCAATGAGGTCACCCCACAGCCTTCTTTACTCCAGGCTGAACAAGCCCAGCTCCCTCAGCCTGTCTTCATAGGGGAGGTGCTCCAGTCCCCTGCTCATCTTTGTGGCTCTCCTCTGGACCCTCTCCAACAACTCCCTGTCTTTCTTGTACTGGGGCTCCAGACCTGGACACAGTACTGCAGATGGGGCCTCACAAGAGCAGAGTAGAGGGGGACAATCACCTCCCAGTCCCTGCTGGCCACCCCTCTTCTGATGGAGCCCAGGATACCATTTGCTTTCTGAGCTGCAAGAGCACACTGCTGGCTCATGTTAAGCTTTTCATCTATCAAGACTCCCAGGCCCTTCTCCATAGGGCTGCTCTCAAGGATTTCTCCTTCCAGTCTGTATGGATGCCCGGAATTCCTCCAGCCCAAATGCAAAACTTTGCACTTTGCTGTGTTTGAACCTCATCAGGTTCACCTCGGCCCACCTTTCCAGCCTGTCAAGGTCCCTCTGAATGGCATCCCTTCCTTCCACTGTGTCAACTGCACCACTCAGCTTGGTGTCAACAGCAATCTTGCTGAGGGTGCATTCAATTCCATCATGGATGTCTTTGATAAAGATGTTAAAGAGCAACTCTAAAAAGTGCAAAAAAATTTTACAAAATTGAGTCCAGAGGAGTTTGTCTTCACCAGAACTATGAGGAAATTAAAATGTAGATTCTCAGTAACATGTAGATTCAGTGTTCTAAGTGAATACTTTACATAACATTCTCAAAATCTTCCCAAAATGTGAAATTCAAGTGTTACAATCAACAGATGCTATGAACGCATAATAGGAATCAGTGATATCCTATTATGATGAAAGTATTATTTTCAATACCTCATATCTGTGTGCTTGTGACAAAGAAAGCAGAAGAAGCTACAGTATAAAGCCTCAACTCTTAATAGAAATCCGTCCTTATACTTTTTTCCTGAACTTAGTATACCATTGCAAATTTCATTTGTTGGGTAAAAGTAACTATACAGTGCTGTTACTTTCACAGAAAGAAATCAAGAAGAACTTACAAGAATTCTGACCATCACATTCCTTGAATGTGCAGCTATTGCAGCTAAACTCTGTAGAACATACACATTTTTTTTATTCCACAAATAATCAAAAACCGATTTCAGCAGCTTTCTGCTGCCTTGTAGAGTGCAGTCGTTATGAAGCTCTAATGTTTTTGGCAATCAAGCAGCCTCTTTCATCTAAATATCTCAGAGAGATTAACCAACCAGCGAGGCTTCACCATTCTCTGTGAAGTTCATTATTAACAGCCTTTTTTTTCAGAGAATGTATTGGCCAAAGTGATTTGTCCAGGTGTTTGCAGGAATGACATCTTCACTTCAATGTATAATGTTGTCTGAATATTAAATTTGATACAGATTATAAAAATACATACATTTGTACTCATGACAAATTTAATTAAGATAATAAAGATTAATTTGAATGGCAAAATCTTGGAAGATATCATTTCTTCTCATGAACTATTTAATCAACTACTCTGGAAAATCCATGCTTGGTGCTTTACTGAATTTGACAATGGTTTTTGGTCCGTAACTTTTTAAAGGTAGTTCTATGTGATATTCTGTTAATCAAGCTTTCTGTTGTTTTCGGTGCAGATGTAGATGGCTTGCAGTGTGTATGCTGTACAGGTAATACTAAACTTTAGATCTTTTATGTTCAACTTTGTTCAGAATTCATCTGCGTTGTATCAGTAGGCTATGAGGTAATAAGTCACTGTGTTAGCTTTTATCAGTATACTTTATTAATATTGGGATGAAGGGGTAAAATGGGGGAGAAAAGTAAAGTAAGTTGTTCTGAGTCTTTTAATGGGGTTCTGAAATATTTGGTATGAGTTGTGTTCATTGAAACCTTCAGTTTTGAGAACATCAGGGAACAATTATTTTCCTGAAATGTCCAAATTTCTTTTCTGGGAAAGCTGTAATATGTCAATATTCAGGAATATAATAATTTCTTATTCAGCCTGTTACCCATGGGAGAGGGTGGTGAAGCAGGAACAGGTTGCTTATTAAGGTTACTTATTAAACTTAACAAGTTGGCCACAATGCTTATCTAGTTTCAACCCCCCTACTCTGTGCAGGTTGCCATCCAGCAGCCCAGGCTGCCCAGAGCCACATCCAGCCTGGCCTTGAATGCCTACAGGGATGGGGCATCCACAGCCTCCTTGGGCAACCTGTTCCAGTGCCTCACCACCCTCTGAGTGAAAAACTTCCTCCCAGTATCTAACCTAAACCTCCCCTGTCTCAGTTTAAAACCATTCTCCCTTGTCCTAACACTGTCCACTCTCATAAACAGCCATTCCTCCTGTTTATACGCTCCCTTCAAATATTGTATTTAATTGTCCTGTCCGTCTGTACTATACAGTACAAATTGATGTTGGTTTGAATGAACTTTATTTTTTTCCTGCAACTAATTAACAAGGTAATCAATGTTGATAATAATTTTATCACCCTGGATTTTAGGGCTAATTAGTGCTAATCTTCCTAGAATTGGTATTGGCATAATTGGCAGTTAATAAACTTCAGACTTGCCAATGGATCATAACACTACTTATTAAGAATCTGTAATGTTTCGTAAGCTTAGAGAGGGTAATCTATTACAAAATGATAGGTCAATGGCATAGCAAAGTACAGAAATAAATTTACTTAAATTTGTGTGAACAAAATCCCTGAATCTGAGGAAGTGTAGATCAAGGATTTAAGTTAATATCTTAGAGTTACCTTATTTGGGTAACATAGAACTTAGTTTCCATTAAAATACACCAGTAGTGAATGTGCAGGGATAGCAGAATAAAATACAGAGTCGTATGACTCAGAACCCAAACCATTTAAATTCACCATCCCCTCAGGACATGTGAGTGTACAGTATGGTACAGACCTCAGTATGTATCTGCTGAGACATAATGCTCAAAAAGTTAACAGACTGTTTTCAAGGTGCAATGCAGTTTATAGCAGCTGTTCCATCTGTCTCGCATTCCTCTGCGGTAAGTCTGGTATCTGTCCTTGTAGTTCAGGGTGCTGAGGAGACTCTGATGCCCATGGTGCATATACAGGAATTCAGAAGACAGAAGACCAGACCAGGACCCACCTTTTTTAATGTTTACTTTCACAACCAATATTCCGCAATAAGAAGCATGTATTTGAAGAGACCGTGGGAAATTCATTACAGTGCTGCTTCAGTATTTTCTGAGGAAATCAGCCTGAACTCATCAAAATGCTTCCAATCACTGTCACATACTGCTTAAGCCTTCAATTATGTTGAACCGATCATTGTAGGGGGGGCAGGTGCCTAAGGACTGGAAGGTGGAGTAACTGCTGTTGATAGCAGGAGCAAATCTTTGATAATAATTGTCTACATACAGAAGGTACTACTGCTGCTGTTCGTCAAAGATGTTTCAGTACAAACAGCAGAAGTCCAAAAGTAGATGTTTTCCAGTAACTTTTCTGAGAAGTTACAACTCAGTGCAAGCCATCTGCATGGTAAAGAGATTCCACTATTTATTATGTTCACAAACGTTGTGCAAGGGACAAAAACAGCATCCCACAGCAGGCCCTCTATTTTAGTCAAGAAGCTCAGCATCAATGCCATTACATTTTCATTTTCTGTCAACAGCTATGAATTCTTTCATAGAAAGAAAGTTACAAATGGGCAAATCCAAAGCAAAAATTCTGTGGTAGTCCTGAAGATTAATCCAGAATTTTAACTCTATTAGACTGATTCATACTTAATCTTGTTCAGAAAATGAAGGAAAAAGCAGCTCTCTATCCTGAAGGTCTACAGGTTTCTCATGCAGCCCTTGACTCAGCTTTCATTTGGTTCAGAACTACCCCAAAGCTCTCACAATGTAAATTTACAGCTGTTGTAAATGGCATTCCCTTCTGCTCTAATTATACTGGTGTGCACCAGCTGAGACACGTGCTACTGTATTTGAATCTATTTGTCAATAGCTTACAAAGGCTAAAAAAGTGTGTGAATCCCTGTAATTCCAATAACTTCCATGCAGCATATATTCAGCACTATTGTAGGAATTCTAATGTGTGATCAGCAAACATGAAAGACTTTCAACTAAATTTCCACCCTGAGCTGAAGACACCCAGGCAAAATCTCTGCTCATAATTGTGTCAAAGATGTTCTTTCTCATTTCTGTCAGCACTGGCCTTTATCTTCAGTATATATTGATATAAGATGAAGATTTAATATGCATTTTGTGGAAGTACAGGGGTCAGTCCAAAAGTAATGCCTCCTATTTACTTCAGTGGAAAACTGCAACAGATACAAAGAGCGCTATTTGATGGAGAAAATTCTCAGATACAAAACACTGTTGTTCTACACAGTCACCACCATTAGTTGTGCATTTTCACCAGGAATGAACAAGAGCTGTACACCACACTTGTAAAAATCTGTGCCAGTAGAGGTGACCCATGGTCACCACTGCAAAAAGACAGCATCCATTGCCTCACTGTGGTCACATTCAATGTTTGGTCTCCATAAATGTTCAGCAACCACTGATGAATGTCAATAGGTGTCATTTCTTTTCCAAATGGAGGAATTCAGTGACACACCTTTGCTTCATATGCACTTCCATGTCAGAGCCATTGTGTCAGACTGTCCCTGAGCTGCCAGCTGCCTCAAGACAACAAAATGTAATTGGATATTGGTGGGAAGGTTCAACTTCTAATGCCATATCACCAACATTTGCCTGACATTGTGTGTTAATGTCATAAAATAGGAGGCATTACTTTTGGAGCAGCCAGTGTAGAAGGTGTGGTTTACCATTTTTATTTCTCCGTTAATATATGAGCATGAGTAGTCCATTTGAATTTGTAGTGCATTTTCTAATCCTTTATATTTCCTGCAATTTTTCTCTTCAAGTATATTAGGGACTGTATTTAGGTGGCCAAAGTCTGTTGTCTTCTTTTTCTGGTTGCAGTGAAGATGGTGTGGTTTTGCCCACACTGAGGTAGAAATATGACTTTCCTGCTCTCCTAATTAGTGAGTAGAATGGGTAATCAAAGTAACTCTTCGAAGTTGTAGGTTTCAGAGTGCATTAGGAAATTCAGAGACATGTTTACAAATAAGTTTTTCCTTTAACAGGAGAGATGCGTGATAAATTTCATTTGTTCATTTCAAACGTACTGTCTCTTGTGCAGCATAAAATAGATTTGTTATGCATGAGCAGAAAGGAGATTAATCACTTTTTCTGTAACATAAAGGATAAGTGGTGGCTTACAACATTTGTGATGGCCTATACAGATTTTCAGCGGTTTACAAGTAGTTTAGTATCTCTCTGCATGAATGAGAAGATGAGAGTTTCAAGTGGAGGTTAAACTCCACAAGAGTGATTTAGTATTAATTGACATCCACATTCATGCATTGTTTAGGGTTGTTAAAGAACTTGCCAAGATCTTGCCTGAGGATAAGTTGAGTTTGATAGTATTCTTGTCAGCAGAGGAAGGGAGAATATTATCATTTACATTTGCAGTCAGTGACATCCTTGTATGTGAGTCATTCCATAGATTATAGCTCCTGGTAGGTGAGCCTGAGCTATCCTTACAGTGTAACTTTCCCTAATTGTCTGAACACAGTGTTGTTTGATCAGTGGAGTAAGAAAAGGAAATGAATGTTCAAAGCAACAAAATACATTTGATCAAAATGGTTTATAGTGAGCAGCACTGCACCATGAAATTCTGTGTTCAAATATTGACTAGTCAGGCAACTGCTGGAAATCTGAGGCTGTAATTGACACTTTATGTCACTTGATTATAAATGGCTATTAAAAGCTTACTCTGTGTGAGTCATTCTTTAAGCGTAATATCACAACATTTCACAGAGACAGGTGAAGCCACCATCACAAAGAACTGTTCTGGACTGCTATTTGCAGAAATTTAGTCTTATATTGTTTCCTAAATTTTGGTTTCTTCAAACCCTTGAAATTTGGTATCTCATTCCAAATGGAGGTGTTCCTCTGCATCTTTGGAACTGATGAGGTGTAGGAAGAATACAGAGACAACATCAGAGAGGAAAATGGAAAGCATCAATTAAAATCAAATCACAGCGGGAGCACAAGAAAAAGTTCTTCAGACAGTCATCACACCTTTTTGATATTGTGCTGAATATGTAATTTTGGTTACAGATTGTCCATATGTACTCTGATTGTGTGTGTGTTTTGAACATATTTCTCTTTACTCTTCAAAATCTGTTTTGGGTGTCATTCAAAAAAATGTGTGCTTCCATGGTGTAAGTAAAACAAAAGCAGCTGCAAACCCTCTTTTTCTTGACAGCTTAGAGCTGGGCACCTCTTGCATGATTTCAAGAGTAATATTTGAGAGCCAGTCTTTGCCCATATATCCAGATTTTTAGTACCAGAAACATCTGGGATGATGTTTTGCTTTGAAGAAAGATGAGTTTTGTTTGTTTTTTTTTTCTGGCCTGAGGACTATTCATAATTTAGATCCTCAGAGTAACGTGGAAATGGTACTCTGATGGTATTCTGTAAACCTTGTGCTGGCCCAATGGTTAGAAGTGGGTTTTACTCTTTGCAAGCAGAAAATATCCTGGTAGTTATTTTCTCAGAACAGAACTTTACTTATTTTTAGAGCTTCCAATCTCTGTTTAATAATATTCACAGCATTACATTGTGTCCCTTGAGGATTATGCACAAATAGGAATTTCAAAGTGGTAAGTGTACACCTTAAGAAAAAATATTCTCTGTAACAGGAAAATAAAAGATGTTGAAGTCTTATTGTACATGCTGATATGTATCAGTATTTTGACAAAATAAATAAATAAAATCTTACCCACCTAACAAATGCAAGGGCTTCATTCTGATTTCAGAGTAGCTGAGTCCCTGGAAAGAGAATGGACTGCTTCCAGCTTCAAGTCATGTGGCTGTGCTATACCTCAGTAAGCAATACTGGATAGCACACAGTTTATTGACTGGAAGCTCCTGGGGTCTTGAAGCCTTCATAATGGGCATCTGAAAGCAACAGCTCTTCCATAATAATATTGCTTTAATACAGCTGCAATACTGCAGAGTGCTGTTGGTGTAATGATATATGATGTATTATGGAAAATGTGACACTGGCCAGAAAGTCACCAGGGGAACTCATAAAATGTTATTTAACCTTTTGTTAATTTAAAGGCTCCAATATTATCTAATTTATTTATTGTCTGAGGAAAGAGGTTGAAGTCAATTGCACTGTGGACTGTGAAATCTGTATATGAGTTCCAGCACTGTAATAGATTATGGATAGTGAAAGGTGGAGGTTTAAGCTCTAAAGTTTTCATCTAAAAGCTGACAAGGTATAGCATAATTTGTATTAGTGAAAAGTCTTGCTCTTCACATGGAAGAAAGATATTTAAAGCCATAGTAAGTTCCCTTGAAAAATCTATTTCAGAACCAAGGGTGTAGGTTTTGTTCTGAGGTTGTGCATTTTTTTGTTTCTTGGTTTTCTTTTGTTTTTGTTTTTTGGTGTTGTTTTTGTTTTTTGTTTTTTGGCAAATCCCAGAGCATGCATTAAAATTTTGCATAAATATTTATTCTTTCTCAATTTCTTTAAACAATTCACCTAACCTAGAGCAAAGCACAGGGTTTTGCACATTGCAATGAGATATTACTGTATTAGGAAGTGTAAACTCAAATCTATCAGAGTTGCACTGTGAAACTGCAGAAGCTGAGGATAACTTTAGAATGAAGAGAAAAAGGATTTCTTGGACAAGAGCTTTCATATGTGAAAGAAGAATGCAGTCATGGTCTTGTATATGAGAAATCAGTTTCAGCTTTAAATATATCAAGAAGTTTTTGGGTGGTGAGGAAATTCAATGCTCAGTCCCTCTACTAGGAATTGCTGCTGCAGAGCAATGAAATAACAAGGGCACTTTTTTTCTTTTTTTTTTTTGCTTCTGTACAAATTGTTTACAAACTTTTAACACTCTGCTCAGTATTTCCTGCTGAGAAAACTATAGTAGCAGGTTTACTTCCAATAAAATATATTAAATTAGTGAGAATGGGGTTTTTGTTTGTTTGTTTACTAGTTCACTTGTCAACTAGTTTGTATTGGGGAGGATGCCCATTTTTGATGTAATTAACTCTTGTGCAAGCAGGGTTTAGAACTGCACAGATCAGCTACATTTGGCTTAACATACAAAAGAAATCTCACACATATTTCCACCTTTGTTGTGAATGACATCCTGTTTGCAAAGCAGCGAGAAGTAAAGTGAGGCAAAGGTATGTGGAAGGGGAGTGCCATATGTGATATGTCAGTAAACTCAGATCAACCTCACTCTAAATATGTTAATTAAATGCATTCCTTTTTATGTGTCTTGTCATTATGACTTTAGATTAATTGAATAAGATGAATATGACAATGCAACATAATTCCTAGACTTTGTGGGGTGTTTTTTAGTTGGAGATAGAAGCAGGTGGTGCAGCTGGGTCTGGAACCATGCTGTTCACAAGACCTCGTGTTCACAGTGATCTCTTCTTTGTTAATACTTAGATCAGTCCACTGAGATTACAAAATTTATTTTGAGCTACAGAGATTTAAATGAGGAAAAGACCTGTGCTGGCCCCTACCTTGGCCCAGTTCTTCCATTTTTAATTTTCTGTGTCAGTATCTTCATAATGGCTGTTTACAAGAGTGGATGGTGGTATGATGGGAGCAGGGGGGGGAATCGGGGATGGATGGTTTTATACTAAGACAGATTTAGAACATTTAGATTAGATATTAGGAGGAATTTTTTTCACACAGAGGGTGGTGATGCACTGGAACAGGTTGCCCAAGGAGGCTGTGGATGCCCCATCCCTGCAGGCATTCAAGGCCAGGCTGGATGTGGCTCTGGGCAGCCTGGTCTGGTGGTTGGCAACCTTGCACAGAGCAGGGGGGTTGAAACTAGATGATCATTGTGGTCCCTTTCAACCCAGGCCATTCTACAATTCTCTGATTCTATGATTCTATGAGCAATTCCAATTATACTGCTAAGTGACACTGCATAATCGTGACTGAAAGTTGTGGTAAATGAGGTCGAAAGGAACTTGTGGGAACTCATCCTGCTTCATAATGAGAGCATCCCTTCTCAAGCAGAAAGACTTTCTAAAATCAGGCATAACTGGGCAACAGAAAATTGAGGCAGAAGTTGCAATGAGTCATGCAAACAGTTCTAGCTTTTGGGGTATATCTACTAAAAGTAGATACTTGCATGTCTACTTTCATAAGCCCAGATATTCTGCAAGTGCTTGGTACAGCTGCAAGTAAAATCCTTGAGGTTCTTCAAAACACTTGTTTAATGGTAAAAACCAAGGGCTGTTTGCCACTGGAAAGGTTTGAAGTCTAATTTCTTTTTCTTTGTTGTCAGTGTACCAAAGCAACCTTTTTATTCCCTGTTTGAAGTGCATGCTGGTGTCTTCTTGTCTCCCCCTCTCTTCCTCCAGCCATTTGGGATGGAAAGTGTGATGGCATATCCCACGGTTCCCTCACTCTTCATACACCCAGACTTCCTTTGAGAGTGCAGCTGGGAATATTCACATGCAGGCCTTGTTCTAATAGATATTCTTCATGTCTAGTCTCAGAGCGGAAGGCTACAAAGTGCCCCAGCTCTTCCAGTTTAGATGTTGTCTTTGCTTATCAAATTAGAGAATGCACTTAAATGCAGGCAGCTGTGATTCACTAAGCATCATCAATACAGTAAAAGCTACACACATAAGCCTTGGATCCATTGCCCTTGGCAGTTCATGTAATCTGTGCAGTTACAGCCCTGTAAGTGAATGGTGATAAGACCTCTGTGTCTAGGAAGTATATTCAGAGGTACATTTCTGTAGTGTACAGACTTTGTTGCTGTGCAGATGCTTCTCTGCTTCTCTCTCTCTTCATACCCCAAAAATATCTGTGTCTGTGTATTGGACGTGGTAGATAATCTTTCTTGGCTCAGCAGTTTAATCTTTCCAGAGAAAAAGAAACCACTCAATTATACACACTCATAAATTAACTTGACAGCCCACATAGTGGAACTGCCATGCTTTCCAGAACTGTTTAAATTGTTCATGAGTTCTGAGTCCCTGCAAGCAGAGGCCAGAAGGGAACATTACAAGCCCCTGTGGAAACCGTGTTCCTTCTTTATTTTTCAGGCTTGCTGTCAGCACAGTTGGTGGAGGTGATAGTTATGCATTTCTCTTTCCTAGTGGAGTCATTATGCTAAAGAAGCCTCCTGTGCTCTCTCATATAAACATATTCTTAGTAAGGTGGTTGGGATCACTGCTGGCCCATTCATCACATTCACACACACACATACTAAAAAAAGTGAAAGCTATCCATACAGATTTGAAGTCTGCTGAAGTTTATAGCTGAGAACAGGATATTTCTGCACATTCTTTTCTCTCAGCTATCTTATTCCCTGACATCTGAATTGTAGGAGGAAGATTGGGGTAAATTAGGGCTGCGCATTACTCTCACAGATACGGAATATGATATTTAGTGTCTGATGCAAACCTACAAAAGAATGAAGTGGGCATCTTGTCCAGCTCAGGATGCCTATGGTTCTGATTATTGATTTCTGAAAGGCTGAATGGAAGCAGATGCAATATATCAATTCTGTTTCCAGAGGATGTATGGATAAATATTATGGTTCTCTCCTTGGTCATGCTATTGTCATGGTCATGGTCAAAGCTATTGTCATGGTCAAAGCTATCTTACTGGAGAACTTTTGGGAGAGACATGCGTTGAAGAACTTACATGTACGTGTGTAGAAAAGTCCTGTCAATATTTTTGTGAATGGACTATTTACTCTGAATGTATTGAGCTGTAGGCAATCTCATGTAGTTTGCACAGAGAAGTTACCTGTATCAGAAGTCTGTGCACTGCTGAAGCTTAGCTCAGTGCAACACCATAGATAAGGTGCTCTGCTCCTGAGTCCAGCAGCACCTTGCCTTCTGTGAGCATCAGCATAAGCTTAGTGATGGCTGAAATCAGGGCATGCCACCAGGGTGTGAAAACACCTTTCTGTTTGCACAGGAAAACTCCATCACATAACATGCAATCACTGTACAGTTTTAGACAATGTAGCTCTCCTGACTCTGTGGCCAGCAAAATGCTATTCAGTGTCCTGTGTGGGTTCACTGAGCTGACTGCATTTGTCAATTACACAGCTCATTCACTGGGGCTTCAACATGAGCATAACCCCCATTGCTTTCCCTTACACAGTATGCATACAGTAATCACTTGTTCTTCACAGTGCAAGGTAATCAGATAACTTTTATTCCCAGCACTACTTAAATATTTGGAAATACATTTTCTTAAAATGCCTAAAACACTTACTCAAATCCTGTAGGCTTCTTACCATATAGTGTTTCTGTCTTCACATTTGCCTGCTTTGTCACACAGTCACAGTGAGAGATGGCCATTGTTTGGTGTGATATTCCTAAGTCAATCGATGCACTCAATCAAAGGGGGAGGGAAGTTCATTTTTTTCTCATTTTACAGATAAAGAGCTAGAAAATTGAGATGGTCTATGTTTTTAGATCGATCCTACCTGTTAATACTTTCATTTAGCCAGGATGTGAACTGAGGTATTGGAAACCACTGAAGTGTCAATTAATTTTTTCCATTCTTTAAGAAACTTTTGCTATCTTCTGTTTGTTGTTTTATTTTTTTTTCTGTCTTCCTGTACTCATATGACACCTCGTTAGAAACTTATTAAGAATTATACAAATCATTCCTTTTGTTTCTGCACTGAAAATCTCTTTCTACAGATTAATTCTGAAGAATGCTCAAAATCAAAATTTGCAGTATTAATTGCTACCATCAAGACCAGGATGTTTTGGAATCCAGTTCATTGCATGTTGGAGGGCTGTAGTCTATACATATTGAAATCTATTGCTAATACTTTTTGGATATCAGTGCTCCTACTCAGCATGTTGAGGAAAAGAGTAGTGCTGTTACATCATGTTAGCAAATTTTGGAATTCATGCAACCTTGTGAAAAAGAAGAAACAGATGCATGAGTAGATTTATAGATTTGTCTGCAATAGAGCAGTTGCTAAGAAAATAAGAAGACATTTTTCTTTGCTTCCTGGGTGGTGCTTAAGCTGCTTTGTAATTTTCACAGTGTAAGCTGTAGAATTAAGAATTTAGCTTGAAACCCATTGTGTTACCTTTACAAGTTCATCTGCAACACTTTGATGTACTGTTGTTTCCATACCAGTGATAGCTCTGAATCACAATGATATAAAATTATTTTCAGCCTTTGCACTGTTCATTTGCCTATCAGCTCAGTTTCTGAATGCATCTTCTCTGTCCTCAGCGACATAGGTTCTGCTGATGGAACCCAACTGCTTATAGGACTCAACGTGGGAGTACATCTGCTGCAGATTTTCAGACCCTCACCCTCAATCCTGCAGGAAGCTGAGAATCCCATGAGACATTTGGAAATGCTCCTCAGTAATTATTTTATTTTTAAAAATGCAAGTGAGCGCTTCACTAGTGGTTGGCAACCCTGGCCATGGCAGGTGGGTTGGAACTGGATGATGTTTAAGATCTCTTCAAACTCAGTGCATTCTATAATTCTATGACACAATCCTGTGAACTCACGGGAATAGCTGTTGTGAGTATAACATCCACAGCACAATGAGGCTCTCTTATCCTGGCACAGAGAATTGCCAGCTCTGCCCAGGTGAGGGAATTAAACCCAAAATGTAAAGAATTTCACCAACTTTGTCCATGACTGAGTTGCAACAGGGAGAGTTTGGTGCGATGCTGTGGAGCATAGTTTGTAAGACAAAGAGTAAACAGCACTGAATATTGAATGTATTTATTTATGTGCTAAAATGATCATATTAGATGTATTTAATGAATCCCTCCCTTGATAGAGTGCTACTGCAGGGAGTCTGAGGAACTTATCACAAGGAAGACTGCAAGCAAGATCTGAAATGTTTTTGTTTGGAACCTAAGTGATGCCTGAGGTAAAATGCACTGTGTTATAGTAACAGTAATTGGCTCCTCGTGGCTTTCCCCAGTAAAAGAAATTGAATTTCAATTGACATTGAGTGGGAATAGTTGTGGAGCAGCAATTATAATTGCTGTGACATGTATATTTTTGTACCAGGCAGTGCTCAGAAGCCAAGAAAATGTGTTGTTGTAAATTAGAGTATGATCAAAGGATGCATTTGGGGGGGGGGGGGGGTGGAGAGGAGTACAGCATGTATGATGACTATCTTATGCTCAGTAGCAGTGCTAAGCTGAATGGTTTTGTTCAGGCTGCTTGTATGCATTAGAAAGGATACAGCAGTATACTGTTCTGTTAGATGCAGCACTGCATGGATGAAGCTTCCTTTCTCAGCATAATAGCAGAATTCCCTCCAGTAAATCAAATGTTGATTTAATCATTTATTATGCTAGGAGGTGGATATTTAAAAGATATTTGGAGAATTTAGGGTTATATCTTCTATGCTGATTTTAAATGATAGAGAGATCATTAGCCCTAGGCAAATGGTAGAAGAATCTCCTTAGTCAAACTCCCAGCTTTTAGCTAACCTCAATGTTAGACAGCTTTTCCTGATCTCTAATCTAAATACCAGGAACATAATCCCATCTCATTCCCAGAAGACAAACTGAAAAATTTATTTGCTTGTTCCTTGCTGAATCTTCTTCAAATATGTTTTGACTATTTAAATCATTTTTATCTCTTTAGTCTAAGCTAAAGAGCCCACAGTCTTACATACTTTTCCAATTTCATAGATCGATTAATTTCTCCAATTGATCATTTATTGACTTAGTACCCCAAACTCAAAAAGGCACAGTTTTTGCATTAGAAAAATAGATCAGAATTGATGTTTTATGATCTTGTTATCCACCAGACCTTTTTCTGCACATCTATCTCTGTATGCCTTCATTTGCCACCCTCCATCCAGATATATTTTTTTCTATCACTTCACAAACTGCACATTCTCTTGTGGAATTAAGTAGTATTTTTCAAATTGTTTTTCGGATTCCTGAACAGAGCTTTGTTTTCCAGTGTGTGTGATTTCTCTCCACCCTGACAAAATTAATTTTCAGTTTTTCTGCAGTTTTCACAGCAGCAGTATGTAGTACTGCAGCCTATATAATTGGCCCTTTCAGCACCGTGTTGGACCACTGGCAATGATTGTATGCAGTTCCAACAAAATGTGGTTTACAGCAGTTTCATGCAGTTTACATTTCCCTAGCTTGGAAGAATCTTATAAATGTCACAAACTGTACTAAAGCTGAGATACATGACAAATTCAGACACTTCTTTATCCACGAGGCCTGTTGCCTTGTCATAGCAATAAATGAACTAGTTTGGTGCTGAAGATTCTTTATGAATTGTTTCCTGATAGTTATATTTTTTATTATTTTATAGATGCTATTATTTTCTTCAATATTTTCTGCATATGAAACCTTTAATTTTTACCTCTTACTTTCTGAGTACTCTTTTTGTCTTTTCATGGGCAGAAAATACATTTGTGATACTCCAATCTGCTGATCTATCTGTGATAAAGAAAACTGCCATCACCGCTGCATCACAAGCCTGTTCCCTGCCATAGAGCTCTGTTTTCAAAAATTAAAGGCTGTTTTAGGCTGAGACCTTACACCTCTTTTTTGTCATAGGCCACAGATATTTTACTGAAGATGTAAGTTAACAATCTAGCAAACACTTTGCCTTTTAGTGTTGTGGTGGTAACTTTCACTCTTCTACAAGAAACGAAATCTTTTGTTTTCTGGTCTTCTTAGTAGTAATGTTCAAGTTGCCAAAGTGGATCAGATCACTTAATGGATTACTCTAGCATGCTCTTACCCTGTGGAGGAGTAATTCACTATAGGCAATCTTTATTTTCAGTGCCACAAGGTGGTGGTTAAGTCCAGAAGCAGAGGATGTCTTCAGCAGCTTGCTTAAAATACTTATTACCACTGTGGCACTTAAATATTTTCATTACTTATGTTTCTGTTAAAATTTCTAACCTCTCACTGATGTCCTTTAAAAAACCCTGGGAAGAAAAAAAAAAAAAAAAAAGGGGGAAATAAAATAGTGACAAAGCCTTGAAATTTCTTCAGTGTTTTATCTATTTTTCTTATTCCTCCTGGATCACTGTAAATCAATGAGAAGAATGTGTTTTCCACTTATAATGAAATCTAAGGATGAAATGCAATAGAAGTACTTTTTTTCAGTGACATTTTTTTCCAAACTTCAACAGATGAACATATGCACAATGTAAATATTTTCATTTCTACAGTTTTCCGTTCTGCATTTCTGTGCACTTCAGAGTAATTCTTCAATCAGTGTTTTCTTTGTAATGAGCTGGAAGTGCTTGTTCTATATTTTATAGTGAGCTTGGTCCCCTGTCTGCTTCTGAGAAATGTCTTGTTAACTTATTGTTTCTGAAGTGCAATTTGCATTTCTGTGAACTGGGGATTAAGTACTACTTGTAGATTAGGAATAATTTATGTCTAATTAATATTAGATTTTTTTTTCTCTCCTGCTTCAGATTTTGTTTTGCGTGAAAACATCAGAGTACTTCCCGGTGATGACAAAGGAGAGAATTTCTCAAGTGCAAAACATGAAACCATTAAATTGGAAGCAGTTCTTGTTTTAAGCTCTTGCTTACTGACCAGTAAATTAGTTTTGACCAAGTAATATCCTCTCTGGAGCTTTGAACATAGTTCAAAGGATGCTACATTTTGTTGATCTAAATAGATCTGCTGCCAAGACTATTTGGAGCAGTTTATCCTTGCAAAAATACATTGGTATTGTGAACATTTAAATCCATGTAATTTGTACTGCTAGAGTTCTTTTATCCAATGTGTTAATAATGATCTCAGCTGAAAAGTAGTCTGTGAGAACTGTGTAATATGCTGTTTTAAATGAAAATCTTATCCTTCCAAAATTTGTTTTCTCCTTACCTTTAATCATACATAAAAAAAGATGGAACTATATGATAATAGGACCATTTTCAATTTCTGAATATTCAGTTATGCCTTTCTTCATTGTTCGGGATTGGTTAATTCGAGCTGGTGATCTTTATTGGGTGGGCTGACAGAATTGCTTTGCTATGAATAATTTCAATCACTTTAACTTTGCAATCAGGAGGAAGCCAAGAACAAATAACATGCATTTGATGGCATAGATCTTCCCTGAAATAAATATACTTTCTTCTCTTCATTAAGGAAGAAATGGATTATAAAGTGAGTTAATGAAGAAGACCTTCCTGCAGTTTGAGTCTACTTGGCTGAAAAGCTCTGCTCTTTCAATGAGATGTTAAACCTAGTTCACTTCTACCCATCAGTAGCATTTGTGTACATAATCTCTCTGTTCTCATAAGACCATTTTTTTCCCATTAAGTGGCTTTCTAGTATCCAGACAATGCAAATTGTTTGTGAGTTTCATGGGAAAAATCCAACTCATGAAAATAATCCTCCTGATGTGAGCAGGAAAAGAATCAGCACCGCATAAATATTTTTCATTGGTGCAGAATTCAATGAGCTATGCTCGTGAAGCCCCAGTAGTTCAAAGTCTCTCTCAATTGCTTTATTCATTATTTAGTAGCAAAACAGAAGTTGTAGCACAAAAGAGAATCCATGTGTGATGCTGCTGAAGAGGGAAGTACCACAAGGTATTTCTGTCTCCTCTACAAATCTGGGCTGAATCAGAAAATGAGAACAGTGTCTATCCTGTCACAGTCATAAGAGCTCAAAAAGTAGGTTTTGCCAGCCAGGCTGTGTGGTAGGAGATTTTTTTAGAGCCCTATTGTGTCAGTGAGCTATCCCTAGGCAAAAGGAAGAGTTCCTCTATATTGTGGACTGAAAATAGCTTTGCGCAAAAGCTCCACAGAAATAAAGCAAGATAGCCATATTTAATAAAAGAGAAAAAGATACTGCCCTATACAACACTGGAATTCATGTAAGCTTTGGGGCCATCTCTTAGGATGATTTTCTATCATCATGAAAAAGAGCTGCCTGTTGCATTATGGGCACTCTTCAGAACATTATTTGCTCAAAGACCTACCCAATGAATGAAGTCTTATTGGAACTAACAACTTTTATGTGATCTTTCCTGTCTAGTATGAAAGGATTTCTTTTAAAGATGTGCAGTGAGATTTGCCCTAGGCAAGTGAGTTTTTCCAGGATTAATGGAACCACAGAAATATAATGATGTGCATATCTGGAAATGAAGTTGTCTTTAGCGCAAAGATTTTGGCCCAAACATAGATATTTTCTTTTAGAGGGCTTTGTTGTAGACTCTAATTTCTGACTTGTGGGGAATTACCTTCAAAGATTAAAAAAAAAAAAGCTGCTGATGAGTCGTTCAGCTGTGAATGTAAATGTGCCTAGTGTTTTGCAGCAGGGCTTACTGCAAATTGATAAGTAAGCAAGCTATAAATGCTTCTGGGCCAAGCTAAAATGCTGCTCTAGCAAGCAGCATTTGTGTTAGATCACAGCACAGGGATGCTTAAATTGTCTCAGAATCCTCTTCCTGTAACATACCATCTCTTTTTACTATGGTGTACTGCTCTACGTTAGATTATAAAAATCTTGATCTCAGAGTGGAATGCTTCACTCAATTGAGGAAAACAGATTTTCATTACTACTTAGTATATCCTGTTTGCCTCATTTCTGTTTAAAAATGTGAGCTCCATGATGTTCTTCGTGAACTACATGAATGATGTTCTGCTTTAAAGCAGAACAAAAATAAAACGCAAATTATTTCTTACTTAAAGTAACATCTTGTGTTGATGGAGTACAATGCATGTTAAGAACATGGACAATAGGGTAGGCTGTACCCTCAACAGGTTTGCAAATAGCATAAAACGGGAGGGAATGCCTGACTCTTTAGGGAGGCACACAGCTGTGCAGAGTGGCTGTGGCAGACTGGAGAGCTGAACTGACAAAAACATCATGAAGTTCAACAAGGAGAAGTGCACAGTCCTGTGCTGAGAAGGAATAGCCCCACGTGCCAGAACATGTTGAGGACCACCTAGCTGTGGCTGATCTTGGCAGAATCACAGAATCACAGCTGCTCTCTACAGTAGGTTACAAAGGAAAGTGTCCAGGCAGGTTTTGTCTATCTACAGAGAATTTAACTCCACAACCACAGAATCACAGAATTGTAGGGGTTGGAAGGGACCTCCAGAGATCATCGAGTCCAACCCCCCTGCCAAAGCAGGTTCCCTACAGCAGGTCGCACAGGTCGGCATCCAGGCAGGTCTTGAACATCTCCAGAGAAGGAGACTCCACCACCTCCCTGGGCAGCCTGTTCCAGTGCCGTCACTCTCACTGTAAGCTCTCTGTTCGGTTGTTTCAGTGCTTTGTCACCCTCATAGTGAAGACATTTCTGGTCCATGTGTTGATGGAAGCTCTTGTGATCCAATTAGTCCTCATTTCTTTTTCTCCTGTTGTTGATCAACGCCAAAAAGATCCTGGCCCCATCCATTCTACACCACCTTTCAGGTATTTTTGAGTGTTGAGATGATCCCCTCTCATCATTCTCTTCTCAAGGCAGAGCAGCTCCAGGTCTCTCAGCCTTTCCTCAGAGGGTAGATACTCCAGGTCCCTAATCGTTGTGACCTTCCATTAGACTGTTTCCAGCAGTTCCCTGCCTTTTGTGAAATGAGGAGCCCAGAAATAGACTCAGTACTCCACGTGTGGCCTCACCAGGGCAAATCAGAGCAAGAGATCACCTCCCTCAATCTGCTGGCCATCTTAATCTGACAAATTTATTTTGCATCTCTTCTGGGAAACTGATAATTAGGGTCCTATCAGGCCCAGAGATTTTTAACTATATTATGCATGTATGCTTGATTTCCATCAAAGTAAATCACATGCAACAGGTATAAGACAGACCCCCAGAACTCCAGGAAGGAATTTCTTCATCATGTGCTTTTTTCAAGCCACACTAGGAACCATCAGTGTATCCATCAGCTCAAAAGGAAATTATTTCACTGTCTGTACCATTCATAGAGCACAAGCAAATTCTACTGAGTAGTAAGGTTAGTAGCAGTGTTTCAACAAATATAGACTCAAATGCCTTTCTGTCCAGCAGCTCTTACAAGCTCCTTGATGTCAGAATACAACAAGGCACTTAGTGCAGCTCTTCTCCAACAGATCTCTTTGAAGTCAGATTGATCTTTTGTCTCTGTGTAATCTACAAAGACCTGTGCTGCCTTGAAATAATTCTGAAGTGCAAATGGAAAGACAAAGGACCTTGAGAACGGCTTTTTCCTTACACATTCAAAAATGAGTTGTCAGTATTTATCTCATATAAAGTTCAAAGGATAGATCTAGTCTCTCTACAATTGTTTTTTTTTTCTAGTAAAAACACAGATAAGCCAATAAGTCCAGATGCTTTTAAAGCAGAATGCTAAAAACTTAAAATGCCCCTGTCACTTTACAGTTGATTGATTGAAAATTGCTGTTAGGCCAACCTAACCTTTGTATCTATGTTAATCAATATATTACCATTACAGTAAATTTGATTAGTTCTTTTTATGTACTTCTTGTAAAATCCCCATTTTTACAAACTGCTGAAAATGTAAGGAGATTTGGAGAGCAATCTATTTGAGACACTGTCATGCCTCTTTTTCATACTGCATTTTACACTGCCTAGAAACTGTACCAATGGAAACAGAGCCCATTTTGTGTTTCCAATGGACTGGAAAGGTTCTGAATTTTCAGATGTAGAATTCTGTTGTTATTTGTTGTTTTAATATGCAGCAGGGTGGCCATCAGGAGATGGGATATACACACTGTACATTGTACTGGTAGTTTAGGAAAGAGAGAAATTATATTGTAGATCTAACTTCAGGTGTTAAAGATGCTATCACCTTTTCAACCCATTGTTTCATTTAGCAGCCAAATAGCTGAGATGACACAACAAATCTGCCTACTACCAATGAAATTGAGTTTACTCTCCTACAGTAACCAAAATGATACTGCCAGTTACAGTGTGTTAGTTGTGGTGTTGAGCATTTCAAACGACCTGCCAGATCGACAGGAATGCCTCAACCCATCCCTGCAGGGATACTTAGGTCTTACTGGCTAAAAGCAAAGGTGGCTGCCAAAGAACAAAAAGTGTTTGATTCTAAATGTCAATCCATTTTGATCCTACTTTCACACAGTCACATAACAATGGAATGACTAATCATCAAATTGTATGACTTATATGTGGTAAATTTTATCATTTATATTGGCATTGATATAAGCTGCGCTCACTGCCATTTAATCAGGAGTAATCCCATAGATTTGAAGAGAAAGGGATAATCACTACACAGATGAAGTATTTAAACTCATGTGCTGGATCTATTTTGTTCTACATTTGTCTGTATAACTAAATGGTAACAGTTCGCCATTATTAATCCAGGTGAAGGCGAATACAGATGGCTTTTTGAGCTGCTTCTGCCAAAGAAGATGTGTGAACAGCTAGTTGATGTGAACTTATAGAGGATGTGGCTGGAATAACAGCAGCTGTTTATAAACTCTCTTGGGGGGGAAAAACTCCAGATTATTTGCCGTTCTGCAGACTGAAGGTGCCCGTTTTATTTTGGCAATCGTCTTCGTGTATTCGTGAAAGAGAACATAAAAGAAGTTAAAACATTTAAAAATTTAACTCCTTCAAAAACCTTTATATTCTCTTTGAATTCTGAAGCCATTATGATTCATGTCTGAATGAATTTCAGTTCCAGTTTTATTTAGGGAAAGCCGTTGATGTTCAGGTCACAGGCCACTCTCAGTATTGCAGTAAGTACATCGCATGACTCTTTACCTGGGAAAGACTTTAAAAATAAGAGCCATCTGTTTTCACTGCTTCTATAGAGCATGTGGTAGATCTCTTACAGTGCCATCAGTACAGTATTTCATTAATTCATTTTGTCTCAATAATTTTACAGTTGGAGCTAAAAATTATCCTATTGCTTGGTAGTTGGACTGCCTGCTTGAGCTTTCTCATTTTGCAACCTGTTTAATACTGAGCATAAATCTGGCAGAAAGCAAGCAAACAAGCCCAACAAAAACAACTAAACATTTTGGAAGACAAAAGAAAATCTGACTCCACTTGGCATTTCAGAGAAATTGTTCTGCACTTTATAAAGTAGATGTTAAAATCTCAGTATTGTTACTTCCTCCACCCCACACAGAAATCAATGATGGATGTAATATCACATAGTATGAATGCCATAATAGGATGGAAGGGTTAGGTGGAATCTAATGCATTAAATGGTGTAGAATATAATAAACTGAAAATCCCACCTTTGAGGCAGTTGTGCAAATTTAAGAAGTGAATTAGATACACAAATGGAGTAGAGTTAGGATGCTGAGAAAAAGATGGAGTTAAAGATGCGTAACATTAATAAGGAATCTTCTTTTGTCAGTAAAAGCGGACAGTCATGTAACATGAAGAGTTTTAAAGAGGAATTTAGGAGATGTATTTCATGTAATTTCTTGTTAGAAAATCACAGCAGGAGACTACCTGCCAGGAAAGTAAGATTTACCACTTTTTATTCAAAATTAGTACATTTTCTATACATCTTTAAATGTCAGGTGATTTCTCATCTGAATCCATACATTCTCGTCTGAATCCATACATAGGAGAACAATGAATTAACTGACCTAGATAAAATACAAACTCAGATTCCTATTAACCCTTAACTTAGGGGTATAATTAGGTTAATGTGCTGAAATTTCACATACTGTTCTGTTTATGGATGATACTTCATTAGCTTTAGAATTCTTTGCTTAAAACAAGGTCACAGATTTCCAAGAGAAAAGAAACTATCACAAACAAAATGAAATCCACACTGGAACCATAATCCATGTTTGTTCTCAATCTACTTTTCCTGTGCCTCTAAAATAAGGTTGAAAAAGTATGCAGACTAATCTGGCCTCTCTTCATGTGGGTATCTGGGACAAGACTGTGTGTTGTTTCACCGTTGTTCTGATAAGAGTCCTACTACTTTTCTCATGCTCAAAGAGTCTACACTTATGCATCTGTAACTTTAGTTGTATTACCACACAATAATAGGATGTATTACCTATGTGGTGCAGTAAAATGTTTACAAAAGAGATTCACATGTTGGAGGTTGTGTGATAAATTATATTTTCAGTCTGCATTGGTAATTCTGTCCATTGCTGTGAAGTTTCTATTCTTGTCTTGGAGAATGGCTGGATATAGATGTGTGAAGTTCAATTTATGCTCAACAGCATAGCAACAGATTTAGACATACAATAGTTTTGATATCCTAGCAGATAGATCAGAAAAAGAAAAACAGATTTCACTGGGAAAACATTCTGCATCAGAGGGTGATGAGCATGGAACAGCTTCCCAGGGCAGTGGACATGGCCTCAGCTGCCAGAGCTCAAGGATTGCTTGGATACTACCCACAGACACAGGATTTGATTTTGGTTGGTCGTGTGGGGAGCCAGGAGTTGAGCTCGATGACTCCTTGTGGGTTCCTTCCAACTTGGGTTATTCTACAGTTTTATGACTTCTCTATTCTACTTTCTTGGCTAGCACTGAATGGGTCTGCTCTTGGCCATGAACAGAACAAAAGAGATCGTCTATCTTAAATAGTTATGTAATATGCTTGTGACAGAAACAAGACTGCAAAGGAGAATCTGAGGCCACATTCAGAAATGACAGCATGCAGAAGATGCTGCAAATCTTTCTGCCAAATCAGTCATAAAATATGTTAAACCATGTGTCTTCTTGTTATGTAGTTCTGTTGAAAAGTTATAAGGTTAGACCTGTTTGCTCAAAAGTTTGTCCATCTGATATATAATTTCTTGTACATTTACTGTGCTGGGTTTTTCATTCTCTCTTTAATTGCCACTGTTCCACCTAAAAAAGCAATGAACGACTCAGATTTTAAAATAACATAAAAATCTTTCTTTTAGAGGTGAATGGAGTTTCCTTTTAAACATAAACTGTATCTACCTGAGTGTGAAACACATTTTTATTGGAATGGCACAGCAGTGAAATTTCCTAAACGAATATTACTGTATTTTCCTTTTTTACTGTATGAAATAGTCTGAAAAGCTATCACTTTGTAGATGAGTTTTAGCAGCTGATCAGTGGTTTAGGCAGACATCGGTGCACATTGGTGGTCAATGTTGTGGACAGAATGGACTGTGATGATTTTGGCTGAGATGAAGTTAAGCCTTGGCAGAGTTTGTGATCTTGTGATCCTGGCAAAAAACAAGGACGTGACCGTGACCTTCAGGAAAGTGATCACTGGGCTGTTTAAGGAATTACTGGATGGGGTTCCCTGGGAGACTGTCCTTGGGGACAAAGGAGTGAACAGAGCTGGCACCACTTTAAGGATTCCTTTGTAAGAGCAGAAAGCTCTCTTGGAAGCTGTGTTAAAGCACATGAGGAATGAGCAGGTGATCTGAGGCAACCAGAGTGGCTTCAACAAGGGCAGATTGTGCCTGACCAATCTGGCAGCCTTCTTTGATGGACTGACAGCAACAGCAAACAAAGAGGGGTTCAACTGATGTAATCTACCTGGACTTCTGCAAGGCCTTTGATATGGTCCCACATCCTTATCTCTAAATTGGAGAGATATGATTTTGAAGGGGGGTCTATTCGGTGGAGAAAGAATTATTTAGATGGTCACATCCAGTGATTGTGGTCAATGGTTCTATGTTCAGGCAGAGGCCAGTGATGAGTGCTGTCCTCCAGGAATCCAACTTCAGACTGGTAGTCTTTAACATATTTATTAGTAATCTGGATAGTGCAATTGCATGCACCCTCAGCAGGTTTGCTGATGATACTAAGCTGAGCGGTGCAGCTGACATACAGAAGAAAACAATGGCATCCAAGGGGACCTGGCTTGAAATATGGGTCCACATAAACCTAACGAAGGGCCAAAAGGATGATCAGAGGGCTGGAGCACCTCTCCTGTGAAGACAGCTGAAGGAACTGGATTTCTTCAACCTGGAGAAGTGAACACCGTGAAGACCTCGGTATGGCTTTTTAGTACAGAATGGAAGATGGTAAACAAGGTGGAGAATGACTTTACATGATCTGATAATGACAGGACAAGGTGGAATGGTTTTAAACCAAATTAAGGGAAATTCAGGTTAGATATTAAGTGAGTCTGATTGAATGGATCTTGGGCAGCCTTACCTTGTGGGTGGCAACCTTATTCATGGCAGGGGATTGGAACTGGATGATCTTTTTGATCCCTTCCAACCCAAGCAATCTACAATTTTATGATTCTATGAATAAAATATTAATATTACTGTGTGAAAGAATTGATGAGAATAGCAATTAAATGATATTTGTGATATCTTTGACATGGTTGTACAAAAGATGCTATATACAGCAAGTGCCAAATATAATGATTATCATCAACAGTATCCTTCTGACACTAATTAGATAATTGAAGGGCAAGCCCTTGAATGATACTGCACAGGACAAGATATTCATCACTGAATCTTTTAAAAATGTCTTTTTTATTAGCATACTAAATGAATTAAAGGAACAGCTAAGTACTGCATTTTCTTTTTTGCTGAGATTTATTTCTCTTAATTGTTCTGAAACCTGCCTTGGTGTAGGTTTTGCTTTGATTTAGCTCAAAATTACTTTCTTTTAAGGAGCATGGGTATTATCCATGAACAGAAATAGTAACATTATCCTTGCTTATTGTAGATCGCCCCAGAACTCAAACACATAGACATAAGTAATGTTTGCATGTTTGCTGTAGTTTTCACGTGGGGACATGTTTACCAGCTCTACAATATTTCACAACTTTTTTTTTTTTTTTAAATTTAGAGAAAACAAACACAAAAAAACTCTGAAACAACTAATCACAAAGAAACTCCCAAATTCTAACACATTAGTACTACATATTGCACAGAGAATCAGAATTTCCTATGATCTGTCTCCACATCTGGTACTCATGCAACCATCTCTGTGGTTTCTCCATCTCTGGAGGCATTCAAAGCCAGGCTGAATAAGGCCCTGGGCAGCCTGATCTCATGGTTGGCAACCCAGTTCACAGCAGGGCTTAGAACATCATGATCTTTAAAGTCCCTTGCAACCTGGGTTTCAGTTATTTTACATGTGCTTACAACTTATATTCAATTGCAATGTCATTTCCTTAGTTACTCTATAGATGTTCTGTATTTGGATCCATGGAAGCTGAAAAAGATGGGCCTATTCTTGGGTTCCAGTTATATCTACCTGAAGGCACTGGTGATACAAGCCATTTTCTTGTGAATTTAATCTATTTCAGTTGTGCTGAACTACTCGTTATTACATACTATTGCACAGTAATTGTAATCTAACTTGCTTCTTGACTACATTTTAGCATTAATTCAAAGAAGTCTAGAGTGTTGATGCTAGTTTCAAAATTCAACACAAAATTTCAGTTCCCAAAATATTCTGATTAGTCAGGCAGTTTCTCAAGTAGCCTCATTGATCTGCAGCTACAAAACCTTATATTTTAAATTGTATCCTACATTTTCAGGTATATCCCTGTCATTCCAGAAAGTCAGTTTTTCATCTATTTGTGACTGTTCTACCACCATTTGCTTGGACAGTGCCCAGTCCCTCTAAACAGCTAGGTGATTGGACAGAACTAATAAAAACTGATCTTTAATATAATAACAGCACTAATTCTATTTTTTTTTTCTTTTTTATCTTTTTTGGGGGAAGGGAGGTAAAATTAAACCAAAGCAAGACAAATTCTTTTTTTCAGTCACATGAGAACGTTTCAGAAGGATCAACAGACACTGATTTAATTTGTCTAAATAGATAAATCGTCCATGTTGAACTTGTCTCCACCAGCGTGACAGTGCTTATCCATGATTTAATTTGCAATTTTTCCTTTCCTTTTTTTTTTCCTTCCCTGAAGAACTTGTGTTTAAATAGAGGAAGTCTGAAGGTTATAGAGTGTCATGCATTTTAATCAGTACATCTCTAGAAAGCCAGAATATAAATATTTCCCACAACAGACAACTTTTTTCTCCCTTTCCCTCATTAATCTACATTGACTTGTGGTGACACTGAGATACTGGAGAAGGAAATGAACTTTTATGAGATAATAGAGTAAAGAGATTATTTCATTTGATTTCTTTTCCAGGACACTGTGTTTGGTAGGAAAATTTAATATTGTCATTTAAAATCAAGCAGCAATGAAACCATACTGTTATACCTGATAATACTTTTATGCAGTAGATCACAATAGTTAGCCGTGCTCAGACACCCAGAATGTTTCAAAGCAAAGATAGAATCTTACTGTAATGGATGGTCTTTGAGGTTGATCCCTATTTTTTCTGCTTCATGCCATGAAATATATGTTTTTATATAACTGAGAAATATTTTATGTTTGATGTATTCATTCAGTACATCTCTAGCGAAAGAATTGTTTGTTCTTCAGCATCTGGAAATGCACTGTATAGAAGTAAATTAATAATTGTACTCTTTATCTTGCCTGTCAAAATATGGTAGACTACACAGGTGTCAGTGCTCTGTGCCATCATACTTTACATGTTTATAGAGTGATATTAACTAATTCTTATATTTAGTCACACAGAGTTTTTCTTTCTCTGTACAAAAAATAATGTTCTACCGCTTTGGAGTCATTTAAATATTCTTCTTTCGTGATTTAAATATTTTTCTTATCCTGAAAGAATGCATCTCAGATATAGAAAAATCTGCACAAATAATTCAAACATTGTCTTTTAGTTACCCTCTCAGAATTTATCAGAAGTTATTTCTTTGGATCTTTTTTGTTTTTTTCCTGTGCCTTCTTCATAACCTTTGAATGAAAGGAGAGTAATACAAAACAACCCAGCCTTGATACATGCAACTGTCCCATCAGTTTTCATGTTTTCACAAATAAAGCCAATGTACTTCATGACACTTCAGTAAATCTTGGACATTTGATAGTGCAAAATCTTGCACAGGGGGAGAACATAACTATAATTTTCACTTATAATGAGATAATCAGTCGTATGCTTAGACATGTGAAAATTATGTAGTGATCCACAATTTAAAGTAGCGCTTGAGGAAGAGTCTGTACTTTTGTGATGAGTTTCCTTGGCTTCATTACAGTTAAAAAGGACTTTCAAATGTAATAAATTCAGGAATCCATTTAGTCTACTAGATTGAATGTCATGGGCATTTATAGTATTGTGCTGCATATAGCAATTTGATTATTTAGGTAAGATATTAAAAACAAGGGAATAACATTATAGTTAGTAACTGTTACTATTAAATATATATTTTAAACATATATAGAAAAATTCTATTGCTTGATGTGCTTCAGAAATGCATGTATAGTGATGGTCCATGATATTTTAATTTTGCAAACAAGAATTGGAGACCATAAGTATGTTCTAATATTATTCCTTTTAAATTCTTTTCATATAATGTATTAAATTAGTTCAGGCAATACATTCTTGTTCAAAGAGCAAACTTAAAGAAAATTTAGACTTGACAGTAATTTTTCCATAAATTCCTCATTGACATTGTACGAGGAAGTCTTTATTTAGATTTGAAGTTTGATAATTCTGAAATAGATAGAAGATTTATATACATTTTTTGGTGGAATTACTTTAGCAGAACACTTTTTAGAAATTCAAAATTCAAAATTCAATAATTTCTTTCAATAATATAATTACAATGCTATTATAGAAACTTGGATGAATTTACACAGTTTCATTAATAAAAGCAATCTTGAGTATAATGAAAGTGAATAAAGCTGACTAGAATATAAATACACTTTTTTATTATTTATATTAAAATGAATGTTTAATTGCTTACTTTGGCCTCACTTTTATGAGCAGAATAGGATAAAGAAATAAAAAACAAAGTAAACAGATACCACTGTATTTTACCACATTCACCATCAATATTTTTGGGTAAACCAGGTTTCAGAAAATATACAGAAGCAATACAGAAAATGATCCTGTAGTATTGTTCAAATTTCTTAGTAATGCTTTCTTAACACTGCAAAAAATTGTTCAAATTTATGTGTAACTCATAACATAAACTCCAAAATTTATTGTTTCCTAACTTTAACAAAACGTTGTTTCTTAATAGTTCCTAACTAAATCCTAATTTAAATTATTTATTATTATTAAAAATACTTTAGTAACTGTCCACAGCAATATCACCTTTTAAATCAGATGATTGAAAGTACTGCAATATCTCTATGACTCCCATTTCTAATATCAGATTCGGTAAATTTCTGTGGTGCAAAAGACCAAGGATTTGAAGTTATTAATTGTCTTTGCTATTAATGGAATTTAGACTCTCAAAACATGTAAGTGACTCAGCAACACACTAACTCACTGATTTCCATGGCTAAATTAAATTTCAAGAAAAGTCTTTTTCTGCCACTACAATTTTCCTGTTGTGGTACATTTTCCTCTGAATTCACTTTGTGATCCTCCGCACCTTAGATGATTACAAATACGCTGCTTGGAAATAGTTTAAACTCTTTCTAATTGTGGTCACTCCTGTCCCTTATTGCTAGTTATGGTACAACTATTTAGCGTGTTGAATGTGGAGTATATGTAAGCCTTCAGTCTGATACAGGAAGATCTCCACAAAGCTGAGAATTGGAAGGGAGTTAGGAGATAGTCACCACTCTGAATAAGAGAATGATTCTTTCTCAAGGGCTACGTTTTGTTAATCAAGAGGACATGTGTTTATAGATATAAATAATAACATTGATTTGCTGGTGTACGAAGCAATCCATACTCCACAGATTAATTGCTGATCAGCCATTATATCTGAAGGAGCTAACTGTATCCACATGAAGGACGTAAGTTAAAACCATTCATGCCAGACTTTGGTACCAATCATTGAGCTCAGGACATTTTCAGTAAGATAAGTGGGGGTGTTTGTTTCGCTTTATGGTTGTATGGGAAACATTTAAGTGAAATTCATAGTTTGAGTCACCCCCAATGCAAATATAGTTTGCATTTTCTGGAAAAACTAAAAATTGCTACCAAAGCTTTCATTGTTCCTCCAAATTTTTTACTTTTTAGTTATGCAGATCTGGATCATGTTAATGCAAATGACTGTTGATGCTTTGGAATAACATGAAGGATATGTACTGTTCATACCCATGTGTAAGGCTTCTTTTTTGTTTCTATCTGTTACCATGAAAAATGTTGAGTTTCTTGATTAGGACGTCATAATTTCAGTACTATTTCAACAGTTTAATTCTCATAGTGAGTGCATGCAAGAGTATAAGATATCAGCAGAGAGTTTATAACAGTGTTCACTTAATTATTCACACAATTCATATCTCTCACAGAAAAGACTGTTCCTAACTGAATAGGATGCAAAGTCCCTCTGTGTAGAAAATAAAATGCAGTGATGCAGTGAGAACATTTTTCAGGTAAAATATTAAAAAGACCTATAATCTGCATTCTATGCTCTCTTGTTGGCACTTTGATTCTACTACAATTGTTAATGAAAATATGCTTTGTATTTTTCATTTCTTTAAAATGTTTTCTTGTAGTGACAGTTGTCATCAAAGAGATAAAAGTAAGAAATAGCTGTTGGATCTGACAGTACTAAGATGTTAAAACTGGCATTATTTCTTATTGACCAAGGCGTGTGCAGGAAAACTGTACAACAGGAGGTGCCTACAACCATTTACATGGAAAACATTATCTTTACTTCTGCAGACTTCTGTGGAATCTTTCTGGAACATTTTACTTCACATCCTTCAAAGCACAAATCAAAGCTCACCAGAAGATACAATTTACTTTTGTTTTAGGCTAGGTATTAATTATTTTCCAGTCGAGACATATTTAATGTCCAAGTTTGCAAGCATAATGTAATTTTTAGAATGTAAAATTAGCTAAGTACATTTAAACTATAATTTCCTGTAATAATCTTTCTTTTCTGTTTTACAATATATAGCATAGCATTCAGAGAGTAAAAAAAATAAAAAATAAATAAAAAAAAGAGATTGCTGGTGTTTCCAGTCACATTTTGCATGGAATGGACTGCCCTGGGAGGTGGTGGAATCACCGACCCTGGGGGTGTTCAAGGAAAGACTGGATGTTGTGTTGAGGGACATGGTTTAGTAGGAGCTATTGGGAATAGGTGAACGGTTGGATTGGGTGATCTTTTAGGTCTTTTCCAACCTTGGTGATTCTATGATTCTATGATTCTAATATAATCTGAGGGAAAAAAAGCAGTGTTCTTTAGCAGAGATATTACACATCAATCACTAGAAGACTATAAGGAAGATGAAATTTATTATAAAGGTTCACTGTTTACATAAACATTATTATTTTCAATAATATTGAATACAGTGATGAAAATAAATTATGAAATATACACTCATCGATATTTCTGAAGGAATAGTCATTGTACCATTATGATAATGATTTTTAAAGGGCAAATTTTACCATTTAAAAAAAATAAAATCAATCAGAGTTCAAGAGATTTTAAAATCTTAATGGAAAGTGGTTTATTTGTTTTTCAGACCAAATATCAAAATACCTCAACTTACTTACAATAAACTTCCCTTGAGTTGAGTTTTGTGTTTAAGTTGAAGTATCAGATGAGACAACTACTTTAAATTTGTTGCTTCCTTCACAATTAACAAATACAGCAATTATTTAATTTTTAAATCTTACTCTCTAGACTGATAGTTGGATACAATGTTCTTGAATACAATGAAAACATTAATGGACTTCCTATGCACTGTTGTATCAAATAATAATATATTCTAGAGTTAATATGAAAAAGCTATTTCATAGTCATCCAGACCTGCAGGACTAAGATTGCTGCTAATGTTTAGTTTAATGTGGGACAAAGTTATGGAAATCCTGTAATTCATTGCATTACTGGTGAATCACGTCTGGGAATTACACCATATATGGCAAGACCACGAACAATAAACTGAGGCCTTATGCTGTGAACTGGTCTGTAAGGAAGCAATAGATGTTCTCTATTTTAGAAATAAAGGATATTATTTAAATACAAATCTAGTTTGTTTTGTTTTGTTTTTAATTTATTGTGAAACCACTCTAAGATAAACACTTTCAAGGTAGAACCAGACTTCAGTGGGACTTTTGGAAGCTCATGCAACTCTACCATTTAAATCAATTACATATTCACCTTTCTATACAATGTTTGAGAAGCCATGTCCTGGTGTGTTCATAAAATGATGCTAGCACACCAAGCAGAGGGCAATCAAAAAGGACAATTACTGCAAGTCTAAGCATGGCATTAATGTTTCATAGACCTAGACTGACATAGACCACAAGTTCTCAGTAGTCTGCTATATGAGATAGTATGAGGGTCAATGGTCTCTAACCATATCTGAGTATTTCATTCTTCAAAGACATGACAGACTGCGTTAAAGAATGTATTCAGATCCTTCTTTAAAAAAAAAAAAAAAAAAAAAAAAAAGTTAAATGGCTCTAAATAGAAATAAAAAACACCAATCATGAAGAAATATTTACGAATGAGTGCTCTGCAATGCAAGCATCCTCTACAACATTTAAAAACAAATACACTGTCAAATCTCTGCCCTAATTACTTATCTTCATCATAACACTTCTACACTGCTCTGAAAGAAATGAGTATATCTGACGGACAATCAAACTTAGAGCAATAGGAGACATAGAGTAAGGATGTGTAGATCTTTAAAATGAATTATAACATTGATAGTAACAAAAACAAAAAATAAAATAATAAAGAGATGATAGTCATATTTTCTTTTCTGAGGAGCAAAAAAATCAATTCCAAGAGTAAAAATAAAATATTTTCCATTTTTACATGTCTGCAGATTACCTGTCCTCTCCAAAAGTTAGAAGTTATAGACAGTTGGCCAATTATCTACCACATTTGAAAATGAATTGATGTTCTTAATTGATATCTTAAGAGGAGCGGCTGAGGGATCTGCGATTGTTTAATCTGGAGAAGAGAAATTATTGCTCTCTGCTACTACCTGAAAGGAGGTTGTACTGAGGTGGGAGTTGGACTCTTCTCCCCGGCTTCAAGTTGTGCCAGGGGAGGTTCAGGTTAGATATTAGTAAAAATTTGTCTGAAGGGGTGGTAATGCATTGGAACAGGCTGCCCAGGGAGGTGGTTGGTTCACCACCCCGAAGGTGTTCCAAGAAAAGGGTGGATGTCACCGTGAGTGACAGTCTAGGGCAGTCACAGGCTGGGTTAATGGATGGACTAGGTGATCTTATTGGTCTTTACAACTGTAGTGATTCTATGATCCTATGATACTGTGATTCTAAGTGCAGGTGACAGTATGACGAGTGCACAAGCTGGAGGTACCTTGTATCCAATATCCCAGCTATAGAAATCAATTCCCACTCTGACTCGGATTTCTTTAGTAGCAGCAATATCTTGCGCTGGCATCACACATGTAATTCTACTAGTAAAATCTATATTTGAAAGTTCCTTACTGTATTCCCTTTGAAACTCATTGCTTATTGAATAATCGTAAGTTACTCTGAAGTAGCTAATGTATATGTCAGATAATATTTTCCCGTGGTATTTTGAAATCTTCTGGGGAGTCTGCTTCCAGTTAAGCAAGGAAAGGCAGAACATCTTGCATTCCTTCACCTTGCACTGAAAATTCTTTATTAAAAACAGACTCTCTGTCTCCTACTATGCGATTTGAGCAAAAATGAAAAAGTAGTAGCAGAGTAGTTGCTATAGGAGCAGCAGTCAGATTAAAGTCTGAATCATTACCTGTAAAAGTAGTTTGCAAAAAATTTTAAAGTGTAGGGAGTAGCATAGAACTCAGGCTATTTCAGTTGCATTTCATAGTCCAATAAGCACACTATAAATTACTGTGGATGTGGTTATGTCACAGGGAGGACAGTTCCATTTGCAGCATATCTGAACTTTTATTTCCAAGAGGTTCAATCAGACTCACAAATTGTGACTATGTGTAAGTGTAGGAGCTGGGAATGTAAGGCCATCCTGAGAGAAAGTTCAGTAAAAATAATTATATATGCCAAAGCATATTTCTTTTGTGAACATTCGATCAAGTTGTATGCACATTAAAATGATGGATGAAATCAGACCTTAAGAGATGTAAGCACTGTCATTTTCATAGTGACAGAGGTTTTCGCCATCTCCCAGCAGCTATGAAACACCTCATACCTTTTTTCATATCTTTTTAGGCTACAGAACAAGAATTCTAATACACAGAACCAAAAATAAAGGGAAAAAAAAAAAGAAATAAAAATTCCAGTGAAAACAGGTCAATGCTAGTAAGGATTGGAAATCAGACATCAGCCTATATTTAATGAGATAGAGAAACACATCTCCGAGAACAGTTTATTTGAGAGTTGCTAAACAACTGTACTGGTCAGTGCTGGGAGCAAGCACAGCCAGACTTGTCCTTGGTATTGTATGGCAGTTCTAGAAAATTATTCATGCATTCCACTGGTTCCTTTGCATTTCTCTCCTCATTCTTCCTCAGCTAGATATGATAAACAGAGAGTTTACATTCTGATCCCAGTTACTGCACTATAAGCTTGATGGAATGTTGACACCTGTGAAAATGCCTCTGAATTTATGTCAGTGCAACATAACAAAATCTTGCAGTGCAGTTACTCACAGAGGAGTATATTTTTTATGAATTAAACCAGGTGCCAGGAGGAATATTCTGCTGCATTAAATCTATTTCTGTATGTGCAAGTTTCTCTTTTATTTTTTTTCACTACAAAAAACTCTCATCAAGATTACAGTTTATTCAGTTTTCTAAGTGTATAACATAGAAGTGGTACTGATGGTTTAACAGCTTTTCAGAAAATTCTTGATGTGGATTTTGCTTTTTTTTCTTGTGTCTACATATATTGAAAGACATATGCAAAATACTATACAGGTGTATTTGTCTTTTCTACTTTGAGTTCAGTTTTCACCCCTCACACACCTGTCTTCATATAATTAGTCAGCTTTTTCTAGCAATATTTTGCCTCTACTAAAACAAGTAGGAAAATTGTTCCCAACAAATGATGTAAATCAGTCATGCAGTGAACAATATGTCCTGCTCTCTTGTTGTAGCTGATTACATTTTACATTTAAAATGGAAATGTGACGTTGAATCTCACCAAGGCACCTATTTTTTTAGTTAACAAAAAACAGGGCAAGTTTGTTAAAAAAATATATAAAGAAAAAAAGATAAATTATAAGTTAAATTGATTTTGTGGATCATTTAAACCTGGAAACTAGTTTAATCTACAGTTACTTCCATAATGTTTTCATCACAGATACTATCATACAGCTTTCAGTGTAAGATCTATTTGGGTCTAACTGGAATTCTTCTTTACACCCATTCCTTAGGGAACAGTAAGATCTTTTCCTTCTGATTTGGGAGCACACTTTAATAAATTCTTGATTTATTAAATGAACCTCAAGACAGTGGTTCATTTCAAAATCTTATCACTCTACACAAAAGTAAAATATGCTGAGAAATTGATCTAATTCCATTCAGATTATGCTGTCAGGCAATGTATACAGTTTACAGGAGGAATACTCTGGTTACAGCTAGTTCTCATTAAAATTAATTGGCAATACATAGGAGTTACTTATAATATCTCCACTATCAGATGCAATTTGCTTTATAGTAACTCCATATTCCAAATCAGTTAGCTTTTTCTGTATCTGTCCAAATTATCTGTTTGAGTTCATATTTTCCTTCTAAAAGTGAATACCTTTGAACTCCTTGCTATAACTCTACATAACAATTCATTTGTCAAGCTACAGTAAAATTATAGCCTTGGGATCTATTCCATTAACTCTTAAATATATATTTTAAAATGGAACAATAAAAGTCCCCAGAAGAACCATGAAATGTGTTGAAATCAGAATAATGTGGACCTGTTTAGCTATGATAAAATGTTATTTTTGAAGGATTAGGTCATTTTAGCATCAAATGTCTCAGCCTCATTTATTAATGATGAGAATCTTTAAATATTTTGGAGGAGCACCAAAGTGTTAGGGCATTTTTATCCAATGTTGTTTTGAAAATGATATAAAAATAAGAAACTCTCTTCTGCGGTTTGATTTGCTTCTTTTTCCAGACAAGGAAAATCCTTATTGCTTTTGAATGTGTGCTCCTTCTGTGCCGTCTCTCTCTCTTTTTTAGAAGCTGAAATGATGTTAACACAGATTTGAAAGTCAAACGTAGAAGTCAGTTTTTAGTCTTTTTTTTTTTTTTTGGTTAAGTACAAGACTTGTTCACCTTAAGTTGGGATCAACTTCATATTGTACACATCCACAATGTAGACATTCCAGTCTTAACCCATGAAGAGCAGTAGTCAAGTTTGATGTAATTCTGTTTGTCTTTTCAGAAGGAAAATATGTAATACATTTTTTTAGCATAAAATCTCCTGCTAACAAGTTTGATTATGATGAAGTCAAATGCTTTTAATGGTTCCAGTTTTATCCAGCTTTTTCACCAGGATGGTGAGGAGTGTGAGTACAGAATTCAAAAGAAATGCCAGTGTATCACTTAGTGTTTTAAAACGGCTACAGAGCCTTTGGGAATACAATTCCCACTGTTATTTATTTATTTATTTATTTTTCCAGAGTTTGGACATAGAATTTAAATTTATTCTTGAAATAATACTCCGGCAGAACTGAAAATAGATTTTTTACCTTTCCTCAATGAGACTTCTCAGTCACCAACTGGTCTTCAGTTGAAAACAGCAGAGTATTACGTATTTATTTTAAATTATTAAAGCTACACCATTCTCAACGTGACTGTGGAAGCCATGGAAGCTACAAGGACAGGACAGAGGAGTACAACTCACCACTAAGCACAAAGAATCAGGGACTAATATGACCTAGAAAACTGCGCTAAGTGTCTTGGATATTTCCCACCCCTGTTTTTCCCTGGTGTAAAGAAGGTATGTGGACAAGTACACGTCCATCTTCAGCCACTGCCTTCCGGGTCCAGGTGGGCTGAAAGTGGCTGAAATTAACACATCAGGCCTTCAGCTTCTATGTGGACTTGTACACACATTCCCTGCTTAGCAGTCAGAGCTACATCAGGGTGAGATCTTCTCAACCTGAACCTTTGTTTGCAATGAGCAGTGTCTCACTTTCTAAGAGTCTCAGTCTGTCAGAAGCTAAGGTCTTAGTCTCCAAGAATAGGAGATTATTTGTATGTCAAAATAGCAAAGTATTCTTCTATTTATATTCAGTGAGCTGAAAAACATGTTAACCTCATTCGATAAATTATCCATTGTTACTTTTTCAGCTCTAAAGCTAAGCAATCAAAAAACATTTTTAAAATCCACATCTGCAAGTCAGATCAGAGAAATAATGCCAAGTAGAAACACTCAATCTTTTAAAATAAAAAGCCACATGGACTATCAGAATAATTAGCTTTTATTATGATTAAAAGGGGTAAAGCCCTAAGTTGAAATTAAATGTATATGTCTATTATCAACATGATTATTTCTTTACTGTGAAAATTTAATTTCATGTCTGGTATGAGCTGGTTATCAGAAAAATGCTAGCAAACTGTGACACCCCAATTTGTCATCCGGGCATGAAAAGTTGGGTACAAACACCAATCATGCATTTGCTACAATATTAGGTTTTCAAATCATGCACAAAGTTAATTATCTAACCTACACACTGCACATTTCATTGAAAGACAATCCATAGCAGTGTAACTCTGCTTTACAATAATGAGTTAAATAATAATAACAATCATAATAATAAAAGAACAACAGAAAAAAAACAACCAGAAAACCTGCTTCTGGTGCAACATACTCCAGGTTTGATCACAAGAATTGAGGGACAAGTCAGCATTTTGAATTGAGCAGCTCCTCTGTTTCCAAATAATATAGTTGCTCATGGTGTCCAACATTATGGCTTGCATGGCCTGCACTGAGTGTCCAAGGAATTGTCTTGGATTGCACTTAGAGAGGTGACTCCAAAAAATAAAGCTTCCTTTTTATTTCTGTGGAGACTACAACAGAAACAAAGAGTGCAGTAACACTATTTGATAGAGAAAATTCTCAGCTACAAAACATTATAATGTAGTCTCTACCATCATCTATGCATTTTCACCAGCAATGAACAAGAGCCTGCATGCTGCACTCAATAAAATCTGCACCAGCAGAGGTGACCCACTGTTACCACAGCTGAAATGCACCACCCACCCCCTTACTGTGCTCACACCCACTGGTTGATCTCTATAAATGTTCAGCAAGTGCCAGCAAATGCCATTTTTTTCCACATGGAGAAATTCAGTGGCACACCTTTACTTCAGCCACACTTCAATATCGGGCACCATTATGTCTGACTACTCTGACACTGCAATAAAACGTGACAGAGTATTTGTGGAAATGTTCAACCTGTACTGCCATACTACAACATCCGCCTCTGATCTCATGGACAAGCATTGTAAAATAGGAGACATTACTTAATGTAGTTAATGCGTACAAATAACAAAACTTACATTGATTTTTAGTTTTTTTGTTTGTTTGTTTGTTTGTTTTTTAATTAAAACATATGAAAAAGAAAGCAACAAAACCATAAAACAAGTGAGATATTTGCCCTTGTTTTTTTGAAACTAACACTTTGGTCTTCCTCAGTGGCAGTGGTTGCAATTCTTAGTGAAGTCCTGAGATGTTCATCAAAGGTTTTTTGATGACATTTTACTCTTCTTATTTTTCATCCTTGACAACAGCTGTTTTCAAATGTACATACCCCTAAAAGCAGTGACATGAATAAGGCATTATTGTGTGCTGAGGAATATTTTTCTCTTACAGAAGTCTGCTAAAGGGACATGATGATATTACTGAGTTGAGTATCTGATTGTATCTATTCCATTTAAAAATTCGCAGGCAATTTTTTTATGTCAACTGAAAACAGAATCACAAGTATACCAAAAAATTAGTGATTTTTTCAACAACCATCAAACCTATTCTCTGACTCCTTTATCACAATGAAAAGTGGGGCTGCATATTTTTCACTGCGCACAGGACAGTGTTCAGTCAGTGTACCAAAATGCAAAGTTGTTTGCCATAACTGGAGTTAGTACTGCAACTCCCTCCCCACGTTCCATTTTCAGCCTAGGCAGTGCCAATCACACACTGCTGTATGGTTGTTGTGAGTGATGGGCAGGCAGTGATGAGGACAGGCCTGGCCTCCTGGCAAGGCAGACCTACTGCCATGATGGTGCAGGGCAGGGGATGGCCATAAGATGGTCTGGGCCTGGCCACATGTGTTAGAATTAAGGAAGACTCATACAGAGCAATGAGTGGGCCTTTGAACTCACCAAAATTTTAGTGTGCCTGCCATTCCCACCATAAAGTTTATCATCTGCGGTGTAGGTCTGAGCTATCTTATGTTGTCCCCAGTTTTGAAGTCTGATATGTAACTCCAACAGGTTAGGCACAGTTCATAGGTGTGAGGAGGAGGCATTATTCACTGCCATAAACGATAAAGACATAATTAGCACAGCAGCTTAGTTTTTTCCACACATTGTTATTGAAAACTGGGAAAAAGAAAAAAAATCTTTAGAACACTCTGCTAGCCCCTGTCCTGTCACACACATCAGTAAAATTCTACATCCTGTCTCTTGAGGGCAAGTCACAGCTTATTTCACTGCTAATTGCTAAATTAGGCTCTTCACAGAATCACAGAATGGCCAGGGTTAGAAGGCCAACCTCATGGGAGGTGCTCCAGTCCCCTGATCATCTTCATGGCCTCCTTTGGACCTTCTCCAACAGCTCCCTGTCTTTCTTGTACTGGGGGCTCCAGACCTGGACACAGTGCTCCAGATGGGGCCTCACAAGAGCAGAGAAGAGGGGGACAATCACCTCCCTGTCCCTGCTGGCCACCCCTCTTCTGATGGAGCCCAGGATACCATTGGCTTTCCAAGCTGCAAGAGCACACTGCTGGCTCATGTTAAGCTTTTCATCCATCAAGATCCCCAAGTCGTTCTCTGTAGGGCTGCTCTCAAGAAGGTTGCTCTCAAGAAGGCTGCTCTCTTCATTTCATTGCATCAAAAATGTTGTACAATTACCTCCCCAAGAAGCAAGCAGAATATAGTGTGTTCACTTATTAAAACAGCCAGAAAGATACAAGGACTGGGAAAAGCAGTGTGACAGCAGCTATTCTTCAAGGAAGCAGAAAAACAAGGAGGAAGAGAGGGATTGAGAAAGTAAAAAGATATCACCTATCCTCACGTTTGTCCATAGTGTTAAACCTATAAATGCTACTTCAAAGTACACCCACAGACAAGACTATGCGTTGACTTCAGTGTACACACTAATAACAAAAGTTAAATTCTAATTTTTTATTCATGAGACAAAATCTTCATTCTTCATACAGAGGATATACATTTAAAAATGTTATTGAGAAGACCACTGAAGGAAAAGTTACAAAATTTTACTGCAGGGTTAAATCACAGAATTATAGAATCACCAGGGTTGGAAAAGACCTCTAAGATAATCAGCATAATTAAGAATAATAAACCAAATGAACCAAAAATACACCAGAGAAGAGAGGGAGTCAGTCTGAGTCTTCAATGGCAAACTCCCACCGGCTGCACAAGTAGGTCGCAGCAGTAGGCTTTGCTCAGTTTTCATCCCTTTCTGGTTGCAAGGTATCATTGCCACATACTCACATTCTCTTTGCAAATAGTTGACTTTTTTACTTTGTTTTAAATTCTTCTTCCACTAAGCCTTGATGTGGTGGGGAGGATGCACTTACTTGTGAAAATCACAGGTGCCAAATGCTGCTGTTTCATTTTATGCATTCTCTTTAGGCCATCTGTAAGATACTAACAGTGGCTTGAACTGCAATGTGGTGGGACATCCTTTTGGACCTCTCAACACCACATACTTTCAAGCAAAGGAGCATGTAGGTGAATTAACCAACAAATGGAATGGACCTTTTGAAAATGGCTCAGTAGCACTAAAGGGACAATATTGGATTTGTGGTCATTATGCATATAAACGATTACCTGCAAACTGGACTGGGGTATGTTATGTTGGAGTAATCCGCCCGATGTTCTTTTTACTTTCAGGAAGGGATGGCAATAAATTAGGTGTCAGAGTATATGATGATCTCAATCGACACAAGAGGTCTATTGATACCTCCCTAACACGCGGCAGTGGCCAAACTTGGGGCAAAGATGACTGGCCTCCCCAGCGCATAATCAAACACTATGGGCCAGCTACCTGGAACCCTAACGAGTGGGTTAGTGGTGCTCGAGAGCCCATCTATAACCTTAATCGTATTATCAGATTACAAGCTGTCCTTGAAATAATTACTAATGAAACAGCATACGCCCTTGATCTTCTTGCAGATCAAGCTTCACAGATGCGGGCGGCAATACTCCAGCATCGCATTGTTCTAGACTACCTGCTAGCTGAAGAAGGGGGAGTCTGTGGCAAATTAAATGATTCTACTTGTTGTAAAGATTGATAATGGTAAAGTTGTTAAGCAAATTGCTCATGGTATACGGAAAATAGCACATGTTCCTGTTCAAACTTGGAAAAACCCAGACCTTGATCTCTTTTCCTGGCTCCCAGGTGGTCCATGGGTAAAACGTATCTTGTTTTATCTATTATGTGTAATTGTGACTCTCATGTTCATTCCTTGTATGATACCATGTTTTATTCAACTTATTCAACGTGTTGTATCCTCTATGTACTTTGTAACTTCCTCTGCGGATGGGGAAGTCAAGCAGATCAGGGCAACATTTGTAAGCAACCCTGATGAATCTCTTGTAATGATTGTATGAAACTTTTGATTCCCTACCCCCTGCTCCCCCCCTCCTTTACCCCTATGCTTGCTATCTTTTTCTCTCACCATCATGGGTCACCTGTGTCCCATTTTAAAGCAACCTTTGAGTCACGGGGTGGTGTAAAATACTACTCTGTAAGTTATTATTCTGTTAACTTCTGTGTCTCAAAGTTTGCTGGGAACACCGAAGGACTTGTTCAAGTCCAGACAAGTCCCGAGCAAGGACGGTGAAAACCTTTGTTTTAAGGAGACAGATGGACAAGTCCAGGCAAGCCCTAGGCAAAGGTTTTCACCCTTACACCATCCAATAGTTTTGAAGAGGAAAGCAGACATCATTTGAAGTACTGAATTTAGAATCTTACTGCAAACATTCGTGTTGCTAATGCCTACCCTTCCAGACCTGGAGAATAAACCCAGTGAGGGGGATTTGAAGCAGGAAGTGAGTGAACAAGTGTTTAAAGAAAGTGAGTATGAGCAAGTTGTTTAAAGAACTACTTTCTTGTAAGATGGTCTCAGGGCACTTTTTTGTAAAAGAAAATAAGTGAATGTAAAAGACATTGGGGATATTAATTAAGTGCTAAGAACTCGAAACAGTTAACATCTTTATCAATAATTAAGTTACTTAACAGTAACTTAATTATTCAATTTTACTTCACACTGTCTTCTATTTGAGCCTGCACTCACGACATCTGGGAAGGAACTCTTCCAGCAGAAAAAAAAAAAAAAAAAAAAAAAAAAGTGGAATAGCCCACTGTGAGGTACTTAGATTTCTATTACTACCAAATTTTGCCTGCTGCTTCTCTAAACTTAGCTATTTTTAATGAATGTTGGTTCAAATCCAAATAATGCGTATGCATCATATGATATTTTTCTCTCTAAGTTTAGATTGGAATCCATAGCAGCCTTGGAAAACATACAAATTAGAACAGAAGACATCAGGTTCTGAACAGAAGGAAAGTTAAGGATGCTATTTATCATGTGCTTGCAGTCACTGCTGAGTGATTACTATTTTCTTTTTCTTTCTTTTTTTTTTTTTTTTTCTTCTTTTTTTAATTGGCAGGCTTCAGAGTCTGCAAGGGGAATTGATGACAAGATGATAGATCAGTTTCACCATATTGGCTTGTTGATCCAACAAGTCAATATTGGCATTTGTCATTAGGCTTTGGACCCCTACAGACTCCTGCTGCTGATTAGTCAAATACTTCACCTCCTTGTAATTACTGTTTCAACAGCAGAGGCTCTGAGATATCCTCAGAGGATCAAACTTTTGCAACTTATCTGCTATGAAGTGCTACTTAGCACCATTTGAGTGAGAAGAATTAAGCATGTGGTACAAGGAGAGAAATCAATGACAGTGTTTGAACAGCTTAACCCTGCTGGCCCTTGCATGTTAATAGATTACTAATGCATCACTTCCCCACTAGAAGGAAATCAGTATGAGTAGCATTTTCTCTGTGTAGACTGTAAATCACAAATTGGAAAAATGTTTGCATTCATTTTTATTTATTCCTTTGAAAATTGACAGCAACAGGGAGGCTGGGACAACCTTTCCCATCATTTCTGTCTAATTCCTTGGCTTGGATTCTAGAGAAAAAATTTTCCTACCAGGTATGGACTGCTTGTGCTGTGGAGGCTAAAACAAACTCAGTTATTTAATAGATGTCTTTTCTTACACAGGTAAGAAGAAATTTTATCTGTGTAAACAGGTAACAGAAATCTTGCAATGCCAGCTTCTTCCATAAATAGTGTTTCATTATTAATAAAGGAGCCTTCCATCTCTACAACTATATAAGAATAACACAGTGTTTATAACTTTTACATGGCTTGAGACTTTGGTAATAGCAGCAGCTGAGGTGTCTCTAAGTGGACTGAAAAACAGTTCAGTTCTGTGTGGCCTGCATTTGCAGAAAGAAGTGTGTGAGGTTTTGTTGCATGTAAGATTATTTATTGGAATGTGGCCCTGAAGAAAATCAGATTGAAGTGTGCTCCTTTTCTATGAAAATAACTTTCTTAGTCCACAGAAATTCATAGTGTAGAATATATTTCTTGAATGTTCCCAAGATTATCTGGATTAGCTCCATCTATAGATCACATTCTAGAAAGACACAGACCAAAAGACCAGACTTCATTCTGAGATACCATTTTATTTTATGATAAAAATTAAATCCAACATTATTAAAAGTAAATCCAGCATTAAAGTGAAGAACAATCTTTGAAAAGAAGAAGCTTTAAAAGAATAAGCTTAAAAGATCCCGCTAGAAGACATTTCATAAAGATATTTCTTCAAGAATACAGACTGGATTTTTGTACTTACATAGCAATAAAACTTTATTTCTCCTTCTCCAGAAAGTTTCTCTTTTCTGCAAACATGGATATATGTATTTGAAGGGGTGTGTGTGGAGGGAGAAGCAGAAATGTTCTTTTTGCTTTTGGGGAGACCATTTTCCCGTTATCTCTTGGTTGTTTTCAGCAATGAAAGTGAGATGAGACGTGAAAGAAAAAAAAAATTTTGAAAAGTCACCCAGTGATGACAGAAGAATTACTTCTAGAAAGATGGCTTAGCAAGTTCTTCTTCCACTCTCAGCATGCACATGTGTACACAGGTACACATTCTTCCTGTTAGTTCTCCCTGTGTTCATGAAAAAAACACTTCTTTTTCTCTTTTAGCTGAAACAACTTCTTTACCTTCTTCATTCACTCTGGCTCATAGTTCCTTCTTACCTGAACTTTATTTAATTCAGTCTATTTGCTGCCAAGTGATAAACTTTCCTGAAGCCAGGATGCAGTCATATTTTTCCTCAGGGCTTAATTCTGCTGCCAACTCATTTTCACATGTGCCACCACACAATCTTCCCTTTCTTAGGAAATGATCTCCCAGAGGATTTATGTTTGTGTCAGCCACCAGAATTCTTTAGAAGTGCAGCACAAAACATAAAAGAAATTCAAGTTAGAAAGGCATCTCCTCTTCAACTGGAAATCTATAAAAATGAGACACACGGCTATATCATTAGTGTGATTTCTCTAAAAATGAACCAGTTAGTGGAGACCATATTATACCTGTAGTAAGATACATGAATAAAAATGTTAGAGAATGGTATTTATGAGACAAAGGTACATTTATCTCTACATAGGTAACCTGCCAAAAGCAAATGTAAAAAAAAAACAACAACCCAACACCTAAACCACCAGCTGAAGGAAGATACTAACTTATGTCTGAATCTAAATGCTCTAACAAAGAGAGAGTAATAGCATCCCACAATACATCTTACAAATGGATATGAGTGGAATCTGTATAAGAGAATTATGGAGGATTACTTATGGAGGAACATGAAAAAATGCAGTAGTTTAAGGTAAGTTTCTGTTGAAGATATTTAAGTAATTCATGTATATTATATTCATGTTATTCAAAGCCATAATATAGAGCTGTAAATTTCTTAGCGACAAACAGCACTGCTGCTGTGTTCTTCCCTGCTGCAGCATGGGCTGTGTCCATATGCTGTATGATATGACTGGACCTGGGGAGACCATAGGGCATAAGGGATGGAAGGCTTAATGTTTAGTTTTATCAATGTAACAGTGTGACAACGACTGTAAAAGTCAGCCCTGTAGTAAGTGTTCAGATGTTCCTAATAGTTCACATTTATCTCCTCATCCACGTGGATCCCCTTAGAAAAAAAAAAAAAAAAAAAAAAAACGGAAAAAGTCTCAAAAAATGAAAGTATTTTAAAAACAATTAAGAGTATCATATATTTAAAGAATAACAAAATTTATTTAGCTTGCTTTCTTTCTAAAACTTCGTATCTACTAATCTAGGTAAACTTGATGCACACACATCCATGGATCCAGATGGGATGCACTCATGAATGCTGAGGGAACAGCAGAATGATTGCTGAACCACTTTCTATCATCTTCAAAAGGTCATGGAGGGTGGGAGAGTTGCCTGAGGACTGGAGGAAAGGCAGTGTTACTCCAGCTCTCAGAAAAGCAAGAAGGACCTCTGAGACCACAGGCCAGTCAGCCTCAGATCCGTTCCAGGGAAGGTAATTGAACAGCTTGTTCTGGATTTCACCTCTAAGCAAGCAGAAGAAAATAAACCTCTCTGGAGTAGTCAACATGAATTCACTCTGGCTATGCCTTTACTACTGCTGCAGATGAAGCACACAACGTAAATTTTCAGAGAATGCTAACACATAAATGAAGTGTAAGTGTGACATTTAGTTTTCAGAGCAAGAAAAGTTAGGAACAGCTGAAATGTTTAATTCACATGAAGGTTAAGAGTGCAAAAATGGAATAATGAGAAAGAGATCAGAATCTAGGAATAAGAGTTATATTATTAAAGGCAGAAAAAGTGAGGTGTAAGTTGGTCTATGATTTATGAGGACTAAAGAAAGAATGACGTGATCCTAGTCCATGGCCTCTGAAGTCAGTAAGGTTTCTTACTGAACCATCAGTGGGGATTAAGTCCAGCTTCCATACAAAAAGACAAAACAAAATGGAGAGAATAGGTAACCAGATTGTGTACATAATGCACAAACAAATAGATAGGTTTATCTATGACATGTATTAATATCTTAAATGATATGCCTAAAATATTATTTTCCTGAATATGAAAAGCTTTCTGTAATCTAGTAAAAAAAGTAAGACAACTTCTATTCGTACTAATCAGAGATCAAAGGTCCTCATGAACGTAGTCACAGTAAATTCGGAGTTCAGACTAATGGCTGTAAAAATTTCTGAGGGTGTAAAATTAACTCCATGCAATTTTCAAATGGTAATTCTTGTCTTCTGTGTGTATTTATTCATGTTTTTGTAATAATCATGGGGAACTAGATACAAACACATGCTAATTTTATTATAACAATTTTCAAAAAACATTTGACTTGCTCATAATGTTTGTTTAATGAATGACTACCCCACATTACAGGCAAATTTCTACAGAATTATGCATTAAACTACAGAATTACAAAAAGAAAAAAAAAAATGGGCCTAGGATAATCATTGCTTTTACAACATATACTTCAGCATAATGTGAGCATTAATCACACCAGCCAAATGATCTATTAAAACTATTTAAAAGCATTGCCACCATAATGTTAATTCTAAGCTGTTTACAAATCGTATGTTTGCTAAAATTGTGTTTGGCTCCTGGACGTTGAAAAACAGAATTAAAATCAGAATAAACCCCAGTGGCAGATTTGCCTCCAAAATCAACAGCAAATTAAGTTCCTCAGTAATTTTACTTAGTGAGTGAACAAAAAAATACTTCTGTTGTTGAAGTCATCCTCTGGGAATGCTATATAAAAATACACGTTTTGTAGCAGCTGACGCATTATTGTGTCCCAGGTCCTCAAACAGATACCTTCTATCATCCACCTGACAAAACTTGGGAGGTCTGAGATTGAAAAATAACCAAAAAAAAAGAAAAAGAGAAAGAAAAAAAAAAAAAAAGAATTAAAGATCACTGATGTCAGTGGAATCCTTCAGTGGTTTCCATGGTTTCTGGACCAGTTTTAAAATCCTGAAAATTCTCTAAAGTGGATTTCATACTTACATGTGATCAGGAAGCTGGAATATTAAATCAATTCTTTGTGTTCAGTGGCAGTTCTACCTTTGAAAGAAACTTCATATCTTTTCAATTAAGAATAGTCTATATGCGTTTTGGATTCAAATGGAAAGATTCTATGTTTTAAGTTTTCTTCTATTTTTTAAACAGTCTTGTTCTTTAACTGATCTTACAGTCTAAATGCATGCAAGATCTGTTACTGCAATTTAATACTTTCATGTTAAAAATGAGAAGATGACAAATATTTTGTTTGCTCTGACAATGTAAACTAGTTTATGCTGCATTACATATTTTATGAACATGTATGACTAATGAACTGTGGTAAGACAATGGATGCATTTAAATATGGAAGAGAAAGTAGAACTGTATATGATGCACAACCAAATTACTGTAGCCAGACGCTCCAAATATCAGCTTCCAGAGCTGATCAAAGTCTATCATTATTGTTGCATGAGAGAATTCATCTTGTCTGTGTTTCTGAGGATTTTCAATAGGAAGAAGTAGCTAGGGAAGTCGGATCACCAAAGGAAATGAGGGGAAAGGTAGTCTGTCATCAAAGGAAAGGTGTCATGTACACCTCAAAAGATTATAATTTGTTTTAATAACTGTGCCTTTGGGTGATTCTCTGCTCTGTTCCCCAAATGGAGTTACTTGTGCTAATGCATATACTTGCATATACTATGTTTGTATATTTGGTACTTACTGTATTCTACATGTTTAGTACTCTAATTTTGAGGTATACCTATTTTTTTTTTCATTCACAACAGTGAAAATTTAATTTATGTAACGCTGTATACAAATGAGAAACTGGAAGAAGACCAAGGTTTAAAATTACTGGATTGAGCAATTAACAGCTTTTTGGTGAGAAGCGGCCCAAAGAAACAGTGAGTGCTGCATTCCTGCGGGTGCTTAAGGCTGCGTTGGATTGGGCCCTGGGCAGCCTGATGTAGCACCTGATCTGGTAAGTGATAATCCTGTCCATGGCAGGAGGATTGGCACTAAATGATCTTTGAGGTCCCTTCCAACCCAAGCTATTCTTTGATTCTGTTATTCAAAGTATAAACTGCCACCATATCTCCTCCGGCACTCCTTGGCACATCTCTATTCCTTGTTTTCTGACAGTTCCTCTCACCACAGGTTTCTCTGATAACCTAAACTTAGGAAATGTCAGATTATGATATTAGATTAATGTTCTTGTTTGGTTACAATGTTACCTTTTACCCCCTATTCACACTGTTTTTCAGAGTTGAGCTACTAAAGATGGAGCCTGCTGGCACCATGAAGAAGAACTCGAACACTCCTTCCACGTGCGTTTACATGAATGCTGTGTGATGCTGTTATGCTACAGCAGGCTGTAGTAGGGAAAATCACTTTTTTAATAAAAAAAAAACAAAAAAAAACAAAAAAAAAAAACAACAAAGCAAACAAAAAAAAACCCACAACAATAATCTCCCTCCAAAAAATTGTCTTCTGTTGTTTTTTGTTTGTTTGTTTGTTTTTTCAATGGCTGTTTATCAGCATCACTAACATTTCATGGCTATTCTTACTGCAGGAACAAAAGTGCACTATTCTGTGTATTGCAGACTGGACTTTAAGCTAAAGGATTTACATACTGCATTCATTTCAATTACAAGAGCCTTCTTCTATGGTGTATGCTCATAGACCATGTAAAATAATGATTCAGCAGTAATTCTTTTTGTGCAGAAATTACCTGGGAATTCCAAACTTTTATTTCACTTCTATTATTAATTCTGTTGGTGAGCATATATCTTCCTTTCCATATAGTCACCTTAAATTGTGTGAGGCTACAGAGCATGTGACATATACACCACAGGGCCGATCACTCAAAGATACCCTAACCATCTGCATCCACTGCTGCTGGTGACCACATGAGACTTTAAGGATGTAATTTGGCATACACACCAAAATCCATAATCAAATTTGCCAAGCTTATGTTCACACTGTTATCATATGTAGGCTCCAGAGACCTCAAGCTGAGGAATGCTAAGTCTTTGTTTCTAATTACTTGTTGCTTCAGGAAGATTATGTGAATCATGTTAGAGGAAGCCAGTTAAGAGGAAAAGAAAAAAAGAAAAAGAAAAAAGGAAACAAAAATACAGTCAAGACCTGCATAAGTAAATCCCAAAGCTGTCTTATCATCTTCAAAAGGAAACTATAAAACTACAACACTGAGATATGGGTAACGTTACAACAGCAGCAGCAAGTCAAGTGCTAGAGAAAAGTTCTTCTTTCTACACAGTAAAAGATCATGAAAATCCCAAAGATCTGTGTTCAGCTCTCATCTCAGTTTTTCTAGGTGTCATGCCACTTGACATATATCTAAGATGAGAGTGGCAGATGACAGTTAACATAAGAAAGCATTAAAGAGATTGTACTCTTTCCAGATTCTGTTTACTATATGATAACTTTTAAAAACTTCTTAAGAATTCTTTTATTGCAGAAAGCCATATGAAGCAAAACAGTGGACTTCAGGCTTTGCCAAAAACACTAGGATAAACATGTGATAAGCATCCCCTTACTTTTGGATGTTAACATGCTGTTTATAAAAGTGCTTTTCAACAGTGCATTCTTTATCTTTTCTGCACTGTAATATATGAGGCTTCTGCGTATAAAGCTCATGACAAGACACGTTAAGTCAGTGCTGCTGCAAGACTGTTCTTCAAATCCACTGCTATGCTCAGTTGCTTTTTCTCTTTTCAGCTACTTCATCAACGTTACGCTTCTGCATACATTACTCACTTTGTTGGTGCTCTGACTTTGTGGCTTCAGCTCACATGTCTTCCAGAATGTTTCACAAGGGGAAACCAATCAGCAGTAAATCCTACTGTTCTATTAATGTTTAAAGTATTACGCAAAGCAGTGATTAAATCTGAAAAAGCTGAAGCTTATTCCATGTATCAAAAAGGAACAGAAAAAGGCTTTCAGGAGCTTTCAGAAAAATCCTTGTAGTACTTTCTCCCAAACCTATGTGTTGCTATTGATTCTACACAAATAAATAAATAAATAAATAATCAGTGATCAATTATGTCTTCGATGATAAAATATATTGAGTCACAAGGGGAAATCCATGAAGTAGAAAGTCAAGATAAACCACCAAGATGACAAGGAAGTATAACTCAGGCTTTCAGGAACAATAGTCTAACAGTTGACAATTACCAGGACTTTCCTGGTTTTTCCACTTACTTCATGTCAGATGATGAAGGATATTTGGTCTGAGATGCCTGCTTCTGCCCTGCCATCGACTTTTTGAAAACACCCCTTCCTGGCTGTTGAAATAGGTACACAGCTGACTGGATTATACTAAATACTCTGATTTTCTCCCATTCCCCATCTATTTCTATCCTTTTTATCAAATTCTGCTTTGAATCTGTAAATTCCCTTGATTTTTCTGGTCTCATTTTCTCTCCTTTCAAAACCTTCCCCTCCTCATAAAAATAATGCCTTATACGAATATTTAATTAGTAATCACTAAGGTTAATGCTATCCTGAGGTACATTGCTTGCAAACTGCAAAGTCTGCCCAAACCTAAACTACTTTGAAATTTTCCTGAAGTGAAATTCCTTTAATTTGTTTTGTGCAAAATCCAACAAAATCTTCCAGGCATCTCCACATGCTGATGTACTAGGAAGTTGGCTACACGTAGGGCTTTTATATTCTCCTTTGCCAGTCAGTTCTACTCACCAAGGAGTAAATAGATCTCCATGGTTCTGATTTTGAACACTTGATGCGATTAAAGTTCTTGAAAGAAAGTTACAATTGTCTGGACACTATTCCCAGAAACAGGATTACACATCCTTCTCCTCTACTTAACAGTTTGTATTCAATAGCCCTTCCTGGTCTCACTTTAATGGTATACCACAGCAAGAGTTTTAAGATATTCCCTTATAACAACCATATGGTCTCCTAATATGGAATATGATGACTCTTAACACAAGGTAAGTATTTCTGGAATCTGTTACAAGCTGTATGGCTGTAGGTCTTCCTAAATATAACACACAATGGAATGCATTGTCAGATTTTTCTCTTCTCTCTTCTGAACATACATAATGTTAAGAAAGTGATACAGTTGAAAGAGAAATGTGTCCTTCAAATAAAAAGAAGAGTGTAATCCTGTTGTTTCTAAGTTTGTAGGGCTGACATTTTTCTCTCCTTGGAGTTTGGTAACAGTGTGACTCAGACAATCAGATTGAAAGCCAAGGGCTGTCACAACTGAGATACAAAAATAAAGCAGTACATTCAGATATATTCACAGACCGAGTCCAAGATATTTATTACTATGACTCCATTAAAAAGAAACAAACAACAAACCACCTCTATCAGTACAGGGAATTCAGTGTTCAGTATAGAAGGCTTCCAAACAGAAAAATAAACCATACAGTAATTCTGATTTCAGATTGTACTGTCTGTAAAAATATGCCATCCATATGATTTTAAAGTATCTTTTTCTGCTCTGAACATTGCAGTGCAAATTTAGTTTAGAACAGCCATCCAACACATCCAAACACCTTTTTATTCAGTTGTAGAAAAAAACTGTTTCTGAGTAGTGACCACCTACCATGAGCTATCTGTGTTCCTCCCCCTGCAACCTGCAGAGAAGAAATGCATGCACTCAAAAATAAAACACTTTTTGAGCATTGATAACTGACTTTGTAGAAAATAAAGTCTTAGGCACAGTAACTTCAGTCTATATAATTGTGTCAGGATATTAAGATTCAGTTGCAGAATATGTTTCTAGATTTAATATCAAGAGGTGGGGTTATCTAAAATATCCAAAGTCAAAATGTTGTGAAAAGAAAAATGTAAATCAGAGAATATAAAGAATACTTTAAGGCACATTTGGCTTTCAGATAGTAGCATACATCTTATATTCTTTGGGAAACAGATATGTAGAGTTTTGCATGCATCAGGAGGCAAACAGTGAGCCATTGATTTGTTGAAGAAAATGCTCAATTTAGAGATATGCATATGGACTTAGGATCAGCAATATTCGTAGTGTGTTAATTCAGTATTTTTTAATCACTAGTGGATATGACGAGATCAGAAGAACTGTTGGGTTTTGTTGGTCAATGGATATTGATTACAATTGTATGGCTTGATGAGGGTGGAGAACCTTTAACACAAGGAAGACAGTACAAATGCTCCTGAGCAACACACTCCTGAGAAATGATAGTAAAACACACTGCAGATTCTGTCCTTGGAATCAGTTTTTACTGACCAGTTTTACTGACAGTTTTTACTGACCAGTTCTTGTCTTTACAGTGATTTAGTTATCTTGAGGAAAGCTAAATCTTACTTACAAGCCTAATAACACAATCACTTTATTATCACCATTTGGACACTTGCAGTTCTTGCTGACATCTTCATATCAGTGAAGACAGAAGTGAATGAAGAGTGAAAGTAAATAATCTCCAGAGAGAGACTCATAATTCAGAAAGATTCAAAGTCTCTTAGGTGAAGCCACTCTTCTTCCCCTGATTCCATAAATTGCAAAAGCATGGAATAGTAACCTCTTATCATTACGAGCTTAAGATCACCATGTGATAGCTGCTGCAGATACTTTATATATGTATATATGTATATGTATATGTGAAAACATGAAAACTTTATGGGATTTTCTTCATGTCCAGGTGGTATTGAGGACCCTTCTTCTCCGTGAAAATCTCACAATATCTGTAGGATGACAGTGGGACTGGCAACATTCTTTTTTTTTTTTTTTTCAGATTGCTGCTAAAACTACAGGCAAAAGGCAGAGTGTGTTTTATGGCATCTTCCTGCGTGACTGCACCCATCTTTCTGCTTTGCTCAACAACAATTAGGGGATTTCTGGGATTTCTGTCTGTGTTGCAAACCTCCTGTTACAGTTCTTCTGGTAGCACTGGAAGTCTTCGTCATCTGCTGTAGATTTTATAACTGCCCACCTTTAATGTCCTGATTTGATATCAGGTGGCAGAAAAACAAAGTATATCTCAGCATCATTTGTCAATTCACAGAAAAGATTATGTTGAGATAGGCTTTATTTTCAGTGAATCTTCAGTTAGTTAACACTTTGATTCTCTGAAGCCTGGGCCACAAAGTCTTTGTATCATTTTAGATTTCTTTATAAAAATTGTGCAGCATGAAGCTATTTACTTCACAGAGTAAAAGTGTGAAGTGAGCGAAGATGTAAGGAAGAAATCTGTGTGTAAACACTTCACTCTTTCCTTTTTCATAAAAGGAAGGAAATTGAGAAGTGATTCTAATGATTTTTATTACTCTGAAGATACAATCATAAATCACCCCCCAAACACAGACACATTTAACCTGCAAATTACTTTTCAGGTCATCCAAAAGTAGTTTTCTACTCAGATCTTAATAAAATGGAATTTCCCAGTGTTAAAGAGAACTGCACATGTTGTTTTTAATGTTTATTGAAAAATAGTTGTGTTGTTAAAATGCAACGCTCTCTGACTGACCTGACTAAATCATTTCACTCAGAAGGATATAGGAAGCCAGTTCAGATTTAGAAGCAGTGATGTTTTGTTCTCAGCATTAACACCATTTGAAAAAGACACTTCAGGATGTAAGAGGTGCCAGGACTGCTAGGATTGAGTTCACAAAATAGAGCCCTCTAATTTACTGGAACTAATGGCTGGATAATTTTGACAGCACCGACAATGCAGGTGAAAGGTTGTATTTATCTTCTGGAATGCAGATGGGCAAAAGGATTTTAAAGTCTCTACACCAGAACAAGGAAGGTAGAGGAGAGCACAGACTGAATGCAGGTGAATGCAGGAGTACTTCGGACCACTGAAGTGGCTTTAAACAGTGAGTTGACATGCCAACAACACAGTCAGGTCAAGAAAAATTGGTGAAGCTGTGGTAAGCTTATGAGGAGCAAAAAGTATTTAATCTGGGTAACAGACTGTGAAGCTCTTCCTTCCCTGGAGAATTTTAAATAATTTTTCAAGTGCTGTGGGAAAATCTAAGCCAAATTCAAACCCAAAATCTGTGGACAGAATTACAAATAAGCCTGCTATTATCTAGAAAAACTGCATTAGGATAGCTTGCCAGTACTGTAAATTGTTTCACCTAGAAAATGACACAGCAGGAAAAGCCTGATTTCTAAGCACACGTACACTCCTGTGTGTTCTAAGGGAACAATGTAGGGCCTGAGGAAACATTTTCCAAACTACCTCCAAAGACTCTGGCTGCCCAGGGAGGCAGTGGTGGCCATATGTGGATCACATTCATGCCTCTGTTGCATGCCCCCCCTCCCCCCCCCATCTTGCTTTTCAGTTTGCACCACAGTGCCTTTGTCTCCCTCAGGAGTGTGTAGTGGCACATACCCAATATAAGCTACATGGAAGTGAGGGGGCAAAGGAAAGTCCAGCATAGTTCGAATTCCCATAAGAGACTTTACACCCTTCTGTTTGCATATTGGCAATTTCTAATCTGTACATGCAACAGAGCAGACAAATTCATGTACAATCTCTCATTTGATTTTTTATTTCTCTCTTGGTTAACTTACAGACTGTGAATTCTCCAAAGCCCCGGCAGTGGGATTAAACATTCTTCAATTAAGTTTGTATCAGGACAAGAATGTACTTAATACGGCTGAGAAAATTCCTTCACAGATAAAAGTTGTTTAATCCTATGGAAATCTGCAGAACAGTTACACTAACTTTGTCACTCATGTGTTGGTTCTGAGCCCTGTTCCAATCATACAATAAGATCATGACTTTTGTCCAGGAATCTTTTTCCTCTCTTTTCTGATTTTAGCCCACTTTGGGTACAACTGCAATGTGGTTATATTGTATAATACTTGTACTCCTGAAATAGGCTGATCTGAATCAGGATCCTGATCAGGCTGATCCTGAAACAGGATGATCTCTGATGACGGATCAACAGTGCAGTTACATTCTTTTAGAGGAATATATGTTCGTCCTGTTTAATTATAAAAATAATTATGGAACTCCTATATGCCTTAATGCCTCAGTAGAAGAAGTGTCAACAGGAGTTACAGCTGCTGTACAATTCTGCTGTGAAGAAAGTGAAGTCTATCAGCTCTGGGTTTCAAGGGCTACCACTGAGCTAAGAAGGAAACTGCCACATACCAGCCTTGCAGACCTAGATATGGAGCCACTGCGGATTATGCGTGGTTTATGTATCTACATCTTAATTCATATAATGACAGCTGAATTTAAGTTTTATCCAATAGCAATGTAATAACTTCATGATAAAGTGTTTAAATACTGCTAAGTTGCTTCTCAGTTTGATATTAGTGGGCACACAATACAACACCTGCACTAAGAAAATCTGATAAGCAAAGGCAAACAGGAGACAACAAAATGACTTGCATACCAACAGCCTCTAAAATATTGGGATGCATTTAATACAGCATAGCCAGGCAGTCAAAAGAGATTATTTTCTTTCTACACATAGCTTTAGTGCTGCCTCACCTGGAGTACTGAGTGCCATTCTAGGTTCCAAAAAGGACATTGAGATTCTTTCAGAGGAGAGCAACAAAGCTGGTAAAAGGACTGGTAGGCATGAATGGTGAGGAGAGGCTGAGGAGACTAGTTGTCTAGTCTCCTCAAACTAGTTCGTCTAGTTTAGAGAAAACAATAGTGAGAGGTGGCCTTATTGCTGTCTGCAACTGCCTGAGGAGGGGAAGCGCAGAAGGAAGTATCCATGTGACAACATATTTATTCACCCTTTTTTTCAAGGGTGACCCTGAGAAAGTCACAGAAAACAGAGATCTGATGTCTCTGAGAAGAATGGGTGATGACCTCAGAGCACTTTCTGTTCCATTTTTTCAGTGGGAAAGATGGGGCTCACACAGCAGCCAAATTTTCTGCTTACATGACTGTAGATAGCTCTCTCTTGTTCCCAAATTTGTTGCATACAGAAATTAGTTCCTAAAAGCAGCACAGGAAGAAGCCAGAAAGCCAAATGAAGTGCTTGTAACTGTTCCTAAAATGGAAGAGCGCCAAGAGACCTCACATGCTTGGCAAAAGAAGCAAGTTACATGCATTCCTTATTTGACCTCTTAGATCAAGCACCATTAAGAACCTTTCCATTCACAGCAGCGTTAGGGCATGCTGATGTTCACCCCACCAGGGCTGAACTAAGCTCAGCTCCTCCAGGTTGCACCAGCCCTTGTCCAACAGCGAGTGAACAGTTTGTCACCCACTCTGGAAACTAACAGAGTAGTTTCTGCATGAAGGAAGTGAAGAATGAACAATTTCAGAAGAACGCAATGATAGGCAATGTCCAGAGAGAACGAATAGATATGGAAAACAGAAGATGTTGTTTTAGGATTATTTTAAGGTAACTGTAATGCTATTTTAAATAAAAAGTCAGGTTTATATCATCAAAATATCATACTTCTCAAACTTATTTATTAAAGTAATTCTTTCAAAGCCAACTGCCAAAGTTCAAGCATCTGATTTCATTTTTAACCAACTTACGAATTACGTGTGAACTTTCTGAAAGTCAGGGCACAAGTAAAGCTTTTTCGCCATGGTGAGTCTCCTCAGAGTCCCCATCCACTGCAGTCACTTCAGGAGATGTTAAGTAACACTGTTGATCAAAACCATTTTCACACTTGATGACTGAGAACCCTGTGCATTGCTATACAACTATTTTATTGTAGTGATTCATCAACTGGCAAATTGACTGAATAGACAACATGAAGCAAAGCACCACACAGTTCACCATTAATGAATACCTACAGTCAGTAGTTTTCTGAAATTATAAATACTATATAGCTGTGCAGTACAGCTATATTGCTAGTAAAACATGTACAGATCTTTCTTTTCCACTGTAATAAATTATCTTTATTTAGTAATTAATAGAGGACTGTTAAACTTGGTTTTCTTTCCAAATACATCAGCACACTGATGAACTTTCCTAGTACAAATGAGAACAAAGTGAAACCAAACTGGAGGTACACTGCTCCAAGGAAATGAGGTACCTAAATAATAGGTGAGAGATATTCTACTGACGGCAGTCTGTTTGGATTAAATTACGTGGCAGGTTTTCCACTTAAACTATTTCAAGTGTGTCTGTTTTACATAAATAAGTGCTTCCTCTATATAGAGAACAAGTCATTATAGACTGTGTCATCTACATGTTAGGAAATCCTAGAATATTCAGTCAACTATGTAAATGCATAGTAAAATCTATTACAGTATTTATTTTCAGAGATCTCTCATTTTTCTCATAAGTGCTAAGAATGAGATAAGAGCTGGTGGATTGTGTATGTGCTCTCCCTGCTAACTCCTAATAAAATAAATTGTTCCCAAGGAGGTAAATTCTGCTTTGGGCTATATCAGTACAAAAGAAAACACAACTTTTCAAAGCAAGAATGATATTCACATAAAAGAAACATTATGTAGCCTGATTCAGTTTGAAATGACTGAAGTATAATGTTTTCACTGCTTCCCTGAAGAAATACTTTCACAGTTTAACAGACCTGAATGTGAGGAATACTTTTTCTCCTGATTACCTCTTCATTTTCATTTGCTCAATTTCATATACACATCCTACTAGATGTGTATGCATGTTTTATGTATATGCACTTGTATATGTACATAGTAAATATACATACAGAAAAAAGCTGTGCTACCACTAATATTGAGGTACATCCACAAATTCTGAAATGATCCTGAGTTCTTGCCTAATGCCTCAGATCTAGTCTAATTCTTCCTGCACATATAGTACCACACCTTTGTTTGTTCTGCACAGTTTGTTATGTCTGTATCATTATGCATTTGCACACGTGTTTATGTGCATTGTTCATTTATTGTCTCCTCATGGACAGATCACAGAATCACAGAATCACAGAATCACCCGGGTTGGAAGGGACCTCAAGGATCATGTAGTTCCAACCCCCCTGCCTAGCAGGGCCACCAAACACACATTCAGATCAGGTTGCCCAGGACCCCGTCCAACCTGGCCTTGAACACGTCCAAGGACGGGGCATCCACAACCTCCCTGGGCAGCCCGTTCCAGGGCCTAACCACTCTCCTTGTGAAGAACTTCCCCCTAACATCCAACCTAAATCTTCCCTCCTTCAACTTGGATCCATTTCCCCTAGTCCTGCTGTTGTCAGATGTTGACAGATTGGATTTTGTTTTCCACAGTCTACTTCATTACTGATGCGTCAACTGTAGAAATCTCAAAAAATCCTTTTTTTTTTTTTTTTTTTTTTTTTTCCCACTCCAAATCAGATGTATTTTATTCAGAAGGCCCCAAGGCTTCCTCACAGTGATCATCCAGCTAGTACCTCTGTTGTTTGCTTTTTGAATACTCTAATAAAGTACAACAGCATCTGTTCTGTATAGTTAATTTCTAAGTACCTCAGATCACATCTCGTACGAGGAAGATATTTACTAAAGTGACTAAGAGTGGTTGAAAGGTATACTGAGGACAGAGGGTGTTAGAAATAAATTGAACTTGAAAGAAGAATCATGAAGACATGCTGAAAGTGACTCCCAAGTAGTAACAGTGTTGGCTGTACAGCAAAAAATATTCCACTGTCAGGAAGAAGTTGTAGCAAGAGGGCTGTGGTTATTGGATTGCTCTGGTAACTGGTTTTGGAATTTTCATTTTTTATTTTTGTCAGTGACTCTCAAGTCACCTGCAAGTAGACGGTAGTAGAACATTAAACATAAAATACATGTGCTGTTAGGTATTTAAATGTAGTTGATTTTTAGATTCCTTTTTTGCCTAGTGAAAAAATAAAATGACAGAAGCTTAGGCTATTATAATAGATCTGAATGAACAGGGAAATACAGACTGTTTCCCAGGTGCTGGGAGTGCACTCCAGGCTGTGTATGTATGCTCATTGCATTATCACTTGAATAAGAAGAGAGTATGATGAGTTTCTAAATACTAGTACTAACTTTCCAAAGCAAAACTGAGAATGCAGAAATGCTTTGGGCAAGAGTAAACTCTTTAGGAGATTATGGCATGTAGCTTTTCCATAGGCTGTTGATACACTATGGTATAATTTTTTACCCATCCTTTAGATAGTGCTGCTTAAGGCATACTAATCTTTTTATTTTTACTATTTATATTCACATTTAATTTATATGTTTATTTTCAGTACCAAGCATCCTTTTCAACTTTGTTGATACTGACATGGTTTTCCATAGCTGGTGGTGTCTACATCAGTAACTGCTAATTAAAGGTGGAAAACAGCTGCATAATATCTTCCTCTGCTGGTTATAAGGAGGATCAAAAAGTTAAGTGAGTTGAAGAGCAGAAGGCTTTGTAAAATGAAGTGCTCTTAATTTATGATCTATCCTGGTTTTTTTTAGAAGAAATTTTGAAAGAAAGCTTCCAGCAGAGACAAAACTTTGATATTTTCTGGTAGTTCTGCTTGTTAGACAAAAGGAAAGAACACACTATGGGATAGGTATGGGCTGTAGGATAGATGCAGCTATGAGAATTCATCAGGTGGCAGGTAATTGCTTTCAGTGCTGAGTTCAGATGTTAGTTTAGCAGTTGCATATGATCAATACAGCAAATTTACCATGATATAGAATTAAAGATTAGTATCAGGGCAACCAATGTCCATATGCACGATCTCATTAAGTGAAAGATCTGGTTTGTCCAAGGCTGTTTAGAATAGTCACTGAATAGTATTCTGCACTATTGTAGGGGGAATAAGGTCATGTCAGAAAAATGGGAGGTGCCTCTGATCCTTGTGACCCATATCTGACATGATTTAGCAGTTAATCAAGAAGTTCCATTTATGTCCAAGCAATCTGAGTCCATTCCATAATCATACTTCTGAGATAGAACATGCAGTGAGAAAGACCAAAAGGAACAAGGAGTTTTTTTTTTTTTTTTCTTCAGCAAGGGAACATGATGCTGGAACTTAATGGCACTTAGAAATCATTAACAATCAATTCCATGACAATCTGGGAAGCAAGTGATACCTGATGGAAAAGTCAAGATATCACACATTCCGTACAAGTGAGTTCTCTGCTGTTATAGCAGCAGCCTTTGAAAGTATATTTCTTTAAGATTCAGCAGATCTGAATGGTGGCAATAGGCCAAGACAGAGAAAAAAAAAAAAGTCACCGCTTGTTTCCTGTCCATCGGTTTATGAGGCTGTGCATTGTTGTGAGGTAGTTTCACAGTATCTTATTTGCAGAAATCAAGGAGCTGTTTACTTTTGCTTTTGATCTACAACCACTCAGGAAAAATACACTCAAAATGTCTCCCAAAATACCTGCCAAAATACCATCTGCAAAGAGATGTGTTGACCATGTCTGTGGACTATGCCAGAAACAAAATATGTTTTACAGCACTCTGAAGAGTGAAGAGAACAGTGGAAGCCAATGAATTGCCACCTTCAGTCTGCTCTGTTTGTGCTGAGCGAACAGTAGCACTGAGCACAGTAATCACAAATAGGTCACATCAAAGCACTATAACACGTCCATATTCTAAATGGCTTCCAGCATATTTAATTCTGTTTATATTCAGCACTTGTAGCTTATTTTCTTTCTCCTCTTTACAAAATGGACTGCTAATGGAATGTTAAGTAATTAATGAGCTATAAAGGCTAGAATTGTTAGGAATTCCTAAATCATTAAAACCAATTTACAGACCACAGAAAGCTCAAACTGAGGAACACAGAATGTGATGAGAACTGAAGCTTAATTTATAGATGATAAACTATGCTTTTAAATATAATTACATTTAATGTAGGAAAGGAGTTTCACTTTCTAGAAAACACTAATTTTGTATTGAACAATAAAAAAATTCTTAGGAAACAAAATAAATAATAAGTAAAAAGAAAAGTTCAAAACAATTTCAATTCTTTTTTGCTTAAAAATTGCACAGAGTTTTATATCTCCATGTATAATTTCTTCCTCTCCTCTGTATTCTTTTCCCATCTTTTTGCCTGGAGCATACTAATCTCTCAGTGTGGCCATTTGGTCTCTATTTCTTGTTCTAACTGCTGATTATCTGAGGTCTATAAAGCATGATGATTCATTTACTGAAAATGTAAATGTAAGTCAGGTCACTTTGCAATAACCTCTTTTGCTGCAGTGCAGCATCCACAAGAAGATGTTTGTTAAGATTTTGTCAGCTTAGTTTGTCAGCTTAATCTGTAATCTGCACTGTTATCATTATACTGCACCACATAACTTATAAATTACAGAAATAATCTACAAACTGCTTTATGTTAGCTCAGTAGGTTTCTCAGCACAGTGCTTCAGCAACAGCCAGGGAATGGAGCCCTAGGTTCACGGGGTTGAGCTCGGCATTACCATACCCAGTTACCACCACCTTATCTCCCCATACAAAAGGAGGAAGCGTGGAGTCAGCACTATTTAAGCTGTCAAGAGATGGGACTAACTGCTCAAGTGAAGGGAAAACCTAGCTCTGGTAGGTTCACTGTTTCCAGTTTCACTGGAAAACTTAAGACATTCCCATGTATATTTTTACCTCATATGTTTCCTGATTGTTCTTCCATCCAGAAACAAAGACAAGTAGAAACGCATTAGTGATCCAATTTTAAACATTCAGTCTTCTCTTTGTCCTTTGTCTTATGTTGAGGATTTTTCTCAACTTATTTTCTGTTTGCTGAAATTCATTCTTGATTTATTTAAAAACTACTGAATCATTCCTTTCTTTAGCTGAATAACTCTTGATTGCTGTATTTACCCATTTGCTTACACACTTTGCAAGGAGGTGAGTCTGCAATTATTGTCTGCAGTCAGTGCCCAGAGAGTAGTCACACCAAGAGGAAAGGGTTTGGGGCTCAACTAGCATATGAAGGTGGGCAAGATGCCTTCTTTTAATGAGACTTATCAGAAATATTTTCAACAGATTTGTTGCCTGTTTTTCTCCAGCTTTCATCAGCCAGCAGCAGCTCAACCATGATCCCAATTTCTAATCCATGGACACAGGACTTTCCTGTGCTTCTCAGTTTCTTAAACTGTGAGAAGCAACTTTCTTTCGAAGAAGAAGCCTGTCAAGTGTTTCCTCAAGGAGCTTCACCAGGAAACTAAACCAGAAGTGGAGTATCACTCTTTGTTTTATTCAACTAGCAAAATAGTTTCTACAGTTTAAGCAGACATTTGATATCATTGAGCCTGCTTAGACGATGAGAAAAAATAAATTTAATCTTAAAATCCCAAGAAGTACTTGTCACAGTTCAAGGAGAAACACTACAGCAGAGCACCACAAACATTTCTGTTTCAGACCTTCAGTGCTAATGAGAAAGATGATTCAAGCTCCCAAACAAATCAGTCTTTTGTTAGCAACAAACTTAGTGTGAAAGACCTATGTGAACAAACAGTCACAAGATACTAATACATTTATAAATATGTATGTTCCAATTAAAATTACATTTTTATAAAGTATGAAGGCAAGTATTTTTGTTATATGTTTTTAATAGGATGATGTGTCTGTCTACCATACTGTGTAAGTAAACTGTAGTATAACCATATTTCACTTTTTTGGGTACACGGAAAAGGCATTTGTATGATAAGAATTTCTTGCTGAAATTGTACTCAGAGAGGTGGTTACAGCCAGTGTTTTTCAAATCTTTTTTCTTATCACTTTACTGACTTTGGATAGGCATGGTTGGCTGCCTATCTGGTCACAATCATAAACTGTTGATGATACACTATTATCTGGTGATTAAAGATTTTTTTTTTATAGAATTGGCCTTTGAATGCTTTAACTGTAATTCAAAATCTCAGTGTGGAAGATTGTAATGCGGCTGCTTTACTGATTAAGTAAAGATTTTCTCTCTGGAAAGCTCAAGGAGCAGTATATTTGGCATGCCAATCTCAGTCCCTGCAAGCTAAATCTTACCTTCGTATGTAAAGCACATAAAGGTTGTAATTCACTTTTTCCCATCACCAAACCAGAGGTCTGCCCTGGTATATGAAGTCAAAAGTGAAGCGAGAAGACATGAGCTGCAGCAGACAACTTTAATCTTACCTAACAGATCTGCTACACATACCTGCCTGCTCATTACAATGCAATTTTTGGGGCGATTAAACAAAGTTCAAAAATGTTGGATGTGGGAAGGATACATAGCAGTGTGTGGATTGCTGGGTGTGTCTTGCATGCATCTGTGGAGGCTGCATGTACTTACTGGCAGCAATCATCCTTAGGCATTCTACCACAGGACAGCAGTAGGGTAGCTTGGCTTACAAGCAGATGAGGCAGGACTGCATTGTCCTTCACTCGCACACAGTGACAAAGGCCTGAATGTGGTTTGCTTGGAAGCTGTTCACTTCAGGCACAGCAACAGAAAACTTTGTTGAAACTGCAATCTGAGCAAAAAGAAAATGGCAGTGGTCAGCCAGAAAGAAACTTGCTGCAATACTGTGTCACAAGACTGCTTCAATGAAAGGCCACTGCTGTGGAAATCTATCACAAGAAATGGATTTTTCAGTGGGAAAATCCATCATTGGCAAGGCAGATGAATATATTACAGGTGATGAATATGTAAAGATTGAAAATTTTTCACAATAACCACAATCTGTCTCCCAAGAACAGCAAGGAAGCTATAGATCTGCCTTTTTTTTTTTCTTTTTTTTTTTTTTTTCCTCACTCAAGAACCTACTGGTTAACAGCAGGCTTTTTTTCTGCTTACTAACAGCTAATAGCAGTTAGCAAATATTTCTCAGGAAGGATAAGTTTCATATAGCAGATACAGTCCAACCATATTCATTTGATTATTTACTTTTGATTGTTGACTGTTGTTCAGTAAGTAAAAGCCAGTTGTACTTCATACTTCTGTGATGAGTGGGTGATAGCATTTTTCTCATTAATTTGTATTCCACTAAAATCACTAAATTTATTTTTTTTAAACACCTGTGTTATTGCAAAAAGAATGTTTCAAAAAGTGAATAGAAAAAAACAGGTTTGTGCTGAAGTGATTCTTCTAATTAATGGAAGAGCAAAATGGTTTTCTATTCTGATGCATTCATTCTATCATGTCTCCAACCTCCGTTTGCCTGCATAGATGCTGCCTATATGATGACAATTTGGTTTTGGCTTGAATTAAAATTTCAATTTCAGCAGTCAGTGATGTAATTATTTCATGTATGAGGAGTAGGTCCTCATTTTTTACAGGCATGTTTCTATTTGTATTTGTTTCTCTAGAGAGTAAGTGAGGAAAAGTATAGTCTACTCTATAGATATGCTAGAGTAAAACTAAATATCAGTCTGGATAATCCCAGCATGAATTTCTGAACATGAAATGTCACTTTCAAAAATGTAGTTTTAAGTGTAGTTTTTAATTTTCCATATTTTTCCAAATATGGAAATGGTAGGCATGTTGCGGGCAGACGTATTCAGAGCTTCCACCACATTCTGGTTCATCTTTATTTCCTTAAGTTATATACATCTACACTTCAGAAATGGAGATTTATCATGCCAGTTTCAAATGTAATTACTTGTTTTTCCTCTGAGGAACACACACACACAAAGCATAAAAAGCTTCTAAAATGTTAAGGGATAACATTACTTGTCACTTCAGCTTAACCTGTGCTTAGTTTCTGATCTCTACCTTCTTGAGCTTCTTCAGATCTTTTGTTTTGAAATGACAAAACATATCAAGAATGGAGCTGCCTGAAAGTGTGTTAAGAATCCTTCTGCACGTTTGTTATTGTTACGGAAAGAAAGAAAGAAAATGCTTCATGCATGTTCCATGTGAAGAGCTGTGCCAAGCAAAATCAGTTCTGTTGTGAGCTAGAATGGCCTATGATTGTAATAATAGTAATTCAGCAAATTTGGGCTTTAGGAATATGCAGTGGCCAACAGTTATGTCTGTCCTGGCATTGCAGGATTCTTGATTTTCATTTTTCATTGTTTGCTGAAGGAGGATATCTGAAGTTTTCTTCCAATCTCAGAAACCATGCTGAATCTGGTGCTCGTGCCCAAACATTTCTTTGCCTGGAGCTGAGGTGCAGACAAAGCATGTGTCTAGAGCTTGGGCCTGGGAAAGACTCCTGGCTTTTGCATTTTAGGTATCATCTCACTCTTCTGGATGAAATTTTCCTTCATTACCTAGAACAAGTGAAATATTATAAAATTGATATGGTCTTGAAAAAAAAATTCTTTTCAGGGCCAACATTACACCAAGAAATATCCAACAAGTCAGCACTGCCTCCAGTGAGAGTGAAACCAAGAAAAACAAGAGTAGAGTGGCAGCTTTGTGTGCATTAAGTTTGAGTGTATATAAATGGAAATTTTTCTTTTGTCATATCCCAGCAGTTCATGTGGCCATTGCATAAAATCTTGAAGTAACACTTGTCAATGATCTGGAGTACAGTAGCTATTCAGCAGAAGATTGTTCCATAGGTACATTTGTGAGGCTCTCACAGATACAGATAGTCTTCAAACCTGCACATATAGACACAGAAGTACACACACGTGTAGGTAGGACTGTGGTAGAATGCTGCCTCCAAAGATGATCTGTAGCCTTCTGAACATTGCATGACCATAACTGTTATGCAGTTCTATTTTTGCCTCCAGCCTGGCTACTTTAAATTGAGTAGAAGTGAGCAAATCTTGTACTGACCTTGAGCAGTGTAGCATGCAGGAATGTGGAGAATCAAATATCACAAAGAATCACAGAGAATAAAAATTTATACTTGGGAATGAAATCATTCAGATTAACTAAAAAGGCTCGTGGTATTTCATTCAGCATGCACTATCACTGTTCTCTGATGAAATAGAAAATAAAATGAGGAAAGAGAATGAAAAAGATTGAAAAGGAAGAAGGCATATTTTCATTAAAAAGACTTCATACAAATGAATTTCTTTTAAAGGAAAAAATATTTAAAGGGCTGAAATGAATTCTAGGGGAAATATTTTGAGAATGACTGTATTCTACTGAATACAGTGGCTCCTTGAACATCTGTCTCTTGCACCAACAGACAATTGCCTGAAAGTCAGTTTTGCAGCAAATGATAGTTGTTTCAACACTTATCAGAGAATAAATAAACCATAGACAATTATTAGTATTTTTCTTCATTACCTCCAATTCTACATGCTAATTTCCTTTTTTTTTTTTTAATAGGAGAAAAAAATCCAGATGCCAAGCAATGAGGTATTGTATATATGATGCAAATCAAAGTAACTAAACTGTACATGTTATCTAAACAAGGTTCCGTGTGGAGCTCTGTTCTCTTTACTGTGCATTTGCTGCTCTCATACACAAGGAGCACATTACCTTTTTGTTCTTGTTCTTAAACTATATGGGAAAAAAGAGGAGCAACTTCGTCCCCTGGGCCGTTAATGGGCAAGGTGAGAGACAAAAATGGGCAGAGGGGCAATCTTATGGGATTTCATGACCCACATTGCTCAGATTTTTGCAACAAACTGTGAGATTCACAGTGGAACACGCGTTCAGTTTACAAGCAACAGTCGCTACATTACTATCAGAAATGACTCTGGTGCCAACAGTCCCTCATGAGTGACAGAGAACATCTATGATTTGATGTTTAAATACACACAGAGTCAAATTTAAAATGCTTATTGCTGAAGTGCTGTTACTTTTTAACTAAGAAATTACAGAACTTCAATAGCAAGGAAGAATTTTTTATATGGTATAATCTGAAGATGTACAAGTCCATCATTTTGTCGGAACAGCAAATCAGGTATATGTAGCCACATGGCCTTAATTGCACACTGAAAAAAGAACACGAAAATAACTTTGCAGTAGCATGAACAAGATGACATCTTGTCTTAAATTTTAAGACAAAAATTTAGCTTGCAGTATTCCTGTATGATACTTTAGGGAAGTGAAGCTGTAAAATCTGTATGTTATTATGTTGTAAAAAATTTGATAGAAATTCAAAAAATTTTCTCTGGAGTCATTTAGTTATTCAAAATTAAAGACAAAGAAAACCATTAATTAAACAGAGATAAAAGACATAAAGACTAGAAGTAGAAATAAAGAAGATTAACACAAAGAGACGTGCAATCAAGCACTACGGATCTATGGACCTGCTAAAACTCAGTGTGTGTTTAATTGCTATCAGACATATTTGTGAGGAGTGAAAATAACACATCTGATAGAATATATTTAATAAGATGATGCAGACAATACAAGCTGATTGCTTCAAAACTAAAAGGCTTGTTTGTATGGCATTGAAGGTTAACAACAGGAAATGTTATCTGATTAAGTTCCCATGACTACAGCTTTGTCTTTATGCAGATGCACGCCTTTGGGGTGCCATTTAATGACGTGACCACTGCAGTAAACAGACAGAGGCTGTGATACAGAAAGTGCACAGCTGTCAAGATATGAGATGTGAGCTTCTGTCTCCTCTGTAGAAACATCACTTCCTGGCTGTTGCACTCTCTCTCCAAACAAAGAATCAGTGCCAGACAAATAATGACAACTTTCGGGGTCTTTCTTGGAGCACAATCTTTGTCTTTTATGCTTTTGATGCATAGCAGTGGCCATTCTCTGCTACAGGAACTTAGAAGAAGAAGAGTATAAAATCCTACTTACAAAATAAAAGGGGTAAATCATGGAATTATTTTAAAGTTTATATATAGATATATAACCTCAGGACAAACACTTAAAAAAATAAAATCCTCTTTCAATTGGCCATAAAGGTGAATAGAAAACCAGGATGATAGTACATGGACATTACCTGGACTGAGAAAGCAACTCCAGCATCTTGATTTTAGAAAGTAGTATTTTATGAGTTCTTATAAGAAGAGACTATAATACTCAAGAAAGAAAAGATTATGGTATTTGTTACGAGTCACACTGAAAGTAGAAAGGAGTTGAGAAATGAGAAAGCAATAGAGAGACTTCTGGTCGAAGAAATTCTCTCCTTAATGACTTCCCTGAACTCCACTGACATTGGCTTTGTTCACATACGGTCAAGGACCAACAGAGTCAAGTCTATAAAGCTCTAATGAAGAAAAGAGAGATTCAAGTAGAAATATGGATATATTTTCTGACCAGAAAGTAGTATTGCACAAAGATAAAGTTTTTCTACTAAGGTGCTATGATTAAAGAATGGGAATTTGATGCCACGTAAATGTTTACTTCTCAAAAATTTACAAAGATGGGTGATTAATTCTTTCCAAAAACAAATACTTCTACAAAGTAAAATGTCTAGTTGCAGTGCATTATCCTGGGAAAAAAAAAAAAAAGTGTACAAAAATTACTTGAATGTCATATTCTTGGCTGTGCTTCTGCTTACCTACCATTTAACTTTTGTAGAGATAAATCTACTGAATAAGTTTCAAAAGATGTCACATGGTATAGGACTCAAAGGCTTTACTCTTCAGAGGAGTATCACTGGATATATTGATGAAACAAAGAAGACTGACATTAGGAACATTAATATAAAACTTCTTTCTTAAATAGCAGCTTCAGAGTTCACTGGTAGTATATGTACATGTGGCTTATCAAATTTATATACAGCTCCTCTAACTATATTTAGTTAAGCTGATCAACACCTAAACATTCCATCTTTGATTCTGTCTTATTAACATCATTGTAGAACAGAGTACTTTCTAGACTAATTTGATATGAATGGAATATTCTGAATATCAGTAAAGCAGTCACAGATTTCTCAAAGATGTGTTAAATGCCTTGAATATCTGGCCTGGGTAGCAGCTCTAGAATTTTTTTTTTGAGAGCTAGGGCAAGGAGTGTGAACTGCAGGTCCAGAGTTTCTTGTTCTTATGTATCATGGTGTCAGGCTTGTAGCTGGCACATACACTACCAGTGCTTTAGCTCAAAAGCTTAAATTCAACACAGACTAAGACTAAGGAAGACTTTATGGAGTGTTGTGAAGTTCAGGCAATGATTGACCCAACATAAGAGCTGTCCTGTCTCACTTAAACTAGAATTAATGTGATAAAGTTAAACATGTCATCTGCGGCCCCAGCAGAGTTCTCCAGCTGATTAATATAAGTAGACCCTTCTGAAAGGGTGTTGCACTAAAGGAAGTTTGCAAGACTTTTCCAAGTTATTGTTATGGGCAGTTTTTGTAACTTGGAATGCTCTAAGATGAGAAATCCTAGCAATTGTATAAATAAAGGACACCCACCCAAACTACGTTAGAACTTAGGGAGATATGAATTTTTAATTATTTAATTCTCAAAAAGTTCATCTACAGGCGTTCTTTCAAATGCTTTTCTAATTAAGACAGTAGATAAAAATACATGATTTTTTTAGCAATTATCATAGATTGCAGTTCTTAATGAAATACTGAGATATTCCAGATTCCAAGTGGATCACAGAGTCGCAAGGGAAGTAGCAGAGAAGCCCAGGTCACAAGACACACTGCAAACTAGACATCCTTGAGAAACCTTCTGAAGGATCTTGTTTTTTGGTACACCTGAGAAGATCTATGCCTCCAATGTATGATGCATTCTTCAGCAACTGGTTCAAAACTCCTTTCTTCCCTACAACATACTCAAATATTTATTATATGCTGTTTTGTATACTTTGAGTGAATGCTATTCTAATGATCTTACTGTTCATAGGACAAGGGGAAATGGCTTTAAGTTAAGGAAGGGAAGATTTAGGTTGGATGTCAAGGGGAAGTTTTTTACCATGAGAGTGGTGAGGTGCTGGAACAGGCTGCCCAGAGAGGTTGTGGATGCCCCATCCCTGAAGTTCACTGAAGTTCACTGAAGTTATTCTTATGAGGATTCCCATAGCAGAAAAAAAAGTACAAACAAATACTCTGAGGAATACTCAAAAACAAAGGTGGCCATTTTCCCAAACTATTAAAAGTGACTTTTTATGGCAGGAGGAAAAATTGACACTTTATCTGTGCGAGGTTCTTTCTAACCCAGAATTATGTTGTTTCTATGTAAAAGCATTATCATCACAGTGACTAATACATCAATGGAGCAGCTCTAGATCCTGTGTTAGGTAAAACTCCCAAAACTGCTGTAGTTCTTCCCAGGAGGTACTGAATTAATCTGTAGTCCCCAAACTGTACTCAGAGACACCTCCCAGAATAGCTATATGCCATTTTTAATTGGGAAGCAATTCACCAGTCAGTAATGTGAGTTGTTCCTGGGGGATACCCTCCTATTGGGTATACAATACAAATTCTAGCACATACAAGGTGCATCAGTTAATCCTCAGTAGTAGAACTTTTGCTTTCAGACTCCTTCAGGATCATTTATTGCATGAAAATTTTGGTGTGATCTAAATCCTGCAATTGGCACATATTCTTTTCCTTTCAAGAGAGAATCATCTGCTCAAAGAAATGAAGCATTTGCTTTGTATGGGTTCCCAATAGCTTATTTTGCCTGAAACGTTGTCTTGCCTGGATATATCTTGCAGTAACAACATCAAATTAAACAAACAGTGCAGACTATGATTACTTGGCACAGAGTGGGATAGAAGGGAACAAAAAAAATATTGCAGTTTCATTCTTTATATATTTTTGCATTTGGTCAATTAATCTTTTCCAAATTCTGTTCTCTGACACAAAGACAAAAAACTGAGAGTATTTTTACATATCAGCACATATCATATAAATAAGAAACAGCTACTTTGTATAAGTGATACTAACAGCTTTTTGGTGGCTAAATTTCTTTCTGGACAATCCCTATTTCACTAGAAAATAAATAATATGTTCTCTTTTATTCTCCAAATTTTGGCTGCAGGAGACATTCAGTCAATTTCTGGCTTATTTCAGAGCTGCAACTCGTCTGGGCTCTTCTGAGTAGTAACAGAAATGAAACCAACTGCCCAGAATAGAAGTAGATCTTGTGAAATGGGCACTCGTAGCTCTTCTAGTTGTTTCTAGAGAATTTCCTTAAAATCACTTCATTTTCAAATTAACAAGTGCACAGCTTAAGTTGTGACTTTAAACTAGGGTGGTAACAAATTAATCCATTGCTTAGTGACCAGCAGCAGACATGGCAGATGCTACTGAGATTTTGTTTCCCATGATCTCTAGCTGTGGCTTTCAACATTATCTAGTCTTCCTTGGCATTGAGTCTTGGAAAAAAAGAAAAAAAAAAAAACTACACATACCTGAAGGCATTTTAGTGTTCAGTAAATGCGTACATATATGACTAGAACAGTTACATATTGAAACCATAGATAGTTTGTTCAGAACAGTCTCCAATAATGCTTCTCAGACATTAGTAGCTGATACACTGTGAGACCCAGTAAACAGTTTTTTTATACTGTGCTATTTGTCTCATGCTTTGCTCCCCAAGTGGAAGAAGAAGGAAGGAAGAATTTGAATAATCAGATGGATGGTTTCTTCCATGTTAGACAGTGCCTTCTAACTAGCATTTGTGGACCAAATATTTTGAACTCAGCTTGCTGAAGTGCAGGTTACACAAAAGGGTTGTAAGGCACTGGCACAGGCTGCACATAGAGGTGGTGGATACCTCATTCCTGGACCTGATGTCTTTGTAGGTGTCCCTATTTGCTGCAGGACAGTTGGACTAAATGGCCTTTAAGCATCCCTTCCAACTCAGAAGGTTCTATGATTCTATGAAAGGGAATCTGTCAGTTTACTGTTAATTAACTGTCAGTTTGTTAAATGTCAGTTTCTCAAGTGCCTGGGCCACGGGGACCATAGTGGTTTACAGCACATCCATGTTCCAGTTACTCTAGAGCCAATACAAGCACTATATTGTGTGAGCAATTGCTGATAGCACATTTTATTAGCTGTTATCTTGGTAACTCTGAATATAGTACTTTAAAATATTTAACTTACAGGCTGATAAATTATACATGCATTAAACAGTTAAATCTATTAACACCTTCAGATAAAAGGAATGGGACAACTGAATTATTGATAAGTCAGTTCAATATAATTACATAAAATTACAGTAAGGAGTGATACTCATCTTTCTGAATCTTGAATTTCAGCCTGTGAGATATACCTATGCAAGGAACAATTCTTAAGGATGTGCTCAAATTTGAGAAAGTCTTCAGCACATACTTAGGTAACTTCTGAAGCAGGAATGGATGCTGTCTATGGTCAGCGCATAAGGGAGAAAATGTGCTACAATAGAAACATTATTGGTTACTCAGTAGGAAACACTCTTCACTACTGATTAAATGACTCAGCTTGGTTCAAAGTATTAAAGGATTCATTTTTTCAGCTGAGTTATATATGAATGTACTGTTAACTCTGCCTTTTATTGCTCTCATGGCAATATGAAGATAGTGTTACTGTGGAAAACTCCATTCTTCCTAAAGTTTCCTGCTGTGTTATTTGGATAATGATCATTTTCTGTCAGTGAAAAATTTTGTAGTGTGGCAGGAACATTTATACAGTCCTGAAGACATTTAAGTGGTGGATGAAGCAGGGCATAAGAACTCCTACAAGCAATTTCCAAGCACAGTTTGGATTATAGCTCAGGCCAGAGATCTGCCCCAGTCAGCACTTCACATACAGCTGCACTGATCTGGAGAGAATGCAGTCTGCACAGTGAAGATGTGGCACAGAGAGCAAGTCCTGGCATGGTTCAGCTTGTTTTTCACAAGAAGATGTCTGTGATACTGCTGAACCCAGAACCATGCTCCACACCGCGTGGACCACACCAGTCACTTCCTCACCATGCAAGCAGCAGCACTTTGAGGCCCTTCACCTGGCTCTGAGCACTGATCTCAATTCCAAGCTGTTCTCAGACCTCTTCGGTTCTTTTACATTTGTCCTGTATTGCAAGTGTGGAATGCTGATGCACTCATACCCCTCACATTAAAATAGGCATTTTCAAGGGCAAATTCACCTTGATTTCCATTGCATCTGTGCTAACACTGTGTAGCTTTGATACTGAATCTCATTATGAAAGGTTGTCTGCGGGGCAAGATCTTTTTCTATCCTGAGCTCCAAGATTAAGTTCCATTCCTTAAATCTTTTAGATAATTTTATTTGTTGCTAGAGCATGCAAACTGTAATGGGAATAAGTAAATATTTTTTTTTTTATTTTATTCAGCCAGACAGAAGACTGAGAAGCCAGAACCAGGCACCTCTGTTATCTGCTTTGTGCAACTGTTTCACTGGTACTGAGCACCACATCAGATGCCAATAGCTTAATATGCAACTTCAAGCTTTGCAATTGCTCTCTATTAGGGACCTTGAATGAAATCACAGCAGGTCACTGCAGAGCCATTAAAAGGACAGTTGAACTCCCAACCTTTCTATGCCTCCATGCTCATGCTAGACCTCGAGGTAACTTCTGTCAGGGTGCTATGCTGCATTAATCTACTTTCAGTGTTTGTTGTCTTTGTCATCCCAAACTAGAAAATAGCAGAGCTAAAGTGAAAGTAGAAGAAGTAGTGAAACAGTCCTTCAGTAGACAAAATTAGATAGGGTAGAAGGTACAGCAAGATCACTTCTTATAGTACTTTCAGATTGTCTGCAGTCAGACAATTTCATATATGTATTTCATATATTCATTTCAGTCATATTCTGAAATACAGTTCTCTACTACACCTATTTCTTTGTTTTTGCAGATTGCTGTCAGAATCTGAGATATTGAATCATTAAATGTGTTGCTATAGACACAGAGAAACAAGACCAAAGGAAAGGAGAAAAGCAGCAGGAACCCTTACAGCAGCATCTTCCAGAAAACAACACTGCAGTCTTGCTTTTCTTACACAGGAGATTAATTGTTATGCCACATGCAATATATTCAGGTTCCCAGGTCCCCTCACCCTTCACTTTCTCCCACAGCAGTGCCAAAGGCTGCATGGTTTTGCTATTAGTGTGATGTGGGAGTGTATTCAGAACAGTCAGCTATGGATTTCATTATACTGCAGGCCACAGAATGGCCAGATCTTATTTTGTAGGAAAAAAACAAACCTTCTGTAGAAAAGAACTTGTAACAGATACACATTGTTATAGGCACAGAAGGAAGAACAATATTTTTAATAATTCCTTTTTTTTTTTTTTTAGTAAATCAAGATATCATTCATGACCTAGAATTAAAAAATACACAATAACCATAGATATAATACAATTCAAAGATTAGTTTCTATGGGATTTAGCTGCATTTCTAACAGCAGCCTGTTCTCTGCTTTGCCATGTCAAGGCTTGGGGCTGCTAGGTGCCTGATGCCAGTCATGTCTAGGCAAGAGGAGCCTTGGCTTTCTTTGCCAAGACTTTTCACATCATTGGTGTGAATTGGCAGCCTTACTGACATGCTTGATCTCAAATTAGTGTCGCCCTTACTGATAATTACCATTTGGGCTTGAGTTGCCACAATAATACACAAGAATCATAGAATCATAGAATCACAGAGTCACCCAGGTTGGAAAAGACTTGAAGGTCATTGAGTCCAACCATGACCTAAACATACTACACTAATTAACAACCCTCATGTCCCTGAGCACCACATCCAAAAGGTTTTTAAACACATTCAGGGATGATGACTCAACCACCTCCCTGGGAAGCCTATTCCAGTGCTCAACAATCCTTTCTGTAAAGGAGTAATTCGTAATATCCAGCCTATACTTATCCTGGTGCAACTGGAGGACATTTTCCCTCATCTTGTTACCAGTGAGAAGAGACCAACCCCGCTGTCATTGTAGGCACCTTTCAGGTACTGGAAGAGGGCAATAAGGTCTCCCCTCAGCCTCCTTTTCCCCAGAATGAACAGCCCCAGTTCCTTCAGCCTCTCCTCATAGGGCGTATTCTCCAAGTTCTTCACCAGACTTGCTGCCCTTCTCTGCACCTGCTCCAGCACCTCAATTTCCCTTCTGTACTGAGGTGCTCAAAACTGAACACAGTACTCAAGGTGAGGCCTCACCAGTGCTGAGTACAGGGGCAGGATGACTTCCCTAGTCCTGCTCACCACACCATTCCTGATACAAGCCAGGATGCCATTGGCCTTCTTGGCCACCTTGGCACACTGCTGGCTCATATTCAGCCAACTGTCCACCAGTACACCAAGGTCCCTCTCCATCAGGCAGCTTTCCAGCCACTCCTCTCCAAGGAAGTGCAGGCGGAAATGGGAATTGTTTGTGTCCCATGACACTGAACAGTTGAATACCTGTTTGCACCACTGATGTACAAGGAATTTGACTGAAAATGTTCTTGATCTTCAGTCCGAAATGCAGAATATAGGCTCAGAAGTAAGCCAGAAATCAAGTAATTTCCACTACTTCTTGTCTTATAGGAAGGATGAGATGTTCCAAACATTTTGTATTCCGTGAAAATCATGACATAGGAGAGAATAAGATTATAATGCACGTGGTAAATTTGGGAATGTTTATGAGTACCATCTATGGTTATTCCAGTTTTATCTTTGGCTCTGCTGGGCAGCAATCAATGAAATTTATCTGTGACTTTGAATCTCTGGTTTCCAACCACAGTTCAATTCTGGGAGAACCTAGAATGAAACATCTGAGGGAGGAGACACCAGTGCAAAGCAGCTGAATGAACACCATGCTGTAAAGAGCAAGCATGTCTTGTAGGACTAATATCCAGAGAAAATTAAAAAGATGATAAAGGTGAAGAGCATAGAAAGATATAGTGCCACCAAAGAAATACTAATGCATGGAAAAAAAGGCAAAATATTTAATTGCTATTTACAAATATAAATATACATATGCTATTCATTAGAATGAATTAAGTTATAGTGAGTTAATAATGATTCCCAAGCTCAATAACCATCACACGAAAGGACATTCTTAAGAAGTATTGTGTATTAGAATTTAGAGAGCATGTCACAATGAAATATGAATGATGTCAAATATGTACTGAAGTATGGTGAATGAGGTTACAGGAAAGTCACAGGCAAAGAGATACTTCTGGACAGAGAGTGTTTAGACTGTGAGAGACTTATCAGCAATAAATTCTTTTCAAACTCCAATGGGTGAAATGTTCTGAGGATGATTTTCAGGATGGTTCAGCACCCATTATATCCTGACAAAGTAATTTTGATGACAGTCAGTGTTAAAAGGAACCAGTGGGCACTGAATTCTTTCCCACATTTGAAATTAGGCATGGATGCTTAAAATAATAACCTCTCACTCTCTGCTCCAGGTTCACATTCACAATAAATAAGCCTCACTTGCTCTTCCCTATGCCCAGATAAATGAAATGGACAGAATCATTGGTAAATTTTCTTTACAGAAAGAATTGGCAAAAGTATTTTTATAAGTGTTTGTACAGATGTTTACCACTTCAAGTCTGCTTCAGTAAAATTCACCTCTAATTTCTCAGTAAACATAAGATCAGTTATCCAAAGTCCAGTCTCCAAAGTTCTTTGAATCCTAAGCTATTGTGATTTAAAACCTGTCAAAGAATGTTCTAGGATAGGAAATCTGGTTTAACCAAACTTCCTCGTTACTGGCAACTCCTGAAACAGAATGAATTCTGTACTAGGTTTCTTTTCAATCATAAAACAGTTTCGGTCAAGTGCCAGACCCACCAAGAAATGATGGACAGATGATTGTCAGTCCTTTAATCTATGCAGGTACTGGCATATGCTTACCTGGCACAATTTTTTTTTTTTTTTTGATAGAGTTCTTTCGATGCACAGTATTTAAGTCTTTCAGGGAATCATTGTTTTTCAGTCTATTAGACTGTGCACTCGTATTTACTACTGCAATAACACAGAAACTTAGATAATTCTTTCAATCTCTCTGTTAACTCCATGGATATTTTCACAGGCAAGAATAGTCTGTGTTGACTAAGGGCATGGCTTTTTTCCTTTTAGGTACAGGTGTAAAAACACAAATGTTTCACTGAGAAATTAAGAATGAAAGTGGCATGTATGAGTCATATTTAAATTTTTAACAGAAACTGATGAGTTAATAGGTAGGGTTGAGGAAAACAGATTTGGTTTTGGCACATCAATAACTTAAATGCCTCATGCAGAGTAGCAGGAGGACATACAAATCTACCAATAGGCAAATGGGGGAAAATTGTAAAGTTGTACTTTATATATTTTATGTATTTTATTTATTATAAAGTAAAAATTGAAAGTTGCATTTGCTGAGCTGACAAGGCAGTCTTTCACCTGTAAAATAAAAGTAAATTTGTCACGACAGCTGGTAAAAGAGAATAAATCTGGAGTTTGCTGTGTCTCTTATAAAGTCACATTTCCAAACATAGCAGCACTTTTTAAGACCTCCTAACTGTCCTTGGCTTTTCTGCTAATGTCCTCTTTCTTATTCCTCAGCTGTGACTTAAGACCTGGCAAAGAATATGCTAGGACAGAATATATAAATCATCTGAACTTCCTTGTCACTGGATATGGAAATTGTAGTTTTAACAGATTTTGATGGGCTAGTTTCTCCATTTCAAATCCACTAATATTTACTGCTCTTTCATCCCTCATTATTTCTTCTCTTAGCAGTGTCCCAGATTTTTGTGATTTTTTTTTAATGTGCTTTCATGTCAGACGCTCTGAGAAGTGCTTCATGAAAGTAAATTCTTCTTTTGTTCCTCCTTACAGATCAAAGTGGGTTTTCTGAATCCATAGCAGCTTCCTTTTCCCTCAGAGTAAAAGAATACCAAGATACTTTCTTGGATAGGTGCCACATGAGTAAAAAGAAAGAAAGGGGAAAAAAAAAAAAAAAAGCCATAAATAGATATCCAGATATATTTAAAGGTTTCTGCTCTGCTTTATAAAATACCAGTATTTCTTCTTTGGGTATGCTTTCTCGTTTGAAATGCTACTTCATGCTGGAATGGAGACAGTTCATGGGAAATAGCATTAAATCATCATCTGAAATGATGATTTACACAGATTCACGTCCCAGCAAAGGATTTTATTTGTATCTCTTTCTTATTCCTCAATTACTATGTGTGGCAAAATACTCACCTCCCTCCAGAAGCACTAACAGATAGTAATCCTCTCAAATCAAATGAATTTGGTTTCTCTTTTTTCTAGGTAACTTTATGGTTTCTGTTACTTAATAGGAGGTGTCCCAGCATATGAAAGGGAAATTTCCTTTCCCAACCCCAGCACACAGATACTAAGCACAAAAATATAATGGTCCACTTGCTGTAACAGCTACATTATTATGTGAAATAGGCAAAATGACAAGCACAAATATTTAAGGAAGGAATGGCCTTAAACCAGCAACCTTACTTATTTTGTTTTTGATTATGCTTTGTTGCTTTCTATTTTGTTTTGTTTCCTAGAACTGCCTTTCCTATTTTAAGAATAGCATTTTTTAGCTATATCAGTGAAGAAATAAACAGGGAAAAGATAAAAAAATATCATAGTATTCTAATAAAGCTGAATAAATGCACAGTTGTTGCTGTTTCTTGTTACTATTATTGTGAGATGCTACAGAATGAGATTCCTAACAAAAATTGACACCAAAGAAACTAAAATTTAAAGCAAGCATTGCCAGACCACTGAGGAAAGAAAAGTGTTATAGACCAAATAGTTAACAGTCTGATGACCCTGCTATAAAAGCAGGGAACAGGCATTACATGACACACAAAAAAGAGGCAGACAACTAATGAAAGAGCGCAATTTATGATGTCATTAGTAACGGTGACTATCATGTCAGATAGGCAAAGTATGAATCAGTGTTAACCAGCAAGTTTCTTCATTCTTCTGCTAACAATTCACTTGTATGAAAGCCTCCTCCTCTTACCTAAACCAGACAACCATGCCACATACTGTAGCCCATTAGCAAAGTATATTCTCTTCAGCAAAGAAAGCATGGTCATTACTGAGCTTGAATATCCTCTTACTTCCCTTGGAAGGAACCTTCATAAACTTTGTATACATCATTATTATAACTCCAGATACATAACGGACTCACACTCCCATAGGTAACTTACACATGAAGAAGTGCCTTTTTAATATTATATTCAATTAGAAAAAGTGTAGAATGACAGGAGTCAACTAGCTTGCACATCAAAGAAGGAGGCTGAAGAAAGTAAAGTCCATGACCAGGTCAGATCATGACAGTCAGCACAAGGAAGACAGAAAAAACTATTTCCATGATAGAAAAAGCACACAAATTGTATGACGGATCAGCAAGTTTTTGCACTTGTATGACATTCCCCACAGAGAATGAGAAAGAGAGAATCTGTGAAACACTTCTGTCTGTTCTGTACCACAAACACACCATGGAGGTAACTATAATCTGACTTCTTGTCTCATAACGCTTTATGCCCACATGCAGTGAATGCAGTATTGTCTATTAAAAGCAGGATTTGAATTGTTCTTTAACGATAAGATAGACAAAGAATTTTATTATTTTTTCAACTGTTCTGTATAAGGTATATAATACTCATCTGATCTCCTGCAGAAGAGTATCTCTTTCATTTTGTTTTGTGGTATCATTCTTAAATATAAGAAGTGAAAAAGAGTTTATTCTCCCTGTTTCACATCATTCAATTTCATATTCAAGAGGTATAATAAATATAATCAATTATGATGTTAATGTCAGCTCCTACGACAAATTAAATGAGGTGGGTTCCTTCCATCTTTATGACAATTCAGCAGTATCTGTCAGCTGCAGAGATCAGTAGAAGAACAACAAAACTGTAGGTTTTCTTTAAAATAAAATATTCCCTTGGTTTGGCCAAGATTGACAAAGAAAGCTAATAAATGTTAAGAACAATCCTGTGAATCTTTCATAGGGTTTAAATAACCCCCCTGACTCTTTACAACAGCCAGCAAAGCAGCTGAACAGCTAGGCAGGAAAACAATCTGTTATATTGTTCTCATTTTGAAAAATGTTAGAGGAAGCCAAGAAATAGAACCAGCTTAAATGTCAGTGCTTAAAAACAAGGTAAGCACAGCAAGCTAACTATCAGTAATCCATCTCCTTGTCTTCAAAATAATGTTTCATTTCTGACACACAAATTAATTGCAAGTAGTAACAACCATTAGACCAAAAAATTGAAAGGTTTAAGCTCAGTCATGCTTTAATGATTTCTCTGAATCAGTTTCCCTGGACATCTCCTTCCAAAATTATCTTTTACAGAATCACAGAATCACAGAATGGCCAGGGTTGGAAGGGACTTCAAGGATCATGAATCTCCAACCCCCCTGCCACATGCAGGGCCACCAACCTCCCCATTTAATGCTAGACCAGGCTGCCCAGGGCCCCATCCAACCTGGCCTTGAACACCTCCAGGGACGGGGCATCTACAACCTCTCTGGGCAGCCTGTTCCAGCACCTCACCACTCTCATGGTAAAAAACTTCCCCTTGACATCCAACCTAAATCTTCCCTTCCTTAACTTAAAACCATTTCCTCTTGTCCTGCAGTTATCAACCCTTTCAAAGAGTTGATTCCTCTCCTCTTTTTAAGCTCCCTTTAGGTACTAAAAGGCTGCAATGAGGTCACCCTGCAGCCTTCTTTTCTCCAGGCTGAACAAACCCAGCTCCCTCAGCCTGTCTTTACAGGGGAGGTGCTTCAGTCCCCTGATCATCTTCATTGCTCTCCTCTGGACTCTCTCCAACAGTTCCCTGTCTTTCTTGTACTGGGGGCTCCACACTTGGATGCAGTATTCCAGACAGGACCTCACAAGAACAGAGTAGAGTACCATGTTGAACCTCATCAGGTTCACCCGGGCCCACCTTTCTAGCCTGTCGAGGTCCCTCTGAATGGCATCACTTCCTTCCACCGTGTCAACTGCACCACTCAGCTTGGTGTTGTCAGTAAACTTGCTGAGGGTGCACTCGATTCTGTTATCGATGTCATTGATAAATATGTTAAACAGCACCAGTCCCAAGACAGACCCCTGGGGGACGCCGCTCATTACCGACCTCCACCTGGACATAGAGCCATTGATGACCATCCTCTGCAGCCTTTCAACCAGTTTCTTATCCATCAAGAGATCACCCATTAGATCCACATCCCTCCAATTTGGAGATAAGGATGTGGTGGGGGACCATGTCAAAGGCCTTGCTCAAGTCTGGATAAATGACATCAGTCGCCTTTCCCTAGTCCACCCATGCCATCACTCCCTAACAAAAGGCCACCAGATTGGTCAACCATGACCTTCCTCTGGTGAAGCCGTGCTGGCTGTCTTGGATCACACGCAAATTCCTCATGTGATCAAGCATGTCATCCAGAATGACCTGTTTCATGATCTTCCCAGGCACAGAGGTGAGACTCACCGACTTGTAGTTCCTGGGGTCCTCCTTGCTCCCTTTCCTGTAAATAAATAGATCCTTTCCCAAAAATAAGCCTTGTTCCTATTGCTCTGAAAAGAAAGGTAGGGTTGCAGAAAGATAGGAAAATGTTAAACTATTAGGTAGGCAAATTATGGTTAAGACTTCATGCTAAAATCTCTGAATTAATGGAAGTGTTGCTTATTTGCAGAAGATTGCTTATATGTCCACAGAACATCAAACTAAGGATAAATGACAGTGTAAATTCTGAAACAGAATTCAAATTTCACAAAGCGTACATGCACATTTCTTCACTGTCCAATAAATATTTGAAGGAATTTTGTTGCCTAGTCAGACGTAAGTCCTCTGGGCATCTAACACCATTTCACACTGGAAGTGGTCTTCCAGCCAACCTTCGTCATCTCCAATGGTTTGCATTTTTTGGGGCTTATTTTAGGATGTATCTTGGAAATCAGGGCCCTGCTCCAATAAAAACTGCAGTTGCTCACCTGCGTAAGGTGGCCATTAATTCTCCATGGAGACATCTCAAAAGGAAAACACTGCAGTGCATCAGCTATTACAGTGAAAGCTGACCTGAGCTTTCAATACTGTAATTTTCTCATCTGGGTAGATAAAATGGATATATCAACATCACTAAGAGGAACTTGTCATTTTTTTAACATATTTTGACACTGGAAAATTTTAATTCAGTTAAAAATCTCTGGATTTATAAGCTATAGGAATGGACAAATACTGACTCAAGCATCAGACTGAACCTAATTTCTACACTGCTGATCAAAGCCCAGGGTTGGAACGGAGGAAATGTTTATCAGTCCTGTGATCTGAAAGAGATTCCAAGAACAGCGGGATAGAAAATTTGGCTATTAGAGGCTTTTTTTCTTTGTAACAAGGCACATAAGCAGAAACCAGCCATCTTTTTGTCTAGCAAAGACTCCTATGATTGCTTGGGGAAAAAAAACAGAGCAATGAATAAAACAATACAAAAACTACTGCTATTTAAGCTTTGCTTTTTCATGTCAATTTTGAGCTAAACGTATAGAAGGAGTTCTACTTTAAACATAGCAGAGCAGTCTGAAGATTTGTGGGAGCTAAAGCAGAACCTTTGGCATGGATCAACATGACTTCTCTCATTAAGTCAACTCAGCAGTCAGAATAAATTCTTCAGAGTGAAATTTTAGGGTACATACCATTCTGTAGGACAAAGGAAGATTTATTTTGTCTATTATTTATTATTAATCAAATGATTCATTAGAATTTTAGGTTCTAAAGAATATTGCAGAATATTTCCAAATTGAAGATGTTACAAGTGAGGTGTCATGCTTCTGTTTATAAGGACATCAGATTTCCATAAATTCAATTGCACTGTAGGAACAGGAGAACAGCACAGTGGTGCACAGCACAGCACTGGTGTTATGGTTTTGGCCTTTCAACCTTCAGCACCAAGGTGAATTCCATGCAATCTAACACTCAGAGAGGAGGTTTTCAGCACAGATCTTAAAAAATGAAGCTCCTTCTGCTCCACGTGATTAAAGAAAATACTTCAGTACTCACAGAAAAGCAGCAACTTTAAATAATAGTCTTTTTCATTATCATCCTTTTGTAAAAGTATTACCCTTAAAGATTGGTTACAAAATCGATATGATTTCTCAGAATGTGTGACACATTATCCAATGATGTGATGTTATACATTTTGGCTTTGAGAAATGTATTATCCACCAGAAGTAGGATACTTGATTTGTCCAGGTTTTTCACATAAACTCCATCATTAAAATTTTGCAAGACTTAATAGGATGAAAATCTTTTAGGAGTCAGAGCTGATCCCTTCTTAGAGGATGAGGTGATCCTCCAGATGTACTTTCCATGGAATATAACTGCACTGAGTATAACTATTAGATTGCAACAAGCAAAAACATAACAAAAAAGAAAAGAGAAAAAAGAAAGAGAAAGAGAGAAAGAAAAAGAAAAAGAAAAAGAAAAAGAAAAAGAAAAAGAAAAAGAAAAAGAAAAAGAAAAAGAAAAAGAAAAAGAAAAAGAAAAAAAAAAAAGAAAAAAAAAAAGAAAAAAAAAAGAAAAAGAAAAAGAAAAAGAAAAAGAAAAAAAAAAAGAAAAAAAAAAGAAAAAGAAAAAGAAAAGGAAAAAGGAAAAAAAAAATAAAAGAAAGCCATCCCAAAGGAAGACCAAAATGAAAACTGAATTATTCAGAGAATCAGGGCATCTCTTTGAAATAAAGTTTCACATCCTTCATTTTCTGTTTTTCTCCTGTGGCTCAGTGCCCCATAACAGTAACTTAGCTCAGTTAAAAACCCATATAAATTCTTTCAGGCTTTCATGTTTCATCAGCTGCAAGCTGCAATATTGAGAATTTGAGAACAAGTAGTCAGATAATCCTATCTATATACAGAACAGGCATAAACCTTGCCTTGAGTCACACAGAAGTAATGAAAATAAGGCCAAAACAGTAAAAAGCAATGAGCTGTGAAACTTTAAAGCACTTATACCCCATTCCTCCAATCCCCTCAGCTCTACTCTTCTTACAGCTCAAGTACCACAGAATCAGTCTTATGAAGGATTGTGTAAGAGCAGCAAAATCTTAATTCACAGAAGTAACATGATTTAGTGCATTTCTATGACCTAAAATCAATGTTTCTCAAGTTAATACAGTTAATTAATAATTCAAATAAAAAGAAAATAAGAATGGTCATAATGGACAGGAAATCTCCTTTCTGACAATTTATTTTGTAAAAGACACAAGAAGAAACTCTTCAGAAAGGTAAAATAAAAGTACATTTCAGCTGATTACATATTTCTCCAAACATGCTAACACCACTCAGAAGCCATCCTTGAATTGTTTTGTCCTCTTTGGATGAGTTATAATCTAAGTCCACTGACAGCTAATTTGGTCAGCTGAATTTTTTCCCTGTTTCTAATAGTTTGCCTACTAGATTGAACAACTTCACCCCTTTGTAGACAGAGAGCCTTTTTCTAAGGCATTCACTTAGGTACACTGCCCCAACAGGGCAACCAATTTAAACTGCTTGAATTTTGAAAGGAAGTATTCTCAACTGGGTTGTCACTGAGAAAAAGGTAGAGAATTTCAGATCAGGGAGTTCTATACCACAAATCCTCTGTACTGTACTGATCTGATTATCTCTCTCCGGGTGTAGAACTCTGCACTTGCCTTTATAGAACCTCCCTAAGGTTTCTCTCAGCCCTCAGCTCTCCAGCTGTTCAATGGCAGCTCAAATTTCTGCTATGTCAGCCACTCATCCCTTCAGTGGATCTCTTCAGCTTCAGCAACAAATTTGCTGAGGATGAAACACATACAAAACAGTTAAGTTATGCACCAACACATAGAACAACAGATTATACACAACATATTTAAATAAAAAACAACAAATAACAAAATCTTTGAACAAAGCTCTGTTTATGGGGCAGAGAGATAATAATAATTTATAAATGACTTGTGGAAATCAGGATAAACAGTCTATTCTACATTTTGTATTGAATGCTTCTTGAAAAAGCAATTGGAAAACAACTGGAAATTCAAGCATGCATAAAGAATGATTTTGCATTAAACAGAAAGGTATCAGATCAAATTTCCTTGTGCATGCTTGCTAAAGTTATCTTCTCTTCTGCTTACTTCCTTATCCTTACCATCTCAGTTTTAATTTAGAAATAGCCTGAAATGAGTGGAAGTCAGTGTTCCAAACTACTTAAATTCAGAAATTTCCCTTTAGACTGAAAGATTATTTCTATCAGAAAACATATATACATTATGAAAATTCATTTTTTACCCCTTGCTTAAGATTTATAGTCGGTGTTAACCCCTAAATTTAATTATTACTGCTGGTCATCTTAGTTTTTCTCCAGAGTACTTTGAATGGAAACAGCATTTCAAAATAACATTATCATTCATTAAAAATAATAATAATAATAATAACTAATTAGTGCATGTGCTGTATTTCTAAGTTCTGTCTGTGCTGAATTGTATAGAACAGCCTAGCTGCCTAATTAGATGAGTACCAACCTCATTTCTGTGCCTTTTCAGGTACCCCTATGCACTTGAATATAGTCAAAACCCAGAAAATGTGCCACAGACAGAGTACTTGAAACAACCAGATTCCCTCTAGATTACATTTGTTGTAAACCAGGCTTGTACAGAATGAGACTTCCTTGGGTTGAAAGTGATCGTTATTAGTGTCTCTTGGGATTTCCAGCAGAACAGTGTTTTTGAGCTCTTCTTATATAATTTGGACTTGAAATAGAGAACGTCCCAATTAGGCAAAGAGCTGTAAGAGGGTATTCCAGTTTCCTGGAATCAGCTGATTTCACCAAGAATCGGGATGGAAAATCATTACTAGCTACAATTCCTGAAGTTAAATCCTCCAAATATCATTCTGAAGGTGACAAAACTGTCACAGTGTAATCACTGATAAAAATGAAATATCATGATGTTTCTAATGAAAGTCAGAGTTAAGTGAAATTTGAAAGATTTAAAATAAAATCTTAATGTTTTGAAGCTGAACTTAATTAACTTACATTCCTCCTGGGTCTTTGTTATCCCCAGAGATATTTAGTGAAGGAAAACGAAAGTGAAATATAGCAGATATGCCAATATCATGGATCCACATCTTTGTGTACTTCTCAATATCAAGAACTTCTGGGACAATATTGTCTATTTTTGTCTTTTCTCCTGTGGAGTCTACGAGGCTGAAATGTTGTTTGTCCTCACATTGCCCTGCCAGTGAGGAATTCAGAGTGAACAAGGAGCTGGGAGGAGATGCAGACAGGACAGCTGAACCAAACTGGCCAAAGAGATATCTCATGCCTTCCAAGGCTGTGCTCAGTAATAGAAGCTTGGAGAAAGAAGGAGGAAGAGCGGGCAGAAATTACGTTTGTCTTCTCAAGAAACCGCCATGCCTGATGACTCCTGTGCTCCTGTGTCTGAATATCTGCCTGCCTACAAGAAGCAATTAATGAATTACTTTTTTTTCCTTTGCTTGTGTGTGCTGCTTCTCCTTCTGTTAGAGAAAGGTGTTCCTCTCATCCCATGTGTTCTCAAAATTCCAAGTTTTCAGTTCTTTTCCCCATCCTGCTCAGGAGCAAGTGGTTGGATGGGGTTGACTGCCTGACCACAACAGTCTGTCATGCAGTTCATAAAAATTTATGTTATATTTTGGAGTTTCTGTCTTTTTAAAATTTATTTATCATCTAATAAGTAAAACATTATAAGTGACCTGAAAATGTTTTGTCTTTCATTTTGTTTTGTCTTTTGAGTTTTGTGGCAGTGTCTTTTTTGTTTTTGTTTTTATATGTCCATTTGTTTGTTTGCATCAGAGAAGGTATTTCTGAGCAGAACTCTTGGACTTCAGTCCCAATACATCACTTCCCAACAGCCATTGCTCTCTCTGTGTTGGGGATATTGATTAACTATGCTGTACCATAAAACAGTGAGTATTATGGAATTTATTCTTCCTACCAGTACATACCTGTAATGAGAATCTGGAGCATTTGGTTGTTGTTGTTACTGGAAACAGAGCAAACTGTTTACTTGAAATGGGGCATTTTATCTGTATCTTATCAATATGTAAGGAGGTCTTTTCCACTTAGAAATATATAATAGGAAAGAGTCAAATGTGGTAATGGGCACAAACTGGAACACAGGAAGCTCCATTCAAACATGACGAAGATCTTCTTTGCTATGAGGGAACAGAGCAGGCTGCGCAAATAGGCTGTGTCATCTCCTTCTCCAGAGATACACAGAACCTGCCTGGACACTTTCCTGTGCAACGTACTCTATGGAACCTGCTGTAGTGGGGTGCTATACTGGATGATTTCCAAAGGTCTCTTCCAACTCTTACAGTTCTGTGATTCCACCCATTCCACTTCTTATGTAGTTAGTAGTTTCCCATTGGCCATCTGAAATATTTCTGCCTGCTTGGATGACTTTTAGAAGGCATTATTCAATACAGAAATTAGAAACCTTCTCCACTCCCCTCCCCTTCTCCACCTCTCCAGGATCAAGGAGAGTAAAAGAAGGAAAAGAGTAAAGAAACAGACTTAAATAGATCTAGATGCAACAAATTCTCCAACCACTGAGCAATGAGTTTCCATACACTGCTGGATAACTCATCCATCTTAATCCTTCTGGAAAGAGTCTACTTACAATATTTCATGATTTAAGTACATACTGACAAATTTATTAATTATGCACTCATTATTTGCTGCCTGTGGAGAATTGCTACTGAATTTTTTTCTTGTACCAGACCCTGTACCTGCTCTTTCTTTTCAACTCATTGCTTTCATTACTATTGTCTGGCATCCTCTTTTTTTTCAGAGTACTCCTTTATCTCACATCATGAATTCCTTAAGTAAGGAGATCTAAGTAGATACGATAAGGAAAGTAATGACTGGCTTACCAAAAAGAAATAAACATCTACTACCACCTCACCATCTTCCTTGCCTTATTTTATTTATAATTTTACTATGTTTCAAAATTCTTCAATTTCCTAGAATCCTACTAGGGCAAAAAACCAGATAGCCAAAACTTAGCTCACAGTACTGATGTTATCAGTTCCCCTGTTCATGGGAACTAAATGTTAAGTCTCCTGACTCCCTCTTCCTTGCAGCACAACCAAATGCTATAGAGATGACAAAGCAATTTTTCAAATGGCCTTTGGTAAAAATTAAAAAGTAAATTATATAAATGAAGAACAAGGAAATTCCTCTATGGGCTCAAGCAGCAGAGAAATATCCCACTTTTTAATACAGAGAAAAAAAAAATTGCAACTTTATAATTGTCGCTTTTTCTCACTCTCCTTTATGTCTGAAGACAATGCTACTTTCAAACCAGGTTACATCTAATCTTAAATTAAACATCTCCTTTTTTTTTTTTTTTTTTTTTTTTTTTTTTTTTCCCTGAACTCTCATATCACATACAAAGCACATGGAAAACAAATGCAAGGAAAACAGCACTTCAAAATATATTTCAGATGCAGCAGCAGACACCATGTTCTATTGACCTTCATTTAACTAAAGCAGATACACAACCTGAGAATTTATCAACATATAAATAAATTAGAACATTAAGTACACAAATCCATTGTTTTACTGGGCAGAAGAGAGAATGAATATTCTGTGTCATTTCCATAATTTATCTTAACTATATAAAAAACTTACCAATTCTATATCAGCAGCAGTTGACAATGTCATTTCTTCTTGCAAGTTTAATAGACTTTGAGCAAATTAAGATCAAATTTCACACTGCAGATTTGTTCTTCTTCTCAACAACAACAGCTACAAAAAACTGAAGAGAGATGATCTTCACAATCCTACTCTTTGTAACTTTGATTTGCTATTTCATATTTCTTCAGAAAACACAGTATAAAGCCAGGATAGGATATATGGGCATATGCTGCACTGCACAGAATCTTCTTTTCCTAGAATGATTTCTTTATTGCTATAAATTGCTTATTTTGCAGAACGTTAACGTTCTGCCTTTCAGAATCAGGAGAGGATGGTCCATGTCAAGCAAATTTACTGGCTACCTCTCAGGTGAAAGGTTCTGGCATCTACCTGAATTCAGTGCAGCAGCCTGAGCAAGAAAAAGAAGAAAGTGTAACATCTTTTCTCATGTGCACTCCTTGGATTCCCATGTATGAAGATATAAATTTGTATTTTCTTTAGAGGTGGTAAAGTTGGGGTTGGACTCGATGATCTCTGGAGGTCCCTTCCAACCCCTACAATTCTGTGATTCTATGATTCTGTGAAAGTAGAAGTTATTTTTCTATTTGAGCTTTTTTCCCAGTTTAGTTAGTGGATCACTCCACCATAATGATATTCTTAAAATGATTTTTTATCTCATTTATTCTTCTTTGTAAAGGAAAATAAATACTTTGCTAAAAATAGAAAAATAAGGCAAGAATATTCTTTTAGGTAGATGACAGTTTCCACCTGTGGAATAAGTGAGGTTAATAAGTCTATGAACTTTCAAAATGATTTGGTGCATTCTTTCTGTCCCTAGTCCACCTACACAAGGCAGTATTTCCACAAGTGTACATGAACTTTCTTTCCAGTAATCTTAATTTAATTAAAGACTAGTTACTTTTTCTCTGCATCATAAAATTCAGAACTCAACCTGAGGTAACCTCTCTCTGTAGATTCAAATTCCACTTGTAGAGGGATTTCTGTGTCCACTGGTGAGATGTGCTCTTCCTCACTTTTTTTTATGGAATCTCTGCTTGCTTGGCAAGATGGCCAGGAAAAAAACAAAACAAAACAAAACAAAAAGCAAACAAACATACAAACAAACAAACAAAAACCTCATGAAAAGAGAGACGGCACAGCTTTAAATTCAGCAATCTGCCTGGCATCTAACTCTAACCAGGCTGGATTGGAAAAAGACATTGCTTGGTAATGTCAGTACACACTCTAGGGTGCCAGATAGGATAAGAGATTTGTGAGACAGGAGTGAGGGAAGAAATGCTTTAAAATTTTGATTGAAACAGTGACAAGAGAGGGCTGTGCTTAGAGGAAAAGAGACTCTGGAAGTGAAAATGTTGTCCGTAAGATGCTCTCTCTCCCTTAAAGGCTGATATGAGAAATAAAATTTCACAGGTGATTTAATGACACTTCTTCCGGTCATGCCTAGGAAGGGAAGAGAAATTACAGAGCACACATAAATAAAAAATACACAGAAGAGTGAAAAAGAAAAGTTCAGGGATTTATATTAGCTTTTTCTTCAAATATCATTGAAGTATAGGCTTAATGACTACTTTGTGGAATCATAGAACCATAAAATCATTAAGGTTGGAGAAGTCCTCTAAAATCATTGAAAAATATCATAGAATTATATCATAGAATGGTTTGGGTGGCAAGGGACCTCAAGGAACATCAAGTTCCAACGTCTACTGCCACAGATAGGGTTGTCAGCCACTAAATCAAGACCATCTAGCCCAGCTGTCAACCCACTAAGTCACATCACACACTACCACATCTAATATTTTTTGAAAACCACCAGGGATAGTGATTGAATTGTGATAGTGATAGATATTGAGCAGAACAGCCTGTTCCAATACCTCACCATTCATGTGGAGAGCAATTTATTCCTAATACCCAATCTGAATCCCTGGCACAATTTATGGTCATTATCTTTTGACCTTTCACAGTTACCTGGGAGAAGATGACCACCCCCTCACAACAACCTTCTTTAAGGTCACTGTAGAGAACAAAAAGGTCTCCTTGAGCCTCCTTATCTCCAGACTAAAATACTTAAAATTCAGACTCATTATTCAACCTGCTTAAACAGTCACCAGATGGCTTAGTCTGTCTAAAAGAAAAGAATAATAAAAAAAAAAAATTAAAATGGAAAAAATCACTTTGTCTTGCAATTTCCCAAACAGAAAATGTACTCTGAGGCACAGATTCCCAAGAAAGGTATTTTATTTATTTACTTGTTTGTTTAACAAAGCAGAAATACAGAGATACAGCTCAAGATCTCAGAACTCAGAACAGATCTCAGATCTCAGAACAGAGATTCAGGTCAAGAAAGGCAAAAGCAAAGAGAAAAAATGTGTAACTTAAAGGATGTTTACTTACTCTAAATGTAGGAGATACATTCTTCTTATTAACATTAAAATAAAGTCCATTAACATTACTGGAATACTCTTCCATGATTACTTCCTCCAGAAAGTCTTAAACAGAAGTCAACGGAGTAAAAGAATAATCCATCCAGCACTATCAAACAATATGTTGCGTATATCCTAGTTACAGCTTCCAACTGACTGGAGAATGCAAATGAAAAGCAGGAAGATTGATACAGCAAGCTAGGGGAAAAAAAAAAATCAGGTAAAGAAGTTATGCCAATCAATCAACTTCTTATGAACAAAGAAAGAAGGCACTCAGTTTTGACCTATAAAGTTGAATAATCTATGTTAGTATTGATCTGTTAAACTGTACTCTCACAAACCCCAAACATATTTAAACCAGAAACACAGGACATGATGTCACCTTGCAAAGTCACAGAAACAGCATCAAAACATCCCTACCTATCATTCTTTTCTTGCTAATTTCCAGTTCAGATTATGTCTTTCACAGAGAAGTATCTGACTCTAGACAGAAATGCAGAAAGATACACTGACAGTCTTAATGGAGGTTCTGAAAAATTGTGTGGTAAGTTGAAAATAGATAATTCAATTTCATGCCACTGCAAAGAATTCACACAATGGATTATGTAGGAAAGCCATCTGGGGACGTAAGGGGAGAGAGAAGGGAGCAAAGGTAAGTAGGCTTACAGCTTTCTATCTCTAAATATCTAAATCTTCTAAAAGAGCATACTTCTTCACTTAATAGGAAAGATTGATGATTGATCAATATTTGTTTCTTACCGATATTTTCCAAAGTCTGAAAAGCTTTTTACACCAAAATCATAGATACCAGAAGCAGCACACCAGTTCAGTTGTGTAACAATGACTTTAATATGCAGACACATCTATCCAAGGGAAATGCACTGCCAGCAATTGAATCATAGCATAAAACATCTCTGTAGCATGCGGTGCAGGAGCCCTTGCTCTTGTAAACAGGAGCTGAAAGATCTGTTATCATTTAATGTATAGGAAGTGAGGGCATTTGGGGAGAGAGGTTGAGTTTGGTTAGTTGGTTGGTTGACTGTTTTGTTTTTCTTACAGTACCCCAGCTTAAAATCAACAAGGTTCTTCAAGATGCAAAGATTTTTCAGGGAGCTACCACTGAAATAAAGAGGACTACGTATCTAACTATTCTGGAAAATTTCCAGAGATCCTCCTATTTGCATCTTCAGTTGCTCCTGGATCTATAAAATTTGTTATTTCCCTTCAAATTACAGAGTTCTAACTGATCCACTGAGTCCTCCATTTAGCTATGCATGTTCAATGAAATTTCATCATTTCTTTTCAACAAATACAAATATTTTCAAATCTTCCCCTCTTCTTCCTCACTCCCATGTTTTTTGCATATTTCAAATTTTTGATTTTAGACATGGTTAAACTCCAAGATAACAAAGATAAAACTTTATCTCAATTTCCTTCTAGAAAAATGTAATTGGTAACAGAAATGGAAAAAAAAATCACAGAAGAGACTCTGTTCATGTTGCATACAGTCCAGTTTTGTAAACAAAAAGAATTTAAATAACTCTGAAATCAGTATAACACATATGGATCATCTGGATATGAAAAATCTATCCGGCTTCTTCAGAAGCGAGGAGGATTCTGGAACTATGAAACACGTGTAAGTGGTAGCCAGAAGCCAGAACAAATATTCTAAAAATTCCATAAGCAGCAATAGTCAGCTAATAATATGGAATAAAGGAAGCAAAATGATGCTTTAACCTGCATTTTGTTCCCTCCCCAGGATCTGCACGTGCAGTTCTGCTTGTAGAGATTCTTCTCCATCCTCCATCAGGGAGATTTCAATTGGATATAATGAAGATATCTCTCGCAATGGTGGTGGAGAGGCTCCGGAATTCGCTACCCAGAGAAATTGTGGATGCCCCATCTTTGGAAACTGTCCAACTCAGGTTTGACAGTCTTGAGCAACTTGATCTAGCGGAAGGTTTTCCTGCCCATGGACTAGATAATATTTTAAAAAGTCCCTTCCAACCCAAACAATTTTGTTATAAGTTTTTAACCAACAAATGTTCACATCACTATGCCTGGGCTGAATTTTTGTCTGAAAAACAAAGAAGAAATATTTAGCTTGGTTGGTTAGTATCTTGAAGTTTATAGGGCGATTAGGAATGTTGAGTACAGGCAGGCAAGTAAGGACCCAGGCAGTTCAATCATAGCCTTTCTATTCAGTCTTGGGCTTCACACCAATGAATCTGGGATTCCAGCATGCAATGTCTCCCATATCCAATGAAAGAATAAATGTGCGAGAGAATTTCCTACTTTCTCAGGTGTTATGGTACTGGGGATGAGTGACAGCAATTGTACTGTAACTGATCCCTTATTGATTGTGGTAGCTTTCCACTTAGACTTAGATTTTCACTTATTCTTGCTATTACTTGCCATTTCACTTATTCTCGCCAATCAGTCTCATTGGAAGTGAAATTTTACATTAGAGGTTATTGTGAATTAACCAGGCAGTTCTGTTGTTTATCTGTAATGGCAGATGTGTATACTGTGCAGCCCAATTATTTGCTACTAGGTGTATTTCACCATGACAAACTTTAAAAAGAAATGCATTAACTGTTATCCACGAAACTGTTGTAGTGATCACAGTCCAGAGTTTATTATTCTGTGTGATAAAGCTCTAGAACAGCAGTTTAGACAGGGACAACTGCAGTAGAGGCAGAAAAACATGTTAGCTTTAAGAGTGTATAATAAATTGCATTTCTATGAAATGAATTGTTATACCATCTAAATAATATTGTCATAAGAGCTTTTCACCATGCTGGTGAAGCAATTCCAAATAAAACCCTGAGAAAATGTAAATTTGTGTAAATCATAGATTTAAATGTAATATATGTTTACATTTAGCTAAACCTAATAAATGAAAGACGATTTAGTCCTTAAGGAAAATTAAGCTCATCTCTACACGGGGGACAAGAGAAAGCCTCTGAAGCATTTAAGCCTCTTTAGCATCTCCAATCAAGGATCTTCGTAGTATAGCAGAAATGGTAAATCACGATCTGAAAAAACTGATTGAGCACCTGTTGGGAAGGCAGGCCCAACCCAGGAGATCTCAAATGCAAGCAATTCACCTGAATAGGGATCCACCCCTTCCCAGACCCCATTTAAAGGTTAGCAGTGGTAGTATCTTTTGCTGGAGATCTCTGCTTGTCTGAGGTCTTCCAAAAGTAAGCAGCTCTTTTCCTTCATTTTTTGTGTTCATGGCTGCTGCACGTGGATTTGTTCTCATTTGCTGTAGCTAGAGACTTTGCCACCCATGACAGCACTACAATATAGTTTAGAAGAGTTCTTATCTCATTTTATACATTTGTCTAAGTGTTAATTTTACCTGTATGTGGTAGTTTAGATCACTATTGATCTGCATCCATCTTATTAAGCAAGGTGACTATAATAATCATTGTTGCAGAAATTATTTTTATCCAGTCTTGGTTTATAATTACCTAACTGTGTCTACCTTTTTAGAATAGGAAACTAATGGTATTTATGGTAAGTTTATGTCTGATGAGTGGATCCAATAGAGGATCCCATTGTTATGCCTTAACTTCTTAAGGCCAAGTAATCACAGAGTTATCGAATGGCTTAGGTTGGGGGAACATTAGAGGTCATCTAGCTCCAAATCCCTGCCATTGGCAGGGCTGATGCCCACTGGATGAGTAGGAGCGTGTACAGAGAAATGCTCTTCATAATGAGGCTTGAGTTTCCATTGCAGCTCTTTCCTCATCTGATGCCCTTGATGGAATCACAAAGTTTCCAGCTTCCGGTTTCAAGAAAGGGAGAAAGGAAGACCCAAAAAATGGTCTTCCAAAGAAATGTTGTTGACTTAACATGCTATTTGATTATGTAGTAGAAAATGATGATAATGATCATTCTTACGTTCAAATGGAGCGTTAACTGTACAAACTGGAAATATGATACAGTAGCCCATAGTAGTATTGTGGGAAAAGCCTTTTAAGAAAGTGTTTTATATTTATTCCCCTGTCAAAGAGAATTTAAGAATTAAGTTAATGACTAAGTAAGTATCTAGATGTAGAATTTGGACTAATGTATGGACTATGTTCCCAACTTTCTGTCTTCTGCAGTCATGAGGCATGCCTTTTGTTTCTGTGTAATCTAGTATGACTGAGTACAGATGGACCATGCTATCTGGCCTGCAGAGTGTGGAAAATGCCACAGTTGGAGTCAGTGCAGAAATCATTTTCATGTAATTCAATTGCTTTAAGCAGGGAATGAAGCTTTTTGAGCTCACAGCAATGCAGTAATTGCCTTAGAGAGCACTTACCCAAGTAAAGGGTAAGTGGTGGTAGGGTGTGAAATCCACTCCACCAGCACATGGGAACCCACTGAATAGTATGCCTCCATAGCATTCAGGAAACAAACAGGTTACAAATGGAAGTCTGAGTTCTTACAGAACCCTTCACAGGTTTGCACAGAATTAGAAGAATAAGAAAAAAAAGGAATTCTACCAACAGTGAAGTGCCAGAAATAAGCATCTACACTGAAGACTGAAATAACTGATCTATACTGTAGCCACAAATACTTTCTCACCTGAGACAATTTGCTCTGCATGCGTTGGGAGCACTTCTCAGAAAACTCTGCTTCTCTGCAGACATAGAAGGGCCTCAAATTGAATCTTCATCTGCTTAGCAATTACACTCATGACTTCTCAGACACTCTCAACTGTCATACATTCCAATCATTTCCTTCCTCCAAATAGATTTTTTTGCTGGTTTTGCTGTGAAGCAAACTTGTCCCACAGAGAAAACCCAGTCAGGTCTCTAAGGAAATTTATAGCTTTACCTGTGTGATTAAGACGTTATAAGAATGAGCTGACACACTGTGATTGCCTAAAGTAATGTTTGTAGAATGTAATATAAACATCTGTGACTTCTACATGTACTTACTAGCCTATAAATATTCTAAAAAAAGAAACAGGTTGTAAGAAAGATAATTCAACACTGTCAGATTTAACACAGACTTAGAAGATGCTGCACATTATCTCCAACCACGTACTGTTAAAAATACATTGTTTGCTACACATGTATGAGTCTGAAGTCCACTGCTACACAGGAAGAAATATAGCAGTGTTTCGTGTCTTCAGCAATATTAACTCAGAAAAATACCAGGAAGACCCTTCTCTTCTAGCTATTTTAATGCCATAGTACTTTCATATGGAAACAAAGATAATTTGGATCAGACTTTTCCTATGCTTATTTCAATCTTTCAATTTCTGTCTATTACAGTTATAGCAGTTATAACAGTTGGATACACTATGTGTAGAACCATGATTTTTGTCTAGGTCCAACTTAATTTAGGTCATAATTTGAGGAACAAATGCTCTGCAACAACAATTTTGCAGTAAATGGAGAAAAAAAACAAGTCCTTTTTCTGAAAAGAAGTATTACATTTTGAACTTTGTCATAAGTTTCCTGTACAAAACAAGCAGAACCCCAAGCCACCAGATGACAATGTAATTAATGTTAAAATATGCACAAGGTAATTCAAAAAATGTTGTGATTCTTCAGATATAAAGCCCTTCAGCTAAACTCAATTTAAATTGAAAATAAGCACTTGTACTGATCTAGATGAGGGAATTTATTGTTTGAAATATCTGAAAAGCTGTTTTGAATTACCCCATGTGCATTATATACACTGATAATATCATGTGAAGACTATTGTGTATTGATGGAAGGCTGTACCCAGAAGAGGTAATTAACTTACAAAAAATTCCAATGAAGTTTTTCTCCATACAAATAGCAGAATGTTTTTGTTTAGCCTCAAGTCAGAAATCCTGGAAAGTCTATTAAGGCAGGAAGGTAACACTAACAACTACTATGTTGATTGAGAAAATAACATTTAAAACATTGTTTAACTACTAAAAATAACTAGTTGTGAAAACATGACTTTTGGGCTCTTCAAAACAGTTGAAATACTGAATGATTTGCTTATCTGTCTTCTCTATGTAGCAGCACAGTAAGGCCTGGGAAAATCTTGGTAATCCAGTTTGGAGCAGCTAACATTGCTTTTTAGTTGATGTTCCAGACAGAAGAAGACACCTTGTTTATAGTCACCAGTATGTAAAGTGGTGATGTTGAGTACAGTGCTTGGACTGTCACATGCATGTTCACTCGCAAAGCTTGCAGGTACCTAACTTGGTGATTTTATCCTGAAGTGTAACTCATAAAATGCCAAGTCTTTTGCAGTAAAATCATTACTGTCATCTCCTTGTCTCTGGGGAGTTGAAAATTCAGGCTCTTTCCTCTGTGCCAAAAGGAGTGCTACACGAAGTAAAATACTGAGGGCTACTCTGAAAGTAATACCTTCTATTTTATGATGTTGGCCCATGATGTCAGAGGCTGATGTTGGTAGTATAGTAATAGTCTGAACCTTCCCCCAAACATTCTATTACACGTTGTTGGTATGAGACAGATGGCAGCAGTGGGGCAATCTGACAGAAGGGTGGATGATCCAAAGTGTGTCACTGAATTATCCATGTGGAAAAAATAGTACCAACTGACCTTCATCAATGCTTGCTCTGCATTTCTGAGGAGTAAATGGTGGAGGTGAGCATAGGGAGGTGGTGTGTCGTGTTTCAGAAGTGGTGACAGTGGCAGTAGACAATTCCACTGGTGTAGTTATGATCCTGGCATGCAGCTTCTTGTTCATTGTTGGCAAAAATGCAGCTCTAATAGTGGAGACTGTTGAAAAACAGTATTTTGTAGCTAAGAACTTGCTCTAACGAATAGCATTATTGTGCCCTTTGATCGTGTTGCAGTCTCCATGGAATTGAATAGGAGGCATCTTGTGATAAGCATCTCTTCCACTTCTCAGGTTTTCTTTAACTAAGAAAGGGTTAAAGCCACAGGCTATAAGGGAACAGTTAGCTTTCATAGAAAGGTGTTTCACTGCAAATGGCATAGAGATATATAAGCATTTTTTTTGTGGTGGGCAGATACAGCTCAGCTTTTATAGAGACATTTTTTAATTTCGAGCATAAATATTTACGACAGAACTGCCAAAAGAAAGACAAATAATGCTGACTAATAATTCTCTTAATAAATTTCCATCACTGTAATGCAGACTGTTGTCAAAGGCTAAGTGCAAGTTAATTTTTTCCTTAAAAGTTCTTTTTTTGTGACAGTCATGTTGGAAAGAACTGATATCTCAAAGGATTCCTGTTTCAATCCTACTCTCAGCTGAAGTGAGTGCAGTTCCTTTTCTCTTTATTTTTATTGTTTCTTTGTGGGTAAGGTTCTATGTTTAATATATATTTAAATACAGACACACAGAGAGATGAAGTAAGATTCTCCCATTCAGTATCCTTTATGTCTGAGTTTTGAAACTATTCAAGACAGATGATAAGACCTAAGAGGTCCAAAGAAATAGACAGTAATCTAAGCATACCTATCACAACACCACGATATTCTGCTGGTTCCACTCAGGTACTTAGCACTGTTGGATCACCAGCAGCCAGAACAAAAAAAGATGCTATGACTCTGAATTGCAGGTTTAGAAAATGAATACAAATATGCTAAGAAACACTTTTAAAAACTTGCTTTTAGCTCATTCTATATCCTACACTGTCAGCTTTCCTTCCTGAAAATACGATTTTAATATCTGCAAAGTAAGACTGGGGATATCAAAACTAAGTGTTGTAAGAGGAAAACTGAGGTGTGGTTTGGTGGGTGAGGCACCCTGCAATGACGCTGTGCTGCCAAATTCACAATACCTGGAAACCTTGCTCAGGTGCAAATCCTTGGGAAGCAGCTTACTGTGATGCTGCAGAGTGCAATTTGAATGAGACTCAATATGTCAGATCCTCCTAAGCCGTAGCATCTCTGTAGCATGACCTGTCTCAAAGCTCATGTTGTTGGAAATCACCACAGTCCACTTTTGCAACTTGCTGCATTGTCTGATTCACCATACTAATTTCACAAAACATTTTCTTGTTGCTGGAAACATTGAATCCTAGCCCTAAAATCTCACATGCGTCTTCTCACACATCACACTGTTCAAGAATGTACCTCCTTAAAGAGTAAGTTCTAACGTTCACTTCATTTGATACCGTAAGTCAATAACTGGAGCTATTATTTACCTTTGATGCCAAATATCTTCCCCACCAGCATTTAAAAAGCTTGAAGAGATTGGAAATATCATCTAGAAATACAGCATATAAAGATAAAATTACAAACAGCAGCTTAGTGATGCAAACATTGAAGCCTCAGACTTCATACCTCCTAACTTTCTGTGTATATATGGTTCTTTGTAGTAAATGTATCCACATCCTTTGCAGGTGTCATTATACCTCAGCTGCATGCTTGCTTATGGTTTGAGATAAATCAAGGCTGAGAATTCTCCTCTTGACAGCCCAGTCCTGCCAGTGGCTTCTGCCTTGACCTTGCCCTTCCTCCACTGATGTGCAAGGTAGGCAGCAAGCACTTTGCACAAAGAAAATTGGACTATTCCTTTTCCAGATAAAACAAAGCAGAACCTTGGAAATCCACTAAATTGTCTCTCTCGTGAGCTTGAACAGGTCTGTGATTGTTTCAACACCTACCATCCCAGGAAGACCTTGATGTCAGGTGAAGGGCTTGTGCCAATGAAAGAAGGTTGTCCCCTCACCTGAGAAGGTGAACATTTACCTAAATCTCATTCACTGACCTGTCCTTTAAGGCAAGAAAGATATTCAGGATTATGTTGAAAGCAATAATCTGTCTCTTATTTAGCACATAACCACTGCTCCTACAAAAATTCAGGTAAAGAGGGAGTAGATAAAGATCTTGAAATTTTACTCTCAGAACAGTGGACGTGGGTGCTAAATTTGAAAATAGAGGTAAATGACCACGAAGTTTGTCTCTGCAAATATTAAGACATCTAGACAAGAAGATTAGTTCTGGTCAACTACAGAAATAGGTTTCATACAAGTTGGATGTAACTCTCATTGATCCTTTTTCTGCTAGATAAGCTTGTTTCCCTATAACCAGTGTTTATTCTAGAAAGTCTGTAACAAGCCTGTAAATAGATTTCATTTTAAGACAGACATGTAAGCCCAATTAAGAATGTTAGAAAACCAGGCTTGATATACAGTCTTACAGTGTATACTTTTACTCCCAAAACTAGAAAAGGCTCCAGTCAGGAAGAGTAAGGTATACTTGGGGAAATCAAACTGGAGATAAAGGTGAAGCTTGTCCTGAACTTGACTGAGGTGCTTGGAATTTGCAGTTGTAGCAGAATTTGATCCAGAATAGATTAAATACAAATGAATCAATATAAGAAACACCAGCTTTGGATTTTCATACTAAAATTCATGAGCAACGCTTGAAAGAAATATTCAGGGCTTTCAGAAGACAGATCGATTGACTCAAAACTAAGGGTCTATAAATGGCTTACCAAGGTTTCTTCACGCTGTTATGCATTAAACTGGAAGGTAACAAGACAGCTTTGAAGGATGTGTAAGTAATCACTGTAGGTGCATTCCCAAGAATGAAGAAGAGCGTTGACAGGAAAAAAAACAGAGAGAGAGAAAAAGAGATTATATCTTTGTCATAAAATTTATTTCGGTTCAGGTTTTTTTATTGTTGCCCACCACCACACCCTCTGCCCAAATAAAACCTCACATTTATTTAGTAAACACTTATTAGTAAACTGACAATCTAGACATTAATGTCTGAATGCATCTGCAGTCATGCAAAATGTGGTTCACCATAATTACAACAATCAGTCCTCAAATCAGCAAATCTCTTTTTAAATAAAATGTGACCATGTTGCAAAGTGGGAGGGAAATGATTTCTTTAAGCTCCAAAATCCAAGCAACGTATTACTGGATCAGTATCTGTTCACTAATAGAACATGCCGGTGTTTTCATAGTTAGTTTTCATCAGTAATGGTGGTACTCACTCAAACAGGGAAAGTATCTATTTTTCATATTAGAACAACTGATAAACTATGTAAATGTGTATAAGAATCACTAGAAAATATATATGCTTCTTACTATATATGAGGTTAACTTATTTTCTGTGCATTTTCCTGGAAGTAACACACTTGAGTTTTTTGATCCCTGTATTAATTTTTGGAAATTTAGGGTCAGTATCAAAATAATAGTTATATCTATTACCTACATTAAAAATAATTTATTACCTCATAATTATATTTTAATTGTATTATAAATAAATAATGTACAGCTCCTTTGATATCTTTGTATTAGATTCATTGTATCTTCTCCAATATGTATTCTTTGCAACAATGATGCATGCAACATGACCCCAGCAGTTTTCATGCTAGACTTCTCATAGACATCAGCAAAATGATAGCCACTGCAAATTTACAATTTATCAGTTATCACGGTAAGTAAAAGCAAATCATAACTCTATGCTCTTGCTCATAATTCCATTACAGAAGGTTGTCTGGAGGCTAGTGGTTCTCAATTCAAATGAATCTTGACATCTATGTTTTTTGCTTTATGAGTATTTCAGTTCTCAGCTCTATTTCTTGTTCTTACTCTGTCAGTGGGAGTGTTTATTTTTTATTTGTTACCTCTGGAAGCTTGTCTGAAAAGTCATCTTTCAGCCTCAGAATTTGTGAACAACCTCTCCTGTGAAGAAAGACTGAGGGAGATGAGGTTGCTTAGTTTGGAGAAGAGAAGGCTCTGGGCAGACCTCATTGTGGCCTTCTAGTACTTAAAGGAATTTATAAGGAGGAAGGGGAGCTTTTTACATGGTTTGGCAGTGATAGTACAAAGGGAAATGGCTTTAAACTAAAAGAGGATAGATTTAGGTTAGATGTTAGGAAATTTTTCTTTTTACTCATAGGGTCCTGGCACTGTTGCCCAAGGTAACTGTGGGTGCTTCATCCCTGAAAGTGCTCAAGGTTAGGCTGGATGGAATCCTGGGCAGCCTGCTCTAGGGGCAGGCATTCCTGCCTATGATGGGATTGGAACTAGATGGGCTTGAATTGCTTTCAGCCCAGTTCTATTCAATGATTGTCACCAGAATCTATATACCACAAGCATATACATGACATGACTAACAAAGGCATTCAATAGAGTTAAAATATTGCTTTGGAATTTTAATTTTACTAATAATTGTTGCTAAATGTGAAGATTACTTATTGGTTTCAGAACCCAGGGTTTTATAACAAACACTTCACATGGTCCTAGTGGCTATTTGCAGCCCATTATAAGTCACTCTAAGCCATTTCTGCTGAATAACTGTTCAGCTATTTGTACAGATTTAGTTTGAAGTTCAAAAATCTCCACTAGAACTCATGCTAACTAGCATGTTTGTTAGCAGTCCGAAAAACCCATGGCTCTATAGAGGACCAGCTGTCTGACATGTTTCGTCTGTAATAATGAACTGCATAACAAGTCACACTCACTACTTTGAGGTAAAGAGCACTAGAAAAGAAGAAATTCTTTCACAGAATTGTGATTGTCAAGAGGAGAATATGGGCACGCTGGCAGCTGTGGGCTGAAGTTTGTATTCATCAAGTTTCTGTCAAAAACCTAGCTCTAAACATAAAAATTAAATGGCTGCTTGGCACTCCATTTCTTAACTAAAAATATGTGTTTTTCCCGGAATTCAATAAACAGAACTTTTTTTAGCTGCTTCTACAGGGTGCTACAGTGCTGCAGCAGCTATACCTGGTGAATCTGATGTAAACAAAAGGGGCTGGTTAGGAGGCATGCACATACTAGATAAGGAATTAATGATCTCAGGAAATATATCATGTTTTGAGATACGCTGTACATTGCTCTCCACTCTGTAAGTGTCTAAATGTGATGTGCTAACTTTTAAGGACTATTCAAAGAATTCAAGATGCACATCCAGAGACTGGTATAACAAACTGAAAAATAAATCTGCCTTCTACATTGCTGTATAAGGAATTTTAAGAAATATCTTTGTTGATTCCTCTGGAAGTAATGAATCTCTCCCCCTATTAAGTTAACATACTGCTCCTAATACAGTATTCACTTATAGTACAGGAAGCCCTAGGTAACCCAACACCACTTCTATTTTCCCTTAGTTACAGTATCTAACTGTAACTCTAACTCTAACTGTCACAAAATCACATTACTGGAAAAAGTTCAAATAAATACGTATGAGTTTATTTAAGAGACATTAACAAGTCTTTCTATTTATCTATTCACCCACTCGTTTGTTTATTGGATAGTGATTGTTGTGCACAATAAATGCTTAATTATTTCACTCTATTCTTTCTGAGGACAGGCATTTACTGCTAGAGATTGAAATCTATCAAGGGTTTATACTTGCATCTTCAGAGAGTCAGGTTCATTCAGAAACTTAAGAATGATATTTTTCTGAATAGATAGACCAAAATGTTAATAAACAGAAAATCTTTCATAGAGTGTTCGGCATAACAGAACTGTAAATAGATTTTTTTACAGTGTTTCTTTCGCCTCTTTCTGGGGATTCTTTGTAGGACAAAGTTACTGGGATTTTCTTCACACTTATTCGGATTTTATGCTGTAACTCAGTAAATCTTTTCCTTAGGATTTCAAAATACCTAGGTGATAAATTCTTTAGAATGGAAAGGGAATTAAGGGCTTAATTAAGTGCTCTGTTCTCTTTTCAGCTTTCTTGAGTCATTTCACAGCGTTTGATTTCTCATTAACATTCGAATACTGGATTTGAAAGACTACATCTCAGGAAGAAAATTTTCCAGTTCTCTGACTAGAAGGGTACTTCGGTCATTCAGAGGTGGCACACTAAATGAAAATCTGTAGCTCTGAAACATCATGAATCAAGAAAGAGAAGTTTAGAGATGAGACAATAATTCACATTGCAAACTCTGGGGAAACTTTTTAATAGGCACAGTATGAAAACAAAATGTGTCATTGAAGTGCTGGTAGAAAACAATAATTAGAGATGAAATCAAACATGAAAAGAAAAAGGAGGAATGTTTAGGGAGTTTTGCACGGGAACTCTCATGCTAGGGAGTTCCAGGAGTTACCAAGGGAACTGAGAGAAAAAAGGAGTACTTCTCATTCATACATTTGTGTGCTTTAATGTGTGGAAAAACAGAAGTACAGCAGCACTTCCACAAGCTTTTTCTTCTAGCAAACTCCAACATTTTCTAGTAAGCAACATCACCGCTAGCAAGATGATAAAATATTCCAGCTAATTCCGGTGTTCCATTCCAATGGGCCAAGGCTAGAGTAGCAAGAAGCCACCAGGCCCCTGTGCTGTTGAGCTGGAGCACTGTACAGTCTTGAGCAGGCAGAGCTCCAGCAGCAATACCAGTGGGGCCATGGAAGCAAGCTGAGCAGGGATAGAGGCTGTAAAGAAGGAAAAGCTTTCCCCAAGTGGAAAGAAAGGCCCACAGAAATGACGTTCACCACCCTCCTCGTAGGGTTTCCAGCCCTGAACAGCTAGGTCTGGCCCCAAGTGCTGGGACTGTGCTCAGCAGGGAACAGACTGGGGGCCTCCCCAGGTCCTGAATTATCTGGTGACTCTTAGGCACAGGGAGATGCACTAGTGAGGAGCATGGCTGGGGAAAAGGAACTTGGATGTCTAAGAGATTCTCAGTTGTTTATTTAGAAATAGACTTTTTCCAGCAAGTTTGGCATAAGTAGAAGGAAAAAATATCTGCTGCACTATCAGTTGTGTAGTATAACTCATAGTCCTGTCTGCAGCCAGTTTTCCTTGCAAGTGCCAAGAAGGGCCTCAGAGCACTTTCCAGTAGACAGCATGGTGTAGGGGAGATTCTGAAGTTCTGAATGCAACTTCAATCTCTTAGATGAAGTTCAGCTGACATAACTGGAAAAGAAAATGATGATGCTGTCACCTGGGTAGGGGCAGGGATAAACATGAAAGCATACTTCATACAAGCTAGATATTTGTTTCTGTAACATCCTTGCAAAAACAGTACTTTTTTAATGTGACACATCTATATGGAATAAGGTAGGTGGCTTGCCCATTAAGTTGACAAGTCGGTGACTTGGGCTGGTTTCTGATGCTGCAAACCTGGCTCCATAAAACAGACAATAAACACCAGAAAATAGCAAGCAATCACAATCCGGTCCTAAATAAATGTCACACATCATGATATGTCAGCAAAATGTAAGGATATATTCCCAACAGTTTAAGCCAGCGCATACAAAGTTTTACTGTGGGTCACTCTGATTATGAAAGGATGTCGCTGCATGAGACATCATTTCAGCTGTCATCATGGTAGCTTGTGCTTTACTGCTTTTGATATAATTCAGTCTAAGTGTTCAAAGGATTTATGGGTGTTATTATTAAAGAATGCAAGTTCAACAGCAGAGGGTGTGACAGATAGCTTTTATTAATCAAATGTAAGACAAATGGCTTACTAAAATAGTATGTTTTAATTCATTAACTTCTTTCAAAAATGAAGAAAGACACACTGCAGTATTTTGTATGTTAAAGCACCAGAGGCTCATGAAAGTATTGCAAACTCTATTCTTAAGGTTTTGAATCTGGAAGCCCTGCAAACAAGGATTTTAAAATGGTAACCTCAACATATTTTCAATCTTCCAAGAATACTCTGATCCCAGGAACTTACTTTATCCCTCTTATTCTACTGGTCATTATTTACCAATTTCTTAGACTTCCATTTATCATCTACTTAAATCTCCAATCAAAAGAAGTAATGGCACTCATTGCACATGACTAATGCAAACTCATAGATCTGAAACACATTATTTTCAAGTTCCTGGAAAAAAATCAGTCTGAGCACAGCAAAGTACTTGTACTATGCCAAAATAATTTCTTAAACAAAAGTTCATTGTCTGGAGATGGCAGGGAACATGCAATTCAGACATCCAGCAATTCTAACAACCCCCGCATTCAGCAATTCATGTGAAGAGGAATTTGAAAAATCTGTAATTAAGGAAGAAATTTCCAGATGAAAATGGAGTTGAATGGGTGCAGAAGTAATATACCGTAATAATAAGTAATATCGTGTAGAAACAGGGAATAGTCTTGCTTTCAGCAGTCAATAATGAATGCTTGAGTAGCATTTACTATTAGAGTTTGTTCTCTTTATAAACAACAATAAGTGCTCAGTAGTGTTGTTGATCAGAACTTCTGGATTTTTGTAGGTTTAGAATTTGAAGTGGTTTTAGAGCAATGCATGAAATAATTTCAAAACTTAGATTGAAATCAGCAAAAAAAGCCAAAGAAAAAGTATGTGGAATTTCTTTGGAAAAAAAAAAACTAACTAAACTAAACTAAACCAATGCTGAAGCATATATGGTTTCACATAAAACAAAAGTGAAGTAAATTAAAGTGAAGTTTTGTGTCCAAGCACGTTACTGCAATATTTCTACTTCAGCTGTGAATTATTTCTTTTCTCTATCTTTTAGTGGTTCTCAGTTGCTAGGAACAAAAATTATTTGATTTTGGGCCAAGGCAAGAGCACAAGCTTATTTAAAATGATATTGAGTAAAAGTAGCTTTTTAACCATAAGGAGACAAGACCAAGCTTCTGCTTAATTCTGATCCAAAACATCTATATTACAAGTTTATTATTTTCAGACTGATTGCTGAAAGAGAAAACATCTGCTGTTTTTAGTGTGCTCCAAATCCCATCTCCTCTGATTTGTTTTGAGTGTGTTCTGGCACTGGTCTGCTTACATCAGTCATTCACTAGCTGCTAAAACAGGGACCAAAATTCTCAAGTAAAATTTTGGGATTATAAGGCAGTAATACCTGTATGCCATTACATCCTGACTTTGCAAGGAAGAACTTCAAAACACTACATAAGCTCTCCAATTTGGACAAGCTGACCACTGTAACATAACAGGTACTTAAAGCCCCAAGAAAACCACTACCTCTGTTACTGGGAGACATGCATTAGACTTGTACCCACAGCAAAGAGAGATGAGATTCATTTTATTGTGACTCTTTTCAGCATTGCAAATAAAATATTTTGTTCAATCTTTTTTGTTTATTTTGCTCCTTTTCAACAGCTGGTTTAATTTCTGGGGTACTCCAAAGGTCAAGTCCCTACAAGGCAGACTAAGACTCCCTACAAACAATTCCCTATGTAACAGTGCCCTTTCTAACATTGCTATTTTCCTCTACTCAGCATGGACAAGTGATTTTGTGGCTATTCTTATTTTTTGACGAAAAAAAAAAAGAAAGTTATTTCTATCCTTCAAGAAAAGAAAGTTGACATTTCTTTTATGTTTATCTGAGAGGTGAGGAGAAAGGGTAAATTTTTATTTCCCAACACTGTGATTATAGTGGTCATAGAGGCACTTTTTATAGTAGTGTCATGGGAAGTTTGGGGTGGCAAAATGTCTGAGAAGTTTTTTATTCACAATACTTTCCAAAAGGATTTCATTGTCCATTTCACTGATGCTGATAATATAGTTTACAAGTGGTATTGTGTTGGTGGAAAAGCAGGAAGCCTGGACAAAGTTTCCTTTATTTTTAATGTGGTTTATAGCACTAAAGATTAGATGTCACTAGAATGCCAACACTGGCTTGAACAACCCTGTTAGTGCTGCTTCACATAGTAGACTCATTGACACCACCAACATATGTCGTCATATTCTTTCTTTCAACATGATTTTTTGCTTCATGTAATGTTCACAGCTACATTTACCCTAAAATCTGCATGAGGCAGACAGATTTCATGTCTTCTGGTGATATTTGGATGGTGTTTTATGACACTGAAACAGTATTGTTTCTTCCTTTGTTTCTTAAACTTTCAAAGTGGTTTTAGACTTTCCCTTTGTCAAGGCCCTTCTGACTTTAGCAATGCATAGATCATAGTTAATTGAAAAATAAAATTGCTAGAGCTTATTTACTTTGACCTTTGTATCTAACAATTCATCTATATCCAGGTTCTTTTTCAGCTTCTGATGAATTAATATAATTTATTTTCTCTTTTATTATCTCAAGACACAAAAAAGAGAGCATTAGTCCTCAAATATACATTAGAATCAATCATAGCTATCAAGTAACACTTCTGCTGACAAGTATGAGAAATTTGGTATTGTTATGCAAGTGGGCAAGCTTAGATGCCAGGTTCAAAACAAGGAGGAGTTGTAGGACATGTTCTCTAATATTTGATTTTCAAACATACTTGTAAAAGACAGGAGGTAGGAAAAAAGAAAAGGGAGGTTTTTATTCCGTGATTTTTACTGCTGTGTTGGAGGAATACCACCTAAAAACACAATGTAGACTCTGTGAAGGAAGATCTAATAAACTAGCTTGTACTCCATGAATGACACAAAGAATATTTTTTATATTTTTCATGTAAAGAGCGTATCTTAAGAAGGAAAAAAAGAAAAAGAAAACAACAACAACAACAACAAGTTGGCCAAGGCTTATCTAGATGACTAACTTTCTGGAAAACTTCCACTTTCAGGAAGCATTTGTGATTATGAATTTGAAAACTGTTCATTAGCAGTCCCATTCTACATTACACTATACCAAGAAAAATTATGAAACACCCTAAATGCAAATGCGAGCACCTCCAATTTTGTCAGAATAAACTCCAGTGACAGTTTATCTACTGGTTTTCTTTTATTTTCCATCAGACGAGCCAATTGACTGAACGTCACTTAAGCTGTTAAAAAATGGGCTGGAGAAGCAGAGAGATAAACCAGAAAGCAGGTGAAAGGCTCAGCCCAGAGATCAGTGGTCAGTAGCACAAAGTCTTGTTGGAGTCCAGTAATGAGGAAAGTATCACAGGTCCAGACCTATTTTTTTGTTGTTGTTGTTTTTTAATGTATTTTCTGATTTTTGAAAGGGAATTTATGACTATAAAAGCACCCTTGCCTCTATCTGAGTTACAGTAATTTTTTGTTTTATTTTTAAACCAGGTTTTGGACTTTTCATCTGTCTGCCAGCTGCTTTCTTCTCCCTCCTCCCACTCTTTATCACTTTAAAGCATCATTAACATGATGCTTTATCGTTAACGTGGAAGATTTTGAGGACCAAAAGATTAATTTTATGAATCTGTCTTGTCAAAAAGGGTAAAAAATGAAAGATTTCATATTAAATAACATACTTTGCCAAAAATTAAGATTTACTTTTTTAGAATTGAGATTTTTCATGTTTAATCTTAGCTTTTCCTTGGTTGAATTTTTCCAAACTTAGCATAATAGTAGTAAAGAATATAGAAACAGAAGGAAAGCAACTCACTGCACACCCCTACGTATCCTTTGCACCATGTCACCTAACAGAAGCATTTTATTGTAATTATAATTAAATATATATATTAAAATTTTAAATGTGATTTTTTTTTTTTTTTTTTTTTTTTTTGTTAAATTAAAACCTTTTCTACTTCATATACTGAAAAAAAAAAAACAAACTTCTGTACAATGTTCATTTTTTCAATTTTTCAATCAACTTCTTTATCTAAGGAGTTGTAAGTAAAATTCAGGGAACAGCCTGTAATCAATGGTCAGCTGAGGAAAATGGGTATTTCATGATAAAACAAAGTTCTATCATCTGGTTATTACTCATAAGAATGTATCATGCACAAAGCTACTGTATAGAGATCTTTAAATATTTTTAGGTAACTTCACTGGATCAAAGGCTTTCAGAAAGCCTGTATCAGTAAACTTTTTTCGGATCGAATACAATCCTTCAAAACAGTGTACATGTTGTGAAAATACTGTGCTTTCTTTTCTTCAGAGTTTTGTTCTTTGCATTATAATCATATAGTGGTAAAGATCCTAGACTTCATATTTATAAGTAAGAAGTCTCATTTTCAAAAGTCTCAGCTGGATAAGACTGTGACCTAAACCATCCATGGCACTCTAAACGCAAATACAAAACTTGGCAAGATGAGCTGCACCTCCTGATACCTTTGATTAAAGGACACCAAAACAGCTTCTGAATTCCTTGGTGATGAAATGGGTGTGAGAGGTCAAAAAATAGATTGTTTTAATATGTCCATATATTTTCAGCAGCAAGTCGCATTTTTACCAAGAGGAGATGTTTCTCTCACACTGCCTCCAATTCTGTGACATGGAAAGTGCATATGTCCTTTTTTAATCTTCATTAAAAAGGCATTTATGTTCCAAGCAGCAGTAATGAAAAACAGAGAAAGAATCAAAGGGAAGAGTGGCTTGCAGTGCCCTTTTCTGCTTTTCTCCTCGGAAAGCAAACACGATGTAACTATGTGCAATACTACAACATGTTCAGCTAATAAACACTGCCCTCTTTTGGAAATAGTCCCTCATACCATCGTAGCTTTCTGCAAGTTTTTAGCGTGTGTGCTGGCATGCTGAGTGCATTAGTGAAATATCAGCAAAAGTGTACTTTTAGGAGGAAATGTATTGTCTGTACGTGTAAAATTTGCAGTGTTGTCAATTACATAATTCCAAATTTATCTTTATGAAAATATCACAATTTTATAGCTAATATTACAAGGCCAAAAATAAAATGAGATAGCATATTCCTTCACTAAAAGATGCATCCTGTTGGGAGATTACAGCACAGCTCCAGACACTTAATTGTCCTTTTCCTGCCAGAGAATGCTTCAGTAACTTTTCTGAATGCTAACTTCTTCTAAACAGAAAATCTCCTTCGAAGAGAGAATTCCATCCTCTCAAGTGCTAATTTTCTGCCTTCTATTATTCTCCCCACAGGACTACTGCTCAAAGAATGCAAATAAAATAAAATAAAATCACCAAAGCAAAGCAAAAAAAACCCAAAAAACTAAAGCAAAACAAACAAGCATCAACAATAACAAAACAACAATAACAACAACAAAAACAGGCAAGAGGAATCATAAGCCAGAAAGAGCTAGCAAGAGCCAGCAAGCTTACTACTCAACTGTCCAAAGGTCATAACAAAAATTTAACAACCTTCAAAGAACGTGAGTTCAATCTTAAATTTTAAATCTCCTTGTCTTCAAACCAAGTTTTGGTATGTATTTCTTTAAAATAAAAGAAGTGAAATTATACAATTTCCAAGTTTAAAATTTCTAATCACTCAGTAGCACTTACTTTGGCCTGTAGAAGACAATGCCTTGGCCTTCTGGTTTCATTCCTACTTGCCTTCAAGACACCTAAGGTAATAAGTTTTGTTAGTCAAAACAATGTTCATAGGTCCTTCCAGAATGAGGATCACTGAGGAACATCACATCACACACCCTCCTTGTTTGTCGCCCACTTACAGCCGATAGAAGCCTGAGGACCATTTTAGAAATGAAGTTTCCATCACCTTTCACTGCTGCAATTATCCCTTCTAAACTACAGCTTTCCTAATCTCCTAGGTTATATAAAAAGGACTGTATTTTTCATTTACGTATTTTTACTATTTTTGAGGTTTTTTCCACCTATTTGTTGTCAGCACCATACAGAGCATAAGTACAATTGCCTTTCAAAAGATGTGACTAACTAACTTCAAGTACAAATTCAGTTTGTTTCAGATTGTTCCAAAATAAGACCATTTTGACATTTTTGCCCCCAAAAATATAAGACATATCTTGAAAGCTGAAAGACCTAAAATCCTGCATCACTCTAAGCATGAATTTCCTTTTACAAGAAAATAAGAGTTGGTTGAACTCCATTCAGCGGCACATTCAGGACTACTGTACCTTTGCATCAGCTTGAGGCTTCCAGGAAAAGTGCACGAACAAATCATACAGCACTTAAAAACTAAGGCTACAGAGGACAGGTACGATGTTTCCAAATGCATCAAACACAAAGAAATGCATGAGTAGATTGGATTTTGCAAGCAGTCAGTATTCATTTTCTGAGACATCCAGACAGAACTTCTAGACAAAATTCCCAAAATTCTGTCCTGACAGAAATGTTAGTATGTATCTTGAAAAATCAAGAACAAGAGAGCTGGATGAAAAATAGAGGACTGTCAATCTCAACATAGCCAGCAAGTTAGGCTTCACGTAAGACAATTTCAAATTCACAGTGGTAGAATTTTTTTCTTACTACATCAGAGTAGAAAAATATTTCTTCCTCTCCAACAACAGTCACATACTCTTGCAAAACCTCAGTCCTGGGCATTAAAACGCATCAAAACTTGAAGGCAACATATATTTTGACTTTTTTTTTTTAATAGGCATAATCAAATAAAACAGTATTATTATCCAAAAATTAAACATTATTTAAATACTTTCTGGATCTTTCTGATTCACTGTTACAGTGACTTTGATTGTGGATTTTTTTCACACAAAGGATTAAAATTTGGCATGTTTTATCACCAGATTGATTCTCATGGAGAAGTTAGTAGTAAGTTCCCACAATAAAAGAGACAGTTTTGTAATTGGACTGCATAAGATCACTTGGGCAGCTATGATAGGAACAAGATCTAGTAGACTGTACCATTTCCTGCTAAATTTGAATTATCATTTTATAGTCTGTTTCTGGAAGGCCAAGAAAGCTACAGACTTCAAAGAATCTGCAGATTTGCTGCAATCAGTAACAAAACTCTTATATATTCAGTTTCTATCTTTATTAATTCAATTGAGAAATTAGTTTCTCACTTCATGAATTAACAAAAGACCTTTCTGTGTCGAGGTCAAATGAAAGGATGTTTCTATTACACCTTTTGGTTCTACTCTTCCAGATCATGCTGAAGTCAGGTAGAAAGGACTGTGACATAGTATTTGCATCAGCTGTTTGTAAGTATCATTTCTTTATCTCCTCTACAAGAGATGTTGTTTATCAGTAAAGCTAGAGGAGCTATAAAATACTGCTGAAACAAGATCAAGTGTTTGTGTGTGTGTCTTTTTGTCCCTTTCTTTCAGTTGTGAATAATTAATATTTTTCCTCCTAAGAAAAACTACTAAACAAAAGAACAGATACAGGCATAATTGCTTATATTAACTCTAAATGAAAATTTCCATATTTTGTGTGTGTATTGTATAATAATCTAATCTAGAAGGAGGAAAAAAAGGTAAGTGCTCAGCACCAGAAGGATACCAACTTGTAAACTGTGAAAAGATCCTGCTTGGATATTCCCTGCACTTAAGCTAACAGATACATGGTTAATAAATCCATATCATGTCCCTCCATTCTGGTAGGAGAATTACTTTAGAAATTGTATTTCATGGTTCAAATGATCTCAAATTGCCAAACATTCAATAAAACAACAGCAGAATTGTTTTACATTCGTCAGGATGGATGTTACAGAGCTTTTCATGAAGCTTCTGTACTTGCCACCCATACTTATCAGTTCTGAGAACAGCCCCCCACTTTCCTAACTCTCAAAGGGAGAAAAGCAAAAAGAGGACAGCCTTCTATGGAAAGATTTTACAATCCTGTTGCCATGGTAACACCAATATTCATGTTCAGAAGCTTTTATGAATTCTCCAGCTATTTTTCTACTCCTGCTTTCACTTACTTGATCCTTAGTGTTGAGATGTTTCATTCACTTGGCTGAAGGCTTTTTTCGCCTTTTAATGTGTGCTGAAATGTGCAGTTATTCCTTCCCAGGTGCAGGACTCTACACTTGGCCTTAGAGAGCTTCCTGAAGTTTCTCTCTGCCCAAATCTTCAGGCTTTCCAGTGTGGCTGAATGGCAACACAGTGTCAGCCACTGCTCCTCCTCATAATTACCTTAAAAAGTAATTATTACCTTGTTATGAATGCATTTCATTTTTGTTCTTTGCCCTTTCAAGCAAAATTCTCATTCTTGAAATATTTTTGAAACACACAGAAGAGTATACTTACACCATAATTGTTTCAAATCTACAACACTGCCAAGATATTCTGAATGTTTTTTCATTTTTCTATTGATGTCATTTTTACAAGCAATGAAGAAAATATTGCAAAAGAAACGCAAGATTCCTGTGCATAATGAAATGCAGATTTCCTCATTATTTCTTATATTGTTTGTCACTGTACCAAGAGCTCCAGACAGACATTGCTTTTTTAATTTTAAACACACATGCATAAATAAAATTCACTGATTGATATATTATGCTGTTTCTTACTGTACTCCTCTAATACAGTAGATATCTTTTTTCCTTCTTAAACTGAAGCACACATTCCAGCAACCCCTCTCTCCATAAGGAGAGAGGCTTGGCTTCTGTTTTTGTTTTGTTTTACATTTTTGTGTGTGTCTTTTTATTGTTTGTTTGGGATTTTTGTTTTGTTTTGTTTTGTTTTCCCAGGAGGATACCTTATTTCTGAGTGTGTAGATGTTGAAGCAGTGTTTCCACAACAGAGTCAATCTAGCTTTGGAACTCCAGCAGTATTTACATGACACAAACCACTATGCACTATAAACTTACTCCACCTTTCTGTTAAGAGAAGTTTAGGTGGGTTAATTTTGTGGTAGGCAGTGTATTGTTAAATCAGGCGTCACTATGCAACTCTAGTTTCATCTGATAATCTGTTCTCCTATGGAGATTCTGTACTGAAAGTTCCCACTAATCCAAATTAAATTTAGGCATGTGCCTGCACAAGATTTGCTATGATCTGTCTGTGCAGAGACACTGTTAAGGATTGGCAATATAAGGTCATTATTCTTAATTTTGTACCATTCGCTACACATCCCATAGATTTCCTTAACAGTGAAAATCGAGTACAGAATGTATTTGCTGACTTGACTACAGTAAGAAATCTCTTTTGCAAAAAGGAAAATGTTGTGCCTGCTAACTTTACACATGATTTATTCAAGCACTGTGTTCTAGCAGTGGCTGCATGTAGGTGTCATTTATTAAAGCATGATATTCCTGCTAGTGGGTGACATTTCCATTACAGTTGTTTTTGAAAATAATCATGTGACATCATCCATTAACTTCAACTTATAGATAAGACTATTTCAGTCTGCTTCTTCTACCTTTAGTCCTTACCCCTAACATTTTCCAAAAATTTAGTGAATGTGTTCTAGGAAGAAGGCTTAACTATAAATGCTTCAGTTCTAATGCTGCCTGCTTCACTTCTTTTGAAGAAAACAATCAAGCTTCCTGTTTTCCTCTAACTGGGCCTTATCTTGCATCAATTTTTACTCTGATAGATGTTTCTCTCTAGCCTATATTCTGGAAAAGAATTTTCTTGCTCATTCTGTGTGCCCTTGCTGCAGTATTTCATCACTGAATTACTAAAATTACTGAATTAATTATTAGTAAATTACTAACTTGATTACTAAAAAAATAACTCCATAAAACATAAAAAGGCCTTGAGAGAACTTATCATTTATCTCCATTATTTTCATAAGCCTAGCTTAAAATTAAATTGTCCACAAAAGCAATATATTTATGAGCATCAATCACCTTCCTAAACAGTTGCCTTACTTTATACAGGTAAGTATTAAAAGTGTGTTCATTGATTCTGTAAAAGACCTGCTGCACCACTTGTCAAGGACTTGACTACACTGAGGATGAGCTGAATTGCAATGTTCTAGAGTTGCTTCAAATTTTCATGTATGGTACAAGAGAAAACTGAACTATCAGCAACATACTTTGGTTTCTCACAAATATTTACAAATATTTTATTTTTAGTGCTTTTTTTAAAGTTCTCAAAGATGCAGATAGAGGTAATGTAAGATTTTGAATAGCTGAACACCCTTCCTTCTCAAAATCAAGGGATGTAGCATTCTCTCATGCTGTTGGAAACTCCACTAGATAGCTCCTTGCCTTTCCTTATACTATAATTAAATTTTAAGAAAAGAACTAGAATTACATCCCCTTTGAATTATCTGAATATATTCTTCAGATATACAAATATTGTGTGATCTATATCTACATCTAGATCTACAAATCTATATATAAATCTATATATACATCTATATCTAGATCTACAAATATTGTGTGATATTTTAACATAAGGTCATCTTATTTTTTCTTGTCATAGGATCTAACTATCTACAAGAGTAGGAGACAAATCTGGAAGATAACCAAAGTAGAGAAAGCACAGGACAAAAAATGAGTAGCAAGTCTGAATTAAGATTGTAGTTTCCCAAAGAAGGAAAATAGAAATCATAGCATTTTTGTAAAGAGACTGAGGAGATTTGAGGCAAATCTACTGATTTCTCCAGAATCCTGAACCAATGGTTTGTCCACAAAGGAAGATTTATAATAAAAAAAAAAAGCAAGGAATGGTCAGATTTTGCTTTACTATATTTTAAAGGGCTTTTTTGGGAGTAGCCAGTGATTATTCAGATAGCAAAGTTGGAAGCAGAAATATCTGGCAAATCAGAGAAATTGGTGAAAATTACTCATAGATTAGTTAGAACTGAATACTCCTTTGCACATATTTTCATTTTCAACCATTATTTTTATCATTTGCAATTTCTAAAGTAGATGGCTGTTAGCTAGATTGTTACATGTACATAATACTCTTATGTTCATCTTAGACTTAACTTTTTTTCTCTTCAGATTCTTCCATTGAGAAATAGCTTCTGTTTTGCAAAATTTTGCAGTGGGTAAAAATCTGCAGACCACTTCTGAAGTTATGTTCTTACCTTTTGTTTTGAGGCATTGCTATGCAGGGACTTTGTTATGGCATCAATTAATGGCTTGGAATTTTCTATAAATATCATATTTAACTTCTGTTGACAGTTCTTTTATTTTTTGAAAGATTGCTCTGCCACTTCTCAAAAATCATGGGTGTTTTTGAAAGCAATTACAGATCTCAGCCACCAACTGTGAAGTAGAAGTACATCTCCTGTAAGCTGATTTCTCCATAATTCAGGGCAGTCACTGGTGTCAACAACACATCTCGACTGATAGCCTAGAGATCAGGCACAGCATCAGTATATCACTGAGGTGTTTTTAGGAAGTGGTTTACTCACCATAAAAATGTGATATATGCTCAGTTAACATGATTTGTCCATTCTCATCCAACCTTCACCATGTCTCTGTCAAATAGTGCTTTTAAGATACTGTCATTCAAGACCAATAGTTTTCAAATATATGGCATAGTACTTAGTTTTGGGCTTCTTTGTTTCATTCACAGATGAAACTGTCTTTCTTAGTGAAAGAAAGTATTTACACCTTTACAGTGTGGTATTAAGAATACTAGTAATCTCTGGCTCTAACTCTCTGTATAAATTTGAGGATTCTTTTGCTTCTGCCTTTTGCTATTGCTCTTTTATCTGACATTTACTCATTTTTTCCATACTTGATTATGAATGCCTGATCATCTTTACTTCCGAATTTACATTCTATCTACATCTTCTTATTTCTGACATTCCTCTGTATCTTCCATGTTATTCTTCCTTCACTTTCTTTTTTCTCTTCCTTTTCACTTTTCCTTTCCTTTTCCTCTTGCCTTTCCCTTTTCTTTTTTTCTTTACTTTTCCTTTATTTTTCCTTTTCCTTTTCTTTTTTTCCTAATTGCTGCTTTCCCTTCACCACGGAACCAGTTACACTTTAGCTAGGGTTGTGTCACAGAAGTTGTCCACACAACTGTCTATTTGAGCACTGAGTACTTCCAATCATGCTTTTGACCGTCACACAAAGACCTTTATTCCTATGTAAATCCACTAGTAGTATACTTCTCAATTGGCTGTTATTAAATTGAGAGCAATACAAGAGATAAACTAAATTAATTCTCACTAGTTTGGTTACTGTAAGGAGAGGAGGGAAAGTGGTAGGATATCTGCTAAACTTTCAGTAAAAGTGAAGTATCTGAGTAGACACAGACAGATGAGGCTAGTTGGGTACAACGTACATGTGCAGTGTGGCAACTTAAAGAATATTAAATAGGAACAATTTGAAGTTTTGAGTAAGTAAGTGAATACCATATGTATGCAGTTTAACTATTGCATGAAACAGCTGCTTCACTGCTTCACATTTGCTTTCTAACACATATTTTAATGAGGAAGCTTGAAGTCCTCCTTTGATTTCAACACATCAGAGAAAGGTGTTTACTTGAAACATGATGGAAAAAAAGTTTAAAAGTCTTACAGTATTACAGAATCACTGACTAAATGCAAAAGATGCGTATTTAAGAGCCCATAGATCTCAGTACTTACCCATTTTTATTACTTTTTATCCTGCTGCACTGATGTGAATAATACTAGTAGGGCTGTCCAAGGGATAACAGAAGCTTTGTGTAACCTTATATTACTAAGGAATTGAATAGATTGAGCCTACAGCAATCCAAAGCTTAGAAGTTTTCTAAAATGTCCCTCTCATGTCACTGCTGTATACAAGTATATTTTGAGGAATTAAGCAAATGCACATTGTGAAGCAGAACTGAAAGACAAACGGTATTTCTATTTAAGTAGCTCCTGAATTTTATCATTCCTTCATAACTTCAGTGGTCTGAGTATCCTAAAAATCAGCAGAGCCTACATGTCAGTTCTGTTTGCACCAATGCCTGTACGATGGCAGGACACACTCTACAGAAAGCCACAGGAGTGGTGTCATGAAAAGCATTAGGATAGTGATAAGAAATACGTGGGAAGAAAGAAAAAGAGAAATGCACAATCTGTCCGTGTTCACCTGTACTAATGTAATGTTGCAATCATCAAAGCCTACCCATAGTTACACAAGATCCATCTCCATCTCAGTCTTTCAAGTGCAAGGGGAACCAGAGCACAAACTGTGGAATTCATCCAAATGTTAAGATCACATGCAAGTAGATTTGTGACTTCAGCCTTACAAGAGTGTTCACTAATATTAATCAGAGTTGAGATGGCCATAACAGTGCACAGAGCAGATAAAGGCAAATGAAATAATACTTCCTTCAGTTGCAGTGTGAGTAGGAAGAGACTTTGAAGAAGTCGCATAATTTGGAGATGCAGATGTTGATGGGTCCATGCCTCACTTAGGCTGGAAAAATCTGTATCATACCAGAGAGAGAGGGCAGAAGATGCCTGTATCTTTGATTTCATTCCTCTGATCCCAGCTCTTCAAGCCAGCAGCAGCTCTTTAGCATTTCCAGATGTGACACCCAGGTATTGTCCCCTTGCTCTATGATTCTAATCTCCCACTGCCAGTTTTGAAAAATTCTGTTATAACACTGGCACTGATAAATCCTATGGAGAGTCTAGGTTAGTGCTATCAAAAGGAAATATTTAAAATCTTTTTATAAAAAAAAAAGGAAGTGCCACATTAGGACTTACTCCATCCGTTCTCCTACACTATTCTAAGTATAGTTTAAATTTGACTAAAAGAAAGCACTGTTTTTAAAAAATTATTATTTATATATTGTGCCTGGTTGTATCTCATTAAAAAAATAAATAAGACCTGAGCAACACTGGGAGGAGAAAATAATTCAATTACATTTAACAGTAAAGCACAGAGCTTAACTTGGAACTTCCAAACAATCAAAGAACAAAACTTTCAATTAAATCAGCTGATGAAGCTAATGAGCAGAAGTATCCTTTATGGACAGCAGTCACAGTGCCATTATGAGAAGCACACAGGTGGAATGGATAGGCTGTAGATGGCTGGTGACTCCATGAGAGCCACTTGTGACAATAATAGCAACAACATCTGCAATTGTTTGCAATTCAGAACTTTTATTTCAAAAGACTTAGCTCTTGCTTTCTTGTTAAGAGGAAAGATCTATTTTACATACATACAGGACCCTTGGGGAAAAATCAATCCATTTTTTTGCTGATTCTGTAATAGTAATGAAGTAGTAAGAACTCAGGGAAGATAAATATGCTAATATTTCAACTACCATAAGAAGCAGAAACAAAGGAAAATATAATTGCCAAATGAAAATCAAGAAAGTTTTTATGTTAAAAATTTTTAACTCCTAGCTTCTAGGGAAACACTGCCAACAAAGAGCAAATTAAAAATAAAAAAAAAATTGAATTATTTAAAAAATACTTGCAACTCTGCCTTCAAAGGGAGTTAAATTATGCTGCCATTAAACTTTAAGGAGTCTTCCCAGAAGGACAAGAACTGTAGTTCTCATAGCTGGAGATTTGCCAAGTCTTCATGTGATTTGAACATTAAAATGCTGGGAAAAAATATAAATTTGGGAGAAATGAAAAGCATCAAGCTGAATTCCTAAGGCATAGTAAAAGGAATAAAGAAAGCACAAAAATGAACTTTTATAGTTTGTACACATGTATCTGAAATGAATAGTTATCAACAGAAGCTTTCATTTGTAACAAGAAAAAAAATGAATGAATGTGCATATTTGTATTTTTGGGTTTGGGCAGCAAATCTGTATAAACTGATGAAATAACCCATGGGGTTTTGTGCACTCTGAAAAAGAGGCATGAAATTTAAAGAACTGCTCTTTACTTGTGAAACAGACTTCAGGAACGCCTTAAAGAAATTCATTTTCCATTTTAAGCTTTCATTTCAGTCATACATATGAAGAGAATAGAAGAAATTTCAAAGAAACATGTCTATATAAATTTACATTTTAATGATTTGTATATATCATTCACATTTATGTTGGAATAGTTTATTAAGTAGAGCTAGAAAAGTCTTACAGGCACATATAACTAAGAGGCAGATATCCACTCCCATTCATCCAATGTGCAATACCTCTGAAGACAACAGCACTAACAGAGGGGAAGGAACTAGACCAGGATCTGGATGCAATTAACACCCGTAAGTGGTCTAAAAATCAAGGAGAGTTCAGGAGGACTAATGGAATGAAAGTTGCAGGAAAGAAGTACAACAAGTACTTCCACATCTTTGCAGTATAAATAAATGAATGCTTATTCAAAAACAAAAAAATAATAAAAAATAAAATAAAATAAAAAAAGAAAAAGAAAAAAGAAAGAAAGACAACTAAAATATCTGTAATACAATAATTAATGTAGAATCTTCTTTGAAGTACTGCTGGACAGTCAGCTGAGCATGAGCCAGCAGGGTGCCCAGGTGTTCGCAATGGCATCCTGGCTGGTATCAGGAATGGTGTGATGAGCAGAACTAGGGAAGTCATCCTGCCCCAGTACTCAGCAGTGTATTGTGTTCAGTTTTGGGCATCTCACTACAGAAAGGAGGTACAGGAGCAGGTCCAAAGAAGGGCAACAAGGCTGGTGAAGGACTTGGAGAATATGCCCTATGAGGAGAGACTGAAAGAACTGGGGCTGTTTAATATGGGGCTGTTTAATAAGGGGAGACCTTATTGTTCTCTTCCAATACCTGAAAGGTGCTTACAGCAGAGCGGGGTTGGTCTCTTCTCACTGGTGACAGGACAAGGGGAAATGATATCAAGTTGCATCGGGGTTAGCTTAGCTTAAATATTAGGAAACACTTCTTTACAGAAAGAGTTGTTAAGCACTGGAATAGATTCCCCAGGGAGGTATTTGAGTCATCATCCCTGAATATGTTTAAAAACTGTTTGTGGTGCTCAGTGACGTTATTTAGTAGAGGGTTGTTAGTTAGTGTAGTATGGTTAGGTCATGGTTGGACTAGATGATCTTTAAGGTCTTTTTCAAACCAAGTGGTTCTATGATTCTATGATTCTAATCTAGTTGTCATTTTTTTAAATAGGTCCCATATCAAGAATATGCTTTGTACAGATTTATTTAGACAATTCAAAACACCAACATAAGTTAACTTTTCTAGTCTTTCTTTTGTTTTGTTTTTCAGGTTGAGCATTATCATCACTCTACAGATAAAGTACAGAGACATAAAAGGCAGTAACTGACAGGACAAGAGGCAGCAGTTCTAAATCGTAACAGAGTTGATTTAGATTTCTATAAGGAAATTCTTCATGATGAGGGTGCTGAGACCTTCGCACCCAGAGAAGCTGTGCCTGCCCCATCCCTGAAGGTGTTCCTAGCTAGGTTGGATGGGGCCCTGGGCAGGGTGGCCCAATAGGTGGCAACCAGCCGATGGCAGGGGGTTGGAGCTGGATGGGCTTTAAGGTCTCTTGCATCCTAAGCCATTCTGTGATGCTGTGAAAATAAGTAGTATGGATAGAAATAAAGCACCTATTTATTTTCATTGCAACTACAGTGGGTACAAAGAGCACAGTAACACTGTTTGACCGAGCAGTTTCTCAGCTACAAAATTCTGTTTTTCAGCATAATCACTACAACAAGTTATGCATTTTTGCTAGTGGTGAACAACAGCCTTCATGCTGTGCTAATAACAATATGCACCAGCGGAGGTACCACTCTCTCTGTAACCAAACAAATCACCTACTGCCTCACTGTGCTCACATGCATGTGTTGATCCCCATAAACATTCAGCAAGTAGTGTTTGAATGTCCACGTGTGCCAGTTTTTCTGCATGGAGAAACTGGATGGTACAGTTTTGCTCCATTCTCACTTCCACAACCGGCACCATTGTCAGACTGCCACTCTGATGCCATCTGTCACATGGCGATAATATGTAATGGAATACTGGTGTGAAGGTTCAATCCCTACTGCCGTACCGCCAGCACTCACCTCTGATGTCACAAGGTCAGCACCATAAAATTGGAGGCTTTACTGTTTGAGCAGCCTTAATAAATTATCAGGGAGAAAAACATACAAATGATGCATGTGGCAAGGAGTTAAAACTTCCAGTGTAAATTATTGTTCAGCAATGAAAGCTAAGTAACAGCCTCAGTCTTTCACTGTACTGTTTTCACATAGGTTTTTATTATTAACTTGCTCCTGCGTGTCCATATCCCATAAAAAAACAGTCATTAGAGTACATGTAGCCAAAGCTGGTGGAGTACAGTTCCATCTAGTTTTGAATAAACAGGTGAAGAAATCATCTGCATGCTGTAAAACATTTAGTGATTCTGTAGATCTGAGGAAATAGACAAGTATTTCAGTAGGTTATTGGTGTTTTGCTTTTTTATTTTGTTTTGTTTTTAATGTTATGACTATATTTCACTGCAAAACTTGGCTTTTGCAAGGTCAAGAAATTAACTAGTTGTGTCATAGTGGCATATGTTCAGATGAAATATTTAACTACGTAATGTCACTATGTCATTCCTATTACATTTGTGGCAATCTAGAAAACACATACATTTCTGAATTATATCTGTGACAACCAATATTGAAAGCATAATGTTCTCCTTTGCAGAACAACTCAGTGAACAAGGCCTCTTCGCTCTTGACTTCATGGTACTGCTTTTGTACATAAACTTCTCTCAAGAGGATTCTGCTTTAATTCTATTAAAAGCTTTATCATAGTACATTTTTTATTAGATTTTTTCAATTTCACAATCAAAAGGTAAAGAAAACTTTCAGATCAGTAAACATAAATGTCTCGGTGCCAGCTCTCCTGCTGAAACCTTTTGTTGCGGTGAATGCACATGAAATATTTACAGTTTGCTAGAGCTCTAGTAGGAAAGCTTTTATTCTGTCAAGAGAGAATGTAGCCTGGAGCTGCCTGCTGGCTATACACTCTGGGATGCTCTGTTTGTTGTGGGCCATGGTTCCCCTTCCCCTGCACTTCTCACAAGCTGTCACATATCAGCCCTCCTCTGAATGTTCTCTGGCTGATGCCTAGCAAGAGTGGAATCATAATTGTCTTTCATCTGGGTACCAGAGGCTGCTGGAAAGGGGTTTTTAAGTGGCTGGGATGCATCATTCTGCATATGTCACAAGCATAGATGCAGGTCTGTTGCAAGTGGAAAAGGGAGACAAGAGCAGCGAAAAAATAAATAACTGAGAAAGCCTGATGGTACTGTGTAATTTCTGTAATTCTGTAATTTCTTGCACTGGCATTTCGGTTTAATCTGCTTTTTTTTTTTTTTTTTTTTTTAAGCTGTCAGGGGATGTTGTGACACATCAGGAAAAATATCCAATTACTTTGATTTTCTGTGTCTCCTCTGAACCAGGCTGGGAGCAGTAAAGCAGCACTGTCATGCTCCTTCAAAGCATGAACACAGGCAGTGGTAAGATGTGGAGAAAATGATGGAAAATATGTGTGCAATTCCAGTCATTTGTAGAGTCAACTGAAAAAAGAATTAATCGTGAATAACTTGATTATATCTCACCAAAGCTTCAACCTTTGTAGTGCGCAGTGCAGGTCAGTGAAGAGCAGAGAATCCCCATGCATCCATAAACATACAAAGAAGGGATTTTAACATGCACAGTTCAGTTGTCTATGGTGAAAATGTCCCTTATGCAGTTTTTACAGTTATTTCACTAATAAATAATATACAAATCATTGTAAGCAAGAGCATTAGAAGCAACTATTAAACTTTTATGCACCTACAAACTTGCAGTAAAATTCAACACTGAAAGTGCCTCTGATTTTGCATTGCATGAGTGATCTGAACAGAGATATGAAATAAAATGGCATGAAAGTGCAGAATTCATCTTTTCTTCTGAAAATCCATATGTTTTCTAATATCTCCAGCTGGAAAAAAAAGCATTTCGTAAAAAATTCTAACATGCAGACAACTGAGAAATGCAAAATTAACATTAGCTAGTTAATACCCTTTTTCAATTTTATTTTCCTTTGTAACTCCAGTTCAAAGCTGTTCACATCCTATGTCGTTTTTAAAGATATTCATTCAAAATAGCCCACTGCAACTCCAAGACAGAACAACTCTGACATCAATTTAAGTACTCCTCTTCATATATTTCTAAGACAAGAATATGTATTTCTACACTTGGTGTTTGAACAGGGGATAAAATTGCTTCCATCAATACCTGAATGAATATTGAAAATACTGTGAAAATCTTAATTTTAAAACAATCACTACATTGTCATTTTTTCATCCAGCAGTGTTCTCAGAGGTGGGCTGTGAGCAAGCACAGAAGCAAAGAATCACACACAGAGTCACACAGAATTGTAGGGGTTGGAAGGGACCTCCAGAGATCATCGAGTCCAACCCCCTGACAAAGCAGGTTCCCTACAGCAGGTCGCACAGGTCGGCATCCAGGCAGGTCTTGAACATCTCCAGAGAAGGAGACTCCACAACCCCCTGGGCAAAAGATCAAAGCTACATAAAATTAAGACTTTTCTTCCATGAATAGCTTTTTTTTTTTTTTTTTTCTAGTTGTACCAAAATGAAGCACAAATCGGAGCACTTTGATTTTTTGTACCAAACACTCATTTCATCGGCCAGCTGTAATCTGGTTAGCCAACTAGGATTTCTCGAAATTACTGGGACTCTCTTGAATGTTTGCTAAAAAAGTTTCTGATTTTGGGGCTCTAATGAGTTTACACCATGTGAATTGTTGACATAGAAATGCCTAGAACATCCCTGAGACTACAGTGAGATTAGCTGCTTTGATGGCTGCAAAACTTTACTGCAGAACTGCAGAGAAGATTTTGGCTTGCTAGTGAGAATTTGTTTCAGAAACAGATGGAAAATCCCTAAGCAAATCATGAGCTGGCTCCAGCAACTGACCTACTGTCAGAAATAACTTTAGATAGGAGGCTATTTATGCTCCATTACATTAAATAGATCTTTGTGTTCCAGCAGACCTGAGAGCAGGAGGGTGAATTTTTTCCACAGCACAGATCAGCTTTCGATTTTTCCGTTTCTCCACATCAAATTCTGGCAAAAAGAAGAGGATTAGCAGAAGAGGTTAAAGTTGCTGACAAACATCGATTGTTTAGAAGAATGGTTTTGGCCAACTTCCTCCATGGCCCCCATGCATTTTATCCACAGAAGTATTCTGTCAGAGCTGTCAAGCTTCCCCTGCCTTCCCAAGTAAATAGCCAGAATGATTTATAGAAACTTGCTGAAACTCCTCGATTAGTGATGCTACGTGTAGGGAAAGGTTCTTGAAAAATAGAAGGTTAAACTGATGGATCACTTGAACTGAAAACTGCAGGGTCAGATCCATCCCCTCAGCAACTCCTCAGCAGCAGATGAACTTGGCCTGGTGGTACTCAGTATATTTATTACCAAGTGGGGAGTGTGGGCTAGGAGTTAAATGCACCGTAGAAATACCTGCTGACAGCCCTGATCTCAGTCAGAAAAGGGGAGGACAGGGCTCTCAAGTTATTTCACATAATCTTCTTCAACTAGAAGATCTGTAGAACAGTTTTGTGCCACTATGGAAACAGGAAGTCTGTAGATAACAATATAAATAAATGCAGATGTAACTGAACACAGAGAAGGACAAAGTATGAAAAAGAATGCTCCAGGCACTTCAGAGACAAAACAGTGTGTTCTGCACTGGCAGGGCACTGGACCTTGGCACTGCAACAAGAAACTGAAAGAGAAGTATCTCCTCCGTGATCACATATCCCACCTTTCTGTGCACTTACCCTCCCTACATCAAGAGCACAAGGTAGATCAAGGATGGGGAGCTTTGGGACAATCCCCTGCCCTGCTGAAAACTGAGAGCTACCCTTACCCTGAGCTACAGCTGGGGAAGTAAGACAAATTCAGTAAAGAATTAAGCAGTACTTGAATTTCCAGCCATCCCTATTTCAAGCTATCACTATTTTCTGAGCTGATTGATACACTGCAGTACCTTCCTGGTGTGTCTTGTCAGCCGGAAAGCAAATCAGAAGCAATATGGAATATCAGTGAAGAAATGACAAGAAAATGCTGTAGTTCTCTATAATCAGCGTTCTATCTGAATACCAGCTTCATCTTCATTACACCATTTCCTATTTATAACAAAGCTGCTTGTCACTCAGATGAATGCAAACAAGCTACATCCTTCATTTTAATTTGTCTTTGGCTCAGGTGAACAACAAAACACTCATCTAAGATGTGCTTATCTCTGACAGTGATGCAAGAAAAAAAGGTTCATTTCAAAATGTTTCTCAAATCTCAGTGCTTAATGTAGCCTGACTTTTCTCTGAATGCTGTGTCACACATCTGTATAAATGTATAAAATAGTAATGCATGACACAGCAGGTGTGCTCCTTTCCATTCTCATTAGTATTCCAACTACGTTGTCCTATGGCCTCCATGCTAAGTCAGTGACATTCTGAAACTGAATTTTTATTCCCTTCTAGGAGGGAGATGTCTGAGAACAGTGATTCAGTGCTAACCAGAGCAGGGAGGTAATGCTCCTGTCCCTTTCTTGCCTTCTCCGCAGTCTAGTTGCTGCCACAATTTGCTTATTGAGCTAGATAAGTTGAATACTGAGTTCCACTATTCCACAAAGAGCAAATCTCACTAGCCTGAGTTTTAAAATCACAAGTAAGGTCTTTTTACTGTAATACTTCAAAGTCAGATATCTTCAGTGTTAATGGCAGACAACTGGCCACTGCACTAATTCATACAGGGTAAAAGAATCATGGAATCATAGAGTCATAGCATCACAGAATCATAGAATGGCTGGGATTAGAAGGGATCTCAAACATCATTCAGTTCTAGCCCTCTTACCAACATGATGGCCTTGAAATCTCGGGCCATGGAATACACAGATCATTCAACAAAAAGAACTGGAATAATAGATTACACACCTACTTTAGAAATAATTTGTACTTATCTCTCAGATTCTATTGTGTTTATATTGCATGATTGCCAAAAGGGTTCTAACATCATTTACAAATCCACATAGCAACTTAAATAAGAAAATTTCTATGTAAGAAATGATCTAATTTTTTTTTTTTCTTCTTCAAGTTGAGCTAGGCAAACATAGGTGGCATTTTTTTGTTTAAAAAACGTTAAGAAAGAAACAGGAAAAGTGATATCTGAAAAAAAATGAAACTTAACTCTGGGAAACAAATCTTGACTTTGAAAAGGAAAAATCAATACATTGAAAGCAGGTGAAGGGGAATGGAGCAGGCAGAGGCACATACCTTGAGTTCTGTAGATAAGTTTTGTTGTTTTTGTTCATTGTTTTTTCTATGAGTGAGTGGAGGGAAAATAAAAGGAAATAGAGCCACACTCTCCTCAGGATGATTGGAATTATCTCAACTGTGTAGTGAGGATTACTGCAAAAAGGAAACTGAAAGATTAAGCAGAATTCTGCAGAGGTATTCATGATGAAACAAAAATATCGTGGGAAGTAAAAGCGAAGAGCTCCTGTCTTCTGTCTTGAAGAATCTGAAATGATGACAGCCCTATCAGAGACATTGCATATGTTTATTTTCTAGAATAAGGCAGCAGTTGATTAAGAAGATGCTTGAAAAGAAGACAATTTCATATAATTCCCACCCTGCTACATTAGAAAATAATCACTTAATTGCTCAACATAGTGCCAAGGGCCTTCAGCCTTTCTCTGTCCAGAATAGTACATGGCTTTTTAAGCTTTTCATTACTTGGCATCAAGTCCCTATTATGAGCTTCTATTTCCTCTGTGGTTGCTCACTCTGTCACAAACAACACAGAAAACTTCCAGTTTCTCATGCAGCTGTGAAGACTGCAGACCTCACTTTATTCCAAGATGTTGTCCAACACAGAGAACATAGAAGAGTCCAGCAAGTTATTACCAAACACATCTAACGACTTTGCCCTGCTCCCAATCTCCGGGCAAGTTACCGACGCTGTCAGTGAGGCAACAATACTAATACCCAGTTCTAATAGCATGTCATATTTTTTACTCTCATCTAATACCACAGGCAGAAGAAATATTTATATCCTTGAGTTCATACTCTGTTCAGTCAAAATGGGGAGCCACTGACATGAGCACCACTTCCCATCCTCTTCTCAAGGGATTCTTTTTCATATGAGATTCCACTGGTAAGGAAAGTGACAGACATCAGAATCAGGAAGAGAAAAAATCTTTTCCTTTAATTCACAGAAAAACTAACTTTGGAGGTCTTTATGGGCACAGCTGGAAAAGATGTGATGACTGCAAAATGGATTTAGCAACACAACAAAAATGTTATTAATTCTTTTCCAAAGATATAGTACTGCAATACTGTGTCCAGGCATGGGGCCCCGAGTACGGGAAGAACATGGAGCTCTTGGAATGGGTCCAGAGGATGGCCACTGAGATGATCACGGGGCTGGAACACCTCTCCTATGAGGAAATGTTGAGGGAATTGGGCTTGTTTGGCTTGGAGAAGGGAAGGCCGTAGTACTATGTTCTTCCACTTCAACACAGATGAATTAAAAATACCAGGAAAGAGTCATCACACCACAGTATCACATAGTTTTTAAATATTAAAAAGGGTTTACTAAACATTGAATACAAGCATGCTCCTTTAGCTTAGAGCTCTCTGCTTTCAAAACAATTGTGCAACCTGTATGATTATGCCAGTGATACCAGCTACTTTTTCATTATTTTTTGAACATGCCACCAGAACCTCAGGGTTCACCTCAAAATTCTTTGAGTGAGAAAAGTGGACAGTCAGGCAGCATCATGAAGCTGATGCTTATGGAAGCAGATACCTATAAGCATCAATGGGATACTTAATTGGGATAATACTTAGAACACTACTAAAGAAATACTGAGAGAGCAAAATTTTTTGTTAACTTTATAGAAAAGTAGCTGAGTAGAAATTAAAACAAGTCTGCACAACCTGTATTCAATCATCCTTAGTCAAGTGCTTCATAATGTTCAAAAGGAACATCCTGCATTTTATCCTTTGATTCTTGTATTATCTTCCTCTCACTGACAACTGCAGCTCCCTAACTTCTCTGTCTATGGAAGAAGCCAAAGTGAGAGCTCACTAATAAAAATATAATAAAACAAAACAATATAAAAAATTACAACAATGGTAATAGTAATAAAGCAGCAAAAAACAGGTGGCAGATTGTAGAAGACATGACCTGTTCTTAGAACGGATAGTTGTTTCACACTTTCCAGTAGATACATAACACCACAGCTACTGATGGCAATAAACTAAACTAAATTTCTTAGGTTTTACGCCATCTAGTTCACACACACTTCTCTCCATCTTTTTTTGCTTTTTACTAACATATGTTGCATATTTGTAATTATAGCTCCTCACCAAGATGCAGTAATTTACTTGTAAGTCAGAGCTCAATATTCCAAATAATTGATTCATTTTTTCTTTACACAGGCATATTATATGACACTAATGACATTGCATGTTCTTACAGTAAGGAGTAGGAAAATATTTCAGTAGCTCCTGCTGTTTTACTTCTTGTGCACTTAAGGTGTCCATCATAATCTTTTGCCTCTCAAAAAGTACTACTCGTAGTATGTCACTTGCTGACAAATAACACAGGTTGCTTCAAAGAACTTGCTTTTGAAAAAAATGAAAATATGTAATCTCCCAGAACTTCCATTAAACTTCCCAGAACTTCCTGTGTATTACTACAGAATTATTTTCTTCTCCCTCCAATAGTTTTGAGTATTATCACAGCTTTTAGAAAGTAGTACTAACCTAACCATAGAATCTGAGAAATTGTGAAGGAAGAGAGAAGTGAGTGTGCTTTGCATCTCATCTCCAGTTCTGGACAGCTTGGTGACTTCATTTTTCACAACAGACATAGCAAAAGTTTCCAAAGATAATTCTGTTCCCACACTAAAAATTCCTCTTCTGTGGGAGATGCCAAGGCATCACATGCTACTCCAGCTGCACTTCTGTACTCTTCCTTTTTGCTAAAAGATGTCATTACCTGGACTTATGCAAAGTGTTTGACATTGTACTGCATGACATCCCTGTCTCCAAATTGCAGAAAAATGGGTTTGATAGATGAACCACACCCTAGATAAGGAATTGGCTGAGAGGTCACATTCAGGGAGTTGCGGCCAATGGCTCAATGTTCGAGTGGAGACCGGAATGGAGACAAGTGGAATTCCTCAGGAATTGGTGTTGGAACCGGTGTCATTTAATATCTTTGTGTGACACAATCACTGTGTGACAAGGACAGTGGGATTGAGTGCACATTCAGCAATACAGAGGACACCAAGCTGAGTTGTGCAGCTGATGTGCTAGAGAGAAGGGATGCCATCCAGAGGGACCCAGACAGGCTTGAGAAGTGAGCTTCTACCAACCTCATGAAGTTCAATAAGGCCAAGGCTGAGAGAGCTGGGTCTTTCAGCCTGAAGAAGAAAAAGCGCCAGGCCTTATAGCAGTCTTCTAGTACCTGAAGGAGGCTTACAGGAAAACTGGGGAGGGACTTTTTAGAAGAGCAGGTAGGTAGTGACGGGATGAGGGGAAATGGCTTTAAACAGGAAGAGAGTTGATTTAGATTAGATATCAGGAAGTAGTTCTTTACTATGAGAATGGTGAGACACTGGAACAGGTTGCCCAGGGAAGCTGTGCATGCCCCCTCCTTGGAAGCGCTCAAGACCAGGTTGGATGGGGCTGTGAGCAACTTTGTCTAGAGGGAGGTGTCCCTGCCTATAGCAGGGGTTTGGAAATAGGTGATCTTAGAGGTCTCTTCCAACTAAAACCATTCTGTGATTCAGTGATTCTATGTAGACAGTTATGATCACAGAGGACTTTGTGACAGGTTTCACAGTACAACTGTGCACTTCTCAAAGGATTTCAAGTGGTTTTTTTAGCTCTGATTTTTCCATTCTGAGAGACCAAAAAGTTGTGAATGAGAAGATCATTTTCAGCTATGACTGAATCGTATATCATCTGTTCTTGACAGACAGGTAATAAGTGCACTATTAATGTTTGAATATTCTGATTTTGACAGCTGTCTTGGAAATTACATGGTTTGTAGAATTAGTTCTTGCTCCTATGTTTGAACTTGGGACAAGACTATATTTAGCTAGGCATGAGGAGTTTGAAAATTCTTTCAGAATCCAGAGATCCTTAGGTAGCATATGGTACACAAAGAAAAGGTAACAGAGAAACTAAATGTGTAACTGTGTTTGTACAGAGACCGCTATTGTGGTCAAAGGTTTCACTATTGTGCTCTCTCTTCAGTTATCCATATATGAAAAGAGTTAATGTGCAGCATTATTGACATCCAGATATATATTGCATCTTTAGAAAAATCAAGTAAGTTGTGTCTTAGTTCATCCTTTCACTGACTTTCAGTGTAAGCATATTAGAAAAGTTCTGGAAAAAAAAATTCTAAATATTAAAATTCAGAGTACAATTTTTTTTTGAGATCTGACAAGGAATTTGATGAAGAACCTGAAAAGTATATATTTTCATGTTCCCATGAATGCCATTTTTGCAACCAAGGTATATGCTATATGAGAAACAAATAATTTGACCAACTCTTCATAATTTCTCCAGTCAACTGCATCCAAATTTTGTTTGCACCTGCTAATGTTAGCAGGGTCATCTCCTCTTGGCTCCTTAGAACTTTAGTGAGACAGACACCTTTTTCACTCATAACAATCTGTTTTCTGTAATTTCACTGTCCTTCAATATCCTTTTTTTTTTTTTTTTTTTACTTCTATTTATGTATGTTCTTTCACTTGCTTTTATGCATCTTGTCTCATCTTCATGTGAGAACGATGGTCGGAACTTCTTCACTCTTCTTCTACAAGTCATATAAAATCATAAAATAGTTACAAGTGCAAAAGATTTTATTGAAACATATGTCTGACAAAAATCTCATTTTTTCACATATCTTACCATCATTTGCACTTCTATCTACTCAGAAGCAAAGTCCATTAGTACAGAGAATGCATATTCCGTGCACATCTCCTTGATACATAGCAAGAAACACAGTAATTTTTAAATTAATCTCTTTCACAAATTAAAACCATGTTTTCATGTCAATTTCCCAAGGAGAGTGCCAGCATCCATTGCAGGAAAAATTGTATCTGCCTGCAATGACTTCAGATACAGTTCTATAAGACTGTTATGCCAGATGGAAACACGTCCTTAACATTCTAGGGTCACTTTGCAGCTTCTAAAAATCACAGGCAATGCAATGTAAGGTAAAGATGAGCGTTTTAATAAATGATTAAATAAAACCAGAATGACTAATTCAAATCTTAATTTTAAAATGAGTTTCAGAGACACTCTAGACAATGTTTAAAGTTGAAGGATTAAGTTCTTCATAAACATCATTGGCATCAACATCACCTTTCTACATTCAATTTCTCCCTCAATAACTTGCTAGAGAATCCCAAAGTTATTAAAAAAATATGAGTGCTGTCTCCAGTGTGTTTATGCAGAGCACTCTCTTCAGGAATTTCTGCATTAGAAGAAAGAATGTTCAAGAATATTTCTTGTTTGACTAGGATTTTTCTCTAACATTTTAAGCAGCCTAAAAGCTTTTGAAATCCTTAAATATGCTAGAACTTACTTGCTAGGAGTATTACTGGCCGTTTTTCATTCAAAGTTAATTACTTTCCTATGATATCTTAAAAATCTGAGAAGTTACATTCCTGGTATTTTACTTTGTGTCATTAGAATTTTGTTAGACAAGGTCAGGTCACTGCAGTTCTTTAGCCTGGTCTAACAGTGAATTAAAAGAAAACCCCAAAACCTACAACTTTCTGGCCTTTGTTTTCCAAAAACTTATCAGAAAACATAATTAGACTGTTCTTTTTATTTTACAGCTGAAATGGGCAAAGTTGAAGGCAAAAAAAAGATGACATACAATACTGTCCTTCCTTCCTACCTTTCTAAGAAAAAAAAATACACGCAAATCATTCTATTTCTACCCTATACCTAGGGTAATAGCAACACTGGTATTTTGGCACATCACACTCCTTCTCAGTGCTATTGTTTTCACTGAGTTTATACCATACATAGACAATTTGAGAAACAAACCTAAGACAAGCAGATGAAAGCATAGCTGTAAACATTAATGGGAACCTATAGCTCCTGTGCCACTTGACTAGGGAATCAGGTTTTCTATCTTGCTATATGCTAATTGACTCAGACACAGTACTTGTGGAAGTAAAAGGTAAAGCAAATGTAACTTTTCAGGCCTTTGCAATTATGAAGAATTTTAATCTGAGTCTGCAAACCTAACTGAGAGCATGATAATAGATATCATGATGTGTTGTTATGATACAAAGAGGATAAGAGTGTTGTTGTGAATTTTGAGGTCTTCAGCCTTCCCAATTCTTCTCAGTTGCACAAAAACCTCAGTAATGTCACTGAATATATCCCTATTTTTTATAATTCTTCTGGCTCAGTACTGGAATTTCATTATAGCCAGGCTGATATGACCTTAAGTAGGAGACAGTCAACCATGGTCACCTGTGCACCTAATGCACAGCACTAATTCAGGGGGCTAAAAGGTGAAGAGGAAAAAAAAAAAAAACAAATACATATGAAGATAAGAAGAAAGAGAGCTTAAGAACTGCAGTTTTGAATATAAGAGACAATTTCCTAACGATGAGTAAAATCTGAACGATTTCGAGAGTATGGGATTATGCAACTTGGGAGTCTTCACAGAGGAAATCATTAGCATGATACGTAAGGAATTTCAATTTTCAGTCTATCTCACTATCATACACACATCAGACAATTTCACTGTCTCTTGATCCACTTTGCCTCCATTTCCATTTCATTATTATGATGGTGATTATGTACTCCTGAGGTGCTCACCAGCCCACATTTTTTTTGTACTGTTTCTGTGAGATTATACAGTTAATAAGAAATGATCCTGAGTGAAGGGGACACATAACAGAGTTAATTGCTTCACACTAGAGTACATTGCCATTTAGAACTGGTCTGTTTCTTTTCACTGTAACAGCATGGAAGTAAATAAGCAATTTTCATATATACTACAGCAAATAAGCATGCCAGAGCTTAATTCATGTTCTTGTGATTAATAGTATAGAGTGACTGGATAAAATGCACCTTTCCATTTTCACACCATTCTATGAATCCATCCATTTACATGTGAAATATATCTGAAATGAGGCTTACTTGATATCTATGAAATAAAATAAACTTAATAGAATAAGACTGGGGAAGAAGTGATGAAATAGCCTGCTTCAATCAAAATAACAGATAAGAACCCAAATCAATGTATACCTCCCTTATTTTATGTGATATCAATCTTACTATGAGTGTATAGTATTGCTCCAAAAAGTATACTTTCTGTGCTTTCCTTCTTAAAGGAAAAAAATGAAATTGATTTTATTCACTAAGAGTTTCATAATCCATTGCACTACCACCTTGCTAATTCTTCATCAAGAGAGATAATTACTTCAATAGAAATTAAGTATAATTTAAAATTCACATTTATCTTTATCTATCTGATGTAGGTTGAATTAAACCTGAAATGGGGATCCTCAAGTGAGATCTTGCCTTCACATTTTAGTTAGCTTTGGTTTGTTGTTTCCTTCCTCCTATTTTATACCTCATCTATCAGTGTCCTTTATACCAGCCTCACACTGGTATAGATAGATAGATAGATAGATAGATAGATAGATAGATAGATAGATAGATAGATAGATAGAATTTCCACTGCTCAGTTAATACAGCTTTTCTTATTTTTTTTTATTTTCTTATGCTCACTGACACGTGCAGAATATCTGAAAATTAAAATCAGAAGAGTAGAAGTGCTGCAAAATTGTCCGTGCGTGTAGCTGTATAGAGAAGTGCACTCCAATCAAGTACTAGGAAAGGTTTGCCTGCAGGAAGAGACTCAGTTTTCCGTATTACTAAGTTTTTCCACATAGTTTTGTAAATGGAGTTAATGCTGAACGAAAAGTAAAATAAGAAGAAATAAATTTAAGTTCAAATCAGAAGTACAGCATAAAAATAATTACAGGGAGACATTAATTAAAGTAAGACTTTTGCTCAGGTATTAAGGTGAAATATGAAAGAAATGTAAGCACATTAAGGTATGAAAATTTCTTGTCTTTCTACACATTAATATCAGTGTTCCTGAAGGGTTTTTAACTTTTTCATTTTCCTTCACTAGAATTCTGCCTTTTCAGCTTCCACCAAAGGGCTCTTTCCTCCTGTAAACAAACACAGTGATGCCTTGCTGGAAGTGACCACCAGTACCTGAGTGACTGAAGCTGCTCACTTTCAAAAGGCATTAACCCAACCTTCAGCCCAGCCACTCAGGGATAGTAAGGATTCCTGACCTTGGGAAATGCGAAATTTTGTTCTGATAGAACCGATATTTTTACAAGAGCATTATTTTGTAAGTGATTTGTTTCTTACCCTCCAGGGCAGTGTCGGAGATATAGCATAAGCTTCCTGTTCAAAATAAAATTCCCATGTGACACGTAGAAAAAAATTTCAGTTGCAAAAATATAGTAATGGTGTAGATTCAGTGCCGTCACAGTCGTTCATTCGTGCCTTCTCCTTAAACCTTCCCTTTGCTTGCAAGTACGTACCTGCTCCTAAAGCAGGAATGAGAAGTTAGCCTTTCTAAAAGAGGTAATTAGTCATTCTGCTTCCAGTGTTCAATTTGAAACACACACAGGAGCCTTCACTACAAAACCAGTACATTCTCATACATGTGATCAAGGGAAATGAAATTCTCCCTCATACAAGTAGTCAGAAGACATATGTACCTGCTAGATCCTTGCACCAAATGTTTCCTAGGCCTTACACCCACTATAGGGACTGATGTGGATTTTGCTTTGGAAAATCAAATATTCCCTGAATATTAAAGAAGATATAGTATAAAGTAGAAAGAAAGTTCAGTCTATGGAGCAGTGTATTAGATGTGAAGTATATAGCCTTAGATCTTCCAAGATAGATCAGAACCCAAAGACCACTACAAATAAAAATAAATCTATTATAAGTATTTGCTGCCTGTTTCACCGTGGTGATAGACGCAAATGGCAATGCAGTGTTTCCTTCAGCCCACTTCATTCATTGCTGTTCCAAGTGTATAATTGCTTTTAGCAGGATAGGATAACTTTCTCTGTAAGCCTCATAATTTTTTGAGTCACTAAGTTTAAGACATCTGATTTAGGAAAGCTGATGCAGTATGGGGTCTTGGCTTTCAGAGACTGGCACTCTACCTGTGGAAACTAGGCAGGGGGAGTGAGTTAACTTTATATTTGAATAATAACGAAGGAGTGAAAGATTCCCCATATTTTATTTCATATTCATCGAAATAGGAATATGATTTATACCAACTTTCTTCCCTCTCTATCAATTACTTCTTCCCTTCTTTCCACACATTTCAGATGTCCATACATGTTTTTCCCAACATATGCCATCTTCTAAATATTTTTAGTAATCAGTAACTTACATTCAAAATTAAAAGCTTCAAAAATAAAACATAATCGTATTATAGAACACCTCCTGAGAAAGTGAAGGAGATTTGCACTTCTTTTCTTCGCATTACCTTCCTTATGGAGTATGCTGACAGAGCAGCTGTTAGAATGGAGAAGAGAGAGAAATGTGGCTGGAGGTCTGCAGTATTCCTTCAGGAACACTCAACATGGTACTACTCTTGCATGATGTGGCAGCTGCTGCCACATCATACACATAGAGGTCCAATTTCACAGTCTCTCCAAAGGCCGCTTTCCCCATAAGCAAATTGGAGATAGTAATCAAAACTACCTGAGAAAAACACAAAAAATTTGGAATAATGATTGCTGCTACATCACAAAGTAATTGTCATTGTTGTTTACAAAAGCTTACAAAACTTTCAGCTCTTACACTTTCTTTTCACCTAAATCTTTATTTTCTTCCTTATATCCACATTTTTATTATTCTGCCTCAGAGTGTGAGATTTAACATATAATAATAATAGTCATTAGTAAGAGTATAATTCTCTGTGGACAAAGTACATTAATTCTACTTTTAAAAAATCCTGGATTATATCTCTCTAGTATTTTCAGCTACTCAGCTTCTGCATGGTGAGATGGCACCGTGAATAAGTTATTTTCAAATTCTGTGCATTGTGGAAATGCTAATTTCTTTCTAGGCAGAACAGATCCCTTTAACAGGTACAATAATTTGAATATAAGACTTCTAATTGCCTTCAAAATGCTGATTATCTTCACATGTCACTTCATGAAGAATGTAACGATGGAAAGAAAACCATTAACAGAAGACATTACTGAGCATTAAAAAACAAAGACCCATAAGCTGTCACTAAAATTTACTTATCGCGTTACCAGGTGAAGTCAACTTGTGTTTTCAAGAACTAGCAAAGGAAGGAGAAGAGGGGAGGGGAGGGGAGGGGAGAGGAGGCGAGGGGAGGGGAGGGGAGGGGAGGGGAGGGGAGGGGAGGGGAGGGGAGGGGAGGGGAGGGGAAGGGGAGGGGAGGGGAGGGGAGGGGAGGGGAAGGGGAAGGGAAGGGGAAGGGAGGGGAGGGGAGGGGAGGGAAGGGAGAGCAGGGGAGGGGAGGGGAGAGGAAGGGAAGGGGAAGGGAAGGGAAGGGAAGGGAAGGGAAGGGAAGGGAAGGGAAGGGAAGGGAAGGGAAGGGAAGGGAAGGGAAGGGAAGGGAAGGGAAGGGAAGGGAAGGGAAGGGAAGGGAAGGGAAGGGAAGGGAAGGGAAGGGAAGGGAAGGGAAGGGAAGGGAAGGGAAGGGAAGGGAAGGGAAGGGAAGGGAAGGGAAGGGAAGGGAAGGGAAGGGAAGGGAAGGGAAGGGAAGAGTACACACACACACAAAAACTAGTCAGCGTTGAAGGCCTCTGTGGAATAATCATGGAAGATCAATATTTAAACCTGTAATACCCTTCTGGTATTGTAATGCATCTCCTCATGCACACTTACTTCCTGGAGTTATTTTTAATTATGCTGTAATAAAACGTTAGGTGTAGTAGCATAGGAGGAGGAAAGAACTGGAAGGCCAGAGAAGACCTCAGTTTGGTGTGAGTCACAGTGTTTCTTGTTGCTCCTTAGAAAGCCTTACTGTTCATCATTACATTGCTTCCTCCCTACATTTTAACTGCATCAGGGCATTGCATTTACTTTTTGTCTTCTTTTAAAAGAGTAGTAGAATCATAGAAGACAGAACATCTTGGGTTGGAAGGAACACCAAGGATCATCAAGTTCCAACCCCCCCTGCCACTGATAAGGCAACCAATCTCCAGATGTGGTACTAGAGCAGGTTGCCCAGGGCTCCATCCAGCCTAGTCTTTATCACTTCCACAGACTCTCTGGGCAGCGTGTTACAGCACCTCACTTCTCTCTCTGTGGAGACCTTCCCCCTGACATCTAATCTAAACCTTCCCTCCAAATGACTCTCTTTAATCTGATCATGACATTCAAAAGAGCTTTTCTGATTTTTTAGACAAATATTTCACAGAATCATAGAATAGTTTCTGTTGGAAGGAGTCTTTAAGATCATTTATTTCCAACCACCCTGCTGTAGGCTGGCATACCTCCCTCTAAACCAAGTTATTATCTATATACTCATTATTTTACACAGAACTCATATCAACAGTGATCACTAGATGGAAATAATTAGTGATATATTCCATTTCCCACATATTTTCTGTGAAAGCTGTATTAGTTAAGTAGTTCACATTACTTCTAAAGCTACATTGTTCAGAAATGCACCTAGAAGCAGGAAAAGCTACACCACAAAATGATTCCTAGAAAGGAAGGATATCTAGTGGGATTTTTTGCACAGCTATACAAAAAAAAAGTTAAGTCTTTGTGAGAGTGGTCAAACAAATAAGCGTTCTAACAAGGTACCTCATTTCTATCAGTATTCAAAAGGTATTATGATAAAAAGGTAAGTTAGCTCTGAAGTAGTCAGGTAGTTGGAGTTGGTGATCACTTTGTACCACAAAGGGACCTGGTACACAGTGTGCAATAAGACAGTTTTACACACAAATCCAAGATGTTTACTTATTTTATACATGTGTCTCGCCCTGCCTTGCCTTGCCTTCCCTGGACTTTGCCTTGCAAAATCTCTCATAAGGACATTTTGATGTCAAAATCTGAAAATAAAATATAGGTGATAACAGGCACCAAATGCTATTTTTAATAACATAGCAAAACAATATTTCAAGAAGTGTCCATGTGAAGGAATAAACACATTCAGGGCTAATAAGTTTTATTTTATTTTTATGTAATTCTCTTCACTCTATCTGAAGCCTGTATTTATTTGATATTATAATTATTTATCTTGCACCTCTGAAAGGCAGGTAAAGGTTTCAGAAAACTGAAAGGAAAGAAAAAAGAAGTATTTGGATGAGTTATTTCCTTTAGAGGTTGTGAAGTGGCTGTGACTCTCAGATACCTATGGAATGGGCTGATAAGTATTTGGAGACTGGAGAATAAAAATCCTTCATTCCAGAGAGGTAGGACGAGAAACAACCTGCTTCTGAGTAACAAGGAACAATGCCATTAATTTGCTGTTTACTACCAATCCAGTTCTGTGTACAAAGACAGCATATAAGTTACGTAAAAGGCAGGGCTTTAATCATGCTATGGAGCACAGTGATATAAAAGTGACGGAGGGGGAAAATAAATAGTCTTATTTAAGATAAATATAACTTTATTCCTGTTTGGGAGCGAATGCAGTCCTTTGAGAAATATACACAAAAACTAAACACAGCATTTACAGTCAGAAATACATTACAGAACAAACTGTTGCAAGACTTCAAATCCAAGTTATGAAATGAACAGATTGAGTGCATTTCTTAATGAAAACTTTTGAAAAATATTCTTTTTGAGACCTCTGGAACAGCTGAGGTTTAACAACAGGTACAGAAGGTTGAAATTGTAGGTGAGTAGTTACTCAGTAGAGACCAGGAATTTCAAGGGAATTAAGAAGGTGTGTTCCTGCATATAACTCTCTTATGCTCTTTCAACAGAGCAGTGAAAATAAATGCAAAACTGCTCTACATTGCAGTGCTTTTGAAGAAAAAACAGATATTTCCTTTGTCAAATACAGCACTTTTATAGAAATAACCCACAAAATATAGAAAATGTTGAGTGTTTCTGATCTGAAGCAGTACTTTGTAAAGAACTCATAAAAGTACTCAGACTAGATTTTGCTTTTGTCACTCAACAATATAAGAGTTATTGCTTTTCAAAGCTTAATAGTTGATCATATAAAGGCAAAAGCCACAACATGTAAAACATTGAAGATGAAGTTTTATACTCTGAGACTCGCATGGTGGTTCTCAAAATACTGCTGCTCTTTTCTGAGACACAATATGAGAAAATATAAGAATTGGGAAATACGATAATCAGAGAATTCAGTAACTAATGGAGAACTCACCTGGGACAATTCTAAAGATTTCTTCAGAAAAATTGAAATTTAAAACGTTTTTATAATATGTTTTCAAAGTCTAATTTCAGATTCAGCTTAGATCTTCTCTTACTATCTCAGGCCAATAACTCTTGATGGCCAACTAGAGAGTTTAACAATCCCAGAAGGGATTCTCCACAAATCTCGTTACAACTGACTTTTTTTCCTGTGGTTTTATGCAGGACATAAAGACATAGCAAATGTCATAAAGACTTCAGGTTCCAAGACTAGTCTGAAGAAGCTTGTTCTGTGTATGCCTTTCTGTTGCTTTCAAGCACCCACTAAGTCATATATATTTCTTTCACTTTTTTATTTATCACAATATACTTCCCCTCCATTTCAATTTCATATCACTCTTTTCCAAAGAGAAATATGTGGCAAGAACTGTGATGCTAAAATCTACAATCTAATTTTACTATAACCACAAGATCCCCGTGCATCTCAGCAAAAAATGATCCACATCACACCTTATCAGCTTAAATTTAAATATTCTATGCAACAGATGGAGAACATAAACAGGGAGGCCCAAGTTCCAGCTAATTTTAATAAGTATATAACTGAAATTTTTTTGCTCTATAATTGAACATTCATATAACATTGGTTATATACTTTCTTGAATAAAAAGCCCTTTTTTTTTTTCTTGAAATGTCATTTCAGATTAGTGATTCTAATCTTTGCTGGCTTCATTTATGACAATTCGATTGTTCATTTTCAATAATAATTTACAGTGAAAGGGCAAAATTCTGTCCAACCTTGAAATGAGAGTGACAGGAAATAGGCTTGCTCAACTAATTTCTCATTTCCTATGGAATTAAATGTAAAAAATAAATAATATCATATAATATTTAACTATACGGTTAGTCAGGAGCTATCATTTTCACCTTCTTCTGGTTACAGATACAATACACTGTTTGCTATAAATTGACTTGCTGATTTGCAACGAGATGAAAAAGGACTCGTTTTTAGTTGATATTGATAACCACAAAAAAGATGGCCATAAATAATAAGGTGATTCATCTGTCAGGAAAAGAGCACTGCTTCAATAACAGAATGAACAAATAGTACCCTACAAAGTTTATTAAATTATTTATTAAAGCTGAGGCTTGAGGCAGCCTTGTAAATTTATTGGCTTGAATTTCTCAGCACATTGCTATGTTGGAAAGTGACATAATGGAAGCCAAAGACTAAGATGTTTCCATCTTTTGCAAGTACTACTTACCATGACCTACAGAGAATAACAAATATATTTTTCTTCCAGTTTGGATTCTTATTCATTTGTCAGAGCTCAACATAATTTTAAAGCACCCAAATTCCAAAACAGAGCACATAGCTGTATAATGAATCATACATCCAAAACCAAGATGTTTATATGCTGCCATTGCAGCCTTAAAAAGCTTCAAAGCATCTTAAGGGGTTGTACACATACAGACACAGACACACACACACACACATGCGTGAGAGTTCATATAATGGTACTACCATGGCTCTTAGGAGCCCTGCCCAATTGCAGTGTGAATTTCAGTAGTATTCATGTGATTTCTGCAAACGTTAAGAGTGAAAGCAATCTCCAGAGACCGTCTGATCCAGCCCCTGCTCAAGCAGGGTACCCAGGACCACATCCAGGTGGCTTTTGAAGGTCTCTGTGGAGGAGACTCCAAACTTCACTGGGAAACCTGTGCCCATGCTCCATCTCCCACATGGTAATGAGTGGATCTGCAGGTTCATTTCACATTAAAAAAAAAAAAAAAATGCAAACAAATGACAACAACAACAGCAGCACCAAAGCACCCACGTTTTTCAAATAGGATTTGATCCAACATGAGCAGCATTGTACTGGGGTGGGAATGAAGGAATTTTAAGAGTGAACAAGTCTTACTGAGCTATTAACTTGCTCCTGCAAAGACACTGGATTGTGGAAATCAAATCTCTAAGGAAACATCTCCTCTCCCTTGGAAATCTGCCTGAGAAGGAGTAAAATATTCCCTTTTCTTTATAACTTCTATCATTAGAAAGGTTGACACAAAAGAGGACAAAATAGCAAAACAATTATTCTACAATTATCCAAACTGGGTCAAATTCAGTAAGCAGTTATGTACTTCAAGGAATTAATAATCAACTTTACACTCCTGCAAAATTGTTCTAGGTCTATCCAAGCTAATGTCTGTATCACCATGCAAAATTAAATAGACATAACCAGAGAAACAATACTAGATATTGTAGATATAGATATGCTTATAATATAGGTATGCTTATAATTACCTTTGACTACAAAAGTTCTGAGATCAGAAATGACAGAATCTACACAAAATTTTTTCTGTTCCCAAATGAAAATAATAACATTAGAGTGGAAAATGTGAATACAAGAAAACAGACACGAAAATTCTCATCATTCAATTGTATTTAGAGCAGAAAAGAAGAATGGAAGAAAAATGATTATTTATTTGTATTCCAATGTCATATTCAACAGGAAAAAAGGTCTGATTTAAATCTAAATTAAGAAAAAATTATCAGTGGAAAATTCAAGAAGAAAAATTGAAGGGTAAAAAACTGATTATTCTCCTAGATATTCCCTCTTACAGTGAGCAAAAACAGTACAAATGATCTGAAAAATATATAACTTAAGTAGTCTCATGATCTCTGAGCTTCCTGAGCCCATACAAGATGATTTATAGACAAGGAGAGTACAAAATTACTTGAACAGACCACCCTGGTAGGTATACTATATTTCCTCCAAAGCAGTATTTCCCAAAATAGTTACTGTAGCTCAGGGTTATATGGTGGTAAATGCCAAACAAAGAAAAGGAAATATGTCTGCAGCGGGCATCCAATTAGCGTACAGATTCTTTCACTAGTAGATATTTGGAAGACTGAACGTTATATTTGTTGAAAACAGCTGGGCAAATTCCTGGAAAGAAGTCCCTGGCATGCCCTTAAACATAAAACTACAACTTCTGCAATTTGTGGCTCAGTAGCACAGTGAGATGAATATTCTTAGTACTTGGAAAAATACATGAGGATAGCATCTTCGTGCTCTTATCATGTTGTGCGTTGTAAAAAAACAGCTACAATCAGTAAGAGCACATTTCCCATATTCCTAATGCAAGTTGTTCTCAGATGTTAAATTGAAAATGTTCACAATGTCAACATTTCTCTTAGGAATGAGGTCAAAAACTGGCTGTAGTTGTGTTAAACAACTTAGTTTTGCTTTTAGTTTCAAATACCTAGCTGTTTACTAAACTTGCTTAAAATATTAAAATGACCTCCCTTTCCGTAGGAAAGGAAAAAAAGAAAATTACCTGGAATCAGCCATTACAAAAATTACTTGCAAGACATTTTCATTTGATAGCTGCATTTTTCATCACATTATCATTCTTTTTTTGTTGACACATTTCCTAGACTTTAATCTTGGATGTTATTCAATCAAAAAAGCTCATACTGTCACAGCAGGAACAGTGGCAGAATGCAGAATCACATACGGGGGCAACTGTTGTATTGAAAAATGTATCTTTGCTAGAAAAGGCATTTAGTTTTGTAGTCTGCTTGTCCATAAATTCTCTTGTGTGGGCTCAAGCATCTCAGAAAACAGAGTGAAGTCTCCAGTGCTTCTTTTACTAGAATAGTAATGCTTGCATTGCTGTTGTTGACTTGTATCAGCTATTCTAGTCAAAGCCCATATTTTCAGTTAGGAGACTTATCTGAATCTCTCGCATTAGTATTCAAACTGAACTGAAGTCCAATAATAACGTGCTGGTTAAGATTGTTGCTTTCACTACTTTCCACATGAGAGGGAGCATATTGTTATTCCAGCTGGACACAAAGAACAGTAGTCCAGTCTAGCTGATATTCAAGAATATTTTGTTCATATGCTAGACATGCTCGCAGCCAGGATTAGAGCTTCAGAAGCAAAATTCATATTTTACAGTGCAGAAAATCTATAGGCTTACAGGCTTCAGCACAGAACTTTGAAGAGCTTATTTCGTTCCTGTACTGTTTTCCTTTCTTCCTGATTGTGTAATACCTACATCTTGCCCTTTTTGACAAACAAACCTACTTGAGAGCTGTCCATTGAAATCAGTGACTAAGTCTTGGATTTTTGGCGTAGTTATAGAGCAGAAACCGAAAATTCACATCTTAACCAACTATGTTAAAAACTTTTGCATCTCACAAAAAAGCACAATGAAAAAAATTTAGTCCAGACTGAAAAGAAAAAAAAGAAAGGAAAAAATAAATTCAGGATAATTTCTGAGAACTGGAGAAAAATGTGGAAACAACCTCTGTCTGAGATGTATGGACTCATTAGTGAATAAAAAACATTTTTGCAGAGTAACTGGACTTTGAAAACAGCACAAACACTAATGGGCTTGTTTATAGGAAACCAAGAAGTCAAAAACTATCTTCCAAAATTTATCTGAAATATAAGCTCTTATCACAAAATATCAATCTGAAATATTGGGATAGAGTAGTCTACAAAGAAGGAAGAAAAGAGCTAGTGTTTAGGATGATGGTTCCTGAAAATCCTAGATTCAAGCAAAGATATGAGGACTAATAGATGATAGAAATTATATTGTCAGTTCATCTGGAAAATGCAGGACTAAAATAGCAATTTAAGAGCAACAGATAGCGTAGTCTTCCTGGAAGAAATCTTACAGGATGTTTAAAGTAATATTTTTTTTGCTTTGCACACTGAAAAACACAAGCAACATTCCACGTAATTTATTTAGAAATGGTGTTTCAATATGTTGTCCAAAAGGAAGAAAATCTCATCCCTAATAATCAATAGGTCTTCATATTGTAAGAGATGCCAAATTACAACCACACAATTACACAGCATTGCCAAATATGATGATGTTCATATCCAAGATCTTCATCCTCAGGACTGCAGCTGGCAAGCAGAATCTGTAAGCTCATCTCCAAGTATAGAATTTGGATTCACTTTCACACGATGTACAGCATACCTGCATCTTACATTACAGGTAAGAAAGAAATCAGTATTCAGAATGTAACACAGAAAATACAAGACAAACAGGAGTGGAACCCTTTGAAAATCTTAGAAAATAGAGTATCCACATGTAATTCTCTGTCTAATCATAATGTTAATATTTTTGTGGATTTTATATTATTACCAGAAATGATTCAAACAGGAATCCAGATTTACAGAAACCACAAACTCAATACATAAGGCTAATAATTTGTGTTATAATCTTTGACTTTTGCAAATTGCCTCAATGGGCAAAAATTTGAGCAAATTTAAAGCATGACTCTGAATGCCACTGCACTTCTGCCTTCCAAGAGACATTTAGTCCACCTTGGACTCATCCCAGAGGTGCAGTTCCTTAAAAGACAGTTAAGCGTTTACCTATATGACTATAGACTATGAAGTCTATATAAGGGCTTGCTCTTCAGTGCAATTAAGCATTTGCAAGACTTTGAAGTTATTCCTCGGTATCTCTACACTTCAATGTACTTGTTGTTAATAGCTCTTACTTAATTTGTAAGGGAAGGCTGCCTGGTTATGGAAAAAAAAAGTTTAAATAATAATAAACATTGAGAAAAGGAATCTTATAAGATTATCTAAGCCTATAAATTGATTTTACTTAAATGTAAATGCTTCAAAACCAATGGAGTTGTATTAGTAAAATTAGGCTGATGCTTATTCAACTCCTGAATAAGAATCCTGTAGGAGTGACAGTTCTCTTGGAAATGTAAAGGTTTATTTAATTTCACAAGGTTAAAACCCTGCCAAATTATATGTAGATTGAAAGGAAAAAATAACATGTCACTAGTTTTGTTTGTCTTCACAAACACCTTAAAGGCAGGTGTGTTTTCACGATTTCAAAATAACGTCTCATCTGCTTTCTGACACAGGCATTAACAAGAGGAACTACGAGTACCATCAGAACACCATTAGCCACACAACATCACACCACACCAGATATGAAATAGGATACATTCAACTGCAAAGTCTGCAGGAGGTTGGTGGAAGAAAAGATAAATGGGAGGGCTTGCTAGCTTCCAGAGCCAGCAGCATGGATCAGCTGCCTCCAACCAGCCCAGTTTGATGAGCCCAGACAATCCAAGAGCCTTGCCAGGCCTTTCACTTGCTGGCTTTTGATGACTGCTCTTTCTGAGAGAACGCTGGGGAAATATGCAAAAATAGACCAAAGTTCATTAAGCAATCTGGTTCATTAATTATAACAACACTTGGGAGCACAGCTGTGTATTTTTAAAGGTATTTTAGTTCTGAGCTGTGCTGGAAGTCAGCTCCTTAAAAATCTTAAACATCACTGGAAAAAAGATGCCCACCACCTTTGTGGATGCTGATCCTCTTTCTGTTGATAAGTATTTCCAGACTGCTTTTCTTTCTCATGTATTTCTCCTCACTTTCCAGTTTAACTTACTCTTCTCTGTTATCACTGATTCAGACCTGGTTATTTTAATTATTCCTGAGTCTCCATGAGCAAACCTAGACACAGAGTCTTAAATTATCACTGATATGGCCCTTCCAATAAATGCTTATTAATTCTAAAGCCATGGTTATCACTTGGCAAGTAGCTGCATATTCTTTCCTTGATGTTCTTCAGTGTTTGGTGGGACTCAAGGAATAATCTCAGAAATATACGTGGTGAAATAGTAAGCCAGACAGCACCTTTTTATGATGAAGATGAGACGACAGCTATCAGATCAATTCTGGACCAAAAAAAAAAAGTATCTTTTTCAACAGATTAATAAAGAGTCTTTATATAACAAAAGCACAAAGTAATAAAAAGCCAGAATAAAAGAAAAAAGATTTTATCATGGCTGCCATGGTATTCTTACTTGTTCACATTAAGGTTTTATTTTGTTTATGTCTAACATTTGTCTACCATTCTTCCAAGGTGCAGCTCATTACATTTTAAAAAGACGCTTTCTCCAGCAGCTAATTGAGCTTTATCGATGTGAGTGAGCTGGTATCTGTCACTGACAGCCTGCAGAAGACCATTTCTTCAATTGCTTGAAAAGACAAAAGAGTCAGACATGACAAACTGCAGTCTGGAATACCTGGCAGCAAGCCTATTAGTGCTGCAGTGCCAAAGATGTGCAAATAAATTACTTACATAACATACACTCACTTCATTTCTGTCACGAGGCTCACCATCCTGAAACAAAAGTAGGAGCTATAATTTTTCTCTCCTTCACAGCTTGTCAGAGCCTTTGAAAGTTAGATATATTATTTATTCTATATGAGACATAATTACTAGCATTCTTACTCTGTTTTGTGAAGTGAGCTTCCTTTTCATACCTCGTGTAATTTCATGGAATGGAGACCTCAGACTCCCACAAGTAACACTTCATCTTAGCAGCTGCTCTATATAGTTCACAGATTGGCAGAAAGTAGGAAGAATCAGCCCAGGTGTGTCTATTTCCTTACTACCCTCCTATAGGGTAATCTGCCTGGGTTCCTTTCTGTCCCTGAATGTTTCTGCCTCTTTGGCAGGGATGAGAGTGGACTGTCATCCAAAAAATGACAAAATAGGTCTCAGGGAAGTAGCAGTGAAATAAAAAAATAAAAAAAAAAGTGTTCAGGCTATAAACAAATCTAGCCAGGATGTTACTGGCCTACTGCAGATATACTGGGGGTTCTGTGTGGGAAAAAAAAACAACAAACAAAACTAAACAAAACAAACGATGATCATTGATTAGAAAAAGATAATCTCAACAGCAATTGGCCACTAACAGGTATACTGAAACTATGCATATAGCACAGAACAGATAGACATGACCTGCATTTCCATATTGGTACGGTGGTTTCACTAAGGAAAACCTAAGACTTTTCCTAGGTGCTGTGTCAGTGGTGCTGTCAAATTAGCTCATCACACTCATCCAAAATGTTAGTCTGCAAAGAGTGTCCACATGCACGGAGGACCAACTTTGGTTTTCTGAGGATGAGACCCTAAAAGTACTCACTACTGACATCTCTGGACTAGAAGACATCACTATTCTGTACAGCATTTAATTACAAGATCAAGCTCTGCAGAGTAATTCAGTGCCTTATGACTTTGTTCAGGTAGAGCCAAAGAAAGCTTTTAGGGCCTTCACGATTTTTGTAATATATTTTCTGATCTCTCACCATTACAAAAAACTTGGTTACATATAAAGCAGATGCATTTTTCAAGCCTCAAGGCTTTCATCACCAAATTTCCAGCATTTCACAGAGATATCCTCAGACCATTCAAAAAGCCAAAAGAAATCAGCTCACAAAGCAATCATATAACCCACTGAAATATGTACACCTGGAGACCGATTGAAAGGAGAGCTTTAGCTTGAAACATAAATGTAACTTTATTTATCCATTGCTTTTTCCAACTAGGGAAAAAATGCATACAACTAAAAAAGAATCCCTCTTCCATGGGGAATTTTGCAGAGCAAATGCCTGAAAGCTTTACAGACACGTCCAATCTGTTCCCTCACATCATAATATGCCTTCTCTGCGGATCCATTTCCAGATTTGCCTCTTACCTTGCAAATCTTAACTCAGTTCACATTTCCCATCCCAAATCTGATAATCAGTTGATAATCAGTTTTTCAGTAACCAGGCAGAAATTTCCGCTACTTTACTATCAGATTAGCATGCTCTAAATTTTTTCATGTCAGACTTAGCAGCATTATTTTATTGATGTGTGCTGCAAGGCAACAGAGGGAAGGGAGAAACCTGCTGTTATCAGTATGAAATCGAGCACTGTGCCACCTGTGGAATACAAATTAGAGCACATACAGAGTCAGATTCACCCAAAATGAAATCCCATTGACATCAGTAACATTGTGCCCATGTAAAACATCAAGGAGACCAGGCATAACTCTTCTTGATTTTCTATTTTACTTATGAAACAAGATAACAATTTGTTTTTGTGAAGAGATAACATACCACAGAAGGTCTAGAGTGACAATCTATGCATAAGAATATACAAGTCCAGTATAACCAAATATTCAAGCTCATCTGTCACTAATGAACATGCAAGAAATCACACAGCATGATTAGCTGTCATGTTACTCACGTATCATTTTGCCTGCAAGGAGGTCGGACTGACAAGAGAAAAAGCTGCTATCTCACTGATAGCCAGAGAGGTGCAGGTGGGCTTCAGTGGCTCTGTTTCACACTCAAATTAGAGAAAAGGAATCTCACCTTCACATCCTCAGAACTGAAGTGGTCCTGTTCTGTCCTTCTGATGACAAGTGTATTGGCTCCTGCACTTTGAATTGTGTATAAGGCTTGCAGAGCTAAAGGCTCACTGGGAGAAAGGAAATAAGAGGTTGGCATTCAGGAGTTGCTGACTCAGTGAAAGAGCAGAGCCCTTTCTTATGGTTGCTCTATCTCAATTTTACTATATTTAAGGCTAACTCAAGTCAAATCTCCTGTGAGGATGTAAAGATTCGAAGAGCAGCAGATGAAAGAGGTCCTGGCCTGTTCCACCATGTGAGACAGATGGGTTCTATAAATTACCTAGATGTTTAGATCAAACATAGTAAGATCACATCTGGATGTATTTCTGAAGGTTTCAGTGCAAAAGAAAAGAAAAAGGGAGCTGGTGTTGCTGCCAAATTCCATGCTCTGCCATCCACCTCATCTATACGCAGTATTTGCTATGCTTGCCTCAGTTTCTCCATTTAAAAGGAAATGACAACTTCTGATTATTCTGAATTGTCACGCAGACCATGACTGAGATTTATGTCTTAACTTCGTTAGTTTCACTTAGGGCCAACACAGTGTCAAAGCTTCTTGCCTAGAATTAGTAAACTGTGTTTGCAAACTGTGTATTGTAACACATACTACTTACCTTAGCTAGCACTGCAGCTGTGAGGTGAAAGAAATGATTTCTAATGCCTTGTCTCCAAAAACACAAGATTATAATCAGAGTGGCACCAGTTGAAGGTCCTCAGATTTTTGTGCCTTGCATGATGTTATAGTTCAAATGGATGTAAGATTAAACTCTGCTTTCCTACCTCTATCAGACACACATGACAAAGATGGACAGAAATGTTTGTTACAGAAATTAAATCCATGATTCTATCAGCAAAAAGTAGATTTATAAGCTCAGTTGTGAGTGTTTCCGTGTATTATTTCCAGACAAGCAGATATGTAAATTCTCATTACATCAGCAGATATGTCATCCTTATGTAAAGATCTTCAAATCTTCAGTCCCATAATTTCAGAATGTGTGGAAGTATTTCCTTCTATTCATTTAAAAAGCCGTTGCCCTATAATTTCAATGAAATTTGCAGCAGTAATTTGCAGGGACAATTAATGGGAAACAAAGGCATCAATCCTCAGGAATCTCAGTATCACCTCATGGGAAATTCTTCCTTATACTCACTTAAGAAGCTTCAAAAAATGCACAGCCTCAGTATCATTTATACTTCTAATCTGAACTGTGTCATTTCCTTCTTATAAGACTACATCCAAAAAAACAATGACACACTCTCAGAAAACAAAACTGCAAAGAAGTGAATTGTGCCATGAGCTACCATTTCTATAGCTATAACTACAACATGCAATCCTGTATGTTTTGTTGGGATGACATTTTTGGGATGTGATTCAAAGAATCCTTTACTCATTTGAAGCACATACTCCTATTTAAAACAAACCTCCATTTATAGACTGAGCTCATAGAGTAGTTACAATAAAACTAAAAAACCTCGTGGAAAAGAGAACAGCTCATTTAGAAATTGAAAGTCAAATGAGACACGGAAATTAATAATAGAGAAAAGGAGGAAAGTGTTAACATTTCAAACTTTCATAAAACTATCCCTGATAATCTAGCTGGGTGCTCTATCGTTTTTAAATATATGTTTTAAAAGAATTTTCAGCATGTTTAGAAGATACAGCACTATCTAAGAAAACTTCATTACTTCAGATCCATGCATCTAATTTATACTTCTATTTATTATTTAAATGCTGAGTATACAACAGTAGGCTTTTGGTCAACATAAAACACAGATTGCCTTACATCAAGATATTCGTATAACGGAGCAGATTCCTTTTATGTTTAGTCAGATGCATTCAATAATCATAACTCTTAAAGGTCAGAAAACTGATCACAGTTACGTAGATGGAAACATCTGAAACACTGCATTTTCTTCAAAATCTATTAATGGGGAAAAAGTGAGTTACCTCAAGAGTTTCATGTAGGAGTGTAGCTAACTTTTTCTGAAGTACATTTCTATTAGACACTATTTCATTCATTTTATCACTGTCTCATCTTTTTGCCACCAATTACATACAACCATTTTTAGTATCCTTTTCAGCACCCATCACCATGCAAGTAACAGAAGGATGATGGTTGAGAGACCACACCAACATCAAGATAAAATCATTGATAGAGGGATTGCAGCTATAAGCATCTCCATGGGCTTGGTTCAGGACCTAGTGGTAGGTGGACAAAGAGAGAGAAAATGGAATCCTGAGAAAGCTCTGAAATAAAACTCTGAATATGAAATAAGTAGAACAAAACAAAACAAAATAAAACAAAGCTCCACTGCCTCAGGTCAGCAGCAGTAGATGGGGCTGAGACACAGAGCAACACACCAGAAGGGCAGAGGAGGCTCTGGAGAAGGGACCGGAAAATTCACAATGTGAGAGTTGTACCTTATTCACAATGTGAGAGGCAGCGAGGAAAGGTAGAAGTGCTTCAAGGCTGATGCCCTGCAGCATTCCACTGGAGAACAGTGAGAGAGAAAACAGCATTAATTATATTAATCATAGGAAACAAATGGTGAAAGAGAACGTAAACTAAGACAGAGCAGTGGTGGCAGGCACAGCTCGTCTCTGCAGACACTCAGAAAGCAGAGGGTGATTGATTTCGTCAATGAGCACTGAAATCAAATGAGATGGATTGAAAGTTTCAAATAAAGCACTGGGGATACCTGCTTCTTGCTCAGGGGTCACAAGACAAATTGAGTGATGGATAGGGTCAATTCCAGCACTGACTTCTTGTAAGAACAAGTTGGAGTGATGCAATTGACAGAGTTTTATGTGGTCTCACTTACACTTTATCCATTGGTACTTTTAATAATGTAAACTCTAACTAGTGAGTCAGATCTGTTATTTGTTTCTAAATTGTGCAACCGTATCTCCTCTGTGTCTGTGAAGACAGTTCTTTCCAGAGATTGTGCTCCATGATGCACTTACAACCACTAAAAATTGCTTTGCACAGTCAATAGAACTCCTGATATTGCAGGACTCAGTGGATAATTTTTATGATTATTGCCTCTTTCAGATTCAGCATCATGATGGAAGAGGAGCAGAAAATAACAATTACAAAAGGCAATCTTTGGAAATAATTTTAGTAAAAAACAGATAGCTGCAGAGGCCTTTTGCTGAACTGATGGAAAAAGGTTTCTGTGGATAACCTCATGAAGAGTACAGTCCAATCTTCTCTATGTGGTGTAAGAATTATATAAATATTATATATAAGTGAGGGGAACTACGTAACAGAGGAAAGGACAAATATCATAGAAAGAACTAAAGTGGCTCACAAGACAGGGTCTGCCCTGCTTTCATGCTTTTAAATGTAACATTATAAAAAGAAACATGAAGTTTCACATTTTAAAAAGCAAAATATTCCTAACCATAAGAGGAATGGATGGAAGGATGATTTTACTCTGCATACATTCTTGATAATACACAGCAGCAGATATATGCATAGAGTGTAGCACAGGAAAATATGGTAATTCCATGACTTAGCTCTTAACTGAGCAGAGTTTAGAAGAAGGATCATCATTCACAACTCCACCCGGGAAAAAACAAGAGAATTACACCATATTAAAATAAAATAAGTCAGAAGATGATTTTAATTTGGTACTTGGGAACCGGCTATGAGAAATCTACTATGAAAATACTTGTTTTATTCCATGTTTCCCATATTATTTTGTTTTTGCAATCTCACTGTATGCTATCTTCTTTAGATCATTGCAGTGCATCAGCAAGATGCCGAAGTGCATCTTTCTTCAAAGTGCAGAAGAAAGAATCAGCAGGAAAGAGGATTAACTTCTTCATTTTTGACTACATTTAAAGTAAATCTCATTGCTGATTTCAGTTTCATTTTTTGCATAACCTGGTAACTAAATAAGCACCTTTAGATTAAAATGTTTCTTGCTTCCAACCCACTCCTGGCCATGAGATTCAAACAGTATGTGCCACTGAGCTTATGTGCCTAGCAAAGTGCAATGGGTTGTGCTGTGCTGAACACAATGTCAAAACAGCAATTGGCAAAAATTATTCCTCTTAGCTCTTCTCAGTACTGGTGTCTGCCAAAATTTCAGCAGAGGGGACAAGGAGGTATGCTCCCAGTTGAATTCAATGTGTCCTGCTAACACGGGATTCCTCCTCGCAGCCTGCCATGCAGCTGGTGTGAGGTTCAGCAGGCCTCACATCCCACCCCATTGAGGTGGCTTAGTAGAAAGTGGTGAAAAGGGAGAAGGAAATGAGAGACCAGCATCAACCAATAAGAATGTTTTAAATGCCTTAAAAAGACTTCTCTTTCTTGGAGAAAATTTGCAAACAGTGAGCATCAATTCCAATTTTTTACTGAAACTGCCCGTATATCAGAATAGCAAGTAAGCCAAAACAAGCACAGAGGTTCCTGGGTTCATCTGAAAGCACAGATATCACTAAGCCAAATCATACAAATTCTAACTACTGCTTTTATTTATGTATTTATTTATTTATTCCTCCTGGAGAGAGCACTCTGAAGCATTTGCAGGCAATTTAAAAGCCATCAAAGACACAGTACACATGAGGAAGATGAGAGAATTCTCATGTTCAGACTCTGATAACAAAAGCAAAAGATTTTACTGGGCCTCCTTATCCCATGCTTGCAGAACCAAAGAGTGCTGTCTTTATTATGGTTAAGATAGCCTGATGTCAATTCTATGTACTGAAATTCAGCATGAGGTTTTGTTATCTGTTCTTTGGTCTTCTAGAAAGAGAGAATCTGTGTATTTTGTTTTCAAATTACAATAGCTGGAATTGGAGTACTGCTCTTGGCTGTATGCATCTTAGAATGATCTTTGCATCACAATGGCACATGCTGCTGTTCTTACTATAAAGTGGGAAAACAAGAAGATTAAGTCTAAGGATCTTACAAAGCTTTGATCCAAACAGAAGGATAACTGTCAGGTCACTGTGTTGTTGTGTCTCACACAATACCAGTTTTGTAGGCTTCCAGACACTTCTTCAATGCTAAAAATAATTGGATAAAATGATCATATGCATAATTTGTGTGTGTTGTGACTTAGCTTACATAAAACAATGCAAGTTCTCCGGAGACTTCTAAATCGGATTTCTGACTGGGAAACAAAGTTATTTTGCATTTATTTTCAAAGACACTTCAAGTTTAAGAATATTTTGTGGTATTTCTTTTTGGCTCTGGAAAACATTTTCTTCACTGTTGAAAATTATTCAAGTTAACAAAGAAGCCAAAGTACAGAGCTTTTGCAAGTGGATGTATCTATGTAAAATGGTGTTGAATCAATTATTGATTTATCCAGGTTCCTCTACTCTGCCTTCCAAAAGTAGTTCTAAAACTGTAAAGGAAAGAAAAATATCAAAGCTATGGTCCTAATGGCAAAGTCATTTGCAGTGATCAACTACCATTCATACGCATTCGATGAAAAATGACTTATAAATGGTGATTTCATCAAGAAGATAAAGTACTTGTAGTTACATTTTGACATGCAGAAAATATTGCAGTGTGATTGTGGTTTTCATAATGCTTACCCAAGTTTCTGAAAAACACTTTCAAGTTCCTCTTCTGTATAGCTTTATCCACATACTAGGTACACTTGGCACATTTAGAAACATACTTTCCATTTCTTTGCTATCAATTACATTAATTTACCTGAGAGTTGACTCTGCTCTGTGATTTCCTGAAGCACTATGGAATTAAGGAAATAATCCCCTTTGAAGCTGTGTTTCTGTAGCCAGGGAAAGATGTACGACTGCAGTACACTGCAGGATCAAACCCTCTGCTCTGCCCTTATACTAAGGTTGTGGTTCCTGAATATCCTTCAAGCACATAAATGACAATTCCAGTAGGATAACAAAATCTAAAATAATACACAAATTTCTTAGCACTCAATAAGTTCCCTAAAAAAGAATTGGTTGTTTGCTAACCTCTGCCAATTATCGTTTTATTCTGTAATAAGTATATGAGATCTGTAAGCCATAGTGGAGGTGAATGTGAGGAAAGCACATGAGACAGAGGGAAGAGAGAAAGGTATTCAGGAGATGAATGATGTGACAGTTTCATTCAGCACTCTGAAGAGCCTGGGACTTTTGAAAACCTTTTTTACTGTAGGCAAAGTCAATTGAGGCACTTGAAGAACTTTGCACAAAAGGAAATGTCAATCTGCACCCAAACAAGCAGAAATTATGAAGAAATTACCTTCAGTTAGCAACAATTCCAAAGAATGTATGTTTGCTTGGTTTATTTCACTTTATTTCTAACCATGGTGATTAGGTGAAGAGCATGTTCTGTCTCCAACAGTACACTGAAGGGATGAGGAAAATTGAATTCAAGGCCCAGTTTTGTGAGAGGCATTCCAAGTGAACTTTAAATCATTATGTATCCTATGCATTAATATTTAATTCTAAGACATCTAGTATTTAAATTGCATATGATATTTAAATACTGGGATTGGTGCAGGATTATCTCTTCCGATCCCTGCTCCCAGTTGAGGCTGTATGCTGTACCCACAGTGCAAAATGCCATGTCTGCCAGCTCACCTGCACATGGGCTAAGAACATCCAGAACACGGCCTAGGGCAAGCACACTGATGTCAACACTGCCTGCTATTACACGTGTCTACCTTTACTTTGCAGAACACAGAAAGTAATTTTTATTCATTTAGATGACTGGCATTAAATGTACTTATCCCTTTAGCTAGGCTATGAATAATACAATTTTCAAGGGAGTGTGAGTGGTGTCACAAGCCATGTCAGATTTATATTAAAATCAAGAGAAACCAAGAGGAAGAAAGAGAAGTAAGAAAAGAAGAATAAAATATTTGCTGACTGCATTATTGAATATAATTATTAGGTGGTGAGCATTCATTTACTAGAAAAAAAAAAAACAAAAACAAATACAAATACAACAAAGATACCAAAGAAACTCAGAATACTGCAGTCTCTGCTTCCTGCCTCCAGAAAGTTCAGACAATTCACAAATATGCCAGCATTTACATTAATCTGGCAGACCCCATCTGACAAGGGTATCACGGCCCAGCTTTCAGAGGTTGGATTGTAAATCTTAAAGCTGTGATGTGCCTTAGGGAACAATTACTGTTGTGTCATGAAATAAATAAAAGAAAAACTGTGGTGTGATGAAACTGTGTCTGATGCTATTTCCTTCTCTGAAAGTCTAGAGAAAGGAAGACTCTGGTCTGAGGGATTTTTGCTTATATGCAGTGATCTATTTAGCAATATTATCATGCAGCTATGGGAGATGCATGCAATCTATTTTAAAACTAGCAGCAGAGATGAAGAGCTGCAAGCTATTTTCAGCATGATATAGATTTACTGAGTCTACTCACAGATCTATACTATGAACTCAGGTACACAAAAGCACAAGATCACATTTCTGTGGAAGAAGGCAATGAATGTAATGTTTCCTTGCATCTGAAGTAATTAAACCTAGCACAGTTAGAAAAAGGAGAACCAGCCCATAGATTTTGTTTTTATACTTTTTAGGACATATATATATATATATAAAATAAGAATACTCAGAAAGACCATCTTTCTTATGACTCACAGCCTTGCACTGCAACAATACTACCCTTCCAACCCATGGTCTTTCATTCTCAATTATACAGAAATTAGCGTTGGTTGCTTTACAGGACTCTCTTCCTTCAGTCTCATCTAACAAAGGCATTAAAAGACAACCATCTTTCCAACAAGTGTGTTTTGTGTATTATGTGGCTGTGGAGTGATCTCATTGCAGTCTTGCGGTACCTAACCGGAGCCTACAGCAGGGACTCAACTCCTTACAAGAGTAGAAAATAGCAGAACAAGGGGAAATGATTTGAAGTTGAAGGAGGGAAGATTTAGGTTGGATGCCAGAGAAAAGCTCTTTTAGTGCCACGTTGGATGAGGCACTAGTATTAGGTATGGAGGTTGGTGGCCCTGCCTGATGCAGGGGGTTGGAGCTTTATTCCAATTACATTACTCCTGACTCTAAGAAAGGGAGAAAGGAAGACCCAGAGAACTACAGGCCAGTGAGCTTCACCTCTGTGCCAGGGAAGAGCAAGGAACAGATCCTCCTAGAAGCTATGTTAAGGCACATACAAGATAAAGAGGTGATTTGAGATGCCAGCATGGCTTCACCAAGGACAGATCTTGCCTGACCAATCTCGTGGCCTTCTATAATGGAGTTAGTGGATGGGGGAAGGATGATGGATGTCATCTCCCATAAGTGATTTTAAGTGGTCCCTCACTCTAAATCGGAGAGGCATGGATGTGAAGAATGGACTGCTCAGAGTGTTAGGAACTGGCTGACTGGATGCAGCCAAAGGGTTGTGATTTATGATTCTGCGTCAGGGTGGAGTCTGGGTCACAAGTGATGTCCCTCAGAAGTCGGTCTTGGGACCAGTGCACTTCAACACCTTCATCAATGATAAAGACAATGCTATCGAGTGCACCGTCAGTAAGTTTGCAGATGACACCAAGCTGAGTGGTGCAGTTGATGCACTGGAAGGAAGGGAAGTCATCCAGAAGGACCTGGACAGGCTGGAGAAGTGGGCCCATATGAACCTAACAAGGTTCAGTAAGGCCAAGTGGAGGGTGATTCACTTGGGTTAGGGCAGTTCCAGGTATTTCATAGAATCATAGAATCATAGAATCACCAAGGTTGGAAAAGACCTAAAAGATCACCCAGTCCAACCGTTCACCTATTCCCAATAGCTCCCACTAAACCATGTCCCTCAACACAACATCCAGTCTTTCCTTGAACACCCCCAGGCTCGGTGACTCCACCACCTCCCTGGGCATCCATTCCAGTGCCTGACCACCCTTTCTGAAAAGTAATACTTCCTCATGTCCAGCCTGAATCTCCCCTGCTGTAGCTTGAAGCCATTCCCCCTGGTCCTATCACTGATGACACGAGAGAAGAGGCCGACCCCCAGCTCACTACAGCCTCCCTTCAGGAAGTTATAGAGAGCAATGAGGTCTCCCCTGAGCCTCCTCTTCTCCAGGCTGAACATTCCCAGCTCCTTCAGCCTCTCCTCATCAGCCCTGTGTTCCAGACCCCTCACCAGCTTTGTCGCCCTCCTTTGAACACATTCCAGGGCCTCAATATCTTTCTTGCAGTGAGGGGCCCAAAACTGGACACAGTACTCGAGGTGCGGCCTCACCAGTGCTGAATACAGGGGAACAATCACCTCTCTGCTCCTGCTTGCAACACTGTTTCTGATGCAAGCCAGGATGCCATTGGCCTTCTTGGCCACCTGGGCACACTGTCGGCTCATGTTCAGCCGAGCATCAATCAATACCCCCAGGTCCATTTCCTCTACGCAGTCCTCCAGCCACACCGCCCCAAGCCTGTAGCGTCGCCTGGGGTTGTTGTGGCCGAAGTGCAGGACTCGGCATTTGGCCTTGTTGAAACTCATCCTATTGGCTTCAGCCCAGCTCTCCAGCCTGTCCAGATCCCTCTGTAGGGCCTCGCTACCCCCAGGCAGATCCACACCTCCAGCCAATTTGGTGTCATCTGCGAATTTACTGAGGGCGCACTCGATGCCCTCATCGAGGTCATCAATACAGATATTGAAGAGGACAGGCCCCAGCACCGACCCCTGGGGAACACCACTCACGACCGGTTGCCAGCTGGATTTGACTCCATTCACCACCACTCTCTGTGCCCGGCCCTCCAACCAGCTCCTCACCCAGCCAAGAGTGCATCCATCCAAGCCTCTGGCTGCCAGCTTCTGCAGGAGATGCTGTGGGAGACAGTGTCAAAGGCTTTGCTGAAGTCTAGGTAGACCACATCAACAGCCTTTCCCCCATCCACCAGATGGGTCACTAGATCATAGAAGGAGATTAGGTTGGTCAAACAGGACCTGCCCTTCACGAACCCATGCTGGCTAGGTCTGATCCCCCGGTCATCCCGCACATGCCGCATGATCTCCCTCAAGACAATCTGCTCCATAACCTTCCCTGGCACCGAGGTCAGGCTATTTATACAAACTGTGGGAAGATCATCTTGAGAGCAACCCTGTGGAGAAGGACTTGAGCATCCTGGTGGATGGACATGAGCCAGCAGTGTGCACTTGCAGCCCAGAAGGCCAACTGTGTTCTGGGCTGCATTAGAAAAGGGATGGCCAGCAGGGAGAGGGAGGTGATTGTCCCCCTCTACTTGGCTCTTGTGAGGCCCCATCTGCAGTACTGCGTCCAGGCCTGGGGCTTCCAGTAGAAGAAGAACACGGAGCTCTTGGAGCGGGTCCAGAGGAGGGCACTAAGATGATCAGAGGGCTGCAGCACCTCTCCCATGAAGAAAGGCTTGTTTAGCTTGGAGAAGGGGACCCAAGGGAGACCTCAGTGCCTTCCAGTACTTGAAGGGAGAGAATAAACAGGAAGGGGAACAACTGTTTACGAGGGCAGATAGTGATAGGATAAACGGAGTTGTTAAACAGACACAGGGGAGGTGTAGGTTAGATATTAGGAGGAGGTTTTTCACTCAGAGGGTGGTGACACATGGAACAGATTACCCAAGGAGGCTGTGGATGCCCCATCTCTGGAGGCATTCAAAGCTAGGCTAGATGTGGCTCTGGGAAGCCTGGTCTGGTGGCTGGAGACCCTGCACATAGCAAGGAGGTTGAAATTGGATGATCATTGTGGTCTCTTTCAACCCAGGTCGTTCTATGATTCTATGATTCTTGTGGTCCCTTTCCCTTGAGGTCCCTTCTAACCCAAGTCACTTCTTGGCAGTCTGTCATTTGGAGCAAACTGAACAAAGGCATATTCTAGTGTGACAGTCAAAAGTCTGCTCTAGAGAAAAATGGTTTTAGAAATATATCACCTTCACAGCCTACAAATGGAACTGCAGGTTTTTTGTTACTTCTGAGAAAAGGTCCAAAATGTAGCATAACAGAGATTCAAACACATGGCAAGATCTCATTATCTATTGCTTAGAAGTCAAGATGAGGAAAGAAAACATTCAAGATAATTTGAAGAAGGAAGATCAACCATCACTCCATGAGCACTGATGAAGAACTGAATAAATAAATAATCCTAAGGTATATTAGAAGGGGTTTCATGCAGCATTTTTTTCATGATTTTTTTCTAAAGCTTGTACTCTAAAGTACTTGTAGAACTGAAAACAGCTTTTATTCAGTCAAGAAATTTGAACATCTCATTCAATCTATCTATTTGCAATGCTGTCAAAATCAGACATAAATCTGGAAAACCAATATATAAAGATTTTTACACAGTAAGTAGCCAAAAGGCTGGAAAACATACCTGCTTATGCTCAGAAATCACTCAGGTACATGAGCTTGCTATCTGTACTCTTCTCTATTACAGCCTCCTCAGTCAAGTTCATAGCATAATGGAACGCATGCTCAAAGCCCCATTGTACCATAGGGGAGTGCAATAATTGACACCAATATAGCACATGCAGTTTACAAACTTAAAATTTCCAGAATACATTCACACTAGACATTCAAACCTCAAGCTTTCATCTGCTTTAAACAGATATGGAATGCATGTCAGACCTAAAAAAACAGTCACTATTTTCCAATTTCCTAGAACTTCCTTGGATAAATCTTCCTCTGAGCATCTTTTACTCACCTGTGAAAAGCATAAGTCTTCCTTGTCACTGCTATTTCTCCAATGTCTGTCAGTTTTCCAGGCATAGCCTTCTTCTTGTGTAATTCTATAGCAAGAAATCCTCAGCCATGGCAGCCTATTTCACTGCTGTTGAAACAAGAGTGTTCTCTTTAAGAAGTTTAACTGTCCTATCTTTCTTTAGATCTTCGTGACAGCACAGAAAAGCATTTGGCAAGGGCATCCAAAACATTACAGAGCAGTTCTGGACAGTGTTCACTCTAGAAAAGGATAAACATATTGTAGAGGAGGGATGTTCATGTTACTGCAAGTTCATGAAGCCTCACCAGTACACCAGTATACTAGGGGCTAAAGTCCATTGTCAACTAAGAAACTATGCTGAAAGGTGAGAAGGGCCCCATGAGTCAAAGTAAAAAGGCAAGAAGGCTTCACAGTGACTGAGAATAAGGGGGGGCAAAGGGGAATAGTTAAGGATAATTTATAGAAACAAGAATGTAGAGGATAGTGAGGGGGATGAAGGCCATAAAGATAAGGGTTTGAGAACAGCCCGAGGACATTTGGCAGGGAGGTGATTAGATGTCCACAGAGTGAGAAGAAACTGGTTTGGGGGATTGCCCCCCCGAAAGGCAGAAGTTCACAGCGAGGAAGATGAGGATTCTTCATTCCATGACCACTAGGAGGAGACCTTCATGACCCACTATGCACACGCAAGAGAGGAGGGCCTGCATGTTAATAAACTCTTGGCGGTGTAATGAATGTGTATCCGAATTCTGGGAGAACTATTGATTATGTATTAGTTCAGCCTGTATCTGTAGCACGCTTTTTCCTGACAGTGTGCAAATCAGGCAGATGTATCCCCCCTGCACCCAGGTACACACACCATTGAATAAACCATACCTGCTTTGTAGTCTTACTTGGGTTACAGAGTTTGATTCCACATGTCAATGCAAATTTTCTAGGCCAAAAATAGAATTTAAATGAAAAATAACTTACCTTCACTGTAATAGGCACCAACAACAAAGTTCTGCTGAAAGCATCTCTGTACTTTACCTAAATCTACTCATTAGGCTACATGCTTTTCAGTGGCTTGTTAGCTAGATACTGTAGGAAAGTAATTCTATTATAATCAGAGTTTTCTATGCTCATAAAGAGTGAGTCAACTATAGCGTATGAATAAATAAAGCAGCAATCTGTTCTTATGGGTAAATAACATTTGTTTACAGCACAGTCTAACTTTAACTCAGGTAGACTTTCAAACAGCATACTTGGACCGTTCATATTTACTTGTTCTAATTTTTCCCAGCTCCAATTTACAAAATTGACATCATTTCTGTAAAAGACAAAAATCCCCAGAAACCTATCATTTATATTTCAGGAGATGTGGGACAACGAGGCAGCTTGTTTAAAAAGAGCAGGTTGCATAGAAGGTCAGTGCTGACAAATTTAATAGTGACCACAATATGCAAAAAGTAGACTAAGAAGATTCAACTAATAAGCAACACGTTCTGTTCTTCCATGGTGTCTTATCTACTCTTGAACTTTTTCTGTAATAAATATATTCTGAGTTCATGATAACAGCCCAGGTCTGGAAATTTCTGTGTTTCTTTAAGGACCATACATCAGAAATTGCTGAGCTCCTAATGCAGTTATCACTTAAAAATTCTCCAGAGCTGCTGAGATTTTACTATCAGCCATTCAAGATTAATGCAAAGACCTGGAAAATCAACAGTGGAATGAATATAGGAAAAAAAGAAAAGAAAAAAAATAATATTGTTCCATTCTTCAGAAACTGACCAAATACGATAATCATATAATAAGGGTAGGAGGTGCCTAAGAGAATAGCAAGCAAACGTAAACACTTTTCAACTATACATCTTTTCATCATCTGCTTAAGTATCATATAGGAAACTGGCACTGACTTTAGTGGCAGCCACTCAGAGAAGGCACTGGGAGCACTCTGTGGTCATTATTTCTGTAGCAGGTAGTCTTGTTTCAAGTTTTGATATGCAGAAAAGACCATCTTTACACTGAGAACGGGTCAGTGCATGGGAACTGTTGAGTCATGGACTCATTGATTGAGCACCTGGGGAAAGGACTGGGTCAGCCCTGGGAGCACAAGTGAACGCAATTCACCTGTGGGACTGGAAGGGGTGGAGCCTGGCTGAACCTCTCTTAGACCCCATTTAAGGGCTGAAATACCAAGAGGTTTTGAAATTGGAAATTTTGAATTTGGAAATTGATTTCACCTAATTGTAATAGAATCACAGAAAGGATGGCAGCAGACATGCACTTTAAATTCTATTTAAAAAAAAAAAAAAAAAAAAAGCTTCAGTGAAATAGTGCCTTTATGTCTGATATCTTTAAGATGACAAAACATGAATTTATAAGAAGAAACCACTTCCTTTCTATTCACAAACTTAGGCCATGAGTCATAAAGAATTCATCCATACAAGCCCAAAAAAAGGGATCGACCTCAAGCTCTTAGCAAGGCTTGAGAGGAGACATCACAAGGAGAGCCTTTTTGGGGGAAGAGAAAGACAGAGACAGCATATTTGGCTATGTTAGAAAACAAACTGTTTTGTAGATGTGAACTGTGTTGACACAGTCAGTTTTTCAGTTATTCCTGTCTACCATGATTGACAAGGAGATGTATGTGACAGACAGAATGCCTCAGGGAAGAAGGTCACCAAGTGCAAATTATGACAGGTAATGATAAAGCTACAGTCAAGGGTATCACTTTCTGTGTAAGATAAATGTAGGGTAGATTCAGTTACTAGCCACTTCTCCAAGCCCAACTCTGTTCTGGCAGAAATCCCAGTGACATCTGAAACTGTGAAATCATTGATGGCTTGTCTGGGCTATCAGCTACTTTTAAGGTCTGAATGTGCAATTAAATATGCAACAGATAAATTAAGAGAACACAAACCTCTAGATACAAGCTAGGTATATAAACATCAGACTAAGACCGAGGACCTAAAATTTTAAATGTTTGGTTTAATCACAGAATTGTAGAGGATGGAAGGGACCTCCAGAGATCATCAAGTCCAACCCCCCTGCCAAAGCAGGTTCCCTACACCAGGTCACACAGGTGGGCATCCAGGCAGGTCTTGAACATCTCCAGAGAAGGAGACTCCACCACCTCCCTGGGCAGCCTGTTCCAGTGCTCCGTCACCTCACTGTAAAGAAGTTCTTGCGCACATTTGTGTGGAACTTCCTATGCTGCAGTTTCCGGCCATTTCCCCTTGTCCTGTCTGCACTCACCACTGAAAAGAGTCTGGCCTCGCCATTCTGCCCCCCACACCTCAGATACTTATAAACCTGAATCAGGTCCTCTCTCAGTCGTCTTTTCTCAAGGCTGAACAGATCCAGTTCACTCAGCCTTTCCTCACAGGAGAGCTGATCCATGCCCCTCACCATTTTTGTGGCCCTCTTTCCAAGAGATCCCTGTCTTTTTTGTACTGAGGAGCCCAGAACTGGACACGGTACTCCAGATGAGGTCTTACCAGGGCAGAGTGGAGGGGTAGGATCACCTCCTTTGACCTGCTGGCTACACTCTTTTTAATGCATCCCAGAATGCCATTGGCCCTTTTGGCCACAAGGGCACACCGCTGGCTCATATGGACAGGACACCTGTCGTCCACCAGGACACCCAGGTCCCTCTCTGCAGAGCTCCCCTCCAGCAGCTCATCCCCCAACCTGTACTGGTGCAAGCAATTATTCCTCCCCAGATGCAAGACTACACTTGCTTCTGTTAAACCTCATCCAGTTTCTTACTGCCCAGCTCTCCATCCTGTCCAGGTCTTGCTGAATGGCAGCACAGCTTGTCAGCCAATCCTCCCAGCTTCATATCATCAGCAAACTTGCTGAGGGTGGCCACTATCCCCTCATCAAGGTCATTGATGAAGATGTTGAACAAGACTGGACCCAGCACAGACCCCTGAGGAACACCGCTGCTTACAGGCCTCCAACTGGACTCTGCACCACCAACAACAACCCTCTGTGCTCTGTCAGTCAGCCAGTTCTCAAACCACCTCACTGTCCACTCATCTATCCCACACTTCCTCAGCTTTGTTATAAGGATGTCGTGGGGAACAGCATCAAAAGCCTTGCTGAAATCAAGGTAGACTACATCCACTGCTCTGCCCCCATCCACCCAGCCAGAGATAACATCATAGAAGGCTACCAGGTTGGTCAAGCACAACCTCCCGCTGGTGAACCCGTGCTGACTACTCTTGATAACCTCCTTTTCTTCCAGTGGTCTGGAGATGACATCCAGCACCAATTGTTCCATCACCTTTCCAGGGACAGAGGTGAGGCTGACTGGCCTATAATTGCCTGGGTCTTCCTTCTTGCCCTTTTTGAAGACCGGGGTGATGTTGGCTATCCTCCAGTCTTCAGGCACCTCCCCCGTCCTCCAAGACCTCTCAAAGATGACAGAAAGCGGTTCAGCAATCACCTCTGCCAGCTCCCTCAGCTCCCATGGATGAATCCCATTGGGTCCCATGGATTTGTGAACATTGGTGTATCCTAGGAGCTCTCGGACCACTTCTTCCCTGACAGAAGGGAGGTCTTCCATTCCCCAGATCTTCTCACTAACCTCCAGGGTCTCAGATTCCTGGGGGGGAGCTTTTTCACTGAAGACAGAAGCAAAGAAGGCATTCAGTATCTCCGCCTTCTCAGCATCCCCTGTTACCAGAACACCCCTGTCACTTAGCAGGGGAGCCACATTCTCCCTAGTCTTTCTTTTACTGTTGACATACTTAAAAAAGCCTTTTTTATTATCCTTTATCCCCTTCGCTAGATTTAAGGTGGGCTTTAGCCTTCCTCGTCACATCCCTGCAGGCCCTAACAACATTCCTGTATTCTTCCCAAGTGGTCAGTGGTCAGTTTTAATCTTATGTAGTCATTTCATTTGCCCATCTTTTTCTCTCCTGCTCGTCTTGTGATAATAGTTACTTATCTCTCCTTCAATTTCATTCTTATTAGTAATGTTACATATTAAGTCTTATTAGCATATTGCCTCCTGCTTTGCAGGGGCTTGGACTTGGTGATCTCTAGAGGTCCCTTCCAACCCTAACAATTCTGTGTTTCCTAATCATATCTGATAAAAATACAAACTCCTAAAAAATTGAGATCTTTAATTAAGCATATAAGGCTGTAACTTACATAGCATGTAGCAATGCACATGTGCTACAAAAGCTGCAATGAGTCCAGAAATCTTTCTTTTGATGTATAAAGTCAATGTGTACAGATCCTTTCTTGCAAGACCAGAGATAGATTTTATTTCAGTGCATGTATTTTCCTTGTATTTAGCAGTAAATAAAGTTGTAGCTGCAACACTTTTTATATGACTTTGTAGCAAATTCTAGCCCACAAGATATACTTTGGGCCTTCTTATAAAATGGGCCAAAAAAAGATACAAAAGACGATGCGGGAATAGTGAGAGCTATGGAGACTTAAACCTAATCTGATGAATACTCCAAAGTGAAAAGAAAGAGAGAAAGAAACATTAATAATTAAAAGTATGAGTAAACCTTGTATTTTTAGAAAAGTGGAGGATCTGCTGATATTTCCAAGAACTATTATGAAATCTCAAAGCAGAAGATGCTCTGAAATACAAGAACAGAAGGAAAGAATGAAGGTGTTACAATCAGTCTTCCTCATTTCTGAACTTCTGAATGCAGCAACCAGGCAACTGTAGCATTTCCTTAATGGATTTTGTCATCAGAGATGCATAATATATGCACCAATATTGGGTCACAACAGGGTTTTCTGCCACTGAGCGTTAGCATATAGCATGCCATACTTTCCAGTTTATTTTTTTCTCTTAATAGAGAGTCCTAGCTAGCCATGATTGGTATCATTTCCACTTTGACCTTTTTTTTTTTTCTCTTTTGCAGTACGATTGCTTCACTGGGAACTTGCCATGTTATTTTGATGAAAAAAAGAAATGCTTTATTACATAAGAAAGATAGGTAATTTGAAAAGATAACATAAGCATCATTTTCTTCAGGTTAAAGAAAAGAGAGAAAAATGTTCCTGTTTTATCCAAAGTGCCCATATGCTTTTTCCACAAAGCTTATGTGATTGTTTCTGTGTTGCAAAACTGTAACTGTTTTGTGATTTTTTTCTTCCATTATTATTTGAAAGAGATACTGCACAAAATTGGTTTTCTTTTTTACTTTTTCTTTTTTGATAGACAAGTTGTTGTTCTTTATTTCTGCAATGAACTGTTTCCAATTCATACACTGCCATCACAAAAATTAGGTAGAGGAATACTCAGATCAGATACAGGTGTTTGCCAAACCTGTTTCTAAACATCACTATTCATAACTGCAAAAAAAGAACACTAAACTCACAAACTATTCATGGGTATACAGAACTGCTTTAGAGCAGATGAGAGCAGCACTGAAGTAAGCCACGAAAATCAACTTCACTCGTAACAATCTGCACCAGCAAGGTGAGCCACTGTCACCACTGCTAAAATGCAACACCAATCACCTTACTGTGTTCGTATCCACATGAATGGATCCACATGGATGGTCAGTGTTGATTAATGTCAATGGAATGTCAATGCCATTTGTCCCACACAGAGGAATTCAGTTCCACACATTTGTCTCACCTGTATTTCTACATCAGGCACCACTCCGTCAAACTGTCCCTCTGCTGCTGTCTGCTACATGGCAACAACATACAGGATAACAGGATATTGGTGGGAAGGTTCAACATCTACTGCTACCACATCAACATTATCTCCAACACTGCGGGCCAGTATAATAAAATGGGCTCCGAAAGTAATGCCTCCTTAGTTTGTACGTATATACATTTTTTGACAGAATTAAAAAATGAAGAATTTACTTCTGATACCTGTCTGAGACTGGTTGATTTGAGACATTTCTTACATGAGGCAATCAGCATCACTCTGTGGACAGTTTTACATCTCAAAGCATTTATTTGGAGTTGTTTGCCTTTGAATGAGTATTTAAGGAAGACTTGGCCTGGAAGAAAATGAAACTGGCTTGAAGAAGCCTGAGAGATGATACTGCTATATCCTGTGAAAGACAGATACCAGCTAGCATCTCCCTCCTTAAATCTACTGATCTAGATGTGCAAGGCCCAGAAGATGAGAACAAAGGACTTCCTGCTGAGATCCCTGGAACCTGCCCAGAAGCTGTCAAGACCTTCAAGATGACCCCGTATAACCACCACCTACCACCAATATTTCCACAAAGAAACATGTCCTTTAGTACAACACCTGTAAATTTCTTGAACATATCCAAAGATGAAGACTCAACCACCTCCCTGGAAAGTTTATTCCAGAGTCTGATCACTCTTTCAGGGAAGTTTCTCCTAATACTCAAGCAAAGGGAATGATCTCTTTCAGTTCCACTCCTGGGTATTGGCAACATTATCAAATTACACTGTTTGCGTGCTTGTACCTCCTATCAGTAAAACAACCCAACTGACTTCTAGCTTGATGAGGCATAGCTGGATTACATAGTTGTTGCTTAATTATGAAGCATTACACTACCAGGTGCTTAAATGATATTCAAGCAGCTACCTAACTTTACCAAAATTCAATTTTTATTTGAAGTGCTTTAAATCTTTGATTCCCCCTTCTTTTTGTTTCAAGGATTGTAGATTAACTTGTCATTTTTATTTTATTCTCCCCTGTGCCTGCACCATTCTCTCTTCTCTAACTACAGCGAGTTTTGTTTCTTCAGCTAATCTTTCATTTAATACATTTTTTTATATAATAAGACAGAAAATCAAAAGTTCCACTTCCTGACCACATTGCAAGTTTCAATGCAAAGCAAGAAGAAGAATGCATCCTCAGCTGGGTATCTATGTATTTATCTCAGCAGTGGACAGAAGCCAAGCAGCAGCAGCCCAGATTTAGAGACAAATTAATTTTTCATACCCCACAGTGAAGCTACTAATTACTATCTGAACTAGGTGGCATCATATCCCTTACACTTTGTTCACTTGTATGGTCTGAGGATCCTAATGGTGGAAGAACAGTCCACAGCAATCCACAGGTCACTACTGGTAGCCTTTTGCTGTGGGTGCCCTTACCAAGATGGTTTAAGCTGATAAGGAAACTCCACTGAAAACATCACTCCTTTCTTTCTCCACAGCATCCTCTGCAGCATTCACACGTGGTCTCTGACACGAACTTTGGTACTCAGTGCCCTTGAAAAGGATAACATGCAGCTGAATGATGGAGAGCTGCAAGACTTTCCTCTTTCATTTTTTAAAGAAAGGAAAATAATTCCCTTCATATCCCTACATAGGACTGAGAGGTTGCTCTAAAGAAAGGCAGAAGGCTTTATTGTTCAAAAAAAGTGTCTTACTCCAATGCAAGGCAGGAAAACTTACTTTTAAAAAGCAGAACTCTGAGCAGCTCAATCAAGCAGAACAGATGCAAACCACTGGTCTATAAACAGCTGTCCTGAATATGCCAGGCAGCATTTTCCTCTAAGCCTTTCTCTAGAGAGCCCAGTGGTTTGCAACCTGCTGGAGCAAGCACTACGCCTTCCAAGTGAGTGCTGAGGCTTTCTTTTTCTTCATCCTTCCAGCCCAGACTGGATGCTGTTCTCCCCACAGCATAACCAGACAACTTTTACCTCCCACCTAGAAATCAACCTTCTCCACCTCTGGCGGCAACAGTAAAACACTCACTTGTATTGAAGGAACATACCTGAGTCAAGCTTTTGCAGACTGCAGAGAATAAGCAAATAGAAGAAAAAAGAAACTGCAATGTAGAGGGGTCCACATCATTGAACAGCAATGTGTTGCTCCAGAAGAGCATGGATGGGGGTATAAATACTCTGATTAGGCTCTGAGCTAGCCTCTGGAGGGGGAAATAATTTCAGCGACAGTCAGATATTTGAAGAATTTTGCCCTGCAGTTTCAAGTATGCTGCAGTTTCAAGTATGCTAGAAGGAGTTGTCGTTTCACTCTAAAATAGAGAAGTAGTAGCACTATTTTCTACTGAAACACAAGTTGAATGAAATCTCTGAAAATTATCAATAAAATATGAAACAATTCCAATGTGTTAGGAAATTAAACAAACTAGTGAGTAGTTTGGGTAGATTAAAGCATGTAAGCAGTAACAGATGTATTCATTTATCTTAGAAGAATTAATAACTATGACTTTGATAGCTTAGCAAAGGAAAAGATCGCATCAGGATCAATTCCGAATACTTTTGCAGAGCAAAGCTGGAAATTGAAGCTTAATCCAGATGTCTGAGGCAAAAAAAAGCACCAAGAAACGGATTAGCGTGTTCAGTAATCTGTTTACAGTCCATTTCTGAAGCACCATGCCCTGTGGGAATGAGCCGTGCTGGAGCAGAGAAGCAGCAAGGAGGAAGCATCAGCAAAGACAAACTCTGTTACAGACAGACTGCAACCACCCCACAGCCACCTGCACTTCTCAAGAGAGCAGAAGGATAAGGAATGAATCTTCTTCCCTGAGAAGAAAGAGCGGGGGGAAAGTGGGTTTAGCTTTTTTGTTTCTCACCACCCTACTCTATATTGAACTGAAAGTAAATGTGCTAAGCCTGGATTGGCCATAAGAGTAACCACGAGTGATCTTCCTGTCTCTGCCTCAACACAAAAGCTTTTCCATCCTATCTCCTTATGTTCTGTCAAGGGCAGGATATGAGACTGGCTGCACAAGTCTGGAAGCCAGCCACAGCCATACCCAGCACACAGGAAGGCAGCTTCCAGGATTGCCAAAGAGAACACATCTGTGCCCAGATTCACCATTCCTAGCAACATGCCTTGTGCAACATGTAGCATGACATCCACAGGGGTGAACTGAGAAGGGGCTGAAAGCAGTGAGCTCTGCAGAAACTGCTAAAGACTGATCTGCGTTCAGGGAACAGGGCACAGGGGAAACAGACTCCACAACAAAAGCACAGATCAAAAAAACTTCACAGATCTCAAGCAACATGATCAAAGTCATTCCCACTTTCAGGGAGAGCTGGGACCTGAAAGCCATTCAGCCTGGAGCACCCTTGACAACACCAACATATGTACTGCTGTACAAAACCCAAAACTGAAAGAGATGTATTCTGTTGACAAAGCACACAGACCATGTATTTGCTTTTTTAGACCAAAAATTCTTCTTGCCTTTATTAATATTTCAATATTAATAATAAGGGCTATTCAGTATCTACATAGAAACTGCTTACTGCTTTTCAGCAAAGGTCATTCTACACCACACACATGAATCTGGCAGTAAAAATTAATTGTACTAAATTGTAAGAACTATGCATCTTTCCAGTGATGTTCCTGGTGTTTCTTCTTACACTTTCTCTTTAAAGCACACTTCATTATCTCCGTCCCCTTATAGACTCCCTCCACACTTGGATTTCCCATACTTTTATTCTTTTCCTCATGTTTTATCTCACTACTTTCTTGGTTGTCTGAAAGGCTGCCTTTATTTTTGTAGCAGTCACTGAATGCTGGGAGACTATATTTTCTCTCCATAGTGGTGCTCCCCTTCTCTGTGTTCTCCAAGTGTCGAGTTTTGCACTTTCTCTTTCCACCAGGCTTTATGCTTCTTGTTTTGTCTGCCTCTCCAGAAGGGCTCCTTGATCTGGAGCTTGATCGGCTCCCTGATCTGTGTTGTTTGTAACAGGAGTCCTGTCTCTCCTGGAATCCCGTTTGGCTTTGCAGATCTGTCCTTCCGGTGAAGGACTGGATCCTGGATTCCAGACCAGGAGACATGTTTGAGCAATGAGCTTTAGTCTGAGTGCTCTTACTGCAAGAGAAGCTATCTCCAGCTGTCTTTGGACTGTGTAACAGGTAACTGCTTTGGTAACCGGCTCTTCTATAACAACAGTCACTGTCTAGGCTGCTTGATTTCCTTTGGCCATGGCCTTTGTGATGTGACCATGATCTGCTTGAATCTCTGGAGCTAGTGCTCTCACAACTAGTGGACTCTGTCTGACTTTTTAGAGAGGGGCTCGTGTCATGCGGCCTTGATATCCTGCTTCTTTTGCTCCAACTTTTGCTGCCATCTCTGCTTTTTGATAGTCTCTTTTTAAACTGGTATTTAACAAGGAGGTGCTTCCTCCAAGGCTGATGGCCATGAGTAGTTTCACTGTTCTGTGGACTACTGATCTTCCTCTTTCCGGACAGTCTCTGGCTATGAGAAGAGCAAGCATTTTCCATCCCTGGAGACAGGCTCCAATCTGAATCATGCGGAGAATGATCTTTGTTCTCCTGTTCATCCATTGACACTATCCTTTTGACTACAGAGAGCAAGGAGCTTTTATGACTACTCACATGCTTCTTGTACAGGGGAGAGAAGGGTAGTGAAGTCGTGCTTGGTTCTCTGTCACTCCAGCTGACATCCTGGATTGACTGCTCTTTCTTCATATCTTCCTTTTTCCTCTCCCTGACAGAGTCCTCAGAGTCTGAGGACAGCTCAGTCAGTTCTGGTGTCCTGTCAGCATAGAGATTAACATAGCCAGTGGTATTGTGGTACTCTGAAGAGTCACTGTCACTGGAATCAACACCAATCTGTAACTGAGGATGCAGTGTGGTTCTCTCCCAAACAAAGTCCTCATCAGAGCTCTCTAATACCTCTGGAGAAGTTGTGATTGCATTATACTCTTCTGAAGGACCTGGAGTTTCATCATTCCAGGACAACCAATCAACACTATGCTTAGATGAACCATGCTCTAGCACTTGAGAATCCACCTCATCTGGAAAGTCTACAAGAGTTGTTGAGTCTGAGCTGCTTCCTTCATTGTGCAATGGTGTAGGATAGTCAGAACTGGTATGCTGATCCCATACCTTTAAGTCAAAAGTTCTTTCAGCAGAAGTGATGATGCTGGAATCAGAGTAGGAAAAAGATTCATTTTCTTCTGGCCTAGATATGTCATCTTCAGCATGAACTATATAACAAAGAGAAAAGAAGGGCTGTTGGCAGAATGGGCATTCTGCTTTGATTTTGGACCATTCTTGGATACAAGAGAAGCAGAACTTGTGCCGGCAAGGATCTAGATACACAGTATTATCCAATCTGTCCAAGCATATGGGGCACTTAGAGTCAGGAGAGGTGTCCAATGGCATGGTCTGCAGCTTGCTAGGGTAAGCTTTGGGCTAACAGCTGCTGTCCTCTGCAAACAGGCTGTGGAAGCCGTGTGCTGCAAAAGAAAGAGACAAAAACTACGTGCACGTGTTTAACTTACAAAAAAACCTCAATCTCGTTGGTTTCCCCCCCCCAACCAATTCAAAAACGCTATGAAAGTCAATTTAAAATTAAACTCTACGATTTACAGTCGTTTGGGTCCAAGCTGTCATAAAATAATCTGAGCCAGAGAGGCAGCTTGCTCTAAATTCAGTTCAGCCAGTACATTCAGGCCTTTGTATTAACTTCAGCAAGATGCAGTTTTGATCAAATTGGTTACAGTGAGGCTGACAATTTCTGTAGTGATCTGCATAACAATTCTCAAAATTATGCCACAAAAAGCAAGAATTGTGCTGTTTGGTTTTTTTTTAATTCCCATGACTTTTGTCTTTTTTAACAACAAAATGGTACCATGGTGGTGGCACACATGCATTAAAGCCCTTAAACTTTTAAGACCCAAACTGCTAGGGCAATCAAGTATAGTGATAGTAAATTAGCATACACTACTTTTTTTTTTGTTTGTTTGTTTTTAAGTATATATTGCCACAGTCATTCTATTCCTACATCCTTTAAGATGATAGGGACTATCATGAGTAAAAAGATCAAAAGTAAATCTATTCATCTCCAAATCAGATAATACAAATACTTGAATTTGTAGTCCGTATTTTATGAAAGAAAAGCAAAAGTGTAGCCATTTCCAGGAGGTTACAACTGTCAACATTACATTTAATCTGACAACTACAACAAAAACACTTCAGCAAGATACATACCCTGCTGGGTTTGTGCCTGGTTTTGGAATAATTTGTCAACACGTTGGACAAAACTTCATTTAAAAAAAAAAAAATTGTTTCCATAAAACTGTTTTCTTCAAAAGTCCATCCTTTAACATAGGATGTGGAAAGCCTTGTCACAATGACAAGTCCTTGCTATTGAGTACTACCCCTCAACCTAGACTCAAAAAATTGAAAGATAGATACAAGGAATACTGAGAAACCAAGAAAGTATGATTTAATGCCAGATCCCAACAAAAGGTAGAAGAGTTTTCTGATTAACGTTGGAGTTTCAAAAATCAGTACGGAAGAAAAGGAAACCAAACTGGAATTGCTTATAGATAAAGGTACATTAGCATTTTGAGACATTAAACACACTTGCACAAAAAAAGACTCTTGGGTACTGCTTTGTCCTATGGGACTATTGTGTTAGCTGAACTCACAGTGCAACACTTTTGTTCCAGGATCTCCAAATCCAATATACTAGTTACATCTTCCCATAAAAACATTTCAGTTTTATTACAGAATTCTGGAGATGCAGCTTTGGGAGAAGCTTTGCAATAGAGTTACAGTGAGATTGTTTTATTCATTTCACCTATATTAATACTCTGTAGTCATGCCTGCACTTTATGCTCATACTATTTCCCCAAATTACTACAAGTTTTTCTATTGAAATTTGGATAACCAGGCAAAAATGCCTGAACACGGATGTTCAGATTTCTCTGAAGTATAAACATGTTCTGGTTGTGTCAAATTAGACATTGAAATATTTAAAGGAAAAAGTAAATTTGAAGTTCTTATGAAAGCAGAAAGCAATTCATCCTGCCTTTCAATCACCTTATTAAAATGCGGAATAGAATGACATTTGTTGTCTGAAGAAGCCAATACAGGAAGAAGAATCTTTTCTGCACTGATAGCTTTTTGCTTATTAGGCTTTTTTTTTTTTTTGCACAGTCAATAGGAAACATTTTTTGTTAGATATCTCTGACTTGTAAGTAACAGCAGGACTTCTCCTTCAGTTGCTACTGTGCAGAGATCAAACTTGAGGTTTAATAATGTCGTATCTTTCTTCAGAAAGAAGAGCAGACCAGTGAGACCCATGAGCAGTAGCAGTTTCACAAGAGGATAAGTTTCCAATGGGAGATGACTACTTTATCATCTGTATTTTGTCATGCATTTTAGTTTATTATTTTTGAAAAGTTATTTGGTTTCTTGAATTATTTGGTTCTACAGCTACCAGCTGCACAAGGTTTAACCATACAACAGAAAAAAAAAGGTTTGTTAAAATCTCTTAGTAAAGGAAACAAAAATGTTCATATGTTTTGTGAGAAAGATATTTCTTTCTAAGTAATGCTAGGCTGAAAGTGAAGTGAGCACCTTTCCATAACATTGTTCTTGTAGAATGATTGTACATTAATATTTTCTCCCTGGCTTCCATTTTCCCCACTACTCTATGCATTCCATTCATTCTACATCTACTCTGGCTGTGTACTCCCATGGTACTATATTCATCCTTACACTATCTTTTTCTTTTCATTTGTTGTTCTCCAAGGTATGAGCGTCTCAGTAATAAACTTGATTGCTACAGTAATATCTGTACTTTGATCCTGGAAAACATATTTGAGATAACTAGTGAATTTTAACCAAATTGCATAAAGCCCCCAAACAAGAAGAATTATCTGTGAAACTGTATCAATATAACAAAACCTCAAAAACATTTTCCTGTGGTTTTAATACGTGGAAGTCTTGCACACTGAGTGAACTTCCACTATCTGTTTTGTTTGGCACAAACTAACATTAAGCTACCACTTCTAGCTCTTTGATAACTCTTCCTAGTCTGATATCCTTAACTAGAAAATGAGCTACAAATTGCATTTTTATTTTTTGTTTGATCTTAACATTCTCAAGTTGTGCTGGTTTTCTTTTAAATATCTTATTTGAAGACAGCTAATTCAAATCAAGGACTGTCTACTTTTAGAAGCACAGATTTCGTTGTAGCTTACAGTAGACAAGGCATTGTCAACATAACAAAAACTGAGCCATTCTAGGGGTTCAAAATATCTTGTTTTCTACCTGTGTAAGACTATGGGCTTCTTTGAAATTTGCAAAAGCCTGAGAGAAAGTGGCACCCAGCTGGTAGCCAAGTATCATAGGCCTATCAGGAAAGCTTTCTGCCATTGATCTCTGTGGTGAAGAACATTTCTAAACTTGAATTCTGAGGAGTTTATACCAGATGGGCATCAAGATCTAAGGCAAAGAGTGTGGAAACTGGGGCTGAGTTACTCCATATCTTAATTCTCTTTCCATTTTCCAAATTTCCATTTCTTAATTCTCTTAATTTTCTCTTTCATGAAATGATTTGCTCATGCAGATCAAGCATGCTGGTAGAAAGGTTTACATTTCTCACTCAACCGATTTCAAGACCTTCAAGTTTTACTTGATGTATAACCCTTTGCCATTCTGAGTACAGTGCCTGAGAATTTAGCAAGCATGATCCCACTAAGAAATCTAACCTTGAATTATTTGTAGCAATGGCTACAAATAAACTCTTAAAAGTTTGGAGTGACTTACACATAGAAGCAAATCCGCTTTATCAGTTCTTACCAACTGTTAATAATTTTAAAGTCACCATATCAGCCTCACACATATTGCCCCCCTTTATCATATAAATAGGGGACAAATTCCTTCCTGTCAAATTTAATCAAAGAATCTAAAAGAAAGCAAAGAACCTTATCACTTACAGAGAGACAAAAAGAAGAAAAAACCCCAACACTTTCTTATGCGTGCAAGGAATAATTGGGATATTTCAGTGCTCTATGTCAGTGTTTACACTGCTTTCAGACAGATCATTTAGATATATGGTGAAATTTGTTGAAGAATAAATTTGAATAACAAGCCAATAAGAATGGATACAGTATGATTAGCAATTTATACCAAAACACATCATTTTCTGATATGAAATCAAACAAGAGAAATAAAAACACTATAATCATGATTGCTAAAGAGACATTAAACTATATAAAAAAACCTCAAGATTAGTAAAAGAGGAGAAGGTACAGAGAGATGATATTTCAGCAAGATATTACATAGTGATTGCCAATAGATCTCTCCAAAGTTTCCAGAAGACAAGGAGGGAGAAGAATATTTAATTTTAATGTCTCCAAAGCTTGACTTTTCCTGTAACATTTATAAAATATTGAAAGAGGAGGAAAAAAAAAGTGTGATATGATTGTGAGGTCTGTGGCTGGTTTTAGTTGCTCTTGAAAGCAACTGCCATAAATCTTGGATGAAGTCAAATAAGACTGATGATTTTGATCTTCAGTTCATTCTTTCCTATCCTTTGAAGGTAAATGATCCTGATGGAACTGGAGATAAGCAGAATAGCTTTCTTTTGTAATCTGCATATCCAATGATCAACACATCTACTTTAGCAAAGTTAGGCAATTTAGGCAATTGGGGTTGGACTCGATGATCTCTGGAGGTCCCTTCCAACCCCTACAATTCTGTGATTCTGTGATTCCTCCCTCTAATTTTGGGAAGAGTTTTTTAGTCTTTGTGCACACATGTGCATATGCACATCTGTCTACTCTTGTGTGCAAGCAGCTGAAAACTAGGGTCTAATAGAAGGGGAAAAGCAAGAAGAAAACCTTTTGGTACATTTACTTCTTTCCTCTGTATCAGTCACATTGGAAGATAACCACTGAAATGAACCAGAGATGAAAAATAAAAAGGCATCAAAACAACAGATTTTAGGCAAAATAAATTCAAGCTTCACACTTATTCATAATATACTTCACTGGTCTCCCACATAGTTTTCAAATTAGGAATAAAATAAAATGAAGTTACTTCTTCTCTGTGAAGACTGTCTCAAGCAGCAGGCCCAGGAGAAACTATTAAGGTTCAGCAAATCCAAGTACAAGTCTCACTTATGGAAATGCCTGCTGTCAGTACAAGCTGAAGAATGAAAGGATAGAGCCCTGACAAAAGTCTTGGAGATACTGGAACATGGTAAGTTGGACATGGCAGCAGTGTGCCCTTGCAGAAAGAAAGCCAGCTGTACCCTGGACTGCATCAAGAGAAGCATGGTCAGGAGGGTGAAGGAGGTGATCCTGTCCCTCTGCTTTTTGCTGGTGGGGCCTCATCTCTGGAGCACAGTGTCCAGATGTGGGATCCTCAGTACAGGAGAGATGTGGACCTGCTGAAGTGTGTCCAAAGGAGAGCAACAAAAATGATCCAAGGGATGGAAACCTCCCTTATGAGGGCAGACTAAGAGAGCTGGGGCTGTTCAGCTAGAGAGGAAAAGGCTTGAGGACACCTTTTCATTAGCATTCAACATTTCAGTTTCTAAAGGGAGCTAAAAAAAAAAAAAAAAAATAGAATCTTTAGCAGGGTCTGCTGTGACAGGACAAGGGGAAACAGTACCAAACTGAAAAAGGGGAAATTCAGACTTGATATATGGAAATCCGTTATTAAGATAAGAGTTGTGAGGCACAAGTGAGCCACAAGTTGTGAGGAACAAGTTGCCCAGAAAGCTGGTGGATGTCTCATCTCATCATCTCTGGAGACGTTCAAGAGGAGGCTTACTGGGGCTCCAAGCACCTGATCAGACTGTTATTGTCCCTGTTCACTGCAGAGGAGTGGGACTAGATGCTCTTCAAGTCCCTTCCAACTCAAATGATCCTATAAAATTTTCTTATTCAGTCAGTTTTTAGTAGAAGCATACAGTTTGTACCATAAAAACCACTGTCACTTTCCAGAGGCATGGCACTGTTATCAGAAGGATGTTGTACACTGTCACTGAGAGGCTGCAGTAAATGTAGTATTATGAACAGGCAACTTTGCATCCACTGCACAAGGGAAATCCTGTTGTGTGACAACATGCATTTCCATCTATCATATATCGGGTATCTATCTATCAGCTTTGTCAGATAATAAGCAACTCCAGAGCTTTTTAACATGTGACAACAGAAAATGAGAAAATATTTACCTGATGAAAAACGTTCTCCAAATAATAGAGATATTAATATACTATGATCTAAGGCAGAGATCTGTGAGAAACTGGAAGGGAGCAAAATCAGCGAAATAAAAGGAGAGTCTTGAGAATGGATGGCTATCACTCATTTAATTCAGGAGAAATTATTTAAGGAAGTTTCTAAGTGATTGATCTCAGAAAAGGACTACTTTGGCTTCTTCTGCTTCCTTACAAAGAAAAAGAAAGTCTGAGAGCATGTGTTACATCCAGAAGAATAGCAGAGGAATTCAATCTTTTTGGTTACATCTTGATCAATGCTATCACAGCACACCACATCACACCTCTACTCAGATCACACCTGCCTATCCCACTGATGACTGGGCCCCAGAAAAATCTAACAGATGAGCAGTATGTAACAGCTGCTGAACTAGTTCAAACAAGCAGACAGAACACTGCATCTATTAACTAGTTAGCTACTTTGTCAGGGAAGATGAAAGCTTAAATTCACTGGAGAATTTTCAAAGCCATGTTTTTCCAACAGATAAAGTATTCTCTCTAACCATTACTTTGCCTTTGTTACATGTCATTGTCATCAAGATAAGAAAAGAAATTATTTCATAACACAGCAGACTGCAGCTAATTTATCACGAAATTTACCTTCCCATTTTTTCCCATGTTGTAGTTTTATTTATTTTATGAAACAGCATCACCAATGTTTCACATTAAAGCGACTAAACATAATGAAAACAAAAAAGTATGAAATACATTATGGAAATCGTGCCTATTCTGCTATTCTTGTGACTTCCATCCAGTCTGCTTATCTTTATTTGGCTTTCAGACTAATGGTAAACATTTCTGAAATGCTTGAATTTACCCCAGGGGTGAAGCTTGATTTCCACACTAGTTATAGTGAGGAAAGACTGTTTAAAACATATGCATTCAAAAAAAACTCTATAGCTGCTTTTTAACAATTAATACTAACCATAAGGGGTTTTTCACCTCACAGAATTTGGATACCAAGACAAGCATTGACTGGCTAGAAACATTATGTAGTGTACTACTTGATATCTTAAAACAAACAATATATGCCTTAAAATTAGACTTAGAAGTTCAAAATTACACCCTCATAAAGGCTTATGAAACTATCATCATTGCTGTTTTAAATGCTGACATTTATCATTTAAATTAATGCCATGACAAAAATAATATTCCTCTAATAAAAAGCATTAAACTTCTTTTGAGAGAAAGAAATAATGGATCTCTTCTCACTCTCCCTTCATACTCATACAAGTAAGTCCAACATTCATTACAATTATTCACTAATATCATAGCAAAAATAATAAACTTAAAAAGCATTCTCCCCTCTCCCTTCTCTGCTGTTTTACACCAAAACCATTTGTAAATTACCTTTGAGGAAGAAACAATTCACAAATCCAGAACACCTCCACAAAAAAGCAGAACCCTCACCATCCACCAGCTCTCCCTACCAGCCCCTAGCACACCTGCAGGGTTTTATACCAATCTTCTCTCTGCTGTGTTTGATGCAATTATATGCAGCTGGGCCAGGACATCTGACCCAAGACTCTCCAACTCAGAACTCAAAGTAGAGTGTACACTTTGAACTCTCACCTACATGATGTGATTCCAGGAACACAGTAAATCATGGAATTGTGCCCTCAATGGAGGATAACCATAACTTGAATATTTGCCCCAGCCAGGCTGGGATGTGCCACGCTATTGTAAGAATGGCAGTGGCTCTTCCTAAACCTTGAGCACTCACAGACGGACACAGAGGGACTTAGCTTACTGAATCTGTACAGTCTCATTTCTCTGGGACATGCAGTTCCAATGACAAATGCTGCTCAGTTCTCCCAGCACACATTAGAAATATTTCCAGCAAAACACCATCAGAAAAAGAGTCATCATTTGCAAGCCAGTGTTTTATAGCATTCTCCCTTCTGAGGAAAGGCAGAGTACTGGAGCTGTGCAGCCCAGAGCAGGGAAGACTGAGGGGGAATCTCATCAATGTTTACAAATAGCAAACAAGTGAGAGTCAAGTGGATGGGACAAAGTTCTTTACGGTGGTGCTCAGTGACAGAACAAGGGGCAGTGGACATCAAACTTCCCATCTCAACATAAAGAACTTCACTGTGAGGGCAACAGAGCACTGGAACAGGCGGCCCATAGAGGTTGTGACATCCTCTTCTCTGGAAACAGACATAATTCTCCCATGCAACCTGTTCCACGGAACCTGCTTTAGAAGAGGATTGAAATGGATGATGTCCAGAGGTCCCTTCCAACCTCTACTATCCTGTGATTCTGTAATTCTTAATTTCAGGACAGAATGAGTTGTTTGTCTTTTCCCACCCTATTTCTTACTGTATATTTTATAAGCCTGGCTGATGCAAAAATGAAAGTTCTTTTATTCTTCTCTAATCTTTAAATAAAATGTTCAGATCTGTCTGATGAACAGTAAGACAGCAAGCAGGCACAGTAATTCAAACAGTAATCTATGGGCATATATATCATTCTGCAATGGTACATTAATCACTATCTTTAAAAGACAGCACAGAAGTGATGAAGTTTTTTTCAATTGTGTTTACTGCAACTCAGCTATATTCAAGTGTTTTTAATCTGTGCCATTACATCTGAAGGTAATAACTGTATTTTAATCTGGAAATCTTTCCTATCATCTTCCCAGATATGATTGGAAAGAATCATAAGCAAAGGAGAGGTGACTTTTGAATTCAGAAAGAATACAAAAATACTGTCATGCACACAGATAAGTTATCTCCAGAATATAATATTAACATTGCCTCTAAAAGAATAATTCATTCAAGCCACTGAAAATAAAACTTTCTATACAATAAATTAAAAAAAAGAAAAATAGAGCAGAAGAAAAAGATCTATTTTCCAGACAGCTTTAATCCTGCCAGTGAATGGACTGTATTTAGTTCGGTATACTTGAATAAGAAAAGGTGAAAAGGTTGGAGAAAGAGGCGAGAGTTTAGCTGTTAAGGGGAGATGTTAAAAAAACTCACACACACAACAGAATAGTAGCTGGGCTGATAAAGTACCCTTCATATCCAGAGATATCCAAAAATCCTTTCAAAGATCGTAGTATTATATTAATGCAAAAAAATACAAAACATACCAGCCTTTCCATATTCATGATGATGTACATATTGCTTTGGAAGGAGGATTCATAATAAGAAAAAATGTCAGCTCTGACAAAAAGGTTTTCCCTGAAGCTCTTTGATAAGTTTACTTCTGAAAAGAAAAACTGTAGTAAGGCATTATTCAAAGGTATCATGACTAACCAAAGTTATCACTGCATATTTGATGGATTTTTATAATATCTTATTTCTTGCTAATGTTTTTCTTCTCTTCCTCCTCTTCCTCACCTTTTCATTCTCTTTCTCCTTCAACTTCACCTTCAGCATTTTCTCCTTCTCCTCTGACCTAAGTGTTCCCTCTGTTGTTTCTCACTGTTTTACTTCCCTCCTCCTCTACCTCTGCAGCACATTTTGCCATTTCTTGAGTTCATTTTCATGAGCTTTGCTGATGGACCTTTGTTCTGAGCTGTGTCCATTGAAGCCATTGTTGGAGATGGCATGTGGCAGCTATGGGTCTTTTCCCACAGAGGTGACACCTACAGCCCCTGCACTGCCAACACCCTGCCATTATCATGCAGTACAAACTCCTGTTCAAACCTTGGAAGACCTCTTTACCCTGCAGACAGGGTAGGCAACTTTGGTTGGTTTGGAGAGTTTCACTTGCCTGCTTGATTTAAAAGAGAGTAGGGAAAAGGAAGAGGTGAATGCACTCACTGAGAGTTCTAGACAAAAGGCAGAGTGGAAATCTTTCCTTTGTGGGTTGCACTACAGGCAGGTATGACTTGCCAAGGACCTCACCATTACTCATCACACTTATCATCTTGCTACTACGTCCTTCGTTTCCCTCTAGTGATGGCTGTTGCCACCTCTTAGACTTCATTCTTCTGCTCCTTACAAGTACAGTTATGGGGTCCAGAAGCTGCTCTCTCATCTCAAATGTCTGTAGGTAATTCCACAGGCATTTGTTGCAAAAGGTACATCCAAGTGTAGTTCCTTTCTTATAAGCCAGTATTTAGTACAACGAATCATGACAAAATGTCATCCCTGGGGAATGCTGAAATTATTTTGACATCCTCTCATGACCTTTTTGCAAGCATACTCAATGTAAAAAGTCCCTCGTGGTTCTGCAATGCTTTTACCTTGTCACCCAAACTCTTGTTCCTGTTGGGCGACAATAAACCTATTGTTGTAGGTGATGACCAAGCTATTGCTCCTCAGCCTTCTGCTTCCAAAGAAAGCAACCACAAAGGATAGCAAAGCAGGAAAATTAGTTGAAAGCTATGACAAGGGTATAGCAAACATAGAAGAAGGGCTTCTTTCCTTTTATTTTTTTTTCCATTTTTATTTATTTACGTATTTATTTTAAGGGAGGCACTGCAGAATTAACAGGACCTCCTTTTTTGGAAGTTCCCTTTCTTGATCATATTTGAAAAATAAAATCTGAACCAGAGCTAAACTAGCAGTTCTTGCAGGTTCTTTCTAGTTCCAATATAATTCTAGACTCCAGATCCATGATTCTAAAAAGATTGTGAATCACAGATTAAAAGAAAAATTTCCTTTTAAAGTGTGAGTAATGTGCTCTGTATTAATTCTACTTTACTAGTTCCACAATAGATTCAACTATGCTAAAACACACTTTCCACCTTTTCTTGAAAACTGGCCTTACATATCCCACACTGAGCTAACAGCACATTCCTGCAAATCGTGTCAATACATAGAATTTGTCTCTTCTAACATATCTTTTGTGATTCAGACCAACTTTGTTTCGTAACGAAACATAGGTTTCTTTAGCAGCATTTATAATCAGAAACAAAATATGATTAAGCATCTTATGCTATCCAGTCTGATACCAACCACTACATCCTCATTTTACTTAATCTATGAAGGCTTATAACATATCTCAGCCATATTATGCTTCCATCATTTTACTTGTCATCCTCTTTTTTGGTAAAAGGAATGATTGACACTTATACTGAAAAAATGTATTCTATGGCTTTGGTACCAAAATGCTAAAGAGAATTGTACATGTGCAGTAAGATTAGAGATGCAGCTTACTGGGATTCACCATACATTGTAAAGGCAAGAGCCACTGATCTGTTCATATGTACAGCAAGCCACGAGGATAGAAGTTTTTGCATCTTTTAAGCATGTTAGAAGTAAATCATGTGCACCTGCAGATCAGCTCAAGCCAACTAGTTGACAAGATAATGAGTGGTTTAATCTCAAGTGAGCAGAAGTATTTCGTGAGTCAGGAAATTCTGAAATCTAGCTGGTTTAGTCCGATTTATTTTCAGTGCTCCAACTTGACTTCAATAGCAGCATGGATTGTTCTGAAAATACTCACTGAATAAAACACATTTTTCAATTCATAAAATTAAATCCTGGGGAAGATAATTGAAATATGGTGTAGATTGCAGAAGTAAAAGGAAAGAAAGATGGTTCGAAGGGGAAAAAAACTCTTCAGGAGGGGAAGGCACTCTTCTTTCTGTTTATTTCTCGTCTATCCTCTGCTTCGTCAGAAAACATTTGAAACATTCCTGACCTGTTTCTTTGTCTCTTCATGCACCCAAAAATAAAGATGGGAAGTACTGGTGGGAGTCCTCTCTTGAGCTAACTGAACACTCATACTCCATTTTCCTTGGCCCCATGTAAAGGCAAGTGCCCACAACAGGTGGCAAGCACTGCCAAACACTACTGGAAGAAGGCTCACTTCTACCGGAAGAAGGGAGAACCCAGACCTTTTGTAGAGCACAACTTTATGATGTTCAGAAAAGAAAACTTGTTTGTTAATCAGCCAGCCAACAAATTCTGCACAATCTGTGGCTTCTGTGTAGATTTCTCCATGAAGAACTTACTGCTCTTGGCAGACAACAAGGTGACACTGCCACAGCTTCCCCCAGTCTGGATGGCCAACCATGTCATCTGATGGCTGCAAGATATGAGCCATCTCACAGTGAATCTGTTTCTAATTTTCAGCTTTTTAAATTATGTTACTTGTTTTGATCCTTCCTTCTCTCGTTTTTTTCCAGTCCCCAGCAATATTCACACACCATGGCTGAAGCCATTGGAGAGCATTGCCCTTTCAAATCAGAGAAAAAGAAATCCCTTTTACAACCTCTCTTTGGAGCAAAGTCTCTTACAACCTAGAGGCACACCTATAAGCTTCCTTCACACTATTCAACTTGAACTTATCTTCACATTGATGAGACAGCCTGAGCTTCATACAACTTACTAAGATAGGTCTAGTTGTTTTGGTGGCATGGGGACAGAATATTAAAAAGCCTGAAAATGCATGCAGTCCTGAGGCATTAAAAGGTGTTTGCAACAAAGACAGCAGTGATAGAAAATAGGAGGTTTGAAGTTTTTGTCACAAGCAGTGAATACTCACAAAAGAGAGCTCTGATCTTTCAAAAAGCTTGCTGAATAAAAACAACTCCTGAGCCACCTCTGGCTTCATCTCAGCAGAAAAATTGCAGGCTTTATTTTCAAACTAGCTGAAGTTTATTTACAAAGAGGAAACAGCAGGTTTAACTTCTTTGATGTCTGAAGTACAAAGATGATATTTTAGGCATTGTTTGGGTAGACTGAGCTAAGGAGTACACTCACACTATCTACTGAGAAACCAAGCACTCAACCTAGCATCACTGCAGTGAAAAATTTCCAGAGTCATACAGCCGCTGGTGCAAGACAGAATACATTTGAGGCTGGGTTTTTCTTTTACTGGCATGGAAATCAACTCCATTCTGAACCAGAAGACTGTTCTAAAAAGTTCTAAAGGATTTGCTTCCTTTTTAACATCAACAAGAAGAAAAAAATAAAAAGCAGTTAAAAAATGTTTTCATTTTTGAAAGTAGGATTCTCTGGGTCATCAATAGTAGATGAAGGGAGGGTGGAAGGAGACAAACAAAACAAAACAAAATATGCATTGACTGCACTGCTCAGCTTGGTGTCATTTACAAACTTGCAGAGGGTGGAGTCGATTCCATTATCTATGCCACTGATAAGGATATTAAGGAGTACCAGTTCCAAGACAGACACCTGAGGGACACCACTCATGAAATCTCTCCTTTCAAACAAATATGTCAGCAGAGAAACCTGAAATTGCACTCATGCATATTGCTATTATTGGCAGTGTAAGAAAGGTGAAAATCAAACTCCCAGGTCTTTTCAGGCGCAGCTAGTTTCTCAAAGCATCCGTATTTTCTCACATATAGTGAAGGTATAAGACACAGCTGATTAACAAATGCATTATAGCTCTCAGGTAATTCCTCTATTCTTGTTATTTGTATACAAGATACTCTGCATTTTCTAAACACTCTTCTTCACTGGTCGCAAAAGAATTCTACAAGATCTTTTCCACTCATCTATACATATCTTGACTATAAACATTTGATAAAATATGGTAAATTGTATCTTTTTCATTGAAACTTATTGTGCCATATTCCATATTCCATACTCCAGCAACATCCATCACACACAGAACAGTAACAAACTGATTTGCTGTCACGCAAAAATTATTTTGAGGCACCCTCTCTGAATGGGAAAATAGCACAGAAGTGCAACGTAGAGCAATAACACAAAGAAAAAAATGGAAAAACGCTGCCCAAATCCGGTCAAGTCATTTATCCTTCCATTTTACTTCAGCATATGCTTTCAAGTAAAGAAAAAAGGGTTAAATAAATCATTATTCTGATTTCTCATCTGAGTCATTCCATCAGCAGTGTCCACAAACCCCCCTGCCCCAATTCTTCTGCTTCATTATTTGTATTCCTGTATGAAAGAACATTATTGTACTCAATCATGTCCCTCAATTACATATTTTTTCTTTATCCCTTTTTTTGTTTGGGTCTCCTCTGAAATGTTGGGTGACAAGTCTGTAAGTATTAAACGCTACACAATTTTTACAAAGAAATTATTTAAACATTAATATAACAAATATATTGCCAGTTCTGTTGTCTTTTGAATGTTTAGTCATGTAGTTGAGTGGGAAGTCTTCACAAAAGTCTGTCCACTACCTCTTCACCATAGGAAAATGATCTCAGGAAATTAGCATTTACCCTTTACAGCCTCCTTTGACATACCTGGTCTCCCACCACAGAGCAGTCTGCTGCTCACTGTCATCCACAGAGCATGAGTCAATTGGAAAGAAACTTCATCAACTTATAGGGTTAGATTAATTGCCACCCTCTTGGGGTTGGTAGACAAGTTGGATAAATTTGCTCAGGACTACAGGGTCTTTCACTTATTCCCTCTAGAGAGAATCTGTTTGTTCATGTCAAGTACATGAAATTACAGACATCTTCTGCCTAGCTTAACACATCAAATCTTGGCCAACTGATGCCTTAACTGCTTGCTCAGCGCAATGTGGTTTGCTTATGGAGAAGTACTCAACGCAAGTATTATCCCAAATTCTCCACAAGCATGGGTAGACATGACCCTGTGAAAATAAAGTTTGGCTACTAATAATAAAAATACAAACATCTTTTTTTTTTTTTTTCCCAGAAATGAGAAAAATTCACATCATCCTTAAAGTGTCCCCATGTTGTGTTGTAAAGCTAGTTTTAAAAATGCTAGCAAACATAGGGAACTAATTAAGAAGGCAGCCAAAATTTTAACTAAAATTTATTACCTGATAATTGATGTAGGAATGTACTTCTAGAAAACAACAACAAAAAAAAGTGTCTAATTACAACTTAGTTATTTTATCTGAAACTCACTGCTAATTAAATTCCATGCAAAACATGACAAATTTACCCCATTTGCACAAGAAAAGGAATGCTGCTTAACCATAACAACATGGCTCATTCACAATTTGGCCACATAGATGCATAAATTAACAGTGAGATGTTCTGTAATTAAATCCTACCATTTGAAAGTGATGTCTTTTTGTTGGGCTTAGTCAAGTTCTTTTTTTTTGGTTTTTTTGGGGGGGTTTGTGACTTCTTGGTGTACTTTCCCAGCATCATTGATATGTGAACAAGGAGAGGATTGGAAGAGGAACACAGTTTTAGTATAAAGATTTCCTAAGCACACTCACTTTCAATAGCTTGATGTAAGAAAAGATTTACATAACAAGGGTCAGATACACAGGTTGACCCGTGTATTTTGAATCTTAGAGCTGCATTTCACGTCCAGAGCAACACAAAACAGCCAAAGGACGCTTGTGCTGCTTATCTTAGTGATTTCCAAAGGCTGTGCAGTAGTTTTCACAGCTTATTGCACCTTCATACAAAACTACTGAGATGCTTTGCAAGTCCCACTGTTTTCTCCCATGGAAAGAAATATTTGTTGCTTTTTTTAAACACTGATAAGTAGCAAGACAAAATTAAGATGGTAATCAACCAGACCTGTTCTAGGTCCAATACAGATTTTAGAGAAGATCCTAAAGATATTAAAAAAGATCATGATTTCTTTAGTTTTGTTTTCTACAGCACCTTTGAATGCAGCATAGGATTTGGAAGTGGATGGACTTCAGTCACTACAACCTGAAGCAACATGGAAATAATAGCTGTGGGAGACACCTTTTGTCCAGTAGGAAAATTCCCTGCTTGCACTGGGAGTGATGCCTGGTGTTGAGCATCTCTCTTCTCACAACGTAGGCTTTTTTTCTGAACCAAATTTTGCCTAGTGATTTTCCCTTACTGCTTGCATATTCAAGAATCTACTGCAGGACACACTGTCTCCGTATCTATTACAGCAGTTCTAGTCCAGATCCAGATTCTTAGCTGTAGTAAATTCTGGATTTTCATACAGATTAATATAATCTGAGCAAATGTTAAATCATTACAGTGAGGTCCAGCACACATCGTGTGGACACTGCGTAAAGATAGCTTTACATTTCCCTTGTCTCTTTTTAATCGAAGGTCAGCCGCAGGAAATCTGCACTGCTGGCTTTAAGAAAGGCTGTGAAGAACCATGCTTTTTGTCTTGCAAATGACATTTCTCGGGTGACGAAGAAGGATGCCTGTTAAATTTCACAGACTAGAAGGGAACCGCCGGGCTGAGGAAGTGTTTGGAATTGCAAACACATCTAGCAGCATTTCCCAGAAGCGCAGCACTTGCATCAGAGACTGATTAGCTCCTATTCATAACGTGTTCCATTAGGACTTAAGGGAAAATGTGCTTTTCAAGGAAGAACAGCAGATGAGTAACACCGTGCTAGTCTGACACCAAAAAAAACAGCACAAAACACACCAAGAATATCTAGCTTTTCAGAAAACAAGCTGAACAAAAGGCTGTAACATGCTAATTCCCTCTGCATGGATATAGATCTGTTTTACCTGGAGGAGGTAAACCTATTTACAGCACAAAGACTCCTCCATTACTGCAGCTGCCTGTGAAGGAGAGGCCCACAAGCTACATGCAGTGCCCTGCTGCTGGAGCTGCAAGCCATGTCATGCAGCCATGGGAGGGAAGAATTAGCCAAGATGGGTAGTCCTCTTCTTTCTCCAAACGTGTGTCTCTCCTGAATGGTGTGTTAAACCAGAGGCTGGTCTGCCACTTGCAAGTCGAAGATAAAAAAAAATTCTTGGCCTTCATACTAGAGTTCTTGGCTTACGGTGTGAAATTCAGAGGTGATTTCTGAAATGTACACAATCATAGAATCGCTACAGCTCATCAAGACCAGCCCCAACCCAGCCCCACCATGCCCACTAACCACATTCCTCAGTTCCACATCTATGCATTTCTTGAACAGTTCCAGGGACAGTGACTCCATCAACACCTTGAGAAGCCTGTTCCAAAACTGGATCACTCTTTTCAAGAAGATTTTCCTAATACCTAATCTGAACCTTCCCTGACACATCATGAGGCCTCTCACCCTATTTTCAGGAAGTTATAAAAGCAATGAAATCTCCCCTGACCCTCCTCTTCTCTGGACTAAACAGACCCAGAATTGTAGACACAGGGGTGTCACAGTGGAGCAGAATAGGAACCATTCACTTCTGTCCAGCAATCTCATAGCAAAGAAAGCACTGTCCTGGGCTACTGTGACCACCCAGACAGCTTTGCTGTGATGAAGAAGTTGCAATCCCAGTCTCAGAGTAGGCACAGGGGCTGGCAGTAACTCCTGTGCAGTTACGATTTTAGTGCATCATGATTCCCTCCTGTCAAACCAGCCCTCTGCACACCATCAACCAATTTCTTCTACTGATCCAGGGCAAAACTGTTGTCCACAATCAGCACTTTGTGCCACAGAGCCAGTGCTGAAAAGATACACACGTCCACCTGGTTGGAAATGATGTGAGCTCACTTTTCAGTTTTAAGAGCAAAGCCTAGTCAATGCAACAGCAATGCACAAAGTACAAAGGAGAAGAAGATAAGGAAAAAAGCTCAGAGATAAATAGACTGGAGATGAGAACAGCCTTCCTGCTAAACAGTTTACTTTTCAAAGGCAGCACAAGGACAAAATGTTTTGTGCGAGGAAAATTAGTTTCCAAGGTGTGTGCTTTCCACACAGAGTCAAGTTAATTATTCAAAGCAGAAGACCATGAATTCTCACAATTTAGTCATTCTGTTCTGACACATTCAGGCTCAGTGAGCTGCTTCTTATCACCAAGACTTTGATAATTAGCATAGACATACGAAATAAACTTTCTGGAGAATTCAGTAGCAAGCAGGTATGACATCCTAATGGGGGTTTTATTAGGCATTTTTCTGCACAGTAATGTATTAGCAATCACTGTGACAATTTCTGCTCTGAGGGGTTTGGCCTTGCTCATTTTTTATACTTGCAGGGAAATAAATTTATTCATGGTAGAGATCTAATCCAATACACTACTTTGTTTACTGTGGTTTCTAAAGTAGCAGTTCTCTCAGAATTAATGAGAAGTGACATATACATCATGGAAGAAAACGCAGTGTCTTCAGTCTGGCATCACTGAATAGCAACGATCTCTTCTGAGTCTGCAGACTGTCAGAAAGCAGTCCTAACTACTTGGCCCTCACATCACAGCTGACATCAGCACAAAACAGTTGTGGTTCCTCCTTTCCAACCAAGCCAAAAATTCTGAAAAACAGGAGAATCAGCTACTATTATTATTATTATGGATATTGCTCCCTATCTTCAGAAGACCACTCAATACTTTCCTAATTAAAAAATGTGCAGTACTAACAATATGATGGGACCTGCCGTGCTTTTCTTAATCTTTTCACTGTAAGCTGCTACAGAGTTAATTTTTTGGTGTTTACAGAACAACTTAAGCTGAAAAGCCTAGTGTTATTTTTAGGAGACCCACAACCTGAAAATACATTGATGCAGAATATTGCTTTAGCATTTCATAAAGTCTCTCTTACAACTGGATCTAAAAGAGAGTGAACTTGCTCCACGGTTTCAATAAAGAAGCGCTCTCTTCGGGAAATGATTCTCCCAAAAGGAGAAAAAAGTGTAATATCTCATTAACCTATTTCAGCCGCACATGTACTAGTAGTGCACAATCAATCAACTTGTGTTCAGTGTGATATGGTCCTTCCAGCTACTCCTTTATGGCACTCCACATCCAGATGAATGTTTGAATTTACGCTTCTGGGACTCCGTATGCTAACAGTAAGATTCTGCTATATTTTTCACTAAAGCAGGTTTGTCTGTGTTTGAAATAGTCCTTTGAAGTAAACACCTGCCATTATTGCTCAGCAAGAGGGGAAAACCAAAATAGTGACACTAACATATCAATTTGTAGAGACTGCCCAGTTAAGGGTAAGACAGAGAAAGGTATTGTGTTGTATTTACATTGGCCATTGTGATACCTTGAGTAGAGGAGAAGACAGAGCCAAAGGAATCAAACAAACAGACATAAATGATATGAACGCCCTTTCTAAAGGATAAACAAACACTTTAATATCCCTTTTAATATCCCTTTTACATAATGCTCTATACAGAGGAGTGCATATAATTTGAATTTTTGACCAGCCAGACCAAGTAATATTTCACTTTCAGGTGACATTCAGAGCAGGGAAAAACAGATACAGGAAAGTGTAACATCACCAGTAAGGATGATATTGTTGGTGAGCTATCAGTTGGTTCAGCTATCAAAAGGTGTTTAATTTTAGAACCCTTTTGTCATGCAAGTAATACTGCTCTCTCAGAAGATTTTCAGTTTTTGTATTTTCTGGGGTTTTGACTGAAATGTCAGTCATAAATGTGTACATTACAAAAAGGTAATTTCAACAAATAATTATAATAGTTTAGGTATTCACTGCAGTGACATCCTAAAATTTGCAACATTCATGGTATCTCTTAAGCCACTTTCATGCTAACTTTACAGAAGCTTTCCAACCTGGATGCTATATGTGCTCAGCTCAATTTATCTGAAAGTTGTCTCTTTCAGCTGAAGATCAAGAAACATAGGCGATCTAGAGATTGCTATGAAACATTATCCAGAATTAGCAACTGGAAGACATTTGGACATCTCACTGTGGAGAGACATTGTCACAGAAAATGTTATTACTTCAGTGCCTTGAAAAATGGAGGAGATGGCTACATGTTGTTTTGGAGTCTTTGTGTTGATTAAAGTGCTCAGAAACATTTGACTTTTTTCATCCATTATTCTGGTCCAGTGGCATGGATGAACAGTACTTCATTCATTTCATTACTTCAATCATTTAATAGCTAATTTTGAATAGGCATTGTTCTACCTCTACTAAAAATAAAAGCTATTAATGCACTCAAACACTCTGACACTCATGGTTGTTCGTAATAGATACATTTGTAACTCAGAATTCTTCAAAACTGCAAGACCCCTACTCATTTCTTTCTCACTCAAGCCTGATCCATAATGGAATTAATAGTGCTGCCTTTAAATTTGCACAAGCACTGTGGAAGACATTGCATAAGGATAAGTAGATCATATTGGTGTCTTATATGTGTATATATGAACATAGATTTGGTAATCAAAAAGCCTGCTATATTGCCGTATACAATAGAAAACACTGCATTGCTTTATTAGTACTGTACTAAGGCCATTTTTCCAACTTTTCAGAGAAGAAACCAGATTTCTTCTTCCAGAATCAGATTTCTTATGTGTTCTCCAAGAACTCAATGAAACCTCACTGTAGTAATGGCCTCAATACAAGAACAGCTGACAACAATTCAGCTACCAAGGCCTTTCAAGTGGCAACACTACTATGCGAACTGATGTAGCATTTTCTCCTTGAAGCTATCAGTCAGGGAATTCATGTCTCTTGCTCTTGCCTTTCTACTTTTTCTGGAAGTTTCCTCGGATGGGAGCCATTCTTGTGATGTGATCACATGAAACAATTCAAGAGTAATGGGCACATGAATACAACAGTAATAGCAAAAAAAAAAAAAAAAAAAAAAAGATAAGAAAGAAGTAACAGCACTTTTGCACGCAGTGTGCCACATCCCTGTGTTAGTGGTGGAAGACATTAAGTTTTACAGACATCCTTAAATCACCAAACACTAGATTACCTAATATTTTCTTTTTATGACTACCTTTGTAGCATCATCAGCTTAGAATCTCTAAGCTGCTAAGTGTGGATTATTCTAAAACTTCAGTACAAGATTTATGGATCATGTCAGGGCCAATTGTGTTCATCTCTAGACCAGAATCATGATATCTAAGACAAATATCAGACTTCAATAGGTATTCACCCATTTAGGGTCAAAAGGTAATTTTTCCAAAAATATATATGCTTTCAGGTTTTAAAAAAGTAATGCTGTGTGGGAGCATTCAAATTTATATAAAAACTCAACTTTCTAGTGTTACCACTAAATAATATTTATTGGTTAACCTTGTGTCCTTTGTTGAAACTGACAGTGTAAATGCATTTTAGAATAGTGTGAGGCTAGAATCTATAATTAAGAAGAACATAGCAAGGTTTTGTAATGTACTTAGTTTGGCAGTTCTTTTGGAAGTAGATGTAGTGTCTTGATTACTTGTTCCTGTTTGTTTATGTATTTACTTACAGTCCTAAATTAAAGGTTATGGAGTGCCTTTCCTCCTTATTGCACAGTGTTTATGAAGTTGCTATACATAGTTTACATCAAACAGTAGTGATAGCAGGCAAAGGAAAAGACCCAGTCTCTCTTCACTTTTTTCATTGTTGAGGAAGGCTTGTTTTATGATTGATGGCTCAGTTCCCTCTTTGAAGTATTCTGAGTCTCCTCTAAGCCAGTTCAGACCACATGTTTTATGATAAGAAACATGGGACACCATTCAGCAGTTCAAACCTGCAGTGGAGCCAGAATTGCCATTGGAAAACTGAAAGTTCATAGAATAGGCCATTTAAGAGGGACAATAAAAATATCTTTCAAAAATACCTCTCATTTCAACTTCCCTGGCCTCATGTATTTTCTGAGACATTCAGTTCCTTTAGCTCCTTGCTGCTTTGCCCAGCAAAATCATAGTTAAGTGATGATATCTGCCAGTCTCCTTTTCTAATGAAAACAGGCTCATCTGAAATAATGAAAAATGTTTGTGGACTCAGAACATACAGACATTCAGAAGCAAAGAAGTGAAAGATCATCAGACTCATGAAGGTGCTGAAATGATGAATATCTTCATAAATCTCATACTACATGACTTTTCCAAAGTAATACAGGAAGTTTGTAGCAGAGCAAGAACTGAATTTTTATTTCCCAAGTCCTTTATTATCACCCAGCCACTGAATCTTAATAATTTTTAAGTGATCCCTAAATAGGCTGGATTCAAACTAATGACCCAAATGTGAAAAATTCTTCACCCCTATTCGTGGGGTTGTCTCATTAATGGTCTCCTAAGCCATCCACTGTTCACAAAAATATTTAGAAAAACAAAATCATATGTGGATATTGCTGTCCAATAAAAACCTTCTCATCTGCACCTACAAATTTCTGTGGAAAATCTACACACAGTAACCTGACAGGGAGAGGTTTCTGTTTGCCAATACATTTTCTGCTGCACATGACACAAGAAAGCTTTCTTAATAGAATGTGTCTTCCTCTGTTGCGGCAGCATTTGTTTATGGAAATGAAATAATTTGTAAATTATTCCAATTTAGCATTCCAGAAAGTCCCAAGTAAAGGCAGAGGCATCTCTGAAATTGAGAAAAAAAAAAATTTTGAAAAAAAAAAAAGAAAAAAATGACAGAGCAGAGAATACAAGATAACTAACAATAAACAGCAAAGCTCTTACTTGAGCATTTAGTGTTCAAAGTAAATTACCCTGACTTATTCACAGTACATCCAGATTGTAATATTATAGAACACTCGATTCCAGTCAAATGCCAATAGGAATAGCAGTTGTTTGTAATAATTTTTACAATCTAGTAGTCATGACAAATCTAGGACTTTTTATGTTCTGTGGATGAAATAACAAACCCAGAAGAAGATGTACAGGATCAGAAGAAGAAAAGCAATAATAAAATGTCATTTGTACTACAGAATATGATGATTAAAAAAATAGGGCATCTAATCCTGTATAATGGACACATAAAATCTCAAATTTTATTGTGGTTTTGTCTGAATAAGGACTGAAGGAGCAAGACACACAGTCTGTACTTTTCAAGCACCTGAGATATCTATGGTTACAAAAAGTATTCACTCTTCATCTAGAAGAGGTAGTTTCTTATGATGCAGTGGCCAAATATCTGCTTAAATCTGTGTGCATCCTTTTCATTTGTCAGCAGGTGAACTGGCAAAATAACATTTGAAATTCCCAGATGTGTCATCACTGAGTTTTTAGGCACTATATTAATATGTACTAATTTGAAGTACAGTTTCAAATGGTTCAAGGAAGCTGAGAAGTAGTCATGGATGCAGGAAAAATAGCCAAAACCAGATATTCTGTGCCATCTTCACATATATTCAGGCACAAGACTTTTGTCTCCATCCTGGTTATCAATACCCTCCATGAAGTCCTGGCACGAAAACTTAGTTTCAATAGCAATTGCCACATACAAGACTCACTAGAAATCACATTAATAATGGTGTCAACTTCCAACTCCTTTCCTAGGAGTAATCTCTGAGCTGCATGTGCAAGCAGGCAAAACGTAAATTTAAAGATTTTAAAACTACAACAGAAAAAAATCTAAAGAGCTGAATTCAATCTAACGCTGAAGAAATTGTGCTTTGGGAAGAAATCACTGAGATACAGACTCCTGTATGGTGCAAAATAGCAGCTGATGAGGAGGTCAGTATTTTAAAGGAGAAGGAAATTCCCTTGGCAAAAAGAAACTGGAAATCAATAGCAGAATTACTAAATGATTGAATTTATCTGTCTTCAGAACACATAATTATAGCAGCAAGGCAGTAAGCGTGTATCGTTGTTTCTGTGCTAAGCACTGAAATGCTAAAGCAGTAGTGGGGAATGATGAAGAACAGAATGTTGTCAGCAAGTAACTAAAACAACAGATGATGAATTTCACCAGACTCTAACAGGAGTTCAAAAATAGACTAGATCTGTTATCCCTCACAGAAACCATGGAAACTTCCCTCGCTATAAGGAAATTATACTACTACTACTACTACTACTACTAATAATAATAATAATAATAATAATAATAACAACATAAATTTAAAAAGAAAAAAGGAAGCAAGCTAGCTTTGTAACACATAGCAGTTCAAACAGCAAATGTGATCAGAGGAGAAGAAAAAAAATGTGAACTCTTTTCTCCATACGGACCACGCAGGAGCAAAATTAAGAGAAATTAATGCTCTCCACTGCCTACAACAGAGACATCTGGAGTGAGACACCCGATACAGGATGAGACACTCCAAGGTCAGTGCACAACAATGCAAAAGTGAGCGTGACTACAGATATCTGACAGCAAAAATGTTGGTGCCTTATGAGAGATCATTATCTTGCATTTTAGGAATCTAGACTTCAATTTTAGGTTCACTGTATCCACTACAGAGCATTCAAAAACAAATTCTACTTCCTCACATCTCGATGCTCCCCCTACTTCAACATAAGGGCTAAAACGGAGAGCAAGTGAAGAGGAACCTATTGTCTCATCGAGCAAAGTCTAACTGTGTTGTGAATCAGAGTTACAATCTATTTATATTATGGTAGAAGAACAAATCTGGAGTCAACACTTATCAGTAGAATAAGCAATGTAACTATAGAGAAAGTGAGGTATGGCTGGTGTTACTCATGCACAACACATGCCTACTCATCACAATCATTTGGGAATACACTCCACAGAATAAAAAGCTGTATAGTCTCTATGAAGTTTTTCTTGCAAGAATACATGAAGGAAAAGATACTTGATGCTGTGTGATACCTTCCATATATAATTTCTCAGCCAGAAGAATGCATTGTGTTCATGGAAATTAAACAAGAAATGTGCAATATATGTGTGGATTCAATTTTCATGTACATAAATATCTTTCCTTTTTTTCTTCTGAAATACTTTAGACCAATTTCTTTAATTCTAGAGGTTTGTTGAAACATTAAAAAGGCTGATTATGGCACAGGGAAACATGAAGAATAGATTCATCATCTAAACTAAATTCCAACAGTGCACATAATATTTTTGCAGGTTTTTTTGTTTTTTTTTTTTTTCTACTGTGGCTGCAGCAGTTGAAGTAGTGATAGCAAAAGCAAAGTCTCAAATTAGCATGTAAAGTCCACAAAAGTGTACCTCAATTGCTCTATATAGGTTGTAATAGATCAGAAATTTCTAAGGATTAGAACCCAGTCTGATAGATGAAAGCTTAATAATGTCACGGGACATCTCAGAGGGGGAATGGTTAGGTAACACAAAACATTTTTTCAGTAAAATAAATAGCTTTGCTAAATAGCTTAGCAACAACCAAAATTACTTTATGTAGCTCGCTGTCACTAACATTTTTCTGTGTTCAGATAAAGAATAAAGGTTAAATTCCTTATATTTCATCTTGCAGTTTTGTTGCCAAATGTAAAATATTTAATCATTAAGCCCGTCATTATTCTCCTGCTGTTCTGCTCTGATTAATTCTTCTAATATTAAACAGTAATTCATTTTATCCTTCCATATCACAAGTCCAGCTGAAGGAGATAAGTGGCTGATAAAAGATCTCCAAGAACAGTTATAAATGATTCTCTTTACAAGAATAATAAGGCAACTATGTAGAGCTGAGTAAATCCTCCATAAGTTATACATAACTAATTTTGTTAGAAAACCTCTGCAAATTGCAGTCAATAATCTTCACTGTTAACCTGCTGTTCTCAAAACTTTTGAGCAGAAACTTCACTCTGAAATGCAAGTGTTTCATTACTTTTTAATGGTGAGCTTTATTTTTACTAAATTCTGTCATGTCTCAATTATTTTCCTCAATTTTTTATAGTTAAAGTAATTGCCATTTCTGAAGATTTATTTACCTTTATTTCTGCTCTGCATTTTATTCTTTGCAAAAACAGACTTCAGTGGAATTGGTGTTCCTCTGTTTTAAGTTTTCCCTGTAAGTCAGCACACTCCTTCTGTAGAGGGATCTGCTATAGGGACATTGTTTAGTGACCAACCACAGGACCTCATCACAGCCATTTCATCCTGGGACATATGGTTTAACCCAGCAGGTAGCTGAGCACCACAAAGTCATTTGCTCACTCCTGTCCTTTCCAGTGGGATGAGAGAGAGAATCAATAGGAAAAAAAAAAAAGAAAAAAAAAAAGTAGAACTCGTGGGATGAACCTATTTACAGAGACAGAGAAAAGGAAAAGGACAGTAGTTCTGACAAAAGGAAAAAGGATAGCAGCTATGACAATATATGTATGTATGTATGAATGTTTATAACAAGTGATGCGTAAGCAATTGCTCACCACCCCACAACTGATGCCCTGCTCACCCCCAGAGCAGCAGCAGAGAGAACACCCATTGCCTACAAAACTTTCCTTCCAAGGATATGGAATATTCCATACGATATGGAATATTCCTCTGGCCTGTTTAAGTCAGCTGTCCTGATTCCATTCCCTCCCAGCTCCTTTGGCCTCGCCTCATTGGTAGGACAGCAGGAGAATGTGGAAAACAAAGTTGTACTTGGCTCTTTACAGCCCTGCTCAGCAACAGATAGAAACATCGTAGTATTATCAACGTTGCTTTTCCTACTTAAACCAAAACATGGCACTGTGAAGAAAAGCTGTTCCAGCTGATTTTAGACAGGACAAATAGGCCAAACTTGAGGAATGAGGATGAGGAAGGAAACTGGTTCTAAGCTGGATCTATGGTACATTACTGAAATAACTACATAAGTGAAAGGTAATGAATCATGTTATTTTGATAAATAATAAATTTGTAAATAACAGATAGCAAAGAATGAGAAGTATTGGCAAAAGAATTTAGACATTTTATGAGATGTAAGAAGTAAGATACGTGCTGTCATGCTGGGCAAAAAACAAGTGACACGTCCTTGGTAACTCTGAACAGCAACAGTCTATGCATTTGTTTCTTATGCTGTGCAGAAAATAGTGTTCAAATTCAGAAATAATTATAGAGACAATTACTCCCCCTACACATATTTGCCTCCTTAAAGTATCTAAGGAGTGTGATACATCTGAAAAGTTCAGAAAAAAATTACTGAATTGTTTGTTTCCCTTTCACTAGGCCATCACGAAACTGAAATTATTTGAAGCAATATGATTTCTCTCTTCCTTTATAATTGCTCTAAATAGAAACAACATTGCTGCATTATTTACTGAATTGTTTTCTAACATTGATTAGTTTATCATCAGGCAGATACTGTCATGGCCCATGTCTGAGATTTAATTCTTAATGGTGTGAGCACTATATCTGGTACACTGGCAGTTTACGTCCTAAACCTAGAGTCTGAGATCAGAGAACTGAGAAGTTTCTGTTCATCTATCCATCCCCTTCGTGTCCATGACTGTCTGAGTGAGTTTGTTTACAACTGACTAGCATCAGTAGTAGAAGAGCTCTTTATACTATGAGACCACTCAAATGCTCCTGGGTCAATTTAGAAGATTGTGACTCATTTGAAAGCCTCTGGTTCTTTCAGACAAGTGCAAGGAAATTTGTCCAGCAAGCCTCTTCCACCTGATCCTGCCAACGAGAAGAAGGATCTTGAAGTTTTTATAACACAAAATTATCAAATTGTTCTCATCCAATTATCTTTATTGAATGCCTCAAACACCACAGGAGCCAAGATAGAAAGGCGGACTCAGGCAGTTGGGTACTGTTTGAGGGAAAACGTGGGAGACAGGCAGGCTATGTCCCACCAAGGCCCCAGTCGTATGTTAATCCTGTTCTGTTACCAGCTGCAGTGGTTGCTGTGGTCACAGATGCCAACCAACCAAACAGGGCAAAGAATTTGTAGAAGCTGCGTGGAACACAAAGCCTTTGGCACTTCATGAATCAGCTATCTCTGTCTCCAAGGGAACACTATGACAGTGTAACAGTCAGTCAGTGCCTGATTTTGGCTTAGTCTCTTAGTAAGCAACTGAAATATGTTGGAAATTAAATAAAAGCAATTTAATTAATTTAAATAATTTAAAAAAATTAATGGAGAAAAGCATCATATTGAGTTTTTTCATTTTAAATTTAGATACTAAGTCCATGAAAAATCTGTAGTAGAGTTATGATATGACACAGTTTGGAGTATGCATAGGTCATATGCCTAATGTATGTATTAGAATGGAAGAATTATTCCCCCATTTGATACAAACATGCACTGAATATGAAAAGAACACATCCATTTCACATCAATCAAAATTCATCTTCCACCTTGTAAATGTGATCTTCAGCATAGCATTCAGTTACCATGGGGATGGGTGATATAGAAATGAAATTGTATGCAAAAACGAGTAGGTGGTCCATGTCCATTTACATTAGAAAGATGTCCTGCTCAGATATAGCTGTGTTTGGCATTTGTTGCCAGTCTCACTGGGCAATAACAAGAGCTGGGAAGGTGAGCAATTCCACCACTCCCAACAGCGATCCTTTCAAAAGAATGTTTGTTCCATACAGACCTCCTGTTCTGCTTAAGCAGGAGGCTTCAGCTTCAAATCATGTCAGTTCATCGTTGTCCCCAGTAGCACATATACACATATGCTGGGGGGGGGGGGGGGGGGGCAGAGGGAGAGTTGTGTCATGATTAATTTCAAGAAATTGAATTTCTGCTATCAGTTACAAGTAGTCAAGTCCAACAGGAAGGTCACCAGATAGGTGCTGAGGAGGCCACAGCTCCTTGGCAATAGAGCTCTCTGATAACCTTTGCTCCCTGAAACCTCTTCCTCTGGACCTGAACAGAATTATTTAGTGTCAGAAAGTGACCAAGAGGATCTTTTTTAAAAATAAATTCTGAAATTTCTGGATTCCTGCACTGGTGGCTCTTTCAAGCAGTCTTACTTCCACAAGGCAGTTTCCCAACTCCAACTCTTACAGCTTTCTTGAACTGTGCACTCCAAAACCAGATAGGAAGTAAATTCAATCCTGTTATAATAGTTAAAGAAACTTCACTAATCTCACACAAGAACATCTGTGAAGACAGTCATTATCCCTATAGTTGTATGATGCTGTATGGATTGCAGAATTTTTTGCTCTTTGCCCTTTCCATCTCTTCTCATGTAGTGCAACAACCACCATAAACACAAAAAACATTTTATGTTGGTTCCTGATATATAACATTTAATATCCCATAAACATGTTATCACAATAGAGTTTATGGAGCAATGAATCGTGCTCTTGAAGTGCAATGATTTACAGGCATATGTGCCAGTCTTCCTGGGAAGGACTCTTGTGAATTCTCGTACTACCAGCATTTAAAGGTGGTGATTTACTGAGTGCAGCTGTATTTGTCAGAACACTGAGCCCACGCTCCGTTCCTTTGAGATGTCTCATGGGACCTTTCAAATACTCTCCATGAAAATATCAATAGGAAAGAAAGAAAGAAGATTATACATCTGTCTTTAAGGTTCTTCCTCTCAAGTATTCTGAGAGGCTGTTTCCAGAAAAGACAAGAAAAAAACCTCATAAAGTAGATACCTTGTAAAGGAATGGCAAGATAAGGGAATTAATACGTCACAAGAGGAAAAAAATTTTATGTTTTTTTAGCTTATAAATATCTCTAGATGTCATTGAATCAATGCTTTGTAGAACGTGTTCTCCATTAGTTTTCCAGTCAGGCAATAGTACATAGAAGATTAATTTTTTTGCAGAGGAATGCATGAATCAGACAAAGAATAACACGTTATGGAGCATTATGCCTCAGTTTCTAGCATGCTGTCTAGTGAGGTGCAGATTTTAACTTCAGGCTGTGATTTTTGAAACTAGCATTTACCTTCACAGAGACAAACAACATTAAAAAACATTAATGGTATGAATTTTGCAATACAAAAGAGGCACTCTACAGATAGTCCCATTCGTCTCCATTTCCTATAAATACACTTCTCCAGACTAATGCTTCTTCCCCAGTTTCAGCTTATGAGATGTTGACTGCTTGTTGAGGTACAAAAAGATGTGTGGATGTGAGTTATTTAAAGAGTTTCAAGTAAGCTGATAAGGTCTTCTGCATTAGATTGGAGGTCTCAAGTCTTAGACTTGAGTTGCTAAGCTGCCTTCGTAGATATAACATTACAATTATTATGTGAAGTCACTGAAATTCGACAGTAACTGGCTGTGTAAATTAATAGAGGAAAATTAACTATGGTTTCATATTTAGACAGAAATATAGCAGAGCTACAAAAAGATCCCTCAGTTGTAGGAAACAAACTAAACGCACTAGATATAAAGAAGCCTCGGAGACTCAGGAATCTCTGTATTCCCAGTTCATACCAATTTTTGTGCTGATGAACAGCCAACGTGGAGAAGATGTGAAACTGAGAAGTGATAAATTCAACCTTTTGCGATAATGACTTCAAGTGATAAGAACATTCCTTCTCTTCTCTGATCATTTCCAAAGGCAACGAACAGGTTCAAGGCCTTACATTACTGAACTTTAATTAGGAGACAAGTTGCATACATTTTAAATGTTAATCACTGTTTCAGCAAGCTGGTGAACTTTGACAGATCACAGCCTGCTCACCACTGGAATAGTCTGTAGCTCTCACTGCCTGTTGGTGATGATGCCAGAAGCTAAATAGTGGAAGTTATGTGGTGCATATCATCCTTTTTTAGAAATGCAAAATCATTACAGTGGTAAAGGTATTAAGAAGAATTTAAGTGATTTGAAAATGACTTACTTCTGAACTGAAATGGCAAGTTGCAGCAGATAAACTGTGCAGAAATTATTATGTTATGCTTACAGTGCGTAGCAATGAGTAGCAATACCGACAGTGCAATTCAAACTATGGAGTAAAAGCTGGAGAAATTCAGTGTCACAATAAAAATTTATGGGCAGCTTCAGTTGCTCTTGCCTCCTTTTATTTTAAAATTAAGTAAAATAGCATTTAAAATGACATGTTTCTAGGTTTTGATACAGCCAGGCTGACCAGGAGGGACAAACACTTGAAAAGGGAGGTTACACGAGGTGCTTGAAGATAGAAATTATTTCCTTAAAGTGTTTAATCATGCTTTCCAAAACCATTTCCTCTGGTGACCTAATCACATAAATCATAGCAAAAGGTTAAAGATGAAGTTCGATTGCACCAAATTATGTGTGATAGTTTCTCTGAAAAGAGAGATTATTTTCCATTAAGCAGTGACTCATTCAAAATAATCATGTTCTTTGTACAGCCCCAGGGCTAGTGGTCAGTACGTTCTCACACAGTTGCACGGGTGGACTGCATGCCTCCTCAAAACTCTGCTGCATGGGAAAATAACAACCAACTTGTGGGCAGGGTTCACAACTGAGATAAACTTTCTAATCTCAGATTTCCTTCCGTCTGGTGAATAGCAGTTTATTGGGTCAGATAATAGTGCTCGCTTTTAAAAATGCATGCCCTTTACATGTATTCTGTGAAGTCCATGTGCTTTAATCTGTATTTTTAAAAAAACAGGGACAACTTAAAATGTTAATGAGGTGTTTGAAATAATACCTTTTTTTTTATAGAAAACTTCACTGAATTGCCACCATGAATTACAATGTCAAACGATCCTAGGACAATCTTTCTGAAAAATCAGTAACAGATTTTTGCAATATATAGAGAAAGAAATACTCCCAGAACAACAGACTTTTCAGGCCAAATTTAGCTGGAATTTTCACCATCCAAACAACCCAAAGAAGCTCCACTGCATGTGAAAATCAAGCCAACACATTGGCAGGTAACCAGGTCTCTGCTGGTAGCCTTCTAATTACAAAGTAGTTTCAGTAGAACACTGTAATTATTAACAGTTAATTAGGACTTTATAATGTAGCTTTGATAGCACTACTTGAACTTAATTAAGAAAAATGTAAGAGGCTTGTTCCCATAGTAAAGAGAGTAAATACATCATTAAAGAGGAAACCACGTTAAGAAATAAACTAAATATAATTGTCATTCAGATAGCAAAATTAATACCAAAGGTAACAAAGGTCATGCCAAATTAATAATATAAAAAAGATACTTGAACAGCCCACCATTGAAAATACAGTTGCAAAACATGCAAATCTTCTATCTGAGCAACTCTGATCACAGTTCTGTTTATTCCCTAAAGGAAGCTAGATCCAGCTATGTGTGCTGAGTTGATTTGTTCAAGATAGCTGAAACATCTCCTAGAAGCCTAAGCACTTTATGGAGACACAATTATTATTTGGACCAGTTTCCCCACTTTCAGGGGAAGAAATGTTCTTTACTTTTGTTTGGAGACATTTAGAGGAGGTGGGATGGGTGTAGAAGAGAAAGAAAATCCTTACTCAGCTCCAAAGCAGGCAGACCAGAGATTTGATTCTGGTCTCCAAGGCACTATCTTAGCTTTGAGCTGAAGAGTCCAAGAGCTGAAAAACAGATACTTTAATAAAAGTCTGTGCTCTTGAAAGCTTTTTAAAGCCCTGTATTTTGACTAATGCTGAAAGAATACAAATTATAAAGATGCTTAAAATAGACTTTTGTTGATCACATCTGAGCATTTTTTTTACAGTTGTGTGTCTTTCGTCTGCTGTAAGAGCCCATGAATATAACTGTATTTTCATTCTAGAAAACAGTAAAAGCCAGGATTAATTCATCTTTGATGAGCACCAATAGTGTCAAAGAAAGGCTGGAATAAGGATGCCTCTGGATGAGGCTGCTAATACGCCCTTAACTTCTGTGTCTACAATGGGCAGAGTCAATGAATTACAGGTTTTTTTGTTTGTTTATTTTTTAATATAGATCTTTTCTTTGAGGTCTCTCTGTTTCACTCATGGAATTTTTGGTGTCATTCCAATGTTCAGAGTTAAAAGTTTGCATCCATCAATACCCAACAGCTGAAAACAACCCAACCATAATTAAAAAATTCTAATTAGAAGATCTCTAATTAAAAGATGATCTCCCCAAAAATACTTGCTATATATTGAACAGACACTAAGACCCTTTTCTGTACTCATTTGAGGAAAAGCTTATTGTGCTCCATTTTACTGGCCTCTTACTATGCTTTCAGTATAGTTTCACTATAGATTTCCTGTAGATGCAGCCCAGGCAATAGCTGAAAGATAAGGGAAATTGAACCTTTTGGTACTGGTATCGGAAACATTTTCAGTACAATTTCCTATACCCCATTTATGTGTGAGTAAGTCTCTCTGAGTGTTGAAAAGTACCTCACAACCCCGTAAGATCGTAAAAACTCTGTCAGTGTATCACACTTCAGGGAATGTGAGTTGAATTCAGGCTCCTGTAGGGATATTTTTTCCAAAATTTCCATACATACTAATAAAATTGAACCATTTTACCCTTTTTTCAGTTTGGCTGAGAAGGTTCCATAACACCTAGCGAGCTTTTAGCACATGGAAAAACAGTGGGCAACACTTGGCTCGCTGGTGGGATTAAAATTAAATATAGTGACAACATGAAGTGTGACAGTGAATATTTCCAGTCTTCCTAGCCAAAAGCCTTGGACCTGAACTACTGAGCTTCAGGCCTCTGCAGCAGAATAGGTAAAGTACAGTGTGGCCAGATGCACCAAATCCTGGGTCTACTCCAGCACTATGACACTGTGATCACCTCTGAGCTCTGGATTTCTCAGCTGAGTTCAGGAATTTTAAGTAAGTGTGAACCTTGAATTTCAATATTCAGTCTTTCAGGTGCAGCTGAGCAGAGTAGAGATTGCTTTTCAGAGACCTTTTCTTCCCTGACTGATGAGACAGCTTCTTCCAGTGACAGTTTGATGGTGAAGAACATTGGACAGTAGGCTAATCACACTGACAACTTTCTCTGGAAAATAAGAAGTAATACAGAAAGCTGTAAATGTTGCATTTGCCTCAACTGTAGCTGCCTTCACATAAGGATTATAGTCTTGAATTTACCTGGTGTTTCAAGCAGGAAAATTTGAAGTATCAGTGCATTCTGAGCAGCTGGGCTTCCCTATTGACTTTTTGCATCTGATAGCCTTTACAGACAAACCCATACTCATATTTTTTGCAAACAATTAGGTGGTCATTTTTCACCAATATTTACAGGTCCCAAAAATGCCATGCTCAAGGTAAGACAGAAAGGTTTGCCAAAAAGACCATGTCAGGCTAATGAGGTGACACGTCTTTCAGACTGGTATTTATTACTATCAGTTGGCAATTAAGGTAATCACAGAGAGCGTGAGAGAGACTGCAGCTGCCAATGAGGGAAATTGCCAGCAGCTCACAGTAAGCAGTGCTAATAGATGTATCCTTCATTTTGAAATAGACTTTAAGCTAGTTCACATGGCCAGCACTGACTTTCCACATAGCACAGCCTTCTATGATTACCAGCAAGTAGTCCCTATTGTATTCACAGCCTCCCTTTGTGACTAAAAGCTTTTGAGAAAATTAAAGGAGACGACCTGAAAATTTGGCTAAAAATTCTCTTTTTCAAACAGCCTTAGGTCATTCTACCCTAACTCCAAGTGAAGCAATGCAGATGATGACAAGCACAGCATACACTGTGCACTTTTCAGACAATTATAATCCCAAGTAGGATCAAAACAAATGAAAGAATCCAGTGAAAGAGGATTCAGAAGGAGTTTAATGGAAGGTGCTCTGCCTCTGTGCTCCATTTTACTGGCCTCTTATACCCTTTCAGTATAGATTTCCTGTAGCTGTGGCCCAAGCAATAGCTGAAAGATAAGGAAAATTACACCTTTTGGTACTGGTATCGGAAACATTTTCAGTACAAGTTCCTATACCCCATTTATGTGTAAGTTCTCTCTGAGTGTTGAAAAGTACTTCACAGCCTCGTAAGATCATAAAAACTCTGTCAGTTTACTGCCATGACCCCTGCCCCAGGGATTGTTCCTGACTACTCTCCAGTGAAGAACCCTTTCCTAACATTCAACCTGACCGGCACTGTGCCTTTCCCTCAGGTGCATGAGAAGAGCTTGAGGATGCAAAATTTACAAGCATTCAAGGTGACAGACACACACCTGTGCATTCACATACCCCAGTCATGCAAGAGCAGAATGTGATTCTTCCATCCATACCTCTCTATTTCTGTATTATCATGTCCTTCTTTCTGACCACAGACACAGCCTTCAGCCTTACCAGGCACATTGTTTCCATGAGGAGCATGACAGTTGGCTCTGACTGGTTCATTTTGCCTTCAAACAGAAAAAAAAAAAGAGAGATTTGTCCTTTACTCACCTCTTTGTCAAGTTCGCATGTAGCACTCCTGCCTGGAAGGATATTTCTCTAGTCCCACCAAATTTACTAGCACTACACAAAAACCATATTGCTTTGTTGCCACTTTGGTGTGGAGAACTGACCCTATAAGTGTTTCACATGTCAGTCAGAGTATATAGAAATGGCCTCCAAGCACATGAGAAGAGCTCTTCGGCATATGTGATATTCTGCTTCTCACCTAGTGCTGCTCCATGCAAAGAACTGCATACCCACAGAAGATCCAATGTGCTCTGTGTGCATCAGACCAAGATAACAAACCAAACAAAGGCATTCACATATGTGTGCTGCAACTGGTCTTTCAGTCATGTATGTGCTCAGATCAATAAGTCCAGTGATGGGATCCTATAAAGCTTACTGTTTTTGACTCAACTAGCTGGGACTAATCCTTACGTTTTGTGTGCTAAATCATGATGCACTCAAAATCTAAAAATACAACATTGGCAAAAGTAATATACAAAATCAGATGCTACAGAGAAAGGAAGTTCTTGGGAGAGCTATTTGTGCTAAGAACTTCTTGAGGAAGCATAACACTCTCCAACTACTGTCAATTTCACTTTTTTATAGCACTGAGCACCTTTATACTCTTTTTCTGCTGCTATCTTATGTTACGCTTGTCTAGCAAACCTTTCACCACAGAATGTATATTTTTTTTAGTTCTGAGTCTAACACAATGAGTACAGCTATTGTCTATGCTGACAAGACACTGTTAGTTGTAACATGAGTAGTGATGATTTTGGTGCATACCTGTGTGTTACTTCGATTTTCCTGATTTATAGCAGCATAAAGGTAGTCTGAACTTTTCTATACCCATTTGCATCATCTCAAGATCTGGCTCAGGAGATCATAGAACCATAAAATCATTTCTGCCAGAAAAGACTTTTAAGATCATCAATTGCAACCACCAGCCTGACCTGTTAAGTCCCATAACTAAACCTCATCGCTTAGTGCTATATCCACACATCTCCTGAATGCCTCTAGTAATGGGGACTCCACCACCTCCCTGGGCAGCTTCTTCGAAATCTTCCTTATTCTCTCTGTGAAAAAAATTCTTCCCAGTATCCCATCTAAACATCTTTTGTTGCAACTTGGGGCCATTTCCTCATATCCTATTGCTCATCACCTGAGAAAGGAGATCAACAACCAGCTTGCTTCATACCTCTTTTAAGGAGCCATAGAAAAGAGATGAATCTCTCCTCAGCTTCCTCGAGAGTAAACAAATTTAGTTCCTCCACCACTCCCCTTCAGACTTCAAGATCCCTCCCCAGTTTCACTGCTGTCCTCCTCACACACTCGAGCAACTCAGTGTCCTTATAGTAAGGGGCCCAAAACTGAACACAGTATTCAAGGTGCAGTCTCACTAATGCCATTTTCAGAGGGACAATCACTTTCCTCATCCTGCTGTCCACAGAAGACACAAACCAGGATGCCACTGGCCTGCCTGGCCTTCTGGACACACTGCTGGCCCGCTGCTGGTTCGTGACATCTAAGACAGTTCTTTCTACCTCTTTCAGTGCTTTCCAGCTTGTCTGATCACCACGATTTTCAAGCTTTTAATTCCCATGCCATTGCTGTGGTAACACTTGAAACAGTTTTTCTTTGTTTATGGATGTCTGTCAGTGCTACCTCTCGTGCTACAATGCATCTGAGAGTATGTTCAGTGCATGGTAATGCAGGGGAGTGGAAAAAGATCTGTGTCTCAAATCGCCAGAGTAGGTCATAATTAGGTCACTATGAAATTGAGCAAATTCTGATCTTTAACTCTGATTGACTTCAGTGAAGGCTAAGGCCACATAACTACTTTGAAGCACTGGAAGGAATGACTGGAACCTACAGACGTCATTCTGTGACAGAGGAACCAAGGAGAGCTTATGTCATTAGAACAGTGAGAGCCCAACCAAACTCCAAACAGCACCCCTGAGGTAAAGAACTGGAAATCAGATCCTTTACACTTCTACCTCAAACTGTAACCAACTGAAAGAAAAAGAAAAAAAAGTGAATAAGTGGATAAGTGAATGTAAATCAAAAAGCTGTAACAACTGAAATAGATGATGTTATTTCATGTGGGTAGAACATAATCCAAATAGTGCAGCTTACTTCCTGGCTATCCAGAGTACTTTTATGAAATGTTTGCCTTCTGGAAATACATAGCTTGTAATAGCTGAGTGGGTGTGACACAAATGCTAACATCACCTTTGAAATCATAATGTGCTGCTTCATAAACAAAGCCTTTCTACACAGTTAAGAGTAAGGATTTTATTACAAAAGAGGTGTGTGCTTTTCTGATTTCAAAATGTTACATTTAGAAGTATAAAAGAGAAAGAGATTACCCTGTAGGTACACTCCAGTCTCAGAAGAAAAATGTCATGCCAACTCATTCTTCTTGGTGTTATTAGGTTAGGAGATAGCTTCTAGGTGAAAGGCATCCACCTGTAATAATCACATTACAGCAGAGTGCATTAATTAAGGATGAAGTCTGTTTTTATTCACTTGTGGTGTCAGATGAATAACTTACGGCATTTCCATAATAAAACCAAACTTCAGAAAAAGAAAGATTTTTAAAAGTTAATTTTGGCCTCTTATAATTAAAAAAAAAAGAAGAAGAAGAAGAAGAAAAAAGGCATGCACTATATACTTACATAAACATAAGTCAGTACAGCTCCACTGATATTCTGTGTATGATGCTTCTTTCTACCTGAGGATAATCTGCTCCAAAACACAGGATCGCCTCATTTAATCACAAAGTCTTGGATGTCAGGAAGTCTTTTTTACTATGAGAGAGGTGAGGTGCTGGCACAGGCTGCCCAGAGAGGTTGTGGATGCCCCATCCCTGGAGGTGTTCAAGGCCAGGTTGGATGGGGCCCTGGGCAGCCTGGACTAGTATTAAATGGGGAGATTGGTGGCCCAGCCTGTCACAGGGGGGGGGGGGAACTTGATCATCCTTGGGGACCCTCAAACCCAATTATTTTATAATTCTATGAAATACTTCCTCTAAATAATTTGTTTTTAAAAGTAGTCATCAATTTTCAGAGTTTCACAGGAATTTAGACTTAAAATTCTAGCAGTTAGAAGGTTTAAAATGCTGCCCCTAGTTTCATTTGATAATTTTTTTTAAATAAAAACATATTTTCAGTCTTATTTTAAACTGTATAAGCACACATTTTTCCTACAGAGATTGTAACTTAAAAATGTCTCTTGCTTCTGTAGATAGATAATACTCACAGACAAACTGAAAGCCAATTTCAAGTTTGTTTTACTGCTCTAAGGGAGAGGTACATGAAATAGAATTTTCAGGTCACATACCACTCTTCCCAATATAAATTCAGCATAAAGAAAAGACATTTTTTGAATTTATAGCAGCATTCATGAAACCAAAGAGGTTTACTGCTACTATTTGAACAAGACTAACTACGAATTTAAAACTAGATCTCAAATCCCACCAACTGTATCTTCTAACCCCATTAAAGAAGTCCACCTCCAACATATACATTCCGTATTCTGAATCCTGGAGAAATGGTGTAATTTTGATTTGACCTCAGTAGTGGTTTAACCTCATTTTAATCACAGGCAGTCTCATCGTGCTACAGACTGTACTCATTCCTAAATCTGCTCACCACCTACTTTCTTTATTTACTGCAGCACACTGCTCCCTAGCTGCCTCCTCCAGTAATAAGTAGCTCAGGCACAGACAGCTATAACTGATACTGCAGAGATGCATAAATTAAACCAAGTATTGTCCTCTGCTAGCTTAGATAAAATACATTTCAGAACCAAATGAAAGGTGCTTTTCTGACGGCCTTCCCACTCCTGCAATGGGATTATCCCAGTGAGGGTTTTCATTTTCTAATGCCTCAGTCATTGTGTCACTAATGCACCTTCTGTTCAAAAAAAATTTAAAAAAAAGATCTTCAGACATTTGCAAAGTACTGCAAAAACGTCAGTAGCGGGGTCTATTAGCACAGTTCCGTGCTTTGGCATGTCAATAACATCTGTATTAAGCAGATTGATTTAAATCTGTAGGTAGATATGAAGATCAGTTGATAGTCAGGTATACAGGAGTATGCACATATTCACTTGGCATTTTTATTTTGCATCTGATATGCTGGGAATTGTATGCATTTAACGGTTTAATGCAGCTCACTGTCATCCATATGGAGAAATTCATGCAAATGAAAGTAAATTGCAAATTATACCCAATAGAAAGAGTATCCTAAGTGTCAGGTGTAACTCGCTACTGCAAGCAAAGCACATTAGCGCCCAAATCTCACAGAAACTTTGGTGGATTCCCATCTGATGCTTCACAACCAGTGTTTCCAGATGTTTTTTCAGTAGGACAACATTACCTTAGAGAGTTCAAAAAGAAAATACTGTAGGAAACTGCATCGTTTTCCATTAGCCGTCTGCCAGCCCCTGTACACGTGTCCTGCCTCTGCCATATTGTTTGTTGGAAGGCCAGTGCCTCTAAGGGGTGGTCACTACTGTCGTTCACTAGAAGAGAAAATGAAGCTTTCTAATCTTGAAACTGGGATGCAGCTATGATGGACAATGGATGTTACTTTTATTTTCTCAGTGTTTTCTTGTTTTTTTTTGTTTGTTTCTTTTTTTAAATACAAGGTGCTATCTTATCTAAAAGGAAAAGTTCAATTTCCCTTCAGTTCAGCTTTGTGAGTACGGCCCTGAGCAGAATTTATAAATCCACCTCTAATTTATTAATGCCTTTAGCATCCCATTCCACCGGCTCACACAGCATGTACTTTTAAAAAATGATTCTGTCATCTGGAATGAGAGAATACAAATAATGGAGAAAGCAGGATCGGTGACTGCATTTAATGGCTGGACTTCCAAGAAGCTTTATGGCAGGCATTACAAATACCCTGGTGTTTCACCAGAGCTGCAGTAAAGCACTGACTCTCCTGTGATGGCTCGTCTTCATCTTAATTAGCAACACCTTTAAATCAGAAGAGCTTCATCGAACAAGGGGTCTGCTCCTCAATTAGTATGTGTAACTCTCAAGAGAGAGCAGTGAAGTGCTATGATCCCAAATCTGCTACTGGAGTCAAAAGAGGAGCAGAAGCACAAACTATATCCTTTTGCTACATAATTTTGTATGGCAGTCTATCACTGAAACTATTCCCAAGACACCCCTTATTCTGGGGCACTTTGCACCAGTCACGTTCTTCTCCTTGAAATTTGGACCTTTAAGAACATGGCGTCCAGTTTATTCAGCCTTTACATTGCCAAGAAAATAATATGAAAATGAAAAGATAAAATAAATATGATAAATATACAGCAAAATTCTACAATTCTACATTTCTACAATTCTCCATTTGGGATCAGATGCTTTTCTTGTACAGTAGAATGAAGGGCATGAAAGCAAGCATCAGCAAAAGGGAGAAGGTTTTTGGAGAGCAGCACAGATCAGAAGTGAGCAGGTTTACCTTGTGTTTGAGCTAACTCACAGTGACAGTAAGGTTAATGTATTGCGGGTTCAGTGACTGCTTTTCGTATTCCGCAAATGGAGCTGGCTCCCTTTGTGCTACGTGCCATAAAAACAAGAAGCAAAAAGAGAAAGGCTCAATACCTTTTAAAATGGGGTGCATCACATGCATTGTGTCTGCTAGAAGCATCTTCTCACCTTCAGGAATAAGAAAATAAAATCCAAAGTCGCTTTTTGTATACATTCAGTTCATTGATACTGCAGAAAATTATAATATATTAAATAAAAAAAGAAGAAGAAAATTGTAAAGGTGCCTGCTGTGTCTTTGTAGCCAAAATGTATTGAAAATAGACCTCATTGTTCAATTAGCTTGAAATGGCTTTCAGAAGAATTAAGTAGGTCCACCAATCCAAAAGCAAATAACAGGGCTTAAGTGTTAAACTTCAAACTGTTAGATTTTCATCCTATGTAGCAAAATGACAGCTATGTCACTGCTGGGGAAGATGTAACTGTGAGTGAGTCACCAAAGAGCTTATCACACTCCTTGATAGACCCGATCACAGTGAAACCTTGGGAGACTGGAGTGTGAGACAGAGAACAAAGGTTAAACAGGAGATTCTTCTGTATGCACTGCTAATCTTGTCACAATTGAGAAACCTTTTATCCTTTATCACCCCTGCTTGGGGGTAGCTAAGGGCCAGTTAGAGGAACTGTTAGAGGAACTTCTTGTTTGTGAGTGAATGGTATAAAAGAGAATTGTTCTGATGCCACAAGAAACTGAGAGTGCTCTCTATCTTGACTGAACTCTGACATGTCATGCCAATTACATTTGCTTAAGAAACCCAAAGTGAAAGGTAAAATCAGCTTTGTCTGTAGGCTGTCCCTGACATCTCCTGTTTAAACAAATATAGGCCTCTTGCCCTTATTTAAAAATAGATGGTGTTCATTAAAGTGATTCATTTGCATATGTGTTTGATCTCTATTTATCTTGGAAATTTCAGGATATCCCTGAAATTATCCCCCTTTTTATCATTTTTTTTCCTATAGAGACTACACTTCAGTTCTGAAATAAATGTTACCGTTAGGATTTCTGTCAGCTTTTAGAATTTGGGAAATTTTGCTCTAAATCCTTTAATTTAGAAAATAAAAAATCTTAATGACCAAAATCCAGTCATGCTCTTTTTTTCATAGGCAAGAAATGGATGTTACCAAGAATCACAGGATCACAGCAGGACTGAGGCTGGAGGAACCTCTGGGGATCACCAGCCCATCTCTCCCAGCTCAGAATAGGGCAAGTGAGCAATCATCACCCACAGTCCCATGCAGTTGGGTTCTGAGTATTTCCAGGGATGAAGAATCCACAAGATCTCTGGGAAACCTGTTCCGTTACTTGAATATTCTCACAGTGAAAAAGATTTCTCTTCTGTTTAAATGGATTTTCCATCTTTTCAGTCTTTCCCCATTGCCTCTTGTCCCACCAGAGAGTACTGATCAGCTGGCAACACTCCTGCTAGTGCAGCCCCTGGCATTGGCCTCTCTTGCCACAAGGGCATAATGTTGTCTCATGTTCAACTTGGTGTCCACCACGATTCTGGTAGAACACAGGGATACTGGATGCATTAATTCTATCCTTCCACTCCACCTCTCTGTCACAACTGTTTTCTTCCCTCACTGTTGTATTTCAAAAAATAAAGTTAGGAATAATCAAATGAACTTAGTGACCATCTTTTCATTTTTATGAAATAAGTGTGGGTTTTTCTATGACGGTACAATATCTTTGCTGTAGCCCTAGGCAAAACTTCAGAATTCATTTTATTCACCTGTTACTGCAGGTCACCAACTGAAGTACCTTCACCTCTCTGAACATTCTTGCTAAGTTTTAAGATGAGAAAGCAAGTATACGCAGGCAGTAAGAAAGCCAAAATGAATACATTCACAATTTCTTTATAGGATTTGATTGTGTTAGGGCTTTTTTAGCAGGTTGTTTTGTTGTTTCTCCCCTCAAACACATACTTTCCCACTGTGACATCACAGGTAGATCTTACAAAAGTATTGAGGCACTTCTAACTTTTGAACATCCCCCACTGTTCAAATTGCAGAAGAGAATTAAATAAACTTGAGTTTATGGTCCTGCAATGCAATGCTTGGATTTGGTTTTGTATTCCTTTTAGAGAAAAGATAGAGAACTATTTTGGAAGCTGATTCCAATATCCCCTAGGGCTTCCAAGACAGAGAAAAGAAAATTAAGATACTGGGATTTAACTTCAACCCGTGTCTACTCTCTTTTGGCACTGTGTTCTCTCCTGTACCATCCCAAATAAGGTACAGATTTATCAACCCTATTACTAATTTATATTGTTCTCCATTGCATGCTCAGCTGTGCCTATCAGACTATTAAGAGTTTAATAGTGTCTCTGTATTTATCATTACTAACTTTAAGCAGGAACAAGGACATGTCAAGCCATAATATTGATGCATTTGAAAATATGTTAATTGTCTTCCTCATTAATCATCCTACTTAGCTACTTTCCACTATGATTTTTCTAAATGCATATCATGAGAGATATTTAACATTTTAAAAACCTTTTCTGAATTCCTTTCAAATGCCAAAGTTTTGCTGTTAATTGAAAACAAAAGTATTGTAGGGATTTTTATGGAGGAATCACCAATCAGAGATAGAAGTTAATGTACATTTGGTACATGTTATCAGCTGCTTGTCAGCCCTACTTACTAATGAAAATTAGCTATCTGTGCTCAGCTGAAGTGCTAACTAGCTTTCAGTATGAATCGTTCTCATCCTGGATCCAGAAGAGCTGCAAACATCTCGGTCACTCTTCTAAAGCAAAATGTCTGGGGTAGATGTGAAACAGAAAATGGCAAACCTGAGTAATTGCTGCTAATGCTAACACAGGCATGCCTGTACAATAATGACTGTGTTTTCCCCTCAGACTGCAAACTGACAGTCTTACAGCATATTGGGGTTTATAAGGAAACCTTATGAACATACACTGTGACTTAAGGCATCATTTCCTATTCTCTGTATGGAAATCTGAAACATCAAATGGTCCAACTCCATTTTAGATTTGAGGGGGACACAGGGTGGATTTCTGCAGAGGTGGGTGGAATAATGGTTTTTTGGCTTTCTGACCTCGAATTCCCTGTTCTGATATGCTCATATTCATTAGCTGAAATATCTTCAGGACCACATGAGATTTTATCTACAAAAATTATATTTAGAAAAGTTCCCTTCAAGTGATTAAGAGAGACAGCAGCCCTTTGACTAAAAATCAATAAATGTCACATTATAGTGAATGCAAGCAACATGGGAGAACAGGGGCTCAAAGGGACAAATCTCTTTAAAATAAGCAACAATCATCATATTAATTCTTTGTCTCCTCTACAAGTATGTGTATCTTTTCCCATCTCTGACACTGTGGGGACTGATTCATTCAAGCTGTGAAGAAAAATCTAGTTTCTTGGCATACCAGCCACGCTAATTTTGCACATACTCGTGTACATAATAAGCCAGTTAACATGACAAAGAACTAAAAAAAATCATATTTCAAAGAAAAAATGGAAGAGGATGGTGTGGGTTCAGGATTTAGAATGGAGGCAATATTGCTCCTGCAAGCTGTCCTCAGATAAGCAGTATCTGCCACCTAGAATTTCTCTGTGACCTAGGCAATTTAGACTGAGAAAAGCTCAGGGGTCTGGTCTGGTACTCAGCTCCTACCAAGTTCCATGGAAATTCAACCCCAGGACATGACAGCCAGCGTTAACAAGCCAATGCCTGCAGGATAGCAGTGTGTTCAGGGGCAGACCAAGGCTGGTTGTTTGTATGTAGATCACTCCAAAAGTAATGCCTCCTATTTATTTGTGTGGAAACCACAAAAGATACAAGGAGCACAATAACACTGTCAGTAGAGCAAATTCTCAGCTACAAAGCTAATTTTCAGCTGTAACACAATTAGCTATGCATTTTCACCAGTGATGAAACAGAGTGACCCTCTGTCACTGCTGAAATGCAGCACCCAGCACCTCACCAAAGCTCACATCCACTGATTGATCTCCATAAATGTTTGCAAGTGCCAGAGAATGTCAGTGGCTGCCATTTTTTCTACATGGAGGAATTCAGTGATGCACCTTTGTTCTATATGCACTTCCATGTCAGACACCGTTCTGTCAAATTGCCCTTCTGTTGCTATCTGCCATAAGGCAACAAAATGAAAGGGAATAGTGGCAGGAAGGACCAACCTCTATTGCCAAACATCCACCTCTGGTGTCACAGGGCAACACCATAAAGTAGGAGGCATTACTTTTGGAGGAGTCCTCATATCTGAAAAGCTGCACTATGATTATACTGATTACCAGTAGTTGTACTCTCTCCATTCTACGGAAAATATGAGTATAAATGACAATTTCTCACTTGTTAAAGATCAAAAAATCTGCCTCCATCTGAATGCACACGAGTTAACCTCATAGGGAAGCTTGCTGGGACAGTCCTTGGACCTCATTCCTACAGCCATGTCACACTGGCAGACACATTTTGCTGCAAGCCCTGTCTCCAGTGAAGAAGTGAAAGATCTGTCCCCGGTTTCACTAGTGCCAGGGCTTCACAATCTTAATTTTGATGGCCTCTGCCAAGCACATTTAGTGTTCCAGCTGCTGCATTCTTTACTCAATTTATAGGCTGCAATTACATTTAATCATGGCAAAGAACAGTAGCGGTGTTACACTAGATCCCCCAAAACTGATTCAGCTACTGTTCAGGCCAGTTGTAATGTCATAATAAAGATGTGTGGAAGACAAAGACATTGCAAAAGAGTGCTGCAGACTGAAGGAGTGAAATGAAGACATGAGGACAGTGAAACAGGAATCACAAGAACTTGAGGGATAGGAGACAAAAATACAGATCATATCATATCTCTATGCCACACAAAATGAAGAAAGAACTAATGACAAACCATCCCTCCTTTATTTCCTTGTGCACCATATATTTGAGCAGAAAGCTTCAAGTTCCAGATTCTTGAGCTGCCTGGACCATGTGCTTCATTTTGTTATTCCCTCTTCTATCAGTGATATCATCTGAGGACATAAGCACTTAGGGCACAGGGCAGAGTCTTGCCTTTAGTCACCTTCCAATTCACCTGCAGGAGCAACCCTTGCTACCATTTACTGCAGAATTCTGAGCTAGAATGAGCCTTTGCCCTGTACTGATATTGAATGCACCTTGTTCTTAGCAGAACAATATCTTCTATGGGTCACTCTCCAAGGAGCATGCCTATCTTTGGACAGAACCATGTACTGGGGCCTAAAAGCATTGTTCAGCTTTCAGATTTTACTTACTTACAGATTTTACTTACTAAGCATGTCAATAGCCTTGGACTGCAGAATTTCCTTCCATCTGCATGCAAAATATCTGAGATATTGTGTACTGATCTAACACATACCGATTTGAACTGAAAGGAATCAGTGTGGCCTGTTGTAGCCTCTGAATCATTGACTTTACTGTCAGTCTATAAAAGTATTAGAGCTCTTCTGGGTATTTTCTACATTTCTTTCACTTCTAGTTTAAGCTATAGTAAAAAGGTTTCTGGTGCTACAGTGTAAGTTCAAGGTACTGTGATTTAAAAATAAACACCTGTATAGAAAGGCATGCAGCTCCCAGTATATTCTGGAAACAGAGCATTTCAACCTGCAAGAGTGCATTTCAACCTTTCAAGAGTGCAAAATCCAAACTCAATCTTAGTAATTAGGAGCGAACAAACTCCCCAGTCTCTGGCCTTGCATTTGCCTCACTGTGCACTAGAGAGCTTGCAGTGATATTTCACTGCACACAATCAGCAGTTCTAACAGAACCAGAAGAGTTTCTGCAAATGACTGGGGAATAAAATATAAAGAGGCCAGGGAGAAAGTAAAGAAGGGGGAAAGAGAGAGAAAACATCTCCAAATGTCACATTTGGGTGCTACTGTAGGACCTGCATTAAGAACCAACATGACTTGCTATTGATGTGGGCATAGAAATAGCTACAGAATGGGCCATGTCTTACCTACATAGAGCAGCAACACTACAGTGACATTGATTGATCTTGTTCTACCTGCGCTACTGTAGGGCCAGGATCCCCAAGGGTAACACAGGTCCCACAGCATTCAGTAGCATGTAGGAAAGAAGTCTTCCATGTCCTACTGCCCCAAGGGCCATCAGTCAGAAGAAAAGATCTATCAGATTTCTCCAGTTTTCCAGGAGCCAGGAGAGACACCAAAGCACTAAGGCAGCAGTTGCAGAGGCAAAGGATGTGGGCTGCTACACCAGTGCTCACCCTGCAGATCTGTGCTTAGTACAAAGCACTGCAGCAGCCAGGGAGCAGGCTTTTTCCTTGGTGACACCACCTATGGTTGCTTCCCAACTGCAGGAAAAAGGAGAAAAGCTTGTGCTTCTTCATTTAGACAGACACAGACACAGAATAGTTAAAATAAGACAGACTGAATGTTTAATCTGCCAGAAACATACGAAGAGAGCAATCAAATCTGGGATAAGTAGCTCCAAATGAGGTATGCCTGATTGCTTTAGGCCATGCTGTTTGTCAGTCTTTTAAAATTCAAGTCATTACCAGATGCTGATCTGCTATAATATTGTGATATTTTATCTGATTACACTTATCTGATTGTGCCGTATCTGCTATTTGCCTACCCATTTTTCCATGTATATTAAATGCAGGTGGTTTTATTATTCAGAGAGCTAGAAAGTCTTGACTGCTCTGAATATAAATGGGGAAATTATATCATTACCCTGTTCTCAAAGCAGAGCCATTCAGCGTGTAAATCATATGCAAGGCACCTAGTGGAGACACAATAAACCATAATGTCTTGAGAGAGAAAGCAATGAAAAAGGGATAAGGAGATAAAAATTTAAGGCATTGTTAAAGAAGGATAATCTTCATAAACCTATTTAGTTCTTCCAAACCACCATTTGTTGATAATATAACCTTTATATTCAAAACTTTTTTAAAGTTCATTAAGTATCTCTTGGTGAAGTTATTGCCACATGGAACATTATCAATAACAGAACTGAAAAAAAAAAACCCAAAATAATGCCAGCCAAACACACATTTTAGCAGATCTCTAAAGGATCCAGGAGGCCCCCACACAGTTCTGCAGCAGCTCTGTGGATCCTTGCTCTCCCCAGCATAGTGCTTGCACTGGGTCTTCGGGAATCCCAGGATAAATATGCATGTTCCACTTAGAGCAGACTAGAGCAGCAGGATAAAGGGATTGCATCTAAGATCAATAATAAGAGGTTATCTGGGACCACTTTTTGCTTGCTGGCAAAACTCCTTGGTAATTTCACTATGAAAAATTGAGAGCATGAGTAGTCCAATGGTGAGGATGCATAAAAGTGTTACAGAATAATAGTTTGGCAGAGGTTGGATGCAGCTCTGGAGATTGCCTAGTCCAACTCCCTCAATTAGCTAAAGCAGGTTGCTCAAGACAGCATGCAGGGGGATGCTGAGTATCTCCATGGACTAAAAACTTCTTCCCATCTTCTCTGGGAACCTATTGCTATGTTCCAAATCCCACATAGTAGAAATGTGTTTTCTTACATTTCATAGAATCATAGAATCATAGAATGGCTTGGGTTGGAAGGGTCCTCAAAGATTGTGAATCTCCAGCCTTCTGTGACAAGCATTTAAACGGTCCTTCTCATATTCCAGTTTCTGCCCACTGTGTCTTGTTCTGTCAAGAGGCACAACTGAAAACAGCCTGGCACTGTCCTCTCTGCACCCTCTCTTCAGGTATGCATGGACATTGAGGAGATCCCCCTGCTTCCTCTCCACCAGGCTGAACAGTCCCGTTTCTCTCAGCCTCATAGGAAAAGGTACTCGAGTCTTTTCACCATCTTGGTAGCCTTGTTCTGGAGTCTCTCCCATGTGTCCATGACTCTCTTGTCCTGGAATTATCCGGAACGAATCAAAGCTGCAATACTCACGGGTAAGGGAAGATTTGCCCTGAAAAAAAATCAACATGAACTCTGCAGACATCTGCCATTCTCCTACAGAAAAACAAGGTTCCCACCCAAGCATGAACTATACAAGCAATTGCTAAATTCAAGATATTTCCTGTTCTACATCATTCCTAAGAGCACCATGGCTTTTCTTCAAGGTCTGCCAACGCCAGTACCTGCTCTGTGTACAAAGTAAGACTAACTTCACAGCAGACACGTCTGTTGCTTATGAGCAACATATCTGCTCATTTTGCTGGGCCTGTGACAGATACGAAGCAGGAGGGCAATGTTTCTTCTAGCTTCTTGCAAAGCTGAAGTGCTGGGAAGCAAAGTGCTGGTAAATTTTTAAATATAACTTCAGTAGCATAGAGCTATTCAGGACTGTTAGGTGTTGCCTTGATTTAACCTTGTTTAGAGCTGACATATACAGTGGAGAAACTACCTCTGGAATTCGCTGTGAAAATGATAACTCGGAATATTGTTCACCAATGCAAGGAAAAAAGAAAAAAGGAGAAAAAAGAAAACAACCACAAAAGGATAGATCTGAAGGAAAACTGAAGAACTGAAGACAAAGCTCCTGCCCAAGAAATTAAAAACCAATGTCTAAAAAACTCAAAAGCAAGGAAAGCCAATTTCTCTTTACACATTCTTTTCACTGCTTGGGAATTCTCTAGAAGAATTTAGAAATCTATTGCATTTATTATTTTTGCTTTATGCCTGGATCTTCTAAGACATTCAAAAACCTAAACTATGCCTAGGATTGCTGCATGAATAAGACCACGACACAGGAACAAAAATATCTTATAGAACATAAGACTTAGTGGTGATGGGGGATTTACAATGTTCCTTTTTTTTTTCAATTACATTATAATTTTTCATTATAGTATCTGGATCTTGTAATATTTTTATTCTTCTCTTAATGCAATTTGTGATATCTATGATGACTACCAGATTTCCTTTCAAGTACACCTTCCAATGCTTTCAAAGAGCTGCAGATTTTGGAAGAATGTAGCCTCAAGTAGAAGGCTTGCTCTACTTTTTTGCTCTACTTTTTTGCTTTTGTTTGCTTGTTTTCCTTGAAACACTCTTTCCTTCAATGGCAATCTCACTCCCAGATTCCAAATGAGCTAATTTAGACCTCACTGAGTGAATCTATAAACCAGTATTGCAGAATCATGGAATGGCTTTGGAAAAAACCTTAAAGCCCACCCATTTAGTGCAAAGTATGTCTTACTCCTGCAGGATCACAGGCTTCTCTGGGATGCAAACATACCAGAATGAAGACCCGAGAATCTGCCTCAGTTAATCTGCCCTTGGCTAATCCAGGTTAATCAGTGAGTAGATTACACAGGAATTCTGTGTGTTTAGAATCCTACTCTAAATTTCCACTATCCTGTATTGTTTCCAGTTTTTCTTTCCCAGAGATGGCCTTCATTACTTCCATCTACTGGTAGAAATAAAAAATATACTCTTCCTATTGATGTACATGCATGAGTACATGCTTGTGCATATATGCACGCACATAAAATAATAGCAGCGTGTTCCAATTCTCTTTCTTCATCCGGAAACACCCTATTAAACACAGTAAAACCTTCACAAGCCAACAGTTTTGCTGCATTTCTGAGTTAGAAGAACATGCAACCCTGTAGTAACAGCAGGCCTAAAACCAGACAGAAGAAACCACTCCTCAGTCAGATTTTGCAATGCAACTGACATACAAATTTAGGCAGACTAATAAATTATTTAGAGAGCTGCTCTTCATTCTTTGCAGATGGCCCAGCAAATTGCATTCAGGCATGACAGCAGCGCATTCATGAGAAGTGTTAACAAAATAAATATTTTCAGTAACTAAAATACATCAAATGAAACACAAATATTGAGCCAGAGCCTCATATGGTACAAACAGGCACAGCACTGTTCAGGCAATTATTTTTACTTTATTTGATAATATATGCACACAAGCTAACTTGCAAATCTCCTTGTTAAATGTCCAGAATGGAGAGTGATAGGGTAGTCATTCAGCAATAGATCATCTGATGGAGCAACAGGGCATGCTGCTGGGAGATGACATAATACAGAAACTGTGATGTGGAGCACTGCAGATCTTCAAAACGAAGGGTGCTGAGCAGCTGTAGAGGCACTTTCACTTTTCGGATTTTTAGGAAAAGTAATGTGTACCCTTTTATAGTAAAGAGATTTTTAATGGCATTTATTCCTTGTACACTTCATGATTAGCTTTTCTTCAGGCTTGGAAATTTGCACCCTTTGGACAAAGTACTGAGACATTTGTTTTCAGTTCTGTCAAGTCAAATATCAACTGCAAGCAACAGAAAAGCAACTTCTCTATACTGGAATCTAAGAAGAGCTCTGTTGCCTTAAGGAGTTACAAAAGTATATATTTCCAAATGTAGATGCATATCAGATGTTTTCAGTTTTGCTATAGGGACAGCATTATATCAATACACCAAGAAATGGGATTACCAGCCTCACTGAATGCAACAACCTCAGTCACGAAACCAACAAATTCTCTGTATAATATATATCCTCATTCTTTCCTTTTACAGCACGTATAAAGCACCTGTTCAATTCCATTTTCCCCACAGACCAAAAAGCACATTAACAACCTTTAGTTGCTGCCAATAAAATACTTGTCTTCTGTGAACAACACAAATCCTTTCTGTTCTCATTAACTGAGGGAAAGATTGGGCTCATTACAAATAGGCTGTGCTTCACAATGGGAGGGGAGAAAGGCCAATAAAGGGAAAGGGACAGGGAAAATGTTTGGAAGGTAAGGAGGTTATTTGTAGTTATTTTCCTCCACAGGAGCCTCAGGATTAGCACAAAAATTGTCAGAAATGCCAAAGACAAAGGAAAGATTTCTAGTTATCTAGGAAGTCACCTCAGGCAGACCAGGGGAACAGAAGAGTGCTAAAGGTGCTTTCACAGAAGGATGGACCCATAGCTTAAAACTAGAGAGATGGGAGCAAGGAGGTCAGATAAACGGGAGAAGGAATGGTAAAGAAAAGAGCAAACACTGACTTGAGCTCGGGGCTGGAGATAATAGCATTGCGTTGGTGCATGAGTTCCATCTCTAAAAAGATCTCATTAGTATTTTCTGTACCTGCTGCAGCATTGGAGGCAAGCCTGCAAGACCTAAATTAATGTGTTTGACTGAGAAGCTTTATAGATTTCAGTTTGCTCAAAAAAGAGCATCATTTTCTCCCATAGATGCAAAAAAGATATGTTCAGTTCTACTAAACAGAAAAAGAGCACAGCAGGAAATCACACAAGGAACAGTAACAAGGACATCCCAACCTATTTGATTGGGAAAATGAAAAGTAAGATGAGAACCTTTGAGGTAATGCAGAGTAGCATCTAAAAATCTTATCAGTCTAATATTCAGAGTCACAATGCCCAGGAAGTTTCACAGATCAAACTTCAAATCTCTAAGCCTGCTGTAAACAAGATCATATGATTGTCTTGCTCTGCAAATCAGTTCATTAAGATTCGTGCTCATTCTAAATGAAGTAGGAAGAGGGACATTTTCATTATAAATCTAGTTGATACATGGGCAACTCAGAAGGAATGGCCTTTGTATCTCAGTACAACCAAAAGCTGCCTCCCTCTTTCAAGGGCTTCTGGCCCCCATTGGATAAAGCCCTAATAACCAGGTCTGACCCCAGGGCTGAGCCTGCACTGGGCAGGGGTTTGGCTGGAGACCTCCCCAGGTCCCCAATAGCCTGAGGTGCAATGATTCAATGTTAGTAAATCACAATTATCAAAATTCTGGAGATCATTTATGGAACGCTTAATGACAGATGAATGAAGTAACTGGAAAAGGTGCAGAGCAGGGAAAGATTTTAAGGATTTCAATCCTTTTACCTCATTAGAAGAAGGGCACTGATCGCAGGCTGTATGTTCAACTTAAGAAGCACAAGTCTAGTAATAGAAACAGACACAGAGAAAGTCTCAGATGGAAAAAAAAAAACCACTAAAACACAGTCATTTAGTAAGGTGAACATAATTATTTCATTTGTGAAAATCCTCCAGTCTCAACAGAATGTAAGCAGGTTCAATTCTAGTAACTTTTAATTTGGGAGCCTCAAGCAGTGAATAACATCTTTTTCAAGAAGAATGAACAGAAAAAAAAGTAGAATAAATGAAAGATGCTTACCAGTCTTTGAATAAGAGGATGTAAATACAGAGTGTAGGAAGAAAGCCTATGGAATAAAAGAAGCTTATGCCCAAAAGAAAAAAAAGAACATTTTGTACTTGTTCAGCTATAAACTGACATTGTACTAAAGATTTGTTCAGAGAGACTACATTAATACAATCCATTCTGGTTTTCCTGTGATACAAGTCTACAGAGATAACAAAAACACAGATCATCAGCAAAACAGGCCTTGCAACTCCGGTTTTGCAATGTATAACAAGAGAGAAATTTACATGGGTCAGAAACCATCTTTCTGTTTTAGAAAGGTGCTATGTTAGCACTGCAGCTTGTCAGTGTCACTGTAGGAGTAAAATTTGTGTTTGTTGTCAAAGTACTGCAGCAGCATCTCCAACTGACTGCATGCATAGCAGTCCTTCACTGTTTCCCTGTCTTAAACCAATTATTTGCAGAGCAGGACTGCCCTTCACAGCTTCATGACAACCAGGTGGAAAGATGAACTGAAAGGTTAGATAAGTGCGACAGGCAGATAACAGCTCTAAGAATTACAGACACAAGAGAAGAGAGCAATAATTATCTGAAAATATGGTAGCAATAACTGTAGGTACAAAGCACAGTCATTTGAGGGGAACAGCATGGTTAGTGAGGTGCTAAAGTGTGTGAAGTTCTAGTGCTGAGCTACAAGTAGGAGCCACAGTCAGCACTTGTCCTAACAATGCAGTGGCATTATGAGTAAGATTCAGTCTTTAAATTCATTGAAAATAAGTATCAAACATCTGTCCTCACATCATAGCCTATGTTGGATGTTTTTGTGGTTCTATTAGGAAGCTTAGCATGGCAAGCAAGTGCAGAAAAGAGTTCTGGCAAAGGAAACTGTAGAGTTGATCCAAAATAATTAATTCCTCATAGGCGTGGTTTCTATTGTGAAAAACCCTGAGGATGCATTCTGAGCATTTTAAATCCCTTCCATAACATTTACACAGACATCTGGGAAGAGCAGCTCTATCTTGAAGAGCAGGTATGTTTGAGTTCCCCTCTTTTGGTCAGTGTTTCCTGTTTCCCAAGAGCTGTGTGCATTCTGAGCAGGTACAAGGCTGAGCTGCTCTGGAGGTCTGGGAGGTCAGTCCCTAGTGTTGCAAGAGGTCAGAGTAAGCAAAGATTTTTGCAACAGGCCACCAACCATAAGCGCAACTTGTGAAATGCTAGCCTCTCCTCTGCAGGGGTACTATACCAGCTGCTCCAATTATCTTTGATGGAAAATAGTCTTTTGACCAGATAGCCTATTCAGAACCACAGGCCTGAAATGAATCCAGTGTAAGAAACAAGCAGAATATCAGCACAGTGAATGCAATAAATCCTTCAGCCTGAATTAGGAGTGCAAGCTACAATCGCCCCATAAATTTCACTGCGGCTTTATCTTCAAGGCTGCTTTATCTTCCTGCAACTGGGCTACGTGATGAGAAGGTCAGAAAAGCTGGGTGTGCCCTTGAAGAACTGACCTATCTATTTTGTAAGTGGGTATACATCTGACAGCAAAGAATTTTAGTGAGAATGTGGCCTGCACTCATCCTGTCCTTGAATGATGAGTGCCAAGCAAAAGCCTGCTGAGATCATGGACACTACACATGATTCAGTATCAGCAGTTTTTCTTCTGCAAAAGTAAAAGAACTTTGCCTATCAGCTGGGTTCTCTTCCTATAAAGTACACTGAGTCACAGCTAGATGCCTCCTTGATAACTGATTTTGCAGAGATTTAGTTGGTTGGCTTTGTTTTTGGTTTTGTTTTTTTTATAAGTCAATGAGCAGCCCAAGTTTTGCTCAGTTGCTGCATTTTTATTTGTACTAATTCCTTGCATTTAAAAAGGCTGTGGTGACTGGAATAGAAAGAAGGCTGTTACACTATCAAATACTTCTCCTGTAGGCTGACAAAAGAAGCTGTCTCTTAACCTGATGGCAATGCGAGACAGCAAATGAATCATTGTTTGAGGAAACCAATTTATTTAGTCACTCTGTGTCACTGTTATTTATTACTTGTCAGCACAAGCTGTTAGTTCAATTAAATATAAAAACCTGAAATTCTCTCCCAGGCCTTTTCCTACCCCCAGTTTCTAAAACATAGAGCAAACAAGAAAAATGACATAAATCTGTAGGGCTAAATCAGACCTCTTTGGGTTTCTTGTGCTTCTCTTGTTTTAATTAAGCTTTGTTTATTAAACTACTGCAGCTAACATATGTGGATTATTAATCTTCAATAGCTGAAAATAAAAGTTGGCAGAGAGAGAGGACATTGTAAAAATACTGTTTAGAGTTCCCTCTCGAGATACATATTAAGAAAAAAAAATAAGTAGTGAGACAAAGTGTTGACTATAACATTTTGTCAAAAAAAAAAAAATAAAGGAAGCAGCAAACAGTAATCATTTTCTCTCTTCGGCACACAATGGAATAAAGTAAAACTAATTTTTAGATCTGGGCATGTATGTCATTTATCAAATTAGTGGGAAGTGTACATTGCAAGAAAACCCTTCCATCCTATCTTGCCTTCTGGGTGCCACAATGATATTTGAAAAGGAAGTCCTGTGAAGTCCCAAGTGAGTGGAATAAGGGCAACATTACATCCATTTTTAAGAGTCATAGAATTACAGAATCATAGAATCCTTTGGAAAGAAATTTTAAAGGTTATCTAGTCCACCTCCCTGCAATGAAGGGGGGCACCACAGCTAAAACAGGTTGCCCAGGGCCTGATCCATTCTGGCATTGAAAGTCTCCAGGCACAGGGCATCAATCACATCTCTGGGCAACCTCTTCCAGTGCCTCACCACCCTCACAGTTAAAGACCTTTTCCTTATATCCAACCTAAATCTACCTTCTTTAAGCTTGAAACCATTTCCCATTTTCCTGTCACAAGATACACTTCTAAAGAGCCTGTTCCCTTCTTTCCTGTAGCTCCCTTTTTCATATTGAAAGGCCACTGTCAGGACACCTTGGAGCTTTCTCTTCTCCAGGCTGAAAAGTCCCAGCTCTCTCAGCCAGTCCTTGTAGGAAAGGTGTTCCATCCCTTGGATTTTTGCAGCCCTCTTCTGGATGCACTCTAACAGGTTCATGTCTCTCCTCTACTGAGGACTCCACATCTGGCTGGTCGCAGTGCTCCAGAAGTGAGGCCTCACCAGCATGCAGCAGAGGAATAGGATCACCTCACTTGTCTTGCTGGCCACACTTTTGATGCAGACCAGGATATGGTTGGCTTTCTGGGCTGCGAGGGCACACTGCTGGCTCCTGTCCTTCTCAACCAGCAATATCCCCGGATCTCTTTTGGGAGGGCTGCATTCCATTTTTACTTCCTCCTGCTTGTACTGATAGCAGGGGCTTGCCATCAGCAGGTGTAAGACCTTGCACTTAGATTTGTTAAATCTCATGAAGCTCTCCTGCATCCACTGCTCAAGCCTGTCTAGGTGGCCTGTATAGAGAAATACTCTTAAAATAGTGGGAGCACGTAATTGCTGCAGTCTTTGTTAAACCTCTCCTGCAAAGCAGTTACAACCATCCCATTTTTGGAAGGTGTATGCAAGTTGGTCAGTGAAACAACTGATGTTCTAGTATTACGTGACCTGGCACCAGTATTTAGTAAGAATAGATAAGTCTGAAAGGCCCAAATAAACCCCAGATTTTAATACTGTTCCTATTAGTAAGCTCTAGGTTCAAGGCACACCCAAACAACACAAAACAATAGGCTCAGGAATTTAAAAGGAACTAGATTGTCTAAATAGGGCCCTACTCTGGTAGATGGCTTGGTAGACGTTTTAACTTCCATTGAACTATATTAACATTTCTATGGTATTTAGTAAAGACTTAAGCTCCTCAAGAAACCTATTTCTTTAAAATGCCCTTTTATACACAGTTAAACAAAAAGTCAGTCCTCTATCTCTAATCTTAGGTTGGGTATTAGAAAGCACTCTTTACAGAAAGGGTTGTTAAGCACTGGAATAGTCTCCCAAGGGAGATGGTTGAGACATCATCCCTGGATATGTTTAAAAACCATTTTGGATGTGGTGCTCAGGAACATGATTGAGCAGAGGGTTGTCAGTTAGGGTAGTAGGGTTAGGTTGTTGTTGGACTCTATGATCTTTAAGGTCTTTTCCAACCTGAGTGATTCTATGATTCTGTGATTCTAACTGTGCTGCTTAGATCCACTAAGAATTTAAATGGTTAGTTGAAATTAAAGATAGGAAAGACTGTACATGCTTTATAGTTCAAGAGGTTCCTTCTGTTCATTTTTTAATTCTGCATCCATTCTAGTTTCAGTATCTGTCATTATGAATGTTCTGACGAGGTCTGGCAAGTAAGAGGGAAAAGATATTAACTACTAATGTCTAATACTAAACAACTAATCTTAATCTTGCTTGGGAGATAGAGCAGAGAGCTTCCTAAAGGATCGCCTGTGTTTGCAACAGAGTGAGCTCACAACACTGCGGGGATTGAAAGAAACTGGTGCAGGTCAGCACCAAGCTGAGCTCTGTGTCCTTCATCTCAGGGACCACTTTAGGACCAAAGCAACCAGGATTCATTCTTCTCAAGTCAGGACAATGAGTTCAACTATTCATCCTTAAACTTCAATATCTCATCTAAGCATATATGTAATAAAATGTCCCTTGCTCCTACTTTATGTTTCTCAAAATTGCAAATCATTCCCTTTTATTCCTTTCCAAACCCTTTTTAAGCAGGAAATAAACGTGCTTATAAGTTGTTTATACAGCTCTGGTTCTGCTCTCGATACACAGCATTTTGAAATTGACATTGTTAAAGCAACACAGCCCCCTAGTGTGGACACATTTTAAAAGCTTTATTTCCATCCAACCATGAAACATTATCCACACTGCACATGGTAACAAATACAATTACTCTGTTTAAAAACACATGAATAATCAGTAAGTAGTGCATAGACTGGGAAGTTCAATAGACAAAATAATCTAAATTTGAAGTGGTTTTGCTACCGTTCTCAAGTGAATATATCACTCCAACAAGACAGTATTAAACTGTGGACTTTTATTTCTGATGCCTCAGATTTCAAGGAGTGGAAGAAGCTAGACTAGTTATCACCCTATCGTGAGGCAACCTAATGCCATTCTCAGCAGTTAGGTTTTCACACAGGCTGTTGAAACCCCAGATCCCAAGCCCACACAACACACAAGCCCACACAGCACCAGGGCTGGTTATGCAGCCCTGATTCTGCTTCCGCATTCAAGCCTATCATTTTTTTGTGCCAATGTAGCAAAGTGGATTAAGGTGCTGACCCTGGTGGGGCGCAGTAAGAAAATAGTTAGGTCTGCTTTCTGATATGGATTCCATTTAAACACTAGGGGCATAATAATGCTATGGGAGGGAGGAGATGGAGCAATCTAACTAAAATGCCTTCATAGGCACATTATAAGCATTTGTTCTTCACCAACTTCACATTCAGATTAAACACACTCCCAGTGTTCTACTTCTTCCTGTGTTCTTAGACAGGAAATACATTCCCTCAACACTTCAATATTTTTTTTATTGAGCTATCTTTGGTGGTCATGTGTCACGTCCTGTGTTCCTCCAGTGACCTTAGAAGTCTTTGCATTTGTTCCAATGGATACATCTTCAACACAGACATGCAAAACTGCACCAGTTGTATGCAGCGGGTCAGGGGAGTAAAGCTGGGATTTGACCGATACAAACTGATTGACTCAAATCACAAAATGGAAGGCGGGATGGAAGATCATAGATTCAAGAACAGTTGTGCAGTCATGAGATACAGAATGGAAAAAAAAAAAACAACTCGTATTTGAGTCTGGCAGAAATCAAGACAGATCCCATGGGAAAGGATTAAATTTTTCAACAGTTAAGAAAGTGGTGGTGCACTGTGTTAACGTGCATTTTTAAATAGAGATGATTACTTATGCTCTACAATTTGATAACATTGTAATATTTATAGTTCTGTTTTCCCTACAGTTTGATTAACTGGTGGAAGACATCTCAGCCTTTACTGACCTCAGATTTTTCTAAGCCTCTTCTATATCTTGTTAACATATTTTAATGTTAATGGCAAAAAGAGGACCAGAAAACAAACAAACCTAAGAAAACAAACCTGCAGCATTTTTACATTTTAGCATTTTTGTCATAAAGAAGGTAAACATTTTTATCACCATGTCTTGCAGATTGATTTTGCAATAAGCATTAAGTGTTATATTACCGGGACTCAATTGGAGGACTTCATAATCAGTTTTTAATTTGGTGTTCATGCTGTGTTTGTGATGTTGCTGCATGAATTAACCACTTCACCTCCCTTCCTTAGTAAGGAATGGGTTTCTCAATTCATTTTAAGTACCTCCTGTGTAAGGGGCATGTCTACCTTCTTCAATGATCCTATAAAACTGTATCAGTACTTATGAATTTAAGGCATATAAAATGCTATATAACAACTTCACATGTATTCATGGGCACAAAAGTTTTCTTCATTACCTATTTTACAGAAAATCCCCTGTAAGTTTTATCCGCAGATGAAAATGAAGTGCTTTTAGTTAAGAAAACCTCTGTTGTAGACTACCGTTAAAGACTAATGCTAATGAACAAGTGGGCGCCCCATCCCTGGAGGTGCTCAGGGCCAGGTTGGATGGGGCTGTGGGCAGACCTAGTGGATGGCAGCCAGTCCACAGCAGGGGCTGGAGCTGAGTGAGCTTTCGGGACTCTTCTAAACCAAGCCATCCTATGGTTCTCTGATCTTTGTAGCTCTGACTGTATAAGGACCCAGCTTGCTAGCAGATATTCTGTCCCATTGAGGGTTCTCAGATGGTGGCTGCTCCTTCTCAAACCACACTCCTGCGATTACAGACAAGGCTGGTGATCACAGCAGCGAGATGAGATTCACAGCACAGTTCTACACTGCTCGTGTTTAAGACAGCAATTGAACTGTTGGAACGAGAACATCTTAAATCATCTACACTGTTGATCTGACATCCTATGAGATATCCTTTTATCTGCTTAGAAGTAACTTAAATTCAGCGATCAAAGCCGTTGTTCACTGTGATTAATAATTATAACCACTTTAAACAGAAAAATTTTAAAAAAAATTATGGCAGAGTCTTAAAAAAAAAGTGCAAGGCTCTCAGTGGGTCAGGCAAAACATTTCCCTGAGAGAGCAAATACTGTAATGAAAATTGTTACCAACTCTACTAAATTTTCCTCAAGAGAGTGATTTGTCAGTGATTTGTCACTCCAAGCTGGCACCTGGAAGTCTAGTTATTATAGAAGCATATATACAGTGAAAGAAAGTTTGGCATTCTGGGGAGTCGCACCAAATAGAAATACTATCAGCCCTTCTTCCCAGAAACACACAGAGTTTCCTTTTGTAGAACAGACAAAACCAGATACAAACCATTTCTGTTCCAGTGCAGAATAAAATCTTTCTCCTTATGCTGACCAGCATAAGCGTACAACCAACCAATTGCCAACCAAGTGGTTGATCCTGTAAGATTAAGAATTCATACACAATTCACAACTGCATGCTTTACATACAAATTGCCTTTTCCTCCAAGTGATGCATTAATCTAAAGGAAATAAAAAAATTAAGAGGGATACGTAGCAGTGAGCATCAAACAGTGGCATATTGTTTTTGATACACCAGCTTTCTTACTGTTAGATTTTACTGCAGACTGATCAGTTTGCTGTGCACACAATCGATGCAGGAACCGATGCACCTTGAGTCAGCTGATCTGATTGGCAATCTGAGCAACAGTAGTACAAAACCACAAACACGGATTAGCACTTCTGCCATCACTCGTACAAGGTCTCTCTGAAGGCATATACACACACGTGTCTTCATATACACATACGTGCAGCTTGCTCCAAAAGTAATGCCTCCTCTTTATTTCCATAAAAACTACAACTGATACGAAGAGCACAGTCAGGCTATTTGGTAAAGGAAACTCTCAGCTACAAATCACTCCTTCTCAACACATCATACCGTTTCTTCTGCATTTGCACCAGCGATGAACAGAGACTGCATGCCACACTTGTGTAAGCCTGCACCAGTGGATGAGACCCACTGTGATCACTGCTGAAAAGCACCACCCACCACCTCACTGCGCTCACACCCCCTGGTTGGACTCCATAAATATTCACAAGTGTCAGTGAATGTCAGTGGGTGTCACTTTCTCCACACAGAGGAATTCAGTGACACAGCTTTGCTCCATATACACTTCCATGCCAGATGCCGTGCTGTCAGGCTGCCCTTCTGCTGCCAGCTCAGAAACACGTACCTACAACAAGTTTCCAGCAGACCTATGACTTCATTTATCATTACTTAAAACAGCAGTAAAATTCTAAGAAAGCAGTACTTAGTTCCAAATGGGAATCCATCGTTCTGTGGCAACACTGCATGTACTTCTGGTATATGAAAAAGAATTCTAATCAAACTGGATTTATACAGCCTTTCCAAGATGCTCCAAGTTATGCCTTGCTGAGGACTGGGTTTAGCATGAAGTACTTACTGCCTAGTGGTTGGTGGGAATACATCAGAGATGCACAGGAATCAAGGACAAATTGACAAAGAAACCATAGGCATCAAAGGATCACATCCACAAGATTCATACCATAAAAAAATTATTTTCTGTACATAAATACACACGTTAATATGATTTTGATTAGCAGCCAAACAGAAAAATGGCACTACTTCTCAGAGATCAGAATTCTTGAAATTATGTCATGAAATCACAGCAGGAAATTTTATTCTATGATACAAGTTATTTACAAACAAATTCATTTGAAGTCAAAAATAAAGAATTACGATTTTGTATATAACAGTTACAAATAAATGGCTTTTCTAAGAAACAAGTACACAAAAATTAGATTTTCCTGTTTACAGGGAATGTGAAATGGCTGTATCAATTTAGTATCAAAAATAAAGGGTCTTCAAAGTAATCTAATGTACCACACTCTACCAAATATTATGCTAAATATTTAAAAAACAACACTGTCAAGAAAAAGACTCCATTTTCTTTATTTCAGTTATGATAAAACACAAAAGTGGAAAAGAGGAACATAATTAAACAACCACCAATATAAAAACCCTGGTATTTGTCACTTACAGGCACTTTCAAAACTCAGAAAATAAGAAAGTTCAACCCTTTATTCCAAAGCAAACAAACAAAAAAACACAACAACAACACGTTTAGCAAATCAGCTTTCTGAAGCCTAGCCACACTTTTAACCTTCTCAAAATGAATCTCTATTTAATTTAAATAGAACATTTGCATTATCATGACTTCGACCCAAGGAAAAACAAGCACCTCAGATCACAGGGAAGAATGCTGAAGGATGTCACACCACTGCAAAAAGAGTACCTCTAGTAAGTAACAGACAAATCAAGTTTCTCAACTAAAAAGATGCAAATAAATAAAGCGGTTATTTTCCAGCCATGAAGATACACAGAACTCACTTCTATTTTGTCCTGAAGGCACCAGGTTCTTCATGGCATAGCTCCATACACACTGTGCCTCCTTGAAGATATAACCATGCACAGAGGCAGCTGGGTGCTCAGGGCAGCATCAAATCAACTCACTTGTGCTGCAGTTCATCTGTGCTGAGCATGAAGCAGCACACCAAAGGCAATGGAAGCAGTGAACAGTATCATAGATGTCTGAATAAGGAATGTCATACCCCAGCCCAAATACACTTCAGCGCCGAAGAGAACAGAGCATTGGAAGGTAAAAGGGCCCACTGGAAAGTAAGAGTTGGTTGATACTCAAGCACCACTTCCTCCAACCTCAGTATGAGTGCATCTGCAAGAGCAAGAAATCAGACAAAGGTGGCAGAAGGCCTGCATGAATTAGCTAGGAGCTTATGGAAAAAAAAAGGTAGTGGAGTCTCTTTCTCTGAAGATATTCAAAATACTCCTGAAGACTTGGCTGTGCAACCAACTGCAGGGAACCTGCTTTAGCAGGAGGTTGGGTTCATTCCAACCCCTACAACTATGTGAATAAACACAACATCTTTCAAAAGATACTGAGAATTTATTGTAAACAATCTTAGTGCTGTTTTTTCACATCACCAGCCTTCATTAGAGCCTTAATAGCTCTGGCTCTCATTTCAAGCTCAAGGAGCTCTAGCTGCTGTGCTGATGGCTGAACATCTTCTAATGGAGGAACAGCTAAGCTTGCTGCTTTAGACTCCTTTGGGCAAGACTCTGCCAACCCCAGTATCTCATTCACACTTTTCTCAATGTCCTTCTGAAGGTCATCAATCTGACCAGCTCCACTCCTGACAGTGTCTTCTTGCACATCTGGGCTGCCTTCTTCATCACATGGACCCTCTATGTCACTATCATACGCATCTGCATTTATGCTGAGGACATCACTATCTTCTCCTTTACCTGCAACACAAATGCAACAATTGCAGTCAGACAGCCAACAGCAATTTTTCTTTCCCCATTAAAAAAAAATCAGTTCTGCTCAAAACACTCCTCATGGAGTCTATAAAGGGCAGCAAAAAAATCTACGAATTTGAGACAACTAATTCCCTTTGTTTTTCTTACTCATCTTTAAAAGCTGATCTAATTTACACAAGTGTAAATGCATTTTTATGCCAACAAAAGAACGTACAGTATAGCAAAGCTGCAGTACTAGGGAAACATATTCCTTCATATGGATGAATTTTACCAATTAAAATGCCATAAGGTTTTATAATCACAACGAAGCAGAACTGATTATTGTTTGTTATCTTTAAAGTAAGCTTAGTTTTCAAAATGCAGTTTTAAAAATAACATTTAAGAACTATTTTATTTAGTTTAAAAGGAATTAGGCACTATGTCAAGAAAAGTACTGAAAGTTCATAGAAACTCCTACTACAGCATATAAATTCAAAATCTACCACAAAAGTATTTCAAACATACTTAACTTACATCAGTAAAAACATAGGAAGAGCTATGGTATTCACTTTTAATGTCAGCTAAAAGACATAGCTCATTAAGAAAATGAATTAGAAGAGAAAGCACAATAAATTAAAAGATAAAATAAAAGCCAAACTCAGAGTGTAAATGATCTCAGAATTTGGCTATAGAAAAACTATTGCTTCTGATACTTTGGCCTCAGAAATCATTAGTCTGATGCTAACATTTGTATCTTTGCAAAACTACCATTCACTGCTTCAAATAAAAAACATATAGCCAGATGATGATAATTACTGATTCTAAAGGCTTTTTAATTGCACAAGGCACAGCTATGTTCCCTCTTAATGAATAATGGGGATTTAGCCTCAGTGTTTTTGAAATATATATAATTTACCATGAATATTCTAAAAAAGTTTTCATTCCTGTATAAACTACTGTAATCTATAATGACTTATATGTAGCAAAAAATTGCTTATTAAGTATTTAGACAATATTGCAAACCTGGTTGTAAAAATTTCTCAGCTCAGTAGAGCACACTAATGACAACATTAACAGCAATGGGCAAATAGTAAAACACATGAAATTCCACATGAACACAAAAAAGCATTATTTTATATATATTTTTTTTAACATGAGGGTAGCTAAACACTGGCACAGGTTGCCTGAAATAGTCATGAAGTCTCCTGCCATGGAGATATTCAAAGCCCACCTGCATACAACCCTGGGCAATCTGCTCTGGCAGCAGGAGGATTGGGTGCAGATGACTTCAAAAGGTCGCTTCTCTAAACCACTCAGTGACTCTGTGATCATTAAAACTAATGTCTGCACATCTGGCTTTAAACGGTTGTCTTTCACCTAACTTTTAGTTTGGAGGAGAGCTGGTGGTTGGGGTTGCTAGTTTAATCCATCTGTAAATTTGGTTCCTGAACATTTATCTGTAGGGCTAGAAGAATCATTGACTGTATGCATCATATAACAACAGAACTACTGACACAGACAAAACCCAAGCAAGTGATCTGTGATTGTTGCCTTCAAATACCAGGCAATGACAATTTCTTAATAACCTGAGTATTACTAACACCGATAGTAAAGGTGTTTAAGTCATTCAACTGCACCTGAAGCTCCATCTCAATGAAGGTGTTTGTGGAGGCAGTTGTTGTCTTGAGCCTGCAGGAGTTGTGTGAGGGCAGCACTGTCAGGCAGCAGTCGCATGACTAGGCAATATCTCCAGCTGCTCTCACCTGCTTCTGGAACCAGCATGTGGTTTTCTGCACATGAAGGCAGGAGCCCTCACAGAAGATGTCGAGGAGGCTGGCTCTCGTTTCCCCCTCAACTCATCCTGAGCATGGTAAAGAAAGCAGAACCCCCAGCAGCTGCTCCCCTGCACAGGTGCACTCCAGTTCCACATGCAAGGCGAGACATCCTTGCTGGCACTTCCTCTGCATCATCCAGCTCCAGGTGGAAGGTGTGCCCTGAAAAGGCCTCAGGGGCACAAGCAGGAGGTAGAGAACATTTTCCCCATGGTCACTCCACCTTTTGTAGGTGCAGGCCACTCCAATGACCCTCTGCAGCTGGGGTGTGAAGCTGCAGGAGCTGGGTCTGTGACAGGTCCAAAGAAGACCATCCACCAGCCCTTCTACTAGGTAGCACTTGTCAGCCATGTATGGTGCTACTGGGTGCTCTCTGGTAGCATTACATGTCTCCTCAGGTGTTATGGCCTGAACACATCAAGCATTTAGAATTTCTGTGTGGAGATGGAGCTGGACTCTATGATCCTTGGGGGTCCCTGCCAAATTGGCATTTCCTATGAAATAAAGAACCCTGATTTTGGCCACTCCAGTATCCTTGGACTGTGCTTCTGCTCCCAGCCTTCCAACCACAAGGGACATCTGAAGGCATCCTCCTCTTACATACCAATTTGGAACACCTCAAAATATTCTCAATAAAGGGGTGAACTAACATCATTTGCAGACCAAGTTTCTCATGTTACTGCACAGAAACAGTCCAAATAAAAATAAGATGACAGAGAGAAATACTCAGTGCGTCAACTGCAAACCAATACGAGTAGTTGTTACATGGTGTTCATTAAATGACTGGGATAGTACTGCTGCTGATTAAAGAAAACTGTTTCCTTACACAACAGGTAACCAAAGGTGTATCACTAATTTACCCACTTTTGCACTTTCTGTTCTGCCAATCAACACAGTGCCTGTGTCTCCCACTGCATTTTTGCTTTTAAAAAGGAAAAAAAATACAGAATCATGCCTCAAAAAGATGAAAATTAAGGATGCTTTCATGCATCAAAGATTCTTTCAGCAGAGGATGGTGTCACGATAGGACATTGCCATTTGCAATGAGGCAACAGTGCTTCATCATGGCAGGGACCACTGAAGGCAGAAAAGAATGATCCCAAAACCTCTGTAAATTTTACATTTGGGGGTTATGGAAAGAAGAAATTATAGTTTAGAGATTCTAAATTTAGGATTGCCACCTGTATAATCTCTACAAGTAAGTTTGCTTCCTGCCAGGGACAAACATCAGAGACAGCAGTAATAGGTTAATCAGGCCTGATAAACAGGTTGACTACTATCCACTCCTTCTCATTCAAATTGGGTCCCAGATGATTGTTGTAAGGAAACAATAAAACATTAAAAGAGACTTAACATCCCTTGGAAGGACAGTGAAGGAAACAGGAATGTAAGCAATGTTTCTCCTCTGCCCTCTCATTTGGAGGCTGGGACCCAAGAAGAAGGAAGAATATAGGTCGGGTAAATGACTAGCTGCATAACTGGTGTCACAGTCAGAGATTCAGTTTCCACAATCTTGGACAGGCCTCTGAAAGACCAAAAACGTGAGCATGAGACAGGACAAAAATTGAACAGGAAGGACAAGAATATTCTGAAAGCCAGCTGGACTGATTAATAGAGCTTTAAAGTAGATTTGATGAGATAAGGGGACGGAATTCTATGTGAGCGAGAAGGGAATGTTGTCACTTTAGGAAACAGTGGGGGAAAAAAACTCAGAACTGTCTCAAGGGATCTGATGGGGGCTCCTCTGAGAAGGTAATACTGCTGACAGCCTGTCTTAAGTGCATTTACATGCAGCCTGGAAAATAAGCAGGAAGAGCTGGGAGCCACAACACAACTAGAATACTACAATCTAACTGTGATTACAGAAATGTGGTGGGATGATTCCCATGATTGAAGAATAGTTATCAAGGGCTACAAGATTTTCAGAAGAGAAAGACAGAGGGTCAAGGGAATTGATGTCTATGTAAAAAAATGAATGGAGTGCAAAAATCTACCTTTGAGAAACTGTCATGAGCAAGTTGAAAGTTTGTGGGTGAAAATGAGGGATGAGACCAATAAAGAACAGCTGGCAACCAGAGTCTACCACATGCCAGCTGAGCAACGGGAGCCTGTGGATGAGCCTTCTAGCTTCATGCCAGGCTGCAAACAATCCAGGACATTCCTGGAATGCACTGAGGACAACTTCCTGGTCCACATATTAGACCAACCAGAAGAGAGGTGTTATTGGAACTGGGGCTATCACCAGTGCAGAGGAGCTCATTAAAGAGACTATGATTGGGGCTATATTGATTATGCTCCGGGAGAACAATTCACTGGGTGAAATCCCCTGGGAAGCTGTCCTTGCATAAAAAGGAGAGAAGGAGAACTGGCAACTCTTTAAGGATGCCTTTATGAGAACACAAGAGCTCTCTGTCCCACGGTACAGGAAAACAAGCAGAGGAAGCTGGAAACTGGCATAGCTGAACAAGGACCCACTAGTCAAACTGAGAGAAAAGAAGGACATATGTAGGGAGTGGGAGCAAGGACGTGCAGCCTGGGAAGAATACAGGAATGCTGTCTGGAGAAGTAGAGTTGGGATCAGGAAAGCCAAGGTGCACAATGAACTGATTAGACAAGGGAAGTGAAAAACAACAAGAAGGGGTTCTACAGGTACATTGTTCAGAACAGACAGACCAAGGAGAGCATACCCCCTCTGATAAATGAGAAAACTGGCTAGAACAGACATGGAGAATATACGGAGAAGGATATGCAGAACAAAGCTTTCCCTCTGAGAGATCTGAAGATTTGAACACTTCTGAAGGCAACGACTTCAAGTAAAAGATAGCAATCACCACTCCTCATGACTGCTAAGCAGCATTTCCATAGAACTCAGCTCTGCATAATCATTCAAAGCAAATCATCAAAAAACTGAACATGATTAAGTTACAAGCAGTTCTTCAGCAGTTATCATGTTCTTCTGTGAATGTCAAAACAGATTAATGAAGTCTCACAATACAAAGTAAAACCAACTATGAAATGGAATAGATGGTAAAAGCAGTACTAGCCACCCCCTGCATAAAAAAAATTGAAATAAACCGTGTTCCTCTTCAGCTGAAACATGAGATCAATGAGCCTTGCAAAAGCATTCAGCCATTTTCTGGAGGCCAAACTACCAAATTTTGAATAGCCACAGTTTGTTTCTAACCAGAAGAATATTTTAAAATCTCAGTCTTACAGAACTGAAAAGACAAATTTTCTACTCTACATACCTTGTTTTGATTCCTGACCTTCCAGCTTGTCTTCTCGCAAAGAAGAAGTGGAGTCTATGCTGTTGTCCTGCCTGGAAGCAAAAGAAAAGACATTCCAATCTATGTTTTTCACAATGTAATGAGTACTTTTCAAAGAAACATTAACTAAAGATATTACACGGTGGTAAAGCACTCAGTTTTTCTAAGCATTTGAAAATGAGCTATCATTTGTTACATCTACTGAGCTGCAAGGATGAAGTAACTATTTTCAGTACACTGCTGTCTTGCACAATGCCAATTCTCACTGATAGTGTCTCCCTAACCATAGAAGTTTGTCTGTAAAACTCAGCATAAAATGTCAGAGTTAAATCACTTGAAAAACTATAGTTTCAGTTGCATTCAGATCATATTTACTCTCTTCATTTGAATTAAGAAGCTGTTTTCATTAAGTTATTGTCACCCTACCACCACCCACCTTTTCTGTAATACAGTATCACTTTTTCACTAAGGGCTGCTTCTTAAAAGGAAACGAAGCTCAATTGCTAAGTAGTATTCAATATACATGTTTGTTTCTTCAATTTACTGGTTTTTGCTGCAAAGTTACACATGCTTTATGCATGGGATAAGGAAGATACACTTGTGTGAAGCATTCACATTCTTCACACATTCTGTACACATTCAGATAAAATGAAAATAGTGAAATATACAGAGAGAGAATGAAGGACTGCCCTGAACAAAGAACTCAAAATCACAGCAGTAGTTCAGTTGCCATTTTCACTGAGCATTTTGGCAGTAGAATTTTCTACCCTGAATGTCAGTGTGGCTTTGGTTTCAGACAAATGCAACCATTCCACCTGCTGGACCTAAACAGCACTATAGAAAAGACAGGAAGATTCTGGTATCATAGATTTAAATGTAATGACTTCAAAAATTTTTCAGTAATACCCTGTAGGTACTGGGGTATTACTACCCCAGTAGGCCTGTCCCATAATTGGGAAAAAAAAAACAAACACCTGTTTTCCACATGCTCTCAAAGCTGTTTTTTCTCTCAGGTGTCCAGTGAGCAAGTCAAACAAAAAAGAGAGTGCCATAAAAGTTCTTGCCAACACAGTCTGAGAGACTGTTATTTTGACAGCTGTTTCCTTTCTTATGTTAGTAGATGTTAAAAGTCAACAGATTCATTGCTTCTCCCTTGTTTTCTCCCAGTGCAACTAAAATGTGTGTGGAATAGTGCAGTTATTAATTGGAATGTGCCTCTTTAAAAAAAAAAAAAAAAACAACTATAAAACACCTGAAGAAAGGCCTCTAAAAGTTCTGCATCTTAATTAAGAACCCATCAAAAGAAATTCGCTACTCAATGTCATTATAATAAAATAGGAAAAAATTATTTACCATGATACATGTCAGTAGTATTCATCCTTTAAGTTCACTTTCCTACTTAGTCAATGCAAAAAGTACTCTCCCAGTCCTTCCACTTCCTCAGGCCTAAGCAAGGTTGGAAAAGACTCAATGCAAACTAGATGTTCAAATGTCAAACAGGAAGTTGTATATGCATGGCAATTCCTTTACAAAATAATTTAAACTTTGCCTCTTTACAAAGAAAGTTTGCTTATTTATTTTCTATCCAAGTCATCATCTCGTACCAGAAAAGCCACAGGTGCCATCACCAGCTAGATAAGGTAAGGTAAATGCAGGAATTCTACAAATAAATCAGGTTTGCTGTATGCAATGGTCTAGCAAGTCCACACATACTACTACAGGGAAAACAACCCTTCCAGCATCAGGTTCAGCCAGCAGCTGGGAACCTAAGCCTCACTGGCCCTCTGTTTTTTAAAGCCAGATGTTAGCACAGATCACCAGTTAAACTTGTCCAAGACACTATCACAGTGCACTTTCCCATAAATTCCAGGTTTTTGCTCTCCTACCACTTTCTGAACTCATCACACTCAACTCCTGATTGTGCTCTCTGTCCACCAGTTTATGCTTTTAACAGTAAGCTGCCATAAACACAAAGATCCAGTGAGAATAATAATGGCAAGCAAACAAACAACATGATCTACACAGATTGTATTTCATCACACATCAGATTTTTAGAAAATTGAGTGAGAGAAGTGAATTTCCAGTATTTCTCCTGTGATTTAATATTTCATAAATCTGTTTCATCTGAAGTTCTATTTGGAACTCATTTGAGACTGTGTTCCCCGCTTTGCTGTTTTCACATGGTTTGTGAATGCTGTCAGTTCACTCCTTTAGTGAGACTATTTTTATCTTTTGGTCTTTAACCCTCTGCTGGTTACTGAAAATATTAACTGTGAAAATAGAATTTATGTAAGTAATTCAAATGTATTTATCTCTTTACTGATGATTTATGTTTTGCCAGTGAACTTTGGAATTAAATGGAAAGACGACCTTGTTAGCTAAAGAAAACATTGAAAATGTTCAGGAGTTTGATGTCTGAAGAAATGTTATGGGTTTTTTTTTGTTTTGTTTTGTTTTTTGTAAAAATCTAATTCAAAAGATATTTACTACTGCAAAATAGATGAAATATTTAAATTATTGACAGTAGTAATAAAACATAGTAACCGAAGAAACATGTTACTATAATTTACAGTGATTGTTCATGTTCATGTGTATAATGTGAGCAAACAGTATTTTGCTTTGAAAAATCTAATGTGCATGAAAGAAGTGGATTTTAAATTTATTTGCTATGCCTTATTTTTAGATCAGCATATCCTTTAACGACTTTATAACTTGTTCTGAACAAAAATGTGAACCTTCTGTTGAACAAAAATTACTGAGTAGACCTGGAATTTAAAGTATTATAATTATCTTCTCCAAATCTGTTTCTATTTAGTAAATTTGGATGAACTTACCAAACCAGCAACTAACAAGTACCTTAACAAGCAGACACTAGTATTAAGACCACAGTGTTTCAAGGCACTTATTAAGGTTGTGTACTGAATGTGTGGACCATCTTTACAAAGATGATCAGGGTGCTGCAGCACCTCACCTATGAAGACCAACTGCGGGAGCTGGGCTTGTTCAGCCTGGAGAAAAGAAGGCTGCGGGGTGACCTCATTGCAGCCTTTCAGTACCTAAAGGGAGCCTACCAACAAGAGGGGAATCAACTCTTTGAAAGGGTTGACAACTGCAGGACAAGGGGAAATGGTTTCAAGTTGAGGGAGGGAAGGTTTAGGTTGGATGTCAGGGGGAAGTTCTTTACAGAGAGAGTGGTGAGGTGCTGGAACAGCTGCCCAGAGAATTGTGGATGCCCCATCCCTGGAGGCGTTCAAGGCCAGATTGGATGGGGCCCTGGGCAGCCTGGTCTAGCATTAAATGGGGAGGTTGGTGGCCCTGCCTGTGGCAGGGGGGTTGGAGATTCATGATCCTTGAGGTCCCTTCCAACTCTGGCCATTTTGTGATTCTGTGACCAGCTGTAAACAAGTCAGCAATCAAAACAGAAAATCTTCTAGCTTTCCTACATGCTTACTGTATTGTATCGTTGTATCTTCTACAGATTCCTATGGACTTAGATTCCTAGAATTTGATACATTGTGGGTACATTGTGGGTACACTAACACTCTTTTCCCCTTGACTACTTTTTTTTAGAAATTGTCAGAAAGAGGTTACTCTTTCAATGTAAAAGTCACTTAGTAACATACTATGCAAGACTTGTGTCCTTAAAAACACAAAAGTATTTTTTTAAAAGGTTAAAAACAAACAAACAAAAAAATGGCCTTTGCAAAAGTGCAGGTGCCAGCCTAAGAATGAGCAACTACAAACATCGGTACTTGAAACTCCAGACATTATGCTACATCCTCAACAGGAACACAGGAACTGTTAAGTGTCAGTGCCGCTCCAACTGGGAGAGGAATGAAGGACCAGAAATAAGGATGGAAGGAAAGCAATACATGTCAGCCCAAAAACTCTTTACAAGAAGTTCACGGATTTCAGTGGGAAGGGTTATTCAATCCACTGTAGTTCAACTGAAGAATGTTAACATGAATCACACAATCTCACTTTTGCAGCATATGTTCAGTTATCACAACTGAACTGATGGGAAGTAATGCCAGTGTGAAACTCATTTATCTAACATTATCAAAACACGTTTGGATGCGTAATGCTTGCTAGCACTAACAGCTCACTGCCATTTTACCAAAGTAATTATATAATTAAGGTTAAATCAATTGAATCTCTAAACGCTGCATTTGATCACTCTTCATGAAAAAATTCCAATTTTGCTTTCAGTATTTCTAAATTAAGTTTTGAACTGTTTTCTTTTACTCACTGACTGACTGATTCACCTCCAGTCTTGTCTTCTCCATCACCATCCTCGTCAGTATCAGAATCAGCTCCACTCTTGCCTAGATATACACAATTTCAAACATGCAAGTTTAGGCACCTAGCACAATTAATGCTATATAGTAACTTTAACTTTAATTATCTCTACTGAAATCTGAAACAGTTGTTCTAAAGTCAGACATGGACAGAAACAAAAAGCTTATTCACAGGACATCTGCTAACACATGATTAACATTTTTCAGTTATACATTTTTCAGTACCACAATATGATAGGCAATAAGAATAAAGCACAGGAGATATAAGTAGTACAAGGAACTTTCTACTGTTCAGGATTCAACTGTTCCACTTGATTGAGAAGACAATAACAATAAATTCTGGAGACCTTAGAAACTAAGAGGAAATCCAGGAAGATACTGAAACACTGCAACATCATACCCGTAATAAAAATGTATGAACTGTGTGTCTCAGCAGAGCAGTGACACGCACCAAGAATTCTTTAACTACCCTGAATAATCTAGTGCAACTGTTAATAGTGTTGATCTGGTATTGTGGAATACAAGACTTCCCTTGCAGAGAACTAGGAGGTAACTTAACATTAGTTTACCCAAAGTAATGGACTCCAAACAGTTCTTCCGAATTCCTGGCTTTGCTTCATCACATTCAAGCCAAAACTTTTGTTCTTAGTTTGGGTACTATGGAAAGGAACATTACACAGTCATTTTTGAACATGTCCCTAACACCTTCAGAATTACTGGATGTTTTTACCCAGGATTAAAAGGATTAAATAGCATATACATACATATATTTATACATACATAGCAGTACCTGGAAACACAGGCGCAGTTAAAGGCAGACTACTTTTGCTTTCCTTATGCTCTGTGTACAGTGGTGCCTAAAAGTTTCATTCATACCTTCAAGTATCTTCAACAGTTTTTTTTCAGACAACATCTCCAACTGCTCCAAGCAAAGCCTTTTGATTTCATCCATGGAACAGCTCTAAGAAGACAGACAGACAGACAGGCCACAGGCTAGTAAACATTTCTGAGGAAAGAATAATTACAAACGCTAAGTAGATCTCTAGCCCTACATAGTAATTCAGAATCTATTCACTGTTCTAACTTGCTCTGATGTTACTAGTGAAAAACATTAGGTAGCTGATTTTGGTGTAACAACCACCAAAAACAGTGGAGGATTTTCAGTTCATTTGTGTTTTGCTCAAAAAAAATAAATAAATAAATAATCAAGCAATACACAGTATTAGTTACTTGATTGTTGGGACTTCTCACTGCAGCTGTAACACTGATCAGTACAAATAATGAGACAGAGGTTTCAAGCACGGAAGACCAAACTGATTGCAGCCCAGATCATCGGTATTTTTCTGTCATTCAGGAGTAGGTGAATTACATAATTAAGCCTGCAAAAACCAAAGTCAATTGTTGAGTCCAAGTTCACAAATGGAAGTCAACAATGGTACTGACAAAGCACCAAGAGGAATTACGTATCACGGTTTAGCATAAAAATGAAGCCATAAAAATACATAAATTCATTTCTCATGCTTGATATCACACATTTATTTAGCCTATGGATATTCCAGCTACTTCCACATATTTTGTATTTCTTGGTGTCCTCAAGGTGAAATGATAATTTTGCATTTCTAAATGAACTACAACGCCATTTACATGTACGAAAATTAATCAGTGCTGAACATCTGATCTAACACACGATTTTACTGTCACTTTCATCCCAACACTACTGTGTAATTTCTTTTCCACATCAGTTATGCCTTTGCCTCTAACCACACTACTCCATTTCTCTCAGATAAGAAATGAGTTACACTGCATGCAATTTACTGAGCTTAAAACGTCTGTCCTGCCTCACTTATACCAATATAGACTTATAGATTAAAATGAAAAAATAAGACAAAAATTGAAAACCTATTAGTTAACACTAAACTAAAACAGCACAAAAACAGCACTTCACTTGGAGCCTCCCTCTCTGTACAGACTGCTTTTCTATTTTCACCAAGTCCTGCTCTTCACAACAGTCAAAAAGCATTCTAAGTCAATAAAATACTACAGGCACTCCAATTAAACCCCAGAAAAGTAACAGCTTCGAGAAGCTGTTTAACTAGAAAGGATTTTATTATTTTAAGAAACTTGGATAGCTCAAACGCAAGTCAAGCTTTTATTAACACATCAGAATACTTACCACTGAACATGACTGAACTCATTCCATGCAATTAGAACTCCTTTTACATATGAATAACAAGTACAGACAGGCTGCTATAAAAATAGCTGCCCAGTTCAGTTACAGCAGCACAGAAAAAAAGAGTAAGCTGTGGAACAACCACATGAAACCTTTAAAAAGTCTCCCTTTTTAAGACTTGATGTAATCTTTATTTAAGAAATACATAGGCAAATTTTAAGCTGAAAGTCCACTACACCTGAGAAAGAAATGTGTTTTGCTACATGAGCATTCAAGCTTCTGTAAAGTACACACAAGAAGGCATTTCAGTACCTTTAAGATGTCAGGCAGCATCTTCTGTAGTTTCTTCTCCCCTATGACACAGAAACACTGCTGAAGCATTTCCTTCTTGTCTGCAATGTAGAAACTGACTGGTTTGAGAGACACGCTGAGATCTAATCCCCCTTCCTCTACATCACTGAGTTGCTCGGATTCTTCTGGTTTTTCTCCAGGTGGCACATTGCATTTTTCTTCCTGAAATCAAAAAGACAAGTACAGCTTTCACGTCTTCCAGAAACTCAACACTTCACCAGAGCGACAGTGACAGGTTTTTGCTTCACACTCGTAAGACATCTCGAAATGGAATTCTGAGTTTTCAAACACCGTTTTAACTTCGGGAGCATTACAAAAGATGTTACCAAAAATTGCTGCGCTAAGCGAAACGGAGCAGCGCGGTGACAACACAAACAAAGAAACAAACCTCCCTTCCCACTAACTCACAGGCTGCCAAACAACTACAGGCATCTCCGCAAGGAAGGTCAGCCCGGACCTGCAACGAGACCACACGAGCCGCTCACCGAGGAGCCCCGTCACAGCGCGGAACGCCTCAGAGGAAGAAAGGCAAGGCGCGAATTCCCTCCCGCCCTCCATCTCTCCCGCTTTCTGCCCGTTACCTCCGGCGCGCCGCGACCGGACTCGGCGCTGCGCCGCTTCCTGTCGCCGCCCGCCGCTCCCTCAGGGCAGCAGGAGCGGGAGCGCCGCCGCTTCTTCTCCTTCCGGCCCGGCATGACCCCGCGCTCGCGCCCCGGGCGGCGGCGACGGTCGGAGCGCCCTGCCCCGGCCCGGCCCAGCCCTGCCGCTTCCGCCGCGCAGCCCGCCCTTTCCGGGGTGCCGCTGCCCGCCCCGCTGCCTGAGCGCCTTCTCCTTCCGTTTCTCTGCGAGGGTTTTGGTGTTGGCGTGCTGAATGCCGGGCTGGATCTTTTAATGTACCTTTTCTTGTTATTTCCAGAGTGTGTTTATGAACAAATAGCTTTCGGTCTGTGAAACCAGGGCGGTTTTCACGTAACAGAGAAAGACCACGGTAACAAAATCGAAACAGGAGTATAGATTTCTTAGAATAGCGCTTGTACAAACAGCTACAGAGTACAACATGTGGAAGCTGGAGGGTCAAGAACAATTGTATACAGGCAACTGAAATACCGAAGTATTTCCTGAAGGTAGCATTCTAGGATGGATTCCTAGGGGTGGTTTGATCTATTGGTAAACTGTTTAAATCCCATGTAATGCCATGATCTGTCTTGTACTTGTACCCACAATTGATCAGCAGTGAGAGACAACGATGAAAGCCCTGATCAAGGCTGTTTGTGATTATATGTATCTGAAAATTCATCAGAATTGCAGCAGGATGTGTGCAGCTATGGAGCTGAGTATGTGTACTCATCTGACAAACAAGTTTGCTGGAAACACAACGCAGTTGAGCTGAGATGGAGCAGAAAAAGTGAGAGCTCTTGGTCACAAAATCTGGCATAGATGATGCAGACATGTATTGCAATGAAGAACTCCTGTGCTGGAAAAACTTGACCTTTTTTTAATGATTTCCATTCTGGTAATATAATTACTTATTTTAAAGTCACACTGAACTTTGGCCATCCTAGCTCTAAACAACAGTGGCACATGTGTGGGAGTTCCGCAGTTTTTCATTCCCCAGCAGGCACAGGGTAACAGAACTATCACTAGGATCTGTGAAGCTGATTAGGAGCCTGACAAATTTCCTGTACAAGGAAAGGCAGAGACATGGTTCTCTTCAGCCTGGAGGAGATAAGACCGAGGAAAGATCCTATCACTGCTTATGAATATCTAAAGGGCAGATGTATAAGAGTTTTGGGGACAGGCTCTTTTCATACGTGAGCAGTGACAGATTAAGGAGCAACAAGAAAATGTTGGAAAGCAAGATTTCCACACAAACACAAGGAGGAACTTGTAAATTCCCCTTTTCAAAGACACCACAGTGATTTTTATGAAATCATAAAATTTGACTTCACTGGTTTCTGCTATTGCCTGTCACACTACTTGCATTTAAGTTCCTCCCACATTCTCTTAAAATAGTCTCATTTTGTTTTTTTATCATCTAATGCATTCTAACATATTTTGAAGTAAGAGTTTTGCTATAAATCAGTAGAAAAGTTAATCTAAGAAGCTTGTTTAAGCAATTTTGTAAACTGAAAAACATTTACCACTGAAGCACTGTCTATATAGCAGTTCAAGATTCCACTCTTCAAAAAGTCACTTAACTCTAGATTTAAAAAAAAAAAAAAAAACCAAAAAACAAAAAACCCACACAAGATAGAAGATACCCAAGTTTTAAAAGAAGTGGAAAAGTGGAAAAAAGATGGTGGAAATCATGTGCATGTCACTTCCTTACTATCATACTTGACCAGTTAGTATAGTCAGTGTTAATTAACAAGTTGGTGAAACTTGTTGACTTTTCAACAGACCCTCTATCAACAGGACCCTTTCTCTGCTGGCAAACAGCATGGTCAAGAAACAGTCATTGCACTGAAATGTGGAAACATGGTCGGATGAGCAAGGGAGCTGGCATCTCTGGATCACAAACAACTCTTACATTACATTTCTGTCTAGATAATGTTTAAGGAATGAGACTTTTTGACTTGGTGATCTGCTTTGATCTGAGCTACAACAGAAGGGCTTTCTGAAACAGCTCTGCATAGTAGACTTCAGAAAAGTAGTCAAGGGAAGAGAGTGAAAAGTTTTATTTGCTCCGTACTTCACAATAAATCAAGTTTAAGTCATCCACAGTATTTTCTCCATTATATTCTGTCACAAAATATGAACAAAAGCATACGTTCTTCTGTATACGGTGTGTTGCTCAAGTGCTAAGTAAAACAATTACAACAGATTAAGAACAAACCTACAGCATTCCTTTACTTTAGCTGGTTCTGACACAGACACATACTTCTTTATTTGAGAGTCAACTCCAAGAGACTTAGCTAATTGCACAGCATTTTTATCATCACTGATTAGTGTTCCCAGAGCCACAAGGAGTCTAAAAACAGCTTCAAGATCTTTAACAACTTCCATAACTGTGCTGATAACTGATAAACATTGAGCTTTGCCCTCAATGTTGTTCACTTTATGTAAACATACAGCATAGTTCAATGTCAGTGTTGCAAGTGCAATGTGGACATTCTTATTATTGCCTGATTTCACTTCTACTGCTTGTGTCATTATTTCATCCCTCTGTTCCATCAGGAGCTTCTGGCCTGCTTGGCTGACAAAGCAATTGCAAAGAGCTCTAAGTGCCAACAGCTGGTTTGCTGGCTTTCCTTGAGGGTTCAAAAATTTGAGAAGGAGATGGATAAATTGCACGTGAGCCTCTTCACCACAGAAGTTCTCATTCACAATGGGATGCCTGACAGACAATCTAAGAATGTCAAGGGCTGGGAAGACAATATCTATGAAACAAGAAAAATATGTTTCAGTATTAAAATATTTGCATTAGGTGTGAACACGCTGGTGAGTTTGTTTCAGTAGCAGACACTTTTAAATCCCTAACTTTGGGAACACACTAACATTTAATATATAAACTATATATATATATATATATATATATATATATATGTCATTAATGGCTTTTTATATATAAGATATAAATATACATATATATGTTTATGCTGCTTAAGTTAGGACAGACTCCACAGAGTTTCTCAAAGCTTCCCAATGACTGAATAGGCAGATACCATCACCATTTGTCTTCATGCTGTATCTCAGAGTTTAGAATAGATACAGAACTGATTGCAGGAAAAGCAAGGTTGTTTTTAGGCCAACTTCAACTCTTACACAGTTTAGAAGAAAAATAAAATACATTCAACTGATTAGCTACGTAACTATGTATCAGTATAAGGAACCTATATTTACAGTTTGTTCAATACTTCCCTCTCAACTTCCCTAAATTTCAAATATGTTTGGCTCCTAAGCTGTGTTACCAGTATCCTAAGCCTACATACATATCAAGGAAATTGAACCTGCTTAGCAACGCACTCTGCATTTTTTCCCCACAGATATACAGTAACTGTAAAATTAACACATGATATCAGACTTCCTGTAATGTACACAGACATTAGCCATAACAGCTCACAGTTCTATACTGTAAGCAGTTTTCAATTTAAAAAAGTATTTTTCCTGTTAATAAGCTTTTAAGACTCATTTTAAAAAAGCAGTTCATCTTAAACATTGTATGTTTAGGTATTTGTATATGCAATGTATCCAATTCTTCCAGGATATATGTTCACAAACAAGATAGTCTTTCCAGCCAGTCATCAGTACCGACAATGTTATCTAATGACATTGTATCACTCCACTTGTATTCATTCATTCAGAATGCCATTTAACTAATGCAGACTGCATGACCTAACTTCAGGAACTCCCATCATATTACATAGAAGACGTTTTGTGATATATATTCACATGTATTTAAATACAACTCATTTCCATAATTTTACCTCTCATTTGATAGAACTCTAACTTTGCTTTATTTCCTAACAGGCCTCAGAGCTTCTTGAAGAAGCTCTACTAATGAAATAACTGTGACTGATGTTTGTATCAAATTTCTCTTTTACCTTTGTTGTTGTGCCAGCAACCATCTGACAACTAATTAACAGTTCTGCTGTTCATGCTGCTACCCCTGTAATGTTCTCCACTGGGTTCTGTCTGAGTTATAAACTCTTTGGGACAGACTTTGTAGCTTCCAGCATTAACAAGAGTTCTGGTTCATAGTGAAGTACTGATGAGACAACAATATGAAAAAATAATTGCAAATGTCTACCTTCCGGCCAGTTAATCGCTTTCCATAAAGTTTGCATTTGTTGTGCTGTAGGCATTTCTGCAGAGGTATTGCATGTTGCAGACAGTAACTTTTCTAGGATTATCAAGTCATCTTCTGTAAGTTTTTGTTCTTCAGCAGCATTGCTATTAAGTTCCTTTAGTTTACCTGTAAGACCAATTGAAGAGATATGATTTTCAGCTCAACAAAACTCTTTACAAAAAACTGGATTTGCAGTATTTTACTGAAGAAGTTACAACTGCTGTGATCATTTAAGAACATTACTTCTCACAATTTCAGGTTTCTAATTTCAATCATCACAACAAATATTACTATCAAGCCTCCTTAATACTATAGTGCTGGTTCAGAACTCACATTTTAGCCTATGTGCAAGCAAAGATGGAGAAGAAATGAAAAAGATTTGAATAAGATAATTTTAATCTGGAGATGTTTGAACCAGGTACTGTATTTTCCTACAGCGTGAATACAAACTGGTTTTACAAAACTCATAACTGCGTTAAGGCACTCTACAAGAACATACCGTAAAAAAAAGAGACAAGTAGAGATTCTGTGGAATTCTGAGATTATGTTACATTACAGAACAAGAATATGGATGGATAAACAGAAAAAGACAACAGCAATATTCATCAGAAGTGTGCATTACTACTAAACACTGTGTATCATTTTCTGTACCGCAAAATGTTCTGATTAAACACAGAAGAGACGACTCTATGAAACTACAGAGCACCTTCAACATAGAGCAGATTACACTGTACTAGTGTCTAGTGCTTTTAAACTTTCATAAGCAAAACTGGAAAGGGATTGCATATGACCCACATACCCAGCAGCTAGGAGAAAAAAAAATCTCAGTGCTCAGATGTACCAGCTTTGTAAACAAAACACCGAACGAAAGCAGACAGCAGGAGAAAGAAAAAAAACAATCTGCATTAGATAGGAATTCTTCTGAAGTTTACTCCCCTTTCTAAGCCTCCTAATACATTCACCATTAAAGCAATTACTTTAATTTTAAAAGGTCAAAACTGAGAAAGAGGAGGAAAACTATTGGAAATATTTAGATTTTTGAAGGAAAAAAAAAGTTATTTCTTTTAAAAAGATGAAAAAAAAATCCTTGAAATTAAAATACTGACCCAAAATCTGTGTAGGATTGGCCTGGTCGAAGGTGACAGCATCCTTCTTAGGAAAATAAATGTTTTCAGCTTCAGCTGATTGGTAGGCACCCATTCCTACATAAACAAAAATGAGCATAAACAAAAAAACAGCATACCAAAGCATCTGATACAGATTATTACCCTACCAATAACACTTTCCCACTGTTCACCACTCAGACTTTTTTTTTTTTTTTTTTTTATAAAAACCTTAATGCTTAAGCAATAGCTGTCTTTCTTTAGATTGTTTTATGCACATTTTATGTGTAAGGGTTAAAACCTGAAGCAATCCTTCACAAGCTGTTCTTCCCCCTATGACAAATTTGTTAAGTATGTATTTTTATGTGATACCTGAATTATATTGAAACAAAAATACAGTCATAGGAATTGATACTGCAATTAAGCCATGAAAATTCTCTGGCTTTAGAATAAAAGCTTCTCCTGCTCCTCATTATTTTCATAATAAATAGGCAGAGATCTAAATCTGCAGATATGACCAAGTTACATCACATGCAAGAGTAAACCAACATCACAATATTAATAAAAAGCTTTATGATTTTCTAGAATCACAGATGAACTGATAGATTACATTGTATAATTTCCACTAAAACTGCATATATTTATTTCTTTGTGCAACAGCTGCCAGCACACCAAAAATTTTCTCAATAAGCAGATTCCTAATGTATATTATAAAGCTTCTGTGCGTGTGGCACTACAGCATGGTCACTCCAAAAGGAATGGTTTGTGCTTATTTCCATGAAAACTACAACAGATGCAAAGAGCACAAGAAAACACTGTTTGATAGAGCAAATTCTCAGCAACAAAACACTCTTTTTCAACATAGCCACCACCACTGACTATGCAATTTAGTCACTGACGAACAAGAGTTTGCAGACTACACTCATACAAGTCTGCATGCAGCTGTGTCAGAGGAGTGTCAGGCTGGGTCAGGTTCTTCAGAGTGTGATCAAGCTTCCCAGCACAATGCTCAAGGCCCCAAGCTGCCAGAGTTCAAGGAGTGTTTGGACAGTACACTCAGACACAGGGTTTGAATTTTGGGTGGTCCTGTGCAGAAACAGGAATTGGATTTGATGATCCCTGTGGGTCCCTCCAACTCAGGATATTCTACAATTCCTAAGTGTAAAAGAAGGCTTTATTCCCCTTGTTTTTTTTTGTTGTTTTTTTTTTTTTTAATAATTTCTGAAATATAAGCAGTTTTAATCTGCTTGTAATGCTTAAATATAAAATTTATAACAGCATGGAATCCACAACAAAACAACAACCAAAGAAGAAGATCAGCAATGCTCTTTACAAGGCAGGCCTCACTCTTACCTGTGTATGGATCATGCCCACCCTCTGCAGCATTTGATGCTGAACCAGGAACATAGCGACCAGCACCTGAATGGAGAGGTTAAACTTTTTCATCACCACCACTGGCAAAGAGGTAGTGTATATGTGCTTTTAATTGGTAGTTTTGAAATATCACTACTAACAGTATTATTTTGCACTGACAAAATTAGAAAAAAGTCCTCTAACTCTTCTTGAAACTTACAGACTTTTTTTTTTTTCCTCTCTCTCTGTCTCTCTGTCTCTCTCTCTCTCTGTCTCTCTCTCTCTCTCTCTCCCTATATATATATACATATGTGTGAGGGTAGTGCTGGTGGCAGTGATGGCCACTCAAAGGTAAGTGACTATTCAGTAAAATTCAGGCAGTTTCTCTGGCACCACAGATGCCAAACTCCTTGGTACAACTCGCTGTGACCATTAAGAGCTCGAGGCTGTTACCCAGGCCTGCCTTCTCCCTCTGCCTGAGGCAGTGATGGCCTCTCCTGAAGGACAGTAGGTTCTGAATGTGGTGCTAAGTATTCAGGTGCCAAAGCCATGAACCACCAGCAGAGTTCAGGAGACAGTCAAGGTTTTTAGAAATGAAAAACCGAGCCACAAAAAAAAAAAAAAAAAAAAAAAAAAAAAAAGGGAAGAGGGACAGCTGGAGACCACAGTAGAGAGGGTATGGAGGAGGACTGTCAAGATGGGAAATGCTTTAACTTCAAGCAAGAGCAGGAAGGCTTCTGCGCCACATGGACAAATATTACACCTGGCAGCGATGAGGACAAACACACAGAAGAGGATGCATCAGAGCCAGCTGAAAGTGTAGCTAGCATGTACAAAAACAGGGAAAGGAAAGCAGAAGGGGTGAGAGATTTCTTCCAGCAGGGCACAAAGACACCTATTTGACCTATTTTCTTGGGAGGTTTGTTGTTTGCTGGGAGTCAGGATACAGGATGTCAGAGGGACTGCCACAGCTTGCCTGGCCCTCATACTTTAACCCCTGCTATTCTTCGACCTACACATCAGTGATGCTGCCAAGAAAGCCTTGCAGAGCATTAAAAGTAGTTAGAGAGCTTTGAGGGAAGGTCTATGACTGTGTGACCCTTCTCTGAGGATCAAGAGCTACTAGGCAGGATGAGATTTCTTTACAAACACGCTTATTACAAATGAGAAGGATTTTAAGCTGTAAGAGGAAGGATTAGAATCTAAAATTTAGCATATATAGATACCAGTAATATTCACATAAAGAGAATAAAGAGATAATGAGAAAAAAGAAAAGTCTTCTATGAAAATGCCCGATCCCGAGCTGGCCATGGCTATAAGATTGGCAAAACATGGCATTTAATATCTGACTGCTTTGCTGCAGAGGACAGAGTGATGCAAGGCAGACCAGACAAGCAGACAAGAGAGACAATGCTAAACAGAGCTGGACAGGCTCCACACAATCAATCAACTGTCCCACAGTGCTACTCCAAGTAGAGGAGAGGAAGAAACAGGACTCAGGAGCCAAACAAACTCTAACTGAACACTGGCAAGACAAAATACAGTAAAGATTATTAATATTATATTACCTGTAAATGGATCTGCTGCAGGGGCTGCATTTGACAGAGATGTAGAGCCTGGAACATAACGCCCAGCACCTAGCGAAACATACATACCTTGGTGTTAGTAAAGTATCAGTATTTTCAGACAGATGCAACTGAAAAATGAAGGCAAACATCAAAATAAGTCATAAGACATACTAGATCCTCTTTACACAGTTCCCCCAGTGCTCAAGAAAATTCTGAATATATCAGAGTCAGAACTTTTTTTCTAGAACATAAGCATTGTACATTCGGACAGAGTCAAGTTAAAAGGTATGAGCACAGGTTTATACAACTGCAGTTCCATAAGATGCATCTGAATCTGATTGATGGCCTCTAAAGTAATTTCTAGTTCACTGCAAGGAAAAAAAAAAAAAAAGACTTAACTTAGTTATTTTCATGACATTTTGTTCCTACCTACAACTTTGTGGAACTATCTGAATAGTGGGTTAGTTTGTAAAGCAACAGAGAGGATGTAACCAATTAACAAAGTTCAGCTGTTGAGTAATTAACTTTCAAATACGCTTTTTAATAAATTAAAAATAATGGTTTTCATTTTCTTCCTGACAAGGATTTACTTACTTATCTTAGTCAGTTTCATTTCTCCCTCCAGTTAAATTTTTGTATTTTATCCATTGCCTTAATAGCATCTGGCCACTGTTAGCCCAATTGGATAAAAAGCTGGATTTTCTTACATTGAAAAAGAAAGATTAGACTAAAAAAAGATATAGCTGGCTTGACTAACATTTTGTTCAAAGATTTGCTCTGATAAAAACCTCACAGATTTTACAAGCTTCTTGTCAGATCTATCTGTGCCATGTCCTCCATCATTTGAGGACAGGAAACAAGTGCAAGAACTAGGACACTGAAGTCTTGATGATCAGTGAGATGGATTGAAAACTGACTGAAGACATGTCACGAGGGTGACATCAGTGGCACAACATCTAGTTAGAAGCTACTAAGTGGCAACGGACCTTACATGTCAGTTATTGGAACTAATCCTCTTTCACACCTTTGTTAATGACCTGGATGATGTAGTACAGTGTAGATTTGCTGATGGTACGTTAACAACAAAATGCTAAAAGTGACTGATATCCAGAGGACTAGTTGTCTTACGACCTAAGGGGACTTAGCTAAGCAGGAACCTCTTGAAATTCAAGGAGAAGTTCAAAGTACTGCACCTGGAGAGAAACAACTCCAGGCACCACTATGTGCTAGGGACTACTAAAAAGCAACGTGGCAGAAAAGTCCTAGTGGACACCAAGCTGTTTATGAGTCAGCAATATGACTATACTGCAAAGACGACTAATGGCATCCTGGGCAATCTTGGCAAAATTCTGACAGCAGGTGGAGAGGTGAGCCTTCCTCTCCACTCAGCACTGAGGAAGCTGCCCCTGGGGTACTGCGGCTAGCTCTGAGATCCCCAATACAAGGGAGATTGACATATCAGAGAATACAGAGAATTAGGGGCCACAGGATGCCAAGACAAGAAGTAAAGTATCTTCCAAGGGATGCCCATTAACAAAACAAACTGAAACACGGGAAGTTCTGTCTGGACACCAGGAAACACTTTTCAGCTGTGCACATGACTAAGCAGTTGCCCCGAGAGGCTGTGGAGTGTCCCATGCTGGAAGTATTCAGGAGCCATCTAGATGTGGTCCTGAGCAAATTGGCTCCCCCTGTTAGACTTGGTAATCTCTAGAGATCTCTTCAAGCTTCAATGATTCTGCAACTCTCAAGTCTGCATGTAAAGTGACCTACACTACCAGGTAAGCATAGCTGGCTTACAGCAGCATTATAGAACACATAATGCTCTAAGCCATTCTACTAAAGTTCATGCCCTAGCCTTGTGATGGAATATACTTAGAGAAAACATCGGAGCATACCAAGAATATTTAGAAGTACACATCTTTATCTCAGATGCTTAACTTCTTGATTGTGCCCAAGTTTTGTTTTTTACCTGTAAACGGGTCTGAAAATTCAGTATTTGTATTCAACGGTGCTTGCCCCTTAGTGTTGTCTATAATAAATTTGGCCACCTGATCCAGAAACATTGGATTTAGATCATTCTTTTGCAGGAAGTTATATGCAGCCAGCCAAGGATCATCAGAAATGTTATATGGCAGTTTGTAGGAAGGACCACTTTCATTTACATCAACAGTGAAAACATAGTCATATTCCTATATGAATAAAAACAAAAACAAATGAGGCACTTGTCAGCACTTTTTTTGCATAAAGACATCAAATACAGACTGATAGTGGTCCAGGCCTAAGCCAAAAAACTTTAAAACTGCAACTTGCAGATTGTATCAACAGTAGTTGTATAGTCTCATATTTGTTGGAGCTTATGTGTAACTATACCCTACATTTTCCATAATTCTGTATTTTGACAAAACCAGGCAAGAATAATATACCTGTACATACATTGTCATCATATATTGCAAAATAACTCACAGACATCTCTGACTGACTGTGAAGGTATAGGGCAGACAGGTACCTGAAAAAAACATCAGGACAAAAAACATACTACTACTACACAAGAACAGAGCCCCATGATTTCTTAAAACATACAAGAGAAAGTTCTTTGCTATGCAGAATTTTTTCTGTGTATGCTTCAACAAATGAAATGATTACTTTTCAGATTACCCCTCTTTACGTTCCAAAGTTTAAAAAAAAAAAAAAAAAAAAACCAGAGAAAATCTGGGACTTAGAATTTCAGATTGACCCAATGTTACACACTACAAGCTTCTTTCTCTTTGCAAAGGCAGTTATATGTAACTTTTCTGTGTAGTAGTAATAAATAGTTGAGATTTTGATTCTTCTGTTACTAGCTGGCAGGTGGTCTTCCTGCAAAGTAACTTCAACTTGTTTGCTTATTTTACAAAATGCATTTCAAAAGTAGAACAGAACCTAACAGTACTACCTGTAAGTTTTATTAAATCAAAAATGTGCAAAAAGAAAAATAAACGAATAAATTCCTATTTTTTAATCTGTATTATATTTAAGTCGTGATCAGAATCTTTTTTCTCTAATGTGAAATCCAGCGTTTAACTTAAAAAGGAATAAAGCCTATTAAATGTTGTACATACTTTTCCTTCAAATAAAACCTTTCCAGATGTTTGTTGTGTGCCTCCTGAAGAGCCAACAACATCACCAATCTTTATCCATCTTCCTTCACTAACACTCCACTGATATGCTTCAACTTTCCCATTATCTTTAATCAGCCGTGTCTGTCCATCTCTTGTTCCTGCAGGCATGAATATTTAACAGATTAAAGAAATTCAAGAAATTTAAAAATAAAATTTACTTTAAGAAAGAGAAAGTCTAACACAGAACTCAATTACAAAGATGAAGAACTAGTCCAAGATTTGAAGTCACAACACAGAAAACTAGATAGTAAATGTTGCAACAAAAATAGCAGAATACGTGGACAATAGCAATTTACAGTTATAGAAATGTTATATGCCAGCAGACAGTTGCATAAGCAGTCCTTAAGTATTTCAAAAGTTCACCATTTTCACAGGGAGGTCACAATTAAGAAAGGTGATATTCTCTCATGGTTTAAAAAGATAGGAAGCTTTATATGATTCTAAGACTTATACAACTTGCTGGTTAGAATTGACAGCTTAAGTCACTGACTCATCCACCTGGGAAAAAGTATTTGCATATTTAAGAGTAATCTTAATCACCACTTCTCCCTCTACTTTCCTCAGTAACCTCCCGAGCACTTGGAACGCGTACCCTCCAGTTGATCGAGCAAAACTGTTTTTCAAGCTGAGAGCTAGAATGTAATCATTTTTAATTTGTTCTTAGGGGGGCTGGAGGGGAGGGAAAACTTAGTAATCCTTTTGAAAGTTATATGGCTGTCTCTTATTTTTGCCATAGCTAGCATAGTAGATCCAGAACATCTTCAACACACTGCAGCATACTGAAAGCCAGCTTTTTCTGAATTATTTCGCAGAATATTTATTTTTCACCTTTTTAGTATACAAAAAATACACACACACACAGAAATATTTACAACTCCAGTCTTGCTAACAAAAGAATCAGTGCAGAACAAAATCAAGCTTTCTTCTTTAGCGATTCTACTGAAAGTGATTCAAACCTTTATTTGGAATGGATGGAAAGTTTCAGTATATCACAATCAAGATCTGGAGGCACCTCTAACATAACAGAATTGTACATAACTTACCAGGATCCTTAAGGTGTTCTCTTCCAGGAAGATCATCAGCATTAATATCTCCTAAATCACCAGTTTTAGGGTCAATGGATGTTTGGGAAAGCTCATTCTCGAAGGCCTGTATCTCTTCAGCACTTGCTGTTCTTTCCAAAGACTTCGTAAATACCCTTATGATTCCATCACTGAATGAAGAGAAAACATGCAAAGAAAAATAGTATGTTAAATATCAAAACTACATATATTCTGATAGTGACTTCTACATCATGATAAACCACAATTATTTCCAGCAATTCTTCCCCTGCCTCCCCCCTCCCCCCCCTTTTTTTTTTTTAATTATTATTATTATTATTAGTTTGCTCTTATTCTAAAAAAGGTCTATAGGACTTACAAAAGTTACCTTGAAACTCCACAATACAAGCCAAGGTAGGATATGCCTATCAAATGTGCTATTCACACAGTATAGTCTCAGTATTACCACATTCCCAAAGAATTCTTTTTACCTCTGCATTTTGCATATCAATACAAAATATCAACCTTTATATCATATCAACCTTTTGGCTGGAACACAGCACACAAATTTAATTTTCACATGCATCTTCACAGCTGTATTTTTAAATATAGTGGGAAATGATAATCAGAGGAATGCACACCATTTCACCTGGGGTTTTTCAGATCTAAGTCTGGAAATACACTGAGAATAAGACGTGGATACCTTGCACCAACTACAATGTCATCATTGTCTAACACACAGCAGCACCACACAGACTGAGCTGGGAGTCTGATTGTTTGAATGCATTCCCCTTGCTTCCAGATTCTAAGAGATCTATCTTCTCCAGTAGTTACAAAATCTGAAAAGAAAAAACACAAAAGCTTTTAAAGCTGATTTTTAGCATACTATGTTAGTAGGTGCCTCTCTACAACTCGTTATCTAAGAATTAAAACATCAAAAGTCACTACATAGTTGTCTGGTCAAAAAACAAGAGAATAACTTGCAGGCTGAGCAGCCAGACAGGGAAAAAACAGTTGTTTGCATCTCAAGATTGCTTTCTCCTTCCAAGAGTTTAAACAAAGAACTTGAAATTATAACTGCTTTTTTTTAGAGTTTCCAGAGCATGACTGTTGTTATAACTACCAGATTTTTCCAAGGTCAGGCTGCTATTTCAGTAAACATGCATAAAGCCTGCTCAAAAACCAAAATCTAACTTCAGGCACGTCCTCTTATGAGGAGTTTTGGTGCAGAAGAGATTTGAGATACACAGCCACTTTATCTGATGAACAAACACTTCATACAGCAAACAAAGTTCATTGAATTTATTTTTCAACTGTCTGCAATAGTTAGTTCTGAACTTCCAAACTTCTCAATCTTAAAACATGCATACACTGCATGCATAAAATCGTTGATCTAAACTATTTCTAAGATACTTTGAAATCACAGAATGGCTTGATTGGAGAACATCGAGGACCAAGTTCAAAACCACTTGCTGCAGGGGTGCCAACCATTACATCAAGTACCAGATCAGATTGCTCAGGGCCCCATCCAACCTGGCCTTGAACAGCTACAGGAATGAGGTATCCAGAACCTCTCTGTGTAGCCTGTGCCAGCACCTCACCATCCTCTCAGTGAAAATCTAAGTCTCCCCTCTTTTAGTTTAAAACCATTCCCCCTTGTCCTATCACTAACCACAAACAAACAAAAAAGTTTGTTTTCCTCCCATTTATAAGCTCTGTTTAAATACTGGCAGGCCTCAATGAGGTCTCCCCACAGCCTTCTCTTCTCCAGCTTGAACAAGCACAGCTCTGTCAGCTTGTCTTCACAGGAGAGGTGCTCTAGCACTTGGGTCATCTTCATGGCCCTCCTCTCGACCCTCTCCACAAGCTCAACATCTTTCCTATGTTGGGGATACCAGACCTGGATGCAATACTTCAAATGGGGTCACATAGGTCAGAATACAGCGTGACAATCTCCATCCTGCCCTGCTAGCCACCCCTCTTCTGATGCAGCCTAGGATACTGTTGGCCTGCACACTGCTAGCTCTTGTTTTTTGTCCACCAGAACACTTAAGTCCTTCTCAGCAAAACCACTCAAGAAATTCTTCTCCCATCTCGTATACATAGCTAAGATTATCGAGTGCAAAACCTTGCAGTCTGCTTATGTGAATCTCATTAGTTTCATGTGAGTTTATCAAGGTCCCTCTGGCAGTATCTGCTCCTTCTGCTATGTCAACTGGAACATTCAGCTCGCTATCATCAGTAAACTTGCCAAGGGTGCAGTCGATCCCATCATCTGTGTCACTGACAGAGAAATTGAAGAGTACTGGTTCCAAGATGGACCACTCACCACTCACTCCCAGCCTCTTCCTTGACATTGAGCTATGGACCACAACCCTTTCCTGACATTTCTATTAATTCCTTATTCACTGAAATGTATGTAACCTCAAACTGCTAAGCCATGCATACTATTTAAGTACTCCACAGCCATTTGTATTTCAGTACTGCTATCTGGATGGTAATTTTGTGTATCGCTTTATCAAAGTTTCCTGCCTATGAACTTTCATCTTATTTGCTATCAGATCAATTCCGCAGAAGACATGGTTTGGAGTTTAAAAAAAAAATAAAAAATTGAAAAATGTACAACAAATTCAATACTGAGTTTTTCGGTTATGGCAGTTTCATAAAGCTACAGACTGCCTACTTTGCCATTTCATTTTGGAATTGTGCTGGCTAATAGTCACAAAAGATAAACTTACCTTCACAGTGAGGGAAGGCAGATACGCTGTATATATAGTTTGTATGTCCATAATATACGTGCAGACACTCGCCAGAGATATGCCATCTTCGAACACTAGCATCATTAGAGCACGAAAGGAATTCCATTTCACTGAGAATAGCTAAACCTCTTACACAATCTTCATGTCCTGTGTAGAAGAAAGAAATCTTTTTCAATTACCAGCAGTACACTATTTCTATTTAACTCACATCTGTATCCTGGCAACCAATTTTCATTATAGAAGCACTGAAAGAAATTTGAGTCTTTTAAAAGTAATGGGATTTCTGAGTATACAACTCAAGAGATTGTTAAAATCCTGCCTAAAAGTCATTTAATTTACAGAAGTCTTAGTGGTTTCTGATTATATTTTCCCTGTTTTTAATAAAGCGTATGACCTTGATTAAATTACCACCTGCAGCAATATTTACCAGTAAAAGTTCTTTCACATCTGCCTGCCTTCCACAGTTTAATAGTTTTGTCAGCTGAACCCGTCAACATTAATCCCTGTTCAGGCAGTATTTTTACTGCCCATATTGCAGCTGTGTGACCCTGAAAAAAACAAAAACAACCCCACAACACTGTTAAACTTGTTAAAGTAAAATTCAGTACCTATTTTACATTCATGCAGAGTAACTTCATACCTGTAATGTCATCATACATCTGTCATTCAACCAGACTTTGGCAGTTGTATCCCATGATCCACTTAATAGTGTGCCAAATTTCCCAGAAGAAAGGCTGCAAACTGAAATGTATTTTCAGATTAACAACAGCGTTACCTGTATTGTCACAAATCTTATGCCAGTACTTTTAAATTATTTAAGGAGATAAATTTGGCATTAGCAGAATAGCTATCATTGAGGAGTTTGGAGAAAAATTAAGCAGAAATGGAGTTGATGGCCACCTAGAAAGGAACTGCTTACAAATCTCATTTTAGATGTTCACTCCTTTTTGTCATTTATATATCTACATTTTAAGTTTAGTATTTGATCTCAAGTCAGAATATGTTCACCAACAGCACAGATAATTGGTCAAGAAACAGAATTAACGCAAAAATTTAGTTTTACGATTACAGAGAGAAACAAGATTTCACCAACATTATTAGCTTACATTCTCACAAAACAAGTTTTCATACCAAAAATACTTAGCTCATCTTCTTGGAAGACAAAATACTACCACCAAGAAATTATACTGACATACGATAAGTTATTTAACAAGAATATAAACTGCAAATGCTCCAGTAATGCACAGCTATAAAACTCAAGAGGCACAGCAGCAATAAGGGTTACTCAAAGTATACAAAAAGAGCTAAGTCAGAATACGTTATCCATCTGAGAATACATTAAAGAAAGTAGGGCCTTATGTTTCACACAGCAGTCAGAACTAGATAGTATTCTGCTCACGTCTACTGTTAGTCACGTCTCAGTTTTTCCCCACTTCTGAAACAGATTTAAAGTCATAATTAATATGACTTTACATTTAAAAAGAAAAAATTATGTTTTGCATTACTATAAAAATTGCTATAAAAAATACTTTCTGTAGGGAAATCCAACTTGCTTCATATAACAGCATGTCTTTTTATAGACATGAAGGGAATATACTGTTCTTTTATCTACTCATCGAGCCCAGATTTCACATGAAATATGTAAGGCATTCCACGCCTTCCTACACAATGACATTATTTAATTTCTTTATCATGGCAAGTCAAGTCATTTATAATGTAAATATATAAATTTTTGGTGCTGTGTAGCAGTTGAGATTGTTTTCAAACTGATCTCCAGAATCCTTAGAGACCTTAAGAGATCCTGAACATCCAAGATTTGCAATGTTTACTTCTGGAATTCCATAATGAAATAGTACATCACAACATGAAAGCAAACAAACAAAAAACAAGCAAAAAAACCCACCTTTGCATTCCAACATAAGGATTGCTGAATCTTTCATTTCATGGCTTAAAAAGGGTATATAATATTGTTTTTATGTCACATGTTGCACTGATTTATCTATGGAGGTGAAATTTCTGCAGTGACATTTTAGAATTCAGCAGATTTTTAAAGCACCAGTAAATACTGCAGTCCCCTTAGGAAATAAGATGAGCACTGCAAGTTTGTTTATCCCAGGAAGCTTCATTGTACTTCTATGAACTCAGACACCAAAACTAAGCTTAACACAATACACAGAGGATTAAATTACCTGCTTCTTAAAAAAATGTAACTTAATAAAAAGGATACATTCTGTAAATTGCCCTGTGATCAAGTGTTCAAATATCAATCAGCATAAATTTTGTAAGTCCTTCCATCAAACTGCCTTTAAGTGAATTGAGATTACAGAATGCTGCTTGTAGAGGCCATAATCAAACAGCTTACATAGTAAATATCAAAGAAATCAAAATTGAGTTTTACAACTTCAACTCAATTTCCTAATAAATCACATTAACTTCTTGTTGAGTAACAAACTCAAAAAAAAAAAAAAAAAAAAAAAAAAAAAGAGTACATACCTGTATTCTTATGACTCTTAAGGACGTAAAGAGGAGCTGTGTTGTCTACTGTGAAAATGCAAATATTATGATCATTGCCACCAGTTGCAATCAGCCCACGAGGATAGAGGTCACTTGGAGGTATGATGCACACACAAGATACAAAATTTGAGTGGCCACGCATACAGTGCATTTCAGTAAATCCCCTGTTAAGACTAAACATATACGATAATCAGTCCAGTGTCAAAATAGAAATAGCACTTACCTGAGGTGCTGAGTTACAACAGCTCTAGACTTACTAACAACCTTTGCAGTGTGCTTACTGTGGATGAAAAACTTTGAGGAAAACTATACTCCAGCATTCCGACCCAGAAAGCAACATTTAAAGCCATCCACATATTTTTTCTTTTAGTTAAAAGCTACTACTCCCTGCCCTACCAATACATTTCCTGCTGAATAGTCACTCCCTCCAGCCTTTCCCTTTTAGGTACTGGAAGGAATTTCATAAGAATTTGATCAGAATTAATTGCAGTTTGCCTTCGTGAAACAGTCTCCTGTGTAAAATCTCAATTATCTACTCCAGTATAACCCAAAATAAAAGGCAAAATAAATGAAGAAAGCTTGCTAACTGAAAAATCTGTTCATTGGAACATATAAGCATTACATCCAATTCAACCAGTACCCTTGATTTTTCATTATAACACAACCTCAAAAGAAAAAGAATGCTACTGAGTAAATCATCCCTTACCTCCTTCTAGCAACCCTCTGACATCAGGGGTCAGAATGAAACTTCTTTTCTTGCAATAAATTTCTACGCAATTTTGGAATTTCTTCTTGAAATGATAAGAGACCCAACAAACCACACTTAGTGCAAATAGATGTCCTCCATCTCCACTGGAGGGCTACAGACACCAACTGAAACACACGTGAGCACTGACATAAATCTGTCAACTACCTCTGCTTCACAGAAAGCCACTGGAAAATAACTTCAGAACATAGTACTCTCAGAACTGAAAGTAGAAGCAGCTGAGCAGGTCTCATTGCTGCCTCCAGCACCTTCATCATCATCTCACACTGCTTTGCAGGACCTGTTCCCTGAGGAAAATACCTTGCAGCAACGCAGAATCACAATCGTAGCAGGGGCTGGAAAGGGACTTCTGTAGATCATCCAGTCCAACCTCACCAGTAAAGGAAGCTCCCTATGCTAGGTTGCCCAGGAAAGTACCCAGATGGGTCCCGACTTCAACTCCAGATAAAGCAGACTTCACAACCTCTCTGGGCAGTTTGCTCCATTGCTCAGTCGTCCTCAAAGTAAAGAACTTTTTCCTCACATTTGCATAGAATTTGCTGTGTTCCAGTTTGTGCCTGTTATCCCTTGTCCTGCTGCTTGGCTTCTCCAAATGAACCCGGCCCCACCCATTCAATTCCTGCACTTTAGATATTTACAAACAGGGATGAGATCCACCCTAATCTCCAGGCCATGCAGTCGAAGGTTTCTCAGCCTTTCCCTGTAAGAGGAAGGGCTTTCCTCCAGGCCCCAAATCATCCCAGTGGCTCTTTGCTGGACTCCCTCCAGAAAATTCCACCCTCCTTGAAATGAGGAGCCCAGAAACCAGGAACAGCATTCAAGACAGCCTCACAGTGTTGCCTGCCCAAGGAGAATAAACAAAGATCCCTCAAAAACATTCAAAGTACACTGCTTCGCTGTTAAAACCGAGACGTTTCTAAGATTACTTCTACACTGACTGAGAGGAGAAAGCAGCTTGAACATCAGCCGGATAAAGCCTCCCACGTTCGCAGAAGCCACCACCGATATAACCCTGAAAACAACAGCAGCAGCTCGCAGTGCCGCCTCTCCCCATAGCGATCCTTCAGCCAGCCGTGCGCGCCCGCCGTACCCCCCGGTCCAGCCGAGGGCCGCCAGGCCGCTGAGCGCTCCAGCACTCACCCGTCGGGCGTCCAGAGCCGGGCAGTCCGGTCCCGAGATACGGACACGAAGCCGCCCTCGGGGAAGAAACCTCGCGTTATGCCCCGCACGTCTTGTTCGTGGCCCAGCAGGGAGCAGCGAAGCCGGTAGGCGCCGCCGTCGCCCGCCATAACGAAAGGTGGGACCGTTCTGACACGGCACCCGTCCCAACCGCCGCCGCCTCTACTGCCGGAAGTTGCCTTGCATCGCGCCGGAAGAAATGCCGCCAGACACGCCGGCGGGACGAGCTGAACTACAAGTCCCAGCAGGCACCGCGCCGCAGAGAGAGAGTAGCAGTCGTGCCGCCGCCGCTATGCACTCTGGGACATGTAGTCCCTGCTGACCGGGTGTTGGGAATGAGGTTTCTAGGTATCGCGATAACGGAGCGGCGCAGCCGAGCCGTTGCTGAGATACCGCCGCCGTGGCCTGAGGAGGCGTCGTAGCTGCGCGGGGCGGAGGGGAGGGGGCTTCCGCAGCGTGGGAACAGGTCTGTGCCCACTCGGTCCGCTCTGAGCACGGTCTTGCTTTGTGCCCCGCTTCCGAAAGGGCAGCTGCTTTGGGGGATTCGGAGGAAATGTAAAAAAAGATGAATGAAATTTAAGCGAGTTGTTCTGTGGTCGTTGTGAAAAGACTGTTGCTTATCCTTCTTTCCAGGGAGAAGTTCAAAAGGAAACAGGCATGGCGAGCGGCCACAGAACTCCCATAGGCCGTCCTCCTTCGAGAGCAGGAGTAGGGCTGCCAGCAAGGCCATCCTCTGCAGCAAGGGTTCCATCAGCAGCCAGGATAGGAACAGGGGTATGTGAAAAGAAAAAAAAAAAATAAAGTTAACTGGGGTATCGTTACTTGTTACTCAGACTTTCATAATTTTTCAGGAGGGATAAACGAAAAGCATAATACTGTAGAAAATTATAGTAAATGGGGTTGCATCAATCTGGTGCCTGGTCAGTAGTGGGGATCCCCAGCCTCCATTTTAGGGTGAGTTCGCTTTAACGTCTGCATAAATGGATTAGACGTAGGACTAGAAGGTGTTTGGAGCAAGTTTGCTGGTGATACTGACTTGGGAGGAGCTGTTGACTCTGTCAAGGACAGAGAGGCCTTGCAGAGAAATTTAGACAAATAAGGGTATCACCAACTGCGTGAAGTTTAATAAGAGCAAGTGCCAGTTTCTGTACTTGGGAAGATGCAACCCTAGCTATAAAGACTGTATGTGTATATACGGATGGAGGGGATGAGACACTGGAAAGTGTCTGAAGAACACATGGGGTCCTGATCATAGCAGGTTGTACACAAGTCAGCACTGTGCCCAGGAAGCCAGGAAGGCCAACTATATCCAGAGACTGCCATTCGGGTGATGGTAGGAACTGTCCCACTCTATCCTGCACTAGTGTCTTCAGTGCCTGCACTCACCTTGAGTACTGTGTCAAGTTTTGGTGCCGCAGTACAAAAAGGATGTGAAAATTTTAGAGAGTGTCCAGAGAGAAACTGCAAAGATGGTGTTGGGTTTAGAGGACTAGAGGTGTGAGGAGAGGCTGTGGCTCCTCAATTTGTTAAAGTCGGGGCAGAGGAGCCTGAGGGGAGGCCTCATGGCAGCTTACAGCTCTTCATAGGAAGCTGCTTTCTGGTACCAGCAACAGGACTTGAGGGAATGGCTCAGAGCTGTGTCAGGGAAAGGTCTGTTTGGGTATCAGGAGGATGCCAGGTACTGGAACGGCTTCCCCAAGACAGTGGTCAAGGCACCAAGCTGACAGAGTTCAGGATGATTCTGGACAGTGCTCACAGACATGTGGTCTGATTTTTGGGTGGTGCTGTGCAGAGTCGGGAGTAGGGACTTGGTGATCATCAGGATGTTTTATGATTGTATGATTCTGTGATATTTTCTCAGGAAGAATTGAAAGATTTTCATTCAGTAAAGAGTGCTTCTTTGTAATTTTGATGGAAAGAGGTCAGTGAGGTCTTGCATTATGAGTTCATCTGGGAAATCAGGATAGTATCAGTGTCATTCACAAACCACAGTGATTAACTCCTCAGAAGCAATCTCTGACCTTTCTGCAGCAGATGTTTGACTGAAGCTCTATTTAGCTGAAGAGGTATAGGCACTGAAAGATTCTTATATGAAGATTTTAGAGACTAACTCTTAAGTTTGTAATTGCTTTGGTGATTGCATGAAGATAAAAAATTCATAACTCAGAGTTGGGTTTTTTTGGTGGGATTTTGTTTTGTTTTTCTAGATGCCTCCCAGTACATCAAGACCTGGTTCTCGTGCTGGTTCTTCAACTGCAAGTGGAATCTTGTCACCTCACATTAAAGTGGCAGACCGCCCAGTCACACAGCAGGGACTAAGTGGAATGAAAACTGGAATGAAAGGTATTTTTTTCTGTAGAAAATAGGTATCAAGGTGTCTGAAAAAATTTTAAGGGAGCACTTAAAGGAAAATATTTCATAGGTGTACACACCTGTGAAAAATTGTGAATTGATATGACTACAAGGAGGGAGGAGAAGGAGAGGAAAATTAAAGCACACCCTGTCCTTTGATTTTGGCTGTCAGTGTAGACAAAGGCTTTTCAGTGCCTGAACTTGCTTAGGACTTTTGAATCTATTTAAATATAATTTAAAAGGAACAATAGGATAAATTGTATCTTCTTCCAGGGATGCTGAGTAAGATTCTGCAACATACCTTTGTAAATAAAGTGTTTAACATAGCTGAAAAAGTATTTTGTATCTACACAACATTCTGAAAGGAATTTCTGCTTTCATTTGTTTTAGTGAAGTAAAATCTATTCAAGAACACTGAGAAGATGATAGTTCTCTGTGTGTAAAATCTGCAAATTATTAAATCAGAATGAGTTATTGTATAGTGAAATGTCATTTTATTCTCCTTTGCCAGGTCCTCAGAGACAGATAATGGATAGAACTTATTATCTTGGACTGCTGAGGTATGCCTTAAACTCAGAGTGCAAAAGGTGTAAAGCTCTGTTCCCTCTTTTCCCATCCGTTATGCTTAACAGTAGTGTGGGATAACTGGTGTTAACTGATAATAAAATCTGTCCTGTCTGAGACATGAAAGTCATTTTGCTGGTAGTTTGTAGCAGGAGAGGAAAGTTATGCTTGCATCCAAGTAGAACATTTCTTCGACATTTTGTTTGTAGGCTAGCTAAGTTCATTTATTTCCCACAGCATTTGTTACAGAAGCATCAGTGATTTTTGAGCTTCCACCCTGTGTCATTTAATGTAATTTAATGGGTCTTCAGTTAGCTTCAGTTGTAAGAGGTAGAATCACACATTTTAGTGTATACTTCTAGCTTGTACTTTTAGGTGGCACTGATACAAACACTGCTTTGTCAGCAGATTATATTACAGGATTGCATGATCAGCCCTGAAAGGCAGTGTTGGTTTTTTTCATATGGATAATATCCATATTCTGTGAAAGGATGCTATGATTTTGTTGGTGCATTTCAGAAACATTCATGACTGTTTCAACCAGAACAAAAAAATAATGAAAACATTAAATTTCATAGCCAGGTTTTCTAATATTTGCTTATGACTTTATCTGGCAGAGCTGCTTTAATTTTTCTTTATTTATCTAGCTTTTCTTAGAAATAGTTCATTGGAGACATGGTACTGTGTGAGAAAGATAGTTTTTCCGCGACGCATGGAGTAAAATCTTATTTTTCACTGTTTTAATTGTGTATTTAAATGTAATTTAATTTTATTTTTTGCAGAAGCAAAACCAGTGAACTCACATCAGAAATTAACAAGCTGCAGGAAGAAATAAAAATGTACAAGCAAGAGAAATCTGCTTATTTGTCATATGAGAGAAGGTGAGCTCTGTGGTAACTAATGTGAAGTTAACTTTCTCAGTCACCAGGCTACTGTGCAGGCTTCAAAGAACCATTAAATTAATCTTTTTTATTATTTCATTTTTATTATGTAACACTTCCTGTTTTAAGTTTGGCTTCTTGTTTTGCATTCAGGGCAGAGGCTTTAGCTGGTGAAATCAAAGAGTGGCAAGGTCAGCTAGAAGACTACAACATGGTATGCTACATTCAGCTTTTGACACTGAAAACACACTTAGCCCTTCTTTCCTTTATTTGCTACTGATTTTTCTTTGCTTCAACTTCTTTTTTCACTGCTGTTTCTCCTTAAAAGTGTAGTGGTAAATAATGATGAGTTTATTCAGTTACCAGAAGAGGAAAAGGTAAAAGCTAAAGAGAACAAAACAAGTTTTAGTATGTGTTAGGATAAGCTGTTGCATATGCAGTTAAGAAATGTGTGCTGTATAATATTTGAGTTTGTACAGCCATATTAAATGATAATTACTTCTATGAACTGCATGTAATCTGTTCAGATTTAAAATTCAAATGTTTTTCTGTTTGCATTAATAGTTAAATACTGTATTTTCACAAATGCTTTATGATTTTTCTGAATATTTTTTTTTTTGTGTGTAATTATTGTTGTCTTTTTAATAAATGAGAAATCTTACAAGTTGGAATTCTGTCTATTTTCAGGTTGTGGATCTACTTAACACCAATGCAGACATAGCAGAAGTGATTCGTGAATACAATTTGGTAAGGATTAGGATATTTGCTATATTTAATCAATGAAATGGTATATATTAGATATCTGTGCTTTGAACGCATTACATATATAGAAAAGCACGGTACTAATTTACATTGTATACTTTCTTCTCCAGTTTAAATTGGACCGAAATCTTGGCAACATCATGTGTGTGCAGTGAGACAACTGTCCAAAGTATGGACAGATGATAGTCCTTCTGTGATAATAGTGAATGTGTCTTAAATTTGAGAAGGCTGTGTTCCCAAGTGAAATTGCAAGTGTTACTGACCAAAAAGCATAGAACACTATGCCTGATGAAAGGCAGATTCAGTTGTCTGCCCTGCAACTTGAAGGTTCCTAATGCTCTAGAAATTTTAGTTCTCTTCTGTATTCTGTCTTTTAAATAACTCCAGTGAAGTCTGTGATGTGGCCAGTGACAGAATCAATCAGCTTTGTTCTTTTTAATTTTCTTAATTTTCCAAGAAAGTGAGACAATTTATACAAGTGCCTTAAAAGCATTAGGCATTTTCCATTTCTTGAGATTACTTTTTCTGTTATTTTGGTAGCTTGAAAAACCACCTATGTTTCTTGGCCAATTTTTTTTTTTTTTCCACGGTTAATTTAAAAATAAAGTCTCATTGTCTGTGACACAAAGGGAAGAGTGCTCTGTTAGATTTGCATTCTATCTATGGGCTTAAACACTATTTTACTAATGAATGCCATAGTAATAGTTTGCAAATTGGTTTGCTACAGCCTTGATTGCACTTGTTTTTCAAACACAGAGGTGCAGTGGAAGACTGGAATTTCAGAGACTGTTTCTTCAGGCCAGCATGAGAACAAGAGCAGCAGGCCTTTGCTCTTCCTTTCTCTGTTGCATTCTGAGCAGCTTCTTTCTCCATTACAGAAAACCTTGAACTTGTACATACAATATGTTTTCTTCTTATATATTACATTCAAATATATATTTTTTCTTTTTTTTCTAGTTAAAAGTTCAGAATGACCGAGATGCTCAAAGTGTGGATAAAATTTTCACAGAAAAACAAGCGTAAGTACACAAAGTATATGCCTGTCAAATACTGCCAACTCTTTACCTGAGAACAATGGAGAAGCTACTGAATTCAGGAATTTGTCAGCAGTCTAATCTGTGAAACAAATGATATCCAAACAACTTTTCAGCTCATATACCACTATCAAGTCAAAGCTGGAGTTTCTGTTTTTAAATTCTTCTGTGTAGCTGGTGTGATAGTAACTTACCTTTCATCCAGAAAAAGATGGATGGCATAGAAGTCTCCTAGTTTGTGGAAACCTACTTATGGCAGATTGAGGATGTTGTGTTGTAGTAGTAGAGGAGAAAAAGTAAGCATAAGTGGAGATTAGAACAGCAATTCCTGCCTGGTAGGATGTATATAAAGGAGTAAGTATGCATATATAAATGAGTAAGGATTTATGTAAAGGAAATGAGCTGTTTGCAATAGGAATTTGTAAGTCCTGAGAACGGTATGTGTGGTGATAGGCTGAAAGATTGAGTTTTAAAATAGCAATTTGGCATTTAATGACTCGTTTTGCACTGTTATTGTGGTTTTCAACAGCTCATAAATATGTCTGATTTATCTCTAAGTACAGTGTATGTTAAAGTGTGCAGAGACTTGGTTTGATCAAGAACTAAGGCAGAAAGGCATCAAATAAGTAGTGCTGGTTATCATTTTACTGTATGTAGGCACATTTAAGTTGGCCTACTGATTCAGCGTAAATATTTGTAGACATTTGTTTTGCCTGTTAAACCACTGAGCTATGATGCTGTTGATTTGGGTTCAGTCCCCAGTCTGACTGTGTTCTATTTCAGATGTTTAAAAAAGGAGTTTTTTGTCTCTGACTTCTTCATCTTTACTGTGTCAGTAATTATATCAGGCTCACAACCTGCTTTTTAAGGACTTTGTCATCTTAGGCAGCGTACAGTAAGCTCTTTTCCTCCCATAATTTGTGGGTTTTTTTCTAAAACATGGATGATCAGTATTCTTTCATTTTTCAAAATATTTATTGTGGCACTAACATGTGAACACGACCAAATTTTTAACCTTTATGACTCGGGCAGCAGTACATTGTTACAAATTTTTTGAGATGCAAGGCTGCTTAGGTTCACTTTGTACTGTATTTAAATAGTGTAATGTGGAAGGCTGAATAGATTGAAAAGTCAGTTCATTGTCCACTGCGTAAGATATTAGCTCTGCTCAGTTACATAAGTATCTATGTATTTGTCCTCAATAAATCCATCTTCCTCAGGTTCAAATGTGTTAGTTTTGTCAAATATTACTATGGGATCCTCATTGTCTATGTCTGATACTGCAGGAAAGGAACTCATGTCTGCTGAGAACTCCTGTTCAAACATCTCAGGGTCGTTTTCTTCCAGACGACGGTGTCTGTAGCTCATCAAATACTGATACCATGTTGGGCATTTTATGGCAGTGAAAATCAGGAGTGTAGTGCTTAGGACAAACCCTAGCACTCCCACGAGGAAGGTCCAGCTTTTGCCGAGAACTGGAAGTTCTTTTCAAACAGACAGAAGAGAAAAAAATAGTTATCTTTATGTGTAATATCTGAAAGAACTCTGGTATGAATTTCTTAATAGTTAGGTTGAGAACACATAAAAGATGATAGGGGGATAACTGAGTTATAATAAAACCTGAAAATTCACTTGTTCTAATGCTTTGATGAAAGAATAACTGTAGTAGGAATGTAAAATGAATGAATATGAATTATGAAGAAAATAAATATGAATTATGAAACAGCAAATAAAACAGATTGCAAGCAGTGAAGAGAAACAACAGTGTATTACCTGCATGTGTTCCATTGTTTCCAGTGATGTTTGAAGTCAGAGCTGTTAGAAAGACTGTGCTTTGATGCTTAATGGCATAGGTGGAAGGTATAGTGGTTTCTTCAGAAAGTTTTTCAGTTTCGCAGTCAACTAGTTGAATAGTTGCAGTCTTGATAGAGACTGTTTGTTTTACGTTTGGGAATGTACACGTAGTGTTGTTTTCATTTTCTGTGAATAGGAGCAATAGAGATAGTTTGTAAATACTGTTAGCTAACTGGCATTAAGATCTTAAAAAATCAGTGATAACTAAAACACAGAGAAGTTGATGGTGAATTTTATTAAGATCAGGAAAAAACTAAGGTAAGACTGTTTGAGGCAAACAGGTGTGAAATGCTGCTCTTATGAGAACTTACCCATTGTGACTTTAGAAGCAGTTAGCCACATTTGTAAATCAAGGAGGCTGCAGGAGCAGTTCCATGGGTTTCCATCTAAGGTAATTGTAGTCAATTTAAAAGATGGTTTTATATGAAAAGATTCCAAAAGGTTATTCTGCAGATTCAAAACTCTTAGATTTTTTAGAGAAGAAAATACATCTGAATCTAATTGAGTAATCCTGTTATAGGAAAGATTCAGCACTATCAGTTGATATAATCCTGCAAATGCTGCTTGATGAACTGTATTAATATAATTGTTGCTGATATCCAGAATTACAAGTTTTGTCAAATTGTAGAAGCTGCTATTATGCAGTACAGTAATCATGTTTTCATTCAGATGAAGCTTAGTGAGGTTAGGAAGCCTTATAAGAATGTTTCTGTCATTGTGTTTTAAAGTAATTTTATTGTTTTTGAGATTTAGTTCAGTAACATTTTGCAACAAATCAGTGGGGATGCTAGAGAGGTTCTTTCCAGACTCATCACAAATGACCTGTTGAAAAAAGATAGTATCAACAATTAAAATACAATAGAGATGTCCAGTGAAGATGTTCCAGTGATAACTGTTAATGGGAATAGAAGAATACTTTTTAATGGCTGCCATTTGCAAGAAAAGTTCTACTGGTCTACATGCTGTTTTGTTAATGTTTTCCACAACGTTCTTGCAGATTAATGATACAGGGAAATGAGCTGTGTTAGTGTGTAAGGATCTGATGGTCAGGACACTTAGTTCTTAAATTTTGATAGAGTTGCAAGGCTTATGTGGTTATCGTTCTAAATAGAACTGATCTGGCATACCATTTTGGAGTTCATAGGGCTATTCTGAAATTCTGATGTGAGGACTGACAGTGTAGAAAAGGATTCCTTACCACTTCTTCACAAGGAGAGTAGTTAGGCCCTGGAACGGGCTGCCCAGGGAGGTTGTGGATGCCCCGTCCTTGGACGTGTTCAAGGCCAGGTTGGACGGGGTCCTGGGCAACCTGATCTGAATGTGGATGTTTGGTGGCCCTGCTAGGCAGGGGGGTTGGAACTACATGATCCTTGAGGTCCCTTCCAACCCAGGTGATTCTGTGATTCTGTGATTCTGTGATCGTCAAGAAACCACCAAGCAAAGGCGACACAGAGAAAGTGGATTCAAGTCTAAAAATTAACTAAAATTACCTTTTTCTAATGTATCATTTTATTTTAGAACAGCGATGCTTACTACTGAAAACATCTTTGGAACAGGCTTTCAACCATCTTTAGCACATTTATTATATGTATAGCATTTAAATTAATTTTGATTTTTCACTGCTGAAGCTTAGCATTGCTGTACTCTTTTCAGGTTTGAGAATGTTTATACCTTGAAACATTTTTCTCCTCTGAACAAAAGTAGATTTCCTAACGCATCGCTGCAGCTTACTGTGGTTACTAATGCATTACTGCAGCTTTGTTGGCAGGGTACTTGCACTGGATTTAAATGCGATTCTGATTACTAGGAAGAGATTGTTTGTGTTGTTTCTCCTTCTAGTCTATGTTCAAATTGTTACTGCTGAGACCAGACTGTATCTAGTTCGCTTTATTAAAAACAAATTAGGTTAAGGGTCTGTTCTGTGCTGTATATATCCTTTGGGAGTTCTTTTTTCAAATATTTTGGAAAAATAGTGTTTGAAATAATATAATATCTTAAAGAATATTAGGAGTACTTTCAAATATCTTACACACATTTGATCCTAACTTAGGCAAATTTGGCACAATCTTGCTTACACTTGAGCAGTCATTGGTCTTGTCCTGTTGTGATTTAGGCCTGTCCCAAAATGGCAGAGAGAGATTTGACCAATATATACATGTTTTAGTGTTGCTCCACCACTTAATATGATTTCCAGGAGCTAATTCCTATTTCACAGCAAACTTGGATGACTTACACATAACTTACAGTTTGAGAACTAATGTTGCAGTCAGCAGTGACTTGATTCCAAAGCAGCATTCCAGCCCAGATTATGAGCCAGGACATTTTCATCTTCAGAGTCTGGTAAAAAAACAACACTTTCAATATTGAGATCAGAATCATGGAATCATGCAGTGGCTTGGGTTGGAATCCAGGATCATTGGGTTCCAATCCCCTGCCAAAGGCAGGGTTGCCAACTGCTAAATTGAGTCCTGGATCAGGTTGCCCAAGGCCTCATCTAACCTGACCCTGAACATCTCCATGGATGGGACATCCACAGCCTCTCTGGGCAGCCTGTGCCAGCACCTCACCACCTGCTCGGTGAAGATATCAGTGGAGTAGTAGTTTAACATATGAATAAGTAACTCAGTACATTTTGATTTACAAAGGTACTGTAAAATGTAAAATTAAGAGTAAAAACATGTTATCAGCTGTAGTGCATTGAGCTTTCCCTGGATTGGGGCAGATCTAAAATCCAGTGGGCAGTACCAGCAGACAGAAAATGGTTTGATCTGAAGGTTAATAGATAACAGATCCACAAATGGAATAGGCTGATGTATACTTATTAATATCCCTTTAAAGCAGTTAGGGTATTGGAGGACTACAATAGGAATCGACTGAAAAAAGTATTCAGGCTTTCATGCCCTCATGCCCAGTTTCTTTTGTTTCCTCTGATTGAGGCAGAATGCTGTATTTGGTTTATTTGGACAGATAGCTCATATATTCTTATATGAATTCATAGGTTTTTTTTGTGAATTTTTAATGATTAGATCTTCTAATCTCTTTATTATCCATAGTATAATATATGGCATAAGTAGTGTCCTTTTGTTTTGTGAAGGCATAGTTGTTGCTAAGGAAGCATGCTTCATTCTCTTGTGCTGGAGTTTTTGTATAGATTTGTTCCATATTTTTTGAGAGTCGGGAATATTTTTGATAAATATTCTCTGCAGTGTTAACTTCTCTCAGAAAATGTGTAACATATCCATTTTCTTGTTTTACCTGGCCATAACTTGCAAGATCTACTAAGCAGGAGTGTTAAATCTTGACTTTACAAGTTAAAGTGATCCACGTTTATGCAAGATTTGAAGTAGAATTTTAGAATAAAAATAGATTATAGATAAGAATAGATAAGAATAGATTATCCCTTTTGTGATGTTTTTAGTCTTTTGTGTGTGTGGAGTCTCATGGAGAAAAGGTAATGGACTGAGTGAAACCTCAGTATCTCCTTCCTCCATTTCAATCTTCTAGATTAAAGAAGATCAAAAAACAAGAATTGAGATATTTGCTTAAAGTGCTTCTTGCAGAGTTTTCACTGAATTTTGCAGGGTCCAATCTACTTAAGGAAGCTCAGTTGCACAAATAAGGAAGAATAGTAAATGTAGGCAGCCATAAAAAGAAAAAAGAAATATATCAATCCTTAAAAAGAGTGCCACAAAGCCTTTGATAAGTTGGGAGTAGATGAAGTCACAGGCCAATTGGTCACATCTGATTGCTTTTGTGGGTTTGTGTCTCTGAGGAGTAGCTTCGTTCACTTATCTGAATCATTGTGTACACTTCTTTGACTTCCTCAAAAGAGGAATGCATACTACTCTGAACCACTGTGTATTTTTGCTCTTATTGGAAGTTTGCATCGAACACAAAAAGACACAGTAAGTGGCAGGGATGAGGGGTACTAGTAACAGCAGTGGTAGAATGTTGCTGTATTAGGAACTGCTGTAGTCAAAGGCTGTACTGGTGTCTTGAATACTTTTTGGAGGCAGTTTGTGTATTACTAGTGGAAAACATGCGGGGGTTTTTGAAAACTCCCCATATCAACTGCATTTAAGCTGGAACTTAATGGCACACTTGGACTTCAGAGATACCTCTTCAAAGATGCTCAGAAACAGAGCAGACATTAACCATGGCATCTAGAAATACGATTAATAGCATTATCATATCAGATTAAAAAAAAAAAAAAACATGCTGTCATTAATAGAGTGGGGAAAAAATATTGGATATTATTTTAACAGTTACTCAGTTTGTAAGTTAATATCAAGTTAACAATGAAAATTAATTTAAATGTTTTTCATAAGTTCAAGGAAAGAGTTGACGTATCTGAGTAACCGGGATGCCATTAACAGGAAAAATCATTTTTCTGTCTAAAAATTCACTGCAAATATGTCCAAGTCAAAACGCAGTCCCCATTCTTTAATACCTCTTTGAAAACTTGGAGTTTTTCTTACAAAGTTGATTTCCTGCATTTATACGGGGGAGCAGTTGTAAGCAACCGAAGAACAAGGAAGGATCTATGATTTTAATTGCAGTGCAGCTTTTCAGTAAAACCAGAATTGCTGCTTAAGGGAATTATTTTGGAAAGAAACTGAGCCTAGTAATACATAGACAGAACCCTGACATGTCCTTGTTACTTCAACTCCAAAATGTTTTATTCAGCAGATTTCCTTGGAGGATTCTGTGCAATTTGTACCATTCAGTGGTAATGTAACTCCTGTTGCTTTTGTTACATATGTAAAGAAAACTGCAGATCTGGGAGGCAATGAGGTCTGTAGAATCAGGCACTCTGCTTTTTAGAAGTGAATCAGGCCGTACTCCAGCTTTTTACTGAAGCACAATTAACAACTTCGTATGTACAAGGTTCGTAGCAATTCCTGAACTTTTAATGTATGTCAAGATATATTTGTTTCCAGTCTAGCAGAAAAGCTTTAAAAGAAAACCTTTGCCTACATTTTGAAAAAGATGTGCCAAGTGTCTTACCTTTCTGTTGCTTCTTGGAGCACCATATACCCACGCAGACTTCTCACTGCACTGACAAGAAATAGTATCATGTAACAGCACTTTGTTTTTTTTCAACCTTTGTACCTAATGAATAAGCAAGCCATGTAAAAAAATAAGGAAACTGGAATATCTTAGCAAAACATTGACTAGGTTGAGTAAGTTTGTATAATCATCTTCAATTTAATTGGTTCTGCAGCCAGTAGGATAGCCTGATGGTAGTATGCTCAAGTGTCAAGTTCCAGATCATATAGGAAGCACTGAGTTAAAATGCCAGTGGATATTTACAAGCAAGGTGGATTATTGTCGATTAAAGAAATGTTGGAGATGGATAAAAGTTTGGACTTTTTTAATATGATTTGTCAGGACATTAAGAATTTTTTGAAAGATTTGCATGCTGAGGTAAAGAGCTGTGCTTAAATAGTTGCTTAAGTCTTTGTTAAGTTCTTGTTGTTTAGAAGCATCGAAGAAAAGAAAAAAAAAAAACCAACAACTTATGGAGTGTTATTGATCAACTTCAGTATTTATAAAAATTACAAGCATTTAAGGACATGGGCTGTAATTCAGGAAGAAATCCCTAAGAAGAAAAGGAAGATACTTGTTCTGATCAGAAACCATGTTTATATGCATATTTACAAAGACATTATCGTGATACACAAACATTGTGTCCTGTAATTTTTTCTCCTAATGGTGCTCATTCTGCAGGCTTCATTCTACCCAGTGTATAGCTTGAAACTGGAAAAGGATTTGCCTTCCTCTCATTCTCCATTCTCAACTATGTAGATGAGTAGAAACCTTTTTACTTCAGTAGCTCTCTTTTGTGTTGATGCCTCAATTTTTTTACTTAGTATCTCAAATGTTTTGTCACTTCCAAGCCTCAATCCTATTCCAGTTTCCCTCGTAATCTAGTATTGTGCTCCCTTGAATAATGAATCCTTTGGGACAACCATTTTTATTGCCTCTTAAAAAAGCACTGAGCTTTAACTTTCTTTCAGAACACAACTACCAGAGACAATGCATAACAGCAAAGTCAATCGTTTCTCATCTCATAGAGATATTGAGGTATCTAGCCCAGAGTCCCTGTCATTAAAAACTAGAGACTTATTAGAGGTAAAGGTACTACTTTGTAAGGTGTCTTCTCCTACTTTTTACATCAGTGGGGTTGGAAAAATAGTAGTAGAAAGAGACTTCTAAAAGTCACAAATGTGTGCTATTCTTACAGCACAGAAAAGTTAATTCAAGCCGTGGAAGAAGATATCGAACGTGAAAAAGTTGCAGCAGATGACATAATAAAGGACATGACTGAGGAAAATCAAGTTAAGTATATGGAGATGAAGGCTGCAAATGAAAAGGTGTCCCAGGTTCGTTTATTTCTTAGTATTTAACCTAAAAAGTTTCTTACCCTGGCTCCGCTCATTATAGGTACAGTTTAAATATTCAAGTAAAAACTGAGTAATACAATAACAAACTTGCCAGTATATTGATGAATTGTAGGGGTGCCTGAAAAATACATAGAAAACATATATGTCACATTTTAGAATTTCTTAGAAACAAATCGTATTCATCATTTTCTTTTTAAATTTGGAGACCAGCATGCAGATTTTAAGTCTTCTGTAGTGTTTAGGTGCTCAACCACATGTGAAAAGTGAGCAAAAGGTAAAAAGCAATCACAGTGGTTTTACATGCACTAAAGCGAAATTTTCTCATCCTGTGCACAAAAATAAATCTGACTGGTTTTGGTTTTTTTTTGCTTCTTGTTCTGTGTCTGGATGTATGACAGCAGTAAACTGTGCCTTCTAAAATTTTTGCTGTTTCACTAGTTCTAATGTTAACAAAAGCAGTAAGATCTCTAGGATTGGAATAACCTCACTGAACTTCAGGCATGCAGTCTTAGAAGGCTCCCTTATGTAGCCTGTATGGGGAGTAACATCTTTGAAGGCCAGTGCTTCCCAGCTATCTATGAGCTGAATCATTAGTCAGGACCTACTTGTTTCTTCACTGTGAATAAGCTGTGGTGGCTTATTCAGGTTTTAAAATCTGACTTTAAATTCTAAAACAGGAATGATAAACTCTACTCTCAGTATTGATTTTAAGGAAAAGGCGGCAGAAAGGGCAAACATTTTTTGGTTATTACCCAACAGCAAGGAAGAGTTACAAGAGTTAATTTCAGAAAAAAACTTTTCCAATTAAGTGAATATTATATGTAAGCTATTTGGAGAAGCAGAGTTTATCCAAAGATGATGATGTTTCACAGTATCTTCTGGATACTAGACTGCAGAATGAAAATTAATTTAAATAAGTGGTAATTTTAATCTAAATATTGGTGTTTTTTTTTTTCCTGTTTAGGAATTGTTTGCTCAGCAGCAGGAATTGGATGCATTAAGCATAAAGGAGGTGTCTCTGAGAGCTGTATGTATGATAAAAACAAGCCTGAGTACCAATGTTTGCAGAATTCCAGTGTAAAAAAATAATACCTTCCTCCTTAGATTTCCATTTGCTGTAGGATTATGCCTTAGAAGTAGATGTCAAAGCTGCCTCTCTATTTTCCACCGATCATTTATAATCAATTGTGGGTTAACATGTTTCTTCTAGATCTCAAATACAAAATTTGGGTGGCAGTAATGAGGTTTCCAAGTGTTAGTCATTTAGTTGTCAAATGTTTTGTGTGACTTCTGGCTGATTTGCAGTTATCCTCTGAAGATAAGTGTGAAATTACCATTCACATTCTTAAGGATTTGTGAGATTTAATTTTTCAACATGATTTCAGGATGTGGGAGAATGATTTTCTTCTATCACAATTGTGCTTCAAGTAAATGACATTTGAGTATGAAATTTAAAGTAGTACCTGCTAAAATTTTTTTATCTCACATAAACAACTTTTTTTCATACGTTGTTAAAATGCTAAGCAAAAAGTTTCTCACATTAGCTTCCTTACAGATAGAAAGGGATCTGTAAGCTGAAACATACATACGTGTCTGTCTTCCATAAGTATCATTTTTGGGTACCTGCAAACATTTTTCAGGTCTTTTGGAATGATCTACATGGTTTGTGTTCCCTTAGAAATTATAAAATAGCAGTAAGCCTACTCAGAATGTTGGCCTGGGGATGAACCCTCAGAGCAAGAAATGCTGACTGGTATATTCCACTCAAAAAAATGCAATGTTGATTCTAGATTATAAAGTACATTCTTTATACTACTTCTGTACTATTTGTAACAATCAAGTTTCACTTTCTATGTAGAGACGATGAGCAGTGCTGTTCAATTAGAGCATAATTTCTGCAATGTTCTTTTGCAGTCTGGAAGTTGCTAGTAGGTGCTTTGTTTTTCCTAACAGGAAATAGCACACTCCCAGGTGAAACTGGAGGCAGTGCAGCTGTGTGAAAAGCTCAGTGAGCTTGAAGAACATCGGAATCAAATGATTGCTGAGGACAAGAACATGGAATCTCCACAGGAGGAAAGGGAGAGATTACTAAAGCAGGCAAGAACATAAAATCATATGATTTAGTGGAATCTCTGAGTCAATCAGTGTATTAAGGAATGAGAATATTTGAACACACTTCTCTTTGAGTATTGCCGTTATTTGCTCTTTAACTAGCACAAACCATGTGATTATATACATGAAGGGATGAAGAGATGTTTCAGGTTTGGCTAAAACAAAATTAGCACAGTCAACTTTTCATCTGTTCGACTTTTTCCAGTTCATCATTCTTTTGTTATGATGAAAGCTGATCCTATCGAACCATACTATAGCATAACTCCACACAGTATCATTTTGAGATGGCTTACAGATGTACTAGTCAAAGAAAAGTTTGTTACTTTACAAGGAACTTCACTGCATTATATAGCCTTTCATGGGTTGTTATATTGAACATTACTAATGAGTATATCACATAGTTAAGAGAGTATTCAGAAAGCGAAGGAGCACTTGGAAGAAATCAAGCATAGATTATTCCTCTTTTATTCAGTGAAGAACCGTTGCTGAATAATGTGGCAGCAAGGTTTCATAGGCCGAATCTATTCTCTGCTGTAATGAATAACGAAATAATTTTATAGATTTTTCCTTTCTTCATCTGTAGATTTTACTTCATCTTCCAAAGTTGTACTTTTTTACAGGTTAAAGAAGAAAATCAAGAAATAGCAAGCATGGAAAGACAGTAAGTAATCCCATTTTTTTGTTGCTATACATTTCATTTAGCGCCTAATGAGAAATAATTGAATCCATCACATATTCATCACATGCTGCAACCTCTACACGTCTTAACCTTCCCCAGGGAACAGTATATATTCTGCTTCAGCTAAATAATTTTTGTAGTGATCAACAGTTTAGGTCTGCATAGAATATTTTTTATTATTACAAACATGCCTTAAGAACAGTAAGTTCTTAATAAAACTGATGTAAACTTCTTTAAGGTTGTAAAACACATTCATCCCTAATGAGTTATCCATTGTAGACACCCTTATTTTTTTGTTATGCTCTCTTAAGACTTCAGAGTTACAAAGTTGTTTACACAGATTTCAATTCTGAGGAGTAACCAGGCATTGCTTCTTGGTTTTTGGATACTACATCTTGTTGATGGTTTGCCATAAGCTCTGGTTGATAGTTTTTTGTCATTTTGAGCCTTACGATTTTATTTTTTTTATTCACAGAAGATTTGACATGATACTTTAACTGTCCTAGAAACAATTTGAAATTCTTCTAAGCGGTATTACTGATTTTAATCATTGGTTAATTTTTAATTTTGATTGGTTAATAAGTTATTTAACAGAATTTATTTATTTAATAATTTATTTATATATTTAAACAGTTTTTTAACAGATTGGTTAATAAGTTATTTAACAGAATTCTTCATAATATATACTAACAGAGAATTGTATGTGGGAACTCACAAAAAAATGAGGTAGCTTTCTTTCTCATTTTGACTGATTATCTCATACAGTGTTTAATTTGGCAATTTCTTAGAAGATGTTAGTGATCACATTGATGATTTTTACATTTTAAAAGGTAATTTTGTTGTAGCTTGCTAATTACATTGCATCTCTTGCTAATTACACTGCATCTCACATCAGTTGCATCTCTTGCAAAACTGGCCAGCAGAGGGGCCAGTTGAGTAAGAGAAAAGCTACTGATGACTCACAAAAAGATTTCAATTAAAAAGAGTAATAGTTCTGACACCTAATGTAGACTAGCCACATTACTATTATTATAAAAGGTATATGTAATTCTAATATTGTTTTGCCTTTGTGAAGCTATGTTTTGCTGGTTTGATTCTAATACTTCTCTCTATCTTACAAAAAAAAAGGTAATTTACAAAGTAGTTTTAACTTTGGATTTCGTTATCTGCTTATTAGGCTGGCAGAAGTAAGAAAGAAAACAAGCCATTTTAAAAAGGTTATTCAACAACTTGACATGGATTTGGAGAAGCATCAAGGTAGGATCACTTCACAGTGATGTTAGGTGACACAGACCTACATCTGGAAAATATACCATGTCATGACATACATACTTGAAACTTCTGTGCTCATGCGCACATTCATTGTTCACCGTCAGAACACGGGCTGGTGTCTAGAGCTGCAGACTCCTCTTTTCAGAGAAGCTGAAAAATGAGAAGCTGAGAAAGCAAGAAATGACAACACGATGATAGGAGCATTCATCAAGTTTGTTTGATTGGTAAAACTATCGAATTGATAGTAGTACAGCTGTCTGGCTTTCTGTCCAATTTTTTATCAGTGAACGTGGAACTGAGAAGGTTTGAACCGATGCTAATATGCAAAGCAGCCAGAACTCAGCTATTCTTTTATCTGATATCTAACGCTGATGTCAGCAGGGAGAGCTTGCGAGTTGCCTGAAAACTGTTAGCTGCGAAGCTTATCTCCAGCAAGCAACTGCTGTAGTGTAACAGGCTATGTTAGATCTGGATTTGTAGTAGCACTGAAAGTTATAGTTGTTAAAGAAATTGCTTAGACTTTAAACAGCTGTGGAAGATGCTCTATAAAATGGAAATTCCATAGGAAACCTAATTATAGACAATTCTGTTTATATAGATGTTATAAAAACATGTGCATATATTTTGAAGAACATTCTTAACAAATTCTTTAGCCTCTATAGAACTGATAAATTAATGTGTTTGGGAATTTTTTTACTTTATGAATTTTCATTAGCAATCATTATGAATTTTAACAATGAATTTCTTCAAAGTGAGTAAGTATTTCTACAATTGAGTGTAAACAAGTGTTGGATATGTCTACCATCTTTTGCTTACAAAGTATTTCATAGTTTTCCAGATATTTCATTATTTTTTGTAAATAATTTATAGAGTGTATTATTAACATTTCTGTTTCCACATTCTATTTTACAATCCTGCTCTTATGGTTTCTTTTTTTTCTCCCTTCTCTTGTGCAACTCTCTTTGGTTTTGTTTTTATTTCTTTGGAGAAGTGCAGAAGGTTAGAATTGAATTATTTTTCACAATTTATAGTTAGATTCACATATTGTGAGTTATTCATTACTAATCTGTACTTCCTTCACCTTTCCAGAAAAAAAAATTTCTGTTGGAAAACAGGATTTAAAGCACATGTAGGAGAAAGCACTTGCTCTCCATCAACATCTTAAGTAACAGTCAGGATATGAAGAAGAAAGCTACCTTGTGATCTTACTTGAAAGAATTTTTTGAGTAACAGTTTGTCAGTATATTATTGGAGAAATAAGTCTGTCTTTCTAAAAATAACAGATGTGCTTAAAAAGTAATGTAGAAAGGGTCATTCAGCTGAAGGCACTGCAGCCCATACATTTCATTCAGGCCTGTATGTGAGGACAAGAAAAGGCTTAGCTTTACTGCTGGCTTCTGAAACAGGTGATTTTCTGCTAATAAAAGCCCAAATAGCAAGTGAAGATCTAAGCTAGGTGAACTTAAGACAGAGGAATGTTGGTATCACCCCAATGGGGCTGAACGTCTCCAGATCGGGCTCCATGAAAGGAATGGTGTTTTAGTGGGCATGGTGCTGATGGGTTGATGGCTGGACCTTCTGATGTTAGATAACGATTCTATAGTACTTTGATTCTCAGTTTAAAGCACACCAGTTGCAACCTGCAAGTAGCTGCAGCTTTTATATACTTCAGTGTAATAGATAAGGGATAGTCCAATGTCTTGTATGTCTATGAAAGGGGCAGTATGTTTGAGTGGGAAAGCATTTGTTTTCAGACAGCATTTGGCTGTCCTAATGTTTGAGACTGCTCCTGACATGTTCATACTATACAGTCTGGCTGTGCTGACACTGTGTTAGTAATCATATCATGGAATGGCCAGGATTGAAAAGGACCACAATGCTCATCTAGTTCCAACCCCCCTGCTATGTGCAGGGTCACCAACCAGCAGCCCAGGCTGCCCAGAGCCACATCCAGCCTGGCCTTGAATGCCTCCAGGGATGGGGCATCCACAGCCTCCTTGGGCAACCTGTTCCAGGGCCTCACCACCCTCTGTGTGAAAAACTTCCTCCTAATATCTAACTTGAACTTCCTCTGTCTTAGTTTAAAACCATTCCTCTATGTCCTGTTGCTATCCACCCTTGTAAACAGCCATTCTCCCTCCTGTTTATACGCTGTTTATATGTAATGAGTTGTATTCTTCTGGTTTTTATCTTTTGTTTTAAACTTCGTTTCAGCTGAAGGATTGTTTGCCTATAGCAAATTTATGGAAATTTATAACATGTAATTGTGTATAGTGAATGGTGTGCATGGCAACAAAAAGAATAACCAATGCATTCGTAAGTTGGTAGCAGAGCTAATAATTCTTTTATGCATTAATGCACTTCAGATTCTCTCTTGTCTTCTTCTTTGTCCTTGAAATTCCTGACCTCCCTCTTCCCCCCAGATCAATTTCTGGCTCAGTATTTAAATTGCATATTTCAAAACACGGGTCTTCCATTTTACTAGTATTCTTTACAGCATCACAGAACTGTAGGGGTTGGAAGGGGATGCTGGAGATCAATCCAAGCCCTCTGCTAAAGTACATTCCTGCAGGAGGTTGACCAGGAGAGTGTCCAGGTGTATCTTGAATATTTCCAGAGAAGGAAACTGCACAACCTCTTTGGGCAGCCTGTTCCAGTGCTCTGTCACTCTGTCAGTAAAGAAATTCATCCTCGTGTTTGTATGCAACTTGCTGTATTCCAGTTCTTGCCTATTGCTCCTTGTCCTGTTGTACAACACTGAAAAGAGCCTGGCCCCATCTACTTGACTCCTGCACTTTAGGTATTTATGAGCAGTGATGAGATCCCCTCTTAGTCTTCTCCAGCTCAGGAGTACTACACCTCAAGTCAATTGCTAGACTGAAAGGACAGACTGAATTTTCTATTGTATTGTATTCTTTGCGCCTAATGGACAGTGAAGATCTGTTGGAAAAGATCTTTTAAACGTAACTGTAGAAAAATTTCTGTGCATTTTATTCTCCTATCCTATTGCCTGTAGAGTTTCCCTGCTTATTTTTCCCTGAGATTGTCACACTGTAGCTTAAAGGCTACATGTCCTAAAGAAAGTCCATTTTAATACAAGACAGTGTCAGTGAAATGGTCAGTATGTTAAACAAAGCTGCAAAAAGTTTAACAAGTTATGGTAGTACCCAAGGACAGGAAAGCACTTTTTTCTATTATTGAAATTCACCTTACTTCAGAAAAACCCTGCCACCTTCCTCTTTCAAGCCAAGCACCTATCCTACTCTTATTTATTAAAAATTCTCATTTCCAAAAGATTTTTAAAACTGCATAGAGACTGGTTTATTAAGCTAATTCTCTTTTTTAATATTAATGTATGTATTTTTAACCACTTGATGTGACAATACTAAATGACATCGAATGAATTTTCTATTTTTACATATTATGATTATTATTTTTTTTTAATTGACATTTTTTCCTACCTAAAGGGATCCAGGACTGAGATGATAAAACATTAATTCGATGTTACATCTCTTGTAGGTGAGGAAAACTGGAAATATAAGGAGCTGAAGAAGAAAGAAGAAAGCATGGACAGTAAGTTATCTAATATACATCAGATAGGCGTAGTACCATTAAAATACAAGCTTTATTGTATTGTTAACAATAAAATTAGAGCTGAAGAAAAGCTATCTCCTGGTCTTTGCATAGAAGCTTGTAGTCTGTCTCAGGACAAGGTAATTGATATCTTAAGGCTTGCAACACGTTCACAAATACTCAGAGCATCTTTCAAAGCTTTTCATCAAACATCATAGGAACACATTACAGCTGTCTTGTCAGATTCATGTGCACACTTACAAGAATGACCATAGAAGACTGAGAAGTAAAAAAAGGACAGTAAACAACAAGAAAATGTTGATGCCAGATGGATAGTAGACTCATGCCTTTATCAGAGTTTGTTATTTAGTCCAAGCCATTGGAGACAGAAAAGTTGCCTGTTACCTTTAGTAGCTTGCCTATTTTGGTTGTTTTCAGAAAAATGAAGACCAGCAAGTGCTGCACTGGACATTCAAAAAAGTATCAAAAGTGATAGTGATGAAAGTCCTGTCCTCTGGAATGGAAACCCTCAGCTTAAACCTAATGGTGACATGATATCATTAGGCAAATATGTGTATAGGGAGAAAAATGGCTGTTTTTCATTCCAACCCCTTGACAAGTTTCAAAGACTGTACCGCCTGCTTTTTTTAGTAGAGTGCTAATATCAAAGTAGCCTGTCATATGCATCATGTCAATTTAATATAAAGCTTCAAGAGAGAACTACAAGGTCTTATGATGTATCCCTGTAAACAGCGGCCTTCTTTATCATCTTTGTTGATATGTAGATTTTCTTGAAACTTTTGAAGAGGTGAAGAATCAGGAACTGGAGCGAAAGGCCCAAATAGAAGCCAGTATTATTGCACTCCTGGAGCACTCAAGTAGGGTAAGCGCATTTCCCTCTTCCTGTCTGAAATAGGTGTTTAGAAACATGGAACAGTAGAATGAATGGATAAAGCAAGGTGATGTATTTAAATATTTTTTTCCCAGTAAGTATCTACATAATAATCTCTTACAATGACCAAACAAGACAAACTACCACACAGAGTGGCACTACAAATATGTATTTAATTTCTCTTTATTTCTGGGAAACAACTTTTGAATATTTGTGACCAGAAAAACAAGTGTAAATGTAAGCACTGTATGTGCTGTAATGAATGTTATTCTACTCATTATAAACTTTTCAGACTAGAACTGCTGCAGTATTTTGTTTATCTAAAGTCTATGAATATACTAAGTTCAGAGATGCTTTGTCACCACTAACCAGTAAAACTGGTAGTATTCCTGTTGTCTCTCTGATGTATTTAATTATGTCTGATATGCCCTGCTATGTAATATTTTGTGTAAGTACTTTGAAAAATGCTCCCCCTTACCATCTGCCTTTCTTTGCATTTTCAAAACACTTTTCCTGTTAACATTTTTGGTTCCTGTAGATTTTTGTTGTTGTTACAGAAATATTTCAGCTGAGTAATACTTTGATTACATCAACACTTTAATTCTCTTGTTTCAGTTTAGTACACTGTAAGGAATATGTTAGGCTGTAACACATGCTTTAGAATAGGTTGATATGGCAACACATGTATTCTTAAAACTAGAAAGATAAACTTTTGTATAATCTTCATTGATCTAGCACTACATCTTTTACTGAAAACTGACCGAATGAAAATTCATTACATTTAAATCGTTCCACTGTTTCAGTCTCTGTAGTAGAAAGGCCAATTAATAGACAGAGGAGGCTTTCAATTGCCCAATTAACATTTGTAGATTCAAAGATAAAGTGTATTTTTGTTGTTGGTAATGCACACAGAATGTGAACCACATGAAACAAATTTCATCTGTTACCAATCAAGAGTTGAAGATTATGCAGGAAGATCTCACTTTCAAATCAACTGAAATGCAGAAGTCACAGAACACTGCTAAGTATCTGATTACAGGTGAGATCAGTAATGGATTTTCAAATTCATTCCTTTAAAAACTAAAAATGACCTAAGTTGTTATATTAATAATTGTAAGATCAGTGATCTATAAATCTTGTGAAGCACTGTAATTTAAACTCATGTGAGTAACAAGTTATTTATATTTCTCAAAAGTATTTTGTTTATTCTTGTCTGTAAATTATCAGCTTGTTTGCTCAAGTGTATTTTGAACATTTTAATGTATATGTATAAAGTTCTGTAAGCTAGAAGTCTGATTTTATTAACATACACCTTGAAATAACTTTCTTCACAATCTTATATTCACAATCAAAAATATTTGTAAATGTAGTTCTTAGTAGAACTTAGACACAGACTGTGGTTTTCTAACAGGGTCTGTCCCAGGGGAGAATTAACTGACAGCAATGGTGAATACCACAAATTCACATTCTCAGGCTTTGATTTTGCTAAGTGAATATTAATTTTTTACTTCATTTTGGAAATACTCAAACACTTAAATTTTAGGACCGTGCTTGTAGTTTCAAAAAGCAGACGGTGCTTTTCTTTAATATCTGCATCAGGTATCTATTTAGCTCTTTATTAATACAGTTTAGAGTGGAATTGTTCTCGTAATTCTAAGCCTTGCCAATATCATTATTGGTTCAGCAAGCTTTTCCTTATTTGTTTGGCTGAAAGGAAGGGGAAGGAATGAAGAACCATAAATCTTTTTGTTAGAAGGCTATTACATGCTGTACTTGTTAGAAATTTTCAAAATGGGAGCCTGTGCTGTTACTGCAAAGCAGATATTTGTAAATTTGTTACACAAAAAATATTACATAAATTGATTATTCTGTTGTCCGTTTGTACATTTAGCATTCACTTGCCTGCAAATATGCACTCTGTGGCTCTAACTTAGTTTTAAAAACCGATCCAGACATCACAGCTTCTAATAAGATTTTGTTCTTTCACGTGAGCAGCAATTCTTATATTTTACAGTATAAGGAAACACAAGCAGTGTAGAAGAAATGGAAGAACATGGTTCATTCTATGTGAGGGGAGCAAAGAAAGCTACAGTATATAATTTTCAGCAGATAATTTAAACTTACAAGTAAAGTTCTGAATGCAAGCAGTCACAGACGCTATAATAAGCAACTTCAGATTCTGTAAAAAATATAGTGACTGTTCAGTTTGCATAGCTTCAGTTCCTATTAGCCCCTGAGTTGTAGGTTATAGCACAGTCATCTTCAGGATTATTTTGTTGTTATTAAAACCCGGATTTTCGTGCCATAGCAAATATATAAAAGGTGCATCAGCAGAGTAATTAAAAAAAAAAAAAAAAGCAAGAAAGGAAACCATGAAGAGTAAACAAAAGTGCTGATGGCATAGTTTCCCAAAATCATTTCCCTTGGTCACCGTAGTTTGGTCTCAGGGTTTGCTTCTGTGTACACACAGCCTGCAAGATGCTGCAACTGCATGGCGTATCAGAAGGAACTGGGCTGCATCCTCTTCCTGTCACTTCGCCGAGAGAAGTTTTGAGTTTTTTTAAGTTTGGTGTTTTGTTTTGTTTTCACTGAGGCTGCTGCTAGATAAGAATAAAATTTGCCCTCTCCACTTTCTCGCCTTTCCTCAAAAACTGTGAGTGGGTCAGTGTAGCCCATTGCTGCATCGCCCTACATTTGTCAGTACACAGACTGAACAGTCTGAAAGTCCTTCAAGGCTTTTTGGCACATGTGATGTTATTACTCTTTAATTGTAAAATAAATTCCATTAAGTCAACAATTCTAAAGTAATAAAATGTTAATATTAGTGCAACTGTGTTAAAAGTGAAAGTGTTGTGATTAGGTCTGAGTAAGTATTTAAAATCTAAAGATATTTTGCAGCTATTTCCCTCTAATTTGAATTCTTTATATACTTTTATTTTTTGGTGGTTTTAATGCTAAAACTCTGGTTTATAGAGGTTCATAAGTATTTGTTTGTTTTAAAACCTCCAGTGCCATAGAAACGAGAAAAAGTGTGGTGGTCTGTTCAGTTTGGGTTTGGGGTCTCGCACTGACCAGTACCAGCCACCACCAAGTATAGACAGTTACAAAATATTCTAGAAAGTGTTTTCTTAAGTTGGAAGGATGCATAAACATTGAATCAAAGACAACCAAAGAAGTTCCAACCCTTTATTTTTAAATCCTCCTTTTTGCCAGAATGGAACTTTTTAGAATTTATGTAAATGCCTTTTGCATATAAGGGACCCTTTCAGTTTTACCTTATTTAGGTTCCTCTGGGTATTTGCATGTTCAACGTAAAAATTTTGGCTTGCGTTATTTTTTTGTGGTTTATTTTTTTGTTTGTTTTTGTTTTCAAATTATTTAATTATTACTGTGAGCAAAAAAATTTTGAATCCAGTATTTCACTCTAAAGAAATGCATATATGGCGTAACTACAGAGGAGAAGAAATACATACCAAAATCTTGTTTCATTAAGGTTTTGATGAGGTAAGATTTTCCCAAATAATTCTGCTAAGGAAAACATACCCAGAGTTCCTGGAAAAGTGAGCTCTTCCTCTTTCACACGTGCGTTTCCACTTCCTTGTGCTGTAGTGATCTCTATTGCCTTGGTTAAGTTGGGAAAAAAATATTCCTACTCTTTTCCTAGTGAATCAGCACAAACCTGAATGTGGAGCATGATGCTCAGCCTATGCCAGGAGTTCTCATCTCTTCCAGTAGCTCACTTTGCCCAATGCTTTAGAATTCAGAAAGATCTGCATTATTGATATTCTGAGTGAGGCACAGCCCTGTCATGTAAGACTGCATATCCATGTTTTTAAACTTTCAAGACTATAAGAAAGACTCAAGAATGAGAAGGCAGACAGCTGTCCAAAAACACATCTACCCCTATCTAGTCCTTCTATACTCCTAACTTTGTTCATTACCTGTATTGTTCCTTTCTAACCGTCAGAAGTAAATGCTGTGTATTATCTCACATGCTCAGTTTGTAAGCTGTGGCAATTCTGGTTTCTGTGGAGATATGGAAGAATTTTCCTTTGCTGAGTCAATGTTCAAAGAAAAAACTGGCAATTTCATCTCATAAAAGGAAGGCTTACCATATAGAAACAAACAAAAAAGCAATACCAGGCTAAAAAACTAATATAAACAGATCTTTAAAATCGCATTATTGTAGTCAGCTTTTGGTAAGGTATTCCCACTGCTTTAAACTTTAAATTGACAGATGCTATAAGCAACTTTAAAATAGAAATACCACACTGTGATACAGAAAATCACTGTATTTCCATTGTTCTTCACTTATGGAATATGATGCAATAATTTATTAGTTTGGAGCTCAGGATGAATGTGAAGATTGAACTTTGTGCTTTCATTCACATTAACGTTTCCATGCATGTCAAAATCAGGGAGATATGCAGGACCTATTTTATTGCTCAACAAAAGTCACTAGTGATTGTGCATTTGGTGTTACAGAAAGTCAGAAGCTGCAAATGGACCTGCAGAAGATGGAACTTCTGGAGGGCAAGATGACTGATGAACTGGCTTCACTTAAAGAGAGAATTGAAAAAACCACAGCAGATTTGGAGGTTTATAAAGATCTGCCAGCTCTGAAAGCATCAGGAGAAGAGAAGAAAAAGGTAATAATAGGAGTGAAGCTTGGAATTATACAGAATACATGGGGATTCTTTGTTTACAGGCACTTAGAAAACTGTAATCCACACTTACTAATGAGGTACGTGTGGCAGGCTATGAGCTGGATACCTTCTGATAACTTCCTTCCCACAGAACTTCCCTTTTATTTTACTGGTTCTTCTGATCTTCTCTGCTGTAACTTATGACTACCTGTAAGCTTGGATTTAGCAATCTAAACAAAACTCGCACAAAGAAAGAAAATAACTGTTGTCCATAATTTGCTTGGAAACAAACTCCGTGTGGAGCAGTTCCTATTTCACTGGAAATAGGATAAATTTCCTACAAATTCTTAAGGTTGGATTCATACTTGTCCAGATACAGTACTGTCTGGACTTACAACTTGTTCATAACTGTTAAATGTTATCACTGTGATAGGGCATACATTGTTTACAGAAAAGTAATATGACTTCTTTAGGAGTTCTAGAAGGAGGAGTTACCATCTGGAAAGTTGAATGAAAATAATTTGTCTCTAGCCTAGAGCAAATGAATTCACCCATTCATCTGTTTGTATTTCTTTTTCAACTAGAGACTGCAGGAGGAGAAGGAAAAATTAACAAAACTTAGCCATGGTTTCAAGAAAATAATGGAAACCTTGAATGCAGAATATGAGACCCTAAAAAGAGAGCTGCAGGAGAATGAGACCTATTCTCAGGTACAGCTCAAGCTACGGATCATCACTTCTGTTGTTTCTATCCCAGATTCATTTCCTCGTACACATGAGGCATTATATGAACTTAATCAATTTATTCCTTCTCAGGAAGAATTTGAAGCATGCACTGCAAATGCATAGCCAAATTTTCCAATTTTAAACAGAAATTAATACTGTAGCAGTAAGTTTATTGTAAGCTTTGGATTTCAAAATTACTAAGGATGAGTCTTTTAAAGCTTAAAAATTTTGAATACTTTATTTAAGTGTTGCCATCAGTTTTGCTCAGAACTCTCCCGCTCCCACTGTTTGCAAAGTTTTGAGAACTCATTTAGGAAGAAAGTAAAAAGAAAAAAAGAAAAAAAAAAATTCTCATTAGTTAGATCAGATCGCTTTCCTTTCTGAAGTTCTGCTGCTGATAAGTTTTTTCTTTGCAGCCTATACTGCTATTTTTCTTTTTGTAGTCCTTGTGCTCTTGGCTGAGCTTATAGGGTTTGTTAGGGCTTCCTTAAGCCCAAGCAACTTCAGTGTATGTGTACATTTCAGAAGTGAGTCAAGAAGGAAGCTGTTTTCAAACTTGTGAGCAGCTTTCACTCTTCCATTATAAGCTCTCATTAATTCTTGTCATTTTGACAAAAGAAATTTACTGCCATACAGGTGTAGATGCACAGAAAGGAAATGGATGACCTCAAAATAAAATAATCTGGAGAATGGGATTTGTTTATTTTCTTTTTCACTCAGTTTTATTGTTTAGGTTATTGAGAACTTATTAAGTTCTAAGTGAGTAAGTAAAAACTTTATGGATCAAACAAGTGAAGACATGAAGGTGGCTCCAATCAAGAAGATGCACATTACACATACAGCATGTGATTATTGTGGTGATGATACCAATCTCCAACATCTGCAAAACTTCAGAACATCATGTTTTTAATACTAGAATCGGATTTTAAACACTTGATAGGTTTAAGATACTTTTTGAAGAGTGATGCCAAAAAATATATACAATGGTAATTGTACATTATTTTTGCAGTTTGTTAGGCTGCAGCCATTCTATTTCTGTGCAAAATGGATTTGTTTCTTCGCTTTTTATGTCATACATGTGAAAGTCACAAGGACAAAGGTATAAACTGGAAGCAGCTGATTAGTTGATATGCACCAAGTATTTAGAAGCACAGTTAGCATTTACATATTTTGAGGCTTGGGGTAATTTTGCAAGCAGTGTTAAGTTCTGACCTTCAAGGAATTGGTACTAAGATGCACTGAATATTTTCTTTAATGTGTATCTCTCAGTATTTTAAACTAGTCTCTGTTCCTAGCTGTGTTGTAGGTGGGTACAGCTATAAAGATGCAGTAAAGACTGTTAGTCAGAAATACCATGCAAATAAATGTCTGCCCTGAGCGCTGTGAACCGGGGCGCTAGATTCCAGTTCTTCACTATGAAATTTGAGTAAGATAGGAACTGTTTCAGATCCTCTAGCTTCAGAATAAGCTTTGAAGTAAAATGTAGCAGTAGTTTCCTAAGCTCTTGCTGTAGTTTCCACTGAAGTGGAAATTGAGTCTGAGAAAGATTTTCGCTTTTTGTGTTTAGAAATAACATCTCCTATCTTGAAATGCAGAATCTTGAACAGTAGCATCAGAAAAACAAATATTATAAAATCGCATTGTAAGGAAGCAGCCATCGATATAATGTCCACATTAGCTTCCTGTTGATGCTGAACGTATTGAAGAAGTGCCAGCAGTTAACCCACACTCCTGCAATCTTTCCCCTGCAGATCTGTTCTTATCACAGCTTCTGGCATCAGACAGGAAACTTAACTATGGAAGAAAGGAAGTTTCTTCCCTGTAGCTCAAAGTCCAAGACAGTGTCAGGAAACATTGTATCTTTGGTGATTTTAGATCTTACTGATTTTAAAAAGAGATCATTTTAATGATGCAAAGTATGAGAATTAATATCTGTCTGTAGTGCTCATCTTTTTACCTCAGACTTACATTTACCTGCATAACTAGAATCTCAAGTTCTCTGTTTGTTTTTTTTTTTTTCCCCAGGTACTATTGAATCTCTATGGAATGTTTCCACATAAATAGCAAAAAATAAATGTCTGAGGTGCTAAATTATGTACAGATCAATCATTGGGAGCTTAAAAATCGTTTTGCCGTTGGGTTTGTTTGGTTGGTTTGGTTTTCATTTTTTGTGAAGTAGCCTTGATCTTATCAGGTAGTAGACTGCAAAGTACTGAAGCTTTTTTGCCTGATTCTTTGTACAAGGTAGGTGTGTAATTATTTTCATTTTTGGCTCCTTTTTTTTTGTTGTTTTCAGCTTATGAACTTGGAGAGGAAGTGGCAGCACCTAGAGCAAAATAACTTTATGATGAAGGAATGTATCCTTTTATTTAAGAAATGCAGTGAAATTCTCACATTGTATTAATTGAGGAAGAAGTCTGTTTCCTCCAGCAAAGTAAGGCAGGACGGAATGGGGTGCAGAAGACAGAGAAGGGAGGGAAGGGCTGTGATTTGCAAATATCTGGTTTTATGGCAGCTATTATATGTAGCAAAACTTGTATGTGTGGCCTGAAACTTTAACGTGTCCTAAATTTCAAGATTTATCTTGCAGACTCACCTTTTTCCTGTGGGGTCAGTTTTGCCACCAGGTTTCTTACAAAGATCATTTTTATATCTGTGCAGTCTGAATTCATGCGTCAAGCATATTATTGTTTTAAAACTTATGTGGCATGGTAAATGATAAAATGTAAACAACAGATTTCACACATTGTAAATATTTCTTATTATAAAAGAGGAAATGTTCAATGGGAGGTAAAATAGTGATACAGTGTGACAAAGAGATGATGTAGCTGCAAAATGGATTCAAGTGGGAGAACTACAGCGCTCCTCCTCACTGCATGGTGCTAATTAGAGGTGTGTTCCTCTGTTTCTGACTAACCCTTTCCATCCAGTACTCCAAAACTCCAGTAAAGCGTTATTTGCTGTAAGTGACTTTCAGAAGATAGCACTGTGTTTTTGGAAATGGATATTGCTAAACACCAGAGAAAATATCAAAATAATGTATTTCAGACAATTATATAGTAGTCTAGCCGTCAGGACACCACCAACAACAAAAAAGCAATTTAGGATCTGTATTTAGTCTTGTTTTTTCATATATCAGATATCCTATTTCTTATATCTGATTCTTGTATCTGATGAGTACTCTAATTCTTAGAGAAAGACTTAGTAGTTCTTGGACAAAAATGTATTCTTTATATATGGTGAATTTATTATATATCTTTATATTTTGCATTTTAAATTCTTTAAAAATATTATATGGAAAAAATGCATTTCTTTAATAATAGCATTTGAAGGCCAGCAGAATGACTTAATTTGAGTGAAAAAATAAATTCCTTTTTACATGTGAAACAGCTGATAATAGGTGGTTCAGATTGGCTTAGACTGTTCTTTTTACTCAGCAGTGAAGACCAAACGCTAATGGCTTTGGCTTTTCAGGTTCCTGCAGAAGATTAGCTACCTTATGATTACAGGTATCTTTGATCTCTGGGCATCCTGCTGCTCTTTGAGATAGGAGTAGGTAAATGTATACAGACCTTTCCTAGGCTCATAAAATAAGGATCTATTTTTTCAGTGATGTGAAGCTCTCTGATGAGCTGCAGCTCGCCTCTGCATGGACATGGTCACTCCTTGGCAGGTCATAGGACTCAGCAGAAGAGTTTGCTGATAGTAGCAAAATAGAATTGCAGCCCTTTCCCTCTGTGGAGGAAGCTATGCAGGAATATTTTCTTAAGGCAAAAAACATTGATCCTATTACATTTTAAAAAGAAAAGCTTTAAAAGAAACTAAGAGGAAAAGAACATGCAGGATATTAAAAGCTCTTCCTAACATGCTGTAATGTATTACCTACTTTTGCAAGCAGATTCTTACACAGAGTTGCACATCTGCTTCGGCTGCTGTTTTCTTGCACAGGGATTTTTCTGCCCACAGATCTGAAGTGCCAAAACATATGGCTTTTAATAGCCAAGTGCCTTGGAATGGTTTTGTTTGCAGCATAACAGTGGGCAGTCTTCCACATTAATCCTATTGCCTATGTATATGAAAACAAAATTGACTTGCCATCTCTTATCATATTTGGCACGAGATGGCAGCTAGTAAATTGGTGCAAATCCTTTACATCCAGTTAGAATTTTTTCCATCATTTGCAACTCTTGATAGTTTTTGCAGAAGGAAACTTACTGTATTATGTTTCCCTTACGATCTCTAATTATGCTAATATTTATACTAGCAGCTCGTTTCCTTAATTCTTTAAATCAGTCATAGCAACAAAAAGTCAGGAGAGCAACTACCAGCCAGTAAGGAAGAACGTGAGAAAGCTGGTCACAGAATACAACAAAGCACTCATAGAAGCTTTACAGAACACCAAGAGCTGAACCCCAGCACTTCCTTCCTGACCCAGTGGACCAACAATGAGTGATGTGCATAGGCAGCTCAAAAAGATGGACTTCTGAGCTCATTAGCTCACCACTACTGTGATACATGTTCTTAAAAATATTTTTCCAAGTTTATAGAAATCTTAGGATTTAATAGTTCTGCTCTTTCTGCAACGTTTGAAAATATTCAGAAATAAGCTTCTGGATTTAGAAACATATAGAACTAAAAAGGAAATACTCCACAGTAACTGTGAAGTCACCATAATATTTTACCGAGGCCTGTTGCTGGATTGCGTCTCAGATGTGAAGCCTCAGTCTGCTTTACACAGTGGATGTGTAATTATCTTTTATATCAGTAAACCTTCCCTATTTACATACAGTTTATAAAAATAAAGGAAGCATCTAAGGACAGCAAGCATCCTCTTAAGTCAGAATTGTTTCATGTTTTAAAGACTTAAAATAAAAGCAAATGTTCTTTAAGGATCTGTCTGCAATTTTTCATTTCCCACTCAAGAACTGATTAACTTCTAAGGCATGTCCTTATTACATCTTCAACATAAGAACATGTGGTAAAATTTGCAAAATGCAGCTACCCTTAACCTTGTGCAGAGCTCTTTGATTTTGTGGTATTCACCAATAAAGGAAGTATTTTCTGTGTAGTTTTTTCTTCGGCAGGTTTCGAGTTGTAGTATCATACGTAAATTCAGTTTCTAGAAAAAACACGTTGAATAGAGGCTTAAAATACCTGTAATATAGTTATAAACTGCTGATAATTTCATCTACTTTGCACACTGTAAAATAGTGCTGAGCAGAGAAAAAAAGAGTATTAGGTGTGAATCCCAGTCATACAGTCATCTTAAAGAATAGTTCAAACCAAAAGAGGGGAGCTGTATTACTACTGACTTTGAAGAGTTCTGCAGAAGAAGTGCAGCATGTGCTCTACTTCATAAAACTGTAGCAGACAACATTCTGTTAAAATAGAAGTTGTGTGTTTTTGTCTTTCAATTTCTTCAAATCTGTGATTGCTGTTTTCAGCATATGGGAGAAGTATGTAGAACAAACATTCTGATGATTCTTGCTGAGAACACTGTGTTTCCAAATTCAGCTCAGTAAATGCTGTTGCTCTCTAAATTTATGTCTGTATAATATTTAGTTATAATGGAACAGGATTTCTATAAACTAAGGGATGTTATCTAGGGGAAATTCCCACTAATGTCTCTTCCTTCCTGTCAAAGTTTCAGCTATTCCAGAGAGAGCCCGTTATTTGTTGAGATAAAGTTGAAGTCTAATATTCTCACCAATCAAACCATCAACCAGTGAGATCGTCTCCTGAATTCCACTTGTTCTACAATAACATGGTTTAATGAACAATGGAAAGAAGCAGCATGCTGAATAAACAGGCTGCTTTAAATTCCCTTCTACTCAGGGCAGGGAATAGTTTTAGTCCTTGGCAGCAATTCTGTAGGATAGTGGGGTAAATTTTATAGGTTTTTGTTGTGTTCCCCAGGAGATGCCTGTCATGAAAATGTTTTCTCTAAAATGCTGATTTGTTTCTTGTTCTGTTGGAAGTATCCAGATTGCCTGGTTCTGTCTGGGAATCTTCTTGATTGTTTCTCCGTCTAACAAATCACTCTTACAGTCTTGGTCATACTTCTTATAATATCCCTGGCTGAAAAAACTGACAGGTTTGGAATGAATGAGCCACAAAGGGAGCATTTTATCTCCTGGTGGGAGATTAAACATACTCATTAAGAAATCATTCCCAGTTGTGACCTGAGATCACTGCATCCATATCTAGTTTGTTTCTAATGTCGCACTTAACCTTGCTGTTTTTTGCAGTCAAGTTTAAATACCAAACACACAGCATTTTTTCCTCCAGAGCTCCTTGTATATCAAGTCTTGTAATTCAATACATGGTTCCTGCTATATGACTGTCTGTTGTCTATTTTATGCTATGCCTTCACAGTGAGGCAATGTGGATTAAGTAGCAGCGTTTATGCAGTGAAGAAACGTAAAAACTACTCTGCTCATTTGTCTTACAAGATCTGAGTAAAGGGAAGGATCACCTTCTGAGCCCACTGAAGACAATGGTATTCCTAATGCAACCAAGGATTCTGTTGGCTTTTTTTTGCTGTGAGGGCACACTACTCTCTCCTGGCCAGCTTCTTATCCTCCAGAACCCCAGCAAAGCTGCTTTCCAGCCAGTCAGCTCGCAACCGGTGCCGGTGCCTTGGCTGCTCTTCCTCAGGTGCAAAAATGAGCATTTACTCTTCTAGAATTCCTTGATGTTCCTCTCCACCCACTTCTACAGCCCATCAAGGTGTTTCTGCCCAGAAGCATGCAAGCCTATCAGCCATTTCTCCCAGGTTAGTATTATCTGCAAACTTACTGATGGTACACTCTGTCCCATCATAGAGAACACTTTAAAAAAGGATGGTATTGGCACCATTGTGCACCCCAAGAGCCTCCCTCAGTCACTGTGAAATAAATGTCATTCACCAGCTTCTCCATGACTTGCAGGTGCTTCCAGCAGGCCCCACTGATTCGTGGACATCCAGTTTCCTTAAAATCCTCCTCATAATTTGGTCCTTCTCCAGGGAAATCCCACTTGGATGTTAGGATACTAGGAACGATGGTCTTTCACTCCAAATCCCACTTTGGTGACACACTGCATTTCAAACTTAACATCTTGCAACATCTTGTCCTCAAGACCCTTTATAGCCCTCCTTAGGATGCTCTCTTTTTATGCCCTTCTTACATGGTCCTGCTAGGTACCTGCTGTGAATGAGCTCCTTAGAAACATATTTACCTCATACTGATAAGGCACCTGGGTGGGTTGAATATGGCAATTGTCTGGAATGAAAAAAAGGGATCCTGAAAAAAATAATAACACCAAAGTTTGCATGATGAATACATCCACAGTATATTCCAACTGAATACTACAGACAGTAGTAGATGGCAGCTCCAGCCAAAGCAGCATTACAAAATGCAGGTTAATCAATTTGAAGGAGATCTGAATGATTTCCAAAATGAATAGTTTTCATATTTTCTTCTCCATTAAGGAGGAAGGGAGCCATTCAACATGACTGCATAGATGATTAGAATTCAAATCCCAGCTTTGATCAATCATTTGTTGGCAATGGCAGACACTTGGAACAGAGAAAAGAGTTCTTGCCCTTACTTGCAGCTTGCATTGCTGGTTTTCATTTCAGGAAGGAGAAGTAACCAGACAAGATGCCAAATCTGTGAAATGGAGGAAGCCTCCCACATTTTTAAAAAATGAGCCAGAAATGTAAAATGACCTGCTCAGTTTCCTCTTGTGAAATGAATTCCTTGAAAGCTGCACTCATTAAAACTGACTGATCTTGATTCACTGACCACTAGCATCTTTGGATCAGGCTCAAGTTTTCTGCTCAGCTGCAAAGAGCAAGTAAGGTGCAACAGGTTTCTCTTGGTCATAAAACATGAATTTGCCATAGAAACTACTGATGGGCCGAGGGGGGCTCAGCACATCTGAAAACCAGAAAAGAAGAGAAAAAAGGACATGGGTGTAGTAGTAAGCATTAAACAGTATAGTATTCACCCCAATAACCATATGCAATAGATAAAATTCCAGATTAAAGCCTATATTTTTCAGTTCCCTTCCTGTTCATTATTTTTCTGCTAAATAAAATGAAGAGAGGATGTTTAACGGCTTGGACTTGTGCTCAGATTTGCTGTATTTAATCATTTTCAGAATCACTGACATAAGCATGAAATACTGAAGTCCTTTTTCTGTCCATAACTTAGATTTTAAGTTCTTAAGAAGAGACGTGTAGTTCTCTCACATAGATAGCCAATTCCTCACTAAGTTGCGCTTGCTGAAGGCAGGTGACCTGTGCTGGTTTTTTTTTTAATACAGTACTTAGAAAAAGGGAGAGTTCATATTTTGGGGAAAATGTTTGGCAGCGTAATGAATGAGCTAAGCATGGACTCACATCTTGGGTGAAGTCAGTGTAAAGTTCAGTTACGCAGTTAATCAAAGCTTTCTTGAGAATCACATTAAGAGTGTGAGATGATTTCAGAGGGAAATAATGGATTCCTTTCTTCCTTCAAGATGTATCATAGCATCTCCATTTCCACACTGTATGAAGAAAAATTAAGAGAAACAGCAATAAAAAACAAAGGAGAAAACAACTGTGTTGCAAAGCACTGACATCAAGGGTGCAGTTTTCTCCTTTTCACACAGGCATTGGAATATAACTAGCTTAGTTACTTCTCACTTATGCTGGTTCTTCACTACTCATAGTTTTGTTCTCCAAGAAGTTCTTGAAATATTGAAATTGTCTTGAAGTTGTCAGTCCCTTTTATCAGCAAAGAATTAAGAAACAAGAATTAATTTCTCTTCTGCACACAAGTGGTCACAATAAAACCTGCACAGAGCCCACTTCAGCAAAATACAGGAGGCTCCCAAAGCATCCAGAGTACAGGCATCTGGCCTTAGTCAAGCTGATGTCTTTCACAATGTACTGATACTGCAGCTTTGAAGGACTGCTGTGTTCTTTCATCACTTGAACCTTCCTAACACTTGAGAAAAACACGAGGTTTCCACAGATCCATTGTAGAAAATGTCTTTTCATTTCACTCACAAGGAAGTGAAAAGCAAAACATCACTTTGACTAAGGTATGTTTTGTATACACTGAAGGACTTTTGACAAGAAAACAAAAATGCTGAGCAAAAAAAACCCATCCTAACTATGTAAATAAACTTGAGAAACAGGAGAAAAAAGCATGAAATCAAGGCACCTCCTCAGCACAGGTTCCAAGAAAGAGAAAGAACTGCGAAAAAAATATCCAGGCTGCTACTTTTCCTTTCCACCTTAAAGTTTCCCTACAGCCACCACTACAATATGGCCAGTTCCTCTACACTTTCCACACTGGTATTGCTCATCTTTTAACTACATACTGCAGAAGTCTGCACCTCCAGTTTCCACACTGTATGAAGACAGATCCCTCTGGACTGCAGCACAATGCTCATGCCTGGCTGGCCTTTCCTGCTGGCCTTTCCAGGTGGGCCAGGATAAGTCCAGGACAAGGCAGCAATGGCTGTGATTAACCGCAGTGGTGTGCGATGTTCCATGGAGCAAAACAGGGTCTGTTTAAGAAAAGAAGCTCTGTAATTTATGATCCTTCTGCTTCACATTAGCTGATTACCGTGAGTAAGAATTCCTGAAGGTGCTTTACCGCCTCTTTCTGTCACATATTAACATCAAGTCAAGGACAAAGCATTGGCTTGTTTCCAAAAAAGCATAATGCAGCCAGACACTCCAAGAGGATATGTGCTTTCTGCTAACACATCCACCTGATTAAAGAAGTGCAGAGTGGCATTGTTTCTTTTTCCTCTTCGCATATCTCCATGCGCTGCAGCATGTATGAATGGGCTGTCCTTGAGACAAGCATGCTGCTTATCTAAAGAGGAAAGCCTGGTGTCAGGAGTTCACAGCACTTGACATATCGTAAAATTAGCCTTCAACAAACAGAGTTATGAAAACCAATGTTTAATGTTAGCGTTATATTTACATGTTCAAAGACAGTTTGTTTTCCTGCTTTAATAGTTTAAAAACTCTTGCATGCTATGTTGATGGGTATTCAGTTCTTCGTGTGCAAACCAACAGCTGACCACCAATACAGTCAACATCCCCAGGGAAGCACTTCAGAAACCACATGGGCAGGAAGCTATTCTGAGTCTCTCCAGACACCTTTAGAAAAGCAGAAAGGTGTAGCTTACGGGGTGCTAACACTGCTACAAGACTCAGTGAGGACATGCCTGTGGCTTCACTATATTGACCCAGCCAGAAGTTAACAGCTTCAATTGACTCAGTGTGCAACAAAACATGGAGTAAGTCAGTGCTGTATTTTTGACTCACTGATACCCTCACTTTCAGCCCATTTTCTTTTGCTGATGATCTGGTGTTGACAGAAGGCTATTTCTAGTTCTGCTCTTTAACTGTGGCTGTAGGCTGAGATTTAAGATCCTCCTGTTTGTAGATCCATCATCTTCAGCTGAGGACTGGATAGTACAGGATGGACAAGCACCAGGGATCCTGCTGTCACGTTACTGCTGCCTGCTGAGGAGGACAGACAGTCCTACCATTTCTGTGTCTTTCAGTAGTCAGGGGGATGAACAGACTGTAGAGTTAACAGAGCACATGACAGAAAACAAGTATAGCCACTTTCAAGAACCCTCAGTGTCTAATTACTTGAAGTGTAAGTATCAAACCATAGAAGGGGTCTGGCAGACATGCATGAGTAAATCAAGATAGAACAGTGAAATCCTTTAAACTCTGCAGTCTGGCAATAGCTTGTAATCTGATTAATTTTAACTTCAGTGGAAGCAATAATCAAACTGTGATTTAAATGTCTTCCAAACAGAAACAAATATATAAGATTAAACTCTTATTATAAATTATGTAATTGTTTGCTGAATCTTTTCAGCAACGAATACGTATGTACATATATATATGAATAGATGCTATTCTGCATGTCTTAAAAAATGGAATGATAGAATGAACCGAAACAAACAAACACATGAACCAGCTGAAGTTGATATCCCAGTCAAATTCTGACTCAGATAACTAGATCTTTCCTCTCTTCCAGCTTCAGCATGACTCTGCAGTCTTTTAATATATATGAAGTATTGCATATCTGGGCTGGTTGCTCTTATGCTTGAGTTAGCCACATTGCCATAGGATATTAAATGACCAGCAGACTCAAGATAATTGTTTTTGAAAAAGTGGGTTTCCACTGTAGCGGATCCATCTATTTAAAAATCGATGTCAACAACAGCCCACAAGCATTTTCTTCCATCTATGTTCATTATAAAAGAAAGAAAGAAAGAAAGAAAGAAAGAAAGAAAGAAAGAAAGAAAGAAAGAAAGAAAGAAAGAAAGAAAGAAAGAAAGAAAGAAAGAAAGAAAGAAAGAAAGAAAGAAAGAAAGAAAGAAAGAAAGAAAGAAAGAAAGAAAGAAAGAAAGAAAGAAAGAAAGAGAGAGAGAAAGAGAGAAAGAGAGAAAGGGAGAAAGGAAGAAGAAAGAAAGAAAGGAAGAAAGGAAGAAAGGAAGAAAGGATGAAAGGAAGAAAGGAAGAAAGGAAGAAAGAAAGAAAGAGAGAAAGAAAGAAAGAAAGAGAGAAAGAAAGAAAGAAAGAAAGAAAGAGAAAGAAAGAAAGAAAGAAAGAAAGAAAGAAAGAAAGAAAGAAAGAAAGAAAGAAAGAAAGAAAGAAAGAAAGAAAGAAAGAAAGAAAGAAAGAAAGAAAGAAAGAAAGAAAGAAAGAAAGAAAGAAAGAAAGAAAGAAAGAAAGAAAGAAAGAAAGAAAGAAAGGAAGGAAGGAAGGAAGAAAGAAAGAAAGGAAGAAAGGAAGAAGGCTACTAGATTCTAGAGTCTACTAAATTCAGAATGACAGACTGGAGATGTGCAGATGTACGTCCTTGACTAATGTTGGTTGACCCCTCATTGCTCGGCAATTAAAAAAAAAAGAAACTGAGGGAAGGCCAAATCAGAAGAAGGTTAAATGAGTGACAGAGCAGAGATATGCACCAGATGGGAAATGTGATAATACTCAGTGCCTGGCAGTACACAAAGTGTTGTGCCACAGGAGGGACCTATACCAGAAGGTTTATATTGGCTAACCTGCAACAATAGTTTGAATAATCACCTCCTCTTTGTGTCTAATAGAGGAAGAAAATGTTCTCAGAAATCAAGTGTGGAGAAAATATGCGTGTGTGCAGAGGAACCAGACCTAGGAAACATCTTGTGTTCTGTCTCCTTAAAGCTTTTAAATGGATTTTTAGTAGTGTGCAGACTTCATTCTGTTTTTGCAACCAATCTGGACTCCTATATGGATTGGTTTGTGTTTTATTTTTGGTTGGGTATGAGGAACATTGAATCTTCTGTGGGTGCTACTCTGCTATCCAGGTGTTACTAAATCTTCAGTGCCAAGAAATTCCTTTGTAAAATCCGCAGCAACTGCAGAGCATATCTTCGTAAGGAAATTAAATCAGGGTATGATGAACCCAGACTCCATTTCCAAAATGATGCTAAACATTTTTTTTTTCCATACTTGTGTAAAAGTCATTCTGAGTGTTAGCGTCTTGGCAGAGCTACGGGGCTTTCAAATTCTACATTGTCAAGGGTTATATTTAGTTAGCTGGCGAATGTGACTGCCATTTATTTGAAATAAGTCAATTTATCTGGTGCTGCCTTTCCATGTATTTAATTAATTATACGTAGCTTTTGTGGTTTTATTTTGTATTTTTCCTCATGTTTACTTCTGAGTTTTGAGGCCCCCCCGGAGTGAAGTGGCATTTGCTGAAGTCATAAAAACTCTGGTTATGATTTATTACCATGACAAGTTTTCAGTCTGTTTCCAATAGTCAGATGCAGAGAAAAATAGTTTCCAATGAAGCACACCGACTAAAGGAGTAGTTGGCTGGATTGGGGCTGGTGTTGGTCTGTGCTGGATTCAACTGGTTGCTTCGTTAGGGTTTGCTTCATGCCTTTATTACTGAGTGCTGGGATGCTACTCGCCTGTCGGGGGATGCCATCACTGTTCCTGTTTTGCTGGCTGCGACCAGCCGCTGTTTTCTGCTCCTGCAGCAGCTCCTGATAATTGTTTTGATGTATTGCTGGATGGACGGGGCTTGCACTGCCCTGTAGTCCAGCTGATATAAAAAATGCCTTTAAGATCCTGCCTTTCCCATCCTAATCTACAAAGGAAACAGGAAAAAGGAACTTAAACTCCCTGTACTCAGACAGCAATGAGACTGTTCCAGCCTGCTCCGTTGCTGCAGTTCCTTGCCCGTGTCTTGTAAACACGCTGCAGTCCAGCATGCCGGAGCGGAACCACTGGTAAAATTTTGACCAGGGGAAGGATACTCCATGAGCTGCTGTAAGAACTGGATGGATATATTTTGGAAAGCATGGACCCTTTGGCACCTCTGGTTTTCTATGGATTCAGCCTGATTATTTCAGGTAAGCATTTGCTTTAATATCTACAGCTGGCCTGTCACACCCTTCTTGCTTCCCAAGCAATGGGTGGGCAAAACACACAACTCCCCACTCCTCACACTGGGAATCACTTTATTGATTAATTACCTGCGTCTGCTCCAGTATGATCACTTATCTCTGTGAGTTGTTCCCACAGCAGGCAAAGGGAGGAGGGCTGGATGCAAGGTATCAGGGAGTGTGCTCTGTATTCACAATCTGTGGCTGTCTCTTCCTAAACACTGAAGTCACTTGTTGACGCATACATTCACACTGCAAACTAGATGTTGACTCTTTCTGTGTCTTACTTTGTGGCTGTGCAGCAGGAAATGTTGGCACTTCCAGTTATTCCAGTGTTAGATTTTAGATAAGCTTTTGGTCAAGATTCTGCAGTTGGAACCTAGATGGAAGTCAGTGAACAAAAAGGCTGGAAATACCCACGTTGTTTAAGACTAATCAATAGAACTTTAAGTGCAGCTGAAGAACAATTCAGTGTTATCAGCAAATATGATTAGTTATCAAATCAGCAGCTCGTCACAAGAGACATATGCACTAAAGCAAATCTTGCTTGTAGAACCTGGAACACTAATGTTAGAGATTTGCTGCTGAAGCCATCAAAGACAGAGTACTGAGGAAGCCTGCCCCTTCCTGACCTGCTGCCAGTTGCTCAACTTTTAAGCATTACTATCTCCACCCATATTTTGATACTCTAGAGAGTTTCTTCAAGGAAATCTGCGAGGGAAAATCTGCAAAACAAAAATACAATAGCTCTGAGCTCACTCCTTAAGATGTAAAGGTGCACATAGGTCCTTCTAGTCCATCTCCAAGTAAAAAAGTTAGATGCTGTAAAACAGCATATTGAGCTGCACTGAAAACCAGAAAGTAGCATGAAAAGGCAGAAGTCCTCATTGTAGTGTAACTCACTTTGCAGTTTCAAATTTTCACAACTAGCAGCATCTTACTAGCTAAGTGACATTATGAACTAGTTTCTTTGAGATGTCACTGAATTTTTAATTACTTTGGCAGTGAGAATATGCAGGAGATTAACACCGGCAAAAAAATTAAGTGCTTAAAATCTGTTGAATGCATGTCTGTGAGTATTTTTCTTTAGCCATTGCTGCAGTAGATTGTGTATTTTTTGCTAATTCCTTTTCTCCAGCTGAAGTTTCATGACCGCTTAGTGCTCACTGATCCAAGCACGGCCACAGCCTCAGGAGGCTCAGGCGGCACTGGTGCTGCTGCCATTATGGGCAGAGAGGGAAAGAAAGCCCAGTTCACCCAGCTCTTTCCCTTTTCCGATTGCTATAGAGAGCAAGTAATTTTCTTGAAGCCACGACCACGGGAGAAGCAAAAATTTGGCTATGGAGATTAGCAGCGCAGACCGCAGGGCACGAGGAGCCGCCCGGCGCAGCCTTTTCCACAGGGGCTCTCCGGGTTAGGTGTGTATCACAGTCACACCCGTCTCAATAGATCTGTCAGCTTTCCCGCTTTTGTTTGAGAATGATATCATGTTTCCTGAGCGCGGGACGACAATGCGAGCCCGCTTTGCTCCAGATACCACAGGCGGAGCTCAGGAAGGCGGGCAGACGCTGCCCAGCAGCGGAGGTGCTGCAGCCTTCTCCCAGCGGTGTGGGCTGCCCTGGGCCTGCCTTTGTGAGGCTCCAGCTGCAAGGAACGGCCTTTGGTTTATCTCCTAACTTTAATAGCGTTACCCCATTAGCAGACACATCTGAAGGCCTGATTTGGGCGGTGATATTCAGTACCTGCTTACCAGTGCTGCAGTGCAGCCTCTGCTGAGTGCACGCCACAGAAGTGCTCGCCTATTCCTCAGCACACTTTCCTGTAGCAGGCCCACCAGTTCTGCAACAAGGAACAAATATCACAGTTTGTCTCTTGCTTGCTGAACACATCCTCAGATGGTCTGATGTTTGCTGTCGGCTTCTTGCAGCGTGCTGGCTGTCAAAAGCGATGTTGTGTGAGTGCTGCTTTAGCAAGATGGCCTCCTCTGGTAAGAGGTCTGTAGAAATCAGCAACAGTCAGAATGAGTTTCAAGCACTTTTCACTGACTATTTCTGGCTTGTCAAATCTCTCTGTTCTCAAAGCGAGAAAGAATCTTCAGTGCTACAGCTCTATGATACCAATAACGTTAAATGCAAAAGGTTGCTAAAAATACTGGATTTCTTATTTCGGGGGTAGTTTTGATTCAGAATCCATATATAGTAAAGACTAACAAGGTTACCTTAGTCTTTTAAAGGGTAGCAGTGAGACTAACAGTGCAGTTGAATTTGATGCGACCTGTGTATAATCCCTATAGGTGGCTGAGCTTTCTTTAGGATCAGTAGGTGTTATCGTGAAAATTATAGATATAATTATAAAAGTCATCATTATTATATGATTCATTTACATGTTTAGAAAACAAAGCAGCTTTAAACATACATTACCAAATTCACACAAGCACATTTATGATGGTGTATGCTCTTCAGAACTACGAAGAGATGGTAATTTCTGGTTGCAGAATAGAAAGTCCTAACAACTCTGTTTCAAGATTTGTTTCTTCTTCCTGAAGCTTGACTTAACCTATAGAAAACCTACATTTTCTCTTGTGCATATTACTGTACTCTTTCTCAAAATGTTTGTGCTCACAGAACCACAGAATGGCCCAGGTTGGAAAGGACCTCAGGGATCATGAATCTCCAACCCCCCTGCCACAGGTGGGGCCAACCTCCACATTTAAAACTAGACCAGTTTTTCCAGGGCCCCATCCAACCTGGCCTTGAACCTCCAGGGATGGGGCTCCCACAGTGTCTCTGGGCAGCCTGTTCCAGCACCTCACCACACTCATAGTAAAGAATTTCCCATAGTTAAAGGAAGGACCAGGTTTGTGTGTCTTTGGACATGCTACTGCCAGAATGAAAAAGCACCTGAACTTTGACCACAGACTCAGAGTGCTGTCTTTCTGAGCCTCTGACAGCTTAAGGGACACAAACCACATCTGAAATTTTTATCTCAGGAATTTTAGAATTACTCCGACTAGATATTAGATTGATGCCAGATATTTCAGTCACCAAAGTGATCAAATACCTTCTAATGTGAATTGCAGGAGAAAGTGGAAGAAGGGTTTTCACTCCTTGAATGTATTTCATTTGTAAGATCCAGGAACTGCACCTGCCTGTCTCTTATATCATTTATGCAGAGGATCCTGTTATCTTTTTCAGGAGCCTAAAGTTTAGACAGAATTTAGACTCTTGCTGAGATAGAGCTGCCACTGACTCCAGAAGTGATAGTTCTGTCACATGTATTATTAATGAACCTCTATGACCTGCTGACACCTTTTATCTCAGCACAGGCCCACTAAGACTGTCATTGATTACAAAATGAGTGCATCTAAATCTTGGGAGAAAGGAGAGCTGATCTTTCTTCTTGAGATTGCTGACTGTAGTTTTGCAAAGGAAAAAAGTTTAAGCAGTAACCATTATTACTGCCCCCTGACTCTGACTCTAGAAGCCAAAAACAATTTCAGGCAGCCCTGTGCACCTACTCTATGTGGACTCGTGAAAAGGTGCTGATTCTCTTCCATTGTTTCTTTTTATCCTTAGAATTTGCTTACAGTCTGTGCCCCAAGGAGAGGCATGGTATCATCTCTCAGCAAGCCTGTGTGCCAAAAGGCCTTCCAAGCAGCTGGGAGCAGTCAGGAATAGAGAGGCATTGCAGCAGGCACAAGGGAATAGCTTCTAAAAGGGTGAAATGAAATAATCCACCATCCACATCTGTTAACATGTGCCATTGCTTTAGATACAGTTTATACAGCTATATATTAGATTGTTTGGAGATCGTAAGTAAGTTGGTTGGGTAGACAACTTTTTTGCTGTAATTTCACATCTGGAACAAAAAAAATTGTAATATTTTGTTGATATTATTGATCTTATGTAAATTTAATCTGAAATGATTTTGGTGGAGAAAATGGAACACAGATGTCAGAGATGCTGACTGTAGAGCTGGTCCTTCATATCTCCACACTCCTTGTATGGAAAACCTGCTCTGTTATTGATCACGCACACTTGAATCTGCTTGGCCCAGGCCTGTCTCTTTAACACAGATTTCTACAGCAGTTATTGTGGTGGGGAAGTTGGGTAGGCACAGAACAAATACACCAAAAATGGATGCATCCACCACTTCTGTGAGATGGATGTACAGCTCCACGGCCAGCTCTCACCATGATTCACAAGGGAATACGTTACATGTACATTGTAACATATATTACAATACATACCATGTATTACTGAGCTCATCAGGGAGGATGCTGAGTCCTTTCTCACACAGATCTGACCATCCCAGAAGATCTACTTCTGGGAGAATTCCTTGCAAGCCTCATCTGCTGTATTTGTGTAATGCACCTGGAACCCAAGGGGTGAAAATTAAAAGTGTTTAAAGAAGGTTCAGCAGAAGATATTCTCTGAAGGAGCTACCCTGTGCCAGTGGGAAGATCTTACTGAACGTGCTGTTCCACTGCAGGACACTCGCAGAAAGGAAATAGCATATATCTGAAATGGAGGCTTTCCTGTGTTGAGTTTTGAATGCTGATTGTTTCTTTAGGGTGTAGATCTGACAACTGTTGTCCAGATAACATGCAGACTAAGAACATGAACTAGTAATATTAAGTGCCATAAAGTAGCAACAAACCCCCAACAGAATTCATTTTCTAACTCACCACTGGGAATGACAAGAACTCCTAGGCTCAAGAATAATATTGTCTAAATTTTGAAAGGACCTTTGAAAGACAGATACCCATTATTCAAGAGTAATGTACTTCAACCTTCTTACTTCAAAGCCAGTTTTTGCTTGTCTGTTACTTTTGTACTTTCTGTGTCACATCAGCCTGACCGATGAGGTAGCATGGTTAATTTCCCAGAGCACAAGAAGTCTCTAAAACAGTGCAGTTCCAAACAACTTCTGGCTGATATGGCTGATGATTTTCTCTTTAATTATTTTCGAGCTGTTCATTCCTGACCTGCCACTGCACAGCACTGTTAGCTTCCTGAATCATAAGCTATACTTAACACCAGCAAAATTCCCTACACAGAAAAATCAGTAAGCAGGAGCTTGAGGGTACACTACTGTAAAAGAAGAGAGTTTGCATATTCAGCAGCAAAAACCCAGAGACACTTCTAGACACTGAATCTTTTGCATGCTGTATGCTCTGATCATGCTGTGAAGATGAATTGATTGCGTATGTTCTTTTGCATATGTCATCTCACTGCATTCACACAAACCACATACATGCACAGTATATACAGCAGCCTCAAAAAACAACTCTTGCTGTTATGGACAAATTGATTCTTGCCTGCAAGTACTTTCCTGGTGGTAGTACCCATATTTGGCTGACTACAAATCAAGCTAGATTTAGCTGAGTTGCAGGCTTGCTCTGCTCCACTTTTCCCACATTCTTCATCCTTTTTCAGCATTACCTAGCACAGTGTCAGCTGGTTGCTCAAGCAGTCCCTGATGGCACTTTTTTTTTTTTTTTTCCTGCTTTAATTGCTTATGGCAAACCATCTCTAAGGAGAAGTCATGAGAAAGCTTTCATCTTCTTTCTGTGCTTAAGTTACTCACATGCAAACGTTTAGGCACTCTCAACTTGGGAACAGCAAACTCAGTTGCCCCAGCCTCTCATTATCACTTTCATCTTAAAAGATTACTCTGATAGGTTATGAAATAAATGGAATGTAGAGGAAATGATTTTGCTTCCCCTTACAAGAGGGAAGTTGCATTTCCTTCATCTTCTCCAGATGCACCCAATGGCCCAGGAGAAAACTTGAGCTTCAGTAGCTTTGGCGGCAGTTGTATTTCTTACACTTGGACTCACATCTTCCCACTACAAGCAGCAAACAATGTTCTGTCACTAGTTTCTTGTACCTTTTTCACTTCACAGTGTCTTCACTCCCAAAATAATGCCCTGTTGCTAAGAGTGAGCGGTATTGATTGAGCAATAAACCATTCCAGAGCCTCCTGTTAGCATCCACGGACATCCAGTAGGATTAATTCCACAGACAACAAAAATTATTACTGGCAAACTTGATTTTTTGGTCTTTTATGAGCTGTTTTATGAGCATCATTTCTGCATCTCTTTTTTACCCTGGTGCTGCTTCACTTAATCCTGGTGCAGATGCACTCAATCTGTTCGGGCTAACAATAGTCTCAGCACTGTTTTCCTGTTGAGGACAGAGCTGTCAGAGGAGAATTTGACTCACAGTGAGTTGTTACTCAACCTGCTGCAGTCTTTGCATCTCAGAAGAAGTTTCCAGGATATCAACAGACTATTGAGTTTATGAAGTGAATATATTATTTCAAAGCCATCCATGCCCCCAGATTGTTAACTTTTCAGATAATGAAAAAAAATAACCAAGATTTATAAGAGAAATATTGAGTGCACTGAGAAGAAAAAAAAGGAAAAAAGAAGGAAAAGAAAAAGAAAGAAAAAGAAAAAGAGAAAGAAAAAGAAAAAAGAGATATGAAAAGGAAAAGATAAAGGAAAAGGTAAAGAAAAAGGAAAAAGAGAAAGGAAAAAAAAAGAGAAAGAAAAAGAAAAAGGAAAAGAAAAAAGGAAAGAAAAAGAATCAATCCTGATTACCTTCCAAATTGGTGAATTAGTTAATAAATTTCAGTGTAATTTATTCAGTACTTCACTAGCAGTTAATTGGACACTACACTTTTTCAGTAATATTGCTAAATTATTGCCATTTGTAATCCAGAATAGATTAATTACATTATTTTAGTTTGATGTGTACTTTATACAAAAAAATAAAACCAAGGAGGATGCCAATGAATAGCCAAGTACAAAACAAGATAGGATGAGAAAGCTGCAGAGCTTTGAAACAAAACCGTGTTCATTCCAACAGAGGAAGTGCTTTGGTTTTTTTGGGTTTTTTTGGTTTTTTTTTTAGGAGACATGAAAGAGAGGAGTGCTGGTGACTTGACAGTCTGATATACATTTCCACATAAATTTCACATTCCAATCTCAAAAAAATTAAGTTCTGTGGTTAGTATTATAATGAAAGTAAGAAACTGTTTTGCTCTCAGTGTAACACAAAACCCCAAGCACAGACTGCAGCACAGCACTGTGTGGGTTATACTCACATTCTCAGGTAGCTCCTAGCAGGCAGTTCAAATTATATCATATTTCTTTCTTCTCACTAAATCTGATGAAGAAAAGGATGAAATTTATTGAATAAAACTTTCCTCCTTTCTGCCCTCACTTCCCCTTTTATTTAAGTAATACTCTGAAAGAATTAATGTCTCCACTCATTTCCTACCACAGCTCTTCTTTTTCCTTTGTTATACTCCAGATGCAAAGGGAAGGACTTCCATCCTATAGTCACATCAAGCAATTAACAGTAAAGCTCTCTAAATGTAAGGAAATGAAATACTGTAATAGCTAAACCACTTCTTCTTTCCACTACTACTCAGCATTAATTAACAGCTAAAACAACCACTCAGAACTCTACATTCTTAATGAACTCTGGAAATATGGGCTGGTTAATAAATACTTGTTTGGGGGCAGTGGTTTATTACTATCCTTTGCCATGATGAAGCTGACTACTCTTGCTGTGGTGGAGGATTATGAGCTACATCATGGGATTAAACCATTTCCCAGTTAAGAGGGAAATTTGTAAAGGCATCATGTTAGACAGCAATTGTCTTGAATCTTTCCATGATTTCTTGGGGACCAGACAAGTGCTAAGTATAGATCACAAGATATTTAGGCAGCGACTTTCTGAGATGCAAGGACAAAACCTAATAATTTTCCATTCTCATGGTTCTTACTGTCTGCATTAATCTACATCAATGAGCTGTCTCACCTAGAGATTGCCCAATGCTGTTTCCAGATGATTTTTCCAGCACCAATTCTGATTTGAGAAAGCAATAATTCAAACTTTTACAGACCGTCTTGTTCTTTGAGCATGGGATGTGTTCCAGGGAATTTCTCAGAAGTGTTTCTTCTGCCCTTATGAATTGAGTTTTACTGGTGCAACACAGCACTGAAAACATGGTGACTGGCTGAATGAATGGCCTTTGGTCAGCTCAGCACTGCCAAATAATGTTTAACACAAGAGAGAGCACAGTCCTGTAGTTCAGGGTGGGACAAAAGGTCTACCTCCAAGTGTTTCGCTGTACAGATTTCAGTGGACACACTATGAGTTAAACTTACTGCTTTAGAGGATGCTGTTTAGATGGTGCCATTTTCTCCATGCCAGGAGGACACAAAGCCCTGTGCAGCAATGAGCCTGTGTCAGAAATATCAGGCAGCAAATTCTCTCCCAGTTTCTACATCAGCCTTCTTCTCTCTTCTGCAAATCTAATTGCACACACAGCAAATTGCCTTCCTGATAAGGTCAGTCCCCCAAGGACTGTGGCAGGAGTCAAAGGACTTTTCCAAGGAAACACAGAGTATTGTCACTGACACAGGGACAGGCTGTTTCCTGTCTCTATTTGTTGTACTTTTCTCAAAAAAGTGAAATCCTGTTGTCCTTAATTGGTCCCTGCATGTTCAAAGTCTTCATTAATACCAAGGGTGGGACCTGCCGTTTTTGCCACCAGGTAATGAAAATCCATTCTCACTCAGCAAGGGCAGCTGTGTTAGCCCAAGATGCATTGCCAAGAAGATATGCTGTAGGAAGCACAAAGCATAAAGCACATGCAGATTTTACACTTTTCTGATTGGCTGTTTTGTTTTTCCGTAATCACTAACTCCCAGTGGAGACAAAGCCTTCCTGTCACCTCTGAGGCCTGTAGCTGTCTTCAGAGGGCCAGTCCTGCCAGGTCCTTGAGTTCACAAGTGAAACACCCTCAGTTAGACTTGCTGCTAGAGAGCTGGTTTTTGAGATACATTAAAGCCTAACTTTTTCTTAGTGCAGAACTCACCAGGATGTATTTTAATTTCTGCTTGCAACATACCTCAGCTGTGAAACTTTAAGCTTATATCTGGGGAATGAATCAGTCAGTGCTTATGCTTATACCCTTTTAGCCACAGAAGGGTCTTCTGGAGAAAACTCCAGAACATCTGCCTTGTTCTGTCAGTGTCTTGCGTTTGAGTTGCCCTGCAGTGTGTGATATGACAAGCCACCTCTGCTTAGACAGTTCATCAAAAGACTATCCACTGGTGGCTGGGTTCATATTCCTCTGGAATAGTCACAGGTATAGATGAGCAATAGGCCTGTGACATGCTTGTTCAATACCTTGATTTACACGATTTATATCACTGCAGAGAAAAAAAACATTATGCAGCAAATACCCTGAATCTAATATGATATTTCTTTGCTATATCATATATAGGGACATAAGGTAACACAAAAACTAGGCCTCAAAACTCAGACTTCTCCTGCCACTTTTTCTCAGCAGATGGAGAGACTGAGATGCAGAGAAAGAAGAGTTACTATTTTCACCTTTCAATCTGGACTTTCCCATGTAACATGCAGTTACAGTACGTGCAGTTCAACTTTTAGGCCATTGCTCCTTGTCCTATCACTATGCACCACCAAGAAGAGCTAGGCCTCATTGGTTTGCTTCCCACCTCTCTTTAGATATCTATAAACATTTTTCAACTCCCCACTCAGTCTTCCTTTCTCCAGGTTGAACAGACAGACCTAGGTTGCTCTGTCTTTCTTTATACAGGAGATGCTCCAAGCCCTTCATCATCTTTGTGACTCTTTGCTGGACTTCTTTGAGGAAATCTCTGTCTTTTTTGAACTAGGGAGCCCAGAGCTGTATACAGTATTCTAAACGTGGCCTTTATAAACAGGACAGAGTACATGGGGAGGATGTACTTGCACAGTAAGATGAACTGATTTTACCGATCTCCACCTTTATGCAGTACTTACTTTAAGGCCTGCTGCATCCTCTCCACAAGGTTTTGTTTCTCCATGGTGTGATCAAGAACTACCTGGGCTGGCACAGCACTGGGCTGGATGTAGTGAAGTCACTAATGACTCCTCCATCCCCAGCATGGGGAGCAGGGACAGGCACTCTCCCTGGCCTTGTGCACCAGCAGGGTGCATGCAGCCTGCAGCAAGCACACAGACCTTCTGGCCCCCTGTATCTCAGGCTGCACTCACTTTTTTCAGTGAAGAAAACTTTGGAAGCAGAACGGCTCTAAATATTGGGTCTGTCTGAAGAGTACAAAGGATGCTTGTATCCAGAGCAGGAAAATTATATAGAAGTGATGAATAAAATAATCAATTATTCTTCCTGCTTCAGCTAGAAGAAAAAAATGTTATTTTCCCTTCTCCTTACCGTCGATTTAAAAAATGAACCGAAATGCTTATTATTTGCAGAGTTGACTATAGGAGACCTGTGTTTCCCTGCTACCACACACATTTGAAAATTAAATCTGTAGCACCCTGTGAGAGGTTCAGATCATGACGACTGTTGTGAAAGAACTTCCAGCTTCATCTATTTCTAGTGGTTCTGTTTATAAAATATGCTTGTATTCCTGTTGATTAATAAGATACTCTAAAATAATTGATCCGTTTCTGCCACGGACTTGTTCTTTGAGTGCCATGGTTCCTGCTGCTTACTGTAAGTCCATTGACAGGTTACCATGTGAATAGTTATGGAATCACTAACCCTAACACATAAAATAACTGAAAAAATATTCCAAGTGCTCAAAATACTGCTAACTACTAAATCTAAAGACATATTCACCTCATGTCAATTCACACATATTAAATACATGTCAAGGACATAAAAGAAATTATCAAAGTGTCAGGCAACTCTTAATGGCAAAGAACCACACTCAAGGCACTGCTGTCCAAGTATCCACAGAGCAACGTGCTAGGATTTCCTTGGGCTTCTGCAACAGCTCAAAGAAGTAATGAAGTCTGGGAGGTTTATTTCTTCCTCCAAGAAGAGCAAAGTCCATCTGTTCTTCACATATTAAATATGTTTTAAAGTCCTACTAGAACAATTAACCACAGAATCACAGAATACTTGAGGTTGGAAGGGATCACTTGGGATTATCTAGTCCAGTGCCCCTACATCAAGCAGGGAGCACACTGCCCAGGATCACATCTAATCAGATTGGAGTATCTCCAGAGAAGGAGACACCAAAGCCTCTCTGAGCAGTCTGTTTCAGTGCTCTGTCGCCCTCAGAGTAAACTTCTTCATTTGTCTGTGGAATTTCTTATGTTCCAGTTTGTGCCTGTTGCCCCTTGTTCTGCCACCGGGCACCACTGAAAAGAACCTGGCCCACACACTTGACACCTTCTCTTTAGATATTCATAGCATAGGCTAAGCAGGCCCAGCTCTCTGTTCTGGAGAATCTCCAGCCTCTTTATCATCTTTATAGCTCTCCGCTGGACTTGCTCTAGGATCTCCATGTATTTCTTGTACTGGAGAACCCACAATGGGACACAGCACTCTGCCACTCACCAGGGCAGAGTAAAGGGAGAAGATTGCTTCCCTCGATCTGCTGGTCACAATTACTTTACTGCATTCCAAGATACCACTGGCTTTCTTGGTCTCAAGGGCAGACTGCTGGCTTGTAGTCAACCGGCTGTCCAACAGGACTCCCAGGTTCCTCACTGCAGTGGTGCTTTGCAGTAGATCAGCCCCCATACTACTGGTATGAGGTTATTCCTTCTAAATGCAGGACCCTGCACTTGTCTTCGTTAAACTTCACGATGTTCTTTGCCTGTTGAGGTCTCTCTCAGTGCAATGGCAGAGCAATTCTCTGGTTTGTCAGCCATTCCACCCAGTTTGGCAACATCAGCGAAGTTGCTGAGAGTGAACTGTGTGCCTAATCTGTCGCTTTTTATTTTGCTGTAAAGCTGCATAAGACCAAGCAAGAAAGAAAGCCTGAGGATAGGGTGAAATAGCTTCTTTGGTGATCTGACAAGCCAAATACTCAAAATCTGCTGAAAATTTTTTCCACTTGCTGTTTTTTCCCCAGGTAAAGTGGAAGCAGCACTGGACCTCATCCTTATCAATTCATTCCCTCTGGTGGGCAACTCAGAGACATCACTTATCTGTATCACTTCAAAGTGGCGCTCCCGTGAATCTATCACAATTGACCGAGACCAGGAGGATGTGACAAACCAGCATCGAGAGCCTCTGGAGGTCAGTGAAGATTCAAAGAGAGCCACAGCCAAGATGGTGATGTGGAAAAGGGAAAAGGCCAGCGAGACCATTGGAGCATACTACTGTGAAGGGAAGCTGAAGGATGAGGTGACAAGGATACACACCATGAAGATGCCACGGGGAGGTACTGTGTGAGGATCAAAACTGAATTCTGCATGTCATTGCATGTATGCTAGCAGTCATCCCTATTTCACGGATGTGGTCACAAAAGTTGGCTCCACAGCAGGCAAGGCAGCCTGGAGTCAGCTAAAATAGACTGGGCTCAATTCCGTGTTTTTTTTTAAGTGTAGGGTCAACTGCTTGATACTAGCTGCTAGTCATTTCCTGATGGAAGCCGATCGGATGTCTGCTGGTACTCTACCTGTATTTGGCTGCTGCTAGGAATAAAATTAGGTGGCAGTGGCCTCAATGATGCCATAAAACATTACAAATGGAAACTCCTTCACTGTGAGACTCCTTCACAGGTCTAGATCTATACAGGCAAACATTGCTATCCTTGTTTTTTAAAAGGCAACCTGAGCCTGTAAAATAACTGCCTATGGTCCAGGGAAGCCATGTCAGCCAATTTTGATTTGCGTATTCTCTGTCAGTATAGAAAAGATAAACATCACAACAGTGGAAAGAAACCCAGAGAATTTCTTCTGAATCTAAGAAAATCATTCACAAAAGTCCACTATACATTTAGACAATTTTGTCCAGTTTTCTGCAGCAAATCATGTTTTCAAAATTTCAGCAGTTTGTCACAATTTACAGCTTTGCTGTAACATTTTACACCATGGCAGCTAGGCTGTGCAGGCACTTTCACACTTTTGTCTTTGTATGTTTTTCTAAGAAGAAATACCTTTATTGGTATCGCTCATAATTATACAGCTAACCTAGAAAAAAGTTCTTCTTTTGCATGAGCTACAACTAGTGTCCATTTGTTTTGTTTAGTATGGAAATGTTCCAAGAAAAGTGAGTGGGACAAGTGCCTATTTATTGGGCTCTTGTCATCTCTGACCAAATGTGCTCTTTGAAGACTCAGGATAGCCACCAAGAAAGGTCTGCATGTGCACCTCCTTTGCAGGTCAAACAACTGTTATTTCAAAGGAGGCAGCAGTGGGGAGGAGGATGTATGATAACAGTCCATGAAAGGCTCTGAAGGAGGCTCCTTCAACTTGACCACTGGCTGAACACCAGTGAGCTAAAGCTGCCATGTGCAGCAACCTCCATGGCAGGATGAGGGTCCTCTGAATCCATCAGTGTGATTAGCATCTTTGCACCTAGGCATAGAGAATTTAAAGTAACCAAACTTTGAGAGCTCCCTGTGTAGGAGAAGTTGTTTCAACCAGAAATAACACAGCATTCACATGAGCATTAAGTAGGTTTCTACGAATCTTTTCTATGTTTGAATCTATTTCTTGAATTTTCTTTGTGAAAGTTCTGAGTGACAAATGTTTGAGTTAAGAACTCATCAGTGAATGTGTGTAATCCAAACAGTGTAGACTGGTGAGAAAGAGTTACAACAGAAATTCTCAAAGCTATTGAATCCACAGAAAGAGGAAGAAGAGGTCAGTGAAGGACTGTGCTGTTTGGCAAAGCATCTGTAGTTGGAAAACAGGACTTACTGCCCTTTACTGTTGCTGCCTGAATATTTTCTAAAGGCAGAGAGTGTTATCCAACAATAAAAATTCAGCAAGAGTTGAAATGAGCAGTTTCCCATACAAAAGACACAGGAAAGAGCAGCAGTTTTGAAAATTCAGCCACTGTTTGACAGCCTCAAGCCAAGAAGCTACTGAAACACTCACTAAGTATTAATGTTTGGTGGCCTCACTGTCTTCTGCTCTGTTATGTACCTGCTGTCAGATACGTAGATACACAGCACTTTTGCCATGTAACAGGAAAGGTAACTGACTCATTTTCCCATTTTATTCTATACATGTGCCATTCTGAAAGTAAGGCATCTATTCTCCTGCATTTCTTTCTATATTAGCATTACGGTTACACACGTAACATTGACTCATGCAGTAAGAAGGAACAGACTATGCTTTTTATATGTGATTATTATACTGGATATTGTATTCATATTTAGAATAGAACCCTTGTCTTGCGTCTATTGAAATTTGTTCGATTTCTCTACAAAATGATGTGTATTTTCTTATATATGATTTAGTTTCCCTCCCAGAAACTCTCCAGAGCAGGCATACAGACAATTATGGAAACACTATTGAAAGAATATTATGGCACTTGCCCTGCAACTCAGTTCATGATGTCTCTATAAGGAATTGGCACACTCCAGATGTGAAATCACAAAACACAAGCCACAGTCTAAAAATAGTTAGGAATAGAGTCTACCAGAGAGCATGGGTTCCTTTCCATTGCAACAATACTGTGAAGAAAAAGTTTTGGGGCTAAGCAAAACACCATACAAAGAAAAGAAAATGGGAATACAAAGGTTTAATGTCATGCTAAACCAGTAAGTAATACCTCTCTTAGGATCATTTGTATCTAACCATTTGTCTTTGGGAAAGCTGTTGATTTTTCCTGACTAGATCACAAGGTTCAACATGCATTTGTTTTATTCACAAATAATGTCCAGCTCAGAAGCTGACTGTAAACTGGAACTGCTCTCAGTTTTCATTTTCTTGTTTTTAAAGAGAAATGACTACATTACTCTATACTGGAATTCTCTGAGATGTAACTTGAGATACCAGTGCCATATCTGCTGTGTAACCTAATAACATGTCAGATCCTTCATATTTTCCTGCTGTACCATGCAGGAAGAGTCTGGCTGAAATCATTTGAAAAACACTTGCAGATTCATCAGAGCTACTTGAAAGCATATAAGGAGGAGAGGGAACGGCTGTTTACAAAGTTGGATAGTGATAGGACAAGTAAAGCTGAGTATAAATCCAGTGGAAAAGTCCAAGGGAAAACTGAAACATACCATTAACCTACATGTAGAAAGTGCCTCCACTTTTTCAGATGGGGCTGTTTTGGGATAAGCAACAATGAGTTGCTATTCCCAAAATACAGTTTATTAAATACAGTTTATTCTTTTGTTCTTGGTGCAAGCTAGCACTCCCAGTACTTACAGACGATGTGGTGAATGAATGACCAGCACAGGCCATGCTATCTCCCCCAGCCCCTACGTGACTGTAATCTGATCTGTCTCAACTGTTCTCCATTAGAATGCTGAACCAGAGGAGAAATGAGGCATGCAGGCTGCATGTCTGCTTCTTCCTACAAGATATTTTCCAGTTCGGTATCCAGCCTGCTTTAAAAATGTCTCAAGGGATAAAGAAATTTAGGAAAGCATTTCACAACCAGTTGGAGCTCCTAGCTGGGAAGTGTTTTCAATTACTCAGCCAAAATCCTTTAAAAAAAAATAATTCCAAGTCTCAGTTTCTAGTAGCATTCTGCTGTTTGAGGTTATTGGTGAGTTCTCAGTATTTGCCAAACATAGGGATGGCATAGATGGCTGATGCTAAATGGCTTGTGTGTGCCATGAGGACATTTAAACATCACAGATAGGTCACGCTCATAAATTAATCTCAGCTTTCAGCCCAGACACCAGGTACAGATAACAACTGCTGCAATTTATCCCAAACTTATGTCCTATTTTGTTCGTAGCTTCATTCCACCCAGTGGCCTTAACAGTTACAGCAAACAAGGGAGAGCATGTGAATATTTCCTTCATACGAATGGCAGCAAAAGAAGAAGATGCAGTGATCTACAAGAATGGTAATTAACCTTTCTCTTGTCTCCTCATTCTGTCCTTGTCTTAGCCATCTGCACTTAACTGCTTTAAAGTTACTGCTCATGTCCTCACTGTGAAGCTGGAGCAGGCATAATTTCTCATGCATCCAGTGTCCCTTAAAGGAGCCATCTGCCATACTTAAATATTGATACTGATCTAATTGTTTCCCTCCCACCAGAATGCAAAATCCTATCTACACCTTTCCTTTATTTCTCAGTTTTCCTTTTTCATTTCTTTTCCTATCTCCTCCTATTTTTGCCTGTTTCATTTTAGTTTTTATCTCTTTTCTGTACCTCTGTGCATGCTTATTTATCACATCTTTCTTTGCATTTCTACTGCTTTTCAAGTGCACACTAGGCTTGGAAGCAAGTGCAAAAGGTGTCTTTAGAAAGGGCAACACACAAAGCAGAGTTTATTAAAGATCTGTTTCTTACTAGAGATTCAGCTATGACTGTGCACAGTGGGGAAGGCTGCCATCACTTGTCCCTTCCGTGTCCCCAAGAAAATTCTGTGACCCTCTATCAGCATTTTCCCATATAAGAACCAGTTGATGTGTTGGAGCAGAAGTGCTTACATTCCACTGCTGCCTTCTCTGGAGCTCTAACTGAAAGTTGGGCAAAAAGCCTCAAATTAACTCCAGATAGTAGGTCAGGTTCTCCACCTGAAACTGCAGCAGAAATGTTGTCCTGATACAGCACTGGGCAGTGAATAGGAAAACCTTATCCTCACTTATTTAACTGTTGCTGTCTCTCACTTCAGGCATTTAAAATAACACTTCCCCCTTGCAGATGCTCACAAGGCCATCCAGCAAATGCAACTGTTCTCCTGAACAGAATTTCGATAAGACATTGGCATAACATGCTGCCATGGAAAATGAGTCACAAAAGCCAAACCCTTCTAACACAATATTAGCATAAGGCTTTCATAGTACTTTGCTGTTGACATTTTTCACAGATTGTAACTCAAAAGACATGTAAGCAAACAAAACACAGTTTCAGAACAAATCTTTGTTATTTTTTGCTCTTCTTTGGCCCTGCTTTCTTGAAGAGCTGTTACGTATTGTCATGGTCTTATCTGACTAAAAGTCTTTTTGCTTTTTTGATGGTGATCCTCAACAGGGTTTCATGTTTCAAATATGCCTGAAATATGACTGCTAGGTGGTCCAAAGACTAAATGATATCACGAACATGTATGACCAACTGCATAATAACATAGATAAGCTCCCATGGTAAGACAACACAGAAGAGGCAGAAACATGATAAATTTGGGAAGAAAAGATAAGGCTGCAATATACTCTTCCTTCTTTGGTCTGTGAGGTCAATCTTTGAGCGGGTGAGATGGCGGAGGACTTTTCCAGGCTTGCTGTTTGACTCCTCCCAGTCACAACGGACTCCTTGCAGAAGGGCCTCATTGCAGGAAGGGCTAAGGAACAAAACAAAATCTTCCAACCACAACTCCTAGCTACATTCTAGTAAAGCAGTGCTAAACTCAGATACGTTTGTGTCATTCACCTATTGCGTCTTCTCAAGATCCAGCTTCCTCTTCGCTTGTACATCTCTAATTACTAAGAACTAGCACAGCTAAAGAGCTGCCAGCAAGTCAATAACTAACAAATACATTTTGCTGCTTACTTCATCCCAGCTGTCCTTCCTCAGCAATCAGCTCAACCTTGCTCTGCTTGTATGGGATGAATGACTTCTGCCTGTTGTGCTCCTTCTCCAGGTTCCTTCATCCACTCGGTGCCCAGACATGAGGTGCCAGGTGAGCTGGAAGTTTCCTATCCCCAAGTTCAGCTGCAGGATGCGGGTGTTTACTCTGCCAGATACATAGGAGGAAACCTTTTTACTTCTGCTTACACGAGGCTTATTGTAAGACGTAAGTTCCATTAATGTGTGCTAATGATTAATGTTGTAATGAATGTGATATGAAACAGACTGTGTCCAAATACGGGCCAGAATATTTATTGGCATAGGTTGCCATCAGATTATGTCAGAAGAAATTTTTTCCCAGCAGTTTTTGGGATAAGCTAGTATTGATTTAAGCAGCTGAGAGAGAAAAAAACATCTGCAGATTTAGGCTCAGTTCATCTTATTGCCAGAAAAGACAGCTCTTTTCTCAAAAAGCAAATATTTAAAATTTCAAGTAAGAGTGAAAAAAGAAGGGTGGCACAGAGTCTCTCACAACTATGAGATCTGGATATGAGCAAAAAATAAATTTTTCAAATGTATCTGTTCTTTGTAGAAAACTGAATTAAAACTCCATTTATTATCCTAGAGCAATTTTTTGCATACTTCATTGTAATTTGACAAACTACACCAGTTTGTTTAAAGTAGTCATTAATGGTATTGGTATTTTTTTAAATTATGACGTGGGGAAGAAAATCGTAACAGGCATTAAAATCCAACGTATAAGCTGATTTATTTGACAAGAAAGAGGTCATCAGGTGATTGAAGACAGCAAAGGTATAGCAGCAGTGAACTTTGTCTATTAGTGCAGAATAAAACCATGACTTGCCAAATGGTAGTATGGTGGGACTGATGGGACTGATGCCAAGCTGGCACCCGCTGGCTTACTGTTGGTATGACTCGTGCTTTTGTAGGTCTCAGATCTGTGCTAGGAGAACAGAAATATTACATGTAACGAATTTGCTAACTTCCATACTTATTTCCTGGATCAAAATCTAATTTTGAAAACTAAGCCTCCCTCAGTTTGTTCTATGAAAATGTTATGCGATATTACTTTGTACTACACAACAGATCTGCCCAGAAATACAGGCACTTGCACAGTGAAAAAAGTGAATGTTTCACATGAGGGTAGACAGCCATAATTTGGAAGGGTGGCATGCGGATCATACAGTCACTACTATTTTACTGGTTACTGAATAAGAAGACAACAAATATGTCATTATATTTTTTCACGAAAGGATGTGAAGCTCAGAAGTGGGGCCCTTCCTGTAGCTCCCACTGCCCTTCCTGCATGAACAATGGCATTTGTCATGAAGATACTGGGGAATGCATCTGTCCTCCAGGTTTTATGGGAAAAACGTGTGAGAAAGGTAAGCAAATATTCTTTTCAAATACTAATTACTAATTTGTACTCAGCAATAACCATGTTTGAATCCTTATGGATATAGCATTTAGAGCCAGTGCTGGACACCGGACAGTGTTGGGTAGGGTTTAATTAGTGTAGCTATTCTTGTAGTTTACCTTCTCTCTCTTTCCTCACACTACGCTATTGTCAGGAAAGATAAATGTTTCCAGTTCCTCCAGTGGACTGTCAGATGTGTGATAGATCACAAGTTACTGCACATAAGCTGGCACAGGGAAGTGAAGTTCCCTTACAAGAGATTCCCAGTCTGCTTCTAAACAAATTGCCATCGGCTCACATTTGTCTCTGCAAGACATACCAGAAACATACATATGTTAGTGCACATCCATGTTGGTGACAATTAGTTTGTATTCTGGAAAAATGAAGGAGCCCATTGCACACTGATCTCTCCAGACAATTTGTGAGTGCAGTGCTAAATACATACCTTAAAATTCTGATCATAGTGCTGCACTGCAAGTATTAGAGGTAAGCTAAGGAATAGCTGACATCTGAACTACTCTACTGTAGTAGAGATCATAGTGGAGAAACAAAACCTTGAGCAGCTTCATATGCACTGATCTCTAAGATTTTGTTTTCATGGCACTGTTTATCCATTAGGTATTAGAAAGGCTTGTAAAGAGAATTTATCACTGCAGCTCTACACTCAAATACCTAAAGTGATGAATACTTTGCTATAGATTCTCACATGGCAGAAAGCTGTTTGTTTTAGCTGCTTGAACTTAGCATTAGCAGCTTAAGATATTATGGAGTTTAATAGATCTAGTACCTGAATGGTGAAAATGCTATTTCTCATTTTAATTTTAATTCAAGGTTTCTGTTGTCTAAACCTGTATAATTGGAAAAATCCACTCTTCTACAAATTAATTACTCTTGGGTTTCTCTTTTCCTTCTCTAATAGCTTGTGGAGCCAATACATTTGGCAAAACATGTGAAGAGAGCTGTAAAGAAAACTATGGCTGCAAAAACTATATGTTCTGCCTGCCAGATCCATATGGTTGTTCATGTGCCACAGGATGGATGGGACTGGAATGTGATAAAGGTATAGTCAAAAATAGGGATAACAGTGAAAAGTCATTCCTGTGCTGCACCTACAAAATACGAGAGGGGTCTAACAGAGGACAATAAAAGATTGGAATTTTTCCATTCTCTATTACAGGGATAATAATATTTATCTACCTCAGAAGAGTTTTTCAAGTCCTCGGGAGAGATACAGTAAAATTTCAAACTATTCAAATTATTCTGTAAAGTAATTAAACACTGAGATGTTGAAAATCCAGCAACAGCTAGAGCCTTGCTGGATGTCTGCAAGTCACACTGAGCAATTCACTGCCAATCATGTATCCATTGCTAAACAATACTAAGTATAATTAGTCTCAACCCTTTCAATTAGACTGCAATCTCTTTGAGTCATGAAGCACATCTTAATAGTACTACATACTACATGTATGTACTATTTTGTTCAATGGTGCTGTGACTCTGATGAACTCTTTGAACACCATTGCAGTGCAAGTGAAACAACATGGATGTTGAAGAAGCTTCAGCATTCTTATCTAGTCTACAAATGACAGGCACTGATACAAAAGTGCTCTCGACTGCCAAGTTAGTTGATCTCTGGATGATCTGAGGGTGACTGAGTGCTGCTATGCATAGTTTTAAACTGAGCCCAACTGAGGGAACGAAATCCTACTGGAGAACTGATGAAATTGAAAACGAAAGAAAGGCATTTGCTTGTACTGTTACACTAACTGGAAATGTATGTTCTTGCAGAATGCAAACCTGGTTTTTATGGGTCAGACTGCAAACTCAAATGTAATTGTCACAATGGAGGGACATGTGACAGATATAAGGGCTGTATCTGCTCCTACGGATGGCACGGTCTGCAATGTGAAAAAGAAGGTAAAGCAAGGTAACACGGTAGTAAATGACTTTTCCCCAGTGTAATTGAAACAGATCTTCATGCTGGTATAGCATTTCCACTCCAGACTGGGATTCTTACACTGTCAATTGCATCCCAAGGACCCAGACCAATAAAGGTATCTGTATACCTTTATTGCAATGCTTTAAGTCTCTGCCACATAGGCTGCATTTTGTAGGCTGGTATGCTACAGTTGCATCAGACTCCATCAGATTTATCTGTTGTTTGCATCAGGCACAGTACTGACAGTAGGTAGGAGTAGGTGATCCTTCCTGTCTGCTTAGCAGTGGTGAGGCAACACCTGGAATGATGGCTCCAATTTGGGTGTCCCCAGTACAAGAGAGACCTGGACGTACTGCAGAGTCCCACAGATGTCCACAAATCTGGACTGCAGCACTTCCTCTATGAGAAAAGGCTGAGAGCTGGGACAGTTCATCCCAGAGAGAAAAAGGCAACCACATCAATGTATATAAGTATCTGAGGGAAGTGTCCAAGGGAAATTATAGAATCATAGATTGGCTTGGGTTGGAAGTGACCTCAAAGTTCCAAATGCTCTGCCATAGCCAGTGTTGCCAGCCCCTAGCTCAAGCACTAGATCAGATTGGATGGATATCCCATCCAACCTGGGCTTGATCACCTCCAGGGATGGGGCATCCCTCTCTGAGCAATCTGTTCCAGCACCTCACCACTCTCAGTAAAAAACTTCCCCCTGATGTCTAATCTAAATCTTCGTTCCTTTAGTTTAAAAGCATTCCCCCTCATCCTATCACTAATGGTCACTATCAATATCACTATAAATGATTCCAGGCTCTTTCCAGCTTTGCCCACTGACAAGGTAGGAGGCAATGGGCACAAACTGAAACACAGAAGATTCCCTCTGAACATTAGAAAGCACTTCTTTTCTGTGTGGATGATGAAGCACTGGCATAGGCTGCCCAGAAAGGTTGTTGAGTCTTCTCACTGAAAACCTCCAAAAGACAGCTGCACACCTGAACAGCAGGGTTCTGCACACCCTCATCTAGGCGTCCCTGTTTGAGCACAAGTTGGACCCACCTTGTGATTCTGTGACTTGCTTTCTTTAGAGGTAGATTTGCAATCTTTAGTCTATAGCATTGGTTCTGACCCTAATATCAGTTAGTGAAAGGACCTGCACATCCTACAAATCCTATGATTTTCAAATAGGTTCATGCTACTTTACTATTATATACCTCTTCTTCAGCTACATGCACTTCTATACCGCCTGAGTCATGGTCTGTAATCAATGAGACACCACGACAACTTCGGTATTTAAACCAATCTTGTCTCTCTTACACAGAGTTACAAAGCTGTGTGTACTTCAGAATCTCTTTGGATTCAGGCAAGGTTGGCATACAGTATTTTATAAAAAGCATTCAGCAACTACTATTTATTCGTGATAAATAAAGCAGCAAATCTGCCATCTAAAAGCCTTCAAGAACAAAAACGAGCAGAGAAAAAAGACCCGTGATCTCACCAGCTAAACCACACAGTTGTGATCCAGCTGCTCTTACGAAAAGATAATGGAGTTACTGAACATTTGTTACAAAATGTGTCCTTGATTTTATTACAACTAGTGTGTGCTGTTCTTCGAATATCAGAAAGAGCAACAAATAGAGGAGAAAGGAGAGGAAAGAAATGAATACAAAGGTTGTTTCTTCTTGCATATTTACTCTGATATAACAGCTTTAACTTTGGTTGTCTTTGTCCTATAAGTGAAGGAAGAACCAGATACCTATGTTGCCCAGAGTATATGTGCATTATATGCCTAAATACGTTTGTTGCTTCTGATTGAAGGATGGCATTAAAATATTGTATATCTCCTGTAGGTTCCGCAGACCTTTCACCTCAGATAGAAAACTTACTACACCCTGTGGAACTCAACTCTGGTGTAGAATTTAAGCCCTCTTGCATAGCTACTGGAATGCCACTTCCTAAATCTGAAGAATTTAAACTTTTGAAGCAAGATGGAACTGTCCTAAGGGTAAGCTCTTGATTAACTGCTTCCAATTATGTCTGGTATTTGTGCTGACTTAATCTGTAATTAATGCATGCTATGCTTTTCAAACATGTTGAGAAATGTCAGCATTCTGAGATGATCACATTGATTATTGCTTAGTGTCCTTTATTTGCCATGTTCCTGTTTCAAAATATTTAAAACATTGCTGTAATCCATGTGGGCTAGCAACAAAAACAACAAAGCAACCAAATAAAAGTAGCAAAAAGAAGTGATACAGATGAATGGATACGAACTGCTCAAAAAATAAAAGCATAATGAAATTATGCTTATTTCTTATAAGAGCATAATGAAATTCTTGAAAATGTGAAGGAGATGTTAATTTTTGCTGAAAAAGTAAAGTGTACTTTGAAACATGTAATAGTAAATTAATTTCAATTATGCTTTTCAACTGTGGTTCACCGGTAAAAATGAAAAATTTGTTACTAAGTAGTGTAGTAATTAATCACTGTCTCTGAAATATTAACTTGATTGTTTACTTTTCAACTTTCTAATTATGCTTTAGAATTACTATTTATAACTTTTCAATTATTGACTCCACACCATGTATTGAGGATGCAGGCAAGGAACAATAATGCCTTTGATTTAATGAGAAGAAAATGAGGCACATGATCAAACTGCACAGTCACCATGTGAGCTTCCAGAACTCACTGTCTGAAGCACATATGAAACTATGGAGATGATCTCTATAGGGCCTCACAGTTGTCATCACTAAACCCTAGTCAGAGTTCCTAAACTCTGAGAAAGGTGGAATGGGAACATTCCTTAATGCCCACATTTTTCAGGCCCATGTCTTCTGTCATTTCAGCCTTCCCTCATTGTCACCAGTAATCGCTCTGAAGCTATGTTTACAATTAGTCGAGTCCTGCCCCGTGACACAGGAACCTGGGTCTGCAGTGTGCAGACAGTAGCGGGAATGGCAGAGAAACCATTTCAGGTTACAGTTAAAGGTAAGAGCAAAAATCTTCACTTTGCCTTTCTATCTTTCAAGCAAGCTTTATACTCTAACATGGCAGAGAGTTCCATTCTTGCACTGTAGGAATGTACCTGAATTAATGTCTACAGTCAGAATACAGACAGAACCCTGGCACACACAGCATCCTAATTAAGTGCACAGGGAAAATAAAACATGATCATTAGGGTTAAAAGAACACCCAAGTTGTTTTTTTTTTTTTAAAGACCTAAACTATCAGGTTTAGGGTCTAAACTCATGTCTACTTAGAATTTGGATGAGCATTTCCCATTTTCCTGTAGGACTAGGAAAATACCAGAGTTTAATGCAGGAATTGAAAGTCTGGTTTAATATTTGCATTCTTGCTCAGTTCCTCCTGTGCCACAATATGCCCCAAGGCTGACAAACAGTGGACATAATTTCCTCATTATTGATATCAATGCTGAGCTACACACTGGAGATGGACCTGTGGTGTCAACAAAGCTCCTATACAAGCCAGCAAAGCGTTATCAGTCCTGGATGTCGGTGGAAGGTAAGGGTCTCTAATTGCTTCAACCACAAACATCAGCTACGTACTGAAACATGACTTATGTCTGCTCTTAACATAGATTCAAAAGATTCTACAACCCATATAGGTTAAATCTTTCGTCACGGGCCATGTGACTCTATGTAACAGTACTGTACAGTGCTAATGTGAGTGTGATACACCAAGAGTGATTGAAAGTGCATGTTCAGTGAGTTTTCAGCAACCAAAATATTCCCCTCTCCTGCCCTAAGACAGTGAACATTGCTGGACTCAGCTCCTGAAATCTGTGCAAATAGCAGGTTTTCAAAAGGAATGAGGCATATGGAGGTGTCCTCAGCCTCTGCTGACTTTCCTAGTGTCTACTGTGCCCACCAATGAGACAGACATCTTACCTAAATATTGATCAGGAATTGTATGGGTAAGATGAAGCCCGCTTGTGAGTGACATGGACACTTTAACATGTTAGGCAAGGTCTAAAATATTACAGGAAGCGTTACAGGAACTTCAACAAGTAAACTGCTATACTAGTTCATCAGGAATGAAAGAGGAGCCTGAATATCTTGCTATCTGTGTTTCAGGGAATTCAGGGATATTTTCTTCTTTAACGTTTTTCAGCTTCACTCTTCCTTTCTCTTTTTGCCTCTCAGTTAAGGGCTCAACCAAAAGACTGGACAATCTGGAACCAAAGACAGAATATCAGTTCTGTGTTCAGCTGAGTCGGCAAGGGGAGGGTGGGGAGGGCCATCCTGGACCACAGGCAAGCTTCACAACAGCTGCACTGGGTAAGTCATCGTCTTTTTTCAGAAAAGGCCTATTTCAGGTGGTTATCTCTGTGGTCTGCTCTCTGATTTGCACTTTCCTTTGAGGAAAAGCAGCATCTAGATGTGAAAAAATATGTAAAACTTTTTGAAATAACATCAGCAAAGCAAAAAATATTAAAAAATCACAGGTGAAGAAAAGCACCTTGTGTATCAGATAGAGTTATTCTCCCTTATTTAGATATCGGGGGATCTGAGAAAGGAACATTTGTATACTACAAGCAGCAGAGTTGGCTATAGAATTCTCTCGTATTGTGTGCCTGCCCTTCCTCCTAATACTACTGGATCGCTCCTTTCCCTTAATATCAGCTTAGGTTAAAAATTGAGTATTGCCTTTTGTCACTCTAAGCTAAGGCAAGTGAAAGGAACTAACGGTACCCATATTTTAGTGTGCATACACCAGACATGAAATGTTGTCTCTCCTTTCTCTTCTTCAAGGTCTTCCACCACCTGAAGGTCTCACACTCCTTCCAAAAAGTATGACATCATTGAATTTGTCCTGGCATCCCTTAACTCTGAGGACAGATGATGACATCCGTGTTGAAGTGGAAAGGAAGAGTGTGAATGACAATGGTGATGAGAGCAGTGTTATCACCCAAGTGCCAGGAAACACGTCCACTCTGATCATTAAAGATCTTGAGCCCAGACAGCAATACATGTGCAGGGTACGGGTAAACACCAGGTCCCAAGGAGAATGGAGCAACTATCTGTACGCATGGACTTTCAGTGACAGTAAGTAGCTGATTCACTTCCTTCTAATCAATTCTTCCACATTCCCCCAGCAATCAGAACGACTGACTTCTTATTGACAACATTAAATGATATCCTTTGTTCTGGTAACTCTCATTTCTGAATGACCACTTGTGGTTGTTTTTACTATTATTATGAAGACAGTTCAGTGTCCAAAGAAATTCTTACCTTGAAAATTACCAGGAACTGATGAAAATTTACCCTCTCTCTGCCAAAAAATCACAGAAACACCAAGGTTGGAAAAGACCTACAAGATCATCCAGTCCAACCATCCACCTATCACCAACAATTCTCACTAAACCATATCCCTCAACACAAGATCCAAACATTCCTTACACACCTCCACGGGAGGTGATAGATTCAGATATCTATCTGAATATTAGTATTCTCAGATACTTTCAGAGAAGTAGTACAAAAAGGAAGAAGGAATACAAAAAGGAACACAGAAAAGAAGAAGGAGAAAGGGAAAAGAAATGAAAAACTAAGGAATCCACATCTTCTTAATATCAGTGTGTTTCATTCTTGTACATTCTTGTTCATACTTTTAGCATGTACAGCATTTCTTTCCTCTTTTAATGAAGAGCATATTGAGTTCCGTAGTCCAAGCTCCTTTTTAATTCAAACAAACAAACAAACAAAAAAACACTCTGGCATCGTAATTGAGCTGTGTCAATGAGGAAAGAGTCAACATTTAAGGAAGGAAAAGAAGATACAATGCACTTAAATACTCTACAGTCGTATGAAATCCTCTGCTGGAAGTACGGAGTACTGCAACATGGGTGACTGCATGAAGTTTATAAAAGAGTTGCCTTCAGTTATTATAGCTTGTCAACAAAGTTTATCTTCTGTTTAGCACAACAAAAGCACTGAGCGAAGTGTTTGTCCTAGTGAGAAAAGGTGAAAGAGGTGGAAATTCACTCCAACATTTCTGTGTGTTTGTGTTTGTTCTCAGGAATACCTCCTGCACCATACAACATCAAGTTTTCTAACACCACAGACACATCCTCAGTCATTTCTTGGACAACTGCCGAGGGCCATTCCATCTCCTCCATCATCATCAGCTACAAAATTTACGGCAAGGCTGAGTACAATCACATCGACATTATCATTAAGAACTCCACCATTACTCAGTACCATCTCAAAGGCCTGGAGCCAAACACTGTGTACCAGGTTCAGATTAATGCTCAAAACAACATCGGCTTGAGCAACCCGAACACATCCTTTGAATTGAAGACTCTTCCAGAAATGAAAGGTTGGTAATTCCAGCATGCTGGACATGCACAAAACAGGGCCCGTTAGCTAAAGCAAAGTCATACTGTATCAGTTTCCTTTTTATCTTAATTTGGACACACAACACAGCAACGCTGGCATTTTCTTCTCAGTCCACTGTGGTATTGGTCAGGTGACAACATAAAACATTTCTGTGTATTCACTAGAGAGTGCCCCACAGCTCATAAATTCATGAAGCTACATTAGATCACTGAGTGTGACCTCCGCACCACTCTGCCTGCACTCAGCACAACCTGCAGGTGCTTGTACACCTGAAAATTGGACAATACAATGTCTGTGATGTTGTTAAACAAATTGGTTGTAACTCCGTCTTTATAATGTTTATAAGATGGGAGTATTTACCTATATGTTGTTGCTCATGGCTGTTTCAGGATTAGCTGGAAATGATGAACTCTTTATGTGCTTCCTTTACAGCTCCATATGAATCAAAAGGAGGTAAAATGCTGCTCATTGCTATCCTTGGCTCTGCAGGGATGACCTGTGTAACAATTCTCCTGGCCTTTCTCATCATGCTGCAGTTGAAGCGAGCCAACTTCCAGCGCAGAATGGCTCAGGCTTTCCAAAATGTAGTGGTGGGTTTCTTGTTTTCCTGAGTCAGCGTGGCTACTCATTTTGGCATCATCTTTTTCCTTGTTTTTTTGTTGGGTTGTTGGTTGTTTTTTTTCGCTTACTTTTCTTCAGCGTTTTCAAATACAATCTTCTTAGTGACAGAGAGCTAAAGCAAGCTTAATTTACCTGACTTGAAAAAAGATAGACACAGTTTATCCTTTTCACTTCTGTCTCCTTATAGCCATGTATCACAAATAGCAAGCCAGACAGAATGGAGGAGCTTGTCCTGTTTTGAAACTACAAAATCTTTAACCCTGGATTTTAGCAAGGTTTTTTGAGCTGAGGCAGCACAGGGATTGGACAATGGTAACATCACAGTTCTGGCATTTCTGAGGAAAATGCTGGAGTTTATGCTCTCTCTCTCTCTGTATGCTTGCCCCTCTGTACTCTCTGCATCACTCTGCTTTCCAGCAACATCTCTCCCTTTAGAGGGGAATCCATGAAGGAGAGTGAAGCTGGGCTAAAGAATTCCTTCAAAAAGACCTATGCAGTTATTTTCTAAAAACAGGGAATAAAATAAGGGAGCATATTCAAAAAGATGACCTGTGTCTCCAGGTCTCATACAATTGCTCGTCTTGAAAATTCTCCAGAAGTGTTTTGTGGGCACGTGTGGCTGAAGTAGAAATGTCTCAAGTATGGAGGTGGTTCATTTCCTCTCTTTTTCCTTTCCCTGCATCCTCTTTCTTCAGTCTTACTGCTGAGCTTGATTACCACAGAATTTAGTCAAATTTGGTAGAGATAAATCCTACTGAGGCTTAGAACTAGTTCTAAGGTCAGTATAACCAAATTATTTTTGTTCATCTCCTTCATCTCCATTGATTATAAAACTGTTCAATGGGCCAAGCTATAATATTTACTACATGTAAGTAGGATCCCGACTACTTTCACGGATCCAGGTACAAGTTCTAGATGCAGTAGTTTTCCACTGCACTCATTTATGTGTTGGCAGGAGATGAATCAGGCTGTGTGTGTGAGTACATGAGTGAGCACACATGCATTCAGGGATTTCTCCATAAAGAAGAAACCATTGTCGTTTGCTTTATTCTGTTACAGAGGGAAGAGCCAGCTGTACAATTTAACTCAGGTACTCTCACTCTGAGTAGGAAAGCCAAAAACAGCCCAGATCCCACTATTTACCCAGTTCTCGAGTGGAATGACATCAAATTTCAAGATGTGATTGGGGAAGGTAACTTTGGGCAAGTCTTGAAAGCACGAATTAAGAAGGATGGCTTACGCATGGATGCTGCAATTAAAAGGATGAAAGGTAGTAAAGATCAAAGACTCTGAGACTACAGACTTCTCTTGGTTTTTTGCTTCAGAGGTTTCTCTCTCTTCAGAAGTGCTTAGTAGCCTTCTCTTCACACTAAAATAAATATTCAAAATTACTAATGACATAATGGCTGTTACTAGACCAGGAACTGTTTCTGCCAAAAACTCCATTTCTGCTCTGGCAAGTTGGCCTACGTTCCTCTTTAAATGTTAATATCATTAACTGTTATGTATTCTGCAATTCATTGGTTAGTATAAACTTCATCTGTGTGTTTATATTCAAAGGAGGAACCAATAAAACATGCATTGGCTACGCAGGAGCACAGAGTTAGCCTTTGGTCACAGCATGTGGTTGTCTTGCTTCCTTTATTCACACACAGATGACCACATCTGTGTATCTATACATAATACACTGTGAGACTAATTTCTTTGTATTCATCAGTCATTACTGCAGTGTTCTGGAAAGAACTACAATACATAGAATACTGCAAGAATGTATTTTCTTACAATTCACTAGATCACTATCTAGGCAAACTGGAAGACATTCTTAAATATGGTGACCACTATAAAAAGAGCCAAGGTCTGCATGCAGGTAGGAACGAGAGCACAGAAGGAAGGATTCATAGGCAACTGACTTCTAAATTCTCAAATGAGGGAAACTAAATGTAATATGTTAAGATGCTTTCATTCTTGGTAGATGGTTGCTACACACATTAAGTTCCCTCCTTTTATTTTTTCCTTTGAAAACTTGTATTCTTGTAAATAAATATTAATGTATCACAGAATTTTCCTCTTTCTGTTAGAGATGAAGCAGTAGTGCCTCGTGCAGCCCAGGTTCCTCATAATTAATAATAGTCGTAAGTTCAGTTCAAAGGAAAACATAAATGCATGCTGATTTGATTTTCAGAGTATGCTTCAAAAGATGACCACAGAGACTTTGCTGGAGAACTCGAAGTGCTTTGTAAACTTGGTCATCATCCCAACATCATAAATCTTCTAGGAGCATGTGAACATCGGGGTAAGAGACTCCTGAATACACTGATTTAATTGATTTAAAAATCAGTTAAAAAAAAACAATCCAGCACACTACAACTCAAACAGTCCATTAAAAAAAAAAAAAAAAATCATGAGCAGGCCTTTCTAATCAACATTTCTGTTCAAAAGTCAAATAAACTTGGTTTTGGAGCTACATGCCCACAGTAATCCTTCAGAGATTAGTCAGCAATAGTTTTGAGTTCTCTATGGCACCTAGGAGCTACACTGTTTGATATTTCCCCTCCAATCTGATTTATTTCCTTTTAATATACAGTAATCTAAGTGTCCAAATATTATTGCTGTCCAACTTTTACTGTGTGATAACGCTAACTATCTGAATTTTCACTAGGATATCTTTATCTTGCTATTGAATATGCCCCTCATGGGAATCTGCTGGACTTCCTTCGTAAAAGCAGGGTGCTAGAGACTGACCCAGCATTTGCTATTGCCAACAGCACTGCATCTACACTTTCCTCTCAGCAGCTTCTTCATTTTGCAGCTGATGTTGCAAGGGGGATGGACTACCTGAGCCAGAAACAGGTCAGTCCTAAATGTTCTACCAACTGAAAGCACAGCACTCATTTTTCAGGAACCACTCATCTTAATGAAATCAAAATTTCATTAAAATGAGGTTTTAGTTTTAGCTCCTATAGCACACACTGGGTAACTATTATTTTGTTGTGCTCATTCAGCCCTGTGAAATACTTTGCCACTAGGAACTGTGAAAGAAGCATTAAAACTCAGAAATGACTTGGAACCTAACTGCTTTAATCTTCAGCTAAAGTGTAAAATGTTCTGGTAGTGCCACGTGAAGCTATTTGGTTTAGTTTTCATTTTTACTCCAGTGTTTATAAATTTTCAGCATAGCATTGAAATGACAAATGTAAAGCTCACAGATACTGCGGTGACTTCTGATTTCTACATTTTAGTTTATCCATCGAGATTTGGCAGCAAGAAACATCCTGGTTGGAGAAAATTATGTTGCAAAAATAGCTGACTTTGGCTTATCCAGGGGTCAAGAGGTCTATGTCAAGAAAACCATGGTAAGGATCAAGTCTGAGTATAAGCTGTTGTTTCCATTTTTTGTTTTCTTGTTTCTTATTTTCTAGTTTCACATAAAGAAAAATGCAAACTCATAATTGCTAGATATCTGATTTGTTTTATACATATATATATATATACACTGATATGCATAAAGATTTATATTAACTATTAATGTACATACATTACTTGTAAATCAAGTCTATACCAGGTTTTTGTTACATTCAATATAGTTGAAAACTATTTCTGTGAATGTGGATTACAGCAAAATGACCAATTTTGTAGACAATCATGAGGTTTAGTCCAATTGCACTACAGAAACACAGAGAATCTACTTTCAAGGTATGGATGTGTAGATATCTGAACACTATAATTTTTTTTTTTTCCAGAATTTATCTGGCTGGGGCAAATTAGTCTAATTCTATTAACAAGGCCAGAGTTAACAAGGTGGTAAAAAACAGCACACTGGGATCTGTGAGCTGACAAAATAGCTGTCCAGAGCTAGTGCTTTGAATGATGTGGAAGAAGATGATGCCTAATAAACATAGCAGCAGGGTGGGGTAAACTAGGTGATCTCTGAAAGTCTCTTCCAATCCAAACTATGCTACAACTCTGTGATTCTGTATTATTGTTTCAACCACCTAAAAACTAACCGCCATGAAATAATTCCCAGGGACGACTTCCAGTGAGATGGATGGCAATTGAGTCATTGAATTACAGTGTTTACACCACTAACAGTGATGTGTAAGTATGTTTTAAGGGGTCCCTTTTAATTAAAGATGTTTTCATATCAAAGAAAGTCTGATAGTGAGGACAGTGACATCTAATCAAAGAATTCATGCTGTACCAGCATAGGCAAGCAAACGGCAAGAAAAAAGTAAATCTTGCAGGAAACTGATTAGATTTGGGTTACTAATGGAGGTACATTTCCCACTTGAAATTAAAAACTGCTGATTCCTCCAGAGATTCAGAGTTTTAGTCAGGCAACCAGAACAGATACACAGCAGAGCAATTTCTATCAGTATTATATGCTGAGAGCTTTTCAATCTATGAAAGGACTCCAGCTGGTGTTCTTACAGGGAATTAACTTCACTGATTCTATGCATTCTGATTCCACAAACTCCGTTGTTTTAGAAAAATTCGTAAGGAAAAAAAAAAAAAAGAAAGAACGAATCACACCTCCTTATGTTATCTGCATCTTAGCAAAAACATCTACCAATTTAATATGTGACATCTTGTATTCTGGTGGCACTCAATAGTATTTCTTTGTTGCAGATGGTCATATGGTGTCCTATTATGGGAAATCGTTAGCTTAGGTAAGCATGCAAATTCTGTTCTGCACACATAAACCCACATGGGACGAGCCCACTCCACCCGTTCAGCCTGCTTAAAGCTTCTTGCTCTGCGGCATATTTAATTTTTATTGTGTTTCATTTAATAGAATCACAGATAGCTTCAGTGTGCTTGGAACTACAACTGTCACATTTTCAGCCTGGGTACAGTCAAAATGACCATGTTTTCATTGCACTGCAAAACAGAGGCCTAACCTAAACACAAAATTTAGCACATCACATATCTGTAGTCCTAATTCCAAATGCTGTAAGGCTGATGAGCACCTTTTGCTCAGCCTGAGTTTTAAATTCAGATTCTTTTTTTTTGTTTGTTTTTTGCCACAACTCCTATTCCAGCACTGCTGAAGAAAATTTTTGATTATTAGCCAAATTTAGAGGTTTTTTCATGACTCTATTCATGCTGTAAGTGACACAGCCTCTGACTGTCTGACGCAGACTTTTTCATTTGTCTGCATGTGCCATGTGGTCTGCAGGCCAAGAGGTACAAACTGACAAAGGTGCACATTGCACACTGGGCTAACAACAATTCTGGTCTAATTTATTACCAGATTTCCTTACTAAGTGAATTAATGGGTTTGTTTTAGATATGGATGAGAGTTAGACGTTGCTTCTCATTTCTGTTACGAAATAATGTTTTATTTTATAAAAAAGATACCACTCAGGACAATTTTTGACTCTGCTTCAGGTGGAACACCGTACTGTGGAATGACCTGTGCAGAACTCTATGAAAAACTGCCTCAAGGGTACAGACTGGAAAAGCCTCTCAACTGTGACGATGAAGTGTAAGTTCCCTGAGCAAACAAAACAAGAAGAGTAACACGTCTGGTATAGGGGAGAGCGTCTGAAATAAACTAATAGCAGAACTGTTCAAAAAACATAAAGTTACTTTTTTTTTTTTTTTTTTGAGTGCAGAAGTGGGCTTCTTTGTAATGGAATGTGTACAGTTTTCCATGTGTCTAAACCAGCATGTGTTGGTGTTCGATTTTAAAGGTATGACCTAATGAGACAGTGCTGGAGGGAGAAACCTTACGAAAGACCATCATTTGCTCAGATACTGGTGTCACTGAACAGGATGCTGGAAGAAAGAAAGGTAAGAACAAATCCCTAGACAAAAATTAGGCCATCAGTAATTTCAGTATCGCTTAGGATTACTGAGTAGTGTGTTTGTTTTGTGTCACACTCTTTCTGTTCACTTCCTTTCCAGACTTATGTGAACACCACCCTATATGAGAAGTTCACCTATGCAGGCATTGACTGCTCTGCTGAAGAAGCTGCTTAAGACGGGAGCAAAGCTTCATTCAAAAATGATGTATTAAAGAAAACCAAAACAGCCTGGTGGAGAACAAGATGTGGTGTGCTGTTTAGCTCTAACTGTATACAATACAGTGATGTTTTACTGCAGGTATCATCACGTAGTAATCCCTGCCTTCACAGGCTGTAGGAGTGTATATACTGCTGAGAGCAGGAATAGACTGGAGTCATAAAATCTGCTGTCAATTATGCAGGGTATTCTTTTTTCTAGTCACATAGACAAAATGTATATGTTACAACTACTGTAGTGCATCACCTGTTGTTTGCCATCTTAAATACATAGCAGGAGTTACTGAGAGCAAAATCAGTATCTTGTAGCAGTATTTCATATACATCTTAATTGTGATTCAAAAGAAAAGCTAAGCTCAGTGTGACAATGGAAACGTGCAAGCAGATGTCAATCCAGTATTCTCACCAGTTAGTTACTATGACTGCTATTTGAACATAAGAGTAAGGTGGTAGGAATTATCTGCTTGGAAAGTCTGCTGACGCTTGAAAGATACAAGGAATAATATTGTTCTTTCATGGTCCAGTTTGACACTGTTTGCCTAACTTCAAAAACTAAGCATATATTTTTAAGTCTTTGATGCTACGTGAAGCAACCATCCAGAAACCATCACAGAGCGTAGGACAGAAGAATATACTACGTTATTGGGGATATACATGACTTTTTTTTCTATTTGTATTTCATTTACTAATTTTACTGCACAATTATAAATTGCTACTTGTTATATACAAGCAGGACTTACTTTTCCTTATTTTACCCCTTTTGCAGGTTGCTGTATGACCTCGTAAAATACTTTAGCGAAGGGCTTTGAAACAATGACATCTGCCTGCCAGAAAGATTTGGTCTGTAGGCTAGACAAAAAGAGTATGGTAAGCATTGGCTTACCTGTTAGTGGTTGTATGTTCTGCTTTCCACAGCACATCACACCAGAACACATTTCCTTCATGTTGCATTAAAGGGTCAAAAGGCTTGGTGAAAGATAAACCCCCTTGCATTCCAGCTTATCCTGATACCTGCTGGGCTGTGAGCAGCTGGGATTACATCCTGAGAGATGCCCAGTTTAGCACTGTAAGTCTGGTTGCATTCAGTATATGAACTATTAATGCCCAACTCATCTAGTTGCAATCAGATAGATAGGCTCGCATGGCTAGATTAGTCAATAGTGCAGTTTACTGAAGCAACGGAATGGCAATTTGGATTGCCAGTGATACATGCACTGTCTGCAGAGGTGTGGGATGGAAGTGTGCTTTGGTGTATTACAGTGAATAATGAGGAAAGCTCACCCAGGGATGTGTTTTCAACCAAAAAAAAAAAGAAAAAAATCCAAGAAGAAGGAAAAATTAGTGGCTCAAATAGCTATGCAGTTTATCAGTTCCACTGGACCATTGAGTTCCCATCTCTGCACTGTCATCATGGAGCCTCGTGACATTATTTCTAGTCCACTCCACCCTCAGTGCTGCTTCTCCTCCAGTCTGCATTCAGCTCCCCTGGTGCTGCTAACACCTAAGGCTGCAGTCATGTTGCCCAGGGAACCATCAAGGAACAGATTATTTGCACATTCACTGTATTCCACCCTGACAGTTTCCTCAATGCTGTACCTACTTTTAATAGGAGACATCTCAGTGTCACCTACAATAGCTGTTCCATAGCCCCAGAGTGTCTTTGTTTATCTGTAATCAAGAGCTCAATGCTCCCAACTCCCAGCAATTACTATTCCAAATATCTCACATCCTAATACCCTTTGTACATCCTTACTAGTCTACACCTGCCTACTTCTACACACAAAATGACGGTATCTTCAGCTCTTTTCTTGCTTTTGATACTTCTGCATCTTTAATCTTCTCCTATCAAACAGAGTTCTCAAGCTCATACTCAAGGTAAGTTTATGCTTGAGAAAAGAAAAAAAGCATTTCAGACAACTGGAGCTGGATGTGACATAGAATGTGCAGGTAACCATTTACAGTTGAGTGTTACCTACAGTTTGAAATTATTAGGAACATAATCAGAAGTAGTAGAGAATTTAAAAAGAAGAAATGCCTGCATGCAACTTCTCGACAGGAAATACTCCCATTAGCAGTGCCAGCATTCTAATCTCAAGAACATATTCATGAGATGGCTAGCAGTATCAGAAACAAGTTCAGTTTGGGAAATCAAGTCAGCATGATTTGTATATGGGGAAAAACCTCAGAAGGAGCCGTGAGGCATTGGAACAGGCTGCACCACCTGGAGGTGGTGGAGTCACCGTCCAGAAGGTAAATACGGCACTGAGGGACGTGGTTTAGTGGGCATGGTGGTGATGGGACCACTGGTGATCTTGGAGGTCTGTTGCAACTTCTATGATTCTACGAAAGCACCATCACTTTCACATGCTGTTCTGCACTCTTTTCCACATAGAGATCGAGTGAGCTTGAGTGCTGTCCCCAAGGCAACTTTAATTTCAGGTTGTCGAGGACAACTTCAAAATGCTGAAAACATGGAACTACCAACAATAAAAAGAATGAAGAGGCTAACTGGAAATGAGCTGCTAACAGCCGCCTGCAGGCTAGTACTGTGGCTGGAAAAAATAAATCTATTAATAACTGGATATCAGAATGAAGAACTTGCGTAACTGCTTTGTATTTCAATATTGTGGGACAGAACTAATTTCAAAATGGATAATTTCTTGTATATGAAAGATGGTGAAAATGAATCGAAAGATCCCTGCATTGTGAGCTTGCTTCAGCAGGCCGCAGCCAAGCAGCTGTGACCTGGAAACCCCAGTTTTTCATGCTCCGGGTCTTAAAATTTCTCAATGGAAGTTTTCTGCAGAATCTACCCTCTCCTCTGACCTCTGGGTCAGAGCACTTTTCTTCCCCATGTCAGCAGTGTCAACAGCTGTATTGCTGCTGTTGGGTAGGGGAGGCAAAGGTGATGTCATGGCAGAAGAGAGGAGAAAGAGAAAAATACAGTAGAAAACCTCCCTTAGAAAGATCTGCCAAGAGATGTTTTTCCAACAAGAATATCTGCCTCACTGTTGCCTGGGCCTGCACGTTATGGTATACGTAGAAACAGCACACACGGCTGCTAATGACAAAACATTCCAAGTGCACACATCCTTTTCTATCTTTTCCAAAGAAAGGATACTTCTTTTTTCAAAATCCTGTTCCTTAATTTTAGCTCAGAACATATCTGTTCAGAAAAAAAGTACTCCTTAGAGATGGCATCGCTCCATCCCTGTTCATCGTGACCAACTGATGGTGGCTGAATTTGTGTCAGGAAGGAATTGTGACGGTTTCAGCTGACCATATCTCCTATTAGAACATAAAGTTTATTCCACGCCGTCAGGAAACACTGAGTTACACGCTCAGTGAGTCACAAGCACTATTTCCAGAATCACAGTTGCTCATAAGCCAGCTCTTCAGCCCTGTTGTGGCTGGCACTAAGATTATATTCAATTTCACCTTTAATTTGAGTCTTCAAACAAAGAGGTTCTACTGCGATGTGGTGCAATAGCAGCGACGAGCTCATCAACTGAGTTCATAAGAGGGACAGTTTCTGAGTCTGAGGGTTCGTGTGAGCCGTCTGCATTCATCCCACTCTCTGCTGATCTCTGCTGTTCAGATGAGCATCCAAAGACATGACAAGTATTCCTGAGCCACGGAACAAAAATAATTATGTCATTCTTGCCCAAGGAGGTTGTGGATGCCCCATCCCTGGAGCCACTCAAAGCCAGGCTGGATGTGGCTCTGGGCAGCCTGGTGGCTGGTGATTGGCGACCCTACATACAGAAGGGAGTTGGAACGAGATGATCTTTGTGGTCCTTTTCAACCCAGGCCATTCTATGATTCTGTCATGCTATGTTTCTGACTAACATGATATTGCACAGCCTGAGTCCTACTATCATGTCTGCCTCCACTTGCAGAGAGCTCAGAGGTGCAGTAAAGGGATCAAACAGCATGGACACAGCTCATGACTGGAAAACTCACCCTTTTTGCATTCTGCATTTTCTAAAAGCTACACAGAAACAGACCAGAAATATCAGGTAGATGGCAAGAGCTATAGATGACACAGCAAGAATTGCAGTCTCTTTTAAATCCTTTTCACTGGTTTCTTCAGCTGTGTTCCCTTGAGTCAGATCAGCGTTGTCCGACACTACAACGGTAAAGCACATCACACCATCAGTACTCACACAGCCAATGTGCAGGGCAAACAGATTGCACCTCTACAGTCTGCAAACAAAAAATGAAAGCTTTCTAGTATAATGAATTGTTCTGCAAAAACACAAACTCATTTAACTGTAAGCAACTCAGCCCCAATTATATCTTTTCCAGTCTTTCCACACACAGAGGGTAATTCTGACAGAAGCTGAGCAGCTCCACAGGCTATAGAGATGTCAGTATTTTGAGCTTCATTACAATTCGTTTTTGTATCTACTTGGAGATCAGGTCATCTTTGGGTCATGGATTCTGCATATTCTTGCCTCGCTGTGTGCAAAATCCAGCAGGTCTGCTACACTGCATCTCTGGTTGGCATCTCATGGAGAAAGACATGACCTGGATGGTGTCTGCTGCCACTGAAATAGGGAAATTGTGCACCCTTGTTCAGTCAGTAATAGGGTCTGTGGTGCAATAAAAAGAACAATTTATTTTCCAGTGCTAATTCGTTTGTTTCAACAGAAACAAGGGAGATTTATTGTGAGTCACTTAAAAGCAGTGAAATATTCCATGAGGATTTAAAATAATATGTCTGTGTCTGCTTATAAAAATTGGAATGTACGAGCTGACTTCCCTAATAAGCAGCACCAGATCTTCTGCTACAAGCACTGTAGAGTTTTTAAACGGTGACCCATTCACAGTTTAAAAAGAAAATCTTCATCTTTACTAATCCAGGTTTTTGCTCTTCCATCTCTTTAAGAGACACAGAATGATAGAACCACACGGTTCTATGTATGAGACATAAGCATTCAAAAATCTGGCTACTGGGTCTGAAATGCCTAAGATACAGTAATGGTTCAGTATTACATGGAAAAGGAACAGGTTGGCCAGTGATGTGGTTGATGACTCGTCCCTGGAGACTTTCAAGGCCCGGCTGCATCAGGCCGTGGGCAGCCTAATCTAGCTGTGGTGTGGTGTGCCTGTTCATTGCAGGGGAGCTGGACTAGATGGCCTTCAGAGGATTCTGTATGATTATATGAAAAACCTTGCATTTAAGCAATAACCTTTTATCCTGCCTTTTATGATTCTATATAGGAACTTAGAATACACAGACACTGCTTCTAGGATAATTTCTTTCATCACAGTTTGTTTCATACAAAAAATTTTGCTTATTAGCCCCTTGTTAGAAAATAAAATGAGATTACTACATTTTTCTCAATTAATCAGAAATAGAAATAAGCTGATTTATTTTTCCAGACATAGAGTAAGCATAAACTGCTGTCTGAATGAATCAGGACAGGGAAAGAACACAGAATCTCAGAAGGCAAACTGAACCTTTGATTGCAAGCACATGTCTCCCATTCAGGCCAGCAGAAACTTAACTCCATCCATACATTTGTGAATGTTGACCACATTGCCTCAGTTGAAAAGTAGTAGTAAAATGTGCTTGGAGGTAGACAGAAAAATGAAAGGTACACAATCTGAGGCACTTTTCGTGGATATAAGCATTTCTGCACACTCAGTACTTATTAGCATTGTGCTTTCCACAGTTTGTCAATGCGGATTAAGTTTCATCACCCACTGGCTCTGATGTTTCTACCTGCTAATATGTGTGCACCTTAAACACGTGAGGTCTGCCTCACGTTTTTCCTGTTCTGTGATTGTAGGATGAGAGCATGACAAAGACTCTCGACTTAAGGTTTCTTATTGATTTCATTATTGCTCATCAAATTTAGAATTGATGTCATTTCTTACAGTACTTAGTTTGGTAAATTCAAGTCATATTTAATCCTTTGCTGAATTCTTTACCATACCATTCAAAGCCTGCTCCTCACTGTAGTTCTGTAGGGCAGCGTTATGATACTGGGGTCCAAATCTGGATTCTGGAAAAGAAAAACAGCAGCCAACTGCTCTGTCTCAGGGATAATCAGAAAGTTCAACTTTTGAGTGGAAAAGGAAGCAGAGGAAGCGTGCCTACAAAAACTGCCTCATGAGGGTCAAAAGTTTAAAAGACAGAAAATTAGAAATCAGATATTTCTCTAGAAGACCTAGTTGGAAAAGTGGTAAGATGGCTTCCTTTAGGATAAGGAAAAAGCATTTTATTCTTTTGGGTTTTGCGGTTCTGCAGTGATTAAAAAACTGAGCATTTAAAATTTAAAATATTAGGAACTTACAAACAACAGAAGAATATCTGATCTTGAGCTCAGTCATAACCAGATCAGAAGAGATTTGTTTAGTGTTGTGGTAGAAGCAACTAGATACACTAGTGCTAAACGCACAAGAGATAACACAACCCCAAAGAAAATGCCAATTAGTTGTTACCTAGTCTCTTTGCTTCCTCAGAAATCTTCTCCTCATCATCTCCTTCAGTGGAGAGGAAATTTGCTACAAGCAGTAAATAATGAAGAAGCTGCAGTTAAGCAGGTAAAATCTCATAGGGATAGAAACAATCTGCTTACAAAAATCCCCGTCTCTACACACAGATTTTAAAGCAGTGCTGCTTTTGCAGGAGCATTTTCCAGTTTTGTGTCTGATTTTTCATGGCCCTGTGTGGAAAGCAGTGTATAATTTGCCTGTGGTGTGCTGAGTGGTACAGCATGGTTCACCTGAGACCAACTGTTTTGCTTCCTGACTGAGAACAATGATGAATATGTTACTTCCTATCTACAGCTGCCCACCCAGCAGAAAAATGCATTGCTGTTAGAGTCCACTTTTCTCATCCTCAGTTGTTAGTGCCTAACAGAAATGCCTCAAAGCTATGACTTGGCCAGCACTGGAGTGGCCATGCACAATACTGTGTGTTGGCAGTACTGTGGCCTTACTTCTTTTCTACAGTTAATTCAGAAGTGGACTCTATAACCACTGACTGTGAACTCTGAATGATCACAAAGGTCATCAATAGGAAGATTATTAAACCTGGAAAAAAGCAGCAGAGCCCTGTAAGGACTGATCTATCACTGCAAGTCAAATAATACCGATGCATTTATTTTGCTGAAAGGTGAGAGGCAGGCAGGCTATTCATTCTCTCACCTGCCATTCTGTAATTTTGTTTAGCTGTTTGGACTTAGGGCTTCTTGGCACAAGCTTGGCACAAGCAGTTTATCCTCTTCTTAGGATAGTTGTATTGGTGGCAAATGAATGGGGCACAGGATGTAATTTAAGACGCATAACTGTCTGATAACTTTGCCCAGACAGTCTCTTTCTTGCGGACTTTATGACTACTTCATGTGACTTCATATACTTCTACTTACAATGCTCCTGCAAGTTCTGGAAATGCCTGCTTGACTGATCCTGCCCATCATCTAGGTGGAACACAAATGTCATTACAGAGACGTCTAAATGAGTGTGTACCAAGTTAGACTCTTATTCTGGCCCTGTAGGTCTGGCGCTTTCTCAAGAGCACAATGGCAATATGACAAAAACTCTCCTATCCAAGTGAAAAAGATGGCTTTCAAACTACCCAGTTGTGCTGTAATTGTTCGGTGGGTCATCAAATGCTGCCACTTTTAGAGAAAAACAAAACAAAGCAAAAACAGCCCCTGTGAAGGTTGCTACTTCCAATTCTCTTTTTCAGTACTGGATTCTGGCATTCTGCCTAAGATGCGATCAAGATGAGTGTTCTGAAGGCCACATCTAATGCTTTTCCACCTCTAAATTTTGCAGTCCTGACCGTAAGGTATCAGTACAGCTATACTTCATTTCGTTGGTTTCTATCATCTCTCTTTTACCAGCATCATTATTAATTTTCCTTACCATACTCCCAACAATCTTCAGGAAGCGCTGCTACGCAGAAAATGAAGTAACTGCTTCATCAAATGTTGGATATTTTTAAACCTGTTTTCGCTGATGGTTTGACAGGCTACAAAATTGGTTGCTGCAACAGATGACTAAAACTAGTGGGATAAATTATAAAGCAATATAGTTAACTTTTCCTAAATGCTGTGACTTGTTATTTAATAAGATCCCCATTTTAGAAGTACAGCTTCCAGCTGTGTGCATGTGCTGACACTGAAACGCTGTCTGTTTGCAGGAGTGTATGCTCTGGCACTGTGGCATTGTGTGGTTGCTGGAGGTGCTGGAGGAGCGCTATGCACTCCTGTACTTGCACACAAGCAGAACAAGTCTAGCTGTAGAGCAAGTTTGCAAAACAGCAAGGGAAGGGAATGGCTTTACTAAGCTCTCTGAAGAAAACTAGCATTTAGCAGTCAGAGGAAAAATGCCTTTTGCCTTTCTTTGTACCTAGCTGAACACAGCCTCTCTAATCACTTTTACCAGAAACAGGTTTTGATTGGCACACACCATAAAAAGGGAGAGGGAGCACCACGAAGAGCAGCATGAGCCACATAGCGGACACAGAGCTGCTTCTGCAGGGGGCCTCAGCTGCTCCCTGTTGTCAGCCCCGCGACTGTGACATCATCAGGCGAGACCTGCACTGCTGGGTGGGGAAGCCCCACAATTACAATGATGAAGATGTTACCACAGGTTGAGCTGCGCAAGGCCCTGCGAATTCGCCAGGACTGAGCACGATTCCGTGCAAAAGCGCCGGCCTGACTTGTGGTTTTATGTAAGGGACGTATCTCCCTCTGCTGACTGCAGAAGGAAACGTCGCTCGGTGTTGTAAATGAAGAGCATGGAGAGGAAAGTGTTGCAAAACAAAACCGTGAAGAGGAAAAACAAAAAACAAAAACAACAACAACCTAAGCCTTAACACAACAGCGTGCCAGGAAAAGAGAATTTCATAGTTGGTTTATTTAGCCAACATTCACGTGGCGTGCAGCTGACCCTCACTACTCATATAAGCAAGAATTACAAAGCTGATGGAGGAATTCAGGGTGTTTGTGGTGCGGCACACACAGTCCCAGCCTGCAGCTTCGGCCATTCATGGCCGAGAGAAACGAATCTTAAGCACAGTCACCCTTCTGGGATGCACTCATTTCAAAGGGCAATAGCTGCCAGTTTTCAAATCTTGATCGCTTGAAGGCTTTTCATTAAAAGACATCATAGAAAAGAACGTTGCTTTCCAGAGACAAAGAGAAGCTCAACCTCTCTCCTACATTGTCAGGAGATTAACAAGCCCTCCAGGCAGCTGGGAGGGGCAACAAGGAGGGGACCTGTATGACTGTATACCAAGGCTTTGGAAGACGTTGGTGAGAGAATGCAGATTGGCTGCTGGTGCCTGGCCTGCCTCAGACGTGTGTCCCGTGTGACACCACCGAGCAGACCTGGAGCATGTCATCTACTGAAAATGTGTGGTACAGCATTTGTGCCAGCGCCGTCACCTGTGTGCACGCACAGCCAGTACAGCCAGTGAGTGGCAGCTGCACACAGTGGATTTCAGGTACCTTCCATTTCCTTGCAGTAGTCCTGGCAGACACACTATGCAGGTCTCTGCTTGCCGTTGCTGAAAAGATTCATGTTGCCTTTAACTAGGGGCACTCACCATTATTTTCAAAGCTGACATGCTAAGCTATCTTTTAGCATTAACAACAAATACTGAAATTAAAGCCAGGCATATGCATTTTGCTTCCTTACAGAAAATAATAGATGTGCATGACTGTATTAGTAGGCTTAATTTCAGAGCATTTGTTCTTAGTTGTCCTGCAATTGGCTTACAACAGCCTCATTGTCACTATGCCATAGATGACAGATTCTACTCCATTTTCATTTTTCATGAAATAATTATATGGCCTGTCATTTTAATGGATAAGCATTGCTACACGATTGAAGTTAATGAGAGAAAGCCTGTTAAATTTATGTCATGGCCTTTGAAAACGTGTTGCTCCTTAGACATAAAAGCATGTTCTATTTAGGACCAGCTCTGCAGTTTTTCACACTTCTCAAGTTCTGCAGAAGAGGCCCAGACAAGTGGAGCTGATAGTTCCTCCCCACCCATGGAGTGCATTCCCAGGCCAAATGCTGTCCTGACCTGATCTTACCCAAAACCAGTACTGGGGAAGGTTCAAGAAATAGAAAGTACTGTGAGGAATTTCATAATAACCTGTGAAAAATAATTCTGCTCAGAAAACTTATTAGTTCTGCTTCATTTGGAACATCAATCAGATAATTCAGTTTTCTATTATATAACTGCAAACACAGTTACATTGCATTTCACTTTTCACCTTTGTTCTTTCACTGGCTCCAACCAGAAGCTTTCCCCTTCACTCGCTGGCAGTACCGGTTGCTTGCTCTGTACCCCTCTTGTTCCTTTTCAGCAAGCAGCAGCCTTTTCTGAAGGTGGTACATAAATGCTATTGGCATACATTATCCAGCCAAGGTCTGTATCGAGGGTTAAACTTCAATCTACAAATCCACATGCAAGTACTGGTGCTCCCAGCCACTGGTGCCTTGCTAGCCACACCATAGGGATCAACTTACTAGCTCATGGGAAAGCAGTTAGAAAAAACATGATCAGTATTTGTATTTGAGAGCAAACTTGAGATTTTATTTTCTTCAGTGTTGCATGCAGTTACTGAGAAAAAGGATGCGGCCTCCATCCCTGCTCTGGCAGCCAGGACCCCTGCTTTCACAAGGCACCATGGGGCGCCCCTGTGCTCACTTCTCGCCTCATGGCCCTGAGACAGAAGCTTTATGACAACTTGCAGAAGTGTCAGTTCTCATGAGCTTTTGGTTACTTTCAAGAGATTGAGAGGGTTAAAAAATAAATAAATAAACAAGCTAGGGGAAAATACACCTTTCCCCACCTTTTTCTGACTCACCCAGGCACTTTTAGCCAAAAATTCATCCCCCAGCTAGGCCTAGCTCCCCTTGGTTTTGGAACACACTACACTCAGTTTTTCTGTTGAAATAAATGTAGAATCCCCTTTCACATATTTCGAGATACACAAACTTCTCCAGGGAATCTGTGGAAAGGGGTTCTGCCAGCCTCTGTAAAGCGTTCAACTTCCCTCCCAGCTGCTTGCTGTATTCACCTGGCTCAGTGTCCTGTTTTGTGTACTGCCTGCAGGTCACAGAGACTGCGACCACACCAGCTGTGAACAGGGGAATTCACAACCATACCTAGCATTACCTAGCACAGAAACCTGTATTGAAGGGTGGCCTGTCACTAAAACCTGCTCACTAAGAACACCAGCTCTGCTTCAAGGCTATATGCATCAGCTTAGAAACTCACTGTCATACCGCAGTGTGTGAGAAAGATAAATGCAGTGCATTAAATGAATAGGATTTTGTTGTTTCTCCCCTTTTTTATTTTTCTGAAGAGTTTGTCTACTAAGCATGCTTTTTTTCTCCTTGTGCTTGATCATGCCATAGCTACCTAAAAAATTAAGCGAGCACGCAGATTAATTACATACAGTATTAACATGATTATTATGATTATAGAATCATAGAATGGCCTGGGTTGAAAAGGACCACAATGCTCATTCAATTTCAACCCCCTGCTGTGTGCAGGGTCACCAACCAGCAGCCCAGGCTGCCCAGAGCCACATCCAGCCTGGCCTTGAATGCCTCCAGTGTTGGGGCATCCACAGCCTCCTTGGGCAACCTGTTCCAGGGCCTCACCACCCACTGTGTGAAAAACTTCCTCCTGATATCTAACCTAAACCTCCCCTGTCTCAGTTTAAAACCATTCTCCCGTTTCCTATCATGATTCACACCTTCTTTCTCTCTCCTGTTTATATGCTCCCTTCAAGTATTGGATGGCCACAATAAGTTCTCCCCAGAGCCTTCCCTTCTCCACGCTAAACAAGCCCAGTTCTGAAAGGTGGAAAAGGGGCCCCATACGAAAAAGGCAAAAAGAAGGTTTCACAGTAACTGAGAATAGGGGAGGGGATAGAGGGGGATAGTTAGGAATAGTTTATAGAAGCAGGAATGTAGAGCTTGTTAGAGAAGGGGGGATAGCAGACACAGTCTGGGATAGTGAGGGGGATGAAGGCCATGCTGATAAGGTTTGAGACATCTGGCAGGGAGGTGATTAGATGTCCACAGAGTAAGACAAAACTACTTTGGGGGATGCCCCCCCCTCCTCTGTCAGGAGTTATGGTGAGGAAGGTCAGAAGCCTTCACGAGAAAGATAACAAATTCTTCAACCCACAACCCACTACGCACGCACAACAGGGGAGGGTCTGCATGCCTTGGGGTGTAATAAATGTGTATCCAAATTCTGGGAAACTATTGATTATGTATTAGTTTGGCCTATATCTGTAGCACAGTTTTTCTAGACAGTGTGCAAGCTTGGAGGAATTATCCCCCTTGCACCAGGGCTTTTGCACAGTTGCCAATAAGACATACCTTCTCTATATCCTTACAGGCTATAGGGTTTGATTTTCTGCACGTCAGTTCCCTCAACCTTTCTTCATAGGAGAGGTGCTCCAGCCCTCTGATCATCTTAGTTGATCCTCTGGACCCGCTCCAAGAGCTCTGCGCCTTTTCTTGTGCTGGGGGCCCACTTTGGGTTTAGTGTGATGGCAAATGGGAGAAGAGGCGGTTTGATTCTGGGTCTTAACTCAGTAGATCTTACACGTGGGTGCAGAACTGATTCTTGTTTCCATTAGGAAAGGTAGAAAACACTTAATCCTATGCATTGTCTAAATGGTAGCACCACTGAGCCAGAGGCTGCCACCACACTGTGAGATGCACCAACTTCAGTGGAGGTGGCTGTGTTCACACTTTGCTCCCTTCACACACTGGAGGATCAACACCTCTCAGCAGGCAGCTGAGTTGCTGCCCGTTGTATAGCAGAAATTAATGTGTCAGGTGCTCAAAGCTGAAGTAAACACACAAGTGTCCTGGTTCTCAGAGCTGACTGGCCAGGCAGGATTTCCCGGTGCTCGAGGAGGACTCCATGGCCCAAGTCCTGATAGTGATACCATACAGTAGCAAGAGAGGGGCTTAGTTTACTCCCCGTATAATGAGATGCCACCTCCTCCTTCTAACTACCACCACTCCTTGTGTCATATTTGTTGCTGAATGGCCAGTAATTACATGGTATGTGGCTTTTAGGGATGTGAGTAACGTTGGTTTTCACTTTGCTACTAATGGTACATGCGCACCAAGTGTGAATTGGATTACCAGCCAACTTACTTGTATTGCTTCTAACTGCTGTGATATATTAAACACAATCCAGGGGCTGGACTCATGAGGTCCACCTGCTGTATGTCAGAACTACTTTGTTAATCAGACAGAGTTCTCTGTTTTTTGAAGCATCTCCTGCTGAGTTTGCATCACTTCTGCTTTATGCTGGCTCTGAGGACCATGAAGATGTGAAAATGTGAAAAACAGGGAGGATGAATTCTGCTTTGCCCCCTGCTGTGCAGCAGCAGGGAGTGCCACGCATTGCATATGTGATGGAAATGATGCAGCTGACAATGTTTCCCGGTGCTACAGGGAGTGCAGGCTGGCTGTGACACTTCCCCTGGCTGCTTCACTCCTCAGCTGGCCTAGGAAGTGGCTTCCATTAGCCGGGAGCTGCATGCAGCAGAGAAGCAGCTCCTTCCCCTGACAGTAAATGTCTTCTCTTGCCTGGACGCTCAAAATGGCAGCAACAGAACAGATTCTGATGGTGTCATGCTGTGACCAGCACACCACTGCAGCTGGAGGCCACCAGTCCAGCCCACACCCAGAGCAGGGCCACTGAGCAGGTTGCTGAGGCTGTACCCAGTGGGATTTTTGGTATCTTTGGGGATGGAGACCCTACAGCCTCTCTGGGAAACCTGCACCGGTGTTCTACAGCACTAACAAAGGTTTTCCTTATGTTTGAATTTCCTGTACTTCACTTCGGGTCCAGTGTTTCTGCTAGAAACTGCTGATTCTTCTAGATGCCACTGGGAAAGGTCTGGCTCTCTGTTCTCCACTCCTCACACCTGGTATTTATACCTGAGGATGCCCCACTAGCCTCTCCAGGTTGAACCTGCTGACAACAGTCGGGCTAATTCTGTGTAAGGCAGCCCTGATGCCTCAGTCTCTGCCTCCAGGAAGGGCTGCTGGGCCACGGTCATCTTGGTGACCACCAGGACCCCAGGTCACTTCCTGCCAGGCTCCTTTGGAGCCAGGTGCCCCCGGCATGCATTGGGTTGTTCCTCTCCATTGGCAAGATTCTGCACCTCTTCCTGTTGATCTTACAAGGATGCCTCTTCATCCAGCATGTAATGGGCAACTCAGCATGGCAGCAGATCTGTCCCATGTTACAGTATTCGCACGCTACCTTGAGTACCATCCTGGTATTCCCACCACTGGGATTCTTTCAGCTCTGCTGAGCTTCTCAGCTCCTTTTAGCAGCTGTTTTCCAGTCATCCACCAGTTAACATGCTAACCTTCAGCTCCATCAGAGACACCCAAAGTCCAGAAGCATGTGGTCCCAACCTATCCCACAGCTATCCTTAACCTCCTTTTCCTTTGCTTGCTCCCCTTCAGCTCTCTAGCTGACTCACATCGCACTTTCCCCATCTCCTTGCGGTGTCACAGGTCCCCCGACTCCCAGCTAAGTCCACATGCAGCAGACAGTTTCCGTTTTTCTCTCAGGCCTTCACTTCTTTCCGTGACCTACAAAACTCAACAAAGGCTCCTTAGCTTTGCTGTCAGGAGATGAAATTCTGCCTTCAGCTGGCTTGGTGACACCCATCTCTCTTGACCTGAGGTATCCCATCAGGAACCGGCGGCAGAGCGCGATGCAGCTTCCTGAGCCTGAGGAATGGTGGGCGAGGCCAGCAGGCCAGCAGAGCACCAGGAGAGCCACTTGCATGGCCAGCCAACACCTGCTCCATTTCCCCTGGTGTCAACCCAGTGCCAGAGGGCTGCGTGGAAGCTGGATCATCAGCTGTGACTGATCTTAGCTGTCTCTAACTTCTATGAGCCTATCAGGAAATTTCATCCTGCAGTACAAATACCATCTGCATTTTTCTGTCCAAAGAGATAGACTCCAAACAACTTCACAATATTCCTCAAGATTACATTTCATTTATTCATGATATTTGGATTTTACAGCTTCATCTACTTAGGACTGATGTGAAAAATAATCTGGTGTTCTTTTAATGACTACAACAGTTAGTGTTGGTCTCTCTTCCAGTCGGTCTCTCTTACAGCTGCAACTTATTTAATAACAAACAGAACAAAAAGAGTCTAAGACACATCTGACATCACTAAAAAAGGAATCAAACAACACTGATTTCATGTAGGAGGAAAAGGAATCAAGCACTTGTTTGTTAGAAATATCCCCTTAAAATAGCACAAGAAAAATACATATTCAATGGGAAAGCTCAGGACATGTATCTGTGCTTGTCTACACACCGGGAACGCACACATGCACACCCACTGAAACATACCTGTGTGCATTCACACATATACATGTGGCAAATTCAAAAAAAGCAATTCAGCTTTTTTTCTCCTGGAAGAATACTGTAGTATCTCTTTGCTATATTATATCTATCTTTACAACAGGACGGAAAACTTGCTAAAACAGAAAAGAAACAATTACTTCTAAGAGTTCCCACTTACTTGATTAAATCCTGAAAACCACTGCTTTTCTCATTAGTATAAAATACATCAAAAAGTGGTTTTGATCATTTCGGATCTAAATGATCCAAAATGATTTCACTACCAGTTTCTTACAACTCATTTGGCTTGCTTCGCCCTCAGAACTCTTAGTATAATTATTAAAATGCCTTCAAAATCTTTCAATATATGTGAAGTTTGATCACTGACCACTTGTGTTATCCCCCTCCTCAAAAATCCTCCCAAAATTTAAACATGTTATACAATAGCAAGTATATTCTTATTTTATATATAGTGCATCCTGCTTTGAAGTGCCAGCAGGTACTTGGAAAGAAAAAAACACGTAGGAAAGACAAAAGCAAAAGAAAGGTGTAGTCTCCTGCAGGATGGCTCCAGGACGTATAACTTGTTCAACCTAAGTCTAAAGGGGCTAAAGACCTTGTTCTGTATTTTCAGAAGAAAACAACTAGTCCTTGAAGCTTGATCTCCAGACTCAAAAGGTGGGTCCAGGTGAATCAAATGAGATTCAACTCAGCAAAGTGCAGAGTTTTGCACTTGGGCTGGAAGAATCCCAGGCATCCATACAGACTGGAAGGAGCGGTCCTTGAAAGCAGCTCTGTGGAGAAGGACCTGGGGGTCTTGATAGATGAAAAGCTTAACATGAGCCAGCAGTGTGCTCTTGCAGCTCGGAAGGCAAATGGTATCCTGGGCTCCATCAGAAGAGGGGTGGCCAGCAGGGACAGGGAGGTGATTGTGCCCCTCTACTCTGCTCTTGGGAGGCCCTGTTTGGAGCACTGTGTCCAGGTCTAGGTTCTCCATACAAGAAATACAGAGAGCTGTTGGAGAGGGTCCAGAGGAGGCCACAAAGATGATCAGAGGGCTGGGAGCACTTCCACAGCAAAGACTGGCTGAGGGAGCTGGGCTTGTTCAGCCTGGAGAAAAGAAGGCTGCAGGGTGACCTCACTGCAGCTTCTCAGTACCTAAAGAGATGCTACAAACAGGAGGGGAATCAACTCTTTGAAAGGGCTGGTAACTGCAGGACAAGGGGAAATGGTTGAAGTTGAAGGAGGGAAGACTAAGGTTAATCTTAAGGGGTCAGAGAGAAGTTCTTTACAGAGAGTGGTGAGGTGCTGGCACAGGCTGCCCAGAGAGGATGTCCCATCCCTGAAGTTGTTCAAGGCCAGGTTGGATGGGGTCCTGGGCAGCCTGGTCGAGTGTTAAATGGGGAGGTTGGTGGCCCTGCCTGTGGGCAGGGGGGTTGGAGATTCATGATCGTTGAGGTCCCTTCCAACCAAGGCATTCTATGATTCTATGATCTAAATTTCTGCGGTGGAGAGGCGGCTGCCTTTGGCTGGAAACAACCTGGAATCCTAATTAATAAGAACAATGAAGACCTGAGAGGCTATCACTAATCGTGGTCCGGATACTTGCTCACAAGAGCACCATTCTCTCTGTGTCCTCTCCACACAGTCCTGGGAACATGCATGATTACTGTGATGGTGTTTACCCCTTAGGTTTCTCCGTGTCTTCCTTAAGTGTAAATAGGTCTGAGTTACATTTTTTTTCTCCTGTCCTCCTGCCCTGTTCTTAATAAATGCACTGGTCAGCAGAATTAACCACGACTATTGTATGGCAACGAGTTTTGCTGCTTAGAGCTTGAGTTCTCGGAAAAACTCAATTTTTCATCTTTTCTCATATCCAAAAGGAAATAATCAATTTCACTGCTGCTGAAAAGCCTCCCTTTCTAGTCCCTGTAACTCCATCCTTCACTAAACATAAGGGAAGTTAAGACCTTTTTCATATTAGATTTGTTGCTACAGTCTAGCACTAACCTACATTCACACAAAGCAGAAGTTCATCACAAAATCTCTTATGGCAGAGACGAATCAATGAAAGCTATTAATCAGTCTTTAATCACTGAAGGCAATTTTGGTATCACAGGAGTCCTGAAATAAAGGTGGCTGTGGCCTCTATCAACTGAAGTGATCCCACTTAGAGTGCCTTGAAGCTCAGTACTAAGAACACCTCTTAAGATAGTTGCCAGACTCACAGGATTTTTTCTATGTATGAAAAAAAGAAAAAAAGATCTTATTGAAAGGCAAGAAATAAAGCAAAACTAAACATAGTTCCAGAACCACATGAAATGCTAATAGGACACACGCTGGAGAATGATTAGGAAGACACATAAATGGTAAGGTCAAGTAGAAAGATTTTCTCAGTAGGTGGAATGCACATCTTGCATACCATCACATTTAAAATAGATTTCTCTTGACATATCCTGAGGAATCACATAAATCAGGACCTGTGATCAACACCCAGAACAAGAGTCATCTGGATGTGGCCCCAAGCAGATTGCTGATAAAGCTGGAATGCCTCAGATCTGGATCCAACAGGCTGCTGCCCCTCTCTCCTCCAGGGGAAGAGTAACTTGACATATTCATGTAGCAATGCCACGTTCCAGACATTATTCATAACAAGATATCAAGTACCAAGCGCGGGAAATGGAGAAATGGCCCATGGCACAGGATGGCAAGGCCAGGGCAGGATACCTCTGCAGTGAAAGTAGTACTTGTTGGGAAACATTTGGCCAAGGACCCAACCCTGCCATCTGGAGGAAGTGTATTTCATCATCTAGCAAGCTTCAATTTGGCTTTGGATGTTTTCCACAGCAAACACAGCTCAACAGATTTGCGATGCCCAGGCATCACACCGCCCTTAGCGTGGCACAGATAAAAAGTGAAGAGGCTGCCAAAAGGCCTCTGCCCTACTGCCTACACACAGAACTTGGGCCTGTGCCTGTCACAACACCGGTGGGACCGAGAGAAAGAGCTCAGTGCTCACAGAGAAAACTCAAGCTGGGGCAAAACTCCACCTTCTTCCCATCAGAGCAAACCACCAAACCAAGTGCATCGTGTGGTGGTTCAACTCCTGGGTTGAAATCCCTTTCCAATTAGACTCGTCAGGATTTTGGCCCTGGCAAACACAGATCCTCTAGGATTCCACAGTGAAATTCCCTCCTTTGCCTCCTAACGCTAGAAAAGGAAACACAAGAGCCAAGGAAACTGAAAGATGGTTTTAGAAAAATAAACACACTCCAACAAAGAACTTTTGCAAACATGCTGAGATTAATGCGTTTATAAGGTTATTCAAAAGTAATTCAAAGAAAATGGGAGCAAATTCTTCTGCATTTCCAGACATCGCTACAGTAATTAGACTCAAGACAGCTTATGGTAAGGACCAGAACAAACTGAAGGACAGATTATTTTATGCAAAAATACTGTTTCTCAATTTCTGCAATGGCACTTTGACCGTTACGTTAATCTTTAATACACAGCACTGCAGTACTGCCCAGCCACAGGAAGAGAAGATGGGAACTGGCAACAGTGAAGTTCAAGGACACTGTATCAACTACAGCTCCAGCTCCAACAGGACAATGACCTGACAGGCTTTGGAGAAGGTGTAAGAAACCTTTTCAGATGTAATCAAGGCTGCAATTCCACACATATCCGCGTAGCCTTCTTCCAAGGACACAACATTTATAATTACATCTAAAATGAAGCATCTAAGCCCAGCAACAGCTTTGGCAATGAATACCACTAGACAGTTATACCATGCCCGAGTGCCAGCACGCCAGAGGTGTTATGTCATGCAACCCACAAAGAATAAACCTGACTGAAAAAAACACTGGAAGAGGAAGGACACTTCAGCCTACTTCCCTGAAAGCAAAGGATAGTGCTCCTTGTGTAATTCTAAAGATGCAGAAAAGTCTCCACCTAGCTATGCTGAATGTTCACAGACAAAAGCCATTTCTCCCAGCAAGAACAGGATCACCAAGATTTATAAGTTCTATTTTAAGCAAGTAAGCAAGCGAGAAAGGCAGAATACACGACAGCATGAACTACAAAGGGATTGTGGTTATTCTTAATCACTGCTACACCTCTATTTTCTAATGTTCCAATCACTGGATACTCCATGAGATTTCATTCTGATAATGTCTCAGAAAAAGTAAACATACCTAACTTGCTTGTAGGGAAGGCAGCAATAGGGTTCAGCACTTAAAAAGGAAAGAGTAATCTTTCACAATAACAAAAATGTGCAAAATTCATCAGAAGGCACAGAATACGTAGGTGTGTTCCATTCAATCCCCATTTATTCAGCTAAACCTCTCCTGCGATCTGCTAAGTATTGCTTTTTGTTTCTTTTTTTTTATTTTTTTTTTTTAAGAAAGCCTTTCATCAGGGTATATTTGACACAGAAGACTGGATCTACCGTGTTTACATCCCTCCAGGCTGTTCACCAATGTGTTAAGTTGGACTAAGAACTGGGGAGAAATATTCTCCAGTGCAGAAATAAGGCCACACTGCTAGCACAATTCAGATGCAAAAGAGTCCTTTGCTCAGTCCCTCCTGGCCTGACAGTTACACTATTCATCTTTACTCATCTTCCTCCCAGTTACCAAAATTAAATTTCTTTTCCCCTGAAAAGATTAAACATTTGGGAGAATGAAAGCTGTCCTTCCTCTAAGGGGATCATAGGACATCAAGTTACATCACGCACTGGTGCACTTTGTAGGGTATTTCAGGAAATGCTGACAATATAGTTGCTTTCTTATGTAATGCAGAAACACTGAGCAGATTTGCCGTCAGTCACAGTAAGAATTTGAAGACAGACATCAACATTGCAGGGCTGTGTCTGGAGCTCCTGTAGCTGAGATCAGAGGCTGACCCTCCATCACCCCATTAGGCATTGCAATGAAGCACAAGCTGTTGATGAGGTCAGCAAGGTCAGGGCTAGATCGGGCTCGAAGTAACCTGATGTCCTTGCAGATGTTCCTTTTGATTGCAGGAGAGTAGGACTACATGAACTCTCAATGTCCCTCTCAACACAAACAATTCTGCAATTCTACGGTCAGCAAAAGGACGGGGCTGTGTTTGTGGAAACACAAGGCTCTCTGGCATTTGGGAACAGCAGCCAAGCCTTGAGTGGTCTGGTGATGGATGGGAGATGTTCAGGTAAGTTCTCTGTAACTCCAGACTGACTTGATATTCCACTTCATTTAGGAAACAAAGCATAAACTGAGGAGCAAAATAAAAAGAAAACAACATTGCAGCTAGTAATAGTTTCATTTGAATACAGTGGATCCGGAGGTCAGCCCAGGGACCTGAATTTCAGAGGGCTTTAGCAGCAGGAACATGGTCAGTCATTACGTGCGCCTCAAGAGGTTCTTAGCCTTAATGAAGAAGCTAGGATTAATATGAAGTCGATTCTTCTTTCCCTCATGTCGGCTGGATGAGGTTCCTAGCAGCATTCTCTGGGTTAGGAACACTGACAGTAGTGGAAAACTTTTGTGAAAGTAACTGCAGTTCCCATCTTTTCTGCTTTCTTGGATTGAAAGCAGATGCATTCTGCAAAGGCTGCCATGTTCTGGAACTCTGCAGCAAGGATGAAACTGGACATGTTCTCTTCCGTGAGTGGCTCTTCAGTGACACAACCTGGTTGTCATCTCCTTCTGTAAAACAAGAAGGGAGAATTAAAATGCAAAGGACGTTTGTTTAAAAATTTGCAAGCACCTCTTCCCAATTACCACTTCTGCATTTGTGCCAATTTACACAGCTTTATATGCCACCATGTTTCTGCTCCTCTCTGTCAGTTTCAAGGTGAAGATAATTGGCAATTAGCATGCTGTGTTTTGTCACTTTTGACAGCTTTAGTACCTTGCTAATTTCCTATCCAGACCATGTAAAAGGTGCTGCATCCCACACATAACAAAGTAGTCAGGCAGGAAGCCTTTTAACTTAATGCAAGGAACAGGATTCCAACTCTTGTCACTGCACTTGCAGCCAACAGGAAACAGGGAAATAAAATGTTTACCCAATTATTTCTGCTGACATAAGGACACAAAAGGCGAATCGTTCTAGGACTCAACCAGACCTGTGGAATTTGATTCTAGGATGGGGTCTTGTAGCATTCAGACCATATTTGGAAATGGGGGTTGGCATCCACTGCAGGATCTGATTTGACTTGATGTGAATTAAAGGCAATTTGATCCAGCAGCTGACTACTCTGTTCTATAAAATCCTTCATATCTCTCCACATAAACTTTATAAAAGAGTATCAGATGGCCAGTCACTTTGTCACTTTCCTGACTTTCTGTCAGAATTCAGATGTGAAGATGTGATTTGCTCTGAACAGAGGGCAACTCTTCTTTACAGAGTAGGGACAGCTGCATGTTAAGATCCAAAAGCTTGCTATTTCAGAAGAGTTTTGCCAAAAGGTGTATAAATGAGAGAAGAAGTCCCAGATTTGACCTCAGGGTTGAAAGGCAGAAGCATGTAAGTGCCACTAAGGCTGTGCAGCTTGTCCTTACAGCTCCCCTCTCACGATGTCTCCAGACCTGTATAGCATTTCCTCTGGAACATCTATTGATGTACATAAAGTTGTCAGAATTTTCTGAAACTCCCCCTAGATTGCTTGAGTAATTTGTTGTCATTCGTAACACAACCTCATGTAAAAGCCATCTGGATAGTCTTGTATCTCCACATTACTCTGGGCTAACTAGATCATTTAGTTACAAAATAAGTGAAATTGTTAGATTTTTTTTTTCCTTTCCCGTTTTAATTAGTTTTCATTTCTAGCTGATTACAGACTGATTACAGAACGGAATACTGTCATTTACTATTGCTACAAAGACAACATAACAGATACAGCACTTATAGTCCAAACTCGTAGTTGCTTTTCCCTCAAATTTGTTACAGATGACACAGATAAATGTTCATAGAAAACTCTGTCTGCCATTTAATTTCCTGTTAAATGTTATCTTAAAAATAACAAACAAACAAAAACAGCCCAGGATTATTCCTTCAAAGCAACAAATAACAAATGTGGAACTTAACTATAACCCAGCACACATAGGATATGACAAAAACTTGCTTGGAAGCAGTCCTCCTTTTCAAAACATACGTTTTCATCCTCAGATTTGACTCATTTATTTCCCTTATCTGAAGATTCATTAGGTGCTAGTGCTTCTTGAGGCAGCAGTAATCCTACATGTCTGCACTGCACGTGCAATGACCATGCAGGTCTGTGAGGTGAAGCACAGCCACTTTGTCCTGCAGAGCCGCTGAGAGGATGTTGGCAGCTGGGCAGCAGCATCCTCTCTACAGAAAAGCATCAGGGTTGTAAGGCAGGCAGCACCAGGCACTTTGTAAACTTGGCACAATAAAACACTGAAAGCAACTCATTCAACATTCAAAATACATTTCCATTCCTACTTTAGGGAAAAAAAATAGCATCAGAGGTAGGAACTGAGACACAGGCAAAGGAAGAGTAGGATTGTCTGTAAACTAGAGGGCTCTACAACAGTGAGTGCCTATGTCATTTCACTATCAATGAACTGTAGCTGCAGGTTTTTCATTGTTCAATTATCACTGACTGAGCACTTAGAACACCATTCCAAACTTTGCTATTAATAGAGAATTTACCTTAGTGTAACACAAATTCTGCACACACCTGTTCATCTCCTTGCTCCTGCAACATTGCTTGGTTGAACAATGAGATTAGCAGTCCCTGAAATCCACCGTCTTCTCCCCAACTCCTGTTTCCCCCATCCCATCATGACAGCATTGCAGTACAAGACTCTGCAGTTTTATCCCTGCTTCTACTTTAAGAGCCTTCTGTTCCTGCACTGGCTTGACTTGGCTTGGCTTGGTTTGGTTAGGGCAACTTATAAAAGTCAGAACATCCTTGAAACTTAAAGGCTTCCGTGTCGACCTAATCTGTTATGGGTAAATGAAGGACACAGCAATGTAGAACCACAGTCACACTGCATTTCTGCACACATGCGTATACACTTTAACTTATTTCAGGCAAGGAGCTGGAAATGCTTCTCTAAAAAAAAAAAATAATCACTATATTTAGAAGTGTGGTTTGGTACATGCTTTGCGGAAGGGAGGAAAATAAACAGGAAATAGTTTCTCAAGAAGACTGTTGTGTAGCTGTTACAATTATGAACCAGCTAGCCTCTGTCACAGTGACAGTGTGAGGGAAAGCAGCGTGCTCTTGTAAGCATCTTCTCCTGTAATGTTCTGCAGAACTGAACACACGTAGCACTGCCCTCAGCAAAGACCCACAGCCCAGTATTCAGCAGAGTTTCTTCAGAACTCCAGAGTATTACTCTGTGTTGCTGCATTCAGACCTGTACCTTCTCCCATTTTTAGATCACACAATTAATTCCAATAATGAAGGCATGAGTGGAGCTTTCAAAGAAAGTAGAAAATAAAACTTTGGCCCAGTATGTCCACAAACCAGTTGCTAAGGAGCATTTAAGAAATAACTTCTAAGTAACTTTAAGAGAAATGTTCTTTGTCAAGTTCTCAAAGTATTCTCTCATTTGCCATGGCAAGCCACTCTGTAAGTATCACAAGTCCATCTGTTTCCTTAGCATATGCGATTTCACAGAAGGATACATTCCTTCCTCAACTGCTTTCAGGAAGAATCAACATGATTTCCCAGAAGAAAGGAAGGAAGCAGCACTGAATCTTAAAAGGGTAATCTTTATCTTTGATAGATGCCCAGTCCTCCCCTCTCACTATTGCGCTAACATGCTGGACAAATACATTTGGCACAGAAGTCTGTAACTAAGTGCTTTCATTTCTGCTCTCCACTTCATCTTCAAATAAAGTGGAAAAAGAATGGGAAAAATCCCTCTGACATCTTATAGAGTTAATGAGTAGCTGAAGAAAAATTTTTTTAATGGGACAAACCTACATATAGGGACACGCTGACATGAGTTACACGAAGAATGAGTTCCCCACTAAAGAATAACATTCTTCTAAGAAAACAGTTTTGCTAGACTTGTGTGGTGAGTCACAGCAGTATCCAAAACATAAGGTGCAAACATCCCAATGGAAGCAGGAGGGATCCACAGTCCATCTGAGGCTAAAACTGTTGGGAAAGTGGATGAATACACATGGGTTACAGTATGAACAGCAGCACTGTAAAAACACCTGGAAAATTAACCAATGCAATGACATTAGACATGAAGGCACTCATGCATCAGCATCCCTGGGAGAGCTTTCTGCTACCTGCTCCCATGAGGAAGAGGGAAATCCATTGGATTCCCAGCAGTACATGGAGAGGGAGGATCTGCAGTATGCCCACAGGACATCCTTCAGTCACAGACATTCAGTCGTTCAAATCAGAACCACAGAGTAAGTGAAGGAGCAAGCAAAAGGCATAAGAGAGCATTTACATGCTGTTCTCTGAAGCACAAAGATCTACAACTTTTGCTACCCTTGTGGCTGTTTTTTCTTCACAAAGACTTCAACAACGGACAAAGCAACATGTGGACAAAGCTTAGTATCCTGGTCACAAGAGGCTGTTTGCTGTGGAATAACAAATATCACCTGGTCTGAGATCCAGTGCTGCACAACAAATCTATATTTAGATGGCAAGTTAACCAGGATAGGAATGGTGAAACTACATTTGTAACAATTTGTTACTTAGAAAACTTCTTTTTCTGGCATTTTTAGTTAGAGCCTTGTCGTGGATCCTCATTTCCAAACTGCTTTATCCAATGTTTTTTTTTTTTAAATTTCCTCCATGGTTTTCAGTTGCCCCATCTTTGTACACCACTAGGAAGAAAATGATGGTCTGGCAACTGATAGCAAATAGGCATGCTCATCATCCAAGTATTCAGGCTTCAGAACTTCTGCTTGAAGAAGTCTCAATTATGGTGATGCTTGGGACTTTAAACATGTTGCTTTTGGCTCTAAGGTCATGAAGACCAAATAATAAATACTAATGCTATCTTTAGTATAAAATTTTGCAGATTTTCTTTTTTTTCAGAACATGTAATTCCATCACTAGGACCTATAATTCTTTTTTTACACGATGTTTTACATTAAGTTATTTTGTACACTAACATATCTTTTCAAATGACACAATATTTTCTTTTTTTTTTTTTTAACGACCAAGTTTATGTGGCACTAAATTTCTTCCTTTAGCTGTGAGAAAAAATTCTGCTTCTTAGCTCTCTGGTAGGTCTGGGTTTAAAAAGAATAACAAAAAGCCAACCCAAAACTCATTATTACCAGAAAGAAACACTTAAGAAGTACTGTTCAAATTGTGAAAATATACATTTTTACTTAGATCTAAAAGCTTTCCTGAACGTTATGCTTCTTAACGTATTCACAATTGCCTTGTTATGCAAGCAAGAGTATGGGATTATGTCATCAAGTGCTACAGAAAAGAAAGAAATGATAGACATATTTTGAATACCCATCCAAAATTTCAAGTTGATTTGAGTTTAAGGAACACTAAATTTTGCTGCTTCATAAAGCAGTCTTCTGTTTCTGAAGACTGACATCATTCCAGCAGTGGAACACCCCCTTGCATCAGTCTAGCAAGGGCAGCTGACTGACTCTACGCAGAGAAGCACAAGGTATGGCATTTTGTTGAAGGGCCCTAACAGCGCAGTACAACAGCTGAGGTGCTAATGCAGGACACAGGTATTTCCAAAACCCAGGAAGCATGTGGGATTCCCATCATTCTTCTCACAGTTTTGGTGAAAAATCACCACTGCGTTTTTCTGTTCTTTTATCTTAGTTAACATAGCAAAGTCAGATATTCCCCATGCTTACTGAACAAGCACAAATAAAATACTGAATATGCAAGATTCACATTAGCTCTTCAGAAGCATTAATTAAATAATAATGAAAAAGATTTCTTGACTGTCATTCCTTTTCTACCACTGAAATGTTGTAGCAGTTCCCTATAACACGACCTGAAAAAACTGCAAAACTATCAAAGTGATGCTATTTGTAGTTATTTTCTCTTCTAATGTTTTGCAGAACTGAACACATTTGGAGGTCTAAGCTCCTTCAAAGTTTCCTCTTCTTACTCTACTCTACACTGTTACCCATAGCTCTTTCAATCTGGTATTAATCATTTCTTTGAAGTACAAATGTGTTGTTATTTATTACAAACCATGAAATGTGGATTAATTTGGAGAAATCCTTTTTATTTGCCAGGCTATGATTTATATTTACTAGCTAAACTTTAAAACAGGATTTATGTGGTGTACTCACCAAGCAACTGAAACATAAATGCACTCATAAAAGAGAAAATTGCATTAAAGTATAGAATGGTACAATGGTTAAGCCAAGGCACCAAAGAGAACCACCCCCAAACCTCTGGTGAATCAGTGGCACACAGAAAATTGTCAGCTGGAAAGTCCTTCAGCCTCCCTGTTTTGGCATTGTACATTTGGACTCCGTGCAAGCAAAGCAGCTGATGTGATAAAAATAGACTCAAAAAAACACAGGCCAGAAACAGTCTACTCAAAAACTCTGGCACTGTAGTGCATCTTATGACACAGCTTTTTTAGAGCATCAAAGTTAAGAATTCTATTCTTCAGCAATATTATGTTCTCAGGTTCTTATTGTAGAGGAAAAAAGAGAAATGCTGCACATTATCACCATATATTTTAGCTGCATAAAAATCTAGGCTGGATGTGGCTCTGGGCAGCCTGGTCTAGCAGTTGGTGACCTTGCATATAGCAAGGGGGTGGAAACTAGGTGATCATTGTGGGCCTATTCAACCCAGGACATTCTATGATTCTGTAATTCTATGAAAAACTGGATTGGTAGCAAGGAATGCTTGATTTCTTTATTTTACTTTTTAAGGAAAGAAATAACAGTGGCTAGTTAGCAACAGTGATGAAACTTCCCTGAGTGGGGACTCTTAATTAAGCAAATAATTGGAGGGAGAAAAAAAAGACAAACTAATGCCTACTTTAAAACTGATGCTTAGCTAGCATTGATTTTTGGATAAAACCCAGACAAGCAGTAAGTCAGTCTACCTCCCATGCACCTATACCCATGCATACTGCTCTAAATCACACACTACTGTTAAAGACATTTTTGTACAGTGGTTTTTACATACAGAAGCGTCACTGATAGATTTTAGAGTCAGAATCTGTTAATGACAGATTAAGTAGGGAATGATCCTTCTGGAGCAGCACCTATGACTGAACAAGATCAAACCTTATGTGTTCCCTGTCTAAAGCTTACACCATCTGTACAGCATACAGAATGCACCAGAGAGTCTGGAAGGATGAAAAGTCAAAGATACCTTTCAAACAATGTGCTAATATTATTGTTATCTTGCTCTTCTATGTGCTGTAAAACGGGAATCACCAAGGCTGGAAAAGACCTCCAAGACCATCCAGTCCCACCATCCACCTACCATGAATATTTCCCCACTAAACCCTGTCCCATCTAAACATTTCTTCAACACCTCCAGAAACAGTGCCTCCACCACCTGCCTGGGCAGCCCATTCCAGCACTGAAGGTCTCTATTTCAGCAGTAATGAGCAGCAATATAAAAATAGAATTGGGTAGCTATAAGCGATAGTTATAAGAAGAACACACTGACTTTAATGAAATTAGTTCTTTGCTTTCAAGCTCAGAATGTCTTCTGCTGACAGGCAGATCATTTATATTTCTGAGTCTGAAACAGCTAATTTCACAGTCTATTGATTTATGGCTACCATCGCTGTTTTCACAAAGACTGATGTACAAATTAAAAAAATGAACAGGAAAAGTTCAAATTCCAATTTTCACCACGAATATAAAAAACTAGCTAAGCAGAAAAATCAATTATTTGAAAAAAAAATCAAATGAATTAAGAAAGGAATATTGATGTTTAAGAATTTATGCTTGAAAAATTTATCTGAAGTAGAAGCCTCATTTAATCAAATTTTGACTCAGCCATCTTTCATCTGAGAGTACTTTTACCAAGATGCTAGCAGTTTGCTATGTTTTGTTAAGCCTGATATTGCTGTTTTTTCCACTATAAGCTCTGGATAGAGCTAATGCCAGATGGGCTATGTTTACAGAATTTGTGCAATGTCTGTGGCATTTCTGGCAATGAACTGCCTAATGAATAAACATTCTGCAGCACAAACAAAGAGGCAGCAGAACTTCCAGTTATGTTGTGAAAAGATGTACTGTTTATAGTAAACTGGATGTCTAACAGCAACTACATGGGCCTCACGCACAGCAACAGCAGAGCTGAGGTGTGATACTTGAGCCTTGCTGTAAAGCTGGCAAAGCAAAAGCATAACAGAAAAACTCTCGGCACTCATCTGGATACCACTTGCACGGAGTACTTCTCATTACTTCATCCTGAAACAATGTGCATGGAGAAACCCACCAGGAAATGCAGACTTCGTGAGCTGGTACCCTGCATCCTGTGTGATACCCTCAGCAGGTGGCTGAAGAAGCACAAACAGCTGCTGCAAGTGTTTCTACCATGTGCCTTGTGCTGATACTAGGTTGTGTGCAACTGCTCCAGAAACTGCCTAGGCAAAACCAGTGTTCAGCTGGGTCTTAAGATGATAATGTAATGACTGGCTCCGATACAAGGAAGAAGGGACTAACTGAAAATAAAATGCCCCACATTCATGTCAGCATAATCAGGGCAGTAATGCAGCTCTGAATCATAAAATACAAGAAGGCAGAGTTAGATCATTATATAAACCTCACTGTGCAATTTCCTGAATGTGTTTAAACTTTGAAATCTTATTGCCACTCAGACCATAACTGGTTCTTGCAATTAATATATAATACAGCTTGCTAGGGAAAAAATCAACAGCAAAACAAAAAAAACCAAAACAACAAAACCAAAAAAAAACACAAAAACAACAATCCCAGAACACAATTTAGTACTTACAGTGATATATTAAACACTCATCTCTTTACCTGCTAGACTGCCTTGACATACACTAGCAATTCCATTCTGAAGACAATTTTCTATGAAAATAAAACAAACAGATATAAATGCTTACTTTTAAGCAACTCCTAAAACTAAATGAATATATTATCAGAAGCCAATCATGCCATGAGATCAATGGAAGCTTTTACACTGAGAATAATGAAGGAGATAAACCCTTATTAACTTTGTTATTCTACAAGTGAACTCCATACTCATAGAGGCAATTACCAGCTTCTACACTAGTATGCATGCAGCTCCACTGATTGCTACCACTTCCAAAACTCAAACTATCTACTTGCCACCATGGCTGATTATCTCTGCATCAAAATGAAATCAGTATTTTGTGAATTACTGTAACAACATGTTTAAATAACACCTTTCCTGTCCAAGAGTAATTAATACTTTCTGTCCTCATAAAACAAAATGTTTAAAAAAACAAAACAAAACAAAACAAAACAAAAAAAACTTCTGAGAGAAAAATCAAAGTTTCCAAGGGACTGGAATTATAAAAAATAACTTTTAGGAAGTAAGTGAAGTAAATGGCCAAATTCTTCTATCTTTCACCCGGGCACTCAAGAGGGGAATTTCACTGCAATCAATAGTTTCCAAAGTCATGTAGGCATCTGCTGGAATCTGGCTATTTGCAATATATTTGTGAATATTTCTGAGAGAGAACAAGCTCTCTCAAGTACAAAGGTACTCTTTGCTTAGTGAGAGGATACTACGTTGGTTAAAAAGGAAAATGTACAGAAAGGACATATATTGGTATCTCTATCTATGTGGCCAACAGATGCATTTGAAAATTCACAGCAACTATGAGAGAAGCAAGTTTTCTCAAACCACACAAACCCTTCTTTCATATTTGTCAAGGTGCCCCTAATCCATCACTTCCCACTGTCATTTGATATGAAATAAACTCCTGACCAACCTACAGCTCTGCAGCCGTGCAGCCAAGGAGAGACAAGGTGTACATATTTTTGCCACCTACATTTGTTATTAGAATGCAAGTTCTAATTTAAAAAACAAAACAAATAAAACAAAAAACAAAACAAAACAAACAAAAAATAACCCACTGAGGCATGACATTTGCTTGACACTAATTTTATCATTTTTCAGAAGCCTGTTTTTTCCCCCTCCTTTCCTACATGACACATTGCTGTAGCTGCATTGATACTCAGGTTTCAGGCCGTGACCAGTGCCTACTCCAGCTAAATCTCAGCATAGCAGCAAACAGGCCCTGTAATCACCAGGACAAACCTGGCTCCTGAAAAGACACCCTGTTCTCAGGAAAAAAAAGAGGAATCCAGCTGCTTCAAAACAGCAGAGCAAAGGAAACTGACCTGATGGCTGAAGGTTTGGAGATTCATGATCCTTGAGATTCTTTCCAACCACGCCACTCTGTGATTCTGTGATGCTGAGACACAGCTAGCAGATATGTTCAAAAGATAAACTGCTTTATGGTGAGACTGCTCTATCTGCAGTTGCACTTTATTCCTGCTAGGTAGTGTCTTTTTTCTGAGATGAGAGAAACGTAAAGTGATGCATATCAGAGAAGGTAACCACCTATTTTTATGGAAAAATTGGATTTTTGATGATTTATACTGTGCTGAGCTAAAGAAATCAGGAAATACCTGGAAGGGATTATATTGCCTTGTATTCAGGAGCTTGTAGTCCTTAAAAACAAGCAAGCTAATATGACCTATCTCAGAAAAACATTCTCCAATTCTATCTGTATTACAAACAGCTACATCTTTTACAAGGGGTATGGACTATCTTCTCACAGTATAGAGAACATTTTAACAGAGATGAGTTGCTCTATGAAGCAGTTCTGAAGGTGTTTCATGTACTCTGAGATTAGAGGAACAACAGTCTGCATCTGCAGGTTACAGCTCAGACTAACAAAATGCCAGCTTTGCATTAATCCTGCAGACTGGTGAAATGTAATGGTGCAGTGCTTGAACATTAAGTGCAATTCCTAACACAACAACAAGCCACATTAATGAACATCAAGTTAAGGAACATAGGAGGCTTCTCTTCCTTCAGCTGTTCTGCACATGCCAGGATCCAATTTCAAACTGAAAGGAAGATGATGAACTAGGACTAAGATGTACTTTTATTTCAACTCTTACTTGGTGGTATAAAAACACTTCCCAAACATCAGTGAATTGAGGCTTACAGTATCATATTCAACAGGGGAAAACTCACGAAGAGAGTTACCAGTTAATCTGCTGATATACAAGAAAACCAAAGAATGCAAATCTTCAGCTAACAGGTTGCATATGATAACTCATATTTCTAACCAGCAGGGTATTGGTAGCAGAGGGTGACTGGAATGACCTGTGCTGTGGGAAGCAACACAAGTCACAGCCCCTTGCAAGTTATAGCTGCTTTCAAAGGCACACCTCCAAAGGTGCTGTGGGCAAACTGTGCTGGAGTAGAGACAACCTGAGCGACTGTGTCCTTTGCTTAACACATGCTGGTGTAGTGGAAAACAAGCAGCAACCAGCAGAAATAAAGCATCACAACCCTAGCTTCCTGCATAAACCCTGGCCTTGCCAAAGGGACTGGCCATAGTTGAACATAACATGTAGCACAAGCATGGTAAGCTGAACCTCTGAAAAGAGGATGAAAAGTTTTTTACTCAATTTGAAAGCGTTTCTCTCTTGTTTTTTTATTATTATTATTTTGTCCTTTTACTTCTCATTATCTCATTAATAAGCAAAAGTTTCTGTTCATTGCTAATACATGAAGCATAATTTCCCAAATCAAGATTATTTTGCTCAAGACATGCTTATTACTTACAAACATGAGCAAAAAAACCAAGAATGCTATTTGACATGGTTGAACTGCCATTTGAACAGCAAGCTGCTATGCTGCATTAAAAGCCTCACTAAAAAGCAAGTTTAGATTGTTTTAAGTATCCTCTAACAGCAGTAATCTACACAGGTTGAAGATGGAATGCAAGTAGTAGTAATAATAATAATAATAATAATAATCAATGATATCGATGTAGGAATTGAATGCACCCTCAGCAAGTTCGCTGATGACACCAAGCTGAGCGGTGCGGTCAACACGGCTGAAGGAAGGGATGCCATGCAGAGGGACCTCGAGAGGCTGGAAAGATGGGCCCAGGTGAACCTGATGAGGTTCAACTCAGCAAAGTGCAAAGTTTTGCACTGGGCCATAGGAATCCCAGGCATCCATACAGACTGGAAGAAGTCCTTGAAAACAGCCCTGTGGAAAAGGACCTGGGGGTCCTGATAGATGAAAAGCTTAACATGAGCCAGCAGTGTGCTCTTGCAGCTCGGAAAGCAAATGGTATCCTGGGCTCCATCAGAAGAGGGGTGGCCAGCAGGGACAGGGAGGTGATTGTGCCCCTCTACTCTGCTCTTGGGAGGCCCCATCTGGAGTACTGCATGCAAGCGTGGAGCCCCCAGTACAAGAAAGACAGGGAGCTGTTGGAGAGAATCCAGAGGAGGGCCACTAGGATGATCAGGGGACTGGAGCACCTCCCCTATGAGGACAGGCTGAGGGAACTGGGCTTGTTCAGCCTGGACAAAAGAAGGCTGCAGGGTTGTTGCAGCCTTTCAATACCGAAAGGGAGCCTACACAGGGGAGGGGAATCAACTCTTTGAAAGGGTTGATATGTGTAGGACGAGGGGAAATGGTTTTAAGTTGAGGCAGAGGAGATTTAGGTCGGACATGGAGGAAATTCTGTACCATGAGAGTGGTGAGGTACTGGAACAGGCTGTTCAGAGGGGTTGTGGATGGCCCGTCCTTGGAGGTGTTCAAGGCCAGATGGGATGGGGCCCTGGGCAGCCTGCTTTAGCATTAAACGTGGAGGTTGGTGGCCCTGCATGTGGCAGTGGGGTTGAAGATTCATGATCCTTGAGGTCCCTACCAACCCTGGCCATTCTGTGATTTTGTGATTCTGTGATTCTGTAATAGACATCACACAACTAGACCGCTTGAAAAAGGCTCAGAAGTAAAATAAGGTGAACTGTGCCACTGGAGAATAAAATCAGTCACTCAGGAAGCGAGTACAAAACAGATGCTACATATTAAACTCAAACCTTAATTTAGTTTCTGATAAAACTCCCCTGGAGACATGCCACTAGGGTCTTATGATGCACACTGCCTCTTTTGCCTGTGAACTGTGGGAAAGGGCCGGTGCGTTCTCAGACTTGCTGTTTTCTCACAAATTAGCCAATTGGCCATGCCTTGTTTCCTTCAGGACCACCTGCAGGATCAGTAAGTGTGCCAGCTTCCTTTTTTTTTTTTTCATACAAAAAGACTCTTTCCATGAGAGACTCAGGAGTCTGTCAAATTAACACAGCCTTGAAGATGGGAAGAAGATAAGCAGCACTTTTATCTATAGACTCTGTATTAACAAAAGTTATGAATGGGAGGGAGGAACCCTATTTGACTCATTTGCCTCATTTGATTCATAACTGTTACATCAGCTTACAAATGCTGATAAAATCTATTTTAAACTAAGGGTGAAAGTCCTGCCAGCAGGCTAATATTACTATTTATCTACTGCCTACTTCCTAGTTATTCCCCCTTTTTGAAGATGTGGTGATAAATCAGTTGCCTTCCTGTTTAGTAAAGCATGTGGCAGTCTGTTTATTTAATCAGCTTCTGGCCCATTTTCTAATTAAGGGAGATAATGTGGGCTCATTTCCTGCCATGGCGAACCTGGCACGGCACAGGTTGTCCTCAGCTATTGCAATAAAATAGAAGATTATTTGTAATATCTGCTTTTGTTTGGCAGCTCCTCCCCTTCTCTCTGCCCAGCTGAAGACAAAAATGCAGATAATTTTTTTTCTTCATTTCTAGTTCCTCCAGAGTTGAGGACAGGGAAACGTAAGAAACAGGTGGGGTTTTGTCATCTTGCTGATACTGTGCCTTTCATGCATGTGGAACAGTTTTCTGGAAGCTCCTGCAGCTCAACAAAGTTCAAAGCACCCTGTGCTGAAACTAAGAGTAATTTTGTGAGGGCAGCAAATGCTGGAATGCAAGGGGAAAGCATATACCAATGCAGCACATTCTTAGCCTGCTCTCCTGCTAAACTTGGGCCACCTCCTGCACCACTCTGGCCTCAGACCTTCATCTGTCTGCTCAGCACAGGAATTTTGCTAATGTCTTCTTGTGGCATCAAATTAATTTTTGGGCTCTTTGTATGTCAAAGCAGGCAAGGATCTTGTAGCTGACTAGCTGTCTCCTCTTTTCCCACCCCACCTCATTTTATTTGTAACACAGCTACAGAGATCAACAGCTACAACAAACCCAGAATCCCTGGTCTGCCAAAGTTCTCTTTTACAGGGCACTTACTCACCCTTACCAGACATTTAGATGGTATTAAGTTCTCCACCCACAAAGGAATGACAGAAACATTACAGGTTACTTGTATGTGCCATATACAGCATCTTTCAGAGGGACTTGTGAAGTGCTGCAAACAAGACCGTTCTCTTTGTCTTTATTCACTGGCTCTGCTTCAGTTATCATAAGCACAAACATGTACCACTCTGCAATAGCTCCAGCTCCCAGAGAACCACCACTTCCAGAAATATTTAATAGCAGCTATGCTGTACATATCTGTGCATTCTGCCTTTGTGAGGAACAATTGAATGTCTGTGGATGTGTTCCACAGTGTTCCTAGGAAACACTGCTTTCAGTGGAGCACGTTGGACTGTGTTGCATCTGCAAGTGTTGGCCAATCTCTGCTGCTCTTGTGCCTCTGAGGAAAAAAATACTCCAGCCATTATGAATAAGCTGTACAACACAGTACTTTCAGAATTCTGGCCAACACAGAAATGTTGTCCCATACCCTTTAAAAGTTGGCGCACAGTGAGGAAACCTTTTGAATTGTCTTTCTTATCTGCCTACACTTCTATTTCACTTGCATTTGCAGACCACAGCAGAAGGGTTTCCATTTCTGAAGCCTTAGTTTTGAAAACAATAAGTTTCTTATGACCTACCTTCAGTCAAAAGGAAGTGTCTGGTTTTCTTACGCTGTTAATTGTCTGAGTCTCAGTCTCACCTCATTTGTCTCACTTAGATCCAGGCCTAGCACACTCAATATTTTCAAAAACACCTACTTAAAACATTTCTAAAAAATCCCATTTCACCTCTATTTACACCACTGTTCTCTTCATGTGCATGCAACTGGATGCTACAAGTACCACGCTGTGACCAACTAGTGAAAAAAAGACAGCACAAAATTATATACAAAATATATAATACAAGAAGAGGGAAAGAAAACTGAATTTCCACTTTAAAATGAAAGCATTTCCCAGCTTGTATTCTTCCATACAAAACACACTGTATTTTTATCCTTTGACTACTCTGCATCTCACAAATGCTGCAGTAGATGGTCTCTGGTCAGAAGTCAAGTTCTTTGCTTTAAATTGCCTTTGTTCAACCACTGAGAAAATCCACTGCAGTAAGTGTGGGAAAGGCTCAGTGAAGGGTGGCTGAATATTTCCTCGAGCTTTCTCCTAGACCTCACACTTACCAAAGGCTCTAGTTCTTTGCGGTCTATCAGGTTGAGCTCTGTCACAAAGTAATAAAAATGCTTGTAGCAGGTATTGACGTGGGCCTCGGCCCCAATGAGGATGATACGGTCAAAATGATGAATGTAGACGTGAACAAACACCCGAAAAAGCCGGCAAAGTATCTTCTTGCAGATCTGAAGGAAGTTCTTTGGAAAGGGAACACCTGTGAATAGAGAAGGTAGAGAGTTGTCACAACAGCTTGTCATCCTACCAAAACAGTGACTTTGGAGTAAAGAAAAAATCTGTTACTGTAAAGAAGGTTATGACATGACTCCTTTCCACTCCAAAAGTCTATGCAACATACAGGTGTCCAAACTTTTGGCTTGCTTGGGCTGCAGTGAGTGAAGAGGAATTGTCTAGGGTCTTATCTATGAAGCTTGCTCTGAAGGTAATGCCTCCTATTTATTCTGATGGAAACTACAACAGCTACAAAGAGTACAGAGACACTATTTAATAGAGCAAGTTCTCAGCTACAACATACTCTTTTCCAGCACAATCACCATCCTTTGCTCTGCGCTTTCACCCATAATGAACAAGAGCCTGCATGCTCCACTCAGAAAAATCTTCACCAGCAGAGGTGAACTCTACCACTGTTGCCACTGCTGAAACATACCAACCCACCCCTCACTGTGTGCACATTTCTGTTTGGTGTCCATAAATGTTGATAAGTATCAGTGAATGTCAGTGGGTGCCATTTTTTCTGCACAGAAGTATTCAGTTCTGTACCTTTGTTCCATATGCAATTCATGCCAGAGTTGCCAGAGTGCCTCCCTGCTACCATCTGTTGCACAGCAATAAAATCAAAAGAATACCCCTGGGGTAGCTCTACCACTACTGCCGAACCACCAACATCCTCCTCTGACAACATGGGACAACATTATAAAATAGGAGGCAATACTTTCATAGTAGCCCTAATAAAATATATGATACAGCTAATGTATATAAGTGACAAAACATTTTAATTTTCAATGTTTTTTATTAAAATACAAAAAAGGAGAGCAACAAAACCATAAAAGTAGTGGGATATTGAGCATGTTTTTGTGAATGTAATGCATCAAGCTGGTTTGACAGAAGCAGCTGCAATTCTTAGTAAGGTCAGATTTAGCTTACTGTAGCAGCATAGGTAGCCAAACACTTAATCACTGTAATGGATCAAGACTAATTGGTACTGGTCTTTGTTCCCTTACTAGTTTAACAGAGAAACAGTTGGTGGCGGAATATTCAGAAATGTGATTTTCACTGCACTGCATACAAGCTCGGTAACATCAATGGCTTTGCATGCGGAGGTAGCTGTTTCACTTGCTGTTACAGGCAGAGTTTGTCCTAGATGCAATGGACTGTCTTCTGCCCATCTTATTCAACAGTTTAACATTTTCACAAAGTTAAATTTAATAATGAAGAGAAACTGAAGGATACATCCCTTTGTTCTCAGCTTCATCGGCCACATACACCACTCTGTCTGCTCTTTAATAGAAAAGCTCATGAAGACAACAAGAACAACCTTTCTAAAATATCCTGGAAGTTAGACTACTATGTAGTTGAAGACTTGAAAGCAGCAGTATGAGGAATATTTGCAAGTAGACCACCAGGCAACCACAGTGTAGCATCAATAATGACTTCAAAAAACCCTGTCATTAAAAGTTCACCTTGCATAGCACTATCTATCACAGAGCTGTCACAAACACCTAAAGGATTCACCTACTTCTATGACTGCACTCTAGCACAATGACTTCAGTGCCATCCTCGTAACTCTGCTTGCTATTTGCTTTGTTGCATTGTCCTGATGTTTCATTTATCCTTCATATTTTTTTTCTAGATTTGAACTACATAACTGTAGTTACTGCTTCTTTAAAAAACAAAACAAAACAAAAACCTCACCACTAACCAGTCCCACAGCCCTTGGAACCTGGCTCATGGTTTCAACAAGAAAAAACGTTCATTATTTGTAGAAAGGAGATGGAGAAATTAAATTAACATTCTCAAAAGCTTGAGGGCACTGTACTTTCTGGTCCTGAACAGACATGCCCCAAAATAGAGAATAATTATTTTCATCTTCCATGGGCTGAAAAACAATTGTTAATGAAGAACATTACTGTAATGAAGAAATATTTTTATATTAACTAAAACAATCCTAATACATCTAGCTGGCAAAGGTGAACAAATCCTTTACTTCTTTGCAGCCCATTTTCCCACTGAACAGTCACAAGCAGCAGGAGCAAAGGGGGTAGCACAGTTTCTGTTGCAGATGAGAGCTTCCACCTGATGGCCTTATAGGTGTGTAGGCACTGAATGTGAGAACATGCAAACAAGACACAGAAATAACCAAAGCAGAACAGCCTGGGGCATATAAACTCGCCACCTACCATTTGTCACTGCAGCACTTCCCCAGCTTTGCAAACCTCTCCCTGTCTCACTTACTTGGGCTATGAAATGAACAGTGAGACATAGCTGCTATCATAGATCTGCTGCTCTTCGTATTCAGAAATGGACAAGGATGGCAGAAATGCAGTCTCAAAGAAAAAAAAATCTAATGCAACAGAAGAGATTCCAAACACAGTAACAGAATAAATTTAAAGTAATGTCATCAAAATTTGAAAAATCAGAGTGAACTGGTTCCAGATTTATACTCTGAGGTCAGAATTTGGCCTAATGTCTTCTTCCCACTGCAACTGTTACCGTTACAAATAAATCAAGCACAGAATGCAGTCGTTAACAGTGACCCATGGGAAATGACTAGCTTAGATTTAGATGCTTAACTTGCTGAAGAGTCAACAGTGCTTTAGTCTAGCCTTCCCCCTTCAAGCTCTTTTTAACATGCAGTCCAAGTTTAATAATTCCTTTCCTGGAAATCTGAATAAGGGAAAAAATGCCTGAGTATTTATTTAAACTTTGGATTCCTTCTGCAACAAAAAATATTTTCAATAAAGTTGACTGTCTCACTATCTGAGTACAGTAAGGTGATACTGTAAAGATAAAGAATGAAAAACCACCAAATTAGATTGATAACCTATATTAATAAAACACAAAGAAATACAAAGATGCCAATGGATTTTTTGAGCTAGCTGCTACTTGCTGAAAAAAAGTACTTCTTGGAGCACAACCTGCTTGCAGGTTGGGACTCAGTGCTGCTGTATGAGAAGAATGTATTGGAAGGATTCCCTTGGTTCCAAACCCCAGGGGTCCTGATTATGTCCTAGTTAAGTGCCACGTTACACAAACGCTCTCAGACATCCCAGTCATACCATGCAAGCTCTTTTACTTCAGGGCTGTACATGCAACTGAGAAACAATGCAACTGAGTAAGAGAATGATGTGTATAGCATAGACGGCAGCAAATACTGCTAATGATAGCTTCCTCCTGCAGCACAGCAGCACTGGCACGCACCAGAACAGCAGTGGCCAGCCACCACCTCCTCCTTGCTCATACCTGCCTACCTGTCCTATACTTTTCTGCTTCATCCAACAGTGCTACCTGCCAGCTTCTACATCTGGGTCAAAACAACCCCATGCAGCAGCATAGGTCTGTGAAAGAGCAATTGGAAAGCTGCATGGCAGAAAAGGATCTGAGGGTGTTAGTCAACAGCTGGAGTGACTTGAGCCAGCAGTATGCCCAGGAAGCCAAGATGGTCTATTGCATCCTGGCCTGCAACAGATGTAATGTGTCCAGCAGGACTAGGGAGGTGATGATCACTCTGTTCTCAGACCTGCTGAGACCACAACTCTAATACCGTGCTCAGTTCTGGGCCCCTCACTACAAGAAGGATTTGAGTTGGTGGAACACATTCAGTGACAAGCAATGAAGCTGATGAAAGGACTAGAAAACAAGAATTATGAGGGGTGACTGAGGGAACTGGGGTTGGTCAGTTTGGAGAAAAAGAGGCTAAGGGAAACCTCTTCATCTTCTACAACCACCTGAAAGGAGGTTGCAGTGAGGATGAGTCAGTCTCTTTTCTCAAGTGACAAGTGGTAGGACACAAACAAATGGCCTCAGGTTGCACTAGGGCTGGTTTAGGTTGGATATCAGTGATTATTTCTTCACAGAGAGGCTGGTCAGGCCTAAGGAAGTGGTGGAGTCCCCATCCCTGCAGGCACTCAACAGACAAACAGATCTGGCTTTTAAGGACAAGGTTTAGCAGTGACCCTGTAGTGTTAGATGGATGGTTGGGCTTGATGATCTGACAGGTCCTTCTAACCTAAATCCTTCAGTGATTCTATGACTCTTTTTACTTGCTAGAAAAGGCTACAACAAAGACTCTGTAAAACATCCAAAACTCAATTCACTCAACGTGTTTAAAAGTTTTAACACTTTATTTTCCACTGGAAATCAGTGAGACTTTCCCTTTCTTTTACAATCAATCTTACTTTCACAGCTCTCAAGTGACTTTATTTCATAAGCTATCTTTCTTAATTTGCTACCAGCTGATTTGCTCCTGTACCCGACTGCAGTTCTAGATCTAATTCCTTACCACAACTGACACTGATGCTGCTGACCTATGATCTTATTCCTTTGAGTATTTCACAAAGACGGTAACAGCAGGCAATGTCGAGGCCCACCTCCCATGAAACTCACTCTACAAAAGCAGTATTCTTACTGCTATCCGCTAAAAACACTTGTGCAGTGATCACCAGCAAGTCAATGGTCTGCTGGTTTAAAACCCAGCTACATGTTCTATGATGTCAGACTCAGGTGACTTTAGACCTTCTGTATTTGTGTGGTTTGAAGACTTACTTCACTTAAGGAAATCCCTCTGGCAATTGTGCACAGACATAGCACTGCACATTTCAACATCTTTTAACAGGCCACAGTCACGTCATTCTTTTTTAACAGTATACATATGGGGAAAGAAGACTCTTCTCCACTAGCAAAAAGATTGATAATACACTACTGCAAACGCTGTTTAAAAATATTCCAACCTGGAAAAGTAAGATTATTTTTAGTTTTATGAATGAGAAAGCAGTATTTTTAAAAACCAATGACCTGGAGAAGGCATCTGATCCAAATTCCTCTCTTCTTGCTCCCTAAGCGTTCTCCTCCTCCTACTGTCCCCAGTACTAAAATTTGTGAAAGATACCCTCAGCAATTGCTGGAAACCTCACTGCAAAACACCTATCCCGATCCAAGCAGATGTTTAACTCAGCATGTTACTCAGGGAAGCATCTGCCTCAAGTGCCAATGAAAACAACGATGGCTTTGCAGAACTTTGTTCCTCACCAAAATAAGCTGACAACTGCAAAAAGTCAGTGATAAACTAGACTACGTGCACCTACATCCTCCTGATCCTGCCCCACTTTCTGCTCTCACATGAGAGAAAACAGGACAAAGGAATATATACTGAAGATTACATGGTGTCATTTATTTTTTAAGTGGTGCTGCCACTAACGAAAGGTACTTATGTTCAAGGGGAAAAGAACAGAGATCTGAGTGAGGGGTTACACTACTTGAACATCCTGCAGAACTCTCTGATGCTGTACAAGAACAAATGATGAAGGCACTAAATTCTGCCATTTACTAATAACTCAATGAGAAGACACTTCCTAGAAGCATGCAAACATCTAGGTATGCAATATCTGAACAGCTGGAGGACACCTGAAGCGACTCTCCCTCAAATCTAAGGACAGAAGAACCTGAATCCTTGGGCTGCATAAGCCAGGTCCCTTGCATTATAGGGAAGTTGACAGTGGCTTGTTCCTGCCAATATCTTGACCTCTTCTGAACCTGACCTGCCACTTTATACTTTTGATTCTGCTGCAGCAGAGGAGCAGAAAACTGCAGCACTGGAGAGCAGAATGTTCTGCAGCTGCCTGTACCAAGCAAGGCCAGTCTTGCCAATAAACCCATTAGGATATATCTGTAGGTCTACAACACGATAAGGAAATTGAGAGCCTGCAAAAGTAGCAGAGTCATGCTTATGTGACTCTGTAATCCATCAAACACACAGAAGTCCCTTCTTCACCATAGAAACAAAATGGGATTTACTGGAACTCTGGATTTAGACAACTTTATGTGGCACATATATTCATACATTTGGAAATCTATTTGAATAGTAAATAGCACTCAGCCTCAGCGGCGCAATGTTACAAGTCAGCAATAGGCAGCCACTTCTGAGGCAGACAATGCAGAAAGTTAAGACTCACTTGGCATTATAACAGGTGACAGTTTAGGGTAGGAACAGAGTTTGATGCTGAGTCAATGCAAGAAAAAAGAACGTACTAACACAGGAGTCTGACTAAGGCACAAGAGGAAACACTGCCTCCTCAGCTGACACTTGCAAACAGCTTCATTCCTTGAGTGCTTACTGTGGCCTGACAATTTCTGGGTGATGACTCAGCATCCCTTGTTGAGTACAGCGCTGCCAGTATGGTTTTTATTTTCATTATTTACTTCTGGCATTTCCAGCAAGTAAACATCCTCCTCCCCCATTTATTTTATAAGAACACCGGAAAAAACATGCTGTTCTAAGGGCCCCTCTTAGACTTAGTGCTGCAGCACCAAGCAGCAACATGAAACATTGTTGGAAGTAAGCAGCCTAGTCTTGGGAGCTACACCGGGAGCCAGACAAAACAGCCCCCTGTCTCAAGGACGTGTTCTATTCTGGCCTTTATTGAAAAACAAACCCATAGTACAACATTAACAAGAAATTCAAAGATCTGAAAGGTTGGCATGGTTTATATCACAAAAGTAATGTTTGTTCTCCAGATGGCTGCTGTGCTCAATCCCTTTCAGGGGGCCACTAACAGAAACACTCAGTACTAACAGCTCTCGCAGTACATGCCATGTTCTGACCCTTTGACATCTGCACTGACTTAGGAATCCATTACGCACACAAGGGTATCTTTAGTGTACACGGATAGCTGTTTGGAAAGATTTAGAAGTTTTAGAGAAGTTATTTTTCCCCTCCAGAAAAATGCAGCTCTCCCATGAGATAGGGAAAGACAAGTAACCAGGAGCATGCAATGAAAACTTCACAGAGTCAGAATTCTGTTCCAGAAGCCCAGGTGAAAGCAGGAATGGAGCCCAGGACCTTGACACTGCTGGAGTTAACCTTGCCTTGCAGTAGTGCTGCCTCCAGCCAAGCCCAGCATCTGGGAGAGAAATATGGACGCTGATTAGCAAGAGTCACTCAGGGCTTCCAGAGTTGCTTTCAACTAAATCGTGCCTTTATATCACTGAATCTGGGGATAACACAACAGGTGCTTTACAGCTGTTAAAGGACTTGTAAACTTGAATGGATCCATCAGTGTGAGAAAAAGGAGTCGGCTCCCTCCCAGTACACTGAAGCATTCTCAAATATTGGGGTGCTAAGCCACAGCTGCTCTTCAGAAATCTGCAGCTGCAGCCCACGGAAGTTTGTCCCAGCTGCCACCGATTCCTTTCCCTGCTCAGTCAGGGGCACAAGGGTGAATTCGAGTATTTTGATTGCATATGTTCTGATAAAACTTTACTCCTTAAGCACAAGCCAATGACTCTTGGATTTACAACATACTCAAAACCTACAATTGACCATACAAAGAAGCCCAGATGATGTAAATGGACTCTTCCAATAACAAAGCTAAGCAGCATAATATTATTGTAATGCCTCTAGCAAAGGATAGTTACAACATCAATTTCAAAAGTTGCATTGACTTGAGCTTAACAAAATATTTTTGCAAGATGAATGCAGTAGTCAAAGTTTTTAATGAAAATACATCCATTAAAATCAAATGCTCTGCAGGATAAGAGCTCTTCTAACACAACAAATAAAAGAAGCATTTTAAAATACCTGGCCAAAAGCATGTCCATTTGCTGTATTACCAAAGTCAACTGTGAGAGGGAAGCACTCTTAATTTACCAGAGTAAAAATTCCTCTTTAAAAGACCTTCCACAAGGTTAATGCACTCCCCTTCTTTCCCTCACTCATCCTCCTTCATCCAAATGTCACTCAACACTTCTTGGAATAAAAAAGATTTTTGAAAGCCTTGAATTCAACCTCTAGCAGAAACACCTCAGACTCAATTAGTTATGGGCAATATAGGAACAGGAATCATCAACAGAACATTTATATATTACGTAAGGAGTATTTCTACGATGGAACAGTTTCAGCCGCATGAACTCTTCCTGGGGTCTTGTAAACTGCCTATACATATTTTCTGCTATTCTATTTAATACCAACTGAGTATCACAGAACTGAAAGGGAAATAAAGCAAAGATTGTTTTTGCTTCATTTCTTTTCCTTGAAGCTGTTTATTTCATGTAAAAGAAAACCGTCAATAGACCTTTATTTTCATATCTGAAAATCTTGAAAAAGAGCAAAACCAAAACCAGAAAGTATAATTAAGGTATCTGCTTTTCATACAAATTAATAAAATTCCTTTTTGTGTATGCACAAACAGTATTTATCTCCATTCCACTTCCCAGACCAGACACACAATAGATACTGCTCACACTTTCGCCTTCCTTTCATCTCACACCTGAAGCTGAAAAGCTCATCAGGTCCCCACAGTGCTTTTATTAAGCAGGGACAATTTAACTGAAAACAGTATTTATAGGGGTTTTTGTTTTTTTCTAGCATAATTTTAGAAACCTACAGTAAGACTTATCATAGAATGGTTTAAGATCACCTAGTTCCAACTCCTTGCTATAGGCAGGGACACCTCCCTCTAGATCAGGTTGCTCACAGCCCCATCCACCTGGCTGTGAGTGCTTACTGAGAGGGGGGTCGCCCACAGCCTCTCTGGGCAACCTGTTCCTGTGTGTCACTACCATGACAGTAAAGAATTTCTCCCTTATATCCAGTCTAAATCTACCTTCTTCCAGCTTAAAGCCATTTCCTCTCGACCTGTCACTACTTGCACTTATAAAAAGTCCCTCCCCAGCTTTCTTGCAGGCTCCCTTTCAGGTACTGGAAGGCCCCTCTAAGGTCCCCCTGGAGCCTTCTCCCTCTGGAGCCCCAGCTCTCTCAGCCAGTCCTCATAGAGGAGGTGCTCCAGCCCTCTGATCATCTTCGTGGCCCTTCCCTGGACCCATTCCAACAGCTCCATGTCCTTCTTGTGCTGAGGCTCCAGAACTGGACACAGTACTCCAGGTGAGGCCTCACTAGAGCAGAGCAGAGGGGCAGAATCACCTCCCTGGACCTGCTGGTCACTCTTGTCTTGATGCAACCCAGGATATGGTTATTCTTCTGGACTGCAAGCACACACTGCTGGCTCATGTTGAGTCTTTCATCAACCAACACTCCTGAATACTCTTCCCAAGGGCTGCTCTCAAGCCATTCTCCTCATTCTGCTTACACTAGCAAGAGTGGTTACTGCAGTTCAGTGGCAGAGCACAACACATTTTTCAGTTTATTGCTAAGAGACTGATTTATCTGTATGTTTAACATTAATCATCTCAGGACTAAACGTTCATTCATCCTTATGTTTCACGTCTTAATGTCTGTATGTTTTTATCTACATGTTTAATTAAGTTTACATGATCTCTGCCACTGTTCATGAGGTGTTTAACATCAATCACCTGTTAGGCTTATGGAGATTTATATGGCTCTGCTGCAGCTAACACAGTTGGAAAGCAGACCACGATCTTGAATTGATAAAACTTGTGTGTAAAATCTGACAAGTGCTGGCAGCTTTATGTATCTGGACACCTAAAATTTTCTGTCTTTAAAGAAACATATAAGAGTATGGTGTTGGCTCAGCAATTATCCTAAAATATCTTCAAGCAGTGGGCAGTGTTGCAGGTTCTCGTTGCAACTTCTGTAGAGTTTGCAGGCTTTGAGTCTGTGTTTTCTGAGTACCAGTGAACTGACCGCACCTGACAATGCTGATGAAGAGACACTAGCACTTGGAGGGATGTCTGTTGTGTGTTTTTGTAAAAAGGATGATCAAGAACTAGGCAGAGAGCTTCAATCCATTGTAGATTCACTCTGCTGGCATGCACTTAACTATTAGTGTAGGTCAGGGCTCTGGCAAGCTGGAGCAGACTTTCAAAACGGTTTCATTTTTGCAATCTGAAGAGTATCCATAAGCTCCAGGCTTAAGCCAGCTTTTCCACAGAAGAAAAAGCATGAATAAATCATAAAGAACACAGATTTGTTATTCTCCTCCTGAGTAGTCACAAGATTGATGTTTCTATTTCTGGTTTCTAAAATCCAGAAGGCAGTGTCCATAATAGACACCTAAAGTCTTCTTTTAACCCAGTGAGGATTTCCAGTGCCTTAAAAAACAGAAGATCTTCATGTTGGTGAGTGGGACAGGCCAGCAACTGATCCTTTGGTGATGATCCAGGAAGCTGAGTGCAATTTGTTACAAGAGTATTTTACAACTGGAGAATGCCTGTTACACACAGCAGATACTGACTAGTCCTTGAGATCACAGGCCTTCTTTTTTCTACCTATCTGAGAGATAAACACAGGGCAGGACCATCTTTGCATGGCCATGGAAGTGGTTAGAAGCAACGTCCATGAATACCTATAGTTCCAGAGCAAAAAATTCACTGCTAGTAACCACAACAGGATAAAACTGATGGTCTGCAAGGACCAAATACTTGACTTTCTCAACTTGGATTGCATAGTTTCTAATTGATACCAGAACAAACACTGAACAGAAGATTTAATCTTTAACAGTAGCACAGTCTGCTCTGTTGGTGCACTGCAAGAGACTTCTGCATGAGAGGTGGAAGGACATGATGAGATCTAACAATATCTTATGTATCTAAAGGACAGTGCCTTAATACGCAGGTACACATGAGCTCACTGAACCTTCAGAAGATTTCTATGAATACTTACTGTACAACAATGCATTTAGACAAGTTCTGTAGGGATGTGCATTTCCTGAGACCTATTGGGTTCATCTATTGCATTTAAGGCTTAACATCTGACTCTTAAGAAAAATTACTGAAGAGGGTCTCTGGTCCACCATCCAGATTCAGCACGAGTTTTTGCTGGGAAATACAATGGCATTTGAAGAAAAATGAAGAAAAATAATTGGAGACTGTGTTCAAAAAAACACCACACTGACTGTAAAAACCAAGACAAAGTAGAAGCAGTATGTAAGAAAGAGGTGACTCCATTTGGCCCATAACAGAATGATGCCTTGGTGTAGTGTTTATCAATATTTAGGACATTGAAATTCACTCATTAATTGCTGCATCGTTATACTTTCTACTTACAGGATAATTGGGAATCCACTCATTTCCAGAAATGCTGCTTTTTGTATTAGTGAAAAATGAGTTAATACAGGGAAAAAAGAAGAAAAAGCAATATGTATATTTATGTACATATTATACTTACTAATTGATGTTAAAAATTCAAAATTTCTATTTCAGAAAACTGAGCTATGTTTACTTGGAACCGTGCATACAAATGTCCACAAATTGCTGAATGGATGATTTTATATATGTACATACACACTAAATCTTTGAGTATGTCTCCCAAAATTAACCGCAAGTTTGAGTCTTCTTGGTTCTGAGAGAAGCTTGAAACTAGATCAAGAATACCACACAAATTTGTCACAAAAACCTCTCTCTTACTAAGCCAGAAAGCTCAATCAAAAAGTGCCTTTTAATTTGCGTGTGAGTTGTCCTCCATGACACTGGTCCCCCCTCATTTAAAATTTGCTGGATCATCCTGAACAAAATACTTTGCTATGGTTTCAGATATTGCTCCTTGAGACCCTGTGTAAATCACAGTAAGTCCCAACAAAACTGTTGCCACTGCTCCTGAGGGTATCACTAAACAACCAGGCAACAGGAAGAATGCACTATACATAAAGAAGAGAAATCTCTCCCTATGTACAGATCATGAAGCAGCAGGTATATTTTGTCACACTTTCACTTCCTTCCTAGCAGGAAATTTAGTGTTAGAATAAAAGCTGCATCAGTCCCTGAATCTGAGATGTTTGTGGCACCTTGCCAATTCAAAAAATCTGTTTATAGCACAGATGTTTTCACTATGGACTACCAAGTATAAAAAGCAGCTGTAGTATTTCTGTTGAACCTTCTCATGCAAAAAGGCGAGCATGCAGCAGCTCTAAAAATATTTAAGAAAGAAATCCAAGTGCAAAACATGTAGCCTTAGTGGTTAGCACATAAATCAACTTCTTGCATCTGCTTACCTTTTAATTAGTGTTTCCAGTTATATTTAAACTGTAACAACTGAGATCTCTCAATCAAATGTTTCTCTTTGATTTTTCCAACAAGCCCTTTGTGTGACAGGGATGAGTGATCTCTGCCATTCTGATTTGCAATCATTTTAGAAACCCCGTAATCTGGGGGAAAGAGGAGGAGGTAATACAACCTCCAAAAGTAAATTCCCTAACCTATTCTTTGAGCATCTGATTTCAACAAAGCATCACGCTCCTGTTGTCAGAAAGCTCTGAGCACAAGTAAAACAAAAATTGAATAACAGCACAAAGACAGTCAATGGTAAAATTGCATACGGTTAGCACAGACTATTTTATGACTTTGGTTTATGATGCTATCTGAAGAAGGGTGGGTATAAGCTCAGGCCTAATATTAAGCAGAAAAAGTCGGACTTTATGGAATCACAGTGATGTCCCACATTTTTGCTCTTTGTCCTTTGCTTCACTTCATTTATCCTCTTGTCAATTAACTCCAAAGTATTTCTCTCTGCAGGTGGCAGATTGCAAAGCTCTTCTGAGTTCTGCCAGTCTGTAAGGTCTGGCCTTTCTCCCACTCTTCTCGTCTTCTGTAAAAGTAAACTTTGTAAATTGTCTGTCAGTTAACCAGTTGATTTAGTTTTGATACCTTACACATTTCTTCATTAGCTAGATATTCATTAGCTTGTGTGTTATCTTAAACCTCAAGTTTCATTTAGCATTTTTATTTATCTAAAACTGATATCCTGTGATGAGAAAGCTGTGAACATCTCAGTGTGACAATGGACAGAATAAAACTAATCAACAGTTAATTCTCCTAAGCACTTTTGGGTCTACTTGGCATGCTTTGAATGTGATGAATAGCAAAACTGCGAATGACACCATGAATTGATCCGTATCTGTCTAGCTCCTGCAGTTAGGTAGAAATCAGTACTGCATATTGAAATTACAATGAGATTTAACTACTTCTACAGCCCAGTAGAAATAAAAGGTTTCTGATTTGTGTGTGATCCACGTGAATAAATGCATCTTGCTCAGAAACAGGAAGAAAAAAATGAGGCTGCACAGTATTTGAAAAAAGAGCTGTAGTTCCCTACAATAATGCAAGCTCAGTAAGTAACAGAAGGATTATTCTGTGTTAAGACTTTCTGCACAGAGCTTTTACGATGACTCTTTGGAGCTCCCTGGGATACTGCATAAGAGAATCTTCCTCCAGCAATGACAAAATTAGTATGCCCAGAAGCCCAGGATGATTATGACCAAAATTCCCTATGGCTCCTGGGATGTGTCTGAGCACTGAAATTGAACAGCCAACCCTAACCCCACAAATAAACAAATTTCTTACCTACTACTTCCTTGAAAATCTAAAATTTTTAATAGTAACATAAAGAATGCTGATAAGACAACAACAAAAAAAGCTGTTGTACTCAGTGCCCAAAGTACCACTATATTAATAACTTAAAAGATCTATTACAGTGTCAAAGATAGCAGCGACTTTCAGCTTACCATCCACCACTATGTCTGTCTTCCCGAAACTCAGAAGTCAGGAAGATCCAGCTCCCATGCTGGAATAGTGGCCAGCTGTTGCTCTCCATGCCTGCATTGCAGCCCTCTGCTCAGCAAGCTCCTGTCACATGGACATGCCCCTAAGCCAGCTCCTCTGCTCCCAGATCAGAGGTATTTCCCTTTCCTCATCTTTGTTGGTCTCTGAGATTTCCTAACAAGACCTTCTCTGTGATGAAGAGACAACAACTGTGAAATGTAGTAATGAAATTTATACAATAGTAGAAATACACATTTTGTTTGGCTGATGCTGCACTGTTTTTCTTAATCTGGATGGTAAGAATCACCTCAGACACAATCTGAGAAAGAAACCAGGCTTTTTTCCTGAATGCATCACTTCATACTTCACCTACACCAACATACATCTGCTTTTTTATTGCAGTTACTGACCCATGGGATCTGCAGTTCTTCCAAGTTAGCCCCTGTTCTGCTACCTTGAATACCTTTCTATTATCAACAAACATTATCTGTTACCTCACTGCTCACACTCTTTCTTGCCTCTCACTTACGAGCACACTAAAGAATCCATATCCCAGCCTGTAAGGCTGCAGAACTTCACTGCTGACTGTACTAAGTTTCACAGTGCAAGATTTCAACGATCTACCCCTCCTCTTCAATTCCTTTTCTAGCCAACAATTTATGCATTTAACATCTGCAGTTTAGCATTGCAAAAGTGGCTTTTAGCACACAAACTTCACTGTTGTATCATGATCAAGAAGGTTTTTTTTTTTCATCAGGATTCATAAAAAAAAAAAAAATGAAGAAAGGGAAAATCCCTTGCATGCAGCATTCTTCAGTCCCATTGGAACTTGAGTTGCAAAACCAGAAAAATCCGCTACATATCAGGAGGTAACGTGAGACTGCTCAATTAAGAAAGCACTGAAAATAAGTCAGAATATCAATTCACCCTAAAACAAGTTTTCCAGAAGACTAAAGTATACAGTAAAATGACTCCATGGTGATGCATCAGCTGAAAACAGACTATTTTTTTGAAACCTTTTCTGTTGGCCACAGTTACACTCGTGTTACCACAACCAGTTATCCAGAGCATTGTCACAGTGCAGTCAAACAGGTAGGGGAGAGAGCTCAGATGAAAAAATGCAGAATGTTAGGAGACGAAGCACAAAAGGCAAAGCTTCTGGATACAGAGAAGGATTTTACTAAGAAAAATGATATTTGAATTGACTGATTTCAGGGAGGAAAAAAACAGCCAGGAAGACAGGGTCACACTTAATTCCTGAAGTAAAGCAGCAACAGGTTAGTTTGTTATAGCTTTCCTTGCAGTAATACTTTTTTAAAGGAATGGTTTGACTCTTTTGGAAAGAAAAGTACCATATTCAAGAACCAATTTCAGTTGCCACTGAAGCTGGAAGATCTAGCTTTTTGCTCCCTGCTCTATTAGCTGTACATCCTCCCTCCTCTCCTCCCAGCAATGCCCTGCAAGTTGCTAACAGCCGGTTAGCCATGTCAGCTTAACTAACGCTTTCTTTTATGTCAGCTCTGCATACAGGTGCATGCCATCACCAAGAACTAACCTGATGCCTTAAGTGTATAAGGATTTTGTGAACAGCTCCTCCCACTTATAGCTCAAGAAATCTTTTACAGCCTTCCAGCTCTTCTTCACTCTTTCAGTCAGGAAGATAATGCCTTAGAGTAACCATTCCTTCCAGGCACATTTAGGCACAGCTGGACTGGCTGGCCGTGACTATAATGCATTATTACCATAAGCTGTTCTGGGCCCTCAATATGACCACCCTTTCTAATTTTGACCTTCCTTATTTTTTCCCCCACTAGAAGCGTGGGCTTAGATTCATGGACTGCCCACTGTCCTGTACCATGTGCTGCCTCCTGTGCACTCTAAGCATCCAGAAGGCAAGGAGTCTTCAAATGATCTCTGAAATCTGGCATTTATGTACTTATGTGCTCAAATTATTAGTAATTTCTGATAGTTTTGGCAGAGGTAAACACTGCACTGGGATTTTAAAAGCCTCTCCATGCTCTTATTTTATTTTTTTTTTCCTTAGAGACCATAAAAAATAGAAGTTATTGCAAAGAGTTTTGTGCTTCTGCATTACTTCAAATATTTTTAAGTAGGAAGACAACTCAAAATCCGACTGTGAACAGCAGATTATCTCCATAAATACATGAAATATAAACTGGATCTTTTGTGGCTGTCTGTCTTTCGGGATAACCATGTGAACTACAAGGCAATGTGTACAAGGCAGCTCAAATGTGGTATGCAGATGGAAAGTTTAATAGGTATCTTTAAGTACCATTAGATGATTTTACAGCTGTTGCTTGTCCCTGGCCAACAAGGGGAAGTAGGCCATTAAAGATGTTATGCTAAAAAAGAAACCATCTGCCAAAACCAGCATAGGCTGGTTGGGTGAATTAGCAGCTGGAGTCTACAGCTCAGAGGACTTACACGGCTTTTTTCTGACTGTCTCCAGCCATGAGGAATTAACAATAGAAGGCTTAAAAAGAAAGGACTGTCCACTTTGCTTAGTAGTGTGTACTGGAAATTCACACAGAAGATACACTTACTGTTTTGGGTTCATATTCTGACAAACAAGTTGCCAGTCGAAACGTCAGTCCAAGGAGAACTGGACTGGTGGTAGAAGTGCACAGCTTTTAACTTGTGTGTGGGTGGCTTAGATCTAGACCACATGAAAGTACACGTTACAAAAGAAAATACCAGGGACACACAGCAGCCAGAGACAAAATATAAACATGAGAACAATATTACTCCCTGCTGTTCTCTTCAAGGAGAAAATATTATGAAAATGAAAATATGTTCTTAAATGAATTTTCATTACACTCAATGACATGGAAAAAAAAAGGCAAATTAATCTGTATAAACTTGATCTTCAATATGCAATACTTCTTGTAATCAGTTACACTACTGTGAAGGCAATTTCCATTTTTAAGTCATCGTGACTTGATTTGTGATCTGATTCACAGTCTGTGTTTCCATTCTATCTTTTTCTATTTGTTTTGGTGGAGGAGGACCTGATCAAGGAGCACTTAAATAAGCTGGGCATATGTAACTCCATGAGGTCTAATGGGTTACACCTGTAAGTGCTGAGGGAGATAGTTGATGGTGTCATGAGGCCATTCTTGACTACTTTTCAAAAGACATGCGACTCACAGTGGACCTTGCTCATTAGCTATCCGTTCTGTTTTCAAAAATGGCAATAAAGAAGATGAGGGGAACTAGACTAGACAGACTCCCTCATTCGCCGAGACAGTGATGGACAAAATCCTCATAGCAAGCATTTGCAAACACATAAAGGACAAGAAGCTGACTGGGAGTGGTCAGCAATGTACACAAGGGGAAGTCACACATATCCAAGCTGATGGTCTTTACAGTAAGGTGATTAGCTTGGTGGATAAGGCAGGAGCAGTAAACATTGTTTACATTGACTTTAGTGAAGTCTTTGACACAGTATCCCATAATGTCATCCCAGATAAGCTAGTGAAATATGCATTAGGTATGCAAAGAGTGAGGTGGATTGAAAATTGACTAAATGGCCAGGTCCAGAGGACTGTGGTCAGTGACAGAAAGTACAGCAGTCCACGCTACCAAAAGTTTTCACCAATGATATGGGTGGTGGAGCAACGTGCCAGAAGTTCACAGATAATTCAAAAATGATCCAAAGCTGGAAAGAACGGCTGATAAACCAAACTGCACGCTGCTGGGCCAAAGGCCCTCAAAAGGCTGGAAGCTAGTGTCATTAAGTTGGGTAAATGCAAAGTCCTGTTCCTAGGGGTAACAATCATATGCTAGTGCATTCTTGGGCTGTGTAGCTAAAAGCAGATTTTCTGAAAAAGACCTTGGTGGATAAGAAACTGATCGTGAACCAGCAAAGTGCTCCCACGGCAAAAGACACCAGTAATATCTTTGGCTGCAATAGGAAAAGGTAAAAGGTCAAAAAAGATGATCCCTCCCTCTCCTAAGCAGCAGTGGGGCAACAGTTTGAGTGCTATGTCCAGTTCTGGGAATCTTCAAAGCAAGAAAGACAGGACTTCACTGGATTGATCCCAGCACTTTGCCACAAAGAAGTTAAAAGGACAGGAACATCTCTCATATGTGAGGAGAGGCTGAAGTGGGGTCCTTCAGTCTGAAGAAGAGAAGGCTTCAGAGCATCTATGTGTATAAATACTGGTAAGAGGGAATGAAGACACGGGGGCCATTTCTGCTCCATAGCACCTACTGACAGGATAGGAGGCGACAGGCACAAATTATAATGCACAACATGCTATCTGAGCCCAAGAAAACTCCTTTGATGTGAGAGCGGTCAAACACTGCAACAGGTTACTTAGAGGCTGTGGAGTCTCCACCTCCAGAGATCTTGAAAATCCAGCTGACTTAGTCCTGGACAATCTGTTCTGCATGATCACCCTTGACCCAGAAGGTTGGATCAGATCATCTCAAAGGTCCCTTTCAGTCTAAATTAACCTATGATTTTGACAGTCGTACTGTCAAAAATGCTCAGCAAAGCCTGTGTACCTGAGGAAAAGCAGAATATGACTCCTGACACTGGATAGTTTGTTCTTATTGCTGCAAGAGGAGTGAAAATAAGTGATTTACCAATTTACTAACATTTATAAATGCCTATTTAGTAACCTGAGGCAGGTAACAGTTTATCACAGTACACAACACATTTTAAGACTGAAAAGGAGTTTGGAATTTTCCATTTTTAAACATCAAAGTACTAGCAAAACTGGGAGCTCTGAATTCTCAGAGGGAATAAATCTTTAATCAGACTTCTAACTGCATGTGTGGCCTCCACAGTTATACATCTCTACTTGTACTGTGCTGATAGGAAGGCACAGTTCATCATCTGTTTCTGTTACAGGTTAGCTTTTATGGGTTTGAGTGCAGGATAAAGTTTTAAAGTTTTGCACAACACAGAAATCCTGACAGAGAACAGTTCTGTTTGTCCCATACTGTATCACATTAAAATATGTTTTGTACATTAAGATAGTACTGGCTTATCTCTAAGGATATACGTGTGTTGGAGAAATATTCCCAGACTTCTAGCACATGCGTGATTTAGTACAGAATAGGCTACAGCTATGAAAAAGAACTGGACTTTTTTGCTTGTGCATTTTGGCCTCCACAATCTGAATTACTTCCAATGACAGAAATCCTTAGATTAATTCTTGTAGTTATACAATATAAAATCACTTTTTCCTTCTAAGTTTTATGGAAGACTCAGATTGAAGGTTTAGAAATCTCACTGGGATTCAAAGAATTTTCCTAAAGCCTGACTCTATTCCCTTCATACCTGTATCTGTTGCAAAATTCAGCCTAATAATTAAAAAATTAAAAATTAAAAAAAAATCAGGGAAAACTACAGTATCAACAAAACAAAAAGACCGTAGTAAAACAGAGATGTATTTTGTAAATTATTTTTATAAAATAACTGCCCACTTGGAGAAAATCCTACTCAAAAGATTAAGAAAGACGTTGTAGCCATCATCATTTATTATAAGAATGGAAAGGTTTTTTTAACACTATTTAAAGAAGAACTGTTAAGAAACATTTTGAAACTGAGTGGAAGGAAGATTTGCGTGTTTTAGAAGGTGGGCCTTCATAATATGAGACATGTTAGGATAAGCTCAGGAAGATAACAAAAGAGATAACAAGCACATCCTTCATTTCAGCTGAAAGCTACATTCCATGAAAAAAATTTTTCATCTTGAATATTTACATAATCACTTGTTTTATTGTAAAGTTCCTCAGCTCCTGTGCAAGCACCTGCAGCTTCAAAGGGAAATCCTCAGCACTCTCCAACCCAGTTTTCTGCAGGAGGAATAGAATATGCAAAAGCCAAACTTTATCACAACTCTGGTAGCAAAAATCCACAAGTGAAAAACTGATTCCTTTGTGTCAGTAACACTCAACTGCTTTTTTTTTTCATAAAACAATTATATTACTGCATTGTTCTTTCATACATACTGTTAACTGATAATCAGTCAGCTCAGATAACAGTTCAGCGTGAATAATAAAATGAGCAATGATTTTCTTTACAAAATTTTTGTCTTTGAGTGTAACAGGTACTGTGTCATAAGGAGTTTTTAGAATACAGTCAGCCAAAGACAATCTAAGAAGCACTTGAAGGAGCTCAGGTGAAGATGAAAGACAAAATGGGAGTAAACTTTTAGACTCCTTATTTTCACTTCAAAGGAGAACAAAAGGATGTATCCTCCTTTCTAACCCAAATCTTCCAACCACTCTTTTCTTAACCTTTAAAATTTTGGGGTGGGAGAAATTCTTGCCTTCAGAAAGCCCGAAGTATCAGAAAATTGAAATGAACAAATTAGCAAATCAGCATGAAGATAACAAAGTAGGACTGGCATTTGAGAGATGCAGATTCCTAGAAGAATCTCCCAGATCAAAGTGTGTTCTAGCACCTCCAAGGCAATCTCTAAAATGTCATCTCTAAAATGTTGGAAACTGGGTAAACGGCACCCTGCTCTTTTCCAATATTTGTTTTCCCAAGATATCCAAAGGCAGACCAGGCAGCACAAACTCTTACTCTGAACTTGTACAACTATTCTTCTGCAAATCACGTCCTCAAAATCTATCAATATGGAAAAAATATTTGATAGATTGTCATATTGTATGTCCTGAGTAAACAAATAACAGGGCAAAAACTTTCTGCATTTGCTTTGTTCCCATGGGAATCAAAATTGCAAGCTTTCTCCTTTAATGGGATGGCTAAAAATGTATGGTATTGGAGTTTGAATACCTCAGTTTTTACTTCCATTTCTCCAAATCCACACAAAAAAAGCCAACATTTTAGGAACAGAGAGTATTATTAGAATCACTGATAAAACCTGTCTCTGGATTCACCAAAGAACTACCATTATATAAAACACGAAAAATCTCTTATGCAGACTACTTTAATTACCTGAGCTTTAGTCTCCTACTTGACAAATGAAATAGCAAAATTTACCTTACCTGACCTCTTCAAAATCATGTTATTACTATTTTTAATTTTTAAAAAATCCAAAAAGAGGCAGCCATGCTATGCAACTAATTTTAAAGCATGTAAATTCTAAACAGATATATTGCCTTAATGACCAAATATCCACTGGCACTTTTCTAAAAGATCTGATCTCATCCAGCATGTCTTGAAAGTGTCTCTGCTGTTAAGTATTGTAGCTCCAAGCTTTCAGGATTTATCTGTTATGGGGCTAAGCTCTTTCTATTATGGCTCATTAAAGCTGACACTGTATGAACAACAATTACCATTATTTCACCACTCTAATGTTGCTAAAACACATTTATCGATAAACTATTATGTTTCTCAGTTCAGCTGAACATCTGCCTCTTAAAAGCAAAGGGTTTTTGTTTGTTGGTTGTTTTTTTTTTTTCTTCTTCTTCCATATCCAGGAAAGAGTTTTGTCTTTCAAAGACAATCTGTTCATTGTCTTTCCTTTTCCCCTCCAACTATTAACATACTTTTGATTATTCCCTTCTTGAGCATCTCTTATTCCAGATGGCTCAGTAACCTTCCTTTTGTTTTCCTTGAGTCAAAGTGCCACTGATTCTCATTATGAGAAGGAAATAAAAGTTTCCACCATACATTTTAAGGCTTATGAAATGGGGCAGCCCCCCTCCTGTGCTTTAGATGCATGACTCTCTGTAGAATGGAAAGAGAAAAAAAATTCTCTGTGTCAGCACAGGCAGTAAAGCCTATCCCACTCTATGCAGAGTTGCTCAGATGCTCTGAACATTTGTTGGGTCTTAATCTTCAACTTTGCTGTAGCTGGATTTTTCTTTTAAATCGTAGAATAGTCATTCATCAATCATGCACTTATGCACTGAGGAGATTACGCATAGCCCAGAAGGCTTTCCAATTAAAGTAAAACTTTTGAAAAGTAAGAAAAATGAAACATCACAGATACCTGTACTTTAATAACATTCCTATTGCTATCTGCATGGAAAAGCACCAACCATGAATCTGTTTCTGGAAGGTATTTGATATCAGTCTTCAAGGAAAAAAAAACATTTAGACCTTGGCTTTATGTTTTTCCCACCTAAAGATTCTTTGTATCTGAATACAGTAGTACAAGAATTTGGATCTAATAAGAGCAGCATCAAACACTGAGAACAATTTGGATTTTCCACAGTCCTGCAGCACATGAAAGTTTTGTGGCACACAGCCTACTGAAGCCAATGATTCTTTTCTTGTAAGAGTTGTCTGTGATACAGAGATGACAGCCCAGTCCAATGATGACTGTCAGAATGCAGAACCTTTTTCTGGAGACCCCATGTGTTAGTTGAGCCCCAGTGTCAATAAGAGCTGTTTGGCATCTCAGGCACATAGAAGCAGCACTGATTAGCAACAAAGAAAAAGAGAAGTCTGTCAGTGTCATTAAGAAAGTTGTGTCTTTTGATGTTATGTCCACACAGCTGGTAGATGGCAAGAATGAAGATAATTGTTTCATATCATTTCTGTGATTCACTAGATCTTTTTTTTTGCAGGACAAGAACTCGTCCCTTCACAGCTACATTAATGAAGTTCAGCCTTCACCTTTTGCTTTCAAATGCCAGAAGGCACATGAAGGATGCAGAGTCCATCTCCTCTTTCACTGCAGGCAGTTTTTTGGCTGATAAGCTCCAGACAAGTGTCCAGATTACAGAAGAGACAAAGTTAAAAAAAATAATAATTATGCCAGCAGGTACATATAAAGAGGACATCCAGGGTGCACAAGAACATCAATAAAATCCAAGCTGCCACTGCACTCCTGTGCAATCCTAACAGGTAACATGCAGAATCTTACAGGTGTAACACAGTTTCTGACATTGCATGGAGCTCCACAGATCTGAACACCATGAATGTGTAAGGTTGTACATATCACCCACATAGCCAGAGGAGGGCTGCTACAGGAGTAAGGCAAGTTGCAGAGAAGGACAAGCTTGGATATAGCAGTAGATTAAAAAATACAGCTCACAACTACCAAGAAACCCCTCTGCTCACCAGCTAAGGAAAGCATGCTGTTGAACATATATACATGTATTTCCATTACAGCTATGGAAGGGCCAGCAGCCAGTATGAATTCTTGTTTCACTACAACACACTGACAAAGCTAGATGGAAGCCTTTTTTATCTGCTACAGTTGGCCTACTGAAGCACACAGACATATGCTTCCTGGTGTTTCACAGCACATAGCCATTGTCAGCATGGTAAACGGGGCATACACGCACCTCACTGAAGCAAGGAACATAAGCTTGAGAAACATCTCTGTTTGTTCCGTTGCTCAAGTATTTTGAGTTACTTTATTTTCTGCTACCCAGCACGGACCAATATACACACAAACACATTTCCTCACCATCTCAACATCCTTAAGAATTAAAACAGTAGAAGGAATACAGCTGTCTTCTTCCAGATCACACCAGCCACAGAATTTCAAGTTGCTTTCTTCCAAGTGTTCAACAGATAAGTCATAAATTTAAGAGTCCTCAGTGTGAAGGAATACTATAGACTACATACCAGAGGAATGGTGAAACCAACAACCACAAAGATGCAGAGAACCCATCCTGTTAAGCTCCTTTCAGAGCCACTACCACTGTCGTCATCCCCCCCCCCTTTCATTTGTAATGGCCTTTATAGAAATGTGTACAATCACACCATGAAGAAAAGGTAAAGTGTGGTGCAGTGAATCAAATAACAACAAACATATCTGAAGAGAAAACAAAAAACACTGACATGACACACAAAGCGCAGCCAGCCAGAGGTCAGATGAAGGCAGTGTTCGAGGCAATCGGCAGCAGCAAAACCAACATCAGCAAGAGCCATGCTAAGCAGCTTTTTCTCTTGAAGCTCTTCTTGTCATGATTCCTTACCAACATTTGTTTAGCCAAGTACTTAGGCTCCACAAGGGAGAGAACTGCCACATAACTCTGCACAGAAATGTGCCACTACATTTGACTGTAACGGGAAGTACACAGGTGGCAATCACATTTCAAAACAGTGCTGATAATCAAGCTGATTGGCTTTTTTTTCCTGCAGCATTCAGAGGATGAAACAGTGCTTACAAATGTTTCAAATTATCTGAATGTCATTCTTGTCTTTGTTTTTAGAGAATACAGCCTCACACATGGCTTTTATCAACACAAGGGGTTTCTAACCACATACTTTCTAAGTACATACTTGACTTTCCTCCAGAAATTATCTATAAAAGACATGAGGGCCTCATTTGAAAGAAACTAATGAGTTTCTTCTTGTTAAGATTTTTAATTTTGCTCATTTTGGAAACTACTGAAACTAGAGGGCCAAATCAGTATTTGATAGAAGGAAAACATAAAGGCAGTATTGGTGGATGTATTTCTTAATACGTCTCTGAGCGAGGGCTGAAGCAAAGGCCCTCACTCTAGGCCTTCCAGAAGTCCCTGAGAACTGCACTACCACAGTACTCCGGTTTTCTACAATGCAGTTAAATTATGATCATACTTTAAATAGGACTAAACTAATTTCAAACTTCTATGACCACAATTTATTCTGATATCACATGGCTGGGTTAGCTGAAGGCCACATTAACACTTCTTCCCCCATGGCCAGATACATGCTACAAAGTACAGATGTTGTGCTCAAAAGAGTCATCTTCACAGTGAATATATTCTGTGGGAGCATCATGAATTTTCTACGCTCTTTCTAAGCTTAAATAACAGCTTAGATTTGGTAAAGTAGATGCAGGTAAAAAGTAGCAACTAGAAAAGGCAGTAATTGTGAAACTAATTTTGTTTAGGTTCCAAGAAGTGAAGCAGCAGAGCCATTATGAACCATAAATGTTACTCCTACATATAGTCTGCTTTGCAGCATAACAGACAAAGTCTGTTTTATAAGGGTTCTATAAGGAGCTGTTTTCCCTGTTCATCAAGGAAAGGAATGCACACAAGGCTGTGGAATGCAGATGGAACTCACTTCTACAAAACCCACTTTCCCAGGCAAAGCTCATTCAAATATATCAAATTTCCCACACTTTGAGTTCAGCACAAGCTCAACCCCACTATCACAGACCAAACAGACATTAGCCATGCTGTGAAGGTTGCTAAAGAGATCAGGTCACAAGTTCAGGTAGAGGAGAAGCTGTGGTGGTGAAGGTGCAGATCCTGCAAGAGGTTAATTCAAGTAATGTCCATAGCACATGCTATTTCAGTGTGCTGGAAAGTCAAGTTTCCTGAAGGTTGATGGGACAATCTGTGTGACTCCTTACTGTTACCCTGAGTAATTAGTAATGACTGGGGTTGAAGATTGTCCAAATTACTCCTAGGATTTAGTCCTTATTCTTATAAAAGCATGGGCTAAAAAAGGCATTTAAGATACTAAACAAAAACAGAGTGAAATTGCTCAAAAGAAAAATTAGTCAGCAAAAAGAAACAATGTTTAAAAGGCCAGATATTTATCTATCAAGCAGATGGCAAGATTCACCATGCAGACAGAGACAACACAATGTTTATCAGCTGTCTTTGACAGTACTTTTGAAATGGCATATTCATCTGCCAGTTTAGTTTACAGAGAAATATCTGCTAGGCCCTGAATCACCCTAAGAGCTAAAAAGGAAGAGAAAGAGTAGATTTGGGCATATAAACACGATATAAAATATCTACGTTATTTTTCAGGCACGTATATTTCCAAACACAAAACTTTCTAAAAACAAGTGTTACTGCTCTAACTTTACTGCAACATACAAATAAGCACAGAATTCACACACTTCAATGACTAGAGAAAACTACTGGGATGCAATAACCTGTCTTGTTGAATTTTCTTCATTTACACAAAAGATGTAGCTGTGTAGTTGTTCAGTTGTTTAGGTTGCCCCTGCTGAAGAAGGGACCATAGACAGGAAGCAATAGGGGAAAGGAGAAAAGCTTTACAGTGCCAATGTCTTCCTTAGCCCAAAACCACTACTGATCAAAGTGATGTAAAAATCAGCGAGAAAGGAGTGACTGGAATTTATAACTGACTTCAGCTGTCAATCTACAGCTACACCTATCCACCAGCCATGACTGAACAACCAGCTAACATCCAGCCATCTGACCCATCCTGTCAGCCCTTGGCAAAGCTTGGCAGAAAGAAAGCAAGAGAGAAAGCAAGAGAGAAAGGGAGGGAGGAAAAAAACCCAGCTGTAGCAATTACACTTTTTTTTTTTTTATTGCAGGGCCCATGTGCAAAGGCAATGTCAGACCCTAGATGCTGCAATTGCAGCGGCTGCAAAAGATGAAGAAAACCAGCCAATGCCAGTTAACACCATGCTACCAAAATCTCATACACCTCTCCATTCCTTGGGAAAACAAAAGCAACAGTAGTCTTTGTTCACAGCACCAGTCACCTGCAACCCTTTTCTGGAAAAGGGCTAGAAGGCCCCACAGTCCTGGTCTGCTTTTAGAGATGAGATGTACTGTGTGGACGTATGGGGTTCTTCTCTAGGAAGAAGCAGTACACTAATGCTCCATGTATAAATTTTGGAACTGCCTGCTACCAAAAGTCATGAGCTCACAAGTGTGGAGAAGGCAACATATTTCTAAAGATATATTAAGTTTTCAGCTGAAGTTCCAGGCTTTAAACACTTTAAGACAATGTTGTCCTTTTGACCAGCCATAACTAGGCTATTTGATTACAGTAATTTAATACTTTTAAATCCTATTCCACACAAACTCTCAAAGCTTAGAAGTGATTTTGTACTTCAGTTAAATGCCAAATTGCACCTTCTTAAGCTGCTTCACCAGTTTCTAATCAATTCAGCTCTTGTTCCTTGAGCAGCTTGTCAGTGTTGAAATCAGAATTACATATTGCAGGACAGTTCAGGGTAGCAGGGACTCTGGGAGGTCTGCAGCCCAGTTTCCTGCTTGACGCAGCCATGAGATCCAATGAGGACACTCAAGGCTTTACACAGTTTGATCTTTAAAATTTCCAAGGACGGAGACAGCATAAACTCTGTGTCCCCAACCTTCACTGTTTTCTTATCTTCAAGGGTTAGAGTTTTATTACATCAAGTCAGAAAAGCCCACGTGCTTCTTTATTTTAGCAGAAATCTCCATCTTCTGTTTTACCTTTGTATTTCAAGCCATGGATCTGATGTAGCTGTATCTGGTAACTGAAACCCCAACACACTAAAGAAGCCATGTTGGAAACTAGAATCAATAGCTTCACCAGCATGGCCTAAGCAAGCACACAGAGCAAACTCTCCCCCATCCTGTTCTTCCTTTCCCAAAAAGGTCTCACACTGCTCACAGCAGCTGGCTAGTTACACGTAGAACATGTTTGCAGAGCTGCTAGCCTCTAACATACATTAAACCCACCTAAAAATGGATGAAAGAAATGGGTAATAATTTAAATAAGAACAAGGTCATAATCAGTAAAACTTGTCTACAGGCTGTGACTCTGTTTTTCCAATAATCTTTGAAGTTTTGCCTTAAAGAAAAAAGAGCCCCTAATATTCAAGCACCTGTTTTTGTCAGTTTCACTTAACAGCTCCTCAGTTCCCATGCCAGCTCCCTTTTCTCCTGCCTGTCAGATTGGTATTAGCAGGAGGGTGGCTGGAGAAGGGGCTCTTTACCAGTAAGTGAGCAGGCCAGAATGACCACAGAAAGCAAAGAGGAGCCAGACCACAGGAAGCACACAGACTGGTAAGTAGTCATAGGTTAGAGGTTACAGTGTCAATGTAAACACCAAGAGGAATTTGTGTTAAATGTAGTATACTGTTTATAACTTAACTCACTTGTTCTGTTTGTTTTTTTTTTTTCTTTTAACCACAGAGGGAAGAACCAAAACAAAAGACCACCAAGCGGGGCTATTCCCTATCCCTTTTTTAAGTGGTTTGCATGAATTATGGTCAAATAAAAGAGGGCAATAGGATTAAGCTGAGAAAAGTATGGTACAAACAGCTCCTATAAATCTCCTAGATCTCTTAAGCAAACTCATCCACTAGTGGAAAGGTCAGTTGAAATCCTATCCACTGGACATACACTTTTTCCAGAGGAATTCTCTACGTATGCTACAAAGATTTAACACAATAAGTTAATCTCCAAGTTACATCCAGATATGATGCTTTAATACTGCTATACTACTAATAATGGCATACTAAGTTCTGTCATTCAAGTAGATCATCTTTCAAGATCTATTTCAACTACTTTGAAGAATGAACAATCTTAATTTTCATTGCCAATTATCTGTTTGAATGCAAATCTGCATTAATACTAAACATAACAGAGACCCTATGGTCAAATAACCAAAGGCTGCTGCAAAACAGGCAGAACAAACAGTATCCAATACAATAACAAAGCTTCACTCTAACCAACTGTGAAGAGCAAAACATGGAACAATATTCATGCTGAGCTACCACATCTCATTGAACTGCTTAATATGCAGCATTTGTACAGGCTGGTAGTGCCATCTCCACGTTATAGATAGGGGACTGATTTAGAAAGATTAGAAAGATTCCCTCAAGAGCAAAGCGTCTCATCCAGAAATGGGCCCCCGAAGTGCCAGGGACTTCTCCTAGCTGCTGAGGCTACAGAACACTGTCTATGTTGGAGCTACTCTGACACAGAATTCCCTCTGACTGTTCTAGGTGCCTCCTCAGGGCCTCACTGAGAGCACAGAACTCCAAATGCACTGCAGTGTGCATCAACTTCTGAATCACGAGATCAAGGTTTCAAACCACCACTGCTATTTAATATTTAAGCATTATTGTTACTCACATTTATCCTGAAGGTTTACCTTAGGTGTATCTTACTAAAAACATACACAGGAGAGCTATTGGAGCTGAAACCTTGTGTATTATTTGGGTGGGGTTTTTTTTTATTGTTTTAGTAAAACTCATCAGCATGTATGTGTTCAGGCCACAAATCTTGTTTTGCATATACACACTGTGGTGGCACAGCAGAAAACTGGAAGATGGAAACTTGGTGTAACAAAAGCATGGAAAAAATACCAGTGGAAGCAAAAACACATATTTAACTGCACTCCTAAGGTTCACTCAATTCCAAAAATCTTTCACAGCAAATAAGCTTTATGAAATCAGACCTATTCTTCACTATACAAAAAGTATATACTTCTTCCTTTGAAATCCTGCTTCTTGCTAGACTGGCAAATTACAGCCTAAAAGACATAGTTGTTTTCTTCTTTCTACCTGTTAGTGCAGAAAAGAGATAAGGATTGGGAAACAAGCCACAAGTCTGTTCAAACAAAGAGCAGACGAGGCCAAGAATTGGCTATTTCAAAGGTTAGCAAAGCTCACCAATACATGCAGCCTCTTGATGTACCATCTCCTAACTGTATAAACTGCAAAATATTCTGCTATTTACTCATCCATATATTTATATTACATCTCACATTTCTGACAGGAAGCTCCCAGCTTTCCTACTTGAAAGAAGTGATGATTCATTAAATAAAACTGAAGTTCACACTGCTCAGGTACAGCATCTTGCCCTTTTCATTAGCTGCAAACACAGCAAAAGATTTAGGCTCTCTACACCATACAATGCATACAATGGCATTCCTCCACAAAGTCTTCCTCATTCAGAGGAAAATATTCTAGCAACAATACTTCCATTTATTTGCACACTCCAGAAAAGCTAACAACAGCACCAAAAGACAAATTGTGCTCTCTCTAGCAGCTTCCTCCCTGGGCTCTTTGGTTAAAGTACAGTAATTTGGGGAATAACTCACTTTCTAATTCATCAGTTTAGTGTGGGAAGTGATGAGAGGGTAGGACGGTATAGTTGACTGCATTCCTGACTGTCCATGGCCTTGTGCTGCATAGTGCTGTACACTTTTCCAAAGGGAAATACCATTCAAAGGCAAAGTGTAAAGCAATTCAAACATGACTAAGTTTCAGCAAGCTAAAATGAAATGGTCACCACCTGTAGTGAATAATCTGAGAAGCAGAAGCTTACCAAGAACAAATGGCTCAAATGAAAACGTTTTAGGCTAACAAACCCCATCAGATGTAGCAGACATTTCATACATTTTAGACCATTCTGGCAAAACACCCTCCTCCCCCACCTGCTGTTATAAAGCCTTGGACTCCACAGCCTCTGTGAGGTCAGGAAGAATCATGCGAAGTGCACAGAATGAAAGGCAATTGACAATTCTTCCTTGCACTTACCTACACTTGTAGGAAATATATCCTCGTTGTTGATTTGCATCTCAATCCAGTCCATGAGGAGATTCATGTACTGCGGTGCCGGCAGCGCTGTAGGCTTCTTGTATTTCATGTCATCCTGCCACCGGTACTCATACTTAGGGCCTCCAGACATCACTGGGCAGGTCCTCTCTGTGCAGAACTCACAGATAGTTCCATAAATGAGGTTGATCCTGTTGAAGAAGTCAACAACATGGACAGCCACCCAGTCATTTTGGTCTTCTCCCCTGGGCAACTGTACAGCTGCTTTCAAGTCCACACCTGAGTGCAGAGTGGCCTGAGCTCTTTTATGTAGCTCAAACCTCTGGGTTCCAGGTTCAAACTTGCGTTTTGGACGAAAAGTCTTATCCTTATTAAAGACTTGCTTCAGTGCTATTGACATGTCTGATAATCTTCTGCTCTGCAGCAGATGGCAGAAAAGCACTGCTAAGATTTAGCTCAGGTATCTGAAAACACTTGCTCCCTATCACAGGTCCTCCAGGTTCTTTTTGTCACAGAAGTTCGTGTTGACTTCAAAGCAGTCTACTAGCTCTTCCACTTGAAAGCCTTCCCAAAAGGCTTCATGTCCCTAAGGATATGGAAATGATTTACATTAGTGGAAAGCTCAAGTTTGGACCCACCAGTTTGTTATCATTTTACCATCGTTTTCTATTAATTATAAGCTGAAAAGCAAATGTAAAGTATTTAATAAACCAGATTTAAAAAATACTAATCTCTAACTTGATGAAAACATAAAACATAAACAACATATTTTTTATACTTTTTTTCTTTTTTCTTTTTTTTAAGTATTAAGGAATTATCATCTCTGTCTTTTATCGTACTTAATCCACCCTCGGGAATTCAGCAATGGTTTTAATTTTCTACTAAACTGTGTAAAACTATTAAAAAGCAATGGTGAAGCTGACACTTTCTTAATAGCTCTATTTATCTTCTCTACAGGGGAACAGCCAGCATGGTGGATCTCTGCCTCTGCACAGTAATGCCACCAGGAGAGGTAAGGGATTGTCCCACTCTGCTCTGTGCTGTGCAGCTTCACTTTGAGTATTAGGTGCAGGTCTGGACACCACAATATAAAGATGTAAAGCTATTACAGAGTGTCCAAAGTGGAGCAACAAAGATGCAGAAGGGTGTGGAGAATAAGAGGCGTGAGAAGAGACTGTGGCCCTCGATTTAAATTTTCATAGCACTATAAGCATCCTACCCTATCAGTGTCTAATGAACACTCTTCATGGGATTATGTGTGCTCTACTGTTTTCCTTAAGCTGTGCATGGAAAGCACTGAATTACTCTGAAGGCACTCTTAAAGCTTTCAAGAGAGGTCTTGAAAAAGGCTTTTTTTTTTGTTCACCAGAAGAAAGTAGCGCATACCTAGGCAAGGAGAACTGTAGTGTGTTAGACCCCATCTGCACACAGTAGAATGTAAGCAACATGGAAAATCCTCCCCCAAGTAGCTGGAAGATTAAATAAAACCAGTTGCCCTTTCCTTTCACCGATGGCACATCTTTACACCACCCTGCAGAGATACTTCAATCATGAGTTTATAAGCAGTCATTCTTCCTCTGTCAGCAAAACATGAGACTTGCAGGGTTGGACCCCAGTCACACCTGACATGGCCCTTGATGTAGTATTCCTGCACAGTCTGGAAATAATGAAATACAAAGGCCGGGAAGGCCAGCCTCCTAATAGTCAAATTAAGAGTCATTAGCAGGAAATGAGGGTGCTTTAAGAGACAGCCTTGTCCTACAGTTTGTTGCAAAGACCATAACTTCCGGCTTTCAGATGCTCTGTGGCAGCAGGCTGTTTATTTAAAAGCCTTTTGAAGGACAGCTGGTTACTGCTGCTCAGACCGAGCTGGTGACTGGCACACTTGGAGATGGCATGGAGCCAACGTCTCAGTTTGCAGTAAGGATGTCAAACAGGAGTTTCACAGCTCAGGTCACTACTTCTTTTGAGTGTAATACACATGGCACTCTAACATGGCTACTTCCTCAAGTGTAAATATTCACCATGACACAACATTTTTATTTAAAACAACTAGCTGCGTAACAAATAAAACACATCATCTTGAAAAGATAACAATATTCGCTGCTGTTAAACTTTCACTGCAGAAGAACAGTGAACACAGAAGAAGTAACAAAACACTCACCAAACAACTCACTGTCTCAAGTCTTCTACATACCAAGAATCAAATGGTGAAATTGCTCACAGGAGCATACATACATCATGGTCTAACGCAACTCAACAGCTAATAACATAAGATTACTATGCAGTCAGATAAAATGTGCTTTAATACAACAAGGGGAATGAAAATAAATGAGAATTGCCTGTGAATTTCCTGCACTGAGAATCCTACGTTCAGCATCTTGTAGTAAAAAGTAAGGCCGCCTCTCTTATTTATCTGCAAATTTACCTGATAAAAAAACATATTTACTACTCTGGACTGTACATGTCAAACTCATACTGTAATGCCTACTATCAGTTGATCTATTTTTCCTCTCTCTTAAAATATCTTGGAAAGCTGTGCAAAGCTGGGAACACGTGTATTTAATTTCTCAATCATTTTCACTTAAAAAAATATAATAAAGAGTATGGTGAAGATCAGTGAATCAGTTCTCTGAAATCGCTTTTTGCAGTTTTGTGAGGATATTTGCTATCTAGTTAACCCTGTTCTTCACTCAAAAGCTTGCCAAAATGAATGAAGAAAAACATGATTTTTTGACACCTCCCCCTCACTTCTGCAATGGACAGGGATCCTGCATGCTATGCTGTGTCCTTACTGCTCCCACTACAGCACCCAGCTACCAAGCATTTCTAAACAGTCACAGATAGCATCACCACTACCTTCCTGGAAGAAATAAGCTTTCATATTACCTACAAGGGACAAAAGAACAGCCTGAGCTTCAGCAGAGTACCTGATTTTCAGCTGAGATTCACCCACTTTAGATTTGGATCCTTCAAAGGCTTATGCTAATTGAAAAGCTTTAGCGACAGTCTGCAGTCTCTAAAAGTATCTTTATGGTTTAGGCAATGAAGTGGTACTTAATTGCAGGATGGCCTCTGCTTTGGGCTGAATCATGGAACCATTGGAGAAACTCACACACCTCTGGACTTCCAGCATGTTGCAGCATTGTGTTTTACTCAGCAAGTGATGAGAGGTCTGTCATTCCATTCTGGATCACAAATTAAAACTTTGTAGTGATAGACTTTGAAAGGAAATATATTGCTTCAAAATCGTATGGCTTTATCAAAAGTAAACCCATCCGATAGCAACAAATGGTGAGCAAAACTTCAAGATTTTTAAAGCACTGACGATGGAATTTGGCATGCCTGCCATCATTTTAACTGTCATGACAGTTCTCATCTGTGGAGAATGAGAAATGCTCACAGTTTCGTTACCTAAAGTGGTCTTGGGAGGGTTATTTCAGTGACTAAATGCTGTGAATAATGCTGCTGTGTTGGCTATAATGGATTATAGCTCCTTGAAATCGGCACAGTCGCACCACCTTTCCACGTAAAATTAAACTTGACTATTGATTACTTATTTGGCATTGTTTGTGTCTAACAGTCTTCATACCCCAGTAATGCCAGAAGGACTTATATTGACTGATGTCAGAGGCCACAGAAACTGGCTTCTGACCCATGATAGATTCACTTCTGAATTGTACCACTAATTTACAGCTGTCCCTCTATGGGCAACTCAAGTGGGCAATTCCTTCAAATGATAAAGTGCGTTTCCAAAGTATACACAAAATACTCTTGTGAGAATATTCCGTGGCCTGAATGATACAGTTTGGTGAACAGGTACACCAAATCAGCTCATAAACCAGTCCTGCCCACACGGATACCACCCACACAGACAGAAAAATAAGCAAAACATCACCACCACCCTGTCTGAGTCACTGTTGAGTTAAAAACCCAACATATAATTTCTTCATACAGTTTCTATTAAATCACAGGCATAAGAATGTTACACGACACTGTTTGCAATCACATGCTTTTCATCAGAGCACTCTAGTGAGCATAACACGAGCCTTAAGCAGAAAGGTAGCTCACAAATTCCTATTTTATTTGCCAAGGAAGTGAAGAAACATGACCTCCCCAGCATCAAAGACACAGTAAGCGTTCTATCCTACAAGACACTGTCTGAAAAATCAACACTGCATCTTCATTTTCTTTTATATTTTCCTTTCCAAAAATATAAGCTTTCATTCTGAGCACTTGTATGGTCTGATTCAAAGTCATCTGCAGCCTCTAGAAAATCACATTTGATCTAAATCCCATTAAGTACCAACACTTTGTAGACTTCTCATATTTGGCTTCATACTTGACTATCAAATTTAATACAGTTTTAATACAAGGCACAATATTCTTTAAATAGAGGACCATACATACTATTCTTCCTTTTGAATATTCAAATGCATACTTTCTCTACATTCAGTCTCCTGACTGAGAGCAACTATTATCCTACATTACAATCAGTTCTTGTAACACAGCAAAGTACAAAGAACAATTGAGTGAACAATGGCCTGTCTAGAAATCTTAAAACATCTTTCCTATTTAGACAGCAAAAAACATCAAAATAAAGAGGAATAATATCCCACATATCTTGCACAAGTTTGTGCAATTCAAGTTTAATCATAAGAAAAAAACTGCTGTACAATCATGCTGTGCAAATTCATGGTGGAAACTTCATTTCTTTATGGGGGGGCAACACAAACAAACAAACCAAACAATAAAACCACAGCAAGCAAAAGGACAACCCTTATTAACATGTAATATAGACCTGCATTATGGTTTTAACAGAGTTGAAAGAGAAAGGAAAATGGATCAAAGCAAGTTTGGGTTACTGAGGAAGTGTCTCGAAAAAGCACCATGTACAAACACAGGAACTAGGTTTTAAAAGTCATTGTATCCTTTTCTACATGTTATCCTATTCTCAACAATCTTCTAAGCTCATAAAAAGTGAGCTCCCATGGACGCTACATAGAAATGTATAAACAATGACTTGGTTTTCCAGATGCTGGCCTGTATAGTTTCTCCATGATTTCTGCAGTGAATGTTTTCAGGAAGAATCAACATTATTAACAACAACAAAAAAAAAAGTCCTAAGTCCTGCTTCAGCCTTTATCCATGGTTTCTATGTTAGCTGAAAACTCAGAGCATTTTAATTAATGTGCAAAATAACAATAGTAAGTGGTAGCATTCAGTGAAAGGAAGCTAACCGATGCCTGAGGACAAGAATTTGCTATTTCTTGTGGTGGTAAAAATCCCAGCATCTCTAGAAAAATATGGAATTTGGCTTCAAGTCCTCTCACAGAAGGACTCTTGAGTTTCTTCAAGTTCCTTGCTTTTCTATAGAGCTACCAGGATTGCCTTACATTAATGCCTATATGATAACCATGAGAACAGTACAGCTTCAAGGTCCTCAGTGGAAAGCGCTGACTGTAAAGAAGTCTTCCCATAGTCAGAAACATTTCCCAAATATATAACAACATCCATTTTACATGTAATAGCAAGCCTTTGTTTCGCTCGTGCATGAGAAAAAAAAAAAAAAGAAAAAGAGCAAGTGGTTTCCTGGGATTAATAAAAACCACAACGGTAAGAGATTGCAGAATATAGTACAAGCAGTATTTTAATAATCAAGGTGTCAATGTTCAGTGAAATAAAGGATTTTTACTCAATTCTTATTTGATTTGGAGCTGTAACTGCTTCCCCTTCTTCTACTGCCTTATTTCTAAGCTTAACACTTGAAGAAGGAAAGCAGAATATAATGGATAACTGTCTATAAAGCTAGGTCCCTTAAAATGAATGTATTCCTGTAATATTTGACAAGCATTTCACTGGATCGGCTTCTGCTTAAAAACCTCTACATTAATGTCATTGCAATGCCTGACAAAAGAAACAGAATCATACTTCATGACTCTGCCAAACTACAGAGATTTTCATAGAGATTAAACTGGAAAACAATAAACAGGACTAAAGAAGTCCCTCCATTGTGTCTAAGGAGCAATGGCAGGGATGAGAGAGGATAAATCTTAGGCGTAAACTTCATTATAACAAATTAGGCATGCTTTTCACCATAGGAAGAAACATTTCTGTATTAATGGAGGGCTCATTTCTCAATCAGTGTCATTCTAGAGGCTTTCAGAAGTGTAACAGGAATTAACATCTCATCAGAAGTTCTGGAGAGGTACTAGTATACCCTCCTACTTACTTGCTTATTGGAAGTCTGTGTTGTAATAGCATCCATAATAATCCAAACAGGAATATGTCCTTGCTATAGAAGACAGCTTCATGTCAGCTGAAAAAAGGATTCCTCAGAATTACAAACAGTAAAGAAATCACAAAATATTGATGGTTTAGTTCATACTGAAGTTCAGCCCTTACTCCTCCGTTGTTCAAGAACTTAAGGTTATGACCTTCTACAGACTGATGTTCAAGCAAGAGTAAGTATGGCTGTAATTTCTTTCTGGAAAGTTCTGTTCCACTTCAACTCTTAGCCTTTCATGTTCCTGTCCTCTTACCATGTCCGCTGTGATATGTGGCCTAAGTGGATATAATCCCTTCAAAACCCGTATAAGGCTGAGTACTAAACTAAATAATTAAGGAGACCATTGATTTTTCACCCCAGTACATTTCTTTGATCCCCTGCATGGATACACAGCACAGGAAAGAGGACAGCATAAGCACTGTCTGTGGAGGGCAAAGGATAGGATGGGTGAAACATGGAGGAGTGCCTTTCTAGCCAGTCACTGAATCACAGTGTTTGCCATTATTTCAGACCTTCCAAGTCCTTAAAGCAGGTTGGGAACTCCCTTTGGCTCATGCATCTACTGAGGCTGAATTCTGACAGAGTGACAGGATCATGCAGTGAAGTATGTTCAGTACTGACAATGCCTTTGAATGATGGTTGTTGGGTATTTTTTTTTTTGGCTACCCAGCTCTTACAGTTCTCCTCTTGGTTCACAAACTTCAACTGGTCTGAGCTGTAGCTAGCATGCTTACAAACACAGCCACAAAGCCACGCTCTTTCTAAATACACCAACAGCTTTTGCTTTCAGTTGTCAATTCCTTGTGATCTGCTACTTCTTCCCACCATTAATAAAAAAAGCTTTTACAAATGCATGTGCATAGCTTGGCCAGCTGCTCTTGCAATCACTGCTCTTGCAAACACCACACTGGTGGACTGCATGGCTGGGCTGACCAACGCTCCGGTAGGAGTAGCAAGAAAACCAGCTCAAAAACCATGCTTTGTCCAAAATCCTGCCGTCTCTGTGGATAGTGTTCTCACTGAAATTATTGTGACAGAGAACTGTTATCATCATTCGTTCTTTTAAAAATATGAACAGGATGGTTAAATGGAATAAATAAATTCTAACAGCTTTCAGAAAACAGATACAAACTAAACTACACAATGATTCTCCCTAACACGCATTTTTCTCTTCCAGTTCATTTCATTTCTACCCTCAATAGAAGTAAAATTTTACTTTTATCCTCTGCATACACTCCTTTGAAAAGAGAGTAAGAATGAGTTAAATTGTGGTTACAGTTCATAAATCTCTTTGTTCTATTCAGCTTAACTCGCTCCTCAATCTGCATTCTGCCTTTCAAAAGTGCTGGAATAACTGAGTAGATGGCACTAAAATCCAGTTTCCTTCTCACCCCCACACACCAAGAACATTCACACAATTCTCAAGGACAAAATCCAAAAGCTGAGATTTAACATGAATCCTAGGAAGTCTGTTTTTAGAATGACCACGACAGGTCTCGTGAGTGGGAAGAAATAACAAAACATACGTACACAAAATTGCTCCAGTGGTCTCAGATCTAAACTCAGGGCCTTTCTCTTTTACGTGTACAGACTCACTGGAGGGCAGGTCTCTGTACACAGCAGTACAGTAGCTCTTTTGCTAAAAGTCAGCATTTTATCCTCCAAAACTTCAAGTTCCCTACCCTACAAACAGTGGCCAAGGTCTTCATTTTTAGACTAAGCCTTAGTTTTAGAAAACCACATATGTGTTCAAGAACATCTAAATCATACATTCCATCATGCAGTATCATTTTGATTCAAACTACTCATTTTTACATCAAGAAACAGAGCTACAAAGGCAGTCATGCTACACACACTATGCTGGCAAACATAAATAACTAAGACTGCTCAGAAAACCACATCTACTCAGAAAACCAGATATAGAAAGGTTAGCCTAAATCTGGCTTCTGCTGCCAAATCTCCAGCTGGCTGTCCCAAGGAGAAAAGAGGAGAAGCAGGTTGGTGACAGAGAGCCTCAGTTCTAAGTAGCTCCAGGTTTCAGAGCAAAAGACCTGCAGGGAGTCTACAGCATCATCAGGTGGTGTTCTGCACCCTTCATTACAAACAGTTCTCAACATGGCATAGTGATTTTTCATTACAAAGAATTACCCTTAGCTCAACATTACTGAGAGACAAGATCAATCCAAAATCATGTAGCAGTTGAGGTTATGCCTGACCCAGGTAGCCCCTCGATTTGACCTCTGGTAACTCATATCTGAGTGAGACTGTTATGGGCCCTACAGCAGGAAGACAGTGAAGGTAATTCCACTACTAACCATGGGGATTAGGATTTGTTTGTCTTTACAAAGCAGTGGTGAACAAGACAAAATACATACTTTTTCACAAATGAAGGAATATTAAAAGAAAAAAAAAAAAAAAAGGATATATTAACTACAAATATATTTTAATTATTCATGCCACAAATCTAAAGTTTTGTCCTGAATCAATTCACTTGAACCCTGGTGTTCCGAATGAGTACTAGAAAAGCTAAGTGATCTTAAGATCAGTAAAGAACATTTAAAGAGCTAAAGATCAGAAGAAATCTTAGCTTCCATCAAAGTTCCCAATGTATATGCAACAAATAGTGAGTGGCAGCAACTGCAGTTAATTATGGACATTTTCAGATCAGAGAGAGCATTCCTGCTTGTGTCTTTTGAAAAATACAGAAGGTTTCACAGATCAGACCAAGGATGATTTTGTAGGCTAAGGGTCTGGTGGTTCTGTGACTTGGCAAAACATACTGCATTTCAACACACTCAGTCACAAGGCATAGCCTTTGTAGTTGTAGAAGTCTGGTTGTGTGTCCTCTACCTCCAAAATTCAAAGAAATAGATCAGTCAGTGCTGATTTATGAGTTGTTCTGAACTTGTAGGACTAAATTGGCGTGAAGGCTGAAGAGATTTCTGTCCAGAGAACAGTTCTGACTACCACCCTGTAATTTTACCATGTTTGACCTTATCATCTGGTCAAAATGACCTACTATTTTGTGCAGGGCAGGAAACTCTGGATCTGTTAAACATACGCATTCCCATAAACCAGACTAGAAACAGAATACCTGGGGTGAAGTACTCATCCACACTACAAAGCTCTAAATAAGCAGCTTGTAACTTGTACCAAAAAACAAACAAAACAAAATGTGCTTTCTTTACCATCTATGAGATCAGAAATACAAGTAAGTAAATGAACTCAGAGACATGATCTAAACAACACATGCTATTGGAAAGAACACTGTGATAACAATCACCTCTCCTAAGGACAGCTTGCTCCTCTCCAGTTCACAAGAATACAGCTGATAATCACGGATTGTTCATGCAGACAGAAAAAATATCCTTCAATACAGTTTAGTAGCAAAAACCAAACTCCAAGAACTATGAGACAAAACAACAGAACAGTAACACCAGAGGAACCCTGCACTAGGAGTAGGTTGTGGGAACAGCTATGGAATTGCACTCTTCTCCACACACACCCAAGGAGTTTACAATGCAATTTTCCAGCAAACTAAACAGTTTAAGATTTCAAAGCCTCTTCTCTGCCACTACATACTGCTCAATCTGTATTGTTCTCAAAAAGCCACTCAACACAGCAAACAAAACTTCCACTCACCAGCTGATCTGGAAAGCAGGTTTGGGTGGATTTTTAATAATCCCCCATGTTAAACAGAATATGCAGAAGCACAGTATTTAATCATTCTTTACAGTCCTTAGAGACTTTCAGGAACCAAAATAAGACTCACAACTAATTCACAACTTTAAAACTTAGCAACTGTACAGGAGATACAGCTTTTCAGAAGCCAAAATATGTCTTGCAGTTACTTAATAATTTTACAAAGAAAAAGAATAAAAAGGGAAAACTGAGGAAAACAGAGGAAAAAAAAAAGCGTCAGAAAAACAAGACAAGAAAAAAGATTGATCACCAGTCTGTTTTGGGCATCTGTTTCGAGGAGTTCTACTCTCAGCCTGCAGCACTGGAGAAGGGGTAGGGGTGTTAGTGCACTCATGCAGAAGTCATAGTCTCAAACCAGCAAATGGCAACAGTGACCACCAAGATGATGATGATGATGACAATGACTCAGGGTCCTTTTCAGGCATACTTTTTAGCCTGTGAGGCTTACAGATGCTCTGTCTCAAGCCTGTAAACAAGCGAGTTCACTATAACAAGTTTGTCAAAACCAAGTTCGTAGACAAAAATTTGTCAGTAAAGCAAGTCTGCTGTGTTGGGAGGAGAGGATATCGTATCTGCTGATATCAGTCTTTGACTGGCTATCACAGCAATGGCCTTGCACTGCAAGTGTTTGAGACATACTAAGCACATCCTAGAAAGACAGAAAGTGTTTTTGTTGGCCTTTTACAACCACAAAAGCACTCACTCTGAGACCCATAGGATTAGGCCCTCCACAAGTATATTAGGAAGGAAACTTTCTTCACTATAAGATTTGTCTTCTCAAGCCAATCTCATCACTTTACACTACAGAAGGAAGGGAACAAAAATGGTTTACTTAATAGCAAGTAAAAGTGATCAGCAGGGGAGCGTTAAGATGGATTCTTTTCTGACCATTAAAACAAGCAGTTACCCTGAAACAAAATAATTGATTATTCACTATGCTCTGTGACCAGAGCAGACAGCAAGCAGGGAAAGCACAGCCAGTGGTCACAGGAAGACAGTGCTTGAAGGACCCTGGTCTGAATGGCTGTCCTTCCCCACGGCTTGGCAAAGCTTAGTTTATCTCTAACTAAAAACCAATTGCTGATGTGATTAAAAATTCACTATAAAGCTGGCTCAGTTTTAAAGTGGGAGATGTCAAGGCATCTAAGATTCATCCTACAGATCTACTTTATGTGGCATGTTTCCCACACCATAATTTCAGTACCTTCCACAAAATTTCTGACCAAGAAAAAAGCTTCACATGTACATTTATAAGCAGTACATGCTGTCATTCAAAAGCAAGTCTCCATCTGTCTTGGGCCCCAATCACAGCAACATCATTAGGAACATTGATTTGCTGGTATAATTCTAAAATTTTTGTAGGGAGGTTCTGTGGTCGTGTTCCTTAACCCACAGAACTTTAAGATGCCTTTCTACTATAAAGCAAATGGAGCTTTGTGAGCTCAGAAGGAGCTGCTGTAAGGGAAAAGTGCCACTTAAATGCCTAAGAGAAAATAGATGCCAGGGATCCTATATTACAGGATATGCTGTCCTGCCAAACATACATCCAAACCAATGAATGGTTACGGTGGTCATAGTAGTGGAGGAATTCACACCACCTCTAGTAAAGCAGTGAGCGTATACGTACAACACACACACCTGTAGCAGTTTCATTCCTTCTAAACAAGATTTCATAGGATTCACACACACATGGAGACATTCAAGCTCAGCCTGGACAGCACTCTGAGCTGTAGATAACTCTTTTTACTGTATTAGACGACCATTTAGGTTCCTTTTCAACTTGATTGTATGAATCTGTATAACCCTTAAGATGTTAGAGGCTGGTGCAAAGTAATTACACCAACACAATCTCAGCAGATCTCTGCAGAGAAAAAAAAACAAAAACAGTCCCTGTGAGATCAGAGCACCAAAATACGAAAAATACTAAAAAGCCAGCTTTAATCATATATCTGCTTTATCCTGTTAACAGCTCACTTCCAATCTGGGTATAAGGCACTTCATTATCCACTGATATTCAGCAGCTGGAAAATTAATTTAGAAGTATTCCCTGCCAACATCTTGGGAAGATTGCAGATAAAATTTTTGCAAATAATTTGGAGAACGTTATATAAAACTTAAGCTGTACGTCCAAGTTAAATGCAATTAACTGAAGAAAAACAGCACCAGAGAAAATTCTTCTGAAAGATGATTCAGTGCCTGGTCTTTAAAGGCTGATTAGTATCTGAGGTTTCTACTCCACCACAGCCCTCCCATCACTTTAGTACAGTCTTCCAGATAGGAAGCACTTGAAACAGCAGCATGCTTTTCATCTATTCATCCAGACCGTGACCTCATTGTCACATCCTGGCTCACACCACAGTATAAACTCTGCTGCATTGCTGAATGTGCCCATGTCCAGGTTCTGCATTTCCCTCTTTCATCCACTTCCTGCCATACACACACATCCTGCAACACCCAGAAGATAATGGTACTGAAATCTTTTACCAGTAGTTATTTAGCTAGTTATGTGGCTTTATTATATTTAACATTTTAATTGATTCATTAAAATTTTACAGTGTCTTTAGCATTCCTGTGAATACTGCTTATGTTCACAGAAATTTTAGTACCAATAATTTATTTCTAAATTGGCAGTAAGCCAAAACAACCTTAGACTGACTGCTCTGCTTTCGTCATTATGGTTGCTACATACATAAATGGTTAGGAAACTGGATTGCTACCTTGCTATTCTTCATCCCATTTCAGTCACATCTCTTGCCATCCACACATTCCATACATTATGGCTTAGATCCCATCACAAATTATTTGAGTAAACCCAGCTGTATCACACACAGTATCTGCTATTAGGTAGGAAGATGCCACCATGATTTTTAAGATAGTAATCACCACAGATCCCAAGAGTAATCTGCAATAATAATATCTCTGCTCTCTGAACAGTATGCCAACCAAGTGTTTGACCAAGACTGAACCCTTGACGTACCACAGCTGGAACAGAAGCCCAAGCTGCCCTTGGTAAAATGTGTGAGAATTCAGGATGGCAAGCTACACAACCAAATTCTGAGCAAACGGTGTTTTTTTAGAGAGCTAGTATCCTGGAGACTACTGCTGAGACTCCAGTAAGACTTAATATCTAGGCTACAGATATTTCTTCAGGAACCACTGATAATACCTAAAAATTATCAAGAGGAAAACCACTGGGCGCCTATCTGCAGATGCTGCAATGACACTGACTTAGTAGTTAACAGACAGCTTCTCTCATGCTGCTGCACAGTCTGAAAACACACATTTCAGCAATGTTGTGAAAACAAGCAAATATTCAGAAATGCTTTCCTCTCTTTTGTTTTCTATGTTAGGAATTTCTTCCTCTTCTATTCCTCTCTTCATTCCAAAGTATTCATTTCATTCTCCTTGTGCATTTTTTTCCTTCTTTCCTTCTCCACTCCTTTACTAAGTGTTCCTTGCAGTCATATTCAGCACTATAAGAAAAGCACACGCTTTGGCTCAGGTATCAGCTAAAAAGCAATTGAGAAGGCTGACAGGAGGCATGAAAACAAAGGCTGCTGGTTACATCCTTCTTTGTCCCTACTAAGCTTCCAGACTACAGAAAACAATCGGGCAGATATATGAAGAAAGTGTGAAGTACCTACAGCAACTGCTTTTGGTATCATCACATTCAGACAGGTTTAAGTATTACCTTATTGCTTGTATGTGGGAGGACATACAATTAAAGAAGCACTCTTCTTGCACACTTCCTGTTTTAAGAATGGGATAACACACCACAAATTCTACAGCCTGAATGACTAGAATCTGTCACTCAATCCTTCACATGTTTGTTCTAAACAAACCAGATGAGCTCCATTTATGTTAGAGCCAGACTGATGAGACATTACTCTGTGATTCGTTCTTTAGCAAACACACTGAGGATGGCATGAAAAGTGTGGTATAAGTAATACATAAATGTAGAGAACGTGGCCACTATAAAGAAACATGACAAAAGGAGAAAACCTGAGTACATTGGTTATAATTAAAATGGAATAATCTGCCACTGCCAGGAAACACAGATTTTCCAAATTGTGGTATGCATCATCAGTTTCTTTCAAATCCAACTTCTTTTCTAGAACAAATACGAACCCCAGTAGTATATTCTCCAGTACTTAGTGAAAGAAAGAAATTGAGCCAAAACAACATGCAAAACTGAAATATTCTGAAAACTAAAAAGTAGCTAATTTTCAAAACATACATTCAAATTCAAATATATTTTTGATCACTGGATTACACAAAGTTAAAATCAAGCTCACAACAATAAAATGGCCATACTGGTATATTACAACACAAGATGACAGGTAACTCTAAGATGCCCATCATGACCTCTTTAAAGGCATGAGGATTACCTTATCATAAGCATATTGATAAATTATGAGAATACATTGTGAAAGCCCTTGCAATCTCTAGTATTAAAAATCCAGTGTAATTTATTGAAGCAGATAACATCTACAGAATTGCAGATGTAATGTAATATGCAGCTGCTCTGAGCTACAGAGATGTAAACAGGTTCCCTTTATGTTCTATGGATTTTCATTAAAACTTGCACATTTGATGTAACCACAAGCTTCTCACAAGAGACATCTCTGGAGGCGTAACAGAACTCATGATTTCTATTATGCAGCCAGCTATCCAATGCATTTAAGACAAATGAAACAATACCTCACAGAACTTCACATAACAGTTGTCACCTGTGGAAGGCTGGACACATAAAACTTTTGCTTGTTGACAACACTCTCTGGATAACCTGACTTATATTTCATTGCCCTGCAGAGATACTGTATCCAGACTGTGAAATGGCATACTCCACACCTGAACTTCACCTCACACAAAAGAGATTTCATCACATGGATGCTAAAAGGTAGGGGATAACCTTATATACTCGCTTCTGATCTGCCACATTCCTCTATCATTGGGACAGGGATTAATTGTAGAGCTCTTTCCAGCATCAAACATATGTTATGGAACAGCTTCTGGCAAAAAAAAATATGCAGGAAACATTACATCAAGCATTATACTTCTTGTCAGCTTAGGACTTGAGAAAGCTTTTGTTTCAAAAGCATGATCAGATAAACACAGTCAGATGGCACAGTACCACACCAGCATCCCCAGCTGGGAGAGGTTCCAAGGGTGCAGAGAGCCTGGGCAGCTGCACTGCTTGGCCAAACTTGGTGAGAGTCTCCACAGGCAAGTGTGAAGGGACAATGGGATGAACCATGAAAAGGGGACATCTGTGGAGAACACAACGGAGACACTGTTTGTTTGGAGAAACCAAAACAGCTCCTACTGTCACCATACTCTGCCTTGAGCTGAGACACCAGCACACGTGTGGAAGATCTTCAGGATTAAACCTCCAGTAAACAGACTCATCTTCACATAAGCTATTTTTGCTGTAAACAGAGCATAAGAACTGAAGCATGCATTGCTTCCCTAGGATGGATGCAAAAAGTAACGCAGAATAGCACAAAACTGTCCTGGAAAGGCTCATATTTATCTCACAACCAAATTAACACCTTACTTTCAGTAAAGCAGCAACCATTCTGTGAGGAAACACATTTCCACTCAAGTTTGAATTTCACATCCAGCTTCTATGCCAGTTTTTGCAGACTGAGTATCAGGCCTTCTTTGCTGTCATACTCACGCATTCACTGATGTTTACAGACATTAATTCCTGCCAGCAGTGCAATACATTATTCCAGAGGAATGCTAAGATGACAGTCCTGTAAAAGATTAGTGGTAACAGTCACTTTTTACTATTTCTGCTATGGGGAGAATGTACCTTCAAAATGCTGTCTGTATACCTTTCACAAAATACAATGCAATGTTAGGGCTACTGGCAGTGTTTTCTGAGCCTATTCTTCATGAGGATTTAACATTTCAGAAACATACTTGAAATTACTCCTTTCCACAAACTGCATTAAACTGGACACTAATAATAGTTTCACTTTCTTTCTACCCAACATAAAGGGCAAAAAAGAGCAGTCTGAGACAACATGAGAAACCATGGCAAAAAATACACTTGTAATGGATCTGGATTGTTTTTTTATTCCCTTCCAGTGCATTTAGACATAATTTTTGGGAACTTCAGTGTTCTAAAAGTGCTTGAAAAACAGTTTTTGCAACAGATAAGGTACACCAGACCATTATATTTTTGTTTTCATTAGCTTAACTAGGGAAACAAGACCAACCTATCCAAAAGACACTTACATTCCATCACTATGAACAGCATAAATGGTGTTGAATTTAGTACTAATGTCTCACAGTATTACTGCAACAATATAAACACAGTGATCAAGATATAATTGAGCCATGGAATTTACAAATGATGGAACAATGTGCACAAGACAATAATAGAGATAATAGAGTACCTATCAGCTTAATTTAATGCATTACTGAGCACAGGCTTACATTAAGGGCAACTAAAGGCCCAGCCTCAGAAACCTAATTGTAACAACTCAGCAATTCCACCTTTCTGGACCAAACATCAGATTACATGGCACAACAATCAATCACAAACACTAAATAAGGATATGAATAAAAATCCCTGATAAGCAACTCAAGCAATTCTCAGTTATATATTAGCAGCTATCCAGTAGGGACAGGGAGGTGATTGTCCCCCTCTACTCTGCTCTTGGGAGGCCCCATCTGAAGCACTGTGTCCAGGTCTAGGTTCCCCAATACAAGAAATACAGAGAGCTGTTGGAGAGGGTCCAGAGGAGAGCCACAAAGATGATCAGGGTGCTGCAGCACCTCCCAGGGCTGAGGGAGCTGGGCTTGTTCAGCCTAGAGGAAAAGAGGCTGCAGGGTGACCTCATTGCAGCCTTTCAGTACCTAAAGGGAGCCTACAAACAGGAGGGGAATCAACTCTTTGAAAGGGCTGGTAACTGCAGGACAGGGGGAAATGGTTTTAAGTTGAGGGAGGGAAGGTTTAGGTTGGATGTCAGGGGGAAGTTCTTTCCTATGAGAGTAATGAGGTGCTGGCACAGGCTGCCCAGAGAGGCTGTGGATGCCCCATTCCTGGAGGCGTTCAAGGCCAGGTTGGATGGGGCCCTGGGCAGCCTGGTCTAGCATTAAATGAGGAGGTTGGTGGCCCTGCATGTGGCAGGGGGTTGGAGATTCATGATCCTTGAGGTCCCTTCCAACCCAGGTCATTCTGTGAGTGTGTGATTCTGATTCTATAAGCCTATGCCTTTCAACTGCCTAAAACCTGACTACACTGTGACAGTGATTAGGACTGAATAAATTCAGACTGTACTATTTGCAAAGGCATCACAATATCATCCAGAGAGAAGAGCACAGCCTAATCTGCTATGGCCTGCTTATGTCAATACTTCACTGCTGTAGACCCAGCACCAGGAACCATGGTGGCTATATTGCTAACATCCCAGCCCAAAATGGAGCTACACCACCTTCCTTGCAGCACTGCAGCTTGGGAATACTTCTGCTAAGCAGGCGGTTCCAGCAGCACCCTTAGGCTCATCAGCATCCCCTCTGTGAAGAACATTGGTGAGCCCAGCTTGGATAAAGTAGCCCAAAAGGGGACAGCTGCCACTGCCATGACAAAAGGCTTTAACTTTCAGAATACACATGCCATTGCAAAGTGCATGAAGTCAAGAAATTTATTTCTTCTGGAATGCATAGTATGGAAGTGGGAAGTCACAGATTGGTGGCAGTTTCCACTCACAGCATGGGATTCACCTGCTCAAATGCAGGTATTTCTGGCATAGACATAAGACACATTGGTTCTCGTCTAAACTTCCATCACAGCTAATAGTGCGAAACTACTGCTTACAAAACTTATTTCACACTGGACAACTAAACTCCAACAGATGCATAAAACAAAAAACTGTTCACCTGCTTCCCTTGATAGTAAAGGTATTCCATTCCAATCAGCTCAGATGTGTAAGTCTTACAGCATGAACTGGAAGCTGCAGATTCCATCTTTTCCTCCCTTCACACCCTCATCCTTCTGCCCATTCCCTTTCTTAAGTCAAGCAGAATGACACTTATAAGTAATATAAAGTTACATTCATATACCTACATATTGTGTTATTCTCTGAGACAAGGTATTTTTAGAAATGAACAATTACTGTTAGCTCTTTAAGAAAATGAATGAGTAATGTTTATCCGCCCATTTTCAATACAAACAGTGAAGAAGTGCCTCCCAAAGAAGATGACACTGCTGTAACAGACTATGAGACACAAGATTCCCATTCCATAATGGGTTTGTGCATAAGGTTTTGGCAGTGGGGGCTGCAGAGGGGAGGCCTCTGTGAGCAGAGCCCAGCACTGCCCTGTACCAGGGCCGAGCAGCTCCAGCCTGCTGCCTTTTATTGTATTTTCTTACTCTCTTCTGATAGGGAGACTGAGTGAGCAGCATGATGGAGCTGTGCTACCTACCAATTTGCAATCACCACACGTTCTCATATGACAATCTACAGATAAAGAAAAAGAAAAGAAAACCAGGCACGACTGAATCTAACCCAGGAACAGGCAGACAGGGGGATAGTCAGGCAAACTGCAAAGAAACTTAAGGTTACTCTTTCCAGACCTAAATCTAAGTGCTCAGAAGTGGAAACAAGTTAACCACTAACACTTCAAGAAGAAAATCTTCACAGACTTCCCTGAAGCAACTTTGGCAAAGGTTTAACACCTCAAATTTCATAGTGAACTTGCTGATAAGAACAAAGTAGCGACTTTTAAGCATCATTTTCAGTATCACTGAACCATTTGTCCACCCTGAAAACATAAGGCAATGGTGTATATTCCTTTCCTCCTCTGTGGTGAATCTCATGTAGCTATTTTTGATCTTAGCTACCTAAGGCAAATGGCTGCTACTCACAAGTGTTTTCCCACATACTTCCATTCCCCCCTATAAATCCAGTTTCCTTCCAGCTACCTGTTTTTGACTGTAATAAATGGGTTTCTGTGAAGATTAGGACACGTCCTTAAAAAGCTATTGTCAGTTGAACGCAGACTGCCAGAGCCAAATCCACTGTCCACGTGCATTCCCTATTACTGCAAGAAGCCTTCCACTATAACATAAACGAGCCCATTAGAGACCTACTGTCTATTAGAAGACATCAAGCTGTGATCATCATTTAATCCAATTCATTTCCTAGAAGAGAACAGCTAACACATGACTCAGGAAAACATAAGCTGTATTGGTGGTGACTGGCACAGCTCTCTTTCTTTATATAATGGGGTTAGTTTTGTAGCCATGGCAGCTTACAGAGTGATGCAGAAGATAATCCTGCTGCCTCATGAATAGATGTTCTCTTTTCCAGGTACCCTCATTCACTACTGCATGTGGATTACACAGGCTGCCACAATGGAAAGTAGCTCTGAGAACTTTGGAAAGCAGTTCTGCAGCAAACCCAGGTGTCTGAATGCACAGAACAGCTTACACAAGCACCTCCTTGCTCATGCACCAGTTTTTTACCAATAACAGCTGAGCCTTTAGTAACGTTGTTTGTACTTCTGCATTAAAAAAGATGAGCTGGCACTTGCATTTGGATTAATGTATTTTGTAAAGCGGTGCACTGAAGAACTTAAGACTGACTAATGAAAAAAGCAGAAGTAAAGCTGTGCTTCCTCCAGAACCCTTAGAAAGAAAGAGAAAAAAGCTGCCTAGATACACACTCCCGAAGGAATGCAAAATTCCCAAGGATTTTGCATGTGAGGATTTATTCTTGCAAATTTCTCTGCCATTAGGACAAAAAGCAAATTAAAATGTGCTGTGCACAATGGAGATCAGTCATATTTTTTAGTAGTTCTTTCTATTAGTCATGCTCCATCACTACAGAGAAGATTTCAATAGGAATCTTTTCAGCCCAAGGAGTTCTATTTCTACTTCTCTTTTATTTATTTATTTTTTGTTACATTCCAAGAGAAGGTCTCCTAAAGTTCATGTCAAATGAAGAGTTTCCTTCAGGGTTTACAGTTGAATTCCAACAGTATTTTACATGTTTTAGAACCTCTTTATCCTATATCCACTGGAGGCTCACAACCACTGTAATCAGCCACATCTCATTACACTGCAGAAACCAGTAAAATGCTAGCACCAAGCACTAAAAAAGGCCAGTAGATTAGAAGCCAACACCTGCAAGCAAAATGAACTCTGTGACCCCAAGAGGAGTCCTCCCCTTCTTATACTGCAAGAAAAGCCATTAATGGAGTGAAGTTGTGTTTGATACTTCTTATAAGTTCACAGTAACCACAAAGAAAACAAATTATAAATTTATGTTAGTATAAAATTCCTGGTTTTCAGATGGCCTTCAATAGTACACCTGTAGAAACTGCAACAATCTGCATTTGAATACACGAAAACACAGTGGGTAATCCTGCTCCAAGGACAGCTACCTATCCACCAGTGCATAAAAACAGACTTTTGTAAGCACACATCATTTTACAAGGCATCAGAAAACACTGTCTTAAAGAACTTCAACTAATCTAATATGTAGTAACCAGTTGTTTGTTTAAGGTAAGCTCTGATGTGAGATGTAACCGCAAAATTCTTATCACAACCAATTCCAGAGTCCTTTGTGAAGCCTGTTTCAAGGACTTTGAGAGCAGTAGATGAAAGAAAAGAGCCATGAGAATCAGTAAACAAATAGCCCAAGGTCACATTGCAGGCCAACAGCAGTACGAAGTACAAGACCATAGCTGCCTCATTCACAGGGTAGCCATCTGCTCATAAAGCAGACTCCAAACACATTCCTGAAGCAGACTTTGGCACCTCTATTTAACTTGGTTCCAACCTGTTCAATGAAAAAGTGTTAAGTCTCATTTTCTATTGGATAATAACAGAGCCCTCTGGATCTAGCCAAATCACACTGAAAATGCAGTAAGTTTCTACTTGAAAGAAAAATGTGTAGTACAAACTTGTCATTTTCTTATCCCTCAGGAAGTTTTGCCTCTAACTTGCTATGAAATTGCACTTCTCTTAAAGTCTCAATGTCATTAAACTAGAAGAGGCATGGACTATAGTTTCAGCATCTTCTCTCCTTTATCTGTGCCTCCTTCCAACCCAGCACACACCTCTCTCCATTAGCCGTGACTGACAGAACATAACAAGACTACTCACTCACCCAAAGGCACCTAGAGTAAAGGCCTCTCTACACATTTGAACTTATCTAGATGGTTCTCCAATTGATGTTAGTTTTGTATTCTACCACAATGAATTGTTTTCTTGTACAGTGTTTCTCTGGATCAGGTTAAAAAAAAAAAAGAAGAAAACACATCTCTTTCAAGCTGAATTACTCCACTGAACAAAGAAATTAGCTCTCTACTTGATAATGTCATATCTGAAGCTTACAATCACAACAAAAATAAGAGAAAAATAATTTAGTTCAGGAACCTACATTGTTCATGGCCCCATGATGAAAACCACTTACTGTTATTTACAAAGATATACATTACAATAGTATGTATTACTTATCAAGATATTCCTTATCGGAAATTATACTCTTACCTTTGCTACTCCCTGTTCAAAACCCAAAGGCCTATGCACATATCCCATCCCAACTCTCTTTACAGGGGTGCAAAATTAGTTCTTCCACCCAAATTCTATGCAGAATAAAGCGGTGCAGCGCTGAGCACACAGTGATGGGAGTTCCTCTCTCTACTTACCCAAAGCTGGGAGAGGACAGGTGCATCATGTAATTATTATTTGCTTGGCAGCTAACCACAACTGTCAACACCCTTCCTGTGGAGCACTTCAAATGAACTTCAAAAAGAGCTCTCACCAAGTTAATGAATGGACTGAAATAACATCTCTATAAAGTACAGGAAGCCCAAAACAAGAAGATGAGATGCATATGAAAAAAAAAAAAAAAAAAAAAAAAAAAAAAAAAAAAAAGTAATACTGCAGTAGCATTCTCTCTCTGCTTAGCAGAATATTCTTTAACATCAAATAGGAAAGGATGGGAGGAAAACTTTACCTCTTTCAGTACCACAGAAATTTGATACAGGTTTCCCCAAAAGTTACTTTTCTTTGTGACCTCACCAAGACAGAAAATGAAACTAGAGTCCTGCAAGTGTTTGCTATCCTCTGACACAGGGAGAGGAGGGCTCAACTCCGCTTACAAGTGAAGGACTTGGAACCAGCTGCAATGGTCAGACTGGTCAGACCAGCCCACAGCTGTCCTGGTTGCATGGCAACAAAATGCTGGTCAAAAAGAAGGGCCGTTTCTGGCACATTCAGTGGAGTAAGAAGTCAGTAAAGGAGAGAAGAGGTAAAAACAGAGTGCTCTCTCCCTGCAAACAACTCACTGGTTGAGCTGTCCCCTCGCAAAATTTGTCCTCCAAATTCAGCTTCACTCTGAAGAGTGATCTGGGAGGGAAACAAAGATCCACACCGACGCTACACAAGCAAATGACCTATCTGCAGTGTAAAGTGTAACTACTGTGTTTACTTCAGGGTCAACCCACCATGAAATTAGCACCTACCTTGCTCTTGTTATGAAAATACTTCAGCTGTCTTGAGGAATACTGCAAACAGTAGAAGCTAAAGACTGCTCTGAGCTCAGACAGATGTTAAAAAGGCCAAAACATCTACTTCACAAAATCAGTTACATTCCATTTCACCTCTTCTTCTACTGTCTGAGTTATGAACAGAAAGATGGGCACCACAGAACAGCATCAATCAGAACTGTTTTCACACCTTAATCAATGGCAGCACCACAAAGGAGTGCACTATGGACTCCTGTTCTTCTGTACCAGAATCTCTTACTTTCTCAACCATATCTACTGGACAAAGGTAATTCTTCTCTCTTATCTTTAAATTACTATGGTGTAAGGAAAGATACTACTGTTGTGTAGATGCTTACAGAACACTTGTAATTTATTGTGTTAACAAGAGGTATCATCAGAGATAATCAGAACTGCCAACACGGTGAATTACAAGTATTCCCCTGGAACCACCTTGTGTTTTGGGACCTGGAACTTCACCCATTCAATACAAGGATGCTGCAAGGGAGATAAATCCTGCTGCATAAAAATCAGAGCAGGGCAACAATCATAACTAAAATCTTCTGGTCCTTGAAATACGGTTTGCATTTTTAATCCCATAGTAAAATAACATTATCTCTCTCTCTGTTTAACTTCTCCTCTAACTATTACTAGTACTAAATTTCTATTATAAATCTCTACAGAAGCATCAGTGGAATTTAAAGTCTGTTAAAAAAGAAGATTTAGGAAGGAATGCAACTCACTGGGTTTCCAGGTCAGGTTAGTTCTAGCAAAAAGGAGTGCTGGGCTAACAGGAATTTCATTCACAGAACCCAGTTTTAGTCCCTCCAAGAAGTCATCAACCTCTTTAAAAACTTGCTAATCTCACCAGTAGAAACAATTGCAGCTTTTCAGCAGCCTTCTGCTTGCAACATTCAATGTCCATTCCAATGCAGATGGCATCCACACAGATAATCCAATACAGAATCATGGTTCACAAGGGGTGACCACCACGTCACTGCTTAAAAAAATTTCTCTTCCATAATCATACTCTTACATGTGTCATACGGGCATATTTCCAGGCCTGCTATGAAAGATAATGTCTTATTTCTTCTTCATAATGATCTTCAGTGAGTATCAGTATTTCAAGCAGTTGTTCAGACAGTTCATGAATGGTTGCAAAAGCTAACAAATTTCTGCAAAAGGATTTCACAATTTTTTCAGCAGGATCTATGCAGACAGGTACTACATTCTGGAGTACTACCTCTTCTAGACTTGATCATTTCTTAACAAAGCAAAAAGGTTAGAAAACCAAGGCCAGAGTAGTATGCCATGTATGTTCAGTGCCAATCACTATGCAACTGGGCCTAGTTGATAGCACCACAGCCTGCTGTGGCAGTTTGCCATAGTACTTCTGCTTGCTTAACGTGCAGGTATCCAGATGGAAACTCAGCCATCTACTGCTCTTTATTCTGTCAAGGACTTTAGAGCTGTCTTTCCTGCATCCTTTGAAATAAGATTTACAGTGAACTGGCTTACACTTTTGGCACATCAAAAATCCTGTCCTGAATGCCATCCAAAAGGCTGACCTGTCATGTGCTAGCCTGCTCACTTGCCTGTTGTGTGCTGAGCCATTTCAGAACATGCATTGTTGCCAAAAGCCTAGACTGCTTACTAACTGCACTGTTAATGTTAAATGCATATGGCCCAGCCACTAATTTCAGTAGCATTCCCCTCTTGTATAGACCAAACAATCTCCTAATGAGCAAAACTGAAAAAGGCTGGAAAATCCACCTAACTCTGTTACAGATAGTCTTGAACAAAATCCCAAGTAGCAAAACACCAAGTACCAATAGTTCTCCACTCTGGAGTGAAGAAAACATCAGTAGTTTAAACGAAAGCCATTGGATTTACTGAGGAATAATAATAATAGTTCTAGAAGGTCTGAACTATTTCTTATGCAGCATGAGGTGTGAGAATGGATGGACCACAAATATTTCTACGTACAAGGCAGATGGGAGAGATGTGGATATACTTACATGTAGCAACATGAGCTGTTCTCAGTTTGGACCAGCCCTGCTGCAGAAACCTCAGCAATCCAGAATCCTGCTGGGCTTCAAGAGATCACAGCCCACAGCAGCTGTTACTTGACAACTCATAAGACACAGAGAGAACAGTCTTCGTGACCGTTTCACATTCAGTCATTCAGCCAAGATCACTATCAAGGCAGGTTATCAGAGCTGCTGGTAATGACCATTTTCATTGTACAAGCATCTCTACAGGGAAAACAGAGCAAATTTGGAAGGTTAACATTTACCTTGCCCGGCTGGTTAGAAGAAAAATAAAGAGCAAAGCTGGTTATTATTCCTGTTGATCAAGTCAACATCTATGCTATATTAACCTCACTTGACATGTGCCCATGAAAATCCGCTGCTACTACACTTTACAACAATGCTTAACTCTGTAGGCTTGTTATCCATGTGTGTTATTAACTTTCAAGGTGTAATGTGGAATTATACCTCAATTATACTTCATGACCTCCTAGAAAAAGAGCCTCCAAAATTCAATTACCTATATGCTCCCTTCAATAACTTTCCCAATCACCATCCAATTTCAACGAAATTTGAGAGAGCTTTTCAAACCTCAACATAATTACAGCCCTCCACAGTTCACCCAAATTAGCAACTGGACAGAGCAGAGACCCAGCTCACCGAACTCACTAAGGAAAAACCTAATCAATCATTCAGAAAATTCATTCAGAAAACATACGGAATTGAAAATTAGCTTCAGGTAGGTCTTCTGTCCTACTTTCTGAATGCTTTCACAGAACACTAAAAGGAGTTGGTGAACTGAATGAAAGAAGGTCATGAACTGCCTTCAGTAGCTAAAGAAGTAAATTTCTAGAAATTGTAAATACACCTGGCACACATAGCTATGTCTTCACCTCAACATGCCTGGGCAATTCTGCATCACTAGCAGCCTTCCAACAATCATGCCACATCGCTCAAGACATTTCTCACCAGCCAACTGCCATGCTGAAATAATTCATCAGCAGTATGAAGAAATCATTACATCAGAACAGCAGTCACCCTTCACTCAAGATAAATGACAAGAAATAGTCTACTTCTACAGCCTCTTTGTAGCCTCTGCAGCTTCCAGTTCTCACAGAGGCTGATTAACATGCAACAATGATGTGTATCTGGTATCAACCCTGTAGGAAGAAGCACAGCAGCACACATCACAGTTAACAATCTCAGATTTCACTTAATAAGGTTCTCATTCTTTAACTGGTTTAATTTGAAACAGTTTTGAAATGTCCTATATTCTGCAGCCAGTTTCAGGCCCAAGTACTTGAAATACAGAACTGTGAAATTTCACAATATAGCTAAAGCTTCCCTCTCCCAGGAAACTGGGACATTTTGGATGTCATGATGACACAAGGTCACACAACTCCAGGTTGCCTTCTATGCAGCACAGGCTCCTCAGTTTAAGACACCATCCTCTTAGTCTCACATCTCTTTTTAAAAAGGTCTGAAAGCAAAGGAATCCAGTTGAAATTGCATGCATCAAACCAAAAGATAAGAAAAGGCAGCATTTCCCTTGGAGGTGCTACCATGGGAAATTAGCAAGATCAGATCTTCCAACCCAAACATACCTTCTCCAATATCCTGAAGGGTGCCAGCTGATGAAATCAGGTCATGTTCTTCTGCTAACAGCCATGCTTTCCTAGTCCTCCCTATGTGCCTGCACCAGTCTATCCTAATTAGCCTCTCCGATTGGCAAAAACAAGATTCTTTTTTTTTTTTTTTTCCTCCACAGGGAGAGGGAAAGGGTTTGGCTTCTCAGACAGATTTGTTTGGGGGCTAAAAAAGTCCTAAGGCCAAACAGAAGAGAGACAGGATTGCACCTCTAGGTACAAGACAACTATTACATCAGTTTGCCTGCGTGTGGTAAACAATCACCTTAAGTTCCATATCATCTGCAACCTGTTACAAGTTTACTTCCCAGAGCAGTTAAACTGACAAAGATCTCTAAAAACACATGCAGCATGAAACATTTCCTCTGCAGCTGGGGGTAAACAAGTTGGCTGGGTAGAGCTTCTCCTATCACCCCTATTGGATTCAGTGATTCAGGCCCGAGGGTTTTTCACATCTCAGACTCCATACACAGTGATGTTTGCAGTCTTCCCAGAAATGAGAACACCAAGTGAGCCTTATCCCCTGGACTTGTGAGGCACCTTGGTTTATCATCCACTACAGCAACATTCCACCACACAAACATACAAATTTATTAAGACTGGTACTAAGTATTGCAAGTGAGAAAGCACTAGGAACTATATAACTCTTATATACTATATATACTCTTAGAACTATATAACATCTTCACAGAAATAGTTTTGAGAGTGATATTCTACTGGTTGCCAAGATGGATGAACAATCATGTTAGACTGTTTATAAAAACTGATTGCAAGCAGATGAGAACAGCAGAGTCACAGACATCTAACACAACCAGTTTGACAGAGCAGCCAGATGGAAATTCCCTCAGAAAACCACAAAGCCTCTGTAGGGCATTCCACCTCTGCTTTTCTGGTAGGTTATGACCTCTTTATTTTCTCAATGGCAGACATGGCACTAAAGATCAATCTTCTTTCTATCCCTGCAAGCGTTCCTCTGCTTTTACAGCCCCCAATAACTTACATACAGGGTGAGGTGGGTACTTCATAAGCACTTAGATGAGACTGAATTTCCTGCTGGTCCCTGGCTGAGAGAAAACGACCATAATTTGTTAGGACAGGCAGAATCTGGCAGCCTAGCAGAGGTGAGGCTGCTCAGCTCTGAGCCTCCAGGTTCAACCAGCAGCTAGGTGCAGCATGCATTCTCAGCAGGCACACACATACAGTACATATACCATGTAAAACATATGGTACATATATGTGACCACATCAGTTGCCAGCAGACACACAGAGCACTTGCACAAACACAACTTATGCCAAGAGTTTCATCCTGTTCTCTGTAGCCTAGTAGGACAGAGGTCTGCTAGTGGAGAACACATGCACAATGGGAATTCCCGCAGAAGCTAAGCTCAGGCACTGCTGGCTCCCAGCTATCTCTGGTTCCTGGCACCTGGACAACCAGCCACCTTTTATCCCCTCATTTCTCTACCTTCACGTTTGTTCCTCCTCAAACAAAACCCCTAGGTCCATTCCTTTCCTTACCTCCTGCTTCTCCCCTAAACATCCCATAATAAAACCCACACAAACCCAAAGTGCTTATCCTCTTCATTCCACCACGTGTCCCATATCTCCAGCCAGCAGACTCCAGCAATGCTCCATTTTGACAGGATTTGTTCCAGCCTATAGTGCTGAGGATGCTGCAGGACAGCCCTGGAACTGGCTTTTCTGCAGCCTTTCCTTTTATCTCCATAAAAGAAAACTAAATGGCAATTTGAACCTAAGCATTATCTAGGTGAATTCAGACCTGGGATCTCAGTTCTCTCCAGTTCCTTCTCCTAAAACTGTTGCTTTAGCTCCCATCTAGCTACTAAAGTTTCACATCTTCAGCTTCTGTGACACAAAATGAGATCCACAGTGCAAAAGTTCTTTGACCATCGGTGAACCACAACTAAGCCACTGTAAGAACAACCACACCTCTCACAAACCTACAGATTCTATAACAGAATGATCTTGGTTTTGACAACAACAAAAATATTTCCTCATTAGAAAAAAGCAAGTTATTCCAGAGACTTCGGTTCCTTTGACCAAACTCCAGAGAACTGCTTGAAGGAAAGAATGGGATGCAATGCTTGGGAAAACATGAAGCCCTGAACAAATGCAGAGATCTCCCCTTGAAATGCTTTTCACAACAGCCAAGTAAGTCATGGATCATCCATGAAGTCACAATGACAAGAAGATGACAGATGACTGAGGATGTGATTATTCTATACGGTGTGTAAACAGAATGCAAAAAGAAAAACAAACAAAAAAAATGTTCAGCAACAGATTGGATCCAACTCTGCCTTGAAACATTAAGCTGTTTTTCTGTGTTGCTTTTGAAGATGAAAGGATGGGTCATCGCCTATCACTGTTGTTCCATTTAGAGCAACAGAGCCATGTATATGCATAACAAACTGAAATTCTGTCCTAAGATTTTTTATGCAGATAGTGAAACCATCTGAAGGTGAAATGAACTGGCATGTAATTCTTGACTGAATTATCAAAACCAGGGCCTGTCATTAAAACTGCATCAGAGTGATTTCTCCTGTACTACTGTACAGACATTCTTAATGTACTCCTATAGCTGTAAGTTACAGCTGAATCCAATTTATTTCTTTAATCTCATACAATGACTTGTAAGTACACAATTACTATAACTTAAACGAACTCTCCCTACACACTTCCAGCAGTGCACTGAGGTCAGATTCAGCTCACAACTTTGCCCAGTCAAGTCAATCAAAACTATAATCTTCTGACATTCCAACCACAGTTGAGAAAGACATCCTCTGCTATCTTGGTAACTCTCACTTCAAGTCAACATCAAAAAGCCAGAGAAACATGTATCTGATACTGCATTAGACTGTGTCTCGTGACTACTGTGTGCACTGTGTCCTGCAGTCTTCAGTGATGTAATTTCAGGAGATCTTACGGTTACCATCTTGTAAAAGTTTCAGTAATCTTTTATGACAGTACATTTCAGTTTGATATTCTGATCTTCCTAACACCACATGCTAATTACAGTTTAGCTTAAACCATTCTGATATTGGCACAGACTTAAAGAAAATGTAAAAATACACAACGAAGGCAATGCCTCCAACTAAGTTTAGATCCCTCATGTCTAGAAGTCATACATATTTGTACTAAGCCATACAAACAGAGAAAAGAGCAAAATAATAATTAAAAAGCAAACAAAAAAAAAACACAACACCTTAGCAGAGTAAGACAAAGTATTGGAAGATCTCACTGATGGACTTCTGTGGCAAATCCATGCATTAAACCTACCATGTACTTCTCCATTCTCTGTACAGAATTTCAGTCAAGAAATCAATACTTCCTACAGTTTCATTCATAAATCAACTTCTCTGAAGACATCTAGCTGTAAGTAATTCATGAAAAAAACCACAATATTACTATCAGCAGTAGCAAAACAAGAAGAATAACGGGAGTATCACCATGTCAGTAGGTTTCTACTGCATAACTGCTGAAGCCATCACATGTCTCACTAGAGAAACTGCTTATCCATAGCAATCCCTCAGTCTGTCACATTGTAAGCACTAACAGGATAATTTTAGCAAAATATTTCCTTAGAATTCCTTTGCTGCTCACATCAAACATTCTTGAACTTCACCTTTTTCCATATTCTCTTTGAAATAACCCTGTAATTATGCATGATGAATTACATGAGGACATATCCTCTGGCTCTGTAAACTCTGTACACTTCAGTCACCAAATAACTTAGCTCACGTGAAGATTTAGCAATCTTTAAATTCCCACAAGAGGCAAGTATGCCTACTAACTGCCTTATAACTTTTTCTTATCTGAAAATCCAACACTGGCTCCAACTGATACTCTATCAGAAAGTTTTTTGTTTTGCAGTAACCAGAGCCAGCTAAGTGGGCTGACAGTCACACTGGAAGAAGCCACCAATCCATAGAAATACAGCAATTTGCTAATGCACAATCAGGAGCTGCCATATCAGCTAAGGACTTGTATTTCAACCTGCAATGCTTATGCAGCACAGTCTTGGTCTTATAATCACTGCAGGCTGTGAAATTGTTTGGGACATGTTAGTTAACCTGAGTACTAGCAGTTCTACTACCAGCTGGCCCACAAACTTAATATTCACAGAATTACTGCTCTGATTTTAGGATGTATGTTCCAGCATCACAGTGGCTATGGTGGCCCCCAAAATAGGACATTTTGCTACCAACACAAACTCTCAGGGAGTCTGGACTTACTTATCATCACAGGAGGAGGCTTCAGAACAGAAGCTGTCTTACTCTAGATGTAAGCAAGCCCTCATCAGTAACCTTACAGCATGGTTGACAGCTGTCAAAAACCAGGTTCAATCAGCTGGTTATGCAGTAGAAGGAAGCCTCTCTGAGCAGCAAATTATCACAGATAATAGATAAAAAAGCATCTGTCCTCAAAGCTGTGTATATTTTTTCCAGCATAGTGATAGCAACAAATACCCTAGTGAGTCAGTGCTTGTGTCAACAAAAGGGTTCTTCTGCTAATAAAACATTAGCTACTTCCCAAACAAAACAATTTGTCCTACAAGACATCACTTTTTAAAATCAATGAAATGAAATTACATCTTGCTTAGGATGGATATTTGTTAGCCACAAATGTGATTCTTTTTTCATACTCTTTGCCAACTTCTGCATAAAAGCAAAACTTCTCAGCATAAAGCAAGGCTGCCTGTTTAAGTACAAATAAGATGAAAAGTCCTTATCAGATGCTAATCTGCCTGTGTTCACTGACCAATCACTTACTCTTCCTTCAGTTAATAAAGTTATTGAAAAAATAAGCAATATTTTGCAACTAAAAGAAATTGAAACCAACAATAAACTGGCAGAATCACTGTTGATAAAAACACAGCTCTTACAAAATAATTAATACCTAACAAGTCACGCAAGAAAATCAGAGTAATAAAAGAGCAGCATCTGAATACAGAAGAGACAAGAAGAAACTACAGGCTTGCAGACCAGCACAAGGATAGAACTGACAGATTCATCACCATGACCATCTTGGTTCAGAGAAGTTTACTGCGAGTTTGCATTACTTTGGCACTATATATCAAAATCTCACACCACATTTGCTTTCACCAAGGAATCAAAATGAACCACCAGAACATGAACCTCCTACACAAAATGGGTGGATATTTTTCTCATCAGTGTCTCAATGAAACAATTGATTTCAGATTTCCCAGGGAGATCATGAAGATCACACAAAAGAATACAACAGTGGTCATCTATGAGTTCCTCCAACAGACTTTTCAGCTATTTAGCAAAAATCACCCCAAAGGTGTTTGGAATACAAGCAATATTGAAAAATTTCAAAATGGAATTCATCAGCAAATTGAAGAATTAGAGATTTGTTTGTTGGAAGAACGACCAAGGGCATGGAACAGCTTTCAGATGCAGATGCTAAAGAGCAGTACCCTCAGTATGAAGAAGTACTTCCAAAGAATCACCAGCTTCCTTAAAGATAGGCAATACAGCCACTGTTCCTGGGACGCCGTGCAAACAGAACTGAGATCATGCCTCATAATTTTTGACAGCCTTATGAAAATCACACATCAAAAAAAGGTAAAATCTTTTGTATTTGTGTTCTTTGTCAGGCACTGGTAAATTCTCCCTTCTTGGAAGGTTTTAAATCTCTACATTTGAAATATTTTCAGATCACATTTTCGGTACTTCAGACTTGTAGACAAGATATTTGGTGCTCTGAGTTAAGCACACAGAATACTTCAGTGAAAGGACAGTTGGTATCACCAGCTGCTGTTGGAGATGAACTTTTTCAAAATGTGGGGGTCATCCTGCTCCTACATACTCCTTCTCTACACTATATATGTATTCTCTGGTCTTTTCACAGAATACGCCTATTGCTTAACAGCCTGAAGCTCTTGCATGAGGACACTGTTCTGATACACTGTACCCTTGCATCATTTCACTTATGCAGAAAGAAGACCGAGATACAGACATGCATGAAGAAGACAAATCCTCTTGTAGTCCTGATGCAGTATAGATCTTAATTTACAAAACAGACAAGATTAATCAGAAAACATTTACTGTATGGATGTGGATGCAAACAAGTTTATTCCACGCCTCTATCACCTTTGCTCCTCTCATTGCAGAGCCAAGGAGTGTTTCAAATAATTGTCTTCATCAGTTTAACTGCTTCCCAAAATACCTTGAAAACCTTTGGGCGTTGGTACCACTCCTCATGTACTACAATACTGTATGGTTTTCAAAATGTTTTTTTATATGCTTCAGATTTCTAATGATATCTGATTTCCCAAGTATGTTCATCACAAATGGTACATGTTCAATTGGAATGCAAGAGGAAAAGTTAAAACAATATATCTAATAGGGGAATGTGAAGAAAAAGAGCAAATACTCAAGGACATGAAGTTCAATACACTGCTACTGTTACCTAAGCATAGACTCTCAGCACTTTGCCAGAGAAGTGTGAGGGTTGACAGCAACTTTTATCACATCTTTCCTTTTTTAAAATCCATTCCCCCCTTAGGAAAAAAACAAAAACAAAACAGAAAAACCCAACAAACTAACAGAATAGCTACAACTGCCTAATTTTTGACATTTAAACATTGAGCTAAGGAGACAAAGCCAATAAAGCCCACACCCTCCATTCCCATACACTCCTTTTCAACAGAAATGAGGGGAGAGGGAACAAATTTAAGATTCCTCCATGTACATCTGCTCTCAATCACCAAGGTAAGAGGTCAACTCTTTCACAGGTTATATAGGGAACATAAGACCAATTAGTAACGCTTAACACATAGTTAATGTTCAGTTTGCAACAACCTCATTAATCAGCCTCCGAAGTGGAATCTTTGTTCTGTTCATTTAAGGACTTTGCAACTAAAATGAGATCAGGGCAATGTTTCATGGCAGTATGTTCAAATACATTCCATTATGACTTTGCCTTAATTTTTGCTTTTTACTGTAGGCAATCCTACTTGATTTTGCATATCCAACATAAATAACTTGAAGAACTGCAACCCATGAAGTTAAGGTTTCCCTATGCATATATTACACATGGAGTCATGTCCAAGACAATGCTTTCCAAATCTGCACTTGGATTTCAGAAAGGTCAGAAGTCACCACAAGTTACAGTAGATATGACTGGACTTCAACCTCACACATTTTACTACACTCTTTTAATTCTTCGTGGGATAAAAGGATATTTTTCTGACAGCCTGTGAATAAAAGCCCATCCCTGGGCAATTTGGAAGTACTGGCTTCTTTCATCTGCTCTTCCAAGGAAGTGCTTTAATTAACCTTATACACATATGCCTATTAACTTGTGTGCATTACTATCAGTTGTGACTGACACTTCCAGATGCTCTTATACTTTGAAAAGGGTAAATGAGACTGTAAAGCCAAACACTCATTAGTCTGATCCAGTATTAAATGGGGAGGTTGGTAGCCTTGCCTGTGGCACTGGGAGTTGGAGATCAATGACCCTTGAGGTCCCTTCCAACCCCAGCCATTCTGTATGATCCTGTGATCAGTACAGAGATTCAAAATCACTTACAATTTCCTTGAAGGAAAAACTTAACTACATCTTCAAATCTGGAAGCTGGACAGCTTCTTGACTGTTCTCTTTGGTAATAGAACATAAAGGAGGATTCTGTATTTTGCAAAGAAGTGCAAACCGAAATGTTGAGTGCTAGCTTTTGTACCATACTGTACTGGTCAGTGAATGGCTGGATCACTTTGATAGATGCAAATGAAAACTGCATTATGCAAACTATGTTTTGTATGACTAAAGGGTGAGAAAATATAGCCCTCAACCATGTTTCTTTGGTTTCAGCATACTGACAATGCTATACATTCATTTATCTGCTTGTATTTGTATTAAAATATCAGTGCTGTGTAATCATGATTGATGGGGTTTTTTTTTGTTTGTTTGTTTTTGTACTCTCAAATGGTAATAAATGCAAAGTTACAAAAAGAAAAATCAAAAACCAACCCTCACTACAGAGGTGAAAGACTCATTTTTAAGCCCACGAGGTCAATAGTTGGATATACCAAACTCTACTAGCCATGCAATTTGCTACGGTCTTTCTGAATTAAATTCTTGTACCTTATAATAACACAAGCACAAATTCAGTCTTCACACAAAAACAGAAAATACATTTTTTCTGACTATGATGGTGTAGTAAGGAAATGCTACGAACAGCAGAAGAGGCAGATTTTTTATATCTGAACAAAGATTTCTTTGCTCAAACATATCTTGGAAAATTTCTAATAATCAGACTGAAAAGCCCCCTTCTATCAAAAAGCATGTTTCCATGAAGGTATTTGATAGGTTAAGTCTCTCTTTAATTCTTTTTTTTTATTTAAATTAAATCAGATTAAATTTATGACTACAAGTCATGATGACCCAATTTAATATCATTCCTCCTTCCCCAACTTTTTTTCAGTTCCACATTCTCTTCCTATTCTAACATTTATTGAACCTTTTCCTCAGTTCAGAAGAGAAAATAAAATGTGGCAACAAGATTTAATAATTACAGGGAAAGCATGGTTACTGTCTAATCTGTTACTTACTGTCTAACCTAAACTCCTTTAAACAACAGCCTCTTTGTAAGCCTGACTCTTACATCCTTAGCCATTCTGTCCTTCATTTGTAAGAGTGCTTTTCCTTTTCTTTCTTAGTAATGACCTAATGACCCATCAGCAAATACTGAATTAATAAGCTACTACTTCCCTGGAAATTTACCTGTTCAGTAGTTAGGATTAAAATTCCAGTTATATCCTACCCACCTCCTCAACTTCCTGTCTGATCTCATTTCACCTCCACAACTCAGAATAGGCTCACAGGACTCATGCCTGCCAGAGGTACCATCAAAATGCTGATAATATCCTAAAAGAGAAAAACAAAAATAACAGTGATTAGTATATAAACTATTCCATCTGAGATCTCAGTGTGTCTGACTCATAGGAAAGATTAAATATTTAATGAAGAACTGTGCCACGTGGTTTTCCTGTAACACTTTTAAACATTATTCTGAAACATCTCTGAGGTCCATGTTTCCAGAGCACTCAGCTCTCCTCACTTTTCTGATCCAGAACACAAGTACTTTCCTCTGGGATCTTGAATGGCGCTGAGTACTTTGCTGGCAGCTGATAAAGAAGCATTTGCTATGATGGAAGTATCAGCAAAGGAGCCAAAGTGATTTGATCCAGCCCCAAGTTTCATAACACTCATGAGCTCTTAGCAGCCCAGACTACTCCACCAGCACTGAAGCAAACAGCGCTAAATCATAACTAATTCCTAGTCACCTGATGCCAAACAATGCCACACTATAATGCTATATCCACCTCCTAAAAGGAGGCGACTCTTCAGTCAGCTTAAGGGCACCCTGTCTGTCTTGTATCTCTCTTCTTTTTGTCTCACTGAGATGTGCACTCTGTCTCTGCTACAAAAGAACAGATTATTCCTCTTTTGTGTCCGAGAAACTCTTTTGTCTCCCCTTAGAGAGGAGAAAGCAAAGCTGTCACAAATGTTGGTCCACCCAGAAGAATGCAGATCTTAGCACAAGTTGCTTGGCTATAGTGGGATGGAGAGGATCAGGTTCTCCACGTATGTGCTGGACAGCATCCTGGGCATAAACTGCCCAGTTTGAGGAGAACATATTGAAGACTTTCTCCTTCCGTTCCTCTCTTTACAAGCAGTGACATTATACCTTATTATACACAAGTGATAGCCCTGTGTGAAAATGCAGCTACAAACAGCTTAAGGAATAGAAACAATCCTGTTTCCTATGGGATAAATTACTGCAATCCGAGCAGAGGTAGGAAGGATTCTCAGCCACCCTTTATCCATCCGATAAGCAGAGGCAACTTGTTCTTGCACCGGCTTGGTTCCAGCATCGTTTGGAACAACTTGTTTATGAGAGCTGCCCACAAGCAGCCTCAGAACAGGCTGACCTGACCGCTGATTTGGAGCAGGAAGGTTTTTACATCTCCAAATGCCGTATGGCAGCACCCTCACCCAAGAACAGCCCGACTGCCTGCAGGGTCAGTCAGCAGCAGGGCTGTCCTCAGCACAGAGCTTGCTGGTCCTCGCAATCACTCACGTCTCCATCGCCGGTCCCGAGCCAGCCTGAGCAGCTGCCAGGCTGTCACACCGGGGCGGTGCAAAGCCAGGCAGAGATTTCAGACCCGCGTTCCTCGAGCGAATGAGGAAGTTTAACACGGCGTTCAAGAAGCGGCCAACCTCACCAACTAAAAGCAAGGTGTGCTCAGCCCGTTCCAAACACCTGCGGCCGGGCCGTGAGGATGCTCCTACACGAACGCGATCCCCGACACCACAGAAGGGCAGCAGAAGAGCCGTGCCTCAGAGGACGAGCAGGTGACCAAGCAGCTCACCGCCCCGTGAGCTCGGTCGGAGGGCCAAAGCCGACCCTCAGCGACCGGGGCCCGAGCTGCCTGCGGCGGGCACGGCTCCCAGCCCCGCTCCGAGCTCCCGAGCCCTCAGGCTGCGCGGGAGAGCACGCGGAGACGCAGCCTTGTGGAGGGCGAAGCGAGCGGCCGAGCACCGCAGCCAGCCCACCCTACGGCTCCCTAACAGCGGCCCGGCCGGACGGAGCTCCTCGGTTCGGACCGAACCGTTCGCTCCGGGCAAGTTGGCGGGAAAGGGGAGCGGGGCTTACCGCCTTACCTCCGCCTCTCCAGGTGCCCGCCACGCAGCGCTCCGCAGCGGAGGCGGGACAGGACGCGACGCCTCAGCGCGGCTACGCGCAGCTCCCCGCGGCCGCCGGCTCCGCCGAGCCGCTACCCCGCGCCCTCCCCGGCTCGGCTCCCGCCGCGCGGCCCCGCTCGCTCGGCCGGGCGCCTGCCGGAGCCCGCCCTCTGTCGGGCGCGGGGCGGCCGCGCGGGTGCTGAAATGGCGGCGCTGCCCTCCCGCCTTCGGCGCCGTCCCAGCCAGGCTGCCCCGCGTCCCGTCTCCGATCCGGCGCGGGGCGGAGCGAAACTTCGCCACGGACTTACCTCAGCTCGGGCCGCGAGCGGAGCGGTGGGTGGGTGATGGGGCGGGGGGGTCTGAGAACCCGAAGCCTTCCCGCGGGGCTCCTGGTAACGCCGGAGCGGTTGGGCTGTGCTGCGGGGTGGTGTGGGTTTAACCGCAGCGGCGTGGGCTGTAGATCGCGGTCTCCTCCCTCGAGGCAGCAGCAGAAGATAAATCGTGTTACTCCTGCAGCCCGTTTGGTTTATCTGATCCCCGGGGTATGTGGGGCCGGCTGACCCTCTCTGCTAAACCCACCTTTGCAGCCGGTGATTGTCTCCATTGGGAAGCAGCGGCTCTGCAGCTGGGCACAGCCTGCTGTGTGGTGGCAGAGGATGGAGGGCCTCTCATCATCCCACCTGGCCCGGGCTGCTCTGCGCAGAAAGAAGAGATGGGGAAAGGAGCTGCACCCAGCGTGCCCTGTCAGTGCTGTGCCTCGAGGTCACACGTGATCACACCATCGAGTTTGTGATGGTGACAAGCCAGAGCCCAAAAAGAGCAAGCAACAGACAGTTTTTCTCCGGAACCTGAGCCCATGACACTCTTGTTCATTTCTAGTCGTCGCAAATGGCTGGAGGTGTCAATGGGCTCCAGCCATAGCAATAGGTGAAGGGGCTGAAGGACAGATGGCCTTCCAAGCAGGAAGATGCCAGCTGCTCCCTTGCAGCAGTCTGATTCTCTACTGGAACACAACCCCACAGACATCTCATCAGTGCTCTTCTGCTGCTGGGAGAGAAACCAGCAGCCACCCAGCATCAGTTAGTCTGCTCCAGCAGAGGCTAAGCGGGTGTCAATTCAGTCATAAATGCCATGTTGCTCTAAGCACATACACCAAAGATGCTGAAGCCAAAGGCCTTTCCTACCATGCCAAATGAACAGCAGTCTTCAGATTAATTGTTCTCAGTATGAACAAACAGAAATGCAATTTAATTCAGCATCAAATGGTTGAGGTCTGCTGTTTATCCTCCACTGCTAGGAAACTGGACCAGAGAACACAGATGAGGCAGATCACAGTGCTATAGTAATAATTCCTTTCAGAATTTATTTCTGCCTTGTTTTTCCACTATTCTCTTTTTTTAAAGGATGTGCACTTGGAGGAAATAGCCCTTAGTCTGCAAAGAAGGAAGAGAGAACATTGGGCTGAGGAGCTCCTCTTCTCACACCAAAATGACTGGAGGCCACACCAGATGCTTGCCCAGCATCAGCTGGATGGGAGATGTCTGGTAAGTCTGATGCAAACTGTGTGTTTTCCTCTCCAGGAAGACATCTCCACCAGGTGACTACCTTGCAAGTGAGGTCCAAAAACAGCAGAAGGGTTCCTACGAAGAGTGATTGGGCACAGACGTGGCTGTCTCCAACACAGTACCTTCTAGTAAAGGAAAGAAGCAGGAAGGTTTCTGTGGGAATATATCAATACTCAGAAAATTAAAATCATGAACATGGAACAGAGGGACATATTTAGTTATCCATTAGCAACAATAAAACTTATTTTCATCTAATGGTACTACTTTACTGCAGCTAGCATTGTACTGAGTGAAAATACATTTTTATTATGCTTTCAGCCTGGACACAGTGCACATTTTCATGGTTTTGGTTTTGTTTTTTTTCCCCCCTCATCACTCGCAGCTGCTGTAGGCACATGCAAACAACTCAACATCCTGAGGCAGCCTGTAGAGTTGCAGCCTCACAGCCCTGCTTTGGGCTCACACAGAGCTGAAAGGCTGTATCACCACTCACAAGTAGCAGTTTGAAAAAGACATAGAAGCTTGCACAGGGCTTTGCTTTGTTAGAGTAACTGGAGATTAGCTTAGGCAAGGAGGGCAGGTCAATGCCCTCTTGTTCTTCCCAGCAGAAAATTCTTGTTTCACTTACTAACAGTTTAAAATAGTGAGAACAGTCTCTGATGGGTTTGTTCTGTTCCGTGTTGGGTGTGCCTATGCTTAGATGCTCTTAAATAACCAGGATCTTCCAAGTGGAGCTTACAAGAATCTTCCACTGATTTTTTTCTGTCTGAACTTTTGTGCCTGATATGACTAAATCTGTTCTAATTCCTTGGACCTCCAAGTTTGTATAAATCATTTTGTCTACTCTGATGTATATTTGCACAGAAGTTGCTGAAACAACTTTGGTTTTGAGATTTGCATTCCTTAACCAATCTCATAAAACAACCTAGCAAAATAGAATTTTACTTGGGAACAAAGGGAAGAGTGGAAATACGGATGTAATCAAAACTCTGTTAAGAAAACTGTTTAACTGGGAAAACAGTACACAGTTAGAACTTGCTTAATCTTCCTCTGTCAAGCTATAGTTTCGAAGTCTACAATAAACCATGGCTTTGTTAAACTTGATTTAAACGAGAAGGTCATTTTTATTCGTTTCTAAATCAAAATTATTTAGTTCTAGGTCAAGGTTCAGAACCAACTTAAACCAAGGTGAACAAGCCATCACTGGGTGCTGACTGGCAGAATCAGCCAGAACTGCTTAAGAAGTTGCTGTCCACAGTAGTTGGATGCCTCCAACTACTTGGTGATATTTAACATCTCAAAGCTGACTCCATTCCACTGAAAAATAAAGTGTCTTCATTTAGGTCAACCACTATCAACGTCAGTTTAGTCAGGCTGGTTTTGGACTGAAGTGGGTTACAGCAGGCTCTTATGCCAGGTGCTGTAGGCATGTGAAGCTTCAAAACAGTGTAATGAAAGGAACAGCTTAGAATTGCAATTTCAACAACTCAATCTGCTTTTGAAGTAAATATATGTTTGCTTTTACCAACACCCAATTCTGCATATTTTTGGACTGCCCTTATTACTAATCATAGATCACAAAGCTTTTCTGAAAACAGAACTATGCCATCCTACTGAGCATATGGCCTAAACTAAAAAAAAAAAAAAAACAAAAAAACCCACCCATACTTTAAGTCTTTCTTTTTTTTCCCCCTCACCCCAGTTTTTAAAATGACGTTCAGTATTCCAAAGATGCCTTGTGGAATGGCAAAGGCAGGGGCAGAGATTACAGCAAATTACCTTTTAAAAACGTGCCTACTGTTCACCAGTTTTGGCTCACTGGTTCAGAAGTGTGTATGCAGCAGAATTTCTTGACAAAGGAAGAGAACACATTGTAACCTTGGTTCTACAGAGCATTTCTGTACAGTTGCCTTTAAAAGAGCTTTCCTTCCAGAATGACTTTTCTCCTCTACCCAATCTATTAAAAGTTGGTATTGCAGAGAAGTTGAAAACAAAGAATCAATGTGGCAAAGAAACAATCAGTGAAATTCTGACTAGGTTACAGGCTCAATTCATGACAGATTAAATAAACTTTGTACATAATTTTATCTCCCTGTCCTCATTTGCTTCACCATTTGTTGGCAGCCTGTGAGATCATTCATGTCCACATCCATCGCGACAGAATTGTGATTGCAACAGCTCTTCATTTTTCATAGCACAAATGTCCTGCACATGGTGCCCAGCACTAAATTCTGACTTAGTCCCAAATTAATGGACAATAAAGGCCATCTGCCACAAAGAAAAAATCACCCCGTTATGCTCTTCCATAGGATACTATTGCCTTTTAAATCCTGTGCATGGCATGAATGCAGCATGGTTGCTTCTCCAACAGTTATCTGGGTGAGCATAGTGAGGGCTCACACAGGTGTACTGGGATGGGAGAGGAAAAGGAATGCCAGAGAAATTCATGCATCTCTCTGGAGAAGTAGTTATTCCAAAAGGTTTTGGATCCTACTCTCTAAATATGAGCTATTAAATTACCTTGAACAAAACTCCCACTTATGTGGGACAAATAGTTTATCCTTCCCACCATGCACATTTGCACATTTGATCGTAAATTTCCTACGTAAAAACTGGATGTAGTGTTTCTGGGTTTTTTTTGTTTTTGTTTTTGTTTTTGTTTTTATATGGAAGTCTGTCTAATGGGCTTCCAGATGCTGTAAATGTTTTTAATAGAAAGTCTATAATTTACTCAAAAATATCTGCACTCAGATGTTGCTGCTCTTTTTTCTTTTAATGTGGTAAATATACATTGAAACTGTAGGCATTAATCAGAAATACTACAAGAGTGTATCTCCCTCTTATATTTAGGAATTGAACCCCTAGGCCTGATTTCCACTTACACTGAAGCATCACAGCCTAGAAATCTCCTGCTGTTATGTTCTGGTAAAGAACATGGTTTGGATGGGGGAATTTCAAAGTGACCTCATGTCAGGAGTGGACATAATCAACTTTTCCACACGCTGGCTCACTTTATATATATACGTGTAATTTAGAATCATAGAATCATAGAATGGCATGGGTTGAAAAGGACCACAATGATAATCTAGGACATCCTGCAGCTTGGGGCTGCTCCAGCATGTGTGCTGTGGTGGCAAGCAGCAGCAGTGACTCTAGAGATGCAAAGGCAGCTTTGACACTCTCAGAGGTGGCTCACAGAGCATCTACAGCAATGGCTCCTGCTGTCAGAGCTCCTGGTTCCCATCTCAGCTCAGAGAGATGGCACAAACAACGAAAGGGACAATGAAAGAACTCTGAGAAAAGCAACTGCAAGGCTGCATAGCAGCTTCATTGGGGCAGGAAACCCTTTTTGTTGATCTTGACTGCAGGTGATGATGATCCTGTCAAAAGAACATTTTCTGGTTCGGTGACTCAGAAAAACAGCTATTCCTCCCACTGACTCTGCAGGTAATTTTTTGTTACTTGCACAGCAGTTTGTTTCCTGGAGCTGAAAGGCAACATCAGGAACATTTGGTGGACTCCCCATGGTGCCACATTTCGGTGCATACGTGACACTGCTTACTTGCTACTTCTTCAGGCCTGTTGCTGGCAGCAGGCAGTTTGAGTGTTTCTGCCACTTTGATGTTATCTAAGCAGCGTTAGTGATTCTAAAATTAAGCAAGAAACACAGTACCTTAAGGGAAAAGGCAACGTGACAAAATTATTCGCCATCTCTCTGCATTAGGAAAGCCTTTCTGCAACTCTCAGAGCAAAATGCAATCTTCATGCTAGTAACTCCTTCCAGATTTTATCTTGAATTACCTGGAAACAAATTTTTCCCAATATTTGTAGCTACACCAAGAAAATCTTTTACTACTTGCAGTGAAGAAGTTATAAACTCATGCAGAGTTGATCAGGAGTGGAACTCAGTGCCCTTTGTTCCCTTGAGATTATTGTTTGCTGTTCCTACCCAGGGAAAAGTAAACAGCAAAATCCAATTACCTTATCCTCTGACTCAAATGCTGCTCAAGCCTTCCCTCAGGACAATGCTTGCATTCAGGCTGCTCTGTGAGCTTAGCTCTGTTCTTAAAATTGCAGTGTCTCCATAAGATTGATTTGCCAGAAATGTGTGGATGAAAAAGTGCTGTAATCTCACTGCATTTTGACAAAACAGAAGTCCCCTCCTTTTATTTTTTTGAAATCCTTACTGCCTCTCCCTTTCCTCTCTATGGCAGGATACACAATTTCATCCTAAGAGTAAACTGTTAAGCTTGTACCAGAAGCTGACGGAGGATGCAGAAGTTGGCTTTCAGATGACAAGGCTTTTCAGGTGATGTGACTACCCAAATGGTTAAGATTGCTTGATGGTAAACAGCAGAAATAGTTCAGTGTTTCCCTGGAACAAGTGGAAAAATTCTATCTCCTCCTGGGGTTCCTGTAACACTAACATAACTTGAAAGGCACTCTGGCAGATCCATGAAGTGCATACTGGTTCAGTTTCCTGCTTCATTAAGAACTATTTCATTGAAGATTTTGGTTTTAACCACTCAAGTCAAGTTACAGACAATGTCATGTCCAAAAGCAGTGATCCCATGTAGCTGAACCCTAGAACTGTTGCCTCTCAAGCAGGTGAAAACCGTGACTGAAGCTGTCAGCTGAGCTAATACCCCAGCCCTAGGAAGCTGAGCCCTCTTGCAGCCTTTGCTGGCAGCACTGTGTGAGAAGATACAATGCACAATGGCCTTTTTGGGAGAGGAGGAAAGGAGACCTCTGGATAACATCTGCCAAGCTGATGTTTCTACCTAGGCTCAGGCTAGCCACCAGCATTTGCTACAATAGGAAATGGAAAAAAAAGTGGCCTTCTTGGGATAAAAAGGGGAAGGACAGAGCTATAGTGATATGGAAAGCCAGCAACAGGAACACTGATCATCATTGGAATCCAGCCCGGCTCTGTCCTGGTGTACAAGTGCCACTCAAAGTACACTCCTAAGTGAAAGCAGCCTAAGTGGCTGCTAGTAGGACTTTCTTTTAGTTTTCTTCTCATGTGTTTCCCCCTGCTCTTATATGTTTCTTTCCACTCCTGCCCAGAGCAACAATGATCCTTCCTCCACCTTAAAGATAACCGTCAGAGAACCATGTGCAGTATCCTGCAATTTGCTCCCTATGCTCAAGTTTCCAATAATACCAGTGTTTAATAGAGGTTATCCCCTTTTCCAAATCCACCATGAACTGTTTCATGCAAAACCCAGTAACTCCATCCTGTATAATCCTGGTATGTCATTATGGGGCAAATACCTCAGAAAAGAAGGAAATGAATGGAGATTGTGCAGATTTTCAGTATTCTGAATATTTTAGCCACATTTTGAATGTAAATTATCAATGAACCAATGCCTATCGTGCTTTGTGTCCGAACACAGGTCAACAGCTTGCATCTATATGAAATGCAGAAAATTTTGTGGTATGTTGTATTATAATGCATCAATACAGTCTGGTTATGAACATACACTTTAAAAGATTCACACAATAAATATTACTGCTTGGTGCTTAATCTCATCTGCTGAGTGGCGACACAGGACCTTAGCACTGTTCAGAAAGATGTATAGGCAAGCAGAAAAGATGTCCATTAATGTTATTTCAGTTTCAAGCTGGCCTATTCCCTGTCTAGCTCTGATCTCTTCTTCTTTTTAATGACACCACTTGAATGCCAAAGCTAATTTGGAACCTAGCAGCCTACTTATTAAGTGGGACTTTATGACAGGAGAGCATTATGGTGCTACTCAGGCAGCTGCACTGGCTGCCAGAGAGCCTATGGGGAAAATACAAAGCTTTCAAGGCTCTAATTGTTTTGGATCTAGGTTATTTTGTCAGGAAAAGAGGTACTCCACTTTAAGAAGCCCTTATATAAATGAGAGGTGGGAGACAAGGGCACTTGGCTATTCAGGTCTGTTTCTCCTGAGATTAAACTCCCATATGTGCTATTAAGGCCTATTTTCCTGATGGAGAACTGGGAAAGAGATGGTTATAGAAGCTCCATGCAGCGTACAATTAGCTTATGTGCTGAGTGCAGTAGCATTAGCTGGTACAGTAGTTAGAGGATGAAATTCTGTTATTTTGAATGTTACTATGAATTAAGAAGACCATTCCATCTTTGGAAAGACACTTTTGTCATGTACACCTTGTAAAATGTACCTAAATGCAATATACTTTTGGAAATCTTTCTTTGAGGGCTCAAGAAAACCAGAACACTAACTAGTTCACATTACAATTCAGAACACTATAGCAAGACTGATCACAGACTTAAGAGTCTTTCTTTCTTTTTTTTTTTTTTTTAATAAACAAAGCAAAGGGGCAACAAAAAAGCAGTGCTCCCTTTTAAGAAAAAGTTAACCGACCTTTAATTAATTCTTTTATCTAAAGGTAACACAATTGCCTGCCTTCCACACAAGACTGTAGGGGCTGAAGCATGGACCAAATGCCAGGCTAGCGAGAGACCCTCACTTCAATGCTGAGCATCAAGAAGAGTGGGCCAGTGCCCCAAAGAAGGACTCAGACCATGGATAGGAGGTGCTCCCTCACTGCACATAGGGGAAAAGCACCAGAATCTCACAAGTTTTGCAGCTCTTCCTACCAGCTGTTAAGGACAGACAAGGGACCAGTACCACCTTCAAAAAGGTGCAAGATGCTCCTTTGGCAGTTAAAGAAAACCAGCAAATGCAGATCCAAACTACAGTTATGCCGCAGATCTTACATTTTCCGAAGTGACTGTCTCCTTCAGGCAACATCAAGGTCTCATCTGACAATACAAGCAGCACTCTTTGTCTGAATTCTCATCTTAAAGCACATGACATCCTTTTTTTAATTAAGTTGCTAACTTAATAACAGCCCTGTCTCTTAGAGTGCCAATTTAATGCCTGTAGATAAAATATGATGCAGTTATTAAAGAGCAGGTAGCAGCACACCCCATCATCTCCCTGAGTGAAGTGTGGGCCAATCCATCACAACATAAGACGTTGTGTTCCAGCTGGTGAAAGGGAGTAGCAGATGGGGATGGGGAGTGCATTTCCAAACACAGAGCTAGTCTGCGGTGGTGCAGTTTATCTGGGACAAACAATTAGTTCAGGAAAAGCAGAGAGGTTTGAAAAAATGAAATGAATTTTGTGTAAGTGGGCCTTGTCTGCATGCAGAAATCTTGTTGGTATAACTCTAGCAAAATTGTACAGATCTGGGTGTGAAGCCCTATCTAGATACTTTCACTTGGTTTCAGGGTGACTGAATTACCAACGTCATCCACACTCAGACAGCCAAAGAACCTTTTGCATAAGCTTAACCTTTGCAACATATTCCTGTACCTGATACTGTCACAGCTTTATTCTCTAGTATGTTAACATAAGATTGCTGTTTCTTCTGAGCAAGTTCCACTTCGTTTTTCAGATTCATGCATCCCCTGGGCCTCCCTGAATCTGCTGAGCCCACAGAGAAATGCATTTTAGTTCAGTGAATTCATTGAGGTCCTCACTGCATCATGAATACAGAAACCTGAGGTGAGCCAGCATTCAGAACACAGCAAAACATTCTTAACAGGTACCTTTAAAGTAAAGAGACAGAAGAGATATCTGAAATGCCCCAAAAGTGATATCTGTTCATCTGACACAAAATAGGATCGAGTCTGTGAAATCCCAACTCCACCATCCATGGAGGTGAAGGAATCTAAACAAGAGCTGAGTCCTCATGTGAAAATATTGCAGTTCACTCATTTTACCTCAGTTTTCTTGGTATATTTTCCAGATATGTGTGTATATGTTTCTGATTTTATATCTATCACATAACTTTCGTGAATTACTTGATTCCATCAGGACTGCCGTAGCCCAGATAGTTCTGTAGATGTTGTATCTTGATGGAGTCCAAGAGTACAGTAAATGATATGCAGCAGCATGCAAGGACTCAGAGTGCCTGAGATTAAAAAACAAAGAAATTTCAGTTTATCATTTTGTCTTTTCCACACGTAAAGCTGCCATAGGCCTGCTACAGGCCGTAATCCTCCTTGTCTGAAGCCAAATAACACAGAGAATCAAAATGCCTTTGCGAGCTTTGAAATGAAACAGTAAGAAGTCTAGAGAAGATAATTCCATTACAATCTTTATAGTTGGGCACATCCAGTATAGTCAATGAAGGAGATAGACAGTAATCTCAACCATAATTGCTTTTGAAAAGATTTGTTTATCTATTCTTTCCTTAGTCGCATATCCAGGCAACAGAATCACTCAAAAAATCAGAATTCTGCTGTATTTCTTACCCTTCCCCCCAACAATTTCTTCACACATACTGTTATGTTGTCTTACAGTTCTCATCTCATCTCATCTCATTTAGTGGGAGCTATTGGTAATAGGTGAACGCTTGGACTGGATGATCTTTTAGGTCTTTTCCAACCTTGGTGATTCTATGATTCTATGATTCTATCTGGCCATTTCTTGGTGCCCTAAAGAGTTCTAGCTAAATGGCAGATCTCCAGAAAAGTAAGAGCCTTGTTACTTTTTGCTTTACTTTCCCTCCCTCCTGAAAACCACTATGGCCAAAACTGGAGCAGGGAAGCTGGGTATCAGAAACACATGCTTTGCATTGGTGAGACTGAAGAAGGGCTGTGTGAGCTGTGTGGCACTGTACCCAGCCAGTCTCTGTGCTTGGTGGAGAGGCTTGATTGCAAGGGCTGCAAATTTAGAACAAGGGACAAGAGGGCACTGTCTCCTCCTGAGGCTGGTCTGTCAACCCTAGCAGATGAATAAAGATCAGTGTCACATAAATATTTCATGTCTTCTTTGTTTGTTTTGGGTGTTGAGGCGATCAGTGCTGTCAATGGTTGACTATTAAAGTTATATCTGAACAAGGAGAAGTTATTAAACAGTCCCAAGAAAAGTTAACAGCAATTGAAATATCTCCTTCAGAGAATTTACTGAAGCAACACAGCAGAAGTTGAATAATTCCTCCCTTGGATTGTCTCTAGCTGGCTTCAAGTGGCCAAGTTCACTTAACACTGACCAACAAGGAATTGATCTCATCAGTTTTATCTCTGCAGCCACCTGCATGTACAGTTATTTGTACTCATTGGAGCAAACTCTGAAGAAGAGTAAGGCTAATGACCCAGTGTATCAGAGGAGCCGTCTGAAGCTCATGCCACCAGATCGATGGAACTGAGTTTTCAGATATGCTCATTACACCAGGCAGGAAGCCCAGGATGCTGACATGCTGTAGGGAAAGTCTACTCAGGTTGTGGTAGAGCATTTAAAGCATTTAGGTCTCTCGTGACTATGAGATGGTGGAAGCACATAAACCTTGTCACTGATTCTCTTCTCTCCCCTTACCTACAGCTTCCTCCCATTGCCAAGCCAAGTAGATTTCAAATGCTGGAAGCATCCTGGTTCTGAAGCCTGCGTCCTGAAGGTAGCGAAGAAAGACAGTCTACTTTCTGCAGGGTTCAACCTTATAGACATGTTCTCAAACAGAGTAAAAAACTGATGGGTATTGCTTCTGCTGGGGAAAAAAATAGCAGCGCTGTTTGTAACAATGGCTTTATTTTTCTCCATTGGAGAGATTTGAAATGCAGAATAGTCAGCATTCCACAATTTCTGCCCACGAGCAAATATGAGATGGCTCCAAGATGCTTTGCTTCCTTGTAATGCAGAAAATTTCTAATGAGAAGCCAATTTTCTGAAAACTGGAGATGCTGCAGCACACACAGCCCTTGGAGAGGAACCTTGTAAAGACAAGTGGAAGTGGAAGTAAATCAGGCTGCGCTGGAAACTGATGGGAACCCATAGCAATGAACAGAGTGTCTGTTTCAAATAAATAGTTAAAACTTAAAAATACTAAGTTTTTCCAGGAGATCATCCCATAACATCCCATCCCATACTAGAAGGTGTTTTTCAGCCTCTGATTAAGCTATGTGTCTTTACAGGCATTTGGATACACTACAGTCATTTTAAGAATTCTTCTCATTATAAAGCATGTGCAGAAATATTTGCTGATACATGCTTTTGCAGCTTTTTTGATGCATCAGTTTTCTACTATAAGTAAAAACATAGCCTGCATTCAGTGATCAGCAGTCAGAGAGGGAAGGGAAGGAACTGGACAAGTGCATTTCAGCTGACTTCTACCACTAAGGACCTGAGAACAGTAATCCAAACCAGATGTAGGGAAAAAATGAGAGACCCATAAATACAGTCATTCTAATGCCTGTTTGATTTCCCACATTCATAAGTGCTTTACCGATGAAAATTGCATTGTGTTCATGAAGCAAAGATCTGTGCTCATACTCATTTCTGCCCCACTCCTTGCTACCTTTGAACATAAATGTCTGTCACTTTCGCTTCTCTGCGATCTTTGCGGAGGGCTTGTCCTTTCCTTTCACACTGCTTCTTTTCCCATTTTCTCCTTCTTATTGATCTTCTTTTAGTTTCTTCTCGGCATTGGTGCACATTGCTTGTGCTCAGCTGCTTGGTTGGGGGCGCCTTGCAACAGTGTTTCAGCCCACGCTTGGAGTGCCCCCCTAACATCGTTCACCTGATTATCCATCCCTCCTCTCACCATCATTTGCTTCACCTAAAGAACAGCAAGCTGAATAGAAAGATGCGCTCCAGCTGCTAGTGAGCAATCTGTGTTTGGGGTACAACCAAAGTTTATCCGAGGTGTAAATGGCTGAAGCACACACAGTGTGGTCTTCACCGCGTTTTTGCTCTGTGAAACCAACCCAGAGCACTTCACCAAGCACTGAAAGGACACAGCAAACACCAGGTGTGCCCACACTCTAAGGCCACTCTGCGCCCTATGAACACATCTGCCAGCTCATACCCTTGCTTTGTCAGCGTGCCATTCTTTCCTGCTTCTTCCTCAAAATATCCTCTCTGCAGGGAGAGCAGCTCATCCACAGTCTCCCCTGCTCGCAGCTGCCTGCTGAGGACAGGAGGTGTCTGTGAGCTGCTAGGAAGGGGATGGCACGGGGACCCCAGCATCCCTGGCCCTTTTACAGCCTGAATAATTGTTCCTTCATGGCACAGCAGAGAAACGCTGGTTTGTGTTTCAGCAAAGCATAGCTCTGCTGTTTTGGTCTGAAAGAAGAAATGTTTTCAGTCTCTACACAGTCAGGCTCTTTGCATTTCAGACAAACGGACTCGTGAAGATTACTGAATTCTTCTCTCAAACTGTTGCAAAGCCCCAAGAAGGCTCCTCCTGCCCAGAGGAGGCCCTCTCAGCCCCCACTGGTCTGTGTCTCTGTGGTATCTCATGCTTCTAAGACTCAGTCACCTTCTACATCCTACCTCCTGCCTTTGCCAGGAGCAAATGCTGGTGCAGGAAGCTCAGAGACCACCACCATCTCCTGCAGGGACAGGGACTGACTGCCCCGGTGGCTGTCCATAATCAGCAATGAGCTGTGCTTCAAAACTATTGCTGTCAGGTTTCTATGATTTTAGCCCGTGGCTTCTGCAGCACACTGGTAGCTCTTGGCAGCCTGAGGCAAGCCTCAGCATTGCTGCAGCACACAAATATTATCTTCTGGAAAAGAGCCATTCTTCTGGCCTCTGTCCCAATGCACTTGTTTTGTAATATGTGTCATGACTAAGCAGCAGAAATTAGCAAAACAGTGGGAACAAAAACCAAAAGTTTTGAGCCAAATGAAAAGCACTTCTGGTATTCGGTTTGTGAATTTGCACTCTCAAATAAAATCAGCAGTGGAGAGGGCAGAATAAAACCAAAGTGTGGGAGCTTGTAATGCAGACTCCACCAACACAGCCATCCGTTCCGAGCTCTGCGTGGTTTTTTAAGTGCACAGCTTCTAAATTACAAACCCAAGAACAAAAGCTAACAAAAAGATGTATTTTGACACTGATGTTTAAAGTGAGTCATGTAAAGTTATCCATATTTTCTGCATTAAGCACATTGATAAGCTGAGTTTTCTTCGAGACTAACTCAATAGATGACGATGCCATCACATCCAAAAGATTGAACAAGCATTTCTGTTCGCACGTGGCAGAGTGGGAGGTTTGTGCAAAGATGGACAAAGAAATATGCAGAAATATGAACAGATGCGAATGAAAACAAGGTGATTTGTTTGATAACGGTCACTCAGAAACATAACAGTGCTGAATGGGCATTTTTTTCACATTAACAGAAGGGTGATAAGAATATGTTATTATATTCTTGTCATCTTAGTAGTAGCTTAAATTCTATTTGTATGTTTCATATCTATGTGAAAACTTTACCTGAAGTGCATATAGCTACAATTACAGCTCCATATTCAACTGTCCCATGGGCAGTGACTATCATAAATATCATTCAGAAACATATCTGCCCTTTTGTCAGCAAGAGAGAAGGCAAGGATGATGAAAAACTCTGAGATCCAGCTCAACTTGCACAGAGCCACCATGGTGCAATACGGGCTGTAAAGCTCCTCCGCCCAGGGGCTTCAGTTGACGTCAGCCTTCAGGTCTGTGTGTCCATCAGGGCTTGGGGAGAGGAAACAGATTTGCACCTCCCTACTAATAGAAGTGTTTTCCAGCTGTGATTATGTATTTCACTGGACTTCAAACCTATAATCCACAGCTTTGTAGTGGCACTTGTAACGTAATTGCAAGCTGGTACATCTGATTGCAAAGATCACTGATAATTTTGCTGTTCTACTGATTTCTTTCTAGCATGATCATTAATTAATAAACTTCTTAATCAGTTTGCATCAAGCTTGCATCAGTTTGCATCTTGAGTCTCCAGCCTGCTGGGAAAGTGTCAAAGCTTGGCAGTAACTGCGTTAACAGCAGACTGAACCCAACATTTTCTTCAGGCTGCCAGTGTCCAATTGCCTGCCAAAACACAGTATGAAGTTAATCACTCATTACTTATTGCCCAGGTCCTTGACAATCTGCACAGCTGCCCTTGACTAGTAAAGAAATCTGAAGGCCAGAGCGTCCTTCCTCCAGAATCCAGGTTATCAGAAATTATTTCCAAATACTGCTGTCACAGCAGACCTCAGTGCAATGTGGGATTAACCTCTGGCAAATAGGCAGCTGGAAAACAGACACAAGTCTCAGGACAAACTGTCCCATACATCCTCCTACAAATGAATGAGGAAGGCTCATCACACTACTGGCACTACTGAACATTTGGCAGAAACAAATGAATTGCTGTTTATACAGTCAGCAGTACCAAATTTCAGTATTCCCTGACCTGTAATTTCTTATTTTTCTGCTTCTACTAAAAATCAAGTTTGGCAAACATTAATCATGTTTAATTGAAGTTGGAAAAGACTACTCTTAGTACAGTGAGACAATTTTCTAAATGGAAGAGAAACTGGCACTGAATTCCAAATTTCATAAGGGAGCTTTTGGCTGCTGAATGGTCTCAAACATTTTGGCTTATTATTGGATACATGAGATCAAGCTTCGGACATTTGCCTTTAACATAGCAAGGCATCAAGCTTTACTTTGAAACTGAGTCAAAAACCTTTCATGACTTTATCTCGTTGTCTATAGCTCACATTTATCTACCCTTGCTTACATGTTTACATTCCTCTCTCATAAACATCTTCCTTCTTTTTCTGCAGGTAGCTGTTTCTACACAAAGTACAATTACCCCACATGTTTCAATTCAGGGGCATGCTGCCATTAATTGTAACATGTGTTAGACCCAAAGGAGTCTGAGGTGCTTCTGATACCTCCTCCTCCTTTCGTTCATATATTTGAGTTCCAGCAGTTCCATTGGTGAACCCAGGGCCACCTTCAAGATTTCACATGTCCATGCTCCCGAAGCAGTTCGTTTAGCTCCATGTTTACCAGCAATGTTGGAGACACTCAAAACTGGCGTGTTATGAACAGCTTTGATGGAAGTTTTTCTGGTTTGAGCAGAGGGCTGAAACCACCAGCCTGCAGTGGCTGCCCACATCAGTCATTCCAGTTGACAGTTGCCTTTCTGCAGGACCATAGCACCACACGACAATTTGGAGAAACAGGGACATCCTGAAGCCTCCAATCCAGCCCATTCATGTCCCCAGCAGGTTCAAATGTGGGTCACGGCTTTACCCTATGAAAGCTGGAAACCCTACAAGGAGGGAGATGACATCACCTCCCGTGGGCCCTACTCTCCAGATGGGGAAAGCTTTCCCTTCACTGCAGCCTCTATCCCTGCTCAGCTCATGCACGAGGCTCAGGGCCTTGCTCCCAGAGCTGCCACAGCCCTATTGGTGCTGCTGCTGGGGCTCTGCCTGCTCAGGACTGCACAATGCTCCTGTCCAGTGGCAGTGGGGATCCCTGTGCTTTCCTCTCACTAGCCCAGGTCACTCTGGTCTCCTCTAGTTGGTAGTCTCCTCAAAATTGACAAGGTGCAGTAGATCATCTCTGGGCAAAGTATAGGGATGTTGAAAAGCATAGGCCCCTGGTGTTCCACAGGATCAGACAGCTGCTCTAGGACACATAGCACGATATCCCCAGACAACTGAGCAAAACTGAGCGACCTACAACTCACCCAGAAAAAACTGTCGCTTTTCCAGCTGTCAGAGGCCTTCCTTCACCTCTTCTATAAAGTATGTGAACACTGGAAGGTGGGAAGTTGTTGCTGAATTTCCTTACAAAAAAAAAAAAAAAGGTAGACATTTCTCTTTTCAATGACCCTTCATAAGTCTGCAAGCAACAGGAATTAGGATCAGAGAAGAATGCGACAGTAAAAATTCTCTAAAGGTCTATTTCCCTGGAAATCCAACTGGAAACAAAACGTTGCTGTAGGGTGTAAGGAATCAGAACACACTGACAGAAGACATTCACTGATTTAGTCACTGATACAAGTGAACTAAAAACACATATAAGTATTAAAGTATGGGATTAAAACTTTTCAATAGTTGAGGCTGAAATCTTACTTATGGACAACAGAGGCCCACGGAGTCACTCTAGTGGAAATCAATGACTCCTTAACAGAAACAGAGAAACTAAATTTGGAGACTTTTAGAAACTTGTCATTTTAAAAGTAGTACAGTCAGACACCAAGTTAGCAACATATGACTGGCTGTCAGTGAGAACCTGTATCTCACCATCTCAGGTATTTTTATTTTAACAAGAAAAAGGTTCCTTCTTTATTTAATGATAAATAATTATGATCCCATCAGATACATTCTATTTAAAAAAAAAAAAGCATACAGCAGAAATTAAAATAAAAAAATTGGCATAAATTTTATTAGAATAGTATTTTTCCTGAGCAAGATTTACAACACAGCATGCAGTATTTAATAACTTACTTCACTATACATTCTGCACTAGTGACAGTTGTGCAATAAAAGTAGCAACCGACAGATTTCCAGCTTTTAGTCATTTCAAAGTGGCAGCATATTCCATAATCAGAGTTCTACTGTTAGTAGTTAGTAGTGTGAAGTTCCCAATGCCTGTGAAGCTGAAGTGATTAAATTCAGCAGCAGACTTGAAGCTATTTAGTCTTCAAACAGAACTTCTGTATTAGAATTTCGAGATGAGTTCATGACATTATTTTTCACAGGCTTAGGCAACACAATCAGCAATCACAATCACAAAAACTTATCAATCAGCCTCTTTTATAATGGATAAACTGGCTGAAAACACAAAGGGAAATTACATTGTTAGTAAGGCAAACAGAATGTCAGTACAAATAACTGAAATCATCACATTTCTGATAAGTTCTTTGGGTGAAATGCTGAGCTCGTATTGCAGGAGTCCAACATATGTGTACAGCACAAAAAGGGCCACGTGCTGTAACCAAGGTAACATAGCACAACTGATTTTTATTCACAGAAAATGGAGCCCGGCTGTGGCTGAATTCTTTTCAAAGCTTTAAGTATTTAGTTGTAAATTCTTCTTTTTCAGGAAACAGAAAGGAACTCTGGGCATACACAAACAAACAAACAAAGAAACAGCTTTTCTTTCAAGAAATGAATGCTGGATATTTCGGGAAAAAATGTAAGTCTGAGTTACCAACTAACTCGTTGCATGAAAGAGACGCTGGACAGCTATCCTGAAAACAGAAACACACTTCTGTTACAGGGAAGGAATGTTACAAACAATCGTAAGCAATAAGGCAACAGCACCTTCTCAAATCATACGTGTAGCTCCTTTGCAGTGAAGACAGAGCTATGCGGTTACACTAAAACACGAAACAAATACATTTCTGCTTTGTCCAAAAACAAATATACCACCACACAGCACAGATTAATCTCTGTTCTCCATATTACACACCAAACTTGCCCAAACTGTAAAAGAATAGGTCTGGTTAATCTGACACTGCAACCTTCACGGTTATTGGAGTTCTATACTTCTTTATTTTCAAGCAAAGCAAAGTTGAATATTTGCTGGCTGAACTAGTAAGATTGGCAAGATTATTGGCCTGAATTCACTTAGTAAAATGCTAATCATGCAAGCTCAAAGCTGTGCTGATCTCTTTATCGGGATTAATAAATATATTAATCGCAGTGTAAAAAGAATTAGCTTTATCTTCCAGAGCGGCTATCACCCTGTTGTTCTTGGGGAAATTAGGGAAAAGCCTAATGCTTTAATCTGAACCTCATTCTAACTGCCAATAGACAAAGCAGCCGCAGCAGTTTAGACACAAAGACTGATAACCGCTGTTGAATGACACAAAGTTTTCTGCTTTGTGCTTTGAACGAGCTCGATTATGCTGGATCACTGAACACTCAACAACCGCAGGATGGCTCAACAGCCTGCGACAGAATATTCTAGTTGGCATTTACATGCAGAAAGCTGCTTAAATAATGACACAATTCCAACGTGCAGGGTGCTACCATTTATGCTGCTAATAGCCAACGCATTGCTCGCAGGAACAGCACTGCCGAGTACATGTAAAACAAACAAACAAACAACAAACCAAAACAACTAAAAGCAGAAAACCAAGCTCCTGGCCTTTAAAAGTCCTAATGAAGGAGTAAGTCGTGTTTTAAATGAAGATAAAGGAAGGCATATTTCAGAATTGTATCATATACAAAAGAATGCTTTAAAAAACTTTTTAAATCTCCTGAACCTCCCAGATTAGAGAGGACGCATCCGTTGGTTTTTTTTTTTTTTTTTTTTTTTTTTTTTTTTTTTTTTTTTGTGGAAACACTAAAAATTCTGGCTCTGTACTGAGCAGGGGAAAACTGACACACCTGAAAGAAATTCGTGGGGAAAGAAAACAACAACGCCTTCCTTTATCCAAAACACATTCAAATTTACCTAGTGAGCCCATACAGCAAAGGAACTCCTGATCATGTTTACTTTTACTGCTGAAAAAGCACACAGAAAAAACGGGTTCATCCAAATCACGCTCACCTAGCTAGGCTGATATTCCCCTTAACAAGACTGCTTCAGACAGACGGCACCGCTACTCTGTTTCTACCCACCCCTCCTAAATCAGGTCAATGATTGTCACAAGCCTCCTGCTCACACCGACAGACTGTTCTCTGTGCCATGCAATATTACACATTAACAGTGGAGAATTTTAAAAGGTCATTAGCATATCACGCTCTTGCACGCTGATGTAGAATGGCCTCCCAAAGATGAAGGAATGCAGACCAGGTTTAATCTTCTCAGCCAAAGCCATTATTATGTTAAGATCGCCCTCTGCTGTTAGGTCGAGATCTATCTTTAAGCTACGAAGAGATTTAAAAGGTTTTTTTCCTTTCTGCCTGCAAGAAAATGAAAAGAAGATTCATACAAAAGAACAAAGTAAGTTTCTCGAAGCCTGCTTTCTATTATTATCTGTTCACTTACGTGTCATCCTCTATGTATTTTATTAAAGTTAAAGCTTTTCTATGAAGGACTAGCAGGAACTGAGCAAGGAATGTACTCCTTAGAGACAAGCCAGGTTTCAGATGAAAGATCTGTTAAAAATTATATGAGAAAATTAGCTAGATGTAGAAATTCAAGAATCACTTTAAGAGTGTAGAATAAAAAGAAGCACTGCATACACATATACCACATCCCTGATTACACTACAGTACGTGCATTAGCCGCAGATTCATGGACACACTGAAGATTCATTCTTACTTTGCTTGTTGTTCAGATGCAAGCAATCAATCTGTTTTACAATTCTATTTGGATGAAGTATTACTTTCACTTTAAAAATGGTCTGAAATGAATCTCAGTCTGGTAGGTGTTATTTTTTTTTCAATAGTGTAAACACTGCTGCGCAGTAATAGAAAATATGCTTTGGTTTTATGCGTAACAAGGAGTTTCAGTATTACACCAATACCACAAATTACACAAAAGAGTTCTTTCTTTCATCACTTGTATTACCAGATCAACATTTCAAGTGGTCAGTTCTTAATGCCTTCTGCAGTATGCAGAAAACCATCACAGTATCAATTGGGATAACTACTGTAATACTTTGAAGAAAGAGCTGCCATAACAGCAAAAGTTAAACTAACACCATGATAAATTGTCACCAGATGTCAAAGCACTGTTCTCTAGTTCTTGTTCTTTCTAGAAAAGCAATTACTACCTGATCCAGGAAGGCTTTTACTAATGTGTCTCGATGCAGGATATCTTGAAAAACATTCCTAATGGAAAAAAAAAAAGGCAAAGAAACACATGATAATGCCATGAAAAGACAATAAATGTCCAACAATTGTGCATAGTAATAACGTTACAATTTACAATCTGGCAGGAATGCAAAGTGCATTAAAAATTTTAGTGAATTATAATCCTGGTATGAAATGTAGCACTTTCAGGAGAAATAAAAACCTAAAACCAGAAAAGCCATCGAGCTTTATCAAATACGCTTAGCTCTGGCATAAATGGGCAATAATATTAACATAAATAAACATTTAAAATGGGCAATAATATTAACATAATGCCATCAGAAACATCACAGAATTTCAGCAACCCTTAATGCAACAGAATGACTGAGAGAACTGATAAATTCCGCAAAACAAATTCAATTCCCAGTTGCTTCTTAGAAGCAAAAAATCCTGTACTGTATCAGAAAGTACCCTTTACTATCTCGTCTCAAATCAAGCAACTTTCTGAAGTGTGGGAGCAGAGTACATACAAATCCGGTGTGAAGCTCTCATCTGTGTGGATAATAGGATCTTGAGACATTTCTTCATCTGAATTAGCTCTCCAAAATGCTGTCAGCTCAGACCTCATATACCGTCGTTGGTTGTAGATGTGTTCATGACAAGGGGGCATCTGCTTCACTGTATTGACATCTACATCTATGTGTGTAGTAGGGTATGGAGCATACATTACTTGACGGAAGGGCAGCACAAAGCTTCCTGTTGCATCCTGTTTTTTGGGGGGAAAAAAGGCTGTTTTTAATTTTTTTTTTAAAGCTGTATTGGAACAAAACAGCATGAAAATATCAAGCCAATCTTTTAAATTCCATCTCTTTACACATATCTTGTTTGAGACAAACAGCAGTTGTAGTCATTAAATTATCCTTAACACTGCACAATTCCCTTAATGTAACAGTGAAAGTAACTCTTGAGGCAACCTGCGTATTACACTGCACTGTCTGCTTCCTGAACTCATTAGCATGACAGTATTATATTTATTTGTCAAGTTTAGACTGTTCTTTAGAGCAAGAAGCATTATTTTTCTATTTACCCTCAATAACTGCTGTAGCTCTTTTAAGATACTTGGAAACTGTAGTACTGACATAGGCCAGTTCTGTTCTGGTTCTGTATCCTTTCTGGGACTCTAGTCCCAAGTAGGCAGCAGACTGTTACTCTCATACCTTGAAGAATAGGAATGATTCTAAACAATACACAGCAAAAGAAATCGTTGGGTCATAAAAAAGACTGGCTAGGAATTGTAACATCAAATAGTCACAGGCATAAGCTCTAGCATCAAGGAGAACTCAAGAGATTACAAATTTCTTCAAACATGAATGTGTGTATAAACTTGCATATATATGTGCACACATGCACTCAAAAATGTTCTTAAACCACGGAGAAATAGAACTTTCCTAAATGTACTTACTTTGAGTAAACCTTGAACAAAAAGCCCTGACTCGTACTTGAAAGAAGACTCACTTCTACAGAGTCTGGAACATTTCCGCTCTGACGGGGTAAGGAACAGGCACAGCGTTCTCACAATCTGCATTGCAAAGAACAGTTTTGAAAAAGAAGAAGATTCCAGCAATTAACTGATCTTCACATGCAATTTCTGACTTAAACCTGTTGATTAGAAAAGACAAAACTTGAGTGACATCACAGAACGGCTGCATGTTTAAATAATTAAGATGCAAAAGATGGAAATCCAACTTCCTGCCAAATGAAGAAGAAAACCTAAACTTTTGGCAACTTTTTTTTAGCCAGCTATAAAGAAGAAATAACTTGTCTTCCAATGCTTCTTCCTATTACAAAAACATGAATTACTGTAATTATTCCCTAGCCTTCTAAGCCACTCATTTTATTTACTCCCCATTGGAATGTCAACTATTGTCTCCAATAAGACACATCCAATTTTATAAGCATCCACACTTATTTCCTCATTAATTTCCTCAAACTCTCCATTAAAAGCAACAAAGACATTTAATTATTTCAAGCTCCTACACTGCAACAGCTGCAAGCAATCATCTCCAAACACAAACACATATTTCTCACATAGTCAAACACGTGTTTTGATGCATGCAAGAAGCATTTTTGTTTGTTTGTATTGCTTTAACAAAAGCTAAGGTTACCATTAAGAAAGCAATTATTTTGGAACACAGCACCATAACAGCATGAGCACGTTACAGATAAAGATCCGTCTAAAAGGCATGAAATTTGCTCTGCAGAGATCATGAGGCTCATATTTTTCCACAGCCTTTTTTTCCCAAAGCAGCCAGCTTATCAATATACGCGTTAATAATCATTCAGATCTTGAAGCCTCCTTGTTAGTTATTATGCTATCCTGGCAATGTGCAAAACCTACATCTCTGAAACCAAGTGTGCTAATAACTGTTAGCTGACTTCACATAAGAAAAGAGTTTTCTTTTCTCTGATTCTCTTGTTGCCCACAGTTATTTTTAATTGACCACCAGCATATTTATTCAATTCAATTCAATTCATGCATTTTATTCAATCAGAGGTGTTTGATGCTGCCAAAGGCACATGAAACACTGCATTACTTCTCCATATTTTTATAAAGCATCATGAGCTGCTTAATTTCAAGTCACAAAACTACTAAAGATGCCGAAAATTTTCAGAATCTTTTAACAAGACATGTTTTCCTGCAGCAAAGAACCCTAGATACTGTAAAATACATAGTATACTATTATATATGTATAATATAATGAATATATACTCAACAGGCTCAATGTTCTTAATTTTCATTTGACATCAAAGTAATGTGAATATCAAAAAAGCACAGATTCCAAAAATTATAGAATAGGTTTCTTTCTCAAAGAGAGTTTTGAATCTCACTGAATGAACTAGAACTCAATTACTGTAGTATTACAATTAAAAGCAAAATCAGACAGAAAAGCTCAATATGCAGAAAGATTTCCTATCAAAAAATAAAGCTACCTGGACGTACTGCTTCTCCACATGTACCCTGACAGTAGCATTGTTATGGTCTTCAAGTATGGAACCATTGATACCACATTGCCCAGAGGCACCTGTGGAAATTGAGAGCTTACCAGGCTACATATCTACAAAGAGCTTTACTCTCACACAGTACTGGTGTACTTATTATTTGCAGTGGTGCCTAATACCTGAAGGCTCATTTTTTATAAAATCCCTTTTCTCACTCACGGTGCGGGGCTATCGTGAGTCAAAGAGTTTTATGAAAGGACTCAGCTATGAACAAAGAGAGGGAATTGATTTTGTGAAGTACGTTCTCTAAGAAAATAACAATTTCTTCACAATTTGCCTCTGAATATCCTAATTGAAAACTGACTTCAGTGGTTTTATTAGAGGAGATGGCTATCGTACAGCCTAATTAAATGCAAGACAAAAGCAAGCCTTTCTGAACAAAACACACATGCACTACAGTAACCTGTAAAGAAGCATGCTAAGAAATATTTCAGTGAACTGTAAACAGAAGAGTTATCTCCTCTAGCAACTGATTTCGATTCATATGAAAGTATCAACTTGGAATAATCAAAAAGCTGTGTACAAAAAACGTACCTGAAGAATTTCACATAAGGAAAACATCTTCCCTTGTTTTTTCCTTCACATACTCAGTAAGCTTAAAGTAAACACCAAGAAACTCTTCATATGTGCATTCTCCATATAGAGAAGAATCAGGTCAGGTTATAATTTCAAGTTGGTTCAAATTAAATATTTGATAACAGACTTACAAGGGAGTTGAGAATAATAACAACATAGGAAAAAGTATGTCTACCAGAAAAATGTAATTATTTTCCTATTCCGGAATGACTGCTTCCAAGAGTGATCTTTTTTCCTACATAGATCATAGTGATACCTACAGATTTCACACTTCTCCATTCAGAGGTACAGCTAATGCTGCTTTATTGTTTCTAAACTTGAAATCTCCTGTGCATCATCCCTACTGATAAATTCTACACATATTTCAGCAAGTTTCTTTTATTGCTACTATCCTCAGCTTTTAGGGCTGGTACTCTCTGATTTCTCTGGAAGGTCTTCTGAGTCAAACCTAATCTACTCTGTACCAGTTAAACTGTACAGATATTTACTAATTAGGATTTAAACAGACAGCAGACGAAGAGTCAACACAAACACAAATATGAAGACAAAAATGCTGGAACTGATAGTAATGGTTTAAGATTCCAGTAAACTCGCTTATTTTAATGTGTGCATGACTATGGACACAACAGCTTTGAAGTTCCACGAAGCACAAGCATTTCTTTCATTATGATGAAGCACATTTCTTCCTCAGAACAAGCAAAATTATGCAGATAATTATTTATTATACAATATCTGCTGACTTTGCTAAACTCAGTGAATCAGCTGCTACGTGTTCAGACTGTACATTTGAGGTAGCAAAGTTATTTTAGAGGTTCAGACTCATTTATTCCTCACTTACGTGCAGCATCAATTAAATTACACTCTCCGGTTCTCTTATAGTTGCCAGAATACAATTGACAAGGGAATTTTTAGGCAGAATTATCAACAGTAAGATAACCAAACAAAACATTCTCTCTTCCTACTGTAAGTATGCTTATAGACAAACCTTGTTACAATAATATGCTAACACTGCTGATAATCAGCATTTAAAATTCATTCATTGGAAAGTATATTACCTTATTAACTTTTTCTGCGCTGCTTCCTACAACTACAGAACAACCACAGGTCTGCAGATGTGAACTAATTGCACTGCAAATAAAAATAAATGTGGGTCAATGAATTCAATCAGACTTTTCAAATAAACCCCTTATCATTTTAACAAGAATAATTAAGAGCTGCTAATCTAACTGCAGGCCTATACTACGGCCCTCACACATGCTGAAATCCAAAAGTTCGGCAGCATCTGTATTTTCACTTTGGTGAATAAAAAGATTGCCGGCCAGAACCACCCAACACCACTTACAGAGCTAACAAAAACTGTTACCATTTAGCTGTGTTACAGAATCCAAAATCTGGACACAGTCAGAAAGCTTTCTCCAATATCTGTTAGTAGATGGACCCTACCTTACTAAGGGAGGCTTTGTGAGGTGATTAACCTGTTGTAATAAACACCTCTAATTTATAAGGACTATAACAGCTACATTTGGACTGTGAAATCCTAGAGGTGGACTTTATGCTGGACCTGACACTACTTGTCATACCAATTTTATTTTAAAGGATTAGACTAAGGCCACGTGATTTCCTCCTTAGGGGTAGAAACAGATGTTTGTTTCATTTTGAGGTTACCATAAAAGCATGACTGTATTTTACAGGTTAGTTTTGTTAATATGACAGTCCACTTAGCCTAATCCAATTTTTATTCAGCAGCACTCTTCCAAAGGAAGAGACCAAGTTGCTCTGAAGTGCAAATTCTTCTAGTTACACATTAAAAACAACTGGGGTGTGGGGGGAGTATAATTCAATAAAAAGTGCTCTACAGGCCATACTATCAATTAAACACAATTCTGTTTTTTGTTGGTTTTTTTTTTTGTTGTTGTTTGTTTGTTTGTTTGTTTGTTTGGGGGGGGGGGGGGGGTGGATTTTATAAAGACATAAGCCTATGATTTACACACTCACAGACTTTAGGTATCAAAGAAGACTTGTATTTCATATGGATTCTGCTATCAAGCAAATGACCCTGTGACAATGGCCAGGCAGCCGCAGCTGTTAGCCCAGAGCCATTCTGTTAAGTAGAAAACAACTTTTATAGCATTTTGTAGACTAAAATCTCAAAAAGTCAAACATCTCATACCAGTTCATATGCCAATACAGATTTGTATACACACATGTAAGTTTAATCCATGTCAGTATGGCATAAAACAAAACAGAAATTCATACTTGAGGAGAAAGCCTTCATGACAGCTATCCCCAATGTCATCATCGTTCAGTACTGTGTCACTGATCTGAAAACCAGAGAAATAAAAACAAAGATTAGAAAAAGATGTACATCTCAGAATTAAGTGATTTTTGATTCTGATAGGAGAGGACTGTTTAGGATCTACTTAAGACTGCCAGAAAAGCAGTTTTAAAAAGGACTTCTGACTTTGGCCAAAGCGTTTTGAAAACAACGAAGCAATTTGATTTTTAAACTTTTTTTCACCAATGATACAGATTCCTCTCAGTGTTTTTTTCCTAAAGCCTTGTCCAGAATATTCTAACCTAGCCTATGTGACAAGATTTCTACTTCTTCCACATGAACACTAAACCACACTGAAACAGATACCAACATTAAAAGGTGAATACCTCTCCATTCATTTTGTTTTGAATCAAACAGCCTTTCCACACCACTCTTCCTTAGCAAGCATGTCAATCCACGTAGCCCATAGCTCTGACTATTAAAAATGCTGCAAGTACTATTCACCAAACTGAAACTGTTATGCCATTCCCTAGACCACTTGGGATAACTCGAAGGGTACAGAAATTTATGACATGTTTATTTTTCCTCCAAGGAGAGTACCAAATTGTATTGGCGAAGTCATTTTCTAATTCAGAATGCAAAGAAAACAGGGACTTACATCTATTTCTTCCGGAACACTGTGTGATTTCATAGATGAAAGGAGCTCCATCACAGGAATAACTTCTCCTGTTAGCATTGGAATGATGCTCTGGCCCTGTGCAGTAAATAAAACACTTGAAGTGCATTATAAGAAGTTACTAACAACCTAAACATGCAAAACGTATTTAATTTCCTATTGCGTGAAAGTGTAGTTATCAGTGTCAACTGATCCACAGACTTCTTTGGCATTGCTCATCACCAATTGTGAACTGGAAACATGCATTTCACTTTTTAACATCATGTCTGAAATACACTTCTAAGATGTTTTGCTGGTCAGTTTGTTTGGCCTACACAGGGTGTCTTTGGAATAAGATAATCTGAGCATTCCACACCACATGCAATTACTGTTAAACATTATAGATCCAAAGTCTTACAGTAAAAATGGAAGGAAAACAAAACCAGGCTATTGGTTATTAACATACAAAATCATGTCATCTTTCACAAGAAGCTGAAGCCACAATTCCACATTTAGTTTCAGAAACAAAATATTATACACTAATCCTACTACAGCATTCCAACAGGACATATCGTGTACATCTCTGTCACTTGAAAAGGTAACAACCTTTACATGAGGAGAGCGTATACCTATGGAAGCTACTACCTTTACAAAGCCTCAAGTTCAAGTAAAAGACTTCCCCCTTCTGAAACATAACATTCTTCATAGATTTCCACTTCACCCACAAAGTGATGAAAATGTATATTCCTTCATTTTTTCATAGCTTCCATCATCCTGTCTTCAGAAAGGACGTCTTTTGTGCTTGTCAAGTTACCAGTCAGTCCAAAGTATCTTCTTGGATCTCAAAAATAAAAGGCAGCACCGCCAACTTCTACTGTCACCAGATCCAGTCAAACAGTTTTGTGGTGATGTGCCATATGCATCTACCAGACACTCTTACCTGATCCTCCATTCTCTCCGTGCCTTCCAAGACAATCTTCTGGAAATGCTCTTGCCTCTCCTGAGCAAGAGAAGCAGTTAAAAATATAAATGCTCTGGTACTTGGTTATATACGTATGCACACAACAGTCATATGGCACAATTTCTTGCCTGTGGAGTCATGCTTTCGATGTTAAGTCTTTTTCTTTTACAGAGCTGACATTAGTAGGAAGTGGCTTCATTTTAAACAGATCAATGTTCTCTGCTCCAACCCCCACCAAACCTCTCGCATGCTTGGGCAGGAGCAGCAGATAACGGAGTGTGTGATGACAATGATAAACATTTTCTTCATTAAAGATCAAGAAAATGCCAAATGATCAGAATATGGTGCGGAACTCCATGAATTTCTATGGGTCAGATGGGTCAGGTACAGACTGATGGCTCCTGATACAGCTAAAAAAAAAAAAAAAAGATTTCCAAAACAAGGAAAATTATGTTTGGGGAAGGCAGGAATACCAAGATTTTTTTTCCACATCTTGAGACACTGTCTTCAAAACATTGTCTTATAACCAACTACAGGAGACACAAAGCCTCAAACTACACAAAATACACTGTACAAAAGACAGGACAAAGTTCTCAAAAGAGACTCATCAGCAGCTGAGCCTCAATCACTGGCACAACCAATTCCGCATGCAGAAAGAAAAAAGAAAGTATCTTTTACTATACGCTGAGACATTATTGCCTTTTTAGTGGTTACTTTTAGTCTCCTGGGACTGATCTGCTTGGAGTCGATCAAACTCAGGCAGGAAAAGAAGCCCAACGATTTTCAAACAGGTGAATAGGTGACAAGCTGCAGCAAATTACCCTAAAACAGTTGTAAAACCTGCCTGACCATCTGAAAGAAGCTTCAGTGAAAAGTAATACTGGAACTAAGCAGATTCCTTTGGGGCACGGTGACATTCACTTTGACTTCAGAGTTGGTGAACTATGGCATATTCCTTAATGGCGACACTTTGCTTCAAAAAAGTCAGTCTTCATGGAAAGCAGGCTGAACAAATATTAGCCACTTCTTTCTAGAAATGCAACTGCTATAAGCCTTAGATAAACCTCCAGAACAAAATTCAGACAAATGTAAGTTTTCTCTTCCCATAAAGAAAACTTGCTTGAAGTTGCTTGTCTTTGCCAGAATGAATGCTGTTCCATGTCTTCTCTGGTCTTTGAGGTCAGGTTTCTTCTCCTCTACAGATCTGTCTGGAACTGTTGAGTGTCTCTACAGAGAGCTCATGAGAACTGAAAATCACTGCATCTACTAGAAATGCCAGAGCAGATACACAGCACCTTTCAGATACCTCCATTTTAATAGCCGTATTTGCTGAACTACCTCAAAACAAGGAATCACAGTAATTAGGCCTGTTTTTATTCCATACTGTAATTCTACAATGCATGCTTAATTACATGCCTGCTATTTTCATCTTCTAGTTAGAGCTGCATGTGCAGATATATGCAGGCTTACTTTTCTTCTCTTCAAAATAAAATAAAATAAGACACTAAAGTGCCTTTTTTGGAATATTTTGCTTTCTTTCCTTGACCTAACTGGCTAGCTACTTCATGGTCACCTGAAAAAGAATAACAAACAACAGGACTAATTTCAGAGGAAACCAGTAGAAAACATTTTGTCATTCCCAAAGCCACCTGAGGCCATTCCTAGTGTGGGAATAGATTGATATGGATCAATGTCCAAAAAGGGGGAAGATATGTAGCAGTTAAGAAGGACTGACAGCTCTTATCTGACCACTCACATTACAAGTCAGTGGGGAAGACACTAAATGACAAGAGGAGGAATAGGAGGAATGTAATCGAAAACAGAAGATAGTAATTTTGATATAAGCTAAAGTTCAACAAAACAAAATAGCTTTTAGGAATGAAATATGTGTGTTTCTAGTCTACTGAAAATGAAGGCTTACATCCTATTCTTCCTCTGAAAAATAAACCTCGTTATCAAGGGTAGATGTGAAGGAAGACACTGCCAGCCACCATCAGGCAATACAGCAAGAAGCAATGGAAGTCGTTAGTGTAGCAGAAAGAAAATGGCAATGCAGAATTTAACGTCAGCTTCTTATTTTTGGACTCTAAATTAGTTCAGATTAGAGAACTTAAGAAGGAAGTTTAAAATATGTTTATTAGAGGCCTCAAAACAGAACAGGAACAAACATCAGACAACTAGACATCACCACACACATTACAACTGACATGCAACAAACTGCTCTAAGACAACTTGTACTCCATGAAGACAACAGAGATCCTTTTTTTATTTTAGTTTTTATTATTAGAATGTTATTTATTTTTAACAAAAAATACATAACAATTTTCTCTTAATGACCATTATGCACCCAAAGGTAAGAGCTGCAACTCTTAAAAGAAAGAATATTTTAATTTTTCCTTTTTCAGATTCCAAAAGTAGTAATAATTAATTATTAGTAGTGTTATAAAGTAATAATAATATTAGTTTTGCATAATTTAACACCTGCTGAACTCCTTGATGATACCCTTCTAGAGAAACAGAACTGAATACACATAAATGACATTAATTCCATCAGTTCTCTTCATTAAATTCAAAAATGAAAAAAACTGATTTGAAATAGTAAATTTATAATACTGTCTGGTTTAAACACAAGAGTTAACACAGTTAAAAGCAATTATTTAAATCAAATTCAGAGAGATGACAGATTGCACAAGACAGCCAATTTAACATAGTAGCCTGGTACATGCTTAAATAATACTATGTGGCTATAAAGGACAAATCACCAAGATAAAAATTCTAACCTCAAATTTGGTGCCATACGGATAACATTTTACTTTCAAAATTCTGTATTTATACAGAAGTCAACATTCTCTGAATTTTTGTGCATGGATTGCCACATAACAGGTGTCACAAAACAGCTTTGCTCAAGACAACTAGGACAACTGCTTTTAGTAATGAACAATAAACCTACCTTATGCATCCATATTCTTCCTTTCCTTATAATATGTGTTAATCTATCCACACATACTCTGTGAAGAGGCAGGTAGAAGGAAAGTTCACTTTGTGGAAGTATAATCGATAGTCCGTATGTGCTTCTGTCTCCATTCCAGTTTCCATCAAAGATTAATGACACAATAATTACCCTTTTTTCTGCCAAGACAAAGAACTTCACATCTATTGCACCACTTTCCGCATTCCGAAGTATTTCTCCATTCAGGGTGTGGTTAGCAAGAAAAGTTATTTCACCGTCACTGAGAAGTACCTGATCTGTCTTTGGGGCCCAGATGTGCCGTACTCGGGGGCCAAGGATATTGTCCCAGTAAGCAAAAGTGGCAGCTAATAAAGGTGACTCGCCATTCATAGAGATCTCTGTTTTAGCAACTGCAGGAGATGGTGGTGGACACAAAGCTGACATGGCTGCTTCTTCTCTTGCAAGGCAGCTCACATCACCTAGAATAGAAAGTTTTCTGGGGAAAAAGAAAGGGACAGTGATCATCATTATAACATTTTGGTTTGTTTCCAAATAAAGCTTTAAAAGACAGCTCTGGCTTCTTCACCTAAGATTCTATCATAGGTTTTTTTCAAGAAGGAAGTTTCATATGCGTACCTTCCTTATAACACTGCGTCAAAGAGACCTCAAGTAGCCTTTACTCACAGCACAAGCCTGATGACTAATATTCAATTGCCGTAAGAAACCTGACAGACGGCAAGCACACAAAAAGGGGCCATCCCGGCGGCCGGAGTACAAGGCGAACCCTCAATCAGCAGCAGAACGCAGCGATGGGAAGCGCTTCGAGTCCCTTGGACACAAAGCCCAAGGCACACACCCCAGCAGCTCCCAACGGCACCAAGTCGGGCGCTGCGTGACACCACAGAGTTCCACCTTTCTCGCAAGTCACAGCGACATACGCAGAACGCAAATTAGCACGAGTGGCTCTAAAAGCCAAAACGCGCTCATGGGGGCACGAAGGCCCACGGGCAGAGCCGGGCTCTGCACACAGCTGCCGCCCCGCCTTCCCACAGCCAGGCGCCGCAGAGGCCGGTCCTCCGGCCCCTTCCCAACAGCAACGCGCTGCGGGCCGCACCGCCCGACTGCACATCGATCAGCGTTATTTTTCACTTCCGAAAGGTCCCAAACCCTGTGTGGGCGGGCTCCCAAGTCCGGTCCTCCACCTGCCCTCCCTCCGCGAGCGGGAAGCCACGGCGACCGGCGGCCGCCACCGCCTCACCTGCGCGCCCACCGCCCGGCCTCACCGCGCCGCGCATGCGCCCTGAGTCACCCGCGCAGCTTCAGCCACAGCGCTGCGCATGCGCGGCACCGCCCCCCGCTGTGTAGGCGCCGCGGGACTGAGCGCCAAGATGTGGGCGTGCTGATTTCGGTCGCCCCGCGGTTCTCATTTGGCTGCTGTGTGAGGTACCCCTTCACAGAGGAAGTTTTTAATAAATTAGTATCTTAACAGGCTATGTGTGCAAAACAGTGAACGTGCAATGTTTTGGGCTTCTCTTTTTTTTTTGTAGAGAACAGCAAGTGCCTGAATGTTATTTCCACAGCGATGTTATTTCCACAGCGTATCAGGAAGAAAGTCGCTGCAGATGTTTGGTTTCTAGAGCTATCTGTTCATAGACAGCCTAAGGAGGAGCAAAACACGTTCCTGTCTCTGCTTCTTGAAGATTGTAGAGTCACAGAATGGTCTCGGTTGAAAAGGAGCACAATGATCATGCAGTTCCAAACCCCTACTCTGTGCAGGGTTGCCAGCCAGCAGCCCAGGCTGCCCAGAGCTGCATCCAGCCTGGTCTTGAATGCCTCCAGGGATGGGGCATCCACAGCCTCCTTGGGCAACCTGTTCCAGTGCCTCACCATCCTCTGTGTGAAAAACTTCCCCTAATATCTAACGTAAACCTCCCCTGTCTCAGTTTAAAGCCATTCTCCCTTATCCTATCACTGTCTACCCTTGTAAATAGCCATTCCTTCACCTCTGCTGTCTTTGGAGAGCCCAAGTCAGGCAGGGCGGAGCAGCCTGAAATTGTCATTTCTGAATCGCAACCTCTCAACCACAAAAATCACCCTTCTCAAAAGGCTGGTCATTTTAGGCATGTTAGGTTTACATTTGTGTGAAAGCAGTTTCTTCCCATGCCATGCAAAGAAGAAATGCATATCAACCTCTCCAGCTCATGTAGTTGTTGGCTATAAGCTCTATGGTATGCACTGGTACTGAGTATGGCATGTAGTGGTGCAGGAAGCATGGGCTTCAGGGTAAGTTTTGTCTCTAAAATGTCATGGAGCCTTGCATCAGACGTGTTGTTACTGCATCAGTTTCCCATTAGAAGATGTTTTAAGGATACTAGGTATTAAACCAAGTCATTGTATTTTGTGCCAAGAAACACCAGCACAAAGTAAAAATTCTTTATTTTCTTTTGAGGTAATAGATGTATCTCTAGCTGCCTGAATGCTGCTAATGGCAGTCTGTATGTCTGCCAGATGTAGCTATATTGACCTTTTTTTCTTTTACTTCAGTTTTTAATATTTTATCCAGTCAGAGAGTAACATCCCATTATATTGTGAAATGAGGAGACTAATAATAATTCTGCAAGTGCGTTTTGTGGACACATCAGAGAAGTGGTGACAGGCTGCAGTGTAAGAGCAATTTTTTCCCCAGATATCTGGCTGCAAAACCTAATGCTATGTATCTGTAAATAAGTTAATTAGAATGTGGAAGGCAGAAAACGAAAATGAGTTCAGGTCTGAGCACAAGACAAAAAAACACATTTCAATGCTGTTTATGTTTTCAGTAGGGCATCCTGCATCGTTATCATGACTGATGCCATATTTTAAGATTAGGGAGTGTGTTGGCAAAAAGGGAAGGGGACAAAACAGAAGATAGAAGAATTCAGCTACTCAACCTGGTTAAGATTACGTGAATACAGAGATGGAAGGATCGTAAAGTATTCCTTCGCTATTGTGCCACAATGGAATCCCTGGCATGTTCTCAGGCCAGATCTTGCACTCCCCTATCCCCAGCTTCCTACAGAAGAGGGAAGTGGGGAATTTCCACACTGTTCCTCTTAGTGGTTTAAGGCTATAGTTTCACACCCGTGTTTAAACAGTGAAGTACACTTTGCACTCTCTATCGTGCTTATGGAGTCTGTTTCTTTACTACTTTTAACTTCTTAGAGGAACCAGAGCAGGAGGCCATGCAAATTGGAGTTTGACCTGTGAATACGAATTAATTCCACACAAATCCTCATACTGATTCTACCTATATCTTACTAGTGGGTACTTATTTTGAGTGGTACTTTCATTATCATGTTAATTCTTTACAGTTCACTAAATGCACAGAGTTGGCAGTGTAAAGACCTCTTAATTCACATGACACAAGGCAGCCTGCAATTCTAGAGCTGTTCAGTGTAAGTTAATACTCAGGTGTAACTTCAGGGTCCAAAATTTTGGAGAGGCCAATTATTTTTTTTGCCAAGGGGACTCCTAAGACTTTTTTTTCACCATCCTTTTTAATCACCTGCAAAGGGTGATTTAATTTCTGAAAGAGAAATGTGTGTATTCAATCCCATGAGCAAACGGTGGTGTTATTGACAGAAAACTTATGCAAACAGCTGGTGCCTGGTGGAACAATCAGATGATACACTGGACATCCTGTGTCTGGAAAGATGGCCTGAAGTTTTACACAAGAACAATACAGCTTTGTATGGGATGGGTAGATAAGGTGTGTTTTTAGGCAGTAAAGAAAATGAACCCCTGCGTAGTTGCTGAAACCACATTGCAATTCCTCTTAAGCTAGCACATATTTAAAAACAGGAAACCAAATTTAGTGTCTCTATATTGACTAGAAATAATTAAAATACCAAATTCCAGATGCAATACAGTGAGAGAGCTGTGACCATGTGGGATTTGAGATGTTTCTTGTTGATTCAAGGATGTTGATTCAAGGATGTTTTCCAAATACGGAAAGGCAGTGTCTGTTGCAGTAAGCCCCAGAGTAGCTTTATTATTTGACTTGTCCACTTTCCTCTTTCTGCTTCTATTAACTTTATCTGTACACCAGATCAAGCTCATCTATCTGAAAACAAATTTCTTTTCTTCTGAATAGACAGACAGACAAAACTAATTTTGAAGATGATGTACAGAAGCAAACAAATATTGTTACGTCATATTAAACTTAAGAATGATAAAATCATTGGACATAATCCAAAACGTTTTAAAATAAGAGATGAATACTTCGGGAAATTCTCAAATCTGAAGTAACAGAAAGTTACTTCTATGCATGTCATGAAGAAAAATAGAGGATGAAGTATAACAACACGTCTTATTAGCTTTGCATAAACCACTTCCCCAGGTTCACTTCTCCTCTTGAGTTTTACTTCTGTTTTCAAGGAAAACTGAGATACGTATTGCTGAGAATTTGTGGCAATGTGCTGTTTCTGAAAGCTGTAGATAGCTCCTGTAGTTTTCCATGGCCGGGCTTGCTGCTGGCTATCAAGATAGCTTAAAGGAATTCTGAACGAAGGAAATCTCATCCATTCCTCCATGTAAATGATCCAGTGCTACTCTATTAGGACAGGCAGATTTGGAAAAAAATTTCAAATCCTCTGTATGAGTGCATTGGCTTTATGTCTACTAAGGAGCAGAAGAGTGCAAAGTCTGTCATGGACCTCACACCTGCCCTGAAAGGTTCTCTTTTTGTACTGTCTTTTTGGATGTGGGACATTTCCTAAGCTTTGGCATATAAGTCTTTGAGACATATGATATTACCGTATTTCAAGGACTGTCTCGTTCCAATCGTAACAGAAAATTGTAATTCCTAAAAATAGACTTCACGCTCCTTGTCCCACTTCCACTTGAAAAGCGGTCACTGATTTTAAAGGTATCTGCTCCTCTGCTCGAATCGTTACTATTCTACTCATTCATCCACCCTGCATTCACCTGCTCTGAAAGTAATGCCTCCTATTTATTTCCACGGGAACTACAACAGATACAAAGAGTAATTCTGCTTGATGGGTTTCACTCTCAGTTATAAACCACTGTTTTTTAACACAGTCACCACTATTAGCTGTGCATTTTTACTAGCAATGAACAAGCGCCCCATATGCTGCACTTTTAACAATCTGTACCAGTGGAGGTGACCCACTGTCACCGCTGCTGAAACACAGCACCCACTGCCTCACTGTGCTCACATACACTGTTTGGTCTCTATGAACATTCAGCAAGTGTCAAAGAATGACAGTGGGTGCCATTTCTTCTACGTGGAGAAATTCAGTTCCACAGTTTTGCTTCATATGTGCTTCCATGTCAGTTGCTATTTTGTCAGATTATGTCAGATTGCCCCTCTGCTGCCATCTTCAATACGGCAAAAAAATGGAATGGAATATTGTTGGCAACGTTCATCTTTTACTGCCATACCACCAACATACACGTCTAATGTAATGGGCCAACATCATAAAATAGGAGGCGTTACTTCTGGAGCAGCCCTTATACATATGGGGAGTACTTACTGTTCCTGAAGGAAAAATGCAACATAAAAAATTGTCGTGTTGTCTCAAGATGCACTGATGTACACTCTTGAAAAGAATGGCAGCACCGAACTTAAAATATTGCTTTGGAATGGCTAAGAGACTTGCTGTGGAGTCATGGGAAGCCATCTCCTGACAAAGGCTGGTAATGAGTTCTCTCCTACAGTATCTAAGGTCAATGCTTATAGTTTAGTGCAAGCTTTCCCAGGGTAAAAGGTGGAAGGATTCCATTGTCAAGGGCTGTATCAAGGAAAAGCAGTAAGGTCATACTGCTATCTCTGTCTTTTGGCCCAGTCTGCTGTAGTGTCATCAAAGAGCAGCACTCCAAAAGCAGTTTATGTAAGACTTTATATAAACTGATGGGACAAGGAAGCTTCCTTAGGAGTTCTCCAAGGTCAGGCTCAAACTCCAGAGCAGACAGAAAGTTCCTCCATTTGTTGTCCAGTCTGAACCTAGAAGTTACTAACATCTCAGCTGCCACCAAAGCAGACATCATAAATATTCCTGATGAATTTTCTGCACATCCAGTAGTTAGTTTGACTGATTCATTGACTCTCATACATCTGATCATTAATGTGTTAATGTGTAATAAATTATTTGCTTTTCGCTTGCCACCTTGACTAAACCTATCTATTATTAGTAGTGCCACTATTTATGTAAGTAGTGTACAAAGCCAGTGAGATACCTTTGGTAGCACAGTATGTACATCACAATACATCACTGAATGAACCCGGGGTACAATCCTTACCTGAAACAGAGAAAGTAAGGCTGGAAGCCGGAAATAATACCAGCTATGTCAAAATTGCTCTTGATGGATTTCTGCTTAACTTATCAGCCTTGAATATGTGGCATAGTTTCCTTGTCCTTCATTGCAAAGGGTTGCAGTGAGAAACTACAGAATGTTTGGAGGGCTTGGAAATCTGACAAAAGGCAAATGTCTATATTAAAAGGTTGTGGAAACTGAACAGGGGTGTGTTTAATCCTCACTACAAAAAGTAACTATCATGTTTCAGGTTTGAACACAATATTTCACCATGCTTTCAGTGTAAGTTGCTGTACTTCTTTCGCAATCATTTCCAGCTCTAGAGCTGTAGAAATGTTGAAATCATCATTATCATCAAATCATGATCCAAGTGTTCAGATTCATTAGTGATATGAAATTAATCGGCAGTCAATGAACTATGCATTCAGGATCAATTTCAGCAGTACAACAAGAAAACCATTATTAAAGTCTTGCAAAACGTTAGTATATACTTAGAGATGTTTATATGTGTGATTCTAGAAGTTGGATGACATTCACAGATGCTGTTCCCCCAGTTACATGGGTGACGGAGGTGAGTGTCACATCTCATGTCCCTTTCCTGTGTTCTGCTGTAAGTGATGGGGTGCTCCAGTTGTCCCTCAAGCCCACTGACCCACCTGGTACTGAGGAAGTCCCATTCAAGACACATCCCAGAAGGATTAGTGGGCTATTTCCACAAACTAGATAAAGTGTTTTTTGGTGGTTTGATTGTGCTTAGAACATGTAATCCATCGTCTGTTCAGATACATGAAAAGAATCTGAGTGACATTATTTTCACTACATTCATTTTTGTGACTGAAATAGCAGTGGCTGAAGCGTGATCACACATTTGTGGAGCTATGAATGTTGAGCTAGTCTACAGCCAAGCTGTTTAGCTTGGCTTGTCTCACTGCCAGCTCACTGTAATCTCCACATGAGAATTCTGTTCTTTTTATTACGATATTTACAGGTGTTGAAGAATCTGATTTCTTTCTACTGGCAAAAATATTGTAGAATCTAAAGTTCATGTGTTGTTAGAGTAGCATACTCATCTCTTTCTTGTTTATCCACCTATGTGGGACAGAAGATATCTCAGCTGGACTTTATGGAGAGCTTTAAATACTTTCTTATGAGCTCATAGGTGTGCACAATTCTTTAGTTCTCTTTTTGATCCAAACAAAATTACTACAGCTATTTTCCTACAGATCCAAGTCCAAAGAAATATATCCCACTCCACATAGCCAGGACAGTCTAATGGTACATATTCAGGTATCCATAGGCACATAGCACCTATCCCCAAGCAAAGACCTGTGGAGTAATTAGCAAACAGAAAATGACAGTAGTTCTTCATGGAGGATAGGTAGTTACTGAGTGAACTGGCAGCTTTGGCTTCCTTGATCTCATGTTGAGACATTTAATTATCCAGCAGCCCTGTCCTCATATTGCTTTGGCTGAAGTTCCAGAAATATTGTACCTAAACTTTTAAGAGCTGCATGTTACTCGAGAGCCAGTCTTGCAAAGAACTGGACTGGGCAGCCAAGAGAAATGATTTCTCAGGATCATAGGAGCTGCCAAGTCCCATAACCTTTCCATATGGGAAAGTACTTAAAATGCAGATGCAGCTCAGCACTTTATCATTAGCTTGAAGGGGCCACATGCTGGAGTGCCTTTCAGCATGGGTGAGTGCAAGCCAATTGTGTAATCACGTGAAGACAGAGCTGCCGGCTGCACAGATTTCAAGACTGTTGAAGATGACCAGGTTTCTTCAAGCAACCATACGGCTGGCTAGCAGCCATGCCAAGCACAATTAACAAGCTCTCTAAACTACATGTAAAGAATTCTGAACGGTATATGTCAGTTTAATAATACAAGGAGGATCTCATTATGCTTACAATGATTACAAATACACTTGTTCCTCTTTTACAGCTAAGCCAAACGCTGACGTGTTACACAGGAAAATCTTGCATAGTCCATCGGATCTGTAGGAGCTGGAGGACTGAATCTCTGTTGAAGATAATTCTTCTCATTTTTCTCTTCCTTTTTTGCTTTCTTTGCATTTGAGTTTACTCCCACTGGAATCAGTGGCAAAAGTGTCCGTTTGATTTCCAGGAGAGGAAAACTAAGTCTTGGGGCAGAGCAAGATATTATTTACTTCAGCAGTCAATGACAGCTTTATCTTAGAACAACTGTGGTCACAGTTCAACACTGCCTTATAATAAGTGTTTTTATTTTCATTGGAAAAAAAGATTTGGTATCTTTTTGCACTTCCTTCATTTGATCAGGCTCTGCAGTGTTGCATACAGAGCTTGGGAACAGAATCACACTTTGTCTGTGGCATTCTGTCTTGATTTCGATATTTACTTTCTCTGTCTTTATCTTTGAGACTTGATTATCTTGTTTGGTACGTTCAGACATTAGAGAGCAGGCCTTTTTGAGTGATACTGAAAAAATATGTTGTAATTCATGAAATACTTGTTTTAGTGTAGTGTTCAGCTACACTTACAGAAGTTTATGGTAGGTTTATGTCCTACAGAAGCTTTTTTTTTTTAATATAACCCGGTAATTCATTTCCCAGAGTCATGTACACTCACCCTCAAGTGAGGCAGATTGGAGTTGATCCTGAGGAGCTATAAGGAAAACACTGATGCTGTGCTTTCTGTCTACCTGCAGATCCTGATCCTGTGTGCCACTGTTCAAGTCCTCAGGCATTTCAAGGTTTCTCTAGGCACATTTCCAACGATCTTCCCCTATTTCCAGGAACTTTCCAAATTTTACAAACCTGTCTGGGAGTATGAATCCAGAAACAGAAGGACTCCATGTCAGGGAGTGAGGTTTCCCTTGCCAGTAAGATAATGGCAGGGCTCTGTCTTGAGGATCTGTTCTGGGATCGCCCAACTGTAGTCTGAAGTGCCCTTTGCTGACGCACAGGAGTGGTGCTGAGGAAGTGTGTGAGAGTCTGCTTGCAGCACAGCTCTGCAGGCTCCTTGCAGGACTCTGCTTAATGCACTATTTACTCTTTGTATTAGTGCATTAAAGTCTGCTTAATGTGTCTGAAGGGACAGAATAAAAATGTCCCACTGATTGCCTTGTGTCATCACCTCATTACAAAAAAAGCAATTGTATTTTTAGGTGATTACGAAAATAATCAGCATTTTTAGAGAGGGTTCTGAATATCTGAGGACTGGTTATGTCAGCGAAATGCCACATCCAACATGATTGTTGTCAGGAAATGAAAGAAAATTCAGATAGAGGGAATGGAGAGCATATAGTAGTCACTTTCCTATTCACAAGTGAGGAGAAGTGCAACTGAAAAATCAGGACTCCTGTCACGCTTTCTGTTTTGGCAGAGCTGTAGAACTTCAGGAGGAGCTTTGCCTGACTGAGTAGCGTGGATAATATCTGAAGACACCAGTACAGCTAGGGAACAATAAAATTCTAGAAACACAGACCTAACAGTGAGACAAGAATTCATAATTTCACTGAGTTTAAACATCACAGAAAGTTGTCTAATAAGTCTCTGAAAATTTTCAAGCAAACTATCGACCCTTCACAGCCTCACTGTGCTTTGTTTCCTTTGCCTTATAGAATCATAGAATCATTAAGCTTGGAAGAGACCTCTAAGGTCAGGTCCAACCATCAGCACATCCCCGCCATGCCCATTAACCATGTCCCTCCATACCACATCTCCATGGTTCTTGAACACCTCTAGGAATAGTGACTCCACCACTTCCCTGGACAGCCTGTTCCACAATCACATTCACTTTGCTCTACCATAATATCCCAGTGAGAAGCATTTTGACAGAACACATCCCTTTCAAGGACCCTAACAAACAAAAGCCCTTCCAAACCTCCTGTCACACCGAGTCTCTACTTAATAGAGCAAGGTGGAAATTCTTGTGCTTTCCTTAGAATACCTTGCATTGAGACATCTGAGCCACCTGCAACTTGACCTAGGAGAGTGTGCCCACCAGAGCACCACAGTGTCACTTGAAGCATTTTCAGAGTGATTTTTATACACAGCTGACTGTGTGCCCTGCAGCCCCCACATGCTGCAGGAGAGCAATGCAGCAACAGCCTTTACCAACAGCTGCATTTTGCAAGTGTAGCTCCTGCTGCAGCCAGCTGAAGCCACCAATGCTGCCAACATCAGATGTGCTGCGGGCTCTGAACACCTCTGTTTCAAAAGCCCTTGAATGAGTGTTGATCAGGAACAGCCAACACTGATTTTACTATCCCTGTTCCCTTTATTATAATATAAGATTTATTAAGCTGATATTGGGAACAAAGATTAAATGGCTGCCATTTCCATCTATTATTCAGGTTGTAAGATCAGAAATTCTGCTTTTAGAAATAAGTAGTTTTTCAGCTTGGAAGCTACTTCGCTGTTCACAAACAGTAGGTATATGCCATCCATCAGTTGAAGCAAGGCAAGAGGACTGCCCTGGGTTTTGCCCTGTTCTGGTAATGCACTTTGCAGGAAGCTTAATGTGGTGGAGGGCTAAATCTGCAATTCTCATACTAGCAAAATACTTGAGAAAGACACCTTTTCGTACGTTTGCTTTGTTGTATCAGTAAATGTAACAAAAGTGACAAGGAACAAGCCCATCTCTTATTAAAATAAATATTTGAGATCAGTATCTGTAGCAGGAGTTAACAGCCTTAGCAAACAATATTTCTCTTGCTAGCGAGCTCAATGCAGCTCTGCTGCTAAGAGGTGCTCCAGGTAGATGGGTAAGTGACAGCTCCTCATGGCAGCTCATATCTGGCATGTGGGGACTGGTTTCAGGGCTGGAGAAATGAGTCCACCATGGCTCAGACTGCAGTGTAGCCAAAGGACCAGGGAGCAGGCTTTTTGACTTGCTGGTTACAGCATGCTTTTCACCTGGAAAAAAAACCCACACAGAGCACTTGTGGGAGCTCACATCTCTTTCTGTCCAGAAACAGGTGTCATGGGAGTTTCTGTACTGCACAAGAACATACAGCAAAGAACTAGCACAATGTCCACAGCAGTTATGTGAATTAAATGCTTGGCACACTCTGATGTCCTTATGTAAAGGGCACTTGCATTTAAACAGCTCCTACACACTGGAAATATGTATAGCAGGAAGGTTGTTTTAAAGAAACCTAGTGGATTCATCTCACACTCCCTTTGCTGTGCAGAAGACAGGTACCAGCCACTCAGAACAGGATATGCTATGATGTGATGTTATTTCCCACCTCTAAAGGTGTAAGTAGAATCTTGCTGAGCTTTTGATGCTCAGCAAGGAGTCCAAATGTGATCCACCTGCTGGCATCTCCTTCCCTGCTGCAGTGCCATGCGGCTTTGCCAGGCTAGCAGAATGTTGCAGTAGCTTGGAGCAAAACAGCAGCACCCACTGCCACTGAACAAGGTGCATATTGACAGTGTTGAGGTGACATGCTTTCACTGGGGAATGACATTTCACTGAATTTTAAGCGTAGGAAGAGATCACTGCAGATCATCCCATCCAACTTTCTGCTAAAGCAGGTTCCCTACAGTAGGTTGTCCACCATCCAAGTGGATTTTGAATGCCTCCAGAGAAGAAGAACTCAGCAGGTGATGGATTGTCTGCCTACCACCTCCAGATATAACTGATATTTGTGTGCTGCTGATGTGGAAGTGGAAGTTGTTGTATTTGGTCTCTGACAGCATTGCATCCTGTCAATAGCGTCCTTGACCATCCTGACTCTGATCCATAACTACTGCATAGCAATATTGTGTCATGGTTTTATGTTTTGTTTTTGTTTTTGTTTGGTTTCAGTATTCCACATCAAAACATCATGTAGTGTACGGGGCATTAAAGTGTCACTGCCCCAATCCCAGCTACCTATCCCTGTACATTACAGCAGTCACGGGATCTGGCCCTTCCGGGTGGGGGGGCGCTCTCTTGCTGCCTGGCAGTGGGTGCTGGAGGTGCTTTCCTGGCCGTTCCAAGCTTTTCAGGTTTGAATCGGTCCCGGGAACTCTCTCTCTCATCTTGTCTGATTTATTAATCTCAATTGCAATTAAATTGTATATATTGTGTTATCTTGTATTCCAATATTATAGTAAAATAAGTTTTCCTCCATAGATTGTTGCCGCTGCTCTTTTCCTCCCTTCCTTCCTTCCCATTTTTTGTGGGACTGGGGTGGGGGGGGAGGGCAGAAGCCTGTCGCCCCTGTCACAGACATAGATTGATCTGATCAACTCCGTGACATATTGTGAGAGGTTGACCAAGTATTTTCATGTAAACAGGTTTATATCTGAGAAAGTTCCCTTGTACAAATGAGGCCACATGTGAAAGTCAATTCAGTTTTTTTGTTGATAGAAGAAACAGTAGAAATAGTAAACAGTGCTAATGCTGCAGAACACATATGGCTAGGACAGGAAGCAGCACCATTATAGTTATCTACTCTTTGTAATCGCTGTGCTCTCTTCCAGATTGCAGAGGAGGTCAGTCACATTAAGCTTAATGTCATCCTGCAGTGATTAATTGCAGTCGTGCCTAATCTCAGTCAGGATCTGGTAATGAGCCACTGACATTTTCCCATTCAAATATTTCTGTTGAGCTTTTTGTAAGTGTGCAAATTAAGCTAAATATTATGCTCAGCAGGTGAAGCCACTTCATTTTGCAAAAGCAGTGTCCTGAGTTAGCCAGGTGGGAGGAGGAAAACTTACACTGCATCAGGCAGTCAAGAAGGTGAAGTAGGAGAGCAGAGGCCATGTGGGTCTGGCTATGGGATGCTCCTACATGCAGGGAAGCCAGCAGAATGCACTGTGAAGAGGAATCTCCATCCCTTACTGAATGTAGCACAGAACATGACCACTGAGGATAAGGAAAAGTCTGAGGCTCTCAATGCCTTCTTTACATCTGTCTCTAAAAGTCAGACCAGTTTTCCTTGGAGCACTCTACCCCCTGGACATCTCAGATGGGGAGCAGAATAATCCCCCCACAATTCAAGGAGAAACAGTTAAGAGACCTGCTACTACACCTGGACTGCCGCAAGCCCATGGGGTCAAATGGGATCCAGGATGCCGAGGAGGCTGGCAGGGATGATAGCCAATCCACTTTCCATCATCTATCGGTATTCCTGATCAACTGAAGAGGTCCCTGAGGATTGGGGCTTGCCAGTGTGACTCCCATGTACAAGAAATGTCATAAGGGTCATCTGGGGAACTACAAGACTGTCAGCTTGCTGCCAGGTAAGGTTATAGAGGAGGTCATCTTGAGGGAGATCACGTGCCACATACAGTACAACTAGGGGATCAGATCTAGCCAGCACTGGTTCATGAGAGGCAGGTTCTGCTTGACCTGATCTCCTTTGATGATCCAGAAACCCGCCTGGTGGATGAGGGAAGGTCTGTTGGTGTAGCCTACTGCAAAGCCTTTGAAACTGTCTCCCACAGTTACTGGGAGTTCTTCTTCCTGGAGAAACTGGCAGCTCATGGCTTGGAGAGATACATTCATTGCTGGGTGAAAAACTGGCTGGATGGCCAGGCTAAGAGATGGTGAAAGAAGACAAATCCAGCTGACAACCAGACACATGTGTTCCCCAGGGGTCAGTATTGTGGTCCATCCTGTTCAATGTCCTTATTGATTACCTGGATGAGAGTTTTGAGTGCACCCTCAGTAAGCTTGCAGGCAACACCAGGTTGGAAAGAACATCAACCTGCCTGGGGATAGGAAGGCACTATAGGTCGATCTGGACAGGCTAGATTGCTGAGATGAGGCCAATGGGAGAAAGTTTAACAAGACCGAGTGCTGGGTCCTGCACTTTGGCCACAGCAATCCCAGGCTGTGGAGGGTGTCCAGAGAAGGGCTGGAGAAAGGTCTGGAGCACAAGTCTTATGGGGAGCAGCTGAGGGAACTGGGATCACTTAGCCTGGATAAGAGGAGTCTCAGAAGTGACCTTATTGCTGTCTACAACTACAACTGAAAGGAGGTTGTAGCAAGGTGGAGGTCAGCCTCTTATCCCATGTAACGTGATAGGATGAGAAGGAATGGCCTCAGTTTGCATGACTGTATATTAGGAAATACGTTTTCTCTGTGAGAGTGGTCAGGCACTGGAATAAGCTGCCCAGGAAGGTGGTGGAGTCACTGTCCCTGGAGGTGTTCAAGAAACATTTAGATGCTGTACTGAAGAACATGGTTTAGTGGGAAATATTTGTGGTAGGTGGAAGTTGGACTGGATGATTTTAGAGATCTTTTCCAACCTTGGTGATTCTATGATTCTATGATAATTGTTCTCAGCACTTGTATGCTTGACATGACTGAGATGATTCAGGAATTACCATTTGGTATCATAGTGTACTGCTGATACATTTTTGATGCAGACTTGCATATAGCAATGAAACACGTGATCTTGCAGGAAGCTCTGAAGGACTACTCACTGCTTGTACATCGGGAAAGTGGTGGTTACAGAGCCTGTGATTCACAGTTCAAATGATTCACTACGACTTGGGCTTGTTTTAAGTTGTTCTGAAAAAAAATGAACATTACTCCTCTGATGCCAGTTGAAAGCCCTTTAAACAGTGAAACTTCCTGAGTATCTAACTGAGTGTAAGTAGTTAGGATTAGAAACATCTGAAACTAAATGTCACCTTAAACAAAGTATGTAATTTTAAACTCATTGCATCTTAATGTAATAAAGAAAAAAAAAAGGTGCTTTGTAGCATGATGTGACTGAAGGCAGTATCACAGCACGATGCAGGGAAAAAACAGTTCCTCAGGACGGCAGTAAAAATATGTGTATTTTGCTTTTCCAGAGACTAAACAAAGGTATTCTTAATAGAGCTGACGGGGGGGGATATAGAAGGAATACTGGAGCTGCCAGCATTAACCATCTCTCAGGTATTGTAAGGAAATATATGAGTGTTTTACATATTTTGTGGGAAGTCCCTAGAGAAAACAGTAATGAGGGAAAGGAAAGTATTCACTGGCACATAAGAAAGCAAAAATAAAGCAGATGCCAAAGCATGTCATTAAGGGAGACTTTTTCATAGACAACAGTAGTTCATTGCTCAAGTTACACCAAAAATCTCCCCTCTAAAGGCCTTCACAGCTGCTGTAGTAACTCTTTTCCTCCTCTTATTCAAAGGGTAGTGAAAGTTCTGCAAGATGGATCCGTTAATAATCACACAGCAAAGCAGATGGGATTAGAGTAGATCAAAGCTAAATCATAGTTTTTAAAAAGCTGGCCTTTATCTTGAATGTGGTGTGTGCCTAGTCATACACTGAAGGCAGTCTATCACAAAGTACAAATGAAAAAATATCCCAGTATTAATCTCTGTGTTTTTCATCCTATCAGGTACGCAATATCCTCTTAACTTCTACCAATGACCCATATGTTTGTTTGCTTTTCTGCAAGCCTTTTAGCCATCACACTTCTTTCTGGTTCAGATCACTGTTTGTGGCCAACTAAATTTGGCCAACTGGCCCTATGAAAGACAACTCAGTTCCAGGTGAACTCCTATAGGACTACTATGGCCATGGTCATATTGTTTGGGAATAACAGTTGCTTACACTGAAAAATGTAAAGGAGGGGTTTTCCATAAGTGTATGAAACTAATATTAAAGATTACATTAAATTATCAAGATACAAAAAAAAAAAAACAAAACCACCCAATACCCAGCTATCATGTGGATGTCTGAGAATACAGTTATCTAAGAAAAAGAAGTATTTTGGGAGAACTGTGAAGAATAAAGTTGCAGCTTAAACATTTATTTGTTTCTTGAAGAAAAATGTCTAGCCTGAGATCTATCCAGATTTATGCATTTTTCCTTTTGGTTTCCTTACTCATATATTGCCTTCCTGTACATATAACATCCATCAAATTCTGCAAGATAAAGTAAGAGGATGTAATGAAACTGCAATCGCGGAGAGAAAAGCTTAGAAAAAATTAAAGTTTGTGACCTTGCTTTTGAAATCTAAGAGATCAGAGAACTAAGAAAAATTACTGCAGCAAAAAATAGTGATTTCTACAGGGAATTTATCCACCACCTGTCACACAACTTATCCATTGCCAATGGCCTTAAAAAATTAAATTATGTATTTTGCAGTGAACACAGGAGTAGTGAATACTTTATAGTCATTTAAAAGAAGGCTACTCTGTGGGAGGATTTTAATTAAACTAATGATTATGCCTTGCACATATCTTTATGACACAACTCAAGGTTCTGGTATTGTACTAAGGGGGCAAGTTACAATTTTTCTATGAGGGGTACTCCAAAAGTAATGCCTCCTGTTTTGTGATGTTGGCCCACAGTGTCAGAGGCAGAAGTTGGTGATACAGAACTGGAGGTTGAGCGTTTCTGCCAATATTCTGTTACATTTTGCTGCCATCTATTAGATGGGAGCAGGGGGGCAGTCTGACAGAATGGTGTCTGATGTGGAAGTGAATGTGTCGCGAAGGTGTCAATGAATTCTTTCCTGTTGGAAAAATAGCACCCCTTGACTTTCATTGATGCTTTCTGAACAGCGTATGTGAGCACAGAGAGGTGGTGAGCATTGCGTTTCAGCAGTGATAACAGTGGGACACCTCCACTGGTGCAGATTGTTACAAGCGTAGCATGCAGGCTCTTGTTCATCACTGGCAAAAATACATAGCTAATTGTATGACGGTGTTGAAAAACAGTGTTTTGTAGCTGAGAATTTGCTCTATCAAATAGTGTTATTGGTTTCTTCATATCTGTTGTTGTTTCCATGGAAATAAATAAATAGGAGGCATTACTTTCAGCACAACCATTCATTTTACAGAGAAGAAAGAAAAATGTACAGGGCATACCCTGCCCTTTTGTACACCCTGTCTTTTGTGTTAGAGCCGTTTTTTTCCCCAGTATCTCTGTGAACTGCAACCACCAGCAGCTGCCATTTCTTTAAGTGGGAGCCATTTGGTCCCTCTCTCCCTCCTGGGGCACTCTGATGGCCTGTGCAGCCTAGTTCAGGAGGCATCATTTGTTCTCCCATCCAGGTGGCCAGGGCTCGAAGCTGATTCAGCGGTGGGCAGAGCCTTCAGAGCAAGGAGGAGATGGGCTGTGCTGCTGTTGCTTCTGCTGCTTCTGCTTTCCAGTGAAGAGATCCCACTTCAGGCTGCCCACTTACAGGAAGTGAGCTCTAAGTGCAGCCACTTGGGAGCATGGAGATGACTCTACAGAATCCTCTCATAGCAGCAGTGTGGCTTTTCACATTCTGTTTCTGCTTATTTGATTTAGTCCCATGGCTTCAGATTGTGCCTGCTCCATGGCTTCAGTCTGCTCCAAACAAGATCTTATCAGCACAAGGGCTTCTAGCTTGCAGACAGTGCCGTGCTCTAAGCCAACCTTGTTACACACACTGAAGAACCCTTCTTAACCAGGCACTGCTGCCAAGGACATCCAACATGAGGGCTGCTTTTTCCTGGCATCTTAGGTTGGCTCTCCTTTTTAACACAATACTGAACACTCAGCTCAGCATTTTGATTTTTTCACCCAGTGTCTGGCACTCAATCTTGCTGAACAGAAAGTGTTAAGCTGTGGGTGCTCAGGAAGGATCAGAGGGCTATGCAATCAGACAGGCCAATGTCTGCAGCTTGAGAGTTCTGTGAAGTATGAGTGCCTTTCTTTCACTCCAAAGCCACTGTGATCAATATCTACTCCCTGGCAGCCTGTAAGTGCCTGGAATATACGCACACAGGCCAAATTAATGTTCTGCTTTGCACAGTTCTCCAGAAAGGGAAGGTGTGCTTCGTCCTTTCCTAAAGAAAGGACATGAGGAAAAATCAGTGAAGACATGTCAGCTGACTGTGAAATCTGAATAATACTTAGTGCACAAAGAAAAGTAGTGAGCTTAAGAGCTCTGTGTATACCCATCTCATTCTCATAAATCGGTCCCTTTTTTATGCTTGAACTGAAAACAAGCAGTCAGAGATGATAAAAGAGTAGTTAAATTTTGTAGCAATGAATTTTAATGTATACTATGTATAGTAGTAATGTATAGTATTTGAGGTAAATTAATTTGGAGAAGTTTAATAATAATCGTAGGAGACTAAAGAAGAAAGGAAGACTGTTAATTTCCATCACTGCCAGTTATTTTTCCATCTCTAGTAATTATTTCCTATTCAGAGGCACCACTGAAGACACTGATAGCTGGGTGTTCAACCATATGGGAAAAAAGGATATGTTCACCACCATTACTGAATAAGATCATCTGCCTCTGAGGCATGTGGCTAGTGGCTCTCAGTCACACAAACATGTTGGTATGAAGCCTAAGGTCAGCAAGGCTGACCATCCCAGAGTCACTACAGCAATAGGAGTGTATGCACTGGAGACACACTGGAATGTGGTATGGAATTTCATGGGTTAAAACAATTCTTTCTGTACTTTATTTTACCATACAGTAGGTATGATTCACCAGAATGACTTAATAGCAGGATACTTGGCTTTAATTATTTCCTTAATTCCTCAGTTGTTCCATTTTCTGCATTGACCACCTGCTGCAGAAATGCATAGAAGACTGAAATCTTTCATGTGAGGGAGAAAAGAAAGGAGGGGGGATGATTTCTAACCTCGTGCTGACAGAGAAATCTTTCCAAAAGTGAAGGGAATATGAAGATCTATAGGGATGTTTTTCCAGAAGGCTGCAAACAGACTGCCATTATAGCTCACAACATCATCCATTAACTTCAGTAGTCCTTATCCTCCCTCAGTGCTTACCCTAATGTATTTACAGAAGATCACATCTCTGCTTGAAGCTCTTTTCGGTTGATCTAAACATGCTGAGCTCCTTTGGTCATCCTGCATACAATTCTCCATCACCAAACTCAGAAAAGGTTAACAGAGCTATGAAGATGAAGCTGCAAGGCCAGTGTTGTACAAGAAAGCCGTGGCTTCTGAAGTTCTGGGTTTGATAGCAGTCTTTCAGACTTGGGGGTAAGAACAGATTTCTCCCTTGAAGGAATTCACTTGACATCCAGTGTATGTCAAAGAGCAGCATGGTGTCCCTTCACAAATTCTGGAGTAGTCCTTTCCAATTATTCTTGTTTCTATACAGGCAGGCAGCTGGGCTCAGTCTTATTTATGCATGAAAAAGAAATCCAAAGTCATCCTCTAAGAATTATTCTGTCAGCTCAAACTGCAACCCCTGCCCATTTGCAGAAAGTGATGGGAGCGGAGCTGACGAGGATGAGTGTTGGGGTGCAGATCCGGAGCCGCAGGGACCTTTCCTCTTGCACCTCAAAGCAACAGTGTTGGGCAGGTGCAGGCAGGGAGGACTTTTCTGTCTGGAGAACACTCAGAAGGCTGTCTGCAGAAGTGTAAGAAGGAAACGCACAGCAGTACTGTGTAGTATTACAGATAACTGTAATATTAAAAGAGGGTGAAGAAATGAGTGACTTTGCCATAACAGACTCTTTAAATGTCTGTAAAGGATATGTATCTGGGAAGAAGGCAGGTTGCAGACAGGGTCCGTAAGCATTAAATCAGCAGATGGCTCTTGTTTGGTTGTCAGTTAAGAACATGAAAAACTTCAGAAAGATTTCCATGCTGCCATGACTTTGGTGATCCACAGTTCCCACTGTATCTGAGTACACACTTAAGCCTCATTCAGCAACGCACTTCAGTGACTTACTTCTTGTTCACTGATTTCCCTCATTGACCCGAATTACTGTGCTCTTACGAACTTAAGAGTAGCATGAGGAGCTATGACAAATGTCTCTCCCTTTCCTGCAAGTCTCCCCACGTATCTTCTTCACCTCAGGTAACTTGATTAAACAGACTCATTAGTGAAATTTCTGGCTGCCAGTGACCAGTCGGTCAGATAGAAGTGTCCTTTACGGGCTCACTATCTTCCACCATAGGCTGATGCAGAAAAAGGAATCAAAGAGCAAGAAAGTACAAGACATCTGAAAACAGGCAGAGGCAAAACTGAGGAGAAGGGAGAAAAGATCATAACTTGCAGGTTTTTTAAACAGAAACACCGATAAATCTCCTAATTGCATAACAATTTAAATTACTCTTTTTGCACGAGGATGAGAGACAGTGTTGGTGAACTGCAGTTTTATCTCGTCGTCTACTTTTCACCTCTCATTTGGCTGTGTTCATGGCACTGGGAATTAGCAGTTTCAGGGTCAGTACTGTTAAGAAACGTTTTTTCAAGTTACAGTTCACCTTAAGCTGACAAATACTGCTGTGGATATCTGGGTACCTCATACTGCTGGACTGCAAAGCTGCAGCATAGTGGTAGAAAAATTCTGTACAGAACTAAAGCCACCTGATTTTCCTTTACATAGTTCATTTATTCATGTATTTATTTTAAATAATAAACCATTCACTGTCAAAGACTTGGAAGGAAAAGATTTTGAAAACTAACTAAGCTAACCCTGGAGCCAAATTCCTGTGATTGGGTTTGCCCTTTTTTCCATTTCACCTGTGAGAATACAGCAGTAAAAAAAAAAAATTGGCAGTGTTTTTTCCCTTGAGATTTTACTTTAAAGTCTTTTATGCTCTGGAATCAAATGCAATTACTAGAAGAAGCAAACAGAACAAGGAATCTTTGTATATTTAACAATAAAACCCAGAAAAAATATAGCAAAAATCATAGCCAGTTCTGACCAGCTCTGACTTTTAAGTGTTTTTTAACTATTTCAAACCTCTACTATTGCTTTTTTTCCTGCCTTCTTTTTTCTTTTTTTCTTTTTTTCTTTTTCTTTCTCTTTTTCTTTTTCTTTTTCTTTTTCTTTTTCTTTTTCTTTTTCTTTTTCTTTTTCTTTTTCTTTTTCTTTTTCTTTTTCTTTTTCTTTTTCTTTTTCTTTTTCTTTCTTTTTCTTCTTCTTTTTCTTCTTTTTCTTCCCCTTCCCCTTCCCTTTCCCCTTCCCCTTCCCCTGACTATAGCTGACTATAAGAAGGCTGCAGTCAGCTGAGGTGAGTGGGCCAAAGTCAGTGTAGGTATTACCATGGAAGTAGCTCTCTGTATCCACGAAGAGCAGGGTAAGAGAGAGGCAGCATTAAGCAGTGGCAAGGTAGTGGTGCTTGGATATCAGGAGTAACTGCTGGTGTTTTCCAAGCCCTAGAACAAACCACCGAGGGAAGCTGTGCAATCTGCCCCCTGGCAGGATGAGCACTGGCAGGAGCAAATGGAGTGATGTTTCTTCACCACTGGAGCAAAGGAAGAGGCTAAATAGATCCCACCTCCTGCTGAGTTAGATGATTTTACAAGTGTATTCCAGTGTGGAGAAGAAAAAACAAGCTCTGCAATATTGCATACTATAAACTGTTCCCAATGGAACCACGTCTAATTAGATCAGGCTCTTCACCCCTGCCAGCAGACACCCAGCAAATACTGGAATGAAATGCTATAAGAGCACTGAGGAGGAAAAGCTGTACTAATGAAAGAATGTTGTCACTTTTCAAAGAATATACTTTTAAATGACATTAGCGCTCTTAATTCAGAAACAAAGAAGCAAAAGTGAGAATGGGAGGAATGAACTGGTTGGGTGAGAATGGGTATTTCAGTATTTCACCTTCAGAAAGAAAATAATGAACTGTTTGGCAGGTCTTATTGCTAAAGACCCTTACTTCTAGAGTTTTTTATATTTAGTGCAGGACTGAGCATTGACTCCTATTCTCTAAGTCATACAGCTCTGCTAAGAGGCATTGATCTTGGTTAAATGACATTCAGTGTTTAAAAGCTCAAGAGTTCTCAGAGATGTCTTAATAAAGCAAGGTCAGGAAGGAAGCCAGGCCTTTATGGCAGAATCCTTCTTCCATGTGCACTCCTCAGATCACAGCTGAAAAGTGATAACTTTTAAAAGCAAAGTGTTTCATACTAGAAATGACAGTTTCATTTGTGTGTTCGGCACGGACAAACTCCCCATGCACACCAGAAGGGGTCACTGTTGAAAGCTAAATCGTTTTCACAAAATCTGCATCAAGTCAGTACAAATATCTTGAGCCGAAACGTGCAGAATAATAAAAATGTTCATAACTGCTTCTCTCCATCTTGCTAATGTATAATGCCCAGTCATAAAATAACCCCAACAGTTCCAGTCTTAACTAAAACTTATGCTACTGATTGTAAGAGGAATATGTTTGTGTTAAAAGATTCAAGATGAAAAACAAACAGCTTTGCCCAGATCTGGTGTAAACATTTAATAGCTATAAAATACAGTGCTTGTAAATGATAAAACTATAGAAATACTCAGTGCTAAGGATGTGTAACCTGCAAAAGTGTTGCAGCCTTTTGTATACGCACATGTACATGATTCTAGGTTACAAATTAGTTGGTCAGTTTAAAGAGATAATTCACCTATCCCAATAAGAACAGAGCCAAACTTGGAACTTTCACACCTGGAAACACATCTTGAAACTATATGACAAATGGTTTTCGAGAGTTTGCAAGTGAAAATGAAGATCCTTCAAGAGATGTACTGTATTAAATGAGTTTTCTTGGAAATACTGTCCTTTCTGTGTTTTAGTTTCCTATAGGAAAACTGCAATAGCTATTTGAAATAGCTTTGTCATCAGCATACTGAGAATCAACAGCTCTTCAAATAAATAACAGTGGTCAAGTAAAATGCTAAAGAAACACTGAGAAATACCATCAGGAATGGCTGTTTATGAGGGTGGATAGCAATAGGACAAAAGGGAATGGCTTTAAACTGAGACAGGGGAGGTTTAGGTTAGATAATAGGAGGAAGTTTTTCACACAGTGGGTGGTGAGGCCCTGGAACAGGTTGCCCAAGGAGGCTGTGGATGCCCCATCCCTGGAGGCATTCAAGGCCAGGCTGGATGTGGCTCTGGGCAGCCTGGGCTGCTGGTTGGTGACCCTGCACAGAGCAGGGGGGTTGAAACTAGATGATCATTGTGGTCCTTTTCAACCCAGGCCCATTCTCTGGTTCTATGATTCTATGATTTTATGATCAGGGATTATGTGCTCTGAATCCTGCATTATTTTCCCATTGAACAGAGCATACCTGGAAGGAGAAAAGACTTTAAAACTTTTAAAATTCTGGTGATTGAAAGTCTACCACAGCCACGTAGTCTACCACTTCTCATTCTTCTCATTCTTCTATGAGCAATGAGGAAAATATGGACAGTTTTATGGCATTTCAGTCTCATGGAATGAGAAGATTTATTCATTGGTGGACCAGGGCTCTTTGATACCTTTACTTTAGGCTGTTCCCACCCTAACTGAACAAAGGTGTGAAACGTAGCAAGGAAAATGTGTGTAGGCTCCGCCTGGAGGAGGAATGGGTTCAATAGAGGCTCTTCCGTTACTAGTGGCAGGGGAATAAAAGTTTCCATTTGAAACAATAGAGCAGTAGAAATAAGAAAAGACTGGTTTTAGAGCAAATGAATTTGAGAGAAATAGACGAGTGCTTTTAGAGAGGAAGGGTAGTAGTGAGCTTTTCCTCATCTTGTTTCTCCTTCTGAGAAGACAGACTCAGATCCTACAATGAAAACTGCTTATGCGTCCAGTAAGAAAAACACTCATAAACCTCCAGCCCTGGAGCTTGTTAATTTAGCACCCTCATGGATTGTTTGAAGAAAATGAGAGATACTGCTTGCATCCTCTGCTTCATCTGGAGTTTGTTCACAATTTGCCCATTTTGCATTTTAATTAGCAGCCTTGTTAATTCTACCTAGGAGGGGAGTTGCCTTGTTTTGCTTGAGTTACGGCTTTAGAGTGGTCCTTGCATAAAGAGCCCACCCTTCAGATTTTTTTCCTGTCATCAGCATTTACCATAGTTAAGATAAATAAGCAAATAGCAGCGCTGAAGTAAACAGAAACCACAAACTGTTATTAAATAAAAAGGGTTCATATTTAAGCTTCCAGTTAGCAATTGTTGGGTAATCTTCTGCATGACTAGCTTTGTGCTTATGTGTTGGTGCTGGTTCCTTCATCTTGGCACATTTTAAATTTGTACAGCACCATGTGCTGCTTGCCTCATTACACAGGAGTGATCTACGACAAGCAGCCGTGTTTATACACGCAGCCACTCCTAGGACCTTGGAACGGGCAGCAAAAAATAGCACCCTGAGCACAGTCTGTTTCTCCTGTTCTTGTGTCCTAGCCTGATCAATCCAGTTATTTTCCTTAGACTTTTCAGATGTGGAAATAGACTGCTGCAATATGTTCAGCTGAGGCTAAGTTATACTGAGTTCCCTTCTTAACAGAGCAGGGTTCATTTTGCAATTCATATCATGCTCATGGTGGTGCTCAACAAGTAATTGCATATCTTTGGCGTTTTTGAAGTCAGTGTTGTCTTGCTGAGAGAGATACTGCAGCACAAACAAAGGTTATGAGACCGGTACAGAAATTTTTAGGTGAAGGGCTGAGATCTGTGTTAGGTATAGAAGCACACTATGTGGGCCCTTACCTTAAAACCTAATTCTAAATTATCTCCAAAAGGCCCTAAAAGTGTAGTAGAGAAAAGGTTGAATTGTTAGAGTACAACTGACAGCAAGCCATCTCTACAGCAGTAGAAGGTCTGTGATTCCCTGGTAGCCCTCTAAGCTACTGCAGCTGTGGACTACCGGCTATTTTCCTTCTACAGACCACCATGTCCTAACTGCAACCTGAAGCCAAGGTGGTGCTCTGAAAATGAACATACAACAAAAACACAGCTTTTTTTCTTTCTCTTTTTGCCTTGATTTTTGCTTGCAATACTGTCTTTTGCAAAGCTGGCCATTTCTATAAACTGACCATGCCTATCTATTGCTGTCTTCTCCCAGAGTCTGTGTGTGCTGTTGACATACACAATAACATGAAGTAAAACAAAATGTCAAGTTTGTAGGAAATGCACTTTCATTATGATGCATTAGGTATACTTTGTCAGTGTTCACCTGTAAGTAACTGTATATTTTTTATTCATAGCATGCTTATGTAAATATATGTGTGCAAGCAGAGATATTAAATGAGCTGCCACAGATCAGCTAGCAAAGCTGTAGAACCTAAAAATGGAGATCTTCAGGCAAGCTCAACTCCTGAGCTGTCAGTTTATCTTTTTTTTTTTTTTTTTCCCCTTGTGGTCAATGGCACAAATAACTCTTAGGCATAGAGCATAGATGCAAATACAACACCATATAACCTTGCATGAGTTCATACGTGTTAAAAACACTGCATTTGTACAGTCTGCATCTTTTCTTAGAGATGGATTTTAACCTGTATTTTAGATGATGCTTTGATCTTTCTTTCTTATTTTTTCTGTCAAAAAATACTCAGGACCCATGAAAGAAACTTCCTCACACATGATAGCTGTTCCTGCCTGTGGGCAGAAAAAGATTAAGTTTCCGTTTTCACTGAAGACTTTAAGTTAGCAAAGGCAAACAGTGAATTTTTCCTTCACCACCAAAAATAATACTTTAAGAGGAAACATACAGATGCGCTCTCTGAAATCATTCCTCTATCATGTTTATGATTTCTTTCCATTCTCAAAAGTGAGTCACTGCTTTAACAAGTTTAATTCATTTTCTATGCGCGTTACTCGATAAGCAAATTTCCGGAGTCGCCTTTTCCGATGGCAACGTGTTATTGGTGCATCTGTCTTTACCAACATAATGCTGCTTCTTGGCTTTCAGGGACAGCCGCAGAGAGGAACTCTTTCAAAATTAGTAACAACTTGAGGTCTAAAAATGTTTCTTCTCCCAGTCAGGGTGTTTCTACCTGGATTTTCAAGCTTGTAACAAAGATGATAATGGAAGAAGTTACCAAAACAACAACAACAAAAAAGACAAACCTGTTTGATAAGTGTTCTGCCATTTCTGTGCTTTATGCTATGCTATATATCTGTCATTCATAGCGTATCATGCAGGTGTTACTGAAGACTTAAGTGTCAGCCAGCCCTATGCTTAGAACTATCAAGAACATCTTGTCAAAGAACAGTCAAATATCTGCTCACCAAAAGTGAGCACATGTGATTTGTTTCTGCTCTAGGCAATTCCTAGCTGAGAAATTCCAAGGGAAAGAATTAGTACTTGTTCTGCCAGAATACACTGTAATTATCTATAATTATCTACCTAACCCATCAGGTGTGCATGGGGAGTTTTAGGTAGTGGCTAGTGTCCGTGGCCTTTATGGTTAAATCAAAGCTATAATTTTTGCTGTTTTCTTTCTTCCATAGTGTTCTATTATTTCAACAAAGAAGGACTTTAAAGAAGCATAGAGGACTTGTAAAAATGAACCTCGCTCATGCAAAGCTGTTCTTAATCCATCCCATATAAAACTCAAGTTGAAAAATTTTAGGCAAGTTTATGAGGCACTTAAGTGACCATCTGCACTCATGACCCAAAACCATGAATACAAAGGATGAAGGCTGCAGTGGACCAGAGAATTCATAGTGAAAATAGCTACTAAAAACTATTTTAGCAAGCTCACATGTTTGTAGAGCAAGTCTCTTGGCAGAGAATAAGGAAATATAAATAACCCTGGTTTTCCGTGTTCTCTACCAGTGTGAAATGGAGCGGAGCCCGTAAAACTTGATGTGCTATGCTCAGTGACAACACAGTCCTCTCAGCTGATGTCTGTGTGGTGCTTAGTGGTATTGCAAGCACGTGAGAATGGAAATAAATTCCCCATGTTTTCCTCCCACCAAAGATAAAATAAGAGGTTGGGGAAGATGAATGGAGGTACCATCCTCTTACTCTGTAACAGTGCTGTGTTAACCTTCCTCATCCGCCAAGTGGTAGGAAAACAAAGACATTTAGGAATGCCATGTGGAATCAAGGGTACAGTTCACTACTTTGCAGACAACATCTGCCTCCAAAGAGGCTTTTCCAAAAAGGATAAGGGAGAACAGATCATTTGGGAGTGGAAATTAAGGACAAATCCTTGCTGATTAAAAGAACCTAAAAAGACAGGTGTGGAAAAACAAAACTTTAGAAATCTTCTGGGGAAAGGGCAGTGGAAGACATGCAATATAACTAAGTTAGATGGCACAGATTCAGTGCCTGTGCCAGTTCTAGAAGGTGTTTAGGAACTTATCATGCTCTGAATAATGTAATTTCTTCTCAGAAAGAGTCATAGGGTACTGATACAGGATGCCCAGGGAAGTAGAGACTTCATCCTTGGAGGTGTTCAAGGAACACATGGATGTGGCACTGAGGGACGTGGTTAGTGGGCATGGTGGGGATGGATTGGGATTAGACTAGATGATCTGAGATGTCTTTTCCAACCATAATGATTCTGTGGTTCTATGATTCTGTGATAAGTATTCAAAACCTCTGGGGAGACAAGATTCTGTTAGTACAACAGCAGTACAGAAAGAATTCAAAAGCTCTGAATGACAGAAAAGGAGAAAATCTGCTTTTAAATTAAATTCTGACAAATGTCCATTACAGGATGGAGTCCAAGTGGTCTCTACATGAAGTACAAGTTAATTCCTAGTTAGGTGCTAAACCACTTTCCAGCAAGTCTTATCTTGTACTGTGATGAGGAAACTGCACCATGTCAAAAGAACAGGTCTGCTCTCAGTGTGCTCCTGCCACCCCTACTGTGCTGAGTCTAGAAAATACAATGCTGTATGATCAGCTGACACAGACCTGATGTGATGGAAAGCAAAAACATTCAGAATATCTAGCTTTTACTGAACACTGAATGTTTCCCAGAGAGTCATAAAATCACAGAATCAATAGAGGTGGAAGGGACCTCAGAAGGCCATCCAGTCCAACTCCCCTGCAGTGAACAGGGACACCACAGCTAGATCAGGTTGCCCAGGGCCTGATCCAGCCTTGCCTTGAAAGTCTCCAGAGACGGGTCACCTCACTGAAGCAGCTCACTTTGCAATTATGTGGTGAAAGCACGGGAGAGAAAATCCATGGTTGGAGGGTTTGAACAGCACTACTTACAGTTTTTCTGGCTTGTGTTTAAAAATAAAACAAAAAATAGGCCAGTGACAGGCTGACAAAGCTAATTGTACACGGGGACCACCAGCATTTACCAGAAATTCTGATCCTACATGAAGGCTCGTGTTGCTTAGATTTGTGTGCTATCTTTTCCTGGACCTCAAGGAAGGAGGTATATCACAGTTTCATGTTCTTCATCACATCAATTTTTTTTTACCAGAAATGAATGCCTTTATTTTTTTAGTCTGTATCATGATTTCTGCTATTGCTACTAAATAAAAACGTATGTTCACATGCACATATGGACATTATTTTCTCATCTACCTCATTAGCAACAGCAATAAGAGGAAATTAGGCATATCTGCAGATGCAGTGTTACAATAATCTACCATAATTGGTTTCAGGAGCTATCAATATTGTATTTCATCTATCTCACAGGCACAGTACTGGTTCAAAAGTGGAAAAAGCATGATGACTGTTTATTCATTTATTAATTAAATGATACATGTGCTACAAGGAGTGCTACATGACTTCCCATCTGACATGCAATTTCCCTCCCCTGCCACAAAGGAACTCTGAAAGTAATGTACAAAAATATTACTTGTGCTGCCCAAAGCTATTTTTATGCTTCAGACATGAGCTGTTCATTTAGAGGTCCTCTTCACTGACTTCCCATGCTGTAATACAATAATTAGTTCAGAAGGGCCTCAGGTAGATCTCGAATCCAGCCCATCACTCAGACCAAATATAGCTTAAAAGGTAGGCTAGTCCTGTTTAATCTTCATTAATAGTCTGGATGAGGGAATTGAGTGCATCCTCAGTAAATGTACAGATGACACCAAGATAGAAGGATGTGCTGGTGTCCTTGAGAGCAGGAAAGCTCTACAGAGGGAGCTGGATGGACTGATCAATGGACTGAGGCCAGGCATGAGAGCTTTGACAAGACCAAGTACCAGGTCCTGCACACTGGTCACAACAACCACTTACAATGCTATAGGCTTGGGGCAGAGTGGCTCAAAGCTGCACAGAGGAAGTGGATCTGGAGGTATTATTTAGGGAACAACTGGCTGAACATGAGCCAGCAGTGTGCCCAGATGGCCACGAAGGACAGCTGCACCTTGGCCTATGTCAAAAATAGTATTGCCAGCAGGAGAAGGGAGGTGCTGACCATTTCCCTGCACTCGGCACTGGTTTGGCAGCACCTTGAGTATTGTGTTCAGTTCTGGAGCCCTCAAGAAAGACGTCAAGACTCTGGAATTCAAAGAAGGGCGATGAAACTGTGAATGGTCTGGAGCACAAGTCTTATGGGGAGCTGAAGGAATGGGGATTACTCAGCCTAGAAAAGAGAAGGCTCAGGGGAGACCTTATTGCCCTCTACAGCTACATGAAGGAAGGTTTGGCATGGTGATTGTTGGCACAGGGCAGGCTGCCAGAGAAGTGGTGGAATCACTGTCTCTGGAGATGTTCATGTAGGTGAACCACATAGATGTGGCACTGAGGGATATGTGTTAGTAATCAGTATTGGTGGAGATGAGCTGATGGTTGGACTAAGGTGATCTTAGAGGTCTTTTACAACTTCAGTGTATCTTGCAGGAGCCTTTCCAGCAGGGATGTATGGACTGTGAGAGAAAGGCAACCTGCTAACTTAGCATTTCTTCCTGACTTCTCTTGCAGGTTGACAGGATGGAGCTCAGCAGATGCAGCCCAGCAGCAGCCTTTCCAAGGGAAGAAGATAACCTCTGCCATTCTTGCTGCCTCTCCCAAGGCAGGCAATGCCTCTGGCAACAGAACCCCAGCATGCACTGGCTAGCCCAAACAGGATCTACACCTGTACCCAAACTGTGCACTCTGCCAGCAGCAGTCTCCACGTGTTCTCCAAGAGAAAGATCCTGTGCTGTGAGATCTAGAGCAGATTACCAGGGCTTGTCCGCATCCTGAAATTCAGGCATCACTGAAATTCAGGAATAAAAACTCACCAGCAAAAAAGACAGGTTAGAAAGCCTGTTCAAATGCAGTTAGAAAACAGTTAGAAAGTGTTAGATTTTTATGCATGTGGGATCTCTCTTCCTATCACGTATATACAGAATGTAAAGCATACAGATTTTATATATTTGAACATGCTAATACTCACACAACTTTGTCATGAACTGCGTGTCTTACAATAGCAATAAATACTAAATAGCAATAAATACTAAAATCTAATAAAACACACACACTATGTTAATAGGTGGTTGTTGCAAGGATGTCCTTGGTTGTGAGGTTCCACTAAGAAGTGTTATCCAGACAAAAGGACTGGCCTCATTTTTGATCAAGAATGTATTTGCAAAAAGTAGTGGCTGTTGACTAAGTTTCTTATTAGAACATTGATCTTGTTATGATGCCTGTATTATCAGCCCTAGCAGGGCACACTGTATCTCTTCAAGGCTTGCTTTGTAGGCTCCAGATGTCCTGCTTATCTATGAAAAATAAAACACTTTCCCTAGACAGAATGTCAGTTTGCTGACAGGCTCTGAATTTACTACCAGTTATCAAGGGCAATGCTCAGCATCAGGATATGGCAGCAGATGGACACCTGTGGACACGTAGCATCCTCTTTGCTGCTCCCAGCAGAGCAGAGAGAGGCAGAACTGGAGAGCAGGGCTGCCCTAGGTAGTCTTTGGCATCGGGTCTTTCCTGTGGCACTGGAAAGCCTCTTCCAGTAGCACCGCCTCATACCGTATACCCCTCTTCTCTGGGATATCCGAGACATCACCGAGAGCATCACCAAGGAGGTCACAAAGTTCTGAGGTTTTGCTCTCCCTGTATAGGTTTCCTTATAGGCCAGATGCAGTGTATGGAGCTTCTGGTGCTTCAGAGATGTGCCAGAGGTATGTCAGGTACATCAGAGGATGGCTCAGATATGTCCCTGAATGTGCAGAGCCATCCCACGAAGGGTCTACAGAGCCTGGCTGGCCCAGGAACAGGTATGGAGGCTGGCAGCATTCTGTGCCATGGCTGTGCCAAGCCCAGGCCACTCCTGCCAGAGGAATGCCATGGTGCAGAGTGTAGGCAAGACCTTGACTGGTACCTGCCCTATCCCTTGTCTACATTTGTCCATCCCTCTGCACACTGTGGCTTGCTACCAGTGGCCCATCATCATCAGGATGGCACTTGGGGTTCTGCATAGGTCTGCATAATGATACAGGGGCTAAGCAGCTCTTCAGATGATGGCAGCTCCCAGCCTGAGAGCTGCTGGAGGGATGGCTGGAAGCTGGGGCTCCGACAGACTGAGCCCTGCTGCCAGGACGTGCTGCAGTACGCTGCTGTGATGCTGAGGTCTTTGTGGAGCTGCCCTCTGCCAGCTCTGCTCTGGAGTCTCTTCCCTGTGAAGGGGCTCAGAGCTGCCTCTGGGGCTCCCTGCAGGGCTTTGCAGGAGCCTTTCCAGCAGGGGTAGATAGGGAGTGAGAGATGTCAGGGAGAGTGGTGTTAAAAATGCCTAATGCCTGTAACTGTTTCACTGCTACTCAATAACCACATTAGCTAGAACTTTGGTTTTACCTGACCCTATAACTCCCAAAGTTTGACAGGTAATCCCAGTCCTTGTACCTTCTGAGGACTGATGGCCCATCCTTTCTCCAGTGAAGAGCCTACTGCATTCTCCATTGTTGATAGAGATGCAGAGGTTAACATCAAATCATCAGTGTAATGATAATTAAATCACTATAGATGATATGTCCCATTTAGCCAGCTCCTGAGCTGTTAAGTCATGGCTAGAGGCAGGACTATGCAGATACCCTTCTGAAAGGATCCCAGAAGTCCATAGCTCACATTCCTACAAAATAACACTAACTGCAAAATTGCATTATAATTTAGAGTACCGTGTACTAGCCCCTTTCCTTGGTCTTCCAGAATATACATTGGCTACCACTGAATTACAATACATAAAATCACAATGTTTCTGTACTGAATATGGAACAGCTACTCACCACCTGCCAAAACACTTCAAGGGGAGCACCCTGGAGAAATTCTCCTATGTATACTGCAGCCCAGCTTATCATATCTTCCTTCCACCAGTAAGAAACTGGATGAAATTCAGTCTGACTGTCCTTGTTAGTTCTGATTTCTGGCCGCCTTTGAAGAGAGACATTCCATCCTGGGAATGTTTCTTTTGGCCTCCCCCCCAAGTCTTCAAAAATTATGATACATCTCAATATATATCATAATTATTATCACTTCAGATAACATAAGGAGAAATTTGATTTGAGAACCAAAACAACAGACGGCATAAAGTTGTTCTGTTATGTTAAACTCTGCTAAGTTAGCTAATAGGTACACAACTGCCACTGCTCATCTTCTCAGAACCTAGGGGTGTTTCTGTATTCATTAAAACAAAAACAAGGAAACCCTTGCCATTTGTGTAACATCTACCAGTCCTGAAGAGAGTACACAGAAGCAAATTAATATCAGTTTAATGCCAGAGCTTCTCCCATTTCAAGTCAGCCAAGTCAGCCAGCATGGCTTACCAGAGCCTTTCAGTAGCCATGTGAACAGAAACCACCAGGTCCAAAGTGATGCTCAGCCACCAGCTTTCCAGGAAGACCAGCAAGAACAGTGCAGGTGCTGGCCCTGAAGGCTGGCAGTGGCCCTGCGGATGATGCATGTCTGGATCTGAGTACTCTGGAGGACACCAGAGATGCTGACAGAATGCTGAATTTATGTTCCTTGATAGCAGAGCAGGGTATCAGTATCAACTCAGAGGAAAAGAGGATTTATCCTCTTTTATCTGGACCTTTCTTTTTGGGGATAGGCAAGGCACAAGCTTCTCTAGGTGGAACCTGTTAAAGAGCCTCTGTCTGTATTAGCACCTGCAGATGGAAAACAGTCTTCTCTCTTGCCTGCCACTATGCTGATGACTTTCTGACTCCTGGAAGTTCTATTACCTAAAATGATGTTGTAGTAACATAGGGAGCAATTTTTTCTCTTGGGTAAATAGTTATAAGTTAATGATAATGGCCTCAAGGGGAGGTTCAGGTTGCATTTAGGAAAAATTTATTCTCTGAAAGAGTGGTCAAGCATTGGAATGGGCTGTTCAGGGAATTGGTAGATTAACAATCCCAGGAGATATTCAAGAAAGATGGAGTTGTGGCACTAAAGGATATGGTTAGTGGGCATGGTGGGAAACGACTGACAGACTAGGTGATCTTAGAGGTCTTTTCCAACCTTAATGATTCTATGATTTTAGTATTTTGCTATCTCTCTCATTTAGGGTGCAATTTATTGTAATTTCAATTTGAATTAATGTTTTGCCGTTCTGTAAGGTTTAGATGGGGATGTCCTGGAAATGTCCGTGTGCTCAAACTTTGGATAAACTAGGAGACAATTAGCAGAGATAATTAAGGAAATGGGGGGAAAAAAAAAAAAAAAGAAAAAAAAAAAAGATTTTTTTTATGAGATTGGAAGGATATAAATAGGCAAATTATGACCAAGTGCATAAGAAATTTAATATGGAATATCTCAGTGAAATGATGTGAAATTTTAAGAGAAACAAATAGGCAAAGGATTTTCAAGAAATTATATCATCTAAAGCCAAGGAAATTGTCGGGCAGTACTCTAGAAAGATGACTTGTGACAACAGCAGTACGAAAAGCAAACCCAACTAAGAAAGAGAGACTGATCGTCACTGTCTTGTCTACTTCAATTCTTGCCATGCAGATGACAGCAATAGTTTGAACATAAAACAATCACTTATTGAAGAGATGGAGATTATTATCATCGTTATACTGTGAAGACATCAAATGGTGTAAGACAGTATTTTATATTTGGAAAAATTGGGTCTAATAAGAGAGTGTCTAGCCAAAATCAAAACATAAAAATCCATGGACCCCAAAGTTGATGAACCCACATATGCTGAAGGAGCTAGCAGGAGTGATTGTCAAATCACTCTTTATCATTTCCGAGAGGTTTTGGAGAACAAGAAAGGTGGCTGGAGATTGGAAGATAACCAGTGTCACTACAGTCTTCAGCAAGGTTTTTTACACTATCTCCTTGTAATGATGCTTAGAAAGTGTGGGATAGATGAGTGGGCACTGAGGTGGTTTGAGAACAGTCTGACTGGCAGAGCTCAGAGTATTGTGATCAGCAGCACAGAGTGTAGTTGGAGGTCTGCAGCTGGCAGTGTTCCCCAGGGATCTTGTTCAGTCTCTTAATCAGTGACCTGGGTTAAGGGATAGAGCACACTCTCAGCAGGTTTGCTGGTGATATGAAGCTGAGAGGAGTGACTGACACACCAGAAGGCTGTGCTACCTTTCAGCAAGACTGGACAAGCTGGAGAGTTGGGCACAGAGGTACCAGACAAAGTCAACAATAGAAAGTGTAAAGTCTTGCATTTGGGGAGGAATACCTGCATGCACCAGTACGGGCTGGTGGCTAATCTGCAGGAGAGGAGCTCTGCGGAGGAGTGCCTGGGTGGACAACAGGTTGGCTACAAACCAGCAGTGTGCCACTGTGGCCAAGAAGACCAATGCTGTCTTGGAGTGCATTTAAAGTGCAAGGCCAGCAGGTGGAAGGAGGTGATCTTGCCCTTCTAGCCTGCCCTGGTGAGGCAACATCTGGAGTACTCTGTTTCTATTTCTGGGCTCTATAGGTCATTAAAGAGAGGGGTCAGCTGGAGAGAGTCCAGCAAGGGCCACAAAGGTGATTATTAGAGGTCTGATGTGTATTCCTTCTGAGGAAAGGCTGAGAGTTGGGGCTGTTCAGCTTGGAGAAGACGGAAAGGGGATCTTCTCAACACTTACAGATATCTGAAGTGTGGATGTCAAGAGGATGTGGCCAGGCATTTGTCACTGGTGTGCTGCAACAAGTCAATGGGCAGTGGGCACAAACTGGAGCACAGGAGTTCCCACTTGAACATGAGAAAAAACCTTTCTACTGTGAGAGTAACAGCAGTGAAACAAGCTGCCCAGAAAGGTTGCAGTCTCCTTCTCTGGAGATATTCAAGACCCATCTGGATTCCTATCTGTGTAGATAGGAATAAACCTGCTTTAGCAGGATTATTGGACTTCATGATCTCTAGATATCGCTTCCAGCACCTACAATTCTGTGATTCTGTAATTAATTAGATATCGTCAAATCTCTTGGCTATCTTCCATGATATCATCTTAGTCATTAAATAAATAAATAAACAAATAAATAAATAGAAAAAAAGAAAAATAAAGCAATAATGAAAATGAAAGATATAAAGCAGAGAAACAAATTATTTCCAGCAGAGTGAGAGATTTACATGTCTGTGGTCAGGACTGTAATATTGCTTATATTGCTTCGTTAGCATCATATAGCAGAACTGCTATCTACACCTCAAGATAAATTTTGATTTTCACCTCTAAGATGGAGAAAATGGATTAAGAGTATAAGTACAGAAAATCTTGTCATTATACAGCAGATTGTGAGAAATTGTCTCTGACTTCTCAGATGGTCTGAGACCAAGTGGCAAATAGACTTGAGGGCATGGGGAGATGAGATAGAAGTGTCCCATAAAGCCGTCCTTTTAGCTTGTTCAGCTTGTATTCCACTCAAAACTAAAGAATTATAAAAGCTTTCCAGCATAAGTAGGCACAATTCTTTAATCACTAAAAGAATACGACATGAAACTTAATGTTACTCAATGCTTTGCATCCAGAGATTGCTGAAAGTGTTTTTATGGTTGTTGAAAGGTGAACAAGGCTCAGATGATCACCTTTAAAAGTCAGATCTGTAATAAGACTAATAACATGTCATAGAGGAGCCCAATGATTAAAGTGATGAAACAGTCATTTAAGTAGGTAGTATCTTACTGAAGCAGATTTTGGAAGCTGATGTTAGAAGATAACAGTGGAGACAGAGCTCATTTTTACAGGTATGCGATCTGTGGAGTCATAGCTCTTCTCTAAAATTGTGAGGAAAACGAATCCAGCAATGAACACACAATGTGTTGTTGCACTGTTTGACTTCAGGCTGCTGTCCATCCATATCACTCCTGCAAGTAAAGTGTAACAGCCTGATAAAACAATGAAATGGAAACGTGGTGCTTCTGGAGCATGATAAGGAATAGGAATCAACTCTCCCACCTTTCATTTGCATTGACATTCTCCAAACTGTGTATTTGAATTTGCTTTCTGAGGGACAGCTGTATAGCAACTTGAACCACTGTGACTTCAGCATCTCATTTCTGAGCCGTAAGTTCAGGAATGAGCTTCTATCATCCTGACTGATACAGGCTATGAAGTGGTAACTCAGTGCTGGACGACTGAAAAAATAAAATAATACTTTTCTCGCAGTCAGTGGTAAAAACCCTCTGATTTTGGAAGGTTATATTGGTTAATGTGCATTGTCAGGAAGCAGCATTTTGCAGATCACTTAAATAGCTGGAGACAAATGGCTGATGTTTGGGCAAATAGAGAAACAGACTTCACATGTGGCAGAATAATTATGAAAAAAAAAAAAAAAGGAAGACTGTGGAGATGGAAAAGTGGGAAAAAAGCAATAAAAACAGAACGCCAGGATAGCTGAGATTAGGAATGCCATGCACCACTAAGGATCTGTTGTTTCAAAAGAGCACCTCTGGTTTTCTTGCATCATTCATCTCAACTTCCACAAACATGAATTTTTACAGCCCAGCAAACATTGGTAAAACTCAATGGAACAACAGGATTCTAAGCTTAGGCCAAAGAAAGGTGCAAATCATGGCTGTGCTGTGCCTGCCTGTGCTGGCTGTGTGGCGGGGAATGGCTGTGCTGCAGGAAAGTCCTCCCTGCACTGGGAGCACTCCTGGGCTGCCACCCCGTATTGTGCTGCCCTGTCTTCTCTATCAGTGCTTGTCCAGAGCTCACATGCTGCAGGCCAGTGCTTCTGATGGGTATGTTAATAAAGGCACAATTAATGGAAGAGCTCTTTGAAATGAATAATCATATCTAAGATTCTTCTTACACTTACTTCTGACAATGCAGGGCATTGTCTTACACAGGCCTTTTCAGCAGAGGCTTTCTGTTGTAGTCAATTTCACAAATTCATCTTCTTACAATACATCTTTAGGTCCCATTCATTTAATTCTGTACTTGCTGACAGACTCTTGGGTCCTCATTTCATCATTGCTTTTCAGAAATACAATTGACTTAAGTACTACTCTATACTTCAGGCCATTTAATTGCAGCAAATTGAACTCTTCTGAAGGTGACAGTTCTGCAAATTCAGAGTTATGATCAGTTCAGAAAAATTGCTTTCAAACCTAACTTCCTCTCACATTTCAAGGCCTTCTGTAAAAACTTCTTCCATTTTTCACACTATTCATTCTGTTTCTGAACACAGATTTCTTTTCCCTGTGTTCCAGTTACAGTTTTCAATTTCCTGTTTTTTTTCTTTCTCCTACTTTGCCTCTCCTTGCAAACTGCTCCACTACATTTCAGTCCATTATAAGCACACTTTTCTTCTTTCCTCCCCAGTTCAACCTTGCTCAGTGGTGATTCCTCTTAAAGATCATCGTCAAGGGGAGATACAATGCTCTGTACCCTCTGAGTTCTGCTTCTCTTCTTACTGAGAGCATTGAGGACTGCAGTGAACTTCCCACTCACTTTCATCCAGCAAAATTTTGCATGGAGGAAAGCTCCAAATATCAGCCATCATAAAAGCATAAGGAGAGCAAGCTATCCGAGTACAAGGCCTGAGTGCCTATGATGGTGGCTCAGGGGAGGCCGACAGCTCAGGAGAGCTGTGCCACGTGGTTCAATGGCTGTGGGATGCTGGCTGTCCCTCAAGAAGGGCAGTAGCCCCTTTATCCTCTGTCCTCAAGGACAGCATTCCCAAAAGCCAACAGTGCACTGCAGAGTGGAAAGTGAAATGGCAAAAGCAGCAGCAGTTTTGTGTGTGAAGAACTGAAAAACAAGTTATTTTGTTGTGAAAAATGGTGTGAAAGTTACCTTATTCTACCATTGCTCCTGACTTATCCCCATTTTTGGTTGCAGACCTCCCTCTCCTCCGAACTCCTCATGCTGAGTCAAAATAAGCAGTACAAAATACAAATGATGGGTCCAAACTTTGGCAACAACTGCAATCTGTGGATCAGAAAAATAGCAAAGAGCATCACAAAGGGTATGTGCATGAGAGGCAACACAGTAACAGCAATAGCAAGCTAGCAAGAACAATTTATTTTGTCCTATCATGTCTTCCTATCCCTTTGTATGCTATTTCAGAGCTTTATGTTTGCACTCAGATTTTTATCCTTTCCAATATTTACTAGTAGTTACATCGTTTTTTCCTTCTGGATTGGTGATAGGAAGAGGAATGCTTTCGGGCAGATATCATGCCTAGCAAGCCAGTCTGCATGAAGGTTTATCCCTCTATGTGCAAGATCTGAGGCATACATCGGGAGGGCCTTGGGGCACTGTGACTCACACAGCATGCTTTTACAATTCTATTGCCTTAGAAGAACTGTGGTTAAAGTAGGAAATTCCCAGTACCACTAGGGAGCCAAATTGCAAATTACTTCTGAAAGGTAGGTCATCTTTGACTCTTTTCTCAAATCATACTCCCAGCTGTTTCCTACCCTCTGCTGGCAGCCCTTGCCATCTTGTGTACTTCTGCCCCTTCATCTCTGCCTTTACAGCTTGTAATCACAGTCAGTATCACCCCTCCTTCAGTACGCAGTAAAAAAAATACACCACAGAATAAGGTGAGCTAACTTCCTTCTCTTGCAACCAGTAATATAATCAACAATATAAGCAACGCCTCTGAATAAGGAACGCCTCTGAAAGGGTTACTGAAGTTACCATGTTTCAAAAGCCCTGTAAGAACAGTAAATCAAAGCTCAGTGCTGTTGGGCAATTGGCAAAGGTGCCAAGATAACTTGCTAAGCAGTCTTCAGCATCTGACATTACTGACATGGGAAAAAAACAGAAAGAAATGCTAATTAATAATTACAGAGGACTGCTGGGATCCAAAATCGGGAGGGACATTGTGCAGCAGAGCAGGGGAGAACTAATAGTTTCATTACAGAACCTCGTGTTTACTCAGGCAGCTGAATCCAAGAACAATACCTAAGAATAGAAGAGCAATGGAAGCTGCTCTATCTGTATTTCTGATTTTTTTTTTTTTTTTTGAGATGAATAATAGATGCTATCATTCTATAAATATATGTACCAAGCAGCAGTGAGTACCAGAACACTGACTGGCTCAGTAACTGTATCTCCAGCTTCTTGGGCTGATGATCAGAAATGCTGAGCACAGCTCCTGTTGATGCCTCATGAATTTGCATGGGCTTGGCTGAAGTTAAAAAGGAAAAAAAAAAACAACCAGAATAATTCATATTGTCTTATCACAGTCTCTAAAATGATTGCTACAAACATGCAATTTTGTATAATAAAATAAAAGCTGTATTAACATAAACCAGTAATTTTTGTGTTTCTTTTGCTATGCAGTTTGGGCTAAATTGTAAAGAGATTTAGCAGATGTGCAACTGAAAATATAGAGAAGTACATAGAGTTTCACTGGGGAGTATTAGACAGACTACCCCCTGCTTGCTCATTTACACGTGAGAGTGTCAGACTAGCAAACATGGTAATATATATGTTGACTGCAGTGGGGCACACAACTTTACCAAAATGGAATCCGTACAGCAACAACTAAGGTGATCACACATCTGTGGTCTCCAGCTTCTTTGGAGCATCCTGGGAAAGCCTTGTTCATTTCACGGGAAATATGCCCCACCTAGGTTGTGGCAGACAAATATGGGGAGCAATATGCAACTTCAGCAATAATCTGCAGCATTTTAATCAATGCATTTTTTTTCTGCAGCTTGTTGTGTTATTTACACATCAAACCTGGCTTGTGAACAATGCTACTGTCTAAAATCACGTTGGAAGCAAAACCAAAAGCATACACTCTTGGCTCAAATGAAAAATAGTTACCAGAAGAGCACCAACTGTCTGAAATGCCCGCATTCATGGAGTGAAAGATGACTCACGGAAGGGGTCACTGTAAAGCAATATTATTTGTGTTTCTTGTGAGAACCTCGTGCTCTAATGCCATGCAACAGCATCATTCACAAGGGAATAAGAGCTCGTGGACATATGAATAGGGAGTGTTGTACAATTACAGAGACACCTGTGCTAAATAACCTTGTGCTCATCCCCTAGGAAAATCTGCACGCTCAACAGCCCTGAAATTTCTCATGTGTATATTAAGCTGCAGTATGAAAACGTGGTGTATAACACAGGCTAAGAACACTCTTCAAGGGCGTACGTACAAAACCTGTGGTTTCAGTTCTCTCTCTTTTTTCTAAAAAACTACTTGCAGTGTTAACATATATTTTACTTTTCAAAACTTACTCAGAACATTCAGAGACCTCTCTCCACATGAAGAAGTATTGTCTTTCTCTGTACAAGCCCAGCATCTTGCCCTCATGGAAAGGCAAGCCTTATACTGGCAAGAGCCTGTCAATCTCTTAGTGTAAGCCACCACATCTGCATTTGTGAACTAGTCAAAAAGAGCTGACTTCCAGCAGCTGAAGGTTCTGCCCCTTCATAGGTTTAGACCGTCCAAAATATGTCAGAACCATGGGGATCTTGGATATTTCTTTGGAGAAAAGAGGTGTTTTTTATCTCCTAATTTTTCAGTCTCCTGCATTTGTGAGCTTCTGCAAAGCTACCTGACAGAATGAGTGATGCTGCAGAGCGGTTACTGGCAGCCCCCAAGGCAAAAGGCATTTGATTAGGGATCTGACATCTTTCAGACACTCATGTATCATCTCAGAGATGTGGATATTTCAGTCTCAAGTTGCTTAGCCCTAGCAATTAGCTCAGCGTGTGCTTGCACAAATTCCAGCACACACACAAAGACTGGGTTGCAGATTTCTCTTTAACAGTGCAGACACAGCTTGGTTGGATGCCAAGTTAAAGCAATACAGAGCATCCTTCATGGGTCAGTGTTTGGTTTAGAGTATCTTATAGATCTCCCACTGGCTGCGAGTTGTTCTATTTAAGCACAGGATATTGCTTATAGGGATGATCGTTTATAAAGGCAGGGCTTCCTAAAAACTATCGACCTGTGTCTGTCCTGTTGCAACCAAAGAATAAGCATCCCCAAAACGTACAGACAGTGCAGAAGGAGATTTGCTGTCCTAACTAACTACAACAGATCAGCTTAACAGATAACAGTCATCTGCATTCACTTCCAGCCCACGTTTTCCTCTCTTTCCTTCTCTAAGATGGCGTATCTTGAAATTTGTCCTTGCATATGCTATACAGAAGAGACATAAAGGGAAGGGACTTGTAAGTCCATAATGAAAACACAGGACATCAGAGAACATCAGCTTTATAGTCTTTAGCACTGGATCAGACAAGCTAGTGAGAAAAAGATCAGGTCAGTAAATTCACCCTGCTGGCAGGGCAGAACACGATCTCTTGGCTGTGGGAAAGCTTTATACAGAGGTTTCCAAGCACTGCTATGCCAGACTCTGTGAATAATGGAAATAGAGTAAGTCAGGATTTTTCAGCTGATGCATGTGCATGGCTGCAGAAGGGCTGAATTTTCAGTGTCACATTATGGGCACCTGCTCTGGAGTACAATGTGGTCCTGGGCCAGGAAGAGCAATGCTAGTGACAGCTCTCAAACCTAATGGCAAGGGAGGGTCAGTTCTGTGTTTGGGGAGTAAGAGAAAGACAAGAGGTCCTTTGTCTGTAAAGCTGTCCCTATAAAGCTGCTCTGTGATTGAGAAATTTCCCTGTTTATAGCTTCAAGTAGGGTTCTGGATCTTTATCTTTGTGTCTCAGTCTCTCCAATCTACATGTCACTGCTATCCACGTTGGAAGAGATACATTAATTATCAAAAGCATAATGTGGTTTTATTGCCATGCTGTGGATCATGGACACAGATGATTCTACAGGGATAACTGTGAAAATTTATCACTGGATTACCAGGATGACTGCTGGAGCAATGCTTTCATTTATTTTGGAAAAGAAGTTGTTAAAAAACCTGAATTTTCCCTATGCTGCTTTCAGTGGCCCAGGTGGACCCCTTAACAACTGGTTTCCAGTATTATAGAGAAAAACACTATGGCACTTAGAGGATGCTGCTTAGAGGAACAAACCTTAAGCAGCCACCTTTTCCAGTATTAGATGAACTTTCCTGCTGTTATCTGAAGCCAAAAATTATTCCAAGAAGGCTATCGCCTTCTGCAGGGAATCAGAAGAGACCTGCAATTTAGATTTTCACTTTTCAATGGTCACAGACCAAGGAAATGCTTGAATAGTTCATCCACTGTTGCAGTAGTTTAGCTTGGCTATACAGAAAATACACCCTGTAAAAGCACCTCTTTTACTTCCTTCTCTCCCACAGTGTAAGTCAAATGCACAGCTTTTACAAGGAACAGAAAGGCAACATATTGCTGAGATAACAGGAAAACTGTAATGACTTTGCACTTACAGCAAACTAAGGGGAGGACAACAGAGCTTATTTGGCAGTTTCTCTATCTTCACTTCCATTAAAAAAAAAAAGACTGTGGGAGGAGAAATTTGAAGTGTAGGCATAAATGACCAATCCGTATTCTGTTTGGAAAGTAAAAGCTGTTCTTGTAGTTTTTCTTATCTGTGTGTGTGTTTACACACGATTTGTAAGAGGGAAAAACCATACTTCTTTTAACTAGCAGCCTCTTTACTGTGCTACACTAGCCAAATAAAGCTTTGCATAAGATGCAAGGATGAGAAAACCTACGATTACACCACTTTCTCAGTTAGACATTTAATCTTGCTGTAATTTCCATCTGAAAGTCAGCACATGTCCTGATGTGCATCTGCATGTGCGTACAGCCAGGGTCTGTAGGGCTCAAAAAACCTCAATTGCCTATCTTTCCCACATCCTGTGCTCCAGTGGGTTCTAGTCATAGAATCATAGAATCACCGAGGTGGAAAAGACCTCGAAGACCATCCAGTCTGACCACTCATCTACCACCAATATTTCCCCACTAAACCACATCCATTAATACCACATCTACGTGTTTCCTGAACATACTCTTCTCTCTGTGTCTGTTCTATGGCATAGTACCACTGTTCCCTCTTGCTCACATGCGCACTACTGACAAGAATAAAAATACACACAATTCAATTTTGGCTTTTCCCACCATCTTAGCTTTTTATTTATGGGGATTGTATGACACAGCTTGATAATAGTTCAATCTGTCTCTCCTACATGTGTAATTCCGAAGTATTTATTGCAAGCCATCCACTTTGTAAGACTTTTCTAACTACAGATTTCCAACTTTGATGAAAACTCTTCTAATAAATTCTGCAGAGAAAATCTTATATCATGCTTCTTCTTAGAAAGGATATCCTACCCAAGAAGTAACACAGTGTTATTTTGTATGCTGCCTGCTCAAACACTAATCATTTTCTCTGACCTCTTATAGGTGAGGTTATTAGGAAATTCCCATCTTATTACTTGAGCAGTGGTACCTTTCTATTAAAACTTAATATGATTTCTGAGTTTGAAATTTAGTGTTTTTTTAGGCAGATACTGCCTTTCAGGTAGACCTTACATTTTGGAAGTTCAGCCATTCCAGCAAATGATAATGTAGAGATAATAATAATGGAGACTAAATTAGTTTTGTGTTCTTTAGCTCTAATTAAAGCATTACAACATTTTTGCCTGCATAGCCAGTATAACTTCACAACACCAAGAGAGCTTGAGGAAAAAAAAGAAAGGAAGAAATGTGCTAAAGGTAAAATTAATTTGTCTTTTTAATCACAGAATCATAGAATGGCTTGGGTTGGAAAGGACCACAATGATCATGCAGTTCCAACCCCCTTCTGTGTTGCCACCAGTCCAGGCTGCCCAGAGCCACATCCAGCCTGGCCTTGAATGCCTCCAGGGATGGGGCATCCACAGCCTCCTTGGGCAACCTGTTCCAGTGCCTCACCACTCCCTGTGTGAAAAACTCCCTCCTAATATCTAACCTAAACCTCTGATGACTCAGTTTAAAACCATTCCCCCTTGTTCTGTAGCTATCCACCCTTGTAAACAGCCTTTCCCCCTCCTGTTTATAGCTCCCTTGAAAGACTTCTGCACAAATTGTCTGGGAAGTTCACATTACTAACAAGCTTGACAGAAAAACAATGTACTTCTGTTCATTTCCAAACTTTTGTTAAATATATCAATACGAACCTTTAGCCATGTGAGGAATTGTCAGTTTTTAAGAGAGATAATTGAACACCGCCAGACAAAGCAAAAATCTAAAGCTTACTGGGAGACAATGCAATGAGAACCAGTTTCAGAACCATTTTCCAGCCCTATTTTTGTAAGCCAAAAAATACAGAACAACCCTGACTGTCAGGAGGCCGTAAGGCTTCCAGCTTTCTCTATATGCACAAGGCCAAGCTTTGACCTGAGGAGAAAATGGGGTGTATTTTCACTTGAGACATCCATTCCCAAAACTTCCAGTAACTGAATTTAATTGTCAGATAATAACACGCTCCACTTTCTACTCACTGAACTGTAACTGAAGATATCTATTATCTGTTCTTTGGATGTGTTGCATTTTTTGAGAGAGATTAAAAGCTCTCACGGTATTGCCAAATCAAAACCCGTATCCTCTCTTCTGCAAGCCAACAGGCGTGTATAGAGTGTATGAACATGGAAACACCACCTGCTCCTATAAGCCCCCAAAAATGAGCTGACACGGAATCATGGTGAGTCTGCAGCTTTACTTGGGCTGCAGAGCAGCTTGCCAGCTGTGCTGCCATGCAGCAGTCACAAAGAGGGAACTGTTCCCTTGCAGTTCCCCTCCATAACTGCAAGTCTCAGTTAGGAGATGGCACATATAAAACTTCAGAAAGTGGGAAAAACAAAGCTTGTCAACTTTACTAAGTAGAGGACATAACCTCTGTGAAACTTTTCTTATTTGATGGGGAAGCAGTTGGAAACACTACTTACTGAATACTAAGGCTGTCTGGTCAGGCTTACAGAACATTCTGATTAAGGAGAAAATGCTGATTCATTTCCATTATCTGTCAGGGTTATTATTTCCAGGGAGCGGTTTATGACACAGCTGGCACCAATGCTCACAACCATATACAACACATCAGCACAATGGCTGCATCATTTTGACTGGCCCCGGCTTGAATTATAGTAATGCTTGCTGGCATGGTCTAGTTACAGGAAGCTTGTGTCAGCAATTCTACCTCTGCATAAACCCATTTGTTTAGGGGATTATAGTAACTCAGCTGCAAACATTATTCTGGGGTTGAATTATTATTATTAGCAGAAGTAATAATAATAATATCTTGCATTTATATTGTGCCTTTCCACCATGCTTATTACTTCAGAGGATGCACAGAAAATATCCACCTTTACCAGCCCCCAGCACTGGTGCTTTTTGGGTTAAAACAGCATAGGCACTCTGAATGAACAACATGATATTTCATGGGGAAGAAGTCACGCTTAACACTTCCTCATCAGTAAGAAGCCAAGCATTTATCTGCATGCCTATTCCTCCATGATTATACATAAATATGCACCAAGCACAAGATTGCATATGATCAATTCCTAATCATGAGTGCCTCTTAATTTATGCTAATGCAAAAAAAATTTATATAGGATGTGATGCATTAAGGTTTATGTGCTTAACAAGACCTGTATTGCTAACAATTACCATCTTAAGGGTAAGTGAAAATTCAGTGCTTGAAATTTAAATGAGAAATACTCATTTACCTGCCTGAATTAATAGTCAGAAGCCCAGTGGTTATCTATGGGAGACTTAATCCAGTCTGTCTGAGGGAGCAGAAGACTCTGGGATCAAAGAAGCGTCTGTGCTACTGCTATGTGCCTCTGGGCAGCCTGGTCTGGTGGTTGGCGACCCTGCACACAGCAGAGGGCTTGATACTAGATGATCATTGTGGTCCATTTCCACCCAGGCCATTCTATGATGCTACGATGCTATGATTCTTCAATGAAGAAAATTTATGTCCTTTCTGCAAAAGGCCAAAGTACTGGATATCTTACATTTTGGTTGGCTGTGAACAGCTGGGATCTGTTGAACACAATGGACAAAGCCTGGCTTTTGTAAGGTGGGAAAGAAGACAAAACTAACAGCGAAACAGTTTTGTCAGGAAAGATTTTTGCAGTATGTTGTTTTAGGACTGTTACAGAGAGAGATTTCACCTTCTCCAGGTGTGCCATCATGCCTGTGCATGATGCAACAGGGCAAATACAACAAAATGACCATTCTCTTGCTGTGATCCTAGATCAGAGCAGATATACGTAGGCTAAGGTCATCCTTTCCTGCCGAGGACACCAACCATGTACTGATCCACAGGCTTCAGTGTTTTCTTTTCCTCTAATAAAATAATGAGAGAAGATTCAGGAGATAGAAATGATGCTCATCTACAGTTTAGTGTGATTCCTCCATGCTAAAAACCTTTGGGCAGCATTTCATGGCCAATGATAATTATGAGATTAAACTAGATAACACTACAAATCCTTCTAGACTTGAGCTGCATTATTTGATTTGAAAACCAAATGCAAACCTACTGACTGCTGTAGCATCTGATGCAGACACACAAATTCTCTCCTGCATCATAGTCAGTATTTAAACCCACTGTTAACATAAACTTCAAATCACTCCCTGCTTTAAAAAGTTGTGTGGTTTCAAATTCAAACTTGAATTATTCTTAGCAGAATAATCACATGAAAGAAGGGAAGCGAAGGCATTTGGTAATGCAGCTGCTACATTCCCATATTGCACTCACTGATATTGACTTGATAGACCTTTCTGAACACATCACAGCTCAGAAAAAGCAGCTCTCAGAAGTGTCAAAGTTATCATCTTTAACTAGATGAAGAGAAGAAATACTCTTCTGCAGCACCTCTGCCTGAAATGACATCTTCCCAGACTTGGATTTGTTTTAAGGCATAGTGAGAGTTGCTTCAGCTCACAAGTACCTGCTGTACAAATGAATACTGCAGTCATACTGAGGATAACATTTCCTTGTAGAGGGTATTCTGTTGCAGCTATGAACACCCAGTAGACCTTACCTTCTGGCTCACTCTCCATAGCTGTAGGAATCCACAAGGAACTGGCCAGACCAACTTCATTGAAGTCTCTATGAGGAACTCTTGTCACCCCACTCAACATTCAACTTACTGTTGATTGATTACCCCTTACTGTTCTTTTATCCCATATCCAAATATCACTCTTAAATGCTCCCACAAATGGGAAGCTTAGCAGCCGTGGAGATCTGACCACTGGACCTGACTGGAACCCCTTTACGTTAGGCAAAAGAGGACTACAAGAAGTAGGTCAAATGCTGGTGTTATCATTTTCTTTCCTTTTTTTTTCCCTCTTTTTTTTTTTTTTTTTTTCTTTTTCCTCTTTTTTTTTTTTTTCCTTTTTTCTTTTTTTTTCCTTTGGACAGTTAATATATACATTTATTTTGGCCCCATATATATATACATTAAATTTTGGCCCTCCCTTTCTTCTCCCTTTATTTTCCTAGGTTCACAGTAATCCTATCTTGTAAATCAGAATTATGCTTTCTTAGATTCCTAAGTACAGGAAGTTTCCTTACAATTAAAGCATGTCTGAAATACACCTGCGATAAGAATTCTGATAAATGAAAATGGAATTTTGTGTCTCTTTTTACAGTAGGTTTCATCAGACAACCCACAGTCATCAGACAAACAAGTTCTGATTTTATAGTTCCTGTTTTAGCAGCAAACTTCTTCTGGGTTCCTCTTCTAGAACACTGGAAGGATTCACTGCCTACTTGGAAAGCGATGTGCAGGGTCTCTTACCAGCAGATAGAGAGGAAGATTGTCACATGCCCTCTGCCAGCCTTAGGCATTTGTGTTTCCTCTTGTGTTTGGTCACACACCAGTGTCCCCAGCCCACCACCATGTCCCAGTTTCAGTGCATTGAACCTGGCACTCAGGCTAATGAATTTGCATTGCCGATAGTTATGATGCCATTGTATTGCCTGTGTTTGGCTGATGGCAAATAACCTAGCTATTATTTGCACATCTGCTGAATAATATTACGGTAAGACATTACATGCACAATTATGTTCAATTATATTAAATGAATCTATTTCACGTAATGCTGAATCTCCAGGGCTTGTGCATCTTTAGTTACAGGAAGTTTAGTGCGGGGTAGCAGATGTTACTGGCTTTTAATCAGATAATACATTTAAAACACGGAATGCATAAGCATAATTTCTAAACAGATATCCATTTGGGGCAAATAAATAAAAATCACCTTCTTTTCTTGGCTTTTAGATGCAGCAGAAGAATTTGCCAAATTTGGCACACCAGCAGCTACTCTTAGACGCATGTGTGCAGCAGGGCACATCTCAGGCTGCAGTCAGGTAAGCAACATTTCTTCCTGCTTTTGTTTCAGCCACCCCCAAGCTTGTTCACAACACAATTTGAATGCACCGAATTTCCCTTCTCCCCTTTCCCTTTAAGTGCTAGCTTATCTGTTGGACCTTTTGTGTGAAGCAATCTTATGTCGTGCGTTTCCCTGCAAACATCTTCCTTTGCCCCAAAAGCTGTTTTTGAGGGATGAATGTTCAGACTGCAGTGAATAATGATACTCTTTTAGGGATTACTCCTAGAAGGTACATAACACTACTGCTTCATAAGCCACTGTGGATGCACAGCAGCATATTTCACAATTAACTTTTCTGTGACATCCACTAGAAGCTGCTGTCATTAACCAGCCAAGTGCATCTACAGTTCTTGCCATACCTGTGGGATATTTACCCCTTGGTTTTCCTTCTGAATCCCATACAGGAGAGCATGGCCTTGCTGAAGCTTGTATTTCTGTCCAGATAAAAGAAAACTAGGAATGGACATGTTCGTATCCACTTTTCCCACCCAATACTGCAAAAAGTATTTATGAATAGAACACCTGTGTGGAAGCAAAACAGCTTTTTTGCAGGAAAATAGTGCTTTCTATAGACAGAGATTTATGGCCATTAAAAAGCACAATGGAGATGTATGGCCTTTGTTCCCTCAGGGCTATAGGAAGTCCCTCTGGGAGGCAGGGCACTCTCTGTGAGACTGGAGATAGTGGAAACATGCCCAAGTCAGACCCCTTTTAGCCTCTAATGAATCAAAAATAGATGAAGAAATTAAAAATCCAGACCCTCATCCCTCACCCCAACACAAATAAGCAATAATCCAGAGCATAATAAATGCCTAGGTCACAGGAGATGAAAAATACAGTACTTTTCTTATTGTTCTGAAAGAAATCCTTTGTTTCACATCCAAAAATACTGAAGAAAGGGGAGATGCCAAGGGTAGACTTGTCTTGTTCTATTAGTGGCAGAGAAAAAGAGCTTCTTCTGAAAGTGCTGGTGCCAAGCAGAGCTTTGCTAGGTGTAATGTGCTCTCTCCAGGTGCTTTCTGCCACAAACCTATTTGTCATACTCATGGGAATCATAGAGTCATAGAAATTTCTTGCTTGAAAAGGAGCACAATGATCATGCAGTTCCAACCCCCTTGCTATGTGCAGGGTCGCCAGCCACCAGACCAGGCTGCCCAGAGCCACATCCAGCCTGGCCTTGAATGCCTCCAGGGATGGGGAATCCACAACCTCTTTGGGCAAACTGTTCCAGGGCCTCACCACAGTCTGAGTAAAAAACTTCCTCTTATTATCTAACTTAAATCTCCCTTGTCTCAGTTTAAAATCATTCCCCCTTGTCCTATCATTATCCACTCTTGTAAACAGATGCATGCCCTTTGGTTTATATGCTCCTTTCAGGTATTGTAAGGCCACAATGAGGTCTCCTCGCAGAGCCTTCTCTTCTCCAAGCTAAACAATCCCAGTTCCCTCAACCTTTCCTCATAGGAGAGCTGCTCCAGCCCTCTGATCATCTCAGTGCCCTCCTCTGGACCCGCTCCAAGAGCTCCACATCCTTTCTGTACTGGGAGCCCCAGGCCTGCAGTGCTGCAGATGGGGCCTCACAAGAGCCAAGTAGAGGGGGACGATCACCTCCCTCTCTCTGCTGGCCACCTCTTTTTTAATGCAGCCCAGAACACAATTGTCCTTCTGGACTGCAAGCACACACTGCTGCATCATGTCCGGCTTCTCATCCACCAGAACCCCCACGTCCTTCTCTGCAGGGCTGCTCTCAAGGAGATCTTTTCCCAGTTTATATAAATACCTGGGATTGCCTCAACCAAGTGAAAGACAGGGGGGAGACAGACCAGTGACCTAGAGTGTTCATGATGACAAATCGTAGTGCATTCTCTTGCCTCCAGAACTTCACAAGCACCCACCAGATCTCAGAGGTGACTTGCCAGCTTGTTAAGAAAAAGCAAAGGCCAGTTACACAAAGACCTCTGCTTTGCTCCATGGTTAATGTATTTTGATGAGAATGGATTGTTCTCATCAGCAGTAAAATCCTTCAGCTGTAAGTTGCCTCCTGAGTCTTTAGGAGCAAGGTTCTTATGCAACATTTTCACGAGGGCTAAAAATGTTTGGAGTCTTAGGCTGCTCTTGTTAAATGAGTAATTAACCTTGGAATTCACTGGAAAGGATAATTTAGTGATGTTCTCCAGCCTTGTCTTTACACTGTCGGAGCACATTTCATTCAGGTGACTCTGCCAGTTTGCACCAGATTGCAACAATTTATGTTGGGTGGAACAAGACTTTTCTGTACATGAGAGTAATGCAGATCTCCCTCTGCAACATGAGCAATTCTAATTTTAAAGTGAATCATTGCTGGGAAGAAGATGGAGAAAAGTTAGCTCCCTCACTTGAAATCAGTGTGGAGACATTTACCTTAGGGAGGTACATAAAAGCCTTGAGATTCTTCCTACTCACATGGCTGTGCTCAGCCTCACTGACATATTGCTCAGCAAACCCTGGGGCTTTGCCATAATGTAGTAAGAAGGAAGCTGAATAGGTTTATGCTTTGTGAAACAATACAGGAAAAAAACACCACAAAAAAACACTCAAACTCTGAACTTCTCTGCTAAAGCATGATGACGGTACTGCTTTGACTGACTTCTAGCTACTGCACATTAAGCATTCAGCAAGGACCCTCTTTGAGGTTTAGCTGCTTTCCTCTGAGATCCCTCACTAATTGGGCTGGTTGTAGGCCAGCTGAAACCCTTCTGCATCTTTCAGCTTTGTGACCTCTTTACGGATGAGCAGGTGTCCATTATACCAGTTTCCCCTGGTGTGTTGCAGCAATGAATCACTCTTCTGCATGAAGGGAAACTCCTCACGTGTTCAATTAATTTTGCATGCAACACGGTGCAAAGAGTAACCAGCCATACGGTTTCATGCCCGTGGACGATTCCCCAGAATGTAAATAAGGCCACATCCAGCCAGCAAATCATGCATCAGAGTTAACTACAAAGACACGATGTGAAAGTGCCCTGTCATTTCTGGATGTTAGAAGAAATTACTTCTCAGAAAGAGTAGTCAGGCACTGGCTGCCTAGCGAAGTGGTGGGATCACTATCCCTGTTGGTGTTCAACAAGCATGGAGATGTGGCATTTCAGGAAATGGTTAGTTTGGACATGGTCAGGATGGGTTAATGGTTGGACTTGGTGATTGTAGAGGTCTTTTCTCAATGATTCTATGGTTCTTTACCAAACACAGTTCTGACTCCATATACCTTTGTCTCTTAGACAAAGGACGCCAGAGACACTGATGTCCCCAAACCCAGCTTTTCAGTCCCCATTCTGATTTGGTACAGTGGAATGCACAGCTCAGTCACTCACTGTGAAGCAAGAGAACCAAAATAAAGAAACTTGGAATGAGTTGCAGATCTGACCCCTCACAGACCCCAAATTCTCAGCTGTTCTTTGAGCTTTCCAACTCTCATCCTGGTACACAACAGCCGTGGTGGAGAGGGTGTGCAACAGAGCTTATTTTATAGGAGAGAGAGGTGCTGCTCCCAGGCAGAATGAAGCATGACAGCTGTGGAGGCACAGCCCTGATGCACCTTGGCAAATGGAGGTGCAGCTCTGCCACAGAGAGGTGAGGAAGCTGCATTCCAATCACAAGCACTGTGAGTGCATGATAAAGATGTACAGGAAAGATCAAGGCATTGTGTTCAAACAAAGCTCAGAACAAAGCTCAGAAACTTACACTGCTTGTGCCAAGAGAGGCAAGCCACTTGGGTGACCTTGACATTCGAGAAATACATGATGAGAACAAAAATTAGCAGAGGGAAGGTGAATGAGCTGTATCTGCACCTGCCTATGCAGTGAAACGACATGATAAAATGCAGGAGTTACAGAGACACAGAATCAGGCATCCTACAGCCACATATCTCAGCTCATGAAAGCAATTGGTTTAACATGGTCTAAAGAGCACATGAAATCACTCCCAACATTAATTCAGTTTACAGTGCTCTTTTTATATTCACAAGAGAAAACACTCCCTCCCTTGCCTCAGTCACTCCCTTTTATCCAAGAGATTTAGAATTTTCCAGGGCAGTGCAGGTTACTGTACCAGCAGATTAACTAGCAAAGAAAATTATAGCATTATATGCCTGCCATTAGAGTGAAGGTGGTGTCAGCATATCTATAATAAACTTCTATTTTACTAGGGATTGAGAGGCTGACATGGCCGTAAAAATTCATGGCCACCTGACCCACAGGGTCCTGCCCTGTGAACTAAAGATCGCTATTCTTCATGGACTCCTCTCAGTTATTTCTGAAAGCTTTTTGGGTTTGTTTTAATAAAAGCCACAGAAAGACATAAATATAACTCATATGCACACGTATTGCTAAAAATGATGGAGATACTCATGCTTGAAAACTTTCATGCACTGAGCCTATGTTGAGTAGCTTTTCCAAAATTAGAAGGTCATAAAGATTTGGAGTGCCTTGGCTTAATGATCCTATGCAGTTATTGGATTAAGAGTACTTGAACAGCATCTAATGAGTCCAGGATGTATGTTCCATGTGCTAAAAGGAAGGTTCATGATAAAAGAGCACTGTCTCCAAAGATGTGTTAAATCCTCTTCCTCTGGTACCTAGCCCTGCAATGATGGAGTGATCAACAGTGCAGGAGCCCCAGCAGGACTTCACAACGTCATCAGCCTGTACCATGTGCTGTGGATTCCTCCTGATCCTGCAGCCCCAAAAGCAAAAAGAATTAGGATTCTGCAGCTGGAGGGAAGCCAGAGTCCATGCTGGTGTTACCTGATTTCTTGGCAGCACAATGTGAAGACATCTAACAGGTCAAATCCTAAGAAAATGTTCAGACAAAGGCTGTGGGTTGGAGCTGCAACTGCTATAGCTTTGTTGATTTTCATGCCAATGAAGTCCCAGTATTGAAGAGTTGAATCCACCTCGGTGAGGTGTTGATAAATGGGTTCTCTGTACACGTGGCATATCAGAAATGGTATTGCCAGCCAGAACAGGAAGGTGATTCCCCTGTACTCAGCTCTGGTGAGGCCAAACCTCAACTAGTGTGTTCAGTTTTGGACCCCCCACTATAGGAATAGGATTGAGAAATCAGAGCATAGCAAAAGAGGGCAAATAAGAGTCTAGAGCACATTATACAGGGAATGGCTGAGGGAACAGGGGTTGTCTGGAGAAGAGGAGGCTCACGGGAGACCTCATTGCTTTCTAGAACTCCCTGAAAGGAGGTTCTAGTGAGATGGGAGTCAGTCTCTTCTCCCACATAATAGCAGTGAGGGTGAATGGCCCCAAGTTGCACTAGGGCAGGTTCAGGTTGGATATTAGGAAAAAGTTATTCTCCAAAAGAGTGGTCAGGCTTTGCAACAAGCTGCCCAGGGAGGTGCTGAAGTCTCCATCCCTGGCGGTGTTCAAGAAATGTGTGGATGTGGCACTGAGGTACATGGGTACCTGGTGGGCATGGTGGGGATGGGTTGGAGTTGGATTGGAGGATGTGAGAGGTCTTTTCCAAACGTAATGTTTCTGTGATTCTGTGATTTTAAAAACATACCTGGACTGAGCTGCCTGTGCTTGCACAGAAGATGGCTGACATCTTTTCTCCACTGATATTTTGGTACCAAATTCAGATCCTGGCTGAGATGATTTCTTCACTATTGTGAAACCAAGGCATAACCTCAGGCCAGAAAGTTTATTCACCAAGAGGCTATTTCCAAGGAGTCTGTCCAGAATCTCCTGAGTCTGTCTCCTCTCCTCTGAACAATCTTTGTAGCTTCTTTCAGGCATAATATCTTGGCAGGTTCCAAGTGAGGCTGATGATTTCACATGGTTTTGCTGAACACCAAAACAGCCAGCAAATAAAGACATAGATTGCTTGTTGGTTTATTTTTAATCCTTTGGAAATAAGCCTCCATGAAATAGTCTCTTTCTCCCTTTCTTGCTCTAATTTCAACAAACGTGAGCGCAGAAGCACCCCACTGGCTTCAGCTTAAAATAAAGAATACATATCTGGAAATTATTTACCTTGTAAACCATTCAATACAGGAAAGCAGTACCACATCCTTCACTTAAATTAGTATATGATCATCCTTCTAGCTAAAAATACATATTTTTCAAGATCTGTTAGCATAATCCAAGTCCTTTTACTGCAAATAAGCACTGACAGACAGCTGGGTAATCACCAGCTGCAAACAACTTGCAACCTAGTCCTGGAGGTACACTTATATGGTTTGCTGTGTGGTAAACTGATTTCTTAAATCACCTTGATGCACTGGCTCTTAATTATCAATGTGCTCTCTTTAAATTGGGACACAGACAGGAAAGGACAAAGTGTTCACTAGTGCTGGTATCCTTTAAAAAGAACTGGGGTGTTTGTATTGTGATTGGTGCACGGAATTGCTTTTAGTTGTAGTCCAGGATGACGACTGGGACAAGAAGCCTACATCTGGAAGTTGGGCTACTGAAGATCTGATCTCTCATTCTTCCAGATCAGCTGGGTATCAGAAGGTCTTGCCTAAGACATTACTTGCAGAAAACCTCTATAATTCTCTGGTAGAACTAAACAAGGCAACTATCCAGTGCAAGACCCATATACAGATAAGTCTGAGAATGTGGTGCAGAAGGGCAGGTCATTGGCAAATACTGATGGGTTTCAGTTCTTCTCATAAAATTACTATAAGGGTTAACAAAGGCTGTTGTCACCATTCAGGCTAGAAAAGAGAAGGGAAAGTGTTCTCCTGCACAAAAAATTCCAGGTATTTCAAAAGAATGACAATATATTGTGTTACATAGAAAAACTCTACAGGCAGTAGTTCTTCTCACAGATTTGTCACTGATGTGACAAATGGTGGGTTTACAGATCTATGGGAACCAACAGGAGAGGTGCCTGTGGTCTCCTGAGTTCTCTCCAGACAAAATGCTCAATTCCCAGATTCTGCTGAACAGGACAACATCCAACCTCTGTATGCTAGATGAGCAGGGAACTTTACTTGCTGAATGACTGCTACTGTTTTAATTTACAGACCTTACTCTCCTTAATTTAGCTCTCTAGTTAATGAGCTAAAACTATCTGTTCAGATTGTACTCTGTATGGAACACATTTATGCAAGACTCCTTAGTTCTTAAATAGGTTTAAGATGACCTAATGCAAAATGATATATCTGTCACTTAGGAAGAGCTGACCACCACCAGAAAGATGCCACTTCTTTTTCCTGTAACAAGTGTGATGATGAGAACTTCACACAGCATCGATGTTTTCAGCCTCAAAAAAAAAAATGCCAGAGCCAAATGGGAAGTAATGGCACACCAGTACAGTGTTACAGAAGCAAGGAGGAAGGCTGCTTGTTGGGGTCCAGTCACTCTGCCTGACCTCAGGCTTGCCATAGGCTGAAAGCAAGGAGATAGTCAGACACTCTGCTTGTGCCGAAGTATAATGTTTTACACAGTGTTGTCAGTGGCTGTATGTTCTGCCATTAAGATAAATGCTCTTGAAAAATCTGGACCTCAGAAGAGCTAGTGTCAGCTTGGCCAGCAGACTAGGGACACAGCAGGAAGCACTTTGGGAAGAGAGAGGTGCTGGTGAGCAAACCCTCCAGTGATTGAGCACGGTGGGTTGCTGTTCTATGTCACTGTGCCTACATGATCTCACTTTCAGCCTGGGAATATACCTATCAGAGCCATAGAGGCATAGCTTCCAACAACTTTAATTCCTCTGATTATATTCACTGGGATCTTACTTCAGATCCTTTGCAATGTGTCTGACCTTACAGCAACTTCTGCCTCTGATAAAACTGTGAAACAGAGATTAAAGGAAAGGTCATTTTCCATTTTTTGCTTTCTTTAAGGATTTCAGGTTCTTTAAGGATCCCATTCAGCTATCATACTGCAATTATTACAGATGTAAATGAATGCTTTCTGTATTACTTATACACAACATTGCATTTCACTCTTATGTTAGATTTACAGTTTCATTACTTCTTGTACATGCATAGCTTTTGTTATTTAAAGGCTAATACCCACCCTCCTCTAACAGGACTCAGGAATAAGGAAAATGTGATTACAAAGAGTATGCTTACCACTGACTTGTTTCTGATTTAGATTATGTCTGGTCTTAGCCATAGGCCTGCAGGAGTTTCCCCAAACACACATTTTGCCACCTGAGCCTTTTGCTTAGGATCTCTTGGGCACAGAGTTAAAGGATTTCCCACTCTTCTGCTAAAGATGATGTGACAAGGAAGCAGAATTGCTTGCTCCCCACTCTTCTCTTGCCTTTCAGCTCCTGATGGAAGCATGAAAGGGCTGTTGGCTGCTGCATGAGCTGTCCTAAATATGGAAACAATGGGGAAGAGCAGCAGAACAGCAGGCACTGCTGCAAAGGAACTGTGTATCACAGAGGTGAATTGTGCAGGTCCCAGCAGGCCAGAGTTGCAAAAACAGTTGTACAGACTTTCTGATACCTAGTAGAGTCCTTAATGTCCTAAATGGACAGATCATGGCAGAAATGGGCAGCTTAGGGTGCACCTATGACTCTAAAGCAATCAAGGTATCATCCAAAAACATAAGCTCTTTCCCAGCCAGAGACCCCAGGAAACGAGCAGCTCAGCCACAGGCAGGGCTCTGGGCACTGGTTCTCACAGGTTCTGCCACTTCAGGTGGGCTGAATGCAGCAAGGTCTGGACAGTGAAAGAGGCTTTTTCTGGTCCTATTGAAGAAAGTCTGTTTTTACCTTGTGGCTTGTCAGTTTGAGAACATCCATTCCTGTAGTGCTTATTTCTGTAGTCACAGAGCAGCTCAGGCAGCCTGGGTTAACACTATGCTGTGCATCAGGAGGGGAGAGTTCAGAGTGGTGTAGCTATGTTAATTCAGCAGCACTGAGAGCTGCCCTTTGACACATAAAACTGTCCTGGAGTTGTCTACATTTTACATGACTCGTATGAAGTTCAGGTGTGAATTCCACATTTCCAGACCAAACTGGAATACTTTTACACCAGATCTGGGAATAACCATGGAGATACAACAAATAACCAGGGGAAACACTTCTACAGGTACCCAAGAGTGAGGGGATTGATATAATCACCTGTGCTTATCCATAAAAATCTATTAGCAGAAAGAGGAAATGCATCTGACTAGAAGATGCTCCAGTAGCTGAAACAGGCATATCATGAACTTGGAAAAAGACAACATCAATTTTTCTTAAGGTTTCAATATATTTTGATTGGCCAAGTGTAGCACTAAAAGTAGATTTAATAATCTATTCTAAGCACTGTATTTTTTTAGCACAGCCTAGCTTATGTTAATGGAGACATGCTAATTACCATGAGCTGTGAGTCCAGTCTGAGTTGAAGAGAATGGCTGTAAGTGACCTCTCAAAGCTGGAAGGAGAGAGTGAGGATGAAACTCCTTTCCTGTAGGAAAATAAATACAGATTTAATGACTTAACCTTGTGCATCTGGGTTTGAGAGCTTTGGCCTTAGGTTTCAGTAGCACACGATGTGCAGTTTCTCCTTGGAAAGCTGAAAGTGCATAATTAGAAAATCCAGTAGGTTTGCACTGACTTTGCTTTTTTGCTTCTTTTTTTTTTTTTTTTTTTTTTTTTGCATTTCTTCACTATCTCAAAACCATTCATTGTTATGGCAACAGGTACCCAAATTACCATATGGCAGTCATTCACTAGTATCAATTTAGCAAGAAATTAATCTTATCCAAGAATGCAATTTAAGCAGTCCCAAAAAGGCACTGATAAGAAGATTTTTCTGCAGAACTACAAACCAACTGAGGCATTCATTTGAAATGCATGCACCCCTTTCACTAAGGAGTGGAACAGAACTGGCCCAAATAGCTGCTCACAGATGGTTTTAAGAGAAGCCAAAAATTGCTGCATTATTTCTTGAAGTTATTAATGTGAGGCTTTTGTCACCTGAGAAAGTACTTTTGCATTTGTGACAGCTGTGTTAGCATGACTTTTGCAAGGCATAATCCATGACATCATGTTTTCTTGAATTGATTCTTACGCTGCTTTGGCTTCTTTTCCTCTGTCTAGAGTTTATTGCTGAAAAAGTAAAGGAGAGAAATTGGGTATGTCTGTTCCTGTGGTTCTGCCCTTGAGGTTTTTATGGAGCTGTGCTTATCTGTGCAGAACTGATCCCAACCAAGCCAATGTTTCAGGCCAGAACCCAGGAGCAGTCAGGGATGAGCCCTGTTCCTCCTCATCTCAAAGCTGCTTTGTGTGGGCTTTTCCCCTTGCCACTCTTAAACTATTCTTTCCAACAGATGATTTCTTAAGTGTCTAATTTTCTGCTGGCACTGCAGGATGCTGCCTGTCGTAAAGCAGACAACACCCAGGTGTTAAAGTAACTGCTAAGTTTCTTGAGGAAGAGACAAACACACAAAATACAGGAGGCACAATGGTATCCTGTGGACAGTGGTGCTGGAAAATTCTCTCACTTCCTGGGTACTGGATTTTCCTTTGTGTTAAAATGATTTCCCCAAATACATTAGAAGAAAGTGCAGTTGATTGTTGAGTGTTTTCAGCATACACTGAGCTATTACAGACATTAATGCCTATGCTTTTCATTAGTGTTGGGTTATGTACAGCTTCTTTATCATCTACAACCCATGCATATCTGTCTCTTATTACAGACACAGACCTTTTTGCATTATTCAGAAAATATATTATCAGTTCTAATGATAGAGGAAATGCAGATTTTTCTTTTTTTCTTTTTCCCCAGTTCATTATTTCCTTTCTGAAGTTAATGTGAAACTGCTGAAGAACTCCCATATTCCTTATAGTTAGTCTTAATAAAAGATGCATTCTACTTCTGTAGGGTTTTTACATCAATAATTAAGACAAATGCAGTAGTAAATCCCCTAGAAGGAATACTTGTCAAATTGTTTAATATTATCTATTCTGAAGCCTTCAGTTGAATCCAATTAATGTTGCTGTGTGAGAATGGAAGACCTTCAGCTTATGCTTTCGAATTCCATCAAACATCATGATGAATACTTGCACCCATATTATGCCAAAGCAAAGTTCAACTTTCTGAAACGGAGAGAATAGGAACTTTGCCAGTCATAAAAATCCACATGTTTACATTTAAGTTGTTAATCCTGTGCTATCATTCACTGCACATAATTGGTTTCTTAACTGCATCTCTTCAAAAATTTGATCTGTTCAAAATTCAGCAGTCTCTTGCTGGTGGGACCAGCACAGTACAGTCTCCAGTTAAATGTGTTTGCCTCTTCAGGTGTTATGAAGATTTTGTAATGAATTCACTGAGGCACATCCACCAAAGGTACCAAAGGGAAGAATGGGATGGCTCATTTTGTGTAGCATCTCTTATGCCTATATGAAACCAGAATCACTTTATTTGAAATGGTGAAATTTTACAAATTAAATCAGTAATTTTCCATTTGTTTTCAGTCTTCAGTAGATGAGCACACAGCTATATAGCAAACATACTGCTTGGTAGAAGGCTGGATAACCCTAGCTATGTTCTGAAACTCCGTTTCCCTCTCCATCCACATCAGAAATTTATCATTTGAAATCCATTGATTGGCAAATAAATGCAGGCAGAACATCTGATTAAAAACGCAGGAAGGAAGGAGGACGGCCTAATGGCTAATGATTTTCTTTCATGCTCATTGTTCTGCTGCATGTCTCTATTCAGGTCAGCAAGCCCTGCTGAAATGTAGGCTATCTTGGCTCGTACTAAAATGCTAAAAAAAAAAAAAAGTCATGATATTTTTTTAAAATGACACTAAAGCGTATTACATTTAGAGCAACAGCTTAGACTTCGTACAATTCCTTTTTATTTTTTTGGTCAATTTATCATAGAAGTACCTTTTCTAATGTGCGGCCGTTCCTTCCATACTGTTAAAACACACCTATATCTTAGTGTAGATACATGTGTAGATGTGCTATAGAAGGACATATTTTTTATATGTCAGCAGGGCGGGCCCTCAGTTCATCATCTGACCACACAGATGTCTGGACACAAAAAAAGGAGCTGAAATACGAGAAGAAACTGATGTCATTTTGGAGGACAGACAGGGACGGAGGAAGAGGATTGCCTGAAGAAGGCAATTACAGCATGAAATGATTTATATGGCATCCTGGCTGCAAAGTAAACATAAACAAATGCCCTTATTTAGTAGGCATTGTTTTCCTGATCAAAACATGTCCTCTCTATCTGTAATATTTGTGTGTATTCATTAGTATGATTTACAGCAGAGTTTTCTTTCCTGCTGCTCTCTTACATCAGCAGGCAATTGCTCACATGCCGATCTATCATGTTAGCACAGAGAAAAGCAGTATCTTACAGAATCAGTGAAAAAAGGCTTGGAGGAATGTAATTGAGCTAAGGAAATGGCACTTTAGTGAATAGGTACTTGCAACTCAATTAGAGGTACCTGTGTAGCTTTGAAAACATACCCTTAGATCACATAGAGCAGGATATGAAAGCATGAAGTTGAGGAACCACTTCTCTTTGAGTGACTCAGTGAAGCCTTGCGAACACTGAAATGGAGCCCTCTGCTCATCTCAGAGACAAGCTGGGATGTGCTTTTGCCAGACAACAGCACCATCAGCTCTCTGAGAGTCAGAGGTGGGGCTGGAAGTACCTACAGCATCTGTTCAAACCAGATATGGAAAGTGACAGCAGGCCTGTATTCCAGTTTTTCTGGACAGAAATAGCTATAGTAAGTTTGGAGAAAGTCTACATGGAATATGATTTCACAGAGCCAGATGGAAAACAGCATTTTTTTTTTTCCTGTGGCACACAGTGTATTTTATAAATATACCAAATCACTGATCTAGCAGCTTCATTTCTCAAAATATTTGAGCATCACAGAATCACAGAATCACAGAATTGTAGGGGTCGGAAGGGACCTCCAGAGATCATCGAGTCCAACCCCCTGCCAAAGCAGGTTCCCTACAGCAGGTCGCACAAGTTGGTGTCCAGGAGCAATAACTGTATTTTTGATATCAATAGAGAAAACATTATAAGACCATTCAAGCAGGTCCTCCTACTATGCTCTTATTTCTACAAAGAGTTGACATTCTAAAAATTGCATCTGTGTATTTGTTTTACTGCTTTTTTTTTCTTCTTTCACTTCCATTGCCTAAAAGTAGGATGAAGTGTTTATATTTGGACTGATGATATTTCTGAAATTATTTTTCTCCTCTTTCTTTTCCTTCTTCTTCTAGTAAGCATAATTTATAATCTCTGGATATCTTAAAGATTCAAATGAAAGTTTTGATGGTTGAAAGCAGAATTATAGAGTTGAATTTTAGTGACTGGGATTTTATCCTGCACTTCTCAATTCTCCATAAGTACCACTTACAAAAAGAGAAGCAGCATTATTGTAAAAATGGTACAAATATTGAAATTGCCTGCTTTCTTTGCAGTCTATCTGGAAAACAGGAAAACAAGGAAGAACAAACAGACATACGATGTTAAAGAAAAATAATGTATCAAAGGGCTTTTCTTGAAAAAAAAAAAAAAAACAAGAAAAAAAAAAAAGAAAAGAAAAAAGAAAAAAGAAAGAAAAAAAGAAAAAAAACAAACAAACAGAGAATAGAAAGTATTTCTGTAAGTAAATTTGTCCTAAGACAGATCTGCCTCCAGAAGCTTGTATTTATGAAGAGACTGGGAGATATTCTGTTTTGTGGTTCAGTGATCAGTGAGAGATTTCAATGCCAAGCAAATCAGTCAATCAAGAAGTTCTTGGTGAGGCCCTGAGTTTTAAAATTGTTTTTGTGCTTGAGCAGCCTACGCTGCTATACCAAGATGTTCCCAGCCAACATTCCTGAGCAGACAACTACTTACATATTCTCACTGTGTTTGCTTATGATTAAGCATCCTCTCCTCTGTGTCCCAAAGGCCTTTAACCTAGTATCCGATTTCAGTCAGACTTGATGAGTACAGAGAATAGAACAATTTGGGGTAATATGACAAGCATCAGGCTTTATTATTTCCCCTAGGTATAGCATGATTGTGAAATGCTGGCAAGAACATTAAGAGTATGCTTTTCACTGCACCCATGCTAGCCAGCACTGTCACTCTGTGTATCTGATGCTGGACTTCAGTACTGATGCACCATATTAAGTCCCACTTTTGCTTAGTATACCATCTTTTGCAGCCACCTAACTACACCAAATATCAATCTAGACACTTTGTAGTACATCTTTGCTGTGAAGGTGTAAATGACTATACATAATGAGCAGGTACAGAAGGCAAAATGAATAGACACAGCTAAGATGCACAACACAGCAGAAAGAAGAGCATCACTCATACAGTAGTCATGCATTTAAATTAATAATGTGCAAGTTACCTCCATTTCATTGAAGTGCTGCAAAAACTCAGCCTTTGAAGAAAAATAAGAGGCAGTTTTAAAACATCCTTTATGTCCTTTTAGCTTTGCTGCAAAGCATGACAGCATGCTTTGACAGCAGCTTAAATAAAAATAATATGAAAGTATTTAGTAGTTCCATGTGCAGCTCTGCACCAAAGACAGAAATGTCAGATTCTGTCCAAGAGCCGAAGCTAAGGATTAATATGTTGATTTCTATGAAACTGAACCAAACCAGGATGAGAACATTTCTCAGCCAGAAGGCGCTTAAATCTTGTTGAGAGGTGTCATGCTTCTCTTACTGCCTGGCGCTTAAGGGGGAGGGAGAAAGAGGAGGAAATTATGGAGGATTGTTCCTTATGAAGAGGATAAAAGTAGTGCCACCACCTGCACGACTAAACACAGAACACAAGTGAGTAACAGAAGCCATCACCTCTGCCACTCCTTTCAGTTTCCAGCCTCAAGATCAGCCTTTGGTTGGTAAATCATTTCCAGGTATAGCACAGGTGTTACTGAGAACACTGCATTTCTCAGTACCTGATGTGCAGGATATTCTTTGGGTAATTTCTATCACAATGTCAGAGGTCTACCTCTTCTAGTGATACCACAGCTCTTCATGGTTATGAGAGTACTATCCTGCTGGGGGAGGAGTTTAGTACCACTGCACCATGTAGACAAATATTTATTTAACCACTGCATGCATTGCAGTGTGCGACAATGGAGTGCATCATCTTGAAGTGTTTGCGTCTTTAAAAGGGTTTTGAGGGATAAACTGGTGGCATAGGGATTCAGGTTGAGGAATTGCATCTAGTGACAGGAGCAGACAAGTTTCTGGGACAAAAATAGAATAGTTTTCCTGTAAATGCATTCAGAAGGGAAGCAATCAAAATGCTAAAAACATGTCTGTGTCCTGTGAATATTCTTCAGAGAGAAAAGGCAATTCCTGCAGACCATTGATGATAACTTTCTGTGGCTGGTGCTGGAGGAGCTAATGAGGAGATGTGCTATGGGACCTTGTTTGTACAAAAAAAAAAGAAAAAAAAAAAAAACTGGCTGTGGATGTGAAGGTTGATGGCATCCTTGGCCACAGCAAACATGAGATAATGGAGTTCAGATTCCTGTGTGGGAGAAACACAGCAATAAGAATTGTTGGACAACACTGTCCTTTTTAAGGACCTACTTGGATGTGTATCCCATGTATTAGAACACTGGAAGGTAAGTGGGCTCAAGAGAGTTGATAGACATTCAAACACAATTTCCCTAAGCTCAAGGTTGGTGCATTCTTCTGAGCTTGAAATCAGGCAAAGGTGACAGGAGACCAACTTGGTAGCCTTCTGTGATGTCACGATCAGCTGGGTAGATGGGGGGAGAGCAGTGGATGTTGTGTACCTTGACTTCATCAAGGCTTTTGGCACTGCCTCTCCTACAGCTGCAGAGGAATCAACAACACATCAATACAGTTTAGAGTCTGACCTGTCAGAAAGGAGCTCTTTGGAGAACTGGGTGACCTGATGGACAACAGGCTGACCATGAGCCAAGAAGACCAGTTGTATCCAGAGGTGCGTTAAAAGATCATGGCCATGAGATTGAGGGAGGTGATCATGCCCCTCCAGTCTGCCTTTGTGAGGCCATGCCTGGAGCACTGAATCTGTTTCTGGGCACCTCATTTTGTAAAAGACAGGCATCTGCTGGAGAGAGTCCAGTGGAGAGCCACAAAGATAATCAAGTGCCTGGTGCACCTCTGTTATGAGGAAAGGCTTAGAGTCCTGGGAATCTTCAACCTGGAGGAAAGAAGGCTGAGAAGGGATCGTCTCAACACTTGCAAATATCTGAAGGGTAAGTGGATAGGGCCAGGCAGTAAGAAAAGGGACAGTGTGCACAAACTGGAAGACAGGAGATTCCATGTGAACATGAGAGAAAGCTTCTTTACTATAAGGGTGACAGAGCACTGGAACAGGCAGTCCAGAGGGGTTGTGGTTTGTACATTCAAAACCCACCTGGACACATTCCTGGGCAGCTTATCTCCAGGGCAGCAGGGGGAACTGACTTCTCCAGAGTTCTGTTTAAATCCCTAAGATTCTGTAATTCCGTGAAACAGCAACATGGTTTAGAAACAGAACTTTTCAGTTCTTTTCAGTAACACATACATCAGTGTGTATTGGGCAGGATGTACTTCAAGGGTTTTGTTCTTGTTTTAAACAGCAAAGGATCTCTGGTGTTCTCCTTTGGATGCATATGATTTCTCAAATGCTTGTTCATGTAGCTTTGATTCAATTGATTGCCACGACCACTTCTCATTGCCACTCTATTTTGATCTTTCAGCAACTGAAGAGTACCTAAATATGGAAGGATTTTCTCATGCATGCGATGGAATAGTCATTCATTTGTACTAATTTTCCATGATCTGTCCTTTCAAAATCAGAAGCTTAGTTAAAAAAAAAAAAAAAAAAAAAAAAAAAGAGCTCATTGCAGCCTGATGCCAGCAAAACTGCACCTGTTTGGATTCTTGTGCTTTGATGAAGAAGGAAAGAACAGAATTATTATGCACTCCATCTCTGGTTAAATAGATGACGAAAGCTTAAAATAGCCCACTAGTCACAGAAATGGCTACCAGATCAAAGCTGCAGCAACTGGTTATGGGTATGAATGGGATAAAGTAACAACCATGACATCAAAGTTGTTTCTTTTAGGTTGTTACGATCAAGACTGTCACAAGGGTTTAGGGATTCTGCACAGGTTCGACCAGCAGTACCTGAAATTCAGCTGGGATTGAATTTCATCAGCTCCAGAAGATTCATCTGTTTCAAGTGATGTTTCAAGTTGTTCAAAAGCAAAAAAAAAATTTGTTTCTGTAATTCTGTGGTTTAAATATTGCTGTGGTTTGCTTTTAAGATCATTTATGGTTCTCACTTTCATACTTCTATACTTCAGTTTTCACTGAAGGGTTCACGTGAAATTGATTATCTAAAACTGCCTTCCAGGTTTTTCTTTCAAAATACATGTTGGAGTATAACTAGGCTTTCATTAAAATAAAATAAAATTTAAAAAAAAAAAAAAAAAAAGAGGAATTTGCAATCCAAATAGATCTCTCAGAAGAAATGACGTAAATGATCTGTATGGCATTTATGGTGATGAATAACACAATATTAAAAAGTATGGAAATTTAAAAATGCCAGGTTTGAGAGACATCAGACCTGCAGCCTGAGAAAGTGCTTGGTGCAAGTCTTCTTGACAACTAAATTTGGCTGCACAAATATGTTCCTGGAAAAAATAGTATAAATCAATTATAATTAATTCACAAGCATTAACAAGTTCTGCTATATGATTTCAACAGTATTCGCCCGGGATTGTCCTCATATGGCTCATGCAGATGTGTGTATTTCTTAGTTAAACTCTGACAGCTGAAGCAGATCCAGTTCTCACCTCACCACAGTAAATGGATGCAGATTGAGGTATGAGCAATTGGGGCAGCTCAGCCTTTGGCACTGGTCAGCATCTTGGTGCACTTTGTGTGGAAATTAAGAAGACACGATGGCACACCTGAGACCTCACTGAACAGCATGCCACATAAATCTGTCTGAAGGGTGGCTGTGGAAGGTTTACAAGAGAAGGGTTCAAGACATCCTCACAGGTCAAAGTCTGCCTATTTTGTTATTAGCAGAGATCAGAGGAATATTCACAAAGAGTTTTTAGTGTAATCATAATTACAAGCTGTGCTTTTTGGCTCAAGTAACTCATTAATGGTGCGAAAAAGAGCTGGGAGCCAGCTCTTCTTTGAGGAAATTATGTGGTAATGATAAGCTGCCTAATCCTTCAGGAGAACAGTCCATTTTGCAGAACAGATAATTTCCATGTAGTTGAAAGAACACCATGAAAGCCCCTTGAAGACTGGCAGCTGACTACCCGATATAGAGAGGGGTTTTTGTTCTGTGTCTGCCAGCTAGTCTCGGCTATCAGCCTAATAACTCTCTTAGTGCCTTATAACAGCTCTACACAGACCCATTCAGAGCCCTTGATCACACCAGAAAGAGAATAAAGAGCCCTCCATACTCATGCAAGGAGGAAAGATACCAAAGCATCTGCTTTTGTGCAAGCAAATCTATATAGCTGCTAACAACACTTTACAGCAGCATCAGTGATGACATGAATACCAGAAGTCTGAATATAGTTTCTCCTCTTGATGCTCTTTTTCATTAGTCAGCAATGGATTGGCTTCATGCAAACTGCAGCTGCTTTTGGTGTGTGTGCGTAATAGATAGCTGTCAGAATGTACAGGGGGCAAACATCTTAGAAGGCTGTGGCATTCATTTGAAGCTGTTGAGAATTGAAATTTGTTAGAATCCATCCAAACTACTGGGTTTATTGTTCTGTTGTGAAAGGTGCATGTATTAAAATAGAAATAATCAGGAGTAAGATGGCTTCAATCAAAAAAAGTAATTTCCCTTCCAGCAAAGGCAAAACAGAGCAGTAAAAGAGAAGAAGAATGTATATGGTCAGCACAGAGGTGTAACAGAATTGTGCACAGTGTCCCACATGCCCATATAGCTCTACTGGCAAAGTCTGTTCAACAAGAGTGCAAGCTAAAGCTCTGTAAGGATCTGTGATATGTCTGGATTTCTCCCTTCCTTTGAATCGTAATCAAACAGGTTAGGAAATTCTAGACTGACTCCAAGTGAAGTCCAGTACTAAAAGAAGGAAAGTGCATTTCTGATGGGTTATCTTTCTACCATGAAGATTATTCTGATTTCCTAGAGTCAATTCAGCACTTTGTGAACAAAAAGCTGAAAAATCATGGGTGAATGAGCCTTTGCAGTTTCTCTTATGCCATCATTGATCAGATGCTATGTGTCTTTGATGGTGGCAGAGATATAATTTCCTGCAGGTGCAGTGTAAGAGGTATTTAAGTGCATTTGTAGCATTTCAGAGGGCAGAAAGGGAACGGTAAACACAATGAGAGCAGCTTTAGGGAAAAGCCTTTACAGGCTTTTTTGTGAAGGAAAGAGCCTGTGTGCATTGAACTGGAAAGTGGGAGCTGGAGGAGTACCCTGATGCCACAACCGTATTCAGGAAATTGTTGTCATGGTCATGGTGTGAAGACACTGAATCTTGCATCTCAGATCTCCTCTGACTGCAGGACTGTGATGACAGCTAACCAGAACAGGACTAGAGAATGATAGAAAAGAATATATGAGGTTACTGATTCCCAAAGGAAAAGCCTGGTAGCTATGATGCTTAGACGCAGGGAGTAGGCCTAGACAAGGCTCCTCTTTTGTCTGAAGTGCTCATTTGTGATGGCCAAGGCTGTACTGCCTATGGTTTATCATGCTTACACTTATTATAATCTATTACATATTATTACTATTTAGCCTTTCTGTCTTTACTGTCTCTAAGCAGATTGTCAAAAAAGTCCTACAGCCATTCTCTTGAATTTGGAAAGCATCCATAATGGAATTAAACAGAAGAAGAATATTTAAGCAGAAAAAAAGTGCAAGAGAGAAGGTTCTTAATAGATATTTTTCCAAATGATTCGCTGTGAGTTTCATACTGATGTTGTAAATTCTCTGTGGATTTCTCATTTGCTACCAGTTTTTCCGTGTCACAGACAAATAAGCGGAATTACTACAAAATAAAACGAAAACATTCTGATGAGTGCATGGACTACATCTGCATACACAATGCCTTTAGCACTAGGGTTTAAATGTAACATTGTAAATTTTCATCTGCTGTTTACAGATCCTGGTGTTTTGTTTTTTTTATGGTTTTTTTTTTTCTTCTTGTTTGTTTTTTTTCTTTGGTACACAATATACTCTCAGTGGTTTGTGTTAGATAGGAAGCCAATTGTAGATTCCTTTCTTATTGTGCCTCCTTTATTCAAAATTGAGAAGAAACACAAACTAATATAACTATCTTCAAAGAACTCACTTTTGTGATCAGAGAGATCATGGAAACTACATTTAACTGATAATATTATCTGCAAAGCACTATACAGTGCAATGTAAACTGCATTGTATCTAAATTAAGAGCTCCAGAACACCTTCCACAGAAAGCTAATGGATGTGGCAGCTCACCATGAGAGTTGTTCTCCACTGTTACATGCAGAAGAACTTTGTATCTAAAGGCTAAAAAAAACCTCAAAGTCTTATGGTGGATTTTCTGAAATTGGCCACGTGTTCACGACTCATCTCCTACACTGACTAGCAAAATAATGGTCTGAAGTCTACAGCAGAAATAAAGCTTTTAAGAAGTGAGCTGGTGTAAGCAAACTTAGTCTTGAGTGAACCTTAGAAATATGGTTGTAGTAGACATTCTCATTTCTATTGCAGTGAAAACAAAATGAAGGGAGATGGGCACAAAAGAGCAATAATGCTCAACACTGGGGGTATATTCCCTTTCAGTCATCATGAGATTTTATTTGTCTTCCAGTCTGCTTGAAAAAGCAGACAAAAAAGCATTTGAATGAAGAAATGTGATGAAGGCAAAGCAAGTGAGAAGAAAAATATATCTTTTTGTAGTGGAGAGATCAAACTATAAAATGTTGAAATGATAAAGCTGAATTGCAAGGAGAAAATGCATAAGAGATTTTACAATTGCTCAGAGGATGGATAGAAGCTGCTAGATTTTCATAAGGCCTTTGATATTGTAACTCATAATATCCTGGAAAAAACTGTTGAATTTTGAGATGAACATCTTCATCTTACGCTGTGTGCTGAACTGTCTCCATGGCACACTCAAAGTACTGTACTGAATTCAGCAACTCTGGCAGATGGCTGGTCACTAGCAGGGTTCTCCAGGGTTCAATTTAAGGACCAGGATTTAAAGATGTAGGTGTTGAATGTAAGTTTTTTGTGCTAAAGTAGGAGGTGCTGTTGACTCTCTCAAGGGATGAGACGCCTTGCAAAGGGATCTAGATACACTGGAGACCTGGAAAATCAGCAATGGCATGAAGTTCAACAAAGGAAAATGCACCTGGAGCAGTGCAAGACACAAGTACAGACTGGGTGGTAGGGGAGCAGCTCTGCAGAAAGGAGATGCTGGTCAGCAGCAGGCTCAGCAGAAGCCAGTAACACGCCCTGGAATCCAGGAGGGCAAATTGCATTTTGGTGTACATTAATCATAGCATAACACGTCTATAAAAGTAGTAACTCTCCTGCTGTATTTAGCATTGGTGTGTCTTACTTTGAATATGGCATGCCGTTCTGGGCTCCATAACATGAAATGTACATTAGGATACTTGAATACATCCAGAGAAGGATAGTGAAGCTGGTAGAAGGGCTGGAGGGCGTGAGGAGAGGCTGAGAAAACTATAGTTGTCTTGTTTTGAGAAAAGAAGACCAAGAGACAGTCTCATTGCTCTCTAAAACTTCCTGAAGAGGGAAAGTGGGAATGGAGGTGCTGGTCTATGCTCCCCGGTCGCCAGTGGCAGGATGTAAGGGAATGGCACAAAACTGCATCAGGAGAGGTTCAGAATGGACAGCTGAAAAAATGTCTTTACTGTGAAGGCAATGAAACACCAGCATAGGCTTTCTAGAGAGGTAGTTGGTGCTCCATAGCTGTCAGTGTTCAAGAGGCATTTGGTTAATGCCCTCATGAATGTACTTTACCGTTTGATTAGCCCAGAAGTGGTCAGGCAGCTGGAGTAGATAATCCTGCTACTATGAATACCTTACTCTGCTTTGCTTTGCTCTGCTCTGCTCTGTGTAAACATATAATTAAGATTAATTAAGGTTAATTTCTGTTACTGCAATTTTGTCAGTTTGTGAAAGCTTTTTGTACTTAAAAACATATGAAGATATTTCTGATACCTCTGTATAGTCAAATGAAGGGAATTGAACCTCTTGACCAATCCAAGATTTTGAAATAAGCTCAGCTTGGTGGAAGAAATGAAAAGCTGATATGAGGAATTTTATCCCAAATAGTCGTTCTAAATGAAATAAAAGACATGAAAAGGCCAAAGCTTCCACACTCAGATTAAAACATCACAGAAGACAGGATAATACTGCGTGCACACAGCAAATATTTCAGCCAAATATGAAGATGGAGAGTCAATTGTGGACCTGAGAGATGGTTTCAGGTTGCAGGCCTGTTTGTTTGTTCTGTAATTTTGCCTTTTGGATGCACTTTTTCCCATTGCTTTTTGGAAGCTGAAATGGCTTCTGGGCCTTTGTACACCCTGCCCTGATGCTTCCACAATGCCAAACACAGGAGTGCAGTAAGGCCACAGATACAAAAATGTCATCTGACTTCATTCTATTTATTACTTAAAACTTGATATAGATTACATAGGTCTAACTTATTTCATGTTTCCATGTTTCAGGAAACATTTCTCTACTTGGCAATCTGAAAACACACTACAGGAGAGTCTTGCTGTGTGGTAGTTAGCAATGCTAAGACAGTTTCTATTCCTAGAGTTGAATTTGGTACAAACCTGAAACAGCAGCTGCAAATCAAGTCAATCACTCTAATGGAGAGAATTATGTAGGACTTGCACAATGTCTTACCTCAGAGAATGTTGCAGAAAGCCACAGCATCCCTGGATGTGTTTAAAAACCATTTGGATCTGGTGCTCAGGGACACGATTTAGTGGAGAGTTGTTAGAGTAGTATGGTTAGGTTGTGGTTGGACTTGATGATCTTTAAGGTCCCTTCCAACCTGAGCTAGTCTATGATTCTATGATTTTATGATTTGACCACGTTGTATCCCAAACTCCTGAACATCAAGCCAAAAATTAATCTGAATTCTGCTTCAGAGATAGAGATTTGGAGGTTTTCATGTTATCAATATATTTTTAGGAGATTTAGTGCTAATTTCATACTCGTTGATTGTTATCTCAGTGGAAAAACAGCTATCATTTCAATTAGTAAATGTAGTCATTGATGTATGTTAAGACAAATACTTGACAGGCACTTTGTACTTAATGAATTTTAGGAAGACAAAGATACTAAACTAAACTATGCATTGCTTTTCCTTCACAGAGAATTAGCACTAGAGGGGATGAATGCAACTTACCTATTAAGTAAAATTACTGAGGTTTGTGCATGAAAAAAATATCAGTCGTAGTGGAAAAAAAAAGCTGTATTGGCTCAAGAGAGAATTTTGAGAATTTATCAGTGGGAGCAGGGTTGCCAACAGCCAGCATTACGGAAATGTACCAAGCCCCTGGGGATAAGTGTTTCTGAGTCAACCTCATATCAGTCCTGAAAGGTGGTTACCACTCAGCATCTGAATATTTTTAACTTACACTGCATGCCAGTCCTACACAGACAAAGGACCAAACTAGCAAGTGCCATTAAGATTGCCACAGAGGCTGATTCAGGCTTCTCTCTCTCGCAAATGATCTGTTTCTTTTTATACATTTTTTTTTTTTTTTCTTTCCTTTTGGAAAAATTGAGCAGCATCTTCGCTGGTGTCTCATTACCCAAACAAAGCAGAGAGAAATTGACTTGCATCAGCCCATTCTATGGAGACCACTTACAGCTTTAATGCTTTCCCTTATTGGCATTTGGATCTTATCACCAATTACCAGAGGCTGCAACCTGTCTTCTAGGATGAAAAATGGATGTTTTCTTTAGGAACAATGGAAGGAAGGAGAGCACTTGAGGAAAGCAAAGTATAGGAAATAATGAACGGTAAGGGAAAGAAGGTTCAGTTTTGAGTTGCTCTCTTTGCAACACAAGATAGAATTTTATGTTACTTAAATGCAGCAAACTGCAGAATTATATAAAGGGAGTACTTTTTCATTTACAATGTCATCAGACTGTGGAACTTACTGCCCAAATATTTATTGAAGATTTAGGCATACCAAGATTAACAAATTCCAAGACATTAAGCTACAGCTTTTGTGGTAAATCTCATCTATTCACTTTTCGCTCCTCAGCCTTTCACTTGGGTTGCCTGATAAGGACCAATAATAATGCCTTCAAGTGAATATCTGGTACCCAATTTTGCTGTATCTTCTAAGTTCTTAATGAATGTCTGAAGGCGGAATTATTTCTTTGCAATAGGCTGGAATTAACCTTAGCTTGCCCAAGAAAACAGACTTCAGAATTGGAAAAAACTTGTAGGTCTTCTGTAGGTCTTCGTAGACTGTGCTGTCCTCCATTTACACAGCATTTTTTTGCAGAGATAAGGTATTTAAATAATTCTCCACTCTGAGTTGACTGACAAAACTTTCCAACATCCTAAGGTAGATTCACTATAAGGGTGCTGGATAGAGAGTAGCAGATGTATAAGAGGATTGCCTGTCAGAATTGATTAAAGCTGGGGGCTGGGAACAGAGAAATTGTGAAGGCCAATTGTAACTGAAATGCAATTTCTGCACCAAGTGTTTGAAAAGTAGAAATTTGAAAGATCTGGTGGACATGCAGTCTTCTTATCCAACACTGTCAACAAAGAGGCAATCCCATTAGAGCTCAGAAGAGGACTAGATGATCTTTTAGGTCGTTTCCAACCTTGTGATTCTATGATTCTATGATTCTAAGTTAGAATTGTATTTTTTCCATGGGTTTGGGTCCACTGTCACTATATTTCTCCCATTCCATATTCGCTGGGATCCACACTGATGAACCAATGCCTTCAAGTCTCAGTCCAGCTTGGCTGCTTTCCACTGCCAAATAATATCCTCAGCTACTTTTCATCTCATGTCCCTTGAGCTGCCAGCTGTGAAGAAAAAAGAACATATAAATGTTAGTTTCAATCCATACTTGAGCTGCACAAGTGGTGTCTTGACCCTACCTTGCAGCTTTTGCTGTCGATAACACCCATGTACTTTTTTTCTCCACATACCCACTCCTTTTTTTCAAGATCTCCTGGAGCTTTTTCTCTGATGTCTTTTCAGACATTACACACACAGAGTCACAGAATCACAGAATCACCCGGGTTGAAAGGGACCTCAAGGATCATGTAGTTCCAACCCCCCTGCCTAGCAGGGCCATCAAATGTACACATTCAGATCAGGTTGATCCATTACAAACATTGACATTGATCCATTACAACTTATATAACAGCAGTTTTTAAGTTTTCGGGGAACTGGCAGACCAGTCTGACCATATCAGATATGTACATAGACAGGAAACTAGATTGGAATATGGAAGTAGGAGTTAAAAGAATCGGAAATTATTAGGATTGAATCGGAAAGAATTCTGGGGAATCTTGAGTCTCAATGACTTCATTTAATTTATTAAATAATTATTTCCTTAACCTTATGCAATTTTATTCTCAGATTTCTGATTAGCCTAATCATCATTTTCTGCAACTTTTCTGATTTTAACAGGTCTTTTTTGAATGCAAATAGTCTGAATTGGATACCATGTTCACTGTGATTTGGTATAATGGCTTGAGTATTGCACTCCATCTGCTGGAATTACCTCTCTTCTTTCATTACTTCTTAAAAGCACATTCACCACTGACTGTGAACTAGATTGCAGGAAAAGATTAAAAGGCATTTGAGCTTTGCAATGCAGTGATCCCTTGTCTTGACAAGAGAGCCATCACTGGTACAGCCCTGGGGACATTAAGGACAAGATCGTTACATGTATGTGGCACAATCCAGCCTCTGCTTAGGTTAGGCAAAAATAGTGACAGTTGTAATCTCACACAATATATCAAATGCCAACAGAACCACATATTTAAATGCGTTGCAAGAGCAACTGGTAGCTTACAATGTACCAGCTGTGTACAAGATAAGAAAAAGTTTCCATCTCATTTTTAGGTAGGAAAAGATGCTTGGAGTCATAAAAACATTGACTTGGCCTCTGGCATCAAATCCATTTGCATAAGGGAGCTGCCCTCTTCCAGACAGTTCCATAAGCACGCTGGACTCTCCATTTCAGTGTTTATGTAAATCCAAAATAAAGACTATACTTGACTAAAATCCTGACCACTGACAAAGGAGAACAACATACAACATCAGAAGTCTATAGGTTAAGAATAAGAGCTGTGGGAAACCAGAATTCAGAGAGAACTAACAGTGAGTGCATCTTAATTAATATTTCCAAGAGTGCTTTTGAAAAAAAACCCTTCTTTTGTGTATCATTCACTTTCAAATCAGTACTTAGTTCTCTTCCATACAGAATTGTCTGATCCTGTTGTATTCTCCTTCAGGGCAGACAAACAATGATTTACTAATACCCATTTTATTCAGACAGGCAGATTTCACTTGTGAAAAAGAAGGGGGGGAAAAAAAAAAGGTGAAGTACCACACCAGGATAGACAAATAGATGTTTTAGTATAAATTATTAATGATGGAAACCTAAATTTTTTAGAGACTTGCAAAGCCACTAGATCAAACTTGTATTAAAATATATGATAGGAGAGTGCATTTTAAAATATATTTGGTTTGCCCTGCTTACTGCTAGCCAAGACTGAGTCGGAATTTCCTTGAGAATCACTGATGACTTGTCTAGTAAATTCTGACTCTACTGTTTATCATTGTGCTCAAGACTGAAGAAATAATAAGAAGGATCTGTCAAGGCTGCAACTGCTGAACTCAAGGCAACATTAATTTACCAGAGCGTTTTGCTGTTCAGAAATACTGCCTATGTAGCAGCCATTACTTTTGTTGGGAGACAAGGATGAGTTAAACAAAGACCACAGAGCAGGCCTATCAGAAAGCAGCTGCTAACAACACAGGGGCCCACAGTTAGAGCTGCATCTGGTGATCACAGTATGACTGTGTTAAATTTTGCTATTCACCTTTTTTTCCCTACACCTATCATCTTCCCTCAGTCTTGTACTGTAATTTGTGTGGGCATAATCCAGAGTAGAAGGAAGCCAATTTTCTGAAATATATCTATTTTTTCCCCGTAGTGCTTTTTAATCATAGTGACAGTGGTTATTAAGTGTGAACAAGAAGTTTTCTTTAAAATTCTGTACCTGTAAAGATGCAGGGATAAGTGATGTTGTATACAGTACATCAGTTTGCCTTAATGAGGACATGCTTGAGCTCCCATGTGCAATGATGAGCTCCCAGCTCACTTCTGGCAGTTCACCAGCTCAGAGCCATGCAGGCTGAAGCAGATTTGAAGATCCAAAGGCTGAAGAGTGCAGTTTGCCCAGACACGCCTAAGGGCGAATCAGGCAGGAGCTGCTGGTAGTAAGGAATCGATAGTCCTTGCTGGCAGTCTGTCTCAAAGGCTTCTCTTAGCTGAACACATCTGTGTCAGTTCAAGGATTGCAATACTTGTGATGAACACAAGATGTGAATGCATGATAATGACAATCCCCTCAGGTGCAGCAATGCTGTCTTCTCCTGTGGACACCTTCAAGCACCTGCTGATGATACTTCTGCAGGTGAGACTTCCAAAGGAACAGCACTCTGGAGTCTTTTCTTTGTTCCCAGGAGAAGAGGCTGTCTGTTGCTCCTCGCACTCAGCCCAGGATTAGCAGCAATATTTTATTCTCTGCTCTATTTTATTAACATGTGTAAATCTAAAAAGCCTCCATAAGAATCAGTGCAAGTTTTAAGATCTAAATACTGTGTCTGCATGTAGCAACAGCACAGAGAGAGAAATAAGCAAAAGAAATGAGGAAACAAGGGAAAGCAAACAGGTTCAAATCTGACACCAGGGACCTTGCTACCATTCACCCCAAAATTTAGGCATAGAAGGGTTGCTCCAAAAGTAATGCCTCCTATTTTATGATGTTGGCCCACAGCATCGGAGGTGGGTGTTGGTGGTATGGTGGTAGAGGCTTATCATATGTTGAAACTGAGAGTTGCCAAATTAACAGAGGACTGATCAAAGACATAATTCTTTCTTTATAGTGGGGATTTTATTTTACCAACAAATAGTTTTAAGGAACCATAGAGCAAAATATGAATGTTTGTACTTTTATGTTCTTTTATTTCATTTTCTGTCAGAACAAACTCTGAATTTATTAATACCCTTAGCTCTATATGTGTGCATGCTTCTCACTGGGACTTTGGACCTCAGACCATGCACTTGCTAACCTCAGTCTTAGTAATTCCAAATACTCAGGCGTCACTTGAATTAATTTCTCCAAATCATGTGATTTTTGCACTTGTTCTGAGTGCACATGTGGTTTTTGTCACAAGTAAAAACATGATACATGATGCATAATGTTCACCATACAAGATAAATGCATAATACATGAGATAGTCTAACCACACTGTGATGTTTACATTCAGAAGGGAAGGAGGGAAAAGGAAAACACAACTATCCTGGTTAGAAAAGATAAGTAGAACTTCTTTAAGCTGAAGAAGTTCACGGAGAAGGGGAAGACTTATGAGTAGCACTGCTGAAGCAAAGTTGGTGTTAGCAAGATATGGGCTGGCAACACACCTAACTGGCTGTCATGGCAAGCATGCAAGAAATAGGTGTTAGTATTGTGATGAAATTTTCCACGCGGTTTTAAAAGATAAAAAGAAATTCTGAATCCATGTTGTTAATGAAGGACGTATGACAAGTCCTTTCTCTTTTAGAAAGCTCATGAGGAGACTTCCCATTTTAATGTGCATGGTATTCAGTGTTATTACATCAGTGAAAATCTGGGGTTTTAAGCTGCACTTTGTCCTGGATGGGGCAGTTGGGATAAGTACCCATCACTATTCTCCACACTGGGAATCTCTGCTGTTTCTGGAGAGGTACAAAAAGCCCAGCACCAATGACATTGCTCACAGTTCAGAAATTAATACTGCTATTGCAACCATCCCTCTAAGATGTTTTCAATCTCCTTAAAGAGAATATAGCTGTGTTACTCATCGCTCTTACTGCATGGTGGACTCTGTACAGAAAATCTGTCAAAGTTGTGGAGCAGTTTCAGTCAGAGAGGTGGCCTAGGGACAGAGTTTGTATTTCATGAATTTCACGTACATTCAGCTGATGAACCTTGTACTATGAACGCAGACAAAACTGCCTTAATGGCAGAAGTTCTTCTGACTACCTCCTCCAGTTTCTGACCTGTATCTGGATGAGAAGAAGGCTTTTTATCCCATTTGGAAGGGTCTGAATCAGAACAGTGCAGCTTTCTGAATTACACAGTCACAGGAGGCATCCATTATATTCTGTGTTATTCTTCATATTTCTTCTCAGAATTTCAACCTTGGAGTCCAGGTAAATTTGCCCAAACACAGATTCACAGAGCACAAATAACATCTGTTGCACTGTGCCCTCATTGTGTTGGCTATCCTTGCAGCTACATTTTCTAAGAGCAAAAATTTGAGGTACCAGTTCTCTGAATTTCTTGGTAAAGACATTCTGCAGGCCCCTCAGGTCAGACCAGAATCTGAATTTCTTTTTAGGGTTACAGCGATTTACGGAATCAAACTCTATAACCCAGGGTTAGGTTGTAAAGCAGGTATGTTTTTATTCAGCATTTGGCTCCAAGCTCGGTGCAAGGGGGATAGCTCCTCCAAACTTGCACACCGTAGGACAAAAGCTTGGTACAGATATAGGCTGAACTAATACATAATCAGTGTTTTCCCTGGAATTTGTATACATATTCATCACATTTCTGAGAACACATCAGCATACAGTCCCTCCCTCTTGCACCGCTGTGGGCAGTGGGGGTCTCCTTCTGGTGGTCATGGGATGAAGGCTCATCGTCTTCAACCAAAGTTATCTGATCCCGACCTGTTCCTTGTGTGATGTTTTCTTCTCGTTTACAATAGAGTTTCAAGATGTTCTTTTCCTATCTGGCCTCACATCCTGCTTACCTGCATTCCTATACAATAGTTAACCCTTATCTTGTCTTCTCTTTACTCACATTCCTATGCAATGGTTAACCCTTATCTACTGCACATCCTGCTTGCTACATTCTTTTGTCTTGGCTTCCCTTAAAGCCAGCCCATATTTACCCTTCATCCTCTAACTCAACAGGCTTTCATACTTCATCATATCAGAAAAGAAGACAATGGCAATTCACTGATTCAGAGCTACCCCTGAGTATTCATTCTGAAGCAGAATGTTAGATATATCTCATAGAAACAGAGAAGTGACTAATCAAATTGTAAATGGTATAAATAGGAGAGAGGATATTACCAGCACTTGATCTTGGATAATGCAGCCTCAGAATATTATTAATCAGCCCAACCATGCAAAAGGAAGGCCCTTGTCTTTGTGAGGCAGTTGTCCCTGGACAGCCTATAAGTGCCTTATAGTTAACATGCAATCACTCATAGATAAGCCTTGATCATTATCTGAAATACTTGATAAATTATAGAATGATTAAAACAATCTCATCACTCATTCCATTGACTCTCTCATGCCTAATTCTTAAATCTACCTCTGAATTTCAAGCCTGTATGTTGTAACTTTTGTTTTACTCACTATTTATCCTGTTGGATTTTCTTATGGTTTTGCTTTCACCATTTTTCATAGGCTAGTAACTTTTGAGAGTGACCAAAACCAGGATCCTCTGCAAGCAGCCATCACACCTATTGTTAGTGTTCAAGCTACCTAATTTTTTTGGTTGCCAGTGCTTCAGTCTGTTTTAAATGTGTGATGCTATAATACTCATCATAACAGCTTTTTAATCTGGCACCAAGCAGCTAAATTTAACCTGGAAGTGGGAACAAATTTTTATAAACACCCACTCATATAGTTACTGTGCTAAATAGTATTTTATACAACCTTTTTCTACTACTGAACTGTCTACTGCATTTTATACCTTTTCAATGACATATTTTTTTCTCTGTAAAAAGAGGAATTTTCTTAAATACGGGTACAGTGGCTTTTTTTCAAGGTGAATGCCTTTGCATTAGTGTAGACAGATCTCTTCCAGTCAAACAGGAACTGTTCCACAGATTGCTGTAATTTCAGTTTTTCTCTAGGGCCCTCATTAGATCTTTAACAAGTATGGGATTAGATGCCCAATACAAGAGTAAAAGTGCCTGGTCCCTAGATTTGAAATGTTCAATATGAACAACTTTCACTTCAGATACACTAAAAAAAAAAAGAAAAAGAAAATAAAAGGTGCTTTTTGGGCAAGAGAAAGGTAACTTTGTCCCAGCAGGCTTTATGATAGATCATGTATACTCAGTCTACAATAACCTATAATTAAAACTAGCTTTAATTCTGCATAATAATTTGGCAGGAATCAGATCATTAGCTTGGTCTGATCTGTAAAAAAAAACAACCATTGCCATGACTTATAGATCTAACACTTATAGCACCAGAGAGATCTTAAATACAAACTGAATCATTTTCATCCTCAATGCAGACTGCTGGCACTTATATCAAAAAAGGAAATCAGCACAGATAAGGGCACATCTAGCAGCACTTTGATTGTATTTTCCATTACCGAATCAAAAAATCATCTGCAAGCTGTTATGACCATGGCTTCAAGACTTTAACCTCATGGAAACCACCACAGGCAAGGAGTAAATCGGGCCAAAGCATAGAATTATAGTATGCCCCACATAGGAAGGGACCCACAGGGATCACTGAGTCCAGATATTGGCTCCGCACAGGATCACCCAAAATAAGACCATATGTCTGAGAGCACTGTCCAGATGCTTCATGAACTTCTGGCAGCTCAGCTTATGACCACATCCCCATGGAGTCTGTTCCACTGCCTAACCACATTTAAAAATGTAATCCCTTAATAGATATGGTATTTTATGTTGCTAACGCTTGAACTCTCATATAAATAAAGCTATGGACACTGGTTGTTGATAGAACAAATAGTCCAACGTGATCTGCATGACATATGCTCAGTCCGATCTTCACAAGCACTGCTTCTCTAGGCTCACCTGCTGTCATTTAGATCAGCAATTTAAAATCATTAGATTCACAGATGAAATGTTCAACAAAAATTCTTTTGAACTTGCAAGCAACACTAATTCTAGAACTGGAACTGCCTAGCTTACTTAAGTAAATCATATGCCTTTGAAGAATAAAGGTTTTTTTTTTTTTTTTTCATAAATAAGCTAAGATTAGAAATCTGAGTAATTTTAAAAGAAAGATAAGGCATTAAAGAATTGTCTTAAAAATAGTGTATTTGTGACAGAAGCTATAAGAAAAGTTGTAATAGGAAAAAAGAAATAATTCCCAAAATTAAAAAGACATTTTTTTGTACAATAGTTATTTCAGAGCCTGAAAAGCCTGATAATTACTTTATAGCACACAAATATTTGGAAAAGGCCTCTTCTGACTCTTCTAAAATGAATTATCGCTATCAGTAAAAGAACACCTATGATCAGAAATTCAAGATAAAACCCATTCACTTAATGACATCGACTACCTTGCCTGCCTCATCTCTAAGTGGTCCCAGTTCTGCCCTGAAACTCATTTTTTTTTCAGTCCTTTCAAAAGTCAGCATTCTAAGCTTTCTGCTATAAGATTCTTTACTTTCTCTGGGGTCAAGGGAAATGTAGTGGAAATATTCAACCACTAGGGGAGGAGCAAAAGGCAAAAGCAGAGGATTTGGCCAGGATATTGTGTTATGTGATATTATGTGATATTATGTGATATTATGTGATATTATGATTGTGTTATCATTTTTCTGAGTGTGCCTTTGAAAGAGATCATTGTAATAAAAGCATACATGCTTGAGAAAAAGCAGGAAATAAATAGATGTGCCTAAAGCAGACAAACAAACAAACAAACGTGGAAGTGACCTCTGTACCGCTGTCTTCCAGAAGCACTTTTTCAAAATGCTTTGAATTCCTCTTTATTATTTCTTTAGACAGCTGCTAGGATTCTCTTGAATTTTGCTTTCTGTTTTAACTCATACTGCTGCACTGAACTACATTAGGAGCCTGAATAAATTTCTGTGGCTTCCTCCCACACACAGATACATATCAAGCCTTATGTTCTCTTAGAGTGACTCTTCTCTCCACTAAGAGCATACAACTTTGATTACTGGAGAATAAAATTTTATGTGATACTTAAACATTGCTTTTTATGTATAATGCAACTTGCTGTAAACAGTATAATTCAAAATATGTGACTTTGATGAGCATTAAGCACTACTTATCAAGATACTTTCTGAGAAAGTCTGATTAATACTGTTTAGTGTATCTTGCAAGTACTTCCTCAAAACTGAATACACTCAGGGGCTGCTAAACCATCATTTTGCCTTTGTCAATAGTAAATTATACTTGATGGGCTTAACACTCATACAGCTGTCAGCACTCCTAGTACATCCAGAATCCATCCTGACATGTTCCCAGTTGCATTCATGTCAGAAAGGGAAATAGTATCTCAAAAATGTGGAATGAGACCATAAATCTGACATTCCTTTTACATTAATATCACTTCATTGGCTTATCTGTAAATCAGAATTTTCTGGAAGAAAAGCATATCACAGTCAGGCCTTTTCAAATTTTAATTTTTAGCCTCTTGAATAAGCATACCTGAGTTGCATATACCTAAGAGGAGTGTCCCTACACAGATAAATATTTAGTTAATGATCAACTTTATCTTCTCTGCATCAGACTGATTTGTTTCCACAGTGAAGAGAAAAAAGAGAAAAATGGTATGTCTAGAGAAGAACATGGAGTCTCATTTGTGGAAATCCAATGTCATAGTATTTAAAACAGCATGTTTTGTTTGGACCATAAGTATAATAGTTTGCAGATGCTTTTAAATATGTAAGTGGGAGCCTTGGGCGTGGACAAGTCATAGTTAAGAAAAAGAGCAGACTGTTAATCACTGTATTGATAGAACTAGTAAATCTGGTAGAATCTTATCCATTAGTTATAAATTGAAATGGTTAGGAACTCAGAAGATCAGAGAAATCAGTCAAAGAATGTTCCTTCAGCTTTCCAGTCCATGCCTCAGCTCATCAGATACAACATAAAGAAATCATAGTGCAGGGGGTAGAAGTATAATACATATGCATAATATGTGAATAAGCCACTAGGGGAGAAGACTTGTAAATAATGGTCTGCTGGATTACCTTACTGAGGCACAACTGAGTGGCTATGTTGAAAAACTGTGTTTTTGAGTTGAGAATTTGCTATATCAAATTGTGTTATTGTGCTCTTTGTATCCGTTGTAGTTTCCAGGGAAATAAGTAGGTGGCATTACTTTTGGAGTGACCTACGCACGATCTCTGTGGGAGAACAAACTAAAAATCCTTGTTGAGGTGCCTTGTAACAGGAAATTTACAAGCATGTGCCCAAAAATTAATAGTTGAGGTTCATCTCTGAAGGGCAACTGAATCTGGCCAATGACAAATTTAATGATATAGCCTTTTTCTTTAGTGCCAGAGTTTCCAAAGGTATTTACATATTATGTACTCACTGCTGACCTCACTAAACACAAGGAGGCTAGGTTTATCACTTCAGCCAATAAAGTCCTATCTCCAGTAACCACAAAGAGAAGCAGTCCCAGATTCTCCATAAACAAAGGCTAGTAAGAGAATCATGAAATCTTTATCTGCGCAGGATCAAAAGATCTTATGTCCCCAAAATAGAATCTGACAGGTTCTTATTTACAGAGAAGCTATATGAGGATTGGCCAAGCATGGTTTAAAGAGCATTCTGTATTCTTGAAGCACAAATTTTTAAAAATTTAATCATAAAATTTAAGAAGTGGATTGATAAAGCACATTTTTTATTTCCCACTTGGGCACCCCATCTACACACTCTAAACTCTACCAGATTTCATTGTTGCTTACAAAAACAGGTATAAAAACATCTTGTGAGACCAGGCTGAGCTCCAGAGGCAGGCTGTCACAATGGAGTCAGACAAGACTCCAACCTACTGACAGGAGGTCAGCACCCATTTGGGCTGCTTTACCTCTTCTTCCTGCAGCTGTGGTCTATTTTCTACATAACAGATGCCCTCACGTGGACTCTGCCATTTATGTCCAACCTTTTCCATCTATCTGCTCTTCTGTGACAGCTCTTCAAGTCTACTGGGGCTACCAGTCATCTAAGCCTGAACTTCCTTCTGTATGGAGCAGCTTTATGAAGACCAGAAAGATTTGAAATGAAAAAAATTATTATATGAAGATGGTATTTTTAGAATGTAAAATAGCATTCTCAACTTGTCAAGCTAAGTCTAGCAGATCTCTCTAAGTTGTAGAAATACAGTTTTGAAGATTGGACTGTTCAGTGGAGAAGGAACGGGCTGGAATTTGCAGCCAGAGGGCTGTGGTCAATGTCCAGGTGGAGGTCATTACTGAGTGGCATCCCCCAGGGATCCATCTTGGGTATGGTATTCTTTAAGACTTTATCAGTGACATTGATGATGAGATTGTGTGCACCCCCAGCAAGTTTGCTGGTGAAACCAAGCTGAGCAGTGTGGTTGATACAGCAGAAGGAAGGGAAGCCATCCAGAGAGACCTTGATAGACTTGAAAGATGGGCTCTTGTGAGCCTAACGAGGTTCAACAAGTGCAAGGTTTTGAACTTGGATTGAGCTAATTCCAGATCTGTATGCAAACTGGGAGAAGGACTTAGGGGTCCACATTGATGAAAACCTTAACATAGCACAGCAGTGTGCGCTTGCAGCCTGGAAGGTCAGTGGTGTCCTGGGTTCCATCAGAAGAGGAGTGGCCAACAGAGACAGAGAGGTGAGTTCCCTCTACTCTGCACTTGTCAGGCCCCATCTAGAGAACTGTGCCCAAGTCTGGGGCCCCCAGCACAGGAAAGACGCGGAGCTGTTGGAGCAGGTCCAGAGGAAGGCCATAAATATGTTCAGAGCTCTGTAGCACCTCTCCTATGAAGACAAGCTGAAGGAACTGGGCTTGATCAGCCTGCAAAAGAGAAGGCTGTGGGGATACCTCATTGCAGCCTCCCAGTATTTAAAGTCAGTTTATAAACACAAGGAAAATCAACTTTTTATGTGGGTGGATAGTGATAGGACAAGGGGAAACGGTTTTAAACTAAAAGAAAGGAGATTTAGATTACATGTCAGGGGGAGGTGTTTTACTGAGAGTGGTGAGGGGGGTGCTGGCATGCTGTCCAGAGAGGTTGTGGAGACTCTTTCCCTTGAGATGTTTAAGGCCAGGTTGGATGGGGCCCTGAGCAATCTGATCTAGCACTTGATTTTGTGGCTGGCAGCCCTGTGACCCTGCCTGTATTAGGAGAGTTGGAACTTGATGATCCTTGAGGTCCCTTCCAACCTAATGAAGAAAAAAAGTGGTCTGATAGACTAGAACCAGAAAGAGTTCATAGGCACTTCTTTTTGACCTCAGTGTACCCCTTCAGAAGCAATATCTAGCTCTTAGGCTTGGCTCCAGTCAACCCAGTGGTCTTCTCTACACACACTCTAACTCCTCAACAACCTGTGGCAGCTCTTCTCTTGTATATATATCTTCTTTTATATATCCTGCTTCATGGCTTCCTGCTTCATATATTTTGCTTCCTTTCCAGGGTACTCTCACAATGTCTGAAAAACAATGTAGGAGAAATGAAAGCTTAACAGGAACACCAAAAATTCCACTCTTATTCAACCTCAAAATTCAGATGTGACTTTATGTATTTAACTCTGTTCCTTTTAAAATCAGACGTGGTTCCACGATTTCTCCAGCTCTCTCTCTTCAGATAAGAAAAAAAAAACAAACAACTTTCCTTGTGTCATTTAAATTCTTGTCCAAAACTGTTTCTGTAGGTAGCAGATTTTTAACAATGTACTTTCTTTTTTGACAGGGAAAGGAGGAAACTGAAATAGCTTTATTTACTTTTTTTTATTTTATTTTTTTTTTTATACTAGCATTCAAAAATACTGTTCTCTTAGCAACTTCCTCTGTAAAACAGAATTCACAGGGGGTAAATAAGGATCTCTGAGTTGCTGTGTTGTTGACCCTTTAGCTGACTTCTACATTTGCCATGTTATGTTCTTCTTTGTCTAACCATAGCATTCATACCAGTGTTAGATTGAATGGTGAACAAGTGAAATGGATAGTACCTTTGGAGACACATTATAGTTTCAGGAAGTAGTTTCAGTTTTGAGACTCTACATCACTACTACTGTGTGAAACTTGTAAAGCACTACTGTACTTGTACTTTACTGTACTTGTAAAGCACTACTGCTTGTATGTAAAATATTTTTTTCTTGATAAATAATTATATTTCTTTTCTCAGCTGAAATAAATATAATGAGGTTTCTTTTACACACCTCTAACAAAATTTCCTATGACAGACTCCACCGATATTTTTATACAGCACTGAACCACTCAAAAGACATTCAGGACTGAAATTCAGGAGTCTTCACACTGACAAGGAATGATGCCACCCATGTTTAAAAGGAATAAGGATAATTGCCTGAGTTTGGTAAGAATACGATGAAAAGTTTTGCTTTCACTGAGAAATGGAGTTGTCTGCCAGGTGCCATTGAACAAAGTGGGGTGACAGCAGCTGACAATACCAGACAACAACTGATAAAATCTCCTTCAAGGGAGCACTGCAAGTCCTTTGTCAGAAGCAATGTGTCTGCTGATAGAAATACAACATTAAAATTAGAATTAGTAGTTTGGGCACACAAGAAAATAATGGCTGTGAAACAAAGAAAGCCCAAGAACATCTGGCTTGCTTGCTAGCCCCCAGGCTTCTGTCAGTTTCTTTGTAAACACTCTTTTTTTCTGAGTATATTAAAAAAAAAAAATGTGAGAGAGAATAACTCAAGGTTGAGGAAAAGCACCAAGTTGACACACTTGGGTATAGAAGGCTTTCTTGATCCTGTCATGAGCAAGGAGAGCATTGAAGGCTGCTGGGCTTGTAGGAGGCAAACAAATCACACATAATATAAAGTCCACTACAAAGCCAGGAGGATACAGCTGGTCCAGGAATGTCACTGTGCCAGGTGACAGCCTCCCCCCTTCCCCCGAGCTGTATTTTAACATTTTCCTTTTTCTGTAGTATGAAAGTCAATAGAATTGCAGAGAGATTATGTAAATACGCTTCTATGCTGGGATGGCAGCTTTGATCCATGATGTTCTAGAGGTGATTTTATTGCCTCTGTTAAGCACTGAAACCCAGTTGTGGTTTAAAAATAAACAAATCAGAAAGTAAATAATTTTCAGCTCTAGAATTGGGGCAGGCAAAGAGTAACTAGAGTTCCTGAAAAGCAGCATTTTCCTTTCTTCTCACAGCAGATCAGTAGCGTTGCAGTTATCCATGAAGAACAGCAAGTTCAGATTATACTGATTACACAGCTGTCATCATCCACTTTCTTCCACAGCTGTGATTTTTATATGTTTAAATATTATTTTTGAAATGCCACCTTTTTTTGCTTATTTATGAAACAAATTGTAGTACTAAAATCAACAGAACCATTGGTGGTTTGTTTTGTTTCATGGTGTTGCCTCTACACAATCTGTAAACATGGTCTTTGTAGGCTGTGTACTGATACCTCACAGTGTCTGTCTTATTTGGCTTGATGCGTCAAGATCCAAGGTTTAACGTATTAGAAAGAGTGAATGAAATAATTTAGCAAGATGGAAGCAAGCACAGAAACTCTTTTTCTTACCTCACAAGGGTGAAGTGCATCCCTGAATGTAAACATCTGTGCTATTTTGATCATGTTTAAACAAAAGTCTAACCAATGCACCTTGAAAGCACTGGTGAATACATATGGATTTAATTTGAGCTTGAAATTAGGTATGCTATTTTAAGCACAACAGTTTACATCAGTGCTCTGTGTGTCTTACAGTTCCTCCATTACCTCTGTGCTGCAAGTATCTGCAACTATGGTTGTCCCAGATGGTAACAGATACGCCAGTCTTGACTGCTGGATTGCAGACTGAGCAAAACCTCCTGCACATCTCTAGCCCCACTATAGCTATCCAGACCATGTCCAGACAGGTCATTTCAGAGTTAGCTACCCATACATGAGATACTCTGTGACATGTTTCTTGACCATTACTGTCCTTTAAAAGCAAACGTAAGTCATTTCTGTTTGTGAAAATCAGATTTTTGGGTGGCCTTATGTGGAGCTAATTCTTGGACTGGATTATTTTTGTATTGCTTGAAAAGCAGGCCCACATGAAGATAATGAGATTCAACAAGGCCAAGTGCAATGTTTTGCACTTGAGCTGGGGCAATCCGAGATGTGTACAAGACTGGGATAAGAACTCACTGAGAAGACCCCCAGGACCTGGGGGTCCTGGTGTACAAAGGTCTGCACATGAGCCAGCAGTGCACACTATCAGCCCAGAAGACCAACAGTATCCCAGGCTGCATCAAAAGAAGGGTGGCCAGCAGGGCAGGGAGGGGATTGTTTCCCTCTATTCTGCCCTCATGAGGTCCTGTCTGGAGTACCACATCCAAGTCTAGGGCCTCCAGCACAAAAAAGAGATTTTGGATTTTGGAGCAGGTCCAAAGGAGGGCCATGAAGATGATCAGAGAGGTGGAGCACCTCTCTTAGGAAGAAAGACTGAAAGAGTTGGGTTTGTTCAGTCTGTAGAAGAAAAGGCTCTGGGTACACCTCATTGCAGTCTTCCAGTACTTGAAGGGAGCTTATAAGCAGGAAAGAGAGTGATTGGTCTAATAGACAAATTAGACATAGTCTAATAGTGGAGGATGGGTTTTAAACTAAAAGAGGACAAATTTAGGTTAGCAGTTAGGAATAAATGCTTCACTCAGAGGGTGATAACACACTGGAACTGGTTGCCCAGAGAAGTTGTGGATGTACATTCCTGGAGGCATTCATGTTCTAGTTGGATGTGCCCTGGGTACTTTGATCTAGAGGGTGGCAACCCTACCCACAAGAGGGGATTGGAACTTGATGACTTTTATAATGTGCCTTCCAACCTAAGACATTCTATGATTCTGCATCTATGAAGTTATTTCAGGTTTCTTTGTGCCCAGCAAAGGATGCTCTTAGCCATGAACCATGAAGGTTTCAACTTCATCTCTCTTTTTCTTCACATTGTATTACACTCTGCAAGATCTGTATGTTCAAGTGTACATGTGAAAAAATACTTAGAACTTTTCCCAGATATGTTTACAGACTGTGTAAGAAGCCCTTGAGAATAGCCTTGCTGAGGAGGACTCATAGGTCCTGGTAGATGAAAAACTTAACATGAGTCAGCAATGTGCGCTTACAGCTTTGAAGGCCAACTGCATCCTGGGCTGCATCCGAAGAAGGGGTGGTCAGCAGGGAGAGGGAGGGGATTGTCCTCCTTGATTCTGCCCTTATGAGACCTGAGCTGGAGTACTGCATCCAGGCCTAAGACCCTCAACACAGATGTGAAAGATGTGAAGCTGATGGAGTGGGTCCAGAGAGGATGACAAGGATGATCGTAGGGCTGGAGCACATCTCCTGTGAAGACAGGTTGAAAGATGGAATAAGAAACTCTATGGCCTATGTTAGGCCAATTTATGGACTCATTTCTCCCCCTTGGTTTACAGTTCATCTGTATATGTGAGAAGAGGGAATGTCAAGTCTCTAATAAAGCCTATTGTGTAGCAGGATAGGAGCCATTGTTTTACCTAATTTCTCACAGCTGGCAGGCAGTGTTAGTGCATTCAGTTCATCTTCTAAGAGCCCAGAAGTCTGTAGCTGCTACATACACACATCTGGAACAGAGCTCAACTATGTAGGAGGATATACACTTAACAGATAAATTAATGACAGAAAAGCTGCAATAATCATTCATTTTCCCAGACTGCATCACTTTTTTTCAAACTTCCATTATTCTCATCTCTAGGAAAAAAAAAAAAAAAACACTTCTGCTGCCAATTACAGTTAAACATAGACAATATTTTAATCATTGCAACACTGCAACACTATTTGTTTTACCCAGAGCATCTTACTCAACATTTACTCTGACTGTTATGATGTCTTAGCATTCACTTCTTATGGAAAGCTTTTTTTTCTGCCCAAATTGCATTTTACTTTCCTCTTCTCTGCGTTAATTATTATATCTTATTTTGCACTGAAAGGCTTTTTTTTTTTTTCTGTTGTTTTCCTTCTTAATTCAACTAAACATGCATTTATGCCACCAGTTATAAGTATCTTGAGTCATAATTTTTACCAGAATGCACTGCAGCAATTATGTAAATAAGTGGACTGAATGTTTTTAGCATTAAAAAATTAGTACACTGTGTTTAAGAATAAATAAAAAGTTATAATGGATTTTAAATACTTACGATAAGTTGTTTATCACAGAAAATCAGTAAAGCACCAATTTTATGTTATTTCCTCCACTAATTTTCTCTTGGCTTACAGCATGTTGTTATGACTAAGTGATTTGAGACATAATCCTCAACTAGTTTAAAAGAGAGAAGCCCTAGTAAGTTTGATGAAGTTCTACAGATTTGTATCAGTAATGAATCTGCATCTCTTCTACAGAATTACCATGTGCTGTGAGAATGCTGAAAGTGGTTCAGACTTGATGGAAAACTGATTTCTTTCAGTACAGTCCATACTTTGACTTAAACTTTGTGTTACACTTGGGGATAAATTAGTGTAGGTTTTTTTTTTTTTTTTTTTTTAATATTCTATAGTATAACACGGAAATCTGCTTAGATTCTCTATCAGGTTTGAGCCTTTCTCTCGGAGGCCTTGCTTTAACACCGATCCTAAGCCTCCCCGGCCCTCATCTCAGTTCCATTTGGAAAAGAGCCATCAAGAAAACCTTCTTACTTGCATCAGCAACAAAGTTTTACCAAAATCATAATTTGCAGTCATTAGATTGGACCATCCAAACACAATCCAATCAGTGATTCATCTGCATGAGAGAGTATAAACTGACTGTTGGAGGTGCCACGTGCTCTCTGCTCCCCTCTCCAGTTGCAGCATACAGAAAGCAGATGAGGTTATCAGTTGCAGTGAGACCTGTTTGTGCTTAGGTTAGACAGACAAGCCTGCAACTCCTTGTTAGAACCAGCTGCAGCCACCTTACCTCATCTTGTATCTTTAAAAACTTGTTTTACACCCAATTCAGCAAGCCATTTTTGAGAAATGCTGATCATGTGTGCTGGCTGAGTACTGCTGTCTTTACAGAAAGTTCACAGTCTCCCTGATTCAAGAGTGTTTTACTCAAGGGTCACATCCAAATCTCCCTAAAATGATAGAAAGTTTCCGACAGGACTTTTGTGATGGGCAACTTTTAGACAGTTATCTGGGAAACTCCCAGGGATAACTACTGCCCTTTCCCTCTTTTTTGTTGTGTATTTGCTGTGGCTACTTTGTGTCTTGATACCAGCTTATGCTACAATTTTTAAATTGTCTTAACAATTATGAAAGACTTCTGTTAGTTTGATTTTGAGCAAGATCTGGGCAAACACTTAGCTTGAATCTGTAGGTAGCGTAGTTGTATTACTGAGAGAGCCGCAGGAGGAAAATGATCATAGACCATGCATTTGAGTTCTGTGGGTTTTAGCAAGGTGGCTGTGATGTAATTCCCAACCTCTCTACTCGACTGTCATGCAGTTGGCAAACTGCATCAAGCTCACTGCTCTGGATCCATTGACCTCCTTCTCATTTACAGCCAGAATTAGAGATAGTATTTGTTACACTTATGAATTTTAGAGAAAGAACCCATCTTTGGGACAAAGTCTTAAGAGAAATAATTGAAATTTTCATTTCTTCCTTATGTCTAGATTTTAGATTTTAATTCTAGATATTAACGTGTCAGAGGAAAGCTGTACTTCTCATTCTTTCCTGACAAAGTTCACAGGGGAGTGGGCAGTTGAGCCAGAAGTATGATTTAAACAGAAATCCATAGTGCTGGACTTTGGTCCCACAGAGTTTTCTGTTTCAAGTAATGGGTTATGTTCTGAATAAATGCAATAGCAATTCAGAAGATTAAGCTCAAACACCACAAATCTGAATGTTTTATAATCACATTCAGCCCATTGAGTATGACATATCTTAGAATTTCTATGAAGAGTACAAAGGCATGGGGCTTGAAGACCTCAAAGAGAGGTCTCAGCTTCAGAGTGAAGTCTCATGCTGAGGGACCTTTTGAAGAGAGAAAACCATGACAAAGCCACCAAAAAACACTGTGAAAAGTAGTGCAGGGAGAGAGAGGGAGTCTCATCCCCATCCTAAGCAGGAGGAGCAGAGCTTGTGATGAGAAGCAGATCTGACATGCTGTGGGCAGAGTCAGGAGTGATGGTGGCCAAACCTTTATGCTTACAAAGGCTGTCCCTAGGAGCAACCAACCAGTTCAGCCTCTGGAGAAGCCCCAGCAGGGGTGAGCTGTGGCAGGGTCCAGTTGGAAGCATGGGCCTTCATGACTCATCTAGAAAACTTATGACATGTTGTGACGGTCTGCATTTAGGCTGCTCAGCACCATCTAGTTGCTTGCTCACACCCCTACAGCTAGGTGGAGGAGAGAAATGGAAAGTTGAGGTAAAAGACCTGGTGAGTTGAGACAAACAGCATAAGGGGTAAAGGCAGAGCTACACACAAGTGAAGGAAAACAGGTCATTTGCTCTCTTCTTCCCACTGCAGCCCCCTGGCTGGCAGAGCAGTGGGGGAATTAGAGAAGCCCTCGGCACTGTGCAAATACTGTGCTGCAGTAACTAAATTGTTGGTGTGTCATCAGCATCATTTTAATCACAAATCCAAAGTGCAGCACTGCACCAGCATCTAGAATGAAAATGAGCTCCGTCCCAGCCCACAGCTGTACAAATGAGCAGACCCAGAAAGGTTGTCTGTGGACAGCACACTTTGTCTCAGCTCAATATCCACCAGGGGCACTTCTTCCCTGGCTGCAAATGCTGTAGCATTAAACAGTTTGGACATGAAATTGTGATAGGAGTGTTAATCAGTAACCAGTGCTACTGCCTTAAGAATTAACATCTCTGTGATGCTGCCAAAATCATTCACTGAGATAAGCTTCCAGGACCTACCTGTGAAAACAGGGACATTTTTCTGTGGGATTTTCTGGATATAAGAATGCAGCATGTCTCACTAGATTTGAAGCTTGTATTCTTGACGCTGCACATTCTGTAGTGAGAGTAGAAAGGGGTGAGAATTTTCAACACCTCTATGAAGAAATTCAGGAATCTTGGAAGAGATTTGTGTTTCGCTGTTGAAGTTTTTAAGATTGAAATTACAAATGCCAGATCAAATTCTACTACAAATGCCAGACCAAATTCTTTCAGCAATCCTGAAGACTCTTGGAGTGCTTCCTTGTCCTGGTGTTAGACAAACCAACCAGACAAGAGGTATTTCTGGACCCGAGGGGTCTGTCTGTGCTCCCATCCCTACAGACACACTAGTACACTCACACCAGGGCTGCCCCTCACAGTGCTTCAGCCTGTTCCTCAGAGGCCACCTCACACATTCACCAGCTCATGCGACTCATCCTTTGCTAGCCAGAAATCACACTCCAGTCGCTGGCATCACAGACACAGGGACCATCCACCTCATGCTCTGATGCCATTAGCTGCACTCAGATACCAAACACACATGAACACACTGATCAAACAGCCTCAGCCAGGACAAAATTGAGAAGAGACTTGTTCAGACCTCCCCATCCACAGGTTGGGAACTGCTATTTGCAGAGAGCTGCCTGCTTCTGGCAGCCTCGTGCCTCTGATCTCTCTGTCCCATGATACAGCTGCAGGTGAAAGCCCTGTGCAGAGCTGAAAGTACCATCTTGATGAGGGTGGGATATCAGCGGCCTTGGCACCCCAGCATGTCCTGAGAAGTGCCAGCAGCTTTGGCACCATCATCTGCTGACTGCTTTGCTACCAGGGAATGTGGTGTGGAGGCTCAGTCAGTGTCTCTGGTGCCCTCCTGAGCACTGGGATAGGCTGTGTGTGATCTGTGGGGCCAGGCTGTTCCCAGCCATGTGTGCCAGCACCTGGGCTGTTTGTGCCTGTGTTCCCAGAGTGCTGGTGGGTTTTTGTCACCTTGGACCTGCTGGACCTGGTCTTGTGCAGGTTGTGTGGCTACTGGACACTCCCAGTATGCCAATATGAGTGACTTTGCACCTTGGTCTAGTGTTAGATAGATGAGGTTAGTGGCTCTCAGATTCTTTTCCTCTATGCAGCTTTCCAGCCACTCTGCCCAAAGCCTGAAGGTTGCATGGGGCTCTTGTGATCAAAGTACAAGCCCCAGCCCTCGTTCTTGTTGAACATCATGCAATTGGCCTCAGCCCATTAATCAGTCTGTCCATATCCCACCGTAGAACTTTTCTATCCCAAGCAGATCAACACTTCCTCTGAACTTGGCATCACCTACAAACTTAATGAGGGTGTACTCAATCCCCTCATCAAGATCATCAGTAAGAATATTATGATTTTTCCTTAGTTAATCCATGTTAACTACTCCTGATAAGCTTATTTCTTCCCACATGCTTGGAAATGACATTCAGAATAAGCTGCTTCTTTACCTTGCCAGGGACAGATGTGAGCCTGACTGGCTTGAAGTTTCCCAGGTCTTCCTTCTTGCCCCTTTTGAAAACCAGAGCAATGCTGGCTTTTCTCCAGTCCTCAGGCACCTCTTCCATTCTCCATGATCTTTCATGGATGATAATGGTTCAGCAGTCACTTCTGCTAGCTCCCTCAGCACTCATGGGTGCATCCCACTGGGGCCCATGGATTTGTGTGTGTTGAGTTTGCCTAGGCAATCTCTGACCAGATTTTCCTTGACAAAGGAGAAATTTTCCTTCTCCCAGACTCAGTTTTCTCCAGGGTCTGGGATTCTGGAGGAGCCTTAGCAAAAATCAAAGAAGGTGTTCTGTAACTCTGCCTTCTCTGCGTCCTTTGGTTACCAGGGCATGCACCTCATTTTCCAGTAGGCCTACATTCACCTATTTTGCTATTGATATATTTAATGAAGCCTTTCTTGTTTTATTTGATTTCCTTTGAATTCTAGAAAGTTAAGTGGAAACTGTCCACTGGCTAAAAGGAAGTTCAGTGCTTCTTTCTGCTTTCTCCTTCTATTGAAGGAAAGGCTGTCAGACAATTGTCTTATCCATTTTGAGAAGACTTTCCAGCTGGCAGGTCATTCTCTGCTTTCTACTGAAGCAGTCAAACTGCATGCGGGACTCGTTGGTCAAAGACTCACTGGAATGTGAAGGGAAAAGATGGGAGAAGACATTCATATGGCAAGAAGTAGCCTAATTAAAGGACGTTAGATCTATATATACAGTATATGCAGTCTTGTTGGAATATGAATGAAAATCTTTCTTTGCTTTTAATCAGTACACTCACCAGAATGCTGAGGACCTTTCTGAAATAGATGGGAGACAAATGATAGCCTCAAACTTTTGCCGTAAGTAACAGAAGTGAAACAGCAATGGATTTTTTTCTTTTTTTCTTTTTTGTTTAGTATTTTATTTCTGTGCCTCAACAGATGAAATTCATAACCCTGTTTCTGATAAGACAATTGCAACGTAGAAATGAATTACAACAATGTGCTTTCCAGCTTTTATTACTTCATTTAATTAACTGACAATTCAGAAGGACAAAGACAATAGGGCTGTAGCAGAACAGCATTACAATTAAAATAAATTTCTATGAAAAGCAATTACAGTAGTTTTGAAAATCCAGGAAGGGTCAACCTTTTGTTCGAACAGACTGCATTTTAAGAAAGTAGTTGCAATGAAATTATGTGGTTTGTAGTTTTCATTTTTGAACAAGGAGAGAGGAAAATCCTTATGATAAAACAGGATCTGGAGGGAACACTCCCACAGAGAAAATAATTTACCCATCAACAAGCACGTCATCCACTTTTCACACTTTTCATTATTCTGTAAAGCCCATTAGAGAAAAATGCTTTTTCGTTGTGCTGTCTTTCCATTTGCACTGCTTTGAGTTTCTGCTTCAGTATATTAAGACTTAAAGGACAAATTAATCTCTCATGTATGTTTTTGTGTGTGTGCTTCTCAACAATGGCATGCACTTTCAGTAAGCACTCCCTTCAGTTCTCATTATCTTGAACATGCACCTTCCAGTGTCTTAAATTGATGGTAGTCTTGAACGATAAAATGGATGCATCCGGTTAATCTTAATCCCAAGAGCAAGTCTGGTATTTTTAATTGTGCCAGATAAGCCCATACTTCAGAAATAGTTCCCAGTGACTGCTGAACATGGAACAGTATCTGGTCAACAACTATCAAATTTGCTTCAGTGACATTCAAAGCAGATTCTTCTGGCTTCTGTCCTAGAGCTGAAGCTGGGAATAGGGCAGTTCCATGTGTTTGGATCATGTATGAGCAAACCAATCTAGATTAAAATATGAAGTTGACACAATTCAGCATTGTGGCAAATAAAGCAAACATCAGATCAAATTTCCTTTGATAGACATTGGCACTGGAAATCTGAAAAGTAGATACTCATTACTTTACCTGTTAAAGATCTGGAAAGTCTATAGGAATTCTAGGTTTGTTTCAGTAAACTTTGGTTAAGAATTAGAGAAACTATGGAACCTACTTTGGCAGTCTTGTATAAGGACCAAATGGAAATGTTTTTATGTAAGTAGTCCGAGTGTTCAACACTTGAGTTGACACACTTGACAACCTGATGATGTGTAGTTTGCATTCATTTCAGCATTTCTCATTTATAATCAAAGGCAAAGAGAAAATTTTTCATAGATTCATTAGGAGATGAATCGTTTATCAGGCATTGCAAAAACACTAATTATATGAGGCATTAAGAGGTCCTTTTATGCAATACAATACTGAATTGCAAAAAAGACAAGAGTCTAGTTGGTGTGCATCTTTCGCGACATTTTCTTTCTTTCGTTTTCTTTCATTTAACTTCACTCTTCTGCAAGAGCATCTATTTTACTGTTGTTAGAAATGTTGACCACAGGGCAGACCATTTCTGTCACCACATTGCTGTCATCTTCTGGAACATTTTGGGCAGCAAAGATTGCATTTCTTAAAAAAAAAAAGAAAAAAAGAAAAAAAGAAATTGCTTTCTTTAATAACAATGCCTATTACTACATAACAATTTATATACAAAACCAAGAGAAATGGTAGAATATTCCTTTTGAAAGGTGAATATTGTTATTATATTTTCCAGAGAGTTAGAGGCCCAGAGGTTTTGCCTACATTTCAGAAATGTTGAGTTCCAACCTTATGCTTGTGTTACTAGCCAGCAGCAGTGACTACTCCACATTAGGCAGTGCTGATCTGGTATTCTTTAGCAGAATGTGATGGCCTGCCAAACTCACTAAAGCCAAGACAAGGAGATTCCAGAAGGTCCGTTAAAGTGCAGGCTCTCGTGTAAGGGTCTGTATTTGAATTTGTATTTGCATGATATGCTTCCTGTCTGTACAAAAAAAGCATTATCTGCAATGCATAAGAACTGATGCACTGCATAGATGCACCACAGGTTGGCATCTTTTTAAAAGGAAATGTTTGGTTTCAGTGATAGCAATACTTTACATAATGGATGTAATCTATTAGTTTTTGTACATACAGTGAATAGTTCTCATAGCAAAAGTAACAGATTAAATGTATGATCATTGTCTTCCTCTAATAAAATAAGTGTGCTCTCCATCACTTGTGCTTCTGAGTTATATAAATAGCAAAGTAATTGGAAAACAGCTCAGAAAAATATAACTTCCACTTTAGGGACTGACAAGGTAAGTAAGATCTTCTAGCTGGTGATCATAGCTTTAACTAGCTGAATTTCTTCCCTAGGGATTAATTAATAAACCAGCTCCTGCAGACTCACGTAATTCCACAGGTACTTACAGTAGGTACTAAGTCATCTAATTTTTTACACTAGTTTTAATTTCTTTTTCTCTCTACAATCCCTTCCTGTATTTCATCAACTTATTACTCTGTTTTTACTTTTCCCCTTGATTACTAAAGTTGAAAATTTATCCCTCCAAGAACAGAGGCAGAATAAGGCTTTCCCTCAAGAATTTCCTGTATCTAGGGAAAAAGCAGCTTAGACCAAATCTCCCTTACTGCCAAGTCTGTTGAGCAGTAATGCCAAGTCCTTTGCAATAACTCAGAATTTCTTGATTCACCAGACCAACTGTGCTTTCCCACCATGAGTTACCAGCCTCCCCTCACCCAGTCCAGGTAGTATAAGAGATAAATAAACCCCCTTTTTTTTTTTTTTTTTTTTTTTTTTTTTGTAGCCAGCCATCTATATCTGCACGTGGGAAGGTTTTGTGATGCAGAAAATGCACTGTACACTTTCCCAGTGCGATAATGACATAATCTTTGTGTATTGAGTTTATTGATTGATAGACAGTGTGACAGCCTTTCAAAGTACAAAAAATGTTAGAGCTAAGCATTTTTTTTAAATATACTTTGGATGACTACTATTATTAATTTACTCTGCCATCCAGTATAGGTGGATGTTATATTAATTACAATACAGGTCTTCTATAGTGAGTCTATAAAAGTATAAAATTCTCAGAAATTTATGAAAATGACCATATCCTAGAGAATTCTGGGTGTTTATGAGTACCTAAAGTTGTTCATCTGTTTAGTAATTAACTACAGATATTACTCTCTTCTTCTTCTTTTTTTCTTTTTTTTTTTTTTTGGTCCAGAAAAGTGTAGTTCTGGAGAGCACAAATCTTTCTCTTGAGACCCTGACCTAATGAAATTGTCAGTGATTGCCCAATGTGACAATGCTTTTCGTTACCTGTTAGTCATGGCGTAGACTAGTGGTTTCATTCACTATAACTGGAAACTGTGTATAGCACCCTCTGTTCTCTCCCCTTGAGATAATGTCAAGTAGTCCAGAGAAGTACCGTGCATTGCATAAAAGAAGTCTGAAGCTTAGTGTAGACGAGCCTTTCCAGGAAACCTTGTCTGTCCCTGGCAAATGCAGTGTTCCCAGTGATGCTTGTTTTTTCATGTCATGCTGTAGTCAGTACTGCAGCATGCTGCAGTCTGTAAATCAGACTATCAGATCGAAAGAAAATAACACAAAAATTAAGTAGATTCTTAACATAATCTATCATTAAGTTTTTCCCACAGATTTACTGCATTTGATAGTCTACTGCAGAGGAAGGTACAGCGGTACAAGTAGGTCAAAACCGACTTGTTTTGTACAAATGCAAGTGCAGAATGATACAACAGATTTCAAGAAGCTTGGGAGGACTGACATCTAGCCCATCTGATTCTGCTCCCAGCAATCCAGCAGGATTTCAACCTGCTTCTTCCTCTTTTGAGATAGCAAAACCAACATTATTTTCCCTTCCTAGTGAACAAGATCCCGGTTTAGAGGATATAGAGTTCATGACTTATGAATCTTACTTCAGATTATCCCAAGATGCATAAGTAAAATTCTCTGTGAAAGCACTTAGCTGTGGGAGAATGAGAGTAGCAGTATTAGGTTATGGCCTGTGTCCTACAAAGTTGATCTCTGACACAGATTTGGTGGGTCAAGGCAAGCCTCAGGGGTGGGGAGTAGCTTTCAAATTCAGCAGTCTGCCTTTCTCCACTTAATTGCTGTGGTGCAGTTAAGGGGTAGTTTGAATACCAGTGCTTTCCTTACAAAATGTGTTTCAGAAACAGATATTTGGAATCAGATACCTTTGTAAAAACAGTGATGTACAGCTGGTGAAATCTATTTCCATTATACTGGAATGTGGTGGGATTAGACTGACTGGTATCTCCACCAATTATCTTCACATGCTATGCAAAGGATGGTGAAACAACAGGCTGTCTCACACTCTGCATGGAGAGTAAATGCCAAAACACATCAGAATATGACCTGGATTTTTCTCTGTGTCTGTGGTCTCCATGCCATAGAGGAGGAGTGAAAGTAAGTAGATGCAAAATGCCTGCTGGAGTCTTCTCTTTCTGACTGGAATGGCTTATATGTTCAGGAGTGGTTAGTCTGAGTGGATAACCTGTTGTGAAGACGTGGCACTGAGGGTGCTGCGATTGGTGCTGAGAAAACTGTTGTTCCTTTCTTTTCCCCTCAGTTTAGTTTCTTTCACTACCCCTTGAAAAAAGGTGACCAGCTACAATAAGGGAAGCAGTGCAAATTTTCTTCACTTTCCTCAGTAAATTTTGCCACTCCACAAAGTATTTATTTGGGTTTCATTTTGGATAAGTATGATACACATCATGACATAAGCCCTAAAGTAAATTTTAAAATGACATTCAGAACAACTGTCTTGACAAACAAAGCTTTTTTTTTTTCTTTTTTTTTCTTTTTTTTCTTTTTTCATTACCATATTTTGCTGAAACATGAAGCGAACTTACGGACAAACCTGACTTGTCATGTGCTTCATGAATCATAACAGCAGCGCTAATTCACTTCCCATCCATAATCATGACTATATATATTAAAATAAATTACAACACATTTTTTTTTTTCTGGTTAATCTTTTCACCTTTTAAAACAATATACATTTAATACTTGAAGTAAGAAAAAGAACAAAACAATTTTTTTTTTTTTTTTTTTTTTTTTCCCACACACAAACATATACATATGAACTACATGTGCTTGCAAATAGATTTCAGTAACTGTGATGATACTCTAATATTTATGCACTATGGTATTCCCTCCCCAACAAATGACAGACTTGCTATCGTTATGTACTTGCCCATAAGCCATCTTCCTACATATAAGGCTGTAAGCTCACCAGATCACTATTGTCATTTACTACCTATTTATACAGTGCCCAGTGTCACGAGGACCAAGTGTTGTTTTTAAGGTTCAAAATGACATAAATGAATGCCTTAAGAAGCCATAGCATTTTGCTTTCTGGAAAGTGAAAACTATTAACTGTACAAGTTGACAACCATCTTCACAGCTGCCTTGAAATCTCAACTCGTTCTTGGCTTATGTGAAAGCAGGTAGTGTTGCTGACCTGCAGATACCACACATAGAAGGAGGCTTTCTTTTACTTTTTTTCTTCCCAGAATCTATATTTGCTAATTCTCCAGCTCAATTAACAGTGACAAATATTAAAGCAATCCAGAATAGAAGCTATGCCACAAGGTGAGAATTAATTAAAGCATAAATTCTGCTTATTTCCCACTGTAGCCCTTTCATAATGAGCAAAAAATCTACATTCCTTTATCAGATTTCTAGTGTAACCACGGAGTCACGTAACAGATGTTGAGGGGATTTCTCCTGATACATACTGCCTCGCTAGAGTAGAGAATCTGGTTTTAGTCTCTTGCTCCAACACTTCTGTTTCATGACAATTTTGGTGCCAGTTCAAACAAATACAAATAATGAAATTACGAGGTAAAAGTCTGCTCTTTTGTACTCTTCTACAAGCTATTTGAATACGAAGGATAAAGTGTCCTTAAGTCATAACAAGAATTTTCTTGCCTATGCCAGCTCTTTATTTATTCTGCTGAGGGTATAAATAAAGATTTCTATTTCCAGCTGGCCTTATCTTCAACCACCTGCTTCCAGTTAAAAAGCAAAACAAAACAGAAAGAAAAGAAAAGAAAGACTCAGAGTCATTCAACCTGCAGATTGCTTTTGGCATGTAGCTATCTCAGTAGCAATAGCAAGAACCTCACAGACACTTGTTTATTTCATTTGCAGGAGGAGGCTTATCCAAGCTTCATCCTTTTTTAGAATTGTTTTTGGTTTGAAGAGCATTTAAGATTGTGCTTTGAGATCTAGATTCCAAAAAGCACATGAGCATACAGTGAAACTTAACTGAATCCAAAGATCTTCATTTGGGATTACTGTCATTTGCAACTGAGAAGAGGGGAGGGCAGAGCTAGAAAACAAAAGAAGCACATATCACCAAACCTGTTGGGATTTTTCTAAGCTGCCTAGGGAAACTGAGTTTGTAATTCTCATTACAGGTGATAGTAATGATAGGGTATCCAAACTGCTTAGCTAACTTGAAAAATCTCATTCAGTGTTTCAGTTATTCTCCAGTATTCAGGCCCTTTCATTCTTAGAAAGACACTCCTTTTACTCCTCCAGGGTTAATTAACATTTAAATTACTGTATGAAATTGTTTTTTACTTCTTCCTTCCTTAGCTCTCTCTCCTATATCTTTTTAGCATGAAAGGCAACCATTTAGGCCACTGAAACCAAATCAGAATGCATGTATCCAGTGCTAGCCCATGCCTTGTCTTTCTTTGGGTAAGACTAGAGATCAGCTGCAGTGGACTTTGACTCCTAAAGCACTACTGCTATGCAGGTTCATGTGTTTGAGAAGACGAGTGATACAGCTGGCGGAGGAGGGACAGCTTGACAGTACTCTTTTTCTTATAACTCCATGTCAAGACACATTTTGAACAACAAAGATGGGAATAGGCAGAGCAGTCATCATGCTAGCCCAGTGCAAACTGGGATCACTCAGAGGAAAGAGATTAAGTAACGCAGACAAAATAGGCTTCCTCTTCCTCACTTCTTGCTGTGTTCTACTGCTGTAGAAGAAAGTGAAACTTTGTCCCACCACACAACTGTTTCTATTTTTGATTAAAAAAAAAAAAAATATCTCCATTTTATTACTGTCTAATGGACCTTTTTTTCACAAGATGATGTAGCACATGAGACAAAAATGACTACTGACTGCAGTTTCTTACCTGTCTTTCCTATAATGCACTGTTGCTGCTGGGCAGCCAGAAGCTAATTGTTGTTGCAGATTTTCAACCATTGCTTCATATTTTTGTGGGTTAAATGTGGGCTTCTGGCATTCTCACATCTTGCAGTTTTCTTTCTGGAAAAATCCACTGCTTAAAACAGATGTCTAGGTGTCATGTAGGAAAGTTGATTTGATATGTATCTTTGATGTGCTGAATGTGCAACATGGCCTACATTCCATGTTTTCTCTATATCACTTTCTTCTCCAATCACAACATTTATGTCATTATATATTATATAATTATATATATATATATATGTATATATAATATATATAATTATATATTAATGCTGACTTCCTACTGTGTCTCGTATACTTTGACTAAATTTGGTGAACTGAGTGTGCAATCTGGCTTCCTTATTTTCCTTAATGACAAAATCATTGCTATCACCATGGGTGATGCAATACCATGCTGCAAGAAATAAGGAAAATCAAAAATAAAAGAAAACTTGAATAGTGGTGTGTCAATAACATGAAGTGAGCTCTTCTTCATTATAAAGTGTTTAGTTAAAAAATCAGATTATATCAACAGGTCTCTAGGGTCTAAGAATCTCCTGGCTGTGTTGACACTGAGAGTATGTGTGAATATTGAGGGAGGGTGGAACAGACAGTAAAAGCAGTCTCCCCCATCTGTATCTAATCAAGGTGATGTCTCAAGCTAAGCCTTTCTGAGAACAATGTTCCCAAGTTAATGTGAAAGAAGGAAGGAAAAAATTGAAAACCAGTCCCAAATCTCTATATAGGTAAGTTAGGGCACTGGTTATTCTTCATTCCCCCTTTATCGTTGTAGACTCCTTCCCCATGACATTGCCTGTAGGATCCTCTTTCTACTCTCAGAAAGAACAAGTACCCATCCATTATGAAAGAGAAGAATGGAGCATTGGTCTGTGGAAATGGATTTCCCAGCATATTAATAGGCAATTCAGCCTACTTCAGCTCAGATCTTACAAGCTGTGTTGACAAAGATAATGGTGTACCTGCTTTCGTAAGTAGCTCTGCTGGTTTCAGCATTTTTGTTATCTCTTTCAGCAAAACTACCGCTGCTCAGTCTTGTTGTGCTGACCAGCAGAGAAGACCAGATGAAGCTGTACAAAGCCACCACACAAAACACGAGGGAAAACACCTTTGTTCCCTCTTGTAGTGACAGGTATGCACTGTCTGCCTGCCTCCAAATAAATGACAGGGGAGCCATGTGTGACAGGTGTCTCTTTGCAGCCTGATTCTTTTCCTCCAATATGATACTCCCTTGTAAAAAGGTAAACTGCAGTTTCCTTGATCTCTCAAGCAGACAGAGAAGTGACTGCGAGCAAGTAAAAGGCAGAGCATGTGTGCAGACAGCTACTGACTGTCCTTTTATTATATATTGAAAAAGAACTGTCAAAAGGGTGGTTGTCTAGGTCTGACCTCGGCACTGCATTCCCTCACAGTGAGTTTGTGTCCCAGGAATACATACACAACTATCCAGAGCAAGATCCAAGCCTTTCTGACAATCTTACTCTTCTCATTTTCCTTGGGAGGGGCGATAGGCTTTGTCAAGTCCACGATGAAATCAGTAGGCTACAAAAAATAGAACAATGCTAGAGGCAGAGAGCAAACACTGATTGTTAAAAACAGCCTGTATACTGACTGAACTCAGGGCAATACACACAATGCTGGCAGCTCTGCAAGGCAGTGCTCTGCAAGAGCAAGCAGTAATTTCCATCACCAGGACATATTTCACTTAGGCAACAAGCATGTTAATGCTCAGAAATCTTTGCAGTACACTAATAATGCAATCACTTTTTAGAATCATTCTAGAAGGCAGAGGGGAATTCAGCCGTTCATAATTAATCCTAAAAGCACATTTTTTGCTAAATTTTTTTCAAATTTTTGTTGTTTTTGTTGTTTTATTGTGACATTTAATATGAAATAATCTGCTGCAACTGTCCAGAATTGAGGAGAATTTTTGCTTCTAACATTGATTTTAACATTTAACATGAAATGACTGCAGGGGTAATAGGTTACTAATTGAAAAATAACAATTACAAGGGAAAGGCACATGCAAATGTCTTTAATGGGCAGTTCAGAAACACTTTGTTTTATCCCCATTTGTTTCTTTAACTGCCCACATTAAGGTACAATAGAGTTTTGGGCTTCAGTGCGGTGGTTACTGTATCAGTAAAAACAATTTCCCCAGTGCTAGCGTTTAGTCAGGGGTTATTCTGTCTAATAATGATGTTTTACAAACTTTCATAGAACAAAGAGGATCACTCTCAAGCATCTCCATAAATCTCTAGCTGTCTAGTTCAGAACACACGCACACACAAAAAAAGAAAGCTACAAAACCCAACTCAAAGCAAGTAAGATGAAAAAAAATTCTAACAACCCTTGCATCTTCTTCAGCTGGGTGACCTAAAAACAGCAGCGAGGCAACAAAAAAACAGCCACTATGAATAGAGATTCTCAAAACTGCCTTGACCTTGGGTCCTACAGCTATATTAAGGATATACTTGAGGAGCTCAGATGGATGTACAACTTTTGGCACATTTCCCTTGATAACGGGGGAAGATTTTTATCCAGCTTAGAAAATCTCTGCCAAAAAATGCGGATCGTACTTTTAGAAACACCAGCGTCCCATTGCAGGTCAGCTTGACTTCAGTTTCAGAGCACTGAAATCTAATTTTAAGATTGATAATAGAACTCTTAAATCATATTAATCTGAAAGTTCTATTCTACAACAATTTCATATTCTTTTTGGCTAAACACATACACAGTCATTATTACCTTTATTCTAGTTTATTCAAATTACTTATAAATCACTGTTATCAATCACTTAGCAGTAAACCTATGGCTTGTAACTGCTAAAAAAGATTGAGAGATCACTGAAAAACTCCATATCTTCCCATTGCTGAGATTTTCAAAATAAAAACAGTGGCATCAACAATAAAGAATAAAGAATAAAGTTTCAGTTCTGAGCCTTTTGAGGATTTGTTTAGAGGAATAAAACAAAAAGCGTTTAACTGAACTGAACTAACTTTCCACTTCTGTCTTCTCTCCATTAAAAATACTTTCTAAAACCTGGAGAAACTTGCCCCTCTTGCTCTAAGATACTGCACCTGAAAGAAACATAACCACATAGTTATTAAAATGGCATCAAGAATAGCTAAGTAATCTGTTCTTGGAAATTAGCTTTGTGTTTATGTGTTATCTACAAATATACAAGATGAAGATGACAGTGGCTAGAGGTTCATTATATCTGGCAGTATGTTAGCCTTTTTGAGGCTATCATGTTCCAAACATTTTTGTATTATAATCCCCATATTATGCATGAACAACCCTAGTTTACTGGCATTGGAGAAGAGTTCATTCTTTGCGGAAATGTTTTTCTATATTTTAATTCAATCCTCCAAATAGCAAGATGACCATATTTCCCAAGGAGTTTGCAGTTTTGCCCCATACAGATTAACATTTTAAGAATTTAACAGTAGCTTTGAAATTAAAGCAGGGCTAACAAAAAACAAGTCTCACTCATCAAGAACTCAGCTCCTCTACGCCAGCAGTATCTGGTGGGTTGCCTTCCCTGGATGCATTCCAGGGCTATGTTACAGTAAACTGGTCCAGTGTGATATCACAGATATAAAAAATATTCCATTCTGTATCAAAACTAGGCACATGCCTTATATTTATATGAAGAGAAGATCAATAGAGTTGAGCGTTTTTGCTCTCAACTATTCATCTGTGGCCTTCTACATGAGGAGAAAAATATTTAATGTTGTTTCTAATTGGTAACTACAGGAGTCTAATTTGAGTTAGATGGTAGTTAAAAGGGAGGTGACATCACACTTGGGTCAGTATTGGTGGATATCTAAAAGCACAACCTCTCATTTGTATTGCTTTAAAATGTACACAGTATAGATGTGTTTAAAAAAAAAAAAAAGAAAAAAAAAAAGAAAAAAAAACAAAAACCAAAAAAAAAGACTACCAATTTTTGTGGTGTTGAACCAACTAGAAGGTATGATGCAAGGCTCTTTACCAAATGAGATCTATAGATACAAATTTCACTGTAGAGTATGCTTTAGACAAATGTGTCTTTTTCTTTAAGTATGTAAATCCTACACTGTAGGCTTATTTTTTTCCTTTTTCTTTTTCTTTTTGTAGTGGTAGAAAATGTTGAACAATTGTCCATGAGCATGAGCCAACGGTTCATTGCTGATATCCCCAGAATGCCAATATTTGCAATGCAAACAGTTAGTACAATTTACCAGTTCTATGAAAGGCCCTGACATATCTGCCTCAAGGTCTGGAGGCTCTGCTGTACAACCACAAAGAGTCTTTTGATTTCCACGTAACCTTTTGATACAGTGACAGCTGCATTAAGCTGCGTTTACCCAGCAATTCCACATGCCAGGCTGATTTAATTGGTTATAATGCCACAGAAAAAGTACTGCTAGCAGAACACCATCAAATCATTTTCATATTGAACCTTCGCGGTCCAGCAACCTCCCCTTCAACTACAGCACCATTGTTTTTGCGAGGGACATATTCAAGGTCAATGCTGGTTTTGTGTTTGCCTTTCCCTCGGCTCCACACAAAAAGAAGTAAGAAACAAAATAAAACCACTCCAAGGAATGTGAAGCAGCCCATAGCTGTGGACACCAATATTGTCTTAAGGTCCAGAGAGAAAGTGTTTGCATTAGTTCCATTGGAACTGGTGTCGTTGGAGTCTGTCATATACATAGGGGTCCTGTTGGCATAAAGGAAACGGTCTGAAGTGAACCCCTTTACCGTAAGGGAGGCCGAATAGGTGTCATTCCCAGCTGCGTTACTTGCAATACAAACATAGATCCCAGTGTCCTGGTCTTGAGCAAATCGGATCTCCAGTGTGCCATCTCCCAGCACAGTGGCTCTTCCATTTGACTTGGTTGTGATCAGCCTCCGACGTGGGGTAACCCAGGATATGGTGGGCTGCGGATCCCCGTCAGCATTGCACATCAGCTGCACTGTCTGCCCTTCCTCCACGACCAGGTATTGCAGCTTCTTGTCTTGTATCCTGGGCTTCTTGCAGGTGAAGTAAAAGGAGAGGGCTGTGCTGTGAAAATCTTTGAATGACCTCTCCTTGACACTGTCTGGGCCAGCACACATTGGTGACTGGCCTCCAAACTGCAAAGTGGGCTGCCTCTGTAAAATCCAAAGGAGACGGCAGTCACAGGCCAGAGGATTGTTGTTAATGCAAAGGACCTCAAGGGCTTTGGGGGAATGAAATACATTCTCTTCTAGGGTTTCTAGGAGGTTTTGGGATACATTAAGCACACGTAGGAATCGGAGCCCTTGGAAAGCATGTGGTTCGATGGTACGTAACTGGGCCCCCACCATGTGGAGTTCCTGCAGGCGTACCAAATCAGAAAGCATTCCTGCCTCAATGGTGCTGATGGGGTTGTAGGACAAGTTTAGATGTGTCAGGTAAACCAGATGTTTAAAAGCAGTGTAAGGTACTGCGGACAGGTTGGTGTTGGTGATGGAAAGAGAAGTCAGGTTGAGACCGTACAGGCTGTTGGCAGGCAGCATGTCCAGGAGTGGCCAGGAGTCTATCTCCAGGCCTTTTAGGCGAAACAATCTTTTAAAGGCATACGCAGGCAAAGCGTTGATGTTAAGCTGTTTCAAATGAAGACTGATGAGGTTGTGGAGGTGGGAAAGAGCTTCTGTGGGTACAGCCGTGAGATTGCATCTCTCCAGGGTGAGCTGCTCCAGGCTAAGCAGTCCGCTAAAGGCCCTGTGTGATATATAAACCAAATCATTGTCCCCAACCTCCAGGGATTTTAGGTTATGCAAATCTTGGAACATGTAGTCCAGCAAAATGACAATCTTGTTTTCACTTATATCAAGCTTTGTTAAGTTTGACAACCCAGTGAACACCCCGAGGGGGACCAGCTTCAGACGGTTTCCTTTCAGCCTCAGGGAGCGCAAGTTAAAGAGATTGTTAAAGGCTCCAGGCTCCACATTGGCGATTATATTGTCACTGAGGTCAATCTCCTCCAGCAAGGGGTATGACATGAATTCCTCGGGGTTGACGCTCTTCAGTCTGTTCTTGCTGAGGTCCAAGATTTTGGTTTCAATGGGAATGCCCTCTGGGATGGACAGCAGGCGCCTCCGGTGGCAGCTGACGGACTTGTTCTGTGCTGAGCATTCACAGCGGGCTGGGCAGCCAAAGGTGGAGCCCATGAAGACTAGCAGCACAGCCAAACCTAGGAATGGCTGCCAGCAAGATACAGCTGTGTGAAGCATGACTCCACTGGTCCGGTCTAAACCTCCGTCACGGGCCTGTAGGGATGAGGTTGAGAAAGGAGACAAGTTAAGTCTGCAACAAAAGGAGACGTCTATTTTAAGTGCTATTTCAAAGCAGGCATGTGTGTTTTCATTTGAAACAAAACAACTGTGGACAGAAACAGCAACAAAAAAGTAGATTTTCCTTCACTAGCATTGGGCTTGTCACAGGATCTCTTTATCCAGTGTTTCCCCTCCAGACGTCAGAGGAAACAAAACAGCTTTTCTTACTGAAAATAGTAAAATTCATTACTTTTTTTTCTTTCTAACTCTCAATGGGCTTCCACAAGACTGCTATAACTAATGCAGCGACAAACATCAAACACTCTGCAAATAAATCTAATCATATTTGCGAGGTGTTTACAACATTGGGCCACGATGATATAAATCTAGGCTTTCTTGTTCTAGTCATTTTTTAAAGGCAAACCTTAACGATGTATTTATTATCTTCAAGAAAGAGTTTCTTGACAATAAAAAGATTCCTTTTAACATTTATCACATGAACTGCAGTTATAAGTAGATGGAGCTTGTTCACACATACACATACACAATGGCTCAGATAAGAAAAAGAATTGTTGCATCTCTGATTAGAATTTGTATTAAGAAAAAAAATGATTCTTTGCTTTTACTGCACAGAGTTTTTATATGATTTTGAGTACCAAAGATCTGAGATGGTTTTATAGGATACATCCTTATATTTCCAAGGCAAGGTAAATTAGCTTTGGAGAGAGAAGCAAGGTAAGATGAGCTGGTTCTGCTTAAGCAGCACACTGTCCAAAGAAACATAGCAGTTGGTTAGGAAGTCACACTGAGCAAGAAATGTATTTAATTCCTGCCCTTGGGCTAAAACTGAGGGTAGTAGGAGACAAGACAGACCCTATTATATTAACTATCCTTCATGAAATGAAACACAGGTTTAGTCACCAAAGTTGAGAGACTTTTTTAAGGTTAGCTACTAAACAAAGACACTCAATAGCCTGTTTCAAAACAAGAGAATAAAACAATACAGGTACTCATCTGAAGGCATATATCATACGCAGAATAAGGTGCTTGCAAGAAAATACCTCAGTCTTGAGGCCCAGCCCATTTGATGAAGCCAAGTGGAATGCTGAAATTTGGGCTTCATAATATCAAATGACTTTGCAGAGTACCCTGGGCCTTGTGAAGCCTTTACTGGATTAATTTGAGCTTGATTTCAGTTGTATCTATAAAATCGTTCACATCACTTCTGCTTGTATTTTCCCCTCAGTCTGGTCAGATGATTAGTGCTTAGTTTGTCTTATGCATAATGATAAAATTACCCAAATTACCGCCTGACCTGCAGCTTTGAGCTCTGACAACCAGCACTTTCAGTGCTGGTTTCAGTGCTTAAGTTTTCAACTTAAATTTCAGTCAAGTTTTGCTCATCTGTGTGCAACTGTGCAGATTAGATCCTAAAAAGAAATCTTCCCATGTACGGTACGGGATATTCACAGACTTATGCAAAAATGGCATAACTAAATGCATGATCCAACCTAACTATTTTAGCAAACATGGTGTTTGAAACCCCAGGCAGAAGAAGAATCTGCCACCAGTAACTGCTGCAACCATACCATGCTCCCCTGGCAAACACCTTGGGTGTGACAACTCATCACATCATCCCTGTCTGACAGAGGAGGACTGCCCCTCTCAGATTGTGGGCAATCAGAAGGGTGGGGATTTAACATGCAAAGAGTGGATATTTGGATCTAATTGTCTTTTCTGTCCTTAACAGTCCTCAACAGAAATTGCATTGTAAGCATTATAGCATTAGCATTTTTGTAAATGAGTAATGAACAGCTGTTGTGCTTTGAGTGTTAAAAGCTTAATTGGGTGAACAATAAATGTCCTCATAGTTGCATGTAAGTTATGTTCTACAAACAATAATTAAATGGTTCACAGAACACTTTTCGTAACTCTGTGGAAGAATCTCGCTCTTGACTGACGTAGCTTCTTCCTTCTACCCTGACACTTCAATGCAGAGATATGAGGCAAAATGCATGCTGTGCTTGTGGTGTAGTCTGGGGTCCTGGATAAAGACTATTCTTTATTATACTACTTATGAAAGCACATTTCAGCTTTGTCCTGGAAAGACAAACTGCTGAGATTCATTTAGTTTCCCCCTTACGCTGTAGTCTTGCAAGTAAGTATTTCTAGTTATGTCCAGCTGTGATAAAGCTTTTCAGAGATAAACTTCACTTCATTAGGCACAAAGTTAAAACTGGAAATCTATAGGGGTCTGTGAGTTAGGTGTTTGCAGTGAATTCAGATCAAAGAGGCTTTTGGGTGCTCTGATCAGTACTTTCAGGGCTCAGTCTGTGAGCTTTACACTTTCGTTATGATACTTCTGCATGCCAGGAATTCATTTCCCATCTTATTCACCTAATGCATGAAGAGAAAAGTAAACAGGTTCAGAGTAAGACAAGCACCCCTGGAGTGTTCATTCTGGATGGCAAAAATATGAAATGCTTTTTGCAGCTATCCAAACCACCTGGTAAGTAAAACTTCGGGGGAGTGTGAAGTAGGAGGTGGACAGTATGAAAGGTGATAAAAGCATTTTTTGACGGTGGCTGAAATAAAGGAAGATAGTGTTAATGTTGCATTTTGAACATTAACAGTTACCTTCTGCAAGAACATGTGCACTAAGATGTGCACTAAGATGTGCACATGTGTTTATCTATAAAGGCATGCACGTGTGTGTGTGTATGTGCATGCATTTGCAGGCAAGTCAGATTCAGAGCTGAATTTTAATCTGGAGTAAACTACACATCTGTATGGAGCTGCAAGTTGGAAAAACAAAGATTAAATGCATCAACAAGTACAGGTTGAAAGAAAGCATAAGTTTAATGAATTATTTCAACTCTGACACAGATACTCATACATCCTGCTACTCTCACCTGTGGCTACATCCTTAAATTTGAACTTTGTGCAGAAATGACTTCATTATAGGAAAAAAATGTTACACTACCTCAGATCCTGATGCACATAACAGGAAAGGTAAAGAGGTCCAGCAAAGGTGAATGCTGGGAGAATTTACCAGTGATTGTGCATCATCCAATCTGGATTTAATGAACGTAAAGCAGCATTTTCAGGACAAGTCTTCTAATATCACTAACAGAGCCTCCCCTGCTCCTTCACTGTGAGATCATTTTGAGGGTGTGCATCTTTGTCCCCAGTGTACGTGTTGTCTCAGTGTGATTACCATTGATGATTATTATACATTCATTAAATAACAATGCTGCAGTGTCCAAACACTTTATGGAATGAGACATTCATGTGATATTTTTTACTGCAAGATAATTTTTTTTGCACCTCACAATGCTTTTAATGGTGATCCACATTTCTTTAGACTCATGGGATATTAATTAATTGGCAATTTCAATGACAATGTGCTGAATTATTGGTGTCATTGATAAACATGTCATGTTCCATTTCTGCATACTTTGCCAGTGTAGGTATTTGCTCTAAAGACCAGCAGCATTACTTTTTCATCATTTCTCTGCATCCTTCAGTAAAATTTTTCTTCACTGTAATACATATAAGAAAATACAAACATACAAATATGCATACATACATACATGTAATCTGAAGCTGTTGTATTTTTGTTCTAAAATTCCATTGTGCCTTGCACTATGGAGTGCTTCTCTAAGATTATAGCCTTTTGGTATAAACATAATAGTAAATTAATAAGTAATTATGACCCAGTAGTTTCTATATAGAATCACAAAAGCCTTAGAGTTGGAAGGGACCTTTAAAGGTCATCTTGCCCAAATTGATATGTCCAGTCCTGTTGATGTTTAGTCCAACTCCAACTCATATGCTTACATGATCCAAGTTATATGAACTTATTTGAACAAATGGGAATGTGCAAAATTGCTTTCTCCATCTTTCTGGAGGTATTTAGCACACTTCAATACATTTTGGGAAAGGAAATATAAAATGAAATTATTTATTAAAAATAAAAATCAATGCCCTCATTTTTTGCCTTTCACTGGTTCTGTTTCTTAAGTCCCGTGTCAAGAGTCAAGTTACTGATGGCTGGGCTCTTTTTCAACACAGGACCTCAATCAAAGTTCAGCCATGCAATTAAGAAAGCTTATAAAAGCTATTAACTAATAGCTCTGTATGAACTCACCCAAACAGTCATTCCTACTGCTTTGAAATGCAAATAATTTTGAACAAAATTCTGCAGCTTTGAATCCATAAATACTTTACAAAGATTTGTCTGTATCCGTACTCCATAGCTTTTGAACTGAAGAATTGTGACAAATAAGAAAAAGCAAACTGATTCTCCACCAGAACACTGCAATTCTGATGCGTTAGCCATGCAAATGTGCTATATTTGTACTATGTCTCCCCTTTCCTCCATCTCATTTTGAAGCCCTTATAGATAAAAGGTAGAGCGTACCTGACCAGCTTTAGCCAGAATGAGAGCCAGACCTGTTTTTATGTCATTAGCCATTCTCCCCACCTTCCCCTCCCTGCCTTTCAGGCAGTTAAAACACCCAGGGTATCATATCGGAGATGACACCTCTGCCTGATGTTAATGTTACTTAATACTTTACCTTCTAAGATTCTCTTTTCAAAAAAAGTAACTGCATTAAATAAGCCTTCTAGGGTGAAGTTTTGCATTGTAGATGTCTGACTCATTCTACTAAAATCTACCAGCTGATCCTCAGAAACAGTCCTACTTTGAAGGGATTTTAGATCAAATCCTGCCCATTGCTCAAATAGTAACGCATCCAGATCAATTCTTACGAGACCCTGCTCAGAGACAGTAAATTTTTCTTCCTGTATGAGATTGTTTCTTCCTGCCTCAGTTGCTGAGTTTTAACATTTCTGTACTTTTGAGCACAGAACACATAGTGGGGAGAATGAAGGGTCCTGTCTTTGCATCATGTCATCATCTTCAGTAAGCAATGTGTCAACAACACCTGTGCTCAAATCTTTGCCACACAACTTTACTCATGTTTGTTCAGTAGTTCTGTGTGTGAGTAGCTACAGCTGGCAGTAAAGATTTCACCTGTGTGATGCTAACTTTTACAAATCTCAGTGTGGTTTGGGAAGGTTTTTCTTCTGCAGCTTCATCTCTCAGCTACCCATCACTCAGAATCATTTTGTGAGACCATCTGATCTAGTTTCCCAGATCTCTCCCATGATTCTGACACAGAGCTTTCCAGGTAGGAGAGAAGAGAGGGGAGTCCTTGCTGCTGGACTGCTGTAAGAAGCAATGGAGGTTGTGTTGGGGATTGATGAGAACAAGCTGGGAGGATGGCAGAGATGAGCCAAGAAGGCTTGAGAGACAAAAAAGAGAAACATGAAAATAGTAGATATTTAGGAATGGTCTTAGAGACACAGTGCTACATGGGGTCTGAAATTCTGACTGGTGTTTTCTGTAATCTTGACATTCTCATCATAGGGTCTTTCGTTGTAAATGCGTCAGGAAGTCTATGTTTCACCAGATCTTCTGTTAGCAAAATGCCTAAGCTTTGTGATCTCAAGCTCTACCACAGGCCATGCCAAGCCAGCTTACACATTCTCCAAAGGAGAGTTATTTTCCTTACACTGGACCATCTCAGAAATGATGTAAGTATTGTACATAAATGTCTTGCCTCTTCAATCAGCCTTTTTTGGTCCTGCAGAGATTCTGCTCTCTCTTTCTTAATTGATCTCTGAAGCATCTCAGCTTTTAAATAAACTGCAAACATTAAGTAGCTGCTTGTCTGCGTTCCAGAAATTAATAGATTGAAATAAATTGAACAACAACAAAACAAATCAGTCTGCCAATACACTTGGACTTGAAGCAAAGATTTTACTCAATTGTTCTTCTGTCCTGGGATCGTTCTCCACTGCCTTGTCAGGAAAAACTTCATGCACTAACACTGACTCAGAGGCCTCTGTCACATTACATTATTTTCAAGAGAATTGGTACTTATTTACAATTGTACTCTGGTTATACTTCTTAGACTCAGGCCAATAGCCATTATAGAAGACAATACAGAGAATGGAAAAAAAAAAAAAGGAACCAAAAAACAAAATAAGAGGAAACTACCAATATACCTTCAGTGTTCATCAGCTCAATTTAGGTGTTTCTTGTGTTTGTCACAGAGAAATGAATCTTGAGAAGAAATTTGAAGGAAAAGATAATAAACCTCAAGGATTATCTCACAGGAGACATTTCATGCATAAATAACAGGAAAAGAACGTAGTTTGATATTTTCAAGAAGAGAGAATGACATTCCCACTGACACCACTGGTAGGCTGAAGGTGAAAAGGGTTACAGAAAGTATTGTATGAACAATTATGTGAAGAACTGTAAAAGAATAAAATTCAGATTTTTTCTTTTTTTTGCATAGGTTAATTATGAAAATCAATCATTCAGGGAAAGGTATATCACACTTGCACAATTAAGTAGCTCGTAAAAATTGCATTAAATTCATAAGAATTGCATTAAAAAGTTCTCAAGGAAAAAAATTTGGTTAAAAAAATAACAAATTTCTGTAAACATAATGTATTTTCTGCCATCTATTCCTTTCTAACTCAAAAATGACATTTTGAAAGGTGAAGTTCTTTAAAATTACTTCTACCAAGTTGTCCACTGATCTTCAGTAAGTAATATCTCCATTTTACTGCTGAAAAGTGATGTCAATAAGAGATAAACACTCAGTAGGAAAGACAAGAATAGTGCAGTTACCATGACTACAGATGTGTTGATACACCTAAATGTGGAATGCAAAATGGGGAAAGATACAGATTTTATCTTTCACAGAGATACAAATCTTTGAAAACGGTGCAACTCCTCAGTAGTGTATGCTACATTATATTTTGTGGGGACCACTTACTGCTGGAAGAGCACTAAACTGATGCAACTAAATGCTATGCCTGGACTTGGTGTAAAGCATCTCTGCAGGTGTCCACTGAGTGATGTACAACTTCAACATGACATCTGTTATATACTAAGAGAGTTCACATCTTTCTTTGTTAAATCATTTTAACCCCGAGTGATATCAAGCAAAAATCCAGCAAGCTCCGTTTCACCAATGATTCTTGGGAGATTTGAATGTTCCATTTTCAGAGAATGGTATCGCAGGAAGAAAGACAAATTCACTGTAGTGTGGGAGGGGAAATCATGTGACAACAAAGGAAGAGAACAGCTTTTGCTCTTTATGCAGCAGTCACAAGAGTAATAACCTCATTTCAGAGAGGACCTTAATGTGTTTCAAGGTATGTCCAGGCAAGTCAACCTCAGCCCTTCTGCTATAAGCAGGACACTGAGCAAGAGGATGCATTCTGCCATTAGGCAGAAAGCTCTGGTAAAAAAAACAATGTGGCAACTCAGACAGAGTGCCCTCCTAAAAAAGAGGTGGTACAGGTCTGTAGCTGCAAGTAGTGCTTGAAGCCTATGGCTGCCAGTGAAAGGTTGTACGGATTTTACCTGTGTTAAGTGTGAGCAGGGGCATGATCTGCTCAGTATGGTGGTAAGCTCAAGGAAGAGGTGGAGAGATAAAGGAGTATCAGAGAATGTGAGCAAGAGATAGATTGGTGGAGTTATTCTCTGCTGAATTTGCAAGAAGAACACTGTGGTGATACCCCCCAAAACAGTTGTGGACCCCCTGCCCTGCCATCATCAAGCAGAGAGAGGCAATAGAAGGGAAGAGGAGGAGTGGAAAGAGGTCCTAGCTTGGCATCACAGGCAACCCCCATCCTGACTTTTTTTTGTTGACCATGAAGCAGTTTACTTGCACCTGGCTTGATGGCTGCAGATGGGTGTTTCCTGTCTCAAAGGAGGAAATGGATCACAGTCTAGGAGCTGTCAGGGCTTGCTTGGAGGGCTTTAAACTACATATGAAGGGAGAAGGGGATAAAACCAGGCCTTCTAGAGATGAATGGGGGAATGAAGATGAGACTGGGGGTGAGGCAGGGGACTTAGCTAAAGTACATCTACGTGCACATAGCATGGGCAACAAACAGGAGGAGTTGGAAGCCACTGTACAGCAGGCATACTATGACTTAGCTGCCATTACAGGAATACGATGGGATTGCTCTCATGACTGGAGTGCTGCAACAGATAACTATAAGCTCTTCAGAAGAAAAAGGCAAGGAAGGAGGAGGGATGGTGGTGAGGCTCCCTATGATAGAAACGGCTTTGACACTGTTGAGCTCGGGGCTGGGTAAGGATCACAGGGAGAGCCAACAAGGCAGTCATCCTGGTGGGGGTCTGTTATAGACAGCCTAACCAGGATGAAGAGCATGAAGAGCCAAATAGGCATTTTATGAGTAGCTGGCAGAAGTTGTGCGATCACCAGCCCTTGTTCTCGTGGGGGACTTCAGCTTCCCTGATACATACTGGAAATACAGTGCAGCACAAAAGAAGCAGTCTAGGAAATTTCTAGAGGGTACGGAAGATAACTTCCTTCTGCAGCTGATGAGAGAGCCTACCAGGGGAGGTGCTGCAGTAGACCTGCTGTTCATAAACAGAAAAGATCTGGTGGGAGGTGTGGAGGTTGGGAGCTGTTTTGGGCCCAGTGACTATGATTCTTAGTGGAACCAGAAGGGGAGGCAGAAAAACTGCTACCTTGGACTTCCAGAGGGTGGACTTTGAACTATCACATGATGCTGGTAGTGAGGATCCCTTGGGTTTCAGTCCTGAAGGGTAAAGAGGTCCAGGAAGGCTGATCGCTCCTCAAGAAGGAAGTTGTATAGGAGCAGAAGCAAGCTGTCTCTCCGTGCTGAAAGATGAGCTGGTGAGAAAGAAGACATGGATGAACAGGGACATTTCGCAAGGCTCTAGGAAACAAAGAGAATCTACCTCCTGTGGAAGAAGGGAGAGGCAACTAAGGAGAGTACAAAGAAGTTGTTTGGATGTGCAGGGAGAAAATCAGAAAGGCAAAAGCCTAGCTTTTAACTTAACTTGGCTGTTGAGAACAAAAGAGAACAAAAAACTTTTTTACAAACATATTAACAGTAAGAGGAGGGCTGAAGAGATGTGGAGGGGAACGTGACCGCTGAGGATAAGGAGAAGGCTGAGTTCTCAGTGCCTTCTTTACGTCTCTCTTTAAAAGTCAGACTAGTTATCCAGGATATTCTACCCTGACCTAGAAACTCTCAGATGGGGAGCAGAATAACTCCTCCACAATTCAGGGAGAAACAGAGACCTGCTACTCCACCTGGACTGCCACAAGTCCATGAGGCTAGAACGGGATCCACCCAAGGATACTGAAGAAGCTGATAGAAGTGACAGACAAGCCACTTTCCATCATCTATGAGCATTCCTGGTCAACCCGAGAAGTCCCACAGAATTGTAGACTTGCCAGTGTGACTCTCATCTACAAGGAGGATCTGGGAAACAACAGATCTATCAGCCTAACCTCGTTGCCAAGCAAGGTTATAGAGCAGGTCATGTTGAGGGAGATCACACAGAATGTGTGGAATTGCTGTAAGATCAGACCTGGCCAGCATTGGTTCATAAGAGGCAGGTCCTGCTTGACCAACCTGATCTCCTTCTATGATCAAGTGACCTGCTTGGTGGATGAGGGAAGGGCTGTTGACACAGTCAAGATTTCAGCAAAGCCTTCAATACTGTCTCTCTTAATATTCTGCTAAAGAAGCAGGCAGTCTGTGGCTTGGTCAGATACACTCATTGCTGGATAAAGAACTGGCTGGATGGCCAGAGCCAGACAGCAGTGGTGGACAGAGTTAAATCCAGCTGACTGATCATGAATGGTGCTCCCCAGCGGAAGGTATTGGGGCCTGTCCTTTTCTATATCTTTACTGATGAGCTGGATGAGGGCATTGAGTGCACCCTCAGTCAGTTTGTGGATCACACCAAACTGGGAGGAAGTATTGATCTGCATGGGTGTAGGACGGCCCTACAGAGCATCAGGACAGACTGGATTGTTGGGCAGAGGCCAGAGGGATGAAGTTCAGTAAGACCAAGTGCCGAGTCTTGCACTTTGGCCACAACAACCCCGGGAAACATTGCAGGCTTGGGGCAGATTGGCTGGAAGGCTGTGTAGAGGAAACAAACTTGGAGGTATTGGTCGACGCTTGGCTGAACATGAGCCAGCAGTGTGCCCAGGTAAACAAGAAGGCTAATGGCATCCTGGCTTGTATTAGAAATAGTGTTGTCAGCAGCAGCAGAGAAGTGATCATCTCTCTGTACTCAGCACTGATGAGGTTGTACCTTGAGTACTGTGTTCAGTTTTGAGCTGCTCACTACAAGAAAGATGTGAAGGCCCTAGAGTCTGTTCAGAAAATGGCAACGAAGTTGAAGAGGTGTCTGGAGCACAAGTCTTATGAGGAGTGGCTGAGAGAACTGGGTTGTTCAGTCTGGAGAAGAGGATGCTCAGGGGTGACCTTACTGTTCTTACAAGTTCCTGAAGGGAGGTTGTGGCAAGGTGAGGGTCAGCCTCTTCTCCCATTTGACTACTGATGAGAGGGAATGGCCTCGAGTTGAGCAAGGAGAGATTCAGGTAGACGTTAGGAAATAATTCTTCTCTAAAAGAGTAGTCAGGCACTGGAATGGGCTGTTCAGGGAGCTGGAGTCACCGTCTCTGGAAGTGTTAGGAAATGTTTGGATGCTGTACTGAGGGATGTGGTTTAGTGGGAAATATTGGTGGTAGGTGGACAATTGGACCGGATTGGATGATGTTAGAGATCTTTTCCAACCTTGGTGATTCTATGATTCTATGATTCTAAAGTGTTAAACACTATCCTTGCTTTCCATGCCTGTGCTAATTAATGCAGTCTGAATAAATTAACTCAGAACTAAATCAGTAGGAAGAGTAACTGCACTGATTAAAGAGAAGGAAGTGAAGATTTTTTCATCATCAGTTCTACATTAAAAAACTATCTTTCTTCCTGTTGAAAGAAATGGGCTTTCTTATGAAACTGTCCTGGCGTGACAGGAAAACTGACACCACTATTACCTGGATGGGATCTCTTCTATTGAAAAAAGGGAGTGGAATTCTCTCAGAAATTTTAATTCTGACATCTAGATGCCTCTGAGCTTCCACGAGTTAAAATTTGGATAATGGAAAGCTATTAGAAAGCTAATAAGAAACCTTCTTTAAACGTCTGCCAGGTGCAATGTTTCTAGAACTAGTATATTCAGGCATAATTGAATCCTACCTCAGTAATCCATTTAGAAAGCCATAGGCACCTCCAGAAGGACTTAGGACATCATAAGAAAGAATCCTGATGTAAACTGTTACAAATGGATGTTTTCTTGAAATACCTGGACTTCACTGCCTGAAGATGTCTATGCCTGTCAGAATGAATGAGCCATTCTGGTGATGTGATGACTGTCTGTGCCACTTGCAATGAGATCGATAACTATATCAGTACATTTTAAAGCCTCCTGCATTTTAGTACCATTTCATTTTAGATTGTGCTCTGAGAGATCCCTGTTATGTTGATGATCTTATCTACACACAGCAAGAAAAGTAGGTGACAATGAACTTACAGGCTGTTAGGGGAGCAAAACAGATTCATGTGCCATCTGTATAGTGATGTAAGGTGATAACTTAGATAAATACTTAACATGACAAAAGGCAGGCCAAAACTGCATTGTTCTCCGAAGGGTAGGGGCATGGCAGAATTAGTGCTGTGACTGCAGCCACCAAGGAGGGTCTCAAACCATTTAATTGAGCAGCCTTGGTCCCGTGCAGTTTTCTGATGACAGCTGCACAGAACCTAGATACAGGAAGTGAAGGGGCTAATGCATTTGAAAACAGAGCACACCCAGGAAAGCTAATAGATCGGCCAGTTAGTGCTGTAAGTGCTGGTTTTGCTTTGTGACATCACTCAAAATGTACTTGGCCATGTGGCCCTGAATATTTGTATCTTTCCAGCCAAGCACACCATGGAAAGCAAATAGGTTTTATGAGAGTGACACTGGTCTATCAGTTGAAGGTTTTGGCTGGAGGTATGCAACTTAAAATTTATTGTTCCAACAAGTTAAAACTAACTAAACACCAAACAAGAAGTTTGAAAAGATTGAAGCCAATACATTTTGTTTTGTGCTAAGACAAGAAACTCAAATATGGGTACTGCACCTATAGTTGTAGGGAGGTAAGATTCACTTTGTGAGGCTGTAACACATTGTTAATTACAGAATTTTTTTGGCTAATACGAGGAGAAGAGAAATGCATCAGCTGTATTCTTTTTTCCACCTGGATAAGTGTGTTAGCAGCTGTTCTATTTGTACCTTGCACAGAAACCTTATCAGTCAAAACAAGAGACGTGGTCGCTGGGGACTGTCTTCATCATACGCAAGGCCTTCAGAGTACATAGCTTGGAAGGAAACATCTGAGCTCTCAGATGCTGTTTGGAGACTGCAAGAGTAGTCATAGAGTCTGTAGGGACAATGCGGCAGGTACAGCATTATGTTTGGTACCTTAGAAGTACAGACAAGAGAATAAACAGATTTCTTAGTCCTTGTCAGAATGCCCTAAAGTGTAAGATGGATCTGTGTTGATGCAGTGCTGTTGAATTCAGAGTGACTATCATAGCAGAAAATTGTGGCCAGCACTCAAGAGCTGGAACAAAGAACAGATATATTTCAGTTAATTTGTCAACACTAATAGGTTCTGCAGGAAGAAATTGTACAGTAGACCTAACTATAGACACTTAAAGGATGAGAAAAGGAAAAAACCCCAGGGACACCATACAAAGCTGCTACTTAAAGTTGCTTTGGTTATAATGTATGCATTTCAGAGAAAAATAAAATTGTGAACTGCGTTGAATATTTCCTGTAGGCAGAAGCAGGACATTCAGAAATAAACAATGACATTTGTGGACAAAAGAAAAGGTGGAGAAAAGATGTCATCTACTTGGACTTCTGCATAGCCTCTGAAATGGACCCACACCACATTCTTAACTCTAAGTTGGAGAGAGATGGATTCAAATGCTGGATTATTTGGTGGATAAGGAGTTGGTTAGATGGTCACAGACAGAGGATTGCTGCCAACGGTTCTATGTCCAGGTGGGTTTGTTGAGTCTGGAGAAGAGAAGGCTCTGGGCCAACTTCATTGTGGCCTCCCAGTACTTGAAAGGCACTTATAATCAGGAAAGAGACTGACTTTTTACATGGTCTGACAGTGACAGGACAAGGGAGAATGATTTTAAACTAGCAAGGATGCTTGGGGGAAATTTTTTACTGAGAGAAGTTGTGGATTCCCCATTCCTGGAGACATTCAAGGCCAGGTTGGATGGCGCCCTAGGCAGCCTAATCTTGTGCCTGATATAGTGGTTGGCAATCCTGCTCACAGCAGGGGATTGAAACTAGATGATATTTAAAGTCCCTTCCAACCCAAACCAATCTATCATTCTATGAGTCTGTGATCTTAACAGGTGAAAAAGACATGACCATTAAATCACTGCTTTAGTCATACGCATGACTTTAAGAATGTTACTCCTTACGTCTCATGTTGTCAGTGTGAGTTGAACAGAACCATCATGTTGAGAGAAACAGGAAGAGAATGTGAAAGACAAAAAGCAGGAAGAGAATGTCAAAGACTAGTTATAATTTAGTCTTTGACTTCGACACAGCCCATGACCGAGTGTCAGTGTTTTTTGATGAGAAACTATTTTCCAATGAACTTTTAAAAAGACATTTGCAGCAATTGCCTTACATGTGTTCAGACAACAGTTGTACTTCATTAAAAACATAATATTCTAGCAAGAAACAGTTTAGTAGGCAATTTTTAACTGGTTTTACGTTCATGCACACACAAAAATAAAATCTTTAAAAGAGAAGGCTGTTTATACCATCTGTAATAATACTCCCACAATAACACACTTGTCCTTGTCCTAAATAAAATTAATACTAAGACATCTTTCTCTTGTCAAAGCACTTTCATATGGCCTAATTTAAAAAAAAAAAAAAAAAAGAAAAGAAAGAATGCTTGAATCTGCATGGATACATCTATCTATAATGATGTCTCAGTTTTATTCCTAATTAAAAGCTCATTAATATCAAAGACAATTGTGAGAAACTCCAATGAGACGATATCATTTGGGATCTTCAGATGGAAAGCAGCACCCTTGCTATCAACAGAAATTCACTTATTTGAAAGCTCACTGTAAGCATTGATATTCCTCTTGCTGAAAGCTTTATGTAATATTTCAGTCTCACCATCTCAATCTGAAATGTAACATAGACCATACAGTTGAAGAAAAGATGAGAACTGAGAGAGGGCAATTGGTTCACTCTTGAAAGCATTACATATTTTCATTATTTCTGGCCAATGGTCATTGGGTGCAAAGGAGAGTATATGAAGAGGAAGGACACCCCTGAAGCTGTGCACTGGACACCTTTCTTATTCCTCCTCAGTGAAAGACACTTTGTGTGTGTTTCATTTTTGAGCAGATGCTATCATAAATGCAAAATCTGAGGCATACTAGGAGAGGCATTTATCTGTTTACTTCAGGGGAAGTTTCTGCCCTCTGGATCTGGAGGGGAAAGGACATCCATGAAGCAATAGATGCTGGCAGTTTCCAGCCGCTCTGAAATATGCAACGTGACTTCCTCCAAATTCCTTGGCAGTAAGTTATAATTCATTTGATTTTGAAAATTCACTGGTCTTGATCTTTCTTATCCACTCAATGACAAACATTGCTAGAATTATCTAGAATTCAAGAATTATCCTAATATTTACATGAGTATGTGCATGGATGGTGTCAATGACAAGTGAAATTTTCTTTACTGCCAATTCCCCAATTTGGGCTAATTATAATTATGTTTGTATCACTCATTCAGGAGTGATAGCATCTAATTTAGTAAATCTGGCATGGGGACTCAAAATCAAAGATTCTTATGCTTGGTTTGATTGAGAAGTTTGGACTGCTGAAATGCATCTGTGTATTTAGAGGTGACTTTTGGTAAATGATCTTTGTGATCCTGTTTTCAGATGATTAAAATAAATCTCACTGAGGTTGCAGAAGGTACTCAGATAAGACTTTATTCTTGAAACACTCAGTGAAATGGATATTTTGATTGTTCAAACAGACTGAATTCATTTGATCTGTAGTGTAGAGAAACTTTGCTACACATTGCCATAAATCTCACTGGAATTATCACTTCCAGCTTTCCGTATGGCATGAAATTGCTCAACATGCAGCTATTCATAGATCAGGATCTGGTAAGGGAGATGACTAACCGACTGAGAAAGACAGTGATTTCACTTATTAGGAACAATGGCAAAATGGGTACCCATACCAGCAATTATGAAGATTCACTACTCCCTCCACTAAAGTATATCTGTTCGGTGAATCTAAACCAGCAATTCATACTTTGATGTACACCATATTAACACCCATAAATTCTAACTGTTGTATTATGTAAGTAGATCAACTAGGCTGCTCTGATTTCTCCAGTAAATCCATTTTTTTGTTGTGTGGCCAGATTTTAATTCAACATCTTTTACACAATTCATGGCCCAGAAAATCCTCTGTAAAGCAGTAATCCTTTTTATTGTGTATGACAGAAATACAAAACCAGCTCCCTTTCTTCCATGTGAGATTTTTTTTTTTTTTTCCAAAGCCTTCTATGTTTTTCCTATTGATTTCCTGAGTCTGCTTCCAACTATATAAAAAACATTGTGGTAATGTGGCTCAGGGGAATCACCAGGTTCTCAGATGAAAGTAAGGGAGGCGAAAAAAAACAAAAAAAAACCCCCAAAAAACAAAACAAAACAAAACAAAAAACAACAACAAAAAAGAGCAGCAATGCCCACTCCTCATTTTGGTGTTGAAGCAGCTGGTGTGGGATTAAGAGTCAGAAATTAACACCTGGTGGACTCAAGACTATCTTTCTCCCTAATTGTTCTTGTTCTCAGGTGGAAAGAAAAAGGAAAAATGAGTCTTTGTTTCCATACTGCATACAGCTGTAAATTCACAGAACTGAGTTATAAATTTAAAGGAAATTGAGACCATACGTGAACAGATGATACAGAACTGTGAAAGGTGTTCAGTGTTTCCACAATATGGTCTGTGCTGGCTAAGTGAAAATAAAAATGATTTGCTGTTTTTTTCCTTTCCTAAGGCTTATCATAACTTCTTGCTTATATGCAACTGTACTGAAATGAATAAGGACAAGAATAATACAGCAGTGGCCCGAAATTCCCTTTCAGCTCTTTCAAAACAGACAGAACTCTGTCTAGTGAGGGACTGCCGTTTGTATTTTAACAATTCTTCAGAAGTATTAAAAGCAAAATGAATTCTGTCCCTGCACATTAGAGTCTGTGCATTTCTTCTTAGTGCACCACTAAGCTGAAAGGATGTGAGGACTTACATCTTTAATATATTTTGTTACCTGAAAAAGTGCCTGACCAAAATGCAGGTCACAGTCTGACACTTCAGAAGACCTAGTTTCAACTCTTTTCTTCCCTGGTGCAAACATACATGTGCTCTTTGACTTCTCTTTCCAGAAGGGATCTTGGGCTGAAACACATGGAAGTGTGGATCACGTCAGCGTTGCTGAAGTAGAGCTGTGGCTTGCACTGCCAACCCTTAAGACACCTGTCACAAACCAAGTGTGAATCTCATGCTGTCACTGGTGCAAGACATCTTTCTGCCATGCTCAAGTTTGCACAAGCACGTTGTCAGATGGCAGTCCCACAGCTGAAGGAAGGCATGGCTTGCTGAAATTATGCATTTTTTTAAGGACAACTGATTCCAGAAAAGATGGGGACTAGCTTCACTCCCTGTTAATTAAGAGGATGAAGAGGATCTTGTTCCCAATGCAGTCAAAGCAAGCTGCCAGTGGTATTACTGGAATCAGAAGTGCTGTGAACAAAATTCCAATCAATTTCCTCAAGTAAGCAATTATGCCAGCAGCTGCATGCTTGTGTATAAAACGTACAGTCAGATACATACATTAGGATTTCAGCCATTGCTAGGACTTTCCTGAACCTGCAAGCTTTCCTGCAGCTATGATGTACCTAGTACAACCTCAGTGTAGGTGGACAGGACTTTCTCAAGTAATAAAGGAAGACGAAGAGACAACTTCATTAAAAAAAAAAAATATATATTTTCCCCCCTAATATTACCAACGGTGAGTAGCTCAGATCAGAACACTGAATTTTCCTTTGTTCTTTATTATATAACCTGAGTTCAAATAAAAAGTCCTTTAATTCACACAGGTTTCTGTGCTTTCAAAGACAGCAATATCACATAGTACTTAAAAGAAGATAAGCTACTGAATTTGACAGAATGACTCAGATACAAGAAATTAGTCAAGTTGAGGGCAACTCTTTGCTCAGTAGGTCATTCTTTCTCACCTTCCCAGAACTGGCTGGGGTTTTTACTTATTTTTCACTTCATGATAGAAAATCTTTATTTTAGTGGCCCATTTAAACCAAATTCTTTCTGAAAGTGCTTTCTGTTCCATCTGCAATCAGTTCAGAGACAGAAAAAAAGAAAAAAAACAGTGAACTTCCCTAAGTGCACGAATGCACTTAGTATAATGATCATGCAAATTCTGAAAGATGAGGAAAAGACTGCAACATTATTTTTGTAAAACTGTAGGATTACTTCATGCTAAATTTGTGATTTGCAGGGAGGGTCTGATAGCTGAAGCCTAAATGGCTGCTGCTAACAGTCTGGGATGAGCCGGTAACTGGTAATGGCATACATGGCAGAGAGTAAACAGCAAAGAATTACTGTGCTATCTGTTCTCATATAAAATAAAAGCCTCTTCAGTAGACAACTGATAGATGAGAAAGACACTAAATCTCAGCTCTGTGATTCAGAACTCTCTTTGCTACCCAAGCTTCATTTTCAGTGTTTGGGAGCTCTGACAATCACTTGGGTAACGCAAAATGCATTCTTCAGTTATCTGCCAATGTCTGACAGAGAAGAACACAGAGTTAATAATGAGCATTATATCTATTTTTTGAATCAGTGATTCAGAATGCCTTATTCTGCATTCTGCTTTCAGGTCTTGATGAAGTGAGTGCTCCCACAAAAGACATCAGAAAACTAATGTTTAAAACCAAGAAGCGGAAGCAGAAGGAAGTTAGCCACTCTGTGCAATGTTTAATTAAAAATAAAATGAAAGGAAAGTAAATAAAGAAACTTTTATTCATGGGAGGTGATTTAATTTCAATACGCAGGTTGCATGGCCTACAGGGAATTAAGAATTACAATAAAGACTATATGCCAGCATGAAGCCTTTAAGTAGTACAGCCGAGCAAGCAGCAGACTGCTGTCTTCCAGTCATGTTTCCTTCTGTATCTTCTATGAAATTCGTATGTGAATTAGGACATGTTCCTCTGGATCAAAGCCATGAACAGGGATTTTGACCTCTTTCAGCTCCAGTTTCACCCCAGGAGAGCACATGAGCAGGTGAGGTACTTATTGTCAGATAGCACCATGCTGAGAGTGACAGAAGTCTAGTCCTCTACCTGAAAGCCACACAGACATGAAATAACCTTGATTTGTGAGTGCGTATCAAATGGAAGCGAGTTTGGTGACTGATCAGAGGACAGCTGGGCAGCTGAACCTTTGTAGCAGACTGCTTCACACCCCACAGGGGCTTTGAAATGCAGCACACAAACTCATGGAGCCTATGTGATTCTGGGGCCCTCGTTTCAAAGGTGTTCTGTGCAAGATCAGGTAGAGCACGAAGGTCCGTAAGATCCTGCGAGATCGGGATTTTCAGTTACGTGGCACCATGGTGCTATGAAAACACTGCCTATACGTGAGGACCGGCAATGGTAATGTTGTTTCTACTGTGAAGTTCTGACTCAAATTCTAAAAAAGCGATTGCTGAAGAAAGTGCATTATCTATCCACACATATGTGAGCATAGCCTTTTTGCATACTGGCATATCTCCATATTATTTTTAGCAAAAGCACGTTTTAAACAAGAGTTACTCGGCTGCCTGCTCCATTCACAGTGAGGAAGTCTAATGCCTGAGAAGCTGAACCACAAGGCAATTAAGACAGTTTGTCAATATCTTCCTTGCTGTTTTAGTGAAAGGAAATTATGTTGGTAAATTTTCATTGGTTCTGTGGCTTGGTATATTTTTGCAGTCAATAGAGAGGGAGGTCCTTTCCTTTCTAGCTCAGCTCTAACTTTGGCTAAGCTGATTTTTATTGATATTCTACAACCTTTGTTGTGTTTTCCTTTAAGAAATGCTCAGACTAACTAATTTCTCTCATTTTCTGGATGGTAACTACATCCAAATACGATGTGCAACCACTGACTGTGAAGATCTCATGAACTAGAGTTTATAGGATGAAGTTAGCACCAAGCAGATGTTAAGTGAATGCAACTTGGAATTTGATCAACATTTTACTGAATTCTACATTGTATCAACAACACAAGAGAGGATTTTTGGTGGTTGCAAAGAGTGCTGCTATCTGCTTATCACTCAAATAAGTGTACCGTCAGGAGTCGGAGACCAGCCCTTGTCGTGGAAGGCAGAAAACCTTCTGGTTTATGCGCAGATATGAAGAGGGGAAAATAAGCTGCAAGTGCTGTTTTTTCCAGTGAGATTGAAAGAATATGCTGAACATTTCTCCCTCTTTCCTAATACATCCTGCCATATGGAGGGAAGAACAGAGAATGAATCACTGACTCCACATGGAGCAGGATGAAGGCGAAAAGGAGAGAGGCATGATAATCTTAGCACAGACCTGAAATTCCCCCAAACAGTTCCAAACAGCAATCTGGCTAATGACTGCAACTTGGAAAGGCTTCATATCCTTAAAAAGCACAGGGGAGGTGAGTGGCGAGTAGTTTAAGTGTACCAGTCTTTTCCACTTCCCACTGCCTGGATAGCATGTGTGTCCTCTGCACCCCTTCTCACAATCTGGTGATGCTGGTGTGAGGACCTTCTGGTCAAGAGATTTTGTCGTCTGGTGCATCCTCCCCGAATCTGTCTGCTTCTCTGAATCACCACTTCAATCACATCAGTGCACTCCCTCCCTTTCAGTGACTCTCCCTGTATTATTAACTTCATAACAACACTTATGTTTTATTTAGCTATGGAGAGAAACCACAATACCATCTGAGCAAATAAGTCTAGACAGCAAAGTTGTCGTGTTCAGTTACATTTCAGGAGCGTTCAGACTCGAGCTGACTGAATGGCCTCTAACATTCACAATATAGTCAAAAGACCTGATGATGCCATTTCAGGAGCAAGCCCAGCATGGCACAGCTGCACGTACACAACAGCATCTGGTCAGGAAACATTGCCTCTGTCATCTCTCAAAAGGAGATCCAAAAGTATTTTATTGCTGGTAAATATTGCTGGTAATATAAATGTGAAATGTACTGTGCCTGAATAAATAATAAGCCTTATAAAAATCCTGGAACACAAGTAATTGAAACTTATTCAGTGAGTCTAGAAACTGAAGGAGAAGGAAAAAAAATGAAAAAATCCCACAGTGAATCCCCTTAAATACAAAATAAATCTGTAAGTGATCTGTAATCCATTCCAAATGCATAGGGTATCAGAACCTAGTAAGCTAGTTAAAAGATTAACTAAGCATGATGATCTAAGCACCAAAGGACCAAACTGTACATGCCACAGTCTGAAAAAGATTTCCATTGCTAAGGAGCAGTTCATGTGTTTGTCTGAACTTGCTGAAGCAGTTTCAGATACGCCCTTCTTCACAGAAAAGTAAATCTTTGCAGCTTTGGTGTATAAGGGTTTTAGGCAGTGTCATGCCATGCCATCTGGTGCTAGCTCTTTGTTCAGGCACAGCACTTACCATGTATTCAGGAACTGCTCTTAGACAGGTAGAGGATGTGCTGCACTTGCTAGTCTGAAATATGATCAATAAAATTGACTAAGCATCTGTAACAAAGAACCAAAAAGCCGATCTCGCATGCTACCACCTTAATATGACAAGGTGATATACTATTTTTTCTGTTTCTGTGTAATTAGCAGCTTTTGCAGTGAAAGCTTCACTTCCCTGTTTCAAATTTGAAGTTACACTCACACGGTATGAAGTGGGAAGCATCAATCAGCTCCTGGAACTACAAGGACTTTAACTGAGAAAATTTTTAATTAAGAAAGCATTAGAGGTCAGCACTTTGCTCTTCCATTTCATTGGCTTTTTCAGCGCTTCATTCCCTGCTGGATAATACTGGCACATAATTTATAAACCTTTCCTTCTATCACATTTCACTCAAAACATCCTGTTAATATGCTAACAGGAATACCTGCTACCTTACGTGAAAATGAGGATTATAAATTCCAGAATTGATGCAAGAAAATCTTCAATATATTTGGATAATTCAGTCACATGACAAATCCTCTGGAAATACACACTTCTCTATGCATGAAATTATACAGTGCTGAAGACATCATTCTCAGCTCTGATTTAGATCCTATTCCTCTAAACAGCTGCTGTACTGCTTGAAGTATCTTTAACTTACCTAGACATCGATGAGTAAGTATTTTGATACATACACTCTGCCTGCTTCCCATGTGAATTCAAAATCCCTTTACACCTCTGGTGAGACTGAATACTTTTAAAGGAAATGAAAAAAAGAGAGAAAAGCAAGCAAGTCATTGAGCCCTTCAGGCTGAGTAGAATAAAGAAATCACAAAATATCTACGATGTTGGACTGCTTCCTCCAATTCAAGTCTAGCAAATAAAATTCTTAACACAGAGAAGCCATTCATTATTTGGAAGTGGTATCTAAAACAGAGGCACAATGCCAGAATTAAACCGCACTGGCAATAATAACTTCAGCAAAAAATGGCGTCAGTAATGGAGGCATAAGTAATGGCTGCATAAGAAAGAGAGATGCTGCCAAGAAGAATTGAATACATTCCTTTTTCTAAAACTTGACAATAGTAACTTTTCATAATCTTAATAAATACACAATACCCTAAAGTAAAACTCAAACATGAAAATCCAGAATTTCATGAACAGTATTGGTGGGGTAACATAATGAACCTTGTTAGTATTTAAAATATTAATGAAGAAGGGAACAAAATGCTGCTTGCTGCATGATACGTAAGGAAAGAAATGTGTTCATTGTAGTTTGAAAAAAACCCTGCTCTGGGAGTAAGTAGAGCAAAAAATGAGAGCACAGAACTTCTTTCATTCCCAAGCATTGTTCTCAGGTCCCCTATCAGGGGCCCAGGGAGGTGGTGGAGTCTCCTTCTCTGGAGATGTTCAAGACCTGCCTGGATGCCGACCTGTGCGACCTGCTGTAGGGAACCTGCTTTGGCAGGGGGTTGGACTCGATGATCTCTGGAGGTCCCTTCCAACCCCTACAATTCTGTGATTCTGTGATTCTGTGATCAGAGGTACAACACCAGCACTTTGGCTGCTCCTGTGGACCAGATCTTCTGCATCCTCAGTCTTTAGTTCACTGATGACACGTGGAGCCTTTCGTCACTCTACACACAGTTCAATGGAGCTGAGAATACAGCCTAGAAGGTCAGCAATTGACAGGGTTAAATCAGAACTGATGCCATCAGTGGCATCAATTTGCCACCAACTACAGTCTGTGCAATCATTGTTTTTTTACCAGTGAAATAATGGGAAGATAACTTCCACAGACTTGACTTCTGTTTTGAGAAAAGATCTTTTTTGCAAGAAAATAATGGCCTCAGACTTATCTAGCAATGCGTAAATCACATTCAGTATGGATACACAGAAGCAAAACCCAAATAATCTGTACTACCTAATGAGAAAGACATGGTTTGAAATTTTGCCTTAGGATCTGGGCAGGACTTAACCAAATCCTGATCCAACCAAATGGGATCAGACATTTCATTTCCTTTTTGGTTTAAAAGCCAGTGAATGAGACTCTCTTATGGCACACCTTTCACTTTAAATCTGAGGACCAAAGGTGCCCTGCAGCTGGATCCCAAAATTGCCACCAATGGGTCTGTGCTCCCAGTCTTGTTTTTTCACCTTGGGTTTGGTCTCGAGGAGCTCTGCTGAAGGAGGCTGGGTAACACCACATGTGGAGCATTCCCTTGCACAACTGGAGAACTGTGCTAACCTCCTGACAACTTCACTTGTCTCAGTTTCTTTAGGCCACATTCAGGAGCCTGGTAGGCTCCAACTTACTGACGTTTATCCCTAGGACATGTTTAGGTGCTGCTACCAAATGAGATAGCATTGGACTGGATGGATCCCTGCCCATTCTGTACTGTGCTGCTTTCATCTTCTCTAGGACAAGGTGACCTTGTACAAGTGGTTGTGCACCAGTCTAAATTTCACCCACAAGCTGGGTTTGTGGCTTGACAGGAAAGGCATTTTATATGTACAGATTTCTCAGGAGACATTTAAGTGTCTCAGACTCATAAGCATTATTGATTTTGTGGAAATTCTTCAGTCCCAGAAGACAGAAAAGTGAGATCATGCACAATTTCTATGTGACAAAAGAAATTCACGATTTGCATTGCATTTAAGATGGGTAACGTTAGAATTACAGACAGATTGCCTTTCTTTAATTTTGATGAAATAACTAAGTTGATTTGTGGAATTCATGACCTCAAGTGACCTCCTGTTTGTTTGTTCCTGCAAATCCTGACTGTAGTCATGCAAGCAGTCAAAACAGTCAACTGCAGTCTTTCTTCTCCTGAAAATCAATCACAGTACTTAAAACACATGGTATTTTTCCTGCTTCATAGAACCGAGGTAAAAAGGCAATGCTGCAAAAAGCTTTGAGATGTAACACTGAAACAGACAGCCATTGAGAGCTAGCTGCTCCTCAGAAATCCTACCGAGTTTATAACGAAGGGCAGAAGCAATCCTCGTTTAATTTAGGAGAGCCACTAGGTGTCCCTGCTAACCTGCGGCAGCAATGTGCTCCTGCAGCTTCATAAACCTGCCCAAAGAAAATACGGTGCTACCAAATCAGACAACTGCACTTCACAGCATCACCTGCCCAGCTGTGCATCACTTCAGCCCCCCGTCCATCACTTTTCCCCTGCAGTCATTCAGGGATGCGGTACCTGCAGGCAAGGTCAGTGCTAGTCAACTGCACTGCTTCCTGCTCATTAAATAAACCAGATATGTCCTTGGCAAATGCTTCTTGAGACTGCAGGCTTTCTGAGACCACACAGTCCTCAATCAAAAGCTGGGAAGTTTTCTGTGGTTTCCATCACACTGGTGCAACAAGCTGAATAATGCAACATTTATTGAAAAGGGCAGAGATGCGGTACTTTTAGTACTGCCTGCTAAGATGAATATACCAAGGAACCTGAAAAGAAGCTGTAAAAATCATGAACCATGTAACTTTCAAAGACCCTGTTTTCACTTTCAGACAAACTATATTTTTATTTCTGGCATTACTGGGAGCAGAGCTCAGCCAGTGCTCCAGTCTACTTCCACAGAACAGGAATGCCACAATGCCACCCCTGCCAGTTGATAGGACTACTATTCTAGTACAGTAAGAAAAATAATGATTATTTTTCTGACAATATTGCAATAGCAGTTGCTTCTCTCTAGATTGCTTTTTATAAACTAGAGCTTCACAAAAACAAGTATTTTATTCTCAGATTGCATTGGGTCTATTTTTGCCCTAGGAAAGAACTACTTCTTTCCTTTCTGAAATACAAAACAAACAAACAAACAAACAAAAAAAAAAAAAAAAAAAAGGAAAAAAAGAAGTAAAAACAACTCCAAATTCTGTGGCATTTTGACTGATGCCCAAAATGTCTAAGCACTGCCTCATTGGAATTGGAATCTTCCTATATCCTGCTTCTCTGAGCTGGGATTTCTACAACTTGGACTGCTTCCCTCTGTGATGCATCATTATCTCTACCTTGGTGAAAAGCGACAGCTTATTTTATAAGAATAATAAATCACAGTACATTGTGATAGAAATAGCTGTGCCAGAAAGATGAAGACACAGAAAGGCATTGCAATATGACACAACAGAATTGTTGCTCCCACAGAGAAACAAAAGATATCAACAATTGGAAGTTTTGCTTCAAGTTTTCTCCCTGCAGGACATTTCAAAATACACGTGACAAGGACACAGTTTCACATATATATTGTCATTTGGCTGCAAGGTCTGGTCTTTAATATCAGGCCTGGGAAGATATTCAGTTCATTTTCCCTTACAAGTGATAGTTCTTACTTATATACCTCACTTCATCCAATGGAAAAGCCTTTAAATTTGTACTAGCAAAGTCCTGTATTTTTACTCTTCGTTCTGTGCAATACCATTTGAATTTGTCAAGATTCAACAACAGGCTCTTCTTGAGACATTACAACCCTTAAAATCAGCAAAGCAGAACAGTTTAGTGCCATGGCTATAAAAGTAAATAACAATAGATTTTTATTTGGTGCTTTTTGTTGCCCTCTTGGTCTTGATCTATAATGCATGCACAAGAGTGAAACACATTGGAAATAAGTAAGTGGTTAATGCCTTAAGATTTTCAGTACTGACTTTTTGCAGCACACAGTTTTCAGGCAAAAGAGGAATATTGAAATATTTAAGAAATCACTATTACTTGAGAAATTTTTCAACCCCTGTCAGAGAAAAGAAAGGAAGAATGGGGAACACATTCTTTTAAGCTCATCGTGACCTTGAATTCTTTAAGTTGCTAAAACAAGGACACAGAGAGGATGCATTACTCACCCACAGTCATTATCTTCTTTCTGTGAATGCAGAGAGGGATTCTACTGACAAATCTTGATGAAAGCAAACTTTTCGTCATCATAAATTTAACAATTTTAACCATTACCTCAGAACTACTGTAAATTCTTTTCAATAATATTCTTGAAAAGCCCATATGCTACAAATCTTCTTCACTCTTACAGTACTCCTCCCTCTGTTAATTCCTTATCCTCTTTTGGATGGACTTAAAATTAATGTTATGCAAAACTGCATTACTCACTCCAGTTAACAGTGGTTAACACAGAGCGATGGCCAGTTAAAACTGCTGATCCTAATGGATATTTGTAACACAGTATGCTGCTGTGAGTCTGTCCATTGTTTAAGTCCCTGTGTCCAATGTATAATGATCGTACCAAACAAGCTAGGCAGCCTTCCATTCCTGCCAGAGTTGCCATCTCATATCATTGTTGACATTCCCTCATCAGTAATACTGAGACATTTAGGAAGAACCATTTAACTGTACTATCAAATGCAATTAAAATTCAAGACACAGCATTTAAAAACAATAATATCGTGTGATGAAGAATAGGATAAAGTCTCAACACATGGATGAGCACAAAGGATAGCACAAAGCTTCACAGCTACCAATGTATCATGCATCCAGAAATCAACAGACCAACAAGTAGTCTCTCTGGGAGTCAACTTTAACATTGCAAAGAAAACTGTTAGACCAATGTAGAGCAATTAGTTTAACAACCATCAGGCTCAGAAACATAGTTCCCAGCATTATTTTTTTTTCTTCTTTATTTATTTATTCTTTTTAGTTTTTCTTTGCTGCTCCTGTCAACAGGCACACAGCGAGGCATGATTGACAGCCTCTCAAGGTGCTGTGTTTCAAAGATCAGGCAGATTTCCATAGCCCTGAATGGAGCAGAGCTGTGGGAAGGGATCAAGCTCCAGCAAAGGACAGGTCACTGCCTGCAGGAGGCAATCTAAGAATGAAGCTGTATGCCAAGCAACAGGAGAACAAAATAGCAAAGAGAAGAAAAAGGAAAGCAAACGAGAGGGGGGAAAAAGATAAAAGCAAAGTCATAGTGACATAGGAGAAACTATAACAAAAAAAGTAGAGGGACTGGGGGAAAAAAAGCAACAAGATTCTCTGTTTTTCTTAAAAGAAAAACAGGCAGAAGAGATGAAAGATGCAAAATACTGCATTTTCCCAGGCTAAACACTTAAGTTATTACTCTGCTGGGGAAACTATTCCTACTGTATACAACTCAATGGTAGCCCATGCATACAATAGCTAAATTAAACAAAGATAGGAAGAAAACTATCTCTTAATGGCAGTTTTTGAGGCAAAATCCGTAATTTAGACAGCAGGAGGAATATGTTAATCCTTTTCATTAAACTTTCAAGTTTAGAGGAAGAAAGAGATGAAGCAAGGCCACTGGCTTGTTTAGGAAGGTTTTACAGCTCAGGAGGGGATTTGGGGACACACCTGGCCACAGCCTTCTTCTCTCTGCTCAGCACCGTTACTGCAGTATGGGTGCAGTAAGAGCCTCACAGCACCAACAACCACGCACATGCCAATGGTGCAGTGCTGCCTGCTCAGGCAAAGGGAAGTCCGGAACTCTGTTATTTTGTTTGGGCAGTAAGAAAAAATCCAGTGCTACTTTTGCTTTTGCTACACATAATGCTGCAAGGCCTTTTTTATTAGCAAGAACTGCATGTAGTCAGATGTTTCTTATCTTTATGTCTTTGATCTTGCGAGAGTGTGAAAGCGGCACTGCAGCCAGAAGCATTCTTATGGGAAAAGTAAGCAATGCAATATTTATTGTTTGTTTCTCATCTGAACATATACTGAAAATATTTCTCATTGTTTCTCATCATGTTGGCCATGAACAGGCCAGAGTCAGAGTGGGCAAGGGTGAGCAGTGAGAAAGAAATGCACGGAAGGGGCTTATTATCTACAGACAACCACATTCAACCACACACTATACCTCCTCATCACACAGCTTCCACTAAAACCACTAGAGCTGACACACTGGACCCAACTCTTGGTGAAAGCTTGTTGGTTTCCGTTATAAGCAATCATTGGAATGAAAAGAGGGAAGATAAGGTCTTGGTCTATCAAACAGAAAGATAGCGCCATTCACTCCCAGTGCTATCAGAGTAGTTACTTCTGAGGAGCAAACACATGAGAAGTTAGATAGCTTGAACATATTTATCTAATATAGTAAGGAGTAGCTTGTTATCTAATATAATAAGGAGTAGCTTGAACATATTTATCTAATATAATAAGGAGCCTGAATGCAAATTAAAGCACATCCATAAAGAAGGGAATGCACTGTCACATTTTCAAGAGCTATAATAACAAAAGTCCTCTGAGCTTTCTGAAAGTAGAGTCAAACTTCAGATTTTTTGGAACAAAAACACCCTGAGCACATGGAACAGGTTAATAAAAAGAATGAACATAGAAAAAAAATACAAAAAAAATCTACGTGGATGAAGAAAAGTACTGATACAGTATATTCACAATGAAATATTTTATAAAGCTCATACTTCAAAAACAACAGCAAGCTAGGAAGCTTATAGAATTGCCTCTGGAGATTTGGATTATATCAAAACTATGTCAAACAGAAAAGTCCTCAACTCAGAAAGATTTTCAAGATAAAATTTAAGACATGAAGTGTTGCCGCAGGGCAAGGGAGGTTTAGGATGGATATTAGGAAAAAAATTCCTCTCTGAAAGAGCGGTCAGGTGCTGGAATGGGCTGCCCAGGGAGGTGGTGGAGTTAGCATCCCTGGAGGTGTTCAAGGAACGCTGTCGGATGTTCTTGGAGGTCTTTTCCAACCTTGGTGATGCTATGGTTCTATAATTCTAGTAAATGCATAATTACAATCAGAGACATTGAAGTGACGACATTAGTGCATACTCATTTTCCTACTGTTTAAAATGTTTCGTTTTCTTGCATTTAATTCTCTGTAATTCCTCCAGAGAGACTTCACCATGGAGCATACACAAGATATCGCCACACTTAATTTCCATTCTCTTCAGAATAAAAATGCCCAAGTCCAATTATAAACACCAGTCACCTCCATCAAATGAAAGAGGGAAAAATAAACCAGAAAACCCATGCACAAACTAACCCCAAAATAAAACAGGACATCCCAAACCCGCAGCTAAAAACTGTTTTCCCACAGGTAACTTCAGAGACAGGGAAGCTCTAAAAAGTTGTCCTGCGATAATGTCACACCCCCTCTCTTGAGTAAAAACGTTAAATATAATCAAAATTTAGGCACTGGCAGTCAACTGTAGCTAACAGGTGTTACAGATGGACTAAGTGTTCTTCTGAATGGGGTAAGTCAAGACATGCAGAGTCCATATCTACCAGTTTGCATTTACAGCCACTGTAAAGAACTACAGGACTTTACTCTAGCCACCTTCCTTTCCTGAAGGAATAATATGCTTAGTTCAGAAAAAATGATTACACCTTTGATTGAAGTTAATGAGTTAGTACAATCTAGCTAAAGACTTGCTCTTGATATGTACTGCCAGAAAATCTGCAGTTCCGGCAGCATTTCCTTACAAGCAAGGTCAGCAGAACTGAAAGCTACAGGCACGTGTGGGGGTGTATGATCATGGAAAGCAGGTATCCCAGCATCCACCCTCTGCTCAGCTGTCACACGTGATAGGCTTAGATTTATTGCTGTGACACTTAATACAAATCTCCTTCTGTATCACTTTCATTATTTCAGTTGGGTTCATAAAATTAAGCCCACAGAAGGTGTTATGTGCCGTATGAAGAAATGCCTAATTCATCAGGAGGCTCTCATCTGTTCCAAAACTCACACAAATGCTTGTTTGGAGCTTTGCAAAACTGAGCTTTTTCAGGTTGGGTACGTGTCTTGAGTCTAACTGTAGGACAGCACAAAACCAGTTTTTCTCGTTGCTAGCAGAATCTGTCCCATGCCATCTTTAGATCAGAGAAAATGACAGAGCTGAAATTACCCAGTCAGTGAGATAGTAAAAACACAGCACTCTTTGAATCTCCACTTCAGTGATGAAATCAAGTCCCAAAAATGACAAATCAGGAGTGTGCTGTGTTTGAAATCCCAGATGCAGTTATCCAGTCAAGATGGGGAGCTGGAGTAGCGCTGCTAGCACCAACACACACACTCAAAGAGGAGATGGAAAAAGAGGGTGTCAGCCATGGTTCCCTGTCATGCAGTTGTCTTTTACATTCAATGCATGATGCTGCCTACTCAAGCTTTATGTTATAGTCTCACTTACCCTCCATCAATTTTTACTGTGCCTGACAAAACCTTACTGTAACAATACTTCAATGCTTGCTTCCTCTCCCTTCATTCATTCTCTCCCATGCCTTTTGTGCCAGTCTGCAAACAAGAGCTGCTGCTGCTATTCTGCTCAGAGCATAGGCTGCAGATGACAGAGTGCAAAATTTAGACTAGATATTAGGAAGAAATTCTTTACTGTGAGAGTGGTGAGACAGTGAAACAGGTTGCCCAGAGAGGCTGTGGATGCCCCCTCCCTGGAAGCATTCAAGGCCAGGCTGGATGGGGCTGTGAGCAACCTGGTCTAGAGGAAGGTGTCCCTGCCTATAGCAGGGGGTTGGAACTAAATGATCTTAAAGGTCCTTTCCAACCCAAACCATTCTATGATTCTATGATTCTATGAGTGGAGATATCTGCCTGCACTGACACAAATTCAAGGAACAATATTCCCAGCTTATGTAAAATAATGGAGATGCACTGCATCCCATAGAACTATGCTGTCTACACTAGATAGGAAAAAAGCTCCTCTGCTATCTACTATCACAACAAAATATACTAAATCAGCGTGTTCTGTTTTCTAAAATAAATGATATTACCTTGCAGGGATCCAGAAGTCCAAAGAAAATGTCACCCTATTACCATGTTTTACCTTCAAGCAATAAGGGTCATTCAATTTACAGCTACTATCCCTATCTTTGTAACCAATATATTCATGTCAGCAATCAGATCCATGGATGTTTTTGTGTTTAGTAGGTATAATTTCCATGAATCACTAATTGAATAAGTAGGAGGACATAATATGTATTCAAAAAAATGAGGTGGTGCCCTTCAGAATTCTGGAGGGATTTCATCAGCACAAAGCAGCCTGCTTCTTTACTCTACAAAGCCAGGGGTTTTCTACCAATTAGGAATTTTAATGGTAATTTGGAATGCAGCTCTGGGAGGTCCCACTGGAATTTTGTTTCCTGTTTCACGCTTTGTGAAAGCCATTAAAAAAACAAACAAAAAAACCAAAAAGGAACTGTTTTAGCAAAGCTGAAACTTGGATGCCTGGCAAAAAAGTGTTTTCTTACCCTGAGAAACATCAGTCATTTTGGCTAATACAGCCATTTCCCACCCAATTCCCTAATTTAATACAAAGCAGTTGCATGAAAATGCTCAGGTCATATATTATGCTGTCTGTTCAGTGTTGGTCTTCTTTCTCTCTGCTGCTCTTTGATTCATTCAAATTCTTGACAGGTGAAATACAAATATTTTTCCCTCCTGCTTTTAACATCAAGCATAGTTGGAACTAGATGTTGTTAAAGGCCTATTCCAACCCAAACCATTCTATGATTCCATGATTTGCTCTAGAGGGTTGAATAATTTTCAGTATTGGTTCATTCACGCTCTCGGACATTAATAGTATTTCTTATCAACAATAAAGAGGTAGGAACGACTGCAGAACAGTCACTTTAGAGCTCTGGTATGGATAATTATTAGAAGGCATAATTTCAGTCATAAACTGTACACAAGATTCAATATTTTGATTTTATTTGAGATCCACATTAATTTTAATGGACTTTGGCTAAAGGAACATAGCAACCCTCTTTATATCCTGGTTTGTGGACCAAATTCTGTGTTTGTAGCATAGCCATCAGTTGTAACTCAGTGCCTTGCCTGCTGCTGACTGCAGGTAACAAGCAACCTTTTGTCTTCCAGTTCTTGCAGAGCAATGACCAGCAGTAAATTCTCCCTTGCAATTATATGTGTATTTCTGATCTGCTCCCTTTTACTCACAGGTACTCCCTCTAACATCCCACGCTCCTGAAGACATGCTATGCAAGCTATTTGCAAACCCTGAGAAACCTATCTGAAGAAGAAGAGACTCCATAAATACTTATTCATCCACGCTGGCAGCACCTCTGTTATGGAAAAGATGCTTATCCATCTATAATATTGTCCTGTGATGCTCTGGACATAAAGAGAAGAACTGGATTTTGCCAGTTCTTTATGAAAGGACAGCACTAAAAATTCACCAACCGACTGTGATGTGGTGCATGTTCAGTCAGAGGAAGAGAAGGCAGTGGGGTGACCTGATTGCAGCCTTTCAGTATCTAAAGTGAGCCTACAAACAGGAGGGGAATCAACTCTTTGAAAGGGTTGATAACAGCAGAACAAGGGTAAATGGTTTTAAGTTGAGGGAGGGAAGATTTAGGTTGGATGTCAGGGGGAAGTACTTTACTATGAGTGGTGAGATGCTGGCACAGGCTGCCCAGAGAGGTTGTGGATGCTCCGTCCCTGGAGGTGTTCAAGGCCAGGTTGGATGGGGCCCTGGGCAGCCACGTCTATCATTAAATGGGGAGGTTCGTGGCTCTGCCTTTGGCAGGGGGGTTAGAGATTCATGATCCTTGAGATCCTTTCCAATCCAGGCCATTTTGTGATTCTGTGATTCTGTGTACAAAGATCTTTTCTATCAGCTGTGGCTGTATCTGCACCCAGTGTCTGGGCTAGAGCTGGTTTGCAAGCAAACTCACTACTTGCTTCTCAGACATTTTTGCAGACAGTTTCAAGAAAGCAAAATAAAGAAGCAAGCAAGAAAGAGTTTTTTCCACAGTACTGACTCAAGCTTTGCATGTTGTTTTGAGGCATCTTTCTTTTCAGATTACAAAAAGCTCCATATGATGTCCACCTCCAACACAGCACAGCTAATGGCCAGCCTCCCTCCCCTGGGGTCTGACACAAAGATTGGGCCCAGATGCCACCTGAGGCACAAACACACTCTTTGAATCTCCTTCTTTCTGTCATGAGTTTCTTTGCATGCAGCTGTTAGTCAAAATGCTCAGTGGTAGTTTTCAAAGTCACTCCTATTTCACACACACTAAAGGGTACTATTAACAGTTTTTTCAGCTAAGTAGGCATGTAAAAGACATTTTCTGGGAGCCTGTCCTTGCTCAAGCATAACAAATTTCTTTTTCACAGAATTACAGAACATCCTGGGTTGGAAGAGACCCACAAGGACCATCAAGTCCGACCTCTGGCTCCACACAGGAACACCCAAAATGCAAAACTATATTTCAGAGCACTGTCCAGATGCTTGTTGGCCTCCGACACTTGGGGCTGTGCCACTGCCCTGGGGAGCTCCTCCATGCCCATCACCCTCTGAGGCAGAGCCTTTCCTTAACCCCTCTGACTCTCCTGACTGACACAGCTCAGTGCCATCCCCTCAGATTCTCTTCTTTTCCTGAAAGAGACGCACAACCATGTCTATCTTGTTTATGATGCAGCAAGTAAGGCACATCTGAAACAATCTTCTGGTGCTGCACACACGGAAAGAGACTGCTCATGTGGAACCTGTAATGGCACAGCCTGGTGAACATTCACTGACTGAAAAGAATGCATGATGAGCATGGAATCATGAGGAGGAAAGGAGAAACAGCAAAATGAGCTTAACTGAGGGAGCTGATTTATTTTATTTAAATAAATTATCATTATTTATGAGTACTTAGCCTTGACAAAATAGGGCCCGGAATGTTGCTAACGTGTTACAGGAAAAGAAAGAAGCCTTTGTCCTCAGCATACATATTTGAAACCACAGCATAACCATCTCAGATGTATTACACTTGCAGTAGGTCCAACACAAAGTATGTTGGTTGTGACATCTGAGGCACCTGTGTCATGTAAGCAAAAAGCTGGAGGGTCCTATAACTGCTGTACAAGATCAGGTGAAACAGCAGGTAGAACTGCTCAATTGGCAGGCACAGGCATTTCTGCATCACAGCACAGCAACAATGGGATGGACAGGTTCTACCCATATCCCAGTACTCTAAATTCTGCTGGTAAGAGATTTAGATTGCAAGATTCCCTGAAAAATTCATACAAATACGTGCTCCATATTTGTGAGCAAATCAACAAGCACATTAAATAAGGAATTCACTTCAAGCATGAGTATCAGACTACACTAGATGAATGAGAGGAAGAAATTGGGGCACCTCTTAAACAGCAATTTTGAAAAAATACAGTTTCAAAACAGGAGATGAGGGTAGGGGAGGAGAAGATGAAACACACCCTTTGATTAATATTTGATAACTTGTTTATCCTTCTTAAAAAGAAAATAAAACTACATTACACTAAATCCTATTAGGGCTTCATGAACATAACAAATGGCTACAAGTGTGAGCCTCTGTTAACTGCTGTACTCAGCTAAAAGTTTATGAGTGTCTGATTCCAGTGCCTGGAAGAGTAGTTTTCCAAGAAAAGCTGAAATATGATTAAAAAAGAAAAACTGTGATAAGAAATTCCTAGATTTTTAAATTCTACTCGAGTGTGGAAAACAGGGACACATTTTCAGATGGTCAGGGAGGCAAAGAGCTCCTGACTCAAACTTCTTTCCTTCAGATATAAAAGAATGAGGCAGAGAATCTGTGGTACAGCTAAGAAATGCCACTTTCTTTTCTATCTTCCAATTCTGTACTACTTAAATGCATAAAGTAGACAGAGTAGTAAGATTTTCAAAGTTGTTTCAAAAACTTCGTGGTTTCATGACTTTTACTTGCCAGGATGGGTTCATCACTTAGTTGTTGATCTCACATTGACCAGAAGGAGAAAACTGAAACAGATCTGTTTGACTTTCAGGAAGTCTTCCGCTTCTGTGTGCTGAATGTCTTTTTGAAACAGGATTATGGTTCATAAGCTATTTGGTATTTGTGCATATTGCAGCACTCAGATACGTGATCTGGCTGGCAGAAGCACAGTTTAAACTAAGGACAGACATCTCAGTGTTACACTGCAGCTTCTTGTGAAAATTTACCTTCATCAGATAATGACTTCCATCACCTGTTATTCAGTGCAGATGAGGATCTGAATCACCGCAGATGCAAGGTGATGTCTTGTTGCAAACTGTGGTAATTCACCCACTTTGCAGAAAGGAAGACTGACAGAATACATGAAAAATCTCATTTTTGTTATGGACTCACTGATATTTTAGAGAAGTATCATCCTCTAAATTTCTGGATATTGCAGCCATACCATCAAACCTATGTATCTGGTTGAAACCCATACTGCACAAATCAATCTTTGTGAAGTTATGGTGGTGCTGATGTGTACTTAAGACCCAGCCTTCCCTCCTGCGCCCTTGCCCCTTCTCTAGTAAAGGTTTTTTAGGAAGTTGCACTTTTGCTAGCGATTTCCAGCCTTTGAATATAAATTGCCATTGCATTCTTCTCTGGGTACATTTTACACACCTGCAAAGCAGAAGCGAAACACAACAAGGGGGAGCACCTAGGGCTGTAGATGCCACTGCCACTTTGTGTCAGGGGCAACTGTGGTACATTCTCAGCATCCCTCTTTGTTTCATTAGAAAGGGACTGTTTAGATACGCCAATAATAAAATCATTCACTTATTGGGGTCGCAGCAATTGATAATGATGAAGACATTGCACAATCAGCAGGCTGCACTCATTTGTTCTGCTGCTTAACATCACCACTGTGAGAACATCAGTGTTTATTATGGCTCACAGGCAGTAATCATTTTACATAACATGAGGATTCTTTTTGTTTTTTTTTTTTTTTCCCCACTCAATTGCTTTCATGCTTTAGGCTGATGAGAATAATCATCATGCAAAGATTACTTGCACCTCTACAGATATGTCCTGGTTTCAGCTGAGATAGTGCTAACAGCACACCGATGCTGTGGTTGTAACTGAGCAATGAGCTCATGCCTAGGGCTGGACTGCTTGCTGGCAAAGGGCCACTGCCATGATGGGGGGCAGAATCAGGGGGTTATCCCATACCTTGTGACATCATGTAGAAGGCCATAAAGTTGTGAGGAGTTGGCCAGGGGGCAGCTGCTGTTTGGGGGTTGGCTGGGCATTGGTTAGTGGGTGGTGAGTAATTGCATTGTGGGTATACATATATTGTTATTATCACATTTTTGTTTCTGTTTTTCTTTTCTGAGTAAATAGTTTTTCACTCAACCCATGCCTGTATGGTGCTGAGCTGCCTGCCGGGTTTAACCACAGTAAGATAATACTCAACAATTAAGGTCACTGCATTTTAAATGTGTATATATTTTTGAGGGAATGGGAGTGAGAGGACATGTTTTCCTCTTTCACTTTAAATGAATAAGAATAAACACCTGGATTTCTGTCTTCTTTTCTCCAGTGCTGAGAGCCTTGCTTTAAAACCAAAAGATTAAGAGCGCCCAATGGAAGGACGCTTTTCAGTTTCTGTACGAAAGAATTCAGAAGCTGAAGATGTAGATGAAGTATTAGGTAAACAACTGTGACCAACCAACATGGACGTGCATGAAATAGCTAAATCCACTGGGCACTGACTTGGTTTGAAGATTTCCTTTTGAATAATTCATGCTTTACTCATTTTAACTATTGGCAGCTGAAAATACTCCAGCAATATTTTCAGGAAATAGGGAAAACAAACACTATATTCTTCAATGCACACATCTTTTGAGCTGCTAATAGGAGCTGACCATAAATGCAGAACTCATCCCAGAAGTATTGCACCTAATGTCCAATTTGGCATAAAAAATAATGCTAGATGAGCTTGTAATTGATACCAAGAGCAATTTTTTGCTTAACCAAAGCAAGCAAAGCATGCATGCATTTGAGAAGTACTTAACTGAAACAATTATGGTTTGAGAATAAGGATCAATTGCAGGATTTAAGCATAAATTATCTTCATAAAAAGGCAAATTTATGCAGAAGGACTTTTATGAAGAAGATTTTAAAAAATTTAGGGATGGGTTATCTGTTACATAAATCCATTGAGTCAACGTGTCACAAGGATTCTAACTGACAAAATATGAAGTATCACAAACACAGGTGTCTGTGAGAAGAATGTGACACAGTACTCAAAGGTACTTTCTAGTTTTAAGTTTTTCATTCTATCTCCTACTTCCTTCCTCACAGATGAAATGAAAGGAGAGGATGTTATCACCTGTAGGTCTTGGGTTATTTTTTTCCAAAATCCCTCAGGTGTACTGATCAACTCAAATCCTTCTCATTTTATTACCTGTTCAAGATGGATCAAACAACATTTTGAACTTCACTGTGTTGAAGTTCAGTACTTGCTAGAGGCAAAGCATGATTAAAAGAGGGAGTAACCCATAATTACAGAGGGGGAAAAAGAGGAAAACCAGAGTTCTACTAAAATTGAAGAACAGTGGCTTTATGACCTACAGAACTACGAAACTGTACTTCTTACAATGAGACTGACTGTAGCATTGACTGTGTTCATGGCACCTATTCAATGATGCTATCAGAGTATTCAGAATTCAGGCAGTTCAGTCATTCTGCAGAGCTAGTCAGTTTTTCTTCCCCTTGTTTTGCCACACCTCATTAGGCTTGTTAAGCGAGAGAAATAAATCCAATTTTCTGCAATGCAGACTATTACCATCACATAGGAAAGATAATCATTACAGAAAATTCGTAGAAATATGGCATCAGGTGGTTTTTTTTAATAAAACATTTGGCAAAACCATGTCTTACTGTAATCCACCTGGTGCTGACAGATTCCTGTTCCCATATAGACAGTCAATAATGGAGCAGGAACGGGGAAGCAAATAAAGCTCTGCTGGTGACCCAGGGCCAGAGAGCAGCAAGATACTGCTTCTGAGCAGAGCAAATGCTGAACTCAAAGGTCTTTTGAGAAAGTGGACAAGACAGAGGTACTGCAAAGACTGAAGAAAATGAGCACATTGCTTTTGCTAAAACACACAGGTAGCACAAATTCACATTTTACCCAGATACAGCAAAAAAAAAAAAATAATCCTTGTGAGGTGTGTCTGGATGAATGCATCCTTAACAGCCCAGCAGTTCCAGTCTCTGCTCCACTAAAGAAAGCACAGTGGCTTCTTCTCCATTTCTATAGCTTGTCAGCCTAAGAGTTGTACAAACTCAAATGCCAGCATAGGAAGAATGCTGACAAATAACAAAAGAGGTTAGCTATGCTGGATTATATTCACAGTGTAATGAATAATAATGGAAAGTGATCTATAGAACTGAAGGAGGCCAGGAAGGAAATGACAGCTCAGGTTTCTTTTTTAAATCAATTTAATTTACTTCTATATCTGAGTTCACCATTGTCATTGAAAACAAAAAAAATACAAAGAAAAGCCTTTAGCTCTTCTAATGTTGGATTGTGAAATGGTATTAAAAGGAACTCATATCTTTTGATGGGAAACAGAAACAAACAAAAAGCCAATGACACTTCCGAAAGCAGTTCTATTAATCTCTGTAAGTTTCAAAGCCTGTGTAGATATGTGATGACTTATATAAAATTATACAGATAGTGTGTTAAAAAAAACCCAAGTCTTGAAACACAAGGCTGAATGTTACCATATCAATCCATACTGCGGAATAATAGTGAGGTTCAACCTCACTTATAGTTTGATAATGATCAGGTAGTGCGTGGACTTTGGGAGTCTGTGACCAGTGCTGAGGTGCTCTGAGCATAGATTCTTCCATTAAAATTCTTGTTGGTCAGTGATTATTCATGTTTTATATTCATGCAATAGCACACCCTCCTTTCTAAAAACTGATTAAAAAACTCCACCAAATCTCTTTCATCTTCATTTTAAGGGTCTTGGAACCAACACCAAAGTAAGATAAAGGATTCTTTCAAGGTACTGAAGGAAATCTTCGAGCCAAGAAATATGTATTTTTGAAATACACACACTGACAACTTTTCTTTATAATTAGTCAAGCACTGCTCTGCTCTTACAATTATTAGTTCTTCAGAATTCTGGAGAAAATATGTCTTGATGTACCAAAACTGAAGTGGCATTTGCAGGCCCAGAACTCCTCTTTAGCTTTGCCCAATTTAAAAATAACAAAACCACACTGTCTGTAAGTTGTAGTCTGTCCCCAGGTACACTGCATGTCTCTTCAGATGCTCTTCAGAGAGACACACACAGCTGGACTGAAGGAGATTTACGTGAGTTGGCAGGACTACAGAACATCGACTTTGAACTGGTAGATTTTATTGCAAAAATCAAACTGTTTCTTAAAATTTGATCCAATGACTACTCCAAAAGGACATAAACTCAATTAGTCATAAGACAAGTGTTTACTTAGCTCCCAAGTGAGCCAACAGGGGAAATGGAAAGTGCTTTCCCTTTTAGTCATTTATTTGTGTATATGGGCAGTGCTTGCAAAGCTTCTAAGGCACTTCACATTGAGTCTGGAGACTGGCAAAGTTCATTAGTCAAAGGCCTGTAAAGCAGGTGGAAACAGAATTTCTGCCTGACACACACACATTTTGCACTCATTGCACAGTAATTTTCTGTTGGGCAACCTAAACTGTGGCTATGTTTTCCATCAGCTGTTCTGAGCATATACAATAGTATGCTTTCCTCAGTGTGCAATGGCACAAATTTCAATAGCATACAGCTAAAAAAACCTCAACTCGTTTTTTACTGACTATTGGTTATACTTTTTATAGTCAGGGAGAATTGATCACAGCCCTTGTTAACCTGGTGGAAGTCTATTCACATTTCTCCTTAACAAGCCAATGTAAGTTCTAAACTTCAAAACCACGTCTTAGCTTTGGTTCAAACACTCTAGAATTAATGCCTGTGAACTGCAGTTGCTAAAAACATACCATGGTATTTGCTCTTTGAGAAATTCCCTGACAATCTTCCTCAGCCCCTTGGAGGATAGAGAAGCAGAAGCAAAGATATGCCTTCAGCAGGGCAAAGGAATCTGCAGTATGTTTCCATCCCACAGTACAGAAGGATGACAGTCAGAGTGGATTCAGATTTTCTGGAAATTTTATCTTTGTTTGGCTGATTAAGATCTTCCTCTGAACCTTTTCCAAGTATGACAGAGACACCTAAAATGCACCCATAGCAAACAAGGACAAAGCACTCATAGGGGAACTGAGAACCATTCTGACATACATCATGGCTATTGCACATCAAGCCATGGCTTTGCAGTTCCCCACTAACCACCTCTTCTTAAGTCTAGCAACAAATTCATAATGAAAACTCATGCTAACAATAGCTGCCAGGGAAATCAGAAGATGCACTTTGTACTTTTCCCTGAAGTCTTTACGAGCCAGAATGGGAATGAAAGAAAAAATAATTCCACATTCAGCATGAATCTTAAACCATAGTCTCACCATGTAACATGCAGCAAATGTTTTCATAATTCCAGATTACCTATAAATAGTGTTCAAATACCATACCCATATTTTAAATATCCCTTGAATCCTACTGTCTTTCCCGTTGAAACTTCCAGGTTTTTACTAACCTGCTATTTATCAAAAGACAAAGGGGAAAATGTCTTGCATCTCAGTAATAAGCTTGTAACAGCAGAGTTTGCTCTAAAAAGCTTCAATGATTTTGTGTGTGTGTTAACAAGCAGAGTGTAGTATGTACTATATTGCATGTACCATGAGAAGTTATTCAGAATAATTTTTTTTCCATTCAACAGTAGCACTTCTCAAATATTCTAAGGTAGCTGTTACCTCCTGGAAACTTCATTATTCTGCTTTCTTGTTTAGGATTTTCTGTTACTCTAATTCCCAGCTGGATAGTTTGTACATTCAGTAGTTACAATTAATTACATTTTATAGATGATGGAAGGTATTGGTCTGTATCTGGAGACCACGAACAGTAGAAACAGAAAAGCCTTTCCCAGAGAAAAATTGCATTCTTATTGCTTAAAGTATTTGTATTAATTTAGCCAATTGACAAGATTTATAATGCAATCATTAACAGCAAGATTTTTTTTTTTTTCAAACATTACTTAATTCACTAAATAAAATAATCTAATGTTTCTCCTTTGCAAAATGTACACTTTAGTGTGACAGTTCTTAAATTTCGCCACAATTCTGAAAAGAATGTTAGTCTGCAAAGTACAGAGAATTTTGAAAGGCACTCTGCCACCTATCTTGCTGATTATATACATATTCAGATAAAGCAATTTCCTTCTAATGTTCAAAGACGATCATACTTGCAATAACATATATGTATGGATGCATATACACATGCACATAAGACCTCCAGAACCTAAGAGGAATCCGAGCTGCAGCTTGCCTACAGCAACCTAGTGATGCAGTTGCCATCCCATACATCTCAGAAAAGTGACAGCTGCTCTCAGGTTTCAGTATGGAGGTAGAGGCTCCACAAACAAACTGCTGAAGTGCTCGAAAACGTGGACAGCAGAAAAAGAGAGGAGATAACAGTGGATAACAAAAAATTCTCAAGAAACTTCTCAAGGTATTTCTTAGGTAATTGCCCAATTTTTGATCCCTCATACCATCTGAAAGATTGAAGTGGTTACCTGGAAATTGTCTAGCAGATAGAAAAAGGCAAAGGACACATCTGCGGAAGACAGAGGTGAGCTTTTTTAAAAGACCATAGGCAAGATTTCATAATGTCATTGGAAGTATTGTTCTTTCTCTCTCTCTCTTTTTTTTTTCTTCCCTAAAGTAACGCTCTGTACAGGCACTTCTTTCACTTTCTATTGCAAAGTATTCCAACTAACGTCCTGCTTTAACAAGCACTTGTTTTATGGTGTTTGCGTAGTGCTTGTTGCTAAAATTCATGTTTTTCTCAGGAAATATTACTATGCTCCTTGTGCAGTTCTTAGCACTCCTCTCTGTCTCCTCTCTCACAACATTGTGACAAAAAGGATGCTGTCTGCATTTGCCACATCTGCAGGAAACAACAACTCTCATTCACACCCTCTCTCCTTCTCCTAACAAGTATCAGTAATTACACAGTGAGCTACTTTAAGTAAAATTGTGAAGATGGCTTTAATTAAAGGAATATCTTTGTCCATCACTTCCATGCATGCAGGTTAGCTAATTACATGGCTCAGCAGCAGAGAAAAAGAAAAAAAATGAGTGTCTATGGGGGTTTTCAGGTCTATGTGTGTTTTCGGTCAGGAAGCCTCCACAAAAAACACGCTTTGTTTCTCTTCCCAATGTGGTTTCAGAGTTCACAACGGCAGCTCTCATGTCCCACCCTCTTACATCTCCACCGAACAAATATTAGACATGTAGCACGAGTCGGGGTACAGAAAGCTTTTGGGATTTGGCATTCGGTACATGGAGAATGAATTGCTAAATTCCAGATGTGCCTAGTAATGTCAGTGACCGTAATCAAGTACTCATTTACTAATACGTAAGTTGCATGCACATGCATAAGGACTTTTGTGTAAACAAGAACACTGACTGAGCTCAGCAAGATGGCATGATTAGAAAATCGACAGCCACTCAGTATCTGTTAATAGTCATAGCATTACACCTACAATCTGAAGTACATTCTGAAATGTATCAGGGAGGATGTGGTGGATAAGCTCAGCTTATCACACAATACTGTTGGCTGGAAAAAAAATGCTAGAGAAATGCATTGAGAAATCAGTGCTGGTTATTATTCCTTTTGAAGTTATGTTACCGTGTGGAGCATTAGAGACCTGCATGACTAGTAAGAACTATTTTCTAAAACTTCATTGTTAAGCAAGAAAACAGGTAGATTTTAATGTATAGAGAGGTTTGGCTTTTGGAGCTGCAGTTTTTAGAACTTGTTTTTTCTGATTTCTTGACAGAGAAAAAGAAGGGGAAGTAGAATTTTCTGTTTGTTTTCACACCTTTCCATCTCCTGATCTATTGATATCTACTTATAAAATGTGGAAAGAAATAAACCTAGCTTGAAAGCATCAGCGGAGCCCAGAACCATCTGTTATTAGGAAAGCTCTCCACAAAGATCAAGTAATAGCAGTGGAAATCCAAAGTGCAGGAATATAATACCAAGGTTGAGCTCTGAGCTGAATAATTGGCTTTACCAAACTAACACAGCTCCAGCAGATGGGATCCAATCTCATAAAAAATGATCTGCTTTTACTCTCTGCAGCCTGCAGAATCCTTTTGAAAGCTGTATGCTGCTGCTGCTCCTCCGAGAAGCTGTTCCCAATGATCACAAGCAGCTCTGGGACAGAGGCTTAACTTCCGTGCAACATCCACTTGCTGCTCCTACTGCAAAGTGGCGCCTGGCCACTCTTTATGGCTATTACTTCAACCTCTAGTAAAGGCTAAATTGCATGCCTGTTAGGATTATTACTATTACTATATGCTTAGTGACGCTGCTTGACCTCCTCCTTTCTTATTTGCCATCGGTGTTCCATTTTTCTAAGAATCAACAGCATGAGAAAATTACTGCTACAACAGAATGAAATCTGGATCATACCAGCTCTGATGAGTAACTGGTCATGCAGGAACCTGAGGACGATTCAGCTCACGGCTACCTTGAATGTCACATGCATAGAAACCAGTGAGCATCTGTGATCAAACAAAAAGGTGGTTCTGGTCTCAATTACACATCATGCCAAGACTGAATGCTACATGACTGAACTGAACACAGCTGAAAGCAGCAGATGCCATGGAGAGTTACACTTGGACAGGAGCACTGAGAAAGCGCTGTGGTATATTCCATAAATACACCACAACCACAGCTCTACTTGCTCAGTGCAGACAGCCAGAATTTTTTTCCTGTGTTCCACCTGTATCTGCCCCAGTCCTACACTGTTTGCTTTCTAGTTTTGAGTCTTTATATAGGTACATTATAGGTCTTCCCTTGGAGGAGATTTTATCACAGCTGGCATGGAAATCTGCATCCAGATAGGCCTCTCCTGAGTCATAGCTGGGCACCACAGTTTGGCTTTAACTAGTGTGCAATTTTTTTCCTCGATGGTGTGCAGAATCTCAAAATACCTAAGCTTCGGATCTAGATTTTTGAATGTTTGTGCTGGGCAGTCTGGCATCTTTTGTACAATGGGAACAGCATTACCAATTTGCTGATGACTGGATGTCTGAGTATTGGATACACAGACACACTTCAGTCTCCCTGCTTGTATTATGTCAGTGTACCTAGGAAATTCATATGCCAAGTTCTAGTAACACAGACTTTTCAAGGTAAGAGAAAATACATCCAGCCACTAACCTTTATTCACTGTTTCCAAAGGTTCTCCACGTGAGAGCTGCTCGGAAAGTAATGCCTCCTATTTTATGTCAACCTGCGCCATCAGAGGCAGATTTTGGTGGTATGGCAGTAGAATTTGAACACTGCCAATAATATTGGCATTTTGTTGCTCTGTGACAGATAGCAGCGGAGGGACAGTCTGACAGAATGGTGTCTGAAGTAGAAGTGCAGATGAAGCAGAAGTATGGAACTGAATTCCTCTGTGAGGAAAAAATGGAACCCACTGACATTCACTGACACTTTCAAAAGTTTACAGAGAACAAACAGTGCATTTAAACACAGTGAGACAGCTGATAGTGCATTTCAGAAGTGGTGACAGTGGCCATCTTCACTGCACAGACTGTCATGAGTGCAGCATGCAAGCTCTTGTAAATTGCTGGCAAAAAATGCATAGCTAATGGTGATGTCTACGCTGAAAAATTGCATTTTGTAGCTGAGAACTTGCTCAATCAAACAGTGTTATTGTGCTCTTCATATCTGTTGTAGTTTCTGTGGAGGAATTACTTTCAGAGCAGCCCACATATCTGAACAAGATCAGATAAAACCCAAATCCAAATTTTTCAACCCCACTTTCAGCAAGTTAGGATGACTGCAGGTCATATCCTAGTTAATAGTGATAGCATGTCTTCTGAATAACAAAGAATAACCAAACTATCTCCAGAAGGCTGTATAGCTGTTCAAACTTTAGGCAACCTAAGCACACTGCTGCTTCTTTACTTAGTCATAAAAAAATTGCCATGTTCTTAACCTGCAATTCTTTGTGTCATTGCTCCCTCCAAGGCATTGTAGCTCACATACTGAAAATAGTGAAATGTATTTTACCTCCTTTAAAATTTCAAGAATATTAGCAATTAAATCAAGCATCTCTGAGCACTAACATTTTGTTTAATTGAACCTTTCAGACATGTAGTCCCACAAGTCTCATGTGCCAAAAGTTGAGAATGATTCTCTACGCAGTGAGTACATTATTCCTTAAAAACACTAGGACAAAAACAAAGACACTCCTGTTCCGAACTTACTGTCATGTTTCATCTAGTAATACTTTGCTCATTCCTGCTTCTGTGATGTGAGACTGCTTCAGAAATAATTTGTTTCAAATGCTATTCTGTTCAGAATGGGAAAGAGACACTATTCAACCATTCAGGGTAAATGCAAAAATATTTCTTACACCTGTGTACTGTAATGCAGGACTTCTGCTCCCCTGTTCTGTGTCAACTGTGAGGCTGCAAATCTAGCAGACTTGACTGGCAAATCAGTGCTCAAACTTGCTCAAACAGTGCTTGTAAAACTCCTCTGAGTTTCTTAATTCAGATTTTTCAAGTTGAATTACTGTTATCAGATCCAGCCAGCTAACATGATTCATTTATCACTTCCAAGAATTTTAAGATGTCAGAATTTTTCATCATGATTATTTTTTTCTAAACCAGCAAACAACATCTGATGAGTTCAGCCCCCACATCCACTCGTGAGGACTGTAGCAATATTTCCTCTGTCCATTTCTATGAATAATTTAAAGCAACCTGCCATTAGCTCTTCTGAGAGAGCTCAGAAAGAAAGAGGAAGCAAGTGCTTCCATTTCTAAGGGACACTTGGTTATTGCACTTTGACTTTCACTGCTGGTTGCAATATTTCTAAAGCACTTTGTACTCTTTCTCCTCATACATCCACTACAACCTTGAATTGCAATAATTGATTTTGAAGAGACTAGAATGACTAGTCTCTTTTATTCTTTTATTTTTTTTTTCATCCGAACTTGCTAAAGAAGTAGTAACATAGAGGTTTGGAATTAAAATTTCATTTACACTTGGCAATCATTCTAGGCAGAAAAAGAGAAAAATTCAACCATCTAGGGTAAATGCAAAAATATTTCTTACACCTGTGTACTGTAATGCAGGACTTCTGCTCCTCTGCTCTGTGTCAAGTGTGAGGCTGCAAATCTAGCAGACCTGACTGGCAAATCAGTGCTCAAACTTGCATGGGAGTGAGGAGGGCATGAGTAGCAGCAGCAATGCCAACAGAAAATAGGAGAATGTTGCCTAGGCCTTCTGTAGTATTGAAGGCTCCTCATATGAAGTTAACTAAGATCACAGAAGGACATATCTTAGTTTTCTGAATCATAACAAGAGACACAAATAGCCATGAAAACGGAGAAATGGGAAAATGGGAGAGTCACAGAATCATAGAATCATAGTATGGCTTGGGTTGGAAGGCCATAAAGATCATCCAGTTCCAACCTCTTGCCATGGTCTGGTTGCCACTCACTGGATCAGGTTGCCCAGAGCCCAATCCAACCTGGCCTTGAACACCTTCAGGGATGGGGCATCCACAGCTTCTCTGTGCAGCAGTGCCAGGGCCTCACCACACTCTGAGTCCCAAATCTGCAAGCATGTTTCTCTGTCTACCCATCGGGTGGGCAAGGAGTACTGGAGTAGAATGGCACCCAATGAACATGCTTCAAGATTCTTAGTCTCAGCTGCTCACCAAGTTTTGTACAGTATGGAGAAAGAATTGCCTAAACCACAGCAAAAACCCAATAAATGAAGAAACACCTGGAATACACTATGAAATTACAGGTTTTGCAGTTCTATGGGCATTGCAATTGTACCCACAAATGTTTCAGTCATAAACAGCAAACAAACTAAAAAAAAATAAAACAAAACAAAACAAAAAAGTGGGATAAAAAGAACAAATTTAATCAATGATTTTTAAAAGCTGCAAAAGAAGAGAGAGTCTTGAGGTCTTTACAGCTAAGCAATGCCTTTCCTTTTGAGGTTTTGAGCACTGCTAATAAAGGGCATGCTCATTGCTCAGGAAACAGTAGCGCGCTGACTACCTGACACCACTCAAATTGCTGCTCCTCTCCCAGTGCATGCAGAAAGGACCAGCAAGCTGGCAGTTGACGAGCCATGCCCTGCTTGCTCGCATAACTCCTAGGGCTCATTTCCCACCCACCCAGGAGGCAGTTGCTGGATTCCCATCTCAGCAGACCAGCAACCAGCTCTGGTTGTGCTATGAGCACTGGTTGTACTCAGCACCGGTGAGGCCGCACCTCGAGTACTGCGTTCGGTTTTGGGCCCCTCACTACAAGAAAGACATTGAGGCCCTGGAATGTGTCCAGAGAAGGGCAACGAAACTGGTGAGGGGTCTGGAGCACAAGTCTTGTGAGGAGCGGCTGAGGGAGCTGGGGTTGTTCAGTCTGGAGAAGAGGAGGCTCAGGGGAGACCTCATTGCACTCTACCACTTACTGAAGGGAGATTGTGGTGAAGAGGGATTTGACCTCTTCTCCCAGGCAACAAGCAGGACGCGGGGCAATGGCCACAAGTTGTATCAGAGGAGGTTTCGATTAGACATAAGGAGAAACTTTCTCTCTCAAAGGGTGGTCAGGCACTGGAATGGCTGCCCAGGGAGGTGGTGGAGTCGCTGTTCCTGGCAGTGTTCAAGAGGCATCTGGATGACGTGCTGCGTGATATGGCTTAGTGCTTGTAGTGGCAATGGTGATGAGGAGACGGTTGGACTAGCTGATCTTATAGGTTGCTTCCAACCTTGTGATTCTATGATTGACTCTATGATTGGCAAATTGAATAGCCAGTACTTTCTAGGTTATCCTCATGAGCACTTTTAATGCTGCAGAGCCTGGGAAAAAATATTACAGAAGGGTGTAATCAAGCAACAACAACAAAAAATTCAAAGGCAAAATAGGATTATAGCAAGTGTTCAGAAACATGACAAAGGAAACAATTCCTTGATTTACTTTATTTAGTTAGTGATTGTGGCAAGAGCTGTGGAGCCTAAGCTATAAATTAGAAAGACAAAAATCAAGTTTGACAAGTATTTACAAACACGGTACAGATAGCTTCAGGGTAGTGACTGTGTGCACCTGAGTTCTTGATTTCAGAGCAGTCCAGTCAGCTATTGGCAGAGATAAGACAATGATCATTGACAACAGAACTGCTTAGAACCGGGCAACTAACTGAACCAACACAAAGAATTCTTTGACTGACTGTTAGAGGTGCCCTGCAGGTGGAAATTTCAGGCAGGTCTCCTTGAGGAAGCTGCTGATACGTCTGCTCTAGCTTGTATGCTTGAGTACTCACTGGGTGAAGTGAAACAAAGACTCCCGTAAGCTATTCCTGCTGCAGAAGTGATCAAATTACTTTAAATAGTCATATAAACCCTTCAGAAGTGGCCAGACAGTCTTTCATACCCAGTTGAGATAGTCTGTGATGACGGAGATCAACAGCAATGGAAAATAAACTGTTGGTGTGCTTTTGTAGATCCATGGCAAGCTGGCTTCAAAGAACCATACAGAACAGAGGTTTGAGGAGCATCTCCTGATCCAACTGTAGACATCTCTAAGCAATGCAATGCAGTGCATCCCTAAGAGCAATGGAGACCCCCATAACCTGCAAGCAGTGGATGGCTGTCTTGCTCAGAAATGACTGCATGTCAGGGTCTTAATAAATTAGGGGTTGTGATTTTTATCCCCTTTCTATCAAACCGTGTAATCTGCCTTATTCACATCTCAGACTGCAAAGACAAGTTAGTATAAAGGACAAGTCACACACTTATCATAACTATGATCTGGCTCTTGGATGAGGTATTTTCTAAGTGCAGTGCCTTCTATGAATAGAGACACTAAGTAATTTTTGAGTTACTCTCTTAGCTATGACAGCTGAGCCAAGTGGCTCTTATGTCAAGAACATACTGCTTTGAAGTGGACTTTGTCCTGTGGTAAATTCTTCCTTTACATTTCCCTTGAAGTGTCAACCTATCCATAGTTATACTTGTAAATCTCAGTAATTTAGGTTATCTTGTATATCTAGATGTATATTATAGATAAATATATATAATATAGATAGTATACATGTCGTATATTCAGCACTATTATAGTGCATTTAAGAGGCAACATATATATGTTGGGTGAGCAGACTTAAAATTAGCTGTAAAAGAAGTAGTTAATGAATGTGACGTGAATGAACTTCTTCCCAGCAACTGGTGTAGGTCCCAAGTTCTTCTGAATTGACCCAAAGATGTAACTTCAATACAAAAATAAGCAATTAGAGGAACATGTATTATGCTGTTTTGTAACAAGAACAGGAGCACTATAAACGCCTAGTTCTTACTGAAAGGATCTGAATTCATTGAAATGAATAATGCTGAATTTTTCAGGACTGACTTGCTTCAGGATGGACTGAGAAGATTGAACAGGCATTCTTTTGGTGTATCAGTTTGCACACTGAAAACATTTTAAATTTCTGGAGTGAGATTGATCTGATCATGTGTTGTTTCTGGTTGTTCTACTGCATATTCTAAATAGGCAATATTCTTCTGGGTGTTCCACTCCACCACTGAGTTAAATACCATTAACAGAGCTAATTATTTGTTTTTTAAATTCAAAAGTTGAGTCAGAAGTCTAAGCATTGGTACTACTCTGGAAGTATTTATGCATCTTCTAGTGATGCTGAATTTTCAATTGGCACTGCTGTCTTTTTAGATTTCTGGTAAGTAGAAGTTGCATGGAATGGCTGGGTGGCCTCTCCTGCAAGTTCTCTCTGTCTCCAAAGAGATGCTTTGTTGCTGTAAGCACTTCTGCTTCCCAATGCTATTACCTCATGTTGCTTGTGTTAATTTAGGGAATGATGTAGTAGCACAGCAGTTTAGCGTGCTACAGGTACAAGCATTTCTAAAATGGTACTCTGTTATGACGAAGGAGTAGAAATCTATATGAAGATCTGCCTTTCATTACCAGCAAGATTTGAAGTGTGAGCAAAGCAGTATCATGTATTGAGACATACCTTTTTGAGGAAAGCAAATGCTTCCATTCATTACGGATTAATTAGAAAAGGAGCCCCATGCAGGACCCAGAATTGTTTATTTGAATAGGTTTCAAGTAAACTACCATATTTCAGCTGGGTACTAATTGTGTGATGTCTGATGGACCCATTACTTTAAAACCAGAGCAGCATAGTAACATTTTCCCCAATGATTAATTAAACTGATTAGATAGTGCCTAAATCTTGCAACGAAGCAAGATCAGTTGAATTTTTCACCATCTCTGCCAGAGGCATTTCTCAGAGCCTGGATAATGTTCAAAACTGGTAGTTTCTTCTACCCCTTGCTTGGTTATAATTCCAAGACAGTCCACAGTGGTGAGCATCTTTCTTCCCCACCATAACTTGGCCGTGCAGTTGCTCTCAGAGGATCTCATAAGGCTCTGGAAACCTCAACTGCTTTTTGGTTAGGCTTATTTACTACAAAGCTTGTTTTCTGAGCAAGGTTAAATGTGCAGCACTTGTGAAAATGCCTGTGTCTGTCGCCAAAGGCACTTAAAAGACAGAAAAGCTATGCTTAACCACTGTCCACTTCAGAAAGTACTAAGGGCAGCAGGAAACCAAAATGAATGGTAAAGTGATTGCATCTTGTACAGTTTTCTTTTCGCTGCTGCTAAAGCTTCTGCCATCTGATCTGACCTTATATGACCTTATATAGATTTGATCTTTTTGTCTCGTTGTAATGATGAATATTTCTGCAACATCATCAGACGAAATTTTGGTGGTGTATGTGCAGCAGATAAAGGAGAGAAAGAGATCTATTTGAAGAGCAGAGTAGGACAATTGGGAATTCGGTAATAATTTAAAGGCTGCTCTTTGGCTTTTAGAAGTGGCTTTTAGTATGTTGCTGAGATGAAATGATGAACATTCATGCTATTTGAGTTCCTAGTGAGAAGCTAATATACCTGCAGTCCTTAACTGGGTTTGTTACAGTATTTGAGATGAACTGATATGTTTCCACCATCAGTTTGTATAGAACGATGTATGACATAGTCCATACTCTGCCCACACTTGCCATAGCCTGAGTTACAAACATCTTTGCATTTGTGAGGTGTTGGATTTATTTTCACTGTAGATGCATAAAGAGCTGCCTGTGAGGTCCTATTGCTTAAGCACATTTCTATTTATGAACGTGCCCCATCTCTGCTCAGCAAAGCATTAAACAAAGTCTGCACTCACTCACTTCACAGTGAAGTTGATGAAGACAAAAGTCTGTTTGGACAACTGAATAGTGCTACATGCAGCTGTATTTGCTGAGTCCAGGCCCTTAGCTCCTTGAACAGTGAGTTAAGAAATTCTCACACCTCTTTCTCTTTCTTGTGATTTTTTACTAAAACCCAGAACACCAAGTGGAATGAATCTGACACCCACTGTGTCCTGCAGTGCTTTATAAAACTTAGTACTTACGGAGCTTCATGTTTACACATCTGCTCTGCGTACACAGGACTGAAACTATATACAGGCTCATTATGCAGCTTTACTCTGCTATGGGCTGCCATGGTGCTCATTTACTAATGTTCCAGAGGGCACTTCTGGGATTAAATAAAGAGAAAAAACAGCATCATGGGAGATGTTTTCTCTCTTGTTTGCATTGCACAATGGAGTTGTAAAAACTACAGGTGGGAAAAAGCCTTATCAATGATTAAGATTCTTGCTGTCGGCTGAAAAGAAAGATCTTGAAAGCAATTTTAATTACTCTGATTTTTTTTCAGAAAGCTTTGTTGTTTGTTTTTTTTTTTTAAAAAAAAAAAGTTTCACAGAAATGGTTATCTCTTATATAGAACTGTGATATCAGAGACCACTTCTGCAGTTTCATGTGCTTGTTCCTTTGGGATAGGGAGTGGGGAAGGTCTCTCTGGAAGGCTGTGCAGATCTTTCTCTCATATCACAGAATCACAGAATCACAAGGTTGGAAACAACCTGCAAGATCATCTAGTCCAACCACCCTCCCATTCCTGTTAGTACCACAAGCACTAAACCATATCATGTAGCTTCTCATCCAGGCACCTCTTGAACACTACCAGGGACGGCGACTCCACCACCTCCCTGGGCAGCCATTCCAGTGCCTGACCACCATTTGAGAGAGAAAGTTTCTCCTAATATCCAACCTAAACCTCCTCTGGTATAACTTCTGGCCGTTTCCTCGGGTCCTACTATTTGCCTGGGAGAAGAGGCCAGACCCTTTTGGACCACAACCTCCCTTCAGCAGGTTGTACAGTGCAATGAGGTCTCCCCTGAGCCTCCTCTTCTCCAGACTGAACAACCCCAGCTCCCTCAGCTGCTCCTCACAGACTTGTGCTCCAGACCCCTCACCAGTTTCATTGCCCTTCTCTGGACACGTTCCAGGGCCTCAATGTCTTTCTTGTAGAGAGGGGCCCAAAACTGAACACAATACTCGAGGTGCGGCCTCACCGGTCCTGAGTAGAGGGGGATGCTCACCTCCCTGCTCCTGCTGGCCACACCATTCCTAATGCAGGCCAGGATGCTGTTGGCTCTCTTGGCCACCTGGGCACACTGCGGGCTCATGTTCAGCCGAGCATCAACCAACAGCGCCAGGTCCTTCTCTTCTTCACACTCATCCAGCCACTCATCCCCAAGCCTATAACACTGCAGGGGTTGTTGTGCCCAAAGAGCAGGACCTGACAAGAAATAGAGAACTTCCAGGTGGCACTGGTAATACACACTTTCACTCTTACAGTTCTGAGTTAACAGCGAAAATATTGAGACATCTCCCTTTGGCCACAGTCTTTGTGGGAAGAATCAAGACACTGAAACGAGGCCATGAAACTTGGGTTTAACTTACTTAACTTAACTTACTTAACTTAACTTACTGCTTGAGGAGGCAGCACCCTATTCCCAGGATGCTCCAACATTTCACATTCTCTTTCTTCTTGTTTCTGAAGCTACAAAACTGCTGTGCCTGCTTCTATGTGCAGAATTCTTTGCATCTTGGAAATAATAATTTATGATATAGAAGCAATTAATTTCTAATTAAATAGAGATATGAGTTATAGCAGCACTTTCTTTCACAGTGATGGTTCACTAACATGCAGCTGAATAGGCTTTTCATAATCCTGGAAATTCTTGAACTGCAACCAGGTTAATAACTACATCAAAGCTATGAACTTATTGGCTCCTACTGGATTCCTTAAATTGTTACTCTATGACAGTGAAGTACAGTATAATTTCCAGTTGCTCTCCTGTATTTTCTCAGATTGCTATGTTGAAAGTGTAGCTTTCAACAATGATCAAGTGTAGAAACTGATCTGAATTTTCTTTGATTGATTATAATCAATGGCAAATTATAGCATATAGCATCTTAAATTCCCACTAGCATACCTATTCAGTCCTTTAATTTTGCAAGTTCCTCCTTAATCAAAGAGCGAGCTGCAGATGGGCTGAAAGTGACAAAGCTGGCATTATTGTAGCTATTTTATAAGCTCTGCGATTTAAGCTGGTGTTCTTAGTCCAGCTACTGCTGAATCCTGCTGGGCAATTTCAGAAGAAAGGACTGTAACTTGAGAGATAGAGCTAAGCAGTGATGGCTCAAGGGCCCATCACTCAAGAAAAGGCTGCTTGCTGCCTGCTAAGAGGACTTTTGGTCTAAGGGCTGTTAATCTGGCACACTGCACCAAACTCAGACAAAAAGATTCTCTTGAAATTAAAAAAAAAACAAAAACCCCTCTTTACAGACCCTTATGTTTCTCAGTAAAGAATGCATTTATTGTTGCTGCTATTTATTTATTTGTTTCCTGTGCCTGGAATTCTACGCAAATTGCACTGGCTGTACAGCTCTGTGATATCTTATAATAAGGCCAACTGAGGAATTTTTCTGCAGCATCTCACCCTCCCCCCCCAAAGCTCTCTCATGCATAACACTCTCCTGAGTTTTAGGCCGGAAATTAGGTTGGAAGAGCGGTAAGCCTGAGATATAATCAGCTGAGTACCATAAACATCCCCATACTGTGTTCGCTGTGTGTAAAAATAAAAAGCACTCCTCCTGCTTAGTATCTCCCCAGCTTCTGTGTGGAGTCTAATGATATTTGACAGACAGCCCCTTTTGTTTTTCATTGGCAAGATTTCTTACCCCCTGCAGCTGAATCAGTCTTCCCTAGAGCCATCAGAAGTGGTGGTGAAAATCTCCTGTCTCCAGGCCTGATTTTGGAGACTCATTCTTGCAATCCCTCGCATCCTCAAGAAGTGTGTCCCCAGTGTCAGTCAGCGTGCTATTGATACAGCCTGAACGTCAATGTGTTATTCATATTTCTCTGAGTTCATCAGTGTCTCAGCTTGTTATTCTCACTGTTCCTTGGAATAACAGAGCTTAGTGAGGCAATTTATGCTCAGCTTCTGCAGCGTGTGCAACTAACATATTCTATTCGAAAATATTACGGAAAAAATAGCAACTATGTCTAATCACCTTCTTCCCTCCAGGGATTTAAAGCACAATAGCATTCTAACTGCACTCACTTAAATGCTTTTTAAAATAATACCTCTGAGTGTAGAAGTGCTCAGATGCTTCAGAAAAGCCTTTCCCTCCTTGCATGGGCCTTAGCTCCTGGTGAAGACTCACTTGTAGTCCTGTCTCATGGGGGTAAATAAAGAATCCTGCCTCCAACATCAGCACAGTAAAAATGGAGCATAGGCATTCAAGTTCTTAGCATCCTTAGCATCATAGGCACCTTGTCAGTGTCAGCATACTGACACACATTCACTTTTCACAGACAAGAGGGGGAATGGCTGTGCCAACATAATCTACATTACGTATTTAACCTCCTGTTGAGAGTTGAATCAAAATATTAAAGGATTATAATGAAGTCATTTCTGGGGCTGGCTGCCCAGCATAATCCACAGCAAACTCCCCTCTTTTGTCGGATTTCAGTGCTGTATTGCCCACTTAGTTCAGTGCATAGACCTGCTCTCATCCTCCCATGTATGCGTGAGATCAAATATTGTGAGGCATGAATAGAATGACTAATTAGATATTTTAAGTTCCTCAGTCTCCATCTTTAGCTAGGTAGTGTCTCAACTGCCAAAAACATGCATCAAAATATACATGGGGAAATTTTAGGCTTAGACTTCATGCAACATGTTATAAAGAAGAATTTAGAATAACACAATTGACACACATCTGCCCCCATTGCTTAGATGTTCCAGATTTTTCTGGCCACTCCTCCTGAAAACATAAATTCTTCTTACTTTAATCTGCCTATTTGGAGACCAAAATAAATTGGACTAACTGGAAAAAATAAATCTGTTTCATATTCCCATTCAAAGAATTCAAGAACATGTATGAGTTTATAAGTGACTAAACTCACACTCACCCTTGTTTCATCCCAGAGTTAATGTAATCTTTCTCTGTTTGCATCATTTCCAAGTAAAGAATGCAAAGGATTTATATGTTAATTTCCCTCAGCTTTTTGTAAGCAGCACACAGGACAGCAGCAGACAGAAACTGCATACTCAGATTCTATACCAAATTTGCAGCTACTGTCCCTTGACACCATTCATTTTCCAAGTAAGCAGTGTGGTCTGGCATTTCTATATCACCTCCTAAATTATTAAATGATCCGATGGACAAGGGCAAGCTTGATTTTTACAGCTAAAACTTGTGTATCTTCCCCAGTTTGCTGTATCACAGCTACATTGTTTAGACTGTCAAATGGAACAACATGGCCAATACCCATTCTTGCAGTTTTATATCTTATAGCCCTGTGAAGTACTTGTGACTTTCTGTGGGATCATCTCCACTGAGGAACCTTCTAGGATCCTCCAGGCATTTAACAATCACAGAAGAGTCCTCTGCTTTATATCAATAGGCTATTTTGTACTTTAAACAACTTTTCAAATCAAATCAACCAATTTTGCTCTACATGAGACTTGATCAAAATTCTAATAAAATGAACTCAACTTGAATGAAGGACTTGGGATTCATTGTCCTCTTGCTGTACTTCACGATGCCAAAGAAGATTTTTTTAGCTTTGTATTTGGAAGCCAGCTGTGCTATGTCAAAAACAATAGTGCATAAGCTAACCTTAATCTGTGCTTTGAATATATGCATGAGAAATGGATTTACTGCTACAGAGGTGAATTGAACATCTGAAAGTAAACTAGAGGAGTAAGATCTGTTTCACTCCCTTGCAGTTAAGCCATCAGAAATGCTTGCTTTAGGACATCTGAGGACTTCACTATCCTTGTCCTGCTGGCTAGCTTCACGCTGGTGTGACAGAGGAGCATGCTTAGGTTAGAATCATAGAATGGTCTGAGTTGGAAGGGACTTTTAAGGGTCACCTAATTCAACTCCCTTGCAATGAACAGTGATACATATAGCTTGATCAGGGTGCTGAGAGCCCAGCCCAGCCTAACCATGTATATCTTCAGGGATGGTTGAACACTATACAAACTCTGACATCTTACTTGATGATGAAATCCTACTGAAAGGCACAATAAGGAGCCAAGACAGTGGGTTCTGTTACCTTTGGATCTTCTTTACTCTCACAGCTCCCTTTTGTTTTCACGGGCTGATGCTCTGCTCTTCATGTAATTCCACTGTGAACATCTGCAAGGTGCAAGGACAACTTTTCACCATAAGAACCACAGAATTTCCGAAGATTGTGCTTTGGGTCCTTTGTAACTCAGGGTCATTTGTAACTCAGGAATGGTTTTCATTTGGAAGCCTGTCACCTAGAAAGATGTCTGGGACATTCTAGGAATTTTAGGAATGACTAACTAGCACAGTGCAGTTTTCTGTTGTGGTTATCCTATGGGCTGTACCTCCAGTGTTACCATGAGAAAAAAAGATCTGCAGTATTTTAATACTAAGCATGAAAAGAAGGTACCTTGTAAAGTTTAACAAATAGGCAGAACTGTAAATACAGATTTTCAAGAAAAACAGACTTTGAAATTAGGAAAGCATGCACAGACAGAATTCAGTAGCTTGCTGCTTCTGCGATCTACTCAGCAGCTTGAATAAGGTGGATTAGGACCAGCCACGGGATGCTTTTTCCTATCTCCTTGTATTATTATGTCAGCACATGTAGGGTTGCAGGGAAATAAAACAAATCTGCTCCTGCAGACAGAGCAAAATTGAGCAGAGATGACTTCTTACATATAGGTATCTCTAGGTCTTGAAGAGTCATCAGAAAAAAAAGATAAAAGTACGGCTTCTTGTTGAAACAGTTTCCCCATTTCTTGTTGAAATGCAAGCAGAACTACATGATGAGGAAAGGAAGAAAAGTGTACTGAAACAGAAGTATAAGATCTTATTTGTACTTTCTGTTATCCTCAATTCTGTATATTAATTGTGAATACCATAATTTCTCCTTTCACATTATTTTGCTTCAGCTACTTCCCACTATCACTTTCACACAAAGAAGAGTCACAAATCGTGAGCTCTGATACTGTCACTGGAAAAGGAAACAGATTCAAAAACAAAGAAAAAGATCAGCAATAGTGGGTAGTACTGTTTATCACTTACAATTTGCACTGAAATAAATCTGGACTTTCCAGATGGTGCAGAATTAAATGCAGCTTCCGTACCAAGACTGAATCACACAGCTGACAATGTGCCTGTGTTAGTCATGGACTCAGCAAGAGTAAAAGGATCAACTGCATTTTGGATGGCTTGGCTATCCAGGTGATGTGCAGGCACATTAGATGCAGATTTGCCTCTCTGTGTGGTGTCTGCAGCAGGGTGTCCTGCAGGCTTTTGCAGCTGCTTTCTCCACTGTATGTGTCCAGCTTCCATATGAAAGTCTTTGGAGAGTAACCTGTTCACTTGCAAAGCACGGTTACTCAGAACTGGAAAGGGACATCATATATGAATTACACCATAAAACATAATCTATTACATTTTTGACACTGGCTTGGAAGACAGAAAAAAAAAAAAAAACCTCACAGAAACCCCCCCAAAACAAATTCAAGGTACAGTGCTATTTCTATTATGAAATCAACTTTCCTTAATAGGCTGCAGTTCTCACAGCACAAGGCAAGTTTTCAAGATGATGTACTATGCTTTGCTGCTTTCTGATTAACAAACACGTTTTCTCTTTAAATCTGGAGGAAAAAAAAAGTTATTGTTTTATGCAGCACAATTGCAAACAATTGTGTTTGTCTTATGAAATTTATGATTTAAAAGAAGATAAAAGCTGCATTGCTATAATCATAGACGTCTAAAAAATTCAATCAGAAGACAATTATAATAACAAAAGCTCTTTCAGATTCAATGAATTACAACTGGTAGGGTAATCATTGTTTCTGGAAAAATAAGGAGTTTTTTTTTCCTTTCAGACAAGTAATATGGTATAGAAAGGTTGTACTATCTATCTTTATTAAAGTTGCAGGATGAGAGTGAATTGGGTTTAACATAATTGACTCTGGGAGGCATCCCAGAGAAATAAAAAACAGAAACGAGATTTTTTCCTGGTCTACGTGATTCATTTAGGTTCAATGCGACTGTGAAAACATTTGAACTGTACTCTTTTCTTATGCAGCAAGTTATTTCCCATAGACTTACCCCAGATTACAGCTCAGAGCTCCTTTGATAACGCATAGAATTTTATTTTGGTTAATGTGTGACAAAGGATTAGAATTTCCCTTTCATTTTGGTAAAATTTGAGTGAGAAAAGGGCACTGTGAAATTCTGTCAGTCTCCAAATGTGCTGGCTAAAGCTCTGCATGTGTCTTTCAGTGAGATGCCTTACTGTGCCATAGTCACAGATGCTCAAATAGAGCCACGTGAAATAAATGTGATAGAAAAGAGATGTGATAGAGCGTGGTAGAACAGGGCAACGAATAGGCACAACTAAGAGAGAATTCCACATTGCAATGGTCTTAGAAATTTTTATACCAACAAAAGAAGAAATTATCTTTGTTACCTCATTCAACTTTGCCTGCCACAGAATACCAGATCGGATCAATCAATGCATCCCTCTACATACTGGCTTGCTGTTGTGCTTAACCTGTGGATTGCTTAAGATAATGTTCGTAAAATGAAAGCAGGATTTTTACTTCATGCACTCTTCATCTTCGGTGAACTTGAATGTGGTCCCTTAAATGTTTCACAGAGGATACTGCAACATTTTACAAAACGCTGCTGCTGTGGTGGTATGCACATACTACAGAGATGAACCAGGATCATGCTATTCAAACAAAGAACATGAAATTCCTCAAGCTACAGAATTAAGGAAGTCTTGTATTCAACACTGTAATCTATCATGTTTTAGCTGTCATCTGCATTCTTCAATAACAAGAAAAAAGTGTAATTTGCAGACTCTCTGAGTAAACAGAGAGCTTGATTAGGATCCTTCTCTCCTTGTAGCCTTGTTTGCACAAAACTAATAGGAAATTACTAGCTTTTGAGATTCCACTCTACGCTGATTTATTCTGAAACTGAGAAGCTTGTTCAAACTCTGATGGTAGGAGATCAACTCACAGACAGAGACCATGGCCACCATAGCTTCAATTTTTTAGAATGCTATCACAGCTCCCTCTTTCAAGTAGTGTACGATTTGGAAAAGATAGAAGACAGCAAATGTCTTTGGTAGATAAAGATACGCAAGGAGACAGTCAGAAAATATTGGTCAGAGGATAAGATTGTAGCAGGCATGTCAGCCTACTCTGTACAGCTGTTGTGGGAATTATGGAGGAATTTGAAGGATGATGAGATAGTGCTGCAGGTGTTCGTGGGAGGATTCTAGTTTGAATCAAGGGGCAAACAAAAAGGTTGATAAAAGTGATTGACTTAAAATTACTGTCAATACTACACCAGCCTTAAATATCAGCTTACAGAACCAAAATTTGGGCAATTTCAGAGTTTTTCCATTCACATTGAATATAATCTGATATACAAGCACTCCTGCTACAAATTTACTTGCTGATGTCTTTAAATGGATTAATCATTTAAATTTCCACAAAGCCTTGTTCAAAAGAAAGCTTATGGATAATTCCAATGTGAAATATAAAAAATACAGGGTTTTTTTTTTTTTTTTTGGTAAGGAAATGCTTTGATTTTAGCCATCACACACCTATAGCAAGAATTTACAGTTCCTTTTACTTTTTGTTATACAAAGTACTGCAAAACAAGCACAAGTACCTTAAAGCATTAGCAGCACTTTTTGCACTGTTTAACCTTTAAACTTAATATACAGCATGCTTTGATAAGATGCTTCTGAAAAAATACTTCAACATTTATAATCATAAATGTCCCAGCAGCCCCCTGCAGTGGACTCAAAGCCTCACTGTTGAGTGGAAAGAGGGGGAGAAACAGAATTCACTTGGAATTAAAAAAGAAAAGAAAAAAAAAAAAGAAAAAAAAAAAAAGAAAAAAAAAAAAAGAAAAAAGCATAAGAACAAGAAAGATGGCTTTTTTTTACCCCCTCCCACTATTTCTCACCTTCTGTAGCTGAGAATGAATCAGAAAGCCCATGTTTCTGCTTACTGTATTCGAAAGTTTTTGATCAACTCCATAGAATTAGGGGACTGAAGAACTAATGATAAATTGTGTATATTCTTTTAGCTACCTAATATCTAAACAGCAGATGACTTGCTATTGAAAAACTAAATTGGGCTCTTTTATGCAAAATAATGAGCGTCTAAATATTTTTCTCTGTAGGAAGGTAAATGGCAATAGATGATTTCATTCTAATCTGAGTACTTTTTCTTCATTCCTGCTTGCAATTTTTCCTTGCTGCTTCAATGCTTTCAAATCTTCCACCTTCCCCTAGTAGACCGGATAGATTCCAGACATGCCACACAGCAGAAGACAGACAGATGTTCTGTCCCTTCGCAGGCCTCACTTGTTTTATTATTCACTGCACTAGCAAAAGGATCAGTCTTTCTATGTGACAGCTGTTGTATTTTAAAGAAGAGCTTGAAAAAAATAAATAAGAAAACCCATCACAATCTCAAAACACAAATTTCTGAGTGCTAGCTGAGAGGAGGATAGAGAACTCATTTCAGAAGTTGTCTGCTAAAAGGCATGAACTCAGAAAGAGTCAGTTCTGATAACTCACTTATGTTTTCCACTGAATAAAATATTTTGACATTTTTGTAGTCTAAATGAGAGATGCCGAGAGCTGTTCACATACAATTCAAACTCTAGTGAGCAAGTTACTGCAGGCTGGCATGAATTCATACCAGCAACTTCCTTTGTCAGGCCATCTTCCAGTTCACTGTGAGTACAGAGGTGGAAAAGGCAGCAGAAAGCCCATGCGCAAAGGACTCTCCAGAAGGTCCTGATCATTGTGGCACATGGTTAGAGTCTTCCTTCCCTCCCAGCAGCAAATGGCACTAAGCATCCATTCCTCACAGCCATGCTTTCAAATCGCTTTTCACTGCTGAATGATTACCTGGCCAGCAATGTCTATTGGAAAGGAAAATTTGAAGTGAATATTTACAGTGAAAAAAACAGTGGGAGTTAATGTAAGATGCCTCCAAGCTGTATGCCGTGCTCCAATGAAGACTGTTTAGGTACACATATGCCTCCTCTTTTCCTGGGATGTTTTTCACCACTCTCACATCTGCGTTACACAGGAATAGCACAGATGGGGAAAAAATAAAGGACAAAGCACAGACGTATAGTTGTATAAATAAGAAGGACCTGGTTGCATCATTGCATGCATCAGTACATGTCAAGGGCTGACCTGCTGAAAGGAGCTCTGCAGAGAATGGAAACGCTATGTATTTTTCTTTAATTTTAATGCATTTTGCTATGTATTAGGTGGAATGAAGGGAAAGTTCCTTGGGAGAGACAGTAAATTGGCTGATGGTGAGACATGACAGATGGGGAAGAAAAAGGAACTATATAGGAAATAATTCGGAGAGAAGAAATACAGACAAAGGGAAAAATAAGACAGGTAGACGTGGGAGAATCAGAAATCAGCAAGTGAAAATGAAGCATGATGTTGAAGAAAAGGAGAGAACGACAAGAAAGAAACAGAATGAGACAAAAGATCTCAGGAAGAAAAGGAGATATGTGAAAGATGAAAGGAAAGAAACATGCTAGAGGTGCCATCCAGAGGGTCCGTGACAGGCTTGAGAGGTGGGTCCATGCCAACCTCATGAAATTTAACAAGGCCAAGTGCAATGCATGGATTCAATTTTAATTCACTCACTTGAACTCCAGATTTCATTTGTTTTTTGGAATTGTTTACAAACAGTTAAGTGGCACTTACAAACAGATAAGTTTACAAACAGATAAGTGGCACTTTACAGACACGTATCAATTGTCTTGTTAAGGGTTAGAAAAAACATCGTAAAGGAAGAAGGTTGTTGAAGCAAACAAAATCAGTGTTGAGAGGTCACAGATATTTCCACGATGGTAAAATATTATTATTGCCTAGTGGGAAGTAAATTAAAGGATTGCAGTGTAAATTAACAGCCACAGTGGGTTGCTGCTGCATGAAAAGGGACTTTTCAGAAAGATTTTATAGAGCGATTTTTTTTTTTTTTAACAGAAATGGCAAGGAGACTGTTGTGTACACTGAGGAAGGAAAGTATGAATGTAAAAACTTTATAAAGATGGAGGAACCTTGTGCACCAGAGCTATGGACGTATGCACTGCAGTAGGGCAGACAGCTAAACAGAAGGGTGGAATGGGTAATTTGCTGAGTGGACTGGAGTGATGGAGGTGGCATGGCTAATGCCTGATGCTTCGTAGCCTGTTCGACACTTCCTCTTTCTTCTCACACGTACCTAATTTTTTAACAAATGCCATATCTGTAAAACTCAGGCTCATTCATTTTCACTTAAACACCTTTTATCCAAGTTTCATGCGAATTTGGAAAACAGCACTTTTATCTAGCCAAAATGAGGTGCTCTGAAGAAAACAATATGCACATCACAGCTGAAATGTATTTGATCTTAGAAGTGTTGCTGCCATTTCTTCTGGAAAAAGTGTTGACAAGGACTCTACATCACAGGAGGAAGGCAAAAAATAGGATATATTTGTATTTTGTCATCACATCAGGATCAGAGACAATAAATTAATCTCTGCTTAGGAAGAAGGAAAAAAAATAGGCCACGTTAAGAAGACTATTTCTTTCGTTTTAAAATAGAAAATGGAAAGTAAGATAAAAGTAAAAGCTCTATTATTTTAATTAAAATATATGTACATACTTGAGTGCGAATAGGAATCAGAAATGAAATCCTGCAGCTTAGAAGTCAGATCTGTATGAGTATTTCTTTTAATTATCCTTTTCCAAAACAAGCTTTTTTCAATCCAGTGTCAGAGCAGAATGTCTCTCACAAGAACATCAAAGCATGCAGAAGCATTTTTTAAAGCAACTAGACATTTCAGGCTGAAAAGGTTAGTGAAATCTAGTATACCAAAATTTATCACAAAAGTGCAACTTGATAACTGTGTTTAACAGACAAAAGGAAGCATTTTCAAGGCTCCTGCCATTCCTGAGGACATAGCTGAGTAAGGATTTTTACAGAAGGTAAAGAACAGAGAAAAACAAAAAACAAACAAACAAAAAACAACGACAACAAAAAAAATCCCCTCTTTACTGCTCACTGAGTTGAAGTCTCAAAACTGAAAGGACAGAAAAACCCCAACAAAACAGTTTTCACAGAGGCTCCTTCTTAAACCTTCACAGCTGTTTCAGAAGCGAACGTAAGAGTCCCCTCAGGCTAACCTGTTTTAGGACTGGAGTCCCAGTTTCCAGCACTATGTACCTACTTCAGAATGTGAGCTTTTCTCCTTGAATTTGTAAGTGCTTATTGGAAAGCTCACATTGTAGACTGCAACGCAGACAAGAAATATTGATAATAGCCCTCTCTATGAAGCAGGGCAAACTGTTAAATGCCAGAAGATTCTTTCTGTTTTGCAGACATCTTCACTGTAGTGACATTATTCTACCGTGTAGGCAAGGAACTCTCTCAAAAAAGAGCGTTTCAGTGCTTTTGAAAAAGTCCGTTCTCCATTGCCATGACATTTAAAAACACAGAAAAGAGGAATAAAAGTGCAGAACTCAAGTTAAAACTCTCCTTTTTTAGCCACTGTGTTGATACATGCTGAAGATGGATTGGTCATGATTAAAGGTGAAACAGTTCGTATCCCTACCAATTAATTATGTATTTAATATAAATTAATCCTTATTTAATGAGGTCTAAGTCATTAGAATCAAGTTTGCATAGATACAGATAGATAGACAGATAGGTGTAATTGGTGCTACGAAAGTGAAACTTTTATGTGTGAAATGAAGGTCAGAGCTAGAGATAGTCACAGTTTTATTATTAAAGAGATTCCAGACTCATTACTGATATACTGCCCAGGGTATCACTGTGATAATTTCATAGTTGAGGCTCCTGGGGGGGTTGATTAAAAATGTAAATGATTGCTTTCCTTGCTTGGGGAGAATGACAGACTGTACACACTGTAAAGATAATCTTTAAGAACAAAAGGAGTTCTGTCTGCTGAGCAAGTGACTCAATACTCTGCCTGCTGGAGACAGCAGCTCCTCCCTGGGACAGGCACAGTGGTCTGTACCTAACACAAACAAAAGACAAAAAAAAGGACAGGAAAAAGGAAAAGCTAGAAGGGAAGAGATCTCTGCTCCTCAGTCTTCAAACAGCTTCATTACAAAAATACTGTTTGCTTACAATGGGATGAGGGAAGTCTTATGCCCCAGACTCCCGATGCTAACCAAGTCTGTGTGTGATGCTGAGCTAACAACCCTGCTGAACTCACTTTAAACTGTACAACCTCTTTAGGTAGTATGATAAGCAGGAATTTTAGAATGAACTGCTGTGGAGGAAGGGAGTTACACATTTCTCTAGCTAATTTAATAAGTTTAGACATCAAGGTGCTTTGGCTGTTTATCCAGAGGTCTTTCAGGAAGATCTCAGCACCTAGGCTGACGTAATGGAGACAAGAGTAACCATATTTCCTGTGTTCTCGTGTTTTTCCTGAAGCAGATGACTCAAAATCTGATTTTACGTCACAAGGTGCACAGTAAGAAGATAAGTGACTGTGCCATCACAGAATCACAGAATCATAGAATTGTAGGGGTTGGAAGGGACCTCCAGAGATCATTGAGTCCAACCCCCTGCCAAAGCAGGTTCCCTACAGCAGGTCGCACAGGTCGGCATCCAGGCAGGTCTTGAACATCTCCAGAGAAGGAGACTCCACCACCTCCCTGGGCAGCCTGTTCCAGTGCTCCGTCACCTCACTGTAAAGAAGTTCCTTCACACATTGGTGCAGAACTTCTATGCTGCAGTTTCTGGCCGTTTCCCCTTGTCCTGTCTCCACTCACCACTGAAAACAGTCCGGCCTCACCATTCTGCCCCCCACACCTCAGATATTTATAGACCTGGATCAGGTCCCCTCTCAGTCTCCTTTTCTCAAGGCTGAACAGACCCAGTTCACTCAGCCTTTCCTCATAGGACAGATGCTCCAGGCCCTTCAACATCTTCGTGGCCCTCCGCTGGACTCTTTCCAAGAGGTCCTTGTCTTTTTTGTACTGGGGAGCCCAGAACTGGACGCAGTACTCCAGATGAGGCCTTACCAGGGCAGAGTAGAGGGGAAGGATCACCTCCTTCGACCTGCTGGCCATGCTATTTTTAATGCATACCAGGATGTCATTGGCCTTTTTGGCCACAAGGGCACACTGCTGGCTCATGGCCAACCTGTCATCCACCAGGACACCCAGGTCCTTTTCCACAGAGCTCCCCTCCAGCAGCTCATCCCCCAACCTGTACTGGTGCATGCAATTATTCCTCCCCAGATGCAAGACTTGCTTTTGTTAAACCTCATCCGTTTTTTTTCTGCCCAGCTCTCCAGCCTATCCAGGTCTTGCTGAATGGCAACACAGCCTTCAGGAGTGTCAGCCATGGTCTAGTGTTGGCTGATCAACAAAGAAGACAAAATATGGACCATTACTCCTTACCTTCAGAAAATAACTTCTCTGTCTATTTATCTTCTTTTATTGTGCACTGTCTGCTTTCTGGTTGAATCCTGTGAATCTAGAAACATCCAATTCAGATGGCTGCGAGTTTCCAGGTTTTAACTGCATGTCCTGCTTCTCTTGTCAGCTTCTATGGGGTCAATACAAAAGCAACTATTTTGAGTACATTACATGAATGCCATTCAGAATTGGCTTGCTGCATAAGAAAGTGACATGCTAGAGGGAAGGAATGCCATCCAGAGGGACACGGACAGGCTTGAGAGATGGGCCCATGCCAACCTCATGAAGTTCTAAAAGACCAAGTGCCAGGTTCTGAGTTCAGACAGGACATCTGAAGAAGCTAGGAAAGAACTGTTTTGAGAGGTGAGCAGAAATAAGACAAGACTTTCAGACAAGACCTGACCATGGCTGAATTTTTTCCCATTGAAAAACATTAATCTCTCATGACTTACAGTGCTCAGATGGGAAAGTTCCAAAATTATGTCCCCAGCTTGAACTGCATACTGTTGTTGGCAATAGATAATGTCATTTACCTTCATCTAAAGTGCTTCCTATCATAACGAAACTGAAATGTATTCTGGAGTGCAAAGCCCAGAAGGCCAATGACATCCTGCGAGGGGATTGCCTCCCTCTCTGTATGAGGCCCCAGTTGGACAACTGCATCCAGGTTTCTGCACAAGGATACAGAGCTGTTGGAGCAGGTCCAGAGGAGAGCCATGAGGATGGTCACCTATGAGGAGGGCTGGAGCACCTCTCCTATGAAGACAAGCTGAGGTAGCTGAGCTTGTTGAGCTTGGAGAAGACTCCAGGGAGACCTCACTGTGGCCTTCCAGTGCTTGAGGGGAGCTTATCAGCAGGAGAGGACCAACTTTTCACAGAATCTAATAGTGATATTACAAGGAGGAATGGCTTTAAACTAAAAGAGAGCAGATTCAGGTTAAATATTAGGATGAAGTTTTTCACTCAGAATATGGTAAGACCCTGTCACAGTCTGCCCAGAAAATCTGTGAATATCCCATCCCTGGAGGAGTTCAAGGCCAGGCTGGATGGGGCCCAGGGCAGCCTGATCTCATGGTTGGCAACCCTGTCCACATCAGGGGCGGGAACTCATTGATCTTCAAGATCCCTTCTAACCTAAATCATTCTATGATTCTATGATGTTTTTGTACCCAAATCTCCCAGCACACAAGTGAAGAGAAAGAGTTAAGAATCTATCATTTTACCATGAACGAAAATCTACTTCATTTTTTGATTGGACCAGGATCAAGAAAACAAATGACCTTGAGAGGAAGAAGGCAGCAATTTATTTTATTCACTCCTAATTGAAAGAATTATAAGTAGAAGCTCTTACTATCTATTTTTTTCTTTTTTTTCTTTTTCCCAGTTGCGGTGAACTGGGAAGGCAAATAAGTACATAATTGCATACATATTCTTCAACTTCCTTAAATTCAGCTGTCAAAAAACCACAAAAATTTTTGAAGTAAGAAATTGTAACTTTCATTCAAATGAATTAGAATTTCCTTATAGATCTCATAGTTTTAAATCACGCTTACAGACCCACAGTGATTTTTATGAACCACCTTTCCACTCCAGCTATTATCATAACTAAAGAAGCAGGAAATAATTTTGACAAAAGATACTAACAAGTGCCTGACAGTAGTTTGGCAAGAGTAATGGCAATAATTCGTAAGAGAATAGTACTGAAATCACCCACCTTCCAGTAGAATCCACCAAAAACAAATTCTTCAATGAAAGGATAATATATTTTAGGTTCATTTGAAAATAGATAACAAAAAGTTTAGCATAACTGTGTGAAATATTTACAATCAAAGCTAGATATTAAGAGTACTTATATGTAGCTAAGGCTCTATTTTCCCATTAGATTTTTCTCAAAATACAACCCTATAAATATCAGCAGCCCCTGCCCTTGTTTTTTTTGTCTGGAAGATCTTCATGAGTTAAGAAAGTGTGTTGTAGCTATCCTGCAAATTCTCTGTGAAGATATCGAATACACTGCAGAAGATTTTCTGTCACTGTTGAAACATCCTCTGAGAGTTCCTCTATACTGTGCCTATCAGGCATGGCATCAAGAATAGAAAAAGCACTATAATCCTTCCAAAACAAATGAGTACAACATAATTACTTTCTAGCAGAATAAATCAACTCACTAGTCATCTGTCCTGTTAAATTTTTGACCTCATCTCATCTCCCCGCTTCAATTGTCTTTCTGACATTTTAGCCTTTCTGTTCCTCCAGCTTTCCCCTTTGTTCACGTGTTTCATGTTGAGACAAGAGAATCTCTAATTGAACCCACTACAAAAAACATAGCTGAAGGTACACCAGACAATACGCTTGGGAAGAAGGGTGTCAGGATTAAAATGTGCACAAACACTGAAATTGACAGCGATTCACAAATTCAACCTCATCAACTCAGAGCAGTTATGCAGTGCTGGAATAACATTAGTTAGTTTTCATAATTATTTCTATTCCAACTGTTATCATAATACTGAAAGACCAAAATAATTTGAGGATGTATTTCTATGTAAGAATATATAGGAATCTAATACACATGCATATACATGTAGCAAATACCTTATACCTTTGATCAGAGGTTAACTGATTTTTAAAGGAACAATTAGTTTTTTCCAGTTTCTACATTGTTACATGTTTTCTCAACAAATGACCTTTCATTTTGCATTCTTCTTACATAAGAGGAAACAAACAATTATGGGTACCCAGTTACTATTTCATGCAATGAAGTCTTAACTAGGAATTTGGTTCTGATGGACTCCCTTAAGTCTCACTGCAGGACATGCTGATGCAAGATTAATGGAGACAAGATTTCACTGTCATTGGTAACAGGGAGACAACGGAAAAGCCGGGGGCACATACAGAGTCTATTTGAGACGGACCTAGATAATTCACATCTCAGTGTTCTTGTAATTTGCTCTGTATGCATTGAATCATAAGAACGATGTTCCTACTTACATAATGCAAACAAACACAATGCTGTCCAAGAGAGCAAATCTAACATGCACAACATTACAGAAATGTGAGTTAGGTAATGATCCAATAGATCTAGAGGCAGAAAATGCAAGGTAGACTGACTCTCAGGTCAGCTCAGGACATATAGCAGACCAAAGAGATCAGAAAGCAACCAATACACATGTGCTGTAGCAGTGCACAGCTCACTCAGAGGAACAAGCTAAGCTTCTGGAACACTGTCCCCCTTTAGGAAACTGCACAGCAAAAAAGTTAATTTTCAAAGTGGCTGGTCATTTGGCAGGCTTGGTTCCAATGTTCCCCTGTCTCCAGGTGACAGTATGTCTCATGTGGATTTCAGAGCATCTGAGAGAGAATTGCCAGCTCTGCTGTAATGCAGCCTAATTCACAATCATTCTCAATGCCACCTTTTGATAACTTGCACTTCTGCATACTGTGAAAAATGTAAAGAGCTTTCTGCATCCCTGGTTCAGTCTTCTCAAAGCTTTAGTTTCTGAGTACAGAATTCAAGCGTTACTCACTGTCCTTAAGGTAGCAGTATAATACAACTCCTTGGCTGGAAGCTGCTTTCAGAGATCCCACCAAGCCTATGAATGGCAGGATACTCAGGTCCTTGCCTCCCCCCAGCATTTATTTTTAGCAAGACAGGCTATGAAACTGCATGAAATGGATTCATGTCTTTGTAATCATAGAATCATAGAATCATGAAGGTTGGAAAAGACCTCTAAGATCATGTAGTCCAGCCTTCCACCTATCCACATAATAATGAATTCAGGAAAATACTGACTTCTTTTACTTGCTTAGGAAATGCCCAATGGGGTAAATGCACAAACACTTGATTTCTAAGAGGTATGAAAAGAAGGAAGGAACGAACTTATCTATAAAAAACAACCAGAATATCCCCATTCCCACATTTCTTTGAAAAAAAAAAACCAACAGATCTGCCATCTGCAATACAGTTAAGTGTAACCAAAGCACGATCAGGTCGACGCAGGGATTCAAAGTCCAGCAGTGTGGATGTGGTTCCCACTACCCAGTGAGACAGCCTTTTTTACCAGCTTGGATGTGCTCAAGTTGTAGACCCATCTGCCCCACAGAAAATCCACTCACAGTAATGGCTTTACAGTGGGAACAGTGTGCAGAACAGAAGACGTCAGATAATAACAGAAGTCAGCAGATAATCCTTTTGTCACAGGGATGAAGGACGGGATTCTAAAACCCAATGAACACCCACAATTCCCATGGATATCAGTGCAAACAAAATGTCAGAAAATGATTAACACTGCAAGGGAGTTCAATGTTCAGTGCTTCTCAGAATTAAGTCACTTCAGGAAAAAAAACAAAAGTATTTCATAAAAATTCAAAAATCAGGAACAGGCACTCTCTCAAAGCAGTAGGACAATGTCTCACTTTTCACATTTCCCTCATTGTTTTTATAGTTTTCATCTTTACCCAGAAACATTAAGAATTTATGTGGCAGATAGCAATTTGAAAAAAGGAGTGTTGAAGGTAAGGGAAGGGAGGGGGAAAGTGGTCTTCATATATGCTGATTTCCTCCTTCACCCTGTGAGACATGACACAGTTTTATCAATAGTTGATCAGTAGCCAAGCAGCAGGCCTATTAACTCCTCTCGTCTTGTAAGCCCTGACACTCAGAAATGCTCTTATCAGCTAAAACTGGAGAATGTTGACAGAAGCCTGCTCTTTCAATTCAAAAGAGATGGTTATCTTGTAATAGTCATATTTGCTTTCTGTATTATCTGAGACAGCCTTCAAGTAGCAATGATCAGAACACCATCAGTTCTCCACTGAGCTTGCTAGTTTTACCTCAGTATTTTGTCCTGTATGTGACAATCTCTAGACTCTGACAGCCATGAGATGCCTTCTCTAACCAAATAACACTGTATGGGGATTGTTTAAAGGCAAATACATCCACCTCTTTTTTTTTCATTTCCTTCTTCTTCTTTTTTTTTTTTTTTAATATCTTTTTCTTTACAGTTTTAGAAGTAGAACTTCTCTGAGAACATTTTCAGGAAAACAAGAAAAACAGCCAAGAAACTTATTAACTTATTCACAGCTAAACCACTCATCTTGAAGCATAATTCACATTTCAGTATCAGCTAGAACTTGTTGAATTAGCTGAGAAACTTTCATGATTGGAAACCTAAATACCTTCTTCTCTCTCCTGACAACTTTCTGAATTTGGAAATGCCATAACCTCTCTCCAATAGCTGTATTCTAATCAGCAGAGCCATTTCTGTTATGAGGGAATGACTGACATTACAGTGCCAACAAAGGAAACTGAGGCTTTGGCTGTCTGGGCTCCTTAACAGCCTGTGGACATCTCCTATTAGAGAAGCTGCACAGAATAGAGCAGACCTGACACGCTTTGGAAATGGCTCTGAAATGCAGAATCACATCATTTGTTTATCTTTGAAATACACTAAAATGATCTGCAGTACACAGAAATTATAAAACTGCTGATTCTAAAACTTGTGGCCAGAGTACACAGGATAAGGGGGAGTTATTATCATAATTACTCTAATTAAGTACAATTATAATTGTATAATTCACATGATATATGATAGATATCTTCAATACATAATTGATTTGATTACAAAATTATACCGTGTGTAATTAGTTGTGCATTATACTATTAATTAAAATTATAAATATTTATTACTAATTATAATAGCCACCTATCCATCTTCTTCAACTTCTAGCATTACATTTTCCTCCACAAGAATTCAAGAAAGTGGAGAGCTTCCACCCAGAAGAATAAACAACTACTCTGTCCCTCATTTTGCACATTCAAAAATTCACAAATAAAAGAAACACTGCCTAAATGAGAAACCAATGTGCACTTAGAGTCTAAGACCTTTAAGAACCTTAGACCTTTAAGAAACATTATTGGAATGATTAAGGTAATAACCCAGAACTGTTTCTCATTCTTAACTCTACTCATTAATCATGACCAAGTGTTTATACTACTCTAGGCCTGCTTCCAGTCTGAATGACAAGAACGATGATGCTGACTCTTAGAAAGGAATATTAAGTCCGTGATGAAAGAAATCTAAGGTGACACTATCATTAATGTTCTTTAAACAGCAAGTATGGAAATACAGACTGTTAGGGCAGAGCCTGGCACGAGTCAAACAAACCCATTTTTATTCCCATTCTAAACCTATTCTATATCAATTTACAGCTGTTGTCCCTTGCAGTACGGACCCTGTTAAAAAGTGTTTTTCCATCTTATTAGCCATGCTTTATATACTAAAAGTTCACAATAAGTTCTCCCTGGAGCATTCCCTGCTCCAAGCTGATCAATCCCGCCTCTCTCAGCCTCACTTCATAGCAGAAGTATTCAGCTTTCTAATCATTTTTGCGGCCCTCTTCTGGACACACTTTAAGAGATTCATATTCTTCTTACACTGTGGGCACCGGAGATGATTGCAGTACTCCAGTTGGAGTCTCACAAGAGCAGAAAAGAGAACCTGCTTACTACCTCTTATCTGATGCAATCCAGGATGTGGTTGGCATTTAAGGCTGGAAGAGCACATTGCTGGTTCTTATCCAAGTTTCCATTCGCTTGTAGCCCTTGTTGTTCTGTCAGTCCACTTATCATCAAGATTATATTGATTTTGGGGATTTCCCTGATCCAGACATAGGCCCTGCACTTGGACTTGCTGAACTTTATGAGATTCACTTGGACCTATCTCTTGACTCCCTCTGGATCCAGAGCAGTTTCTCAGGGGAATCTACCACTGATTCCTTGAACAAAGGAATATTCATCCTCTTAAAATTCTTTAAGGATCTTTATTTCACTCTTTTCCTGACCAGTATCCCTTGAGACTAGGAATTCCACCAGGGGATGATCAATGGAACCCAGGCTGTCACTGGGTTTACTCTCTCTAATTACTTAATCTGCGCTGATAAATAGCTCACATAATTTCACTTGCTCTGGGAACTGCTAGACAATAATTCCTCTATCCTATGTTCCTTAGCATTTGCAATAGCAAAAATGTAGTCTATGTCATTGAAGATACTTACATAGAAGTCTTAACTTTTTAGACATTTTAATTAGTTGCACAATACTTGCCACCTTACCATATTGACACTGCTGTGACTTATTTATGGAAAAGTTCCCTGGAGGCATTCAAGGCCAGGCTGGATGTGGCTCCGGGCAGCCTGGCTGGTGGTTGGCAACCCTGCACATAGCAGGGGGGTTGAAACTACATGATCACTGTAGTCATTTTCAACCCAGGCCTTTCTATGATTCTATGATTACGACATTTATAGCCAAGTATAGCATACAAAGAACTACTTGCTAAATATTTTTATGTATATTAATACATGTACTCTTAAGTCCATACTTGCATATATATATTTTTTTAAAATCTAAGGAAGTTATGCATCTATAACTAAGATTTATTACTTTAGCATTTTTATAAACACACCCCAACATTTTCTCTGAACTTGAAAAGATCATAGAGCTGGTGATTTGAAGAAATACAAAGCTGAGATGTGGAGTACTACCTCCCCTGTGATGTATGGAGAGACCTAATATAAATCTAAGAAAAAACAGCTGGAGCATTGGAAATGTTCTGTGACAGAGTTGTACACAGGCAAATGTACCTATCGGGAAATGGAAGAATCTGTGCTGAGCAACACTCCTGTTTTACAAGACTGATATGGTATCTGAATAATGCAGACAACTCTGCAGGTTGGCATAGTGTGTAATATCTAGAATTAGAGAGTCATTTTAGGTTGGAAAAGACCTTTGAGATCATCAAGTCCCATCATCATATGACCCACTGGGCACTGTCAGGAGGCCATTTCCCTTTCTGCAATGTCCACACTTCTCCGAGGACTCCATCACTCTCCTGGGTGGCCTGTTCCAATGTTTGAAGAAATTCTGAGAAGAAATTCTTCCTGACAGTCAATCTAAACCTTCCCTCAAGTGCAACTTGAGACCATCTCCTCAAGTCCTATCACTTGTCAGTGAGAAGCCTCTGGTAGCACAGATAGGCAGCAATCACAAATCCTCCAAACAGAGAAAATACCTGACTTCTTTTTTTTATGAGAAAATAAAATTGAAATGGCCACAGTGAAACTAATGTGATCACTGATAATTGTATACTGTGTCTTCTGGAAAATCCAGTTTGCAATTTAATTTTTATCTGAGACAAATTACATACAACTCAGCAGTACAAATCCTGAATTGAGAACAATATGAAAGTTCTACTCTGCAAAACACAGTTTGTCTCTGCGCATTATTTATTTGGTTATAACCATTTCTTGATTCATTTTTATAATAAAAATTAGACTCTCCTCCACCCCCCCCCAAAAAAAAAAAAAAAAATTGACAGAGACATTATTTTTTCAGGATTTTGCCTCTTCAGTCTCTAGTGGGAAGGTATATTATGCCATATTCAAAGTGAGACATAAAGTAATTTTCTGCATGTAGAAGAGGTAAGCTCTGAACTCCAAGCAAAAAAAGAAATGAAAAAGCAGTAGAAGGGTCTGCAGAAGTAGTGAGGATGATATATTCCACTTATCAACAAAAGGACTGAACATGCAGAATTCCTTGGGGATTTAAAGCCCTCTGAAAAATTGAGGTAATGGTATGAACACAGGATAGTCGGTTTTTCTCAGTTTCCATATTTATAGATAACATGTGCTGAAAGAAAAAAGAAATATATGCTATTTTACTGCTGAATATGCAACAAATTCCTGCTTTGCCTCAGTGTAACATTGATGTATGGTGTAACTAGAAACACTGGGTTGCATGTGAGCACGGTGCATTTGTGATGACCCAGGGAGTGCTTTGTGTCTGCACTTCCCCACTTCTGCTCGCTGGACATCCTCAGGCAGGAGGCTCTTCCCACTGCTTGGCATTGACCCTCATGGCACAGTGGAAGTCAAGTTGTAAATGTGATATCCCTTAAATCTGCCCTGTGCTGTAGATCCCTTCAGGGAAAGCACTCAGCTCTCATCATCTAAAGGGATGCTGTTTCTGTCTTCAGTCCTTGAAGGTGAATCATCTGATCTACTGTCCTTTAGCACTGAACTCTCCATTTTTGATCTTCTGTCATTTTTAATTTATCAGTCAGAGAGCAGATATTCTGAGTGCTCAAATGAAACTTTGTGAAGCCTGAGGATTTCCAAGGATAGGAGAAATATATTGCTGTTCTGCTAAATCACCCATGGAAGTCAACTGCATCTGCAGACTTCATTACCTCACATAAGGTAAGGTCTTGCATTGTTTCCTTAAGCTAATTCTCTAGATAGTGTTCTCTGGATCTTCCTAAATAAAATCTCAACTACAGAGATAAGAGCAACCAGAAACTGCTTCACACACAGGCTATTGGGTTTGTTCTGCACTTTAATACATCTTTAATCCATCCACCTATGACTTTAGTACAAGTGCATACTGGACCATCTGCTTATTTATTATACTTAGGAATGAAAAAGGTCTGAAGAGCATGTATAAATGTACAAATAAAACATTCAGATGATATTTTGTCAACAGACACTCAAATCTGAATTGGATTTTTTTTCCAGCTGTTTGTTTGTTTTCCAGCTTGTGGGCAAGCAGAGCCCAGCCACAACATGCAGGTGAAAGAGTGTATCTCTGTGCTCACATCTGCTTCTCCCAGTAATGGTGTTCAACTGGTCAACCAAAGAAGAAGCCAGAGGGTCAGCTGTCATCTTTTGTTAGCAAGAGATAAACCACAAACCAAGGAGCAGGTGATGGAGATAGGTGGTGCAAAGCAAAACAGGAGAAAGAAGTGCATTCAAAGCATGCTGCTTCTTTTTACTCAGTTTCACTCCACCAAACGTAACATAGTTCCTAAATAAACTATACTTCTTTTAACAATAATGCTGTGGGAAAAATTCCCTGAATGATGACTATGTATTAAGTTGGAAGTATATATGCAGTATAATTCAGAGCTGAAATGCCATAGAGGAAAGAAATATTTACCTAGAGATACACACTCTAATACTAAGCATAAAAAAACCATAAAGTAGATAAGAAAAGAGAGAGAATTCTATATCAATCTATCTATCTATATTTAAAGATACTGTCATGATTTAAGTTTTCATAAGACCCAAGGGAAGCTCTGGCAAGAAATACTGGAGGACCTTCAATGGTCCAGTAAGCATGATAATCCTTTGGCTTAGGGGGAAATAAATGACTCACACTCTCTTCCATAACTGAAAATCACTTGACCTAAGCCATCTCTTTCATTCTATCTAAAGAACATTTATATCTACTTGAAAGAAGTACATGCACTAAGGAAATTGTGAACACTTATAAGGTAAAAGTATGATAGGGACACCAATCCGCACAGGCATGAGAAATGGTATCTTACCACTAACATGGGCAATGTATGTTTCTTCTTTTTCTAAGAAAAATAGCAATGGCATATGACAATACAAATGATCCATATAAGCAGGGCTTTTTCAGAGTCCACTCACCGAGACAGAAGTTTTAGCTCCAGCTGGTTGACAAGCACTTTGACTGCTGAGCCTGAAACACCAAGAGAATGAGCAACAGAGAATGGAAGAATCATTTGAGTAGCCTTCTCTCTGCTGAGATGGCAGGGCCCATGAATCTAGGCAGTGATTAATGAAAAGCTGAACCATTGCACAGGCCTGATCAATCACAGAAAACAGAACAGTCACATCTAAATCCAATTCCATGTGCTGAGCTTTTACATTTCCCACATAGTCTCTAATTGCCAGCACACTTATTCCTTCATTTGTAGTAAATGTTCCCATGTGAAAATGCTCCCACCCTTCTCAGTCTAGCAGAAGAGTGCTGAATTGAGGTCTTCACAGATCTTAGCAGTTTTTATAAATGTTGCTTAACTTTGTTTGCAAATGTCATTTAAGCTTTGGGTACAGAAGAAATGCCTGCATAATGCCCTTTGGCAGGTTAAGATGGCCAGGGACAGCACAAACCATAGTGGGAAAAGGTGGAGCATTGCTTCTTAGGAGAAGCTGCCTTTGAGAACAAGAGGGAAATAAATATGCCACAGTCTGTTAAAGGAGGACAAAAGAGATAGCTTACTCTATTCCCTTTGACACCAGACTAAACTGGAGATGAAGGAGAAAAAAATATGCTTCACACGGTGCCTTTATCTGATCCTGGGACAAAGCAGCTATTTGCTGTCAAAGAAGTTATTGCAGACACATCATTACAAAGATAAGTCTTAAGATATTTTGACAATAGCAGAAACAGAGACATAAGAATCACAACTGGCAAGATATCCACAAACAATGAAGTGGGATATCCATCAGGAAAATTGGGTTGGCTCTGCTAGAATGTGAAGTCCACATTTGCTATTGCAGAGCAATATATAATATAACTGCCATGGGAAGCAGAGCAAAGTGCATGACTATGGAACATTTTTCATTAATGCCTGTTCAAATGCAAAACTACTTTTCACTTGAACGTGTCTGTAGTGCCTTTGTGTTTGCTTTCTGCAGACTTCTGAGCTCTCAAACCATTTTAGCATGAACAAACACAAGTGAACAACAAGCTTCATTTCTCACATATTTGGAAGGCTTATTAGACATGAAAAGTCACTGTTCATATCTTGTTGGATATAGCTAAAATAATCTAATCAGAGTAAAAAAAAACTACTGAAGTGACACATTAGTTTGGTTCTAGAAACTGACTATGACAAAACAGCACTAAAGCTATCTGTACATGGAAAATAAAACCTTCCACTGCAATGTATGTAAAATTTTGAAAAGCAGAAATGAGAATTCTGTGTTATTTGTGGCCAGTTAAGAAGCTAATAGAAAGACAAAACTGTTAAACAGTGATTTCACTTAGCTGCTTTCAACGTATTACTGGGAAAAACAGGAGCCATTTCAACTTAGCAAAGGAAAAGAAAGAGAATACATTATTAAGTTCTATGCATTCTGACATATCTTACTTTCTTGTCCTCTTTCTGTGTTTTCATTAGTAGCATTTAGATTTTAGGACCAAAATTTCCTATAATGATATCTCAGCTGCTGCTGCAATTTACTTTTTTTTTCCTCTTTTTTTTTTTTTCTCTCTATTTTTATTTTTATTTTTTTGTCTGCTACATCCATCTGCCAGGAGCAACACCCTACTCTGTGAGCTGAAATGACAGGTATAAACAATCCCAAAGTTCTAAGACAGAATACACTCAGTAAGCACCCCCCCCAACTAATTTTCGGCCTTAAAAAAAGTCCTTTCTCAGATGTTGCATTGCCTCCACTACAACACTACAAATATTGGGCTTTTGTTGACAACCTTGTTTATTCACAGAATCACAGAATCTCAGAGGCTGGAAGGGACTTCAAAGAGATCATTGAGTCCAACCACCTGTCAAAGCAGGTACCCTACAATAGGTGGCACAGGTAGGTGCCCAAATAGATCTTGAATATCTCCTTAGAAGGAGAGTTCATGACCTTTTTGGACAGCCTGTTCCAGTGTTCCACCATTCTTATCATAAAAAAGTTCTTCCACGTTATTACAGAATTTCCTACATAAAAGTTTCAGGCCATTACTCCTCGCCCTGTTCCTACACACCACCAAGATTCACTCAAATCCAGAGGATTTTCCAATGATGCTCTGGAGCCCATCCATTCTGACAGTTATTAATGTATAAAGAACAGCGGAGCACTTCATTCTCAAAATTTGGAGCATGATAGTAATGAGAAATAAGGAATCAATATAACTAATATGATCTGAATAATAGTTCTGCCACCCTGAACCATACATTCCACATGTCTTTACAGTCTCATAAAGCACAACTGTTAGCTCAGCACAATTCTTCTAGACAAATGCTATTGGAAATGCATAAACCAGCTCAGCTTTATTATCAGGCACATACATGTGTTCAGAACGAGATTAGCTGTTGCCTTTGTTATGTAAAAAGTCCAGCAATCTCCTTTCTGCTAACACCCCAACCAAGACATGCACACAGGGAAGTGTTTTGCAGCCTGTGAGAAGGATACTTTGTAAGAAGAATGAGGATATATTACATGAAAGCTGAAGGAGCCAGGACAAGCAGACATTTGGAATCAGAAGACACTAACAGGAGATACCTTAGAAATGGTGGGGCTGGGGGAGGGAAAAGTAATTCAAACCTCTTTGGGGTTTACCAGTCCCAGGGCTCTGCATCATTTTATCAATACTGTACCAAGTGTGTTTTACACTTTTCATATTTGATCTTTTTTATAAATGTAAGGCAACTGTTCTTAGCTTTCATCTCTCTTGTAAAACATACATGATAAATGGATGGTAGGGAAATAAATGCTGTACAAGGGAGTTTGATCGTTTAGCACCTTTTGCAATGCCATAGAATGAATAGAAGGCACAGGCTTCTGCTTCACTGAGGCTTTGAGGAAAACCAGGAAGAGAAGCGTTTCCCGCCATCCTTCCTTCTCTTTTTCAAAGAGTCACGCCAAGTGTCAACCCCACAAAGCAGTCTAATTCAAAAAGGCCAGACTTTGATGTCCCTGATTAACAGTGCAGCCATTTGGAGATGTGACAGCTAGATGACTGGAGCTATCCTTTCAGAGAAACAAATAGTTCATTTACAAATTACACTTCATTAGTCTGGAGAAGATTAATCCAATTGCAGATGGCAAAATGTAACTAAAGCTGCATAATTTCAGTTGAAGTACCAGTAAAACTTAATTTCCCCTAAAATTACAAGTTTAGAGATGAATGCCTCCCTCCACCCCTCCAACTGCAAAAAACAGTAAGTTATTAGAGTGTAGAGTCTGAATAGAATCTGAACTCAAATTTAATGGGACTGGGAGACAAAGTGAAGATGTTCTAGAAACAAACGTATTTAACTGTATTATTCATACTTCTAAATGCATCCATTATGTTTCTAAGTCTGTGTATGTGAAAGAACATTACTGCTAATGTTGATGCCTCCTAACATCAGAGTAAATCTATCAAGATTCATCATAGAGAATTTAGGGATGCAGAGATGCTTCTGCATGGAAATGACCAGGAATATTTTTAACCCAATAGCTATTGGTAAAAACATCTTGTGCTTGTAGAATAAGAAGCTCTTGCAGGAAATGGGGGATTTCAGACAAGAGGTTTTAAGAAATGATTTTTCAAGTACATTACTCTCTTATAAGACAAGTCTAACAGATACAGAGAAAGTTATTAGAATGTAGAATGCATCAGGTACCTTATCTTACTAATTCCTACCTAGCAGTTGTTTAATAATCAGCACAGAATATGACAGTTTCAATAAAGGACAAAAATTCTTCCTACAAAACTACAATGGCTACCTGGTCGGTGAAAGTACTGAAGGAAAGCACTAAAATGGGAACTTTTAAAAAAAAAGGTATTCTAGATTTTTTTTTTTAATTTTTATTTTTTCATGAGAAGCTTGAGGCACTCTGGTTTCACAATTTCAAGGATATTTACTTATTCTGCAGTTTATCGTAGAGTTAAAGTACCTTTTCTTGTAAATGGAAACTCCCATCAACAACTTTTCTGTTTCATTCTTCATCTTCAGAATTGACACTCATTTCTCTACAGTTTTCCCTAGCCAACTGGCCTTTCAGTATTTCCAGCACAAGATCAGTAACAGTTAGGTCTTTGGTCATTCACGCTGGTGCTCCCAAGTAAATGCAGTTTAGGAAAAACAAAAGTACACAGGAGTTAGCATGTGAGGAAACTGACAGCATGTGACACCATGATAACTAATAGCATGACAAATTATTAATACTTCTTCTCCATCTCTGAAGACATAATAAAATAAAGCAGTAATGATACATTGTTGACATAAGAATAATACTCTTTTTCTGTTTTTTTTTTTTCTAGCCAGCTAATTTATCATTTTTTGATCAAATGATATGAAACTTCCACTATGATGGATCATTAAAATCTTCCACGTCAAGGAGGCAAAAAGCAAAGCAATGGGCAATGAACAGTAAGTGCAGAGAGGCTAACTATAATCACTGTGAGACAGTGTTGATTCTTGCCGACATTTTTCTTGTCCAAGTGGTAAGCTCTGAATTCCTGAAGCAAACTAACAGTGGCACGTATGCTTGAAAGCACATCCTATTCATTTTTAATGGCACTGCCATGGAAAAAGAGACAGATGTTGAGCGTTTAGATGAAAAAGAAAACAACAACCCCACAACACAATAATCTTGAATAGGGAGGGCTGATTCATTATGTCAATTCCTCAGGGCCCTGTAGAACAGATTTGGCAAGACTTCCTGACATGACAGAGCTTGTTGAGTCAGAGATCAGCTGATTTGTGTTGTGACAGTTTTCTACAGGTCAGTTATAGAGAACTAAATTATTTCTGTTCAGCAAAAAAAGACAAGATAATGGAAGGGTCAGAGAACAATGCAGGCATGAAGGCCGTCAGGGAAACCAGTGAACAAATGACAGCGTTAGTAACCAGGTTTCACATAAGACATTTCTAACTTAAAGCTGAAGTATGTTTCCCTTTCATAGCCTCTACAGTATTTTTTCAAGGCATCGCATTAAACTACTATTATTCACAGTTACTGCAAATACTGAATAAATCAGGAAAATTTATTTCTATATGAAGACTAAACACTATTTTGATTCATTGTCTTTGTTTTGCTTATGGAGAAACATCATGGGTTACAGGAGCTAAAAGTACACCTTTCAATTAGAATTAGTCTGGTGACAAAGAAACAACAACAAAAAACCTCTAAAAACTACTAAAACTAAATATTTTTAAGCTAAAAAGAAAGCTATGAGAAGAAGTAATTGGCAAGAAAGTGATTTAGAGGGCAGTATGATTTAGTGTGATGTAATCTGCTCAGCATCTACTACATCTACTACAAAAAAAACAACACCCAAACAAACCAAACCAGTAATCAACCCAACTCAATTCAACCATAACCAAACCAAAGTAATCAACCAACTCAATTCGACTCAATCAACAAACGAACCATAAAAACCACCACCACCAAAAAACCTCCAAACCCCAAAAGCCCACATCACAATGGGATGGTAGGATCTGGTCTGATCTGTGTATATTGCTCAAAAAATTCAGGGAAGGGCATGGAAAAATATAATGTAAGCTCCTTCAGTATGCAGTTTGTAGAAATGTATGTAGAAAAATGAGGACAATTTTCAAGGAAGGAAAGGCAGGCAGAGCAATTCAGCAGGAAAGGTATGGTTGTGAACTTAAGGGAGGATGTAAAACAAAGTACATACCTTTAACTATTCAGCTTATTAGAAAATCTTTCAGTTTCTTCTCAAAAATAATATCACTGATTTTCTCTACATTACATCCCACAGTTTGAGTAATTCATATTGAACATAAAAAACATTGAGCCACTTATGCTATTACTAAATTTTTCCCATAGTGAGAAAACCATTATGCAAAGCTCATCAAGGTATCATGAAGTACTTGGGTTCAAGTATCTGAGGTTCTCATTGACAGATAAGAAGTTACAAGGCATCTGAGTTCAAGAATTAGAGAACAGGCATCATATTTAAGGAGCTAATGTTTAACAAAATCATTATACGTTTTCAGCTTATGCAACTGAGATTAAAGTTATAGTTAATATATGAATGAAAACTAAATCTTATAAACCTAGCATTATGCAAAACAGGTAACAAAGACTGATCAATGCAAATGCAGTACAAATTACAGTAATAGTAAAGCCAGTAATAAGAGAAAATTTAGTTTGCAACTTCAAATGCTTTCAACTTAAGGGCTTTTAACATCAGCCAGCCTAAAAGCACTATGTAACGTAAGGAAATACAACTTGTTCCCGGTGAATTAAAGCAGCACAGTTTCACTGGCTTGTATAAAACCACATCAAGCAAGGGAAGAACTTTTGCATGAAATTCCGGAAACAATGAAGTGAAAAAACTTGAAGGGAGCTCAACTCTATATACCTAAACACACTGGTCAAGAGTCAGTTTCTTCTAAGGGTACCTTCCCTGGAAATACCTGTTAAACCATGCAGCACTCTACTCATGCAGAACCATTACAACAAGCTAAGTCTAACAGGTAAAAGCGAGGACACATTAGGACACTCTAGGTTATGCACTTAATCTGCTGAGGGAGAAGATTATCTGTCAGTACCTCATCTGGATAAACATCCTTCACATAGGAGGATAACCTTTTCCTGAGGGAATAGGAGGGAATGTTCGTTTCCTAATAGCAGCAAATGATCACAATCATTTTATTCCTAGTACTATTGCCTTGCTTGTGGTGATAGATCACGCAGCTTCTCATATTACAATGCATTCAAGAGTCACATTTTCATGCAAGTATCGTATTTCACAGCTGAAATACTGAAAAACTGATGTTTTCCCTGCAGATTAGCCTATAATACTTTGTAGAAGGCTTGACTTTCGGAGCTTTTGTTCTTGTTACTGAAAATAACTTGTAGAAAGAGTTATCCCACGATACCGGAGGAATCTTTGACAAAAGCCAAAAATTGAAGTTAGGTGAAGGTTAAACAACAAGCAGCAAAAAACTTGCATGTAGTACACTTTGCAAGAGTTTTGTAAATCGTAATAAAAATATGTTATTTTGCATCTGCATACATTTTCTCTGTCTGAGGTATTTCATTTTTAACTGAAATGAAAGTCAACAAAATGTATGTGGAATGTACTGACTTTGAACTAATCTCTTAATAACTGTATGAAGGCAGATCTTCAAATTCTGTGTACTGCATGGTGCTCTAGGTTGAACTTTGAATAGTAAGGAACAAACCAGAATAACACAGCATAGAGACACTTTGTGGGAGAGGAAAAGGTTACATGTCATCCAAAGCGTAAAGTTTGTAAAGCAAGTTGAATGATGACCATATCAAGGCACCACTAACTCTCTCACTCGAAACATCCTCCATTTTCACAGTCACATAATACACACTCTGTGGCAGTACATGGGGCTAACAAAGAATGAGAAGAGCTACGATAGTAAAAACTTCGTATTCCTATTTGAACTTATCATCCTTAACTCCAGTCCCACAGAGTGACTTTTATTAAACTTAGCAAAAAGTGCAGCTTTTCTTAGGATTTGGCAGTCAAAATCATATGGTGCGTCCTTTACTATAAAAATTACACAAACCTCTACTTTGATTTAGTTGAAAGTGGCTGTCATTTTCTGTTTTCTTGTTTTGTTTTTGTATTCTTCTCATCTTATCACTAGCGCATGAAAATTCCTGACCTGTAGAAAATTGAAAAAAGGAAGGTAGCTGTTTTCTGTTGCTGCTGATACTCCCTGTCAGTAGGAAGCAAGGGGCATTCACTTCAACATTTCAGAGTTTTTACTTTGTTATACAGCTGGTGGCTAAGAGCTGAAGAAAAGCACTCCCAGATTTAGGTCGCTGTACCATGAAAAAGGGAAACAGATCCATTTTCTAGCTGTGGTGCAGACTGTACAATCTTGGATAACTACAACAGTTTGCATTTCCATTTTTTTTCTCTTGTGTTAGGAGTCTTCATGCATTCCATATGGATACTATGCAGTTTATTTTACATTTGACAAATCTAAAGGAAGTTCTTAAACTGAAAGTTTTGTGAAGTGCATTGATATGAATTCATTCTCAAAATATAGTATACCTGCAACAGCAAACTCAGTGGCTACCGAGCATTTTCTGGTGCACAGCTCACTGTCAGAGACGTAAAATTGGATAAATAAAGGAAATGATGCCACTTCTCCAAAAATGGTCATCTCTGGAAAGAAACTCTGTCCTAGAGGTGTTTTCAGCTCAGTGGTGGCAGCTAACAGCTCTAGATCTCAGACTTGCAAATAGGCAGCCTCTAGTTCTACACAGTGATGAAAAACCATGCAGGAAAACAGTGCATCACACAATACATCAGGCCAGCAGGGAGATTCTTATTCCTTATTTACCTAAAATGTGCTCCAAGAAGACCTGTTTCATGATTTTTCTAGAGACCACAGTAAAAACACATTGTTCACTTACTCTTTGGCACATCTGATAACTCTCAGAGAGCTAACATGTTTAGATGACACAACTAATATATTAGGAAAAAGAAAGGCAAGTCTGTCATTACAACTGACAAAATGGCAGCAAGTTTCAAGCTAAGAATAGGCGAAAAAAAATGGGCCTAAGTTGAATCTAATTAAGTTAATTAGTTGAACAAATAGAGAAAAAAGGTAATTAGTACCACTCCACTAGTAACATGCTTGACACAGAGTAATTAGCCTCTCTGAGAGATCTCGTGGAGCACTGCAGTTATACAGCTCTGCAGGTTTTAAACTGTGCAGTGGAGCTGGGGGTGCAGACATAACTTGTCATGGTTTCTCAGAGGACACAACTGAAACGGAGGGAGAGAACTTACTGGTAGTGGAAAGACGCATTTGTTCTTCAAAGATGCTTCTAACACACAGAAAGTCTAACATGAATAAAGGTCCAGAGATCTGCCTCTGTACATATTGGAATTTGGCTCTCTAATTGGTTTTATAACACTGGCATTTTGCTGTATCAAAACGCCTCCCTCCCTTTCCTTTTTTTTTTTTTCCTTCCTTTTTTTTTTTTTTCTTTCTTTTTTTTTTTTTTTTCCCCAGAACAGAACAGTGCTTTGATCACATTATTAATGCCTTCTGCGACTTCTACAAAATCAGGGTAGCAATAATACTGTCAAATTCTCCTCAGACCAACTTTCAATAGAAGAACAGCCTTAAATAAAAATTGAGTGCAGGCCAAGCACCAGAGGAGAGAAACGCCAATCTGTAAATACAGTGTCTCTTTTTCTCAGTTGTTCAGAGCATTCTCTGGCATTGGGGCCTATTTACAAGTATAATGCTTAAGACTGAATAGATATTGGTTTACTGTTATGAGAGAATGCTGCATTGCTTCCAGTTTATTATGCCTTTGAGTCTCGTAATGAATTTTTACCTGTATTAAATCCTTGTGCTTTTGTAATGAAATACATGCACTTGTGCCCTAATGAGCACTCGAACATGATTTATAATCAAACATTATGAATCTGCAATTGCTACGTTCCCCATTGCCACAAAGAATTGCTCCCACTCTACGATCCAAGTTTATTTCTGGTGGATCAGTCTGAGTGGTGGCCCACTGAGTAAATCTTCCTCTGAAAAAGATTTAGCAGACCTCTTTTCACATTGAAACAAAGCTGGCCCAAATCATCTCTCTTACCTGAGGGAGCCCCAGGAGCTCATTCCCATTCTGATGTTCACTTACACAGCTGTGACAAGTCATGGATACCTACTTCACTTGAATGGAAACAAAAAAGGTGTTCTGTCTCCTTCCTGGGGTGACATGCCACCACTAATGCACAAACTACCTCAGTTATTCTCTGAGCAACCCCTTTGAAATAAATTTTTCAGCTAAGTCAGAGTAAAGACAGCTGAAGCCAGGCCTCTATGTGGTGCCAAATATAGCTTTATGTTATGAAAAAGAAATGCAGAAGATATTGCCTGGAGCTGAAGTATATGTAGTTAGCTGGCTCATCTTCCCTAGAGGCCAGCTGAAGTTCGAGTGTTTGTTTTTAAATAAGATCCTTATATTACAACGAAGAGGACTGAAGCCCTGAATGCAGATGAATGTTGACACCCGATGAAGGACAAAAGAAATAATGATTGTATGATGGTTCCAAATGGCCTCGGCAAGAATTAATTTTGTTTATGAGATAACCCATGTAGGTATTCCACTGTGTGGCACTGACAGCAAGGAAGAGCTTCTCATTGATTTCAGCAGTACAGTGATTCACAACAGCACAGGGGAAATTGCTTGTAACTACAGTTTCCCCATTTGTAACAGTGCAAATTAAGTGCACTGAAAAAATAAGTGCAAAAATGGAACTTCAAACAGCACAACTGCTGAATTAGGCAGATGTGTCACAAAGTGTGGATAGCTAAGGATAACCAAGTATCTCTTTACTGAAGATCACCATACCCAATAATCTAAATTCACATCACATATTTTACCTATTATCACAAAACATGTGTCTCCCAAAAAGATTTAAGATCTCTAATTTGTTTTTTTTTTTTTTTTTCTTTTTCTGCGTAAAAGCTTCAGATAGATCTTGCTTTTGGTTTTCTGAATACCACACATTCCCTTGACTTTGTTTTACCCCATGCTAAGTTTCTTTATACCATATATTCAAAATTCCTTCACTACTAGCTCCACTGACAGAAATCAAAACCCCTCAAAACTTACAATGTACGCAGTTGTGGAATACTATACACAGAAATCCTATAAAGTAGAAAAAGCCAGTTAACAAAGTCATACAAATACATATGAATGAATAAGGACTCTTATAGATAACTGATCAGATTCTTATGTAACTTTTTAATGTATGTGAAAAGAATACATCTTTGTGAAATAAGAGAGGACTTATACCTTTGCGAATTGCTGCGTTCTCTCTATTTTCTTCTTGTGTACGTAACAACACATAGTGAATGTATAACCAGTGGGTGTTTTCAAACAGAATCAGTGAATCTAAATGCTTCAAGCAGTGACAGGAACATATTTGTTCCAAAGAGTGAATCCAAAATGACACAGCTAATGAGTATGTCCTTGAAGGACTTGGGCTGCATTTATGCATACGTAATTCAGTTACAACAGATTCATTAAGGAAAGGCTGAGATGTCCATATTACCTGAAGCCTATTTAAAGAGAACATCTGTTCTGCTAAATGAGGAGCATATTTGAACTGAAAATGAGCAACAGATCTTTCCTTTTGCACACAGAAAGAGGAGAAGGAGGAAGGATTTAAGACAAAACTAAGTACCAATATCTACTACACGATCTTTTGTAAGAGAATGATATGGAAAACTGCATGTTTTCTGAAATGCACAGACTACGTAATGTATTTGTAAATATGTATAATCATTAGACAACTCGTATCTACAGAAGGAAAACCTAGTACTTTCTTCATGCTGTTCACCTCCAATGCCTTCTGAGACTTCTTGATAATACATACCTGCTCATTTGTTTGATGGTGCAATTACTTCAGCATTCTTTCACTTATTTATGTCAACAATGTGCATTATACATCATTGGGAAGAAAAGATAAAGCTTTCAACCAGATACTGTGCAGCTTTCTATGGTGTGACTGAGAAGGATCTCCAAATACACTTCTGGTGCCTAATTTGCGGTAAGAAGCATTTATAGGACAATTTCACCTCTAACCTCTTAACTCTCCTTCTGAGGCCAATAGGTTAAGTCCTCACAGTTATAGCATAAACACACTTGCCAAATATACTTCCCTGCATGGAATGGTTTGATACTGACCACTAATCACTAACAGTATATATGTGCAGTAAGATCTGATCATGAGAAAAGTCCAGGCTGGAGAGAGTATCTCTGTGGCTCTTCAGATCAAGTTCATTATTCCTGCACTGTAAGCACAGATTTCTTATATTAATTCAGAATTAAGTAGCACACAGTTTTTGGTGGGAGTGGTTATGCTCTGATTTTGCATTTTGTGCTACATTTTTAGAGTAAAGAAGAAAGTAACCTATATCTTTCAGTACTACACGCTGCTGAAATTCTCAGCCTCTTCCCTTCCACGCACACAGCCAGCAAATTGCCAAGGGAGGGCTAACCTTGAGAAGAGCTCATGTTATACCATGTCCATTGCAATTCATTTCATAAAGTTGAGGCAGGTGTAAGATATCCCACTGCTTTCCCCTTCTGCTCTGAAGAGACTGCGGATGAGTCTCTCACGTTTTCCTATTATCATTGATATCATGATACGTACCAGAGCTCAAATTTTTAATTAAAAATAAAGTCCTGAGCAGCAGGACAAGCACTCTCTGTATGTGAAAAATTATTGCTTGATTATAAGGTTTTAATCATGTTGAGTCTACCTGAAACATGACAGGAAATGCAACAATGCCAGCACACATACTTCATATTTATTCCTCATTAAAATTATAAACACTATACAAATTAAGCATGAGCTGTAGGTTTAACAGTGCAAGGGATAAAAATAATTGCAAGCTGGCAGCAGCTCGTCATGAGGAGCCTGAGTACCTGCCGTTACATTTTCAAGATTTCCCTAAACACCATCTCCCATTCATTAGGCACTTAGACCAATATGTGAAAGTAAACAGTGTGCAAGGATAGTGTATCCATCTTACAGGTAAAGTAGAATAAATAAATGAGCTATTTGGTCATTATGCTTGAGATAAAGAACAACAAAAAAGAAGAAATGTTTCAAAAAGGATGTGAATTAAGTTTTTTAATTCAACCCAAAATGAAAGCCGTGCGAAATCATGCTTTGCCTATTTTATTTAATGATTCATCATGCATTAAATATAAGGACACTGTCCTAAAAATAAATGATGTATAGTGCACAATGAACTGAAAAGTGAAATCTGTATTTATTGGCCATCAGCCACTACCGTGTGTCCAGTAAATAAGATAAACCCACAAATAAAGTACCCGAATATGCAGTTCCTTCTTATCAGATTAACTGCTTATCGTTCTCCAGCAGCTCCGAGCACATACTGCAAAGAGGCAACTGTGTTTTTATGACTGCTAGTCCACCTCATTACTCACTGCTAAACTCAATTAGAGAAGACAAACTTAATTCATTCTGAACATTATTTAGCAATGAATTTTAAATGAAAAAAGATAATATATATAGAAATGCACTGATTGGTAATAGAAGAAGTTGCTGTGATTTTGTCAGATTTCTTGGCCAATTTGGTTCCCTTCCTTGCTCTCACCCCAATAACTTTAATTCTTAAAATCTGAGTACGAAAAGCAATAAAGTCTTCATCTTAACTTACAACTTGGAAGAAAACTGAGACTCCCAATTATTTTTGAGCAATCTTACCTTTTTTTTTTTAATTTTACTATTGTTTTGTTTTCTAGAGGCTGTCTTCCTATTTGAGAATACTTATTTCTTTACTTTTACTTACTTATTGCTCCTGAGGAACAGGGAGACAACTTCACTGTTCTGTTAAAACAGAGGAAAAAAATCCCTTTGAACAGCTGACTGCATTAATTGAAACCGGGCTCCCTTTCTAACTTGCTACTTCTTTGACTGTGGAGAGTATTGATCAGGAACTTCAGAACAGTACAATTTAATCATTTTTTACTCTCAAGATGTAGACATTATAAAAATTATTACACTATTATGCATACGACTGCAAGGGGAAAACAATGGAAAATTGCAAAAAAAAAAAAAATAATCTATTGTTTCATGGATTGAAAAGCACAGCAGACTTTGTTAGGGATGCTGCAAAAGGCATAAGTATAGACAGAGAAAGTATTTCCATCATGCACCTGGAGCTGAATGCCTCGGTTCCTTGCTAAGAAGGCAACTGAACGTTCCTCATTTGGGAAGCTCTCCCTGTATTCTCAGCTGAAATTCTGATCACTCTGCAGTTCCCCTCTTGAAAGGCCATTTTGCCTGTTATCTGCATTGTATTCTTCTGAAGTTCACTCACTTTCCAACTGGCATCTCACGCCTCCAACATAACTCCTACATCAAAAAGCTCTTAGCACTAGCCTCACCAATTGCCATGGTCTCACCCTTCCTCAAAAAGCAAAGCATTTTCCCCCCTGCTCAGTAACTCCTTTCCTCTCTTTATCCTGTGTTACTGATGCTCAAAGGAGTTTTAAATGTAAGGACTTCAAAATGCCATGAGAGAGAAAGGAAAATCTCTGTAGAAGCAAAGTCTTCTGAAGTACATGTTCTTTGTTTCAAGTCAAGCATTTAGAAAGACACAGAAGTGGTTTTTGGAAGACTGCACTAGTATAAAAAAATAATAACAAAGGAAACCTTGGCACTAGTTGATGCTATATTAGCAGCGCTCTGAAACATTGAATCCAGGGGAAGTGTGGAAAACAAGCTGAAGTGAAAAGCAAGCTAGCAGCCATTTTCCTATTTGAACTCAGAGGTTTACTCAGAATCACAGGAAAATTATAAAGCTTTTAAAAACATTCAGATAGCAGTATGCATCTTGGAATTCCCAGGACCAGATTTTAGCGTATTTGAATTCTAAGTAACACATTAATCTTTGCTTATCAAACATTTCAGTGAAGGTGGTCCCACATGAGGGAAGGAACTGGACTCAATGATCCCTGTGGATCTCTTCCACCTTGGGATATTCCATGATTCAGTAATTCCAAGATACTCCAAACTTAACAATGGCAGAATATGACCCCAAGTTACAAAAACAAGTTTTAAGTACTCAACATGACAATATTTCAGAAGAGAAGGAATTGTAATGCAGGATACATGGATAACAGAAGAAATTAGTCATTTAGAAATAGTGATTTAAATAAAAAAAGCTGGCTAAATTAATTTAATTCTAAATGCCAGCAAAGTCTCAGTTCTGTCCCTTTACCATTCAACAGACCATAAAGAAGCAGCGCTTGGGAGGGAGGTTATGCTACACAGTCTCCACAATCAGAGGTTAAGGCAGCAGCACATGGCTTCTGTAGCCTGCAGTGCAGTATGCTTCTGGGCCACTGGAGACAGCAGTGTAGATGACAGACCATGCATCACAACCATGCCCTTTAACTTTGGAGGCTTCAGCCTGACTCAGACCTATTTACACACAGATTTCAGTGTGTCTGACTATATTTTGTCATGAATTCAAATCTTTACCTACTACATTTTGTTAGAAAACATACTGGCAATCAAGACTCCTTTATGTCAACCCTCTTTTGTTCCTTTATAAAGGGTCTGTGTGAAGGATGTAGTTACATAGGATATAATTCTTCCTTCAAAAGCTTTACAACTACGTACGAACAGCAAAAGAGCAAACATGGCTACACAAAGAGCCATTAAGATAATTTGGAAAACTGTTGTGAAGAGCTCAGTTTTGTAGAAATTCCACCCTGAGTCTGTAAAATAAAACAGCAGAAAGGAAGATTGGTCCCAGCTCTTTTATAAACTGAAAGACAAAATATAATCCCTTATTAGACCTGACTGGTGGTTGAGAAAGCTATAAGAAGAACCTCTTTGTAAAATTCCATGCAATATTTGTAAAATCTCTCCAAAAGCCTTCCGGATACGAACGGTATATTTATACCTTCTATATGTGAAGTGCTTTGGAAAGTTAGAGTTTTGTGCATTTTGGTCTATTTATTCTTGCAATTATAAGTACTTTTTTTTCCATCATCTCTGTTACACGCTTTTGTCACGATTGTTGTCAGTGTTAGTTAAGCTCTTCTATGTAGAAAAACTCAGCAGTGCTACCTAAACTTAGACTTTTCCTCTCCGATAAATGAGCTCAGTGCTGATTACTTTACATGTATTGTACTATTCTCTCCTAGGAACCATAAATCAACAAAAACAGTTATTTTCTGTGGGAGCTGTTTTTGAGCAGTGAGAAAGAAATCTTCAGTAAATCTTAATTACTTTTGGACCTTTATTTTTTATAGAGATAAGTGAAATTAATTTTGAAATTTGGAGATCTGCACAGGAAGTTATCTCAATACAGACATCGCTAAAAGCACTAAATCAAATAGCACTACTTAGCAGAAAGTGATGTAGACTTGCAGGATGAGAATTATGACAAGCAAACAAGAGTTTACTGACAAATAGCTTTACACAATGCATTTCATGAGGAACTTTTAATAAAGAAGAATATAAGGTTCTGTATTAGAACAAAAATGATTTCACTTTTGAATCAATGAGGACCTGAATATACTTTCAAAGAAATTTATTAAGGCATTTCATATATTCCCAATTTCAACATGGATTTCATCTTTTTCTCTCGCTGAACACTCAGTAGAAGCCAGAGAACTCAAATTGTCTACAATAAGCTCTCTGATGCTGTCTCTATTTAAAAAAATCTGAACACGACTTCAATTTTAACTTTGACATATAACTAACTGTGTGGTATGCTCCAACTGATTTTAAATGCTTTCTTATTTTTAAGTTTCCTTGCACTAGAACTGGTAAATGACTATATTATTTATTACTGCATGTATATATTTAATCAACATAATAAGTCTTCTAAACAAACAATTTCACAGTACGGTGTTGCTTCACATCAATTTGACACTGTGATTGGAAACACAAATGAGCTGGGTAGCTCTACATTTAAAATCATACTTCTTTTGCAGCATCTGAGCATCTGGCTATGTAAGCCAGAAAATGAGCAGCAAGGAGCTGGGTTTTCAGTCACTACAAGGATAAGAACAATGCAGAGACAAGTTTACCATTTTATGGATCACTCAAGTTAGTTAATACACTACGTGTTTCATGTTACTGATGGGAGGTCATTCATCATGGCATTTACTCCATTTTTGAAAATTTTTTAACATTTCCAACCGATCAGTGAAAAATAAGTTGGCCTTGTGCCTTTCATAGCCAGTGCTCTTCCCCAGATGATGTGGGATCAAGACAGAGCTGACGCAAGCAATTAAAATCAGCAAGGATTGTCACGAAATCTAAAAAACAGAACTATCAAAAATGCCTCAAAGAACACTAGAAGGGAGAAAAGTAATTAAAGTTTCTTGTTGTAGAATCATAACATAATACCACATACTGAGAGGTTAGTTCTACATGTATTTCATCTCTCTATGTCTGTCCTATATTGCTGCACAGAAAGATAAACTTGTATCATCAAGGACTGCATGTTTTAGGATGTAAGATATCCTATTTATTCTGTAGCAGCTACCAAGTAAACCAATTAAACCAGATTCATTTAGTAGGAAAGGTAATTGGCAGGGAATGTAGTTCTTTTGGATTGGAATTATTGTGATTAAGTGGACTTTCGTACCTGCCTTTGTAGGTTTTGTAGGCGTACAGCGGAGAAAATAAAATATCTGATTTTTGAAAGCTATATAATCTCATCTACCAAAAACTCTGGTTTAACTTGTCAGAACATAACAGCTAGGGCATAACATATGATTTTTATTTAACTAACAGGTACAAAACAAATGATGTGCTTATTTCCAGAACATTCAGGTATCTATGGCAGCCTTACCACTAGATGTTGTGAATAATAAAAGGTGTATACTGTTTCAAACCACAACTGGAGAAATATATTGAAAATAATTCTTTGGTGACATGAGTGAGGTCTATCTGCAACTGATGACCTCATATGAAAGGTTGTGGCAGCTTGGGATGCAGTGATCAGGAGACAGTGGAATTCAAGATCTTGAGTGGAAGAAACAAAACAAAAGCAATAAGAAGGATTGGTGTTTTGGACTACAGGAGAGCTGGCTTTGACCTCTTCAAAGGAGGTATCACATGGGCTAGAGTGTTAGAAGATAAGGGGGCTCATGAGAGCTAGTTGGCAATTCAATATCACCTTTTCTGAGCTCAAGATTGGTGCATTGTTAAGAATAAGAAATTGGGGAAAGGTAGGAAGCAAGGAACTCATGGATAAACTAAAAGGAAAGAAAATGTTTCATGTAATGTGAAAAAAGGACCTGTCCACCTGACAAGTATAGGAATGTTGTTATGTTAGGGCCTGTAGGGATGCAACAAGGAAGGCTAAGGAAGGTCCTCTTGGAATTAAACCTTACAAAGAAGGTGTAGGATAACAAGAAAGGTTTTTTTTAAAGTATGTGAACAGTGAAAGGAAGACTAGGGAAAACGTAGGTCCCCTACTAGTGAGGTGGGTGTCTTGGTAACAGGAGACTCTGAGAAGGGAGAGATTCTGAAAGCCTTCTTTGATTCAGTCTAAAACACTAAGACAAGCTCTCAGGAATTCCATACCCTGGAGGTAAGAGTGACAGCACGTGTAAAAGAAGACTTCCCATTGGATGAGGAGGATCTGGTCAGAGAGCACGTAGCCAAAATCAACACACACAAATCCATGGGCCCCGATAGGATGCACTCACATGTACTGAGAAAACTGGCAGAGGTGATTGCTGAACCACTCTTTATCATCTTCAAAAGATCTTGGCAAACGGGAGAGGTGTCTGAAGACTGGAGGACACCAATGTCCCTCCAGTCTTCAAAAAGAGCAAGAAGGAGAATCTCCTGAATGAGTAAAGACTGAGTAATATGGGCCTGTTCAGTTCAGCCTGGGGAAAAGAAGACTGAGAGTGGATCTATTAAATGTTTATAAATATCTAAAGGGAGGTAGGAAGCACATGGATGAGGCCAGGCTCTTCTCAGTGGTGTGTAGCAGAGGACAAGGAGTAATGGCTTAGAAGTTGTTCATAGGAAATTTCTTACTAATATGCAAACAAAATGTGCCTGTAGAGATGACTAACAAATTGTAGTATTTATACGTCAAAGTTGCAGTTTCAATTATTTTAGGGTTTTTCCTTTTCTTTCATCCCCATCTGTAGAGCAGATAAGCCCTAAATTTTGGGTCAAAACAGTTTTTCTTTTCCTGCTCCTTTTTTTCCTCCCAAATATAATACAAGAAAACAAAATCAAACTTATCTTGACTTGAGAGAATGCAGAAGTTACAGTGCATGCAAGTTAATGAAAAGAGAGACAGAATAGGAAATAACTGTCCCCTGCAATTTTTCCAACAGTAGAACTGTATATTGAGAGATAAAAGAAATAATTACTTGAGGAACAGCTACTCAGAAAGCATTTTTAATGATGTACGGATGTGTCATTAATTTCAACCACTGTCAGAATTAATGTTCTCATGGAAAATAGCTATATTTAAAGAGAATTCATGTTTTTTATTTTTTTTATTTTTTCCTGCAGTAGGCTTCAAATGAGATGAAAATTAAGAGCAGATATTGAAGACTGAGGAGTTTTAGAGGGAGCCAAAGAACTATTCTTCTCTCGTGTCATTAATGATAGGACCAGAGGAAATGATTTCAAGCTATGGCAGGGGAGATTCAGGCTGGACATGAGGAAGTATTACTTTTCAGAAAGGGTGGTCAGGCACTGGAATGGATGCCCAGGGAGGTGGTGGAGTCACCGAGCCTGGGGGTGTTCAAGGAAAGGCTGGATGTTGTGTTGAGGGACATGGTTTAGTGGGAGCTATTGGGAATAGGTGAACGGTTGGACTGGATGATCTTTTAGGCCTTTTCCAACCTTGGTGATTCTATGATTCTATGAATCTATGATTCTATTTTTCAGTGGCTTACATTCTAAGTCCCAATAAGTCACATTATTGGCTAGTATACCATATACTTGACTACTGATCTTCTGCCTGACTTTCAGTCAAAAATGGTGCTTCTCAGTATTGACCTGGGTTGTTGCACAGCAGTAAGAGGCATTAAGTTTTCCCTTTCTGTTAGAGCAGAAATTTGTTTCTTCAAGAAACTTGTTCTTCATACCTGCACATACACGGTAAAAGATTTCAGTAGGTTCAGCATGTATGGCTTTATTTCATTCAACCCCATCTGTTCTTTTTACAGTGTTTTGGTCATATTGGAAATATGGCCAATTTTGGCTTGACCTTACTAATTATGCAAATGCTGCTACAAATAGTGCACTTGAAAGTGGATAGGCAATCAGCACTTCTATTTCAGTAGTGAAGAGCCTGCCATTGCTCAGGAACAGTCTGCAGAGCATAGTGTTGACACTGGGTTCACCACAGTGGCATGGAAATTTTCTCAGAGACAGGGTAGCCTAAGAGACAGGGTAGTTTCAGGTCTGTATTTTGCCATAGGGAACCACACATTAAGTTAAGACAGGATCTTGTTGTATAGAACAATCCTGCTCGTGACAATTTATGTGACAAGAGGCACAATTACTACTTTCCTAGCCATAAAAAAAAAGCCATTCAGTAAAGAATTAAAATATGTGTATTTAAATAATTTAATAGACTATCTGAGACAATGTCATCTGTACACTTGGGTAAAATGTACAAATCTGGGGAGCTCATGCAGAACCATCTCTGGGTGTGCAAATCAAAGCCAGCTGATGAGTTATCTTGGAAGAACAACTGTACGTAAATCTAATATTTCTGAGAACATTCAAAGGCTTGGGATAAATGTACAGGTTATAAGAAATATAAGAAATGTAAGATTGTTTCAGTTTCTCCTACAGTGCATTCTGCGTTCTGTTCACAGATAGTTTCCAATCATGCTTTTTTTCTTCTCATAAGGTAATTCAAAAAGCAGCCACTGCTGGCATGCCATCAGTGAGGTCTTACTGTGGTACAAAGACAACTCTGAATAGCTTTCTCTTCCCTGAAGAGTCAGAATTTCCCACAACACAAGCAATATATTCAGTTTGATGCCATGCCAGTCCCAGAGGTGAACTCCTTATTTGCTACACTGTCCATTCTAACTGGTTTTGGGTTTTTCAGACGAAATGTTGTATTTCAAGAGCCTGGCAATCATTTTAAAGCTACACAGTTCTCAGAAGATAGACTGCAAGTGAAAAGGCAGAGCTTAAAAAAAAAAGAATTGAGAAGTATTTTCTGCAATTGGGGCTGGATGAATGAAGGGATACTTGAATACGTACAGATAATACTAAACCATTATAAAAGCAGCTAAAGTAATTTCTCTCTTACTTCCGTGCAAATAATTTTTTGAAATCCCTTTAAAAAACTTCAAGGTTGTCAGTTTTTATTTTTAATGCTTTTCACATCCTTCATGTAAATTTTCCAATGAAAGAAAAAATTTAGTGGACAGAAATTAAACAGAAGGAGACCCAACTCTCTGAAAAGTGCAGCTAGTGGAAATGTGGCCCCCAACTGGTACCTTCTTGTGGACACTCTGCCTCTCCCCTATTAGTCCTCCCTTTCATGGTCCTTCCCTACCTTGCTTGCCCTGCATTTGCTCCTGTAGGTCTGAATATTACTACTGAGAGGTGCTCAAGCTGTGTAGCTGACCGCAACACTGTGACAAGCAAGGAACACCTCCTTTGGACCCACACTTCAGCCTTCTCCTCCATGGCACCAGGCCAGACTTCACTGCTTTCAACAAAAATGGTAAAAATTTGGCTGCCTCCAGACATCAGCCCTCTCAAATAAGATTTTGATCAATTTTAATCAAGTCCAAGTTACTGGAGGAATAAGGAGGAAAAAAAGCAACAAACTGTGATAACTTCTATGTGATAACTTCTGTGGTCAGGAAGAAAAGCAACAAATTGTGATAACTTCTATGTGATAACTTCTGTGGTCACATGCAGTGTCAGGGACACCGACAGGGAGCATCGACATGGATTGCAAGACAGATGCATGACCATGTTCAGATACTTCTTAAATCTATGCTGCAGTAGAACACACAAAAAAAGTCCAGCAATATTGAGGCTGAAAATGCTGACAATATTTTTCTTTAAAAAATGCTTATGAAGAGCTACTATATGACATTTTGATCACAAATCCTAGGTCACTGCATACAGAACTTGATAACTGGTGCCCCACAGGTGGTCATCAGAACTGCCTCCTGCTTCATCTTTTCTGGGGCAATATACTGAAGTATTTATTAAAATGTTATTTTCAAGTCCCCAGGTTGAGATTTATACCCAAACCTGTTGTTTTGAGGCCAAAGCACAGGGAAGTCCCTGTTTTGTAGATCCAGCTTGGACTTCTTTTTCTCTTTTGAGATAGCAGATTTTGTGGTATGCAATCATTCGTGTCACCTATTAAACAGAGGGGACAGTTACTGCACACACAGTGTCTATCTGGTAAGAGGTTTCTCAACAATGGGAATAGATTGGTCTATTACAATCAAACCTTATTTCCTCTCTTTCTCTTATCAGCATAGAACACAATAATTATGACAAATATTTTTTGTTCTTTTTTAATCTAAATTTGGCAGTAGGCTGCACTGCCACAGTTAGTTTTGAGGCCACATTTAGTTTTGTAGCCACATTTTATAAATTCTTGCCACTTATCAAGGCCATGAATAGACAGTGCTTTACAGAGTGCAAGAATATACAACTGTTTTAACAAGAGGCCTGAATTTTCTTTTCTTTTTTTTTTTTTTTTTTTTTGCACTGTCAGAACAGCAAAATATTTTAATTAAAAACCTCTGAAGATCAGAAGACATCGTTTCTTGGAAACCATTTACAAAAGTGGAAGAAGAAAAGCTCTTTATTTTTTCTTTGGCCCTTTTCTAACAGCCTCTGAGGTTATCAAAAGATCAGGATATCACTGTTTGTGCTGTAAGCCTGTTTCAGAAGCATCTGTATTTGGCATATTTTTGACTGAATAATTTTGCTCATCATATGTGCATCTTTGGGTATGTGCCAAACTTTCTGGTATCTACATCTCCATAATATATTCAGTTTCCTTGGGGGGCTATGAAACCCTATATTGGAGTAATGATTTACTTTGAAGATGCCTGTCAACTCAGCATGACACTGTTAGTTTTCTTGAGTTTGAACAAACAACTTGAATTCCCCTGGCAAATCACATCAGTGGTTCACAGCACTGAAAAATACTCTTGATGCAAGGGTGAGGAGTTTCTGCAGTGCGAGCAGGACACACTGCTCTTCCAAGAGCAGCTAAGCAAGCTCCACTTGACTTCTAGCAGACGTCTTTCTATTGAACTATGCTGTTTCCCAAAATTGATTTGAAATGCTATGACACTGATGCAGAAAGTTTCATCCCACCAAACAAAAGTTAGAAACTGACTCTGTGTTCTTGGACTGTTGCACTTATACTGCGTATTAACAGGGTAACTTCAGGTTAATGCACTCTTTAAGACAATAACAGCACAATGCTGTAATGCTCGCACTTCACCCCAGACTCATCATAGTTAGACAGTCTGCTACATAACACTCCTGGGGCTACTTCTGTATCAGTCCTCCCCATGGTCTAAAATACCCTGTAGAAGAAATAACTTGCAGCTCACACATATTTTTCTAGCTGAAATTAATAAGATTAATAAGAAATTAATAAGAAATTAATAAGAGACACCATGTCTTCCTGCACATCCACAGGAACTCCTTCTACAAAATGAAGTTGAACTGATTAAACTAATAGTCAAAGAATTCATAGGTAATAAATATAAATTCTAATAATGGATCAAGGTGTCCTTCTCACCTCCCAGTTTCTTAAGTATACTTTAAGGTATCAAGTAGAAAAGTGCTTCCAGTTAAGAGCTGAGAAGCCTTTAGAATTGATTCTATTCCTCATTTTTCAACCTTTTTTGTGAAGAACTATGTTTTTCTTTTTGTTTCCTGATACTCTATTTTAACATGGCGGGTAGCTTGCTCATTCATTCACTTTCCCGCACCCCCTAACCCAGTGGGATGGTAAAGAGTATCAGAGAAAACCCAAAGTAGAACTCATAGGTTGTGACAAAAAGTATTTACTAAGTGAGAAAGGGAAAGGAAAAAGGATAATAGTAATGATATATATAAACAGAATAAAGTGATGCACAAAGCAATTGCCCACCTCCCATTCACTGATGCTCTGCCAGTCCCCAAGCAGCAGATGCTCACCAGCCAGCTCTCTACCATTTTACAAGGTTGTTTTTGTTTTTGTTTTGCATGATGTCACATAAGATGGAATATCCTTTGGCCAATTCAGGTCAGCACTCTGATTCTTTCCCTTCCCAACTCCTTGTACCCTCTTTGCCCCCTCACTGTCAGAACGGTACAAGAAGCTGAAAAACAGTAGCGTTATTGGTTCTATGCAGCACTGCTCAGCAACAGCTAAAAATGTAAAAGTGTTCTTCTCTTAAAGCCAAAATTGCATCATACCAGATACTACGAAGGAAAAATCAACTGTGTTCCAGCTGAAACCAGGACAAATGAAGTTACAAACCAGAACTACGTAAATTCAAATCATTTTCCAAGTTGCGCACAGAAGAAGCAACTATTCCATAAGATTTCACATCCTCCTGGACAACAGTATCACAACTTCTCAAGCTTTCAAGACCAAGGTTAATTATTCTCTGCTTTATTCAATGTTTTCTTAGTCGATTGTTTGAAGTAATGATAACTTAAACAGAAGCAAGGATCCACAAATGCAAATGCTATCTGACCTACCACTTCTTCAGATTAAAACGTACCTAATATTTCATTCATTCCAATGAAACTCAACTTTCTAAATTTTCTTCTTCTTTACAGAGTTTGGCGTTGAGAGATCTTCACAGACCCTCTTCAAGTTCTATAAATCTTGCACTGATCGTTGCAATCTCTCTTTTTTTTTTCTTTTTCTTTTTTTTTTTCTTTTTTTTTTTTTTCCCCCCAGGGGAATAAAAAAAAAATACATCAAATACACTGATTTTTGATTGGAAAGAAAAGAAATATAGCCTTTTGAAGCTAAAGGTCACCTGTGTGGGTAGACAATGGAGAGGACACAAAGAATTCTAAGCACATAAAATGCCACTTTTACTTTATAATAAAAATTGAAAATCTCTTAATTCTGTACAGAATCTGGATGTCATTGCTGTATTTTATACTTTAGAAGTTTAATATAATAAAGCTTTAATATGTCATCTTTCCTCATGTTTCTTTTGATTCTTTATAATGATCACAGAACTTGGTTCAAATAATTGAAAAATATTCCATTTTCTTCTCTCCTCCCTTGTGCCCCAAAGGTAAGGCAATTTAATTTGATGAAGTATTCTTGCAGTTATAAGACATTTCTATTATACCTCACAATATCTGATCTATGAACAGTCCAAGAAAATTAAAATGTGATTATTTTAATCTCTAAGGACCAAACCTTTGAATTTTGTGAAAATCTGTCTTCCCTCTTCGTAGATTAGACTATTGCATACAATATATATAGAGAGAGAAAATACGGAGCATCCAAAACATTTGTGGCACTTTCTCAGGCTTTCCTGCAACTTTGAAGTACAAAAAGATCTTGGCTTTTTTAGAAGCAATCTCTATTGTATTTCTCACAGGGGTTTGGATACTTTTTTTTTTTTTTTTTTTTTTTAAAGGGAAATTACCACCTGCTTAGTCTATAACAAGTTAGCTCATTTAGAATTCAAGATATTCCAATTTATTTTTCCTAGATGTATGTGTTGAAATATTTCCTTTGTCTTTATCCTTAGAAGAAGCAGAATAAATCCACCCTCACTGTCCTTAGCAGGCTATCAGAAGTTTGCACTGAAATAAACATTATCTCTAGGGATCTGAAAAGTTGAGCCAGGAGACAAGAATCTGTTAGAATAGCAGTAGGAGACTATCAGTACTTCTGACAGAAAACTTAAATACTGTTCTATTCCTCTGGATATTAATGAGACCTGAACATATCATATAAATAAGTTATATCCTTTAATTGTCAGAAAACATGAGATTAAGTCTTCTCTCCCAAGCACAGATTACAGGGAAAAGCCCACTGTCGACTACTCCTTACAAAGGGGAGTACACTTTGAAGCACATCAATACATAAGGCTGAAGCAGTAGCTTACAAATATCCAAGGATGGATATTAACATTCTACTTATTGACTAGAAATAATGCAGCTGTATTTCTATTGCATTTTACTTTTTATTGAGTTCTCATCTTGCTTTACTGAATCCTTCTAATAATTTCCCTATGTTAAAAGTACAATTATGTACCCCTTGCTATCATGGGAAGCAAACAAGAAGTTTGTCCTTGTGAATTAAGTTGAGGTAGGGCCCCTGCTTCTGACATGACTTGCTTTTCTCCCTTCCCAGATGTCTGAAATGTAAGCCTGCCTCTCCGAATTGTCGCTGGAATTACACAGTTAAAGTGTGAGTAATAAAGTGGTTTTCATTGGTGAAATTGATGAAGAATAGTAATCAAGCCTCTGGCTTTATTTTCAGGTACTAACTTGAATTTTTCCTCACACCAGCTAGAAAGGCTTTGGATGTGCAATGAGCAGATTCAGCACAGAAATTGTGGAGGGGGAACAAATATGAAATACCAAGGCATCTTTATTTTTTACTATAATCATACCTCAAGGACAGATTATTCTTAAGTGTTAAAATAAAAATCCAATTTGAACACGAGGCAGGAGTAGTGCAGGTAGGAAAGGAGCAAAGCAGATCTTCCAACATTTTCCTGCAGCAGACAAAGTGCAGCACTGACGCAGTGTTTCATATACATCTGGGTGCCTGAACAACGGAAAGTGAACTGGAGAAGTAAGGAAACGCTGATGGACTACGACACTTCTTCAGTTTATGAATCTACTTCACTGACACTTGACAGTTATTAAAGTTGTCCTCCTGTTTGAGGGAGTCATTTCCAATTGCTTGTACATGTGAAAGCTTTCAAAAGAAATCCAATGCACCACTTCAACAGTTCCAGAATTTAAAGTTCTTCTTGTTTAAACCTCTACTTAATATAAATTTGCCAGACAGAGCAAGAGAACAAGAATTGAGTTGCTCTGACACTTTGTATTAAAGTATCTCTCCTTTTTATTATGCTCCAGATGTTACATCTTTACATAATGAAATTGGAAAACTGGCATAACTTGGTTTTCACATTTCACATTAGGTGATGTATTTATTTTTCCTTCTAAAACACGTGCCTCATTTCACAACTTTTCTTGTCAGTGCAAAGACAAAAATGTCCATCCCAAATCAGGTGTGAGGCAAAACAGAAATAAAGCATGGGGGTTAACCTGAATAAGAAAATTACAGATATAATTCTGGAAAATCTGGAAGAACAGAATACACAGGTCAAATGACAATTCAGACAAGTTGGGTTTGTTGGATATTGATGAAAGCTCACTCAAGAAATATGTTTATCTTCTTCCCATCAACCCATCCTCTCACGTGAACTTCTCATATGTTAAGGTTCAGCTCCAAGAGAAACTTCAATGCCAAACAAGATGTAAAGCATGGCATCTAAATGATGCCACAGTGTGCTGGCTGGAATATGGAAAAAATTCAGGTGATGACAAATCTGGATTTGTTCCGCAGGCTCCCATATAGATTGTTTTGACTTGAATACAGCTGCGTTTTTCATTATTCAGAATTGCATTAACTTAGTCTAAGAACTAAATTGTTGGTGTCTGCTTGTGTCTCCTGCTAGCCTAGAAAATGGAATGTTACAGGTCCTCCACTTTTTTTTTTTTTAATCTAATAGCCAAACAGAGCAAACTTAACATACATCAGAAAGAAAGCTAATAATAACAACAGAATGAAACAAACAAAAAAAAACCCTGAGAGAACAGCTCCATTTAACAACTCTCTATTATAGCAGCAGTGATTTGGCCTTCTTCATAGAATCATAGAATCATAGAATCACCAAGGTTGGAAAAGACCTAAAAGATCATCCAGTCCAACCGTTCACCTATTCCCAATAGCTCCTACTAAACCATGTCCCTCAACACAACATCCAGTCTTTCCTTGAACACCCCCAGGCTCGGTGACTCCACCACCTCCCTGGGCATCCATTCCAGTGCCTGACCACCCTTTCCGAAAAGTAATACTTCCTCATGTCCAGCCTGAATCTCCCCTGCCGTAGCTTGAAACCATTCCCCCTGGTCCTATCACTGATGACACGAGAGAAGAGGCCGACCCCCAGCTCACTACAGCCTCCCTTCAGGAAGTTATAGAGAGCAATGAGGTCTCCCCTGAGCCTCCTCTTCTCCAGGCTGAACATTCCCAGCTCCTTCAGCCTCTCCTCATCAGCCCTGTGTTCCAGACCCCTCACCAGCTTTGTTGCCCTCCTTTGAACACGTTCCAGGGCCTCAATATCTTTCTTGCAGTGAGGGGCCCAAAACTGGACACAGTACTCGAGGTGCGGCCTCACCAGTGCTGAATACAGGGGAACAATCACCTCTCTGCTCCTGCTTGCAACACTGTTTCTGATGCAAGCCAGGATGCCATTGGCCTTCTTGGCCACCTGGGCAAATGGAACACGCTGCATTAATCTCCGTTGAAAAGAAAAAAAGCCTCTGAGATCCAAAAACCATTTTCTGGGGAGCTAAACTTTTGAATCTGCTGCCCCGGCCTCATTCTTGTGGGTACAATCAAGTGTTGTTGTGGGTCTGTCAATTTCACTGCCACCTTCAAATTCAGCAAGATCTCTCTTTAGGGAACAGCATGTTGAAAGATACTTTGAAGCACATATCAACAGATCTGTTAAGTAAAAGCTAATCATTGGACCGCCTCAGCTAGATTCCATCGCCAAGCCAAGGAGAATTTCCAGAAATGGCAACATAAATAAAAGTACTTCAAGGAATAATAAAAGCCCCACACATTATCACTTCCATAGTATCTTTCATAAAGAATCTAACTGTCCTAAAGAATTTTACTTTTCACTTTACAGCAAATAAAAACAGTGGGAGATTTCCCTGAGCCAGCATAGGGATTGTTGATCAACTCATTCATCTTCTGCTCGGTCATTATTTAGGTGACCTTGACAGCAAAAAACCAGAAGTCTATGTAGAAAATACAGGTTTTTGTGTGACAGCAGTAGCTCAGGTATGAATAACCCACAAAACAGGTCACAAAGTCAGAGAGTAACCCATGTTTGTGTATCTGTGTCAAAGATGGCTATCAATGCTTTCCTGAAGGCTAGCAAGAGCCAAAGGACAACTAAATTATGATGTAGTGCTTTAAGATCCATTTGTGTGCAAATCAGATTGTGTTAGCAAATACACCAAGATGACAGCTTGTTCGTTGGTAGCTTTCTGTGCAATATCTTGGAGGCTTGGAAGAAAGGAAATAGATGAATTCTAACCAAAGTTATCAGACTGTGGAACTGAAGGTCACAGAAGAAAATTAATAAGCAGTAAGAAAAAAAGGAGAAAGTAAATGCTTGCACACAAAGGCAAGGTACCAGAGAGAAAACACAACAAAATATCAGCATGGGTAAGAGCTCTTTGAATTCCAAAGATAATCCAGTTGAGACATAAACTTTAGAATTAATATCTAAAGGGAATTTGAAGCACATTTACATTTCCAAATGACCTAGATATAAACTTTATTAAGCATCTTGACGGTAACAAAGATCATATCATTTACAGAAACAGCACCAGTGCAATTAATGCAGCCTGTTAAAGTATTACTGAAAAGAAAAAGGAGTGGCAGGGAACATTAAACTGTTCAGTAGATTCATGGCAAGTGTGAAATTGTGTTGGGCCACACCTAACTTCAGTAAGAGGCAGGGAGTTGGAAAGGAAGACAGCTGTACAGTGTCCTCAAAAGAGTATTTCAGTTGTGCATACTTTTGTCACATATTATCTGCTTCCTGATAATGTCTCTACTTATCAAAGAAAGTATTTACATGGAAGCATTAGGTCAAAGGTGAAGTGTAGTCTGAAGGGGTACAAAAGAAATGTAAATAAGCTATGTGTTAATTAAACATTAAAATCTAGTTTTAAAATAAAAGAGCTGCATAACACTGAAACCATCCACCTAAGCATGCTCTAGGAGAGATCACAAGCCTTCATTATAACTCTTTAGATCAGACTACAACACACCATTCTGGTACCAAGGCATTCAAGGAATCCAGTTACTTAAAAGAAATGTTCTTTAAATATAAACAGTTCAAGTGAACGGGTAAACAAAAAATGACTCCAGTTGTGCATTGATCCCCTCTGCTGTGCCCAGTTTGTCCACAGGAAAATGTCATTATCACAAACGTGCCATACTATGTTCTGGTTTTGACAGTTTTCAAAAGTAATTTTTCAAACTATGTTTAATTACCTAAAATCCTATACGTCTCTGCAATGTAGATCCAAAAAGAGCTCAAACAATACTGCAGTCAAATGCAAGTGCATCAACAAATCTGCAGATCTCGCAAAGATAAAATAAAGTGTGGGTTTCACCTTGTGATAGTTGTGAACTTTGTACCTAAAAATCTGCAGATGCTTAGAGCTCATGTTTGGAAAAGCAAAGCTAAATTGGGCCTGTCTGACTCAATTCCAAATTGAAACAATTTTGAATCACTTTTTAAATGAGAAAAGCTTCTGATTAATTTCTCAGTGGTTTGCAGTGATCAAATTGCATCTCTTTGACGGGCTTTCTACACAAAAGCTGCAGCTCTCTACCACACTTCCTCTTATAGGTTATTCAGGTCTGCTTAGTTGTCTGTATGCCTCAGCAGAAGCAGGACGAGCTTTGTCCTATGACTTTAAAAATGAAATATCACATGCAATAGTATGAATCTCTCCTCCAGCTAAAAGAGAGAAATGCACGTTACTACCATCCTATTATCTGTTTGGTAAAACTTTCACTCTAGCTGGAAGGTCCTGTACCTATCATGCTATAGGAGTTTTGCACACAGGAAAATGAAACAAAGAGGTAGCTTCCTGACACGGAGGCAGCAGCTCACATGTTCAGTTACAGACTTCTGCAGTGTTTGGTAAGATGGCTCACCTGCTTTGGTTCCTTTCTGCCATGCTTCCTAATTTCCAGACAGAAATGTTTTCCAGAAGAAGGTAACTTCTTCCTTACAGCACAAACAAGCAAGTAAATGACCAATAATATATCATTACGCATAGCTTACTGAGGTTTGCAAAATTTTGTAGCCTTATAGCTACAAATTCAAGCATATAGAATAATTTCATGGTAACAATTGTGCAAATAAGCACTGAGAAGTATAATGCACTGAGAAGTATAATGAGTATGGAGCTTCTATGTCAGAATATCTACGCATACATTTTCACCTTTGTTCTATGATTAGGATATTCAGGTACACTGAGCATCGGGCAAGAATGTAACAGGTTTATACAACACAGACTGTCAGAAGTTCTTTACATACTACAGCAAATCCCCACTTCAGAAGACACTGCATGCTTTAGGATGCTAAATTGCCATGTTGGCTGAACGCATAAACATCAGCATCATTACAGAACTGTTTATTAGCTCCCTGGTAGTTAAAATAAAAACTGTGGACTAACGCAGAATTACTTTTTAAAATCATAAAATCAAATAAAAAAAATTTGTTTATTAACTGGTTTTAATTCTGAATCTTATTACTTTTAAAAACATTTCTGAGTCTAGGCATTCCAAAAACTATTGAATAGCTTAGAAATAAACTCATATTCTTCAATAGAAGCAGCTCTACCTCTGAAGAGGAAAAAAAAAAGACTATTCATTGCAAAATATGTGAGGCTAAATGTCTGTTGTTTACCAGCAGGGATTTAGGTTTGTTTTTTCTTTTTTTCTTCTTTTTTTTTCTTTCCCATTTTGTATCTTAATTTAGAACTAGGTAAGTTGATATTATCTCAGAGTACAGCAAAGGTGGACGTTGGAGAAGTAAGTCCAGCGCACTCATCTAGAGACACATCCTGCAATTCACGTAGAATCATAGAATGGCCTGAGTTGAAAAGGACCATAATAATTACATAATTTCAACCCCCCCTATTATTGCAGGGTTACCAACCAGCTGACCAGGCTGCCCAGTGCCACATCCAGCCTGGCCTTGAAGGCCTCCAGGGATGGAGCATCCACAACCTCCTTGTGCAACCTGTTCTAGTGTGTCACCACTTATGTGTGAAAAACTTCCTCCTAATATCCAACCTAAAACTCTTCTGTCTTAATTTAAAATCATTCCCCCAAGTCCTGTCACTATCTACTCCTGTAAACAGCCATTCCCCCTCCTGTTTACATGCCCCCTTGGAAGGCCACAATGAGATCTCTCTGCAGCTTCCTCTTTTCCAAGGTAAACAAGCCTTGTTCCATGCAGTTTACAGTTCTCTAGCAAACTTTGTGGTATTTTTCATCCTAGGAGTCTAAATATCAGTAATTCCCAGCTTTGATTACATTTCAAAAGCATTCCTATTTTGATGCAGACTATCATAACATCTCTGATTCTTTGCAGAATTTTGGGTCAATAATGAGGTGGACCAAGAGACTATAAAACCAGGTCAGTAAAAGAGCTACAGAAACCAAGCGAACTTCTATGGAAAGCACAATGTTATGACAAAGATGCAAAGACCTATAGATTACCTCTTTTATCCAACAGCTGTGTATTATCCAAGAAAAGTGGAGAAATAAAATAGAAATTATGTGTACCTGTAAGTACTAGAGCACTTGACACAACCAATGCTTTAGCATCATTTAGTGCTTACCTCAAAGGCTCAGCCTGGCTCATAACCCTTTACCAACTGCCTGGAAGAGTCCCTCACCTGTATGCATGAAACAGGCTCTGCTGCGGTGTCAAACTGCCCCAAAGAGCTTCTCAGCCCCACCTGCAGCATCTGCAATACTGCATCAGCTGACCCATCAGATCAGAGCACCAAGCCTCCTTCGGTTCCTTGGCAGTGGAGCCAGCTCTCCCCAGGTCTGCCACTGTCTTCTAGACTTGCTGCTCGAACTGTCCAGTTGCTAACCCTGTGGGACAAGGAAGTTTCTCAGAGTGCTGGATGCTATGCATCCCTGTACCAATTAGCAGGAGGAGCCTAACTGCCTGATTTTGCTTATAGGCAATCCACCAGCCACCCCTGGGTTTGAGGGCTGAACTTCGACTTCAGCAGAAAAATTAGTAAATGTGGATAGTATCAATGTGAGTCCAGCAAAACAACCTGCAGGTCTCCCTTGGAATGTTAAATGCCGTCTTGCAGCTAGAATTTTTCATTAATTTGAGCCCATTTTATTAGAAGTTTTATGTCTGACAGAGGATTCATTGCTTGTGAACTAACTGCTGTCCAGCTAAAAGTGCTGGAAGGGACAGGATTATGCTTCAGGGAGAAATCATTAAAATCAATTTTTCTTTCAATGTTAGTTAAATTGAGAGGATTGATTTCAGACACAAAGCTTGGCTCAGAGTCTATTTGTTTATTTTTCTTCTACAAAAAATGCTATAAGCAGACACCTAATTTATGCTGCAGTCATTTGAATTATAGCACAGAGACACAAAAACCTTTTTATTATCCATAGCACACAGAATCAAGCTAATTTGAAGGAATATACTTCAGCAGGAGTGTTAAATTCTGCAGCAACTTGCTGATTCCAGATTTCCTTGTATTAAAATGCAAGTGTGAGGAGCTTATAAGTATTTCCTTCTGACCTCTACACAAATTTCAAAATGACAGTTCAGTAAGTATCTCTAATGTGGAGAAGCTATTTAAGTTCTTTAATTATGAAGCATCTCATGTGTAGATATTTCTTATTTGGAAACACTTTCCAGGTACAAGTCTTTCCAGAAAGATATGTGATTGTTCTTCAGTTTTAAATTATTCTTTACATTCAGTACAGCAGCTGTGAAAAAATAGCTGGCTTACTTTCAGAAGGTAGATAGATACGTTTAACGTGTTGCACTGTCAATGACACTAAGGCTTTGAACTGTCACTAAAATCTCTGGGAATTGTTACTTTAAGCAGTGATCTAGATCTGGACTCCAAGGGATGAAATGAGGGTTACAGAAGTTTAGAACCTCATGAAAGCAGTGTGATGGTATGGAAAATACGAAGCACTCAGATATGAATGTCATTTCAATGCCTTCATTTGTTTGCACCATCCTTTTACCAAATCACTATAACACTTCTTTTAATTCAGCCATATAGACCACCAGGAAGTGAAGAAAGAAAACAGAACTAAGAAAGACAATAGTCCTCACATCTAAGCTAAATCTCAGTTTAAAACCATTTCCCTTTGTCCTGACACTACCCACTCTTGTGAAGAGCTGTTTCCCCTCCTGTTTATATGCTCCCTTCAAGTATTGGAAGGCCACAAGGTATGTATACTATTTTATAATTCATATTATATATAATTCACAGAAGTCTCAGCATTCTTACAATAGGGATTAATCATTAACCTCACGTTTTTATAAAATGTTCTTCATTAAGAATAAAGTGACAAGTTTGTTTCTCTATCACTTCCTACAGATTTATGTCCCAGTTTCTCTCCTTTATCTTAATATCATGCTTCCCAATCTCAGGAATAATGGAGAATAGCAAGTGGAGGTTAGACACAGGTGCAATAAGAATAGAAAAGAATTTCAGAAATCAAACAAAGGTGTGTTGAGCAAAAAGAACAGAAAAAGTACATGTAAAGAACATTGAGGACAGCTGTCCTGGGTATTTAAAAAATCAGGGTGAAGGGAAACAGACAAAAAAAAAAGTTGGTGAAATGTTAAATACTTTAAGCACAAATACTCAAGGCTGAATATATGAATCAGGCATTATGTTCTTCGCTGCATGCAAGGTGAATGTGGTACATCAGAGGTTTAGAGATCCAATGAAGAATACAGAAATAAGTTTAAAGACTATTTAAATAAATGGAATTTTTCAGTTGTGTGTGACAGAGCACTAAATGACATTGAAGCCTCTGCAAGCATGTGGCATTTGACTCTTCAGTGAATTCTGCTGCAGCTGCTCCTTTACATATAACTCATTTAGTGCAATATTCATGTCTTATGTGATGCAGAACAAAGAGCATTCTGTGGCTACAAAATATTTTATTCATCATACATTACCTTGTTTGCATGTGATACTCTATGATAGAAGAAATGCTGAATGAATTTCCCACAGCAAATATGAAAGTTCATTTCAGGGAATTATAGTACAGGTGCTTAGTTTATTAGATTCTGAAAATGATGAAGAAAGTAAAAGAAGGTTTTCTTGTTTCTTACAGACTGTTTCTCTTCAGTGATATGTATAAAGAGTCTCTGTGTTCAGGCATAACTTATCTTGCATGTCTGGTTATAGAGAATTCATTTGTGTGACTGTTCAATGAATATTAAATATGAAATATTTTACATACATCTATATAAAGAAACATACATGCTCGCACACAAGAATATGCGTAGTTCATGCTACAACTCTCTTTTATTCCATTTTGAATTACAATGGTGTGTACTGAAACATTCGTGAGATATTTATGGGCCTACTCCTATTCTATACTCAGTAACACTCAGGGCTTCTTTGAGTCTTTTCTCACAAGCTAATTCTTCTAATATTTATGAATGTCAGCATTTCCCTCCCTCATCTTGACCCAGCCAAATCCTTTTGCTCAAGTTCCTTTCTGGATGAGCAACTACAGAAAAATGCCACTGAATTTGCAGATGAGCGAGGTTCTGTTTTGCTAGAGCTGTAAAGATTGAAAGAGGTCAGACTGAGCATGCTACAAGTGTTCATGCAAAGAAATAGCATCATTATGTTGAGTGTATCCAAAAGCAATCTTTTAATCCAGCTTTAGCACGAGGGATTCCAAGCTTCAGATTCTAGAAAGTTAGCAGGCTACTAATTATGTCCTGTGAGAAGAAGTCCTTTTACTATTTATTATTATGTCTCTTCACTCTAGAGTTTCTCTAAACTAATAGCTTCTTTGGTAAGATGTTGCAGTATACTGCTGACAAGCACACAAGAAGTGCAAAACAAAAACACTTGCTATGAACTTTGAACTTTTGAATCCTTGAAGTCAGCAATTTGTAAAATTATATAGAGATGTGCTTAAAATATTTTATCCTACTATACATGATTGTGCACCCTACCAAAAACATAGACTATTAGCCACACCTGAGCAAGCAACAATTCCTATGCATTATTTTTCAGACACTACTTTGTTGAAAGCTGCATCCAGAAAAATGCAGAAGAAACAAAGGAAAGCAAGCAGATCTAAACTTAATAGCAGGGACCCTGCATCCCTTTCACTTTCCACAAAACTAAAGGTAATGTATAATTCTACTTGCTTGACACTCCTAAGAGAAAGTAAAGCATGCTCTCTTGTTCACATGTTTTTTCTTTCCTAACTCTGTAAGAAACGTCTATCTCTAGTCATCCTTGCAGATTCTGAGGAGGCCCTCTGTCAGGGGAATTACCTAGAGAGGGTGTCCCTGCTTGATGAAATTCAGATTTGCTCAATTAACAGAGGACTGACCAAATATATGATTCATTGTTCATAGCAGAATTCCTATTTTATCATGCTCCTGTATTTCATCTTCTGCCAGATCAGATTTTAGAATTTACAAATACCATGATCTATGTGTGCATCTCAGTGAGAGACCTCAGCCCATGCACTTGCTACCCTCAACGTCAGAAATTCCAAATGTGTGTCAACCATTTGAATTAATTTGCCCAAACCAGTTTCATATCGTCATCCTCTCTGAGGGTACAAGTGGCTTAGTCACACAGAAAAACTCTGTGTGTAGTCCTTTGTTAAAATATTACAGACAGATAGTACCATTACAAAATCTAGTAGGGCTGAATCCAAAATGAAATGCCATGTCTTGCATTCCTATTTTAGATCCTCTCAAAATTAATGGTCCAGTTTACGTGTTAGGTGCTGGATCATTACACTGTGTGGGTGGTAATGCCACAGGCCTCTCAACAGAAAAAGTAAACTATATTGTAAGTGGCAATGGAGCAATTCATTTTCTTCCAGTGGATATGTAACAACTATTTGCTTAGGCTTCATAACATTGCCAGTGAGCCAGATGTTTTTATGATTAGACCAGAAAGCATATGCGACTGGAGAAATGTATGTATGAGAATATGTATGGAGAACTGTTACAATATGATGTATATGAAGACTTTCTCGTACTACAGTCTTCATTTCAGACTTGCACAGCAACTTTCTGTAAAACACTTTATATTTTGCACTAATACGATAGTTAATTACCAGATATTCTTGAAAACATTTATTTTTAAACATATACATGCAAGAGAAGAATAGGAAATTGTTTTGCAGAACAGGAGCATGCTAAGTGATTTTCTTCAGATAAGACAGCAACAGCATCTGGATATCAGAAATCCCCATAACCAGGTATTGGGACCATGGCCCAGGGAAGTGATAAAACCTTCCTTGAAGGGTTTCTAGCCCCCACGGGATAAAGCCACAAAGCTGTGTTTCCATTTCAAGCATGAGGTCACACTAAAAGTGACATGACTACTACACTGAATTAATTATCTTTAAGCACTTATTTGCGTATCAAGAAGACAACACTGTGCAATTTTAAACAGAACCAGATAGTTAGTTAAGTACTCTCACAACCCAGAAAGCCAGCCTGGGCTGCACCAAGAGGGGTGGTCCCTTCCCGTTCAAATAATTCTATGATTCCATGATTACTGAGCTTGTGCATAAACAATTTATTTTCAAATGAACTCTTCATGGGTTTAAAAAGTAATATAACCCAAATTAAAAATGCCTGCTTTTAATCTGAGAGTACTTAAAATGAGCTCATAGGCCTTTTCATTATGCAACAAAATGGCCCTCAAGCCCAAAACTTAAATATCCACATAATACAGTTTATTTTATACTCCCTGCAAATATTAATTGTAATACAATCTTCCAGAAGTTTTGTTTATTGAGATTTGAATGATGAATCTATGAAATGACATACTCTTGTCAGCTGAGGAGTTTTAATTAATATGCTGTTTTATCTGTATAGCAATCCCTACAACTTATGAAATAAAGAGATAAGAAGATTTCATATTCACTTAAACTTATTTTTTTAAATGCTGACACATCACTGACTTCTAAATAAAATAAACCATTTTTTATTCTATTTGTTTGATTTTAACCTATTGTAACTGAATGTTTCAGCATAAAAAGGAATTTAACCTGCAATAACTCCAGTTGGTAGACATTTAAACTTTCCAGATTTTTAGGCGCTAGATATTGAAAAAATTTATCTTGAGAAAGTGAAAGGTTAATGCTATCTATTAGTGTTCATACTTAACGATTGCTTGCCTCCCATAAATTAATTGTTGAGAAAAAAAATATTTTGCTATATTTAAGATGATAGAATCAGAATCAGAGAGGCTGATTTACCATTGCCTTATGAATGTGAATTTAAAAGTTATGACGTCCAGTTTTGGAGAAGCTGTAGATGGTACACATTGTGTCACATTTTCTCTGAGCATCAACATCACTTCTTAATGCAAATAAAAAAGAAAGGATGTTCTACAGCTAGAGCAACAATGCATTTAAAATTCAGTATAAACTGTGGGCTACATAGCTGTAGGCTGTGATGGACGGAAATTTGTAGAAATATGTCATCAAGTACTGCAAGTGTTACTTGTTGCTAGTGTGTATCTATCTCTGAAGATGCAAATACAGAAAAAAAAAATCAAATAACTTATTATCGCATAGTTAGAAGTCTTACTTCAGTGATCTTACTGTTCTGAAGTAACTGCCACACTGACACTGCAATGCTCTGCCATATTCAAAACACTCATCACTGCAGTGATACAAATAGCAGAATAAACCAGAGGAATTTTTTTTTTCTTTTCTGTTTGCACATCTTTACATTCCAGTCTAAAATATAACTTAGAAGCTAAGTGGCCTAATCAAAACACCAAACTTAGTTATTTAGGTCTTTGTGTGTGTAAAGATGTATGTGCTCCCAAAAGGCAAAAAGAAATCATATTAAGTTGTGGGAAAATATTTTTATCCATAAAGAAAAGATACAACACTGTAATAAACAACTCAAACATGTCAATTTATATTCTGTTCAGGATACTTTTTTTTCATTATCAACACTATGGAAATTCAAGGTCTAATGTTGTATTTCAAAAATTCATCAAATCAAGCATTTAACTCAAGTGATGAATTTTTAATGAATATGTATTTTTCAAGCAATGTTGGATATATTTACCCACAATTCTTTCCTTTCAGCCTATTATTAATTCCAAGGTGAAAGCTAGAAAACAGTTTCTTTTTCCTGAGTCAGGATTTCACCTCTCAAGGCCTTATCCTTTCCTTTTTTTTCCTACTAAAGGAGTCCAAAATTGGTCAATGTACCTACTTGGAAGTATAAACCAGCAGAAAAAAAATAGATTTCAAATGAACTCAATTTTTAAAGATTTTATTTTCATAACATTAAGTTAAAATATTTTCAAAACAAACAAACAAAAAAGCAACCAAACCAAGCCACCACCAACGAAAAGCTAAGTCGGTTTAATAAAGCTAAAATACTTTCTCACAAGGATGTTATTCCTCCTCAGAGCCAGAAGAATGACCACAGCATAGCCAAAGCAATAAAGCACTGAGTGACTTTCAGCTGTGCCACTGAGGCAGCAAACCTTTCCAGTACAACTGTGAGACAATATCCATGTTCACTGCAATTGTCATTTGGAATTACACAGTATGTTTTTGAAAGTGAACTATCCAAAGACAACTGAAAAGCTTCTAGACTGGAGAGAGCCAGCTTTCACCAGAGATTGAACTGAGAAACTTAACTTTCCGGACAGAAAAATACAAAGTCACTGGGGTGAAAGCGGAGACAAGAAAAATAAATGAATAAATACGTAAATAAAGAAAGCCACTGATGGAAACAGGAGGGCTGAACCAGGCTGTGGGTATTGTGAGAAATTCTCTCTGTGACCAACAAGGCTTTTGTCTTTTCACTTTGAGGCGGGCTATGCACATGGATAGGTGCTTTATGGCCAACCAGGGGAAACAGCACCGGGGAAGTCCTCCAGACAGGGCTGCACCAGGCCTTATACAGGCCTTGTTTGCTTTCTTCCCGTGTGTGCAAGAAAGGAATTTCTTCTCTTCATATACAGAGAAGAAAAATATGCTATTTAAATTTTACTGCTACCTCGGCTGGTATTCAAAACAAACTCAGTAAAAGAAATAAGATCACAGCAGATTTTATCTATAGTGAATTGTTTGAATGTGATTCCAACAAACATCACTTCACATTTAATAAGAATAGGTTGATACTGGGCTTGTCACATTCCGCTGAGCTCTGCAGACTATTTGGAATAACATTTCACTAAGCATCAAATTTATCTGGTTCATCTCCACTCCTATTGATTATTTTGTGTTTCCCTCTTGCATTGGATGTTCTTTCTACTGCCACTGTACTTTGCCTTGTAAGTATAAATGAAAGAAGAAAAATCTTGCTCTGGGGGGAGGAAAAAAGACACAGCTTCACTCAGGGAAGTTAAAGATTTACACATTTCTTCTTCAAGGTGTAAAATTTTCAGGAAAATGAAAGGAAGTTTTCACAAGTTTTCCTGCAATATGTAGAAAAAAAAAAAAAACCCGAAACAACCCAAAACACCTCTTTTGCTTGTGAGAAAACTCCCAATTTCATGCTCTTTTAATGAGCTTATTATTAGGTTGTAATGGATAATACTTCAAGTCCCACTTGAAAATGAATGAGCTTATAAGCAAGATATTGCTCACTGCCTTCAGTGGGAAAGAAGCAGGAGTGTAAGAACATGTGGGATATTGTTACACTATTTATTAACAATGACAGGCTCGTTGCAAAGCCAGGATGCTTTTCTAAGATACTTAGAAGGTTTGTATGAGAGAAGAGATTATTTTAAGAAAAAGGCACATACTGAGAGTGTAAAACATTTAACTCTTATTTTCATTTTCATTTTTGTTATATTCCAGTATGACTGTAGGCACAAATTAATTATATAATACTACCTTTTTGCCTAAAAGTAATTATCCCAAAGGATTATTTTGTTAAGTATTTTTTCAAGTTGAATGTGTGAATGTGATCCTCCCCCTCTACTCTGCCCTGTAAGACCTCATCTGGAGTACTGCATCCAGTTCTGGGCTCCCCAGTACAAAAAAGACAGGGACCTCTTGGAAAGAGTCCAGCGGAGGGCCACAAAGATGGTGAAGGGCCTGGAGCATCTCTGCTATGAGGAAAGGCTGAGTGAACTGGGTCTGTTCAGCCTTGAGAAAAGGAGACTGCGAGGGGACCTGATCCAGGTCTATAAATATCTAAGGTGTGGGGGGCAGAATGGCGAGGCCAGACTGTTTTCAGTGGTGAGTGGAGACAGGACAAGGGGAAACGGCTGGAAACTGCAGCATAGGAAGTTCTGCACAAATATGCGCAAGAACTTCTTTACAGTGAGGTGACGGAGCACTGGAACAGGCTGCCCAGGGAGGTGGTGGAGTCTCCTTCTCTGGAGATGTTCCAGACCTGCCTGGATGCCCACCTGTGTGACCTGGTGTAGGGAACCTGCTTTGGCAGGGGGTTGGACTCGATGATCTCTGGAAGTCTCTTTCAATCCCTACAATTCTGTGGTTCTGTGATTCTGTGAAGATTTCCTTGTGCTAAAAACAGCTGGTGTTCTCTGTCACATGAAAACCCGAATGTCATTTCAGCTGATGTAATGCCACCATTTTATCCAAACACAACCAAGACTATTCAAATGGTACCAAACAATCTGCTCTTGAATACTACTATTCTCCCAAAACTATTTTATTGAGAAAATGATATAGTTCTTCGCAAATATGTTCTGACTGTTTAAGTCATATCAAAACTGACACTCTCTCCGAGTGTGGCAATATTAGGACAGTTCTGAAAAATCAGTGGTAGAATTTGCGAATTTATTACAAGTAATATTAATTACTAGTAATTATTCCTACTGTTAAAAGTAGTTTCTATTATATGTGAATTGGATACTATTTTTTTATCTTACTGTATATCAAGAGTTGCCTATTACAAATGATTTTTTCCAGAAACTTTCGTGTGGGTATATATAATTTCATTTCTTCTACTGCATGTAGAGGTTAAAAATAAGGTAAGCTCTTAACTCTACCACTTATTTCTGCAGGCTTTCTCTGAATTTTTCCATTGTTTTTAACAACTCTTTTGAACCATGAACATCAATAATAGCTTCATTTACACTACATGCAGACACAATACTACTTTATGTCCCTTGTTGATGTTTTCTGGATTACATATCTGACTTATCAATGTCATGCTCGACTGTAATTTCTGCATGCATTCTTGCTAGGTATTATATTTATGGTGAAAATCTAAGTTCCGTTTTCACGGCCCTTATATATACAGGGATGTATATATATCCTAGCAAATGTCAAAGTAAGATGTCATCAATCAGATTCGACAGCTGTGCTTTTCTGGTGAAACCAATGACACATTTCCTCCAAGAAGCCAGTGGCAAAGTTCCAACAGACTTCAGCAAAGCAAAGGTTTCCCCTTCCACTTTTTAAATGCACCTGGATGAACGTTGGTAGAATATACAGTGAAGAAAAAATAAAAAATACCCATACATGCAATCACAAATGAGACTTATTCATTACATAATTAAATCAAGAAGCTTTCTTCTCCTGTGAGGAAAGTGAGATTGAAATACCATCATCATGTTTTGTTTTGTTACCTTTTATTAGAGTTTTATTTTAGAAGAAGGATTTCTTCATTGTTTTCCCCAGTGCATTCCTCACTCCAATTAAAAGCTATTATTTTCCTCGTATATAATGCTCATTACAACACAGCATAATATTCTAAAATATATAGAGTATCATAGAATCATAGAATAGCCTGAGTTGAAAAGGACCATAATGATCAAATTGTTTTAACCCCCCTGCTACATGCAAGGTTGCCAACCACCAGACCAGGCTGCCCAGAGCCACATCCAGCCTGGCCTTGAATGCCTCCAGGGATGGGGCATCCACAACCTCCTTGTGCAACCTGTTCCAGTGCATCACCACCCTCTGTGTGAAAAACTTCCTCTTAATATCCAACCTAAAACTCCTCTGTCTTAGTTTAAGACCATTCTTCCTTGTCCTATCACTATCCACCCTTGGAAAGAGCTCCTTTTACATGCTGTTTCTACGCTCCCTTCAAATATTGGAAGGCCACAATGAGGTCTCCCCGGAGCCTTCTCTTCTTCAAGCTAAACAAGCCAGTTCCCTCAACCTTTCCTCATAGCAGCGGTGCTCCAACCCTCTGATCTTAATTGTCCTAATTTTATAAGAATGTATCCCTATCAACATTGTATTATTATAAGATTAATCAGATGCCAGTGTAAGAGAAATCATTATAAATGAATTCCATATTGATTATGCTTTGCAGCATATTACAAGAGCAATTGGAAAGAATGTTCTACATCAGCAAAACACTTGAGATCTGATCCTTTTGCAGTAGGTCCTTTAGAGACCATAGGTTTTGAAAGTGCTGAATGAAAATGTAGCAGATCCCAATGAAATCAGTAACAGTAAGCCTAAAGAAAAAGAAAAACTGAATAAAAACCTCACATTAAAAATGAAAACACAAGAGGTAAGTTAATTTATGGTATAAGGCCGCAAATGCCAGCTTTCTTGGCATAATGCACTGCATAATGCAGGTAGGTCAGTTTTACAAGTACAGAGATGTGTTAGCAATTTATTTTCATGCATCTTTAACAAGTTCTATTTTGTCTCTCATTTGGCGCTGAAGAAAGTATTGATCGCCAAAGGTGTTCTAGCTGTTTACTTCTAACAAAGAAGCAATTTGGGACAACTTTTTTACCTTATCAGACATAAATGAGATACAAGAAGTCTAGAGCCTTTACACTACAGGTGGGAATGGTTATATAAAGCATCATTATTTCTCAAGTATGTCTACCTAGTAACCGCCCACTGACATCAGTAATGAATAAAGACAGATACCAAGTTCTCCTGTGATTCTCTCAGTGCAAAGTCAATTCTCTGGCTCTCCTCAACAGTGGACATCAAAAGGTTGTTAGCTTTTCAAGTTACTCATTCTCATTGATCTTCTGTCTACAAAGCAACAACAGGTACAATATTGCTAGCCTGCAGATGAATTGCTCACACCATTCTGGGGAGTGCAGAGTTTTTAAATAAGTCCTTTTCACATATGGCCAACACTACATATGGTTTAATTTCAAAACTATCAGCTTACACTGTCCTTGCGTACTGCTTCACAGGTAGATCTGTCTATAATCGTTGCTGTTACAACAGTATGACAATAGTCACCCTCCTCCTCAGCAGGAGTTATACACACAGCTACTAAGACTTGTAAAAGCAAAAAAACCCTTACAGTCCAGCTGTTTAAAACAACTAACAACCTGCTTTGTGCAAGAGACATGTAAGTACTGCACAGTAGACAAGCTGACCTGCATTTTCAAATCCTCACAGCTTCAGATAAATAAAACATCCAACCACTGGGTGAAAATAAGAATAATTTCTTTTTTTTGTCTCCTGATATAGCTTGCCACAGAAGGAATAGTTACCTGCGATCCTATCTCAGCACTTTGTTAAATTCTTATCTTTGGTTCATACAATCATGTACCCAGTTGCCCTTTTGAAAGTATGTCTGCAGTTGCTCACTCCTGTGATTTTAGAAAGTATACTGTTTTTTGGAGACTTTTGCAATAAAGCTGAAATCAAAGCAATTTTAAACTGGTTCTACTCTCTGATAAGCTAATAGCACCAAATTCAGCTTGGAGGGGAAAATTTAAACAGCTTCCTTCCCCTACTGGGATTCTGATAAATTGGCAGGCAGCATTTGTAAACAAAATGCAGAGCATGTGAAGCACACGTTTTTTTTCTAATTAAAAACCAACCAACAAACAAACAAAAACAACATGGGTAGAAATAAAAATAAGTGCTGGATTATGCCTACAAATAGTAAATCAGACAGATTTGAGTAGGACTCCCTGTAAGGAGTAAGCCAGCTTTTACTCTGCCCGAACACTGCATGAAGACTTCATAACTAAGTGCAAGATCAACCTTCCTACAGCTGTTTCCTGAGAAGAAAGAGAGGAGAGAGGGCATCTAGGAGCTTGGTGAAGACTCAGCAGAACACAGTACAATACAGTTTGAACAAAAGCTTATCATTTGTGTAGCTCTGGGAAGAATTTCTCTGCTATGTGCTTGTGGTCGGCCAGCTTAAGAAATACCCAACTCTCTGTGCTGTGGTCATAAGCACTGACAAATGCTGGCACCACTGTTGATAAAGCACTAAACCTTAATTGTAACTGAAAAAATATAAATATAAAGCAAGAAGAGGGAGAGATGTACTGTTTAATTTTAATTTAAAGCCATTAAATCTGAACAAAACTCAGATCTTACTGCCGGCAACAGCATGCAGATAAAACAGATAAAAAATGTCTTGCCATTAGGGAGTCTGTGGCATGCTTCATTCTATTCATTCAGTTTTCTCAGAGTTGATGACAACAAAAATTTTGGCATATAGATACACACGCATGGACAGTAAGATATTTGCTAAAGAATCAATGTCACTTGTCTGTCTAAAATCCCTGTGTTATAGTTTAGTTGATTAATTATTAATTAATAATAACTAAACTAATTACTTAGTGGTATACCAATGAAAAATGAAGTAGGGAAAGATTAAAAATCCATTCAGTCAAAACAACTTCCCTTTCTTCAAGATCATTCATAACTGTTCGTCAGTACAATGAGAAATTTCCTTATGGAGTTATAAGAAGGCTTGAAGATTTGCTGTTATACAAGATCAGTTTCAAAGGCGTGTGACGAAATCTGGCACCCTTTCAATGCTAAATTAGAAGTAGAAATTTGATTTGAGTCAACACTTCTCTACACTTGGAACATCAGAGGTTGAACTAAAAAGTGTGACAGTCTCTGTGCTAGCTGCAATGCTGCCATCAAACCAGCCAGCACTCCAAAAAGACGTGGGACTTACTAGATCGAGAAAGAAAAGCAACTGAAAATATGAAATTATTGACTGATTCCAGCCTTCTGAAAAAGAGGGGCAGTGGTCCTTCTCTATGAAGGCACTGAAGCAAATACTAATTTTCAAAACAACATATTTTCTTTAAAGCTTCTACATATCTTCCAAAAGAATAAAAATTCAGGAGGGACAATACTTTTCCCCTCAACCAAGAAAACACATTTATCCCACCATTCCAAAATTAGTACTTCATATTCCATTCTACTCTGGTTCCTCTAAGTTCAAGCAGGTCCCTCAATAAACCAAAATCCATAATCATGGAATCAAGCACAAAATATTAATTTGGTTAATTACTTAAACGGTTTACTTTAAAGTGTTAATCATCAGCACTCAGGCTTTGCTTCTCTATTTAGTTTACTTAGCAGTCCTAAATGGCAGAATATCATAGCTACACTCTTTCAAAGCCCAGCATCCTTTTCTTTTGGTTCTTACGAATCACATGAGAGATTATACAGTCTTCAGCACATTGATTTCTAACCACTGAATTTATTCAGCTCTTGCCGTTAGTAAAACAGAATTAAACTGCACTGAAGGCACCCTGGAAGTGTACAATGGCCAGGTGGAGAATGACCACAAGAGTTCACTTACACCACTTTCTCACCTTGTCTCCATCCTAGATTTCAGAGAATCATTAAAAGCTATCAGCAGCTTCAGTATGTTTATTTCAAATGATGGAAGGGCTTGGCTTTACCTCAAGACACAAAAGTAGCTTAGGGCTCCCTTACTGATCTCCCTTTTTCACTGTAGGGAGAGAATTCCTATCATTTCTGTTACCCTAAGCACTGTGACATCCATTTCCCATGGAGTAAATCTTCAGCATTCAGTAACTATAAATGCTACCTACAAAATGTTGCCTCTAAATGGGTATTTCAGAGTGTTGCTATTGATATACAACAATAGGCTATTGAGGTAAGGCTGTGTAATCCATGATTCTGCATTCCACAGTGACAGGCGAACAGTTCTGCATGAATGGACATTGGACTCTTATCTGCTTAAATGCAAGCCAGCCATTTCAAGGACCTTTTTAAAAACAAATTTTAAGCACCTGGGGAAGTTTCTGAACCCTGCATTTCACCTATGTAAATTAAAGCTCACATGCCTTAATTTATAAAAATTTTAGATCCATCTTAATTGATAATAAAGTGTCCTCAAATTAGTGGGTAAAGAACATTCCTAATATCCCTAAAGACTCTTTGTGAGCTCTTCTTTAGACAAAGAAAAGAAAAACAAGTTGATTTCCAGGATAGTTCTTCAAGATCTCAGGAATTATTAAAAGAAAGAAAAGAAAAAATTACTAATTCACCCTCGATCAGGAAGGAAACTGATGTTTCTTCAAGAATGCCAGTCTGCACAGGCTCCTATTGCTTCTGTTCTTTAAGGTTCTCTGCCTTATCTGCATGTGAGGTTTGCTGCAATGCTAAGCCATGCCTGAGAAGATAGAAGGAACTCACAATCTTCTTCTTCTTTTTTTTTTTTTTTTTTTAATAAGAACACTTCATTTTTCTTTGAACAATGATGGCACAAACCAAGAAGTATCACTAAATTAAAGAACTATAAGAGACTTCCTGGATTGAAGCAGGTTGATTGACATAATTCTAAGGTCTAATGGAAATAATAAAGCTTATTCAGTCTAACCTTGAAAAAAAAAAAAAAAAAAAAAAAAAAAAAGCCTACTTAAAGTTTTTGTTGGAGAGATTTTTACATCAAATGCCTAATGAGATGGCAAGCATGCATAAATAATTATTTTTACTTACTGTTCCTATTAAAGAAATGATGATCTATAATTTCACTCAGAAATAAAAACCTTCCCTGATCATTAACATTACATAGGCTTTTTATTTTTTATTCACAGACAGCACACTTAAATAGAGCTTCAAATAGGCAGAATAAATATCTATCTTACTAATAAGAATATTCTTCTCTCCACTTCATAATATTTTAATGACTTTTAAGGAGCTGAATGGGCATGGCAGAAAAATTCTGACCTTATCACAGCAAGAAAATGAAACAAAATCAGAAACCTGTCTTAGAAGTGTAAATGAATTGTTTTCAATGACCAACTGAAAAGTACTTTCCACTTTTCTGTGATTTCTGAGCTGTCAGCAAGTCTAGAATTTAACGTTCAAATTCAGAAGTCTCAGTACACATTTTAATATGCTTCTAAGTTAAGAAACTTGAATAATCTGGTTACTAAATCTCAACATTGAGTAAATATTACTAGAGAAATATATTAATTTTGACTTTAAGTGGCAAAGGTGTCTAATTTTGTTGATCTTAATGGCTCAGAAGGTATTAAACAACCACCATGGAATTTTTCCTTTTATATCTATCCTATAACTTGCTTAGAAAGGACTTGAGAAGTCTTACTGTCTGTGGAGCTATTTTTTTCCTTCCAAACGAAGCTTCTCTCAAAGTGTCACTCAGTCACAGCTGTATGCTAAATAAGCAATAAGACAAAAATTAGCATGCACATTTTCCATAAAAATACGGTGTTTTGCTGAGGCTAAAAGAGATATCATCTTTTTTTTTCATCTGCAGAAAATTAAACTATGGTTCTCAACTTTGTTAAAGAGGATACCACATAGAGTGATGGTGGTATTTTCAGATACTTTGACCTGAAGACTTTTTTCTTTCTTAACAAAAAAGCATGCCCAAATTCTTTCTGCTATATTTATTTTATATAAATGGCAAAGGAGTTTTTACCACTTACTGTCACTAAGGCTGTTGTCTTCGAACTAGAGTTCTGGCCCTCTGGCTGACATTGCAGCCCTGTTTCTGCTATTTTATAGCTATGCATGCAAAAACTGGCTCATAGACAGTGAAATTCCAGAATCAAGAGTGTAATAACAGCCCATCTCTAGGCAGAAGAGCTTGCAGAACCTTTTCAGGTATTCTGTAGGTGTCTGGGATTTCTTTGTAACCTTTGATGTAAACCTCTTTTGTAACCTTTGATGTTCTGTAAAATTCTCAAACCTTAAAAATTTATTATGCCCAGCCTCTCTTATCGTTACTTGTAGCTGGAGAGCATTTCAGTTCAGTCTGCCTCTTGCACTGCCCTATCACTACAGAAAGTTGTTCTAATGCCATATAATTATCTTTTCCTCACTTACAGATTTTACTCTACCTAATAGATGTACATCTCTGTCTATGCTTTCTCTCAAAACTTCAGAACAGACTGAGAGCACTTTCAAAGCTTCTTTAAAACTCTACTTCGCCGTATGGTTTTGCACAAAACCATAGCATCAATTAGGCACTGCTGAGATCACTACCTTGTGTATTGATCAGTACTGCCTCACTGCCTTGTTCTCACTCAGCATGTGAGTTTCCAACCGTTGTCTCATCTTAAATGCACACTGTAAACACCATAGGGAAGAGAGTTCTTGCTCTTTGTTTGCATACCACCTAGCATAAGAAAGCCCTGGACCACAGCCAAGGTACCATGATAGCACAAATATCACTATATTACATTAAAAAAGGTATAAAAACTAAAACACCATGGAAATATTTCTGAAGTAGGCAATTATTTTTCTCTAGAGTTATTTCCACAGGCTTCAAACCATATAGTCTCTGGTGCTTTCACAGCATCAGAGCAATATGCGTTCTTCCTTCTACCCAGCACCACATTTTCACATTTAGAATTATTATCTCCTGTTATCACTGAGTATTTACACCTGCACTGAATTAGTTTTCCCAAAGCAAGCTCAAATTACAGTGGAAGAATAAAACTAGAACTACAGCTGTCTGACACAGAAAATGATCACAGAGGAATTTTATACTTCCTCTGTTCCAGGATATGTTGAAGCCCAGAAATTCCCACTGAAAGGTACTGAGCTAGCCATAGTGACCACAAGGAACTGCTGGAACAACCAGACACCACCAGAAAGTGCATTCCCAAGCCTTGACACCTGTACTAGCCATAGAGCATATCAACTTACGCCATGTTTCAATGGAGTGACAGTTAGTGACACAAGAACCATATGATTTAATGTTACCAAATAAATGGGGTGACCCAAAGACACATACCATTTTTGCCATTTGAAAACCCTTTTTAACTAGGGCAGAAGATCTAGGTCTGAATAGCAACAGAAAAAAAGGGGTATTCTCAGAAGCAAAAGAGATTGTTGGGAGAAATTTGGAGGATGACAGGCATTAAATGATGCAAGAAATTAAGGTGAATTATTCCAGGAGTAAAGATAGCATGGACCATTGCTCCAAAAAGAAGATTAAGGGCATGGTGAAAAGTGTGCTGTCACTTGTTTGTTTGTTTGTTTGTTTGTTTGTTTTTTCACTTCAGAGAGGTTTCCTAAAGAACACTGACTAGGCACCGTGTAACAACTAACAAAAGCAAAAACTACAAATTTCTGTGCTATCTGTGGAAGTGGTTTTCCCTCACAGAAGAGTAATCTAACTGCTCAGAGTGGAGAAATAAAGAAACAAGGCCACAGTACTAAAGGATTTATAAATCAAGAATAAAGATCCATTTGCACATGTATGTTTGACAAATGTTGAGCAGCAGACAAGGAAGCTGTGGGAAGGTGCCACTTTGCTGTCACCACCTCCTTTAGAAACCTTCTTCCTCCTAGCCCTAGCACAGCTCAAAGAGCAAACAAAAATAGAGTACTGGAAATTGATGGTGGCCCTTCATGTGGCAAGGGGGTTGGAGATTCATGATCCTTGAGGTCCCTTCCAACCCTGGCCATTCTGTGATTCTGTGATTCTGTGATTCAAGAAGGAAAAAATTGGAATTAAGAGGCAACAGCCTATAAGAATATTTCTGCAAGTACTCCTTACTTTTTCTTGCTTTTTTTCCTCTTCAACATGTACTGTAAAAGAGTCTTAAGAAATTGACTGTCTTCATTTTAATATGAGGCACAGATAAGTATATGCAACTCCTTATAGCTTGTTAAAAAATATCTTCTAGGAATTTAATTTTTTTCCAGGGGAAGAACAGTCTGTGGAGATTAACATCCATCTCACCAGAGAGCCTTGTTAGTGAAGTATGAAAATAAATCAGATTTCTGCAGCATGATGAAAGCTGTGAGCTACAACACAGAACATCTTTTTCAAACCATTTTTTCCACCCTGTCTTTATTCTCACTGACTTTCCAACCACGAGAAAGCTTGCACAATGAATATAAATCATATCCAGGAGGAATTTCGCTCTTTCCAAAAGGCTGGGAGCAGACACATACATGTTGTTTTATTCTTCAAACAATGCGATGAATTTTTTATAAGCTGTGAAACTCAGCAGCTTCCATGAAAGAGACACCAAAGGAAGGCTGAGACTCTGCCCTCCCCCTCTCTCTCCCCTGGTTCAGTGCCTTCAAAATTCAGTGTTCTTCAAAATTAACTTCTGCACATGTGAGAAGCAGAACAGATTGTGGTCAGACATATCTTCAAGAAATGAAAGGCTGTAAGTTGTACTGTGTCGTTTATTCGAAAGAGCAGAAGGCAAAGGATTTTTGCAGCACATTCATGTCCTCTTTCTCTGGTTGGTGATGGGGAGGGGAGCCAAGTAATGTTGTCCCAGGGCAGAAAGGATTAATGCTGGAGGATTGGGAACTTGGGCAGGTGACATTTCAAATCACTTTTGACAAAGCTTAAGAGACACTTCACACAACAGATTGCAATGTTTGGAATTCCTTGTAGTACTGTTTTTTTCCCCAGCGTTCAGACTAACAGTTTATTTTCTCCCAGCTCAGCTTTGACTCACAGAAACCTACTGAAGTTCATAAAACATAGATATTTCAGACCTGATTCTTCCCTAGTAAGCAACTCATGCATGATTTATGTCTGTACAAAGCGGATGTAAGAGAACAAGACTGAACTGATTGCATTTTATACCTGCTTTTATCTCTATATAAAGGACTGCATAAATAGCAGAATATGAAGCCATTTTCTTAAATGAGTAGAGGAAGGATCTCTTTTTCCTCAGTTCCTGCTGTCAGACTGGAAGTCTTCTCATCACTGCATTATGTGGAAAAGAATCCCAATTTTGCCAGTGCCTTGTGGTATTTCTATGTTTGCAGATCCAAAACAAAACTGGAGGAAGCTGCAAACACCTTTGCTTTCAATCTGGGCAGGAAAACTGTTTATCTTCCTCATGTAAGACCTGTTCTCTAGTTCAGACATCTTTTTGTATAGAGATACTGTTTGGCTACCAAGGTGAAGTAAATTAGCAATAAAGTTGTGGAAAGAGCCTCTCAACCTGGGAGTGATGGGACTTGGCTGTATGAGTGGAAAGCAGGGATGTTAATTAAAAATCTGAATTTGCATTCTTTCTGCTTCTAATTCTTCAGCTACTCAAAATACACATAAAATACACATAAAGCTTCTTTATTCTCAATTAGTTTGAAAAAAAAAATAAAAAAATCCAGCCTTGATTTTCCATGTATTTGACTAAAAAGAAAGTAACAGAAGAAAAGCAGTAGGCACAGAATGACCTGAGTCACCAAAAATAGTGTTTAATCTGATTTATCTCTCCTGTCACTCCTGATCCATCCCTGCCAATCAGAAATCATTTAGCATTTTACAAGATTAAGCAGAAATTAGTTCAATTGCTATCTTTCCATTAAAAGATATAAAAAATCCATTCAGGGATGAGGCAATAAAATTTTAAAAATTGATATTTAACTCAGTTTTCTAACCATAACGTTTCTAATATTCTAAATGCTGTATTATGGCATATCTGCTTGACTCTGAAAGTTCAGTTTCAGTGCATAGAGCTATCAGACAAGAAGCTCTGCCTATTTACATTCCAAAAAGGATTAACATTGGTTGGCTTCCTGTTTTCATCCTACAGCATTTTTTAAAAGTAACCCATGTCTGAAGGCACAGAAAATCTGAAATTCAAGACAATAAGAATAAAAGAAAAATAAAATGAGACAGCATGTCTGTGGAGCAAAGAGAAGGCTACACTATATGGAAGTACAATATTTTTGATCTAACAAAATACATTAAAATAAATTCAGCCAATCTGCACTTTAAATTTAAAAGCTACTGGTGAGAAGTTTCCAAAAAATTTCATTTCCTATAGTCTGAAAATACTCCCCTATGTTAGCCCAGTGGTACACTGAAAGCCTCTGTTCTTGTTCTGGAAGTGGCCGTAAACAAAAAACACATGGAAGGATACTATCTGTGGTTGTGTTCTCCTAGCATCCATAAATAGTGGATTTGTACATCCCTGCGTCCTCCATGTCAGTTATTCAAGCATTTGCTGAGGCAAATACAGCTTAATTCTTTCAAAGAATATGTAAGTAATTTTAGGTGCTGCAAACCAGACTTTGTTTTCTTGGACTAATGGCGATGTACTGTTTTGTTCTGACATTGATGATAATTACATTTACTGTTATTAATTTGCTACATAATGTAAAACAAGTAGGTAGAAGAACAACACAGCGGTATGGTTGATTTTGTGTTTAATTAAAAAAAATTAATGAAATTATTATGATGTTCTATCTTTTTACATGTTATTCTACCGTCATTCCTGTTACCCATGAGAGAGACAAAGTATCTACCTAAAATATCAATAATTTGGAATACATATGTAGATATAAAATCAACTCCAGGTGTTCTGAGGCTTTTTAAAGTTGGATTTCTTTTTGTTAAAAATTAAAGTACAATGTGGATTGCAATCTGTTTACTCAAAATAACTTGATGCTCAAATCCTGCTTTGTTTTACTGCACAGCATAGCATTTTCCTTCTCAAACCATTCTTCCTCATTTTATTATAATTCTTTATTGCAATTAAAACACTAATAAGCGTAACCAGCAATATCAGTATGTTAGTTTTGAAGACAATCAAATTACGTTTAGGAAGCCTTGATTGCTGCATAAGTGTAACACAGGAATTGGACAGATGTACCATTCAGAGATATGTTTCAAAGTGTCTCTATGGGTGCAAACTTTTCAAACACCTTTTACAGCTTAACTGAAATCTAACTGCAAAACCAACCACCTTACAAACATTTCACTGTTAAAAAAAATCAAAATCCATACAAAAACAGTGGCCTTTCCCTCACTCTCCAAGAGCCAAAGCTCTCCAGTACAGAATCATGCTAGTGCCAAGATCTCAGTCTAATATCAAGTTCTCAGAAAGATGTTTGCTAATACTCCCTGAACACCAGTCCCCAAGACAGTGACTGCAGTGACTTGTTGAACAAATTTCTTAAATACTACCTCTCTCTTTGGGTAAGATTCAAGTGACTTGAAGTCATTCTCTTTCCTTAAGCCACACAGTAGAAAAAAACTCTGCAAAGGGGCGTGTGGCAGCTGGGCTGACTGCATCTGGGCCTCCCTGGTCACACTTCTCTGTTGTTGTATTAAACAGCTGCCTTAAGCACATAAGGAAGCGCAGGAAAGCCAGATATCTTTTTAGAAGTGGGAATTCGAAAGCATAGATGGCTTTATTGCCAGGTAATGACATATGGAGCTTTTTACCTCTAGATAACTGCATGAAATTGCCTGAGGTCAGCAATGACTGAAAATTGTGACAATTAGATGGCTGCTTTGTGGCCTATAGGAAATGAATTGGTGGCCTCATTCCAGTTCTCTATCATAAAACAATTACAGCTAATGCTGATTGACATCCTTGATTGCAGCCATGGCTGAGAGGCCAAGGCTGAATGAGCCTTGAAAATAAACTGCCCTTCAATCCATAAAAGTCAATCCTCCCAGTGAGAGGTGAGGCTCATGCCAGACTGAGAAAAAATGCACCTTTTCTCTCTTACTTTGTAGACAGAAAGTTTACCTCTTCTGCTGGATACAGTGCCTTCACTGCCACCACTTACAACAGCATTGGAAAGGGAAGTCTTCTGGCAGAGCCTGTGTAAGATTTATTACATATTGTTTTTTATTGCTCGCATTTCAAATGCATGCAGATTTCAAACAGTGAGGCCCTGTTGTGCCAAGTGCTGTGCAGATAGAGTATCAGAACAGTCCCCACTCCAAATTGCTTGCTGTCAAAATGAGAAGCAAGAAGTGCTGTTACCAGTGTTTGACAGGCAGGACATGAGGTTTGGTGAGACAATGCAGTAAGCCTAAGATTGCTTGGGCACTGCGTGGGAGAGCAAGGAGCTGAAACAGAGGATTGGGTTGTGGCCATAAAAGTGGGCTAAAACCAACAAAAGGGGGACAATTGCATGTCACAGAGACAACTCCTTGTACAGCTGTTTGATTTCTGACAGTGGTAAGGAGAAAAAGAACTTGTGGTACCACAAATGTGAAACTGAACCCTTTCTAACACCACTGATGCACAATGGAAGTGAGAAAGGTTTTGAGACTAAATTTGGAAGTAAGAACAAATTAGATTTCTGTCCTTCACATTAATTTATAGCGCCGATGACTAACTAAAAGCTATCACCAACATACTCAGATCAGATATTCCTTAAGCAGCTATTCTTCAGACAGATAAAATACTTCACATCTGGGAAAAAAAAACAAAACTCCTGTTCCCCATTGTTTATTTCACAGCAGAAAGGTCAGTTTGCTCTGCCTATGTAAAATATGCATAGTGGTAAACACATGCTTTGATTAGCATTTGAAAATGTCATGCTATTAAAACAAGACCAAAAAAAAAAAAAAAGAGGATTGAAGAAGAAAAATAGTTAGAACTATCCTAAGCTATGCATGATTAAAATGTGCATCTTCTAAGGTAGGAGTGATTGAGAAAGAAGCAAATTAACATCTGCACAGCAGCACTACTCTGTTCTGGCCTTTAATGAAAATCCAAGGATTCAACCTCCCTGCTACTTTATTTGACTCATATTATAGTGCATGGGCTGTGGTGCTGCTTATCTTAGACACTGCAGTACAGGTTCAACCTGCAGTTCAGGTACCTAAGAAAAGGTATGCAGCAGCAAAAATTCACCATACTGCTTTTCAAATAGACTACACTGAAAAATTTCAAGTAAAGTCTTGAAATAACCTGAGGTAAAAAAACTGCCATTGCCTTTTTATTAAGAAGATGAAAGAAACCTAGAGGAAAATATCTTAATTCTCAGATGAACAGAATCAAGCTAGGATCTATTTAATCTGGCCTTTTCTTAAAATGACAAGTGTCTTTCTCAGTCCTTACATTTTACAATGTAAAAAACCAATGACAGCAGTTTGCTTGACCCAGTGTACAAATGGGAATGACTTGTATCCTTTTTGAACTTTCTTTACAAGCCATTCTTTGTTGAATTACTTATGAACTAGAACAGATTCTTCTTGGCTACATACATATCATTAAAATTTTTTTTTTTGTTCAATTTTTTTGTTCAACTTAATGATGAATGTTACCATTCATCAACTGAGAATTTGGGTAACTGAGCATGTGGGTGTTCTTAGTCCATTTCAGTTCCAAAGAATAATAAACTAGTGTAAATCACCTAGTTTATTTATTTTATTTTTTGTATGATCTCATAAAAGGCATTAGAAAGCTATTATTATGTAATTAAGATAGAATAGATGCAGAGAACTACAGAAATCTTACCAGACTAGTGGGATTACAGGTAACCAATGATAATTCTTTTTGATATTATTGCAATGAAAGTGTTAACATATTTTGCTGTAATTTCTGCTTCCACTGTTCATAGTATTTTAATAGAGTATGAAGTTCAAGTTCCCTCTTCTGTGATTCTTCCTACAGTTTATGTGCTAATTGAAGAGACCTTCAATATCTGATCATTAATCACTGATTTCATTAATCACTGAAGAAAAAAAAGGGAAACATTGGAAATTGGAAATCCATCTCCTTAATTCACAAATTTAAATAGATTATCAGTACTTTTTAACATTTGTTCATCAAAAAGCCAAAAAGCAAAAATGTATAAGTTACAGTTTGAATTGTCTTTCTAACAAAAAAAAAAGGCCAAAAATCCACAAGCCTTAGAAATGGTATCTGTGGCTCTGGTAAAAAGTTAGAAAGATAGACCAAAATTAGAAACATCTCAGACTTGACGTGAGAAAATACACTTATTTCCAGAATTTTGAAAGACCTTGTACTGGTTTAGCCTGGAGAAGACTCAGAAGGGATTTATGCTTAAAAATATCTGAAAGGTGGATATCAAGAGGATGGGGCATAGGAACAGGACAAGAGGCAATGGGCACAAACTGGAATACAGAAAGCGGCATATGAACATAAGAAAAAGCTTTTCTACTTTGAGTTACTGAATATCTTCTTTGCTTCAGTCTTAGTACTTGGAATTCCAGACTTGAAGCTAAGAGAGTGAGCCTGCAAAAAGGAAGAGTTCCCCTTGGTCGAGGAGGAACTGGTCTGAGATTATCTAGGTAAATTTCACACACAATTCAATGGGCTCTGACGGGATGCATTCATGAGTACTGAGGGAGCTGTCAGATGTAACTGCCAAGTCTCTCCCAAACCTCTTTGAAAGGTCATGGAGAACAACAAGAACAGCAGAGATGCCTGAAGATTGGAGAAAAGCCAATGTCACTCGAGTCTTCACAAAGAACAAGAAGGATGACCTGCAAAACTACAGGCCAGTCAATCCATCCCTGTGAAGGTGAGAAAGCAAATTATTCTGGATGTGATTTCTAAGCAACTGGAAGAGAAGAAGTTTATCAAGAGTAGTCAACAAAGAAATCATACTTGACCAACCTAGTAGCCTTCTATGTGGCCGGCTGAGTAAATGAGGGGAGGAAGTTGTATACCTTGACTACAGCAAAGCTTTTGACAGTCTACTTAAAGGCCTTTTTCCCCAGGCATCAGTACTGGGTTTGATCTTGCTCAACATCTTCATCAGTGACCTGGATGAAAACAAAGAGTGCATCCCCAGAAATTTCACTGATGATACAAAGCTGGGAGCAGAGGCTGACACACCAGAAGACTGGACAGGCTCAAAATTTGAGCAAGGAGGAATCTCAGGAGAAACCACAAAGGCAAATGCAGACCATGAAAGGGGTAACTATACACATCAGTACATGAGGAATGACCTGCTGGAAAAGAGCTCTGCAGACAAGGATCTGGTTGTACTGGTGGGCAACAGGCTGACCATGAGCTGCATTAAAAGAGCAAGGCCAGCAGGTTGAGGGAGGTGATCCACCCCCTCCTCTCTGCCCCATGAGACTGCATCTGGAGTACTGCATCTATTTCTGGAATCCCTAGTTCACAAAACTCAGCAAACTGCTGGAGAGCATCGAATTAAGGGCTACAAAGATGATCAGGGGCCTGGCACATCTCTCTTATGATGAAAGACTGAGACCTCGGAATGTTCAGCCTGCAAAAATTCTCTTCTTCAGAGACCGAGGTCTTATTAATGCTTATAAATATCTAATGGGTAGGAATCCAGTAGACTGGGACAGACTCCTTTCAATAGTGTCCAGAAGCAGAACAAGGGGAATAAACCTAGACTGGAATGTAAGAAGTTCTATAAGAACATGAGGTTAAAACTTCTTTATTTTGAGGGTGACAGAACTCTGGAACAGGCTGCCCAGAGAGGTTGTGGCATCTCCTTCTCTGGAGGTATTCAAAACTCATCTGGACTTTCCTGTGTAACCTACTGTAGGGTACCTGCTTTAGCAGGAGGGTTGGATTGGATAATCTCCAGAGGTCCCTTACAACCTCTACAATTCTGTAATTCTGGAAAAGTTTTATACAAGTGAACATCAAATTAAAACACAGTCCAAAGAAATAATAATTTTTTTTTTTACTTGGCATTGAAGATGTTGAACAATTGAATAAATACAAATAGGTATTGCAAAATACTTGTACTGCACTTTGCAAGTCAGAGTAATTTATACAACTGCTGCTGAATTATAGAGTATGGTTCAAAAACCAAATCTAGTTCTCAAATACAAACCTAGTGCAGAATGCACCCCATTGATTGAAACAAGTTCTGAATTTATCTTGTGAATTGGAAAAAAAATCCAAATTCAAAACACACGGTTAGTAGGCTAACTGGAGACTGCAGCACAAGCTGCAGCTGTAATTCTCTGCTACTTTTTCCATCATTCTTTTATTTAATTAAATAGTCCTTCCACTTAAAGGAAGTGACTCCATACAATCTCTTTTTGTGCTCCATAAATGCATTGTAAGCTGCAAAATCAAAACAGCATTCTGATAAGATTTTATACGTCACTGTGATTAGATTTCCTCTCCATAGACTCTGTCTAACAGGTTTGAAAATCTCGACCCAGTTTATCATGATACATGCAGAATGTTTCGTAAGAAACCACTCTTTGGGTAAAGAGTACCTAGCAAACAAAACATAGGTACATAAGGAAACAGAACATAGATATATGCAGTATATCTGTTGTGACATTTATTGTATGCACAGTAGCAATAATCATATGTTTTGACTCCACTTACTGATTGAGATGAATATTGGTAGTAAATTTACTGAAGATCTCCAGTTCTGACATGAAAAATAAATCTTCTAGCTATGTGATTTGGGGACTTTACAGAACACTATTTTCAGACACTGGGCTCTGTGAAATATTCATGACCAGTAAATATTGGAATGGTTCTCTTCTTAGTACATCAGGTTCTGACAGTGTTTAAGACCAATGAAGGCTTGCATACGATATTTTGTTTTGATTGAAATACATATGCATTTGAAAGTTTAGCCTAAATAAAACCTAATAAGTGAGAGCTCATAAGAAATAAATTACCATTTGGTAATTTTCAGGCAAACTTCTATGAAACAACATTACTGATGTTCACACAGCTTAATCTGTAGCACGATGAGGGAAATAGCTTCTCTTTTGATTTTTCAGTCATTAACTTAGGTGTACACCATTTGCTTAAACATTTACACGTGGAAAATTTTTGTGCAAATTCCCAGCTGAGGGATGTAAAAACAAGGTATCTGCATAAGCAAATAGCCAACTAGTTTTTTCACTAAGTCAGGTGCATGAATAAATATCTGATTTGTGCATGCACAATGGCTGTTTGCAGGCATATTACATGCTTGCAGATGTATCAGTGCAATTGTTCACCTCTGACTTCGAAAATTTTGTTAAACTGGCAAAAAACTTTATTCATGCTTTTTACTTAATTTGAATAGTTTTTAGTGGTGTTATCTACATATGCAAGAAGATCTTCGTAACTTCCAGAACCAAACCCTCCAGAAATAGAATTACTTACACTCCAGTTTTGCTACTGAGGAGGACCGTAGTGGTGGTCTCATGTTGGTTCCAACAGACTCCAGAAGGGAAGTGCTGCTGGCCAAAGATGAAACCATCAACAAAGCCCGTGATGCCTCTGTGAAAACTAATTTTAAGAAAGGCTGCACAGTAGCTGTAAGAAAGAGGAGTTAGGAAAAATGTGAGAGAAGCAGCTTCACAAGCCTCAACATCAGCACAGAAGGAGGGTAAGAGGTGAACAGATCTGCATGCATGGCCACTGAGGAGCTCTTGGTGCAGCAGTGGATAGGATTTGGAAGAGGTACACCCATGGGTACTCCTGCAGGAGCAGCTCCAAGCTGGAGCTGCAGCCTGTGGAACTGGGAATGAAGAAATGAGATTGAGTCTATAAAGAAGTCGGACAGGGAGGACTTTTAGATTTCTTCCTCACTATCCTTATTTCTAATTGGCAATAAATTAATCTTCTCAGAGTTAGGTCTGTTTTGCCCATGACCGTAACTGATCTCTCTGTCCTTATCTCAGCTTATTCATCTTATTTACTCCCCCCATCCTGCTGAGAAGGAGTGAGGGAGCAGCAGGGTGGGCATCTGGCAGCCTGTCAAGGTTCCTCGCAACACTGCACTCTGAATGTTACTACTACTGTGTCCCATCTTTAAATCCAGGAGAAATTAATTCCTGCCATTATCTGACGGAACAGCACATAGCATTTGTAGGAATCTTCTAAGGTGTTTATCCCTGCTCCTACGAAACAGCAGAGGAACCAACAGTCTGAAAGGAGAAAAAAAATCCCAAAATGCAAAGAAAAAATCCAACGCACTCTTTTGCTTTGCTAGGAGGAGGCTATGATAGGGAAATAATAGTAGTATCAGTGCTCTAATTTAACAGAATCAGGTATGATGAATCATTACATTGTCTTCTGACTGGAAATGTGGTTAGTACTGTGATAGAGTTGGAACACAAGGAGATGACAGTGAAAGACCAAAGTTCACATCACAGCTCCTCTAAAAAAGAGGCTAAATATTTCCTCACAAAGTCTGTGGCCAGAATTATTTCTAACATGCATTCACTTGAATGCAATTTTCTGTATACTGTAATTATGCACCCATATGGCCATATATATCCTCTCTCTCTCTCTCTCTCTCTCTCTCTCTATATATATATATATATATATACAAACAATACACAGTTATGCAATAATGTGAAGTTAGTTCTACAGCAATAGAATAGAGCATTGTCAGAATACTTTGTTCTTTCATTTATAGAACACATCTCTTTGAAGACAGGAAGCTAAAATAGTTTATCCTACTGTTCATGATGAAAGGCTTTTTGACGTGAGAACAAGCACCTTGTTACAGCAGCCTGCTCATAAGCAGTTCTGATTTCACTGCAGTTACACAGAGAAAAGTAGATGTGAAGGATACTGACGGTATCTGGTTTCAGCTTGAAGCATCTGTAAAATATCTCATTTGAAGAAACATAATGTAAACAGTTCAAAACAATGCTATTTCTTCAACATATGTGTTATGCAATGTATGGTAGATTTGATCTCCACATTCACAATTAAGAAGAGTGCTTAATGTTTGTTAGTCATATGACAAAAACAGATAAAGAGGTGCTGCAGGAAGAAAACTACCTCAGTTTATCAAAAACTTAAAATTTCAAAATTTAGTTTCACATCTCATACCAACATTCTCCAGAATGGTGTAACTTATTGATTACCTATAACAAATCCCTTTTCTTGTGTAAAGCAAGCTGTCACAGGAAAGACAAGAATGATTCTGAACTACTCATGAACCAGGACAATACAATATGCCATCTGGTTAATAACAAATATAACTCAAATGCCCAAAACTGCATACTGCAGCACCATTAAGTTGTGGAGAGTTAATACCTGAAGCTTCACTTATTACTTCTGCATGCTTTGCATTTGCAGAGAATCTCAGTGAAAGTGCATTACTTGTATGGATTTCAGATCAGGTCTGTACGTTCAACACTATGCTCACAGAGGCTGCACACTGCAAAGACAATTCCAGATCAACTTTTTGACTGCTCCCCTTAATGGTCTTCATACACATTTGCACATTTTCAGTGAGGGCTGTGCTCATTTCCTATGAAGAGTTCCTCTTCACTTCAGACCAGGATTTCTCCAGTATCTTAAAAAGCACTTCTAATCAACTTGAATCGCTACAGTAACAAAAGCAATGGAGCAAAGGATTGCCAGTGACAACAATTACAGAGCTCAAGTACAGTTCTTAGAAAGGCTAGAATGAGTACTACACCTGTGCTTTTTTTCTGAAACTGTAGGTTTTGATCAAAGTATTCACACTGCAGTAGAATTTCTATTAATGCTATTTATGCTAACCCTAGTGGAGAAAGTTATTTTCAATTATGAACATTCCAGAATACAGAACTTGCTGCAAGATACATGCTATTCCAGTTATCAAGCTACAGTAGTTGAAAAGGATACACAAAAGGACATTTCAACGTATAGCTACATATGAAAAGTTAGCCCTTCTTCCTTCTTCTACTTTTTGTCTTTTTTGGGGGGAAGGAAGAAAGAACTGATTATTTGACTTGGACAGCTCATTTAAGGCTGCCAAAGTATATGACTTTAAATGCTTCTGTAGAGACTTCCTAAAATACATATTATTTATTTGACAGAAAATGAGATATTAATCTTGTTTAGGAGCTGAAGTTTATCTGAGTGTACACTGTTAAATAAATTTTCTTTTCCAATCTGTAAAGATCTATCCCTAGCTAGAGAAGCCCCACCAAATTGCATCACACTAACAATAGTCTCAGTTATTCATTCTTGTCTCATCACAGAATGAAGCTCTTGTGTTCTGAGAAGCGTGCAAGTATGTGTTGCTTTTACAATGTCACAACAGGTCAGACAGTAAGAGGAGAAAAGCAAACTCTCATAAAACTTAAACTGTAAAACCATGAAATTGTAAAGACAGAAAGTTCAAAGTGCCATTTGATCTTGATAAAATCCCCAGACAATCAGATTACCACCTGAATCTCTTTTATGTACATAAATGTCCTTGAAAAGGAGAGGGCACTTTTTAAAAGTGCCTACAGTGGGATTGAAATCTCATCGAAACAAGAGAACCTGAGAAAAAGAAGAAACAGGAAGAGACCTTTATATAGATTTATATTTATTTGCACAAAATGCGTAATATCAAAATACTGGGCACTACAGGGAATTAGGCAAATAGCAGGCACTTCTTGCATGGATGCTCTTCTAACACCATTATTTTGTATCTTTCTGTGAAGTGCTGAACACTCAGAGAATTTACAGATTCTCAAGAACACTTGAAACAAATTTAAGGGATGCTCAGCTTCAATTCATAGATTGTAATCCAATCAACTCTGGCTACATTCTTTCAGTTACACATTTTTTTTAGTAAAGTCACAGGCACACTTCAATGAAGCTACTGTGTTATAGAGCTTTAGGTCCTCTCATCAGTAACAAGATCGTAGATATGCTTAGGATCTCCCTAAATCTTTCTTCAGATCTGCTATTAACTTTTTGTAAGATCCTCTACAATCAAAGCATTTTGGTAACTCATTTATTTTTATTAGTGAGCATGGTGATGATATCTGCATTTGGCTTCCTTTCTTGGTCAGCTGAACTTGCTGTAGAGTTGAAATCTAATGATTGATACAGGTATAAAGTGAGGCATAGAAGGATAAAAAGAAGATATAAAAGCCATGTAAGAGAAATAAAGTTTGGAAGAAGCTACTTCGCTTTTAATTGAAACATAAATTTGAGGAACAGGATTATGAGACTTTATTTCAAAAAAATGTGTATGGGAATGAGTTTTAAGAGTCACAGGCACTGGATGTTGACCCACTCTGGGTTGATATGGAACACTGCGCAAGGATGTGTTTAAGTAAGAGCGGTATAGTTCCAAGGGGATGATAATCTGTAAGTTAAAGAAAAGTTTTATATATATTTATATTTATACTTATATAAAGAAAATTTTATATTGTTCTGGATAAGGTGAACACTGCTTTATTCACCTCCGTGCATATTAATAGATGATGCTGATGAACCTCTCTGATATTTACATTTTCCTGTCCTTCAGTTTGGTGGGTTGCAGCTTTCCGGCTGGGTCAGAGCAGCACTATCATCTGCCCAGATGACACTTAAATTGGTCCATAGAACACTACAGCCAGGTACAATTCATGGGGGGAGGCAGTTTGCATGTGTGAGGTTCAGAGGTGTTTCCTGACCTTCTGGTCCACGTTCAACAGTGGAGAGATGTGGACAAATTTCTTGAGTTGTCCATGCTTTGTTTCCTCCAACTGTGGAGTCCTTCCTTACACTTTCCCTTTAAAACTTAATGGAAATTTATTAAAGGAATGCCACAATACATTTGCACACATTATAAGTTACCAAAAGTATCAAATTCTTTTGAAGAACTGAAATGTGGAAGAGCAGGAAAGAGGAAGAACAAAGACAATCTTGTCTTCCGTGTTCCAGAGAGCCAGTAAGATCAACAGAGCTTTTGCACAGTGTTTTCACAGAAACATGTACATGACACTGAAACAGGCTACCCAAAGATGTGGTGCAGATCCTGTCCCAGGAGACTTTCAAGGTCAGACTGGAGGTGGCTCTGAGACACCTGATATCACTATAGATGTCCCTGTTCATTGCAGGGCTGTTGGAATAGATGGGTCATCTTCCAATTCTAAAGATTATATGGTTCTCAGTAAAGGCCCTTGCCCAGATTTAATCAGATTTTCCCTATCAAAGTCCAAAAACAATCTGTAAACAATCTAGTAAAATCAATCAGTTTTCCTTAAAAGGATAGGAAAAATGATATACAGAAGTATGTTTCATTGCAAAAAACACCATCAGCCTTATCTAACTTCAGATATCTAAAGATGGGTCTTACAGTGGCTTTATTTCATGAGACTTACTATTGTAATAATAAAAAATTAAACTGCAATAGATTTTATTTTCATATTATTAGTCTTTTGATTCCTGAGGTTCAATCCTTTACATACCTTCTTTTACCATGGTAAATTACAGAACATTTTAGATATAAACAAATTTTACATTTGTACATATTTATATGGTTCTGGAACCTTGTCTTCTAAGAAGACACCATTCTTCAAATGAAGTCAAGAAATTGCATGTTATGTAACAGAAACATTAAAGTACATAAACTTCAAAAGAAGAAAGAATTGGTGGGAAGAATAAGTCATAGAGAAACAAAGTTTTTGTAGTAAAAATGGTCTGCAATCTAAGTTCAATATATATTCAGGTGAGACTCAGAAAATCATAAGGGATCATAACCTTGATCATCTCATCCCTATGCTCCCAGATATGTTGACTTCTTACTGCTTGTACACTAGTGTGAACAGCTACAGAGTGATTTGGAGTTATCAAGCAGCTGCCCCCCAGTAATAATGCTGAAGGAAGAACATCATACTACTATCAGTCACTTAAAGCCTCCAGATCTAAAATATATATATTTATCTTCAAGTCCTTCTCAAAAGCACAGTGTCTTCAGCTATTTTGCACATCACAGTTACCTGTCCTGTGCATATTATATGCAAAGCTTTCACAATATGAACAAACTCATTACCTTTAGAAAAGATTTTCATTCTGATTTAATATCCAGTGAAATATTAAGAGTCCGCCATGCACATTAGTATTGTATCTAAATTTCTATTGTTCAGGAACTTCAGAAGGTATACACCGTATTTTGAAAGCAGAGCATTTCTGACCTAGGCTTGGTGCTATCATTTTGGTAACTATACAATCAGAGCCTAAAAACAACATATAAACTTCTGGACAGAAATTTCTGGCTGCCACTCAGATACTAGAGGGTACCGCTGTTAACTAAAAATTAAACTATTATAAAAAATAAATTCCCTGTAAAAAATCCCCACAAATCAGTAAGCATGTAAAAAATGATTCTCTTTCAGGAGTTAATGTAAGCCTCTGACTACAGTTTCTCATGCACTGAGAACAATCTCTCATAAAAATATCAGAGGTACGCATCAGGTAGCTGTGGTTGTCCCAGTTCTCCCTCCTGCCCCTAAAAAAAGCACTGCACCTTCATAGCATAACAAGTGCATAGTGATATCATGAGGAGGTTGTTGAGGGAAAACAGGAAGATAGCATTTTGGCGGATGGTGTGTTAGAGACAGCAAAGATCTTCCAGAGGTACAACAGAATAAAAATGCATGAAAGGCAAGATAAGGCCATCATGTTTCTTTTGCCTCATGTTACACATATTGCATGCCCTCAAAGCTTGTTAAATATTATTGACAGTTTTATCACTGTTGACTTTTTCTTCAAACCAACACTTAAATTAAAAACTGTGAACAAATTTATCTATTTTTAAATGGATAAAAGTCAGGGGCTTGAGGAGACAAAGATGACCTCAGCACAAAAGATCCCAATTCAAAAGTGACTCACACCTATATACATGATTAACATAAGAATAAAGCTACCATGAGAAACATACATGTATGAGAAGCATATTTTATCAGACTGTAGGTTTCCACAGGAAATTAACTTGAGGCTAGAAACAAAAACCACTATATGTCATTCAAATACTTTTTTCTATCACTTAACATCAGCATTAAATTTTCCTAATTCTGTGCCTTTAAGTTGAGCTGCAGCATGGTGTTTTCAGAACAGCTGAATTATTTTAGTCATTGGCCCACTCCTTTTTCCTTTCTATTCTGAGTCTGCATCACCACGTTGGTAAAAATATTTAAAACAAATCTATTCCTGAAATAACTTGTTTCTAATTCAGAGGACAGTTCAGATGCAGTGCAACATGAACAAAGAAATTCACTTTTTCTACTGCTAACAGTAATTCTGTTTCAAATATTTTTCATGTACAGACAAAATTTTAGTTTATCTCTGGTATAGATGCAGATAGTAACTTACCCATATCTGAATGTTCTTCTAAACCAGAAGCATGGGAAATGAAATTTAAAGATAACTTTTCTGATCTTACTTCAATCTGGCTTTTATCAATGAAGACATGACTGGAAGTCGCATAGTCACATGATACACTGCTGTCTGAACATTGCTCTACTGCTTTCTCACCCAAGTGACATATTTGTGGTTTTCACACCGACGTAAGCTTGGAATTTGTGCACCCATATTGATTCCTGCCTTAAACACAGCCAAGATAGTTTTGCATATAGTCTTGGGAAATTATTCTATACCAACCCCAAAAGGAAAACACGAACAGTCTTCCTTAATCAGTCACAAGCATGAACACTACATACCAGCAAAAGGAGTCTCCACTAATTGAGTTCTTTGTCAAAATGCCATATTGCTGCATAGTTAATGTCTAACGGTTTTGCTTAAAAAGAAAAAAGCTACAGCAACATTCAGAGAAAAATAAAAACAAAACAAAACCAAAACCAATTCACCTTCTCTTCCAAATTTCCTGAAACACCAAAGTCAAACAGGAAGGGTGTATTTTGGTAATGTTTGAATGTATCCATAACAAATTGCTTTATGTTAAACTAATCAGTTTCTGTAGATTGCTCTAAGGAGTGAGATAAATTATTTAGAGTCCAAAACAGAAGTCTTATCCAGAAATGAAAAGGAATTACCAGGATCTAATAATAAAGGAAAACACAAAGCTAAAACAACCTTGAAATAAACATGCCCTCAGGCTCACACTTCATATAGGTAGCAAAATTTTAATATAAAAATGTGCACAGTAGACCTTAAATTTTTGTGCTTGCCTAATTCTTCACATTTCATCCATTCTTTTCATACTGGTGCAACTCCAGTTGGTTTAGCAGAGATTCTTCTTATTAACAGGTATTAAGGGAAATTAATCAGTCTTCTTTTGCCAAAAACATGTTTTGTGTAAAGAAAACAATGTGCTGCATGAACTAAATAACTATTTTGAACTGAAGTTTGAGGTTCTTTGCATTTGTGCTTGTGGAATACAGATATTTTTTGGCTGTAAGATAGGACTGTGCAAATGCTCTTTAAAAGTAAGTTATAAGGTGGAATACGCATCTGCTTTAACACAAGTAAAGCCAATGTTCTTTGTGTTTCTGTTTGAGAAACATGACTAAAATTTTATTTTAACCTGATCTTTAACATACTGCACTTAGAGAGTAGCAAGTTTATGTTTCAAGACACAGCTACTACTTTGAGACGGCAATTAAGAGGGCATCCTGTTTGAAAGAACTTGATAAATGATTCTATAAACAGCTGTAATTGAAATAAGCCTGTAAACAGACAATACATAAACAGATTTAAATAGCCTTACCTGTTTACTGCTTTTAAAAGTCCAATCTTTACTTTCTACCATGCAAAGTTTTTAGTAACTGGGTGATCAAAATAGAGTACTTGATCATGATAATCCCAACCTGTCATGACAACAGCATCTCTCATGACACCACATTCAAAATGCTTGAAACGAACCTGTAAGACACAGATATTTTTTCATTTTAATTGAAAAAAGCCAACTGTGTCCATGTGAACTTAATCAGTTAATACATTATAAATGAGCATGTACAAGGCCATAATTACCCAGTATATGTCAAAACCACATACTGCAAACTCATATTCCAGATAAACAGCTTTTGCTAAGTATAGGCAACTGTGTTGTCCTTATTGACTCATTAAAACAGTCAGGATTAACAGATAGTTTTTATCTTAAAACAAAATAAACCAAAACTACTTCTTAGATAGACCTGCAAGTCCCCTCTCATATGAACTGGTCATTCCCAGATGTGAGAGCTCTCCATCCAGTATAAGAAATCGAGCAGAGGAGGCAGGACACTGGCATAGCAGGAAAAGGACCTGCTGGCCAAACTGAAGGAAAAGAAGGAAATGCATGGGAAGTAGAAGCAGAGACGTGTTGCCTGGAAAGAATACAGGGATGCTGTCCACACGTGCAAAGATGGTATCAGGAAAGCCAAAGTGCAGATTGAACTGAACATGTTGAGGGATGTGAAAAGTAACAAGAAGAGGTTCTACAGGTAGACCATTCAGAACAGATAGGCCAAGGAGTGTGCTCTGATAAATGAGGAGAGCCTGGCAACTTCAGACACAGAGAAGGCTGAGGCATTCAACAAGTTCTTTACCTCAGTCTTCACTGGCAGTCAGGCTTCCCACATCTTTCCAAATCTATGAGCCTCTAGATGTGAGGAAAATCCCTCCCAGACGAATATAGGCACAGTGAAAAAAGTTTGTGGAGCAAACTTTGGAAGTCAACTGAATGTTCTGTTTTGAAAAAGCTTCTTCATCCAATTCAGTTTATGTTGATCAGCCACTGATTGATGCAGAGGCCTCCACAATCAGAACTGATTTTTAGTGTGATAGAGGGAGGAACACACTAATATTCTTCAGAACAAATCTGTTATCAAACTACAATACAAAATACAATGGGGAAAGGTATTTTTTATTTAACAATCATTCCACAGTCACATCTCTGAGCAAGAAGACTTTTCCTAGAAATCTAGTATCACAGATTCACAAAGGAGCTAACTAAAAAAGTACAGCTTTCATAAGTACTTTCCAGAATGACAGCAGATTTAAAACAATTTAATACAACAATTGTTCAATTGTATTAAAATTATCACAGTGTCTAAGATTGTGTATGGCCCAAGTTAGACACTCAACATATTCCTCCAAGTTTTAATTTTACAGTGTGATGAGAGCAATTGGATAAGAATTGGAAATGTTTCTTGCAGATTTAGATACATAAGAATTTGTATGACTGAAATGAAACACTTTGATCTTTAATGCTACTGAGAAAGATGGAAATTAATAGGATCAAAAGATAAATTGTCTGAACAGAGGTCAAGAATTCCATAAACTGGAAATTGTTTAATAACATAGGCAGAAGACATTCCTGACACAGTATAATAGAAATTGTGCTTAAACTGAGGATGTTTGGGTTATTAAGAAGAAAAGTCTTGCCTAAACTTGGAGAAGACAAAGAAGAAAGGAAGAGTACCTAATCAATGAAGCATACTTGTCACTAAAGAAAAATGCTGGAGGAACAGGCAAATGTCCTGGAAATGCACTGACCCAATAGCACATTATTTGCAATGATGAAAGATCACCTGTTAGCTCAGGATACCATATATCAAGATTCCTCCTTCAGGATTCCTGAAAGCCTCCATTCATCCTATGACTGTGAAAGTACAGCAAAAACCTGAGTAAGGATGGGTGGGGTGAAAACATGGGGCAGTGCCTTAAAAGGAATCTGCACCTAACAGAAGAGATAAATGATATGAAGCAGATTGTGCAGAGAGTATCACTGGGGCAAAAATCTTTATAGAATTTAAATATGAAAAGTCAATTGCATGGCAACAAACAGGGGTTTGTACACTCTTTTATAAAGAAATTAGCTCCAAAGATAGAGTAGAAAAACTGATGCGAAATAGAATTGTTTTATAACCTTCCCTGACCATGTCTTATAGTGCAGATCATCATAAAAATCAACAGCAAGAAATAACCAAAAAAGATTTCAGCAGGAATAAAAGAGAAGGTGAGAAGAGCCTGTAGAAAAACCTCCTGATTTTTGATTGGTTCTGTGTGGAGCTTGTAGTAGGACTGGCTTGGTGAATATTATTGGTCCTTCCAAGTTGGGAAATTCTATGACTCTGTGATTTGAAGACAATGGGGTGGATTAGTATACATGGAGGGTCAACAGGATGTTCCCATGAGTGCTGAGGGAGCTGACCCATGTCATTTCCTCCACAGCAGAAAGGCTCTTCAGGACTGGGAGAATATAAAGATCACACCCACCATCAAGATGGGTAAGAAGGAGCATCTTGGAAACCCTAGGCAAATTAAGCAAGTAATCTTGGAAATTCTTTCCAAACTCAAGGAAAAGAAAGTGACTGGAAGTAGTCACCACAGATCTATGAAAGGGAAACAGTTTAACAGTCTGACAGCATTCCATGAGCTTGGTGGAAGGTAAAGCACTGGATTCTGTTTATCTCAACCTCACTAAGGTTTTCATCACTCTCTCATAACATCCTCACATACAGAGAACACATTAAATATGCACACACTGTGATAGATGGGAAATTATGCAAACTGTTAGCATCAAAGAATTATGCTCAGTGGCCCAAAGCCCAGGAGAAGGCCAGCAATCACTCGTGGTTCAGCCTATAAGTGGATACTTGGGCCAAAAGTGTTTAACCCATTCATTCATGACCTGGACAACAGGCCAGAATGCAACATAATGGATTTGAAGATGATCCAAAATTAGAAGGACAAGGTTTGGCAGGTGTGCTGCCATTCAGAGGGGCCATAAGAGACTGGAGAAATGAGCCAAGGGGAAACTTCACAAAGCTCCACAACCGGAAATGCAAAGGCTTGAACTTGGGTAGGAATAAACTCCCGTAATCAGTACATGTTGGAGGTGACTGGCTGGAGACAGATCGGCAGAGAAGGATCCAGTGATAAGCTGACCATAAGCCAGCCATGTGCCTTTGAAGTAAGAGGGTTATATTAGGAGATGTGTTGTCAGCAGGTGGATGGAGGTGATCCTTGCCCCCCGCTTAGTCTTTGTGAGACACATCTGAGAGCTGGAGCAGCTCTAGCCTCCCCAGTAAGAAAGACATTGACATACAGAGTGAATCCAGCACAGGGCTACAAAGGTAATGAAGGAACCTGAGCATCTCATCTGTGATGAGAAGCTGAGAGAGCTGGGACTTTTCAGCCTGGAGAAGGTTCAAGAGAACCTTATAAATACACGTAAGTATCTGATGGGAAGAAGAAGATGGAGTAAGTTCTTAGCAGAGCCCAGTGACAAGCAATACCCACAAACTGAAATTCTGTCTGAGCACAAGAAAACACTCTTTCTGTGAAGGTGGTTGAACACTGGAACAGGTTGCTCAGAGACACTGTAGAGTCTCCATCTTTAGTGCTGTTGAAAACTAATCGTACACAGCTCTTAGCAACTAGCTGCAGCTGATCCCATTGTCAGCAGAGGCATTCAACTAGACTATCCCCAGAGGTGCCTGGCATTCTCAAACATTTTGTGATTCTGTTAAATTGTATAAGTTGTCTGAAAGAATGAAAAAAAACCTCAACATCTTTTGTTTACTGCACATTATCAGTGTAATCTGCTCTATAATTGCGTACTGTTTTACAGTAGTAGAAGAAAGCTTGTTTTGCCTCTGTACTCTGCCAAGGCAGTGTTTCTAGTGCAATAATATTGGCTGTGACTTTTGAAGTCACAGACATTCAGCAAAACTGGCATTTAAAAGAAGAATCTGAACAAGAACATGTCACTAGATCTAAAACCCCCTGAACCCTATTTAAGTAGACAAGTTTAATATTTAACATCAATTTCATTCTCTGCCTGTTCATTTCTACCATCACTGCAGTTCAGTCTTAAAGTGAGCTGAGGTAATAACACTGGAGAGGCAGTAAAGCTGAAGTGTGGAAAATACTTTAAAAAGCACAGTGCTACAGAACAAATATTTGAAAGTGTGCTACCTAATGGGCAGCAGTAAAATCAAACAAGCAAGACATGCACAACAACCCCACACTTTCTGTTGCATCTCCACCATCATGAAAGCGAAATTCATAAATGAACTGATTACAGTGAGAGGCTTTATGACAATACTGGTGAGTGTAGTCTGCTCTGTCTCCTCTGGAGCTCCTCTAAAGTTCTGACAGTGTGATGGCTTGAAATCCTGTTCAGTTTTGAGAATTACATTGCTCATTTCAGTTTTAGCATTTTGCCAGTTTCTCAACAAAGAAAATGAGGGATATGCAGTGTACTGACTTTTGGCTGGTTTTGGATAATGTATGGGGAGATATTCATTGCTCCTTTTTTTTACTATATTCTTTTCTGTAGTACTAATGGAAAATGAGGACAATAGAGTAAGTGGTTCTTGCTATACTATTTTATATAAATGTGTAAAACATTAGCTGTCCCAAGGGTTTGCCATTTAAACCAGGAGGACAGGCAAAGGATAGAGAAAGAGAGAGCTCAGAGAAGAGAACGCAGATGTAATGAATGCATTAATTCTGATGACGTGTTTTAAATGTTGGTGCTGGATTTCAGTTATTTCAGCGAGCTTTTGAAACAGGTGATTCTGGAAACACCAAAAAAATGAATAAAGTGAAGAAGCTCTGGAACAGTTCATGAGAACTTACAGAATAGGAAGAAGTGTGATGGTGCTATCTGAATCTCTCTTTGGCTGACTTTTTGAAGATAAAATGTAGGGACAAACAAAATTCAGTGTTGCACTGATACAGATTTAGTGGTGGTTGTAGTATATGTATCCTCACAGATCGCCTTCTAGTATCAGATACAAAGGCTACAGGCTACAAGTATCAAGTGCTTCAAGAGCATCATTTGCGTCTGGTGTCCTGTTTATTAATTTGGAAAATTGATAGCAGCCAATTTTTCCAGGTAGAGTGTGCATCCCCGAGGATCACATGGTTTCTCCTTCTTCATGACCTTTTTGCGTTTTGTTTCCTCTGACCAATCACAAAACATGCTACATAAGGTTAAAAATTACTAGTATAATAACTTGCTGAGAATTAGCCTAGAGCCATCAAAATAACAGATCAAACAATATCAGATAACATAAGAGTACCATGCCAACTAGTTGGAATTAATTAGTCAATAACACTGGGGATAACAACTTTTCATTTTTCTCTAGCACTCCTGAATGGAAAGACTTACTACTGCCTGACCTGTATTTTTACTGCTAGATGGTTCACTGTCGGTTGATGGAATGGAATTGACCAGTTCTGCAGCAGCTGATGTGATTTGCATCAGAATCTATCAGAATCTGTCAGCTGCTCAGAATGTGAGCAGTGACTCCAGTGGGTTGTGATGAAGATTTTACCCATATATATGCAGAACTTTTCCTTCCCAAAGCATATCTGAAACATTCTAGTCCCATCGGTGCTATTTCAAGGACAAAGTTCTTAATGCAGACATTTATTATTTCTGATAATGGGCCTACCAGAAGACAGATGGAACATAGGTATGAAGAAGAAGGGATTTCTTTGCCAATGAATCTAGCGTGGGCCGGGGAGGGCAGAGTCTTCTTCTTTAAGGCCTTGAAGAGTGGAAGAGTGTGAGCAAACATATCTGCTGGGTAACAGGGAAATGTAATAAGCACTGAAGATTTTGCAGAGTAGTTTTCTAGCTGCATCAATGTGGCTTTCTGACCTCTCTGAGCTCTCACAGATCACAAGAAATTGCAAACATTCATGGAGAACCCCATCAATCAAGCACTGAAAATACACAGGATTTTTGGTTTCAAAAATTACTGCATTTTTATTTGCTATCCATTTCATGCATCTTTAAAATCCCACTTTTTCATTTTTTTCCTCCAAAGTCCTGGAGCTACAGCCACATTTTATATTAAAAATGAAAGCAGAAGTTTTAAGAAGTGATCCACATTGGAGTTCTGGAACACATTCTGTTAATACTTAATGCCCAAATAGGACAAGTTTAATAACATTATTAAAGGATTGTATTGCATCTATCTTCACTTTTCAGGCCTAACAGTGGGAGACATAACACAGAATAAAACATACCAGCCAAGTGATCAGTCAACCTGTTCCACCCAGTTAAGAGAGGAGAAATATATGACCTGGGATCAGCTTGCTATGGTCAACTCAAATAACATAGTACATACCTCAATTCTTCCATGCAGAACAAAAGAAATATATATAATTGGTAAACATACAATTAAAGCCAACTTGTTTTTAGACTTCTTTCAATAGAATTATGAACAGCAAAATAGGATTTACTCAGTTAAAGCAATTCCATTATATAAATAACTTACCTTAAGACTTAGTGCGTTAAAGTCCTGGAGTTGATCACTGCACCTTTGAAAATAAAATCCACCTATTAAAATTTCTGCAACTAATTTAGCTAAGCACAAAAAATCCTGCAATTTGAAATCCTTTACTTTGCATAGGTAGGCTGCAGGCTTGTGAGGTTTTTCAGTATCAAGCAACATGCTCCTTTCTGATTTAGAGCTACCTTCACAATGTGAGTGCAATTTGTTCAGTCCCTCAGTACATCTTTTGAAGTTTCCAAGAAGGAAGTCCACTGTAATATATGTTCCTGCCCATCTCTGCTCCCCAACCTGGATTTCAGCTCATTTTGTATTATGAAGCCTGGCAAGAAATCTTTCTAAAGTGACCATTTTTATGAAGCAGGAATCAACAATATTTCGTACTCCTTCTGCGGCACTGGTTACTGCAGCAGCAGTTAACCAACAAACACTGCTCGAAAATAAATACTGATCTCACAGATGACAGAAAATAACATACGTAGCTTCAGCCTCTTACTCAGGTTTTTTTCAGAATGAAGGGCAATATAATGACTGGATTTCTCCCAGTTTGCCAATGCTTGTGTCAGCAAATTGGACAAAACACTGAAAAATAACTTTTTTTTTTTTTAAGCAAAAGAACACAGTGATGAGTCTTCTTCCATGTTAATTTCTGTCATTTGCAGATATTCTGTGAGTTGTACTGTGATTCATTTATCATGGAAGAATGCCTGGAGTAGATCCTTTGCTTCTCTGTGTCTAGAGTGATTTCAGGAAAGCAATTTACAGCGTCTGATGATCTTGCCCCTTGAGTTCAAAACATCAAAGTCCTCTTGTTAAATGGGCAATTCTGTCCTATTTTTGAGAGACTGAGAAGAAGCTTACTCCTTTGCAAACCCTGGGTCACATGCCATGCACGCTCACACCTTCTATTTTCAAATACTAACTGAAAATATTTATTTACTCTTCAGACCTTTGAAAATTTTTTAATTCATGAAACTGCAGACTTGCTGCATCCAATTTCATGTTAGTATAAAATTACCTATCATCCTTGAAATATGAGAGCACAACAGCCCAAATACTGTATGGTTATTCTGCTACTGACCTTGCTTTATTATAATACAAATTGTACAACTATCGTATTCATCTTAATTTCACAGGTTTAATTTCTTCATAGCAAACTGCAGAGTTTATGAAGATCATCCAAAATATTTCTGTTAGATTCACCTCACTAAAAGACTTCTGTAGGAAATATCACAATGATGCAAGAATAAAAGTAATCTTAACAGCTGCTATGTTGTTGTTTTATTTTCACCAATTTGACTTCCAGCTCCTCAAGGGAGGGCCAAAAGACAACCCAAAAGGAAGCATTCTGAATCTGGTCAGTAAGATGATTGGAAACGTGTACCATAAGTAATTTCAGATTAGTCTTCCCCAAAATTCCAGATCCTACTTTATACAGCGGAAGCTGGCAGCCTGAGGCTTGGATGGGTGCACTCTTGGCTGGGTGAGGAGCTGGTTGGAGGGCCGAGCACAGAGAGTGGTGGTGAATGGAGTCAAATCCAGCTGGCGACCGGTCGTGAGTGGTGTTCCCCAGGGGTCGGTGCTGGGGCCTGTCCTCTTCAATATCTGTATTGATGACCTCGATGAGGGCATCGAGTGCACCCTCAGTACATTCGCAGATGACACCAAATTGGCTGGAGGTGTGGATCTGCCTGGGGGTAGCGAGGCCCTACAGAGGGATCTGGACAGGCTGGAGAGCTGGGCTGAAGCCAATAGGATGAGGTTCAACAAGGCCAAATGCCGGGTCCTGCACTTCGGCTACAGCAACCCCAGGCGACGCTACAGGCTTGGGGCGGTGTGGCTGGAGGACTGCGTAGAGGAAATGGACCTGGGGGTATTGATTGATGCTCGGCTGAACATGAGCCGACAGTGTGCCCAGGTGGCCAAGAAGGCCAATGGCATCCTGGCTGGCATCAGAAACAGTGTTGCAAGCAGGAGCAGAGAGGTGATCCCCTGTATTCAGCACTGGTGAGGCCTCACCTCGAGTACTGTGTCCAGTTTTGGGCCCCTCACTGCAAGAAAGATATTGAGGCCCTGGAACGTGTTCAAAGGAGGGCAACAAAGCTGGTGAGGGGTCTGGAACACAGGGCTGATGAGGAGAGGCTGAAGGAGCTGGGAATGTTCAGCCAGGAGAAGAGGAGGCTCAGGGGAGACCTCATTGCTCTCTATAACTTCCTGAAGGGAGATTGTAGTGAGCTGGGGGTCGGCCTCTTCTCTCGTGTCATCAGTGATAGGACCAGGGGGAATGGTTTCAAGCTACGGCAGGGGAGATTCAGGCTGGACATGAGGAAGTATTACTTTTCAGAAAGGGTGGTCAGGCACTGGAATGGATGCCCAGGGAGGTGGTGGAGTCACTGAGCCTGGGGGTGTTCAAGGAAAGGTTGGATGTTGTGTTGAGGGACATGGTTTAGTGGGAGCTATTGGGAATAGGTGAACGGTTGGACTGGGTGATCTTTTAGGGTCTTTTCCAACCTTGGTGATTCTATGATTCTATGATTCTATGATTCTATGATTCTATTGCCAAGCCTCCTGAAATATTCAGTTTACTAAATAAACCCTGAAAGTCACTCAGTCAATAGTGTTAGTAACACAATCAATAATTTCCTAGGTAGCTAATACAGAAGTAGATCATACATTTGTGTCTCAGAAAAAGATACAAGTTCTGATTTTCAGTATATAAAAACAACATTCTTTTCCTTAAGTATATACTTGCATATACTCAACAGCACAGTAATGTCTATTTAAAAACAATGCAAATTTTGACAACTTCAACTGTGTTAACTGACACTCAAAAAAGTAATTAGGACAACTTTTTCTGTAAGATGAAACTTTTGAGATTTTGTTAAGGTTATGTTTAAAAAAAATAACAGCAAAATTTGATCATTTCAATTAATCAGATTAGAAGTTAATCAGAAACAAATGCAGTAATGTCAGGGAAGTTTATCTTCCTCCTGAGTGGACCAAAGAAAACCATAGGAGTGATTTGGGAAAATGCATGGGAACTGGGAGTTTTTCCTCAACAATAATAACAACAATAAAAGTCTTCCTTAAAGTATGGACAGCAGTGAACAGTACAAAGCACATGCAGAATACATTTTTTAGCTTTAAGTCTAATTTAATAATGAAATACATACATCCAAATGCCACCTTGTAAACAGAAAACATAGTGTGTCATATGAGGCTTCTTCCAGTACTGTCCACATTACAGATTTCTTAATTTATGTCTGTATTCCCACACAGATCTTTAACAACTCTTTTGCCTTCTTTGAAAAAAGGAGGAAACTCTCAGAATAACTACTCTCAGTTTAGTATGCTATTTACAAAATGCTTGTCAAGCCTTCAGAACAAACCTTTTAACTTTAAACTAGAATCTTCAGCTTACTGCACCTCATGCAAAAAAAATTAAATCAATCATATTTGCATCTAATTGAAGTCAGTTGCTACAATGATTATCATTGACTTAAGAATTGGCTTAACAACCAGTACCTCTTAAGGTCCTATTACCTTATTTTTGACAATAAAGAAATTCTTTTTTACACAATCACATCACCTTCAGTGCTACCGTACACAGTAATTACAAATGTGAAGGTATCTGACAACATTCTATGATGACTGTATAACATTTTATGAAGACACATCCCTAATTTGGATTTGTAAGCCTTCTGAAATACTTATCTGATTAAAAAAAAATACCACAGACCTGCCATAAACTAGAAACAGAACAATGTCAGAATAGATGCTTCATATGCCTATTCAATTTATTTCATCTCAAGAATTAATTCACTTTCTGGTATAATTTATTCAAATATAAAAATAAGAACACTGTTTTGTAAAGCCAACAGAGAGATACATATGTATATACCTAGACACATCAGGATAAGTGACTGATTTAAGAACTCTTGCTCGTATTTTATTTTCCTCAGCCTGCTAATAGTGAGTAAATACCTTCTTGGAGCAGAATGATGTCAATGAAGGAGATAAGACAGCTTATTCTTAACCTCAGACATAAAATCAGTTTTACTGAATCTTTAAGCATCGAAACCATGGCTACTTCAAAGGTTTTCCAGAACTTACAAGAACCAAAGATACCACAGGTGAGGAAGCCCTATCTTGGGCTCATAGTTTTTGAAAGTTTCTACACAATGGATTTAACTACTTTAAAAAAACTACAAAACAACAACAATAACCAAAAAAACCCAAAAAACCTTAGTTACAGTTCTAGTGTTCCCATCCCACTTCATACATTTCGTACTTGGTTAAAGAGTAGCTTTTTTTTATTTTGGCCACAAAATTGTCACTTTGCTGACTCTGAGCAAATGTGATTGAAGTACACGAGTTTTTACTATTTGAATCTGTATGCATCCAATAGACACTTGCAAGTAGACAGTTAAAAACACAGATACTGTATACAAAGTTCATTGGAAGTTAAACATGACATTTCAAAGAGTAATGGAATCATAAGATGGTTTGGATTGAAGGGACCCTTAATGATCACAGAATTCACCCCCTGCCATGGGCGGGCACACTTTCCACCGATCAGGATTTTCAAAAGCTCTGTCTGCAGTGGGCATGGAGTTATTTCACCCCAAGTTATAACATGATATTATTTTTTCTTTGATCACAGAATCATTAAGGTTGGAAGAGATCACTAAAATCATCTAGTCCAACTGCGCTAATGATGCAGCTCTTTGTTGTTTGGGGCAACCTGCAGGTCTCTGCTGGGATGTTCTGTGAATATTTATTAATCATTTTGGATTAAAATGTCTGGTAGAAGAACAAAGTATTATGGATACTGCAGTAGTCCTATTTTGTGTACCAGAAGGATCATACGAATTTCATTTAATATAATCTATAAACCCTGTTTTCTCCTTTGAAAACAGTGGAGAATCACCAAACCAGAAAAAGTCAGTTGAGTGATTTATAAAAATAAATTGCCTTAGCTGTAAACAATTAGCAATGCAATAGTGAAGGCACAGTTCTCACAATAACAAAGGAATAATTACTGAGCTTGTTCTGTGACTGATGAAGAAAGATTCAGAAAGGAAATTTAATCACTGATTTCTTATCATGTAGTTAGATGCCAAATGAGATCACATAATTACAGCTGAATGAATTTCTGTCCTCAGATTATATATAAGCATGTCTAGTGTGCTGATTATAGAAGCAAGAAAAACCAGAATCTTGGGTGTTTATTTCATGGAGTAATAATGGGCATTCACGTTTAGCATGAAAAGGCAGGTACATTCTTACAGCTGTAGGAAGAAGGAAATAGTTTAGACCCAAACAGTCATTCAGCATCCACAGGGAAATTTTGCAGGAAGTTCAAGCATGCACTGCCAGAGTCCTTTGTCATGAATTAACTTCATCACAGCCACAAAACGAATGCATTCCTGGCAGGAACATAACCAAAGATCTTTTTTGAAGCCAGTGGTTTAAAACAACCATTAAAATTATTTTGAGGAAGAAAGAACTTGAAAGCTGTTATATACTGTGTCTATTATGCTTTCTAATGGTTTGATACTGACTACAATTTGCTAGTTACCTCTGTTATTATTAATTATGTGAAAACTCTGAAGAAGAAGTAAGGAATATCTGATAACCATCAGCAAGAATGGAAATCTGAAATAAAATGATTTGGGAGCCCTCTCTGAAGGCAGAGGCTATAACATGAAGGTGGCATCAACAAAAATGAAAGCAATCTAGTATTGAGTCCATCTTTTACAGCTTGTACAGAAAAGCTGACATCTCATTTATGCAACTGTACACAGTTCTCAAGAAAACTGATAAAAGTAAGGAGGATTTAGAAATGTATTTAAGTGGAAAACAGAAAAGAAAAGAAAGAGAAATGTCGGAGGACACTTCACAAAAATGAGCATAAAATCGACACACAGACTGCATGTCTATTTTCTTTCCTTGTTTGTTTCAAAAGGGATTGACATTGGCTAATAAAGCAAAGAAGCTGTGCTTAGAGAGTTTTTGTTTGTGTCATTCCTCTTTTTTTTTTTTTTTTTTTTTTTTTTTTGTCTCCTTATGAAGAAAATATATTATTCTGTACTTGAGAGAGAGCTCTATTCTTAGAGGGACGTTTTTTTTTGGCCAACCAGCTGACTGCTTTCTTTGTGAAGAGAAAATTCTACCAGCATCTTAAAATGAAAGTAAATTAACACAATTTGCTTCAGTAACAGATAAAGGGGGAAAAAAGCAATTATTTTGTTTCAAATTTACTCATCTTGCTTGAATTTCATTTTAAATGTATATTTAAGATGCCACATTGAAATCTCCCAGCAATTAGACTACCTCATTTGTAAGACATCAAAAAGTCACTTATCGTGTCATATACTGTGATTACAGAGGATTTTTCACACTGATATTAAATAAAAAATCAAAACATTGTTAAATCAGTGCCATCTATGACAAAGAAAGGCTTACCAGATTCCTAATTAGTATATCTTGCTTGAATAGAATTAGCTCATATAACTTATAGCAGCATCATCACTACTTTAGACTAGTAAATAAGTCAGTGCTAGTTGGTTCATGGGTTCAGCTGGTTGAAGCGCGCTTCAACAGCTCTGAAAGTACAGCTTACAGCATGTAAAGAAAATTAAATGATCATGTTCCAAAATGACATTCGGTGTATTGGCCAACATGGATCGTGCTGAAGAGAAGAAAGTTACAGTTATAGCCATTAATTCCAATTAAAAGAAAAAAAAAAAAGTCAGTGGACATTGTTTATTGGCTTATTTGCTTAACATGTTCAACACAGGAATGATGTGTTGTGAGGGGTTACTCTACAGATTATCATTATTTCTTTTTGTAACAATTTATACAACATGAAAAGAACTCAAGGTGATTGTGCTTCCTATTCAAACTTCTGTGCACTGGGAATGTCTCAAGAACAATAATTTTCAACAAGGAGAAAATTACAAATATATAATTTTCTGAATGACAGCCACTATGCCTGGGTATTTATATGTGATCTCTATAGAAATAGAGAAAAAATCTGTATTTATTAGGAAAAAAAGAGAGAGGGCAGAAAGAATTCAAAATTGTTCCCTACATACATTAAATCCTATGATAATTAGCCTTGCTCTTTTACTTCTGCAGTTGTCAGCTTTTTCCTTTTGCTGTTTGTACATCACCCCGTCTAAGCCACAGAAAAAATGAAATGGAAACAAATGATATTATATGTTTATAAATCTCCCCAGACACTAGGTATGTATAAAAGTATTTCTTAAACAAACGATAATGAAACAAAGAGAACACTGTTTCTCCCTTTTAATACTTTAACTCTACTATTAGTCACCAAACGTTCTGTTTGAAGTACCTAGATTCCTGAATATTCTCAAAGCTGAGGCTCTGGACTGGGAGACACCAATAACCATAGAGGCTGAAATTGAGCCGCTGTAATCCTCTTCTTCAACTCCCAGGAAAGAGGACATTAATTGTAAGCATAATTGAAAGTCTTATTTTTGAATAAGCAGTTAAGTGCTTGCTTGGCTCCAAATGACTTTGATTTGGTTTTAAGTGCACTCATAAATGTCCCTAAATAGGAGAGATTCACTAAACTGGGGTGAGGAAGAATCACAGTACTGACATTGATAACAGATGCAAAGAAAGGAAAAGGTTCCTTGAAGTAAGTGTGTCACTTTGTCTTGGTTAAAATAACACAGGTAATAGCATGACATGACAGCAGTTGGAGCATGGAGAAATACTCCATGATAGCAGTTAGGAGTAGAAATTAAAGATGAGGAGGAATTTGGATACTATGGTAACAGAGGCCTGACAGCTATCTAGGGTAAGAAAACAATAAAGAAATATTGGTTGAAAGAAATGAACACAGTCATATGATGCAATTTAGCATGATTTAAAAAAAATAAAAATCAAGATAGTCTAGTGCCAAACATACATTATAAACACTTCAAAGGCATCTTAAGTAATTCCCTTGGCATGTTGACCATATATATATTATATAGCCTTAAATACCTTGTTTACATAAGGCTACATATAATGTAAAGCTAAAATATAAGGCTATATAATATTTATATAGCCTTCTTTTTACCCCAAACTTGTCTACCATTCTTATTCTTGTGCTAGATGGACACAAAAATCACCACAATGTGTCAAGCATGGAATATCTTTTTTTTTTTTTTTTTTTTTTTTTTTTTTCAAATAGAGATAAGAATGTGAGAAAGAAGACCAGGAAGGAGGCAAGAAGAAGCAAGCAGACATTTGACCTGAGTCAGTAACCCAGCTGGGTAAAAAAACTCCACTGGAAATTCTGCAGTCATTGTATTAGCTGCTATGATTGCTTACAGCTCTTTAGGGTAGAAGTTGTTTCATGAAGAATTATAGCTAATATATACATCTGATTCTAGAAGTGCCACACTCATCTTTCCTGAAAGAATAAAAATCTTCTTCTAGTCCCTTCAACAAAGAATAGTATTCAGTACTACCCACCGCTTTAATTCAACTGCTTTTTAATATATGCATCCATGCAAATTACAGCAATCCTGTTTCCATTTAGATGGATAGACAGGTAAATAATAAAGGTATCCCTGTGCACCAAAAGAAAGACAGAAGGCCTGCATAAAACCTGCAGAATAAGAAACAAATATACTACAGCATAGAAATGGCAGTGAAGCAACATTTCGCCTTAAAAGCATATTATATAATTATTCTTGAAAAGATTGAAGGAAAAAGAGAGGAGAGGAGGAGGGGAGGGGAGGGGAGGGGAGGGGAGGAGAGGAGAGGAGAGGAGAGGAGAGGAGAGGAGAGGAGAGGAGAGGAGAGGAGAGGAGAGGAGAGGAGAGGAGAGGAGAGGAGAGGAGAGGAGAGGAGAGGAGAGGAGAGGAGAGGAGAGGAGAGGAGAGGAGAGGAGAGGAGAGGAGAGGAGAAAGGAAAAATGAAGAGAGTGGAAAATGGCTTGGATCCTAGATACTTTGCACATGTTTGCTTTTGAAATTCTATTAATCTGCAAGGTGGCATTTATAGTTAACTGCAGGCTTGAGATGAGCATCAAAACACCTCAGGTAAGTAGTTTCTGGTGGCTGAAAGTGCTGTGAGTATTCAGTTTTGCCTTTTAATTTGGTTTTATATAATGGAATAATACTCTACAAAACTTATTCCTACAGATGAGAAATGTTATTAACTTGAGTTGAATTGTTATGATATCTGAACATGAGGAAAGGAATAGAGATTGCGTTCTCGGTTAGAAATGGCTTGTTACAGTCATAAATCTTGTCTTTGACTGCATCCAAATAATAAATTGGAAGGCACCCCAAGCATTTGGAACAATCAAACTTATGGAGACCACGAGTTTCAGAAAAGCATTCATATAGATGCCCAAACACTCCATCCTTAAATACTTGGCTATGCTTTATTTCTGTTGAAGGTTGGTATCTGATTGGTTTTAAATACAAACAACCCCTTTCTCCTCCTGTCCCCTGAGACCTTCCTCTCTTTTCACAGAGCCTTTAGAAATTTGGTCCCTAAAGCTTTCTTTATTACTGAAAGAAGAAGCTGGCAGAAAACTTGCAGATCAGTGTATCTATGCTATTTGTTCACAGAGGGAAGTTGTACTTTGACTCCAAGGACAATTTCTCATGTCCTTAATTTAAAAAGTTTCACATGAAATTGATGATTAGTTCTATAGTGAGATCAAAAGGAAGATGTCGACAAACAGATGTATTTTTAAAAGTTACCCATTTGTAAAGCCCCCTTTTTTTTTTTCTTCTTCTTCTATGTGTAACAGGAACTACCCTCATGTTTGGTGAGCATGGATGCCATGTAGTGAGTGCTAACCTTAGCCTTCAGAACAGTGCTGTGATGCGTATTGTAAACAAGATAAATCAGTGCATTTCCTATACCTTCCAGTCTACACAGCAAAGGATTTAAGTTGCTATGGTTCTTGAAAGGGAATGTAACACTTCATAGATCTGACTGGTAACGAAGGATCTTTGCCTACATTCTGATCTTTCTGGGAAATTGAGTGTCCTATATAGAAAAAAAGGTAAGAATCATGCCTGAGACTTTTTTGAGGCAGGGATCCAATTTCCCTTGCCAAACATTAAGGTAGAGGGTTATTTTCCAGTCTATCTGCACAGCTGCATGGGAAATAGGTAGAAAGCAGTCCTCAGAGCACTGGCTTATGAGACTACTGCAATTAAGGATGATTTGGCTGTCTTCGTGCTCTACTCATCTGTGCTTTAACTGACATCAGACTGGGAGCAGGAGGGACAACCTTAAGCATCTTCACAGCACTGCCGACATGGATTATGAAATGCCAAGGATTTTAAGGACAGGGAAGTTAACAGTTCTGGACAATACAAAGGCAGGCTATTGCTCCAGTTCAGGGAAAGTCAACTCTATTTCCATTATCATTAACACAGTTGGGAGATGCTTCACTGGATGATAAAAAGAATTGACAACTACTCAATAGGAGCAAGTACGCAAAAGAGATGCACTGAAGTCTGAATTAGTCTAAGTCCCTCTTCATTTAGGTGATTTTCTACTCAAGAGTAAAAGAAGTATTTTCTAGTTCAATCAATGCCCTAATTGAAGAGTTCTCTACTTTTTTTTTTTTTTTTTTTTTTTTTTAACTATAATTGGTTTTTGTTTGTTTTGGAGCAACACAAAAGATGGCTGTGTTGACACCTAAACAGTTATTGGTGCATCTTGGTTGCACTTTATAATTTACTAGGTGAGGTCACCTAGTAAACAGAAATATTCTTTACTGTGAAATATAAAAATTATCTTCTCAGGCACCATTCTTGTTATGCTGTCTAGTAGTTTCAGGAAGGCCAAATAATTTAATAGCACCAGTTACACATTTAATTAACTAGATTTTCCCACTTTTGTGATCTCACTGTGACTCTTTAACATTAACTGATGTCAACAGTAGCTGATACATGCCAGCATCAATTTGATGTACTATCTGGAACGACTGCATAAGGATACAGGAAATAAGATATATTTGTGCTTATTGTCAGAGGAATAATGAAGAACAAAGTGAAAGAACATTCACTGGTTTGACGGGAAAATGTTACCTACTATGGGCTAACCAGCATAAGATAAGTTTAAGAGATGTCAGTCATTATCCAATGAGATAAAAGGGATGGGCAAAATCATGAAGAAAGCTGTATATGTTTGTTAATTTGTTCTACAGTAGGAGGCAGTTCACAACTGAAGACAATTCTCTACTATACCTCGTGTTTTCTGATTAATAATTCTTATTAATGACTGTCATTACTTACTATTGTATTTTATTAATAAAATAGTAGTCAGCAATCTCCTTCACCTTTGGATCAGAGGTTACTTCAGCTGTCAGCCGTAGAGAAATTTTCTTCCTGTTTTGAAAACAAAGTACTTGAGTCTGTACCAAAAGCTTGAATAAATTTATTTATTCCCATTTAATTCTGCTGCATTTGCAAAATTCCTGAAATTTCAAGGAACGGTATTTTGAAATACATTGGTTTTGATTTTTTTTAAAGTTCTTGATTTTGAAGTATGCTCCTCATTGCTCCTGAACTTAAACCACCAACACAAGGAAAGAACTGCAGAAAATCAGAAATTTCAATGTAAAAAAAGAAATGCATCAAGGCACAAACAATACCAAGTTATCCAAGGATATAAGTTATCTTGACTCCAATTTACCTCAAATGAATGAAAAGGGCCATTATCTGTTCACTTACACCTACACTTCATTCTTTAATTTTCATTTTCCATATTCTTATTTAGTTTTCTGTACTTTACTGCCTGAAGGAAAAATCCCCTTTATGCTCAGAAGAGCTGTTGAAATTCAAATTGAAGTGTTAATCATGGAGTACCCTAAAGCAGAAGCTTTAAATAGAGTACAGTACACAGAAATAAAGGAAGGGTTTCCAGGTTGGGGCTCATTAACAACACGGAAAAAAAAAGGCAAAGTATTCCATCAAGGCTGATTCCAATTGCTAAGTAATATCCCCTATATGGCAGGGGGAAGAAAGAGAAAAAAATCTTATTTCAAACTAGCAAGAAAACATGTTTCCAAGAATAATGAATTGGAAGGGTTCTTTATACAGAGCCAAAAAGGAAATAAGAAGTAGCAGTGCAAATGTTGCAAGAGTGAACCTAAACCAGGGAATGTAAATGAGATAAAAAATTATGTAAACGGTACTAAGTTTTCTTTTAGAAAATTGTTAAGTTTCAGATTGACAACACTGTTCTTGCCCGTTCAGTGGACTGAGTGGACAGACATCCTTAAAGTGTCCTATTCAGATAGAAACCTCATTGAAAACACTTTGAATTACTGGATGACAGTTCATATGTCGCTGTCCAGCTGGGCTGCAAGAGGATACAGCACACTGTCTGACTGCCTATTGAAGATGTCTTCATTTCTTGACAGGTAGAGATGAAAGCATTTGAAATCAAATATGCACATTGCTGGGACCAAGGGGACTCCACTGCTCTGAGTGGTTTTGCTTCAGTTAGTTTATCAGCCTTGTAGTCAGCTCGATGAACAGTTAATCACAGATACACACCGACTTCAGCTGCAAACTTGCACAATTAACTTCTCAGTGATCTGAAAAAGGCTTTTTTGTGGATCAGTTCTTGTAAAAAAAGCAGCTTAACCACAGATTAAAGCCTTCCGCTGCTTGCTTCAAGTTCTATAGCAGCAAAGTCCTACAGAAAGGTATCACAAAGTTGCAATTTATGCTGACAAAGTAGAGTACAGAATGTGCCTCTCTTTTCACACAGCTGGAGTCCAAAGAATGGCAAAAAAAAGCAGTTTTGGGAAGAGGTTACTTGAAAACTGGATACTTGCCCTCACAGAGACCACACTAAGTCAGCATGGCATCGGGTGAAAGAATCCATCATCTATTTTTCATTAAAATGCACACAAGGACTTGTACACGATATACAGCAGTAACAATGAATCTATGCAGCCTTGGAAATTAGGGCTGACAGAAAGAGATAAAAAGGAACAAAGTGATTGCTGTCTGAATAGTGAGCAAGATCCAAGGAAATTATAATGCCATTCATAGCCTTTAGTTAGGCATTTAGTCACTTTCAGCACTTGTGAAGAGATATTGTTTCTGCAGTAGGCCAGGGAATTACTGATAACAGAAGCCGGATCTACACAAAATCTAGCAGGCCAATTACTCTTTAAAATTCTAATCAGTAAAAACCTTCCTTTCTAAATCCACACAAGACATATGACCTACTAGACGATTTGATTTGTGCTGGGATGTTTTGTACAAGGAATCAGAATGGATTCTGAGACCTGAGAAACGACCCCAACAAAATAACTGCTGAAGCAAGAGATGCATGTTTCCAAACACAGACTCTTTTGTAGGAGTCATGATCTTGGGGCTTCTATCCACTCCCTTACTGACCAGTGTGATTCATTGGAGCTGCATTTATTTACAGAGGAAGCAATGAAGCCACTCTGTTTCAACCCTGCACAACTGAATTCAAGGCTCCAGCTAGATACTGAAATGTAGAAACTTCCAGAGAGTGAATATAATATTCATTTCAGGCTCTCTGAAAAGATATGGGACAAAAAGGAAAAGGGAGCTGCAAGGGAAAGAGAAACATGGATGAATAGAAGAAAGTGAAGAGAAAAGGTGATGGATAAGTGGATGAAAGACACAAACAGCTGAGGGCTGCTGAAGGCTGAGATAACAGACACTGAAAACAAAAACTACAAATGATAGCAAGAAATGAAAAAATGAATATCCTGATTATTGCTTCCTCCCACCAGAAGTGAAAACCAACTAAGTATCAAGGTGTATAACCTGCTAATACATAGTATAATTTTTTCCCTGCCCATCTGCGATTATAACAATGATAAGATAAATGGGATCATAATTGGGAAGCTGGAGCTTGGAGGTAATCTTTTTTAAGATTCATACTTCAAAAGGGTGAGATAGGCACTGCTAGAGAAGTGTTTAAATTCTGCAGAGCAATGCAAGATAATATTCCATCTAACAGCACAGACTGTGCAAGAATAAGCACAACGGTATTAAACAGCAGTCTATGAGGACGCCATTAAAGGGGCTGCAGACGCTTTGAAAAATATGAACAGAAGAGTATTAGTCCATAAAGATTCACTCTACAATCTCTGCACCATGTGAAAATAGATTCAGGTGATTGTCAAACTACCATTGTTCTGAAAATTGAAAAAAAAAAAAAACCAACAAAAAAACAAAAAAAGCCAACATACATCATTTTTGTGGGCTTCTCAACCTCTCAGGAGAATTTACAGTGTATTACTTTCTAGTGCTATATGAAAATAAGTACCAATAAACTACAAGGACAGCCTGAAAAACGCATAACCTCACCTACCTCCTTTGAGCACTTGAAACAGATTAAATAATGTAAGAGTAGTGTATCCACATATATTAGTATTTTAGTGTGTGGGCAGATAATCTATTACCAAGGCAAAACTTTCCTATAAGTCTCTGAAGGCTGCTATCCCTGCTACTGCCTTCACCATCTTGCAATGCTGTGAGTGCCAACATAAATACTGACATATCCTGTACTAATTTTGTTTTGTGATTCATGACCTTCTTTATCTAGACTATATGCTTACATAGTTTCTAGTTCTGCTGAAACCTTCTTAATAAAAACATCAGAATTCAGGCAGTGCAACTAAAATACTTTCTACTCTGAAATGCTAACAAAGGGAAGAATTCAGCGAAATAATACCAATTAAAGAAGATAAATTGAAACAGATGAACAGAGCCAGTAAAATAAGAGATTAATATGCAGAAAATGTGGCTACTCACAAATTGAAATCACGTCACAAACTGCTTATATATTGAAAGTCCTTAGGATGCAAACACCAGAAAATGGACAGGCTGTTTTTATTCCCAGTTTATGGTGAAAATTTTAGTTGGAAAAAAAAAAAAAAAAAAAAAAAAAAAAGTTGTTTCATCAAATTCTACCCATTAGAATAGCAATTATTGCACCTCAAAATTAAACCACAAATAATTAATGAAAGTTAGTATTTTTCTCTGATCACCATGAGAAAGCACACCTTGGGGAACAGTCATATCTCTGTGGGCTGTTTATGACAAGGCAGACAGTGGTCAGTTCCAGTCTCATGCAATTCCAACCATATATCCATGATAAACATAAGTAGAATAAACATAGTTTTCCCATGTAGGGGATTTACATACAGTAACATACATATATACCATATATTCCATATATAACTGACTGACATCCAGTTAGCACTCTGTTACAGACTACCTGACCAGGTTGAAGGGATGGATGAGGTGTTCTACTAGCAGCTAGCAAATGATGTGCGATTGTCAGTCCTTGTTCTCATGGGGAACTTCAGCTTCCCTGATGTATGCTGTATACAGATGTACTTCTGTAAACAATACAGTGCAGAAGAAGCAGCCTTGGAGGTTTCTAGAGGGTGTGAAAGATAACTTCCTGACACAGCTTGTGAGAGAGCCTACCAGTGGAAGTGCCCTACTAGACCTGCTGTTCACAGAGAAGGACTGGAGGGAAATGCAGAGGTCAGGAGCCGTTCTTATCAGAGAATCACAAAATGACAAGGTTGGAAATGACCTACAAGATCAGCTAGTCCAACCGTCTCCTCATCACCATTGCCACCACTAGCACTAAACCATATCATGCAGCACGTCATCCAGATGCCTCTTGAACACTGCCAAGGACGGCAATTCCACCACCTCCCTGGGCAGCCATTCCAGTGCCTGACCACTCTCTGAGAGAAAAAATTCTTCCTTGTGTCCAACCTAAACCTCCTCTGATACAACTTGTGGCCATTACCCCGTGTCCTGCTCGTTGCCTGGGAGAAGAGGCCAAATCCCTCTTCACCACAACCTCCCTTCAGAGGTTGTCTTGGACAGAGTGACCACAAAAAGGTGAAGTTCTCTGTTCTTGGTGAAGTCAGAAAGTGGTGGGGCAGCAAAACTGCTGCCTTGGACTTCTAGACGGCAGACTTTGATCTGTCCAGGATGCTGTTAGGGAAGATCCACTGAGATTCAGTCCTGAAGGGTAAAGGGGTACAGGAAGGCTGACTATTTATCAAGAAGCAGGTGCAGAAGCAGTCTGTCATTCCTGTTCTGTAAGATGAGCTAAAGGGGAAGAAGACTCAAGTGGATGAACAGGAAACTTTTGCTGAATCTCTCACAGCCTGGCTACGCTGGCTTGGCTGTTACAGTCAGAAAAGATAACTACACCGTAGAAGATTACAGGGATTCACTGCTGAAAAAAAATACCTCAGATACCACACAATAATCTTCAAATAAAAGATGAATATGGAATTTATAGCAACTGTGCTTCAGGTTACGCACAATATAAAGGATAATACCAGGACAGAGGACCACACAGGATTATCACATGAGAACAGATGGTATTTTTATGACTGTTAGTTAACTGACTTCTGTTTGCTTTGAAGCCACATTTTCCCTTTGACTAGCAGTATTAAAGAGTACTAAAATGAGTAATAATGTGACTTGTGTCTTTAAGACTTTTACACAATCACAGAATAGTTGAGGTTGGAAGGGACCTCTCCACTGGAGGCTCATCTGCTTGAAGCCCAGAGCAGGTTGCCCAGAACAACAGCAGGCATCTTTTGATGATCTCCTGGGAAGAGACTCTACAACCTCTCAGGGCAACACGTCCCAGTGTAACCCACAGTAAAGTGTAGCTGTCTGATGTTCAGAGAGAACCTCCTCTGTCCCAATTTGTGTCCATTAGCTCTCATTTGAGCAGTGAGCACAACTTAAAAGAGCACAACTCAGACTTCACTGCATCTTCCAATCAGCTCACTATAGACTTCCATAAGATCTCTGCAGTACCTACTCCTCTCTAGACTAAGAATTTCCAGGTCTCTCAGCCTTTCCTCATGGGTGAGGTGCTCCAGTGCCATAATCAAAGGACATCTACACTGTGCCTTTTCTACACTGCACAAATGGTATGAAGGGCTTTTACAGAAAACAATATAAACTGTATGTTTTAAACTGCTTTTTGCCAGACAAAATACAAATGGATATTTGCAGTTATATGTTTCCACTGAAGAATACTGCCATAATATTATAAAACATTTGAAAGAAAAAAAAAAATATCTCAGAATTAAAATCTTGCTATTTTGATACTTCCAGTATTTATTATTATTTTTTTTTTAAATCTGAAAGATTTTATGAAATGATTTTATCTCAACAGAGAAACTTGAAATGGAAAGAAATGTTCCAACTTTTCTCTGAAAACTTTATTCAAAAGCCCTTAAGTGCTAGAAGATCATTTTTAATTCTTTGAAGTGCACTTTAACATTAATATTTTATATATCTAGATATATTAATAGAATATAGAAAATTAATCAAGTTATAGCACTCTCAGAATTCAGGGTTTAAGAGGTTAGCACAGATTAGCTACTCAGGATTCCTGCTAAAGATATATAGTTGCAAATAAACAGTTACAAGATTCATCCCTTTGTGATTTAAATTTTTATGCCTTCCTATTTTCTTATTCTTTTCAATTTTTTCTTTTTCTTTCTTTCTTTTTTTTTTCTTTCTTTTTCTTTCAATTTTTTTTTTCTTCTTTCTTTCTTTCTTTCTTTCTTTCTTTCTTTCTTTCTTTCTTTCTTTCTTTCTTTCTTTTCTTTCTTTCTTTCTTTCTTTCTTTCTTTCTTTCTTTCTTTCTTTCTTTCTTTCTTTCTTTCTTTCTTTCTCTCTTTTCTTTCTTTCTCTCTTTTTTTCTCTTTCTCTCTTTTTTTCTTCCTTCCTTCCTTCCTTCCTTCCTTCCTTCCTTCCTTCCTTCCTTCCTTCCTTCCTTCCTTCCTTCCTTCCTTCCTTCCTTCCTTCCTTCCTTCCTTCCTTCCTTCTCTTCCTTCCTTCCTTCCTTCCTGTCCTTCCTTCCTTCCTTCCTTCCTTCCTTCCTATCCTTCCTTCCTTCCTTCCTTCCTTCCTTCCTTCCTTCTTCCTTCCTTCCTTCCTTCCTTCCTTCCTTCCCTCCTTCCCTCCTTCCCTCCTTTCCTTCCTTCCCCCCTTCCCCCCTTCTCCCCTTCCCCCCCTTCCCCCCTTCCCCCCCTTCCCCCCTTCCCCCCTTCCTCCCTTCCCCCCTTCCCCCCTTCCCCCCTTCCCTCCTTTCCCTCCTTTCCTTCCGTCCCCCCTTCCCCCCTTCCCCGCCCCTTCCCCCCTTCTCCCCCTTCCCCCCCCTTCCCCCCTTCCCCCCTTCCCCCCTTCCCCCCTTCCCCCCGTCCCCCCTTCCCCCCTTCCCTCCCTTCCTCCCTTCCTCCCTTCCTCCCTTCCTCCCTTCCTCCCTTCCTCCCTCCCTTCCTCCCTTCCTCCCTTCCTCCTCCTTCCTCCCTTCCTCCCTTCCTCCCTTCCTCCCTTCCTCCCTTCCTCCCTTCCTCCCTTCCTTCCCTTCCTTCCTTCCTTCCTTCCTTCCTTCCTTCCTTCCTTCCTTCCTTCCTTCCTTCCTTCCTTCCTTCCTTCCTTCCTTCCTTCCTTCCTTCCTTCCTTTCTCCTTCCTTCCTTCCTTCCTTCCTTCCTTCCTTCCTTCCTTCCTTCCTTCCT